>NC_090448.1:106258965-111258965 GCF_031143425.1 Pleurodeles waltl
GAAGAGGGTCCCACGACACCGGAGATCAACTCAGGGAGCTGAGCATTGCAGGACAGAGTGCTGGGGATCTAGGCTTGGATGTGCATGCAGGATTTCATGGAAATGTGCACGGAAGACCTTGTAGCTGCAGTTCATGCGGTGCACAAGATTACTGACTGGAGAGGGGAGGCAAGGATTTACCTCCTCCACATTTGGACAGTTGGACCACTGGACAGTCTGGGTCACTTGGGTCTACCACCTGTGTTCCAGGGGCCACGCTCTTCAGGGTGAGAGGGGTCCCAGAATACTGGTGATGCTGAAGTTTGGTGCCTGCCTAAGCAGGGGGAAGATCCTGTCGACCCACTGGAGATTTCTTTGTGGCTTCCAGTGAAGGATGAAGGCAGGCAGCCCCCAAAGCATGCACCACCAGGAAACAGTTGAGAAAGCCAGCAGGATTAGGCACTACTATGTTGTTGGTAGTCTTCTTGCTACTTTGTTGCAGTTTTGCAGGCGCCCTTGAGCAGTCAGAGGTTGATCCTTAGTAGAAGTCAAAGAGAAAGGTGCAGAGGAACCCTAGTGAATTCTTGCAAGTTGTTATCTGAGGACAAGCCCACTGGAGAGACCCTAAATAGCCCTTAGAGGAGGATTGGCCACCTAGTCAGGTAAGCACCTATCAGGAGGGGTCTCAGACGTCACATGCTGGTACTGGCCACTCAGAGGCCTCCAGAGTGCCCTCACACCTCTGGAAAAAGATGGCAGAGATCTGGGACACACTGGAGGAGCTCTGGGCACCACCCCTGGGGTGGTGATGGACAGGGGAGTGGTCACTCCCCTTTCCTTTGTCCAGTTTCGCGCCAGAGCAGGGACTTGAGGGTTCCCTAAACTGGTGTAGATTGACTTATGCAAGGAGGGCACCATCTGTGCCCTTCAAAGTATTACCAGAGGGTGGGAGAGGCTACCCCTCCCCAGCCTTTAACACCTATTTCCAAAGGGAGAGGGTGTAACACCCTCTCTCAGAGGAAATTCTTTGCTTTGCCTTCCTGGGACTGGGCTGCCTAGACCCCAGGAGGGCAGAACCCTGTCTGTGGGGTGGCAGCAGCGGTAGCTGCAGAGAAAACCCCAGAGAGCTGGTTTGACTTAGTGGAGCCCCGGGGATGCATGGAATTGGCTCCCCAATACCAAATTTGGCATGGGGGGACAATTCTATGATCTTAGACATGTTACATGGCCATATTCGGAGTTACCATTGTGAAGCTACATATAGGTATTGACCAATATTTAGTGCACAGGTGTAATGGTGTCCCCGGACTCACAAAGTCCAGTGAAATGGCTAGATATCCTACATTCACAATGAAATGTTTACTTGTCAATGCTAAAGGACTCTGGGGGTCATTCTGACTTTGACGGGCGGCGGAGGCTGCCCGCCGGCAGAATACCGCTGCGCGGTCAAAAGACCGCCGCGGTAATTCTGAGTTTCCCGCTGGGCTGGCGGGCGACCGCCAGAAGGCCGCCCGGCAGCCCAGCGGGAAACCCCCTTCCATGAGGATGCCGGCTCCGAATGGAGCCGGCGGAGTGGAAGGGGTGCGACGGGTGCAGTTTCACCCATCGCGATTTTCAGTGTCTGCTTGGCAGACACTGAAAATCTTGGTGGGGCCCTGTTAGGGGGCCCCGCGACACCCGTTACCGCCAGCCAGGTCTGGCGGTCAAAACCGCCAGAGCCAGTCTGGCGGTAAGGGGGTCAGAATCCCCATGGTGGCGCTGCCTGCAGCGCCGCCATGGAGGATTCCCCAGGGCAGCGGGAAACCGACGGGACACCGCCGGTTTTCCGTTTCTGACCGCGGCTGTACCGCCGCGGTCAGAATGCTCATGGGAGCACCGCCAGCCTGTTGGCGGTGCTCCCGCGGTCGTTGGCCCTGGCGGTCCATGACCGCCAGGGTCAGAATGACCCCCTCTGTGACAAAGTTCTGTTGTGGTAGCACACTGATGGTAAATTGGTTGAAGGTGATTGATACCTTTCAATACACCTCACAATGCTACAAATCACATGGATCACAAACATGCGTTAATAAGCTACATCAATGTACTTTTTAATCTTACTGGTTGCATTGTGGTCCTGAAAGCTGTCAACCTCTACCTGGTTGAATGGGAAATGTCCACCTATAAGTCAAAAGATTTGTTTTTTGCATTGCAAATAGTGCAGTTACACATGGTCAAAATCCCATTATAAATACTATGTCATCCCAGGGCTTTTTAAAAAAAGTCAGCACTTTTGAAACACATATGAATACATTGTATTAATATGGGATGAAGGTAATCACCTTGCAGGGTGAGCTGGCAGGATGTTGACAGTCAGTGGTATTTGTCATCACATGTCTGAAACGTGCCTCAAGCATGTAATGTTTTCAGTACAGCTGGTCAGCATCGTCTCAGGCCCCCTTGCACCATGACATATGGGTGACACCATTGGCTTATGGCTGACAGTAGTAGTGCTGTAATGGCAAATGACAGATATACACCCAAGGTGACATTGGAATGGCTATATCAGAGTTTTCCTTGTGCTAGTGCACATAGTGCTGATAAGCGGCAATGCATGCTACCTTGAAACATGGTGCAAGGGTGCATGCCGTATAAGCAGGTTTGTTTTGTTTTGTCCATTAAGGCCCACATTCTTACACATTTATTTTTGCCTGAGGCATAATAATCTGTGTACGTGTGCTGTACTGTGCAGCACACATTGAACGTTTAACTCAAATGCAGATTGAACATATATTGCCTGTTTAGCCAACAACCATAGAGGTCGGCATTTTTGGAGCATTCCCTTGCCATTCACATATTTTGAATCAGGGAATGCTCATAATTCCATGCATGTTCCATGTAAACAACCACCCACGACACATTAAACAGCCCTCTGGGCCAGGGTATGGCAACACAATTATTGACTCTGCATTGCTTCACACTCACTTTATGTAGCCCCTCTGAGGCACACAAATTGGCCTTATGTTTCTTCAGTGTTTTCACTTTATTCATTGCAGTGCACATGATGTAAGTTGCACTGCAAATCAACAACATTTCAAATATGGCCCTTTAATGTTAAGGTTTTGCATGACTGCTATAGCTATAGTACTACATACAGATGGAACATACATACATACCTACGGGCCAAGTTACTGCAGGTTCATCAGATCAGCCGCTGGTTCCATACCGTCAGTCCAATGATGTCTAATTTGTGTGACGGTACAATCCACTCCAAATATTCTGGTCAGGTGCCAATGCACATGCTTCCACCTCTCCTTCCTGTCCTTGGGAGAGTACCCTTAGCTGACATTAGCTCCAGAGGACAGCCTCCTGGGCAGGTAGTACATAATGAGCCACTGGAGGCCCCTCACCTCTCCCTCTGAAAAATTCTTACACCTACCCCTTCCAGACATGTCCCTTTTCCTCACTGACACCGAGATCCCAAACAATCACCCATTAATCTTAAACCTAACCCTAATTTCTAAAACCTCTAAATAGACATACACCCAATCACGATACATAGACAAATACTAATACAATACAATACACAAAAGGTCCACAATTCACACAAGATAGGGACAGAACAGACACCGACTCGACCAAAAACAGTAAGAAAATACCAGACACTCTCAAAGCACTACCAACAACCAGCTCAAAGTAACCAACTGTAAGAAAAAGTGAAACTAACTTTCACACTTCCTAATATGCAGTCTGACACAACCATTGCATAATTTCCTGGGTGTGCCCAGCACTTTTCCGACATTTGCGTCAATTTTTTTGGAGCATTGCTACACAAATGGACATTGCTGGATGGGTACACTGCAAGTAGCACTTCTGCAAAACAGTCAGTTCCACGTTATGGCAGCAATGGGAAGGTTCTGATCCACAAAAATGGTGTGATGCACATGTTCAGGCCCACGCAACAGGGGAGATGCATGGGTTCAGACGTGCTAACAAGGAGAATGCACAGGATCTACAGTAGAAGCATGGCTTCTACTGGATCAAACAGCTTAGGCCCACTTCCATAGATCCTGGTCTGGGGTGCCACCGCTTGACAGGTCTCTCACAGGAAAACAGTGGGTTACACCACTGGTACACGCACAAATTTTAGCAAGGGCAGAAAGGTTTGGTCTGTGGTGTGACTGAGGGCCACATTGATACTAGCTGAGTGGCAGGGGTGCATGGGGGTTTGAAGACTATAAGGGAAGCATGTCCATCTGGAAGCTGAATAGCACAATGTGAAATCAGAAAACCTGGGATCAATTCTGGCTTCCGCACATGACCAAATTGTGCAATGCCATACAATTGTTTTATTTCCCATTCCCTCCTTTTTCTTCATTATCACATATAAGAGAACCTTGAAATACATAACTTCATGATGTGTCCTGTACAAAACTGTTTCCTGTTTATTATTTAATTAACTATAATGTAGCAACCCAGACCACCCAAAGAGTGCACATAACAAGTGATATGCCTCTTAGTTCAGTATTGTGATTTTGTGGAAAGAAGCATGCATTTTTCATAAATTCATTTTTAAACAATATCACTTTAATTAAAAACAGTTCTCAATGCACTGATATAATCTGATGTACTAAGGTGTTGTGGTTCTGCATGTTAATAAAATGCACTTTTTGAATTTTGAAGAGACTGTATCATATTTTCACATGTTTATTGCAAGTTGTCTTGATGAATGAAAGTGTTCCTAAAGTTATTTGGTGCAGAAAACCTTAGTTACTTCCTTTCTTTAATCTGAAAACAAATGCTTGCCTGTTTATTTAACATCTTCTAAATGTTAGGGCTGATTTAAGTAAAGAGGAGCTCAGTGCTGATGTTGGCCAGGGGGCTATATCTAGAGGTCTGAAGGGCAGCATGTCGCCCTCAGCCATACTTTGAGTGTCACTGTGTTCCACCATGACAACTTATAGTGCTTTATTTCAGTTTGGGAGTGGCTAGGAGAATTATTCAAGGACTCACTTTAATATCAGTTGTATTTTCCTGACTAAAGCCAAAAGGGACTTTCTGTCAGAAACCACAGTCACTGGCAGATTTGGCTCCTAATTAGGCCTGTCTCTCTTTTGATTTTTTAGACAACTTGGCTCTAAACCGAGGGGGGTGGGAGCACTGAACTGGTTTGGAGTGACCAACAGGGAGTATTCACCAATCATAGCTACAACTCTGAGTGGACACAGGGAGTTCTGAAAAGGGGAAGAAATATGCTGCTTTGTTGGACTTAGCGAAAGAGGGATAATGTAGGAGAGCTTGCAGTAAAACACACAGGAAGTACTGTAAAAGTGGGCAGGGTCACTCCAGGGAACTTTTAGCACATCTATTAGGGGAGTAGCTAGGCGTTTCACTCACCCATAGGCAGGCAGTGGACATAAATGTGGCATCCCCAGTACTATCTTCAGAACACTCCTGGATCCTTGAAGCACTGAAAGACTGCCCGCCACACCTGATCAACCTGAACCCAGAACACCCGAGGCGACTCCAATGCTCGTTTGGCAACCTCCTGGTTGAGCTATAGTAACAAATCAAGCTTCTAGAGGCCTCTCACTCTACAGCTGCCCAACAGAACTGTTTGAACTGGACCTGCCCTAGACCTTACTACTGACCTCAGTTATAGTGATTTGTAAACCCCAAGAGGTGCCCCTCTCAAGTCTTGGACCCTTGGGTGGTCTTCAGAGTGTAACTCTCCTGTCTTCAAAACTTAAAATGTGGGACTTTGGAATGTGTTGTTAATTTTCTACCTGGAGAATGGGCAGAGACCAGGATCAGCAATGAAGCTGCAGCCTTCAATGCTGAGTGGCCTATTGACCTCAACTTGCTGGCCTGCCCCATTGAAGATGATTTGACTTCTAGAAATGTTTCTCAGTCAAACGTAGAGGGCTTCCTCAGAAACACCTCTGAGGAGGATCCGATCAACATTAAAGCCTTCATGGGCACCCACTTTGTACTTTCCTGCCTTCGTTAAAAACTGTACCTCGATCCCAATCTTCAGTAGCCCCCCATTGGTGGGTGAGCCCCACTTCAGATACAGCCTGCTGATTGCCCTGCTGACACGTCATTGGCAACCACTTTTTCTCTATAAAACTTTTTAAGTCAAAAGGTAAATTTCCCCCTGGGATGAACCTGGGCCCTGGGCTACCAATCCATCATGGTCTGCCTTAACCTTTGACTTTGGCCCAGTCTACCAAGACGAGGTAACCGAGCTTCGAGATTTTTAGTGCTTATTTTATTTCAAACTTTAAAAATGCATACATCTGGGCTACTTATTGAATTTTTGTTATTTTAGTGTCAATTCATTTATTAAAAAATACTCTCTTTTTCAAGCTTGGCTTAGAATTTTTCTTAGGTTGTCTTCTTACTTTATTAATATTTAAGTACTGAATAAATACTTTACATATTGCCTCTAAGTTAAGCCTGGCTGTTTTGTTCCAAGCTACCAGAGGGTTAAACAAAGGTTTATATAGTGACTTTGGTGGTTTAGCCTGACAAGGATTGTGATTATTATTTGGGGTGGGTCCTTATCCCTGCAATAGTACTCCAATTTCTTATAAATGCTATGTTTTAGGAGCTAATTTTCATTTTCATAACATTCAGAATATCACATTAATTAAATTGTGGCCCTAAAACAATAACAATATAAACTCATTACCCTCTCCCAGAATTCAAAATATTTTTCTGGGGTCTGCAATGTTGGTGCTTGAAGTATTTTGTAATTTGGTCCTGAGAAAGACTTAAGTGGTCATGAGAGACTAATAAATATACTCTGCATTTGTGTGTCAATGGTAAACAAAGTATGGAAAACAATGCCACATCTGGAGCCTGCCACTTAAATGAAGCAGCAGTATTGGATATATGAAGCTCAGCTGTCAAAAGTCAGTTACTGAAGAAAACGTTCCATGTTTCCATCACACGGATTCTTTATCTTTGGCAGACTTCAGATGTGTGGTGAATGTTTGCTACTTTTAGACAGTATAAGACGTGAACTCCCTGCAGAATAACGTCAAGATGGGGGTTGCAGCTGATTAGTTAATATAATAGAGGGTGTGCAACGTGAATCCCCTTCTATATTATCATGCTGCTGGATTAGTGATCATCCTGAATTATGAATACTCTGTTTTTGCATAGGGCTACCTACGGTACACTTACCTTGAGTCAGTTCCTCCAATCACCATATGGTGCATTTCTGAATCCACGCACCAGAATCACAGAAGCAAAATGTGTAGTTATGAGGATGCACAGCAGCACATCACTAATATCAGTGCTGTAGGAAATTGGGCTTTTGATTGATGGGGGCTGAAGACCGTTCTGAAGCAACAACCACAATCCCTGTCAGGGTAAACCACAAAATATTAGTTAATTGACCTATGCTTAAGTCTCTGGTAGCTTGGCACAGAAGCAGTCAAGTTTAAGTCAGAGGCAATGTGTAAAGTATTTTTACAGCATCATACAGTAATAAAGTGAAAGCACAACACAAGAAATATCTCACCCCAATTTAGAAAAATGAATAAATCAAATGATACTAAAACAAATTAAATGTAATCAATAGAACCAGAGTTATGAATTTTTAAAATCTTTAGTGAAAAATGGTGCCTAAAAGATCAAAGGGCCAAGCACGGACTTCTAGTCGCACAAGATCATGGTTGTGACAGACCATAATGAAGTGTGGTTCGATTCCACTAGTGGATTGGGCCCAGTCTTAGCTTACCTTCAGACTTAGACGAAATTAAAAAAAAAACTCCCTGAGAAAGTAATGTTCAGTGGGGCATGGCAGCCAGTGATGTCAGAAGGGGATGCGTCAGGGAATTGCTGAATTAAGTTGTAGTGAAGATTTCTATGTTCAGGCTTTGTCACATTTTTAGAAGTCAAAAATCCCCAGTGGGATGAAGCTGCAAGCTGTAACCACTGAGGGATCCATGAGGCTGACATCCTTCTGAAGAGGTCCAGCTTAACATGATTTTCTAGTGTGAGAAAACATAGCATGAGGTATTGCAAAGTCAGGCTGACTGGTGATGCACCGTGGGTGGATCAGTGAACAGGTAGGTCCTGTCTTCTGTCAGTTCCCAGGCCATGTTTGGTTGTTTGCTGTTTGAGCACTTTTAGTACCTGTTAGAAATGGGGTCTTTGGTTGGCAGTCAGGTTACCCCCTGTTCAAGCAAGGACCCTCAATCTAGTCAGAGAATCACCCTCAGCTAACCCCTGCTTACCCCCTTGGTAGCTTGGCAGAGCAGTAGGCTTAACTTCAAACTGCTAGGTGTAAAGTATTTGCACCAACACACACAGTAACTTAATGAAAACACTACAAAATGACACAACACCAGTTTAGAAAAATAGAAAATATTTATCTAAACAAAACAAGACCAAAACGACAAAAATTCACAATACACAAGTGAAGTTATCAATTAAAAATCAAAAAGAGTCTGTAAGTAGTTTGAAACACACATTAACACTGTTAGTGTGAAAATGTACAGTGGGTGCATCAAAAATAAGCCAGCACGGGCGAGTGTGCATCAAAAAAGGCTTGTGATGCGTTGATTTCACTCACGAACAGGGCCTTGCGAGTGTTTCTCCTTTCGTCGGGTCGGGCGTGTCATTTCTTTTCTCCGCAGGAGAGTGATGCGTCGATCCGGTCAGGACTCTCAGGTCCAGTCAGCCCTTGCATTGTTTTTACACGCCCAGTGGTGCTTGTGTTGGAAATCCAGCAGCACAATGATCCGAAAACCACGCATTGTGGGTTGCGATCTCCCAGCCTCCGACAGCGATGCTGCGTGTCGTTTCTCTATCTCCATGCATCAATTCTTTGGTCACGTTGCATGCGAGCACCGATTTTCAGTCACGAAGCCGGCGCCACGTCAATTTTTCAGCCGCAGATCAGAGTTGCGTCGATCTTTTCCCCTCACAGCATTCTGTGTGTGGATTTCTTTCTCTTAAGCTGCCAACTTCTCCTTTCAGGGTCCCAGGAACTGAATGGGCACCACAGGGCAGAGTAGGAGTCTCTCCAGAGACTCCAAGTGCAGGTAGAGAGAAGTCTTTGCTATGCTTGAGACTTCAAACAACAACAGCAAGCTCTAAACAAAGCCCAAGGAGATTTCTTCTCAAGATGGAAGGTACACAAAGTCCAGTCTTTGCCCTCTTACTCTGGCAGAAGCAGCAACTGCAGGATAGCTCCAAAAAGCACAGTCACAGTCAGGGCAACTCTTCTTCCTCAACTCTTCAGCTCTTCAGCTCTTCTCCAGACAGAGGTTCCTCTTGTTTCCAGAAGTATTCTAAAGTCTGTGGTTTTGGGTGCCCTTCTTATAGCCATTTTCTCCTTTGAAGTAGGCCTACTTCAAAGCAAAGTCTCTTCTGATTGTGAAATCCTGCCTTGCCCAGGCCAGGCCCCAGACACTCACCAGGGGGTTGGAGACTTCATTGTGTGAGGGCAGGTATAGCCCTTTCAGGTGTGAGTGACCACTCCTCCCCTCCCTCCTGGCACAGATGGCCCATCAGGAAATGCAGACTACACCCCATCTCCCTTTGTGTCACTGTATAGTGTGAGGTGCAACCAGCCCAACTGTCAAACTGACCCAGACAGGGAATCCACAAACAGGCAGAGTCACAGAAATGGTGTAAGCAATAAAATGCTCACTTTCTAAAAGTAGCATTTTCAAACACACAATCTTAAAATCAACTTTACTAAAAGATGTATTTTTAAATTGTGAGCTCAGAGACCCTAAACTCCACATGTCCATCTGCTCCCAAAGGGAATCTACACTTTATTCAGATTTAAAGGTAGCCCCCATGTTAACCTATGAGAGGGACAGGCCTTGCAACAGTGAAAAACGAATTTAGCAATATTTCACTGTCACGACATATAAAACACATTACTATGGGGGTCATTCCGACCCTGGCGGGTGCCACCCGCCGGGCGGAGACCGCCAAAAGACCGTACCGCGGTCAAATGACCGCGGCGGTCATTTTGACTTTCCCGCTGGGCAGGCGGGCGACCGCCAAAAGGCCGCCCGCCCGCCCAACGGGAAAGCCCCAGCAACGATGAAGCTGGCTCCGAATGGAGCCGGCGGAGTTGCTGGTGTGCGACGGGTGCAGTGGCACCCGTCGCGATTTTCAGTGTCTGCTTTGCAGACACTGAAAATCTTAATGGGGCCCTGTTAGGGGGCCCCTGCAGTGCCCATGCCAGTGGCATGGGCACTGCAGGGGCCCCCAGGGGCCCATGACACCCGTTCCCGCTAGCCTCTTCCTGGCGGTGTAAACCGCGAGGAACAGGCTGGCGGAAAGGGGGTCGGAATCCCCACGGCGGCGCTGCTTGCAGCGCCGCCGTGGAGGATTCCCTGGGGCAGGGGAAAACCGGCGGGAAACCGCCTGTTTCCCTTTTCTGACCACGGCTTTACCGCCGCGGTCAGAATTGCCCCTGAAGCACCGCCAGCCTGTTGGCGGTGCTTCCTCCGTCCCCGGCCCTGGCGGTCCATGACCGCCAGGGTCGGAATGACCCCCTATATGTCCTACCTTAACCATTCACTGCACCCTGCCCTTGGGGCTACCTAGGGCCTACCTTAGGGGTGTCTGACATGTAAGAAAAGGGAAGGTTTAGGCCTGGAAAGTGGGTACACTTGCCAAGTCAGATTTACAGTTAAAACTGCACACACAGACACTGCAATGGCAGGTCTGAGACATGATTACAGAGCTACTTATGGGGGTGGTACAACCAGTGCTACACACCCATTAGTAGCATTTGATTTACAGACCCTGGCACCTCTAGTGCACTTTACTAGGGACTTACTTGTAAATCAAATATGCCAATCATGGATAAACCAATCAACAATACAATTTACACAGAGAGCATATGCACTTTAGCACTGGTTAGCAGTGGTAAAGTGCTCAGAGTTCAAAAGCCAACAGCAACAGGTCAGAAAAAATAGGAGCCAGGAGGGAAACAGATTGGGGATGAACCTGCATATGCAAAAACATCCAACAGTACCAAGGGTCCAGGACTGGGATGACACCACTTTAAGGGTAGGACTCACTTCAAGCTGTGTCCAGGTGCAGGGTTCAAGTTGTTGGGGCTGTTTCCATAGGGCAGAACTGCAGGCCATTCAAGTAGCCGTTGGAGTCACTCTGATAGTCATAGGCTCCATCAGGCCTCAAGCAACAGGGCAGTACTGTAAGGGTACAAAGCGTGCTTCAAGCAGCAGGGCAGTCATCTGATAACAGCAGGGCAGTCACTGAGGTGCAAATCAGGCATCAAGCAGCAAGGCTTTTCTCTGTAGTACAATGTAGTCCTTCTGGGGGTCTGCCACAGGTCCAGGAGAAAACTGAAGAGCTGGTCTCAAGGTCCAATATTTATGCTTGGTGCCAGCCTTGAAAGTGAGAGAAACTTCCCGACTTACCCCTACATCTGGTTCTGGAATTTGTCTTCCTCACTTGCCCAGGATCCCAGAGGTTTAGGTTTACAATAGGCTAGTGTCAAGTTCTTTGTGAGTGCACTGAGGTAGTCCCTTTGAAATGTAAGTGGGGCAGGGAACAGCTCCACCCCTTCCCATTGTGTCAGGGTTGTCCATACTGCCAACAACTAGCCCCCCTTTGTCTTACTGAGTGGGAGGAATATAAAGACATACTGCCATTTATTCTCAGTCATGTGACCCGGGACACAGCCTGCAGGCACCAAATGGTTAGGACAAGAAAATGTAAATTTAAAAAAAAAAAAGCATTTTCAGAATTGTGACTTAACATCAAACTTTAAAATTAAAGAGCTTTTAAAACTACAATTCTTTTGACAACAAACATGACATTTCTACCAGTTGCCAAACAAAGGTTATCACTTATTAACTGTTATAAGGTATCCTGTGGGGAGAGGTATCCCTCACAGTAGTAAAAACACATTTGGGGTTTTTCACTACCAGGACATGTAAAAATTTAAAGCACATGCCCAACTTTTTTAAATACTTTGTACCCTTCCCCATGGTCTGTTTAGGGCCTACCTTAAGGATGTCTTCTGTGTATTAAAAAGGGATGTTTAGGCGTAGCAAAAGGTATATTTTCCCAGGTTGAATCAGCAGTTTAAAACTGCACACAGGCTGCAAAAGTAGGTCTGATACATGTTTTAAAGGGTTACTTAGGTGGGTGACAAATAGGTGCTGCATGCCCACAAGCAACATTTACTTTACAGGCCCTGGGTACACGTTGTACCACTTTACTAGGGACTTATAGATAAATTAAACGTACTAACCAGTTGTGGGCCAGTTCTACCGTACTTTAAGAAGTAAGTTTCAGCACTTTATTAGTGGTCATCAGTGGGAGAGTACTTATAGTCCTGAAACCAACAAAAACTAATTTCAGCAAAAGGAAGTGAGTAGGCAAAAAGTTTGGGAAAGACAACACTAAAGGCAGTCATGTCTAACAAGTGCAATATATTAGTAATTTTGTAAAAGCTAATGCAAAGATAGCAATGTGGCAAGAACGCAACATCAAAATTCATTTATACCCTTGCTTGCATCATTACTTCTAAATATCTCCCTTCATTCATCCATTCCTAGACCTTACTCTCAGAGACCCTCCTACATCCACATTTCTTTCAATTCACTCTCACGAAAGCATTCACTCATTCTTGTGCAACCATGCATTCATCTGCTCTCTTAGTCCAACATGTGTCCATCTACCTATGCACCCACACCCATCCTTTCAACCATCCATCTCTCCATCACTGCAGTCAATAAAATCTATCCATGCATTTATTTACTCAAACACATGCCTCATTTGACCCACTACCAACAAGCTCACCAATGCATCTACCTGCTTGGGATTTTATGTGTATCTTATTGTGAGTTGTCTTGTGCACACACATTCGGTTCAGCCCAGCTAAGTTTCCCAAGTCCATGGGAGATGTGCTGCTCCACTCCAGCTTTCTCTTTGAATTCTGGGTCTTCTAGTCGTGTTTATTCCATTATAAAAACATGACCCTTGGTCGCTCCTCGCACCGCCGCCCACCGCCACCTCCACTTGGCCGTTCCCTTTTGCTTAAAATCCCCGCCGATGCGTCCCCGCGGCCCCTCCCACCTCCCCCCACCTCCTCACCGTCCTTTTTCCATCTTTTTCTCCTTTCCCTTGCTGCTGCTTCCCCGCGGCCGCTCCCGCCTCCCCCCACCTCCTCACCGTCCTTTTTCCATCTTTTTCTCCTTTCCCTTGCCGCTGCACCCCTGCGGCCCCTCCCGCCTCCTCCCACCTCCTCACCGTCCTTTTTCCATCTTTTTCTCCTTTCCCTTGCCTCTGTGTCCCCACGGCCCCTCCCACCTCCCCCACCTCCTCACAGTCCGTTTTCCTTTAGTTTTTTTTCCTGCCGCTGATAATCCCTGCGGCCCCACCCCCCCAAGCCTTCCCATTCACCCACACCTCCCTCCTCCCAGCTGCTACTCCCTCCCTCCTCCCCATTTATGGCAGCCGCGGCGTGGATGCTCACCGTTGGCTTGCCAAAGGCACGCCAAAGGCAAGCCCGTCTGCACCCATCCACGCTAAGACCACGTCCAGCACCAGTCCCCCTGGCTCCCTCAGACAAATCTACTCCCCCCTCACCCTCCACTCACTCAACCCAGGCCCTCGCCCCACCTGCACCCTTTCCAGCTCCACACACACCCATGGCCCCTTCACCTGCCACACCTGTCATTTCTCCTGCTCCTCATCCCTCACACCACACACCAACCATAACGACCCCGACAACAAACACAACACCCTCAACGCAATACACACCTGCTCTGCCCCCACCCCCACCAACCAACCCCGCAGCCACCACCCCACAACCAGAACACCACCCACCAAAACCACCTCAACTGCCTGCTCCTCAACACCCGCTCCCTTCACAAACATGCCATAGAACTCTGGGACCTGATCACATCACACTCACCTGACATCGCCTTCCTCACGGAAACCTGGACCAACCCCTCCTCGGAACCCGACATAGCCATCGCCACCCCCAAGGGATACAAACTCCAACGCAAAGACCGCCTCAACAGGCCATGTGGTAGCATCGCCATCATACACAGGGACACCATCAAAGTCACCACCAGCTCCCAAGACATTATCGACAACACAGAACACATGCACTTCCTAATCCACATTAACAACAACTCCACCCTCAGAGGTACACTAATCTACAGACCACCAGGACCACGCCCGCCTTCTGCGACACCATCGCCGACACCATCAGCTCGCACGGCCTCACCTCCACAGACTACATCCTCCTCAGTAATTTCAACTTTCACTTGGAGAACCTTCAAGACCACAACTCTACCTCCCTCATAGACAACCTTACCAACCTCGGACTCAAACAACTGGTCACCGCACCCACCCACTCAGCAGGACACACGCTCAACGCAATTTTCAGCTCAAGCCAACACATAGCCTACACCCACACCACCGAACTCCTCTGGACTGACCACCACTGCGTCCACTTCTCCTTCACCAAACCCCCCACACACCACCATCAAAACACCACACCCTACCGCAATTGGGACAAGATCCACACAGAACGCCTGAACTCCCAACTGGCTCACAACATCCCCCCCCACACCAACGACCCCAACGCAGGAGCACACAACCTCTCTAAATGGATCACTACCTGCGCAGACACACTAGCCCCCCTCAGAAAACACACCGCCACCTCAACATCAAGAACACCCCATTGTTCACCCCCGAACTCCAAGCGCAAATGCCGCCAAGCGGAGAAAATATGACAACAAGAACCCACTACAACCAACTTCTCACCCTCAAAGCCACCATTTGCACCCATCACCAACTCATACGCACCGCCAAAAGAGATCACTACAAGACATGCCTTGACAACAACTCTCAAAACAGCAAAGAACTCTTCACCATCATTAAAGAACTAGCCAAACCCAAAGCCAGCAACATAGACCCCACACACACACACACAGCCCCTATGTGACGCCCTCTCCAACCACTTCCACCACAAAATCCTGGACATCCACAACAGCTTCATACCACACACACCCACCACACACACCCCTCACTCACCCAACTCAACCCCCACTCACAACCCCCCACCACACTCACCACCTGGGCCCCCACCACACAAGAAGAAACCGAAAAAACCCTGAACTCCATCCACTCCGGATCCCCATCCAACCCCTGTCCACATCGCATCTACAACAAAGCCAGCCCAACCATCGCCCCCATACTCCGCGACATAATCAACTACTCTTTCTACTCCGCCCCCGACCCCTGGAAGCACACGGAAATCACCACTCTCCTAAAAAAAAACAAAGCCGACCCGGAGATCCTCTCCAACTATCGCCCCATCTCCCTCCTCCCTTTCCCCGCCAGGGTTGCCGAGAAACTAGTCAACACCTGCCTAGCCCACTTCCTCAAAGAAAACAACACTCTTGACCCCTCACAATCCAGGTTCCGCAAGAACCACAGCACGGAAACGGCTCTCATCGCATGCACTGATGACATCAGGGCCAAAGTCGACAAAGGCAAGACCGTCGCACTCATCCTCCTAGACCTCTCCGCAGCCTTTGACACTGTCTGCCACCACACACTCTGCACACACCTCCACAACATAGGAATTCGCCACAAAGCCTTAGACTGGCTCACCTCCTTCCTCACCGACCGGACCCAGAGAGTCCGCCTTCCACCTTTCCACTCCACCGCTACCAAGATCATCTGCAGATTCCCCCAAGGGTCCTCCCTCAGCCCCAAACTCTTCAACATTTACATGAACCCCCTGGCGAACATCCTCTGACCACACGGAATCACTATCCTCTCCTATGCAGATGACACCAAACTCATCCTCTCCCTCACCCGCAACCCCACCACCGCCAAAACCAACCTACACGCTGCTCTCCTCGACACCGCGAACTGGATGACAACTAACCACCTCAAGCTTAACTCCAACAAAACCGAGATCATCATCTTCGGCCCCAACAAAACCATATGGGATGACTCCTGGTGGCCCACAGCCCTAGGCCCCGCACCCCCCCCGCAAACCACGCATGCAACCTCTGCATCATCCTCGACCCCTCCCTCTCCATGACACAACAAATCAATGCACTAACCTCCTCCTGCTTCCACACACTCCGCACTATAAAAAAATCCTTCAAATGGATTCCCCCAGAGACCAGGAAGACAGTCACCCATGCACTCATCAGCAGCAGACTTGACTACAGTAACGCCCTCTACGTCGGCACCACACTCGAACTCAAACGCAAACTCCAGAGAATCCAGGACACAGCCGCACGCCTCGTCCTTGGCCTCCCCCGCCACGAACGAATCTCACCACACCTCAAATCTCTTCACTGGCTCCCCATAGACAAGAGAATCACTTTCAAGATCCTCATCCACGCACACAAATCCCTCCACAGCACCGGCCCGACCTACCTCAACGAAAGAGTGAACTTCCACACTCCCACCCGCAACCTCCGATCAGCCGACCTCGCATTAGCTACAGTCCCCCGCATCCACCGACCCACCAGAGGAGGCAGGGCCTTCTACTACCTCACCCCCACAACCTGGAACTCCCTCCCCACCAACCTCCACAAAACGAAAGACCTCCTACTCTTCAGAAAAAACCTCAAGACATGGCTATTCGAACAGTAAGCCCCCCTCATACCCCCCCTGCCCCCCACCCCACTAGCGCCTTGAGACCCTCACGGATGAGTAGCACTTTCTATTAAAAAAAATGATTGATTGACTAATATCCCAAGAATTTAAAGGAAAAAATCTGGACTGAAGCAGCACATCACACATGGACCTGGGAGAATTGGCAACTAAGACAGTTATCTTTGTCACTCTGTCACTTATTCTATGCCGGTTTCTAGACTAGCTAGGCGCCGGCTGGTGTGCGTTAAAAAAAATGACGTACACCAGGCAGCGCCGGCGTAGGGGAAAATGGAGCTTGGGCGCCAAAAAATGGGGCAAGTCAGGCTGAGGCAAATTTTGCGCAGCAACCCGATTTGCGCCATTTTTTTTTTACTCCCAACCCCCATAGAAATGTCTCCTGTCTTAGCAAAGACAGGAGTCATGCCCCCTTGCCCAATGGCCATGCCCAGGGGACTTATGTCCCCTGGGCATGGTCATTGGGCATAGTGGCATGTAGGGGGGCACAAATCAGGCCCCCCTATGCCACCCAAAAAAAAAAATATTATACTTACCTGAACTTACCTGAGGTTTCCAGGGATGGGTCCCTCCATCCTTGGGTGTCCTCCTGGGGTGGGCAAGGGTGACAGGGGGTGTCCCTGGGGGCATGGGAGGGCACCTCTGGGCTCCTTCCGAGCCCACAGGTCCCTTAACGCCTGCCTTTTGCAGGCGCTAAAAAACGGCGCAAAAACGGCCGTACGTCATTTTTTTTGACCCGCCCACTCCCGAGCGTGAATTTTGCCTGGGAGTATAAATCCGACGCACATGCCTCGGAGTCAATTTTTTAGACGGGAACGCCTACCTTGCATATAATTAACGCAAAGTAGGTGTCCACGCTAAAAAATGACGCAAACTCCATGGACTTTGGCGCTAGACGCGTCTAACGCCAAAGTATAAATATGTAGTTAGTTTTGCATCGAAATTGCGTCAAAAAAAACGACGCAATTCCGGCGCAAACGGAGTATAAATATGCCCCTGAATATTCAGTACAATTTATGACAACATACAAAAAGGTACTGACAAATAAAAGGAAATTTACCTAGTATCAAACATAGAGCTATTAGTGTTCAAAATAATTGCTGCTTGCAGAGATTTCCTTAATACAGAATCACATATTCATAACACAGAATTGCATGAACTAATTAAATAATCGGGAAGAATAAAGACAATAATACACTTCAAACAAACAGAATGAATTTCATATAAATACAGACTTGTTTGACTTAGAAATTCACAATACAATAAAATTAAGGAATTCTTACCAAATTTTGAAATTTGCAAAATTGTTAAATCACTGTTTCGAAAACCAAAATAATGATCCGGAACGTGTGTTCCATGTTTTGAAAATTAGTATTTGAATAACTGTCGAAGTTAGATAGAACCATTTATTTCCACTTATATGTGTAATGAAATGAACCTTTTAATGTTGAAATTTCAAATATTACCACTGCATTTTTATTACAGTTCATTGAATGAAAAATATGATCTGCATATAAGGTGAATACATTCGCTCATATTAAGATTCTTGAAGACTGATGTCATTAATAATGAAAGGCATTCAGTGCTTTCAACTGAATTCCCCTTTCCTCTGAAAAAGTCTTGCCTTTTCCAGAAATAGAAACTGAAATTTGAAGGAAATCCGACAGAGAAGATACAGACATTAAAAGAATGTGGTAGGGAGTTACAACGGAACTGAAATTAGGTGACTGAAAATCCAGAAAATAAATAGAAAGCTTCAAATACAAATGGCACGAAACACTCTAGGCAGAAATAATAGACTAGAGTGGTAGAGAGAATGGAAAACAGATATACTGTAGAGAGTTACAAAATTACAATGAGATAATGGGCAGATAAATATTCCTAGATTACTTTTGAAGGCTACCGTTCGTTTTCGTTTTTTTATTTAAATTTGCGACAGTTTTATGCTTTGGTTTAAACTGCCTTTAAACATTGCTCATTTGGTGGTACTGTTTTTTTAATATTGCTATTGTTTTTGTTGTGCAGTGCTGTCTGATACCCTCAAGCCTGGTTTGTTATGATCTAGTAACTATGAATAGACAAATCAAACATGGGGCTGAAAGAAGGGTAAAGAGATACGAATAAACTGATGAAAAACGGAGAAAAAAAACAATAGCAGGCGATACATAACATATTGCGAAAAGGGAAATGAGAAGTAAAGGGAGTATGGAAAAGTAGGAGGAAGAAATACAGGAAAAACATAAACTAAATAAGTAAAAGGGAAGGTGTTCTTTCAATTATGTTCAGTTCTGCACATTTAACTGTGTTTATTCATTCCACTTAAACACGAATGAAAAATAAACCTGGAGGTAAATGTTGATTTGTTAAATGCATGTAATCTAGGCATGTCATAAGAGTGACAACGAAAAACAGAGACTGAGAACTATGGAAAGGTCACGCCAACTAAATAAGAGAAGGATGAATTGGGAGAAAGAAACTAATACGTCAGACGGAGAGAAAGAAAAAGTGTGCTGAGGAGTGTATGAGGAGAGACAGTGTGTCAGGTACCTGGAGGTGGGAGCGATGAGAATGATATTGAATTAATGGTGAAATGCATGACACAAAGGGATGAGAGTGGAGACAGCCAGGCTTGACTATCACCAATGACGCGTTTAGATTCAGCGACTAGATTATTTTCTTGTTACAGCACATTAGGCAGAAGAACAAGTTCCAGCTCATTGACAATGAATGCATAGTGTGTTGTAACATTGACACAGGAAGCTGACTCCAGGCATGTTGTAGAATTCAAAACAGTAAGATAGAAAACACTGCCATTTGCAGCCTTCTCACACACGCATTTCCAGGTAATGCAGGCCCAAGGGCTCAGCCATGGAATGAAAAAGAAGAGGTAACAAGAAAGAGGATAATAACCCGATGAGACACAATGACAGGACAGTGATGAAACAAAGGTGGAGTAAAAAATCAACAGGCCTGAATCACGAAAGTAACATTTTACTGTGTAGATTTACTCGTGTAAATTTGTACTACACATAGGTGTACGTCTACAGTTTTTCACTATTCACCATTTCAAAGTGTGGATTTACACTGAGTTGTAGACTTCCATGACTCCATCTATCTTACTTCAGGGGGTGGAGACTCTACAGCATAATTTATGACCATAGTAGGGTGGAACCTCCACCTCGTAGGAGGAAACCTCTACCACCAATGTGCTCTGAATGGGGGGAAAAAGGTAAAAAATGTATATCTGACATTCATCACACACACACAATACGTATCAAGCCACATCAGTAGGCTCTAACTTTACACTCTTGGACTTTGTTAACTCTGCAGCCACCAGGAAGCGCACTATTCCTCCAGGATGCAGTCAACAAGGTTTGTGGAGAAAGATGATTTTTACTGTGGAGGAGACACTTCAGGTCAAATTTATTTTTCAACACTACAAGTTAACTACTTCTGCTGCTTCCATTCACCCTAAGTGCAAAACAACAAGCAGCCTTGTGGCAGGAAGTGACATTCTCTGTCAATGTATTGAGGGAGAAGACATTGAATGTGGGGTCTTTAAAAATAAATTCTCCAGGCTAAAACTATTCCTGGGTAACACTAGGTTCCCTCATCTTCACCTGCTGTATGGGCGTCTTGTTGCAGACAACTCTAATGTTATGGCTGGTAAGATCTGAACCACTTCTCTGTCCCTAAAACATATTCTATCAACACTCATGCAAGAACGTCCTTCCCCCATTCAGGACATCACATAGCCTTCTAAAGCAACCTCAAACACACACACTTATAATAACTGATGTTTAAAATATGCTTTTATACTTCCTCCTTTCATACAGTCACTATTAATAGTAAATAGGTTGTTACATCTAGGGCAGGAGTACTTCTTATTGTGGCACTGGAAACGTAGGGCCTGTGTCTAAACAGAATCCAACCACACACTGTGGTATATCCTATGCCATTTTCAATAGCACAGCATATCAGTTTTATAAACTTTTGTTTGGTTTACTGTGTCTTATTTTATATCCCGTGATTATTAACCATACTCAAATATAATTTGCATATTCTAATTTTTTTTAAACATTATGGGGACGTTGACTGCCAGGGTCAACGACCACGGAAGCAGCGCCAACAGGCTGGCGGTGCTTCCTGGGCCATTCTGACTGCGGCGGTAAAGCCGCGGTCAGAAAAGGGGAACCGGCAGTTTCCCGCCGGTTTACCCCTGGCCCAGGGAATCCTCCATGGCGGCGCTGCTTGCAGCGCCGCCATGGGGATTCCGACCCCCTTCCCGCCATCCTGTTCCTGGCGGTTTTTACCGCCAGGAACAGGATGGCGGGAACGGGTGTCGTAGGGCCCCTGGGGGCCCCTGCATTGCCCATGCCACTGGCATGGGCAGTGCAGGGGCCCCCTAACAGGGCCCCATAATGATTTTCAGTGTCTGCTTTGCAGACACTGAAAATCGCGACAGGTGCCACTGCACCCGTCGCTCCCCTGCAAATCCGCCGGCTCCATTCGGAGCTGGCTTCCTCTTTGCAGGGGCTTTCCCGCTGGGCCGGCGGGCGATCTTCTTGAGATCGCCCGCCGGCCCAGCGGGAAAGTTGTAATCACCGCCACGGTCATTTGACCGCGGTGCGGTGTTTGGGCGGTTTCCGCCCGCCGGGGTCGGAATGACCCCCTATGTTCATACATTTTTTAATATATACGTTAGGATTATGTGTTTTCCCCCATCCATCACCTACCACAACCTATACTTTTTCTTCTAGCACTGCAATTACCAAAGACTGGCGACTCTGAGCAAGAATGGTTGAGACTGGTAAATATAATGTCAGTGTTTTTTGGTTCTGGTTAAAACCTATCTCACAATTTTTACAGGTGTTAGTCTACTGTCTGACATCCCTCCATCCACCAATGTCCACACCTATTGGAAGTCTTCATTATTATATTCTGTCTCCTTTATATTTACCCTATGTCAGCAGGGTGCACCCTGAATATTAAACCCACAATATAGACAGGACAAAATACGGAGCACAATATATCTCATCATTTTTATTTTCCCAGCATCCTTTCCATGGTATTTCAATTTTTTTTTTAAAAGGGCTTCATAATGATTTATTGGTTGTCTTTCATATATTTGACTCTACTTTGACATCAAGTTTGTCAAACATGACTTTATGTTTAGATTAAAAAATAGTAGATCTCATTCCACATTAATCTTTTTTAATAAAGTTGCTGGATCAGGGGGTAACCTTTCAACTCCAACTCCAACTTCAAATACACTGGTTTAGCAGCTGACAGCAAATGCTCCCTTCCAGCAGCTATCTATGCATCAACTACTGCATGATAAGAAGAGGAAGACGAGGAGCAGGAGTTGGTTGAGGACAATGAGAATGGAGACACAGAGGAGGGCATTGAGGCTCACACACACAAAATTGAAGGCAATATCTCTTCAAGGCTGGGCAGCACCCCTCTTCAAGAACACTTCTGAGCATTGCCATTCTCTATGCACAAGGTGAGCAGCTATGGCTGCTTGAGCTGCCTATGCAAGAGTCACCTCCACACAGTCCTTTATATCCAGGTACCTCTGTAGGATCATCTACACACTCCTCAGCATCTCTGCTTTTCTCTCAATCACCTGAGGGAGACAACACCACTGGTAAAGAACAGCTTTCCCCTTTCATTGGTCCACAACCTCCCAGATGGAAGCCTTGTAAGTGATGGACAACCTGCTAGCCACGCTGACAGCAACACATGTGGGGGTGGGGGAGTGTTGGCATAGTTAAATCCTACAGTAGTCCTCTGTGCTAGGGATATTTATACAGCTGGGGAAAATCACCTTAAATGAGTCCCTTTGATGTCCGAGAAGCACACCTGTGCCTTGGATAGCATTATGCAGTGTTACCAAGAGAGATCCAAGATGCACCATGAACATTTTTGCAGTTCAACTGCAAGGCAATATACCTTCGCCATAATGATAAAGGCAATTACAAAAAATGCCTTTGTCAAGGTATGTGCAATATTTTGCAGAGCACCACAACCAATGAGGACAACATCACCTACAATTCATGTCCATTCCCTTGCAATATCCCAATCCTACCATCTCCACCCCAAACACCTCCATCAAAATCACCTCCATTAAATCATCCAGTCCCAACTCAATCACCACCACCCCAAGCACCATCGGAAGGAAGAATTGCTTAAGTGGAGTCATACAATGAAGGCTAAAGAAAAAATAAACTAATCAAGTCTCTACTCTCTCCACAGTATACTTACCAAATAAACAGTTAAAATAACTCATATATGTACTATCTTCAAACATATCCGTATGTAAGATCCAACTGTGACTTATTTTTTTATTTAACAATTAGTTACTAGTCAACTAAACTTTTATAAATATTTTGTTATTTGTTAACATTCTAAGGTCCTCATTTATGAGGCCCTACCGCCATGGGAGCATCACTTTTAATGACTCTCTGGTGGTGCTGTGCCACTTTCTATATTTACAAAGCGGCGTTAAGCCACATTGTGTGGCTTAATGCCACCTTGTAAATATGGCCCCTAACGCAGTTTTCTGTGGCAGAGGGGCATGCAATGGGTGTTGCTATGAGCATTCCACTGCACCAACCATTGAATTTTGATGGTGCCCCAGATTTATGAGGATTTGTAAAGTAACGCCACCCCATGAGTAGTGTTAGCATGGTGCTACGAGGATAAATACATTTATTTTTTGAAGAGCATAATGCCATTAATTACATTTTTATTTTTCAGGAAGGTGCCCCATCGTGCACATAAACAAACATTCCCTGCAACACAGGCACCCTTGCACTACAATGCAAGAGTGCTTGCATTGTCACGAGGCAGCTAATTTTAGTGCCAGCGCCATTGAAATCACAGGAGTGCAACATATTGTTTTACATATGGCGCATCCCTGAGTTTCTGAAGTGATTCAGAGCAGTGCTGCACCACTTTTAAGTAAATGAGTCCGTATGTGTTCATGACAAAACTCTTTGTGAAGTAAATGTAAATCATCATCTCTAAAGCTAAACATTTATTGATCATGCTAGAAAAAAGGTAAAATACAAAATAAAGACTAAATCAGTTTGTTGAGTTCATACATTTTTTATATTAGACAACAGTTTTTGTAAAACATTTTTCAAAAATAATTTATACTGGAGCAGTTATTGGTGAATATGAAAATATGTAGACTCATTCATCAACGGGGATGTGAATTTGAAGGGGCGTGGGCACAAAAATGTAATTGGAAATGGCAGGAATCAAGTCTATATACAAAGGGCCATAAAGTGCAAACAAAATTGAACTAAACAATTTTCAACATTTTAAGTCCTTAAACCATAGTAAAATGTCACAATCGAATAATTCAAAGATGGTCCAGTGTCTAAATGAGGAATAAAGGCATTACCTACCACACCACAGGAGGTCCTGTCCACATAGTCCTATTACTTGCTTGTGGGCAAATTTATCTGGCCATTCCATAACAATGTTTAAATTCTCTTCAGGGATGTACATTAGCTGGCAGGTCATTGCAGGGTCTGAAACCACATGGGAAATGAGGTACACAGGGCTGTGGGGGAAACAAAAAGATCAATGAACTGTAAGATGAACTACAGAAAGTGTGGTGGATTGGGGAGACAAGCAAGACATTATCCCTGCTATCAAAGAGGTCATGAAGGGACATCATTTCTGAAGCTGTTCAGTTATTGACTCTTGAAGTATCCTTGCCTCTTCTACTAACCCCTGGACATCCAAAGCAATCGATTGCTGAAACTCTTCGATGGTCCTCACCTCCTTGAGAACAGTCACAGAGACGTCAATCAGGGGGAAGGGAGTGTACAATATGTGAGGGCTCAGGGGCATCAAAGGTTAAAGTGCCCCCTAAATTGCAGGTCTTTTTCTGAGCAGGCCCTTGGAGGAGACAAAAGTAGAGTCGGGGCAGCTAGAGATCCTTATTCGATAGAGGACTCAGGAATTAAGGAGTGGTTGGGAGCAGGCCCAGGTGTGGAACCCTAGTGGAAGTTCTTGCTTAATGCCAGGAAGATTCCCATTATCCTACTCCTCCTGGCTTGTGATACTCAATTCCTCCAACCCCAAAGTTGGCTCAACAGCCTCCACAAGAAGTCTTTTTATGATGGAGCATGTTTGTCCCTCAAAAGGTGCACTCTACCAGACGGTCTCTGTTTCCTCCTCCCCACTTATGATGGAAGGCTGTTGTGCTAAACCTGCAGGGCATGGTAACTCGGGTCCTCCAGCTGTAATGTCCATTTGTCAGCTCTGCCTGCTAAAAATAAGTGATTCTAAAATAAATAAAAGAAAAGTGATTCTGTACAACACTTCATATACAATAGCACAACATTTTCTAGAATATTAATGGGCAGTTTTAAGAGCCCCTAGCGCCTCCTTGCACCACATTAGCGTTTTTTTCTATTTTTTTACGGAAATGTGGCCCAATGAGGTCAAAATTGCTGCGCCAAATTTACAATGTGGCACTCCAAACATAATGTATGCAAAGGGGGCATTCCCCCATTAGGAAGGGGCCATAAAAATGGTGCAAAGAAATCTAGAAGATTTCTTTGCATGATTTATTTCAGCATTTTTTAACGCCTGCTCAGAGTAGGCATTAAAAGGAGGCACACCATTGTTCACAATGGGCCTCAATGAGCTTTGCAGGATTAGCATCAACATTTTTGATGCTAAGACTGCAAAGCGCTGAACTAGTGTGATAAATTATTCCACTAGTTCCCTAACTATCGCAATGATGCGCCGTATATTAAATATGGCACAAAATGGTGGGGCTAGGGGAGCGCTAAGGGGTGACGCTGTACTGAGTGGAGCACCACTTTTCATAAATCTGACCCTAAATCCCTAAATCAAAGATAGATTGACATTGTGTTTAGATCAGGCTTCTCCAAGGAGTAGCTCATGACCTACTGGTAGCTCTCCAGCTACCTGTAAGGAGCTCTCTTGTGTGCAGCCCAGACTACCAACTTGCAAGCTTTTGAATGGTTGAATTAATGCATGCAGAAAAATAGCTGAATTTTGAATATATATTTAAAGCTGATGTTTGTGTGATAAATCATGTGATGTAGGGAGAGACTTAGGTCCAAAGTATGGCATTGGTGGTAAATTCCGAATACCTCTGCGGTGACTGCCGCCAACATACCGCCATGGAGGCGAACATCGGTCCGCCAGATTATGGCACATACACACAAAACCGACAGAAACCAGCCACAACCACAAATTCACCAGACCCACTGAACGTGATAAACTGTCGGAACTAGCATCCATACCGTTATGCCACCAAAACAATGCCCTCCAAATAATGACATACGAATCACCACAGCGGACATTCAATGGCAGTAAACCATTGGCGGTGCATTCCGCCAAGGCGGAAATGGCCACCCAAATACAAAACAATACAAGATTGGCCAGAACAAAAAAAACAAACCTGACACAAATACACCCCCCCACACACACACACCAACAGCACTATAAAACACACCCCTACAATACCCACACACCTTTGCAAAAACAAGAAGACCGTCACACATTGCCAAGTCAATCCCAGAGACAACTGCACACAAGTACCACAACTACCCATAAATCTGTCACGCACCACACACTACATACCCTACCACATCCCACATCACCCTCTGCACAGCACACACACCACACAGCATCCATGTTCCCACAAAGGTACCCCTGTTTCACTTATGAGGAGTTGGGGGTCATGGTGGAGGAAATAGTCAGAGTAGAGCCACAGCTGTTTGGAGCACAGGTACAGCAGATCTCCATTGCCAGGAAGATGGAGCTATGGCAGATAATCGTGGACAGGGTGAATGCCGTGGGACAACATCCACGCACAAGGGATGACATTCAGAAGAGGTGGAATGACCTACGGGAGAAGGCGCGTTCCATTGCAGCAAGGCGCCAGCTTGCCATCAGGAGAACTGGCGGTGGACCCCCAACTCCTCTCCCACATCTGACAGCATGGGAGGAGCAAGTCTTTGCAATACTGCATTCTGAGGGACTCACTGGAGTAGCTGGAGGACTGAACACTGAGTCACCATTAACAACCTATCACCCCCCCATACTTGCATGCCATCTCACCCCCTCACCCTGCCTCCCTTCACCCCACTCCATCCCACACAGTGCTCCACCCCAATTACCACACCTAAATGTCAAACACTGCATGCCATACCCACAGCACACACATTTCTTCCAGCTCTGCATGCACGCCCACTACGATTGCATGCACAGCATGAAGAACTACCAATCCCACAATACATCACCACCCACAACCAAAGGTTGGAGGACAACACCAGTAACATTGGAAAAGCTAGAAATGCAGAATATGTCACAGACAAGTACCCTAACACATCACTTACATCCCACAGGTGCTGCAGCCAATGTCAGCGGCGAGGAGGTGCCACGGCTACCCAGTCCACCACCAGAAAATGCCCCTAGTGATGATAGCAACTCAGGATATCTGGATGTGGGTGAACTCCCTGGCCCATCTGGGACCACTGGTCAGTCAGCTACCCCATCCCACAGCCAATCCACTACAGGGCCCTCCACTCTGAATCAAACACCACAGCAGCCAGCCAACACCCCCAGACCTCCGTCCCCAGGACACGTCAATCAATAGGGTGCCCACCTGTACAGGGAACCGAGTCCACACCACACAGGCAAGACAATGAGTGTCCTAGTGTCAGTCGGAGTGGGCGCACCATTCAGGAGACACAGGCACAGAGGGGCCAGAAACAGTCTGAGGACAGCTGTGCACCAGGGGGAGTACAGGTCCAGTGAACCCACTGCCCAGGAGGCTTTCACAAATGTCCTGGGGGCATTCCAACAATCCCAGGACAGGATGGGTCAGGTGCTCAACATCATCAGGAGAACCAGCGGCTGCATGGGAAACACCACTAGGAGGTCATGCAACAATTGCAGGCCTTGAATACCAGGATGGCCTCCATCACAGATGTGCTGGGTGACATGGCCAATATGATGCGGGAGGACACAGCACACCAGTGGGCCCCTACCACTAGCCAGTATACTGACCAGCCCTCCACATCTGCTGCATTTACTGGACAGGAGGCCCTGCTGCTGGACTCACAGGCCACAAGCAAGCCCTCCCCCTGCAGAACGTGAACCACCCCGCAAATGTTCCCTGCGATCAGACAGACACCAGAGACAGTTGCCAAGACCAAGAACACCGTCAGGAAATGAGCCCCTTCAGAATGTCCCCCTTGTGTTCTACTGTGTCACCTTGTTTACTTTGAACTGCCATTGCTCCTCTTCCTATGGCCCCTTGGACACTGAACCTGTGCTACAAACATACTGACCCACTACAGTGGACTTTTCCCAACCATCACCCCACCCTATTGCACTTTGCATTGTATACCAAATTTATAAATTTACATCCTTGGACACAACTTGAGTAATAGTGCTTTATCAGAAAGAAATGTACAATGTATTGAACTGTATTGAACTGAATGATCCTGCACAAATGTCCTGTAATGTGTTAATTGTATTGTATTGTATTGCATTTTATTGTGATAGTATTTATATAGTGCTCGAGGCGTCAAAGCGCTTTTCGGCGAGTAGCACGCTACTCCGGAACCCAACAAGAATTAGTGATGGATTAGTATCGGGAAATATGAGTACAGTTTTAGTATTATTATGAGTTAATTTGAGCCGCGGATATGAGAGTTTGTTAGTTAGATTGACTGGAGTAATGGAGGGGTGGAGGAGGAAAGAAATCCAGAAGAGTTAATTGGGAGTATATGGTAATAGGATTTAGGCTTCGGATGAGTAAAGGGGGATGGAGGAGGGAAGAGTCTGTGGAAGGGTTAAGGAGATCATAGTACCAGGGTGAGATAAATGAAGGTGAATTTAGTAGGGTTGTTTAAGAGGTCATGGTAGTAGAGTGAAGTACCTGTTCACCGAGACGACTACTATTTAAAAGGTTTCCAATTCAAAGGGTCTTACTTCTATGATAAACGTATGCCTATGGGTTGTACTGCGTCTTGCAGTTATTTTGAACAGTTTAGTACTCTGCTGCAGTGGATTTTTGCCAGGCGCACCGGCCACAAAGAAGTGATACATTATTTGGATGATTTCTTGGTTCTGGGCCCTCCAGGGTCGGCTAGATGTTTGTGGGCTCTCCAGGCTTTAACCACTATGTTCAATGAATTTGGGGTCCCTTTGGCCCCAGGCAAGACAGAAGGTCCTACTACTTGCATTACCTTTCTCGGAATTGAGATAGATTCCGTGGCCGGTGAGTGCCGCTTACCTATGAAAAAGTTACATGTATTTAAGGAGTCCATTCGAACGGTTTTGTCTCAGAAAAAAGTCACCTTACACCAACTACAGGTTCTGGGGGGTCAACTTAATTTCGCTTTACGCATTATCCCCCTGGCATGCCCCTTCTCCAGGTCCATCGCTAGATCTATGGCGGGCCTGACTAAAAAACACCATCACACTAGACTATCCCTTGAAGTTAGGGAAGATTTAAGAATATGGTTTTCATTTTTGCAAAACTTTAATGGGGCCGTTATTTGGCCGCATCTCCCAGTCCCTAGTCCCACTCTGGGTTTATTCACAGAAGCTGCAGGTAGTGTAGGCTTTGGCGCCATCCTGGGGCCGTGCTGGTGCAGAGTCAACTGGCCTTCAGACTGGGTTGATAAGTGAATAACCAAGAATATAGCCTTTTTAGAACTGTTCCCTATCATTGTCGCCATCACCATTTGGGATAAGACATTTAAGGATAGATCGGTAGTTTTTTGGTCAGACAACATGGCTGTGGTACAGGCGATCAATAATCAAAAGGAAACGTGCAGATTGGTGCTCCGCCTTCTGAAACACTTGGTACTAACCTGCTTCAACCTAAACATTACCTTTCGCGCTTAACATGAATCACAAGTTAATAACAATGATGCTGACGCCCTGTCTTGCTCATTGATGCAGGATTTTGTGAAGTTCCACCCTCAGGCAGCGGAGAAATTGATGGAGTTCCCAACAGGTCTGTGGAAGATTGGTGTCCCAACCCTCCAGCTTTAGTAGCAGCATCACTAGCAGCCCGCACAAAGGGTTCTTATGAGAGAGCTTTTCAGCAATATATACATTTCCTGAATACTCAACAAATATCAGAATTATTTTCAGCAGGGGCCCTTTGTGCCTTTTTACATCATTTGAAAGAAAGGGGGAGCCAGTCTCTTGCTCCAAGGCTTACTTGGTTGCCATTTGATTCTTTGTGAGGCTACGGAATCAGGAGTCCCAGTTAAGCTCCTTTTTAATTAAGCGGGCGGTAGCTGGGTGGGCTCGAGTAGAGGGTCCAAAGTTGGACTCTAGGCGACCCATAACTGCATGTTTACTAGTGAAGCTTTTGACCAAGGTTCCCTTAGTGTGTTCTTCACCTTTTGATTCATTATTATTTGCTGTGGCATTCTCGGTGGCCTTTTACGGTGCCTTTCACATCAGCGAATTGGTAGGGGCATCCGGGGGGACCATTCAAGAGGACTCCAGCGGTTGGACGTCCAGGCCAGTCCGGAGTTGTTAACAATACAGCTGCGGAAATCTAAAACAGATCAACTGGGTAAGGGTTCAGTCATTGCTCTAAAAGCTGTGCACGGGTCTTCCATATGCCCGTTGGGTCACTTGGGAGGTTACCTGCTGGTACACCCGCATTCGGGGTCTTCTGCCCTCTTTCTACACAAAAACGGGGAATGCCTTTCACGTTACCAATTCTCAGAAGTTTTGAAGGTTACACTTGGAGCAGCAGGGGTAGACCCGCAGGGGTATTTGCCACCTTCATTTAAGATTGGTGCAGCTATGGTAGCGGCAAGTGCAGGGTTGTCTGCAGCAGATGTAAAATCCATTGGGAGAAGTTTGTCAAATTGTTATAAGCGGTACATTAGACCAGAATTGGTATGACCAGTGATCCCTCATGCTGCATCTATTACAATTTTTCATGTGGTTTCTCATTCTACTTTCTCTCATCACAGTTTAATGGCGCCACACGTGGTTTGGGCCTTGGGACATTCGTTTGTTTGACGGGCGGACTACAGGGTGCAACAGCGCCGTACGCCTAATCTGGCGACGGCCCACGATGTAGTTTTTCGATGGTGTGGGGTTGGTGGAATGGGAATCTCGCAGCTGCAGAAACTCGTCGCGTTGGCAAAGAGATAAGAGGGACTTCAGTTCCCGGATCTGATTATTATTCATCTTGGAGGCAATGACTTGTCTGTGTTTCCTCTGCAGCTCAGTGCCCATCAGAAGAAGGGGTTGTGGTGTACCATCGCCAAGGACATGTGGCCCCTGTGGATTCATAGCCGGAGGAGCACCAACTGCATAAAACGGTGGGAGTACCTGAGGCACTGTGCCCCGAAGACCATGGAGGCCCAGCTGGGGATGTCCTCCCAATGAGGGAGGGGGGCCCGTCAGAGCCTGACCCCCCCATTGGCCTGCATACTGGTGGTGGCCTACCCAGAGCTGGATGGGCACTTGAAGACAGCAGAGCAGGTACCAGGGGGTGAGTACAGTGTGTGTGATATTCATCATCTGTTGCCTGGCATGGGATCTGGGTGCAGGGTTCTAGTCAGTGGATACCCCAATATGCCAGTTTAGACATTGCTACGTGGTCCTGCTTAGGTATGTAGGGTGGTGTGCATATTTTGAATTGCTAGGTAGCTAGCCTTCCATGGCAGACAAGGCTTAGTTCATCCCAGAAGGCGTGCAGATGGGAGTGATTGGGTCCTACCTGCTGTAGTACCTAGCCAATGGTATGCTACTGTGGTCCATACTGCCCATTCTAAGTCCCAGTGAGTGATAGTGATGTGTATGCCATCTGTGCTGTTGGTGCTGTAATTGACCCTGTGCTCCCTTTCTTTCCCCCCTCTCTCCTTTTGTCATCCTGTCCATGTGTGCATTAGCATCATCTGGCAAAGGAGCAGGGGCGAGGAGTGAGGAAGCTGCAGCCAGCGGGAGCAAGGAGGCAGAGTCCACCAACGCTGAGGGGACCAGTGGGACGGAGGACGAGGGGAGCACCACGGGGGAGACAGGAGCTGATACAACTGACTCTGATTCCTCCTCCAACTCTAGGAACACCCCAACAATGTCATCTTCTGCCACCCACGTACCAGCAATGCCCTCCCAGTAGCCCCCCACCGAGTTGCCCGTGCCCACTCACCCAGGAGGGTGGGTATCACCTTCGCCCCATGCACCTCAGGCCCTGCCGCAGTCAGCCCTGCTGCCCTTCATGAGGAGGCTATTGACCTCCTGAGATCCATCTCTGTAGGGCAGTCAACCATTGTAAATGCCATCCAGATGCAGCAATGCCTTCCTGGAGGGCATTCACCGTGGCTTGGTGACCCTACAGAGATAATTTCAGGCTCTGGCCTCCTCTCTGACGGCAGCCAGTGTCCCTGTTTCTTCCATCCACCCTCCAACTACCTATTCCCAGTCCCTGTCTCCTCTCCCCCAACCCACCCCATGCACACATTCTGACAAGCATGCTCCCAAAACAACAGACAGGACTTGCACAGAGAAATAAAGGCACCACACTTCAGTCCACAAGCACACACATACCCAACACACAGATGCACACCCAACATCAGCCACTGCCTCCACTGTCTCCCCTCCTCCTCCCTCACAGTCACATCAGCACTCACACCTGCATGCAAAGCATCAACAGTCCCAGATCCTGCCACCTGAACATTCTTGCCCACAGTCACATTCTTGCCCACAACAGCAGAGCAGCAGACATCCAGCCCACACACCACATGTACAGTCACCATCACCACCATCACCACCTCATGCAGCACACCCACCTCACTTGCAGACATCATCACAACATCCATCCACACGTCCTGGTTGTCCTCCCCCACCCTCTATGCCCCCCACCAAAGACACACAAATGCCTCCACTCAGACCCCCAACAGCAATCCACCTCACACATGCACACTGCCTGTGCACCTGCACCCAAGTCCAGCACACCTACTCCTCCTACGACCACTCCCTCTACCACGACCCTCGTACTTCCTCCCAAATCCTGCCCCACTGGCCCCAAGAAGCATTTCCTTTCCAGCCTTAACCTCTTCCCCCAACCCCCGTCCTGCCCGTAAGAGGAAAGTCCCACCCCCAGCCCAGCACCTCCAGCTCCAAACCGACTCCTGTTCCTTCCCCTAGGGGGAGTCCTGCTACTAAGTTGAAGAAGGGTGGCACTCCAGCCCCCCATCCCAAGGCCACTCGTCGGCCCCCAAGCCAAAAGGGCAAGGACCCGCCCCGCCCCTCCCAAACCCAAGCCCAAGGACTCCCCTGCGAAGAAGAACCCCCCCACCTAATCCTACCCTCCCCACCGCCCCCTGCCCCCTGAGGTGCCTGCTTACTGTTACCATGATGCCCCTGCCCAGTGGAGTAACTGGGCAGTCAGGAATCAAGTTGGGCTTTGGATGTTGCCCCGTGGCATTGTGATTCATTTGGATTGGAATTTACAATCTTGAGGCCTTCTTCCCATTCATGCAACAAATCTGCCCCTAGATCCTCAAAATTTGGAAAAATCTAAATTTGAAGTCCTCTTGGTGTATGTTTATTCTCTATATATTTCCTTAAGGTGGCTTCATCCCACCACTTCGCAAGCTCTTGCTTTTTAAATTTTTCCAAAGTTTTAAATTTTGCCTTTAATCCGTCTTTATTCATTGTTTTTGATAATTGCATTTTTGATCTTGTCGTAATCTTTGTGAAAAGATCGCCCAGTAACGCTTCACGATTGTCATCAAAATCCATTTTGTTTCTAATCTGATATTGGTATCTTAATCATAAGTGCAGGCACCACCCAAAATTCAAATTCTCTCAATACCGAATCGGGGTCAAGGTGTTTATTACTGCACCTTAATTGTTTAATTGCATATGCATTTAGTATTGCTATAGGTGCTCAGGTCTTGAAGTCCAACCCGCTGGAACTCCGCTAACCAGAAATTATGGCCTATATCACTGAAAAGAGGACCCAGCACCCAACCAAGACAATTCAATGAAGAAAAAAGAGAATAAAAATAAGGGGAGTGATAAGAAACGCGAGATACGTTTTATTACCAAATTTAACCTATACAATAATCATATTTTCAATGCATTAAGAAAAAAACTGGCATATTTAAAATTCAGCCACATTACCGGAAGGTACCATATCTAAAACACCTAAAATAGTTTACCGGAGAAGTAACACATTGAGAAACATATTGGCCCTCATTACAACCCTGGCGGTAAATCCCGCTTACCGCCTTGCAGAAGACCACCAACACACCGCTGCGCCAGCAGAATTCCGCTACAGCTATTACGACTCACAGCTCGAAATCCGTCATAATCCAGACACCCACAGAAGTCCGCCACACCAAAGGTCAATGATAAACTGGCGATAACAAAACCGACACCGTCACGCCAACAGAAATACGCCCACACTATCACGACCCACAAATCCACGCGGCGGTCTTTTTAACCGCAGTATTCCATTGGTGGTACACACCGCCGCGCTCAAAATACACAAACAGTCACAAAACACAACCACATTGGACAATTTCAAATACACAAACCTGATACACATACACACACCACACCCACACACCCACACACCCAATCCAATATAAAACACACACCCACATCACCCAAAAACCCTTACAACCCAAAATTTGAAAGAAGGCCAGAGAGAGAGACCACCAGAACCAACACCAGCATCCGCAGACACACAACATCATCACTCACATAACATCCATGCACCTCAAACAACACACAACACATCCCCTCACACATCACAACACACACCACCTCACACATCACCCACACCACATCATGGCACCTCAACGACACAGGTTCTCTGAGGAGGAGCTCAGGGTCATGGTGGAGGAAATCATCTGGGTAGAGCCACAGCTATTCGGATAACAGGTGCAGCACACCTCCATTGCTAGGAAGATGGAGCTATGGCGCAGAATCGTCGACAGGGTCAACGCAGTGGGACAGCATCCAAGAACTAGGGATGACATCCGGAAGAGGTGGAACGACCTACTGGGGAAGGTGCGTTCCGTGGTCTCCAGACACCAGATTGGTGTACAGAGGACTGGGGTGGACCCCCACCTCCTCCTCCACAACTAACAACATGGGAGGAGCAAGTCTTGGCAATACTGCATCCTGAGGGCCTCGCAGGAGTGGCAGAAGGAATGGACTCTGGTAAGTCAACTCTTTACTACCTTATCCCCCACCCTACCTGCATGCCATCACATACTCCCACCCTCACCCTCACCCCATCACTCCAACACCTCACATATGTCCCACTATCACAACCCACCCATCCCAATACCAAGCCCTGCATGCAACACCAAAGCATGGACACCCATCACCAAAGCATATCCACTACAGATACCCACGCAGACCCCAAAACAATTATCACACAAGGACCTAGACAAGAATGCAGGCACTGGAGTACAGGGTCACTCACCCATTACACATGATGGCACACACAGATGCAATAATCCTGCCTTTACACCCCTACAGGACCCCTACCCAACGTCACCGGACAGGAGGTACCAGACTTATCCACTCCACCAAGGCCACATGTGTTCCATCAATGGCACCTATGATGTTGGGGATATGTCCAAGGGCATAGAAGTCACCTTTCACTGTGGGCAAATCCTCCACCTGAGGGAACACGATGTAGCTGCTCATGTGTTTCAGCAGGGCAGACAACACTCTGGACAACACGTTAGAGAACATTGGCTGGGACATCCCTGATGCAATGGCCACTGTTGTTTGAAAGGAACCACTTGCCAGGAAATGGATTACTGACAGGACCTGCACTAGAGAGGGTATCCCTGTGGGATGGCGGATAGCTGACATCAGATCTGGCTCCAACTGGGCACACAGTTCATGGATTGTTGCACGATCAAGTCTGTAGGTGACTATTACGTGTCTCTCTTCCATTGTCGACAGGTCCACCAGCGGCCTGTACACCGGAGGATGCCGCCATCTCATCACCTGCCCCAGCGGACGTGCCCTATGGACAAGAACAGCAAGCAGAGAGTCCGCCAACACTGAGGTACCACAAAATGTAATTTGCACACATTTATTAATCCACAATGTGCCTGTTACTGTGTGTATGCAAGGCCTACATTGGTGTGACGCAGTTTAAATTAATGCCATGTGGCCCCCTGAAATGGTGGCTGCCTCACCTGTAAGGTGGGACAAGGGGATATGAGTTAACTGCGCTGGCATTGTACACCGTTGCGGTGGGCGGTCGAAGACCGCAGCGCTATCCTGCATTGGTTAACTTTGGACCTTATGGATCCCAGGAGCCAATGATGATGTACGCTGGCGGTGACGGTACGCACCGCCGCGGACGTGTCCGCCATTTTCTGTCTGTTCCCTCATTTGATACCTGAACTTCAATAGGAGAGGACCTACACTGCAAGTGCTGCTGTGACCTCAGTCTGGAAGCGACAATGGCTCATGTGTCTGGGTAAAGGGCCCCTGCCTTCACTTCGGAGGAGTTGGAGAAACTAGTGGATGGGGTCCTCCCCCAGTACACAGAACTGTACAGTCCTCCAGACAAACAGGTGAGTACACTGTGAGAATGCTGCATGGGCAATGCCTGTTTTGAGTGGTGTGGATGGAAGATAAATTGGGGGGGACTGAGGCCTGCATGTGTAGACGGTGAGTGTATGTGCGTCGGGGCAAGGGTGGGAACGTGGGCCAAAGAGGATGACGGTCTGGACGGGTAAAGATTTTCCTTTTCCCCTGTACTATTACGCCCACCAGAAGAAGGATATTTGGCGTTCCATCGCCAAGGACGTCCGTAAGCTGGGGGTCCACCACAGACAGAGCACCCACTGCCGGAAAAGATGGGAGGACCTTCTCCACTGGAGCAAGAAGACGGCGGAGGCCCAGCTGGGGATGGCCTCCCAACGTGGGAGAGGTGCCCGTCGCACCATGACCCCCCTGATGTTCCGGATCCTGGCGGATGGCGTATCCGGAGATGGATGGGCGCTTGAGGGCATCACAGCAGCCACAAGGGGGTGAGTACACTATCATTCTGCTGAATTTGTGCGCATTACAAGGTGTCTGGGTGGGGGAGGTGGGCTCTGGGTTCCCCTAGGCCAGGGCGAGCTTTGTAGGCAAGGTACCTTGTGAGGCAAGCTCTGTGGCACCCCAACCCCACTAGTGGTTAGTACCATCTACACATAGTCAGGCTCCTGTGACTTCAAGGTGTGCAGCAATCGGGGCTTAGGCCTTGTACCCCATGGGCATGTGATTAATCTAGGAACTATAAGTGCATGGCGTAGTGCAGAGGGCTGCTGTGTCTGTTGTGTCCGCCAACGGTAGTGGTGTTGCATGCACTGAATATGTCTTTCTTCTGCCCCCCCCCCTTTTTGTGATCTCCCTGTTCTTGTGTGCAATAGCATCATCAGGCGGAGGATCAGTGGCACCGGAGCAGGAGGGAGCAGCATCCCACTTGGCCCTTGAGGGCGAAACAACTGAGTCTGAAGCCACCAGTGGGACGGAGGGCAAGGGGAGCTCCACGGCGGGGACAGGAGCACAGACCAGCGACAGCGACTCCTCCTCTGATGGGAGCTCCCTTGCGGTGGCGGGCCCTTCTGTGCCCCCTGCATCAACAGGTACAGCTGCCACCCCCCTACCAGCACTGCTCTTCCAGCAGCCCCTCAGCGTGTGTTCCGTGCCCGCTCACCCAGGAGGGTGGGCATCTCCTTCGCCCCAGGCACCTCAGGCCCTGCCCCAGTCAGCCCTGCTGCCCTCAGTGAGGAGGCTATTGACCTCCTGAGATCCCTCACTGTTGGACAGTCTACCATTCTGAATGCCATCCAGGGTCTTGAGTGGCATTTGAAACAAACAAATGCATACCTGGAGGGCATTCATTCTGGCCAGGAAGCCCAACAGAGAGCATTTCAGGCTCTGGCCTCAGCACTGATGGCAGCCATTGCCCCTGTGTCCAGCCTCCCCCTCCAACTTCCTCCACCCAGACCCAATCCCCTGTACCTCAGCCTATCCCAAGCACACCATCAGACCAGCATGCACACACCTCAACACACAAGGCTGGCTCAGGCAAACATAAGCACCACACATCCCACAGGCACTCACACAAGCATCATTCCCATGCACACATACCAACATCCACTGCCTCCACTCTGTCCCCCTCCTCCACGTCTCCCTCCTCCCTCCCCAGTCTCGTCTCCACTAACACCTGCATGCACTAAATCTTCAGCCACTACCTCACCACCTGCACGCCCATCACCACACACCACTCACGTGCACTCACCACCCTTACTACCATTCACACATCCCACAGTGTCCTCTCCCAGTGTGTCTGTGAGCCCTCCTCCCACAGTACACAAACGCAGGCACACACCCACCCAACAGCCATCCACTTCACAACAGCCTCCAGCCCATGCACCTTCACCCAAATTCAGCAGATGTACACCTACTACAACCACTACCTCTACCTCCACTCTCAACACCCATCCATCTACCCATCCCAGTGTGTCTAAGAAACGTTTCCTGTCTAATATTGACCTCTTCCCTACACCTCCTCCCCGTCCTTCCCCTAGGGCCAGGCTTTCCAGGTCCCAGCCCAGCACCTCAGCCACCACATCCCCAGGCACAGTGATGCCAGCAACTGCGGGGTCATGGAGTGCGCTAACCATCAGGGGTGCCAGTGTGCCACGGAGCGAGGGCAAGGACATTCCGCCTCCTGCCAAGGTGAAAAAGGTGCCCACATCCCGGAGGGAGAAGCTGAAAACACCTGACACCAAGGGGTCAAGGAAAACGAAAGGGGATAGTGGCAAGACAGCTGCGCCACCATCAAAGGTGGGGAAGGGACAGAAACTGAAGGGCAGGTCAGGAGAGGGCATGGTGGCACCAACTGAGGGACCAGTGTCACATCTTCTGTCCACTTCGACGCCAACCTGTATGGCGGAGAAGACCGCCACCTGCACCGCCACCTGCACTGCCACAGAGCCCGCCGCCAGCACCGCTGCCCCAGAGCCCGCCGCCAGCGCCACTGCCACAGAGCTCGCAGCCAGCACAGCCGCCATAGACCCCGCAGCCAGCACAGCTGCCACAGACCCGCCGCAAGCACCACCGCCACAGACCCCGCAGCCAGCACCGCCGCCACAGACCCCGCAGCCAGCACAGCCACCACAGACCCGCCGCCAGCACAGCCGCCACAGACCCCGCCGCCAGCACAGCCAGCACAGCCACCACAGAGCCCGCTGCCAGCACCGCTGACACAGAGCCCGCCGCAAGCACCGCTGCTGCAAGCACTGCCGCGACTGACACTGCCGCAAGCACCTCCAGCGGCCCCGTGACATCACCGCAGACATGGCTGCCATCCCAAGTGGTCAGTCGTCCGAGGCTGGTGGTGAGTTCCAGGAGCCTGGGCAGCTTCCATGAAGCATCACTGTCATCACAGTTGTCACCTGCATATGGAATGCGAAGCCGCAACAGTGTGGGGTATGTCTCTACCTCCATGGCATATCAACCTACCTGTACCTTGGCAATCTTGCGGCACACACACCCAGGCAAGTGTATTTTTGCGGTCACAATGCATGTGGAGCACTCTGGGCACACAGCTCCCTCCAAAACCAGTGGAGAGATACATCCACTACCTCAGTCCTTGGCAGGATGAAGCACTCTGGGCACCATGCCCCCTCCAGAACCAGTGGAGAGATACATCCACTACCTCAGTCCTTGGCAGGATGAAGCACTCTGGGCACCATGCCCCCTCCAGAACCAGTGGAGTATCACATCCACTACCTCAGTCCTTGGCAGGATAAAGCACTCTGGGCACAAAGCCCCATCCAGAACCAGTGGAATATCACATCCACTACCTCAGTCCTTGGCAGGATGAAGCACTCTGGGCACCGTGCCCCCTCCAGAACCAGTGGAGAGATACATCCACTACCTCAGTCCTTGGCAGGATAAAGCACTCTGGACACAAAGCCCCCTCCAGAACCATTGGAGAATGTTATCCACTTGAGAGACTGTGGCTTTGCACTCCCCAGGATAAAGCAGTGGGCAAACCACCCACTTGTGAGACTTGAGTGACTGTGGCTTTGCACTCCCCAGGATAGAGCAGTGGGCAAACCACCCACTGGAAAGACTTGAGAGACTGTGGCTTTGCACTCCCCAGGATAAAGCAGTGGGCAAACCACTCACTTGTGAGACTTGAGAGACTGAGGCTTTGCACTCCCCAGGATAGAGCAGTGGGCAAACCACCCACTGGAAAGACTCGAGAGACTGTGGCTTTGCACTCCCCAGGATAGAGCAGTGGGCAAACCACCCACTTGTGAGACTTGAGAGACTGTGGCTTTGCACTACCCAGGATAATGCAGTGGGCAAACCACCTAATAAAAGACTTGAGAGAGTGTGGCTTTGCACTCCCCAGGATAAAGCAGTGGGCAAACCACCCACTTGTGAGACTTGAGAGACTGTGGCTTTGCACTCCCCAGGATAGAGCAGTGGGCAAACCACCCACTGGAAAGACTTGAGAGACTGTGGCTTTGCACTCCAAAGGATAAAGCAGTGGGCAAACCGCCCACTGAAAAGACTTGAGAGACTGTGGCTTTGCACTCCCCAGGATAGAGCAGTGGGCAAACCACCCACTTGTGAGACTTGAGAGACTGTGGCTTTGCACTACCCAGGATAAAGCAGTGGGCAAACCACCTAATAAAAGACTTGAGAGAGTGTGGTTTTGCACTCCCCAGGATAAAGCAGTGGGCAAACCACCCACTAGAGAGACTTGAGAGACTGTGGCTTTGCACTCCCCAGGATAGATCAGTGGTCAAACCACCTACTGGAGAGACTTGAGAGACAGGGGCTTTGCACTCCCTACAATAGAGCAGTGGGCAAACCACCCACTGGAAAGACTTGAGAGACTGTGGCTTTGCACTCCCCAGGATACATCAATGGGCATGGAGTCCCCTTGTGGAGCAGTGGCGTTGTGCGTTCATCAGGCTGAGGTGCCCCCCCCCTCCACCTCCCCCTGAGGTGCCTGCATATTTTCTATGTGATGCACCTCCAGTGTTCTCTCCGTTTGGAGTCAGGTATCTAGTGTGGGCCTCGCCCATGCAATTTGGGCCCAGTGGACCACGGACAATGATTGGTGCACTATCTGGACTTGTGTAGTTGGTGTACATAATTGTATATACTGGATTTTGACTTTTGATTTATGGATTTTTATTGATTACAATCGTTACAATCATTTCCTTTTGTCCTGGCGTTATTCAAGGGGGGAGGGGGGTGTATATGTAATGTTGCAGCATGTATTTGTGTGTATGGTGTTGTGGGTGAGGGTGGGGGTGGGTGGGGTGTTGCTTGTTGCGTGTGTGTGTCACTCTCTTTTCCCTCCCCCTCCCCTGTGTTGTAGGTGCAGTACTCACCGTGGTCGTCTCCACTGTCGTTGGAGCTCCTGATAGAGGAGCAGGAAGACCATCGCTGGCAGGATCTGCAGTTCGGGCTCCATGGCGTCCTGGTTCCTTGTGGGGTGTGGAGAGGTTAGTGTTTTCCCTTCTGAGTACTGTTTCCTCTGTGTTTTTATTCGCGTTGGTTCCGCCCCGGAAAAGGTGGCGGATAGCCGTGTTGTGATAGGGTGGGTAAATTGTCTTCCGCCTGTCTGTTGGCAGTGTCCGGCGTGCTGTTTGTTTCTATCGCCGTGGCGGTCGGAGTGTTAAAGTGGCTGTCTATGTTGGTGGTTTCTGCCATGGTCGTAATCCCATTTTTTTTTCCACAGGCCTGTTTGCGGTATTACGCCGCTTTAACACCGACCGCCAGGGTTGTAATGAGGGCCATTATGTCCTAGTTATGTAAAACATATTCAAAGTAAGTCTGAAGCTGGAACATGGCTAGCTGTGAAACCAGGAGGTTTCTTTATGTGTGGAGGATGCTCCATATGTAAGATAGGAATTAATAAAATACAAAAGTTCAAATACAATACTCAGATAGAATACACTATCAATTGTTTTATTAACTGCAATACAACAGTTGTGATTTATGCTTTAGGATGCTCATGTGGAAAGTTATACATTGGTAGTAGCATACGCAGTTTAAAGATAAGAGTAATGGAACATGTGAGAGCTATAAAGAATGGTGATGTTAGATGCCCTGTGGCTACACATATACAACAGATCCATCCCACTAACACACAAATATGGTTTTATGAAGTGGAACATGTGCCCCATGATGAAAGGGGAGGGAATAGAGAACTGACACTGAGACAAGCAGAGGCAAAATGGATAATTTGTTTACGAACAGTACAGGAAGGACTGAATGTTAACAATGAATTTCACTATTTTGGGGGTATTTAAATATGGAAAGGATAAACTATAAGAAAAGTTTTTGAAATTTTAGAGATGTGGTAATGTAAATGTATGTTGTTTTTTCTGATTTCCCTATGGGGAATTAGAATTAGTGATAGAATTACTTCCCCCTTGAATAATTATGATAAGTGAGACGAATTGGGACATAAATTAAATGTTCCATTTAGGTGATTAACATATTTGACAATTGTCTTTAGATTTCGAGAGTCGGACAACAAGAAAATTATACACTTAAAGATAAATTGTTGATTTATGAACTATGCAATAATGCCATGTGAAATGATTAATATTGTGGTCATGATTATTAAAATATGAATAGGAATTGTGTTTTTTAAATAAACAATCTGGTTCAGGTCAATTACAACTGCACATACGATATAATAAATGTAAAAACCATTTTAAAATGGCTGCTAGAGATACACGTACTCTACCAAGGCTCAGAACGATCATCTAGTTGATCAACCACGGTGATATCGAAATGATGATGTATAACCAATAGAATCCTGTTCTGACTGAAGTTAAGTTATAAAAAAATGTCATTGGCAACACGTATCGTAGTCGAGAATATGGATCACGTCCTTCAAATAAATAATCTTTTATAGACCAATTTCAGTTGAATATACGATTTAATAAACATAGACACCATTACAAAATGGCTGCCAAAGTCACACATACTTTAATGAGGCTTAAGATGAAACTGCCAGCCATGTCTGATAGTAAAAAGAACATCCGGTTAATCAACCTCGTGATATTGAAATGATGATGTATAACTAATTGAATCCTGTTCTGAACAAAGTCAAATTAAAAAAAAATGTGTTGGTAATAAGTATCGGAGTCCAGAACATGGATTATGTCCCTTAAATAAATATTTTTTTACTGATAAATTTCAGTAGAACATACAATCCAATAAACCTAGACACCATTTCAAAATGGTGGCCAGAGTTACACGTACTTTAATGAGGTTTAAAATGAACATCTCAGGTGTAAGCGTTCTGCTAAAAGTATATTAGCGGTATGAGAGCACAAGATAAGATTTGCAAGAATGTTGTTAAATGGAGCTTTATTATGGAGTATATCAAACATCATGATTATGAGGTAGGAGTTCTAGTTGATTAGCTTGGGTGATATTGAAATGACAATGTATAACTAATTGAATCCTGTAATGACCGAAGTTAATTTTCTGAATATTGTTGTATTAAGTATCATAGTTCAGAACATGAATTATGTCTTTTTAATAAAACTATGCTAAGACATAATTTAATAGAAGCATAGAAGGTTGAATCTGTCTGTCGTTGACATACCGATATTTATCTAGACACCAAGCGTTGCAATAGTCATATGCATCAGCATGTATAGAGAAAAGGAAATACCGAATATGGGAAATTTGATGTAAGGTCAATATTGACTTTGGCAATTCATTTAATTTGGTATTAATTAATAAGAGAAGAGATAAAAACTTTTGTTTATTCCGACATCGGCAATGTGGTAAATATGACCTAGCAAATAAATGTTGTGGTTGCTACAGACATATCCACCAAAATGAGATTTGAAAGGAACTATTTAGGTTTTAATCATCAATCTATTATGGAATAAGTCATATACTTGGGCCGTATGGTAGAAGCATGTTTATTATAACATCAGATTCGATTTTGTAAATATAAACGCTTAACTAATATTGTATTTTGTGATAAATGGTCGAAATAATGGGGCAGCATTGGTTTTAAAAATATTAGAGCAGTGGAATTCAATATGGCCGCCATTACTCTTATTTGTATGTAAACAGTTTATCAGTACATCCTTTTATTGCATTCCCGGTATATATGTGATCTTACTGGTTCTAAACCATTTATGATAATCTATTGTGACATGGTACCATATCAGATATTTAGATTGTTTTGGCATATATAGATTTTTGTAAATTGGGCCAACACACTTATTGAAATGCAAACATTTTTTGTATTTCTTCTGCCTCTGGATCAGACATGTACTATATAAATAAAATTTAGATGATGGTGATAGTAAATTAGAATATCATGATGATGTTAGCATGTGATTTTAACATGTTTAATGGAATTTTGGAAATATAGTACTTTAGAAAATAGATATAATTTTGTATTAAATTGTGGTTTTATATGTTTATATATTTTTAGCCCTGAAGAAGTCCGTTAGTACGAAACACGTTGGCTGTGGGTTGTTAATCTTCAATATGAATCAATAAAGAACAATAATTTGAACAAGACTCGATTGGGAATTATGTGACTTATGATTGGATTTGAAAATATGGAAGATACATTTCTTTGACATTAACAAATATGGTTGTGTGCTGGGTCCTCTTTTCACTATTACAACTCTATTAATATTAGTAGCTCGAGGTGATTTCCGTTAAACATAAGTAGCTCTTATTACCGAAAAGGTTAGAGATGCCTGCTTTAGATTACAACTAACCTTTGTTATAGTAATTTGTTAGTCAAATCGAATTGAAATAAAGTTCATGACAAACAAGGAAAATAATATTCCATTTTCTTGGCACACTGCCTAAGCATCTGCTTGGAAAATATATATTTTGAAAAACTTGCTCATTGTTACCATGATTTCGAAAAAGTTAAAGAATATTTTGAAAATTAGGGTTTCATCATTACATTACTTGAAAGCAATTTAAGGTTACAGTATAACAGCCATTCATACAGATTCTTTTGCCAAAATGGAACCATAACTAATGTCAAGTTAAAGCGGATGTCAGATGTGTAATCTGGGCAAGAAATATGAATCTATAAAATCATTTCCATTTTGCCAACTTCAGCTGATATTTTTTACATTGGCAAAATGAACATTTAAATATTTTTTTTACATATGCATTAATTCTTTAAGCAGACCATACATGTTACACACAATATAGTATGTTAAAACAAACTTTGCATTGGAGAAATTCCTGGACAAAACTCTTTGCTGCCTGAAAGCTTCTAGCGTAGCAAAGAGGTTTGGTCAAGTTGTTCAAAGGACCTGTGCAGCAGCTTCATCCGAGGGTGCCTCATATGCGGCTGGAAGGATCCACCAAGAATGTCCTGGGTCTCTTACATGTCCCAGCGATAAATGTCGTCCCAGTCCTTGAAGCAGTTCTTCCCTCATAGGTGAAGACACTGACTGCACTGCAGCGTTTGCCAAAGTGCCTCAAGTTTGAGCCTACATCGCTGTGCTCAGCTGGGTCTCAGGACCCACACAAAGCTGAGGATAATTTTGGAGGAGCCCGGCTCAAATGCTATTGATCTCCATGTTTGTGGAGCTGGAGGGCCTTTATTTTGTTCCTTCTGCTATGTTCGGAGCTTGGAAAGTAAAAGGAGCACCGGGATAGAGGGGGGTTGTTGTTCTGGTAAGAGGATGGGTCAGAGCTACCAGAAAAGGGGGGCCTTCCTCTTCTTGTATATAATTTACTGATTGTGGAGGTGGGCGGCAGTGTTGGGAGAACACAAATATTGTTACAGGCATTGGTTGTGCCCATGATTTATTAACAAATTAATGTTATTACAGTGTATTTGTCTGTTCTTGGTAAAAAGTATTTATGAAGATGAACTATAAATGTAACAAAAATATAGCACAGCATGTTTTATTGTGATATTATGATATTGGAATAGTGCTGTTTTAGGATGGTTTATGAGGGTGGTGTACTAATACACCACTCATCATTGATTAAACACAGATGAACCACTTAACTGGAACAATGAAACAACCAGCTCAAGTGAAAAATAAGATTACTAGTTCTTCCTTGACCTGTAAACCCAGACCGCTGTCTCATCCTTGGTACCTGGATGTGGTTTGTTATCATGGGTAATATCTATATGTAGGCCCATGATGTAAGCATAGTGATTTTATGCAACACACAACAGGGCGCTACATTCTTGCACATAAATTCTGGTGAGTACACTAACAACACCCTGTATGGTGAATCCATCTGATTTGTGATTTAAGGATATCAGACTTGAATTCAGTGATGGCTCAAATTTGTCTGAGTCCTATCGTACCTTTCTTGAGGTAGTGTTGTTGGATATCTGAAGGGTGGGAGGAGATGCGAGAACATACCCGGCATCATCTGCAACAAAGACTAGTGACATGTCTGTACTCTTGTAAAGGTACTTCATCATGTATAGATACATACAGTGATTGTTAATGTACTTTGCTTCTATTGTGTTGTAATGAGTATTGACTGAGTATGTTTGAGATTCACTCCTTTGGTACACATACAATCTCACTGTGAGATATTTGAACTTACCTATGAGCCACATGTCACCAAAGGCCCCTGCAACCAAGCAGCATGCAAAAGGAAAGTGACAGAGACTGTGACGTGTGCTTCTAGGGAAGGCAGTGTAGGAAATAATTGACACTGCCCAAGGCATTGCAGTGAGCTTGCACAATGATGGCGAGACAGTAGTTTCAGTTATGGAAATGCTGTTTCCTTTGGTGAGGTGCCTATAGCACCACATGGGTGCAATTAATAGTACTTCAAACACGAGGCAAGGAGGTAAACATGCAGAATGACGTTGCCATTCTTTGCTTCTATACCAGTGACTGTGGCATGGTGACATACTGGTACATTGTTCTGTTGATACATCTTAATACCTGATGAAAGCATAGAAACTGACTTGCCTCTGTGATGCCCATGTTGTCAGAAGTGACCCACTAGAAAGAACCATTGGTTGTGGAATCAAGTGCAGTCAGAATTTAGATATAGGGCACTAGGGCCTGGGAATGTGCTGTAAGTGAATCAAGCACTTGCTCTCTGTGTGCGATCACGTCAAAGATCAATTCAGATCAGAGAATTATCTGGCAATGATTCCTTCCCTGGACATGCCTATGATCTTGTCCCTTTGCCTGTAAGTCTTCTCTCACCTCCTCAAACAATTGCCCTTCATAATGTGGGGCAAAGCAACAACATCATATACTGACATAATGAAGGCCAAAAAAGATGTTTGGCGTAGTTGGTGTTATGGGTTTCACCTATGGATGCGTGTTGGGAGTCCTCTCACTTGCATAACAGTTTTATTGTAGGGGTAGCAATCCTAGTTAAATATGATAAATCATTACAAAACAAAAAAATTTAAAATTAGAAAACATAGAAAAATGTCAAAAAAAGTTTCCCCTATTGTTATTGTGTGCCTCCAAAATGTTCTTTGGAGGTGTGTTGCAGTATCTGTGAGTTGCCATGAGTGGTGTTAAACACACTCAAAGGCTGAGATGGAATACATTTACTACTGTTCTGGGACCTCTTTGGTACAGCAAATTTAGAAGTGAAGTGTGTGAGTAGCAATGGGCTTACTCTCTTGTGTGTGGCTGTTTGCATTTTTATGTCCCTCTCTAAACCTCTCCTCATCTATCCATACCCCATGCAGTTAGAAGTAAGTATTCCCCAATATCTAGCTACTCTCCCTTGCCCCTTACATTTACTATCAAACGTTTTATCTATATGTGGGGAGCTCTCCGCACACATGGCTGAGATCCTCACACAGAAAAGAGAGGAGTGGCAGAGACGGAGGTCTCTTCTCCCAGTGGGTTAATTAATAGCATTTTGAAGAACATGAAAAGTCCTATGGTAGTGTTAATTTGCATACTACAAAATGCAGTTTGTGAATAAGCCCAAAAGAATTTCAGGTGAAAAACAGGAAGATTTGAGAAAAAAAACAAAGGAAACAATGGCACTGGGGTGATGGATGAAATGGTGAATAAAGTCAAGGATAAAACATGGTGGCCTTTATTAAGAGTGGCCTATTAATTCTGATCAACCTTGTATCAAATTGCTGGAACCATCAGAATTATAGATTCCGATGGAGCATCTCTTATGTGATATACTCAAGCAAAATTTCAGGAAAGAACACCAGGGAAGACATGTGATTCCCGACTATTAGCTCTAAAAAATGTATAAGGTTCACTATTTACCTTGTGTGGAAATTTCTGTCCCCCTAGTAAAGGTAATTCTGAGGAAGGAGAATTCTAGTGATTATAACAAGCTGCCTGCAATGAGGACATGTGAGGTGAACAATGGTCACAAATTAATGAAGCACGCAGACAAATAAGATGAAGAAAATAGACTGGCTATCTCACAAAAAAATGGGTTTAGCAATCATATGAGGGCACCTGATTAAAAGTTCAATGTGAGAATGACTGCATTCAAAGAGTTAGGAAAAGGTGATGGCTAGAGAAATCATCCACTATCAAATAGTTGGTTTGTGTGTGATGAATTTGGTTCCAACCTATTGTAACCCTGTTAGAGTGTTTGCTTTTGGACACCCTGACCCCGAATTTTTGTATCACTGCTGTGAGCGAGTTTCCCTAATTGAACCTCACTCACTGTAACCTCTGGTAATGTGCTTATGGGTGTTAACCGCTAGTGACCAGATTTTAAAATATGGCTGTTGGTGTGTAATTGGGTGAAGAGGCTCTGTGACAGTTACACATGATCATGTGTGCAAGCCATGTGCCCATATCTGAGGGCTGGGTGGGACTACTGTATAACTGTGCACAGGTAGTCTGTCACCTATGGGACCATTTATCATTGTAGTATAGCCTTTAGCAGCCTAATATTTATTTAGGGTATTTCTTAATCTGTAGTGCTTCACAGTAGGTCCTTAGCGCTTTGCTATGGTCACTTTGTGAATAAAGGTTGCACTCAAATACCAACTCCACAGTGGTTCAACCTAGGAAAAGAGTTTCTATAGGTAAACAAAGATCCAGATTGCAAATCTAATATTAATTTGGCCATATCTACATTTTTTTAATGTAGTTAGGTTGTTCCTGGGTGAGACCCTCATGAGTTTGGGAATCTGACCTACCCTGCTCAGCCATGTTAATTGCTCAGCTGGGCAATGGGGCCTCACACAATAAGCCCATGGGGGTATTAAACCTGTCAATGTCAGAGGGAGAGGGTAGGGAAGAAATCTACATGGACTGAATGACACTCACTCATTGAGCAACCGGGGCATGTCCTGCCCGGAGAAACAAAGGAAGCAGTCAGACCTCTGGCACCACTCAACAGGAGGTCTCACCTTTGATGTTTCAATGGAAATAGACCAGCTTGCTTTGACAGGTGCGAAGAAGCTGTGGCTGACAAAGAGTTGATTCTGCTATACTGAAAAATTACATTGTGCAGTGTAGGAGGGAAAGATAAAGGGTAGAAAATGATATGACATCTTTGTATTGGCAGAGAAGCTTACCTTCTAGAAATATTCACATGCACTTTTAAAACCCAACACAAAGGGAGAATTCTACGATGTACTGGAACCTGCAAATACATGCATGGAAGAACATGTCAGTTATAGATGAACCCATCTGGAGTTGTTGAAAAGTCTGGAGGTGAACTGACTTTGTTGGACCTGTATCTCTAGGCCCTCTGGGGGACAATAGAGTGTGGACTTGCTGAAAACCTGAAGGAAAAGGTTTCCCTGTTACTTTGTAGACCATTTCTGACTGAAGGTGTCGTAGGAGGGGATCCCTAAACTACAGAGTTAGCTGTGGGACCAGAGAAGAGCAGACAGACAGTGTAGTCTGCATTGCGAGTCACAGGCTGCTGCTAATGACCCTGGGCCATGGAAACTGCTGAGAATCTAGTGGAATGAGGACAGGTCCAAAAGCTCTCACTCATTAGAGGGAGAGCAGTCTAAATGGCTCCATCTTAAAAAACATAAACCAGAATTAATGGCACAAACACTCTTGGTTGCTGGAGCATGCCACCAGGAGCACAATATATTTACCCCATGTAAAATGGTGCAACATGGCCGCAAAAATCTATGAAAGACCTACCCACTTCCAGTGGCTTCTAACCTGGCAAGAGTTTGGGAGTGTGGGTTCTCAAGGGGAGTCAACTAGACCCGGGCACACTTGGCATTTCTCTCTAGGGAGCTGCCCATCATTCTGGGGAAGAGCGTGTGCCCGTAAAGCACTGATATTATTCAGGCCTGCGGAGCTTGAGGGCTTGCATTTAATGATCTGTGAAGCAGAAAGTTCCCACTGTCTGACAGAGCCATATTGGTCTCTCCTATGCAGGTGCATGGGTGGCATAGACTTCTCCTGTTGTTCTTCAGAGTGCACGAGAGGAAGAGAAGAAAACTGGCTCTTTGCCAGCACACCGGAGCTGCCTGAGGTGGATGGGAAACTGTGGAGGCTCTTCCACGATTTCTAATAAACAGCACCATCAGTGCACTGCTTGGTGCATGGGCACCCACAGTGGAAATTAAATATGCAATGGGTGTGATGAAAGAAAGAAGCAGAAAAATTAAATGCCTGCAGCTTTTTAAATGAGCGTGTCTCAGGCCAGAAGGAAAAGAAAATCATCTGGGCTTTGAACACCCTGTAAACCACAACAGTGAGCTCAATATTTTGCGTATTTGTCCAGTGATGCCCAAGGTAGGGCAGTGACACTACCAGAAAAGTCTATTTTGGGTTTGGGAGGCTGCCATGAGAGCAACAGGCCAATGAAAGTTAGCCCCACATGACATTTACTAAAGTGGCACCTCTAATCTCCCACCCACATGAAAAAGTGACTTGTGAACACCTTACTTTTGTTCTTAAGTTTCCTTGAAGCTAAGACTTTACTTTGGTTTGTGACTGTATGGACCTTTGGTTATAGGCGCGATGGCCGTTTTGCAGTCTGTACCATATTAAGAGAAAAAGGTATAAGCTGTGTAGTATTAAACAAGGGAATCTTTATTGGCATTCACATTGTTAGAAATATCGTATTTTATATGTTGATGAATATCATTGAATGTTACAGCTACTCTGCAATGATCTAATATAGATTCTAGAGTGTTGCTTAAATTATGATAGTGACACCCTGACAAAGACAGTAGGTATGAGTTTTATTTACAGCACCCCCTTCTTGTGTTAGGTCTTTTGGAGGTATTGTGATTTTTGGGTTTAGGGCTTTCTGGTGCACATACTGTTAGAGGTACCTTCAGTATAGGAGATACAAGGGGGCATATTTAAGAAAAGGGGTGCTGCACACAGTGCAGTGCCACTTTTCTTGCGCCCTTTACTGCCCCCATACTGCCACCATGTGTGCGCCATATTTAAAATACGGTGCACCATGGTGCAGGGTAGGGGGCAATAGCATAATTTCTTATGCCGCTATTGATGTACTCTGCAGGAGTAGCACCAAAATGTTGGTGCTACTCCTGCAGAGTACATAGGGGCCCATTGTAAACAATGGTGTGCCCCCTTTTAACGCCTCCTCTGAGCAGGCATTAAAAGTTCCAAATAAATGACACAAGGAAATCTTTTAGATTTCCTTGCAACATTTGTTCTGCCCCCCTAACGGGGGAACTCCCCTTTGCATACATTATGCCTAGCACAGGCATAATGTAGCGCAAAGGGTTACAATTGCACCACTTTGTAAACATGGCGTGGGCATTTTGGCCTCATTGGGCCACATTAGTGTCAAAGAAAATAACGCTAATGTGGTGCAAGGAGGCGCTAGGGGCTCTTAAATATGCCCCAAGGTACATTGCCTGGGTTACCTGATCAGTGGAACCTTTAATGTGTGTGCCCTTTTTGGTTGTGATGCCATTTACAAGGTGTTTGCATAGGCATTTCCACCTGCTATTTTGTATATGTTCATAAATTTGTATGTAGTATATAGCAGTGTGCAAGAAAGTACTTTTCATTTTATAAGAAAAATCACTGACTTTATTGCATGGTATTAAGTGTTGTTTCTTGCACTGCAAAATGCTAATGGCTATATTTATCATTATTTCACTCAATGCAACACAGCAAGACACAGTGTTGTGCTGTGTGAAAGGGAGAGGGCAGCAGTACGTCACATCTATTAAGATAGCGCTCATTCCTGCTCACTTCCTGTGTTGATGCACAACTGCTGCCTAGCCGTCGGCACAGGAACCCTTACACCTGTGTTACAGGAAGGATTTTTTTTGTGCAGGAAGGGTTGCCTTCCTGCACAAAAACAAGCAACTAACATGTTTTCCTCTTTTGTACGTGTGCTGCAAAATACAGCACACGTAGAATGAGGAAAGAACAAGGAGGAATATTTCCCCTTGTTACACCTCCCTTGGGAAGGGGTGGCATTCTGGCACATTTCCATGCCTACCTATATCTGTAATTCTGGAAATACTTCAGAATCCAGGGATGCATGGGAACACCCATCCTCCAACCAATGAATGCCTTCCTGGGGCAGAGTAACACTTGTGCTGCTTTGCATTACTGCCAACACATGAGGTGGTTTTGGTGGCTTCGTAAATATAATTATAATTATCACGTTGCCCTATGCCCCCTTGCATGATGCAAGGGTGATGCAAAGTCCTTGATAAATATGCCCCTGAGTCTCTAGCCCACATCATCTCCCTGAGTAAACCTAGAACTGCACTGCCTTGCTATCTTGACAGTCAAGCGCTGTGCGTTCTCAATCATAGGAACCCCAAGACACCAGTGGTGAAAGATTCCAATTGTCATAATTAGGCACCAGTACCTACTGTCATCCCTGGAACCCTCTGACTCAGATTCCTGACATACTGAAACTCTACATAACTTTGTCAAATGGATTCCACTAAGAGAAACAGTTTATGGAGGAGCTGTATTGTGACAATGAATTAGGTGATGATTTTAGGGGATGCTGACAATGGCAATAATTTTGAATGAAAGTGATTCAGAGAAGTGTTTTATTAGTGTAAACACTAGCATAAAGTTTGCAGGAGCTTATATGGAGATGAGAATTGATACAGATATTTGATGGGAGTGCCACCATGTTGATCATAATTATGGCAGTGATTTCAATGGAGCAGTACAGTAATCAGGCCAATTGTGAAAGTGCTTTCAGCAAGTGCTGCTAAGGAAATATGGTTCTGAAAGTTGGGAGACGGAGTATAGAAAAAATGGAAGGATAGTTAAGCAATTTGATTTCTGGAGAGATGAGTAATGGTGTGAGCATTGGGAAAAAGGTTTATGACAGAGGCACAATCACAATGAACAAGAGGATTGGGATTCCATGGTGTTCTACAATATCAGAATTGAGATTTGGACTTGGAGGGGGTAGTTTAAAATTGCTATTGATCTTGTACTGTATATAATATGGAATATTTGCCATGAAGATGAAAAATGGGATAGCGACTTAAAACAGCACTTACTTTTTAAGTTTTAAAGAATACATTTATTACAAAAAAGCAATAAAATCAGAGGTTACTTAAGGAGTAGCACAATAAAATACCAAAATACAATTAAGTAGTAAGGGAGAGGAAAAAAGTGGGAGGAAGTACATACATGAGTCATATAAACAAGTGACTGATGATCAACAGAGGTTAAACAATGAAATACATTAAAAACTGTTCCCAATATACAAAATACTGTGGTCAGGAATAGGATGTCAGGGAGATCAAATAACTTCTTAAACACTGGGAGAATGGGCAATTGACGAGTTTGCAGTTATCAAGGAACTGTGTAATTGATGCCCAAAGGTATTTTCGTTTTAGGACAAGTGATAGGGGATGCATATAAGCAGTGTCCAGTTGATGATTTTGCAAATCGCGTAGGACCATGCTTTAGATGTTAGTTGGGTAAAGTCTTTCCAGTGTTGAGTTATTTGCTGAAGAACAACTGCTAATAACTGGTCCAGGATTTTTATGTTAGGTGAAACATTTGCTCATGCATCAGATATATACGTCTTTAAAACACATTAGAAATAGAATAAGGTATGTTGGAACGGAAAACTTAATTGATTTATCTCAAACGTGTGCCCAAAAGGTTGAAACAAAAGGGCATATAAACAATAGGTCTGGGTTGAATACTCCGCTCTGCTTGCGGAGTTTGTGGAATTCATCAACTCCACATTCCACAGAGAACACAGAGTTACAGATAGAGTCTGCACTCCACAATGGAGTTGAGTTTTTTTGCCATTGACGCACTCTTGATGTTATTGCGTAGGAAGCTCAATGCTCATAATTAAATGTATTGTATGACCAGTGTTTTATATTATATTATATTATATTATATTATATTATATTATATTATATTATATTATATTATATTATATTATATTATATTATATTATATTTGTAGGAAGTTGGCTCTGTATATACTATATCAAAGTAAGAGATAGTGTGCACAGAGTCCAAGGGTTCCCCTTAGAGGTAAGATAGTGGCAAAATTGAATGATTCTAATGCTCTATTTTGTGGTAGTGTGGTCGAGCAGTATGCTTATCAAAGGGTAGTGTTAAGCATTTGTTGTACACACACAGGCAATAAATGAGGAATGCACACTCAAAGACTTAACTCCAGGCCAATAGTTTTTATATAGAAAAAATATCCTTTCTTAATTTATTTTTAGAACCACAAGTTCAAGATTTGAAGTAAATACATAAAATGCAAAGTACTCCACACAGGTAAGTTAGGAACTTTTAATTAGAGCAGTAACATACACAGTTTTAGTTGAAATGGCAATGAGCTATTTTAAAAGTGGACACAGTGCAAAAATCAACAGTTCCTGGGGAGGTAAGTAATGGTTAGTTTTTCAGGTAAGTAAAGCACTTACAAGTCTAAGTTCCTGGGCATATGCAGTGCACCGTTGGGGGTTCAAGGCAACCCCAAAGTCCCCGCACCAGCAACACAGGGCCGGTCAGGTGCAGAGGTCAAAGGAGGGCCAAAAACACATATACCCCTATGAGGAACAGGGGTGCTCAGGTTCTAGTCAGCCAACAGGTAAGTACCTGGGTCTTCGGAGGGCAGACCAGGGGGATTTTGTAGAGCACTGGGGGGGGTACAAGTAGGCACACAAAACACACCATCAGCGGCACAGGGGCAGCCGGGTGCAGTGTGCAAAGCAGGTGTCGGGTTTGTAATAGAAATCAATGGAGGGACCCGGGGGTCACTCTAGTAGTGCAGGCAGGGCACAGGGGGTTCTCTCGGGCCAGCCACCGACTGGGCTAGGCAGAGGATAACCTGGTGGTCATTCCTGCACTGAAGTTCTGTTCCTTCTGGTCCTGGGGGCTGCGGGTGCAGTGCTTGGTCCTGGCGTTGGGTTCCTTGTTAAAAGCAGTCGCGGTCAGGGGAGCCTCTGGATTCTTCCTGCATGCGTCACTGTGGGGGTCCAGGGCAGTCATCTTGGGTTACTCACGAGGTCGCAGTCACCTGGGAGTCCTCCCTGTAGTGTTGGTTCTCTGGAGCTCGAGCACGGGGAAGTCGGTGCAGAGGGTGAAGTCTCACACTTCAGGCGGGAAGAGTGAAGTCTTTAAAAGTTGCAAGAAAGTTGCAAAGTTGTTGCTGTTTTTGAACAAAGCCACTATTCATGGGGGTTTCTTGGTCCTTTGGTTCAGGGAAGTCCTCTCAGGGTTCAGAGGTCACGGGTCTCCGTCGGATGTGTTTCTGTGCAGGTTCTTTGAGTCTGGAGACAGGCCAGTAGGGCTGGGACCAAGTCAGTTGTCGTCTCCGTCATCTTTGCAGGGCCTTCAGGTCAGCAGTACTCCTTCTTGTTTCAGGTTGCAGGAATCTGATTTCCTGGGTTCTGGGTCGCCCCTAAATACTGAATTTAGGGGTGTGTTTAGGTCAGGAGGGCAGTAGCCAATGGCTACTGTCCTGGAGGGTGGCTACACCCTCTTTGTGCCTCCTCCCTGAGGGGAGGGGGGGATATCCCTAATCCTATTCTGGGAATCCTCCAAAACCAAGATGGAGGATTTCTATAGGCAGGGGTCACCTCAGCTCAGGACACCTTAGAGGCTGTCCTGACTGGTGGGTGACTACTCCTTGTTTTTATCATTCTCCTCTCCTGCCTTGACGCCAAAAGTGGGGCAGTGGCCAGAGGGGCAGGCATCTCCACTAGCTGGGATGCCCTGGGGTGCTGTGACAAAAGGCATGAGCCTTTGAGGCTCACCGCCAGGTGTTACAGTTTCTGCAGGGGGAGGTAAGAAGTACCTCTGCCAAGTGCAGGCTTTGTTTCTCTCCTCAGAGAGCACAAAGGTTCTCACCCCAGGGGGGGCAGAAAATCGTCTCCGTGGCAGGCCAGGATTGGGTAAATTACAGGGGGCATCTTCTAAGATGCCCTCTGTGTGCATTTTGTAATAAATCTAACGCTGGCATCAGTGTGGGTTTATTATTCTGAGAAGTTTGATACCAAACTTCCCAGTATCCAGTGTAGCCATTAGGGAGCTGGGGAGTTCGTTTTGACAAACTCCCAGACCATATACTTAACATGGCTACACTGTACTTACAATGTCTAAGAATGGACTTAGACACTGTAGGGGCATATTGCTCATGCAGCTATGCCCTCACCTGTGGTATAGTGTACCCTGCCTTAGGGCTCTAAGGCCAGCTAGAGGGGTGACTTACCTATGCCACAGGCAGTATTTTGTGGGCATGGCATCCTGAGGGGGATGCCATATCGACTTTCCCTTTTTCTCCCCACCAACACACACAATCTGCAATGTCAGTGCGCATGTGTTAGGTGAGGGGTCCCTTAGGGTGGCACAACACATGCTGCAGCCCTTAGGGACCTTCCATGGTCACAGGGCCCTTGGTACAACTGGTACCTTTTACAAGGGACTTATCTGTGTGCCAGGGGTGTGCCAATTGTGGAAACAATGGTACATTTTTAGTGAAAGAACACTGGTGCTGGGGTCTGGTTAGCAGGGTCCCAGCACACTTCTCAGTCAAGTCAGCATCAATACCAGGCAAAAAGTGGGTGGTAACTGCAACAGGGAGCCATTTTCCTACAATATTATATTATATTATATTATATTATATTATATTATATGTTTTTTTTTGCATTTTTCACCTGCACCACTCCTTGCCTCCTAAATCCCAGCAGCTTCTCATGGTAGTCACCTTCCCTTAGTACATCAGCAATTATATTGTTTTGATCTTTATTATTTTTTTAATAATCTTTTTACAAACTTTATTTAATTTAATTAATCACAATAATTAATGAAACAATTTTTTTAATTTTTCTTAATTTTGGACATGTAATTTTTTTTTAAATTTCTTTTAATTGTTTTAAATATTTTTTACAACTTTTTCCATCAGCCCCAAGTCTGCCATAGGTGCACAGGCTGTATAACATTATTCAATAATTATTCAAATGTAACAAGCACCTCTGTGAGTATCACATGCCAACTTGATGCACGTAAAGCTAATTGTTACATCTGTATGTTGTAGTTGTTGCTCTTTCTTTTCTCTCCTGAGGGTACATGGTGATGAAAGTTTATGTTGGTGCGGCTTTATGAATGGATACACTGTATTGTTAATTATTTATAATTTAAGTAACAACTAAATGGTACTGTTTGTACTATTAATTCAATTGCCATGTTTCACTGATGTTCTTTTTGCATGTTTGCTGTCAGGTGCACAAGAGAAGAGAAAGAGACATCACCCACAGTACTGTCAGACAGAAAGCCTGTGCACGACGTGAAGCATGACCACACTCGTGACACAGACATCTCTTCAGATTGTGAAGCTAAGTGCTACTGTCAACTTACAGCTTCAAGATGGGCCCAAAGAAAGGTACTACCAAGAAAGCATCCTGTGATAAGAAGCTGCTTCCCACTAATGGTATGTCACTCCAGACCTTTTTCGGGCAAAGACGCATGCCTACCACTCCGGCTTCTGAGGAGCAAGCTGAGAGTAGCACTCCTGCATCAGCATCCCCACTCCAAACCAGGCCCAAGTCTATGTCTGGCACAGAGGCAGCCTCTTCAATGACAGCAACACCCCCGAGCAGTGATGTTGAATTGGACTTATCTCTTTCTCAAAGTAGTACCCGTTTGTTGTCAGAAGCTCAGCTCAGTGGACAACAACAGCCACTGCCCGCAATAGTAGTTCGTCCCGAAGTAGGAGCACATCAGGATATTGAGCTTCATGCTGAAGAAGTCGAAGAAGCCCTTATTTCACAAGAACTACTGTCTGCCAGAGCTCCACCATCTTCTTCTTCAAGCTCCCCTTCTGATGATCAAGACTTCACTTGGATGCCACCTCAGTCTGAGACATGCCAGGAGAGGCAAGGGGTGAAAAGGAAGGTTCCTGAAAGCCTTAGAGTTATGGATGAAGAAGAGGAGGATGACAAATCTGCTGACAAGCCAGACATCATGGATGTTAGACCAGCTCCAGTGGAGCCCGACATTGCCCCTACTTCTCAACCTGCTCTGAGGGATGTGGCACATATACCACATCACTACCACTGCCAGCTTCCATATTTACAACAAGGCCCTGGCTGTGACCTACATCCACAGTCATCTCAGTTTAAGTAGGCACTACAGGGAGGCAAACGTCATCAAAACACCCACCGACCAATACTTCTTCTGAGATTGGCAGTGGCATCAGTGAGAAAGTTGACCTTCCCAGTTTGGTACTTGTTTACAGTTAGTGAAAAGGAGCTGAATATTGCCATATGCTCCATTTGCTGAGCTCGTGTTAGTTGGGGTAAGCGTGTTACAAACTATGGTACTAGAGGCCAAACAACCCATTTGAGAAAACACCATTCAATCTGCTGGGAGGTGCACCTTAGTGGCCAAAAACCTGCAAGTGGTGTTGGTGAAGGTGGTGAGAGCAGGGAATCTGATCTGATCATGGTGGAAGGTGAAGGGGAAGTAGAGAGTGACATTTTTGTTACACAAATCAGTGCTGTCCCTAACAGTGCAGTAGTATTGTCGCCCACATCAGCAACATTGCAAATGGGACAAGAAGACTCAGAGTCAGGTTGAGACACAAAGGAAAGAACATACAGTGGCTGCCCAGCTGAGACACACATTGAGCTGATCACCACCTTCTGCTTTCAAATGACGCCTGCATCAGTGACACCAGTAAAGAAGAAATCCAGGCTACTACTACTGGGATATTTAAGCAGGAGGGGCAGTACAAATGCAACCACCCAATGGAATTTTTGTACGGGACTTTGGCTAAAATATTAGCGCTGGATCTTCTTCCATTTTCTTTTGTGGAAGGAGTGGGTTTTCTAGAATTTGTGGCATCCACCTGCCCGAAATGGGAAGTTTCCAGTCGGACCTATTTTGCCAGAGTTGCGGTTCCCGTGCTACATCACAATGTGCTTTAAATGGTTGGACAAGCTGTGCAGTAGAGTGCTGTCCTTGCAAGAGACATGTGGACCATTTGCCAAGCAACTGATTACATATGCATCACTGCACACTGAATCTATTTTGTGGAGGTTAGAGAAATTATGGCCCATATTTATACTTTTTGACGCTAAACTGCGCTAACGCAGTTTAGCGTCAAAAAGTTTTGCGCCGGCTAACGCCATTCTGAAGCGCCATGCGGGCGGCGTATTTATTGAATGGCGTTAGCCGGCGCAAGCAGACCGGCGCTGCCTGGTGTGCGCGAGAAAAACCACGTACACCAGGCAGCGCCGGCGTAGGGGGAAAATGGCGCATGGGCGTCTTAAAATGGGGCAAGTCAGGCTACGTCGAAAAAATCGTCGTAACCCGACTTGCGCCATTTATTTTCGACGCCCATCCCCCATCAACATGACTCCTATCATTGTAAAGATAGGAGTCATGCCCCCTTGCCCAATGGCCATGCCCAGGGGACTTCTGTCCCCTGGGCATGGTCATTGGGCATAGTGGCATGTAGGGGGGCACAAATCAGGCCCCCCTATGCCAAAAAAAATTATTAAAAAAAAATAAAAAAATACTTACCTGAATGTCCCTGGGGTGGGTCCCTCCAGCCTTGGGTGTCCTCCTGGGGTGGGCAAGGGTGGCAGGGGGGGTCCCTGGGGGCAGGGGAGGGCACTGTGGGCTCATTTTGAGCCCACTTGTCCCTTAACGCCATGCCTGACCCAGGCGTTAAAAAGCGGCGCAAATGCGCCGTTTTTAGCCACGCCCACTCCCGGGCGTCTCTTTTGCCCGGGAGTATAAATACGACGTAAAGGCCTGGGAGTCATTTTTTAGACGGGAACGCCTCCCTTGCATATCATTAACGCAAGGAAGGGGTTCACGCTAAAAAATGACGCACATACCGGGAACTTTGGCGCTATTCGCCTCTAACGCCATAGTATAAATATGGCGTTAGTTGGCGTTAGTTTAGCGTCGAATTTGCGTCGAAAAAAACGACGCAAATTCGGCGCAACCAGAGTATAAATACGGCCCTATATCTCCAGGTGTTGGCACTGCTGAAATTTGTATTGGTGCTCAGAAGCATACAATGGTAACTATGTTCACCATGGAGAAATCCCATACTGCTGCAAACATCTTGGATGACATAAATAACAAGGTCTTCGAATGGCTGCTCCCCAAAGGGCTTAATATTGGATTTGTTGCCATGGACAATGGCAGTAATATAGTTAAGGCCATGTCAGATGATGGCTATTTCTGGGTCCTTGTTTGGAGCACTGCATCAACATAATCTTACAGGTCTTTCTGAAATAAAAAGCAGAGTCAGCAAATTACTATCCACATGAAGAAGGATTTGCACTCATTTCAGCCATTTTTTTTAAAACCCGGAAGCAGATGAGGATTATCCAGTGTGGAAATAGAATGCCAGTTGAAGCACTCATACAGGAGGTGCCAACACATTAGAATTCAACTTATTACATGTTGTAATGTCTGTTTGACAAGTACAGACCGATGAAAGAATATATCACATAAAGAGGAGATGCAACCGTGGAATTCATGATCCTTGAGATTGACCAATAGGGTCTGGTCAAGTGCCTTACAGAGATGCTGCTTCCTTTTGACATTTTCACATGGGAAGTCAGCAGGGAAGACTGTACCATGGGCCAAGCTAGCCATTGTTGCATATGCTGCAGAAACAGCTGAAGGAGGTGTCTGAAACATACAAAGGTGTGGATGAAAAAACTGATGCGCAGGATTGGCGGGCAGCTTAACCTTTGCTTATCTGTTAATACAAGGCTGCAAAGAGACATTGGCCCTCATTATGACATTGGCGGTGAGTGATAAAGTGGTGGTAATACCACCAACAGTCTGGCAGTAATTACCGTCAAAGTATGACCATGGCGATGATAACTCCCATAGACAAACAATGTACCACACCAACTGCCAGGCCGTTAACACCACTGACCATGGTGGTAGCCAACAACAGCCAGGCAGAAGACAAAGTACCACCCACCATATTATGACCTTGCAATCCACCAGGATTTCCGGGGCGGTACCAATGCCATAAATAGCCTGGAAGAAACAGAACACAGAAGAGCAAAGACTCACTATCGGAGACACTGGGAAGAACAACGCTGCCATGGAACCGGAAATGCAAGTCTTCCTGATGCTCATTTACGTCATGCTCCACCTGGAACACCAATGTCGACGGTGAGTACAGCTGCCTAGCACACAAGGGAGGGAGGGAGGAAAGTGAGAGTGACACACACAGGCACTACACACACAAACACATCATACACACAACCAGCTGCAGACAAAAAACAATGGCACACGATACACGGCAAAATAATGCAAGGACAACAAGAATGCAGTAATGAGAATGAATTGATTGTAAATAGCTACCAAATGAACCAACTGTACGAAAAACAGATATGTACAAATGTACACAAAGAACCAATGCCCAATCCAAAGTACTAAGAGCCCACATGGCCACAGGGCACAGTCCAAGGCCTAAGTCAAATCCTGACTTCATCTGGATAGAACTCTGCAGGGGCATCAATTTGCAAGTGGGCAGTCACCTCAGGGGGATGGGTGGTTGGGGGGCACCTCAGCCGAATACGGGAACAAGCCCACTGGTTCTGGAGGGGGCTTCATGCCCATTTCTCTGTGCTGGAGAGTGCAAGGCCACAGTCTCTCAGGTGGGGGGCTTTCCCACTGTTTCTCGGGGGGCTCCATGCCCTTTTCTCTGTGCTGGGAGTGCAAGGCCACAGTCTCTCAGGTGGGTGACTTGCCCACTGCTTCTGGAGGGGGTTCCATGCTCAATTACCTATGTTGGGGAGTGCAAGGTCACAGTCTCTCAGGTGGGTAACATGCCCACTGCTTTTGGAGGGGACCCCTTGTACAGCAGTCCCTGGAAAGTGGCCTACATGGCTTCCGCTGGTGGTGATGGGTGCACTGTATCATCTGGAGGTGAGGTCTGCACTGTGTCAGCAGGTGAGGGTGCCTCCTGGGCAGCCTGTGCAGGATGAGTAGGCTGCACTTTCTCAGCTGGTGGTGAGGGCCTGTGACCACTGGTGGTGGCAGTGGTGGAGTCACACTGACAGCCTGTGCTGGAGGGGAGGGCTGCACTGTCTTAGCAGGTAAAGGTGCCTCCTGGGCAGCCTCTGCAGGAGGAGTAGGCTGCACTTTCTCAGCTGGCGGTGAGGGCCTCGTGACCGCTGGTGGTGGTGGTGTCACCCTGACAGCCTCCACTGGAGTCAAGGGCTTCTTCCCCTTCATGGCAGGAGGCGTTGGATCCTCACCCTTCCTGGCAGGGGTTGAGGGCTTCTTCCCCTTCATGGCAGGATGTGTGGGCTCCTTAGACTTCCTGGCAGGAGTCGAGGGGTTCTTCCCCTTCATGGCAGGAGGTGCGGGCTCCTTCCCCTTCATGGCAGAAGGTGTGGGATCCTTAACTTTCCTGGCTGGTGGAGTGGGATCCTTCACTAACTTGCCACCATGACTAGATGGTGCCACCACTGTTCGCGTGGACTGTTTGTCTGAGGTGCTGGGCTGGGACGTTGGGACCCTGCTCTTACAGACAGGACGAGGGCAGGGGGAGGAAAGAGGTCAAGTTGGGAAAGGAAAAGCTTCTTAGGGATGGCGGGCGGGATGAAGGAGGAGGGATGGGAGTGGAGGTTGAGGGAGTGGTTGTTGGAGGTGTATGTCTTCTGGACTTGGGTGCAGGTGCATGGGCAGTGTGCTGATGTGAGGTGGATGGCTGTTAGGTGTCTGAGTGCTTGCGTTTGTGTCATTCAAGAGGTGGGGCAGACAGGGTGGGAAAGGACACAGGGGACGCGTGCATGGATGTTGTGGAGGTGTCTGATAGTGAGGTGTGTGTGCTGCTTGTTGTGTGATGCTGGTAGTGGATGTTGATGCAGTGCATGCATGTGTGAGTGTGGACGTGACTGCGAGGGAGGTGGAGAAGGAGGAGGAGGGTGCGACAGTGGTGGCAGTGGATATGGCTGTGTCTGCAACTGTCTGGTGTTTGCGTGAGTGTTTGTGGGATGAAGTGTGGTGCCTGTGTTTGACTGTGCCACTCTTGTGTGGTGTCTTGTGTGCATGCTCGTTTGTATGTGTCCATGGGATGGGTTGGGGTTGAGGAGACTGGGACTGGGAAGTGATAGTTGGAGAGGGGACAAAAGGAACAGGGACAATGGCTACCATTCGTGAAGAGGCCAGAGCCTGAATAGATCTCTGTTGGGCTGCCAATCCACCATGGATGCCCTCCAGGAATGCATTGCAGCATCTGGGATGCCAGCCCCTGGATGTCATTCACAATGGTTGACTGCCCTACAGAGATGGATCTCAGGAGGTCAATAGCCTCCTCACTCAGGGCAGCAGGACTCACTGGGGCACGGCCTGAGGTGCCTGGGCGAAGGAGATGTCCAACCTCCTGGGTGAGTGGGCACAGGCAACTCGCTGAGGGGCTACTGGGAGGGTGGTGCTGGTACGGGGGTAGTGGCTTCCATCGGAGGAGGTATCTGAGTCTGTGTTGTCAGCTCCTGTCTCTGCTGTCGTGCTCCCTCGCCCTCCATCCCACTGGTTCCCTTGGCGTCAGTGGACTCTGCCTCAATGGTCCTGTGGGATCCAACTCCCTCTGTCACCAGTGCTCCTCCGCCAGATGATGCTAATGCACACATGGACAGAATGACAGAAGAAAAAAGGGGGGAAGAGAGAAAGGAAACACTGGGTCAACTACTGCACCAACACCACAGTTGGCATACACAGCACCTTCACACACAGGGATCCGGATTGAGCACTATGCATTGCACTGCCAGTTATATGGCTAGATGCCACGGCAAGATGAGGGCCACACACCACCAACTGCACCCCTCCTGGGACCCACAAAGCCCTGACTGGCATGCAATGCTAGCAAGCTAGGATACCTGCATTTGCCATACACCCATTACCCTTGAGCAGGATCACACTGCAATGTCTGGCCTGGCATTAAGGGGCACCCTCTAATTCACACCCATCACCCAGATCCCATGCCACCTGCCAAGTATTGTAGTAATGCCCACTGTACTCACCCCGTTGTGGCTGCTGTGATGCCCTCAAGCACCCATCCAGCTCCCGGAAGGCCACCGTCAGTATGCAGGCAATCAGGGGGTCAGGTTCTGATGGGCACCCCTTCCTCGTTGGGAGGCCATCCCTAGCTGGGCCTCTGCGATCGTCCATGCCCAGCATCTCAGGTCTTCCCACCGTTTCCAACAGTTGGTGCTCCGCCTGCCATAGACCCCCAGGGTCTCCACGTCCTTGGCAATGGCACGCCACAATCCCTTCTTTTGATGGGCGTGACCTTCAGAGGTAATACAGACAGGAGGACACCATTACACATGCAATCCAGCCTGTCACACATATGGCCCACCAATTCTGTTTCCGTCACCATTGGCATACACATTAGCCGGCGCACACCATGTATGCCACCACATTACTTCCCCCCCAATGACACAATGCTTGCACACACATCTTCATGCATCCTTCCCACATGCATTGTGCCCAAGGTGTACTCACCTGTTGGTCTGGAGTCCTATACAGCAGTATGTACTGAGGTAGGACCCCATCCACCAATCTCTCCAAATCCCCTGAAGTGAATACAGAGACCCTTTCCCCTGTAACACAGGCCATGGTAGGTTCCAAACACAGGTCACAGCAGCAGAAGCAGTGTAGGTGTTCTCCTGTTGAAGGTCAGGAAACAAGTGAGGAATCAGATAGAAAATGGTGGTCACATCCATGGCGGTGTACTCCATCACCGCCAGCCCATTGGCCACTGTACTCCATAGAGCACCATCCAATGAGGAATTGCACGGCTGTGCAAGACCGCCGTCCTCCACGACGCAGCGGAGTTACCTTACTTCCACATGTACCTACATACAGGACAGGCGGTGGGCATTTTATGGTGGCGGACAATGGTCATATCAACCTTAACTGTGTCACAGCCTAGATTAGCACATACCTCGCCATTCCCGCTGCCTCATCATATAAATGCACTATGTACGCTGAGGTTGTGGTTCCATTGTTCAAATTGTGACAGCCTACTCACTCTTGTACCTTTCATATACCTACCGCTGTGGATGAATAGGAAGAGGAGACAAACCCCTGTGTACAGACCCCTTGTGGACTTGGCTACACCGGAGGACAGGCACATTATACTCACCTATAGAGTGGACAGGGCCACACTCACAAAGCTGTGTGCCCATTTGGAACCTGACCTGACATCTGCTTTCTGTCATCCAACTGGGATCCCCCCTCTTGTGCAACTGCTATCAGTGCTCCATTTCCTGGCCACTGGTTCTTTCCAAGTGACAGAGAAAGTTGCAGCCAATGTTCTCAATCATGCTGGCAAGAGTTTTGTCTTCCCTGGTGAAACACATGTTCAGCTACATAGCTTTCCCCCAGGTGGAAGATCTGGCCACTGTGAAGGCCGAATTCTGTGCAATGGGACATATACCCAATATTGTTGGAGCGATTGACGGCACACATATTGCATTAGTTTCCCCCCTCCAGAATGAACAGTAGTTCAGGAATCAGAAGAGTTTCCACTTATTGAATGGTGTGCATGGCGGACCAGTACATCTCCCACGTCAATGCTAAGTATCCTGGGTCGGTGCATGTTGCCTTTGTTCTGAGGAATAGCAGCATCCCAAATGTGATGGTCGAAATACAGAGGTAAAGGGTTTTGCTAATAGTTCAGCCTTGGTCCCTACCCACTGCATGTTAGTGTATGCCTTCAGGTGTCATCCCCATATCATTGTGTGAGGCTAAATGTCCCTCAATACTTGTATGTGACTCTGGTTACACAAACCTATCGGGCCGCTGACCCCTGTGAGGAATACCAGGACAAGGGGTGAGGAACGTTATAATGTGGCACATGGGCGAACCAGAAGGATCATCGAGAGGACCTTCGGGCTCCTGAAGGCTAGGTTCAGGTGCCTCCATCTGACAGGTGGATCCCTGTGCTACTTACCCGTGAAGGTCTGCCAGATAGTAGTGGCATGCTGCATGCTACACAACCTGGCCCTCAGATGGCATGTACCTTTTCTGCAGGAGGAGAAGACTGGAGATGCCCCTGTAGCAGCAGTGCACCCTGAGGACAGTGAGGATGAGGATGAGGACAACAAAACATCAGTTATACGTCAATACTTCCAATGACACACAGGCAACTGACTATACCTCTGACTATTGATGTTTTCTTTGTGGGTGTAGCATGATGGCATTAACTTATAATTGCATCTCAACTTACTGTCATCTATGGGTTGTCATTTTACAGATGTACTGATGTGGTGACTACAGACAGCTACAGGTCATTATTTCCTTGCTCTCACAGTGTTTAGATCATTTGCACTAGGTGTGACTGTTTCCATAAATGCACATTTTCAACACATAAAATACTAGTAGCCAAGTTGTGTTCAAGGGTGTTTCTTGTAGTGCTATGAAACTGAGGGAAAAGTCCAATGGAATAGGGTGATGATGGAGGAAAGTTCAGGGTATTGTTCCAGTCTGTTTGTAGCACACGTCCAGTGTCCAAGGGGCCATAGGAAGGGGAGCAAAGGCATTTCAAAGTGTAAAATGTTGTAAATGTTGATTCACCAGTGTCCAGTCCTCCGGCTACTCCAGCGAGTCCCTCAGAATGCAGTAATGCCTAGCCTTGCTCATCTCATGCTATGAGTTGTGGGGTAGGGGATGGGGGTCCACTGCAAGTCCTCTAGATGGCGAGCTGGTGCCTTGCTGCCACAGAACGTACCTTCCCCCGTAGGTCGTCTACCTCTTCCTTATGTCATCCCTTGTTCTTGGGTGCTGTCCCATGGCGTTCACCCTCTGCACGATTCTCCGCCATAGCTCCATTTTCCTGGCAATGGATATTTGCTGTACCTATGCTCCAAACAGCTGTGGCTCTACCCAGACAATTTCCTCCACCATGACCCTGAACTCCTCATCAGTGAAACGGGGGTGCCTTTTTGGGGACATGTCTGTTGTGTGGTGTGTGTTGGTGAGAGTGTGTTGAGTAACGTGGTGGGTTGTGTGATGTGGGGTGCATGAGGGATGTATGGGTGTATGTGGTGTGTGTGTTTAGTTGTCTCTGTGCTGTTCGTGTCAATCTCCTGGCAGTAATTGTTGTTCATAAAGGGTTGTCGGTAATGCGGGTGTGTGTTTTATGGTGCTCTGGGTGGGTGGGTTGGTGGGTGTGCTGTGTGTATGAGTGTCAGGTGTGTGTTGTTAGTATTGGCCAATGTAGTGTTGTTTTGTATGTGTATGTCCATTCTGAGCGCGGAGGTATGTACCGCCAATGGTTTACCGCCATTGAATGTCTGCTGTGGTGATTCATGGGTCATAATGTGGTCAGTGTTGTTTTGTTGGCATAACAGTACGGGTGTTGGTACCGCCACTTTAGTACTGACCTTTGGGCTGGCAGATTTGTGTATGTGGCTGTATTCTTTCGGATTGGTGTGTGTGTCATAATAATGGGAATGGATATTCGTCACCACTGCGATATGTTGGCGGCCGTCACCGTGACAGAAAGCAGGATTTACCACCAATGTCATAATGCGAGCCATTGTGTCATCCAAACATTACATCTGTGCCTCAATTCATGACCCATGGAACAAACATTTACAAGCCACTTTCATTCCTTTTTCAGATGGGGATGTTTCAACCTAAAAGACGTGGATTGCTAAGCAAGCCAGTGAACTAGAAAAGGAATGACTGAATTAGAGGCCCACTCATGGGCAGAAGTTCTGGGGTGCAGCCTACAACTTCTATTGAGCCTGCGCACAGTGTTGTTGGTTCAGAGAGCCAAAACCAACAACATCAGGGACAGCAGCCCCAAAATCAGCATTTGATTGGTTTCTTAATGCAGGGCTTAAGTCCACTGCAAAGGTGAAGGCAAAAGAGGTCAAGCAAGGTGGAGTACCAATGACTATTAAGAGGATGGTCAAGTCCTACCTGGATAACCCAACGGAGGTCTGTCTGGATCAAAACCCATTGGTGTATTGGTATGGGAAGAAGCGCCAATAGCCAGGGCTCAGCAGGCTTGCAATAAAGTATCTGGCTTGCCCTGTAGCCAGTGTGTCTACTGAGCATGTATTCAGTGCAGCTGGTGCAGTTGTCACAGTGAGAAGGATCAGTCTCTCGCCCCAAAACATCAAAAGATTGACCATGATCAAAATGAATGAGCACTTTATACCCCCAAATTATAGCATACCTGAAGTATAAGAGGAGGAGGATGAGAGTGATTGGTCAGACTCAGGTCATGGTAGTGTGTTAGCTGACTAACTTCTGGGAGAACCACCTGAGTTTGAGGATGAACTCTACTTCCATGACTACTGAGTAGACCTAGGCCACCATAGAACTTTCTATTGACGAACTGCTTTCAAAGAAAAATGAAAAGAAAAAAAGGAGAGCTATTTGGGGGAACATATGATTTTGTTTGTTTGTTTCTCACGGTCTAATGAGCCACTACCATTTTTGACACATGTATGGCCAGATTGGAGTTGGGCCTGTGAGCAGTGACAAAGCTTCCCCACGTAAATCCCTTCAAGGACATTGGAGAGACAATGCCTGTCTCCATCCTGTGCCTATCCTTTCTTTTATCCCCTAGCAGGACAGACCCAGATATTTGACTTACAAATTACTGGCCAATGCATGTTTTGTTTTGTGAAGCAAAGAGGGTCAACAATGTACCACCATGCTTGATTAGAACAGGTAAGTAATGCTATGCACTGATGAGTGATATGAGTGATTCTTGTTTCAATGTTGAGATGATTGATGTGGTGGCAGATAGTAAGAGTGGGTGTTTATTGTTGAAATATAATTAACACACTTGATTGTGTTTGTAATGTATTGTATTGTAATAGTATTTATATAGCGCTTACTACTCCTGACGAGGCGTCGAAGAGCTTTTTTGCAAGTAGCACGCTACTCCGGAACCCAACAAGAATTAGTGGTGGATTAGTACAGAGAAATATGAGTACAGTTTTAGTATTATTATGAGTGCATTTGAGCCGTGGATATGAGAGTTTGTTAGTTAGATTGACTGGAGTAATGGAGGGGTGGAGGAGGAAAGAATCCAGAAATGTTAATTGGGAGTTAATGGTAATAGGATTTAGGCTTGGGATGAGTAAAGGGAGGATGGAGGAGGGAAGAGTCTGTGGAAGGGGTTAGGGAGATCATAGTAGCAGGGTGAGAATAATGAGGGAGAATATAGTAGGGTTGTTTGGGAGATCATGGTAGTAAAGTGAGGTTTGGTGGGTTAGATGTGGAAGCGGAGGGAATAGCTTAGGCAGAGTTATTTAGGAGATGAAAGTAGTAGAGTGGATTTGGGATGAGTCAGAGTGGGAATGGAGGATAGATTGATGGAGACATGGCATATGGTGATGGGTAGAAAAGTGTGATATAAGATGAGAGCAGGTGATTGAAATTTGTAAGCTTTTCAGTGATCAAGGATTTTGGAAGCCCACAGATCTCAGTACTTGGTTTTAATAGAAATTAGGTCATTTTCACCCCTTGCTGAATGCTCCTTTAGTAACTATCACTATGTGGGTTCTTATAAGATTTTTTTTTAGGACTAAATTAGAGAACTAGGGGACCAGATGCACAAAACCATTTTGAGGTTGCAAACGCTGCAATTTACAAAAACACAGGGGTGAATGCCACAGAATGGCATATGACCAGTACAAAAGTCCTTTTATGACTTGGAAAACACTTTCTGTATCATAAAAGGGCTTTTGAAAGTGTACGTAGCACTGCCTGACCTACTTTAGTGTGTTGGTGTGCTAGAACACCCACACAGTAATATTTTGTGAAAGTAAGTTGTGTAGACCATGTAGCTACTTTGTATATGTCAGCTATTGGAATGTTTCCTAGGGAAGCCAAGGACGCTCATTTCTTTCTAGTACAGTGTGCTCTAGGAGCTGGAGGTAAGAGTGTCAATTTGGCTTCAGCTAAACATGTTTGAATGCACTTAGCTATCCATCTGGCAACACCTGATTTGGATATAGGCTTTCCTTTGAAGTGGTGAAAAAGCAACAAATAGTTGTTTAATGTCTCTAAAAAAGTTTGTTTTGTAGAACATAAGGGCTCTTTTGATATCCAATGTGTGGAGAGCACTCTCCACAATCAATTCTGGTTGAGAGAAAAAACTGTAACTCGATGATTGAGGTGAAGGTCAGAAACAACTTTTGGTAGAATTTCAGATTTGGTGAATTGGGCCACTCTGTCTCCTTGGAGATGGAAGAAAGTTTGTTCCAAGGTATACGCCTAAAGCCTGCTAACACATTTAAGTGAGGTAATAACAATTAAAAATTACACTTTCCAATAAAGATATTGAAGGAGACAGGTATGCAGGGGCTCGAATGGAGAGCCCATGAGTTGTGTAAGAACAATGATAAGATTCCATGAAGGTGCAGCTGGAACCCGTGGTCGAACTACTCTCAGGCCCCTCCATGAAGGCTTTAATGACTGGTATTTTGAATAGAGACATGTGTTGCTTATTTTGTAGATAGACAGCTAATGCAGTGAGATGTACCCATATGGAGGTGAATGGTAGCCCAGAGAGTTGTAAATGAAGCTGGTAAAAGACAGTGGTTGGTACAGTGGCATTAAAAGGATCAATTTATTTTGAATTACAATAACAAAAAAACCTCTTACATTTAGCTGTGTGGCATGACTACAAGCTTACCTGGGAATAGCCATAAATTCAGGTGGTAGATTCAGGTAACCAAATTATATGACCTCATTAGTCAAATTGTCAGGTTAAGAGCCTTGGGATCTGGGTGCCTCATTTCTCCATGGTTCTGAGTGCCAAGGTCTGCCTGTTGGGAATCTGCTTGTGGGGGACTACAGAAAGGTCCAGTAATATTGGGCCCGTCAGCCCCGGTTCACATGTCGGAGCCACTAGTACTAGAGTGAGCAATGTCTGCCTGAGCTTTGGAGTTAGAAATGGAAGGAGAGTGGGAAAAGCATAGGCAAATATTCCTGACAAATTAACCTACAGTGTGTTGCACTTAGATGGTGGGTGTGGGAACCTGGCTGCAAAATGTGGGCATTTGGCGTTTTCTACGGTTGCGAAGAGATCTACTCGAGGGAACCCCACCCCCATCTAAGAAATTATAGAAGGAGGACTTAGGGGTGGAGTTCTCACTTGTGAACATGTTGCTGCATCCTGCTGAGGACGTCTGCAAAGTTGTCTGTTACTGGAAGGTACTGCCCTAACAGGTGAATGATGTGATGCAAAGCACATCTCCAAATTATCTGAGATAGGTGAGATAATTGTAGAGAATGTGTCTACCCTTTTTTTTGTAGATAATGCATGGTTGTCTTTGTTTGTTCGGACTAGGACAACCTTGCCAATAAGGTGAGGTAGGAATGCTTTCAATGCTAGGTGAATAGCTTGAAGCTCTAGATAGCTGATGTGGGGACCCTGGTGTTTGGTGTCCAGGAGACCCTGTAATGTGAGATCCTGCAAGTGTGCAACCCATCCCATGAGTGATGCTTTCTTTGTGACACTGAGGTGGGGAACAGGGCTGAGGAAAAGCTGCCCTCGTAATAAGTTGTTGGTATTCCACCACTGCAGGGAGTTATGTGTGGCGGTCTATCATCACTACATCTTCTAACTGACCCTGTAACTGAGACCACTGTCCTTCTAGGCTTTGGAGTAACAGATGCAAGGGGTACTATGGCAACACAGGAGGCCATCATCCCTGGGAGATGCACAAGTCTCCTCACTGCAAGTTGTTGATTTGTCTGAAACAACGTTTGGAAACTCTTGATTCTCGCACAATTGGGATAGGCTAATCCTATTTGTCTGTTTAGAATAGGCCCTAGGTCTGGCTGAACCACAGAGGTTGAAGGTGAGATTTTGTGATATTGGTGGAGAACCCTAAGCATTGGAGCAGATCTATTGTAACCCGAGTGTGTTGTTGACACTGTTCATGAGTGCTGGCTTTGATAAGCCTGAACATGCACTAGGCATTTGGTGAATACCCGAGGTGCAGTAGTTGCCCCGAAAGGTAGGACTTTGAACTCATAATGTTTGCTGGCCACTACAAACCTGAGATATTTGCGATGTGCTGGGTATATTAGTATGTGAAAACAGGCGTCCTTTAGGTCTAGTGTAACCATAAAGTCACTGTGTTGGAGAGGTGGCTTCATGTCTTGCAAGGTAACCATGTGGAAGTGCTCTGACCGGATGTACTTGTTTAGGGGCCTGAGATCTAAAATTCACTGCAGTGATCCGTCCTTCTTGGTATTAGGAAGTATAGAATGTATACCCCTGAACCATTATGACGTAGAGGGATGGATTCTGTAGCTCCTTTGAGAAGAAGAGCTGGCACATACTGTTTGAGCAATGCCCGATGTCTCGTTGACAGCCTGAGTGTGAGGCAGAATGTTGGGAGGTGTGGTAATGAGCTGCAAACATAGCCATGTTGGATAATGTCCAACAGCCACTGGTCTGATGTAACTGCTTGCCATGTGGGTGGGAAATCTTATAGGTGACCCCCGAAAGGTGTTAAATGGTCAGGGATAACGGGGGGGAGTCACTGTTTAGCAGTGGGTGTTGACCCACGTGGGAAAGCACCCTTATCTCTGCCTTTGGCATTATTACCTCTGAAGGAGCCACAGAAATAATCTTTGTGTGAGGTAGTTTGACCTGGATTGCATGGATAGGAAGTAGGTGTCAGAAAAGGTTACTTTGCAACCACCACGGTATTTGGGGCATCGAAAGGAGTCATGAGTGGTTGGTGTGTGGCTGGCCACCATTGCCTTCCCTGTCTCTCTAGCCTTTATTTTTCTAGTGTTTGGTCTACTTCGAGACCAAACAGATGTTCTTTGTCGAAGGGCATATTTAGGACACTCTACTGCAGCTCTGGTTTAAAACCAGAAATACGAAGCCACACATGACGTCTGAGTAAGATGCTGTTATTGATGCCTCTAGCTACAATGTCAGCAGAGTTTAAGGCACACCAAATTGAGGTGTTAAAAATAAGCTTGCTTTCAGAGGCAAGTTGTTGCCCTCGTTACTTGTCCTCCTCTGGGAGATGTTAGAGTAGATTCTCCAATTCATCCCAGTAAGAACGATCATAACATGCAAGTTGGCCCACTGAATTGCCAATTCGCCAATGATTGTTGGATTGCGCCGCGCCACTCATCCCTGCAGCATCAATAAGCTTACTCTTCTTGTCAGGCAGCTAGGCATCTCTGCTCGTTTGGGAATTGAGTGCTTGCATGCAGTGGCAATGACAAGTGAGTTTGGTGGTAACTGGCCCCTGAGACATATGGTAATCAGACGGTGAGGCCCTATACTTTTTAATCTACTCCTGGGATGATATCTCTAGCCGTATCAGGATCTTTAAAAATGGCCTCAGTGTGTCTAAGCATGCCTTTTAGCATAGGGAGATAGTGTGTAGCCCAGTGAGTGGGGGAAATTCTCTTCTAAAGGCTCTTCATGGAGCTGTACGTCATGATACACTGCCACACTGCCCTTAAACTCCTGATCATCAGGAAGGGAGGGACGGGCGGGGATCTGGGTTTGTGTCCTCTGGAGAATCGTCGTCATAACTGTCCCAGCAGTCACTATATGGTGGTGTTTCAAAAGTGCCTTGTGCCCCACCCTCCCCAGTTGTGTCATAATGTGGAGACCCTTTAGGTGAAATTTCTAATGGGTCTTCTGGAGAATGTGGTGGAGAATGTGAGGCTGGTACTATTGGAGGAGGTGGTGAGGGTGTTGGAGGAGGCAATGGTCTGGTGGCTTTGTCTGCTTTCTTCTGGTGTTTTGTTGGCATTGGTGAGTCCAGAGCCTCCTGGAAAGAAAGCGGTCTCTTTGGAGTAGGAGTGGGTGTCGGGAATGTTTCAAGGATCCGGCAGGTGTGAGGCTGGATGTGAATTGTCTTTTGTTTGACATCCAGTTGTTCTTGGAGTCTACCAAAATGTGCTCCACTGGTTTGCCAGAATCTATCGACGAGGTTGGCTTAGAAGATTTTGGGTACATTCCAGTTTTGGTAACGAAGAGCCACTCTGCGTCAAAGCGGTGGAAGGCGTTGATGATTGGCTTGGTACAGAGGATTGGGTGGGCACGAAAGTACTTGATCGGTGCAGTGTGGTTTGCAGAGCCAGAATTTCAAGGTTGACCCAGGGGTCGGAGTCAGACCTGCCCTCAGTGGAGAATTCCTCCTCCGCTTCCGCCAATGGCTGCGGTGTTCTTAGACTTCTTCATGATCGAATCTCCTGATGCTCCTCCTGGACGTTTTGAGAAGATGTGGCTAGTGGTCTCAAAGAGTTTTCTTAGATCAGAGGGAGCGCTAGGCCTTGCAGCCCGCTTCTCTGTGTTCTGGAGACAAACACAGGCTTCAGACTCGTTGTAAATCTGTTTGTGGATACTTCATGGGAAGGAGTTTGTGCCATCACCAGCGAGGCATTTTCTGGAGAAATTGATGGAGCTGAAGATAACCCCCCAAAGAGGCCACAGTCCAAGCAAACCGACTAAAGCGAAAAGATATACAATACACAGAGTGAAAAACGTGATCTATTGCTCAAACTGAAAAGAGAGCTATGATGCTGTTGAACTGGAGCGCAGGGACACAGGTCCGGAACCCGACGGCAGAAAGAAACTCTAACAGTGGAGTTGATGCCCATGCGCACTATCACCAATAGGAGAAGTCACTCTACCTCGTGACTCAAAAGACTTATTCGAAGGAAAACAATTTGCACACATCCGGACCCAACACTAGATGGCAGGAGTATGCAAAGCATGCGTATCTAAGGCTACACATGCCTCGAACACATTACGTTTAGGCGCACAATAATTGGAATGCCCGGGTCCATTTTGGAATGCTTCTTACATCACACTGCCCTCATGTTTCAAAGAAGCCTTCTTGAGCTAAAGCGCACCACCACACATTCTTTACTCCCTTGTTTCTGCTCTTAGGGGCGGGACAGCTGATGCCAAGATGGTCACAAGTGTTGGGTGCTTCTCAGTGACCACAGTGCCTTCTCCTGCCAGTGCCCCTGGGAATGCCTGTGGCTGTTAGAGCTGCCTAAGGGGCTGAAACAGTGACCTTGTTCTGAAGGGAACGCCAACAGATGTTCAGCTGCCTTCATACCCCGTCCTATACGCAGGGGTGCCCGTCATGCATGGAAGTCAAGGAACCACAATGACCAAACTGTCACAGGCATCCAACATTGGTTCTGGTAACACGAGAATACTGTGTGGTACCACAGATGATTCAAGCTTTGTGAGCTGCAACATGATTGGAGCTGCAACATTTTATTCATGGACTACAGAGAAATAACAGGTAGTAGATTTTACCGGTGGAGAAAGAGCTAGGACTCCAATAGGACAGAGAACAAAGGGAGGCACTGGATACAATCAAGCCATAGAGGCATGACTGGTGCTGGTTGTTCATATCATGTGGTCTACTTGCGGATTTGTGGAGCTAACTGTTAAGCTCTTGTGGAAAACAAACATGTCCAAGAAGAAGCCTTGGAAAGAGGACTTTTTCGAGCCAAGCAGTTGAATGTGCAGTCAAGGATCGAGAGGCTGCTGCAGAATTGAATGATGATTCATGAATCACATGCAGAGAAAGTAACTTTTGCGCACCGATTAAAAAAAAAAAAAAAGACATTGGTTATTGTTAATGCAAGGCTGTGGAGAGAAAACTTGACAGATGGATAATTAGAGTCCAAGGGATTAAGTAGGAGCAAAGGAAGGCTATTAGCAGACTTCGGTTTGTGAAGCAGCAGTCAAGTTAAGCAGATAAAGGGATGCTGGAGCATTTTTGTTTAGGGCTAATTGAACTGAGGCCAATAGCAAATTGAGCAACTCACATCTTGGGAGATTTGTTTGGTCTGAAAGACGAAACTGCATAAAACACATTGATTGCCAAATTTCAAGTGGCACTAAAGGATTGCAGTCAGGTTTTTCCTGCCCCTGTAACGTGCACCTTTCACTTTGCAGAGGTCTTACACTCAACTGTCTGTCTTTGTCCCACTGCTCATCTGAGAATATCCATTTAAATTCCCTGCACTTGCTTTATTGGGCTAGAGAAGAGACTGGAAAGCGGCCTCTGGCAGGGCTGTTTCACTTAACAACATTATCACAGAACATATAATGATAGCCAGCTTGCTTGAAGTTGAAACGGTTTCAAAATATATTAGCAATGAGACTGGGGCATAAATTTATTACAAGGTACACCTGGGCATTGTAGTCTCCACAATTAGTAAGGCCTTGAGAAAAAGAAGTAGGGTTCTAGGACGTTTGAGAGATCTACTCCGCTGTGCCCCTGCAGCCTGTCCACGTTTTACATAGTGCACACTGCTGAGTGACCCACCTTTAGGCACAAAATAGAGACAGTGGAGCAGCTTGACAGCAAATGTTAATCATACAGTCATTCTTTCACCACATGCCTAAAGATATGATGAATGTGAACAGAAAGGGAATTTCACACCTTTGGGCCAAATACCGTATTGCTATAACATTTCAGGAAGCTTTAAAGTATGAACACGTTCAGACATTAACACATAGTGAAAGCATTTTTCCCCAAAACGGGCCTAAAAGCAGAAATATCCAGTATTGCTTTGTTACAGTAGCACTGGAGGGTGTAAATAGAACTGACTGTGTCTTGCTCCCAAGCCCAAGCAGCTGAGGGAAACTAATAGGTTGTTGCAATAGATGTTCGGGTCTCGAGGTGGAATTATATAAAATCAGAGCAGACAGAGATGTATAGGAAAATTATATTTTTGGACCCAGGACCTGTGCGTGGGTTTGAATCATCATTACTTAAGTGAGCCTTCTTGTTTTAGTGACTTGGGTCTACCGGAGCACCGAGAAGCAGTTCCGTTCATGTGTGTGTGCTGCCCATATAGTGCTATTCCTGCAGAGTAGGGCATCCAGTAGGTAAGAGTCATCAGCCCACCTGAACTATGTACCTTAGTAGCCATACAGGAAGGCATTTCAACCCGGCTTCAGAGAGCAGCAGACCCAGGTGGCAATAGAAAAATGAAAGAAGCCAAAGTCAGCAGAATCCGAAAGCCATTACAGAAGAGGACTCTGCTAGTAAAAACAAGTAGTGATGTTGGGACAGGGGCGGTGCAAGAAGTGATGCGGAGAGAGTTGTGCGCTCGAGATCTGAAAAGTCTGGCTTTTATTATATTCTTCAATGTATCTAAAAATATTCCAATAAGAAGAGAAACAAATGTTTGGATCGGTGTGTCCTCTGAGCGGCTACTCCAAGCAACTCTCAACGTGGAAACAGTAAAGACAATGCCACACAAACTTGAGCCACAAAGCCAACTTTAAATCTTAGCTGTGTCCTGTTTTGCGTGACAATTCGCATTGCAATGGTTAGTGCTTTGCTGAGAATATATATAGTAAAAAACAAATGCACTTGTTTAAAGAAACTCATACACACCCAGCAGGAACCCCTGATCACACATGTAGGCTCCCGTGGCAGAGGCTTTACATACCAAAGTCCTTGTGGTGCTGATTACCAGCTTTGGGGCGCCAAACTTATAAAATCAAAAGACAAAAATGAGGGACAAAGAGGAAGAATTGACCACTAACAAGCAGGGATTTTTAAAGGACACTGAAACAAACAAATGAAAAGCAGTGGGTGGGCTGTAAGCCTACAAAATATATACAACAGGCTTTGAAAGCTCAACCTAAAAAAAAAGGATACTTAGGGACCGTTGGTTCCTGCTATTCACAGTTTTGACTCCTGATACTTTAGACAGGAGCAGGTCTTTGTTAGATGTGACAGATGCATTTGTAGCAAAGGGCATTGAGTTATCAGTTGCTTTCCCGGTGAGGCAGAGGGTGGCACTCTGTAAAAGTGCTACATGTTCTTTCTAGCAGATTTTTGCCAGAAATGTTGCCTGCTAACAGTGAGTAATAGCAAGGGAGTGAACTAGTGTCACTCACCCTGAAATTCCTTTGGGTGCCAGTAGGAGCCAGGGTAATTTCATGAGATTGGTGGCAGTTGGCGAAAACGTCATTTCATAGTGTTATTACACATTGTCTACACTTTCTTTTCAACCTCCTTTGTGATAAATTAAATACATTTTATATTGCTTTCTTTTCAACCTACTTTGTGGTATATTCAATATTATTTTTGCATCATAGTATGACACTTGGTCCCATGGAAGCAACTGTGTTTTATAAATGTGGGATTTTGATGCAGCAACTGATCATTGTTTTGAGGGCATAGGTTGCAGTTCACAGAGGATGACCAAACTGTGTTTGTATATCATCTTCTACTAATAGTGAATAAAAAGATTTAAACCAAATTCTGCTTTGAAACGCTTGCTCCATTGTATATTCATGTTGTATATCTAAAATCTATTTACAATCTGACATTTGTGCCTCGTCCAAAGTGGACCCTAAGTGAGTGCTGTCATTTAACACTTTGTTTGGGCCAAGCTGATTATGCATGGTTCTGCCAAATGTCTGAGTGGGAATGGAGCACATGCTTGGAATAAGAGGCTATTGAGGATCAGTTCAAGATCTAAATTTGAAACAGAAGGTTTCTGCTTGTATGGAAGTTAGGAGACCAAGCCCCAGATTTATTTCTGGGCAGACAGCCCGTAGGTCCACCAAGGGAATGGAGTAAACTACTCCGTTCCTATTGTGGAGAAGCTGCCCACCTAATTCATAAATGACCGCCATGGATTTTACTGTTCACTACAGGGCTGCGTTGGAAGGAAACAGCCCTATGGCAAGGAGTATGTTTTTCTTTTAAAAAAGAAAATCACGAAACAGGATTTTCTTTTTGAAAATAAAAAATATAATGCTTCCATCGCCATGGGTGTCTTCTCTCATTGCAGGGGAGCGTTATAAGGATTTTACTGGTCTTTACTCCCACATTTCACTTGCAGTAAGAAACAGTACAAAATGGCTACATGTCTACCCATCTACATTGTATGAGAATGTAGCCATTTCTCTGACAGCCCTTACTCTCCAGGGCTTTCAGAGAAGTCTGACCACGGTGGAGACAAGAGTAGTCTTCACCATGGTCAAACTGGAGGTCCACTCGCACTTAAGTCAGGCGGGTGAACTTTCATATTAGCGGTATGTATACTTTTTTGCAAAGCAGTGTACATACTGCCAATATATAAATCGAGTCCCCAAGTTGATATTCTAATTTTACTCTGGCATCCAGAGGACCATGTGTGCAATGGCAATATATTCTTTTGCTAGTACCATGGAACACACAATACATTCTATATTAATAAAATGTCTTCAATTATATTCACTGCAGGATTGTAGTGATTGATTTACAATGTTGGTGACCTAATGGGTGATAATTGTTTTCCTGAAGGTGATTTTATTTCTTCCCCTTTGGCACTTAGGCCCATATTTATGGAAGGTTAGCGTTGCCTTAGCGCTGTTCGTTTTGGCGCTAAAGCGGCGCAAACTTTACTCCATATTCATATTTTGACACTAGACCCATCTAGTGCCAAAATATTGCAGTTAGCACCATTTTTAGAATGCGTGAACCCACCTTGCATCAATGAAATGCAAGGTAGGTGTTCCAGTCCTAAAAAAAAACCTAGCACCATATTTAACTCCCGGTGCAGAAATGATGCACGGGTGGTAGGCAGACCAAAATAATAGCGCTAAGCCATCTTAGTGCCATTATTTAACACCTGGTCAGACCACCGCCCGCCTTTGCCGAGACCCCCCCTTTAACCACTGGTGCTGGCGCATCTGCTGCTGTGCTGGCGTTGTCACTGCTGGCCACGGGACTGGTGGTCAGTGTGGCTAAAAAAAAACATTACACATTTTTGATGCCGGATACGCCCTCCCCCTATTGTTTTTTTCATAGCAAAATACAACCACAATACATCACTTCAATTCGGTTACAGTATCTTCTATCAAAATATCAGGTGGGCATTTTATTGGTTGGCAATTTTTGAAAAGCCAGGCAGTCATGCCAAATAAAAACTTTTTGTAATGGAGTGGCAGAGCTATTGATGAATCTGAGTTTTTGAAGAGAAATAAAAGGGTGCAATAATTGGCCAATGAAAGATATATGGGCCTTCATTACGACCCTGGCGGTCGGCGGTGATTTGGAGAAAGCTACTGCCAACAGGCTGGCAGTACCTTTTCCCAAATTATGACATTGGGGGTTTGACTCAAGCCAAACCGCCAATGTGCCACTCCCTCCGCCAGGGTGGAAACAGCCGCTGGGCTGGAGACTTCGGTCTCCAGCCAGGAGGCCGTCACAATCCCACCATGAGGATTAGGACCCTGCCTACCGCCATGGTTTTCGTAGCAATTGTACTGCCATGAAAACCATGGCGGTAGGCACTATCAGTTTATCATTCCTTCCCTGGCACTGATAGGGGTCTCCCCCGCCCCCTACCCAGAATCCTCCCTCACCATCCCCCTCCATCTCCCGCCCGCACATTTACATACCCACACGTGCACATGTACACATTCATACACACACACATATCCACATCCACCCACGCATGCACACATACATACACACACACCAACATACATTGTCGCACAAACACATTCACAACACACAACATACAACATACACATACACTCACATTAAGTCATTTACGCATGCATTCAATGTGACTCACACCAGCATGCACACATACAAAAACACACATCCCCTCCACACACACACAACACCCCCACACACACACACACCACCTCCCCCTCTCCTGTCAGAGAACCCGACTTACCTGCTCGCAGGGGTCCTCCGGCAGGAGACCGGGCACCTGCGCTGCTGCCAGCAAAACACGGTCAGGCAGTATCATGGCTCATGATACGGTCGGTGGTGTTTTGCTGGTGTGGCGCTTCTCCTGGCAGCAGCGCCACCTTACCACCGTCCGCCGCCAGGAGCGTCTACGGTCATAATGTCGGTGGGCGGCTGGTAGCCACGGCGACAGTATATTGATGGCCGTCGCCGTGGCGGTAGGCGGCAGTTACCGCCGAAGTTGTAATGAGGGCCATGGTCTTTGTTGGCAAATGCAAAGGGGCCGTCCTCCTCATACTTCCAGTCGTGGTGCATGGTCATCAATTGCTGGTATACCATAATAATAGTTATACATACACAACATTGGAGGATTCAATTACATGACCATGTCCAAACACTCTATTTTACTGATTGGGCTGGAGCAAAAAAAAGAAAGCCTTCTCACCAAACATGCCTAGAATACCTTACTTGGGCATGCAATCTTCACTGTAGAGTACATGGGTTCTCTGAGCCTTACAGTACAACGTGGACAACTACTTGTAGCTTTTAACAGGGCGGTGGCTAAAGCTAAAATAAAGTCAATAGGCAAAATGAAGCTGGTGGTCACTAATGTGACGGTATAGTGGTAGGCTAAGTGCAACTTGGAGTCAGTGTTCAAAACTCACATTACAGGGGGCAGCTTTGGTGGACCCCCCTACTGAGGGTGAAATATGGGAAGGTCTGCCGATTGGCACAAATGGCAGCTTGAGAAGAATATAAAGAAAAATGAAAGTAATCATTTTAGGTCCAAAGCCAAACCAATTGAGGGTGTGAGAAAGGAAAGTCCAATTTAACCAATCAAAAGCCTTCTCGGCATCTACAGCAATTCCTGCCAAAGATTCACACATACCAGCGGATTTGAAGATAATGTCAAGAATTATCTGAAAGGTATCTGCCATGACCAAAGCCTAATTGCTCCTTACCCAGAAGGTCTGGAAGAATGGGTTCTAACCTAAGAGCTATACTTTGGCGGAAACCTTATAATCTAATTAACAAAAGAAATTTGCCTATAATTCTTACAAATATGTCTGTCTTTTCTATCTTTCGAGATGAGACAGATGAGTGCATCTAGCACAGAACTACTGAGCAGGAGGAGTTAATAAAATAGTGAATGCAGGTGCATAATTTGGAAAGAAGTAGTTTGGAAAAGTGTATGAAAAAGTGAACGCAGAGCGAGATGCAGCTATGTAATGTTCATTTCTAAAGAAGAAAAATCTACTTGTGAAAAATCTGTTTTTTCAACAGAGAACAGGTATTGTAAAATTTCAGGGTCTGAAGGTACATGCTCTGGTAAGCATAAATGTGTATAAAAGTGTTACAACGCGCTCATCCTGTGCTATTTGCAATCCTCTATGTACCCTTAATTGATCCCAGGGCCTTCACATTTCTGTATAAGTCTGGTGAATATTTCTATATTAGTCTAGTGAACTATATAATCTTCAGATTTAAGGTATATTGTAACCTAGAAGGAGTGTACAATGTTATTACTTCAATGTGTTTTTTTCAAGTCTTCAGAATGTGCTAACTATGACTAATCTCCTTGCACATTGCCTGCTCCCTGCACCTGAGCAAGAATGATGACTCATTCCGCTGCTCCCAGCACCTGAGGGTGAATGATGGCCCATCCCCCAAGCTCCCCATGTCAAGCCATGTGATAGGCTTCCTATTTAAACCACACCTGTGGTGCCTCTCATTGCTTGGCTTCAAGATCCTTAGCTGTGTGGTTCGATCTCCCAATCGGTCTACAGTCTTCTGACTGTTCCAATTTCATGGCAGCCTTCTTTTGGACCAAGTCTTCCTTCAGCAGAATGCATGCAAAAGAAAAAGGAAAAGTGAACAGAAGCATATTACATTACGAATATTGCAGCATCCCCACACCCCTGCTTTTAATGTTTAGTGATTATTACATTGCTGAAAAATCTGAGTGAAAGAGTAGCTGGACTCCACGCAAGCCTTCTTGTTTCATTAAAGAAAGGTTCAACAGAGATACAAACTTAAAGGTTTTGTTAGTTTTGTAGGGGCAATTTTAAAAAGATCAACAACACTGAACTTTGGGAACTAATTTAGTAAAATGGCATGGTGAAAACTGATAACAACGCTGGGCATTGTTTCTTGATTCCAGAATATTATCCTGATTGAAACACTGTGACATTTTTACTCTAAAGAGACATCTATGCTGAAATAGGTGTTTAAGAATATTTCTAAGTACTGATACTTAACTTGTTAAGGAGTGTTGACTCGATTTAGTAGTTTGCATACCATGGTATAGGACCATTGGGATATTGTGCAACAAGAAAATTGGTCTAAAATGTTTTGGGTGACTTGAACTCTGTTGCTTCATCTGCTGAAAGATTCAGAGAAAGATATTTATTGGTGTGTATTTTGTCAATGGTTAATCGCCTAAACATATACTAAGAAAGGTAGTAGGGTCAATTAATTCTCAAGGTTAATACTACATCTGTCTTATGCCCAGGGTCCTTTACTCACAAGACAGAAACAATACCACTAGCAAGCACTGCAGAATCGAGGTGTCTCAGGACCTGTTGTCTCAAACCCTCTCTTCCGATCTCCCTATTACCTACCCTCCCCCCTCAGGAACTCTTCACTCATCACTTGTAACCTCAGCAGTGAAGTCTAGTCCACAGGGGAGTGGGTCTTGCTCTTCATTCCTGCAGAAACCTGGATTTCAGGTGAGTAGTCCAGGCTTGTCAAAAGGTTTCTAAATTGAGTTAAAATGTCCGAGTCCTTATAAAAGGTCATATCGGTACCATCTGTAATTGACTCAATGCGTAATTTGTTATGCCTAATTTTGAGATAGTTTGCCAATAGTTTCCTGGATCAGTTTTGACCTCCATAGTATTTGGTGCTATATTTAAGAAGGTAAGAGGATGCACTTTCGGTGGAGATCTTGATCAATTGAAGCTTAGCGATGATAAGTTGTTGTAATGAGTGTTGTGTACGGGAAGTGTAATATGAGTGTCAAAGGCATTTGATTTCCACAAAAAATGTGCTTTGACTTGACCTGAGAAAGGTTCTGTTCCTTAGATAAAAAGTTAATGAGGAAATCTCATCTTAAACCCTCAAAGACATCCCATATAGTGTGAAAAGGGATGGTAGCTGTGTGAATGAACTGAAAGTACTCATAAAAAAAGGAAGTGAAAGAGGAGGTAAAAGTGGTGTTGAACAGTAAGCAGTTACTAAACCGGCGTCCTTTTGGGAGCGGTGTGTCTAGACAGAAGGTCTAAGTGTACAGAAAGAGGAGCATGATCAGAATGTATGATGGAACCAATATCTGCTTAATGTAGGGACTATGTTAGAGGATGGGAGGTGAAAATGTAGTCTATCTCAGATTGTGTGATGTACTGGAAAGAAATACATATACTCCTTTAGGGTAGGGTTACATAGTTGCCAAGCATCTGTTAAATGACGTTGCTGAACAGCATGAACAAATGATTTTTGGGATTTGTTTGGGATATAATGAAAAGAGGAGTGTCTGCCCAGAAAGGGATCAAAAACTGGCTACAATCTCCAGCTGAAACTAGATTCGCATCAGGCTATTCTGACAGTTTCTAGGAAATAGTATGCCATAACTGACAATCAGGAGCGTTAGGAGCATATACATTAAAAAGAAGATTTGGAAGCTTATCAATACACAGCTTGAGCAGTAACCATCTTCCCACTGTATCAATCTCCTGGGATATTAATTCAATATGTAAGTATTTGTCACATAAAAGTACAGCTCTATGCTTTTACCACCACCTGGTGAGAAAAATACTCCACCCACCCACCCTTTTCAGAATTTCACAGACTTGCTGTCTGTAAGATGAGATTCTTGTAAGAAAGTTATGTGGGTATTAAGCTTTGATGGGTTAGTCAAGACTCTTGAGGGCAAATTTATACTCCATTTGCACAGGATTTGCATCAATTTTTTTACGCAAATTCAGCACAAAACTAACTCCATATTTATATTTTGACTTTGGACATGTCTAACGTCAAAATATTGGAGTTTGCACCATTTTCTAGATGTGTGAAACTACCTTGCATCAATGGGATGCAAGGTAGGTGTCCCCATCTAAAAAATGGTGCTGACCCCATAGTCCCATATTTATCCCCCATGCTAAAATCACGGATGGGTGGGACGAGGGGCTAAATAATGGTGCAAAGCTTGCTTTGCACCATTATTTAACGCCTGGGTCAGACCAGGTGTTAGGGGACCTGCGGGCCCATTTCCATGGGTAAGCAACATAGAATGGGTCCACAGGTGCCCTCCTCAAGCCCTAGGAACAACCCACCCACACCAGAGGAACACCGGAAGATTGGGGACCCCATCCCAGATAAGTATGGTAAGTATAGGTAAGTATGTTTTTTTAAGAGCCATCGAGCCCAACTTGGGGTCCCCTGAATGGCACAGGGTGTAATGGCCATGCCCAGAAGACACTTGTCTCCTGTGCTGGCCACTGGGGTGGTGGGCAAGACTCCTGTCTTTTCTAAGACAGGAGTCATGTGGTATGGATGGTTCTGTGTCAGAAAATGACGCTAGGCTAGTTAGAGGCATTTTTTGCCTCTAGCCAGCCTAATGTCATTTTTTGGTGCAAAATCCCCTTCTTCCACACCGCCACCCCCCATCCAGGTAATATATATTTTTTCTTACGGTAGCCCACCCTTTCCACCTGCTTAGGCCATTCCATAAATATTGTGCCCAGCTGGCGCTCAGGCATGGCGCAAGCGGGCGCTAAACTTTTTGATGCAAAACTGCGTTAGTTCAGTTTTGCATCAAAAAGTATAAATATGCCCCTTTGTCTTTAGATTGGAGAGTTTAAACCCCTTACATTCCAGGACACTATCACTAACACCATTGAGAAGTAACAAAATGAAGGATGCAATCTGAAATAATGTTTAGAAAGACAAAAAAAATACAGATGAATGAGAGGAAAAAGAACATCATAAAAAAAGTGACACACCAATACGCCCAGTATGGTGAATAAAAGAAGATGGTAAAACCAAGAACAGTGATTAAAAGAAATATTTTAAGTACAATGAAGAAGAGAAGGAAGGAATGAAGCGAATAACCCAAAAAAAACATTACTAGAATATCTTGATGGGGGGGAGATCACATTGAAATGATGGCATATCTGAACCTCCGAGAAGAACAAGGCGAATGAAGGAAGATATGACATGAAACGGGAGATGAGGACAAATGCGGCGGGGAGACAACACCTGCACTAAAAATTAACATTATGGTAATTCTACTTAAATAACATGTAATAACCCTCAACATTACTATATTGTAAAAGTCAAATGCGAAAACAGAAACAACCAAATAACAATCCTGCATATTCAATCTATTTTTAATGTGAAATACGTAAAGTTAAAAACAGAGAAATCATTTTCAGGATTGAGCCTGTGTGGTGATGTCCATAGTCTCTGCTCAGCACATCATAAGGAAAGCATGTAGATGAGATGGGTCCTCATACAACTTTAAAAAGACAAGGATGGAATAGCACAAAATGTGCTTCAAGAGCGCGCAGCATAGGTCTCATACTTAAGAAGTCCCTTCTCCCAGCAGCAGTACTTAAAGCATAGTCCTGGGAAAAGAAGATATAGTGAAGAGACCATGGGATACAGTTAAATTGCCTGGGAGCCGAGATGACCTGCATTAATTTGTTGTACTCCAGAAAACACAACATGATCCATCTAGGCTTTTTCAAAGTGGTAGGAACCGTACAGACATGACCTAGTCTATGCACCCACTCGATGTTGAGTGGTGGGCCCACTGGTAGCTTCAGTATATAAGGGAAGAAGGTTTTGAAAAATGAAATAGGATTTGGTCCCTCTGTAGCCTCAGAGAGACCATAAATGCACAGGTTTTTCCACATTACAATTTTTGAGATCTTCAACTCTTTCTTTAAGAAGGCTACCTGCTTCTGGAGCAAATTCACTTTAGAACTTTTGTTTAGACTTGTGATTTGCTGCTCCTCATTAGACAATTGCTCTACCATATGATACCATCTATTGCTGAGTTTCTACAGCCTGGTATTCATTTCCTCCAAAAAGGGGCACAGGGCCCTAATTTCTTCTAATAATAGGTTCAAAGAGGGATTGGAAAGATATTTTTAAGGGGGTGGGGATCCTACTTAAGTCTTTTAGTTGACGTATTGCTAGGATTGGATTGCGAAGAAATCTGGGCCCATATTTATACTTTTTGACGCAAAACTGCGCTAACGCAGTTTTGCGCCAAAAAAATTAGCGCCGGCTAACGCCATTCTGAAGCGCCATGCGGGCGCCGTATTTATTGAATGACGTTAGCCGGCGTTAGCCGCCGGCGCTGTCTGGTGTGCGTTAAAAAAAACGACGTACACCAGGCAGCGCCGGCGTAGGGGGAAAATGGCGTATGGGCGTCCACAAATGGTGCAAGTCAGGCTGAGGCAAAAAAATCGCCACAACCCGATTTGCGCCATTTTTTTACGACGCCCATCCCCCATTGAAATGACATGCCCCCTTGCCCAATGGCCATGCCCAGGGGACTTCTGTCCCCTGGGCATGGTCATTGGGCATAGTGGCATGTAGGGGGGCACAAATCAGGCCCCCCATGCCACAAAAAAACAAAAAAAAAATACTTACCTGGACTTACCTTAATGTCCCTGGGGTGGGTCCCTCCATCCTTGGGTGTCCTCCTGGGGTGGCCAAGGGTGGCAGGGGGTGTCCCTGGGGGCAGGGGAGGGCACCCCTGGGCTCATTCTGAGCCCACAGGTCCCTTAACGCCTGCCCTGACCCAGGCGCTAAAATCCGGCGCTAATGCAGGTTTTTTAGACCCGCCCACTCCCGGGCGTCATTTTTGCCCGGGAGTATAAATACGACGCATATGCATCGGAGTCATTTTTTAAGACGGGAACTCTTACCTTGCATATCATTAACGCAAGGAAGGTGTTCACGCAAAAAAATGACGCTAACTCCATGAACTTTGGCGCGAGACGCGTCTAACGCCAAAGTATAAATATGGAGTTAGTTTTGCGTCGAAAAAAACGACGCAAATTCGGTACAAACGGAGTATAAATATGCCCCCTGGAGTGCAGCTGAGGTAGAAGATGACCTTTTGTGCGATGATGTCTTCCATTTTAAAATGTGATAAAAAACAGGAGCTCACTTGAGGAATCTGCCTCTAAGTAGGTTGAGGATTGTTTTTGACTTTTTAATCTTACCATAAATTGAAGTCAGCAACAGAATAAGTGAGCTATAAAAAGATCACATGCTTGTGCCCCAACACAGGGGCTCAGGTAGAAAATGTAAGGTCAGTCAACTGAGAGAGGAAGCAATGCTGTAGAAGAGGATATCGATAAATCTTCACAACGTCTGGAGATAATGGCACAAATCTAAAGAAATAATCTTCGGAGGTGATACATAAATTATCTCCATCTGCCAGGAGTCAGGCTTTTTCCAAACAAAGAGGCTGAGAAACTTGGAATTAAAAAATGCACCCGTTTGCGCTCATCAATGCTGTCACTCACAAAGTGGTGGCCGCATGTGAGGAATACAAGAGCGTCAGTAAAAAGTAGAAATGAATATGCTCCCAAGGATTGGAATGCATTTATTGTGGCCTCCCCTCTACACCAGCATTTATGTGGTGTTATGAATTCTTTTGGTGAGGAAAACTGCCTCCATGTCACTGCTCCGAGCGCTGACCCTCAGAGCCTCAATGGAACACCACCATCCTGTCTGGCATCAAGTGAGGCCACCCTTAAAATGTCACTTACATTACTAATGATGACAGAGATTTCATGCAACAGGAAAATAGTGGTGAATACTTTGATGTGGACTATAACGGAGTGTTCCAAATGGAATTAAAACTTGGATGTGAATTAGAGAAGTATTCACAGGATTGATGAACACACCATGATGGTTGTAGGAAAGTCCTTTTTTTTTGCCTGATCACCCCCACTCTTTCTGGATAGGTACTGGTGGTTACTGACTCTTGGCTGTGCCCTGGGTACTGCTTACCAGTCCCAGGGCCAGTGCTCTGTGTAAAATGGATATGCAAATTAGGCTAATTATAATTGGCTAAGTTAACCTACCTATAAGTCCCTAGTATATGGTAGAGCATGTAGGTTTAGGGACCACAGCATAGGTGGTGCACACCTAGGTGCATTGCTGAGGTGCCCAGTGTCATTTTAAAAGCAAGCCTGCCTTGCTGGCTGCTTTTAAATTAAAGTTATATGCAAATTCGACTTTGGAATTAAAGGTACTTCCAAAGTCTTAAACTACCTTATTTTTACATATAAGTCACCCCTAATGTGTGCCCTATGTGCCCCTAGGGCTGGGTGCCATGTAACTATAAGCAGGGACTTTATAAAAATAGATTTATAAGCCCTGGTGAGGTAAAAACAGCCAAATTCGTTTTTCCCTCATTGAAGTAAATGGCCTTCATAGGCTAGAATGGGCAGACTTTATTTTAAATTTTAAAGTCTCCTTAAATGTTACATACCAAGAATTTGGTATCAAATTGATTGTTATAATAAATCCCACAACTTCCAGTTGTTGGATTTAATATAACTAGTGCAGGTAAAAAGTTTAGACTTTACCTAAAAAGTTGCCAATTTCAGCTCTGCATTGTTTTTGCTGCTGTGCTCTGATTGGCCAGCCTGCAGCAGCTTCTGCCAGGCTACTTTAATGAGGTGTGAAGTGGCCTGGCTTCACACAAAGGAATGTGCTTCGGGGAGAGAATCTCCCCTCAGCAGATGGTGAGGCAGGAAGGGGGAGGGCTGCCAAACTGGTCTTCAAAGGCAGAGAAGGACATCTGGAGCACCCAGCAACACCCCCACATCCTGCAACCCCAGACAGCTAGGTGCCCCCTTGATTAGATTAGGAGAGGGCAGGAGAGGGGTGTGTTTATGATTTTTAGCCACACCAGTGGGTGGGCTCAGCCAGATCTCTCCTCCAAAAATCAGATTCATCCATTTTGGATTTTTAGAGACTGTTGCCTTCTGGGATGGATTTTTGCCACACTTCCCAGGAAGTGGTCATCACAGGGGGACGACCCTGTCCCTGATTGGAGAACCAGGGCCCCCCTGCTTTTCACCCAGGAGCAAGGATAAAACTGGCAGACCTGCACCCACGCCTCAGATCCCCACCAAATTTCAAGAAGAAGGAACTACAAGGAGAAGAAGGACTGCCCTGCTGGACCCCTGGCCTGCACCTGGACCCTGCACTCAGAAAGACTGCACCAGCTGCACACTTGGGCTTCACCACAAGAAGGACTTTGCCTGGCTTCCACTGGTTCAAGGAGGGACTCCCTGTTTGCTACAGGTGAAAAATTGCTATCCAGAGTCCCCTGCACCAACTCCTGAAAAAGTGACCAGCTGACCACTGTCCAGTGGCCAAAAAGGAGATTGCGCCAGGTGTATTCTGGGAGTTGAAGTCCGCACTTCCCAAGGACCATCACAGAACTTCTGGACCCTTGGGGTGAGCTGTGGACCCCAAAAGAACCTTAAAAGAACATCTGGGTGAAGCCCCAGAAGTTTGGAAAAGATTGGAGAATTTTTGAAAAAAAGCTCCATAAAGTGACCGACCCGACGCGCAAATTCTAGCCGGCTTGCCTCAACCGCGACCCGGCCTGACTTCGTGGTTCGTCCCGGTAAAGAAAAACATCCCAAAAAGAGACTAAGTCCGAACGTAAAAAGTTGACCGGGACCTTCCAGCCATCGTATCCGAGAAGGGCTCCACGGACGTCGGATCAAGATTCAGGTTTACCCCGGTCGAAGGATTTTCATCTCGAAAAAACGACTAAGTCCGAAGGTAAAAATCACCACTGAGGAAACCGACTTCGCGTATCCGGACAAGGGCTCCAGGAGGTCGGATCCAACTGGCAGGTTCGTCCCGGGGAAGAAAAACATCAAAAAAGAGACTAAGTCAGAAGGTAACTTTTTAACCGAGGCCTCCCGCGACCTGTAGCCGAGCAGGGCTCTATCGCGGTCGGCCTGAAAGTTTGACTTTGCCCCGGTCCTGGTGCAACCAGATGACCCGATTGGCGCTTTTTGTTTCTAAGCGCTAGAAAATAATAATACTTTAAAAATTCATATCTCCGGTTCCCCTGAACCGATTTTAATCGTTTTTGTGTCATTTTAAAGATAAAAATATAAGCTATTTTTATAAATTGGTTTTGGATTTTTAAACTGTTTCCTGTGTTTTATTTAATTACTGTTTTGTGATATTTGAATGCTTTACACTTTGGTGGTCATTCTGACCTCGGCGGTAAAAGGCGCCTACCGCCGGTCAGAAATCCTCCATAATCCCGCCGCGGTCGCGGAAACCCGCCACGGTCATTCTGACCCGCAGAAGGCAAACCTCAGAAAATCCGACCGCCACAACAGACCGCCAGACCAGCGGTCGGCGGAAAGGTGGAGGTGACCAAACCTCCACCGCCACGCCAACAGAAATACGCCCATCCCATTACGACCCACGAATCCACGCGGCGGTCATTCAAACGCGGTATTCCATTGGCGGGACACACCGCCGCGGTCAGAATACACACAAACGAACAAAACTCAGCCACATTGGACGATTTGAATCCCACACAGCTGATACACATACACACACCACTCCCACACACACAATACAATATAAAACACACACACACATCACCCACAAACCCCTACGCTAAAAAATTCGGAAAGAAGGCAAGAGCGAGACACCAGCATCCAAAAAATAACAGCCACAGCCACTCAACACCATCACCCACACACTATCCACACACCAAACAACACACACCACCACACTCAACTCACTTAAATACACATACTCCACCCCACACATCATACACACCACCCCATGGCACCCCAAAGACAACCCCGCTTCACAGACGAAGAACTCAGGGTCATGGTGGAGGAAATCGTTCGGGTAGAGCCCCAGCTGTTCGGCACACAGATACAATACACCAGCATTGCCCGGAGGACGGAGCTATGGCAGAGGATTGTCGACAGGGTGAACGCAGTGGGACAGCACCCCAGAAATCGGGAAGACATCAGGAAGCGATGGAACGACCTACGGGGGAAGGTGCGTTCCATGGTATCCAGGCACAACATCGCCGTGCAGAAGACTGGCGGAGGACCCCCACCTCAACCCCCACAATTCACATCATGGGAGGAGGAAGTCTTGAACATCCTGCATCCTGACGGCCTCGCAGGAGTCGGCGGAGGAATGGATACTGGTAAGTTGAAGCTTCAATGCTGCTTCCCCCCCACCTGCATGCCAAATCAGACCCCAAACCTCACCCCCATCCTCGAACCCCACCCTCACCCCCACCCCCATCCTCACCCCCACCCTCACCCCCACCACCATCCTCACCCCCACCACCATCCTCACCCCCACCCCCAGCACACTTATTCCCCGCCAATGTCTCACCATCACAACCCACACATCCCAAAACTTAGGCCTGCATGCGTCCACTAAGCATGGACACCCATCACCAAAGCATGCCCAATGCATATACACATCCCCCCCACAAGCCACCCTCACCAAAGCCCCCACACACGAATGCCAGCACTTGGGGACACGAGAACCCACAGATACACCCATATGCCACACATTGAAACTATAACCATACCTCTATACCCCTGCAGGACCCGACCGTCAACACACCGCGGCGGAGGGGCCAGAATTCTCCACACCCCCCACCCAAGAGGCCGTCAGCGATGACAGCAGCTCTGTCGACCTGGACACCGATGACCAGCCCGGACCATCGGGGACCTCTGGACAGTCGGTTCCCCTCACACAGGCCCAGGCCACTACAGACCCAAACCCCTCTGGGAACACCAGCACAGCTCCCACCCAGCGGGCCCATGCCTCTGTCTCCAGGGCGCGTCAATCTGCGGTGTGTCTACCACTACAGGGCACCCAGGATAACCCACCACCCCAACAACAACAGGGACCTGGGGGCAGTGGTAGTGGGCACACCGGCCAGGGGGCAGAGGCCCAGGGAAACAGGGCAACTCGGCGGGCAGCTGTGCGACAGGGGGGGGAGGAGAGGCCCAGGGAACCCACTCTCCACGAGGTCCTCACCACCATCATGGGAGCATACAACCGCTCCCAGGAGACGATGGCGACGGTACTGGCCCGGTTCCAGGAGATCCAGGCGCTGCAGGAGGAACACTATCGGGGGTACAGGGAGGACATCCGAGCCATCAACACCACCCTGGTTACCATGGTAGGGCTGCTGCAGGACCTCGTAAACAGCAGGGCGGACACTGAACAACACCCAAGGGCCCCTGCCACTAGCCTGGACCAAGAACAGCCATCCACCTCCGCCGGCGCTAGTGGACAGGAGGCCCCCGCACAGCAGCAGCCCACCAGACCCCCACCTCCTGCAGGAGAAGAACCACCCCGCAAGAGGGCCCTGAGATCTCGCAAGAAGACAGAGTAGGATGTCAAGACCCCCGCCAGCAATGGATACCACCTGATGTCATCCCACTGTCCCACATTGTCACCCTGTCCATCCTTGAACTGCCCATGCTCCATCTCTCCACAGGCCTCTGGACAATGCACCTGTGTGACTGTTACTCTGGACTCTGCCATGGACATTCCTTCACCATAGCCCCCACCCACTTGAAACCACCCATCCCATTTTGAGCACTTAAATAAACACCTATTTTGCACCAAAAAATCTGGAGTCTGGCTGTGATTTCAATAGATTGTAATTGACATGACAGTGCAAATATGTCCTTGTACATGGTGAAGTCAACAAACAGCTGCCACAAAGCTGTAGTCCATGGGGAAACGAAGCACAGGACTCGTAGTGGGGACCCCAGATCTGAAATAGGGAGGGAAAAGCCAAAACTCAGTCATCATACACTGGGGCAAATAGACAGGCAGCAGAGATGCAGGAGAGTAGTTAACATTTACTAAATTATCTTTGAAATGTTACCTGTGTCCTATTGGAAGTACTGTTCAATGATTCTGTCCCTGTTGTCTGTTTCAGCCCCGTCGTCTTCCTCCTCGTCACTCTCCTCAGGTTCCACCGCTGCCACAACACCACCGTCTCGACCATCCTCCTGCAGGAAAGGCACTTGGCGACGCAAAGCCAGGTTGTGAAGCATGCAGCAGGCCACGATGATGTGACACACCTTCTTAGGTGAGTACATTAGGGATCCACCTGTCATATGCAGGCACCTAAACCTGGCCTTTAGGAGGCCAAAGGTGCGTTCGATCACCCTCCTAGTACGCCCATGGGCCTCATTGTACCGTTCCTCTGCCCTGGTCCGGGGATTCCTTACTGGGGTCAGTAGCCACGACAGGTTGGGGTACCCAGAGTCCCCCACTAGCCATACACGGTGTCTCTGTAGCTGTTCCATCACGTAAGGGATGCTGCTATTCCTGAGGATGTAGGCGTCATGCACTGACCCTGGGAATTTGGCATTTACATGCGAGATGTACTGGTCAGCCAAACACACCACCTGGATGTTCATTGAATGGTAATTTTTTCTGTTCCTGTACACCTGCTCCCTGTCTCTTGGGGGAACCAAAGCCACATGGGTCCCATCAATGGCACCAATTACGTTGGGAATATGTCCAAGGGCGTAGAAATCACCCTTCACTGTAGCCAATTCGCCCACCTCAGGGAAAATGATGTAGTTCCTCACGGATTTCATCAGGGCAGACAACACTCTGGATAACACCTTCGAAAACATGGGCTGAGACATCCCGGAAGCAATTCCCACGGTTGTCTGAAATGACCCACTTGCCAAGAAATGGAGTACTGACATGACCTGCACCAGAGGGGGAATCCCTGTGGGTTGGCGGATGGGGGACATCAGGTCGGGCTCCAGCTGGGCACACAGTTCATGGATAGTGGCACGGTTAAGACGGTAGGTCAGGATAATGTGGCGTTCTTCCATTGTCGACAGGTCCACCAGCGGTCGGTACACGGGAGGATTCATCCGTCTCCTCGCCCAACCCAGCGGACGGTGCCTAGGAAGGACAACATGGAGCACACAGTCAAGCAACCCACAGGTACGTACTCACAGCTAGCACAGTAAACGATTCTCTATGCAGTGAATGGCGTGTCTGAGTGGCTATGCAAGGCCTAGGCCTGTGTGACGCAGTTGAAATTGAGCCATGTGGGCCCTGGAAATGGCGGCTGCCTGACCTGTGAAGTGTGACAATGGGATGTGAGGTCAATGCGCTGGCGTGGCACACCACGGCGGGCGGCGGGCGAAGACCGCGGCGCAAAGCCGCATTGGTTAACATTGAAGCCTATGGGTTTCAGGAGCCAATGGCGAAGGGCGCCGGCGGTGGCGGGACGCACCGCCGCGGTACGCACCGCCGCGGACGTCACCGCCGCGGACGTCACCGCCATTTTCTATCTACTTATCCACTTGCGACTTGAACTTTCACAGGAGAGGACCTATACTGCAAGTGTTGCTGTGACCTCGGTCTGGAAGGGACAATGGCTGCTGCACCTGGGGAAAGGGCCCCTGCCTTCACTGGAGAGGAGTTGGAGAAACTCGTGGATGGGGTCCTCCCCCAGTATGCGCTACTCTACGGTCCTCCAGACCAACAAGTGAGTTTAATTCAATCTGGATTTGGGGACACTGGCTGGCTTGGGGGCCTGGCGGGGGGCCTGGCGGGGATGGGGGGCATGTTGGGCCTGGCGGGGGGCATGGCGGGGGGCCTGGCGGGGATGGGGGGCATGTTGGGCCTGGCGGGGGGCATGGCGGGGATGGGGGGCATGTTGGGCCTGGCGGGGGGCATGGCGGGGGGCCTGGCGGGGATGGGGGGCATGTTGGGCCTGGCGGGGGGCATGGGGGGCATGTTGGGCCTGGCGGGGGGCATGGCGGGGGGCCTGGCGGGGATGGGGGGCATGTTGGGCCTGGCGGGGGCATGGCGGGGATGGGGGGCATGTTGGGCCTGGCGGGGGGCATGGCGGGGGGCCTGGCGGGGATGGGGGGCGTTGGGCCACTGGAAAGGAAAATGCTGAGAAACTTGAACGTGGTATTTCTCCCTCCCTGTACGTGTCACATAGGTCCACGCCCATGAGAAGATCGGGATTTGGCGTGCCATCGCCAAGGAAGTCCGGACCCTGGGGGTCCACCATCGACGGGGCACCCACTGCCGCAAGAGGTGGGAGGACATCCGCCGCGGGACCAAGAAGACCGCCGAGTCTCTGCTGGGGATGGCCTCCCAACGTAGGCGGGGTGCCTGCCGTCAACTGAGCCCCCTGATGTTCCGGATCCTGGCGGTGGCCTACCCTGAATTGGATGGGCGCGTGAGGGCAGCACAGCAGACACAAGGGGGTGAGTACAAGCATTATCTACTCTGTTGTCGCGCAGTGGAGGTGTCTGGGTGGGGGAGGAGGGCTGGGGGTCCCCCTAGGCCAGGGCGATATCTGTAGGCTGGGCACCCCCGTAAGCCCCTGTGTCCCCAGCCACCACCCTCAGTAGTTTGTCAGTACAGCCATCCCTGGGCCGTGTCATCCATGGGTGCAGTTGTCAACTCTAGGCGTGTAGGGCATGTTCCACGGAATGCGTAGCGGACCCCAAGTGCGCAACTTAGTGCAGGGGGCATCTGTGTCTGTCATGTCCGCTAACTGTACTGGAGATCCATGTACTCAACATCCCTTTATTTCTCTCTCCCCCCCCCCTTTTTGTTTGACTTTCTGTGCTTGTGTGCATCAGCATCATCAGGCGGAGGAGAAGTGGCATCGGGGCAGGAGGGAGCTGCATCTCACATGGCCCAGGAGGGCCATGCCACAGAGTCAGACTGGACCAGTGAGACGGAGGGCGAGGGGAGCTCCACGACGGGGACGACTGGAGCCTGCAGCGACACGGACACGTCCTCGGAAGGGGGCTCCCTTGCGGGGGTGGCACCATCCGTGCCCCCCGCCATTACAGGTACAGCCGCCACCCAGCGCACCATCTCCGCCCTCCCAGCAGCCCCTCAGCGTTCGCCCCGTGCCCGCTCTGCCAGGAAGCCGGGCATCTCCTTCGCCCCAGGCACCTCAGGCCCTGCCCCTGTTACCCCCGCTGCCCTCAGTGCGGAGCTCATTGACCTCGTGAGGACGCTCATTGTTGGGCAGACTACCCTTTTGAATGCCATCCAGGGGGTGGAGAGGGAGGTTCATCGCAGCAATGCGTACCTGGAGGGCATTCATTCGGGTCAGGCTGCCCATCAGCGATCGTTCCAGGCTCTGGCCTCAGCAATGATGGCAGCCATTGTCCCTGTCTCCTGCCTGCCTCTACTAACTCCCTCCTCCCAGTCTCCTGTTCCTCTGCCTGTCCCACCCACACCATCAGACCAGCCTGCACACACCTCAACACCCAAGAGAAGCTCATCCAAACATAAGCACCACAGATCACGCAGACATTCACACACGCAACATTCCGATGCAGACATGCCAACAGTCACTACCACCTCTGTGACCCCCACCTCCTCGTCTCCCTCCTCCCTCCCTGTGACGTCTACACTCACACCTCCATTCACCTCACCATCAGCCAGTGTTTCCATCACCAGCACACCCTCCACTCCAGTCCGCACACGTGCAGTCACCACCCCCACTGCCATTTACACGTCCCCTGTGTCCTCTCCCACTGTGTCTGTCACCCCCTCTTCCACACCACACAAACGCAGCCACCCACCCACCCAACAGCCATCCACCTCACGACAGCCTATCCCTCCTGCACCTGCACCCAAAGACAGCAAACGTGACTCACCTACAACCACATCCTCTCCCTCCACTCCCATTCCCACTGTACCTACCACTCTCCATTGTCCCAAGAAGCTCTTCCTCACCACTACTAACTTCTTTCCTGACCCTGAGCCCCCCCCTCCTTCTCGTCGGGGTAAGAAGAGCACCTCAGCCACCACCAGCCCTGCAGCCCCCTTGACAAGGGTGCAGGGGTATTGGAGCCCGCCAGCCCGCATGTCTGGGTCTTCGCCCAGCAGCAAGGGGACAGCCAGCCCACCCCCTGGGAAGAGGAGCAGAAGGCGGAAGGGTCGCCGCAGGAGCCCGCCTTCTACATCCCCCCCGGACACCACCCAGAGACAGTCACCAGCCACAGCTCCAAAGGGAGGCAAGGGCCACAGGCCGACGACTAAGGAGGGCAAGGGCAGCAAGTCGGAGAGGTCAGGCAGCAGGCCTGCTGCCCAGGAGTAGCCCACAACCCCCATAGCCGCTGCCCCTGGAGGAACCGGCACAGCTGCCCCGGGAGAGCCCACCACCCCCATAGCCGCTGCCCAGGGAGGACCCAGCCCAGCTGGCCAGGAGGGCCCCACCACCCACAGCCCAGGTGGGCAGTGAAGGAGCACCATCCCCGCTGCCCAGGAGGGCACCACCAGGCAATTAGCAGTTGGCCATAGACCGACCGCCGTCTCAAGAACCGCTGAACTGGGCCCTTCAGGGCAAGAACCGCTGAACTGGGCCCCGCCGTCTCAAGCACCGCTCCGCTGGGCCCCGCCGTCTCAAGAACCGCTGAACTGGGCCCTTCAGGGCAAGAACCGCTGAACTGGGCCCCGCCGTCTCAAGCACCGCTCCGCTGGGCCCCGCCGTCTCAAGCACCGCTGAACTGGGCCCTTCAGGGCAAGAACCGCTGAACTGGGCCCCGCCGTCTCAAGCACCGCTCCGCTGGGCCCCGCCGTCTCAAGAACCGCTGAACTGGGCCCTTCAGGGCAAGAACCGCTGAACTGGGCCCCGCCGTCTCAAGCACCGCTCCGCTGGGCCCCGCCGTCTCAAGCACCGCTCCGCTGGGCCCCGCCGTCTCAAGAACCGCTGAACTGGGCCCTTCAGGGCAAGAACCGCTGAACTGGGCCCCGCCGTCTCAAGCACCGCTCCGCTGGGCCCCGCCGTCTCAAGCACCGCTGAACTGGGCCCTTCAGGGCAAGAACCGCTGAACTGGGCCCCGCCGTCTCAAGCACCGCTCCGCTGGGCCCCGCCGTCTCAAGCACCGCTCCGCTGGGCCCCGCCGTCTCAAGCACCGCTCCGCAGGGCCCCGCCGTCTCAAGAACCGCTGAACTGGGCCCTTCAGGGCAAGAACCGCTGGCCCTTTGGCAGACGTGGCAGGGCAGGATCTATCTCGGGAAGGGCTGCAGGATGTCCTCTGGCCAACTTGCCTCCTCCAGTGGCAGTGGGGTCTGTTATGGACTGTATGGACTGTGGCTTTGCTCTCCCCAGGATGGCCCAGTGGGCAGGCCACCCACTGTATGGACTGTATGGACTGTGGCTTTGCTCTCCCCAGGATGGGCCAGTGGGCAGGCCACCCACTGTATGGACTGTATGGACTGTGGCTTTGCTCTCCCCAGGATGGCCCAGTGGGCAGGCCACCCACTGTATGGACTGTATGGACTGTGGCTTTGCTCTCCCCAGGATGGGCCAGTGGGCAGGCCACCCACTGTATGGACTGTATGGACTGTGGCTTTGCTCTCCCCAGGATGGCCCAGTGGGCAGGCCACCCACTGTATGGACTGTATGGACTGTGGCTTTGCTCTCCCCAGGATGGCCCAGTGGGCAGGCCACCCACTGTATGGACTGTATGGACTGTGGCTTTGCTCTCCCCAGGATGGCCCAGTGGGCAGGCCACCCACTGTATGGACTGTATGGACTGTGGCTTTGCTCTCCCCAGGATGGGCCAGTGGGCAGGCCACCCACTGTATGGACTGTATGGACTGTGGCTTTGCTCTCCCCAGGATGGCCCAGTGGGCAGGCCACCCACTGTATGGACTGTGGCTTTGCTCTCCCCAGGATGGGCCAGTGGGCAGGCCACCCACTGTATGGACTGTATGGACTGTGGCTTTGCTCTCCCCAGGATGGCCCAGTGGGCAGGCCACCCACTGTATGGACTGTATGGACTGTGGCTTTGCTCTCCCCAGGATGGGCCAGTGGGCAGGCCACCCACTGTATGGACTGTTTGGACTGTGGCTTTGCTCTCCCCAGGATGGCCCAGTGGGCAGGCCACCCACTGTATGGACTGTATGGACTGTGGCTTTGCTCTCCCCAGGATGGCCCAGTGGTCATGGAGTCCCCTCGTGGATCTGGCGTCGTGTACTCAAGTGGCTGAGGTGCCCCCCCTTCCCTTCCCCCTGAGGTGCCTGTCCTATTTTCATTCTGATGCCCCTGCAGTGTTCTCTCCGTGGAGTTCTTGTCGTGGGACTGGGCCTTGCCCCTTTGCTCAGGACCCCTGTGGTCCACGGACAGTGGTTGGACTACATTTAGTAGCTGTATATATTTTGTACATAGTTTATTTATTTATTGGGATTACTGGTGTCCATATTTCAATATATCTGCCCGTTTATGATCTCTTCTTTTGGTCTTTGCATTATTTTGGAGGGGGGTGGTTTGTGGGTTGTGACAGTGATCTGTGGGAATGCATTGATGTGTGTGTTGTAGTGGGTGTGGGTGGGTGGGTGTGTGCCGGTAATCTTTTCCCTCCCCTGTGTCGTAGGTGCCGTACTCACCGATGTCTTCCGCGCCGCCGGGCGTGCTCCTGGTATATGAGCAGGAATAGGAGTGCGGGGATGACCTGCAACTCTGGCTCCATTCTGCCGGAATCTCGCGTGGAGTGCGTAGAGGTGAGCGTTTTCCCGTTCGTAGTCTGTTTCCGCCGGGTTCTTATCGGCGGTGCTCCCGCCCCGGAAAAGGTGGCAGATTGGTGGGTCGTAATAGGGTGGGCGGTACTTTGTCTGCCGCCGGGCTGTTGGCGGGAACCGCCGCGCTGTTTGTTTGTACCGCTGTGGCGGTCGGAGTGTTAAGTTGGCGGGCTGTGTTGGCGGTTCCCGCCAGGGTCAGAATTGCATATTTTAGACCGCCAGCCTGTTGGCGGCTTGGCCGCCGCTTTATCACCGACCGCCAGGGTCAGAATGAGGGCCTTTGTCTCCTAAGTTAAGCCTTGACGCTCGATGCCAAGCTACCAAGGGTAGAGCTGGGATTAATTTACTGAGACCTAACTGTACTTATGTGGAGGTTTGTGGCTTGTTGCTAGGTGTAGGTACCTACCTGCCCTACCAATAACCCATTTTCCAACATAATTGGAAGCAGCGACGGGATCCCGTACTTGTGTTCAATATCACGTTACAGTTTTAGATAAAACAAATTAAAAATCCTTTAAATTGTCCTAGTGCAAAAATTGTTTTTAATTTTTAATTTTAATTTTTTTTATTAATTTGGATTAATTTCAATTATTGAATTTTTGTAATTTTTCTAAATTCTTGTTTCCAATTTTTGCAAAAAGTTTTTGTTGACACAAAACTAGGGAACCATCGAGCTTGATCTGGCTAGCCTACCCACATTGACAGTAGTCCAGCTTAGGGGGTTGTGTATTGAGAGAGGGTTGCCTGCAACCCCTGATCTCAGGAAGCAAATCCTGATTAAATCCCTGACAGCATGGGCTGAGGCCCAAGAGGTAGAGACAGAGGAAGCTCCAGAGGGGGAAGAAAAAGGGGAAGATGCTAACTCTAACCACTCAGGGGAGGGAAGGCATCCGAGCCTAAGTGAGGAAGAGGAGGAACGGTCCTCAGTGGATACAGTCACTAGGGGCAGACACAAAGCTAGTGGTAGGAAGGGGGTCCTTTCAGGAGGAGAGAACCCATCCATCAGGGAAAGAGAGCTGGAAGCCCAGCTAGCCTACATAGCTTTGGAAGCAGATAAGCTTGCCCTAGAAAAGAAAAAGTGGGCAAGCAAAGAAAAAAAAGATGGAGGCAGCGAGAAAGAAACTGAGGTGTCCCTGGGTGGGGGTTTTGCCCCCAGATTACCCAAAGGGGTGGTTCCTGCCTATGTAGAGGGGGATGACATAGATAAGTGGCTGGGGGCCTTTGAGAGGGCCCTCCAGATGAGGAAAGTCAAGCCTCAGTACTGGGGTTCACTCCTTTGGGAGTTAGTTCCCAACTCTGGGAGGGATAGGCTCCTAACCATGAGTGGGGAGGATGCAGACTCATACCCCAGTATGAAGAGTTGCTTGACTAAAAAGTTTGGTCTAACCCCAGAGCAGTATAGGCTTAAGTTTAGGGACACCCAAAAGACAAGCACCCAGTCCTGGGTGGACTTTGTGGACATTTCAGTAAAAGCCCTGGAGGGCTGGATACAGGGCAACAGGGTAAGTACCTTTGAGGGGCTGTACAATTTGATTATGAGTGAGCACCTTCTAACTAATTGTGTCCAAGAGAGGCTCCGCCAGTATCTAGTAGACTCTAGGTTGACCAACCCCAGAGAGCTGGGGGAGGCAGCAGATGACTGGTTAAGAACTAGGGTTAACCAGAGACCCCCAGGGGGTGATCAGAAAAAGGGAGGACATGGTTCTTCTCAGGGGAAGAACCAGGGGAAAGATGACAAAAAACCCAAAGAGTCCTCACAAGAGTCCCCAAAAACTTCTCAGGGAGGGGGAGCCCCGAGCCAATTCACTTTTAAAGGGAAAGGGTATCAGGGAAAGAATTTTGATCCTGCTAAAGCAGGAAAGTTTCAGGAGCTTGCTAAGGCCGGCAAGTGTTTTGACTGTCATCAGCCAGGACATAAAAGAGGAGATGCTATCTGCACCAAGAAGCCCCCCACTGGTGGGCAATCCCAGGGGATTGCTAGTGTAGGGTTGGGGGTGGAAGTTGGCCCAGGGGTGGAATCAGGGTACACTGAAGTCACCTTAGTATCCGTGGGTGGGGTGGACATTGCAACTATGGCCACCTTACCTCCCATCATGCAGAGGTATAGGCAGAGGCCTAAAGTCAATGGGACTGAAGTGGAAGCTCTGAGAGATACAGGAGCCAGTGTGACAATGGTTGCAGAAAAGCTGGTTTCTCCAGAGCAGGTCTTACCTGGTGTCTTCCACCAGGTGACTTATGCAGATACCAGAACCAAACTCCATCCCATGGCTATGGTGAGTCTGGAATGGGGAGGTGTGACTGGCCCTAAAAAAGTAGCTGTAGCTCCTGCCCTCCCAGTAGAGTGTCTACTGGGAAATGATCTTGAAGCATCTGAGTGGTCAGAAGTGGAAAGAAGGGTCCATGCACAGATGCTGGACCTCCCTGAATGGGTGTGTGCTGTGACCAGGTCACAGGCAGCACAACAGGGGAATGCTGGACACTTGGACCCTGGAACAATGGGCCAAGCCTCCAAGAGAAAGAGAAAAGGCACTGGGTCTGGCTTGCCAGCCCCAACAAGTACAGAGGGTCAGGAAGAATCCAACCCTGAGGGGGAGGATCTGAACTCTGAGGGAGGGACACCTTCCCTGCAAACTCTGCCTGACTTGGCAGAACTGCAAGGGGCAGGTGGGCCCACCAGAGAAGATTTGTGCCAGGGACAAAGAGAGTGTCCCACTCTTGAGGGCCTGAGGCAGACTGCTGCCAGGCAAGAACAAGGGGATACCAGTGGTACCCACAAGGTTTACTGGGAGGATGGAGTTCTCTACACTGAGGCAAGGGCCCTCAAAGAAGGGGCTACTATGAGAGTAGTGGTCCCCCAAAAGTATAGAGAATTCCTCCTTACATTAAGCCATGATATCCCCTTAGCTGGTCATTTGGGACAGACCAAGACCTGGAGCAGGCTGGTCAACCATTTTTATTGGCCCGAAATGTCAGAAAAAGTCAGGGAGTTTTGCAGCTCCTGTGTCACCTGTCAAGCCAGTGGCAAGACAGGGGGCAAGCAAAAGGCTCCCTTGATTCCACTGCCAGTTGTTGGGACTCCCTTTGAGAGGGTGGGGATTTACATTGTTGGTCCCCTAGACCCACCAACTGCTTCAGGTAACAGGTACATTGTGGTAGTAGTGGACCATGCCACCAGGTACCCTGAGGCAATACCCCTCCGGACAGTCACTGCTCCCACAGTGGCTAGGGCCCTACTTGGTGTGTTCACCAGAGTGGGATTCCCAAAGGAGGTGGTCTCAGATAGGGGCACAAACTTTATGTCAGCCTATCTGAAAGCCATGTGGGAGGAGTGTGGTGTTACTTATAAGTTCAGCACACCCTACCATCCACAGACCAATGGTCTGGTGGAAAGATTCAATAAGACCCTGAAGGGCATGATCATGGGTTTGTCTGACAAACTCAGGAGGAGATGGGATGTCCTCCTCCCATGCCTGCTGTTTGCCTACAGGGAGGTGCCACAGAAGGGGGTTGGATTCAGCCCCTTTGAGTTACTGTTTGGGCACCCTGTAAGAGGCCCATTGTGCTTGGTGAGAGAGTCTTGGGAAAAGCCTCTCAAGGAATCCAAGGAGAATGTGCTGGATTATGTACTAGGCCTGCGGTCTCACATGGCTGAGTATATGAAGAAGGCAAGCAGAAACCTGGAGGCCAGTCAGGAGCTCATGAAGCTCTGGCATGATCAAAAGGCTACCATGCCTGAGTATCACCCAGGACAACTGGTGTGGGTTTTGGAGCCCATGGCTCCTAGGGCACTACAGGCCAAATGGACTGGGCCCTATCCAATCCTAGAGAAAAAAGGTGAGGTCACCTACTTGGTGGACCTTGGCACCCCCAGGAATCCTCACAGGATCCTACATGTAAACAGGATGAAACCCCACCAGGACAGGGCAGACATGACCATGCTGATGGTCACTGATGAAGGGAAGGAGGAGGAGGGTGAACCTCTGCCAGACCTCCTGTCCTCAAAGGAAAAAGATGGGTCAGTGGAGGGAGTGGTACTCTCTCCCAAATTGACAGATCAGCAACAACAAGACTGTAAGCAAGTCTTGGGACAGTTTGCTAGTCTGTTCTCCCTGACCCCTGGACTCACCAATTGGTGTGTCCATGATGTTGACACTGGTGACAGCTTGCCTGTCAAGAACAAGCTGTACAGGCTGTCTGACCAGGTCAAGGCCAACATCAAAGCTGAAGTGGCTAAGATGTTGGACCTGAAGGTAATTGAGCCCTCTGATAGTCCTTGGTCCAGTCCAGTGGTACTGGTGCCCAAAGCTAATCCCCAAGGTGGGAAGAAAGAATTAAGATTCTGTGTGGACTACAGAGGTCTAAATGCAGTCACTAAGACTGATGCTCACCCCATACCTAGAGCTGATGAGCTCATTGACAGGTTGGGGGCTGCCAAATTCCTGAGCACATTTGATCTGACCTCAGGATATTGGCAGATTGCCTTAAGTCCAAGAGCTAAGGAGAGGTCAGCATTTTCCACACCAGAGGGCCACTTTCAGTTCAAGGTGATACCCTTCGGGATGAAAAATGCTCCTGCCACCTTCCAACGGTTGGTGAATAGAGTCCTGTCTGGGTTGGAATCTTTTAGTGCAGCTTATCTGGATGATATAGCTGTATTTAGTTCCACCTGGAGGGACCACCTGGTCCACCTGAAGGAAGTGCTTCAGGCCCTGCTTCAAGCAGGCCTGACTATCAAGGCAAGCAAGTGCCAGATAGGGCAAAGTTCTGTTGTGTACCTGGGCCACCTTGTTGGTGGAGGCCATGTACAACCTCTCCAGCCCAAGATCCAGACTATCCTGGATTGGGAGGCTCCAAAAACCCAGACTCAGGTCAGGGCCTTTCTTGGCCTGACTGGGTATTACAGGAGGTTTGTTCAAAATTTTGGGACCATAGTGGCCCCTCTAACTGAGCTTACCTCCAAGAAACAGCCCAAGAAGGTCATTTGGACCCCAGAGTCTCAGACACCCTAAAACAGGCTATGTGTTCAGCACCAGTGTTACTGGCCCCTGACTATAGCAAAGAATTTGTAGTGCAAACAGATGCTTCAGAGGAAGGGATTGGGGCAGTGTTAGCACAAGTTAATGAAGAGGGCCATGATCACCCAGTTGCCTTCATCAGCAGGCGACTACTCCCCAGAGAGAAAAAATGGAGTGCCATTGAGAGGGAGGCCTTTGCTGTGGTTTGGTCCCTGAAGAAGTTGAGGCCTTACTTGTTTGGCACTCACTTCCGTGTACAAACTGACCACAGACCTCTCAGATGGTTGATGCAGATGAGGGGGGAGAACCCAAAACTGTTAAGGTGGTCCATTTCCCTACAGGGGATGGACTTCACAGTGGAGCACAGACCTGGGACTGCTCATGCCAATGCAGATGGCCTTTCCAGGTTTTTCCACTTAGCTGATGAGGACTACCAGGGTGTAGGTTAGTACCCATCACCTTTCATCTGGGGGGGGGGGGGCAGTGCAGGAAAGTCCTTTTTTTTTTGCCTGATCACCCCCACTCTTTCTGGATAGGTACTGGTGGTTACTGACTCTTGGCTGTGCCCTGGGTACTGCTTACCAGTCCCAGGGCCAGTGCTCTGTGTAAAATGGATATGCAAATTAGGCTAATTATAATTGGCTAAGTTAACCTACCTATAAGTCCCTAGTATATGGTAGGGCATGTAGGTTTAGGGACCACAGCATAGGTGGTGCACACCTAGGTGCATTGCTGAGGTGCCCAGTGTCATTTTAAAAGCAAGCCTGCCTTGCTGGCTGCTTTTAAATTAAAGTTATATGCAAATTCGACTTTGGAATTAAAGGTACTTCCAAAGTCTTAAACTACCTTATTTTTACATATAAGTCACCCCTAAGGTGTGCCCTATGTGCCCCTAGGGCTGGGTGCCATGTAACTATAAGCAGGGACTTTATAAAAATAGATTTATAAGCCCTGGTGAGGTAAAAACAGCCAAATTCGTTTTTCCCTCATTGAAGTAAATGGCCTTCATAGGCTAGAATGGGCAGACTTTATTTTAAATTTTAAAGTCTCCTTAAATGTTACACACCAAGAATTTGGTATCAAATTGATTGTTATAATAAATCCCACAACTTCCAGTTGTTGGATTTAATATAACTAGTGCAGGTAAAAAGTTTAGACTTTACCTAAAAAGTTGCCAATTTCAGCTCTGCATTGTTTTTGCTGCTGTGCTCTGATTGGCCAGCCTGCAGCAGCTTCTGCCAGGCTACTTTAATGAGGTGTGAAGTGGCCTGGCTTCACACAAAGGAATGTGCTTGGGGGAGAGAATCTCCCCTCAGCAGATGGTGAGGCAGGAAGGGGGAGGGCTGCCAAACTGGTCTTCAAAGGCAGAGAAGGACATCTGGAGCACCCAGCAACACCCCCACATCCTGCAACCCCAGACAGCTAGGTGCCCCCTTGATTAGATTAGGAGAGGGCAGGAGAGGGGTGTGTTTATGATTTTTAGCCACACCAGTGGGTGGGCTCAGCCAGATCTCTCCTCCAAAAATCAGATTCATCCATTTTGGATTTTTAGAGACTGTTGCCTTCTGGGATGGATTTTTGCCACACTTCCCAGGAAGTGGTCATCACAGGGGGACGACCCTGTCCCTGATTGGAGAACCAGGGCCCTCCTGCTTTTCACCCAGGAGCAAGGATAAAACTGGCAGACCTGCACCCACGCCTCAGATCCCCACCAAATTTCAAGAAGAAGGAACTACAAGGAGAAGAAGGACTGCCCTGCTGGACCCCTGGCCTGCACCTGGACCCTGCACTCAGAAAGACTGCACCAGCTGCACACTTGGGCTTCACCACAAGAAGGACTTTGCCTGGCTTCCACTGGTTCAAGGAGGGACTCCCTGTTTGCTACAGGTGAAAAATTGCTATCCAGAGTCCCCTGCACCAACTCCTGAAAAAGTGACCAGCTGACCACTGTCCAGTGGCCAAAAAGGAGTTTGCGCCAGGTGTATTCTGGGAGTTGAAGTCCGCACTTCCCAAGGACCATCACAGAACTTCTGGACCCTTGGGGTGAGCTGTGGACCCCAAAAGAACCTTAAAAGAACATCTGGGTGAAGCCCCAGAAGTTTGGAAAAGATTGGAGAATTTTTGAAAAAAAGCTCCATAAAGTGACCGACCCGACGCGCAAATTCTAGCCGGCTTGCCTCAACCGCGACCCGGCCTGACTTCGTGGTTCGTCCCGGTAAAGAAAAACATCCAAAAAAGAGACTAAGTCCGAACGTAAAAAGTTGACCGGGACCTTCCAGCCATCGTATCCGAGAAGGGCTCCACGGACGTCGGATCAAGATTCAGGTTTACCCCGGTCGAAGGATTTTCATCTCGAAAAAACGACTAAGTCCGAAGGTAAAAATCACCACCGAGGAAACCGACTTCGCGTATCCGGACAAGGGCTCCAGGAGGTCGGATCCAACTGGCAGGTTCGTCCCGGGGAAGAAAAACATCAAAAAAGAGACTAAGTCAGAAGGTAACTTTTTAACCGAGGCCTCCCGCGACCTGTAGCCGAGCAGGACTCCATCGCGGTCGGCCTGAAAGTTTGACTTTGCCCCGGTCCTGGTTCAACCAGATGACCCGATTGGCGCTTTTTGTTTCTAAGCGCTAGAAAATAATAATACTTTAAAAATTCATATCTCCGGTTCCCCTGAACCGATTCTAATCGTTTTTGTGTCATTTTAAAGATAAAAATATAAGCTATTTTTATAAATTGGTTTTGGATTTTTAAACTGTTTCCTGTGTTTTATTTAATTACTGTTTTGTGATATTTGAATGCTTTACACTTTGTCTCCTAAGTTAAGCCTTGACGCTCGATGCCAAGCTACCAAGGGTAGAGCTGGGATTAATTTACTGAGACCTAACTGTACTTATGTGGAGGTTTGTGGCTTGTTGCTAGGTGTAGGTACCTACCTGCCCTACCAATAACCCATTTTCCAACAATGGTGTATTGAGTAACTTCACAACAATAGAACACAATGACATTAGGAGTTCAGGAAAAGATCTCAAACGCTGAAGGACTTTGCAATCAATAATATATAGAAGTGCTGAACAGAGCATTGTAAGAAGTTTTAGTGGAGGCAGTAACTTTGATAAGGGGGTGAACAGAGATTTCTGTGGTGGCCTACGGATGGCAATAGGCGGGGACACAGATTTTGAGTTTAGATTAGCAACAGAATGTGAAAATGGAAATGTTAGATATTAATTAAAGGTAATGCACATCTATACTAAGGTTTCAGGCATGGTTTACAAGCGTAATGTGAATACTGACAAATGTTTCAGCAAGAAAACTGTAATTTCAAAGGAATTGTAGAATGATGAAGCTAATTCACTGTAGGCGGGCGTCGCTCGCCTCGCCTACGAATATTCAGACTTGGCGTTCGCCCGACGCCTTCCCCGACTTCCGCCCACGTCGTCAGGGAGACGCGTGGGGGCGGAGACGGCAATCGGCACCCGACTTCCGGGTTGCCGGATCTTTAAAGATGGAAGACGCCGCGAGAGAGGAGGAGGCGGTGAAACCGGAGCCGAAGGAATTCCCTGCTGACAACAAACAAGGAGAACAGGAGCCGAGAGCGGACTCCGGCGGAGAGAAGACGGCCGGAGCAACGAACCCCAGAGGACACGAAGTAGCCTGCCACGGCCCAGGAGGGTCGCGGCTAAACAAGGGAAACCGTGGACCAAGGGGAGGACCTCTGAAACTCGCCACCTGAAAGAGAGAAGATTAAAGAAACCCTTAAGGACCTCGGGCCTCCCACAGAGTAGAAGAAGAAGAACAAAAAGGAGGAAAGAAAGGATACTATCCTATCCATGTGTTCACCCTCTTACAGAATCTAAAATAAAGCAAGAAAAACCCCTGCCATGGGTTAAAAAAAATCTGCGTCTGCGTTCTCTGTATCCCAGGCCATAGCCCCAATCCCCCACAGTGGTGTCAGAAGTGGGATCATAGGGCCCCAACGGGGTACAGAGACAGTGATACCATGGAGGATAAACCAGGTCTCGAGGACATGATTAAACAACTTGCAGAAGGCCAGCGCCACCTCCAGTTAGTGTGGGAAGCACAACAAAGAGAGGCCAAGGAGGACAGAGAGGCCCTGCAATCCGCTCTAAAAAGTCAGGCGACAATCATGGCCAGTAACCAATTGGTCCATGAGACGGCATTAAAAAAACTGACAGACACCATCGCTGCCAGCAAGGTGCATCCCAATGTACCAAGTTCGGTGCTACAAAAGTATCAGGAGGGGGAAGACCCTGATTCTTTTTTCACGAATTTCGAAAGAGTCGCTTCCTCCGCCCAGTGGCCTGAAGACAGGTGGGGCCAATACATTGCCCCCCTCCTAACGGGCACGCTTCAATCTGCTTATCAGGCGGCCAACCCGGGTGGTGTCACCCCATACTCGGAGATAAAGAAAAGTATTTTGGAGCGTGTGGGACATGACACGGAGTATTACAGGGCTAAATTCCGAAAAGTAAAATGGGGGCCCAATGAAGACCCACGGACATATTATTACCGGGTGAAGGACCTGGGATTAAAATGGCTGGGACCCATAGGGACTGACCGTGAGGATGTTATCAAAGTAATAATCCTAGAACAGTACTTGGATTCCCTGCCGATCAGCACCCGAAACTGGATAAGGCAACACCCCCGAATAGACACTGAGATGGCCGTCGAACTAGCATGCGCCTACCACAGATCCGGGGAGGTTAAACATCAGCCAACCCGACGCATGGGGAAATTGCCTATGCCTCCACCTCAATTTCCTCCCAGATGAATAACTGAAGAACCAGGCCCCTCACGAAGCGTGGAAAGAAGTCCCATGCATCAACCCCAATGCTTTAGTTGTGGGGAGTGGGGTCATATCGCCCGCGGATGTCCAAAAAAACATGAGGGGGTAGAACCGATGGAAATAGGCGTCACTCGGGGAAGAGTTCTATGCCTGGGAAAAAGTGATGTGTCCTTTAAGTACCCCCTTAGGATAAATGGGACTCCGGTCCTGGCCTTGATTGACTCCGGATGCAGTCAGTCGGTGATTCGTCGTAGTCTCTTACACCCGGCGCCAAAGACTGATGACCAGTGGGTCACTATATTTTGTATTCATGGGGACCGGGGTCAGTATCCACTTGCAAGGGTAGAGGTTGGATGGAACACTCACCTAGACCCTCTCTCCGTGGGACTCATGGATAAATTAATAGAGGAGTGCGTTATTGGGACTGATTATCAGAGATTCGACGAGATTTTTGATCAAACCAGGAAACGTAACCCCATAGACGAATGGTGGGGTACAGCCCCTTTTTGGAAGGACTCCATATGTAGCCCACCCACAAGGAAAAAATTGACCCGGAAAGAAAGGAGAGCAGAGAAACAAAAATTTGCAACCAAACAGGAACGAGAAGGAAAAGAGAGACTGGTGGCCAATATAGACACTGCCCCCGTGTCTTTTAGAATGAGCCAACACGAAGACCCACACTAGTGAACGCCTGAAAAACTGCCAAAATTGCCCCTACTGGGAGGTAGGTCCTTACTTCTTGGTACACAAGGACTTGCTGTATAGAGTACTCACCAGCGCAAATAGGGAAAAGAGACAACTCGTGGTCCCCGAGCCCTATAGGACACAGGTTCTCTTCCTAGCCCATAATCAACCAGGGGGGGGTCATTGTGGCCGGGAGAAAACCGAGGAATATTTACTAAGACGGTTTTACTGGCCCGGGGTATATGCACACATCCGGCGATACTGTGCCCATTGTCCAAAATGTCAGTTGGTAGAACCAGGAGCCATAAGGAGAGCCCCCTTACGGCCACTACCAATTATTGTTACTCCCTTCAAGCGTGTCGGTATGGACCTAGTAGGGCCTCTTCTGCCATCCAGTAAGGGACACACTCATATTCTCGTCTTGGTAGATTATGCGAGTAGATATCCAGAAGCTATTCCACTCACTAGTATCACCACTAGAGCGGTAGCACAAGCAATGATAGCATTCTTTGCCCGAGTGGGGTTTCCTGAAGAACTTCTTACGGACCAGGGAACACCGTTTGTATCTGGACTAATGAAACAGATATGTAAGTCCCTCAGTGTTCTTCAAATCAAGACATCAGTATATCACCCACAAACGGATGGTTTAGTGGAACGATACAATCGTACGATCAAAACCCTTTTAAGGAAGACAGTGAGCGAAACTGGGAAAGACTGGGATTAAAAACTTCCCCTAGTATTATATGCAATAAGAACACACGAGCAATCCTCTACCGGGCATAGCCCGTTTGAACTTGTGTTTGGGAGGCAACCTAGGAATCTATTAGATATGGCAGCAGAATTATGGGAGGAGGAAAATAGCGAGGAGCGACCCATCCTAGACTATATACACAAATTAAAGCTCCATCTCCAGACAGTGTGGGAGGATGTGAGACAACATTTAGAAAAGGCACAAGACACTCAAAAGTATTACTATGATCAGGGTACTAAACTACGGGTTTTACAACCCGACGATAAGGTATTAATCCTCCGTCCCACCTCAGAGCATAAGTTGATAGCCAAATGGCAAGGGCCATATCGGATAATAAAAGCGGTCACACCGGTTACCTACTTGGTAGAATTAAACACCCAACCCAGACGGACCCAAATTTATCACATCAATCTATTAAAGAAATGGGAAGACCCAGAAAATGGAAACCCTACACCAGCACGGGCATGCCTGATCACCCCGAATCAGCCACTAGCTTTAGAACTATGTCCCATCTCCCATCCAGAACCACAAAAACTTCCCAGGGTCAATGAGTCCCTGTCGGAGATGGAGACACGACAAATAATGAAGCTAATCCAAAATCATGCCCATTTCTTCTCCGAATTGCCAGGGAAAACTTCTTGGGTCCAACATCAAATACGAACTCCAGAGGGCAAAATTGTACGTCAACGTCCCTATCGCATCCCCGAAGCGAGAAAAATCCTTATAGAGGACGAAATAACAAAAATGTTATCTCTTGGGGTTATTGAAACGTCCATGGTGCTCTCCTATAGTACTGGTGCCGAAACCGGATGGGTCGGTCCGTTTCTGCATCGACTTTCGAAAACTCAATGAGGTATCACTTTTTGATACCTATCCCATTCCCCGGGTGGATGAAGTGTTAGAAAAAATCGGACAAGCCCGCTTTATGACCACTATTGACTTGACGAAGGGATATTGGCAGATTCCCTTAGCTCCCTCAGACAAAGAGAAGACAGCGTTCGTTGCCCCTTCGGGGTTATATCAATTTACCGTCCTCCCCTTCGGCCTTCATGGTGCCCCGGCCACGTTCCAGCGATTGATGGATCGTCTTTTGAGACCCTTTCATGACTTTACGGCTGCATATCTCGATGACATTGTCATTTTTAGCTCCACTTGGTCAGACCATCTCCTACACCTAGGGAAAGTATTCTCAGCGTTAGCAGAAGCAGGCCTTACCGCCAACCCAAAAAAATGTGTCATAGGACAGACCCAGATATCCTATCTTGGTTATGTCATCGGTAAAGGAGTACTGAGTCCACAAAAAGATAAGGTAGCCACCATTAGACAAATACCACTTCCAAAGACTAAGAAAGAACTCCGTTCATTCCTGGGACTGGTAGGTTATTACCGACGGTTCATACCTCAATACTCGACCATTACAGCCCCCTTGACTGATTTATTAAAAAAACAGTACTCGAACACCCTTCCCCCTTTTTCCCCGCGCAATTCCAGGGATTTCACTGGCTAATGGAAGCCCTAGCTACGGAACCCATATTACGATGTCCCGATTTTTCCAGACCTTTCCATCTTTTTGCCGACGCCTCGAATGTCGGATTGGGAGCCGTATTAGCACAACCAGACGAACAAGGGTATGATCACCCCATTGTATATATCAGCAGGAAGTTGTTACCTAGAGAACTAAACTACCCTACCATTGAGAAGGAATGCCTGGCCATAAAATGGGCAATAGAGTGTTTACAATATTACCTCCTGGGGCGTCCTTTCATCCTTTACACTGATCATGCCCCCTTAACATGGTTGTCGTCCCATAAGGATACCAATGCACGAGTATTACGCTGGTTCCTTGAATTGCAACCCTTTACATTTCAGGTCCGGCACATACCTGGGGCACGGCAGTGTCCTGCTGACTTTCTATCCCGATGTCCGGACTCCACGGTACTCAACCAGTCCCGTTCATGGGAAGGGGTGTGTAGGCGGGCGTCGCTCGCCTTGCCTACGAACATTCAGACTTGGCGTTCGCCCGACGCCTTCCCCGACTTCCGCCCACGTCGTCAGGGAGACGCGTGGGGGCGGAGACGGCAATCGGCACCCGACTTCCGGGTTGCCGGATCTTTAAAGATGGAAGATGCCGCGAGAGAGGAGGAGGCGGTGAAACCGGAGCCGAAGGAATTCCCTGCTGACAACAAACAAGGAGAACAGGAGCCGAGAGCGGACTCCGGCGGAGAGAAGACGGCCGGAGCAACGAACCCCAGAGGACACGAAGTAGCCTGCCACGGCCCAGGAGGGTCGTGGCTAAACAAGGGAAACCGTGGACCAAGGGGAGGACCTCTGAAACTCGCCACCTGAAAGAGAGAAGATTAAAGAAACCCTTAAGGACCTCGGGCCTCCCACAAAGTAGAAGAAGAAGAACAAAAAGGAGGAAAGAAAGGATACTATCCTATCCATGTGTTCACCCTCTTACAGAATCTAAAATAAAGCAAGAAAAACCCCTGCCAAGGGTTAAAAAAAATCTGCGTCTGCGTTCTCTGTATCCCAGGCCATAGCCCCAAACCCTCACATTCACATAAAGCTTTTATATCACATTTTCATTAATGACCCTGTCTCTCCAACTGTGGGCTACTTTTTAGTGAGCTAAATCAAGGTTCTTCATCTTTTTCATCAAAAGGAGGGAAAAATAACGCAATCTGCAAATTTGGACGCATAAATCAGCAAGCCAAATAAATGAGTACCCATTTGCACAGGTATCCCAGAGACATAAGTAGCGGCACAAGGGAAGGGACTGCAGACATGACAACAGAGGAAGATGATTTTCTTTCCCTGTGACTGTATTCCTGGAGCGTCAATGACAAGAACAACTGTGAGTTCTAGAGCAAGTGTGGACACCACTGTGGTAGCCATGTTCAATGGATTAATGAAGGATATGCATGCACAGACACTGATTATACAGCTGTTCTCTCTCTGACTACATGAGTACAACCTCAAATTCTAAGAGACATATTTAAGAGCACCTAGTGCCATTCGAATGCCACATTAGTGTAATTTTTTATGCTAATGTGGCATTAGAAGGCCAAAAACACTGTGCCATATTTACAAAGGGGCGCAATGCATGCGTTGGGCCACTTTGTAGCCCTTTGCACTACCTTATGCCTGCACCAGGCATAATGTATGCAAAGGGGGCGTTCCCCATAAAGGGGAACAAAAAAATGACGCAAGGAAATCTAACAGATTTCCTTGCATCATTTATTTCGGCACTTTTAAGGCCTGCTCAGAGCAGGCATTAAAAGGGGCATGCCACTGAATACAATGGGCCCTATGTACTCTGCAGGAGTAGCACCAACATATTGGCTCTACTCCTGCAGAGTTCATCAATGGAGTAAAAAAAATGACACTATTGCTCCCTACGCTGCGCCATATTGCACCGTATTTTAAATATGGCGCACACCTGGTGGCGGTAGTGGGCGCTAAAGCATGAAATGAAAGTGGCGTTGCACTGTGTGCGCCACTTTTCTTCAATATGCCCCTTCGTTTGGGGGTCATGGCCAATGTTGATGTGTTCCTTCCCCCTGATGGTGAGGTGGGGTGTTCTCAGAGAGCTCCAAGATCCTCTGTGCGCCATCTAAAATGGCACCTGAGGGTGTGCACTTCATGTGCATCACCTACTGTGTATTGCACAATCACTGCATCACCTCTAGGCTGTTATCTTTACCCATAAGCATGCTTTAGTAATAGCACACAGACAGATAAATGGAGTACATTATATACATAAAGACGAAAGAGCAGGCATGCATTAGGCAATATAGAGTGGACAATCTGCTCCTTCTGTAGGGCAAGCACTCCAGAGAGCCATTGATGCCTGGTAGCAGAATTTGTGATGTATCCTATGTTTTATATGACAATGCTCCATTGTCAAAGGCTTTCTCTGCACTTGCTCGCCAAGACCCTGATGTATTCTGATGACCTGTTTACTTCTATGTTAGAAATGGGGTCTCTGGTTGGCAGTCACTTTGCACTCTGTCCAAGCAGAGACCCTCACTCTAGGCAAGGTAAGGGAGGTACACACCTAGGATAAACCCTTCTCACCCCCTTGGTAGCTTGGCTCATGCTGTCAGGCTTATCTCAAAGGCAATGTGTAAAGTATTTGTACCAACACACATAGTAACACAGTGACACCACAAAGGCACACAACACCAGTTTAGAAGAATAGCCAATATTTATCTGAGTAAAACAAGAAAAAATCCAACATACACAAGCAAAGTTATGAATTTTCAAAGATTAAACTTCAATATAGAGCTTAGAAACACAAATGCTTCAATTTGGTGTTATCATGGTGTCGTAACGGAGTCATTCCTAACAATCTGATTCCAATGGCACCGGTCACCGAGTTGCATGGAACCCTAGGTACAGTACCTTTCCGATAGTGAGGAAATAAGCTGGTGCACGGAATTGGGGAAGTGAGGCGTTGCTGGATCCAGTGTGGCATCAGTTCTGGTCTTGTGGAGAAGTGGAGCGGAGGCATTGGTGTGAAGCTTTGGGTCTTTGCTGTGAAGCAGTGGAGATGAGGTGGCATCAGTGTGAAGACTTGGTTCCTCACGCTCTGGCAGGGTCGATGTCCGGTGGGTCAAGACACAGTGAGGCAAACTCACAGGATCGCAGTCACACCATGGGGCTGCAGGCACTGCAGTGGAGTCACGTGTCACAGACGTCTGTGACACTGCACTCACTACTCACAAAGTCACAGGACGTCAGCGGGGCTGTGGCGCCGTCAGGTCTGCGATGTCAATCAGGTTTGTCGCACCCCAGCGGGGACCATGGCTTCGTTGCAGGTGGCATCGCATGGTTAGGCAGCAGCATCAGTCCAGGCATCGTCTGGTGTCAGAGCACTTAGTGTTTCTTGATCTTCAACCAGCTTTCACTCCCAAGGGCCCAAAAACTGGAATAGTCACCACTTGGTGAGTTATGGTCCACAGCAAGTGAACCCAGAGGCTGGTAGGAGATGTCTTTGCTGTCCCTGAGACTACTTAACAAGAGGCAAGCTTAGTCCAAGCCCTTGGAGAAACTTCACAGGTAGGACACACAGCAAAGTCCAGTCTTTGTTCTCTCTAAGGCAGAAGCAGCAATTGCAGGCCAACCCAGCAAAGCACACACAGCAAAGGGGCAGTACTCATCCTCCAGTTCTTCAGCTCTTCTCCTTGACAGAGCTTTCTCTTGATCCAGAAGTGATATAAAAGTCTAGGGTTATGGGTCCACTACTTATACTCATTTCTGCCTTTGAAGTAAGCAAACTTCAAAGGAAAGTCTCTTGTTGACAAGATCCTGCCTTTCCCAGGCCTGGCCCCAGACACACACCAGTACATGCCCTACCTTTTGAATACACTGCACCCTGCCCATGGGGCTACCTAGGGACTACCTTAGGGGGGACTATATGTAGTAAAAGGAAGGGTTTGGGCTTGACAAGTGGGTACACTTGCTAGCTCGAATTACCGGTGCAAAACTGCACTCACAGACACTGCAATGGCAGGTCTGAGAAATGTTTACAGAACTACCCATGTAGGTGGCACAATCAGTGCTGCAGGTCCACTAGTAGCATTTGACTTACAGGCCTTGGGCAACTCTATTGCACTTTACTAGGGATTTCCTAGAGAACCAAATATGGCAGTCATGGAAAAGCCAATCACCAATACAATTTACACAGAGATCACTTACACCTTAGGACTGGCCAGCAGTGGCAAAGTGCCAAGAGTACCACAACCAGCAAACATGAAGTCCAGCACACAGTCAAAAACACAGGAAGCAGAGGCAAAAAGACAGGGGAAAACACACCAAGGATGCCAGGTCTAGCATTCTTTATGAAAACCTCTGTTGTTTTTAAGCACTGTGTGCATCAGCTTCTATCATTATCCAATTTAATGCAAGTGGTGAGCAAAAATGTGCTCATCCACCCTGCCAGAGGACAGTAAGAGGATGCAAGGACTAGAAGAAAAAAATACTTGTCTGTGAATTATGGCTCGCTGCTACAGGATGGTGGACAAGGATCAAGTGTGTGTGTCAAATAATCAAATTTAAGTCGAGGAAGCACTCTTCCGAACAACGGAGGTTACTGAGAACGTTCACTTCTAGAGGCCCCAATCTGGCTAGAAGTGTGTGCCTGCTTCCCAGTAATAATACAGAAGTCATCTGATTTAATGCAAGTTTCACCAGGATGACTTTTATCGTACAAGTCACAGAAAAAACAATTCCTCCCACCACTTGTTGTACTTAATAAACTATGATAAATACACAAACGTGTAAAACAGGGGCTCAGATAGGAGCGCGGCCAAGTCTAATTAAATCTTTCTAATTAGAATTGTGAGAGAGGAAGAGAAATTAATGACTTCATGTTGTACTATTTGTTTATCTCGTTGTCGAAAAGCCTGGGTATAATTACCACAGAGAAGTCATCAGAAGTATTTCATACACGGTTGGTTTCCTGTTGTTTCAATTTGCTGCCAAGTTTTTTTCTTAAATATTTTTCTGCCTTTAGAAGATCAGCTCGCATCGCCCTGACCTGCTGTTTCTTCCCTCTGAGAAGCATTAGAAGGATATAACAATGTTAAACAAACGGAACGCTGAAACATCAATTAGAGAAAAGAAACATCATTAGAGGGAAGTAAGAATGTTGTAGAACACGCTCCTCTCCACCTACGCCTGGCCGCGAAAGGACACAGCGAGAGCATTTGTCCTGAATACGCGAGTCAAGATCTTTCAAAGAATATGCGTATTTAATTGGCAAAAAAGGACTACCGTTTTCATTCTTTTACGTGTCTCACAGCTGAGATTATTTGTAAATGTGTCCAAGCCCCAAAATGCTTAATGCAAAATTACAGAATAGTTTATTAAATGTTATTTCTTGCATAGTACTGTGTTCAGATAATTCTGAATCTTATTTTACTTTTTTTCAAATTAAACTCGATTTTAATTTCAATTTAGGAAAATCCTTCATGGCATCAAGGCAGCATCCAGGGCATTAGTTAAACATATGGATAATAAGTTGTACATCAAAAATAAACCCAGCCTCATCTGCTCTATTTTTCTCTGAGAAATCTTTGGGCAGGTTTATTGAAAGTGATGCTGCTTGCACACCTTAACGCCCCATACCGTCACCCTGTGTGTGCCGTATTTAAAATACTGTGCACCATGTCGCAAGGTAGGGGGCAATAGCATCACTATTTCTGATGCTATTGATGTACTGTTGAGGGCTAGCACCAAAATTTTGACTCTAACCATGAACAGTACATAGGGGCCCATTGTACCCAGTAGTGTGCTCCCTTTTAATGCATGGTCTGAGCAGGAGTTAAAAATGCTGAAAAAATGGCGCAAAGAAATCTTTTAGATTTCTTTGTTCCATTTTTTCAGCTCCCCTAATGAATGAACACCCCCCTTGCATACATTATGCCTGGCTTTGGCATAATGTGGCACAAGGTGTTTCAAAATGGTGCAAAGCATGCATTGTACCTTGGCTATTTTGTCCTCGTTAAGCCACATTATTGTAAAAAAATGATGCAAATGTGGCGCAAGGAGGCACTAGGCCCTCTTAAATCTGGGCCCTTGTTCCGTGGACTTGACTAAAGCAATGTATACATGCATACAATCTACAGTATAGATCTGTTATCTCTTATTTTTTTGAAGACTGCAAATTTTGGAAGACTGCAAATTCACCAATTTGAGATTCAGGGCCTGATTTGGAGTTCTGCGGACAGGTCACTCTGTCACAAATGTGACTGATATCCCATCCAGCATATTACAAGTACATTATGTCCAACAGTACTTGTTATTCGGCAAACAAGATATCTGTTATATTTGTAATTGAGTAACCTGCCTCTAACTCCGAACCTTAGGGGCTTATTTACAAACCCCTTGTGCTGCTGGTGTGTCACTTTTTATGTGTCAAAAAGTGACACATCAGTGGCGCAAGGGCATGGACTTCATTTGGGGGTCACCAGGGGTCGCTGCTGCGACCTCTGGTTTGCCCCTTTAGACCCCTAGCACTACATTTGCGACCCCTGGTCTCAGAGGTGACAAAATCAGTGCCCGCAACACAGGAGCACAACGTCCTTACAGACATCGATTGGGGGTGCAATCTCCTTGTTTTATTTGCCAATTGTTATTACACTAAAAGTGATTATTAACATATTATTTACAATTAGTCTAATAAAAATGGAGTAAAAATAGCTGAAATTTAACTCCCCCAGCAATTGAGATAACTAAAAAATGGCTTTAAATGTATGTTGTGTGCAAGCATAAAAATTAAAGTGTTTTTATGTGTGAGTGTGTGTGTGATTGTGTGTTTATGTGTAAGCATGCATGTGTGTGTGAATGTAAAGATCCAAAGGCGTGTGATGTCAATTCTGCTACCCCTGGCCTTATGGTGAATTGATGTTCATGCGCAAGGAGCTTGTAAATAAGCTCCTTCGTCTATTCATATTGTGCCCAACTTTGAGAAGGTGATTGGAGAGTCTGTTTTTTACCATGCGTCATTATGAACATGTTGTAGAATGCTTAAAAATGGTGGATGTGATATACAGTGTTACCTGCATAATGCACACCATGACATTTGGAAGTCATAGCATTGCATTCCACTACCAAAACACATGCCCCATCCCCTCAACAGGCAGGGGAGCTAGCAGGTGAGATTGGATGGGGCCCAAGCAAGAGAGGTGTTGTGAGGTCTCTTCTGTGTACGGCATTGGGGCTGAGGGGCACATAAAGCAGCCACATCTTGCCATGTTCCTCTGCATATAAGTTTTGATTCCTTGACTAAAAATGTTAAGAATGCGGATGCTCTTTCACTAATGAGGGGATAGTCAGCATAGATACTATCATCACTTGCTGCCCCTTGGAACAACTATAAATTAACTCATTACGTTACGTATTGTCATAACACCTGCAGCAAACTTTCTCTAATGCAATTAGTTGTGGTGTAATTTATTTGCTGCTCCATTTGCATGCATTCACTTAGCTGTGTGTGTGTGTGTCTGTATGGATGGCTAGGCAATATCAGCGCAACGAAGCATACACACAAAATGCTGGAATAGCAATGGCACAGAAGTGCAGCACTGACAGGAATTTCAGTATGAGTGTGAGACCATTTCCAATGACACAGACATTTCTAGAAACTGCTGCACATTTTGCAGTGTATTTATTATGGTGCCCATGTCCAGGCTATACAGAATTAGGCAATCTGTCCTTTTCAATTGATGCAGATGAGGACAACAGATTTGTGGTGATGTATTGCATCCTTCCGCGCAGTGTGTCTTTGTTTTTCCATCTTGTTGCCTTCAACTGGTACACTAAGAAAGTTTACCTCTGAAGTTGTCAGCTCATGGTCATAGATTGGTCAGTAATATTGAAGGAGGTGTGAGCTTCGGATTTCTCAACAATCACACTGGTATATCTTTTCAACATACATCATATGAGAAGCTGGGCATGAGACATGGCAGTGGAAAGTGAGAACAGTGCAGATTGTTAGAGGTACTTAAAACTAAATATTTTGTAAAATAACCAACAATTTTTAGGAACTTCAAAACAAAGTAGAGAGAAAGTTTGTGTGTGTGTGAATGTACAAATCCTAGGTGAAATCCAACAGACACCTCAACATATTTGACGAAACGCACCTGCACCCAACAATTTAATACAAAACACATTTTTTAGGAGGTTGTAAAATCCCAAAAATCCCCTTAAAGCTATGCTCCTGGGTCAGCTTGAGTCTCTGTTGTCTTACGTTAAATGAATAATATTTGGTGACACATCTATGTAGCTGTAAATCCACCACTGTTATTACCAGCTGACAAGAACACTGTGGATAGAAATGCATATGCCTGGAGTTTAGGTGCTGCAAGTGTCAAGTAAATAGGTAGTCCTTATGAGTTTCCATACGTCAGGAGGGCATCCGAGTGTATAGAATGCTAAGCAACCACTACCCTCCATTTTACTGTCTGCTTACCAAAGAAGTGGAGTTACAAATAATTGAGGCCCTAGGTGTTATGATGGTTCTGTACAGGAGGCAACAATCAAAAGGGACTTCTGAGTCTTTCCCAAATTACAATAGGGGACTTTTCGTCAGCTATTGCTTGATCCAACATTGCAAGTAACTTTGAAAAAAACTGGCAAACTACTTGCTTTTAGTGAACAAACACCTACAAAAGCTAGTGTTTAAGTGGTACAAAAAATCACAAAGAAGCCTCCCCCATTGAACAGTCCAGGCCCAGATCAGTTGAGAGTTTAGCTGTGAACCCAATAATGGCCTAGGAAAGCCCCAATAAAAAGAGGCTTGTTTGTTTTCTGAGCTTGTTTTTGTTGACTTTAGGATTCTGGGCACATTACCACTGCTGACCAGTGCTAAAGTGCAGGTGCTCAGTACTGTAAAACATGGTATTCTTGGCATATCCACAATTGGTATACTTAATTTACTATAAAGTCCCCAGTAAAGTGGAAAATGTGTGCCTAGGGACTGTTAATCAAACACTACTAGTGGGCGTGCAGCACTGATTTTTCCACCCAGTACATTAGCCTTACAAACATGCCTCAAGCCTGCCACTGCAGAGCCTGTGTGTGCAGTTTTATGCTGCCATTTGGACCTGAGAAGTACACCCTCTTTCCAGGCCTAAACCTTCCTTTTTATTACATATGTCACCCCTAGGGTAGGCCCAAGTTAGCCCCAAGGTCAGGGTACAGTGGATTTAAATAGTTGGGCTTGTACTTTTTAGTTTAAAATGCTCCAGTAGTAAAAAATTGCTAAATTCATTTTTAAAGAGTGCAAGGTCTGTCTTTTCCATAGGTTAACATTGGAGTTACCTTGAAGCATCCCTTAAGTGTAACTTTCAATTGGGAAAATGGAGTGTGGCATCTCTGGTCTCACAATTTAAAATCACAATATGGTGAAATCGGATTTTAAATTGTAAGTCTGAAAATGCCAGTTTTAGAAAGCTGGTATTTTCTTACTTTAACCATTCTGTGCCCTTTCTCTCTCTCTGAATACACATCTGGGGTTGTTGACAGCTGGAACTTGTGCATTCCCTCTAGACAGTAATACTCAAATGGGCCATTAACTGGCTTTGAGGGGGGGGCAAGCTTCAAACTGCCTCACTTACACCATAATAGTGCTGTGTCCTTCCCCACAACAAAGGGCTGCATAAGCTCCTGTGGATGGTCTGGAGCCAGGGAAAGAAAGGCAGGGACTTTAGGGGTCATTCCTACCCTGGCGGTCCGAGACCACCAGGGTAGGGGACGGAGGAAGCACCGCCAACAGGCTGGCGGTGCTTCTGGGGCTATTCTGACCGCGGCCGTAAAGCCGCGGTCAGAAAAGGGAAGCCGGCGGTTTCCCGCCGGCTTCCCGCTGGCTTCCCGCTGCCCCTGTGAATCCTCCACGGCGGCGCTGCAAGCAGCGCCGCCATGGGGATTCCGACGCCCTTCCCGCCAGCCTGGTTCTGGCGGTTTTCACCGCCAGAACCTGGCTGGCGGGAACGGGTGTCGTGGGGCCCCTGGGGGCCCCTGCAGTGCCCATGCCACTGGCATGGGCACTGCAGGGGCCCCCTAACAGGGCCCCACATTGATTTTCAGTGTCTGCTTGGCAGACACTGAAAATCACGACGGGTGCAACTGCACCCGTCGCACACCAGCAACTCCGCCTGCTCCATTCGGAGCCGGCTTCCTCGTTGCTGATGCTTTCCCGCTGGGCGGGCGGGCGGCCTTTTGGCGGTCGCCCGCCAGCCCAGCGGGAAAGTCAGAATGACCGCCGCGGTCTTTTGACCGCGGTACGGTCTTCTGGCGGTTCCCGCCAGGCGGGCGGCGACCGCCGCCCGCCAAGGTAGGAATGACCGCCTTTGTGATCTTCAAAGGCCTCTTTAAAGTCTCCCCCACTTCAAAGGCACATTTTGTTAAAAGTACTGGACCCTAAGCCCCACCAAATCAGAACTCTACTGGAACCAAGGACACGCTCACAGGAGGAAAGACTGCTGTGCTGCCAGAACGGACTGCCGCTCTGCAACTGCACTGCTGTGTTTGCCCACTACTTGCTGTGTGCTGTGCTGTATGAGAGACTGCCACTTTGCTACTTGCTTCGCTGTGTTGGCCTGCTGCTTCTTGCCTGCAGGGAGAATGACTGGACCTTTTGTCTACATACCTGAACCCAAGATTCTCCAGTGGCTAGTTGGCTTGCCGCTGTTGTTTGCAGTCTCAGGGACAACAAAGACAGCCTACAAAGCTCCTGGTGTGGCTGGACTCGGCCATCTGTGACTCCTACCCTTGCCTGAAGTGCCCTCTCCAGTCCTGGGCCTCATAAGTGGGCTCTGTAGATGATTTCTGCTAAAACTGATGCATCATGTCCTCTTTACTCCATGAAAGGTACTCAGCGGACCCTGCGTTGGTTCTGTAACTGGCATACCCTCGTTCTTGGTCAGCCTGAATTTTGGATTTGTACTAGTCCCTCATGACCTCAAGAAATCTTTTGACTGTTAGTGACCTCTAAGCACTGTTTCACATTTAGGGGCAGATTTAAGAGCCACTTGTGGCATCGAACAACACATCAGTGTAATTTGTTTATGCTAATGAGGCATTACATGGCCAGAAATGCCACACCAGAATTCCAAATTGGTGCTCAGAGCAGGCATTAAAAGGAGGCACACCATAATTCATAATGTGCCTCAATGGGCTTTGCAGGATTAGCGTCAACATTTTTGACACTAATCCTTCAAAGGTCCGAACTAGCCCCCAAAATGTAGATGCTAACTACCGCCATGGTGCACTGTATCTTAGATACGACACACACATGGTGGTGTTAGGGAGCGCTAAGGGGCCAAAGAAAAGTGGTGCGGCACTGAGTGCAGCTCCACATTTCTTAAATCTGGCCCTTCATCTTTAAAAATTCAAATCTCAGCTTTCAGTTATTGGATTTTTGTTGTTTTGGCCTTGTTTTACTCAGATAAGTATTCTATATTTGTCTACACTGGTACAGAGTCTTTTTGTGGTGCTGATAACTGTGTTGCTCTAGTTAAGTGCTACACAAATACTTTACACATTGCTTCTTAAGTTAAGTCTGACTGCTTTGTGCCAAGATAGCATAAGGCAGAGGGTGAGCACCTGTTAATTTAGTTTGTGTATCTGACTTACCCTGACTAGGACTGAGGTCTCTACTTGGTCAGGATACAACCCTCTGCCAACTACAGACCCAGTGTCTAAATGGAATAAAAGATAACAAGCAGTTGTGGCTCTGTTAAATCATTTTATGGAAGGTGATAGCTATACACAAGAACAAATGCACTAGTTGGTCTCTCGCTTTGAATGATGCACTAAATTAATTAGAAAAGGTGCTAACTTGAAAGATGAGCTAGTCTTACCGTCGAAAGTAGATTGAAAAAAAGGTGGCATTCCTATTGCATATGTATGAGTCCAACAAAATCAATAGTAGGAAAGTGTTTAGGCCGTAGGAGGTTGAGACTCTGAGCCAGACACCCAAACCTGTCTCGCATATCCTGTTAGAAAGCCCATTAAAACTGATTTTCTGTGAAAAAGATATGGTATATAGAAATTCAGTATGACTGGCCAGCGCTAGAAAAACAAGGTTACATTTGATAAATGTATCTTTTGCAAATCAAAATCAAACATTTCTTTTGCTTCTGTGTAGCACTGAGCTATGAAGAAAGGATTTTGCTAAAGGCCACATTTACAGGCTTTGAGTGAGAACATGCACAAAGGGCCCTAAAAAGTGCTTTAACTGAAAAGATGAAAGGCTCTTTGCAGCCTTACTGAGGTTTATGAAAGCTGTGCAACATAAATATATGATGTCTTTAACAGCCTTAGCTTAAAAGGGTTCGTTTGTCAGAGAGCCAATTTTATTTATGCACCAAAAGGTTTTAAAATGTAGACACATGCTAATTTTTCAGAGCTGTGACTAACTTAGATTTTAGTTTTTGTTTGTGAGTCCCAGGTATCTAGGGCAGCGCTGCCCTGGGGATTTCAACTCCCCTTACCGCCAGCCTTTCCATGGTGGTAGACACCACCATGGAAAGGCTGGCGGTAAGGGGACTCAGGGTGCTCCTGGGGGTCCCTGTACTGCCCATGCACTTGGCATGGGCAGTTCAGGGGCCCCCAGCATAGCCCCGTTGCGCATTTCACTGCCCAAATTTTGGGCAATGAAATGTGTGACGGGTGCAACTGCACCCGCTGCACATCAGCATTGCCGCCGGCTCTATTATGAGCCAGCAGCAATGTTGATGTGGCTTTTCCGCTGGCCCAGCGGAAAAGTCGAAATAGGGAGCCAGACATATCGCCAGCAATGGCGGTATTCTGGCACCCACAGCCTCGGCAGTCTTCTGGGAAGACGGCTGAGGTTGTAATGAGGGCCAAAGTCTCCAAATTAGACTGATTGCTCTCTTTCTGTGAGGAAGGAGCACATGAGATCGTATGCTTGCCCACCAACTCCTATCTCCAATAATCTTTGCTCCAGGATAGAGTGGCTCACTGTGTCAAAGGCTGTTGAAAGGTCTAATAGGACCACCGCAGCCATACCTCCATTGTCCGCGATGATCCGCATCTCCTCTGTGGCTACTACCAGTGCAGTCTCTGTATTGTGAGCCTCACTGAAGCCAAACTGGGCCCCACCCAGAATCTCATTCTGATCTAGGTATTCTGAAAGAGGAGAGCATGGTCAGGCCACAGCGGAAGATGACCACCTAGATCGGGAGCTCCACGCAGCGGTGGGCTCTGGCCAGCAGCGGGGGCACGGTGGCTGCTGCAAACCTCTCTCCATGGGCCTCGGAGGCTATCTCTCATCCTCGGGCACCCGCCCATACCGGGGGGGGGTGAGGTAAGGCAGCGGTTAGGGCCGCTTCACACTCCGACAGCGAAGGCCTGGAGAACGGGGCGGAGCCACATCCTGCAGTCTTGAGGTGAAGCGCAACTGCAGTGACGGACTGCAGCACCAGCTGGGGGACTTGCGGCGCTGCCTCACTCCCCTATCTGCCTCCCTCCACCTCCCCCCCCCTTTCCACTATACCTGCCCTGCACTCATGTTGCTTGCATCTCCAAGGGGGGCGGCCAACGCCCTTGGAAGTACAGGGAAGTGGGATGACGACATTGGCCTGAATTGCCTGCTCTTCCCTGCTCAACTGCTGGAGTGCCCACTAGTGCGCCGGGGCGCGCAGGGCCTCAAGCTGAGAAGGGGGTCCCAGGAGGAGTCACACTAGGTCCTGGCAGACCAGCCACAGCGACGGGGAGCGCGGTGCCGATGCGCGGACCACCACCCCTCCCCCAAAGACCGGGAGCCCAGCAGTATTAGTATTCAGCCCTTGAGGCCCTACATCCTCAGGTCTTTCCCCTACAGCTGATCAACGCCGACGAGAGGAACCTGCCATCTCCCCCATCTCATGTCTGACACTGGGGTGCTATAGCTGCCTGATGTCTCATTACTACACAGTTCTCCTCGTACTGCTGGGTCCACGCTTGTGTCGCCATCTCTCCCTACCCCCTCCAATGCAGCTCTCCCTTTCCCAGCTGGTGCTGCTAGAGGGCCTCAGCGCGTTGCAGACGATGCCATTTCTGCATTGAACGAGGATAGGAGGACTGATCCCAGACCGGCTTCCGCATAATAAACCCCACCGGCTCTTGGGAGGTGAGGTCGACCCCCATCAGGCCTGGACTCCACAGGGCTACTCCTACAAGGGGCCCTGAGATCCCGGTGGCAAAGCGACAGACAAATCTACAGGCAGACCAGCGCGACAGCTGCTATTCTCCGAGGCTCTCCAATACAAGCGACCTGTCTCCCCCGCAGTGGGACCCCACCTACCCTCAACACTTGTCCTGCCTCCCACCATGTCTGATAACGAACAGCCCACAACCATGGCCTGGATACTTCAGGATATCACCTCTGTCGGCCGTCGGATTGAGGGGATGGACGCCTCCATATCCTCCTTGACTCTGGAGACCAAATCCATGCACTCGGAAATAGCAGGTTTCCAATCTAGAGTAACGGGATTGGAGCATCGCATAGGGACCCTGGAATCTCATATGACTACAGTCCAGGATAGGGATCAGGACCTTCTCTATCTCCGTAGTAAAATAATGGACCTGGAAGACAGAGGTCGAAGAGACAATATTCGTCTTTTTGGATTCCCGCAAAATGAGGAGGGGATGGATGTCCTGGCTTTCCTCAGTTCTGTTCTCCCCAAAATGACTCCGCTGACTTTCGACCCGCCATTGGAATTCCAGCAGGCACATATGGTGGCTCCAAAGCGTCCGGATGGAGCCTCAAGACCCCGCCCGATCATCGCATGCCTTCTGCAACACGGACAGGCCAGACAACTCCTCCAAGCAGCTCGAACTCACGGCCCCTTCCAATGGAAGGATACGGCATCCACATAATGGCTGACTACTCCAAGGACACTATTGAACGCTCAAAGCTTTTTTGGCTCTCGGGCCTCAGCTATGCCAGCTGGAGATGAAATATGACCTTTTTGATCCTGCGAGAATGTGGGTCACCAAAAACGGAGTATCCAAAGACTTTTATGAACCTGAGGACCTGAGTGTTTTCTTGGATTGGGGAGGGGTTGAACAATATGACCCCAACAACTGTCCCAGAGGCAGGGACTTGGGGAGGCTCACAAGGGCACATGATGACAGGGGCCAAGTCTTACAAGCTGTGGTGCTCCACACGCAACTCTCGGAGATGGACAAATCTTGTTCTCCTTTAAAACCGACCCCCGCCCCTACTTGACGCCTGACATAGTGGCTACAAGGTGCGACGACTGGGGCTTCGGAATACAGCCGTGACAGCATAGAAGGCCACTGCTGACCCGATGGACGGATCAATACCTGCCCGGATTCTTTCTTTGTTGTTGTTGATGTTGCTGTTATGTTTATGCCTCTATAATGTATGTTACTCTAGAACAGATACTATGCATGCACTTCCCGCCCTTTGATTGGACCCAATTAGCAAACGTTGTTCAGACACAGGCCAGTGATACATCCTATCATTTGATGTTTCCCACATGATATTGTCTATGACCCCATAGCCTATAGGTTTATCTTTAATGTCTTTCTCTGCCCAACGTCAATTCACTCCACCCCCCTCCCCTGCCACCTTCTCCCCATCCCCCCTATAACCTCTAACCCATACGGCATAGGCCCCCGCATGAATAAGACAACTGTGCCCAGTGGTCCTCTGCTGCACTATAGGGGGTGTGTTATCTCCGGGCTGCTGTGTAACTTGCACTGCGAACGGCAGTTAGTTCTCTGTCATAATAACATGATATGATATTGCCAATAGACAGCCTATATCCCGCACTACCCACAGCATCTCATTACACTATTCTTAGCATTCTAGTGGTCTCATAAACAGCCCAGGCAGTGCAAGCGGCCCGCCCCTCTCCCTCTCTTTCTCTCTCTCTCAACTCCCTTACACAGGATAGATTAACCCTCCTCAGCCCTCCCTCTCCTCTATTCCTCCGCAGCACCCCTCCCTCCATAGGCAGCTCATCTGTACTTCTCAAGAAGCAGCGGCAGGGGGCCCCCCCATCTTCCCCCGGCTGGGGTTCGACCGGCTGTGCATGGGGTTCCCAAAGGATAGAACCCGCACTCTACAGACCTGACCCCAGGGGACCTTGTTCCCTAGCTCACCTAGCCTACCCTTAGTTTTCTTCCTCTTCTTTACTCTTCCTTTTTTTCTCACTCCTCCTTTCTTCCCCTCTCCTTCCCCACTTATCCCTACCCCCTCCACCCTACTTTCTTCTCCACCCAGCCCGCTACCCTTTTTCCCTTACTCTTCCTCACCTCCACCCCCTCTGTATGGTCCGCTCAACGTCCACCAGCTCCCCCTTCCCTCACCCTTAAACTGAACTTCGATACTGCTCCTGCTTCACACGGTGAGGGACTCCCTCTCCCCTCCTCCCTAATACGCTCAGTCCTTGTCTGCGTGGTAATTTTCTCCCTCCCCCTTTTTTCCTCATACCCACTGCAATAGTCAGCATGTCGGGAACCATTACCCACGTGACACACCCATTATGGATTCTCTCCTGGAATTTGTACAGCTTAACAAACTATGTTAAATGAAAAAAAGTGCTGTCCTACCTTCAATCGAAAAGGGTGGACATAGCTCTAATTCAGCAGACCCATCTTGATAGCCCGGAAACTAGCAAACTGCGTCGGGACTGGGTGGGAAGGGTCTTTTTTTAGCTGCTGCCCAGCATCACGTGAGGCTGGTGGTGGCACCCCCGCAAATGCGGAGTAAGGATACTACTACGCAGAACCCTTCCAGTCACGGTCGTCAAAACGTGGGATGACCCGGAGAGGAGATACGTATTTGCAAAATTTAAGGTGGGGGACACGTTCTTCTGCGTGGGCTCTGTGTACGTGCCTACCGGAACCAAGCGGCCTTTTCTCTTGCAACTAAATCGTCTCCTGACCGAAATTGGGATGACCCGCTACATCATAGGGGGGGACTGGAATCTAGCCCGGTATGCGATACTAGATAGGACAGGCCCCATAGACACGGGTAACAAACATGACAGGGCGATGCTAGCAGATGTGAAGGCTCTACTTGTTCGCCACTATGACGCACTTTGGCCTTGGAGAACAATTCATCTCCAAAGTTCTTTTAGTATATGACCGTCCCACGGCGCAAGTCAACTGTGGGGGCTTTCTATCAGATCCGTTCCCCGTCGGAAGGGGCAGGAGACAGGGATGTCCCCTGTCGCCACTCTTGTTTCTACTGGCAATGGAACCTCTGGCGGCCAACATCCGACACTCCCAGCAGATATCAGGTATCCCACTCATAGGCGGCATCTCAAAAATGTATCTCTATGCCAATGAAATTTTGCTAACATTGACCGACCTGGGGAGATCTCTACCATCGTTACTGACGCAATCTTGTCTGGATACCGGGTGAACTGGGATAAGTGTGAAGCGCTGCCCCTCTCATAGATAACGAGGAGGGCTGCAATTCACGGCCTCCCATTTTGAAGGACACTGACCCGTCTCAAGTGCCTGGGAACCCTTGTTAATCGGGTTCGGGAGCACATGATCGGGGACAAGTTGGACCCTCTCGTATCTCGTATGAAGCAGGACATCGCAAAGTGGCCGCTTTTGGGCCTTTCCACATGAGGCAGTGTGCAGGCGGTTAGAATAGTCACACCCCTGCGCTTCACACACATCTTGGGCATGCTTCCCCTGCCAGTGCCCCTCTCCACGCTCAGGATGATAGATGCCTTGGTGAGAGCCTTTGTTTGGGGCTCTACACGCCCACGACTGACACCGACAAAAATACTTGTGCGTCGATCCTGCGGGGTCTAGGACTCCCCTCAGTGGAACACTACTCCCTTGCCCTACAGCTGTCCCAATTGGCCTATATGCTTCCCGGAACACCAGACCCTCTGCAGTAGGTGTCCACAGAGAAACGTTTTTGGGCCCATCACGAAGGACTAGGAGGCCTGTATAGCGTGAGTTCCTTGCAGCCCAATCCAGCCAACCAGATCCTCATGGCAACGAGTGTGGCATGGCGAAGGGCTCACTGCCCACTAGGAGTGCATCCCTTCTTGAATGCCCAAGCCTCCATAGAGGGTAATGACAGCATCAAAATAGGGGGAACTGCTCTGAGACGGCCTCAATGGAGAATGGCCGGTATCGGCTGTATAGCCCAGATCTTGGAAGGTGGTCAGCTCCAGTCGTTTGATAAACTAAGGGAGGAGTCTGGTATCCATCGCAGCCAAGAATGGTGCTATCTCAAACTTAAGCATTGCCTGCACAGAGTGGGTGATCAAGGCCTCACCAATCGTCGCCTATCTGCAAACGTGGGGCCGACATAGAGGTGTAATGGCCAGCCTCTATGAGGTGTTAGTGGTCCATCTTTACTCGCAAGCCCTCCTTGGAAAGTTATGACACAAGTGGCAAACCTGATTAGGGATCACCTACACTGAGGCAGACTGGTCAAATGTCCTGGATGCCCTTGATAGAGGCACCTGAGAAGCCCGACTGAAGTTCTGCCTTTTTAAAGTCCTTCATGACTGGTACTGGACCCCATTAAAACTCCACAGGGTGGGCCTTCTGCCACACACAAACTGCTGGCGCTGCGCAGAACCTCGCTGCAACCTACTACACCTCTTGTGCCACTGTCCATCGCTACAACCTCTATGGGGTGCGGTGTACAATACCCTTGTGGACTCCCTACCGTTACAACACCCGCTGTCACTATCGCTCATCCTCCTCCGCGACACACGACCATCCCCTCCCCTATTGCAAATGCAAAAGGGATTACTCCACACGGCACTCGCTACGGCTAAAATTTGCATCCTTAGACACTGGAGATCCAGCACTGCCCCAACTCCGGCAGAATGGATGACTGCTATGATCCAAACTGCTGTGCATGAACGGGTAATTTACAACCTACAGGACCAGGCGGCCCTGTTCACTAATGTCTGGATCCCTTTCCTAACAGGACTGTACCCGCCATAAATTTTGTCTCCCTCTTTGCCCGTTTCCCTCCCCTTCCCCTCTCCCCCCCCCCATCTACTAGTGGGCAGTCGGTGCCCTATCCCTCCTCCCCCCATTCTCTGGACCCCCGCCTACATGTTCATTTTCCGTACCCATACATCCTTTCTTCTCTCCCAGCTCCTAGACCATTTATCCCCTGTGGATTCTACAGCCCTATATCCTTTCTCTACAGCCTGGCCTCACTTCATATTCTTCAGGTCATGGCTGCCTTCATTTATTCTCTTGGCTCTCACCCAACCACTAGTTAGACCCCTCTGCCCATTGTTCTTTCGTCTTCCTCCATTTTCTCCTCTCCTTACCCTCCCAAGTGTTCCCTCTCCTTTACTCAGCATTTCCTGTCCAACTAGTGTAGGACTATTCGACTTGTATTAAAGGGGACTAGCTCTCAAGGAGAGATCTGTCCAGAATATATCCGATTCCTCCTTCCCTTAGCTGATGGGGGGGGGGGCAGGCTCTAGAGCTTAGGTGTCGCAAATAGTGGATAACCTGACCATATTGCATTTTATATTCTACTGATTCACAGAATAACCACCCCTCCTGATTCTCCCTTAACCATCATGATGGGTAGCAACAGAACGGGTCAGGGCGCAACTCTCATGCTAGATAGCATCTAAGGCTGCAACAGCCTCCACACTCTGAAGATCCATACTCCCAACACCCCATGATATGCACTCTTATGTGCTTACTCTTTCGGACCCTCCTGAACACCAAATTGATTACGAGTATCCTGTTCCTTCTGACTGCTCGGCCTATCCCGACTGCCCTTGACATCTTAGAATGTATCAAGAATATTACCAATGTTCCCTATCGCCCGTCTCAGCCTACCAACTCCTCCGTTTCCCCTTCCCCCCTCCCCCTCTCTCTCTTCCCATCTTCCCTTTCTCTTTCTCTCTATCCCCATCTCTCTTACGTATCCTCCCCCGCTTTCCCTTGGCTTCATTTCATTTCTTGAACATTGCTTTGGATGGCAACAGGGCTCTACATACTACCCTTAAAGTTGTAATTGTTAGGATGTGTACAGGCGATCTAGCCCTCTTCTGTAATGCCTCCTGATTTACAATAAAGATTTTTAAAAAAAAACAAGAATAAATCATACTGGTGTGTTCAGCAAAAAAATAAATATTTAGATATTTTGAAAGAGCACTGTTCAAGTGTTTGCGTAACATTTTTGCAGGTAAAGGGAGACATGAGATGGGACAATAGTTTTTTACTTCATTAGGGTCCAGTGAGGATTTTGTAAGAAGTGACAGGATGGAAGCTTTTTTCGCAGTCCAACATGAAGATGCCACTGTTAATAAGGTTATTTATTAATGAGGTAAATAGAGGAGTCACTGTACCTACAATTTCCTAGAGAATCATTGGTGGCCAGGGGTCTGATGGGGCATGTGATTTAATCTGTTTTATTAGTTCTGACACTTTCTCAATAGTGAAAGAGGGAAAACTGAGGAGCTTTGTGTGATTCAGGTCCAAGAGATCACTCTCTGCATCTGGAGTATTAGAGTTTGTAAAAGCATTGAAATCCCGATAAACAGTCTCAACCTTGTTTTTAAAGATATCAGCTAAGTTGTTACAGGGATTCTGGCTGGGAGTTAATGTACTGCTAGAAGATGGACAGGAGAGCTCTTGTACTGTCTTAAGAAGCTCTGCAGGTGAGTTTTTTGCCAATTTAATTTTTGTCTGTATAGAAGTTAGTCTTATCGGTTTTAATCATATTTTTCATTTCTGTATCTGTGGTTTATGCTTTATTTTCCCATCTGTGGAGTAATTGCTCCTCTAAACTCACTCCTGTTTCCTACAGTTATTTTTTGTTTCCCTAAGCTTAGGGTGGAACCATGGCACTGTAGGATGTATTCTGAAGCATTTAGCAGATTTAATGTGAGCCACGTGTTAGCTGCTAGATTGATCCATTCCTCACAGCAGGATACAGCTATGTTGTGATCACCCAAAAAGGATGGTTTGGAGGATTCTAGTATCTCAATTAACTCTCCCCTATTAATTTTATTCCAAGCCTGCAATAGATTAGCCTGTCCTAAATTTTTGGTCATGAGTTTGCTGGAATGTAATTTCATTCTGAACCCAACAGCCAGATGATCAGTCCACATGAGAGGAAGGGTATCTTCCAGCTGTAAGTGTGGATGGTTTGTAAAAATACCATCCAGAGTGAGCCCGGCAGTACGGGTTGCAGTGTTAATGTGTTGAATTTGATTTAAGTTACTCAGATTGTCAATCAGGTTTTTGGTGTCTGTATTTTTTGAGTCTTCCAAATGGAAATTAAAGTCTCCAATGAGAGTACAGTTTAGATATTGAATGCTCGATTCTTAGAAATCGCTAAGGGCATCCTAAAATGTTGCTTTTGGATTTGGGGTACTGTAGATTAAAAGCTGACGCTTGGCTTTTTAAACATTTTAGAGAGATCCATGGATTGTCTGTGAATCTTGGCAAAAATTGAAAAACAAAATGCTTTTTAGCTCTGGGAGGCTTCCTCTGGTACCCCAACACCTGAGCTAAAGGTTCACGGTGTTTGTACCCTGGCCTCTTTTCTTTAAAAAAAAAACAAATTTGGGACTCGGCTGTTGAGTCCTAAGTCAGCTGCCATCACTTCTTGTTTGAACTGTTGACAGCCAATCAGATCTCAGCACGAGACTGTGAGGGGTTTCAAATCATTTGCATCCTTATATACACAAATTTGTTTTCCGCTTAGTTTCTCAAAAACTGAGACGGGCGGGCCACATGACAGGGGCATTGGGATTTTTAAATGGGGGGCCTCCTGACCCCCGTCAGCCCTGGGGACCACCACCTCCCCGGGGTTATTGTCAAAAGAAATGTGGGGGGCTGCCCGGCCCCCCTAAGCCCCAGGGACCACCAGCTTCCTGGGGCACTAATCAAAACTAAGGTGAGGGGGCCACCAAGCCCCCCCAGAACCCCAGGGACCACCACCTACCCAGGGCTTAAGCCAAAAATGATACGGAGGTGCACACCCCCCTTCACAGCCCCAGTGACTGCATCTCCCCTGGGCTTTGATGTAATATGATGCATGGGCCAAACACCCCCTGCTGCCCCAGAGACCACCACCTCCATGATCTCTTAAAAAATTGGGTGCGGGGGCGCTCTGCCCCTCCACACGCAGCCCCATGCACCACCACCTCCTCAGGGCAAATATTTTTAAAAAAATAATAATAGAAAGGGGGTCAGTTTCGGACCCCCTGCAGCCCTGTGGACAGCACCTCCCCTGGGCTATTCTATGTTGGAGGGGGGCAGTGTGGCCCCCCTCGAAGAGCCACTGATGGACTTGAGGACCACCACACTCCAGGGCCAGCTTCTGCTATGTCCCGGGGTGCCCACCCCTGGGACATAGCTGCTTGCTACCACGTGGTGGCAGCTTTGAAGCTGCATCCAAGTCATAGTAAACACTCCAGTCCGATGAAGGGACAGCTCTCTCTTCATTGGAGAGGAGGATTCCTCTGTCTCCCTGCCTGAGGAAATGTAGGCTGGGGAAGGAGTAAACAATTGCTCTCTGTTTATGTTATTCAATGTATTAGCTGTCGGGAAGGTTGGAGATACTTTCAGCTAGCCAAGCTATAAACAGCATCACATACTTTGTATGTGCATGCAGCTGCATAATTCTACAAACTAATGCTGCTCTAGGTAGTTATTTTTACCCAGTTTTAAGTGAGAAAATGTTAATGAAACAAACTTTCAGAATAATACATGGGAAATGCCTACAGCAAAGCATTCCAGAAGAGTACTTGAATTAATTTGCACGTTTTAAGTTCAAGCAGTGTGTGCATACAGGAAGCACAATGTGCAAAAAAGGACATGCACACCATTATAATTGTATTTTTTTACAGAGCTTGCCTATGTGCAATGCAAGTACATTGGGATCACAATGTACACATCAACATTCCACAATCTTATGATCTGTTCAATAAATGATCAGCAAAGTGCATTAACCGGTTCTGTGCCGGGGACGTAATGGTTACATCCGCTGGCACAGTGCTCCTGTGCAGAGGAAGTAACCATCACGTCCTGGCACCTGAGCTCGGAGGGATCGCTAGTGCTCCCTCCATGGGCTGACCCTCCCACCCCCCCAGAGCAGGGATGGAAGGGGAAAGCATTTCTCTTCTCATCATGTGATGGAGTCCTGAGAGGATTCAAAGGGAAGGTAAGGAATTTCCTTCCCTTTGAAGTCTCTCAGAGCATTTTAGCAGCCAGATCGTGAAGCGATCTGGCTGATGAAATGCCCACTAGACATCAGGGATTATTTTGAACAAGGACATTGGCATAAGGGGAGCGATCCCTTGGGCAAGGGTCGCTCCCCAGGGGGGGCAGTTATTTCCAAGGCCTTTTCTGCCCCCCCTAGGGGCAGATCGGCCTATTGGTTTTAGGCCGATCTGCCCCCAGGCAGGGCAGAAACCTCTAGGCACCAGGGATCATTTTTTTCTTTTTTTAGAGGTGCGGAGCAACCCCTTAGAAAAGGGTTGCTCCCTTAGGGGGCAAATTATATTTAGGCCATTTCTGCCCCCCTTGGGGGCAGATCGACCTATTTTGATTAGGCCAATCTGCCCCCAAGAGGGCAGAAACCACTATACACCAGGGATTTTATTATTTAAGGTGAATTTCACACAAGGGGAGCAACCCCTTAGGGAAGTGTCGCTCCCCTAGGGGACAAATTATATTTAGTTCATTTCTGCCCCCCTTGGGGGCAGATCAGCCTATTTTATTAGGCCAATCTGCCCCCAAGGGGGGCAGAAACCACTTAGGCACCAGGGATTTGTGTGTGTGTATGTGCGTGTTTTGCTTGGGGGGCAGCCCCTTGGGCAAGGGTCGCTCCCCATGGGGGCACATTACTGTTGGCCATATCTGCCTCCCTTTGGGGCAGATTGGCCTATTTTTGGAAGGCCCATCTGCCACCAAGGAGGGCAGAAAGACCACCAGAGATCAGGGAAGATTTTGTTTTCAAAATAAGAAGGTGGGGGTATGGCCATACCCCCACTCCAAATAAATGGGGCCAAATTTGTTCTGCCTACCAGTGGGCAGATGTGGCAATTAGCCCCGATCTACACCTGGCGGGGGCAAAAAGTCTACTAGATGCCAGGGAATAAAAAATAAATAGTTGGGTGGTGGCTACCAACCAGTATGGGCCAGGTTATGCCCCCACCCCAACTGAAGGGGGTAACAGTCTTTCAGATCTCCCCTGCACACTAGAACATCTTATCCCACTGCAAGAAAGAGTACGTTTGATTATTTTGGGTTTTGGTTTTACATTTGGGCCATTAGAGCTTGGCTCACTCTCAAAATCATCCCACTTGGAATGGTGAGGGCTGCACTTTATGGACTTTGGGATGTTGACATGTAGAAAAATCCACAAGACCTAGACACATCTGAAGACTAAACATCTGGGTGGTGTGCTTCACAAGCACTCCACACCATTTTCTTACCCACAATGCCCTGCAAACCTCCAACTTTGCAGAAAATCACAGATTTTCCCACATTTTTGTGATGGAACCTTCTGGAATCTACAGGAATCCACAAAATTCCTACCACCTAACATTGTCTCATCTATACCGATAAAAATTCTGCTGCACTTGTCAGCCTAAAAATGTTATTTTCCAAACTGCCCTTTTGGACCCTCTTTGGTTCCCCTTCAATTTCAACATGTTTTTGTCTCTTCCCTGTCACAAGCACTTGGCTGACCTACACAAGTGAGGCATCATTTTTACCGGGAGACTGAGGGGAACGTTGGGCGGTAGGAAATGTGCCCTGGTCTGTGATCCCACACAGAAATGTGAAAAAAAATATGATTTTATAACTAACTTTGAGGTTTGCTGAGGATTCTGGGTAAGAAAAAATTGGGGGATCCATGCAAGTCACAACTCCCTGACTCGCTCGGGTGTCTAGTTTTCAGAAATGTCTGCGTTTGGTAGGTTTCCCTAGATGGCTGCTGAGCACAGGAAAAAAAATAAAGGTCCCCCCTCAAAAACAGGTAGTTTTGTATTTAATAATTTTGATGTGTCCAGATAGTGTTTTGGGGCACTTCCTTTCGCGGGCAGTGGGCCAATCCACAAAGGTGAGGTACCATTTTTATCGGGAGACTTGGGGAACACTGGGTGGAAGGAAATTTGTGGCTCCTCTCAGATTCCAGAACTTTCTGTCACCGAAATGTGAGGAAAAAGTGTTATTTTAGCCACATTTTGAGGTTTGCAAAGGATTTTGGGCAACAGAGCCTAGTGAGAGCCCAACAAGTCACCTCATGTTGGATTCCCCTGGGTGTCTAGCTTTTAAAAATGCAAAGGTTTGGTAGGTTTCCCTATGTGCCGGATGAGCTAGAGGCCAAAATCCACAGCTAGGCACTTTGCAAAAAACTGCTCTGTTTTCTTTGGGAAAATGTGATATGTCCACCTTGTGTTTTGGGGCATTCCCTGTCGCGGGCGCTAGGCCTACCTACACAAGTGAGGTACCATTCTTATCGGGAGACTTGGGGGAACATTGGGTGGAAGGAAATTCGTGGCTTCTGTCAGATTCCAGAACTTTCTGTCACAGAACTGTGAGGAAAAAGTATTTTTTTAGCCAAATTTTGAGGTTTGCAAAGGATTCTGGGTAACAGAACCTGGTGTGAGCCCCACAAGTCACCCCATCCTGGATTCCCCTAGGTGTCTAGTTTTCAGAAATGTGCATATTTGGTAGGTTCCCCTAGGTGCTGGCTGAGTTAGAGGCCAAAATCCACATCTAGGCACTTTGCAAAGAAACAGGTCTGTTTTCTTTGGGAAAATGTGATGTGTTCACGTTGTGTTTTGGGGCATTTCCTGTTGCGGGTGCTAGACCAACCCACACAAGCGAGGTACCATTTTTATTGGGAGACTTGGGGGAACGCTGGGTGGAAGGAAATTTGTGGCTCCTCTCAGATTCCAGAACTTTCTGTCACCGAACTGTGAGGAAAAAGTGTTCTTTTAGCCAAATTTTGAGGTTTGCAAAGGATTCTGGGTAACAGAACCTGGTGAGAGCCCCATAAGACACCTCATCTTGGATTCCCCTAGGTGTCTAGCTTTTAAAAATGCAAAGGATTGGTAGGTTTCCCTATGTGCCGGCTGAGCAAGAGGCCCAAATCCACAGCTAGGCACTTTGCAAAAAACAGGTCTGTTTTCTTTGGGAAAATGTGATGTGTCCATGTTGTGTTTTGGGGCATTTTTAGTTGTGGGCACTAGGCCTAACCAGACAAGTGAGGTACCATTTTTATTGGGAAACTTGGGGGAACGCTGGGTGGAAGGAAATGTATGGCTCCTCTCAGATTCCAGAACTTTCTGTCACCGAACTGTGAGGAAAAAGTGTTCTTTTAGCCAAATTTTGAGGTTTGCAAAGGATTCTGGGTAACAGAACCTGGTGAGAGCCCCACAAGACACCTCATCTTGGATTCCCCTAGGTGTCTAGCTTTTAAAAATGCAAAGGATTGGTAGGTTTCCCTATGTGCCGGCTGAGCAAGAGGCCCAAATCCACAGCTAGGCACTTTGCAAAAAACAGGTCTGTTTTCTTTGGGAAAATGTGATGTGTCCATGTTGTGTTTTGGGGCATTTTTTGTTGTGGGCACTAGGCCTACCCACACAAGTGAGGTACCATTTTTATTGGGAAACTTGGGGGAACGCTGGGTGGAAGGAAATTTGTGGCTCCTCTCAGTTTCCAGAACTTTCTGTCACCGAACTATAAGGAAAAAGTGTTTTTTTAGCCCAATTTTGAGGTTTGCAAAGGATTCTGGATAACAGAACCGTGTGAGAGCCCCACAAGTCTCCTCATCTTAGATTTCCCTAGGTGTCTAGCTTTAAAAAATGCACAGGTTTGGTAGGTTTCCCTATATGCCGGCTGAGCTAGAGGCCACAATCCACAGCTCGGCACTTTGCAAAAAACAGGTCTGTTTTCTTTGGGAAAATGTGATGTGTCCACGTTATGTTTTGGGGCATTTCTTGTCGTGGGCGCTAGGCCTACCCACACAAGTGAGGTACCATTTTTATTGGGAGACTTGGGGGAACGCTGGGTGGAAGGAAATTGGTGGCTCCTCTCAGAGTCCAGATCTTTCTGTCACCGAACTGTGAGGTAAAAGTGTTTTTTTAGCCAAATTTCGAGGTTTGCAAAGGATTCTGTGTAACAGAACCTGGTGAAAGCCCCACAAGTAACCCCATCCCGGATTCCCCTAGGTGTCTAGTGTTTAGAAATGTGCAGATTTGGTAAGTTTCCCTCAGTGCCGGCTGAGCTAGAGGCCAAAATCCACATCTAGGCACTTTGCAAAGAAACAGGTCTGTTTTCTTTGGGAAAATGTGATGTGTCCATGTTGTGTTTTGGAGCATTTCCTGTCGCGGGTGCTAGGCCTACCCACACAAGTGAGGTATCATTTTTATCCGGAGACTTGGGGAAACTCTGGGTGGAATAAAATTTGTGGCTGCTCTCAGGTTCTAGAACTTTCTGTCACCGAAATGCTGAGGAAAAAGTGTTTTTTTATCCACATTTTGAGGTTTGCAAAGGATTCTCTGTAACAGAACCTGGTGAGAGCCCCACAAGTCAGCTCATCTTGGATTCCCATAGGTGTCTAGTTTTCAAAAATGTGCACGTTTGGTAGTTTTCCCTATGTGCCGGCTGAGCTATAGGCCAAAATCCACAGCTAGGCACTTTGCAAAAAACAGCTCTGTGTTCTTTGGGAAAATGTGATGTGTCCACCTTGTGTTTTGGGGCATTCCCTGTTGTGGGTGCTAGGCCTACCCACACAAGTGAGGTACTATTTTTATCCGGAGACTTGGAGAAACTCTGGGTGGAAGGACATTTGTGGCTCCTCTCAGGTTCCAGAACTTTCTCTCACCGAAATGTGAGTAAAAAGTGTTTTTTTAGCTACATTTTGAGGGTTGCCAAGGATTCTGGGTAACAGAACCTGGTGAGAGCCCCACAAGTCACCCCATCTCTGATTCCCCTAGGTGCCTAGTTTTCAACAATGCACATGTTTGGTAGGTTTCCCTATGTGCCGGCTGAGCTAGAGGCCAAAATGCACAGCTAGACACTTTGCAAAAAACAGGTCTGTTTTCTTTGGAAAAATGTGATGTGTCCACCTTGTGTTTTGGGGCCTTCTATGTCACGGGCGCTAGGCCTACCCACACAAGTGAGGTACCATTTTTATCCGGATACTTGGGGAAACTCCGGGTGGAAGGAAATTTGTGGCTCCTCTCAGGTTCCAGAACTTTCTGTCACCGAAATGTGAAGAAAAAGTGTTTTTTAGCCACATTTTGTGGTTTGCAAAGGATTCTGGGTAAGAGAACCTAGGGAGAGCCCCACAAGTCACCCCATATTGGATTCCCCTAGGTGTCTAGTTTTCATAAATGCGCATGTTTGGTAGGTTTCACTAGGTGCAGGCTAGCTAGAGGCCAAAATCCACAACTAGGCACTTTGCAAGAAACACGTCAGATTTAAATGTAAAAATGTGTTGTGTCCATGTTGTGTTTCCTGTCGCGAGCATTAGGCCTACCCATGCAAGTAAGGTACCAATTTTATCTGGATACTTCGGGGAACACAGAATAGCAAAACAAGTGTTATTGCCCCTTGTCTTTCTCTACATTATTTCCTTCCAAATGTAACACACTGTGTAAAAATGACATCTATTTGAGAAATGCCCTGTAATTCACATACTAGTATGGGCACCCCGGAATTCAGAGATGTGCAAATAACCACTGCTTCTCAACACCTTACCTTATGCCCATTTTTTAAATACAAAGGTTTTCTTGTTACCTTTTTCTCACTTTTTATATCTCACCAAATGAATTGCTGTATGCCAGGTATACAATGAAAACTCGTTCCAAGGTGCAGCTCCTTTATTGACTCTGGGTACCTAGAGTTCTTGATGAACCTACAAGCCCTATATATCCCCCATACCAGAAAAGTATAGCACAGGTATCAGTATATTGCTTTTGAAAATATGACATTGCAGGAAAGTGTTACAGAGTAAAATGTGGAGAAAAATGGCTGTTTTTTTCACCTCAATTTCAATATTTATTTATTTTAGCTGGTATTTTCTGTGGGAAACCCTTGTAGGAACTACACAAATTACCCCATGCTGAATTTAGAATTTTGTCTACTTTCCAGAAATATTTAGCTTTCTGGGATCCAGCAATGGTTTCATACCCATTTCTGTCACTAACTGAAAGGAGATTCAAAGCAGAAAAAATAGTAAAAATAGGGTATGTCCCAGTAAAATTCCAAAATTGTATTGAAAGATGTGGTTTTCTGATTCAAGACTGCCTGTTCCTGAAAGCTGGGAAGATGGTGATTTTAGCACCATAAACCCTGTGTTGTTGCAACTTTCAGGAAAAAAACCACAAGCCTTCTTCTGCAGCCCTTTTTTCCCATTTGTTTTTTAAAAAACAAAATTTTCACTGTATTTTGTCTAATTTCTTGGTCCCCTCCAGGGGAACACACAATCTCTGGGTACCTCTAGAATTCCTAGGATGCTGGAAAATAAGGATACAAATTTGGAGTGGATAAGTTATGTGAACAAAAAGTTATGAGGGCCTAAGCGCGAACTGCCCCAAATAGGCAAAAAAAGGCTTGGCACTGAAGGGGAAAAGGCCTGGCAGCGAAGGGCTTAAAACCTTCAATGCTTTCTGCAGTTGATGAAAATCAGCCCCCACGCTGGAAGAAAGCAGAGGTTGTGCTAACCAATACAACTCAGTTCTTACTCGCCTTCACCCTAAGGCCCTGATTTAAAAGGGCTTAGCGCCACGTTAGCGCCTCCTTAGCATAATTTATTTTACTCTCAGGCAGCGCTAATGTGGCCTTTTCCCTGTGCCATATTTACAAAGTGGTGCAATGCATGAATTGCACCACTTTGTAACTCTTTGTGCTACATTATCCCGTTAGGAAGGGCCAAAAATATGGCGTAAAGAAATCTAATGTTCCCCTATTCATGTTCAGGGTTCTATCCAAAATGTTGGTGCTAATCCTGAACAGCACATCAATAGTATAAACATTTTTGATGCTATTGCCCCCTACCCTGTGCCATGATGCACCATATATTAGATATGGCAGGCACATGGTGGAGGTAAGGGGGCACTAAGGGGCCCAAGGAAAGTGGCGCGGCACTGCTTGCAGTGCCTCTTTCCTTAAATCTGCCCCTAGGAGTTTTAATGAAGATGCTTTCTTAAGTGAATAAAAAAAAACATCACCATGACTCTTTCAATACTGGAGCGGCAAATGACATGATAAACAACACCTCATGTGACAAAAGTGAGAGAAAATAGCCTGAAAGCCGTCCCTCTCTCTCCAGGTGCTAAATTGTTACTATAGTTTAGAAAATTGTGTTTCTAGTATTTTTCAAGGTTAAGCAGTGACACTGTCCCAGTATTGAGACAAGCACCACTTGTCTAAGAAAAAGCAGTTTTTACCTTCAGCCGCTCAGCTTCTTTTTCAAACTATTATAATCCAACAATCTGTGCAAAAGTTTTCATTGAAATAGGTCAACTCTTCTTATGTCAGAGTATGCTTGCTATGGCAAGCTGACCAGTGCTTAATTTGTAAAAGAAAGAGTACCAGTGTTTCCAAAGCACTGCTCAGAAGCAGTGGCTGGTACAATTAAACATCAATGCATCTGATACCAAGGTTGGTAGTTTTAATTGAATATCAGCTACTTCTCCCCATTTTCTTATTCTTGCAGGTTTCTGCTTTCTCCCTTTGTGAAGGCTGTGCTGGCTTTCTCTTCCTCCCGCTTTTTGATCTGTGAGTTTTTCCTCTATTGCACTCGCTAAATATCAGATGCTGAAAAATAAATGCTGGTGGCTTCCGCCAGTGAACACCAGCTCAAATTAAGCACTGAAGCCAACCACTTATAACTTACCGTCCTGCTGGCACAGAGTATTTTTGTAATGTTCAGTGCAGTGATGCTTCCCTGCGGTGAAGTGTACTCCTACAGAACAAGAGATGGCTGGAGAGGCTGGCTAGCTCAGTTCAGAGAACCTATTTCTTCAATGACAAGGCTAAAACAGTACCTGTTGCACATTATGATGACACAGCGGATCTTGGTGAAAGAATGACATCTCTACTTCTTTTATGTGAATGTGGTGATAAGCATGTTGCATCAGGAAGCTCTGTTTGTTGGAAAGCAGCACATTACAACCTGTGACTGGGGGGCACATTTAATGATTTCATTACTTACAGGTAATCTTATTTGCTCCGAATACCCAATTCCTTGTACCAATACTTACTTACATGAGGTGTTCACCTCCACACAGTCCCACGTGTCCAAGTTAGAAACAATCAAAATGAGGCTCAATGCTAATACTCCCGTTTTCTAATCTCCAATCACCTTCCACCAATCCAGTGACCAAAGGGCATGGAGCCCAGAAAATCTCCTGTATACCCCTAGCCAAAGTACTAGGGGGTTAGGTTGTGATCTGGGAAGGAACGGAGAAGAGGGATGTAAGTATTGGTACTAGAAGTAGGGTATTTGGAGTAATGAAGATCACAGGTAAGTGATCAAATCATTACTTCCTCAACCTCATTTCTCATCTCAATTCGTAATTACATGAAGATACCGAAGAAAAAAACAGAACAGCCTCAACCCTCCTGTAGAATACAACAGGCTCCTGATCACTGCTTTAACAATTTTATCGAAAACCAGAAAGGCATCAGGCAAGAAACCAAGTTATTCATTTAGAAACAGCAACCAAAACACTAGACTCTAAGGCCAAGGAATCACTCACATCAAACCTGTAATGTGAGACAAAGGTAGAAGGAGAAGCCCAAGTGGCCGTCGGACAAATGTCCAAAATGGAAACACCTTTGCTCAAGAAACTGCCATGCCCCTGGTAGGCCGTTCCTGGACACCACCCAGAAGAGATGCATGTTGTGAGTCAAAGACCAGGGACATCAAGGACCATATCCACTAACTCAAAGTGGGCATAGAAGCCAGGAGGCCATGCTGGAAATCATCAAAGTTCACAAACAAGATCTCCCATTGACGAAAGTCCATGGTGCGAAACAAATAGACCACTACAGCACATAGCATATCCAAGTGTGTAAGTCTTCTTCCTCAGGAGTAGAAGGTGCCAGAAAGAAGGAGGACAAAGTTATGTCTTGGAGCTGGTGAAAAGAGGACACAACTTTGGGAAGGATCTCAGGCCCGAATCTAAGGATAAGTCTGTCAGAGAACAAATGTAAATAAGAATAGACAAAAACCCAAGTTTACCCAACCTCCATGCAGAAGTGATGACAACCAGGAAAACTACCTTCAAATAAAGGAACTTCAAACTCACACTTTCCAAGGGCTCAAAGGGAAGAGGCTGTAAGTCCCTAAGCACCAAAGGCAGATCCCAAGCAGGCTTTTCTGACTTAGTATGAGATTTGAGTATGGAAAAGCCCGTAGGAAGACGGGTACCCAAAAAAAGCAGTTGAGGCACAACAAAAGGAGAGTGAATTGCCATAATAGAAGCCCATTGCACTCATAAAGTAGGAACCTCCAAACCCTTCTGGAAGCCCTCTTGTAGAAACTACAAGACCCAGGAGGAAGGAGAAGTGGCAGGATATAGAGATCTGTCCTCCCCCCCCTTAAAAAAGGAACACCAAAGATGATCATAAACTTTCTTAGTAGACCCTCTCGTAGAGTGCTGAATGGAGACTGCCACAGGAAAGGACAGACCCTGCAACATTAAAACCCTCCTTTCAAAAGCCATGCCATCAGGCACATCTGCCGGCAAATGGCAGGGGGAAGAATGGGAGTCCGAAGGTGACATGTATATCACAGAGAAGATGAAGAAAACAGGAGGTTTTCTGGGCTCCATGCCCTGTAATTACCAGATTGGTGGAAGGTGATTTGAAGATTAGGAAAGGGGGGTAGAATTTACAATTGAGCCTCATTTTGATTGGTTCTGGCTAGGGCACGTGGGCCTGGGTGGAGGTGGAACACCTCATGTAAGTAAGTATTGGGACAAGAAATGGGCTTGAGGAGGTATTGTGGTTGTTGTTGCACTATTCCTCAAACAATTTACAATCAGCATGTGGGTGCAGTTTAATTAAAACTGCACCCAAGATGGCCCCAGAGAATTTATGAGCACTTGCAAGACCTCGTCAACCCAATGGATAGGTTGAAAACACAGTGCTCGGGGGCATTAAACAATGCACAATACACTCGGGGGCTTTTAGTAGGAAAAGCAATATACAGCAATATACAGCTCGGGCTGGAATCTTGAACATTAGCACTGAATGCTTTATACAGAATGAAACAGTAGCAATGAGCGTATCAGGTTCCCCCAGGCTTACTGGGCATGGTCTTTCCGTGCCAAGAGAACACATTGGACCAGGGGCATGACACTTACTGCCCTGGTGGCATAGAGTATTTCCATGATGCTTTAGCACAACGAGGCCAGGAAGACACATTGGACTAGGGACATGACACTGCCCTGGTGGTATAGAGTATGTTATGATGCTTTAGCACAGTGCTGCTTCACTGGGATGAAATGTACTTGCACAGAACATAAAAAGGCTGGGAACAGTGAGTGGCTAGGTCACAGGAGCAATTTCCTCACTGGCAAGGCAAAAAGAATGTCCGTTGCACAGACTCATGATATAGATCTTAGTGATAGACTGACATCAATCAATCAGTATTTGTACAGCGCAACACTTACATATAACAGTATCTGGAAGTTTCTTGGTGCAACGTCAATGTCGAAGAGCCAGGTCTTTAGTTTTTTCCTGAAATCTGCTAGGGAGGGTGCTGCTCAAAGATTGGGGAGTAGTCGTTCCAGGTCTTGCTGGCTATTAAACCTGGCATCCTTGGTGTGGTCTCCCCTGTCTTTTATAACTCTGCCTCCCATTTTTTGACTGTGTGCTGGACTCTGTTTTTGGTACTGCTGACCAGTGCTAAAGTGCAAGTGCTCCTGTGTAAAGTGCATGTGTAATTGGTTTTCCATGACTGGCATATTTGATTTACTAGTAAGTTCCCAGTGAAGTGCACTAGAGGTGCCCAGGGTCTGTAAATCAAATGCTACTAGTGGGTCTGCAGAACTGGTTGAGCCACCCACAATAGTAGCCCAGTAACCATGGCTCAGACCTGCCACTTCAGTGTCTTTGTGTGCTGTTTTAAACTGCCAATTTAACTTGGCGAGTGTACCCACTTGCCAGTCCTAAACCTTCCTTTTCCATACATGTAAAGCACCCCTACGGTAGGCCCCAGGTAACTACAGGGGCAGGGTGCAGAGTATGTTAAATGTGAGACATGTACTTATGTGTTTTACATGTCCTAACAGTGAAATACTGCCAAATTCGGTTTTCACTGTGCAAGGACTATCTTTCTCATAGGTTAACATGGGAGCTGCCTTTAAATATCCTTAAAGTGAAGATTCCCTTTGAGAGCAGATTGAAATGTAGAGATTGGGGTCTCTGGACTCACAATTTAAAAATACATCTGTTAGTGAAGTTGGCTTTTAGATAGTTAGCTTGAAAATGCCACTTTTAGAAAGTAGGCATTTTCTTGCTCTAACCATTCTGTGACTCTGACTGTTTCTGGATTCCCTGTCTGGGTTAGACTGATAGTTGGGCTGTTTGTGAATCTCCTCTAGACAGTGACACAAAGGGAGCTGGGTTGTAGCCTGCATATCCCGATGGGCCATCTGGGCTAAGGGGAGGGGAGGAGTGGTCACTTACACCTGAAAGGGCTGTGCCTGTCCTCACACAATGCAGTCTCCAACCTCCTGGTGTGTGTCTGGGGCCTGGCCTGGGCAAGTCAGGATCTTGTGAACAACAGAGACTTCCCCTTGAAGTTTACCTACTTCAAAGGCAGAAAGGGTTATGAATATTGGACCCAAAACCCCAGAATTCAGATTACTTCTGAAACCAAAGGAACCTTTTACAAGGAGAAGAGCTGAGGAGAAGTGCTGCCCCTGCCTGTGACTGTGTTTTGTTGGGCTATCCTGCAGTTGCTGCTTCTGCCTGTAAAAGGGGACAAAGACGGGACATTTCTGTTCGAGAAGAATCTTCAAGGGTTTGAACTGAGCTTGCCTCCTGTTTTGAAGTCTCAGGGCCATCAAAGGCTTCCTCTGCCAACACTTGGACTCTCTGCTGAGTCTCCTTCACTGCCAAGTGGTGCCCTATCCAATTCCTTGGCCCTTGAAAGGAGAAGTTGGCAGAACAAGGAATGAACTCCATGCACAGAATGCCGTGCAGGGAAATTTTCGAAGCTCCATCTGCAACGCAACTAATAAATGACGCGCCACCTGCTTTGCAGCTGAAATTGACGCTCCACTTGCATCGCGGCCGGGAGATTGACGCATCATGGCTGGAAAAACAATGCAACACCCACTTGCGGCTGCTGAAAATGACGCAAACCCCATGCAGTGTGGTTTTCTGTGTGACCGAATTTTTCACAAATCATCACTGGGCATCAAAGTCATTGTGAACATGCGTGGATCCGAGGTGCCCATCCAGAAATCAACGCATTGCTCTCTTGCGAGGGAGAAAAACGAAGCATCGTTGACCTGACCGGAGAAGAAAACTACACACGGCGTCACTTGTGAGTAAGGAATTATCCGATGCATGCTCGCCCATGCTGTGGCTTTATTTTTTACACAAACGAGGTACTTTGTGTAAAATCAATGTTTCCATTGTTTTCTAAGTAGTAAGACTCTTATTCCTTTGAAAATTCATATCCTGACTTGTGTATGTTGGATTTTTGTCATTTTGGTCTTGTTTGATTTAGATACACATCGACTATTTTTCTAAACTAGTGTGGTGTCCAATGTATAGTGTTTTCACGGTATTCCTGTGTGTGTTGGTACAAATACTTTACACATTGCTTCTGGGATAAGCCTTCCTGCTCGTGCCAAGCTACAAGAGGTGTGAGTGGGGGTTAACCAGGTGTGTTTCTCCTTTGCCCTGGCTAGAGTGACGGTCCTTGCTTGGACAAGAGGTAACCTGACTGCCAACCAAAGACCCCATGTCTAACAGCGGCGATGTAGGAGTAGGAGCGACCCCGGTGCCGGTATGATGGATGCAGGTTTTGTGTGCATGGGCTAGTGGAGTGCATGTGTCTTGCGGGTAGGTGGAAGTTGAGTTGATGGTTGATGTAAATTGGTCCTTGAACATGTACAGCTTTGTAGGCATGCATCTTTCCTGGATGGGGGGCCAGTGGAGGTTTCTGAGGTGTGGGGTGATGTGGGTCCATTTTGGGGGGTTCGGAATGAGTCTGGCTGCTGCATTATGTAAGTCTTTTGGGGTGCTGGTTGGAGATGCTGGCATAGAGAGCATTGCTGTAGTTGAGGTGGCTCGTGGCAAGGGTCTGAGTGACAGTCTTTCTGGAGTTAGCTGTGAAGTCGACTTTGCTGATTTGTTATTTCATGGCCAGTTCACTGTGGAGAATGATGCCTAGTCTGTGTGCATGGTCTGTGGGTGTGTGTGTTTGTCCGAGGTCTGCTGGCTACCAGCTGTGGTCCTACATGGAGGTTTTCTTCCCAAAGATCAGAACTTTCTGCCATGTCAGAGTTGAGGTTAAGACTGTTGTCTCTAAACCAGTTGGCTACGTTGGTCATGGCATTGATTCTGGTGGTGGACGGTCTAGCTCGGTGAGGATAGCACTGTGCTAATCCTACACTTAAAAACTTTGCTAGATAAGCAGACATTTGAGGTGAGCAAATTTAGAGTGTCGCTGGTGTTGCAGGGTGCTCCTTACTAGAGCAGCTCTCCACCTAAAATTGGGAACTTCCCAGGAGTTCTCCTTTGTTTTTTGCATAATTTATGCGTCACTCTAAACCTGAAAGGGCCTTGGTTTGATATATATATATATATATATATATATATATATATATATATATATATATATATATATATATATATATAAAGAGATCACTTTTATAAATGGTGGTGAATATATCTATGTGTATATATATATATATATATATATATATATATATATATATATATATATATATATTAACCACCAGTTCTTTTGCAGTTGCATCTTGTATCTTCAAAAAAAAAAATATATATATATATATATTTATATATATATATATATATATATTCACCACCAGTTATCTTGCAGTTGCAGCTTGTGTCTTCAAACCAATGCACATACTTCAACTGACGCGTTTCAACTGTAGCTTTGAGGCAGCAATAAAAAATTAAAAGAGTCAAGTAACTCTTGTGATTGTGTTTCTGCTAGAAAAGGATCTGACTTGTGTCTAGTGGCAGTTTAGATGCTATAAAGTAGCACAGAAGTTTTATTTGCCTATTGCAAAGACCAAATCTGTATTTTCTTTAAATAGCTGAGTGGATTAGTAAAGCCAGCCATTACCTGCGCTATAATACTAATTAAATATATGTACAAGGGGGGCTATAGAGTGATGAAGGGTACTTTTGCTGGGTGGTAGTGAGGGAATTTGAGGAGGAGGTCATGGGAGTGGGACCACTAATAATGATTGTTGGGCTGAGCGCCAGAGGTTCTAAAGACTGTGAAGATTGGTATGTGACAAGGTGAAGTAATAGTGTGTCTTTTTGTTTTTTTGAGTGTCTTGAGAGAATGTGCTAATTGAGGGAAGAAGCGAAGGTAAGGTGACTGACATTTACTGTTGCACGCATCACACACACACACACCAGCAATTTTGTGACTGTCTACATAGGCTAGTGTTTTAGAGCAAGAGTTTAGCCGGGAGAAGAGATGGTGTCTTATTGGATGACTGCTGCTCAAGCCCAATTCGAATTATAGAGGACAGCTCTGACGTAGGATCAGAGACTGAGACAACATATACTGAGACAGCATCTGAAGAATAGGACAATGGCGCAGACTCTGGGAGTTATTTTTCTGACAACTCCTCTTTCAGTGATTCTCAGGGAGGTGATGAGGACAGTCCTGCTGTGCATTTGCAAGCACAGTCTGTGCAGTAGGAAAATAGCGGGTTAGTCCAACCCAGAGAGCAGGTTCATGTGGCGGTAAGCACAGAGAGAGTGCTCTCTGGGGAGCTTCTCAATTTAGTACAGCCCCAAATTCCACCGCCCAAATCGCATTGTGGAGACATCAAAATTATCTATCAGAAAACAACCTTGTTTTGTAAGGCAGGCACCTGCGTTTTTGGTCCTGGACTCGGCGGCCATATAGGGAAACCTACCAAACCCAGACATTTCTGGAAACTAGACACCCGAGGAAGTACACTGAGGTGTGACTTGTGTGGTTTCCCCAAAGTTTTCTTACCCAGAATATCCTGCAAATGTGAAATGTTGAATAAAAACTTTATTTTTTCTTCCATTTCTGTCACACAAACTACAGTATTATGCTGGTATCCACAAAATTCCTAGCACCCAGTGTTTCCTCATCTGTCCTGATATAAACGCTACCCCACTTCAGTGTCTGTACCTAGTGTCTGTGTCAGGAATGGATCACCCCAGGGTCAACAGTTGCCCTCATGTAAGGACTCACATTGATCGTTGTGTGATCCATTCCTGACACGGGCACTAGGCCTACCCACACAAGTGAGGTACCATTTTTATCAGGAGACTTGGGGAATGCTGGGTGGAAGGAAATGTGGGGCTCCTCTCAAACTCCAGAATTTTCTATCACCGAAATTTGAGGAAAAAGTTTTTTTTCTTTTTTTGCGAGATTTTGAGGTTTGCAAAGGATTCTCAGTAACAGAACGTGGTGTGAGCCCCACAAGTCACCCCATTCTGAATTTCCCTAAATATATAGTTTTCAAAAATGTATAAGTTTGCTAGGTTTCCCTTGGTGCCGGCTGAACAAGAGGGCAAAATCCACAGCTAGGCACTTTGCAAAAAACAGGTCAGTTTTCTTTGAGAAAATGTGATGTGTCCACGTTGTGTTTTGAGACATTTCCTGACACGAGCATTAGGCCTACGCACACAAGTGAGTTCTAGGGTTACAGAACCCGGTGAGAGCCCCACAAGTCACCCCATCCTGGATTTCCCTAGGTGTCTAAGTTAAAAAAAAATCACAGGTTTAGTAGGTTTCACTAGGTGCTGGCTGAGCTTGAGGCCAAAATCCACAGCTAGGCTCTTTCCAAAAAACACGTTAGATTTCAATGTAAAAATGTGATGTGTCCATGTTGCGTTTCCTGACCCAGGAAGTAGGCCAACCCACACAAGTGAGGCACCATTTTTATCAGGAGACTTGGGGAAAACAGAATAGAAGAACAAGTGTTATTGCCGTTTCTCTACATTTTTTCCTTCAAAATGTAGGACAGTGTGTAAAAAAGAAGTCTATTTGAGAAATGCACTGTAATTCTCATGCTAGTATGGGGACCCTGGAATTCAGAGATGTGCAAATAACCACTGCTTCTCAACACCTTATCTTGTGCCCATTTGGAAATACAAAGGTTTCCTTGATATCTATTTTTGACTCTTTACATTTCACCAAATGAATTGCTGTAGATCCGGTATACAATAAAAACCCATTGAAAGGTGCAGCTCATTTATTGGCTCTGGGTACCTAGGGTTGTTGATGAACATACAAGCTCTATATATCCCCACAATCATAAGAGTCCAGCAGACATAACAATATATTGCTATTAAATATCTGCCATAGCGGGAAAAAGTTATAGAAGAAAACTTTGACAGAAATGGCTCATTTTTTTGCCTCAATTTCAATATTTTTTTATTTTAGCTGTTACTTTCTGTAGGAAAACAGTGAAGGATCTACACAAATGACCCCTTGCTGGATTCAGCATTTTGTCTGCTTTTCAGAATTGGTTAGCTGTTTGGGATCCAGCATTGGTTTCACACCCATTTCTGTCACTAACTGGAAGGAGACAGAAAGCACCAAAAATAGTGAAAATTTGGTAGGTCCCAGTAAAATGCCAAAATTGTGTTGAAAAATGAAAAATATGGATATCTGATTCAAGTCTGCCCGTTCTTGAAAGCTGGGTTGGTGCCACTTTCAGGGAAAAAAACACATGCTTTTTTCTGCCGCCCATTTCCCCATTTTTCTGAAAACATTTTTTTAGCTGTATTTTGGGTAATTTCTGGGTCTCCTCTAGGAGAACCCAAAAACTCTGGGTACATTTAGAATCCTTAGGATGTTGGAAAAAAAGGACGCAAATTTGGTGTAGATAGGTTATGTGGACATAAAGGTGTGAAGGCCTAAGCGCGAACTACCACAAATAGCCAAAGAAGAGCTCAGCATGGGGGGGGGGGGCTCAGCAGCTAAGGGGCTAACATTCAGTTTTTTGCATCAGCACCTTAACTATATGTATTGACCAGTTTGCAAAAGGAGTAGTAAATCTGCACCCATAGAAGTACTCCTTAATTTGGTGCAAATTTACTACTCTTTGGAACTTTCAGCATACAAAACCTTGGTCATTTCACCGCCCTGATCTGAAGCCCACTGCTTTTTGATTGAGGAATTTGAGATTATATTTCACTGACTTAGCTATGCCCCATGCAGACCCAGTCTTTTGGAGGAGGGCCTAGTTCTGAATGTTGGGGGCTGGCCATCTTCAGAACCTGAGCCAAAAGTAAAAGTGCATGTGGAAAATGGTGTGGAGGGTGATTTTTACAGCATGGTTATGATATACACATGCAGAACAAACTCATTGCGCCAAATACCATTGACCCTATTGCAAAGATTTTCATTTGGTCTCACAGCTTTTATGAAAGTTAAAAAAAATGCCCGCAGAGCAAGGCAATTCTGAAGAAATTAGCTCCTTAGTGCTGGGTTTGTTGGTTTGTGGTCCCGCTGAAGCTTCAAGCCATGCTATGAAAAGCTCTCAGCAGAACAGCCAAGAAAATCATACTTATGGAGTTTGAGCTGCCATCTAGGACCGTTTGGTCCTTTTTCTTGGTCTCTTTGCTTACCTGTGTACTTACTCGGCAGTGGGAGATTACATTTAAAACAGATAAGATCCCAACTGTAATATCACCAGGTAAAATGGTGTACAAGAAAGCACAGACACGCGCACACAAATGCCTCCTATTTGCAAACTGTACAGTTCATAGGCCTAACGTGGGTCAGTAACAGATAAATAAGGGTAGTGGGAAGGAAATGGGAAAGCGGGGATACAGAGGACATTTGCACATTACTAGTAGATTGGAAATAATTTTTGCTAGAAAAACAACCTTTATATGCAACATAGCATTATAGTGTGAACACACATACAATTTACACTGGGATCTATTTGCTCAGGGTGACTAAGACTTTGTCAAATTCACATTCCCGACTATGGGAAGAATTGAAAACTGTTCAGCATCAAGGCATTGGAAGTTTATACAGGACTATTTAAAGCACTGTGAAATTCTAAATCGATATAACTCATGTCTGTCTATTTCTGCATTGTCTCTAATCCACTGCCAAAGCTACTGCTCCTCAAACTGTACAAAGCTTTTCACTGAACAGAAATAGTTATGTGAAAAGGCATCAGCAGATCATCTCATTAAACACAGAGATGTTCACTGTTCTCTAATTACCTGCATAAACTAACATCAGACTCGCTAGTCAACCTTGCTTCGGAATTATCAAGTCAATCTCCTTTGTCCGGCAGCATGTAGGTGGGATATGTAGGAGGCACAACAAGCAGGAGTAGCTCAACCATTAGGGCGAAGGAGCGTGCCCCCCCAGCAGCAGCAGCAGGTGCAAAACCTTTTACAAGAAAACAATAGTAAACTGTGTTTATTATTGTTTTCTTGTGAAGGGGTGACAATGGGGGTGATGAGCAGTGAGGGGGAGTGCAGAGCTCTCCCCCTCATAGTGCATGTGTCTTTGGCCAGCTTGTCTTGGGCCGGCCAAACACACATGCGCAATAGACCCTCTCCAGCCCAGCAACACAGTTGCTGGGCTGGAGAGAGCATGCACAGGCTCCAAGCCAATCCTGATGCTGCCCATAGCAGCATCAGGATTGCCTGCAGGGCAGGTTGGGAGCCTGTGCCTGCAGCAACGAGACAAAGGAGATGGAGGAGCGGAGCAGCGCACATCGTTCAGGTGAGTGTTTTAAAAAAAAAAAGTTTAACGTTATTCCCTTTGCCACCCCTTTGTGCGCCGCCCGGCCCCTTCTGCGCCCCACGAGCTGCGACTGACAACAAGACTTTTGGTTCTATGGGCTGACAGCAACAAATGATGTAATAATGCAAAGTTGGTAGCATAGGCTCTAGGCTTCTGAAGAATATCAGTTTTGCCAACACTGCTTCCCCTCGCTCTCCTTCAGGAGATCAAAGCAGTCTAACACCTTTGTTTTTCTGGCTTGTTTGAGGTGCGTCCCGTATAAGACCAAGGGAATGAGCAAGCTTATGGTTCTCCAGACCTATCAAAATGTTGTAAAACTGAGCTAATTGCTTAAGCAACTACAAACAAAGCTTCTTTTTTTAAGTAGAGAAGACACTCCCCCATGTGATAATAACTTGAAGAGTGGATCCCCATCCACCGTAATGGAGCAGGCGCTGCTGCACTTCGAATGTTGTCTAGAGATTGGAATCTATCAGACTTGCAAGGCTGAAGGCAGAGGGGGGGCTTCGATCCAGAACCATGGACATTGTATTCACCGCCAGGTCTGCCTGAAGCCAATATTCTGGCAGGAAATAAGTGTACCTGCTATGGTCACATCTGTGTTAGCAAGCCTTAGTTAGTGCCAGCCCCTGATTAATGCCTGTGTCTTTGTGTCTGTGATCAGTGGAGCTGAATCACTTATGCTGTGCAAGAACGGGGTCACAGATTTTTGAGTTTGATGCCTGCATACCACTCGTCGAGGGGAGACTGGAGCCCTCGAGGGATTCAGAGCTGCCTGCCGGGCTCAGCACGGTGCAGGAATGGTGCAATTCTTTAGTCCTTCTTTGGCAATGGATAGCACATAGGAGGAATACCTCCTTTACAATATGCAGGTACTACCTTGTCATTTCCCACTGCTCTGCTATTGCTGGCCCAGTCCTCTGCTAGGCTTGTGGTCTGTACCTACATATGCAGAGGATCTCGACTCTCTGTGGTTTGTGATTCCATCCTTGAGATGCCTGATACTGCTACTGGGTTGAAATAAGTAGTGGTGGCCTTCTGTGACCATCTCTGGATGCCACTGCCGGACTACCAACCTATTGGATCTTTCTCTCAGTCTTATGACCATGCTGCGCCAAACGTGATGGTTGATGGCTGTCACCTACCAAGAGATGTGTTCTATTTGCACATGGAGCAGCATAAGTTTTGGCTTCCCCCCTCCATGTAGTAGCAGCAGTAAAACTGTGTAGCCAGCATCATATACTCTGTGTGCCTTAACATTTCTTAAAGTAAAGAGAAGCATCAACATGTATTGTTGGAGGTATACTCACTCTAGAAACCAGAGGTGTATATATAGATGTGTGTTTTAATGTTTAATTTTAACATGAAGCTTTGCAGTTCTCATTCATTCACATGTACACTTGGGTTTGGATATATTGCATTTATTGTAAGTATATTGCATATGTAATCATGAGTTCATTTATTCACGTTTTACATTTATCCTGGCATTATGAGTATACTTATAATTGTGTATTGGAAGTGCACATTGACAATAATTAACTAAAGTAGCTTGACTAGGGCTTAATTTTAACACACTATTGACCAGATGTATCAAAGGGTTTTACCCATTCTGTGTCTATGGGAAAATGCGTTGGTACATATGGCCCTATGTAATTTTGGTGCAAGGCAGAAGAAAGACTGAGGGGCATATTTAAGAGCCTCTAGCCCCATTCTAACGCCACAATAGCATAATTTTGTAAGCTACTGTGGCATTAGAAGGTCAAAAACATCACGCCATATTTACAAAGTGGCACAATGCATGCATTGCACCACTTTGTAACCCTTTGAGGTACATTATGCCTCTGCCAGGTATAATGTATGCAAAGGATACGTTCCCCCATTAGCGGGCCAGAAAATGGCGCAAAAGAGATTTCCTTGCACCATTTTTGGCACGTTTAATGCCTGCTTAAAGCAGGCATTAAAAGGAGGCTTCCATTGCTGAACAATGGGCCTCTGGGTGCTTTGCAGGATTAGCGTCAGAATATTTGATGCTAATCCTGCAAGACACCAGCTAGCATCAAAAATTCTGACGCTAGTCCCCTAGTTACTGCCATGATGCTCCATATTTTAAATATGGCGCAGACACGGTGGCGGTAGGGGGGCGCTATGGGGCCCACATGTGCAGCAATATTTTTCTTAAATGTGACCTTGAGTCTGTCTGAGGGACGTGTACCTTAAACTATTCCAAATTATAGTGAGGATTCTGGCCTGAGTATTAGCAAGGATGAGGGGTCTCCACTAAGGAGGTTGAAAAGAGCAAGGGTCCCTTGTCGAAGGCACTCTTCAACTGAATGGACATCATTTGTTGCTAATGTCACAGAGGTAGAATTTGGGGATTTTGAGAGTAACTGTGCAAATCCAACTGAAGCTCCCTCAATTGAACTTTGTGGCTGGAGTGTGTTTTTAAATTACCTTGCCACTAAATAGACTGACTCTATTTGTTATTAATGTGGTTTCTGAACTGTGTATATATTAAAGACCTTTGAACTGACTTTGTTAGAGAATTAATACGATTACCGCAGCCAGATGCAGCTGAACGAGTGTAAGGGTGTTATTTAGAAGAAGATAGAGTAGGGCTAAGGAAGTCTCACAAAGACTTTGCAAATAAAATCATTATATTTGTTGAACTTTCTTTGGCTATTTGCATAGGGGGAAACTGACAGAGGAGACTCTGCTGCTGCAATTTTACACTCAACGGTCTGATTTTAGAGAAGTTATGGAAACTAATAACCATATTATAAGTAGGTACATAATAGCAGGGGTGTTATTAATTGAAGTTGTAGTATTGATTTTTTTGTTAGTAGGACTGTATCCCTACACCTTCTAGTTTAGTGGAGACCAGATCTACAGTTCTCCCTAAAACATCCTATTGTCAGTAGTCTGCATTCACTAGATGATAAAGAAATACATGTAGACACATCTAGAGGAGATTAGTCTTCAGAAGCTTATTTTAAATTGCTTTATAAATACATTGACACTATAGACACAAGGAATAGCTATGTCTGCATGCAATTATGTGCATCAGCTGCAGAAGGTATCACAAACCATCATATTCCGATGATATGTAGTGTTACTAGCCTTATGTTGAGTTTGTTTTATGGGGCAGAACAATTCCAGTATTATGTATCGAATTGTGATTTAGGGCCATATGTACAAAAGGATTTTACCCATTCTGTGTCTATGGGAAAAAGCTTTCGTACATATGGCCCTTAGTTCTTTCAGAAATTCCCACATTAGAGTGAGAGAGCGTAGCTTATATAATCAATATTAACATAAAATGTTTATGAACTAATGTATAATAATGCCGCATAGAAAATGTATTAATATGTTTTTGCTAAACGCGTGTTTGAAATGTGCCCACAGGGCCGCCAATATATATGTGGACTAATGAAAATGACTAATAATGATGAAATAATATATCAAAATATGATTTTGCACTAATATTAAAAGGTTATATGTTGAAGTTATGCTAATAAATCATTAGGCCTTAGTTAGCATGAGTCGAGGCCTAGCTGCCTGGTTTCATATTAAGGCGGTCATTCTGACTTTGACGGGCGGCGGAGGCCGCCCGCCAAAGTCCCGCCGTCAGAATACCGCTGCGCGGTCAAAAGACCGCCGCGGTAATTCTGACTTTCCTGCTGGGCTGGCGGGCGACCACCAGAAGGCCACCCGCCAGCCCAGCGGGAAACCCCCTTCCATGAGGATGCCGGCTCCGAATGGAGCCGGCGGAGTGGAAGGGTTGCGACGGGTGCAGTTGCACCTGTCGCGATTTTCAGTGTCTGCTTGGCAGACACTGAATATCTTGGTGGGGCCCTGTTAGGGGGCCCCTGCAGTGCCCATGCCATTGGCATGGGCACTGCAGGGGCCCCCAGGGGCCCCACGACACCCGTTACCGCCAGCCAGGTTCTGGCGGTCAAAACCGCCAGAACCAGGCTGGCGGTAAGGGGGTCGGAATCCCCATGGCGGCGCTGCCTGCAGCGCCGCCATGGAGGATTCCCCAGGGCAGCGGGAAACCGGCGGGACACCGCCGGTTTCCCGTTTCTGACCGCGGCGGTACGTGCAGTGTGCTGACTTGCTGAAGGACATGAACTCTTGTTTTTCCAAAGCTAGAAGATGAATGTAACTGTAGTAGATCCGTTCTCATGAAATTCGACTTGCTTAGTGAAACATTCTTGCTGAATGCAACAATGTAGACTACTTACAGGTGCAAGGTCGCCTGAACCGGTACAGACAATGGAGCCACTGACTGAAGATGTGCAAAGGACCACGAGAGTATGAAATCATACCGGACATTCTACCCACTGAAGATGTCAATCATAAGGTCCAATAAACTACGTGAGAACTGTTATGGGGTGACAAATTTGATGAGCTAATTGAAACTCTATTGGAGGGAGTTAGTGGGGTGCAACCCCTCAACCAATGAAGAACTAGGGGACTGTACAACAAAAATGGGATAAAAACCCTTGACACAAGAAAGTGAATTAGAATAGGCGACTAGGAGATAGAGGAGGGGGAAATGCTGATGCGATTTGCTATGACCCAGACACTTTGTCACTCTACATAGAGACTTTGCTGTTTGGTTCTTAAAACCATTCTTGCCTTAGATTGCCCGTTTACACTTTACCTCCTTATGAGGGAAGTGCCCCTATACCCGACTTGCTGAATTCCTGGCTGATGGCGAATCAACTGCTGTCCTGAGGACGAAGACTGAATCTGAGTCCTGACCCAATATGGAGGGTAACTATATGACAATGAAATTGTGATTGTCTGTTTGCTTTTCCTTTCTAGGTACCAACTGCTTCTTTTGACAGAGACCATAGTTAGATGTTTTTGAAATTGGTGTTGCTAAATTGTTTTGCATGAAGCCCAAAATGCCAATGCTAATTCGAGGTTAGTTAAGGGGTTCACTAAACATACGCAAATAGACAAATGACTGAATTTATGCTTTGTTGAATAATGCGCTAATGTTACTCTGCTAAGGATAACCTATGTTGACGTCGTGCTATATTCTAAAATTCGTGATTCTTGCTTTGATGAAATCTTATCAGAGTTGCTATATTGTGACTATGCTAATGTGTTTCTTGGTTTTGAGATTAATAAACTTACTAGTAGAATTGTAATCAATAGGGAATAAATATCACAAAAATTCATACTAAACTGGTGTGGTTATTCATGACTGAAAGGTCATGGTGGTTTCTGCGTTTTATGAATGTCTTTGACTAATTTGAATTGTCTTTTTCTGGTAAATATTGATGACGTTATTGATCTATTGATTGACATGCTGATTAGTTATCTCGTCCTACGGTGTCTTCAATCATAGTCAAAAGATTCATTGGCCTAAAACGAGTCCCGAAGTGAGTTAATTAGTCATAAAGGGACGCGTTAACAAGACCATTTGAATCATCCTCTCACTCCTAAGGAGATAGGGATAATTGCAATGTTCTTTAGATTCCCCCTCAATATTAGATACTGTCTATGCTCATCAAAACGATTTGACTTGTAGTTTGACAGATGTTGAGAAGACATTTCTTAATTTAGTTATAGAAAAGAGAAGAGACTTGGAGTCCAAGTCGAAGGCAGAGAAGGAACCTAAGAGTCAGCATAAATCGACTAAGGAAGAAATTGAGTGTCAAGTGCAGGAAATTTACCAGCATTGCCTTTGGATTGGAAACATAAAGGGGAAGCTGTGCATACAGGCAGCTAAATCTACAGTTTACACTATATTCATGGGAAGGAGTAAATGTAACCACACATTTGAGGTTAGAGGAAACTGGAGTTTGTTTTTTGTACAGAGAAGTTCCTGTTATCCTTGGGGTTTCTAAAGTTTGGGGAGAACTGTCATATTTCAAATCTCCAGAGGAATTGGATGCTCGGGATGTATCATGTGGAATGTTAGACCTGGCATCCTTGGCATGGTCTCCCCTAACTTTTTGCATCTACCTCCCAGGTTGTTGCTGTGTGCTGGACTCCGTTTTTGCTGTTTTTGTTACTCTGGGCACTTTACAACTGCTGACCACTGCTAAAGAGCAAGTGCTCCCTACGTGAAATTATATGTATAATTGACTTTCCCACAACTGGCATATTTGATTTACTAGTAAGTCCTTAGCAAAGTGCACTAGAGGTGCCTAGGGCCTGCAAAATAAATGCTACTAATGGGCCTACAGCACTGAATGTGCCACCCACATAATTAGCCATGTAAACATGGCTCAGACCTGTCACTGCAGTGTCTCTGTGTGCAGTTTTTAAACTGCCAATTCAACTTGGCCAGTGTACCCACTTGCCAGGCCTAAACCTTCCCTCTTTAAACATGTAAGGCACCCCTAAGGTAGGCCTTAGGAAGCCCCATGGGCAGGGTGCAGTGTATGTTACAGATAGGACATGTACATGTCCTAACAGTGAAATACTGCTAAATTTGTTTTTCACTGTTGCAAGGCCTATCTCTCTCACAGGTAAACATGGGGGCTGCATTTAAATATCCTTAAAGTGCAGTTTCCCTTTGAGAGCAGATAGAAAAATGGAGTTTCAGGTCTCTGAACTCACAATTGAAAAATAAATCTGTTAGTGAAGTTGGTTTTTAGATTGTTAGTTTGAAAATGCCACTTTTAGAAAGTAGGCAGTTTCTTGCTTAAACCATTCTGTGACTCTGCATGTTTGTGGATTCCCTGTCTGGTTCAGACTGACAGTTGGCCTGTTTGTGAATCTCCTCTAGACAGTGACACAAAGGGAGCTGGAGTGTAGCCTACATATCCTGATGACCCATCTGGGATGGAGTGGAGGGAGGAATGGTCACATATACCTAAATGGGCTGTGCCTGCCTTTGCACAATGCAATTTCCAACCCCATGATGTGTGTCTGGGGCCTGGCCTGGGGAAGGCAGGATCCTGTAAATAAAAGCAACTTTCAATTGACGCTTGCCTACTTCAAAGGCAGAAAGGGTATAATTAGTGGATCCAAACCCCCAGACTTTAGCTTTCTTTAAGATCACTTCTGGAACCAAGAGGAACCTCTGCCAAGGAGAAGAGCTGAAGAGCTAGAGGAGGAGGACTGCCCCTTTGCCTGTGACTGTGCTTTGCTGGGTTGACCTTCAACTGCTGCTTCTGCCTGAAAGAGGACAAAGACTGGACTTTGTGGTATATTCCTGCTTGTGAAAAATTTCCAAGGGCTTGAACTGAATTTGCCTCCTGTTTTGAAGTCTCAGGGACATCAAAGACTTCCTCTGCAAGGTGTAGTTGGCAGAACAAAGAGTGAAATTCACGCACAGAACACCGTGCAGGGACATTTTTGATGCACCACCTGCAACATGGCTGATAAACGGCGCGCCACTCGCTTAGCGGCTAAAATGGATGCTCCATCTGCATCGTGGCTGGGAGATCGATGCACCATGGCTGGATGAATGATGTGACACTCGCTTGCGGATGCTGATAATGACACAATTCCTGTGCAGCATGGTTTCCCAACACCGTGTGACTGGATTTCTCATGCATCATTGCTGGTTGTCGTGGTCTTTGGGAACCTTCGCTGATCCGAGGTGCCCTGTCCGGAAATTGACACATCGCTCTCTTGCTGGGGAGAAAAACAACGCGTCTTCTACCTGACCGGAGAAGAAACGAAGCATGGCCTTACTTGCGAGTAAGAAATCAACGCATCACTGACTTTTCCGATTCACACTCGCCTGTGCGGCTTTATTTTTGATGCAAACCAGGTACTTTTTGTAGCAACAACGTGCCCATTGTTTTCTATGGAGTAAGACTCTTATTCTTTGGAAAATTCATATCTTGAATTGTGTATGTTGCATTTTTGTTATTTTATTCTTGTTTGATTTAGATAAATAGTACCTATTATTCTAAACTGGTGTGGTGCCTATAGTGTAGTGCTTTCAATGTATTACTGCGTATTTTGATGGAAATACTTTACAAATTGAATTTGAGATAAGCCTGAGTGCTTGTGCAAAGCTACCAAAGGGGTGAGCAATGGTTATGTTGAGTGTGTATCTCCATTGCCCTGACTAGAGTGATGCTACCTGCTTGAGCAGAGTGCAAACTGACTGCAAACCAGAGACCCCATTTCTAACATGAAACATTTTGAAGGTGCTGTACGGGAAATGACTTCAAGACTTAAATGCAGTGCTAGTGCTGGAGAAGTAGCGCGAGAATTCTTTGGTGCAATGCTTCCATCTATACATGTCACTTTAAAGGATATAAGGATTAGAAAGCTGTTTGCCATAGTAGGCAATCTGCCCACCAGTACAGCAGGAGACGTATTGATTGTAGATTCTGAAATGGTAGCTGTGAGATCCATGGTTTTGCAAAATCTTCTTGTGTTAGACATTCTCCTCGCCAAAGAGGACAGAGTCTGCAGAATGTTAAAGGTCCAGCGGTGTTGGACCTACATAATTTACAAGAACAAAGATTTGAAGGCATATATCAAGGACATTTTGGGTTTGAAGGAAAGTGTGGAGGAGAGAGAAGCAACAGGTGCTTGTAGAGCAATTGGAAATGGTTTTGCTCTAGTTGGAACACGGTTTGGAAATGTGGAAGTGGAATGTTGGTTTCAAATTTGAGACCACTTGTGATCATTGGTCTGTGTGTGATATCTCTAGTTGTGATGTTTAAGGTGTATAAGAGGATGCAAGCCAGGAGGGGGTGAAAGAGAAAGAGAGAAGACATAGGGTCTCAATCCGACCCCGGCAGGTGGACCGCAGCGGTCATTCTGACTATCCCGCTGTACGGGCGGGCGACCGCCAAAAGGCCGCCCACCCGCCCAGCGGGAAAGCCCCAGCAACGATGAAGCCGGCTCCGAATGGAGCCGGCGGAGTTGCTGGTGTGCGACGGGTGCAGTGGCACCCGTCGCGATTTTCAGTGTCTGCTAGGCAGACACTGAAAATCATTATGAGGCCCTGTTAGGGGGCCCCTGCACTGCCCATGCCTGTGGCATGGGCAGTGCAGGGCCCCCAGGGGCCCCACAACACCCATTCCCGCCATCCTGTTCCTCGCGGTTTTTACCGCCAGGACCAGGATGGCGGGAAGGGGGTCGGAATCCCCATGGCGGTGCTGCGAGCAGCGCCGCCATGGAGGATTCTTTGGGGCAGGGGTAAACCGGTGGGAAACCGCCGGCAGCCCTTTTCTGACCGCGGCTTTACCGCCGCGGTCAGAATTGCCCATGAAGCACCGCCAGCCTGTTGGCGGTGCTTCCGCAGCACTCTGCCCTGGCGGTTTTCAACCGCCAGGGTCAGAATGACCGCCATAGAGTCGGAGGAGAGACAATGTCGATATTATGATGAGATGAAACATCTGGAGTAGTGCAAACTGAAAATACATTAAACTTATGAGGGTTTCACTAGTCCATCTGATAAGAGTCTTATCTTGATTGTGATTGCGTGATTTGCCATCAGAGGGAGATTCCTAACAGAATAATTTTTGGCTTCACCTCTCCAAGTTACAGTAGCAATAAAATATGTAGTTGACATCATATACTTGGTGCCTTAACATTTTTAATGTAAAGTGAAGAATCAAAACATATTATTGACGATGTATTCACTGTAGAAACAAGAGTTTTATATATGTATGTGTTCTAATGTTAAACTTTAAAATGAAGATATGTAGTTCTCGTTCACCTTTATACTTGTTTTTTTATATACTGCATTTATTGGAAGCACATTGCATGTGCAATCATGAATTTATTTATTGACGTTTTGCATTTGTCCTGTCATTAGGCATGCACCCATAATTGCATATTATAAGTGCACATTGACAATAATTAACTAAAGTTAGCTCAATCAGGCCTTTATTTGAACACAAGATTTTTCCATGATCTGGGTGTGCTTCTTTTGCAGGTGCGCATTTGTGATTTCTCAGTTAGAGAAATTAGTATTTTTTTTTATATTTGAGATAAAGAGGCCTGAGAAGAGAAATCTTGGCAAGAACAGGACGATTTAATGAGGAAAAGAATCCTCCTATTCATCGCATATCAAGAATGAAGGTGCTGAAGGTTAACATGGTTGTTCGAGCTCTGTGGGGTAGGAAAATTAATGAATGTTGCAGATGCACACTGTGACAAAGAGAAATAATTGGGTTTTTGGTGACAAGTTAGCGATGTGGATGTTCCTGTAGATTTCATTTTAAGTTATTGTTAACATTATTAGAATTACGGCAGATTCCTTTGGATGTGGAGAAGTGCAGACCTCTCTGCATTTCCTTGCCCTTAGAGCATGCCATTTTAGGCTAATATTGATTTCCCTTTTTAAAAGACCTCTACTGAAGTCTTCATGATGCTGACTCCTACATTGCTTAGTTCCCGAATCCTTTGAGAGTTTCATTTTGATCTTTCCCACTTCAGCTTAGGGCCTGAGTTAGATGACCTTAGATTTGTTCATGTTTAGGAGGAGTAATCCAAAGTACTTTAAGGAATGTCTATTCCAGTTTCTTAGTATCTGTATCACATTGACTATATTTTCTATATGGCCTATGTTATTGAGATTGAATTTTTCCAGCATTTCAGTTTGCCCGTTCTGATTCTGTACCTTTACAATTTCATTTTTATATGCGTCTATATTTAATTGAATACTGATTTGTAATAGACCTACTAAACTTTTCATATTGATTCCTCGTGCTCTTTGTGTGGCCAAATGGGCCTCACAAAATTAAATTTTTAAGGGACTCATTTACACACCCCTAGCGCCACTGGAGCATCACTTTCAGTGATGCTTCAGTGGCGCTGTGTCTTTTCCATATTTACATGGCGAGGCTAAGCCACTTTGGGTGGCTTATCACCGCCTTGTAAATATGGGCCCCTTGATGCAGTTTGCTGTGAGCGTTTCCAAGCAACACCTGTTGCCTTTGACACTGCCTCAGATTTACAAGAAATCATAATCCTAAAGCAGAACCAAAAACGAACACCACCTCAGGGGTGGCGTTAGAGTGGTGCAACGAAGAAAAAATACTTTTATCTGGCACCATTTTTGCTTTTTTTAAGTGTACTGCATTCTTCAGCCCACACAGAAAAGCAAAATGCCACGAATGAATGTTTATGTGCAGGGCGGTGTTCCTTCTTGCACATAAACAATCATTCCCTCAGCACCAATGCACCAGATTTCTTGCCCCAGGCCTTTTAACGGCACCTTTGCAGCGCTGTATTTCGGATACTGTGTCCCATGGTGTACGATTCCACAGATACTCCAGAAAGTCTGGCGCATCTGTTGGTGCAAAAGTGGTGCAGTGCTGGAGTAGCGTCAGTAATCTGATGCTACTCCAGCAATGCGAGAAGGGTCCCACGTTACAAAGCCCAGCACCACTTTAATGCCTGCTCTGAGTAGGGGTTAAAAAAGTGAAGCTGTGAAGTTGCAGAATGGCGCAGTGAAATGTAGTAAATTTCACTGCACCAGTTCTGCGTGGCTTTTGTTGTGGTTAAGTTCACCTGCATATATTATACCTGGAGCAGGTATAAGTGGTGCTGGGCTTTATATACTGGTGCAATGGTCCCATTGCACCACCTTGTAATTGTGGCGTAGTGAAGGGGAATGCTTGCAGCGCGGCAGCCTTACAAAAAAGTGATTCTTTGGCAGCGCAAAGAGCTTGTAAATAAGCCATTAAGGGCCATATTTATACTTTTTGACGCAAAACTGCGCTAACGCAGTTTTGCGTCAAAAAAATTAGCGCCGGCTAACGCCATTCTAAAGCGCCATGCGGGCGCCGTATTTAATCAATGACGTTAGCCGGCGTTAGCCGCCGGCGCTGCCTGGTGTGCGTGAAAAAAAACGACGTACACCAGGCAGCGCCGGCGTAGGGGGATATGGAGCTTGGGCGCCAAAAAATGGGGCAAGTCAGGCTGAGGCAAATTTTTCGCCTCAACCCGATTTGCGCCATTTTTTCCGACTCCCAACCCCCATAGAAATGACTCCTGTCTTAGCAAAGGCAGGAGTCATGCCCCCTTGCCCAATGGCCATGCCCAGGGGACTTCTGTCCCCTGGGAATGGTCATTGGGCATAGTGGCATGTAGGGGGGCACAAATAAGGCCCCCCTATGCCACAACAAAAAAATATATATATATACTTACCGGAACTTACCTTAATGTCCCTGGGATGGGTCCCTCCAGCCTTGGGTGTCCTCCTGGGGTGGGCAAGGGTGACAGGGGGTGTCCCTGGGGGCATGGGAGTGCACCTCTGGGCTCCTTCAGAGCCCACAGGTCCCTTAACGCCTGCCTTTTCCAGGCGCTAAAAAACGGCGCAAAAGCGGCCGTACGTCATTTTTTTTGACCCGCCCACTCCCGGGCGTGAATTTTGCCCGGGAGTGTAAATACGGCGCACATGCCTCGGAGTCAATTTTTTAGACGGGAACGCCTACCTTGCATCTCATTAACGCAAAGTACGTGTCCACGCAAAAAAATGGCGCAAACTCCATGGACTTTGGCGCAAGACGCGTTTAACGCCAAAGTATAAATATGGAGTTAGTTTTGCGTCGGAATAGCGTAAAAAAAAACGACGCAATTCCGGCGCAAACAGAGTATAAATATGCCCCTAAATTCTTTATTTGTATGTCAGCCACCCCGCTGTCTGTACAGAGCTATAGATGTATAAATATTCTCATACTTTTTCTGTGAGTCAGTTGCTTCATTTAAAACTGCTCAAGAGGTCTCATGTGTCTTCGTCTTTTCTTGCCAGGCAGACACTTATTTCTGAATCACTTTTAGGCAGTAAAGAATTGGCTCAGACCACCACCCATAAGATGCCTAAAATTATGAAGGTGATTTTGTTGATTGCCGCTGCCATACCCGCCATGCAGCTTTTAAATACACAGGGGCATATTTATACTCTGTTTGCGCCGGAATTGCGTCGTTTTTTTTTACGCAAATCCGACGCAAAGCTATCTCCATATTTATACTTTGGCGTTAGACCCGTCTAGCGCCAAAGATCTTGGAGTTTGCGTCATTTTTTAGCGTGGACACCTTCCTTGCGTTAATGATATGCAAGGTAGGCGTTCCCTTCTAAAAAATGACTCCGAGGCATGTGCGCCGTATTTACACTCCCGGGCATAAATGACACCCGGAAGTGGGCGGGTCAAAAAAAATGACGTCCAGCCGCTTTAGCGTCATTTTTTAACGCCTGGTAAGGGCAGGCGTTAAGGGACCTGTGGGCTCGGAAGGAGCCCAGAGGTGCCCTCCCATGCCCCCAGGGACACCCCCTGCCACCCTTGCCCACCCCAGGAGGACGCCCAAGGATGGAGGGACCCATCCCAGGGAACTTAAGGTAAGTTCAGGTAAGTATTTTTTTTGTGGCATAGGGGGGCCTGATTTGTGCCCCCCTACATGCCACTATGCCCAATGACCATGCCCAGGGGACATAAGTCCCCTGGGCATGGTCATTGGGCAAGGGGGCATGACTCCTGTCTTTGCTAAGACAGGAGTCATTTCAATGGGGGTTGGGAGTCAAAAAATATGGCGCTAATCGGGTTGAGGCGAAAATTTTGCCTCAGCCTGACTTGCCCCATTTTTTGGCGCCCAAGCTCCATTTTCCCCTACGCCGGCGCTGCCTGGTGTAAGTCATTTTTTTTTACGCACACCAGGCAGCTCCGCCGGCTAACGTCATTCCATAAATAAGGCGCCCGCATGGCACTTTGGAATGGCGTTAGCCCGCGTTAAATTTTTTGACGCACAACTGCGTTGGCGCAGTTGTGCGCCAAAAAGTATAAATACGGCCCACAGTTCATTAGAGCACGTAGCCAAAGTTAAGTGATAAGAACCATATTACATTTATTAAAGAGAAAAAAGGGATACAACATAGAGAGCTACAGTGCTAAGACAGTTGCCAGAGAGAAGTCCTAAGAATGAACTGAAAAGGTGTCCTTTATATCATCTGGAGAGATACTGTTAAAACCTACCAAAGTAGAGAATAGCTGAAAGCACTTATCTGTCTTCATAAATGTTAAAGTGCACAGTATATTAAAAACATAAAAGCACACTCCTAGTGGTTTTGTTTTTTAACAACAAGCCTAGATCTGATATGCCAGACTGACCGCAGGTAATTGGAGACCAAGGAAATAATGCTACTCCTGTCATCTGTTTTACTAACTCTCTTAAGATTGTGCCAGTCTACAAGCCTGAGAAGTTGGCAAAGAGGGGGAATCCAGTGAATATGCTTCTCTGCATAAGCAGAGTAAAAAAATAATAAGTGGTCTTCATTCTCAACAGCATGACAATCCATAGGACCTAAGTTATTAATGGGACAAAAGTTATTATCGCTTTTTTGCATTAGCAAGTAAAAGATACAATGGGCAAAATCCCTATCCTAAATGTATTCCTAAATTTAATAAATAAAGCTCTTGTGGAAGGTAAGTTAACATAGTCCACAAATTCTTCAAATTGTGGGGCACACTTAAAGGACAAGAGTCTGTGAGGCTGGAAGGGAATACCTCAGATATTCTAACACATGAGACAGTGTTCCAATAACAGGATTTTACAATTTCTCAGGCACAGCCTGCTATTGTGACAAATGCAACCAGTACATTCAATCCTATCCTAATGCACCAGTCTTTTATAGGAGATTTCCAGTGAACTCTGAGCTCCAAGTGGCTGTCCAATATCTTCCTAATACAGTCTTTGTACGGTGTCAGTTCCTCCTTTGTCCACAGCCTAATCCAATATAAATTAGACTTTAAACTAGCTATATCTGAGATTAGTCTGAGGTTAGATTGAACCTTAATGGAAGTCGTGGAGCACTGATGGGAAGTCTCAACAGAGTTTTAATAACGGCGTTTTCACTTTTATCTAGTGCGTTGACGTTGCAAAAGCCCCACAATTCCACTCCATACAAAGTAGCCCCACATTCTTGTGCTGGTATATCTCCAGGGTCAGAGAAATGGGTAATGAGGGACTGGGTGAGCAAACTAATAATAGTCCCAGCTTTACGCTGCAAAGTCAGTGAGCTTTTTTCCATCTGTGTGCTCCATCTATAGACAGCATTGAGTCACCACCCCAAGTAGTCAAATTCAAAGACCCTGTCTAAAGTGGCACCTTTTAGGACTAGGTTCCCCCTCAATTTTGTCTGGGGCCTGGACACCATAAATCTGGTTTTACTGCCATTTATTTCTAGGCCATGATCTTAGCAGAATAGACTGAACATTTCCAGAAGGGTACATAAATCCTGCAAAGTTTTCAAAAGGAGAATTTTGTCATTTGCAAATAGTAGACGTAGGACTTTTAGTCCAGCCAATTTGGGGGAGTCATTCTCACAGCTCAGGAGGTAAGTAATACAGCCATTGAGGAATAACAAGAAAATAATGGGTGCCAGGACGCAGCCCTAGTGAACGCCTCTTCTGATGGGGATGTCCTCCATGGTTTCCCCGCCCGGTCCTCGTCTGACTCTAGCAAAATTTCCTGTATGTACTTGCTGTATCAAAGACAGTAAGCCAGCGGGCCCTATTTTGCCCAAGACTACCCAAGGTTTAAGCCTTTGGAAAAGGTCAAAGGCAGCTTGCAAATCCACAAATGTGACAAACAACAACCTCTAATCTATATCAATGGTTTTCCTTTTTATGGTGAAAAACCTTATGACCTGGTAAACTGTGCTTGCCTCTGCTTTAAAACCCTCCAGGAAATGTGACATTCTTAGACAGTATCCACCCCCTTAGTTTTGTCCGACATTGCTTATTATAGACCTTCTGAACATTTTCTATAAGGCTTATATGCCAACAATTAGCAGGGTCTTGTCTAGCGCCCTTTTTGAAGATCAGTAGGATTTCAGCCCCTTTCCAGGAATTAGGTTTTTGGTTTCCTGCTGATACGTCATTAGACAGATAATTGCGAGGTCTCCAAGTCAAAGGTTCTGAACAATACAGGCCAGAGGGGATCCTGTCAAGGCTGGGGGCTTTCTGAGGTTGTTGGGCATGAATCACTTTGAGAGTTTCTTCCAGAGTAAATACCACTGGCTCTCCTCATATACTCTTGGTGATAGGAGAGATGATTGTAGTATTCTTGGGGCCATATTTATACTTTTTGACGCACAACTGCGCCAACGCAGTTGTGCGACAAAAATTTTAACGACGGCTAACGCCATTCCAAAGCGCCATGCGGGCGCCTTATTTATGGAATGACGTTAGCCGGCGCAGCTGACTGGTGTGCGTCAAAAAAAATGACCCACACCAGGCAACTCCGGCGTAGGGGAAAATGGAGCTTGGGCGTCAAAAAATGGGGCAAGTCAGGTCTGAGGCAAAATATTGGCCTCAACCCGATTTGCCCCATTTTTTTTTACTCCCAACCCCCATTGAAATGACTCCTGTCTTAACACAGACAGGAGTCATGCCCCCTTGCCCAATGGCCATGCCCAGAGGACTTAAGTTCCCTGGGATGGGTCCCTCCATCCTTGGGCGTCCTCCTGGGGTGGGCAAGGGTGGCAGGGGGTGTCCCTAGGGGCATGGGAGGGCACCTCTGGGCTCCTTCCGAGCCCACAGGTCCCTTAACGCCTGCCCTGACCAGGCATTAAAAAATGACGCAAAAGCGGCTGGACGTCATTTTTTTTTACCCGCCCACTCCCGTGCGTCATTTTTGCACAGGAGTTTAAATAAGGCGCACATGCCTTGGAGTCATTTTTTAGACGGGAACGCCTACCTTGCATATCATTAACGCAAGGTAGGTGTCCACGCTAAAAAATGACGCAAACTCCAAGATCTTTGTCGCTAGACGGGTCTAACACCAAAGTATAAATATGGAGTTAGCTTTGCGTCGGATTTGCGTAAAAAAAAACTACGCAATTCTGGCGCAACCAGAGTATAAATATGCCCTTTTGTCTCCTCAAGAATTAAATCTGGGTAAATAGCTGAGAAATGCTTAACCCACTCCCCAGCGGAAATGTGATATTTTAGACAAACGTAATCCCTGTGCCCATCATTTCTAATTAGATGCCAAAGTCAACTTTCAAACCTGAAAACAACTCTTTATGGACAATCATAATCTGATTAGATGTACAGTCCTGGTTGCTGAGTGTAGTCTAAGCTACAGTTATGGTTCTGTAACTCTCTTTTAGGACATTATTAGTGTTGGATATTTCCACCTATCTCACATTGTGACTATTGTTTGGCAAGACTGTTGAATTAGATGTTGATATCTCCGGGTTTATAGTATCCCTAATTTGGGACTTCTTCAATTCAAGTGTGAGTGGGAGGTGGTCTCTTTCCTGCTGATCAATGACCGTCACATCACCCATTTCATGCAAAATCCTGATTTCAATCACTATACAGTCAATGCTGCTTTTATAATCCCCCCTCAAAAGTCAGTTTGGCACTACAATCCAAGATGGAGCATACATTACACATTACATGGGACACCATTATGTCTGTTGTCTTGAGAGTGGCCGTGCTCATCCTGATGTTTTTCCTAGAGATGGAATTCCCCAATACTTCTCTGGTACCCTGGTCAGCTCCGATGTGGGAGAATAGGGGTCAAAACTGGTGTTGAAGTCTCCATAGATGACCACATGGTGTTTTGCCCGATAGGCCTCTAACAGTGTGTTCAAAATTCGTAAAGTCTGCAAAGGCTTATTACAAAGGGACAACCTGTTATAGATGTTTACCAAGAGATGGGGGGATGAATTTTGGATCAATCTAAGGGCATGAAGTTCAGATGAGTCAGTGTCAATTATCTTGACTGAACAGTTGAGTGTTGTTTTAATCCACATAATTAGCCCTCCAAATGTCAATCCTGCTGTATTAGCTAAAGCTTGATAGCTATACTGTGTGAACCCTGCCTAAGGACTTCATTAACTGCCCAGATGTCTTAGAAAATGCAAATATGGATTTGCCAATAAATTCTCCCTAGTCCTCATCTGCTAACTTACTTCTAATCCTGGATAAATTCCAGTTCACTAGGTTTAGGTTGGTTACCAAATGTTGTGTATTAGAATTTATGCTCAGGTGAGTATCAAACATGTTTGTGACAATTAACTGGGCTTAATTAGCTTCCATGAGATTGTGCAAATTACAAAGCTTCCCCTCCATGTCTGAGCAAGCAGTCGCCTCTCTTCTCTCAGTGATCCAATGTGTAGTGGGGCTTTTTTTCTGTCAATAGGGGAAGGAAAGGGTTATTCAGTCAGTCGACTGCATCCAACCCACTATCAATTGAGTGAGCTGGATAAGCTGCAGCCCTTAGGCAATATTACTAGAGCCTTTCTTACCATCATTTGGGTACCTTAACTTAAATCAAATTTCAGACCCTTCAGAAGGGGTGATGTGGCAGTCTAATAAAATTAAGTTCTCTATCAGTGTATGAGCTACAATCTTCAGCTCAATTGAGTTCCATTGGCCTCTATGTGTAGTAAGATGCCTGACGTGCACAATGTCTGAATAAACAATCAAATAACAATGTTTTATATTTCTAATCTAATCTAAGACCTTGTTATTCAATGAGTCTCTATCTTCAATGGAACCAGACAGTAGTTTAATAACCTTTATATGAACATTGCATGTCCCACCTGTGATCATTGAGCATAGGGTTTGCAGAGGACATTCCTACTGTTGTCAATAAGCAAGAAGGCAGGGTGGACACTGGATCATTGCTCATGATCATAGAAGAGGCCTTAGATGAATGCTGTGGGAAAAGCAGGGGTGCGCTGATATTATTAATAGGCAGGTGTATTTTCTATGCTCTCTAGCAGAACCTGTAGATTTGTTAAGGTCTCCAGACTGAGGCAGGCTAGTAAGTCCTGGATCCCTGATGTTCGTTGGGAGAGACACACTTGAACAACCTTAGATAGTTTGCTAAGGGTGCCCACCATGCCTAAAATAATTTGCTTAAATATTTTACCTTTTCTCCCAAGGCCAACTGCTTCTTCAAGGGTTGAGGGGATCAGGGCAGCACACTGGAATATCTGTCAGAGGGGTCAGCAAGGAATCATGAGGCTGTCTGGCTTCGGTCAGGTCTGGTTGCAGGATTTTGTATCTGTTTGAACACAGCACACAATGTTTGAGGTTACTTGTACAGACCCAGTGTTATTGGGGATAGGGCAGTTGTTGTGTTCGGGAGAGATTAGTCGCTCCTTAAGTTGGAGGAAGTCCATAAGGATCAGTACTTTAGATACCCTTGGTCTTCTAATTCTACCATGTTCCCTATTTAGATACACTCACTTTATTATGGGCACTACTTCTTAATATACTCTCCACCCCCTCGATTTGGGTGTCAATGTCTCTGGCTACACAATTTACAGCTGCATGTTTGGGAAACTTTGTTTGAATGGGAGCATGAGTGTGGATGCTCGTGGCCTTTCTTTCCCCCATAATGGCACAAGGTTAAAATTGAAGCAGTTGGATGATGCTGAACCAGTCACATGCTCTGCCGTTACAAGTGTAAATGTAGGGACTGCAGTAACGTATTTCTTTGTAATTTGCAGCAGCCTCAAGTCCACCATGCCAAAACCAAGGGAGGGGGCTCTTCTCTGCCTTATCCTGGCTTTGATGGGAGCAGATGGGCCCTCTATAGGCCTGGTCTTTGCCTAGGCACATACCCGGCCACATCTTGCACCCATGGGACTCAAAGCGCACTTGTAGCATGAAAGCAGGTCATATGCGTCAGGTCAGCCCCTCCTCCGGGGCACATAGCTGTGGGGATTGGAATCCCCTTCTGCTTCCTCAGCTCCACCATGCCCAAGAGACTCACAGCGCTCTTGCAGCATGAAAGCAGGTCAGGTCTGGTGCAGCAGGTCAGCCCCTCCCCTGGGGTACAAGGTTGCGCTGTTTGGAGTCCCCTTCTGCTGCCTTGGCTTCCCATGTGCCCGTGGCCTTAAAGTGCTCTTGTAGCATGAAAGTAGGTCAGGTCATGTGCGGCATGTCAGGCCCTCCTCCAGGGCATAGGGTTGTGGAGATTTGAGTCCCCTTCTGTTATATTATGTTATGTTGTTGTATGTTATGTTATCTTATGTAATCTTATGTTATTTTATGTAATCTTATGTTATGTTATCTTAAGTTTTCCTATGTTATGTTATGTTATGCTATGTTATGTTATGTCATGTTATGTTACGGTATGTGGGTTTCTAACATGTGCCATCATCTGGAGGGTATCCTTGTGCTGAGCAGGTATGGACTGGCCTCGCCTAGGGTATTGGGGAGGGCATAGTCAAAGAGTCAAGAGAGGAACTCAACAATTGAAGAGGAGTCTCTGAGGTGTACTGGCAGGCCATTTCACGCTTGAGAAGTGATGTATGGGAAGGACCGACCACTGGTTCTGGTTCTGTGTTTGCATGTGATGTGTGCAAGTAAGAGTCCGGCTTAGCAGAGGTGTCTGGTAGTGTAGTGCTTTGTAGGTGTGAGGAGTTTGAAATGTGCTTGTTTCATATAGGGAGCAAGTGGAGTTTCTTGAGACATGGAATGATGATTGTGGAATGTGGGAGGCTGAGAATGACTCTGGCTGCTGAGTTCAGAATGGTTGGCAGTCGTCTGGTGAGTTGTTTGGGGATTCCGGTGAGTATGGTGTTTCAAGACTTCAGCTTGCTTGTCATGAGGGCATGTGTGACAATTTTGCATGTGTTGGTCGAGAGCCATTTGAAGATTTTCCTCAGCATCTTTAGGGTGTGGAAGCAGGAGGCTGTCACAGCACTGACTTGGGTAGTCATGTCGAGTTTGCTGTCAGTAATGTTCCTGAAGTTCTTGGCATTGGTGGTGGGGTTGGGGCTGGGCCACCTGGTGGAGTCCCATGGCAAGGAATTTTTGTCAAAGATCATGACTTTTGTTTTCTTGGAGTTCAGTTGGAGACAGTTGGGGCATATTTAAGAGCCCCTAATGCTGTTCTAATGCTACATTAGTGTCATTTTTAGATGCTAATGTGGCATTAGAAGGCCAAAAATGTTGTGTCATAGTTACAAAGTGATTTTTATCATAATTACCTTTAAAGAATTGCTCATCTCTTTCAAACTGCTATTTATCAAGCTTTTAATTTGGACAAAACTGTGCCAGAGCTTCTCATGCTCCATCCCTGCTCGCAGTTTTATCTCCTCCCAGTTAGCGGCAGAGTGCCTACATATAAATTGCCCAAGGACCAACACCTTTTTGAGTTCCATATCTTACAAGTAGCTTTTGATATTCCCAGCCATGGTTTCTGACAGTCCTGCAGCATTACCAAGCGATGACTTACCGGGACAAACCACGTTTTAAAAAACACTTTGCACTGTCTGAATAATTTCACCAAGCACTTTGTATCTTGTTCTTTTCAGGAATCTCACCATCTTTAAAAATACAAGAAGATTGCCTCCACTCTCCTGTATCATATCTTTGTAAAACAAACATCCAAACCTCCTTCCACTACACCCCTTTAAACCATAGTATCCAACCATGTGGCCAGTAGTACAAAAAGAAATCAGGTAGAGCTGAACCTCCCTGTTCCTTATCCAGCTGAAGGATTGAGTATCTCACTCTAGAATTTTTTCCTTTCCATAAAAACTTTATAGTTTGGGATTCTAGCTCTTTAAAATGGCCCTATTGACCTTTATTGGGAGATTCACAAAAAGGAATAAAAACAGTGGCAAAACAGATATTTTGATCAATGACAGTCTCCTCATTAAAGTAGGCGGTAGCACGGACCATCTTTTAAGAATCCCTTTTACTTTTGCTCTCGTTTTTTCATTGCTTAACATAAATAGGTTGGTGTACTTTTTCTCACATAGATCCCAAGATAACAAATGGGATGATTGCTATTGAAATACTTTAGTAGTTCTCCTGGCAGCACTGAAGAGAAAAGGCTCAGTTTTGTCCTGATTAACCTTATAACACCCCCCAAGATTAGAATATTCTTGAGTGGTATCCAGAGCCCCCTTAATGTTAGTCTGGTCAGCTTTTAGATATAGAACCAAATTGTTCGCAAACATCTTAGGTTTAGACATTCCTTGAGGTGGGGTGACAGTATCCTTGGCACTTCGTATTCTTTACGCTAGCGGTTCAATAAAAAGTAGGAAAATTATAGGGGACATTGAGCACCCCTGTCGGGTTCCATGCTTAATTTAAACAGTGCCTGCTAACTTTGCATTTATTATTACCCACGCTTCTGCAACTTGTTAAAGATTTTTAAGCATTGTCACCATTCTAGCTGGGAATCCAATTCTCTCTAACACTAAAAATAAAGCATCCCAGTATAAAAGAGCGAATGCCTTCTTGGCATGGATCATTGCAATTGCAGTTTTGTCCTGAGTGGAAGAAAAAAAGTCGATAGCCTGGTCCAAGTACTTAATATTCGCTGCTGTAGTTCGTTTTGGTAAAAACCCATTCTGCTCCTTATGCACCAGGGCCTGCCCAACCTCAATGATACATGATGCCCAGATCTTGGCAAATAGTTTGGGGCGATAACAGTTTGCACTCACAGGGTCTTTATCTCTTTATAGGAAACTTACCATCACTGACTCTTTGAAAGTCGGGGGCATATCCAACTCATCTCCTATTTCATTGAATAATTGGACCTGATGCAGCAATAACTCTTTCTGGAATGCTGGGAGGCAGTACCTTGATTATTCTAGAAACAATCCTGGATAAAATTACACATTGTATCCAACCTAAGAGTGTTCTATCAAACTGCCATCGTGCCCTTGAGATTTTGGCATCTTCAAATTCTATTGTAACACCCACCACTGAGTGGTCTAAAGATGCATTGGCCCAGATCCCCATCCCCCTCACTTCTCAGATTTTGAAAATAAGTCCAGTTGTGAAACTGTGCTCTACGGACTTGAAAAACAGGTCAATTGTGCCTATCCACAGTGATCTAGATGCCATGGATCGACCAGATTTAAATTATATCTAATTGAATCAATAACCTGAGCAGTTTCAGGTTTAGTGCTTTTTATATCTGTCTGAAGTCTCCCATTTGAAGTCCTGAGTATAATCCGGCACCGGGCCATAAGAGTTGAGGAGGTTACGGGAGGTTAAGGGAGACTCATTGAACCTATAATTTTAACCAGATCCATCTACCGTGCTTAACTCTAATAACTTCCCTCATTTCCCAATCCACTGATCTATGAAGGAAAATTGTCACACCCATACCGCCAACAAAGCTGAGGCAAAAGATGCATATGAATATGTCTTAGGGATAAACGTTTTTGGTTTAATATCTTTAAGATGGGTGTCCTGTAGATTTAATACTTCAGAATGAAAATGTGGCTAACCAGTTCATTACAGCCCTATATTTTTGCCTATTTAGGACGCCATTTACACTACATGGGAGAACCCAAATCTTACACTTCTCCTTTACCCTGACTTTGTCTTACTGCCTCGCTACATAATAGTGGCTGAAGCTGGACCCTTTTTTCATCTCTTTCCCATTTTCTAATAATGCTAGTTTGGTGCCCTGAAAAAGCACCTTGGCACACTCATGAGGCACAGCTCTCTGTGTGCTACATTTAGAATAGCTGTGTCAAGCACAAACAATCTCTGCATGCTGTCCACTACACAATAATCTTCATAACTCATGGGCGAATGGTACATCCCATTCCAATGGTTAAATGTTTAACACATATCACTTGCTTCCTTCAGCAGGGGTCCACTGTAGTCCATCGGTCACACTGTGGCAGCTGCAGTTCTTCTTTTGACAGGTCTGCCTTGTCTCTTGTGCAAGGGCATTGGTCTGACCTGGTTACATGTAGGGTGCCCCTTCAGTGCTTGTCGCGCTTGCTCATAGGTAACTGGGATTAGTCATTGTTGTGCCCATGCATAAGTGCTATTCTCTATCAGATGCCATGTGGTTGTGTAAGCCCAATTTGCTAAGACGACTTCAACTTCATCATTAATGACCACTGATTGTGCTTTGGTCATTTGATCCACCTCATTGTTGAACAGAAATGCAAGGGAGTAATCTAATAGACAGTGGCTATCTACATGCCCCACCAGAGATTTGACACTCCTGCCCTTTCTTCCACATCTCTTTACACAGCTGCTCACCATCCCAGACCAAGGCACCTTTGGCTTTCCATCTGTTTCTGTGCCAGGTTAGTGCCTAGCTCACCAGTCTTTGATGAGTGGCCCATATGTCAGTACATACAACAGTTTTTTCTCTACCGTGAGCTTGCTCAATCGCTGCTGCAACCCCTTGCACATTAGCAAACTTGATTAAACCACTGCAGATTCCATTTCCACATTACTGTGTAGACTCCTGTGGTCTACGTACTATAGCACCTGCCCGTTCTTCTCTCACCTAGCCTAACTGGGGAATTCTTGTTCTTAAGGTGAATGGCCAAACCCCCGAGATGTGTTCGATTTCTACAAATGCTAATATGGTCCTACTAACTCCTTCTCTACAGCGGTCCAGTTGTTCATTATAGGCGTCAGCTTTCTGGACCAGAATTCCAGTGGAACTTTCCCTATTCTCTGTCTTTGCCACAGGCTCCACACTGCCACATCATCCTGTATTACCACCTCTAACTCAAATAGACCTCCTTCTGCTCTGGGACCTAGGGCAAAGTAATTCTGTAATGCATCTTTTGCTCTCTCAAAAGCTTCTTTCTGCTGTAATTCTCTAGCCACTTGGCATCAATGTTTTAGAATTATTCATAAATGGGTAATGAGCTGTCGGCAAAACCCCATCAATGCAATAAATCTATGCAATTCTACTTTTGTGGTAGGGACTTTCAACTGCTGCACCATATCAATTACTTTCTGTAATATGATTTTCACCAATCATGACCAAATAGTAACCAAAATGTTTACCACCTATGGGGGACCATACGTCATTTTGGAATAGATGGCCCACCCCCTCTGCTGTAAGTAGTCAATTAGTCTCTCTATTAACCATCCCACCAAGAAAAATACTTGCTGTCTTGCGCCATATCTGTTCACATTTTTTCAAATATTCATCAGATGATAAGCATATTCCATTTGCTCATCTGTCCCATAACTGAACTAGTAAATCTGTGTATTATTTCCAACAGTTCGCTTTGCATATAATCCCTCACCAATCAAGTATTTTGTACTCCACCCAGTTCTGACTATTTCTACAAAAGGGGTAAGCCACCAAAGCCCCCCCTTCTCATCTAAGTCCTCTCTTAATTCTACCACCCTTACTTCTCCTTCATTGGACATGTACAAGGATTCCAATCCTCTTTGTGCACCAGTGCCTTCATGTGCACCACTTGGGATGTCCTGTGCTTGTTTTTCTCTGGCTACTGCACTTTTCACATTCTCTCTTATAATTCTCTGTCCTCCTCCTTGCAAGGCTGCTACCTCACTCTAGAGTGTTCTTATCACAGCCTCTTGGATTAATTCTTGCTTATACATCATGCAGAGTGCAGCCAGGAAATGCCATTCCACTTGTCTAGCTGCTTTAAGCTCCAGCTCCCCCTTTTAGCTTTATCCTCTGTAGGACATTTTCCACTAAAAAATGGGTTAATTTTTGGTCTAACTCTGCACCTATAACTGCAGTCATCCACCACTTTAGGATTTCTTCAACACCAGCAAACAAGTCTGTCAACATCCACACAGGAATGGATTGCCCCCCTTCTGCCTTTGGCTATCTACTTTATCTCTTTTGCATCCTCACAGAGGCAATATTGATTTGAATCCCACCACTGCCACCATTTGTCTTGGACTGGCTGATGGCAACCAACCCAAGTGCTGTTAATGAGGTATACATTAATATGGACGCTCAGTGAGGAGCAACGCACACGTAGGTTAAATAATATGACTTTAATAAAATACTAGCTCAATCACATGTATTGACAACAATAGTTAAACAGCAGACTTTTGCATGAATAACACTAGTGCAAATATGTATATATGTATCAGTGATGCTTTTACATTAGCGATATGGTTAGAGGTAGGTGCTGTAATCATCTATCAATCAATGAGCATATTTAAAGTGCGCTATTCACCTGTAGGGTCTTAAGGCACTGTGGGGTAGATCCTCAAAATTCAGTCAAAAAGCCTCATGAAGCAGTGGATTAAAGCACAAAAGTAAATTTGACACATACTAACACAGGAGAATCCAACCTTTCACCCTAGATACTGAACCCAATGATCAAATACAAGTATGAAGTGCACTACTAACATGCTGGTAGAGAAACACATGGAATAATGAATATGACTTCAATAATACAATGACAGAACCGTTGCATAAATAACACTAGATTCACTAATGGATGAACAGTAGAAGGACAGTGACATGTATCTTTATAGTGCAATGCTTGCACAGTGATAACAGGAGAAAGGAACAATAATCTTCACAGTGCAGTAAATCAACAGCAGCATACCAATTTTATAGATTATGATAAAGCATGAGTCTCTGGCCCTTCTCCCCTAGATCTTAACTTAACACTGGTAACCCCATTCGGACTACTCTGCTCTCCCTCCCTCGGAAACGGTGACTAGGGCAGCAATGGGTGACAATGGTTTTGTGTAACTCCGACTGCGAGCGTCTCCGAAGCTCTGGCACTTGTGTCTTTTATACACTAAAAGCTGACTTATGGAATATTCTACAATATTCCATTCACTTCTCTCAGTTTCTGGTGTTATTATCAGTGTTTACAAATTTGGTCTTTCTGGCACTCATCAATCGTGTTCGCAAATTCCCTCTGAGTCAATACACCCTCAATGGCATGTCTCTTCCACAATTCACATGGTTGCCTGGTGTGGTAAATAAGACAGCAGTGTCTTTAAAAATGTTGAACACAAGCATCATTAAACAGACTATCTTGAAGACCTGTGGAATGTCAGTGTCTTAGAAATGTTAAAAACAAGTGCCATACGCTCAGTGCAGCCCGGAACCATAAACAGACTATTTTAACCGATGGTAACACCTGCATTGCAAGCTCAGCTCAGTGCATGGGTTTTCTGCATGCATTTCCACTCATCAAGACTGCCTAAACTAGTTAACCATTTTGCATCACAATCTTTCACTATGTACACTACAGTGGTGACAATAGGGCCCAGGAAGTGTTTGGGGGAATGTTGGTCTCTTTAGATATTAGGTGAGGCCAAGCGCCCCTTGTCCTTCCGGTAGTAAGGTCGTGTTTGGGTCTGTGAGGTCTTCCAGGAGGAATTTCATGTATCTGAGGAGGATGATGTCGCTGGAATGGAGGATGAAGTGGGCAACAAAATCTGCAATGGTGAAGTTGCCTGTGAAGTTGATATGTAGGCACTGTGAGCTGTATTTGAGGCCACACTCAAGGTCAAGTTGGCTGTGATGTGGAGCTTGGATGACAGGTGTTCCATGTTGCTGGTGGGTGGAGTGGCAGAACTAACTTCTGAAAGAACAAGACAAAAGTGGCAAAGGAATGAGCAGACGTGAACAAAAGTAATAACAAAGAGCAGCCAAGTAAAAAAGTGGTGGATCTAGCTCCAGGCACAGATGGGTGAGAGAGAGAAAGCAGGCTCAAAGAGTATGAGAAGAGAGAAAACAAGTACAAAGAGTGCGAGAGTGAATGAGAGAAAACAAGTTCAGAGGAGCACAAGAGTGAAAGGCAATCAAGCTCAGAAGAGCTTGAGAGTAAAACAGAGAAAAGGAAACAAGGTAAAAAGATAGTCAGTGGCAAAAAGTAAAATGTGATCACAGAGGAGTGAGGGCAAGTTAAAGAGAAAATAGAAGTACAAATGAGTTAGACTAGAATAAGAAAACAAATAAACTGCAGTGGCAAATAAACTTGATGATGGAGACAGCAGGAGAGAGAGAGGGGAAAGTAAACTAAAGAGAGAGAGAGAAAGAGGAGAGAAGCAGAAGGAGCATGGTGGAAGCCTCTATGCCTTGAAGCAGTGCCTGAAAGGGCCATTTATGGATGGAGGTTCAAGTACATCTAAGTCATATGCGGCTAAGCGGTATCTGCTTAAAACATAGGCAGATCTCTCTGGCTTTGCTGTGTGGTTGAACTCTGTGGAATGGAGGCTGGTGGCTGTTGAGGAAAAGATAGAAAAGGAACCTGACTGAGGGCAAGGCATATGGAGTGTAAAGCAAAACCTGATTTGGGAGAAGAATATTGCTGTGCTATTATCAGGATATATTGACTCACTGAGAAAGCCAATAGGAACAACATGGTCAGTTTCCTGAAGGATTTTCTACTTGCCTCCTAAACTGTCAATTTGGGCTTGCTCTTGCATTCTAGTAGACACACAGGGGCTTATTCACAAGCCCTGTGGTACAGGGCAGTGCAGCAAGCGTCAAAGGCAGAGGGTGGAAATGTGCTGTATCTACAAGATATGGCACACATCTGTCCTCTCCCCCTGCATTGGTGCACAATGGGCTGCCTAGTGCCAAAACAGGCACTTTTTCACCAAGGTGCAAGGATGCCTGCATCACAGACAGGATTGTTTCTGTGCAGGAAGTGACACCAATCCACAGAGGCTTTTTCCTCGATGTGTGCTGCTGAATGCAGCACACATAGAAAGAGGAAAAAACTAGAAGAACTAAACATATTTCTCCTTGTTGTGTCTCCCCTGTGGAGGAGTATGATTTTGACTCATTCCCAGATTTACAGATTTTTGTAAATCTGCGAATGCCTCAAAACCTATGGGTGTTGCTAGGAAAACCTACCGCAATGCTCCCTAAAGCAGTGTAAGGATATGCAGCGACTTGCTCTGTGTTACCTTACACCATTGGGCTTATTCACAAGATCTGTGTGGCACCGGAGCTTCACTTTGTTTGACGCACAGGGGGCACATAGCACAGGCCCATATCTACAGGCCACACAAAGCAATTTTGCGTGGGTTTTCAAAGCCTTGTAGATATGGTGTAAAGCAATGCAGTGCGAGTTGCATTTCTGCACTTTTCCTGTGGCATGGGGCAGTACATGAAGGTCACTTGCTGTGTTACCCTGCACCACAGGACTTATAAATAACCCCCATTTCTACAAGGCCATGCAAAGTCATGCAAAGTTGCTTTGTGTGACCTTGTAGATAAGCGTTGCCAGTGTGTCACAAAAAGTGATGCACCGACAGCACACATGGCTTGTAGTAGGCCCGACAGAATCCATCCTAAGCACCCACTGGACTTGCTTCATCATAGCCTGTCCATCTCTATTTTGGCAGAATATTCATTTGATACTATTCCCAAATGAAGTGGTGGCTGGCATGTATTTAGAGCGGTGGGGAGCGGGCAAAATATGGATGATATTAAAAAAATAAAGGAAATCCCCCTTACTATTCTGAATTGTGGCACAACATCCTCCTCCCTCGGGTGTCTTCTCTCCTCAAACCTCGGACCCAGGACACCGCACTACCCAATCCTGGTGCTGCTCTCATGCTGTTGCTGTTTAACAGCATCAGGATTGAAGGGAGTGGCCTCCCTCAATGGTCTTAAGAGCACTGGAGGCCTGTGCTTTCTCTAACCCAGCTGTCTAAGAAATTCAGAAATGTTCTTATTGGAGGTCCTGTTTCTGCTGGTACCACTTGATATTTTCCATGACTGTCATATTGTCACATTCTCATGTTTCCCATGTGTTTGACTCTCCTGGATAGGATGCCCACAATTCTCGTGCTTACTCATTGGTGTTGGCTCTAATGTCCATACACTTTGCTAGGCCTTTGAGGGGCTCAGGTATTCAGCTAACACTACCTCTAGGCATTTATCACATTAGGTCCACATCCTTCCTGTCTGCACCCTTCTGTCCCTTCTCCTGTGCAGCCCTATTCAGGCCCTATTCATGTACTCTTTTCCTTCTCCAGCAGCCAGGTCTTACCCTTCACCTATTCCCTTTTATCCTCCCCTCGGTTTTGTCTTCCTATAGTTGTTTACCTTTAGCTGAAGAGTGAGACCTCAGCATCATTCCATGCCACCAGTTCATTAGATATTAAAACACCCAGCAGCCAATGTTGTTACATCTAGTTCAACTACCTTAGGGGACCATGCAAACAGCAGAACATGAAGTTTTAATCACAGCAATTGGCAAAGTGGAAGAATTTAGGTTGTGTTGAGAAATTTGAGCATTCGGACAAGTCCTAGTCTCCCTGCTCTCCCAGGTACTCTTGTCAGCAGCTCAACAGGGATTGCAAATCTTCCTTTAATATAAGAGCCCTTTTTGGAAATACCTGGTTATCTGGGTTTGCGATCACACCATACCGAATGTTGGGCCTCATTTATGAGGCACACTTCACCACTGGAACGTAATTTTTTATTACTATCCTGTTGCGCAGTGTGTCATCCCATATTTTCAAGGCAAGGCAAAGCCACCTTGCGTGACTTTACATGGCCCTGTAAATATGGACCCCTTTCGCGCATAGAACTCCGTGAAAGCAGCATTCTATGGGTGTTGCTCTGGGTATTCCCATGTAACACCCATGCAGCGCTAAGGAATCTGACGCATTCCCAGATTCACAAGTCTGGGAATGCGTCAGATTCCTACCCCACCTCAGAGGTGGCGTAGAAGTAACACAACAGGGGGATATATCTTCATTTCTCCCTGTTTTCTGCAACACACATAGAAAGAGTAAAACACCTCACAATTGTTTTTGTATTTTGTAGATAACAGTGCATTTCTGCCCTTTCCTTGTGGCATAGGGCAGGGCAGCAAGAAACCTGCAGTGCCACCCTGTGTCTTGGGCTTGTAAATAAGCTCCATTATGTTTCAGGTAGAGGATCTTTTACTGAGTTGGGGAAGATGCCTTTTCTTTTGCACGATGTGGGTCCCTCAGTATCCTGTTTATTATTCACATTAATCATCTTTGGTTCGGTCGATATTAATATGTTTCTGGAGGAGGGTCTTATACTGTTCAGAAGAAGGTCTATTTGTGCTTTTACTGAGACCTTTCACTAAACCTTTCAAGAAGATTAATTCTCGGGTAAGAATAACAATGTGTTGATATATTTTCCTTTGTTCCTTTGAGCACAGGTAGTACTTTCCATCAGGGCTCAGGAGAACATCCTTGATGCAAGTAGTGGGCCTCAGATTGACCCGCCCCACACCCCAGAAAAGCATGGCTAGTCTAAAGAGAATGCCCTATTTGTTTCAAAATGTATTTAAGCACTCTCAAATTCTTCTTCAGAAGTGGCTTCTACACTACTAAAAAGCATTCACTATTCCACACATTTTTTGAAACCTGAAAACCTAATGTGAAGGACTATATCACGTGTGGCCTTCACTCACATCCCTAATGCAAGAGTTGATTTTAAACCCCTACTCTGATATTCCCTCTAATATTAAGGATGCATTCGCTCATGAGTCACTGCATATCACAAGAAAGGAAACAAATGTGGCTGAAGAATGGCTTAACAATGAATTTAGACAATATTCTCAAATAATGACACGCCTGCATACTTAACAAAATTATCAGTATTCAAGATGGACATTTACAAAAAACGCTTAATCGCAAAGATGGCTAAAAAACAGACTTTTAATTTCTCCAAATGCCAATAATGTATTTGGAAGTCGAGAATTGAAAAGGGCGAACAGAATATTCACAAAATATATTTGAGCTTTAAGAGTTATATGAATAATTAATGTATTCAGACCCCAAACCTGTAGTATTCGTTGAATTGCACTGCCAACTTTTTAAGATATTCTATTTCATTCAGCATATTAGAGAAACTGATTTTTTGAAACTAAAGTAACCTTTCCTCCGTATAAGAAACCATTGTAAATATTACAAAAGCATACTTGACACTAGGATTCAAACCACAGCCAGGCATTGTGTCCCTTGAAGATTACAGGTAGCCATCTTCCTATCTGTAGATCTCACACGGAATCAAACGATTCCCAATCTACAATCAACTAAAAAGGACTCCAACATTCTCGTTATAATGATTGACAATCTTAAATGTGTCATGGCTGGAACACTGTTGACTTTCAAAGATTATAACCTCAATACACGCATGTATTGTAGACGATGACAATGTGCACTTGAAAAAACATCAAAACAAGAATCTGACATGTAAATCAATAAAATAATAAATCTGTGCCTAAATATTGGAAGAGAATGACTTTTCTGACAAAGTACAATTATTCAGTAAATTCAATGACTTATTAATCGTATTTTTTTGCTTCATTCCTAATTCGAACTGTATTTTTTAATCATATGTTTTATTTGCTTCATTCGTAATTCGAACTGTAATTCATTGTAATAATTTTACAATCACATATATACAAAAATAACAAAGAATATATTAATTAAAATGTGAAGGAAAACAGTGACGAAATAACTGTCATCAATAGTCAAGTTAATTGTAGACAATGAAAACAAAAACATAAAACACCGTATTTTCATAAGGATGGAATGAAAACCTAAAAGGATACTCATAGACCAATGTCTCTATACAAGAAAAAAATGAAAGAATCTGAAAACAAATTCATGGCGAAATCTTTTGAAAGCGAAGAATGACACATACCTCTGTCTGAACTGTTTTCAACTCCAACAATGACAGTTAAAAAGACATAATGCACCACCCACATAGGAAAACATCAAAACAAATGAGTACCATAAAGTGTCAGTCAATATGCATTATATTTCACGCAGTGGCAATGTAGGAGAAACAAAATGCAAGGCAAAGATAAGGTAATGGGTGCATAATCTAACATCTAAAGATTGAGCCGTTGCCATTACCACTGCATTGAGATGAACATTTTAGAGAACAGATTGCAACACTCACTCACCCCGGATCTGGCAGCTGGGAGCCCCGTTAACCCAGTGCTTAATTTGTTAATAAAAACGTCCAGGTGCCCAAAGTCCTCCTCTTAAACACGCGGCTGCTGCAATTAAATGTGCAAAGACGGAATACAGAGGCAGGGTAATGCTGAAGCCGTCTCGGGCCTCTTCAATCCATTTACAGCCCCTCCCTGCTCCTTCAGTTCACTACTCCAGCTTTCTGCTCTCTCCCTCCTTGACGCCTTTTCGTTTTTCTCTTCCTTCGTCTTTCCATTATGTGTCTTTTGTTCGCAATAAATGCATGAGACAGTAAATTAAGCGCTGGCCCTCAAAAATAAGTGCTGGTGTTCCACACCGGAAACAACAAGCACAAATTAAGTACTGCATTAATCACATCTACAAACTCCCACCCTCTCCTCAGAAGCAGCTTAACATCCTTCCCTCTGCTTCTGAAGACCACAGTATGCTACACCACACGGAACACTTACATGCCTTTCATCAATTGACACATTTACTTTGTCACTGACTAAAGGACATATTTATACTCTGTTTTCACTGAATTAGTGTCATTTTTTATGCAAATTCAGTGCAAACTTAACTCCATATTTATATTTTGGCGCTAGACCCGTCTTGTGTCAAACTATTGGAGTGAAATAATTTTTGGGGATGCGTGAAACCACCTTGCGTCAAAGAGATGCAAGGTACTGTCCCAAAAAATGACTCAAAGCCCCTAGCACATTTTTTATCCTCCCGTGCAAGAAAGGTGCATGGTGGGAGGCGGGCCTAAATAATGGCGCTAAGCCTGCTTAGCGCCATTATTTAACGCCTGGGTCAGGGCAGACGTTAGAGTACCTGTCGACCCATTTCCATGGTCAAACATTGGGGAAAGAACCCACAGGTGCCCACCCCAAGCCCTACGAACACCCCTACCCACGCCAGAGGGACACCAGAGGATGGGGGACCCCATCCCAGGTAAGTAGGTTTAAGTAGAGGTAAGTACTTAAAAAAAAATGTTCAAAGTGCCATTGGGGGCCCTAAAATGCCCCCCCCCTAAATGGCACCGTGTTCAGTGGCCCTGCCCAGGGGACCCTTGTCCCCTGTGCTGACCATTGGGGTGGTGGGCATGACTTCTGTCTTTTATAAGACAGAAGTCATGTGGTATGGATGGTTTTGCGTCAGGAAATGACACTAGGCTGGTTAAAGGCATTTTTATTGCCTCTAACCAGCCTAGCGTCATTTTTTGGTGCAAAACCCTCTTCCCACATACCACCACCCCTACCCGGCTAACGTCATTTTCTCAGACTCACCCTTTGCACCAGCTTGCAGTATTCAATAAATTTGGCACCTGGCTGGTGCTCTGGAATGACGCAAGCCTGCGCTATACTTTTTGATGCAAAACTGCGTTCGTGAAGTTTTGCATCAGAAAGTATAAACATGGGCCTAAGTATCCTAGTCACACCCACAATTCAATCTTCCCTCACATTTCCCACCCTGTATCGACACAACTTATGGCATCAAGGCATTGAAGTGCAATTCAGAGCACCCCTCACCCCTCCACCTGCCTATGAATTCTAGTCAACCCAGAAACAAGACAGTCCACTTGTGAAGGACAAGAATGCAAATCTCAGCAAGACCCCTTGAGATTTCCATTCCCCTGAGCTCTGTAAACTTATGACCATTATAATGAGGTAGGATGAACAGCTTTTATTTACAGTTCTTCCAGACTGAAGTGTACAAAAATGTGATTGATGAAATGCTCAAATTTATCTTAGACACTGGTAATCACTTAGGGTTACATCCCAGTCTACTGTTATTTTGCTCAAAATGCCACATCAGTTTGGACTCAGCAATATGCAAATCAGTCTTGACCCTGCTCCAATGGGAACAGTACAGCCTGAACCACCAAGCCAGGTCCTTCCTTAAGCGGAACACAAGCAACCCAGAAATGGCTTCACCCTTATGAGGGTTCATCAGCTGGCTTTTGCTTGGTTCCAGTGGCACAGTGTAAACACTCCACTATGCAGTGTTATGTAAAACAGGTTATCTTTTTTTAACAGTAAAAGTAGGTGATTAGTGTTAGGTTACTATATTTGTGTGGCACACAAAACCATTCAACACTAAGAACCTGATTTAGACTTTGGCAGGCAAGGTACCCTCTCTGAAAGGTCATCCCCAAACATTTGATCTTCACCCTACTGTTTTCTGAGCCCATTTGTGTTCACTGCCAAGCAGTGCTGAAGTGCTTGTGCTCTCTGCCTTAAACATGGTAGAATTCGCTTACACCCAATTGGCATATTTGATTTACTTATAAGTCCCAAGGAAAGTGCACTACCCGTGCCTAGTGTCTATAAAAATTAAATGCTACTAGTGGGCCTGCAGCACTGATTGTGCCAGCCACTTAAGTAGCCCCTTAAAAATGTCTCAGGATTGCCACTACAGCCTGTATGTGCATTTTTAAACTGCCATGATGTTTGCCAGGCCCAACCCTTTTTTTTAACACATGTAAGTCACCCCTGCGGTAGACCCGGGACAGCTCAGAGGGGAGAGTGTTTTACATGTCCTGGTAGTGAAAAACTCTTAAATTCATGGTTCACTACTTCAAAGCCTACCTCTACCGTGGGATAACACTGGAGTTACCTTATTACATTTAATGAGGTGTTACTTCCAAATGGGAACAGGTACCCACTTAATGTTTTGGGACTTTGAAATTGTAATGAAAAAACATCTCTTATGGTAAAGTCAGATTTTCAATTACAGTTTTGAAAATGACACTTTTAGAAAGTTGCCATTTTCCTATTTCTGCAGCCAGTCTCTGGGTCACATGACTGTGTGTAGCCAACAGTTGGGCTTTGCGTATTCCTCCTAGACAGCCACACACAATGGGAGCATAGGTGTGACTGGATAGGCCATCAGTGGCAGTATGGGAGAGAGGAGGTGAGTACCGACCTACTTATACTTGAATAAGCTTTGTCCTGCCTCCATACAAAGAACTGCATACCCTCAGTACTTAGTTTGGAGCTACAGCAGGGAAGGCAGGACACATGCACACATCAAAGGGTAACCTCTAGAAGTGTCTCTCACTTCAAAGGAAGGCCAGGTATAAATATTGGGCCTCAGCCACCAACTCTTCAGTACACTTTTAGCCATATGGTGACCCAGCCAGGAAGAAGGACTGCCACTCTGCTGGACTGCTACTTTGAGGATCTGTGGCCAATTTTATGTTGACATGCTTTCTGATAGCCTCTTGCCTGAGAGAATATGGGACCTGCAGCCTTGCAGCTCTTTGGAACTGACACATCACCTTGGCTGTGTGATGTATCCTTTCCTTGATGGGACCTCGCAATGCTATGGTTAGAATTTAAAGTACTCTTGTTTAGTGGGCCTAACTGGGTCCTTGTAGCCAGCCTGCCCTCCATCGTAGTTGGCCTTAACTTGTGATTTTGTCCTTGTCCGGTCGACCAGATTTCCAGAGTTGCTTTTTGACAATATTTTACTGAAATCTTTGAAACTGAATATCTCCATTTCTCTTATTTGGATTTTTGAGTGTAGGTCTTGTTTTGTGTATTTAAAAAAATACTCTATTTTTCTATAACTGGTGTGGGATCCTTTCATGGTGAGCTTTCACTGTGTTACCCTTTGAAGTGATGTAGAAATACGCTACATATTGCCTCTAAGGTAAGTCTAGCTGCTCTGTGCCAAGCTATCCAAGGGTTAAGCACAGGTTAAATTAGGGTTTGCTGGTGAATTCACCCTGAGAAGAATTGTGGTTTCTGCTTAAGAAGTCCTTCAACCAGTAACCCAATTTCTTACATCCTCTCATAAAGTAGCTCAAAGGAAGCCAAAAACCAAACTAATCAGGACATGATTACAGACAACAAATGAGGCTAACAGTAAGAGAGGATCCCAGTTTCGGCCTTGGCTTTTCATCATTTTCTTAAAAGGTATTTTCAGAGTATCATTATATCTTTCCACCCACCCATCCATTTGTGATGGTAAACAGAGATATGTAAGTGTTTTATCCCCAGACTCATTTGGATCTGTTCCATTACTTAAGAGACAAAAGTAGTACCTTGATCGATTAATGTTTCCTTTGAAAATCCTACCCAGAAAAGATTTCATTCAGGTGAGTAGCAATTACTCTGGTGGTGGTTTCCTTCAGGGCAACTTCTTTTTCATAATAGGTGTCTTACTCAACCAAGATTAAAATATATTTGTTCCTTTTACTAAATGTAATGGTAGGTCACACCACATCTAATCAAACCTGTTCAAAAGGGGTTCCTATGATGTGAATATTTTCCAAAGGCACTGTCTGGAGTTGATAAGAGTTTCTTCCTGAAAAATTGGACAGGTTTGACGGTCTGTTTTGAACTGATTAAAAAATTCATGGCCAGTATAACTGTTCTAAAGGGATTTTTTAGGTTTCTTCTAGTCTAAAATGACCTGCCAATAGGTTGAAATTGCCAAAAAAGGTCCTGTTCTCGAAAGGTGTCACTCTATATAATAGTTATGTATGATAAAAGGGGGATCTTATGCCTACACGTTTTATCTCTTGGGCCTTTCTCCCAGCATTTGGAAGAGAGCTGTCATTACTCTATGCTGCCTTAACATTTTTGTCTAGTTCCCATGGCTCTGTGGTAAGGATCTTATCTTTAGCAGGCCCAGTCTTTTTATCTATCCACCTTTCCTTCTGGGTTTTGCATCTTGTAGCTGACTCTATGGGCTCTAATTCCCCTTGCGGTAAAGGGGTCTGTTCTAACCAACACTGATCTTTTGTGAGACTGGCCTTTAGGAGATCAAGGAGCGGAGGGCTGTCAGTCCCTATAATAAGTTAAAGCCGCGGTCAGAAAACCGGGACCGGCGGTTTCCCGCCGGTTTTCCCCCGGCTGGGCGAATCCGCCAGGGCAGCGCTGCAAGCAGCACTGCCATGGGGATTCTGACCCCCTTCCCGCCAGCCTGTTTCTGGCGGTTGTCCCCGCCAGGAAGAGGCTGGCGGGAACGGGTGTCTTGGGGCCCCTGGTTGCCCCTGCACTGCCCATGCCACTGGCACTGGCCACTGACATGGGCAGTGCAGGGGCCCCCTAACAGGGCCCCATGAAGCTTTTCACTGTCTGCCTAGCAGACAGTGAAAAGCGCGACAGGTGCAACTGCACCCGTCGCACGCCCGCAACACCGCCGGCTCCATTCGGAGCCGGCTCCTGTGTTGCAGGCCCAGCGGGAAGGTTGGAATGCCGGCAGCGGTCTTTTGACCGCGTAGCGGCCAAATGGCAGTTCCCGCCAGAGTCAGAATGACCGCCCAAGTCTTTGAGATATTTCTGTAGCTGATTGCAGTTAGTTTTCAGACAGTTGATCTAACTAGTTGGCTTGTATTTTTAGGGTATCCTGGAAGGCTTCCATCTCTATATCAGCAGACTTAATATACCACTCCAGTGCCCATTCACATTTCTGCTGTCCTTCTCAAAGGCAGTGTCCAATGTTCTCCATCCTGTTTTGAATGGAATTATCCCACATCTAACACCACATGTGATATGGGGAGAGAAACACAATACTTCTGACTGCAAGGCTTCCAGCATTTGGAAGAGAGCTGTCATTAATCTATGCTGCCTTAACATTTTTGTCTAGTTCCCATGGCTCTGTGGTAACAATCGTATCTTTAGCGGGCCCAGTCTTTTATTCTATCCTCGTTTACTTCTGGGTGCTGCATCTTTTAGCTGACTCTATGGACTCTAATTCCCCTTGTGGTAAAGGGGTCTGTTCTAACCAACTCTGATCTTTTGTGAGACTGGCCTTTAGGAGATCAAGGAGTGGAGGACTGTCAGTCCCTATAATAAGTTATTCCAATAGATAAGGAAGTACTCCTATTTCTATGAAACTTGTTTCCCCTTGGGGCCCACCCCGATGGACTTTAGCTATATCATATTCCCAGTAATCCCTATTGATACATTTTATAACAACTTTCCTTTGAGGAATTATTCTATAGGGGTAAACCAACCATTCCAACTGAGAATTTTCATCCTGAATCTCATAATGCCATAATCCAATTATGGCTCACTGGAGATTCGGGTAATAGCTGGGTCTGGTTCCCAGAGTGTAATAGATTGGCCTATTAATACAATTGACTTCCATAGCTTTTTCGTCTGTTCTCTTCATTTGACAAAATCTGGCTAAATGCCCTCATTCTCCACATTTGAAACAGTGAGGTCTGGTACTTCCTCCTAGACATTGTGGAGTTGTTGTAAAGGGTGGAATATATTTTCTATATGGTACAAGTTCTTGTGGAATTTGGGAAGATGGGGGCAGAAGGAGTTTTATGTTTCGTACTCCTGGTATTCTGCACATGGAAAAAGCGTTGGCCATTTCCATGACATTCTCAAGAGTCAATCCAGCATGCTTTCTTAGCCACCTCTAGGTAGATCCAAGGAGCACCCCAGTGAACTGTTCAAAATATATCTCTCTAATATCTCTCTCTTTGGTACTTTCATGTGGTTTTAGCCATTTCTCTGCAGCATCCAAGAGACCTATGTGTATTTAATGGGTTTACTTTCTCTCTCTGAAAAGCTACTCTATAACCCTCCTTGTCCATTTCAAAGAATTCCGGAATTACCCTCTTGACTTCTTTATAGGCAGTATCTCCCCTAGGGTTAGCAACCTGATAGGCCGCTTGTGCTTCCTCAACTAATGGAAAGTGAGGTGATAGTTCTACCCATCTTCAAACCAGTAACTGGATTTAGCAGTGCTTTGAAAATGTATAAGAAAGTCAGTTGAATCATCCCCTGGTGTGAACTTTTACAGGGAAATAGTTGGCCTAACAGGACCAAGTCTTTGAGATATTTCTGGAGCTGATTGCAGTTAGTTTTCAGACAGTTGATCTAACTAGTTGGCTTGTATTTTTAGGGTATCCTGGAAGGCTTCCATCTCTATATCAGCAGACTTAATATACCACTCCAGTGCCCATTCACATTTCTGCTGTCCTTCTCAAAGGCAGTGTCCAATGTTCTCCATCCTGTTTTGAATGGAATTATCCCACATCTGACACCACATGTGGTATGGGGAGAGAAACACAATACTTCTGACTGCAAGGCTTCCAGCATTTGGAAGAGAGCTGTCATTAATCTATGCTGCCTTAACATTTTTGTCTAGTTCCCATGGCTCTGTGGTAACAATCTTTTCTTTAGCGGGCCCAGTCTTTTATTCTATCCTCCTTTACTTCTGGGTGCTGCATCTTTTAGCTGACTCTATGGGCTCTAATTCCCCTTGTGGTAAAGGGGTCTGTTCAACTCTGATCTTTTGTGAGACTGGCCTTTAGGAGATCAAGGAGTGGAGGACTGTCAGTCCCTATAATAAGTTCTTCCAATAGATAAGGAAGTACTCCTATATCTATGAAACTTGTTTCCCCTTGAGGCCCACCCAGATGGACTTCAGCTATATCATATTCCCAATAATCCTCATGGATACATTTTATAACAACTTTAATTTGAGGAATTATTCTATAGGGGTAAACCAACCGTTCCCTGATAACTGAGAATTTACATCCTGAATCTGATAATGCCATAACCCAATTATGGCTCACCTGGAGATCCGGGTAATTGCTGGGTCTGGTTTCCGGGGTGAAATAGATTGGCCTATTAATACAATTGACTTCCATAGCTTTTTCGTCTGTTCTCTTCATTTAACAAAATCTGGCTAAATGCTCTCCTTCTTCACATTTGAAACAGTGAGGTCTGGTACTTCCTCCTAGAACTTGTGGAGTTGTTGTAAAGGGTGGAAGATATCTTTTATAAGGTACAAGTTCTTGTGGAATTTGGGAAGATGGGGGCAGAAGGAGTTTTATGTTTCGTACTCCTGGTATTCTGCACATGGAAAAAGAGTTGACCATTTCCATGACATTCTCAAGAGTCAATCCAGCATGCTTTCTTAGCCACCTCTAGGTAGATCCAAGGAGCACCCCAGTGAACTGTTCAAAATATATCTCTCTAATATCTTCCTCTTTGGCACTTTCATGTTGTTTTAGCCATTTCTCTGCAGCATCCAAGAGAACTATTAATTAATGGGTTTACTTTCTCTCTCTGAAAAGCTACTCTATAGCTCTCCTTGTTCATTTCAAAGAATTCCAGAATTACCCTCTTGACTTCCTTATAGGCAGTATCTCCCCTAGGGTTAGCAGCCTGATAGGCCACTTGTGCTTTCTCAACTAATGGGAAAGTGACGTAATAGTTCACCCATCTTCAAACCAGTAACTGGATTTAGCAGTGCTTTTAAAATGTGTAAGAAAGTCAGCTGAATCATCCACGCATGTGAACTTTTAAAGGGTAATAGTTGGCCTAACAGGAACAAGTCTTTGAGATATTTCTGTAGCTAACTGCAGTTAGTTTTCAGACGGTTGAACTAACTAGTTGGCTTGCATTTTGAGGGTATCCTGGAAGGCTTCCATCTCTATATTAAAAGACAATATACCACTCCAATGCCCATTCACATTTCTGCTGTCCTTCTCAAAGGCAGTGTCCAATGTTCTCTATCCTGTTTCAAATGGAATTATCCCACTTCAGACACCACATGTGATATGGGGAGAGAAACACTATACTTCTGACTGTGAGGCTTTTGTAAGAGTCTAAACATAGAGTTCTTTATTCAAAGAATTTCAACATCTTGTAAAGGAGTCTTTGGCTGTTCTTCTGTTTCTTTTTCAAGTGCACTCTTCTTCTGACCTTTGCTTGTTATAGTCTGGGCCTCATTTACAACAAACAGGTGTATCAATCACAATGTGCCAATTTGCTTGTGACACCCTCCACCCCCTAACAACAGCATGGTAGCACTGTATTTACAATACAGTGCACCATGGCGCTTGTTAGCACAGCTCCATCAGAATATCTGACACAGTTGTGGTGCTTTGCTGGACTAGGGTCAAACATTATGATGCTAGTCCAGCAAAGCTCAGGGAAACCCATTTAAAACAGCCTAGCATCACTTTAATGGCTGCCCTTGAGCAAGCGTAAAAAAAGATGCTACAATGACACAATGAAATCCTGTCGATTTCACTGTGCCAATCCTGCGAACCTCCTAGCAGCGGAATGCCTCCCTTACATGCATCATACCTGGGGCAGGTATAATGTGGCACTAGGGTTTGTAAATGTAGCACTGGGTGGGGGACTGCTCTGTGCCACCATAGCATAAAAAAATTATACTACAATGGCACAAGGGACTTGAAAAATAGTCCTATGTTTCTTTTTCTTGAAGGGGCTTTCTTCTGGAGGACTGGATGCCTTGGACAAGAAGACCCAGAATCAATTGGTAAGTATTTATTCATTCTTTATTTCTGGTTCTCTTAACTTTCTTTCTCCTTCCTTTCATCACTTTCCTTTCTCTTTACCACGTTCGTACTCATATTCTCTTATTTTTCCAGTATTCTGCCTTTTTTCTATACTTCCTGTATGCTCAAGCATATATCTTTCACTTTTCTACCTACTCAACTTAAAACAATCTCTGCTAGCTTCCTAAACCTATCCCCTTACTATAGTGAGAAGAAAAGGAATATCATATACCTCTAAAGGTACATGGTCAATTCACTTTTTATTGTTCCCTCTTCCCTACACTCTTCTGCCAGGAACATCACCTCCACTCCCATATATGGGAACTGACCTGGTCAAGCCATGCTCCCCTGTGTGTACAGCTAGGGCTGGGAGGCTCTCTGGTCCTGTAAACACATGGGAGGTTCTGCGGCTGAAGTGAGGGCCTCCTGAAGTCCTCTGCAGGCTCATCCTCTGCCTCTGTCTCCCTGTCTTTTTTTGCAAACTGCTGCCAATTGATTTTATCCGCCTCTTCCACCCATCGCATGCCAATGTGTTCCTTAGCTCCTGTGCTTTCTCCTCTGCCTGCCACCAGCTGTTCCGAGAGTTTTTCCCTTGTTCAGTTTTCCACAGTGTTTTCTCTCTCCTCCTTTTATCATTTTGTTCTGCCTCCTCTTTGCCCTACCCCTTTTCAGTCTCTCTCCCTTTGCCTGAATAAGTCTGTCCTCCTTTTCTTGTCTTTCTCCCAGAGGGAAGAATGAGTCAGTTTTCTATTTTTGTGTTTCTTTCCTGTTTCCCTGTTTCACCTTTCTCCTTTTTTAATGTGAATCTTTAGTTTTCTTTTTGTTTAGGCTTCGCCAAGAAGGTCCTGGTCCAGGCTATGACTGGCGTATTTGGAAAATATGGAATCCTGTCTGGTTCCTGCTCCCCCCCATCACACATCCCTAAGCACAACCTGGTGTCCATTAGGTAGGATGTATAATATTTAAAGTGGGACATGTGTGACATAATAAGTGTGATGTTCTCATGGCTGCAACTAGAACATAGGACAAGTCAAAGTATAAATTATACACTATAACAAATGAACATTCATAACTTTGCACATCTCCCAGCACAGAGTCCATTCACATTTAATTTTTTATTTATTATACATCCACTTTAATTGTGAAGTCTGATTTGTGTTACATATAATGGAAATCTAACTTTTAGAAAGTTACCTTTACCCTGCTTGAAGCTTTGGGAGGCTAATTTGCGTAAGCTCTCTAGCAACCAACCAGCCTGTACTTGGCTTGATGGAAGTGTGAAAGAGGTGTTAAAACTGCTCCCAGAATGGAAACAATAGTGTGAGTGTGCAGAGGGGTTCTCTTCAGCCTACAGGAAGAACAGTTAGGGTAGATCCAAGGGTTTCATTAGCTTGAAAGAAGGTCCTCCCTTTCACAAGTAAATTTGAGGGGAGACCTGGAGGAAGTAGCCTTATCCTCTAGCAAGTTTGGCACCAAACTCAGAAGGATGGTGGACGGGACTGCTTGTTTCACTAGCCACACCTCAGAGTGGGCACAAGGTAAAAAGGGTACTTCCATCTTGAATTGTGAGAGTGTGGGGCAATGTGGGGCTGTTTGCAGTGTTGTAAACAGGAACTGCTGAAAACATAGGTGGAACTGCTAAAAGGAACGTTTACCCCATTGATCAAAGAGGAGTCAGGAATCAACGTAACCTACTAGAAAGTTCCAGACAGAAAGATGGCACCCTTTCCAGAACACTCACAGAACCTGCAGAAGAGGATGAAGATTATGAGGATCAAGGCCAGAAGGACTAGAGCCGGTGCACCAAGTTCAAGATCGCCAAAAGAATTCCAGACCAGGAGGACAAGAACATGAGCACTAGAGACAAAACAACCAGAAATACCAATTCCAGCAGTAGAAAGGCCTGAGAAAAGCACGAGGAAGGAGCAACATGGCTAGGTCAACCAAGGGAAAAGGAGGAGCATAACAGCCATAACAGCTGGGATCACATGAGCCAAAGGGAACAGGACAAGGAAAACTATGTAAGCCTTAGCCAGGAATGAAAGGCCCATGGGAGCCAGATTGAGGGGGACATGAAGATGAGCAGCAGGACTACATGGATCAGAACAATGGGCTGGAGAAGGAGTACTACCAGCAAGACCAGGACTCAAGGATTGTAACTAGGGGGTACTAGAAGATCAGGAAGATAAAGACTTAAATGACCGGCATATGAAAGAAGGAAAGTAACAGAAGGGATAGGAACTAGACTTGGTCCAAGTTGATTTAGTCTAGGGCCTGGATTGAGAGAATCAGGACCAGTGGAACAAGAAGTCCAAAAGAACCAAAGACAAGTGGACCAGTGCAGGAGACTGACAAGGCACACAAGAAGGATAAAGGGAAGGACCAGGGCTGGTAGGAGTAGGACCAAAAGTACTAGGTTAAAGGGTAACAGGACCAAGGAAAAGGTCCCAGATAAGGACCAGGAGGAGAAACAGGCAAGAAGCCAAGAGGAGGAGGAAGACCAGGAGAAGGTTCAGAAGTAGGAGGAAAAAAGCAACCAAATTGAATTAGGCTAACAAAATCATTTGAAAGATTGTGTAGTAAAATAAAATGTTTTCAGATAGACTAGGCAGTTTATTCGTGTGCCAGTGGTCTCTACCTTTGGCCTTTTTTGTTGGAATGTGGAGCTTGTTGACAATGGGTATCTGGGCCTGAGTAAGACACAGAAGTCAAGAATTACTTTGAAAGGATCATTGTCTGCTCCCTCTGCATGGTTTTAGGTAGGTGGGGCCCTTTCAGTCCTTGGTGCGACCCATTATCTGGGCTTGTACTCTCTGCTTATAAAGGTAATGAGAGAAGTGGGAATATGCACTTGTCAACCATAGGCACAGCCTTTGTCTATGGGTTGTACTTTTGAGTGCAGTGCTGGAGGTACCAACAGAAAGGTTGGGGAAAATGTGGTCAGAATTCCGTGTAGTGCTCCTAGCCAAATCCCCAGCTCTCTGCAGACACCAGACACCAGCTGCTAGCCCAGTCAGATTTTACTGAGTATAAATAATTCATGTCTGTTTTTCATGAGTACAGAAACACCACTCTGTTTGAAAGGTTCTGGGGCATTGCCCCCTTCATGATACTGATTCAAGCCACTAGTAATCACAGCTAAGGTGTTCCTGCCCAGCGAAATGCCACTGAAAGAAAGGTTTCTCACTTTGGTCCTCATTATGACTTTGGCGGTCTAAAACCTAGACCGCCGAAGACCCACCAGCCACAAGACCGCCAGGGATGGCCATCATCATAACCGCCATATTATGACTGCTAGCGGCCCTCTGCCAGAATTTGGGTGGAGAGCTGCCAGCAGCAATACTGGCGGTCGTTGGTGAAGTGGCAGTAGCTCCGCTTGCACCGCCACGTCATCACAACACTGCCACACCTATAATGAGTTGGTAATAGGCGTGGTGGTGTTGTGGCAATGGGGCAGTGCCAGCGGAACAGGCCCCAAGGATCCCGTCGCCTCCTGGACCTCCACAGTGGAAAGGTAAGTGCCCATCTAATAGGGGAGGGGGGGTGATGAGTGGTGTGTGTGTGCATGGGGATGTGTGTTTGTATAATTGGAGGGGGTGGGGTTTGTGTATGTGTGTGATTGTGAGTGTGTGAGTGCGTGAATGGATGTGGGGTGGTGGGGGTGTGTGCTAGTGTATGTGTGTGTCTGTAGGAGTGCGTGAATGTGTGATTACATGTGTGTGTTTGTGTGTGTGTGTGTGTTTGTGTACAGCGTGCATGTTTGGATGGGGTGGGGGGTCTCTAGGGGCTGAGGAAAGACCATTGCTGTGTGAGGGGGGTTGTGGGAGTTCATACTGGTGACAAGAATGAAGATTCGAGTTGCCAGTATTCTTTCTGCCATGGATTTCCTGGCGCTGTTGCTGCCGGGTAATCCCTGGTGGAAAGGAGGCTCCAAATACCGTCTGTGGTGGACTGCCTGGGTGAAGGTGGGCCATCTTCGACACAGTGGTCCAACCGCCCTGGTGGTACAGGCAGAGAACTGGCTGGTTTGCAGCCTATTCACCGCCATGGTCATAATCTGGGGGTCAAGCACTGCCGCGCCATTGGGGGTGTTACCGCCACTGCCAGCTTGGCAAAGCTGGACCACCAATGTTGTAATGAAGGCCTTTGTCTTGAAAATTATCTTGCAATTAAAATGTATCTTTACTCAGGCAAAGATAAATGTGAATAAATAAAGGTTTGAATCTTCGTGAAAGGCAAGCATTAGAAACTTTGTTGGTGAACGAAATGTGTACATCCCTATTTACTATATTCATATGTGCTGCATATATTCCATGAGCAATACTAAATTGCACACTGCTTATCGCACACAGTATGTCTATTCTTTTATGGATCAGCTCTTCACAAATTTCTACTTATAATAGATGTTATAAATGGAGCAAGCAAATGAATCCCTTCTGCTTCTAGAAGTCTTACAGTTCAAACCAGGCATGGCTCAAAAGCAATCCTTCTTTGGAGCAAAGACATTAAGCCCTGGAAGTTCATATTGAAAAATCCACAAGCATAATTCTTTTCCCAGAGCAACCTCATCCTTCTGAAACATCCACCCCTATGTTTGAGTAAATATACTATGCTTGCTTTACATTACTTTTCATGACTTTGCATGAAGGATGTGTCCAATGGTGGAACATGGGCATTCCCTCACTATTGCCCATGGTTTTTAATGTAGAGCCCCCTCTACTAACATTGGTCGTCAGGGTTTTATGCCATTATATAAGACCTCCTTGAGGCTGGCGGTAATAAAGAGAAGTTTTTTATTTTATTTCTTCAAAATTTTCACACATTACAAAACAAAGTTTTAAAGTATCTCTAAGCATAGTATTGTGTGGTGGAAGGGGTACCATCCAGAACAAAACCTATTCTAGATATTACACACATACCTTTGCACTATAGTGTAAAGATGTGTGCATGGCTTTAGCCAAACTAAGGGGATCATTCCGACCCCGGCGGGCGGCGGGCGCCGCCCGCCGGGCGGAGACCGCCAAAAGACCGTACCGCGGTCAAATGACCGCGGCGGTCATTTTGACTTTCCCGCTGGGCAGGCGGGCGACCGCCAAAAGGCCGCCCGCCCAGCGGGAAAGGCCCAGCAACGATGAAGCCGGCTCCGAATGGAGCCGGCGGAGTTGCTGGTGTGCGACGGGTGCAGTGGCACCCGTCGCGATTTGGGGCCCTGTTAGGGGGCCCCTGCAGTGCCCATGCCAGTGGCATGGGCACTGCAGGGGCCCCCAGGGGCCCCACGACACCCGTTCCCGCCAGCCTCTTCCTGGCGGTGTAAACCGCCAGGAACAGGCTGGCGGGAAGGGGGTCGGAATCCCCATGGCAGCGCTGCTTGCAGCGCCGCCGTGGAGGATTCCCTGGGGCAGGGGAAAACCGGCGGGAAACCGCTGGTTTCCCTTTTCTGACCGCGGCTTTACCGCCGCGGTCAGAATTGCCCCTGAAGCACCGCCAGCCTGTTGGCGGTGCTTCCTCCGTCCCCGGCCCTGGCGGTCCATGACCTCCAGGGTCGGAATGACCCCCTAAATGAGTGTCAGTACTGGGGAAAGAGAGCAGCAATGTCATTTCTTAGAATATATGGTGCTTCCCTGCTCTCTCCTCTGTGCACAGCACAGTCTTGACTTCTGCTGCGCTTGTTCTTCTTCTGAGTGCTTTGCTTTGACGTTTAGGCCCATACTCATACTTTTTTAGCGTCACATTTGGGCCTCTTTTTGATGCAAAAATGGCAAAAACTCACAAAATACAATTGTATTTTGCAAGTTTGCGCCGCTTTTGCATCAAAAAATTACGCAAATGCGGCGCTAAAAAAAGTATAAATATGGCCCTAGTGTCTTAGCTTCTACTCTGCTCCAGCTGCCCCTATGACATACTTGCCACAGTACTCATTTGTTTTAAATTGAGTTTAGACAAAATATTAAAGGGGTCTTTATGACCATGGCAGTCTTGAGACTGCCAGGGTCGTGGTGGCGGTGGGACTGCCGCCAATGTGGCAGTCCTACAGCCACATTACAACTGTGGCAGTAACCCCATGGTCAGCCCGCCAGCACCGCCTGATACCTCCACAGGAGGGACTGACGGTGCTGGTGGTCCTAATCCGTCAGGGCAGCGCTGCATGCAGTGGCACCCTGGGGATTAAAACCCCCTTCTCCACCAGCGGTTTAATAGCTTTAGCACGGCCATGTAACTGCTGGTGGAAACGGTGTGAAGGGCGCCCCAGGGTGGCCCCTGCACTGCCCATGCACTTGGCATGGGAAGTGCAGGGGCTACCCTGGCCAGCCCCATCATGATGTTCACTGTCTGCTGGTGCACCCTGCGCACAATAGCTTTGCCGCCGGCTCTATTAGGAGCTGGCATCATTGTTGTAGGCCTTTCCCGTTGATCCAGTGGGAAACTCTTAATGGGGCCCGCGGGAAGGCAGCCACACAGACAGAAACCTGACCGTCTGGGGTCCGGCGGACAGTCTTTTCTGTCCACCTAAGTCGTAATGACGCCCTAAGTGTGCAACATTGTGATACCAGGATATCACCACAAATACACTGTGATGCAGGAAATGTTGTTGAAAAATATTGCAAGTAAAAATATCATTTTCAGGGATGTGTTTAATAACATTGTGAAATATATAAATATGAGAATATGTAAAAAATATAGCTGATACTAATCTAATTTTTACCAATATTATTGTTATTTTTGTTTTCTGTTTAAGTATATTTTTATTTTCTATACTGGAATGTAAAAATACTTATTTAAATATAATACTTAATATTTAATTTTGTAATATATTTTTACATTTATTTATTAAAAAAACGTTATAAAATAAACTTCATGGTAACATACATTTTATAGTATATTACATTTTTAGTAGCAGGGTAATGTGTTTATTGGGGACAATGGTGGGAATTTTTTTAATAATTTATCTACTTATTGTATATATTAAAATTTAAAAGGACATTTCATTTTGTAGGTGTTAATATTTTATGTTCAATATATAGCTTACAGATTTAGGCCCTTATTACAACTCTGGCTGTAAATCCTGCTTTCCGCCATGCTGAAGACCGCCAACATACCGTTGCGGTGGTGGAATTCTGCTACCGGTATTACGACCCACATCTTGGAATCCGCCACAATACAGACACCCACACAAGCACGCCACACTAAAGGTCAGTGATTAACTGGCAATACCAAAACCTACACCGTCACGCCAACAAGAATACGCCCACACTATCACAACCGATGAATCAACGCAGTGGTCTTTCAACCGCGGTAATCCATTGGCGGTACACACCGCCGTGCTCAAAATACACACACATTTACAAAACACAACTACATTGGACAATTCAAAATACACACACCTGATACACATACACACACCACACCCACACACCCACAACACTATAAAACACACACCCACATTACCCACAAACCCTTACAACACATTTGTTGGAAGAAGCACAGAGAGAGATTAGCAAACACAACACCAGCATCCACAGACACACAACACCATCACCCATACAACATCCACGTACCTCAAACAACACACACACAAACACATCCCCCCACACATCACAACAGACAGCACCTCACACATCACCCATACCACATCATGGCTCCTCACAGACACCCCAGGTTTTCAGAGGAGGAGCTCAGGGTCTTGGTGGAGGAAATCATCTGGGTTGAGCCACAGCTTTTCGGATCACAGGTGCAGCACACCTCCATTGCAAGGAAGATGGAGCTATGGCAGAAAATCGTCGACAGGGTCAACGCAGTGGGACAGCATCCAAGAACACAGGATGACATCAGGAAGAGGTGAAATGACCTACGGGGGAAGGTGCGTTCAGTGGTATCAAGACACCAGATTGCTGTACAGAGGACTGGCGGTGGACCCCCAACTCCTCTCCCACAACTAACAACATGGGAGGAGCAGGTCTTGGCAATACTGCATCCAGAGGGCCTCACAGGATTAGCAGGAGGACTGGACTCTAGTAAGTCATATCTTTATTACCATATCCACCACACTCCACCTGCATGCCATCACATACCCCCACCCTTACCCTCACTCCCATCACTCCATCATCTCACATATGTCCCACTATCACAACCCACACATCTCAATACCAAGGCCCTGCATGCAACACCTATGCATGGACTACCGTCACCAAAGCATGTCCAATACAGATACCCACATAGACCCCAAACCAAATATCACAAAAGGGCAAACACAATGAAGCAAGCACAGGAGTAGAGGGTACCTCACCCAATGCACAAGATGGCACACACAGATACTAAAACAATGAATTTACACCCCAACAGGACCCATACCCAATGTCACCGGGCAGGAGGTGCCAGACATATCCAGTCCCCCCACAGGAGAGGCCCACAGTGATGACAGCAGCTCTGTACGCCTGGATCAAGATGACCAGCCCGGCCCATCAGGGACCTCTGGACAGTCGGTTCCCCTGCCACTGTCACTAGCCACCACAGACCCTCCTCCTCAGGAAACACCAGCACAGCACCCACCTAGCGGGCTCATCCCTCTGTCCCCAGGACACGTCAATCAGCAGTGTGTCTACCACTACAGGGAACCCAGGCAGACCCACTAACCTAAGAAAATCAGATACCTGCGGTCAGTGGCAGTCGGCACACGGTTCTGGGATAGGAGGCAAAGGATAACAGGAAAGCTGGGAGGACTGCTGTGCGACAGAGGGAGGACAGGTTCAAGGAACCAACACTCTTTAGGCACTCTCCAACATCATGGGAGCATACCATCTTTCCCAGGAGTCCATGGGCACAGTACTGGCCAAGTTTCAGGAGACCCAGCGGCTGCAGGAGGAACAGTACCTGGGGATCAGGGAGGACTTGAAGTCCATTAACAACACCCTGGTCCCCATTGCAGGGGTGCTGGGAGACCTTGTCAACACCATGAGGGACACAGTGGGACACAAACGGGCCCCTGTCACTAGCCTGGACGATGAACAGCCCTCTACCTCCGCCGGTGCTAGTGGACAGGAGGCACCTCCAAAGGAACAACAGGCTACCAGCATCCCACCCCCTGCAGAAGGAGAACCACCCGCAAACGGTCCCTGAGATCCAGGAACAAGACAGAGAACATTGCCAAGAACCCCGCCAGGAAATAAGACCCTCCTGAATGTCACCCTTCTGTCCCACTTTGTCAACCTGTCCACCTTAAACTGCTGTTGCTCTCCTTCCTATGCCCCATTGGACAATGCACCTGTGAGACCGAGAGACTGGACTCTGCCATGGACATTCCTCCACCATCACCCCAGCCCATTTCACACACCCTCCACTTATTAGCACAGAAATAAACACCCTTGAATCACCAAACAATGTGGAATCAGTCTGTGCTTTCACAAATGTGTAATTGCAACATCTCTGAAATATAGCAATGTCAATGTACTTCATTACCAATGTTACACAGCTGTAGGAGTAAACATAACAGAGGGCACAAATTGGGACCCAGATCTGTGAAATGGAAAGCCAAAGTGATAAGTCAGAGTCCATACACAGAGTTAAAAAGGCAGACTTATGCTAGGTCCTACAACAGTATGAGATGTGGGAAGGAGTCCATCCTCTTACCGGTGTCTCACTGGAAGTATTGCATGATGATGTTGTTTCGGTTGTCTACATCTTCTTCTTCTGCCTCCTCTTCTTCACTGTCCACAGGCTCCACAGCTGCCACAAGACCAGCATCAGGCCCATCCTCCTTCAGAAAAGGCACCTGGCGTCGCAAAGCCAGGTTGTGCAACATACAGCAGGCCACAATAATCTGGCACACCTTCTTTGGTGAGTAGTATAGGGAGCCACCTGTCAGATGGAGGCACCGGAATCAGGCCTTCAGGAGCGCGAATGTGCGCTCTATTATCCTCCTAGTTCGCCCATGTGCCTCATTGTAGCGTTCCTCTGCCCTTGTCTTGGGATTCCTCACTCGGGTCAGTAGCCATGACAGGTTGGGTAACCAGAGTCACCTGCAAATATTGAGGGACAACAGTCAGACATCTTCCAAACATTAGGGAATCTCCCATACCCAGACAGCAAATTAAACTGTGGGGACTTTAGGCTCACCTATTTGCCACAAACGGTGCCTCAGGAGTTGCCCCTTCACATAAGGGATGCTGCTATTCCTCAAAATGTAAGCGTCATGCACTGAACCAGGATACTTGGCATTCACATGGGAGATGTAATGGTCTGCCAAACACACCATGTGCACATTCATAGAATGGTAGATTTCTGGTTTCTGTACACCTGTTCATTCCTGGGGGGGGGGGTACAAATGCCACATACGTACCATCAATGGCACCAACGATGTTGGGGATATGTCCCAGGGCATGGAAGTCACCTTTCACTGTGGGCAAATGCTCCACTTGAGAGAAAACGATGTAGCTGCACATGTGTTTCAGCAGGGCAGATAACACCCTGGACAACACGTTAGAGAACATTGGCTGGGACATCTCTGATGCAATGGCTACTGCTGTTTGAAAAGACCCACTCGCCAGGAAATGGATTACTGACAGGACCTGCACTCGAGGGGGTATTCCTGTGGGATGGTGGATAGCTGACATCAGGTTCCAACTGGGCACACAGTTCCTGAATTGTTGCACAATCAAGTCTGTAAGTGATAATTATGTGTCTGTCTTCCAATGTCGACAGGTCCACCAAGGGTCTGTACACCGGAGGATGCCGCCATCTCATCATCTGCCCCAGCGGACGTGCCCTATGGAGGAGAACGGTGAGCAGAGGGTCATACAACACATAGGTTTCACAAGGCTGTTTAGCACAAACGTTAAAATTTCTCTATGTGCCTTTTTCTGTCCGTATTCCTGGCCTAAATAGGTGTGACACAGTTATTTGGCCTGCCATGTGGCCCCGTGAAATGGTGGCTGCCTGACCTGTAATGTGGGACAAGGGGAAATTAGTAACTGCGCTGGCATTGTACACCGTCGTGGTAGGCGGTCGAAGACCGCAGCGCAATTCAGTACTGGTTATCAGCGGGCCCTATGGGTTCCAGGAGCCAATGACGATGTACACTGGTGGTAAAGGTATGCACCGCTGGGGATGTGACCGCCATTTTCTATCAGTTCCCTCACTTGATACCTGACCTTCAACAGGAGAAGACCTACACTGCAAGTGCTGCTGTTACCTGTGTCTGGAAGTGACAATGGCTACAGTGTCTGGGAAAAGGGCCCCTACCTTCACTACGGAGGAGTTGGAGAAACTGGTGGATGGGGTCCTCCCCCAGTACATGCAACTGTATGGTCCTCCAGACAAACAGGTGAGTCAACTGTGTGCTGGAGTGTTGTGGATGGAAGACACAGGGGGGACAGGCCAGCATGTGAGGATGGTGTGTGTATGTATGTCTGGGCCAGGGTGGGAGGTTTGTGGGCAATGTGTGAGAAGAACTGTACGGGAGAGTAACATCCATTATAACTTCACTTTTCCTCTAGGTCAGCCCTCACCAGAAGAAGGGGATTTGGCGTGCCATCGCCAAGGAAGTGCAGACCCTGGGGGTCTACCAGAGACGGAGCACCCACTTCCGGAAAAGATTGGGGGACCTGCGCCGCTGGAGCAAGAAGACGGCGGAGGCCCAGCTGGGGATGGCCTCCCAACGCAGAAGGGGTGCCCGTCGCACCATGACCCCCCTAATGTACTGAATCCTGGTGGTGGCATATCAGGAGTTGGCTGGGAGCTTGAGGGCATCACAGCAGCCACAAGGGGGTGAGTACACTCTCATTCAGCTGACTCTGAGCGCATTACGAGGTGTCTGGGTGGGATAGGTGGGCTGTGGGTTCCGCTAGGCCAGGGCAGACGCGCAAAGGTAGATCCATTGATTTGCAGCCTCATTCCCTGTCCAACCCCAAAGGTGGTATTTGCCCTCTACACCTAGTCAGGCTCCTATGGCTTCCATCTGTGCATAATATGGTTCTCGACAGAGTCTCCTATGGGCATTTGCTTTTCCCCTGCCCTTTCAGTGCATGGCTTAGTGCATAGGGCTGCTCCCTGTGTGTTGTGTCCGCCAACAGTAGTGGTGTTGCATGCATTGACCATGTGTCTCCTCTGTCTCCCCCCTTTTGTTATGTCACTCTGTCCTTGCGTGCATTAGCATCATCTGGCGGAGGAGCAGTGGCAACGGAGCAGGAGGGAGCTGCATCCCACATGGCCCTGGAGAGTGAGTAACGGAGTCAGAAGGCACCAGTGGGACAGAGGGCGAGGGGAGCTCCATGACAGGGACAGGAGCAGACACCAGCGACAGCAAATCCTCCTCTGATGGCAGCTCCCTTGCGGTGGCAGGCACCTCTGTGCCCACTGCATCAACAGGTACAGCCGCTACCCCCACTACCAGCACCGCCCTCCCAGCAGCCCCTCATGGAGTTTCCTGTGCTGACTCACCTAGAAGGGTGGGCATCTCCTTCGCCCCAGGCATCTCAGGCCCTGCCCCAGTCAGCCCTGCTGCCCTCAGTGAGGAGGCTATTGACCTCCTCAGATCCCTCACTGTTGGGCAATCTACCATTTTGTATGCCACCCAGGGTGTTGAGAGGCATTTGCAGCAAACAAATGCATACCTGGAGGGCATTAATTCTGGCCAGGCGGCCCAACAGAGAGCATTTCAGGCCCTGGCCTTAGCACTGACGGCAGCCATTGTCCCTGTGTCCAGCCTCCCCTCTCCAACTTCCTCCACCCAGACCCAATCCCCTGTACCTCAGCCTATCCGAAGCACACCATCTGACCAGCATGCACACTCATCAACACACAAGAGTGGACATGGCAAACATAAGCACCACACATTCCACCTGCACTCACACAAGCACCATCCCCATGCAGACACACCAACATCCACTGCCTCGGCTGTGTCCTCCTCCTCCACGTCCTCCTCCTCCCTCCCTGTCTCGTCTCCACTCACACTACATGCACTACATCTTCATCCACTACCTCCATCACCAGTACGCCCATCACCACACACAGCTCACGTGCACTCACCACCCCCACTACCATTCACACATCCCCTGTGTCCTCTCCCGGGTGCCTCCCATCAGGGCTGCCAGTGTGCCACCTAGCGAGGCCAAGGAGCAGGCCATTCCACCACCTACCAATGTGAAGAAGGTGCCCACATGCCGGAAGGAGAAGCTGCACCTACAAGCAAGCAACGTCTCCTCCAAGCCAAAAGGGGACAGTGGCAAGGCACCAGCAGCGACATCAAAGGTGGGGAAGGGACACATGCCGAAGAGCAGGTAAAGACAAGGCACGGAGGCTCCAGCTGAGGGACCAGAGTCACCCCTTCTGTCAACCACACACCAACCTGTACGGCGGAGGACATCGCCACCTGCACCACCACCACCACCGCCACCTGCACGTCTGCTGCCTCACCAACAGTCCCTAGCATCATCCCCAATGGGCAGCCGTCCGAGGGTGCAGGATACGTCCTGCTGTGTCCCTCAACAGGTGCAGACACCACCGCGGTGGCAGTGGCGCCAGCACCTCTGCCACAGATACCACCGCAACCACCACCACCAGCCCTGCGACGTGCTCAGACAGTGCCACCACAGCTGACGTGGCAATCATCCCAGTGGCAAGCAGTCCGAGGCTGCAGGAGATGTCCTGGACCCTGCCCAGCATACATGAGGCATTACTCCCAGCACTGTTTGTACCAGCAGGTGCCAGGCGAAGTCACAGCAGGATGGAGTGTGTCTCTGCCTCCATGGAGTATCATGCTACCTGTTCCCAGGCAATCTCGTGGCACACACACCCAAGTGAGGGAATGGGACCTGACACACTGCATGTGAAGCACTCTGGGCACAAAGCCCCCTCCAGAACCAGTGGAGATTCACATCCACTACCTCAGTCCTTGGCAGGATGAAGCACTCTGGGCACAAAACCCCCTCCAGAACCAGTGGAGATTAACATCCACTACCTCAGTCCTTGGCAGGATGAAGCACTCTGGGCACAATGCCCCCTCCAGAACCAGTGGAGATTCACATCCACTACCTCAGTCCTTGGCAGGATGAAGCACTCTGGGCACAAAGCCCCCTCCAGAACCATTGGATATTCACATCCACTACCTCAGTCCTTGGCAGGATGAAGCACTCTGGGCACAATGCCCCCTCCAAAACTAGTGGAGATTCACAACCACTACCTCAGTCCTTGGCAGGATGAAGCACTCTGGGCACAATGCCCCCTCCAGAACCAGTGTAGATTCACATCCACTACCTCAATCCTTGGCAGGATGAAGCATCAGGGCACAAAGCCCCCTCCAGAACCAGTGGAGACTGTTATCCACTTGAGGGACTGTGGCTTTGTACTCCCCAGTATAAAGCAATAGGCAAACCACCCACTGGAGAGACTTGGGAGACTGTGGCTTTGCACTCCCCAGGATAAAGCAGTGGGCAAACCACCCACTGGAGAGACTTGAGAGACTGTGGCTTTGCACTCCCCAGGATAAAGCAGTGGGCAAACCACTCACTGGAGAAACTTGAGAGACTGTGGCTTTGCACTCCCCAGGATAAAGCAGTGGGCAAACCACCCACTGGAGAGACTTGAGAGACTGTGGCTTTGCACTCCCCAGGATAAAGCAGTGGGCAAACCACCCACTGGAGAGACTTGTGAGACTTTGGCTTTGCACTCCCCAGGACCAATCAGTGGGCATGGAGCCCCCTCGTGGTGCAGTGGTGTCGTCCGTTCATCTGGCTGAGGTGCCCCCTTCCCCCTCCCCCTGAGGTGTCTGTTTATTTTCCATCTGATGCCCCTGCAGTGTTCTCTCCGTTTCGAGTCAGGTATCTTGTGTGGGCTTCGCCCATGCATTTTGGGACACTGATCCACAGACAATGATTTAATTAATATCCAGACTTGTGTAGTTGGTGTACATATTTGAATATACAGATTTTTGAATTTGGCCTATCTGATATTTAATTGGTTACACTTGTTACAATCATTTCCTTTTGTCCTTGCATTCTTCCAGGGGGTAAGTGGGTGTATATATAATGTTGCTGCATGTATTTGTGTGTATGGTGTTGTGGGTGTGGGTGGGGGTGTTGCGTGTGTGTGTCACTCTTTTTCCTTCCCCCTCCCCTGTGTGCTAGATGCAGTACTCACCGTGGTTGTCGCCGGCATCTTTTCTGCTCCTGATACAAGAGGAGGTAGACCAGCATGGGAAGGACCTGTAGTTCGAGCTCCATGGCATCCTGGTTGTTTGTAAAGTGTCGAAAGGTGAGTGGTTTCCGTTCCAAGTCCTGTTTCCGCTGTGCTTTTGATGGCGTTGGTACCGCCCCAGAAAAGGTGGCAGATAGGCGTGTTGTAATACAGTGGGTGGAACCTTGTGTTCCGCCTGTCTGTTGGCGGTTACCGCCGCGGTGTTTGTTTCTACCGCTGTGGCAGTTGTAGTGTTGAAGTGGCTATCTATGTTGGTGGTTTCCGCCTTGGTCGTGATTCCATTTCTTTTTCCGCCGGCCTGTTGGCGGTATTACCGCTGCTTTAACACTGACCGCCAGGGTTTTAATGAGTGCCTTAATACTTTTTAATAGATGGAAATATTGTTTGTTAATACAGTTGAATATTTAGTTAAAAAATGTAAAATTTAAATGGTATCACCCATGGAACACCTGCCTGGCACAAAGTAAGGCAACGCAGAGATTTGGACTGCCTTGCTTCAGTTCATATCTATGAGGCTATTCAAAGCAATGCAAAGTGACACAACGGCATCACAACCTCTCATAAACCTCTCATAAATATACCCTTAAATGTCTAAAGCAGGGAAATGCCAGCATTCTAAGAGTAAAAACAACAGATGATGGACGGAATGCAGAGCAAATCAAACATTCACCCCCAGTCACAGATCTGGGTTTAATCCATCAGTTGTTTTGCTTGCCATGCCATTCCAGTTTTGACCCAGCCATATGCAAATCATTTTTGACCCTGTTTCCCATGGGAACAGTCCAGCCCGAACTGCCAGGCCAGGTCCTCCCTGGACCAGAAAAAAGCATCCTGGGACCGGTTTCAGGGTATCACCTTTCATCAGCCAGGCTAGCTTTAATCTGGTGGCATAGCAAGCACGGGGCCCACGTCTGGGCATACCCTTCCAACTTGGGGCAACAAAAGCAAGAACAACAGATGATGGACGAAATGCAGAGCAAATCAAACATTCTCCCCAGTCACAGATCTGGGTTTAATCCATCAGTTTTTTTGCTAGGTGATGAAGGGTGAAACCGTCAAAACGGTCCCAGGTTGCTTGTTTCCAGTCCATGGAGTATCTGGCCTGGCAGTTCGGGCTCGATTGTTCCCATGGGTCATGTGGCTGGGTCCAAACTGGGGTGGCATGGTGAGCAAATGAACTGATGTATTAAACCTAGATCTGTGACTGGGGATGAATGTTTGATTGGGTCCGCATTCCGTCCATCATTTGTGTTTGTTAACATTCTAAGACTGGCATTTTCAAAATTATAATTTGAAATCTTTCTTTACCTACCATGAGACAGTTTTCTATTACAATTCCCCAGCCACCAAACATGAACTGGTTACCTGTTCTCGTTTGAAGGTTACAGGTTATTAAATGTAATAAGGTGACTCCAATTTGATCCTGTGGGAGAGGATGACCTTCCAGTACAAAAAGAATGATTTATGAGTTTTTCACTAGCATGAATTGTAAACATTAAGGGTATGTGTCCATCTTTTTAATTACACTGCTCTCTTCCCTCAGGGTTGTCCAGGACCTACAATAGGGACAAATAATATGAATTACAAAGGAAGGTTTTGGCCTGGCAATAGGTGTATATTGCCAGGTCAACATGGTAGTATATAACTGTCCACACAGGCTGCAGCGACAGACCTGAGACATGTTTAAAGGGCTAAATAAGTGGGTGGCACAATCAGTGGTACAGGCCACTAATAGCATTTAAACACAGGCCCTGGGTACAGTTAGTATCACTTTAACAAGGACTTTTTAGTAAATTAAATATACCAATTAGGGATAAGCCAATGTTACCAAGGAGTGAGCACACGTACTTTAGTGCTGTTTAGCAGTGGTAAAGTACACAGAGTCCCAAGGCCGGCAAAAATGAGATCAGCACAAAATGGAGGCGAGAGATAAAAAGTCTGGGGGAATTCCACCCTAACTCTGACAGGTCTAAAATGTATCCCTCCTAGCTGAAACTGGGCAGACCTATGCAACCTCTCTGGAGTTCTCATCTCCAAGGTTGAAGAACCTGGAGAGACCAACAATATTGGTGTGGTCTGACCCAGGGAGGTGTCTCATAGTATAGTCCATTCTATGTAAGGAGATGGACCACCTCAACAGTTTAGGATTTTCACCCCTCATTTTCATGAGCCAACTGAGGGGCTGTTTCTATGAAGTCAGATCTGGTAAGGCAGTAACAATGGTTTCATATACCTCAGCAAACCTCCTATACTATCCCAGGAAGGCACACAATTCAGTCTCTGTTTTAGGGAGTTTCCAGGCCAGGGTCATTTCAGTTGTGACCTAAAAGGGCACTTTGCCCCCACACATCATGTGACCACAGTATGCCATAGAATCCTACTTTATTTGGAACTTACTGGCCTTGATAGTGAGGCTTGCCTGCTGCAGGTCCTGAAGAACCACCTGGAGGTGGTACGGTCCCCACCGCTGGAGCTCTACACAGCTATGTTGTCAAAGTAGGTGACACAGAATTCCTCATTTTCAGCCATGTCCTTGTTGACCAACCTCTGAAAGGTGGCAGGAGGGTTCTTTGAAGCAAAAGTCATCACCCTAAACTGCAAGTTGCCCTCTGGGGTTGAGAATACAGAACTCTCTTTGCCTACTCAATCAGAGCAATCTGCCAGAACCCTGAAGTAAGATCAAAGGTACCCAGAAAATTGTTGACAACCATCTTGTCGATGAGCTAATTATCTCAGGGGGTCGTGATAGAAATAAGCCCCCTGTAGTTCACACAGAACCTGAGTTCTGGGGTGCTACCTGGTGGAGCAGCCTTGGGTACCAACCACAGTGCTGGACCAGGGTGCTGGCTCAATCACGACGAACACCAGCATCTTGGAAAACTCCTCCTTGATACTGGCCCTCAACTTGTCTGGAACCTTGAAAATTTTGAGCCAGACAATTCAGGCCAGGGTCGTAGGCAGCACAAGAAAGCTGCCGTTTCAGGCATCATGTGAACTGGCCTGTCCTGACAGTTTGCTCTGCCAAGGCCCTCTCCTGAATGCTACTGATCTAGGAAGCGGAAAGCAGGGTCAGGCCTGGCTGACCAGGCCCGACCCTGCTTAGCACTGTTGGGATATGGCACATTCAGGATTCCGCAGGTCACAGAACTCCACCTCCCTGGAATTCCATGGAGTTTTTTTTTAACTCCGCAGAATTCCGCGGAGCCGGACTCCTTGACCACCGCCCAGGCCTAGAAATTACCCATAATGCCTGGGAAAAAAAACTCTCAGGATGATAAATTCATTTTAGAGTCTATTGTTCAACTAAAAACCAGACAAGGGAAAAATGTGAGTTGGCCAAGGTACAGCTAGACAGGTCCCAAAATAAACAACAGTAGTTTTACAAAACAGGTAAAAAATTGAGAGATTTAAAGGTGGAAGATTGGGCTTTAGTAATACAGCCCTCTAGTTAGAACAAATTTAGAGCAGAATGGCAAGATTCATATAAAATAATTGAGAGAATGCAAAGGATTACATAAAAATTACAAATGTCTCAAGCCTAGAAAGAAGTTATTGTTAGACCTGTCAGCCTTAGGGTGGTCTCCACCCAAATATTTTACCTACTTATCTCAAGTTCTTGTTGGCCTTAGGACTCTGAGCACTTGACCACTGCTGACCAATGCTAAAGAGCATGTGCTTCTCCCGTAAACATGGTAACATTGGTGTATACACAACTGGCATATTTAATTTATCTGTAACTCCCTTGTAAAGTGGTATACCCGGTATATACCTGCCATCCACGGCCTGTTTATTAAATGCTACTAGTGGGTCTAAAGCACTGCTTGTGCTACCCACACAAGTAGCCCTTTGAACATGTTTCAGGCCTGCCACTGCAAAGCCTGTGTGTGCAGTTCTAAACTACCATTTCGACCTGGCAAGTGTACCTACTTGCTAGGCCCACACCTTCCTTTTAAGCACATGTAGCTCACCCCTAATGTAGGTCCTACTTAGCCTCTACTTTGAAGTCACTCCCACTCCAAAGGCACAACTGGGCATGAGTGCTGGGTCCTTGACCCCACCAAATCGAACACTTCTGGACCCACAGCTGTACTCTGTCAGGAGAACTCCTGTGCTGCATCGAGGACTGTTACTTTGTTGGACTGCTGTACTGGAAGGACTGCTTTTTACTGTACTGCCCTGCTGCCTGCTGTTCCCTGATCCTTCTAAGGGAGTGTTGGACTCTGCCTTGTACCCAAACTGATCTTCAAGGGCTTGCTGGCCTTCCTGTTGTTGCTTGAGACTCAGGGATATCAAAGTCTTTACCCCTGCTCCTGTGCCTACTTCACTGGAAGTGGATCCAAATACTTGCACCAAAAAAATCAACACATCTCTAGCTTACATGAAGCACAACCAGAACATCAACCCTGTTGCAGGTGTAGAACCAGAGCATTGCTCTTATAACAAGCACTTCTCTGTAAGAGCCCGATGCTCACAATTGGGCATCGCCGTCACAGCAACTTGAAGAGATTGATGCATCCCTCCCACTGCGCAGAGAAACCCAGTGCATCTCACCTCGGAACCAACAGAGCTTGACTCAGTGATTCGTCATTGGAACTGATGTATCGCCACCACTGCATGAAGCGAATCGACACATCACCTGACTGCGGGCCCACCACTGACGCATTGCTCAATGCATTGCTCGTCTGCACCACGAATATCTCTATTACAACCAGGATGTAAAATATAAATTGTAAATTAGCACTTGTATAGCGCACTACTCACCCGTTAGGGTCTCAAGGCGCTGTACTCATACCGCTATGGAACCCCTCCTGGCTTTTCCCTGTGAGGCACCCACTCCTGAGCACCCCCAGGGTGAAGCCAGGCATCCAAGCTCTGTTGGGGCCATTGTGGAGATTAAGCAAGCTATTGCCCAGAGTTGGACCCATGAATTAGATTAGGCACGAGGCGAGAATTATCTGGTCAAGGGGAATTGAGCACAAGACCTGCTGAAGCGGGACTTGAACCCTGGTCTTGAGCCAGATCTCTGCTTCAGGGTCTGCCGCTCTAACCATTGAGCCACACTTCTCCACAACAGGTTCTCTGTTCACCAGGGCTGCGTGGCTCTTGACCCCGGCCTGCACTCCATTGTGGTTGACCTAAACTGTTGATTGTCCCACGGTCCAGCATGACCAGACATCTGACTAGGATTGTGGTTCTTGTTTGTACATAGCCTGACATCCAGAAACTCAGGGGCATATTTATACTCCGTTTGCGCTGGCATTGCGTCGTTTTTTTTTACGCAATTCCGACGCAAAACTAACTCCATATTTATACTTTGGCGTTAGACGCATCTAGCACCAAAGTCCATGGAGTTTGCGCCATTTTTTTGCGTGGACACGTACTTTGCGTTAATGAGATGCAAGGTAGGCGTTCCCGTCTAAAAAATTGACTCCGAGGCATGTGCGCCGTATTTACACTCCCGGGCAAAATTCACGCCCGGGAGTGGGCGGGTCAAAAAAAATGACGTACGGCCGCTTTTGCGCCGTTTTTTAGCGCCTGGAAAAGGCAGGCGTTAAGGGACCTGTGGGCTCTGAAGGAGCCCAGAGGTGCCCTCCCATGCCCCCAGGGACACCCCCTGTCACCCTTGCCCACCCCAGGAGGACACCCAAGGCTGGAGGGACCCATCCCAGGGACATTAAGATAAGTTCAGGTAAGTCATTTTTTTTTTTTTTGTGGCATAGGGGGGCCTGATTTGTGCCCCCCTACATGCCACTATGCCCAATGGCCATGCCCAGGGGACAGAAGTCCCCTGGGCATGGCCATTGGGCAAGGGGGCATGACTCCTGTCTTTGCTAAGACAGGAGTCATTTCTATGGGGGTTGGGAGTCGAAAAAAATGGCGCAAATCGGGTTGAGGCTAAAAATTTGCCTCAGCCTGACTTGCCCCATTTTTTGACGCCCAAGCTCCATATCCCCCTACGCCGGCGCTGCCTGGTGTACGTTGTTTTTTTCCACGCACACGAGGCAGAGCCAGCAGCTAATGCTGGCTAACGTCATTGATTAAATACGGCGCCCGCATGGCGCTTCAGAATGGCGTTAGCCGGCGCTAATTTTTTTGACGCAAAACTGCGTTAGCGCAGTTTTGCGTCAAAAAGTATAAATATGGCCCTCAATATCTAACAATCGTGATCAGCACTGAAGATAGGACGTGTGTTAGTGCCATACCTGATTGTTCACTACTACTCTATACTAATACCAATTTGAACCTTTATCAATTCTCCCTAATTTCCCTTTTAGATTTGTTTTGCTTAACCATGTCTATCTCTGAAAAAGCAGCATCTGCTCCTGCAGCAAATGATTTTGAGCTGCCCAAGCTAGAGTCCTAAACTGTGGTCCAGCTTAAGGATTTTTGCAAGGGGTTTCAAGTGTCCGTTAAAGGGTACACCCAGAAGGTGGAGCTGCTGAAGGCTTTGAGAGCCTAGGCAGAGGCCTGTAATGCAGAAGCTGAGGGCCCAGAGGAGGAGGAGCAAGAGATTGAGGAAGGTGAGGAGCTGATCCTGGATACTGAGGTAGACCTGGGACTGCCTGTGGAGGAGGCTAACAACTTGATGGAAGCAGTGGTTGTTCCAAGAGCAGGGAGTAGACTCTCATCAAAGAACCTGACTCCAGAGGAGCTAGAGAACAGGAGGGAGGAGAGAAACCTGGCTTGAGTCTCAGAGAGCTGAACATCAAAGCACCTCAGGTGGAGCCCAACAGTAATGATGGCAGCATACCTGTAGTGTCCACTATTGAGACATGATCTGTATACTCAAGGACTTGGTGCCCAGTTATGTGGTGGGGGATGACGAAGTTAAATGGTTTTCAGCCTATGAAATGACTCTAAGAGTGCACAAGGTCCCAGAGAAGTCCTGTGGTGGTAGTCTAAGGAGGTACATGCCCACAGTGTGGGGGACACACTCCTTACACTAGAGATGGGGAACCAGATATGCTGCACTTCAATGAAGGCTGTCTTAGTAAGTTTGGACTGAACCCTGAGAAGTGTAGACAGCGGTTAAGGGGCAGCCATAGTATCTCATCACATACATGGTGGAGTTCTTAGATTACGCTAGTAAGTCACTGAAGGGTTGGATGAGAAGGCAGCAAGGTAGATGAATATCCAGGGCTAAACAACTTGATTTTGAAGGAACACAAGCATGATATTTGTTTTCCAGAGCTGTGTCAACACTTGGTTGATAGTGAGCTTGATGACCCCAGGACGTTTGCAGAGGAGACAGACATCTGGGTCAGAACCAGAGTGTCCAGAAAGTGTCTCAAGGTACTTCAAAATGGTGCTCAGGTTTTCATCACAAGAAAGAGAGGGTTAGATAAAAAGAAGGAGTTCTCTCAAGATCCCCAAAACAACTCACAGGGGAAAGGATCCCATTCCCAATCTGGCCACGAGAAGAAAAACTACCCTGACAAAAGGCAGCAGCCCAAAACTCCCAGTTTATCAATGTTTTGCTATCAGTGTTTTCAGTATGGACTATACAAGAGGATCCTAAGGCCCAGATTTTCAAAATAACCATGGGACGCAGCACAGCAGCCAAAAACGCTGCACTGCATTACGTGACATGGAGGGAGCATGAGACCACAATCTCTAGAAAGATATGTCTCTCTCTTCGCTTCTCCCTTGTGCCGGCACTGATTTTAGCTGCAGTGCACCACACACACACCCTTGCGCTATAGTGCAATGGTGTGTGCAAGAACATAGCATTGGTTTGGTACTGAAAGAATACACTTCCAGTACAAAATATTATGCTCAGACACACTTTAATACTTTTCCTACTTTATATGTGTGCTGTACAGTGCAGAACGCATTCAAAGTCACAAATGGAAGGAGAAATAAACACATATCTCCTTTTAACACCTCCTTTCAAATGGTGTTAACTTTTGGCACAAAACCCTGCCTACTATTGTTTGTAGATAGGGTTTTGCATCTGAAGGCATGGGTGGTTGCATGGAAAAATCCATGTACCACCCCTGTAATGCTCCCTTGGTGCTAAGTAACAAAAAGCAGTGCTTCACACTCTTTGCACTACTTTTAGGGTGTTTTAGGAAAGTAAATTAGGGAAAAGCATTTTGTGCTGGTTAGTGTTACTTCTATGACACCGACCCGGTGCAAAATGTTTGTAAATCTACCCCTTGGGAGTAGATTTTCAAAGGTTGAGTAGTATAGTAGTCTGTGCTGCATGCATCAAAAAGAATAGTGGTGTGTCACATTTACAGCGCAAAGCATTGCATGCACAAAAATAATGAAGTGTTGCAGTTCATAATGTATGTGTATCTTCATGTTCTCAAAACAAATTTGCAAAACAGCACAGAAAGGATACAACATTTCTTCGAAGTCCAAATGTCCAAAACGGCAGAGAAGCTAGCACTTCAAAATAATCCTGTTATATAGCAGTCAGAAGAGGATCCTGCAACTAATTCCTCTCTGTGAGGATCAAAGGATAGAGGAAAATTCTTTTTTTTTTTTAAAAGCACCCCAAGAGGTGGTAATACTAATAACTGAGGTTAGCAAATATGAACATCAGTTGTTTGTAAATTTTAAAATACCTCAAGTAAAAAAAAACGTATTTAGGAATTATACAGTAGCCAAAATAAACAGAGTAGCATCTACTACTAGAACTCTTGAAGAGTGCAAAAAACATTGGTATGACACTAAATGCCCTACCAAAGACAAGTTAGCACATAATCGGCGTGCTTCCCTGACCACTGGGATGGACCTGAGAGCAACATTTAGCTCACACCTGCTGTCCTTGAGGAAAACAAAGTTCTTGGGAAAGAATCATTTTATACCAATGTATTTGCATTTAAAAAAAAGTAATGGTCCCTACAATCAAATTGTATATATGTATAGATCACTGCGTTAGTTGTGTAGGCTCATGCTGTGTGTTTTGTAGAAGAATGTATGATGCACCATAGTGCAAGGGCATCTCTGTGACTCTACAGTACAATTTGTACTCGAAGGTTAATCTTCCTGTACAAATAAATACGTTTGTGCAAACTGTAAGAATGTCCATCCTTTGTATCAGTGGGGTACAGTGCAGCACACATGAAAAAATAGATAAGATTAGTTTGTACAGAAAGTGTACTTTCTAATTATTCCTGGACAGGGTGAATAAAGTATCACATGTTTTCGTGTGTTAAGTAACATTTCAATGTGCACAGGAGCCTGAAGCAATTAAAGAAGAATCTCACGTCAAAAATATCAGCCCGAACTGTCACATGAACTGCATCACCAACACAAACATACCATTATCTCAGTAAGTTGAGCATGTGTCAGGCATCAATGAATCCAAACAGTCATCTTGTAGAGCAGTGTAAGGTTACATTAAATCATCCTATCAGTCAGCTGAATTTCATTAACATCATATTATCTAGCATCACTATCATAATGCAATAACTACATTTGTTACATTTTCTGACTTTTTTTCCGCATACACAAATAATAACAATTCATGTATTTTCATATGCACGTATCTTCATGATTTTTCTCCCTATGCATGCAGATCCCGAGACTTCACAAGTTCATATTTCACTTGGTGTTGAAGGGAGAGATAATATAAATGTCATTACAAACTTTTAATGAAGAAACACTGTATGTTTCAAGATTTAGAAGAGGAGCCAACAATGCCTATAACATCGACAATTTATCAAACACAGACCTCTTCAGATATTTGAAACAATGGTTCTACTGCTGCAACCAGATGCTGGCAGCAAGCAACAGTATATATGTGGATGTAAATGCCTTTGAAAGCTGCATTCACAACACATCAGAAACAAACCTTGAAATTGTGAAAGAAGGCAAAGGTACACTTCATGTTGATCATGGCGGCAACAGAATGTCTAAAATCATCAATGTCGGGTGTGGCCGGGCCACGAAACAAGATGGCCGCTTAGAGCGAGTGCTCCGTGCAGCGGTGATCCCGGAGGGGCGACGGGGGCGAGAAGACAGCCGGACAACACACCGGGTCCGGAGCCCCTCCACCCCTACAACAGTGGCGACACGGAATCATGCCCGTGGACTCCGTAGGAGCGGGACGCAAGGCAGGAAACTCGCGACTCGCCCCAGGCCGATAAGGCCTGGCAAAAGGGGCGGAGTCGCGTCTTCAGAAGACCGGGGACGGCGTGCCCGCAGCGGCAAGGAGCCAACTGAACAGGCCGCGGGGACTGCGGGAGCCGTGACGACCCGCATCCATCTCCCTACAACGCTAACAAACATCCGCGGACCTTCGACCCCTCACAGGGAGACGGGGAGATGCAACAAAGGGGTGCGGCCCCTTCGACAGCCGGGAGAGGAGCCCGGCCAGTGAGGTAGGATCGAGCCTCTTCAAAATAAGAACGGCACCACCGGAGGCAGAGGCACGACTTCTCCCCTCTTTTCCATCACAGAGGGACAACAAAACCCTCCCATTGGGAAACTCTAATAAACCCTCGCCCCCCTCAAGACAGCTAATACTGAGGAGGGCAGAGGGGCACGACGGGAGGCACGTGGAGACGGAGAGGCGAGGGGGGTGAGCGACCGGAGGGGCAGCGGAGATAAGGGGAGCCAGAGGGAGCCAAGGGAACAGAGATACAGGAGAAGGGAGAGGACTGGCACCAGTGTAAGAAATCAAAGCCCTCATCGCCCCTTATACTTATACTTATACTTACAGCGGGCTACTGACGGGGACAGCCGAAGAGCCACACATACCCCTGCTCAGATCAGTCAGATCAGACAGACGGCAAAAGACCTGGAGGAAAGTAAATCAGCCCCTCCCCCCCCTCAGCTATTCAACACACACAACGTCAACCACTGAAGAATCAACCTTGGCAGACACAAGCCACAGCTTTCCAACAATAAGGACCACAGTAGGCCCTACAACAACCCCATGGCAACTGACTTCTCCTTGAATATAACCTTCTCTGCCCCATAGACATTGACAGGCCTCTGCCATTTACAAAAAACGCTAGGAGGATACACTAAAGAGAATGAGGGCAAAAAAGATATACGGAGAACAATAAATAAGTGGACGCAGAGACAGGAGGAGGGAAAGAGGGGGAAGTCAAGTCTATCACCAGCAACCAAGGACCCAGAAAAACGAGAAGAGACAATATAAATTCGAGACCAGGCTGGCACAGAACATCTATATCCTTATCGGAATTCACGGAGGGAGACCCGGGACCAACGTGGCCAGACTCTGCAGACAATTGAGGCGATGCCCTGCAACAAACCGAACCATAAACCTGTCAGCAAGCCTGCACGACAACTATTATTCTCAGAAGCACTACAACACAAACGCCTAACCCCCACAAAGATAAACCCTCAAACATTGCCACCTTTAAACGAGTCCACCACAATGTCTGATAAAGATCAACCAACAACTATGGACAGGATACTACAAGAGATCACCACCGTCAGCCGCCGCATAGAGGGGATGGACGCCTCTATAACTTCATTGACAGTAGAAACCAAATCCATGCGATCTGACATTGCAGGCTTTCAATCTAGAGTGACAGGGCTAGAGCAACGCATGGGATCACTAGAGACGCAGATCAACATGTCTCAGGAACGAGAACAAGACCTCCTCCACCTCAGGAGTAAATTAACGGACATGGAGGACAGGAGCCGGAGAGACAATATCCGCGTACTTGGGATCCCGGAAAACGAAGAAGGCTCGGATATGCAGGCTTTTCTGACCTCCACTCTTCCAAAAATTATTTCGTTGGACTTTGATCCGCCGCTAGAATTCCAACGGGCACACAGGATAGGCCCAAAACGCTCTGACAACTCCTCAAGGCCCCGCCCAATCATCGCATGCTTACTGCGGCATAATCAAACCCGACAAATACTCCAAGTAGCACGCAACCATGGTCGTTTCCGAATAGACCAGCACGAGATCCGAATAACCGCCGATTACTCCAAGGAGACCAACGAACGTAGAAAGGCTTTCCTAGCCCTACGACCCCGGCTTCGCAAACTAGAGATGAAATACGGTCTCTTTGACCCTGCAAGAATGTGGGTAACCAAAAATGGAGTATCCAAGGACTTTTATGACCCGACGAATTGAGACTCTTCCTTGACTCTTTCCAATCTCAGCCTATGGACTCTCTCAACACAGACAGTGAGCATGACATTGTAGGAGGCAGTGATAGGGTCGAAACCCCCCACTCGGGAATGGAAAAGGTAAAGACGGCTCTATATGACACCGGAGTCAATCATAGAGGTAGAGACATGGAGAGACTAACCAGATCATATGACGACAGGGGTCAGATTTTACACGCAGTAGTAACCCACACCCAACTATCGGAGAGAGACAAATCCCGCTCCCCTTTAAAGCCTACAACTGGATCTTCTTGAGAAGGCAACGCGACAAGACGACTTGTGGGACTATCGCTAGAGAGTTGAAAATAACAACTATAGACCCCGCGGAAGGATGAGTACCTTTCCAGAGCATATGTGTATTACTATTGTAATTGTCTAAGACTGCTAGTATCAATGTTAAAACTAGATACCTGAAAAATCCATGTTCTTTATGACTAGAGCCGAGGCCCTATAATGGAAAACTACCAGTAAATCGTTATTTGCCCTCAGTACACGACAGATGATGATTACTAGAACAGGGACCAGACCCCACTGACTCCCTGTACGTTGAATAAGGGCCCAGTCCCGACCCTATAACCCTATAACAAGGTAACAGGGGCATTAAATAGATAACAAAAAATAAACAATAACTAACTATCATGGAACCTGCCTTATATTCCACACACTACAAAATATCTCACGGTAGTAAACAACAAAGTATGTGAAATCTTCCTAATACAAACCACACTCGACCAGCGCTGACATTAGAACCGTCTAGCCCCCATTATCACCCCAAGGGATGGGACTAGACCACGTAAAGATAAATTCATTCCAATACAGGGACACACAACACAATATAACCTGAGACATATTAACGCTCCCATTACTTGACTTTACTTCATTCTACAATAAGAAAATGGGGAGAAAAAAAAATAGAACACAAGGACATAATACAACATAAAACCGCATAACAAAGCGAAATAATATGACATCTTACACTGCCACATCACACCACATTATAACATCACAATGTAAATTATAAACTATTAGCTATTCCTTTCCCCGGACGTTCGTACCTACCCCCATCCTAATCATTATTACTATCTTAAACTATCATCTACAACAGAACGACTATGATGGTGGCACATACCAAGTAAGACCTTAGTAGGCCAGTATTATGATGTAATAATACACGGCAAGGAGTTTGTAATGGGGTGAGATACGCATTATCCTCGCGTAACCCGGGGCTCAGCTACACCCATTACCTATCCTACGATTAATAGAGAGACGCCTGGCATAATGGCTCTTAACATGATAATGTGATAAGATACCAGGATATGTTATGCTGACCAACCTAATATGTCATTGAAACGTTGTAAGGCGAGACGAGGCAGTGTTATAGTTGAAAAGAAATGCTCAGGAAGTATTATATTGTATTGTATATTGGTATCTTTATGTACCCTTACATACACGAGAACTGTAATACTCTGTTTGAGCTCTTTCCCCCCTCCTTCGCCCTGCCCCCCCCTTCGCCAGCCGATCTCAGTCCTTCTGTCTGCCCAGTCTCTACTTTAATTTACGACCCTATCTTATGAACTCATAAACACTCTACGATACCATACAACATCAAGTACTAGGCACAACATTCTAAACACCATACCCCATCAACACTCGACACCCCCCCCTCCTCTCCAGCGCCGTCCAGGTACTATAGTTATTAACCGACCATTACTTCTACCAATATACACTTTAGTTATATAACTAATACACTAGCCACTAACCATTGATGAACAGACCACTTCTCGATACATAAACATAAGCACTGCTGTGTACCCCCCACCCCTCCTTATCACCGACATATCAACAACTGGCTGTCTGTTATCTCCCCCCTCGCCCCCCCGATCGAGATCGCCCGACGGCACGAGAGCTCCGAGAGAAATCGGACCCGCCGTTTACAGACCTAACGAACGAAGGAGGTTGGGCTCCTAACCTCCCTCATCCCTATCCTCCTCCACTTCTCCCCCCCAATTGCACGTTCTCTTACTATACTCTCAATTTCAACTTCAGCACACTCAGCCGTCCCTTCCCCCTCCTTAGCCCTCTTTTCTTCTCCCTCTCATTTCTCCTTGTCTTCTTTTTCCCTCATATCTCCCCTCCATGTGGCTCTCGTCCTACTTATATTGCTTCTCTTCCTTCACCCTCTCCTCTCTCTTCTCTTTCTTCTCCAGAGGACTCCCTTGGCCTTCACCAGCTGCTAACCCCCGTATAAAATAAAATACCGTATCATATCGAAACACAACTCCCACTCTAGCAACTAAGTCAATATCTTCCACCCTCCCTGCCCCCCCACCAACACCAACCCCAGTGTTTACTCACAATTATCCAAGATGTCGAAGTCCCACCCTCAAGCGACGCGACCATTACGTATACTCTCTTGGAATGTACACGGCATGACGAGCTATGTTAAGCGGAAAAAGATACTGTCCTATCTTCAATCCAAAAAAACAGATATAGCTCTGATTCAAGAGACTCACCTTGACACCCTGGAATCCAGTTAAGTTAAACAGGATTGGGTAGGGAAGGTTGCCTTCAGCTGCCGTCCAACGAGTCAGGAATCTGGAAGTAACAGGCCCCGCAAATGTGGAGTGGCGATACTAGTGCGTAAATCCCTCCCGGTCACTATCATTAAAACCTGGAATGATACGGAAGGAAGGTATATATTTGCTAAACTAAAACTAGGGGACACTGTTTTATGCGTGGGATCCATCTACGCACCAATCGGCCCAAAACGCCCATTCCTTCTACAGCTAAATCGCCTCCTGACAGAAATCGGAACTACTCGATACATAATCGGGGGAGACTGCAATCTCGTCCAAGACGCCATAATGGATAGGACAGGCCCTGTTGATATATTGTAACAATCACGACAGAGCGCTTCTGACAGACCTGACCACCGACGTCGGTCTAGTGGACTGCTGGAGAATACAACACCCGAAAGATAAGGAATATACTTTCCTATCCACCGCCCATGGCACCCAATCGCGTCTGGATTATTTCTTAGTATCACACACCGTAATCCCTCATATACAAGACACCTGCATCCTAGACAGCGGGCTCTCGGATCACTCCCCAATACTAATCCGGATCCAGGTGGGACTATCCTTCTCTGGTCGAAAACCATGGCGATTGGCTGTACACAGATACCGTTCTCCCCAAGGGAAGGAACAATTAAAAGCTCATGTAGCTACATACATGGCCGAGAATACAGGCACTGTATCCTCAAAAAGGATCCTATGGGCGGCAGCAAAAGCAACCCTAAGAGGGAATATGATGCGAGACGCAGCACTGGCCAACAAAGACAGAATAGCCCGCCAAACCACCTTAGAGACCACGATACAGGACCTCACTAAACAATATACCGCCCAACCATCCCCTAGGCTGCGACACGCCTTAGAACAGGCCCGCATGGCACACAACAAACTCTATACATCTCAGGCGGAATACGCACAGCAAAAATTGCGAGTCCGCCATTACGAACAAGGAGAAAAAGCAGGTCGCCTCCTAGCGGCGCACCTCTGACAAAGAGAGGCAGCCTCCGCCATTGCAGCCATAACATCTTCTTCAGGAGCAGTGCTAACTCGCCCACAAGACATTGTAAACGAGTTCGCCAAGTACTACCGACATTTGTACACTCCTGAAACAACGACAGATCAAACACAAATGGAGACATTCCTTACCGCGGCCAATCTACCTTGTCTGTCTGAGGCAGGCAGGGCCCTCTTAGACGGTAATATAAGCAAAGAAGAGATAACCCAAGTTATAACAAGCCTCCCCTACCATAAATCTCCAGGAGAAGACGGATTCCCAGCGGAATTCTATAAATGGGCCGGGGAGGAGGCAATAACCGCAGTACATGAAGCACTGACGGAAGCATGTCAGGAAGGTTCCCTGGGCGCTCTATCCAATAAAGCCACGATTGTCATCCTGCCTAAGCCAGGGAGGGACCCCCTTCTCTGCGGCAGTTACCGTCCTATCTCCCTTTTGAATGGGGATGTCAAACTCCTAGCCAGTGTTCTAGCAGCGCGGCTCCGCAAGGTGATACCATCATTGATTCACAATACCCAAGTAGGATTTGTACCTGGCCGTACCTCCAGAAATCATATGCAAACTCTTTGCCATACACTGTTAGAATCCATACAATTACCTGACGAAGCCCTAGCCCTGTCCCTAGACGCAGAGAAAGCATTCGACCACATTGAGTGGTCCTACCTATTCACAACCAGGAAGCATTTTGGCCTGGGGGAACAATTTATCTCTAAAGTACGTTTATTATATGACCACCCCACAGCACAGGTTAACTGTGGGGGCATCATGTCAGACCCATTCCCTATTGGAAGGGGCACACGCCAGGGATGCCCCTTGTCGCCACTTCTATTTCTATTGGCCATGGAACCCCTAGCTGCCACCATACGAAATTCTCACCAAATAAAAGGGATCCACATCACCGGGGGCATATCCAAAATCTATCTCTACCCAGACGACATTCTGTTAACAATGTCCGATCTAGAAACCTTGCTCCCAGCACTACTTTAAACTATAGAAGACTTCGCATCCCTATCCGGATATCGGGTAAATTGGGATAAAAGGGAGGCACTACCATTATCCCGCATAACGACGAGGGCAGCGATACATGGCCTCCAATTCAAATGGACCCCGACCCGCCTTAAATATTTAGGAACGTTCATTAACCGAGGTCTAGAACATATGGTCAGGGACAACATAGACCCCCTTATATCTAAAATGAAACAAGACTTTGCCAAATGGTCTCTACTAGGCCTGTCCATGTGGGGCAGGACACAGGCGGTCAGAATGGTCACCTTATCACGTTTCACATACGTGCTAGGCATGCTCCCCCTACAGATACCTCTTTCCTCACTCCGACTAATAGACGCATCCATAAGGGCCTTCGTCTGGGGCTCCTCACGCCCAAGACTGAAACCTGCAACAATACTGGCATGACGGCCCTATGGAGGATTAGGACTACCCTTGGTAGAACAATACTCTCTGGCCCTACAACTCTCACAGCTAATATACACACTCCCGGATATAGCCGATCCACCGCAATGGGTGATCACAGAGAAACTCCTATATGGACAGTATACGGAGATGGGAGGAACATACGCCGACCATGTTCCCTTAGCTAACCCCATCCTCAAGGCTACAAAGACAGCGTGGTGCAGAGCCCATCGACTACTAGGAGTACACCCCTCCCTGCATATTCAGGCTCCCATAGCAGGGAACAAAAGCATTAAAATAGGAGGGAATATTCTCAGATGGCCCCAATGGTCCGAGGCAGGTATCCACAATATATCTCACATAATAGATGGAGATAGCTTCCGCACATTCGCCTCCCTCCAGGAAGAATTCGGTATCCAAAGTAACCAGGAGAGGCGATATCTACAGCTCAAACACTGTATGCGGAGAACATTAGGAACCCCCCCGTGGATGCTCAAAACCTCACCCATCGTCACCTATCTTCAGAAATGGGGCCGACAAAAAGGCATCATGGCTGGCCTCTATGCCGAATTAACTAACCACCTTTACTCGCAGCCTCTACTTGAACGACTACGCTTAAAATGGCAGGACACACTAGAGATAACCTACACAGACGAAGAATGGCCAGACATACTAGAAGCCCTCGACAGGGGCGTACGCGAAGCACGCCTGAAATTTTGCCTATTTAAAATCCTTCAGGGGTGGTACTGGACCCCCGTTAAACTCTTCAGGGCAGGGTTGATACCGCACGCGAACTGTTGGAGATGCACAGAGCCCTATTTTGACCAACTCCATATTCTATGCCATTTCCCAACGGTACAGTCCCTATGGGACGCGGTACGCCTCGCCTTATCGGACTTCATACAGATACCAAAACCGACCCCACCAGCATTTATCATTCTACATGACATTCGCTCGTATCCCTCCCTATCGCGGGCACATAAACGATTAATCCACACGGCGCTTGCCACGGCCAAAATATGCATACTCCGGCACTGGAGATCTAGCATTGCCCCCACACCGACAGAATGGATGACGGCCATGTATCAAATGACCACCCATGAACGAGTGATTTATAACCTACAGGACCAAGCAGAACTATTTGCGGAGGTCTGGCGCCCATTCTTGATGAGACCATGAAACGGCTGGTGGATGACCAACGGATGACCAATGGTCAATGATCAATGATCAGTGATTAGGGAATATCAATTACCAATCACCCTCTGAGAATCCTAGACCCCAGAAACATATTTAATCTCCTACTGTCCCCTCTCTCTCTCCCTAGCTACGCTCTCCTCTCCCCTTTCTCTCTTTTTTCTCTCTCTCTATCAACCCACAGGCCTCTAATTTTGACATATGCTCGAGACCCTGAACTACTCAACTTAATAATACAAGTCGCTCCCTAACACAAACAAGGACGGAGAAATCAACTCATATAAGACGTAGACACTCTCTAACCGACCTCACCATATCTAACATACACACTATCTACCCCTAGATAGTAACTTGCTACAGACGGAGAAGTACAGAACGATTTACTCTTTGGCCTGAACAAGCTAGTCTCAGGATACAAAGACCCCCTGCCTACCCCGAGTCTCTTCATCTTATATCCCCTCGCGATTACCCTTCCTCTTTCTTCCCCTTCCCTCCCACACCTCATTTCATATGACAATTTCATCTCTCCCCTATACCAAGATCAACCCCCCCACACAACTCTATCCTCACTCCTCCCCTCCTTACCCCCCCCACCTGTCTTTCTTTTTTCTTCAAAATAAGGGTACAAAACTCAACTATGCAACTGGGAATTTTCACTTGCCTGACAGTACATGCATATATGCCCACAATGGAAATAATTGTGGTAAAAGAACGAAAACAATGTTTTGAAAGCTAAACAGTTTATTTATATGCTGTATGTACCGCCTTATATATTCTTAATAAAACTTTTGAAACTTAAAAAAAAAAATCATCAATGTCAATTCCTGACAAAATTTAAGGATTATACTCATTCCTGAATGGTATGGATACATCACTCCTAGACATCCATGAATGCATAAAAAGTCTGATGGAAAAAAAAGATGAAGAAAAATATCAGGTACCAATGCATCAGGCCAACGTAGAAGTGACACTCAACCTGCACATATTGAAATTGCTAATTTACACAATCCTCCTCAGGGAGCATGTGTGTTTGACCGGCCATTTCGGGCTGACCAAACTCAGTTGCCAGTCTGGAGAGAGCTAGCACAGGCTCCAGGCCTGCCTGGGAGCGCCCTGGCTGAGCGCCCTGGCTGACTGCTCCCAGCCAGAGCAGCGTCAGGATTGGCCGCAGGGCAGGCTGGGAGCCTGTGCCTGCAACCTGATATGGAGGAGCAGAGCGGTGGGGTGGGGAGTAAAGGTAAGTGGGTTTTTATTTTTTTAAATTAAATTCATGTTTATTCCCCCCTGCTCTCCTCCGCGCGCCACCCTGCCCCTTCTTTGCCCTGCGAGCCGCTACTCATCAAATTTTATATCTGATAAAGAAGAGGAACTGTCTCACAGGGTGCAAATGAAATAACGATTTGCTTACACTACATAAAGGTTGTTTACAGTAAAAATATTGCACATTTTGTGCACCCACTGTCATGCAATATAAATGATACAAATGTGTATTTGAGTATGATTTCTAAAGGTCATTATAAAAATAACATAATCTATCAGCAAATATATATGACTTGTATTGTTTTACTTCCAAAAATATGCTTAAGAAAATGCAATCAATTTGTAGATTATGAAACTTATATCATTAGAATTATTCTGCAAGATGCTGTGTCACTAAAGATGGTCATCATTTAATATCAATTGGCCTACAAAAAGAGGACATTTGCTTACTGTTGTGTGCCATTTTTGTTTTGCACATCTGTGTCCTAAAAATGTATGTACTTGACTGTGCAGCACTAATGTTGTTGTGGGCTTGAAAGTGCACTCATACCGTAGTGTGTCACCTAGATCTTCCTTGCTTTCCTAAGTATCAAGGCTTTGTTGCAAGGGTGCTAGATTGAAAACTCCATCCAATTACTCATGGTTGGCATTTGCCTCTAATATGATGCCACTCTGAACTTGTCTTGAAAAAATTATCTATAAACTGTGGATACCCAAGGTTTGGGCCAAATAAAATTCTGTTGACTTCTGGGGAGGGCAGCTTGCTCACGGACTAGGTGATGGTCCTGTGGGACAAGTTGGACTCTAGCCTTCTCACTATTAAGGACTTGAAGGGAGCCTTTGAACATCAAATAGATACTGTTGTAGTGTATCTGGGCCTCCTAAGGGCTGACAACCGTACTTTGTGGGAACATAGCGTTGCAATGTAACTTACTTGCAGAAAATTGTCCCCACTCCAGAGAGTATGAAGACCTGAATGGATAAGATAGTGAGCCAGTGCATGTTCTTGAGGCCCAAGTGGAAGAGTCAGAGGGTCGTGCTTGCAGGAGCATTATCTGTGTGGTGGGTATACCCAAGAGGTCGGAAGGCACAGACATGGTGGGCTTCCTTTATGCAGGCTACGGATGAAGGTGGCAGCAGAGGCCTTATTCTTTTTCTTTTCACTGGAAAGGGCCCATAGAGTGGCAAGCTGAATACGACCTCCTGGGGTGCACCTTGACCCGTTGTGGAATGCCTACTGCATATTAGGGATAGAAACAACATCCTCAAATGTGTCAGAGACCTTGTTGAGTCATAGGTTGATAACAACAGAGTGATGCTCTTCTCAGATTTCACCCTTGTGTTTCAGGGGGAGAGTGCCTTGTTCCTGAAAGCCAAGGACAACCTCAGGAACCTTGGCATAAATTATGCCATACTGTAGCCCCCAAAATTGTGAGTTGTCACTGACCAAGGCAAAAAATACTTTCTAACACTCAGAGGGGTGTAGGGCTGGCTTGAATTGAGTCCAGAGGCTCTTTTGTGTAGCAGGCATCCTCAAAATCAGCCCAGGAGCAGAGAGAGACAGAGTGGAATGTGCATGTTAGATCAGGTGTGCAGGGACTACCAGAGTGCAGTAGAAGTGGAGGCTAAACGTACAACCTCCAGCCCTGAGTTGTGTTAGGCTGAGAAATAGTTTGCATCCAGTGATCCTGACAAGGAGCTCTGAGTCTGACTTTATGCTGCATACCAACTGGAGCTGGCACCTCCCTGACGTCACTCCACAAACAGCACACATATTTAAAAAAATGCTTTGACCTCCTAGTACAATCTGCTTAGGTAACTTACAACTTGTTAACTTTTTCAGTCCTTATGTGCAAAGGGGGATGGGCTGTTGCCCTTCCCCCACTACTTGTCGGGATGTTCTCCCACTAACAAAGGCTTCTAGGTTTGTGCTTTTTTGTTAATTGCTGTTACTGGTTGTGGGTGGGGTGCCTTGTTGGGGGTTCTGTCCCTTTTCGGGGGACCTTGTCTCACTTCGACCACCTGTCAGTCAAGACTGTAGGTGTAAGTTTCACCTACTGGCTTGTTTGTCTGTCTATTTCATTTTGGATGAGGGGCTGTTGCCTTGCTGTCCTGGAGGGGTATTGTCTTGGAAAGTTGATTGTTTGGAATTTGTGTGGCCCAGCCGTTGGCTCCTCCTCAAGTTTTTCCTTCTTGGAATGGATTTGTGGTCCCTTCCGACTACGCCTCTTCCACATAGTATGTGTTTGGTTGTGATGTTGCTTCATGTGGCATGATATAGGTACTTACAAGCTCCTTTCCTGGAATGTCCAGGGCATGCAAAGCATGGTCCTGCGCTATAAGGTGTTAGTGCATCTGAATAGGAGAGGGATTCATGTGGTGCTTCTGCAGGAAACTCATTTTAATGCTAGGGATGGGGCTGCCCCAATCCATAGATGGTGGGGGTGCAAAGTGAACACAAATTACTTGGCCTTAGCATGTGGAAACATGCTTACAGGTCCCCTTATGACTGCGCATACCCAGGCGTTAAATAATGGTCCTAAGCCTCGTCTTTTCAATTTTGACCCACATCAATCAATCAGTTTTTGTAAAACACAACTACTCACCCGTGAGGGTCTCAAGGTGCTGGTGGTGGCTCTGGGCCTCATTCAAAGAGCCTCATTCGAACATCGGATGGAAAAGTTAATTTTCAGGGGAAATTGAGGTTTCGTGCTGGTCACATAACACTTTCCTGCAAAGGCCACAGAGATATCAAGACAAATCTGGATTGTCTTCAAACTCATTTGTGTTGTGTACAGGTTTCAGATATGTTCAAACATCGTGAATAATCACAGGAAGGTGCAAGCTTCAGCAGCATAAGGAAGACCTTTGATGCCAAGTAAATAGGGGTGTTGCTGTATTAGGTAGTATAGTACCTACCATGAATGCTTAAAGCAGGAGAACGTTTGGGCCAAGAATATCCACTACATGAAAGTCAAGGTAGGTGGAATAGAATTGTCTTCTTGGTGAATCAGACCAGTGGTATTGAGTGGACCATGCAACAGGTGCAACATTGCTGGTCAGGCATTGTAGCACGTGAGAATGATGCTTCAACGTGATGGAACTTAAGTCAATGGACAAGTCAGTAGGTACATGAAAATATTGACAAATACCTAGACGAATTCTAAATCCTGTGCCCTAATTTAATTTATAATAATAGGTATGTGAAAATATACTTTCTTCATTGCAATATGATGTGCCTGTTTTACAAAGATGCCAGGGAAGAGGCACAGCACCTAAAGATGCTGTGCTGCATTACGTGACAGGGATGGAGAAGGAGAGCGGCGTATCTACAGAGATATGGCTCTCTACTCACCTCTCCCTAGCACCAGGGCAGATTTTAGCTGCCATGTGCCATGCACACACCTTTGCCCAATAGTGCAAATGTGTCTACTAGTCTAGCATACTACTGGAAGAACAGTGTTCCAGTACAAAATACTATGCTTAGACTTAGTTTTTCACTGGAAAGTAAATTATGAAAAATATCATTTTGTGCTGGTTTGCATCACTTTATTATTATTTTTTTTAAATCTTTTTGTTAGGCACTAACAATTGTTAGACACAGATAGCCCTTTCGTAGTTTACACATTCAAATTCCTTTAGGAAGGAACACTGCAATGTGTTCAGTACAATAAAGTGGTGATGATGAGAACAATTTGCACCGCTATATTGAAATGGCAAAGAACTAAGGGCCAGATGTGGGAAGCAGTTTGCACGTTGCAAACAGCGAATTTTGCTGTTTACGATGTGCAAAATGCACTTTGCAATGCCCAAAACCCGTTTTGCGATTCGGTAACCTGGTTACCGAATCGCAAAACGGGTTTGTGAGTCACAATTAGGAAGGGGTGTCCCCTTCCTAATTGCGAGTCGCAGGGCAATGCAGGATTGCTTTGTGACCGTGAACCCGGTCGCAAACCAATGGCAGTTTGCACCCTTTTGAAATGGGTGCTAACCCATTAGCTTGGGGACCCCCTTCCCCGTTGTGAATGGCACTGCAAACATTTTTTCAGAGCAGGCAGTGGTCATATGGACCACTGCCTGCTATGAAAAAATGAAACAAAAACGTTTCATTTTTCGTTTTTGTAATGTATCTCGTTTTCCTTTAAGGAAAACGGGCTGCATTCCAAAAAATAAAACTGCTTTATTAAATAACAGTCACAGACATGGTGCTCTGCTGTCCGCAGCAGGCCACCATCCCTGTGAATGCCGCCACTCACAAGGGGGTCGCAAATTGCGACCCACCTCATGAATATTCATGAGGTGGGCCTTTGCAACCCCCTTGTGAGTCGCAGATGGTGTCAGGGACACCATCCAACATTCCGAATTGCGACTCGCAAATTGCGAGTCGCTCTGACTCGCAATTTGCGGGTCGCAATTCGGAATACTGCTACATCTGGCCCCAAGAGTGCACTGGAAAACAGCATCATGTCAGAGGTGGCATCATAAACTATGAACCACTACCAGAGAATCCAGTGTCAGCACAACTCTGGGACAAGCAATGTCCCTTTGCTCAGGAAGCTGTCAATGCATTTTTAGATTCAACAATGAAAAGAAAAAAAATTACGTAAAACAAGAGAAACTGACAACAAAAACTTAGAGCCCGTTCACTTCCTCACCCAACTCCGAGGCCCAGGGGCCTTCTAATGTGGCAGTATCTCATTGACGCCTCTCGTGTTCGAGGCACGGTAGGGCACTGGACTAATGTCATTCAAGGGGAAGCCCTAGGAGCCCATCAAAAGAAAGCAGACCAATAATCAATCAGGTGGTGGATGCAGCATATAACATGATTAAGCTAGCACTAGCTCGGTGTCTGGTGGTACTGCATCGTCAGCATATATGTCTTGTTCCGCCCTTTGCAAGTGGGTCAACATTTCGTCCCAGTCCCTGGTTAGGGGATATCTACGCATACCCACAGCATCTTCGCGTCACAGTGCAACCCCCTCTGCTTCCGCCCATATCATAAAGGAGCACCTCCAAGCCAGTACTGATGGGGGTTCAGTGGCTTTCCACCTTTTAGTAATGAGACGTTTGGCTGTCAGAAGTCCTATGTCCAGGAATCTTGTAGATTCCTTGTGCTTTTTGGTTCTCTGAAAGAGACCCGGGAGAAAGGAGCCACAATCTGACAGCAATGGACGTGACGTGTATATGGATAGGGATGATGTAACTCCATGCCAATAAATGCTTAAGGAAGGACAAGACCAGAACATATGGAGGAAGTCCGCCCCAATTAATTGCAGTGTGGGCAAGAGGTATCCTGTTAATGCGGGCAGGTGTGAAATAAGCTCTGTGAAATATGTAAAATTAAATAAGGTGGAATCTGGCTTTGGGGGGGACACTAGTATGGCTGGATAGTGCCCCCAACCAAGTGGCGTCGGTGAAAAGTCTCACTAGATCACCCTCCCAAGTAGTTAGCAAAGCAGTAAGCACATCAGTGAATCACCAAATCAGGTGCCTACCTTGCCCCATAACCTGTAAGTATTGCACCAGCAGGTGTGTGGGGGGGCTTGGAGGTCATAGTGCCCCATCCGCGCGATAGTGCCTTCAGCAATGAATTGTGCAAAAGAAACTGCCCTGGGGGCGACCCTATCTCCGTCAAGAGCTCACCAAATGGAATCAGACCACCCACACTATAGAGATCATCCAGAGTGTGTAGGTCAGCTGCATACCAAGGAACCAGTTCAGCAGTAGTTGTGTGGCGTGTGCCACGTGGCATATCCAGCAAGGCCAATGCTGGTGCATAGGGAACAATGTCACTTGTGAGGTGCAGAGACCTACGGTAACATCGTTGAGCCACGTTTAGCAGTAGCTCCGCAGGGGGCCGTGACATGGTAAGGGGGTGAAAGAGATGCAATGTCTGAGTTAGTGTCCAGGGAGGGGAATTGGTTGCAGTGTCGGCAAGCTGGAGGCCTGCCAGCCAATGTGCCACCCATTGAAGCTGAGAAGCCAGGCAGTAATGTTCCATATTCGTAACTGAGAGGCCTCCCTGGGTCAGTGGTAAACAGAGAGTTTTCAACGCCACTCTACAGTGGCCTTTATTCCAGATGAACTCCCACATTCTAGGTTCCAATTCACAGAAGAAGCCAGCTAGAACATAGTGGGGCAAATTAGAGAAGTAGTATTGGAGGCAAGGATGGATCACCATTTTCAAGAGGGCGATCCTGCCGGCTACCAAGAGTGGTAAAGTTTGCCAGAAAGTCATCTGTGATCGGATGGAGGACACTGCTCTGTGAAGATTGCCATCATGGAGGTCCCTTTCCGCATTAAATATCTATATGCCCAAAATAATGGAACGTCCTGGTTTGCAAGTGGACATCCGTTCCGGAAATTCGCAGCCTCGGGTCTGGCAGTCCATGATCGAAAGGGAAAAGGCATGATTTTGCCCAATTAACACGCAGACCGGAGAGTGTGGTGAAATGGTGCAGGATGGCTGCAGGATCGGGAGGGACATTGCCAACATCATGGAGATACAGAAGAAGATCATCCGCGTATAGAGATATTATATGTAGGCCATCACCCTATGGGATGCCCAAAGTCTGTTCAGCCCTATGGAACTCCACAGCAAGAGGCTCCATTGCCAGAGAAAACAGCAATGGAGAGAGGGGGCAGCCCTGTCAAGTACCTCTGCCCACCTCTATCGGGTCAGATATGAGCGTGCCACCCTTAACCTTAGAACGAGGTCGTGTATACAACAGCTGGATCAATCAAAGGAAATGTGGACCAATCCCAAATTGGCACAGTGACTTGAACAGGTAAGACCATTCCAAGGAATCGAAAGCCTTCTACAGGTCGAGCACTAGACGTCCTGCTCGAGGCCAATCCCTTGTTGAATATTGCATGGCTCTGAATAGGCCCTGGATATTCTGTGAGGTGTCCCGTGCAGGCACAAAGCCTTTCTGGTCTGACTGCACCAGGTGTGGAACCAAAGGTGCCAAACGAACTGCCAAGACCATGGCCAGGATTTTGTAGTCAGTATTAAGCATCGCTAGCGGCCTGTAGGAGCCCAGCTAAATTGGGTCTTTGCCCGGCTTAGGGAGCAACTCCAGCAGCGCCTCTCGCTGCGAAGTCGGTAAGGCCGTCTCCTGCAGCTCCTGCTCATAAAGACAGAGAAGGCGAGGCGCGAGCGTTGCAGAGAAGGACTTGTAAAACTCAGACCGAAGTCCGCCCGGGCCAGGTGTTTTGCCTGCTGATAAGGCTTGTATACCTTCATACACCTCAGTCAATGTTAGGGGCACCTCCAGCTCTGCTCGTTGGTCATCTGACAATCGGGGTAAGGCGAGTGCTGAAAAAAAGTCAGCTCCCTCCTCTAGGTCTGCTGTCACTGTAGATCGGTGAAGCGACCACTAGTGCTCAGTAAATTCAGATTGAATCTCCCGAGGAGTATGGAGGATGTTCCCAGCTTCTGAACAGATTGCCATAATAGGGCTTTGATCTTGGTCTTGGTGAAAAAGCCAGGCCAGCAGTTTGCCCGAGCTGTTGGCCATAGCATGCGTGCGAGCCGAGTGAGCTGCGTAGTTTAAACAGTGCAATCTCTCTAATAAGGAGATGTGTTCTGCTCTAGCCTTTGCTAGGTGCTGTGAGTTTGGTGCGAGGTGAGACTGTCTACGTTCATCTCCCAGAAGGGACCTATCCACTCTGGTTAAGTCGTTCTCAACAGACCTCCGCAAGTTCCATTTTGTACCCATGCAATAACCTCTGATAAAGACCTTAAGGGGCATATTTATACTCCGTTTGCGCCGAATTTGCGTCGTTTTTTTCGACGCAAATTCGACGCAAAACTAACTCCATATTTATACTTTGGCGTTAGACGCGTCTAGCGCCAAAGTTCATGGAGTTAGCGTCATTTTTTGGCGTGAACACCTTCCTTGCGTTAATGATATGCAAGGTAGGCGTTCCCGTCTTAAAAAATGACTGCGATGCATATGCGTCGTATTTATACTCCCGGGCAAAAATGACGCCCGGGAGTGGGCGGGTCTAAAAAACCCGCATTTGCGCCGGATTTTAGCGCCTGGGTCAGGGCAGGCGTTAAGGGACCTGTGGGCTCAGAATGAGCCCAGAGGAGCCCTCCCCTGCCCCCAGGGACACCCCCTGCCACCCTTGCCCACCCCAGGAGGACACCCAAGGATGGAGGGACCCACCCCAGGGACATTAAGGTAAGTTCAGGTAAGTATTTTTTTTAATTTTTTTTTGTGGCATAGGGGGGCCTGATTTGTGCCCCCCTACATGCCACTATGCCCAATGACCATGCCCAGGGGACAGAAGTCCTCTGGGCATGGCCATTGGGAAAGGGGGCATGAATCCTGTCTTTGCTAAGACAGGAGTCATTTCAATGGGGGATGGGCATCGTTAAAAAATGGCGCAAATCGGGTTGAGGCGATTTTTTTGCCTCAGCCTGACTTGCACCATTTGTGGACGCCCATACACCATTTTCCCCCTACGCCGGCGCTGCCTGGTGTACGTCGTTTTTTTTAACGCACACCAGACAGTGCCGGCGGCTAACGCCGGCTAACGTCATTGAATAAATACGGCGCCCGCATGGCGCTTCAGAATGGCGTTAGACGGCGCTAATTTTTTTGATGCAAAACTGCGTTGGCGCAGTTTTGCGTCAAAAAGTATAAATATGGGCCTAAATTCCTTCCATTCAACTAATTCAGAGGCTGCTGTGCCCATATTATGTTAAAAGTATTCGGGGTTTGCCTTGTCCAACAAGGCCCTAAAAACTGCATCCTCCAGGAGCTCCGGACATAGTCGCCAAACGGGGATGCTGCGGCAGTATGTGTCCCATCCCATCTGCAGCAGCTGTAGATTGAGTACGACCCATGTAGTCAGACCACTGTACTACAGAATACAAGTTAGCAGTATATACCATCCTGTCAAGATGGACATGCAATTGTTGTGGTGCAGAGAAGAACAAAAAGACCCTAGTAGTGGGATGACATTGACGTCACACATTCACCATTTGCCAGTGTTCAAGCCAGTTGTGCAGCGCCTGTGCAGCTGTAACTGTAGGAGTGTGGGCAGCGGCGGGAAGGAATGGTCCAATGAGGGGTCCAGGACGCAGTTAAAGTCACCCCGCAATAACCAGGGAGGTCGCTCCAGTGAGACAGAAGTTTGGAATGCGTGTGTAAGAATGAGGCCTGATCTGTTTTCGGAGCATATATAGACCCCAGCATCACTGCTCGGCCAGCAAGGAGTCTGCGCTCCAGCACATAACGCCCCTGCTCATCTACAATATGACCATCAGCTACAAAGAGGGTGCCCGGCTTGATCTAAATAAGTGCCCCCATGGCATAAGAGGAGAAGCCTGTCGCATAAAGCTGTCCATGCCAGCACCGCTGCAGTCTAGCCGCCTCAGGTTGCGCAAGGTGAGTCTCCTGCAGGAATGCTATCTGTATTAAATGCCTTCTAAGATATAAATATATAGAATATCTGCGTGCTGGCATGTGTATGCCTTGCACATTCCATGTAAGGAGATTGAAGGAATTCATGGTGGATCAGTAGGTGAACAGTGTCCCGGTGGCCCAACCCCAGAGACAGAGAACTTCAACGGACCAGTAGCTGGGCCCCTACGAGGGAGTGGGCAGGACGAACATAGGCTCCATACAGAAAGTAACATAAACAACTGAGAACCAGTAATAGGCCCAATAGTAACAAAAGTGAATCCCATTAGAGCAGAGGGACAACTGGTATCTGCCCAAACTAAGGGGGTCATTCTGACGCCGGGGCCAGGGTCGGCGGGAGCACCGCCGACAGACCGGCGGTGCCCCGCAGGGCATTCTGACCGCGGCGGTTCGGCCGCGGTCAGATGCAGGAAACCGGCGGTCTCCCGCCGGTTTCCCGCTGGATTCTGACTCCCCCTACCGCCATCCTGTTCCTGGCGGGTCTCCCGCCAGGAAAAGGATGGCGGTAGGGGGTGCCGCGGGGCCCCTGGGGGCCCCTGCAGTGCCCATGCCAATGGCATGGGCACTGCAGGGGCCCCCATAAGAGGGCCCCACAAAGTATTTCAGTGTCTGCTATGCAGACATTGAAATACGCGACGGGTGCCAATGCACCCGTCGCACCCCTGCAACTCCGCCGGCTCCATTCGGAGCCGGCATCCTCGTTGCAGGGGCATTTCCGCTGGGCCGGCGGGCGCTCTTTTGGAGAGCGCCCGCCGGCCCAGCGGAAATGTATGAATGGCCGCCGGTCATTTGTCGGCGGGACCTTGGCGGGCGGCCGAGGAATCAGGCCCTAAGTAGTATGCCTATGCGGCGCAAACTATTCTAGAAAAAGGACCCCTCTAGTGGGAGTGGGAGGTAGGTAAGGTGCTGGATATGCAACAATAGTCAGGGCGTACCCCTAGTCCAGCATGAGAGCGGGGAGTCAACAGCAGCAGAGAGCAGCATATGCGGTATTGACATACAGAGGTGCTACATCCAGCAGCCCGCGACACGTCGGTCATAACAGCACGATCAGCAGCGTCAAACACATACACAGTCACATGTAGAGTTAAGATATGCAGTGTGTCAGCGACAGTCATTCAAATAATACAGTTAACATTTAACTTCACCACCAACTGCTAAACAGCATTTTGTGTAATGGGATGACCCAAGGTCAGAGGATGCTTCGAGGGAGGAACCTTCATCTCCATTAGAATTAGTGAGGTCTGCTTCCCCATCCGAAGCTACTGAAAGGACACTAATGGCTGCTGCAGTTTGCAATGCACAGTGGCGTTCCTGCATAATTTGTTCCACGTCGGGAGCGTGTCACACCTCTCCCAGGGTAGCCACACGCCTTTTGCGATTCCTACGTTTATGGGGCTGTAGGTTTCGGGTCACCGACTCAGTTATGTTGGAGTCTCGCTGATTGACCAGTTCCGAAGATTCCAACCAGTCCCATGTCACCTCTGGTGTGCTGAAGAAATGCGTTTTATCATCCGCTACTACAAGCAATTTGACCGGGAAGAGAAAGAAATATGACAGATTGAGGGAGCGGAGTTTGCGCTTGACTGGCAGGAAGGATGCACGCTCTCTTTGTACAGCAATGGTGTAGGCCGGGAATATCATAATCAGGTTATTGTGCACTCAGATTGCAGGTAATGCTCTCACCACCTGCAATATAATATCCCTTTCTGCATAATGTAACAGCCGTAGAAGGAATGGTTGTGGTCCAGCACCTGGCGGGGAGGCCCTGGTAGGGACTCTGTGGGCTTGTTCAACTGACAAAAAGGGTGTCAACAAGCCCTCCAGCATCAGCTCCCAAAGCAAGGACTCAGAGAAGGCAACTGCGTGTGGGCTCTCCGCACCTTCTGGTGGGCCTATAACTCTGAGATTATTCCGTCTGGTGTGACCCTCTGCATCTTTTACATGGTGTTCCAGTGTCCCTATCCAATCCAACGCGTTTTGCAGTGTAGCCTCCAGCCAGTCCGTTAGGTCCTGGAGCTGATCCTCTAGTGTGCAGGTTCTATCCACTAGTTTTTGCCAGAGGAGGAGGGTAGGAGGGTAAGATCACTGGCCACCTTGTCAATTTTACCCTTCATTGAGGTTCAAGCTTGCTCCAAAGACGTGCCTATGTGTTCCACCACCTCCAGCACCGCATCCAGTTTACTGCCATCTAGGATAGAGTCTCTGATCGCGGCGTTTGCAGCTTGGCTCCAGTTCCTGAGCGGAGGCAACCCACTCCCGCCACGTTGTCTTTTTTAGGGGTGGGTCTGGGTTGTGATTCAGACCACAGGCTTGGAAGCCCGTGTGGTATCGTCCAGATTGGAGGCCCGCTTGCATGCGCAACGTTGCAGTCAAGGTGTAGCAGCACGAGCAGCCTTCCTCTTCGCCGTGTTCAGCTGCACAGGTGTCTCCCCAGCTCATCATCACCAGGGGATATCCGCAAGAATGACCGGCCATCCCAGCCAGTTAGTGACAAGTACGCAGAGTGGGGAGGCCGGCCAGATGGAGCAGCAGCAGGCACAGTCTCAGCTGCTCTCCCCCGCCGCTGGGGGATGGTAAAATAAACCTCCGCAGGTCCTCACCACCCGGTGGGCCATAGGACCCAACACGCTCTGCCCCCCACTTCGTTGCAGCCCCCCCGGACTCGGATTCAGTGCCCGGGGCATCTGGCTTTAGTAGGCCCACACACCCAGCCACTTCAGGGCCTCAGCAATCGGGATGGACAGGCGCTCACCTCTAGCTAGACGACCCTGGCTCCTCCATACTCGGTCTAGCCCAGCGGCCAGCACTGTGATGGGTGCTCCCCTTGCTTCTTCCGTCTCCACCGTCTCCTCCAAGAATTGGCTGCGCAGGATCAGTCTCCTCTGGTCTGGGCCGTGCGGGGTCTCCGGAGCAGGCCACACCTCTCACCAAGGGTACTGCCAAACCAGCTCTCTGGGGTTTTCACTGCAGCTACCGCTGCTGCCAACCCACTGACAGGCTTCTGTCCTCCTGGGGTCTGGGCATCCCAGTCCCGGAAAGGCAGAGAAAAGAATTTCCTCTGAGAGAGGGTGTTACACCCTCTCCCTATGGAAATAGGTGTTAAGGGCTGGGGAGGAGTAGCCTCCCCCAGCCTCTGGAAATGCTTTGAAGGGTGCCCTCCTTGCATAAGCCAGTCTACACCGGTTCATGGATCCCCCAGCTCCTGCTCTGGAACAAAACTGGACAAAGGAAAGGGGAGTGACCACTCCCCTGTCCATTACTACCCCAGGGGTGGTGCCCAGAGCTCCTCCAGTGTGTCCCAGACCCCTGCCATCTTGAATGCAGAGGTGTGATTGCACAAAGGAGGCCTCTGGGTGGCCAGTGCCAGCAGGTGATGTCAGAGACCCCTCTTGATAGGTGCATACCTGTCTAGGTGGCCAATCCTCCTCTGAGGGCTATTTAGGGTCTCTCCTGTGGGCTTCTCTTCAGATAACGAATGCAAGAGCTCACCAGAGTTCCTCTGCATCTCCCTCTTTGACTTCTGCCAAGGATCGACTGCTGACTGTTTCAGGATGCCTGCAAAACTGCAACAAAGTAGCAAGAAGACTACCAGTGACATTGTAGTGCCTAATCCTGCCGGCTTTCTCAACTGTTTCCGGGTGGTGCATGTGCTGAGGGCTGTCTGCCTTCACCCTGCACTGGAAGCCAAGAAGAAATCTCCCATGGGTCGACTGACTCTTCCCCCTGCTAACGCCGGCACCAAAAGTCTGCTTCATTGGTCCTCTGGGTCCCCTCTCATCGTGACGAGAGTAGTCCCCGGAACACAAGAGCTGGATCCAAGTGACCCCGACAGTCCAGTGGCCCATCTGTCCAAATTTGGTGGTGGTAAGTCCTTGCCTCCCCACGCCAGACAGTAATCCTGTGTACTGCATGAACTGCAGCTGCAAGAGCTTCTGTGCACTTTTTCAAGGAATCCTTTGTGCATGGCACAGCCCAGGTGCTTGGCACTCCATCTTACATTGCTCGACTCACTGAGTTGACCACCGACTTCGTGGGACCCTGCTTTGTAATGTTGAGACAACCGCTGTGCTCAATTTTCATGAACCCATGTTCAAGTGCTTCTGCGGGTGCTGCCTGCTTCTGCATGGGCTCTCTGTGTTGCTGACTGCCCCCTCTGTCTCCTCCTCCAAGGGGTGACTTCCTGGTCCTTCCTGGTCCCAGGCAGCACCCATTTTCTTCAACTGTGACCCTTGCAGCTAGCAAGGTTTGTTTGTGGTCTTTCTGCATGGAAACAACTCTGCATCCTCCATCATGCCATGGGACATCTTCTGTGCAAAAGAGAAGTTACTGGCATCTTCCGTTGTTGCAGAATCTTCAACTTGCTACACCCGGAGACTACCATTTTGCACCTTCATCTGGGGTTTAGTGGGCTCCGGCCCCCCGGACACTTTTGTGACTCTTGGACTTGGTGCCCTTCCTTTACAGGTCCACAGGTCCAGGAATCTGTCTTCAGCGCTTTGCAGTCAGTCGTGGTCTTTGCAGAAACTCCTATCACGACTTTAGTGTGTTTCTGGGGAAGTAGGGAACTTTTCAGGGTCTTGGGGTGGGGTATCTTGGAGACCTTTAGTGTTTTCTAACACTCCCAGCGACCCTCTACACACTACACTAGGCCTGGGGTCCCTAAGTGGTTCGCATTCCACTTTCTTAGTATATAGTTTGTGTTGCCCCTAGGCCTATTGCACCCTATTGCATTCTGCAATGTTTGCACTACTTTTCTAACTGTTTACTTACCTGATTTTGGTTTGTGTGTATATTTTGTGTATTATTCTTACCTCCAAGGGAATATATCCTCTGAGATATTTTTGGCACATTGTCACTAAAATAAAGTACCTTTATTTTTAGTAACTCTGAGTATTGTGATTCTTATGATGTAGTGCTATATGACAAAGCGGTGTAGTAGGAGCTTTGCATGTCTCCTAGATCAGCCTAAGCTGCTTGGCTATAGCTACCTCTATCAGCCTAAGCTGCTAGAACACTACTAATCTACTAACAAGGGATAACTGGACCTGGCACAAGGTGTAGGTACCACCAGGTACCCACTATAAGCCAGGCCAGCCTCCTATACTCAGTGTGTGTTGCCTCACCAGATGTCACACACATACATGTTGCAGAGGTCACTGCAGGCTGTTCCTTTCTGGACAATGGTACAGGGCCTACAATCATATGTGTTTTCAGTTAACATACAAGTGTGACAGAAGTGATACACAACATTACATCATCCATTTCACAGGTTTGCCTCAGTTTAGGAATTCCATGTACAATAAATAGGAGTTAACTGGTAACAATGTAGGAGGAAATGCCCTCCCTTGGCATATTCACATACCAGTTGGTGCTGATGGTATGGGTTGTCGTGTTCCTTGACGTTCCCTCCCTGATGGTACAGAGACCTGTGCTCCAGTGTGTGACTGTTCTCCGGGTGTAGGTGGCAACAAAATGGAAAGGTTGTCAGACTTGACCAAGATATGTAATTATGTGCAACCTGTCACATTTAATCTACATGCCAACAGCAGTGGTAAATAAATGACGGACATTATCTATTGCCATACACAGTGTTAAGTGAATGAGGCAGCAGTGATGGTTCACTGTTTGGGACTGAGGGTTTGTAATTTGCAATTGCCATCACTAAGGATTCTGGTACTTGTAGTGTAATGGACTAGTTGAGACACAAGAGGGTCTGAGTCACCATGAAGATTGAACTTACTTGGGACAACAATAATGGTCACATTCTCTGAGTTTCAAAAACATTAGTCATTTGATGTCATTGTTAGAATCATCGCATATTACCTGGCACAACATTGCAGTCACAGGCAGCCCATGGAGCAGGTGGGGGTCTATGGTTGAGAGGACATCCTTCTGAAGTAGGGTGAGTCGGAGGTGGGCTCTAGTTTGTACACACAGATGATTTCTGGCTGCCTCTATCCCGGTGTACTTCCCTTTCATCCTCCTTTTCTCATCCTGCCACTTCTGCTTGCTGTAATTCACAGTCCAGGTGTCCTCCCCCAGTGCAGTGACTGCAGTGGCCAACTGATGTCATAAGGCTGCCCTATGTGAGGAACTGCTGCTGTAGGGTAGGAGACCATGCAGTCTCTTGTTGTTCCTCACAATAAATGTCAGGAACATGGAGGTCCTCTGTGTAGTTTCTTTTCCTCTGAGTGGGAAGCCTGGCTTCAGGCTATGCAGCACACCCAGGCACAGTATGGTTGTGGAGAAACCAGACCTTGCTTGTGGGCTGCTTTTACTGGTTTTTGGATCTGGTTTGCAGATGGGATTGATAATGTGCAGGTGCATTTAATTACACTGATTCCGGCCTAAAATCGGATGATCCGCCCGAGTGCAGATGATTCGGCCCCAGTGCAGATGATCCGCCTGAGTGTGAATGATTCGCCCTGAGTGCAAATGTAAAGATACTATTCGTAACATACCTTTGTGCCTGAAGTCTCAGGGCCATCAAAGGCTTCCTCTGCCAGCACCTGAACTCTCTGTTGAGACTCCTGCCCTGCCAAGTTGTGCCCTATCCAGTCCCTGGGTTTTTGAAAGGTGAAAGCTGGTTGAACAAGGACTGAAATCCATGCACAGGAAGCCGTGTGGGGAAAATTTAGGAGTACCACCTGCAACACGGCTGTAAAAACTACCAGCCTTGCGTCTGAAATCGATGCACCACCTACATTGCGGCTGTGAAATAGATGCATCACTTCCATCGCAGCTGGAAAAAATGATGCAACACCCGCTTGCGGCTGCTGAAAATTGCACACACCCCACGCAGCATGGTTTTCTATCACTGTGTGGCCGAATTTTTCATGCATCATCGCTGGGTGTCAAAATCAACGTAAACATAAGCAGACCTGGGGTGCCACATCTGTAAAACGACACACGTCCTCACTTGTGAGTGAGAAAACTATGCATTGCTGACTTTTTTGACGCACGCTCACCCTGGAGGCTTTATTTTTTACTCAAACCAGGTACTATGTATAACAACAATGTTTCCATTGTTTTCTATGGAGTAAGTCCCCTCACGGACCCATGCCCTCATCACGTGTTCAACAAAGCCAACGCCATCATCGCCCCCAAACTCCGCGAGATCATCAACCTCTCCTTCGACTCCGCCACCTTCCCAGACAGCTGGAAACACGCAGAAATCCAACCCCTCATCAAGAAACCCAAGGCTGACCCCAACGACCTCAAAAACTTCCGACCGATCTCTCTCCTCCCTTTTCCAGCAAAAGTCATCGAGAAGATCGTCAACACACAACTCGCCCACTTCCTCGAAGACAACTCCATCCTAGACCCCTCTCAATCCGGCTTCAGACGAAACCACAGCACCGAGACTGCTCTCCTCGCCGCCACAGATGACATCAGAACCCAAAAGGACAACGGCGAAACCTCGGCCCTCATCCTCCTCGACCTATCAGCCGCTTTTGACACAGTCTGCCACCGCACCCTACTGACCCGCCTCCATGGAGCCGGCATCCAGGATAAAGCCCTCAACTGGATCTCATCCTTCCTCTCCGACAGAACCCAGAGAGTCCGACTCTCCCCTTTCCGCTCCAAAGCCACCAACCTCATCTGCGGCGTCCCCCAAGGATCCTCCCTCAGCCCTACGTTGTTCAACGTCTACATGGCCCCCCTCGCCAAACTGGCCCGCCACCATCACCTCAACATCATCTCCTACGCCGACGACACCCAGCTGGTCCTCTCCCTGACCAAAGACCCACTCACCGCCAAAACCAACCTCCACGAGGGACTAAAAGCCATCGCCGAGTGGATGAACGACAGCCGCCTGAAGCTCAACTCCGACAAGACGGAAGTCCTCATCCTCGGGCGCACCCCTTCGGCCTGGAACGACTCCTGGTGGCCCACCGATTTCGGACCCCCACCCACCCCAGCCAGCCACGCAAGAAACCTCGGCTTCATCCTGGACTCAGCCCTCACCATGTCCAAACAGGTCAGCGCCGTCTCCTCTTCCTGCTTCAACACCCTTCGAATGCTCCGCAGAATTTTCAAGTGGATCCCAACAGGAACCAGAAAGACGGTGACCCAAGCCCTCGTCAGTAGCAGACTTGACTACGGCAACGCACTCTACACAGGCATCCCAACAAAAGACATCAAACGACTCCAGCGTATCCAAAATGCATCCGCCCGCCTGATCCTTGACATACCCCGCCGATGTCACATCTCCCCTCACCTGAAGGACCTCCACTGGCTCCCCGTGGACAAGAGGATCAACTTTAAACTCCTCACCCACGCTCACAAGGCTCTACACAACACCGGACCTACCTACCTCAACTCCAGACTCAACTTTTACGCCCCCACTCGTCAACTCCGCTCTGCCAATCTCGCCCTCGCCATCGTCCCCAGGATCCAGCGCAAGACCGCCGGCGGCAGATCCTTCTCCTTCCTCGCCGCCAAGACCTGGAACTCTCTCCCCACCTCACTGCGCCAGACCCAGGACCTCCTCGCCTTCAGGAGACTCCTCAAGACCTGGCTCTTCGACCGCTAACAGCTCACCAACCCCCCCCCCCCCCCACCAGCGCCTCGAAACCCTGACGGGTACATAGTGCGCTTTACAAATGTTATGATTGATTGATTGATTGATAAGTCTCTTTTTACTTTGAAAATTCATTACTTGACTTGTGTATGTTGGATTTTTGTTGCTTTGGTCTTGTTTGATTTAGATAAATATTGGCTATTTTTTTTAACTGGTGTGGTGTCCATTTTGCAGTGTTGTCACTGTATTAGTGTGTGTGTTGGTAAAAATACTTTACACATTGCCTTTGACTGATTGCGCCAATCTAGCAAGGGCTGAGCGGGTGCAAGGAAATGCCTCCTTGGCATGGTTACCCCCCGACTTTTTGCCTTTGCTGATGCTAAGTTATGATTGAAAGTGTGCTGGGACCCTGCTAACCAGGCCCCAGCACCAATGTTCTTTCCCTAAACTGTACCTTTGCTTCCACAATTGACACAGCCCTGGCGCTCAGATAAGTCCCTTGTAACTGGTACCCCTGGTACCAAGGGCCCTGATGCCAGGAAGGTCTCTAAGGGCTGCAGCATGTCTTATGCCACCCTGGGGACCCCACACTCAACACATGCACACTGCCTCACAGCTTGTGTGTGCTGGTGGGGAGAAAAAGACTAAGTCAACATGGCACTGCCCTCAGAGTGCCATGCCAACCTCACACTGCCTGTGGCATAGGTAAGTCACCCATCTAGCGGGCCTTACAGCCATAAGGCAGGGTGCACTATATCACAGGTGAGGGCATATGTGCATAAGCACTATGCCACTAGATATTAGATATGTAAGTGCAGGGTAGCCTTAAGAGTATGTGGTCTAGGAGTTTGTAAAACATGAACTCCACAGTTCCATAATGGCTACACTGAAATCTGGGAAGTTTGGTATCAAACTTCTCAGCACAATAAATGCACAATGATGCCAGTGTGGAATTTATTGTAACATGCACCCAGAGGGCATCTTAGAGATGCCCCCTGAATACCAACCCGACTTCTAGTGTGGGGCTGACCAATTTCTGCCAGTTTGCCACAACCAGACAAGTTGCTGGCCACCTGGGCAGAGTGCTGTTGTCACTCTGTGGCCAGGAACAAAGCCTGCACTGGGTGGAGGTGCTTCACACCTCCCCCTGCAGGAACTGTAACACCTGGCGGCTCACCCCCTTTGTTACAACGCCCCACGGCATCCCACCTAGTGGAGATGCCTGCCCCTCTGGCCATTGCCCCCACTTTTGGTGGTAAGGCTGGAGGAGACAATTAGAAAAACATGGAGGAGTCACCCACCAGTCAGGACAGCCCATAAGATGCCCTGAGCTGAGGTGACCCCTGCCTTTAGAAATCCTCCATCTTAGTTTTAGAGGATTCCCCCAATAGGATTAGGGATGTGCCCCACTCCCCACAGGGAGGAGGCACAAAGAGAGTGTAGTCACTCTCCAGGACAGTAGCCATTGACTACTACCCTCCCAGACCTAAACACACCCCTAAATTTAGTATTTAGGGGCACCCCAGAAACCAGGAAATCAGATTCCTGCAACCTGAACTAAAGAAGAAGGACTGCTGACCTACAAGCCTGCAGAGATGATGGAAGACGACAACTGCTTTGGCCCCAGCCCTACCAGCCTGTCTCCCGACTCGAAAACCTGCAACCAGCGACGAATCCAACAGGGACCAGTGACCTCTGAAGCCTCAGAGGACTGCCCTGACCCCCAGGACCAAGAAACTCCCGTGAGCAGTAGCTCTGCTCAACAATCTGCAAAAAACTTGCAACTTTTCTACAACTTTAAAGACCTCACTCTTCCCGCCGGAAGAGTGAGACTTCACACTCTGCACCCGACGCCCCCGGCTCGAGATCCAGTTAACCATCACCACAGGGAGGACTCCCTGGCGACTGCGACCCCGTGAGTAGCCCAAGACGACCCCCCCTGTACCCTCACAGCGACGCCTGCAGTGAGAATCCAGATGTTCCCCTTGACCGTGACTGCCTGTAACAAGGGACCTGCGCCCCCAGGACCTAAAGGAACCGAACCTCAGTGCAGGAGTGACACCCAGGTGACCCTCTGCCTAGCCCAGGTGGTGGCTGGCCTGAAAAGCCCCCGTGACTGCCTGCACCGCTAGAGTGACCCCAGGGTCCCTCCTTTGAAACCAATACAAAACCTGATGTCTGCTTTGCACACTGCACCCGGCCGCCCCTGTGCTGTTGAGAGTGTGTTTTGTGTGTCTACTTGTGTCCCCCCAGTGCTCTACAAAACCCCCCTGGTCTGCCCCCGAGGACGCGGGTACTTACCAGCTGGCAGACTGGAACCGGAGCACCCCTGTTCTCCATAGGCGCCTATGTGTTTTGGGCACCTCTTTGACTTCTGCACCTGACCGGCCCTGAGTTGCTGGTGTGGTAACTTTGGGGTTGCCCTGAAAACCCAACGGTGGGCTGCCTATGCCCAGGAACCGAGACTTGTAAGTGTCTTACTTACCTCACAATCTAACCAATACTTACCTCCCCCTGGAACTGTTGATTTTTGCACAAAGTGTCTACTTTTAAAATAACTTATTGCCATTTTAACAAAAACTGTATATGTTATTGCTCTAATTCAAAGTTCCTAACAACTGTGGGACCTACCTTGCATTTTATGTATTTACTTCAAATTTTGAACTTGTGGTTCAAAATATAAATTAAGAAAATATATATTTTTATATAAAAACCTATTGGCCTGGAGTAAGTCTTTGAATGTGTGTTCCTCATTTATTGCCTGTGTGTGTACAACAAATGCTTAACACTACCCTCTGATAAACCTACTGCTCCACCAAACTACCATAAAACAGAGCATTAGAATTTTCTAATTTTGCCACTCTCTTACCTCTAAGGGGAACTCTTGGACTCTGTGCACACTATCTCTCACTTTGAGATAGTATATACAGAGTCAGCTTCCTACAGCGGGGTTATCTAAGTGTGTATCTCCATTGCCCTGAGTAAAGTGAGAGTCCCTACTTGGACAGAGTGCAAACTGACTGCCAACCATAAACCCCATTTCTAACATTGGTGGCAGCGGTAGGGATAGAACTTGTGTTTTTAATTGACATACAGTGATTAAGTGTACACTATTGTTTTTAGTGCAGATCATTACGTGACCACATACTACTTGCTTTTGTTTTTAATCTTTTTGGACTTTTTTTCTGCTTCCATTTTTTTGTGATTTTTTTTTTACTTCTCTTGAGAAATCTCTGTTCTTTTTGGAATTTTGCATTTTTGAGTCAACCTTACCAACAGGCTGTTTTTGACTTGAAGAAACTGGAGGAGCATACAGTGGCTCAACTGAAGCAGTTTTGTAAGGATCTAGCCTGCCCAATCAAGAGCTCCGCCAGGCACTGAGAGCCTGGGTGGAGCCAAAGAGGCTAGGGTCCACACAGAGGAGAAGGATGAGGGTGAAGAGGTGGACAGTGGCCATAATGTAGTGGATGTACCTGTTCTGCTTGGGGGGGGGGGTTACCAGGGCAGGTAGCAGTGTGTCATCCCAGGGTCTGACTCCTGAGGAGTTGCAGGACAGACAGGCAGAGAGGGTTCACCACTTGGAGTTAGAGATGCTTAAAATGGAGATAGAAGAGAGAAGGTTGGACATACAAGAAAAAAAGATTCTCTTGGCTCATGAGCTCAGTTTAAGGAAGCTGGATCAGAGGAGCCAGTCTAGTGGAGATGGTAGCAGCAGTACCTCTATTCAGAGAGGAGGGTACATATTGCTAAAGATCTAGTGTAGGATTACAAAAGGGAGGATGACATATATCTGTGATTCAAGGGGTATGAGTCTGCTCTCTACATGAACATGGTCCTTGAAGTACATTGGGGGGCAGGTCTGTGGAAGCACTTTGAGGTAGAGGGTAGGGACACTCTGACATCCTTAGGGGATCCTCAGGGGCTCACCTACTCTATCATGAAGGACGTCCTCCTCACCAGATGTGGTCTTACTCCTGAGGAGTATAAGGCAAGGTTTAGGTCCTATAAGAAAAAGGATTCTCGAACTTGGTTGGAGTGTATAGACTCTTTTTGCAGGTTACTGGATGGGTGGGTGAAGGGCAGTAAGTGAACATCCTATGAGGGGCTTTACAACTTAATTGCTTGGGAGCACTTGTACAGTCTTTGTTTTCCAGAGCTGCGCCAGTACCTAATTGACAGCAAGCTGACTGACCACAGGAGGCTTGCTCAGGAAGCGGGTTGGTGGTAAAGCACCAGGGTCCTGTAGAGGTATGAGGAACACCATTCTAAGTGTGGGCAGCGTCTCCATCCGAAGAAATGGGGGGTAAGGGTAAACAAGGGGAGTTCTCTAAAGGGCCCCAACCTAGTTCCCAGAATAAAGATTCCCAGCACCCAATTGAAAGAAACCATGGGTCTCAACAGGGAAACCTGCTGAGAGGGCCCCCCACAAGTGTTTTACATGTGATCAGGTGTGTCATATGATGGGGGATCCCAAATGTCCAAAGGGGACACAGGCAACTACTGGTGCTCAGTCACAGCATTTGGCAAGTGTAGCTCTTAGAGAGGAGTTGGTTCCAGGTAGGTGGGAGCCAGCTGAGATGACCCTTATCTCACTAGGGGACAGTGGGATGGTCCAGAGGACCCTCGTGCTTGAGAACAATAAAAAGTACAGGCGGTGGGTGACCATCAATGAATAGAGGGAGGAGGCTCTGACAGACACAGGAGCCAGTGTGACTACTGTGAGAAGACACCTGGTGTCTGAGGAGCAGGCTCGTCCCCGGGTACTTTACCAAGTAGTTGCAGTAGACAACTCTGAGCACCTGTGCAAAATGGCGCAGGTTCCCTTTCAGTAGGGGAGAGGTCTCAGGTTGCTTGAGGTTAGCTGTGAGTCCAAACATGCCTGTAGATTGTCTGCTTGGCAATGACCTGGATGATTTCCCTTGGAAGGAGGTGGAACACAGGTCGCACTTGGAGATGTTGGGTTTACCTGGGTGGGTGTGTGTATCCACCCGGTCAATGACAGCCCGTCAGGGTGATCAGGAGGCCTGGAGCCTGAAAGAGAGGCCCATGTGTCTGCCAGAAGGAGGAAGGGCACGGGAAACCCACTCCAGAAGTTCCCATGGTCTGGAAAGAAGCTGAACCTGAGGAGGATGCCCCAGAGTCTACAGGGGAACAGGTGGCTGAACTGGGGAGGTCCCTGAGCTGACTCAGTGGCAGCAGGAAGAGGGATCCACCAGAGAAGCATTGTGTTAGGAACAGAAAACATGCCCTGCTCTGGAGGGTTTGCAGCAGCAGGCTGCAGACCAGGTGTCTGGCAAGGAGCCTTGTTCAAACTTGATTTATTGGGAGGATGAAGAGGCTTGTCACCCACTTTTACTGGCCCCAAATGTTCAGGCATTCAAATGCACACTGTAGGTCTTGTCAAATGTGTCAGGCAAGTGGCAAGGGGGGGAATGTAAGGCTCCCCTCCAACCTTTTCCTGTTGTCAGCACCCCTTTCAAAGGGTTGGTATTGACATGGTGGGGCCTCTGGATCCTAAGACAGCCATGGACAACAGGTTTATCCTAGTCTTGGTGGACCATGCCACCAGGGACCCAAAGCCAATTCTTGGAGATCAATCACAGCCCCTGTGGTGGGACGTGTGTTGATGGGGGTTTTTACCCACACGGGGTTGCCCAAGAAAGTGGTATCAAGGGGTTCCCCAATGGTATCTTGGGATTTTCCAAGAAAGGGGTACTAGCTTCATATCTACATATATGAAGTCTCTGTGGAAGGCATGTGGGTAACATACAAGTTTACCACTTTTTACCATCCCCAAGGAAACAGTCTGGTTGAGAGATTCAACTGCACCTTGAAGGGCATGATCATGGGCCTGTCAGAGTCCTTGAGACGTAAGTGTGATGTCTTCTTGTTATGTCTTCTGTTCGCCTACAGGGAGGTGCCACAGAAGGGTATAGGATTTAACCCTTTTGAGTTATTGTATGGCCACCCTGTCAGGGGAACTGTGAGTCTGGTTGGGGAAGGCTTGGATAAGGTCTCCAGTAAGCTCTCCCAGGATATATTCAGTTACATGCTGGCTTTTAGGAACCAGACTACCAGTTTTAGGAACCTCGCTCAAGAGAACCTGGAAGCAAGCGAGGAAAATATGGAACAGTGGTATGACCAGAATACCACTCTGGTTGAGTTTCATCCTGGACAAAATGTGTGGGTGATGGCCCCAGTGGAGTCTCATGCTCTCCAGGGCAAGTGGACTGGGCCTTTTGAGGTGGTGGAGTGCAAGAGTGATGTCACCTATCTGGTGAACTTGTGGAATCCTAAGAACCCTTTGAGGGTCCTGCATGTGAAACGCCTCAAGCCTCACTTTGAAAGGACAGAAGTGACTATGCTCTTGGTGACAAATGAAGTGATGGAAGAAGAGAGTGAGCCTCTTCCTGACCTCCTGGCTGCTATGGAGAAAGATGGTTCAGTGGATCGTGTGAACCTCTCCCCTTCACTGACTAGAACAACAGACGGACTTTCTCTCTTTTTCTTGTTCCCTGGGGCCACACACTTGTGCACACAAGATATGGACACTGGGAGCAGTCCACGGGTAAAATATAAAGTTTACAGTGAGACTGACAAGGTTAGAGCCAGCATTAAGGATGAGGTATCCAAAATGTTAGCTCTTGGGGTTATTGAGTTTTCCAGTAGCCCTTGGGCCAGTCCTGTTGTCTTGGTCCCAAAGGCTGCTGCTCCTGGTGCCACTCCAGAACTCAGGTTCGGTGTGTATTACCAGGGACTCAATGCGATCACGAAGACTGACACGCACCCCATCCTCTGAGCTGATCAGCTCATTGATCAGTTAGGGCTGCCAAATATCTCAGCACATTTGATCTAACGTCTGGATTTTGGCATATTTCTCTCACTGAGAAGACAAGGAGAGGTCTCCATTTTCTACCCCAGATGGGCACTACCAGTTTAGGGTGATGTTCTTTGGGATGAAACATGCCACTGCCACCTTTAAGAGGCTGGGTAACCAGTTGTTGGCTGGATTGGAATATTTCAGTGCAGCCTACCTGGATGACATGGCTGCGATCAGCTCCACTTGGGAGGAACACTTGAGGCACCTCTGCAAAGTGTTAGAGGCCCTGCAAAAGGCAGGACTCACTTTTAAGGCAAGTAAGTGCCAAATAGGGCAGGGGTCTGTTGTGTACTTGGGAAACAGGTGGGGAGCAGTCTGGTGGCCCCCCTACAGCCAAAGATTAATACAATTCTTGTTTGGAAGCCTCCCAAGAACTAGAAGGGGTGCCTTTTTAGGGCTCACAGGTTACTATAGGAGGTTTGTCAAGGGGTATGGCACTATTGTTGCCCACTTGACTGAGTTAACCTCCTGGAAGCAACCCAAAAAGTTGATCTGGACCAAGGCTTGCCAGACAGCTTTTGATGCCCTGAAGGCAGCGATGTGCATGGTACCATTGCTGAAGGCACCTGACTCCTCTAAAGAATTTGTCATGCAGACTGATGCTTTGGAGCATGGTGTGGGAGCAGTGTTGTCACAGCTAAATGAAGAGTGCCTAGACCAGCCTCCAGCCTTTATTAGTAGGAGGTTACTTTCCCAGGAACGTAGGTGGAGTGAAATTGAGCGTGAAGCTTTTGCTGTGGTCTGAGCGCTGAAGAAGCTAAGACCCTACTTATTTGGGACTCACTTCCAGGTTCAGACATACCACAGGCTCCTGAGATGGTTAACACAGATATGGGGTGAGAACCCAAAACTGTTGAGGTGGTCCATCTCCCTACAGGGAATAGACTTAATGGTGGAACACCGCCCTGTAACAGAACACTGCAATGCTGATGGTCTGCCCAGATTCTTCTGCCTATATGATGAGAACTCCCATGAGGTTGGGTAGTTCTGGCATCCTTGGCATTGTCTCCCCTGTCTTTTTTGGCTCTGCTTCCCATGTTTGCCTGTGTGCTGGAATCTGTTTTTTGCTGGTTTTTTACTCTGGGCACTGTACCACTGCTGGCTGACCAGTGCTAAAGTGCAAGTGTTCTCTTAATAAATTGTATGTGTTGTTGGCTTTTCCATGATTGCCATATTTGATTTACTAGTAAGTCCCTAGTAAAGTGCACCAGAGGTCCCCAGGGCCAGTAAATCAAATGCTACTAGTGGGCCTGCAGCACTATTTTTACCATCCACCAGAGTAGCCCTGTAAACATGGTCCAGACCTGCCACTGCAGTGTCTGTGAGTGCAGTTTGAAACTGCCAATTCAACCTGAAAAGTGTACCCACTTGCCAGACCCAAACCTTCTCTTTTTTACATGTAAGATGAAGGTAATCCCTAGGTAGCACAATGGGCAGGGTGTAGTGTTTGTTAGAGTAGGAAATGTAGTGGTTTATTTTACATGTCCTAACAGTGTAATACTACCAAATTTGGATTTCACTGTTGCAAGGCCTATCTCTCTCATAGGTTAACATAGGGGCTGCCTTTAAATATCTTTTAAGTGCAGTTTCCCTTTGGGAGCAGATTGAGGTCTGGAGTATGGAGCCTGTGAACTCCCAATTTAAAAATACATCTTTTTGGTAAAGTTGGTTTTTAGATTGTTAGGCCCATAGTTATACTTTATTAGTGCCTCATTTGCATCACTTTTTGATGCAACAACAGGGCAAACTTACAAAATACAATTGTATTTTGCAAGTTTGTGCCACTTTTGCATCAAAAAATGACTCACATTTGGCGCTAAAAAAGTATAAATATGGGCCTTAGTTTGAAAATGCCATTTTTAGAAAGTTGGCATTTTCTTGCTCTAACCATTCTGTGACTCTGACTATATTTGGATTCCCTGTCTGGGTCAGACTGACAGTTGTGCTGTTAAAGGGAACTGGGGTGTAGCCTGTATATTCTGATGGGCTATCTGGGCTAAAGTGGAGAGATGAGTTGTCACTTACACCTTGTTAGACCTGACAGCCTTAGGGTCGTCACCCCTAACTTTTTTCCTGCCTCCCTCCACTTTTTAGATAATGTTTTTGCTGGTTTTAAGACTCTGCACACTTTACCACAGCTAACCAGTGCTAAAGTGCATATGCTCTCTCTCTCTTTAAACATGGTAACATTGGATCATACCCAATTAGACAATTTAATTTACTTAAAAGTCCCTAGTAAAGTGCACTATATGTGCCCAGGCCCTGTAGATTAAATGCTACTAGTGGGCCTGCAGCACTGAATGTGCCACCCCCTTAAGTAGCCTCTTAACCTTGTCTCAGGCCTGCCATTGCAAGGCCTGTGTGTGCAGTTTCACTGTCAATTTGACATTTAAAAGTACTTGCCAAGACTAAAACTCCCCTTTTTCTATATATAAGTCCCCCCTAAGGTATGCCCTAGGTAACCTATAGGGCAGGGTGCTGTGTAGGCAAAAGGCAGGACATGTGCCTGTGTAGTTTACATGTCCTGGTAGTGTAAAACCCCTACATTCGTTTTTACACTACTGTGAGGCCTGCTACCTTCACAGGCTAACATTGGGGCTGCCCTCATATATTGTTTGAGTGGTAGCTGCTGATCTGAAAGGAGTAGGAAGGTCATATTTAGTATGGCCAGAATGGCAATACAAAATCCTGCTGACTGATGAAGTTGGATTTAATATTACTATTGTAGAAATGGCACTTTTAGAAAGTGAACATTTCTCTGCACTTAAATCCTTCTGTGCCTTACAACCCACATCTGGCTGGGTTTAGTTGACGGCTCCCTTGTGCATTCACTCAGACGCACCCCAAACACTCAGCAACACTTAAATACATATGCATTTTGAATGGCTCTTCCTGTGCTGGGTGGGTGGAGGGCCTGACACTTGTATGTCAAAGGACAGTAGCCTGCCCTCACACAAAAGACTGCCACACCCCCTACTGGGACCCTGGCAGACAGGATTGAACTGAAAGGGGACCTTGTGCACTTCTAAGCCACTCTTTGAAGCCTCCCCCACTTCAAAGGCACATTTGGGTATTTAAACAGGGCCTCTGCCAAGAAGTGATCTCTAAGGGCTTGGGTAGTGCTTGCCTCCTGTTCCCTGAAGTGTCAGGACCAAAAAGACTTCATCTCTACAAGAAGGACTCCTTGTGTGGCGAACTTTGATGCACAGCCTGCCAGAAATGACGCACAGCCTGCACCGCAGTGAAAAATTCACTGCATGCCAAACCGGAATGATGCAGCCTGACTTTGCATCGAGAAGCTCGACGCAGCACCAGCGTAGCGACCGGAAAATTGATGCAAGGCCCACTAGATCGACGCACAGCCGAGCCGGAATGACGCAGCCCAACTTCCAGAGAGGAATCAACGCAGCGCCTGCTGTGTGGTAGAAATTTTTACGCAACGCCCACTGAATCGACGCAGCTCCCGTGACTTCATCCTGCCAGTGCAGGAAATCCAGGCATCGTCCCCGAGGTGTCCGAAAACCCTACAACCCGAAGAGGATCCACAATCGAGCGCCGGAAATCGACACACAGCCGTCCCTGCGTGAAAAATAAATGACGCATCACTGGGTACGGCTCGAGAAATCAACCCACACCCCTTTGTTTCCACGCATCTCCTCCTCTTGGGTTCTTTGTTGAGATTTTGCACGCAAACCATGTACTTTGTGCTTGAAAGAGACATTGAATGCTTTTTAAAAGACTTAAGACACTTCGGACCTCTTTAGGACCTGGGCGACAAATGCTGCCTACCGCCACAGCGATGGCCGCCAACATATCGACGCCGTGGCTACCAACCGCCAATGGCATTATCACCGTAGATGGAATCCTGCCAAAAGGCTGGTGGAATTCCGTCTACGGTCATGGCGGCATACGGCGGCCACGCCAGCAAAGCACCGTCTACCGTATCATGTCCCATGATACAGTCTGGTGGTGTTTTGTTGGCAGATGCTGCTACTGGCAGCTGCGCTGCGTCACTTCTTCTGCCGGAGGACCCCCTGCAAGCTGGTAAGTCAGGTTCTCCAACAGGAGAGGGGAGTGGGGGTGTTGTGTGCGTGTGTGGGGGTATGTCTGAGTGTGTGTGAATGAGTGCATGCATGTGTAATGTTTGTGTGCATGAGTGGGTGTGAGCGTAGGTGCATGTTGTGTCGTGAGATTGCATGTGTTACTGGATGTATGTTCATGAGTGTTGCTATGAGTGTGTATGAATGTATGAATGCGTAGGTGAATGTGTGTATGCGTGTGTGTATGGGTGCGTATGTATGTGTGTTTATGTGTGTAAGTGTGTGGGGGGTCGGGAGAGGGAGGGGGAGGGTGGGGGAGGACTCTGGGGAGGGGGAGGGTGAGGGGGAGACCCCTATCAGTGCCAGGAAAGGAATTCCCTGACACTGATAGTGCCTATCACCATGGTTTCTGTGGCAGTACAGAAATCACGGAAACCATGGCAGTGGGCGGAGTCAAAATGCCATGGGTATGACTGTAGTCTCCAGTCGTTACCTCTGTGGCGGTCGGTGTGTTGACTTGGTGGTTTGGCTTTGGCCAAACCACCAATGCCATAATAGTGGAGGTAAGTACCGTCAGCCTGTTGGTGCTAATACCTCCACTATACCACCAACCGCTGGGGTCGGAATGACCCCCTTTATATCACTTTTACAGTGATATCTCAACAAATACTTATTGCATTTTAATTGTTATGACCTGCATCTTATCAGATAGATATTACACATTTTTCTAAACACTGTGTGGTGTATTTTTGTGGTGCTATACTGTGTTATTGCATGATTTATTGCACAAAAACGTTACACAGTGCCTTCTGAGTTAAGCTTGACTGCTCAGTGCCAAGCTACCAGAGGGTGGGCACAGGATAATTTGGATTGTGTGTGACTTACCCTGACTAGAGTGAGGGTCCTTGCTTGGATAGGGGGTAATCTGACTGCCAACCAAAGACCCCATTTCTATCACACCTGAATGTGCTGTGACTGCCCTTACACAATGCAGTCTCCAAGCCCTTGTTGTGAGTTTAGAGCCAGGCCTGGGCAAGGAAGGATTTTGTGAATAAGAGTCTTTCTTTTGATGTTTGCCTACTTTAGAGGCAGAAAGGAGTACAAGTAGTGGACCCAAAACCCCAGATTTTCAGATTACTTCTGGAATCAATTGGAACCTCTGTCAAGGACAAGAGGGGAAGAGCTGGAGGAGGAGTACTGCCCCTTTGCCTGTGACTGTACTTTGCTGGGTTTACCTGCAGTTGCTGCTTCTAACTGAAAGAGGACAAAAACTGGACTTTGTGGTATATTCCTGCTTGTGAAGTGTCTCCAAGGGCTTGGATTGAGTTTGCCTCCTGTTTTGAAGTCTCAGGGCCAACAAGTACTTCTTCTGCCAGCAACTGGACTCTCTGCTGAGACTTCTGCCCTTCCAAGTGGTGCCCTATCCAGTCTCTGAGCCCTTGAAAGATGAAGCTGGTAGAACAAGGACTGAAAGCCACACACAGGAAGCCGTGTGGGGAAAATTTAGACGCACCACCTGCAACGCGGCTGTAAAAACGACATGCCACCCACCTCGCGGCTGAAGTCAATGCACCCCTTGCATCACGGCTGGGAAATGGACACATCACCTGAATCGCGGTGGAAGAAATGCTGCAACACCCGCTTGCGGCTGCTGAAAATGAAGCAAATCCCACACAGCATGGTTTCCCATCGCCTTGTGGCCAGATTTCTCATGCATTTTTGCTTGGCATCAAAATCAATGTAAATCCACGAGAACCCGAGGTGCCACGTCTGGAAAAAAACACGCTGCCTCACTTGCGAGAAAGAAAACAACACATTGCTGACTTTTTCGATGCATGGTACCCTGGGCAGCTTTATTTGTGACGCAAACCAGGCACTTTGTGTATCAACAACATTTCCATTAATTCTTTTTACTTTGAAAATTCATAACTTGACTTGTGTATGTTGGATGTTAGACATTTTGGTCTTGTTTGATTTAGATAAATATTGTCTATTTTTTTTAACTGGGGTGGTGACCATTTTATAGTGTTTCCACTGTATAATGTTGTGTGTTGGTACACATACTTTACACATTGCCTTTGAGATAAGCCTGACTGCTTGTGCCAAGCTACCAAGGGGGTGAGCAGGGGTTATTTAAGTATGTATCTCTATTGCCCTGACTAGAGTGAGGGTTACCGCTTGGACTGTGTGCAAACTGACTGCCAACCAGAGACTCCATTTCTAACATTCCTCATGTAGGTGGATTTTGTGTGGGTCAATGTAGCAATTGTATATGTTATAAATCTGTATGTCTCACCTCATAAGGTGGAAGGTGTTTATGCCTTCCCAGGAATGCATGGTTTTGTCACTCTGTGGAATTGTCACAAGTGTCCCCATTGTGCATGGAATGTCACTCAAGTGCAGAGTGAGGCAACAGAGTGATTTATTCAGCTTTGACACAGTCCAGGATGCCATTTCAAACCACAAAAAGTGGCTTGCTGTGGCCTCATATACATAGTTGCACAAAGTGTGATCCTCCAGTGCCTTGAGGGGCTCATAGAGAGGTGGAGCCACAACCTGTTTCTAAGTTCATGACATGGATACTTGCTGACAAAATGCCAACAACAGCTAAATTCATGATGTTGGTGAGGGGTGTATTGATACCAGCAGGCATGCATTTTGGGAGTGGCAAGTTGGGTGTAGAGGAGGGGAAGCCTGCACATCTAGTGGTTGAACTGCAGAATTAGAAAACGTGAAAATGGTAAATGTGTGGATCAGCCCAGCTTTTCCACTTGACCAAATTGTGGGGTTCCAGAACAATGTTTATTTCACTTTGCCACCAAGATCACAAATGAGTGAAACTCTGAATAGTAGACTACAGGATTTGTGCTGTACATGAGCAGATTCTGTGTCATGTGAAATAGACCATGATGCTGTACATGTACATTGGAAACACAGGCCAAAGGAAAAGTACACAGAAGAAATGGTTGACCTCACAGTCCAAAATTAGCAGTGTTGTCCTGTCGGGGGCAGGGAGTTGAATAGGGACCGCCGTGTGGAAGACCGCCAGTGCAGGCGGTTTGCCGCTCGGCCTATTATGACCGTTGGCAGCTCTCTGTCCTTTTTCTGATAGAGAGCCGCCAACAGCCATACTGGCGGGAGGCGGGGTAGTGGAGGTTGCTCCACCTCCAACGCCACGCCAACAGAACACCGCCCAGCAAATCACGTCCTGTGATTCGCCGTGGGGGTGTTCTGTTGGCTGTGTGGTGTCGGCGGAGCTGCCCCCATGGCTCCCATCCCCTCCCGGAGGATCGACGGAACAGGTAAGTCGATCGTCCATTAGGGGAGAGGGGTGGGGGGATGTTGTGTGTTGTGTGCTTGTGGGGGTGATGCATGTTTGGGAATGAGTGCGTGTATGTCTGTATGGATGTGTGCGTGTATGTTTGAATGTGGGTGTGCATGTCTGAGTGTGTGTGTGGATGTTGGCATGTATGTTGGGGTGTGTGCGTGTGTGTTTTGGTGGTGCCTGCATGCGTGCCGGGTGCGTGTGAGTTATGTGATGTTGGGGGTTGGGGTGGGGAGGGGTCCCTGCCACCTTTGGATGGTGGCAGGAGTGGTGGGGGGTGTAGGGGAGGGACTCGGGATGGGGGGTGAGGGAGACCCCTATCAGTGCCAAGGGTTCAAACTGCTGGAAATCCACGGCGGTAAGCCGGGTCCAAATACCGCCGGCGGTATAGTGATGGCCGCCGGGCTGGAGACCCAGGTCTCCAACCCGGCGGGTGGAACGGAGAACCGGCGGATGGCCATGGCGGTAACCGCCATGGTCATAATCCCAAAAGGTAAGATCACCAGCCTGTTGGCGGTCTTACCGCCGGTTCTCTGCCTTCCGCCAGTGTCGTAATGACCCCCATAGTGTTGTAATCTATTGATTCCATACCCATGAACAAGAATCAAATCCTTGTGGAAGGGGATGAGCAGATATTGCCATTTTAGCATCAATCCTGCAGTTGGTATGTAAAATGTACAGAACAAAATCAGTGTTGTGTGTGTCAGGTGTGCATACTCACGCATAATACATGCAGAACTTTAAACATGGTGTCACTTTGTTCCAAAGCTGCTAGATCACAGACCAGTTCATCTGCTACACACTCAAGGATCCCAGCCCTGCAGCTGACATCTAAGAGGATCTCGTTACCACACAGACCTCCGGTTGGAACTGATGAGTTTGTTTCTCCATTTCACATCTGCACTGAACACTTCAATGCCACAGTGTGAGCTATCACATATAGGGTTACACAAACCAGGTCACAGGTAGTGAGGACGAAAACTTGAGACTGGAGGATGGACCATCTACCAGTTACGGGCACCAGGCAATCCAAAGGGAGAACTCACTCCTTTTCCAGGCTGCCTTGTCAGCTGCCAGAACAGAACAGGAGAAGGAGGAGGAGGAAGTTCAGGGACTGATTTCAAGTGATGTGGAGGCCAATCCCCTGATCACTCTTGTTCGCCTATGCAGCTCACCAACAAAACCCACATCTGCTGTGGTTGGCATGATGCCTCACCCTACACTCCAAAGGATTGCTTCTTCCCCATACACCCTAGCCCAAAGCTCACCTCTTCACAGCCCTCAAATTCAGGTCAGACGTGTTGGTTCCCCTTTACACACCTATTCTGACAGTGTCTCCTAGGCCTTCTCTTCAACATCTGAGGGACATGCCAGCCCTGGTGAGAGCAGGTAGCTCATAGGCACAAATCTACTCCTCATAACCTCCCACTTGTCACCCCCCACTGGTGGACCTGCTGGTTGCATCCTAGATAGGCAGTCCCAGGCATAGAGGGCTGGCAGGTATCCATGTTGGTGAGTGGAGCAAAGATTTTTTCCAGCAGCCGTCAGATGTAAGGCAGGACATTTGTGACATATGGGCTAAACTGGCTGATATGTCTGCCTCACTGGAAGACATGCACCAACTTCCACAGTTGGTTTACAGAATGGCCCAGGTATTGGAGAGGATAGATACTGTTAAAAATGGGGTCTTTGGTTGGCAGTCAATAACCCCTGTCCAAGCAGGGACCGACACTCTAGTCTGGGCAAAGGAGAAACACCCCTGGTTAACCCCTAATGTTCATTTAAATCAAACAAGACCCAAACGACAAAAATCTAACATACACAAGTCAAAATATAATTTTTTTTAAAGAATAAGGGGGTCATTCTGACCTTGGCGGTCCATGACCGCCATGGGGGAGTGCGGCGGAAGCACCGCCAACAGGCTGGCGGTGCTTCCTGGGCGATTCTGACAGCGGCGGTAAAGCCGTGGTCGGAAAAGGGGAGCCAGCGGTTTCCCGCCGGTTTCCCGCTGGCCCAGGGAATCCGCCATGGCGGTGCTGCTTGCAGCACCGCCATGGGGATTCCGAGCACCTTCCCGCCAGCCTGTTTCTGGCGGTGTCCACCGCCAGAACCAGGATGGCGGGAACGGGTGCCGTGGGGCCCCTGGGGGCCCCTGCACTGCCCATGCCACTGGCATGGGCAGTGCAGGGGCCCCCTAACAGGGCCCCTCAAAGATTTTCACTGGCTGCTGTGCAGACAGTGAAAATCGCGACGGGTGCCACTGCACCCGTCGCACCCCTTCAACTCCGCCGGCTCCATTCCGAGCCGGCTTCATTGTTGAAGGGGCTGTCCCGCTGGGCCGGCCGGCAGTCTTCTGGCGGTCGCCCGCCGGCCCAGCGGGAAAGTCGGAATGGCCGCCGCGGTCTTTTGACCGCGGAGCGGTTTTTCGGCGGCGACCGCCGACCGCTGCGGTCAGAATGACCGCCTAAGAGTCTTACCCCATAGAACACAATGGAAACTTTGATTTTACACAAAGTACCTAGTTTGCATCAAAAATAAAGCTGGACAGGTGAGCAAACGTCAGAAAACGTCAGGCAGTGCGTCGTTTTCTTCTCCGTTCGGGTCGGGATGCGTTGCTTTTCTCTCCTCACAAGAGAGCAATGAGTTGCTGTCCGGACGGGGCACCCTGGATCCGCACAGGTTGACAATGACTTTGACTCCCAGCAACGATGCGTGAGAAATCTGGTTGTACGGTTTTAGAAAACCACGCTGGGTGGGGTTTGTGCCATTATCAGCAGCCGCAAGCAGATTTAGCATTGTTTCTACAGCCACGATGCATTGATCTCCCAGTCGTGATGCAGGTGGTGCGTTGATTTTAGTTGCGAAACGGGTGGCGCGTAGTTTATCAGCTGCATTGTAGATGGTGCGTCAAAAACTTTCTGCCAACTTCACCTTTCAAGGGCCCAGGGACTGGATAGGGCACCACTTTGCAGCGCAGGAGTCTCAGCAGAGAGTTCAGGTGCTAGTAGAGTAAGGGGGTTATTCTAAGTTTGGAGGAGGTGTTAATCCGTCCCAAAAGTGACGGAAAAGTGACGGATTTACCACCAGCCGTATTACGAGTCCATTATATCCTATGGAACTCGTAATACGGCTGGTGGTATATCCGTCACTTTACTGTCACTTTTGGGACGGATTAACACTCCTCCAAAGTTAGAATAACCCCCTAAGTCTTTGATGGCCCTGAGACTTGGAGATTCTTCTCAAGTAGGAATGTACAACATAGCCCAGTCTTTGTCCCCTTTCATAGGCAGAAGCAGCAACTACAGGATAGCCCAACAAAGCACAGTCACAGGCAGGGGCAGCACTTCTCCTCAGCTCTTCACCTATTCTCCTTGGCAGATGTTCCTCTTTGTTCCAGAAGTGATCTGAAGTCTGGGGTTTTGGGTCCACTACTTATACGCCTCTCTGCCTTTGAGGTAGGCAAACTTCAAAGGAAAGTCTCCGTTGTTTACAGGATCCTGCCTTACCCAGGGCAGGGCCCAGACACATACCAGGGATTTGGAGACTGCATTGTATTACGGCAGGCACAGCCCATTCAGGTGTAAGTGATCACTCCTCCCTCCACTCTAGCCCAAATGGCTCATCAGGATATGCAGGTTACACCCCAGCTCCCTTTGTGTCACTGTCTAGAGGAGAATCCCAAACAGCCCAACTGTCAGTTTGATCCAGAAAGGGAATCCACAAACTGGGCAGAGTCACAGGATGATTAAAGCAAGAAAATGCCTACTTTTAAAATGTGGCATTTTGAAACTAACAATCTAAAAAACAACTTCACTAACAGGTGTATTTTTAAATTGTGCTTTCAGAGACCCCAAATTCCAAATTGCTACCTGCTCTCAAAGGGAAACCATACTTTAAGGATATTTAACCGCTTCTGGGCTGGGGATGTAATGGTTACGTCCCCCATCACAGTGCTGATGTGCCGAGGACGTAACCATTACGTCCTCTGCACTGAGCTCAGAGGGAGTGCTAGCGTTCCCTCTGTGGGCTTCCCTCTCACCCCACCAAGGCAGGGATGGAAGGGGAAGCCCTTCTCCTTCAACCCCTGACCCCCCCCAGTGACGTCAGATGAAGTCAGCGTGCATTTGTGCGCTGACCTCATCAGAGGCCACTTCCCCAGCGTGATCGGAAGAGAAATGCTTCAGATCATGTGATGGGGGCCCTGAGAGGCTTCAAAGGGAAGGAAAGGAATTTCCTTCCCTTTGAAGTCTCCCAGCGCATTTCAAAAGCCAGATCGTAAAGCGATCCGGCTTTTGAAATGCCCACTAGACACCAGGGATATTGAAAAAAAAGTGAAACTGGCACAAGAGGAGCGACCCCTCGGGCAAGGGTCGCTCCCCAGGGGGGCAATATTTTGCAAGCCCTTTTCTGCCCCCATGGGGGCAGATCGGCCTATTGTTGTTAGGCCGATCTGCCCCCAGGGGTGGCAGAATCCACTAGGCACCAGGGATCATTTCTTTTGTTGTGTTTTTTTGTTTGTTGGGGAGCGACCCCTTAGGCAAGAGTCGCTGCCTACGAAGCAAATTATATTTAGGCCATTTCTGCCCCCCTAAGGGCAGATCAGCCTATTTTTATGAAGCCAGTCTGCCCCCAAGGGCGGCAGAAACCGCTAGACACCAGGGAGTTTTTTTGTTTTTTTACAGCAAATTCACAGAAGGGGAGAGACCCCTTAGGCAAGGGTCGCTCCCCGGGGGGGGGGGGGGCAAATTCTATTTAGACCATTTCTGCCCCCCTTTGTGGCAGATTGACCGATTTTTGTTAGGCCACCCGCCTCCAAGGGGGGCAGAAACCACTAGGCACCAAGGATTTTTTTTTAGGGTATTTTTTTTTGTTTTTAGAGGTGGGGAGTGACCCCTTAGGCAAGGGTCTTTCCCCGTGGGGGCAAATTTATTTTAGGCCATTTCTGCCCCCCTGGGGGCAGATCGGCCTATTGTTATTCAGCTGATCTGCCCTCAGGGGGTCAGAAACCTCTAGGCGCCAGGGATACAAAAAAATAGGGTTTTTTTGTTTTGTTTTTTAGAGGTGGAGAGCGACCCCTTAGGCAACGGTCGCTTCCCTGGGTGGCAAATTGTATTTAAACCATTTCTGCCCCCCTTGGTGGCAGATCGGCCGATTTTTGTTAGGCCATCTGCCTGCAAGGAGGGCAGAAACGACTAGGCATTGGGAATCTTTTTTTTGCGCTAATTTCACGCAAGGGGAGCGAACCCTTAGGCAAGGATCGCTCCCCGGGGGAGGGGGGAGCAAATTTTTTTTAGGCCATTTCTGCCAGATCGGCCTATTGTTATTAGGCCGATCTGCCCCCAGGGGTGGCAGAACCTCTAGGTGCCAGGGATAAAAACATTATTATTATTATTTTTTTTTTTTAGAGGTGGGATTGGATTTAGACCATTTCTTAGACTAGACCCTCTTATTTTTGGAAAAAAAAAACTTCCCTGGTCTCTGGTGGGCTCTCTGTCCCCCCTTGGGGGCAGATCGGCCTTTTTTTTTTAGGCCAAACCACTTAGGCACCAGGGATTGGTGTGTGTGTATGCATGTGTTTTCTTTAGGGAGGCAGCCCATTGGGTAAGGGTCACTCCCCAAGGGGACATATTACTGTTGGCCATATCTGCCCCCAAGGAAAGCCCACCAGAGAGCAGGGAAGTTTTTTTTTCATAAATAAGAGGTTGGGGGTATGGCCATACCCCACCCCAAATAAATGGGGCCAAAGTTGTTCTGGAAATTACCCCTGATCCACACCCCGTGGGGCAGAAAGTCCACTAGATGCTAGAGAATTAAAAAAAATATATATATATTGGGGTGGTGGCTACCAACCAGTATGGGTCTGGTTATGCCCCCACCCCAACTGAAGGGGGTAACAGTCTTTCAGCTCTCCTCCGCACTCTAAAATATCTTATCCCACAGCAAGCAAGAAGACATTTGATTATTTTGGGTTTTGGTTTTACATTTGGGCCATGAGAGCTTGGCTAACTCTCAAAATCGTCCCACTTGGAATGGTGAGGGCCGCACTTTATGGACTTTGGGACGCTGCCATGTAGAAAAAACCTCAAGACCTAGACACATCTGAAAACTAAACATCTGGGTAATTCCAAGGTGGTGTGTTTCACATGCACTCCGCACCATTTTTATACCCAAAATGCCCTGCAAACCTCCAACTTTGCTGGAAATCACACATTTTCCCACCGTTTTTGTGATGGAACCTTCCGGAATCTGCAGGAATCACAAAATTCCTACCAACCAGCATTGTCTCATCTATACCGATAAAAATTCTACTGCACTTGTCAGCCTAAAAATGATTTTTTGCAAACTGCCCTTTGGTTCCCCCTCAATATCGACATGTTTTTGGCTCTTCCCTTTCACAAGCACTTGGCCCACCTATACAAATGAGGTATCATTTTTACCTGGAGACTGAGGGGGATCATTGGGTGGTATGAAATTTGTCCCAGTGCGGAGATCCCACACAGAAATGTGGGACAAATGTGATTTTTTAGCTAAATTTGAGGTTTGCTGAGGATTCTGGGTAAGAAAACATTAGGAGATCCACGCAAGATACACCTTACTGGACTCCCTCGTTTGTCTAGTTTTAAGAAATGTCTGGGTCTGGTAGGTTTCCCTAGAAGGCTGCTGAGCCCAGGACCAAAAACGCAGGTGCCCCGCAAAAACAAGTAGTTTTGTATTTGATAATTTTGATGTGTCCAGATAGTGTTTTGGGGCATTTCCTTTTGCGGGCAGTTGGCCCACCCACAAAAGTGAGGTACCATTTTTATCGGGAGACTTGGGGGAACACTGGGTGGAAGGAAATTTGTGGCTCCTCTCCGATCCCAGAACTTTCTGTCACCAATATTGGTGGAAAAGTGTTTTTTTGGTCAATTTTTTAGGTTTGCAAAGGATTCTGGGTAACAGAACCTGGTCAGATCCCCACAAGTCACCCCATCTTGGATTGACCTAGGTGTCTAGTTTTAAAAACTGCACAGGTTTGCTAGGTTTCCCTAGGTGCCTGCTGAGCTAGAGGCCAAAATCCACAGCTAGGCACTTTGCAAGAAACAGCTCTTTTTTCTTTGTGAAAATGTGATGTGTCCATGTTGTGTTTTGGGGCTTTTCCTGTCACGGGCGCCAGGCCTACCCCCACATGTGAGGTACCATTTTTATCGGGAGACTTGGGGGAGTGCTGGGTGGAAGGACATTTGTGGCAACTCTCTGATTCCAGAACTTTCTGTCACCGAAATGAGAGGAAAAAGTGTTTTTTTGGCCACATTTTGAGGTTTGCAAAGGATTCTGGGTAACAGAAACTGGTCAGAGCCCCACAAATCACCCCATCTTGGATTCCCCTAGGTGTCTAGTTTTCAAAACTGCACACGTTTTCTAGGTTTTCCTAGGTGACGGCTAAGCTAGAGGCCAAAATCCACAGCTAGGCACTTTGCAAAAAACAGCTCTGTTTTCTTTGTGAAAATGTGATGTGTCCACATTGTGTTTTGGGGCTTTTATTGTCACCGGCGCTAGGCCTACCCACGCAAGTGAGGTACCATTTGTATTGGGAGACATGGGGGAACACAGAATAGCAAAACAAGTGTTATTGCCCCTTGTCTTTCTCTACATTTTTTCCTTCCAAATGTAAGACAGTGTGTAAAAAAGACATCTATTTGAGAAATGCCCTGTAATTCACATGCAGGTATGGGCACCCCTGAATTAAGAGATGTGCAAATAACCACTGCTTCTCAACACCTTATCTTGTGGCCATTTTGGAAATACAAAGATTTTCTTGATACCTATTTTTCACTTTTTATATTTCAGCAAATGAATTGCTGTATACCCGGTATAGAATGAAAACCGAATGCAAGGTGCAGCTCATTTATTGCCCCTGGGTACCTATGGTTCTTGATGAACCTACAAGCCTTATATGTTCCCGCAACCAGAAGAGTCGAGCTGACATAACGGTATATTGCTTTAAAAAATCTGACATTGCAGGAAAAGGTTACAGAGTAAAGCGTGGAGAAAAATGGCTGTTTGTTTACCTCAATTTCAATATTCTTTTATTTCACCTGTTATATTCTGCAGGACACACTTGTAGGATTTACACAAATTCAGGATTTTGTCTACTTTTCAGAAATGTTTAGCTTCCTGGGATAGAAAAAATAGTCAAAATTGGGTATGTCCCAGTAAAATGTCAAAATTGTGTTGAAAAATTGGGTTTTCTAATTCAAGTCTGGCTGTTCCTGAAAGCTGGGAAGATGGTGATTTTACCACCTCAAACCCTTTGTTGATGACATTTTCAGGGAAAAAAACACAAGCCTTCTTCTGCAGCCCTTTTATCCCATTATTTTTTTTTAAAACCAAGTTTTTGCTGTATTTCGGCTAATTCCTAGGTCTCCTTCAGTGGAACCGCCAAAGTCTGGGTACCTCTAGAATCCCTAGGATGTTGGAAAAAAGGACTCAAATTTGACATGGGTAGCTTATGTGAACAAAAAGTTATGAGGGCCTAAGCACAAACTGCCCCAAAATAGCCCAAACAAGGCTCGGCACAGGAGGGGAAAAGGCCAGGCAGCGAAGGGGTTAAAGGCAGCCCCCATGGTAACGTATGAGAGTGATAGGCCTTGCAACATTGAAAACCAAATTTGGCAGTATTTCACTGTTAGGACATGTAATACACATCAGTACATGTCAAGCCTTTAACATACACTGCACCATGCCCATGGGGGATACCTAGGGCCTACCTTAGGGGTGCCTCACATGTATGAAAATGGAAGGTTTGGACTTACTATTAAATCAAATATGCTAATCATGGAAAAGCCAATTACACATACAATTTCACATAGGGACCACTTGCACTTTAGCACTAGTCAGCAGTGGTAACGTGCCCAGAGTAACAAAAGACCATGCCAAGGATGCCAGGTCTAACAGATACATCATGTAAAGACTTGGGGAAGAGGCTGAATGACATCATGGCCATACAAACAGAAGAGAGTGCAAGACGCCATGCATTAGCTATAAAGATGATCGAGGAGCTACTCAAAATGATGCCAAATCCTTCACTGTCAATCCATGGAGGGGAGCCAACACATCTACCTGCCCCATCTCACCCCCAACCCTTGGTTATACAACCTTCACAAGGCCCTCAATGATCCAGGATGGGAACACTTCCCTTGTGCATGCCCTGCATGGCACAGTCACGTCCTCTCTCTGTACAGAGTCTGACACCAACTGTCCAGGCAGACCCCCACACTGTACAGGCTCAGACACCGCCTGTCCAGATAAACCCCCACACTGTACAGGCTCAGACTCCCTGTGTCCACGCAAACCTCCACAATGTACAGGCTCTGACACTCCCTGTCCAGGCAGACCTCGACACTGAACAGGCACAGACACCCCCTGTCCAGGCAGACCCCCACACTGTACAGGCTCTGACACTCCCTGTCCAGGCAGACCAACACTGTAAAGGCTCAGACACCCCCTGTCCAGAAAGACCTCCACACTGTACAGGATAAGACACCATCTGTCCAGGCAGACCCCCCACCCTGTACAGGGCCCACACCCACCTGCAGCTAAGAACACCAGGAAACCTGCCATCTCACTATGATCATCACCACCAAGACGCAAGTAAGATCCCTCTTGAGCACTATAACATATGCTTGCACAGCACTATGTAAACTAAAGACATATTCCACCTTTAAATTGAGATGGACTTTAGTTGATGATGTTCAAAGGCTTCATGTGACTGTAGGCCATTTCTGTTTCAACAACGTGGGTAAGACATGTTCATCACTAGAACCATCTGTGTACAGTTGTGTCATGTGGATGACAGAGTTATACAACTCCAGACATATGCTTCTGCACTTTAGTTCCAGCATTGACAATAAAGTACACAAACCACTTTTTTTGTTTTCTATTTTCTATATAAATATTATGGTAATGCAAACAAAACCTGTCCATTGGGAAGGGGAAATTAAATCAAATAATACTCTTCATGGAGTAGGGGTAGGGGACTTGGAGGGGGTTGGACAAAAAAAATCAGGACACCTCAGAGAATCAATCTATGTACAAGGGGCAAAGGAAAAGTCCAGTCAAAGCATTAAGTTGAGTCAAATGTCATTCTGGTCATCCTCGTTTTCAATGTCAATCAGATCCTCTGTAGTGGTGGCCGCTTCCTGGCTTGTCATTGGCTGACCTGACTCCCCACGAGACTGAAGCAACCTGGGGCACAAGAAATATGGGGGAAAGAGAGAGGGAGGACGAATAGGGAGCCACATGGAGGGTGGCATGGGAGGGACACTGGGATAGGGCAGCCATCATGGCTGCACTCAGGGAAGTGAGGGTGGCATTGATGGTGACCAAGGCACGAGCAGTCTCCTCTTGGGACCTACGCAGTTCCTTAAGGATCTGCTGTAGGAGCTGAAAGGAGAGGTCCTGCTCCCCCTCAGGTGCCACCATCCCTTCCTAGGATGCAGCTAATGAGACTACTGGATTTTGGTGGCAGGATCACTTGTACTGTGGAGGACTGAGCCTGAACCCACTACAGGTGACACCTGTTGCCTAATCCGGGTTTTGGTCTGGCTAACTAGCAGTGCCTCATCTCCACCCAAGAGCTGAGATGATTGGGCAGCCGAGCGCATGACACAATTGATTCCTCAGGGAAATTGTGGTCACTCAGATATCATCCATTTCTCTCAGTTACATTTGGCTCACATATACAAGGAAAATCAGAGCAGAATATATTTCAATAAGGTTTTATTGAAGCAACTGCATCTTAGATAATAAAGCATGGACTGCAATAACTAGGACGATAAAGCATGACAGGATTAAAATTGTGACAAGGAGAGTGAAGCATAAAAATAATGCAATCATATTGTCACTTGAATCATTAAAAATAGCTTCTACCTAGGCTATGTTAGAGCACAGTACGGTAAGCTCCAATTCTACCCTTCAGGTTCCCCTGGGAAGACATCATCCCTCTTACCTGAGCAAGAGGCCTATAATCTACATAAGCAGCTGCAGCGAAGCAATCAGCATACAGTCGTGATCATCTGGATGGAATCTCCCTCTAACATACATGGGTCAAAGTAGTGTTTTAACAATAAAACAGCTGATGTTCGAAGAAAGGATCCCTACGTAAGAGTGTGTATGTTTCTATGAACACTAGAGAGAAAGGCCCTCATTATGACATTGGCGGTAAATCCCTCTTACTGCCATGCTGACTGCCGCCAACATATTGCGGTGGCGGCAGATATCCGTTCACCATATTATGACACACTCACACCAATCCATCACTAATCAACCACAGACACAAGTCCGCCACACCAAAGGTCAGTGATAAACTGGTGGTATCCAAACCCACACTGTTACGCCAACCGAACTACGCCCATCACATTATTGTCCACGAATCACCACGGCGGACATTCAACTGCAGTGAACCATTGGCAGTACATACCGCCCGTTCAAAATCACACACACATACAAAACAACACCACATTGGACAATTCAAACAACACAAACCTGATACCTATACACACACTACACCCATACACCCACACCACTATAAAACACACACCCACATTACCCACAACCCTTTACTATTACAAACCATTGGCATGGGACACACACCATGACTACAGACAAAACCAGAGCCACACACCACCTACACCTATGCACCACCCACACGCCCCACATCACACACCCAACACATCACTCTACACACCCTAAGCCTACACACCTCACACAACAACCATGGCACCACAAAGACACCCCAGATTCTCAGAGGAGGAGCTAAGGGTCATGGTGGAGGAAACCATCAGATACGAGCCACAGCTATTTGGAGCACAGGTGCAGCAGATATCCATTGCTAGGAAGATGGAGCTATGGCAGAGAATTGTGGACAGGGTCAACACGTGGGACAGCACCCCAAAACAAGGGACGACATCATGAAGAGTTGGAATGACCTACGGGGGAAGGTGTGTTTCATAGCAGCAAGACACCAACCTGCTGTACAGAGGACTGGTGGTGGTCCTCCTCCTCCTCCCCCACAACTAACAGCATGGGAGGAGCACGTCTTGACAATCATGCATCCTGAGGGCCAAGTCAGAGTAGCAGAAGGACTGGATTCTGGTAAGTCTACTCTATACTACTACTAACCTCCTACCTGCATGCCATCACATACCCCCACCCTCACTCCCATCACTCCAGCACTTCCCACACACCCCACCATCACATCCCACCCATCCTAATGACACCACCAATGCATGGACATCACTCACAGCCCTGCATGGACACCTATCACCAGAGCATGCACAATAGAGAGAATCAGCTAGCCCACCATTTGCCAACTTACACAAGTTAAAGCTGCCAGGGCAAATACAACCAAATAGGGCAACCCACTGATGCACAATATGTTACACACAGAAACAATAACACAGCATTACATACCCACAGGTATCCCAGCCAATGCCGGTGGAGAAGAGGTGCCAGCACTATCCAGTCCCTCAACTGGAGAGGCCCACAGTGATGACAACAACTCTGGTCCCCTGGATCTGGATGACCAACCTGGCCCATCAGGGGCCTCTGGACAGTCGGTTACCCAATCCCAGTCACACACCACCACAGAGCCTCCCCCATCTGGAAACACCACCACAGCACCCACCCAGCCTACCCATACCTCTGTCCCCAGGACATGTCCAGTCCCCCCACAGAAGAGGCCCACAGTGAAGACAGCAGCTCTGCACGCCTGGATCAAGATGACTAGCCTGGCCCATCAGGGACCTCTGGACAGTCGGTTCCCCTGCCACTATCACTAGCCACCACAGACCCTCCCCCTCAGGAAACACCAGCACAGCACCCACCCAGCCGGCTCATCCCTCTGTCCCCATGTCAATCAGCAGTGTGTCCACCACTACAGGGACCCCAGGGCACACCTCATACCAAAGACAATCAGGGACCTGGGGTCAGTGGCAGTGGGCACACGGTTCAGCGACAGAGGCACAGGACAACAGGGAGGAGTGCTGTGCACCAGGGGGACACAGGAACAGGGAACCGACTCTCAAGGAGGCACTGACCGAGATCCTGGGATCCTACCAGCATTCCCAGGATACGCTGGGCCAGATCCTGGACAATATGCAGGAGAACTGGCGGCTGCAGGAGGGACAGTACCAGGAGATCAGGGAGGACTTGCAGGCCATCAAACCACCCTGGTCTCCATAGCAATGGTGCTGGCAGACATGGCCAACATCATGAGGGAGGCAGTTTCACAACAGTGGGCCCCTGCCCCTACTCAGATATCTGAACTGCTTTCCACCTCCACTGCCGCTGGTGGACAGGAGGCCTCGCCACGGAACTCACGGGCCACCAGCACCCCTGCCCCTGCAGAAGGAGAACCACCCCACGAACATTCCCTGCGATCCAGGCAGAAGCCAGAGACTATTGCCAAGACCCCCGCCAGGAAATGAGACTCTCCTGATTGTCACCCTTGTATCCCACTCTGTCACCCTGTCCACCTTGAACTGCCATTGCTCCCCTTTCTATGTCCCTTGGACTATGCACCTGTGCTACAAACAGACTTGAACTATACCCTGGACGTTTCTCCATCATCACCCCATCCCCTTGCATTTGCCCCTCAATATCTTAGCACCTCAATAAACACCTCTGGAAAAAAAACAAGTATGAGTATGTAAGATTTTTTAAGTATGTATTTGTCTAATCAGGTTCCAACATTGCAATTCAACTGTACAGTAATGTTCACATAGGAAAGACCTGTAGTGTCCTGCAATGATCACACCAGGAGCGATAGTGGGGCACAAACATCTGCAAAATGAATTGCCAAAGGGTACAGTGAGTGGGCATAGAAGTGGGAAATAACAGCATGCCAGTGCCAAAGATAATCTAAATAATGACGATGAAATGTGAAGTAACACTGTCTTAACTATGTGTGATTGAAAGTATTGTCGAATCACTGCTGTTCTGGTGTCCTCATCGTCATCCTCTGCCTCCTCCTCCTCACTGTTCACAGGGTCCACTGCTGCCACACGGCCATCTCCAGCCTCCTCCTCCTGCAGAAAATGCACATGGCGTCTAAAGGCAAGGTTGTGCAACATGCAGCATGCCACGATTATCTGACAGACCTTCTTAGGTGAGTAACACAGAGATCCACTAGTCAGATGGAGGCACCGAAACCTGGCCTTCAGGAGGCCAAAGGTACGTTCAATTATCCTTCCTGTTCGCCCATGTGCCTCATTGTAACGATCTTCTGTCCTTGTCCTGACATTCCTCACAGGGGTCAGTAGCCATGAGAGTTTGGGGTAACCTGAGTCACCTGCAAATATCAAGGGACAACATTTAGCCACACACTATCCTATATGGCCCACACCATAACCATACACCAACATATGCTGGGTGGAGAGCAGGGCTCACCTGTTAGCCACACCGCGTGCCTCTGTAGTTGGGCCATCACATTTGGGATGCTGCTATTCCTTAGGATAAAGGCATCGAGCACAGACCCAGGTTACTTAGCATTGACATGGGAGATGTACTGGTCCGCCAAGCACACCATCTGTACATTCATGGAGTGAAAACTCTCACGATTTCTGTACACCTGTTCATTTTGCCGGGGGGGGGACAAATGCAATATGAGTTCCATCAATTGCCCCAATAATGTTGGGGATATGTCCCATTCCATAGAAGTCAGCTTTCACTGTGGCCAAATCCTCCACGTGGGGGAAAACAGTGTAGCTGCACATGTGATTAATCAGGGCAGACAACACTCTTGTCAGCACAAGTGAGAACATTGACTGTAACCTTGTCAAGTCCACCAGGGGTCTGTACATGGGGGTGTGTCTCCATCTCCTAATCATCCGCAGCGGTTGCAGTCCAAGGGACAAAAGAGTGAGGAGCCGGTCAAAAACTGAACATTGGAGACACAACAGTACAATGCATGATGTTAACTAGTAATGGGTATGTGGGATTTGTAATATTTGTCTAATTTTTAACTGTGATGCAGTTATTATCCAGGGCCTGCTCCCCCTTTGGTGTCCACCTGTCCCGTGTGGAGGAGCAGGTGTAAGTGAGGTAATTCTGCTGACGTTGTGCACCATTGCGTTAGGCGGTCTGGAACCGCCGTGCAACTCTTAATTCTCTATCATTGGACCCTTTGGGGTACAGTAGCCAATGGTGATGTACGCCAGCGGTTATGGTATGCACCGCCGCGGACGTGACCGACATTTTCTATCTGATTCCTCACTTGCTACCTGACCTTCAACAGGAGAGGACCTACACTGCATGTGCTGCTGTGACCTGTGTCTGGAACCTACCATGGCCTATATGACTGGGAAAAGGGCCCCTGCCTTCACCTCAGCAGAGCTGGAGAGACTGGTGGATGGGGTCCTACCCCAGTACAGACTGCTGTATGGGCCTCCAGACCAACAGGTGACTACACTGCGGGTACGATGCATGTGGCATGAACGCATGGAGTGGTATGTGTGAAGGCCTCGTGTAGGGGGGTTGGGTGGATGTCCCCTTGGCGGCATGCAGCTTGTGTGCTGGGCCTTGTGTGTGTGAATGGTGAGGGCAACAGGTATGGTGGGCCTTAAGTGTAACGGGCTGGACTGTCTGACTCATACCATTTCATGTGTGTATTTCCTCGGCAGGTCAGCGCACATCAAAAAGTAGGGTATATGGTTTGCCACTGCCAAGGAGGTGCAGACCCTGGAGATCTATGGCAGGTGGAGCACCCACTGTCGGAAATGGTGGGAGAACCTGAGACGCTGGGCATGGAAGACGGCGGAGGCCCAGCTGGGGCTGGCCTCCCAACAAGGAAGGGGTTCCTGTCGAGCCCTGACCCCCCTGATGGCCCGCCTACTGGCGGTGGCCTATCTGGAGCTGGATGGGTGCTTGGGGGCATCATAGCAGACACAATGGGTTGAGTACAGTGCCCATCATCACAACTTATGCATGGTAGGGTGGTATCTCGGTGGGAGATGTGTGCCAGTGGGTGCCCCTAGACCAGGCCTGACGTTGCAGAGTAGACCCCATGTTGGCCAGGGTTCTGAAGTTATAATTCTGCTATCTAGCTCGTAGGCATCCACAACTGGTCAGGGCTGTCTGGGTCCCAGGTGTGCTGCATTTGGCACTGTGTGCCCCTCCCCATGCCTTTGCGGCTACCATTATAACTGGTAGTGCAATGCATACTGCATAGGGCTGTTCCCTGTGTGTGAGTGTGCTGTGTACGCTAACAGTGGTGTTGGTGCAGCCATTGACCCAGTGTATCCTTTGTCTCTTCCCCCCTTTTTGTTTTGCCACCCTGTCCTTATGTGCATTAGCATCATCTAGAGGAAGAGCAGAGGCACCGGTGACGGAGGGAGCTGCATCCCACAGGACCTAGGAGGCAGAGTCCACCGACAGTGAGGGCACCAGTGGGGCGGAGGGCGAGGGGAGCACCAAGGTGGAGACTGGAGGGGACAGTTCGGACACAGATACCTCCTCTGATGGAAGCTCCTTTGTGGTGGCAGACACCTCTGTGACCACCCCAGGTCAGCCGCCACCCCCAATTCCAGCACCATCCTCCCAGCAGCCCCTCATCGAGTTGCCCATGCCCGCTCACCCAGGAGGGTGGGCATCTCCTTCACCCCAGGCACCTCAGGCCTAAGCCTCAACCTCAGATCCATCTCTGTAGGGTAGTCAACCATCGTAAATGCCATCCAGGGGCTGGCAGCCCAGATGAACAGACTAATGCATTCCTGGAGGGCATTCACACTGGATTGGCGGCCCAACAGAGATCAATACAGGCTCTGGCCTCCACTCTGATGGCAGCCATTGTCCCTGTGTCCACCCACCCCCCTCCAACTTCCTCTTCCCAATCCCATTCCCCTCAACCCCAACCTATCCCAAGCACACAGGTAGATGAGCATGCACACAGGACAACACACAAGAGTGGCACAGGCAAACACAAGCACCACACATCATCCCACAGGCACTCACAAAAACACCATCCAGATGCAGACACATCCACTATTTCTATTGTGTCCCCCTCCTCCTCCTCCACCTCCCTCCCAGTTGCGTGTACACTCACACCTGCATGCACAACATCCTCATTCACTACCAGCATCACCACCACACCTAGCAGAACACACACCTCACAGCAGACACCTCCACAACAGCCATGCACATGTCCCCTGTGTCCTCTCCCACCATGTCTGTTGCCCCCTTCCCAAGGTACTCAAACGCAAGAGCTCAGACACCCAACAGCCATCCATCTCACAACAGCATCCAGCCCATGCAACTGCACCCAAACACAGCAGACAGACACCATCTACAACCACTTCCTCTTCCTCCACTCCCAAACCTTCTCCCTCTTCCCGCCCAAATGTCCCTAAGAAGCTTTTCCTCTTCACCATTGACCTCTTCCCTACCCCTCCCCCCTGTCCTTCACATCTGGCCAGGGTGGCAATAACCCAGGCAAGCACCTCAGCCACCCAGTCCACTGGCCCAGTAGTCTCCACACCCACTTGTGATGGAAAAGGATCCAGGGCACCTGTGCAGAGGTTGAAGGAGCCAAAACAGGCAGGCGCAAGGAAAGGGTGACTGTCCCAGCTGCTGGCCGGAATACCAATGAGCCAGCTCCGGCTGCCAGCCGGAAGATCAAGGAGCCAGATCCAGCTGCCAGACGGAAGACCAAGGAGCCAGCCCCAGCTGCCAGCCAGAAGACCAAGGACCAAGCCCCAGCTTCTGCCAGAAAGGCAAGGAGCCAGCCCCAACTGCTGCCAGGAAAGGCAAGGAGCCAGCCTCAGCTGCTGCCAGGAAAGGCAAGGAGCCAGCCCCAGCTACTTCCAGGAAAGGCAAGGAGCCAGCGCCAGCTGCTGCCAGGAAGGGTAAGGAGCCAGCACCAGCTGGCATGAAGGACAAGGGGCCTTGTGCAGGGACTCAGACGGAGACCCCACAACCAACCAAGCTGCAGGGGATAAGCCGGAGCATCACCCCCACTAGCAGCAGTACCACCACCAGTGGGCAGCCATCTGAGGCTGCAGGGGATGGTCTGGAGCCTTCCCCCCACCACCAGTAGCAGCACCACCCCCAGTGGGCAGGCATCCACAGACTTGCGTCGTTATTTTTCACGCAGGGAAGTCGTGCGTCATTTTCCGGCGCACGGACAGTCTCTTTTTGTGGTTCGCAGGAGTACCAGATGTCCCGGGGTCTGTGCGTGGAATCCTAGGCTTGTTTTCTGGCTGCGCGTCGTTCCGGTGGGCTGTGCGTGGAATCTTTTCCCTCACGGCAGGCGTCGCGTCGATTTCCTTTCTGGAGTCGGGTGGCGTTGTCCAGGCGAGGCCGTGCGTCGAAGTTCCGGTCGCACCGCAGGCGTCGCGTCGAGCGGCGTCTTTCTGGATCGGCGTGCAGTGAATTTTTCACCGTGGAGCAAGCTGTGTGTCGAATTTCTCAGCGCACAAGGTGTTCAAATGAAAAAGAGAAGTCTTTTTGGTCCCGAGACTTCAGGGAACAGGAGGCAAGCTCTATCCAAGCCCTTGGAGAGCACTTCAGCAGCAAGGCAAGAGTTCATCAAGGCAGCAGGACAACAGCAAGGCAGCAGTCCTTTGTAGAAAGCAGACAGGTGAGTCCTTTAGGCAGCCAGGCAGTTCTTCTTGGCAGGATGCAGGTTCTGGTTCAGGTTTCTTCTCCAGCAAGCGTCTGATGTGGTAGGGCAGAGGTCTGTTTTACACCCAAATGTCCCTTTGAAGTGGGGGAGATTTCAAAGAGTGGCTAAGAAGTGCACCAGGTCCCCTTTCAGTTCAATCCTGTCTGCCAGGGTCCCAGTAGGGGGTGTGGCACTCCTTTGTGTGAGAGCAGGCCCTCCACCCTCCCAGCCCAGGAAGACCCATTCAAAATGCAGGTGTATGCAAGTGAGGCTGAGTACCCTGTTTTTGGGGTGTGTCTGAGTGAATGCGCAAGGAGCTGTCAACTAAGCCCAGCCAGACGTGGACTGTAAGGCAATGTAAATGCACTTTAGCACTGGTTAGCAGTGAAAAAGTGCGCAGAGTCTAAAAGCCAGCAAAAACAGTGTCCAAAAAGTGGAGGGAGGCAGGCAAAAAGTTAGGGGTGACCACCCTAAGGCTGTCAGGTCTAACACCCACCAACTCCAGACTCCCCAGGGTGATGAGCACAGGGCACAATGCCCCCTCAAGAACCAGTGGGTCAGACACCCGCCGACCCTAGCCTCCCCAGGATGAAGAGCACAGGGCATGATGCCCCCTCTAGAGCCTGTGGGTCAGACATGCACCAAACCCAGCCTCCCCAGGATGAAGAGCACAGGGCACGATGCCCCCTCCAGAGCCAGTGGGCGAGTCACCCACTTGAGAGACTGTGGCCTTGCACTCCCCAGGACCAAGCAGTGGGCAAATCACCCACTTGTGAGACTGTTGCCTTGCGCTCCCCAGGACCAAGCAGTGGGTAAATCACCCACTTGAGATACTGTGGCCTTGCACTCCCCAGGACCAAGCAGTGGGCAAATCACCCACTTGTGAGACTGTTGCCTTGCGCTCCCAGGACCAAGCAGTGGGTAAATCACCCACTTGAGATACTGTGGCCTTGCACTCCCCAGGACCAAGCAGTGAGCAAATCACCCACTTGTGAGACTGTGGCCTTGCATTCCCCAGGACCAAGTAGTGGGCAAGTCACCACTTGAGAGACTGTGGCCTTGCACATCCCAGCATCAAGCAGGGGTCATGGTGCCCCCTCCAGAACCAGTGATCTTCTGTCATCTGCCGGTTGAGGTGCCCACCTGTTCCCCGTCCCCCTGAGGAGCCTGCCTGTTTTCCAACTGATGCCCCTGCAGTGTTCTCTCCGTGTTGATGCAGGTGACATGTGGGGCCTTGGACTTTGGCCTGTGGCCCACGCACAATGAGGACTGGGCAGTGTCCCTTGAACTGCACATATACATATATATTAGTTGCATAGCATTTTCGTTTTTCTACTGTGTTGATCTTATTACACTCACTTTATCACATTCCTGTTGTCCTTGCATTATTCCTCGGGGTACAGGGTAAATATGTTTTATTACTGCAGCTGATTGTGTGTATGGTGTTGGGGGTGGGGGTTCGTGTTGAGCTTGTGTGTGTCACTCTCTTTTTCCTCCCCCTTCCCCTGTGTGCTAGGCTTCTGTACTCACCTTGGTTGTCTTCGCCATCATTGTTTTATTACTGTAGCTGATTGTGTGTATGGTGTTGGGGTGGGGGTGTGTGTTGAGCATGTGTGTGTCACTCTCTTTTTCCTCCCCCCTCCTCCCCTGTGTGCTAGGCGGCTGTACTCACTGTGGTCATCTTCGCCTTCGTTGGTGTTCGTGGTGGGCCAGGACGTAGAAGATCATTGGAAATATCTGCAGCTCGGGCTCCATGGCAGCGTTGTTCTTCCCTGTGTCACCAAAGTTGAGTCCTTTCCCTTCTGTGCAGTGATTCCGCCAGGCTTTTGATGTCGCTGGTACCACCCCGGAAAAGGTGGCAGTTTCCAGGGTCATAATATGGTGGGCAGAACATTGACTGCCGCCTGACTGTAGGCAGCTACCGCCGTGGTGGTGGTTGTTTCCGCCCTGGCAGTCAGTGAGGTAAACGGGCTGTCTATCTGAGTTCTCACCGCCATGGTCATAATTTAGCGTTACTTACCGCCAGCCTGTTGGCGGTATTACTGCCTCTTTATCACTGACCACCAGGGTTGAATTGAGGGCCAAACTGTTACCACATTTGCTGGTAACCTATCTTACTGCAGACTTGAGAAAATTACAGAGTGAAAGAAATGTCTTGTTGAAGACCGAAGTGCTGGCCTAGGCAAAGAACAGCTAGATAGAGCAAATAAAACAAGAACGCAAATGTGGCTATTGTTAAAATAATAAATGAAGCTGAATAAAATATGTCAGGGTAAAAGTGCACAGCGGCAGGCCTAGTTTGCTAAAATATTATGTATGAAGCTATAATTAAAATGGCTACGCAACACCCTCCCCTTGCTGGTTCAAAGGTGGTACAAAGCCTAATTATGTATAAAAGCTACTAAAGCTCAACCTAAGATGTATATAAATAAGAATGTAAATAATGACAAGTTAAAAAGACACTTGAGCATGTGTAAAAAGGACAAATTAAATGTTAACTGTGGCGTAAAAAAGGCTGAATTTCAAGATTCAGAGTCATTTTCCATCAATGGCAATTTAAAATATTATGACTCAGCATTTTTAACATTGTGCCAAGAAAAATATGCACATGTTTCAGAATGTGTTTTAGAAGTCCCTTGTGGTGCAGTTGGACATTGCTGAAATGGTGCTCATAATAATTATAGCAAAACATATCACCATAATTCTCTTTAGAGTGATGAACATCCTCACTTTCAAATACAGTAAAATACTGCAATTCAGTCATCATAGAATCAACTGTTTTTACATCCCAGTCATCAGAAACAACTCTGGGTATTATTATATCGTTCATAGAAAGCTTAAACACATATGGCATTTGAATGACCTCTGTGGGGCCGTATATATCAAATGTGACTTTATCCCTAACAATCGTATCACGAATTGGTATGACAGAAATGTTCACGTAAAACAAGTCTCTGCGGACGTTGTGAGAAGAAAAATGGGGTTTTAGGACCTCATCCACCAGTTCAACTGTTGATCTTTCAGGAAGGTAATGATGATGTATTAATAGAAAGAATGTTATGACACAGCCAATCATAAGGAGGAAAGCTAACACAGTCAAGGAAAGCCACAGATAGTTCCATGGGTGTTTTTGGCAGTTCAGATGTAGAAGAGTCAAACAAGTCTGAGAAAGTGTTGTTGATGTTGGCAATGTATTCAGAAGCAGTTTGTATAAAAGCTGCAGCCGTGTTTGAAGGAGGAGAGTTGGTAGGGGTCTCCTGCGGTGGTTCACATTAAATGATGCCATTCATCTGTGTAGAAGTTGTGTCAAATTGATCAGTAATATCTATATTGTTTGTTTTAACAGATGTTAGTGGAACTAATGCAAGAAAAGTTTCCACCCTCCCCAAGTTCGGAGAGGTGTCAGCGTTGCTGCTCAATACTTGCAGAGAAATGTCTTGACCAGTAGTGAGAGGGATTTGGGAACTACTGGCTGCTCCTCTTGGTCTGCTGTGCAGGATCGGCCACATGGTGTAACCTGACATCGTCGATAGATACAAAGCGGTTTTCTTTAGCACCAACCAACGGTGGTAGAATGACAGTTCTGGTACTGTGTATCCCCACGACTAGGACTGGTGCACGATAAGAAGGACCAAACTCCTTTTTCACAGCAACTTTTTCACGTACTAGATCCCCAACGTTAGGAATCTAGCTGGTAGATGTTACTGGTACAGCTTTAATTCCTGCGGAGGCAGTACTGGATGAAGTGTTGTCATCACTGAACTGTTGTAATTCCTGCAAGACTGTGGCACGTTCATTCATGTCAAAAGGTGTTTCTGCCGCCTCCACGCCAGGACCATCAAGATCTGGAACATAAATTTGAGTACCAAACAGGCTTTTGTATGAATTACGACCCCACAGGGACCTTCTAGGCAGAGTGTTAAGTGCTCTCTGGACTCCATACACATGATAAAACCAACTACGAGCCTTACCTAATACTCTGCCTGTTAAGGACTGCTTTAAATCATGGTTTTGTCACTCTACAACACTATTTCCCTTGGGATGAAATGGAGACGAGTAATGGAGTTGGACCCCTAACAAAGCCATGGCATCCATGAATGCCCATGAGGTAAAAGCAGGGCCCTGGTCCGAGTGGAAAGCTGCCTCTGCATATGTGCTGATAAAGACTTGCAAATCTTTAATAACAGCCCGAGCGTCAGCCGAGCGTTGTGGCCACACCCATAGAAATCTGGAGCAAGAGTTGACAGCGACTAAGATGTATTTGTATGCCCTACCCAATGTTACAATGGTCCAAGTACATACATTGTAAAGGTTTGTTAGAAATTAGGAGGGGTGTCTGTGGTGGGTGTTTGACGGTGGAGCCCTTAATTTGTTGACAGATGTCAAAATAAAGTACATACTGCTTGGTCTGTTTGCATAGACCTGGCCACCAATAACGTGCTTGCAATAATGATATTATAGCCGCCACACCAGAATGGGCAGATGCATCCCCCTCATGCACTGCTTTAATCAATTGTGTCTTTGTTGGAAATTACTCAAACTCCCACACCTGGTATTTTTACTTCTGAGTCAAGGAAGCCTCCCATTTGGTATGAATATTTAGCAGGAAATGCTTTTGGATAGGGAGTGCCTTCAGCCGTAGCTTTCACGGCAGCCCATATGTCATCGTCTGGTTTCATCAAGAACGAGTTACTGCAGCAACAGAAGCCGTAGCTACTGCTGATTTGGCTGCTGCATTAGCCAGTTTATTTCACGTGTATTCCAATGCGCTGGTGTCCAAGTATATGTACAACATGGACATTTGGTAGCATTTCCTTCAGATCCATTACTTTCCCCCACAGAAGTATGTGTTTAATGGTGTTGCCTTTAGAATCTCTGAACTCATTCTGGTGCCAGTAATGCAGGTATTCATTGAAGGACTAGACACCGTAATACGAATCATAGACCATCAGTGTTAGCTGTGCAGGATCCCTGTGTTCCAGTTCCATCACCAGAGCCTTTAGCTCTGCTAGTTGTGCTTTGCAATCCCCTAGAGTTTGCGTGAATGTATGCTGGGGACAAAATTTATTATTCTCCATGTAGCCACTTACGACTGTGTAAGCTGTGGAGTATTGATGCTTTGTGCCTATCTCTGGTTGTGCTGAGCCGTAGGTGTACATGGCTCTATGATATTGATCAATAGGCAATGTTTTTGACGGAACTGGGAATTCTAGTTCACATTGCAAAAATTCTTGAGTTTGTAACTTTGGGTTTAAAATGTAGTCGCCATCAGTGTCTGTCAAAGACGTTGCCCATTGAATCCAATGTGGATGTACTGCTTTAGCATTTGGAATGCTGCCTTTGCTGACAGTCTCAAGGGCTGGAATTGGAGATCCGGCAATAATGTGTTTCCCCGAGGCTAGTGGTCTTTCTTTAATGACAGCCATCTGAACAGCAGTGAGAATTTTCTCAGTGGGAGCAAAGCTTTGTTCTGCTGCTGAATTCAAATGTGATTTGTATGCAATTGGGACAGTCTTACCCTCATTGAAAGTTACATAGGTGAAACCAATGGCACCAGCAATTACTCTGGTGACCAGATGTTTTTTATTGTCCCTTGTATGTAAGTGTTGTGCTGCACGCATGTCTGTTTGCAAAGCTCTGAGAATGTATGTGTGTTCAACTGTCGAGATTTTACTGGAAAAATCAGGACGTATTAAATCATATAATGGTTTTATGTATGATGCATAATCTAGAATGTAAATTCTGCCAAAATTTAGAAAACCCAATAGTGATTGGAGTTTTTTAATGGTATTTGGTGGTTGTAACTGCGCGCATTTTTCCAAGAATTGTGGTGCTAGGCCCTTTCCTTCACTTGATAATTCGTATCCCAGAAACAGGACACTAAGGAAGGCTATTTTTTTTTTAAAGTTGAATTTATAGCCAAATTCTGCAAATCCCACAACAATGCGGGCTACCCATCTTAGATGCTGCAGTAATTCATCATCTGTGAGATATATATCATCTACACAGGACAATGCTTCAGGGTCAATGTTGTGCAATATTGAAGTCACACTAGCTGCAAACAGTCCTGGACTGTTCTTGTACCCCTGGGGTAACCAACAGATTTTTTTCTGGGAGCCTAGTTTGCTGTAACTTGTTAGATCTCTTCTCTCAGGCACTATATTTTGGCAGAAGAAACCATTGGAAATGTCCAGTGTTGTTTTGTACTTTTTGCACACTATGTTGTTCATGAGTGCTGTGCTATGTGAGTTTTGTATATCATATGTGCATGTATGACTGTTTAAATGTCTGTAATCTAAAACTATTCTGTACGAATGGTCTGGTTTAGCTACAGGAATAAGGGATTATTCATTGGTGAGACACAGGGTTTGATTACGCCCTGGTACTCCAGTTGTGTGAGATTCACGGGTGCTTTTACATTATGTTTTATTGGATACTGGGGTTGTAGTTGGTGTTGATTTTTAATAGGAATTACATGATTGGGGGAATCTTTATTCCACTCTATGTGGTTGCGATATAACGCAGGAGCCTGCGCCAATGCCCAATCGATGGCATAGGATTCTACAAGCTCATCAGACACAATGGACGACAAAGAAGGTTTGATAATCTCTTCCCATATATACAACTATAGACAAATTCAGGTGGCCAGTCCCTTTCAGCCAGTAGAATATCGTTTATGTTTACGACACGGTCCCAAAATATTGCGTCAATTGTGCATTCAATGGCTCCTTCTAACTGTAACATTACTTTGTGAACCCTATCAGACGTGGAGACACGTATGTCCGCAGTTTCAACTTGTAAGAAATCATCAGTTGCTTTCACCTCCAGATGCTCTTGAAGACTCCGGCGAACTATTGTGACCTCTGCCGTGCTGTCTAATAGTGCTAATGCCCACTTCTTGTTCTTCAATAGAGCTCTCCTCTTGAGTGGCATGACGAACTGACACTGCTGCCACCTTTTTCTTTTTAAATTGGGGTTTTTGTTGGGGAAGTTTCTCTTCCTTTTTAACAGAAACTTCTGTAGAGTGTTGTGATTCCTGTCTCGGTTTCACATGCTCAGTTCTTCGCTCTGACCGCCCACCTCTCTCACTGATTTTTTCCGGTGAGTCCTGAAAGGAACAAGATTGGCGTGTATAAGCATATTGATATCTGTCAGGCATTTTTATATTATCTCTATTTCTGAGGTTAAATCTATTCTGTGGTGTCTCCGTAGGCGGAGATTCTCCCCTTTCTTTTTTAGCTGTTTGTTGTTTTTTTATCCTAGCATTTCTTAGTACCCTCAGGAGCTTGCTTGGTAGAATCTTTGTTAGATTTACCCTGAAATTGTGGTTTTGTAGGTCTTGCCCCCAGATTATCTTTACCAATACTAGAGTAGGTCTCCGGGATAATCTTTGACAGCTCACGACCTGATCCTGTGGAGGAACGTTTCTGAGCCACATGCACACTGGTAGTGCAACTGCTTCCCCTTTAAGGTTACTTAATATAATTGAGGATACTGTGGCAAAATTGCCCATTAATTGCACCCCCAAGTCCAGTTTTGGGGCAGCCCCATATTTATCTTGAATTAGTTTCAACACTTCCGGTAAATTGGCAAGTGTTGGTGTACCACGTGCGGTAGTATAGAGCGTGGCAAATACCATGCCCCAAGTATTGCAGTTATCTACTGTGGGAACCATCCCAAATGATAAGCACATAGTTAATATTCTATGCTTATCTTGAGGTCTCGTTTGGGGAAATACTGCTTCCAGTGAATTTATTTTTTGAGCTACCCAAAACGGAATCTCTTCTTGTTTGGCGGGTACTTTACCCATGATCGAATATACAGTCACAGGGTTAATGCCTGGCGTTACTGCATGTGGTTGCGCCGGAGCAGCATGGACTGGGTTTGTATTTAATGTTTGCATTACAAACTGTACTAATCATCTGTACATTGCCGTAAGCTCAGCATATAAGCAACAGACTTCAGCTACAGTTAGGTTTGCTGCAGCAAGGTGAGGTGTATATGTGGCCAATAAAGGTCAGGTAGGACCATCATTATTTAGAGGACCTAACCTAACATGTAGAATTGTATGAGTAGGGCGCCATCAAGCCAATTATTACATTCTAGATAAGGTAGAGGTATTTCTAGATATGTATATGCTCAGTATTGTGCAGGTGTATAGTGATGAAATGTATTTGTGTTCCCATAAGCTGCTGGAAATGTGACACAAAAATAAAAAAATTCTGTTCTACAGGCTGAATGAGCCTCAACAACAAATGGAACTGTATTCCCCGGGCTGTTAGGCCATGTGCCAATAAATGTGCAGTAAGGGGGGGTCGCATATTGACTGTAATTGCTACTTGCTGTTGTTGATTCGCCATGATGAAATGTAAATTTTGTTCAGAGATAAGCACACCAAATTAGGATTACCCTTTTAGAGTTCAAGCTTGAACAACCTACAGCGTTAGTTAGGTACTCCCAACTTAGCTGAGGAGGAAAATCCTCAATACCACGGACGTCTCTGTATATAGTACTGAGGTGTCTTTGTATGTAGTGAGACAGAGATACTCAGGAGGACCCGAAAATGAGAGCTTGACCAAACGTTGGCGGCACCATGTCGGGTAGGCTCTCATTATCCTAATGAAACTACTGGATTTGTGGATTTGAGAAGCAGGATCACTTGCACTGTGGGGGACTGAGTCTGAACCCACTATAGGTGACACCTGTTGGCCTGACCTGGGTTTTGCTCTGTCTAACTAGCAGTGCCTCATCTCCACCCAAGAGCAGGGATGATTGGGCAGCCGAGCACATGACACAACTGATTCCTCAGGGAAATCGTGGTCACTCAGATCTCATCCATTTCCCTCAGTTACATTAGTCTCTCATATACAAGGAAGAATATATTTCAATAAGGTTTTATTGAAGCAGCTGCATCTTATCTAATATCTAGGATGATAAAGCATGACAGGATTAAAATTGTGACAACGAGAGTGAAGCATAAAAATAACGCTATCACATTGTCACTAGAATCGTTAAAAATTGCTCCCACCCAGACTATGTTAGAGCACAGCATGTTAGGCTTTAATTCTGCCCTTCAGGTTCCCCTGGGAAAGACATCATCCCTCATACCTGAGCAAGAGGCCAGTAGTCTACATAAGCAGCTGCAGCGAAGCAATCAGCGTACAGTCGTGGTCATCTGCTGGAATCTCCCTCTAACGTACATGAGTCAAAGTAGTGTTTTTATAATAAAACAGTTGATGTTCCAAGAAAGGATCCCTACGTAAGAGTGTGTATATTTCTATGAACACTAGAGACAAAGCGTTACCACGTTTGCCGGCAACCTATCTTACTGGAGCCTTGAGAAAAGCACATAGTGAAAGAAATGTCTTGTTTAAGAACGCAGTGCTGGCCTTGGCAAAGAACAGCTAGATAGAGAAAATAAAACAAGACCGCAAACGTGGCTATTGTTAAAATAATAAACAAAGTTGAATAAAATATATCTACGTAAAAGTGCATATCGGAAGGCTTAGTTCGCTAAAATAACGTGTATGAAGCTATAACTAAACTGGCTACACAACAGTGGGATGTTAGGACATGTGAGCTCCTTGTGGTACTGAGACAGGAACTTGGAGGGTGACTGGTAGCAGGGGTGGCAGCTGGATGCCCCACTGAACTTGGGGCTCCACCTGGTAGGGAGGGGTCAGAGGCAGACCCAGATGTAGAAATGTCCCCCTCTGGGGACACCTCCAGCAGGTCCAGATCTCTATTTTAGAGTTCATATCCTCCCTGGCCAGAGGTGTCGAGTTCAAGGCCCCCCCTACAGTTTTCACAGCCTCCACCTGGTCATTGTCTGCTTAGTCCATCCAGGTAAGTACACTCCCCCTGCCTGTAGATGTTCCTTGTCCCTCCTCCTCTTCGTCTTCCATAGATAAAAGAAGCCATGCCCATCGACATCCACAGGAAGTTCTTCTCAGTCCCCAGTCTTCTCCGTGGGCTTCTGGGCCAGCCAGGGTCACTAAAATAGAAATTAGATAATTATGTAGTTGTTGTCAAAATCAAGGCAAGGCACATGAGTACAAGAAGAAAGAGCGGACTTTGTTCTTCTTTGATCTCACTGACCAATTCCAGGTGAGTATTATTCCAGATCTATGTGTACTATCACTGAGATGTTCACACATAACTCACACATTGACATCTGTCATAATTGTTGTGGTACACCCTTCTGTAGTGACAAAGTCTAACCTTAAGCAATATTTCAATATCTTGGCCAGATTGTCAAGGGCCATAAAATCTGTATATGTGAAGGATTGGACAGAAGTTCAAAATTACCTAAGTAATTTGGACCAAGGGTTTACTGTCCTCGCTACCTAAATCATCTTCACAAGTCAGTCTACAAGTGGAGATGGGAAGTAGTCTGGACAGAGTCGTCTGCCCCGAAACATGTGTCTGTGATACCCTGTCAAGTGCAGACTTGATAGTCTCAAACTATTGCATGTGATCTGCTGTGTAGCATGGTCTGATTCCACATAAATGCTTGAATGGCTGCACATGTAAGAACCAGCCCTTGGTTCTGAGCTTTGCTAAGCTATGAGTACATGTATTGGAGGACTGCTGAAACTATCAGCCAGGCTACATGCCATGTGCCACATTTGGCAGGCCAAGACTGACTGTTGGTGCTGTACAGGAGTTGGCCCATGTGAAAGTTGGCTCAGCTAGCTAGATGTTACATGAAACATACAAGTCCACCAGGGCCAGCAGTACAGAGCAAAACTGAGAAGCCATAGCAGCACTGGCAAGTCTATCACATCAGCCCCAACACAGAAACAGTAAATGCAATGTATAATGCAGGATTGCTGCTTTGAAACTGGGTGCACATATTACCATGCCATTTTTGAACCAAAACACAGTAATGAGATCTGCCCCCTCCCCTCCAGAACTGCCTGACAATGGTCCAATGACCCCCTTGGCCAGTCTGGAAAGCGCACAACCTACGCACTAGTGTCAGAGGTCCCTGAATCATTGCACATTGGGAACGATCACTAAATTGTGAAATCTCATAGCTGGAAGTCCCCCTGGCTACAAGTACTCACCCTCTGATGTGTCACCTTCACCCTTTATGAAGCAGAGCCCTCTTGAGACACTGTCGGTCCAGGGAGGTCTCACACATGCAGAGATTTGTTCCTCAGAGTCAAGGAAGCCCTAAGAGACTTTGGGGGTCATTCCAACCCTGGCGGTAAAAGCCGCTTACCGCTGTCAGAAGACCGCCAACATACCGCCGAGGCCGCGGTAAACCGCCACGGTCATTCTAACCCACAACAGGCAAACCGCCAAAATACAGACATCCACAAAAGTCCGCCACACCAAAGGCCAGCGAGAAACTGGCGATGACCAAACCTCCACCGTCACACCAACAGAAATACGCCCACACTATCACGACACACAAATCCACGCGGCGGTCTCTCAACCGCGGTAATCCATTGGCGGTACACACCTCCGCGCTCAAAATACACTCAAACTTACAAAACACAACCACATTGGACAATTCAAAATACACGCACCTGATACACATACAAACACCACTCCCACACACCCAACACAATATAAAACACACACCCACATCACCCACAAACCCCCACTCCTACAGAATCGGGACCACGCACTGAGAAAAAGAGAACTGAGCACCCAGACGCGCATTTTACTTTCACCCAGCAATATTTCCACGCACTTCACACAACACACCAATACACATCACCACACAATCCACCCCACACATCATCCACACCACCCCATGGCACCGCAAAGACACCCCAGGTTCTCCGAGGATGAACTCAGGGTCATGGTGGAGGAAATTGTACGGGTAGAGCCACAGCTCTTCGGGACACAGGTGCAGCACACCACCATTGCCAGGAAGATGGAGCTATGGAGCAGAATAGTCGATAGGGTCAACGCTGTGGGACAGCACCCAAGAAATAGGGACGACATCAGTAAGCGGTGGAACGACCTACGAGGGAAGGTGCGTTCAATGGTATCCAGGCACAACTTCACGGTGCAGCGGACTGGCGGCGGACTCCCACCTCCTCCCCCAGAATTTACAACATGGGAGGAGCAAGTCTTGGCGATCCTGCATCCTGAGGGCCTCGCAGGAGTATCTGGAGGAATGGACTCTGGTAAGTCAAATCATCACTACTTCATCCCCCCCACCCCAACAGCATACCAACTCATACCCCCACCCTCACCCTCACCCCCATCACATCCTGCTCCTTGCAAATGTCTCACCATCACAGCCCACCCATCCCAACACCAATCCCTGCATGCGACCACAAAGCATGGACACCCATCACCAAAGCATGCCCACTGCACATACCCATCTCCCACCAAATCACCGTCACAAAAGCCCCCACACGGGAATGCCAGCCCTGGGGTACAAGAGCACCCACCCATTATACGCTATGGCACACACAAATGCAATAACCATACTTTTATACCCCTGCAGGACCCGAACGCCACGTCACTGCGCAGGAGGGTCCACAAATGTCCACTCCACCCCCAGAAGAGGCCCACAGTGAGGACAGCACCTCTGTCGACCTGGATCTAGATGACCAGCCTGACCCATCGGGGACCTCTGGACAGTCGGTTCCCCTCAGACAGCCACAGGCCATAGCAGACCTTCCCCCCACTGGGAACACCAGCACAGCACCCACCCAGCAGGCCCATCCCTCTGTCCCCAGGACACGGCAATCAGCGGTGTGTTCACCACTACAGGGCACCCAGGTTAACCCACCACCCCAACAACAACAGGGAACTGGGGGCAGTGGTAGTGGGCACACGGTCAAGGGGACAGAGGCCCAGGGAAACAGGGGAACTGGGAGGGCTGCTGTGCGACAGGGGGGGGACAGGCCCAGGGAAGCTACTCTCCACGAGGCCCTCTCCTCCATCATGGGAGCCTACCACCACTCCCAGGAGATGATGGCGACGGTCCTGGCCAGGTTTCAGGAGATCCAGCTTCTGCAGGAGGAACAGTATTTGGGGTTCAGGGAGGAACTACGAAACATCAGTTCCGCCCTGGCCACCATTGTAGGGGCTCTGAATCAGGTAGTCACCACATTGCGGGACACTGTGGCAGGACAAAGGGCCCCTGACACTAGCATGGACCAAGAACTGCCTACCACCTCTGCCGGCGGTAGTGGACAGGAGGCCCCACCACAGGACCAACAGGCCACCAGCACCCCACCCCCTGCAGAAGGAGAACCACCCCGCAAGCGGGCCCTGAGATCCAGGAAGAAGATAGAGTAAGATGCCAAGACCCCCGCCAGGAAAGGATACCTCCCTGATTGTCATCCCACTGTCCCACATTGACACCCTGTCCATTCTTATACTGCCCATGCTCCACTTTCCACAGGCATTTGGACAATGCACCTGTGATACTAATAGTCTGGACTCTGCCATGGACAATCCTCCACCATCACCCCTCACCGATTTGCAATCACCCACCAATATAGAGCACTGAAATAAACACAGTTATTGCACAAAACAATCAGGAGTCTAGCTGTGATTTTGTACTAATGTATTAGACATTACCGTCCCAAAATGCATATTTACATTGTGATGCCAACATACCACTGTCACACAGCTGTAGTCCATGGGGAAACAAAGCAGATGTCACGCAGTATGGTCCACATCTCTGAAATTGGAAGGGAAAGTCACAACTCAGTTACCATACACTGGGGGAAAAGGTCAGACAGTAGAGAAGTAGTAGGGGTTAATTATATGTAATATGCCGGGTTGGAATCTTACCTGTGTGTCATTGAAAATACTGCTGTATTACTGTGTTCCTGTTGTCTATGTCGTCCTCTTCGGCTTCCTCGTCTTCACTCTCCACAGGCTCCACAGCTGCTGCAACACCACCATCTGGACCATCCTCCTGCAGAAAAGGCAGCTGGCGTCGCAAAGCCAGGTTGTGAAGCATACAGCAGGCCACGATGATCTGGCACACCTTCTTTGGTGAGTACAATAGGGATCCACCTGTCATATGGAGGCACCTGAACCTGGCCTTCAGGAGGCCGAAGGTCTGCTCGATCACCCTCCTAGTTCTCCCATGGGCCTCATTGTACCGTTCCTCTGCCCTTGTCCTGGGATTCCTCACTGGGGTCAGTAGCCATGACAGGTTGGGGTAACCAGAGTCACCAATTAGCCACACACGGTGCCTCCGGAGTTGACCCATCACGTAAGGGATGCTGCTATTCCGCATGATGTACGTGTCATGCACTGAGCCAGACACACCATCTGTACATTCATCGAATGATAACTCTTTCTGTTTCTGTATACTTGTTCACTCCTGCTGGGGGGTACTAAAGCCACATGGGTCCCATCAATGGCACCTATGATGTTGGGGATATGTCCAAGGGCATAGAAATCAACTTTCACTGTAGGCAAATGCCCCACCTCAGGGAAAACAATGTAGCTCCGCATGTGTTTCAGAAGGGCAGACAACACTCTGGACAACACTTTGGAAACATAGGCTGGGACATCCCTGATGATATGGCCACTGTTGTTTGAAATGACCCACTTGCAAAGAAATGGAGTACTGACAGCACCTGCACTAGAGGTGGGATCCCTGTGGGTTGGCGGATAAGTGACATCAGGTCTGGCTCCAGCTGGGCACACAGTTCATGAATAGTGGCTCGGTCAAGCCTGTATGTCAGTATGACATGTCTTTCCTCCATTGTCGACAGGTCTACCAGCGGTCTGTACACAGGAAGATTCCTCCATCTCCTCGCATGTCCCAGCGGACGGTGCCTATGAAGGACAACAGCGAGCACAGAGTCAATCAACCCAACCTAAAGCCAATGACGATGTGCGCCGGCGGTCGCGGTACGCCCCGCCGCAGTACGCACCGCCGCGGGCATGACCGCCATTTTCTATCTGCTTAATCACTCGATACCTGATCTTCGACAGGAGAGGACCTACACTGCAAGTGCTGCTGTGACCTCGGTCTGGAAGAGACAATGGCTCATGCGACTGGGGAAAGGGCCCCTGCCTTCACTGCTCAGGAATTGGAGAAACTCGTGGATGGGGTCCTCCCCCAGTATGCGCTACTCTACGGTCCTCCAGACCAACAGGTAAGTACACTGGGACCATGCTTTGTGGCCAATGCCTGTGTTGAGTCGGGTGGATGAAAGATGGTGGGGAGGGGAGCGAATGAGGCATGCATCAAACGACGGATGACAGGATGTGCCACATGGCAAGGGTAGGGATGGGGGGCCACTCAGATTGAGAGTGCAGAAGGTGATGACTCTTTATCTCCCCCTGTACATTTCACATAGGTCAGCGCCCACCAGAAGATAGACATTTGGCGTGCCATCGCCAAGGACGTCCGGGCCCTGGGGGTCCACCACAGACGGGGCACCCACTGCCGGAATAGATGGGAGGACATCCGACGCTGGAGCAGGAATACGGCGGAGGCTCAGCTGGGGATGGCCTCCCAACGTGGGAGGGGTGCCAGTCGGACTTTGACCCCCCTGATGTCCCGGATCCTGGCGGTGGCCTACCCCGATTTGGATGGGCGCGTGAGGACATCACAGCAGACACAAGGGGGTGAGTACACTCTCATTCTGGTGACTTTGCGCGCAGTGGAGGTGTCTGGGTGGGGGAGGAGGGCTGTGGGTATCCCTAGGCCAGGGCGATTTCTGTAGGCTAGGCCCCTCCGTAAGGCATGGCCCTGTGCCCCCGCCCCCCACCTCTGTAAGGTGCCAAGTACAGCTATTCATGGCCCTGTGTCATCTATGTGTGCAGATGTCGTCTATAGGCTTGTAGGCCATGTCACACGGATTGAGTAGTGGACCCCAAGTGCGCGGCGTAGTGCAGGGGGCTTTTGTGTCTGTCCTCTCCGCCAACGGTGTCGCCAATGCATGCACTCAACATGTCTTTATTTTCTCCCCCTCCCCCTTTTTTGTGGTCTTCCTGTTCATGTGTGCATTAGCATCATCAGGCGGAGGAGAAGTGGCATCGGAGCCCGAGGGAGCTGCATCCCACATGGCCCTGGAGGGCCGTGCAACGGATTCCGAATACACCAGTGGGACGGAGGGCGAGGGGAGCTCCACAGCGGGGACTCGGGCAGACATAAGTGACACGGACTTGTCCTCTGAAGGGAGCTCCCTTGTGGTGGCGGCAACATCCGTGCCCCCCGAAACAACAGGTACAGCCGCCACCCAGCGCACCAGCACCGCCCTCCCAGCAGCCCCTCAGCGTTTGCCCCGTGCCCGCTCACCCAGGAAGGTGGGCATCTCCTTCGCCCCAGGCACCTCAAGCCCTGCCCCAGTCACCCCTGCTGCCCTCAGTGAGGAGATCATTGACCTCCTGAGGACGCTCACTGTTGGGCATTCTACCATTTTGAATGCCATCCAGGGTGTCGAAAGAGAGGTGCACCAGAGTAATGCATACCTGGAGGGCATTCATTCTGGTCAGGCTGCCCTTCAGCGATCGTTCAACACTCTGACCTCGGCAATGATGGCAGCCATTGTCCCTGTCTCTAGCCTCCCCCCTCCAACTTCCTCTACCCATACCCTATCACCTGTACCTCTGCCTATCCCAGACACACCATCAGACCAGCCTGCACACACCTCAACACCCAAGGGAAGCTCATCCAGACATAAGCAGCACACATCACACAAGCATTCACACAAGCAACATCCACATACAGACATATCAACACCCACTGCCTCCACTGTGTCCCCCTCCTCCTCGTCTCCCTCCTCCCTCCCTGTCACGTCTCCACTCACACTTGCATGCACAACATCTTCAGCCACTACGTCCATCACCAGCACACACAACAGAACCCCCGCACACGTGCAGTCTCCACCCCCACTACCATTTACACGTCCCCTGTGTCCTCTCCCAGTGTGTCTGTCACCCCCTCTTCCAAGATACACAAACGCAGGCAGCCACCCACCCAACAGCCATCCACCTCACGACAGCCTCCAGCCCAAGCACCTGCACCCAAAGATACCAGACTTAAGACTCCTACAACCACAACCTCTTCCTCCACTCCCATACCCACTACACCTACCCGTCCCACTGGTCCTAAAATGCTATTCCTGTCCAAACTTAACCTCTTTCCTACAACTCCCCCACCCCGACCATCTCATAGGACTCCAGTCAGCACCTCAGCCACCACAAAACCGGGCCCTGTGATGACAGTCTGCCATGGACTGTGGAGTCCCCCACCCTCAAGGGCAGCCAGTTCAGTACGGAGCCAAGGCACGGGCAGCCCACCCCCGGAGAAACACCCGAAGATAGTCGGCGGCCGGCGCGAGAGGGTGAAAACACCAGGCTCTAAAATCCCTACCATGGCTCCGGCACGAAGTGTGGAGACAGGTGGCACACCGCCCAAGGTGGGGAAGGGCCACAGGCGAACAGGGAAGGGTGGGAAGGTCAGCACGCCCGAGGAGAGCGCCATTAGCCCAGCTGGCCAGGAGGGCCCCGCCAGCCCCATCCAAAGTGGGCAGGAGGACACCAACAGGCCCGGTACTGCAGACCAGGAAGGCCCCGCCAGCCACCCGACAGATGGGCAGGAAGGCCCCGCCAGCCACAGGACAGGTGGCAAATGACCTGCACGCCATGGCCGGATCCGCTGAACTGGGCCCTTCATCTCAAGCACCGCTGCACTGGGCACCGCCGTCTCAAGCACCGCTGAACTGGGCACCGCCGTCTCAAGCACCGCTGAACTGGGCACCGCTGTCTCAAGCACCGCTGAACTGGGCCCTTCATCTCAAGCACCGCTGAACTGGGCCCTTCATCTCAAGCACCGCTGCACTGGGCACCGCCGTCTCAAGCACCGCTGCACTGGGCACCGCCGTCTCAAGCACCGCTGGCCCATTAGCGGCAGGGCAGGCCTGCATCTGTGTCAGGCAGGGCTGCAAGAGGCACTCTGGGCACCAGTCCCCCTCCAGAACCAGTGGAGACTGTCATCCACTTGAGAGACTGTGGCTTTGCTCTCCCCAGGATGGCACAGTGGGCAACCCACCCACTGCAGAGACTTGAGAGACTGTGGCTTTGCACTCCCCAGGATGGCACAGTGGGCAACCCTCCCACTGCAGAGACTTGAGATACTGTGGCCTTGCACTCCCCAGGATTGAACAGTGGGCAACCCACCCACTGCAGAGACTTGAGAGACTGTGGCTTTGCACTCCCCAGGATGGCACAGTGGGCAACCCACCCAATGCAGAGACTTGAGAGACTGTGGCTTTGCACTCCCCAGGATTGAACAGTGGGCAACCCACCCACTGCAGGACTTGAGAGACTGTGGCTTTGCATTCCCCAGGATGGGACAGTGGGCAACCCACCCACTGCAGGACTTGAGAGACTGTGGCTTTGCATTCCCCAGGATGGCACAGTGGGCAACCCACCCACTGCAGAGACTTGAGAGACTGTGGCTTTGCACTCCCCAGGATTGAACAGTGGGCAACCCACCCACTGCAGGACTTGAGAGACTGTGGCTTTGCACTCCTCAGGATGGCACAGTGGGCAACCCACCCACTGCAGAGACTTGAGAGACTGTGGCTTTGCACTCCCCAGGATGGTCTAGTGGGCAACCCACCCACTGCAGAGACTTGAGAGACTGTGGCTTTGCACTCCCCAGGATTGAACACCCACTGCAGAGACTTGAGAGACTGTGGCTTTGCACTCCCCAGGATTGCACAGTGGGCAACCCACCCACTGCAGAGACTTGAGAGACTGTGGCTTTGCACTCCCCAGGATTGAACAGTGGCCATGGAGGCCCCTCGTGGATCTGGTGTCGTGCACTCATCTGGCTGAGGTGCCCCCCCTTCCCTTCCCCCTGAGGTGCCTGTAGTTTTCCTATCTGATGCCCCTGCAGTGTTCTCTCTGTTGGAGTCAGGTATCCTGTGTGGGCTTTGCCCATGTGATTTGGGCCCAGTGGTCCACGGACAATGCCTGCTACAATGCTCGGACTTGTACATATATGTATATAAGTGTTTTTGATGTGTAGATATATATATATATATATATATATATATATATATATATATATATATATAATTCAGCCAGTAATACAATATATTCCAATGTTTAGAATCATTTCCTTTTGTCTTTTCATTCTTCCGGGGGGGTTGAGGGGGGTAACTGTGATGTATTACTGTGCATTGATGTGTGTGTTGTAGTGGGTGAGGGTGGGGGTGGGTGTGTCGCGTATGAGTGTCCCCGTAATATTTTCTCCTCCCCCCTCCCCTGTGTCGTAGGTGCAGTACTCACCGTTGTCTTCTGCACCGGCGTTTGTGCTCCTGGTGGAGGAGCAGGAAGACAATCGCTGGGAGGATGTGGAGTACGGGTTCCATGCTGTCCAGATTCCTCGTGGGGTGTATGGAGGTGAGCGTTTCCGTTTGAAATGGCTGTTTCCGCCATGTTTTTATCGGCGGGGCTACCGCCCTGGAAAAGGTGGCGGATTGGTGTGTTGTAATAGGGTGGGCGGTACATTGACTCCTGCCTGTCTGTTGGCGGTGACCGCCACGCTGTTTGTTTGTCCCGCCGTGGCGGCCGGTGTGTTGATGTGGCGGTCTCTGTTGGTGGTTTCCGCCAGGGTCAGAATTCCATTTTTTTTACCGGCAGCCTGTTGGCGGTTTAGCCGCAGGTTTAACACCGACCGCCAGGGTTGGAACTCTGCTTTGCTCCCCAAGTGATTTCAATGGGCTTGCTGGCTTTCCTCCTGTTGCGTAAGACACAAGTATATCAAAATCTATACCCCCTGTTCCTCAGAGTCAAGGAAGCCCTAAGAGACTTTGTCAGTGGTAGTCCATGGCATGTGCATATGACATAATTTATGGCCAATCTTTAGACTCTTGGGAACAGCTGTTGTATACAGACATCATGTTTGGCTTCCAAAGTACTCTCAGGATAGCATATGTAGACAGAGTTTTAAGAGTCCACCAATCATAATTGATAATAGAATGCACACCACATGAAGGCCATGACACAAAGGGGGTTATTACAACTTTGGAGGAGGTGTTAATCCGTCCCAAATGTGACGGATATACCACCAGACGTATTACGAGTTCCATAGGATATAATGGACTTGTAATACGGCTGGTGGTATATCCGTCACTTTTGGGACAGATTAACACCTCCTCCAAAGTTGTAATGACCCCCAAAATGTTGCTCAGGTGACAAAAATGACAAACATCTTGTCACACAAGTGCATATCCTGCCCTCTGTTTTGTACAATGACCCAGTTGCCCAGTTAGAGACCTAGCTGAAGATCCAGAGGTAATTGTAAGCCATGATTTAATGCTATATTGCTCAAAACACAATAGGCTACTAAAATCTTGCACACATCTTGAGGGGAGTACAGCAGCACCCCCTGTATGGCCAAGACATCTGAAGCTTGACTTCAGGAACCCAAAACAGCACTCAATGCTTTTTTGTACCTCTGCTGAGGTTCAGTGGTTGCATGTCTGTTTGGTGTCAGGAGATGAGGGGAGAGTGCAAATGCAGCATCACCTGAGGAAGAACTAGCATGATATTTGTAAAAAACCCTCATGCATCTGTACAGTACATGCTGTATGAAATGGTACATACTATGTATGTTGGGGGCATGATTGTGGCATGAGGATTAGTGTTGTATAATCGTTATGCACATGTACAAACACAATTATACATATCATATTTATGTGGTGCTTGGTACTTACCCAGTAGCCACATTGTGCCAAAATCTCCTGCTGCCATCTGCCGGGCAAGAGGTGATCTGCAGAATACATAGCTGTTAGAGCTACTGCCTGGAAACACTGCTTGCACATCAATGAAGCTACCACTGGCATTACAGACAACTTGCATGTTGATGGAGTACCAGTGGTCTCTGTTGCAGAAGATGTGTGCATTGTGGCGAGGTGGCTGAAGAGCCACATGAGTGCAATCAATTAAACCCAGCAAGCGAGAAATGAAGTAGAAAGCACTAATTACCCTTTGCTTTTGGGCCAGTGCATAGGATTTTCCTATGTGGCGATGGGCTCTCCTATTGATGCAACTCAGTACCTAATGCAACCATCAGGACTGGGTTGTCTGGGAGATGCCCTCAAGGTCACCAGAAACCCTCTGGAATAACCCCGTAGTAAAGAAATGGAGAGCTACTAGGATCTTGACAGACTAGGATGGCCTGGGAGCGGCAAGTCACAGAGTTAAGATCCTGCTCCCACTCACAAACCATCCCCAAGATGATATAGGGGGAAAATGGTGTCTGGCCATGGCATCTTGGCTGGACATCCCAAAGAGGTTTATCCTTTGTCTGAAGATCATCTTTACTATCCTCCTCCTCCACCTTCTCCTCAAACAATCCTGTTGCATAGCAAGGAGCAAACCAACAAACACAATTAGCAACATGTTGAAAGGTCTGAAAGTGTTTTGTTTGTAGCAGATTTGCTTTTATGTGTGCAGCAAGGCTGGGGTTGGCTGTGGGATGGGGAGTTCAGCTGGGTAGGGGATGGTAGGCACTTACACGGGTGTGTCAGCATTCATTTTTGCCTCAAACGGTCGAGTGCGGATGATCTGCCCTGAGTGCGGATGATCCAGCCTGAGTGCAGGTTATCCAGACCAAGTGCAGATGATCCACCCGAGTGCAGAATGAAAGATACTACTTGTAACTTACCTTTGTAAATACCTGAAAGTCGTAATATTACACCTTTGGTCTAAACTTAGAAGAAAAGTGTAAGTTTACCTTTGTGAATTGGGTGCCAAAAGGCTAACTTTACCATGAGTAAAGTTATACTTTAGGTCTAAACTTAGACTTTTGGTCTAAGTTTACCTTTGTGAATTGAGCCCTATATCACTAATGATGGAAACTAAAATGTTGTTTATATTTTCATGCATGTATCTTTTTTGTATAGTCCAGCAAAATATACTTACCAATCAACAATCCACCTCCATGCATTCCACGATCAAAACATTGGTTTAAGGGACTTATTTAGCAACAATACTGGTGAAACAGTACTTGTCATCACATACAGCTTGTACATTTATAGAATATGAATGCTTCCTATTCCTATACAGATGGGCTGTTTACGCAGGTATAAGCAAGTTAACATGCATGTTTTCAACTGCACCAAGGACATGGGGAAACTGGGCAATTAGGTAAAATCCTTGCTTTACTTGCCTCTGCTCCTGTCCTGGTTTAGGAAGTCTTCGGTGTTGGAGTGTTAGTTTCATTATGTCTTATGACACATGGTAGAAATGAAGAGAGAGCACCCTGAGAAAAAACAGTCAATGAAGCATGTGCATTCTATTAGCCAGTAGCAAGATGGTGTAGTACTGCCAGAAACTTCAAATGAGGTGGTATGGCATGAGCTCTTCTAGTTTGTGCCTCAAATGATGGTTCCATTTGATGTTACAGAAGTAACCAAGTGATTATAATTTCCCTGATGAGCCTAATTTTTTTTATTTACCTCTTTCCTTCATTTGCATTCTTTTTTTAGCCAAGGCAACTATCAGCTGATGGTTTAGGACAGTAACAATATCTATGGATGCAATAGACTATAGTTATATGTAGTGCTTCTGCTGGTGGATGCTCCAGGGAATAGCTCCACTTCTTGCCCTTGTTTTGAACCTGCACTGTTTTTTCCACACTTTTTTTTTTTGTGCTGCTTTGAGTCATTTTGCATGACTTTTGTAAATGCTTGTAGCTCAGGGCTGCGAGTTTTTGCATGGGTAAGGCCCTGATACACCCACAATGCATACATTATTTCTACTGTGGTATAGACAAACGGAAAGTTGTTTCTGTGGCCCGCTAACTTTGATACCTGCTGCAAGTACTGATTTGTGTCTTTTTGAAAATGCAAGGGTTTGTGTCCCTTTGCTTCATGCCCACATTAAATCTTTAGAACTCTGACCCAAAGTGTCCAAAAATTGCACAACCTCTACACTGGTGAAAGGTTCAAGGGGTAGTTAGTATAATGCTGGGAGGAGGGGTTTGTCTCAATTAACAGGGGAGTTTAGTGAGGTTACCATAGTGCCCCTGGATAAGATAGTTCCTAGGATCCATGTATCCTCTAATAATACAAAGTATAGGCAACGGGTCACCATCAATGGGCAAGTTTTTGAGGCTCTGTGGGACACAGGTGCCAGCGTGACTATGGTAAGAAGTCAGCTTAAGTTCCCAGAGCAGGTGAAACTGAATGGATTCCACCAGGTTGTGGTGGCTGACAGCAGACAGGGTCACTATCCATTGGCCCTTGTTCCATTTGAGTGGACAGGGGTTTCAGGTCTTCTGAAGTTACAATGAGACCTCTCATGCCTATGGACTGTTTGTTGGGTAATGACCTTGAGAACACTACTGAGAAAGAAGTCGAGCTCAAGGCTCATGTGGAGATGTTCAGGTTACCTGATTGAATATGTTCAACCACAAGATTCATAGCTGCCCAGGATGGGAGTCAAAAGGACCGTCACCTGGAAAAATGGCCCAGCCAGCTGCTAAGAATGGAAAGACAGAGGGCATGGGAGACCAGCCCATGAATGTCATCTCAGTGAGGTAGATGGGGCAAAGGGCATTGCTTCCTCCCCTTGGAGACCTCCCAGAGCCTGCTGGATGGCATATAAAACGAACACCTACCAAGGAGGAGTTCTGTAAGGCACAGAGGGAGTGCCCAACCATTGAGAGAATGAGGCAAACGGTTGAAGGCCAAGTAGCAGGTGATGCCTTTAGTAGTCGTCACATTTATTGAGCGGAAAACCTCCTTTACAGTATACCTAAGTCTCCTGTGCCTGGGCCAACATGGGCTAAGGTGGTCCCCCATTACCACAAAGCCTTCCTCCTGGACCGGGCTCACAAAATTCTCTTGGCAGGACACCAAGGCAAAGAAAATACCTTTGCAAAATGTGCTCCCTAATTCTATTAGCCTAGAATCAAGACTTTCTCAAATGCATTCTGTAGTTGTGTGACCTGCCAGGCCAGTGGGAAAACAGGGTAGAGCCTAAAAGCACCCCCCCAAACCTGTGACTGTCATTGGCACACCCTTTAAGAGGGTAGACATTGATATTGTTGGGCCTACTAATCCCCAGACTGCTTCAGGCAACAGGTTTGTCCTGGTGGATCATGCCACTAGGTACTCAGAGGCAATCCCTCTGTGGACCATGACTCCAGTTGCTGTGGCATAGGCTCTGATGGGGATTTTTACCTGAGTGGGTTGCCCCAAAGGAGTGCCGTCTGACAGGGGCACCAACTTCATGTCTGCTTATATGCAGTCAATATTAAAGGAGTGTGGAGCAACTCACACGTTCTCTACCCCTTAACATCCACAAACCATAGGCTTTTTGAGAGGGTCAAAAAGACCCTGAAAGGCATGACTAAAGGTCTTCCTGAGTCTGCTTGCCAAGCCATCTCTTTGCCTACCGGTAAGTTATCACAGAAGGGAATGGGCTTTTTCGCATTTGTGCTTTTGTATGGGCACATTGTCTGAAGACCTCTAAGATTGGTGAAGGAAGGGTAAAAGGAAGCTCCCAGGAACATTCCCCAGGATGTTTTGGCCTACATGCTCGCCTTCAGAAGCCAAATAGCTAAGTTGTGGAAGCAAGCTTCAGACAACTGAGAAGCCAGTTAAAAAGTAATGAAACAGTGGTACAACCAGAATTCTACTCTATGGAATTGCAACCTGGGCAGAAAGTGTGGGTAATGGAGCACGTGGAGCCCAAGAGACTCAAGGGCTTCTGGTCTGGGCCTTATGAGGTGGTTAAAAGGAAGGATGAAGCCACATAAGTGGTAGACCTCAAGATCTTTGGCACCTCCATAGGATGCCCCATGTAAATCACCTCAAACCTCACTTTGAGAGGTCTCAGCTCACAATGCTGTTGGCGACAGATAGGAAAGAGAAAGATGAGAGTGAACCCCTCCCTGACCTCTTAACCTGCAAGGTGAAAGATTGGTCTGTGGAGGGAGTAATCCTTTTCCTCAGTCTGACTCCTGAGCAGCAGAGGGACTGTCACCAAGTGTTTGGGCAGTACGTCTCCCTGTTTTCACTCATCCCTAGGACTCCCCAATGGTGTACCCATGATGTGGACACAGGAGACAACCTTCCTGTCAAAAATAAATCTTACAGATTGTCTGAAAAGTTGAGGGTCAGCATTAAAGAAGAGGTTTCCAAAATGCTGGTGTTGGGGATGTTAGAACCCTCCAGTAGGCCCTGGCCAAGTCATGTGGTTCTGGTACCAAAATCTGCCCCACCGGGCACCCTACTTGAACTCTGGTTCAGTGTGGATTATAGAGGGCTCTACCCAGTTACAAACACATATGTTCATCCCATCCCAGGGCCCATGAGCTTATTGACAGGTGAGGGATTCCCAGTACTTAAGTACCTTTGATCTTACATCAGGGTACTAACAGATGGAGCAAAGGAGAGGTCAGCCTTTTCCACTCCAGAGGGCCACTATTAGTATATAGTGATGTCCTTTGGACTCACAAATGCTCCTGCTACCTTCCAGAGATTAGCAAACTAGATCCTTGCTGGTTTGGAGGCCTTCAGTGCTGTCTATCTGGATGATGTAGCTGTTGTCAGAAGCAGCTGGAAGGACCAGCTTTTTCAACTCGAGGAAATGCTTCAGGCTCTGCAACTCTGCAACAGGTATGCCTGACTATCAAGGCCAATAAGTGCCAGATAGGGCATGGTCTACTGTGTCCAGGGGGTAAGGAACAGTCCCTCCTGGCCAAGATAGAAGCTAGCAGGGCCTGGAAGCACGCCAAAACCCAGACTGAGGTCAGAGCATTCTTGGGTCTCACTGGGGACCACAGAAGGTTTGACAAGGGATATGGCACCATTGTTGCTGCCTTGACAGAGCTGACTTCTAAGAAGAAGCTCAGAAATGTGATTTGGACAGAATCATGCCAAAAAGCATTTGACTCCCTTAAGCTAGCAGTGTGCACAGCCCCTGTGGTCAAGGGCCCTGATTCTCCATGGAGTTTATCTTTCAGACAGATGCCTCCGGGCATGGGGCAGTACTTTCACAACCTAAGTAAGAGAGCCTTGACTAACCTGTAGCATTAATCTTTAGCAGGTTAGAAAGAGAAACCTTTACTGTGGTCTGGACAATGAAGATGTTGAGGTCATACCTGAGTGGTACTCACTTCCTAGTTCAGACTGACCACAGGCCACTCAGGTGACTCATGCAAAGGAGGGGTGAGAATCCAAAAGTGTTGAGTTGGTCCATTTCTCTACAGGTTATGAACTTCGAAATGGAACACATACCAGGGGTAGACTACGCCAGTACTGATGGTTTATACAGATTTTTCTGCCTTATTGATGAGAACTCTAGAGGTTGGATAGAACTCCCCATGTTCTGCTGGGGGATGACGTGTTAGACCAGTCAGCCTTAAAGTGGTCTACCCCCAAACGTTTTGCTTACTTGCCTCATCTCTTTGCTGAATCTTTTGTTGGCCTTAGGACTCCGAGCACTTGACGCCTGCTGACCAGTCCTAAAGTGTATGTGCTTCTCCCCTAAATATGGGAACTGGCATACTTAATTTACCTGTAAGTCCCTTGTAAGTTGATATGCCCTATACCCATTGCCTATAGATTAAATACTACTAGTCGGTCTGCAGCACTGCTTGTGAAACCCACACAAGTAGCCATTTACACATGCCTTAGGGTTGCCACTGCAGAGCCTGTGAGCCTGCACTGCAGAGCCTGTGTGTGCAGGTTTCCTCTCACTTTGACTTAGCATTTACAAACCTTTGCCAAGACTTAAACTCTCTTTTTATTACACATAAGTCACCCCTAAGTAGGTCCTAGGTAGCTGATAGAGCAGAGTGTTGTGTAATGAATGCACTTTTAAGTTTTGCATGTTTTAACAGTGAAAAACACTTTGGCCCTCATTACAACCCGGGAGTTCAAAGACCGCCAGGGCTGTTTCGTCAGTTGCACCGCCAACAGGCTGGCGGTGCAATCCTTGGTATTACGACCATGGCACAAGCGCCGCTGTCGTACTGCCGGGATCGGTGGTTTACCGCCACATCGGTCCCAGCGGTTGTAATCCTCCAGGGCAGCGCTGCCCAGGGGATTACGAGTCCCCCTCCCGCCAGCCTTTTCATGGCAGTAGGAACCGCCATGAAAAGGCTGGTGGAAAGGGGAGTCACGGGGCCCCCGGGGGCCCTTGCACTGCCCATGCCTGTGGCGTGTGGCATGGGCAGTGCAAGGGGCCCCCTGCCACAGCCCCATGAAGTGAAAAGCGCGAAGGGTGCAACTGCACCCGTCGCAACGCCGCAATACCACCGGCTCCATTTGGAGCTGGCTCCTGTGTTGCGGCCGACATCCGCACTGTGCCGGTGGGCGGAAACTTGTAATGGCCACCGCGGGAGTGTGGCTGCATTGGCGGGTGCACGGCTGTTACGCCACCCGCCAATGTTGTAATGAGGGCCTTTATTCCTACTTTTCTCATATGTTAACATTGAGAATTCCTTTTTACACTTTTAAACTGTAATTCCTGATTGTGAAGGAGTGGCTATGTCATGTTTCATATCATTGAATGGTAATGAGAAATCCTCTCTACCAGTAAAAGTTTGAGTTAGCATTACTATTCTAGAAATGGCAGTTTTAGAAAGTGGACATTCCTCTACTCTTACAGCTCTTGATGCTTGTCTCTAATACACATCTAAAGTGGGTGACAGATACACTTTGTGCATTCCCTCTAGACATCCACAAATACAGGAAGGTTAGGTGTGTCTGATCACTCATCTGCATTCTGATGGCTCTTCCTGGGCAGGAAGGGGGGGAGGTGCTGATGCTTACAGCTGAATTGCCTATCCATACACAAAGGGATGATTATCCTCTACATACCTCTGTGCACTTCAAAGACCCTTCTTTGAAGTCACCCCACTCCAAAGGCACAACTGGGTATAAGTACTGGGTTTCTGACCTCACCAAATCAGACACTTCTGGACCTACAGCTGGACTGTCAGAAGAACTGCTGTGCTGCATCAAGAGCTGTTACTTTGCTGGGCTGCTGACCTGGAAGGACTTCTTTTCTGCTGTGCTACCTTGCTGCCTGCTACTCTCTAACCTTGCTGAGGGAAAGCTGGACTCTGCTTTGCTCCCCAAGTGATTTCCATGGGCTTGCTGGCTTTCCTCCTGTTGTGTAAGACACAAGTATATCAAAATCTCTACCCCCTGCTCCTATGCCTGGTTCACTGGAAATGGGATCAGATGCTTGCACCAGAAAGTACAATGCACCTCCATTCTGCTTGGAACAGAACCGGCGCATCAACATTGCGTCCAATGCATTGCTCTTAGAATCAGTGCTTCACCTTGAGAACTCAGCAGCTTGGAGAGATCAATGCATCTCCTCGACTGTGCAGAGAAACTCAGTGCATTGCACTTTGGAGCCAGCGCACCTTGGCTCGACTTTAGAACTGAAGCATCACCACCACTTCATGATGAAAATCAATGCAGCACCTTGCATTCTGCCCCAACACTAATGCATCGTTCATCTGCACCATGCACCAACAAAAAGAAAACCAAGTAGTCACATTAGAATATGAGACAGGAGAGAAACACAAAAATAGAAAACAGACTTACATTTTTCCAATGGGGAGAAAGACAGGAAGAAGGAGGACAGAAGTCAGGCAAAGGAAGAGAGAGATTGAAAGGAGACATGATGAAGAGGAGGTGGGGCATAGATAAAACAAGGAGAGAGAAGAAGCAGCTGAAAACTGAACATGGGAAAAAGACCAGAACAGCTGGTGGAAGACTAAAGAGAAAGCCGAGGGGCTGAGAAAGACGTCAGAATGAGGCAGACAAGAGAGATAGGCATCGATCACTTTGTGGCACACCATAGAGAAAGGAGTGGAGTCAGAGGCTTCAAACACAGTGCCTCCCAAGTGTCAGAAGGACCAGAGAGGCGCACAGCCCGAGCCACCCTCAAAGGGGTGTATGGCTTGACCAGGTTACGTCCCATAAATGGGAGTGGAAGGGGCATTGCTGGCAGAAGAGAGAAGGGAAGTGAGGACAATAAAGAAATCAACTAAGAACTTTTAAAGGGGTAGATCCTGACTCTCAGATATCTTGAAGGTCTGAGTATGAAATTCTGTTTCTTTTCATCATCACAAAGGGAGCTTTTGGGAACCTAGTGGGGATTGATTAAAGATGAGGCAGATTTTTTTGTTTGTTTTTTTGTTTAAGCAAACAAGCAAAAGGAATACACTTGAGCATACAGGCAGTACAGACAAAAGACTGAATATGAGTTGAATAAGAGAATTAGAGTGAGAACAAGGTAAAGAAAAGGGAAAGGAAAGTAGAAGGAGAAACATTAGGAAAAAGATCCAATAATAGAGAAAGAATAAATACTTACCAGTCACTTATGTGTGTTCTTGACCAAGCCATACAGTCTTCAAGAAGAAAGGTCGTACAATAAAAAGAAACACACTATCATCAGAAAAGGACAGAAGAGGAACACACTGGGAAAATAAACAGAAGAACAGCTAAAGACTCCTATGGCAAGATTCTGAAATTCTTTAACTAAAGAACATTGTGTCAGATGCACAATGCTATTTAGCAGTTGCAAATGGCGAATGTTGCAGTTTTGCGACTGCTATTTGGCCTTGTACCATGTACCAACCCTATTTTGTGAGTCGGTAACCTATTACTGCCTCACAGAAGAGGGTTTGGGACTCACTATTAGGAAGGAGCATGCCAAGGGGGATGTATGATTGTTTTGTGACGGGGAATGCGGTTACCAAACAATCACAGTTACAACCAATTTCAAATTGGTGGTAACCCATTGGCAATCAGGAAGGGTTCCTCAAGGGACCCCTTCCCCTTTGTAAATGGGGATCCAACATTCTTTCAGAGCATTCAGTGGTCATTCTTTGTAATGCATTTCATTTTCCTTTAAAAAGCAGTCATATACATGGTGGTCTGCAGACTCCAGAAGGCCACCATCCCTCTGAGTGCTGGCCATTTCCAAATTGGTTGCAAATTGCAACCTGCCTCATGAATATTGGGAACTATACACCAACACCTAGACCTAAAGCTCCCCCCACTGCAGCTAGAACAAAGTGACAGAGACCTAGTGGATAAACACTCTCAACACCACCCATCCTGAGCCTGCAAGCAAACTCAAATATGCTGAGATGCTCTCCACGTGGATCACCAAATGCATCAACAAAGTCACCCCTGTGAATCCCTCCAAGTCCAGTAGATCCAACAAACAAGCCAACGGGTACACACCAGAACTCAGGACCATGAAATGGAACTGCAAATGTCTAGAGAGACGATGGGACACCAGCAAAGGTCCCACAGACTGGGCCACTATCAAATCAGCCCTCAACAAATACCATCAACACCTATAAAAACACAAAAAATGCACCCTGGCAGACAGCATCAAAGCCAGCTCCAACCACAGCAAGCAACTCTTCAATATCATCAGAGAGATCTCCTGCCTACCATCTACTGAGAACATGATCCCCCATCCCAGGAACTCTGCAACACCACAGTGGACTATTCCACAACAATATATCCACCATCTACAGTAACTTCAAACCCTAACCTCCACAGACTCCTCATCCCAACTGACGCCACCACAACCCTCCGCTCACCACGTGGGAACAGCTCACCACACAGAGCACCACAGCCAACATGACCTCCATCCACTCTGGAGCACCCACGGGCCCCTGCCCCCACCTCTCTGCAACTCCGGGAGTAAGAGTATCACCTCTATTCTCAACACTTCTGTCACATTGGCCATATTCCCAGATCAATAGAAACACACAAAGGTCAGACCCCTCCTCAAGAAATCCTCTGCCGACCCCATTGATCTTAAGAACTAAACATCCTATTTCTCTGCTCCCCTTCACTGCCAAAGTCCTGGAGAAGGTCATCAGCCAACAACTCAGCGAACACCTAGAGAACAACAAACTGCTGGACACCTCCAAGACCGGCTTCCATGCCAACCGCAGCACAGAACCTGCTCTGATTGCTGCCATAGATAACATCAGAACCCTTGTTGACTGGAAGACACAGTGGGCCTGATCCTCCTAAAGCTCTCACAGCATTTGACACCTTATACCAGTGCACCCTCTTCAGTAGAGTCCACCACATTGGAATCCAGGGAAATGACCTCAAATAGATAGAATTCTTCCTCACAGGATGAACCCAGAGAGTTCACCTACCACCGTTCACATCACACCTAATAGCATCATCTGTAGCATCCCACAGTGTTTTTCCCTCAGCCCCACTCTGTTCAACATCTACTTGATGCCCCTGTCCAAAATCGGCAGAACCCGTGGCCTCAACATAATTTGCTACACAAATGACACCCAGCTCATCCTCTTGTTCATAGAAGACCCCTCCACCACCAGGATCAACTTCCTCAAATGTATGATGAGTGTCACTAAATGGATGAAGACCAAGTGCCTTTAGCTCAACACAGACAAGACTGAAGTGCTGATCTTTGGAAACAACACCTCCACCTCCACCTCACATTGACAGACCACGCCTGCAACTTTGGTATCATCCTTAACAGAAAACTCATCATGAAACGCCAGATCAGTGCAGTCACCTACGCTTGCTTCCACATGCTTTGCATGCTTCAAAAATTCTTCAGATGGCTCCCCATCAAAACAAGGGAAACCGTCACCCAAGCCTTAATCACCTTCCGGCTTGACCATGGCAACACACTTAATGCAGGGATCACCACCCAACTCCTGAAGAGACTCCAGGTGATACAGAACTCAGCTTCCAGATTCATTTTCAACCTCCCCGAACAGACCCATATCACCCCCGTCAAAAACCTACATAGGCTCCCCATCCAGAAAACATTCCTATTCAAGATGTTGATACAAGCCTAGAAGGCCCTCCATGACCAAAGGCCAGCATGCCACAACCACTGCCTGAACTACCACCAACCATCCAGACACACGCACCACACCTCACTCACTGACACTCGCAGCACCTGGCAAAGCCACAATGGTGGACGTTGCTTTTCCTACCTCGCCCCCAAGTCATGGGAATGACCTTCCCCTCCACGCCTGAACAGCATCCTCTCTTTTGGAATTTAGAAAGGGACTCAAGATCTGGCTATTTGTATTTGACTGATCGCAGCATGCTCCTACCTCTCTGTGTCGTATGTTGCATTATGCATATATTTATTTCTATTTCAATGAGTCTGATTACGTCGAACGCTATCTCTAGCTCAGACCTAAAAACGGAATAACTACCTTCTTGCTGGCTGTCTTGATTACTAAATATCTGTTATGTTTCTGTCATCTTTTGCTCCCCCAACGTGTCTCCTCTCTAAGTCCACATTCCATTCCACTCCATTCCCAGCTTTCCTTTTATTTCATTAAAAAATGGGATGCGCAAACATGTAAATGGTTCAACATAACGTTTCATTCTATTTCTACATTTTTTTCTGTCCGGTCACCACGTGCCTCATTGTTTATTGTATTTATTAGGTTATTTATATGCAATGTTCGCTACAGAACACACATTCCACCTTGGGCAACTTCAAAGGCTATGAGATGCTATCTGTGAATCTAAAAATGTGCAATATCCATAATGGGATTCTAAAGATGCGGGCACTCAGCAACCTAAGGAAAAATGCACTATACTTCAAAGGGGAGTCGAGCAAAGAATGAGCATAATGGTTTAGTCAGGCAAAGTCCAGATTTACATTGATGAAAACGTTGATGACACAGAAAGACCACCGGGCTATTTTGTGTTAATGTTGTATTTACTTTTAGCAACTGAAACACTGTACACAACATTAAGATCAACGAATAGTAGGTACACTGTGTCAAATTAGTGGATGAATACAGGAGGGTAGCAGGTTTGATGATAGTGGGTGAGGAGAATGAGAAGTCATTTGTGCACATATGAAAGCTTATTCAAATCATGCCTTTTCACATCAAGAAATGTGCTGGTCAGATGGATGCATGGGGTTGGATAAACACAATGGCAAATGAGCATGCCTGGATACTTCCATATATGCTGTCACTTACCCATCCAGCCACGCACTCAGTCACTCTTCGTCTATATAGTCAGTCACTCATCCTTACCCTCATGTATCTTTCACCAACCTTCACCCTCTCACCCCTTCACAATACCATCCTCACAAATGTACCGATCAATGAACATGCACTTTCAGTTATAAGCCAGACCTATTGGCGCCGAAGCTTGTCTTTAATGGGTGTAAGAGGGCTTCTGGAACTGCTGGGACTGTGTGACTGATATGAGTATGTTGATGGTAGTGTGAGATGTCTAATGTGTGAAGTCGATTAGAGGGCTGTTCTTAATGTGAAGCTGGCCCCATGTGGCAGGTATGAGAGTGCTGTCTTTAGTGTATGTGGGCTAGTCTGTAAGGGGTGTGAGAGTACTTCTTGCAGGGTGAATACTAGTCTGTGAGGGGTGCTATAATGTTAACAATTCTGAGGGATTCGAGAACACTTTCATTTGTGTGAGATCGCTACTCTGTGAAGGTTGTGAGAGTGCTGTTAGCAGTGTATGCCTCCTACTCAGTTAGGGTGTGTAAGAATGCTGTAGTTAGTTTTTGACTTTCAGGCAGTGGAGTGTTCAAGAGTGCTTCTAGTACTGTGTGGCTGCTACTCTAAATGTGGGAGTACTATCTGTATCAACCCAACATTTCCTGCTCAATAGGAACAGGATTTACTAAAAATGCTGGTCACTTTTGCTGTAGAATTATTTGCTCGAAGCAGCGAAACTGATATTTGGTGATCTGGAGGAAAGTGGCAACACTAGAGATGCAAGAGGAGAAGGGTTGCAACATACAAGTATTTTGACTGTTAAACACAAGTTATTGGGTCTGGAAAAATGTACTCGTAAAGAAATATGCAAATAGTGGGAGATAATCTCATTAACCAGATATGTGGAAGTCAATCAAGTCCCACGCGGACTACCTCTTTTCATCATGACTACCTACGAATCTCGCCACCCTGGGGTTCTGGACGAATGGGCTGATTGCATGGCGAAATTTAGTCGAGTCTTGATGCAAATGCTAAGTAAATATATTATCGTAAACTGGAGTCACGCTGTCTACTTGATTTTGACACTCTCACACCTTTTGGCCTGAGCTGCAATTTGGAGCAGTTAGTAAATCTCTGTTAAAGCATATATTGATACTGTTCGCATGCTTCGTTTTTCTGTTTCTTGGCGTGTACGTTTTTAACCCATTTTTAATTAACTTTTCTTGTGTCTTGTCGTCACTTAAATCACTTATTTATACTGGTGTTAAGAGTAGTCGGCACTTCTGGGGATTTCATGGGAGAAGATAGCCCTTGAATCTAGGGCTTTCCACTTGGATTCGTGACTAGGCATTAAGATAAGAATTCATTATCTACAACTTTGTTTAGCCATTTTTGTATTTGCCCACATAGGCTTGTATGTTTGTTAGCCAGTAAGGAATTCAATTGCTTTCAATAGTTGCACGAGCCACCATGTGCCTTTCATGTTCATTGCACATACATGTGGACTCTACACTGGACCACTATTGTCGTATTTTTGTTACCTTGTCATACTCACTTTTTGAGCCGGTATGTTAAGGTGTGACATTACTTTCATTGTAAATTTTGTTTGCATCATGTTTTATTAGTTGATCTGGCACAGGTTATGGACATGGACTCTTTTCAGTTCCTATTACCAGTGTGACACTTACTATCAGTAGTGTATGCACTAGCTTTGCATGTTTGTCATACGTTTACTGCAGATGTTATTTGCCATCCCAAACACTGTAAAACCTGCTTAGCACATGTCAATTTGATTCGTCTTCTTCCCGCCCAGTGCACACTCTGGCACTTGGTGCTGCCATGCAGTTTGCCTGGTTTCATCGCACTGTGATCTTCATGATAGTTGCTGGCGTGATGTTTGTAACTTGTCACATCTTGTCATTGCAACACAATGCCATTTTTCAATTGTTTTTAAGGTAAATCAGCTTTTTTTAAATCAAACACATATTAAACTCATATTAACAGTACATAATGTCAGTCTCAAAGATAACAGTATGTGTGTAAATAAATTAGAAAGCTGTTTAACATTTTAAAAGTATTGGATGGGAAAAAAGGGGTGTAAAAGGAATTAAAGGAACAATACCAATAAAAAGAAGAGAGGTACAATTTATATTTAAAAAAACTTGAAAAACATTAATTATAATTAAAAGCAGGTAATGAAATTTAAGATGAAGTAAATCAATAACAGAGAAAGCAGGCCATTTATTGTGGATTAAAAGTTTCAGATAATGTTTAATTAGTAGATTTGCAAGCAACAGTATCAAGATATGCAGTCAAGGGCAACCAATACAAATCGCTATTAATTGAGGGGCAGTATAAAGAGGTAAATGCAGTATCCAGCCTATGACAATGGTAAACATTATACCACAAAGCTTTATAGGAAATATTGGAGGAGTTTTTCCAATTGAGGGTAATTTGTTGAAAGGCTAAAGCTAACATAATACCTAACAGTCTTAAAATATCACCATCTGAAGCAATGTCAACAGATAAACTACCTAAGAAGAGTGCAGAGGGAGTTAATTGGGATCGCAAATGAAAAATTAATGTGAGCTGACGCCAAACTTTTCCCAAAAGGAGGCAGTGACAGGACATTCATAATGGATCGTAAGGGTATGCATAAGATCTCCTCTTTGGGTGTCACATGACCACCAATTTGAAGTTGAGGATATAGAAAATGTAGCTATGGTGCAGGGGGTAAAAATAGTCTATGATAGAGAAAAAACAATGATTGTGAAGTAGAAGCTAATCTAGATGTTTTATATGGCCTGTGCCATATCTTGTCCCAAAAATAAATACTCCAGGCATATCCCAAACCCAATTCCCATTGAGATTCAATTTTAGATTTAGATCTTGTCAAAAGAGGAGACTGAAAAAGTTTATAAATATTTGATGCCTTGGGAAAAGAGGTAAGAAAAGAAGACAAGGAAGAATGTAACTCTGAAGAAGGAGGGAGAGATAGCAATAAAAATAGCGAATCAAGAATTAGATTGATAAGGAGGAGGCATTTAGGCATGAAGGAGCTAGGGCAACTAAATATTTGTTGGAATTGTGAAAAAGAAAGTGGAGTGTCATAGGAAAATAAGTCTTTAACCCATGCTATACCTTTTTTTCTCCAAGCCTTCCTAAATAATGTTTTTTTTTAAATTGATAATAATGATATTAGTATAGGGAGTTTAGAAAAGAGGAATAGGTGACAGATGGAGATCAATAGTGAGAACGAACAAGAGCTCAAGTATGTTTAAGAAGCAGCGAAGAAATAATTGAAATATTATAACAAAAGGACACCACCTCACGAGGAGAAAACGGTAGAAGAAAAGAACATTCAATACACAACCATAAGGGGGTAAACGGAGAACTTGACAAGTAGATCCACCTAGAAGCTTGTCATAAACAAAAGTTTTATGATAAAGTCAAAAGTCAGGAAAGGTGGCTCCACCTTCCTGTTTAGAATGACGAAGCTGACTAAGAGAAATTCTAAGTTTCTTACTGTTCCAAAGGAATTTAGATAATCTTGAATCAAGTTGTTTGAAAAAAGTAGCAGGTAGAGGGATCAGAATCATGGATAGAATATAGAGAATTAGGGGAGAAATCATAATTTTGACGGAGTCACGGCGTCGCCACCAGGATAAAAATAAAGGATTCCATAACAGAAGGGATCTATCAATCTTCTCTAAGGATTCAGAGATATTTGCTTCAATTGACTTTTTAATGGAAGAGGTAAACCAGATATCTAAATATGTAACCTTAGACGTATTCCAATGAAAGGCAGTAATAGCAAATGGTTGTCTAAAACAAAATTTAGTTAGAGGGAGGATTTCAGAAATCCACTTGGAGTAGAGACGGTATCGAGAGTTCAGGATTCGAAATAAAAATTAAGTATGTCATCTGCATATGCAGATAGTTTTAAATGTTTTTCACCATTTTGGAAACCTTCAATTTTGATGTTTTTTCTAATACATAAACAAAATGACTCTAGAGCTAAGATAAACAGGAGAGGAGATAGTGGACAACCCTGACGAACGCCACGACGTAATGAAAAATAACCAGACAACTTTCCATTAACCAAGACCAATGCTATTGGAGAATGAAAAAGCAGAAAAATAAATGAAATGAAAGGGGGACCTAAGCCATCCTAAGTTAAGGCTTTTAATAAAAAAGACCAGTCTATGAGGTCAAACGCTTTCTCAGCATCTAAGGAGATTGCTGTTAAAGAATATGAAGGAGTGGATAACTTGCTAAGTACATTAAGGAATAATCTAGAGTTATCAGAAGCAAGTCTACCTTTGACAAATCTGGTTTGTTCCTTACCTATCATTGTAGGCGAAAGGGGGTCAAGACTTGAGGCTAATAACTTAGCAAAAATGTTATAGCCTGTATTAAGTAAAAAGATCGACCTATAGTTTTTACTAAATGTATGGTCTTTACCCTCCTTCAGAATAAGACAAATAGTGGCTTCTTGAAAAGTTCCTCTTGCATATCCTGATTTTGAGAAGAACTGAAAAAGCTGTAAAAGTTTGGGAAGTATAATATCTGAAAAATTGAGAAAAAATTCCACGGTGAATCCATCCGGACCAGGAGTCTTACCTTTTTTAAGAAAACGAAGGGCAGTAAACATTTCTGACAAAAAGATATCTAATTCAAGAGCAGAAACATCAATTAAAGACTTGTTAGGATTTGGAACATTCTTTAAATATTCATCTATCTGTAAGGAGCACGGGTCAACACAGGGGTATAAAGTGTTTGATAATATTTGAAAAATTTAGCTAAAATATCATCATCAGTACTTATAGACTGCACTGTGTGGCGTTTCTTTCAAGCTTTCAAATAATTAGCAAGGAGTTTTCCCATTCTATTTTGACCCCCATAGTAGCAGGCACTACTGCATCGAAGAAAGGATGAAGCATTATCCAGAGACGTTTTATTAAATTGTAATTTTGCTTGAATAAGTTCTTGTAAATTAAAGTTAGAAGAAGAAGAAAAATATTAATGTTCTAAATGTTTAATTTTTAGAAGTAGAGATTGATGTCGTTTGTTGTAGGCTTTTTTTTGTTAGAAAAAAAATCTATTATAAGCCCATGAGGTACAGCCTTAAATGAATCCCATAACAGTTGCGGGGAGATATAAGAATCATCATTGATTTAAAAAAAAAAAATCCTCTGCAAAAGCAATAAAAGATGTGGAAATATTAGAATCAAGCAACGAAGAGTTGTTAAATCACCATCTATTGGACTTGATATGTACCAGGAGTAGATCAAAATCCGTAATGACTGGGCATTGTTCAGATATAACAATAGGTTAAATGGAAGAGTTGATGAGATTTTGGGAAAGTGATTTAGAAATAAACATATGATCTAGTCTAGATAAGGAGCCATATGGTGGAGATTAAAATGAAAAATCCCTACTATCCGGATTATATATTCTCCATGAATCAAATAAATTAGATTGCAATAGAAGTGCCTTAAACTGTTTATGCATTTTGTGAGGAGAAATTTGAAACTGAATTGTTTAGCTATAAAAAGAATCAATTATTTGATTACAATCCCCTCCAAGGAGAAAAAAAATCATCATTATATTGTATACATTGTTTAGAAATGCTAGGTCAAAAAAGATAGTCTGAATGAGTAGGACCATACATTTTTACCAATAGTCAATGTAACCCCATTAATAATTAGTTTCACAAAAAGCCATCTACCATCTGAATCTGAACCCTGAGAAATAACACTTACTGATAATTTCTTATGGCAAAGCAAAATTACTCCATTTTGCAGTGTCGATGTAGGAGATGAGAAAACATTACTGACCCAACCTCGTTTAAGTTTCATTGCTTCAGAATTAGTCAACTGGGTTTCTTGTAAAAGGACCAAATATGGATTGTATTTAGTTAAATGGGCTAAAGTTATCTGTCTTTTTATTGGATTGATAAAACTCTTGACATTGCAAGAAATAACTGAATTTCACAACGCATAACCATATACACAAACAAAAGGTCTTATGAAATAGTTAACTGAAGAAACATATAAGGGATAGGGAACAAGGATAGCAAAGGAAAGTAATAGTGAGGGGAAAGCAATAAGAAAAAAGATAGAAGATACTCAAGAAAAAAAGAAAAGACAGTACATGTCAAATAATGATGACTGTTAAGACATACCTAATATGAATGAACAGTAGGGTAGGGGTGGTGACAGCACAGGCTGAAGACGGAACAGCAAGGAAACGGAATGCATCAACGGACGAATGATACGAGCAAAAGTAATAATACAAAATCACCAGGAACCTGTAAAAAAGAAACAAATATATTAACAACTAAAACATCATATCAATAAAATATAATCTGCAAATGAAGGACCATCAGCTGCAGTTCAATAAGTAAGTGTTAACAATGGGCATAGTAAAGTAAAGGAATCATGCAGTCAATGTATAGAAGGGAAAGCTGTTTGCATAGAGTTTATAGAATGTATTCTTAGAAAATTTCAAAGAGCTGCAGGAGAAGTGTATGAAAATGTTTTATTTTGATATGTCACTTTTAACAAGCAGGGATGAAATAATCCAAAATGAGCTACCAAATCACGACGTTGTGGACAAAGATCCAAAAATTATTTTCTTCTTGTTGCTGTAGCTTTTGACACATCTTGTGAAATGAATATCTTACTACCTTGACAGAAAATTTGCTTTTTGGATTTTGCTGCATGAAGAACTCTTGATAAATCACTAAATTCAAGAAAAAAATAATCACTGCTCTTGGCTTAGATAAAGAAGAGTTCTGAGGGTGATGTTCTAAACGATGTGCCCTCTGGATGTTCAATGCTGTAGAAGATGGTAATTCTACTAACTGGCAAGACTGAAGCAAAAAATAAAATTGGGTCATTCCCTTCAAGAGATTCTAGTTGTCCAAAAGGGGGAGATTATTTTGTCTATTTCCAAATCCCCAGCAAGTGTCTTCAGTGTTGCCACTTCCTTCTATAAAATATAAATTGTATTTGTTTCATCCTGTACATCACTGACTCTTTGTTCCAAATCAGAAACTCTCACTTCCATTTGAGACCACTTATTATATAAGTTTTGCATCAAAGAGTTAGGGCCAGATGCAGGAAACGTTTAGCGACTCGCAAACGGCAAAAATTGCCGTTTGCGAGTCGCTAAACGCGTTTCCCAATGCAGAAATGCATATTGCGAGTCGGTACCAACTCGCAATATGCATTTCGGAATCGCAAATAGGAAGGGGTGTTCCCTTCCTATTTGCGAGTCTGAGTAGTATGCAATACCATTTGCGACGGCGTACGCGGTCGCAAATGGTGTCGCAGTTACCATCCACTTCAAGTGGATGGTAACCCACTCGCAAATTGGAAGGGGTCCCGATGGGACCCCTTCCACTCACTTTGTGAATGGACCCAAAAATATTTTTTCAGGGCAGGGAGTGGTCCCAGGGACCACTCCCTGCCCTGAAAAAATACCGTAACTGAAGGTTTCGTTTTTTTTTTTTAAGTGCAGCTCGTTTTCCTTTAAGGAAAACGGGCTACACTTAAAAAAAAAAAAAACTGCTTTATTGAAAGCAGTCACGAACATGGAGGACTGCTGACGACAGCAGGCCTCCATGTTTGCGAGTGCCTATACTCGCTATGGGGCCGCAATTTGCGACCCACCTCATGAATATTCATGAGGTGGGTCATTGCGACCCCATAGCGAGTTGCAGTCGGTGTCTGAGACACGGTACTGCATACCAATTTGCGAGGTGCAAATTGCGAGTCGCATGGACTCGCACTTTGCACCTCGCAAATTTTTAAGTTGCTACATCTGGCCCCAGGTTTCTTAAATAAAAGGACCTAATGCATGAATTTCATCATGCACAAGTTCAACAGAAAATGGCGAAGGAGATTTCTTAGGAGAAGGCGGGTCTTGTTTGACTCGCTTATGAAGTACTTGACTCTCTCAGAAATATTCTGAGTGATTTTAGGCAAAGAAGAAGATGACAAAGACATCTTTGACGTAGTAAAGGAAGATGCTGCAGCAGAAGTATCCAGCTTTAAAAACTGTGAGAGTTTATCAGTGGATGATAACTGATGCACAAGAGGTTTATTTTTCTTAGTTTGCCCATATGATATAAAAAACCTTGTTGAAACAGTGAAAAACCATGAATTAACAAGAAATCACATGGCTCACGTGAGAAAAGAAGAATCCACTCACTGAAAAAACCTATTCCAGTCAGGTGAACACGTTATAATAATACAAAACTGAAAGTCAAGATGGCCGTCGCTGTTAGGAGCATTTTTAAAAGCATATTAAAGTCACAAAAAGGAGCGAAGACGGCGTCCAGATAGTTGATAGTGCTCACCAAATCATCCAGTGATATTCAATATGTTCATTCCGCCGATTAAATGTCTTAAAAATGGTTCCGGTACTGAAAATGCGTCTGACGATGTGCGGAGCTCCATCTTCAGGTGGCCAACTTGGCTGGCGGTCCATGCATGACCCTCCATTGTTTAGTTGTTAATTTTTTATGCATATGAATGCACCCATGTGCCACTGGTGAACATCACATTGTGTTATTACTCACAGTGCATTTGTCCAGCTGTTTGATACATGCCAGCGGGAATGTGTGAAGGTTAGTCTCCTCCCTGTTCCTGTGCGCACTGTGGATGTTGGTGAAACTGTGCATTTTGCCTGGTTCCACTGCACACTTGTTATTATAATTGTGGTGGGTGCGTTGTAGGTAACTTCTCTCATCATGTTATTGCTGTATGTAATATTTTTCAATTATATCCATAGTTATACATGTATATTTACGACGATGAGCTATGGATTTACACTTCTTTGTGATTTTTGCTCATAGTGTATTTTGCTTTTGTGTACTTGTAATATTTTCAAGGACATTGCATTTTATGAGATTACACACATTTGTGATGTTGTATTTTGACCCTTCCAGAATGGCACCTTTATTTACACCAGCATACACAGTGTATATACACACACACCCACACTCACCCATACAGACACACACACACACACGCACACCACACACACACACTCACACACACGCACATGCACGCAAACACACAGTAATAGTGGTTTGTGAACCTTTGCTTCTTTCCAGTGTTTGTATATCACTTACGGTGTTGCTGTACTCCCATGACACGTGATTAAATCTATGGCCGAAATTAGTTGGGGGAAGCCTGACTTGGAATAAATCTACAGTTGCAAAATACAAGACTGGTCTGAACGTGCCCTGTTGCCCTATTGTTTTAGGGTCAGTGCTGTGGAGACATATCTATATATTACTACTCAAATCACATGCACTGACCTCCTGGTCGGCGACTGCTGCCCTCCCCAGCTCCTCTGGCTGCTGCCTCTGCCTCTTGCCTGGGATGAACTGATAGACTCCTGACTCTCAGTTCGAGGCCCTCCACCACCTGCAGGCTCATCCCTGCGCTTCATCCCTGGTGGTCTAGTGGCCATCACAAGCAAGTATTTTCCTTTTCTTTTCTTCACTCTGTCGCTTTTTCAATCTTGCATTTCCTGCCTTTCACTTCTGTCATTTGCCTTTTCTTTTCTTCTCTCTGTTGCTCTTTCACTTTTACATTTTCTGCCTTTTTCTTCTATCACCCCTCGTTTTTCCCTAGTGCTTTTTCCCTTCTCCTGTCTTCTTCTGACCCCGCGGAGCACCTTTCCCACCCTCCCACCCCTTCTTAATGGCCAAAGGCAAGCCCTTCTGGGCGCGTCCGGGCCTAGACCCTGGCCAGTGCCAGGAACCCTGGTGACTTTGGTTGAGGTCCCCCCACCACCTTGAGACCCTCACAGGTGAGTAGCCATGCTTTATAAGTAAGCATTGGTTGATTGAGGTGCTATCTTGATAGTTTCAGGGTAATCTGTAAAGCGGGTACTGAGAAAAAGGGGGGGGCCCAAAACACATTTTCACCATGCAGTTTGCCATAGATATTTTGAATACAACTACCGCCCAAACTACTAGACAGAATTACACCAAGTTTGGCGGACAGGTAGCTCTTGGTCTAGAAAGGGACCTTTTTGTAATTTGGTGTAAATCGGTTTTGCTATTTTTTAGATGTAAAAGGAAAATAAATTGGCACATCTGGACAGTTGAGTGTCTATTTTCTAAGTTTTAGTGCCATGTGTGCATCACAAAAGTGATGGAAATCAATGCTAAATCTTTTTTACAAACTTACTTTCCAGCAGTAAACTTGTTCACCACTAGAAAATCCTTCTAAGGTAGCCCAAAGCAGCACATAGCGAGGCTTGGCATTACATAGCGCAAAGGGAGCGTACTATGGGTGGTGCATGGGTCTTCCCATGCAACCACCCAGGATTTCTGATGCTAAGCCCTATTTACTTAAAAATAGTAGAAAGGTTTAGCATCAGAAAATAGTGTGCACTTCAACCAGAGCTGTCATGGAGAAATGCTTTAATTTCTCCTTTCCTTTCCCTTTTTGCATGTGTGCTGTACAGTACAGAACACATGCAAGGTGGGAAAAGATTTAAGGTCAGTCTAACCACAGTCTTTTGCACTGGAAGGGTGTCCTTCCAGTACAAAACCTATGCTAGACTCACGCAGACACCCTTTCACTATGGTGCACAGGCGTGTGTGTGTGGTACATGGCAGCTAATTGAAGTGCCGGTGCTAGAGAGAGGGGAGGAGAGTGCCATATGTCTGTAAATCTGACACTCTCCTGCTCTCTCCTTCTCGTGCAATGCGACACACAATTTTTTGCTGCTGCTCTGCGTTGTGTAACGTTTTTGTAACTACGCCCTTAGGTGTTCAGATATGCTCTGATTGGCCAATTTAAAGGAGATTAGCCAATCCTGATTAGTTGGTGACAACCTGAACAATATGTTTTGGCAGCAATTACAAGACTCCGGGACTTGGCCCCTGTGTCCTGAAAGTGAAATTAAAAAAAGATATAAGTGGGCAGGGTGAGCACATCCAGACAATAAAGGGCATATATGAGAGTCCCAGATGGACACCTCCCCCTATATTGTCTGGCCACAACATAGACAACATTCTGTGGCAACACTTGGCAACTCTTACTGGAAACTGAGGCATGGTCCCCATTGAAATGTATTGGAGTGAAAGGAAGGCTTTGAGGGTCACACAAAGGAGAACATATAAAAGGGTGATAACAGATTTTAGTTACAATATAAATCATTTGTTTATGGTACCTGGTGTGTTCTAAGGTGTGTTTACCCCATGCAAAAGCCTTCTCCTGGAATTTCATGACTCATGTTTGAGAGAAATCTGTTTCCTCATGGTTTTCCCATAGATGTTATGGAAGGTGCTTCAAAAGCTAAAATGAGAGCATATTTTCTGTAAATTCACACTATCTTTCTCAGTCATATAAGAATGAAATTTGACATTCTCAGTAAAACGTACTTCCAACAGGAGCAGCATGTCAGTTGATTCCCTTGTGTACATCTGCAGGCTCCCATAGTGTTCTAATGAACAAGTAGAGCTCTAACAGTCTTACTTATGACAAACGTATTGCACACCTGAAGCCATCTTGATTAAATCAAACTGGTAAAACTTAATCCATTTAAGGCCAGATTTGTGCTGGCCTTGCACCGTTCCAACTCCACATTAGCATCATTTTATTGATTCTAATGTAGCGTTTGAAGGGGGAAAAACAGCACCATATTTACAAAGTGGCGCAATGCTAACTTTGCGCCACTTTGTAACTCCTTGCACCACATTATGCCTGCAGCAGGCATAATGTATGCAAGGGGGGCTTTCCAGCACTAAGGGGCCCATAAACATTGCACAAAGGAATCTATGAGATTCCTTTGCGCCATTTTTATCAGCATTTTTTAACACCTGCTAAGTGAGAGGTGTTAAAAGGATGCTGCCATTGATTACAACGCTTTGCAGGATTAGCGTAATCATTTCTCATGCTAATCCTGCAAAGTGCCGGACTAGCGTAAAAAATGATGATGCTAGTAACCCTAATATTTTAAGTATGGTGCTACCATGGTGACATTAGGGGGGAGCTAAGAGGTGCAGAAAATTTGGCACCACTTTTCATAAATCTGCCCCTTAGTTTAGGAAGGAACAAAATGAGTGTGTTCATTTTTTCATAGAAATTATGGTTAGTGAGTAGAAAGAAAAATTAAGACATGTTTTAAATGAGTTCTCACATATCTTCCTCTTCTAGTTCATTAAATCATTCGGACATGTAGACTGAAGAATGCTCTTTCAACACCTGCAGCAGACTGCCAGTTAACTCCTTAGTGGTCAGCAGCTTTACTGCAAGGTTCTAATGAGCAACTAGAGTGCTAACATTCTGAATTTATGCCAAGAGTGTTTCACATCTGAACATCATCTTGATAGAATCGATTTGGAAAAGTGAAAGCATTTTCAAATGAGGATACTGCAGTGAATAAGGAGATTAGGGCGCTTCATAACAAATAAGTCTCCCAAAATGGCCATCAGAGAAAAAAAGAGCTAAAATGTAGTACAAATATCACCCAAGTATAGCCCAAGTATAACCAAATGATAGAAGTGTGCAAAACACTTTGGGCCTGATTTAGGTTTTGCCAGACAAGTTACTCCATTGCAACGGTGACAGATATCCTGTCCGCAGAAATCTAAATCCTATAGGATATAATGGTATTTATATTTCAGCGTACAGGATATCTGTCACCAATGTGGCGGAGTAACTCGCCCATCAATATCTTAATCAGGGACCTCATTTTATTGTTTTTTGCAGTTTTATAGAAACTATTGCAGTGCTTTACATTCATTTTTTGTTTTAGGCATGGGAAGATTGGGTGATTTGCCCAGAATCACAGGATGTTAAGCTGACACCAAAACTCAAACCTGATTTCCCAGTTGCAAAGTCTGCAACTCTTGCTGTAACACCATATTCTCTCCCATATAATCAAATGATCAACTTGGTAAAAAAATCAAGATAACAAATAATATAAAAGTGCTTTGTCATGATTTGAGAACTCAGAAAATATGTCCTCATTTTAGTTTTTTAGATCACTAACCATAATTTCTATGGGACTATGGACCTCTCATTTTTATAATTTCTAAAGAAAATGCAATAGGGATTACAGTTTTGATTGGGAAAGAAAAGCAAGGGCAGCAAGCTGACGATGACGGACAGACAGCGGGGACAGTTGCAGTATAACAGACCATGAAGGGTAGGAGGCAGGAGGGAGTGGGCAGGGGCATGACAATGGATCACACAAGGTGGTAGGAATGGGATAGAGGCCTGCACATGGAAAACGGAGGGCAGGAGTTCAGGGGGCAAGGCAGAAGCAGTGAGCTGGCCATGTAGGGCAAGTGGATGGGCACTAGAAGTACAACACACAACAGAAGACAACTGTGAGACAATAATGGCATACACACACAGGAAGGGGAGGGTCCAGGGTGGCAAGCTGACCACACAGGGCAGGTTGGAGGTACTGTGGCAGCACAGAACAACAGGCTTGGCAAGTGGGAGGGCTAGTGGCAGCACCGCAGCCAATTTGGGCAAGAGGGTGGGGCAGGGGTAAAGGGCCATAGAAGACAGAACAGATTGTTAGGGTCTAGACACAGAAAAGAGAGGGCAGGGAGGGGCTTTACAACATACCACAAAGGGCTGGCAGGAGGAACAATTGCAGCACAGCAGAGCATGGAGGGCAGAAGGGAGTGGTAGCAAAATGGACCATGGAGGACAGGAGGGAGGGGATAGGGTCATGGAACTCAGACAGGCAGGGTGGAGGTGCCTTAGACAGGCAACAGCTATCTGACCATGCTAGGCAGGTGGGTGGGGCAGGTCAACAGAACACTCAGAGTAGATAGGACAGGCTGTAGAAGTGTGCAGGGAAATCAGTCTAAACAGAGGGAAATGGCAGCACATCAACCCATGCAGGGGAGGAGGGAAGGGCTGGTGCATGTACTTGGATAGCAGAGTGTAGGGAGGAGGTGGATGGGGTAGCAAACTAACTGTTTAGGGCAGACAGGAAGGGCAGTGTCAGAACAACAGCCTCATAGTGCTGTATTGATGGAGCAGGGGCGTGGATTTTGATAATGGATGGCAATGAGGAGGGGGGCAAGTGCAGCAACCTTGGGTGGGGGCAGCACAATACCATACCCTGCCTCGTATCCAACCCCCTGCCATACATTGCGATAGGCATTTTACTTAACATTAAAAGAGAACCTAGAAATTCACTAAAAAAGCAATAGTTACTGGAGTATTAGAGTTAGTAAATAGAAATAAAAATGAAAACTTCGAAATTCACAAAAAAAACAAAGTTTACAGGGATGTTATAATCAGGCTCAGATTTTACACGCACAGAACTATAGAAATTCAGCTGTTATAGTTGGAGTTATTTCAAGTAACTATAACTCATGCCCTAAGGTAGCTATAACCCACACCCTCACCATGCACTGCTAATTACCCCAGATCACTCATGACACCTTCTACGACATCATTGATAATATCACTGTAACATTTGCAGTAAAATTACTGATGCAACAACTGTGCTGCCTGAGGGTGGGATTTATAGTTACTTTAGAGCACGAGTTATAGTCACTTGAAATAACTATAACTTTAACAGCTGAATTTCATTTGTTTTGTACATGTAAAATCTGAACCTACCTATAACGTCCGTATAACCTTAGTTTTTTTTATTAAATATATATATATATATATATATATATATGGAATTGACTGTCTTGTATATGTTACTACAGGGGCCCAACTCGCTGACCTTCGTACAAGTGAGGCATTTATCCTGATATTTATGATTCTACGGAGGTGAGAAAGGGTTGGGAGGGAGGCATTTGACCTCTCTTTCAAACAGTTTTGGACTTCCTTGTGTTCGTCATTACTTTAATGGCAGCAGCTTTGACAAAACGGTGCTACAAATATACGAACTACATTATGAAACATGTGGCTTTGTTTCTGCACTGCGAATATGGTTATACGCACTGTAAATATGGATATAAACATCACCTGTGGAGTTTTTTCAATACTATTTCAGCATGATTATGACACAACTCTGCAATAAGATAGGAAGAACTTGAACAGTGCATTATGGTAAATGTATGCTGTGATGTGCAAGTCACGTGCTATGTGATTTAAAAGCACCTGATCTGTGAGCATTTTCCAACCACCTACCTACGATTAAGACATTTAGTCGAAACGCATCACGATTTGGGTGGTTCTGCTGCTGTTGCTGTTTTAAATTGAATTAAACCCTGGGAGTCAACTGGAACCGAGCCTCAGCATTGTGTTTTTGTGTTCATGTTACTGGGATACTCCACCCATTGCGCTGAGGCCGCCCTGCAGGGTTGTGTGCCCCTGATGGAGAATTTTGACTGTCTTGTATATGTTACTACAGGGGCCCGACTCGCTGACCTTTGTACTAGTGAGGCATTTATCCTGATATTTATGATTCTACGGAGGTGAGAAAGGTTTGGGAGGGAGGCATTTGACCTCTCTTTCAAACAGTTTTGGACTTCCTTGTGTTTGTCATTACTTCAATGGAAGCAGCTTTGATAAAACGGTGCTACAAATATACGAACTACATTATGAAACATGTGGCTTTGTTTCTGCACTGTGAATATGGTTATAAGCACTGTAAATATGGATATAAACATCACCAGTGGATTTTTTTCACACTATTTCAGCATGATTAAGACACAACTCTGCAATAAGATTGGAAGAACTTGAACAGTGCATTATGGTAAATGTATGCTGTGATGTGCTAGTCACGTGCTATGTGATTTAAAAGCACCTGATCTGTGAGCATTTTCCAACCACCTACCTATGATTAAGACATTTAGTCGAAACGTGTCAGGATTTGGGTGGTGCTGCTGTTTTAAATTGAATTAAACCCTGGGTGTCAACTGGAACCGAGCCTCAGCATCGTGTTTTTTTTTATATATATATATATATATATATATATATATATATACATATATATATATATATATATATATATATATATATAATTCAAATATTAGGTGAATTTATTTATTTTACATTTGATTAATGTCATATTCTAATGTTTGAGATTTACTACTTTAAAGTTGAAATGTTAATAGAAATGCTACATTTCTATATGTTTTATAATGATCATATTGTCATCAATATTTTGATTCAATTTTTTTGTCATTTATTTTCTAAGTATATGATCACAATATTTTGGTAGACAACATGCTTGACACCATATTTTAATTAAAAATGTTGTTAAGAGCCACATAGGGTCTTTGATCCGAACAGGTAGCAGCATAGCAAGGGCTCCTTTATAATGATTATTAATGGGAAAAAAGCACATAGAACAAAAGTAAAATCTAAGCACTTTGCACATTAGTTGATGCTTCCTAAACAAATAGATACATTCCTTTTTTAAAATATGTGTACACTCCTACACACATCACTAGCTAAGGCAAAATCCTTAAAAGGCTCTGGCTCACCCTCACTCATTACAGTCTGGTAAGGCAGATGAGTTTAGAATGAAAGATCATCATTCTATTTCTAATGACAGTGTCGGGCTGTGCATCTTTATACAGAAAAAAATCTCTTGGAAATGCTGGAATCTCCAGTCTCCATTTCCAAATGTTGTGTATGTTTGCAGCTAAGGTAAAATATCAAATAAGCAAGATAATAGAAATGTATAACTTTACTACATTATAGTAGATATAAATTATTACTATAACTCTTAAAGGTACCTTGCTACACAGATGCTGCCTTGGAAATTGGTGCTAAAGTTAATGGGAGAATGTTCATAGACATTACATTAAATGCATAGTACACATTGGATGTATGCGGGCCAGCAGTGGTCATACAATGTTCTGGATACAAAAGAACAAATAAACACATTGGCACCTGCTTTATATATTTGGTCCTCTCCTAGCTAGTTAAGTTTGATTTTTGTACTACAAATGAGAGAATCCTGATAAGGACTAGTTCGGTCTCAATGGAAACTTCTGGAAACATTAAACATGCATGGATGTCTATTTTAACACAGAACATCATAGTAATGTTTTTTTCTTTTTAGTTAACATGGAACCGCAAAATATTTTTTTTCGGATCCCAAAAAGAGATGTTTTTAGTCAAGCACTGGTTGTTTGAAAGATTCATGTACATGGCTTTGTTTGTTAAGTCAAGGTCAAATCACTCCAACTAATACACATGGAAATTATTAGACAGTTTCTCTAACAGAATAAAACATTTATGCCTCATGAAAAAATCTTGGAAAAACATCCACCTTCATATCCAACTTTCAAAAAGTCTGAAGGATCAATTGGCTCAGGTCCCACTGTTATTTATTGTAAAAAAAAAGAGGGATATTCAAGAAGTTACAAAAAAAAGCTTATTTAAAATAAAGATGATGTACTATGCACACAGTAAGTAGCAATACTCTATATCGGTTACCTTTTTGTTATATGACTCAACAGTACTATGGCTTATATGCATATAAGCAATATTGGAATACTAGCTGGCCTGCTTTGGTAGATTGTGTTGAATTAAGGTTATTTTGTGTAACAAATAGGTCGGAAGGCTTACATTGTAAATGATAACAATTATTCTAGTCATAGAATATTGACACTACAAAGATAAAGTAAGTCTTTATATTTACCAGCTGGTCAATTTATTTCAATACTAAGGTGGTGCAAAAGATCTTGCACACAAGCCGCAATATTTGCCCACCTGTGCTGGACCTGCTGCATGGACTATTCCACACCACTTCCATCACAGACCTGAAAAGCCATGAGATTCCTTCTAATGTGCCTTTCAATCAAACAATAGCCTTTCCCTACCTTGCTACCTGTAGCCAACAGTTTGGACAAGTACCTAAAAAATGTAAAAAATCAAAACCCCAAGTTCTTAAAGAATGTAAAAAATTAAAACCCCAAGTTCCATTCTGTCAAAAATGGGACAGGACTCCTATCCCTCTCCAAGCTCATGTCTCTCTTTGCTGCCTCTTTAAAAAGTTTGGTTATTAAAAGATAAAACTATTGAAAGGCAGAAACAACTAAAACCTGTAAAATTTCACCACAGATCAAAAATAAATCAGCAAAAATATTAATTATTTTCTACAACAAAAAACATATGAGAACACCAGTCATTTAACTCTAAGTCCTACTTTAGCTCCAAGACCATAAGAAAGTGTGTGTGTAAAAGCATGAGGTCTACAGATGCATGCATGTGCGTTGAACATTTATGTCATTTGTTTGCACAGCTTTATGTGAGTTGTTTGTGCATCTAGGTGATTTTGTGTGAATAAATTGTCTTTTTTATACCTAGGAAAACATGCTGAGAAGAAGTAGAACGGAGTTTATTACAAAATGCATTGTAAGGAGTAGTTCCTATGCATATAGAGCAGTTAGATAATTGTTCTCTATGTACTGGGTTTTTAGACCTTGCTCAGTCTGAGCATAGTATTTAAAAAAATTGTAAACACATTACAAACAGGATGTTTATTTAAAAAAGGCATATATACGTCTCCCGGTAGAAAAAAACCAAACAATGAGAATGTTTTTTAAAATGAGATACCTTTCATCGCATGTAGCCATTATAAAACACCCTGACGTACATATATATGTATGTATGAGTTAAATTAATGGACATTTTGATTCTGGTTTTCTGTGTATAGCTTGCGTATATTGACCTGACATTTCCCATCACATAACACTTGGCCTCAATGTTTTAAATTTTGCTAATGTTTACTAAAGTTAGAACAAAATTGATCCAGTGGCCAAGCAAGATGGCCGGCGAGATGCTCTTCTTATCCGGCCAGATCCTAAAGGAATCCTGGTGTGCCTGAGTCTTAGGGTGCCCTCCATAGGCTGGGGGCAGTGCTCTGACCTACAAGGTAGGCCCATATTCTGCTTTCTGACTTTAGTGAACCCCATTTCGGCGGCGCAAGGAGGCAGGGCCTGAGCCACGTGGAGAGCGGCCAAGCGGAGTATGGGGACACATTAGCTTGGCCATCTCAGGCAGACTTATTCCCTGTCAGGACCTTGGGCTGGTGCCTGGGCTCCCCTGGAGACGGATTCATGGGCCCGTTGGCCCACCTGGAGTGTGTGGTCTTGTGGCTTGGGTTTGTGGATTCTGGTGTGCCCGCTGCGTTGTTGTAGACGGGGCCTGACCTGCTTCCCCCTGCATCGGTGATCGGTCTGAGGTCAGGGTCTAGGGGTAACATCAGAGGATGGTGAGGAGCGTGGGCCCGGGTGCCTAGCAGTGCATAGTTTATTCTGGGCTGCTGTGGAGTGGCTGGGGGCAGTACGGTGGCCTGCAGTGCTCTTTGGAGGTGAGAAGACAGAGGTCACCATTTGGAGAATTGGCGTGTGTGTGTTCTGCACTGGTGGAGTATTTTCTGTGGCCCGGGTGTGGCACTATTGTGTGTAGGAGACTGGGACATGCAACGCAGCATTTATCTAACACACCTGAATCGTATGAGGTCTGGGCTGGCGGCACAGACACATGAACATAATAGTGGCCCGTTGTTGTGGTTATTCTGGGCTAGGCGATTTACTTGCATTATCTGAAGGGTGTTGCAGCTCAAAGGTGTTTCATCTCTGAGGGGACGATAGAAACGGTGGCTGTGGAGCTGAACCTTCTCCGAGCGCACATCAGCAAAGTATCTGATAAGGTCAAAGTGGTGGAGGGATTTATTGTGGACTTGCGGACGGAGGTAGGCACTTTATGAAAACAGATGGCGCAGTCACTTCCATGGTTAGGATGTTGGAGGCGAGATTGGAGGACTCCGAGGGCAGATCCTGAACAATGTGCGCCTCCTTTGGTTTGAGGAGCGTGCGGAGGGTTCCACAGCAGAGCGTTTCGTGGAGCAATGGATCAGAGATGTATTGCAACCTGAGGGGTTATCTAAGGTGTTTGTGGTGGAGCATGGACAAAGGTCTCTGGTTGCACCTCCTTAGCCTGGCGCACCTCCAAGGGCCATCATTGCACACACCTTTTGACCCATAAAGATAGGGACTGTATCCTGCGAACTGCTCATAAAATCCGACAAGGCTGTGTTTTAGAATTGCAAAAACTCAATTTATCCGGACAATACGAACTAGGTCCAGACCTCTAGAAAGCGTTTTTTGGAGGTGAAGGCCAAGCTTCGTCCCATGAACATCAGATATATGGTATTGTATCCAGCACTCTTGATGGTGCTTTCTGGGGGCAAGTCACATTTTTTTTAACATCCTGATGAGGTCTCAAGATGGCTGGAGCTGTGGAACAAAGCTGGCATGGGTCGATCTGGGCAGTCTGACATGGGGGCTGCTTGTGCTACTACTGTGGATGGCACAGACTGGAGGAAGCATGGGGAGAGCCAGATGCAGGTTTCCGTGCATAGGAGTGTTGACTCTGACAGTAGCATTGAAATTCAGCAGGATGGTACTATGGCTGTGGTGGTTCCTGAGCTGGCTGCTGAACTTACTGTGCCATCTGATCAGGGAGTGGAAATGATCTCTGCTGACACTCAATCTTGTTGATATTTAGTAGATGCTGCTCTCAAAAATACCACTGGGGGGGCTGTGCTCAGGTCTGAGGTGCATGCCTTGCATAGTAAGAGGTATTGGGATCACAAGGGATATGGATCCAAATGGGAACTTCATGAATCTGTATTATACGATGGGGGGGCAGAGCTTTTCTCATACTATGATTGGGTAGGTTTATAGGCATAGCATATTTTGTATACGGGGTGGGAGTGGTTACTCCCATTGTTGTGGTAGGATTCTGGGGTGTTGGGGCATAGCCTGTTGTCCTGGCAGCATTTACCCATATGGATCTACAATATGGTTTGAAATGTCTGTTTTACTGTTTATCCTGGATAGGCCTAGTGGTTTGGGGTTACTAAGTTTGTGCAGGCTTGCATGTATTCAATGTTTACGGTAGCAATGCATGGTTGTGTGTGGGGTGTGAGGTGAGGACTTGTCCTGTCTTCTCTTTATGGGAGGGAGGTGGGGGGAGGAGGTGCAAGAGAACAGAAGATATTAAGCCTTAACATGGGTCGACAGATTAATACGCTGAGGTGGAATGTCAGGGGGCAGAAGAGCTATACTGCGCGCTATAGGTTGCACTCCTTCCTGAAGCGACATAAGGTTCATATAGCTTGTCTCCAGGAAACGCACATGACAGAGGAAGAAACGCAAAAACTGGCTAAGAAGTGGCAGGGTCACATGTTCTCCTCGTTCTTTTCCTCTTATGCAAGGGGTGTGATGATATTGATTGGCCCTGGGGTTCCATTTACACACATCTATAGTGAAGCGGATGTGGAGGGGAGATATGTACTTCTACAGGGCACATTGGATGGGGTGCCCCTTACCATTCTTAACACGCATGTATCCAATAAGGATGATCACTTCTTCTATGATAATATATCTGAGGTGCTGGGGGAGGGGGTTAACGTCCCTCTAATATGGGCTGGAGAATACAACTGCATATTGGATGATGAGAAGGACCATTATCCGCAGAGGCAATGAGGCCTTTGGAGCTGATGTCCATGTAGCTCACAGTAGAAGATCAGTCGGTTGACTCTTGGAGTCACTTTGGCGTGAGTTAAAGGGTGCAGCAGACCGCACAGCAGTTCTTCCTCTGTAGTATCCATGGCTCAGTGGTGTACTAAATAGTTGGGTTTAATATTTATACTTGGTGCCACCTTTAAAGTAGGAGAAACTTGTAACCCAAAGGTGCTTGGAATTCCTGGCCCGGGCTTGTCTGGGGTTACAAAACACTGAGGGCCTCAAATAAAAACAGCCTGCGCTGCTGGTGGGTCACTTTTTTTTACGCACCGGTGGCGCAGGATGCAAGGCGATATCTACAAGGCCACGCAAACCATTTTGTGTGGCTTTCCATGGCCTTGTAGATATGGATCTCTTTCAGGTGGCACAACGGGGAGAATAACATTATTTCTCCTAGTTTGCCCCTCTTTCTATGTGTGCTGCATTCTGAAACATACATAGAATGAGGAAAATGCCTCTTGTGATTGTTTTTGTGCAACACAGACATCCTTGCACCATGGTGCAAGGGTACCTGCATTGGCGCATGGCAGCAATTTTTTGCGCCAGCGCAGGGAACAAGGACAGGAATGTGCCATATCTTGTAGATAAGGTGCATTCCTGCCTATTTGTTTTGATTCAAGGATTCAAGGATTCCAGAATACACCTAGTCAAATGACCCAAGATAAAGGGTGCTGGCACTAAATGTTGGCACAAGAAAATGTCAAATTTCCGAAAGTGGCATTTCAAAACTGTGACCTAAAATCTTATTTTACTATTATGAGGGTTTTAAACTACATTTCTTTAAATATCAACCTTGAAATTTCCACCAGCTGCCACTTGCAACAAGTTATCACGTATTGAATGTAATAAGTTAACCCAATTCTATCCTATCGGAGGGATAAGCCTCACAGTAGTGAAAAAAATTAAGAGTTTTTCACTACTAGGATATGTGAAGGTTAGAAGTACATGTACAACTTTTTAAATGCACTTCACCCGGATCTATGGGTTGTTAGGTCCTACCATAGGGGTGCCATATATGCATTAATAAAGAAGGTTTAAGCTTGCTAAAGGGTATATTTGGCCAGGTTGAAGTGGTGGCTTAAAACTACACACACAGGCTTCAATGACTTGTCTAAGATATGCTTGAAAGACTACTTAGATGGGTGTCACAATAAGTGCTGCAGGCCAACTCAAGACATTTAATTTACAGGCCCTAGGTACATGTAGTACCAATGTACTAGGGATGTGTGAGTAAATTAAGTGTGTTAATTGGGTGTTAGCCAATGTTACCCTGCTTAAAGGAGAGAGCACTAGAACGTTAGCACTGGTCAGTAGTGGTAAAGTGTGCAGAGTCCTAAAGCCAGCAAAAAGGAAGTCAACAAAAACAGGAGGGTAGAAGGTAAAATGTTTTGGGAAAATAGTGCCAAGGATGTCAGATCCAACAACTAGAAGTTCCCAAGTAAGAAAATATCAAGAAGTGATTGATACCACTTAACGTCCAAGAAGGAAGCCTAATGGTAGCTATGAGGTTTGAGCTGAGAATAGTGTATAAAAATTTGAAAGGAAATCAGTTGCTCATGCAAATAGCCCTGGCAGTGTGGTGCTCTAAAACCAACTTTGCAATAAAGATCAGCTAAAAATATAAACTTACCTTCTGGAAAATGCAAATGTATTTCAAATGAAAAACATTTGTAAAATAGTGAAATATGAATATCTGGTCATGTACGTCTCATTAAGTTCTCAACTAAATCTTTACAGATATGAAATAAGGGTAGAATATAGTCAGGAGAAAAAAAGGCTTATGGAAGATTATCAAATGTCACATACCTATATTGTTTTAGGGTAATGAACACTATATTAAAAAAACGATCGGTGCCCCTTGCAAGAAACAGTAAATAAGGAAATTAAAAGCAAAGTTGTTTGAAAGGGAAGATGGACAAATAAATAACTAATATTTCCCACTAGAAAATAGGCATAACTCTGTCAGAATAATTTGGTTAGCCCAGCACCCCATTCCCCATTCATGCTGTCCTTTTATTCCCACTTCGATAGTGGGTTTCTCCTCACCATCCTGTCTGTGTACCTTGGTAACCAAGCCTGTACTCAGACTCTCAAAAGTTACTTGGTGTGCACCTCAGAAGGATGCTGCAGAACCATACCTCACCAAATGTATTTGATCTGCACACCATGATGGTATCTGTTTCCTCCGCTTACTCATGCTGCATTACACTTACCATATTGCCCTGCTACACACCATATCTTATCCTCACCATCCCATAGATAGTACAGTACAAAGGACAGATAGCAAACCCCTGAAACAGCCAAGCACTAGGAAATTAGCATAGTGCTGAAGCAGTTATGCTAATTAGGAATGATTAATTAATGTTTATGGGTTTTGTTTAACAAAAATTCATAGAGAAATTAATCGTAGACGAAATAATGTGCACGTTTGAAAATATTAAATAAAAGGACCCAGCACATCAAAGTTTTTGTCAGTATCCAGAAGCTTTTAAGCTCATCTCTCTAGATTTCATCTGAAATCACACAATTCCATAATCTGATTTCATAGAATCACTGTTTTTTATTGGTCCAGAATAAAATTACATAATCCAGTTAATCTAGTTAGCCAGTGGTGTGCTTCTGACTGTATGGAGAAAGTTGCAAAGGTAGAGGACGAAGGTGCGCAGTCGTTGCTGGCAGCCTTACGGTGACCCAAAGGCGGATCAGCGTAGCTGTCCAGCCACCCTGAAGAAGTCTGTTAGGACAAAACGCGCTGGCTATGGATTATATAATTTTATTCGGGACCAATAAAAAACAGTGATTCTATGAAACTGGAATATGGAATTGTGTGATTTAGGTTGAAATCTGGAGAGATGAGCCAAAAGCTTCTGGATACTGACAAACACTTTGATGTGCCGGGTCCTTTCTTTAATGTTTAAAACCCATGGTTATGTGATGCCTATGGGGTTGGTCCTCAAGACCTGAGCACCAATAGTGTTATTAACTATGAATATAACTATGGATGAAGGTGCGGCATTGATCACCTCAACCCTGGTGCTATATTGAAAGACGTTTGAAAATATGCCCACGGAGAATGGTAGCCACTTATACTAATTTGTACTAAAATGATTAAAAATGCGTAAAATAATGAAAATGTGTATTAATAATGTAATAATGTGCCATAAGGGGTGAGGGGTGAAATGCTGATGTCAAGTGACGCGGTTCGAGATTCTGTTATTGGGCTTATGCACCTGAAAGCCTGATGCGTTGCTGATCAATTGATGACCTGAAGATGAACACTGACTTTGTTGCTGATCCATTCCGTGGATAGGTAGCTATGACAATGTGACTGATTAACTTTTGTGCCTTTCCTTTCTAGGTACCAACTGCGCTGTGTTTATAGTTATCTTCTAGCTAGATGTTTTCTAAATTCATGTTTTCTAAATTGTTTTCGCATGAAGTCTCAACATGCTGATGCTAATCTGGGTTAAGTAGAATTCTTGGGTTACGTTGATGGTGACAAATGATTGATGAACTTTGCTATTAATGTCGATATACTGGCTTATACTGAAGCATTAGAGCACATGTTTTCCTAAGTTCTTATTAGATTGTGTTATTGGTGGTCACTAATAAACTAATTCTTAGCTGATTGAATAAAGTTTGAGTTAACCTTATGCACTAGAATTGTAACTAATAGGGAAATAAACGTCGTTAAAATGTATATTGAGTTGTGGTTATTCATGAAATGTTGATATAATTGTCTAATAATTAATGATTCTCTTAGTGGTTATTGAGGGGTTATATTGAATATTGATAACATTGGTCACTACATGGCTAGGATACTTCATGCGATCCAAAAGGTTCATCAGCCTATACGCGTATATAAGTTAGGGGTAGTTGTTCAGTTTATGAGGTTTGAATTTTTGTTCTTTGTAATGGCAATTGTAGCAAAGATGATGTCCCCTTAAGCCTAAAAATGACTTTCCCAGATCGTGAATCCCACTAGTAAAGTTGGGTATGTTCTCGGCATTCTTGTGATAGTGTGAAAGTGGTAGTTTGCGCTTGCAAAGGCTTAAGCTGACCGCAGGTGAATTGTGACATATGTGAGGTAAAGTTAAGGTTTAGTACGAGTGTGCGTAGTCTGCAGTATGAGAGTAGAGAAGTCATCGAACTTCACATGTGTGTGGTCTAAGACTCTGGAGTATATTGACAAGTGTAGGAGACACTTGGTTATATGTTGTTATCTGTCTGGTTTAGTAGGTTGATCGGGCGTGGTCAACAAGTTAAGTGAGTAAGGGAAATTTTCGAATGAGATTTGGTGAGTCCTATGTGCACCAGGACAGACCCATTGATCAGTTGAGAGTGATATTCGCATGTCGAAATTTTGCTTGCAAATGTGGGAGACCGAGAAAGAGGAATAGCTGCATGAGCGAAAGTGCCATCAGTGAAAATCCGTAAGGTCTCTGAAGCGATTGTGTACCTTCCTGTAGTAAACCAGCTGATTTGTTTTAGTTATTGGTTTTGCTTAGTGCTTGCAATAATTTGAATTATTTTCATGTGAATTGGAGTTTAGGAGGACAAGCCGCAAGACTTTGTCAGCCGCAGTGTGTGAGTGTGACGTCAGAGTGAGCCGCGCTGGGATTGGTTAGTAAGAAGAATCGCAAGCAGATTGGCAGCCATCCGTAAGAGGCAATTGTTTGAGTAAGCGGGTGAAGGGAATCTTGGGAATAAAAGTAATTCCCTTATTGAATCGAATACACAAAAGAAAGCAAAGATTAATTCTTTTTAAACAATCAGAAGTACCATCAAGGGTGATTCTTACATTAAGGTGACAGCTGGGGAGCCTACCCCACCGGAAAATTCTCTGGCATTTATTGTGGTGGAGGAGCGAGGTGTTACACCATGTCTTTGGTTAAAACAGTGGTGCAAATTGACAGAGAAACAGGGAGCTTTAGCGTTTCCAGAGCATAGAACATTTAACTTTTGGATCAGTTGCGAATGACCTTATATGGGACAAAGCCCTTCCGAGACCAGCACAGTTTGAGACTTTAGCTGTTTGGGAGCTTATAGCCAAACAGCAGTAAGAGATTAAATTCAAGACAAGAATATGGAAGGTAGAGGAGTCCTTGGTAGAAGCAAGATGGGATTGAGAACAGAAGAAGTGGAAAATGACAACGTTACAGGGTATTAGGTTGTTTCCTGCTATTGCAGAGGAAGATGAGTCAGAAGAGAAAGAGGATACTGACAAGAGTGATTAGAGCTCAGGGGATAAGAAGAAAAACACTTATGTAGACGAAGAAGATTCAGATGTTGAGGATCTTTGTCGCGTGGGCTCTCATTATTCTAAATGAGACTACTGGATTTCTAGGTAGCAGGATCTATAACGGTGTGGGGGACTGAGTCTGACCCACGTGTAAAGAATTCTGTCACCCTAAATCCGGTTTTCGCTCCGGCTAACTAGCAGTGCCTCATTTCTCCCATGTGGAAGGAATGATTTGGCAGCCGAGCGCATGACATCTTTGGAACTTCTCAGGGAAGTCGTGGTTACTCAGATACAAACCAACTCTCTTATTTCCAATATGATCTCACATACAAATGACAAAGACAGTATAAGTTTTATATAATGTTTTAATAAAACGACTGTATTTTAGATATTAAGGCGTGAGCCACAATAACCAGAACGATACAACACAGTAGGATTGTAATAGTTACCAGGAGAGTAAAACATAAAAACAAAGCTATCATATTGTCAAACAGTTTCTACTCTCCCCCTGCTTGTTCTATCTAGAGCACAGCATGTTAAGCTTCTTGCTTGCCTATTAGAATCACTGTGGAGACATCAGCCCTCATACCTGAGCAAAGACCTGTGATCTTGGTTCAGCATCTGCAACGAGGCAGTCAGCGGCAAGTTGTGGTTCCCTGGTCAGAATCTCCCTCTTGCGTGTATTGGGACAAGGAAGTGATTTTATAACTAACATGTCATCGTGATCACAAAATGTCCCTACGCAGGAATGCCGAGTCTAAACTCTTACCACGTCTATCGGCAATGTACCAGACTGTATCCTTGACTGAAGCACAGAGTAAATATGTTATAGAGAACTCCAGTGCTGAAGTAGGCAAAACAGTGTGATATGAATAAAAAACAACACCGTAGAACTGGCTATTTGAAAAATAACAGTACGAAGCCTAATAAAAAGCATGTAGAGCAAAGGCTCTAAGCTGTCAGCAAATGAATAAAACATATTCAGGGCAAAGTGCACAAAGGCCTAAAGCCTGAAGCTAAAGCGCAATGAATACGTAAAACTAACCACACTACACCCTCCCCTTGTCGGTAGCATGTGGTTCCAATAATATAAAAGGATGCTCTAAATATAAACAATACCTAAAAAACTTATTTCGACAAGATAAGAAGACAACAAAGTCATAAATTTAGGTAACATGCGACCATAAAGCCAAATTCAATATAGTGTCAATTTCGTAAAAAATCCAATTGTCAGATAGAAGCAATAGAACGCAGGAGTTCCTCCACTTCGATATATGTCAATATCGGAAGATCCACGCCACAAAGTACCATGGAGCAGGTGTGATCCAAAGCACAAAAACCATTCAGGGCGGCACCCCGTGCAGGGCCTATGAAAGAGACAATACCATCTTCCTCCAGGAAGGGAATCTCATAAACGGCCTCACGAAGCAAACGCATCCGTAGTGCACAAGTCTGGGAATGAGCCCTAATCGGCAACATCAACAGATCAGTATCGACCATTGGAGGGCGCTGCAATGAGAGACAGAGAGCCAGTGCATGTTCAAACGAGCACCAAAGGCATTGAAACACGGGTTGCACACAATCCAAAACCAGTCTGAATGACAGAGACCAGTCGCACTCCAAATGTCCCAGGAGTGTCGCTCCAAAATGCTGCATCATGCGTTCACGACACAGCTGCGCTGATGGGAGCAGCAATACAGGATCTCGTCGTGACGGGACAGCCATTGCGAAAAAATAGCAACAACAGCAAGACTCCAGCCAATAAAGCCAAAGTAATCGGGAAACCCCCAAAAATGCTTCCGAAAATAGAATGTATAGCCGAAGGTATCAAACCGAATATGGAAGAGAAGGTATGAGCAAAACCAACACCAACGACTTTGAAAAAATGTGCAATACCAGCAGTGCTGGATGCATTAAATATACGTCCCACAAGTTCACCGAAGTGATTTGGAAAGTTTGTATTCAAAAGGGACTGTATCTCCGCCGATGACCTCGCCACCTGAAGTGCGTAGGTTTCGCTAGCAGATGTAAGGGCCACATGCTTCTGAAACAATAAAGCTTTTAGCCGACTCAACTTGTCGAAATCAACCTTGGAAGTAGCAATCTCAGCTACCGTGAAAGGCAGTTTCTCTAATTTCTCAATATTTAACATAACATATGTCGCTTCCTTTTTAGCCATCAGTTGTTGTTGACGAGTCAAATTAAAAGAGATAAAGATCTCTCTGGCACGAACGTGCTGCCATGGAACGCGACCCGCCTTCAAGGTCTGAAGAGTCCAACCCAGCTGCATGACGGACCGCGTCTGACTCTGCCCATGATATAAAGAAGACATGTCCGATTTAATAATGTCAATGGCAGAGGAAACAATGCTGTCAATCGTGTAAACACGTTCAGAAAGGGTATGCATGCCATTATCAACAACAGACAAAGTCTGCATCAGATTTTCTTGATCAATCTGCCGCAACCGGGCTGCAGCCTCTTGTTGTGAAAGCTTCCAAATCTCATTATAAACCTCGTATAAGAACCTTTTCTTCCGTGGTACTTTGGGACCTGACAAAAAAATATTGTAAATCAGTATTATTAGACAGTAACATGAGATGTGACTTAACTGCATCCAGCGTGGATGACTTCAACCATTGCTGACAAAGCTTCCCCACACTGTATGTAGTTATAATATCAGCATGTTCTGGTGAAACGTAACGAGGGTCTGCCCTACTAGTCCTGAACCCCCCTGAAGAGGTGACAAAACGTTGATGACACATATTAGTGTCTACAGGCCACAATAACCACCCGCCTGAATGTAACGATGAAGTGTTAAGCGTACCATTCTGGACCCAATGTGTAAAGTCACTGAAAGTAGCATTTACATAGTGCTGCCAATTTTTTAATTTAGAAGGGACAGGTATACTAGGCAAAGTCAACTCCCTAATCGTCGCTAAGCCCAAACAGCTAGTCTGTTGTACTGTGTCATTGAGGAAAATCATCTGCACAGGGATAATACATGCTCTAAATAACGTGTCCCTGCCTTGCATCTGCCAGTTTTTCGTACCCCAAACACTTTTCAAGTCAACAGTTTTGAACCAGTATTCATATCCCTCGACCGACAGTTTAGATACAAACAAATTGGAATACAGTAATTTAGTATCGGTCAATAACATTTGCTAATTAGAATATGGTGTAACTTTAAAATAGTAGGACCTAGCATTACGTGGATCATGCCCAGCAAAATATGCAAATTTTTCATAATACTTTTTTGAACTCCCTTGTGGAGGAGTCGAGCAATGTTCCCATTGCACATAATTAAACATGGGCTTAGGGCTACTAGCTTTATGAATAAAGTGGTGTCCATAATAGTTGTAACAAAACATGTCACCATGATTATCCCTAAACTGGTAAGCATCTTCATCGTCATAGACAGTATAATATTGCAAATCCGTTAGCATAGAATCTACTGTCTTCACATCCCAATCATCAGAAACAATGCCAGGTATAACAATATAATTCATTGATAATTTGAGGACATACGGTATTTGAATCAATTCAGTGGGACCATATATATCAAACATTACTTTATCCCACACAATTCCATCCGGAACTGGTATAGCAGAAATGTTCACTGTGGACAAGTCTCTTCGAACCATATGAGACGAAAAATGTGGTTTTAACACAGTCTCCAATGTTCAATGTCAGATCGATCAGGAAGAAAATGACCATGTATTATCAGAAAAAAAGTAACCACAAATCCCAACCATAATAAAATAGTAATCACGGCCAAAAACAGCCAAAAATAGTTCCAAGGAAAAACAAAATATGTTCGTTTAAGCCATCCCAGCAGCCGTCGTGGACCGTGGACAGAAGACATCGAGGACGAGGAGCCGGACCCATCATTATCAGCGTCGTTGAAGCAGCCAGAAGCAGTTCTAGCAAAAGGTGCAACTGTGAACGAAGAAGCAGATGGAGGCTCTCGTCGTGGCACGCTATAAACCACATGTTCAGAAACGTCTGTAGAATGTACAGCAATTTGATCACAAGATTCCATATTAATCGTCGTCGGTGGAACAATCGCAAGATCATCATCCACCCTCCCCAAGCTCTGAGAGGAAACAGTGTTGGTGAAAATCACCTGCAGCGGGACTTCTTCCCCAGTAGTGAGAGGGATTACGGAACTACTGGGTGTCCCTCTTGGTCTGCTGTGCAGAATCGGCCACATGTTGTAACTTGACATTATCAAAGGAAACAAAGCGATTTCCTTTGGCCCCTCGCAGCGGCGGTAAAATCACGGTTCTCGTGCCGCTCACCCCTAACACAGGGACAGGTTCTCGATAAGAAGGACCAAATTCTTTTTTAACTGCGACCTTTTCACGCACTACATCCCCAATCCTGGGTATCCAACCAGTAGGTGTTACTGGCTCATCCTTAATTCCTGAGGAGGCAGCACTGGCAGAAGAGTTATCTTCACGGAATTGTTGTAAATCCTGCAAAACAGTGACACGATCATTTATGTCAAAGGGCGTATCTGCCGCCTCCACACCAGGACCATCCAGATCAGGAACATACATTCGTGTTCCAAACAGGCACTCATATGAAGTACGACCCCCCAGTGACCTTCTAGGCAAGTTATTAAGTGCTCTCTGTACTCCATATAGGTGGGCTAGCCAACCACGACCCGTACCTATAACTCTGGCCGTTAAGGACTGCTTTAAATCACGATTTAAACACTCCACGACAGAATTTCCCTCGGGATGAAATGGAGACGAGAATTGGAGTTGGACCCCCAACGAAGCCATGGTGTCCCTGAATGCCTTAGAGGCAAAAGCAGGGCCCTGGTCCGAATGAAAAGCCGCAACTGCAAATATATCGACAAAGATGCGCAAATCTTTAATAACAGTTTGAGCGTCAGCCGAGCGTTGTGGCCATACCCATACAAATCTGGAGCACGAATCTACAGCAACCAATATATATTTGTATGCACTATCTGGTGTCAGCGGACCACAATGATCCAAGTACACACACTGTAATGGTTTGTTTGAAATCAGAAGGGGCGTCTGCTGCGGGCGTCTAGCCGACGATGCCTTAATTTGTTGACAAACGTCACAACAAAGGACATACTGCTTCGTCTCTTTATAGAGACCAGGCCACCAGTAACGAGCCTTTAAAAGTGAAATTGTGGCTGCCACCCCAGCATGTGCAGAAGCCACCCCCTCATGTGCTGCAGAAATCAATCGAGGTCTCTCAATTTTATTGGGAATTTCACGTACACCAATGCCTGGAATTGTAACAGTAGCATTTAGCGCACTATTCAAGCAGTAACTATATTTTGAAGGAAATCCTTTAGGAAAAGGCATGCCATCAGCCGTAGCCTTTATGGCAGCTGAAATTTCTGTGTCTGGTTTGAAACTCGAACGAGTCACTGCGGCCACAGTGGCGACAGCCACTGACGATTTCGCGGCTTCATCAGCCAAAGTATTCCCAGCAACGTGTATTCCAACGCGCTGGTGTACAAGTGGATGCACAACATGGACTTTAGGAAGCGTTTCCTTCAGATCTGCAACCTTACCCCACAACATTTTATGCTTAATGGTGTTGCCTTTAGAATCTCTGAACCCATTCATCTTCCAACAGTGTAAATATTCGTTGAAAGACTGCACACAGTAGTAGGAGTCACAGACCAGCAAGGTTAAAAGTGCCGGATCCGCGTGCTCCAATGCTAACAATAGAGCTTTGAGCTCAGCCAGCTGTGCCGTGCAATCTCCCAAGGTTTCAGTATAAGTATGTCGGGGGCAGAACACTTCCCCCTCCATCGTGCCGCTCACCACCGCACATGCAGCAGAATACTGTTGTTTAGTCCCAACCGCTGGTTGCGCAGAGCCATCAGTATACATGACCACTTCATATTGGTCAATAGGCAATGTACCAGCAGGAACAGGGTATTCTATTTCGTATTGAAGAAACTCTTGAGTCTGCAGTTTAGGGTCAAATACATAATCTACATCAGTGGCTGTCAAAGACGTAGCCCATTGTATCCATCGCGGGTGTAAAGCTTTCGAATTAGGAACACTCGCTTTTGTAACAGCCTCCAAGGCCAGAACCGGGGAAACGACAACTATGCGTTGACCCTGGGCCAGCTGTCTTTCTTTAATAACAGCCATCTGTACTGCAGTGAGAATTTTCTCAGTTTGTGCAAAACGTTGCTCTGCAGCAGAATACAAGTGAGACTTGTATGCAATCGGGACAGTCTCCCCTTCATTAAAGGTGACATAAGTAAACCCAACAGCCCCAGGTATCACCCTGATCACTAAATGTGTCTTATTGTCCCGTGTGTGTAAGCGTTTAACTGCTAAGAGATCACTCTGTAATTCTCGCAGTATGTGTGTATGTTCAATCGTCCAAAATTTACTCGAAAAATTCGGGCGAATCAACTCGTATAAGGGTTTTATACGTGTTGCATAATCAGGAATGTAAGTTCTGCCAAAATTCAGAAACCCCAACTATGACTGGAGCTTCTGAACCGTATTAGGAGGCTGCAATAAAGCACATTTCTCCAAAAAATGTGGCGCTAGGCTCTTGCCCTCACTCGATAACTCATATCCCAGGAAAATGACGCTGAGGAAGGCAATCTTTGATTTTTAAAATTAAACTTATAGCCAATATCAGCAAACCCCACAACAATGTGCGATACGCGCCTTAGATGTTGCAGAATCTCATCATCTGTCAGATATATGTCATCAACATATGATAATGCTTCAGGGTCGAACTCATGCAGCATTTCAGGTACACGAGCCGAAAACAGTCCTGGGCTATTCTTATACCCCTGAGGCAAACGACAAAAAATTTTCTGAGAGCCAAACGCACTGAAACAGGTATAGTCCCGACTCTCGGGCGCTATATTCTGGCAGAAAAATCCATTCGAGATATCTAATGTCGTCTTATATTTTTTACGCACTATATTATTCATAAGCGCTGCGCTGTGTAAATTCTGTATTGCATATGTGCGTGTATGACTATTCAAATGTCGGTAATCCACCACTATCCTATAGGAATGGTCCGGTTTAGCAACTGGAAACAAGGGATTATTCATCGGCGAGACACAGGGCTCAATTACACCCTGATACTCCAATTGTGTAAGAATTTTCCTAACCGATGCCCTAGCTTCAAATTTGATAGGATATTGCGGTTGTGGCTGAGGTTCGCCCTTTATCGGAATTACATGATAAGGTGATTGCCTGTCCCACCCCACGTTATTTCTATATAAGGCGGGAGCCTGTGCTAGAGCCCATGATTTACTTTAGGACTCCGCGAGTTCTCTCGGAACAAGTGGTGAGAAGGAAGGTGTAATAACCTCCTCCCCAACTGGACAGTCGCAAACAAAGTCAGGTGGCCAATCTTGTTCGGCCAACAGAACATCATATGATTTTACCACATGGTCCCAAAAAATGGCGTTTATAACACGGTCAATGTCCCCTTCCAATCGCAGAGTCACTTCATATACTCTATCAGAATCAGAGACACGCATATCCGCTGTCTCGACTTGTATGAAGTCATCAGTTGCTTTCACCTCCAGAAGCTCTAGAAGACTCCGGCAAACTATTGTGACCTCTGCCGCGCCGTCTAACAGTGCTAACGCCCATGTCTTGTTCGTCAAGAGAACTCTCTTCTTGAGCGGCATGTCTAACTGAGACAGCTGCCACTTTCTTCTTTTGAAATTGCTGTTTCTGTTACAGCGGTTTCTCTTCTTGTTTAATAGAAACCTCCGCTGAGCGTTGTGAATCCTGTCTCGGTTTCACGTACTCCGTCCTCCGCTCTGACCGCCCACCTCTCTCACTTCTCTTTTCCGAGGAGTCCTGAAAGGAACGAGATTGGCGTGTATCAGTATATTGATATCTATCCGGCGTCTTCAAAGTATCCCTATTCCTGAGATTATACTTATTCTGTGGGGTCTCCAGTTGCGGAGACTGCCCACCATCATTCTTCGGTGTTTGCTGTTTCTTTTCCCAGCGCTTTTTCGAACCCTTAGGTTGTTGCTGTTTAGCATTTTCTTTATTATTTTTACCCTGTAACTGGGGTTTTTGTGGTCTAGCCCCTAGGCTATCACGACCAATACTAGAATATGTTTCCGCTATTATTCTCGGAAGCTCCCGCTCCTGATTAAGCAGCGGTACATCCCGAAGACGCATACGCACTGCTAGTGCTACTGCCTCTCCTTTGAGATTACTCAAAATAATAGAAGAAACTGTGGCAAAATTGCCCAGCAACTGCATGCCCAAATCCAAGGCAGGGGCAGCCCCATATTCATCCTGAATCTGTTTAAGTACGTGCGGTAAATTTGCTAATGTCGGTGTACCGTGTGCCGTAGTGTAGATCGCGGCAAACACCGTGCCCCAGGTATTACAAAGGTCCACCGGAGGAACCATCCCGTACGGCAAACACATCGTCAAAATTCTATGTTTATCCTGAGGTCCCGTATGGTGAAATACTGCTTCCAGCGTATTAATTTTTTGCGCCAGCCAAAACGGAGTCTCCTCTCGTTTAGCCGGTACTTTACCCATAACCGAGTGTACAGTGGCCGGATTAATACCCGGAACCACAGCCTGTGGGTGCGCTGGAGCAGCACGCGCTGCATTCGTATTTAATGTCTGCATCACAAACTGAACTAATCGTCTATATGTAGCCGTTAATTCTGTATATAAACGACGAACTTCAACCACTGCCAATTGAGCAACCGCAGGATGTGGTGTATATGTAGCCAATAAAGGCCAGGTAGGACCATCATTACTCAGTGGACCTAACCTAACTTGTGCTATTGAGTGTGGGAGGGCGCCATCAAGCCAATTATGGTGTTCTTGATAAGATAGAGGTATTTCTAAATAAGCGTAAGCCCTGTATTGTCCAGGGACATTCGCAACTGTGTATTCGTGAAAAGTATTTGTTCCCCCATCCACCGCTGGAAATGCGACCCAAGAATAAAAAAGTTCCGTTCTATAGGCTGCATGGGCGTCCACCACAAAAGTGACTGGACCCCCCTGGACTGTCAGTCCATGTGACAATAGATGTCCCGTGAGCGGATGTTGCATATTAACTGCTATATTCACTACATTAGGATTCGCCATTTTATAAAAACGGCTTCAGGTCAGAGAAGGCACACCAATATCAGGGTTTTTTCCTTTCAAAGTTAAAGCTTGAACAACCAACCACTAAGCAATAGGAAGCACCTATGCCGTGGCGGCGGAAACCCTCAGCCCCACGGACGTCTCCGTATACGGAACCGAGGAGTCAAAATATATATGAGACCAAGAGAGTCAGTCGGACCTAATCATTAGAGCCAGACCAAACGTTGGCGGCGCCATGTCGCGTGGGCTCTCATTATTCTAAATGAGACTACTGGATTTCTAGGTAGCAGGATCTATAACGGTGTGGGGGACTGAGTCTGACCCACGTGTAAAGAACTCTGTCACCCTAAATCCGGTTTTCGCTCCGGCTAACTAGCAGTGCCTCATTTCTCCCATGTGGAAGGAATGATTTTGCAGCCGAGCGCATGACATCTTTGGAACTTCTCAGAGAAGTCGTGGTTACTCAGATACAAACCAACTCTCTTATTTCCAATATGATCTCACATACAAATGACAAAGACAGTATACGTTTTATATAATGTTTTAATAAAACGACTGTATTTTAGATATTAAGGCGTGAGCCACAATAACCAGAACGATACAACACAGTAGGATTGTAATAGTTACCAGGAGAGTAAAACATAAAAACAAAGCTATCATATTGTCAAACAGTTTCTACTCTCCCTCTGCTTGTTCTATCTAGAGCACAGCATGTTAAGCTTCTAGCTTGCCTATTAGAATCACTGTGGAGACATCAGCCCTCATACCTGAGCAAAGACCTGTGATCTTGGTTCAGCATCTGCAACTAGGCAGTCAGCGGCAAGTTGTGGTTCCCTGGTCGGAATCTCCCTCTTGCGTGTATTGGGACAAGGAAGTGATTTTATAACTAACATGTCATCGTGATCACAAAATGTCCCTACGCAGGAATGCCGAGTCTAAACTCTTACCACGTCTATCGGCAATGTACCAGACTGTATCCTTGACTGAAGCACAGAGTAAATATGTTATAGAGAACTCCAGTGCTGAAGTAGGCAAAACAGTGTGATATGAATAAAAAACAACACCGTAGAACTGGCTATTTGAAAAATAACAGTACGAAGCCTAATAAAAAGCATGTAGAGCAAAGGCTCTAAGCTGTCAGCAAATTAATAAAACATATTCAGGGCAAAGTGCACAAAGGCCTAAAGCCTGAAGCTAAAGCGCAATGAATACGTAAAACTAACCACACTACAGCCGCAATGTGTGAGTGTGACGTCAGAGTGAGCCGCGCTGGGATTGGTTAGAAAGAAGAATCGCAAGCAGATTGGCAGCCATCCGTAAGAGGCAATTGTTTGAGTAAGCGGGTGAAGGGAATCTTGGGAATAAAAGTAATTCCCTTATTGAATCGAATACACAAAAGAAAGCAAAGATGAATTTTTTTAAAACAATCAGAAGTGCCATCAAGGGTGATTCTTACATTAAGGTGACAGCTGGGGAGCCTACCCCACCGGAAAATTCTCTGGCATTTATTGTGGTGGAGGAGCGAGGTGTCACGCGAGGTGTTACACCATGTCTTTGGTTAAAACAGTGGTGCAAATTGACAGAGAAACAGGGAGCTTTAGCGTTTCCAGAGCATAGAACATTTAACTTTTGGATCAGTTGCGAATGACCTTATATGGGACAAAGCCCTTCCGAGACCAGCACAGTTTGAGACTTTAGCTGTTTGGGAGCTTATAGCCAGACAGCAGTAAGAGATTAAATTCAAGACAAGAATATGGAAGGTAGAGGAGTCCTTGGTAGAAGCAAGATGGGATTGAGAACAGAAGAAGTGGAAAATGACAACGTTACAGGGTATTAGGTTGTTTCCTGCTATTGCAGAGGAAGATGAGTCAGAAGAGAAAGAGGATACTGACAAGAGTGATAAGAGCTCAGGGGATAAGAAGAAAAACACTTATGTAGACGAAGAAGATTCAGATGTTGAGGATCTTATCACACAGATATTTAGGGATTGACCTCCGCCATATGCAGCGCACAAGGAAGGTCCAAGTACTAGCTCTGTTCTGACTGCTCTAGCTCAAGTGACGGGAACAGTGGGACCGGTGCAGCTAAATAGTGGACAGGTACAAGTGGTAGTGCAGAGTACTCCTAATGCAGTGACTACCTCGGTGGTCCAAGCGCAGATGCACCCACCATTGGTACAGAGAATTTACCCAGATGTTCCAATTCTTGAGACAACTTCGAACTTAGTGGTGCCATCAGAGCAAGTGCTCCCGAGACCAATGCTAGTTCAGACTGAGCCGATTCCAATGTTGTTGCCTCAGGCACAGCCACAGGGTTTGCCGAAGTTCACGCCAATGACAGGGACACAGTCAGATGTGACACTAGTTATGAGTCAGAGTATGGGTCCAACTGTACCATTGTTTGCGCAAAAGAAATTGAATGCAGGAGAACAAGGTGAAATGTCTCAGAGCCTTGTGAGGAGGAGGTGAGTGATCATGTACAGGTGATATCGTCAGTCAGATGTGACACCAGTTATGAGACAGTGTATGGGTGCAGCAGTACCATTGTTTGCGCAAAAGAAATTGAATGCAGGAGAACAAGGTGAAATGTCTCAGAGCCTCGTCAGGAGGGGGGTGAGGGATCATGTAAAGGTGATATTGTCTTTGGGTCAGACCTTTGATGGATTTAGACCATTAATCAATCTTAATCCACTTGTTGCGCTTTCAGATGCGGTAAATGGCCTGAGTGAAAGCCAGAGCCTGAAGCATTTGACACCGCACACTCCAGGTGCAGTGGTACAGCAGGTGCCATTGCCGAATGCGAGTAGCATCTCATTACAAGGATTAACAGCACAGTGGTTAAGCGAGTGGTTAGATAGTATGAATACTCCTCAAAATGCATCCAAGGGTGAAGAGCAGATTGATTGTGTAAGGCTCGCCACAGAAGTAACAGAACTAGTCAAGGAATCAATGGGAGTGAATAGGTTAGAATCCTATACAGAAGAAGAGCTGAAGTAATTGTGTCTGAGGATTGTGAGAGAAGTGGGCAAGATACATCAGAAACTGGCAGATCTAGCAGACAAACATGACATAGAAATTGAAAGAACAAAACATTTAAAAAGAAGGTACAGGTTAGATTTTGAGGCAAAAGACTTTGAACACATAAGGTCAGCAGGGATGAAAGCACATCTAAAAGCGTTATTGCAGAGTGCTAAAATTTAGGGAGCATTGGAGAAGTGGGAAGGCAGATGGGCAAAGAAGAAGGATAAACAGAAACGAGATTCACAAGAAGGTCTGAAGGTGTTCAGAAAGAAAAAGATCCAGTAAAAATGTTATCAATGAGGGAAATTCCAGGAGGGCAGTTTGTTCATGTTCCATGGCACAGGAGTGATATTTTTTCATTCACAAATGATTATCCAAAATTGAGATAGAAACCGGTTGAGTGGTACCAGCAGACAGATAGATTTGTGAAGCTTTGTAAATGTCCATGGGAAGACTTCAATACTTTGTTGGAAATTGTGGTTCCAGCTGACTTGTGGGTTGAGTGCAAGAGAGCAGTGGATCGGCCGAGGAGAGAACTGGAAAGGGATAGAGTTACAGGTGCACCATCACCTGAAGTGATGAAATATTATTATAAGGTGATTGAGTTCCTGTAAACAAGAAGCTCGCCTAAAAATATTGACTGGCAGAGGACTGACAGGACAGTGAAGGAGGCAAAAGAGTTGATACATACCTATTATGAGAGATCGCTGATGCGTTCAAGGAATACAGTGGTAAGGAAGCAATTGAGCCGAAAGACATGTTGCACTTTGTGTTCAGGTTCATCAAAGGATTCAGACCTGAAAGATGGCAGATGATTAAGAGTCATTTGATTTGTTGGCAAGCAAAGCCGATTGATGAGGTGTTGCAGTATGCGAACCACTGTAGTGATGAGATTGAGTTGAAGCAGAAAAAGTTGAAGGAGAAAGCGATGGTGATGCAGATTAAGGCAGCTCAAACAGGCGTGCAAGGAGCTTTAGTGCAACAAATGGTGCAGCAGCAGGAAACTGTCATGTTCCAACCTCAGATGAGAGGTAGGGGTTATGTCAATATGACTCGTAGTCAGGATTTAAGTACTGTAGTGGTTCAGAATGATCTGCAAGGGATGAAAAAGATGTTACGTGTCATCTATGCGGAAATGTGGGACACTGGAAGCGGGAGTATCCGTTGATGGTGCAGGATTGTGTTGTTTAGCAAGGTGGGGATGTCAATACATTCCAAACTGTGAAAGTCCCTAGAATGACAGGACTTAATCCGAATGTTCAGAATCAAGTGCAGAATTTTCAACCCATGCAGCAGGTGCAAGTGCCACGTGCACAGGTGACACAGTTGCAACCAATGCAGCAGAAGGTTCCTATGTTACCTAGACAACAAATGCAGATACCTCAAGACCAGATGGAACAGCAACAGATGATGCTTACTCAGCAGGTCACAAGTCAGAGACAAGACAGAAGTAATGGCACAGTGCACCATTTCCCATTACATAGTGAGAATGAAATAAACAAGGAATGGCTGAGTATTAGTTCGGATCAAGAGCCATGTATGCTTGCAGCATCCTTAGAGGTAGAGCAGAGAGGACCTTTTGTAAAGGGAAAGGTGATGGGTCACAGGGTCTCATTCTTAGTGGACACGGGAGCAACATGCTCTACAGTAAGAAGTGCAGAAGTTCTGAACTTACGTCTTTCAGGTAGAACAGTTCAGGTTGGGGGGTAGCAAAGAGACAGTTCATAAATCTGATCACAGACCCAGTACAAGTTGAGATTGGCAACTTCCAAGGACTACATAAGTTTGTAGTTTGCGACTCACATCCAGTATCTCTACTGGGCAGGTACTTGTTATGCAAGGCTAAATGTTCCATTAGTTGTTCGACTGCAGGAATAGAGGTTCAGACTAATAGTGATGATGAGGAAGAACAGGCACCTGAAACTGCTAATGAAAATGTTAACGAAGAGTACCCATTGATTGAGTTTTTCCCGATGTTTACGGTGAAAGCATTGCTTGCAGACTTGCAGGGAACAGTGCAGGAAAATGTGTGGGACCTGACAGGTAAAGAAGTGGGGTTGATCAAGGGAGTGGAGCCGATTAAGATTACTTTGAAGCAGAATGTAGTGTTTCCACAGCTTCAACAGTATATCATGGCACAAGATGTTCTGATGAAGGTGGCGCAGATAATTGGAGATTTTCTGAAACAAGGGGTTTTGAAAGAAGTGTTGAACAATCCATGTAATTCACCGATGATGGGCTTGAAGAAGCCATGTGGGAAAGTGTACATCATGCAGGATTTTTCGAAAAGTGAATGACATGGTGGTCAAGTGTTGTCCTGTAGTGTCAAACCCAGCCGTGATACTGTTTTAGATTCCATACGATGCAGAGTAGTTCACAGTGGTTGACTTGTCACAAGCTATCTTTTCTGTGCCTCTTCATGAGGATAGTCAGTTTCATTTTAGTTTCAAATTCCTAGACAGAGTCTACCGCTGGTGCAGACTTCCACAAGAGTATACAGAGTCACCGTCTCTGTTCAATCAGATCTTGAAAAATAATTTGGAGTCATTGGAAAGACTGTACCAATCAACTCTAGAGCAGTAATTGATGACTTGCTAATTGCGGGCCACGCGGCCGGCAGTGCAGATCGGAGACCGATTGGTAATGGCACGCTCTTGGGAGACGGCCCTGAGGCTGCGGTGGTGCTGCGAGGAGAGAGTGCGCTGGAAGAGGAGCGGCTGACAGGTGGTGGTTCCAGGCTGCAGACGACTGCTCGGAGGCAGAGAGGGGACACTGCTGGGAGCGAGATGGCAGGGGCTACCTGTGGAGGCTCTCGGCCCGCTGCCGCCTGCCCTTGCAATGCCGTACCAAACGTACTGGAGCTGAGGTGAGCGTTGGGGTCCCGGGAGGTGGTGTGGAAGGGACCCTGCCAGGAGGAAGACGCAGCACTGCTGGAGGGCGGACGTAGCGACCCGGCTGGGCCTGGTGAGGTCGCCTACTTGGCAGACTGATGGAAAGCAGAATCTGGCAAAAGAGCAGGGCCCAACTGGAAGGCTGATGAGTTGGCCACAGCTGTTATACAGCAGAGAAGGTGCGCTGATGGGACCCAGCACTTTTGACAGGTTTGTAGTGGTATCAGGGCTTCTGGGCCCCACCGGAGACGGGGAAGAAGCGACCAACGGTGATGTGCTGCTGGGAGTTCACCACCACCGGGTGAGGGGGCATCCATTGACCGCATTTACCCTGAGCTGGCGGAGAAGCGAACAGGTGCGCGAACGTTGCAACTGTTGTTGGCTTGGGGAGGCACCTTGGCCCCTGCGGCTGCATGTCTGCCAAAAAACACAAGAAGGGACGGATACAAAGGAAAGACTGTGTTGGCGATCAGAGTGATTCAGAAATGGCTGAATTGGTGCCACAATCCCTACAAGTAACTTTGGACAACATTTTCGGGGCTCTAGAGGACTCCAAACGAGAAATTGGCCAGGTATCAGTGGAACTAGGCCGACTGCGAGCAGACCTCCAGAAGCTGGCGGATTGAGTCTGAAGTGCGGAGACAATGCTTACAGACCTGGCTCCTGCAAACCAAGAGATACAGGCCACAATCACACAACTAACAGACTGGGTACAAAGACTGGAGCACCGGGCCAAAGGAGCTGAAGGCCGAAATCGGAGAAACAACGTGCGCATAATTGGGCTGCCAGAGACGGCTGAGGGGACGGACGTGGTAACCTTCCTCAAAAGGTGGATGCAGCAGGAAGTCTCCCCAGGCCTACTCACCCCATTCTTTGCTTTAGAGAGAGTCCACCATATATTGGGCAAGCCGGCTGCACCTGGACGACTCCCACGGACTGTGGTAGTTAAACTGCTGCACTATAGGGACAGGGCCATTCTGTTGCAACGGGCCAGTGAGGCTTGGCCCTTCAGGGTGGACAATGGATCAGTCACTCTCTTTCCAGACTTTAGTGCTGAGGTGCTGAGGTGCAGGGCAAGGGAGCATCCTATATGGCGGTGAAAAGGGCCATGAGAGATGTGGGTATACAATATTTGCTCTTATTCCCCGCCTGGATGAGAGTGATGCAGGAGGGGCACAGCACATTCTTTGAGACACTGGAGGAGGCCTGGGAGTGGCTGGAAGCGCACAAAATGGAGGGAGGCTCAGGTGCCCCACTGGGAACACAACGTAGATGAAGGCACAGGGAAGAGAAGAGAGAAAGCTCCGGAACAGATCTCGCCTGAGAACCAAACCAACAGCAGAGCAAAGGGATCTTGATAGACAATCGGCCCTAGAGGTTGTGGCATCGCTGCAGCATGGGAATATGGCTGAGGAGGCCAGCAGTGGGGACTCGGATCACTGAACTCCACGGAACCGGATTCCCACCAGTCAGACGAGGCTCCGAGAGTGATCCCCCAGACAGCTGATGACTTGTAGGGAGTATAGGGGGAAGGAAGATGAGTTAACCTCCAGGGCCACTATTTGGACAGGGGCCTGCAGCCGTATATGGCTCTCCCGTCCGGATTCTCGACCACAAATCACCGAATGGCGAGAACACTATATGACTCAGCGCTATTGTTTTGTTTGTTGAGCTTATGCTGGGCAACTGCTTGTTGCGGTATCGCCCTGGGAAAAGGGAGTTGGGGGTTGATGCTTTTGTTACACCATATGCGCAGGAGACCAGTTATAGTGGAATTCGCACTAAAGGGAACAGATGAGGCGGGGTAGTTGGGCCAAGAACTGATGGTCACCAGGAGAGCGTGGTGATCATGACTGCTCTAACTTATACATGCAGATGGACTGTAAGCTGATGACCTGGAATATCGGGGAGATGGGGGTCACCTGCTAAATGTTATAAGATCTTGTTTATCTAAAGATAAAGGGGGTACATATAGCAATGCTCCAGGAAACACACCTTACCACCAGGGAGGTGGATAAACTGAGGTGCAGGTGGAGGGGGCAACTCTTCGCCACCGCGCACTCAGCCTTTGCGAGGGGGGCACTGATTTGGGTTAGAGCTGGGGTCCCATTCGAACCCCTCTCCACAGATTTGGACCCAGATGGTAGAAATGTTATCGTCAGGTTGCAAGGCACGCTTATAGTGCTGAGCTGTGTGTATGCACCTAACCAGGAACAAACTGCCTATTGGTGGGTGCTCTCTGGGTGCATGGCCAGGCACTCAGGGGGTCGCTTCATAATAGGGGGAGACTTTAATTGCCTCCTGGACACTGGGTTGGACCACTCCCTTCCCCCCTTGCCTGGGGCGGCGGTGCACAAAATGGCAGAGAACCTCAGTGATTGGTCGAGACACTGGGGGTTGGAAGATGTATGGCGGTTACAAAACCCACAAATTAGCAACTACTCCTTTTACCCGGGACTCCACCACTTACACACCAGAATAGACCGTGTGATGAGTTCTGGATCAGTCACCCACGAGATGGTCCACTCCGAGTACTTGGGTCGTACGTTGTCGGATCATAGCCCGTTGCTCATCACCTGGAGGCTCCAGCCAAGGTCCCTGGAAGATCCAGTGTACAGAGAGGAGCTCCGGTCCCACCTTGTTGAGCACATCAGGATTAATAAGGACTCCGCGGGGTCACGCAGTTTGGAATGGGAGGCCCTTAAGGTTGTGATGAGGGGTCACTGTATGGGACAATCGGTGGGGATTAGGCGGACTCTCACTATTGAGCTAAATCAGATACAGGGGGAACTCCATGATAGGGAGGTTGAGCAGGGAGCATAACCAGAGGCGTAGGCTTCTCAAGGTTAGAGAATTGTTCAATCAGACGCTAGAGAGGCTGCGATGCCATGATTACCGGAAGCACATGACCTCTGTACAGGCGGAAGAGGGTAGAGCAGGCAGACTATTGGCGTGGTTGTTGTGGCCCGAGGGAGGTAGCATTCCAATAACAAGCATTCGGGGGCGACTGGGGATCATGTTTACACACCATCTGAGATAAATAATGCTTTTAAATCCTATTATACGTCCCTGTATAAGCACCCTGGAGATGATCTATCGCGCTCATTGGGAAGCTATTTGGACTCTCTCCTGTTGGTCACCCTCGGGGCGGAAGACAGGGGGCCTTTGGGAGAACCGATCTCCCTAGAGGAGGTGAAAACTTCTATTTCACAATTGGCTGTGGGCAAAACACCGGGCACAGACGGACTCACTATGGAGTTCTATAAAACATATGTGGGCATTCTGGCACCGGTGCTGGTTGATTTATATGCTGAGGCCTTTGAGACTGGTGCCATTCCAGGGACCTTGCAGGAGACGTTGGTGGTCCCACTACCTAAGACGAAGTCAGCTGAGGCATCTGTGATTGACTTTCACCCCCTATCTATGCTGAATAGCGATTTCAAAATCCTAAGTAAAGCACTGGCTAATAGGTTGTTACAACATATCCCTCACCTCATTCATGAGCACCAGAATGGTTTTGTACCCGAACGCAGAACCTCCTTGAACCTAAGGCAGCTGTTCACGTTATTACATCAACCACTTGGGGAGCAGAGCCCAGAGGCTTTGCTCTTATCTGTAGACCTAGAAAAGGCATTTGAATCAGTGCAGTGGGACTATCTCAGTGTAGTGATGGGATTGGGAGAGAATTGGATACGATGGGTTGAGTAACTGTACCATCACCCATTGGCTCAGGTGCGTGCAGGGGGAGTGGTGTCAGACTCCTACCCCATATGCCCTGGCACTAGGCAGGGCTGCCTGCTCTCGCCCTTGCTGTTTACGATTGCTATTGAACCCCTAGCACATAGTTCCAGATGGAAGGGTGGGGTAGGAGGGTGTCATTGGGTCGGGAGGAACACATTATCTCGCTCTATGCAGATGACCTGCTGATCTATTTACAAAGTGGAGTGACCAGGATTCCCTGGGCGCTGGTGCTACTTGAGGGGTCTGGTGTCCGGTCGTGTCTTAGGGTTAACAGGAGAAAAAAGTATGCCTTCCCGCTGGTCGAGGGCGCTGGATGCCCACCCACGTGCCCGGATGATCTCTCATGGGCACCTCGCTCTTTCAAGTATTTGGGTATTCAGATCTACCACGAGTTAAGTGACTTACGCGACGGGAACCTTGGACCAGCTCTCCGTTCTCTACGATCCTCAGTGATGTTCTGGCGCTTGCTGAGACTCCCAGTGATGGCCCGAGTGGCCCTGTCTAAAATGGTCATGTTACCACAGCTCCTATACTACTTCACCAATCTACCTGTGACTATCTCGAAGAGCTGGTTCAGGGAACTGAACATGCTCCTTAGGGGACTGCTCTGGGATGGGGGACGTCAGCGGACGTCATTCTCCACCTTATGCCGACCTACTCTGGAGGGGGGGCTGGTGGTCCCAGATTTTAAATTGTACTACCTGTCATGCCAACTCCAGTGGGTGGGTCGCTGGGTATCGGGGAGACACCGAACGGGACTGAGTGTAGCTGGTGACGAAATAACGCTGGATCGCCTCATAGCAGGATTGGTGGGGGCCGCAAACCTTCTGCCTGGGAGGTCTGGATTACTGAGGGTGGCCCGCTCTTGCTGGAGAAACTGCTTGAGGCGCACCGGGGTGGCGGTACCCTACTCCCCTGAGCTGCCATTGACTGGTATACCGCTAGGAGTACTGGGCCGCATTTTGGCTGGAAACCCGATGGGGGTTTGGACATAGGCTGGTGTGTTGATGCTGGGAGACTTCTTTCGCGAGGGGGTTCTGCACACCTTTGTGAGATTAGTAGAAGAGGATGCAGTCCCAGGGGGACAGTTTCTGACATACCAGACTCTGGTCCTTGTTGTACGACGATTATGGCCCACTGTAAATGCAGAGCCAGAGAAACATGCTATACTACATTTACTATTAATGGGGGGGAAGGACAACCACCTGGTCACCAAACTCTACAAGACCTTTGCCGATACTACATTAAAGTCCTTACAGATTGTGAGGTCGAAATGGGAGGAGACAGGGGGCAGAGAATGGACAGATGCAGAGTGGCAGAAAGTGTTAGCATATCCTCGGAAAGTGTCCAGAAACATACGGTTCAGAAATATCCACTACAACTATTTTCACAGAACGTATCTCACTCCACACATACTTAGGGTGATATACGGGGGAGAGCCCAGGGATTGCCCCAGGTGTCAGATGGCAGATCCGGACTTTGGTCATATGGTCCTGGAATGCCGAAACATACAGAGAGGCTGGATGGGAGTGTTCAAGGACTTGGGGGGGGGAGTTGGGGGTGCGGTTAGACCCAGACCCTCTACTGTGCCTGGTGGGTTTACTTGGGAAGCAGGTTCCTGGATCTTGCTCTGGTCCTGTTCAGCCTGGAAGTCTCAGGCGGGCCCACAGCTGGAGGATTGGAGGAATGATGTCTTGAGATGGGCTCAGGCCGAACAACAGACACTGCAGGGAGAAGAGGCAAGGGGGATATGGGCAAGACCTATAGCCCCACTCTGGACAGAAATAATGGAGGCTTGGGAAGACCGGAAGCGGGGGAAGGAGGAGACATCAGAATGCGGAGAAGCAGTGACGCTGGTGGAAGGGGACCGAGGCGATAGATGATGGGGTAGGTGGAGGGCGGGAGGACAGGATGATCATGGGGCATGCGCCGAAGGGGCTTCCTTACCCCATGGTTGTGGACAGCTCCTGGGGCAGGATGAGAGATGCTAATATTCATGGATAAGAGATGTGACAATATTTGAGGGGTGGAGGGACCCTAGTGGAATGGGATAGACCCTACAAACAAAAAAGAGGTGGGAAGACATTTGGGATGACCCTACCGGAAGAGCAACTTAGATATACTGGCAGGACCTAATCCCAATTTGCCACAATATATTAACCTGTGCATAGTTTGTTTCTTTTTTGTTTTCAGTAATTGCCTTATTTTCCTTTTTGTGGTTGAAGTATTTCAAAGTTTATTTGGGGACACAGAGTGTGGGGGGAAATTGAAAACGAGAGTAAGTAAGACATGTCATTGTTTGGCACATGTGGATGGTCTCAACAGTGACCAACAGAATATCATAATGAATCACTCTGTGCTTGCAGTCTGCATAAAATAAGTTTGAATACACAGCATGTAAAGAAGAAAATACACATGTATTTATCATTACTAAATTATATGAAAAACCAACAAACAAAGTTTTAAAAAAAAGAAGAAGGATTACCATGATATTGCAGAGAAGTCCTCCGACTTCACAGAGAGATGTCAGAATGTTTCTGGAAATGGTAGGTTATTGTCATCAGTAGATTCCAAATTTTGCTGAGATTGCAAAACCATTGCAGCAACTGACACATAAGGAAGTTACTGACCACATTACGCTAGATGAAGATCAGATGAAAGCGTTCACTGAGTTGAGAGAGAGTTTGTGTAGGGCTCCAGCGTTGGGAATGCCTGATTACACAAAGCCATTCACATTGTTTTGACTTGGATGTGATGCTTGGTCTTTGTCTGTTTTGACACAGGTCCATGGAGATGCTTATCACCCAGTAGCCTGTTTTTCAGCTACTTTGGACCCAGTCGCAGCAGCTTTACCAGGTTGTCTGCGTGCAGTTGCCGCAGTTGGTCAAAGCCTTTCACAATGTGAGGGAGTAGTGATGGGATACCCTTTGACGGTAATGGTACCTCATTCTTTTGAGATTTTACTGACAAGGACGAAAACGCAGTATTTGACTGGTGCAAGATTGACAAGGTATGAGTCGAGCATTCTAGGTGCTCAAAATGTAACATTGAAAAGATGTACAGTGTTGAACCCGGCAACATTACTTCCTAGTGATGCTGTTGAGTTCGAAAAGAGGAGGACATCAAGCATGATTGTTTTGAGGTAACTGTACTGTGTAAAAAACCAAGGACTGTTATCAGAGCTACACGATTGGAAGAAATTGATCAAATTGCCATTGTTTATGGCTCATTTCTCAGAGATGGTACAGGGACATTGAGAGCAGGATATGCTGTATGCACTATCACAGGTACACTTGAAGCTTCCTGGCTTTGAGGTGTATATTCTGCACAAGTGGCAGAATTGGTAGCTCTTACTAGAGCATACCATGTTTTTGCGAGACTGAGAGTCACAATCTATACTGATAGCCAATATGGATTTGGAATTGTTCACGATTTTGGTCAGTTGTGGTCACAAGGAGGTTTCCTGAGCTCTACTGGTACACCAGTAAGAAATGGCAACAAGATAAAAGAATTGTTGTATGCAAGACAGTTACCTGAAGAAATTGCAGTGCGCATCAGAAGGCACAAGATTATATCTCGGATCAAGTCGCAGGGTTTTACGCATTGAACTGTATATCGTTCAAAGACAAGTGGGAATTGATGTCAGAAGAAGACAACACATGTACAAGTTTTGCATGAAAGTGATTGATACTCTAGAAGAGTTGAAAACACTGCAAAGTAATGTTGACAAGGAAGAGAAATGTATCTGGGCTAAATTGAAATGTGTCCAACGTCCTGAAGAGATTTGGGTTTCTGAGGAGGGTCAGATGGTCCTGCCCAATAGTTTATTGTCGCAAATGGCCAAATATTATCATAGTCAGGCACACATTGGGAGGGATGCCATGGTTAGATTGTTCAAGATCAACTGGTTTAACCCTAAGTTCAGGCAGGCAGCAGAGGCAGTATGTCATCGTTGTATGATTTGTCAGCAGCTAAACATGGGAAAAGGGACAGTGGTGAATTTGAGTCACATTGGAAGAGCAGGAGGTCCATTCAGCAGAATGCAATTGGATTTCATTGAAATGCCTGCGTATAGAGGTTTGAAGTACTGTTGGTGATCATGTGTGGTTTTAGTAACTGGATTGAAGCATACCCTACCAGAAGGAATGACAGTCTCGCAGTAGCAACATTTTTGCTAAGGGAGCCACAAATATGTAATGGCCAGATGCATTGCATTTGGTGTTGATGTCGATGAGAAACACACCTGACAGGAAGACAAGGCTGTCGCCCCATGAGATCCTCACAGGCAGAGCAATGAGATTACCAGCAGTTCCAGCCAATGCACTTGTAAACATTACGGAGGATGTGGTGTTGGACTATTGCAAGGGTCTGGCTGCTGTGGTGTGCCCTTTCTCTCAGCAGATGCAGGCCACCACCCTGCCACTCATCCACAATCCAGGGCACAACCTGAGAGCCGGTGACTGGGTCGTTGTCAGGAAGCATGTTTAAAGACTTGCTTAGAACCGCGTTGGAGGGGTCCTTATCAGGTGGTGTTAACAACTACGATAGCTATGAAGTGTGCAGAACTCTCGAACTGGATACACGCAAGCCATACAAAGAGAATGGTATGTCCACTAGATCATGAAGAAGTGCTGTTGAGAGCACCAACAACAGGGAAACAGATCACCGCACCTGAACCAGAAAAAGAGCCAGCAGAGCCTGAAGTTGAAACAGGGCTTGTGGAAGATGGTTCTATTACTCCTGTAAGAGACGAGAGTGAAGAATTACAGGAGGGAGCATAAGAACCAATCTCGACGGATACAGCAGGAGAGCCTAGCTCAGTAGAGGTTCTCCTCGAAGCAGACGGTGCTGAAAGGCAGACAGCACAAGTGCCAGGCCAAGAGGGGGAAAGAGTTGAGACGGGTCAAAATCAAAGTGATCCGACCCCTCCTGAGCCCGTTGCAAGTCCATCAAGAGAAAACACCATAGAGAAAGAGAAAGAGAAGAGTCCAATCCTGAGAAGAATATTGACAGAAGGAACAAGAAAAGTAGATAGTTGGCCTGAATCGCAGGTTGGGAAGAAGAAAGAGTTGGTCATAAACAAAACAATAGAGGGAGAAGTAGATACTATGAGAAAAGAAGAATTGAATGAAGGAGAACTAAGCGGTGATCGAAAGTTGAAAAGAAAGAGAATAACAAGTCGATGCTACGCAGGTCCTGAATGGGCAAATGCAACTACCAATGAATGGCAACACAAGTTTATGTCTTTTTGTTTTGATGGAAAAGTTCCAAGTCAGTACTTTGATGCAACCTGAGGGTGAATAAGAAGCTGATTTGTTGAGCTAATCTGGAGAAATCTTAGAGAGACTGTTTGAAAATAAACCTGAAAGAGACATTGATAACCTGATTTGACATTGAAAACCAGATGTGACACACTGCTAATCGATTTTGACAAAGGAAAAGGGTTCCTGGATGTAAAACTGAACTGTGCGAGAAGAATTATTTCTGATTTTTACTTCACTTTATTTAAGTTACTTCTGCTTTCTGATTCTTTACAGATCATGGCTGAGCTAAATAATCAAGACAGAAATGCTAGGCACTATAGATACATGAGTATTGGATTGGCAGCTATGTGTGTAATAATGTTTATAGTGATGATTGTGGGAATGTCTGTTCATGATATGTAAAGAGCTACTTTTGCTTCCACACCTGAAACTACTACATTAACAGCTTTAGAGAAGTTTAAGTTAGATGAGAAGTATTTGCATGATCATACTAATGCACAAGGAGAGCTTTCTTCTAGGAGAGCTTTCTTCTAATGTTTTCTATCGCTTGTTGAGTGAGTATGTTGATACAATGGATGCGAGGAATTGTCTTGTGTGTATGCAAATTCCTTCGTTAGTCGAAGAAGGAGTTATGTACCATAGTATTTCACTATCTTATGGAATAAGCTGTAGTTTGCTACTAACAAGTTTCTATAACCAAGAATATATACAGTATTTTTATTCTAACTATGACATGGTGTTTTCATTTGTTCCTATTATTCAATATTTGAGTAAAGTAGCTAGAGAGCATGATATAGTTCTAGTTAGAGGATTCTTTGAGCCTACACTAACATTTGGGACAGCTTATGTGCATCGTAACAACCTAACGTTCTTGCTTACACCTTTAGAGAAAAGCTTCATAGGGCATACTGATGATAGGAAAAAAGCACTAAAAGAGAAATTAGAAAAGGGTTTAGAGAAGAGGACTTACAAAAATGATTATGCTTACACTGCTATTAAAATGCAAGGGAAATTAGCATTAGATGCATTACACGTAGGGAAGTTTTGTATATATAGGCCAAAATCACTCACTGACACTTTATTTGTGGGAACAAGTGAATATAGGCATGTGTTTTTGTTTCAGAGTAAATTGACTTTTATGCTGAATGGTCAAGACCCTACGATTCCTGGGATCTATTATATTTGTGGACTTAATGCTTATTACCGTCTTCCAAGAGGATGGTATGGGACATGTTATTTGGGGATAGTTTTCCCAAAGATTTATCAGATAGATGACTTAAAGAAGTTTCCAAAATTGACTGAATTACATCATAAGCGACAGAGGAGGGAAACCTCTTCTGCAATTGTGGGAGATATATTTGGTGCAGTGATTCCTTCAGTGGGAGGCATTCTGAATTTGATCAAGATACAAAAGTTGTCTACTATTGTGGATAACATGCTGACAAACTTCATAGGGGCAATACTCCAGATAGATGCTGAATCAGCCGCGGATAGAGCTATGACGCTTCAAAATAGGCTTGCTTTAGACATTCTTTTAGCGAAAGATGGTGGAGTCTGTAAGATGATTAATGTTAGGCACTGTTGCTCCTATATTCCAGACAATGATAGGGAGATACGAGACTTAGGGCCATATGTACGAACACATGTTCCCATTGATACAGAATGGGAAAATCCCTTTGCTACATCTGGCCCTTACTCACTAATCTAACTAACTCAAGTAAGGATTTAGAGGAATTGAAGGAACCAGGTGTTTGGGAAAAGGTTGGAAAAGGATTTGCTTAAGTGGGAAATTGGCTTAGTCAAATTTGGAATGTGGCATTATTAAAAATCATAAATATTAATTCTGATTGCTTGCATATTAGGAATATGGGGTTCATGTAAATTATGTCAAAAGTTAAAATTGAAAAGATCTAAAAATAATCAGAGGAGGAAGAACGAAACAGAGAAAGAATTTATAGGGAAGATTTGAGAAGGAGACAAAATACAGCTGAAACTGAATTGTGAAATAATGGTAAAGAAAGGTGTGATGACATATTTAGTCATCAGAGAAGGGACTGTTGAAGCAGTTATGCTAATTAGAAATTATTAATACATGTTTATGTGTTTTGATTAACAAAAGTTCATAGAGAAATTAATCGTAGAGGAAATAATGTGCACGTTTGAAAATGTGCCCATGGAGAATGGTAGCCACTTATCTGAATTTGTACTAAAACAATTAAAAATGCATAAAATAATGAAAATGTGTAATAATAATGTAGTAATGTGCCATATTGAGATGTATAACCTATGTTTTGCATTATATTGTAAAGTTAACTTAGCCGAAGTTGTGGTCTATTTTTTGCCAGGCCTCATGCAGAAGCTGAAATATTAGAGCATGCTGGAGGAAAGTGACCATGATAAACTAACCTTGAACAACTCAATGTTAAAGTCTGCTTAGCTAGAATTTTCTGCAATGTACCGACGGACAGGAGATGATGGAATCAAATTGCTACAATTATGTGTAGAGTAGAAGAGATGTACTTTCCCAGGACTCAAACAATAAAGACACTGACTGAAGAGGAAGATGCAACATTTTTGATACCTGAGAAGCAGGATGATGAGGACATCGAACAGTGAACCAATCAATGAACTGAGAACGGCGAAATACTAGAACTGATAGATTTCCAGAATTGAATGTATTGGGTAGGGACACATATGGTGATTAATTGACCAATTAGGAATTAGGGGGATGGACTGAAAAACGTTAGTAAAAAGTCATGACAAGGGGCTAAAACTTCAGATGCGAGAGGTGAAATGCTGACGTCAAGAGACGCGGATGGAGATTCTGTTATTGGTCTTATGCACCTGAAAACCTGATGCCTTGCAGATCAATTGATGACCTGAAGACAATGACTGACTTTGTTGCTGATCCATTCCGTGGATAGGTATCTATGACAATGTGACTGATTAACTTTTGTCCCTGTCCTTTCTAGGTACCAACTGCACTGTTTTTATAGTTATCTTCTAGCTAGATGTTTTCTAAATTCATGTTTTCTAAATTGCTTTTACATGAAGTCCCAACATACTGATGCTAGATGCTAATCTGGGTTAGGTAGGATTCTTGGGTGACGTTGACGATAACAAATGATTGACAAACTGATTGCTGAACTGTGCTATTAATGTCAATATATTAATCTTTGCTGGCTTATGCTGAAGCATTAGAGCACATATTTTCTCAAGTTCTGATTAGATTGTTTTATTGGTGGTCACTAATAAACTAATTCTAGGCTGATTGAATAAAGTTTGAGTTAACCTTATGCACTAGAAAATGTAACTAATAGGGAAATAGAAATTGTGAAAACTTATATTGAGGTGTGGTTATTCATGAAATGTTGATATTATTGTCTAATAATTAATTATTCTCTTACTGGTTATTGATGGGTTATATTGTATATTGATAACATTGGTCACTACATGGCTAAGATACTCCATGCGATCCAAAAGGTTCATCGGGCTATACACGTCCCCTTGTAAGTTTACTTACTAAGGACGAGGCGTGCTAGCAATAGTAACACTGTTTCCCCGGAATTGGGTATTTGAGTGAGCCATATCAGCACAGCATTGGTGAAGGGTACATGCAGTCATGGTAATCTTGACTGGCAGACAAATAACAGAAGCTGTTCACTGCAAACTGTCTTTTCAAAATGATTGAACAGTTTTCTGCATTTTATCTTGGGTGCTAAATTACAGTGTATATTAAGGGCCTGATTTGAAGTTTGTTCAACAGATTCTCTGTCACAAATATGATGATGGTGACACCCTGTCTGCCTTATTACAAGTGCATTAGGCTATAATGCACTTATAATACACAGGAGCCTGCAAAAGTCTGTCCTTGATTTCCTTATTACAGGAGAGTTGTGGCATTTCTAGTCACCTGTAATAAAGAAATGAAGTAGGTACTCAGAGGCAATAAGATATTACAGCTGACATCTGACCATAATGTTGGCTGCTTGCGCCACCAGCCGGGCTGGGAAGCTGGCCATGAATCATACTTGCAGCTACAGTTTACGCAAGGTAAACATAAAAACATGAAAAGTGATTTTCCTTCTTCTGATTTAATAAAAAAAAAAAGGAAAAGTGATCAGCAGAAAGGAAATATTTATGAGAACACATTTTTGTGTTCCCACTCTGTAGGTCATTGCAGGAAAAAGTAGAGGTGCTAATTTATGGGGAATTGGCACTTTGCTGCACTGCCCTGCATCAAAGTGAAGGGACAGGAATGCGCTGTATCTATAGCATATGACGCATTCCTATCCTTTTCCTCTGTGCTGGTGCACAAGGGGCTGCCCAGCCCCAACACAGGCAACTTTGCTCCATGGTGCAAGGATGTCTGCATTGCATGCATGATTGTTTTTGTGCAAAAAGGGCATCTTCCTGCACAAAAAGCAATCCTGGGGGCTTTTCCTCTTTCTGTGTGTGCTGCAAGATGCAAAAGAGGAAAAAATGAAGAAAAATAAAGATATTTCTTCCTGTTGTGCATCCCCTGGGGAGGAGTAAGGTTGGGTGCATCTTCAGGTTTACAAGTACTTGTAAATACAGTGAAGCCTCAAAATCCCTAGGTGTTACATGGGAACATCCACCACAATGCCCATGGAATGTCTCCCGTGCGCAGAGTAAAGCAACTTCGCGATTTGCGCTGCCTTGCCTTAATCCACATCTATGAGGCCATTCAAAGGCACACAAAGTGGGTTTGTGTGGCCCCATACATATGAGTTCAAAGTTTGTGCCGCCAATGCATCACAAAAGTGACGTAACAGCATCCCAAAGGGCTCATGGATATGCCCCAGAGTCTCTGCATGTTTCTACACAATCTGAGCCTCAGCATTTTTTAACATCATTTACATTCAACTGATACTAATATCTCTTTTTCGAAAAATGTATGTGTCTAATTTCTCTTCATAGATCCTTCTTTTCTACTTCTTATCTGAAATGAACATGACAAAGAAAGATAGTAAGAGCTTCATTTACGAGGCCCTAGTGGCACACTGCGCCACCGGAGCATAATTGTTTTGACGCTCTGATGGTGCAGTGTGCCAGCCTATATTTACAGGCCATGCAAAGCCAACTTGTAAATATGGATTTCTTTCACACATAACACTGCGTGAAGGGGCTTTTCATGGGTGTTGCTTGGGGTGTTCCCATGCATCACCCATGGAACCCGAAGTAATCTGACCCATTCCCAAATTTATAATTCTGGGAATGCATTAGATTCCTACACCACTTCAGTGGTGGCATTATCATGATGCAATGAAGAGAAATATTTTTATATCTCCCCATTTTTCCTCTTTCTGTGTGTGCTGCAAGATGCAAAAGAGGAAAAAATGAAGAAAAATAAAGATATTTCTTCCTGTTGTGCATCCCCTGGGGAGGAGTAAGGTTGGGTGCATCTTCAGGTTTACAAGTACTTGTAAATACAGTGAAGCCTCAAAATCCCTAGGTGTTACATGGGAACATCCACCACAATGCCCATGGAATGTCTCCCGTGCGCAGAGTAAAGCAACTTCGCGATTTGCGCTGCCTTGCCTTAATCCACATCTATGAGGCCATTCAAAGGCACACAAAGTGGGTTTGTGTGGCCCCATACATATGAGTTCAAAGTTTGTGCCGCCAATGCATCACAAAAGTGACGTAACAGCATCCCAAAGGGCTCATGGATATGCCCCAGAGTCTCTGCATGTTTCTACACAATCTGAGCCTCAGCATTTTTTAACATCATTTACATTCAACTGATACTAATATCTCTTTTTCGAAAAATGTATGTGTCTAATTTCTCTTCATAGATCCTTCTTTTCTACTTCTTATCTGAAATGAACATGACAAAGAAAGATAGTAAGAGCTTCATTTACGAGGCCCTAGTGGCACACTGCGCCACCGGAGCATAATTGTTTTGACGCTCTGATGGTGCAGTGTGCCAGCCTATATTTACAGGCCATGCAAAGCCAACTTGTAAATATGGATTTCTTTCACACATAACACTGCGTGAAGGGGCTTTTCATGGGTGTTGCTTGGGGTGTTCCCATGCATCACCCATGGAACCCGAAGTAATCTGACCCATTCCCAAATTTATAATTCTGGGAATGCATTAGATTCCTACACCACTTCAGTGGTGGCATTATCATGATGCAATGAAGAGAAATATTTTTATATCTCCCCATTTTTCCCCTTTCTATGTGGGCTGCATTCCGCAGCCCACATAGAATGAAGAAAACACCTCTTGTGATTGTTTTTGTGCAGGAAGGTGTCCCTTCCTGCACAAAAACAATCATCCTCGCCATGCAGGCATCTTTGCACCATGGTGCAAGGGGGCCTGCATTGGCACTAGGCAGCAAATTCTTTGACAGAGGAGGAGGATAGGACAAAAATTTGCTGTATTTTGTAGATACAGTGCATTTCTCTCCTTTCCCAGTGGTGCACGGTGGCACAGCAAGTGCCTTGCTGCACCGCCCTGTGCCAATGGCCTCATAAATGAGGCCCTTAGCATTTAGGACCACATGTACGAAGCATTTTGCACGTCACAAATGGCGAATTGGGCCGTTTGCGACGCGCAAAATGCAATTTGGGATGTACAGACAATTTTTGTGATTCAGGAAACTATTTACTGAATCACAAAAAGGGTTTGCGAGTCGCAATTATGAAGGGGTGCTCCCTTCCTAATTGCGAGTCGCAATCCCATGTATGACTGTTTTGTGACCGCAAATCCGGTCTCAAAACGATCGCAGTTAGCACCAGTTTCAAACTGGTGCTAATCCATTTGCAAATTGGAAGGGGTCCCCATGGGAACCCTTCCCCTTTGTGAAAGGCAGCAAACACTTTTTTTTCAGAGCAGGCCTTCATTTTCTGTTTTTGAAATGCATCTCATTTCCTTTAAGGAAAACGGGCTGCATTTCAAGCAAGCATTTACAACGCAATAGGTCTCGCATTTGCGAGAGCTAGAGCTATCAGCGCTGTAAATGGCAATGTCTTTTACCCATGTGGTTTGGTTTACAGCGGATTTATGTGGGTTGAATTAGAATTGTAAGTTGTGGAATTATAGGGGTGTGGAATTGTGTGGTGTGTAGTATATCTGTGAAGCTGAATGATGTGGTATGGTGAATAGATAGGGGTAAAAGCTGCACAGAATAGAAAGAAATGACCTTAGAGAAGGGATATGTAGTTTGTGCACAAAGTGGTGCATGAAGTCAGACAGAGGAGCAGAAAGAGTGTGTGAGAAACAAAGAAGGGGGGAAGCATGCCACAGACTTAAAGAGAAAGTGCCTGTGAATGCAGAAGACACCCCAATAAGAGGGTGAGAGCGTGGGTTTGAGGGGCAAAAAGGTTGAAAAGACACAGCAAAGAGACTGTGTTTGAATACCTGCAGTGAACTAATATGAGGCTGGAAGTGTGCACAAGAGAGAGCGAGAGAGAGAGAGAGAGAGAGAGAGGAGAGAGAGAAAGAGAGAGGAGAGAGAGAGAGACACGAGGTGGAGGGCACCCAAAGGGGAGGGAGGAAGGGAGAGGTGGGCCAGTGCACAGTGCCAAGAGGTACAGGAAGGTTGCATGTGTGAATAGGCAGTATAGAGGGAAGACAGGGAGGGTGAGTGAGGGATTACAGGGGGCAGTGGAATTGCAAGGTAAGAGGGGTAGTGGAAGTGTGAGGAAGAGATGAGAGGGGCAGTGGGTGTGTTGGGGAGATATGACAGTGATGGTGGCCGTGCAAGGTAGAGATGGCTTGTATTCAAATTGTTTGTTGTGGAATTGTGTAGTGTGGAGCTGTGTAGTGGAAATATGTGCCCTGGTGTGCTTCGGAATTATGTGGATAGTAAAGAAATGGTATTAAATGTAGTGGAATTATGTAGAGTCAAATTCTGTATAATGGAGTTAATTATGTGGAATGGTAGTGTGTGTTGTGGCGTGGCATGTTGTGGAGTTGAATTATGTGGTGAGACGTTAAATTTTGTTGCATGAAGTGAAAATATATGGTGTGTAGGCACTGCCAGGTCAGCTGGTATAACAGATCAGTCCATTAGCTAGCTTTTTGAGCCTAGTAATCCACATTTAATTTTAAATTAAATAGCAAGTGCTGCTGCTTATGATGTGTTGCGCCATAATACCTTGAAATGTTTGAGCAGCCTCTTCAGCCCTAGGGCACCACTCCCAGCATATTCACCTCGAAGCTTCTAGGATACATGGTAAAGTTGCCTCTATGGGTTATTCCTTTAAAACAAATGTATCCTCCTTCTATAAAAGAAGCTGCTCAGCAAACAACATAAACTGGAGGAGACTTTTTGGAAAAACAATTAATTCTTTGGCCAACCTAAATACACCTGACCAACATGCCACAATAACAGATGAAGCACAGTGACTATGAGATGGATGCTATGCAAAGTAGGGAATTTAAAACTCAAACACTGTGGTAGTGGTCCATTTGGAACATATTAAAAGTATTATGTTTCCCTACTCTGAATGAAGTCTTTCCTGTAAGGAGCAACAACAAAGCAACGAAACCATGGCCAAGAACTAAACAACGGAAATAGCTAACGCATCTTTAAATACATTTGAGACTTTCTCAAAGCTTATTGTTTGTTTGGCAGCCATTCCTCAAATGGATTAGTCAAATGAGTCAAAAGGGTAAGCATTTCTTTCCAACTGTTACAGCTCAAAGCTGATTATTCTCAAATAGCGGTACTTATATTTCTCCTACAACTGCTAGACCCCTTTCCGCCAACCAAACAGCTCCACTATCACTGTTGCAAGTAAATCAAGGAAAATGTGAGTGAGAATGGCTAATCGGAGATGCAGAGACCTAGACAAAGTGAATAATCAGACCTTTTTACTGTTCCACTTTTTCAGAGACAGTTGCTGTTAAAGCATACCAAATTGGGTAAGAAACATTACGTGTATGGGTTCATAGGTGACCGATGTCACCTGCTCAACTGAAACGGCTTATATACCCTGAAGCGGGGCCTGTGTGACTGGGATAAAGGCATCACTTATTCGTCACCAGTGGTTACCACTTGCCACACTGCACCGTTCCCTGCAAGACATAGCTGCGGTTAGCAACAGCACAGCCTATTCGGCCGAGACGGGCTGTCATTGTACAGTTGGCCAGTCCACCTAAAACAATATTTGTCAACTGCAGAGGCACGTGGGGAACTCTAGAGCCAATGAGCAGTTCAGAATTTGTGCAGCGTAATAGGATTAGCTGAGCTGCACCAATCTTAGATCATTTTACAAACTACGAGCTCCTCTCCCTCTCAGAGGGCTGCTAGAACATGTATAGTCGTGGATTTGTTTGTTGTGCGACCTGGAAGTGCTGAAACTAAAAGATTAATAACAGACAACAAAAATTAGGCTGAGTTCACGAACAGTCTGTGTTAGTACCACACAGGCGATCACCATAGTGCACAGACTAGTAGTATGTCACTTTGTACTTAAGACTCGATGGCCCGGATACATCTTTCTTGTGTACGCTGCTGCTTTTCTTGCAATGCATCATAGTCTGGCAAAGAAATCCCCCAAAACACGCACAGTAAGTGATTAAGACCTTCTAGAGACTATGCTAATAGTTAGCTGGAGTTACTGGATAGTGGCAAGCAGTCCTGATACTAATCTGTACGATGTTTGTTTGTAACCATAGGAAGCAAGTCATCAGTGGTCGCTGCAGTGGGACTGCAAAAACAAACAAAAAAGTTCCACAAATCACACAATAAAGATAACCACTGGAAGGAGATTGTACTTGGTCCCTGCGCTCGGGGAGAGATAAACACCAAAGGAGGCATGACAAATGCATCCCTGAAACAAACAGAAACAAAGCTTACAAGATTGACAAAGCAACAAGCCGATCACAAGTATATGGGCTGGCATAAATCCCACAGACTAATTACAGCATGTCGAGTCTAGACTCGACCTAAAAATAAACTGCTTTTTTTAAAAGCAGTCACAGACATGGTGGTCTTCTGTCTCCAGCAGGCCACCATCCCTGTGAGGGTGGCCATTCCCAATGGGGTCGCAAATTGCAACCTGCCTCATGAATATTCATGAGGCAGGTTATTTGCGACCCCCTTGCAAATCGCAAACAGTGTCATTGCCACTATTGGACATAAGGTTTTTGGGACTCACAAATTGCGAGTCTCAAAACGTATATTTCGTACATGTGGCCCTTAATCTGATTGTGGTAAGGTTGATGGCCATGTACGATGATGAACAAGGTAGGCCTGGGACATATTTTATTTATGCTGATGTAATTTGTGTAAATTTGAGGATTTCATGTTATGAATGTAAAATTCCCAAAATGATGGGATTACGCCACTTTACATAATTATGTGACATTCGCAGTGAGAGAGCGTAGTTTAATATTACATATTATAGACGTGAAATGCTTATGATTAACAATGCTGCATTAAATAAAATATTCATTGAAACATATTCATTAACGTAAAGGATTTTCATGTATGTGAACTAATGTCAACTGTAAGAAATAATCGTTCATAGATTGCCAAAGCTGTGCACATTAAAACGCATAAGACTGCATTCGTTAGAATCATATATCTTAAGTTAGCGTGAGTCAAGCAAAGCTGTGTAGCTCTCATATTAAAGCTTATTTTTCTGTCTCTTCAGTGTACTGACTTGCAAAAGACCATGACCCAGCGATTGTTCTTTTTCCTTACTTATTTGATACAATGCCCAACTCTCCCATCCGCATGCTAGTAGCTTCTAGTTTAACAGATATGTACTTCGAAACATTAATGGACACTTCCAAGGATGATGAAGCGAAAAGAAGAGAACTTTTGTCCTGATATGTGTAAAGTCGATGAAGTAACCCCGGATGAGCCACCTACGAAAATACGTCAATTATGAAGACCAATTAGAAATTAGAAAAGTATCAAGAAATGACAACATGCATTACTTAATGTATAATTTGATAGGTTACCAATGGTGGGGTGTATTGACTGACCAATAGAATTTTGGGGGAATGTATTACGAAAAAGGGATAAAAACCCATGACACAGGAGACAAGAGAGCATTAGGTAGGGAATGATATCGATTGCATCCCGAAACTCTGTCACTCTATTTGGTGATTTGAGACTTAGACAAAACCATCCTTGCCCATAGACTGCCCCATTACACCTTTCTCCTTATGAGGAAAGTGACCCTTGCTTTTAACTTAGATAGACTGACGGTGATCTAACTAATGTCCTGAAGACGAAGACTGATCCTGTATGCTGACCTATTCAGAGGAGGGTAATCATAATGTTGCTACTGGAACTTCATTTATATGCCTTTTCTTTCTAGGTACCAACTGCTGTATGTTTTGATTAGAGACCTTATTTAGATGTTTTTCCAAATTGATGTTCTAAATTGTTTTGCATGAAGTCCAACATGCTAATGCTAATTAAAGGTTAGATGAGGCATCCATTTAGACTGACAAACTGACGTGACTGACTTGGTACTATGCTGAACTTGTATTACGATCTGCTTATAGTTAACTGATTATCTATGTTTCTGATCTTTGCAATATTGAAAGTCTATCATGATTGTCATCTTGTGATTATGCTTATTTGCTTCTTGATATTGAGATTGACGCATTTGCTATTAGATTGTAATCAAGAGGGAATAAAACTCATAAAACTTCATTAAAGTGTGATTATTCATGACTGAAATGTCATGGTTGCGCCGAAGGCTTATTAATGTCTAAGGTGGGATACATTTTGATGCTAACTGTTGATAATGTTATTGACATATTAATCAATATATTGATCAGTTACCTCGTCCTACGGTGTCTCACCACTGGGTCCAAAGATTCATCGGCCTAAAACGAGACCTGATGTGTATAAATTAACATAGACGGACGCGTTCACAGTTCTGGTAGCAGAGTACGGTTTGGCCCTTGGGGGCCCTAGGACGGAGTTTTCATTGTTTAATTTGTTTTCTGTGATAATGCAATTTGGGGAGATGATGAGTTGCTAGATTCGCCAGGGTTTTCCCGGGATCTCAGAGCCTGCCTAAATGAGTTGGGAATGTTCTCGGCGCCATAGTATGTGTGGTTAGGGTCTCTTGCGCTTATTAAACTTAATGCATTCTGCAGGTGGTTGTGAATATTTGAGTGTGAATAGGCCAAATTAAGTGTTGTTTAGAAGGAGTGGGCGTACTCCACAGTATGAGAGTAGGGAAGTCGGCGTACTTCATGTGAATGCAGCGCTTATTGCTCAAAATTATCCACATGGTTGGTTGTTGTATACGGACCTATTGAGGTCTAAGACTCCGGAGTATGATGTTAAATATGGTTTGTGTTGTAATCTGTGCGGTTTAGTAGGTCAATCGGGCGTGGTTGACAAGTCAAGTTTGAGTTATGATGCATGTGTGAAACCTTCGATGGAGATTTGACAAGTTCTAAAGTGCACTAGAAGGAGTCATTGACAAGTCGAGAGCAGGATTTGCAGGTCGAATTCTGCTTGCGTATGAGGGAACTGAGAAGGAGAGAGTAGCGGCCGAGGCTTCAAGTGAAATCTCTGTAAAGTTCTGAAGCGATTGTGTTACCCTTCCTGTAGTAAACCGGCAGATTTGTGTTGTCATTTTAAGTGCTTGCAATAATTTGCATTAGTTTGTATGGGTTGTAAGGAGTTAGTGAGGTGTGGACAAGCCGCAAGACTTTGTCAGCTGCAGTCTGTGTGAGTGTGACGTCAGTGGTGCCGCGCTGAGATAGGTCAGATGCCGAGAGGGGTCGCGCACGGATTGGCTGCCGTCCGTGAGAGGCAATAGGTTGAGCAAAGGGTAGGTGAAGAGTGTCCTGGGAATTAAGCAGTTTTTCTGATTAAATTCAAATAAAAATGAATTTTGTTAAGGCATTCAAAAGCGCTTTGAAAGGAGATATGTATACTGTATTGTTGCAACTGATGGGGAACCTACACCACCTGAGGGTACACCAGCTTATACATTTATGGAGGAAAAGGGTGTTGCACCATGTTTATGGATAAAACAATGGCGCAAATTAACAGAGAAAGAGGGGTGTCTAGCGTTTCCGGAACATGGAACATTTAACCTTAAGGTGTTAGAAAATTTGAGGTGGATGTTAAGTACACAGAAACGACGTCCAAGACCGGCACAATATGAGGCTTTGGCGATTTGGGACCTGATGGCTCTTAAACATAGACAAGAAAGATTTCACAGAAGATTGACAAGGGCAGAAAAGTCCTATGCAGAGGCTAGATGGGATAATGAGAACAAAATGTGGAGACGAGGAATAGTGGATGGGTTAAAGCTGTTTCCGGCAATAACACAGGGAGAAGAGACACAGGGAAAGAAAGCTTCCTGCAAAACTGACAAAAACTCAGGCAAATTCAAAGAGAACAAAAGGTCCTGGGAAGAAGAGGATGATTCAGATGATGAGGCGTTTATGGATAGATTGTTACATGATCGCCCGCCACCGTATACGGTGAGCGACAATGCTCCAAGTACTAGCTTGGATCCTGGGAACCAGACAAAGGAGAAGGGCGTTTCTGATACAGGGCAGACTAGCGATACAGCTTTGATACAGAATGGTGTCAGTGTACCCACTGCACCAGACTCGCCGATAAAGTTGCAGCCTCCACCGCAGATAAAAATAATTTACCCCGATGTCCCAGTACTCGAGACTACTACAAACTTGGTGGTGCCACCGGACCCGATATATACAAAGCCTAGGTTAATACAGATTGAGTCAACTCCACAGTTAGTGTCACAACCGCCACAACTGATACCTGGGTATAACCCCGTAGCGGGTCCTTTGCAGGAACCTGCACCAGGGACATTAGAGCAGACCTATGGTGTCACCGCTCCAAGAAGCTTGGGATCAGGCCAGACACCTGCCGCTATATCGCTACCTATTACTGTTGGTCCCCCAGTACCATTATATGCACAGGAGAAAACAGGGACATGCGAACAGGGGGTTATGACTCATGAAGCGATAAGAGGAGGGCCTATTAGAACTCCACAAATAATGGCCCAGGAGGACAGGTTTGCGGACAATCAAGACCCTTAATGGACCTCAGTCCAATAGGGGCACCTCTTGAGGCAATGCGACAAGCAGGGTTGGGAGTTTTGACTCCCCAAACTATGAGTACAAATACCTCATACACTCCAATGATACATGCAGGGAACATTTCACTGCAGGGTTTTACAGTACAACAGTTGAATGAGTGGTTAGAAAAAACTTGCACTTCACAAAAAACTATAGTGACTACAGTCGAACCTGAAAAAGAAAAACAAGAAGAATACCTGAATCTAGTACGACTAGGAGTAGAAGCTGCTGAATTAGTGGATGGAACAATGGGAGTAAATAGGTTGGAATCTTACACTGAGGCAGAATTGAGGTACCTATGCCCTAAGATTACCAAAGAGGTAAGCAAAGTACACCAGAAATTAACGAATTTGGCAGACAAATACAATATCGACATTGGAAACACGAAACATTTGAAACGGAGTTACAGATTAGATTTTCACACGAAAGATTTTGAACACATGAGATCTGCAGGTATGAAGACACACTTGAAAGAGCTGCTGCAAAGCGCACAAATTTGGGGAGCACTAGAGAAATGGGAAGGCCGGTGGGCAAAGAAAAGAGATAAGGGAAAAAGAGATAGCCCAGGATCTAATGAAACAACAGTCACACCTAATTTAGACTCTGTGAAAATTCTACCTATGAGAGAAACAGCTGGTGGTGTCTTGGTGCATGTGCCTTGGTCTAGAGGAGACATTTTGTCCTTTACGAATGATTATCCCAGGTTAAGAGAAAAACCGATTGAGTGAAGCTTGCAAAATGTCTCTGGGAAGACTTGAATACCTTGTTTGAGATTATTGTTCCGCCAGACTTATGGCTCGAGTGCAAGAGAGGGGTAGATTGGCCCACAAAGGAACCGGCAAGGGATAAAGTGACTGGAGCACCTTCTGAAGAGGTGATGAAATATTATCATAAAGTAATTGAGTTTTTGAAACAAAAGGTGTCGCCGAAGGTGACTGATTGGCAGAAAATCGACCGGACCTCTCAAGAGGTTAAAGAGTCAATACATGCATATTATGAAAGGTTGTTGAAGGCATTCAAACATTACAGTGGTACTGAAACAATTGAACCGAAGGACATGAACCATCTTGTGTTTAGGTTCGTCGAAGGGCTGAGACCGGAGGTCAGCCAAATGATTAAAAATCATCTGATTTGTTGGCAAGCTAAACCGATTGATGAAGTATTACAGTATGCAAAATACTGTAGTGACGAAATTGAGTTGAAGCAGAAAAAGTTGAAGGAGAAAGTGATGGTGATGCAGATAAGGGCTGCACAGGCTGGAATACAGGGAAATGGTGCTCAGCAAATGATACAGCAACAACCGCAATTGAATGGTGTGTTTCAGGCACAGCCGAGAGGTAGAGGTCGGGGATTTGTGAACCGTGGTTCGGACGTGAATAATGCCGTTATTCAAAATGATGGTCAAGGAGTGAAAAGGATATCACCATGTCATGCGTGCGGGGGCGTGGGACATTGGAAACGAGATTGTCCGAATATAATGCCGGGTGGTACAGTTCAGCAGAGTATTAATGCCGGTTCACTACAAAATTCACGAGGCCCAAGAATGAGACACCAGAATCAGAATTATCAAAATAATTTGGTGCAAATGTCAGGGGTGCAACCCATGCAGCAAATACAAATGCCGCGTTTCCAAACAGTGTCAGTACAACCAATACAACAGCAGATCCCTATGGTGCCTAGACAGCAAATGCAGTTACCCTTAGCTCCGATGGGGCAGCAACAGGTGACGCTTCCTCAGCAGGTCACAGGTCAGGTAAAAACCCAAAACAACACTGTACAACAATTCCCATTAAGAGGTGAAAGTGATATGAATGAAGATTGGTCAGATGACAGATCAGACAGTGAAGAGTGCAGGCTTGCAGCATCTTTAGAGGTAGACCAGAGAGGCCCATATGTGGAGGGAAAAGTAATGGGCTACAAAGTCTCATTTTTAGTTGACACAGGAGCTACACGCTCTACGGTTCGCAGTGCAGAAGTAGCGAGACTACCTCTTTCGGGGCGCACCATACGAGTGGTCGGTTTGAAATCTGATTCAGAGCGAGCCATCACTTTCAAGCGAGGGCTTTCCCTTAGCACTATTGATTATATCCGGGTGGACATCAGGCTATGGTCAAGTTCACTGGACATGGAAATTTTATCTCGCTTGGATAGCGATCATAAACCTCTGGGCCTTGTACTGACCAACCATGCATTCTTAAGAGTCCATCACACAACGATTACTAATGTCCCACTCCCTTACCTGAACCATAGACGTTCTCGGGTCTGTTGGCCAAAGGTTGAATCCAATCCGTACTTGATTGGGGAATTATATTCATTATTTTTAAAACTCTTCATAGATTACGAGGATCAAGAAGCCCCTGACATTCCTATTATGTCTATCCACATTAAATTGGTGGATTCCCTACAAGGTATCTTCTATAGGGAAACCCCTTCCAAATCGAGACCAGCTGATACCCCCGTAGGGATTGGTATAATCAAGACTGTGTGCGAGCAAGATCTAATCTAAACAAGGCTGTAAAAAACTCTACTCAAGTGGCTATTAAAGAGGCCCGACGTAGGTATGCTAACGCCCTGAAACAAGCAAAAAAAGACTGGGATAATGAGATATGGCAGAAGCTGCTTGCAGCAGTCAAATACAAAGATGATAGTTCCTTTTGGCGGCTGTTGACCTCTAGTGCGAAAAGGGGCAATGATGATATCGGTATGAATATACAGCCCGAAAGATGGGTGTCCTATTTTTCTGGAATATACGCTCTGCCCGCACCGCAAGCTCCGGTGGATCCTGGATACGATGAGTGTTGGGCTGTTAACATGACCTCAACTGAGAGCATTGTTTTTACCTTAGCCGAAACAATAGCTGCAATCAATTCTTTGAGGCCAGCAAAAGCCCCTGGTCCAGATAAGATCCCAGGGGACCTGTTTAAATCAGAACCAAAGATATGGGCATGGTACATCAATTTATTGTCTAATGCCATAGCAGCTGGTAGCCCTATTCCAGATTCTTGGCGTGGCGCAGAAATAATACCGATTTATAAAAAGGGTGATGTAGGTTCACCTGCAAACTACCGTCCAATCAGCCTTATTGACATCCTTCAGAAGACGTTTGCTAAGCAAGTCTTAGATAGGCTTATCGATTGGATCCAAGACAACCAAATCTTATCCCCCTTACAGGCCGGTTTTCGGCCCAAAACTCAAGTCTTCAGACTGTCATTATTATTTTGGAAGTATGTCACTCTATCCAAGCAAAAACTTTATGTTGCCTTTGTAGATCTGAGATCTGCATTTGATCTTGTCCCAAGAGAGAAACTTTGGGGAGTATTAAATAAAATCGGTGCCCCAGGAAACTTAGTGCATTTAATTAAAAGATTACATGAAAAAACATTTGCACAAGTTAGATGGGGTAATCAGGGGGAACTCACCGATAAAATAGAGATTAGGAGAGGAGTGCGTCAGGGCTGTGTTCTTGCCCCAACGTTATTTACATTGTTTATCAATGAGGTGGTGCAAGTCGTTACCAACTGCCAAAATGATGCTCCATCCTTGATTAACCATAAAATTCCAATTCTGCTATTTGCTGATGATTCCCTCCTGATCTCCAGAACTCCTATGGGTCTCCAGGTACTTGTGGATAAGTTTAGTTCATTCTGTGTTGACTATGGGCTTGAACTCAACCACAGCAAAACCAAACTTATGACCCTGGGCTGTGGTCCCACAAAGAGATACTCAATTTTCTATAATGGAACCCCCCTAGGTATGGTAAGCTCCATAGATTATTTGGGGGTGAGAATTAGCAACAACCTGTATTGGGGGCCCCAAAACGATAAAAGCTTAGCTCTTCTGGCACAGAGATCTGGGGCCATTTTACGCTTCCACAAGTCCACCTCTGAGAGAGTGATTACTCCAACTATAAAAATTTACAGAGCAAAGGCACAGAGCGCTGCCGTCTATGGGTCAGAAATTTGGGGGCCCTCGAACATTAGCAAGCTAGCAGTGGGGGAAAACAACTTTGTAAGGTCAATCTTAGCCTGTCCTCGCAGTACCCCACTGCTGCCAATGTTCTGGGACCTCGGCCTACAACGCATTTCAGATGTAATTGCCCTGCGACCATTGCTTTTCTGGGTCCGTGTATGGACCACCCCTGAGCTATCCACATACAAGGAGTCTATTCAAGACATTCTAGACAGACCAAATGGACTTAACATTTCCTGGTTTAACCACATCTCAAAATGGTTTCATAGATTGGGTCTTAGTGAGTTTTGGAGTCATCCAGAAAGTACAAGGAAGGATCAGAAGAATCATCTGAAAACTGTTTACTGGATACATGTCAGGGAAAACTATCTGCTGTGCACAACACACGGCAGATTGACGTCACAATTCTTTGACTTTTAATGGTATCCATATTTGGAACCATTTATGGACACAATTCTTGATCCACTAAGTAAGAGTCTATATATTCAGTTCAGATATGGTTGTCTGCCTCTTAAGTCCTATGGCAGTACGCGGAGTACGATCCCAAGTCCTGACACTTGCCCGAGCTGCAATCAAATTTCAGAATCTATTGTACATTTCATGTTTATATGTCCTGCTTATTTGATTGCGCGTCGGAAGTGGTTACGATCTGTGTGCAGTAATATGGGGATAAGACACTGTATTGTTGCCTTAAGGATCATGATGAGGGAAACTTCTCTCCCTCTATCTTGTGCGGTCAGCAAGTATATTGTAGCTGCTTGGCATATACGTAAAATTTTTTGGGGGAAACAATGATGATGAGGACCAAATGCTTAAAGTGTTTTAGCTGCCAAATTTTAAATACACACCTAGACTGAAAGAAAACCCCACGTTTAATTCAAATTTAGGGGGTTAGGTGTCTTTTTTAAGGAAAATAATTTTATGTGTTTTAAGGCTGACATATTTGTTTTTATCTCTTTTTTATCTTTTTTAATCTAATTCCTATTTGCTCTTTTATTTAAACGTTGGTTGTTTTGCTTTTATGGTTGAAAGTAACCGAATAAAGCTATGTGTTGATGATGATGATGAGTGGTCGGTGTGGCTAACCAGTACCTGACTAATCCAATCACTGATCCAGTGCAGGTGGAAATCAGAAATTTTCAGGGCCTGCATAGATTTGTTGTGTGCGACTCAAGCCCAGTATCCTTATTAGGAAGAGATTTATTATGCAAAACCAAATGTTCGATTACCTGTTCCAATGGTGGAATAGAGGTACAGACAAACAGTGATGATGAGGGAGATGAGGGTCAACTCATGGAAGAAGGAGGAGAAATAGATGAAGATTACCCTCTAATTACTCTATTCCCAGTGTTTACCTTGATCGAACTACCTGCTGATCTGCAAGGATCCGTAACAGAGAAGGTGTGGGATTTGACTGGAAAAAAGGTCGGATTGATCAAGGGAGTAGGCCCAGTCAAGGTGCAGATAAAGCCAAATGCAGTGTTCCCACAAGTGCCACAATACCACATGACTCAGGATGTCCTTATTGAAGTGACACAGATAATTGCAGATTTTCTCAGACAGTGAGTTTTGAAAGAAGTCCTGAGCAGTCCGTGTAACTCTCCTATTATGGGTTTGAGGAAGCCCTGGGGAAAGGTCCGAATCGTGCAGGATTTGAGAAAAATAAACGAAATTGTGATAAAATGCTGCCCTGTGGTTCCCAACCCAGCGGTAATAATGTTCCAGGTTCCTTGTGATGCTGAATGGTTTACTGTAGTAGACTTATCACAAGCATTTTTCTCAATACCACTTCACAAAGACAGTCAATTTTTGTTCAGTTTCAAATTCCTGGATAAGGTGCACAGTTGGTGCAGAATTCCTCAGGGGTTTTCTGAGTCACCATCCATCTTCAATCAGATATTGAAGAAAGATTTGGAACCTCTTGTGCTGCCTTTCAATTCGACTCTCGTGCAGTACATTGATGATTTGTTGATTGCATCCAAAACCAGAGACAGCTGTAAATATGATACCATTGCATTGTTGAATCATTTGGGAAAGAAAGGACATAAGGTGTCACCTAAAAAGCTGCAGTACTGTCAAAAAGAAGTAAAATATCTGGGGCATCTGATTGAGAAAGGGTCCCGAAGAACATCAAAAGAGAGAATAACAGCTGTTTTACAAATGAATCCCCCAACAACAAAGAGAGATGTCAGAATGTTTTTGGGAATGGTGGGCTACTGTCGACAGTGGATACCCAACTTCTCGATCATTTCAAAGCCCTTAATAAAATTGACAGGAAAAGACGTCAAAGATGAACCATACACAATCACTTTGACAAAAGAAGAGCTTGAGTCATTTTTAGAGCTGAAAGAGTGCATGTGCAGGGCTCCAGCATTAGGAATGCCTGATTATGAGAAACCTTTTCTGTTGTTCTGTCATGAACGTGATGCTTGTTCTTTGTCTGTTTTAACACAGGTCCACGGAGATGCAAATCGCCCTGTAGCATATTTTTCAGCTACTTTGGACCCTGTCGCAGCAGCCTTACCGGGTTGTTTGCCAGCAGTCGCAGCAGTTGGTCAAAGCCTTTCACAATGTGAGGGCATAGTCATGGGATACCCTTTGACAGTATTGGTTCCACATTCTGTCGAAATTCTGTTGACACAAACTAAGACACAACACATGACAAATGCACGACTTACCAAATATGAGACGATTATTCTGGGGTCACCCAATGTTACATTGAAAAGATGCACTGTACTGAACCCGGCAACTCTACTTCCCAATGAGAATACAGAAATAAAAGATGGGGAAGAATTTGAGCATGATTGTCTGGAGGTGACTGAGCTCTGTACCAAACCTCGCCCAGATATACAGGATACCCAGTTAAAGGAAAACGATTGCATTATGTTCGTTGATGGGTCCTGTCTAAGAGATTCAGCAGGGACATTGAGAGCTGGTTATGCAGTATGTACCATATCTGGCATAGTTGAAGCCTCCTGGCTCGAGAAAGTATTTTCTGCACAGGTGGCAGAATTAATAGCTCTCACAAAAGCCTGCCACGCTGCTGTAAATTTGAAAGTCACAATCTATACTGACAACAGATACGGATTTGGAATTGTACATGATTTTGGTCAACTCTGGTCACAGAGGGGTTTCATGACAACCTCTGGTTCGCCAGTGAAAAATGGAGAACAAATAAGAGATTTGTTACATGCGATTCAGTTGCCTCTTGAAATTGCCGTGGTGAAATGCAGTGCTCACACCAGATCACAAGACTTTGGGGGTTATTCCAACTTTGGAGAAAGTGGTAATCCGTCCCAAAAGTGACGGTAAAGTGACGGATATACCACCAGCCGTATTACGAGTCCATTATATCCTATGGAACTCGTAATACGGCTGGTGGTAAATCCGTCACATTTGGGACGGATTACCACCTCCTCCAAAGTTGGAATAACCCCCTTTGTGTCAATGGGGAATGGTTATGCAGACCAAGTTGCAAGATTTTGTGCATTAAACTGTATATCATTTAAGGAGCAGTGGGAACTGTTACCACAACCTGAGAATGACACGACCTTAAGCCTAGCATTACGAGTGGTTGATACCCTTGATGAATTAAAGACATTGCAAAGCCACGCTAGTAAAGAAGAAAAACGTTCCTGGCAGAAAATGCAGTGTGTACAAAGAGCAGATGATATATGGGTTTCAGAAGAGGGAAAACTGGTTTTGCCAAACAGTCTTCTGTCACAATTTGCCCGATTATACCATGGGCAGGCACATTTAGGAAGAGATGCCATGATCAGATCCTTTAAGATTGATTGGTTCAATCCAAAATTCAGACATGCCGCAGAAATTACTTGTCACAGGTGCGTCATCTGTCAACAGATGAACGCTGGAAAAGGAACCGTGGTAACTCTGAGCCACATTGGGAGAGCTGGAGGTCCATTTAATAAAATACAAATGGATTTCATTGAAATGCCTGTTTGTGGAGGTTTGAAGTACGTGTTAGTGATTGTGGGGGTCATTCTGACCCGCCAGAATACCGCTGCGCAGTCAAAAGACCGCCGCGGGTATTCTGGGTTTCCTGCTGGGCTGGCGGGCGACCGCCAGAAGGCCGCCCGCCAGCCCAGCGGGAAACACCCTTCCATGAGGATGCCGGCTCCGAATGGAGCCGGCGGAGTGGAAGGGGTGCGACTGGTGCAGTTGCACCCGTCGCGATTTTCAGTGTCTGCATGGCAGACACTGAAAATCTTTGGGGGGCCCTGTTACGGGGGCCCCTGCAGTGCCCATGCCATTGGCATGGGCACTGCAGGGGCCCCCAGGGGCCCCACGACACCCCATACCACCATTCTGTTCCTGGCGGCCAAAACCGCCAGGAACAGGATGGCGGTATGGGGGTCTGAATACCCATGGCGGCGCAGCAAGCTGCGCCGCCATGGAGGATTCCCCAGGGCAGCGGGAAACCGGCGGTACACCGCCGGTTTTCCGTTTCTGACCGCGGCTGTACCGCCGCGGTCAGAATGCCCATGGGAGCACCGCCAGCCTGTTGGCGGTGCTCCCGCGGTCGTTGGCCCTGGCGGATTTTACCGCCAGGGTCAGAATGACCCCCTGTGTGTGTTTTCAGTCATTGGATTGAGGCATATCCTACACGTAGGAATGACAGTCTTACAGTTGCAAAACTACTACTCAGAGAATTAATACCAAGGTTCGGATTTCCGGTTTCTATAGAATCAGATAGGGGGAGACACTTCGACAATGAGGTGATTAAACTTCTGTGTGCCGCACTCAACATTGAACAAAAGCTGCATTGTAGCTATCGCCCTGAAGCATCAGGACTAGTTGAACAGATGAATGGTACTTTAAAATCAAGAATAGCAAAAATGTGTACAGCAACAAACATGAAGTGGCCAGATGCATTACCTCTAGTGCTGATGTCTATGAGAAACACGCCAGATAAGAAAACGGGACTGTCCCCCCATGAAATCCTCATGGGCAGAGCAATGAGGTTACCGGCGGTACCTGCAAATGCACTAGTGAATATTACAGATGATATGGTGTTGGATTACTGCAAAAGTTTGGCTGACGTGATTCGCTCTTTCTCTCACCAGGTGGAAGCTAACACGTTACCACCAATCGGCGAACCAGGACACTCTCTGCAAGCTGGAGATTGGGTGGTTGTCAAGAAGCACGTGAGAAAATAGTGCCTTGAGCCGCGTTGGAAGGGGCCCTATCAATTAATATTGACGACCACTACTGCTGTGAAGTGTGCCGGGGTTCCCAACTGGATACATGCCAGCCACACAAAAAGGGTAACGTGTCCTGTTGAAGAGGAACCTGAAAATTCCGGTACAGCAACTTCAGAAGGAGAAGTCTCAGAGTCAGAGATTAGTCAAGAAAGATCTGAGACTACAGGAGAGCCCGCTGAGAACAGTCTTGTCCCTCAAACTATCAGTGAGTTCGAGAGAGGTGACGGAGTGCCAATCTCAGTGGAGGCAGCAGGAGAACAAAGGCAAGGAGAGGTTCTCCCAGAAGCAGACAAATACAATTCAGAGCCTGAATACAGTATCGAACTGGAAGACAACAGAGAAGGAGAAGTGGTAAATTTGAATCGAAAAAAATCAGAATCTCCTGAACAAGTTGTAAGCCTATCAGGAGAAAACACCATATCACAAGAGGAGGGTGCTGTCCAAGGGAAACGCCGAAGCAAGACACACAGAGGTGACAATTGGCCAGACAAGCCACACCTTAGAATAAGAGAAATAGCAAACGAGACAATAATAGAGGAAAGCGATACCTCACAAGCAGACGATCTGAGTGAAGGAGAACAACAAGGTGAACGAAGATTAAAAAGAAAGAGAATAGCAAATAGAAGATATACAGGTCCTGAATGGGCATATGCTACAACCTCTGAATGGCAACAAGAATTCTTAGCATTCTGTTTTGATCGAGAAGTACCAGGCCAATATTACGGTACCTGATAAATATACAACAGGAAAACTGAGATAAAAATTGAAATTGTGAAAGCTAAAGAAAAATAAAAATAGAAAAATCAAAAGTCTTAAGAAACTACTGGAAAGTGACATTAAACCTGAATTTGACTTAAAGAAACCTGATTACGACAAGCTGCTAACCTGAATTGACGAAAAGGGGTCCTGGAGTGAGTGAAGACGGTGTAAAAATACGCAGAAAGAGTTTGCTTCTCAGAGTTGATTGTTGATCTGCTATTCTGATTCTATACAAATATGGCTTATAGTAGCAAAGGAAGTAAGGTGTGTGGTTGGTTAGGACTTATGATAGGTGTTGTATGTGCAATAATGATTGTGGGAGTGATTGTAGGAATGCCATGGAGAGGGAGTGAAACTATTAATGCAACTTCAAAACCTGAGACTACTACTACTACTACTACTACTAATAAACTATCACCATGGGAGAAATTCGAGCAAGACGCAAGACAACTGCATGAGAGAACTAATGCAAAAGGGGAACTTTCTACTAATGTTTTCTATTGCTTACTAAATGAGTATGTGGAAACTATGGATGCGAAAGACTGTTATGTATGTACTAAAATTCCTTCATCTGTGCAGGAGGGAGTTACTTATCACAGCCTTCCTCTTACGTATGGAATCAGCTGTAGCTTGCTATTAACAAGATTTTATGATCAAGAGCATGTGCAATACTTTTATTCAAATTTAGATGTTGTGTTTTCTTTTGTGCCTGTTATTGAATTCTTAAATAAGTTAGCTAAAGAGCATGATATTAAAATAGTTAGAGGATTCTTTGAGCCAACACTCACATTTGGAACTGCTTATGCACATCGCAATAATTTGACCTGCTTACTATCGCCTATAGAGAAAAGCTTTTTAGATCACACAGATGATAGACGCAAGGCACTAAAAGAAAGATTAGAAAAACGTTTAGAAAAACGTACTTATGCAAATGACTACGCTTATACTGCAATTAAAACACAAGGCAAATTAGCTATAGATGCATTACACGTAGGTAGACTTTGTATATATAGACCAAAATCTGATCAAGACAATTTGTTTGTGGGAACGAGTGAATGTAGACATGTGTTTCTGTTTCAGAGTAAATGGACCTTTATGTTAAATGGACAAGACCCAGCGATTCCTGGAATCTATTACATCTGTGGGTTAAATGCATATTACCGTCTCCCTAAGGGATGGTATGGGACATGTTATTTGGGAATAGTATTCCCAAAGATTTACCAAATTGAGGACTTAAAACAAATACCTAAAACGTCTGAATTACAACATACCAGACAAAAACGAGAATCAGTGGCGGCTGTCATTGGTGACATATTTGGAGCTATAATCCCTTCAGTAGGGGTTATCCTGAATTCTATGAAAATTCAAAAGTTGTCTACTATTGTGGATAACATGCTGACAAATTTTACAGGAGCTATACTTCTGATGGATACTGAACTTGCTGCAGAAAGAGCTATGACTCTTCAAAACCGGCTTGCTTTAGACATTCTTTTAGCAAAGAGTGGAGGTGTGTGCAAAATGCTTAATGAACGTCATTGCTGTTCATTCATACCTGATAACAGTAAGAAAATTAGAAGCATGCTTACTAACCTTACTAGAGATAGTACAGATTTGAAGGATCTAAAAGAACCTGGTGTTTGGGAGAAATTTGGGAAAGGAATTGCCCGAGTGGGAAGCTGGTTTACCAACATTTGGAATGGGGTACTTGCAAAAATTATGGTGGGTCTATTAATTGTTTTGATTTGTTTATTGGGATTATGGGGACTATGCAAAATTAATGATAAAGTGAAAAGAAATTGGACTAAAAGAACCAAAAGAAATGAAGAAAGTGAAAGAGAGAAAATGTTCAATGAAATATGGGAAAGCTCACATAAAGGGCAGGATGTTGAAATGCGTATTATGCGCAAGGTGAAAAATTAAGATCAAAAGATTTGTGATGACGAGCGTCATCAGAGGAGGGACTGAGAGAGCGTAGTTTAATATTACATATTATAGACGTGAAATGCTTATGATTAACAATGCTGCATTAAATAAAATATTCATTGAAACATATTCATTAACGTAAAGGATTTTCATGTATGTGAACTAATGTCAACTGTAAGAAATAATCGTTCATAGATTGCCAAAGCTGTGCACATTAAAACGCATTAGACTGCATTCGTTAGAATCATATATCTTAAGTTAGCGTGAGTCAAGCAAAGCTGTGTAGCTCTCATATTAAAGCGTATTGTTCTGTCTCTTCAGTGTACTGACTTGCAAAAGACCATGACCCAGCGATTGTTCTTTTTCCTTACTTATTTGATACAATGCCCAACTCTCCCATCCGCATGCTAGTAGCTTCTAGTTTAACAGATATGTACTTTGAAACATTAATGGACACTTCCAAGGACGATGAAGTGAGAAGAAGAGAACTTTTGACCTGATATGTGTAAAGTCGATGAAGTAACCCCGATGAGCCCCCTACGAAAATACGTCAATTATGAAGACCAATTAGAAATTAGAAAAGTATCAAGAAATGACAAAATGCATTACTTAATGTATAATTTGATAGGTTACCAATGGTGGGGTGTATTGACTGACCAATAGAATTTTGGGGGAATGTATTACGAAAAAGGGATAAAAACCCATGACACAGGAGACAAGAGAGCATTAGGTAGGGAATGATATCGATTGCATCCCGAACCTCTGTCACTCTATTTGGTGATTTGAGACTTAGACAAAACCATCCTTGCCCATAGACTGCCCCATTACACCTTTCTCCTTATGAGGAAAGTGACCCTTGCTTTTAACTTAGATAGACTGACGGTGATCTAACTAATGTCCTGAAGACGAAGACTGATCCTGTATGCTGACCTATTCAGCAGAGGGTAATTATAATGTTGCTACTGGAAATTCATTTATATGCCTTTTCTTTCTAGGTACCAACTGCTGTATGTTTTGATTAGTGACCTTATTTAGATGTTTTTCCAAATTGATGTTCTAAATTGTTTTGCATGAAGTCCGACATGCTAATGCTAATTAAAGGTTAGATGAGGCATCCATTTAGACTGACAAACTGACGTGACTGACTTGGTACTATGCTGAACTTGTATTACGATCTGCTTATAGTTAACTGATTGTCTATGTTTCTGATCTTTGCAATATTGAAAGTCTATCATGATTGTCATCTTGTGATTATGCTTATTTGCCACTTGATATTGACATTGACGCATTTGCTATTAGATTGTAATCAATAGGGAATAAAACTCATAAAACTTCATTAAAGTGTGAAATTTCATGACTGAAATGTCATGGTTGCGCCGAAGGCTTATTAATGTCTAAGGTGGGATACATTTTGATGCTAACTGTTGATAATGTTATTGACATATTAATCGATATATTGATCAGTTACCTCGTCCTACGGTGTCTCACCACTGGGTCCAAAGATTCATCGGCCTAAAACGAGTCCTGATGTGTATAAATTAACATAGACGGACGGGTTCACAGCAGTAACAATTGATAGCGAAATGTACCATTTGAGGTAAAGGTTTTTCTCCGAAAAACATGCAAACAATACAATGTGAGCTGCTGTTATTCACAGTGTTTTGCTTGAATGCATCTGTGTACCAGAAAATGGTGAAAAGATGCATTTTCTGCTATACCAATAGCACAGAATGACAGAGTTGTGTTTCGCGAATATACATGTAGTTTTTCTAAAACTTAGGCTAAAATTTGTAAATTATGGGAATTTTATACACCCCTAGAAAAAGTAGTCCTGTCTCATATTATAGGTATTTTCTACTCACCTTGGAGTTCTCTGACCTTATGGAGAAACTCGACCTTTGGCCCTTCATCTATATGGTAATGGGACTCCTTGGTGACTTGTAATATTCTTCTAAAGCAGGACAGAGGAAACCTTATCCTACATATAATAAGGCAGATAGGATATGGATTATTTGTAACGGAGTTTCCGCCCACCAGGCTCTCAATCAGGCCCTAAATTCCTTCTTAATAGTGGCCAAATACATTTAAGTGTGTCACAGTGGAACAATCGGCAAATCTTGGTAACGTAAGTGAACAGATGTCAATTTATGTCACTGTTAACTACAGGTAGAATAATTATATTTTTAGAAATTGTGTTTTTGACAAGAAGTGTTCCACGGTTTTAATGAAGGATTAGCTTTTATAAAAGTGTTTAATGCCTGAATACACATAAACTAAATAGAAAGGAATGTGGCCGAATCGGAATGGAGATCATTCTTTGCTGGAGGTGTCTCACCTCAACCTTCTCCTTACGTGGATCCTGGCTGTGGTTTGAAAAAGGGGAAACCGAAAGCCAAAGACACAACAAGAAATAGTTTGAAATTCTGATCAGCTTTATAGAATGATGGTCTCCCAGAATTATGACTCATAATTCAACTGAAAGAAAGAAACCACTGATACTGCTTCACAGCTCTCCTTGCTCCTTGGCATATGAAATACATAACTACCTACAAAACAGCTTGTGAGGCTGGGAGTTAAACAAGCAACACCGGAATCACTATAGCCGTTCACTGATGAAAATTGTAACACACTGACATACAGGTAAATGTCCAACTTATTTCTGAATGGGAAAGCACAGATTCACTAATATTTATTGGTGCAGCGCTCCCTACTACCATCAACAACAATTCGCTTTAACAAAGCAAGTAGGTCTGATATTATTTAATGGAAACTGCTTCTTCATAGAGCAATGATTTTGTGTATGTTGTATGTGTGCTTGATTAAGAGTGAGAACACAAAGATGAGTCATTTTCGAGTAAGAGTGTGTTGGACCTGGCCCTTTGTGCAAGTCCAACCCCAAAATGTTTGTCTTCCTCCTCCCCTTTTTTTGCTTAATTAGTTTTAGTTGGCCTTATGCACTTTACCCATTCTAACAAGTGCTAAAGTGCTTGTGTTCTTTGCTTAGTAAACGATAATATTGGCTTATCCACACTTTAATTTACTTATAAGTTCCTAGTAAAGTGCACCGCATGTGCCCAGGGCCTGCAACATAAATGCTACAAGTGGTCTACAGCACTGATTGAGGCCCTTATTTAAGTAACCCTTTAAACATGCCTCAGTTTTGAACTGCCATTTCAACCTGGCAAAATAATCCTTTTGCCAGGCCCAAATCTTCCTTTTTAACATGTTATCCAAAGGGTGGGTCCTGGAAAGCCCAAAGGGCAGGTTGCAATGTATTTAAAAGGCAGGACACATACTTTTAAGTTGTATATGTCCTGGTAGTGAAAAACTCTTAAATTCATGTTTCACTACTGCAAGGCCCATTTCTCCCACAGGATGGAATTGGAGTTGCCTGATTACAATTTATAAGTGACATTTCTAAATGGGTAGAGGTGAGTGTTTCAAGTTTGGTGCCTCTAGAATCACAATTTAAAATCCTACCTAACAGTGAAGTCAGATTTTAAATCACAATTCTGAAAATGCTACTTTTAGAAAGTTGGCATTTTGATAAGATAGCCATTTGGTGCCTGCTGCCTGTCTCTGATAACTTGCCTGGGGTGATTGACAGATGGGCTTTGTATATTCCCCTAAACTGCTAGGCCATCCTTGCAGGTTGGGAGGAAGATGCTTGACCCAACCTCACTTAAACCTGGATAGGCTGTGTTCTTTCCCCACACAAAGGGCTGCACACACCTGTGTAGTAGGTCTGGCGCCAGGGAGCACTTCAAAGAAATATCTTCAGAATCTACCCCACTTCAGAGGCACCACTGGGTATGGGAACTGAACCTGAGACACCACCACTTCAGCACACTTCTGGACCTGTGGATACTCTGACAGGAAGAATGACTGCTGTACTGATGAAGGACTGCCACTCTACTGGACTGCTCTTTGCTGAACTCCTGCTTTGCTGCGCTTACCTGCTGCCAGCTTCCCTCTGTTTGGGTGAGAAGGACTGGCCCTGTATCACTTGATCCCAGAACCCAGAGTGACATTAAGGGCTAGTTGACTGGCCTACTGATCTGAAGTCTCAGGGACATAAAACACTTCCAACCACGGTGCTGCTGCACCTGCACTCTGCTGTCTGTGACTCTAAACTGCCAAGAGGTGCCACCCCAGTCCTTATCCCTTGAAAGTGGACTTAAAGTGCTTGACAATGGAACTGACGCATCCTCTCTTGACTGATGCATCACAGAGTAGAACAGACACATCTCCTTGGTTGAACAGTGCATCCTGTGGCAGAACAGATGCATCATCACTGCTGCATGGGTTGGACCTGTCACACAGAGTTGAATCGCCCCACATCTTGCATCTTGGGTTTGACATTTTACCTAGGGAACCACCGCTGTGCGATGCTTTTCCCAGTGCAAGCTGCTCACATCTCCCATTGACGGCAGCCTGGATGACAATGTTGAAACTCCACATTACAACTTCACCACTCATCTGGACCGATGCATTGCCTGGACTGTGCATGCATCCTTGACACTGGCCTTCGCACCACTAGCCCTGTCATCAAGATCCTTGACGCCGACACCACAGGACCTCGCTCCGCAGCCTTAACATATCTCAGAACAAATGCATTGCCTTGGCTGCATGATACATTTTCAACACCAATCCATGCAATGCTCCGCAACAAGGATTTAAAGCACTTTGGTTCAGTTGGCCTAACTGTGTCGCACTAGCTGGCCTGTGCTCTATCATGGTAGGCCTGAACTTGTGACTTTTTTCCTGTCTGGCGCAACCAGATATCCCCAATAGCTCTTCTTGCTTCTTGCCGCTATTTTTACTGAAAAACACTAAAATTCAACATTTCCAATTCTAATTATTGGATTTTTGTTATTTTTATCTTGTTTTATTTGTTACATTTTGATAGTTTTCTAAGCTGATGTGGAATCCTTTTGTGTGGTATGTTAACAGTTTTACCTTTTGCGGTGATGCATTAATACTTTACACAATGCCTCTAAGTTAAGGCTGACTGCTCTGTGCAAAGCCAATCAAGGGTGAGCAAAAGTTAAACTAGGGTTTGCTAGTATTTTACCCTGACTATGATTGTGATTGCTGCTTGACCAGGGCTTACGCCCTAGTGAACCAACAACCTAATTTCTAACAGGGTGTATTGGTAGGTGAATGAGTAAGTGACTGAGTGCTTGGACTAATGATTTAGTGCATGGATGAAGGGATGAGTGACCTGGTTTGTGTGGATTGATAGATAGCTCAACAAATGGGTGAGGGCATGGATAAATAAGCCCAATATCTGGGAGCAAAGTCTGGTTGTTGGTTCAAGAATAGTGATTCATGCTGTTGACAAGGGATTGAGTGCACAAAGTGATATATAAATGGCTTGGAGAGTGCGTGCATGCATGAATGAAGGAATGAATAGGTGAGTGCTTACTTGGATTAAGTGAGTGAGAGCAAGGGCAGTGTGAAGAAAGTCAAACGCAGTCAAACGTAGCATGTGCGAATAATAGTAATTTCAGTGAAATTATGACTAGATGGTCATCCCAGCTGCTCAAAGTGAAGAAATAAATTAAGAGGACTCCATTGGTGCAAGCATGTATTCCCTGGGTACCAAATGCAATGGATGATGTGCAGGCAATAAACCTTATATCATGAAATATAGTTACATGAATCGATGGCTGGAATGGGGGTTGATCAACATTTGTATGCCATAAAATCAATTATTTTTTATGGTAAAAATCTATGAAGAACTAACAGATAGCCCCTACTTTCATTGTGTAGAAAAAGGCTTATTCTTTTATAACACTAGTAACTTGTTATTCAAAAAGCAATTGAAAGCACTTTACATAAAACATTTATATTTGTAGTTATTACCTAATACAACCTGGTACTGATTTTGTTGCTCTTGAAAGGTGGAGTGGCTGAGATAATGATGCAGATATCAATACCTTTAAGTTGTACATCACGCAGCTCTCATAACCAATGGCTTATCCCACTGAACCTTAAAACTATGTCTGCACGTGCTTCATTGCTGGGATATAACAAGGTTCCCGACAGGGTGACAGCGTCAGAGTTTGAACCACCCAGGGCAGAGCAGAACTCAGTGCCGACTGCCTGATTACAGCCCCATTTTATGCCATACTTTTCACGGCGGGGACTTCCCCATGAAAATGCTGGCAGAAAGCAAGTGTTGGGACCCTCATTCCCAGCACTGTCAGAGTTCGCACTGTCTGCCCTGCAGACAGTGCACAATCTGAGGGTGCTGGTCGGCCCCCTCTGGGCTACAGTATAGGACTTGGCTCCCTTAAGGGAGCTGAGTCCTATATCGTACAACTGTTCCCCCCGGACTTACCTGCGGAAACACTCTATTACGATGTTTCCAGGTGGTTAGCCCGATGGAAAAATTGCAATTGGGTGAGGAGAATACCAACGATATGGCTGTGGCATCCACTCAACAGCATTGGCAGTCGGCTGGTCCGACCGCCAATGTTGTAATGAGGCCTTAACTCTGTAGTAGTTGACCACTCTAGTAGTATCTTGAGCAAGTACATTCTAAGTCAAACCAACAGGAGAGAAGAGGGAGGGAAATAGCGAGCACATTATACCATACATATACCAAATTTCCCTTTCAACCCAATAGCAAGAGTATATAAAATACATTCAATCTTGCATGATTGTGTTCCTTAGGTGGGTCTTCGCACACTCTGCACAGCTCTCCCTACGAAAGGGAAGTTTACAGATTGTTGGGCCCAGATTTATGAAGGACTTGATTGCCCTTGCATCACGCTAGGTGACACAAGACAACGCAAGCACTTTAGTGGGATTTACAAAACCATGCAAGGCCAACTTGCTGTGTTGTGTACTGTCCACTTAAGGATATGGAGGCCACAATGTGATGCCTTCAATGTAATATCTTAGGGCCTGATTCTAAGCTTGCCGCCCGCCAAGCGGGAACCGCCAGAAGACCGTACCGCGGTCAAAAGACCGCGGCGGTCATTCTGGGTTTCCCACTGTGCTGGCGGGCAACCGCCAAAAGTCCGCCCGCCAGCCCAGTGGGAAACAACCTTCCCACGAGGATGCCGGCTCCGAATGGAGCCGGCGGAGTGGGAAGGTGCGACGGGTGCAGTTGCACCCGTCGCAAATTTCAGTGTCTGCAAAGCAGACACTGAAATTCTTTGTGGGGCCCTCTTACGGGGGCCCCACGACACCCCATACCGCCATCCTGTTCCTGGCGGGCGACCCGCCAGGAACAGGATGGCGGTATGGGGTGTCAGAATCCCCATGGCGGCGCAGCAAACTGCGCCGCCATGGCGGATTCCCATGGGCAGCGGAAAGTCGGCAGTACACCGCCGGCTTTCCGCTTCTGGCCGCGGCTGTACCGCCGCGGTCAGAATGCCCGGCGGAGCACCGCCAGCCTGTTGGCAGTGCTACCGCCGACCCCGGCCCTGGCGGTATTTACCGCCAAGGTCGGAATGACCCCCTTAGTGTTTTCCAAGGACACTGAAGAGCATTGTTCTGAGCACAGAGAAGTACAAGTTGTTTTCACTCAAGTAGAGCTCCAGAGGGGTGGCAATATATCTCAGTAACAGACTAGACTGGGCAATAAAAGGCGTAATTAGAGACCCCAAGGGGAGTTGGATCTGACTCAAAGTTTTACAATCAGGAGTCCAAGTTAATCTGGTAAATTACTATGGTCCAGTTACGGATAAAGTAGAGCCACTAATGCAACTTTATAGCATAGCAATGAGTGCCACAGGTCCTTTTATTATGGGAGGCGATTTTAATTATATTCAAGATATAACACTAGATACTTCCAACCTTGCAAAAAGGCAACTCAAAGCTAAAACCAAAAGACTTCTGAATGTAATGAAAAGTGATTTCCAGAATACAGACCCTTGGCGAGAAGGATATCCTGTTGCCACTCAATATACTTGTTTTTCACATCGTTATAAGAGTGCCTCCCAGATAGATTTCTTTTTAGTACCCCACTCAGATATTTGGGCAAATGCTTTTTCTGATCATTCCATGCTTAGAATTGGACTTGCCTACCAAAGAGAGACCCAGATGGCAGTTTGACAGATCTTTGCTAACTAATCAGCAGTGGGTCTCAGATATGAGAAAATTCATGCAGGAATTCTTCCAGTTGAATCGAAGTTCTGCATCCCTCTTTAATGTATGGGAAGCATTTAAAGCTAGGAGGCAACTTATTTCTTTTAAAGCAGCACAGACACGACAAAGAGAATCACAAATAAAAAAGCTACAGATGGCAATAGACAAGGCGTCAGATGAATATATCAGATCAGGGGGGCATGATGTAGCAAGGTGTAATCTTAAACAAAAGAGGGCCCAGCTTAAAGATTTTTTTTTATTTTAGAAGAAGTAGCTAGCTCAAGGGCTTATCAGCAACAGGTCTATGAAGAAAGTCAGCAAATAGGTAAACGCTTAGCTTGGACCACTCGGATAAAACACGAAAAGCCGATAATTTACCAAATCCAGGATCCCGAGACTAGTACAATTGTCAAAAAATACAAGGACATAGCTTGAGTGTTTATGTCACATTATTCTAGAATTTATGTGATAGACTATACAGTTTCACTCTCACAGCTAAGTCAGTATTATTGCCATATCACGTTACCTAAAACGTCGCTCGAGATTCGGAATGATGTAGTACAGAAGATTACGCCGTCGGAGATCAAGGGAGCTTTTCAAAGAATACCAAGTGCTAAAGCTTGCGGAAGGGCAGCTTTCCAATAGAATTTTATAAAACTTTCTGCGAAGAGCTCAAACTGTTCTTGAAAGAATTATGTAATGCAATACTTGAGGGAGTAGAAATACCTTTAACGTTTAAAGAAGCTATAATAGTTCGCTTTTTGAAGAAAGATGAAAATCGATTGAAACCCATCGCATATCGCCTAATTAGTCTGCTAAATGCAGATTATAAAATCTTAACAACAGTTTGGGCTATCAGGATCTCACCAGCTGTGCAGCAATTAATACATAAAGATCGGAATGGTTTTGTAGCCAGTAGGTTGATGACATTCAATCCAAACATTTAGTTACAGGCAATTGATTACTTTACGTTCAACATAACCCCAGCAGTAGTAATTATGTTAGATGCAGAGAAAACATTCAACCTAGTTAATTGGGAAACCTTGGTATACAGCCTAACTAAAATTGTCTTACCTCTGAAATTACTTTAATGATAAGGCGGTTGTATCAGGGTGCTCAGGCTAGAATTGTTATCAATTCAAAAGTTAGAGGAACAATTCAGATTAAAAGAGGTACTAGACAGGAATGTCCCTTTCCCCCTATACTTTTTGCCTTTTTTATTGAACCCCTTGCACAGATAATACACAGCTCGAAGGAATTATTGCTCCAGTGCTGGAGATGCCTAAAATCAAACTCTTTGCTGATGACATCATTTTATATTTAAAACCAGAGATCGATAATGTACAAAGAGTTTTTGATGAGATGAATGAGTTCACGCTAATAGGGGGATATAAGCTGTTCTATTTAACACAGGAACAGAGAATCTTCCCTATATTTTGCAACAGAAAGGCATTATTCCTGTTAGGTACTTGGGAATTTACGTCATGAAGAATTATGGATGCTTGTTTAATCTTAATTATGCCAGGGTGCTTTCAAAAGTGTAAGCACTTCTCGATAGATTGATAGTTTTACCATTGACTCTGATAGGGAGAATCTCCTTAATCAAAATGTCAATTCTGCCACTCTTCCTTTTTCTTTTTAATAATGTACCGATAAGAATAAACAGCTCCTACTTTCATGAACTAGATATCATGATACAACGTTTTATATGGAAGAAAAAAAAAACCAAGGGTGACATTATCAGTGATTCAGCTAAATACAAGCCAAGGGGGTTTGGCACTTCCTAATTTTCAAGTTTATTATCAGGCCGCATTGCAGGATATATTGGCACGACAGTTAACTATCGATGCAAATATGGATGATTTCCTTTTCAACAGAACGATTGCAGAATCAGCAGTAAGTCTCTCAGCATTTATAAAATCGACAAAACTCCCCAAAAAACAAACTTGATATAAATACATAAACGACTTTAGTAAAAGACTGGAAATCTTATGTAAAACATATCAAATACCGCCAGGTTATAGTTATCTACAAATACAGGAGTGTAAATACTTACATCTTTCAGAAGCAGCGATAGCCCTATGGAAAAGCAAAGGGTTTAAATAGATACAGGATTTTATATTTAGAAATAGATACATCACTTGAGAAGAGGTTGAAACCAGACTTGGCGATATGGCAACTAGACTCTTTCTGAGCTTTTATCAGATCTCCCATTTTTCTTAATACTATTTCACTCCAGGAAAGAACCCAAGAACACCCAATATGAAGGGCTCTAATTAGAAGTGAAGTACTTGGTTCAGGAAATTGGTACAGAGTGTTAGTGGAAAGACCCACTTCGGCAATAATTACAGAATTCAGGGATAATATTAATCGTACAACACAATGGCTCTCATTACAACATTGGCGGTAAATCCCGCTTACCGCCGTGCAGAAGACCGCCCACACACCGCCGCCGCGGCTGAACTCTGCTACAGCTATTATGACCCACAGCTCAGAATCCGCCAAAATCTAGACACCCAAACAAGTCCGCCACATCAAAGGTCAGTGATAAACTGGCGATAACAAAACCTCCACCGTCACGCCAACAGGAATACGCCCACACTATCACAACCCACAAATCCACACTGCGGTCTTTCAACCGCAGTATTCCATTGGCGGTACACACACATTTACAAAACACTACCACATTGGACAATTCCAAATACACACACCTGATACACATACACACACCACTCCCACACATCCAATACAATATAAAACACACACCCACATTACCACCAAACCCTCACAACCAGAAATTTGGCAGAAGCAGAGAGACAGCAAAGATCACACCAGCATACAGAGGAACACAACACCATCAGACATAAACATCCACGCACAAAACACCACACACCCCTAAACATCACCCCACACATCACAACACACACCACCTCACACATCACCCACACCACCCCATGGCACTGCAAATACACCCCAGGTTTTCTGAGGAGGAGCTCAGGGTCATGGTGGAGGAAATCATCCGGGTAGAGCCACAGCTATTCGGATCACAGGTGCAGCACACCACCATAGCTAGGAAGATGGAGCTCTGGCGCAGAATCGTGGACAGGGTCAACGCAGTGGGACAGCACCTAAGAACACGGGATGACATCAAGAAGAGGTGGAACGACCTACGGGGAAAGGTGCGTTCCGTGGTCTCAAGACACGACATTGCGGTTCAGAGGACTGGCGACGGACCCCACCTCCTCCCCCACAACTAAAAACATGGGAGGAGCAGGTCTTGGCTATTCTGCATCCTGACGGCCTCGCAGGAGTAGCTGGAGCAATGGACTCTGGTAAGTCAAATCTTAAGTACTTCATCCCCCACCCTACCTGCATGCTGTCACATATCCCCACCCTCGCCCTCACCCCCTCCAACTCCTCACATATGTCCCACTATCACAAACCACACATCCCAACACCAAGCCCTTCATGCAACAACAAAGCATGGACACCCATCACCAATGCATGTCCACTACACATACCTACACAGACCCCTAAACAATTAACACACAAGGTCCTACACAAGAATATAAGCACTGGGGTACAGGGTCACCCACCCATTGCACACCATGGCACACACAGATGCAATAATCATGCCTTTACACCCCTGCAGGACCCCTACCCAACATCACCGGACAGGAGGTTCCAGACATGTCGACTCCACCCACAGAAGAGGCCCACAGTGATGACAGCAGCTCTGTCCAACTGGATCTAGAAATAACCAGCCTGGCCCATCTGGGACCTCGGGACAGTCAGTTTCCCTGACACAGTCACTGGCCACCACAGAGCCTCCCCCTCAGGAAACACCAGCACAGCACCCACCCAGCAGGCCCATACCTCTGTCCCCAAGACACGTCAAGCAGGAGTGTGTCCACTACTACAGGGAACCTAGGCTAACCCACCACCCCAAGAACAACAGGGACCTGGGGGCAGTGGTAGTGGGCAAACGGTTCAGGGGACAAGGCCACATGTGTCCCATCAATGGCACCTATGATGTTGGGGCTATGTCCCAGAGCATAGAAGTCACCTTTCACTGTAGGCAAATCCTCCACCTGAGGGAACACGATGTAGCTGCGCATGTGTTTCAGCAGGGCAGACAACACTCTGGACAACACATTTGAAAACATAGGCTGGGACATCCCTGATGCTATGGCCACTGTAGTTTGAAAAGACCCACTTGCCAGGAAATGGAGTACTGACAGGACCTGCACTAGAAGGGGGATTCCTGTGGGATTGCGGATAGCTGACATCAGGTCTGGCTCCAACTGGGCACACAGTTCATGGATTGTGGCACGATCAAGTCTGTAGGTGACTATTACATGTCGCTCTTCCATTGTCTACAGGTCCACCAGCAGTCTGTACACCGCTGATGGACCTGTCGCCATCTCCTCACCTGCCCCAGCTGACGTGCTCTATGGATGAGAACAGCGATCAGAGGGTGAGCCAACACTGAGGTACAAAAAAAACAACTTTATTGCACACAATTGTCAATCCGCTATGTACCTGTCTTAGTGTGTATGCAACGCCTAGATATGTGTGACGCATTTAAATTTAATGCCATGTGGCCCCCTGAAATGCGGCTGCCTGACCTGTAAGGTGGGACAAGAGGATATGCGGTAACTGCGCTGGCGTTGTACACCGTCGCGGTAGGCGGTCAAAGACCGCAGCGCAATCCTGCATTTGTTATATTGGACCCTATGGGTCCCAGGAGCCAATGGCGATGTACGCCGGTGGTGACGGTACGCACTGCCGCGGACGTGACCACCATTTTCTCTCTGTTCACTCACTTGATACCTGATCTTCAACAGGAAAGGACCTACACTGCAAGTGCTGCTGTGACCTCAGTCTGGAAGCGACAATGGCTCAAGTGTCTGGGGAAAGGGCCCCTGCCTTCACATTGGAGGAGTTGGAGAAACTAGTGGATGAGGTCCTCCCCCAGTACACGCTACTCTACGGTCCTCCAGACAAACAGGTGAGTACACTGTGAGCATGCTGTATGGGCAGTGCCTGTTTGGAGTGGTGTGGATTGGAGATGGGGGGGGTGAGGCATCCATGATACAACGGTGAGTGTATGTGCCTCAGGGAAAGGTTGGGAATGTGGGGCAATGACTGTGACGGTCCGGACGGTTAATGTTTTACCTTTTCCCCTGTACTATTCCTGTAGGTCAGCGCCCACCAGAAGAAGGATATTTGGCGTGCCATCGTCAAGGACGTCTGGGCCTTGGGGGTCCACCACAGACAGCGCACCCACTGCCATAAAAGATGGGAGGACATTCGCTGCTGGAGTAAGAAGACAGCAGAGGCCCAGCTGGGGATGGCCTCCCAACGTGGGAGGGGTGCCCGTCGCACCATGACCCCCCTGATGTTCCAGATCCTGGCGGTGGCTTATCCGGAGTTGGCTGGGTGCTTGAGGGCATCACAGCAGCCACAAAGTGGTGAGTACAGTCATATCCATCTGACTGTGCATGCATTAGGAGGTGTCTGGGTGGGGAGGTGGGCTGTGGGTTCCCCCAGGCTAGGGCGAGCCTTGTAGGCAAGGAGCCTTTGTGAGGCAGGCTAATTGGCACCCCAAACCCACCAGTAGTAAGAGCCAACTACACCTAGTCAGGCTCCTGTGACTTCCATGTGTGCAGCAATCGGGCATAGGTCATGTACCCCATGTCCCTGTGATAAATTAGGGAACTCTAAGTGCATGGCATAGTACAGAGGGCTGCTGTGTCTGTAGTGTCCGCCAACGGTAGCGGTGTTGCATGCTCTGAACATGTCTTTCTACTTTCTTTCCCCCACCCTTTTTGTGCTCTCCCTGTTCTTGTGTGCATTAGCATCATCAGGCGGAGGAGCTGTGACACCGGAGCAGGAGGGAGCTGCCTCCCACATGGCCCTGGAGGGCTAGACAACGGAGTCAGAATTCACCAGTGGGACAGAGGGCAAGGGGAGCTCCACGGCGGGGACAGGAGCTGAGACGAGTGACATGGACTCGTCCTCTGATGGGAGCTCCTTTGCAGTGGCGGGCCCCTCTGTGCCCTTGCATCTACAGGTTCAGCCACCACCCCCCTACCACCACTGCCCTCCCAGCAGCCCCTCAGCATGTGCCCCGTGGCCGCTCACCCAGTAGGGTGGGCATCTCCTTTGCCCCAGGCATCTCAGGACCTGCCCCTGTCAGCCCTGCTGCCCTCAGTGAGGAGGCCTCTGACCTCCTCAGATCCCTCACTGTTGGGCAGTCTACCATTCTGAATGCCATCCAGGGTGTAAAGAGGCAGTTGCAACAGACAAATGCATACCTGGAGGGCATTCATTCTGGCCAGGCAGCCCAACAGTGATAATTTCAGACTCTGGCCTCAGCACTCATGGCAGCCATTGTTCCTGTGTCCAGCATCCCCCCTCCAACTTCCTCCACCCAGACCCAATCCCCAGTACCTCAGCCTATCCCAAGCACACAATCAGATCAGCTTGCACACATCTCAACACACAAGGGTAGCTCTGGCAAACATAAGCACCACACATCCCACAGGCACTCACACAAGCATCATACCCATGCACACAAACCAACATCCACTGCCTCCACTGTGTCCCCGCCTCCACGCCTCTCTCCTCCCTCCCTGTAACGTCTCTACTCACACCTGCATGCACTACATCTTCAGCCACTACCTCCCTCACCAGCACACCCATCACCACACACCGCTCACGTGCAGTCACCACCCCCACTACCATTCACACATCCCCTGTCTCCTCTACCAGTGTGTCTGTGAGCCCTCCTCCCAAAGTACACAAACGCAGTCACACACCCACCCAACAGCCATCCACCTCCAGCCCATGCACCTTCACCCAAAGTCAGCAAACGGACATCTCCTTCAACCACTACCTCTTCCTCCACTCCCAATCCCCTCCATCTACCCAACCCAGTGTGTCTAAATAACTTTTCCTGTCAAACCTTAACCTCTTCCCTTCACCTCCCCCACCCCTTCCATCCCATATGGCCCGCCTTTCCAGGTCCCAACCCAGCACCTCAGCCACCACATCACCGGGCACAGTGGTGCCAGCAGTAACCGGCTTCTGGATTGCGCCAAGCAGCAGGGCTGCCAGTGTCCCAAGGAGTGAGGCCAAGGACATTCCCCCACCTCCAAAACAGAAGAAGTTGCCCACATCCCGGAGGGAGAAGGCCAAAACACCTGCCACCAAGGGCTCAGCCAAGACAACAGTTGGGAGTGGCAAGACAGCTGCGCCACCATCCAAGGTGGGGAAGGGCCTGAAAAAGAAAGGCAAGTCACCGCCAACCTGCACGGCGGACAAGACCGCCACCAGCACCGCCACATGCACCGCGCCACGTCCACTGCCACCAGCACCCAAGATACTGAGCCCTTCTCCAGCACCGCAGACACTGTGCCCTTCAGCAGCACCGAGGTCAGTGAGCCCGCCACCAGCACTGCCGCTCATGACTCGGCCGCCAGCACCGACGTCAGTGAGCCCTCCACCAGCACCACTGCTCATGACACCACCGCCAGCACTGAGTTCAGTGAGCCCGCCACCAGCACCGCCGCTCATGACACCGCCACCAGCACCGAGGTCAGTGAGCCCCCCACCAGCACCAATGCCCAATGACCGCCGCTACTGAGCTCGCCATCAGCACCACCAGCGGCCACGCCACATCCTGAGCCAGTGGTACCACCGCAGACATGGCTGCCATCCCCAGTGGTCAATCGTACGAGGCTGGTGGTCAGTTCCAGGGGCCTGGGCATCTTATATGTTGCCCCACCGTCAGTGGAGTCTCACATCCACTACCTCAGTCCTTGGCAGGATGAAGCACTCTGGGCACCAAGCCCCCTCCAGATCCAGTGGAGAAAGGCATCCACTACCTCAGTCCTTGGCAGGATGGAGCACTCTGGGCATCATGCCCCCTCCAGAAGCAGTGGAGAATCACATCCACCACCTCAGTCATTGGCAGGATGAAGCACTCTGGGCACAAAGCCCCCTCCAGAACCACTAGAGAAAGGCATCCACTACCTCAGTCCTTGGCAGGATGAAGCACTCTGGGCACAAAGCCCCCTCCAGAACCAGTGCAGACTGTTATCCACTTGTGAGACTGTGTCTTTGCACTCCCCAGGATGAAGAAGTGGGCAAACCACCCACTGGAGAAACTTGAGAAACTGTGGCTTTGCACTCCCCAGGATAATGCAGTGGGCAACCCACCCACTGGAGAAACTTGAGAGACTGTGGCTTTGCACTCCCTAAGTTAAAGCAGTGGGCAACCCACCCACTGGAGAGACTTGAGAAACTGTGGCTTTGCACTCCCCAGGATAAAGCAGTGGGCAACCCACCCACTGGAGAGACTTGAGAGACTGTGGCTTTGCACTCCCCAGGATAAAGCAGTGGGCAAACCACCCACTGGAGAGACGTGAGAGACTGTGGCTTTGCACTCCCCAGGATAAAGCAGTGGGCAAACCACCCACTGGAGAGACTTGAGAGACTGTGGCTTTGCACTCCCCAGGATACATCAATGGGCATGGAGCCCCCTTGTGGAGCTGGCGTCGTGCACTCATCCGGCTGAGGTGCCCCCCCTTACTTTCCCCCTGAGGTGCCTGTTTTATTTCGATCTTATGCCCCTGCAGTGTTCTCTCCGTTTGGATCGGGTATCTTGTGAGGACCTCGCCCATGCATTTTGGCCCAGTGGTCCACGGACTATATAGGTGCAGCACCTGGACTTGAATTCTTGGTGTACATATTTGTTAATCATGTATATAAATTTTTTAATAATGGATTTTTATTGATTACATTTGTTCAAATAATTTCCTTTTGTCCTTGAGTTCTTCCAGGGGGGGCCGGAGGGGGGAGAAATGTAACATTTCAGCATTTATTTGTGTGTGTGTTGTTGTGGGTGGGGGTGTTGCGTGTGTGTGTGTGTCACTCTCTTTTGCCTCCCCTGTGTCGTAGGTGCAGTACTCACCGTGGTCATCGCCGCCGTCGGTCGTTTTCCTGGTAGAGGAGCAGGAAGACTATCGCAGGGAGTATTTGGAGTTCAGGCTCTACGGCATCCTGGTTCCTCGTGGGCTGTGTAGAGGTGGGTGTTTTCTCTTCCAAGCCCTGTTTCCTCCGTGTTTTTGTTCACATTGAATCTGCCACGGAAAAAGTGGCGGATTGGCCTGTCATAATAGTGTGGGCGGTACATTGTCTTCCGCCTGTCTGTTGGCGGTGACCGCCAAGCTGTTTGTTTGTACCGCCGTGGCGGTCGGAGTGTTAAAGTGGCTGTCTCTGTTGGCGGTTTCCGCCATGGTCGTGATTCCATTTTTTTTCCGCCAGCCTGTTGGCGGTCTTACTGCCGGTTTACCACCGACCGCCAGGGTTGTAATGAGGGCCAATGTCTAATATCTGATGTAGAGTGTAAAATTATTTCTGAAATAAGTTATAACTCTTTGAGGGCAGCTAATTACCAAATAATGTATTTTCTTTCTACATGGATGGCCTATTACACTCCTAAAAAGATACACAAAATGTCCCAGTCAATTCCTGATCAATGCTTTCGCTATTATCAGGATGCAAGAGGGAATAGGCTTCATGTACTTTTTGACTTCCCCAAATTAACTACTTTCTGGTTGGGAATAGGGAAGGTAGTGAATCACACCTTCACCTCTAGGATTAGGCTAGATTCAAATCTAGTACTGTTTGTAGTCTCCGAGAAAACACATCAACTAGCATAGTACTAACAATATTCTATAGCAATTATTTTTGCAATAGCTCGATCATTAATACTTCAGTTATGGCATACTCTGACGATTCCCACTATGCAAAACTGGTGGAATAAAATGATAACCACTAAGATCCACAAGAAGGCATATTCAAAACGTGTCGGGAGTATGAAAAAGTTCTCAGCTATAGGGCAATATTTAGAGGAGCAATAAATTACGAATGGGGACGGGGCAGATGCATGTAACTAATGTTCGTGCATATAGTATATGCAATATATATAATGAAAGAGATCTCAAAGTGACTACAATCAAAAAAGGGATTTGAATTTGAAACAATATTTTATTGAACGATGACTGATAGCAAGGCTGCCTGGATCTCCCCAGCCAAAACAAATTGATTGTTAAGGCTGGATGCTACTGTAGATTAATGTTTGCTTTATTTCTCTCTATATGTATACCTGAACAAGAAAAAGAAAAATGAAAAAAAATAATAATAATTTGAGCTTCCTGGTCACACTAGCTCTGCAGAAGGTGTAGTTTCCAACGTAACTTTGGTAAATACATCACAGGTGTCCCAGAACTAGGCAGCAAAATGAACCTGATGTATTTTACCGGGCTATATCCATACACCAGGAAATGGGTTAAGAAAGTTGCCACTGTCTTGATATCACTCGAAAAATCTCTACAGAAAAGGGGATAACTTTGTGTGGAAACAAGAACAAGTGATTCGGTTTAAGAATATTAGACAGCAAATTATTAAAGAATCTGGTTCAAGGAGGTGCTCACCCTGGTCAGAAAGCAAGGAATCAAAGCAAGCTTTGATAATATTCATAAACCAGAACTAGAGTATGCGATTATAATCATATCAATTTCCAGCATAAGTAGCACACACATTGGTGGTTTTCAATCATCCTCACCTTTAATGCTGTTAACCTTCTGATTTATGCGACTTTCTGATCCCCAAGATCATCTTTCTGACTTCAGTAATGTGTGCTACCATGGCCCTGCTTGTCCCTGTGCTTCCACAGCATACTCTTGAAAAGTGTTAACCACAAACATTGCATTCTGTTAATTTCAGAGAATGCTTTGTATGTTGCCAGATTATATGGGTTCACATATTTGTAACTAACAATTTTAAACTAACTTTTATGATTCTTTAGGTCTCATTCATATTTTGCTTCTCCCTCGCCTAACACATCTTCCCTCCTATTTTATCTTGCCTGTCCTCATTCTCCTCCTTCATGTCACAGATTGTTGTATTGCCTTTCCAGTCTTGACATCTTCTTGAATTGCATGGACCTACAGATGCTCTTTAATTGTTTTGCTGTTCCTGTTAACCATTACCATATCCCTAATCATTCTTTCCGACTAGGGGCAAAAATTGCAAGTAGTTGACAAACTTGTCAGTGTGGTCAGGGAACACACTGGTTGTTTCATTCTCCTTTTGCCTTTGGTTGTAGAAATTTGTAAATCTCTAATGTTATAGTACTTTTGAAAAGAATCCTTCCACTTCTCAATCCCTTCTCTGCCCCTTCTCACTAGCATTATTTTCTTTATGCTCTTTCATTTAGTTTGTGTGCCTCAATATGCTGTTCAAACCACCACAAAAGTTTTGACAGAACGTAAGGAAACCTCCATGACCTAACGTAGATGATGATGACTGATATTGACAAGATGCCAGTGAAGAGGAGGAAAGGTAAACTTTTTCTTTCCATGCTTTTGGGAGTCGAAGAAATGTTCATAACTTTACTTAAAGCCAAGGTACTCAAAGGCCAACCTAACTATCATGAATATGGAGAAGTAAAACATTTGGAGAAGTTGGGAAGGGTGTGCAATGTCCTGCAATTTTTGTCCCAAGTTTATGCAAAATTTCAGGGAAGCTGAACAAAATTCTGTATACATTATGGAAAATGTGTTTGCAGCTGTCACAGGTGAAAAGTGATTGCAAGGGTATTCTTCACATTTAAGGGTCTGATTCACAAAGGTAAAGTTACACTTTTATGTAAGTGTACAATTAGTTGAAATTCACAAAGGAATTTTATGAGTAGTCTCTTTATGACTGTCTATCTTTTGATGTGGGAATTCTCCACCGTTCTCCAACAAGCGGCAGGTGAAGCCCACATGGCTTGCTGCTAATGCTTGCTTGTGACTCCTTCCCCCTTGGATGCCCTCTCTGTGCAGTGGAATAGGCAGGCCGTGGTGGAATGGTGGCGTGACCGCTGGCATTTTTGATCATTTTGGTGGGTCACCCTTTGCTTTTCTGGCCATCACAAGACACCTGGCGGGCTCCGGGCATGGGTCTAAATCAGAGAAATTTATGACAATGAACCATGATCTATTGGGATAAAGCCGTGGAAGGTTGCTTGTGGCCTTCTCGGCTTCCCGAGGTGAGTGAGCGCCGGTCACAAGGAGTCGTGGAAAAGGGGCTGCTTCAAAGGGAATCAAGTGGCTCCAGGAACATGCTCCTGGTGGCACGCTAGCTACCTCTAATATGCAGCAACTTCATACTAAAGCAACTGTACATAACAGACTAGCAGCCCAGAAATCTAAGCAACAGGTGGCCCAGGGTAGGTTAGCTGCAACAGTCTGAAGGAACACCAGGAAGAAGGCTACCTCTGCAGTGGTAATGCCAGAGGGATGCCATACCTCCAGTCAAGATCATTCAGATCTGGCCAAGGCAAATGCCTTCTTGACCCCCCTTTGGTGTGAATGGGTTGTCCAACAAACAGAATATTGGGGCCTTGTTAAAATTGCTAACCTTATTTAACTTTGAGATTATGTTTCTCCAGTAAACACATCTTAAAAGCAATATGCCTAGTTTACATACTCCTGGGAAATATTATTTGGCGTTCCGTGCCTCAGCAGGCATAGCAATGCGTAAGGTGGCCTTACAGCATTCCAGTTCTATCCTGGGAGATTATGGTGGTCTCAAAAAATCATAAGAGCAGGTGGATCTGGGTTAAAGGAAGTGTTGCAGGTGAGGTATTTAATTATTTCAACTATTACGGTTCCATGTCAGATGACACTGAGGCACTAGAACTAATATATAACTCAGCATTACAGACAGAGGGATCATTAGTAATAGGGGGAGTTTTTAGCTTTATACAATACTTGAGCTATGGTCTATCAAATAGGGATAGGAGGCAAATTAAACCAAAAACCAACAAACTTCTCAGTATAATCAAGCAAGATCCTGCATTGGTGGATCCCTGGCAGGTGGCCTGGCTTAACTTCTCCCATTACACTTATTATTCATTGAGATTCCGATCTGCTTCTTGCCTAGAATTTTTTCTCCTGGCACAGTCATTAAAAAAAGGGTATTGTTGAGATAAGAGCTAACCCCTTTTCAGACCACTCAATAGTCTCCCTGGACTTAATTTTAGAACTCAGAAGAAGAGGCCAAGATGACAAATAGATAAGACTTTAGTCTCGGATCAAACCTGGGTTAGTGTTACTAAACAATTTATTCATGATTTAAAAAAATATATATATTAATTCAGCTCATCTTTCAGTAGTCTGGGAAGCTTTTAAGGGGCAGGTGATTTTGTATAAAGCTGGGCCCGGGTAGGAAGTATTAAGGAGCTCCAGACAGCGCTCAATGTTGTCCGTAGCCAGTTATTGGGATTTTTGGGGAGCTCAGCTCCTTTGGCAATTCATCAGCCTCAACAACATCAGCTATTTAGAGTGGAGCTAGAACGTAAGGATTTTTCTTAGCCTTTTGGGGGAAATTGTGGGTGGTAGAGCCTACCAGCAGAAGCTCTATGAGGAGAGCCAAAAGGTTGGGAAATGTCTGGCTTGGGCAGCTAAGACTCAGAGAAATAAGCAAATAATTAATAAAAACTATTAATCCCATCTCAGGAATAATGGAGACTGAAAATACAGAACTAGCTGGGGTGTTCCTTAATTATTATAGGCTCAATAATGAAAAAGTAGAGCGGGATTTGAGTATAATCTAGAAAAATATTTTAATGTACTACAGCTTCTGCAAGTGACAAACATTCACAAATGCACATTACGTAGTAAAATAGAACCTTGGACGGTTGCAATAGACTTAAAGAATACGGCTAATGCCAGGGCAAGCAGAAATGATGGGATTCCTATAGAAGTGTTGAAAACCTTTTAAGATTAACTTCTCCCTTTCCTTTTAGCTATATTTAAAAGTTTTAAAGAATCAGGTGTCATTAGTTTTATTTAAAAAAGTCAAAGATCCCATACATCCTAACTCATATCACCCTATAAGTCTACTGAATGTGAATTATAAACTATTCATGAAGATCTGGGCGAATAGGTTTGCCCCATGTGTGCAATCATTGATCCATCTCGATCAAAATATTTTTTTTTGTCAGGAAGGTTGATGGCAGCTAACACTTACCAACTGATACAAACCATCAACTACTTTTTGGTTAATAAAGAAAAAACAGCAATTCTCTTAATGGACGCGGTATAGGTGGTTGACCTTGTTAACTGGCCATCTCATTCTTCATCCTGGAGGCAGTAAGGGGGAGAGCAAACTGAGTGGTACTTGTGCTGATGTGAGGAGTAGTGGATTTTGGGTCTTTTGCACTGTGTGTTGTCCTCGCCCGTGAAAGGGATCTCCTGGATCATCTTGTTATTCCGGTCAGCAGAACTGTTGGTTAGTACCCCTTATACATAGCTCCTGCATTATTTGCAGTCATAAGAGGTCAGCAATGAACCGGTTGCTGACATTTTTACCATCCCTCTCTTTGTATCTTCTATATTGCATATACATTTTGAAGTCCTTAAAACAAAACATAAATGTGTAATGGTGCATGGGTTCATGTGTCCCAGCACAGCTGTCCATGTCCATCATGAGCTTGACAACTGTGGAAATTTCCAAAGCAATGTTTAAGTGATGATAAACATGACACTGGAGTATAGTCATGGATGTGTGTGTTCCTTGAGTTATGTATGTGCGGAGTGAAACAACAAGGACACAAATGTAATAACAACATAGTGACTCCTACTGCAACATTAGTGTCATAGCTTTTGAAGGTAATGTGGCTGATGGAAACAAGTATTGCCACACCATATGTCAAAAGTTGTGCAATGCAAACATTGTGGCACTTTTAAACCCTGGTGCCACATCATGCCTGCGCCAGGCATGATGAATGCAAGGGGTGTGTTCCAGCGGTAGGAGGCACACAGAAACTGAGCAGTTAAATCAACTAGATTGCACTGCACCATTTTTTGAGTTAACTTGAATGTGCACCTGAGGCAGGTGGGAAAGATGACACTCCCATTGTTTTCATGCACCTAATCTCACTTTGCAGGTTTGGCACCATCATGTTGCACAAAGTTAGTCTGGACATGGTACAAGTTATATCCATGTGTCGAGGACCCCAAGGGGCTTATCAATGAAACACTTTCACCCCTGGTGCTTCACTACTCTGTGAAATGAAGTGATGCACCCGCCACACAAGGTGCTTTTTGACAAGGCCAAAAGTTTGTTGAGTACACATTGAGATTTCAGTTCTTTGTCTGATGATTGAGGTCCATGTCTATGGATTATAGGAAATAAGATGTGTGCAGATGAACCTACATGATCTACCCATCATGAAGAGTGCGAGTGAGCATGGTCACATCACGTGTGTCTGAGATGTGCCTGTTGAGCGCTTATATAGAAAAACACACACAAAAGTCCATATAAACAATAGATATATATATATATATATATATGCAACGTATGTCAGACACTCATTGATTCACAAGTCCCAAAAAAACATGTGCAAAATAACATTCAATTAATTAAACAATATACCATTAAATCAATCTTGTATTTCATAGATATATTTATTGTACATTATAATAAATAACATAAATAAATCAAACACAATAATATGCATAAATTTACTAAACACAATACAATACAGGCCAATATAGAACCCCACAAGAAACTATAAACAACCAAGACACTTATACTTCATTCATACTCAAAAGTAACCAGGCTAGCACAGTTGTGTTTCATTTTTCTTAATTTTGGCCAATTGCTTGTCCAACAATGCTGGACCTGCTGCACCATTCAATTTTGTACATAACATGAATATATGTTAAGACCATCTCCCTCTGCATGTGCTGTTCCTGCAATAGGTACCCCATACTCACTCTCTCACAAGCAGACAACATACAAAGGAGGTAGTGAATAATTAACTAATCTAAGGAGCCTACCTACCTCTCATCAATGTTAACTTTCATAAGCTCAATAAAAACAAAATAAAAAATATGATAAAAATGTGCAATACATAACCACTAAACATTATAAAACGTTTCTAACACACACTGAGACAGATTTGACAAAAAGACAGCACCTAAGACCCAGTAGAAACTCAGCAATCATCTCTAAGGACAGCCAAACGAGAAAGTGAAAGCTGCAGGCACAAACATGGTCCCGCTGCTTCATGGTGTTTGTGTCATTTACATACAACTTCATGATGTTTTGCCCAGCACTGCATAACATTTCACGCACTGCCATACAATAAATAGATGCATCACAATACATTGGGAGAAGTGATGCTTCCTCATGCAAATTAGTATAAAAATTGTGTGAAAGTTGTAAAAATAATTTTTCAATGTACTACAAATTAGTTTAAGTGTATTGTTTATAAAACAATATATGTCTCACCAAATTTTTAAAAGTTCTCAATGATTGTTAAATATATTTATTATAACATATGTTCACATGTGGAGTCAAATAAAATAAGAATATAGGGGCATATTTATACTCCGTTTGCGCCGGAATTGCGTTGTTTTTTTTGACGCAATTTCGACGCAAAACTAACTCCATATTTATACTTTGGCGTTAGACGCATCTAGCGCCAAAGTCCATGGAGTTAGCGTCATTTTTTAGCGTGGACACCTACTTTGCGTTAATTATATGCAAGGTAGGAATTCCCGTCTAAAAAATCGACTCCGAGTCATGTGCGTCGGATTTATACTCCAGGGCAAAAATCACGCCCGGGAGTGGGCGGGTCAAAAAAAATGACGTATGGCCGCTTTTGCGCCGTTTTTTAGCGCCTGCAAAAGGCAGGCGTTAAGGGACCTGTGGGCTCTGAAGGATCCCAGAGGTGCCCTCCCATGCCCCCAGGGACACCCCCTGTCACCCTTGACCACACCAGGAGGACACCCAAGGCTGGAGGGACCCATCCCAGGGACATTTAGGTAAGTTCAGGTAAGTGTTTTCTTTTTTTTTTGTGGCATAGGGGGGCCTGATTTGTGCCCCCCTACATGCCACTATGCCCAATGACCATGCCCAGGGGACATAAGTCCCCTGGGCATGGCCATTGGGCAAGGGGGCATGACTCCTGTCTTTGCTAAGACAGGAGTCATTTCTATGGGGGTTGGGAGTGAAAAAAAATGGCGCAAATCGGGTTGAGGCGAAAAAATTGCCTCAACCTGACTTGCCCCATTTCTTGATGCCCAAGCCCCATATCCCCCTACGCCGGCGCTGCTTGGTGTACGTCGTTTTTTTTAACGCACACCAGACGGCGCCGGCGGCTAACGCCGGCTAACGTCATTCAATAAATACGCGCCCGCATGGCGCTTCAGAATGGCGTTAGCCGGCGCTAATTTTTTTGACGCAAAACTGCGTTGGCGCAGTTTTGCGTCAAAAAGTATAAATATGGGCCATAATTTTATGTGAAATGTTTAATAAAGTACAATTTAAAAAAATAAGCTTTGTTTGAAATAAATAACATGTAAGTAAATATAATTTGAACTAAAATGAAGGAGAGCATTTACTTAACCAAATATGGAAGTATAATAACATTATTTATTGTTATATATTTTATAAATGTACAAATACTATGAGAAATTAGTTTGTACAGTGCACTTTTTATAATGAGTAGCATTGATGCTAGTGTGTCATATTTATATGCATTATATATATATATTTTTTTTTTGCTAAAGTGTTTTAGAAATATGCAATACATGTGTGTGAATTTACTGTAAATGTATCAAGTTACAAGTTACAAGTTTATTCTTGATACGTAATTAATAAAAATCAATACATCGATGCATCACATTATTCTATAAAGAATAATAAAAATACAATACAAAATATCAGTTTTACATTCTACAATCTAGATGATAAAAAGCATACCAAAACCTATTGTTATCTAAAAAGCGTTTCCACACACCTGTGCAAAGATTTTTTATATTAATTGTCCTCTAACGTTAGAAGTTTTCGAGATACCAAGCGTAGAAACTTTGAAAATTTAACATTTAAAACAATGTCCTGTGGTTTGAGGCAGGCAATCACTGTTTGCCGGCAAGACCGTATACCCCTCTGATTAAATCATGACTTCAATAGAAGTTTGTGTTCGGTTATTAAAACCTCACAAATACAAACTAAATGAATTATATCTTCATGTCCGTTACCACATAGCCTACACTGTGGGATTTTTAGAGAGCATTCCCATGGGACTAGGTGGGAATTGCCCGGAATAATCCCAAATCTATATATAATAAAAAGATCTTTATCTGTCTTGGTCCGCCCTGCCTCCAGGTACGGCTGAAGCTTTAAAAGTTTGTAATCATTAATGATCATCCACGAGTGTGATCTAGTAGCTAGTAAATCCTTGTCCATGATTAGTGATCTTTTTTTTGCAATCCGATTTAATTTAAAAAAAAAGAAATGTAAGAGATATTTGAGTCCCATAACTCCACTGCCCCTAGGTCTATTAGTGCCTGGTCTAAGTACCGGCGCCCAGTGGCTGCGGTGTTTGAGCTGATCTCTTTCCAAAGGGCACGACAGAGCAGATTTTCCTTTGCCAGCTGTAACTGTTTCCAGGCTTTGATGTAGCTGGCTTTTCTGCCTATGCTTTGGTTTACATAGCCAAACTCCATCCTAATTTGTGCTAATGAGGTGTATCCTGATAGCTGAAATAGGGACCTAAAGACTTTTCCAATGATTTTATATAGGATAGTAGCGTCTTGCCCACACAGAGGTTCGCTTCCATATCCTAGAATTGGAATTAGTTTGGTTGCGATTACTTTAAGCAGGGGCCGATAGCTAGGGCCGGTTAGGAATTTTTTTTAAGTTTGGAAAGCGAATAATAGCACGTGGCCTTTTCTATATAACTCCTGTTTCTGGGGAAAAAAGGAGCCGCGTTCGTCAAAAAGTACACCAAGGTATCTGTACTGATTTACTTGTTCCAGAGGGCCCCTTTGTGAGTTCCATTTGATTTTTAAGGATTTTTTACTGATTCTCATTACTTTAGTTTTATCCTGGTTAACTTCCATTCCACTCTGCTCTGCGTATTCAAATATCTTAACAATGAGTCGCTGTAGTCCTACTTTAGTTTGGCTCAGGAAAACCACATCATCGGCATATAGGAGATTGGAAATAATCATATCGCTGAGCTTTGGAGAGTGCCCATTTACCCTGTTTAATTCCACAGATAAATCAGATAAGAAGAGATTGAAAAGGTATGGGGCCAGCACACAGCCCTGTTTCAATCCCTGCTTTGTCATAATTTTCCTTGAAAGGAAAGAGCCATTCCCTTCCTTGACTCTTACCCACGTGTCTGTATGTAGCTGCTGTACGGCTTTTAATACAATTTCCGGTATTCCCCAGGAAGCTAGTTTCTCCCATAAGAGAGGTCACTGGACCAGATCAAAAGCTGATTTAAAGTCCACAAAACACAGATACAGGGGCTGTTTTTTGTGTTTGCATTTGTCAATAATCATTGATAAGGTTAATATGTTTGCAGCAGTGCCTAGGCCCTTTATAAAACCTGTCTGATTAGGAGGGATAATACTATTTTCTGTTGCCCAGCTACGGAGGTGTTCCAGTAAGAGACCTGCATAGTATTTGGCTTCTACGTCTATTAGAGTTATTAGTCGGTAGTTCTCAGGTTTTGTTTTGTTACCTCCTTTAAATATTGGGTGAATTATCGCTCCTTTCCAGGATTTGGGAATACTTCTTGACAATATACAATGATTGAAAGTAGGGGCAAGATTTTCATCCCAGTAAGTCGAATCTAGTTTAAACATTCGGGATCCCATTGGGGCCGGGAGCACCCCCATTTCTACTTTTTTTTATTGAATTGCTAACTTCTGTTGCTGACAAAGTTATTTCTATATTTTCCTTTTGGACGAAAAGGGATTTTGATATCATTTTCCCTGGACTTAATTTTTCTGTAGCCACTTCTAAGATTTTATCAACTAGCTTGGATTCATCAAAGTGTTGATTTAAATAGTCAACCCAGATGGGTTCCGGGATATTTGAACTAAACAAAGTAATTGGGGCCTTATTCAAATCATTGACCATTTTCCAAAAACCCTGAGTATTTTGTTTTTTACTTAGAAATAGGGCTTTTGCCCAGAGGACTTGATGTTTCTGGTGTTTATGTTCCCATAGTTGTTTCCGATATGCATTATTTAGATTTTTTAAGTCAGCCTTAATACAGCCATTTGTCGGGTCCTTATTGTATAATTTTAATACTTTATTTCTTTCTTTCCTTAATTTAATAATATGTGCTGAATAATTTATATTTATGTTTGTATTTGCACCCCGCGCCTTATTTCAATATCTCTTTTGTGGTTGATCTACAAGAAGACTAACCACAAAATTGTTTAGGAAGAGCGACCAAGTTTCTATTGGGTCCCTGGTTATGTCCATGTTACATTGTGCAAAAATTGCCCTTGATCGGACCCCTATAGATTCCTTTAGTTTTTCGGACCATCTGAATTTTTTATAGTTTATTGTTGTGACGTCTCCTGGCATGGTTTGGGCAGAGTTATGAGTAGGAGGATCATATCCTATTTCCAGGCAATGCTGGCCATGATCAGTCATGTCTCATTTTATGATAAAAAACTTTGTAATTAATGTAAGCAGAAATAGTGAGACAACAGTATAGTCAATTATTGTGTGGGTTTGGTTAGCGTAGCAGGTAGGTGCTGGCAGAGTGTCCTGAGGGTATCTCCCATTTAGAATTCTAAGCCCAAGAGCCTCAAAGTCTTTTACTAGAGTGAGAGCTGGCGTACCAGCTTTTCCTCTCTCGATTTCCCCCAAAGATTGTTGTGGTACAGCCCATAGGTGATCTTGCAAAATGGTTTGTGTATCCCTTTCAAATTAAAATATTGCCATATATTCTTATGATGTGTTTAAAAAAAAACGAGTAAAATATTTTAACAAATCATTCAATTTAAATAAGGCACCCCTAAGTTAGGCCGTAGGTAGCCCCATTGGCAGGGTGCAGTGTATGTTAAAGATAGGAGATGTACTGATGTGTGTTACATGTCCTAACAGTGAAATACTGCTAAATTCAGTTTTCACTGTTGCAAGGCCTGTATCTCTCATAGGTTAACATAGGGGTATATCCTTAAGGTGCAGTTTTCCTTTGAGAGCAGATAGAAATATGGAGTTTCTGGTCTCTGAACGTACAATTTAAAAATACATCTGTTGGTGAAGTTGGTTTTTAGATTGTTAGTTTGAAAATGCCACTTTTAGTAGGCATTTTCTTGCTTTAACCATTTTATGACTGTTTGTGGATTCCCTGTCTTGGTCAGACTGACAGCTGGGCTTCTTGTGAATCTCCTCTAGACAGTGATACAAAGGGAGCTGGGGTGTAGCCTGCATATCCTGATGATCCATCTGAGCTGGAGTGGAGGGAGGAGAAGTGACTTACACCTGAGTGGGCTGTGCCTGCCCTCACACAATGCAGTCTCCAACCCCGTGGTGTGTGTATGGGGCCTAACCTGGGCAAGGCAGGATCTTGTAATAACAGAGAGTCCCCTTTGTAGTTTGCCTACTTCAAAGGCAGAAAGGGGTATCAGTATTAGACCCAAAACCCCAGACTTTAGATCACTTCTGGAACCCAGAGGAACCTCTGCCAAGGAGAAGAGCTGAACAGCTGAGGAGAAGTGCTGCCCCTGCCTGTTACTGTGCTTTGTTGGGCGATCATGCAGTTGCTGCTTCTGCCTGTGAAAGGGGACAAAGACTGGACTTTGTTCTGCATTCCTGCTTGAAGAAGAATCTCCAAGGGCTTGAACTAAGCTTACCTCCGGTTTTGAAGTCTGAGGGCCATGAAAGACTTCCTCTGCCAGCACCTAGACTCTCTGCTGAGACTCCTGCCCTGCCACGTGGTGCCCTATCCAGTCCCTTGGTGCTTAAAAGGTGAAGTTGCAGGAACAAGAGCTGAAATCCACGCACAGAACGCCGTGCATGGACATTTTTTAAGCACCATCTGCAATGTGGCTGATAAAGGATGAGCCACCCACTTCACAGCTAATATCGATGCTCCACCTCCATCGTGGCTTAGAGATCGATGCATCGCGGCTGGAGAATTGATGCAACACCGCCTTGCAGCTGCTGATAATGACACAAACCCCACGCAGCGTGATTTTGTAACACTGTGCAACCAGATTTCTCACGCATCGTCCCTGGGCATCAAAGTTATTGTGAATCAATGTGGATCCAAGGTGCCCCTTCTGGAATCAATGCATCGCTCTCTTGCAAGGGAGAAAACTGATGCATCGCCTACCCACCTGGAGAAGAAACGATGCACGGCCTCACTTGAGAGTAAGGAATCTACACATCAATGACTTTTTTGACGCACTCTTGACCATGCAGCTTTATTTTTTACGCAAACCAGGTACTTTGTGTAAAATCAACGTTTCCATTCTTTTCTATGGAGTAAGACTCCGATTCTTATGAGAATTCATATCTTGAATTGTGTATGCTGGATTTTTGTCATTTTGGTCTTAGATAAATATTGCCTATTTTTCTAAACTGGCGTTGTGTCCATTTTATGCTGCTTTCACTGTATTACTCTGTGTGTTGATACAAATACTTTACACGTTGCCTTTTGAGATAAGTCTGACTGCTTGTGCCAAGCTACCGAGACGGTGAGCAGGGGTTATCTAAGTGTGAATCTCCATTGTCCTGACTAGAATGAGGTCCCTGCTTGGACAGAGTGAAAACTGTCTGCGAACCAGAGACCACATTTCTAACACAACAAAATATAAAAACAATGAGCTTTGCAGTTACTTCAATAGGCAAAAAAAGGACCTCACATGAGAGTAGACTTAACCCCTGGCATGAGTAGCCCAGCTTCTGGGATATGTGGATACTTGCTAATTAATTTGTGGTCAGAAGCAAACAGAAATCATGCATGCACAGCATGACCTAGGGCTGTGTAGTCTGGCTAGGACTTCAGGGCTGCATCACACGCAATTCTCTTAGTGGTGGAGGCCCTCTACCATTGTTTAGAGCTGAGAAGCATTTGTGTGTTGGTGGTAGCATATTGTTTTCATAGAAATTAATCAAGAAAGATGGACAGGCCTGTGTCATGGGAGTGGTGCCTACTGTATAACTCATGTAAAGTTCCAGTAATGTGTGCTAGGTTCAATGTTAGCCTACCTTAAAACAGATGTAAAAGCGGACAGCAGATGCATGTTGAATGGTTTGCCCTGGAATTTGCGTACACTGTTGAGTTGTATAGCACAGGAAGGGCAACGTGCATATTTGTGTGTAGCGCTGTGGATGTGGGAGTCCCTGTGATTGTTACAGTGCATAAGGGCCTGTAGGGGAAGAGGTTCTGACTGGGGTAGTATGGCCCAAGAAAACTTTCCCTGTGACAAGGGCATTGAAGAATTTCGAAGAGCTGAAATCACTAAGGGCCCTAGCTTGGTTGGTACCTTACATAAATGTTTAATGACCACAGTCGTAAGGGAGATGGAGATGGGACTCAAGAGGTAACTGGGCATGCTATTGTGGCTGAATTATGAAGAACTTGTATAATATTTTGTTGTGTGTCATATTACAAATACTTATTGTAAATAAATCCTACCATTTTAACAAAAAAGGAAGTATTGGTGTGGCAAGCATTTATTTATGTTGCTTTGTGTGATTTATATGTGTGAGCCTGTGTTTACCTTTCACCTGCCTATTCCCTGAGAAGTCTTGGACTGCTACACCCAAACTGACAATAAGAGTCCCGTGCTGAAGGTGTTCTTGGCCCTGTTCCTCAGACCCTATAGTAGGCTGGGTCTTGGGACATCAGGGTTAAAAGGCCTCAATCAATACCCTTGTGCCCAGTAATACCTGCTTGTTCGATAATACTTGATAATACTCTGAAAACAGTTCGTACAAAGTTAAGAAGCCTAATTGTTCAAGTGCCTTCTCATGTGCCATAAAACTTGTACAGTAATATTTCCATTACTGCAAAAGGCCTTGTGAGTTGCTATTGGGAAAAATGTAAATTATTTATGATTAAAAACCTCATGTCTGTTAGAACCCTAATAAAAGTGATAACGTTTCTGATTTCTGCACATGCAATAGTCATGGTTTTCCTTTAAGAATTGATATAAAAATAACAGAGTTACCTAAGCATTTAAAACCAATATTGATGCATTGTTTTTTAAGTATTGTGAAAAAAATGGACACAAACTAATTGATATACATCTCAATGTCTAAATTCTTCTTTGGGATCCAGTTAAACAGTCACTTCCCACCAACACTGTGGTTAGACACAAGCTGAGTAGAGGACACAAACAATGATCCCGTCACAGATGTAATGCAGTGTTGGCTATGACAATCTTGGTATCTTGTACTGGTAAATATTTAATTTGACTAATCCCCTCGGGCACCTTTTTGATTGGAACTACAACAATTCTATGCACTAAAAACACTTTCTGTCTGATTTGCTAACATTTTGTGTCATAGTGGTGGAACGTTTTTGCACAGCCATAGTTGATTTTGTAATTTAGTTAGCCAGACAAGAGCAAGTGGGCAATGCCTTGCATGGCTTTATAAAGAAAAAGAAAAAATATGCACTTTGCAATGTGTTGCATTGCTCTGCATCGTGAAGCCAATGCTTGGGAGGAGAATGCCCATTGACATGCATCGGTCCATATTTTTTGAGCCACACCCAAAATTCATAAATGCACTAGGCCTGAGTTTGTGCAAAAATGGTGCAACTACCTGATACGGGGTGACTAACTAATCATGACTTCACTTACCAGCAGCACTCAGGGTCCCAGGAGGCGGTCCTAGGATACCTTCATCAGCTGTGCTCCCAGGAAGCACTTTATAGTGCGAACGCCTGTGCCACTGTGCGCGTGACTAACCAGTTGGGACTTCACTTACCAGCAGCACTCAGGGCCCCAAGAGGCAGACCTAGGATACCTGCATTACCTGTGCTCCCAGGAAGTCCTATATAGCATGAATGTCCAGCCTGCTGTGTGGGTGACTAACCAGTCGAGACTTTGCTTGCCAGCAACGCTGAGGGACCCAGGAGGCAATAGTAGGATAGCAGCATCAGCTGTGCTCCCAGGAAGCGCTATATATTGCGTGAACACCTGCCCTGCTGCAGGGGTGACTAACCAGTTGGCCTTCACTTACCAGCAGCACTCAGGGCCCTAGGAGGTGGTCCTAGGATACCTCCATCAGCACTGCTTCCAGGAAGCACTATGGCCCTCATTACAACATTGGCGGTAAATGCCGCTTACCTCCGTGCAGAAGACCGCCAACACACTGCTGCGGCCGCGGAATTCCACTACAGCTATTACGACTCACAGCTCGGAATCCGCCAAAATCCAGACACCCACACAAGTCCGCCACACCAAAGGTCAGTGATAAACTGGCGATAACAAAACCTCCACCTTCACGCCAACAGGAATACGCCCACACTATCACGACCCACGAATACACGCAGCGGTCTTTCAACCGCGGTATTTCACTGGCAGTACACACCGCCGCGCTCAAAATATACACACACTTACAAAACACAACCACATTGGACAAATCGAAATACACACACCTGATACACATACACACACCACTCCAACACACCCAATACAATATAAAACACCCACCCACAAACCCTTATGACCAGAATTGCAACAGGAGGCCAGAGAGAGACACAACCATCAACAAACTAGCATCCACAGGCACTCAACACCATCACTTACACAACATCCACTCACCTCACACAACACACACAAACACATCCACTCACACATCACAACACACACCACCTCACACATCACCCACACCACCCCATGGCACCGCAAAGACAACCCAGGTTTTCTAAGGAGGAGCTCAGGGTCATGGTGGACGAAATTATCAGGGTAGAGCCACAGCTATTCGGATCACAGGTGCAGCACACCTCCATAGCTAGGAAGATTGAGCTATGGCGCAGAATCGTGGACAGGGTCAACGCAGTGGGACAGCATCCAAGAACACAGGATGACATCAGGAAGAGGTGGAACGACCTACAGGGGAAGGTGCGGACCGTGGTCTCAAGACACCAGATTGCAGTTCGGAGGACTGGCGGCAGACCCCCACCTCCTCCCCCACAAATAACAACATGGGAGGAGCAGGTCTTGGCTATACTGCATCCTGAGGGCCTCGCTGGAGTAGCTGGAGGAGTAGACTCTAGTAAGTCAAATCTTAGCTACCATATCCCCCACCGTACCTGCATGCTATCACATACCCCCACCCTCACCCTCACTCCCATCACTCCAACACCTCACATATGTCCCACTATTACAAACCACCCAACCCAACACCAAGCGCTGCATGCAACAACAAAGCATGGACACCCATCACCAATGCATGTCCACTACAGATACCCACACAGACCCCAAAACAATTATCGCACAAGGTCCTACACAATAATGGAAGCAGTGGGGTATAGGGTAACCCACCCATTGGACACGATGGAACACACAGCTGCAATAATCATGCCTTTACACCCCTGCAGGACCCCTACCCAAGGTCACCGGACAGGAGGTTCCAGACATGTCCACCCCCCACAGAAGAGGCCCACAGTGATGACACCAGCTCTGTCCAACTAGGTCTAGATGACCAGCCCGGCCCATCTGGGACCTCAGGACAGTCAGTTCCCCTGACACAGTCACAGGCCACCACAGAGCCTCCCCCATCAGGAAACACCAGCACAACACCCACCCAGTGGGCCCATACCGCTGTCCCCAGGACACGTCAAGCAGCAGTGTGTCCACCACTACAGGGAACCCAGGCAAACCCACCAACCCAAGAACAGCAGGAACCCAGGGGCAGTGGGCACACGATTCAGGGACAGAGGCACAGGAAAACAGGGGGAACTGGGAGGTCTGCTGTACGACAGGGGGAGGACAGGCCCAGGGAACCCCCTCTCCATGAGGCCCTCTCCAACATCATGGGAGCGTACCATCATTCCCAGGAGACAATGGCAACGGTACTGGCCAAGTTTCAGGAGACCCAGCGGCTGAAGGAGGAACAGTATTTGGGGTTCAGGGAGGAACTCAAGTCCATCAACGCCACCCTGGTCACCATTGTAGAGGTGCTGAAGGACCTTGTGAACACCAGGAGGAACACTGTGGCACAACAAGGGGCCCATGACACTAGCCCGTACGATGAACTGCACACCACCTTCGACGGTGCTAGTGGACAGGAGGCACCGCCACAGGATCACAACACCAGCACCCAACCACCCTGCAAACGGTCCCTGAGATCCAGGACAAAGACAGAGAACAAAGCCAAGACCCCGCCAAGAAATGAGACCACCCTGAATGTCATCCTTCTGTCCCACTTTGTCACCCTGTCCATCCTTAAACTGCCCTAGCTCCACTTCCTATGCCCCTTTGGACAATGCACCTGTGAGACAAATAGACTGGACTCTGCAATGAACATTCCTCCACCATCACCCCTGACCATTTTACAACCCCCTCCCCTATTTTGCCCTTAAATAAACACCCTTGAATCACATAACAATCTGGAGTCAGTCTGTGCTTTCACAAATGTGTATTTGCAATAACTGAGGAAAATAGCAATGTCCATTGTATTGTCAACATACCTATGTCACACAGCTCTAGTCCATGTGGTAACATAGCAGAGGTCACACAGTGGGACCCACATCTGTGAAATGGAAAGGCAGAGTGACAGGTCAGGGTCCATATACTGGGTGAAAGTGACAGACATATGATAGGTCTAACAATTTTATCAGATGTAGGAGGCAGTGATGTCTTCTTACCCGTGTCTCACTGGAAGTATTGCTGGATCACGTTGTTTCTGTTGTCGATATCCTCTTCTTCTGCCTCCTCTTCTGCACTGTCCACAGGCTCTGGACCACCCTCCTGCAGAAAAGGCACCTGTCGTCGCAAAGCCAAGTTGTGCAGCATACAGCAGGACACGATGATCTGGCACACCTTCTTTGGTGAGTAGTACAGAGAACCACCTGTCATATGGAGGCACCGGAACCTGGCCTTCAAGAGGCCAAAGGTCCTTTCTATCATTCTCCTAGTTCACCCATGTGCCTTGTTGTAGCGTTCCTCTGCCCTTGTCCTGGGATTTCTTACTGGGGTCAGTAGCCACATCAGGTTTGGGTAACCAGAGTCACCTGCAAATGTTGAGGGACGACTGTTAGACACACACTAACCCTTAGGGACAACCCCAGACCCAGACAACTATTCACAGGGTATAGGGTCCTTGTCCTCACCTATTAGCCACACATGGTGCCTCTGGAGTTGCCCCATCACATAAGGGATGCTGCTATTCCTCACAATGTAAGCGCCATGCACTGAGCCAGGAAACTTGGCGTTCACATGGGAGATGTACTGGTCGGCCAAACACACCATCTGCACATTCATTGAATGGTAGCTCTTCCGGTTTCTGTACACCTGTTCACTCCTGCGGGATGTGTCCCATCAATGCCACCTATGATGTTGGGGATATGTCCCAGGGCATAGAAGTCAACTTTCACTGTAGGCAAATCCTCTACCTGAGGGAACACGATGTAGCTGCGCATGTGTTTCAGCAGGGCAGACAACATTCTGGACAACACGTTTGAGAACATAGGCTGGAACATCCCTGATGCTATGGCCACTGTTGTTTGAAAAGACCCACTTGCCGGGAAATGGAGTACTGACAGGACCTGCACTAGAGGGGGGATTCCTGTGGGATGGTGGATAGCTGACGTCAGGTCTGGCTCCAACTGGGCACACAGTTCCTGGATTGTGGCACGATCAAGACTGTAGGTGACTATTACATGTCTCGCTTCCATTGTCAACAGGTCCACCAGCAGTCTGTAAACCGGAGGATGCCGCCATCTCCTCACCTGCCCCAGCGGACGTGCCCTATGGATGAGAACAGCGAGCACAGAGTCAGCCAACACTGAGGTAGTAAAATAATAATTTTATTGCACATATTTGTCAATCCGCTATGTGCCTGTCTTTGTGTGTATGCAAGGCCTAGATATGTGTGACACATTTAAAAGTAATGCCATGTGGCCCCCTGAAATGGCATCTGCCTGACCTGTAAGGTGGGACAAGGGGACATGAGGCAACTGCGCTGGCGTTGTACACCGTCGCGGTAGGCGGTCAAAGATAGCGGCGCAATCCTGCATTGGTTAACATTGGACCCTATGGTTCCCAGGAGCCAATGATGATGTACGCCGGCGGTGACGGTATGTACCAACGCGGACGTGACCGCCATTTTCTCTCTGTTCACTCACTTGATACCTGATCTTCGACAGGAGAGGACCTACACTGCAAGTGCTGCTGTGACCTCAGTCTGGAAGCGACAATGGCTCATGTGTCTGTGGAAAGGGCCCCTGCCTTCACATCGGAGGAGTTGGATAAACTAGTGGATGGGGTCCTCCCACAGTACACACTACTCTACGATCCTCCAGACAAACAGGTGAGTATACTGTGAGCATGCTGTATGGGCAATGCCTGTTTGGAGTGGTATGGATGGAAGATACGTGGGGGGGTGAGACCAGCATGATCGGACGGTGAGTGTATGTGCGTCAGGGCAAGGGTGGGAACATGGGACAATAACTGTGACGGTCCGGACGGTTAAAGTTTTTCCTTTTCCCCTGTACTATTCCTGTAGGTCAGCGCCCACCAGAAGAAGGATATTTGGCCTGCCATCGCCAAGGATGTCCGGACCCTGGGGGTCCACCACAGACGGAGCACCCACTGCCGTAAAAGATGGGAGGACATTCGCTGCTGGAGCATGAAGACGGCGGAAGCCCAGCTGGGGATGGCCTCCCAACGTGGGAGGGGTGCCCATCGCATCTTGACCCCCCCACTTATATTCCGGATCCAGGCGGTGGCGTATCCGGAGTTGGATGGGCTCTTGAGGGCATCACAGCAGCCACAAGGGGGTGAGTACACTCACATTCAGCTGACTCTGCGCGCATTACGAGGTGTCTGGGTGGGGAGGTGGGCAGTGGGTTCCCCTAGGCTAGGGCGAGCTTTGTAGGCAAGGACCCTTTGTGATGCAGGCTACGTGGCACCCCATCCCCACCAGTGGTAAGAGCCATCTACACCTAGTCAGGCTCCTGTGACTTCCATGTGTGCAGCAATGATTAATTAGGGAACTCCAAGTGCATGGCATAGTGCAGAGGGCTGCTGTGTCTGAAGTGTCCGCCGACGGTCTTGGTACTGTATGCACTGAACATGTCTTTCTTCTTTCTCCCCCCCCCCTTTTTGTGGTTTCCCTGTTCTTGTGTGCATTAGCATCATCAGGCGGAGGAGCTGTGCCACCGGAGCACAAGGGAGCTGTATCCCACATGGCCCTGGAGGGCCAGACAACGGAGTCTGAATTCACCAGTGGGACAGAGGGCGAGGGGAGCTCCATGGCGGGGACAGGAGCTGAGACCAGCGACACCAACTCTTCCTCTGATGGGAGCTCCCTTGCAGTGGCGGGACCCTCTGTGCCCACTGCATCTACAGGTACAGCTGCCACCCCCCTACCAGCACCGCCCTCCCAGCAGCCCCTCAGCGTGTGTTCCGGGGCCACTCACCCAGGAATGTGGGCATCTCCTTCGCCCCAGGCACCTCAGGCCCTGCCACAGTCAGCCCTGCTGCCCTCAGTGAGGAGGCTATTGACCGCCTGAGATCCCTCACTATTGGGCAGTCTACCATTCTGAATGCCATCCAGGGTGTGGAGAGGCAGTTGCAACAGACAAATGCATACCTGGAGGGCATTCATTCTGGCCAGGCAGCCCAACAGCGAGCATTTCAGGATCTGGCCTCTGCACAGATGGCAGCCATTGTCCTGTGTCCAGCCTCCACCCTCCAACTTCTTCCACCCAGACCCAATCCCCAGTACCTCAGCCTATCCCAAGCACACTATCAGACCAGCATGCACACACCTCAACACACAAGGGTGGCTCTGGCAAACATAAGCACCACAAATCCCACAAGCACTCACACAAGCATAATACCCATGCACACATACCAACATCCACTGCCTCCACTGTGTCCCCCTCCTCCACGTCTCCCTCCTCCCTCCCTGTAACATCTCCACTCACACCTGCATGAACTACTTCTTCAGCCACTACTTCCATCACCAGCACGCCCATCACCACACACCGCTCACGTGCACTCACCACCCCCACTACCATTCACACATTCCCAGTGTCCTCTACCAGTGTGTCTGTGAGCCCTCCTCCCACACTACACAAACGCAGTCACACACCCACCCAACAGCCATCCTCCAGCCCATGCACCTTCACCCAAAGTCAGCAAACGAACACCTCCTACAACCACTACTTCTTCCTCCACTCCCAAACCCCCTCCATCTACCTGTCCCAGAGTGTCAAAAGAACTTTTCCTCTTAAATGTTGACCTCTTCCCTACACCTCCCCCCCGTCCATCCCCTAGGGCACGCCTTTCCATATCCCAACCCAGCACCTCAGCCACCACATCACCGGGCACAGTGGTGCCAGCAATACCCGGTTTCTGGAGTGCGCCAAGCAACAGGGCTGCCAGTGTCCCAAGGAGCGAGGGCAAGGACATTCCTCCACCTCCAAAACAGAAAAAGTTGCCCACATCCCGGAGGGAGAAGGCCAAAACACCTGCCACCAAGGGCTCAGCCAAGACAAGGTGGGGAAGGCCCTGAAGCAGAAAGGCAAGTCAACGTCGCCGCCAACCTGCACGGCGGTCAAAACCGCCACCGGCACCGCCAAATGCACCGCCGCCATCAGCCCAGATACAGAGCCCTTCAGCCAGCCCCGCGGTCAGTGAGCCTGCCACCAGCACCGCCATTACTGACACCGCCGCCAGCACCACAGTCAGTGAGCCAGCCACCAGCAAGGCGGTCGGTGAGCCAGCCACCAGCACGGCAGTCAGTGAGCCAGCCACCAGCACTGCAGTCAGTGAGGCCACCACCAGCACTGCCGCCACAATGACCGCTGCAAGCTCCGCCGCCACAATGACCGCCGCAAGCACCGCCGCTAATGACACCGCCGCCAGCGGCCCCGCGACAACCTAAGCCAGTGGCACCACCACAGACATGGCTGCCATCCCCAGTGGTCATCCGTACATGGCTGGTGGTCAGTTCCAGGGGCCTGGGCAGCTTCCATGTTGCCCCACCGTCAGTGGAGTATCACATCCACTACCTGAGTCCTTGGCAGGATGAAGCTCTCTGGGCAGAAAGCCCCCTCCAGAACCAGTGGAGTATCACATCCACTACCTCAGTCCTTGGCAGGATGAAGCACTCTGGGCACCAAGCCCCCTCCGGAACCAGTGGAGAGATACATCCACTTCCCCAGTCCTTGGCAGGATGAAGCACTCTGGGCACCAGCCCCCCCCCCCAGAACCAGTGGAGAGATACATCCACTACCTCACTCTTTGGCAGGATAAAGCACCCTGGCTACCAGGCCCTCTCCAGAACCAGTGGAGAGATACATCCACTTCCCCATTCCTTGGCAGGATGAAGAACTTTAGGCAGAAAGCCCCGTTCAGAACCAGTGGTGTATCACATCCACTACCTCAGTCCTTGGCAGGATGAAACACTCTGGGCACAAAGCCCCCTCCAGAACCAGTGGAGAAAGGGATCCACTACTTCAGTCCTTGACAGGATGAAGCACTCTGGAAAGAAGGCCCCCTCCAGAACCAGTGGAGTATCACATCTACTACCTCAGTCCTTGGCAGGATGAAGCACTCTGAGCACAAAGCCCCCTCCAGATCCAGTGGAGAAAGGCATCCACAACCTCTGTCCTTGACAGGATGAAGCACTTTGGGCGGAAAGTCCCCTACAGAACTAGTGGAGACTGTTATCCACTTGAGAGACTGTGGCTTTGCTCTACCCAGGATGCAGCAGTGGGCAATCCATCCACTGGAGAGACTTGAGAGACTGTGGCTTTGCACTCCACAGGATAAAGCAGTGGGCAACCCACCCACTGGAGGGACTTGAGAGACTGTGGCTTTGCACTCTGCAGGATAAAGCAGTGGGCAACCCACCCACTGGAGAGACTTGAGAGACTTGAGAGACTGTGGCTTTGCACTCCCCAGGATAAATCAATGGGCATGGAGCCCCCTCATGGAGCTGGCGTCGTGCAGTCATCCGGCTGAGGTGCACCCCTTCCCTTCCCCCTGAGGTGCCTGTTTTATTTCGATCTGATGCCCCGGCAGTGTTCTCTCTGTTTCGATCGGGTATCTTATGTGGGCCTCGCCCATGCATTTTGGGCTCAGTGGTCCACGGACTATATAGGTACAGTACCTGGACTTGAATTCTTCGTGTACATATTTGTTTATAGTGTATATACATTTTTGACTTATCGATGTTTATTGATTACAATGGTTACAATCATTTCCTTTGGTCCTTGCGTTCTTGTAGGGGGGGTTGGGGTGTCTAAATGTAATGTTTCAGCATGTATTGGTGTGTGTGTTGTTGTAGGTGAGGGTGGGGGTGGGGGTGTTGCGTGTTGCATGTGTGTGTCACTCTCTTTTTCCTCCCCTCTCCCCTGTGTCGTAGGTGCTGTACTCACCGTGGTCGTGGTCGTCGCCGCCGTCGGTCATGCTCCTGGTAGAGGAGCAGGAAGACAATCGCAGGGAGTATTTGGAGTTCAGGCTCCATGGCATCCTGGTTCCTCGTGGGTTGTGTAGAGGTGAGTGTTTTCCCTTTCAAGTCCTGTTTCTGCCGTGTTTTTGTTCGCGTTGAATCCGCCCCAGAAAAGGTGGCGGATTGGCCTGTCATAATAGTGTGGGCGGTACATTGTCTTCCGCCTGTCTGTTTGCGGTGACCGCCATGCTGTTTGTTTGTACCGCCATGGCGGTCGGAGTGTTAAAGTGGCTGTCTATGTTAGTGGTTTCCGCCATGGTCCTGATTCAATTTTTTTTACCGCCGGCCTGTTGGCGGTTTTACCGCCGCTTTACCACGCCCGCCAGGGTTGTAGTGAGGGCCAAAATCTCTTAGGTGTTCAAGTACATCCCTAACTGCACAGTTAGGGACTTTAAAATCGCTAACACACCCATCCACTTACACGCACTCCACATAATGTGATCCCTCTTAGTCAGCCATGAGCATAACAGGTGTAAAAATAGTAGTGTGGGTCAAAATCAAGTGAAGCAGGTTCTCAACCACCCCCATAGTTCATGCACAGATAGGCCCCTGCCCAGCCCTTTACTTTTAAACCCCCTTTCCTGTCCTTTGGGTAGCTAGCACACCTTTAGGCGAGCCAAGGAATTGCATACCCCTTGATAGCAACCCATCAGGGATTCATCCCCTAGGGAAGAAGGGAAAAGCCCAAGAAATCATTCTAGGAGCAGTATAAATGGTTGTCACAAAGTTACCCCCAGCACATACGAAGATGAAGTCATCCTGACTAATAAATGTATCCACTATATAATGGGAGTCCGGCGCTGTTATACCACCACACGCTTTGACATTTTATATGCCAGGCACCTTCAGGACAATCTAGTCTAAATTACACTTACGTCAAAAACCTTAGCGATGGGGCTAGTTGGTCTAGAGTTTCACAAATATCCCCCCTGTGGCACTAACATCTAATTCAAGCTATATTACCTCAGGGAGGTCCCCAAAAGAAAAATCTTCATCCCACTTCTATCTCAGACACTTCCATGGTGGACTTCCATGGAAAGCTACCCTTGATACTACTATAATGAGGGCTGGTCAAAATGCCAGTCACTTGAGCCACGTATCCATCCCAAAGATGCTCAGGTCAAGAATCTGCTGCTGAATAACTTGCTTTTCTCGAATGTGGCCGGGGTCAGACCTGAGTTGGATGATTCAGAGTGGGGAGCATTTGTCAATCAATTCAACATATGCCTCCTACAGGAACTTTTAGGAACCGAAACGGTCCACAGGCCTGAGTGTATTAATTTCTTTAAAACAGCTAGACACAGTAGGAAGGGTCTTACTTTGGAGGGACTCCTAATCTGAGTTTGCATGTCATTGCATGCAAAAATTCACCTTCTTGATATTGCATCCCAGGATATATTAGGCATCATGGTTATAGGCAGGCGTGGGAGGAATTCACGGTTGAATAAAAACTCAGTTGAATTCTGTGGAGTTATGTGACCTGCAGAGTCCTGAAGGCACCATATCTTGGAAGCTCTAAGCAGGGTCGGGCCTGGTGAGCCAGGCCCAACCCTGTTTAGTGCTTCAGAGATAGGGCACACTCAGGAGAGGTCCATAGGCAGTGAAAGGTGCTGTTTCAGGCCTCTTGTGCACTGGCCTGTCTTGTGTGCAGTGCACACTGGGCAGGCGGGTGCACGTGAGGCCTGAAACAGCAGCTTTCTTTCTCTGCCTACGGCACTGGCCTGAATCTAGGCCAGAGCAGTAGGCAGCGAAAGCTGACAGGTCTGTTGTGCACCAATCTGCCCTATGTGCACTGTGCACAGGACATGCCCGTGCATGAGAGACCTGAAACAGCAGCTTTGGCTGCCTATGGCCCTGACCTGAATTCAGGCCAGGGCCGTAGGCAGCTAAGGCTGCTATTTCAGTCCTTTTTTGTGCACCAGTGTGCACAAACAATGACAAATGAAAGAGATGAGTACTTACCTGGGTCTTCCAGGGGGTCCTCCTCTCCTCGTCGTCCGACAGTGATGAGTCCTCAGCTGCTGCCTCCCTCTAGCCTCTGCTCTCAGGCTCCAGTGCCTGCTGCAGCCCATAACTGGGTGGCAGTGCACATCGGGTAAGGTCTGCTCCGCTGGTGGGGCTAGTGACGTTTTTGGACTAATTCTGCGCTTCAAGTGGAGCATGGAGTTTCAAAAACTCCTTTAGCTCCGCCAGCAAAGTGGAGCTCCCCACATACTCCTAGTTATAGGGGCTGAACCTTGGCAGTATTACATGTATAATGCCTATAATTGAGAGTCCGGGGGCGGAGGGTGGAGAATCCCAGACTATACAAAAGCTTGCTAGTTATAGGAACTTATATGCATTACATGATGGCCTTATTATTGCAGGGGATTTCAACATGACTTACGAACCACAAGATAATAGTAGCTATACCATCTTTGATGGTAGAGGGTGTTCTACCTATTGACACTGCCCTGGTTAGAGCAAAGCAAAACACAAATGCTGTGGGATAGCGTAACTGGATGGACGGAATGCAGAACCAATCAAACATTCACCCCCAGTCACAGATCTGGGTTTAATCCATCCATTATTTTGCTCACCATGCCACCCCAGTTTGAACCCAGCCATATGCAAATCAGTCTTGACCCTGTTCCTCATGGGAACACTCCAGCCCGAACTGCCAGGCCAGGTTCTTCCTGGACCGGAAACAAGCATCCTGGGACCGGTTTCGGGGTTTCACCCCTCATCAGCCAGGCTAGCTTGAATCCAGTGGCACAGTGAGCCCGGGACCCACGTCTGGGCATACCCGGCGCACTTAGGGCGGCAAAAGCAAAGCAAATACAAACACTGTGGGATAGCGTAACTGGATGGACGGAATGCGGAACTAATCAAACATTCACCCCCAGTCACAGATCTGGGTTTAATCCATCCATTATTTTGCTCACCTGGTTAGACCCTGGACAGATTTAGCCTATCAACTCCGTTCGGCTAAGGGCATGTAAAGGCCGCACTCCATATGACAGGAATGTGTCACATACATTCAATCGCCCACGTTTTTCTAGTAGGATAGACATAATGACATAACATAGTAGATATGAGATTAGCACCTAGACCAGACAGTGACCACAATGCCTTACATTTTTCTATGAATATTTCTTTCAGCTGGCCTGAACTGATTTCCTCTCACAGGCCACTGATTTGTTACCATCTAAGGATGGAAAAAGAATAAAATGGGCAAAAGTGGACACTCATCCAGACCTTAAGGGCAAAATGAATAGGGCTCTGTCCCATGCCATTATTGAACTTAAACACCATCACTACATGCAATGCCAGCCATATGTGACACATTATGTATCACATTGGGGAGTTGTTTTATATCGAAAAATACCCACACAGACAGTGTCCCTAAATAAACCCATGCCTGGTTTAATAAAGACTGCACCTAGGTCTTAGACCTGGCCTCCCTGGCGTGGTCTCCCCTAAGTTTTTGCCTCAACCTCCCAGGTTGTTTTCTGTGTGCTGGATTCTGTCTTTGCTGTTTTTGTTACTCTGGGCACTTTACCACTGCTGACCAGTGCTAATATGCAAGTGCTCCCTATATGAACTTGTATGTTTAATTGTCTTTTCCATGATTGGCATATTTGATTTACTAGTAAGTGCCTAGAAAAGTCCACTAGAGGTGCCCTTAGCCTGTAAATCAAATGCTACTGGTGGGCATGCAGAACTGGTTGTGCCACCCACATATGTAGCCCTATAAACATATCTCAGACCTGCTACTGCAGTGTCTATGTGTGCAGTTTTAAACTGCCTATTCGACTTGGCAAATGCACCCACTTACCAGGCCCAAACCTTCGGCACCCTAAGGTTGGCCCTAGGTAGCCCCATGAGCAGGGTACATTGTATGTAAAAGGTAGGACATCTACTGATGTGTTTTACATGTCCTACAGTAAAATAATGCCAAATTTGGTTTTCAATGTTTCAAGGCCTATCTCTCTCATAGGTTAACATGGGGGCTGCCTTTAAATATTTTTAAAGTGCAGTTTCCCTTTGAGAGCAGATAGAAAAAGGGAGTTTAAAAATACACCTTTGCGTGAAGCTGGCTTTTAGATTGTTAGTTTGAAAATGCCACTTTTAGAAAGTAGGCATTTTCTTGTTTAAAAACCATTCTGTGACTCTGCCTGTTGGTGAATTCCCTGTCTGGGTCAGACTGACAGTTGGGCTGTTTGTGAATCTCCTCTAGACAGTGACACAAAGGGAGCTGGGGTGTAGCCTGCATATCCTGATAAGGCGTCTGGTCTGCAGTGGAGGGAGGAGTGGTCACTTACACCTGCTGGGCTGTGCCTGCCCTTACACAATGCAGTCTCCAACCTCCTGGTGTGTGACTGGGGTATAACCTGGGAAAGTCAGGATACTGTAAACAACAAAGACTTTTCTTTGAAGTTTGTCAGCTTCAAGGGCAGAAAGGGGTATAAGTATTTGACCCCAAATCCTGCAGACTTTAGATTACTTTGAGATTTACTTCTGGAGCCTAGAGGAACCTCTGCCAAGAAGAACAGCTGAAGAGTTGAGGAGACGTTCTGCCCCTGCCTGTTACTGGGCTTTGTTGTGCTATCCTACAGTTGCTGATTCTGCCTGAGGAACTGGACAAAGACTGGCCTTTGTGATATATTCCTGCTTGAGAGGAATCTCCAAGTGCTTGGACTGAGCTTGCCCCCTGTTCTGAAGTCTCAGGGCCATCAAAGACTTCCTCTGCCAGCACCTGGACTCTCTGCTGAGACTCCTGCCCTGCTAAGTGGTGCCCTATCCAGTCCCTGGGCCCTTGAAAGGAGAAGCTGGTGTAAAATCAAGAAAAAACAAGTGTACCGACTTCGGACGACCCCAGACTGACTCTGCTGCCAGATGCTGTGACACTGCCTACACTTTAAGCCGTGGTCCTCCCTGCAGTGAGATGATCCCACAGGCCGAAAGCTGCAGCAGCCCCCCGAAGTCCGTGACTCTGTGAGTCCCAATGTGCCGTGCCACCGATGTCTGTGACACCCGACTTCACCGCACCATGACCGCCTCATATCGACTCCAGTGCAAGTGGGCGGATCCAACGCTTCACAGCAATGCTGCCTCACCTCCACTGCTCCACGGCAAGGATGCATCGCCTTTTTGTGACACCTCCACTCCTTCATTCTGCAGCACCAGAGCCGAAGCCACACCGATTCAGCGACGCCAGGCACAAGCTTGTTTCCTCATTTTCACAAGGTACTGTGCCTGGGGTCCATGTGACTCCATGACTAGCACCATTAGCGTTGGATTGTTGGGAATGACTCCATCACGATGCCGTGATATCACCAATTTGAAGCATTTGTGTTTCTAAGCACTACATTGAATTTTTATATTTTAAAGATTCATAACTTTGCTTGTGTATGTTGGATTTTTGTCATTTTGGCCTTGTTTAGCTCAAAAAAATATTGGCTATTTTTCAAACATAGTTTTGAGTCATTTTGTAGTGGTTTTACTAAATTACTGTGTGTGCTGGTACAAATACCTTACACATTATCTCTGGGTTGAGCCTGTGTAGTTTGCCAAGAAACCAAGGGGTTGAGAAGGGGTTAACCGTTTTTTTCCCCCTTCTTCCTGACTAGAGTGAGGGTCCTTGCTTGGACAGGGGGCAACCTGACTGCCAACCAAAGACCCCATTTCTAGCACAAGGCAAAATTTGAATCACGGGAGGCCCTTTTGAAGGGGGACCTCACTGTCATTAGGGCTTGTAGGAATGTTTATAAGCAGATTCACTCTAAAGCCCAGCTCATTTGGAACATGCAGCTCTGGGAAGAACTACACAAGGCTGCAGTTAAATAAGACTCTAGGAAATTCTAGCAGCTGACATCTAACAAGGGCCAGAGTCCCATATCTCACCTATTGGATGCAATTTATCCAGAGACCTGGCACAAACAGAGTCCCATAACTCACCTTTTGGACACCATTTGTCAAGAGACCTGGCGCAATTTTTTTTTTGATCTTTACGACCCTCAGCCTAACAAGACCGTGGGTGATGAAATTCTCTTGCATACTCCATCAGATCCTTTGCCACAGTCTTTATCAATAGGGTTATGTGAGACAGTGAGAACAATTAAGTCTATAGCTGCAGGCAAAGCTGCAGGGCCAGATGGCATGCAGGGGTTCCTATTTCTATCTTATACTGAGAGATGAATGATATGAATGTGCTAACAGCTCATATACTAGCCAGGATGGAAATTCCACAAAGTAAAATTGTCCCTGTATTTAAAAAAAGGCCAAAGGGACTCCTCCACAAATTACAGACCCATCAGTCTCCTTAATCTAATTAAAAAATAGTAGGCAGAGCCTGTTTCAGCTTGGAAAATGGTTGTCTTACCTACAAACGGGCTTCAGAAGTCAGATGAGTACCACCAATCAGGGCTTCAGGTCACATCCATTTATTGAAAGACCATTTTAACTGAAAAATCTCACTTATATCTGGTTTTCATGGACCTGAAAACAGCTTTTGACTTGGTCCCCCGCTCCAAGTTGTGGAAAGTTTTGAAAGCTAGTGAGATGCCTCTAGATATCCTGGATATCTATAAGCGCCTACACCAGGACACATGCACAAGTCTGCTGGGGTTTCATGGGTGAACTAACGGAGAAGATATGAATCGATAAGGGAGTCCACTAGGGCACTCTTCTCGTCACTGCCCTGTTTTCCCTTTATTTAAATGGGGTGGTTGCTTATTTGGAAGATTGCATGAGTAAAATTCTCCTGAATGTAGTTGCCGATGGCACACTCCTTATTTCTAAAACTTTGAGAGAGCTTGAAACATTGGTGAATAGAGTTGGGGAATTTTATAATGAAAGAGGGTTAGTGGTTAGCCAAACCAAAACCAAATTGATGACCATTAGTCCACATAGATATTTTACTGGCTCTATGACTCTAGATGGTGTGCCATTAAAAAAAAAAATACTGATCTTAACTACTTTGGAGCTGCACATGTGTTTTATCAGGGCAGACACACTCTGGTTAGCATGTTTGAGAACATTGGCAGTGACATTCCTGCTGCCAAGCCCACTGTCACTTGGAAAGAACCATTTGCCAGGAAATGGAGAACTGATAGCACTTTCACAAGAGGGGGGATCCCAGTGGGGTGACGGATAGCAGATATCAGGTCAGGATCCAATTGGGCACACAGCTCTATGGTTGTGGCCCTGTCTAGTCTATAGGTGAGTATTAAGTGCCTGTCCTCCAGTGAGGCCAAGTCCACCAGTGGTCTGTACACTGGGGTATGTCTCCATCTCCTATTCTTCTGCAGCGGTAGGTATCTAAGGGATACAAGAGTGAGTAGGCTGTCACAAATTGAACAATGGGGCTACAACAGAACTCCACAATGTGCAAACATGTAATGGGTCATTGTAATTAGTGAAGTATGTGCCTATTGATCCTGTGATGCAGCAATAATTGATAGGCCTGTCCAGCCCCCGAAATGGCGACCACCTGTCCTGTGTGGAGGGTCAGGTGGAAGTGAGGTAATGCCGCTGACGTTGTGCGCCATGGCGGTAGGCGGTCGTGAACTGCTGTGCAATTCCTCATTGGTTAATAGTGGGCCCTATGGGGTACAGTGGCCAATGGGGATCTACGCCAGTGGTGATGGAATGCACCGTCGCGGACGTAACCACCATTTTCAATCAGATTCCTCACTTGTTTCCTGACCTTCCATATGAAAGGACCTACACTGCATGGGCTGTTGTGACCTGTGTCTGGAACCTACCATGGCCCCTGTGACCGGGCAAATGGGACCCAGTCTTCACTTCTGAGGAGTTGGAGTGACTGGTGGATGGGGTGCTACCCCAGTATGTGCTGTGTGGGCTCCAGACCAACAGGTGAGAACATTTTGTGCACGATACATGTGGCATGAATGCTTGGAGTTGTGTATGAAGGCCTCGTGTCAGAGGGTTGGGTGGATGTCCCCTTGGCAGTGTACATGTTGTGGGCTGGGCTATGTGTGTGCCAATGGTGATGGAAAAGGGTATGGTGGGCCATTTGTGTGACAGGCTGGACTGGTTGTCTAATGTTGTTCTTGTGTCTGTATTGCCTCTACAGGTAAGCGCCCATCAAAAGAAGGGAATATGGGGTGCCATCGCTAAGGACCTGCAGACCCTTGGGGTCTATGGCAGGCGTAGAACCCACTGTCGCAGACAATGGGAGGACCTGAGATGCTGGGCCCCGCTGAGGCCCAGCTGGGGAGGGCCTTCCAGTGAGGAAAGGGTACCTGTCGGACCCTGATCCCCCTGATGGCCCACACACAGGTGATGGCCTACCCTGAGCTGGATGGGTGCTTGATGGCATCACAGCAGTCACAAGGGTGTGAGTACAGTGGCTAACATTACAATTTACAGCTGGTGAGGGGGTCTCCGGGTGGTGGTTTGTGTGTCCTTGGGTGCCCCTAGGCCAGGCCAGACATAGTAGCGTAGGTCCTCTGTTAGCTAAGGGTTTGAATGGGAACTACTGCTTGCCTGTTTTACTGCTTAGCTTGTTAGAATTCACTCCTGGGTAGGGCTGCGTGGGTCCCAGGTGTGCTGCAGGTGGCGTGTGGGTCCCTCCTCATTCCTTAGTGACTAGCCATTTCACTGGTAGTGCAATGCATATTGTGTAGGCCTGTTCCCTGTGTGTGAGGGTGCTGTGTACATCAACGGTGGTGTTGGTGCAGTCATTGACCCTGTGCATCCTTTGTCTCCCTCCCCCCTTTCTTGTTTTGTCATTCTGTCCTTATGTGCATTAGCATCATCTGGCTGAGGAGAAGATGCACCTGTGACAGAGGGATCGGCATCCCACAGGACCCTGGAGGCAGAGTCCACCAACACTGAGGGCACCAGTGGAACTGAGGGTGAGGGGAGCACCACAGCAGAGACTGGAGGACATTACAGACTCAGATACCTCCTCAGATGTGAGCTCTTTGGTGGTGGCAGACACCTCTGTGACCACCCCAGCTACAGGCACAGCTGCCACACCCCATACTAGCACCACCCTCCCAGTAGCCCTTCAGTGAGTTGCCCGCTCACCCAGGAGGGGGGGCATCTCCTTCTCCCCAGGCACTTCAGTCCCTACCTCAGTAAGCCCTACTGCCCTGAGTGAGGAGGCTATTGACCTCCTCAGATCCATCTCTGTAGGGCAAACAACCATTGTGAATGCCATCACTACATCAATATCCACTACCAGCATCATCTCCACACCAAGCAGAACACACACCTCACTGGCAGACACCTCCACAACATCCATGCATGCATCCCCTGTGTCCTCTCCCACCGTGCCTGTCCCCCCCTTCCTAAAGTACACAAATGCAAGCACTCAGGCATCCAAAAGACAAACACCTCCAACAACCACTCTCTCATCCTCCACTCCCATTACTCCTCCCTCTTCCCACTCCAACATTCCTAAAAAGCTTTTCCTTTCCACGATTGACCTCTGCCCTACACCTTCTCCCCCCGTCCTGCACATATGGGCAGGGTAGCAAGGACCCAGCTGTCAGGAATCCCCAAGGTGCCTCCTGCGTTATCTGTCAGCATCCCCAGGGATTAGGGTTAAATCATGTCTCTGTTCTTGGTTAAACCTTCATGTTTCTAAGTAAACATAATGTGCTGTGTTGCACAATTGGTTTTATCAATGCTTGTTTTACCAATGCTTGTTTGCTAATGTGAGTAGGTATAGACATGTGCTTCTAATTGGGTGTGCTGTAGACATGTGCTTCTAATTGGGTGTGGTGACTCATTCACATGTGGAAACTCAACTGCTTTCCTAATTGGCTATAAATAGCAGAGTGAAGCATGCCTCCCTGCTTGGCTTTGTTTTGCTTCCTGATCTCAGCATCTCATTTGGCAGTTCAACCCCTGCTGTAATCCTCGTATTCAGGACTTTAGAGGCAAATCTTTTCTTCGTTCCTGTGCCACCTGACAACAGGCATTCCTCCAGCACTCCGGAAAAGACTGCAGCTAAGTGACTAGTATTCTCCAGGGAGTTTGTTCTTTAAGCGCTGTGCTTTTGTAGAACAGATGGTGTATTTCAGACCTCGTATTTTGGCAGAGTGCTTATCTTGAAGAGACAAATGCATTTCTGAACATTCTACATTATTATTCTAGTTACTTGCCTAAATGTGCTTCAGGAAATCTACTCGAGCTCAAGTACTACAAAAGGTGACAGTGCAATTTTAAAAGAGCGCTCTGTCAACAACGACCTGCCCCCCGAAGATACAAAGATGCAAACATCCTGCTTTTCAGGTGAGTGGTCCCGACTCTACACCAGCCAAGCACATCAGCCAAACAGTACACAGGCCCAGTGGTTGCACCACTGACTTGTGGTGGAAAGGATTGCAGGCCAACAATACTGAAGGGGAAGGAGGCCGCACCAGCTGCTAAGAAGGGGAAGGAGCCTGCAGTAGCTGCTACGAAGGGGAAGGAGCCTGCACGAGCTGCTAAGAAGGGGAAGGAGCCTGCTGCAGCTGCTAAGAAGGAGAATGAGCCTGCAGTAGCTGCTAGGAAGGGAAAGAAGGGGAAGGAGTCTGCAGCAGCTGCTAAGAAGGGGATGGAGCCTGCGCCAGCAGGCAGAGGGGGGAAGAGCCCATCCACCAGTTCCAGGAAGGGTAAGGGCAACCCATGAGCAAGAGGGGAGGAGGCACTCTACGCCAGGGGAAGCTGCCAGCCAAACACTGTCACCAACAGCAGCTGTCACAGGGCCCCCACTTCCAGCCGTGGTTGTGCAGCCATCAGAGGGTGCAGGGGCAGAGCAGGAGCCTCCCACAACCACCACCACAGTGCAGCCATCTGAGGGTGCAGGGGCTGAGAAGTAGCCTCCCACAACCACCACCACAGTGCAGCCATTGGAGGGTGCATGGGCTGAGCAGGAGCCTTCCACAACCACCAGCAGACTGCAGCCATCACCGCAGGCGAACGCCATATAGTTCAGCCTCCAAGGGCTGCTGTACGGCCTGCCCCCACCAGAACCAGTGAGTAAGACACCCACTTGAGAGACTGTGGCCTTGCACTCCCCAGGACAAAGCACAGTGCATGTTGCCCCCTCCCAAACCAGTGGGGAAGACACCCACTTGAGAGACTGTGGCCTTGCACTCCCCAGGTCAAAGCACTGGGCATGTTGCCTCCTCCAGAACCAGTGGGGAAGACACCCACTTGAGAGACTGTGGCCTCGCACTCCCCAGGACAAAGCACAGGGCATGTTGCCCCTCCAGAACCAGTGGGGAAGACATCCACCTGAGAGACTGTGGCCTTGCACTCCCCAGGACAAAGAGAAATGGGCATGTTGACCCCTCCAGAACCAGTGGGCTTGTTCCCCCATCCGGCTGAGGTGCCCACTCTCCTCCTGAGGTTCCTGCCTATTTGACAGCTGATACCCTTGCATTGTTCTATCCGGAATGGTGCAGGATTCAAGTGGGGCCTTGGACTGTGCCCTGTGGCCATGTGCGCTTTTTGCACTATGAACTGGGCAGTGTCCCTTTTTTATATACGTGTACAGATCTGTGTAATGGTCAAATCGGAATTATCATTTTATTGTTGGACTGATTACAATCATTTTTGTAAATTCCTGTTGTCCTTGCATTGTTCTGCAGATTTTAGTAGTCAGATTGTTTTTGTAATACAGCTGGTTGTGTGTATAGCGTGTGTATGTCTGGTGTGTGTGGTGCGTGTGTGTGTCACTCTCTTCCACCTCCCCCTTTGTGTGCTAGGCGTCTGTACTCACCATCGCCGTCTTCGCCGGCATTGGTGTTCCAGGTGGACCATAACGTAGAATATCATTGGGAAGACTTGCAGTTCAGGTTCCATCATGGCGTGGTTCTTCCCTGTGTCTCCAATGGTGAGTCCTTTCACTTCTGTGATGTGTTTCCACCAGGCTTTTGATGACGTTGGTACCCGGAAAAGGTGGCAGATTGTAGTGTCATTATATGGTGGGCAGAACTTTGTCTTCCACCTGGCTGTAGGTGGCTTCTGCTGTGGTGACTGTTGTTTCCGCCCTGGTGGTCAGTGTGGAACATTGGCTGTCTATCGGAGATAACACTGCCATGGTCCTAATTTTGCAGTAATTTCCGCCAGCCTGTTGGCGGTATCACCGCCACTTTATCACCGACCGCCAGGGTCGTGAAGAGGGCCTTTATTTTTTAATATGTATGTCAACTATATGTATTGTTTGCAATGTTTGTGTTGATAGATGTGCTTAATGGTTTTACAACTGAATAAAGTATTTTAATTGGAAACATTTTACTGTTATCTTTATTTATCCTTCATAATTCATCTCTGCATGTGTGCTGGATTTTGCAGCACACATACAAATAGGAAAAAGCCAGTAAGAATAATTTTTGTGCAGGAGGTATACCTTCATGCCAAAAAAATACTGTAATACAAGCATGCTTGCATCAGGGCAAAAGAGTAGCTGCTTTGCCACGAGGCAGCCACAAGGGCCCTAGCACAACAAGACTAGAAGTGCCCCAAATCTTAGTAAATATGGGCATGCATGGTTTCTCCTTTCACACAGCACAGTACAACAACTTGCCTTGCTGCTTTGCTGTGGCTCAAAATTTCTTAAATCGGGGCACTTGTGCCCGTCCTGTGAGGAGTTAATGAATTGACACAGTAGAGTTGCAGGTAACTTTTGACATATATTATAAAAGAGACTTCAAAAGCGAAAACACTATTTGAAGAATTTGATAATAACCTTCATGTTATCAGAAACATCTTTTTTGGGGCATAGAGTGGAGCCTTGCGGACCAATATCCCCACTCCTCCTGAGTCAGTCATGAATCTTGCATTGATCAAAGCCTTGTATTCCTGTCTCCCTTGTGCTTTCCACATGTTGCCCTTCAACTGGGTTTCCATTAACTGGGCTATAACTGATCCTTGTCTCTTTAGGTATTTGGTGACTATCCCCCATTTTATTTTACTCCCCAAACCATTGATGTTCCAGGTGAATATCTTCAGCCTATTGGTGTGTATAGTTTTGTAATGTTAGGGTGATATTCTCCTCACGAGTTCGCTGGCACCTGTTGGATCAGTTCCTTATGCCTGGCAGATGGGGCCACTGCCCTGCCTCATTCCCTCTCTCCTGTGGCTCAGCTGTCAAAGAATAAAACCAAACAACTCCCCCCCCCCAGTACCCACTGCCCTGCAGAGCAAGCCCCCAAGCTCCTGCTGTTGTAACATGTAGAGTGCGTGTCATCCCAAACCCTGTGACCACTGGTCCTATGTGAGGCTGGACCCTTGGTGCTGTCCAGACCTGCATGTCCCGGAATTGTGCTTCTGAAAGAGAGGGCTGGCTGGAAGTGTGACCAGTGTTGGCCCTAGAGGCCCATTACTTTTAGGGTGACCACCAACACTCCATGTCCTTATGCACACTGTTCAGGCCTGGTCTGTCTTTTGATAATCTAGTGCATCGTGGGCATTGTAGTCTTGTTGTGTTTCTACTGACTTGATTTGAGATAATCACAGGTGAATTGCCAACTCGATGTTTTGCATGACACATGCAAGCTCTTCCTGCTTTTCAGCCCAGACCACTTTGCAAATATGAGGTTGAAAGGCTCAGCATCTCATCTTAAATGATAAATTGAAAGCACCTTGCTGGTGACTAAAGAAAAGACGACTAGTTCTGACTGAAAGTCTTGCTGCTTGATGACTCCATATTGTGCAGAAACATCAAGCCAGTCCTGGCTTTTCAGCTGACAGCATTTCCCATGCTGGGATATTTCAGACTGTTAATGCACAACTACAGGTTTTTAGAATGCAACATGCTTTTGGATAAACAGCTACTCCTAGTTCAGAGTGTTGAATATGACATTGTGGCCACTCGGCACCTGCAGGTGAGAAAGTGTTAATCACTGTGGTCAGGGCTTTAAGTGAAACGCAAAAATGTGGGGTCTCTAAAAAGGCATGGTCTATGTTATTAAGGGGGTGTAAACAATTTTGGTAATTCAAATTGCTACCATTCAACTGATCTTTTGGTGCCTCCCTGAGCGTTCTGTTGTTGCATCCAACAACTGACATACATCTCTGAAAAGGATATAGAGCACTTCACATAATGTTGTTTCTTTTTTTACAGCTTAGATTCTCCTATTTCTTGTTAACTCAGAAAGTCATGTCCCACTATACTCCTAACTCCTGCATGGAAACTTGACCTTAACTTGATTTCTTTATTTCTTAACTTTCATTTGCTGTGTAAGTACTCTTTTTGAGAATAGCCTCCTATCAGGGTCATGCCTGTCTTGCTCAATCCTTCTTATTGAAAATTCTGCAATTGGACAATACCTAATTTAATAGATCACAACCGCTCCTCTGTAAAACTCTATCCCTGTATCATAACATTGCTTATTCCTGCTAGCCTGTCTATCTTACTAGCCTTTCACCTGAAACCAGATATCACCCACTACCAACCACACTAACCTGGTACTAATAGATAATAAAGTAACTGGAGTAAATGTTGCAATTTTCTTGATAGCACAAGATTAATCGCAATGACCAACAATAACCCCTAGATTAACCACTAACCTTGGGTTTCGGAGTAGTGCGCTACTCACCATAAGTCACTTCAATTCCTCACCAGGGGTAGTAAGTGATATATAAATACAATTACACCTACAATATATTTTAGGTCTTCGAAGGGGTTGTCTCACTCGCTATGTGCACTCCCAGACATTACATTAGTGTTGTTCCATCATCGTCCCAGTTGTATCTATTGCCCACCCATGGCAGGTTTCAGGAATTGCATCCTGAGTTTGTAGTGCCCCAATCCAGTAGCACCTAGGGCCCAGGACCCTCATCCCGGCCCTCAATGGAGCGGCCACTGCCTGCCACTGACCCAGCTGTCTCCAGCTGTTGTGGGCCAGAGTCCTAACCATTTTCTTCTTCCATAGGAGACACTTTAGGGGAGTGTCAGTGTTCCTCCATTGGCTCTTTGGCATGTTTCTGGGTCTACAGTTGTGCCCCTCTATCCTCCTTTTGCTTGCACCTCCAGGTTGCTTTAGTTGCTCTACACCTTGCTCCAATCAGCCGTAACCCTCTAGCCATTCCCATGTCTCTTCCAGAGAACAAAAGTGGCATGTTTTACATCAGTTCTCTTACATGGAGGCCTCTCTTTACTTCTTTGAAGCTTCATCTCCTTCTTTGCTCATGTAAAGTCTGCAAATAGTCTTTGTTGCATTTTCATATTGGAGATGATCTCTAAGTCTGGCTCTTTGTAATATGTCATCCCTGTCTCTGTGGTTGAATTTGCATTTTCTGATCATATGTGGAGCTGCTCCCGGTTGTGGCAGAGGTTTGAGGCCCTGTGGGCTCAATCTGTGAGGAAAAACTTCAAGAGGTCTTTTGTTTTCAGAATATTGATAGCGTAGTTTTCCTAAAGCTACTGCCCACTTGGGACCCTGCTCTGTCGGGAAGCCCCACCTGCCTTATGTTATTCCTGCATGAGCGTCCTTCATAGTCTTCCAGTTTTGCTTGTATTGAGTCTGGTCCTTCAGCAATTAGCCAATCTGACCCTTCAGTTTTTGACATCTTCCTGGACTGGTTCTAGAGCTGTATCCAGCTGCTAGATTTTTTCACTACTTTTGCAGATATCCACTCTAAGAAGAGTTACCTCTGCTGCCATGATGACTCTAAGCATAGGTGCATTGTTGGTGGTTTCCTGTCCCTCATCATTACTCCCCCTTGGTCTCATCTGTGAACTCCTTGGAGGGTGGCTTGAAAATTGCATTTTTATCCATTCTGTTCTGCAGGGGAGATCTTCCCCCTTTTCTCAGACCATTGCACCCCGTTTTCCTTCAGCTTCTGGATACTTTTTAGGCAGTTTGAGGGAAGTGGTTAGTAATCACTACTGCCTGCCAGAAGGTGTCCCTGTCCTCTGCAACAAGATAAGGATGCCTCTCTGCCTCTATGTGGCGCTTAGGCTTTTCCACCCTGTCTTCCTTCTCCTTTACACTTCTCCTCAGGCTTGCTGCCAGCTGGGCCTGTCTCCCTTGCCTAGGCCTGCCCACCTCTGTATTGCCTATTTTGAGATTTTATAACAAAAACCCTTTAACATTTCATTGATCTATAATTCAGTTATTTAATGGCTCCAGTCACTATTTTGATTACTTTAGTAAGATGAATATGTTAGGCCTAATGTTGAGGAGGTTAGTGACTCCTGTCACAAGAGGGAAGGATCAGAGGCACCAGATGTAAGTTTTGGGGTAATCCAAATATTGAGGTGCAGTAAAATGGGGTTCGGTTCCCACATCATGATATTGATAAAGGTTGATACGTTTTTACCTGACTTTTTGTGGTAGCTTTGGCTGATAAAGTGTTAAGTTTCAAAAAACTGCTTTTAAGCATTACTTTTGTGCTTCATACTGTGAGTGATATTGGTAAATAACAAGTAGCTTCACAAATCTGTTAAAACCTACACCAAGAAGATGCCTGACAATGTGCTAAGCATGAGAATACATCCGGTGGGGATAAAGAGACAGAAACAATATGTGTGTGTCAACCAAAATGTTTCTTTATGGCATTTTATGGACCAGTGTCATTGTTGACACACAAAATGCATGAAATACAAACAAAATGTTGGTTACAAAATAATAGAATTATAATTAGTCAAAGTGCCATTGTCTAAGCAAGATGCTTTCTGCCATCAATATATGAACAAGATAAACACCATAACACCAACAGTTGACTGAGGAGAAAATGCAAAGAAATGGCATGAAGACAGTAACAGAACCAAGGAAATATGGTCAAGAAAAGTTCACTAACAATTATTTAGCAGCCTTGTGGTGCTAAGTAGTGACTCCTCGATCTTCATCCTCGGATGAATCTGTATGCTCTTCACATCGTAGTTGAAGAGCAGATGTAGAAAGACCTGTGCCTGTAGCAGATGCATCAGAGATGGAAAATGTAGGGTGAAAAGTAACTAACTAGTGCTGAAGATTGCATGGTTATCGCTGAGAAGAGACTGCTGATTTAGTGGTATACATTGTTGCTGTTGAGAACACTCATGGTGGAAATTATTAAGTTCATCTTGATCTCTATATTATGTTGAAAAGACTGGATCGATTTGCTGATGATTTCTACCTGTTTGACAACATCACTAAAGCATGAGAGAGAAGGCTCTTCTTATTCACTTCGCTCCCATATGACCCCAGCAGTGTCAGCTAGAGATTCACCAATACCATAGAGCAAAATGTGGCTGTTTGTGATATTCTCGGCCAGCCTCTTGTTGGTGTTCCCACACCTCTAGACCCCTTCTAGAGGGCCCAGCAATATCTCCATCCCTGACTTGAACTCATCCATCATCTGAAGCTGGACCTTGTACACTTTTCTATCAAAGTCTTCTTCCGGGTCATCATGATCTTCTGTATAATGTTGGCCACGTGTTGGAAATAAAGGGGGTTGGGTCGGATCATTAGGAGACACAGTATTGTCTTCGGCCCTTGCCAGGATTGGAAAGGGAACCTTTGCAAACATCCATGACATCAGCAGGTCTAATCATCCAAGAAGGGCAGGTTTGAGTTGAGGTAAGGCAACAAACCACTAGCAGCTCACAGCTATGGCAAAACTTGTTCTACCTCTGAAACAGAAGACAAAATACAAATATAAGGGTGTATTAATATAGTGAATAACAAATGTTTTAGATTTCTGTAAAAACACATTATGTGATAACTTCATTTTATGATGTATTTTAACTTTATTTAACACCTTAACATTCATAAAATCCATTTCAATTTCTCATTTTGAACAAAATGTGTCAAGAACTTTAAAATCATGCAATAACTGGTATGTGGATTTGATCCACTCTGTTGCTTGTCTTTGCATCAATAATATGCTGCAGGGATCGTGAATGGGTATTTAGTTTCAATCACTCGTGGATTTTGTCAAAAATAACTGTGTCAAAATATTGACATACAGCAATTACAATAAAATAAATACACCTCCTTGATAAAGATGTAACCATTTTTTCATGTCTCCTTCATTTTACATTTTTGAACATGTGGTCCACTTTACAATAGAAAGAATATATCAAAATAAATGTTATATTTTGTAAATATCGAGACAACCTATGGTATGTCAACCATGCTTAGTACAAGTCAGATTCACTTACACTATGAATCTAGTGTGTCTCGTGTTGGTGTATGACAGCATAAGGTACACAATTACAACCTCCCAACACAATATTCCCATTTATTATCAAATATAGCTGTTAGATTGAAAAATATTGAGATGAACTAAAAAAAGATGAACATTATTTAAATCATATCTCCTACAATTTAATGCTTATTTAATAACAATAACAAGTCAAAATTAGATTTCACCCAATGCAAATGATCATTAACTATATGACTTGAAACCTTGTTGAAAAAAAGCAGTACATTGATGTTGCATAGCCTTACTATATGTATGGGTGCAATGTCATGGGTGAGTCTTGAACATTCAGATGCATAGACTCAGTAATTTAGGCACACATCCACATCATCAAAAACTTGTGAATAAGGCATTCATGGCAAAACAATTGTCACTGAGTCTGGGGTAAACTGGGCATTATATTATTTTGACTCAACATTACTTCTTTCTTTGTGTGATGTATTCTTTAGCACACACAGTAAGAAATAAATTGACTCAAAGGAGAGTTTATGTGCAGAGATAAACACCTTTATGCACATGACCTATCCTGAACATAGCTATGGGACCACTGGGCCATTAATCTAGGGTGTCTGCATTGGCACTAGGAAACATGAAATGCAACACGGGTAGGAGACAAAAGAAGTGCACCATATCTTTCCATATAAGGCCGAGTTGAGATCTGAACATTTGATGCAATAGAGAACCCCAAGTACAATTGTGCTGTGCTGTGGTGTGTGAAATATTTTGGCAATCTGCAACACAGTGTAATAAAACATATGCCCTTATTAGAGGCATTTGAAGGGTTGCATTAGGAATGCCAATTATTGTATTCATTGTAAGTTAAAAAAAATACCACTATGAGAAACGCAAAACATCACAGTCCCTGTAGCTAGAAAAACATGATTACTTATGTAACACTTTGTTTGGCACTTACCATGAGCAGGAGGTAATGTCTCCAGCTCAGCTGTGTCTGTAACTTCGATCCTGGCAACCACCTGTTGAAATGAGCGATGCCACCTGCTCCTTTACTGGGGTACAGTTTTCCTGGAATTCTGGTCCGCCTCCTGTTGTCATGCAGCCTTCAGGTTCTTCCTGGTCAGATTCTTCTTAGTCCTATGTTTATGATCATGACACTTTTTCTTGCAGGCCTTCGTGTTGGTGCTACAGAATTACGTTTTTCTACTTCTGCTGTTTGCCATAAAACATTCACGTAGATAACGCTAATTTGGAAGAAACAGAGAGATAGTACTATGTCACTTCCAAAATCAAAGTCTTGTTTTCCTGTTCTGTAAAGTTGAGCTTCTTTTTCCATACCCAATTCAGGAGAGCACCTCCATGGCTGCTTGGACACTCCCAGCTGGTAACGTTAGCCATATTTGATATTCTGTTAGGAGGAAAAATGCTCCAATGTAACACATTACATTTTGTAGTGCATAGCGATCCAATTGGTTATTCAATGATGCAATTTCGAGTGTCTTCATGTAATTCTGATTTGCTGCATGCAATTCAGCTTTTTGTCACCAAAGAAGGAGTTGTGGTACAGGTTGTTGTGCCGCAACAACTTTGCACCATTCTGCGTCGTGGTTGTTTCACCCTTGCATGGGGTGCATCACATATTAAATACATATCAAGGTAAACTAACTTTATATGAATTGTGTAGAAAATGGTTGCACGGAGTTTAAACACGCTCAGGTAAATAAATCAATTACCAACTAGAGGGCAAGAAAGCTCGCCCTAAAGGCTTGAAGTATAAAAAATACATTGCTTCCGTGAGACAAGCAATGTAATACAACGATTTCTCACACAATGCTAAGCAATGCAGCAGTTCATGAGTCTGAGTAAATCTGGGCAACAGTGAGAAAAGAGTGTACGTTGTCTACATACACTTCTGTTTTGTAGCTCATATAGCCCAGAGGTATGTAAATGGTTTGGGTTGATCAACTTGTTTACACTGAATTGTAGTCGTGTGACTTTGGGGGTAAAATCCAGTTCAATCAATTTGAAGCTCAAAGTAAGTTCTAGTTTTCTGGTCTCCTTTTTTTCTATAGCAAATCAGTTCATGGCCGAAGCTGAATGATTCGTAGTGAAAATGTAAGGACGTGTTGTATTGCATTAGCAAAGTGCACTACTTCCTTACCTTTAAACATACCAATTCCCAGTGCCCTTGGTATTTACAATACAGTGAACTGTTGAATCGAAAAAGATAGGTGGTGGGTGGGTGAAGCTATTCTGAGAAGAAAAATACATTTCTCCTAGCAGTGCAGTGTAAAGCGGATGGGTGTGTGAAAATTAAGATTGTTTTGATGAAATACAACAAAGGCTTTTGAAAAAAGAAGAGTATACTTTCACAATCATTCCACTTGACATTAGGCTCACAACAATAATGGGCCTGTAACAAAGCATGCTGTCATGTAGACCCCATCAGGCCACTTCAGTTTTCTGCCTCTCTTTCCAGTGAACACTTCTTAGGCATGATAGAAACTGAGAGGGTATTTAGGAATTCACACTAATTCTTAGATTGACAAAATTTGTGATATTGAACTGGATTAATTGCAGTGGAAGGTAAACTTAGACGTGTGATCTAAACTTAGACCAAACGTCTAAGTTTACAACTTTGGAAATTTATGAGTACTATCTTTAGATCTGCACTCAGGGCGGATCTCATGGTTGGGAGTTGACAGGGCCCCAGTGCTGCATGACGCCATTCCTCCAGGCTTTCAAAGCATCAACCAAAACCGTATAGGCAAAAGAGGAGGAGGACTAGCTATTATATTCAAACAAGCAATAGATCTCAGTAAACAAGAGAACATTTCCACTCAAGGTTGTGAGGCCCTCCTCACCAGGTACAACCCTTCCTCCTGTAACTTTCTCCTCCTTTACAGCCCCCACCTTACAATTCAACATTCCCAGACACTTTTCAAGGCACAGTCTCAAACCTTATAACATTATACTCAAACCTATGCATTCCGGGGGAAATAAACATTTGGTTTGACAAACCAAACATGCCGCATCCAAAAGCTATCACCACTGGCCTAGTCACATTGAACCTACATCAGATTGTACACAATCCCATACACATCGCTGGACACATCCTAGATGTCATTTTTGCAAACCCTGAACTAGTTACTGTTCAAAGTATCAAGCCAATCACATGGTCAGACCACCATTTGGTAACTTTCTGACATAAAACACCACAAATCAACACACCCGATTGCCCTTTACATACATACATCTATCGACCATGGAACAAACTCAATTTTGAAGACTCAGAAACACAAATAACAGCCAACACAGACCTAGACACAATAAATTCTGTTAAAAAATGTTATAAGTGGCTACAGGAAGCTTTCGATATCCAAACACCACTCAGAAAAACTAAACAAGAAAAAAGAAAACCAACACCTTGGGGAAACACATAACTAAAAAAGATAAAGCAACAAATCTGAAGGCTGCAACGGGACCTCACACAAAACAAACAATATTCAAGACAAACTTTAGCTACACAAAGTTAACAGAATATACAAATCAAACTTTTCCTGAAGACTTGAAAAAGGCATAAATGCACCTGCTATGAAAGAAAACAAGCTTGGACCCACATAACCTGAACAACTACAGACCAATTACAAATGGGCCTTTGTTGGGTAAATTGATAGAAAGACCAGCATTCACCCAGATGTCACAATTTATTGTAGACACCTCCATACTTTCAGACTACCAAACTGCATTCGGCCAGGGAAGAGGCACTGAATCTGCACTCATAGCAATCTAGGATGATCTTACAAACACAGTAAACCCGGGCTCACTCCCAGCTGAATCGTCACCTTGTTTCCCTCCCACTTTTGCTCTCCACCAAGGCAAAGTGGCAGGCACACCTCCAGACTGTATACGAATTGGAGGATTGGGCAGACATGATTGCGGCCAGAGATCGAGGAGCTAGTGAGGCCCGTCTAAAATTCAGTCTCTTCAAGACATTGCACGAATGGTACTGGACCCCCCAGAAGCTGCGCTTGGCGGGGTTATTATCCCACGCCTCCTGCTGGAGATGCCCTCATGACCGCTGCGATCTGCCCCACATCCTACATGACTGCCCAGCTATACAACCGTTTTACCACTACCACCCTCTCTCACCACTTCACTATTGTTATTGCACGATACCAGTGAGATAGGCTGTTTATTACGACTACAACAACGCCTACTACATACTGCGCTTGTAACGGCCAAGGTATGCATCCTAAGGCACTGACGCACAGCTGTTGTCCCTCTTCATGAGGAATGGATTGCTGCTATGTACCAGGCGCCACGCATAAGAAACTAATTCATGGCCTCCAGGACAAGTTGGATGTCTTCCTGCAGACGTGGGACCCCTTTCTATCTGTGCCAGAGAGTTAACGGACATATGTAGGCACCAAGATCAACACTAACGGACTTTGTTACACACACCGGGGACTTACACATCCATGCACTAGGATACTGCTCCATCTTTTCACATGGTACTTGAGACGTCCTATCAAGCAATCCCATTTGGGCTAAGCAGTGGTTGGCTATGGATAAGATGTACTTATCTACTTATCAGCCCTTTTACCCCCGCCCTCTCCAATGCCTCCCCTTCCCTTGGACCCAGCTACTTCCACACACCTACTTCCCCCAGGTCCCAGCCCCCGGTTCCCCTCCCCACTGCATTTCCCATCCTCTCCCCCCCCCTCGGTCGATGTTACTATTTCTATTATTAACTCGCTTTCTTATTGCCCTTTTTCCTCTACCTTTTCCTTAGCTCCTTTTCTCTTTTCCACCTTACTTCCTCTTTTCTCATGAATGTTGTGTTCCTGTTTACGGCCCTCACACTTCATAGCTCAGAACTAACTTCCCATAAGTAACACGTCACATCAGATGTTCGTTATACCTGCTTAGTGTTTTGAGACGCTCTTCACATCTTAGCACTCTCCAGCGTGTTTTTGAAAGGGCGACGAGCTAAGTTACTCCCCCGCCTATCGTCTTCTTCCCCACCCCTCCAGCATATCTGTAGATTTTCTTTCCCAGATCTATACAACATGTTTTCCCTCTTTCTTTTCCAATCTCTCTCTCTTGCCCACTGACCCTGCCTTTCAGCACCTGCGACCTACAAGAACCACTCATCCCTTTCCGCGGGTCTCCCAGTTGGTGACCTCTCCATGCTGCTTCCCTTGCCTACCCAGTGGTGGTTGCTGCAGTGGGAGGGGGTAGGGGAAATCTAGTAGACAGGGATCTACCCGAAATACGGATCTATTCTGAATACTATAACCGGTTTACGATTGGAGCCATGAACGCATCCTGATACACTTATCAGACTACATGTGTTGAGTTATCTGTTGCACTGCATTCTGGAAGTATGACATTAGTTTTTGAAGCCATGTTCAACATTTGTTCGCCCCAGGTCACATATTATCTTTACATGGCTATAGATTCCTTCATATATGTATATGCTGAGCCTTCGTAAGTGACACTTGCCTATTGCATGTCAAACGGGATCTAAGTACTATGTTAATATTTTTGTTCTTGAATGTTGATTCTACAACCTTTAACTGGTTCTGTGCCGCGGACGTAATGGTTACATCCTGCGGCACAGTGCTGCTGTGCCGAGGACGTAACCATTACGTCCTCGGCACACAGCCCAGCGGGAGCACTCTCGCTCCCTCTGTGTGCTTTCCCCCACCCCTCCCAAAGGCAGGGATGGAAGGGGAAGCCCTTCCCCTTCCACCCTGACCTCCCCCACCCCCCCATAATGACGTCAGTGCGTGATTGCGCGCTGACTTCATTACAGGGTGCCCGTCGCACAGGAAGCCATTTGCTTCCCGTGCGGCGAGGGAGGAAGAGGTGAGTTTCTCTTCCCAGTGGGTGGGGGTTTGCAAAAAGAGGCACTGGGGAACGGAAAGGGTTTTCCTTTCCCCCGGTGTCTCTTTGAGCATTCATGCTGCCCGATCGCATTGCGATCGGGCAGCAGGAATGCCCACTAGACGCCAGTGATTTTTTTTTTTTCTTCCAATGTGTGATTTTAGTGTCAGGGAGCGGCCCCTTGGGCAAGGGTCGCTCCCCTTTTGGGGGCAAATAATAACAGCCATTTCTGCCCCCCTTGGGGGCAGATTGGCCTACTAGAAACCACTGGAAGGCCAGGGATGTTTTTATTTTTGTGTATTTATGTGGGTGGGGAGCCCCCTGGGGCAAGGGGCGCCCCCCCCAAAGGGGGCATAGAACTGTTGGCCTTTCCTTCGGCTTATTTTTTTTATAGGCAGAAGCCACTTAGGCACCAGGGATTGTGTGTTTAGTGGATGGGGCGGCGGCCCCTTGGGCAAGGGTCGCTCCCCTTTGGGGGGGCATGTCTTTTAGGGCCATTTCGGCCCCCCTTGGGGGCAGATCAGCCTATTAATTTTAGGCTGATCTGCCCCCAAGGGGGGCAGGAACCACTAGAACGCCAGGGATTTTTTTTATTTGTTTATTTTTGTGGGGGGGTGTCCCTTGGGGGCAGATCAGCCTATTAATTTTAGGCTGATCTGCCCCCAAGGGGGGCAGGAACCACTAGAACGCCAGGGATTTTTTTTATTTGTTTATTTTTGTGTGGGGGGCGTCCCCTTGGGCACAGGGTGCCCCCCCAAGGGGGGAATTGACCTGTTGGCCATTTCTGCCCCCCTTGGGGGCAGATGGGCCTATTTATTTAGGCCCATCTGACCCCAAGGGGGGCAGAAGCCACTTAGACACCAGGGATAGTGTGTGTGTGTGTTAGTGGATGGGGGGGGGCCATTGGGCAAGGGTCACACCCCCCTTTGGGGGCACATGTACCAAGGCCATTAATGCACCCCTTGGAGACAGATCAACCTATTATTTTTAGGCTGATCTGCCCCAAGGGGGGCAGTAGCCACTTAGGCACCAGGGATAGTGTTGTGTGTGTTTTTTTTTTTTTTTGGGGGGGGCTGTCCCCTTGGGCAACGGTCGCTCTCCATGGGGACACACTACTAAAGGTATTTTCTGCCCTCCTTGGGACAGATAGGCCTATTTTTTTTGTAGGCCCATCTGCCCCTATGGCAGAATCCACTTAGGCACCAATTTCTAAATGTTTGATGGTGGGGTGTTTGTCAACTGATGAAGTATTGGTCTACTAGTCCCTTCATGGCAACAGCTATATTTCCTGCGACCATGAGTCGTAATCGGTATTTGCTTCTTCTTAGGATGCTGCATTTTGTTGATAATGCATTAGCCTTTCCACGAGATCACCCAGATTCTGACTGTCTTTTTAAGATTAGGCCTGTCCTTGATCATTTTGTAGATTGGTTTTCGGAGGTCCATGTTTCAGGCAAAGAGATAAGTGTGGACGAGTCTTTGGTCCTTTTCAAGGGTCGTTTGGTTTTTAGGCAGTACATTCCTAGCAAAAGGGCATGATATAGAATTAAATTGTACATGCTCTCTGAAAGTAGTACAGGATATGTGCATAGTTTCCATGTCTACACTAGTAGGATTCCAATATTGACCCCCCCTTGTTGTCCTCCCACTTTTGGAGCCACTGAGAAAATTGTGTGGGATCTTGGTAGACGACTGTTCAACAAAGGTCACCATTTGTATGTAGATAACTTCTACACTGGAGTGCAGTTGTTCAAGGAATTGTTTAAAGTGGACACTGTTGCTTGTGGCACAATTCGTTGTAACCGGAAACGCTATCCAAGGGAGCTTGTTTGTAAAAAACATGAGAGGGGACAGTGCTGTGCCTTGCGGAATGATGAGCTGCTAGCTTTGAAATTTTCAGACAAGAGGGATGTGTACATGCTAAGTACCATCCATGATGAGAGTACTTCCCCCATGACTGTTTGGGGCCAGGTTGCTGAAGCGTGCAAACCTGTGTGCATTTTAGATTATAATAAGCACATGGGAGGTGTAGATAGAGTTGATCAGAGGTTGGAACCTTATACTGCTATTCGTAAGTCTTACGTTTGGTATAAGAAGTTGGCAATTCACCTCTTCCACTTAGCAACCTTTAATGTTTTTATTGTGTTTAGGGATAGGTCTCCAGAGTCAAAGATGACATTTGTGAAATTTCAGGAGTCAGTGATAGGGAGCCTTATTGTGGTGGAACAGGCCAGAGTTCCTAGAGAAGCATTGGTGGAGGAAGTGGCTAGATTGAAAGATCGCCACTTTGCTGAGCACATTCCTCCCACACCCAAAAAAGACTTTCCAGCTAAGAAATGTAGGGTGTGTTTTCGAAGAGGTATCCGGAGGGAGACTCGAATGTACTGCCCAGATTGTCCTTCAAAGCCTGGGCTGTGTGTGGGTGGTTGTTTTAAGAATTACCACACCCAGAAGAATTTCTGGGAACAACCATGAGTGTAAACTCATGTCTGTTTTGTATTTTCATGTGTTCAGTTTCACGGTTAGCATTTCTGTCATGTACTTAGTTAGAGCTTTTGTGTTTGTAGTTTTGTAAGTCTTTCTACTTAGTTAGGGGTTCCTCTGTTATAAAATAAAAAATAAAAAAACATGAAGCCATTGTGTGTGGAGTGGGGCTTGGCTGAGGGTGTACATAGTGTACATATTGACTTGCTGTTGGCTACTGCAACACACTGCTAGCCAAACACCATTCCACACACTCCCATCAGCCAGTGTGATTGTTGTATCAGGCATGTGGGCGTATGTAAGTGATGGGCCCTTGTGTGGCGCTGTCTGTCGATGTGAGTGTTGTACTGTGCTGGGCCTGTGGCTGCCGGTGTGAATGGTCTAGTGCGTGTCATGTATGAAAGGTGTGTGAATGGACTGTAAAGCGGTTGGTGCCTTGTCGCGGCTTTACAGCTCACGAGCTGTGAGTCATTGGTTCAGTTTTTTGCCTTTCAGTTATTAACAGTGCATTTCATTTTTGTGAAATCTCTTGTTAATAAAATTTGATCTACTGACCATCACTCACCCTTGTGCCAAATCCAACCAGTATGTGTGGTAAGAATGACAAAACCTGCTCCGCTGTGATCAGGCGTCGCAGCACACCTGTGACACGCTAGGTGCCTCGGGTGGGACCCCGATGATGAAGCATGCCACCAACTTGGTTGGTGGGTGAGGGGTCTTTTTCACATAACCTAAGTGCGTTTCTTTTCACAATTTTTGTGTTTGGCACATCACAGACGTATGTGGACACCTCAAAATGATATATTACAAAAACTACCTGTGTTTGGGGGGGCACCTATGTTTTTGGTCCTGGGTGCGGCCTTCATCTAGGGAAACCTACCAAACCCAGATATTTTTTTAAACTAGACACCCCAAGGATTCCAGGGAGGTGTGGCTTGCGTGGATCCCCCAACATTTTCTTACCCAGACTCATCTGTAAACCTCAAAATTTGCTTAAAAAAGCATATTTTACTGACTTTTCTTAGTAGGATCACCGCTCCAGCACAAAATTCCTACTCCCCAGTGTTCCCCTCAGTCTCCCAAGTAAAATGACACCACACTTATGTGGGTCCCCAAAGCAGAGTCAGCCTAAAGATGTATAAAAGAAGAATATGTCCTTATAAACTTGCTGTGCTATCCCCTCTATCTCTACAAGTTTTGGGCCTTATTCTGTTGCAGGCACCTGGCCCACCCACACAAGTGAGGTATCATTTTTATCGGGAGACTTGGGGGAACGCTGGGTGGAAGGAAATTTGTGGCTCGTCTCAGATTCCAGAAATTTCTGTCACCGAAATGTGAGGAAAATGTGTTTTTTAGCCAAATTTTGAGGTTTGCAAAGGTTTCTGGATAACAGAACCTGGTCAGAGCCCCACAAGTCACCCCATATTGGATTCCCCTAGGTCTCTAGTTTTCAAAAATGCACAGGCTTGGTAGGTTTCCCCAGGTGCCGGCTGAGCTAGAGGCAAAAATCCACAGGTGGGCACTGTTTTCGATGAAAAAATGTGATGTGTCCACGTTGTGTTTTGGGCCATGTCCTTTCGTGGGCGCTAGGCCTACCCACACAAGTGAGGTACCATTTTTATCAGGAGACTTGTGGTAATGCTGGGTGGAAGGAAATTTGTGGCTCCTCTCAGATTCCAGAACTTTCTGTCACCGAATTTAGTGGAAAACATGTTTTTTTAGCCAAATTTTGAGGTTTGCAAAGGATTCTGGGTAACAGAACCTGGTCAGAGCCCCACAAGTCACCCCATATTGGATTCCCCTAGGTCTTTAGTTTTCAAAAATGCACAGGCTTGGTAGGTTTCCCTAGGTGCCGGCTGAGCTAGAGGCCAAAATCTACAAGTAGGCACTTTGCAAAAAACACCTCTGTTTTCTGTCAAAAATTGTGATGTGTCCACGTTGTGTTTTGGGGCATTTCCTGTAGCGGGCGCTAGGCCTACCCACATAAGTGAGGTATCATTTTTATCGGGAGACTTGGGGGAACCCTGGGTGGAAGGAAATTTGTGGCTCCTCTCAGATTCCAGAACTTTCTGTCACCATAATGTGAGGAAAATGTGTTTTTTAGCCAAATTGTGAGGTTTGCAAAGGATTCTGGGTAACAGAACCTGGTCAGAGCCCCACAAGTCACCCCATCTTGGATTCCCCTAGGTCTCTAGTTTTCAAAAATGCACAGGTTTGGTAGGTTTCCCTAGGTGCCGGCTGAGCTAGAGGCCAAAATCTACAGGTAGGCACTTTGCAAAAAACAGCTCTGTTTTCTGTCAAAAAATGGGATGTGCCCACGTTGTGTTTTGGGACATTTCCTGTCGCGGGCGCTAGGACTACCCACACAAGTGAGGTATAATTTTTATCGGCAGACTTGAGGGAACGCTGGGTGGAAGGAAATTTGTGGCTCCTCTCAGATTCTAGAACTTTCTGTAACCGAAATGTGAGGAAAATGTGTTTTTTTTAGCCAAATTTTGAGGTTTGCAAAGGATTCTGGGTAACGGAACCTGGTCAGAGCCCCACAAGTCAACCCATCTTGGATTCCCCTAGGTCTCTATTTTTCAAAAATGCACAGCTTGGGTAGGTTTCCCTAGGTGCCAGCTGAGCTAGAGGCCAAAATTTACAGGTAGGCACTTTGCAAAAAACAGCTCTGTTTTCTGTGAAAACATTTGATGTGTCCACGTTGTGTTTTGGGGCATATCCTGTCGCGGGCGCTAGGCCTACCTACACAAGTGAGGTACCATTTTTATCGGGAGACTTGGGGGAACGCTGGGTGGAAAAAAATTTGTGGCTCCTCTCAGATTCTAGAACTTTCTGTCACCGAAATGTGAGGAAAATGTGTTTTTTTTTAGCCAAATTTTGAGGTTTGCAAAGGATTCTGGGTAACAGAACCTGGTCAGAGCCCCACAAGTCACACCATCTTGGATTCCCCTAGGTCTCTATTTTTCAAAAATGCACAGGTTTGGTAGGTTTCCCTAGGTGCCAGCTGAGCTAGAGGCCAAAATCTACAGGTAGGCACTTTGCAAAAAACAGCTCTGTTTTCTGTCAAAAAATGGGATGTGCCCACGTTGTGTTTGGGGACATTTCCTGTCGCGGGCGCTAGGACTACCCACACAAGTGAGGTATCATTTTTATCGGCAGACTTGAGGGAACGCTGGGTGGAAGGAAATTTGTGGCTCCTCTCAGATTCTAGAACTTTCTGTCGCCGAAATGTGAGGAAAATGTGTTTTTTTTAGCCAAATTTTGAGGTTTGTAAAGGATTCTGGGTAACGGAACCTGGTCAGAGCCCCACAAGTCACCCCATCTTGGATTCCCCTAGGTCTCTAGTTTTCAAAAATGCACAGGCTTGGTAGGTTTCCCCAGGTGCCGGCTGAGCTAGAGGCAAAAATCCACAGGTGGGCACTGTTTTCGATGAAAAAATGTGATGTGTCCACGTTGTGTTTTGGGCCATGTCCTTTCGTGGGCGCTAGGCCTACCCACACAAGTGAGGTACCATTTTTATCAGGAGACTTGGGGTAATGCTGGGTGGAAGGAAATTTGTGGCTCCTCTCAGATTCCAGAACTTTCTGGCACTGAATTTAGTGGAAAACGTGTTTTTTTAGCCAAATTTTGAGGTTTGCAAAGGATTATGGGTAACAGAACCTGGTCAGAGCCCCACAAGTCACCCCATATTGGATCCCCCTAGGTCTTTAGTTTTCAAAAATGCACAGGCTTGGTAGGTTTCCCTAGGTGCCGGCTGAGCTAGAGGCCAAAATCTACAGGTAGGCACTTTGCAAAAAACACCTCTGTTTTCTGTCAAAAATTGTGATGTGTCCACGTTGTGTTTTGGGGCATTTCCTGTAGCGGGCGCTAGGCCTACCCACATAAGTGAGGTATCATTTTTATCGGGAGACTTGGGGGAACCCTGGGTGGAAGGAAATTTGTGGCTCCTCTCAGATTCCAGAACTTTCTGTCACCATAATGTGAGGAAAATGTGTTTTTTAGCCAAATTGTGAGGTTTGCAAAGGATTCTGGGTAAGAGAACCTGGTCAGAGCTCCACAAGTCACCCCATCTTGGATTCCCCTAGGTCTCTAGTTTTTAAAAATGCACAGGTTTGGTAGGTTTCCCTAGGTGCCGGCTGAGCTAGAGGCCAAAATCTACAGGTAGGCACTTTGCAAAAAACAGCTCTGTTTTCTGTCAAAAAATGGGATGTGCCCACGTTGTGTTTTGGGACATTTCCTGTCGCGGGCGCTAGGACTACCCACACAAGTGAGGTATCATTTTTATCGGCAGACTTGAGGGAACGCTGGGTGGAAGGAAATTTGTGGCACCTCTCAGATTCTAGAACTTTCTGTCACCAAAATGTGAGGAAAATGTGTTTTTTTTAGCCAAATTTTGAGGTTTGCAAAGGATTCTGGGTAACGGAACCTGGTCAGAGCCCCACAAGTCACCCCATCTTGGATTCCCCTAGGTCTCTAGTTTTCAAAAATGCAAAGCTTTGGTAGGTTTCCCTAGGTGCCAGCTGAGCTAGAGGCCAAAACCTACAGGTAGGCACTTTGCAAAAAACAGCTCTGTTTTCTGTGAAAAAATGTGATGTGTCCACGTTGTGTTTTGGAGCATATCCTGTTGCGGGCGCTAGGCCTACCTACACCTGTGAGGTACCATTTTTATCAGGAGACTTGGGGGAACGCTTGGTGGAAGAAAATTTGTGGCTCCTCTCAGATTCTAGAACTTTCTGTCACCGAAATGTGAGGAAAATGTGTTTTTTTTTAGCCAAATTTTGAGGTTTGCAAAGGATTCTGGGTAACGGAACCTGTTCAGAGCCCCACAAGTCACACCATCTTGGATTCCCCTAGGTCTCTATTTTTCAAAAATGCACAGGTTTGGTAGGTTTCCCTAGGTGTCAGCTGAGCTAGAGGCCAAAATCTACAGGTAGGCACTATGCAAAAAACAGCTCTGTTTTCTGTCAAAAAATGGGATGTGCCCACGTTGTGTTTTGGGACATTTCCTGTCGCGGGCGCTAGGACTACCCACACAAGTGAGGTATCATTTTTATCGGCAGACTTGAGGGAACGCTGGGTGGAAGGAAATTTGTGGCTCCTCTCAGATTCTAGAACTTTCTGTCACCGAAATGTGAGGAAAATGTGTTTTTTTTAGCCAAATTATGAGGTTTGCAAAGGATTCTGGGTTACGGAACCTGGTCAGAGCCCCACAAGTCACACCATCTTGGATTCCCCTAGGTCTCTATTTTTCAAAAATGCACAGGTTTGGTAGGTTTCCCTAGGTGCCAGCTGAGCTAGAGGCCAAAATCTACAGGTAGGCACTTTGCAAAGAACAGCTCTGTTTTCTGTCAAAAAATGGGATGTGCCTACGTTGTGTTTTGGGACATTTCCTGTCGTGGGCGCTAGGACTACCCACACAAGTGAGGTATCATTTTTATCGGAAGACTTGAGGGAACGCTGGGTGGAAGGAAATTTGTGGCTCCTCTCAGATTCTAGAACTTTCTGTCGCCGAAATGTGAGGAAAATGTGTTTTTTTTTACCACATTTTGAGGTTTGTAAAGGATTCTGGGTAACAGAACCTGGTCAGAGCCCCACAAGTCACCCCATCTTGGATTCCCCTAGGTCTCTAGTTTTCAAAAATGCACAGGTTTGGTAGGTTTCCCTAGGTGCCGGCTAAGCTAGAGGCCAAAATCTACAGGTAGGCACTTTGCAAAAAACAGCTCTGTTTTCTGTGAAAAAATGTGATGTGTCCACGTTGTGTTTTGGGGCATATCCTGTCGCGGGCGCTAGGCCTACCCACACAAGTGAGGTACCATTTTTATCGGGATACTTGGGAGAACGCTGGGTGGAAGAAAATGTGTGGCTCCTCTCAGATTCCAGAACCTTCTGTCACCGAAATGACAGGAAAAAGTGTTTTTTTAGCCAAATATTGAGGTTTGCAAAGGATTCTGGGTAACAGAACCTGGTCAGAGCCCCACATGTCACCCCATCTTGGATTCCCCTAGTTCTCTAGTTTTCAAAAATGCACAGGTTTGGTAGGTTTCCCTAGGTGCCGGCTGAGCTAGAGGCCAAATCTACAGGTAGGCACTTTGCAAAAAACTGCTCTGTTTTCTGTCAAAAAATGGGATGTGTCCACGTTGTGCTTTGGGGCATTTCCTGTCGCGTGCGCTAGGCCTACACAAGTGAGGTATCGTTTTTATCGGGAGACTTGGGGGAACGCTGGGTGGAAGGAAATTTGTGCCTCCTCTCAGATTCCAGAACTTTCTGTCACCAAAATGTGAGGAAAATGTGTTTTTTTAACTAAATGTTGAGGTTTGCAAAGGATTCTGGGTAACAGAACCTGGTCAGAGCCCCACAAGTCACCCCATCTTGGATTCCCCTAGGTCTCTAGTTTTAATAAATGCACAGGTTTGGTAGGTTTCCCTCGGTGCCGGCTGAGCTACAGGCAAAAATCTACAGGTAGGCACTTTGCAAAAAACAGCTCTGTTTTCTGTGAAAAAATTTGATGTGTCCACGTTGTGTTTTGGGGCATATCCTGTCGCGGGCGCTAGGCCTACCCACACAAGAGAGGTACCATTTTTATCGGGACACTTGGGGGAACGCTGGGTGGAAGAAAATGTGTGGCTCCTCTCAGATTCCAGAACCTTCTGTCACCGAAATGACAGGAAAAAGTGTTTTTTTAGCCAAATATTGAGGTTTGCAAAGGATTCTGGGTAACAGAACCTGGTCAGAGCCCCACATGTCACCCCATCTTGGATTCCCCTAGGTCTCTAGTTTTCAAAAATGCACAGGTTTGGTAGGTTTCCCTAGGTGCCGGCTGAGCTAGAGGCCAAAATCTACAGGTAGGCACTTTGCAAAAAACTGTTCTGTTTTCTGTCACAAAATGGGATGTGTCCACGTTGTGCTTTGGGGCATTTCCTGTCGCGGGCGCTAGGCCTACACAAGTGAGGTATCGTTTTTATCGGGAGACTTGGGGGAACGCTGGGTGGAAGGAAATTTGTGCCTCCTCTCAGATTCCAGAACTTTCTGTCACCAAAATGTGAGGAAAATGTGTTTTTTTAGCTAGCTTTTGAGGTTTGCAAAGGATTCTGGGTAACAGAACCTGGTCAGAGCCCCACAAGTCACCCCATCTTGGATTCCCCTAGGTCTCTAGTTTTAATAAATGCACAGGTTTGGTAGGTTTCCCTAGGTGCCGGCTGAGCTACAGGCAAAAATCTACAGGTAGGCACTTTGCAAAAAACAGCTCTGTTTTCTGTGAAAAAATGTGATGTGTCCACGTTGTGTTTTGGGGCATATCCTGTCGCGGGCGCTAGGCCTACCCACACAAGTGAGGTACCATTTTTATCGGGAGACTTGGGGGAACGCTCGGTGGAAGAAAATTTGTGGCTCCTCTCAGATTCCAGAACCTTCTGTCACCGAAATGACAGGAAAAAGTGTTTTTTTTAGCCAAATATTGAGGTTTGCAAAGGATTCTGGGTAACAGAACCTGGTCAGAGCCCCACATGTCACCCCATCTTGGATTCCCCTAGGTCTCTAGTTTTCAAAAATGCACAGGTTTGGTAGGTTTCCCTAGGTGCCGGCTGAGCTAGAGGCCAAAATCTACAGGTAGGCACTTTGCAAAAAACTGCTCTGTTTTCTTTCAAAAAATGGGATGTGTCCACGTTGTGCTTTGGGGCATTCCCTGTCGCGGGCGCTAGGCCTACCTACACAAGTGAGGTATCATTTTTATCAACAGACTTGGGGGAACGCTGGGTGGGAGGAAATTTGTGGCTCCTCTCAGATTCCAGAACTTTCTGTCACTGAAATGTGAGGAAAATGTGTTTTTTTAGCCAAATTTTGAGGTTTGCAAAGGATTCTGAGTAACAGAACCTGGTCAGAGCCCCACAAGTCACCCCATCTTGGATTCCCCTAGGTCTCTAGTTTTCAAAAATGCACAGGTGTGGTAGGTTTCCCTAGGTGCCGGCTGAGCTAGAGGCCAAAATCTACAGGTAGACACTTTGCAAAAAACTGCTCTGTTTTCTGTCAAAAAATGGGATGTGTCCACGTTGTGCTTTGGGGCATTCCCTGTCGCGGGCGCTAGGCCTACCTACACAAGTGAGGTATCATTTTTATCAGCAGACTTGGGGGAACGCTGGGTGGGAGGAAATTTGTGGCTCCTCTGAGATTCCAGAACTTTCTGTCACCGAAATGTGAGGAAAATGTGTTTTTTTAGCCAAATTTTGAGGTTTGCAAAGGATTCTGGGTAACAGAACCTGATCAGAGCCCCACAAGTCACCCCATCTTGGATTCCCCTAGGTCTCTAGTTTTAAAAAATGCACAGGTGTGGTAGGTTTCCCTAGGTGCCGGCTGAGCTAGAGGCCAAAATCTACAGGTAGGCACTTTGCAAAACACCACCATACAAGAAAAATACAATTAGTAGTACATCCTTCTCTGTTCAAGCAGTCAAACTATGGAATTTATTACCCCCAAATATGGGATCCACAGATAACTGTCTTGCCTTTGGAAGAATAGTCAAGAGTTGGCTCTTTCATTCATAACCATCATATCCAAACAGTAAAAGGCTGCATATGCCTGTGCTGAGAATATTTATAATCTGATTATGTGTGTATTTTAGCCATGTATAGTTCTTAAGAAATATGTATAGTTACTATTTAATAATAATAAAATATACACATAGGCCCTCATTACAACATTGGTGGTAAGTCCCGCTTACCGGCGTGCTGAAGACTGCCAACACACCACCGCGGCCGCAGAATTCCGCTACAGCTATTACGACCCACAGCTCGGAATCCGCCAAAATCCAGACACCCACACAAGTCCGCCACACCAAAGGTCACTGATAAACTGGTAGTAACAAAACCTCCACAGTCACGCCAACAGGAATACGCCCACACTATCACGACCCATGAATCCACGCGGCGGTCTTTCGACCGCGGTAAACCATTGGCGGTACACACTGCCGCGCTCAAAATGCACACACATTTACAAAACACAATCACATTGGACAATTCTAAATACACACCTGATACACATACACACACCACTCCCACACACCCAATACAATATAAAACACACACCCACATCACCCACAAACCCTTACGACCAGAATTGCGACAGAAGCCCAGAGAGAGACACCACCATCAACAAACTAGCATCCACAGGCAATCAACACCATCACTCACACAACAGCCACGCACCTCACACAACACACACAAACACATCCCCCCACACATCACAACACACACCACCTCACACATCACCCACACCACCCCATGGTACCGCAAAGACACCCCAGGTTTTCTGAGGAGGAGCTCAGGGTCATGGTGGAGGAAATCATCCGGGTAGAGCCACAGCTATTCGGATCGAAGATGCAGCACACCTCCATAGCTCGGAAGATGGCGCTATGGCGCAGAATCGTGGACAGGGTCAAAGCAGTGGGACAGCATCCAAGAACACGGGATGACATCAGGAAGAGGTGGAACGACCTACAGGCAAGGTGCATTCAGTGGTCTCAAAACACCAGATTGCAGTTCAGAGGAATGGCGGCGTACCCTCACCTCCTCACTAACAACATGGGAGGAGCAGGTCTTGGCTATACTGCATCCTGAGGGCCTCGCAGGAGTAGCAGGAGGAATGGACTCTGGTAAGTGAAATCTTTAACTACCATATCCCCCACCCTACCTGCATGCTATCACATACCCCCACCCTCGCCCCACCCCCATCACTCCAACTCCTCACATATGTCCCATTATCACAAACCACACATCCCAACACCAAGCCCTGCATGCAACAACAAAGCATGGACACCCATCACCAAAGCATGTCCACTACAGATACCCACACAGACCCCAAAACAATTATCACACAAGGTCCTACACAAGAATGTAAGCACTGGGGTAAAGGTCACCCACCCATTGCACACCATTGCACATACAGATGCAATAATCATGCCTTTACACCCCTGCAGGAACCCTACCCAACGTCACCGGACAGGAGGTTCCAGACATGTCCACCCCACCCACAGAAGAGGCCCACAGTGATGACAGCAGCTCTGTCCAACTGGATCTAGATGACCAGCCCGGCCCATCCGGGACCTCGGGACAGTCAGTTCCACTGACACAGTCACAGGCCACCACAGAGCCTCCCCCCTCAGGAAACACCAGCACAGCACCCACCCAGCAGGCCCATACCTCTGTCCCCAGGACATGTCAAGCAGCAGTGTGTCCACCACTACAGGGAACCCAGGCTAACCCACCGCCCCAAGAACAGCAGGGACCTGGGGGCAGTGGCAGTAGGCACACAGTTCAGGGGACAGAGGTCCAGGAAAACTGGGTAACTGGGAGGTCTGCTGTGCGACAGGGGGAGGACAGGCCAAGGGAACCCACTCTCCATGAGGCCCTCTCCAACATCATGGGAGCGTACCATCATTCCCAGGAGGAGATGGCAACGGTACTGGCCAAGTTTCAGTAGGCTGAGCGGCTGCAGGAGTAATAAGTAATTGGGGTTCAGGCAGGAACTCAAATCCATCAACACCACCCTGGGCACCATTGTAGGGACATTGTGAACACCAGGAAGGACACTGTGGCACAACAAGGGCCCCTGACACTAGCCTGGACGATGAACTGCCCACTACCTCCGCCGGCACTAGTGGACAGGAGGCACCGCCACAGGACCATGACACCAGCACCCCACCACCTGCAGATGGAGAACTGCCCCGCAAGCGGTCCCTGTGATCCACGACAAACAGAGAGAACAATGCCAAGACCCCCGCCAAGAAATGAGACCACCCTGAATGTCATCCTTCTGTCCCACTTTGTCACCCTGTCCATCCTTAAACTGCCCTAGCTCCACTTCCTATGCCCCTTTGGACAATGCACCTGTGAGACTAATAGAGTGGACTCTGCCATGGACATTCCTCCACCATCACCCCTGACCATTTTACAACCCCCTCCACTATTTTGCACTTAAATAAACACCCTTGAATCACAAAACAATCTGGAGTCGGTCTGTGCTTTCACAAATGTGTATTTGCAATAACTGAGGAAAATAGCAATGTCCATTGTAATGTCAACATACCTATGTCACACAGCTCTGGTCCATGAGGTAACATAGCAGAGGTCACACAGTGGGAACCACATCTGTGAAATGGAAAGGCAAAGTGACAATTCAAGGTCCATACACTGGGTGAAAGTGACAGAGAGATGATAGATCTAACAATTTTATCAGATGTAGGAGGCAGTGAGGTCTTCTTACCTGTGTCTCACTGGAAGTATTGCTGGATCACGTTGTTTCTGTTGCCTATGTCCTCTTCTTCTGCCTCCTCTTCTTCACTGTCCACAGGCTCCACAGCTGCCACAAGACCTCCTTCTGGACCATCCTCCTGCAGAAAAGGCACCTGTCGTTGCAAAGCCAAGTTGTGCAGCATACAGCAGGCCACGATGATCTGGCACACCTTCTTTGGTGAGTAGTACAGAGAACCACCTCTCATATGGAGGCACCGGAACCTGGCCTTCAGGAGGCCGAAGCTCCTTTCAATCACTCTCCTAGTTTGCCCTTGTGCCTGATTGTAGCCTTCCTCTGCCCTTGTCCTGGGATTTCTCACTGGGGTCAGTAGCCATGACAGGTTGGGGTAACCAGAGTCACCTGCACATGTCAAGGGAAATCTGTTAGACACACACTAACCCTTAGGGACAACCCCAGACAACTATTCACAGGGTATAGGGTCCTTGTCCTCAGCTATTAGCCACACACGGTGCCTCTGGACTTGGCCCATCACATAAGGGATGCTGCTATTCCTCAAAATGTAAGCGTCAGGAATCTTGGCATTCACATGGGAGATGAACGGGTCGGCCAAACACACCATCTGCACATTCATTGAATGGTAGCTCTTCCAGTTTCTGTACACCTGTTCACTCCTGCGGGGTGGTGGGGACCAAGGCCACCTGTGTCCCATCAATGGCACCTATGATGTTGGGGATATGTCCCAGGGCATAGAAGTCACCTTTCACTGTAGGCAAATCCACCTGAGGGAACACGATGTAGCTATGCATGTGTTTCAGCAGGGCAGACAACACTCTGGACAACACGTTGGAGAACATAGGCTGGGACATCCCTGATGCTATGGCCACTGTTGTTTGAAAAGACCCACTTGCACGGAAATGGAGTACTGACAGGACCTGCAGGAGGGGGGATTCCTGTGGGATGGCAGATAGATGACATCAGGTCTGGCTCTAACTGGGCACACAGTTCCTGGATTGTGGCACGATCAAGTCTGTAGGTGACTATTACATGTCTCTCTTCCATTGTCGACAGGTCCACGAGTGGTCTGTACACCGGAGGATACCGCCATCTCCTCACCTGCCCCAGTGGACGTGCCCTATGAATGAGTACAGCGAGCACAGAGTCAGCCAACACTGAGGTAGTAAAAAAACTATTTTATTGCACACATTTCTCAATACGCTATGTGTCTGTATCTGTGTACAAGCAAGGCCTATATATGTGTGACGCATTAAAAATTAATGCCATGTGGCCCCCTGAAATGACGGCTGCCTGACTTGTAATGTGGGACAAGGGTATATGAGGTAACTGCGCTGGCATTCTACACTGTCGTGGTAGGCGGTTGAAGACCGCGGCGCAATCCTGCATTGGTTAGCATTGGGCCCTATGGGTTCCAGGAGCCAATGACGATGTACGCCGGGGGTGACGGTACGCACCGCCGCGGACGTGACTGCCATTTTCTGTCTGTTCACTCACTCGATACCTGATCTTCAACAGGAGAGGACCTACACTACAAGTGCTGCTATGACCTCAGGCTGGAAGCGACAATGGCTCATGTGTCTGGGGAAAGGGCCCCTGCCTTCACATCGGAGGAGTTGGATAAACTAGTGGATGGGGTCCTCCCCCAGTACACGCTACTCTACGGTCCTCCAGACAAACAGGTGAGTACACTGTGAGCATGCTGTATGGGCAATGCCTTTTTGGAGTGGTGTAGATGGAAGATACAGGGGTAGATGAGGCCTGCATGAGCGGACAGTGAGTGTATGTGCGTCAGGGCAAGGGTGGGAACGTGGGACAATGAGTGTGATGGTCTGGACGGTTAAAGTTTTACATTTTCCCCTGTACTATTCCTCTAGGTCAGCACCCTCCAGAAGAAGGATATTTGGCGTGCCATCGCCAAGGACGTCCGGACCCTGGGGGTCCACCACAGACGGAGCACCCACTGCCGTAAAAGATTGGAGGACATTCGCTGCTGGAGCAAGAAGACGATGGAGGCCCAGCTGGGGATGGTCTCCCAACGTGGGAGGGGTTCCCGTCGCACATTGACCCCCCTGATATTCCGGATCCTGGTGGTGGCGTATCCGGAGTTGGATGGGTGCTTGAGGGAATCAGAGCAGCCACAAGGGGGTGAGTACCGTCACATCCATCTGACTCTGCGCGCATTGGAGGTGTCTGGGTGGGGGAGCTCGGCAGTGGATCCCCCTAGGCTAGGGCGAGCTTTGTAGGCAAGGACCCTTTGTGAGGCAGGCTAAGTGGCATCCCATCCCCACCAGTGGTAAGAGCCATCTACACCTAGTCAGGCTCCTGTGACTTCCATGTGTGCAGCAATAGGGCATAGGCCATGCACCCCATGTCCCTGTGATTAATTAGGAAACTCTAAGTGCATGGCGAGGTACAGAGGGATGCTTTATCTGTAGTGTCCGCCAACAGTAGCGGTATTGTATACACTGAAAATGTATTTCTTCTTTCTTCCTCCCCCTTTTTGTGGTCTCCCTGTTCTTGTGTGCATTAGCATCATCAGGCGGAGGAGCTGTGCCACCGGAGCAGGAGGGAGCTGCATCCCACATGGCCCTGGAGGGCAAGACAATGGAGTCTGAAGTCACCAGTGGGACAGAGGGCGAGGGGAGCTCCACGGCAGGGACAGGAGCTGAGACCAGCGACACCGACTCTTCCTCTGATGGGAGCTCCCTTGCGGTGGCGGGACCCTCTGTGCCCACCGCATCTACAGGTACAGCTGCCGCCCCCCCTACCAGCACTGCCCTCCCAGCAGCCCCTCAGCGTGTGTCCCGTGGCCGCTCACCCAGGAGGGTGGGCATCTCCTTTGCCCCAGGCACCTCAGGCCCTGCCCCAGTCAGCCCTGCTGCCCTCAGTGAGGAGGCTATTGACCTCCTGAGATCCCTCACTGTTGGGCAGTCTACCATTCTGAATGCCATCCGGGTGTAGAGAGGCAGTTGCAACAGACAAATGCATACCTGGAGGGAATTTATTCTGGCCAGGCAGCCCAACAGCGAGCATTTCAGGCTCTGGCCTCTGCACTGATGGCAGCCATTGTCTCTGTGTCCAGCCTCCCCCTCCAACTTCCTCCACACAGACCCAATCCCCTGTACCTCAGCCTATCCCAAGCACACCATCAGACCAGCATGCACACACCTCAACACACAAGGGTGGCTCTGGCAAACATAAGCACCACACATCCCACAGGCACTCACACAAGCATCATACCCATGCACATATACCAACATCCACTGCCTCCTCTGTGTCCCCCTTCTCCATGTCTCCCTCCTCTCTCCCTGTCACGTCTCCACTCACACCTGCATGCACTACATCTTCAGCCACTACCTCCATCACCAGCACACCCATCACCACACACCGCTCATGTGCACTCACCACCCCACTACCATTCACACATCCCCTGTGTCCTCTCCCAGTGTGTCTGTGAGCCCTCCTCCCAAACTACAAAAACGCAGTCACACACCCACCCAACAGGCATCCACCTCACGACAGCCTCCAGCCCATGCACCTTCACCCAAAGTCAGCATACAGACACCTCCTACAACCACTACCTCTTCCTCCACTCCCAAACCCCTTCCATCTACCCGTCCCAGTGTGTCAAAAAAGCTTTTCCTCTCAAATGTTGACCTCTTCCCTACACCTCCCCCCCGTCCGTCCCCAAGGGCCCGCCTTTCCAGGTCCCAACCCAGCACTTCAGCCACCACATCACCGGGCACAGTGGTGCCAGCAATATCCGGATTCTGGAGTGCGCCAAGCAACAGGGATGCCAGTGTCCCAAGGAGCGAGTCCAAGGACATTCCCCCACCTCCAAAACAGAAGAAGTTGCCCACATTCCAGAGGGAGAAGGCCAAAACACCTGCCACAAAAGGCTTAGCCAAGACAATAGTTGGGAGTGGCAAGACAGCTGTGCCACCATCCAAGGAAGGACCTGAAAAAGAAAGGCAAGTCAACGGAGCCGCCAACCTGCACGGCAGACAAGACTGCCACCGCCACATGCACCGCCGCCATGGACACTGCTGCCAGTACTCCAGATAATGAGCACTTCACCAGCCCCGCAGACACTGTGCCCTTCAGCAACACCGCAGTCAGTGAGCCCGCCACCAGCACCGCCGCTACTGACACCGCCGCCAGCACCGCGGTCAGTGAGCCCGCCGCCAGCACCGCTGCTACTTACACCGCCACCAGCACCGCAGTCTGTGAGCCCACCACCAGCACCGCCGCTATCGACACCGCTACCAGCATGGCAGTCAGTGAGCCAGCCACCAGCATGGCAGTCAGTGAGCCAGCCACCTGCACCGCAGTCAGTGAGGCCGCCACCAGCACCGCCGGCCTAATGACCGCTGCAAGCACCGCCTCTACTGACCCCACCGCAAGCACCGCCAGCGCCCACTCAAAATCCTGAGCCAGTGGCACCACCGCACACATGGCTGCCATCCCCAGTGGTAATTCATACAAAGCTGGTGGTCAGTTCCAGGGGCCTGGGCAGCTTTGATGTTGCCCCACTGTCAGTGGAGTGTCTCATCCACTACCTCAGTCCTTGCCAGGATGAAGCACTCTGGGCACAAAGCCCCCTCCAGAACCAGTGGAGAAAGGCATCTCCTACCTCAGTCCTTGGCAGGATGAAGCACTCTGGGCACAAAGCCCCCTCCAGAACCAGTGGAGAAAGGCATCCACTACTTCAGTCCTTGGCAGGATGAAGCACTCTGGGCACAAAGCCCCCTCCATAACCAGTGGAGAAAGGCATCCACTACCTCAGTCCTTGGCAGGATGAAGTACTCTGGGCACCAAGCCCTCTCCAGAACCAGTGGAGAGATTCATCCACTACCTCAGTCCTTGGCAGGATGAAGCACCCTGGGCACCAAGCCCCCTCCAGAACCAGTGGAGAAAGGCATCCACTACCTCAGTCCTTGGCAGGATGAAGCACTCTGGGCACAAACCCCCCACCAGAACCAGTCGAGAAAGGCATCCATTACCTCAGTCCTTGGCAGGATGCAGCACCCTGGGCACAAAGCCCCCTCCAGAACCAGTGGAGAAAGGCACCCACTACGTCATTCCTTGGCAGGATGAAGCACACTGGGCACATAGCCCCGTCCAGAACCAGTGGAGACTGACATCCACTTGAGAGACTGTGGCTTTGCACTCCCCGGGATAGAGCAGTGGGCAAACCACCCACTGGAGAGACTTGAGAGACTGTGGCTTTGCACTCCCCAGGATAAAGCAGTGGGCAAACCACCCACTGGAGAGACTTGAGAGACTGTGGCTTTGCACTCCCCAGGATAAAGCATTGGGCAACCCACCCACTGGAGAGACTTGAGAGACTGTGGCTTTGCACTCCCCAGGATTAAGCAGTGGGCAAACCACCCACTGGAGAGACTTGAGAAACTGTGGCTTTGCACTCCCCAGGATAAAGCAGTGGGCAAACCACCCACTGGAGAGACTTGAGAGACTGTGGCTTTGCACTCCCCAGGATTAAGCAGTGGGCAAACCACCCACTGGAGAGACTTGAGAGACTGTGGCTTTGCACTCCCCAGGACTAAGCAGTGGGCAAACCACCCACAGGAAAGACTTGAGAGACTGTGGATTTGCACTCCCCAGGATAAAGAAGTGGGCAACCCAGCCACTGGAGAAACTTGAGAGACTGTGGCTTTGCACTCCCCAGGATGCAGCAGTGGGCAAACCACCCACTGGAGAGACTTGAGAGACTGTGGCTTTGCACTCCCCAGGATAAAGCAGTGGGCAAACCACCCACTGTAGAGACTTGAGAGACTGTGGCTTTGCACTCCCCAGCATTCATCAATGGGCATGGAGCCCCCTCGTGGAGCTAGCGTCGTGCACTCATCTGGCTGGGGTGCCCACCCTGCCCCCCTTCCCTTCCCCCTGAGGTGCCTGTTTTATTTCGATCTGATGCCCCTGCAGTATTCTCTCCATTTCGATTTGGTATCGAGTGTGGGCCTCGCCCATGCATTTTGGGCCCAGTGGTCCACGGACTATATAGGTATAGTACCTGGACTTGAATTCTTGGTGTACATATTTGTTTATAGTGTATATACATTTTTGACTAATGGATGTTTATTGATTACAATGGTTACAATCATTTCCTTTTGTCCTTGCGTTCTTCCAGGGGGTTTGGGGTGTCTAAATGTAATGTTTCAGCATGTATTGGTGTGTGTGTTGTTGTGGGTGAGGGTGGGGGTGGGGGTGTTGTATGTTGCATGTGTGTGTCACTCTCTTTTACCTCCCCCCTCCCCTGTGTTGTAAGTGCAGTACTCACTGTGGTCGTCGCTGCTGTCGGTCGTGCTCCTGGTAGAGGAGCAGGAAGACTATCGCAGGGAGTATTTGGAGTTCAGGCTCTATGTCATCCTGGTTCCTCATGGGCTGTGTAGAGGTGGGTGTTTTCTCTTCCAAGTCCTGTTTCCGCTGTGTTTTTGTTCGCGTTGAATCCGCCCCGGAAAAGGTGGCAGATTGGCCTGTCATAATAGTGTGGGGGGTACATTGTCTTCCGCCTCTCTGCTGGTGGTGACAGACAAGCTGTTTGTTCGTACCGCCGTAGCGGTCGGAGTGTTAAAGTCTCTGTCTATGTTGGCGGTTTCCGCCATGGTCATAATTCCATTTTTTTTTTCCGCCGGCCTGTTGGGGGTTTTACCGCCTCTTTACCACCGACCGCCAGGGTTGTAATGAGGGCCATACTCTCTAAGCCTGTTTATCAGAAGTATTTTTACTCATGGTGAAATGTACATATGTGTGTATGCGTGTGTGTGCAAGTGTGTATATTCTTATGTGTGTTTATATACAAATATATGTGTAAATTATTCTATGCTTACCATGTTCATAGGTCATTATATAGCTCCTACATAAGTTATTATGTTAGATACTCATGAATCCCTACTTTTATTTTTACATCACAATGAGAAAATGTTACTTTAACTATTTTATCAGCAAGTTTTTCGCCACAGAAAAATTGATTAAAGTTAGAAAAGTACACTTATAAATTAACATCAAATATTGCAAATCTTTAAAGTCTGTGTTTATACACTACAACTTTACATCTCATATAGTTATATCAATTATTATATTCCCTACACAAATATTTCCTCAGTATGTATTTACATATCTATTTATTTATTACTGTAGTCCTACTGTACTGGAGAAAAAAATACAATTATAAAAAATATCTAAATAAATAAATATTTGAAAAACAAATTAATATCTCATAAGCTTTACTCAGTCTTTATCACACTCTGTCTCTATCACCCTATGTCTCTATCAATCTATCCTCCATCCCCCACTTTGACTCATCCCACACCCACTCTACCACTTTCAATTCCAAAATAACCCTGCCTAAGCTCTTCCCTGCTTTACAGCACCTAGCTTACCCCAAACCTCAGTTTACTACTATGATCTCCCAAACAACCCTACTAAATTCTCCTTCATTTATCTCACCTTTGAGTCACCCAACCCCCCTTCTACTACTATGATCTCCCTAACCCCTTTCCACAAACTCTTCCCTCCTCCATCTCTACTTTACTCATATCCAGCCTCATCCTATTACTATAAATTCCCAATTAACACTTCTGGATTCTTCACTCCTCTATCCCTCCATTACTCTAGTCAATCCAACCAACAAACTCAAATATAATTTGCTCAAATTAACTCATACTAATACTGTACTCATATTTCCCTGTACTAATCGACCACTAATTCCTCTTGGGTTTTGGATTAGCGTGCTACTCACCAAAAAGTGCTTCAACGCCTCTTCAGGGGTAGTAAGTGCTATATAAATACAATTACAATTGAAATTACAATTCATGACACTCTGGTTACGATATTTGGCCTGTACAACATTTAAAAGTCCATATTGTGGAAAACATTTGTACCGAAAGGAAATGTAAAATGCCAAACATGCAAAATAACTAATAAAAACTTGCTCAATACTTATTTTCATGTGTTATTGCCTAATGTTTGAAAATGAGCCAAAATCAGCTATAAAGAAACGCCCAATAGCAGGCACCTGTTTTTTTCGTTTACTCTGGCACTGAGGGAGCCCTAATTTAGTAAGTAGTATTGGTTTTTTTTTTGTGTTCTAAACATTGTATTATTTTCAGAACACAAGAAAAATAACATAAACAAAACAAAAACGACTTATGTAGTATGGTGGAACAAGACCTCAATAATGAAACATATACCCAGAGTAGATATCCACAAAAAGCACTACTATGTATTCACAAATCACTAAGAAAAGTTATTAACATAGAAAGTATAAAAACAAGAATCTTATGAGAGTGGTTTCATAACAATACGATAAGTTACGATATGCATAAAACATTTTTTTTTTAAAAAGAGAACTATATAGGGATCTGAAAGGAGAAATCATTTAAAAAGGCAATAGTCATAAAGAAAATGAAGGAAGGTAGAAAGACAATAGAAGAACAGAAAGAAAGAAGAAAAAGAAGAAATACATGCAATGAGGTTATATTATCTATAAAAGAACAAACAATACTTCCAACAAAATTGAATAAAACAAATAAAATAAATAACAAATCATGTTATGGCCTTAAAAATACCTAATGTATGCTAGAGCAACTGCGTAGGGGTAGGTGACCTTGGAGAACAAGCTAAGTTCTTGGGTATGTTCCTTGGGTAACCCATGCCCACCATGCATGGAATGATACATTATTTAAAGCTTACCATCTAACAAAAAAACCTTGACAGCAACCATTAAAAGAAGGTCTACCAAATCCATATCAGCATCAGACACATCTAAAGGAGAAGATTCAACATGTGAGCCTAACATAATAAAAGGAATAGATAACGAGAGAGCTATATTAAAAATATTAGAAAGACGATCCTGAACATCTGACCAGTAGTTAGTTAGCTAGTTGCAATTTAAGAACATATGATTGAGAGTGACTGCAGCATAATTACAGGACCAATAGAGGTCAGAATCAAGAAGTCATAATTTGAACATTTTAGATGGTGTCCAGTAAAGAAAATGTGCAGCATAGAAGCATGTATGGCATAACGTAGGAATTAATTTATTAGTAAGAAGTTTAGAGGAAATATTTCGCCAATTTTCATCAGGAGTCAAAAAGAGATTCGTTGTTTGAAGATATGCCATCCTGCGTTTTGCAAGTCATCGGTGCATCCCGCAAGATTTTATATACTTTCGAAGCTACATGTCCCACTTGCTCAGCTGTTGACAAAAGAAGGTAAAATGTGAAGGAGGTGATGAGCCAAGTTTTGAAATTTTTGATTTTATCTTTAGGAAGTTATAGAAATCCATGTTTGATAAGCAATATTTAATTTGTAATATAGTGAAGGATAGGGGTAAATTATCCTCCCCCAAATCAGACACCACTTTTATACCTTTTGCTGCCCAAATAGGACATATATCAGATGAAGCATCAATATATAATTTTTAATTTTTCCACAAAGTAATAGTCAAAGCTGTAGATAGTTTAAGTGATGAAGCCTTGTCTAAGAACTTTAAAACTCGAACTGTGTCATAAAAAATATGAGAAGAATGAGGTAGCTCAAAATAATTCATAGTCAGAGGTGAGAACAAAGAGTATGAAGCGAGTAGGTAACATTAAATTAAAAGCCAAGGAGAAACCATGACAGGAGAAAGCTCAAGCCAGTACACTCATCATGCTACAAGAAAGCCTGTTTAGTATATAGACCAGTTTAGAAAATTGCACCCACACGTGGTATGATGGGCCTCATTGTGAGTTTGGTGGTCTGACTGCCAGACTGATGTGGTGGTGGCTGCCAAAAGACGAGCATGTTGGCATTCATACAGACCTTCCCATTATGAGTTACACCGGCAGGACTGCCAAAACCCAGCCCAAAAAAAACGACAGTCCTACGACTCTGGACTCACAAATCACAATAGTGGTTCTTCCATTGCGGCAACCAATGGCAGTGCGAACGTGGTGGTCAGTTGTTATCACAGTATTACACAGCACCAGATTGGATAGTTCAAATCACACACAGCTGACACACATCCACACACCAGACAAACCTACAAACTGCACTATAAAACACACCACTTCAAACACCACAATGCCACACATAGAAGCCAGAGCTGAAAAGCAGAGACACACATTAAAATAGATTAGGCCCCCCTCCACACTCCACATAGCACTCATCCCACACCAGCACAGCACACCCACCACACATAAGAGTACCTCTATGCATCAGACAACAACTGTCACCCCCTCACAACACAGCACCTGCACCTCATCATTCATTTTTTTTTTACTTTTCTGGGTCATCGACCACCACCATGTCACCACAGAAACATCCCTGTTTTACTGACGATGAGTTAAGGGTCATGGTGGATGAAATGATCAGAGTAGAGCCACACTTATTTGGAACCCAAATACAGCAAACTACTATTACTCGGAAAATGGAAATGCTGCAAAAAGTAGTTGACAGGGTGAATGCTGTAGGCCTCTATCTTTGCACAAGGGAAGATATCAGGAAGAGGTGGAATGTCCTTAGGGGGAAGGTACATTCCATGGCCACCAGGCACCAACTGGCAGTCATCAAACCTGTCAGGGGTCTCCCACCTCCACCCCCAATGTTCACATGATAGGTGGAGACGGTCATGGCTATCCTGCATCCTGAGGGCTTGATAGGAATACCTGGGGGTTTGAGTTAGGTAAGTCACAACACTAAATATTATCACCAAAATGTATTGGCATGCATGCTCACTATTCACCTTTAGCCACCTTAACAGCCAGCCCACTCAGCACACCTGTATCCAACTGTCCGAATACCCATGTCTAGCATCTTACATCTGATCCTAACAGGCACTGTTCTACAATTAAGAAAACCATAACAGTGTACCACAATGCCAATTGCCTTGCATCTCAACTAAACAATAGAGTAAACCCACCTGAATGCTCCACAATTGTACAGTCTGTGGCAATGACAGCAATGCTATGAGCATCTGCCTGTACAATATCACTAACACACAGCTACAACTGTGTCCTCTGCTAAACTGTCCCTTCTACTTCCCTTCACCGATTGAACTGTATTCACCTGGGAGGATCTTACATATATGCAGTGTGCTGAACTAACTGACACATATGGCCAGGTAAAATGGTTACTCATAATCTGATAACCAAGTCAGTGTCCACTTGAGATTGAGCTGCTCTCTGTTGACTCAGTAATGAAGTACTGCTAACTAGGAGGTACCATGAAACAAATAAAGCTACACAGCTGCCAATTTTTGAGTCAATGAACAGACATCTAACTGCCAAGATACTCTGACATCCTGTAGCAAGGTGACTTAAATAAAAAATGTCTGTACCCCATATATCAGGTCTCCATTATTGAAAACAGATGTCACTGTCATGAGGGGATCAAGCAAATCCAATCTGTATATGGCCATAAACATATCTACCTGTCAAATTTGGTACCACATGTTATATGACAATCTGAGTCTGTCTGTTCCACATCTCTAATAGGTCTACTTGCCACTGGGAATTTTACGCAGCATTTGCAATGCCTGCAGAGAGCAGGCCTTAAAAGGAGACACACCATTATTTATAATGGGCCTCATTGTGCTTTCAGGATTAGCGTCAACATTTTTTACACTAATCCTGCAAAATGCCAAACTAGCATCAAAATGCTTGACGCTAGTTCCCTAACTACCACCGTGGTGTACCATATCTTAAATACGATGCACACATGGTGGCACAAGGTGTGCTGGTCCTTAAAGAAGGTGAGTGGATTTTCAGGGAGAAAATTTCAGTTAATCCATGGAGAGCGAGCAGTCTTGTAAGGGACACAAGAAATGTGGAGCTGCATTGAATGCAATGCCACTTTTCTTAAATCTGCCCCTAAGTCTTTAGACCTTTTTGCATCTTCATAGGTGTCAGTAACTAACATCCCATAGACCACTGAAGTAAGAAACATGTAAGACTGTGTCCATCCAAATAGGCAAGCAGATGGATGGAAACTGTCATCAGCTAAATCCTCATCAGATACCTATACCATGCCTACCAAAGTAACATACCCCATAATACAGACAGAGGCCAGTACAACTGTCCCTAATCAGGGAACCTTCCGCTTACTGTGGTCAGGTATCTGTAGGCATGCTACTCACCAATGTCAGTCTTGATATACTTGCACAGTGGTCAGCAATGAGGAAACCCAGTGACAGCTATTTAGAAGTCAAATAGTATAATTACCAAAACAATGAGAAGGTTGAGTGAATGGATTGCACAGGAAGACATGTTTCAAAGACATGTGATCACACACATGACACTATTGGGCCCAGATAACATAGTAAACAGGTCTATAGTATAGGACACAATACTGCCATCCCACTGTCCTAACAATCTAGGCATGGAACTCAAACACCACCAAAGTTATGTTACATGGTACCTGGATCAATCCATGTCTACTTCATATGCCAGGCCAGCTAAACCCACCAGACAGCGACACAATTCAGAAATGTCAACATAAGGATGATATTGTGAACAGATCTGGAAGAAAATAGTGTCGAACAAGGAGTTTAGGCAGGTAAAGGCAAACAATACCTAGAAATAAATGTTCCAAATACAATAGTATCTCAGAACGTGCAGATTGACTTCCCCTAACAAAGGAGATTATCACAAGACTCACAATTCTATGCCCTAATTGTGCAATATGTGTGTTGCTGTGATATTAAGGTTCCATCTTTTACAAAAATGGGCTGGCCAGTGATTTATTATGTTGCTTGACTGTTTAGTTCTGAGTCTCCAGTCTACCCCTCTGAGAAGCCTTTAACTGCTCACCCTCACTACCCTGAGAGTCAGGAAAGGGTGTACTTGGCCCAGCTTGGGAAGTTAGAGTATGACAAGTAGAAACCAGTGCCAAACAGCCCCAATCACCACAGTTGCGACCAAGTATACTCTTGCTGCCATGTCGCCTACCCAAAAAGGGTCTGGCACAATCTGTGCCACTTCCTTTACTACAGGACTTGTAAACATTTTTTCCAGAGTGCAAAGTTCTCACTGTTTATCTTATTGAAAGCTAAACACAATCATTTACTTGTTTGCATGGGAAGCATGATAGACAATTGATATTGTAAAGGTCTACTCTGCTAATCTCACACATCTAGCCCTGTAGTTCTACCTCTGATGAAAATGAGCTCCAATCACATGTGACAGTGAACCTCCTAATTCCTCAGGTTGCAACAGCAAGAAGTCTTTTACTCTGCCCTGGAGTACAGTTCATACTCCTTCAGAAAAGATAAGGAGGCATCTTGCACTGATCTATTGTTTTTTGATGTTATAATGAACAGAGGTCCACAAAGTGTAAAAGAACAACTTGAACACCTTACTCACAAGGCCACCCTACATGCTGAAAGAAAAATAAAGTTGGTGACCAAACACCTGTCCAAACTACATTCTGCAGCTCACATAGATGAAGGAAAAAGCCTACTAGGATTGTTTTTGTGCAGGAAGGCATCCCTTCCTGCAAAAAAACAGTCCTTTCTACAACACAGCACCCTTGCTTAATGGTGCAAGGGGGTCTGTATTGGTGCTAGACTGACAAAATGGTGCCAGTGCAAGGGGAAAGGATAGGAATGTGCCATATTGGATTAATATTGTGCAGTCCTGCCTTTTCCCTGTGATGCAGGGCTGCGCAGCAAGGTGACTTGTGCCACTCAACTCACAAATATGCACTATATTTGCAGATGTTCTTTAAAATGCATAATTTGACTTCTACTTATTGGATGTTTGTCATTTTGGTCTTGTTTTACTCACAAAATATAATCTATTTTTCAAACTTGGAGTTTTTTTGTGGTGTTTTTGCTGTGTTACTGTTTGAAATGTTGCACAAATACTTTACACAGTGCCTCCTAAGTTAAGCCTTCTCTGTGCCAGGCTCCCAGAGGCTGAGTACAGATTAATTTATGTTGTGCGTTAAAAGCGGGGTCTTTGGTTGTCAGTCACGTTACCCCCTGTCCAAGCAAGGACCCTCAATCTAGTGAGGGTAAGTCACACACAATCCAAATTATCCTGTGCCCACCTTCTGGTAGATTGACACTGAGCAGTCAGGATTAATTTAGTAGGCAATGTATAAAGTATTTGTAAAATAAATCATGCAATAGCACGGTGCAAACACCACAAAAATGCACCACACAAGTTTAGAAAAATATAGACTATTTATCTGAGTAGATTACGGTAAAAACGATCAAGATTTGATAAATACAAGTTGAAATATCAGTTTGTTATGATAAATAGAGCCTTTAGTTCTTACAAAGCAATAATTGTCTCTTGCAAGCACAAAGTACCTGGTTTGCATCTAAATTATCCGAACGGGACCACAGAGGAGGAGATGGGTGAAAAACGGGGAGGTGTGCGTCATTTTCTCTGGGCGCACACAGACGATGCATCAATATTTTTCCACGCAGCAAGGGCTTTGCGTTGATTTCCAGGGCACAGGCTTAGATCCTCTTTAGGTTGCAGGGTATTTGGACGCCGCGGGTCGATGCAGAGAAATTCTTGGCATGCGGGACGAAGTCACAGGAGCTGTGTCGATCCGGTGGGCAATATGGGGAAATTTCTGCCGCACAGCAGGTGCTGCGTCAATTCTTCTCACAGGAAGTCGGGCTGTGTTGTTTTGGCTCAGTGATGCGTCAATCTGATGGGCTGTGCGTCGAAGTTCCAGTCGCAACCCTGGAGCTGCGTCAATCTCCACTTGGGGAGCTGGGCTGTGTCGCTCCGGTTCGGCGATGCAATCATTTTCTCACTGCAGGGCAGGCTGTGCGTCGATTCCAGCAGGCTGTGCGTCAATTTTCACAGCACAAGGAGTTCTTAGCAGTGATGAAGTCTTTTTGACCCTGAGACTTCAGGAACCAGGAGGCAAGCTCAATCCAAGCCCTTGGAGAGCACTTCTCAGCAGAGCCAGAGGTCAGCAAGGCAGCAGGGCAACAGTAAGGCAGCAGTCCTTTGCAGCAAAGCAGTAAGGTGAGTCCTTTTGGTACGTAGGCAGCTTCTCTTAGCAGGTTGCAGGTTCTGGTCCAGAGTTCCCTTTCCAGAAGTTATCTTGTCAAGAAGTGTCTGAGTTGGTAGGGTTGGGGACCCAGTTTATATACTCAAATGTGCCTTTGAAGTTGGAGAGACTTCAAAGAGTGGCTTAGAAGTGCACAAGATCCCCTTTCAGTTCCATCCTGTGTTCCAGGGTCCCAGTAGGGGGATTAGCGGTCCATTGTGTGAGGGCATGCCACTGTCCTTTCAAATATAAGTGTCAGGCCCTCCACCCTTCCAGCACAGGAAGACCCATTCAGTATGCAGATGTGTGCAGGGGTGAATCAGCATCCTGTGTTTGGGGTCGTCTGAGTGAATTACACAAGGGAGCTGTCACCTAACCTAGCCAGATGTGGATTGTAAGGCACAGAAGGATTTAAGTGGAGAGAAATTCTCACTTTCTCAAAGTGGCATTTCTGAAATAGTAATATTAAATCCAATTCCACCAGTCAGCAGGATTTTGTATTGCCATTCTGGCCATACTAAATATGACCTTGTTACTCCTCTTAGATCAGAATCTACCACATTCAACAGTATATGAGAGAGGCCCTAATTCTAGCCTACGAGTAGGCCTCACAGCAGTGTAAAACGAATTTAGGAGTTTCACACTACCAGGACATATAAACTACACAGGTACATGCCCTGCCTTGTACCTACATAGCACCCTGCCATATGGGTTACCTAGGCCTACCATAGGGGTGACTTATATATAGAAAAAGGGGTTTAAGGCTTGGCCAGTACTTTTAAATGCCAAGTCAAACTGGCAGTGAAACTGCACACACAGGCCTTGCAGAGGCAGGTCTGAGACATGGTTAAGGGCTACTTATGTGGGTAGCACAAGCAGTGCTGTAGGCCCACTAGTAGTATTTAATTTACAGGCCCGGGGCACATATAGTGCACTTAGCCAGGGACCTACTAGTAAATTAAATATGTTAAGTGGGTATGAGCCAATGTCACCATGTTTTAAGGAGAGAGCGTATGCACTTTAGCACTGATTAGCAGTGGAAAAGTGTTCAGAGCCCTAAAGCCAGGACAACTGAGGTCAGAAAAAGAGAAGGAGGAAGGCAAAATGTTTGGGGGTGACCCTGCAGAAAGGCCATTTCCAACAGTGTGTGTCTGACTTACCCTGATTGGGATTGTGGTTCCTGCTTCAACAGGATGCATACTTCTGCCATCAGAAACCAAGGCCGATATTTATGGTCTTTGGTGCAGGGCAGCACAGCTAGTCCTGCCCTGTGCCAAAAGGAAAGGGCCGGGATGTGCTCTCTCTATGGCATACAGCACATTCCTGTCCTTTCCCACTGTGCTGGCTCCATTTTGGCAACCTAACACTAAAGCAGGCACCATTGCACCATTCTTCAGAATGCAGCACACATAGAAATAGGAAAGACCAAGGAGAAATAATGATATTTCTCCTTGTTGCACCTCCCCTGGGGAGGCGAAAGGTTTTGGTGCCCAAATCCATGGGTGTTTGAGTGGGAACGCCCATTGCAATGCCAATGGAATGCCTCCCTAATGCAGAGTAAGGCAACAAAGTGATTTGTGCTGCCTTACCTTACTCTATTTTTATGAAGTCATTCAAAGCCATGCAAAGTGGCTTTGCGTGGCCTCATAAATATGATTTTAAGACTTGTGCAACCGTTGCATTACAAACAATAATGGAAGGGGCTCATAAATATGCCCCACAATTTCTAAGAGTTACCCACTTAAGAAGTCCCTTAAACATGTCCCAGGCCTGCCATTGCATCCTGAATTCAGTTTTGAACTGTCAATGTGACTTGGAAATATAACCCCACTAAGCCCTAAACTCCCTTATGCTGCATATGTCACCACTAAGGTAGGTTCTGGGTAGCCCATAGGGCTCCCCAGTGCATAGTAATTCACAAGCTTGACATCCACTGTTAGGGTTTACCTGTACTGGTAGTGAGAAAATTCTCAATTTGTCATTAACTCCTGTGAGGCCTCCCTCTCCCATCGGATAACACTGGGTTGCGTTTTTCCATTTAATAAGTACTATCTTGAATTCTGAACAGGGAAACTGTTAGAAATGGGGTCTTTGGTTGACAGTCAGGTTACACCCTGTTCAAGCAGGGAACTTCACTCTAATCAGGGTAAAAGAGAATCACCCTCAGCTAACCCCTGCTTATCCCCTTGGTAGCTTGGCAGAGCAGTAGGCTTAACTTCAGAGTGCTAGGTGTAAAGTATTTGTACCAACACACACAGTAACTTAATAAAAACACTACAAAATGAGACAACACAGGTTTAGAAAAATAGGAAATGTTTAGCAAAACAAGACCAAATCGACAAAAATCCACCATACACAAGTCAAGTTATCAATTAAAAAGCAAAAAGAGTCTTTATGTTAGCATGAAAATGTACCTTGAGTGCATCAAAAATAATCCTGCACGGGCGAGTGTGCGACAAAAAGGGCTTGCGATGTGTCAATTTCACTCACAAGCGAGACCCTGCGTCGTTTCTCCTTTCGTCGGGTTGGGCATGTCATTTCTTCTCTCGGCAGGAGAGCGATGCGTCGATCCGGTCAGCACTCTCGGGTCCGGGCAGGCCTTGTGTTGTTTTTACACGCCCAGCGGTGTTTGCAGCAGAAATCCAGCCGCACAATGATATGAAAACCACGCAGCATGGGTTGCTATCTCCCAGCCTCCGTCAACGATGCCGCACGTGTTTCTCCAGCTCTGTGCATCGATTCTTCGGTCGTGTTTCCGGCGAGCATCGATTTTCAGCCGCGGAGCCGGCGGCGCAGCATTTCTTCAGCCACAGATCAGAGTTGCATCGATATTTTCCCCGCACGGAGTCCTGTGCATGGATTTCTTCCTCTTAGGCTGCCAGCTTCTCCTTTCAGGGTCCCAGGAACTGGATGGGCACCACAGGGCTGAGTAGGAGTCTCTCCAGAGACTCCTGGTGCTGGCAGAGAGAAGTCTTTGCTGTCCCTGAGACTTCAAACAACAGAAGGCAAGCTCTTAATCAAGCCCTTGGAGATCTTCACAAGATGGAAGGCACACAAAGTCCAGTCTTTGCCCTCTTACTCTGGCAGAAGCAGCAACTGCAGGATAGCTCCACAAAGCACAGTCACAGGCAGGGCAGCTCTTCTTCCACAGCTCTTCAGCTCTTCTCCAACGTGAGGTTCCTCTTGGTTTCCAGAAGTGTTCTAAAGTCTGTGGTTTTGGGTGCCCTTCTTATACCCAATTTCTCCTTTGAAGTAGGCCTACTTCAAAGCAAAGTCTCTCTTGAATGTGACATCCTGCCTTGCCCAGGCCAGGCCCCAGACACTCACCAGGGTGTTGGAGACTGCATTGTGTGAGGACAGGCACAGCCCTTTCAGGTGTAAGTGACCACTCCTCCACTCCCTCCTAGCACAGATGGCTCATCAGGATATGCAGGCTGCACCCCAGCTCCCTTGATGTCACTGTCTAGTGTGAGGTGCAACCAGCCCACCTGTCAAACTGACCCAGACAGGGAATCCACAAACAGGCAGAGTCACAGGAATGGTATAAGCATGAAAATGCTCACTTTCTAAAAGTGGCATTTTCAAACACACAATCTTAAAATCAACTTTGCTAAAATATATTTTTAAATTGTGAGCTCAGAGACCCCAAACTCCACATGTCCATCCGCTCCCAAAGGGAATCTACACTTTAATCAGATTTAAAGGTAGCCCCCATGTTAACCTATGAGAGAGACAGGCCTTGCAACAGTGAAAAACAAATTTAACAATATTTCGATATCAGGACACATAAAACACATTACTATATGTCCTACCTTAACCATACACTGCACCCTGCCCTTGGGGCTACCTAGGGCCTACCTTAAGGGTGTCTGACATGAAATAAAAGGGAAGGCTTAGGCCTGGCAAGTGGGTATACTTACCAAGTGGAATTTACAGTTAAAACTGCACACACAGACACTGCACTGGCAGGCCTGAGACATGATTACAGAGCTACTTATGTGGGTGGCACAAACAGTGCTGTAGGCCCACTAGTAGCATTTAATTTTCAGGCCCTGGGCACCTCTAGTGCACTGTCCTAGGGACTTCCTAATAAATCAAATATGTCAATCATGGATAAGCCAATTACATACACATTTTATAAAGGAGCACTTGCACTTTAGCACTTGTTAGCAGTGGTAAAGTGCTCAGAGTAACACAAACAGCAAAATCAGAGTCCAGCCCACATCAACAACCTGGGAAACAGAGGCACAAAGTTAAGGGAGACCACGCCAAGGATGAAAATTCTAACAGGAACATATCATGTTTGTTGCCTCAGAAGTTGTAGTTAAAATATTCTTCTTTAATGGTGAAATTGAATTTTAAGTTACATTTTTGAAAATGCCACTTTTAAAAAGTTGGCACTTTCCTGCCTTATAAGGTGCCTGTAGCTTGTCCGAGGTCACATCACTGAGTGTAGTTTGCAGTTGTACTTTGTTTATTTCTCCCAGACAGCTATAGAATAGAGACATTGGGTGTGCCTGGATGGGCCATTAACTGGCAGAAAGGTGGACAGAGCTGGCCACAGCCCCACTAGAAACTGAACAGGCTGTACTCTGCCTTCACACAAAGGACTTGTACCCCTGCATTGTTCATGCATCCAGCTTACAGACACAGCAGGGGAGGGAGGAAACTTCAAGCACTTCAAAGTGAATTCTCTAAAAACTTCCACTTCAAAGAAGGCACCATGTATGATAAGCCTTGTCAAAGCAAATAGGGTTTGCCTATGCAAATTCTATAGGCTTTCCTAATGTTTTTTACATCTTGCCCAGCAGCCAGAGCTGCTGTTCAACATGGCTTAAAGAAAAAAAATAAAAGCCCATGAAGAAGACTGAGGTGAGGAGGAGGAGACAAAAGGAAGCAAAATGAGACCAATAGGAAGCGAAAGGAGACCAAAGTGTAAAAAAGAGTACTTGTTAGAGCTGTAGTGGAAGGACACTGGCCACTGGAAACAGTATTTGATCCAGGGAGGCAGATGAGGGAGAGGCAATGACAAACAGGAAGCAAGGAAAGTAGAGTGATGTGGGAGCCAGCTAATGGTACGTAAAGGTAAGCATTGAGCAGGCTCTGAGCCCCTTTTAAGATTTTCTTTCAAATACAAGAGATTTTCCAAGCACAGCACAAGTATTGTGCAGGCAAAATCTACAAAGAAGACCCTCAGACCCACTCTTCAGTTCACTTTCTGGACTTGTGTAAGGACTCTCAGAGGGTGTGCCTGATGATGTTGCTTGTTGTGTATTTCTCAAGAAATGTTGCTTCTCCTGGAAGAACTGCATTGCTGCCTTAAACCTTCCTTGACTCTCAAGAGGCCAGATCTGTCATTTGAGCCCTGTATCATCACTTGAACCCAGAACTACCAGGGTGCCTTCAAGAGCAAGTGTGCTGGTCTCTTAATCAGAGCCTCAAGGACATAAAAGACTCCAAACATCTTTAACTCGCACTTAGACCCAGACTCCAATGAGTCCTAACTACCCGAGTGGAGCCCCTCCCGTCCTGCACCTTTAGTGGTGGTGCTACAGGGGACCAGATAGCCATAATTCAAAATTTGGGACTTAGAAAATTTTGGGGTAAAAACCGCTCTGAGAACTGAGAGAAGATAGGGACCAACCTGCTCGTCTGTCTGCCCAAGGTGTATCGCTGGTCAGCTTCATTTCACTGCAGCTCCTGCTGTGTTGTTCCGCGCAGCAGCAAATCCTGTTCAGCAGTCACTCGGCAAAGAAGTACCTGGCTTGTGGGATTCTCATCAGCTACAATATCTAGCCTCATCCCGCTGGAGATTTTTGACTTCCAAAAAAAGAGACTAAGGGCCTGATCTATGAGTATGGTGGTATATAGCACCGTCATACCCACTGTGGCGGTTCTACTGCCACATCCCTGGTGGTCCAACCACCAGATTACAATTCTGTTGGTCATACCACCAGGATACCACCGCCAGAATCGGGGAACCTGATGGGTTGTCGGCAATGAAATTCCTGGTCACACTCGGCAGTGTCAAGTTCAGCACTGCCATGCTGATCACGACTTTTCTTTCCACCAGACTTTCCATAGCAGGGTCACAGTCATAAAAAGGCTGGTGGAAAGGCAGAGTTGGGGCCACAGATGGGTCCCAGTTCTGCCCATGACCATGTCATAGGCAGTGCAGGGACCCCCCCATCAGCATCGCTGCTATGCCAGACAGTGCATATTCCAAGGATGCTGGGGACACCGTAAGTGCGACAGCATTGGCCTCGACTCCCTGAGGGAGTCGAGGCCAATGTCTCCACACTACTTCGGCCTGTCAACCTGGATAAAACATCGTAAAATGAGGATGGTGAGGCCGCCTGCCTGATGGCCTCCTTCCCACCACTGTATTGTAGTTTGGCCGGTCCAACCGCCGGACTCATAATTAGACCCTAACTCAGAACATAGAAATCTTCCCTGCGACTTCATCCAGTGGCTCCTCAATTATGACTCTTCCTGAATATCTTATCATTTCACAAAATTTCTTCTATGTCAAAAGGTAAGAGCCATCCGGGCGCAATCCACTATCTTGTATCCCACTCAGGCTCCATTGGGGTTGGCCAGATTCTTCGACTTGGACTTGGTCTTGCTTAACTAGATGTTGTAGTTGGCCTTATGAACTATTCAGCACTAGTTTTTACCATAATTTCTAAAAAGTCATAACTCTGGTTGTACTGATTCGATTTTTAGGGTCGAGCGCAAAGCGCTCTGTCCCTGTTGTTAGCTCTCTATGGGCTTGTAACCACAACCATGTCAAGCCCATGAGTTTGGCTTGTTCATGGGCTTGCATTTTACAATTTGCTTCATTTCATTAGTGGAAGGCATGCATACGTCATGCCTTTTCTGGTGTTTGGCCCTCCTCGATCGCACCGGCCAACAACTGAAAACATATGAGGCTCCATGTTTTATGTATGGTTTGTGGATGACTTTTTATCTTTATTTCAAAGGCAGCGCGATCTCGCTTTGCATGACATCGGCCCTGTTACATGGCTAATTGCACTTTTGCTGGCTACATGGATAATTGCACTTTTGCCGGTAACATGGATAATTTATTCAGTTTTACCATATTTTTCCACATTGGTTTAGAATGTTTGTTGTATTTTTCTCACTTTATTACTGTTTGTATACAGCAATAAACACTCTACACATGCCTCTAAGTTAAGCCTGACTGCTTTTGTGCCAAGCCACCAGAGGGTTAAGCGCAGGTTAATTTCGTGACTTTTGTGGTTCACCCAGTCAGGGATTGTGACTGTTGCTTGAGTAGATTTAACACCTCACTCAACCAAAAACCCAATTTCTCACAGCTACTGGGCAAGGGGCTTCGGAATGGTGAGTTATAAAACCAAATCGCAAAATGTTTTGTTCATTGCCATGAGTGACATGTCAGAGACACCATGTATGAAGCTCAAAGTGTTACTGTGAGATGAGAGCAGCACAACACCAAGTCCAAAGGACTTTCAAAATGCTATTTAGACTTCAATTTTGTTCCTATTTTTCACATGTATGTCCCAGTGAGATTGTGATGAATGGGTCCGTATAAAAGAAATCCAAAACTAATTGTGTTTCTCTTTTACTAACCCTCACCTAATGACTTCCTAGATGAGTTAAAGACAGCATACCTTCTGTCAATAAAGCCGCATTTGTGATCTTGCTAGAGGAACAGCTATATAACTTGCTAAGAACTTCATTAAGGCAAGAAGTTGCTTTAGACTTTCAATGGGCTATGAAATTGTGTTCCAGTCAAGTTCCTGATACTACAGCCTGTATTGACATATATTAATTAGATTATGTTTAGTTTAGTGTATGCAGTTTCTTGGAAAATAAAATTCGATAATATGTTGCTTAGAACTGAAATCTTAGTGTCATTAACATTAAAAATTAAACTAGTTTCATAAATGAATATATTTTCCCACAGTACACATTCAGCTGTTATCGACAATCACTGAATTTATGTACAAAAAGAGTTAAAGTTCAACAATTAGGCTTTCAAACGTTACAGAAAAGATACATGAAGAGGTTTTTAAACCTCTAAAAAATAAACAAATAAATATATATGTATGTAATGAATAAACAAACACTTTGCCAGCAAAGAAATATGTTATTAAGCCAATTTCGAAATATGCTGAAAGATAATACATTGTATTAATACACGCAGTAGTTAGAGTAATCATAATTTCAGATAACTATGTTTTAGTTTATTTTTTTAATCAAGTTGAAATAGTTAGGCCTTCCCCTACAGCAAGGCTCATACATTAACAAATTGCAATTACTGCAGATGATTCCGCAATAGAGTTACATAAAATGTGCATGTCCTTGAAGATTTTGAGTTAAGAACAAGATGTCACTTATCTTTTCCTCCACTTTGTAGCTAGCTCTGATTATTCCACCATTAACATTACTGTCACACCTTCCTAATATGGTGACCCCTGCAGAGGCAAAACAAGTAAGCGGAACGTGACATAAATTGATTAAGTTTATAAAAGGAAATTATAAAAAAATTTAAGTGTTTTTAGTGTTTTTTAGTGTTCATCAATAAAATGTTTTATAGCTAAATCAGAAATGTTACCACATATAACTAGTTAGTGTGCAATGTATTGTCCCTTTGGGCTACATAAGAAATAACCGAATGCATTATTATTCAGAACAATTTTCTCCATAGAACTGTCTTTTTCTGCAATTCTCAAATATTGCAACCCATGGAACCCTGAATCCACTAGATCTTTTGGAAACTATTTTTTTAGCCAAGAAGTCCAGTAAGGCCCCAACAAACAACTATTTTTTGTGCTATTGATTACTAATGATATATGATGTTATTGAACGCTTGGACTAGTGAACAAAAACACAAGAAGTAAAAACGTGTAAATAATAAATTATAGGGAAATTAAATTATGCCACCTAAAACCGCCTTTTTTGCCCCTAATGTGCCAACATGCAATGGAATATTAACACAACTTTTGGCAAAGCACCAGGTTTTGCCTTCACAAGCTTGCACGATGAAACGAACAAGGAAAATAAGAAAAACAAAAAAACATCCTGCTGTCTAGCCGTGAAGCCTTAGGGCGAGATGTATCATTTTATAAAATTGCGATTCCCTAATTGCTATTCCCTGCGAATCACAATTACGGAATTGCTATTCACATGTATGAAGCTCATGGCGCTTCATTTTGCGTTTCCTAATGGGTTGTGAAGTGCCCTACCTCATTAATATTCATGAGATTGGTCCCAGTTTGCTACCTATTAGGGAACGCAAAAGTCACAGGGATGGTGGTCTGCTGAGTGTCTGTGACTGCTTTTAACTAAAGCAATCTCTCTTTTTTTAATGCAGGCCATTTTCCTTAAAAGAAAACGGAATGCGTTTAACAAAGTAAAATGAAAAGTTTTATTTTATTTTTTAAGAGTAGGCAGTGGTCCAGTCACAAAACATTCCTGCATAAGGCTGCAATTCGGTATTAGGAAGGGAAGCCCTTGACACGCCCCTTCCCAATACCGAATCGGTATGTAGTCGCAATTCCGATTTGTGATTCAGTAACAATTTACTGAATCACAAATTGGAATTCATACATTCCAAAATGCATTTTTTTGGTCACAAGAATGCATGGTACATCTGGCCCTTTATGCTTAATTAAATAAATCAAAAAATTAACTTTTGTTTATCATTTAAATAGGACTGTGTGCTTCCTGGTAGGCAGGTGTGCTTCTAACAGATTCAAAACCCTTCTAGTTTTAATGTGTTTCCCAAGAAAGGTGATTGTCTGCTGGTGGAAAACAATTATACTATTGGCTTTGAATTATTGAAGGTTGAAAACATAGCAGAAACACACATGGACAACTATAAAACACATTGAAAAGGGATAATAAATGGAAAGAAACATTATTGGCAATTTAAAAAACTGGTCCACCAGCCCTGACACAGATGTGCACAGATTTTCTGGCCGATTCTGTCACTCGCAGTGCAAGAGAAGCAATGGCTGAAGTGAAAGAACCCATTGCCTCATGCTGAGAGTTGTAGTGGCAGAAGCAAAATATGAACATCTGCTGAACAGACCAACGGATGAAAAGGGTCCCCCTTAATCCATCTATGTATTCATGTGTTCAATATTTATTTATAAATCTTTTGGATTACATGAGTACATGAGTATTGGCGAAATCTAAAAACAGAAACCCGGAAAACAGAGCAAAAGGGGAAAAAAAAGTACAATGGAAAAAAAGTTAGATGACAGGCACGTGTAAGGAAGTAACGACCTCCACGTGTCAATGAAGCCAGAATTGGTACCATGAAAAAAATAAATCCAGTAAGGAATATTGGAGGAATGCAGTGCGAGCATGCACGGAAGCTGAAAAGAAAGTTAATTAAAGAGCAAACAAAAAGATTAATTAAGATAATGCAAGGTCTGTCTGAAATACAGTTAACTGCCGTGCAAGCATAGAAAGCGGGGCACTCTCATTGGAAGGTGACCATAAAGTAAAATAAGAGATTCGAACAAATAAAGAGTGAAATGAAAATGGGAATATTTGAACGATTGGATGTGGAATTATCTGTACAATGCACTCAAACCAATTAAGATAGGAGACGAGTTTAGATTTCATAAGACAATAAACAGACCTGTGAAAAACCCAGGCAGGTGCAATAGAAACTGGCTGAAAGAAATGGGGTAAAGAGGGGCAGAAAGTACAAAGAGGAAAAGTGAATATTCTTCATAACCGAGAAGTACATAAGAACCAGAAGAGCCTTGAGTAGACAGAGAGTGTCATAGAGATGCAGACCATTGGACAAACAGAAGGGTTGTCAGGAGGCATGATTAGCAATAACGAATCTGTAGTTAGCCCACTCCAAACTCACAAAGAACAATTAAAAATAATTTTAGGAAACCTTCGCACAGGTACCCAACACGGGCATATGGCTGTCAAAACATTGACAGGATTCCACCTCTGAGTATCAGGCACTTCGAAAGATAAATTTGAACAGTCCCTTGCAGTGACTGGAATGGTTTAGATAGGAGGGAAAGATGGGACATTTTACAACACATGAACTCCTACTTGAAATGCACTGTTAACATATATCAGAAGAGCACAAGTAAGAAATATACAGTTGAAACAAGCTTAGAAGAGAACTATTAAAGTCTAAGTCAACCAAATCTGCGCCAGGGCGAATAGGGACACCAAAATAAGGTAAAGAAGGCAAGAACACTAGAGCACAAACTAAGAGGTCACTGAGAGACTTAAGCAAGGTCAAAAATGCTGAATGAGATCCCATGTCAAGTTTATAACCAACAGACACTAAAGGTCTGGTGACAGACGTTTATGCAATGACTAATCAGTTCATCACAATAACGGTTAACCCAGCTGAAATCACATGATGGAAAGTGACAAAATTGCACTCAGGATACTAGAGCAGACCTGACTTACATAGCCATTGGGCTGGCAGTCTACATGCTAATGTGTGAGTACATTAGGAGCTTGGCCACTAAATATCAGCCTACATCAACATCCCACCAGGCACCACACATACAATGATGATTGATTATTGACAACAGAGTCAAATATCCCCGGAATGCACACTGACAGATGTATTAGAATCTGAAGTCGACCATCCATGAGTAACAGAGACCCAGCAACCATGAAACCAGAGGGAGTAGTTAGATCACAATCAAGGTAAAACCAGTAAAAACTCTTCTCCAGCCTCTGCCACTGTAATGTAATATTTTACCACTTTGAACATACCTTTACACGCAGGGTGCAAATGCACCTAGAACATATCTAGTTGTACATTCAAACATAAACCATAGCTGTAGCAATCTTACAAGATAGAGGCCTAGTAGCCAGAACAGGAGGGTGGATCCCAATGGGTTATAACACTGGCCTCTAATAAAGTATCAAAACCAAGCACCACATCAAATTTGGGTTGATGAACACTCAAGTCAATGACATACTACTGACAGGTGATCTGATCATTATAAAGGAATATGAAATCACATATTTTATCTTCTTCTAATGGTTCATAAAGTGTAACAACACAAATGTTAAAAGATAGAGAGGATGGAAAGTAATATAGTTGAGTATATTACAGAATCAAGAGCACAGTGATTCTTGTCAGATTACATTCACCACATACAGGCTGTTTAAATGTGTGGCCACCAGAACTCAAGGCAGTGTAAAAGCCTGTTGCATCTGTGCATTATTGTAAATCATGCACTGGGATATGATGATTACTTTGTGAACAAAATTTCTGCTTGTAGACAACTCAAATTTATTAACCATGGCACAGAAAATTCAGAGGATTAGACATTTTATTGTCAAGTGATTAGCCGTGAGAAAAAGCAGGAACTCAAATTCCTAAGGGGAATAGTCCTAGGTCTTAACCAACTTGTGCCTGGATGAATGATCATGGTGGATCAGGTATTGAACTCCTCTTCACACACAATTTTGGGCAATCAGTCTAACAGTGAAACATCCCTTTTGGGTCCAACCACTCACTGTTCATCTTCCATTTTAACCACTTGACTTACCTTTCATGTCCTATCAACGATCTGCAATTGATTTCCGTCATAATTACACAGCTCAACAAACAAAAAAGATTTTGGAACACATTTCCTAATAGTTTACACAAAGGAGCACAGAAAGCAAAGTTTCTGTACTGCTTTGTGTGAAAGGGTGAAAGCAGAACTATGCAATATTTTCAAAATATGGTGCAGTTATTCTCTCTGCAATGGTTCATTTTGGACTGCTTAGAGCCAAAGTAGGGTCGCTTGCACTTTAGTGTAAGGGTGTCTACGTCATGGCCAGGAGGGGTTTTGTTGGGAACGGCTACCTTCTGGTACAAAAACTATTTTGAAAGTGTTTTCCTCTTTTATGACAGCTGCAGAAAGAAGCACATGAGCAAAGAGTTAATATTGAGGGGTAACAAAGATATTACTCCGCGTTACACCAGCCTCAATCAGGTATACAATGCTTTCTCAAACACGTCTACAACTCTTTGTAAATGTAGGTTTGTGCCAAAGTCCATGGATGGATGGATGGATGAGAATGCCCAGACACCTCCCATGTAATGTCTCCCAAACGCAAAGTAATGCAAGACAGCACTATGGACTGGGTTAATTCTTTTTAAAGCAATGCAAATCAACATTTGTGCTGCTTTGTAAATACCAAAATGAATTTTGCTTCCAGTCTGCATCAAAAAACGCAAACCAGACAGAAATACTTTGAAAGTTTGGGCCAATTCATTTTCACTGTACATTCAACACAGTGCATTGAATACCATACAGATGCTGGTCCCATGGTAACTTCATGAAAACGCCCCACGATATTACCAGGTGCTAGGCACAATGCCATGCTATAGAAATACATTACTAAAGCACATGCAGCCAGCGTTTGACAAATTACACAGTACAGAGCATACTAAATTGAAATGAACAGCCCACAACCTAAACTGCAAATGGCAGTCATTCCGCAGTAGAATGGCATCTTAATCCAAGTCGTTACAAACACTGTCTCAAGTCCTAAACTTTTTAACTACAAATAATTTCAGGTGTGTTGGTACACTAGTTCAGTAAACCAAGACGACTGCAAACTCCAAGATGCAATAGAGTATCACACAAAATTACAGGACTGGGAACTGTGTTAATAAAAACCTGGAGGGAGGTGATCCTACTATTCTTCAGTAATCCTACAGGATCGGGATGGATCTTGAAGAAAGAGGGCCTCATTCTTATGTCATTCTTACTGGTAAAATCACCGCAGGTACAACCTGTTAATGCACCTTGCAGCTTTCCCCTGTGGGAATTTTCCAGTACTATTGAGAATTTTCCAGGTAAAAATGAGGGGTAGTGCACACAACCAAATAAGCTGGGTGCACCCACATTCCACACTTTTTAAATGTTTTGTAACAGGGCACATTTCACGAGATATCACCTAGAGAAATATGCATGAGAAAAATTACAAATATGTAAAATGATCTTGTTGGTTAGAACACCTGACCAGGTTTTAACAGTGTTTTAGACTATTCCAGTAGACAGGAGAATGACACCTTCAGTCGGAGCATTGATATTTACTGCAGAAAAAAAATGCTGAAAGCATCAAAACGGAATTGATGACACCGCGCAAACATTAAAAATTGTGATAAATAGCTCTATTTTTCCAGTTAGCACAGATCAAAATATCTCAGCTGCAGGCATTGTTTAGTAGTTACCTCAGTGTCTGAAGTGAGTGAAGTAACAGAATCGTTGAAGGCATGTTTTGAATGCAACATACAGGTACACCAAAGCATTAACTGAACAGTCAATAGTTTAAAAACAAACTTGGGGGCTTATTTGCAAGCCTTGGGGTGCAGGGCAGCGCAGTCTGGCAAGGCTCTGATTTAAGAGGGCCTAGCGCCACTTTGCACTGCCTTAGCGTCATTTTCTTGATGCTAAGGCGGCGCTAAGGTGGCCTTTTCCCTGTGCCAGAGTTACAAAGTGGTACACTGCATGGACTGCCCCACTTTGTAATCCTATGCACCACATTATGCCTGTGCAAGCATAATGTATGCAAAGGGGTGTTCCCCCATGGGGGGGGGGGGCGGAGCTGAAAAAATGGGGCAAGAAATCCAAGAGATTTCTTTGTTTCATTGTTTTGGCACTTTTAACGCCTGTTGAGAGCAGGCATTAAAAGGGGGCACACGATTGGTTACAATGGGCCCCTATGTACTGATCAGTGTTAGCGGCAACATTTTGACGCTAACCCTGCAAGGTAGATCAATAGCATAAAAAATGTTGGCGCTATTGCCCCCTAACCTGCGCCATGGTGCGCCGCACCTTAGATATGGTGCACACATGGTGGCAGTGATGGGGGTGCTATGGGGGAGCAAGGAAAGTGGAACTGCACTGAGTGCAGCACCACTTTCCTTAAAACTGCCCACAAGTGCTTTGCTATGCGACCCTGTGCCACCAGGAAAGGGCAGATATATGCCATATTTACGAGATATGGCACATTCCTGTCCTCTCCCACTGCACTGGAGCACAATGGGCTGTCTAGCGCCAATGCAGGCATTCTTGAACCATGGTGCAAGGATGCCTGTGTTGTGTGGTTGATTGTTTTTGTGCAAGAAGGAATACCTTCCAGCACAAAAACAATCACTAGAGGTGTTTTTTTTTTTTTTTTTGATGTGTGCTGCACAATGCATCACACATAGGAAGAGGAAAAATGGGGAAAAATTAAAATATTTCTTCCTGTTGCATCACTTCTACGCATTCCCAGACCTGCAAATCTGGGAATGCATCAGATTCTGTAGCATTCTATGGGTGTTGTGTGGGACCACCCACAGCAACACCCATGGAACGCCCCTTTCACGCCATTTTCTGCGTGAAAGAGGCCCATATTGGCAAGGCCACTAGGTGGCCTTGAGTGACTTTGTAAATACAGAATGGCACACTGTGGCACCCAAGTGTAAAAAAAAAAAAATATGCTCTGGTGGCGCAGTGTGCTTACAGGGCCTCGTAAATAAAGCCCATGGTTTGAATTCAGCAATAAGAAGTTATCAACTGGAAAGGCCTGACGTTTTTTATTGTTCCCCTTATTAACAACAAACATCAGTAAGGTCTGCAGATATGAATGTATCCATGACACTTAAAAAAGTAAATACACATTTTTTTGTACTGCTAAAAGTCAGGCAAGCTTTACAAAATTGCCAGGCAACACAATGCAGCACCCAAAGTTGCAGTGCTGATTTGTGTGACAAGGAGAGAGCATGAGAGCACCATATTTACAGTGATATGTAACTCTCCTCCCCTCTCCTTAGCGCTGGCACAGAATCAGGTACCCGATACGCTACCCACACACATTTGCAACATAGTGCAATGGTGTCTGTGTGAGTCTAGCATGGATTTTGTACTGGAAGGGTGTCCTTCCAGTACAAAATACAATGTTTAGATGAATTTTGAAACTTTTTTTTATTTTGTATGTGTGCTGTACAGTGCAGCACACATACAAGCCAGAAAAGAAAAGAGAAATTAACATATTTCTCTTTTTAATGCCTGAGTTGAATTGATTAAGTTTTTGGTGCAAACCTGTGTCCGCTATTGTTGGTAGATAGAGTTTGCTTCACAAAGTATAGGTAGTAGCACATGACCGCCCATGTACCACCCTTGTAACGCCCCTCTAGGACAGAGTAATGCAAATCTGCATTTTGTGTTATTTTGTGGCAAGTGTCCAGTGCAAAATAAGTTTGGTGCTGGAAAGCAAGTCCAACAAAAAACATTTTGGGGGTCATTACAACCCTGGCGGACGGTGTTAAAGGTGCGGTAATACCGCAAACAGGGCGGCAGACAAAAAAAGGGAATTATGACCGTGGCGGAAACCGCCAACAAAGACAGCCACTTTAACACTCCGCCCGCCACGGCGGTACAGACAAGCAGCGCGGCGGTCACCGCCAACAGACAGACGGAAGACAATGTACCGCCCACAGTATCACAACCCGCCAATCCGCCACATTTTCCGGGGCGGTTTCACCGTGGATAAAAACACGGCGGAAACAGCTTTTGCAATGGGAAAACGCTCACCTTAACACATCCCATCGGGAAGGAGGCCACCATGGAGCCGGAATTACAAATCCTACCTGCCCTTGTCTTCCTACTCATCTACGAACACCAGCGCCGGCGGCAGCGAAGACAACGGTGAGTACTGCACCTACGACATAGGGGAAGGGGGAGGCAAAAGTCAGGGGGACACACATGCAACACCCCCACCCCCACCCCACCCTCACACATTACAACACACACACCAATGCATTTCCAAACATCACTGTAACAACCTACAACCCCCCCGGAAGAATGCAAAGACAAAACAAAATCAGTTCAAACATTGTCATGTATCAAAATACATGTTTCAAATATATACAGATATATATAAACTCATTCAAAAGTATATACATTACGAGAAGTAGTGCAGATATGCATATCTCAATGTCCGTGCACCACTGGGCCAAAAATGCATGGGCGAGGCCCACACAAGATACCTGTCCACAAACGGAGCGAACACTGCCGGGGCATCAGAGAGAAATACAACAGGCACCTCAGGGGAAAGGGAAGGGGGGGGCACCTCAGCCGGATTACAGCACCATGCCAGATCCACGACAGGGCTCCATGCCCATTGACGTATCCTGGGGAGTGCAAAGCCACAGTCTTTCAAGTCTCTACAGTGGGTGGGTTGCCCACTGCCATATCCTGAGGAGTGCAAAGCCACAGTCTCTCAAGTCTCTACAGTGGGTGGGTTGCCCACTGCCATATCCTGTTGAGTGCACAGCCACAGTCTCTCAAGTCTCAACAGTGGGTGGGTTGCCCACTGCCATATACTGGGGAGTGCAAAGCCACAGTCTCTCAAGTCGATACCAGCCTCCACTGGTTCTGGAGGGGGACTGGTGCCCAGAGTGCTTCATCCTGTGAAGGACAGAGGTAGTGGATGGATCTCTCCACTGGTTCTGGAGGGGGAATGGTGCCTAGACTGGATTAGGCTCCCCGTGACAGTTCCTGTCCCGTCACTGTTCCAGCTGTACATGGGATAACGATGCTTGATGTGGCGGTCTTTTCCTTCTGCAGTGGTGCTCTGCCCTGTTCAGCGGTGCTTGCCCTGTTCAGCGGTGCTTTGCCATGGCGGTCTCTGGGCTGTTCAGCGGTGCTTGCCCTGTTCAGCGGTGCTTTGCCATGGCGGTCTCTGACCTGTTCAGCAGTGATTGCACTGTTCAGTGGTGCTTGCCCTCTTCAGCGGTGCTTTGCCATGGCGGTCTCTGACCTGTTCAGCGGTGCTTGCCCTGTTCAGCGGTGCTTTGCCATGGCGGTCTCTGGGCTGTTCAGCGGTGCTTGCCCTGTTCAGTGGTGCTTTGCCATGGCGGTCTCTGGGCTGTTCAGCGGTGCTTGCCCTGTCCAGCGGTGCTTTGCCATGGCGGTCTCTGGGCTGTTCAGCGGTGCTTGCCCTGTTCAGCGGAGCTTTGCCACGGCGGTCTCTGACCTGTTCAGTGGTGCTTGCCCTGTTCAGCGGTGTTTTGCCATGGCGGTCTCTGGGCTGTTCAGCAGTGCTTGCCCTGTTAAGCGGTGCTTTGCCATGGCGGTCTCTGACCTGTTCAGCGGTGCTTGCCCTGTTCAGCGGTGCTTGCCCTGTTCAGCGGTGCTTTGCCATGGCGGTCTCTGGGTTGTTGAGTGGTGCTTGCCCTGTTCAACGGTGCTTTGCCATGGCGGTCTCTGACCTGTTCAGCGGTGCTTGCCCTGTTCAGAGGTGCTTGCCCTGTTCAGCGGTGGTTTGCCATGGCGGTCTCTGGGCTGTTCAGCGGTGCTTGCCCTGTTCAGCGATGCTTTGCCATGGCGGTCTCTGACCTGTTCAGCGGTGCTAGCCCTGTTCAGCGGTGCTTTGCCATGGCAGTCTCTGGGCTGTTCAGCGGTGCTTGCCCTGTTCAGCGGTGCTTTGCCATTGTGGTCTCTGACCTGTTCAGCGGTGCTTGCCCTGTTCAGGTTCAGCTGTGCTTGCCCTGTTCAGTGGTGCTTTGCCATGGCGGTCTCTGACCTGTTCAGCGGTGCTTGCCCTGTTCAGCGGTGCTTGCCCTGTTCAGCGGTGCTTTGCCATGGCGGTCTCTGGGCTGTTCAGCGGTGCTTGCCCTGTTCAGAGGTGCTTTGCCATGGCAGTCTCTGGGCTGTTCAGCGGTGCTTGCCCTGTTCAGCGGTGCTTGCCCTGTTCAGCTGTGCTTTGCCATGGCGGTCTCTGACCTTTGCATTGGTGTGTGGCAAGATGGTCCCTCATTGCCCAGCGGGGCTGTGGCAGCCGGGGCCCTCCTGGGCACTGAATCCGGCGGTGGTCTCCTGACCAGTGACGATACTTGGGCCCTCCTGGGCAATGACTCTGACGATACTTGGGCCCTCCTGGGCAATGACTCCGGCGGTGGTCTCCTGACCAGTGACGATACTTGGGCCCTCCTGGGCACTGACTCCGGCGGTGGTCTCCTGACCAGTGACGATATTTGGGTCCTCCTGGGCACTGACTCCGGCGGTGGTCTCCTGACCAGTGACGATACTTGGGCCCTTCTGGGCACTGACTCCGGCGGTGGTCTCCTGACCAGTGACGATACTTGGGCCCTCCTGGGCAATGACTCCGGCGGTGGTCTCCTGACCAGTGACGATACTTGCGCCCTCCTGGGCAATGACTCCGGCGGTGGTCTCCTGACCAGTGACGATACTTGGGCCCTCCTGGGCACTGACTCCGGCGGTGGTCTCCTGACCAGTGACGATACTTGGGCCCTCCAGGGCACTGACTCTGGCGGTGTTCTCCGGACCAGTGACGATGGTGCTGGCGGTGGCGTCCCGGCCGCCGGGGAGGATGCCGCCCTTCTCCGCTGTGCTGCTCTCACGAGGCTGTGCAGACTTCTTCTGGCACTTCACTGCCTTTGGAGGAGTCACAGCTGACTCTGCAGTCCTCCTGGGACCCTTGTGAGTAGTTTTGCATCCAGGAGTCTTCACCCTGTCCCGTCGGCCACTTGCCAACTTGAGATGCTTTACAGGGGGTGGACTGGCAGTGCCTTGGCTCCGTGTCACACTGCCTGCCCTGCTGGCTGGTGCACTCCACACACCTGTAACACGCACCACTGGTACTGGAGTCTTTTTGGCTGAGGCGCTACTACAGGACTGATGAATTGGAGGGGTGGTGGTGGGGGCAAAGAGGTCAACGTTGCTGAGGGACAGTTTCTGACGAACACTGGGATGGGTAGCTGAAGGGGGTCTGGGAGTGGAGGAAGAGGAGGTGGTTGTAGGAGGGGTCACTTTAGGTGTTTTGGGTGCAGGTGCAGGTAATGGAGGCTGTCGTGAGGTGGATGGATGTTGGGTGTGTGGGTGCCCGTGTTTGTGTACTTTGGGAGGGGGCGTCACAGACACACTGGGAGAAGAAACAGAGGATGTGTAAATGGGAGTGGGGGTGGTGAGTGCAGGTGAGCGGGGTGTGGTGCTGGGTGTTCTGGTGCGAGTCCTAGTGCCTGTAGATGTAGTGCATGCAGGTGAGAGTGTAGACGACACTGGGAGGGAGGAGGGAGACGATGAGGAGGGGGACACAGTGGAGGCAGTGGATGTTGCTGTGTCTGTATGTGTCTGATGCTTGTGTGGGTGCCTGTGGGATGTGTGGTGCCTATGTTTGCCTGAGCTACCTTTATGTTTTGAGGTGTGTGCATGCTTGTCTGTTGGTGTGCTTGGGATAGGCTGGGGTACAGGGGCTTGGGTCTGGGTGGAGGAAGTTGGAGGGGGGAGGCTAGACACAGGGACAATGGCTGCCATCAGTGCTGAGGCCAAAGATTGCAGGGTTCGATGAAGGGCAGCCTGACCAGAATGAATGCTCTCCAGGAATGCATTACTGTGTTGCAACTCCCTTTCTACACCCTGGATGGCATTCACAATGGTAGACTGCCCAACAGTGAGTGTCCTGAGGAGGTCAATGGCCTCCTCACTGAGGGCAGCAGGGGTGACAAGGGCAGGGGCTGAGGTGCCTGCGGCGAAGGTGATGCCCACCCTCCATGGGTGAGCGGGCACGGGGTGAACTCTGGGAGGCTGCTGGGAGGGCGGTGCTGGTAGGGGAGGTGGCGGCTGTACCTGTAGAAGTGTGGGGCACAGATGGTGCCACCACCACAAGGGAGCTCCCATCGGCAGAGGAGTCCATGTCGCTGGTTGGTGATCCGGTGCCCGACGTGAAGCTCCCCTCGCCCTCCGTCCCACTGGTGCATTCTGAGTCAGTGGTGTGGCCCTCCATGGCCATGTGGGATGCAGCTACGTCGTGCTCCGGTGCCACTGTACCTCCGCCTGATGATGCTGATGCACAAAAGAACATGGAGAGCAGAAAAAGGGGGGGGACGACAGAAGAAAGACAGGTTGAGTGCATGGCATACCGCTACCGTTGGCGGACAATACAGACACAGCAGCCCCCTGCACTACGCCGTGCTCCTGGCCTCTACAGATTCCTGGGATATGGCCTATATCGCTATGGTGGACATCTGCACACACATGGTGGACATCTGCACACATGGATGCCACAGGGGCATGTATACCTGTACTTGGCACTCTACTGCAGTGGGGTGGAGTGCCACATGGCCTGCATTACGGAGGGGCCTAGCCTATGGAAGTCGCCCTGGCCTAGGGAAACCCACAGCCCTCCTCCCACACCTAGACCCCTCAACTGTGCGCAAAGTCCCCAGAATGATTGTGTACTCACCCCCTTGTGTCTGCTGTGATGCCCTCAAGCGCCCATCCAACTCAGGGTAGGCCACCACCAGGATTCGGAACATCAGGGGGGTCATGGGGCGGCGGGCACCCCTCCCACGTTGGGAGGCCATCCCCAGCTGAGCCTCCGCCGTCTTCTTGCTCCAGCGACGAATGTCCTCCCATCTCTTACGGCAGTGGGTGCCCCGTCTCTGGTGGACCCCCAGGTTCCGGACGTCCTTGGCGATGGCACGCCAAAAGTCCTTCTTCTGGTGGGCGCAGACCTACATGACATGCACAGGGGAAGAAGAGAAGTCATTAGGAAGAGCACCGTCGAAGTGAGTGGCCCCCATCCCTGCCCTTGCCATGTGGCACATGCATTCACAGTTCTTCATGTTCACTGCACTCTGCCCCCTTCCCTCTTACAACCGGCCCTCTCCACCCAGGCATAGCCCATACAACGTGCTCCCTTGGTACTTACCTGTTGGTCTGGAGGACCGTAGAGTAGCGTGTACTGGGGGAGGACCCCGTCCATGAGCTTCCCCAACTCCTGAGCATTGAAGGCAGGGGCCCTTTCCCCAGACGCAGCAGCCATTGTCTCTTCCAGACCGAGGTCACAGCAGCACTTGCAGTGTAGGTCCTCTCCTGTCGAAGATCAGGTATCAAGTGATTGAACAGATAGAAAATGGCGGTCACATCCGCGGCGCACTTCATCATTGGCTCCTGGGACCCATAGGGTCCAATGTTAACCAATGCAGCATTGCGCCGCGGTCTACGACCGCCTACCGCGACGGTGTACAACGCCAGCTCAGTTACCTCACATCCCACTGTCCCAGTTTAGAAGTCAGGCAGCTGCCATTTCAGGGGCCCACATGGCTTAGTTTGCAACTGCATCACACATACCTGGGCCTACACTCGACACACATACAGGAAGTGTTCTGTGTATCTGTGGGTACATACCTGGGATTTTGTTAACTCTGTGGTCGCTGTTGTCCTTCCTAGGCACCGTCAGCTTGGACATTTGAGAAGATGGCAGAATCCTCCGGTGTACCGACCGCTGGTGGACCTGTTGACAATGGAGGAGCGACATTTACTCATCACCTACAGGTTTGACTGTGCCACTATCCAGGAACTGTGTACCCAGTTGGAGCCAGACCTGATGTCAGCAATCCGCCATCCCACAGGAATCCCCCCTGAAGTGCAGGTGCAGTCAGTGCTCCATTTCCTTGCAAGTGGATCCTTTTAGACAACAGTGGCCATGGCATAAGGGATGTCCCAGCCTATGTTTTCCAACGTGTTGTCCAGAGTGTTGTCTGCCCTGCTGAAACACGTAAGGAGCTACGTCGTTTTCCCTCAGGTGGAGGATTTGCCTACAGTGAAAGGTGACTTCTATGCCCTTGGACATATCCCCAACATCATAGGTGCAATTGATGGGACCCATGTAGCTCTGGTCCCCCCACGCAGGAGTGAACAGGTGTACAGGAACCGGAAGAGCTATCATTCCATGACTGTACAGATGGTATGTTTGGCAGACCAGTACATCTCGCAGGTAAATGCTATCTTCCCTGGATCAGTGCATTAGCCTACATCCTACGCAATAGCAGCATCCCTTATATGATGGGTCAACTCCAGAGGCACCGCGTGTGGCTATTGGGGGACTCTGGTTACCCCAACCTGTCCTGGCTATTGACCCCAGTGAGGAATCCCAGGACCAGGGCAGAGGAACGCTACAATGAGGCCCATGGGCGGACTAGGAGGGTGATCAAACGCACCTTCGGCCTCCTGAAGGCCAGGTTCAGGTGCCTGCATATGACAGGTGGTTCCCTATTCTACTCACCAAGGAAGGTGTGCCAGATCATCATCGCCTGCTCGATGCTTCACAATCTTGCTTCTCCAGATGGCGGTGTTGTGGCAGCTGTGGAGCCTGTGGAGCCTGTGGATAGTGATGAGGAGGACGCTGAGGAAGAAGACATAGACAACAGGGAGTCAGTCATACAGCAATATTTCCAGTGACACAGGTGAGAACAATTTTCTTTTTGCCATTACATTCACTTTCACACTTCTACCTCTATCTTGTCTGTCAGTTCATAGCAGTATTTGGTCACTGAGTTGTACCTTTCCATTACGGTTTCACATGTGTGGTTAGCAACATGTGTCATCTGCTTGCATCCTTCAAGGACTTGTGATGTGTGACATAGGTATGTTGGCTATAAAATTGGAAAGCATTTTGACACTGTCATTGACAATACATTTTTACCAAATCACAGACTGACTCCAGATTGTTTTGTGGTTCAAGGGTGTTTATTTCAGTGCTCATAAGTGGAGGGGGTAGTGATATGGTGATGGAGGACGGTGGAGGAATGTCCATGGCAGAGTTCAGTCCATTAGTCACACAGGTGCACTGCCCATATGGGCATAGGGAGTGGAGATGGGGCAGTTCCAATCGGGACAGGGTAACAAAGTGAGACAGTGGGAGGACAATCAGGGTGGTCTCATTTCCTGGCAGGGGTCTTGCCATCTTGCTCTGTCCTGTTCCTGGATCTCAGGGACCGCTTGCGGGGTGGTTGTCCGTCTGCAGGGGGTGGGGTGCTGGTGTGGTGGTCCTGTGGCAGGGCGTCCGCTCCACTAGCACCGGCGGAGGTGGTGGGCAGTTCATCATCCATGCTAGTGTCAGGTGCCCCTTGGAGTTCCACGGTGTCCCTCATGGTCTTTTGAATGTCCTTCAGCATCCCTACGATGGTGCCCAGGGCGGAGCTGATGGTTCTGAGCTCCTCCCTGAACCCCAAATACAGTTCGTCCTGCATGCGCTGGGTCTCCTGAAACTTGGCCAGTACCGTCGCCATCGTCTCCTGGGAGTGGTGGTATGCTCCCATGATGGAGGAGAGGGCCTCGTGGAGAATGGGTTCCCTTGGCCTGTCCGCCCCCTGTCGCACTGCAGCCCTCCCAGTTCCCCTGTGTTCCTGTGTCTCCGTCCCCTGGACCATGTGCCCACTACCACTGCCCCCAGGTCCCTGTTGTTGTTGGGGTGGTGGGTTATCCTGGGTTCCCTGTAGTGGTGGACACACCACTGATTGACGTGTCCTGGGTACGGAGGTATGGGCCCGCTGGGTGGGTGCTGTGCTGGTGTTCCCAGAGGGTGGAAGGTCAATGTTGGGCTGTGTCTGTGCAAGAGGAACCGACTGTCCCGAGGCTCACGATGGTCCAGGCTGGTCATCAGGATCCAGTAGGGCAGAGCTGCTGTCGTCACTGTGGGCCTCTTCTGTGGGTGGAGTGGAGTTATCTGGACCCTCCGGTGTGGTGACGTTCCGAAGTGGTCCTGCAGGGATATAAGAGCATGATTAGTGCATGTGTGTGAGTAATGGTGTGCAATGGGTGGGTGCTTGTGTACCACAGTGCAAGCATTCCTGTGTGTGGGTTTGTGTGATGATGGTTAGGGGGTTGTTATGGGTATGTTCAGTGAGCATGCTTTGGTGAGGGGTGACCATGCTTTGTTTTTCCATGCGGGGCTTGGTGTTGGGATGAGTGGTTTGTGTTATGAGTACATTAGTGAGAAGTTGGAGTGATAGGGGAGGGGGTGAGGGTGGGGGGGTGTGATGGCTTGCAGGTAGGGTGGGGGATCTCATAGTTGAGATTTTACTTACCAGTGTCCATTCCTCCACCGACTCCTCCGAGGCCCTCTGGATGCATGATGGTCAAGACTTGCTCCTCCCATGTTGTTAGTTGTGGGGGAGGAGGTGGGGGTCCGCCGTCAGTCCGCTGTACCGCGATGTTGTGCCTGGATACCACAGAACGCACCTTACCCCGTAGGTCGTTCCATCTCTTCCTGATGTCGTCCCGATTTCTTGGATGCTGTCCCACTGCGTTGACCCTGCCCACGATTCTTTGCCATATCTCCATCTTCCTGGCTATGGATGTGTGCTGCACCTGTGAGCAAAATAGCTGTGGCTCTACCCGTAGGATTTCCTCCACCATGACCCTGAGCTCCTCCTCGGAAAACCGGGGGTGTCTTTGGCGTGACATGAGGTGGTGTGGGTGATGTGTGGGGTGGTGTAAGTGTTGATGTGTGGGGTGATGTGTAGTGGTGTGTGGTGTTTTGTGCGTGTAATGTTGTATGGGTGATGGTGTTGTGTGCCTCTGTGTGGTGGGGTTCTCAGTTGCTGTGCTCTCTGTCTATTTGGCCTTCGTCTCTGATTTTTGGTCGTAGGGGTTTGAGGGTGATGTGGGTGTGTGTTTTGTATTGTGTTGGGTGTGTGGGAGTGGTGTTTGTATGTGTATCAGGTATGTGTATTTGTAATTGTCCAATGTGGCGGTGTTTTGGAGATGTGTGTGTATTTTGAGCGCGGCGGTGTGTACCGCCAATGGAATACCGCGGTTGAAAGACCGCCGCGTGGATTCGTGTGTTGTGATAGCATGGGCGTGTTTCTGTTGGCATGACGGTTGAGGTTTTGTTTTCGCCAGTTTATCACTGACCTTTGGTGTGGCGGACTTGTGTGGGTGTCTGAATTTCGTCGGATTCCGAGATGTGGGTCATAAAAGCTGTGGCGGAATTCCGTGGCCGCAGCGGTGTTTTGGCGGTCTTCTGCACGGCGGTAAGCGGCTTTTACCACCAATGTTGTAATGACCCACTTTGTTTTCTGATGCAAACCCAGTGGACATACAAGGGTTGCAAACTGTCCCGTAATGTAAGCTTTTGAAGTTTTGAAAGTTTAAGAAGCTTCTTTATCAAACAGTGGCATTTTCTGAGCCCATGGCCATTTCTCACACATTAATTCTTAGCTCTTAATTGCATAGTGATATTAGATTGGTAGAAATGTCAAGGTTAAAGAAGAAATATTTCCATCTTTGCACTTACACTTTGTCAAATACGAGTAAAAATTGAGACTTTCATCCTGACAAATAGGTGCAGATTGTTGAAAGGGGTCCAATGAGTAAAACCACTGAGTAACAGCAGACACAAAGAGGGTCATTCTGACCCTGGCGGGCGGCGGACGCCGCCCACCTGGCGGGAACCGCCAAATGCTTGCAGCGCCGCCATGGAGGTTCTGCCCAAGCAGGGGAAATGATTTCCTTTTCTGACCGCGGCGTCAGAATGGGCAATGAAGCATCGCCAGCCTGTTGGCGGTGCTTCCGTTGCCCCCGGCCCTGGCGGTCTTGTACCGCCAGGGTCGGAATGAGGCCCAAAATCCTGAAGTGATGTAATCCCAACTTCCTGCTCTCCTCCTACCTCAAGAAGTTCAGATGTAGTCAACTGTATTCTGCTCCTGTTCTTCTGTTGGGATGTTTTGTTATGTGTATTTGTAAAGCTCACTAACACCTGCACGTGTTTCCTGGTGCTGATGAGGTGTGTGTTCCTAGCTCTGTCTATGGTCAATTGGATAACTGAAAAGGCAGGTCTTCTGCTTCTTGTTGACTTTAATAAGAGAGGAAGAGGCTATGATGTGAAATGAAAGGCAGTTCCATGATTTAGGAATGATGTGAGAGAATGCCTATCATCCTGATCTGGTTCTGTGTATGAGTGTGATGTGTGCACATAGGACTCCTGTGGAGCTGAGGTGTCTGGGTTGTTGGTGGAAGTAGAGCAACTGTTCAGGTAGGTGGTGCCTAAATTATGTAGTTCACAAGAAGTTTGAAATGAGCAAGTTTTTGTATTGAGAGCCTGTGGAGCTCTCTGAGGTGTATTGTGATGTGAGGTCTGTGTGGGAAGTTGAGAATGAGTCAGGCTGCTGAGTTCTAGGTGGTTTGTAGTCTTCTAGAGAGTTGCTTGGTGATCCTTCTGAAGAGGGTGTTTCGGTAGTCCAGCTTTCTGGTGACTATGTTGTGGGTGAAAGTATTCTTAGTGTTGCTTGGAGGTCATTTGAAGATCTTCTTCAGCATCCTCAGGGTGTGAAAGCATGATGCTGCAGTGATGGCATTAGCTTGAGTGGTCACGTCCAGTTTGCTGTTGATGATTATTCTGAGGTTCCTGTTATGGGAGCTGGGGGTGGATGTGGGTTCTACTTCGGCCAACCACCAGTGGAATCCCATAGTGAAGTGTTCTTGCTGAAGATTCCTACCTCTGTCTTGCTGTTGTTGAGTTTGAGGAGACAACTGACAACTGCCTTTCATCCTGTTAGCAAGCAGTGAACTCCTGTTGAGGAGTCTTATCCGAGAGGGAGAGTATGAGTTGTGTGGCTGGGTTGGCTGGGAATATTATTTTTAAAAGGATATTTCTGTTTCGGACTCACTAATGTAATACTGCATTCACTGAAGCAGTGAGAAATGTTTGTTATGTCTTTGGTGTAGTACTGTTAAGAGAGCGTAGCTTATATAATCAATATTAACATGAAATGTTTATGAACTAATGTATAATAATGCTGCATAGAAAATGTATTAATAAAGTTTTGCTAAACGCGTGCTTGAAAATGTGCCCACAGGAGTGGCCACCAATGTATACGGGGACTAATGAAAATGACTAATGTTGATGAAATATTATATTAAAAGATGGTTTTGCACTAATTACTTATGGTTATGTTATTAAAGTTTGCTAATAAATCTTTTAGGCCTTAGCATGTGTCGAGGCCTAGCGGCCTGACTCTCATATGAAATGTGTTTTTTCTAACGTGCAGTGTGCTGACTTGCTAAAGGACATGAACTCTTGTTTTCTTCAAACTAGAAGCTGAATGTAACTCTAGCAGATCCATTCTCATGAAGTTCATCCTGCTTGTAGAAACATTTTAGCTAAATGCAACAGTGTAGATTAATGTTAGGTACAAGGTCGCCTAAACCAGTATGGACAATGGAGCCACTGACAGAAGATGTGCAAAGAATCGCAAAAGGATGAAATCATACCGGACATTCTACCTCCAAAGACTTCAATCATATGGACCAATAAAATGCATGAGAACTGTTATGGGGTGACAAGTTCAATGACCTAATTTGAAGTTAATTGGTTAAAGATGGTGGGGTGCAACCCTTTGTCCAATTAGATTTTAGGGGAATGTACAACGAAAAGGGAATAAAAACCCTTGACACCAGGAAGTGAATTAGAACTAGAGAGACCAGAGACTAGGAGAGACTAGGGGAGATGCTGATGGGATTTGCTATGATCCAGACACTTTGTCACTTTGCTTAGTCATTTGCTAGTTTAGTTAGGACCATCCTTGTCCTTAGATTGCCCATTTTCACTTTACCTCCTTATGGGGGAAGTGCCCCTTTTACCGGAGCTGAGTTCCTGACTGATGGCAGACCAACTGATGTCCTGAGGACGAAGACCGAACCTGAGTGCTGACCCAAACTTGGAGGGTAACTATATGACAATAAAATTGTGATTGCCTGTTTGCTTTTCCTTCCTAGGTACCAACTGCTATTTGACAGAGACCATAGCTAGATGTTTTCTAAATTGGTTTTACTAAATTATTTTGCATGAAGCCGAACATGCCAATGCTAATTCGAGGTTAGTTAAGGGGTTCACTAAACTGACGCAAATAGACAAATGATTGAATCTATGCTTTGTTGAATAATGTGCTAATGATACTCTGCTAAGGATAACCTATGTTCACGACTTGCTATATTTTGATGTTCGTGATTCTTGCTTTGATGAAATCTTATCAGAGTTGCCATATTGTGACTATGCTAATGTGTTTCTTGGTTTTGAGACTAACAAATTTACTAGTAGAAGTGTAATCAATAGGGAATAAATATCACAAAATCATACTAAACTGGTGTGGTTATTCATGACTGAAAGGTCATTGTGGAGTCCTGAGTTTCATTAAATGTCTTTGACTAAGGTTAATTGCATTGTTATAGTAAATATTGATGACATTATTGACATATTGATTGACATGTTGATTAGCTATCTCGTCCTAAGGTGTCTTCAATCAGGGTCAAAAGATTCATTGGCCTAAAACGAGTCCCAATGTGTATAAATTAGTCATAAAGGGACGCGTTAACAGTTCTGGTAGCAGAGAGACGGTTTGGCCCTTTGGGGCCCTAGGTCAGACAATCATTGTTTCATTTTGTTTTTCGAGATAATGCAAAATGGAGGTATGATGTGTTTATAAATTCCCCATGACTTTCCCGGAATCTCGGAGCCTGCCTAAGTGAGTTGGGAATGTTCTCTGCGTTTTAGCATGTGTGGTATAGAATTTGCGCTTGCTCAGCTTATGCATATTGCAGGTGTTTTGTGAAGTTTGTGTGTTTAGGCCAGGTAATGTTGTTTTAGCAGGAGTGGGCGTACTCCGCAGTATGAGAGTAGGGAAGTCGGCAAACTTCATGTGAGTGTGGCGCTTTGTGCTTAAAAATTATCCACGTGGTTGATTGGTGATGTACGGACCCGTCGTGGTCTAAGACTCCGGAGTATATTGACAAGTGTAGGAGACACTTGGGTTTATGGTGTAATTTGTGTGGTTTAATAGGTCAATCGGGCGTGGTTGATAAGTCAAGTTTGAGTCAAATTGTGTGAGTGAAACCTTTGATGGAGATTTGGCAAGTTCTAAAGTGCACTAGGACAAACCATTGACAAGTCGAGAGTAGGATTTGCGGGTCGAATTCTGCTTGCGTATGCGGGAGCTGAGAAGGGGAGAGTAGCGGCCGAGGCTTCAAGTGAATTCTCTGTAAGGTTCTGAAGCGATTGTGTTACCTTTCCTGTAGTAAACCGGCAAATTTGAGTTATTGTTGTTGTTAATGGTGCTCGCAATATATTGCATTAGTTGGTGGGAATCCAGTAAGAGGAGGACAAGCCACAAGACTTTGTCAGCTGCAGTGTGACGTCAGTGGTGCCGCGCTCGGATAGGTCAGTTGCCGAGAGGGGTCGCGCACGGATTGGCAGCCGTCCGTGAGTGGCAATAGGTTGAGAAAGTTGGGTGAAGTGTGTTCTGGGAATCAAAGTCACTTCCTGATTAGATTCTAAACAAAATAAAAAATGCAAAAATTAAGTTTTTCAAAGTGCTAAAGAGTGCTCTGAAGGGAGATACATATATCAGGGCAAGTGAAGGGGAGCCTACACCACCTGAGGGTTCTCCAGCTTATATTGTGATGGAGGAAAAAGGAGTCGCGCCATGTCTTTGGATGAAACAGTGGTGCAAATTGACAGAGAAAGAGGGATGTTTAGCGTTTCCAGAGCATGGAGTGTTCAATACGAGAATCTTAGAGAACATGAGGTGGATGTTAAGTGTGCAAAAGCCGCCTCTGAGACCAGCTCAGTATGAGGCATTAGCAGTTTGGGATTTAATGGCCATACGACAAAGACAGCAAAGACTTGAAAGGAGAATGAAAAGGGCAGAAAAGACTCTAGCGGAGGCTAGATGGGACGATGAGAGCAGAATGTGGAGAAGGGGAATAGTTGATGGGCTGAAACTGCTTCTGGCAATAACCCAGGAAGATGAGACACAAGGAAAGAAAGCCACCTGTAAGACAGACAAGGGCTCTAGCAAGCCAAAGGAGACTCAGAGATCTTGGGTAGATGAGGATAATTCAGACAATGAAGAGTCTCTCAATCAGTTGTTACATAACCGCCCGCCACCATATGCTATGAGTGACACTGCTCCAAGCACTAGTGCGGGTCCTTAGAACCCGGCACAGAGTAAGGGAATTACAAATACAGTGCAGACAAGTGAAACAATTTTGATACAAAATGGTGTCAGTGTACCCACTGCCCCAGACGTGCAGATACAGTTGCAACCTCCGCTGATACAGAAGCTCTATCCAGACGTCCCAGTACTAGAGACAAGTAGGAGTCTGATGGTGCCGCCTGATCCGATATACACAAGATCAAAGCTAGTGCAGATTGAGCCAACTCCGCAATTGCTGCCCCAGCCGCAGCAATAGCTGATTCTGGGTTGCAATCCAGTGGCAGGACCTCAGTCAGTACCTGCACCAACCACGGTGAGTCAAGCTTTGGGAGTTAGTGCTCTACAGGGTTTGGGACCAGGTCAGACACCAGCTGCCATATCATTACCAATTACTGTTGGTCCACCAGTACCGCTGTATGCGCAAGGTAAGCCTGGCACATGCGATCAGGGAGTGAGGACCCAAGAGATAATAAGAGGAGGGTTCACAGGGACTCCCCAACCAATGACACCAAGAGAACAGGCAGTAGAAAGGCTCAGATCTCTGTTAGACCTTAGTCCGATTGGGGCTCCTTTAGAGGCAATGAGACAAGCAGGGCTAAGTGTGCTAGCCCCACAGACACTGAGTACAGATACAACACAGTCACCATTGATGCAGTCAGGAAACATTTTGTTGCAAGGCTTTTCCGTGCAACAGTTAAATGAGTGGTTAGAAAAGACCAATGCTTCACAAACTACTGCAGCGACTGCAGAGAGGTCAGAGAGGGATGAATACTTAAACTTTGTAAGACTGGGTATGGAAGCTGCTGAATTAGTGGAAGGCACAATGGGGGTTAACAGATTAGAGCCATACACAGAAGCAGAATTGAGGTATTTGTGCCCCAAAATCACTAAAGAAGTGAGTAAGGTGCATCAGAGGTTGGCAAACCTAGCGGATAAATATGACATAGACATTGAGAATACTAAACATTTGAAAAGAAGCTACAGATTAGACTTTGACTCTAAAGATTTTGACCACATGAGGTCTACCGGAATGAAAGTGCATCTTAAAGAAATACTGCAAAGTGCGCAAATCTGGGGAGCCTTAGAGAAATGGGAAGGCAGATGGGCAAAGAAAAGAGATAAAGAGAAGAGTGACAGTCCGGAATCAAAGCAGGCTAAAGCCGCACCGGACACGGGGACAGTAAAAATGTTACCAATGAGAGAAACAGCCGGAGGGTTGCTAGTCCATGTACCGTGGTCTAGGGGTAACATTTTGTCATTCACAAATGATTATCCCAGGTTGAAGGAGAAGCCAATAGAGTGGTATCAGCAGATGGACAGGTTTGTAAAGCTTGCAAAATGTCTCTGGGAGGACTTGAATACCCTGTTTGAGATTAGTGTGCCACCCGACTTATGGCTTGAGTGCAAGAGAGGTGTGGATTGGCCGACACAGGAACCGGCAAGGGATAAGGTGACCGGAGCACCATCTGAGGAGGTGATGAAGTATTATCATAAAGTGATTGAGTTTTTGAAGCAGAAAGTGTCGCCGAAGGTGACTGGTTGGCAGAAAATCAATCAAACCTCACAGGAGGCCAAGGAGTCGATTCATGCTTACTATGAGAGATTGTTGAAAGCGTTCAAACATTACAGTGGCACTGAGACCATAGAACCGAAAGACATGAATCATCTTGTGTTCAGATTTGTTGAAGGGCTGAGACCAGAGATTAGTCAGATGATCAAGAATCATTTGATCTGTTGGCAAGCAAAGCCGATTGATGAGGTGTTGCAGTATGCAAAATACTGCAGTGACGAGATTGAGTTGAAGCAGAGAAAGTTGAAGGAGAAAGTGATGGTGATGCAGATTAAGGCAGCGCAGGCAGGGATGCAGGGAAACGGAATCCAGCAGATGGTACAGCAGCAACCGCAAGGGAATGGCATGTTTCAGACATAGCCGAGAGGCCGAGGTCGAGGTTTTGTGAACCGTGGAACAGACCTGAATACTGTTGTGGTTCAGAATGATGTGCAGGGGATGAAAACGGTGTCACCATGTCACGTGTGCGGGGGCGTGGGGCATTGGAAGCGGGAATGCCCAATGGTGGTGCAGGATGGTGTTGTTCAACAAAGCAATGCTGTCAGTAAATTTCAAAATGTGAGGGGTCCAAAGATGAGGGGCCAAAATCAAAACTTACAGAATAACATGTTTCAGATGCAGGGGTTACAGCCCGTGCAGCAAATACAAATGCCGCGTGTTCAACCAGCACAAATGCAGCAAGTACAACAGCAGGTTCCCGTGGTACCTAGACAGCAAATGCAAATGCCATTAGCTCCAATGGGACAGCAACAGGTGATGCTTCCTCAACAGGTCACAGGCCAAATGATGAGTCAAAATAACACAGTACAGCAATTCCCATTGCGTGGAGAGGATGGAATAAACGATGAATGGTTGGATGATTGTTCAGACAGTGAGGAGTGCAGGCTTGCAGCATCCCTAGAAGTAGATCAGAGGGGTCCCTATGTAGAGGGAAAGGTGATGGGTCACAAGGTTTCATTCCTGGTTGACAGAGGAGCTACACGCTCTACAGTCAGAAGTGCAGAGGTTCTGAAATTACCACTTTCAGGACGTACCATAAGGGTGGTAGGAGTAACAAATCAGTATTTGACAAACCCGGTCCAAGTTGAGATTGGCAACTTTCAGGGACTGCATAAGTTCGTGGTCTGTGATTCCAGTCCGGTATCCCTACTGGGAAGGGACTTACTGTGCAGAATGAGGTGTTCAATTACCTGTTCCAATGAAGGGATCGAAGTGCAGACAAACAGTGATGATGAAGGGGACGATGGTCAGTTTCTACAGTTAGAAACGGAGACTTCAAATGAGGAATGCCCTTTGATAACCCTATTCCCAATGCTTACTATGACTGACTTGCCAGCTGAGTTGCAGGGAACAGTGACAGAGAAGGTGTTGGACCTGACAGGAAAAAAAGTGGGACTGATAAAAGGAGTAGAACCGGTTAAAGTACAGGTAAAGCCGAATGCAGTGTTTCCACAGGTACCGCAGTACCACATGGCACAAGATGTCCTCATTCAGGTATTGCAGATAATTGTGGACTTTGTGAAGCAAGGGGTTCTGAAAGAGGTATTGGGCAGCCTGTGTAATTCACCAATAATGGGTCTGAAAAAGCCTTGTGGGAAGGTTCGAATTGTGCAAGATTTGAGAAAAATAAACGAGATTGTGGTGAAATGCTGCCCCATAGTGCCAAATCCAGCAGTAATCATGTTTCAGGTTCCATGTAATGCAGAGTGGTTCACAGTTGTGGACCTGTCTCAAGCATTCGTTTCAGTGCCTCTTCATGAGGACAGTCAGTTTATTTTCAGATTCAAATTCCTGGATAAGGTGTACAGTTGGTGCAGAATTCCTCAAGGGTTTTCTGAATCACCTTCCATCTTCAATCAGATATTGACGAAGGAGTTGGAGTCGTTGGAACTGCCTTTCAGTTCAACTTTGGTACAGTACATTGATGACTTGCTGATTGCCTCCAGAACAAAAGACGACTGTAGGTATGACACAATTAACTTACTGAACCATTTGGGAAAGAACAGACATAAAGGGGGTGATTCTGATTCTGGCGGGCGGCGGAGGCCGCCCGCCAGAATTCCGCCCTCCATTATACCGCTCCGCGGTCAGAAGACCGCGGAGGGTATTATGAGTTTTTCCCTGGGCTGGCGGGCGGTCTCCAAAAGACCGCCCGCCAGCCCAGGGAAAAACTCCCTTCCCACGAGGATGCCGGCTCGTAATCGAGCCGGCGGAGTGGGAAGGTGCGACGGGTGCAGTGGCACCCGTCGCGTATTTCAGTGTCTGCAAGGCAGACACTGAAATACTTTGTGGGGCCCGCTTATGGGGGCCCCTGCCGTGCCCATGCCATTGGCATGGGCACGGCAGGGGCCCCCAGGGGCCCCGCGACCCCCCCTACCGCCATCCTGTTCATGGCGGCTTTCCCGCCATGAACAGGATGGCGGTAGGGGGGGTCAGAATCCCCTCGGCGGCGCAGCGAGCTGCGCCGCCTTGGAGGATTCGAAGGGGCAGTGGAAAACCGGCGGGAGACCGCCGGTTTTCCCGTTCTGACCGCGGCCAAAGCGCCGCGGTCAGAATGACCAAGGGAGCACCGCCGGCCTGTCGGCTCTTACAAAGGCATGCCATGCAGCTGAAAATCTGAAAGTCACTATCTACACTGACAGCAGATACAGATTTGGAATTGTGCATGATTTTGGCCAATTGTGGTCACAGAGGGGTTTCATGATGTCTTCTGGTACACTAGTGAAAAATTGTGAAAAGATTAAGGACTTGTTGCATGCGATTCAGTTACCTCTTGAAATTGCCATGGTGAAATGCAATACTCATGTTAAGTCACAAGACTTTGTGTCAATGGGAAACAGCTATGCAGATCAAGTCACAAGGTTTTGCGCATTGAACTGTATATCGTTTAAGGATCAGTGGGAATTGTTACCTGAAACTGAAAATGAAACATGTTTAAACTTTGCATTGAGGGTAGTTGACACATTAGATGAGCTGAAATCACTGCAAGGATGTGCTAACAGGGAGGAGAAACTCTCCTGGCAAAGAATGCAATGTATACCGAGGTCTGACAACTTATGGGTATCAGAGGAGGGAAAAATGGTTTTGCCAAACAGTCTTCTGTCACAGTTTGCAAGGTTTTACCATGGTCAAGCTCATCTTGGGAGAGACGCAATGATCAGGTTGTTCAAAATTCACTGGTTTAATCTGAAATTCAGACAAGCTGCAGAGGTTATCTGTCACAGGTGCATCATCTGTCAACAGATGAATGCGGGAAAAGGAACTGTGGTGACTTTGAGCCACATAGGGAGAGCTGGAGGTCCATTTAGCAAGATGCAAATGGATTTTATTGAGATGCCTGTGTGTGGAGGCTTGAGGTATGTGTTGGTGATTGTGGGTGTTTTCAGTCATTCGATTGAAGCTTACCCTACACGTAGAAATGACAGCCTCACAGTAGCAAAACTGTTGCTTAGGGAGTTAATACCATGTTTTGGATTCCCGATCTCTTTTGAATCAGATAGGGGCAGACACTTCGACAATGAGGTGATAAAGCTCTTGTGTGGTGCATTAGACTTTGAACAGAAGCTGTATTGTAGCTATCGCCCTGAAGCATCAGGACTAGTGGAACAGATGAATGGTACCTTGAAGTCGAGAATGCCAAAAATGTGTGCAGCTACAAATCTGAAGTGGCCAGAGGCATTGCCCTTAGTACTGATGTCAATGAGAAATACACCTGACAAGAAAACAGGACTATATCCCCATGAAATTCTGATGGGTCGAGCTATGAGATTGCCCACAGTACCTGCAAATGCTCTTGTGAATATCACGGATGATATGGTGTTGGACTACTGCAAGGGTCTGGCTGATGTGGTCCGCTCTTTTTCTCACCTGGTGGAGGTTAACACATTGCCACCGATAAATGATCCAGGTCACACCCTGAAAGCTGGTGACTGGGTGGTTGTCAAGAAACACGTGAGGAAGTCGTGTTTGGAGCCGCGTTGGAATGGGCCACATCAAGTAATACTGACAACAACCACTGCTGTGAAATGTGCAGGAGTTCCAAACTGGATACATGCCAGTCACACAAAGAAGGTGACGTGTCCAACTGATGAGGAACTTGAAGTGGCCAAAACAACTGCAGAAAGGAAAGTCCCAGGGCCGGAGAGTATTCGAAGGGGAACTGAGACTGAAGGAAAGCCCACTGAGGACGACTTAGTCCCTCAAACAGTAAACGAGTTCGAGAGAGGTGACAGTGAGCCTAGCTCAGCAGAGGCAGCAGGGGAACCGAGGCAAAGAGAGGTTCTCCCAGAAGTAGACGGATAAGGTTTTGAAGTTGAGCCAGTATCAGACCCTGAAGGTGAGAGGGGAGAAGCTGAGGGAGGCCAAAGTGAACCGACTCCCCCTGAGCCACTTGCAGGTCCGTCAAGAGAGAACACCATGGCACAAGGGGAGGGCGCTGTTCAACGTTTTGAAAGGCCAAGCAGGAAGAAAACACATAAAGGGGATAACTGGCCGGAGCCACAAGCTGCAATTGAAAAAGTGGTCCCTGGTGACACAATAGAGGAAGAAGTTGATACAACCAGAAAAGAGGATCTCAGTGAAGGAGAGTTGCAGAGTGAACGCAGACTGAAAAGAAAAAGAGTCGCAAACAGAAGGTACGCAGGTCCTGAATGGGTGTATGCAACATCAGCTGAATGGCAACAAGAGTTCTTGGCGTTCTGTTTTGATCGAGAGGTACCAGGCCAATACTGCTGCACCTGAATTCAACTTTAGAAAGAGACTGTGTTAAAATTGAAATTGAAATTGAAAGCTGAAAAGCTGAGAAAAGAGACTGATAAGTTACCGGATGTGACACTGAAAACCTGAATTGACTTTGAAAAACCAATTATGACAGACTGCTAAACCTGATTTGACAAAAGGGGTCCTGGAGTGAGTGATACGCTGTAAATCTTCGCAGAGAAAGAGAGACTTTGCACTAAGAAAAAGAAAAAAGAAAAAAGAGAGCTTTTATATCGTTCTCATGTTGATTGTTTGCTTTGTATTTTTCTGCTATCTGATTCTTTACAGATCATGGGTTACACTAAGAGTAGAAAGGGTAGCATGTGTGGTTGGTTGAGTGCCATTCTAGGTATTGTGTGTGCCATAATAATTATAGGTGTGATTGTGGAAACGCCATGGTTGGATAAGAAAGTGACTAACAATGCTTCAAATTCTATGACTGTTACATTAACACCATGGGAGAAGTTTGAGCAGGATGCAAAATACTTACATGCAGGAACTAATTCAAAGGGGGAACTATCTACTAATGTCTTCTATTGCTTGCTGAATGAGTATGTTGATACAATGGATGCCAGAAACTGTTACGTGTACACAAAGATTCCTTCATCAGTACAAGAAGGGGTTACTTATCATAGTCTGCCTCTAACATACGGGATACGCTGTAGTCTGCTACTAACAAGATTCTATAATCAAGAACATGTGCAATATCTTTATTCTAATTTGGATGTAGTGTTTTCTTTTGTGCCTGTGATTGAGTTTCTGAACAAGCTAGCTAAAGAGCATAGCATAGAATTAGTTAGGGGTTTCTTTGAGCCGACACTGACATTTGGGACAGCTTATGCACACCGCAATAATCTAACCTGCTTACTAACGCCCGTAGAAAAGAGCTTCTTAGCTCACACTGATGATAGATGCAAAGCATTAAAAGAAAGACTAGAAAAGGGGTTAGAAAAACGTACAATTGCAAATGATTATGCTTACACCGCAATAAAGACACAGGGCAAATTAGCCATAGATGCATTACATGTAGGTAGGCTTTGTATATATAGGCCAAAATCTGAGCATGACACTTTATTTGTGGGAACGAGTGAATGCAGGCATGTGTTTTTGTTTCAGAGTAAATGGACATTCATGTTAAATGGACAGGATCCAGCGATCCCTGGAATCTACTTTATTTGTGGGCTTAATGTTTATTACCGTCTCCCTAAGGGATGGTATGGGACATGTTATTTGGGGATAGTTTTCCCAAAGATTTACCAGATTGATGATTTAAAGCAAATTCCTAAAATGTCTGAGTTACAACATACTAGACAGAAGAGAGAGACAGCGGCTGCTGTCATTGGTGACATATTTGGAGCCATAATTCCTTCAGTAGGGGTTATCTTAAACTCCATAAAGATTCGAAAGTTGTCTACTATAGTGGATAACATGCTGACAAACTTCACAGGGGCTATACTCCTGATGGATACTGAATTTGCTGCGGAAAGAGCCATGACTCTTCAAAACCGGCTTGCTTTAGACATTCTTTTAGCGAAGAGCGGCAGAGTCTGTAAGATGCTTAACGAGCGCCATTGTTGTGCATTCATACCTGACTATAGCAAAAAGATTAGAAGTATGCTTACTAACCTAACAAGAGATAGTGCAGATTTGAAGGACTTGAAGGAACCTGGAGTTTGGGAGAAAGTTGGGAAAGGAATTACCAGAGTAGGGAATTGGTTTAGTAATATTTGGAATGGGGTTCTTGCAAAAATATTAGGGGGTCTATTAATTGTTCTAATTTGTTTATTGGGCTTATGGTTATCATGCAAAGTTAATGAAAGGATAAAGAGAAATTTGACAAAACGAAACAAAAGGAATGAAGAAATTGAAAGGGAGAAAATGTTTAATGAAATTTGGGAAAGTTCACATAAAGGGCAAGATGTTGAAATGAGAGTTATGAGGAAAGTGAGAGGTTGAAGGGAACGGTTTGTGTGATGACAAAGGTCATCAGAGGAGGGACTGAGAGAGCGTAGCTTATATAATCAATATTAACATGAAATGTTTATGAACTAATGTATAATAATGCTGCATAGAAAATGTATTAATAATGTTTTGCTAAACGCGTGCTTGAAAATGTGCCCACGGGGAGTGGCCATCAATGTATACAGAGTCTAATGAAAATGACTAATGTTGATTAAATGTTATATTGAAAGATGGTTTTACACTAATTATTAATGGTTATGTTATTAAAGTTTGCTAATAAATCTTTTAGGCCTTAGTTAGCATGAGTCGAGGCCTAGCGGCCTGACTCTCATATTAAATGTGTTTTTTCTAACATGCAGTGTGCTGACTTGCTAAAGGACATGAACTCTTGTTTTCTTCAAACTAGAAGCTGAATGTAAATGTAGTAGATCCGTTCTCATGAAGTTCATCCTGTTTGTAGAAACATTTTAGCTAAATGCAACAGTGTAGATTAATGTTAGGTACAAGGTCGCCTAAACCGGTACGTACAATGGAGCCACTGACGGAAGATGTGCAAAGAATCGCAAAAGGACGAAATCATACCGAACATTCTACCCCAAAGACGTCAATCATATGGACCAATAAAATGCATTAGAACTGTTATGGGGTGACAAATTCAATGACTTAATTTGAAGTTAATTGTTTAAAGACAGTGGGGTGGAAACCTTTGTCCAATTCGATTTTAGGGGATGGTACAACGAAAAGGGGATAAAAACCCTCGACACCAGGAAGTGAATTAGAACTAGAGAGACCAGAGACTAGGAGAGAATAGGGGAGATGCTGATGCGATTTGCTATGATCCAGACGCTTTGTCACTTTGCTTAGTGATTTGCTAGTTTAGTTAAGACCATCCTTGTCCTTAGATTGCCCATTTACACTTTACCTCCTTATGAGGGAAGTGCCCCTTTTAGCGGAGCTGAGTTCCTGACTGATGGGGGACCAACTGATGTCCTGAGGACGAAGACCGAACCTGAGTGCTGACCCAAACTTGGAGGGTAACTATATGACAATGAAATTGTGATTGTCTGTTTGCTTTTCCTTTCTAGGTACCAACTGCTATTTGACAGAGACCATAGCTAGATGTTTACTAAATTGGTGTTACTAAATTGTTTTGCATGAAGCCCAACATGCCAATGCTAATTCGAGGTTAGTTAAGGGGTTCACTAAACTGACGCAAATAAACAAATTATTGAATCTATGCTTTGTTGAATAATGTGCTAATGATACTCTGCTAAGGATAACCTATGTTCACGCATTGCTATATTTTGATGTTCGTGATTCTTGCTTTGATGAAATCTTATCAGAGTTGCCATATTGTGACTATGCTAATGTGTTTCTTGGTTTTGAGACTAATAAATTTATTAGTAGAAGTGTAATCAATAGGGAATAAATATCACAAAATCATACTAAACTGGTGTGGTTATTCATGACGGAAAGGTCATGGTGGAGTCCTGCGCTTCATTAAATGTCTTTGACTAAGGTTAATTGTATTGTTATAGTAAATATTGATGACATTATTGACGTATTGATTGACATGTTGATTAGCTATCTCATCATAAAGTGTCTTTAATCAGGGTCAAAAGATTCATTGGCCTAAAATGAGTCCCAATGTGTAGAAATTAGTCATAAAGGGACGTGTTAACACTGTCTTTGATCCTGGGCTGATCCCAATGTGTTCCTCCCCAGTACGGCTACCTGTCAGTGCACTTTCTAGTGTGGCTCAACAATAGCAACTTAGATAGCAGCTCCCCTTGACCTCCCACCTTTGGGTAAATCCTGTTGTTTCATCATTGGCCCATCTTTGTTCTTCAATGGAGTGGGTGAAGAATTTCGCTCTGCCAGTGGAGTTCTCTGAGTTTTCCCCACTCCGCACTGAGTGCGGAGTTCTGGAAAACTCCATGAGGTGATGCGGAGTGGAGTTATTTTTCTCTCTCACTACCGTTAAGTTGGTGAGCGAGAGAAATCACTAAGTTGGTGACCAAAGCAAGATTTCTGAACGTGAGGAGTCGCAGTAGGCTGTGACCCCTCGCGATGAGAAAGGTGCCACTCACATTGAGGAAGCTTCCGCTTGAGTAGAAAATCTAGTCGTGTGGCAGAAAGAGGTCTACACCCTGTGGCCCTCCGCATGATGCTGTTTACACTGATTTTACAGCACAGGACAAACTCCCACACTGAAAATCAGTCTAAACAGTGCAACTTACCAAAACTGCCACTCACGGAACTTCGCATAGCGTGACAGAGTTTGTTTGGCAATTTGCAGAGTTCCGCATAGCAGAAACGTGCAAACTCCACCCAGGTCTAGTGGATGATATCAAGAAAAAGTCACAAACAGTCTTGGTATTGCTTACATTACTATTCACAATCAAGCTTTTCCTCCCACATACAAACAACTAGTCCACTATCGAAACCCTGGTTGTGTCACACATTAAGCAAGAAAACACACTACTGACTGGTCTCCAAAAGTGTTCCTTTTCTCCGTTGAAATCAGTACTTCAAGCAGCAATTAAACTTGTCTTCAGTCAAATAAATACATTACAGAATTATATTGACTCCTTCTCCCCACAAGAATTCAAAATTAATTATGACATCTATAAACCATGGTCAAATTCATACTACATTGCCTCTAAAATCAACACATTTGATGCCACTCATGCATTAAGTCCAGCAGTATTGCATACCTTGTTACGTTTGAAATGCAAAAAGCATACAAAGAATAGACAAGACAATGTTTTTTTTCAGTATATTGACCAAAACTTTAAATGACCTCTCTTTTCATATCTGTTGCTTTTGGTAGTGCAAATCAGGAAATGATTCAAAATCAAACTCTTCACAATCGCCCTACCATCCTAGCATACATCCCACCCCATCCACTCTTTCTTCTTTGATGCTGTATTTCTTCTCTATTTGTATGCCCTCACTTTGTTGACTTCTCATTGCCAATGTACCTTCATCTCTCTCTCTTTCTCTCTTTAAATTTTTGACTACAGATCCTGATGCAATACACAGCAGTCAACTACCCCCTGCGGCTAGGTTGGAACACCCCCATTAAAATAAATAAAATAATGCATCAACCTATTAGCCGGGACTAACATGACCTAAGCACCAAGCAATTTCCATTTAATTAAACAGCAATTCTGGCTTTTCTAGCGAAGTTACTTGATGACTGAGCATGTCAGTGACAGAGTACAACTCACAAAACTTTTAACATATATTTTCTTTTCAGCATGAGACAAGGCCGCCCACAACCATGACCCAATTCCCAGTCCAATGAACATGGAAAGAGAAGTGAAGACATCATAGAACTTAATTCATCAATTGAAGCCTAAGCTCAACCACCCCCATCATTAGATGCTCGCAATTCCCTACCCAAAGGCATACAATTATCCACTTAAAACTAAAATCCCACAACTGTATTTTTTCCTTTGTGTAACGATAGTGTCATTAGGCATTGTGTACGCCTGAGAAATGGGTCCTGTTGGGTTGTAAAATACAGCCATGCATACACTCACTCCACTAAAGCTACTGCAGTAATGATACATTTCGAAATGTTACATTTGGAAAGATCAAAAGAAGATGCCGCATAGATGTTTTACAACACGCTACGTACTACATCAATTTTGATGCACCTTGGAGGCATGCATAAAGTACCCGTGAGCGCGTATATTCTATTTTACAAAAATATAAGGAAGCCATTCAGTTGTCATCGTGATAAGAAAATAAGAACTTTGGTAAATAGAAATTTCACTGCCAGCTACAATCGCCTCTTTCTTTCTACTTGTTTGTTTTCCATCACACACTACAAAAGCTTCATTTATTTCTTTGACTTTTGCTTTCGGTTTGATCATTTCTCAGAAGAAATAGAAACTTTAAACGGTTTATTAGACTTTGATGTGTTTCCTCCACACCACTTGCTGTGTTCATTCATCTGCTTGAAAGTATCTGCTTTCTACCCCGTGTGTGGCTTTTCATTTGTTTTGTGGGGCCTCTTTCTCTGGGTGCCAACTCCTTTTGGTTCTGATGTTTATTTTCAGGATGGTTTAAATTCACCTTCTAACATGACTTTCCGTTTCATTTTTCCAGGGAAAATTGGCATTTGTGCCCGTTTATTTCCTTTATTTTTGTGCATATATATTTTACTATTCATTTCATTTTGTGTCTTTCTTGACAGAGCTGCTGTCGTCACAAAGGTGTAATACCTAGAAAATGCATTTCAGAAGTTTTTGATTGGACAGTAGATGTGTGTGTCAAATGGTCGAATTGCAGTTCTTGCACTTTGAAAGAAATGAACTGCAACGCTGCTGTAAAATGCGCCGATTTCATGTAAAAAATGGCAACATGAAACTGGTTCTCGTCTTTCAAAAACAATGTCCAATGTCGCATGAGCCAGAAGCAGTAATGCACAGCAAGAAAGATGGCCACTTGTGAAACACCTTTTCAGATTAAAAGATAAGGGTGTCTCCTTCATCCAAGAAGGCTTTGCCTTGCCTTCAGTGATAGCACTGCAGCACCAGCCTGTTTATTGTTCCCGATCTACTGTTTTCACAGCAGTGGTGTAGAAGAAGTCCAGGTTGTTCCCACTTTCTACAAACTCGGGCCCATATTTATACTTTTTTAGCGCCGCATGTGCGACGCTTTTGTGGCAAAAAGGACGCAAATGCTGGACAAAAAAAGTATAATTATGGGCCTCAGTGCCCTTTCTGTTCCCAAGTTTGCCCTCCAGGTCTGCAAACAGTTCCCTATCTAGCACTAAGAGCATCTGGGGCAGCCTGCCTCTTTCTATGGCTGACCCACCTGTCTCTGTCAGTTGCTTGCCTGCTTACTTTACACCCCTACTGTTGTTGACACACCGATTTCCCACCAGCCCCTCCCTACTCCCTTTCTACCTGTCGCTCACTATTCTCCCTGGACCCTCACATGTTCTACTGGTTGTGAGGGACAGAAAAATAAAATAAAACTCCCATGGTTTTCAGTGGCTTTGTATGAACCGCTGTTATCGCTGTTTATGTAAATCCTTGTAGGTGACTAAACAGTCATTTTGGTGAGCAGAGTAAAGGCATGGTGGTGGACTTAAAGGATTGTGCCACCCTACCAGCCTTTATTCCACATGCCAATTTCTAAATCAGGACCACAATCTGCCACTTGGTCATTGTCACTAATGTCCAAATCTGCTCTTTATAAAAATCATTGGTCCTTGATAAAAATGTCATAATTGTTTTATTCAGGATGTAAACATGGTCGCCCCTTCTATGTCTTCTTGTTTGGCTTTATTTACAGAATATTGACTAGCTACATTGGGAACTCCATCGGGGGTCATCTAAGGAAAGCTATTCTCTATGCAAGCTCTTCACCACTAAGTTTGTCTCTCAATTTTCTAAGCCAGTGTTGTTCTGATCGATTTCTATATTATTTTGCTTTTGTTATGATTTACTGTGTTGTCGCATTCTGTGCCTGTGTCCGGACATTCTAGAGGTGACAGTTGGAGTCTCTCTTGGATATGGCAGGACGCCGGGTCATGTAGTTTCCAAATAAACTTGCTTTATGAACGTATTTGGAGACTTCGGCTTCTTCTTCACTACAATTTTGGCGACGAGTTTCAGACAGAGACACGACCAGAGCCAATCTGCGCTCTTCATCATTGTTTGCTCCTGTGCTCTTGGTGGTGCAGCGTATGTCCGACGCTGACACTGCTGTCGGAGCTACGTGCTGTTTGGAGATCCTGGGTTTCTTCGGTGATTCTGGTGGTGCAGCATATATCCAACGTTGGTGCTGCTGCCAGATTTGTGAGCTGTTTGGAGACCCTTGGTAGGCGTGGTTTTTCCAGAGGTGACACGTCCTGACCTGATGGTGCTTTCCTGATTTCCGGTGCATGCCCTGACCTGACGTCTACATTTTTTTGGGGGCAAGCGGAGGTGTTAAGCAGCATGAGGCGGTGCTTTCCTGATTTCCAGTGCACGTCCTGACCTGACGTCTATATGTTTGACAAACAGAGGTGTGAGGTGGCGTGAGGCGGCATGAGGCGGCGTGAGGCGGTGATTTCCTTATTTCCAGTGTATCCTGCAACTGGGTGACATCCCCACGGCTACATTATCTCGAAGCTGGCAAGACTGGTCAGAACACTTCCTGATCTTTGCTGATCCCCAGTTCCTTTTGAGGTTCACAGTGATCTGCACACTATTTAACTTTTGTGCATTGATGTATGGTACTTTGCAGGTCACGCGGTGATTTGCACAACAGTTGTTTTTTTTTTACTGTGTTTTCTGTGTACTTAAATTTTTATCAGTAGCTGTGCTCTGCAACGTTTTATCTGCTCTGTCTGGTTTTTTTTACCGTGCCTTCAGTGCTAGTATTTGATCCATTTGATTATTATTATAGTGATGGCCAATCACAGCAATATTTCTCCACCACCTCCATTGTTATCTCTTACAGGGTCACCTGCTGTACCCTGGGAGGATTGGATAGAAATGGTAGAGAACTATATAGTAGCCTTAGATGGACAGGGTTTTTCGTCTCAAAGGAAAAAGGCTATCTTATTGAGCACATTAGGGTGTGAGGGTCAGCATATTTTTAAATATTTACCGACAGTGCTTGGTGCAAATGGCCAACCAATGGATGAGGTGTTTAAAGAGGCTATAAAGAGGATTGGGACTAGGTTTGCTAAGGAAACCAATTTAGTTCTAGCTAGATATATGTGAGAAGGTAGCCTCTTTCTAGCCTTGTTACCCCCACTTTTGGCCTGTTTGTGAGTGTATGTCAGGGTGTTTGTCACTGTTTTCACTGTCTCACTGGGATCCTGATAGCCAGGCCTCAGTGCTCATAGTGAAAACACTATGTTTTCAGTATGTTTGTTATGTGTCACTGGGATCCTGCTGGTCAGGACCCCAGTGCTCATAGGTTTGTGGCCTATATGTATGTGTCACTGGGACCCTGTCACACAGGGCCCCAGTGCTCATAGGTGTGCATGTATATGTTCCCTGTGTGGTGCCTAACTGTCTCACTGAGGCTCTGCTAACCAGAACCTCAGTGGTTATGCTCTCTCATTTATTTCAAATTGTCACTAACAGGCTAGTGACCAATTTTACCAATTTACATTGGCTTACTGGAACACCCTTATAATTCCCTAGTATATGGTACTGAGGTACCCAGGGTATTGGGGTTCCAGGAGATCCCTATGGGCTGCAGCATTTCTTTTGCCACCCATAGGGAGCTCTGACAATTCTTACACAGGCCTGCCACTGCAGCCTGAGTGAAATAACGTCCACGTTATTTCACAGCCATTTTACACTGCACTTAAGTAACTTATAAGTCACCTATATGTCTAACCTTTACCTGGTAAAGGTTAGGTGCAAAGTTACTTAGTGTGAGGGCACCCTGGCACTAGCCAAGGTGCCCCCACATTGTTCAGAGCCAATTCCCTGAACTTTGTGAGTGCAGGGACACCATTACACGCGTGCACTACATATAGGTCACTACCTATATGTAGCTTCACAATGGTAACTCCGAATATGGCCATGTAACATGTCTATGATCATGGAATTGCCCCCTCTATGCCATCCTGGCATAGTTGGCACAATCCCATGATCCCAGTGGTCTGTAGCACAGACCCTGGTACTGCCAAACTGCCCTTCCTGGGGTTTCACTGCAGCTGCTGCTGCTGCCAACCCCTCAGACAGGCATCTGCCCTCCTGGGGTCCAGCCAGGCCTGGCCCAGGATGGCAGAACAAAGAACTTCCTCTGAGAGAGGGTGTGACACCCTCTCCCTTTGGAAAATGGTGTGAAGGCAGGGGAGGAGTAGCCTCCCCCAGCCTCTGGAAATGCTTTGTTGGGCACAGAGGTGCCCAATTCTGCATAAGCCAGTCTACACCGGTTCAGGGACCCCTTAGCCCCTGCTCTGGCGCAAAACTGGACAAAGGAAAGGGGAGTGACCACTCCCCTGACCTGCACCTCCCCTGGGAGGTGTCCAGAGCTCCTCCAGTGTGCTCCAGACCTCTGCCATCTTGGAAACAGAGGTGCTGCTGGCACACTGGACTGCTCTGAGTGGCCAGTGCCACCAGGTGACGTCAGAGACTCCTGCTGATAGGCTCCTTCAGGTGTTAGTAGCCTATCCTCTCTCCTAGGTAGCCAAACCCTCTTTTCTGGCTATTTAGGGTCTCTGTCTCTGGGGAAACTTTAGATAACGAATGCATGAGCTCAGCCGAGTTCCTCTGCATCTCTCTCTTCACCTTCTGATAAGGAATCGACCGCTGACCACGCTGGAAGCCTGCAAACCTGCAACATAGTAGCAAAGACGACTACTGCAACTCTGTAACGCCGATCCTGCCGCCTTCTCGACTGTTTTCCTGCTTGTGCATGCTGTGGGGGTAGTCTGCCTCCTCTCTGCACCAGAAGCTCCGAAGAAATCTCCCGTGGGTCGACGGAATCTTCCCCCTGCAACCGCAGGCACCAAAAAGCTGCATCACCGGTCCCTTGGGTCTCCTCTCAGCACGACGAGCGAGGTCCCTCGAATCCAGCGATGCTGTCCAAGTGACCCCCACAGTCCAGTGACTCTTCAGCCCAAGTTTGGTAGAGGTAAGTCCTTGCCTCACCTCGCTGGGCTGCATTGCTGGGAACCGCGACTTTGCAGCTACTCCGGCCCCTGTGCACTTCCGGCGGAAATCCTTCGTGCACAGCCAAGCCTGGGTCCACGGCACTCTAACCTGCATTGCACGACTTTCTAAGTTGGTCTCCGGCGACGTGGGACTCCTTTGTGCAACTTCGGCGAGTACCGTTTCACGCATCCTCGTAGTGCCTGTTTCTGGCACTTCTCCGGGTGCTACCTGCTTCAGTGAGGGCTCTTTGTCTTGCTCGACGTCCCCTCTCTTTGCAGGTCCAATTTGCGACCTCCTGGTCCCTCCTGGGCCCCAGCGGCATCCAAAAACACCAAACGCACGATTTGCGTGTAGCAAGGCTTGTTGGCGTCATTCCGGCAGAAAAACACTTCTGCACGACTCTCCAAGGCGAGAGGGATCCGTCCACCAAAGGGGAAGTCTCTAGCCCTTTTCGTTCCTGCAGAAACCTCAGCTTCTTCTGTCCAGTCGAAGCTTCTTTGCTCCCGCAGCTGGCATTTCCTGGGCATCTGCCCATCTCCGACTTGCTTGTGACTTTTGGACTTGGTCCCCTTGTTCCACAGGTACCCTAGATTGGAAATCCACAGTTGTTGCATTGCTGGTTTGTGTCTTTCCTGCATTATTCCTCTAACACGACTCTTTTGTCCTTAGGGGAACTTTAGTGCACTTTGCACTCACTTTTCAGGGTCTTGGGGAGGGTTATTTTTCTAACTCTCACTATTTCCTAATAGTCCCAGCGACCCTCTACAAGGTCACATAGGTTTGGGGTCCATTCGTGGTTCGCATTCCACTTCTGGAGTATATGGTTTGTGTTGCCCCTATCCCTATGTTTCCCCATTGCATCCTATTGTAACTATACATTGTTTGCACTGTTTTCTAAGACTATACTGCATATTTTTGCTATTGTGTATATATATCTTGTGTATATTTCCTATCCTCTCACTGAGGGTACACTCTAAGATACTTTGGCATATTGTCATAAAAATAAAGTACCTTTATTTTTAGTATAACTGTGTATTGTGTTTTCTTATGATATTGTGCATATGACACTAAGTGGTACTGTAGTAGCTTCACACGTCTCCTAGTTCAGCCTAAGCTGCTCTGCTAAGCTACCATTATCTATCAGCCTAAGCTGCTAGACACCCTCTACACTAATAAGGGATAACTGGGCCTGGTGCAAGGTGCAAGTACCCCTTGGTACTCACTACAAGCCAGTCCAGCCTCCTACATTGGTTGTGCAGTGGTGGGATAAGTGCTTGAGACTACTTACCACTCTTGTCATTGTACTTTTCATAAGAGAAAAATATACAAAACAAGGTCAGTGTATATACACATAGCCAAAAAGTTTTGCATTTCCTCTTTTCACTCTTTTCTAAGTGCTGAAAAGTACTTCTAAAACTTTCAAAAAGTTCTTAAAAGTTTAAAAAAGTTTTTTCTGTCTTTCCAAAAAGTTCTGAAAACTTTTTTTCTTTTTCTATCACTTTAACTCTCTCTAAAAAATGTCTGGCACAGGAAAAAATGTTGAACTGTCCAAACTTGCATATGATCACCTTAGCTGGAAAGGAGCAAGGAGTCTCTGCATAGAGAGAGGTTTGAGTGTAGGGAAGAATCCTTCCTTAGAACTGTTAATTAATATGCTTAGAGTACAGGATAAGGCCATGAGTGCCAAATCTGGTGAAAAAGTAGCTAATGGTTCTCAATCTGATCCAGGGACTCCCCCAGGAAAAGGTTCAGGAAAGAAACTTCTCAGCCTGCCCATTACTAGACAGTCTAGCATAGTTGGTACAGAGGTTGAATCACACCATACTGATGGTGTGCTCTCACATTATACTGGTAGCCAAGCTGTTAGGGTGCCCTCTGTAAGGGACAGGTCTCCTTCTGTTCATTCCCATCATACCTCTGTATCTAGAAATGTCCCTCCCACCCACCCTGATGACAGATTGTTAGAAAGGGAGCTCAATAGATTGAGAGTGGAACAAACCAGACTGAAGCTCAAGAAGCAACAGCTGGATTTGGATAGACAGTCTTTAGAATTAGAGAAGGAAAGACAGAAGTTGGGTTTAGATACCCATGGTGGCAGCAGCAGTATTCCCCATAGTCATCCTGCAAAAGAGCATGATTCCAGGAATCTGCACAAGATAGTTCCCCCTTATAAGGAGGGGGATGACATTAACAAGTGGTTTGCTGCACTTGAGAGGGCCTGTGCTGTACAGGATGTCCCTCAAAGGCAGTGGGCTGCTATCCTATGGCTATCATTTAGTGGAAAAGGTAGGGATAGGCTCCTTACTGTGAAAGAAAGTGATGCCAATAATTTTACAGTTCTTAAGAATGCACTCCTGGATGGTTATGGCTTAACCACTGAACAGTACAGGATAAAGTTCAGAGAGACCAAAAAGGAGTCTTCACAAGACTGGGTTGATTTCATTGACCATTCAGTGAAGGCCTTGGAGGGGTGGTTACATGGCAGTAAAGTTACTGATTATGAAAGCCTGTATAACACAATCCTGAGAGAGCATATACTTAATAATTGTGTGTCTGATTTGTTGCACCAGTACCTGGTAGACTCTGATCTGACCTCTCCCCAAGAATTGGGAAAGAAGGCAGACAAATGGGTCAGAACAAGGGTGAACAGAAAAGTTCATACAGGGGGTGACAAAGATGGCAATAAGAAGAAAGATGGTGAAAAATCTCAAGATAAGCATGGGGATAAGGGTAAAACCAAAGATCCCACTTCAAATCTTAAACACTCTTCAGAGGGTGGGGATAAAACAAATTCTTCCTCTTCTTCCCAACCTGCACACATTAAAAAGCCTTGGTGCTTTGTGTGTAAAAACAGAGGCCATAGGCCAGGGGATAAGTCCTGTCCAGGTAAACCCCCTGAGCCTACCACCACTAATACATCAAACTCTAGTGCCCCTAGCAGTAGTGGTACTAGTGGTGGGACTGCTAGCAACAGTCAAGCAAAGGGTGTAGTTGGGTTCACTTATGGGTCCATAGTGGAAACTGATGTAATCAGTCCCAAGACAGTTTCTGTCACACCTAGTGGCATTGGCCTTGCCACACTGGCTGCTTGTCCCCTTACAATGGATAAGTACAGGCAGACAGTTTCAATAAATGGTGTTGAGGCCTTGGCCTACAGGGACACAGGTGCCAGTTTCACTTTGGTGACTGAAAACCTAGTGCCTCCTGAACAACACATCATTGGACAACAGTATAAGATTATTGATGTCCATAACTCCACTAAGTTTCTTCCCTTAGCTATAATTCAGTTTAGTTGGGGTGGAGTTACTGGCCCTAAGCAGGTGGTGGTATCACCTAGCTTACCTGTAGACTGTCTCTTAGGTAATGACCTAGAGGCCTCAGGTTGGGCTGATGTAGAGTTTTATGCCCATGCAGCCATGCTGGGCATCCTTGAGGAATTGTTCCCTCTCATTTCAAGTGAAATGAAAAAGCAAAGGAGAGAAGGCCTGAAAACTCAGGATCCCTCTCCATCAACAGGTAAAAAGGGTATCACAGTATCCCCTAACCACCCTACCATTCAGGATACCATTCCTGTGGTGGGAGAAACCTCTCCTGGGGTGGCACCTGTTCCAAGGGAATCATCAGCTAGCAAAGCTGGACTCCCTGAGGTGGAAGTACCTCTCTGTGGGATAACTAACATTGGTGAGAAAAAGAGCACCATTTTAGTTAACATGGAGCATCCCTCCAACCCTCCCAGAGAAACTTTAGTGCAGAAACTCTGCACTGCCTCACAACACTTAGGACAGCATCCCTGCCCTAGTGTGGAGCTGATAGGACAGCATCCCTGCCCTGCTCCAACTCAAGAGAAACAGCATCCCTGTTCTCTCTTCCAGCCAGATGGACAAAGTTTTTGCCCAGCTATGGCTTTTCTGAGACAGCATCCCTGTCTGGCATTTCCATCACTACAAATAGGTTCAGTGGACAATCCCCACTGCTCTAAACTAAAACTTACTGATAGAAACTCTGAAAATACATCTTCACATTGTTGCTTAGCTAAAAAACTTCAAACAGGGTGGTTTACATCCCCACAGGGAAGTAACCATATAGTGGATGATAAAGGGAGTAACCAGTCTATTGCAGAGCTACTCTCTACTTATCACCACTTAGACAATAAAGTCTCAACTGGCCAAGGTTAGCCTTATTGTCCTTCGTTTGGGGGGGGTTGTGTGAGAAGGTAGCCTCTTTCTAGCCTTGTTACCCCCACTTTTGGCCTGTTTGTGAGTGTATGTCAGGGTGTTTGTCACTGTTTTCACTGTCTCACTGGGATCCTGATAGCCAGGCCTCAGTGCTCATAGTGAAAACACTATGTTTTCAGTATGTTTGTTATGTGTCACTGGGATCCTGCTGGTCAGGACCCCAGTGCTCATAGGTTTGTGGCCTATATGTATGTGTCACTGGGACCCTGTCACACAGGGCCCCAGTGCTCATAGGTGTGCATGTATATGTTCCCTGTGTGGTGCCTAACTGTCTCACTGAGGCTCTGCTAACCAGATCCTCAGTGGTTATGCTCTCTCATTTATTTCAAATTGTCACTAACAGGCTAGTGACCAATTTTACCAATTTACATTGGCTTACTGGAACACCCTTATAATTCCCTAGTATATGGTACTGAGGTACCCAGGGTATTGGGGTTCCAGGAGATCCCTATGGGCTGCAGCATTTCTTTTGCCACCCATAGGGAGCTCTGACAATTCTTACACAGGCCTGCCACTGCAGCCTGAGTGAAATAACGTCCACGTTATTTCACAGCCATTTTACACTGCACTTAAGTAACTTATAAGTCACCTATATGTCTAACCTTTACCTGGTAAAGGTTAGGTGCAAAGTTACTTAGTGTGAGGGCACCCTGGCACTAGCCAAGGTGCCCCCACATTGTTCAGAGCCAATTCCCTGAACTTTGTGAGTGCGGGGACACCATTACACGCGTGCACTACATATAGGTCACTACCTATATGTAGCTTCACAATGGTAACTCCGAATATGGCCATGTAACATGTCTATGATCATGGAATTGCCCCCTCTATGCCATCCTGGCATAGTTGGCACAATCCCATGATCCCAGTGGTCTGTAGCACAGACCCTGGTACTGCCAAACTGCCCTTCCTGGGGTTTCACTGCAGCTGCTGCCAACCCCTCAGACAGGCATCTGCCCTCCTGGGGTCCAGCCAGGCCTGGCCCAGGATGGCAGAACAAAGAACTTCCTCTGAGAGAGGGTGTGACACCCTCTCCCTTTGGAAAATGGTGTGAAGGCAGGGGAGGAGTAGCCTCCCCCAGCCTCTGGAAATGCTTTGTTGGGCACAGAGGTGCCCAATTCTGCATAAGCCAGTCTACACCGGTTCAGGGACCCCTTAGCCCCTGCTCTGGCGCAAAACTGGACAAAGGAAAGGGGAGTGACCACTCCCCTGACCTGCACCTCCCCTGGGAGGTGTCCAGAGCTCCTCCAGTGTGCTCCAGACCTCTGCCATCTTGGAAACAGAGGTGCTGCTGGCACACTGGACTGCTCTGAGTGGCCAGTGCCACCAGGTGACGTCAGAGACTCCTGCTGATAGGCTCCTTCAGGTGTTAGTAGCCTATCCTCTCTCCTAGGTAGCCAAACCCTCTTTTCTGGCTATTTAGGGTCTCTGTCTCTGGGGAAACTTTAGATAACGAATGCATGAGCTCAGCCGAGTTCCTCTGCATCTCTCTCTTCACCTTCTGATAAGGAATCGACCGCTGACCGCGCTGGAAGCCTGCAAACCTGCAACATAGTAGCAAAGACGACTACTGCAACTCTGTAACGCCGATCCTGCCGCCTTCTCGACTGTTTTCCTGCTTGTGCATGCTGTGGGGGTAGTCTGCCTCCTCTCTGCACCAGAAGCTCCGAAGAAATCTCCCGTGGGTCGACGGAATCTTCCCCCTGCAACCGCAGGCACCAAAAAGCTGCATCACCGGTCCCTTGGGTCTCCTCTCAGCACGACGAGCGAGGTCCCTCGAATCCAGCGACGCTGTCCAAGTGACCCCCACAGTCCAGTGACTCTTCAGCCCAAGTTTGGTGGAGGTAAGTCCTTGCCTCACCTCGCTGGGCTGCATTGCTGGGAACCGTGACTTTGCAGCTACTCCGGCCCCTGTGCACTTCCGGCGGAAATCCTTTGTGCACAGCCAAGCCTGGGTCCACGGCACTCTAACCTGCATTGCACGACTTTCTAAGGTGGTCTCCGGCGACGTGGGACTCCTTTGTGCAACTTCGGCAAGCACCGTTTCACGCATCCTCGTAGTGCCTGTTTCTGGCACTTCTCCGGGTGCTACCTGCTTCAGTGAGGGCTCTTTGTCTTGCTCGACGTCCCCTCTCTCTGCAGGTCCAATTTGCGACCTCCTGGTCCCTCCTGGGCCCCAGCAGCATCCAAAAACGCCAAACGCACGATTTGCGTGTAGCAAGGCTTGTTGGCGTCCTTCCGGCGGGAAAACACTTCTGCACAACTCTCCAAGGCAAGAAGGATCCGTCCACCAAAGGGGAAGTCTCTAGCCCTTTTTGTTCCTGCAGAAACCTCAGCTTCTTCTGTCCAGTCGAAGCTTCTTTGCACCCGCAGCTGGCATTTCCTGGGCATCTGCCCATCTCCGACTTGCTTGTGACTTTTGGACTTGGTCCCCTTGTTCCACAGGTACCCTAGATTGGAAATCCACAGTTGTTGCATTGCTGGTTTGTGTCTTTCCTGCATTATTCCTCTAACACGACTCTTTTGTCCTTAGGGGAACTTTAGTGCACTTTGCACTCACTTTTCAGGGTCTTGGGGAGGGTTATTTTTCTAACTCTCACTATTTTCTAATAGTCCCAGCGACCCTCTACAAGGTCACATAGGTTTGGGGTCCATTCGTGGTTCGCATTCCACTTCTGGAGTATATGGTTTGTGTTGCCCCTATCCCTATGTTTCCCCATTGCATCCTATTGTAACTATACATTGTTTGCACTGTTTTCTAAGACTATACTGCATATTTTTGCTATTGTGTATATATATCTTGTGTATATTTCCTATCCTCTCACTGAGGGTACACTCTAAGATACTTTGGCATATTGTCATAAAAATAAAGTACCTTTATTTTTAGTATAACTGTGTATTGTGTTTTCTTATGATATTGTGCATATGACACTAAGTGGTACTGTAGTAGCTTCACACGTCTCCTAGTTCAGCCTAAGCTGCTCTGCTAAGCTAAAATTATCTATCAGCCTAAGCTGCTAGACACCCTCTACACTAATAAGGGATAACTGGGCCTGGTGCAAGGTGCAAGTACCCCTTGGTACTCACTACAAGCCAGTCCAGCCTCCTACAATATAAGTTTTACACTCAGCCTCAAGATCATCATGAAACCACTGATGAGTTTGTTTCAAGGTTGAGGGAGTTATCAGTCAAATGTAGGTTTGGGTGTATGACTGAAGAGTTGATACAAGATCAACTGATAGTACAATGTTGTGAGAGGAAAATACAAAAGAGGCTCTGGGCTGCAAAATATCCCAGCTTGCAAGAGGCTACTGACATGGCAAAAGTTGTTGAAGAATCGTAGCGATGTATGAGAGAATTAGAAAGGAAAGACAAACCTGCTGATGTTATGGTATTGTCTACAGAGGCTATAGGTGCTCAGCAGGAAGTTGGGGCTCTTTTGAAGAATCTGTATTTTCAAAAGGAAAAGGAAAAGAATACATTTGATGTGGCAGTGTATACCATTTGGCCGATTCTAAGAGGTGTTTTGCTATTAAACAAGACTGTCGTAGGTGTGGTCGTAAGGGACATTATGCCCGCATGTGTAGACAAAGTGCCAAGTCTTCTAAGGAAATCAAATCCGGAATAAATGTTGTGGGTGAGTTTCATGACATTCTTCATGAAGCGAGAATTCTAGTAGTGAGTCAAGAGGAGAATTCTGTTGAGTGTGATAGTGCACACAGAATGTCTAGACCTGTTGCTTCCTTTACCATTGATGAATTTCGAGTAAGCCTTATGGTTGATTTGGGATCATTGTACACTATAATTCCTGAGGTCCTCTTTAAGGAACATTGGAAAAGTGAGAAACTGTTTCCCAAAGATATCTCTCCTGGCGGTTACCAAGGTGGGAATATTCATTTGTTGGGGTATATGGTAAAGCAAATATGATTTGGAGAGAGGAGTGTCATGGGGAAAACTTATGTGGCCTCGGATGGTCCACCTATCTTAGGGTGGATGCACCAATTTGATCTCAACATTGTGATCAATCCAAGGGCACCTCACCAGATTTGTGTGGTGGAGGATATACAGTTGCATGATATTTCAGAGGAGTCAAAGCATGTTTTCAGAAAAACGTTGGGATGTTTAAGAGGCTATATACACAAGATCTTTTTAAAAGAGAATGCTGTACCCAAGCAACACAATGTACGCAAGATTCCTTTTGTTGTGAGGGGTGAAGTAAAAAGAGTGATTGACAATATGTTATTGGAAGGCATTATTGAACCCGTGGAGGTGTCTCCTTGGGTTTCCTCAGTGGTAGTTACTAGGAAATCGGATGGGAGGGTAAGGTTATGTGTTGACTTGAGGTCGTTGAATCAGAACATTGTAATTGACACATATCCTCTGCCAAATATCAATGAATTGTTGACGGAAGTTAAAAATGAGAGGTATTTTTCAAAGCTTGATTTGAGGAATGCCTAGCACCAGATCAAACTCCATCCTGAATCCAAACATTTGACAATGTTTGTTACCCCTGAAGGCACCTTCTAGTTCAATTGTATGCCGTTTGGCCTTGCATCAGCTGCTAGTGTGTTTCAGCGCATGATGACTAATATTTTTGGTAATCTCAAGAACGTGTTGTTCTTTCAAGATTACATCTTAATTGTGGGAGAAACTGTAAATGAGCATAATCTGATGTTGAAGAAAGTTTTGAGTGTCATCGGGGAATCTGGTTTGAGTTTAAATCAGGAGAAATGCAAATTTTTGACTGAAGAAATTGACTATTTGGGGTATGCTATCTCAAATGGGAACATCAAACCTAGGAAGAGTCTGTTTGAAGCCATCAGGTTGGCACCTGCTCCTAATGACAAAGACCAGTTAAGGTCATTTCTGGGCCTCATTGAATATTATTCTAAATTTGTGAACAAATTTGCTGACAAGACTGACAACCTGCGGAAGCTACTGCGGAAAGGGAGGAGATTTATGTGGACTCTTGAACAGTCAGACTGCTTTGCAAAGATCAAGAATGAAATTTGTGATGCCGACATTCTGTCTGCATTTGACATTGGGCTGCATTCTGTTTAAACAGTGGACGCGAGTGCAACTGGATTGGTGCTGTGGTATCCCAAGTTCCTAGGGATCAGGAGAAGACAGTTGCATTCGCTTCTCGCACACTAACTCAGGCTGAACGTAATTATTCCGTGATCGAATGTGAATCGCTTGCTGCGGCTTGAGGTGCCGAATACTTTAGGACATATTTGTGGAGTCTGGAGTTCGTTTTTTTCAAAGTGATCACAAACCTTTGTTTCAGATCTTGTCTTCTGTTGGGGCTGGCAAGGGTTCAGCGAGATTAGCGCGACTTGCGGCTAGGTTGCCACAATATCTTTACAGAGTAGAGTTTGTCCAAGGCTGGAAGAATGCACAAGCTGATTGTTTGTCTAGCCTGTCTCTTGATTGGGAAAAGGTTGAATCACAGTCTGTAAAGAACAGTGAGACAGAAGATGCTGTGGCGTCGGTGATGGACGTAGTTGAGTGTGGTTTGGGAACTTTTACTCAAGAGGAGTGGGTGGATGAGATGAAAGCTGATGATTGTCCTAGGGTTGCTGCTGAACTGATTTGCTAGGGAGCTAGGAGAGAGAGTGCCTTACCCACTTCTGTAAGACCGTATCTTTGTATTTTGGATGAGTTGTCAGTTTGTGGAGATAGTGTTTTGATGCATGGTGATCGATATGTCCCACCTCAGGGGTTGCAGATCAAGTTGTTTAGTTTAGCACATGAGGGTCACTTAGGTCAAGGGTCAACTTGCAGAAGGTTAAAAGAGGTGTTTTGGTGGCCAGGTTTGGATGGGCAAGTCAAAGACTGGGTTGTGAAGTACAGTGTGTGTAATGAAAGTGAGAAGAGATTGAAAGTAGGTGTGGGAAGAGCCAGTGGGCACATTGAAGACCCTGGTAAACCTTGGCATACCATTTGTTTGAATTTTATTGGTCCAATTGCTGAGCTTTCGTTTGATTTGAGGTTTGCTGTAGTAGTAGTTGATGTGCATCCCAGGTGGCTGATAGTGAAGTTTGTCAAGGACATCACCACAAGTACAGTGATACGGATTTTGGATGAGATCTTTTTGGAGGAAGGTATTCCGTTGGTCCTTATAACTGATAATGGTACCCAATTGACGTCCAATGAGATGTGTTCATTTTTGAGAAAGTGTGGGGTGAGACATTCTAGGACCTCTTTGTATTATCCTCAAGGTAATGGTATGGTGGAGAGGGCTAATAGATTGATTAAGGACACTATACAGTTAGCCTTAGCCAATCATTGCAGTGTACGGTAGTCCGTCTCTAATATGTTATGGGCTTATCGTACCACGATTCACAGAATTTCCAATGAATGTCCTTTTTAGGTAATGAGGGGGTGTTCAGTTGGTTCAAAGTTAGTTCCTTCTTGGCTTCAGGAGTAGGTTGGATTTGATGGGGAGCGGCGTGTGGACAGTCCTTGCAATTCCAAATTGAATGTGGGAGATTGGGTCAAGATCAAATCAGGACGGATCATAGGTGGTATCTCTAAATTTAAAGGACCTGTTCCCATTGTGAAGATTAGCAAGTTTCAGGTCGAAGTGGAAGGAGGGGAGAAGTGGAATATTAGGAATGTAGTGTTGTACAGGAAGGGTGGTGCGTGTACTGGAAGAGTGACTGTGGAGTCTTCTGGGTCTCATTTTCTTTGGGATAACGGTGATGTGAACAGTGGGGGCATTACGAGTACTTTTGAAAATGCTCAGAGTTTGTCAAGTGGAGTGGTGACTTCTGAGGCGAAAGATGATCTTCCACAAATGTCAGTAAAAACTAATGATGTACATGATACACCCATTCTCTCTAAAGAAAATGCTAATACTTCTAGGAGTGATGTACATGATACACACAGTCTCTCTAAAGAAAATTCTAATACTTCTAGGAGTGCGAGAAAAACTATTGATGTACATGATTTTTCTATTCTTTCTAAAGAAAGTTCTAGTACTGGTAGGAGTGTGAGATCTCACAAAGCTCCAGCTTACTTAGATGACTATGTTAGAAATTAATGTATATTGTTTCATTTTGTTTGTTTTGTAGGTGTAGTATTGTTTTATTCTTTGTGTTAGGTAAAATGTATTATGAGGTGAAGGAGAAAAGATGTGTTATGATATACTGTGTTGTCGCATTCTGTGCTCGGCCGAATGCCTGTGTCCGGACATTCCAGAGGGGACAGTTGGAGTCTCTCTTGGATAAGGCAGGACGCCGGGTTGTGTTGTTTCCAAATAAACTTGCTTTATGAACGTATTTGGAGACTTCGGCTTCTTCTTCACTACAGCTTTCTCTAAAACAGCAGCCAAGCTGCTCTAATGAACACTAGGTCAAATAATCTGTGACTCACAGAGATTCTCAGTACAGCGATACAGAATTTACAGTAGATTGACAATTTCAACTAGATTCAGGATAGTGACGTGACAAGGCTTGAATTCCCCTATGGTATGATGATGGGGCCCGAGAAGAAAACTGCAGCATTAACACATGATATACAGCACTTAGAAAGGGAAAGCTTCAATATGTGCTACAGAAAGTAAGGGCCAGATGTATCAAAGGATTTTGCATTCGCAAACAGTGCAAATCGGTCAATTTCACAGTTTGAGAATGTAAAATTGCCTTTCACGATGTCTGAAAGGCATTCGCATTCCAAATATAGGGTATCGCAAAAATAGCGATTCCTTGCAACTGCGACATGAATTGGCGAATCGCATTCTGCGAATCGCAAATTGCGACCTGGATTTGCGAATCGCAGAATGCGAATTGCAAAATCATGTCGCTATTTGTGATACTCAGAATGTGATTCGCAAATTCATTATTGCAATGCAATGCATCAACAATTCGCAAATAGCGAATATTCGCAGAATGGCCTTTTGCACCTGCAATTTACCACAAAGTGAAATCAGGTGGTAAACAGGTGCAACCTATATAAAGAGTGACTCAATGGCAACACTCTACATGATGGCGAGGAGGATGAGGATCCTGGCAGGTTTGAGGAGAGGGAGGAGGAGACAGAAAAGCATTTTTAGAGGGCGCATTACCCCTTTTGACCAGACAGAGGAGGAGATGTATGATAAGTACAGGTTAAACTCAGCCTACAACCCATACTGCTGCGCAACACACAGGACCGATAGTATACCCACCCATGTGCCGGTATTATGCTCCCTGCACCTTTTATCCTCAGGGAGCTATAAAGAGGTCGTAGCAGCAGCTGGAGGGGTCTCACAGAGTGCTCTCTCACGATTTTTCAATGCCATGCTGAGCAAAATTCAACAACACATAAGATTCCCCAAAACCCCACAGGAATTACTACAGACAAATTTTGATTTCTACCAGATTGCTCAATTCCCAAATGTTATAGGTGCCATTGATGGGACACATGAGGCTATCTGTCCACCATCGGCCACAGAGTATGTTTATCGGAGCTGTAAAAGTACAAATTCTATGAACATACAAATAATTAGCAATGCCTCCAACATTATAACCAATAATACCCAGGGAGCACACGACTCCTAAATCTTTCGGCACAGTGTAATATACACAATACTACTTGCTAGGGAGTTTGGTGAAGGATACCTACTGGGTAATGTAATAATTGCCAATGTTGCATTGATGTATGTGTGATGCCATGGATAACAATTACTCATTTTACTCTCCTGTCATTCCAGGAGACAGTGCCTACGCCGTGCGGTCATTTACACTGACTCCCTACCTGAGTCCTGCAACTCCAGATGAAAGGAGGTATAATGCTGCTTACAGGACACACCGCTGTGTTGTTGAGAGGACCTTTGGCCTGCTGAAGAGCCGCATCAGATGTATACACAAGAGTGGTGGTGCACTACAATACAGCCCTGAAACAACATGCAAAATTGTGGCTACATGTGCTAAGTTGAACAACATTGCCACAACAAGGGGCATACCTGTAGAACCTACCGAGCCGGACTCAGATGAGGATGATGATTCCTTGCCACCCCTTCACCCAGCAGACTGAAGCAATGCAGCAGAGGGCAGACAAAGACGTGCTGAGATCACGCACAACTATTTCTGATGTAAGTAACGACAATACCATGCCTAATCTATGTATTGCTGTAGGTAGCATCTTTATTGTCTTGACTTCAGGTAATATATGTTTGACTAGGACACAGCTATGCACTATAGACAAACAGGAGCGAGTAACAGTGTCACACTATTAGTATCATAGTATGACTGTTTTGCTACATGTTAAGCTAGTCCCCTGTACCCCTCAACATTACTTTCTACGTCCACACACTCCACTTGAGTGCTCAGTGGCCTCGGTGGCACCTCTTGTAGGGTTCAAAGACAGTAGTGTGTCTGGTACTGTGTTGCCTTGGATCCATCACAGGGGCTGTGAGATTGCTGAGGCCAGAGAGCTCCTCACTATCCCCACCACCCAGTTTGCTATTTGTAGCACTCTGTGCTGTCTGCATTGTCTCCAAAACATTGGTTATTTGCACCAATCCTTGTGCAACGTCCCAACTGAAATGTGCCATCTCCACTTGTATGCTCACAGCACATTGTGATATCAAGGCAGTTGTGGTTGTGAGCCGATTGACAGATCGGCAGAACCCATCCAACCGCCCATCAATTGGTGATGGCACCTATGGTGGCTGACATGCTCCTGCTGCATCACAGTGCAGAGTTCCCTAATGTCGTTTGTCATCTCTTTTGCATTTTCTGCTGCTGTTTTCTGTCACTCATGCAGCTTGCACATTTTCATTAAGAGACTCAAACTGCTTCTGCATTACTCCCATGTTTTCGTTGAGAGACTTGAACTGCTTGTGCATTGCTCCCATGTTTTCATTGAGTGCATCCACCTGCTTGTGCATTGTTCCCATGTTGTCATTGTGAGTCTCAAACTGCCTGTGCATTGCGCCCATGTTATGATCGATTGACACCAACTGCCTGTGCATTGACCTCATGTGTTTACACTGCAGGCGCTGCACTTTCAGCATGGAAGCCTCAAGGCCACCAAATAGTGATGGCCCCTCACCTTCCTCTGTGCACTGTCTGCCTGCTTCGCGACGCCGCCTGAGGGGAGTGGACTGGCACTGGGGCAGGGATTGCTGTCTTACTGTGCTTCTAGCCTCTGGGGTGGTGTTGGTTCTTCATCTGGCATTTCATCAGAGTCCAGGTTATACTCAGGGAGAGGTAGCACTCTTGCCCTGCGTCTAGTTGGTGCATGTATGAAGGACTCATTGGAGTTTGAGTCGGACTGTGGCTTAGTTTCGCTATCCCCCACATTTCCACCTTCTGCTGCGTCAGGGTCCAGAACATCTGCAACATCAGTGTGCAGCATGTCATTTTTGAATAGTACTCAAATATTTGTGTAATAGTATTAAATGTACACTGGCATAGTATCACTGAGAGTCTTTTGTGTTGTTTTTCTATTTGGTTTAACACTATCTTGCTATTTATGTGATAGTTGCACTTTAGAGATGTGGACTACCACTCCCATAAGGCATTGTTGTGTTGTATGCAAGATGTGGCCTGGACTACTTATCACACTGCATAGTGCCAATGTATATTTTCTAAGGGGCATTTGTACATGCACATATGTGAAAACACATCATTATTGCCCTTACCTTTGCTAGTGCTGGGTGTGCCTGAGGTGTTACTGTCAGTGACACCACTGACAGCTTCAAGAAGCAGTGTAGACTCCACCATGTCTTCCATTGGTGTAGATGGTGTCTGGGTGGGTGATCCTCCTCCGGTGCTCCTTGCCTCCTTTAGCCTGCTGGCTACCCTCTCTTTGGCATGTGAATGCAAGTCGTACCATCGCTTGTGTATCTCCTCGACGGAGCGCTGCACAACACCCACTGCGCATATTTTGGTCTGGATGTCTGACCACAGTTTCGTCTTCTCACTTTCAGGTACCTGAAGTGAGTTTTTCCTAAAGAGTTTTTCGTGGTTCCTGACCACCTCCTCAGTGAGCACCTCCAATTCCTGCTAACTGAATTTGAGCTTGCGCTTCCTGTCTCCGTTCTCCTTCACATTCCCATCAATGGCCATGATCCTGTTTGGTCCTGGCTGGCTCTCAAGGCTGCCTCCCTGGTGCTTGGCTGGGTCTCTCTGCCTGCTCCTGTGGGTTGGGCTTCTGGAAACAGCATGGACTGACTCACTTCCTGGTTGTGATGTCATCAGGCTGTTCCAGGTTGCTGTTTTCACAATTTGCGATTTGAAAATACTGATTCGCTATTTTTTGCGATTCGTTATTTGCAACTCACAAATAGCGATTGCGGATTTTAAGAAATCGCTATTACCGACTCACAATTTTCATACATCCCATTTTGCATATCTAAAAAAGCAATTTCTTAAAATTAGCTATTAAAGACATGCAAACCGGGAGCTTGATACATATAGCCCTAGATCATTTGTACAGTTAGACCGATTTACAAAGTAGAAGTTAGGTGGCTGAACCAACAGCCCTCACCACACAGAAATGGTGACCTTTCCATTTTCAAGTGGAAACTACATTTATTATTATTATTTACATTGAATAATGTTTTGCTGACTAAACAATTATCTAGCTGAGCAGATCCTAACTACAGAAAATAGTTTACATCTTTATCAGAAACACAATACTTTAATATATTATTTACTGATCATAGCCTTCTGTCACTGAACATATGCAGCTCATTGTTCCTTTCCATTACAGTTTGTTATACTTCAGTATAATATGCCAAATATCTTGAATTCCATGATAGCTCACAATTCACCCCTCAAATAGAACAGAGGAGTAAGACTGCTCACTTAGATGATTGTCCAGAAATCCAAATTTGAACACATTGTATGATCCTGGGCACATCACCTCCTCTAACTTTCCTTCAATTTCTTTATCTTTTACAATTTCAGTTATACAAAAGGCAAGTGAACTGTAAACCACTTATTTATCATACTAGAGGCCAGATGTATGTAAAAAGTGTTTGCGATTCCCTAATAGCGAATCTTTGCGATTCGCTATTGGAAAATCGCAAACTGGGATGTAATACAGTGTGTTTGACGCAGTTTGCGATTACCAAAGGGGTCGCAAGAGACCTGCCTCATTATTATTCATGAGGCAAGTCGCAATTTGTGACCTATTTGGGAATGGTCACAATCATAGGGATGGTGGCCTGCCACGGGCAGCAGACTACTATGTTTGTGATCATTTTTAAATTTAAAAAAGCTATCTTTTTTTTTCTTGTAATGCAGTCCGTTTTTTTTAAAGGTAAACGGGATGCATTACAAAAAGAAAACTGAAAAGTTTTCTTTTTCATTTTTCATTTTCCATGGGACCACTGCCTGCTCTTCAAAAATGTTTGGGAATGGTTTACCACCAATTTGAAGTTGGTGGTAACTCAGACTGTTTTGTGACCGTATTCCTGTTCACAAAACATTCTTACATGGCCCTGTGACTCACTTTTAGGAAGGGGCGCCCTTGGCACACCACTTCCTAATATACGACTCGCATTCCCTATTTCGCGAGTCCGTAACAAGTTACCAACTCACAAAAGAGGTATGGTACATGGCCAGAATTCTTTTACCGGTCGCAAACGTCCAGATGGGCTGTTAGCGACCGGCAAAACTGCTCTGTACATCTGGCCATAACATTGTACTCTGGAAGCCATGCACACAGACTCACACACATCACTCTTGTGACTGTCAATGTCGTTCCCTGTAAAATATTCCCTATTGTCATGATAGTGAAACCTTTGGCTCAAATGCAATTGTCTGGTGAGCTTCTTAAAAATTGTTCCCTAGGTTCTGATATAACCTGAACACATATGAGACAACATGAAAGATTGAATCAATAAGTGAAAGCTTCAAATTGTATGGCACAACTGTTTAGTGTGCCTTTCGGTGCTGGTTGAGCCCAGACTTTGATCCCTCAACCTGTGATTTGATACACATGGCTAGCTACAGCAGACATGATAACACTCCAGTCCATGTTATTTTACCAACATTTGAACCTGTAACCTTGGACTACAGACAGATATCTGAGTCAGCTACATTAAACACTTAACTGTTGGACTTCAACTTCTGCCTTCTGAATAAGCCATTCAGAGGCGCATGTCTATGATGTTGAGGTCAGTAGTCTCCTCGAAAGGGGGTGCAGTAACATGGATTATAGGGAATTGTATTGCATTTTTGCATACTTATGTTTTAGCACTTCCACGAGAAAAGTACTCTAAAGGGTTTGTCTGAAAATATGCTTCACATGAGAAAATAGTTGTGTCCGTCACATATCCTTTTGTTCCAAAAGGGCAATTTCATTTCAGTTCCATGTATGCCTAGTGAAGATCTCACTAGGTAAAATGGGTGGTGCATTAACCCCCTTTATAAAATACCTGCTTCTGCATCTTGTTTAATAGCAACAATACTCTTTCTTCTCGCTAGTGTGTTGCAGGCAGTAGTGTAGCAAGTTATAATGTGCCACCATGGAGGAAACAGTGAGAGGCCCCTGAAATTCCTGAAATGTTCAATATTAATGTGCCTTCTTTCCTCTACCGTTCGTGAAAAAATACCTAAAATACCCTTAGCTCGAAGTGAAGATTGAAACAAATAACCTAGGGCCTAATTTAGATCTCGGTGGATGGAATACTCCATCACAAATGTAACGGCTATAACGTCCGCAGCATTATGATCTCCATAGAATATAGTGGGATCATAATACAGCGGACGGGATATCCATCACATTTGTGACAGAGTATTCCCCTTTGCCAAGATCTAAATCAGGTCCCTAGTGTTTTTCTCCTGTTGTATTTAGATATAATTGTATGGAGTACTTTGTTCAAACAAAATTCTTTAAAAGTGGACAGGACTTAAAGACCATTTAAAAAAATGTTTAAGTATAAACCCTCAGAGTGTTTTGGAAACCAGGTAGAAATCTCTGTATCTTCAAGTATACTCAGTAAGTGATCAAAACCAGATTTGGACTAGGTATCACCTGACAGGAGGTCTGGGGCCTTTCCAATGATAATGTAAGGGGCTGTGCAAAGGATAGCCTATCTAAGTACTATGGGTTAGTCTCAAAGGTTTAAAAACAACTTCATAAATATGGTTGGGAAGAATCACATATAAGTATTGTCTCAAACACCGTCTCTCACAGTTTCACAGATGCAGAAAGTGCAGGAGGCTGTGTGAGTTAAATCAAGAGATGAAAGGAGCAGGAGCTCAGCAGACAAGGATCATAACCTAGTATGTTCTCAGAGGTGGTGGAAGGAAAGCATATGCCCATGAAATGTTTCCATGCTACTAAAGGGAAATGGGCAGGTGCTCACCGTGGGGACAAGGAAAAAATAAGTTCAGAAGCAGAAAGCAATGGTCTCACTGTGGTAGTATTTTAAGCAGTCCACTGTATCCCTGTAGTTTTCTGGAATAGTGCTCACTATTGCTCACAGTAATCCTCCTCAAGTACAAATATTGCATTTAGGCACAGTCTCTGACATTGGTGCAGTAACTGCATGAGACAGTTCCCAACATCAGACATAGTCACTCTTCTCAGGCAGTGTCACCTCATGAGGAATAGTTATCTCAATTAGGTATAGTCACCCACATCATGTACAATCACACCTACATAGTAATACCACTCAAGGAACTGTCACCAATATAGTAGCAATCCTCATTCGCAGACAATCTTGCTCCCATCAATAACTGCTGTTCCATCAGGCGGTTACACCAACAGCATGAGTCAGATCCATGAGAATATTTACTCAGTAAGGCACTCCCTCATAAACTACCTTCAGAAAATATCACAGGTAAAAAAGAGAAGAAATGCAAAAGGTGGAGCCGGGAACACACATATTGACAGATAACGAGAGACAAAGGAAGAAGTGTTCAAGTGCATGAGAGATAGTGTCAGAGAAAACCCAGAGAGAAGGATTCTGTGTAGAATTAAGGGGCCATTAAGAGGAGATGATGGTGACAGGAAGTGGGAGTTAGAGAAAAAGATAGTTCAACTAGATAGAATGACAGTAGTTGAGAGTGTACAGCCGTGTAGCAAACTGAGTTCAAAAAGAGGGAAGAGAGAAGTGACAGTCAAGGAAATAGGGAGATACAGAGGCCAAGAAGAACAGCAAATGAGACCACAAGAGAAGCAGTATAAAAGTAGTATCAGTGCAAGAGATAACGTGTAGCCACTGTAGGGTATGTGTGTAGAATTGTGGGTAGGACAGGAAAATAGAGACAAGGAAGTGAATTAGATAGACAGAAGTCATTTGGGAGATAGAACAGGAATAGTATGATAGAAAAAAGAACAGACAATACCGAGCATAAAGAGACTGGAAGAAAAGAGAGAAGTTGAGAGGGTAAGAAAGAGAGGAAAGAGACAGACAGGATGTGTATCAAGGTCCAAGTTTAACCTGCCTATATTCCCCATTCCCACAGTATTTTCTAGAGTCCTGTCAGGTAAGGCATTTTTTTCATGATAATCCCCCAGACTAGCCCGGGTGCTTACTGCTAACTTCTGTTTGGAACCACCTAATACAACACTTCATGTGATCAAATAAATGGTCACATTAAACTTATTTATTTATAATTGATGAAGCCTGTTTAAATGACTTGTAATGCAAGGGTGACTTCAGAAAGTCACAATTTTCTTACCCTACCGTTCTAGTACCCATTTCTAATTACCTACAGCAGTTTGCACTTAAGAGAGCTGCTTCTCCCCTGCAAGAGAAGTGAAGCACTCCCATAAAGTGGAACACAGGGTTTTCTGGAGGGTGGCGGTGTGACCGCCTCCTGCCAGTATGTCTCTGGGGCAGTGACCATAGATGATCCAGCTTCAATTGGGCTACCACCTCTGAGAGGCAAATGTGAGTCAAATCCTAGCATACCCGCTCCTTAGTGCAAGTAGACAGGCTGGGATCTCTTCCAGAAGGGGAAAATCTTTTGTAACACTGTTTCTTCAGGAGAAGTGGCTAATTAGTCCTGACACATCTCTGGGGTGTGACCCTGGCTCTGTTCCAGGGAGGAAGGTTCCCATCATCATGGATTTAGGCAGAGAGATTCACTGTGCCATTATTTAGTACCAACCGCGTAGAAAGTGATGTAAAAGGGGCTAGGGTAGGCTGGTGGGAATTATAGCGCCATAGGCTAGTGAGTCCTCCCAAACTCAAATTTGAAATTCACATAAAAGCAGCACCTGTGTCTTCCACTGTCAGAACACTGCTGGGCTCAGAAAGAACAGAAGAAGGACTGCACCTGCTGAACCTTTGGACTACAGAAAGAAAGGCTGCAACAAGGAAGACTGCACCTGCTGCGCCTACTGAGCCAAGATAGGACCTCATAAAGACAAGGGACGATCCTGCTGTTCAACCCATGGATAGAGGTGCACAATAGCTAGAACTGTAGCCTCCTTGGCTAGTGAATCCTCACCAGGCTCAAACTCGAAATTGGCATAAAACTGACACCCCTGGCTTGCAGTCTCAGAACACTACTGGACTCAGAAAGAACTGAAGGACTGCACCTGTGGACACCGAAAGAAAAGCTGCATCAAGGAAGACTGTGCCAGTTGCACCTACTGAGCCAAGACAGAACCTTTGAAAGAGAAGGGCTGCTACTGCTGTTGAACCTGTGGAGAGAGACCCCAAGGGCTAGACCTGCTCCCATTCATGCCAGGACCCTGTCTGTGGACTCCAAGACCTAATTGGCTAGCCTCCTGTTAAGCTACAGGGATACAAAATCTAAGGAATAACTGCTCTTGCAAAGTTTCCAGCTTACCAGGTCACCTTGGATTTACCCTGGGGTCCACTGGTTTAGCTGAAAGATTGAAATATAGCCCAAAACGCATTCCTCTCAAGCACTGGACCCTTGGCCAAGTGGACTCCTTCTAGCCCCAGGACTGAAATTGTCAACCAAAGCCAAAGATAACATTTTCTGAGGCCAGATTGGTAGGCTGTTAAATTGCCCCCTAATTGTGGTTTGTTGGTCGCCTCAAATGCAGCTGGCTACCAAGGCTTTCACTGGACCCCTGCTGTTCACCATTCCACCAGTGTTGAACTCAAGGCCACACTAAGGCCCTAATTATGAGTTTGGCAGGTGGAAAAGGTCTCCCGCCAAACTCCTGCAGTCGTGTTACCTCCAGTGCAGTCCCCTTCCTGCGGCTCCTATTAAGAGTTTATCACTGGGTTAGTGGGCAGAAACAAAGTTTCTGCCCGCTGGCCCAGTGGGAAACAGCCCACAACATTGACACTGGCTCAAATATGGGCCGGCGGCAATGTTACGGTGCATAGGGAGCACCCATCACACTTTTCACTGTCTGCAAGGCAGACAACGAAAAGCATGATGGAGCTGGCCATGGGGCCGGTTGCACTGCCCATGCCAAGTGCATGGCAGTCAGGGGCCGCCGTGAGGCCCCCTGCATCCTGTCTACAGCAGCATATACTTGGCGTTGCAACCGCCATGTAAACCCGCCGGCACCACCAGGCTATCGACCGGTGTAAACATGGTGGTGTCGGCTGTCCGACCATGGCACGCTCACCACAGTCGTAATGTGGCGGCCAGACAGCCACATTGGCAGTGGTCCGACCACCACCGTGACGCAGTCTCATTAGGGCCTCAGTCTGCAGAATACTCGCAAAACTCACTGTCTGTGAGAAAAAGCACCAGCAGCATTTCTATGTGTGATGGTTAAACCTTGCCTGGGACCAACCTGGCACCCCTCTCTGATTCTGACTTCCAAAGCAGGCAGCCTGAACCTTTGACTCCATCCCTGACTTGCATGTTCAAGGCACATAGACTATAGCTAAAAGTGAAAAGCAGTGATTTACAAACTTGCAACTTTTCACACCTTCAGGAGTAAAAAGCAGTGACTTATGAAAAGCTTGTAAAAATCATAACTCCAGGTCCCTGAATCAGATGTTTGACATTTTGGTGACTAATTGAAGAACAAATTCACTCTATTTTTATAAATTGGAGTAGGATTGTTTAAAAGTATTGTGTCTCTTGCTTAGTAGCTATTTTGGTCCTGATAAATGTTTTACACTTGTTACATTTGACTTAAGACTGACTGCTCTGTGCCACAGCTACCCCAGACACAACTAAGCTTGAACATGAAGTAACCTGAACGTGATATGGATTACTGACAGTATTACTTGGTGAGTTCTCACAACCACCCCAACTAATAATACACATTTCTCACAAGCATACTCACTCTATACAACAGCTTACGCGCACATATGCACAGGTTGGAGATGTCCCTGTGGTAACTTCTAGAAAAAAAGTAATTATCTTGTATCATGGACACACTTCAGTTTCATATGCCAATAAGAAGAAAAACATTATTTGCCAGTGGATAAAGTGCACAAATATTTTATTTTTGCAAGTATAAATGTTAATTATTGCAAACATTGAGCAATAACTTGCTTGATGGCAAACCACATTGGCATTTGACATACATCCCATTTGTCAGGACTAGGTTTCTTAATTTCAAGATTCAAGAGTCCTGATTGTCAGATTCTAAAGGAAATTGGCTGCACTCCCCAAAACATAACTATGTACAGGTTGTGAGGGAACACAAATATCAGTACTAAACCCTGGAGTTGGAGGTAGGAGTGAAGGTGGAGAGATAAGAGACAGCTGAAATTCTGTGATCTTGTAAACCACACATCTTTTATTTTTCAGGGATTCTTAATAACATTTGTAATTATGATTGACAAATGTACAATGAAGATATGAAAAAGTGAGTTTCACTGTACTTGATAAATATTGGAATCAACTTAGAAGAGATAATATTGCTAGAAATGCTTACTGGCTTCAGGAAGGAGGGCTGCAGTGAACTCAAGCCACAACCAGAGGAAGCCAGTACCATCAAGAGTAGAATTCTTGGTTGAAAGCAAACCTGTAATTCATCAAGGAAGAAGGAGAACAAACATAGCAACCAGTAAAAAAATCATAATTTACAGGCAAGTCAGAGATCACAAAACCAGTCAGTAAACAAAACCAAATCATAAACTGAGGGCAAGTCAGAATGTATGCAAAAGGTTCAGGGAACTGCCCTCAAGAAGGAAAACAAAACATCACAGGAGAGAAGTGCAAATGCAGTATACGAAAACCTAAAGTGTTCGGGAAGGTGCCAATGCAACACAAAAAGTTGCCAGCCACGTCCCAAAGAAAAGGGACTGCTTAAAAAGCCTTACTGTCGCTTATGACCTGGTCATCCCTCCCACTGACATTTTCTGATAACTATCCTGATGCCGCAGCTGCAATAGATTGGACTTCCACAACCTTATTGCTATTCTAATGTGATTCCACGGCATCCTTTCCCAGAAACAAATCCTCTCTCCACATATCCTTCTCATTCTAGAAATGTACCTTAGTAAAAAAAACAGTTCTGAGAATATCCCGGCTTGAACTAATGTAGCTATGGGACAAACAGCAGCCCATTCGGGAGTGTTAATTTCAAGCTGTACTACAATTATATTTAATTTTGAGGTAAACAACACAAAACAATAAAAGTTTAATAAGCCAAAAGACACCATGACTACTAACATATGTTTAGATCAACCAGAGGTGTGATATATTAATATTTTAAAGCAAAAATAACTACAAAAAGGGAAACTGTTTGAAGTTGACTGGTGCGTAGGTGAAATGTCATGTCAACCAATAAGCAGCGGCGGTTGGATACGCCAAGTGGGCCATCTCAGTCAATAGTTTTACCTTTGGATTTAGTATCTGAAATGTAAATAAAAATCTTCCATTGTGGCAAGACCCACAGTTTTGGCCGATGAGGGCCTTTTGAGGTTGATTATGTTGCTGTTCAGCTCCCACTGCAACCTTTACATTTATTGCCAAAAGATCAGAGTGGGCCAAACCTGGATTTCATAGCATTTGAGGTTGCCCCACAGACAGGACTGATTTGCAAACGCGCACCAATTTAAGGATTCACCTTGAGACTTAATCACTTTATTCAAAGTCAAAATTCTCCAGCAGGTCATGGCTGAAAGCTTTTGTTGATCAGGGATCCACAAGGTGGGATTCATTTGCTTCAATGTCCATCTGAACCATTTTTCTGTTTGGCAAAAACCTCTGAATGGGATAAATCTGGGTCAGGATGTACAGAGATTTTGCCTCTGCGCTACAGCCCTTACACAAAATCCGTTCTGGCTTTTACTAAGCCATGAACATTTGAATTGTGTGGCTTTATGAGGATTAGTATGTACAACGTGTCAGAAATGGCCCTTTCTGCAGGATCCATCCCAAACTTTTGCCTTCCTCCTCCTCTTTTTCTGACCTTCTTTTTGTTAGCCTTAGGACTCTGAGCACATTATCACTGCTATCCCTTGCTTAAGTGCATGCACCCTCTCCCTAATCATGGTTTAATTGGTACATCCATAATTAGAAAACTTTAATTTACTTATAAGTATCTGGTAAAATAAACTACATGAGCCCAGGGCCTGTAAATGAAATACTGTTAGTGGGAGTAGAGCACTGCTTGTGCCACCCTCTCAGGTAGCCCTCAAACATGTCTCAGGCCTGCCATTGCATTGCCTGTGTGTGCAGTCACACTACTGTGTTGAATATCTTGCCAAGCCTTATGCTCCCATTTTAATGTATGTGTCACCTTTAAGATAGGCCCTAGGTAGCCCATACAGCAGAAGGCTATGTAATTAAAAGGCAGGATATATACATTTAAGTTTTACTTGTCGGTGCAGTGAAAAACTCCCTTTTTAACTACTGGCCTACCTCTCTCATAGGCTAACATTGGGGATTTCCTATTACTTTTAATAAGCTGTAATTCCTAATCGAAAAGGAGGAGATATGTCATGTTTAGTACCTTTGGAACTGTAATAATAAACCCTCTTTAATGGCAAAGGCAGATTTATTGCTACAATTTAGCAAATGCCACTTTAACAAAGGTGGCATTTTTTTTGATATTAGCCCTGTGTGCCTGCAGTCTGTCTCCAATACACATTTGGGCCGGGTGACAGCTGAACGTTGTACATTCCCTCTGGGCAGCCATACTCAAAGGGAGTTAAGGTGTGACTGATGGGCCATCAACATCCTGGTAGGCCATCCTGGGTAGGATGGGAAGGAGGAGCTGACACTTACACCTGAATAGGTAGTGTGCTGCTTTAACACAAAGAGCTGCATAACCCCCTGCAGTGAGTCTGCAACCAGGGCAGGACTAAAGTACCTCTATGCACTTCAAACATGCTTCATTGAAATCACCCCTACTTCAATGGCACAACTGGGTATACATACTTGACCAGTTACCCAATCAACTCAATACACTGCTGGACCTGTGAAAAACTCTGCCAGAAAAATGGACTGCTATGCTCCTACAAGGTCTGCCACTCTGGACATCTATTATGGAAGAGCTGCTTTTCTGTTGTGCTGCCATTCTTCCTGCTGCCCCACTGTCCTGCTGAGGAAGGACTGGACCCATCTCACTTGAACCCAGAGTGACACTAAGGGCTTGCTAAATTGCCGCCTGTTCTTCTAAAGTCTAAGGGACACAAAAGACTTCACGCTCATCATCAACAGCACCTCAAGTTTACTTGCTGCATGTCTTGCTTTGCAATGGTGTGCTTATCCAGTCCTGGGCCCTTGTAAGTGGGTATAAAGTGCTGCAACTGTGTGCCGATCGGACCCGCTGCATCTCCATCGACAATAATTCAGCACTGCTGCTGTGAGGATATTGCATCACTGTAGATGCTGGCACATCCCCACTGCTGTGAAGATCGGGAACATTGAATACCGACTGCATGGTGCATTGCCTCCATTCCCCACACATCTCGACTTTGAGTGGCTCAGAGCTGATGCATCACTTACAACTTCAGGTTTGACGCCAAAGCATTGCCTTCCTTGCTCAGTTCACCTTCAATCAATCAATCACAAATATTTATAGAGCGCGCTACTCACCCATGAGGGTCTCAAGGTGCTGGGGGGGAGCCAAGGGGGCAGGGAGGGTCACTGATCGAACAACCATGTCTTGAGGTTCTTTCTGAAGAGCAGGAGGTCTTTGGTTTTGCGAAGGTTGGTGGGGAGGGAGTTCCAGGTTTTGGGGGCGAGGTAGGAGAAGGACCTGCCTCCTGTGGTGGTGCGTTGAATGTGGGGGACTGTGTCTAGGGCAAGGTCGGCTGATCGGAGATTGCATGTGAGAGTGTGGAAGTTCACTCTTTCATTGAGGTAGGTTGGGCCGGTGTTGTGGAGGGATTTGTGAGCGTGGCTGAGGATCTTGAATGTGATTCTCTTGTCTATGGGGAGCCAGTGCAGGGATTTGAGGTGTGGTGAGATTCCTTCATGGCAGGGGAGGCCAATGACGAGGCGTGCAGCTGTGTTCTGGATTCTCTGGAGTTTGCGTTTGAGTTTGAGTGTTGTGCCGGCGTAGAGGGCGATGCCGTAGTCTAGTCTGCTGCTGATGAGTGCATGGGTGACTGTCTTCCTGGTTTCTGGGGGAATCCATTTGAAGGATTTTTTTAGAGTGCAGAGTGTGTGGAAGCAGGAGGAGGTTAGAGCATTGATTTGCTGTGTCATGGAGAGGGAGGGGTCCAGGATGATGCAGAGGTTGCGTGCGTGGTTTGCTGGGGTGGGTGCGGGGCCTAGGGCGGTGGGCCAACAGAGTCGTCTCATGTGGTTTTGTTGGGGCCGAAGATGATGATCTCGGTTTTGTTGGAGTTGAGCTTGAGGTGGTTAGTGGTCATCCAGTTGACGGTGTCGAGGAGAGCAGCGTGTAGGATGGTTTTGGTGGTCGTGGGGTTGCGGGTGAGGATGAGTTGGGTGTCATCTGCGTAGGAGAGGATAGTGATTCCGTGTGCTTGGAGGATGTTGGCTAGGGAGATGATGTAAATGTTGAAGAGTGTGGAGCTGAGGGAGGATCCTTGGGGGACTCCGCAGATGATCTTGGTAGTGGTGGAGTGGAAGGGTGGAAGGTGGACTCTCTGGGTCCGGTTGGTGAGGAAGGAGGTGAGCCAGTCTAAGGCTTTGTGGCAAATTCCTATGTTGGGGAGGCGTGTGCAGAGTGTGTGGTGGCAGACGGTGTCAAAGGCTGCAGAGAGGTCTAGGAGGATGAGTAAGACGGTCTCGCCTTTGTCGACTTTGGTCCTGATGTCGTCTGTGCATGCGATGAGGGCGGTTTCCGTGCTGTGGTTCTTGCGGAACCCGGATTGTGAGGGGTCAAGAGTGTTGTTTGTTTCGAGGAAGTGGGATAGGCGGGCATTGACTAGTTTCTCGGCAACCTTGGTGGGGAAAGGGAGGAGGGAGATGGGGCAGTAGTTGTGGAGGATCTCTGGGTTGGCTTTGTTTTTTTTTAGGAGAGCGGTGATTTCTGCGGGCTTCCAGGGGTCTGGGTAGAGTCGAAAGAGGAGTTGATTATGTTGCGGAGTATGGGGGTGATGGTTGGGCTGGCTTTGTTGTAGATGCGATGTGGGCAGGGGTCGGAGGAGGATCTCAAGTGGATGGAGTTCATGTTTTTTTCGGTTTCTTCGTGTGTGGTGGGGGCCCAGGTGGTGAGTGTGGTGGGGGGTCGTGAGTGGGGGGTTGGTTTGGGTGAGTGAGGGGTGTGTGTGGTGGGTGGGTGTGGTATGAAGCTGTTGTGGATGTCCAGGATTTTGTGGAGGAAGTGGTTGGAAAGGGCGTCACATCGGGGCTGTGTGTGTGAGGAGTCTTTGTTGCTGGCTTTGGGTTTGGCAAGTTCATTAATGATGGTGAAGAGTTCTTTGCTGTTTTGATAGTTGTTGTCAAGGCGTGTTTTGTAGTGATCTCTTATATGCGGTGCATATGAGTTGGTGATGGGTGCGAATGGTGGTTTTGAGGGTGGAGAAGTTGGTTGTAGAGGGTTCTAGTCGCCATATTTTCTCAGCTTGGCGGCATTTGCGCTTGGAGTCTTGGAGTTCAGGGGTGAACCATGGGGCGTTCTTATTGTTGCGGGTGGCGATGTGATTTCTGAGGGGGGCTAGTGTGTCTGCACAGGTGGTGATCCATTTGGAGGGGTTGTGTGCTCCTGTGTTGGGGTCATTGGCGTGGGGGGGGTGAGCCAGTTGGGAGTTTAGTCATTCTGTGGGGATCTTGTCCCACATGCGGTAGGGTGTGGTGTGTTGATGGTGGTGTGTGGGGGGTTTGGTGAATGAGAAGTGGACTCAGTGGTGGTCAGTCCAGAGGAGTTCGGTGGTGTGGGTGTAGGCTATGTGTTGGCTTGAGGCGAAAATTGCGTTGAGCGTGTGTCCTGCTGAGTGGGTGGGTGCGGTGACCAGTTGTTTGAGTCCGAGGTTGGTGAGGTTGTCTATGATGGAGGTAGAGTTGTGGTCTTGTGGGTTTTCCAAGTGAAAGCTGAAGTCACCGAGGAGGATGTAGTCTGTGGAGGTGAGGGCGTGTAAGCTGATGGTGTCGGTGATGGTGTCGCAGCAGGCGGGGCGTGGTCCTAGTGGTCTATAGGTTAATGTGTCTCTGAGGGTGGAGTTGTTGTTAATGTGGATCAGGAAGTGCAAGTGTTCTGTGTTGTCGATATTGTCTTGGGAGCTGGTGGTGACTTTGATGGTGTCCCTGTGTAGGATGGCAATGCAACCACCTGGAGTGTTGAGGCGGTCTTTGCGTTGGAGTTTATATCCCTTGGGGGTGGCAATGGCTATGTCGGGTTCTGAGGAAGGGTTGGTCCAGGTTTCCGTGAAGAAGGCGATGTCAGGTGAGTGTGATGAGGTCCCAGAGTTCTATGGCATGTTTATGAAGGGAGCGGGTGTTGAGGTGCAGGCAGTTGAGGTGGTTGTGGTGGGTGGTATTGGTATGGTGCATAAGGGTGTTGTTGCAAGATGTGTTCTGGTTGTGGGCTGGTGTGCGGCGGGGTTGGTTGGTGGGGGTGGGGGCAGAGCAGGTGAGTATTGCATTGGGGGTGTTGTGTTTGTTGAAGGTGGGGTCGCTGTGGTTGGTGTGTGGTGTGAGGGATGAAGAGCAGGAGAAATGACAGGTGTGGCAGGTGAAGGGGCCATGAGTGTGTGTGGGGCTAGAAGGGGTGCACGTGGGGCGGGGGCCTGGGTTGAGTGAGTGGAGGGTGAGGGGGGAGTATGTTTGTCTGAGAGGGCCATGGGGACTGGTGCTGGGCGCAGTCTTGGCGTGGACGGACACAGACAGGCTTGCCTTTGGCGCGCCAGCGGCACCGCCGCGCTACTGCTGCCATAAAGGGAGGGGAGGGTGGGAGTGGCAGCTGGGAGGAGGAATGGCTGGTCGAATGAGAAGGCTGGGGGGGGGGGTCGCAGGGGATGCAGCAGCGGGAAAACTGGAAAAGATAAAGATGGTGAGGAGGAGGAGAGGGGAGGCGGGAGGGGCCGCAGGGGACGCAGCAGCAGGGAAACTGGAAGAGAAAAAGACGGTGAGGAGGAGGAGGGGGGAGCCGGGAGGGGCCGCAGGGGACGCAGCAGTGGGGAAACTGGAAAAGATAAAGACGGTGAGGAGGAGGGGGGAGGCGGGAGGGGCCGCAGGGGACACAGCGGCGGGGAAACTGGAAAAGATAAAGATGGTGAGGAGGAGGAGGCGGGAGGTGGGAGGGGCCACAGGGGACGCAGCAGCAGGGAAACTGGAAAAGATAAAGACTGTGAGGAGGTGGTGCGGGTTGCGGAGCGGGGAGCGACCTGCCTGCAGAAGCAGGGTCAAGGGTTGCTCCCTGTTACCGCGCTGAGGCTGCCAAAAAAGGAGGGGAGGGTGGGAGTGGCAGCTGGGAGGAAGGAGGGCTGGTCGAATGGGAAGGCTGGGGGGAGGGCCTGCAGGGGACACAGCGGCGGGGAAACTGGAAAAGATAAAGATGGTGAGGAGGAGGAGGGGGGAGGTGGGAGGGGCCGCAGGGGACCCAGCGGCGGGGAAACTGGAAAAGAAAAAGAAGGTGAGGAGGAGGAAGGGGGAGGCGGGAGGGGGCGCAGGGGAAGCAGCGGCAGGGAAACTGGAAAAGAAAAAGACGGTGAGGAGGAGGATGGGGGAGGCGGGAGGGGCCACAGGGGACGCAGCGGCGGGGAAACTGGAAAAGATAAAGACGATGAGGAGGAGGAGGGGGAGGTGGGAGGGGCTGCAGGGGAAGCAGCGGAGGGGAAACTGGAAAAGAAAAAGACAGTGAGGAGGAGGATGGGGGAAGCGGGAAGGGCCGCAGGGGACGCAGCGGCGGGGAAACTGGAAAAGATAAAGACAGTGAGGAGGTGGCGCGGGTGGCGGAACAGGGAGCGACCTGCCTGCAGAAGCAGGGTCAATGGTTGCTCCCTGTTACCGCGCCGCGGCTGCCATAAAAAGAGGGGAGTGTGGGAGTGGCACCTGGGAGGAGGGAGGGCTGGTCGAATGGGAAGGCTAGGGGGGAGGGCACGCAGGGGACACAGCGGCGGGGAAACTGGAAAAGATAAAGATGGTGAGGAGGAGGAGGAGGGAGGCGGGAGGGGCAGCAGGGGACCCAGCAGCGGGGAAACTGGAAAAGAAAAAGACGGTGAGGAGGAGGAGGGGGAGGCGGGAGGGGCCGCAGGGGACGCAGTGGAGGGGAAACTGGAAAATATAAAGACGGTGAAGAGGTGGCGCGGGTGGCAGAGCGGGGAGCGACCTGTCTGCTGAAGCAGGGTCAAGGGTTGCTCTCTATGTCAATGCATTGCTAACCATGGTATTGTTTAAACATACCAAGACTGGTCCCTGTATCTGACCCATACTCCATTGTGGTCAGACTGAATTTTCAGGTTTGCCCTGGTCCAACATGACCAGATATTCCCGGTTGGCACTTTATGATTTTAAGCAATACAACTAAGTTTATTCTATAAAAATATATCACTCAACTTCTACTTGTTGGATTTTGTCATTTTGGTCATTTTGTTCATAAAACAATCTATTTTTCTAACTCGGTGTGGATTCTTTTTTGTGATATTTTCACAATTTTATTGTTTGAAGTGTTGCACAAATACTTTACTCATGGCTTCTTAAGTTATGCCTCCCTGATCTGTGGAATGTTCCCAGAGGTTGAGCACAGGTTCATTTTGAGTGTGTATCTGACTTACCCTGACTCTGATTGTGGTTCCTGCTAGGACAGGGTTCATACCTCCACCAACCAGAACCCCAATTTCTAACAGCTGTCCACACATAAAGCGACTAACAACCTGTATTGTCACTTCATCCAGCATGGAACAAGTACAGGGGAGGTAGGGGATTCCTTCCACATCAAAGCCACTGTCTAGATGTTTCTCCCACCTTCCAGAACCATGGCACCAGGGGATAAATAATGAACCTAAGACACCACCACTTGTACCACAGTACACTTCTAGACCTGTGGATACTCTGCCAGGAAGAAGGATTGCTGCGCTGCTGAAAGGACTGCTACTCCACTGGACCATTACTCTGAAGAAACTGCAGCCTTTCTGTGCTGACCTGCTGGCCTTTTGCCTGGGGAAGAAGAACTGGACCAGCAACCCCATTTTGAACTCAGGACCCAGAGTGACTCAAAGGGCTAGACTTCTGGCTTCCTTGATCTGAGCCTCAGGGGTATAACAGGCACCCCACAGCTCCTGTACTTTTCTTCAGTGACTACTTGACCCCCAAAAGGGGCCTCTCAGGTTCTGGGTCCTTGGTGTCGCTCTTGAGCTCTTACAGTCATGATTTTGGGCTCTTGGTTATCCCGAACGGGCTCATTCACCCAGGCTCTAGGCTGCTTGTCTGTGAACTCTGGACTGTTGCTTGCACCACACCAACCACCGCCAGAAACACTCTCTTTACTCCTAGTGACCTTCTTCAGTGCAAATGGGACTCTTGCACAAAACTTGAGAAGGTAAGCCTTCACTGGGACTAATCTGGGAGTGTATTCAACCCACGCTCCATCATGGTCAGCTTGAACTTTTGACTTTGAACTGGTCCAGCGTGACCAGATAGCCATGGCTCGTGCTTTATGCTTTTAGGTGCTATGCTGTAGTTTATTCTTTAAAAATTCATAACTTCAGTTCAATTGATTGGATGTTGTTGTTTTGTTCTTGTTTTATTCATTACATTTTGCTCTATTTTTCCAACCCAGGGTGTAATATTTTTTGGGGTGATTTCACTGTTTTACTTTTTGAAGTGTTGTACAAATACTTTACATGTTGCCTCTAAGTTAAGCTTGACTTCTTTGTGCCAAGCTACCAGTGGGTTTAGCACAGCTTAATTAGGGATTGCTTGTGCGTTATCCTGACTAGGATTGTGATTGATGCTTGACTAGGGCTCACATCCCGGATAACCTATAACTCAGTTTCTAACAGCTGTGTTCCGCAGCACAAACAGAAAGATGAATATGCCTGTAAATTATCTTTTTCTGCACAAAAGCAATTCTGCCAGTACCTCAGTCACCCTGGAACCATGATGCATTAGCACTAGGCAGCTATAAGTGCACCAGTGTGTAGAGGGATCTGACAAGCGCCATATCTTAGTAAACATGACGTCCTCAGCTGTCTTCAGTCCACACAATGCAGAGTAGCAAAGTGCTTTGCTGTCCTGTATTGTGTGAATTATTAGTAAATATGCCACCTGGTTGTCTTACCTACTTTGTTTGCAAACTCTATAGGCAAGCCTCAGCATCTTGTGCCAGTCCTCAGTTGCAAAAGAAAATTGATAAGTGCTATTCTTTTCAAAGTGTTGGGCATGCTTCTCCTGGTTCATCTATGAGCCCCTAACTCAGAGTAGGCTTCTAGATAAAAAAATTCAATCCAGCCTGCAAGGTCAAGTCCTCTGTGTCAGCTGGGCCACCTTTGAGTCAGGATTTCTTCTGCATGTTATGTCCCTAATGCAGGCCCAACGACTTTGCCACTGGAGAGCCATTCTAGTCCCAGTGTGCCATCAGGATTCAGGACTATTCCAGGACAGCAGGACTTTCCTTATATCAGACATTAGGAGCCTTCATAAAGCAGGACCCTCTTCTTCAGGTAGAGTCTTCACAAGTCCAGGAAGGTTATGAGGTGGTGGTGTTTGGTGGCTCAGATTGATCCTGAGCACTAGCCAATGCATGCATTGCCCCACTTTGTAAACCCTTGCGCCACACTATGCTCGCGCCAGGAATAATGTATGCAAGGAAGCATTCCCCTGTTAGGGTGCTGGAAAAATGGCGCAATTAAATCTACTCAGAGCAGGTGTTAAAAGGGGGCTTCCATTATTTATAATGGGCCCCTATGTACTCTGCAGGAGTAGTGCCAAAAGTATGGCACTATTTCAGCAGAGTACATCAATAGCGTAAAAAAAATGACACTATTTCCCCCTGCCCTGGGCCATGGTGTGCCGTGTTTTAAATATGGTGCCCACATGGTGGTGGTAAGAGGTGCTAAGGGGTGCAGAAAATGGTGCAGCACCACTTTTCTTAAATCTGCCCCTTAGTCTCTTGAATGAAAGTCAAAAATACTGTGTGGGGCAAGGCACCCAGCTGTGGCTGAAGAGGGCTCCACTTCATTGAATAGCCAATAAATGAGGTCTCTGTAAAACTGTTGACTTTTGTCAGGGAAGCTCGGTGCAGTGGAACTTTGAATGCTACACCCAAAAAGGGTCCCTCACTGGCTGGATACTTTTCGCACCTTTGCCAGGTGAAGATTTCTACGTTTGGACATAGTCACTTATTTGGAGCTTGGATTCTTCCTGAGGGGCAAGGCTGCAAGTTATAGTCAAACAGGGCTCTATGATGCTAGATATATTGTCCATGAGGGCCTGCTGAATCAGATTTGCTGATCTGGAAGAACTCAGAGGAAGCATCCTGAATCTTTGGGCGAGTGGCTAAACATCTCCATTGGAGCTGCTTCACAAGTTGGTCCCATTCCACTGCTGGTTTGCAGAGCAAGAATTTCACAAAAGGTTTAGAAGTCCCAGGTTTCAGTGTTTGTTAGGAAGAGTACAGTTTGACCTTATCCAAGGGTCCAGGGCATTGGGGATAGTACCTGGTGGTCGGGACTCACTCCAACAGAGAACAGTAGTAAGATCCAGACCAGGTCCAGTTAGAACTGGTCATCTGGGAATGCAGTAAAAGCTCTTGAAGCTTGATATGTGCTTATCACCCAAACAGGGGTCAGCCTTATGACTCTTGGAGTCAACTTCCTTGTCCATGGATGCAAGAGAAGTGAGCAGTGCAGTGTTCAGGACCCTTCTGAGGTCAAAGACATCAGTTCCAGCCCTCTTCTGTTCTTCAACAATTCCAGAAGTGACATGACGGGGACACTGTGAGTGAAACATTTATGCCAGAAGAAAGTCCTGGTCACTCCCTAACTAATGGAGTAAATGTTCACTGGGGTGATCTTAACCATGTATGCACCACTCATGTGTGTTTTACTGCAGACAACCCCACAGAGCCCCTCTCTGCCCAAAAACAACACAGCAGAAACGTTCTTCCACTGTGCAGAGCTCCTATGCCCACCCTAGAGGTGCATCCAGAGAAATGAGCAACCCCTCTTCTGTAGTTATTTAAAACTGGATCTGGAGGCAGCTCTGTTCCTACTGGGTTTAGTGCCTGACTGGCTAGGGGGACAAAGGAAGAGGCAGGCACATGTATTAACTATATTGGCCTGTGACAGAGCACTCCCCTTTGAAGTGGATGAAGTTATTGTGCACAGCTCTATGATCAGCCTTCCAGAGAAACAGAACACCTCCCCTCACCCAAGGCCTTTGTCTCACCTCTGGGAGCAATTTCATGCCTCATTAATGGGGCTATTCATCTTCTAGGTGACAGTTAGAAGCTCTGTCCATTTTGCTTCTAGAGGGCTTCTAGAAGCTTTAAGAAGGTAATAGGCAATAATTGTGAATGCCTCCTCTAAAATATGTATTACAAACCTCACTTTACCAATGAATTGGGTTTCTAATAATATAAATTTAAAGCCCAATAATTACTTCATTAGCTCATCCCATGTAGGGACATCAAAGTCCTTATAGCCAGCAGACGGGACAATGGAAATGCACTTTATGCCGGCATCTTCACCCAGCTCATTCAGAGGCTCCAAACAACCCACAATGCCACTGCCAGACTCATCCTGGACTTGCCCCACAGTATTTACATCTTCGTAGCATTTAGGACCTTTTCACTGTAAGGTCATTCCCTTCTCTTAAATATCACGCTTCCTGTCTTAATAACCACTTAGAACTATTTAGGGATTACTAATTCATTTTTAAATTATGGTTTGTGCCTGTCAAATTTGTTTTATTTCAACAGGTCAAATTTGCAGTTACAATCTTCACCACTGTGCTACACATGGCAGTCCAACTGTCATGTTGGCCCTATCCTTGCAGTAGGTGATACAATGTGTGCTGCAGACCACTAGGTGCAGGTAACGTGCACGCCTTGGGTCCAATTAAGGTACTATTTACTAGGAACGTATAAGTTAAATATGCCAATTAGGAGTATGCCAATTTCATCAGGTTGAAAAGAGAAGCACAGCCACTTTACCACGAGCTAGCATAAAATATATATATAAAAAGGCTTTTCCTAGATGGCAAATCCGTTTTTTTCTATTTTTCACGTGTTAGCTTAGGACATTTAAGCTACAGCCTAGCAAGAGCACACTAGTGCTCCTGGCAAGCATATGTTTTGTTATTTATATTGATGGTTTCAATACATATTGCAGCTCACATATGCCATTTAACTTCCATGCATTAGGGATAATTTCTATAGCTTCGTCAGTGGTTTTACAGGACAACTAAATAGTCCAATTGGATGAATTTGTTTTACCAGTAGCAATGTACTACCAGAACACAAACTCTGTGACACCAATTAGCAGATTCCTAATAACAGTAACAATATGGTTAAGAAATAAGTGAAAAGCCACAAAGTCTGAATATAGTATTCTTGCAGTGTGGATAACTGATTAGCTATGTCAACTCAGTAAGACATTGAATAATAAATAATTTTCCTAAATAGATGATAGTACACATATTACTGGGCCAGACTAATCATGTTGTAGTGACTGGGTCTCCTCACACATCTCAACCAGCAGGTTCAGTCCTTCTAATGTTCTTTCAGAAATCTAGCTGAGTGGTCTAAGGCTGGTGCCTCAGGTATGCCTGGTACCAGCTGGTGGTTGGAGTTAACTCCTGGCTCCTCTCTAACCAATGGGGTAAATGTTCCAAAGGGAAACCTGTCCAGATTCCCATCCTAAAAGGGCCAGGTTGTATGCTTGCATGTGTGGGAGGCCAGAAACTCAGAAAACAAACAAACGATTTGTTCACAAGCAACCCAGACATGCTATGGGCACATCTAGAACTTGTAGAGACTTCCAGGGACGACTAGCTGTGGGCCCATCTAGAAATCTCTATAGACTTCAAAGTGTTATGAAGTTTGATGGCCATCTTGGCTGTGGCTGTTCTATTTAATTCATGTCCAAATGCCACCGGTGCTCATTCTTCAGAAGCATTCATACCATGAGGGCAAACAGCAAGAGAAAGGTGATCTGCTGTGCAACAACACGTGTGGTAGCACAGGATACAAGCATTTGTTTTGCCTAAATCTGTAAATTAGGTAGGTGATGATGGGTTATGTATCAAGAATGGCAAATCCATAACTATATGCTGCATCCACAAAATGGCACAATCATAGTTCTAGTGTACCTGGCTATTACCCACTGTTGGTGAGACACCTGATGCAGGTTTTTGCTGTTAGTGAGTTATCTGGCTCTAGCTTTCTGGTTGCAGTTTCATCTTTGGAAAAGCTTCCAGGAACATTTTACTATTCGTTGTCTGCTGGTGTGTGTTTAATCTGGCAGGTTGCCACGGGGAGAGATACCCCTCTATGTCACAGCCCCAAGTATACAAAGGGTGAGTGTAATCCAGTGTTATAGCAGAAGGTGTTTGATGGAAGAGATCATAGAGAAAAAAGTAGACTAAGGTGCATGTACATATGTTTGCTATGCTTTTTAATGATAAAATATACTCAGTTACAAGTGAATGTTTGCTCAATAGTGCTAATCATTACATATATTACACAAACCAAAGAACATAAACCTGTTTTAATTGGTACCTATATTAGCCGTCTATTTACTTATATTAGTGCTTAGCTTTTGCAGATTGGTCTGAAAAGTTGACATTTAGGGCCTAATTTTTTAAGGGTGAAACATCACTGTGTTGCGCAGTGATGCAGCAAAAAAGTTGTGCTGCGTCAAAACAGGTTACTACGCCATGGACGCGTCATATTAACAATACGAGTCACCACGGCACACGGAACTATGGATGCATCAGAAATACGGATGTGTCAGTGGGAACTCTGATGCAAAGCATCAGCCTCAAAAATGGCACCTTGCTGAAGTTGGCCTCACAACTGAGGCAAAATTAATGATGCATTAAAAATCTGTTCTGACTGATGCAAGTAGCCTAATGTGTGGGGCCAATTTGAATGACTGTAAACTGGTGGAATAGCCCCTTGTACAATATCTGCTTGGTCCTGGATGTAGTGTAAGCAGTATGATTATTTGTCACATTACAGCGATTCCAGTGTGTAAAGCGAATTCTGGTGGTCAAATTCCTCTTGAAGACGTGTCACACAATGAAAAACTTGTAGATATAACGATGTCAGTAGTAAATGGATTTTTCTGACGGAACGCCCACTCTGTATACGTTAAAATCTGATTGACGCAGCCGGTTCCGTACGCAGGTTTTTTTTCTGATGTAGGCCTTAAGAAAGTGACTTATCTGGCCAAATGCATCACCTTGTAAATATGGAGCTACAATAGCACTGCTGGTGTATGAAAGAAATGACACCCACTGAGGCGCAAGCTCCATTTAAATAAGTCACTTAGGTGGTCATTACAACCCTGGCGGTCGGTGTTAAAGAGGCGGTAAGACCGCCAACAGGCCAGCGGTAAAAAATTTGCAATTACGACCGTGGCGGAAACCGCCAACAAAGAGAGCTACTTTAACACTCAGACCGCCACAGCGGTACAAACAAGCAGCGCGATGGTCACCGCCAACAGACAGACGGGAGACAATGTACCGCCCACAGTATCACAACCTACCAATCTGCCACCTTTTCCGGGGCGGATTCACCGCGGATAAAAACACGGTGGAAACAGGAATCCCGAAGGAAAAACGCTCACCTCTACACACCCCACGAGGAACGAGGACGCCATGGACCCGTCACTCCAAATTCTCCCTGCAATAGTCTTCCTACTCCTCTACCAGGAGCACGAACGCCAGCGGCGAAGACCACAGTGAGTACTGCACCTACGACACAGGGGAGGGGGAGGGAAAAAACAGGGACACACACCCAACACCCCCACCCTCACCCACTACAACACATACACTAATGCATATCAATACTTCACAGTTACACCCCCAACACCCCCGGAAGAATGCAAAGACAATAGAAAATGAGTGTAACCATTGTAATATATTAAAAGCAAGTAGACTGAAAGCAGAAGACTGTAGGCAGAAATATATATATACACCATGTACCTAATATATACCAAGCATAGAAGTCCAGGTAGTGCTCTAAGAAAGTCCGTGGAACACTGGGACCACACGGTATGGGCGAGGCCCACACAAGATCCCCAACCATGACGGAGAGAACACTGCAGGGGCATCAGAGAGCAACTAAACAGGCACCTCAGGGGGAGAGAAAGGGGGGCACCTCAGCCGCTTGAGTGCATGACACCAAATCCACGAGGGGGCCACATGCCCACTGTTACATCCTGGGGAGTGCAAAGCCACAGTCTCTCAAGTCTCTCCAGTGGGTGGTTTGCCCACTGCTATATCCTGGGGACTGCAAAGCCACAGTCTCTCAGGTCTCTCCAGTGGGTGGATTGCCCACTGCCATATCCTGGGGAGTGCAAAGCCACAGTCTCTCAAGTCTCTCCAGTGGGTGGTTTGCCCACTGTTCAATCCTGGGGAGTGCAAAGCCACAGTCTCTCAAGTCTCTACAGTGGGTGGGTTGCCCACTGCCATATCCTGGGGAGTGCAAAGCCACAGTCTCTCAAGTCTCCACAGTGGGTGGTTGCCCACTGTCATATCCTGGGGAGTGCAAAGCCACAGTCTCACAAGTGGATGACAGTCTCTACTGGGTCTGGAGGAAGCATGGTGCCCAGAGTGCTTCATCCTGCCAAGGATTGGTGTAGTGGATGCTTTACTCCACTGGTTCTGGAGGGGGTCTTGGTGCCCAGAGTGTTTCATCCTGCCAAGGATTTGTGTAGTGGGTGCTTTTCTCCACTGGTTCTGGTGGGGGCTTGGTACCCAGAGTGCTTCATCCTGCCAAGGATTGGGGTAGTGGATGCTTTTCTCCACTGGTTCTGGATGGGGCTTGGTGCCCAGAGTGCTTCATTCACCCTGTGACGGACTCAGTTGCGTCAGTGCCCTTGCTGCTCATGGGCCAGCGGTGCTTGACACAGCGGTGCCCTGTTCAGCGGTGCCCTGTTCAGCGGTGCTTGAGATGGCGGTGCCCTGTGCAGCGGTGCTTGAGATGGTGGTGCCCTGTGCAGCGGTGCTTGAGATGGCGGTGCCCAGTTCAGCGGTGCTTGAGACGGCGGTGCCCTGTGCAGCGGTGCTTGAGACGGCGGTGTCCTGTGAAGCGGTGCTTGAGACGGCGGTGCCCTGTACAGCGGTGCTTGAGACGGCGGTGCCCTGTGCAGCGGTGCTTGAGACAGTGGTGCCCTGTTCAGCGGTGCTTGAGATGGCGGTCTCCATTGCAGGGTCTCAGCTGCTGGCGGTCCTTCATGGCCCAGCAGGGCTTTTGCTGGCGGTCCTTCATGGCCCAGCATGGCTTTTGCTGGCAGTCCTTCATGGCCAGGTGGGCTGGTGCTGGTGGTGGCCTCCTGGGCAGCTGGGTTGGTGCTGGGGGTGGCCTCCTGGGCAGCTGGGCTGGTGCTGGCGGTGGCCTCCTGGGCAGCTGTGCTGGTGCTGGCGGTGGCCTCCTGGGCAGCTGGGCTGGTGCTGGCGGTGGCCTCCTGGGCAGCTGGGCTGGTGCTGGTGGTGGCCTCCTGGCCAGCTGAGCTGGTGCTGGCGGGCCCCTCCTGGGCACGTGGGCTAGTGCTGGTAGTCCTGTCCTGGGCAGCTGGGCTTGTGCTGGAGGTGGGCTCCTGGGCATCGGGGATGATGGAGGTCTTCTCTGCCGTGCTGCTCTTCCCAGACTTGCTGGGTTTCTTGTGGCCCTTCCCCCACCTTGGAAGGTGTCACAGCTGACTCCACACTCCCACCGGGACCCCTGGGAGTGGCTTTGGTGGCTGGAGTCTTCCCCTCTCTCGCCGTGCACTGGCCAACTTCTGATGCTTCACAGGTGGGGGACTGTCTGTGCTGTGGCTCCATGCCACACTGGCTGCCCTGGTGGCCGGTGCACTCCAGATTCCGGTGACTACAGGCACCACTGGTCCCGAAGATGTTGTGGCTGAGGTGCTAGTTCAGGACCTATGATACGGACGGGGTGGGGGAGGTGTGGAAAAGAGGTCAAGGTTGGACAAGAAATGTTTTTTGGACACACTGGGACAGGTAGCTGGAGGGGATTTGGGAGTGGAGGAAGAGGTGGTGGTTGTAGGAGGTGTACGTTTGGTGACTTTGGGTGAAGGTGCATGTGCTGGAGGCTGTCGTGAAGTGGATGGCTGTTGGGTGGGTGTGTGCCTGCGTTTGTGTATCTTGGGAGGGGACGTCACAGACACACTGCGAGAGGACACAGAGGACGTGTGAATGGTAGTGGGGGTGGTGACTGCACGACAGCGGGGTGTGGTCGTGGTTGTGCTGGAGAGGGACGTAGTGGCTGTAGAGGTAGTGCATGCAGGTGTGAGTGTAGATGAGTCTGGGAGGGAGGAGGGAGATGAGAAGGAGGGGGACACAGTGGAGGCAGTGGATGTTGGTGTGTCTGCATGTGTGTGATGCTTGCGTGAGTGCCTGTGGGATGTGTGGTGCTTATGTTTGCCTGAGCTTCCCTTGTGTGTTGACATGTGTGCATGTTGGTCTGTAGGTGTGCTTGGGATAGGCTGAGGTACAGGGGATTGGGTCGGGGTGGAGGAAGTTGGACGGGGGAGGCTAGATACGGGGACAATGGCTGCCATCAGTGCTGAGGCCAGAGTCTGAAAAGCTCGCTGAAGGGCCGCCTGACCAGAATGAATGCCCTCCAGGAAAGCATTGGTTTGTTGCAATTGCCTCTCTACAGTCTGGATGGCATTCAAAATGGTAGACTGCCCAACAGTGAGGAACCTGAGGAGGTCAATGGCCTCCTCACTGAGGGCAGCAGGGGTGACTGGGGCAGGGGCTGAGGTGGCTGGGGAGAAGGTGAAGCCCATGCTCCTGGGTGAGCGGGCACGGGGCAAAGGCTGAGGGGCTTCTTGGAGGGCGGTGCTGGTAGGGGGGGCAGCGGCTATACCTGCAGATGCAGGGGTCACAGATGTTGCCGCCATCACAAGGGAGCTCCCATCTGATGACGAGTCCGTGTCGCTGGTGTCAGCTCCTGTCCCCGCTGTGGAGCTCCCCTCGCCCTCCGTCCCACTGGTGAACTCTGAGTCCGTAGTCTCACCCTCCAGGGCCATGTGGGATGCAGCTCCCTCGTGCTCCGGTGCCACTGCTCCTCCGCCTGATGATGCTAATGCACACAAGAACAGGGAGACCAAAAAAAAGGGGGGGAAGACAGAAGAAAGACATGTTGAGTGCATGCATTACACTTACCGTTGGTGGACACGACAGACACAGAAGCCCCCTGTACTACGCCGCGCTCTTGGGGTCCACTGTTCAATTCCTGGGAAATGGCCTACAAGGCTATGGACGACATCTGCACACATAGATGACACAGGGGCATGAGTAGGTGTACTTGGCACTCTACAGAGGTGGGGTGAGGTGCCACATGGCCTGCCTTATGGAGGGGCCTTGCCTTCAGAACTCGCCCTGGCCTAGGGAAACCCACAGCCCACCTCCCCCACCCAGACCCTTCCACTGCACGCAAAGTCAGCAGAATGAGAGTGTACTCACCCCCTTGTGGCTGCTGTGATGCCCTCAAGCACCCATCCAACTCTGGGTAGGACACCACCAGGATCCTGAACATCAGGGGGGTCATGGTGCGACGGGCACCCCTCCCACGTTGGGAGGCCATCCCCAGCTGAGCCTCCACCATCTTCTTGCTCCAGCGGCGAATGTCCTCCTATCTTTTCCGGCAGTGGGTGCTCCGTCTGTGGTAAACCCCGCGGTCCGGACGTCCTTGGCGATGGCACGCCAAATATCTTTTTTCTAGAGGGCGCTGACCTACATGAAATGTACAGGGGAAAAAGAGAAGTTATTTCCAACTGCACCGTCAAAGTGATTGGCCCCATCCCTACCCTTGCCATGTGGCACATGCATTCACCGCCTTTTATGCATGCAGCACTCTCCCCCCTTCCTTCTTACATCCAGCCCTCTCCACACAGGCATAGCCCATACAACATGCTCCCTGTGTACTTACCTGTTTGTCTGGAGGACCGTAGAGTAGCGTGTACTGGGGGAGGACCCCATCCACGACCTTCTCCAACTCCTCCGGTGTGAAGGCAGGGGCCCTTTCCCCAGACCCTCTAGCCATTGTCTCTTCCAGACCGAGGTCACAGCAGCACTTGCAGTGTAGGTCCTCTCCTGTCGAAGATCAGGTATTGAGTGATTGAACAGATAGAAAATGGCGGTCACGTCCGCGGCGGTGCGTACTGTCACCGCCGGCGTACATCGTCATTGACTCCTGGGACCCATTGGGTCCAATGTTAACCAATGCAGCATTGCGCCGCGGTCTTCGACCGCCTACTGCGACGGTGTACAACGCCTGCGCAGTTACCTCACATCCCATTGTCCCACTTTAGAGGTCAGGCAGCCGCCATTTCAGGGGCCCACATGGCTTCATTTCCAACTGCGTCACACATACCTAGGCCTAGACTCAACACACATACAGGCCACCTTTTGTGTATGATTGGTGTTCTGGGTAAACTGTGGGTACGTACCTCTGAGTTGTTTGACTCTATGCTCGCTGTTGTCCTTCATAGGCACCGTCCACTGGGACATGTGAGGAGATGGCGGCATCCTCCGGTGTACCGACCGTTGGTGGACCTGTCGACAATGGAGGAGCGACATGTGATTATCACATACAGGCTTGACCGTGCCACAATCCAGGAACAGTGTACCCAGTTGGAGCCAGACCTGATGTCAGCAATCCGCCATCCCACAAGAATCCCCCCTCAAGTGCAGGTGCTGTCAGTGCCCCATTTCCTTGCAGGTGGGTCTTTTCAAACAACAGTGGCCATAGCATCAGGGATGTCCCAGCCTATGTTTTCCAACGTATTGTCCAGAGTGTTGTCTGCCCTTCTGAAACACATGCGGAGCTACATTGTTTTCCCTCAGGTGAGGATTTGCCTACAGTGAAAGGGGATTTCTATGCCCTGGGACACATCCCCAACATCATAGGTGCCATTGATGGGACCCATGTGGCTTTGGTCCCCCCCCTACAGGAGTGAACAGGTGTACAGAAACCGGAAGAGTTTTCATTCTATGAATGGACAGATGGTATGTTTGGCAGACCAGTACATCTCCCACGTGTATGCCATGTTCCCTGGCTCAGTGCATTACGCCTACATCCTGCGGAATAGCAGCATCCCTTATGTGATGGGTCAGCTCCAGAGGCACCGTGTGTGGCTATGAGGTGAGAACCTGGAGGCAAGTCAGTGGGAATGGTTGTCTGGGGATATCCCTCCAGGTTAGTGCGTGTCTAACAGTTGTCCCTCACCATTTGCAGGTGACTGGTTACCCCAACCTCTCATGTCTACTGACCCCAGTGAGGAATCCCAGGACAAGGGCAGAGGAACACTACAATGAGGCCCATGGGCGAACTAGGAGGGTGATCGAGCGGACCTTCGGCCTCCTGAAGGCCAGGTTCAGGTGCCTCCATATGACAGGTGAATCCCTATTCTACTCACCAAAGAAGGTGTGCCAGATCATCGTGGCCTGCTGTATGCTTCACAACTTGGCTTTGCGACGACAGGTGTCTTTTCTGCAGGAGGATGATCCAGATGGCGGTGTTGTTGCAGCTGTGGAGCCTGTGGACAGTGAAGACGAGGAAGCAGAGGAAGAAGACATGAACAACAGGGACTCAGTGATCCAGCAATATTTCCAGTGAGACACAGGTAAGAGTACAGAACTGCCTACTACAAGTACTTTAACACTACTACCTCTCTACTGTCTGTCGTTTTCACCCAGTGTATGGTCACTGAGTTGTCACTTTCCCTTACGATTTCACAGATGTGGGTCCCACTGTGTGACATCTGCTTAGATTCCTCATGGACTAGAGCTGTGTGACATAGGTATGTTGACATTATAATTGAAAGAGCAGTTTGTCACTGCAATTGATAATACACTATTTCAAAATCACAGACAGACTCCAGATTGTTTTGTGCTTTGTGTGTTTATTTTAGTGCTCAATATTGGAGGGGGTAGTGAAATGGTGAGGGGTGATGGCGGAGGAATGTCCATGGCAGAGTCCAGTCTATTAGTCTCACAGGTGCATTGCACAAATGGGCATAGGAAGTGGAGCTGGGGCAGTTTAAGTATGGACAGGGTGACAAAGTGGGACAGTAGGATGACAATCAGGGTGGTCTCATTTCTTGGCGGGTGTGGGTGTCTGAATTTTGGCGGATTCCGAAATGTGGGTCATAATAGCTGTTGTGGAATTCCGCTGCCGCGGCGGTGTGTTAGCGGTCTTCTGCACGCCGTTAAGCGGCTTTTACTGCCAATGTTGTAATGACCGCCTTAGTCCTAAAATGTTATCCGAAATTTTGACTTTGCCCTCAATTTTTTGCAACCACTGTCCTAAATTTGACACCATATCAAGTGGTTACATTACCTTAACCACTGTTTCCAACTCCTCAATGAACTAGGGGTCCAGGTTTCACAAATTATGCTAGGGGATGCAAACGATTTGTGTAAGTGAATAAAGACTCGTGGATGCACTATATTTTTTAGTCATTCATGCTTGAATTTAGAGAGAGACACATGTGGCCTTATGTTTATGTCAGTGCACTGTAGGCCTGATTTAGGTCTTGGCAGAGAGAATACTCAATCACAAACATTACAGCTACCCCGTCCCACTTTTTACGATCTCCATGTCATATGATATCATGTGGTCGTAATAAGGCCAACAGGATATCCATCATATTTGTGATGGACCCTTCACCTCCACCAAGACCTAAACCAGGCCCTGTGAGTCCAACCAATATTTTGGGAGAAAAGTCACTGTTAAATAGACATTTCAATCAGATGCACAACTAGACACATGTCCTTGTTCCTCTTTAGTTGCTCATAATCAATTCTAGCGGTCATCAAAGACCACTAATAACAGAATGACTTTCAGTAGTTTCCAGGACTGCAAGTGATTTGGTTCTATTCTGAATTCCAGCCTTAATGCATTCCAGAGTTGTGGCTCTTTATATTTTCATTTCTTGACATTATTTTGAATAGTGCTCTGATATAATGGATCTGATCCTGTTTCTATAGTGTACTGTATAGCAGGAAGTCCCTTTCCATAGGCTCTGGATCTTTGGTCTGGTGTTCTTTGTGTACCATTCTTGGGGTTACAAACTTGATCTTAAATTCCTGTGGGAGACTGGGAAGCACATTTAGCGCCTGATTCACAAAAGCAAGTTTACTACCTCAGTATTCACAAACTTCATGCAGAGTTGTATGACTCTGCACTCCCAATAGCTTTGTGTGTGGAGTCTCTGAGTAAGGAGAACTCCACGCATGTAAGTACGGAGAAAGCTAGTTGTTAAAATCCACATGTAGGCCAAGATTCACAAAAGTTTTGCGTCAGGTTTGCATCAGTTTTTTAAAGCAAACATGATACAAAATATTTTTGAGGTTTTTTAAAAAACAAAACATATTGGTATTTGGTTGTTTTGTAGGGAAAAGTAACATAAATCAGCTCAAAGTGCTGGTTTAAGTTACTTAACATCAAGGGGGCATAACATAGGTGGTAAATGGGCGTTCCCATGCAAGCATCTATTCTTTCTGATGCAAAATCCCATGTACTAATATAAGTAGACAGGGATTTTGAACCAAAAAATATCACGCTGCTTGGAAGCATGTTTTCAATTCTCCTTCCTCTTCTGACTTTGCATGTGTGCAGCACTGTACAGCACACATACAAAGCAGGAAAAGTTTTAAAACTTGTCTAGTCATTATATTTGATATATCTAATGCTAGACTCACGCACACACCCTTGCACTATGGTGCACGGAAGTGTGCATCACGCTCAGCAATAATATTCTGCACCCGCGCTAGGGAGAGAGGAGGCGAGTACTATATCTATGTAGCTACTGTGCTCTTTTGCTCTCGCCCTGTCACTCAGTGCAGCAACTTTGGCTGCAGTGCTGCTTTGCGTGGCTCTGGTCCATAGTTTGTGAATACCAGAAGGACATAAATGTACATAAAAGTGCAAGTTTACCTGTTTGAACCAGTCCCTCCGTGTTTCTCTGGCTTCTAATTGAGATTTTTTGCAGCAGCTATTTAGCAAAAACAAAAATTGCATACCAACAATAGTTGGGTACCTATTTATTTAATGATTTATCTATTGTTTCACGGCCCAACTTCGTACATGTGTAATTCAAGCGGTCAAATCCCTTTTGAAAGACACAACAGAAATGATTCTGTTCAGACCAGTAATCCAAATTATAGCACAGATGGAGTTTCTGCTTGAACCCTATATCCTGCTCATGGCATATTTATTACTGCTCAGACCAATAAGTATTCACTCCAAAAAAGTGTCACCAAATAAAACCTAGTGGAATTTGCGCACAGAAAACCTCAACATGCCAACCTTTGTAGCTCACAGCAGCGTAAAAAATGCAGAACTAATATTTATTATTCCGATCAGCTTTGCAAATTTTGTATTTTTCTGTTAAAATCCCACCCAAGAAAAACTAAACTCTACAGAGTCAGAAACACCATTGACAATTACATGTTTTTTTGCACATTCTGGAAAAATATATTTGAGGCCCTCCCCTTTTCGAAGCATATTTGAATTTCATTGACTATCCTGCCAAGCCTGCGTGATGCCTAACAATATCGTACTTTAACTTTCACACAAAAACAAATGAAATATGTCTTGTCCTTGTCCATTGCACAGAGAGAGGCAGAATCAGAATTAAAAGCAGCAGGGAGAGGGAGGTGCAGATAAAAAATATAAGTCAGATACAGTGACAGAGCAGAGAAATAATCGTTTACCAGGTAGCCTTTGGAAGCCGGGGGCCCTGGGCAATTGCCCACCTTGCTCGTGCCTTAAAAAGTCTATGTGTAGATAATTTCAAAAGCCTGTTTTTCTTTACCTCTGCCCAGTGCCGACAGCGTGTTACAGGCAATGCCTCTCTGGAGATAGCTCACCTGAAGTTTGCTCCTTTCAGCGTTTGCATTTTTGACCCATTGCACACAATCACATCAGAGCCAAGTATGGCAGACTTGCCCTTTACAACTCTCAGTGGAATGCCCCTTGAGTGCTGCTACTGTCGAGGGTGGGTCGCCATAAACACTTGCCAGTCATGAAGAAGAATTGATGTACGAACCATCACGAGGAAGCAGTTTGATATCTTTCATCCAGCGCCAGTTATAGCACGAGTCAAAACGTCAAACGGTGCCGCTGAGAATAAATTCATTTCATGAGAAGTTTTATAGGTTTTCGTCTCTGAGCCTCGGAGCTTTACCGGCGGCCTGGGAGATGGACGGCGAGGAGTGCTTTCTTATTGGCCACCTGCCAGTTTTCGAATGCTGTTCAATACCAGTCTGTCAGGCAATTAGTAGCTAATGAATAAGCAGAATGTAACCTCCATTGCCAGCTACTGGTACCGCCTAGTCACAGCTAAATGTTCAGATGCTACGCAGCCATGGCCCCCGGATTCCTCCCCAGATGGAGCAGTACTATGACAGGTGGCCAGGTGCACATAATGGAATTGCCTTTGAAGGCTAATATGTAGGAATCTCACAACCACGGTGCTTCCACAAGGGAAATTGTAAAGAAAGAAAACAGATTATTCTGAAGTCTTCTACCTTCGAAGGAAGCACAAAAGTAAAAAAAAAACTGTGACGTTCAAGTGAAAACAGTAACTTTATATTACAAATAATGAATGATAATAATGATTAATAAAATAAAAAAAATATAAAAATAATGATTAAGGCAGCAGTGTTGGTGGAATAGACACATAATCCCATGATAATATGAGATTCAGGAGTATAATAACAGCAAAGGTTATGCATAAAACATAAATTATCTAATTATATGTAGAATATATCAGATGATACTGTTGAATTCTAACTGGTCGTTCGTTCATGCCATTATGACATAGGTACCTACTCACTACAGATGAGCCAATGGAATAGTAAGCATTGTAGATCTCTTTGTAGAAAGGATTAGTCTGTATCCAAGAAGGAATAGAAATTCAGATCGAGGGATCATTCGCTGAATGAAACTGTGTAAGCTTTCTCTGCTATGGAACAATTGGTTATTTCAAAAGGAGGGCTTCAGGAATTATGATCACGCCACTCCCATCCTGAGGGAACCGTATTCGCTCCTCTTGCATCCCCACACCATCTTCAAATCACTGCATCATTTATAAAGCCATCAGAACTGGCACCCCTGCTCATTTTGCAGACAAGCTCACATCTATAGTGGTTCTTGCTCAGGCACAGCCAGAACACCATCAGACTGCAGACTAGGAACTGTATAAAAGAAAAAAAACACGGCAGGAGGACTTTTACATGTATGCACCCAGGATCTGGAGCAGCATTCTCTATCCATCAGGACTTTCCCAACACTGCTCTAGGGGTTACCTAGGGCACACATTAGAGGTGACTTAAATGTAGAGAAAGGGGAATTTTAGGCTCGGCAAGTACTTTTAAATGCCAAGTCGAGGTGACAGTGACACTGCACACACAGGCCTTGCAATGGCAGGCATGAGACAAGGTAAGGGGCTACTAAAGTCGGTGGCACAACCAGTGCTGCAGGCCCACTAGCAGCATTTAATCTACAGGCCCTGGGCACATATAGTGCACTCTACTAGGGACTTACAAGTAAATCAAATTGTGCAATTTGGTGTGATCCAAGGTTACCATGTTTAAAGGGAGGGAGCATATGTACTTTAGCACTGGTTAGCAGTGGTAAAGTGCGCACAGTCTAAAAACCAGCAAAAACAGTGTCCAAAAAGTGGAGGGAGGAGGGCAAAAAGTTAGGGGTGACCACCCTAAGGCTGTCAGGTCCTGCCTTTTATCCACCAGAGTCTGAAGGAGATAGACATAGAGCCATGCGCCCTGTCGGATCACACAGCTGTTTCCCTAACACTGACTTTTATGACACATATACTCTGGGACTGTCCAGGCATCCTGGACAATATTGACTATCACATGACCACACAACTTCGGAGATTCCTGGTCTACATCATTCTGGGCCTTCCGGACCCCTTGACATTTCCACTTAAATCACTAAAATGACACTGGATTAGCCTTGCACATGGCGCTGCACTCCAGAGCATCTTAACACACTAGGGCTCCCACAGGTACCCACTCAGCTGGGCTCGCTGCATCGGCTGTGACAGATTTTGGGGATGGAATGGATTTCTCTTACTCTGCCGGTGCAGGACCACTCATATAGAGAACTATGGCACCCTTTTCTGACTTTACGTGCTTGGGAATTCCGAGAGCTGACCTGCCCTAAATACCTACAACTCCTGCGTCTCTCAGAGGGCGACAGTCCACAGAGCAGCAAGAGGTAGTGGGTCATAATAATTGTATTGCACGCACTCTCCCATGCTCGTGGGTCATAGAGGCACCTAAAGGGGAGGGAGGGGAGAGGAGGGGTCGGTGGGAGTTAATGGCCGGGGGTTGTTTTCCTCAGTTGTTTCTTTACCTGTTGGAGGGGTGGTTTCTGCCCTTGTTTATATCGGCTGTTGAAATTCAAGAAAGAAATTTGAACCATAAATTTGCGGGACGACAGTTTGGTTAGAGTGACCAAGGAATTTACATTATCCAGCCTCCATACTCTAAATCATGCACTAAATCTCAATACATTAACCATCCACAATCCACTAATGTTCTCTTATCACTGGTTGACTTTATGCTTGTCTTTGGCAATGTACAGCATTCTGCTGCCTTCTGGCTAGGTACACGTTACAGAAACACCATTGGTATACAATCATGCATTCATACATGGAGACCTCATGGAAAGGTACATTTTTATGTATGTTGGTCCTCTCAGTGGTGGACATTATACACAATACAGGTAAATGCATAAAGACTTCTACTTTCTCTTAGCAACCACTGTAAGTGTGACAAGTATTGTAAGGATGTGCTTTAACAGTTTGGTCCCTGACACCAGCATGGAAGCTGTGTGAAGAACATCGTTCAAAAAGCTTCATGTATATCTTAGGTGTCTCAGTGAGAGATCATACCACATTCTAATCTGGTTAAGGCTGCAGATTGTGCTGCTGTTCTAAAGTCAGATTGAGAGGTATTGTCTTTTTTCAGTGGCTGCTGTCACCAAGTACTTGGTTTTAAGTGCTTTATAAATTCTCTTGATGATGCTGATGACGATAATGATGATGGATTTGTCTAAGGAAAGAGCCTGAGTTGAAACAGCACTCTTCTTGCTTGGAAGCTGATGTAAGAATGGAAAATCAATATTTTTCTAAGATAAAGTAGGCGATCAATAATAGAAGGCATGCATTCCAGGACACTGAACAACCTAGCCAAGAATGAACTGGAAGTAGCTGTATGAGAGGGAATTCATGGAAAGATATGTTTTTAAAGGATTTAACCTTACATTGGGGTAAAACAGTGACGACTAAAGTTATAAAAATGAACTCATATCTGAAATGTTGAACTATGCTGTCTCAGATTTTCAATTGTTGAGTTTTCATTCATTGTTAATGTGCCTGTAATGTAATGTATGATAACACATTTTTTTACACTGCTTCAAAGGATTAAATGGCCTTTAATTTGGAATAATTACATTTTCATTTATTTTACTTTGACATCTTGTACTAGATATCTTTGAGTCTCTAAGCCAAAGAGGAGATGTCTTTTAGAGAAGTGGCTTTCACAATCAGCTCCTTAGCTGAGAAAGGATGAAAGATTGACTTAGTGTGGAGCCAAAAAATTTGGTGTAAAGATGGACAAAAAAATAAATACCTGGGCTTCACACTGGTTGCGATTCCCAATGGGGCTACAAATGACCTATCTCATTAATATTCATGAGGTAGGTCGCAATTTGCGACCCCATTGGGAATGGATGCACTCACAGGGATGGTGGCCTGAGGTTTCCTTAAAGGAAAACTGGATGCATTTAAAAAACAAAAATGAAAAGTTTTCTTTTCAATTTTTCAGAGCAGGCAGTAGTCCGTGGGACCACTGCCTGCTCTGAAAAAATATTTTCGCTACCATTCACAAAGCTGAAGGGGTCCCATTTGCGAATGGGTTATCACCAATTTGAAATTTCTGCTAACTGCGATTGTTTTGTGACCGCATTCACGGTCAAAAAACAATCATACATTTCAATGCGACTCGCAATTAGGAAGGGGACGCCCCTTCCTAATTGCGACTCGCACACCTATTTTGCGATTTGTTAAATAGATTACAGAATCACAAAATAGGGTTTGTACATACTAAAATGCTTTTTTCTTGTCGCAAACATCCAATTCTGTGAATCAGGCCGTTTGCAACAAGAAAAAAGCAATGTACATGTGGCCCTATGTGCCAGGGCCCTCATCGAGGGGCCACGGCAGCTTGCACCACCCATTGCCCCTGCCAGGGCCTGCTAATGACTGTACCAACACAACAACTAACCATCACACTCTTATAAATATGAAGATTTACACAATTCCAGCACCCAGCACTATAACGATGGCTTGGGCAGCAGGTATTTGTCCTTTTTAATGCAAATTGAATTAATAAAAGAGTGTTGTATTGTTGATTTCTAAATTAGACCAACAATCCACAATGTGGCAGAATGTCATAATTCCTGGTGTTGACAATAACGAGCCGGAGCCGAGCAATGGAAACCACCAGCTCAAATTAAGCAATGCAGATCTATGAATCCCCCCCAAAAAAAGTACTGATAACAATTGGATAATAAGTCAGAAACACAAGGATAGACAAAGCATAAAAGAGCCCAAGAGTGAGATTTATCATATATTAATAATAATTATTATCGTGTCATTTCAGCGCTCACACAAGTGAGAGCTCCAAAGCTGAGTCAGATGTCAGCTACCTGGGAAAATTTACAAGTACTTAATTGTATTGTATCTCATGTTAAATCCTTATTGTGTTCAGTAATAATGTGTTCTTTTGTTTGACAATAGGGGTTGCAGGGTTATCCTTTTATTGGCACTCCTGCTTCTGCTGAGAAGCCTTTGGTGGAATGCGGGCTCACCGTCTCCAGATTATAAATCCCCTGGAGTCTTGCTGCAGGGCTCAATAGTGGACCAGTTTTTAACATAGTAAAGGACTGCACCAAAGGTTTAAGTAACTCTGTGACTTCTCACTCCAAGTTAGCCACTAAAGAGAACTTCTTTGCACCCTTTTCAAGACTTTTTTAGTGAGAGAACTAGGGGACTCAAACATCTCCGGGGTGTCAAGGATCATGCTAAAACCAGTCAGTAATTGTGTGCAGATAAGTAAACATGTAAAACATTCACATCAAATTGTGGTTGATATTATGACATCAGTACACTTTTGGAAAAATATATGATGATTACATGTTGCATTTGGTAACACTACTTGTTTCTGTATTTGCATTAGTATATATGTGCATTTTTTGACCAAAAGGGAAGTCAAGGCAGTTTAGAGACTTTCATTGCAGTAGCACGTGACAATAAACAACGTGTTAGATGATTCAGCTCCAAAGACAGCTGCAGCATGAGCCACGTGTATGACTCATCACACTGCAGCAAGAGACCAACTATAAAAACCCACCCCAGTCAACAAACCTTGCTTCGTGTCCCTTCTTCAAGGGTTTTCTCCCCTCACCAAAGCATTTGGATTTATTCATAATCATTGGAGCTGAAATCTTTACTTACCGATGAAGCCTTCCAGACTTCAGCTGACCTTGACCCAGGGAATGAAACAATGCCTGAAAGGAAAGAAGAAAAGCTTAAAAGGTAATACAAAAGAGATGAAGTTCTGGGCAGCATTAGTTTACTAGGACAAGACATTTAGGCCCTCATTACAACCCTGGTGGTCGGTGTTAAAGCGGTGGTAATACTGCCAACAAGCCGCAGTTAAAAAAAAAAAGGAATCACAACCATGGCGGAAACCGCTATCTTAGACAGCCACTTTAACACTGCGACTGCCACGGCGGTAGAAACAAACACCGCAGCGGGAACCACCAACAGAGAGGCGGAACACAATGTACCGCCCACTTTATTACAACAGGCCTATCCTCCACCTTTTCCGGGGCGGTACCAACGTCATTAAAAGCACGGCGGAAACAGGACTTGGAACGGAAACCACTCACCTCTCGACACCCAACGACGAACCAGGACGCCATGGAGCCCGAGTTACAGGTCCTGCCCATGTTGGTTTACCTCCTCTTCTACCAGGAGCAGCAAAAACGCTGGTGACGACCACGGTGAGTACTGCGCCTAGCACACAGGGGGGGGGAGGAAAGAGAGAGTGAAACACACACATGCAACACCCCCACCCTCACCCACAACAAGATACACACAAATACATGCAGCAATATTACATTTACACCCCGTCACCCCCTGGAATAACGCAAGGACAAAATGAAACAATTGTAACGAGTGTAATCATTGAAAAATCAGATAGGCCAAGATAACTATACATCATCAGTATATACAAATATGTACAGCAACTACACAAGTCCGGATAGTGTTGCAATCATTGTCATTGGACCAGTGGTCCCAAAATGCATGGGCGATGCCCACACATGATACCTGACTCGAAACGGAGAGAACACTGCTGGGGCATCAGATCGAAAATGAACAGGCACCTCACGGTGAGGGGGAGGGGGGCATCTCAGCCGGATGAACGGACGACGCCACTGCTCCACGAGGGGGCTCTATGCCCACAGTTTGGTCCTGAGGAGTGCAAAGCCACAGTCTCTCAAGTCTCTCAAGTGGGTGGTTTGCCCACTACTTTATCCTGGGAGTGCAAAGCCACAGTCTCTCAAGTCTCTCAAGTGGGTGGTTTGCTCACTGATTTATCCTGGGGAGTGCAAAGCCACAGTCTCTCAAGTGGGTGGTTTGCCCACTGATTGGTACTGGGGAGTGCAAAGCAACAATCTCTCAAGTCTCTCAAGTGGGTGGTTTTCCCACTGCTTTATCCTGGGGAGGACAAAGTCACAGTCTCTCAAGTCTCTCAAGTGGGTGGTTTGCCCACTGATTTGTCCTGGGGAGTGCAAAGCCACAGTCTCTCAAGTTGTTGAGATGGTCCACTGGTCCTGGAGGGGGCTTGGTGCCCAGAGTGTTTCATCCTGCCAAGGACTGTGTGAGTGGATGTTTTTCTCCACTGGTTCTGGAGGGTGCTTGGTGCCCAGAGTGCTTCTTCCTGCCAAGGACTGTGTGAATGGATGTTTTTCTCCACTGGTTCTGGAGGGGGCTTGGTGCCCAGAGAGCTTCACATGCAGTGTGGCAGGTCCCATTCCCTCACCTGGGTGTGTGTGCCATGAGATTGCCTGGGAACAGGTAGCATGATACTCCATGGAGGCAGAGACACACTCCACCCTGCTGCGACTTTGCATGCCACCTTCTGCTACTAACAGTGCTGGGTGTCGTGTCTCATGTACGCTGTGCAGGGTCCAGGACGTCTCCTGCAGCCTCGGATGGCTGTCCACTGGGAATGTTTGCCATGTTGGCTGTGTTGGCACTGTCTGAGCACGTTGCGGGGCTGGTGGCGGTGGTTGCGGCGATATCTGTGGCGGTGATGCTGCGGGTGGTGAATGTGTCAGCACCTGTGGAGCGAGACAACAGGACCCCTCCTACAGCCTCGGATGGCTGCCCACTGGGGATGATGCTGGGGACTGTTGCTGAGGCAGCAGACGTGCATGTGGCGGTGCAGGTGGCAGTGTAGGTGGCAGTGCAGGTGGCGGTGTAGGTGGCGGTGTCCACCACCGTACAGGTTGCTGTCCTGGTTGCCAGAAGGGGTGACTCTACTCCCTCAGCCGGAGGATCTGTGCCCTGTCCTGACTTCCCCTTCGCCTTGTGTCCGTTCCCCACCTTGGATGTCACTGCTGGTCCCTTGGCACTGTCTCCTTTTGGCTTGGAGGAGGCCTTGCTGGGTGGTTGGTGCAGCTTTTCCCTACAGCATGTGGGGACCTTCTTCACCTTGGCAGGTGGCGGAATGGGCTGATCCTTGGCCTCGCTAGGTGGCACACTGGCAGCCCTGATGGGTGCCGCCCGCGATGTGACAGTACTTGCTGAGACCACAGTGCTGGAGAATTTGGTGGCTGAGGTGCTGGGTTGGGACCTGGACATCCTGGCCCTAGGGGAAGGACGGGGCGGAGGTGTAGGGAAGAGGTCAATGCCAGGAAAAGTTTTTTAGAAACACTGGGATGGGAAGATTGAGGGGGTTTGGGAGTGGAGGAAGAGGTAGTGGTTGTGGGAGGTGTACGTCTGCTGAATTTGGGTGAAGGTGCATGGGCCAGAGGCTGTTGTGAGGTGGATGGCTGTTGGGTGGGTGTGTGCCTGCGTTTGTGTAGTTTGGGAGGAGGGTTCACAGACACACTGGGAGAGGAGACAGGGGACGTGTGCATGGTAGTGGGGTGGTGAGTGCACATGAGCAGTGTGTGGTGATGGGCGTGCTGGTGATGGAGGTAGTAGCTGAGAATGTACTGCATGCTGGTGTGAGTGGAGACAAGACAGGGAGGGAGGAGGAGGACGTGGAGGAGGGGGACACAGTGGAGGCAGTGGATGTTGGTGTGTCTGCATGGGTATGGTGCTTGTGTGAGTGCCTGTGGGATGTGTGGTGCTTCTATTTGCCATGTCCACTCTTGTGTGTTGATGAGTGTGCATGCTGATCTGATGGTGTGCTTGGGATAGGCAGAGGTACAGGGGTTTGGGTCTGGGTAGTGGAGGTTGGAGGGGGGGGACTGGCCACAGGGACAATGGCTGCCATCAGTGCTGAGGCCAGAGCATGAAATGCTCTCTGTTGGGCCGCACACACCAGAATGAATGCCCTCCAGGTATGCATTTGTTTGCTGCAAATGCCTCTCGACACCCTGGATGGCATTCAAAATGGTTGATTGCCCAACAGTGAGGGATCTCAGGAGGTCAATAGCTTCCTCACTGAGGGCAGCAGGACTGACTGGGGTGGGGCCTGAGGTGCCTGGGGCGAAGGAGATGCCCACCCTCCTGGGTGAGCAGGCACAGGAAACTCGATGAGGTGCTGCTGGGAGGGTGGTGCTTGTAGGGGGGTGGCGGCTGTACCTGTTGTTGCGGTGGGCACAGAGGTCCCCGCCACCGCAAGGGAGCTCCCATCAGAGGACGAGTCGCTGTTGCTGGTGTCTGCTCCTTTCCCCGTCATGGAGCTCCCCTCGCCCTCCGTCCCACTGGTGCCTTCAGTCTCCGTAAATTCACCCTCCTGGCCCATGTGGGTTGCAGCTCCCTCCTGCTCCGGTGCCAATGCTCCTCCGCCAGATGATGCTAATGCACACAAGGACAGGGTGACAAAGCAAAAAGGGGGGAAAGACAGAAGAGACACATGGTCAATGCCTGCAACACCACTACTGTTGGCGGACACAACACACAGGGAGAAGCCCTATGCACTAGCGCATGCACTAACAGTGCAGGGGAATAGCACATGCCCATGGGGGACTCTGCCTAGACCCATTTGATGCACAGCTGGAACCCACAGGAGCCTGACTAGGTGTAGAGGCAACTACCACCTTTGGGGTTGGAGTGGCACTGAGCCTGCAAAACAATGGATGTACCTTGGCACGTCTGCCCTGTCCTAGGGGAACCCACAGCCCACTTCCCCCACCCAGACACCTCATCAAGTTCATAGAGTCAGCTGAATGAGACTGTACCCACCCCATTGTGGCTGCTGTGATGCCCTCAAGCGCCCATCCAACTCAGGATATGCCAGGATCCTGTACATCAGGGGGGTCATGGTGTGACGGGCACCCCTTCCACGCTGGGAGGCCACCCCCAGCTGGGCCTCCGCCGTCTTCTTGCTCCAGCGGCGCAGGTCCTTCCATCTTTTCCGGCAGTGGGTGCTCTGTCTATGGTATACCCCCAGGGTCTGCACTTCCTTGGCGATGGCACGCCAAATATCCTTCTTCTGGTGGGTGCTGACCTAGAAGAATAGTGAAGTAAAAATGGATGTTACTCCCCGTCCAGTTCTTCTCACTCATTGCCCACAAACCTCCCACCCTGGCCCAAATAAACATACACTCACCATCCTCACATGCTGGCCTGTGCCCCCCGTCTCTTCCATCCACAACACTCCATACAATCATGTGCCATCCACCATGCACACAGTTTGCTCACCTGTTTGTCTGGAGGACCATAGAGTAGTGTGTACTGGGGAAGGACCCCATCCACCAGTTTGTCCAACTTCTCCGCAGTGAAGGCAGGGGCCCTTTCCCCAGACACATGAGCAATTGTTGCTTCCAGACGCAGGTCACAGCAGCACTTGCAGTGTAGGTCCTCTCCTGCTGAAGGTCAGGTATCAAGTGAGTGAACAGATAGAAAATGGCGTTAACGTCCGCGGTGGCGTGTACCGTCACCGCCGGCGTACATCGTCATTTGCTCCTGGAACCCATAGGGCCCAATGATAACCAATGCTGAACTGCGCAGCGGTCTTCGACCACCTACCGCACCGCTGCACAACACCAGCGCAGTTACCTCATTTCCTCTTGTCCCTCCTTACAGGTTAAGCAGCCGCCATTTCAGGTGGCCACATGGTAGGTCAACTAACTGTGTCACAGCACTTTTGGCCAGGAATACAGACAGACAAAGGCACACAACAATTATATCACGATTGTGCTAAACAGCCTTTTGAAACCTGGTGTATGACCCTCTGCTCACCTTTCTCCTCCATAGGGCATGTCCGCTGGGGCAGGTAATGAGATGGCGGCATTCTCTGGTGTACAGACCCTTGGTGGACCTGTCGACAATGGAAGACAGACACATCATTATCACCTACAGACTTGATCGTGCCACAATCCAGGAACTGTGTGCCCAGTTGGAGCCTGACCTGATGTCAGCTATCCGCCATCCCACAGGAATCCCCCATCTAGTGCAGGTCCTGTCAGTGCTCCATTTCCTGGGCAGTGGTTCCTTTCAAACTACAGTGGCCATGGCATCAGGGATGTCACAACCAATGTTCTCTAACGTGTTGTCCAGAGTGTTATCTGCCCTGCTGAAACACATGCGCAGCTACATCGTGTTCCCTCAGGTGGAGGATTTGCCCACAGTGAAAAATGACTTCTGTACCCTGGGACATATCCCCAACATTATTGGTGCCATTGATGGTACACATGTGGCATTTGTCCCCCCCCCCCCGCAGGAATGAACAGGTGTACAGAAACTGCAAAAGCTACCATTCTATGAATGTTCAGATGGTGTGCTTGGCAGACCAGTACATCTCCCATGTGAATGCCAAGTATCCTGGCTCAGTGCATGACACTTACAATTTGAGGAATAGCAGTATCCCTTATGTGATGGGGCGACTCCAGAGGCACCGTGTGTGGCTAATAGGTGAACCCAAGGTCCCCACACAGTTTAAATAGGTGTCTGGGTATCGGAGAGTCCCTAAGGGTTGGTGGATGTCTAACAGTTGTCCCTTGATATTTGCAGGTGACTCTGGTTACCCCAACCTGTCATGGCTACTGATCCCAGTGAGGAATCCCAGGACAAGGGCAGAGGAACGCTACAATGAAGCACATAGATGAAATAGGAGGATAATAGAGCGCACCTTCGGCCTCCTGAAGGCCAGATTCCAGTGCCTCCATCAGACAGGTGGCTCCCTATACTACTCACCGAAGAAGGTGTGCCAGATCATCGTGGCATGCTGTATGTTGCACAACCTGACTTTGCGACACCAGGTGCCTTTACTGCAGGAGGATGGGCCTGATGCTGGTCTTGTGGCAGCTGTGGAGCCTGTGGACGTTGAAGAAGAGGAGGCAGAAGAAGAAGATATAGACAACTGAAAAAACATCATCATGCAATACTTCCAGTGAGACACAGGTAAGAGGATGGCACTGCTTCTCACATCTCATACTACTGTAGGACATAGCATAAATATGCCTTTTTACCTCTGTGTATGGACCCTGACATGTCACTTTGCCTTTCCATTTCACAGATCTGGGTCCCACTTTGTGCCCTCTGCTATGTTTACTGCCGCCCAACAACTGTGAACATTGGTATGTGAACATGAACTTTGACAATGCTATATTTCAGAGAGGTTGCAATAACACATTTGTGAAAGAACAGACTGACTCCACATTGATTTGTGATTTAAGGGTGTTTATTTCTGTGCTAATAAGTGGAGGGGGTGTGCAATGGGCTGGGGTGATGGTGGAGGAATGTCCATGGTAGAGTTCAGTCTCTTGGTCTCACAGGTGCATTGTCCAAGGGGGCATAGGAAGTGGAGTGATGGCAGGTCAAAGTTGTCAGGGTGACAAAGTGGGACAAAAGGGTGACAATCAGGAGAGTCTTATTTGCTGGCAGGGGTCTTAGCAATGTTTTCTGTCTTGTTCCTGGATCTCAGGGACTGTTTGCGGGGTGGTTCTCCTTCTGCAGGGGGTGGGGTGCTGGTGGGCTGTTGTTCCTGTGGCGGGGCCTCATATCCACTAGCGCCGGCAGAGGTGGAGGGCTGTTCATCGTTCAGACTAGTATCAGGGGCCCATTTGTGTGCCACTGTGTCCCTCATGGTGTTGGCCAGGTCAGCCAGCACCCCTGCAATGGTGACCAGGGTGGTGTTGATGCACATCAAGTCCTCCCTGATCCCCAGGTAGTGTTGCTCCTGCTGCCGCTGGGTCTCCTGAAACATGGCCAGTACCGTGCCCATGGTCTCCTGGGAATGATGATATGCTCCCATGATGTTGGAGAGTGCCTCGTGGAGAGTGGGTTCCCTGGGCCTGTCCTCCCCCTGTTGCACAGCAGTCCTCCCAGCTTCCCTGTTATCCTGTGCCTCTGTCCCCTGAACTGTGTGCCCACTGCCACTGACCCCAGGTCCCTGATTGTCTTGGGTTGGTGGGTTTGCCTGGGGTCCCTGTAGTGGTGGACACACTGCTGATTGACGTGTTCTGGGGAAAGAGGGATGGGCCCGCTGGGTGAGTGCTGTGGTGGTGTCTCCTGAGGGTGGAGGCTCTGTGGTGGTTTGTGACTGTGGCAGGCGAACCGACTGTCCAGAGGTCCCTGATGGGCCGGGCTGGTCATCCAGATCCAGGCGTGCAGAGCTGCTGTCGTCACTGTGGGCCTCTTCTGGGGGGTGGGGGGACTGGATATGTCTGGCACCTCCTGTCCGGTGCCATTGGGTATGGGTCCTGTTGAGGTGTAAATGCATAGTTATTGTATCTGTGTGTGCTATCTTGTGCATTGGGTGAGTTACCCTCTACTCCTGTGCTTGCATTGTTGTGTTTGCCATTGTGTGATTAGTGTTTTGGGGTCTGTGTGGGTATCTGCACTAGACATGCTTTGGTGATGGGTGTCCATGCTTTTGCTTTGCATGCAGGGCTTGGTATTGGGTTGGCTGGGTTGTGATAGTGGGGCATATGTGAGGTGTTGGAGTGATGGGTGAGGGTGAGGGTGGGGGTAAATGATGGCATGCAGGTGGGTGGGGGGATATGGTAATTAAGATATGACTTACCAGAGTCCAGTCCTCCTGCTACTCCTTGACGCCCTCAGGATGCAGTATTGCCGAGACTTGCTCCTCCCATGTTGTTAGTTGTGGGGGAGGAGGTGGGGGTCCACCGCCAGTCCTCTGTACAGCAATCTGATGTCTTGAAACCACGGAACACACCTTCCCCCGTAGGTCATTCCACCTCTTCCTGATGTCATCCCGTGTTCTTGGATGCTGTTTCACTGCGTTGACCCTGTTGACGATTCTCTGCCATAGCTCCATCTTCCTGGCAATGGAGGTGTGCTGCACCTGTGATCTGAAAAGCTGTGGCTCCACCCGGATGATTTCCTCCACCATGACCCTGAGCTCCTCCTCAGAAAACCTGGGTTGTCTTTGAGGTGCCATGATGTGGTGTGGGTGATGTGTGAGGTGATGTTTGTTGTGCTGTGTGAAATGTTGTGTTGGTGTGTGTTGTTTGAGGTGCGTGGATGTTGTATGTGTGATGGTGTGGTGTGCTTGTGGATGCTGGTGTAATGTTTGCTATTCTCTCTCTCTGCTTCTTCACAGAAATGTTGTTGTAAGGGGTTGTGGGTAATGTGGGTGGGTGTTTTATAGTGGTGTGAGTGTGTGGTGTGTGTATGTGTATCAGGTGTGTATTTGGAATTGTCCAATGTGGTGTAGTTTTGTAAGTGTGTGTGTATTTTGAGCGCAGCGGTGTGTACCGCTAATGGATTACCGCGGTTGAAAGTCCACCGCTTTAATTTGTGGGTCGTGATAGTGTGGGTGTATTCTTGTTGGCGTGACAGTGTGGGTATGGGTATCGCCAGTTTATCACTGTCCTTTGGTGTGGCGGACTTGTGTGGGTGTCTTTTTTGTGGCGGATTACGAGATGTGGGTCGTAATACCTGTAGCGGATTTCCACCGCAGCCACGGTATGTTGGCGGCCTTCAGCATGGCGGTAAGCAGGATTTACCGCGAGGGTTGTAATGAGGGCCTTAATTAGCACAGGCACAAGAACTAAAAGAGATTCAATGCTGATAACAGACCTTAAGTAAGATTAACCCTCTAGGAGGATTTTGAACAGTTCCTTAACCACTTGTGCAAAAAAGAAGAATTTATGGAACTTTTCCCTTTTATGAATATTGTGTTGAATTGTTTCATGTTGCTATACTTTTTCTATCCAAGTTAAGTTTTGTATAAATCCAGAGAAAACCAAGAAACAAGTTTATTGAAGTGAATTCAACTTCTTGCAGTTATAAAAAGACACCCGGGAAGCTGTATGTATGAATAAGCACGGAATATGACTTAATGTACCAAAAAAGTAATAAAACATGTAAAGTCATGTATGATTTGTGAGTTGACAATTGAAATATTTTATTCAATATTGTTTTAGATGTCATCCATGATCTCAACCTCTAACATACGTCTTGCTGGTGAGAATTAACCGTGAAGGTATCCACACTGAGGCCTTCCAATCGCACGAAGGTACATACATCTTTGTAGTGTTTTAGGGAGAGTTTAGAGGGATAAGGGCTGGGAATGGTACTAGGGTGAATAATTCTTAAACTAGACATACAGCTAAATCCCCTTTTTGTAATTTCCTCCAAAAGGTCGTTGATCGGAATTGAGCTGAGAGGACAACTTCCTGGAAGGCCCTTCTGCCTGATTCATACCTACCACTCGGGAGCTCACATAGAATTCTGAGGACTAGGTAGGTAGTTAGGAGGTGGGTCCCAATCTTCTTTGCAATGTCTCTGGTGCTGCTCTTTTCTCCAGCTAAGAGCGTACCATAATCACTGTCACCGGGAGGCCCAGTTATTGGGACAGGCTCTTTATGTGCTGAAAGCAGCACATTCTGCTCCCCTTTTCCAGAGCCAGACAATCCTTATTGATCTTCAAATTTAAGACAAGAGCTGGGTTAGACCAAATCCTAATCCAAAGAGCCAAGGGGGCTAGAGTAAACTGGTCTGCTATAAATCCCATCACCAGTTCTTCATGTACATATTGGGGTAGCGATAGAAGCCTGCAGAAACATTTTGTTTTCCATTGCTTAGAGTGCCTTTGTAGTGCTTTGCAGGCTTTATATCCCCACACCTTGCTTCATACCAGAAAATGGGCATGCATTTTGCCTAGTACACCTGTCAGAGGGCCTGCAATGACCCTCCACACAGCATTTCTGCAAAATCCAAGACAGCCCCTGTGGCTTTGGACAAGGCATGCTTTCTGCAGGGGTACCCAAGAACCATTTACATCAAACAGGATTCCCAAATAGGAGAAGTTTGAGATTCTCACAATCTCCTTAGATCCCCCGTAGATTTGTGTTAAATTCTCCGACCCACCCCTAATACCATTGTATGGGATTTACCAAAATTTGTGTGCAAATCCAGTCATTCCGTAAACTCTATGTAACCCTTCTGTAGCCGGTGCAGCCCAACTGCTGCCCTAGTCAACAGGACTTCATGCAGAAGCACTGGAATGGATTGGACCCTCACTTGCGGGATATCACTACCTATACCACTATGGCTGGGCCTAGGTCAATAATGTAGAGAGTAAACAAGAAGAGGGCCAAAATACATCCTTTGCTCATTAACTTTATTCGGCAATTGCCATAAAAGTGCAAACCAAAGCACATATTACGAATCTATAAATAGTATAAAACACAATTAAAAACTATAAAACAATTTCTAAGAACATCATATAAGTATCCACTCTAAAACCCCTTGACATATAGCAGATAAATATACTAAAACATAATTAAAAATCACAAAAGCACAACATTTACAGATGTTATCTCAAAATAGTAAACTTTCACAAACATTTAGAGATTAAAATAGAGTAGACCTTTTCCTAATACTTAAAAAAGCTGTAACAAAATCTAGTACGTGATGACAAGTTTGGATATCTGGCAGTCTCTGGAAATATAATAGAGCTTCCTTGTAGTGGATAGGTCTAAGATGACATAAAATGGGTAAAATAAAAGCCTTTCTGGGAGCAGCATATAGAGGGCAAAAAAGAAGAAAATGTGAGGTACTCTGATTTGATTTGGAATCACAGGGGCAGGGTGGTAGATCCTTTTTCCAAAAACATGGTTCGGAAAAGGCTACCTTAAAATGAATTAGATTAAATCTGAAAAGTGTTAAAAGAGAAGTTATTCTAGAACTTGAGAACCAAATCAAATAGGGTTCAAGACATGGAACAGTCACAATCCGAGTGTAGGGATCAAAAGATTTCAGTTTCAGGGAGCTATAAAATCTCAGCTCTGATACATGCTCAGAATAAATTAACTTCAAAACAGACCTAGAATTTGTAGTTAACAAATGGGGTTTGTCAAACATGTACCTAAGCCCTAGCTTCTCAAAGGAGTTTCTCAGAAACACAAGCCAGGGAATCCTATTTGAATTGTCTAATTGTAGGCAATCAGAAATGCAGTCTTGAACAAGTTTAGCCGCAGGGTTCAGCCAGCATCTAATCCAGAGCAGTAGAGGAGCAATGGAGTCCCTGTCCTCCGAAAATCGCTTGCCAATTTCCTCATGGCTAATGATGTTTGCTATACATTTTGGAACCATCAGTAATCTACGCAGGAATTTATTTTCAGCGCTTTGGAGAGAGGGTATTTTGTTGTAGCCCCAAACTCCTTGCCTGTATAGGACTGCTGCAACACACTTGGAGTTATAAAGTGTTTTCATCTGTGCAGGGGGTCTGTGGCCTAATTTACTAGTAAAGAGAAAAATTGCTTCGTTATTCCTTGTCAACTGTTGGAGCTTGAAGTTAATGTGTGTCTTCCAGGACAGAGAGGAACTCATATACATACCTAAATAACAAAACTTGTTCACCTTGTTTAAAATATGTCCTCCCATAATAAATTGTTTAGACTTTGTATTATGTGGGCCACATGTCATAACAAAAGTCTTGGGGTAGTTTACTTTCAGATCAAGGTTCAACATAAAATTTTAAAATAGGTCCAAAGTCCCTGTAAACCATTTGCGGTACGAGCAATTAAAACTGCATCATCAGCATATAATAAAACTGGAAGCAGTCTCTGGCCCATCTTTGGTACATACTTTGCATGTTTTACCAGCGAATCGTAGAGCCCATTTATATATATCAAGAAAAGAAAGGGCGCTAAGATACATCCCTGTCTTACGCCCCTTGTTGACGGAATGGGAGAAGTTCTCTGGCCATATAAACCAGTCTGAACTGAAACCGATAAATCTGTGTGTAAGCGTTTAATGTGCTCCAAAAGGGACGTATCACAGCCTAAAGCTCCCAAAATTTGCCATAGCTTCGACCTATTAACCATATCAAAGGCACTAGTTAGATCAATAAATGCCATATGAATGGACTCTTTTTTGACTGTCACGTATTTACTAAGTATCAGATGCAGATTTAAAACTTGCTCAACTGTGCCTACAACGGGTCTAAAACCAAATTGAATAGGGGATAAAATCTGGGCCTCGGTCACCCAATCTTCTAACCGGGATAAGATCACACTTCCTAAAATCTTTGCCGTTGAATCAATAAGAGAAATTGGTCTGTAACAGGAAGGATCTTGTCTGTTTGCTTTTTTGAAGATGGGAACAATAATAGCTGATTTCCATGAAATGGGTACGTTACTATTTACCGCGCTATTCAACACATTTGTAACTAAGGGGCCCCAAAGGTCAATTTCAGATTTGAAAAGATCAGCGGGGACCCCGTCAGGGCCAGGAGCCTTTCCCTGCCTTAGTCAATTGATGGCGTTTAACACCTCATAGAGATCAAAGGTAATATCTAAGGCCTTAATATTAGGGTCTAAAATAAAATATGCAGTAGGATTATCTTCTGTATACAGGTTCTTGTTGTTTCCTGGACAAAAAACTTTCCTAAAATGAGTTAACCAAATGTCCTCTGCAATAAGACAGTCATCGGCCTTAGTATTATTATCTGAAAAGTAAGAGTGATTTATCACCTTCCAGAATTTAGAAGTGTCCTTCAGCTCAGAGGCAGCCAAAAGTTCATCCCAGGCCTTAGACCTAATTTCTGATTTCCTTTTTTCAAGGGCGGCCTTGTAATCGTCTCTAGCTAGTTTAACTAGTTGGCGGGAGAGGGGAACTGCTTTAAGAGCATCTTTAAGTTTTTTATGGGCAGAAGAGCATGCAGAATCGAACCATCTATAGGCCACTGGCCCCTTCAAGGGCCTGTCCACCACCAAGGCTCGCGAGATATCAGTACTTAAAAATTCAAATTCACGAACTATACATTCAGGATCTAGCTGCTGGGACAAACACATATGAATAGAGTCAGACCTACTTCTTATAATTTCGTGGTTAAAAATTTTAGGATTTATTTTGTCCCATTTTAAGCGTAAACCACAGTTTGAATTTTAAACAGTAGTAGCTCTCAGACTTTTATTCTTAGGAACCTGGTTAGTTTTTAGATCCAAATTAATGCTAAGGGGATTATGGTCACTGGCACAGTGAGGCGTGATCTTAAATTCTTGAATTAAATGATAATCAGAGGAGCCAATAAGTATGCAATCAATAGTGCTCCCCTGTGAAGGTTGGTATATTATAGGCGTCAGCAGTCAATTTCTCTGTAACTTGTACCAAATCAAACTTACAAATAAAAAGGTTTAAGGCATCTCCTTCAGTAGTATGATTGAAATGGATTGATGACTCTCTACCCTCAGCAGGGAAGGCACACAGTTCCATGAGTTCCTTGCTACACAGAGGAGTGTTGAAATCGCCCACCCATAGGGTAATTAGGTCACTATTCTGCAAGACATTTGATGAATCTATGAAGTCTGTTACCTCCTCCAAGTGTCCCATAAGGAGGCCCGAGGATTATTATTATAAAAATTTTAAATCAAGATATCTTTTTGTCCACTAATAGAAACTAAAACAACCATGAAATGAGGGGAAGACCAGATTAAGGACACGTTTAAAAGAGGGAGATATAAGGAAACAAGAACTAAAAGGCCGCCACGTGCTCTCCCCATTGGGGAGGTTATAGCCGGCTGACACAGAGAAGTAAATCCGTTCAGAAGGAACGTATCCTTAGACCAGGTCTCCTGTAGACAAATTATGTCATAAGAAGAAATAAAGCTCATCCAATCCGAATTGTCAATTTTGGACCACAGCCCTGCTATATTCCAGCTAAGCAGAGTTAGTGGTCTAGACCCAGGACATGATATTAAAACTCTAGTATTTATAGGAGTTGACAAGTCCGGTACAGACTTTCCTGTGTCCCAAGTGCATTCATTTTAGACATTCCCAGCTATTGATCTCTCAAGGAACAGGGGTAGACCAAAGCCGTCAGTCAATCGTTCTCGTCAAGATAATTAAGAGCCGAAAACCGATTGCTAGTGGGTACATTTACCTGTAATTGGGATCTTTCTGAGTCAGGTCTGTGGGTTCTTAAATTAGTAACGAAGCGTTTTGGTAGGAGCGCGGGGTCATAAAATTGACACAGGGGATGTATTTGGATCCTATTACATGGCCTATTACATTGTTCCGGGTTGGTCAAAAGATAGTCCACTGAACGAGGATTTGCAAAATTTAAAACAACATAATCTCCCTCCTCCATTTTCTTTGAATATCCAACCCTCCTCCCTCTGCGGGCCAAAAGGATCTTATCATTATGATGAAAATTAGATTTAATGTTGGATTTCAACCAATGACCAGCTTTCCTGATTAGGGATTGGGTATCTTCTGGTTTAGAACTCTCCAAAGGGGGAACATTTGGGAGAACCAATACATACGGATTGCAATCAGGGGGTAGATGTAAAGAATCTGCATGGATTGTAAATTTATTTGGACCCGTATCATGCAACCTAGAGGAATAAACTTCCCTCGTCAACTCCTGTGCAGGATCGTCAGCTGAAATTCCTTGGCCAGAAACGGCCTGTAGTTCAAGCAAGGGGTTACTTGCTCCTTGAGTTACCAAGGTAGAAGGAGGGTTAGTTTGATAAGCCGGTTCATGGCTGTGAGATATTCCAATACTTACTAATCCTGGCATGAAGAAATTAGATAGAGTACTGGTCACATCATTAAAAAAGCAATCAAGCTTCCTAGTAATCAGTGTGCTAAGTTTCGCCTCTAAGGTTGCACAAAAGGATTTGAGTGTCAAGTCTATAATACTTGAAAAATCTTCAGGGGCATCCTTTCTCAGAAGACATTCAGGGGTGGAAACCAAGGAAACTGGAACTTTGTCACTTAAAACCGGGAGGGTGGGTGATCTCTTTTTAGGGCCCAAGGCCTTTTTTATATGTTTAGGCTTTTTCCCGGCTCTCCTCTTCTTCAAAGGAGGAGAATTGGCCTGAGAACAAGAGCTTTCCAGGGGTGGAATATCTAATAGGGTAGAGAATTGTTCAAAACTGTGGGAGGGAGTATATCATCGCCCGACTGTATAGTACTTGAAGGCAGGATCGGTAGCAAGGGTCCGGTTCTTGGAATAGTGTTTATGTGAACAATAGGTTCCAAAGGGGGCTGCTGTACAGTGCTTTGGACAGCCCCAATCCTTTCTTCTACTTGCTCTAGTTCAGATTCAATAGCCCCCATCACAGAAGATAAATAGCTAGTAATGGAGGACTGTAGAGAGCTGGGCCCCCCTTCCCCCTTTTGCACATTGATCTTTCTTGCTCCCAGCTATTTGTCAGTGCTGGGGGCAGGTGGATCTGCCGGGGGATTTGCCTCCCCTGGTGGACGGGGCCCTCGGCGGTCGGATCGGACCGCGGCCCTCGCGAACCTGGTGGCGTGGTTGAGTGCTGTAGGTGACGGCGCAGCGCCTGGTGGTCAGAGCGCCTGTGACGGGCTGTCTGCGAGAGGAGGCCGGACCTGCCCTCCGGTGAGCCGGGTGACTTCGGCTGGGTGCTAGTGCCCGCTGCCGACGAGACGCTGGTGGAGGAAGAGTGTGGAGGAACGATGCTGCACTGTGCCTTGAGGATCGAGGCGTCGGTGGATTGCTTGGTCGCCCTGGGTGACGTGCTGACGTGCGGCGGGGCTTCCTGGGTGCGGCTGGGCACTGCTGTGGCGGCAGGGCACCGGATAGAAGGAGAAGGTGACTGCCACGAGGGAAGACAAGGCGGGGTTGGCATTGGCTTGGCGGGAGCCTGGAGTTTGGAGGGGACGGCTCTGTGCTGCTGTGCTGGTCCTAGTCCGGGCTCTGGTGTTGGACTGCGGCTGGAGGGACTGCTGTATTGAACTGTGGAGCTGGTGCCAGGGGTGGCTGATGGTGGTGGCTGGCACTCATTGGACTGACATACGTGAGGCTTCGATGCTTGACTGGTGCCCCTTGTCTTGCTTGGCTGGTTGGTGAGGTGAGACCTGAGTTGCTGCGGAGGGGCTCTTCGTCAGTGGAGGCTCTCGGATTGGACTTCATCTCGCTTCACCTCTTTGATGCAGGAATTGGTTGCGGACTGAGCTGAGATCATGGGTAAGGCTGATCAGCATCAGGCTAAGCTCACCTTTGACGGTGGGAAAAAGAGTAGCAGTGCTCCTGCCATGACATCTAGTTGTGACGGAGCTGAGGAAGGGAGCTTGGAGGCGTCAGTGCGGTCCATGTTCTTAGAGCAGCCTGGCTGGCATTGACGCGAAGCTGGACCATGTGACTGAACAGCTGGACTGCATTAAAGCTTGGGTTGATGATTACGATTCCAGATTTGAGGTCCTGGAGACGTGGACATTGGAGATGGAGGATGCCCGCCGGGGGATAAGGATCAGATCGCGCAGATGGAGCGGATCCTGGAGGTGATCTGGAATAAGAATGAGGACTTAGAGGCACGGTCGCGACGCAACAACATTCTCCTCGTTGGGCTGCCGGAGGCCACTGATATGGGTCGCATGGAGGATTTTGTGGAGAGCATGCTGTCTGACCTGTTTGCAGGCAAGCTCTCCCGGATCCTGGTGGTCGAAAGGGCCCACAGGTCTCTGGGGCCTCGGCACCTGCCGGGTACTCCCCTGCAACCAATAATTGCCCGCCTGCTGAACTACCGGGATCGGGACACTGTTCTACACTTGGCAAGGGAGAGGAAGCCGGTGGTGTATAAAAACTCTGAACTCAGTTTCTTTCCTGATTATACCCCAGGCGTGCAGGCGTTGCAATGTGCTTTCTTGTCGGTTAAGCGACTGTTGAATCAGGCGGGCATCAGAGTCGCTCTGCTGTACCCCGCTAAGCTGAGGGTGTGGCACGAAGGAAAGGTACTGTACTTTATGGATCCAAAACAAGCTGCCAAGTTTGCTAGACATCTGCCTCGGCGGTCAGAGGCTGCGGGCCCGGACGGCTCCGGATTTGAGAGAGCTGCCTTGAGTGACAAAGATTAGTCGGCGCGGGTCGGTGGCACTTGCTGAAGCTGTTGGACTATGCTGGTTCACTTTTGTCCGTTGGATCGCTTTGTTGCTTAACCTGCTGTTAGGCCCTGTGCCCCTCTCCCCTAGATATTGCTAGGTGGGGAGCTGGTAGGCCGGTTATCGCCCCTAGGATGAGTCCTGCTTATTGTGTTTATGTTCTAATGGGGTGGTTTTGGGGCTTGGGAGGGTGGGTTTCTGCTATGACCCAATTGGGGGGTCTGCGTGGGAGGGGGCCAGGGTGGGCTCAGTTGTGTTGTATGTTCTCTGTCCTCTATGCTATCTCTAATGTTTTCTTTCAAATTTTTGGCAAGTCGGGCGGTGCTTCACAGTGGTGTGTACTATGTATGTGGGTGAGGGATGGGATCGAAAAGTGTGACGACGGTTCGTTGCTTGACTTGGAATGTGCGCGGGTTAAATGATAAACGGAAGGCGCGCCTGGTGGCAGTGTATATTAAACAACATGACATAGACATTTGTATGCTACAGAAAACCCACTTGGTGGCGTCCACGCTGGGTAGGTTGAAGGCTGGCTGGGTTGGCGAGTCTCACTGTTTGATTTATTCGAGTTACGCTCGCGGAGTGGCGATTCTGCTGTGCAAAGGTTTACAGTAGTGCACGCGCAAGGTGGTTGCTGACCCAAACGGCAGGTATGTTTTGCTGAGTGGCACGCTGTCGAATAGGGCCTGCCGGCTCGTCGCTGTTTACGTTCCCCATGTGGACGACCCGGAGTTCTTCCGAGAGTTGTGGCGTCTGGTGGAGTCGCTGGGTGCTGGTGCAGTAATCTGGGGTGGCGACTTCAACGTGGTCCTGTGTTTCAGGATGGACCGTGAAAGTGCGGCCAGGGTGCAGCATGTTGCAGTGGCGAAGGCATTGGTGGCGGTGATGCAGGGGGGGGTGTTTTAGTGGATTTGTGGAGGCAGAGGCACAGTGATGTTCGAGAGGGTACGTGTGTGAATTACGCCCACTGCAGCCGGTCTCGTATTGATCGTTGGTTGGGTACTAGAGACGTGGAGGCTTGGATGAGCTCCGTGGATCATCTGCCTCGCACGCTGTTTGATCACTCGCCGGTTCGGTTAGTGCTGGAGATTCCCTGTGAGGTGGGACGTTCGTTCATGTGGAGGCTACCTTGCGGGGCGCTAAAGGATGCGGCCTTCCGTGCGGAGGGGCGTGAGGCTATAGTGCTGTTCTTTGCTGAAAATGGTGGTTCTGTAAGTGCGGCGGGTACCTTATGGGAGGTATTCAAGGTGGTCATTCGGAGGATATGCCTCTCGAAACAGCATGGAATGTTGAGGACCCTGGGGCGGGAACTGACTGATCTGGAGGGGAGGATTGCGGAGCTGGAGCGGCGCTTGGTTGAGAGCTGGTCGGGAGAGAGGTACTGGCGGCGTTGCGAAGGGAGGTGTCTTCGTATGAGGAGGCCTCCCTTAGAGAAGTCTGCTTTATGTGGAGGAATGCTCGAGCCCGTCACTATGGTGAGGGGGAGAGGGATGGACGCACACTTGCTGACATGTTGCGTAGGCCGTGGGCGAGCAACTACGTCACTGAGATTTTGGGCGATGAGGGTGAGTGTGTGACTGGGACGAGTGGCGTCCTGCAAGTTTTCACTCAATACTTTGCGCAGTTATATGCTGATCCGGTTGGATTGGACGTGGCGGCGGTGCAGGCTTATTTTTCTGATATTGCGCTGGTGTGGTTCGGCGAGGTTCACCGGTTGTACTTGGATGTTCCATTCTCTGGGGAGGAGGTGACTGCGGCAATTCGTGGCTTGCCTGGCGATAAATCTCCTGGTACTGATGGTCTGACCCCTGCGTTTTATAAGGAATATGCAGATATTCTTGCTCCGCACCTCTTGGAGGTATATGCAGAGTCTTTGGATGCTGGGATTCTCCCTGCCTCGCTCTGGGAGGCACTGATAGTCACGATTCTTAAACCCGGGAAGGATCTGGCTTGCTGTGACTCGTACCGCCCACTCTCAATGATTAATATTGACAAGAAAATCCTGGCCAAAATGATCGCGGCGCATCTGCAGCCGCTGCTTCCTCGACTGGTGTTGCCAGACCAGTCGGGTTTTGTACCCGGGAGATCCACGTGTCATAACTTACGTACGTTTTTCGCGGTTGCTGGTTTGATGGAGGCAGATGACAGTGCTGTGTCGGTGTTTCTAGATGCCACCAAAGCTTTCGATTCTTTAGCATGGGAGTATATGTTTGCGCTCCTTGCCCGAGTGGGCCTCAGCACGTTCTTTGTGAAACTGATTAGGCTGCTGTATACTCAGCCCACAGCTCGCCTGCAGATGAATGGGAGTGTGTCGGCCCCATATTCTGTTGCTTGGGGAACGCGTCAGGGATGCCCATTGTCCCCATTACTTTTTGCGGTGGCAATGGAGCCTCTTGCCGCGGGGAGGTTTTAGGGAAATATGATTAAATAAACCCCCTTTGGCCCTGCCGGGCACTTGGTGGCTGAGCTGGTTCTTCAAAGGTGGTAAACCCATTCACAAAAAGAGTAGATTTAACTTGCCACGTCTCTGGTAGAAGTACAATATGCTGTTCTTGCAGAAATTGAACCAGCTGGCATCCTCCCATTTTCCCCCTTCACATGCAGTGTTCCAAATACCCACTCTTAATGCACTTAGATTACAAGATAAAATAATATTGTTTTGTTAGACAGGAGGTACTGTGGTGAAGGGGTCTCACACTCAATAATTTGCAGATCAAGTCAGTCAATCTTTTGCATCCATGAGACTCAGGGCCAAAAATCTATTTGTCAGGTCTATAGGGGTGGCATTGGTGCTTCTATTCAGCGGTGGGAAACATTCCCTGATGTTCCTGTGCAAACCTTTGCCCCAGTTGGATTTGGGTGGGTACAAATACCAAAGGGTATATACCCTAATATCACTCACATGCCTGTGTGCTGTGGAATTCAACAGGGATCCTGTAGTTTCCGCCCGATCAGAATTCAGTACTATGCAATCCCCTTCTACCTCTTTCCGTGGAGCCCACCCACTCCACCCTCCTGGCCATAATATGTGCGACGTGAGCCTGCCCCCTGCTCCAAATGTGTTGGTACACCAAAACCTAACCTTTCTCATTAGCTGTGCTGTTGTCTCATTCACCCCTTGGTTTAACTGAGGAATCCCCACCATTATTGCCACCATCGGGGTTGCTTCTGGTATAAGATGTATTCTATGTAAACCCTTTTTATATCTGAACTGGGATAGAACTGGGTCAGGTGTATCGGCCACCTTCCTTGCAACCTGTCCCTTCATCACCAGGGGGGAAGGGGGCCATGAAGTTCTGCAACGGTGGATGGATCACCTGCTGCTTCCCCCACCCCACCTCTGGGAGAAGGGGCAACCTCTGTAACAAGACTATTGACACCAACAGAACTCCTGTGGGGAGAAAGAACTGGTGCTGCTACCGTGCCTAATGCTGATTCTGAACCTGTAACCACACCCTGTGCTGCCTCATTGGAATTATTACATATTTGACCTCTCCCCAAACAATGGCAACCCCTGCATATAGCCATTAATTCAGAAAACAATTATTTTATACTCCCCAGTTTATCGTGCAGATCCTCTAAAACCTACTGAAGAGACATTGACAAATATTCTGTTAGGGCGTCTTATACATAGGTTTAATCACAGACTGCGTCAGGTTCACCAAGACAGGGGGTGACACAAAGCAAGCCTGCTTTTCGCCCCACACTGAGTCACCTTTGCTTTGTGCGCTACCGTCTGTGGTGTCCAGAAAGGTAGGGCCCCCTCCCCATGCTGCCTTTATCTTGGGTGATATTTCCTTCCATTTTATCACCCAGGAAATGTTCTGGAGAAGCAGAAAGATCCGCTAAACGGGATCCTTTGGCACTGATATGGTGAGGGCTGAGGCATCCCACCACTTACTGACCCCAGAATCTCATGCCTCGTGGTTCTGCAGGGCACCTTGTACCACCCCATTGCCTTGCAACCTAATAGGCAACAGTTCCCTGTGACCCAACCCCAGCGGCTCTTCAGCAATTTGAATCTCCTCCTGCCGAGGTCAGGTAAGTAAGTATAAAGGTACGCTTCTGCCCTGTCTTCGCAGTGTCGGGGACTTCACTCCTGCCTTCAGCAGTGCCGCAGGTCTTGCGTTTGCTCATTGAAGAGAGAGTTTGCAGAAGAAAGGGGGTGGCCCAGTCTCTGCCAACTGCTGATGGACGCAGATGGGCCCGCCCTTTGCCCGTTCTTCACAGGTCACCTTTCTGGCAGTAGGCGCCATCTGGCGCATGCTCAGGTATGCGAGCAGCACCTGCCGCCGTCACTGCTGGGGCATCTAGGTGGCAGCCCCCAAGCTCCCCTGGGTAAGACACAGTCTTCTGTGCAGCATGTTCCCTTTCTGGCCGAGACAAGTCAAAGGTGAGTGCCTTCTTTATATTAATAATAATATAGAACTACAATGGTCCAAATTAACTGTATTATTTTAATGAACTAAAACTCAATTTCATCTCAAATGAATTGTGTCCATGCAGCATAAAACACAATCATTTTTTCACAAAACTCTTTCATATCAAAAACACAATTTTTTATTAATACGTCTTTGTGTCTCCTTACATCGTTGTGTCATATTCCTCATAAAAAGTAATTCTAAAATTTGCTGCTATGGGTGTGCACATGTTTATATGAATGTGCACATGAGTACATGTGCATGTCCTTACATCAGAGTTTGCATGAGTGTGTTCAAGTGAGTTAGCACACATGTGCATGAGTGCTTGCATGTGACAGTATGTGCCTCATTTATTAAAATGTAGTGCAGCGCTGGGCCAAAACTGGCAGCGCCATGCTGTATCACTTCAGAAGCGCAGGGATGTGCATTATTTAAAACAATACGGCACACCCAGTGTTTTCCCTAGTGCTGGCTCTAAAATTAGTTGCTTAGCGCCAACGCAGGCTCCCTTTCACCGTAGTGCAAGGGTTACTGCATTGCAAGGAATGATTATTTATTTGCAGGAAGGTGTTCCTTCTTGCACTTCAACAATAAATAATGGTGATTTGCTAGTCCTGTGTGAGCTGCACAATGCAGAAGGAAAAACACTGAGAAATAAAGGTATTTCTCCTTGTAGCGCCCTGCTAATGCCACTCCTGGGTGGCGTTAGTTTTTGGCGCTGTCTCACATTTACAAATCCTTATAAATCTGGGGCAATGTCAAAATGCAATGGGAATGCAGTGGAACGCCCAAAGCAACACCCATTGCATGCCTCTCCCTCACAGAAAACTGTGTTGGGGCCCATAGTTGCAAGGCAGCGTTAAGCCTCCTTTTAAACATGGAAAAAGGTACAGCGCCACTGAAGCATCTCAAAAAGTGATGCTCTGTTGGCGGAAGGGCCTATGTCACATATGGCTGTGAGTCCACCTCAATGTGCCTCTCTGTGAACGTGAGCATGAATTTGAGTTTGTGTGAATGTGTCCATACATAAATGTGTGTCTGTGTGTTCTAAGTGTGCCTGTATGTGCATGTGAGCCTGTGTGCGCACAAATGTGTGTATGCATGTGATTGTGCACGAGTGTGGTTATGCATGTGAGTGTTCATTGAAGTGTGTTAGTACACATTATTGTTTGTCTGTTATTCAGCACATTATAACAAGTACACATGTTAGCTGTCTGTGTACCAGGAGTTTAAGCATGTGATTGTCTCTGATCATGTATGTGTGTATACACGTATGTGCACATACGCATGTGAGTGGATGTGTTGGTGTATCATAATGGCTTGGGCAGCACCGACCAGTTCAGAATTGAGTGTATTTTTCTATCAGTCATGAATGACTATATGAATAACTTCTGTAGGTAATCAGGTATCTGCATTGGCACCTGTGCATTCACGTGTGTGCCAAACCAGAATAGAATAGAGGATGGTGGGCATTAGAATACAGCTGTAAAATCTTCATGTGAGTCACTAAGGTATGGATTGTGGGTTTGCCCATAAGGACTGCTTGTCTGATTGAAAAGAGGTGCCTGAACTAATAGAAGCAACCCCACATGAAGTGACCAGTACAGGAACACTCACATGCTTCTCTCTGGAGTCTGCACCTGCTGTTGAGTAAAGTAAAGTGATGGGGGTGAAGCTGATCCAATGGTTCAGGGGAAACTGACAACTATGAGCTCTAAAAGTTTAGATGATGATGTCAAGACAAATGACTCTGTCTGGTGCGCTTGCTACCACGCATCAATAAAAACAACTTTGAAGAATATTTAGGGTTTGAAGGATGAGGAATGTCCTACCTGCTCTATTAAGGTATATACAAATATATACATTAGTACACACTCTGCCTAGGGTAAACCGGCCATTCACCAATTTTTGGCAGGTACCGCTCTGAATGATTCTTATCCTCTGCCACAATATTCTTACTTGCCTCCATCATACTGGACATTATGCCTACTGATTGAGATCTTGCCCATGGTGGGCTTTGAAGGTGTCTTTAGATATGGATGATTTTATTAAGACTTCAGCAATATTGAAAGAACAACACTAGAACCCTCCTGTGAGCCCCTGAACAGGAGATGTCTGATTCACTTCTGGTGAATACATGGACTCCTACTTTGAAATCCAATTGACCTATCCAGAAGTGTGTCATAAACACTTGCAGACCCGCAGACAAAATATTTGTTCCGTTGTGATGACTGGTTCTCACAATATTGGGCTTTGAAGTTTCTCCAGCAGGCCCAGCAACAGCAACTGGAATGGGATCAATGAACTACAAAGGCACCAACATATTTAGACCAAAGGGTCTGTTTATGTCCTTGGCTGATGGGATACTCTCTCACAAATGTGACGGATAACCCATCTGCCTTATTACAAGTTCCATTATATCATATGGAACTTATAAAATGGAGGGCAGGATATCTGTCAGTTAGTGATGGAGTATCCCATCCGTCAAGTTAGTAATCAGGCCCCAAGATTGGAAACTTTCAAAATAGGAGTCTATGAACATCCCCGTCTGAAGGGGTGCATAAAAAAGCCAACTGCTACGAGCCACTTTTAAGCCACTTGTATTGAAATCTAGTATAAAAGGCAGGATAATATTCAATGTGTTGTCTGTGGTATACACAGCTTTCCAAAGCCAGAGACCAGAAAACCTACTTATTTATCAACCATGAACCACAGAGACCATGACACCCTAACAATCTGCTAACCAGTGTCACAAAAAAATGGGTACAAGTGTGATAAAAGTTCAAGGCTTACTTTTCTCAAAAACCCAACAAGATAATAGCGATTTCCAGGATGCTCTCTAATAAACTTGTTAACTCTTTAAGCCTGAATGTTCAAAGCAACACCACTGCTGAGCCTAAAATGGCTCTCAAAGACCCACATAATACCAGAGATTGCAAGATGTTTGAAATGTTTTTATTCTTATAACGCTGCCCCTTCAGAGAGGATTATCAATCACAAAATACGATTGAGAACCTATTTGGAAGACGAGTAAAAGAAGTAACTGGTAAAAGCATACCTAAAGAGTGTCTGTGTGTTTTTGTCTGTTTGTAAAAATTCCTGGTGAAATTCAAAAGACTCCTGATCATACCCGACTGAAAGCACCTGTAACCAACGGTTTATCAGAAAATACACTTATGGGGGTGTAAAACCCAAATCCCCCCTCTGAAGCTACGCCCCTGCCACCCCCTAATATTATTGACTAACTGCTCCCCAGTTTACATGGTACTATTTACTTACTCCAAAGTGCTTTTCTGAGTAGACCCCTTGTTTTGTGTGCAATATGCACTAAATAAATAAATGAATATGAGCATTTGAAAGTTGATTGTAAACCATCCCTTCTCTTTTCTATTGAAAACAGCGAGTGAGATGGTCACTTTTTGAAGGTGGGAAATTGGTTAGGCATGTTAGGAGGAGTTTTCAACACTTCCATGAAAGTGATTATAATAAACAAGCAACACTCTAGAACCGATAGAAAAATCAATAGGTCTGCTGCATCCTGGACAATTTAAGAAGGCCATCAGAAGCAACACACTTTACCTGAAAAATATCAGCATAGATATTACCTCAAACGTTCTGTACGAGCAATTTGTGTTCAAATTTTGCATTGTTTACAGGTTCATATTTAAGCTGCGTATGCGTTCAGGCATGACAGGCCCTTCGCAATGATGAAGGAGCATCGCCACCCTGGCTAAGCCAGGAGCTGAAAGATAAAACGCTATTTAATTATCATACTATCTTTCATCTGCTGGCTCGGCCAGCAGTGTGTTCAGTGTGGTGCGGGGCTGTGCCATGGGAGGTGGGATGTGGGAAGAGGGGAGAGTGCAGTAAGTGCACATGTGTGTTTGGCCAGCCGTCTCAGGCCGGCCAAACACAAATGCACACTTAGGTTTCTCCAGTCTGGCTGTATGCACAACCGTGCTGGAAAAACAACACAGACCCCAGGCTTGTGTCTGAGCGGCACTCCAAGTTGCTCAAAACAATCCTGACACTGCTTTCATGTTATGTATACAATGTAATCAGTGCCAAGATTGTTGGGGAGTCTGTGCTGGTGTCCCACCAAATGCTGGGACACAACAAGAAGACCAGAGGAGCAACACACCAGGACGCATCATCGACGATGGGAAAAAGGTAAATTTTTATTATTATTATTATACTTTTTTAATTCATCCCCCTACTGATCCCCCATACCTCCCGCTGCCCCTCCCTTTGAGATTTGCAGTGGCCACCAATGAGTCCAGTTATTGGGTTTTGCTATCTCACAGTGTGTCATCTGTTGCAATAATAGGGCAGTGTTGTACCATGTGGCTTTGATTTGCAAGCTATTTTTGCATCATACAATGAGAAAGACACTAATACAAACCAGTTACATTTTTTAGCTGTGTATTTGAACATTCCTTTATACGGCACTGAAACTGACAAGATTAAAGTAAAGCAAAAAGTAGCAAATGTTTGGTTATTCTTGGAATCTTTTAACAGTTGCTAGGTATTTTCTGATATGGCAAATTGTCCTTCCTTCTAAAATAATTTCATTTAATTTGCTGATGTAGGCATCAGTGTGTTAAACATGGTGTACAGTACTCTGGTTTTAATTTCATTAGAGATGCTTAATTTATAAAAAGAGTGTACCTGTGTGAATTACGTTGATGTTTTTGTCATATCTGGCTGGAACACCAAACATATAATACTATGAAGGCATCAGCACCACAGCTGATACCATCCACGAGATACTAAAAATCGCGGTGAGGAAAATTTGCTTCATATCTTTTCATGTGGTAGTCAGAAATACTTCATTCATTTATACAACAACCATCAAAGTAACAACCCACAATTAAATATATCACTTACATTTTATTAGATCTTAAAAGACCCTATAAGCACATTCATCTTAGATCAATATAAAACAATAAAATACAATTAAAACAATGTCATTATTAAAATGTAATAAGTAAAAATCAAACAACAATCATTGATACCAGTTTTTGCAGTTGACACCAGAAATGCATTAAAACATCTGCTAAGCGAAAAAAAAACAATTGGTAATGTGGTATCACTTTTCAAAATTCTCAAAGCCAATTCATACCTTGTAACCCCATGGTTCAAACAAATTGTTTGTATTCATTTTTGACTTAGACTCCAATATGCCTGGCAGAAAAACAATACATAGGCTTCAGCTCAATTCCTAAATTACAAGCTAGGCACACATTAGAACCCACATCCTTACCCCACTTACTGGTAAGAGATCTCAACTGCAAAGAACCAAGCCTAAAACAAACATATAGGCTCTTGGCTAGTGGGGAAGGGACCATATCCAAAAACGGTTCAAAACAAGGATACATTTTAAACTCCTAAAACTTACACGTCAAATGGCCATTATCCCTATTCAATACATTCAGGTTGTAAATGTAAGCCCAGTAGCAAGTCTTCAAAACTTGGAGGTCAGCACTACAAAGAGTACTTGGTTCTGCCCAGAAACTACCTAAACCTAATCTAGGCAACTAGCCAGAATCAAATTTCAACCAGGGGATGCTTTGGGGGATAGTGATGTTAATCAAATCAACTAGACTCTGTAACTACTCAGTTCCTGAGTAGACCAAAGACATACCAAAAATGCCAATGGCTTTAACACAGCCAGGTCTTTTATTCTCCTTAGATCTAAGTTGAGAAAAAGCGGGGGAAGGGGACTATTAACTGGTAGTGTAAGCAGTTTCCTTACAAACGTATTTTCGGTGATAGCCAAGCAATTTATTTGACTGTAACCCCAGGTCTCGGCACCAAATAATGACACACTTTGGCCTTAGCTCAATAAATCTCCAAGGCTGGTGAAATTGAATGAGAATTTGTTCTCTTGTACAGCCAAATAACTATGTGGAATCTGTGCTCAACCAATAATTAACTCTTGGTGAGTTGGGATGACCACTTCAGTTGATCAGATAGTTTGACTCCAAGGTAGCCACAACTATTAACCCTCTCTAATAGCTCTTCACCGACCCGAATTGTGATATTTTTCATTGCACCCTGGCCCAATATCATATACTTTGTTTTAACGGCATTCAAAGACGTACAGAAGCTTACCAATGTATCAATGAGAAGCTGCAGACCCATGGGCATTTTAGAAATTATTAAAGAATCGCCCCTGAAGAGAAGAATAGAAACCTTACCTACACAAAAGGAACAGGGTCAAGACTGATTTGCCTATGGCTGGGTCCAAATTGGGGTGACATGGTGAGCAAAATAACAATGGATTAAACCCAGATCTGTTATAGGGGTGAGTGTTTGAAAAGTTTCATCATTCTGTCCATCATCCTTTGTGTTGCTAAAGAATGATCTTTTGTTCAAGGATGGTGAATCATTATTAAAATCGAGGTGTGCATACACCAAGTCATTCATATAAAGAGTGAATAATGCAGGTAGAAGCATGCAACCCTGAGAGACACCACGCTTGATAGGAATATATTCTGTTAATATTTATGGCTGCCCCACCTCACCTGCACAAAAGAGAGCAGTTGTACAATTAGTTAGAGCAAATTACCAGGAATGCCCATATTCACCAGGACTTGCCACAGCCTATCCCGAGGGATCAGGTCAAATGCAGCTCCAAGGTCCACAAAGGCTACATAGAGTCTTTGTTTAAATAGAGATACCTATTTCCAAAATAAAAATGCTAGTCTGAAGACATGATCCAAAGTAGTTGTCCTAGGTCGAAATCCCACTTGTAGTGGGGACAAGATTTTCTCACCATCCACCCAGGCTAGTAACTTATCTAAGAATTGCTGGGTGAACATTTTCTGTAGATTATCAATTAAACTTATGGATCTATATTTTGTGGGCACACCAGCATCCTCCTTTTTATAGACTAGAATAATTTCCGCCACCCTCCAGGAATCTGGGACCTTGTCAACAGCTCAAATGGCATTTGATAGCAAATTTATGTATCTAGTAATAAATCACAGCTACTGTTTTATACAAATCACCAGGGACTTTTTCAGGCCCAGGTGCCTTGGCACATTTCTGATGATCAATAGCCCTGGCCGTGTCTACAAGACTGAAAGAGACTGAACACATAACCACCCCACCCGACCCCCCCATTAAGGAAATAATATCTCTGAATTTGCATCAGGACCTTCTAAAATCTCCAGACGATAAATCTTGGTAAAGTGGGAAACCCAGCTACCAGGACATATGTGATGGTGGTAGGAGCTTCCGCTTTCCACCTCAGCCACCTCAGCTTGCACAGCTAACTGCCAAACTGACGATTGTCCTTTCTTTTTACTGCAACTATCATCTCTTGCCAAACCTTTTCATCCCACTTTTTCCTAGCTATACTAAGAAAACGTTTACAGTTCTGCCTCGCCGACCAAACTTCCTAGCTATTATACCGTTTGATGGCAGTTTTTAGATTGGTGTTGGAAAGTTTACACTCAGTATCATATCATTTCAAATAATTCTTCCTTGTCTGCTTCATACAACACTCTTTATAACATATTTTCTGTAGTTCAGTGAACAGCTGATTGTGTATATTAAGAAAAGGAATGTCAGATCAACCTTCATATTTAGACAAAGGAGAGAAAAAAAGATCATGGGCCAGATTTAAAGAAAAGTGGCGCAGCATGGTGCTGGGGCAAAATTGGCAGCTCTGCGCCACGTCACTTTAGAAACGCAAGGATGCTCCATATTCAAGGGAATACGGTGTGCCCCTGTGTTTCCCCCATCACTGATGCTAAATTTAGCTGCCAGCGCCAAAGCAAGCATCCTTGCACCATCGTGCAAGGATGCCTGTGTTGAAGGGTGTGATTGTTTATGTGCAGGAAGGTGGCCCTTCCTGCATATAAACAATCACTAATGGTGCTTTGGCACTTCTGTGTGTGCTGCACAATGCAGCACAGACAGAAGTGGCAAAGCGTAATTTTCAAATGATTGTTTATATGCAGGAAGGGACAACTTCCCGTACATAAACAATAATTTCTGGCATTTTGCTTTTTCTATGCATGTGGCAGAATGCAGAATGCATAGAAAAAGCAAAAAACGAGGAGGAATAAAAGTATTCCTCCTTGTTGTGCCCTGCTAACGCCAACCCTAGGGGATTTCATAAATCTGAGGTAAAGTCAAAACGCAATGGGTGTTGCTGTGGCATGCCTACAGCAATGCCTATTGCATGCCCCTTCCACGCACAGTGCTGTGTGGGAAGAGGCCGTATTTTCAAGGTGGCGTTAAGCCACAAAAAGTGGCTTAACGCCACCTTGTAAACACAGCGCTGTGCTTAGCACCACAGGAGTGTTAATAAAAGTGACGCTCCTGTGGTGATAGGGGCCTATAAATATGGCCCAATATATCTCTGAACACTGCTTCTGATTGGACATCAAAGTTGGCCACGTAACGTAATGCTGATTGCTGGCCAAAACAGGTTCCTGGACTGTGGAAGACCAACCATAATTCGTCCTCCTCAGTGATTCCCCAGTTAAGGATAAAATCAAGGAGTTGTGATCACTGTTCAGGTGTGGACCAACTCTCATATCTCCAAGCAGGACCCACAACCTTACATCTAATAGAACATAATGAATGACACTAAAATGAGTGCCACGCTTAAACGTAGGGGCCCTCTCAGGATCTGAGGTTGTGCGGCCATTCATGCCATTAATCCCCTGCCCACAGTCAAGGGAGCTATTTTAAGAGCAGAGGCAGAAAATTTACTTTGTAATTTTCCTGTCAAATGTGGGATACACGACAGTTCATCTCCTGCATCAGCTTCTTTCATGTAATCACACACAACTTTGGGGAAATTACATAAAAGCATGCAAAATTACAGAAACTAGGGGCATACTTACAAGTCCATTGTGGCGCCGATGCATCACTTTTTATGACTGTCTAGTGCAGACCCATATCTACGAGGCAACACAAAGCCTCTGCTTGGACTTTCATGGACTCACAGTTACTTTGTAGGGCAGCACAGTGCAAGTCGCAGCATTGCCTTCAACTGCATTGGGGGCATTCCATGGGCATTGCAGTGTGTTTTCCCAAGCAACACCTATGGGTTTTGACGCATTCCCAGATTCACAAGGATGTGTAAACCTGGGAATGTGTCAAAACTGTATGCCTTCCCAGGAAGACTGTATTGAGGAAAAATAATTTTATTTATCTTTGTTTTTTCCTCTGCTGCACTCATAGAAGAAGGGAAAAAACCTCCATGTATTGTTTTTGTGCAGAAAGTTGCCCCTTCCTGCACAAAATAAAATCCTGCCTACAATGCAGACACCTTTGCATCATGGTGCAAAGGTGCCTGCGTTGGCGCTAGGCATCAAATTATACACTAGGCCTGGCTGAAAGGATAGGAATTCACAGTATCTCGTAAATACAGTGCATTCCTGCTCTTTCAGATTGGTGTAGGGCAGCAAGGCAAAAAGACTTGCAGTGCTGCCCTATTCTAATTTATTGTAAATATGCACCCTAGATCATCGTACTATTTTTTTTTTTTATTGAGAATGGTCCTCACGTCCATTTATGATGAGAAATAATTTTTGGCTAAAAAATAGAACTAAATTGCACTTAACACAAGCAACAGTAACTCCCATTCTTTTTGTTATAACTTTTCCAGTACACCAGCGATACGATTTTTCCCGAATCGAAGGGAAATTACGCAACGTGGCATAATAGCGTAATTTCGGTCATTTCACAAAACAAGTGTAAAACAAATGCCAGAAATTACACGACAACTCCCCCGGTGTAAGGTTAATTTAACCTAGGCCTAAATTTAAAGTGTCTGAAAGGCCCCATCATCCTATACCCTTGGGTTTGTAGGAGGAATAGATAAACTATGCAGTAGATCACAACAAAACATGGCTCAGTGGCACAGCAGGTACAATTTTTTTTATAGAACAACCGGCATAATTTAACAGAACTTCCCAAAGTTCACTGCCTTTCCTATCCACCTAGCTGAGTGAAAGGCATGGGAAAAATTGCAGTTCCTCAGTATTCTCTAGGTTTGGGAAGAGCTATGAACACAAGTTAAATGTAAATATAGGCATATTTGTCCTGTTAAATATGACTAATCTGCCAATATTCTTGAGCCATGCTTTCCACTCAAAACTTACATTGTGTTGTTTATTGTGAATCCTAATGTGCATCCCACACCCAGAAACTCGGGCTTATTTTTTATTTCATTTTAATGTTTCTCCGGTGAGCAGGTTTTGTAAGGGCAGTGCAATGTGTTATATATTTCGTTGAATTTCGCTCTTATTGCTAGAATGTAACAGCTTCTAATATTAAGGAAAGATTAAAGGCAAGCTCTCCCCCAACTCCACTTACAGACATAACTGAGATATACTATTATGTGTATTGGGGTAATCAAAAGAAACACAAGCTATTTATTGCCTGCTACCAATAGTCAAGAACATTTGAAAGAGACCTGAAGGAGCAATCCACTCATCATCATCATCATCATCAACACATAGCTTTATTCGGTTACTTTCAACCATAAAAGCAAAACAACCAACGTTTAAATAAAAGAGCAAATAAGAGTTAGATTAAAAAAGATAAGAAAGAGATAAAAACATATATGTCAGCCTTAAAACACATAAAATTATTTTCCTTAAAAAAGACACCTAACCCCCTAATACCTAACATTTAAATTAAACATGGGGTTTTCTTTCAGTCTAGGTGTGTATTTAAAATTTGGCAGCTAAAACACTTTAAGCATTTGGTCCTCATCATCATTGTTTCCCCAAAAGTTTTGTACGTATATGCCAAGCAGCTACAATATACTTGCTGACCCCACAAGATAGAGGGAGAGAAGTTTCCCTCATCATGATCCTTAAGGCAACAATACAGTGTCTTGTCCCCATATTACTGCACACAGATCATAACCACTTCCGACGCGCAATCAAATAAGCAGGGCATATAAACATGAAATGTACAATAGATTCCGAAATTTGATTGCAGCTCGGGCAAGTGTCAGGACTTGGGATCGTACTCCGCGTACTGCCATAGGACTTAAGAGGCAGACAACCATATCTGAACTGAATATATAGACTCTTACTTAATGGATCAAGAATTGTATCCATAAATGGTTCCAAATATGGATACCATTTAAAGTCAAAGAATTGTGATGTCAATCTGCCGTGTGTTGTGCACAGCAGATAGTTTTCCCTGACATGTATCCAGTAAACAGTTTTCGGATGATTCTTCTGATCCTTCCTTATACTTTCTGGATGACTCCAAAACTCACTAAGACCCAATCTATGAAACCATTTTGAGATGTGTTTAAACCAGGAAATGTTAAGTACATTTGGTCTGTCTAGAATGTCTTGAATAGACCCCTTGTATGTGGATAGCTCAGGGGTGGTCCATACACGGACCCAGAAAAGCAATGGTCGTAGGGCAATTACATCTGAAATGCGTGGTAGGTCGAGGTCCCAGAACATTGGCAGCAGTGGGGTACTGCGAGGACAGGCCAAGATTGACCTTACAAAGTTGTTTTCCCCCACTGCTAGCTTGCTAATGTTCGAGGGCCCCCAAATTTCTGCCCCATAGACGGCAGCGCTCTGTGCCTTTGCTCGGCAATCCACTCATTCTTAAGCTTGCTATGTGAAAGTAATCAAGCAGTGCTAACTTTGTAAAATAAAGTGTTGTGTCTAAAGCTTAGTTAATGGGCTGCACTATTGAATGTCCGCATGCTGAATGTCAAGGCTACCTAGTTTGGTTTCTTCTTCAAGAATCTTCAATCCATCGCTAGACACTCCCAGCCAATTTATCTCGCTCATGAGGGTTTCTGCGTTCTCCCTTTACCACAATTTTCCTGGCATTCTCTTCATTCTTCTTTTCCTCCTTCAGTGATGTTTCGTTCCTTGGTCTGGGGCAAAGTCTGATGAGTCAAAATAAGTGCTAGTTCCCACAAATGAGTGCTGGTTGGTCCCACTTGAGGCACCAGTTCAAATTAAGTACTGTATTCGAGTCTTTCTACTACATATATCATGGGTAGGGTTGTGGATTAAAATGCAAGGCCCTTTTTAAATAAACTGTCTAAACGGCTCCTAACGGTTCATGAGTGGATTCTCCAGATGCCCCTACTGCTTGTTTAAATTCCAAGAGCATTAATTTTAAATGAAAACTAAAGTTGGCAAGCTTGAAACACTTGCAAAATCATTGCCAAGGAATTTCCTGATTATAGCAGGAAATCTATCCTTGCAAAAACTTAGCAAAACCTGTTTTACATTGACGATAGTGACTGGTATAGAAATATGGTCCAAGCAAAAGACATTTAGGTACAACATCCAAGATCTAACCTTTCACCAACTGTGCTCTGCATTCTGTCGCTGGCAACTTGATGTACTCATTATAAAACCCAGAGTGTATCTGCACACTTACCGATGTTACTATAGGGATTATCTGAGACTTGAATGCAAACTGAAAACTTTCAATGGGTGCTGCTGTTATGTGGCGGATAGCTCTAAAAGAGTTTGTAGAGGCTCTATAAAGTCAACCTTGGGAATTGGAAAATCAGAAAAAATATGCATTTCTAAAGTGTAGTGGGTAGTAGATGTCTTGTTCCCCAGGATGACAAACCGTCATTATTCGTTTTGAATTGCTGCCCTAGGAATATCACTTTGTGAGTTATAGGCAGAATTGTCCAGGATGTCCAAAAAGCATAAGTAATCAACTAGCTGGTGATGCAGAGTATGCATCATTTTAGTAAATAGGTTTTCTTTACTGCTTTTGAGCAGCTCTCGAGCTCTCATGGTGCCTTCATCTGCCTCTGTCAACCCATTTCCAGTGCATCAACGCTTCTTTATACAAAGGGATTGGATGGAGTAAGTTAGTAAATTAGTGGGTATTTGTGAAGCAGGAGTTTACACCTTCGGATATCATGGCACTGAACTACACGTTTATTATTAACTAGCATGATGGTACTCATTTCATTGACCTCAAAAGGATGAAAGTCTGAGTGGTCCTGTGAACATGACATTCAATATTACCCAGTGGTGACTACCACTAGGCAGTTGCCACTGGGTCCCTGAGTGGGCAGGGATACATTTTGTGTTCCCACCAGGTGGGATCAGCTTCTGGGTCCGCCGGATGGGAGCATATTACACTTCCCTACCAGAACTCTCTGTCAGGGAAAAAAAAGGTGCCCCGGTGATGAGGTCCCAGGGGCCATACAATGGCTCAGAGAGGGTGTCAGGTGCATCTTTTCCATTTTTATAAGAGCAGCTTAGGAGGATGGGATCCTAGGGAGCTTAATGAGGCTCTGGAGCGAGGATACACATCCCCTTGACTTAAAAAAAATTAACTGTCCCCCTCCACCAGGCCGAGCACACCCACCAGGATTGGGAAGGTAGGATAACCCTACCTTTCCCCTGATATATTTTTGTAACTTTGTTTGAGGTCAGGGGACTGTGTCCCTGAGTCCTAAAATGGTTTGAATGACATGGCAGCCATGCAGATCTCATTTTGAGATATGTTGGCTCTGCAGATCCTTTGTGGCGTGAAGTATCTATATTTATCAACCTTAATTGCTTGGTAACTACTGAACGGAATTCTACACACCACAATAAATCAAAATAAGCATGCTTTGGGGAACAAGGTCAAACTCTTAAATTTGTTAAGCCATTTTGTCTGTGGCTGTGTCTAATTTTACTATGGAAAAAATAATTGGGAAAATGCTTTTTGGGACTGCCCTTTTTCTCAACTCCCACTTGACAGATCACCCAGAAAATTTACAGGAAGCGGCTGGGAAATGAGAAAAGTTTTTGTTGCTAAAATTATTAGAAAACCAAAAAAAAAATTTCCTATGGAAATGTGGTCCTAACTGTAACTACCCATTGGGTATATGTATCTATCTATCTATCTATCTATCTATCTATCTATCTATCTATCTATCTATCTATCTATCTATCTATCTATCTATCTATCTATCTATCTATCTATCTATTTACAGATAGATAGATATATTTACCTAAAAAAAACAAGGGCATGTAGCCAGGCCCTATCAAAAAGCCCCTATAACCACCCAACCTGGCGCCGCACACGGCCTTCAGAGATGTGCAACAGGGTTTGGCCCGAGGCCCTGGCCTGTGGCCAGGCTCTGCAGCCATCCCCTAAAACCACCCAACCCCCACCATGCATGCATGGTGTTCAGCTGTGCACAGCAGGAATTGGCTGCAGGGAAACCCCGTGCTGTGCACGCCCATCGGCTGTGCACAATTGGGGTTGGCTGCAGGACATAGCCTGCAGCCATACACTGTTGCTGACCCCTATAACCACCCAGAGGGAAATTGAGAGAGGATGAAAGGGAAAGCTTTTTCAGGCTTTGATGAATGATATACTTAGAATTAGATATTTTCAGACAAACTGAAAAGAAAAATGCATTTGTCAAGTACGTAGAGTGAGATCACCTTCCAGTATGTGCCTTAAATATTGGAAGTTGAAAAGGAATTTAAGTTTGGAAAAGACCACAGTCACACCTAGACTAGAATCCCCAACTTTCAGTGTGACAGTGTAAGACCTTATCCACTATGCCACAGGTGACTTATCACTCTGGGCTATACAAACATACCTATGACTTTCAATCCACAGTTTTTGATGACAAAAATACATAAATGATCCATCACTAAAATGTTTAACATTCAAAACACTAGCAAATAAACAAACACACAGCATGAGATACCAGGATTTGAACCCTAGACGGTTTCCGACTCCTGCGGGAGCCGGCATTGCTCCCGCAAGCTAGGAGCTGCTTGGAATAGCAGCTCCTGCTTGCTGAAGCAATGTTTTCATCTGTTTCCCTGCACGCATATTTGCGTGCTTATGCGTGCAGAGAAACAGACGAAAACGTCACTTTCTGCAAGTAGTAGCTGTTTGATAGCATCCGCGTGCAGGAAGCAGAGTTGTAATCTGTTCCCTGCATGCAAATATGCATGCAGGGAGACAGAAGAAAACTTCGCCTTCTGCAAGCAGGACCTGTTTGACAGCTTCCGCTCACAGAAAGCTGAGTTTGTTTGCTTTTGCTTGGTGGGAGCTGTCAGCAAGTGACCAATTGAAAGCAAACAGCTGTGTCCCAGGGGTGGGCACCCCAGGGCATAGCAGGAGCTGGTCCTGGGGGTGGCGGTACCCAGGGCCATGTATAGCTCCATGAGGGGGACTGCACGGCCCCCCTTACTATGCATTTGCCCCAAGGAGATGTGGTCCCTGGGGCTGGGGGTGCACACGTGGCCCCCTGCATTATTTTGTACATTTAACCCAGAGAGGTGGCAATCTCTGGGGATGTGATGGGGGGCATGCAGCCCCCTGCACTCATTGTGTTTAAAGCCCTGTGGAGGTGGCTGTCCCGAAGGCTGCAGGGTAGGGCACATTTTGTTTAAAGCCATGGAGAGGTGGTGGTCCCTGGGGGGGCCTCATGGCCCCACTCAAAATTGAATATTTCCCTGGGGACGTGGTGTCCCCCGTGGTTGCAGGGGGTCAGCACGGCCCCCCCACACACAATTAAATATTTACCATAGGGCCTCCCCCACATTAAATCATCATTTTGCCCTAGGGATGTGGTGGTCCGCAGGGCTTATAGAAGCCCTAGGAGAGCGACACTGTGTGCCCCTCCTTTCTAAAACCTCATATTGTCCCTGGCGAACTGGCCAACCCTGGGGCTAATTAAAAGAAAAGGGCAGAAGACCTCCCTTTTTTTGTAAGCCTCGGAAAAACCAGCTGATACGCATTCATAGTTTTTTCCAAAGCTTTTTAAAAATTACTTGTAAGCCATGGTGGGGTCCCTTTGCAACCCCAGCAGCAGAGCTAAGGGGTCAGGGTGTCCCTACCCTAACCCCTTTTCTTTTTCTTTCTTCTTTTTTTCTTGAAACCAAGCTGAAGCCGATTCGCTAGATGGCTGACAACACTTCCTTGTTGAAGTGTTGGCAGCCAATCAGATATCAGCACAGGGACAGTTGAATACATGGAGGATCAGCATACCTAGACATCTATATTTTTTGTCCTCTAATATCTCTTAAACCACTAAATGGATTTACATCACATCACAAAAAGCGTGCTTTCTGGACCAAGAGCTAGCTTTCTGTTAAATTTGGTGTAATCCATCCAGCGGTTTGGGCTGTAGTCATTTTCAAAATCAGTAGTTGAAAATGAATGAAGAAAATGTGTTTAGGAACCCCTCCTTTTTCTCAGCCCCCACTTGATGGGTCACACCCAAACTTTCAAGACAGCAGCTGAACAGACCAAAGTATATGTTTTGAAAAGTTCATGAAGATTCGTCAAGCGGCACCAAAGTTATGAGCAAAAACAAAAAAATGCTCTTCCTCTGGAAACAAGGTTGTAACTATAATTACCTGTATATATATATATGTAGTTAGGTTCTCAATTTACTCATACACAAAAATAGAAATTCAGAAGTTATAGTTAGAGTTCTTTGAAGTAACTAAAACTCACGCCCTAAGGTAACTACAACTTGTGACAGAAGCTCCCCGCACGCAACTTTTTAATGCCCCTGGGACCTGGCCCACCTGGGGGCCTATAAAAAAACAAGCACAGAAGCCAATGCTTATTTTTTTCTTTTTTTTGCCGCAAATTCAAGAATATCACAAATGTGCGCCAAAAAATAATTTAAAAAACTACTTTTTTGCTCTGAGGGATTCCCTCTAGGACCCCTATTAGTGATAAGTGGTCAGGGGGTCCCTACCCTGGCCTCTTTTCTTTTTGTTTCACTCTTTCTCTGGTACTTGGTTCAAGCCGAGGCCCAAGATGGCTGCCAACACTTCCTGGCTTGAAATGTTGGCAGCCAATCAGAGCTGTGCAAGTCCCTGGACTAGTTCATCTTTGTTCACAAATACTTTGCGATCAGAGATATACAAATTTGAATTTCACTAAATTTCTCAAAAACTACTGAACGGATTTACTCCAAATAAGCAAAAGCGTAATCTGTGTACCGAAAGCTATTCTTCTGCCAAATTTAGGGGCATATTTATACTCTGTTTGCGCAGAATGTGCGTAAAAAAGTTTGACGCACATTTGGCGCAAAGCTTGTGCGTTATTTTTTGGAGGTGGGAAACTGCCTTGCGTTAATGATATGCAAGGTAGACGTTTCCGCCCAAAAAAATGACTTTAAGGCCTGTGCGCCTTATTTATACTCCAGGGTCATTTTGACGCACAGGAGGGGGTGGGCCTTATAAAACGGCACACAGACTGATGTGCGCCGTTTTTTAGCGCCTGGGTCAGGGCAGGCATTAAGGGACCTGTGGGCTCGGAAGGAGTCCAGAGGTGCCCTTACCTGCCCCCATGGACACCCCCTGCTCCCCTCGCCCACCCCTGGAGGACACCCATGGATGGGGGGACCCATCCCAGGTCAGTCCAGGTAAGTATTTTTAAAAAATGTTTAAAGTGGCATAGGGGGGCCTAATTTGGGCCCCCCTACATGCCACTGTGCCCAATGACAGAAGTCCCCTGGGCATGGCCATTGGGCAAGGGGGCATGACTCCTGTCTTTGCGAAGACAGGAGTCATTTCAATGGTGGTTGTGCGTCAAAAAATGGTGCAAGTCCGGTTTGAGGCATGATTTTTGCCTCAGACCTTACTTGCACCATTTTTTGACGCACAACCCCCATTTTCCCCTATGCCGGCGCTGCCTGGTTTGAGTCTTTTTTTTTTACTCAGACCAGTCCGCAGCGCCGGCTAACGTCATTCCTTAAATAAGGCGCCCGCATGGCGCGTAGGAATGGCGTTAGCCGGCGGTACAATTTTTGACGCAAACCAGCCCCGGCGCTGGCTTGCGTCAAAAAGTATAAATATGGGTCTTAGTGTAATTCTGTCCAGTGGTTTGGGCTGTAGACCTGTCTAAAGGACCTATGGGAATAAACATAGGAAACACAACTTTATTGACCCCCTTTTTCTATGCTTCGCTTGACGGATCACCCCGAAACATTCCCTGCATAACAAGAATCCAGCAAAACATTTTTTTTTTTGTTTAATTCATGAAGATTTGTCAAACAGAGCCAAAGATAGCAGCAAGTCAAAAACACTTTTTCTATGGAAACATCATGGTCCTAACTATAACTACCTAATGGCGACTGCCACTATATATATATAGGGTGATCATCCCTCAACTTTTTGTCTGCTTCCCTCCATTTTTCTTACCCTGTTTTTGCTGGTTTTAGGACTCTGAAAACTTTACCACTGCTGTCTAGTGCTGTTCAGCTAAAATGCATATGCTCTCTCCACTAAACATGGTAACTTTGGTTCCTACAGATCGGCATATATAATGTACCTGTATGTCCCTGATAAAGTGCACTACATGTGCCCAAGGCCTATAAATTAAATGCTTCTAGTGGGTCTGCAGCACTGATTGGGCCACCCACATAAGAAGCTCTGTAACCATGTCTTAGGCCTGCCATTGCAAGGTCTGTGTATGTAGTTTCCTTGACACTTCCACTTGGCATTTAAAACTACTTGCTAAGCCTTAAACTACCATAGGGCAGGGTGCTAGGTAGGTAAAGGGCAGGACATGCACTTATGTGTTTTATATGTCTTGGTAGTGAAAAACTCATAAATTCCCTGCTTGACATTCTTTAATCAATCACATACATCATGTCTCTGGCATTGTCCACAAATGGAGCTGGGGAGTTTGACCCAGCTTACCTGGAGGGATACACAGTTAACCAGCTGAAAGGCTTTTGCATATAGATGGGGTACCTACGCGTGGAGCCTCCAAGAAGGAGGAGTTCAAACGGCGCTGAGGGCCTGGGCAGAAGCTCGCTCACAAGAGCAAGAGGAGTTGGGGAGCAAGTGGATGGCTCTCCTGAGGAGCTGCCAACAGCAGTGGGAGATACCCCTTTAATTGTGCTCCCTGCAAAACCAGGGAGTACCATCTCAAGTCACGGCCTGACCAAAGAGGAGAGAGGAGAGAGAATTCAGACTGCAGTTCGCAAATTTAAAGATTGAGGCAGAGGAGAGGGAAGATGAAAGAGCTGAAAGAAAAGCTGAGATGGCAGGCTGAGGCTGAAAGAACCTTAGCTGAGAAGAAATGTATCTTGGCTCGAGACCTAAATCTGAAAGAACTCAAGCTCAAGGCTAGGCAGTCTGAATTCAGCAGTGATGGTGGCAGCATATATACAGCACCTTATGGAGACAAGAAGGTTTGTATACCCAAAGATTTGTTGCCCAGTTATGTGGTGGGAGATGACATTGACAAGTGGTTTTCTGCTTATGAAGTTGCACTGAGGGCACATGGGGTTCCTGAAAAGCACTGGGGGGGCGGCCTGTGGAAACACATGCCAACACTTGAGAGGGACACACTTCTGACCTTAGAGGCTGGGGACCAGAAGAAGTGCACACCCATGAAAACCATTATGATGGGGAAATTATGAATGCCCCCTGAGAAGTATTGCCAAAGATTCAGGACAGCAGCAAGCTGCCCAACAAAACCTGGGTAGACTTTGATGATTTTTTCAGTAAGCCACTGAATGGCTGGGCGCAGGGCAGCAAAGTCAGTGATTATGTTGGATTGTACAATTAAATCCAGAGAGATATATGCTCAGTGTTTGCTTTACAAAGTTGTGCCAGCACCTAGTTGACAGTAAGCTGACTGATCCCAGGAAGATTGCTGATGAGGTGGACCTCTGGGCAAACAGCAGAGTGTCCAAAAAGCTGTCTGGGGGACACCCACAAAGGTGGTCAGGGTTCCTAACAGAAGAAAGAGGTGGGAGAAACACATAAAAATAAGGAGTTCTCTGAGGGCCCCCAGAATAATTACCAAGGGAATAGTGGTGGCCAGTCCCAGTCTGATCCTAAGAAGAAAGGGTTCTTTGATCATAAGACAGTGAGGTTTGTACCCCAATGTACAAATTGCTCTAAGTATTGTCACTCTAAGGGTGATTCCAAATGTCCAAAGAATGCACAGCCCCCCACTGGTGGGCACACACCTGGGTTGGCTAGTGTAGCATTCGCGGACAAGGTAGTCCCAGTTAGTTTTGGGGAACTAACTGTAACCCTAGTGTCCCTGGGTGATGCAGATATGGCGCCAAATGTTCACATGCCTGCCGATACGTCTAAGTATAGGCAGTGGTCACCATTAATGGGCAACAGGTTGGGGCTCTGCTTGACACAGGAGCCAGCATGACTACTGTCAAGGGTCAGCTGGTGTCAGCAAAGCAGGTTCTACGGAACACATTTCATCAAGTCATAGTCGCTGACAATTGAGAGAGCCATCTATCGGGGGCTCTGGTTCCCTTTGAGTGGGGGGGTCTCTGGTACTCTGAAAGTAGCTGTGAGTCCAGCCTATAGATTGTCTGTTAGGCAATGACCTAAAGCACACTACCTGGAGAGAGTTAGAACTCAGGTCTCACTTAGAGTTGATGAGATTGCCTGAGTGGGTCTATATTACCACGTGGTCCATGGCTGCCCGGGAGGAAAGTCAAGGGCATATGGAGCCTGGAAGAATCGCCCAGAAAGCTGCCAAGGTGAGATGCAAGGGCTGTGGGAAACCAGTCCCAGAAGTTCCCACGATGAAGGTTGACTGGGGTCCCTGAGGAGGAGGCCCCCTAGCCAACCGGGAAGGACATTGGCACCCTAGGTGACCTACCAGAGCTTGCTGGCTGACAAGTTAAGGGTTGGCCTACCAGGGAGGAATTCTGCAAAGCGCAGAAGGAGTGTTCCACTCTTGAGGGCCTGAGGCAACAGGCCTCAGTCCATGCAGCAGGTGAAGCCTCTGGGGATCATATAATTTACTGTGAGAATGATCTCCTACACAGTGAGCCTGAGGCTCCAGGTATGGGGCAGCACGTGTGCTGTGGGTCCCTCAGTGTTACCAGGCCTTCCTACTGGGTTTGGCTCATGCCATAACCCTAGCTGGACATTTATGGCAAGACAAGACCCTTGCCAGGTTTGTCACCCACTTTTATTGGCCCTGAATGAGGACAGACTCAGATACATTCTGCAGGTCCTCTCCCACCTGCCAGGCCAGTGGGAAGTCAGGGAAAAAGCTGAAGGCTCCCTTGATCCCACTTCTCATTATTGGCACCCCCTTTGAAAGCGTGGGCATCAACATCATTGGGCCATTGGACCCCAAGATAGCCCTAGGCAACATGCTCATCGTGGACTTGGTGGCCCATGCCACCCGCTACCCAGAGGCAATCCCTCTGAGGACGGTGACTACACTGATGGTGACCAGAACCATGATGGGGATATTTACCCATGTGGGGTTCCCCAAGGAGAGAGTGTCTGACAGAGGGGCTAACTTCATGTCTGCATACATGAAGTCCATCTGGGATGCATGTGGTCTAACCTACAGGTTCACCATACCCTATCACCCTCAATCCAATGGCCTATTTGAGAGGTTGAACAAGACCTTGAAGGACATTATTGCAGGCCCAACTGAAGCCTTTGAGCATAAGTGGGATGTTCTCTTGTCATGCCTCTGCTTTGCTTACAGAGAGGTGCCACAGAAGGGGGTAGGGTTTAGAACCTTTGAGCTTCTCTATGGCTACCCTGCCAGGAGCCCCTTAAGCATTGTAATGGAGGGTTGGGAGAAAGCTCCCAGGAAACCCTGGATAACCTTGAAATCTCTAGCAGTCCCTGGGCCAGCCCAGTGGTATTAGTACCAAAGGCTGCCCCACTGGGCGCCAATCCAGAACTTCGGTTCTGTGTGGTCTACTGAGGTCTCAATTCCATCACAAAGACTGACACATACCCCATCCCCAGAGCTGATGAGCTCATTGACAGACTAGGTGCTGCCAAATTACTCAAATACCTTTGATTTAACATTAGGATACTGGCAGATCGCCTTGACTGACAGGGCAAAGAAAATGTCAGCATTTTCAACTCCTGAGGGACATTACCAGTCACAAGTGATGCCCTTTGGTTTGAAGAATGCTCCTGCTACGTTCCAATGGTTGGTTAACAGGGCCTGGCTGGTAAAGAGGCATTCTGTGGTGCCTACTTAGAAGACATTGCCGTCTACAGTGCCAGCTGGGAAGAACATCTGCTCCACCTCTAAGAGGTGCTCTAGGCCCTGCAACAGGCAGGGCTGACAATCAAGGCCAAAAAGTGCCAGATTGGGCAGGGTTCCGTGGTGTACTTGAGACACCTAGTAGGTGGTGGCAAAGTGAAGTCCCTCCAGGCCAAGATTGAACCAATCATGGCTTGGCAACCACCTAAAACTCAAACTGAAGTGAGGGCCTTCCTCAGCCTCACTGGTTACTAATGCAGATTTGTTAAGGGATATGGTGCCATGGTGGCCCCCTTAACTGAGCTGACTTCTAAAAAGCAGCCCAGGTCAGTGATCTGGGCAGAGGCTTGTCAGAAAGCCTTTGATTCTCTCAAGGGAGGCATGTGCAAAACACCTGTGCTCAGGGCACCTGATTACTCCAAGTAATTCATAGTGCAGATGGACACTACAGAGAATGGCATAGAGGCAGTCCTAGCACAGCTGAATGAGGAGGGCCTAGACCAACCAGTAGCCTTCATTAGCAGGAGGTTACTTCCATGGGAACGGAAGTGGGGTACCATTGTTAAGAGAAGCATTTGCTGTGGTCTGGGCACTAAAGAAGCTGAGACCATGCCCGTTTGGGATGCACTTCAGAGTTCAGACAGGCCTCTCAGATGGCTCATGCAGATAAGGGGTAAAAATCCTAAACTCTTGAGGTGGTCTATCTCCCTACAGGGAATGGACTTTACAGTGGCGCATCTCCCAGGGACTGACCACACCAATGCTAATGGTCTGTTCAGATTCTTCTGCCTTAGAGATGAGAGCTTCCAAGGGGTGAGGAGCTCTCACCACTTTCAGCTGGAGGGGGTACATGTGTTAGACTGGTCATCCCTCAACTTTTTGCCGGCTTCCCTCCATTTTTCTGACCTTGATTTTGCTGGTTTTAGGACTCTTTGGCTAAACTCCATATTCTCTCACCCCTAAATATGGTAACATTGGTTCCTACCCAATGGACGAATTAATTTACCTGTAAGTCTCTAGTGAAGTGTACTACATGTGCCCAGGGCCTGTAAATTAAATGCTACTAGTGAGCATGTAGCACTGATTTCGCCACCCACATAAGTAGCCCTTTGCCCATGTCTCAGGCCTGCCATCGCAAGACCTGCATGTACAGTTCCCCTGCCACTTTGACTTGGTATTTGAAACTACTTTCCAAGCCTTAAACTTCCCTTTTTCCATAAATCACCCCTAAGGTAGGCCCTGGGTAACCCATAGGGCAGGGTGCTATGTAAGTAAAAGTCAGGACATCTACTTATGTGTTTTACATGCCCTGGTAGTAAAAAACTCTTAAATTATTTTTCCACTACTGTGAGGCCTGCTCCTCTCATAGACTAGCATTAGAATTGCCCTCACATACTCTAAAGTGGTAGATTCTGATCTTGAAGTGTAGCCATGTCCTGTCTGGTATTGCCAGATTGGTAATAGAAAATCATGCTTACTGGTGACGTTGGATTTAATATTACTATTTTTGAAATGCCCACTTTTAGAAAGTGGGCATTTCTCTGCACTTACTGCCATCTGTGCCTTACAGCCTCTCTCCGGTCCACATCTGGTCTGTGCTGGTTGACAGCTCCCTTGTGCATTCCACCCAGACAACCATAAACACAACACAGGCACTTAGTCACATCTGCATTAATCTGCATACTGAATGGGTCTTCCCGGGCAGGAAGGGTGGAGGGGCTCACACTTACATTTCAAGGGCCAGTGGCCTGCCCTCACACAAAGGACTGATAACCCCCCACTAGCATCCTGGCAGATAGGACTGGGCTGAAAGAGGAACTTGAGCACTTCAAAACCACTCTTTGAAGTTTCCCCCACTTCAAAGGCAATTTTTGGTACATAAACTGGGTCTCTAACCCCACAAAATTAGACACTTCTGGACTTACACCTGCACCCTGTCAGAAGAACTGCCTGGCTGCCCAAAGTACTCATCTGGACTGCTTTGCTGAGACGGATTGCTACCCTGCCTTTTGCCCTGCTGCCCTGCTGGCCTCGGACTCTGCTCGAAGGACTCTGCCTTCCCCTTGGATTGAGATTGCCGTCTATTTCTGAAGTCTGAGCCAAAAAAGACTTTACCTCTTCAAGAAAATCCTTGTGTGTCCAAACTAGCTGCAACACCTGCGAACATCAATGCAAAGCCTGCATCGTGACTGAGAAATCACTGAACTGCCGACCGAAACGACGCAGCACCGACTTCCCGACTGGAAATACAGCACAGTTCCTACCTTGTGACTAAAAATTTGATGCAGCGTCTCCCAGATCAACACAGCGCCTGCTCCTTCTACCAGTGCGTCAAGGATTTTCAACGCATTGACCCTGGGTGTCAAAATATTCCTGCAGTGTGGTGAGGAGCCAAGACTGCGCACCTGAAAAATGACACAACCCCTTGCAGCGTGGAAAGAAATGATGCGTCATCAGTGCTGGATAATCTGACCTAACACCTGATTTTTCCACGCATCTCCTCTGCTGCGGTTCCAGTGCGTTGTTATTTTTTACACATCCCAGGTACTGTGTGTTACAAAGAAATAACTATTGATTTCTAAGGATTGAGACTCTTTTAAACCTTTGAAAAATTAATATTTCAACTTGTATGTATTAGATATTTGTTGTTTTTATCATAATTTATTCAGATAAATATTAACCTGTATGGTGTATTTTGTGATGTTTTCAATGTGTTACTGTATGATTTATTGCACAAATACTTTACACATTGGCTTCTAATTTAAGCCTTACTACTCAGTGCCGAGCTAGCAGAGGGTGGGCGCAGGATAACTTGGATTTTGTTGTGACTTATCCTTGGATTTTGCTGTCACCAAAATTTTGGTCCCTGCCTGGCAAAGCTGTCACCGTTTCAGGCGGGTCTGATCAGGACTTTGGTTGGGACACCCCTTGAGGTCACCGAATATCCTAAAGAGGTAGTGTACTGGGGCAGAAGAGCAGCTAAAGGCATACACGGAAAGGACAGCTATAGACAGGCACAGGAAACAGGAAAGTAAAAGCAGAGCAACCCTTGTGTGAACAAACAGGAAACAGATTACTAATGGACATACATGCTGGGGTTGTACACAAAGTAAGGCGCAGAACCTCCCACAGTGACAGGGAATGTCAATGCCTCTGTGCAGTTTGCTCTTACAGATAGTCGCCCTGCCAGCCCCATAGAAAGGAGGCAGCAGAAGTGATTCGGTATCTGGATCCTAGAGCACAAGCAAGGATAGTACTTACATATACATGAAACACTTTTGTGGGTCAAGCTGGAAACACAGTGGCGATTCCTGAGAAACCAGCAATAGCACACTGTCACTGTTAGGCACAAAAGACAACTTATAACACTAGACAGGGATAGGGGCTGGAATTGCCTCCTGGAAACCAGGAGCCAACCCCAGTACAAAGGAGGACACATATACATTGGTGAAGACTGATAGAACACTTACCAAACACAAATAACCAAGAAGAATCGGAAACAGAAGGGAACAAACTAAGAGGCAGAGGCAAGAACTGGGAACAGGCTCAGACTGAAGCAAAGCCAGGACCAGGACTTGAAAACAGGGCTCAAACTTCTGGCTGGAACAAACAGAGATAGTACTGGGAAACTGAGAGCAGGCTCTGGCTGGAACAGGCAAGGTCATGGCTGGAATATAGGGTATAGGAATAAGCAGAAAACAGGACTGGGAAACAGAGAGCAGGTTCAGGCTGAAACACGGCAGGAGCAGGACAGAGAAACAGGGAGCAGGCTCTGGAAGAAACAAACAGGTACAAGGCTAAGAGACAGGGAGCAGACTCTGGCTGGAACAATCAGGAGCAGGGCAGAGAAACAGGAAATAGGTTTAAGCTGGAACAGAACAGGAACAGGAACAAGACTGGAACACCATCCGATAAAGGGTCTATAACACAAAGGAATCGAACTTCAATGCATGACAGGGATCTTGAGGAAATGGCTGCTTATAAGCAGTTCCAAGCTGGGCTGCACAGGAGAGGTCTCAGGTGTGTGTAGTTTCAGACACCTGCAAGTCCTGGAGGAGAGGATCCGGTGAAAAGGAGCAACTGGACTTCTCCCATAGAAAACAATGGGAAACAGAATCCGGCTTTCCTGACTACCAGGCTGTGCATTATGGGATTTGCAGTCCCAAGAAGCAAATGTAGTACTACACAAGTGTACCATGGTGAAAAGAGAAACAAACAGGAGTCAGTCAGCAAGGGACTCTAGATAAGTGTTTAAGGTGATTCCCAGGCTTCCAACAGTCCCCTTACAGCGCCCCCTAGAGATGGGATGACAGGGTTGTAACAAAAGGTGCATACCGCTGCCAACTAGAGAACCCATTTCTAACTATGGGGGAGATGGTGAGACCAGACGGGCCTGCTACGTAAGACTGAATCCAGATGGATTATTCAACTCAAAACTAAAGTCCCAAATGGGTTGAACTCTGATGAGGAGTTATATGGACATCTAGAATGAAGGATAGTGGGTATTCTGGAAAAAAGGATTTGACTGGGTACATTAGAAATGTGAGATTTTGTGCTGTTAGGAGAAGAATTAAAATATGAGGTGAACTGTAACTTACAGATGATATATGATTGTATGATTTTAGTCACCCTCTCAGGCAATTAATGTAACCATATTTGTTTTATTTCTTTCAGAGGAGAGGAAGGGACTCTCACCTGGGAAGCTGGGTTCGAGAGATGGCCCCAGCTGGGGCACCCTGCCCTTTTCTTCTGGCACTTGGAGAACCAGGGTGATGACTTTCCTCTTTTTTCCTTTTATGTATTATATAATACTGGACTAGTAGTGCCATCTGAAGGGTGGTTGAATATGACCCACCTGTGTTTTGTGATATTTTATATTAATTCATATTAATGCGTTTGGGAGGTGACAGTATTAACGACCCACTGGGCTTTATGGCAGGTTGTGATAACCTTGAGCAAGTTTGATAAATTTGAAACTACAGTATATTGCTAGCATATGACTTGCCCTAGAACTTGTTATAATTTTCATTGATATGACAATTCAACAGTGTGACATCTCAGAGTTGAGTTGAGGATAGAACCATATTATCATATGTTTATGGTCTTATATGCCCACTGGGGCTCATTGAGTGATGCAGCAAAATATTATCATGTTATCGGCTACATTAGTTGAGCCACCTGCCCCACCTTTTGTGAAATTCAGACCCATTATTCATGAATTAATGAAAGCAATGTTTGTTAAAATCTATTTAGGAGTGTGTTCTATTATTATATTATTTTATAATATCGATGACAGATCATGATTAAGTCATTTAGGTATGATAGTTAAAATGTTGAAGTTATCAACCTAACTCCAAAATGACGGGTCCTGTACAACTGAGGAATTTTTTGTTGTTGTTTTGCAGTGTTGTGTGCATTGCTTGTATATGTTGGTTGCTATGCACTGCCACCCAAAGCGTGAACAAGGCTATTTAGCTGAAACACGTTGCTGGGGCTTGTTATAACACTTGAATAAAACCAGTTGACTTGTTCCTGTGTGCGTGTCTCTTGCAGAGCGGGAATTGGACAGTTTTGTTGCAAGCAGCCGCCCCAGATTTTCGCATCACTATTTAGAAATTCACTAAAAAACCAAAATTTACGTTATAGTTAGGTTCAGATTTTGTGCAGAAAACCACAGAAATTCAGTAATCAAAGTTATAGTTATTTCAAGAAACTATAACTCATGCTGTAGGGCAACTATAACTCGGACCCCCTCCCTGCACAGTTTTCTCATCAATGATTTTATTGCAAATGTTATAGTGATATTATCAGTACTGTCATAGAAGACGTCATGACTGATGTAATATGTAGGGTAGTTAGCAGTGCATGGTGAGGGCTCCGGTTATTATCACTTTAGGGCACAAGTTATAATTTCTTGTTGTAACTATAACTCTGAATTAATATGCTACTGTGTGTGAAAATCTGAACCTAAATATTACGTACCTGTAACCTTTGTTTCTTTTACTGAATTTCTACGTATTGTTTAGTTCTATTTCCTAAATATAACGTCCTTGTAACTTTTTTTCATTTTAGACAATTTTTTGGAGTTTTGATACATGGTAAATACATTATTAGCAATACAATCATCGCATAAATTAACAGAAGAAAATACCTTAACACATCTTGTACAGGTGTTTAGCAGTATATCCCAGTCAGAGGTTGTGGCTCTTAGTTAAGGTATCGAACATAAACATCAACAAGACAAAACAAAGGCGAAAACAGGGCTTAGGAGGACAGCAATCTATTCTTATCACAGGAATGAGCAATGTGAGAGCTACAAGATGGCAACACGTCTAGAGGTGCTTGGACTACTGAAGTAGAGTAACAGAGAAGTGCTAGAGATGGGGGTGAGGGGAAGTGATGGCACTTTGGGCTGCTACATTGAGGACAAGAATGCATGTTGGGGAGATGCAGGTATTGAGCTCTGTGTCGTAATCTTGTAGGCTTTATAGGAGAAGCTTGCAGCCAGTTGCTATCGACAACCCATGCAGGCCTTGCGCTTCCTCGCATCTCAGAGCTGCAACTTCCATCCTACGCCACTTAAGGGTCGCTGTGTGCCAATGTTGTAACACAGGTAAGGTTGGAGGCTTCCAGCTGTTTAAAGCACCATCAGTTTTAGATCATCAGAAAACTCCTATCAATGCACCCTCTACTGTGTAAACTTCACATTCACTAAAGCTGTCTTAACGGCTTCTCAAAGGGCGCCTGCTGCCTGGCGACTCCAAAACATATGTAACCTATTCACCCCCTGATGAAGGCAGCGTGGGCAGTTGTCGGACTACCTGAACGTGAGGTAAATGGTAGACGGTGTGAGGTGCGCCCTGTGTAGGATGTTGTGCTGTGTGTATTGAAACCTGGGGTTCCGTGACAATTTCTGGGGTACAGTAGTGTCCTTTCCCATTCCTTTGTTGTCAGTTCCCTTTCTATTGTGGCCTCCCAACTCCTACGCATGGTGGACAAAGGGTCCTCCCTTGTGTAAGCCAAATGCAAAAACAACAGTTGATGGATGGAAGCAGAGCAAAGCCAAGCGCATGAAGTATGTGATAAGTCGACAACCCCCACCCATCACATGAAGTAGGTGTTGGTCCAGCTCCATATCTATGGTGTTCCATAGCCTAGCAAGTTGAGATAGTAAATGGCCATCAGCCAGGAAGTGTCTGGCTGGGACCCCTCTGTCCTCTTGCAACCAATTGAATGGTATGATCGCTTCATCTTGAAATGATGTCCCTAATGTGTCCACATCTGAGGCCTCCCACATCACCATGACTGCCACCCCAAACATATCCATGAATGAGATGATGGATCTTGTGAGCCTGGTCCCAGGCAGAAATATCTAGTGGATCATTTCCAGGGCCTCTTCAGGGTTGGATGTCCCCACCTCCTCAATGTGCTGTCCCTCCATCCGCCCACTGGAACTGTGCCTCCATGTTATAGTGCTTGAGATTTTGGGGCTCCCAGTCCTCCTTTCTCTACAGGCAGCTGTCATTTACGGAGCACCACCCTGCACCTCCCCTTGTTCCAGATGAAACTTTCTAGTGCAGAATGCAGCATATGAAATGTGGATCAGGGGACCTGCACCGGGAGTTTAGGAAAGTAATAAAGCAGATGGGTCAGCATCACTATTTACAACAGTGAGACCCTGCCCTGTACTGTGAGAGGCAAAGTACTCCAGAAAGCCATTTGGTGCCATAACTATGTAATGGCCTTAGTGAGGTTGCCATCTATAAGGTCCTGCATGTTGAGGTATATTTGTCTGCTAAGGTATCTAATTGTGTAGGGTTCACAACGTAGTATCTGCTGACCCACAAATAGCTGTTGTGAGGGGCAGTTTGAGCGTAGTGGGTAAAGACAGACCCAATTTACTTCGAATTCCGATGCAGCAGGGAATTCCTGGAGAATTCCCAGGAAGTCTGTTAGCCCTTTCCAGATGTCTTTGACGTATATTAGCACATCGTCTGTGCAAATTGAAACAGCATGGGTTTCCCCATGCAAAGGAATGCCCCACTCACCCCTCATCTGACAAAGCTCTATCTGCAGGGCAAAGAGAAAGGGGGATAACCGGCAGCCTTGCCACATCCCCCTGCTCACCAAGAAGGGTGGTGAACTGCATTGATGTATTTTCACCCTGGCGGTAGGCCCCGAGTACAGTAGTTTTATCAGTCTGCATAACCTACCCAAAATGCCAAGTTTGTTGAGGACTAAAAATAGGAAGTCCCAGTTCAAAGTATTGAAACCTTTCTCCAGGTCCAACACCACATACACAGCTTATGTCCACTGAACCAGAGCAGACTCCATAACCCTATGTAGGCGTCAGATATTAAGACAGGTTGATCTTCCGGGTCTAAAGCCTGTTTGATCCAGGTGGATCAGTTTTGTTATATTTTTCTTGTGGCCTGCCAGCGATTACTTTGTTCAGAATTTTATAATCTGATCTGAACATTGACAAAGGGAGGTAGGAAGGCTCTAGCAGATCCCTGCCCTGTTTGGGGAGGGATATTAATAAGGACTCCCTTAATGAGGACAGGAGTCGGCCCTCCAACAAGGAGGACTGGTAGAGCTCAACTAGCTTGAAAGCTAGTAATTGTCCATAAGCATTATAAAACTTGATGTGAAGCATATCTGGTCCTGGAATTCTTTGGGTGGTGGCACCCCGTATCGTAGCCCAGATTTCCTGCAACGAAAGAAGCATTTAGGCCCAAATTTAAGAATGGACTAGCAGCAACTATCGCCACATTAGCGTCATTTGTTTATGCTAATGTGGCGATAGTGTGGCAAACACACTGCACCATATTAACAAAGTGGCGCAGTGCTTACATTAGGCAACTTTGTAAACCCTTGCACCACATTATTGGGGTCATTCCAACCTTGGCGGTAAGAGCCGCTTACCGCTGTCAGAAGAACATACGCCAACATACAGCCGCGGTAAACCGCCACGGTCATTCTGACCCACAACAGGCAAACCGCCAAAATACAGACATCCACAAAAGTCCGCAACACCAAAGGGCAGCGAGAAACTGGCGATGACCAAACCTAAACCGTCACGCCAACAGAAATACGCCCACACTATCACGACACACGAATCCACGCGGCGGTCTTTCAACCGCGGTATACCATTGGCGGTACATACCGGCGAGCTAATACACACACACTTACAAAACACAGCCACATTGGACAATTACAAATACACACACCTGATACACATACACACACCACTCCCACACACCCATTACTATATAAAACACACACCCACATCACACACAAACCCCCACTGCTACAGAATCGGGACCACGCACTGAGAAATAGAGATCCGAGCACCCAGACGCGCATTTTACTTTCACCCAGCAATATTTCCACGCACTTCACACAACACACCAATACACATCACCACACAATCCACCCCACACATCACCCACACCACCCCATGGCACCACAAAGACACCCCAGGTTCTCGGAGGATGAACTGAGTGTCATGGTGGAGGAAATTGTACGGGTAGAGCCACAGCTCTTCGGGACACAGGTGCAGCACACCACCATTGCCAGGAAGATGGAGCTATGGAGCAGAATAGTCGATAGGGTCAACGCTGTGGGACAGCCCCCAAGAAATAGGGACGACATGAGGAAGCGGTGGAACGACCTATGGGGGAAGGTGCGTTCAATGGTATCCAGGCACAACATCACAGTGCAGCGGACTGGCGGCGGACCCCTACCTCCTCCCCCAGAATTCACAACATGGGAGGAGCAGGTCTTGGCAATCCTGCATCCTGAGGGCCTCGCAGGAGTATCTGGAGGAATGGACTCTGGTAAGCCAAATCTTAACTACTTCATCCCCCCCACCCCACCAGCATGCCAACTCATACCCCCACCCTCACCCCCATCACATCCTGCTCCTTGCAAACGTCTCCCCATCACAGCCCACCCATCCCAACCCCAAGCCCTGCATGCGACCACAAAGCATGGACACCCATCAACAAAGCATGCCCACTGCACATACCCATCCCCCCCCAAACCACCGTCACAAAAGCCCCCACACGGGAATGCCAGCACTGGGGTACACGGGCACCCACCCATTACACGCAATGGCACACACAAATGCAATAACCATACTTTTATACCCCTGCAGGACCCGAACGTCATGTCACCGCGCAGGAGGGTCCACAAATGTCCACTCCACTCCACTCCCAGAAGAGGCCCACAGTGAGGACAGCACCTCTGTCGACCTGGATCTAGATGACCAGCCCAGCCCATCGGGGACCTCTGGACAGTCGGTTCCCCTCAGACAGCCACAGCCCATAGCAGACCTTCCCCCCTCTGGTAACACCAGCACAGCACCCACCCAGCAGGCCCATCCCTCTGTCCACAGGACACGTCAAGCAGCGGTGTGTCCACCACTACAGGGCACCCAGGTTAACCCACCACCCCAACAACAACAGGGACCTGGGGGCAGTGGTCCAGGGGACAGAGGCCCAGGGAAACAGGGGAACTGGGAGGGCTGCTGTGCGACAGGGGGGGGACAGGCCCAGGGAACCCACTCTCCACGAGGCCCTCTCCTCCATCATGGGAGCCTACCACCACTCCCAGGAGAAGATGGCGACGGTCCTGGCCAGGTTTCAGGAGATCCAGCTTCTGCAGGAGGAACAGTATTTGGGCTATAGGGAGGAACTACGAAACATCAGTTCTGCCCTGGCCACCATTGTAGGGGCTCTGAATCAGGTAGTCACCACATTGCGGGACACTGTGGCACCACAAAGGGCCCCTGACACTAGCATGGACCAAGAACTGCCTACCACCTCTGCCGGCACTAGTGGACAGGAGGCCCCGCCACAGGACCAACAGGCCACTAGCACCCCACCCCCTGCAGAAGGAGAACCACCCAGCAAGCGGGCCCTGAGATCCAGGAAGAAGACAGAGTAAGATGCCAAGACCCCCGCCAGGAAAGGATACCTCCCATATTTGTCATCCCACTGTGCCACATTGTCACCCTGTCCATCCTTATACTGCCCATGCTCCACTTTCAACAGGCATTTGGACAATGCACCTGTGATACAAATAGTCTGGACTCTGCCATGGACAATCCTAGACCATCACCCCTCACCGATTTGCAATCACCCACCAATATAGAGCACTGAAATAAACACAGTTATTGCACAAAACAATCAGGAGTCTGGCTGTGAGTTTGTACAAATGTATTAGACAGTACCGTGCCAAAAATGCATATTTACATTGTGATGCCAACATACCACTGTCACACAGCTGTAGTCCATGGGGAAACAAAGCAGATGTCACGCAGTGGGGCCCACATCTCTGAAATTGGAAGGGAAAGTCACAACTCAGTTACCATACACTGGGGGAAAAGGTCAGACAGGAGAGAGGTAGTAGGGGTTAAGTATATGTAATATGCCGGGTTGGAATCTTACCTGTGTGTCATTGAAAATACTGCTGTATTACTGCGTTCCTGTTGTCTATGTCGTCCTCTTCGGCTTCCTCGTCTTCACTCTCCACAGGCTCCACAGCTGCTACAACACCACCATCTGGACCATCCTCCTGCAGAAAAGGCACCTGTCGTCGCAAAGCCAGGTTGTGAAGCATACAGCAGGACACGATGATCTGGCACACCTTCTTTGGTGAGTAGAATAGGGATCCACCTGTCATATGGAGGCACCTGAACCTGGCCTTCAGGAGGCCAAAGGTCCGCTCGATCACCCTCCTAGTTCGCCCATGGGCCTCATTGTACCCTTGTCCTGGGATTCCTCACTGGGGTCAGTAGCCATGACAGGTTGGGGTAACCAGAGTCACCAATTAGCCACACACGTTGCCTCTGGAGTTAACCCATCACTTAAGGGATGCTGCTATTCCGCATGATGTACGCGTCATGCACTGAGCCATGGAACTTAGCATTAACATGGTAGATGATAACTCTTCCTGTTTCTGTACACTTGTTCACTCCTGCTGGGGGGTACTAAAGCCACATGTGTCCCATCAATGGCACCTATGATGTTGGGGATATGTCCAAGGGCATAGAAATCACCCTTCACTGTAGGCAAATCCCCCACCTCAGGGAAAACGATGTAGCTCCGCATGTGTTTCAGCAGGGCAGGCAACACTCTGGACAACACCTTGGAAAACATAGGCTGGGACATCCCTGATGATATGGCCACTGTTGTTTGAAATGACCCACTTGCAAAGAAATGGAGCACTGACAGCACCTGCACTAGAGGGGGGATCCCTGTGGGTTGGCGGATTGGTGACATCAGGTCTGGCTCCAGCTGGGCACACAGTTCATGAATAGTGGCTCGGTCAAGCCTGTATGTCAGTATGACATGTCTTTCCTCTATTGTCGACAGGTCCACCAGCGGTCGGTACACGTGAAGATTCCTCCATCTCCTCGCATGTCCCAGCGGACGGTGCCTATGAAGGACAACAGCGAGCACAGAGTCAATCAACCCACAGGTACGTAACCACAGCTTGCACTAAACAAGATTCCCAATGCATTGAATGGCTTGTATGAGTGTTGATGCAAGGCCTAGGTATGTGTGACGCAGTAAAAAGTAAGCCATGTGGGCCCTTGAAATGGCGGATGCCTGACCTGTGAAGTGCGACAATGGGATGACAGGTAAATGCGCTGGCGTGGCACACCGTGGCGGTAGGCGGTCAAAGACCGTGGCGCTTTGCAGCATTGGTTAACATTGAACCCTATGGGTCTCAGGAGCCAATGACGATGTGCGCCGGTGGTCGCAGTACGCACCGCCGCGGTACGCACCGCCGCGGGCGTGACCGCCATTTTCTATCAGCTTAATCACTCGATACCTGATCTTCGACAGGAGAGGACCTACACTGCAAGTGCTGCTGTGACCTCGGTCTGGAAGCGACGATGGCTCATGCGACTGGGGAAAGGGCCCCTGCCTTCACTGCTCAGGAATTGGAGAAACTCGTGGATGGGGTCCTCCCCCAGTGTGCGCAGCTCTATGGTCCTCCAGACCAACAGGTAAGTACACTGAGGCCATGCTTAGTGGCCAATGCCTGTGTTGAGTGGGGTGGATGAAAGATGGTGGGGAGGGGAGCGATTGAGGCATGCATCAAACGACGGATGAGAGCATTGGCCACATGGCAAGGGTAGGGATGGGGGGCCACTCACATTGAGGGTGCAGAAGGTGATGACTCTTTTTCTCCCCCTGTACATTTCACATAGGTCAGCGCCCACCAGAAGATTGATATTTGGCTTGCCATCGCCAAGGACGTCCGGACCCTGGGGGTCCACCAGAGACGGGGCACCCATTGCCGGAAGAGATGGGGGGACATCCGACGCTGGAGCAGGAAGACGGCGGAGGCTCAGCTGGGGATGGCCTCCCAACGTGGGAGGGGTGCCAGTCGGACTTTGACCCCCCTGATGTTCCGGATCCTGGCGGTGGCCTAACCCGATTTGGATGGGCGCGTGAGGACATCACAGCAGACACAAGGGGGTGAGTACACTCTTATTCTGGTGACTTTGCGCGCAGTGGAGGTGTCTGGGTGGGGGAGGAGGGCTGTGGGTCTCCCTAGGCCAGGGCGAGTTCTGTAGGCTAGGCTCCTCCGTAAGGCATGGCCCTGTGCCCCCGCCCCCCACCTCTGTAGGGTGCCAAGTACAGCTATTCATGGCCCTGTGTCATCTATGTGTGCAGATGTCGTCCATAGGCTTGTGGGCCATGTCCCACGGATTGAGTAGTGGACCCCAAGTGCGCGGCGTAGTGCAGGGGGCTTCTGTGTCTGTCCTGTCCGCCAACGGTGTTGCCAGTGCATGCACTCAACATGTCTTTATTTTCTCCCCCTCCCCTTTTTTGTGTTTTTCCTCTTCATGTGTGCATTAGCATCATCAGGCGGAGGAGAAGTGGCATCGGAGCACGCGGGAGCTGCATCCCACATGGCCATGGAGGGCCATGCAACGGATTCCGATTTCACCAGTGGGACGGAGGGCGAGGGGAGCTCCACAGCGGGGACTCGGCCGACATAAGTGACACGGACTCGTCCTCTGAAGGGAGCTCCCTTGTGGTGGCGGCAACATCTGTGCCCCCCGCAACAACAGGTACAGCCGCCACCCAGCGCACCAGCACCGCCCTCCCAGCAGCCCCTCAGCATTTGCCCCGTGCCCGCTCACCCAGGAAGGTGGGCATCTCCTTCGCCCCAGGCACCTCAGGCCCTGCCCCAGTCACCCCTGCTGCCCTCAGTGAGGAGATCATTGACCTCCTGAGGACGCTCACTGTTGGGCAGTCTACCATATTGAATGCCATCCAGGGTGTCGAAAGAGAGGTGCACCAGAGTAATGCATACCTGGAGGGCATTCATTCTGGTCAGGCTGCCCTTCAGCGATCGTTCAACACTCTGGCCTCAGCACTGATGGCAGCCATTGACCCTGTCTCTAGCCTCCCCCCTCCAACTTCCTCCACCCAGACCCTATCACCTGTACCTCTGCCTATCCCAGACACACCATCAGACCAGCCTGCACACACCTCAACACCCAAGGGAAGCTCAGGCAGACATAAGCACCACACATCACACAGGCAGTCACACAAGCAACATCCACATACGGACATACCAACACCCGCTGCCTCCACTGTGTCCCCCTCCTCCTCGTCTCCCTCCTCCCTCCCTGTCACGTCCCCACTCACACCTGCATGTACTACATCTTCAGCCACTACATCCATCACCAGCACACACACCGTGTTGTCAAACACAAAGCTCCAGGTATTTATCAAAAGACCTCAGAACATTTGCCAGCATTTCAAAGTTAAAGCAAACAGCAAACAGCAGCTTTCTCCTCTTTGCAATGCAAACTTAGCTTGTCGTGGCAATGCACACCAAAAGAGGCTGATGCTTCGAGGTATCTACAAAGAAATGTGTGCGGTGTGGGCTGCCAGCAGATGTGGTACCTCTGTTAACACTAAATCTTACTAATGAATATTCATGTATACTGAGTGTTGGATTTGCGTAGAAAATGAATTAACTTAGAGAAAAATAATGCATGTGCTTGAAGTTGCTACCTGAGTGGCTGTCAATGTTCATGAAGTGTACTTATTAATAACTTATTAATATGAAATGTTGAGCTTATGTTTTATTAATGTTGTATTATGTCATATTAAAGGTTATGTATTATGTATTAGCTTTATTAATCGAGTGCCTTAAATTAGCAAGGTCTTGGGCCTAGTTGCACCACCTCATGTCAAGCTGCATTTTCTGGCATTTTATAAAATGGTTGCTTAGAGAAATAAATTGTAATATTCCACTGTGCTGACCAAGTGCTCGTAGCTGAAGTTCGTTCTCATGAGAACTGCTTGCTAGAAGATGTTGTACTAGCTATTAACATAGTATGTGTAAAAATTACCTTCCCAGGAAAAGACAATGGATGCACTAACTGGAGAACAAGCTCCAACAATATTGAAACCTGACTAGCCGAACAATAGGAACTGGAGAAGAGGAGCCAATCATTGATGAGTGAACCGTATAGCAGTAAACTTATTAGATTTGGGGATTTATTTTCATTGGACTAAATGTATACATGCAATTTTTTTACCAATAAGGATGTGGGAAGTAGTTTTAGGAAATCTAACTTAGCCAGACTGCACCAGGAAGCGAGAGGCCATTCCACTATATTCTTCTTAACTGTCTTGATTGTTTAGCTATTATTCTTTTCCGAACTGCATGAAGAGATTTTGCTTTTCCTGAACTTTAATGCTGAATCCTGATGTCTTGCTGACCGAGCTTATGTCCTATTGACAAAAACTGTCACAGCTTGCAGAACCATACTGAGGTGAGGTATAAGACGATGTTACTGATTGTTATGTCTATTTGCTTTTGTTTCTAGATACCAACCGCAAATTTTGATAGAGCCATTGTTACATGTTTTTCCAAATTTGTGTGACTAAATTGTTTTGCATGAATTTCAAACATCCTATTCTAATCTGATGTTAGTTAGAGTTCTCAATGATGAAGTTTGTTACATGGAATAACAGCTGATGTCTTTTATTTGTTGAATCTAAATGCATGCTATTTCATTTGTGCAGTTATTTGTGTTATTAATTTGTACTGCAACCTTAGATTGTTTTGTAGCTCAAGCTTTGATTAGATCGCGTTTCTTTTGCCGTTTTGGTCAGCCAGTATTGTTTTTGTATGTCTATCATTTGATTTTGAGATTAAGTTACGTGACATTGGCATTGCTATTAAAGGGAAATAAACATTCTAACTTTTACATAAAGATGTGATTATTCATGGCTGAGAGGTTGTGGTGTGTGTAAATTCCGGACTCCTGTTGATATTATTGAATGCTATTTGCTATTGATTTGTATTGGTATGAGGTTATATGGTGGGAACTATTTAATGCACAGTCAAAAGTTCCATTTGGCCTATACGCGTCTCCCTTGTAACTTTAATTGATAAAGTCTGACGGGCTAACAGAGATGATAGCAGAGGATAGTTTGCCTCCTTAAGAGCCGATCATAGAGGCTAGGTAGATGGTTTGTCTCCTTAAGAGCCCATCATAGAAGCCCGGTACAAATGGATGCACATTTAACAGGATTTAACAAAAACACGTTTCTGCTAACCTTGTATGCCTGAGTTTGCCTGTGTGATCACATTAAATGAGAGTGAGAAGTGGGATGTTGTGTTGATTGGATATGCTGATTTGGTTTGGAGGAACATGCCTGCGTTCTCTTTGTCTCCTAGTCTAGTTTATTCCTTCCCATGTAATACATCTGCTGTCATAAGGGACAGTCAGGGGAGCAGCAGCTATTGAGTGAGAATGTATAGCAGTGAGTGCTGGACATAAAGATAATACTTAGGGGGTAATACAAAATACACAGTAAAGTAGTATGTCTCAGAAACTCCATTCTAAAGCATTACCTTCAAAGACAGTCTGGAACCATTTTACATGTCGAATGAATGCCACCCCCTTTTGTTTTGTGGGGTGGGGAAGCCAGGGGCTTCAGTAAAAGAAAGCACGGGAAACCAACCTTTTTTATTTTCAAAATGTGGGAAAGAGCTACGGATCTGTGGATTTTTCTGATGTTAAAATGTTTTTTAGGGCTGGTGGGGTCCCTCTGCACCAGAGCTAATCAGTGTCCCTGCCCTGGCCCCTTTTCTTTTTTTTTAACTTTTGTTTCTCGGACTCGGCTGAAACCGAGTCCCAAGATAGCTGCCAACGGTTTCTTGTTGAAGTGTTGACAGACAATCAGATATCTGCACAGGGACAGTCGGATCAATGGAGGAGATGCATCTCTAGATATCTGTGTATTTTGCCCTTTAATATCTCCTAAACCACTGAATTAAATTACAGCAAATCATAAAAAGTTTGATTTCTGGACCAAGAGCTGGCTTTCTGCCAAATTTGATGTAATTCCATCCAGCGGTTCAGGGTTTAGCTGTGTTCAAAATCCTTACTGGAAAATGAATGGGGAAAATGGGTTTTGGGACCCCACTTATTCTCATTTTTCTCACGACCCGCTCAACAGATCACCCCAACCTTTTCAAGAGAGCAGCTGAACTGAGCAAAGCATAAGTTTAGAAACTTTCGTGAAGATTTATCAAGCGGCGCCAAAGTTATTGGCAAAAAAAAACACTCTACCTATGGAAACTAGGTCCTAACTATAACTACCTATTGGTGATTGGCAGTAGGTACTATGGGGGTGATTCTGACCCCGGCGGTACCGCCGACAGGCCGGCGGTGCCCCGCAGGGCATTCTGACCGCGGCGGTTCGGCCGCGGTCAGATGCGGAAAACCGGCGGTCTCCCGCCGGTTTTCCGCTGCCCATGTGAATCCTCCATGACGGCAGAGCGCGCTCCGCCGCCATGGGGATTCTGACACCCCCTACCGCCATCCTGTTCCTGGCGGGTCTCCCGCCAGGAACAGGATGGAGGTAGGGGGTGCCGCGGGGCCCCTGGGGGCCCATGCAGTGCCCATGCCAATGGCATGGGCACTGCAGGGGCCCCCGTAAGAGGGCCCCACTTTGTATTTCAGTGTCTGCTATGCAGACACTGAAATACGCGAAGGATGATTTGCCCTGGGCTGGCGGGCGGCCTTTTGGCGGTCGCCCGCCAGCCCAGGGCAAATTCCAAAATACCCTCAGCGGTCTTTCGACCGCGGAGCGGTATTTTGGTGGGGGAAGTCTGGCGGGTAGCCTCCGCCGCCCGCCAGACTTAGAATGACCCCCTATATGTCTAAATATATCTTAAATATGGAGTCTCTAGTTGGCAGTGGTATACAACCTTGCCCAAATAGGGATCAGAATCTTAGCCAGGTAAATCACACACAATCAAAATTATCCTGCGCCCACCCTCTGGTAGCGTGGCCCTGAGCAGTCAGGCTTAACTAAGAAGGCAATATTTAAACTATATGTGCAATAAATCATTCAATAACACAGTGAAAACACCACAAAAATACAACACACAGATTTAGACAAATATAAGATATATATCTGGTTAAATTAAGGTCGAAATGCTAAAGATTCAATAAGCACAAGTTTAGATGTCACTTTTGCACGATTAAAAAGAGTCTTAAATCTTAGAAATCAACAGTTGTCTCTTGTTTGCACAAAGTACTTGGTTTGCATCAGAAATAACACACATGGAGGATGTAGGATAGGAGATGTGTGGAAAAGTAGGGTGTGCGTTGGATCTTCCCACGCAGCACAGATGATGCATCGTTTCAATTGACACTGCAAGGGGCTTTGCGACGATTTCAGGCGTGCAGTCTTGATTCCTCACTGTGATGTGAAGATCTTTTGATGCCCAGGGATGATGTGGGAAAATACTGGGCATGAGGGAAGAAGTCAAAAGCGTGGTGTTGATCCGGTATGCGATGCATCATATTTTTTTTCACAGGGCAGGCGTTACGCAGATTCTTCACTCGGGAAGTCAGGCTGCTTCATTCCGGTTCAGCTGTGTGTCTGTCCAGAAGGCTGTGCATCGAATTTCCGGCCACAAGGCAAGTGCTGCTTCAATTCTTCACTCTGGAAGTCGGGCTGCATCATTACAGCTCGGCTGTGTGCCAATTTCTTGGTCGCAAAACAGCTGTGCGTTGTTTCCAGCAGGCTGTGCATCAATTTTCGGCGCACAAGGAATTTCCTGAAGAGGTGAAATCTTTTTGGCCCTGTGACTTCAATAAACAGGAGGCAAGCTCAATCCAACCACTTGGAGAGCACTTCTCTGCGAAAAGCAAAGCAGTCCAGATGAGTCATTTGGGCAGCCAGGCAGTTCCTATTGACAGGTTGCAGGTTCAGGTCCAGAAGTGTCTGATTGAGTGAGGTCAGGGACCCAGTTTATGTACCCAAAAATGCCTTTGAAGTGGGGGAGACTTCAAAGTCGTTTTGAAGTGCACAATTTCCCCTTTCAGTACAGGTCTGTCTGCCAGGGTCACAGTAGGGGGTATGACAGTCCATTGTGTGAGGGCAGGCCACTAGCCTTTGAAATGTGAGTGTCAGACCCTCCACACTTCTAGCCCAGGAAGACCCATTCAGTATGCAGATGAGTGCAGGTGTGACTGAGTATCCTGTGTTTGTGGTTGTCTGGGTTAAATGCAGAAGGAAGCTGTCAACCAGCCCAGCCCAGACACTGATTGGAGACAGGCTTAAGAGCAGAGAAATGCTCACTTTAAAAACGTGGCATTTCTAAAATAGTAATACAAACTCCACCTCACCAATAAGCACCATTCCGGTCATACCAAATAAGACCTGGTTACCCCTTTCTGATCAGAATCTACCAGTCACACAGTATATGTGGGTAGCCCTAATGCTATCCTATGGAGGGAGCAGGCCTCACAGTAGTGGGAAATGAATTTAGGAGTTTTCCACTACCAGGACATTTATAACACAAATGTACATGTCCTGCCTTTTACCTAAATAGCAGCCTGCCCTATGGGTTACCTAGGGCCTACCTTAGGGGTGACATATGTAGAAACAGGGGAGTTTAAGGCTTGGCAAGTAGTTTTAAATGCCAAGTCGAAGTGGCACTGAAACTGCACCTACAGGACTTGCAATGGCAGGCCTGAGACATGGGTAAGGGGCTACTTATGTGGGTGGCACAACCAGTGCTGCAGACCAACTAGTAGCATTCAATTTACAGGCCCTGGGCACATGTAGTGCACTTTACTAGGGATTTACAAGTAAATCAAATATGCCAACTGGGGATGAACCAGTGTTACCATGTTTAAGGGAGAGAGCATATGCACTATTTCACTGGTTAGCAGTAGTAAAGTGCGTAGAGTCCTAAAACCAGCAAAACAGTGTCAGAAATGGGGCGCGATGCAGGCAAAATATATACATATATCATGTATAATAACGTACACAGTGCCTACAGCAACTGTGTAACAATATATATATATATATATAGATATATATATATCTATATATATATCTATATATATATATATATATTGTTACACAGTTATATATTGTTACACAGTTGCTGTAGGCACTGTCTAAGTTATTATACATGAGTCAGATTTTCCATAGCAGAAACAGAAAAATTTACATTTTTTGTTTTGCTAATATTATTAGCTCCATTTGATGAATCTTTATGAAACTTTCCAAAAAAAGTTCATCAACCTCAGCATCTTCCTGCAAAGTTTCAGGGTGATTCCTCATCCTGGAGCTGAGAAAAAGGGGCATCCCAATGTCGAGACGGGCCACTCACCTGAAAAGCAGGATGTCTGCAGAGCCGATGGTATGCCCCAACCTCCTGGAACACCTCTCAGCACTTCCTGGTGGACACAGAAACCCTGGCATGTGTCCCAAAAGGAAAGGGGGAGTGGAGGAGAAATAGACAAAACACTGCCACGTCTTGCCGGTCCAGCCAGGCACCCAGTATCTTCGGGGGGGCAGATCATTGTTGACAGAGTGATAGTAGATTTAGTGCACTCAACTTCTTTGAAACTGAATCTCTCTTTCTGATATAAGCACAGGAGCGGTAGAAGAACACCAGGATGCGCCAGCACTTTTCCTTGGATTATAATAATAACTGTTGACAAAATTACTAACACTGCATTACCAAAAAACGAAACTAAGTACCATAACAATAAGTACTGCGACACTAGGGCAGGCTTCACAGAGATTCACTGTTGCACACTACAATAAGAACTGTGGCTGCACTTATCATGCACGAGAAAGACAAACAAGGGCATTCATTTTATCACATATAACTATCGTGCATGCATAGGGTTAAACTAAAAGGAACAAAAACAATCCAAGAAATACAAATGTCCGCTCTGGGTTCAAACAGTTAGGGTGGCACAGTTTTGTTTGGTTTTACTCTGTGTGTGAAAAACCTTCAAAAAGCAAATTCCTCAAACTTGAAACACAGGCCTGAATGACACAATTTAAATCCAAGAGTTCTGCTATTAGAGAAAGAAAAGTCACATAAATGCTCTTTTAAAATTGCACTGTCACTTTTTGTAGTAATGAGCTCAAGCAGATTTCCTGAAGCACATTTAGGCAAGTAACTACAATAATAATGTAGAATGTTCAGAAATCCATTTGTCTCTTCAAGATAAGCACTCTGCCAAAATACGAGGTGGGAAATACACCAGCTGTTCTAGGAAAGCGTGGCGCTCAAAGAACAAACTCCCTGGAGAATACTAGTCACTTAGCTGCAGTCTTTTCGGGTGTGCTGGATGAATGCCTGGTGTCAGATGGTACAGGAAGGAAGAAAATAATTTCCTCAAAAGTCCTGAATATGAGGATGACAGCAGAGGCTGGACTGCCAAGTCAGATGCTGACATCAGGAAGCAAAACAAAGCCAACCAGGGAGGCATGCTTCACTCTGGTATTTATGGCCAATCAGGAAAGCAGTTGAGATGAGCCACTACTCCCACTTAGAAGCACTTGGTGAAACAAGCATTGATAAAACCAATTGTGTAACACAGCACATTATGTTTACTTAGAAACATGAAGGTTTAACCAAGAACAGAGATATGATTTAACCCTAATCCCTTGGGATGCCGACAGATAACGCAGGAGGCACCTTGGGGATTCCTGACAGTCCTCCCCACCAAGGACCCTCTCAAAGGGCGGGGCTTGGAAGGGTGCAGGAGATGGAATTTTTTAGTAAGACTTGGAGCATGATCTGTGGACGCGGGTTCCTCAGGCCAATAGCCTTTCCAAGCCAATAAATAGTGTAGAACACCGGCACCTGGAGTCAAGAATTTTGGCCACTTCAAATTCCCATTGCCTGTTGTCAGAGTCACCAGATCCTCGGGGTCTGTGCACGTTCCCAACACGTCCACCACTGAACAGCTCCAAGACTCTGATAGATAATTCACAGAGACTGAGAGAGTTCAAGAGGGGAAGAGGGGGATTAGGAAGGGAACAGCTGGGAAGGAGATCTGTAGTAAGAAAAAGGTTAGAACACACAATATGAAAATTATATCTCCTGAAATCAATACTAGACTATGATTCTAAGCCTAGTCACTCTGAAAACATGAACAATCTAAGAGTTAAGTTTAAAATGACTACGTTTCAAGATGGCCGGATACCTGTAGGGGAATCAAGATGAATTAAACTAAAACTTTCTTATTCAAGTACTTTCCTTTACATGAGAATCAGAAAAACATTCTGACTAAATTTTAAACCAGTCATATAAATCCTATTTTGAGAATGTATACTAGGACCATACAATATTGCATCTAGAAACTCTGGCCTTCTGTGTACTCTTAAAATGTTTCAACACAAATTGCGCATATTGCAGATATATATACATATATATATAGTAAACACCATAAAAGGATTGTGCACCATGAATAACACAATATGGACTCAGGAAACAAATCACATAACTTGTCAACTCAAATATTACATAATAAATGTCTTAGAATAGTGGCATACAATAAACAACATGAAATAAACTCAAGGAGAGAATCGTGCGTCTTTTCGATTCGAGTGTCACCATGTAAAATACCAAGAAATGGTAGCACACAATGAATATCAAAGTCAAATCATCATTAATCGAATCGCGCGTCTTGTCGATTCGTAAAACACGATATAAATGTCAAGAAATAACAGCTCACAATAAATAACAAGATCAAAGTACAATGAAATGAATCACGCTTCTTTTGCCGATTCTTAAGCCACCATGTAAATGTCAAGAAATGGTATCAAGCAATGAACAACAAAGTTAAATCCTCATGAAACGAGTTGCGCGTCTTGCCAATTCGTAAAACATCATGTAAATGTCAAGAAATAGTAGTGCGCAATGGACAACAATGTTTAAACACCATAAAACGAATTGCACGTCTTGCCGCTTCTTAAGCCACCATGCCAATGTCAAGAAATGGTAGCACGCAATGAATAACAAAGTCAAACCTTTATGAAACAAATCACGCGTCTTGCCTATTTGTAAACTACCATATAAATGTCAAGAAATGGTAGCGCACAAGTAATCTGTTACTCATTTAAGAATTAAACCAACAATATGAAAATTCTCAATAACAGTGTTGGGAGAGTCCAACCACCGTCTTACCGCCTGGAACAATGATCACCAATGAAGGATGAAGGGCAGAAGACTGGAAGATCCAAATAGGCCGCCGGGACAGGTGCTCAGGAAGAAGCTGCTGCTCTGCACCGGGACCTCTGAATAGTGAGCACTGGGAGTTGGGCTGGCTCTCTTTTATAGAGTCTTGGCCCAGCCCAGAACCACGCCCAGGCATGTTGCAGAGAAAGTCTCTGGACGGCCCTGGAAAGGGGCCACACCCTAACACACTCTGAAAACCTGCAGCAATACATTGCAAAGGAACAGTTTTTGTAAGCATATTAAAAATACGTTTTCAGGATTGAACTCTGCAATGCAAAAGGTTAAACCACAACATATCAGCACAATGCATAAATTAAGTTGTTTTGAGAGTGCTGGGTTTTTGCATTTTTGTCACCAATAGAGCGCGTACTGCTCTGGTGTTGACACCTGTGTACTTTTACCGGGGAGGTAGGGGGGCATCGTGGGTATCATGGGAACACGGATGGAGTAACAACACATGAAACCCGTGGTGTACCTTGAAATTATCTGGCAATGTCAGTTCTACTACCACAGGATTGAAGATTTTGGCAATAGGAAAGGGGCCTAGAAATCGGGGGTCTAATGTTCTGGAGCCTGCAAGATGGAGCAGGTCTCCTTCTTATGTCTGCTTGTTTTTTTTTTTTACTTGAGCTTGTTAGAGTTTTAAATGGCGTTGTACTTGTTTTTTAATCTCCCGTAAATCTTTATGGTGTTTCTGTACTGATGGGACTCTTTTGGATGTTTGGGACCCAGTTATAGGTAGCATTCTTGGGTGCAAACCAAACATACAGTTAAATGGGTATACTCCTGTAGCCATGTGGACACTGTTTTTTATATACAAATTCAAAAAGAGTTAAAGCCTTATCCCACTCAGTAGACCATGTGTCATTGTAACATCTCAGGATTTTCTCCAGCGAGTGGTTGGCACGTTCCGTCTGCCCATCTGTTTGTGGATGATATGAAGAGGACAAGCAGACATCCAAACCAACAGAGGAACAGAAGCAATGCCAAAACTGTGATATAAATTGGGGTCATGATCAGAAACAATTGTGGTGGGCAACCCATGAAACCGTACAATGTGTTGGACAAACAAATCAGAGAGTTTGGAAGCCGTAGGGAGGCATTTTAATGGAACAAAATGAGCCATTTTAGTTAGGTAATCTACAACCACCCATATGACAGTGTGTCAATTAGAAGCTGAGAGAACAGAAATAAAATCCATACTTATGGTATGCCATGGGGCCACTGGAATTGGCATGGGAAGTAACAATCCAGTGGCTGGAGTATGTGGGGTTTTAGCTGGAACACAGGTGGAACAAGTCTGGACGTAGCTTCTGACATCCTGCACAAGTGTGGGCCACCAAAACCATCTTTGACAGAGATCTAATATCTTTTTCTCACCCGGGTGACCTGCGAGGACAGAATCATGTCCCCAATGTAACACTGTATCCCGTAATTCTTTAATAGGGACGTACAACTGATCAGCATGGTATAGTAAACCCTCTTTTTCATACACATCTGTTGAACAGGGAACCTTGTGTTGGGCTACCCATATTTTCTCAAGGAACTCTTGGAAAGTGCACACAGCCACAATTTTGTCTGGGGATATAATGCTTCTGATCTGTTCTAGCCAACATCAGAGGAGAAACCCATCCTAGACAATGTGTCTGCCTTTTGTTGTGTAGTACCAGGCGTATAGGTGATTACGAAGTCAAACTTGTTAAAGAATACAGTAGAAGCCAGTGTAATTGAAGAAGTGTCAGGGCCTTGGTTGCTTGAAAAAACTGAAAATTACGGTGATCTGTGTAAATAATTACAGTGTGTCTAGCTCCTAGTAAGTGGTGGCACCATTCCTGGAATGCAAGCTTGATGGCCAGAAGTTCCCGCTCCACCACCGTGTAATTTTGCTCTGCGGGTAGCAATTTCTTTGAGAAGTAAGCTACTGGATAGAAATGCCCAAACTCAGGATCTCGTTGGGACAAGACACCACCCACTGCCATTTGGGAAGCGAATTGGGTGAGCCAGGTCAGAATGATAGAGAATGGGTGCTTCAGTGAATGTGTTTTTAAGATGTTGGAAGGCTTTCTCAGCTTCTGCATCCCAGAGGAACTTAACCCCCTTTCGTGGAAATGAGTTATGGGAGATACCACGGTTGAAAACTGGGGTATAAATCTCCAATAAAAATTTGCGAAGCCCAAAAACTGTTGCACTTTATTGATGGATCTTGGGGCTACCCAATCCAGGATGGCCTGTACCTTGGACCTATCCATGGAAATTCCATGGGGACTGATCATATATCCCAGGAATTCTACAGTTGTAGCCTGAAAAACAAATTTTTCCAGCTTGGTGAAGATATGATGCTCACGAAGCCATTGTAAAACCGCTCTTACATGCCCCATATGTTCCTCAGTGGAAGATTAATAGATCAAAATGTTGTCTATGTATACCACTACACAGATATCCAGAAACTCCTGCAGCACTTCATTGATGAAAAATGTAAATGCTGCAGGAGCGTTACACAACCCGAAAGGCATCACTGTGTACTCCAAGAGTCCGAATTTATTTTGGAACGCTGTCTTCCACTCATCCCCTTTCATCACTCGGATCAAGTGGTAGGCGCCCCAGAGGTCGAGTTTAGTATAAATGGTTGACTGACCTACTTGATCTAAAAGTACCGGGATCAATGGAAGAGGATACTGATTTTTTATGGTCACTTTGTTCACTGTGCGATAATCTATACAGGAACGCAGCTCACGATTCTTCTTGGGCACGAAGAACAAAGACGACAATACTGGTGACGTTGAATGACAAATGAAACCCTTAGCCAATAGATCATTCAGGTAATCTTGCAGGTATCGATTCTCAGGCTCAGAAAGAGCATACACCCTACTACATGGTAGCGTTGCCCCTGGAATCAAGTCTATACAACAATCGTATGACCTATGTGGCGGCAGCTGGGTGGCCTTCTGTTCACTAAAGATATCATGGAAGTCTTTATACGGTGCAGCAATGGCTAGTGTGTCACCTGGCTTGATAGCCATACTATGTGTGGACCCACAATGCAAGGGTGTCACTAGTAATAGTTTGTCTTGACAGCAGGAGTGCCAGCAATGTTTAGAGTCTAATGTAAATGTCCTTGCCGCTCAGTCAATTTTGGGATTGTGTAACTGAAGCCAGGGTATCCCCAAAATGGCTCTAAATACTGGGGTATCTATGAGGTCAAACCGAATTTGTTCTGTATGGTTGTTTGCACAAAGCATCTACCAGGGTGTTGTTTTATAAAAGATAAGCCTGGAGGACAATTCTGAGCCATCCACGGCTCTGACTGGTTCAGGGACATCTTTTCTGACAGTCGTAATATTTAGGATTTTAGCCATAGCCAAGTCTAAAAAGTTTCTGGTATCCCCAGAGTCAAGCAATATTGGAATGACCTTACGAACCTGAGGGGACAACACTAACGTCACAATAAGAGTTAGATGTTGAGATATTGGACTGGTGGTATTAGCCAGAAGAGGTGAGACCATATTGAAAGAAGCGCTCAATAAAATGGTCTCAGAAGTTATTGAGCCAGTTAGTTTTCTGCCTGGTCAGGAAGAGAGAATTCAGGCCCCCTTACTACTCTGATGGCTTTCTTTGGAGCAGTAGGCTTGTTAGGACATTCCCGAGCAAAATTCCCTGCCTTACCACAGTATAAACACAGTTTCAATTTTTTCCTACATTCTTTCTCTTCCTTAGATAGTAGGCCCCCACACTGCCAATTTGCATGGGCTCAGGTGTATCATGAGTGGGAGTGTGGACTCCTTTTTCTGTTTTGAGCACCACTAAGCGTGTGTCACCCCGGAATTTTTCTCCCTTACGTTCAATTAAGCGGTGATCCAATCGTACCACCAGGTCTATGAACTCGGAACACCCCGTAGGAGGTTCCACAATTTAGGCTAGAACATCCTTGAGATCGTCCCGAAGGCCACGATAGAAGAGGGAGGGCCTCTTCTCCTCAGGCCACTCAGTCTCTGCCACCAACCGATTGAAAGAGGTGAAATAGGACAGTAGATCCTTGTTTCCCTGGTGCAAATTCAGCAAATCATAGTCACTGGCTTGCACGAAGAAGTGTTTGGCGAAGAGTTTCCACAAGGCTTCCTTGAACCGATTGAAATCATACAGGATAGGGTCATTGCGCTCCACCAGCAGAATAGACCAATTAGTTGCATTGCCTCCCAAATAAGAGATAATAAAAGCTACCATTGCATCATCATTGGGGAATGCAGCTGCCCGACACAAAAACTGAGCTGGCACTGGTTAAGAACTTTTTTGAACTTGGCACTATCTCCAAAAGCACTTTCTGGAGGAGCTAAGAGCACAGGTGTTGGTGTTGTGACCATTACCTGCATGGGTTGTGTGGTGAAAGTCGTTGGGCCTGAATTGGGTCTAGGAACATGATTAGACGGGTCAAACCGAGGGGCCTGTAGTACTGGAGATCTTTGTTTTAGTTTGACTCCTCCCCAGGGGATGTCTTGTGGTTTTACCACTGTAGTTAAATGTGAAACTCCAGGTTCTCTTTCTTTAAGGAAAGAACTTTCTTCTGTAATCCTGCTAGGGCCCTAGTTTAATCTAATAAAGGTGGAGCATCCTGAGCAGCTGGTAAAGCCTGTGCTAAACCTTTGAAAGTACCCATTGAGAAATCCATCGCCCAGGCAGCCCTGTATGTTGTGGCTTGGCTTTATGTCGAGACAGGGCCACTCACCTGAAAAGCAGGATGTCTGCAGGGGTGACGGTATGCCCCGCGACCTCCTGGAACACATCTCGGCACTTCCTGGTGGACACAGAAACCCAGGCAGGTGTCCCAGAAGGAAAGGGGGAATTGAAAAAAATTAGACAAAACACTGCCATGTCTTGCCGTTCCAGCCATGCACCCTTTATCTTCGGGGGGCAGGTCATTGTTGACAGAGTGATACTAGAGTTAGTGCACTCAACTTCCTTGAAACTGAATCTCTCTTTCTGATATGGGCACGGGAGTGGTAGAAGAACACCTGGATGTTCCAGCACTTTTCTTGGATAATAATAACTGTTGGCACAATTACTAACACTGCATTACCCAAAACCCAAACTGAGTACTATGACAATAAGTACTGCAACACCAGGGCTAGCTTCACAGAGATTCACCGTTGCACACTACAATTAGAACTGTGGTTGCACTTGTCATGCTCAAGAAAGACAAACAAGGGCATTCATTATATCACACATAACTTTCCTGCATGCATAGGGTTAAACTAAAAGGAACAAAAACAATCCAAGAAATACAAATGTCCACTCTGGGTTCAAACAGTTAGGGTGGCTCAGTTTGGTTTGGTTTCACTCTGTGTGTGAAAAACCCTTCAAAAAGCAAATTCCTCAAACCTGAAACACCGGCATGAATGACACAATTTAAATCCAAGAGTTATGCTATTAGAGAAAAAAAAGTCACTTAAATGCTCTTTTTAAATTGCACTGTCACTTTTTGTAGTACTTGAGCTCAAGCAGGTTTCCTGAAGCACATTTAGACACTACAATAATAATGTAGAATGTTCAGAAATGCATTTGTCTATACAAGAGAAGCACTCTGCCAAAATATGAGGTCTGAAATACACCACCTGTTCTAGGAAAGCACTGCGCTCAAAGAACAAACTCCCTGGAGAATACTAGTCACTTAGCTGCAGTCTTTTCCGGTGTGCTGGAGGAATGCCTGGTGTCATCTGGTACAGGAACGAAGAAAATAATTGCCTCAAAAGTCCTGAATACGAGGATGACAGCAGGGGCTGGACTGCCAAGTCAGATGTTGAGAACAGGAAGCAAAACAAAGCCAAGCAGGGAGGCATGCTTCACTCTGCTCTTTATGGCCAATCAGGAAAGCAGTTGAGATAAGTCACCAAGCCAAATTAGAAGCACATGTCTACACCTGCTCACATTAGCAAACAAGCATTGGTAAAACAAGCACTGATAAAACCAATTGTGTAACACAGCACATTATGTTTACTTAGAAACATGAAGGTTCAACCAAGAACAGAGATATGATTTAACTCTAATCCCTTGGGATGCTGACAGATAACGCAGGAGGCACCTTGGGGATTCCTGACACCCAAAAGATTTATCACCATGATTTTTCTACAGTAAAATTAACCAAGGATACAGAAAAAAAAGACTGAATAAAATTAGCCAAGATTTGGAAGAAAGTTGTCCATGGACAAAAGGCTTGTGCAGCAAGGGTTTCTCCACCACTGGGGGACCTCATGTGGCCAACCTCTCGCCGCGCACGTCCAAATTGACATAGTGATGTTTGTACGTATTTAACAAATTATAACTTGCACCACAGTGGTGCAAAGTTATGATCTCACATTACTGATTACATCTGAAATTTATGGTAGTGCAAGTTATACTTATGTCAATTATGCATAACTCTAAAATTTAAGTATTTTTTTGTTTGTACAACTGTAGTGTTTTTCAGAGAATTTCTAACGTTTTTTTGTTTTAGCATATGTTAAAATCTCTCTATCTTCATCATGGATAACTCCACTTTCTCCACAATAACCTTCGTTGTTCGGATCAAGTTTTCATAGGAAAAGCGTTTTATGTTTTGCCAATAAATTTGGCATTATTTAACGAATCTTCACAAAACGTTCAAAATTAATACGCCACTCATTCCAGCTGCTGTTTTGAAAGGATGATCCATTAAGCGGGGGCCATGAAAAAGAGGGTCCAACAACACATTTTCCCCATGCATTTTCCCTTTGGGTCTTTAGGCATGACTACAGCCCGAACTGCAGAACGGAATAACACCAAATTTGGCAGGAAGCTAGATCTTGGTGCACAGACCAACCTTTTTGTTATTTGGTGTAAATCTGTTCAGTAGTTTTTGATATAGTAAGTAAAAAGAAACATAGATATCTGGACAGTTGGTGTTCTGATAAACTCTAATTGGCCAATTTAAAATAATCTAGTCAATCCTGATTAGTTGATGAAATCCTAAGCAATATGTTTTGGCTGCCATTACAAGACTCATTGACTTGGTCCATGTGTCCTGCAAATGCTTACAAAATTTGTAGGTGGGCAGGGTGAGCATACCTAGACCCCAAAGTTCCCCCTTTATTGTCTGGCCACAATATAGACAATATGATGTGGCAGCACTTACAGGATGCTGGGGCATGGTCCCCATTAAAATGCATTGTAGTGATTGGCAGGTTTTGAGGGGTCACAAAAAGGAAAGCATATGAAGGGTAATAACAGATTCTAGTTACAATATAAATCACTTGTTGTTGGTACCTGTTAGACTTTTCATCCTTGGCGTGGTCTCCCTTAACTTTTTGCCTCTGTTCCCCAGGTTGTTGATGTGTGCTGGACTCTGATTTTGCTGTTTTTGTTACTCTGGGCACTTTACCACTGCTAACCAGTGCTAAAGTGCAAGTGCTCCTGTTTAAATTATATGTAAGTGGTTCATCCATGATTGGCATATTTGAATTACTAGTAAGTCCCTAGTAATGTGCACTAGAGGTGCCAGGGCCTGTAAATCAAATGCTACTGCAGTGTCTGTATGTGTATTTTTACACTGTAAATTCGACTTGGCAAGTGTACCCACTTGCCAGGCCTAAACCTTCCCTTTCCTTACATGTAAGGCACCCCTAAGGTAGGCCCTAGGTAGCCCCAAGGGCAGGGTGCAGTGTATGGATAAGGTAGGACATATAGTAATGTGGTTTATATGTCCTGACAGTGAAATACTGCCAATTTCGTTTTCACTGTTGCAAGGTCTGTCTCTCTCATAGGATAATATGGGGGCTACCTTTAAATATGATTAAAGTGTAGATTCCCCTAGAGAGTAGATGGACATGTGGAGTTTGGGATCCCTGAACTCACAATTTAAAAATACATCTTTTAGTAAAGTTGATTTTGAGATTGTGCGTTTGGAAATGCCACTTTTAGAAAGTGAGCATTTTCTTGCTTAAACCATTCTGTGACTCTGCCTTGTTTGTGGATTCCCTGTCTGGGTCAGTTTGACAGCTGGGTTGTTTTTCACCTCACACCAGACAGTGACACAAAGGGAGCTGGGGTGTGATCTGCATTTCCTGATTAGCCATCTCTGCTAGGAGGGAGGGGTGGAGTGGTCACTCTCATCTGAAAGGACTGTGCCTGCCTCTGACAATGCTGTCTCCAACCCCCTGGTGTGTGTCTGAGGCCTTGCCTGGGCAAGGCAGGATTTCACAAGAAGGTGTGAGTCCCCTTTGAAGGAAGGTGACTTCAAAGACTAAAATGGGTATAAGAAGGGCACCCAAACTTACAAACTTCAGAAACACTTCTGGAATCAAGAGGAACCTCTGCCTGGAGAAGAGCTGATCGCTGAGGAACAAGTGCTGCCCTGCCTGTGACTGTGCTTTGTGGAGCTTTCCTGCAGTGCTGCTTCTGCCAGAGTAAGAGGGCAAAGACTGGACTTTGTGTGCCTTCCATCTTGAAGAAGAAATCTCCAAGGGCTTGATGTAGAGCTTGCCTCCTGTTATTGAAGTCTCAGGGATAGCAAAGACTTCTGCCTGCCAGCACCTGGAGTCTCTGGAGAGACCCCTACTCTGCTCTGTGGTGCCCTTCCAGTTCCTGGGACCCTGAAAGGAGAGGCTGGCAGCCTAAGGACAAAAATACACGCACCGAGCACCGTGCGGAGAAAAGATCGACGCGAATCCGATCGCGGCTGAGAAAACGACGCGACGCCGGCTCCGCAGCTGAGAAACGACGCCGCTGGAAACGCGACCGGAGAATCGACGCCCGGAGCAGGAGAAACGACGCGCAGCATCGCTGACGAAGGCTGAGAGATCGCAACCAGCGCCGCGGGACTTCGGACCGTCGCGTGGCTGGCTTTTTCGACGCGCCTCGCCGAGCCGAGCTGTTTTCGACGCATAAACCCGTGCCGGGTTATTTTCGACGCACACCGCCCGTGCGGGGTTATTTTTGCCGCAAACCAGGTACATTTTCACGCTAGCAGCGCTAGTGTGTTGTTACAACTACCTAAAGACTCTTTTTATTTTAAACCTTTAAAAAATCATAACTTGACTTGTGTATGTTGGATTTTTGTCGTTTTGGTCTTGTTTTGTCTAGATAAATATTTCCTATTTTTCTAAACTGGTGTTGTGTCATTTTGTAGTGTTTTCATTAAGTTACTGTGTGTGTTGGTACAAATACTTTACGCCCAGCACTCTGAGGTTAAGCCTACTGCTCTGCCAAGCTACCAAGGGGGTAAGCAGGGGTTAGCTGAGGGTGATTCTCTTTTATCCTAACTAGAGTGAGGGTCCTTGCTTGAACAGGGGGTAACCTGACTGTCAACCAAAGACCCCATTTCTAACATTGGTGACCAGCGGTCGGGATTTGGACTTGTATTTGTACTTGACATACAGTAATTAAGTGTACACTACTGTTTTGATCTCAGACCACTACGTGACCACATACTACTAGTCTTGTGATTTTTGTTTTTTTACTTGGACTGTTTTTCTCTGCATTCAGTTTCTTTTTTTTCACTGATCCCGGGATTGACTTTGCTGAAACTTCATTTGAGAACTTGCTTTTCTGTTTTTGGAACTGTGCATATTTTTTTAACCTCTCATCATGTCTCAGTCTGGAGATGCCCTAGCTGAAACTGCTTTTGATTTGGAGAAATTGGAGAGCTACAAGGTGGCTCAGTTGAAGCAGTTTTGTAGGAATGTTGGCTGTCCCATTGAGAGCTCATCCAAGAAGGATGAGTTGCAAAAGGCGCTGAGGGCCTGGGTGACAGCCAAAGCAGCTGAGGGGCACACAGATGAGGAGCCAGAGGGGGAAGAGGAGTTGCAAGTCACTCACACTGATGTAGTGGGTGGGCCTGCTATGTCTCAGGGGAGAATCTCCAGGGCAGGTAGCAGTGTGTCCTCCAAGAGTCTGACACCTGGAGAGTTACAGGACAGACAGGCAGAGAGGGAGTACCAGTTGGAGTTGAAAAGGCTCAGTCTAGAGGTGGAACAGAGAAAACTGACCCTTGAGGGGGAACAGAGAAAGCTGACCCTTGAGGTGGAACAGAGAAAGCTGGCCCTTGAGGAAAGGAAGATAAACATGGCTCATGAGCTCAGTTTAAAAGAGATTGATCAGAGGAGTCAGTCCAGTAGGGATGGTGGCAGCAATTCTACAGTGCAGCCTGAGAGAAGGGTACACATCCCAAAAGACCTTGTGAGGGATTATAAGAGGGAGGATGATATCTACTTGTGGTTCAAGGGTTATGAGTCAGCTCTCCACATGAACCTGGTCCCTGAAGCTCATTGGGGGGCAGCCCTGTGGAAGCATTTTGAGGCAGAGGGGAGGGACACACTGACGGCCTTAGGGGATGCTCAGAGTCTCACCTACCCTGCCATGAAGGAGGCCTTACTTACCAGGTATGGTCTCACCCCTGAGCAGTACAAGGAGAAGTTTAGATCCTACAAGAGAAAGGAATCCCAAACATGGTTGGAATGTGTTGATTCTTGTTGCAGGTCACTGGATGGTTGGGTGAAGGGCAGTAAGGTAAACACGTATGAGGGGCTTTACAATTTAATTGCTTGGGAGCACTTGTACAGTTTATGTTTTCCAGAGCTGCGCCAGCACCTCATTGACAGCAAGCTGACTGACCCCAGGAAGCTTGCACAGGAAGCGGACCGCTGGGAGAGCACCAGGGTCCAAAAGAGGTATGGGGGAGACCACGCCAAGGGTGGGCAGGGTCCCTCTCAGAAGAAAGGGGGGGGTAAGGGCAAACAGGATGAGTTCTCTAAAGGGCCCCAAACTGATTCCCAGGGTAAGGATTCCCAACCCCCCAGTGAAAAGAGGCCATGGTTCTCCAAAGGGAAGCCAATGGCAGGTGGTCCCCTACGTAAGTGCTATTCGTGTGACCAGGTGGGTCATGTGAGGGGGGACCCCAAATGCCCCAAAAATACACCGGCACCCACTGGTGCACCGTCCCAGGGTCTGGCCAGTGTAGCGCTTGGGGAGGAGTTGGTTTCAGGTGGGTGGGAACCAGCAGAAATGACCCTTGTCTCACTAGGGGACAGTGAGATGGTCCAGAGAAACCTAGTGCCTGATAACACTAAGAAGTACAGGCAATGGGTGACCATCAATGGACAGAGGGTGGAGGCTCTGAGAGACACAGGAGCCAGTGTGACTACAGTGAGGAGTCACCTGGTGTCTGAAGAGCAGATTGATCCCCGGGTACTTCACCAAGTAGTTGCAGTAGACAACTCTGAGCGCCTCTGCAGAGTGGCGCAGGTTCCCTTTGAATGGGGGGGGGTCTCAGGTTCCTGGAAAGTAGCTGTGAGTCCAACCATGCCTGTTGATTGTTTGCTAGGCAACGACCTGGAGGATTCCCCTTGGAAGGAGGTGGAACACAGGTCTCACTTGGAGATGTTGGGTCTGCCTGGGTGGGTATGCGTATCCACCCGGTCTATGGCAGCCAATCAGGGTAGTCAAGAGCCCCTGGAGCCTGAAACAGTGGCCCAGGGGACCGCCAAGAAGAGGAAAGGCAGGAGGCGCGGGAAACCCGCCCCAGAAGTTCCCACGGTCCGGGAGGAGGCAGAGCCTGAGGGTGATGCCCCGGAACCTACAGGGGAACAGGTGGCTGAACTGGGGGAGGTCCCTGAGCTGTCGCAGTGGCAGCAGGAAGGGGGACCCACCAGGGAAGTATTCTGCACAGCGCAGAAGGAATGCCCTACTCTTGAGGGACTGCGGCAGCAGGCTGCAGCCCAGGCGGCTGGCGGAGCGCCAGGTACTCACCTGATTTACTGGGAGGATGGCCTCCTGTATAGTGAGCCTAAGGTTCCTGAGCCGGGGTCAGCTCGTATGCTGGTGGTACCCCAGGGCTTCAGGACCTTCCTACTGGGTTTGGCTCATGATGTGCCTTTGGCAGGACATCTAGGGCAGGACAAGACCTATAAGAGGCTTGTCTCCCACTTTTACTGGCCCTTGATGAACAAGCAGTCAGCTGCTTATTGTAGATCTTGTCAGACTTGTCAGGCAAGTGGCAAGAGTGGGGGGAAATGCAAAGCTCCCCTCCAACCTTTACCGGTAGTCAGTACTCCCTTTGAAAGGGTAGGAATTGACATTGTGGGGCCTCTGGATCCCAAGACAGCCCTGGGCAACAGGTTCATCCTGGTCTTGGTGGACCATGCCACACGGTACCCAGAAGCTATTCCTCTAAGGACGGTCACCGCCCCCGTGGTGGGACGTGCCTTGATGGGGGTTTTTACCCGCATGGGGTTCCCCAAGGAGGTAGTATCTGATAGGGGTACAAACTTCATATCCACTTATATGAAGTCTCTGTGGAAGGTGTGTGGGGTAACCTACAAGTTCACCACCCCTTACCACCCCCAAAGTAATGGTCTGGTTGAGAGATTCAACCGCACCTTGAAAGGCATGATTCAGGGCCTGTCAGAGCCCTTGAGGCGTAAGTGGGACGTCCTCTTGCCATGCCTTCTGTTCGCTTACAGGGAGGTGCCTCAAAAGGGACTTGGCTTTAGCCCCTTTGAGCTCATCTATGGCCACCCTGTGAGGGGACCGCTCAGTCTGGTGAAGGAGGCTTTGGAGAAAGCTCCTAGTAAACCACCCCAGGATGTATTTAGCTACATGCTGGCACTAAGAAACCAGACTGCCCGCTTCAGGCGTCTCGCTCAGGAGAACCTGGAAGCAAGCCAGGAGGACATGAAACGGTGGTACGACCAGAATGCCACTCTGGTTGAGTTTCAGCCTGGACAAAAAGTGTGGGTCATGGCACCAGTAGAGCCTAGGGCTCTCCAAGATAAGTGGACTGGGCCTTTTGAGGTGGTGGAAAGAAAGAGCGAGGTCACCTATCTGGTAGACTTGCAATCCCCCAGGAACCCCTTGAGGGTCCTACATGTCAACCGCCTCAAACCCCACTTTGAGCGAACTGAGCTATCCATGCTCCTAGCGACAGATGACGGGGTGGAGGAAGAGAGTGAGCATCTTCCTGACCTCCTGTCTGCAGGAGAGAAAGATGGGTCTGTGGAGGGAGTGATCCTCTCCCCCTCCCTGACTGAGGAACAGCAGAGGGACTGTCGCCACGTGCTGGGACAGTTCGCCTCACTGTTTTCCCTGATCCCAGGAGTCACACACCTGTGCACACATGATGTGGACACTGGGGACAGTACACCTGTTAAACATAAGGTTTACAGGGTGACTGACAGGGTGAGGGCTTGCATTAAGGAGGAAGTCTCCAAAATGTTAGCCCTAAGGGTTATTGAGCACTCCAGCAGTCCTTGGGCCAGCCCAGTGGTCTTGGTCCCAAAGGCTACTGCTCCTGGTGCCACTCCAGAACTTAGGTTCTGTGTGGACTACCGGGGTCTCAATGCGGTCAGCAAGACTGACGCACACCCCATCCCCCGAGCTGATGAGCTCATTGATCGGTTAGGAGCTGCCAAGTACCTCAGTACGTTTGATTTAACATCTGGGTACTGGCAGATTGCCTTAACTGAAGGGGCAAAGGAGAGGTCAGCATTCTCTACCCCCGATGGGCACTTCCACTTCAATGTGATGCCCTTTGGGATGAAGAATGCCCCTGCCACCTTTCAGAGGTTGGTCAACCAGGTGTTGGCAGGACTGGATGAGTTCAGTGCCGCCTACCTGGATGACATTGCTGTGTTTAGTTCCACATGGGAGGAACACCTGCAACACCTCTGGAGAGTGTTAGAGGCCCTGCAGAAGGCAGGCCTCACTATTAAGGCGAGCAAGTGCCAAATAGGGCAGGGTTCTGTTGTGTACTTAGGACACCAGGTGGGGAGTGGCCAGGTGGCACCCCTACAGCCTAAGATTGACACGATTCTGGCTTGGGAGCCTCCCAAGACCCAGACTGAAGTGAGAGCCTTTTTAGGTCTCACAGGATACTATCGGAGGTTCGTTAAGGGATATGGTACCATTGTTACCCCCTTAACTGAGTTGACTTCTAAGAAGCAACCCAAGAAAGTGATCTGGACAGAGGCTTGCCAGAACGCTTTTGATGCCCTGAAGGCTGCCATGTGCACAGCACCTGTGCTGAAGGCACCTGACTACTCCACGGAGTTTGTTGTACAGACAGACGCCTCAGAGCATGGTATTGGAGCAGTACTCTCACAGCTGAATGAAGAGGGCCTAGATCAACCCGTAGCCTTCATTAGCAGGAGGTTACTACCCAGGGAACGTAGGTGGAGTGCCATAGAACGTGAAGCGTTTGCTGTGGTCTGGGCACTGAAGAAGCTAAGACCCTACTTGTTTGGGACTCACTTCCGAGTTCAGACCGACCACAGACCCCTCAGATGGTTAATGCAGATGAGGGGTGAGAACCCAAAACTGTTGAGGTGGTCCATTTCCCTACAGGGGATGGACTTTACGGTGGAACATCGACCCGGTACAGAACACGCCAATGCTGATGGTCTGTCCAGGTTCTTCCGCCTTAGTGATGAGAACTCCCATGAGGTTGGGTAGTTGCTCCCCACTTTTAGCTGGGGGGGACACGTGTTAGACTTTTCATCCTTGGCGTGGTCTCCCTTAACTTTTTGCCTCTGTTCCCCAGGTTGTTGATGTGTGCTGGACTCTGATTTTGCTGTTTTTGTTACTCTGGGCACTTTACCACTGCTAACCAGTGCTAAAGTGCAAGTGCTCCTGTTTAAATTATATGTAAGTGGTTCATCCATGATTGGCATATTTGAATTACTAGTAAGTCCCTAGTAATGTGCACTAGAGGTGCCAGGGCCTGTAAATCAAATGCTACTGCAGTGTCTGTATGTGTATTTTTACACTGTAAATTCGACTTGGCAAGTGTACCCACTTGCCAGGCCTAAACCTTCCCTTTCCTTACATGTAAGGCACCCCTAAGGTAGGCCCTAGGTAGCCCCAAGGGCAGGGTGCAGTGTATGGATAAGGTAGGACATATAGTAATGTGGTTTATATGTCCTGACAGTGAAATACTGCCAATTTCGTTTTCACTGTTGCAAGGTCTGTCTCTCTCATAGGATAATATGGGGGCTACCTTTAAATATGATTAAAGTGTAGATTCCCCTAGAGAGTAGATGGACATGTGGAGTTTGGGATCCCTGAACTCACAATTTAAAAATACATCTTTTAGTAAAGTTGATTTTGAGATTGTGCGTTTGGAAATGCCACTTTTAGAAAGTGAGCATTTTCTTGCTTAAACCATTCTGTGACTCTGCCTTGTTTGTGGATTCCCTGTCTGGGTCAGTTTGACAGCTGGGTTGTTTTTCACCTCACACCAGACAGTGACACAAAGGGAGCTGGGGTGTGATCTGCATTTCCTGATTAGCCATCTCTGCTAGGAGGGAGGGGTGGAGTGGTCACTCTCATCTGAAAGGACTGTGCCTGCCTCTGACAATGCTGTCTCCAACCCCCTGGTGTGTGTCTGAGGCCTTGCCTGGGCAAGGCAGGATTTCACAAGAAGGTGTGAGTCCCCTTTGAAGGAAGGTGACTTCAAAGACTAAAATGGGTATAAGAAGGGCACCCAAACTTACAAACTTCAGAAACACTTCTGGAATCAAGAGGAACCTCTGCCTGGAGAAGAGCTGATCGCTGAGGAACAAGTGCTGCCCTGCCTGTGACTGTGCTTTGTGGAGCTTTCCTGCAGTGCTGCTTCTGCCAGAGTAAGAGGGCAAAGACTGGACTTTGTGTGCCTTCCATCTTGAAGAAGAAATCTCCAAGGGCTTGATGTAGAGCTTGCCTCCTGTTATTGAAGTCTCAGGGATAGCAAAGACTTCTGCCTGCCAGCACCTGGAGTCTCTGGAGAGACCCCTACTCTGCTCTGTGGTGCCCTTCCAGTTCCTGGGACCCTGAAAGGAGAGGCTGGCAGCCTAAGGACAAAAATACACGCACCGAGCACCGTGCGGAGAAAAGATCGACGCGAATCCGATCGCGGCTGAGAAAACGACGCGACGCCGGCTCCGCAGCTGAGAAACGACGCCGCTGGAAACGCGACCGGAGAATCGACGCCCGGAGCAGGAGAAACGACGCGCAGCATCGCTGACGAAGGCTGAGAGATCGCAACCAGCGCCGCGGGACTTCGGACCGTCGCGTGGCTGGCTTTTTCGACGCGCCTCGCCGAGCCGAGCTGTTTTCGACGCATAAACCCGTGCCGGGTTATTTTCGACGCACACCGCCCGTGCGGGGTTATTTTTGCCGCAAACCAGGTACATTTTCACGCTAGCAGCGCTAGTGTGTTGTTACAACTACCTAAAGACTCTTTTTATTTTAAACCTTTAAAAAATCATAACTTGACTTGTGTATGTTGGATTTTTGTCGTTTTGGTCTTGTTTTGTCTAGATAAATATTTCCTATTTTTCTAAACTGGTGTTGTGTCATTTTGTAGTGTTTTCATTAAGTTACTGTGTGTGTTGGTACAAATACTTTACGCCCAGCACTCTGAGGTTAAGCCTACTGCTCTGCCAAGCTACCAAGGGGGTAAGCAGGGGTTAGCTGAGGGTGATTCTCTTTTATCCTAACTAGAGTGAGGGTCCTTGCTTGAACAGGGGGTAACCTGACTGTCAACCAAAGACCCCATTTCTAACAGTACCATACTAATTTTAGGAATTCTGGTGTGTTCTAAGTTGTGATTTTATCCTATGAAAAAGCCTTCTTCTGGATTTGGGAATGGCTTCTCCAGACGTGTTGTGGCCATAGCCTTTCCCTGGGTTTAAAAAGTGAAGCACACACCTGGTATAAATAGTGTACATAAAAGCAACAGTGAAAAAGAACAACCTCCTAATGTTCCCACATAATCCACAGCGAACAAAGCCACCATCTTGGAATATCATAACCTAAGATAGCAACACAGAACAAAATAACAATGTATGAAGGGTTCTTCCCCCAACCACACAATGGTTGTATATTCCAAAACAGTTGGTAATCAACGAGGCATAGTAATTTTATACTAGTAATGCCATTACAAATTTTTGGGAACTCATCTGTGTTTTCCTCCTTGAAAATAAATACCCACTGGTTAATTCCAAAATACTTACAAAAATTGAATCATGTACATGATTATAAAAACATCACATAAACTATTGTTATTGTGCAATATGAAACTGAAATGATCATTTTTGAGTTCTTAATTGCACACTTTTGGATCTCCCCAACCACCAATAAAAATAAATAATGGTATGCCATGTAATAATGTTTCAGACTAAAATCAATCAAGCCTAAGTGGGCAATAATAGCATTTAACACATTATTAATGTTTAAAATTGCTTAGCTGACTATGTTCAACTCAAGTGCAGTGAAGAACCTGATTAAAAACAAAAGAAAGAATAAGAAAAACCTGTTAAAAATGGGTTAAAATTCTTAACAATCTAGAAGTCAGAGAAAGAAGCATAATATATCAAAATACAATTCAATTACCCAGATGTACTGCCATTTCCTCATCATAGTTTAGACCAAATGTTATTTTTGTGTCAAAATGAAGAATTAATCTTAATTCCAGTCTATGCAATTGAGTCTCCCGGTTACCTCTTTTAATATCATACAAGATTTTATTCACTGCCTTGTATCCAACCCCTATGCCCACCCAATCCCGCGCCAAGCACAGATTTTGGCCATGCGCAGCATGGTTTGGCTGGAGTGCCTGGCTAGCGACCCCCTGTAGTCACCCAACCCCCATGCCACACATGGCCTTTGGCTCACCCCCTAAAATATCCCAAACCCATACCAAACACAGCCTTTCTTCCTTAGAAAATCAGAGAAACACGTTACATATCACTAATGTAAATGGGGCAATGGCAAAAGGGTAGGGCTTCTAGGTCATTTCACATCAATGTCATGAGACATTGCTCTAAAAAAAACAAGGAAAGCAAACACCTCCCTCAAGATTTACAGATTACTTTTTTAGGTGAAAATACAGAGAAAAAAATTGCTTTGCATTGACCGTGCACAAGAAACTTGGATGATTATTACTTTACAGAAGTGGAGCTTCAACATGCACCTCTGCTTTGTTTATATCTGTAAATGCTTCCTATTGAGGTTTAATTTCTGTGCAATGAGCATTGTGTCAGAATGAATCCTGCCCTGCAGATGTATCCAAGAAGAGGCCAGCATTTTGTTCAGAATATCTACCTAACTGGAGAACCTTCTAATATCTAATTAGTAAGTGCTGCTTGCCGCAGGGAGGTGGTGGTCCCTGTGGCCATATAATGCCCTGGAGGGGGGCCGCATGGCCCTCCTCCACAATTAAAAAAATATAATCAGTCCCAGGGAGGTGGTGGTGGTCTCAATGCATGGTGGGGGTGTTGGACACAGGGCCTGGCTTAGCATTGTGCAGTCACCTCCCAAGCTTGCTGCTCCTACCCCCTCCTTGCCTTCCATTTTCCAAGTCCATCTCCCCCCTTCCTCATTACAGTCCTGTGTGAGCGTTGTTCTGCCACTGCACTGAACAGTTAGCTTGTTGCCCCATCCACCTCCTCTTTACCCTCTGTTGTCCGAGTCCATGCACCAGCCCCCTCCATCCTGCCTAGCATGGTCAAATGTGCTGCCACTGCCCTCCATTTAGTTTGATGTCCCTGCTCTCTCATCCTGTCCCCTTTGCCCAATTCTATGCCCCATCATTACCCTCCTGCTTAGCTTTGTTTTTAGCTTGCTGTCCCTACTCTCCTTCCCCCTCCCCTCAAATGTCTGTGTGCATGCCCCTGCTCCCTCCTTTTTGTCCACCATGTTTCATGGACATACCACTGCCTATCCTATCTACTCTGAGTGTCTGTCAAACTGCCACTGCCCCTCCCTCCTGCCTAGCATGGTCAGATGGCGGCAGCCTGTCCCTGCTACCTCTGCCCTGATTGTTCGAGTTCCATGCCCTATACCCTTCCTCCTGTACTCCATGGTCCATTTTGCTGTCATTCCCTTTTGCCCTCCATGCTCTTTTGTGCTGCAACTGCTCCTGCTGCCTGTGTTGCATGGTCCATTATGAAGTCCCTTCTTCTGCCCTCCTTTGTCTGCATCCAGCATCTACACCTTTCTTCTGCCCCCCCACAATTCTTTGTGCATGACCTTGCCCTCTCCCTCTTGCCCACCATGGCCGTTGTACTACCACTAACCCACCCACTTGCATACACGCTCTTCTGTGCTGCCACAGTCCTTTCCACCTGCCAAATGTGGTCAGCTTGCTATCCCAGGACCCCTCCCACCTTCCCTCTTTTGTTTGTGTGTATGTCATTATAGTCTCACGGTTGCCCTCCATTGTGTATAGTGCTTCCAGTGCCCATCCTACATGCCTGCCATTGTCAGCTTGCTGCTCCTGCCCTGCCCCCTTAGCCCCTGCCCTTTGTTTCCATATACAGGTCCCATCCCATCCCTTCTACCTTGTCTGGTCCATTGCCATGCCCCTGTCCCCGCCCTCCTGCCATTCATGGTCCATTATGCTGAAATTGTCCCTCCTGTCTGTCCAGTATGGTCAGCTTGCTGCCATTGCCTCTTTCCCCTCTGCTCTCTGTTGTCCATGTGCATGGCCCTGTCCCCTCCCTTTCCCCTTTCATAGTCCATTGTGCTGCAGCGCCATCCCGTTTACCCATGTGGTGTACTGTGCTGCTGCAACGCCTGACGTCTGCCCTGTAAGGTCAGTTTGGTGCACCTGCCCTCTGTTGTCTGAGACCATGCTCCTACCCAATTCCTCCTGCCCACTGTGATGCAGTGTACCATACTTGCCAACATTTTGAAGTTGGTAAGAGGGAGAGTATGAAAAAAAAACCTTTGGAATTGATTTTCCCCACTGGCTAACATTGGAAAAGAGGAGATTTTAGGCAGGAGATAGATAAAATAAAGCCCTTTTGGGCTTAACAACATTGGGAGTCTTCTTCCTGAATCAGGTCTGTTGGCATATATGGTTGTACTGCCACTGCCTCCTGCCTTCAATGGTCTGTTATATTGCCACAGCCTCTCTTGCTTGCCAAGCATGGATCGTTTGTTGCCCCTGCCCTCATTACCCCTAACCTCCGTGGTCCATTGTGCTGACACTACCCCTCCTGCCTGCCGAGCGTGGTCAACTTGTCCCCTCTGCAACCTCCTCCCTGTCTTCAATTATCTGTGTCCATGCCCCTCACATCTGCCTCCACACAATATTCTAATCAACTACTAGATTGCTAGCCTTCCATATTTAAAACAAAAATGTGGTACATGTGACATCATCTTGATTCCAAACGGTATTACCTAAAGCATTTCCTTTAGCAATTATAAAAATGAGAGGGTCTTATTTGCACAGAAATTATGATTATGCTCTGAAAAACTAAAATGAGGAAATATTTTCTGAGTTCTCAAATAGGGACATAGCACTTTTAAATTACTTGCTGGTATGCTTTTTTATCCAGTTGATCCCTTGATGATATTTTACAGTTAGGTAAGAGGCTGTAGCGTTATGGCCAGAGCTGCAGACTTTGCAATTGGGGAACCAGGTTTGAGTTTCGCATCAGCTCGACATCCTGTGATACTGGACAAATCACTTAGGGGGTTATTCCAACTTTGGAGGAGGTGGTAATCCGTCCCAAATGTGACGGATTTACCACCAGACGTATTACGAGTTCCATAGGATATAATGGACTCGTAATACGGCTGGTGGTATATCCGTCACTTTACCGTCACTTTTGGGACGGATTACCACTTCCTCCAAAGTTGGAATAACCCCCTTAATCTTCTCATGCCTAAAACTAAAATGAATGTGTCCTTATGTAGTGTAAATGATGCTTATGTAAAGCACTCCAGTACTTCCCGGTCAAGTCTGTGCTATACAAAACTGCAAAAAAACTTAAATTATGGGGGTTATTCTAACTTTGGAGGAGGTGTTAATTCGTCCCAAAAGTGACGGAAAAGTGACGGATTTACCACCAGCCGTATTACGAGTCCATTATATCCTATGGAACTCGTAATACGGCTGGTGGTATATCCGTCACTTTACCGTCACTTTTGGGACGGATTAACACTCCTCCAAAGTTAGAATAACCCCCTATGTGTTTTGCACACTTTTGTTATTGGGCTATATCTGGGCTACCTTTGGGTGATATTTGCACTACCATTACGCTCTTTTATTCTGGTGGCCATCTTGGGAGACTTATTTGTTATGAAGCCCCCTAATGTTCTCATTTACTGCAGTATCCTTGGTAGAAAATGCTTTTAGTTTTCTACTTCACTTCCATCAACATGATGTTCACATGTGCTGCACTTCTGGCATACATTCAGAATGTTAGCACTCAAGTTGCTCAGTAGAACACTGTAGTAAAGCTGCTGATCACCGTGGTAATTGGCAGTCTGCTGCTGGTGTTGAAAGTGCATGTTTCAGTCTGCATGTCAGAATGCTTTCATGAAATTAAAGAGGAAGATATTTGAGAACTAATTTAAATTGTGTCCTAATTTTTCTATCTACAGCACTAGCCTTAATTTCTATGATGCAATGAACCCCCTCATTGTGTTCCTTTCTAAATTACTCTTTTTTAACATTTTACCAGTCTGATTAAATCAGGATAGATTCAGCTGTGCCACACTTTTGTTATAAGTAACACTGTTAATGTTCAAGTTTTTTTTTTAAACACTCTAGTAGGCTGCAGTAGAACACATGGGAATCAACTGACAGGCTGCTCATGTTGGAATTACATGTATCACTGAGAATGTTAGACTTCATTCTCATATGACTGAGAAAGATAGTCTGAAGTTACAGAAAATGTGCTCTCATTGCAGCTTTTAGTGCACCTTCCATAACCTGAATGGGTAAATAATGTAAAAAATTGTTTTCTTTCAAACATTATTTCTGAGATTCCAGTAGAAGGCTTGTTCACAGAGTGAAATCACCTTCAAAGACACCAGACGTCCTGAAATTAGTATGGTACCATCAACAAATTAACTATATTGTAACTAAGATCTGTTTTCAACTTTATTTGACCCTCAAAACCTTCAATTCACTACAATGCATTTTATTGGGGACCGTGCCACAACCAGTGTTCCATGTTGTAGCCAGACAATAAAGGGGGGTGGTCGACTTGGCCCACATATATGCCATTTGAGGTCTGGGTGTGCTGACTCTGCCCACATATATGTATATCTTTAAATCATTTTCAGGGCACATGGACCGGGTCCCTGAGTCTTGTAGTGGCTGCCAAAATATATTGTTCAGGTTGTCACCAACCAATCAGGATTGACTAGTCTATTTAAATTGCCCAATGAGAGCATATCTGAACACCAACTGTCCAGAGATCTATATTTCTTTTACCTTTATTATATCAAAAACTACTTAACAGATTTACACCAAATAATTAAAAGTTTTGTCTGTGCAACAAGATCTTGGTTCCTGCCAAATTTTGTGTAATTCCGTTAAGCAGTTCAGACTGTAGCTGTGCCTAAAGTCCACATGGAAAAATGCACTGGGAAAATGTGTGTTTGCGACTCCCCATTTTTCTCAGAACCAGCTTGATGGTTCAGCTGGAAACTCTCAAGACAGCAACTGAAATGAGTGGCGTACTAATTTTGAACATTTTGTGAAGATTTATTGAACTTTGGCAAATTTATTGCCAAAAAATTAGCTTTTCCTATGGAAACTAAGGGCCTAATTATGAGTCTGGTGGTCACTAGACTACCAGACTCGCAGTGGCAGTCTGGATGGCTGCTGCTGTGGTGGTCCGACCACCACATTACAACCCTGCTGGTCTCATCTCCAGGGTACTGCCATCTTCGCCAGGATTGGTGATCCTGACGGAGGTGCGGCCAGCTTGATTATGATCCGGCGATAATGCTGCAGGCACTTTCCCACTAAGCTGACGGTTGGAAAACTTGGTTTCTACCCATCTGGAAAATCATAATGCATTTGACGGAGAGGTTGTAACTACAGTGGTGGCCACCCTGTCAGGAGTTTGAGGGATGAGTGTTCCCGTCCGCAAAACTTGTAATTAGGCCCTAGATCCTAACTATTTCTCCCTAGTGAGGAGGGCTAGTAGGTGGTATATATATATATATATATATATATATATATATATATATACACATATAATAACAACAAAGCGGCTCGGTTGCTAGGCGCCGCGCTCCAGTTACTGGTATATATGGTTAGGCTCACATTTTAAATGTACAAAAAATCAGAGAAATGTACCTATTATAGCTAGAGTTATCTAAAGTAACTATAAATAGTGCCCTAAAGTAATTATAACTCAGGCCGCCATGCACAGTTTTTTCATCAAACAGTTTACTGCAAACATTACATTGATAATATCAAAGACGTCATGAGTGCCATAATTTGTGAGGTAATTAGTGGTGCATAGCAAGGGGATGAGTTATGGTTACTTTAGATAACTATAACTATAACATTTGAATTTCCATGGTTTTGTACGTTTAAAATGTGAGTCTAACTATAATGTCCCTGTACCCGTAGTTTTTTTCAGTGAATTTCTATGCTTTCTGTGGGTCTGTCAGCGAGTGCATGCATATGAATGTGTATTTTGTATTGCCCTAGAGTTTCCGACTCCGTTGCAATGTTATGTGGGGGGCTGAGCGGGGGGATGTGGCGGAGTCACAACTCCACGATGATGAATAAGAAGAGTTTTGATCCATTTCAAACTGTGCACCGGTTGATAAGATAGCAGCCTCAATTTTCTCCACAGGTTGCAACTAGCCAATAACATTGCTTCCTTCTGTTGCGTAGAGCCGCAATGCTTCAAGTTGGATTTGCAACAAATCCGCGTCTCTAAACATACAAATTTGGATTTCCTTCAATTTCTCAAAAACTACTGAGCCGATTTACACCTAGGGGCAGATTTCTGGAAAGTGGCGCTGCACCAAGCGCAGCGCCACTTTCCCTGCACCCCTTAAAATCCTCTACCACCACCATGTGTGCGCCGTATTTAAAATATGGCGCACCAAGGTGTAGGAAAAGCAGCAATAGCGTCATTTCTCATGATGCTATTGATGTACTCTGCAGGAGTAGCTCCGAAATATTAGCGATACTCCTGCAGAGTACATAGGGGCCCCACTCTAAACAATGAAAGCCTCCCTTTTAAAGCATGCGCCTGAGCAGACATTAAAAGTGCTGTCAAAAATGGTGCAAGGAAATCTCATAGATTTCCTTGTGCCATTTTTCTGGCTCCCCAAACAGGGGAACGCTGCCTTTGCAGACATTATGCCTGGCGCAGACATACTGTAGCGCAAAGAGTTACAGAGTGGCGGATTGCACGCATTGCGCCACTCTGTAAATACACCGCAGGGGATTTTGGCCTCGTAGGGCCACATTAACGTAAAAATGATGATGCTAATTTGGCGCAAGGTGATGCTAGGGCATTATTAATATGCCCCCAAATCTTTCTGGACCAAGAGCTACCGTTCTGTCAAATTTGGTGTAATTGCATCCCGTAGTTTTGGCACTATCACTGTTCAAAATCCCTATGGAAAAATTAAAGGGAAAATGGGTTTTGGGACCCCCCCTTTTTCTCTGCCCCCAGATGTATCACCCCAAAACTTTCTAGACAGCAGCTGATCTGAGCATGAAAGTGTTGGAGAAAAATTTGTGAATAGTTGTCAAGTGGTGCCACAGTTATTAGAAAAACAAAAAGCGCTTTTTCTATAGAATTTAGGTCTTAACTGTAAATATTTACTGGCTACAGCCACTAGGTAACATATGCATATATTTAGTTATATATATATATATATGTTTACATGTATATAGGTAATATGTAAACATATATATATATATATACATATATATATATATATATATATATATGTGTGTGTGTGTGTATATATATACATATATATATATATATATATATATATATATATATATATATATATATATATATATATATATATGTTTACATACTACATACAAGCATTTCTATTTCCTAACTATAACATCCCTGCAACCTTTGTTTTTTCAGGGACTGTATATATATATATACATTTTCTATCATTTAAATACACCCAATGTCAACTCACCATAACTCAGTGTATGATAACAATTAAAAGAAAACTCCACTAATGCTTGGATAGTTGCCATCAAACAATGGCAAAATTCATATCTATCACTTATATATCATACATCTTTTTATTTGTGTGTTTGATATTTTTTGGGCGGATATATCATTACAAGTAACACATTTGTAATTTGTATTACATACAGGATCATTATTACTTTCTAATGAATGATTCTATAATTCGAAAAGATCAGTCATCGAAAGTAACTAATTTGTGATTTGATATTGCTTACAAGACCATTATTACTTTCTGATGGTTAATTATATTTAATACATATTCTCCTTTTTTATCACTAAACAACCATATTTAATTGTGCTGCCAAGTCTATTACCCATTCTGCTAGGCTATTATTTATGCAATTTCTCATAGTAGATTTTGAATAATCTTCATACATTGGTCAAGTTACTTATTCTCATATCAATATTAGCCAATTACAGTCTTTTATATACAGATTCCTTCATCCAATAACTTAATCACTGATTTTGCCCCACTCCACGTACCCAAATCTATATATTTAACTATAATGCCACCAAATACAATTCCTTACTCAGCAGCAGATGTGTGTCATTCTTACCCCTCACCACTTCTAAAAGTCAAAACAATATAAATTAAAATCACAACTATATCCCAATGGTTATAAATATATTTTGAGGGAAGAACTTTTTCGTCTACTTTACTAAACAGAAATACATGTAACTCTTCATCTTTGATTAACCCATGTGGCTCTCCACTGTCCATTTCCAGAATCAATATAGCCTCTAATCGCCAAAGAGTTAAATCCCTATCTCCACCTCTGGTAGGTTTTCGCACATGAATCAGCCCACAATATTTCATTAAATTTACATCACCTCCATGTTCCTTAGAGAAATGTTTTCTATTTTCACCAAGACATCTAGGGCCAGATGTAGCAAAGGTTTTTAACCATTCTATGTCTATGGGAAAAAGTGTTCGTACATATGGCCCCTAGAAACTCCATTTTTTCTTTGCTCACCTTATGGGTACATTTCAAATTCAAGTTATTGTCATTTAGTTCCTCTACAAAATCCTCCAATGTTCTTGCACCCCCTTTCAACTCAAAAAAAGATTGTTGATATACCGCACCCACATGAGGATGCTATCTGACCACTTTTCGAATTGGGAGATGACAGTCCCCAGGGTTGTGGGGGGCCTCCGACACACATAATAGTTTTTTGCCCCGGGGAGGTAGCGATCCCTGAGGCAGCTGGGCACCCGGCAGGCCCCCCTGTATTAAAATGGGAATGTCCCCAGGACTTGTCCCATCCTGGTTTTTCAGAATTAGCAAGCACAGGATCCCACACTTGTTTTTTATTACCATTTTCACCAAGTGCACCACAAATTGTGGTGAGGATTAAAATGAAATGCTTTTTAACTCTGGGGGGACACTCTGGGATCCCAGCACCAGACCTAATGGGTGAGGGTGTCCCTACCCTGGCCCTTTTTGTTTTTTTACATCTTTTGTTCTGGGACTTGGCTGAAGCCGAGTCCCAACATGGCTGTCAACACTTCCTTGTTGAAGTGTTAGTAGCCAATTAGATATCAGCACAAGATCAGGAGGGTGCACAAAGACTCTGTTTCCCTATATATACAAATTTAGATTTTCTTTAATATCTCAAAAACTATGAACAGATTTACACCAAATAACAAAAACCACCCTTTCTGGATCTTCTGCCAACTTTGGTGTAATTCCGTTCAGTGGTTTGGGCGCTATCGCTGTTCAAAATCCCTATGGAAAAATGAATGGGGAAAACACGTTTTGGGACCCCCCTTTTTCTCAGACCCTGCTTGAAAGATCACCGTAAAACTTTCTGGACAGCAGCTGAAGTGAGCGTCCTGTTTTCTTGGAAACTTTAGTGAAGATTCATCAAACAGCACCAAAGTTATTAGGAAAACAAAAAACACCTTTTCTACAGAAACTAGGTCCTAACTATAACTACCTAGTGGCGTCCCTGTAACATTTTTTTTTTTTTTAGTGAATTTTGAAGGTTTTTTAAATTCTATTTCCTATCCACAATGTCACAGCAACACCTGGTTTTTGGAGACTTTCTAAGGTTATAGAAATTCTATTTTACAATTATAATGCCCCTGTAACTTTTGATTTCTTTACCGTAAATTGCAATTTGTGTTTAAATTGTATTTCCTAACTATACTGCCCTTGTAATCTTTTTTTTGATACTGGATTCTCTGAGTGGATCTGTGAGTGGCTGTTACTGTGTCTGAGTGGGTTTGCAAGTGTCAACTTGAGTGTCTGAGGCAGTATGAGAGTGAGTATATGAGTGTCTGAGTGGGTTTGTCAGTGGCTGTGTGAGTGGATCTATAAATGTTTAAATGGATCTCTGAGAGTCTGCAAGATTGTCTGAGTGGTTCTGTGAGTGGGTGGATAGTGTCTCAGTGGGTATGTGAGTAGGTGTATGAGTCTCTGAATGTATTGGTAAGCGGGTGCAATAGTTTTTCAGTGAGTCTGTGAGTGGGCGACTGAGTCTGTGATTTGGTTTGTGAGTGGGTGCGGGAGGGTAGGAGTAGAACTCTCAGTGGGTGCATCAATGTGTGAGTGGGTCTGTTAGTGGGTGCATGAGTGTCTGACTGGATCTGTGAGTGTGTGCACAACTCTCTAAGTGAGTCTGTGAGTTGGCGAGCTAGTGTTTGAATGGGACTCTGAGTGGGTGCATGAGTTTCAGATTGGGTCTGTGAATGGCCATGTGAGTGGCTAAGTAGTTCCGTGAGTGATTGTATGAGAGGGGCGTAAAGGACAATGGAAACTAAGAGAAATAACAATTGTTCAGAGTGCAGAGAGAGAAAACACCATACTTTTGAGGACCTTACAATTAAGATAGAAAGACTGCGTATTTTTGTTGTGTATATTTCTAAAACTTCTGGTGAAATATGATTGATATCTCTATTCCTGTCTGAAGCGACCTCTACCCAACTCCCAATCACACAGTAAATGAATATGTAGGGTATAAGACTGTAAACGCTCACCTTATGAAGGTATGTCCTTCGTATTTATCCAGTATAATTAGTTTAATCTTTAAGCAGAAAAAGATTGTAACATCATTGTTCTTTTACTAACCATGAGTAGAAAATAAACATAAATATGCAGCAATCAATGTTGTTTTATTTTAAATATATTAAGTAACTATTGCCTACTTTGAGGGAGTTGTGGGAATATTCCTCATCATCTAGAACACACCAACTCATTTTGCAGGATGAGCACTGAGGGATTTTTGGAATGTAGCCCATCATCTTGGCAAAGTACAGATGGCTGTCAGATATATATAGTAATATGGTGGTGGAATTGTACTTGTTTTTTTTTTCAAAAAAATTAAGAGTTGCTGACCGGACGTGATCTATCACGAACAGTACGCGACTTCTGTGTGGTTCCGGTATTTGTAGAACACATATATACATAATTAGATTTACTTTACAGTAAGAGCTTTAGTAAAATTATTAAATAAGTACTAGACAATAGAGAACAATTTTTTTTATTGTCGTATTACTAGTTTTTAAGGAGTAACGTCATTGACGCGCTCTGTGCCGGCACATATTTCCAGAGTTGTGCAGGTGACATGACTCCAACCTTTTTTCAAAAGTAGTAAAAAAACACGTATAAACACTTTAAAGGTTTAAATTAAAGAAATAGGTTTACTATCAGACTAAGGAAAACACAATAATTAGAGAGGAAATATATTTTTTGATAACTTTTCAATGCATTTTACAGCAACGTGTTTCCGTCGAGATGGAGCTACGAGGGTGTTGCGCATCCCATGTGACACAGAAACAAAAGGATTTAATTGGTTAATCACCTTTCTGTGTTGCATACAGAAAGGTCCCACCCATTCTTATTTCCTTTGGGAGTGGCTGTGAGTTTTCACACTTTTTTTACCAAGTCACCATTTAGAATTTTGGCTTGGTGTTTTCTTTGTTGTTTCCCTTAACATGGCATCTACACCACAAAATCTGAAGGAGTTAGAAGAGAAGGTTATGGAGGAAGAGGAACAGGCTCCTAAATACTGTATGGGAACATTTTTTCCATTCCGGAAGGTGAAAAGGTTAATTCACGGAAAGTTAAGTGCACAATTTACAAGAAGGTACTGTCACATGGAAGTAAACAAAAATTGAATGTGGTACTTCTAGCATGTATAAACATTGAACACTAACCATGAAACTGGTTTAGCTAGAGCAGAAAAACAGAGCAAAGATGTTCTAGTGGAACCAGTGAACAAGCAGGAACATCATCTGCAGGAAAACAACTTTCAAGAGTTCTGATTATGATTCCATAGAGTTTGGGAAAATTGGTATTTTTTGCATAAAATGTACCACCATTCTTAGTGTAGGCGAACAAGCCGTTGCTACTCTGGTGCAAACTATTAATGCATGTACCTGTTCATTTTTTTTAACGTTGTAGAACACTTTGGGGCATATTTATACTCTGTTTGCACCAAATTAGTGTCATTTTTTTTACTCTAATTCGGTGCAAAACTAACTCCATATTTATACTTTGGTGCTAGACCCCTCTAGCACCAAATTTATGGAGTTAAAGTCATTTTTTGAAAGTGGAGACCTACTTTGCCTTAATGAGATGCAAGGTAGGCGTTCCTGTGCAAAAAAAGGACTCTATGGCCTTAACACCATATTTAGGGGCATATTTATACTCTGCGGCATATTTATACTCTGTTTGCACCGAATTAGTGTCATTTTTTTTTACTCTAATTCGGTGCAAAACTAACTCCATATTTATACTTTGGTGCTAGACCCATCTAGCACCAAGGCCCTGATTTAAACTTTTTTTGCACCGCATTAACGTCATTTTATGACACAAAAGTGGCACAAACTTACAAAATATTGGCCCTTATTTATACTTTTTGCTGCAAAACTGCACTAACTCATTCTGTGCACCAGCCGGGCACCATATTTATGGAATGGTGCAAGCCGGTGCAAAGGGTAGGCTAGAGTTTTAAAAAATGACTTTAGTCGGGTGGGGCTGGCAGTATAGAAGAAGAGGGTTTAGCACCAAAAAATGGCTTTAGGCAGGTTAGAGTAAAAAAAAAAGACTCTAACCAGATTAGCGTCATTTTATGGTGCTAAACCTACCATGCCACATGACTCCTGCCTTAGAAAAGGAAGGAGTCATGCCCACCACCCCAGTGGCCAGCACAGAGGACAGGGGTCCCCTGGGCATGGCCATTGCACCCTGTGCCATGTATGGGGGCCCATTTCAGGGCCCCCTATGGCACTTTAAAAAATAAAATGCACTTATCTGTACTTACCTGGGATGGGGTCCCCCATCCTCGCAGTCCCTCTAGTGTGGGTGGGGGTGCCTCTAGGGCCTAGGGAGGGCACCTCTGGGCTTTTTCCATGGTGTTCCACCATGGAAATAGGGCCACAGGTCCCCTAACGCCTGCCCTGACCCAGGTCTTAAAAAATGGGGCAAAGCAAGCTTTGCCCCATTTTTTTACCCCTCCTCCCTCCCTTGCACCATTTTTGCATGGGAGTATAAATATGGTGTTAAGGCCATAGAGTCATTTTTTTTGCACGGGAACGGCTACCTTGCATCTCATTAAGGCAAGGTAGGTTTTCCTCTTCCAAAAAATGACTTTAACTCCATAAATTTGGTGCTAGACGGGTCTAGCACCAAAGTATAAATATGGAGTTAGTTTTGCACTGAATTAGAGTTAAAAAAATGACGCTAATTCAGTGCAAACGGAGTATAAATATGCCCCTTAGCATCAAAAAATGATGCAAATCTGGTCAGAATCATTTATTTTGACTCAAAACTGCCTAACGTCATTTTTTTTTTCAGCTAACCTACCCTTTGCACCGGCTTGCACCATTCCATAAATATGGTGCCCAGCTGGTGCTAAAAAATGGTGCAAGCCGGTGCAAAACGTTTTGGGGCAAAACTGCCTTAGTGCAGTTTTGCACCAAAAAGTATAAATAAGGCCCTTTGTGTTTTTGTGTACTTGCTGTTCCAAACGATGTTCAATTTTTCTCAAATAATAAAAAGAAATGTACATTTGTAGGAGTGTGAGTACATCTTGTCATATCCATACGTATGGTACAGAGTGTTTGAAGGGCTGTATCATTCATATATGAGAGACTGTAATTGAGAGACTATTATGATTGTAGAGGTGAATGACTGGATGCATAAATGACTATATGGGTTCATGGATGGGTGCAGAAGTAGCTGTATGGGTGATTGAGAGGGTGCATGAGTGGCTGTATAGGTGACTGAGTGGGTGCATGAGTGGCTGTACGGGTGACTGAGAGGGTGCATGAGTGGTTGTAAGGGTGAGTGAGAGTGTGCGTAAGTGGTTATATGGGTGAGTAAGTAGGTGCATGAGTTAGTATATGAGTAAGTGAGACAGTGACTGAGTGGTAGTATTGGTGAGTGAGTGGGTGCATGAGTGGCTGTATGGGTGATTGAGAGGGTGCATGAGCGGTTGTATTTGTGAGTGTGGGGGCACATGAGTTGCTGTATGGTGAGTGAGAGTGGTTGTATGGGTGAGAGAGAGGGTGCATATGTGGGTGCATGGGTGAGTAAGTGGTTGCATGAGTGTATGGGTGAGTGACTAGGTAAATGCGTAGCTGTATGGGTGACTGAGAGGGTGTGTGAGTAGCTGTATGGGTAAGTGAGAGGGTGGATAGGAGGTTGTATGAGTGAGTGAGTGGGTGCATGAGTGTTTATATGTGTGAATAAGAGGGTGAGAAAGTGATTTTATGGTTGAACAAGTAGGTATATGAATGGCTGTATGGGTGAGTGTGTTGCTGCATGAGTGTGTGTATGGATGAGTGAATGCACGGCTGACTGTATATGTGAATGAGTGGGTGCATTATTTTCTGTATCAGTGAGTGACAGGGTGTGTTAGTGGTTGCATGGGTGAGTTAGTGGGTGTATGAATCAGTGTATTAGTGAGTGGGTGCATAGGTTGCTGCATGGGTGAGTGAGAGGGTGAATAAGTGGTTGTATGGGTGAGAGAGAGGGTGTATGAGTCTGTGTATGGGTGAGTAAGAGGGTGAGTGGTAGTATGGATGAGTGAGTGGCTGCATGAGTGGGTGTATAGGTAAGTGCCTGAGTATCTGTATGGGTGAGTGAGTGGGTGCATGCTAGCTTGTATGAGTGAGTGAGAGGGTACATGAGTGGTTGTGGGGATGAGTGAAAAGGTGGGTGAGTGAGTGTGTGTGTATAGGTGAAAGAGAGGGTGCATGAGTTGTTGTATGGGTAAGTGACTGCATGAGTGGGTGTATGGGTGAGTAATTGGATGAGTGGGTATTTGGGTGAGTGAGAGAGAGTGACTGATTGGCTGTATGGAGCAGTGAGTAGGTACATGAGTGGCAGTATGGATAAGTGAGTGTGTGAGTGTTTTTATGGGAGAGCGAGTGGGTGTATGAGTGGGTGTATGGGTGAGTGAGAGGGTGCATGAGTAGTTGTTTTAGGGAGTGAGTGGGTGTACAATTTGCTGTAAGGGTGAGTGAGAGGGTGCATATGTGATTGTATGGGTGAGTGAGTGGATGCATGAGAGAGTGTGTGGGTGAATGGGTGAGTTCATGAGTGTGTGTATGGATGAGTGCATGATCGACTGTATATGTGAGTGAGTGGCTGCATGAGTGGGTGTATGGATAAGTGACTGAATGTGAGTCTGTATGGGTGAGTGAGTGGGTGCATGGGTGCTTGTATGGGTGAGTGAGTGGGTGCCTTAGTAGTTGTATGAGTGAGTGAGTGGGTGCATGCGTGAGTATATGTATGAGGAAGAGGGTGAGTAAGTGGTTGTATGGTTGAGTGAATGATAGAGTGACTGAGTGTGTGAGGCAGGTACTGTATGGGTGAGTGACAAGAAAACATATTGATGGCAATGAACATGAAATACTGTCTACAGAAGAAGACTGTTTCTATAAATATTTGAAAGAAATATTTCTCTGTCACTAGTACTTATCTTGACACATTTTATGACATGTCTCCAAACACTGTTGAAAAAGAAAAAGAACACAAAAATAAGTTAGCATTATGTTTAGAAGAGTTCTGAAACAACGCAAAATACATTGCTTATGCTGTAACACTATATTTATGTAATTAAGGTACAGTTACTACACTAAACAATAGTCTGTATGTTATCATACCTGGTACAAAACTACAAACAAATATAATCCACACTTAAACTGTGCACATCTTTTTGTAAACAATGCCTCTGATTTGCAGAATGATGTCTTGAGCAGTGATGTTGTACATAGAGAGAAGTGTGCATAGTCATTTTCTTCCAGAAATCCTACGAATATCTTTCGTCCACACTTCATTTTGGAATTTCCATTTCTAGACATTATCCCTGATAGGCTGAATGATATCTTAAGCAGTTAATATCCACGTAGACCATATAGTTAGTTTTTCAGAAACGCTTTGAACATATTTATGCACACTTTGGGGCATATTTATACTCTGTTTGCGCCGAATGTGCATCAAAAATGTTGACGCACATTCGGCGCAAACCGTGCACCATATTTAAACTTTGACGCCCGAGCCCGCGGACGTCAAAATTCCTCCGTGTGCGTTATGTTTTGGATGTGGGAAACCGCCTTGCGTTAATGACATGCAAGGTAGGCGTTCCTGCCCAAAAAATGGCTTTGAGGCCTGTGCTCCTTATTTATACTCCTGCGTCATTTTGACGCACAGGATGGGGCGGGCCTTAAAAAACGGCGCGCAGCCTGATGTGTGCTGTTTTTTAACGCCTGTGTGAGGGCAGCAGTTAAGGGACCTGTGGGCTCACTTCCATGGTCTCTGACCATTGAAGGAGTCCAGAGGTCCCCTTTCCTGCCCCCAGGGACACCCCCTGCCACCCTCGCCCACCCCTGGAGGACACCCATGGATGGGGGGACCCATCCCAGGTAAGTACAGGTAAGTTGAGGTAAGTATTATTATTTTTTTAAAGTAACATAGGGGGCCTAATTTGGGTCCCCCTACATGCCACTGTGCCCAATGGCCATGCCCAGGGGACACAAGTCCCCTGGGCATGGCCATTGGGCAAGGGGGCATGACTCCTGTCTTTGCTAAGACAAGAGTCATTTCAATGGGGGTTGTGCTTCAAAAAATGACACAAGTCTGGTTTGAGCCATGATTTTTGCCTCAAACCTGACTTGCACCATTTTTTGATGCACAACCCCCATTTTCCCCTACGCCGGCGCTGCCTGGTTTGAGTCATTTCTTTTTACTCTGACCAGTCTGCAGCGCCGGCTAATGTTATTCCTTAAATAAGGCACCAGATTGGTGCGTAGGAATGGGGTTAGCCGGCGGTAAAAGTTTTGACGCAAACCAGCGCCCGCGCTGGTTTGCATCAAAAAGTATAAATATGGGCCTTCAATTTTGAATATCCTTTCACTGACATCATCCTTGATAGGCCAAATGATGTCTTAAACAGTAATGATCCATGTAGAGAAAAGACCGTACAGCAATTTTTTTTAACAAGAAATCCTTCGAACACTTCTGATCCACACTTCATTTTTTGACCTATTTATCAAGGCAACACTCCTGATGGGCCGAATGATGTGTTAAGCAGTAATGATTCATATAGACAGAAGACTGTAACCCATATGTTTTCCAGAAATCCTCACTAGAAAGTTGGCTGAAGAAACATTAGTAAAGAATCAGGATGTTTGAAATTTAGGGGCATATTTATACTATGTTTGCACCAAATTAGCGTCATTTTTTTTTAACTCTAATTCGGTGCAAAACTAACTCCATATTTATACTTTGGTGCTAGACCCGTCTAGCGCCAAATTTATGGAGTTAAAGTCATTTTCTGGAAGTGGAGACCTACCTTGCCTTAATGAGATGCAAGGTAGGCGTTCCCGTGCAAAAAATGACTCTTTGCGTTAGTGCAGTTTTGCACAATAAAGTATAAATAAGGCCCTTAGTTTTTGTTTGAATTGCAGACTGCTATCATTGCATTCCATCCATCCAGTTTGATGTGCAGATGTAATATTAAGATTTTTGTGAAAGATGATAGCGAAAGTATAATCTGTTCTCTCAGAAATTGGTGTTTGTCCAGCTTTAAAGTTTTCAATTTCGGTGTCTAATTTTGATCCATCTGCTCTGCATTGTGAAACATTGCTGTAATGTATTTACCACTTCTCTATTTTATTTACAATTTTAACAGGTCATGTTTTGCCCACTCTTTTTTATTCATCAAAAGACATACTTTTAGAATACACCAGAGTTAAGTAGAGAAATCGTTCAGATTGGATTTCAGTGGCATATAAGAAATACCAATCTTGACACTCCTGGTTCCATGCATAACTCAGTCCAAATATGTCATCAATATTTTTATTTTCTTCTAAAACACCAAGGATCACCATAATAAATTCCTGTGCATCTTGTTGAGTGTTTAGAGTAAATACTACAGATATACTACATTTGCCTACTAGTTCTTGAATGCAAGAAGCAGAATGTACTACAGTTAAGCACTGAAGCAATGAAAGAGTGCTCTACACTATGTGTTCTGTGGTTTTTCTTGAAATGCATTAACAACATGTAGGAAATGGAAGAGGACATTGAGAGCAATGTTATGATAGCAGTTTACATCTTTACTGCTATCCAACTGGTAACCTACAATATCTCCATCATTTTTGATTTTTCTTTTTTTGACATCTTTTTGTTTATCCTTTCTTTCTACCTTATCAGTAATATTCGCTGATTCTTTTGTAAGTTTCCACTTAGGAGGTAATATCTGTTTTTCATAAACATGATAGTGTCCTAAATGAAGAGCATATTTACTTCTTAATCTGTTGTACTCTCTCACAAAATGTGCATCTGCACTAAGCTTCTTCTCATGAAAATCAACTAGAAACAAACCGGACAATGTCCAAACTTGCGATAATGCTACATATGACATTCCTTCTTTAAATACCTTACTTCAAATATTAATAAATGCATCATCCTTACTTAAACCTTGTGATTTATGGTTAGTTACAGCAGACACACAACAGACTGGGAACTGCTTCTGCCAGACATATAAGTCTTTTGCAAGAAAAAAGCATACAACACATTGACCAATTTGCTTCGCCCCATCAACCTGATCAAAGTTTATAGCTAAGTACTCAACCTCATCACAGTTAGAGAATTTTATGAAATCAATAACCTTACCCATTGCATCATTTACTAAGTCTTCTTTAACACTTAAATTACGTCTTAACATTATTCAACAGTTTTTACAGACATGTAAACACTTCTCCAGTCCAGCTGTCCTGAATACAGATTTCTCCAGAGAGTTAAATTTTTCTTGTACTTTTTATGTCAATAGCAGTAATCTCCAACATTTCTTCATTCTCTAGTTTTAGTAATTGTTCATTAAAATCAGCACACTCTTGAAGAGATTAAAGAAACTATTGATTGCTCTTCTTTACAGACATTAAACAGTAGTTCTGCTGCTGTGTTGTTAGAGGAAAAGTTTATTAATAAGTCAACTTTTCAAGATATGTTTACCCTCCTCTGTCTGAACTCTGACTCCAATATCCTTTAAAATGCTTCAGTATTCCATGCCAGAGGCTTGACACATATTTTTTACAAGTTCCTTGTATTTGAAATATTGCCACATGTTTACATTGCCACTAGTTCCCAATGAGTTCTGAGTTTCTTCATGCAAAAAGGGTCTTAAAAACAGGTTGTCCTATAATAGGGGCAAGTTGTAGTAGGTCACCAAAAACAATTAAATGTTTTCCTCCAAACAAGATGACATATTCAATTTTTAAAATCTTTTGCATTCTCCAGTGAGCAAAGGCAAGTCTTACTTTTGAAACCATGCTGACCTCAAAAATAATTTAAAAAATCAATTTCTTCACAACTCTGCCATCTCATGACAAGCTTTCCCAGATAACTTCTGGTATTCTAGGTTATTGTCATGTTCACCTGGTAGCATAAGTAGTCTATGTAAAGTTATTACTTTCATATTGTGTGTAGCTAAGCCGGTCGGTGCTCTTACTACAAACAACAAAGTTGGCTCTGTAGTCTTATATAGGAGAACTTTAATTGAAAAGCTTTCCATTGTACCAACTTGGCCACTGATATATGAAACTATTGCCATGAATGATGGGCAATTACATTCTTTCTTCTCATGTAGAACTCCATGTTCTATTTTGTCTCTTAGATTCAATATGTCTTTCTGTTGATTGTTGCGTTGTGCAACTAAATGTTCCAGATCTACGGATTCCTGTCTTGCTTGCTCCATTGCATTTTCCACTTTGTTCATGACTATTGCAGCTTAGTTTTCAATAATAGGTTGTCCAAGTGAATCCTGACTCAGTTGTACTGAACTATGTCTGCTTTCAGAGCTATCCTTAGCAACCTCTGCAGCAATTGTTTCATCTTCTTGTATCTCATCATTTAACATTTGTAAATAGTTTGTGAAAATGAAACAGTGAATAGTATCTTTGACAGGACTGAAAGAATTTTCACAACAATCACAGTCCCCAAGTAATTCCAATTCACTACTCCAAGGCTTGAACAGTTGAAGAAGAACCAAATTAAAAAACACTGTTTTATCAGTTTGGCAACTAAGTTTGTAGTAGTTAATTAGATTTTCTTTTGCACTTTTGACTTAACAACTATCATATCCAGGTACTGCACATTTCCCCTTCTTTGATGTTTTCACTTACATTGCTTCTATATCTGTAGTGTTGAAGAATTTCAAAAAGGCACTTGTCTTCTAGATATGGACTCCTTCTCGGATAGTATATAGGTCATTATGACTTTGGCAATCCCACAGTGGGACCACCAAAGCCACAGTGAGGGCTCTGCTGTAATGCCAGTGGCGTACCCCCCTTAGTATTATAATGTGGAAACATTGTATTACAACCTTCTACTCAGGCTGATCGGTGGTAACAGTGCTACGGTATTGGTCTCAGCTCCCTTAAAGGAGCCAGGGCCAATACCACAGCACAACTGCACCCTTGGAATAGACACTATCTTCACAGCCACAGGAGGCCCCTTACACTGCCCATGCCCATGGGCAGTGAAGGCCCTCCCGTGGCCCGCAGCACTGTGTTTCTGCCAGTCAACCCATGGCGGGGTCCCCACCATAGAAAGGCTGGTGGAAATAAGAGTCGTGATCAGCATGGCAGCGCTGAGTTCAGCGCCCCTGTGGCTGACCATGAGTCTGAATGCCGTCAGCGTGTCAGGAACCTTGTTCTCGGTGGTCCCCTTAAGGTCTGACTGCCAGTGTCATAATGTGGCTGTCGGATCACCTGGAGAGTGGAAGTCTGACTACCACCACAAAATTGGCAGCCCTTGGACCACCAGAATCATAATGAGGCCCTAATGTATCCAACATATTTAATTTCACAATGTCTGTAGTTAGTGGGTCAAACTTTGATAGGTACTGAATTTCTGGGAAAAACGTTAACACTCTATTTCATGTACTACCTAACCCTAGAATTACCCAAACAATTCCCTTTGATTTTTAGAACAAACTTGCTGAACTCATCCTGTCACAGGCTTTATAGGATCCCAGATCCCTATGGGAAAGCATTTTCAAGCTGAAGGAGTAAAATGTCTTGCTATGTGTCTTCTCTGCAGAAATCTCCTCCCACATCTCCTTCAAATTTGTCTTTTCAGATTTTGTAATATATGAAGTGACATACCGAGCCACAGTGATTCAGTTGTCTGCAACGAATTGTATGCCAATATTAGCATTCCACAATTTCAAAATCACAGGGTTTTAGTCATTAATATATTCAGAAGCCTCTCTTCATATTATGTTGTATGTGTTCTTTGGTGATTTTCATATCAGAATATGTGTGACTGAAGACAAAAAACTGTTCACTCTTTTTTTTAAATGACAGATTGTGGAAATACACATTGACATCTTTCGTAAAATTTTCCTTTGGATCTGTATTTATGATGACAGTACGTCCCACATTTATGTGTTTGGAAACTTAAAACATGTTGTCTAAGGCCTCTTCCACCAGTGTCTTTCGGTAGGATGCATGTTACATACTGTACTATGAAAGGCAGTAAAGACTCATCAGTGTCTGCTCCAAATTTGGATGTGTCTTTTATCCATAATAGCTTGTGAATATGAGGAGCACATCTTGTTTGGTACTCTTTATGCCAAAATAAATCAATTACTTCTCCAAGAGGAGGATTGCTTTTGTTGGAAATGAAAGCCAACATATCTTGGATCCTATGGTTAAAATATCTACAAACATTAGTAGGATTTAGTGAACAAAGTTCTCAAGCTGTCTTTACATTGATGTCCTTTAGGTTTGAGTTCGCTTCTCTAAAATATTTAAGCAGGTCATTCCACGCATATTCTGCGCATCTCAATGTAAGAAACCAGATAGATGCCCCCAGGCTACTCAGCAAACATTTGAGTTTTCCATGGTGATACCAATACTCATTGGTACCACATTGGCACACCATTAAATTAAGCAAGTTTTGCATTCTAAGTTTTTGTCCTTCCTGTGAACGTTGTCAACAAATTGTCTTGAAGAGAGAGTTTGAAGTTTATCTCCTGTCTTTAGAATGTGGTTTACTGCATATGAAAGTCCTGACAAGTCACTTTCAAACAGAAGATGAAATATGTTTGGAATACACTGGCAAAATATCAGATCAACTGGGTTGATTGGTATTTAGCTGCTGGTATTTGTATGGGTCGGTCATGATAGCGTCCACCTGCTCAAGAGCAAAACAACTGGGGAAAACATTGAGCCTCCAAACTTTTTTCCCATAAGCTCATGGGTGCTCCTTTGACTTGTTTCATGTGAAAGAGCTCAAATGCAGCACCAATTACTTCTTTAGCATGTAAGGGATGAATGCTGTTGTGCTCATACCTTTCTACTGATATGGATTGATCCACTTTTGAGGCCACTTTCTGCCAAAGTTTCATCATCCACATTTGCTTTATCTTGTTCAATATCAACAACATTTTAATAATAAACTCCGTTTTGTACCAGGTATTATGTTGCTTGTTTTACTTTATTAACATCAACTAACTCCTGCCAGGTTTTTTTATTCTTAGTTGGCACACCGTTTACTAGACTGAGGCACACACTTATGCATAGACTGACACACCCAGGCATTGATGGATGCATAAGCTGACACACTGAGAATCACACTTACATATACACTAACTTATCCAGAGAGACAGTGATGCATGTGATAAAATACACAGGCACACACTGATATACACAGTGACACACCCAAGTACACACTGTTGTATACAGTTAAACACTGAGACAGGCACTGATGCCTACAATACCAGACACACATATACTTTGCTTTAAATATGAAAAGTAATAGATGTAGGGTGCCTAGAACTTACTCTTGTGAGTGTTTGTATTAGAATTAATTGCTTATGATATATAATTGAACAGTATATAATGAAAAAGTAAATATATTCTTATATTGTTTTCACTTCAGACATCGATTTGTATATTAACACAGATATCTACAATGCTGAAAAAAGCAGAAACTGCTGAAACTGAGGAAAGTATACTATCTACTTGCAACAAAGAAACAAAAGGGATAACATGTGGACAATGTGGTTAACGAGAAAAAACTGCTGATAAGAAAACCACACAGTTTCCAAAAATGGTATGGGGGAAACTGCAAAGTTTGCTAAATCAAGTAAATAAAGAGGAACATTTGAAATCAGCCAACAAAGACAACTAATCATGTCAGAACGATAGTAAGAAATTAATGAAGAAAGTGGATTGCTTAACCAGATGACAGCAACAGTTTAAGCAAATTAGGGCTAATTCGCCTAAGCTTTTTTCAGTGCGCGAATGGCCTGATTCGCATTGTCGGACCCTTTGGGCACAAAAAAAGGATTTTGGGGTGTACAAATGCTATTTTGCGGTTCAGTAATGTATTATTGAATTGCAAATTAAGTTTGCGAGTCAGTGTTAGAAAGGGGCCTGTCAAGGACATCCCTTCCTAATAGCGAGTCGCAGGGAGACATAGGAATGTTTTGAGACCAGGAATATTGTCACAAAATATTGGCAGTTGCCACCAACTTCAAGGTGGTGGTAACCCATTTACATATTGGAAGGGATCCCCAAGAGATCCCTTCCCCTGTGCAAATGGGGGGTGCACATTTTTTTTTCACTTTTCAGATTTCTTTTTGTAATGTATGCCATTTTCCTTTAAGGAATACGGGTTGCATTACAAAAAAAATGCTTTATTTAACAAGTAATCATAGACAGGGGTCTCTGCTGACCCCAGCAGACCACTATCCCTGTGATTGTAACCATTCACAGTCGGTCACAAATTGTGATCTGCATCCGCAATATTGATGAGGCAGGTCCATTTGCAACCCACTGCAAATCGCTAACAGTGTTAAACACACTGTTGTGCATCGTATTTTGCGATTTTCTAATAGCAAATCGTTAGAATTCACTATTAGGAAATCGCAAACTCGCAAATTTGTACATCTGTCCCTTATAGTTGGAATGTTCTTTGGCAGGGTAATTCAGAATCTTATTAAAAATATGAAACAGTACAAAAGGAGAAGAGAAGTAGTGAAACAAAATCAATGAGTTGAGGCTGTAGTAATTTGCCTTAAAGAGGAAGCTTTTTATTTTGATTCTCACTAGAATGAGGACCCTGGATAAAATAGTGTCATGTATGAAGAGGTGCAGCCACAGGAGAAGACTTGTTAATAAAAGTAATGTTTTCATAAAGTTTTTAGAGGTAAAAAGAAGCATACCTCAAGTACAGAGCCTTTCTTTAATGGAGAAGGCTATTTCCAAGAGAACGCATTAGTGCATGCAATTGATTCAGTTAGCTGATGTTATGAGATGAAGGATGGTAGTCCCATTGAAAATGAAGAGATTGTTCCCAGGAATGCTGAAGAGGTGATAGCTGAAGAGGTTAAGGTGAAGTGTAGACTAGCCCCTGTATACAAATTGAAATGTAGCAATATTTGTAGTAGTCAGCAGTAATCAGTTGATTTCTTAAGAACTTTTGTACATGAGTTTCTATGCAGAAGTCTCAAACATAAACAAAATATATATTTTACAAGGATTAAATCTATGCAAAGTAAGTAAGTATAGTAATTTACAAGGCCATCCACTAACATGTCTATCAAAGAAAGTGTGCCAAAGCACCTTCCGTCAGTTTAGAATGTTGCCAGTTAACCACTCAAAAATGCAAAATTTAGTTAGGAGGCTTTAATATGTGATGGCTCCAGCCTTATGTTTATAAGAAATGAATAGAGTACTTTTGCATGGTACAGTAGCAGAGGTAGAAGAGTTTGTGAAGATGTGCAGTTCCTTGTCTTTGGCCATGAAGAGGAGTCTAGGAAAAATTGGGAAGTTATAGCAACAGGTGTTGAGGAACAGAGCATAGGTATTAATACTGAGAACTTTGCACAAGAGATTATAAAGTTTGAAACAGTGTGTTCTGAAAAAACAAACTGTGTTTGTTGTTAACACACTCACTGCAACAGTCAGAGTCGTAATTATATGTATTCTCCAGAACTGAAGAGGAAAACGGAGAAACGTGGCATGAATTTGCTGTTTTTTTATTTGTAGAATAGCGTTTTTACTTGTCAATGCGGCAAGCCATATGTAAGTACTGCTAGGATAAATTGGAGGACAAAAAAATGCCAGCTAAAGGAGTATATAACAACTTAGAACTAGTGACTGTTCCAGAACAACTACACAATTTAATGTTTATGAATCTATACTTATACAATCTGTGTATGCTAGTGTATGGATCAGTATGTGACTGGGTGTATCAGTGTATGCATAAGTGAATTATTATGTGTGCAAGAGCTTTCATTATCATATGCATTAGTATATCTTTGTGTGCTTAAGTGTGTGCCAGCATATACGTCAACCTATTCCTCAGTGTGTCAGTGTATACATATGTATGTTCCTGGGTGTGTCACAATATCAGTCAGTGTTGGAAAGTGGATTATTGGTATGGACAGGTAAGCACTACACTTAGCAATAGGCCATTAACGCCTATTAGGTTCAGTTAGGATCTCAATAAATTAATCCCAGCTCAACCTTTGGTAGCCTGGCAATGAGCAGTTAAGTTTAACTTAGGAGACAGGTATGTGAAGCGTTTAAAAATTACAAAACAGTAAATAAGAAAAGCACAAAACACAATAAAAATACAACTCCAGTTTATAAAAATCAATTATATTTTTATCTTTAGGATGAAAAAATCCAATAAAGGGTACCGGAAATATGAATTTCTATGGATTAAAAGTAATTCTAGTGCTTTGAAGCAAATAGTGCTCAGAGGGTTAAAAAATGCCACACTGGACAGGGAGAAGGTCCAGAGTTCAGGCCACCCACGATGTAACACTGTTACACTTGCTTTCAGAAGTGTTTCTTGATACAGGAAAGTGGTCCACAACACCAGCCAAGGCTTTAGAGGCTCTGGTTTGCCTCTTGGGGTCTGGGACTACAACTCCCACAATGCACCTCTTCAACTTATGGAGCTGTTTGCTCCAAATGTCTCCAAACTTCTGGGTCTTCTTCTATAGGGCCTTTTTGGATCATTGAAGTGTCCACAACTTGATCCAAGGGTCCAGAAGCTCTGAGTTGCTCCTTGGAAGTTGGGACTACAATTCTCAGAATGCACTTGGTCAGAATCCTCAAATGGCCACTGAACGCTGGTCAGCTGGGCTCTTCTTGCAGGACTTGATGCAGGGGACTCTGGACAGCTTCTTTGTACCTGTAGCGTACAGGAAGTCCCTTCTTGAAGCAGTTGAAGAGAGGCAAAGTATAGTGTTGAAGCCCAAGTATGCAGCTGGTTCAGTCCTCCAGAGTGCAGTGTCCAGGTGCAGGTCAGGGGTCCAGCAGGGCATTCCTTCTTCTTTTTTGTCTTGTTCCTTGTAGGGATCCGAGGTGTGGGTGCAGCTCTGCCATATTTATCCTTGCTCCTGGGGTGGAAAGTGGGGGGGGGGGGCAGGATACTGTCCAATCACAGACAGGCACCACCCTCTTGAATGACTACTTCCTGGGAAGTGTGGCAAAAATCAATCCCAGGGATCAACATTTTAAAAAAATCCAAAATGGCAGAATCTGAATTTTGGAGGTTAGGTCTGGCTGAGTCTACCCATTAGAGTGGCTAAGTTCCCTTAACTCACCCCTCTCCTGCCCTCTCCTAATCTAATCAGGGGGCCACCTGGATATCTGGGTTTGGCGGAGGTCCTGAGCTGCTCCAAATATCCTTCCCTCCTTTGAAGAGCAATTTGGCAGCTCACCCCCCATCCTGTTTCACCATCCTGTTTCACCATCTGCTGAGGCAGATCTCCTCCCCCAGGCACTTCCTTTGTATTTAGGCCAGGCCACTTTACATTTCATCAAGGGAGGCTGTAGTTGGCAACTTTCAGGTATAGTTCTAAAACTATTTCCCTGCACTAGTTATATTAAATTCAACAGCTGCAAGTTAGATTAATTATAACAATAAGGTTGATACCAAACTATATCTAGCTCCTTTTGAGACATTATTAATTAAAATAAACTCTCCACATTTTAGCCTATGGAGCCTATTCACTACAATGAGGGAACATATTTTATAAGGTCCCTGCTTATAAGTACACTGCACCCATTTCTGGGGGCACTTAGGGAATACCTCAGTGGTGACCTATATGTAAAAATAAGGTCGTTTAAGACTTTGGAAGTACTTTTAATTCCAAAATTCGAATTTGCATGTGAGTTTAATTTTGAAGCAGCCAGCAGGTCTGCCTTTAGAATGACACTGGATCCATCGGCAGTGCACTTATGGGTGCACTACCTATGCTGGAGTTCCTAAACCTACTTGCCCTGCCATATACTAGGGACGTATAGGTAGATTGATACAGCCAATTATAATTAGCCTAATTTGCTTACTCATTTTAATTAGAGCAAATGTTTAGCAGCGCCCAGGTCACCATCAAGTCAGGAAACCACCAGCAACAAGTGCAAAATGGGGACAAAAAGTAAGGGGGCTTCTGCAATCAGCCCAGGTTTCTCACAGTCAGTCTATTCCTGAGTGTGTCAGTCTATACATGACAGACGGCCTAAGTGTTTCAACACATGCATCAGTGTCTTACTAGGAGTCTCAGTACACACACTTGTGTGTGTCTGGGTATGTCAGGATATGTGTCAGTGTATACCTGGGTATGAGAGTGTATGCACCTGTATCTGGCAGGGTGAGCCAGCATATGTTTCACAGTGTGCCTGGTGAATTCAGTGTATGTGTCAGTGTGTGCCTGAGTGTGTCAGGGTATGCGTAAGTGTATGTCTGGATGTCTCAGTGAAAGTGTCAATATCTGCCTAGGTGTGTATGTATGTATGAGTGAGTCGCGGGGTGTGTCATTGTATGCATGAGTGTATCTCTGTGTGCATCATTGTGTGAGTGAATGTGTAACTACATGTGTCTGTGTGTACCTGCTTGTGTTATAGTATGTTTCAGTGTATGCCTGAATGTATAACTGTACTTTATTAGTGTTACAGTGTATGTATTACTGTGTATTTGGGAATGCAATCGTATGTATGAGTGTGTGTGTAAGTGTATCAGTGTATTCATGAGTGTGTTCCTAGGTTTCTTACTGTATGCATCAATGTTTGCCTGAGGTTGTCAGAGTATACATGAATGTGCCCCTGGATGTGTCAGCATATGCATCAGTGTGTGCCTTTGTGTTTCAGTGTATACATGAGGGTGTAGGTGTATGTATTAGTGTGTCTCTGGGTATCTCAGTGTAAGCATCAGTGTGTACCTGGGCATGTTAGTGTATGTATGAGTGTATGCCTGGGTGTGTTAGTGAATGCATGAGTGTGTGCCTGGCTGTCTTATTGTATTCATGAGTGTAGGCATGGGTGTACTCTGTTAATGTGTTTTTTTACTGGTGGGTGAGTACCACTATGGTTTTGAGAACTGCTTTGTGACACACAGTATAGGTGAGACACTAGATCCATAATACACTATATGAAACTGAAACTGCAGAAGTGAGAAATTAAAACTTCAAACTATGGGCCTGATTACAAACGTGGCAGAGGGGATTACTCAGTCCCAAAAGTGACAGATATCCCATCGGCCATTTCACAAGTTCCATAGGATATAATGGAATTTATAATATCTGTCAAGTTGGGACAGAGTAATCCCCTCTGCCAAGGTCGTAATCAGGCCCCATATCTCTAGCCTTATAGACACTTACCACCGTCCCTATTACCTACATATTTACTAATTTAGACATAACTTATATCTAGTGAAAATCAACTCTGTGTCTTGGAAAGTGGTTATAAATGCCAACTCAACTTAGAGCTGAAAGACTGCATATAAAGTCTGCTGTACAACCCAAAAGGCATGGTTCAAAAGCTACCAGTGTTTATCATTTTCTCAAAAAACTAAACACCTCACTACATACACATGTGAAAAAAAGTATAAATACCTCTCTGGCAGAATCTGTGACACTCAATTTTTGTCTATGTAATATACACTTTTATCCTTGCTATCCACAGACACAGAAATGATTACACATTTGTTGTTAACATACCCTCTAATTCACATACTTGTTAAATTGCTTTTGTTGATAGATAATATTCTGTCACATTATCACTTTAACTCTTCTTTTTATAAGCATTCAATCTCAGGATAAGAATGGTACACCACTCTCACACCAGAAAACCATTATTGACAACCTACTCAATATTGGACTCAGTGATACTGTCCTAGTTAACAAATCAAAAACTGTGTTTCACATTTTAATTTTCTTATCCCCTATCTGAATGGTTAGTGACTGTTGACCCTTTCTTGTAGTTTCAGAAAGAAGTCCAATTTGGTATTGTGTGCTGCTGGAGTCGCGACTCTGTTGCAGTGCTCAGCATGGCTCCTCGTATTACTTTGCGACGGAGTCGCGATTTCAAAGGTGGGGTTGAAAATGTATTTACCATTGAACTCAGTCATTTTTTGGGGTAAATTTAAAATACAATGATAATACTGAATTGGACATTGAGGTGGTCATTATGATCACCAGGGTAAAGTGGTGGTAGCACCGCCAACAGGCGGGTGGGGCATAACTTCACATTATGACAGGGGCGGGTTTGCCGTTGGCAACCCGCCACAACACCACTCATACTGCACGGCAGTATGAACTGCCGGACTGGAGATTGTCATCTCCGACCCGGCCACTCCCAGTGTGACTCAGCCTGCCACCATGTTTTCCGCAGCAGTAGCCCCACCATGAGAGGCATGGCAGTAGGGCTACCGGTAACAGGCAATTTCTTGCTGTCACCGGTAGGTGGGTCCTCATACCCCCAGCAAGTACCTGACCCACCAACCCATACAAACACAAGCCCCCCACTCCCCAATCCATACACTAACTACCCACCCCCACTCCATACACTAACCCACCACCCTCTCATGTGCACACACACCCACAGACACACACACACAACACCCATTCATGCATCTGCACACAGGCACACACCACACAACTGTCCCCAGCCCCCACAGTCATACACGCATTCACTCATACATCCCAACACACATTTACACATGCATCAATACAGCCATCTGAACACGGACTCAGGCACACACACACAACACCCCCCCTCCCCTGTCAGTTGATCACCTTACCTGGTGGTCACGGTGGTCATCCGGGAGGGAACGAGGTGCATTCTGCTTGCTTGGCCGCCAGTGCCCCGACACCACAACACTGCCACACCTATTACTAAGTTGTAATATGCATGGCGGTGTTGTGTTGAAAAGGCAGTGCCAGAGGAGCAACCTCCACGGCTGCTGGCCGCTCTCCAACCAATTTATGGAGGAGAGCAGCCAGCAGTCATAATATAGCGGTCTGTAGACCCCCATCACTGGCGGTCTTGTGGCTGGTGGAACTTCAGCGGTCATAATGACCACCTTAATTTTTTCCAATTGCTACTGTACCAAAAGCTCTCTCATTTGAAGATTTTAACTCTGCTTTAATAACTGCCATTCCCCCCATAGTATTTCACCTCAGCTGCCACAGCAACCTCCTTTCGAACACTCCACTGTACAAGTTCAAAAGTTCACAGCAGTATCTCTCAGCAGCATACTAGCTTTCAGTTGTTCTTTAGCAGGTGTGGTTGACTGAATGTAAGTATATATAAAATAGCATTACGTCCTTGTGAAATAATAAACAGAGCCAATTACAGATTTCCTGACTTAGGGCCTAGTTAGGAGCTTAGCAGTCAGATCGCTAGAACTCCAATACAGCAGTGGGGAGGCAGCTATCAAGTTGGCAGCCTCCCCAAAGCTGTATTACAATGTTTCCGCAGGGCTGACCAGCAGAAACAGTGTGATGCCAATGCTGCTGCACACAGCACACTTGGAATGCGCACTGTCTGCTATGGCAGATGGTGCGCATTCTGAGTGTGATAACAGGAGCTCCTGCACTGCTCAGAACATGGTCCTGGGCAGTGCAGGGGGTCGCCTGTGGCCCTAACTCTGCCTTCCCACCAGCCTTTTCATGGCAGGGACCCCACAATTAAAAGGCTGGCAGTAAAGGAAAGTCATGATGAGTGCGGTGGTGCCAAACTCAGCACCGCTGTTGTTAACCACAACTATCACTGCGTCATCCCGTCAGGATCTCTGATACTGCAGTTAGCAGTGGTGTTCTAGTGGTCCACCAGCCAGCATCATAATCTGGCGGGCAGGCTACCAGGGACACTGCAGTTGGAACACCACAGTGGGTACTGTCCTATGGACCACAGTATTCATAATTAGGCCCTTAATGGTTTACATCACTACCTATTTTTAGCTATCAGTGTGTTTACAACATCCAATGAAATGTGTGCTTTTTTAAACCAGGAGCTGCCCTCCATTTTAACCTCCTCACACTTGTGAGTGTGGATTGTACATCATAGCTATGTTTTGGGACTAGTAAGTATGCTAGAAAAAGGGGCACTGACAGGGACCCAGGATCACCTAATGTGCATATTACTTGGGTTGGCCAGAGAAGGATGAAGTGGCATCAATTGCTTCCATTGGTTGAAAGTGGTAATGACCTGGGCACACTGAGTGGGGTAGTACTGGAAATACTAATGAAGAGTACCTTTGTTCAATTAATGAAATGTTTCTCTCACACTGCCTTGACATTCTCTAACCTATGCCCACGGCCGAAATGGAAGTGTTCAATTGAATTCTGTCCACAGTTAGGCAAAGCGAGGAAACATGTTAGTAAAATTGTTTCAGCATTCCTCAGAGACCATAACATGGACTCTATCTACATCAATAACCTGCGCTTTGACATGGATGGAATATATAGAACGTATGGTGTTCACTTCATGGACGAAAGCAACAGGGTGCTTCTAAGCAACTTGAAACTCTGCATCTACTCTTATGTATACTAATCATATACTCACAATAAACAATAATGCTCATCTCAGAGTCACTCTATTTCCTAAACACTAGTTAATTTTCAAACAAAATCTGATTTATTTGTTATATAAAAATCTTAGACTCACAACTCCATTATGGATTCACAAACCAAAAGCACACATTCAATGCACAAAACCAAACTTATTATTCATATGTCTTTGTTTCAATCTATACCTATTCCAATAGCTTTCTGAATATGGCAGGGTCTAATTGGGTCTGTGAGTGGGTGTGTAAGTGGGAGCAAGAAAGTATGCGTGGGTCTATGAGTGGGTCTGTGAATATCTGAATGGGTCTCTGAGTAGGTGCATGAGTGTGGGAGTAGGTCTGTGAGTAGGTGTGCAGGTTTCTGAGGGGATATGTGAGTGGGTGCATGAGGCAGTAACTGGGTCTGGGAATGGGTGTATGAAGTTATGTGTGGGTCTGTGAGTGGGTTTGTAAGAGCCTGACTATATCTGTGAGTGGGTCTTTGAATGTCTGAGTGGGTGTGTCAGTGGGTGTACAAGTGTTTGTGTGGGTCTGTGAGTGGGTGTATGAGAGTGAGTGGGTTTTCGGGTACATTAGTGTGTGAGTGGATCTGTGAGTAGGTGTGTGAGTTTCTGAGGGGTCTATGAGTGGATGCATGGCTGTCTGAGTGGGTCTCTGAGCAGATGCTTGAGTGTGTGTGTGTGAATGAATCTCAGAGTGTGTGTGTGGGGGGGGTCTGTGAGTGGATGCATGGGTGTGTGAGTGTGTCTTTGGGGGGTGTTTTGACTGTCTCAGCGGATATGTGAGTGGGAGTATGAGTGTCAGTGTGGGTCTGTGAAGTGATGTGTAAGTGTCTCAGTGGATCAGTGAGTGGGGGTATGACTGTCTGAGTTGGTTTGTGAGTGGATGTGTGAGTGTCACAGTGGGTCTGTGAGTGGATGCATGAGTATGTAAGTGGGTTTGTAAGCAGGTGTATAAGTGTCTGTGGGGGTCTGTGAGTGAGTGTGTGAGTAGGTCTGAGTGGGTGCATGAGTCTCTGAGTGAGTCTGTGAGTGGGTGCATGAGAGTGTGAGTGGGTCTGTGAGTGAGAGTGTGAGTGAGTAGATAGATGAGTGGGTGCATGAGTCACTGAGTGGGTGCATGAGTGTGTGAGTGGGTTCCTGAAGGGCACCTATCAGAGATGGCTGGTCCCAGAAATGGGGTTCTCAGGGCCAAAATTGGCCCAGGGAGGGGGCCGCAGTGCCCCCTCCCCAAAAAAAAAGGATCATGCTAAGGCCAGGTCCCAGGGGATGTGGTCCCTGAGACTAAAAACAGCCAGGGTAGGGTGCATGCCCCCCAACTCCCGAAAAAAATAATAATAAAAGGCTGGGCCCGAGGAGATTGGGTCTCCAGGGCCAGCATCAGCTGGGGAAGGGGGGGTCATGCTGCCTCCTCCCCCAGAAAAAAAATCTAAAAGTCTAGGTCCCAAGGGATGAGGTCCGTAGGGCCAAAATCAGCCAGGGGGAGAGGGGCTGCACATCCCCCCTCCTTCATTTATTGAGAGCTGGGGCCGAGGGATGGGGCCCCCAATGGAATTATAGTGAGCCCTGGGGATGGAGCCCCCAGGGCTGAAATCGGCCAGGGGAGGAGGCCTTGTGTCCCACCTCTCGCACATTGGACATTTACACAATGAGGTAGCACTTACTACCTTACCAGTACAAAGTGCTCCAGTTGAATAGACATTTTATGCAAACTGGGGACTCTCGGTTCATAAACAAACAGAAACCTTCGTTCTGACCATGATACTCATTTCACAGAAATTAAAGCTCAACAGGAAGCACTTACAAATAAAAATATAGCAGGTGTCCCAGTTGAAGCTCAACTTCTGGAAAGGACAAATGATCCTAACTCCTGGGCTTGTTGAAGGCAAAGCAAGTGTGCTTACTCGGCGATTCCATATTGAAAAACAATCTGAAATCCTTTGTGGAGGTGAATGCATCTGTCATCAATTGGAGCATAATCTGACACTCACACCTACTCTCACACCCATAGAGACCCTCTCACACTCACTTTCACACCCAGATACACACTCTCACAGCCACTCTCACACCCAGAGACACCCTCTCACACCCATTTTCACACCCAGAAAGACAGAACCTGTGGCCAGCTCCCGCTGCGCATGAACAAAGGCTGTGTGCAACATGTGGTTGGATGGTTAGGGGGTTGGCTGCAGGCCATGCACAGAGATGTTTGGGTTAACATATAGGCCCTCATTGCGACGCTGGCTTTGTTATGACCGTCAGTGTCGCGGTGGCAGTTGGACCACTGCTCATGTGGCAGCAGCGCTGCCCAGGGGAATACAAGTCCCTTCTCCACCAGCGGTTTCATGTTAGTAGCACTGCCATGAAATGGCTGGTGGAAACGGGGAATAGGAGGTGTCAGGGGGGACACTGCATATGCTCTTGGCATGAGCAGTGCAGTGGCCCCCCGGCCAGCCCCGTCACGATGTTCATTTTCTACTTTGCAGAAAGTGAAGATTGCAATGGGTGCTGGTGCACCTTATGCGCTACAGCATTGCTGCCGGTTCTATTATGAGCCGGAGACAATGCTGTATGCTGTTTCCTACTGGGCCAGTGGGTGGAAACTCTGTTTCAACCTGCTGACCTAGCAGGAAACTCGTAATGGAGCCTGCGCGGAGGCAGCCACACTGATGGTAACCTGCCCATCGGACTTCAGCAGACAGCCTTTTCTGTCCTCCAAAGTCATAATGACCCCCATCGTAATGAAAATTACTTTACAATGAAAAAAACATAGAAAAACATAAAAAAACAAAGGTTACAGGTACATTATAGTTAGAAAATTGAATTGAAAAAAAACTTAGAAATTCACTTAAAGAACCAAATGTTACCAGGACGTTATAGTTAGGTTCTGACTTTACTCACAGAAAACTAGAGTAATTCAGCAGTGATTGTTAGAGTTATTACAAGTAACTATAACTCACAGTCTAAGGTACCTATAATTCTGGTCCTCGTCACTGCTAATTACCTCAGATATTACAGCACTGCTAATTCCCCCAGATATTACAGCTCTCATGACAACTTTTGTAACATCAATGAGAATATCAATGAAACATTACCAGTCAAAATATTGAAGGAAAAAATATGCATGGCTGGGGTGCGAGCTATTGTTACCTTAGGTCGTCAGTAATAGTATATAGGGAACTTAAAAAAATTGAAAAACAGAGAAGTAAGGTCAAGAAACGTCATACCCACTGACTCAGAAGTAGGAATGAGTACAGTGAAAGAAGAGCACAGATGAAATGTTGTAGATGTCCCTTGGACAAGAACAGATTTATTCACTTATGTGGATAATTTTCATAAATTGAGAGAAGTCCTGGCAAAGTGATATGATGAGGTCCATAAAAAAAGACATTTTTTCCTGATGTTGTGGGCAGTTTTAAATTCATTATTTAAAATTGTGGTACAAGGAGATTTGTAGTTGGACAGTGAAGTAGCTGCAAGGTGGTAGACATAGAAACCACCTATGCAGGGTCCTAATAATGCATCATCACCGAACATGGCTGAAAAATATAAGACAGTGATTGAACCTTTAAAGAAACAAATTCCAGAAAGAGATATAGGGGGTGATTCTGATTCTGGCGGGCGAATTCCGCCCCCATTATACCGCTCCGCGGTCAGAAGACCGCGGAGGGTATTATGAGTTTTTCCCTGGGCTGGCGGGCGGTCTCCAAAAGACCGCCCGCCAGCCCAGGGAAAAACTCCCTTCCCACGAGGATGCCGGCTCGTAATCGAGCCGGCGGAGTGGGAAGGTGCGACGGGTGCAGTGGCACCCGTCGCGTATTTCAGTGTCTGCAAGGCAGACACTGAAATACTTTGCGGGGCCTTCTTACGGGGGCCCCACCCGTGCCCATGCCATTGGCATGGGCACGGCAGGGGCCCCCAGGGGCCCCGCGACCCCCCCTACCGCCATCCTGTTCATGGCGGCTTTCCCGCCATGAACAGGATGGCGGTAGGGGGGGTCAGAATCCTCATGGCGGCGGAGCGCGCTCCGCCGCCATGAAGGATTCCCCCGAGCAGCGGTAAGTCGGCGGGAGCCCGCCGACTTGCCGCTTCTGACCGCGGCTGAACCGCCGCGGTCAGAATGCTCGTGGGAGCACCGCCAGCCTGTTGGCGGTGCTCCCGTGGTCGGTGGCCCTGGCGGCCACCGGCCGCCAGGGTCAGAATGACCCCCATAGATTGGGAGAAATGTTTGAGGACAATGCAGAAACCTAAAGAGTCAGTGCATTCTTATTATGAGAAGTCGATGCAAATATTTAAAAAGCATAGAGGTTTTGAAAATCCAGATAAAGATGTGTTTTTTCTTCTTCTAATTAATTAATTAATAAATGTATTTTTTCAGGAACATGCTCATGAAACACATCATTAAGAAACAGTAAAAAAAATCCTAAATATATAAATGCACAGGGCCTCATTACTGCGCTACCATTGCAGCTTTTCTTTTTACGCAATGTGATGCTAGCAGTTCTTTTCACTGCTGCAGATTTACATACTGATGCATTGGACCTAACGCACCAGCTTGTAAACCCTTGCGGCACATTATACCTGTGCCAGGGGTAATGTATGCAGGTTAGGCATTGCCACAGGAAAAGCCATGCAGAACTGACCCAGTGAAATTTACAATATTTCACTGCGTCATTTTGCGACTTTACTGCTTCAGAATTTTACCGCCTATTCAGAGCAGGCATAAAATTGACACAGGGCTTTTCTCTATGGGGGCCTCCTTGCATTGCTGGAGTAGTGTCATTTTTTTATGCTAGTCTAGAAATGCATGAGTTTAGCATCAGAATTTCTGTGAAAACATGCACCATGGAGCTCTGCATTTTAAATACAGCACGTCCATGGTGGTGTTATGGGATCGTAAGGCAGCGCAAGAAATCTGACACATTGGGCTGTTAGAAATAGGGTCTCTGGTTGGCAGTCAGTTTGCACTCTGTGCAAGCAGGGACCCTCACTCTAGTCAGGGCAATGAAGTTACACACTCAAGATAACCCCTGGTCATCCTCTTGGCAGCTTGGCACAAACAGTCAGGCTTATAACAAAGGCAATATGTAAAGTATTAGTACCAAGACACACAGTAACACAGTGATAACACTACAAAATGGATACCACACCAGTTTAGAAAAATAGGCAATATTTATCTAAATCAAACAACACCAAAACGACAAAAATCCAACATACACAAGTCAAGATATGAATTTTCAAAACAAGAAGTCTTTCTCCATATAAAACAAAGGAAACGTTGATTTTACAAAAAGTGCCTGGTTTGCATCAAAAACAGGGCACCTCGGATCCCCGCAGATTCATGATGACTTCGACGCCCAGCGACGATGCGTGAGAAATCTAGTTGCACGGTGTCAGAAAACCGTGCTGCATGGTGTTTGCGTCATTATAAGCAGCTGCAAGCGGGTGTTGTGTCGTTTCTCCAGTCGCAATGCATTGCAGAAGGTGTGTCGAAAATTTCCCCGCACGGTGTTCTGTGTGTGGATTTCAACTCTTGTTCTGTCAACTTCACCTCTCAAGGGCACTAGGACCAGATAGGACACCACTTGGCAGGGCAGGAGTCTCAGCAGAGAGTCCAGGTGTTGGCAGAGAAAGTCTTTGATGGCCCTGAGACTTTAAAACAGGAGGCAAGCTCAGTTCAAGCCCTTGGAGAGTCTTCTTAAGCAGGAATGCACAACAAAGTCCAGTCTTTGTCCCCTTTCACATGCAGAAGCAGCAAATGCAGGATAACCTTACAAAGCACTGTCACAGGCAAAGGCAGCACTTCTCCTCAGCCCTTCAGCTTCTCTCCTTGGCAGAGTTTCCTCTTGGTTCCAGAAGTGATCTAAAGTCGAGGGTTTTGGGTCTACTACTTACCCTTTGTGCCTTGAAGTAGGCAAACTTCAAAGGATAGTCTCTGTTGTTCACAAGACCCTGCTTTGCCCAGGTCAGGCCCCAGACACACACCAGGGGGTTGGAGACTGCATTGTGTGAGGGCAGGCACAGCCCATTCAGGTGTAAGTGACCACTCCTTCCTCCACGCTAGCCCAGATGGCTCATCAAGCTATGTAGGCTACACCCCAGCTCCCTTTGTGTCACTGTCTAGAGGAGATTCACAAACAGTCCAACTGTCAGTCTTATCCAGACAGGGAATCGACAAACAGGCTGAGTCACAGAATGGTTTAAGCAAGAAAATGCCTCCTTTCTAAAAGTGACATTTTCAAATTAACAATCGAAAAACCAACTTCACTAAGAGATGTATTTTTAAATTGTGAGTTCAGAGACCCCAAACTCCACATTTCCATCTTCTCTCAGAGAGAAACTGCAATTTAAGGATATTTAAAAGCAGCCCCCATGTTAACCTATGAGAGAGATAGGCCTTGTAACAGTGAAAACAGAATTTGGCAGTATTTCACTGTTAGGACATGTAAAACACATCTGTACATGTCCCACCTTTAACATAAACTGCACCATGCCCATGGCGCTACCTAGAGCCTACCTTAGGGGTGCCTTACATGTATAAAAAAGGGAAGGTTTAGGCCTTTGCAAGTAGGTACACTTGCCAAGTTTAATTGACACTGTATCCCTGCACACACAGACACTACAGTGGCAGGTCTCAGCCATGTTTACAGGGCTACTAATGTGGGTGGCACAACCAGTGCTGTAGGCCCACTAGTAGCATCTGATTTACAGGGCCTTGGCACCTCTAGTGCACTTTACTAGTAACGTACTAGTAGATCAAATATGCCAATCATGGAAAAGCCAATTGAATGTACAACCTACAAAGAAGCACATGCACTTTAGCATTGGTCAGCAGCGGTAAAGTGCCCAGAGCGAGTAACAAAAACAGCAAAACTAGAGCCCAGCACACAGTGAAAACATGGGAAGCAGAGGCAAAAAAGACAGGGGAGACTATGCCAAGGGTGCCAGGTCTAACAGGGGCAAATGCATCAGATTCTTGTAAATGAGGCCCATACTTGTGGCAGATGAATTTATTCATTACTTCCTGATTGAAAAGACAATATTACTGAAGTTTACAAATACATAGTAGGTAAATTTTTAAGCAAAATTCCTTAAAATCTCACTGCAAACAAAATATGGATAAGACACTGTACTGTACATTCAGTAATTAATTTATAAAACTATAGAGAAATTCCTGATTATTTTCTAGCTCACCAGACTGCATACAGATAACTCCCAAGGCTAAGAGCAATGTCTGTCTGTAAAATTTGATGATACTCTAAAATGTCTCACTCCCAGGGTGATGTAGATTGGCCTAATCCAGAGCCACCTTGATGTTGCATAGGCCGGACAGATAAATCATAAATGCTCTACATCCTCCTAAGCGTAAATACAAAATGTGCAATTTTGCTGTTTAGATAAATTGGATTTCAATTTACAAATAGGTTTATTAACAAGGAAACTGCCTACCCTAAATTTTATGACCACTTTTTGAGCCAAACGTGGTAAGTATGCTTCCATATTCAATTCTAGCATTGGTGCAGGTTTAAAAGATAAAAGCTAGTCAACCAAACCTCCTGATTTGACTTTAAGATGGTAAGTGCTAATCATGTTTTCCAAAATGCCTCTTTAACAACTACTTTAGTGTCTCTGTTTATTTAAGATGGGTTACTACAGTACATACCTACACCTAGCTCACTCAATTGGGATTTGACGTGAGAGAACAAGAGGCTGGAGTTACAGTTGCTTGAATGCATGGCTTCCTCAATGCTGATCTATAGACAGAAAGTTACGGTGTGACCCACAGTCTGACCCAAAAGAGGAGGGGTTTTAGCTTACTTATGTCTCCAATCCTTTTGAACCGTGTATCAAAGAATGGGGGAACTGCCAGTTTGTTTTTAGGGAGGGTAAACAAGGATTTTATACAGCTATTTTCTTTAGATGACAGGCCACTCAAGTTCCCTGTCGCCCAGAATTCTGCACCTTAAAGGGGTGTGGACTGTGTTTTTACCCTGTACACTTCAATGACTGGGGAGACTGATTTTGGGGTGGTGGCTTTATACCGCTTGATGACTGCTGAAGCATTATGGAATAAAGACACATCAGATTTTATTATTTGGGTCTTCCAATTTACAGATTTATCAATCCTGACTCCCAGATAGTCAAAATGGTCTACCTGTTGTAGTTATGTTCCCCTCAAGTGAAACCCCCATAGATCAATTTATTTAGTTTAAATAACCTGATCTTAGTTTTAAAGGTATTCACTTTCAGACCATGGGAGCCACAATAAGTATGAGTGAAATCTGAGCCTAACTATAACGTTCCTATAACCTATGGGTAACCTATGGTAACATAGGTTACAGGGACGGTATAGTTAGGCTCATATTTCACTCATACAAAACATTGAAATACAGCAGTTATAGTTAGAGTTATTTCAAGTAACTATAACTCACTGGCTATGGTAACTATAATTCCTGTCCCTGCCATGCACAGTTTTCTCTTCAATAATTTGGCTTTTAATGTTTCATTGATATCGTTATTGACATTATAAAAGTTGTAATGAGTTTCAAGTAACTATAACTCACTAGGCCCAGTAATTATAATAAAGTTTGAATAAAGACACTTTAATTAGACTTCTGGAGTGTGGTGAATATTGTTCAGAATTCATTTATACAAGGGTGATCTCCTCCGGCACCGGCAGTTGAGTGCACTACCCAGCTTACAATTGACCGACTTGTTTAAAAAAAAAAAGATATATATATATATATATATATATATATATATATATAAACCAGTTCCACTTTCTTCTGGCTTCATCCACCAAACGGGGCTGGTGCAGGCAAAACGGGTGTGGATCCCGTATATGAATAGCAAGAAAATCTTTCAGCATGTCACACCAAACGAAAAATGCTGCACTCGGCGTGTCTGCACCCTTAATGTGAAAATATTTATTCGGCTATGCATTTCAACCCAAAAGGGTCTTTGTCATGGCCTTGTTTGAAAAAAGTGTGTCCAATCCCCCATAAATATATACAACAACCTTGACAGAGATAGAAAACATACATACATATTCTCCAACGTTCTTTTGAATCAGCTATATGAATGATTAAAAATGTAAACAATGTTAATCATGGTCCTAAAAATCTCAAAATAATACAAATTATTTGAAACTCATTAATGTTATGCCAATGAGTAAACTATTTTTCAATAAATGTTTCTAAAACATTTCTTTTATCCAAAATACAAAGACCAAGTGGCATATTTCATTCCAATTAAAGCCCTTTATATGCAGAGTATAATTAAATTATATTTAATTATAAGTCATGGTTGATCGACCATGAGCATATTACTTGTGTCATTTTCACATCATATGTAATGGACCTTCACTGATACCTCAGCTTTGTAATTATCTAAATTAAAAAGTTAACAAAAGAAAAAAGAAAATGAGAAATATCCTGACACTAAAATAAAATGAAATAAAATAAAATATACCCAAGTGCACAAATTTCTTTGTATTTGCTCTATATGATTCAGAGGAAGTGCATAAGAAGTATAAACATTTCATTCAGTTTAAAACTGTCAATCTTCAAAAACAAATAAGAAATAAGAGGAAGACAACATCAATGAAAAAAGAGAACAGAGAAAAGGGAGAGAAGGAAGACGAATAGGTGAAAAGAAAAGAAAAGAAAAGAAAAGAAAAGAAAAGAAAAAAAAGAGAAGTGAAAAAAGGAGCAGAGAAAGGAAAAGGAGAACTAAAAATGAGGGCAACCACAGTAGTGTATGCAGTGGTAGATACACACAATGGGGACCATAAAAAATGCTAATATTGCCACATCAGCTGACGTGTACATAAAGCTCTTCATCCTCATGTAACTCTCCAGATGATTTACTACCGAGAAGAAAGGTTATATTCTGATGCTTTAACTCTCAGTCTCCTTTCTCTATCTCCACCATGTAGTCTTCTCAATCCTATCAATGCCAAAAAACAACAAAAGATCAGCATCTTGGTTACGAACTTTAGCCCAACAACATGACAAGACACATCATGATTCTTAATTGCTCTGTGATGCTCCAAAACTCTCTTTTTTCACCAAACCAAAAGTACTGCCAATATTTTGCAGTCCGCAAGGACACTGTAAAACATAAATGCAATGATCTATTCCGTAGGAGATTAATTTGTTTATCAATCTGGTCTCCTCTGAGAATGTTTCATATAACTTCACATTTTAACTTTTACATGCCTTACATTTTCCACATTTGAAAAAACTTCTCTGATCAGTAGGCCATTCCGTTTTTGTACTCTGTGTCCCTAAATGGCTATGTACCAATACGTCTCACAGTGATCTCAGTTTTCGATATGTGAAATGAGGAGGGAGAAGGGGCTATAACCTTTCCTATCACAGGATCTTGTTTTACCTTATTCCAGTGTCTTGTCACCATCCTCTGAATGGCTGTGTTTTCCCAGTTAAGGTTATTACTCTCATCGCGTCCTGATTATCCTCACACTTGCTCCTTTTCACTAAGAGAGTTTCCCTGGTGATTTTTGCTGCCTTCTCACTAGCTGCCTTTAGGACTTTATTAGAATAACCTCTTTCTCTGAGTCTCCTATTCATTCTGTATTCCTCCTCTTCGTAGGCCTGTTGGGTACTACAATTTCTTTAGGCCCTGAGTAATTCACAATAGGGAATACTCCACTTCAGGTTAGCAGGATGAAAACTGCTCGCATAAAGGATACTATTTCCTTCTGCACTCTTATGGTGTAGTTTAGTCTGCAAATTTGTTCCCTCTACCTCTAGTAATACATCTAGAAAATCCATTCTTTGGGGTGTACTTTACTAGTGAATTTCAAATTCAAAGTATTCCGGGATATATGTTCCAAAAAAATCATCCAGTTCCTGCTGTGTTCCCTCCCAAATCATAAAGAGGTCATCTGTGTATCTAGTCCACATGGAAATGTGTCTAGTCCATTCCTCATTTTCTTCCACCCATACTTGTGTGGCCTCCCACCAACCCATGAAAATCCCAGTGTAACTTGGGTCAAAGCAGCTTCCCTTCGCTGTCCTGACCAATTGGCAATACCATGTGTCCATAAAGATAAAAAAGTTATTACTCAAACAAAATTCTAAAATCTCTAATAACATCATGGAATGATCATATTTGAAGATTGGCCAGTCACGGAAAAAATATCTGAATGCCTGAACCTCCGATCATGCTCAATGCAGGTGTATAGTGACACCAAATCCAAGGTAACCAACATAAAATGTGCTACCCACAGAATTCCATCTATTTTGGTAATAAAATCCATGCTGTCCCTGCCAGAAGATGGTAAGGCTAGAACATAAGCTAAAAGAAAAAAATCAAGATACATAGTAGTACGCTCCAGAAGGTTGTTATTGGCAGAGATAATCGGACTACTGGGTCGGTTTTCATTATCCTTATGTAACTTAGGTAACAAATAGAAACAAGGGGTGGTAGGTTTTTTAACTAGAAGAATCTGATATTCCTCATGGTAAATAAACCCTTATCCCTCCAATCAAACAATTTAGCATGATATTGACCTATGGATATATTATAGTTTTGGCTAGTCACTTTCTTGGATTTAGGTCTAAACAGGGTAATTTCTCATCTGTCCAATTCTAGGTCCAAGGACTCCAAAACTTCCCGCTCATTTGCCCAGGTTAACCCAGCTCCCTCCAAATTCACCAAAGTAGTTAAACCCACTATATAGCCTAAGCATAAGTCATCAAATGAAGCATCACGTATAGGAACAGAAAAAACAGTGTCAGCCTGTATTTTCTTATTTTCTTGTTGGAGAATGATGTTCTTCAACTTTAATTTACATACTAAAGGAAATAAGTCAATTCTAGTTCTACAAAAATCTAAGTTAGCTGTAGGGCAAAAGGACAAACCAAGTTCCAATAAGGATTGCCCTGCTGGAGTTAATTCATGTGTAGAGAGATTAAAAGAGATTAATCACCGTAAGGGAATTCTCACCCATCATTTCCTTTTTTTTGCCTTGTAGATCTCCTACGATGCATTGTGTCTTTGGATGTTCCAATTCCTTCTCCTTGTCCTTTTCCTTCTGCTTCTTCCTTTTCCTCTTGGTTGTGTCCCCCGTACAGTTTGATTTCTCTGTTAAAACAATATTCCTCTAATGACGCAAAAGGAAGAGAGTCCTTACTTGATGATATCTGTATTTCCTCAAAATCAGATGAATAGTTACCTGATCCTGATGTCACCAACTCCTGCTTCCTCAATGATCCCACCTGTTTGTATTGTCTGATAGCATCATTGAATCTCCGCCCAAAGGTTAGAATTCTTCCCTGCGCATAATCCTACTTATCCCTCAGAAATTCAGTCTTTTCTTTAGTTTTATTTCTTCCTCATATTTCTCCAACCTACTCCCCATCTGGCTTAAAAAAAAGTTGTATTTTCTCTTGTTCTGGATGGTTGTCCAAAATCTTTAACTTTGCTATATCCTCAGTGACCTGGTCCAATTCCAAGGAGGCATATTTCACCAGAAACCCCATCATTGCTCTACTTGTGTCTGCCATTAACTTAGACCATTTCTCGAAATGTTTAGGGTTGGGATTAGGTTTTAGGCAGTAATAAAAATGTCAAGATAACTCTTGTAATTATGTTCCTGCTAGAGAAAGAGATCGGACTTTTGTCTAATGGTAGTTTTGATGCCACAAACTAGCGCAGAAGGTTTAATGCCTTCTGCAGAGAACAAATGTGTATTTTATGTGAATAGCTGAATGGATTAGTAAAGCCAGCCATTATCTGCGCTTTAAAACAAGTGAAATGTAGGTGAGAGGGGGACTATGGAGAGATGAAGGGCACTTTTGCTGGTTGACAGTGAGGGAATCAAGAAGGGGGAGCACCAAAAATGACTGTCTTACTGGGCGCCACCAGCACTAAAGGCTGTGATGATGGGAAGGTGGCAATGTGAAGTAATAGTGTGTTATTGTTGGGTTTGTTTCAGTGTCTTCACAGAATCTGCTGATTGAGGGAAGAAACAAAGGTAAAATGACTGACAATTAATGTTGTACACATCACACACACACATACACCCACCGTCCACTTTGTGACCGTAACTGCCTTCTACGTAGGCTAGTGCTTTATAGGGACAGTTTAGCCAGTAGCAGAGATGGCGTCTTGTTTTATGACTGCTGCTCAAGCCCTAACTCAGGCTATGGAGGACAGGTCTGAGGCAGGATCAGAGACTGAGACAGCAGATACTGAGATAGCATCTGAGGGAGAGGACTATGGAGCTGAATTTATGAGTGATTTTCCAGTCTGCGGAGTTCCATCAGGACCCCTCTTGCAGTGATTCTGAGGGAGACGATGAGTGCAGTCATGCTCTCCTTTCACAAACACAGTCTGTGCAGTGGGTCAACAGCAGATTAACCCAACCCTGAGAGCAGGTGTGTGCAGTGGCAAACACAGGAAGAGTGCTTTCTTGGCAGACCCCCAATTTAGTTCAGCCCCAAATTCTACCTTTTATCAATGATGCTGGATGTAAGGTCAATACAGCCAACTTTTTGCAAATTGACAACGTCCATCTCTTTTTGGATGTTGACTGCCTTCAGCAAATTATATAGCAAACAAATGTGTGTGCCGAACAATTTCTGAGGGAGCATGGAGGCACTCTAAGGCTCTGTTCTAGGACACGCCAGTGGACTCCCACTTCGCTGGTGGAGTTGAAGATGTTTTTGGGCCTTATGCTCAAAATGGGGTTGGATTGGGCCCGTGACCGGCACTATGAAAGTGTTGTGTGCTGTGCGTGAATGGCATATGAATAGACCATAAAGCAGTTGGTGCCGTGAAGAGGCTTTATAGCTTACCTTCAGAAGGCTTGGTTTCAATATTTAGATTCTTTGCTAAGTATTTATGCTTTGCAATCAGAATTTCTGGAAATGCTAAAACCAACCAGTTTGAGTGGTTGATTAACTTTAACATACTAGTACCAGGGAGTCCAAGGGTGCAGGACGTGCGTGGCTCTCACCAGTTTTTTTCACCCAGAATCCCCTGAAAATGACAAATTTTGCTGAAAAACACATTTTCCTTGCATTTCCGTGGGGAAAAGTCCTGGAATCTGCTGGCACCCACAAATTTCCTACCACCCAGAGTTCCCCTAAGTCTCCCAAAGAAAGAGTTTCCTCACTTGTTTGGGTGGGCAAGTGATCACGACAGGGAAGGGCCAAAACGTATTGTGGAGACATCAAAATTATCTATCACACAAAAACCTGGCTTTGTAAAGCAGGCACCTGTGTTTTTGGTCCTGTGCTTGGTGGCCATATAGGGGAAACCCACCAAAACCAGACATTTCTGAAAACTAGTCACCCGGGTGAGTCCACTGAGGTGTGGATTCCCCTAAGTTTTCTTACTCAGAATACCCTGCAAAGGTGAAACATTGACTAAAACACTATTTTTCCTTGCATTTCTGTCATGTAAACTACAGGAATGTGAAGGGATCCCCAACATTCCTACCACCCAGAGTTTCCCCACATATCCTGATAAAAACTCTACCCCACTTGAGTGCCTGTGCCTAGTGCCCACGTCAGGATTGGATCACCCTCGGATCAACATTAGCCCTCATGCCAGGGCTATCATTCACACTTGTGTTATACATTCATGTCACGGGCACTAGGCCCAGGCACACCAGTGGGGTAATGTTTTTATCGTGACAAGTTGGGGAACGCTGGGTGGTAAGGAGTTTGATGATCCCTACATATAGCTGTAGTTTATGTCACAGAAATGCAAGTGTCTTTAATTCAATGTTTTACTTTTGCAGGGCACTCTGGGTAAAAAAAACTTTTGTGAATTCACACAAGCAATACCTCCCTGGACTCTGCTTGATGTCTACTTTTCAGAATTGTCTGAGTTTGATAGGTTTCCCTAAAGAGTCACCCGATCCCAGGACTAATTAGTACACTCACTTTAGTTATCATTATCACCACAATACATTTTGGTCCCTCTCCTGTCACGTCAACTTGGCCTACACACACAAGTGAGGTACTATTTTCATCGAGGCACTGAGGTAACACTGGGTGGAAGGACGTTTATGACTCCCCTCACATTCCAGAACTTTCTGTCACCAAAATATGAGGAAAAAGTGTTTTTTAGCCACATTTTGAGGTTTGCAAAGGGTTCTGGTGACAGAACCTGGTGAGAGCCCCACAAGTCACCCATCCTAGATTTCCCTTGGTGTCTAGTTCTCAAACATGTTAAGTTTTGCTAGGTTTCCCTACGCCCAGGCTGAGTTAAAGTCCAAAGTCCACAGCTAGGCACTTTGCAAAAAACACGTCAGTTTTCAGTGGAGTAATGTGATGTGTCTACAGTGGGTTTTGGGTTGTTTCCTGTCACGGACACTAGGCCTAACCACCCAAGTGAGGTGCCATTTTAATAGAGAGACTCAGGGGAACACCGACTGCCATGACAAGTGTTATTACCAATGTTCTTGCTCTGCATTTGTGCCATCTAAATGTCAAACAGTATGTAAGAAAGAAGGCATTTTGAGAAATGTCATGTAATTCACATCCTAGTATGGGGTCCCCCAAATTCAGAGATGTGCAAATAACCACTGCTTCTAAACTCCCTGTTTTGTGGCCATTTAAAAAATGCATGAGTTTCCTGTATAGCTATTTTTCACTCTTTATATTTTACCAAATGAATTGCTTTATACAGGGTACACAATGAAAATCCATTGCAAGCTGCAGCTCATTTATTGGCCTATACATCCCCACAACCAAAGTGGTCCAGCGGACGTATCAGTATATTGCTTTTGAAAATCTACCATAGCTGTAAAAAGTTACAGATAAAAACGTAGACAGAAATGGCAGTTTTTTTAACTCAATTTTAAATTGTTTTGATTCAACTGTTAGTTTCTATAGGAAAACTTTAAAATAATCTATCCAATGACCCCCTGTTGAATTCAGAATTTTGTCTACTTTTCAGAAATGTTTAGAAATGTATAGTTTTCCCAGCTCCACCATTCAAGGACGTTGAAAGCACAAAAAATAGGAAAAATGGGGTAGGTCCCAGTAAAATGCCAAAACTGTGTTGAAAAATGTGGGAGCTGATTAAAGAGCATCATTTTGTTAACACTACTGAGGCCAAAGTTGCTGCATCAAATTTATAAAGTGGCACAATGCATGCATTGCGCTACTTTGTAACCCTTTGCGCTACATTATGTTCTCATCAGGCATAATGTATGCAAAGGGGGCGTCCCCCAAAAGGGGGACTGAAAAAATGGCACAAAGAAATCAAAGAGATTCCTTTGTGTCATTTCATTTGGCACTTTTAACACCTCCTCAGAGCAGGCATTAAAAGCAAGCATGTCATTGTTGTCAATGGACCTCAATGGACTTTGCAGGATTAGTCTCAAAATCTGTGATGCTAATCCTGCAAAGCTCTGAACTAGCATCATAGAATTGGAAGTTAGTTGCAATAAACTACCGTCACTGTGCGCTGTATCTTTGATATGGCGCACACAGGGTGGCGTTAGGGGGGCGCTGGGCGTAAGAAAAGTGGCACTGCACTGGGTGCAGTGACACTTTTTTAAACTAGGGCCTTGGTTTTCTGATTGTAGGCTGCCTGTTTCTGAAGATAGGAAGATAGTGATTTTAGCACCACAAACCCTTTGTTGATGGCATTTGGGGGGAAAAAGCCAGATGCTTTATTCTACAGCACTTTTTCCCCCCTTTTTCCCAAAAACCCAAATTAAGCTGTATTTTGAATAATTTCTAGGTCCTCACCAGGGTATCGACAAACCTCAGGCACCTTTAGAATCCTTAGGATTTTGGAAAAAAGGATAGACATTTTGCTTGGGTAGCTTATGTGCAAAACAATTATGGAGTCCTAAGCATTAACTCCCCCAAATCCAAAAATGGGCTCAGCACTGGGAGGGAAAAGGCCCAGCAACTAAAGTATTAAGGTGACATTAAGCATTTTTTTTACCCATATCAATAACCCTCCTGGCGGGCTGCTGGCTTTGGATGGAACTGCTCTGATGCTGTAATTTGTGTAGCCCTGTCTAAAATGTTTTTCCCGTGTCCACATTTTCTGAAACAAAACTATATCAAATTGGCTGATAAATGTACCCCGCTCCAGGTCCGAAAGCTTTCTGCAAAAGCTAGCAACATTCCATGACACCAAGGTAAATGGTAAAGTGCTTAATTCCTTGGGTCATGATGAACCTAGAAGGGAATGGTCAACATCACCCACTGTTTTTGAAAAACAACATCAATGGGGACTGAATAGGCAGACAAACTAACTCAGGTGTTGGACTGCTGGAATGAGTCAAAATGACCCAATTGGAAATTATCTTCATTCCATTGGAGTAACTGTTGCTGGCAGCATGATTTAGCAGAATTAGGAATTGCATTGCGTTGGATACAATTGTGTATAGGAACATCACAAATTTCAACAACAGTACTGAATGCAGAATCAGTTACTAAAGAGGCCAGTAACATTTTCGAACCATGGGGATGTGAGGGGCTCAAGGCACCATTCAATCAATTTATTGTGTTCAGTTAGGACATATCAGTTTCCCTAGCTTCTGGGGCAGACTACTGTGCTGGAGCACTGACTTTGCCCCATGCGCTAAAATCTTGTGTTGCTAAGGGGTGCAGAATGCACCGCACACATCCTGCCAAGCAGACCTTTCAGTTCTCCCACTAGGCACACCTTCCAATTGTAGAACTCTAGCACCTTTAGGTTCATTAGTTGCATAGTTGACCTCATATCACAAGGTCACTCCACAATCTATCAATAGGCAGGGTGGTGTCCCCCAAGATTTGAGCTGATGAAGCTTCATCAGAGGAGTTGAGCTGAGGGGGTTCCCTTGTCAGGCCAGCAAGTGGGGCATAATGATTGGTACATGTAATAGATGGTTGCTTGTTTGATAAGTCTGCTGTTAAGAGTTGATCTTTAGCAGTGATTGGCTAGGATTTCAGAGAAGGCATCTAGATAGATAGACACCATTAAGTCTGGGACTACGGAGTTCGAAACAATAGGTATGTGCAATATTTTTCAGCTATTTATGCTATCACAAATCTTGCACTTCTTATGTCTTTAAAAATGAGGCATTTTGGATTTAGCACCCTGAATCTTGGCCTCCCATTTCCCCCGGTTTATCAAATTCTCGACCTCCTCTATCAAATTATCAGTTTCATCCAATGTAACGTTTTGCAGCATGTCTTTTGGTGAATTTAGGCTTAGGCCCCGGACCCTTTATGTTGCAGAATAAAATAGGTTATTCTCTGCTGCAAAACAATGTTTTTGCCCCAAAATGGAGAGTCAAGAGGATGGGCCTGCCCTACCTGTTCCTGGCACTGATGGACACAGGATCGGACTGCCCTTGGGCCAAATATTGCCAGGGTGTATCAAACACAGTTGGAAATGTGGGCATGCTTTATAGTGCTGGGGGTTGTAGGCCTGCTCCTCCTCTACTCACGGAGTTGAGGTAGCGATCCAACGTGCAAGGGTTGCTGGTGCCTGAAGTCCCCGCGATTGCTGACAAAGTCCCCTGCTGGTGCTTGAAGTCTCCCTGATTGATGACAATGTTAGATATTCTAATTGTCTGTGTTTGTTCTTTATTTTTATATACCAAAAAGCTCATGTGTTTTTATTTTCCAAAGGTTACAGTGAACTTTTTCAGGGCATTCAAATTCAATTGTAAAAGGTCCACTGGATTTCTCAAGACCAGCAACTCAAGCATCTTCTTGTAATTTCTATCCCAAATTCCAATTCCTCAATGGTAAATTTCATGTTAATACTCACTAGCCTAGATCTCTTATCTAGGAATATGCCAACTCCCAGCTGGACATCAACACAGAAGTGATTTACTACATATGAATTTTGGGATAGAAAAATGAGCAAAACAGCAGGGATCCAAACACAGAAAATCTCAGAACTCCGTTAGGTGTAAATCTTACTTTGGTCTATACAACTGTGGTGGCAGAACCCAGCAGTTCCAGTGTGTGTTCCCCAGGACCCCTTGCACACTGGAAAGAGACTGTCTGGAAGGTCTTTAAACACCACTGACCAGATTCCAGGAAGGCTGTGGCAATCGCCTCTCCATCTGTAGAGATGAGTCGTGCCCCTATGCTGTTACTAGGTCCCAGAATCAATCTGTTTCAGGCTAGCAGACTGTGCTGTACAGTCTCCTACGGGGCTGGTGCTAAGCTCTCCTTGATTATCCCAGGCTGTCTTCCCCTACACCTCCAGTTGGTTTTGTTTCTATTTTTATGAATGGACTGAGATCAGCGATTAGTAATCATATTCATCAAAGTGAGTTGTTTGGCCCATAAAAAAGCACTGATGAGATTTTGAAATTGGCTAAAATAGTAGTGATTAGTGAGAAATTGATAACTGCTGAAGCAAAGCAATTTGAAATAGGACATATAGGATCAAAATATTTTTGGGAGGAGTGGAATGAGTAGGATGAATCATATGGTACAAAGCAATGGAGCAAATGGAATGAATAGAAATGTTGAAACAACACAGCTTGTCATATTTGTGGATGGACTGGGCATTTGTGAAGGGAATGTCAACAGAATCCTGAGAGAATTGAATTCAACATTCAGTAAAAATCAGCAGGTGCAGAGAAATAATGTAATGTCAAATATGAAGAATATGCAAAATCAGGGAACATATTGGGTGCCATTACCCGAGCTCAGATAATGCAGAGAAATATGATAAATAAAATGCTATATAATCTGAGTTATCAACAGAATGGCAATATCATCACTTATAGGATGGCAGGCACCAGTTCTCAAAGATGGTGCCTGAGGAGGAAGGAGAACTGCTTAGCTGGAGAAATTAAAGACTGTCCTGTTTCACATCTGAATGAAACAGGGCTACCCATTCTACAATTCATTCTGTAAAAGTAGCAAACCTACCCTTTTCAGGAGGAGAAGTCCAAATTGTATGGATTAGTAATAAAGACATTGTTAATCAACTTTCAGCAGATGTGCTAGTCAAAATAGGACAAATGCAGAATAAACATTGGTATATTCTATGTGATTTAAGCACAGGTAACTTGCTTAAAAGGGGTTCTCTTTGCAAGAAAATAGTGTTATTTACTGCACAGTGGAAGATGTCACAGTGAAAAAACAGGATGAACATTCATTAAAAAAAAATAATAACTCACAAAACTCCTGAGTTAAGATGTATCCGTATTGATAAAAGAAGACCTTCCTCCAGAGCTAAGACTTACCATCAGAGAAGAAGTGTAAAACGTTTCAGTGGAAGAAATTTGCTTGACTCAATTAGCGGAGACAGTGAAATTAAAGGTGAAATCAAACACAATATCACCCAGAACTAAACAATACAGACTAGTTAAAGAGCAGAAAGAGGGAATGAAACCAGTGATTGAGAAAACGATCAAACACAGAATCCGTTGAGAGGTTTTTGGCAGCCCATGCAATTCTCCTATAATGGGAATCACAAAACTGAATGGGAAATGGAGAATTGTGCAAGACCACCACACGATTAATAAAAACAGTAGTTTCTTGTGTCCTATTGTACAAACTCCAGCTGTAATATTGTTCCAAATTCCAGCAGAATGGCAGACAGTCAATAAAATTGCATGAGGATTCACAGTTCCTTTTTGCATTTCAATTTTCGAACACATTTCTTGTGTTGTATAGACTCCCACAGCCACAGAATATCCTTCAATTTTCTCCCAGATCCTGAAAAAAGATTTAGAAAGTTTGAAATTGCCATGTAATTCAATTCTATTACAGTAAGTAGATGGACTTTTGTTGGCATAAAAGACGAAAGAGGATGGTAAATTTGACACCTTTGCCTTGTTGAATCATTTGGCAGAAAATCGGCACAAAGATTTCCCAGTATAGAAAGAAAACCCATTGCAAGATGCAGCTCATTTATTGGCTCTCGGTACCTAGGGATCTTGATGAACCTACGAATACATCTTGGTAATACACTGCTTTTTTCTCTAAATGGGTCAAGGCATTTCCCACTAGGAGAGGGCATAGCCTTACAGTAGCAAAATTGCTGTTGAGGGAGTTAATACCAGGTTTTAGTCATCAGACTTCTATTGAAACTGATAGGCGTTCTAATTTTAAAAATGAAAAAGTCTGTGTCACTACAGGTTTAAAGTGACCTGGTGCACTTACTTTGGTGTTGATGAATATGAGAAGTACTACAAACAGGAAGACAGTTTTACCTCTCCATGAGATCATCATGGGCATTATAATGAGACTGGCACACGTAGTTTCATCTGCATTAGTTTCTCTTACTGATAATATAATTTTGGATGATTGCAAAGGAGAGGCTGATGTGATAAAATCTGTTTTTCATCAGGTGAATGCAGGTACAGAAGATTACAGAGACATGCTCTACCACAACGTGAAATCAAGGGACTGGATTGGTACTTATTTGAAAGCATGTCCCTAAAGACTGCATGGATGAAATGGCTGAAAGGTGTAGTGGTGGTTATCATGTTATCTCAAATACCAATACATCAGTCCTGGAATATCATGCTCATATAAAAAGCATTAGAGCAGTTGAAGCAGGGGAAGAAGTAGATGCTGATGATTAAGACGGGAAGACTGTTGACTAAAGTGACAGTTTAAATCCAAGTCAAGTTCACAGAGTGCATCCAGAGGGGCGGAGAAGTTTCTTTTGTAACTGGTGAAGATCAAGTTGAAATTCAAGTCACAAACTCAAAGAGAAATCTAAAAGAAAGATTTCAAGTGAGTGTCAGGTCAGGCTAAGAGATTGACACTCCAGAAGTCCAGTTACAAAATGATCAGAATGAAGAACCGGTACAAGGTAATAAAGCAAAGCATTAGTGACACCCGGAATAAGAAGAAGATTCTGATCACAATCAGAAGTTTGACAAGTTGAAGCTGAAATTCAGAGTTGAAAATACCCCCATGGAAGATGAAAATTTGCTAAAAGAAAGTTTGAACTGTATATGAGGCAAATAGAGAGCCGAAGTTCTGAGAGAAATCAACATCCAAACACTATCAGTGAAGATGTAATCACTGAACAAACTCCCAGGAAAATAAATTGCAAGAAAAAAAACACTGTGAACCACAGCTGGAGACAAGTAAGTAGTTGACTTGGGGAATTATTGAGAGTGAACAAACAATTGGTAAAGATCAGAGATAACAAGAGTCCCTAATCGGATGTATGCTTCACCAGGATGGGTGTATCTAGCTACAGTATCAGAAGAAGATACTGATGACTATTAAGCGAGGAATTTGTTAAGTTTCAATCTATCAATCAACATTTATAAAGCACAGCTTACCACCCAGGGGGATTCAAGGCACTAGGTGGGGGTTGGGGGTCAGCTGAAGAGCCAGGTCTTGAGGTCCTTCCTAAACTGAGCCAGCAATGGGGACTGTCTGAGGTGGAGCAGCATTGTGTTTCAAGTCGGCACGTCAATGTAGGAGAAGGATCTTCCTCCACCGTGCTCTTCTGGATTCTGGATGGTAGTAAGGGCCAGTTGTGCTGAATGGAGTTGCCTGGAGGTGGGTAGAAAGAGAGCCAGTGGTTGAGTTACGCAGGTCCAATCTTGTGGAGGGCCTTGTATACGTGGGTCAGCAGTTTGAAGGCGATGTGTTTGTTGATGAGGAGCCAGTGTAGGTCTCTCAGGTGGATGGAGATGTGGTTGTGGATGTCCATGATCAGTCTGGCAGTGGTGTTCTTTGGGAAGGCTACTTATTTCAATTTACCTGACAATCAGGTGGGCTTGTGCTATTTAGCCAAAGAAGGAGGAACACAACATGAAAAGAATTAGGAGGAGTTTTGGGAAAGTAGTTCTGGGCATACTGTGGGGACTATTATTTCTCCCATGGAATCTTCGTGGATTATGTAAGGATATTTCTCTAGGGTAGTGAGTAGATTTGCCACAGATACAGGAGGGTCTTTTAGGCTGGTGAATGTAGAGAAATTGAAAAATAGATGCTAAATTGCCTTGCACTAGACATTATTTTGGTGCAAGAGTCAGAGTCTGTAAGGTAATTCGAGCAACAAAGTGATACACTTATCTCTCTGATTACAATGGAGTGCTTGACTCATTTAATACTAACATAACTAATCTGATATATGAGCTTAAATCATCAGAAGTGCCAGGTGTATGGGAAGTTCTGGGATCCTGGATTAAAGAAATAGAGAGTGGCTTTTAGAAAGTAGGTGAGTGGCTAAGTAGTGTTGTGGATGGAGTTGATTTACGTAATTTCTTTGTGTTTCCTATTCTAATTCTTAAAGTGGATGATGAAATGATATCATAATAAAGGAGAAGAAAAACAATTTTACCTAAAGTCTTGGAAAGTAAATTGATCTGAGAATTGTTCTGACCTTGACAAATATCAGGATCGAGTATGCCATCAAATGAAAAAAAGATGGAGGGGAATGCTTGACTAACCAAGAGATGAAGACTTTAAGAAGTTGATTAAGAAAGTTATAAAGGGAGTTTTTAGTGATTTTTAAAATGATTAGAGGTGGAATATTTCAATTAATTAGTGTTTTAATGATGTATAAAACCATAACCAATGAATTAATGATGTAGCACTTGAAACAAGTTACCTATGTCATTTAGAACAGTAGATCATGAGATAAATAGTTATGCTGCATTTTTGTGCAAGACTCCATTATTGTCACAATTATTTTAAATGGAAATAGTTTCTGGTGTTCTGTTGAATTTGCTCCTTCTTATTCCCCCATCCCACTCAGTGTCGGGCTGCAAATCATCTCTCCCCTCATATCTGTGGAACAACAAGTGAATGACATAAATGTATTAGCAATGTAAAATGTTGTTAAAAGTCCTGTATTGTGAATGATGTTCCCACCATGTAACCAAAGTATCATTTTCAAGGACTTCCACTGGAAGTGTTAGTCTGGATGTGCAAATTAAATGAGCCATCTGTTAGAGGGATATTTCATTTTGTTTTGATCATCTCTGCAGGGCAGCTGTTGAGAGGGGAGATGGACTATTTCTCTTAGCTTAAGAAACTAATTAGCATAAATATATTATAGAACTATATCATTGTTTCTGATTTGTCAATACAACCCTAACCGTGATCATACTATGCTGATTTTGTAGAATCTATTAGGTGAAAGTGTGGTCTGTGTATAAAAACTCTTGGGTCTCATGGGCTCTCTCTCTCTCTTTTTGAGGTTCCTTTTTGGGTAGTTCTGTTAGACTGCTATTTGCTGGAGACTTAATTTTTCTATGTCCATCTAACTTAGATGCTTGATAGGATATGTTGATACCCTTTATGTGTTGACTATAACTAGGGTTGAATGAGTTACATGATATTTAATTATTTTGTAATTCTGTATTTTCAATTTTTAAGGCAAAAGTAGGCATTTTTCTCTATACCACATTTTATAACTATTTTGTATTATAATCCACCTTTTGCTCTATTTTGGCTCAGAACTCAGGCGGTCATGAGACCGCCAGGGCCGTAGTGGAGGTCGGACAGCAGCCAATGCATGGTTTAGCCTCCACATTTTGACCATGGTGAAAGCGCCATGGTCCGACTGCCAGCACCGCCAGGTTGCCACCGGTTGACAGCCTGGCGGTGCTGGCGGTCTTAATCCACCAGGGCAGCACTGGAAGAAGTGCTGCCCTGGGGATCATGAACCCCGTGTTCACCAGCCTTTGCATGGAGGTTCCACCACCATGCAAAGGCTGGTGGAGACGGGGGCCAGAGGCCCCCGATGGACAGCTCCATCATGCTTTTCACTGCCTGCAAAGCAGGCCATAAGTCTTTTAAACTTCCAATGTTTTACTATATTTTACCCTGCTAATTTGTGTTTTGCAGACGAGGAGTGTTGTCTCTAACCTTTAGATCAACAGGATAAACTGGAACCACATTTCTCAGGTACATTTTGGGTAATTCAAAATATCGGGGTTCAGATGGCTATAAGTGTTTGGCTCCAACAAGCCCATGCCACCCCACACCACCAACAAACACATAATAGGCACATTCAGAGGTACCTATGCAGCTAAACACATCTACCACATAGCTAGGCAAATACAAAGGTACCAGCACCCCAGCAAAATATCAGTGGTATTATGGAAAATAAATCAAAATTACTTTTTGTATTCATGCCTATGGACTACTACAAGCAGGGCACATGCACAAGATCCTAAATTTTAGGCATAAGCTTCAGTAAAAGTAGAAAAAAGCCACAGGACTCCGAAAGGGTCCTGATACTTCCAATTACCCTAGCAGAGAGCATTTTAATGATAGCAGAAATGTCTTATTAATTAACCATCACACACACAAAAAGTGTTTCCACAAAATGGCAGCTAAGCACTTTGGTTGGCAAGGAAGGAGGCAATGGAAAATAAAGATAAAATGGATGTGAAATTCAATGCCTCTTCATCCGAACAACAAGACAGAGTCAAAATAGAAAGATGACTTTTAAATGGCTACATACGCCACGTGGTCCAAGAGTGACACAACGAAGCATATACATGTCCCCCTAACTTTACAATAAAAGCCCACAAATACCCAAGTGCGTGCCAATTACCAATTGCTTTTCTCTGTGAGGTGCTCTTATCTTTGTGCAAACTCTGTAAACACCTACCATTGTCTGTATCAATGCCTTGTTACATTACAGTTCAGATCTAGTAAGAAAAACTTGTAATCTCTCTGCCTTGTCATAAACACAGATGCACTATATCAATAGCTAACTGTGAATGACCAGGCTTCTTCCTGATCAATTTCTAAGTTAATTTTTCACTTAATTGATTGTCTGTCTGTTCCTGACGTTCAGGATGCAAGAAATATTGAAATTAAAAATAATCATGAACCTGTCTGAATATAATTTTGGCAGTGCAACAATACCACCCTACTAATGCAGAAATCTGGGCCCAGATTTATTAAGGTTTTACATCACCCTTGTGCCATGCGGAATGAGATTTACCAAGCCATGCAAGGCCACCTTGCACAGCCCTGCATTGCTTGGTAAATCTGGAGCAATGCAAGGCAGGGCAAGCCACTGCCTGTATTGTGAAGCACATGCTAAAAGAGGAAACTCTCTCTAAGGATAGTTGCTGTGCAGGAAGTTGTCCCTTTCTTCACAACAATCCTGCCTGTAATTCAGGCACCCTTGCTCCATGGGGCAAGAGTGCCTGCATAGGTGCTGGGCTGTGGACAGGAATATTCATATTTTGATAGATATAGCGCATTTTTTGCCCTCTCGCTTTAACACACTGGTATATGCTCAAGCCAAGGTGTGATTTTTGGAGTTTGCATATGCTAATTATTTCCTAACTGATATGCACAAAACCTTTTTATTCATAGTTTATATTCCAAGAGTGCAGAAACATTTTAAAAGCAGTTGTAGATCGCCACAGACTATGGAGAACAAGACAGAACTTCAGTGGTCCATTAACAAGTGTAACCCTGCCCTAGCATAAATAATTTGTTTCAAATTACATATAATTGAAATTAGGCTCATGAGTATTATCTTTACATCTACGTAATCTCTAGTAACATTGACATTTTGTTTGATGGGTGAGACCCGAAATGTTTGCTATTTGCCATTACTCTAAAACACAAAACGCAGGTGCTTGTTTGGGGACAACATTATTGCAGCATTTCTGCCAAACGGGATGTTGCCATATGAATTAATTTACAGCATGGCTGATGAAACTTTCAGAAACTGAATGGATGCATTTATTTATTTTATGTCTTGCAGGACATTGATATGCTAAGCGAAATACATTTGCATTATTCTGAAACTCTCATGTGAAAAGGACTTTTTTCTTACATTTTCATCATGCAGGTGCAATAAAAAGTGGGGCTACTGTATTGAAAATAGCAACTTCCTCTTCCTGCCTAACTCTTGTTTCTTTCTTGAGTCTCCTGGAGTGGTTTTTGTACTTGGGTCCTGGAGGGAACTAATCACTCATCTTTTATCTGCAAACTTTTCTGTATTATCGCCTGCATTGTTCAGTTATGTTAAAGATATTTTTGTTTGCTTGGCTGAGGAGTGAGGGAGGGCGAAACCAATTACTCACTTTTTCTCCTTTTGGATATTATCAATTAATTAATTACTTTATTTAGTTATATATTTACTCAGCATTAAAAGGATGTAAGCCCAGATCTCGCCCATGTGGGAAGAAAGGGAGTGCGAACAAATTGTTTGCTGCACTGTAAAGGTAAGTGGAATTGTGAGATAGTTAAGCCTGGTAATAGAGGTCTCCATTTTCCTAGCATTTTTATATATGTAAATGATTGCCTTGGACTGTTTTACCTTTTGGTTGGTGTGTGTGTGTATATGAGTGTATATGGCCCTTACTTCCTTCATGATAGTTACACTATTCGATGTAATTGATATATTTATTCTTGGTGTTTTCTTTAGCACCATGTCCACGTGCTGCCATTTTAAAGCATTCTGCTACTCCCACAATGACGAAAACATGCAGTATTAGTGATAATTTGAACATCGTATACAAAATATGTGCTGGTAATTGTGGTTAGGATGGGTCCGCAAATATATACCATCTCTGATTCTTCATTTATATGGAGAGTTCTTCTGCTTGTGGGTGTGGGGCAGTGAGTTGTTTGGGCAGGTGTGAGGACAGCAGTGGGATAGTTGTCGATTTGCACAAGCCACCACCATCTGTAAGTCACTCTGAAGAGAGTGCCTTTATTTCTGGCTATTTTATCACTGCACTTTGGTGTCAAAAGCAATTGAATTCCTGCCATAATAGGGGCATCCATTCAGCTCTAATTGGTTTCTGCCTATCAAGAACTCACTTCTCAGTCACATTCAATTACACTTGGTTAAACCTGCAGTAGTGATTACATTGTCATTCAATCAATCAATCAGTTTCTGTAGAGTGCAACTACTCACCCGTCAGTGTCTCAAGGTGCTGTGAGAGGGTAGGATGGGGGAACAGACAGATCCTCATCCAAAGAGCCACTTCTTGAGGTTCTTTCTGAAGATGGTGAGCGATGGGCTTTTTCTGAGGTGCATGTGTAGGTTGTTCCAGCTCTTAGCTGCGAGGTGGGTGAAGGTCTTCCATATGCGTGGGATGGTGGCCAGTGCCTGTTGAGCAGAGTGGAGGGGTCTGGCGGGGTTATGAAAGGAGATGCAGTGATTAAGTTAGGCCTGTCCAGTGTTGTGAATGACTTTGTAGGTGTGAGTGAGTAGCTTGAAAATGATTTGTTTCTCCAACATGAGCCAGTGGAGGGTCCTCAGGTGCTGGGAGATATGTTCCTGGGGGGAGGGAGGTTAAGGACAAGTCTGGCCAAGGTGTTTTGGATGAGTTGCAGCTTTCTGATGGTTTTTGTTGTGGTGCCGGCATAGAGTGTGTTGCCGTAGTCAACCTTGCTTGTGACTAAGGAGTGGGTAATTATCTGCAGCAGTCTACTGGGATCCATTTGAAAATCTTTTGGAGTTGGCAGAGGATTTGCCAGCAGGAGGAGGTGACCGTGTTTACCTATTAGGTCATTGACAGGGAGGAGTCAAGGATGATTACTAGGTTGCGGGCGTGGTCAGTTGGAGAAGGCGGAATGCTGAGAGATGTGGGACACCAGGATTCGTCCCAGGCTGAGGTGGAGTTTCCAAAGAGGATGAGCTCTGTCTTATCTGAGTTGAGCTTGTCTGGAATTTCCTCTTGTCCATGTCCGGGTTTTCAAAGTGATATGATGAGTTGTGTGTCATCAGCGTATGACACAATGTTCGTTCTGTTGCTTCTGACAATGGCTGCAAGTGGGCCATGTATATGTTGAAGAGTGTTGGGCTCAGGGAGGATCCCTGAGGAACTCCACAGCTGATGTCTGAAGGTTTGATGTGTATGGTGGGAGCCTGACTCTCTGTGTTCTTCTGAAGATGAAGGAGTGGATCCATTGCAGGACTGTTTCTGTGTCGTGGAGTCTTGGTGCATACGGTGCTCTGGGAGACTGTGTTGAAGGCTGCTGAGAGGTTGAGGAGTATTAGTGCTGTGGAGTGACCGCAGTCTAGAAGTGTGTGGATGTCATCGGTGGCTGCAAGAAGGGCTGTCTCTGTGCTGTCGTTTCTGCGGAACCCGGACTGGGAGGTGTCCAGTGAGTTGTTGTCCTTGATGAATTGCCACAGCTGTGAGTTGATGGCCTTTTCCAGTACTTTGGCCCCGTAGAGTAACAGCGAGATGGGCTGGAAATTATTTAGCTCTGATGGGTCAAACAAGGGTTTCTTCAGGAGAGGGCATACATCGGTGTGTTTCCAGTCTTCGAGGAAGGTGGCTGTGTTGATGGAGCATTTAATTGTCTTGTGAAGCTTGAGGGCAATGGATGTGCTGGCTCTGATGTAGATGTATTGGGGGCAGGGGTCTGTGGGAGCTCCGGAGTGAGGGATGTTCATGATGCTTTCTGTTTCCTCAGTGGTGAGAGTGGACCAGCTGTGGATGGTTTGGGTGGGAACACAGGGAGTGGGTGGATCATCGGTTCTGATGCCGGCTGGTTCTTCGGGAGGAAACTATTGTAAAGTTCCTTGATCTTGCGGTGGAGGAAGGTGGCGAGTCTGGCCCAGAGGTCTTGCGACGGGGTGATGCTGGTGGCTTTAGAGGGGTGATTGGTAAATTAGTTGATAACCATGAAGAGTTCCTTCCAGTTGTGCGTGGAGGAGTTTATGTGTTCCTGGAGCGCATTTTTTTTGTGTGCATTCTTTATGCATCCATGTTGGATGGTGGTGGCGGCTCTGAAGGAGGCAAGGTCTTCACTTGTTTGGCTGTTTCTCCATTTCTTCTCTAGGCGCCTGTAGGTGTGCTTGAATTCAAGGTGTTCGGTAGCTATCTTTGGGATGCAATTGGCTGATGTTTAACGGACGGGGCTAGGACATCGGCGCATGCAGTGCTCTAGGAGTTGAGGTTGCGTGCTGCGATGTTGGCTTCATCGAAGGGAGGTGGGGGTAATTTGGCGAGTGTTGTGGTGAGTTGCTTGTCAGTGATTTCATTAAATTTCCTTTGGGGGGCCCTGGGGGTGTAGGTGCGGCTGCTGGGTGTAGTGATGGTGAAGTGTAGGCAGTGGTGGTCTGTCTATCCGGGGTGGAGATAGTCATGATGGTAATCCAGTTGCTTGAGGTAAAGATGGGGTCCAGTGTGTGTCCTGTGGCGTGCATTGGTGAGGTGATCAGTTGTCTGAGGCCGAGGATGGCAAGGTTGTTGACTAGGGAGGTGGTGTTTTAGTTGTTACAGTCCTTGAGGTGGAAATTCAGGTTGCCAAGGAGGAGGTAGTTGGAGGACACCAGGGCCTAGGGGGTGGCGATGTCTACAATGGTGCTGATGAATGCTGTGTGGGGACCGGGCAGCCTATAGACCAGGGTGCTGTAGATGGAGGAGATGTAATCAGCTTGGATCAGGAAATGAAGGTGTTCCATTGCGGTGCAGTGTTCCTCCGTATTGGCCGTGATGCTTAGTGAGGACTTGTGTACAATGGCAAGTCCTCTGCCCCGATGGGAGGGCTGGTCCTTCCTTAGGATGCTGTAGCCGTCCGGGATAGCAATGGTGATGTCTGGTCCAGAGGTGGGATTGGTCCAGGTCTTGGTAAGGAAGGCAATGTCTAGTCAGGCAGAGTCAATCAGGTCCCAGAGTTCGGTGGCATGCTTATCGAGGGAGTGTATATTCAGAAAGAGTTAGTTGATGAGGTTGTGGTGGGCGTTGATGTTTCTGGATATGGGGTGTTTCTTCTGATTGTAGTGCCTGAAACTGAAGTTGCAGTTCAAGCAGGAGAAAGGTTCATGGGTGTCCTTGGGAGGTGTGGTGCAGCAGTCGCTCAGATGTTTGTTGCTGAGGTGGCAGAGTGTCTGGGTGTTGTAATGGAGGGTGGCCTGGGGACAGCTGGTCAGAGAACCAGGGTTTCTGGTGCTCGGCATGGTCCAGGCATGGACGGGCACAGATGGCCCTGCCTTTGGCACACCCGATGCACGCAGCTGCCATTAAGAAGGGGAGGGAGGCAGGGAAGTTTGTTCAGCTGGGAGGTTGGAGGGCGTGAAAAGTGCTTTATGTGGGGCGAGGGGTGGGGCTGCAGGGGCAGCACCGGTGCTGGATGGAGAGGGCCAAGCGGGAGGAAAAAGGGCAGGAGAAAAGGAGTACTAATGAGAAAAAGGAGAAAGAAATAAAAAGGAGTAAAAAGAGGAGTGAAAGATTGAGAGAGCAGAGATACTTACTTGTGCATGGCCACTGGGCCATCAGGGTTGAGGCACAGGCAGGACCCTGCAGATGGAGGAGGGCCTCAAACTGAGAAGGCTCTCAGTTCGAACCTGGAGGCCGAGGAGCAACAGCAGCAACAAGAGGAGCTGGGGAGGGCAACAGATGCTGACCGAAGGTCTTTGGGTTGAGTGTGACTCCTCTGTGTTGTGGGCTTCAAGGGACATTTGTTCTGAAGTGCATTTTCACTAATTTGAACACTAACATTCTGCATTGTCAATGGTTATTTACAATTGTATTCAGTCTAGTAGTACATGGAGCGGTACTGGGACTGCAACGCTGACCACTGACACAATGTTGTATTGCACTACCTGCTACGTTTTCATGTCCAGTTTGTCACATGGAGCATGATGGGGAGCATGGAGCACAGGTTTCAGTGACTCATGGTGGATGGTGGCACTGAATGCCGGAGGTCCACTGTGGGAAATGTACTGCTGCTTACTTCATAATGATGGATAGCTAGTAGGCTAAAGGCCACCTGTCCATCATTCAAGCAACTGGTCATTCAACAAGATTGGCAGACACAGCACCCATGCAAATCCCATTTCTAGACAGTCTACAGCCGAAGGAAGATAAATACTAGTTGTAACTACAGTATGGATGGTTGCTGTTATAGGGATGCAGACTATACTAACCAGTCTAACACCAGGCTGAACTTAATACAAGCAGAGGAGCAAGCATCAGACCTCCTGGCATGCTATCAATGTTTCTCTCTGCTGCATGATCTCATCACTACCGAAGAGTTTCACTGCCCCACATATTCTTCCTTGAATCAATCCAGAAGTGCACAATGTGGCAGTTATGCTTTACCTCATCTGTAGAGTGAGAACAGAGAATATTGTGAAAGGAAACCAGGAGCTCTCCCTTTTTAATACTGACTGTGTGTGTCTTTAGTGTTTCAGCAGCTTGAAATCTCCTCCAAACGTTTATAAACCAAACAGTGACTCCCTGTGCATATGTGATCCACCACACATGGGGATTGTGTAGTAGGGATGGATGGGTATCCCCGCAGTCTTGTACAAGAAAAAACACAAGGACTGGGACTTGGACAAACAGGGCATAGGGGAAACCTGCTCTTCAATTGCAATCCCTGTCAGTGCATTATCTCATGGGATGTCTGAAGACTGCTGTCAGAGCACCCATCCCCAGTAACTGCAGTATCATTTTCCAGCAGGTTAGTAGGAGGGGCATATTAAGGGGGCAGTGAATGTACCCTGTTAAGCAACTGAGCATAGCTTGGTAAGCTCCAGTATGGTATGCTCCCAGGTCTCAAAGAACTCAGGGCCTTATTTATACTTTTTGGTGCAAAACTGCACTAAGGCAGTTTTGCCCCAAAAAGTTTTGCACCGGCTTGCACCATTTTTTACCACCAGCTGGGCACCATGGCCCATATTTATACTTTTTGACGCTAAACTGCGCTAACGCAGTTTAGCGTCAAAAAATTTAGCGCCGTCTAACGCCATTCTGAAGCGCCATGCGGGCGCCGTATTTATGGAATGGCGTTAGCCGGCGCTAGCAGACCGGCGCTGCCTGGTGTGCGTGGAAAAAAACCACGTAGACCAGGCAGCGCCGGCGTAGGGGGAAAATGGCGTTAGGGCGTCTTAAAATGGGGCAAGTCAGGTTGAGGCAAAAAAATCGCCTCAACCCGATTTGCGCCATTATTTTCGACGCCCAGACGCCATTTAAATGACTCCTGTCTTAGTAAAGACAGGAGTCATGCCCCCTTGCCCAATGGCCATGCCCAGGGGACTTATGTCCCCTGGGCATGGCCATTGGGCATAGTGGCATGTAGGGGGGCACAAATAAGGCCCCCCTATGCCACCAATTTTTTAAAAAAAATATAGAAAATTATACTTACCTGAACTTACCTGAATGTCCCTGGGGTGGGTCCCTCCATCCTTGGGTGTCCTCCTGGGGTGGGCAGGGGTGGCAGGGGGGGTCCCTGGGGGCAGGGGAGGGCACCTCTGGGCTCATTTTGAGCCCACAGGCCCCTTAACGCCTACCCTGACCCAGGCGTTAAATAGTGGCGCAAATGCGGGGTTTTTTGACCCGCCAACTCCCGGGCGTGATTTTTGCCCGGGAGTATAAATACGACGCATTTGCGTCGCCGTCATTTTTTTAGACGGGAACGCCTTCCTTGCATCTGATTAACGCAAGGAAGGTGTTCACGCTAAAAAATGACGCTATTTGCCCATACTTTGGCGCTAGACGCGTCTAACGCCAAAGTATAAATATGGCGTTAGTTTTGCGCCGAATTTGCGTCGAAAAAAACGACGCTAATTCGGCGCAAACGGAGTATAAATACGGGCCCATATTTATGGAATGGTGCAAGCCGGTGCAAAGGGTAGGCTAGCTTTAAAAAAAATGACGTTAGGCAGTTTTGAGTAAAAATAAATGATTCTGACCAGATTAGCATCATTTCTTGACGCTAAGGGGCATATTTATACTCTGTTTGCACTGAATTAGCGTCATTTTTTTTTAACTCTAATTCAGTGCAAAACTAACTCCATATTTATACTTTGGTGCTAGACCCGTCTAGCACCAAATTTATGGAGTTAAAGTCATTTTTAGGAAGTGGAAACGTACCTTGCCTTAATGAGATGCAAGGTAGGCGTTCCGGTGCAAAAAAATGACTCTATGGCCTTAACACCATATTTATACTCCCATTTAAAAATGGTGCAAGGGATGGAGGAGGGGTAAAAAAATGGGGCAAAGCTTGCTTTGCCCCATTTTTTAAGACCTGGGTCAGGGCAGGTGTTAGGGGACCTGTGGCCCTATTTCCATGGTGGAACACCATAGAATAAGCCCAGAGGTGCCCTCCCTAGGCCCTAGGGGCACCCCCACCCACACTAGAGGGACTGCGAGGATGGGGGACCCCATCCCAGGTAAGTACAGGTAAGTGCATTTTATTTTTTAAAGTGCCATAGGGGGCCCTGAAATGGGCCCCCATACATGGCACCGGGTGCAATGGCCATGCCCAGGGGAACCCTGTCCTCTGTGCTGGCCAGTGGGGTGGTGGGCATGACTCCTGCCTTTTCTAAGGCAGGAGTCATGTGGCATGGTAGGTTTGGCACCATAAAATGACGCTAATCTGGTTAGAGTAATTTTTTTTTACTCTAACCTGCCTAAAGCAATTTTTTGGTGCTAAACCCTCTTCTTCTATACTGCCAGCCCCACCCGACTAAAGTCATTTTTTTAAACTCTAGCCTACCCTTTGCACCGGCTTGCACCATTCCATAAATATGGTGCCCGGCTGGTGCACAGAAATGGTGCAAGCCGGAGCTAAACTTTTTGGTGCAAAACTGAGTTAGTGCAGTTTTGCAGCAAAAAGTATAAATAAGGGCCAATATTTTGTAAGTTTGCGCCACTTTTGTGTCATAAAATGACGTTAATGCGGTGCAAAAAAAGTTTAAATCAGGGCCTTGGTGCTAGATGGGTCTAGCACCAAAGTATAAATATGGAGTTAGTTTTGCACCGAATTAGAGTAAAAAAAAAATGACACTAATTCGGTGCAAAAGAGTATAAATATGCCGCAGAGTGTCAATATGCCCCTAAATATGGCGTTAAGGCCATAGAGTCATTTTTTGCACAGGAACGCCTACTTTGCATCTCATTAAGGCAAAGTAGGTCTCCACTTTCAAAAAATGACTTTAACTCCATAAATTTAGTGCTAGAGGGGTCTAGCAACAAAGTATAAATAAGGAGTTAGTTTTGCACCGAATTAGAGTAAAATAAAATGACACTAATTCGGTGCAAACAGAGTATAAATATGCCCCTCAGTCTATAATGCAACAGAAGTCTTTCCCAACCAAGATGAAAAATCTCAAATGAGCCAAAATTTTAGCAATGGAAAATGATTGTACATTGAACAACTTAATAATCAATCCCAGGAAAACTAAGATGATGACTTTCAGGACAAAGCGTGCAAAGAAGTACTCATGGTTAATAAATCAAGCAAGATTGAAAGAAGTGGCATCATTTAAGAACTTACTGGAAACAATTGAGAGAACACTTAAATGGAAAACCCATATGCAATCTACTCTTGGAGATTCTGAAGCCGCTAGAAATGCCATTTTGTGCAGTAGTAAAAACAACAAGTGATGGACGGAATGCTGAACATTGTCAAACATTCACCCCCAGTACAGTGATCTGGGCCTAAATCCATCGTTTTTTTTGCTGCCCATGCCATTCAAGTTTGGACCCAGCCATATGCAAATCAGTCTTGACCCTGTTCCCCATGGGAACAGTCCAGCCCGAACTGCTAGGCCAGGTCTTCCCTGGACTGGAAACAAGCATCCTGGGACCGGTTTCGGGGTTTCACCCCTCATCAGCCAGGCTAGCTTGAATCCAGTGGCATGGGAAGCACGGGACCCACGTCTGGGCATACCCTTCCCACTTAGAGCGACAAATGCAAAAACAACAAGTGATGGACGGAATGCTGAACATTGTCAAACATTCACCCCAGTACAGTGATCTGGGCCTACATCCATCGTTTTTTTGCTGCCCATGCCATTCCAGTTTGGGCCCAGCCATATGCAAATCAGTCTTGACCCTGTTCCCCATGGGAACAGTCCAGCCCGAACTGCTAGGCCAGGTCTTCCCAAACATAGGTGCAAACATAGTAATCAGTTCTCAAGTGTCACTGATAAAGTTTTCCAAGCAAATGGTAGCCGCCAAATCCTATATGAAGCAGAGCTATTGGGAATGTACAAGAGTATGTATAGCATGGGGTGTTTTGGAAGGAAATTTTAAAATTCTTTGCTGAAGTTGCCATTACGTTTCCCTTCACTAACAAAGATGGAGATGTCAAGGCACAAACCTAGTTGATCAAGCCTGGAAAGAGCATTTTTCCATGAAGGCAAAATCATCGTTTGCAACCCAATCGGAAGAGGAAGGCAAGAAACTGGGTCTGTCTTTGGCATCAAATGTGAACTTGCTGACGCACATGAAGATGAATGTCATTGTCAGTAAACAATATTGTCTAAAGCGTGAGCAGAAATTAGACATGTTAAGAAACCTCCATTCCAGGAGCCATACCAGCCTGTTTGATCCTTCACAGAACCTCCATCAATAGCTTATGCATTTACAGAACCACAGAGAAGCAAGTCATTTTGCCTTGGTAAGTGGTGGATGCCTGTTATTAAACACCACAGAGAACAGAAGAAACTAGACTAATTATAATAGATGTACATAAGGTGCACAAGAGGATCTTGAGCACTATATGCCATACAGCTTCTTGTACACCAAGGTCACGTTCAACTCAATAAGCAAGATATTATGCAAAGAACAGCTTGATAATCCAGTAAAACAACTATTTTTCTTGCTAAGTAACTTTTCAGGGGCTGCAACAAAAGTAACTGGCCTATATTAAGGAAAAGCTGGGATTTCCGGAGAAATTCCAGGATATTTAACAAGCCAAGCAGGAAATGAAAGTTCTGGCATGTGTTTGAGGAAATTCTTTTTATGAGATTTCAATTGCATTATTTGATGTATACTGAGTGATAATTTTATCTTTTCGTTATTTTTATTATTTGTTCCTACTACACGTGTCTGAAATGCAGGTATGTTTTATGCTATAGGCCCGAAAGCACTTCAATAAATTCAAATTCAAATAATCCCAAACGATCTAGGTGAAAAGATATTCAGGAAACAACAAATCAACAGGATTAAGGAGGATTTAGGGGACTCAATCAATCAATAGTTTATTCGGTCCAAATTTGGGCCATTTAAAAGGTTTAAAAAATATATACATACGTACAGAAAGATAAAAACCATAAACCAGTACACAATAAAAGGAACAATAGTAAAAAAAGTAGGGGTCCAGTAGCTGCCTGAGAAAGATTACATAAATAGGTGGGGTGAAAGAGGTGCTCGGAATAGTCTCTGGATCTTACCCTGTACATAACCCTGAACAATAAAATAATAATAACGTAAAAGCTGTTGTGTGGCACATCTCTATATAAAATCAGGCATTGAAACTCCAGACAGTAAAACTGATTAAAAATTTAAGAAGTCAGACAGAGGTAGATGATGCTCTAGGTTAATTAGTTCTTTTGGGTTAATTAATCCAAGAAATTGCATCTTGACAATTATAAAATTAAATATAATTTTAAATTTATAAAACACTTTAGTTAAAATAACTCGATGTAGCACTTATTTAGAAATACGGTCTTTTGTGCTCAATAAGTCGCGGTTTACAATTAGAGCCCAAGGCTGATATAACAGGATGCTGATTTACTGTTTTCTAGACAGCTCTTCAAACAGTGAGTTAAAATCTAGAATAGTCCTATTATGAATTTTCCATGCTGCTGCCAGATATTTAGAAACAGCGCTGATTATCAGTATGGAAGTGTCGTATTTACATATTCTGAATAGACTGTTGCGGGATAGTGGATGGAGTGTTCTGCACAGGGGAATAATCCACTTCCCTCGGGGACCTTTGTACAGAGGGCAAAAAAATAGGATGTGTTCAGCTGTTTCCTTGCATAAATGACAATTTATGCATTTGTCCGATGGGGAACTGTTAGTCGACCAACCAGCCGTGTAGCTATTGACCGCCAATGTCCCGTACCTGAGCTGGAGTAGTAGAGAGCGAGCACGGGCTGGTATGGGTAGATCCAGGGAGCTTTCAGGGAAGGGAACGTGTTTGACCAGCAGGAATTCTGCTGTCAGCCGACCTGACCCATTTGAACCGAGAGATTCCTCGTTGATTTTTGCCCAATAATGTTCTTTGATCAGGCGTTTAGCACTGCCAGGAATCATCTCGGGGTTCTCCCAGTACTGGGATAGACTCAGTTTGGTCAATGCCGCTTTCATCTCCCTGAGCCACCGTACCTTTTCCCATCTGTGATGAGGTGGTAATAGTTCTTTAACTGCTGCCCTGTAGGGTTCAAGTTCGTCTGTTTTCCATAGTCTGACCCAATACAGGAGTGGTCTTAGATATGCTATGTCTTTGATACTATTTAAGCCCAGGTCCAGTCTGAGGGGGAGCATTGGCGTGCCCCTCCCCAGTCTAGATATGTGTCTGAGGAAGTTATTTTCTTTGGTTTGGAGAGTATCCATCTGTCTGTGTAATCCCCACAGTTCTGCTCCATATAGGGCCGCAGCACGGATTTGTGCTTTATATATTTCAGAGATAAGGATCAGAGGGGGGCTTGTGGCAGTGCTAGCTTTGCGTCCTATTACTCCACATCTTTGGCTAATTGTTAGTGCCCCTTTCCTTATGGCTGGCTCCCAGCTGCCCTTGTCAGATAGTCTAATGCCCAAGTAGTCATATTCCATTACTCTCTCCAGGGGAGTTAAATCCATCTTTATGTTTGCGCTGAGCTTCTTGTTCGGGGCGCTGTATATCATAAGTTTAGTTTTCTTATGGTTTATGTCTAATCCATAGTTTCTGCAGTATACACCAAACTGATTTACCAAGTTTTGAATTCCCATGGGTGATTTAGACAAAAGAATAGTGTCATCTGCGTAGAGTAGGCAGGGGACTTTGGTTCCAGCCTGCTTGGGAGAATCATTTGTGCAGTTTGCTAAGTACTTGATACAGTTGTTTATGTATAATAGGAAAAGAGTTGGGGCCAGAACGCACCCCTGTCTAACTCCCCTCTCAATAGCCACTGGTTCTGTGAGATCACCCTTCTTGCCGTTCCTGATTTCGGCATAGGTATTTTCATGTAGGCGGGTAATAAGTTTCAGAAGGCCATGCGGGACACCCATATTGGCTAGCGTCAGCCATAACTGGTTTCTGGGGACCAGGTCGAACGCGGCTCTGAGATCAATAAAAACTACGTAAAGGTTACCCCTTCCTATTTCTACAGTTTTCCATTTTATTGTTAAAAATCTTAGCACCTGATCTATAGTACTGACTGCTGGTCTGAACCCTGCTTGTAGATCAGAGATGGCGTTTGTTTCTAAAATCCAGTCTTCTAGACAGGACAAAATTTGCTTTGCAAAGATTTTTTGGAAGTTGTCGAGTAAGGAGATTGGGCGATAGTTGGCAGGGTTAGAGGGGTCGCCTTTCTTAAAAATGGGGACTATCTCTGCTCCCAACCAGGAGCTCGGAACAGGTGCTCCAGCAGCTATCTCATTGGAAATGAGGTTTAAGTATGGGGCCCATACATCTGGATTCGTCTTGTAAAGGTCTCCTGGTATTTTATCAAGGCCGGGGGGCTTTCCCCATTTCATTGAGGCAATCGCAGCCTTGGTATCTGCCAAAGTGAATTCAATTTTGGGGGTCTCAGAGGTCATGATATGGATCAGATCCCGGGAAGCAGCATCGGTGGTCCCCAGGTATAATTGGGAAAAATGGTCGGACCATTCTGCAGGGAGTATTGAGGCACCAGGCGAACGGTGTGGTTCATTGCTGGCATCAGCTACCAATTTCCAAAATTTCGTGGTGTCGTTTGTTTTAGCAGATTCCAGGAGGAGGACCCATCTTGATTCATCCCATTTCCTACGGGCTCTACCTTGTTCCTTTTTGTAGTCTTTTCTAGCTTCCCTTATATAATCCATCTGGCCACCTCTTAGGGCTCTCAGCAACTTATGCTGTGCTTCTCTGCATGCAGTGTTGAACCATCTTGCGTTAGAGTTCTGTTTAGGCTCTGTTGCCGACTCTTTAGTAAGTAGAGTTTTTAAAGAGTTAAAAAACAGTGTATGGGCTGCTATAAGCCCACCACTATCTTTCGTGGGTTGAAGTATATATTCCATATGATCCGCCAGCTGCCTGTACACTTTTGCCAAAGTGGTTATGTCAGTGTTCAGGGATTTCCATCTAACATTTCGCCTGTTGTTGGTCAGTGCGAGCTGCTGTCTATAGGACTTGGGGCAGGAGACTTCAAGTAGGGGTAGTAGGTTCCTGAGTGATAAAATCAGTGGTTCATGGTCGCTTTCCTCATGTTCTGTGATGTTCATATCGACCATGTGACCCCAAAGGCGGATGTCGAGCAGGATGTAATCAATCTGGCTCTTCTGCAACCCACGTTTAAATGTGGGGTGAAGGTTAAGATCCGAGCGGGAACGGCCATTGCAAGCCCGGAGGCCGTGTGCCAGTGTAATGTCCATGAGCTGGTATGATAGTCTGTTGATTTTAGGACTTTTGTTTGACACCAGCTGGGGGATGCCCCAATGAGCATCTTCATCTTTATATAGTTCCTGGGCCAGCGAGTAGGGTTCAAAAGTGGAGTTAAAATCTCCGGCAATGAGAATAAAATGAGAGGGTGATTTATCGGTGAGAAAATTGTCTAAAATAGTCAGTGCGTTGGACTCATATTTATTGCCCAGGCTCCTATTATAGATGTTAATTATTAAAAGTGGTTTCTCTCTAAGAGATGGTATTGATAGACCCATTAGATCAGGGCAGCCCAAATCAATTGGTTCAATTTGGCATTTGAGAGAACAGCTGAGCCATATTAGCAGGCCACCTGAGGGTCTCCCTGAATTCACCTTATTTGCTGGAACCCAGTAGCTTTTGTAACCGATTCTATATTTAGGCTCCAGCGCCCATGTTTCTTGGAAGAGACATATTTTATGTTTGTCTATAAATTTTCCCCATTCAGGGTTGTTCATTTTACTCTCCAACCCGGCAATGTTCCAACTGAGGATGGTATCTAAGCCATCTGGTTTGTTATGGGGAGCTTCAGCCACGGGATTCTCTCTCGGGACTAGGGTACCGTGGGGAAGCGTTATGCCCTTCTCAGTCGTGTCTAGGGTGCTTCCAACCCCATCTAGGACAGGGGGTGGCCTAAGCCAATCAAATACCTGGAGTAGAGGTGGGTCTGCGGGTTTGCTGTGATCTAGTGGGTCTGTAGCTAAATTAATCTCAGTCACCCTGCGCTCCTTATCTGTTCCCCCGAAATGGATTTCAGAACATTTAAGATAGTCTGACTGGGCGAGAGCGGGAGTTAGAGTAGACTCACTAGTGTTGCTAATGGGAGTATATTCGGCCCCACAGTTGATTTGCCCTGTTTTATAAGTTTCATTTTTCCCAGCTATAGGATAGTTTTTGTTCCAGTTGCTTGAACCTCGGGAATTAGGAAAAGTCATGTGTAATAGTCAATCGTTTTCGGAGAGTGTGGGCGAGGCAGGATTGCAACTTGGCTGGAAATCAGTTGGCATCTGAGCCCTAGGAAAATCTCTGGATGTCATTGTCACCCCCTTGAAGCCTGGTGCAGTTTTATGGGGGTAAAAGGCCTGAAGCCTGCAAAGTGAAGTGGCCCCCCCTAGGGGGTTGAGATGGCATGCATTTAGGGAAAGCTGTTCGACAAGGGAGGGCGCATTAAAGTTAATAACAATACAGTCCCCAGTACCAGGGTTTTTGAGTGGACCCACCCAACCCACCCTCCTCACCATTAATATTGAGGGTATCATATGGAATGCGAATCTAGCATGTTTATGCAACCAATGAATAACCTTGTTTTTCAGTTCTGTGAATGATTCTGGGATGATGGACTTGAGCTTAGGGACGTTCGTAATAACCAGCACGTAGGGGCAGGCTTCTGGTGGTAGATGTAAAGTTCCCATGTTAGTTCCTGAGTCCCTGCGCATCCGATCTACTGGGATATTTGGGTGGGTTCTATGGGGTTTGGCGCCCGTGTTTGTGGAAGGGGCAATTTCACCAGTCCGCCTTAGGTAAGAGGAATCGCTCTTTGTGTACCACTTTTTAGGGAGATTAGCCAGACTAGGTGTAGAGATCTTCGGTAGTTGATGTAGTGTGTCAGAGCAAGGTGGTTTTGGCTTGTGAACCATAGGTGGTGGGAGAAGGGGACTACTGGCATCATTGACAGGGGTGCCAAGGATAGGGTGTTGTCGCAGGCAGTGCAAACCCGATGGGGAAGGGGGGATTGGCTGGCTGGGTTTAATGAGGGCATCGAGTTTCTCCTCGATGGCTAATAGACGGATTGTTATAGGATGTAGTTGTTTTAGAAACTCATCTTTAATAAAGTCTGTGATAGAAGTAATATCCAGGTTGCCATAGTTGGTAGTTTGGGCAGGTATATGATCCTTAGGTCTGGGAGATACGGTATGGACAGAGGGGTCCAGGACACGGGCCCGTTTGTTCTTTAGATTCGTCTCCCCCCGTTTCCTTTTGCCCTTTGTGCCATGATTTGGGGAGGGTGTAGGCCTGATTGGCGTAGGCTGGGTAGATCCCGAAGAATGTATGGTTCTGTCCAAGGGTTCTGCGTTGAGTGTTTGAATTGTGAGGGTGGTTGGTGCTGGTGGTTCTGCAGAGGGGGGCTGGGAAGCTGGTGAAAAGAAGGATGGGGGAGCAGTTAAACGGCGCTCGACCAGTTCAATTTCTTTTTCTAGTGCCCCTACCGCTTTTTGGAGGAAGCCGTCTAAGGTCTTGTTATTGCCTGCTTCTTCCAAAGGTATCCCTCCCTTCCGTCTACCCATCTTGTTTTGGTAGGACACTCAGATCCTGTGCAAAAGTTTAGCAATCTATTTCCTGTGAGCACTCTCCCTCTCTTTTCCTCACCCTGTTTAGCTCTGCTGAGGTTTGTGTTAGGGAGTGCTGAGATATCTAAGAGGCATGAAGGGCTGATCACCTCTGTTTGAAAAGGTGTCCGGGTAGGTAGATAGTTGTCAGCCACTGCCCAAGTCCTGCATCTGTGGAACCTGTTTAGGGCGTTGGAGTTCCGAACTGTTGAAGATCTTTCTGGGTGCCTCACTCCACCCACAGCACCATATGGTGCTTCCTTCAGGCAGCCTTTACCTATTACAAAATGTCAGGGGGGTGGCCCTGCCCTGGCTCTTCCTGGCAATGACGGGCAAGGACGGGCCCGCCCTTGGCCCGGGCTTGGCCCGGGCGCCGCCCGCGCGCGTCCCGCGCGGCGGGAGCGCGATGAAAATTTAAAGGGCTCCTGCCCTTCTGATTGGACACTGGGCTCTGGGCTCAGGGCTCCTGCCCCCTCCGGATTTCTCTGGCGATGCGCGCTTTCCCGCGACGGCGGGAGCGCGATGAAAATTTAAAGGGCTCCTGCCCTTCTGATTGGACACTGGGCTCTGGGCTCAGGGCTCCTGCCCCCTCCGGATTTCTCTGGCGATGCGCGCTTTCCCGCGACGGCGGGAGCGCGATGAAAATTTAAAGGGCTCCTGCCCTTCTGATTGGACACTGGGCTCTGGGCTCAGGGCTCCTGCCCCCTCCGGATTTCTCTGGCGATGCGCGCTTTCCCGCGACGGCGGGAGCGCGATGAAAATTTAAAGGGCTCCTGCCCTTCTGATTGGACACTGGGCTCTGGGCTCAGGGCTCCTGCCCCCTCCGGATTTCTCTGGCGATGCGCGATTTAGGGGACTATTCTGGAGATCTTTACCAAACACAAACATCAGCTAATATTTTGTAGTAAGGCAGTTCATTTTAGACAAACTCTATGGTACTCCTACATTGCTTATGAAGCTCCATGTCCAGCACAGCAGATCACTACATTATATTATATGTAACCAGGACTCTCTCATATCAATATAATCACTCCATGAACCTTGCTGTATTCCTTTGATATTTGGACTATCTTCGACACTGCTGATTAGTTGTCCCATTCTGTGTTTGTGAACCTGATGCTTGCCCCATTTTCTTTGATCATCCATGCCATTAATTGAATAGTTTCACTGACTAGGGTAATATTGCACCTCATGACCAAGGACCTGGATTGCATGCATCTCATACTAGCAAATGGTGTTTTAAAGTGAAGTCTGTAAATATAGGGCTTCACACCTGTCAGATTTTTATTTGTTACAGTTGCAAAAGGGTGCATGTTTTAAAGGTTTCAGTGACATTTTCCAATGTTAAATTTCAAGTAAGTAAATAAAAAAACATTTAAAGAAGGACTGAAGGAGTCTAATAAGTTATATTTATTGGACCAAGATTTTATTAGATAAGGTTAGTTATAAAGGGCCAGAGTCACAAAGGTGTGACAGAGTATGTAAATTAGTATTTTTATAAGACCCCTTTGGGAACTCTTACAAGCCTCTGTGAACTAACCTCAACACATCTAAAATGAAAATAAAATGGAAATATTCATGAAATATTCGCATACAGTTATTAAAAATGGAAAGACTAACCCCTTGCACAGGAGTGGGAGCTTTTGGGGCTGAATAGCAAAGATATGTAAGAGTATGTAAAAGAATACTCTTGTGATACTGCTTCCTGTACTCATAAATGTTTTTGCGAGTCACCTCCATCATCTTTAGTCAAGTACTGATTTCTTCATATTCCATTTAACAGAAAAATACCAGAGTGGTGGTTTCCTCTTGTGTGTGGGGGAGCATCGCCCTCCCCCCAGGTGCAAAGCACCCAGGCTAAAATAACATTTCAATTAAAAGGTTTACTTGTCATTTTATTTTTTTAATGATGTGCACAGTACGCACAGCAGCAGGCCCGAGCCCAGACACATACCGGCTGTGCAATCGGCAACAGAGGACAGAAGCAGGGCTGACTGGATGCTCCAAAGTGTGCATGTCACTTTAGCCAACTGTTTTGTGCTGGCCAAAGGGACATGTGCAATTTGAAGCTCTCAACTCAGCTGTCTTAAGACAGGTGGGTGGAGAACAAACAGAGGCCTCCAGGGCCTGAAGAAGCACCTGTCCAGCCACTCCATCCAATCCAGGCACTTCTCTCATGCTGGTTAACAGCATGAGTACAGTATCTGGATTGGTCGGGGAGCTCTTCCTCTTTTGGACTACAGAAGAACACTAAGGAGGATGCGCAGCCTGTGACTAAGTGTTGTTTTACTCTATTTTCTTTCAAATGTGTAATGCTTGTGTGTAATGCATGTATATATAGTGGTTGTATTTATTGTGTAGTTAGTGTTAGTATTTATTTGGGCTTTTGGGGGGATGGGGTATTTTATTTTGGTTTTTGTTTTAGGAGAGGTGGTTTACTTTGGGGTTTTGGATGGAGAGGTGTTTTTTGGGGGGATTAGTGGTGGGGCACTTAACTCGCCCCACCTCTTTCACAGAGTATCAGCCACCTCTGAAAGACTGACAGGGACTGATAAAAAAACTTGGTGTTTTTGGGAATGTAACACTCTCAAAGATAAAGCACATCTTCTTCTGTATATGGCTTTGTGAAAGCATGGGTGTAGATGGTATTGTTGTCACCAGCTATGCCACATTTGTCACCTTTTGCACAAAAGTTAGTGTGAGATGAACACATCTGCTTCAACGTGCACACTATTTTTTGCAGTTCACAGGGATTGCCAGTACCACTAGAAAGTTGCACCAGCTGCAGATTTGCAATTCTACTACTGGGAAAGTCAAGTGATATTTTTTTTAAACTGCCATTTGACCAATACATAATTTGAGATAGTGTACAATTACACACTGAGGAAAGGCAGACTGCTATGTCATATTTTTTTTTCTTTTTTTTTTCTAGTGGTGTGTGAAATTCGTGAAACGTGCTTTTGCACAATTATGAGAAATTTCTGTAAAATTATGTGAAATTACTCTCAATTACATGAAATGTGGATCCATCTGTAGCACAATATTTTAGTGCAAAATGCATCGTGATTCAATTTGTGATGTAGGGGCACATTTGCCACAAATAAAAAAAGATAGAACAAAAAACTCAAGTGCTGTGAACAACAGCTGATTGTGCTCTGTTTTTTCGTCCTCCTGTGCTATAATGTTGACAGGAACAGAGATATTTTAAAGCATGAGCAAAGTGGGCACTAGTCCAGAGCCCCAGCCTTTCAAGGGACCACCAATAGAGCAGCCTGTGTGCCGCAGACAGTCATTACCTGATGACATTGAATGATTCCTAAGAAGATTGTTTTAAGTACTGTTTTCTTTTAATTTATTTTAAATGTAGGTGATGTGGATGAGTCTATTAAACTAATTTTATAGGTAAATGTTGTTTATGTTTTTCAAAACCATGCAACATCCATACAAATGATACTTTTAGATTGACGCAGGTCCTCCTATATAAATAGGAAGGGGTCACTGAGATTATCTGCAGTAATATTAGTGAGCTGCAACTGTATTACAATATTGAAAACACATCCCTATCTCTGAATATTAGATGTCAATGAACGGTGGCAAACTCAGACCTGATGGCATAATTTTGAGCATTTTGAGAATTTAACCTGGGCCTAGTTTTTTCTTCCATTGGGAAAAAAAATCCCATGAGAAACCCATTCCTCTGTACCGCTCCAGGTCTCCGGATGATCCATTCATGTTCTGTCCTTGGAAGGGGAGTTACTGCAGCCCTCTGCTCATGGACGTCAATTCACCAAAATGCCAGGGGTAGCGGAAGTGACATCACATGCCCTTTGACCTCCACTTTCACTCACACACATACACACAAATTCACACTTACATGTACTCTCTCTCACATAAACACACTATCACCCACAAGAACGCACACAATATGAAAAGCATATTTTACTTACCTCAGCTGCCATGGAAGAGCACATTCCTTCTAATTGTACTCCACTATCATTACACTAATAGTAAATAATATATTATTTTTCAGTATTATTCAATAATAGTGCCATACAAACTTGACAGAAAACAAAGAGTACCAACTGATGTCCATGAGGATGAGATGCCACTGTGTTGCGGGCTCTGATTTTTGCCCCATCTGAGGTCAGGGATCGCAAAGGCAGTGCCATGAGTCACAAAGGGAAAACCAGGGGTCACAGCTGCGACCCCTAGTGAACCCTAAATGAAGTCCATGCCTCTGCGGCAGTGAAACTCAAACTTTGCCCAAGGTAGGAAAGTGTCAGAAAGGAGTTTGTGAATGGCTTAAGAGTTTGTCTGCATTCACAAACTTACAAAGAAAACTATGCCTTGTTCCTTTCATTTCCTCACTAACTTGAGGATTACTACTGCAAACGTCTGCATACCCGTGGCAAAGAATTACACAATAGTAAATCTGTTTATGCCTGGAAGGTATATTTTACAGGGTAGCATTCTGGTGTAAATGGAGCCATTTTACCATAAACTTAAGCTTATGGTAAAAAATTACTTTGCAAAATGGGACAATTTTTTTTTAAATAAACCCTGAGAAATGTTAATTTGGAAGAATTAAGCTAACAGCCCATATTTGGAAAAGAGCTAACACTTCAATACCAGCAAAAACAATATTAATATTTACAACCATCTATTTCTAATGAATCAAATACATGTATCTTCAGAGGTGGTGCTATGTTTCTGGTCTGTGACAATTGGTGGCCATCTATTTGGAAGTGTTGCACTGTTTTGCGCCATTTTTTGTTAAATTCAGGCCCATATTTATGAAAGATTACGCACAACTGCTATAACACACTTTTGCGTAAAAAAATTTAGCGCAAGCTAACACCATTCTTTAGAGTAATCTGTGTGCCACATTTATTAAATGATGCACGTTGGCGCTAAGGAATGGTTAGTGTCATCAAAAATTATGCTAGCCGAGGCTGGACGTAGTGGAACAATGGCGCTAGGCAAATTAGCAGCAAAATATCTGCCACTAACCAGACTAGTGTCATTTTTTCACACACAAGCAGCCAAAAAATGACTCCTGTCTAAGTATAGACAGGAGGCAGCACCACAACCCCAATGCCCACCACTGGGGACCAGAGTCCCCAGGAAAACCCCAACATACCCAGTGCCAGACAGGGGGCCACATGTAAGTGGTCTCCATTGGCGCATAATAGACACATAACATGTACTTACCTAAAATTACCTGGGATGGGTTTCCCTCCACCTTTAGTGTCCCTTTGGTGTGGGTGTGGATGATGCTGGGTGAGCATATACGTGCCCAAAATAGGGACACCATTGTCGAATCCATGGTGATTCCCTAATGAAATGTGCTTGGTCTGACCAAGCATTCAATCTTGATGCTAATCGGCCTCAGCATAATTTTTTTGTGTTTGCTTTCTAGGTGTTCATGGGTTTAGCAAAGGGAGTTAAATATGGCACTAGGGGCTAGTGACATTTTTAGGAAGAGAACTCCTACCATGCATCTCATTTTCGCAATGAGACTCTAGGTGGGTTGGCGCTCCCTAAAAATGGCATTTACTCCAATATTTAGATGATAGACAGGTATAGGACAAAATAAAAATATGGAGTTAAGTTTAGCATTAAAAAATGACACTAAGGCGGCGCAAACATTTCATAGATATGGGCCTCAATGCTGTAATGCAGCAGCAAAAATAAATGTTCAGATTTTGCCTACATCAGACAAATGATTACAGGGCTAAATATTTAGGCTCTCATTTATGGGTTTTTGGCAAAGGACAGAACAGAAAGCCATCTTGCTGTGCTGCCCTACATCAAAGTAAAAGGCCACGAGTGCACCGTATATTTGCAAATGGTGCATTCCTGTCCTTTCCCCCTGTGCTGGTGCTGTTTCAACAGCCTAGTTCCAATGCAGGCATCCTTTCACCAATGTAGAATGCAGTACATATAGAAAGAGAAAAACCCTGAGGAGAAATATAGATACGCCTGTCCTGGGGAGGTGTCATATTTTGATGCATTCCCAGGTTTACGGGTCCTTGTAAATCTGGAAATGAAGCAAAACCCATGGGAGTTTCATGGGAGCACCCACTGCAAGGTTCATGGAACACCTCCCTTGCTCAGATTAAGGCAACGCTGTGATTTGTGATGTATTCCCTTACTCAAATTTATGAGGTCACTCAAAGCCAAATCTGACACAGACCCTTGAGTAAAGCATATACCAGTTTGTGTGGTGCAAACGTGACGCAAGGCTCTCAGAAATGTGCCCCTAAGGGCCTGATTTAGTGTTAGGTGGACAACTTACTTCATCACAAATGTGAGAAATATCCTTTTCCCCCTTATTACAAGTGCATTATCACCACATGTAATAAAATGGACCACACGCATTTATGAGTTGCTAATGATTCTACAGAATTTAAGTTTACTTTATGTTATGACAAGATTTAGACTATTTTACTTTTTCACATTATTTCTTGTATTACATGACAGGCTGATAGAGAAGATTGGATTTACTAGTACATTTAGCTCATGGATTCATTTAATGCTCCAAAAGTGAGAGGAAGAAAACCAACTCTGTATCTTTGTTGACAAGCTGATATTTTTGTCTTTCCCATTAAAGCGCTGCAGCACATCAACTTTCGGTGCTGTGCTGCATTTCACCAAAAATTGGCTAATCTCCCCCTAATTTCTGTAAGAAGATATTTTAGGTACGGTAACTTGGTACTAATATGGGTGGACAAACATTCACCGAAGGGGATACACTCTGTGATGGAAATGCTTTTAGGGTGCTTACCACCCCTAAGAACTCACTACATCTCTTCGCGCACTTTCTGCAACTTCTCATACTCATGTACAATGCTATCTACTGAATTATGTTTGATGCAGATGTTTGCCTTGTTGTAAAACGTTTCAGTATTTTTAGGGAACCATCTGCATTTCAAAAAGTTGTCAAGCAGGCTTTGAGGGGTTGACCTCCGAAATACTTTTGTATATCTGATTGTTAGATCTTGTATTTAATCAGTGTGAAAAATTTACAAATGTGATTGAAATAGCGTTTTTTGTCCTGCATGTTCAAGGTAAGATTTGTGGACCGTCTGAGGAGGAGTTACTTCAACACAAACTTGGATTCGCCAGTCTGAGGACTGGGAAATCCAAGATATCTGGTTGGCAGGTAGCAACTGAAAAAGCTTGTTCCAGTAGCTATTACAGGATGGCAATCACTGAGCTTGATGTGGTGTGTCATGTCACATGTGATGTCATCTATGCTGTCCATCAGACAGTGCCTTCTATTATCAGATATAATCTAATTTCTGCAACTCAGTTTTGGTGAGACCATGGTGCTACTAATTAGCAAAATCTCATCCTGCTGTTCATGCAGTTTGGGCCATAACCTCTGGACAGCCCTCATAAGCCTCCCAATCAGGTGCAAGATAACAGTATCACGACTGATTATGGACATTTACAAGAGCATTACCTTTGAGCAAACTGTCATGGCTTTTTCTCTTAAGTTAGCTAAAGTTAAGTTTTCATTTTTTCTCTTATGCACACCATATTACTACATCAAATACCTGTATTGGTGTTTGTACAATGTAAACAGTATTTGAAACGTGCTGCTTTCTGTTATGCAAATAATCCAAAGCCCCACACAGGGAGAAACCTCTTTGTGTACTGGGGTCACTGTGAATTTGGTCTTTTGTTCCGAAAGAGCGAAGGCCAGTTTTGGGCATTGCACAACAAAGTATTTTGCTGTGTGGGCGATCTAAACATTCTGCCTGTTTGACAAAGGATCAGGGGCCAGATGTATCAAGCTCCTGGTTTGCATTTCTTAAATAGCAAATTTTAAGAAATCGCTATTTTAGAAATGTAGAATGGGATGTATCAAAATTGAAGTAATTGCGTTTTCTTAAAATTTGCGAACGCAATTTGCGATTAGCAAATACCGAATCACAAATCAAAAGCGGTTCTGTATTCGAAAATTGCAAATTGCGAAAATGGGAAACCGGAACAGGATGATGACATCACAACCAGGAAGTGAGTCAGGCCATGCTTTTCCCAGGAGCCACACCCACAGGAGCAGACAGGGAGACACAGCCCAGCACCAGGAAGCCAGCTTTCTGAGCCTTCCAGGACCAAACTGCAACATGGTCAATGATGGGAAGGTGAAGGACAAGGGAGACAGGAAGTGCAAGCTCAAATTCAGTGAGCAGGAATTGGAGGTGCTCACTGAGGAGGTTGTCAGGAACCATGACAAACTGTTTGGGAAGAACTCACCCCAGGTACCCGAAAGTGAGAAAATGAAACTGTGTAGGGAAATCCAGATGAAAATATGTGCAGTGGGTGTTGCGGCACGCTCTGTGGAGGAGATACGCAAGAGATGGTATGACCTGCGTTCCTGTGCCAAAGAAAGGGTAGTCAGCAGGCTAAAGGAGGCAAGGAGCACAGGAGGAGGACCACCCACCCAGACACCCTCCACACCAATGGAAGACATGGTGGAGTCCACACTGCTTCCGGTCAGTGGTGTTACTGACATTAACATCTCAGGGACACCCAGCACCAGCAAAGGTAAGGCCAGCAATGATGTGTATCTCCATATGTGCATGTACAAATGCCCCCTAGGAAAGACCTGTTACTTAGATGCATTGTGAGTAGTAGTCCATGCTGCATCTTACATACAACCCAACTATGCCTCATGGGAGTGGTGGTCCACAACCCAAGGTCAAAAAAACATATTAAAAGCAAGTTGGTGTTCAGCCCCATAGAAAAACAACACCACAAGTCACAGCGATACGATGTCAGAGTACAATATTTACTATTGTGCAACTTATTGTGAGATATACATTATTCACATGCTGTACATTTTTGTTGCAGATGTCCCGGGCCCTGCTGCAGCAAAAGGTGGAAATGTGGGAGATGTTGAAACACAGTCCAACTCCATCACAAGTGAGCCTTTCAGTATTGCACCAACTAGACACAGGACAAGGGTGTTACCTCTCACAGAGTACAACCTGGACTCAGATGAGATGCCAGATGAAGCCCACACACCACCCACAGAGGCTATATCCACAGGAACACAGCAGTCTCTGCCCCAGCATCAGTCAACTCCCCTCAGGAGGCATCACAATGCAGGCAGACAGTGCACAGAGAAAGGAGATGGCCCATCAATCTTTGGCAGCCTTGATACTTCCATGCTGAAAGTGCAGCGCCTGCAGTGCAAACACATGTGGTCAATGCACAGGCAGTTGGTGTCAATCAATCAGAACATGGGCGCAATGAACAAGCAGTTGGAGTCTCTGAGTGAGGGACAGCAAACAGCAGCCAAAAACACAAATGAGTTGACAAATACCATTAGCGACCTCTGCACTGAGATTCAGCAGGAGCGTGTCAGCCACCGTAGGTGCCATAACTAATTTATGGGAAGGTTTGATGGGTTCTGCAGATCGGTCAATCGGCTTGCTAGCTCAAAGGCCTTGATTTCACAACGTGCTGTGGGCATACAGGTGGAGATGGCATCCTGCAGTCGGGACGTTGCACATGGATTAGTGCAAATAACCAATGTCCTGGATGCAATGCAGACAGCACGCAGTGCTACAAACTGCGAACTTGGTGGTGGGGATAGTGAGGAGTTCTCTAGCCTCAGCAGTCTTACAGCCCCTGTGATGGATTCTAGGCGTCGCAGTACCAGACACAGTACTGCCAGTGAACCCGCTACAAGAGATGCCAGTGAGACCACTGAGCACTCAAGTGGAGTGCGTGAACGTAGGAAGTAATGTTGACGCATACAGGGGACTACCGTAACATGTATCTGTAGAGTTATACTATGAGGCTAATAGAGTGACACTGTTATCCTCACATGTTAGCCTAAGGTTCATGGCTTTGTCCTATTGACACATACGTTACCTGAAGTCAAGGTAATAAAGTTCCTAACTACAGAAATACACAATATTGAAGTGGTGTTGTCATTACTTACATCAGAAATGGTTGTGCGTGATGTCAGCATGCCTTTGCCTGTCCTCTGCTGCACTGGTCCTGTCTACTGGGTGATGGGGTGGTAAGGGATGTACATTGTCATCTGAGTCAGGCTTCATTGGTTCAACTGATATGCTCCTTCTTAATACAATGTTGTGCAACAATGCACATGTGGCCACAATTTTACATGTCGTCTCTGGGCTGTACTGTAGTGCCCCTCCACTCTTATAGATGCACCTGAAGCAACTCTTCAGCAGACCGAAAGTCCGCTCCACCATACTGCGGGTTGCCCTGTGTGAAGCAGTGTACCTCCTCTCTGCTGGCGTTGCAGGGTTCAGGTAGGGCATCAGTATATAGGTGCACACTGCGTAGGCACTGTCTCCTGAAATAAACAGAGGGTAAAATGAGTACTGTTGAAATCTGCAGTCACTACAACTTCAATACAACATTTTCAACTATTACTTTACCCAGTAGATATCCTTTGCCAAACTCCCCAGCTAGCAGCCTTGTGTGAATCCCGCTGTGGCAAAAGATGTACAAGTTGTGTGCTTCCTGGGTATCTGGTCACACAATCGTTTATGATGTTGGAGGCATTGCTAATCACCTGTATGTTCATGGAATGATGGTTTTTACAGTTGTGATAAACATACTCGGTGGCAGATTGATTGCACCTATGACATGTGGAAATTGTGCAATCTGATAGTAACTGATTTTCATTTGTTGTAATTCCTGTGGGGTGTTGGGGAATCTTATGTGCTCTTGTATTTTGCCAAGCATGGCATTCAGAAATGCATTGAAGAAGTGTGAGAGGGCACTCTGTGAGACCTCTCCAGCTGCTGCCATGACCCCTTGATAGCTCCCTGAGGCTAACAGGTGCAGGGATCATAATATCTGCACATGGGTGGGTATGCTATTGGTCCTGTGTGTGGTGCACTGCAGTATGGGTTGGAGATCTGCTATCAGGTCAGGTATCATGGCTGAGCTTCACCTGACCTTCTCATAGATTTTCTCCTCTGGTCAAATAGGGTTATACGCACTCTGAAAATGTGCTCCTGTCTCCTCCTCCCTCTCCTCAAACCTGCCAAGATCCTCATTATCCTCTCCATCACGCAGAGTGCGGCCATTGTGGAAAAGTGGTTGAGTCATTCTGGGCCTCTTTATATAGGTTGCACCTGGTTACCACCTGATTTCGATTTGTGGTAAATTGCATGTGCAAAAGGCCATTCTGCAAATATTCACAATTTGTGAATTTTTTATGCATCGCATTGCAACATGGTTTTGTGTGTTGCAATTAGCATATCCCAAATTGTGCCAGGATTTTGCGGTTTACTATCTGCAAATAGCGATTCAGTAAATCATGTCGCTATTTGCGATACGCTGTTTGAGACACGCAAAACCATGTAATATTCGCTAAAATTTGCTAATTTATCAATTCTGTATTTTCACACTGATAATGCCTTTCATGTATCACAGGGGGCAGTTTTGCATTCGCAAACGGACGATTTTTGCAATTCGAACCGTTTTCTAAAGCAAAGAAGTTTGATACATCTGGCCCCAAGTCCTTCGAAGGAGCCATCACAGTTGTGACTTTTCTGAAGACACTAAAGGGCCAGCTTTAGTGTGGCGGGACACAAAGCAGATCGCATGCAGCAGCACACTGTCAGGAATCCCCGAGGTGCCTCCTGCGTTACCTGTCAGCATCCCCAGGGATAAGGGTTAAATCATATCTCTGTTCTTGGTTAAACCTTCATGTTTCTAAGTAAACATTATGGGCTGTGTTACCCAATTGGTTTTATCAATGCTTGTTTAACCAATGCTTGTTTGCTAATGTGAGCAAGTGTAGACATGTGCTTCTAATTAGGTGTAGTGATGTTATTATCATCTAAACGTGGAAACTCAACTGCTTTCCTGATTCGCTATAAATAGCAGAGTGAAGTGTGCCTCCCTGTTTGGCTTTGTTTTGCTTCCTGATCTCAGCATCTGACTTGACAGTCCAGCCCCTGCTGCCATCCTCCTATTCGGGACTTTTGAGGCAATTATTTTCTTCATTCCTGTACCAGCTGACTCCAGGCATTCCTCCAGCACACTGGAAAAGACTGCAGCTAAGTGACTAGTATTCTTCGGGGAGTTTGTTCTTTGAGCGCTGCACTTTCCTAGAACAGCAGGTGTACTTCAGACCTCGTATTTTGTCAGAGTGCTTATCTTGAAGAGACAAATGCATTTTTTGAACATTCTATATTTTTATTGTAGTTACCCAACCCCTCCGCCTGGGACGACTCTTGGTGGCTGTTAGAAATGGGGTCTTTGGTTGACAGTCAGGTTACCCCCTGTTTAAGCAAGGACCCTCACTCTAGTCAGGCTAAAAGAGAATCACCCTCAGCTAACCCCTGCTTACCCCCTTGGTAGCTTGGCAGAGCAGTAGGCTTAACTTCAGAGTGCTAGGTGTAAAGTATTTGTACCAACACACACAGGCGGTCATTCTGACCGCGGCGTGTGGCGGTCGCCGCCCGCCATGCAGTCACCGCCAAATGGCCGCTCTGCGGTCAGGAGACCACGGATGCCATTCTGGCTTTCCCGCTGGGCCGGCGGGCGACCGCCAAAAGGGCGCCCGCCGGCCCAGCGGGAAAGGCCCTGCAACGAGGAAGCCGGCTCCGAATGGAGCCGGCGGAGTTGCAGGGGTGCGACGGGTGCAGTTGCACCCGTCGTGATTTTCACTGTCTGCTAAGCAGACAGAGAAAATCTTCATGGGGCCCTGTTAGGGGACCCCTGCACTGCCCATGCCAGTGGCATGGGCAGTGCAGGGGCCCCCAGGGGCCCCACAACACCCGTTCCCGCCATCCTGTTCCTGGCGGTAAGAACCGCCAGAAACAGGGTGGCGGGAAGGGGGTCGGAATCCCCATGGCGGCGCTGCAAGCAGCGCCGCCATGGAGGATTCCCTGGGCCAGGGGAAAACTGGCGGGAAACCGCTGGTTCCCCTTTTCTGACCGCGGCTTTACCGCCGCGGTCAGAATGGCCCTGGAAGCACCGCCAGCCTGTTGGCGGTGCTTCCGTGGTCCCTGGCCCTGGCGGTCATGGACCGCCAGGGTCGGAATGACCCCCACAGTAATTTAATGAAAACACTACAAAATGACACAACACCAGTTTAGAAACATAGGAAATATTTATCTAAACAAAACAAGACCAAAAGGACAAAAATCCAACATACACAAGTCAAGTTATTAATTTTTAAACATTAAAATCAAAAATAGCGCTTAGAAACAAAAAATGCTTCGATGAGGTGTTAACACGGCGTCGTGATGGAGTCGTTCCCAACAAGCCGACACCAGCGGTGCCGGGCACGAATTCGCGTAGTCCCCCAAGTACAGTACCTTTGTGAAGAGTGAAAACAAGCCGATGCGCGAAGTCGGGGATCGCGGCACCTGTGCGAAACGTTGAATCCGCGCACTTTGAGCGGAGTCGGTCACGACGTGGTGCGGCGACTTCCACAGAGTCGCGGATTTCAGCGAGGCTGCAGCGGCGTCGGGCCTGCGAAGAGCGTCGCGTTCCAGCGAAGGTCACGGCGTCGGGTGCAGGCGGTGTCACCGGATTCAGCAGCAGCGGCGGTCCGAAGTTGTCCGAAGTCGATTTCCTTGGATTTCCACCAGCTTTCCTTTCACGGGCCCAGGGACTGGATAGGGCACCACTTGTCAGAGCAGGATTCTCTCCAGAGACTCCAGGTGCTGGGAGAGAGAAGTCTTTGCTGTCCCTGAGACTTCAAACAGCAGGAGGCAAGCTCTAAATCAAGCCCTTGGAGATTTCTTCACAAGATGGAAGGCACACAAAGTCCAGTCTTTGCCCTCTTACTCTGGCAGAAGCAGCACTGCAGGAAAGCTCCACAAAGCACAGTCACAGGCAGGGCAGCACTTCTTCCTCAGCTCTTTAGTTCTTCTCCAGTCAGAGGTTCCTCTTGGTTCCAGAAGTGTTTTTCTAAAGTCTGTGGTTTTGGGTGCCCTTCTTATACCCAGTTTCTCCTTTGAAGTAGGCCTACTTCAAAGTAAAGTCTCTTTGGAATGTGAAATCCTACCTTGTCCAGACCAGGCCCCAGACACTCACCAGGGGGTTGGAGACTGCATTGTGTGAGGGCAGGCACAGCCCTTTCAGGTGCGAGTGACCACTCCTCCCCTCCCTCCAGCACAGATGGCTCATCAGGATATGCAGGCTACACCCCAGCTCCCTTTGTGTCACTGTCTAGTGTGAGGTGCAACCAGCCCAACTGTCAAACTGACACAGACAGGGAATCCACAAACAGGCAGAGTCACAGAAATGGTATAAGCAAGAAAATGTTCCCTTTCTAAAAGAGGCATTTTCAAGCGCACAATCTTAAAATCAACTTTACTAAAAGATGTATTTTTAAATTGTGAGCTTAGAGACCCCAAACTCCACATGTCCATCCGCTCCCAAAGGGAATCTACACTTTAATCAGATTTAAAGGTAGCCCCCATGTTAACCTATGAGAGGGAGAGGCCTTGCAACAGTGAAAAACGAATTTAGCAATATGTCACTGTCAGGACATAAAAAACACATTACTATGGGGGTGATTCCGAGACTGGCGGGTGGCGGAGGCCGCCCGCCAGTCTACCCCCGACAAAATACCGCTCCGCGGTCGCAAGACCGCGGAGGGTATTTTGAGATTTGCCCTGGGCTGGCGGGCGGCCGCCAAAAGGCCGCCCGCCAGCCCAGGGCAAATCTACCTTCCCACGAGGACGCCGGCTCCGAATGGAGCCGGCGTAGTGGGAAGGTGCGACGGGTGCTGTTGCACCCATCGCGTATTTCAGTGTCTGCTTTGCAGACACTGAAATACTTTGTGGGGCCCTCTTACGGGGGCCCCTGCAGTGCCCATGCCATTGGCATGGGCACTGCAGGGGCCCCCAGGGGCCCCGCGGCACCCCCTACCGCCATCCTGTTCCTGGCGGGAGACCCGCCAGGAACAGGATGGCGGTAGGGGTGTCAGAATCCCCATGGCTGCGGAGCGCGCTCCGCAGCCATGGAGGATTTACCCGAGCAGCGGAAAGTCGGCGGGAGACCGCGACTTTCCGTTTCTGACCGCAGCTGAACCGCCGCGGTCAGAATGCTCGAGGGAGCACCGCCAGCCTGTTGGCGGTGCTCCCGTGGTCAGTGACCCTGGCGGTCACCGGCCGCCAGGGTCAGAATGACCCCCTATATGTCCTACCTTAACCATACACTGCACCCTGCCCTTGGGGCTACCTAGGGCCTACCTTATGGGTGTCTGACATGTAAGAAAAGGGAAGGTTTAGGCCTGGCAAGTGGGTACACTTGGCAAGTCGAATGTACAGGTAAAACTGCACACACAGACACTGCAATGGCAGGTCTGAGTGATGACTACAGAGCTACTTATGTGGGTGGCACAACCAGTGCTGCAGGCCCACTAGTAGCATTTCATTTACAGGCCCTGGCACCTCTAGTGCACTTTACTAAGGACTTACTAGTAAATCAAATATGCCAATCACTGATAAACCAATCACAAACACATTTTGTAAAGGAGAACTTGCACTTTAGCACTGGTTAGCAGTGGTAAAGTGCCCAGAGTAACAAAAACAGCAAAATCAGAGTCCAGCACACATCAACAACCTTGGGAACAGAGGCAAAAAGTGAAGGGAGACCACGCCAAGGATGAAAAGTCTAACAGTGGCCAACATCTCTAGGAACCCCACCAACACCGGCCAACCACGCACGCAATCTGGGCTTCATCCTCGTCTCCTCCCTCTCCATGTCAAAACAGGTCAACGCAGTCTCCTTCTCCTGCTACAACACCCTACGCATGCTCCGCAGGATCTACAAGTGGATCCCGACAGAAACAAGAAAAACAGTGACACAGGCCCTCATCAGTGGCAGGCTAGACTACGGCAACGCACTCTACACAGGCATCCCGGCCAAACACCTACGATGCCTCCAACGCATCCAAAGCGCCTACGCCCGACTGATCCTCAACGTACCTCGCCGCAGCCACATCACACCCTACTTGAGAGACCTTCACTGGCTCCCAGTTGACAAGAGGATCAAATTCAAACTCCTTACCCACGCACACAAAGCACTCCACAACACCGGTCCTGCCTACCTTAACAACAGACTGAGCTTCTACACCCCCACCCGACAGCTCTGCTCCGCAGACCTCGCCCTCGCCGTCGTCCCCCGCAACCATCGAAAGACATCCGGCGGCAGATCCTTCTCTCACCTCGCCGCCAAGACAGGGAACACTCTCCCTACCAACCTACGTCAGACCCAGGACCTAGTCTCCTTCAGAAGACTCCTCAAGACCTGGCTCTTTGACCAGTAGCAGCTACCCGCCCCCCTCAGCACCTTGAAACTCTAACGGGTATGTAGTGCGCTTTATAAATTTACTGATTGAATGATTGATTGACTTGCCTAAATGGGCTTCAGGAAATCTGCTTGAGCTCAAGTACGACAAAAAGTGACAGTGCTATTTTAAAAGAGCATTTACGTGACTTTTCTTTCTCTAATAGCATACCTCTTGGATTTAAATTGAGTCATTCATGCCTGTGTTTCAGGTTTGGGGAATTTGCTTTTTGAAGGGATTTTCACACACACAGTGAAACCAAACCAAACTGTGCAACCCTAACTGTTTGAACCCAGAGTGGACATTTGTGTTTCTTGGATTGTTTTTGTTCCTTTTAGTTTAACCCTATGCATGCAGGAAAGTTATATGTGACATAATGAATGCCCTTGTTTGTCTTTCTTTTGCATGATAAGTGCAACCACAGTTCTAATTATAGTGTGCAACAGTGAATCTCTGTAAAGCCAGCCCTCATGTTGCAGTATTTATTGTTATGGTACTCAGTTTGGATTTTTGATAATGCAGTGTTAGTAATTGTGCCAACAGTAATTATTATCCAAGAAAAGTGCTGGAGTATCCCGATGTTCTTCTACCACTCCCGTGCTCATATCAGAAAGAGAGAGTCAGTTTCAAGGAAGTTGAGTGCGCTAACTCTACTATCACTCTGTCAACAACGACCTGCCACCCAAAGATACAGGGTGCCTGACTGGACCAGCAAGACATGGAAGTGTTTTGTCTCTTTCTCTTCCACCCCCCCTTTGCTTTTGGGACACCTGCTGGGCTTCTGTGTCCACCAGCAAGTGCTGACAGGTGTTCCTGGAGGTCAGGGGCATACCATTGACCCTGCAGACATCCTGCATTTCAGGTGAGTGGCCCATCTCGACACACAGCAGGGAAAGAAGGCTTCATTCACCGGTATGCTGTTTTGCTGCCTGTCCCAGAACAGGGCTGTCTTATTTATTAACACCTGCACATCACTAGGTGCAGCACCAGTTTTCATTAATCTGCCCCTTGGTGCCTTGTCATGACCATGGTGCCTTGTCATTTCGATACTCACCACAGTTCTGGCTCAAATGGCACTGCTGGGTAGTGATCTCTGACCATTACCATGTCTTTCTATTTGTATACCCTATGGTTGGGCCAGCCTCTTTGTGCTGATTTGGTTGCTGTCTCTATATTACACATCGATCATCTATAACTTCCGACATCCAGCTGGGGTGGTGGAGAATGCCATCTCGAACCACTCCCCCAATGCAGACCAGACTCAATGTTAGTCCTGTATTGGTGTGGGGAATCTGGCAATACTCCCATATAAAAGAAAAGTCTGTCCACTCTAATGGTTGCTGGATATCACCTTGTTCATGCTTGTATAACACCTTCAACTTCCCCATTGGTTAGGGGCCAGTGAGGCATTATCTTTTGGTGCATTATGTCCCAGGATTTTAAGTACTTTGACTTGTCTTGACCTTGGACTGAAGGTACGTTGTCAATTTGTAGTTCTTGTAGAATACCTTCGTGGCCATGATTTTCTCTACTTTGGGCAGGATTTGATTGGGGTACCTTGAATAGGAGCATCATGTGCCGTCTGGCAAGTAAACACCCAAGGTCCAAACTGGTGCACAACTATGAGTGCCGAGGTCCTTCCTATGTGTTCTCTGAGCTTGGAGGGTGCACATCATGGATCATCTATGCACAGATTTACTCTGGTACGTCCATATTTGTGAATGTTGCAACAAGTTCTTACAGCGGTGCATGGAATAATTCCAGTACCTTATCCAGCTCTTATGGGGCTCGGCAGGAGAAGAATCCTTCATAATTGGGATTTATCATCAGTTCAAAATATGCTTTGAGGGCTGCAACCATTGTCACAGACATGTGGGGAGTTTCATACTCCGGGAGAGTCTGAGACAATTTGTAGAGATTCACCCCTGCAAGATGGAGGAGCGGTGCTCATTTGACATTTGGTGGCCACTCTATGGTGATGAAATAGGGAAACATCCTGAACACCTAGGTCTCAACCACTACTTGCCTGAACCACTACTGCTAAACAACTAAAATGTCTCTACAACTAAGTACGGAACAACTACTGTCTAAACAACAATTGTGCCTGAATAACAATTTTCTGAACAACTAATTTTAAGGTAAGATTTTCTTTTTGGTTTTTATGGTTTATTAGTTGTTTAGAATATACAGTACATATATATATATATATATATATTAGTTGTTCAGGCAATTGTCATTCAGGCACAATTGTTGTTTAGACAGTAGTTGTTCAGTACTTAGTGGTAGAGACTCTTCAGTTGTTTAGCAGTAGTGGTTTAGGGTATAGTTGTTTAGGACCTAGTTGTTCTGTCACATATTTGATGAAATACAGTTCAAATCGCTAGACCCACAGCTTCCATTTGGGGCTTAGCATGAATGGGGGGGCAGAGAACTTCAATTGCTGGAATGTCGACCATGGACACTGAAGTGAAGTAAAATGCCTGGTGCTTACCTGCCTTCCAGTGGAGAGCCTAGTCATTCACGGTCTGTGACTTGTGAAAAACTGCAGTAACACCCATCAGACAATCTCCTCTCCTCTGTCTCTATGTGGCAGACAAACTACACTGTCATTGTCTATTATAGTCCAGTCTGCATGTACAGCCTTCAGGCAGTGATGACCCAGAGCACAGGGGGCAAACACAAGGGACTAGGCCCAAGTAGTTCCATGCACTTGGGAACTGTATGCATGCTGAGTGACTGGTGTGATGGATACTTGCGGTGGGGGCTGCAACATTCCACACAACCAACACCACCAGCCATGTAGCCCAGCAGAGGAGAGCATCGACAAATGGGCTTCATCCCACCTCTACTCACGGGTGCTGCAGCAGCTGAAGCAGGCTAGGCAGAGCTGCACTGGGGTCATAGAGGGCCTCTCAAGCCAAAGTTAAAACCCTTTTCACCATTTGAGTTTGGCGGAGTATGGAGCAGAGGGCAGGCAGCAGTGGGGAAAGATAACTTTGCACACTGCTATTCTGTTTTCCTGCTCAGTAGGCTAACTTAATAACTCCTGGGCATCACTTCAAGTCTATAACTGTAGGAAAGTCATTCTTTTTATGATATAAAATATGTTTTGTATGCCCTAGTAAGGAAAAACAGCCATAGTTGTTTTTTATTATTGCAGTGCTGCTAGCCCCTTACCCTAACATGGGAAGGCTTTGTTGCACTTAAAAAAGTCTAACTAGCTAGACGTATCATTGAAAGGATCAAAACAATGATTACAGTAAATCCAACAAATTGCCAAGGTTGGATTTATTATAATTATTACAGGAAAGTAGTTTTAGAACTTAGGGCCTCATTTACAAAACCGTGCTGCGCCACCCTGTGCCACTGAGAAAGGGCAGAAATGTGCCTTATCTACAAGATATGGCAAATTTCTGACCTCTTCCTCTGTGCTGGCCCACAAAATGCTGCTATGCGCCAACACAAGCACCCTTGCACCATGGTGCAAGTGTGCCTGCGTTGTGGGGATGGTTGTTCTGTACAGGAAGGGAAAACTTTGTGCACAAAAACAATCACAAGAGGTGTTTGAATGCAGCACACATAGAAATAGGAAAATACGGGGAGAAATAAAGATATTTATCCCTGTTGTGTCACTCTTATGCCACACATGAGGTGGCGTACAGATCTGACACATCCCCAGCCTTGTAAATCTCAGAATGTGTCAGATTCCTTCAGGTTTAATGGGTGTTGCGTCAGAATACCCCAAGTAACGGAAAGGGGAGTGTAATCAGATATTAGGCACACCCTTGGGTGGGTTACACAGACACACACTAAGAGGAGAGTTCAGTTTTGATTTTTGGGATCTGGGTCAAAAATATGCCACACTTTGCAGGAGGAGTTCATAGAAGAGGAAGGAAGCTTTGCCCCTGTTGTTTGAGGTGTCCTCAGCCCAGAATGGAGGATAAATATGGGAGAACTGCAGGAGTTTCAAAGATTACTGTATGGAACAGAAAAAAGGGCTGCCCTGTTGGATTCTTGTACTGCACCTCAGAAGATTGGCACTCAGGAGGACTGCACCTGCTGCACTCACAATGCTCCAAAAAGAAAAGACTGCACCTGTTTCAAAGGTAAAGGGATGGACTTCCTGACCAGCAACAGGTACAATAGGAAGCCTGCACCTGCAGCACTCACAAGGCTCCACAATGAAAGGACTACAGCTATATCAAAGGAAAAGGAGTGGACTCTCTGATCAACAACAGGCACAACAAAGTTGGAAAGAGCCGCCTGCCAAACCAAAGAGAAGATCAACCAGGCTGGTCAGTTGCAAATGGAGTCTTCTTGAACTGTGCATGTGGATTATGAGAAATTGAGTCCTAGCCCCAAGAGGTAATCCAGTGTTTTTGAACCCTTGCCTGGTTCTGCAGGAACTTTGTTTTCCAAAAAGGAATCAAGAAACTACAAGAACGCAAAGTTTGGAAATTTTCTGCAAAGCTTTGCAGATAAAGCTCCAGGAGGAGACCAGCTAGAAGAGTCTAGTGACCATCATGGATTTATGAATCAGCCTGGATCTTCTTCTGTACTCTTCTTTTCCCCGTCTTCTCTCTTCATCTGTGTGCTTCTCAGCCTCTCCTGTCGCCTCTCTTATTCTTCATTTTTTCTGTGGCCTTCTGTTGTTCGTCTTCTGTATCTTCTTCTGTGATCTTCTGTCTTCTGCTTCCTCGTCCTCTGTCTTCTGTCTTATGTTCTTCATCTTCTGTCTTCTGTTTCTTCTGTTTCTTCTGTTCTTCTGTCTTCTGTTCTTCTGTTCTTCTGTCTTCTGTTCTTCTGTTTTCTTCGTCCTCCATCTTCTGTTCTTCCCGCGCCTGCCCTCCTGCTCCTGTCTCACTTCTCTCCCTCACTCGCCTCCCCCTCTCTATCACCCCTATCTACCCCGTTCGCTATCTGCCTCTCTCACTCCTCCTATCTACCAATCTACCTATCTCTCAATCTCACTATCTATCTCCCTCACTCACCACCTCCTCCTATCTACCTATTTCTCTATCTCTCCACCTATTTCTCTACCTCTCCCCCCTCCCGCCACCCCCTCTGTTACCTATCTTCCTATCCTCTCACTCTCCCTCTCATCCACCGATACAACCCCCCTCCCCTATCTTCCCAACCCTACTCCTATCTCTCTCCCTATTCTCTTATACTTCCTAACACTCACCCCCCTCCACCCTTAAACCCCCCTCCCCCAGCTCTTCTCACTCTACCTGTCCCTCCCATCCCTCCGGCTTTCCCGCCGCGACCTCCTGCACGCCCCGGCCCCCCAGCTCCCATTCGCCCCCAGCTGACCCCTCCCCCCCTCCTCCCTCTTATGGCGGCCGCTGCGCGACCGTGCAGCGGGCGCGCCACAGGCGCGCCAGAGGCAATCCCGTCTGCGCCCGTCCGCGCCTGGCCCGCGCCCAGCCCGCGCCCAGCACCACGACCCCTGGTCCCCAGCCCTCCCAAACCCCGCTGATCCGCTACGACCCCACCACCCTCCATGCCCTCAACCCAGGGCACTCCAACACCTGCTTCCAAGCTCACCCCAAACGCACCCATGGACCCTTCGCCTGCATCTCCTGCAAACGCATCTTCCACCACGCAACTACCACAACCACCAGCCCACGCGCCATCAACCACCTCAAGTGCATCCTGGTCAACGCTCGATCTATCCACAAGCACGCCGTTGAACTCTGGGACCTCCTGGACTCCACAGCACCGGACATCGCCTTCATCACGGAGACCTGGATGAACGCTTCTTCGGCCCCAGACATCGCCACCGCCATCCCCGAAGGCTACAAGATTTCCAGAAAAGACCGCACCAACCAAGTAGGAGGAGGTATCGCCATCGTCTTCAAAGACTCCATCAGCGTCACCACCTCCACCGAAGACACCCCTCTCGCCGCTGAACATCTGCATTTTCAGATTCGCACCGACCCCAGGACCACCCTCAGAGGATCCCTCGTCTACCGTCCCCCCGGACCGCGCGCCCCTTTCAGCGACTCCATCGCCGACTTCGTCTCCCCGCACGCCCTCGCCTCGCCGGACTACATCCTCCTAGGCGACCTCAACTTCCATCTGGAACAAAACAACGACCCCAACACCACCGCCCTGCTCGACAACCTCGCCAACCTCGGCCTCAGCAACTGGTGAACACCGCCACCCACATCGCCGGACACACGCTTGACCCTATCTTCTCCGCCAGCAAACACGTCTCCTTCAGCCACACCTCCGCTCTACACTGGACCGACCACAGCTGTGTCCATTTCACATTCCGACGCGAGACCCGCCACCTCCGCACTCAACCCATCCCTCGTCGACAGTGGAACAAAATCCCCGAAGAGCAACTCTTCTCCGCACTCGCCGTCAACCAACCTACCCTCGCCACCGACCCCAACGACGCAGCCCTCAGCCTCTCAAACTGGATCTCCAACTGCGCAGATAACCTTGCTCCCCTCAGACGCACGCATCAACAGGCCATCACCAAAAAACCTCTCTGGTTCTCTGACACCCTCAAAGAATCGAAGAAAACATGTCGCGCCCTCAAGAAGGCCTGGCGCAAGGACCACACCGCCGACAACATGACCGCCCTCAAAAACGCAACCCGCGAACACCACCACCTGATCCGCGCAGCCAAAAGGAACTTTTTCACCGACAGACTGGACAAAAACAGCCACAACAGCAGAGAACTTTTCAGCATCGTCAAAGATTTCTCCAACCCCAACGTGAACGCCAACGCCGTCACACCCTCACAAGACTTGTGCAACTCCCTCGCCACCTTCTTCCATCGCAAGATCAGCGACCTCCACGACAGCTTCGGACACCAGACCCTACCAAGCATCACCGAACCCACACCCCCGGCCATCACCCTCAACGCCTGGACCCACATCAACACTGAAGAAACCAAAACCACCATGAACTCTATCCACTCCGGCGCCCCATCGGACCCCTGCCCTCACTTCATCTTCAATAAAGCCGACGACATCATCGCCCCGCACCTCCAGGCCGTCATCAACTCTTCATTTTCTTCTGCTACTTTCCCCGAAAGCTGGAAACACGCCGAAGTCAACGCCCTACTAAAGAAACCTACGGCTGACCCTAGCGACCTGAAAAACTTCCGCCCCATCTCGCTCCTCCCCTTCCCTGCCAAGGTAATAGAGAAGACCGTCAACAAACAGCTTACCACCTTCCTGGAAGACAACAACCTGCTCGACCCTTCACAAACCGGATTCCGAACCAACCACAGCACTGAAACCGCCCTCATCTCAGTCACAGACGACATGAGAACCCTGATGGACAATGGTGAAACAGTCGCCCTCATCCTCCTCGACCTCTCGGCTGCCTTCGACACCGTCTGTCACCGCACCCTAATAACCCGCCTCTGCTCCACCGGGATCCAAGGCCAGGCCCTGGACTGGATTGCCTCCTTCCTATCTCACCGCTCTCAAAGAGTTTACCTCCCACCGTTTCGCTCAGACCCCATCGAGATCATCTGCGGCGTACCTCAAGGCTCATCGCTCAGCCCAACACTCTTCAATGTCTACATGAGCCCCCTCGCCAACATCGTACGCAAGCACGACATCATCATCACCTCCTACGCCGACGACACACAACTTATACTCTCCCTCACTAAGGACCCCGCCAGCGCCAAGACCAACCTACAAGAGGGCATGAAGGACGTCGCAGATTGGATGAGGCTCAGCCGCCTAAAGCTGAACTCTGACAAAACGGAAGTCCTCATCCTCGGCAACAGCCCGTCCGCTTGGGACGACTCCTGGTGGCCCATGGCCCTTGGCACCGCACCGACCCCCTCAGACCACGCCCGCAACCTCGGCTTCATCCTGGACCCTCTTCTCACCATGACCAAGCAAGTCAACGCCGTGTCCTCCGCCTGCTTCCTCACTCTCCGCATGCTCCGCAAGATCTTCCGCTGGATCCCCGCTGACACTAGAAAAACCGTGACCCACGCCCTCGTCACGAGCCGCCTGGACTACGGCAACACCCTCCATGCTGGGACCACCGCTAAACTCCAAAAACGCCTGCAACGCATTCAAAACGCCTCGGCTCGCCTCATCCTCGACGTACCCCGCAACAGCCACATCTCCGCACACCTGAGACACCTGCATTGGCTCCCAGTCAGCAAAAGGATCACCTTCCGACTTCTCACCCACGCACACAAAGCCCTCCACAACAAGGGACCGGAATACCTCAACCGTCGCCTCAGCTTCTATGCCCCCACCCGTCTCCTCCGTTCCTCTGGCCTCGCGCTCGCTGCCGTCCCTCGCATCTGCCGCTCCACGGCGGGTGGGAGGTCCTTCTCCTTCCTGGCAGCCAAGACCTGGAACACCCTCCCCACCAGCCTCAGGACCACCCAGGACCACTCCGCATTCCGGAGACTCCTCAAAACCTGGCTTTTCGAGCAGCAGTAACCCCCCCTTTCCCGTAGCGCCTTGAGACCCGCACGGGTGAGTAGCGCGCTTTATAAATGTTAATGATTTGATTTATTTGATTTGATTTGATGGTGCTAGTTTGTCCCGCTGAAAGCTCCAGAGCTTGTTGCCATTGAGGACAAAGACTTCAAAACAAGGCATCAAAACAGGCTGCCATCGTCGATTCAAACTCTGGATCCAGCAAGCCCCAAGACCCGCCAATGAGCCAGTCAACAAGACAAAAGAATAAAGAAAAGACTAATGGCCTTATTTAGAGTTTGGTCGAGGGGGACTAGTCTGTCACAAATGTGATGGACATCCTGTCCCTTGTATTCAAATGCCATTTTAGCCCATGGAACTTATAATACGGCAGAGGTGTTATCTGTTAGAAATGGGGTCTTTGGTTGGCAGTCAGGTTACCCCCTGTCCAAGCAAGGACCCTCACTCTAGTCAGGGTAAGTCACACACAATCCAGATTATCCTGTGCCCACCCTCTAATAGCTTGGCACTGAGCAGTCAGGCTTCACTTAGAAGGCAATGTGTGAAGTATTTGTGCAATAAATAATACAATAACACAATATTACACCACAAAAATACACCACACAGTGTTTAGAAAAATATATAATATTTATCTGGATATTTGTTGGTTCAATACGATAAAAGATGCAATAGGAATTTGTAGAGATATCACTGAAAAGTGATAGGAAGTGTCTTAAGTCTTTAAAAAGCAAACAAAGTCTCTTTCAAGCACAAAGTACCTGGTTCGGAGTGAAAAATCTCTGCAAAGGGCCGCAGAGGAAGAGATGCGTGGAAAATGGTGTGTGCGTCAGTTTCGCCCCTTCACACACGGACTTGCGCCGTTATTTTTCACGCGGGGAAGAAGTGCGTCGATTTCCGGCACGCGGACAGGTCTCCTCTGTGGGACGCGGCGTTTTCAGAAGCCCCGGGGTCTGTGCGTGGAATCCTGTGCTTGTTGTCCGGCTGCACGTCGTTCCAGTGGGCTGTGCATGGAATTTTCTTCCTCACGGCAGGCGCTGCGTCGATTTCCTCTCTGGAAGTCGGGTGGCGTTGTCCAGCGGGCCGTGCATCGAGGTTCCGGTCGCACCGCAGGCGTCACGTCAATCTTTTCCTCGCGGGGTCCAGCGGCGTCTTTCCGGTTCGCGTGCAGTGAATTTTTCACCGCAGAGCAAGCTGTGTGTCGAATTTTTCTCCGCACAACGAGTCCAGTTGCAAGAGAGAAGCCTTTTTGGTCCTGAGACTTCAGGGAACAGGAGGCAAGCTCTATCCAAGTCCTTGGAGAGCACTTCTGCAGCAAGGCAAGAGTTCAGCAAGACAGCAGGGCAACAGCAAGGCAGCAGTCCTTTGTAGAAACCAGTCAGGTGAGTCCTTTAGGCAGCCAGGCAGTTCTTCTTGGCAGGATGCAGGTTCTGGTTCGGGTTTCTTCTCCAGAAAGTGTCTGAGGTGGTAGGGCATAAGCCCTGTTTTATACCCAAATGTGCCTTTGAAGTGGGGGAGACTTCAAAGAGTGGCTTAGAAGTGCACCAGGTCTCCTTCCAGTTCAATCCTGTCTGCCAGGGTCCCAGTAGGGGGTGTTGCAGTCGTTTGTGTGAGAGCAGGCCCTCCACCTTCCCAGCCTAGGAAGACCCATTCAAAATGCAGATGTATGCAAGTGAGGCTGAGTGCCCTGTGTTTGGGGTGTGTCTGAGTGAATGCACAAGGAGCTGTCAACTAAACCCAGCCAGACGTGGATTGTAAGGCACAGAAAGATTTAAGTGCAGAGAAATGCTCACTTTATAAAAGTGGCATTTCTAAAATAGTAATATTAAATCCAACTTCACAAGTCAGCAGGATTTTCTATTATCATTCTGGCCATACTAAATATGACCTTCCTACTCCTTTCAGATCAGCAGCTATCACTTCAACAATGTATGAGGGCAGCCCCAATGTTAGCCTATATAGGGAGCAGGCCTCACAGTAGTGTAAAAATGAATTTGGGAGTTTTACACTACCAGGACGTGTAAACTACACAGGTACATGTCCTGCCTTTTACCCACACAGCACACTGCTCAAGGGGTTACCTAGGGCACACATTAGAGGTGACTTGTATGTAGAAAAAGGAGAGTTTTAGGCTTGGCAAGTACTTTTAAATGCCAAGTTGAAGTGGCAGTGAAACTGCACACACAGGCCTTGCAATGGCAGGCCTGAGACAAGGTAAAGGGGCTACTAAAGTGGGTGGCACAACCAGTGCTGCAGGTCCACTAGTAGCATTTAATTCACAGGCCCTGGGCACATATAGTGCACTCTACTAGGGTCTTCCAAATAAATCAAATAGCCAATCATGGATAAACCAATCAACAGTACAATTTACACAGAGAACATATGCACTTTAGCACTGGTTAGCAGTGATAAAGTGCCCAGAGTTCAAAAGCCAACAACAACAGGTCAGAAAAAATAGGAGGATGGAGGCAAAAAGTTTGGGGATGACCCTGTAAAAAGGGCTAGGTGCAACAGTATCCATCATATTTGGGATGGAGTAACCCACCACCAAACTCTAAATCAGGCCGTAAGTCCGAAGATAAACTTTTCACTGAGACCTAGCACTTAGCCTATCAGGCCCAAGTTCCATAGCAGTGGCCCTAAACATTTGACTTAGTTCTGATCCGGAATGACTGTTAAATATTGGGTTGTTGGTTGACTGGGGTGTGAAACCCTGGTCAAGCTGAATCCCAATCCTAGTCAGGGCAAGGCACCAGCAAACCCCAAAATTAACCAGTGTTCACCCTCTTGTAGCTTGGCACAGAGCAGTCAGACGTAACTTGAAGGCAATGTGTAAAGTTGAGGCTGCTGTAGATGAAAGATGCAAGGCCCTTGCACCGGGGAAAGCATCACACAGTGGTGGTTCTGTTGCATCTGTTCCAACCCATGCAGTAGAGGTGATGGGCTGTTTTCCAAGCAAAAGTGGTGATGCGTTGGTCCTGCTCCTGCAGCAGAGGATGAATTGGTTCAGGTAGAGCAAGCACCTTAGGACCACTTCCAAAAGTCCAGAACACGGTTGGTAACACTTGGCAGGACATCCTCAAAGATGGCAGAGTCTGGGTGCTGAAGCAGGGTGATTGGAAGTCTTTTATGTCTCTGAGACTTCGGATTAGGAGGCTAGCCAACTAGACCATGGAGTTACTCTAGGCTCTGGGTTGAAGAGCTGCAGGTCCAGTCCTTCTCACTCCTAGGGAAGAGGGCACAGGCACAGGTCAGCACAGCAAAGCATGAGTCCAGCATAGCAGCAGTCCAGCAGAGTGGCAGGCCTTCAGCAACAAATCAGTCCTTCTTCCTAGAGGAGTATCCACAGGTCCAGAAGCTTATTGAAGTGGTAGGCTCTGAGGTCCAATAATTATACTTTGGTACCCTGGTTTTGGACAGTGGTAGAAGCTTCTAGACAATATATTTGAAGTGCAAGCAATTCCCTTCCTCCACTGCCCTGGATCCAAGGTGGCTCTAATGAGAATACAGTGTCATTAAGCCCTTTGTGTTGAACAGGAAGCAGCCTATTCAACTGTAATTGAGGCTGTGTCCAGCTCATCCCTTCCATCCTGCCCGTAATGACCCATTAAGTCACACCTATGCTCTCATTTGAGTGGCTACCTAGGAGGAGTATCCCAAGCCCAACTGACAAATACCCCCAGTGATGTCACCAGAAATAGGCTGCAGGCGCCAAATGGCCAAGGCTAGAATATGACAACTTTCTAGAAGTGACATGAAGGGGTCATCTCTCCCCATTTGAAAGCAACCCTTTAAAATGTAATAAGGCAACAACAATATTATTTTATGGGAGTGAAAGGCATTTCAGTAGTGAAAAACAAAGTTTTTCACCACCAAGACATGTAAATCTAAAAAGAAAATGTCCTACTTTTGACTACATTGCACCCTGTCCTCTGGGCTGTGTACGGACTATTGTAGAGGTGACATATGCACTAAAGAGGAAAGGTTAGGCCTGGTAGAAGGTTAAGTCTGACAGGTTGACATGAGAGTTCAAACTGTACACATAAGTGCTGCTATGGCAGACCTGAGACATGATTAAATGGCTACTTAAGTGGATGGCAAAACCAGTGTTGCAGGCCTACTAGTAGCATTTCATTTACATGCATTGGGCCCATGTAGTGCACTTTACTTGGGACTTATAAGTAAATTAAATATGCCAATTGGAGGAAAAAACAATATGACCATGTTTTAAGTAGTGAGTACATGCACTTTAGCACTGCTAGCAGTGGTAAAGTGCTCAAAGTCATAAGGCCAGCAAAAATAGGTCCAACAACATGGAGGAGGAGAGGCCAAAAGATTGGGGGAAGCCCACCCTAAGGCTGACGGGTCTAACACATGTCCCCCAGCTGAAAGTGGAGACAGCTACCCAAACCTGTGGGATTTCTCTTCAATGAGGTGGGAAAACCTGTATAGACCAACAGCTTTGGTCCCAGGACAGTGTTCCTGACCCAGGACAGTGTTCCTGTCAGAGTCACCAGATCCTCGGGGTCTGTGCACATTCCCAACACTTCCCCACAATTCAGCTCCAATACTCTGGTTAGATTTGTCACAGAGTCTAAGAGAGTCCAAGTGGGGAAAAGGGGATTAGGAAGGGAACAGCTGAGAAGGAGACCTGTAGGAAGCAAAAGGTTAAAACACACAACATCAAAATTACATTTCATGAAATCAGTACTATGCTATAACTCTAAGCTTCGTCATTCTGAGAACATGAACAACCTTAGAATAGTCTTAAAATGACTAGGCTTTTGGATGACTGAATACTTGTGGAGGTAACAAGAAAAGTTAGATAAAAACTTTCAGATTCAAGTACTTTCTTTAGCATGAGAATCAGGAAACAATCTGAGTAATTTCTGAACCATCATAGGAATCTTATTTTAAGAATACATATCAGGAACACACAGCATTACATCTAGAACTCTGGTCTTGTTGTGTTCTCTCAAAACATTGAAAAGTGAATTGCGCACATTGCAGGTTTTTACGTAGTTATTAAACACCATAAAAGGATTGTGCACCATGAAATCACACAACGTAGATTCAAGGAATAAATCACGTGACTTGTCAACTCGAATGCTACCAAGGAAATGCCTTAGAATGGTAGCGCACAGTAAATAACATGAATTAAACATGAGGAAGGAATCGCGTGTCTTGCCGATTTGAATGCCACCATGAAACTGCCAAGAAATGGTAGTGTACAATGAATATCATGAATTAACCACAAGGAAAGAATCGCGCGTCTTGCCGATTCGAATGCCACCATGAAAATGCCTCGGAAATGGTAGCGTACAATGAATATCAATAATTACACACAGGTCTCCTCTGTGGGACGTGGGGTTTTCAGAAGCCCCGGGGTCTGTGCGTGGAATCCTGTGCTTGTTGTCCGGCTGCACGTCGTTCCAGTGGGCTGTGCATGGAATTTTCTTCCTCACGGCAGGCGCTGCGTCGATTTCCTCTCTGGAAGTCGGGCGGCGTTGTCCAGCGGGCCGTGCATCGAGGTTCCGGTCGCACCGCAGTCGTCGCGTCAATCTTTTCCTCGCGGGGTCCAGTGGCGTCTTTCCGGTTCGCGTGCAGTGAATTTTTCACCGCAGAGCAAGCTGTGTGTCGAATTTTTCTCCGCACAACGAGTCCAGTTGCAAGAGAGAAGCCTTTTTGGTCCTGAGACTTCAGGGAACAGGAGGCAAGCTCTATCCAAGTCCTTGGAGAGCACTTCTGCAGCAAGGCAAGAGTTCAGCAAGACAGCAGGGCAACAGCAAGGCAGCAGTCCTTTGTAGAAACCAGTCAGGTGAGTCCTTTAGGCAGCCAGGCAGTTCTTCTTGGCAGGATGCAGGTTCTGGTTCGGGTTTCTTCTCCAGAAAGTGTCTGAGGTGGTAGGGCATAAGCCCTGTTTTATACCCAAATGTGCCTTTGAAGTGGGGGAGACTTCAAAGAGTGGCTTAGAAGTGCACCAGGTCTCCTTCCAGTTCAATCCTGTCTGCCAGGGTCCCAGTAGGGGGTGTTGCAGTCGTTTGTGTGAGAGCAGGCCCTCCACCTTCCCAGCCTAGGAAGACCCATTCAAAATGCAGATGTATGCAAGTGAGGCTGAGTGCCCTGTGTTTTGGGTGTGTCTGAGTGAATGCACAAGGAGCTGTCAACTAAACCCAGCCAGACGTGGATTGTAAGGCACAGAAAGATTTAAGTGCAGAGAAATGCTCACTTTATAAAAGTGGCATTTCTAAAATAGTAATATTAAATCCAACTTCACAAGTCAGCAGGATTTTCTATTATCATTCTGGCCATACTAAATATGACCTTCCTACTCCTTTCAGATCAGCAGCTATCACTTCAACAATGTATGAGGACAGCCCCAATGTTAGCCTATATAGCGAGCAGGCCTCACAGTAGTGTAAAAATGAATTTGGGAGTTTTACACTACCAGGACGTGTAAACTACACAGGTACATGTCCTGCCTTTTACCCACACAGCACACTGCTCAAGGGGTTACCTAGGGCACACATTAGAGGTGACTTGTATGTAGAAAAAGGAGAGTTTTAGGCTTGGCAAGTACTTTTAAATGCCAAGTTGAAGTGGCAGTGAAACTGCACACACAGGCCTTGCAATGGCAGGCCTGAGACAAGGTAAAGGGGCTACTAAAGTGGGTGGCACAACCAGTGCTGCAGGTCCACTAGTAGCATTTAATTCACAGGCCCTGGGCACATATAGTGCACTCTACTAGGGTCTTCCAAATAAATCAAATAGCCAATCATGGATAAACCAATCAACAGTACAATTTACACAGAGAGCATATGCACTTTAGCACTGGTTAGCAGTGATAAAGTGCCCAGAGTTCAAAAGCCAACAACAACAGGTCAGAAAAAATAGGAGGATGGAGGCAAAAAGTTTGGGGATGACCCTGTAAAAAGGGCTAGGTGCAACAGTATCCATCATATTTGGGATGGAGTAACCCACCACCAAACTCTAAATCAGGCCGTAAGTCCGAAGATAAACTTTTCACTGAGACCTAGCACTTAGCCTATCAGGCCCAAGCTCCAAAGCAGTGGCCCTAAACATTTGACTTAGTTCTGATCCGGAATGACTGTTAAATATTGGGTTGTTGGTTGACTGGGGTGTGAAACCCTGGTCAAGCTGAATCCCAATCCTAGTCAGGGCAAGGCACCAGCAAACCCCAAAATTAACCAGTGTTCACCCTCTTGTAGCTTGGCACAGAGCAGTCAGACGTAACTTGAAGGCAATGTGTAAAGTTGAGGCTGCTGTAGATGAAAGATGCAAGGCCCTTGCACCGGGGAAAGCATCACACAGTGGTGGTTCTGTTGCATCTGTTCCAACCCATGCAGTAGAGGTGATGGGCTGTTTTCCAAGCAAAAGTGGTGATGCGTTGGTCCTGCTCCTGCAGCAGAGGATGAATTGGTTCAGGTAGAGCAAGCACCTTAGGACCACTTCCAAAAGTCCAGAACACGGTTGGTAACACTTGGCAGGACATCCTCAAAGATGGCAGAGTCTGGGTGCTGAAGCAGGGTGATTGGAAGTCTTTTATGTCTCTGAGACTTCGGATTAGGAGGCTAGCCAACTAGACCATGGAGTTACTCTAGGCTCTGGGTTGAAGAGCTGCAGGTCCAGTCCTTCTCACTCCTAGGGAAGAGGGCACAGGCACAGGTCAGCACAGCAAAGCATGAGTCCAGCATAGCAGCAGTCCAGCAGAGTGGCAGGCCTTCAGCAACAAATCAGTCCTTCTTCCTAGAGGAGTATCCACAGGTCCAGAAGCTTATTGAAGTGGTAGGCTCTGAGGTCCAATAATTATACTTTGGTACCCTGGTTTTGAACAGTGGTAGAAGCTTCTAGACAATATATTTGAAGTGCAAGCAATTCCCTTCCTCCAATGCCCTGGATCCAAGGTGGCTCTAATGAGAATACAGTGTCATTAAGCCCTTTGTGTTGAACAGGAAGCAGCCTATTCAACTGTAATTGAGGCTGTGTCCAGCTCATCCCTTCCATCCTGCCCGTAATGACCCATTAAGTCACACCTAAGCTCTCATTTGAGTGGCTACCTAGGAGGAGTATCCCAAGCCCAACTGACAAATACCCCCAGTGATGTCACCAGAAATAGGCTGCAGGCGCCAAATGGCCAAGGCTAGAATATGACAACTTTCTAGAAGTGACATGAAGGGGTCATCTCTCCCCATTTGAAAGCAACCCTTTAAAATGTAATAAGGCAACAACAATATTATTTTATGGGAGTGAAAGGCATTTCAGTAGTGAAAAACAAAGTTTTTCACCACCAAGACATGTAAATCTAAAAAGAAAATGTCCTACTTTTGACTACATTGCACCCTGTCCTCTGGGCTGTGTACGGACTATTGTAGAGGTGACATATGCACTAAAGAGGAAAGGTTAGGCCTGGTAGAAGGTTTAGTCTGACAGGTTGACATGAGAGTTCAAACTGTACACATAAGTGCTGCTATGGCAGACCTGAGACATGATTAAATGGCTACTTAAGTGGATGGCAAAACCAGTGTTGCAGGCCTACTAGTAGCATTTCATTTACATGCATTGGGCCCATGTAGTGCACTTTACTTGGGACTTATAAGTAAATTAAATATGCCAATTGGAGGAAAAAACAATATGACCATGTTTTAAGGAGTGAGTACATGCACTTTAGCACTGCTAGCAGTGGTAAAGTGCTCAAAGTCATAAGGCCAGCAAAAATAGGTCCAACAACATGGAGGAGGAGAGGCCAAAAGATTGGGGGAAGCCCACCCTAAGGCTGACGGGTCTAACACATGTCCCCCAGCTGAAAGTGGAGACAGCTACCCAAACCTGTGGGATTTCTCTTCAATGAGGTGGGAAAACCTGTATAGACCAACAGCTTTGGTCCCAGGACAGTGTTCCTGACCCAGGACAGTGTTCCTGTCAGAGTCACCAGATCCTCGGGGTCTGTGCACATTCCCAACACTTCCCCACAATTCAGCTCCAATACTCTGGTTAGATTTGTCACAGAGTCTAAGAGAGTCCAAGTGGGGAAAAGGGGATTAGGAAGGGAACAGCTGAGAAGGAGACCTGTAGGAAGCCAAAGGTTAAAACACACAAACATCAAAATTACATTTCATGAAATCAGTACTATGCTATAACTCTAAGCTTCGTCATTCTGAGAACATGAACAACCTTAGAATAGTCTTAAAATGACTAGGCTTTTGGATGACTGAATACTTGTGGAGGTAACAAGAAAAGTTAGATAAAAACTTTCAGATTCAAGTACTTTCTTTAGCATGAGAATCAGGAAACAATCTGAGTAATTTCTGAACCATCATAGGAATCTTATTTTAAGAATACATATCAGGAACACACAGCATTACATCTAGAACTCTGGTCTTGTTGTGTTCTCTCAAAACATTGAAAAGTGAATTGCGCACATTGCAGGTTTTTACGTAGTTATTAAACACCATAAAAGGATTGTGCACCATGAAATCACACAACGTAGATTCAAGGAATAAATCACGTGACTTGTCAACTCGAATGCTACCAAGGAAATGCCTTAGAATGGTAGCGCACAGTAAATAACATGAATTAAACATGAGGAAGGAATCGCGTGTCTTGCCGATTTGAATGCCACCATGAAACTGCCAAGAAATGGTAGTGTACAATGAATATCATGAATTAACCACAAGGAAAGAATCGCGCGTCTTGCCGATTCGAATGCCACCATGAAAATGCCTCGGAAATGGTAGCGTACAATGAATATCAATAATTACACACAAGGAAAGAATCGTGCGTGTTGCCGATTCGATTGGCATCATGAAACTGCCAAGGAAATGGTAGCGTACAATGAATATCAAGAATTACACACAAGGAAAGAATCACGCATGTTGCCGATTTGAATGCCACCATGAAACTGCCAAGAAAATGGTAGGGTACAATGAATATCAAGAATTACACACAAGGAAAGAATCGCGCGTGTTAGCGATCCGAATGCCACCATGAAACTGCCAAGTAAATGGTAGCGTACAATGAATATCAAGAATTACACACAAGGAAAGAATCGCGCGTGTTGCCGATTTGAATGCCACCATGAAACTACCAAGGAAATATTAGCGTACAAATGAATATCAAGAATTACACACAAGGAAAGAATCGCGCGCGTTGCCGATTCGAATATAAGCATGCAAATGCCATGAGAAATCCAAACACACAATAACACGCGCAAGAGCAAAATGTTTTTAACATGAAGAATTAGGCCCAAGAATTTGAGCGTCAAAGATTACGGGGTCGGGGGCCCAGCCCAACATCTGCCTTACCACCCTGACTAAGGATCACCACTGTAGTATGAAGCACAGAGGCCTGGAAGGTCAAGTTAGGCCGCCGGAACAGGAGCTCAGGAAGTTGCTTCTGCTCTGCACCGGGACCTCTGAATAGTGAGCACGTGGAGCTGGGCTGGTTCCTTTTTATAGAGTCTTTGCCCAGCCCACAACCACACCCAGACATGCTGCCGGGAAAGCTTCTAGAAGGCCCTGGAAAGGGACCACACTATGACTCACTCTGAAAGCCTGCAGCAATACATTGCAAATGAACAGTATTTATAAGCACCTTAAGAATGAATCTTTTGGATTGAATTCTGCAATGCAAAAGGTTAAACAATAACATATCATCACAATGCATAAATTACATTACCTTGAGAGTGCTGGGTTTTTGCATTCTAGACGCTCGTAGAGCGCGCACTGTCCTGGTGTTGACAGTTCCACCATAAATTCAATCCCTGGGGAAACCTCAACAATTTAATATTTTCACCCCTCCTTCGCATTTGTCTAAAACCAGAAGTGAATCCCAAATAACTATGACCTCAGCTTCTTCAGTGCTTCTCTCTCACTAGCAGTCCATCTCAGTTCCCTGGGAAGTAATCTCCTAGATGAATGCTAGAGGTTGAGCTAAGCCCTCCTCACTTAGCTGTTATAGGTCTGCCCCCATGCCATACTGCGAGGTATCTGTTTGAACAATTATCTTCTGGGAAAAGTCAGGGGTCTTGAGCACAGGGGCTGTGCGTGTGGCTTGTTTTAGGGAGTCAAGGCTATGGTCAGGCCTCCATACAGAACACATTTTTGGGATGCTTCTTGGAAGTCAGTTCAGGCAAGGTGGCAACAACTGTGACATACCCCTTGTTAAAAAATGAGTTGTTGGCTGATGGGGTATGAACCCAGGTCAAGCAGCAACTGCAATCCTAATTAGGGTAAGGCACAAGCAACCTCAAATTAACCTGTGCTCAACCCCCAGGTAGTTTGGTACAGTGTAGTCAGGCTTAACTTAAAGACAATGGCCCTCATTCTGACCCTGGCGGTCGGCGGAGAGACGGCGGTCGGACCGCGAACAGACCGGCGGTATTAAAAATGGCATTCTGACCGCGGCGGTCCCCGCCGCGACCGACCGCTACTTCTCCACTCCGACCGCCACGGCGGTCATGACCGCGGGGCTGGAGTTTGCGCACTCCGGCCCGGCGGTCGTCCCAAGACCGCCAAGGGTATTATGACCCTGCCTACCGCCGCGGTTTCTTGCGGGCGGGAACCGCCGTGCGAACCATGGCGGTAAGCACTATCGGGGCCAGGGAATTCCTTCCCTGGCACTGATAGGGGTCTCCCCCACCCCCCACTACCCACCCGAGTCCTCCCCCCACACCCTCCACCCCCCTGCCACCCCCCAGAGGTGGTACGAACCCCCTCCCCACCCCCACCCCGACATGCACATACATGTACCCCGACATGCACACACCCCCAACATGCACATATACACGCCCCCTACACACACATACACAACGGGGACACATACCCGCACACATACATGCCGACATGCGCACCTGCCGAACAGCACACATTACCCATAGACACAGCAGCACCCCCCGCCCGCATACACGCACTCACACACCCACTCTACACACTCACACGCACACCCCCATGCACGCCCACATCACACAACACCCCCCCACCCCCTCCCCTCACGGACGATCAACTTACCTTGTGCGTTGGTCCTCCGGGAGGCGACGGGAGCCATAGGGACGTGACCGCCAACAGAAGACCGCCAACAGAAGACCGCCACACAGAAATGTGGGTCGTAATTCTGTGGGCGGTGTTCTGCTGGCGTGGCGGTGGAGGTTGACCAGTCTCCACTTTCCCGCCGACCGCCAGTGTGGCTGCTGGCGGTTTTCCGGCGGAACGCTCCCACCGGTCAGAATGCGCACAGCGGCACACCGCCGCGGTCGGCGGTCTTCACCGCGGCGGTAACTCAGCGGTCTTGCGAAAAGACCGCCAAGGTCAGAATGAGGGCCAATGTGTTAAATATTTGTGCAGCACTTCAAACAATAAAGCAGTGATAACACCACACAAACAGATCCCACACCAGGTTAGAAAAGTAGAGCAAAATAAAAAATTTAAAAAAAAGCAAGACCAAAACGACAAAAATCCAATCAGTAGAACTTGTGATGAATTTAAAAAAAAAAAAACTTTAAAATAGTGCCCAAAAGCATATCACACTGGATAGGGTCAAAGTTAAAAGTTCAAGCTGACTGCAATGGAGCATGGGTCGGATACAGTCCTCGATTATTCCCTTTGAAGGTTAACCTTCTCAAGCTTTGTAACAAGTGTACCGTTTGTGGGTAAGAAGTTTGTCGGGAGCAAGAAAAGCATTGCTGGCAAGTGTCAGTGGGGAACAAAGAGCATGTTGGGCATTGCAGAGGAGCAGGCTGGAGGCTCGCAGTGACAATCCACATTTGTGGGTGAGTATTGCTGTATGAATAGACAAACTTGCACTTGCTTGCACTGATACTGTGCAAGCAATGTGGTTCTTGTGCAATCTGGACCATTTGTGGGTGCAAAGAACCCAAAAGCTTAAATTAAAGAGCTCTAGAGCCACAGCAAGGGGCCTTGACCCGAGAGGCATCTCTTGGGGAGTCAGAAACTTGTTAAAGATTGGTCCAGGAGCTTTGAAGAACCTGTCATATACCTCAGGCTCAGATCAGAAGGCCCGCAGACTAGCCCTTTGAGTCACTCTGGGGACCTGGCTATACGGTGGAAGTGCAGATTCAGTCTTCTTCCCCAGGCAAGAGGGCAGCAGGCAGCAACTCAGTACAGCAGGTCAGCATTTTCCTGTAGAGCAAGCACCCAGCAGAGTGGCAGTCCTTGTAACAGCACATCAGTCCTTCCTGGCAGAGTATCCACAGGTCCAGAAGTATACTGGACTTATTCTTTAGAGCCTTGGTTCTTTAAGGCAGGAAAAGCCTGCCAGTGTACTGTGCTAGGGAAACTATCCTTCCCACTTCCATGATCTGGCTATCCCCAGTGTCTCTCAGAGGAGTGACTGGGACCCCATTCACTTTCACCTGGTAGAAGAGACAACTCCTACCCACAGGGATCCCCAACTCACCCTCTTAATCCACCTCCTAGCTGGGTAATTATGGCATGACCAATGACCTGCCCCCGGGGACTACTCACCTCTGAGGTCACAATGGCCACCCTGGTAGAGGTCCCACCAGTTGGTAGATTCTTTGGACACAGTCCCTTTGCTAATGTCTTACTTGAGAACAATCAAAGCAGCGGGATGGGAAATGATTCACCATGTGCCACTTCCCACCAGGACCTTTCTCTTTTTTTCTCAGAAGGAACATGGGAATCCTTTCCCTCCTCATTAGCCTGAGACTTTTCTGGGTCTCCCTTACTGCCTCTCTCAATCTGCTGAGGGGTACTCTTAGAAATGGGTATCTGGTTGGCAGTCAGTTTGCAGTCTGTCCAAGCAGGGACCTTCACTCGAGTCAGGGTAAGGAAGTTACACTCATCAGATAACCCTTGCTCAACCCCTTGGCAGCTTAGCACAAGCAATCAGGCTTATCCCAAAGGGAATGTGTAAACTATTTGTACCAACACACACAGTAATACAGTAAAAACACTACAAAAGGGACACAGTACCAGTCTAAATAAATAGCCAATATTTATCTAAATCAAACAAAACTAAAACAACAAAAATCCAACATACACAAGCAAAGTTATGAATTTTAAAGTTAAAGAGCCTTAATCCATAGAAATAAAGGGATGTGTTGTTTTTACACAAAGTACCTGGTATGCGTGAAAAAATAAAGCCACACGGGTGAGCATGCATCAGAAAAATTAGTGATGAGTTGATTCCTGACTCGCAAGTTAGTCTGTGCATTGTTTATTCTCCGGTTGGGTAGGCGTGGGTCCTTTTTCTCTCCTGCAGAAGAGCGATGCATTGATTTCCGGACAGGGAACTTCGGGTCTGTGCAGGTTCACTGTGGTTTTGATGCCCAGCGACAATGTGTGCGAAATCCTGGTGCACGGTGGTGAAGAGCCACGCTGCGTGGGTGATGCATCGATTTTATCAGCCGCAAGCTAGTTTTGTGTCGATTTTCCGGCCACAATGCAAGTGGTGCAATGATTTTTCAGCCTCAAAGCAGGTGCTGCCGTAATCTTTCTTCGCTCATCTCCTGTGTGTAGTTTTTAGTATTGTTTCCACCAGCTCCTCCTTTCAACCCAGCAAAGCACACTTAGAGACAAAGGGGCAGTACTCCTCCTCCAGCTCTTCAGCTCTACTCCTTGGCAGAGGTTCCTCTTGTTCCAGAAGCAATCTAGAAGTGTGGGGTTTTGGGTCCACTACTTATATCCATTTCTGCCTTTGAAGTAGGCAAACTTCAATGGAAAGTCTCTGTTGCTCATAAGATCTTGCCTTGCCCAGGCCTTGTCCCAGACACACACCAGGGGGGTTAGAGACTGCATTGTGTCAGGACAGGCACAGCCCTTTCAGGTATAAGTGTCAGCCTCTCCCTCCCCACTCTAGCAGAGGAGACTCATCAGGATAAGCAGGACACTCCTCAGCTCCCTTTGTCCAACTGTCTACAGGGAATTCACAAACAGCCCAACTTGTTGCCTGACCCAGACATGGATTCCACAAGCAGGCAGAGGCGCAGCATGGTTAAGCAAGAAAATCCCCACTTTCTAAAAGTGCCATTTTCAAACTGGCAATCTAAAATCTAACCTGGCCAAAAGATGTATTTTTAAATAGTGAGTTCAGAGACCCAAAAGTTCAAATCTCTATCTTCTCCTCATGGGACACTACACTTAAAAGACATTTAAAGGCAGTCCTCATTTTAATCTGTGAGAGAGATAGGCCTTGCAACAGTGAAAACCAAATTTGGCAGTATTCCATGTCAGGACACATCAGTTCATGTCCTACCTTTAACATCCACTGAAGCCGACCCTTGGTGTTGACTAGGGCTTACCTTAGGGGTGCGTTACATGTACAAAAAGGGAAGGTTTGGGCCTGGCAAGTGGGTACACTAGCCACATTGCATTGGCAGTTTAGAACTGCACACACAGACACTGCAGTGGCAGGCCGAGCGATGTTTACAGGGCTACTCATGCGGGGGGCACAATCAGTGCTGCAGGCCCACTAGTAGCATTTGATTCACAGGCTCAGGGTAAATCTACTGCACGTTACTGGGGATTTACTAGTAAATCAAATATGGCAATCATAGAAAAGCCTATTACACATACAGTTTACACAGAGAGCAGTTGCACTTTAGCACTGGTCAGCAGTGGTAACATGCCCAGAGGATCAAAATGAGCAAAGATGAAGTCCAGCACACAGTGAAAAATACAGGAAGCAGAGGCAAAAAGTTTGGGGAAACCACACCAAGGATGTCGGAGTTCAGCAGGAACCTAAGCCATCCTTCTTGGGGTCACTCCCAGGTAATGTTTTGGCTCTCTGGTGCTGACCCAGAGGTCCATCTCCTCAGAAAGTTTCCTGGGGACAGTCAATTTGCTATCTACTAGGTGTTGGTGCAGCTCTGTACAACATGTATTGAGCATGTGCTCCCTCATTATTAGGTTATATAGCCCAGTAACATCATCCACTTTGCTGCTCCTCACCCAGTCCTTTAGTGACTTGCTGGCATAAGCTATTAAATCCACCCAGGACTGATTTGGGAGCTTGTGGCTGTCCTTAAAGCTCTGACAGTAGTTTTCAGGGGTCAGCCCAAACTTAGCAACAAGGATTGACTTCATGGGGATATACCAACCTCAGTGGTCAGTTCTTGCTCTAGGAGGAGACAAACTTGCAGTGGATTATGCCAATTCTTTGTGCGAATGGCAAAGATCTGGTGCAAACGGGCCCGCTCACAGTTGTGAAGATCGAAAAAAGCTTGAATTAAAAAGCTCTAGAGCAACCCCAGGTCCCATGATCTGGGAGGCACCTCTTGGGGACTGAAAATAATTGAAGATGGACCCGGGAGCTCTGGGGGTCTGTTATTTCCCTGAGGCTTAGATCAGGAGTCCAGCAGACTAGCTCTTGTAGTCACTCTGGGTGTCATGGTAACCTCCATGCCTCTGTGAAGACCTGCTACTTTGCGCATGGTAACATATAACAGAGACATCCCTAGGGACATTCTGGTATGTGGCACATCTTGAACACCAATGGAATAATATGGCGGATAATGATTGATGAACACATGGTAAATATATTCTGGAATGCGTCAAGTAGTGCACATCAATTTAATAAAGCCATTCTAGTGTGTGGCCCACATTAAGTGCGGCGCTATGAGTTATGGAGACATTTGGTACTAACATGAGTGATAGAGACACTTGGCTGCAATAAGGTAAATGTGTGATGGAGACACATGTGGGGAGTCAATGACATACTATTGAATCAGGAGACACCATGTTATAAGGTTAAAGCCCATCTCAATCTACCTTATATGCCCAAGAGTGTAGAATGAGAGCAGTCTAAATCTCTGATACCATTGCTTGCAACTGTGGTAACTTAGCAAGGCCGTTGCATTTCCGTCTGTGGCTGGGCTTTCTTGTACTTCAAGGTATGCCTGACAGCAGCACAGTCACGGTCAGAGGCGGATGCCTTTAGCCATACAGTTGAAGTCGTATGTGGCAGAGTTTTAAGCTACAAGTGTATTTAAGATGTTTGGAGTGTGTGAATAAGTTTGGACATTTTGAAGACACTAGTGAGCTATTAGAATAAGCTCACTGCTGAAAGGCCTCTCAAAACTGTAACAAAGATGCTTTACGCATTGTATTCTTTGATGAAAGGTATCTACGCATTGTTTTCATTCAAGTCACTCACAAGTGTGAACCAAGGTGAAATATGATAAGGTCCTGAGTACCACAAATCTAAAGTCAACTATTATTGTGAATGATACCCTTGAGTGATAACCAAAGTGTATTATGACAAGGTTCTGAATAGCACAGATTGTAGTTCAGTCAACAGTTCCTAATCCAGAGACTTGTGGCAGATTCTTTCATATTGGGCCTAACAACAAGGTTGATTCATGGCAGTTTACCCAACAGGTATGGGATAGCGATGCATGTCTTAAGTACTACGTGAGAGCAGTGAGACAAGAGTAATCTTTGCCCAGTATCACAGTTAACCCACGTCACCATCTTGTACCAAGTGTCCCTCTCTGCAGTAACTTCTCTAACACCTTACCCCTTCTCTGGCCATTTCAAACCTCTGTATCAGTAGTCAGACTCTGTGCTGCTGGAAGGTGGGCATATTGAGGGGACTGCTCATAGGAACTACACAACCTGCCACTGGGGTCCTGGGTGCAATATGGAGGTGCAAGTGCAGATCTTCCTCCCCAGGCAAGTGGGCAGCAGGCCAGCACAGCAGGTCAACAGTTCCTTGTAGAACAGCAGTCCAGCAGAATGACAGTCCTTGGAACAGCACAGCAACCCTTCTTCCTGACAGAGTATCCACTGGTCCAGAAGTTTACTGAAGTGGTGGGGTCTGAGGTCCACTATTTATACTTTGGTACACTGGTTACGGAAGATGTGAGAAGCTTTTTGACAGTGGCTTTGAAGTGCAAGAAACCCTCTTCCTCCCCTGCCCTGGCTCCATGGTGGCTGGAGCTGTTAAGCCCTTTTTGTCTGAACAAGACACAGCCTAGTTATGGTGTAAATGAGGCTGTGTTCAGCTCTTCCCTCCCATTCTGCCCAAGATGAGCCATTAAGTCACAGCTGAGCTCCCATTGCTTGTGGCTGTCTGGGAGGATTACACAAAGCCCAACTGCCAAGTGCACCCATTCATGGGACCAGAGACAGATTGCTGGCACCAAATGGCTAAGGCAACAAAATGCCAACTTTCTACAAGTGGCATTTTTTTTTAGAATTGCAATTTGAAAATCAAACTTCACCATAAGTCAGGTTTTAACCTGTGATTCCAGAGATACCAGACATGGAGGGGTCATCTCTTCCTATTTGAAAGCTACACTTACAAAATGTAATAAGGCCACCCCAATGTTATCCTATGGGGTGTCGAGATGGGGCCATTCACCTGAAAAGCAGGATAAATGCAGGGGCAATGGTATGACCCCGACCTCCTGGAACACCTCTCGGCACTTCCTGGTGGACACAGAAACCCCAGCAGGTGTCCCAAAGGGAAAGGGGGAGTGGAAGAGAAAGAGACAAAACACTGCCACGTCTTGCCGGTTCAGCCAGGCACCCTGTATCTTCGGGGTCAGGTCGTTGTTGACAGAGTGACAGATTGACAGAGTGATAGTAGAGTTAGTGCACTCAACTTCTTTGAAACTGAATCTCTCTTTCTGATATGGCCATGGGAGAGGTAGAAGAAGAACACCAGGGTGCCCCAGCACTTTTCTTGGATAATAATAACCGTTGGCACACTTACTAACACTACATTACCAAAAACCGAAACTGAGTACCATAACAATAAGTACTGAGACACTAGGGCTGGCTTCACAGAGATTCACTGTTGCACACTACAATTAGAACTGTGGTTGCATGTATCATGCACAAGAAAGACAAACAAGGGCATTAATTATATTATGTATAACTTTCCTGCATGCATAGGGTTAAAGTAAAAGGAACAAAAACAATCCACAAAATACAAATGTCCTCTCTGTGTGTAAACAGTTAGGATGGCACAGTTTGGTTTGGTTTCACTGTGTGTGAAAACCCCTTCAAAAACAAATTCCTCAAACCTGAAACACATGCATGAATGACCCAATTTAAATGCAAGAGTTATGCTATTAGAGAAAGAAAAGTCACGTAAATGCTCTTTTAAAATTGCACTGTGACTTTTTGTAGTACTTGAGCACAAGCATATTTCCTGAAGCACATTTAGGCAAGTAACTACAATAATAATGTAGAATGTTCAGAAATGCATTTGTCTCTTCAAGATAAGCACTCTGCTAAAATAGGAGGTCTGAAATACACCAGCTGTTCTAGGAAAGCGCAGGCCTCAACGAATAAACTCCCTGGAGAATACTGGTCACTTAGCTGCAGTCTTTTCCAGAGTACTGGAGGAATGCCTGGTGTCAGCTGGTACAGGAATGAAGAGAAGAATTGCCTCAAAAGTCCTGAATATGAGGATCACAGCAGGGGTTGGAGTGCCAAATCAGATGCTGAGATCAGGAAGCAAAATAAAGCCAAGCAGGGAGGCATGCTTCACTCTGCTATTTATAGCCAATCAGGAAAGCAGTTGAGTTTCCACATGTGGATGAGTCACCACACCCAATTAGAAGCACATGTCTACACCACACCCAATTAGAAGCGCATGTCTGCACCTGCTCACATTAGCAAACAACATTGGTAAAACAAGCATTAATAAAACCAATTGTGTAACACAGCACATTGTTTACTTAGAAACATGAAGGTTTAACCAAGAACAGAGATATGATTTAACCCTAATCTCTGGGGATGCTGACATATAATGCAGGAGGCACTGTGGGGATTCCTGACATGGGGGAAATAGACATTGCAATATCGAAAAGATGCGACTTTTTCAGTAAGAGGGCATGCAAAACTAAAAAGTGCATGTACTACTCGCGGAATATGTTGTATCCTGCCCTCTGGGCTGCCCAGGGCTTGCCCTAAGGATAACTATTATGTATTAAAGAGGAACGTTTGAGGCCAGCAAAAGTTTTTTTTTTTTTTTTTTTTTTGCAAGGTCGACATAGCAGTTTAAACTGCACACACAGGCTCTGCAATAACATGTCTGAGACATGTTTAAAGGGCTACCTAACTGGGTGGCACAGTCAGTGCTGCAGGTCTACTAGTAACATTTAATTTACATGTCCTGGGCACATGCAGAGCACTAAACAAAGGACATATAAGTACATTAAATATGTCAATTAGGGGAAAAGCCCATATTACAATTTCTTAAGGACCGAAGACATGCACCTTATCACTGGTTAGCAGTGGTAAAATGCTCAGAGCTGTCAGGCCAACAAAGATAGGTCCAGCAAAATGGAGGAGGAGAGGAAAAAAGTGTGGGGAGACCACCCCAAGGCTGACAGGTCTAACATTGACCAAATGCTGCAAGTGGAGCTTTATGCTTTTTGGCACTAGAATGCATATTTTTTTATTTATTCTATGAAAATGCATATTTCTGCATCCATGCATTGGGTTGCTGTCATTTCAGTGTCATTTTAACAAATAAAATATTGTATATTTTTAAAAGTTGATGCTGGATTTTTATTGTGTTGCATCTTTTACTTATTTACTGTTTTAGTGGCATTAAATGCTTTACACATACCTGTCTCCTACGTTAAGCCTGACTGCTCATTTACTAAGCTACCAGTCCTTGAGCAATGATTTGTTTATTGAGATTTCACTAGACCTATTGGTGATTGTGGTATTATTAACAGCTGAGGATGCATAACCACACCAATGAATAACCCACTTTCCTAAAGTAATATTGCTACCCCTAGGATAATGGGTCCTCGCCAAAACACTCCTCTCACAGTAGCCCACTCAATTCACCATGGGAGTGTGCCAAAATATTACACCCACCTGGCTGGTGGGGATCTCTAAATCTTGTGAGCTGTCCTCCACCATGGAAGCAGAGCCCAGAGCAAAAAACAAGGCGAAACAAAAGTATTTCTCCTTGTTGCGCCATTCTAATGCCACACCTGGGAAGGCATTTGTTTTTGGTGCTGCCTCATGATTGTGTTTCTTTGTAAATCATGGGCAGTGTGAAAAAGCAATGGGTGTTGCGTGGGTGTAGGAGGCTGGCCCTCTATGTAGTGTGCAAAGCTAGGCACTCTGTGAAAAGGGGTCCTGGCAATCACATGTTGTTTCACAGATGTAAAAACTAGACCACCTAATGCTCTAATTTTTATAGCAGCTTGGTTGAGCAGTCAGGCTAATATTGCAGAAGTGCAAAGCATTTGTTGTACTGACAGTATCAGTAAATCGAGGCACATAACAAAAGAATAACTTAAAACTAATTTACAAAAATACTTCAGATTTTTATAAAAAATTTAAGACAAAGATCATCAAAATCAGGTGAGTACTTTTTAAGATATGAATTTTTAATGTTTTAATAAATTTAGAGGCAGATTTAAGGAGAGTGTGCAGTGCCACTTTCCTTGTGCCCCCTCCCGCCACCATGTTTGTGCTATATTTAAAATACAGCGCACCACGGGGCGGGGTAAGGGGGCAATAGCGTATTTTTTTTTCCACTATTGATGTACTCTGCAGGAGTAGCACTGTACATACTGTACATAGGTACCTATTATAAATAATGGTATGCCCCCTTTTAACGCCTGCTCTGAGCAGGCATTAAAAGTGTCAAAAAATGTCACAAGCAAATCTCTTAGATTTACTCATGCCATTTCTTCAGCCCCCCTAATGGGGGGAACGCCCCACCCTTGCATACGTGATGCCTGGCTCAGACATAATGTGGCGCAAGAGTTTACAAAATAGCGCAATGCATCTGTCAGATTTCTTTGCGCCATTTTTTGTCTCTCCCTAACGGGGGAATGCCACCTTTGCATACTTTATGCCTGGCGCAGAAATAATGTAGCACAAAGGGATACAAAGTGGTGCAATGCATGCATTGTGCCACTTTGTAAATATGGCATGCCGTTTTGGGCCTTTTAACGCCACATTAACGTAAAAAAATTATGTTAATGTGGCGTTAGAATGGCACGAGGGGCTCTTAAATATGCCCCTATATTTAATATGGCTAGCTGACTGGATTAGTAAAGCCAGCCTTTACAAGTGCTTTAAAACACATGAATGTATGTGAAAGGGGAGCGATGAGGGGCACATTTGCTGGGTGGTAGTGAATGAAACCGAGGAGGAGGTCATGGGATGGGTGGCGCCACAATAAAAGCCATCTCTGATTCCAATGGTCCCTACACCGAGGGCGATGTCCTGTCTGTCAGTTTGCAGCCAATTTACGATGCATAGCAGCCGTTGATCCAAGCGTTCTCTTGCTTGCGGTTGAAACAACATCATTTAGAAATGCCATTTAAAGTCTCTAGTCCTGGAAAGTTGCGAGCTTTGGTTAGCTCCCCTGGCGCCCCGTAACATTAAGAGTGCCTGGAAATACCACCGATAACGGTCTAATTATCCATCGAGCTGACCAGAGAGCAAGATGTACGCAAGGCGTCAAATGCATGAATAACGCACAACACCGACGCAACCAAGTCAAAGGGCTCCGGAACACAAGTGCGCTCACATTTCAAACTATGCTGAATTATTGAAAGAATAAAAATGATTGATTACACTATTAATGATGGTAACTTTCTCCTGCATGGCCCTAGGCATCGACATATAACCTCCCTGGCTGCCTCAGATTTATTTTCCTTTATTATAATTCGTATTTCCAAAGTCTGACAGAATCGTTTTGACCGCAGGCCATTCCTAAATGAAAGAACATAATATGCTGTTTCGGCCTGAAATTAACCTTTTATACTTTGAAGTATGTGATCACAAAAAGGTGTGCACACACATGGCCGGAAAATCGATGCACGGAATTCCATTTTTTTGTATGCTGCATTTGTTGCCACGCGTCAGGACTTTTACAATTCTGTAAACTAGAGATGTGTCTGATGCGACAATATGATAGCACTTGAGCAGTTGATAATGGGTTATACGGATCTTTACCGCAGGCACACCATCCAAGTTGTCATAGCTCTTATTCAAGTCTATCAAAGCAAACATATTATCATTATTGCCTTACCTGGCAGACAGTAAGTAAAGTCCAACACAATGTCACTAACTTGCTTTGGCATTGTAGAAATAAAATATTGCTCATCATACTAAACATTTGCAGTTTTTAAGCACTGTAAGTTACAGGTGTTCATAAACAGTCACATATGAAGCTGCCCGGGGTTCCGTCTTGCCCCTCTCATCCCCAGACTCTATATGGAGATCCCCTTGAGGCTCTGCTCACAGATGACATCGTTAAAAGTCACAATGTCAAGTACCAACCGGACGCATACACCCACCAAAACAGAATTCCTACTGTTTGCCAAGAGGAGGCAACAATTAGTCCAAACCTGTCTCAATGACGTGAACATAGTCTGATTCATACCTCAACTTTGGCCCAATACCAAGTCACTCGGATTCAGATTACACACCATTCTCAATCTCAACCATCACATCTCCAAGGGAGCCAAGAAAGATCGATACTAGATCTTTACTACTGAAATCACCACTGCTGATCTGGCTGACTGACTGCTAGCTACAGTGTCACCCAGCACGCCTCAATCAGAACTGGATGCAAGGAAGTGCAAAGAATAAAAAAAATGCAACAGACCATCTCCACCTGTGGCCCGAGGTGACTAAAATGATGGAAGATCATGTTCAAGTCCATTCTGACACCTGTACATAGACAAGTAGTTCCGTGGAATCAGGAAATCCATACATAGCTGCTAGATAGTCATTTCACATGCTGCAAAATTTCTGTTGGTAATTTCTGTACCTTAGTCCGTAGATCTGTGCTATTATGTGCCAGAACTTCTTTGAATTTCTAGACTGACATTTTATGCAAGTCAATGTACAGTAAATCAGTCTGTTTTCTTTTCAAGAGAACCTGTTATGTTGCTGTCACAATTAAACATCCTAATAAATCAACCGTTGCCTGTAGTGCCTTCCTCTCAGCCTTTTTTTTAATGCAGGTATTTACTGCTCTTCTCTGTCCCTCACGGTAGATTTGAGACCCTTTGAGGTTTTTTTTGCTTGACTTTAATTGATTGTACAAAGCTTTAAATATGAAATTCAAATTTCGATATGAGTGACTGGAATATCATTCTTAGATGCTGCATTAAGTAACATTTCATAAAGAAATGACATATTTCTTTGAGTCAAATGTTGTATGATTTTTGTACCAAAGCTAGACCTCCCTCCAGATTCCTGACTGGCTGATCTGCAGAAAATTCTGTGTTGAGAATTAGAATTCAATGATCTCTCTGTTAGTTTGCCCAAATTAGAAGATTGGGAATACTTTGAAATGCTTCATAAGGTAATCACATAATCAGTGATGGAAATACCATTCAGACCTACATGAGTTGATTTACAAAGGATATGAGGTAGGAGATGTACATGTTTTCAGTACTGACGCCCAGTGCTCAGTGTATGTGACTGACCCCTATTTCACTGAAAAGTTGGCTAACTCCCAATTGGCAAATGTAACTTTTCTGTAAGGCCATACAATATGGTAGAAAAATACACATATGCATGGAAAGTTAAATGTCACCTGCGGAATGCAGCACTTATTGTGCCATCGACTAGTGTGACAAGGAAAACATGCCTCAGGCCTACCATTGCAGCCTAACTGCTGCAGTTTAAACCTACAATATGATGTGTCAAAATAGCCCTTTTTGAATGGGAAATGGCACTCTTTTAAAACATAAATGACCCTTATGGAAACCTGGTACCCCACAACATAGGATGCATGACATTTAGAAGTAGAAATGTAATATTAATAGGCCCCTACAGTGACAAGATCCAAAAGCTAATTTCACTGTGGGTGGCTCTGGCTGTCCTATGAGGTAAAAAGTACTGATACAAAAACAAATTGTGCTATCTTGGGTTCAAGCTAGAGAAATGGTACTATTTTCTATTATATGGTAACATTCATTTAAATGGAAATGTTAGATTTTTAATAAATATTTTGGAAAAGTAACTTTTAGAAAGTTGTCTTTTACCTGCCTGAAACTCCTGGAACATAATTTGCATTATCCTGCCAGTGGTTGCCCTGTCAGAGCTTGATGTTAATGAGGTCAGAAAACTACTCCCAGAGCAGGACAATGGCTTAGGCCTGGTGACAGATTGGGCTGGCTGCCATACAGGCAAACTCAATCAATTCAGGAAGGAAAGCTAGCAGGTCCCAGAATTTCATTACCTTGAAATGAGCAGAAGTGAGGTCCTGACCAGTCATAATTTAGTGTATAGAAAGTCCTGGGAGTAGGGAACTTGTTGATCCTAGGGCACATAGTAGTCAGTCATACTCCTTACGAGTGGGAGGGGTGGCTAAACCCCGACCCATATTGATCTAGCTTAGGATCAGCAGTCCCTAAAAGCACGCCTGACTAGCACACAAGCTCCCCTCAAGGGCAGATATCATGTGACATATTGGATTTCCTTAAAATGTTGTACGTTGGGATAGTTTGAAGCAAAGCAAACAGGATGTGCTTCAAAAGTGGGAAGTAGTGGCCCAGGAAACCTTTTCTTCCTTGGTTATGGAGGGCTGATGTACCCACTGGCTATTGAAACCTACAAAGCTGTCACCTCAGTCACTACTCAACAGAACACTTTCTGTGCTAAATAAGGACAGAGGAGGACTAGACATGCTGTCTGAAACCTGTGAGAAGACCTGAAGGGCTGGATGTACTCCCACTTGTACGCAGGACAGAGAAGTGTACTACAAGGGTCAGTTGACCATTGCAACTAGGAAAGAACTGGATCCTGCTCGTGGCCTCTACTAGAGTTAGTCGTGACCTCTAAGTGTTGGTTCTGAGGTCCTAAGAATCTTAGTGGTGTGCAGAAGGACTTATTCTGAAATTTCTAAAACAATTGGACTTACAAACAATTTGGACTATCAGACCTCAGAGGACTAAGAACAACCACCTAAGTCAATCCAACCAAGGTGTGAACCTCCTGGGTGAAAACATCTGGTTAGTCCCACTCAGAGCTTCTTCATGCCTGAAAATTCAGTTCAGTGTACTCTCATAACAAGCCTATCCAACTTCGGTTCGCCCTTCTCAGATACATCCTGCTGCCGTGCCGCACTGGGGGAATTCAAGCTACAAAAAAAGAGGCTAAATCAAAGGGTAGAAATCTCTCTTTTCCTGTGCAGAGCTTTTCCCGCTAGAAGCAACTGCTTCAGCTGGACCTTGCTCAATGCGTTTCTGACTTCAAAAGGACTTTGTCAAATACATCCTGCCACCTTGCTCCGCTGGAGGATTTTGACTGACATTTCAGAGACTAAGTCAGAAGGTAAAATCTTTGACTGAGATGAACCTGTTCATCCTGCCACTTTGCCCCGATGGAGGATTTTGACTGACATTTCAGAGAATAAGTTAGAAGGTAAAATATTTGACTGAGATGAACCTGTTCAGTGTATCCTCCCCGTGCCGCATTGCAATTGGCCTGAAAAAATGCCTACGCCCTGGTACACAGAAAACAGTGAATACAGCTAGGCACTTTACTTTTTCTTAGAGTCTTCGCTTAAATTTTTAAACCACCATGTTTCTAATGCCCTTATTTGATTTCATTGTCACTCTTTTTAAATTGGAGTGGGATTCATTTATTCTGATGTGTTTTTGAAATGTTAATGGTTTTATACTTCTAAATGCTTTACACAGTTTCATTAAGTTTAGCTTATCTTCTCTGTGCTATAGCTACCAGGTTGAACTAAGGTTTACATAATTGAAACCGTGTTGTTGCAGTTGCTTCTCCCGGGGGCAGGACTCCACTTCCCGGCTCTCCCAGGCCTGGCCGCACATTGAAATTGACACGCCCCCCGCAGGACTCGTGTTGTTGCAGTTGCTTCGCCCGGGGGCAGGACTCCACTTCCCGGCTCTCCCAGGCCGGACGCACATAGAAATTGACGCGCCCCCGCGGGATGAGTTTTGTTGCAGTTGCTTTGCCCGGGGGCAGGACTCCACTTCCCGGCTCTCCCAAGCCCAGCCGCACATTGAAATTGATGCCCCCCCCCATGGGAGGAGGGACGCACCCGGGCGCGTGCCCGGGCGAAGACCGGGCCAAGTCAGGCCCGCCTTCGCCGGTCATCGCACGATTGAGGCCGGGCAGGGACTAATATCTTGGCAGAAGGATCAAGCTACAAGTAAGAGTTGTGACTTATTTATTATTGAGTTGTCATACATTACACACTGGTACTATGGGGAAAAGGAAGGCTGCTGACCTGCCTGTGCCTTTGAATTAGATTAAAAAAAACAGAAAAAACACTCTAGGAAATTAGTTAATATGGCTATAGGGTGTGGCCCAAAATCACTTGATGAGATTGATCCACTATTTGAGGAAGTGGAGGCCATTTTGAAAGGTGATATGGACACTAATGAAGTCTTGCCTATAAAGAAGGCTTCGACTCAAGCCAGGAAAATTCCAGAGATTTGTTTATAGGAAGAAGAGGCAACAAACCTCAGATCCTGTTACTGAGGCTGATGGAGGAGAAGACTTGCCCAGCATAAGAGATATTACCCTACCTCCATCTCAGGAAACTTTGTGTAGTACTTTTAATTCCTCGCCTAGATGGGGGGTAATCTCTGTAGAGGATGTAACAACTATACCCCTCCCATTGAGTCCTGAGGTAAGGGTGGTTCCCAATATATTATGTACTAATCGGTTTGACCCCCTGGCTGAGGAAGGTGACTTATTCATGGATCATGTGCAATCCTTGTCTAAGCCAGTTACTAAGGATGTCACTTCATCTAATATCCCTATTACTACCTCTGGTTTGGAGCAACCTGTTAGCAAAGCCAATGTGGCCCTTATCTTACAGAGGGTTGATGAAGTCAGGAACTTGTTTTTGCAATTAGCAGAACTAATGAAGGGAAAAATAGCACATCAATGTGGATGCAAATATCAACAGGGTGAGGTGGCGGGAAAGGGAGATACCAAGCTCGTTCAGTTAACTACATCTATTAATACCCCATGGGGGGGGTCAGCAAACTTTCCACAATGTGAGTGTTAGACTTTTCATCCTTGGCGTGGTCTCCCTTAACTTTTTGCCTCTGTTCCCCAGGTTGTTGATGTGTGCTGGACTCTGATTTTGCTGTTTTTGTTACTCTGGGCAATTTACCACTGCTCCCCAGTGCTAAAGTGCAAGTGCTCCTGTTTAAATTATATGTAAGTGGTTCATCCATGATTGGCATATTTGAATTACTAGTAAGTCCCTAGTAATGTGCACTAGAGGTGCCAGGGCCTGTAACTCAAATGCTACTAGTGGGCCTGCAGCACTGGTTGTGCCACCCACATAAGTAGCTCTGTAATCATGTCTCAGACCTGCCACTGCAGTGTCTGTATGTGTATTTTTACACTGTAAATTCGACTTGGCAAGTGTACCCACTTGCCAGGCCTAAACCTTCCCTTTCCTTACATGTAAGGCACCCCTAAGGTAGGCCCTAGGTAGCCCCAAGGGCAGGGTGCAGTGTATGGATAAGGTAGGACATATAGTAATGAGGTTTATATGTCCTGACAGTGAAATACTGCCAATTTCGTTTTCACTGTTGCAAGGTCTGTCTCTCTCTCATAGGATAATATGGGGGCTACCTTTAAATATGATTAAAGTGTAGATTCCCCTAGAGAGTAGATGGACAGGTGGAGTTTGGGATCCCTGAACTCACAATTTAAAAATACATCTTTTAGTAAAGTTGATTTTAAGATTGTGCGTTTGAAAATGCCACTTTTAGAAAGTGAGCATTTTCTTGCTTAAACCATTCTGTGACTCTGCCTTGTTTGTGGATTCCCTGTCTGGGTCAGTTGACAGTTGGGTTGTTTTTCACCTCACCCCAGACAGTGACACAAAGGGAGCTGGGGTGTGATCTGCATTCCTGATTAGCCATCTCTGCTAGGAGGGAGGGGTGGAGTGGTCACTCTCATCTGAAAGGACTGTGCCTGCCTCTGACAATGCTGTCTCCAGCCCCCTGGTGTGTGTCTGAGGCCTTGCCTGGGCAAGGCAGGATTTCGCAAGAAGGTGTGAGTCCCCTTTGAAGGAAGGTGACTTCAAAGACTAAAATGGGTATAAGAAGGGCACCCAAACTTACAAACTTTAGAAACACTTCTGGAATCAAGAGGAACCTCTGCCTGGAGAAGAGCTGATCGCTGAGGAACAAGTGCTGCCCTGCCTGTGACTGTGCTTTGTGGAGCTTTCCTGCAGTGCTGCTTCTGCCAGAGTAAGAGGGCAAAGACTGGACTTTGTGTGCCTTCCATCTTGAAGAAGAAATCTCCAAGGGCTTGATGTAGAGCTTGCCTCCTGTTGTTGAAGTCTCAGGGATAGCAAAGACTTCTTCCTGCCAGCACCTGGAGTCTCTGAAGAGACCCCTACTCTGCTCTGTGGTGCCCTTCCAGTTCCTGGGACCCTGAAAGGAGAGGCTGGCAGCCTAAGGACAAAAATACACGCACCGCGCACCGTGCGGAGGAAAGATCGACGCGAATCCGATCGCGGCTGAGAAAACGACGCGACGCCGGCTCCGCAGCTGAGAAACGACGCCGCTGGAAACGCGACCGGAGAATCGACGCCCGGAGCAGGAGAAACGACGCGCAGCATCGCTGACGAAGGCTGAGAGATCGCAACCAGCGCCGCAGGACTTCGGACCGTCGCGTGGCTGGCTTTTTCGACGCGCCTCGCCGAGCCGAGCTGTTTTCGACGCATATACCCGTGCCGGGTTATTTTCGACGCACACCGCCCGTGCGGGGTTATTTTTGCCGCAAACCAGGTACATTTTCACGCTAGCAGCGCTAGTGTGTTGTTACAACTACCTAAAGACTCTTTTTATTTTAAACCTTTTAAAAATCATAACTTGACTTGTGTATGTTGGATTTTTGTCGTTTTGGTCTTGTTTTGTCTAGATAAATATTTCCTATTTTTCTAAACTGGTGTTGTGTCATTTTGTAGTGTTTTCATTAAGTTACTGTGTGTGTTGGTACAAATACTTTACGCCCAGCACTCTGAGGTTAAGCCTACTGCTCTGCCAAGCTACCAAGGGGGTAAGCAGGGGTTAGCTGAGGGTGATTCTCTTTTATCCTAACTAGAGTGAGGGTCCTTGCTTGAACAGGGGGTAACCTGACTGTCAACCAAGGACCCCATTTCTAACAGTGAGGGATTACCCTTGCCTGATATAGAGGTCAATCAATCAAATTGTGTAAATAATTTCACGAACAAGCGGTTGGGACCTAATAGTACATCTACGTACAGGGATTTCATGGAGAATTATGTTCGTAATACTGCTTGCTCCGTTGCCCCCCTGAGTAGGCAAATACCAAGGGGGTGTGAAGTTATTGCTGAAACAACAGGTAAGGGGGTTGATACCTCCACCAATGCGCATAGGTTACTTGAATTCCCCCCATCCACGATTCTTCCTCCTGTAATGAACCTAGTGGCTCAGCATCAATGACAAAAAATCTAGGCACTTAGTGCGGAGATAATACTATTTTTATGATTGATGTTCTCAAGTTGCCACCAGGTTCAGTTGAGGACCATGAATCTCAGATTAATAAGGTCATGCATTGGTTACATTCCTGACGGAATTGCCTTTCAGTTAGTCGCTTGGATATTTCCGAAGCAAAGAGATGTAGCCCCCCGGGGTTTAACTCCGATATAATCTCGATTCAGTTCTTCAAAGAGATATTGTTGGATCAACTTATTGCTTTTGACTTATAAACTCGCCAGTATGGGGGGTTGGAAAAGGGAGGTATTACTCTTGCGCTGAAACTTGATGGTGCATGCCTGGCTGCTATCCATGGACATATGATCCACCAACAAGAGAGGGACTCCTTGGTGGAAGTTAGGAATCTGCTGTATAAACCAGTATGACTAACCACAACTCAAGAAGTATCTAATAGGGGCAATTCTGTGGACTCACATATGAATGGACCCATTGGGACTATTAAGGAGGAGATGATGATAGAAGATGCCATTCCCCTGATATATGGAATTGAGCTAGATAACTATGGTTTATCAATAATGACCCGGAACCTAGCTGGTCTTATGAGGAAATTGGATGATCCAGACTGGATTGCATATATAAACACTCAAGATATCTGTCTATTTCAGGAAACATGGGCAGAGGACAGAATTAATATAGAGGGCTTCCTTTCTTTTAACATTCCTGCTCAATCATCAGAGAAGGTGACAGGTCATGCTAAAGGGGGACTTTTAATTCTTTTAAACAAGAAATTGCAATGTGATTATAAGACTTTAGATATTGATTGTGTTGATTTGATGGGTTTGCAAATTTCGCTCCAACAGAGTTTCAATATAATTTTTACTAATGTTTATGCTCGATCTGTTCCACGAGGATCTGACTCTCAGATCATAATATTATTATCAGACTTTTTAGACACCTCACAACCCTCTTCTATTTTGATTATAGCAGGGGATTTGAATTGCACCTTCGAAGCTTCTGTATTCCTTAGTGGTCTAACGGTTGAGGAGGATGAATTTTGGGGGATTCCACAGCTAACTAGCCACTGCCATTGTTCTTACTCACGACTGGCTTTCCAACTGGCTTCTTTAATTTTAAAGTATGGCCTTAGGGCTCGTAATGGTCGTATGTCCTCTGATATAAATATTGCATATACATTTAAATGAGGTAGATTGACAAGTGTCATTGACTATTTGTTAGCGGATGTGAGACTACGGCCCCTGTTGAGGGATATGAGGGTGGGTTTGAGATGTGAGAGTGACCATTATCCCTTGCTCCTCTCCCTTTCAGGGGATGCTTTTAGGAGAACCATAATACTCAATATACAGTGGTTCCTTCCCCAAATTTGAATAACACTTCTATGAAGGTTGGGTGGCCAAAAGTGATGTCTAACCCTTGTTTGTTATGTGGGATCTATCAAATGTTTATAGACAACTCGACAGCCTATGAAGAACAGGATCTCAATGGTATCCCTTTTCTCAGTATACATGATACCATGATCGTAAAAATGTAAAGCGTTTTCTATAAAAAAGTTGGGGCAGGATAGCGAGGTGGGGATCTGGCAAGTAACGGATGGTTTGACGAAGCATGTTCTAGGGCAAAGTCTGTGTTAAAAAAAGCTATTATGACTGGGATTCTGGGGGAGACACAACAAGCTAGACGTGTTTATAAGGAGACTATGTCATGAGCGAAAAAACCCTGGGAAGACTCCATCTGACAGGAATTGGTGGATGCTTCAAAATCCAACAACAATATGCTGTTCTGGGAATTGTTGTCCAAATGACAAAGAGGGGGTAGGAAAACCATAAGGAACCATATTCAACCAGAAAGCTGGGTGGATCACTCTTATTGCCTTTACTCTGTACCTGATATTCCATTGGCTTATGGTGTGAGACAAGGTTTTTCTTCTCCGCTGGATGTGAACCCTGCCATCGACCTTATAGGAGAGGGTCCTTATAACCCTGAGGATTACATTCATTTTTCTATGGATGAAACCCTTGATGCAATCAATTTCCTTAAACCTGGTAAAGCTCCAGGACTGGATAAGATTCCAGGTGACCTTCATAGATCTGAACCAGTTATATGGACCTGGTATATAAATTTACTTTCAAACTAAATTTCTGAAGGGGGTCAAATTCCGACCACTTGGAAGGGGGCTGAAATTGTGCCTTTTTACAAAAAGGGTAATGTAAACCTCCCAACTAACTATAGACCGATTAGTCTTATAGATAATTTACAAAAAATCTTTGCAAAACAACTTTTAGGAAGACTAACGAGTTGGGCCATTGACCATCAGATCCTTTCTCCTCTCCAAGCGGGGATCCGACCCAGAATTAGTACGGTGGACCAGGTTTCCAGGCTGGCTGTCTTACATTGGAAATATGTAGTTCTCGCTAAGCAACCCTTGTACGTTGTTTTTGTTGACTTGCGATCTGCTTTTGACTTGGTACCAAGAGACCAAGAGAGAAGCTATGGGAAGTGCTTTACAGAATAGGGACCCCAGTCAGTATCATTCAAATATTAAAGCGCTTGCATGAAAACACATACGCGCAAGTGAAATGGGGCAACCAAGGCGAACTGACTGATAAAATCCCCATCCATAGGGGAGTTCGCCAGGGCTGTGTCATGGCCCCTCTCTGGTTTCCCTTTTTATCAATGAGGTGTTGCAGGACATGATTACATGCCAGAATGATGCCCCCACTTTGAATGCTCAGAAAATCCCTATCTTCCTTTTTGCTGATGATTCACTCCTCATCTCAAATACCCCAATGGGCCTACAAATTCTTGTCGATAGATTCAACTTATTTTGTCGGAATTATGGTCTGGAGCTGAATTTCAATAAAACTCAATCGATGACATTTCACCCTGGATCACAGAAGAAATTTACTATTACACTGGATGGAGATCCCTTGAGTAGGGTTAGTTCTATTGACTATTTGGGCGTGAGGCTTTCAAATAAGCTACACTGGGAAGATCATATCAGCAAAAGTGTGGGACTCCTATAGCATAGAGCAGCACCTATACTGCGCTTTTACAGGAGCACGACCACTAAAGCTGTATCCCCAGCGATTAAGATCTATGTGGCTAAGGCGCAGGGAGCTGCTGTCTATGGTGCAGAGGTATGGGGACCCTACAATAACAATAGATTAACTGTGGGTGACAACAACTTTGCGAGGGCTCTGTTTTCATGCCCCCCTAGTACCCCACTGACTCCAATGTTCTTTGACTTGGGTCTAAATCGAATAACTGATCTAATTACCCTAAAACCTTTACTATATTGGGTAAGGCTCTGGACTGTTCCCAAACTGGACATATATAAGACCTCACTTCTTGAATTGTTAAGGAGTCCGAACTCAGCTACTATTCCATGGGTTAAGCATGTATCCAATTGGTTTTGCACTTTGGGTTTAGGAGTTTAGGAGATTTTGGGGAGAATCCCCATAAACTAGAGAAATCCCACACAAACGTTCTGAAATCTGTATACTGGTCTCATGTAAGAAATGATTATATTTGTTGTAAATCTCATGGACGATTAACTAACCTTTTTATTGATTTTAAGTGGTGTCCACAGTTTGAACCCTACTTAGATATGATACCAGATTTACTAGGCAGGGTCTATATGCTAGATTTCGCTTTGGGTCCTTGCCTTTGAAGTCTTTAACGAGTAGTTGGGGACCAACCGTCACTTCCGATATATGTCTTGCGTGCAGTGATGCCTCTGAAACAGTTGAACATTTAATGTTTTTTTGTCCTGCTTATTCATCCCCTAGGTCCAAATGGATCTGCAAAATCTGTCCGGAAATGAAGATGAGTAAATGTGCTGTAGCCTTGAGGATTTTAAAAAGCCATTGGTCCAATGTCTTAATTTATGCCGTTAGTAAGTTTTTAGTAGCAGCATGGTATATACATAACTCTTATGTAACCAATTAATTTTAAAGAAGATTGGACGGGGCTTTTAATCTGGGTAATTGGGTTTTAAAACCAACTGTTATTTATTATTAATTTTAAACCAGGATTGTACTAGTTCTATATCTTTTTCTTATGATATTTATTTTGTTTGTGTTTCTTTGATGGCCTGTTGACCGAAAAAAGCTTGTGTTGATGATGATGATTGAAACCTTGTGTTGGACCTAACAAATGTGTGATTTTCTTAATTGTGGTGGACTACCATACAACTTGAATATTAATTTACTGTCTAATCATGCTATTTCTGGTTTTATTAATACATCAAGTATTAGTATTCAAAGAATATTGTGACAAAGAATACCATTAGGTTATCAGTTTTAAAATTCAGAACAGAATAACTTAAAAAGAACATAAACATGCTGACTGTAGTGAACAAGAAGGTTGCGTGATTATCATCCAATATGGACACTTCTTCAGAGCTCAAACTAAAATGAAAAAGAAAATCATTTAGGACAAGAAAGTCAAAAGTAATATGTGTGAGAAAGTAGCTTCTTTCTAGCATGGTTACCCCCATTTTTGGCCTGTTTGTCAGTGTGTTTTACTGTGTCACTGGGATCCTGCTAGCCAGGACCCCAGTGCTTATGGTTTTTGGCCTGTTTGTCAGTATGCTTGAATGTTTGTCAATATGATTGCCTGTGTCATTGGGAATCCTGCTAACCAGGACCCCAGTGCTTATGCTCTCTCTCTTCCCAAAATGTGTCACTACATACTGGTAACCCAGTATTTCATCCCAAATTGGCATACTGGTACCCCTTTATAAGTCCCTAGAATATGGTACCTAGGTACCCAGGACATTTGGGTTCCAGGGGATCCATATGGGCTGCAGCATTACTTTTGCCACCCATAGGGAGCCCATGCAAAGGCTTCCACAGGGTTGCCATTGCAGCCTGTGTGAAACGGTGCTTGCACCATTTCACAGCCATTTACACTGTACCAGGTCACTTATAAGCCACCTATATGTCAGCCTTCCAACCCTGAAGGCTGCATGCAAAGTACATGTGCATGAGAGCCCCCCTGCGCTAGCAGAGGTGCTCCCACATCAGCCAGGACCATTTCCCTGGGTTTCGTGAGTGTAGGGTTGCCATTTTACAAGTGCACTGGTCATAGGTCAATACCTATGTCCAGCTTCATAATGGTAACTCCAAATATGGCCAAGTTAGGTGTCTAATACCTAGGAATTGCACTCCAATACTTATTCTAGTATTGGTTTTACAATTCCAAATACTCTGGGGGCTCCACAGTGGACGCCCAGTACTGCCATCCCAGCCTTCTGAGGGTTTCCAGGCAGCCCCAGCTGCTCCCACCTCACAGACAGGTTTCTGCCCTCCTGTTACTTGAGCAGCTCAAGTCCAGGAAGGCAGTAGAAAGCATTGCCTTTGGGATAGGGGTATTACACCCTCTCACTTTGGAAATAGGTGTTACAGGCATGGGAGGGGTAGCCTCCCAGAGCCTCTGGAAATGCTGTGAAGGGCACAGATGGTGCTCTCCTTGCATAATCCAGTCTACACTGGTTCAGGGACACCCAGTCCCTGCTCTTGTGGGAGACTGGACAAAGGAAAGGGGAGTGACCACTCCCCTCTCCATCACCACCCCAGGGGTGGTGTCCAGAGCTCCTCCAGAGTGTCCCTAGGTTTTGCCATCTTGGATTCCAAGGTGGTGGGACACTCTGGGAGCATATGAGTGGCCAGTGTCAGCAGGTGACGTCAGAGACCTCCCCTGTGTAGCTGACCAATCCCCCTTTCAGGGCTATTTTGGGTCTCTCCTCTGGGTGTTTCCACAGATTCAGATTGTAAGACTCAAGCAGGAATCCTCTGCATCCTTTACTTCATTTTCTACCAATTGAACTGCAGTTGGGCCCTCCAGGAACTCTACAAACTGCAACAAAGAAGCAAAGATGACTTCTGCAACATTGTATCTTCAGCTCCTGCCAGCAACTGGAACTGTTTCCAGGTCGTGCATCCTCTGAGGACTGCCTGTCTTCAGCCTGCACCAGAAGAACCAAAGGAATCTCCCGTGGAGTGACGGAGTCACTTCCCTGCTTCAGCAGGCACCCCTCTGCAGCAACGACTGGTGGTGTGGCTCCCCTCTCCTGATGAGGAGTGTGGATCTAGCAACACGGGTGGTGGACTAAAGTGACCCCGACATTCAGAAGGTCCAGCTGTCCAACTTTGGTGGAGGTAAGAGCTTGCCTCCCCAAGCAAAACAGTACCCCCTTTCACTGTGTGACTTGCAGTTGGCAAGGGTTGTGTGTGACCTTCCACGAAGTTCTTCATGCACAGCACAGCTCTGGCCCCCAGCACTCCTTCATGTGATGCACCACTTCCTGAGTGGTTCTCCGGCCACGTGGCATCCCTTTGTGTCGTGCTGAGTCGGCCTCCATTTGCACCTTCTTTGTCTCCATGCTGTGGGATTCCTGTGTGTTCTGTCTGGTCTTCTGAGAGCTCTCTGAGTTGCTGAGAGCCCCCTCAGTCTTCTCCTCCTGGGTAGAGGCCACCAGGGGCCAGATGTAGAAAAGAAACATTTTGCGACTTGCAAATAGCGAGTCATAGCGACTCGCTATTTGCAACTCGCAAAATGTTATGCAGTACGGTGTCTCAGACAACGACTGCGACTCGCTATGGGGTCGCAATGACCCACCTCATGAATATTCATGAGGTGGGTCGCAAATTGCGGCCCCATAGCGAGTCAAGGCACTCGCAAACATGGAGGCCTGCTGTAGTCAGCAGACCTCCGTGTTCGTGACTGCTTTAAATAAAGCATTTTTTTTTTTTTTTTAAGTGTAGCCCGTTTTCCTTAAAGGAAAACGAGCTGCACTTAAAAAAAAAAACGAAACCTTTAGTTTCGCTATTTTTTCAGGGCAGGGAGTGGTCCCTTGGACCACTCCCTGCCCTGAAAAAATATTTTTGGGTCCATTCACAAAGTGGAAGGGGTCCCATGGGGACCCCTTCCAATTTGCGAGTGGGTTACCATCCACTTCAAGTGGATGGTAACTGCGACTCCATTTGCGACCGCGTACGCGGTCGCAAATGGAATTGCATCCCACTGCGAGTCGCAAATAGGAAGGGAACACCCCTTCCTATTTGCGAGTCGGAAATGCATTTTGCGAGTCGGTCCCGACTCGCAAAATGCATTTCTGCATAGGAAACTCACATTTGCGACTCGCAAACGGCAATTTTTGCCGTTTGCGAGTCGCAAATCGTTTCCTACATCTGGCCCCAGGTCCCTCCTGGCCCTGGGCAGCGCCATTTTCCACTAACCCTGATCTTTGCATGTGCCAAGGCTTGTTGGCAGAATCCAGAGAGGCAAACCAGACTGCAATCATCCATCCGGGGTGGAACATCTTGTGCACCAACCATGAACCTGCATCTGTCTTCTTGGGTGCATAACTGACTTTGTCTTCTCACCGGTGGCTTTTCTTTTGCACCTACATCTGGGTTAGCAGGGGCTCATGTTCTCCCTGGACTCTTCACTGCTTCTTGGACTTGGTCCTTTTCTTCAACAAGTCTTCAGGTCCAGGTCTATCACTGGTGTCTTGCAGTGTCTTCTGGTTCTTGCATAATCTTCTATCACGACTTCATGTGTGTTCTAGGAAACTTACTGTAATTTACTCCTGTTTTCCTGGGCTCTGGGGTGGGTTCTGTTACTTACCTTTGGTGTTTTCTTACACTCTCAGTGCTCCTCTACACACTATACTTGCCTAGGTGGGAAACTGACTTTCGCATTCCATTACTTTAGTATATGGTTGTGTCACCCAGGCCCACTGCAACCTATTGTGATTTTCACTATTTGCACTGTTTTCTAAATGTTTTTTACAGCTATTTCTACATTCTAGTCTACATACTCTGTATATTACTTACCCCCTAAGGGAGTATAGTCTGTAAGGAATTTTTGGCATTGTATCACTGTAACGAAATGCCTCCTTGGCATGGTAAACCTCTGACTTTTTGCCTTTTGCTGATGCCAAGCTATGATTGAAAGTGTGCTGGGACCCTGCTAACCAGGCCCCAGCACCAGTGTTCTTTCCCTAAACTGTACTTTTGCTTCCACAATTGGCCCAGCCCTGGAACTCGGATAAGTTCCTTGCAAATGGTACCCCTGGTACCAAGGGCCCTGTAGCCAGGTAAGGTCTCTAAGGGATGCAGCATGTCTTATGCCACCCTGGGGACCCCTCATTCAGCACATGCACACTGCCTCACAGCTTGTGTGTGCTGGTGGGGAGAAAATGACTAAGTCGACATGGCACTCCCTTCACACTGCCTGTGGCGTAGGTAAGTCACCCCTCTAGCAGCCCTTACAGCCCTAAGGCAGGGTGCACTATACCACAGGTGAGGCCATATGTGCATGAGCACTAAGCCCCTATGGTGTCTAAGCAAAACCTTAGACATTGTAAGTGCATGGTAGCCATGAGGAGTATATGGTCTGAGAGTTTGTCAAACACGAACTCCACAGTGCCATAATGGTTACATTGAAATCTAGGAGGTTTTGTATCAAACTTCTCAGCACAACAAATGCACACTGATGCCAGTGTGGAATTTAATGTAAAATGCTCCCAGAGGGCATCTTAGAGATGCCCCCTGAATACCAGTCCAACTCCTAGTGCTAGGTTGACCATTTTCTGCTAGCCTGCCACAACCACACGAGTTGCTGGCCACATGGGGAGTGTGCCTTTGTCACTCTGTGGCCAGGAACAAAGCCTGTACTGGGTGGAGGTGCTTCTCACCTCCCCCTGCAGGAACTGTAACACCTGGCGGTGAGCCTCAAAGGTTCACCCCTTTTGTTACAGCGCCACAGGTCATGCCAGCTAGTGGAGATGCCCGCCCCTCCGGCCATTGCCCCCACTTTTGGCGGCAAGGCTGGAGGAGATAATTAGGAAAGCAAGGAGGAGTCATCCACCAGTCAGGACAGCCCCTAGGGTGTCCTGAGCTGAGGTCAACCCTGCCTTTAGAAATCCTCCATCTTAAGATTTAAGGATTCCCCCAATAGGATTAGGGATGTGCTCCCCTCCCCTCACGGAGAAGGCACAAAGAGGGTGTAGCCACCCTCCAGGACAGTAGCCATTGGCTACTGCCACCCAAACCTAAACACACACCCTAAATTTACTATTTAGGGACACCCAAGAACCCAGGAAATAAGATTCCTGCAACCTGAAACAAGAAGGACTGCTGACCTGAAAGCCCTGCAGAGACGACGGAGACGACAACTGCTTTGGCCCCAGCCCTACCGGCCTGTCTCCTGACTCGAAAAACTGCAACAGCAATGCATCCAGCAGGGACCAGCGACTTCTGAAGCCTCAGAGGACTGCCCTGAACCTAAGGACCAAGAAACTCCTGTGAGCAGCGGCTCTGCTCAACAAAAGCAACAACTTTGCAACTTTCTTGCAACTTTTAAAGACTTCTCTCTTCCTGCCAGAAGCGTTAGACTTCACCCTCTGTACCCGACGCCCCTGGCTCGAGCTCCAGAGAACCAACACCACAGGGAGGACTCCCAGGCGACTGCGACCTCATGAGTAGCCCAAGACAACCCCCCTGGACCCCTACAGCGATGCATGCAAAGAGAACCCAGAGGCTACCCCTGACAGCGACTGCCTGTAACAAGGAACTCGACGCCTGGACCAAGCACTGCACCGCAGCCCCCAGGACCAGAAGGAACCGAACCTCAGTGCAGGAGTGCCCCCCAGGTGACTGTCTGCCTATCCCAGTCAGTGACTGGCCCGAGAAGCCCCCCTGTGCCCTGCCTGCACCGCTAGAGGGACCCCCGGGTCCCTCTATTGAATCCAATGCAAAACCCGACGCCTGCTTTGCACACTGCACCCGGCTGCCCCTGTGCTGCTGAGGGTGTATTTTGTGTGCCTACTTGTGTCCCCCCATTGCTCTACAAAACCGCCCTGGTCTGCCCTCCGAAGACGCAGGTACTTTCCTGTAGGCAGACTGGAACCAGAGCACCCCTGTTCTTCATTGGCGCCTATGTGTTTTGGGCACCTCTTTGACTTCTGCACTGTACCAACCCTGAGCTGCTGGTGTGGTAACTTTTGGGTTGCCATAAACCCCCAACGGTGGGCTGCTTATGCCCAGGAACTGAGACTTGTAAGTGTCTTACTTACCTGACAAACTAACCATTACTTACCTCCCCCAGGAACTGTTGATTTTTGCATTGTGTCCACTTTTAAAATAGCTTATCGCCACTTTTACTAAAACTGTGTATGCTATTGTTCTAATTCAAAGTTCCTAACTTACCTGTGTAGAGTACCTTACATTTTATGTATTTACTTCAAATCCTGAACTTGTGGTTCTAAAAATAAATTAAGAAAATATATTTTTCTATATAAAAACTATTGGCCTGGAGTTAAGTCTTTGAGTGTGTGTTCCTCATTTATTGCCTGTGTGTGTACAACAAATGCTTAACACTACCCTCTGATAAGCCTACTGCTTGACCACACTACCAAAAAATAGAGCATTAGAATTATCTAATTTTGCACAATATCTTACCTCTAAGGGGAATCCTTGGACTCTGTGCACACTATCTCTTACTTTGAGATAGTATATACAGAGCCAACTTCCTACAATCACTAAAAATAAAGTACCTTTATTTTTGTAACACTGAATATTTTCTTTCATGTATGTGAGTCCTGTGTGACTACTGTGGTATTGCAAGAGCTTTGCATGTCTCCTAGATAAGCCTTGGCTGCTCAACTACAGCTACCCCTGGCTTCTAGACATTGACTACATTTCACTGATAAGGGATAACTGGACCTGGTATAAGGTGTAAGTATCTTTGGTACCCACTATAAACTAGGCCAGCCTCCTACACTGGTGGTGCAGCAGTGGGATAAGTACTTGCAATTGCCTTATCACTCTGTCACCGGTGCTTTCCGCAGTAAAGTGTACTCTATACCTAGAGCTATACAAATATATACCTAGTACTGGATCTAGTCTTTCACTTTCTTTCTAAAAGACTGGACTCTAGGTAGAGTAGGTATTTTTCTTTCCTTTCACTCTGCTCTAACTCACTACATTATGGCCCTCCGTATGACATTGGTGGTAAGTGCCGCTTACCGCCACACTGACTGCCGCCAACATACCACAACTGTGGCGGTACACCATTACGGGTATTATGACCCACACATAGAAATCCGCTACTATACTGACACACACATAAGTCCGCCAGCCCAAAGGTCAGTGATAAACTGGCAGTACCAAAACCCACACCTACGCCAACAGAAATACGCCCACAGCATTATGACCCACGAATCACCGCAGCGGTCATTCAACTGCAATAAACCATTGGCGGTACAGACCGCTGCACTCAAAATACACACACACTAACAAAACAACACCACATTGGACAATTCAAACTCCACACACCTGACACACATAAACACACCACACCCACACACCCAAAACACTGTAAAACACACACCCACGCTGCCCACAACCCTTTACTACCCAAAGAATTTGACAACTGAGAGAGAGACAAGCCAGGAGCACCCACTGAATCTGAGCCACAAAACACCATCACTCATACACCATCCACGCACCTGTTGCGCCGCTGCACGTTGTACGAGCCGAACATTCGGCTCGGGCCGCAACACGCATTTCCAAGAAGCGGCGCGCCCCCAGTCTGCTGTGTGCTTTCAGAGGCTCCAAATTGGGCATGAGGCCTCGCTCTTTTTCTGTGCACCGTGTTTTCTGGCATTTCTAACCCCGACTCACCTGTTCTTTTCTTCTCTTTTTTCTTTTCTTCTTTTCTGGGACATCTGGTTGTACCTTCCTTTATGTTTTTCCCCCTTCCCATGTTACCTTTCTCTTCCCAGCATTCCTTGTTCCCTATTCTCTATGGTTCCTAGTCCATTCTGTTCTATGTACTTTTCCCTATCTAAGATGGTGTCCTTTTACTTCCTGTTGGTCGTTTCCTGTTTGTTGGTATTTAAGGGCTGTGATTCTTTCTCTCCTTGCGCTGCAACACTTTCTGTTTAGATGGTGTCTTCGCTCCTGCTTCGTCGTATTCTTGTGCTGGTTCTCGATAGTTCGAAATACTTTTTCCTGTATTTGCTCTTGTTGATATCTCTTCCTTTTTGTTCCTGTTTTAGGAATATCCTTGTGGAGGTTTTTTCCCCTTTTCTGTTTTTTTTTCCCTCTGGCGCTACTTCTGAGGGACACAGACTGCTCTTGGTGTGCCCATTGCCTGCAGCACTGTGGCTACCAGAAAGAGTTACCCCTACTTGGGCCAAGGCCGAACATTCAAGAACAGGATCCACGCCACTCGCTCTGCGGCCTCCAGGGCAAAGCAGCATGTAAGTCGTGACAGCACCTCACAGCACACACCCCGACACATCACCCCATACACCCACACACACACCACTCACATTACACCCATGACACCACAACAACACCCCAGATTCACAGAGGAGGAGCTAAGGGTCATGGTGGAAGAAATCATCTGGGTAGAGCCACAGCTATTCGGATCACAGGTGCATCAGACCTCCATTGCTAGGAAGATGGAGCTATGGCGGAGAGTCGTGAACAGGGGAAACACCGTGGGACAACACCTGAGAATGAGGGATGACATCAGGAAGAGGTGGAACGACCTACGGGGGAAGTTGCATTCCATGGTAGCAAGACACCAGATAGCTGTACAGTGGACTGGTGGTGGACCCCCACCTCCTCCCCCACAACTCACAACATGGGTGGAGCAAGTCTTGGTGATCATGCATCCTGAGTGCCTGGCAGGAGTAGCAGGAGGACTGGACTCTGGCAAGTCAAATCTTTACTACTTTATCACCCCCACCTGCATGCCATCACAAACTCCTACCCCTACCCTCAACCCATCACTCCACCACCTCACATATACTCCACCATCACAACACATCCATCCCAATACCAAGCCCTGCATCCAACACCAATGCATGGACCCCCATCACAGACCTGCATGGACACCCATCACCACAACATGCACACTAGTGACAATCACTTAGCCAACCAAATCCCAACTCACACAAGCCAAAGCTGCCTTGGTAATAACAAACATAGATGGAAACATACCCATGCACAAGATGTCACACACAGAAACAATAACACTGCATTTACATCCCCACAGGATCCCCACACAACGTCACCGGAGATGGGGTGCCAGCAACATACAGCCCCCCCCCCAGAAGAGGGCGACAGTGATGACAGGAGCTCTGCATGCCTGGATCCGGATGACCAACCTGGCCCATCAGGGACCTCTGGAAAGTCGGATGATCTAGCCACAGTCCCAAACCACCAGAGAGCCTCCCCCCCCAGGACACGTCAATCAGCAGTGTGTCCACCACTACAAGGACCCCAGGCAACCCCACAAACACAGGATGATCAGAGACCTGGGGTCAGTGGCAGTGGGCACATGGTTCACGGGACAGAGGCACAGGACAATAGGGAAGGCCCAGCTGTCCCAGCTGGGCCTGTCCTCCCCCGTCGCACAGCAGTCCGGGAGGACTGCTGTGCGACGGGGGAGGACAGGCCCAGGCAACCAACTCTCCACAAGGCACTCACCAACAGCCTAGGAGCATACCACCATTCCTAGGAGACCATGTGCCAGATACTGGCCAAGCTGCAGGAGACCCAGTGGCTGCAGAATGGACAATACCTGGAGATGAGGGAGGACCTGAGAAACATCCACACCACCCTGGTTACCATTGCAGAGATGCCGGGAGACATGGCCAACTCCATGAGGGAGGCAATGGTAAACCAATGGGCCCCTGACACTAGCCACACCGAAGAACAGCCCTCCACCTCCTCTGACACTACTGGACAGGAGGCCCACCACTGGAACAACAGGTCGCCAGCACCCCACCCCCTGCAGAAGGACAAAAGGTCCCTGCAATCCAGGCAGAAGTCAGAGAACATTGCCAAGACCCCCGCCAGGAAATAGGACTCACCTGATTGTCACCCTTGTGTCCCACTCTGTCACCCTGTCCACCTTTAACTGACATTGCTCCACTTCCTATGCCTCCTTGGACAATGCACCTGTGATACCAATAGACTGGACTCTATCCTGGACATTTCTCTACCATAAACCCAGCCCATTTCAATACCCCCTACACACATATTCTCACAGAAATAAACACCCTTGGAACAAATCCAAGTATGGAGTCTGTCAATTGATTGACATATGTATTACTTAAACAAGCTGTAAACATTGCAATTCAACTGTACAGTTATATTTACCTAGGTATGACCTGTAGGGGGCAGCAGTAAACACACCAGGATCCAGAGTGGGGCACAGATATCTGAAAATAGAGATTCCAAAGGATACAGTAAGTGGCCAAAGAAATAGGGAAATAAGGCTGCCATGTACAAAGTCCAACACAAACTGCAATGGAAGGTGAAGTTACAGTGTCTTACCTATGTGTCACTGGAGATATTGTTGGATTATTGTAGTTCTGTTGTCCACATCCTCTTCCTCTGTCGCCTCTTTGTCACTGTCCACAGGCTCCACCGCTGCCACGCAACCATCCCTGGGCTCATCCTCCTGCAGAAAAGACACCTGGCGTCTCAAGGCAGGTTGTGCAACATGCAACATGCAACGATGATCTGGCACACCTTCTTGGGTGAGTAGTACAGACATCCACATGCCAGATGGAGGCAAAGGAATCTGGCCTTCAGGAGGCCAAAGGCGTGCTCAATGATCTGCCTTGTTAGCCCATGTACCTCATTGTAACGTTCCTCTGCCCTTGTCCTGGCATTCAACACTGGGGTCAGTAGCCATGAGAGGTTGGGGTAACCAGAGTCACCTGTAAATATCAAGGATACCTGTTACCTGTTAGCAACACACTCACCCTTAGGGACAACCCATACCCATATACCTACATCAACTGGGTGGGGACCATGGGCTCACTTATTAGCCACACCTGGTGCCTCTGGAGTTGAGCCATCACATATGGGATGCTGCTGTTCCTCAAGATAAAGGCATCATGCACAGAGCCAGGATACTTTGTATTGACATGGGAGATGTACTGGCCAAAAACACCATATGCACATTCAGAGAGTGAAAGCTCTTTCGATTTCTGAACACCTGTTCATTTCTCCGGCGGGGGGACAAAGGCAATACGTGTACCATCTATAGTACCAATGATGTTAGGGATATGTCCCAGTGCATAGAAGTCAGCCTTCACTGTGGCCAAATCCTCCCTGGGGGAATACGATGTAGCTGCACATGTGTTTCAGCAGGGCAGACAACACTGTGGTCAGCACGTTTGAGAACATAGGCTGTGACATCCCTGATGCCATGGCCACAGTAGCTTAGAAGGAACCACTTGCCAAGAAATGGAGCACTGACAGGACCTGCACTAGAGGGGGATACCTGTGGAGTGGCGGATAGCTGAAATCAGGTCTTGCTCCATTTGGGTGCACAGCTGTTGGATTGTGGCCCTATCAAGTCTGTAGGTTAGGATAATGTGTCTGTCCTCTATTGTTGCCAGATCCACCAGGGGTCTGTACACGGGGAATGTCTTCATCTCCTATTCACCTTCAGTGGTTTAACTCTAGAGTGAAAAACGGTGAGCAGAAACTCATATTCAAACATGTACTCAGATTAATATGCAATTTTTGTTTTACAGAAACAGTATGTGAACTTGTAAGTCAGTTGATGTGCCTATGTCTGCTGTGATGCAGTTAGGTGCCATGGCCTGTGCCCCCCTGAAATGGCAGCTGCCTGGCCTGTGAGGAGCGACAAGTGGAAATGAGGTAATTCCACTGGCGTTGTGAGCCGTTGCTGTCAGCGGTCAACGACCCCCTTGCAACACCGCATTGGTTATTATTGGGGCCCATGGGTTCCAGGAGCCAATGGCGATGTACACCAGCGGTGACGATACGCACCGCCGCGGACGTGACCACCATTTTCTATCTGTTCACTCACTTGCTACCTGACCTTCAACAGGAGAGGTCCTACACTACAAGTGCTGCTGTAATGTGTGTCTGGAAGCGACCATGGCTCGAGTGTCTGGGGAAAGGGCCCCTGCCTTCACTTCGGAGGAGTTGGAGAGACTGGTGGATGGGGTTCTACCCCAGTACCCTCTACTTTATGGTCCTCTAGACAAACAGGTGAGTACGTTGTGAGCATGATGCGTGGGGCATGAATGTATAAAGTGCTGTGTGTGTAAGCCTCATGTTGGGGGGGCTGAGGGGTCTTGGGCAGAGTGCTGCATGTATGGTGGTCAATGTCTGTGCTTAAGGGGATGGGAAGGAAATGGTGGGCCATGAGTATGACAGTCCGGACGGTATGACTAATACCGTTTCTGCTGTATTTTTCCTGCAGGTCAGCGCCCATCAGAAAAAGGGTATTTGGCATGCCATCGCCAAGAAGGTGCGGACCCAGGGGGTCTTTGACAGGCGGAGCACCCACTGCCGCAAACGGTGGGAGGACCTGCGCTGCTGGGCAAGAAAGACGGCGGAGGCCCAGCTGGGGCTGGCATCCCAACGGGGAAGGGGTACCCGTTGTACCCTGATGCCCCTGATGTTCCACATCGTGGCGGTGGCCCATCCGGAGTTGGATGGGCGTTTGAAGGCATCACATCAGCCACAAGAGGGTGAGTACACATTCAGATTCTTGACTTTGCTTGCTTTAAGGTGTTACCTGGGTGGGGGTTGTGGGCTGTGGGTGCCCCTAGGCCAGGGCGAACATGGCAGTGTAGGTTCCATGATGGGCAAGCTCAGATGCACTCCAACCACAATAATGTTGGTGGGCATCTACTACTGGGCAGGGTCCTGTGGGTTTCAGGTGAGCAGCTAACGGCATTAGGCATTGTACCCCATGGGCTTGTGACTAGCATTTAAACTGGTAGCGCATGGCCTAGTGCATAGGGCTGTTCCCTGTGAGTTTTGTACGCCAACGGTAGTGTTGTTGCCTGCATTAACCAAGTGTATCCTCTGTCTCTCCCCCCCTTTTTGTTTTGTAACCCTGTTCTTGTGTGCGTTAGCATCATCTGGCGGAGGAGCAGGGGTACCAGCGACAGAGGGTGATGCATCCCACATGGGCTTAGGGGCTGAATCCTTCGAAGGCGAAGGCACCAGTGGGACGGAGGGTGAGGGGAGCACCACGACGGAGACAGGAGGGGACAGTATCGTCAGTGACTCCTCCTCCGATGGAAGCTCCCTGGCGGTGGCGGACTCCTCTGTGCCCACCCCAACTACAGGTACAGCCACCACCCCTGTACCAGCACCACCCTCCCAGCAGCCCCACAGCTTGTTTCCTGTGCCCATTCACCCAGGAGGGTGGACATCTCCTTCGCCCCAGGCACCTCGGGCCCTGCCCCAATCAGCCCTGCTGCCCTCAGTGAAGAGGCTATTGACCTCTTGAGATCCCTCTCTGTTGGGAAGTCAACCATATTGAATGCCATCCAGGGTCTAGCAGGGCATTTGCAACAAACAAATGCATATCTGGAGGGCATTCACTCTGGCGTGGCAGCCCAACAGAGAGCATTCCAGGCTCTGGCCAACCCACTGATGGCAGCCACTGTCCCTGTCTCCAGCCTCTCCCCTCCAACTTCCTCTATCCAGTCCCAATCCCCTCAACTGCAGGCTATCCCAAGCACATCTTCTGACCAGCAATCATCCAAATCAACACACAGAGGTGGCTCAGGCAAACACAAGCACCACTCTGTGTGTGTGACCCCGCCTCCCAAAGTACACAAACGGAAGCACACAGACACCCAACAGCCATCCACTCCACAACAGCATCCAGCCCATGCACCTGCACCCAAACACAGCAGACTGACACCTCCTACAACCACTCCCTCTTCCTTCTCTCTCAAACCTTCACCGCGTTCCCACCCCAGTTTCCCTAAGAAGCTTTTCCTCGCCACCATTGACCTATTCCCTACCCCTCCCCCCGTCCTTCACTTCGGGCCAGGGTGGCCAGAACCCAGCCCAGCACCTCAGCCACCCAGTCCACGCCCACTGTGGTTTCTGCAGCTACTGCAGGTGTGAGAGGCTCCAAGGAGGCACCCATCAGCATAGCCATTGTGCCAGCACCCCCTGCCAAGGCCAAGAAGGGTCCGCCACCTAGCAAGGGCAAGAAGGGGACACCAGCCTGCAAGGGGAAGGAGGCACCACCTGCCAGCAAGGGTATGAAAAAAACACCAGCTGGCAGAAGAAAGGAGGCACCACCATCTACCAAGAGCAGGAATGGGCACACAACACCAGCCATGGCACATCAGCCATCCAAGGCTGCAGGTGAAGGCCTGGAGCCTACCACTACCGTGACCAGCACCGCTACCTGCACCGCGGCCAGCACCGCCACCTGCCCCGCCACCAGCAGCACCACTGCCAGCAGCAGCAGCCCCAGTGGGCAGCCATCCGAGGCTGCAGGTCAAGGGCTGGAGCCTACCACCACCATGGCCAGCCCCGCTACCTGCACCATGGCCACCACCGCCACCTGACCCGCCACCAGCAGCACCACTGCCAGCAGCAGCAGCCCCAGTGGGTAGCCATCCGAGGCTGCAGGTGAAGGGCTGGAGCCTACCACCACTGTGGCCAGCACCGTTACCTGCACCGCGGCCAGTACCGCCACCTGCCCCACCACCACCAGCACCGCTGCCAGCAGCAGCAGCCCCTGTGGGCAGCCGTCCGAGGCTGCAGGTGAAAGGCTAGAACCTACCACCCCTGACAGCACTGCCACCTGCAGCACAACTGCCATCCACTGAGCAGCTGTTACAGCCGGCGAGCAGCATGTAGTAGTGACTACATGGGCTGAAGTGCGTCCTGGCCACTGGAACGCCTGTTGGTCTGACACCCAGGTGAGAGACTGTGACCTTGCCCCATCCACGATAAAGCACACTGGGCTCAAAGCCCCCTCCAGAACCAGTGGAAGAAGCCATCCACTCACCCCCTCCTTGGCAGGATGAAGCACACTGGGCACAAAGCCCCCTCCAGAACCAGTGGAAGAAGGCATCCACCCACCCCCTCCTTGGCAGGATGAAGCACACTGGGCACAAGGCACCCTCCAGAACCAGTGGGCAAACCACACACTTGAGAGACTGTGGCTTTTCACTCCCCAGGACCAAGCAGTGAGCAAACCACCCACTTGAGAGACTGGCTTTGCACTCCCCAGGGCCAATCAATGGGCAAACCAACCACTTGAGAGACTGTGGCTTTGCACTCCCCAGGACCAAGCAGTGGGCAACCCACCCACCTGGAAGGCTGTGGCTTTGCACTCCCCAGGACCAAGCAGTGGGCATGGAGCCCCGTCCAGATCAGTGGCGTTGTACCATCTTCCAGCTGAGGTGCCCCCCCATTCCCCGTCCCCCTGAGGTGCCTGTGTTTTTTCGACCTGATGTCCCTGCAGTGTTCTCTCCGTATTGAGGCAGGAGTGAAGTGTGGCCTTCGCCTATGTGTTATGGCCCAGTGGGCCACAGACATTTTGGAGTGGGCATTGTCCCTTCTTTTGTATATATTGTACATACTGTTTATTGTTTAAGGACATATTTATCTAAAACTATACTATTACACTCTTTTTATTCCATCCCTTTTGTCATTGTGTTAATCCTGAGGGTTACGGGGTGTATATCTAATGTTGTTGCATCTGTTTGTGTGTATGTTGTTGGGGGTGGGGATGTTGTGTGTTGCGTGTGTGTGTGTCACTCTCTTTTTCCTCCCCCTCCACTGTGTGCTCTAGGTGCAGTGCTCACTGTGGTCATCTTAGCCGACATTCGTGTTCCTGGTGTATGAGAATGTACACCAGCATTGGAAAAAAGTGTAGCTCGTGCTCCATGGTGTCGTCGTTCTTCCTTGAGTGTCGAGAGGTGAGTCATTTCCCTTTGGTGTACTATTTCCGCCGTGCTTTGGATGGCATTGGTACTGCCCCAGAAAAGGTGGCGGATAGGCCTGTTGTAATGCTGTGGGTAGTACATTGTCTTCTACCAGGCTGTTGGCGGTTACCACCGTGGTGTTTGTTGCTACAGCCGTGGCGGTCGGTGTGTTAAAGTGGCTGTATGTGGTCATAATTCTATTTTTTTTACTTCCCGCCTGTTGGCAATCTTGCTGCCGCTTTATCACCAGTCGCCAGGGTTGTAATGAGGGCATATGTCTTCCTCTGAGTCCACCCCTGGAGTCATGGGAGCTCCCTATGAGAACATGACTTTCAAAGTAATAAGAGGGCTTTGCTTAGAGAAAAGCTTAGAGGTTATGAAGAACCCTAATAAGAATTTCCTTTTGAGTCTCCTTCTCCAGGATGTCCAGGAGCAGTCTGGTAACCAGGAAGAGGAGAGGGAGGGAGATTATAACCCTTTGGACTCAGGGGATCAGCCTGAAGATTCAGGGGAGGGTTCTTCACAAAATCTTCCCCCTAGCAAACCATCTAGTGTAGCTGGCAGTGGGAGGGGTCCACACATAAGTAGGGCTCCCTTCATACCTAGAGGTCAGGTCACTGGAGTTAGTAAGCTTAGGGAAAGATCTGTTTCTGCCAATTCTCATATCACTTCAGTTTCTGAGGGGTCCCTCACTTCCACTCCAGGTGATGACTCCATTGACAGGGAGCTCAGAAAGTTGAGATTTGAGGAGGGCAAGCTGAGGCTACAGCAGAAACAGCTAGCCCTAGATAGGGAGGCCTTAGCTGTGGAGAGAGAAAAGCAGATGTTGGAGTTAGTTCCCCAGGGTGGCAGCAGCGGTTTCAGGAATTATGGGGTCAGGGAAGACACCACTGATTTCAGGAACTTACATACAATTGTTCCCCCATACTAGGTGGGTGTTAGAAATGGGGTCTTTGGTTGACAGTCAGGTTACCCCCTGTTCAATCAAGGACCCTCACTCTAGTCAGGGTAAAAGAGAATCACCCTCAGCTAACCCCTACTTACCCCCTTGGTAGCTTGGCAGAGCAGTAGGCTTAACTTCAGAGTGCTAGGTGTAAAGTATTTGTACCATCACACAAAGTAACTTAATGAAAACACTACAAAATGACACAACACAGTTTAGAACAATAGGGAATATTTATCTAAACAAAATAAGACCAAAACAACAAAAATCCGACATACACAAGTCAAGTTATGAATTTTTAAAGATTAAACTCAAAAATAGCGATTACAAACACAAAATGCTTCAATGAGGTGTTAACACAATGTCGTGACGGAGTCGTTCCCAACAAGCCGACACCAGCGGCGCCGGACACGGAGTCGCGTAGATCCCCAAGTACAGTACCTTTGGTGAAGAGTAAAAACAAGTTGATGCGCGAAGTCGGGGATCGGGCATCTGTGCGAAACGTTGAATCTGCGCACTTCGAGCGGCGTCGGTCACGACATTGTGCGGCGACTTCCACGGAGTGGCGGACTTCTGCGGGGCTGCAGCGGCGTCAGGTCTGCGACGGTCATCGCGTTCCAGCGAAGGTCACGGCGTCGGGTGCAGGCGCCATCATCGAATTCAGCAGCGGCATCGGTCCGAAGTCGTCCAAAGTCGATTTCCTTTCATTTCAAGGGTCCAGGGACTGGATAGGGCACCACTTGTCAGAGCAGGAGTCTCTCCAGAGGCTCCAGGTGCTGGCAGAGAGAAGTCTTTGCTGTCCCTGAGACTTCAAACAACAGTAGGCAAGCTCTAAATCAAGCCCTTGGAGATTTCTTCACAAGATGGAAGGCACACAAATTCCAGTATTTGCCCTCCTACTCTGGCAGAAGCAGCAACTGCAGGATAGCTCCACAAAGCACAGTCACAGGCAGGGCAGCACTTCTCCTCAGCTCTTCAGCTCTTCTCCAGGCAGAGGTCCTTCTTGTTTCCAGAAGTGTTCTAAAATCTGTGGTTTTGGGTGCCCTTCTTATACCTAATTTCTCCTTTGAAGTAGGACTACATCAAAGTAAAGTCTCTTTTGAATGTGGAATCCTGCCCTTCCCAGGCCAGGCACCAGACACTCACCAAGGGGTTGGAGACAGCATTGTGTGAGGACAGGCACAGCCCTTTCAGTTGTAAGTGACTACTCCTCCCCTCTTTCCTAGCACAGATGGCCCATCAGGAAATGCAGACTACACCCCAGCTCCCTTTGTGTCATTGTCTAGTGTGAGGGGCAACCAGCCCAACTATCAAACTGAGCCAGACAGGGAATCCACAAACAGGCAGAGTCACAGAAATGGTATAAGCAAGAAAATGCTCACTTTCTAAAAGTGGCATTTTCAAACACACAATCTTAAAATCAACTTTACTAAAAGATGTATTTTTAAATTGTGAGCTCAGAGAACCCAAACTTCATGTGTCCATCTGCTCCCAAAGGGAATCTACACTTTAATCAGATTTAAAGGTGGCCCCCATGTTAACCTATGAGAGGGACAGGCCTTGCAACAGTGAAAAACGAATTTAGCAATATTTCACTGTCAGGACATATAAAACACATTACTATATGTCCTACCTTAACCATACACTGCACCCTGCCCTTGGGGCTACCTAGGGCCTACCTTAGGGGTGCCTTACATATAAGAAAAGGGAAAGTTTAGGCCTGGCAAGTGGGTACACGTGCCAAGTCGTATTTACAGTTAAAAATGCCCACACAGACATGGCAATGGCAGGTCTGAGACATGATTACAGAGCTACTTATGTGGGTGGAACAACCAGTGCTGCAGGCCCACTAGTAGTATTTGATTTACAGGCCCTGGCACCTCTAGTGCACTTTACTAGGAACTTACTAGTGAATCAAATATGCCAATCATGGATAAACCAATTACATACAATTTTAAACAGAGAGCATATGCACTTTAGCACTGGTTAGCAGTGGTAAAGTGTTCAGAGTTCAAAAGCCAACAGCAACAGGTGAGAAAACATAGGAGGCAGAAGGCAAAAAGACTGGGGATGACCCTGCAAAAAGGGCCATTTCCAACAGTGGGAGATGACATCCAAAAGTGGTTTCCTGCACTTGAAAGGGAATGTAAAGTTCAGATGGTCCCTCATAGGCAGGTGGCTGCTATTATTTGGTTGTTTTTCTCTGATAAAGATAGGGACAGACACCTCACTGTCAGGGAGGAGGACTCAGATAACTATGATATTCTTAAACCTCCACTCATTGATGGTTTTGAACTCACCACAGAGCAATAGAGATTAAAGTTTAGGGAAAACAAAAAGGAATCCTCACAAGATTGTGTTGACTTTGTGGACTGTTCTGTCAAAGCTTTAGAAGGTTGGTTACATGGCAGCAAAGTGTCTGACTATGAGGGTATATATAATCTAATCTTGAGAGAGCATATTTTGAATAACTGTGTCTGATTTGTTACACCAATACTTGGTAGACTCAGATCTGATCTCTCCCCAAGAATTGGGAAAGAAGGCAGACAGATGGGTTAGAACAAGGGTGAGCAGGAAAGCTCATACAGGAGGTGACAAAGAAAAGAAGAAAGATGGTGAAAAATCGCAGGACAAGCGTGGGGACAAACTTAAACATAAAGATTTCTCTTCAGGTCCACAGCGCTCCTCAGGGGATGGGGATAAAACGTCTTCTTCTTCCTCTTCTACACACAATAAAAAGCCTTGTTGCTATGTGTGCAGAGGTAAAGGCCATATGCCGGGGATACGTTGTGTCCAGGTAAAGCCCCTGAGCCTACCACAACTACTACATCCACTTCAACTTCTAGTGACCTTGGTAGTAGTAGTAGTAGTAATAGTGGTGGGACTACTGACAATAGTCAAAGTAAAGGTGTAGTTGGGTTCAATTTTGGTCCATCATATAAACTAGGGTAGATGTAGAAACCTCCAAGACAGTTTCTATCTCACCTGGTGGCATTGACCTTGCCACCTTGACTGCATGTACCCTTAACATAAATACATGCAAGCAGTCGATTGAAATAAATGGTGCTGAGGCCCAGGCCTACAGGGACACAGGTGCCAGTGTCACTTTGGTGACTGAAAACTTGGTGTCACCTGCACAACACCTCCTTGGACAGAAGTACCATGTTATTGATGTCAACAACTCCACTCAGTCTCTCCCCTTAGCTGTAGTGCAACTTAGTTGGGGTGGATTTACTGGCCTTAAGGAGGTGGTGGTGTCACTTAACTTACCTGTATTCTGTCTCTTAGGTAATGACCTAGAGGCCTCAGGTTGGGCTGATGTAGAGTTTAGGGCCCATGCATCCATGCCATGCTGGGTATCCCTGAGGAATTGCTTCCTCTCATTTCAAGTGAAATTAAAATGCAAAGAACAGAAGGAACCCTGAAGCCTCAGGATCCTCCTCGCCCCACAGGTAAAAAGGATATCAAAGTATCCCTTCCCCACCCTACCACTAAGGATACCATTCATGTGGAGGGAGATACCTCTCCTTTGGTGTAACCTGTACCAAGGGAGTCCACAGCAACCACAGCTAAACTCCCAGAGGTAAAAGCCTCTCTCTGTGAAAACACTGAAACAGACAACCATAAATGCATTGTTTTGGTAAATTTGGAGCAACACCCAAGCCCTTCCAGAGAAACTTTGATGCAGCATCCCTGTATTACCTCTAAAAACATAGGACTGCAGCCCTGTCCTTATGTGGAGCTTTTAGGACAGCATCCCTGTCCTGCTCCAACCCAAGAGGGACAGAAACCCTGTCCTCTCTTAGAGCTATGGGGACAAACATTTTGCACTGCTCTGGCCTTGCTAAAGCAGCATCCCTGTCTAGCATTGCTGTCCTTAGGACAGCAGCCCTGTCTTGATATAGGATCCCAGGGACAGTCACACTGCCCCGCTTTAAAGCTTTTTAACCTTATAAATATGGAATCTCAGAGTACGCACTTGCACTGTTCTCTAGCTAAAAATCTCCAAACAGGGTGGTGCACCTCCCCACAGGGAAGGGACCATACAGTGGATGATAAAGGGAGTAACCATTCTATTGCAGATCTACTCTCCACCTATCACCACTTAGACAATAAAGTCTCAACTGGCCAAGGTTAGCCTTATTGTCCTTCGTGGGGGGGGGGGGGTAAAGTAGCCTCTTTCTAGCAAGAATACCGCCATTTGTGGCCTGTTTGTCAGTGTATTTGACTTTGTCACTGGGATTGTACTAGCCAGAACCCCAGTGATTATGGTTTTTGGCCTGTTTGTCAGTATGTTTGACTGTTTGTCAGTATGCTTGACTGTGTCACTGGGAATCCTGCTAACCAGGACCCCAGTGCTTATGCTCTCTCTCTTCCCAAATCTGTCACTACACACTAGTAACCCAGTATTTCATTCCAAATTGGCATACTGGTGCCCCCTTATAAGTCCCTAGTATATGGTACCTAGGTACCCATGGCATTGGGGTTCCAGGGGATCCCTATTGGCTGCAGCATTACTTTTGCCACCCATAGGGAAAGGCGTCTACAGGACTGCCATTGCAGCCTGTGTGAAATGGTGCATGCACTATTTCACAGCCATTTATACTGCACCAGGTCACTTATAAGTCACCTGTATGTCAGGCCTTCCAACTCTGAAGGCTGGGTGCAAGGTACATGTGTGAGGGCTCTCCTGCACTAGCAGAGGTCCCTCCCACATTATCCAGGACCTTTATCCCAGACTTTGTGAGTGCAAGACACCATTTTACGTCTGAACTGGACATAGGTCAATACCTATGTCCAGCTTCACAATGGTAACTCCGGATTTTGCCATGTAAGGTGTCTAACACCTGGAAATTGCACCCCAATACTGATTCTAGTATTGGTTTTACAATTCAATACACTCTGGGGGCTCCACAGTTGACCCCCAGTACAGCCATACCAGCCTTCTGAGGTTTTCCAGGCAGCCCCAGCTGCTGCCACCTCAGAGGCAGGTTTCTGCCCGCCTGTTGCTTGAGCAGCTCAAACCCAGGAATGCAGAAAAAAGCATTTCCTTTGAGAGAGGGGTGTTACACCCTCTCCCTTTGGAAATAGGTGTTACAGGCATAGGAGTGGTAGCCTCCCAGAGCCTCTGGAAATGCTTTGAAGGGCACAGATGGTGCCCTCCTTGTATAATTGTAGGAGGCTGGCCTGGCTTATAGTGGGTACCTTGTGGTACTTACACCTTGTGCCAGGTCCAGTTATCCCTTATTAGTAGATTAGTAGTGTTCTAGCAGCTTAGGCTGATAGAGGTAGCTATAGCAGAGCAGCTTAGGCTGAACTAGGAGACATGCAAAGCTCCTACTATACCACTTATATCACTTAGCACTATAACATAAGAAACACAATACTCGGAGTTACTAAAAATAAAGGTACTTTATTTTAGTGACAATATGCCAAAAGTATCTCAGAGGATATACTCCCTTAGGAGGTAAGTAATATACACAAAATATACACACAAACCAAAATCAGGTAAGAACAGTTAGAAAAGTAGTACAAACACTGTAGAACACAATAGAATGCAATAGGAGACAATAGGCCTAGGGGCAACACAAACCATATACTCCAAAAGTGAATGCGAACCACGAATGGACCTCAGGCCTAGTGTAGTGTGTAGAGTGGTGCTGGGAGTGTAGGAAAACACTAAGGGGGTCATTCTGACCCTGGCGGTAATTACCGCCATGGCGGAGGTCGGCGGTAGCACCGCCAACAGGCTGGCGGTGCACCGCTGGGCATTCTGACCGCGGCGGTTCAGCCGCGGCCAGAAACGGAAAGTCGGTGGTGTCCCGCCGACTTTCCGCTGCCCTTGAGAATCCTCCATGGCGGCGGAGCGCGCTCCGCCGCCATGGGGATTCTGACACCCCCTTCCGCCATCCAGTTCCTGGCGGTTCTCCCGCCGGGAACAGGATGGCGGTAGGGGGTGCCGCGGGGCCCCTGGGGGCCCCTGCAGTGCCCATGCCAATGGCATGGGCACTGCAGGGGCCCCCGTAAGAGGGCCCCAAAAAGAATTTCAGTGTCTGCCTAGCCTTTCATGCCTGAAATTCGCGACGGGTGCAACTGCACCCGTCGCACCTTCCCACACCACCGGCTCAATTCTGAGCCGCGTCCTCGTGGGAAGGGTGTTTCCCGCTGGGCTGGCGGGCGGACTTTCGGCGTTCGCCCGCCAGCCCAGTGGGAAAGCCAGAATGACCGCCGCGGTCTTTCGGCGGGAACCGCGTGGCGGGCGGCGACCGCCGTCCGCCGCGGTCAGAATCTCCCCCTAAGGGTGTCCAAGATACCCCACCCCAACACCCTGAAAGGTAGGAGTAAAGTTACCCTACTACCCCAGAAAGACATTAAAGTCGAGATAGGGGATTCTGCAAAGACAACAACTGACTGCAAAGCACTGAAGACAGATTCCTGGACCTCAGGACCTGCAAAGGAAGGGGACCAAGTCCAAGAGTCACGCAAGTGTCCAGGGGGGGCAAGAGCCCACTTAACCTCGGATGAAGGTGCAAAAGGGCTCCCTCCAGGTGGAAGAAGCCAAAGATTATGCAACAATAGAAGGTGCCAGGAACTTTTCCTTCAGTCAGAAGATGTCCCACGGTGTGCTGGAGGATGCAGAGTTGTTTGCACACAGAAAGACCGCAAACAAGCCTTGCTAGCTGTAAGAGTCGCAGTTGAGGATTTTGGGTGCTGCCATTGCCCAGGAAGGACCAGGAGGTCGCCCCTTGAAGGAGGAGACAGAGGGAGCGCTCAGCAATAGAGAGAGCCCACGAAGAAGCAGGCAGCACCCACAGAAGCACCTGAACAGGCTTTCAGAAGATCTGAGCATGGCGGTCATATCGGCACAACAAAAGAGGGTCCCACGAAGTCGGAGTCCAGCTCAGCGAGTTGGTCAATGCAGGACGGAGTGCTGGGGACCTGGGCTAGGCTGTGCATGAAGGAAGTCTTGCAAAAGTGCACAGAAGCCCTAGCAGCTGCAGTTCACGCAATACACAGACTGTCTGGCGTGGGGAGGCAAGGACTTACCTCCACCAAATTTGGACAGAAGGGCCACTGGACTGCTAGGGACACTTGGATCCAGCTCCTGTGTTCCAGGGACCATGCTCGTCAAGATGAGAGGGGACCCAGAAGACCGGTGATGCAGAAGTTTGGTGCCTGCGTTGGCAGGGGGAAGATTCAGTCGACCCACTGGAGATTTCTTCTTGGCTTCCAGTGCAGGGTGAAGGCAGACAGCCCTCAAAGCATGCACCACCAGGACACAGTCAAGAAAGCCGGCAGGATGAGGCGCTTCAATGTTGCTGGTAGTCTTCTTGCTACTTTGTTGCGGTTTTGCAGGCATCCTGGAGTCAGCAGTTGATCCTTGGCAGAAATCAAAGAGAGAAGTGCAGAGGAACTCTGGTGAGCTCTTGCATTTGTTATCTGATGAGAAACCCACAGGAAAGACCCTAAATAGCCCTCAGAGGAGGATTGGCTACAAAGAGAGGTAAGCACCTATCAGTAGGGGTCTCTGACATCACCTGCTGGCACTGGCTACTCAGACGTCTCCATTGTGCCCTCACAACTCTGCATCCAATATGGCAGAGGTCTGGGACACACTGGAGGAGCTCTGAGCACCTCCCCTTGGGAGGTGCTGGTCAGGGGAGTGGTCACTCCCCTTTCCTTTGTCCAGTTTCGTGCCAGAGCAGGGCTGGGGTGATCCCTGAACCGGTGTAGACTGGCTAATGCAAGGAGGGCACTGTCTGTGCCCTTCAAAGCATACCCAGAGGCCAGGAGCGGCTACTCCTCTCAGGCTCTTAACACCTATTTTCAAAGGGAGAGGGTGTAACACCCTCTCTCAGAGGAAATCCTTTGTTCTGCCTTCCTGGGACTGGGCTGCCCAAGCCCAAGGGGTGCAGAAACCTGTCTGAGGGTTGGCAGCAGCGGTAGCTGCAGAGAAAACCCCGGAGAGTTAGTTTGGCAGTACCCGGGCTCTATGCTGGACAATTCCATGATCCTAGACATGTTACATGGCCATGTTCGGAGTTACCTTTGTGACGGTACATATAGGTATTGACCTATATGTAGTTCACGCGGGTAATGGTGTCCCCACACTCACAAAGTCCTGGAAAATTGCCCTGAACAATGTGGGGGCACCTTGGCTAGTGCCAGGGTGCCCTCACAATAAAGTAACTTTGCACCTAACCTTCACTTAGTGAGCGTTAGACATATAGGTGACTTATGAGTTACTTAAGTGCAGTGTAAAATGGCTGTGAAATAACGTGGATGTTATTTCACTCAGGCTGCAGTGGCAGTACTGTGTAAGAATTGTCTGAGCTCCCTATGGGTGGCAAAAGAAATGCTGCAGCCCATAGGGATCTCGTGGAACCCCAATACCCTGGGTACCTAGGTACCACATACTAGGGAATTATAAGGGTGTTCTAGTGTGCCAATCAGAATTGGTAAAATTAGTCACTAGCCTGCAGTGACAATTTTAAAAGCAGAGAGAGCATAAACACTGAAATTCTGGTTAGCAGAGCCTCAGTGATACAGTTAGTCACCACACAGGGAACACATACAGGGCACACTTTATGAGCACTGGGGTCCTGGCTAGCAGGATCCCAGTGACACAGGCAAAAAAAAAACATACATACAAGTAAAAATGGGGGTAACATGTAAGGCAAGATGGTACTTTCCTACAATAATCCAGTCTACAATGGTTGAGGGACCCACAGTTCCTGCTCTGGTGCGAAACTGGACAAAGGAAAGGGGAGTGACCACCCCCCTGTCCATCATCACCCCAGGGGTAGTGTCCAGAACTCCTCCAGAGTGTCCCTAGGTTTTGCCATCTTGCATTCCCATGTGGTGGGGTACTCCGGGAACATCTGAGTGGCCAGTGCCAGCAGGTGATGTCAGAGCCCTCCTCTGATAGGTGCTTACCTGTGCAGTTGACCAATCGCCCTTCCAGGGATCATTAGGGTCTCTCCTCTGGGTGTTTCCTCAGATTCGGATTGCAAGACTCCAGCAGGAATCCTCTGCATCCTTTACTTCATCTTCTACAGACGGAACTGCAGCTAAACCCTCCAGGAACTCTACAAACTACAACAAAGAAGCAAAGATGACTTCTGCCACATTGTATCTTCAGCTCCTACCAGCAACTGCAACTGTTTCCAGGTCGTGCATCCCCCGAGGACTGCCTGACTTCAACCTGCACCAGAAGAACGTAAGGACTCTCCTGTGGAGTGACAGAGTCACTTTCCTGCTTCAGCCGGCACCCCTGTGCAGCGACGACCGGTGGCGTGGGTCCCTTCTCCTGACGACGAGTGTGGATCCAGCATGGGTAGTGGACTAAAGTGACCCGACCGTCCCAGGGTCTAGTTCTCCAACTTTGGTGAAGGTAAGGGCTTGTCTACCAGCGCAAGACAGTACCCCTGTATACAGCGTGACTTGCAGTTGCCAAGGCATGTATGTGACTTTCCATGAAGTTCTTCATACACAGCACAGCTCCGTATCCCAGCACTCTTTCCTGTGATACACAACTTCCTGAGTGGTTCTCCAGTGGCATGGGATCCCTTTGTGTTGTGCTGCATGGGCCTCCATTTGCACCTTCTTTGTCCCCAAGCTGTGGGACTCCTGTGCATGCTGCCTGGTCTTCTGAGGACTCTCTGAGTTGCTGAGAACACCCTCTGTCTCCCCCTTCTAGGTAGAGGCCACCAGGTCCCTCCTGGTCCCGGGTAGCGCAATTTTTTTCTAGCCGCAAGCTTTGCTTGTGCGAAGGTTTGTTGGTGAAATCCAGCGAGGCAAACCAGACTGCAATTATCTATCTGACGTGGGACATCTTCTGCGCCAACCAGGAACCCACATCTGTCTTCTTGAGTGCACAACTGACTTTGTCTTGTCACCAGCGGTTCTTCTTTTGCACCTTCATCCAGGTTAGAACGGGCCCCTGTTCTCCCCGGACTCTTCAGTGTTTCTGGACTTGGTCCCCTTCTTCCATAGGTCTTCAGGTCCAGGAATCCATTGTTGGTGTCTTGCAGTCTCTTCTGGTTCTTGCATAATCTTCTATCACGACTTCCGTTGTGTTCTAGGAAACGTACTGTGATTTACTCCTGTTTTCCTGGGCTCTCGGGTGGGTTCTGTTACTTACCTTTGGTGTTTTCTAACACTCTCAGCGCCCTCTACTCACTACATTTACCTCGGTGGGAAACCGACTTTTGCAATCCACTCTTCTAGTATATGGTTTAGTTCCCCCTAGGCCCATTGCAACCTACTGCGATTTCACTATTTGCACTGTTTTCTAACAGTTGTTACAGCTATTTCTACATTCTAGTGTATATACTGTGTATATTACTCACCTCATGAGGGAGTATAGTCTCTAAGGTATTTTTGGCATTCTGTCACTAAAAATAAAGTACTTTATTCTTGTAACACTGGGTATTTTCTTTCATGTGTGCGAGTACTGAGTGACTACAGTGGTATTGCAAGAGCTTTGCATGTCTCCCAGATAAGCCTTGGCTGCTCAGCTACAGCTACCCCTAGGCAGCCTGGCTTCTAGACACTGACTACATTTCACTGAAAAGGGATAACTGGACCTGATATAAGGTGTAAGTACCTTTGGTACCCACTACAAACTAGGCCAGCCTCCTAAAATATGTTATAATCCAGAATAAGTAATTTAGGAACAGACAAATATTGTACTCATGACTTTGCAGCCTGAACATGCAGTTTTAATCTGCCATTTCACCCTGTCAAAACAAAACTTTTGCCAAGCCTAATCCTTCATTTTTAATACATCTAAGTCACCCCTCGAGCAGCTCCTAAATATTGCATAGGGGAGTGTGTAGTGCATTTAAAATGTTGGACATGCATTTTTACCTTTTACATGGCCTAGTAGCGAAAAACTATTAAATTTGTTTTCCACTACTGCAAGGCCTATCTCTCCCATAGGATAACATTGGGCTATCTTATTACATTTAATAAGTGGTAGGGAGTCTAAAGAATAGTGATTTAAATCCCACTTTATTGGTAAAGTCAGACTTTAGGTTACAATTCTGAAAATACAATTTTTAAAAAGTTGCCATTTTCTTCTCCGAACTATTTGGTACCTTCATCCTGTATCCTTTGTCACATGACTAGGTGTGTCTGGTGGTTGATCTTTGTGTAGTGCTCCCAGACAGTGAGACAAAGGATAATAGGTGTGGCAGGATAGGCCATCTCTGTCTTGATGAGGGAGTAGAGCTATCACCTACCACACTTGCACATCACAACTGCTCTGCCTGAGCATTCTCACAAAGGGGTTAACACCATTCTTTTGTAACTCTAGGATAGATGGAACCAGGACAGGGCAGCAGGAAATTCCAAACACCTCTCGGTATGGAAGCCTCTAGAAACTTTTCCTACTTCAAAGTGGGCACCAGGTATAAATAGAGGACCCTCAGACTTAAACTTCAGTACCCTTCTGGACCTGCAGAAGACTAAGAAGGACTGCGCTGCTGTGCTGTTGTGCAAGAAACAGTGCTACTCTGCTGGACCTGCATCTTGAACCCAGGACCACAAGAGCTACTCCATGGGCTATTTGACTGGAATCCTAATCAGAGCCTCAGGGACCAAAAAGTCTCTATCCACACTGAACCTAGCACCTGGACTTTGTCTGTTGTGAGTTCTACCCGCATGTAGTGCCTTCCCAATCCTGAACCCTGGGACATGGGCCTGAAGGTGTCCTGCAGCCCAACTGTGGTCCTGTGAGCAAAAACGATGGAGCACAATGCATCTCCTTGCAGTTTAACTTTGGTAGCAGTGAAGTGTGACTCATCCCTGATGCCAGACCTCGCACCACAGCCTGCAGTCTCCTGAAAACTGCTGATGGGCAATGCATCATGGACTCAGTCCTTCATATTACAAGTCTCTCGTTGATGGCATCATTGACAATAACTCAAGACTCACATTGCAGCCCCACAGTTTCTTCGAAACTCGCAACTATGGGGTCGCAACGTGATGCATTTTTGAAGTAGGACTTCGCATTACACAAGACCCTCATCGAAAGCAGCCTTATTTATGACGCAAGACACCCCAACACAGCCCTCAGCTTCTTCAGAACCCACTGATGCATGATGCATCTTCAACACAGGACTTTTTATCAGAAGCGCCTTATCTATGGCATCCTCTTTAACGATGCAAGACTCTGCACTGCAGCTCCACAGCTCCTCAGAACTGCACCTGCTCAACGCATCTTTGACGCAGGATCTTGCAATGCTCCATAAACCAGGATTTAAGATACTTTGGCCCAGATTTAAGAGGGCCTAATGCCTTCCTGCACCAAATTAATGTATTTTTTCCCGATGCCAATGTGGCCCAATGAGGCCAAAATCTCAGCACCATATTTACAAAGTGGTGCAATGCATACATTGCACCACTCTGTAACCCCTTGCACCAGGCATAATGTATGCAAAGGGGGCTTTCCCCTATTAGAGGGACCGCACAAATGGCACAATGGAATCCAAGAGATTACACTGCATCATTTTTTTGTGGCTACTTTAACACCTGCAAAGAACAGGCACTAAAAGGGAACACACCATTGCTTTCAAAGGGCCCCTATGTACTGTGCAGGATTAGTCCCAACATTTTGGCACTAACCCTACACAGTACATCAATAGTGTAAATTCTTTTGACACTATTGTCCCTACCATGAGCAATGGTGATCCATATATTAACACATGGTGGGGCACACACGGTGTCACACATGGTACACATGGTGGTGGTAGGAGGGCACTAAGGGGAGCAAGAAAAATTGTGCTACTTTGGATGCAGTGCCACTTTTCTTAAATCAGGCCCTTTGTTCAAAGGGCCTTACTTGGTCCCTGTATTCAGGCCATCACAATCAGCCTAAACTTGTGACTATGGGCCAGATGTAGGTAGCCTTTTGCGCCTTGCAAACAGTGAAAAACGCCGTTTGTGAGGCGCAAAAGGCCTCATGCGATGCAGAAATGGACCTATGGACCACTGCCTACTCTGAAAAAACCCGAAACAAAAAGGTTTTGGTATTTTTTCTATTTGCAGCTCGTTTTCCTTTAAGGAAAACGGGCTGCAAAGAGAAAAAAAAAACTGCTTTATTTCAAAGCAGTCACGGACGTGGTGGTCTGCTGTCCCCAGCAGGCCACCATCCCCGTGAGTGCCTAGACTCGCTATGGGGTCGCAAACTGCGACCCACCTCATAAATATTTATGAGGTGGGTCTTTGCGACCCCATAGCGAGTCGCAGAAGGTGTCTGAGACATCTTTCTGCATACCAGTTTGCGAGTTGCGATTTGCGAGTCGGAAGGACTCGCAATTTGCAAGTCGCAAATTGGTTTGTACCTACATCTGGCTCTTTGTCTTTATCCACTGGGACCAGATAACCGCAGTGGGCACTCGGTGCTCCTAACAACTGTGTTCACTTAAATCTTTAAAATCACATATCTCCAGTTCTTCTAAAAGGATTCTAATCATTTTGATCCCCATTTTGATCATTTTACTTTATTTTTCTATAATGATGTGGGATTTCTCTTGTGTTATGTTTTTACTTTATTTTGATTGAAGTGCTGCATAGGTACTTTGCACATTGCCTCTAAAATAAGCCTGACTGCTTTCTGCCAAGCTACCAGAAGCTGAGCACAGATTGTTTTGGAGTTTGCTTCTGTCTCACTCTGACAGGAATTGGGGTTGCTGCTTCAGAAGGGTTTCACTCCTTTCAACCAATAACCCAGTTTCCACCAATGGGCATCACCCATATTGCCCTATGTTTAATGGGCCTGATACACAAAACGTTTTCACAGTAACAAACGCTGTGAGTTGATAAATTTGTGGGTTTGTGAGCATTAAAAATGTTAGTGTTATGTACTAGCCCCTTTTAGGAGTTGGAAAAGATTTACTGACTCCTAAATTGGGTTTAGAAATGGATTATGTGTTTCAATAGAGCTTTGTTTGTGCATTCCTCCAAATTGTTGACACTTTATTACTGGAAGAGTGACCCAAATCAATGCAAAGTTGCTGGCATCCATGTCGAGGCGATAAGTAGCTTGCACGATTTAAGAGATCCTCTTTGACCCCTTCCCCTTTGTGAACTGCAGTATGTTTCAAGGGGAAGAGGCAGTGTTGGAGGTGCACTGCTAACTCTCATTGAAACTTTTTAAAGCAACCCCGTTTCCTTTATGAAACTTGGACTGCTTTTTTTTATTTTGTTTTTTGAAAAGCACAATTTTGCATTTAAAAGCAATCACATGCATAGTGGTCTACTGACCCTTAAAGGCCACTATCTCTGTTATTGTGAACAATTGGAATGAGTCACAATTTGTGACCTACTAATAGAATATTAAAGTACTGTGACTCACTGTGATTCCTTATTTTGCAAACCGAACTATTAGTACATAGTTCGGTTCATGAAATGTCTTTCTGGTCACAAAGTAAAGTCAGCAATTGAGACAACTTTATATGACCAGAAACACTCTATATGGCCCCTCGTTCTTTCCTCCCTCAGTCTTCATGGGAGAATGTCTCACCCCTATGTTCACCCCACACCCCACTGTAATTCAACCTCACTTCAGTTTGCATTTGTTCCTTTTTGAAGGCATTTAGATGGTCATTATGAACACAGTGGTTAACACCGCCTTGTTCACGATGGCGGTCTTTCTATAGACCGCCAGCCCCCCTGGGACCCTGCCGGGCGTATAATATACATTCTGCTGGGCCGGCGGGCAGAAACATTGTTTCCGCCCGCCGGCCCAGCAGAATGCCTGGCGAGGACATTATGGAGCCGCGTCAATGCCTCTGTGCGGAGGGTGCAGGGTATGGGCAGTGCAGGGGAACCCAGGGGGGCCCCGAAGCACCCCTTCTGCCAGCCTTTCCCTGTCAGGGAAATCCACCAGGGAAAGGCTGGGGTAAATGGGATCATTTCCGAGGGGCAGCAGCGCTGCCCTGTCGGATAATGATGCGGTCCACCATCAGGCTGCTTGTCAGAGGCAGCCTGGCGGTAGAGGAGGGCCGCCTATGGCGGCCCTCCCTGTCTTCATTATGTAGCGGTCCGGCCGCCATGCCGGATGGCGGGATTACCCGCCACCGCCGGCATGGCGGCCCAGACGGCCAAGATCATAATGAGGGCCTTAATCTTGAAAGGGATCACCCAAAATCAATTTTCTTGTTTTGTTTTGGTAATGACACATTTTTTCTCGTGTTTTTTTTAATTTATAGAATATTTAAGTAAATAATATTTAACCCTCTCTCCACTCAGCTGTTTCTTCTTCCTTTTCATCTATTCTGCTTCTTTTCATCTACTAGTGGTCACTAGCACCTCTAATTGTCACATACGTCCTGCTGCTGTGCACCACTAGAAATGATGCTTCTAGTCAACTAGAACGACACTTGTATAGAGGCACGAAACCATGGTAATGGTGACAAATCACTCTATAAGCACCATGGTATACCATAAAACCTGATCACAAACAATGAGATGTATTATCTGAATTTCAGCTTTTTGGGTACAGTACAGAACCATTCCTGCCAATCTGAACTGATGGACCATATTATTTTAAAACTGTATGTTTTTGTGAAGTCTAAACTGTCCCCCGTGACTGGTTGGGCACACCCAAGGGAACTGTGTGAACCTTGGCATTAGCTTGCAAACAGGGAAAGGTCAGATTTTGTGTCACCACTGGTGGGTGTCAGAACATATGTTGTTTTTATTAAACCAATGCTAGAAAATCAGATTAGAACCTTGAATCAATTAGCTCTGTGGCTTTCCTTAATTTGTTGTAGTAACTTGTTTCCATGAACTTTTTTCCCGTTGACATACATTTATGTTCAGCTTTTCTGTTTGAAAATGCCCTTGAAACCAAACCACAAAACAGCTCACTCTGAGCCTTTTATCATTCCTGTGAAACATTCTCAGTGACCTAACACAGGAGTAAAGTTCTGCCTATTATCACAGGTTTGCAAAAATAAAATAACTAGGGGTGAGTGATGAGCTCCACTCTGCTAGCGGAGCTAACAGAGTTTTTGGCACTTGGCGCTCCGCTTGGAGTGCGGAGTTCGCACAAAAACATTGCTAGACCCACTAGCACAGCAGCCCAGCTATGGGCCACAAGAGAGTAAGCACAGACTGTCTGCGCTTGCGGTGCGTGGCCCAGAACTGTTCTGCAGTGCGCAGTCTAATCCCGACGATAAGGCTGGATGGAGCTTCTGCACCTCCCTCCGCCAGAAGGCCTGGGCCAGGCCCAGGACCAGGGGGGAGGGAGGCAGGCAGAGCGCTGGGCCCCTGGAACTAGGACCCAGGCCAGAGTTCAGCCCACGGCTATAGGCAGGAAAAGCTGCCATTTCAGGCCTCTTGTGCACTAGCCTGTCCAGGCCTCTTGTGCACCGACCTGCCCCGTAAATATTATTTTCCTAAAAAACACTGTTTTGTGTGAAAGGGAGAGAGCAGGGCAACATCATAATCTACTAAGATACATCTGTGATGGGTACAGAACAAAAATGGGTCTTTTCAGTGGGGCTTGCATCATAATTGGACAGTTACTTCCTAATGCATAGTGCTGATACAGGCAAGTTTCTCATAACAGAGGTCTTGCTCAGTAGAGTCAATTTGCAATGCACAGTGCTTGGCAAGTTCACACAGAGCTGAACCAAGACCACAATCAACCCATTTCTGGCCACCACTCTGGGTTTGATGACAGTGTGCTGGGTGTTCATCACACATCACTGTTGTTAGAAATTGGGCTACTGGTTGAATGGGATGTTAGCCCTGCTCAAGCAGCAACTACAATCCTAGACAGGATAAACTACACGTAAGCTCCAAATTAACTTGTGCTCAACCCCCAGGTAGATTAGCCTACAGCAGTCAGACTTAACTTAGAAGCAATATGTAATGTACTGATGAAACACGTCAAGAAGGAAAACAGTGAAAAACCACACAGAAATTTCTACACAATGTGTTAAACCTGACAGCCTTAAGGTGATCTTCCCCCCAACGTTTTACCTACTTTCTTCATTTCTCAGACCTCATTTTTCCTGGTATTAGGACTCTTTGCACTTTAGTACTGCTAACCAGTGATAAAATGCTTGTGCTCTGTCCCCTAAACGTGGTAACATTGGCTTATTCCCAATTGGCATATTTAAGTTACTTATAAGTCCCTTGTAAAGAGGTACTACATGTGCCAGGGCCTGTAAATTAAATGCTACTTGTGGGCCTACTGCACTGATTGTGCCACCCACTTAAGTAGCCATTTAACCATGTTTGAGGCTTGCCATTGCAGATTCTCTGTGTGCAGTATTACACTATCATGTTGACTTGGCAAAATAACCCTTTTGCAGGCCATGATCTTCATGTTGGATACATGTAAGCCGTCCCCTAAGGAAAGCCCTGGGCAAACCAGAGGGCAGAGTGCAATGTGTATTTAAAAGGCAGGACTTGTATATTTACGTTTTACATGTCCTGAAAGTGAAAAACTCCCAAAGTTTTTTTCACTACAGCAAGGCTTCTCTCTCCTTTAGGAAAACATTGACATTACCATATTACATTCTATAAGTATAATTGGCAATCTGGAATAGAGGAACCTTATGCTTTTAGTGTCTCTGGAATCACAATTTAAAATCACAAGTTATGGTGAAGTGGGATTTTAAATTGTAAATGTGAAAATGCTACTTTAAGAAAGTTGGTATTTTCTGATATTTTATTTGATGCCTGTTGCCTGTCTCTGATCACTTGTCTGGGGTGGATGATAGCTGGGCTTTGTGTATTCTCTCTAGACACAAACTCACAATGAGAGCTTGGCTATGACTTGATGGGCTAACCTAAGGGGATGGGAGGGAGGAGCTGGGCACAGCCTCACTTACACCCGAACAGGCTGTGTCCTGTCACCACACAAAGGGCTGCACAACCCCATGTAGTGAGCCTGGAGCCAGGACAGGAAGTAAAGGTCCTCTGTGCACTTTAAAGGCCTGTCTTTGAAGTCTTCCCCACTTAAAAGGCACCAATGAGTATACGTACTGGACCTCTGACACCACAAACTCAGTACACTTCTGGACCTCTGAAGACTCTCCCAGAAAGAAGAACTGCTGTGCTGAAGGACTGCCACTCTACTGGACTGCTGCTTTGCTGGGATTCTGTCTTGCTGTGCGGCCCGTGCTGCCAGCTGCTCTCTCTTACCTGGGTGAGAAGGAATGAACCTGTATCACTTGAACCAGATTGACTCCAAGGCCAAGTTGTCTGGCCTCCTGACTTGATGTCTCATGGACATGAAAGACTTCCAATGACCCTGCATTTGCACCTGGACTCTGCTAATTTTTAGTTTGCCCTGCCAAGTGGTGCAACCCCAGCCCTGGACCTTTGGAAGTGGGCCTAAGGTGTTTGCTCCAGAAGAACTGATGCATCCTCTGCTGCTGTAGCAGAACTGATGCATTGCCGCTACTGGGTGGATCAGAACCAGTGCATTTCTAATTCTCTGTGGGTCAGAACTGACACAATAGACTCGTATCACAGCACCTTCGGACCGGCACATTGCTTTTGGAATAGCCACCGTTTTATGCTTTCCGCTGCGACAGCTCCTTGTATCTTGCACTGACATCAGCCTTGATGAGGATGATACAGCTGTGCATTACAACATTTGTACTTATTGGAACCAACACATCACCTCAGCTGCTCAACGCATCCCTGACACTGGCCTTCACATCACATGCCAGGTCCATGGGATCTTCCATGACAACACCACAGGACCTCTCACTGTAGCCTTGCTGCATTTTGGAACTAACTCATCATCCTGGCTGCACAATGCATCTGTGTTTTGGATCAACAGAATGCTCCACAACAAGGATTTAATGTACTCTAGTTAAACGGGCCTGACTGGGTCCCTGTAGCCGGACAACATTCCATTTCAGTCGGCCTGAAAGTTTGACGTTGTCCCAGTCTGGAGCGACTAAATACCCCCAGTCGATCTCATAATGGACAAATTTAGTGGTTCAGATGATTGGGGTGTAACGGATAGAGGGCACTTTCTAGACCTAAGAAGTGATCATGCCTTAGTTGACAATTGGTAGATGTGGCACCCACAAAATAGGGAATACAAATGTTCTCCTGCCCACAAGGAACAAGATCTTGAATTGAATTCTTTTAGCTCACAGCCCCATACTGACAAATGTAGTATTGTGCAACATTTTGGAGTCTGGTCTCTTCGATCATACCCATGTATGCCTTACATTTGATTTGGTTGTACTTTCTCCTCCGCCTCCGAGATGGTGCATGACGGTCTTCTCATACAAAACAATACAAGACAAGGATAAATTGAGGGAACATATCCAAACATTTCTGCTAAGCAATGAGGTGCCTCTATTTTCCTCTAGGATGTTGTGGGCAGCATGCAAGGCAACCCTAAAGGGAATGATAATGAGGGGCTTGGCAATCCTGAAGAGGAACCCTAAGTCTGACCTGCTAGGATTAAAAGGCTTTTCAGTTTTCTCTGGCAGGTCAGGGACAGTGCAGAGGAGACAGTGGCGATTTCCGAAGATGCTGTGAAGTCATTCAATCAAGTTGAATGGAGATATCTATTTGAGGTCATGCCTTATATGGGACTAGGTGATTATTTTATGGTCAAGTGAAATTATTATAAAACAACCTGACTATGGAGGTGACGTGTGGAGGCTTTTTTTCACCCCCATTTGTCACTGGCAGAGGCATCTGGCAGGGATGCCCACTTTCACACCTGTTGTTTTTATTAACCTTAGACCCACTTGCCCAAGCTCTTCACCTTTCGGTAGAAGTCAAAGGTATATTAAACACAAATGGAGAGATTAAGAATTTACTATATGCAGATGATATTCGGCTCCTGCTTATCCAATCCCAGAGTTCTAGCCAGGCAGCCATCTACCGGATACAGGAGTTGTCCACATTTTTTGAGCACAAGAAGAGAAGGTCTAAAAATGACGCACTCTTATGGGCATATTTATAGTACCCTAGTGCCACCTTGCGCCACATTAACGGCATTGTTTTTGACATTATTGTGGCCCAATAAGGCCGAAATCCCTACGCCTTATTTACAGGGTATTGCGCCACTCTGTAATCCTTTGAGCTGTATGCAAAGGGGGCATTTCCCCATTAGTGTAGCTGGAAAAATAGCATAAGGACGTCTATGAGATTTCCTTATGTCATTTTTTACGGCACTTTTAACGCCTGCTCAAGAGCAGGTGTTAAAAGGGGCCTTCCATTCTTTAGAATGGGTCCCTATGTACTCTGCAGGTGCAGCACCAATATTTTGGGACTACTCCTTCAGAGTGCACCAATAACGCCATGCAAAATGATACTATTGCCCGCTACCCTGCACCATGGTGTGCCGTATTTTAAATACGGCTCACACATGGTGGCGGTAGGAGGGTGCTAAGGGGGGAAGGAAAGTGCTGCTGCACTAGGTGCAGCGCCACTTTCCATAAATCTGCCCCTTAATGTCTAATTCCACCACTAATGCCTGTATACAGAGTTTACTGATGACATGGGAGCTGGCTGGTCTCAAATATCTAGCTATCAGGGTGAAGATAGGGCTTTCGTGTATCTTTGAACACAACTTGGATCCCCTAATAAATAAAGCAAAAAGGGACTTTATGAAATGGACCCACCTTAATTTGTCCTTATAAAGTAGAGCCCAAACAGTCAAGATAACCACTACCCCAGATACAATTGTATCTTGGATACTAGAAGTGGGCAATAAATTCTGCTTCGCCAGCAGAATTTACAGAGTTTTCCCCACTTAGCATTACCCTTGTAAAGCGGAGTTCAGGCAAAACTTGGCCAATGGCTGCATGAGAGAGTTTTTTCTCAAGCGTGGCTTGCCAATGGTAAGTTAACAAGTGAGAATTGAAATCTGCTAGTGCACTTTTCAGGCACTAGGAGGGCACCCATTAAGAATTTCCCAATGCTGGTGGTCGCAACCATTCATGGTGTAAAGTTACTTCTCAAGTAGAAAATTCACTAGATCAGTAATAAACAAGCAGCTCCATCTGGCACCCTACATGCTGCAGTTCACAATGATTTTGCAGGGCGGGATAAGCTCCCACAACTAAAAATCAGCGCTGATGTTTTATGTAACTGCGCAGAATTCCACATAGTGAAACTCAGTGAATTCCATCCACCTCTATATCCTACCCCTCAAGATCCCAAAACATATTCTAAACAAGATCATTTTTTACATCAGTTCATACAATTGGAATTGGAGTAAGGGCATCAAAAAACATGGTTGAACACCACATTGGGAGGCCTTTGTTTACTGAATATTTCCCTTTACTATGTTCCCTTTAACCTCTTCCAATTTGCGCTCCACCTTCTACCCCAATCTGTGTCACCACCTTGAGTAAAGGTGGAGCCACTAAGTATGACATCTCAGGTAGGGACTATCCCAAAATATTCCACAGATCTACCAAGACATGCAATAATTCAAGAGTCAACATATGACTGGAAGGACGCACACAAAGAAATTGGCACTCACCCATTCATTCCCCAATGTGCTCCTTCTTGATGTTATTTAGCGACTTCAGATAAGGGGCAAGCCCATACAGTGGGCATTATGGCACACACAAGGTATACAATGTTTAGCTTAACTAATAGACAATGCAGAACTTAAATCACTACAGCATCTGAAGGAGGAATACATGCTACAGAAGGGTGATGAGTCTTAGGCCCATCATAGCTGGTTCTGGTAGAATCTCTGACTCTTCAATACTTGAGAATCTCGGGAAAGTTCAGTGGGTTAATCTCAGGATTCTATGGAGTTTAGTTCAAGGAAATATACTTCTTAACACAACTGACACACACTTTTCCTGCAAATCCCTGTTGGAAAATGCATTATACTCTAGGGAAATGGAATATGATCCTCATAGATCATTTTTAGAAATTGGGTCTCTATTTGGCAGAGGTATACACCCTTGTCCAAGTAGGGACCACAATCTTAGTCAGGGTAAGACAAACAATCCAACTCATCCTGTGCCCAACCTCTGGTAGCTTGGCACTGAGCAGTCAGGCTTAACTTAGAAGGCAATGAGTAAAGAATTTGTGCAATAAATCATACCATAACATAGTAAAAACACCACACAGGTTTAGAAAAATATAAGATATTTATCTAATTAAACAAAACAATCAAGATTTGAAAAGCACAAGTTGAAATATCACTTTTGTAATGTTTAAGAAGAGTCTTCTAATATTCTGACTATTCTAAACATGATCTGTTTACCCCTTTCTCATCAGAATCCTCTACTCAAAGAGTATATGAGGGTGGCCCTTATGTTATTTATGTTATCCTACGAAAGGAGCAAGCCACACAGTAGTAGAAAAGGAATTTAGGAGTTTTCCACTACCAGGACATATAAAACACACAGGCATATGTCCTGTCTTTTACCTACATAGCACACTGCCCTATGGTTTTCCTATGAACTGCCTTACGGGTGACGTATATGTAGAAAAAGGGGAGTTTAAGGCTTGGCAAGTCCTTTTAAATGCCTAGCCGAAGTGCCAGTGAAACTGTGCACACAGGCCTTGAAATGGCAGGCCTGAGACATGGTTAAGGGTCTACTTATGTGGGTGGCACAATCAGTGCAGTGCTTCAGGCCCACTAGTAGCATTTGATTAACAGGCAGTGCACTTTACTAGGGACTTACAAGTAAATAAAATATGCCAATTGTGAATTAACCAATGTTACTGTGTTTAAGGGAGAGAGCATAAGCACTTTAGCACTGATTTCCAGTGGTAAAGTGTGCAGAGTCCTAAAACCAGCAAAAAAAGTGTCAGAAAAGTGGAGGGAGGCAGGCAAAAAGTTGGGGGATGACCACCATAAGGCTATCACATCTAACAGTCATGATAAGGCATTGAGAGAAGTAGGCTGACATTTTTGAATGTTTAAATGTTCAATGACTGCTCTCCTGGATGCTTAAAAGGGTGGTTCTCTTTCCGCATGAAAATGATTGAAGATGCGAAGCACCCAAATGAGACCTAATCATTATCAGCTGGTTCTATCCCATTATCAAGAAATACTGGTCTGAGGTGTAGCGCCTTCTGATTCTCTCATTCCCCCCAACTGGCTATTCTCCACAGTGTGGCCTCCATTTCATATTTAACATCTCAAAAACATAGATTGTTGGCCATGGCACTGGTAGCTGCAGAAATAAGCAGCATGAGATATTGGCCCCAAGCAACAGGGCCCACCAGCTCCGAGTGGCTGATTGAATTACACAGAATCACTGTCAATGAGAAAGGTCCTTATAGAATGAATGAGACCTTGGTGACCTATTTGTGTTTGTTAAGGCAAGTCCTAGATTCTATAGAGGCAAAGGTATGAATAGTAATCTCCCTGATGCGGAGAGTTTTGTCAATGTCAAGGTATATTTAATTTATAGTTTAGATTTCTTATATCATGTAGTATTGTACAGGATATAGCCATTTATTTATTAACATCTTGTGGCTTATTGATGGTAGTAATTTAACCCCTTAGCTGCTGGGCCTCCTCACCCCCTCCTCCTCCCCCATCTCGTGCGGAGCCTTTCTTTGGCTATTTGGGGTAGTTTGCGCCCAGGCCTTCATAACGTTTTGTCCACATAAGCTATCCACGTCAAATTTGTGTCCTTCTTTTTTTCAAACTTCCTAGGGATTTTAAAGGTACCCAGAATTTATGGGTTCCCCTGGAGGAGACCAATAAATGACCCAAAATACAGCTAAAATGTTGTTTTTTCAGAAAAAAAGGGCTGCAGACGAAAGCATGTGTATTTTCCCTGAAAATGGCATCAACAAAGGGTTTGCGGTGCTAAAATCGCCATCTTCCCAAATTTCAGGAACAGGCAGACTTGAATCAGAAAACTGCATTTTTCTACACAATTTTGCCATTTTACTGGGACATACCCCATTTTTACTATTTTTTTATGCGTTCAGGCTCTTTCCAGTTAGTGACAGAAATGGGTGTGAAACCAATGCTGGATCGTGGACAGCTAAAAAATTCTGAAAAGGTAGACACCATTCTAAATTCAGCAAGGGGGAATCTTTGTAGATCCTTCAAGGTTTTCCTACAGAAAGTAACAGCTGAAATAAAAACAAATATTGATATTGAAGTGAAAAAAGAGTCTTTTCTGTCCATGTTTTCTTCTATAACTTTTTCCAGCTATGGCAGTTTTTAAAAGCAATATACTATACCACCTGCTGGACTCTTCTGGTTGCGGGGATATATAGGGCTTGTCGGTTCATAAAGAACCCTAGGTACCCAGAGCCAATAAATGAGTTGCACCTTGCAATTGGTTTTCATAGAATACCAGGTATTCAGCAATTCATTTGGTGAAGTATAAAGAGTGAAAAATAGGTATCAAGGAAACCTTTGTGTTTCCAAAATGGGCATAAGACAAGGGGGGTTATTCTAACTTTGGAGGAGGTGTTAATCCGTCCCAAAAGTGACGGAAAAGTGACGGATTTACCACCAGCCGTATTACGAGTCCATTATATCCTATGGAACTCATAATACGGCTGGTGGTATATCCGTCACTTTACCGTCACTTTTGGGACGGATTAACACTCCTCCAAAGTTAGAATAACCCCCAAGGTGTTGAGAAGCAGTGGTTATTTGCACACTTCTGAATTCCAGGGCCCCCATACTAGCATGTGAATTACAGGGCATTTCTCAAAAGACTTATTTTTCCCACACTGTCTTGCATTTGGAAGGGAAAAATGTAGAGAAAGACAAGGGGCAAAAACACTTGTTCTTCTATTCTGTGTTTCTCCAAGTCTCCCAATAAAAATGGTACCTCACTTGTGTGGGTAGGCCTAGTGCCCACGATAGTAAACGCCCATAAACGCAACATGGACACATCACATTTTTACATTGAAAACTGATGTGTTTTTTACAAAGTGCCTAGCTGTGGATTTTGTGCTGTAGGTCAGCAGGCACTTAGGGAAACCTACCAAACCCACACATTTTTCAAAACAAGACACCTAGCGGACCCCACGATGGGGTGACTTGTGGGGCTCTCACCAGGTTCTGTTATCCAGAATCCTTTGCAAACCTCGAAATTTGCCAAAATCAAACACTTTTTCCACACATTTCGGTGATTGGAATTCTAAAATTAGAGGGGAGACACAAACTTCCTTCCATCCAGCATTCCCCCATGTCTCCTGATAAAAATGGTACCTCACTTGTGTGGGTAGGCTATTGCCCGCAACACGAATGGATCACACAAGGGTCAATGATAGTCCTTGTATGAGGGCTAGTGTTAACCCTGGAGTGATCCATTCCTGACGTAGGCACTAGGCACAGGCGCACAAGTGGGGTTGTGTTTTTATCAGGACAAGTGGGAAAACACTAGATGGTAGGAATTTTGTGGATCCCTGCACATTCCTGAAGTTTCCGTGATGAAAAAACAAGGAAAAATAGTGTTTTTAATCAATGTTTCACATTTGCAGGGTATTCTGGGTAAGAAAACTTTGTGAAATCCAAATACGTCACACTTCTGTGGACTGCCTCGGGTGTCTAGTTTTCAGAACCCAAAAGGGCCTTTAAATTGGGGGACACTTCAAAGAGTGGTTTTGAAGTGCACAAGGTCCCCTTTCAGTACAATCTTGTGTGCCATGGTCCCTGCAGTCCATTGTGTGAGGGCAGGCCACTGCCCTTTAAATTGTAAGTGTCTTGCTCTCCGCCCTTCCAGCCGAGGAAGACCCATTTAGTATGCAGATGTGTGCAGGTGTGACTGAGCATCCTCTGTTTGTGGTTGTCTGGGTGAAATGCACAAGTGAGCTGTCAACCAGCCCAGCCAGATGTGGATTGGAGACAGGCTGTAAATCACAGATGGGTTTAAATGCAGAGAAATGCTCACTTTTGAAAAGTAGTATTTCTAAAATAGTAATGTGAAATCCAACCTCACCAATAAGCAGGATTTTTTATTACCATTCTGGCCATACTAAATAAGGCCTGTTTACCCCTTTCTAATCAGAATCTACCACCCAAACAGGATATGAGGGTAGCCCTAATGTTAGCTTATGAAAGGAGCAGGCCTCACAGCAGTGGGAAGCGAATTTAGGAGTTTTCCTTTACCAGGACATATAAAACACTTTTGTACATATCCTGCCTTTTACCTATGTGGCACCCTGCCCTATGGGTTACCCAGGGCCTACCTTAGGGGTGACTTATATGTCAAAAAAGGGGAGTTTAAGGCTTGGCAAGGACTTCTAAATATCAAGTGGAAGTGGCAGTGAAACTGCACACACAGGCTTTGCAATGGCAAGTCTAAGACATGGTTAGCGGGCTACTTATGTGGGTAGCACAACCAGTGATGCAGGGCCACTAGTAGCATTTAATTTGCAGGCCCTGGGAACATGTAGTGCATCTTACTAGGGACTTACAAGTACATTAACTATGCCAATTTGGTATGAGCAAATGTTACCATGTTTTAAGGGAGACAGCATATGCACTTTAGTACTGGTTGGCAGTGGTAAAGTGCACAGAGTCCTAAAACCAGCAAAAACAGAGTAAAAAAGTGGAGGGAGGTGGGCAAAAAGTTGGGGGTGACCATCCTAAGGCTGTCAGGTCAAGCACATTTATATATATATATATGTATATATATATATATATATATATATATATATATCATCAAAAGAACCCCGACTTATCGAGACTCACTTGCGGCAGTCTTGATATGGGATCGGGAATCCCATTAATATTAATCAGATATTGTTCACGGCTACGGCTGAAACGCGTTGGAAGGAGGACCATTTTTCTTTTAATATCATTTTTTGAACTGTCCGTTTTGTGTATTGATTTCTTGTCCTATTGGGTGAGAAAATCTGATTAATATATATATATATATATATATATATATATATATATATATATATATATATATTATTTAGCCAAAACAATTTCACTGCACTCCACAAAGTCCAATTATCAATCTTTTATTTGGATTGCACAGCCACCAACGTGTTTCATATAAATATAAATATATATATATATATATATATATATATATATATATATATATATATAAAACAAACTTCAAAATACTCTAAATGGAATCATGTGGCCCAAGAGGGGTGGTGCAAAAACCGGCACGAGCAAGCCGGTAATTCGTATTCCAAAAAACAAAATAAAAATATAACACGCTCAGGATTCAAGGAAAGTGAAAAACATATTTAATCAAAGCACAACGCGTTACGGGTGACACAGCAGCCTTGGTCACGTGATATTCACCACCAATCCACCATTGCTAAATACTATTCATTAATAAACATAGAAATGAGACAAAAACAGCAGATACCAGATAACTAAAGATGGAAACCATCAAATCACAACCTCATTGGGTATACATCAAGGTTATAATAACTAGTAAAATCTGTGCCATTATACAAAGCTGTCACACTGCAAAAGACATATAAATAAATAATATATAATTAAATATATAAATAAATATATATTGGGGTAAATTATCGTACAAAAGAGGAAGGTAAAGTTGCAGCTTCAGTGGTATATCATAATAAAATATTATCAATTTGAAGCCCAAAGGTGAACTGAAACCACATGATGTAAATAATTTTTAGAATATTAAATCAACAATCCTTAACCACAATAGCTGTAATATTGGTACCCCTATATCAATTTCCATGCAGTTAATATTAATGGGACAGACCAACTATGACAATGTGTATAAAATAATTTTTTAACATTTTCTTATCTGTAAATCTGCACTGAAAACACCCAATAATGTGTACTATAGAGAAAGCAATGGCAAGTGGAAGTCAGCATATTTTCCATCCGACCCATTGAATCTGGAAAGACATATAAATAAATAAATACATTTAATCAATTGCCATATGTCCCCAAATCTAATCAACTACTAAAAAAACCATTATCATAAAAGATATACTTATTACGAAAACTAAAATCTCCTATTTACATCATCTATTAATTTTCAATAATTTCAGATTATTTTAAATTCATTGGTAGTCACTACAAAAAATATATCTAAAATACTCAGTGATTTTCAAATATACGGGTATTCAATTATTCCCCAATATTTAATGTTCAATGGGTAACCACTGTCGTATACCCTATTACGATTGTTCCTTAATTATCATATAAATGGGTATTCAACTCTTCCCCTATATTCAATCCTTTAGGTATCTCAGTCTCCAAGTCTAGGATGTATTTTGACTCTTTTTTCCTCAATGTTAATTCTCTATTATCCCCTCTATGAAATGGAGGGACATGTTCAATGCCGAAGTAAGATAACTGAGTCCAATCAGAGTTATGTTTTTCTTTAAAATGCCTTGCTACTGGATAATGTTCATCAACTGAAGTTATTGCACGCATATGTTCCAAAATCCGTTTCTTCACACTATGTTTAGTACTCACAACATACCATTTTTGACATGGACATTCCAATATATAGATCACAAATGGAGTACTACATGTTATGAATTGATTGATTGGCCTGAAATTACCAGGTTTACATAGTGCATATTGTTTACGCATAACACTATTGCGGCATGCTTTGCAATGCCCACATGGAAAGAAACCTTGTAAACCATTTTGCCTGAGTTGTGACACAGTGGTAATGTCATTGGATCTTAGCATATCCTGTAAACTACGTACTCTTCTCTACGTAATCTGAGGTCTATTTTGTACTGAGCCCCCAATAACGGGGTAACTTTTTAGTATCTTCCAATTCTTTGCAATAATATTCTTAATTTGTTTTGTGTCATCATTATAAGTCATAAGTCTAGTACCATCATTGTCATTCATCTTTTGTTTGGGAGTATTATCAAATAAGATATCAGTTCTTTTTATCCCCTTGATTTTGTCGGTTGCTTTTTTGATAACCCACTCAGGGTATCCAGGGTATATATATATCAACAGCAACATTCATGAAATTCTTTACGAACTACCTCACTCCGGGATCTCTTATTTCACAGGATTTATTTATTCAGGCTCCGTTAACTTCATTTACAGCTCAACAATCACCCACCCAACGTGTTTCGGTCTGAGAGACCTTGATCACGGGCATTTCCGGTAGGGGGTTCCTATATATATATATATATATATATATATATATATCACTTTTACATGTGTGTGTCTTCCCTGGGGGCTGATCGTGGCTCCCGGAAAACAACACATGTAAAAAAGTGATATATATATATATATATATATATATATATATATATATATATATATACATACATATCTATAGAGAGATTTGTCTCTTGTTACATACATATATTTATTTATATATACGCCGCGATGTGCTCAACAGTTTGTGCGATGCGGGGGAAGCCAGCCTTGCTTTCAGTAATTATGCAGAACAAAGAATATTTGCAGCACACTCCGTTAACGAGAATCTTCCTATTTTATTGTTCACTGTACTAATAAAATAGAAAGATTCTCTTTAACGGAGTGTGCTGCAAAAATTCTTTGTTCTGCATATATATATATATATATATATATATATATTTATAGAGAGAGAGAGAGAGAGAGGCTGACTCCGACATTTTTTTTTTTTTTTATATTCCCTGGGGAAATTTCCCCCTAGGGGTCACCCAATGTAGGAATGGCTGACCCTGCCATTTAAAAAAAAAAAAAAAATTTTTAAAACATTAAATTTAGTATCTGGGAGGCACAATCACCCCCCCTCCCCAGAAGAATCCCACCATATGTTTTTATTAATTGTGCCCACACGGGGAGGGGAACGGGCCACTTACATACCGTGCTGCGATCCACGGCCAGGAAACCATGCGAGGAAATCTGGCATCTGGGGAGGCTGATTTGGCCACTCACCTGCTCCTCCGCTGGGGAAAAATGTGACGTCAATGCGCCTCGAGGCGTGCTGACGTCGCAGATGGGCGGGAGGGGATGGGGAGACGTGGAATGCCTTCTGCATCTCCTAGGTAAATAATAAATAAATAAGTAAAAAAATCCTCTGATGCATTGCACAGAGGGTTTTTAAAACCCCTCCCTGGTGTCGGCCACTAATCATGAATCGCACCAGGGAGGGTGTGCAGGTGTCGTGACCCGTACCAGGGAGGGTGTGCGGATGTCATGACCCGCACCAGGGAGCGTGTGGGGGCGTCGGCCAGTGTCCGACGCCCACACCAATGGGGTTAATTCCTGTCTATTGTTTATATTCCCTATCTCCATCCTCCCACCTTTTTCCCCCTACCCTTTCCTGTTTCAGACTAGAATGTTATCACAAACACTATAGATAATCACCATTTCTGATAATTTTTCCTTTTTTTCTTTTCTTATTTTGCTGTATACTATGTACTTTACAAGCTGAGATGGGAATCTTTCTATGAGACTGGGATTTGGCTATTAAGTTGTCAGATATTATTAGACCTAGAATCCTTGGCATGGTTTCTCTTGTCTTTTTCCCTCTTTCTCTGGTATTTTTGGCTGTGAGCTGGATTTCATTTTTGCTGGGTAAGGTACTCTGGACACTTTACCACTGCTTTCCACTGCTGAGGTGCTAGTGCTCCCTCTGTAAATTGTGATTCTGATTGGTCATCCCTGATTGACATATTTTATTTACTAGTAGGTCCCTAGTAGAGTGCACCATGTGTGCCTAGGGCCTGTTACTCAAATGCTACTAGTGGGCGTACAGTGCTGATTGTGCCACCCACATAAGTAGCCCTATAAACATGTCTCAGACCTACCACTGCGCTGTCTGTATGTGCAGTTTTCAACTGCCATGTCGATCTGGCAAGTGCACCCACTTTTCCAGCTCAAAACTTCCTTTTAATATATGTAAGGCACCCCTAAGGTAGGCCCAGAGTAGCCCCATAGGCAGTGTGCAGTGCCTTTAAAAGATAGGACATGTACTGGTGTGTTTTACATGTACTGATAGTGAAATACTGCCAAATTCGTTTTTCATTATTGCAAGGCCTATCTCTCCCATAGGTTAACATGGCGATTGCCTTGAAATATCTTTGAAACTTAATTTTCCATTTGAAGCAGAGATATGCCGAGGACCCTGACTTTCCAAGAGGTGCCCACTCCAGTTCCTGGGCCCTTGGGAATGAAGTCTGGCACAAAACAAGAAGAACCAGCCACACCGACTCCGGACGACTACAGAACCAGCGCCACTGTCTGACTCTGCACCATTGCCTGCCCCCAAAGCTGTGGTTCCGCAGAAGTGCAATGACCATGACTGACTCCACAAGCCTGACGCTGCTGCATCACCTCTGAAGTCCCTCCACATTGTGAGTCCTGAGTGCCGGGTCACCAATGTCCATGACACCCAGCTCCGCTGTAGCGCCTGTGGCCCTATGGTGTAACTGTGACATTGCAAAGTTGCCCCATCGCGTCTTGACCAGCTGGACTCATCGACCCCACCAGATCGTAAGGAACCGATGCCTTGCTGCCTACTCTGTCTCACCTCCCCTGCTTTCATAAGGAAGCAATGCCTCACCTCCCCTGCACAGCAGTAAGGAACCGATACCTTACCTCCTACGTAGCAGAAAGGGAACCAACATTGCACTGGCTCTAGGGATGCTTCATCTCCCGGACTCCGTGCCATGCCTTTGCCTATGTCTCGTTTCTAAGGTACTGTACCTGGGGGCCATGAGACTCTGTGACCGGCGCCGCACTTCCTCGTGAGTGGCATCTCACTGTTGTGAACGACTCCGTCATGACACAGTGTTAGCACCAGTTGGAGCTTTTGTTTTTCTAACACGCTTTATTGGTATATAATCTTTACAAATTCATAACTTTGCTTGTGTGTGTTGGATTTTTGTTGTTTTGGTCTTGATTTACTTAGATAAATATTGGCTATTTTTCTAAACTGGGATGGTGTCTGTTTCTAGTGCTTTCACTGTTTTACTGTTTGTGGGTACACATATTTACCACATTGCCACTGAGATAAGCCTGACTGCTCATGCCAAGCTACCAAAGGGGTGGGCAGGAGTGTGACTCCCTTACCCTGACTTCAGTGAGGGTCCCTACTAGGACAGAGTGTAAACTGACTGCCAACTAGAGACCCCATTTCTAACAGATATGTAAAATGGAAATGCAATATGGAAATAAAATATAAATTAAGATTGCAAAGAAAAATGAAGAAATCCCTATTAACATTTCCATTGCTTTCTGTAATCACAAAACAAAGAAGACTCTAGAAGGAGTAATCTACACAATAATTCGGTTGGTTAAGGTTGTTTGTATCAAAAGAATCCAATTGCTAATAATAATGAATGTCAATACTGTAGGCTTAATTCTTATCCATATACGTGTGATATCATTAGGTGTATTGTGTTTGGAATATACAAAAATAGTATTTTTAATTACGAATTATCATTCCATCATTTTTCATCACGTCATAGGGTTAATTGCTGCACAACTGTCATAAAATAATAAAATCACAGTACAACTGGTGATGGCTTTTTGCAGCCAGGGAATCCACTCAACCAACTAAAGTCCCCGAAGTAATCCTTTGATTTTTAGTTGTGCATTGAGGTCCTCATAAAAGGCCCTAGCAGCACACTCCACCACCAGAGTGTCATTTTTTTGGGCAGTCCAGTGGCCCACTGTGCCAACCAATACTTACAAAGCCACGCAAAGCCACCTTGCATGGCTTTTCATGGCCTTGTCAATATAGACTCCTTTCATGCATAACATTGTGTGGAAGTGGCATTCCATGGGTGTTGCTTGGGGTGTTCCCAAGCACCCATGGAACCTGAAGGTATCTGGCGCATTCCCATATTTACAAGTATGGGAATGTGTCAGATTCCTGCACCACCTCAGGGGTGGTGTAAGAGTGACGCTAAACATATATCTCCCTGTTTTTTTTCCTCTTTCTTTGTGTGTTGCATTCTGCAGCACAAATAGAAGAAGGAAAATATGTCTTGTGTTTTTTCTTGTGCAGGGAGGTGTCCCTTCCTGCACAAAAACAATCATCCCTTCCATGGTGCAACGGTACCTGTGTTGATGCAAAGCAGCAATTTGTGCACTAGCGCAGGGAGAGAAGGTAAAGAATGTGCCATATCTTGAAGATACAGCACATTTCTGCCCTTTCCCGGTGGCACAAGGGGCACAACAAGGCACTTGCTGCTCCGCCTTTGCACCGCGGGTCTAGTAAATGAAGCCCTGAATGTGGGATGCTCTAGAGAGATTGTAGTGGCTATATCGTCTACTTTAACGGTCTCTTACATCAAATAAGCACATGAGACCACCTTCACCACTGGCGTGTCGAATGTACTAAACATGATGGACCCTTTTTAAGTCCGAAAAAATCCGAGTACCGAGAAGCATCAAACGAGAAAAGAACTTCTTGTCACCTGAAAAAAAATACGAGTTGCAGAGCTAAGCAGCCACAAGACAGCCTTCACCATTAACACATTCCGATTTGTATATATAGCCAGCAGCATGACGCATTACTGGGTTGCCCTAATATCTATGACTACATGTTCAGCGCGAAATACAATCTGGTTTCTACCAAAGTGCTATGAGTGCAGTCCGCCCACAGTAAATTAAACACTACAGTGTTGATATGTGACATTATCACATTTGTGGCACTAGGAAAACAGGCAGGCTATCAATTTAGTTTAATAGCAGATGTGGGAGGCGAGTACATAATGTAGTAAAAAAAATATGTGGTAACGATGGGAATACAAATTAAAGCAAATAGAGCAAGCAGGCAAATGCGTATTCCCTCATGGTTTAATTTAAAAACCTTCGCTTGTAGATTTAAAAAAAAAAGGTTTTACTTTGTGAGACGAGAACAGCATTTCTTTCAAAACGGAAGACCATTGAAAAACCGAAGGGAGCTAGGACAGCGCTGTTTTTTCTTCAACTCCAGGCACATAATGCTGAAGCAGAAAATCAGTAAATCAGTAAATGAGGTCTGCGCTCTCTAGAAAAATCTGAAAGGGTCCAGACCGTAAAAAACGGCTACCCTCTTCCAGCAGGTGGCTGCTATTATTGACAATTTCATTGCCGGGCGGCTCACCAGGAGAAATGGTGTAATTAGCTGGATGAGTCGTTCTTACAGGTTTCCACAAAATGGTACAAAAAGCTTTGCTGTCTCGTCTCATTTCTTTGGTTTTGACAAACAGCTGGCCTCGTGAAAACTGTAAATTTGAAGGCAAATAAGAGCCTTCGTGTTCACGCATGCCACTGTGTCCTTCAAACCCCTCAAAACTTAAAGCAGACCCCAGCTTTCACGTGGACTCCCACCTTTTCAACTACTAATGATTTGTTGGCCTCAGAAATTTTCAATGAATGTTCCACCCATTTTGATCATTTGTGCTGCAAGCCACACGGTCACGCCTTTTTTGTAAAAGCAAGTATTTAAATGTTACTCGAGTTCATCTGCTCCAGTTTAAAAATGCCCTAACTAGATTTTGAGCGATTGTAAAGAGCGTGCCTTTTGCGAAATGCTAGTCAGCCGCTTTTTGAATAGCCAGTTGTTTTATATTTGGTTTTATATTTGGAGCACGCAAGAAACATGGAAATTCATGTGCATATCTTCTTAAAGTGAGATATTTATGTGTTAATTAAATCTCAGTCACGCAAATGTTTTATCATTCAAAGTATAACATGTATCATACTTCATGACCTTACCTCCTCTCACTGAAACAAGGTCCCCATGAACTACCGTTCTAAATAAAGACACAAAAACATACAAATCAGGCAAAAATAAAAATGGGAAAAGATAATGCCTTATCTAGTTACATTCTTTCTTCTCTCCATAATAGTTTAACCCTATTAAAACCCTTAAAAACACAAATCTTTAAATCATCATTTAACATTCTTAACTCGTCTCATTTAGAAAAACAAAGGTTACAATATATAACAAAAACAAGATTAGAAAGTATTTAAAAAAGGTGTGTATATATGTGTAAAATGCCAAAGTCAGTCATCCAGATTGCATCTTATCTTGTGATTTGTAAAATGCAGTTCCGCAGTTCTAAAGACCAGGAAATGATAGGAGCAATTATAAGTACATTTTCTTAGGAGCATCATAACATTGTTATGTTATGTTATGTTATTGAGACTTATATAGCTCCAGCTACCAGGAGTCCTCGTAGCGCTGATCAGTTTGAAAAGTTTTGAACATACTGGAGGAATCTCAAACTTCCCTGGAGAGGGGGAACTTAGAAGAATTTAGAATAGCCATGTTTTAATGGCCTTCCTAAATTCAGTCTCCTGATTCATCATGTGAATATTCGTGGGTAGGGAGTTCCAAAGTCTGGCTCCCTGGTACTTCAGGGATCTTCCTCCCCATGATGTTCTCTTTACTTTGGGTACCACTACCAGGGCTTCTCAAAACTCTTGTGGGTGTATATAGTGAAATTAATGATTTTAGATAATGAGGATCCTTTTTATATAGAGCTCTGTGGAAGAAGCAAAGAGCCTTAAACGTTATCCTTTTTGCCACTGGAAGAAAGTGCAGTTCAATCAGAGCTTTTTTAGCTGATGTGGTCCTAGGCAAATTAAAGAGCAAACGTGCTGCAGCATTTTGTACCACCTGTAGTTTGTTAACCACATAACCTGGAGATCCCAAAAAGAGGCTGTTTCCATAATCTAATCTGGATAATCAGGGCTTGTACGGCCAATCTTTTGGCCAATGGCAGAAGCAGACCGATAATCTTCCTTAGTAGCTTAAGAATCCCAAAACAGGTGGCTGACGTTCTCTTGGCTTGATGTTCCATGGTGAGTTTGGGATCCAACCAAACTCCCAAGGCTTTAATCTGAGCTTTTTTTTTTTGGGAGGGGGAAGTAATTTCAATGTATTACTGGTCCTATATTTTTAGCAGGGTTGGCCAGTTTTCCTAAAAACATAATTTCTGTCTTTTCTTTGTTGAGTTGCAGCCTGCTTTCTGTCATCCAGGCAGCAATCGCTTGGAGACAGGCAGGCAAGGCCGAGTTGTCCGCCTCCTTATTGGGGGAGAAGGAAACCACCAGCTGTGTGTCGTCCGCATATGATACCAGGGATACCCCAAAGGGTTCTATGACTTCTGCTAGGGGGGACATGTAAATGTTGAACAGAGTGGGACTCAAAGATGAGCCCTGCGGAACTCCGCATTAAAGTTTCAACTGGGCTGAGAAAAAAGAACAATCTAGGACTTGAAAGGTTCTATTTTGTAAGAACGAGCTTAACCATCTAAGCGCCCTTCCTTTAATCCCACTATTTCCCATTCTTTGAATGAGTAGATCATGATTGACCGTATCAAATGCTGCGCTCAAATCTAGCATTATTATTACAGTTGCCTGACCTTGGTCCATTCGTTTTCTCGCTACTTCCGTAACCGCAATCATGGCAGATTTAGTGCTGTGGCCCGGTCTAAAGCCCATTTGAGTTATATGCAAAATCTTATGTTCCTCCAAAGAGCCCGATAGTTGTATATTTATGTGCTTATCAATAAGTTTTGCCATCATGGGAAGGAGCGAGATAGGCCTGTAGTTTTTAAAGACCGCTCCATTTAGATTAGGCTTCTTTAGAAGGGGCTTGACTGCTGCATATTTCCAGGAGTCCGGCACCATCCCACTTTGTAGCGAGCTGTTTAACAGCTCGGTTATTACCGGATTTAGCGCTACTCTTCCCTGCATAATAATATGGGGAGGTGCGGGATCAAGTGGAGAGCCTGATTTTAATTTACTGAGGAGCCCCAAAGCTCCTTCCTCAGATGTGGGAAGAAAACTATGTAAAATATTGTCATCTTCCTTCTTCTCCATCGCATGCCCTGCGACTCCCCCTACTTCCCCTGAGAAGTTTTCATAGATGTCCTCAATCTTCTTTAAGAAGAAGGAGGCAAAATTGTTACTATGTTCTTCTGAAGCTTCCATTGCTTCCGGGCATGCAGGAATATACAATAGCTCCTTGAGCACACCAAAAATTTCTTTTGGAGATCCTGCCGCCTTTTCAATTTTATCTCCATAAAAGGTCGCTTGGGCTAATCTGATCTCCTTCTGGTACAACCTAATTGAACCTCTGTACTCCTCTCTGTCCTCCTCCTTTAGTGATTTCCTCCATTTCCTTTCAATCTTCCTACAGTTTCTCTTTAATGTCATTAAGTGGTTATTGAATCAGGGAGCCTTTCCTCCCTTCTTTTGCCCACAGAGGGGTGTATAGGGCAGCACTCTGTCCAGACTATCAGAGATCCACTCATTAAAAGAGGTAGGGTCTATCTGCCGGTCCCTCATAAAATATTTTTTATTTCTATTCAGTGAATTGACCCATTCTGTTGTCTTTAGTTTATTCCACTTCCTAATCTTACTGTTGGAGTAATGGTGGTGTCCAAACTTATTAGTTATATTAGCCTTTAAGGTGAATAAAAAATGATCGGACCATGCTACAGGGCTAGGGGGTAGTGCGACGAACGATGAAAGATTACTAAACACCAGGTCTAAAGTATGCCCTTTCTCCTGTGTGGGGCCTCTGATCAATTGGTGTAATCCCAGAGCTTCCAGATCATTCACTAACCGCTTAGTTGCCATCAGTTCTAAATTATCAACTTGGATATTAAAATCTCCTAATAAAGTAAAATTCGGCCTATTGAAAATGAGACTTGCCATCCGCTCTGGTAATAGGTTCAGGAATTCATCATAAGTCCCCGGGGGGCGGTAGAGCAGTACTCCTGTAAATGTAAACGTAGGATTGAAGGTAATGGAAAAAAATATTCCCTCACACCCTGCAAGGTCAAGGGGACTATAGTTAAAAAGAAAATCTTGTTTAAAAATAATTGCTATTCCCCCTCCTTTCCCTTTATCTCCATTGGTTCTTGCTATCACATACCCTTTGGGTACTGCAAGAGCTAAATCTGGCCCTGAACCCTCATGGAGCCACGTTTCTGTCAAAAAGAGGGCATCTAGTGCCCCCTCACTCAGCAAGAGATTTATGTCTAGTTTGTGTGCTGGCAGAGAGCGGCAATTTATTAGCTGAATCCTCACATTATATTTGGAGGGTTCTGCCTGATCTGAGTCAGGACCCATAGGCTTTTCCGGAGTCCAATCACATCTAGGGCAGGACCATGTCTCCCTCGCATCGCTGGGACAAATGTAGCAGCCCTCTCCTACTCTTTTCCTAAGGTCTTTTAGCGCACCTGACGAATAGATAAAGGTATCTGGACTTAACATACTTAATTGATGCAGGGGGGTGGCCCCAGCCCCGTCCTGGCGTGGACGGGCTTGCATTTGGCGTGCCTTCGGCTTCGAGATGGCGCGCCCGCTGTGCGGATGCCGGGACCGGTTTTATTAAAGCTGGGAAGCGGTCAACTAGACCGCCAACCCCCCAAGATGGCGGACCTCTGTGGGCCTCCACAGTGTAGTAAAAATGTCTGCCCCTTAAAAACCGAACTTCATTACAAATTCAATACAATTTTAAAAAGATGTTTAAAAACTTTGCAATAAAATGTGCTAATCGGCTGAGCTTAAAAAAACAATGGTCAGGCTTGGAAAATGCAGTCTGACCAAAAGTGCAGTGCTCCTTCTCCTAAATAAATCGTAATTTCCTCTTGTTCACATCAACTTTTCCACCTATTTCAATTTTTCCCCACACCTTAGTTCCCTCTTCCCCCCACTCTCCACACTACCAGTTTACGTGAATTCAACCACTTTAAAAACCTTCAAAATCCCGACATTTAGTAAGAGGTTACATCACGGGTACATAAATGTGTATATTCTCTTCTACTCAAGTTTCTTCAATTACGGTTATTCCTAACACCCAGTACAAATGTATCTCCAAATGCAAATTGACAAATCAATGGCGTAACGAAACATGCAGGGGACACCTTGCAAAGTACCTTGCGTGGGGCCTCTCCCCTCGGACCCAGTTACGGGCCTGCTGCACGTGCATAGTGTACAGTGCTGAGAGAGCCTCCTGAAGGTCACCCCCACCCCGCACCGCGGGGACTGCGGGGTACTTTGTTATGCCACTGTGACAAAGGTATGAGCAGTATTGGTTAGAATGCTTAATCCAGTCATCCCCCAGTTCGGGGAGGTCACAGAACAAAACAAGTAGGAAATGTAGTTTACTGAAACATAAACATTCTTTCAGGCTTGCAAACACTTTGTCAAAGCCAACACCCACCCGCCATTCCATTTGGATATTTTACAACCAGAAGATGCGACCTCAGCAGTTCAGCATGAAGGTCAAAATGGATTAAATTAACTCTGCATACTGATTAGAGCAGATTAAAATTCACAGCATTATGGGGGCACACATTATCTTGTCCTCACTATCACAAGCTCATGGTGTACCGGAAAAGTCAGAACTGTCTATCCTAAGGCCAGCTTTTGATGGGGAAATATGTTTTCCTCCACTCTAGAATCTGCATGACTTCATACCATTGCCCCGTACAAGCTTACTGTGACACTTTGCTGCATAGATTTTAAGTATGGATGGGCTTTACATAATGCCCCTTGTTCTTGCATTCATTTAGGATTGCTATATTAGCAGTTTTGTTAGATGCCAAGGCCTCAAAATCAGATTTGTCTCAAAGTAACTCACAGATTGGAGACAGAGCAAGCTCTCTCAATCTGTAACCCAGTTACTCAACTGATATGTTTTAATGTCTTTCAGCCCCAAAGACATGATCTTTGAGATATTGGTCATGTTAGCTCTAAAACACAATAGTTACATAAAGTGCACATGCTTTGTGACCGTACGCTCAAGACCTATCGGTGTTCTGGACATCTGGACAGCATCATCCCCATGAATTAGAAACTGAGAACTACTTTTAGCAATCCTGGTATTGTCAGAGCATGTAGAGGAGGGTGCTTTCTGGTGACCATTGATACACGACAAAAAAAGGAGTGAGCGAGCAAGCGTCCATGTCAGGCCCTGCTTTTACAGCTTTAAACATTTTTTTGTATTTACCATAAGAGCCATAGCAGATAGTTGAGTGCAGAGAAAAATACAATGTGTAAAAGAGCATTACTAGTCCATGTTCAACCCCTACATCTTTCAATTGCAGCAATCATTTTGATCTGTCATCAAACACCATTGGCAGGTCCATAGATATGGGATAAATAAATTCCCTTCCATCTTTTACATATTTCCTGAATATGTATTTCTTGCACACTCCTGCAGTCTATCAAGGATTCTCTGATCTAATATTTAGGCATCCAAAAGGAAGATAGGTTGATAACATGCAGGCTTTGATATGTCTGCCTTTATGAAAATGAGAGTAAAAGTAGACTGGTCCAAGGATATATGAGAGACACCTGAACTACAAATAGCAATAAATACTTTTGTGAACAATTGCACCAATAGAGGAGGATTACCTTTGTGTATGTCAATTAGTATGCTATATGAACCTCCCTTTTAATTCATGCCATGCCATTCCATAACCAGTGTAAGTTTTCACCAATGACCGACCACCTCTTACCATTTACCTCTACCCTCTATCTGAGGTTATTGTGCCTTAACATCAACTGCTACACCAATGCTGATTGTTAGAAATGGGGTTTTTGGTTGACAGTCAGGTTACCCCCTGTTCAAGCAAGGACCCTCACTCTAGTCAGGGTAAAAGAGAATCACCCTCTGCTAACCCCTGCTTACCACCTTGGTAGCTTGGCAGAGAAGTAGGCTTAACTTCAGAGTGCTAGGTGTAAAGTATTTGTACAACACACACAGTAACTTAATGAAAACACTACAAAATGACACAATACAGGTTTAGAAAAATAGGAAATATTTATCTTAACAAAACTAGGCCAAAAAGACAAAAATCCACAATACACAAGTCAAGTTATTAATAAAAATGCAAAAATAGTCTTTAAGTAGTTTTAAACACACACTAACGCTGGCAGCATGAAAAAGTACCTTGGCTGTGTCAAAAATAACCCCGCACTGGTGAGTGCGCGTCAAAAAGGGCTTGCTATGTGTTGATTCCACTCACGAGCGGGACCTTGTGTTGTTTCTCCTCTCGCCGGGTCGGGGTGCGTTGTTTCTTCTCTCAGCAGGAGAGCGATGCGTCGATCCGGTCAGCGCTCTCGGGTCCGGGCAGGCCTTGCGTTGTTTTTCCACACCCAGCAGTACTTGAGTTGGAAATCCAGCCGCACGATGATCCGAAAACCCCACAGCACGGGTTGTGATCTCCCAGCCTCTGTCAGCGATGCTGCACGTCATTTCTCCCGCTCCATGCATTGATTCTTCGGTCGCTTTTCCTGCGAGCGTCGATTCTCAGCTACGGAGCCGGCAGCGCATCGTTTCTTCAGCCGCAGATCGGAGTCGCGTCGATCTTTTCCCCGCATGGCGCTCTGTGCGTGGATTTCCTTGTCTTTAGGCTGCCAGCTTCTTCTTTCAGGGTCCCAGGAACTGGATGGGCACCACAGGGCAGAGTAGGAGTCTCTCCTGAGACTCCAGGTGCTGGCACAGAGAAGTCTTTGCTGTTGTTGAGACTTCAAACAACACGAGGCAAGCTCTAAATCAAGCCCTTGGAGATTTCTTCTCAAGATGGAAGGCACAAAAAGTCCAGTCTTTGCCCTCTTACTCTGGCAGAAGCAGCAACTGCAGGATAGCTCCACAAAGCACAGTCACAGGCAGGGCAGCTCTTCTTCCTCAGCTATTCAGCTCTTCTCCAGGCAGAGATCCCTCTTGTTTCCAGAAGTGTTTCTACCGTCTGTGGTTTTGGGTTCCCTTTTTATACCCAATTTCTCCTTTGAAGTAGGGCTACTTCAAAGTAAAGTCTCTTTTGAATGTGAAATCCTGCCTTGCCCAGGCCAGGCCCCAGACACTCACCAGGGGGTTGGAGACTGCTCTGTGTGAGGACAGGCACAGCCCTTTCAGGTGTAAGTGACCACTCCTCCCCTCCCTCCTAGCACATATGGCTCATCAGGAAATGCAGCCTACACTCCAGCTCCCTTTGTGTCACTGCCTAGTGTGAGATTCAACCAGCCCAACTGTCAAACTGACCCAGACAGGGAATCCACAAACAGGCAGAGTCACAGAAATGGTATAAGCAAGAAAATGCTCACTTTCTAAAAGTGCCATTTTCAAACACAGAATCTTAAAATCAACTTTACTAAAGATGTATTTTTAGAATGTGAGCTCAGAGACCCCAAACGCCACATGTCCATCCGCTCCCAAGGGGAATCTACACTTTAATTAGATTTAAATGTAGCCCCCATGTTAACCTATGTGAGGGACATGCCTTGCAACAGTGAAAAACGAATTTAGCAATATTTCACTTACAGGACATATAAAACACATTACTACCTGTCCTACCTAAAGCATACACTGCACCATGCCCTTGAGGCCACCTAGGGCCTACCTTAGGGGTGTCTGACATGTAAGAAAAGGGAAGGTTTAGGCCTGGCAAGTGGGTACACTTGCCAAGTTGAATTTACAGTTAAAACTGCACACACAGGCACTGCAGTGGCAGGTCTCAGACATGATTATAGAGCTACTTCTGTGGGTGGCACAACCAGTGCTGCAGGCCCACTAGTAGCACTTGATTTACAGGCCCTGGGCACCTCTAGTGTACTGTACTAGGGACATACTAATAAATCAAATGGGCCAATCATGGATAAGCCAATTACATACACATTTTGTAAAGGAGCACTTGCACTTTAGCACTGGTTAGCAGTGGCAAAGTGCCCAGAGTAACAAAACCAGCAAAATCAGAGTCCAGCACACATCAACAATCTGGGGAACAGAGGCAAAAAGTTAAGGGAGACCATGCCAAGGATGAAAAGTCTAACACTGATGACGTATGATTCCCCCTCCTTAACTGTGAAAATCCAGAATTTCTTCATTGTGTCAATCATTTTCAAATTGTAAAATTTGAATTGTCAAAGTGTCAAATTTATTGAGTCAGTCTCAACTCTGCCAACATCAGATACATTTGAGCTTCCTCAGTTGGTTCACAGACTTTAAATAATTCAGAACTCACCTGACTGACAACTCTTTAAACTACAGACCTGGAACCACATCTCACCAACCTTCCCACTTTTGAACTCCTAGCGTGTGGTTCAATCTTTCACCTTTAAATCAATGTGCAACACACATCAAGAGGTCAGTAGAAATAGACAACCTTTCTTTCATCACAAACTGCACCACTTCTGCCGAAGTAGAACACTAGAGGCATATTTATGAAAAGTGGTGCTGCACTTAGTGCAGATCCAATTTTCCTGCACCCATTAGTGCCCCCCTAACACCACCATAGAAGTGCCGTATTTATAATACAGTGCACCATGGCGGTAGCTAGGGTGACTAGTGTCATCATTTTTTACGTGAGTCCGACGCTTTGCAGGCCTATGGTAAAAAATTATAAAGCTAATCCTGCATTGCACCCAGAGGCCCATTATGATCAATGGGAGCCTCTTTTTAACACCTGTACTTAGCAGGCGTTAAAAAATGCAGATAAAAATGGCGCAAAGGAATCTCGTAGATTCCTTTTCTCCATTGTTTTGGCCCCCCTAGTGCCAGAATGGCCTCTTTCATACATTATACCTGGCACAGGGATAATGTGGTGCAAGGGTTTACAAAGTGGCGCAATGCATGTATTGCACCACTTTGTAAATATGGCATGACATTTTTCCCCATCCAACTTCACATTAGCATAAAAAGATGATGCTAATGTGGCATTGGAATGGTGCACGGGCTCCATAAATCTGGCCCCAGGTTTTAGATTGTCATTGCATCCATCATTCGAAAACTGGAACACTGACAGAAGCTCTTTTTTCATCCAGATGTCCTAGCTCAGGAATTCAGTTCTTACAGGCATGTGAGTAATTGTTAATGTCCTCATATTGTGGAGTGAATTCAAAACCTGGTTATATCTAACATAATATTTCTACAATACAGATCAAAGGGTTTGCATCGTCATTGTGTTATGGAAGGTGACCTGGGCACATGCAGTGCGCTTTACTAGGGACTTAAAAATAAATTAAATATGGCAATAGGGTATGAGCCAATGTCACCATGTTTTTTGGGCGAGAGCATATGCACTTTAGCACTGGTTAGCAGTGGTAAAGTGCGCATAGTCCTAAAACTAGCAAAAACAGTGTAGAAAAGTGGAGGGAGGCAAGCATAAAGTTGGGGGGGACCACCCTAAGGCTGTCAGGTCTACCAAAGGGTGTGCAAAATTGCATATTTTTTCCTCAAATTCTTTTGTGGATATTTCATGAAATTTTGCAAAATTACAAGAAAATGCATGTTGTAGTGTAAAATGTGATTTGCTGGTATCTAGCTTGACGAATTTCCAGCAAAGGCATACTTTGCATGGTTTGAGGATAAAACATCTTTCTGCCAGATGTTGTCTGCAAAAACCAGTCTCTAGGTGAGAAGTATGCAAAACTGGATTATGCAAAGTTTTGAAAAAAACATGCTATTTGTGAATTTCGGGCATTTTTGTAGCTTGATTTCAATTTTGCTGAGGTCTGGCCCAGGCTACAACCAGATACAGTTTTAGCATGGACACGATAGGAGGACCTGTGAGAAACCCGATGACTAATGAGTTTTTTGGAGCACTGTAAGGCATCTGAATCTGAAGATTCATTCTGCACCACAGTACAATAAATGAACAATTCAAAACTCTCACGCATACAATATTTCTAACGAACAATTAAAAAACAAGACCTGATATAGTATCATAAATGTGACTTGTTGCTCATTTATGCAACATTTCATAACCTGTCAACCATTTGTAATAGCCACCCTTCAATATGACACATGAAATATTGTTCCAGTGCCTAATAAGGATTTTCCTCCAAAAAATAACTTTGATGACATATGTTTTCAAGTTTAGGAAGGTAGAGGTTATCATTATTGTCAGACTTGGCATCATTGGCATGGTCTGCCCTAACTTTTTTGCCTCTGCTTCCCAGGTTGTTTCTGTGTGCTGGACTCTGTTTTTGCTGTTTTGTTTGCTCTGGACACTTTACGCTGAACAATGCTAAAGTGTAAGTGTTCCCTGTATAAATTGTATGTGTACATTGGCTTTTTTGATTTACAAGTAAGTCCCTAGTAAAGTGCACTAGAGGTGCCTAGGGCCTGTAAATCAAATGCTACTAATGAGTCTGCAGCACTGGTTGTGCCACCCACCTTAGTAGCCCAGAAAACATGGCTCAGACCTTCGACTGCAGTGTCTGTGAGGACAGTTTTAAACTGCCACTTCGACTTGGCAAGTGTACCCACTTGCCAGGCCCAGCGCTTCCCTTTTTATACATGTAAGGCACCCCTAAGGTGGGCCCTAGGTATCCCCAAGGGCAGGGTGCAGTGTATGCTCAAGGTGGGACACGTACTGATGTGTTTTGCATGTCCTGACAGTAATATACTGTCAAATTTGTTTTTTCACTGTTGCCAGGCCTATCTTTCTCATAGGTTAACATGGGGGCTGCCTTTAAATAGTATTAAAGCACAGATTCCCTTTAGGAGCAGATAGACATGTGGAGTTTGGGCTCTCTTAACTCACAATTTCAAAGTTCATATTTTAGTGAAGTTGTTTTTTAGATTGCGTGTTTGAAAATGCCACTTTTAGAAAGTAGGCATTTTCTTGCTTAAACCATTTTGTGATTCTGGCTGTTTGTGGATTCCCTGTCTGGGTCAGTTTGGCAGTTGGGCTGTGTGCACCTCTCCTCTAGACAGTGACACAAAGGAAGCTGGGGTGTAGTCTGCATATCCTGATGGGCCATCTGGGCTGAGGGGAGGGGACGAGTGGTCAATTACACCTGAAAGGGCTGTGCTTGCCCTCACACAATGTTGTCTCCAACCCCCTAGTGTGTGTATGGGGCCTTGTCTTGGCACGGCAGTATTTTGAAAGCAACAGTGAGTTCTCTTAGAAGTAGGTCTACTTCAAAGACAGGAAGTGGTATCAGAAGAGCACCCAAAACCCCTGAAAACCAGACTACTTCTGGAACCAAGAGGAACCTCTGCCAAGAAGAAGAGCGGGAGAAGCTGGAGGAGGAGTACTGCCCCTTTTCCTGTGACTGTGCTTTGCTGGGTTGGCCTGCAGTAGCTGCTTCTGTCTGAGAGGACAAAGACTGACTTTTGCGTGACTTCCCACTGGTGAAGAATCTCCAAGCGCTTGAACTGAGCTTGCCTCCTGTTGTTGAAGTCTCAGGGACAAAAAGACTTCTCTCTGCCAGCACTTTTGAAAGTCCTGCCTGCCAAGTCCTGCCTGCCAAGTGGTCCTGCCTGCCAATTGGTGCCCTAATCTGTTTCTGGGCCCTTGAAAGGTGCAGCTGGGGGAAAAGGACAGGAATCCACGCAAAGACCGCCGTGCAGGTAAACTTTTGATGCATCACTCGCAACGTGGCTGATAAACGACACACCGCTGGCCTTGCAGCTAAAATCGATGTCACACCTGCATCGCGGCTGGGAGATTGACGCAATGGGGCTGGAGAAATGACGCGCAACACCAGCCGCAGCTGCTGTTAATGATGCAAGCCCCCAAACAGTGCAGTTTCTTGACACCGTGCGATTTCAACTAAACATGCTGAGCGCAGAACATCCACGCAAAGCCTGCCAGGACCTGAGGTGCCCATCCGGGATCGACACTTCGCTCTCTTGTGGGAGAGAAGGAACGATGCACGCCGTCCTGACCGGAGGAGGAACGACACTTGCGGGTGAGAAATAGACACATCGCTGACCTTTTTCGACGCACACTCGCCCGTGTGGTTTTATTTTGACGCAACCCAGGTACTTTTGTGCAATAGCAGCATACTCACTGTTTTCTAAGGATTAAGACTCTTATTCTTTTTAAAATTCATAACTTAACTTGGGTATGTCGGATTTTTGTTGTTTTGTTCTTGTTTTGCTTAGATAAATATTACCTGTTTTTCTAAACCTGTGTTGTGTCATTATGTAGTGTTTTCACTGAGTTACTGTGTGTGTCGGTAGAAATACTTTACTCATTGCTTCTGCAGTTAAGCCTGCCCGCTCATGCCAAACTACCAAGGGAGTGAGCTGGGGTTAACTGAGGGTGATTCTCTTTTATCTTGACTAGAGTGAGGGTTCGTGCTTCGACAGGGGGTAACCTGACTGCCAACCAAAGACCCCATTTCTAACAATGATCATATTTATAATAATTGTATCCTACATTTGACTATTATATTTGTGCCTTATTAGATACTTCTACTTAATTTGGGGAGATGTACTAAAACCACGTGCATGCATATCCACGCGCTGTTGATGTATAGAACGTGGTAGGTATAAAAACCTTGTTCAACAAAATTCTAACAGTGTATCTTATGGCTGAGCAGTGACTTGAATTTCTGAGTGTCTGACAAAACCCAAGGAGACTTCTGCCTAGTCTTTTGCAAATCTAACCTTGGAAGGGGTATACAAGGTACTTCACTGCATCAAGGCTCATTTTAGTACGTCCCACTGTTGCCGTGAAAGTGAAGGTGAAAAGGGCCCTGTTCTACTGCCAAATTCTCCTGCGGTACACAGGAAACACCATGTACTGCCGCCATTTCTCCCTAGTGCTGCTCTCAGGTCATTTCTCCTATTCAGTAAAATGGTAATAATGTGCTATTCACTCGGATCCTCTGAGAAGGAACCAGTCTTTCATCTCTGGGTTTTTGTTACAGCAGAAAAGTCATCATTAAAAAGCATCCTGCTGGGAATGTGGCTGCCACAGGGATTCCTGCAATTAGTTCTCTTCGGCCCTGTATCTTTATTTGGGAGGCTCTTCACAGCCAGATCGTTCGGTTCACACAGTGCATGTTGCTCTGGTTTATAATTTTGCATTTCCACTGTATCCACTTTTTTATTCTGACACAGTTCGTGCACTGTAATTGAACCCCTAAAGAACATACTGAAATGTGACACATGCCCTCTTTAAGGCTTCGTTTGAAGAAGTGTTTTGTGGGTCGACCTGTTCAGGCTCTTTAATAAAAAAAACTGATGCAGTATCTCTTGACCAGAACTCTACCCAAAGTACGTGCTTGTGGTCACAAGAAGGGACAAATAAAATCTGCGGCTCCGGTTTTTTCTTTTTGCAGGAAGCTCAGATTTCTTAGTTCAGTTCAGATTTCTTGGTTTCTTGCAGATTTCTTAGTTTAGAAAATCACTTACTCTTATTTCTGTATCTGCCTGAATTTCACAGCATATGGAAAGCTTACCGAACCATCTAAAGTGAAGGAAAAATAAGTGGGACCATGGAGGTGCAGCCACACTGACAACTGTTATGACAGAATAAAGGCGATGCAAGCAGAACTATGATAAGGGGGGAGATAGCCAGGGCTGTATCCCCGAGAGCTCCCTCTTATTAGAACCCCATGCTTTCATCCTTAAAAGTGTTTATTTATATTTAAAAAAAGCAGCCTTAACCGACTTTTGCCAATATCGAATAATGATGCAGTAACGACAGTCGCCACTAGGTGCCGACATGTGAATGGTTAATTATTCCAGATCCTACAAATCTTTGGACAGACTTGGCTTCAAAAAATGAATGGGGTACTCATCAAATGTAATACCAGTTGTCATGCTGGCTGGGACGATCAATGAATACCCGTAGTGGCGTAACAAGGCTACCATGAATTTGGATTGCTTTCTGTTATGTGTTGTGTTTTATAAATTAATGAACACAGATTAGTATAGCACAAACCTTCCTGACAGGCAACGAATTGTTGAAAATGAAAGAGCCCAATAAAAAATCCAATCATTTACAGGAGACAATGTGAGGTGAGTTTTCAAATTTTGCTTTTTGAAGAGATTCTTCTTTTGTACCTTCCCGAGTTGTAGTAGGATTGCTGCCTTTTTCATGTAAGCGAGGATGGCTGCAATCTCATTTTTGATTTCTTGCACCTTTTTATTTCCACTCTGGTAGTTTCCTAACTCCTGAGGCCATATATACAATGTGCCCCAGGGAAGTAATTGGCATGTGCTTCTCTGGAGCACAATGGCATTATAGACATGGCCGCTGATGCTTGTGCGCCCCCTTCTGTAATACTGATAGCACTGGCGCACATGTAGTTCCAGCGCTATTATGAGAGGGCATTCCCCCGTTCGCATGGGGGTGTGGCCTCATAGAAAGGAGGGAATAACTTTGCCTCTGCACATGTGCCATGTTAGGGATGTGGGTGCCGAGGAAAACGTCCTCTTAGGAGGCACTAAAATAGAGAATAGCACTTGCCACACTACAGCGATCTGCATATGAGGGGGGATAGCTCTTCCCAATATAAAACAAAATTACGAAGCAGCACACTTATCTATAATAATGACTGGGCGTACACATTGCTGGCTCACCCGATGTTCCGAATGGGCATGGAGATGATCAAGAGAAATGGTACTTATGTGTTCTCTATGGGGAAAAACTGAAAAAGAGGCTCCCCCTGCTACAAAGGTGACAGTAGAATTATGGCATGAGCGCCACATTGTGATGGGATGAAAAGAAAGACTTAGCCGAGGGACCCCATTGTGGGTGAGTACAAGACTGAAGGAAGTCACAATACTTGAGGTTTCTGACAATGGGACCTGACAGAAATTAGCACTCTAGCATATGTATGAGAAGCCAATATAATTGCACCCTTTCTCACATTTCTAAACAGAATATGAGATGTCATCCTCCCAAATATTTATATATTTGCAGTTGCCTCATTCTCTGAAGGCACGCATCACACCAAAGAAAAAAATTATGGAGCCCTCTCCGCTGGAATATAGGTTACTGGGTGGGCCCCTACAAACAGAAATGATGCAACTTACCTATCTGACTCTCATTAATAACACTGTGAAAGTTCTGGTGACACTGAAAGATAGATGTCAAATTTACATCGGAGCTATGGAGGATGACGATTGAGTAGGTACATCAAAGTTCCTCACACAAACAGCAATTAAGGCCCATTATAAGTTCATACAGATCAAAATTTTACATAGAGTCTATTACACTAGAACAGACTTACATATTATAGGAAGTTTATCAGATGATTCCTGTTTAAGAGGATATGGACAACCAGGGAATTTCTTACATATCCTTTGGGACTGCCGGCCCTGCAAGTGTTCTGGGCGAGAGTTCACCACAGGTTATAGGCTGTCATTGGAGTGAGGCTAGTGAGGACCACCCTATTATCCTTATAGGGGGTCTGGAGTAAATCAGATGCTACTTCTTATCTATCAACATTGATTAATCTGGGGTTCCCTCTGGCAAAAAGGGAAATAACACACAGATGGGGATCTCCAGGGACCCCATGGATAAGAGACAGGGAAAAGGAAATGGATAGGAGCTATTTACAAGAAAAAGTGATTTATGAAGGGAGAGGATGCCCAAAGAAATGTGAAAAAGTTTGGAAAGGATGGACATGCTACAAATAAATACATGTATTGACGGTGACCTCAGTGGGATGGGGAGGGGGTAAAGAAAAGGACGTTTTATTAATTGTATGTTCTATGGTTTGGAAAATCAAGCAAATGCTTTCCCAAGAAAATTAAATGCACCATAAAAAGTGGCACACTTTCAGTGCGTTTCCTAAAGGCAGCCCTCTGCCAGGGAGAAAGAGAGTATGATGGACCACCCAGATACCCCCCTGCAAGCGGGTGTAGGCACTCAGTACGCCTACCGTCAATGGGATCTCAATCCAGGCAGCATGTCACCTGCACTGTGAAATACAGGGCAGCTTTGAAGCAGCTGATCTTTATTTCACTTAAATGCACAATGAAAGCACAAGTTCTCAACTGCCTTGGAGGCAGCTCATTCTTAGTAATATGGTACACTGTCCATTTTTGTGCCTAGCTTACCTTTTCAAAGGTGTGCCATGGTGCAAATAGTGAAGGTGTGCCAGAAATGTAATACAGCCCCTGGTGTGATATTTTCCACTGGTGGTGAGTAATTGTTTTGGACATGTATGTTAGGGTTTTGTTTCTGATGGTCTTATAGATGATTCAGATGGAGGATGATACTTACTAATGTGACTGAAATTCAAGCCTTTGATGAGCTATGATATAAGATGCATTTTAGAGTGTCAATTTGTTGTCTGTGAGACCATTGAGCAGGAATTTGATTGCCTCTATGGGGCCGGGAGAGTGCCAGAGCTTTCATTATCATTCTGAAATCGGGGTCAGGAAGAAAGGACTTCATATTCTTTAGGAAGGAAAGATGGGGCCATAGCTTCTTTGTCTTCCTGGTGATGTCGTCTTTGAAAATAAGGTTTGTGTTCAAGAAGAATTCAAGGGAGTTTGCATTTTCTGTCACCTGAGATTAAACCATCAACATTAAAGTTAGGCAGTCAGTTCTGAATCCGTGGGTGCTTGGAGTTGCTGGCGACGAAATGCTCAGCAGTGTAAAACCTACCAAATTGCATTTGAAGATCAGTCTATTAAAATCTTAAATTATGCAAAGCCACCTGGTTCATATGTAATAATGTGCTAACTCTGAGCAGAACTGAATGCATAGCTGTTCGGTGTTAAATTAATCAAGCTCTCTTTATTGTTGTAACTACCAACCTTTATAGTCTCTAAATATACAAAAGCAGATAAAAACAAACTAAGTGATTAAACGTGGGAAGAAAATAATGCAAAATGTGCACTTGTTCAATTAGTGGGTACATTACATTTTTCTTTTTTACTCTAAATTGGTAGTAATCAGAAACTCGCGCAGCAACCTAAACTATGAATTCATCTGAAAACAAGTATGCGTTTGTCTTTAATAATTCAAACCCTGCAAATGTAACCACGGCAAATGTAGCCCTTAGATTTTTCCTGTATGGTAAGTGAACTGGTGGTCACACCACATGTCACAGCACCCCTCTGAATTTAGGGGCATATTTTTAATTTCTGGTGTAATGCTGTTTTCCCTCAGAATGAATTGTGCCATGTTGCGGCAGATTCCTGCACCATAGATATGCATAATTATGATATTGTGTACCATGGGGCAGGGCCCAGAGGTTAGTCTCACATTACAATGCAAAGTAGTTGATTATGGCGCAAAGTGCCATCATGCAAAGTCGAATTGCATGTAATAAACAACCTTCATTTGCCATAAATCAGCATTGCGTCATGCAGGAGTGCATTGTGTCACGGGAACGCTAGAAAATAGTAAACTGCACAATGCAAATTCCTCTACCAGTCTCTCACCAACCCCCAATATCTACAACCATGGAAGGAGCCTCAGGAACTGAGGGGGGCAACAGCTCCAACCCTGAAGAACTGACAGCAACCCAAGGGAAAAGGAAGAGAAAGTCAAATGTTTTAGAGAAGAAAAAAACCCAAATACTGATCAATGAGGTGAACAAGAATGAATAATTTTTATTTGTCACTTCCATATTAGCAAATAAGGATTCTATATGATATTCTAGAGTGGACAAGATCAATTGCATTACTCAAGAAAAAAGAACCGTAATGGGGTGTAAGGAGGTGCCACAACTACAGACACAGGTCAAAAGAAAAACTGACCATCAAATCAAATCATTAACATTTATAAAGCGCGCTACTCACCCATGCGGGTCTCAAGGCGCTAGGGGGAAGGGGTTACTGCTGCTCGAAGAGCCAGGTCTTGAGTAGTCTGCGGAATGCGGAGTGGTCCTGGGTGGTCCTGAGGATGGTGGGGAGGGTGTTCCAAGTCTTGGCCGCCAGGTAGGAGAAGGACCTCCCACCCGCCGTGGAGCGGCGGATGCGAGGGACGGCGGCGAGAGCGAGGCTGGTGGAGCGGAGAAGACGGGTGGGAGTGTAGAAGCTGAGACGACGGTTGAGATATTCTGGACCCTTGTTGTGGAGGGCTTTGTGTGCGTGGGTGAGGAGACGGAAGGTGATCCTTTGGCTGACGGGAAGCCAGTGCAGGTGTCTCAGGTGTGCGGAGATGTGGCTGTTGCGGGGTATGTTGAGGATGAGGCGGGCAGAGGCGTTTTGAATTCGTTGCAGACGTTTCTGGAGTTTAGCAGTGGTTCCTGCATATAGGGTGTTGCCGTAGTCCAGGCGGCTCGTGACGAGGGCGTGGGTCACGGTCTTTCTGGTGTCGGCGGGGATCCAACGGAAGATCTTTCCGAGCATGCGGAGGGTGAGGAAGCAGGAGGATGATACGGCGTTGACTTGTTTGGTCATGGTGAGAAGTGGGTCCAAGATGAAGCCGAGGTTGCGTGCGTGGTCTGAGGGGGTCGGTGCGGTGCCAAGGGCCGTGGGCCACCAGGAGTCGTCCCAGGCTTCGGGGTGTTACCGAGGATGAGAACTTCCGTTTTGTCTGAGTTCAGTTTCAGACGGCTGAGTTTAATCCAATCTGCGACGTCTTTCTTTCCATCTTGCAGGTTGGTCTTGGCGCTGGTGGGGTCCTTGGTGAGGGAAAGTATCAGTTGAGTGTCGTCGGCGTAGGAGGTGATGATGATGCTGTGTTTGCGTACGATGTCGGCGAGGGGGCTCATGTAGACATTGAAGAGTGTCGGGCTGAGCGAGGAGATTTGTGGGACGCCGCAAATGATCTCGGTGATGTCTGACCGAAAAGGTGGGAGGTAGACTCTTTGGGAGCGATTGGAGAGGAAGGAGGCGATCCAGTCCAGGGCCTGGCCTTGGATTCCGGTGGAGCGGAGGCGGGTTATTAGGGTGCGGTGACAGACGGTGTCGAAGGCAGCCGAGAGGTCGAGGAGGATGAGGGCGACTGTTTCTCCATTGTCCATCAGGGTTCTGATGTCGTCTGTGAATGAGATGATGGCGGTTTCTGTGCTGTGGTTGGCTCGGAATCCGGACTGAGAGGCGTCGAGAAGGTTGTTGTCTTCAAGGAAGTTGGTAAGCTGCTTGTTGACGGTCTTCTCTATGACTTTGGCAGGGAAGGGGAGGAGCGAGATGGGGCGGAAGTTCTTCAGGTCGCTTGGGTCAGCCGTAGGTTTCTTCAGTAGGGCGTTGACTTCAGCGTGTTTCCAGCTCTCGGGGAAAGTAGCAGACGAAAACGAAGTGTTGATGATGATCTGGAGGTGCGGGGCAATGATGTCGTCGGCTTTATTGAAGATGAAGTGTGGGCAGGGGTCCGAGGGGGCACCGGAGTGGATGGAGTTCATGGTGGCTTTGGTCTCTTCTGTGTTGATGTGGGTCCAGGCGTTGAGGGTGATGGCTGGGGTTGTGGGTTCTGTGGTGGTAGGCTGGGTCTGGAGTCCGAAGCTGTCGTGTAGGTCGGTGATCTTACGATGGAAGAAGGGGGCGAGGGAGTTGCAAAGGTCTTGTGAGTGCGTGATGGTGTTGGTGTTGGCGTTGGGGTTGGAGAGCTCTTTTACGATGTTGAAGAGTTCTCTGCTGTTTTTTGTCCAGTCTGTCTGTGAAGAAATTCCTTTTGGCGGCGCGGATCAGGTGATGGTGTTCGCGGGTAGCGTTCTTGAGGGCAGTCATGTTGTCTGCGGTGTGGTCCTTACGCCAGGCTTTCTCGAGGGTGAGACAAGTTTTCTTTGATTCCTTAAGGGTGTCAGAGAACCAGAGAGGTTTTTTGGTGTTGGACTGTCTTGGAAGGCGTCTGAGGGGAGCGAGGTTGTCTGCGCAGTTGGTGATCCAGTTCGTGAGGCTGAGGGCTGCGTCGTTGGGGTCGGCGGAGAAGGTGGGTTGGTTGTCGATGAGAGTGGAGAGAAGCTGTTCTTCGGGGATTTTGTTCCACTCGCGACGTGGGATGGGTTGTGTGCGGAGGTGGCAAGTTTCGCGTCGGAAGGTGAAGTGGACACATCTGTGGTCGATCCAGTGTAGAGCGGAGGCGTGGCTGATGGATACGTGTTTGCTGGCGGAAAAGATGGGGTCGAGCGTGTGTCCGGCGATGTGGGTGGGGGTGTTCACCAGTTGCTTGAGGCCGAGGTTGGCGAGGTTGTCGAGCAGGGCGGTGGTGTTGGGGTCGTTGTTCTGTTCCAGATGGAAGTTGAGGTTGCCGAGGAGGATGTAGTCCGGCAAGGCGAGGGCGTGCGGGGAGATGAAGTCAGTGATGGAGTCGCTGAAGAGGGCACGCGGTCCGGGGCGACGGTAGGTGAGGGATCCTCTGAGGGTGGTCCTGGGGTCTGTGAGGATCTGGAAGTGCAGGTGTTCAGCGGCGAGGGGGGTGTCTTCGGTGGAGGTGGTGACGTTGATGGAGTCTTTGAAGACGATGGCGATTCCTCCTCCTACTTGGTTGGTGCGGTCTTTTCTGGAAATCTTGTAGCCTTCAGGGATGGCTATGGCGATGTCGGGGGCCGAGGAGGCGTTCATCCAGGTCTCAGTGATGAAGGCGACGTCTGGTGCGGTGGAGTCCAGGAGGTCCCAGAGCTCAACGGCATGCATGTGGATGGATCGTGCGTTGATCAGGATGCATTTGAGGTGGTTGATGGCGCGTGGGCTGGCGGTCGTGGTGGTTTCGTGGTGGAAGGTAAGTTTGCAGGTGCGACATACGAAGGGTCCGTGGGTACGTTTCGGGTTGGCTTGGAAGCAGGTGCTGGAGCGCCCCGGGTTGAGGGCGTGGAGGGTGATGGGGTCGTACCAGTGCAGCGGGGTTTGGGAGTGCTGAAGGCCAGGGGTCGTGGCGCTGGGCGCGGGCCAGGCGCAGGCCAGGCACGGACGGGTGCAGACGGGCTTGCCCTTGGCGCACCTTCGGCGCACCAGCGGCGCGGCCGCCATAAGAGGGAGGGGTCAGCTGGGGGCGGGGGATGGGAGTGGGGCGACGAATGGGAGCTGGGGGGGCGGGGGCGTGCAGGAGGTGGCGGCGGGGGGACAGGTAGAGGGGAGAAAAGATGGGGGAGGGGGGTTAAGGGTGGCGGGGAGTTAGGAAGAAAGTTAGGAGGAAAGTTAGGAAGATAGGGTAGGGGGGTTACAGGAGTGGAGGTGAGTGAGGGAGAGAGATAGAAGGGTAGAAAGATAGGAAGATAGGGGAGGGGGGTTACAGAGGTGGAGGTGAGTGAGGGAGAGAGATAGAAGGGTAGAAAGATAGGAAGATAGGGGAGGGGGGGGTTACAGAGGTGGAGGTGAGTGAGGGAGAGAGATAGAAGGGTAGAAAGATAGGAAGATAGGGGGGGTTACAGAGGAGGTGGCGAGTGAGGGAGAAAGATAGAAAGATAGGAAGATAGGGGCATTACAGAGGGGGTGGCAAGTGAGGGAGGTCAGAGAGACGAGTCAGGAGCAGGAGCGCAGACGCGGGAAGATCCAAGAAGAAGGTAAAAGAAGAAGAGGAGCAGAAGACCAGAAGAGAGAAGATCACAGAAGAAGGTAAAGAAGAAGAGGGGCGGAAGATCAGAAGAGAGAAGATCACAGAAGAAGGTAAAGAAGAAGAGGAGCGGAAGATCAGAAGAGAGAAGATCACAGAAGAAGGGAAAGAAGAAGAGGAGCGACGAGCTGCAGAGAGAAGAGCCAAGAAGACGGTAAAGAAGAAGAGGAGCAGAAGAGCAGAAGAGAGAAGATCACAGAAGAAGGAAAAGAAGAAGAGGAGCAACGAGCAGCAGTGAGAAGAGCCAAGAAGACAGTGAGAAAGAAGCTGAGCAGAGGAGAGAAGAGCCTAGAAGAAGGACACAGAAGAAGAAGGCACAAGCAGGTCGCGGTGCAGAGGAGAGAGAAAGAAGCACACAGAAGAAGAACACAGATGAAGACAGAAGAAACAACACGCAGGACGGGGAGCAGGGAAGAAAGAAGAGTACAGATGAAGAATACAGATGAAGAGCACAGAGGAAGATCAGAGATGAAGAAAAGAAGCAGGAGAGGAGGTGAGTAGCGCGGGGCAGGGCGAGGGGCTGGGCGGTGGGGGGGGGGTACTTACTGTGATTTCGCTGGGCTTGCTAGGAGGTCTCAGGAGCCTGGGCTGGTGGAGCTGCAGCGGCAGGGGGAGCGACCTACCCTTGGGTCAAGGGTCGCTAACTCTGTCACGCAGCGGCTGCCATAAGAGGGAGGGGGGGGAGGGGTCAGCTGGGGGCGGGGGACAGGAGTGGGGCGACGAATGGGAGCTGGGGGGGCGGGGCATGCAGGAGGTGGCGGCGGGAAAGCGGAGGGAGGGGGAACAGGTAGAGGGGAGGAAAGATGGGGGAGGGGGGGTTAAGGGTGGCGGGAGTTAGGAAGAAAGTTAGGAGGAAAGTTAGGAAGATAGGGGAGGGGGGGTTACAGAGGTGGAGGTGAGTGAGGGAGAGAGATAGAAGGGTAGAAAGATAGGAAGATAGGGGAGGGTGGTTACAGAGGTGGAGGTGAGTGAGGGAGAGAGATAGAAGGGTAGAAAGATAGGAAGATAGGGGAGGGGGGGTTACAGAGGTGGAGGTGAGTAAGGGAGAGAGATAGAAGGGTAGAAAGATAGGAAGATAGGGGGGGTTACAGAGGAGGTGGCGAGTGAGGGAGAAAGATAGAAAGATAGGAAGATAGGGGCGTTACAGAGGGGGTGGCGAGTGAGGGAGGTCAGAGAGACGAGTCAGGAGCAGGAGGGCAGACGCGGGAAGATCCAAGAAGAAAATGTATAAAGAAGAAGAGGAGCAGAAGAGAGAAGATCACAGAAGAAGGTAAAGAAGAAGAGGGGCGGAAGATCAGAAGAGAGAAGATCACAGAAGAAGGTAAAGAAGAAGAGGAGCGACGAGCAGCAGAGAGAAGAGCCAAGAAGACGGTAAAGAAGAAGAGGAGCAGAAGAGAGAAGATCACAGAAGAAGGAAAAGAAGAAGAGGAGCGACGAGCAGCAGTGAGAAGAGCCAAGAAGACGGTGAAAAAGAAGCAGAGGAGAGAAGAGCCTAGAAGAAGGACACAGAAGAAGAAGGCACACGCAGGTCGTGGTGCAGAGGAGAGAGAAAAAAGCACACAGAAGAAGAACACAGATGAAGATAGAAGAAACAACACGCAGGACGGGGAGCAGGGAAGAAAGAAGAGTACAGATGAAGAATACAGATGAAGAGCACAGAGGAAGATCAGAGATGAAGAAAAGAAGCAGGAGAGGAGGTGAGTAGCGCGGGGCAGGGCGAGGGGCTGGGCGGTGGGGGGGGGTACTTACTGTGATTTCGCTGGGCTTGCTAGGAGGTCTCAGGAGCCTGGGTTGGTGGAGCTGCAGCGGCAGGGGGAGCGACCTACCCTACCATAAACCTAAAGGCTGCCTTGAGGAGAGGAGAAGGAGTTAATGTCCAGGAGAATTTGGACCCATTGGAGTAGCAGGTAGCATCCCTCATTCCAACAGTCTTGGTAGCCAGAGTGGAAGGTCCGGACAGTCCTGACATTGAGGGCCAGCAAATAGTGCAGGCAGTGAAAACAAGGCATGCAGTGTCATAGAGAAGTGCATAAGGATAGAGATAGAATTACCAAATATCAAATAAGGGACAGGTAAATAGAAGTTCCATCTGTTTGCTGAAACAACAACCTAGGGTGCACATGTATGCAAGTGGCATGCAAGACAGTGCTGCAAGAATCCTGCTGCAGTGAGCTGCATGGAAGTTTAAGGACAGGAATGTGAGGTATTTAACATTAAATGGCACATTCCTGCTCTCTGATTGCACTGGTGCAAAAACTGCTGCCTGGTGTCAGTACAGGCACCCTTGCACCATGCAGGATGTGTTTGCGGAGCTGAGGAAAGGACACCTTCCTGCACAAAAACAATCTTCAGAGGCATTTTGCTCTTCTACATGTGCTGCACAATCCAACACACATAGAAAGAGGAAAACACGAGAAAAGATAAAATATATTTCTCCTCATTGCGCCTTTGGTGAGGAGGTGTACAACACTTACACATTGCCAGGGCTACAGGTTTTGGTAAATCAGGGAGTGTGCCAGAATGTATCTCTGGGTGAATGAGAACACCCACGCTCCACCCATGGCACGCCTTCCTGCCGCAGAGTAAGGAAAGGCAGCGATTAGTGCTGTGTTGTGTTACTCTAGATTTATCAAGCAATGCAGGCCGATGCAATGTGGCCCCTTGTGGCTTGGTAAATCTCATTCAGGTTTGCTTTGGCCTTGCCTTCCCATTGTGTGGCACAATGGTGACCTAAATCCTTAATAAATATGGGCTTTAATTACTTTCTTTGAAAATGTTGTGTCTGGATATGTTAATAATACTCTATGACATATAAACATCAATATACTCTTTAACTATGATTCCCTATCAAGGACAATTGTTACCTATTCATTAAACACCCAGGCACATATTAATTCAAGTTTTGCACCATGCATGTTGCTGCAAGGACAACAAAAAAATGACATGAAATTTACCAAGTCAAGCCAGGCTACCTTGTGTGAGCATGCAGTCCCTGGTAAATCTGGAGTTATTCAAGTCAGTTCTGCCTTGAATTACGCTGTCCTAGTGAGGTGTGACATGGGTTCAATGGGTAGCCTATGGGTGTTCCCACACATCCACCCATGAATTCTGAAGCAGCTAAACGTGGGAATGTGTCAGAATGGCATGGCTTCCCACGGGAAGCATAATGATGAGAAATAAAATTTTTGCTCCTTAATATTTTGCTCTTACTTCAAGTGCTGCATTCTGCAACACACATCGATAGAGGAAAAGGGTTCAAAGGTGCCCCTCCTTGCAAAAAAACAATTGTGCCATGCGCCATGTTGAAGGCATGCCTGTATTGATGGTAGGTAGCAGTTTGTGCTCCACCACAGGCAGAGAGTCGGAATGTGCATCATCTTGACAGACATGGTGCATTCATGCCCTCTCACTGTCATGCAGTGCAGCAAGGTGTCTTGTATTACATGATATATTGATAAATATGGGCCCCAGACATTAGAGATCTAATATAGATGCATATCGATACCAGATCCTGCTAGTGACACACAAATGTTTGTCCCAAAATTGGAAACTATACAAAATATGTATTTCAAATGCATTATACACTGTATCGAGCTCAATAACGTTTTTGGGAGGTCAATCTTCAAACAAGAATATTGGCATGTGTGGTGAAATACTTTTTTATATTTAAAATATGTGTGCCTACATATTATATTGCACAACATGCATCTCTAATTATTATAAGAATAATGAGGGTGTAAGATCAATGTACATGACGTGAACTGTGACAACAGTGCAACATGGACATTTTCACAAGTAGGAATATATGATCTTAATATCCCTGTGTAGTTGAAAGTTAAGCATATTTATGTTACAGTGTGAGGTTCCTTACCTCATATACAATTACCAGATATTGGTAGCATATCCTGATTTATTTCCAGAGGGACAAGCAACATCTCCTGAAGATCTGTCTGTCTGGATGATCAACCAGGTGTAGACACCATCCTGACCCTCCTGGATGAAGACACCTTCCAACAACTCCTAGACTTTGTAGAAACACCTCCTCTGGATCTGGCAAGGGAAGACAACGTTGTTGGGTCTTCATATGAACCAACCTAGACTGCACATGGACCATCTACATGTCATAATGCAAGCAAGGAATCTGATGACCCCCCCCAAATAACATTTCAGTGGGTAGTGGCAGGGATCTAGCAGCGAATGTGGATGAAGTCAGGTTGGGAATGGAGACTAGAGCAAGAACTGTGGAAGGAGTCCGTAAATGTCTCAGCCTCAATAAGGGGTTATCAAAGGCTATTGTAGACACCTACTCTTGAGATTGATGTCTCCTTTGCAGATATCACTGTTATTATGATGCAGAAAAGCCAACAACACCAGCCTTCTACATCCAACACCAGTGATGATGTTGGCCATGCAGGAACTTTCAATTTCTCCATCCAGTACTTGCTAAGAGGAATGGTAGCTTTAGGTAATCTTTTGGAGGCCAAGATGGATTCCTTCATGGCATCAACAAGTGCTCTCAATAGCAACATCATAGCTGTATTGCACAAACAGCAAGCCATTGCTAGGGTCTACCAGGCCGTCTTACTGGCATTCACAAATGTTATTGGGACATTGGGGATAGCATCTACTGCCTCTGATGTTTGTGTTTCTGAGGCTACTACCATTATCCCCAGCCTCCTATTCCAACACCACAACATCCACTGGAAGTAGAACACTCATCACAGGAGGAAGACATTACATATTAACATTAGTGAATGCCTCCTGGTCAGTTGTACTATTTGTACTGTGTTGTAGAACATGCCAACCTATTTTTAATACACTACAGTACTCTATTTTGAAGAAGCAATTGATCTTGTCCTACTGCTTTTTTTCAAATAGAATCCTTTTTTGCTACTTTCAGTTTGTTCCACGGCACAATTCTTATGTCACATATGGAATTGAGAAGTACATGTTGCTGCTAACAATTTGGTATTTTCTATATGTGATGAATTGATGTCAGTGGACTATTACATGATTAAATGTGTGAATATGAACTAGCTAGGTAATAAAACATTACATACCCTGACCAGAATTGTACTGTGTAATCCAAAAAGTCTTAAAACATATTTCTTCTAAAAGCATGATCATAAATTTGAAAGCCATAATCATATAAAACTAAATATTACATCAAGTATCTGATTGTGCAGTTACTGCAATAACATCTGTTGAAATGCAGGATTAAGCAGTGTGAACACTAAGGAACATCAGAGTAAACCAACTAGCAACTATATCTGGGTTGACACATAGCAAGAACAACCAAAGTAAATAATCACTTCCTAGCCTTAATAGTAATATGTGAGGTATATTTACAAAACTCACTGTTCCTCTGCTCCATATCTCTCTTGCTGAGTACTTTCCAAAATATAAATGCATAGGTTATGTACCTCACTGCTCTAACAAAGTAAAAAAAAAAATATGACTCAGGGTGCTGGAACTCATAGGCCCATATTCATAGAAAATGACACACAACTGCGCTAGCGCAGTTGTGCATCCAAACAATTTAGCGCAAGCTAACGCCATTCCCTAGGGTCATATGTGTGCCAGTTAAAAAAAAAAAAAGGCACAATGGTGCTACGGACTGGCTAGCATCTGAACAAAAGACACTGGCCGGTGCGGAATGGTGTTAGTGAGAATGGTGCTATAGGGCCAAAAATGACTCTAGACTGATTAGAGCCAAAATACCTGCCGCTAGTCAGCATAGCGTAATTTTTGGACGCACAAGCAGCCAAATAATTATTTCTGTCTAAGTATAGACAGGAGTCATTACCACAACCCCAAAGCCAACCACAGGGGACCAGTTCCCCAGGACAACCCCAACAGACCCAGTGCCAGCTAGGGGGCCCCATGTAAAGGGCCCCCTGTGGTACACAACAGCTACGCACGTACACTTACCTGGGATGGGCTCCCTCCTCCAGTAGTGTCCCTGTGGTGTAGGTGGTGGTGATGCTGTGTTTGGCATCTGTGTCCCCATTCCATGGTGTTTCCCCATGGAAATGGGCCTACAAGCACTTTCACACCTGGTCTGAACACATCATTAACTTTTGATGCTAATCAGCCTTAGCGCCATTGTTTAGGTCCACCTCCTAGGTGCGTGTCATTTTAGCATTGGGAGGTAAATTTGGTGCTGGGGGGCTAGCATCATGTTTAGGAAAGGAAAGCCTTCCTTGCATTTCATTGTCACTATTTGACGCAAAGTTGGTTGGTGGGTGCTTCCTAAAAATGCCTCTAACTCCTATATTTTGACACTAGATGGGTCTAGCATCAAAATATAAATATTGAATTAAGATAGCGGCACTTTACCGTCAAAATAAATGACGCTAAGGCAGTGCTAACTTTTCATAGATATGAGCCATAGTATCCAGATTCTAAACTGTGTTAGAAGTTTGACTATGGGGGTCATTACGAGTTCGGCTGATGTTTTTTACTGGCTGCCGAACTTTTGACTGGGAGGTTGCCGCAACACAGGCTACCTCCCAAGGCCCCATTTAGAGTTTCCTGCTAGGCTGGAGGACAGAAACCTATGTTTCCACCCGCCAGCCTAGCAGAAAACAGGCTACAGAATTGTCACTGGCTTGTAATCGAGCCAGTGGCAATGCTGTAGCCCCCAGACAGTACAAAGTAGACAGTGAACATTGTGAGGGTACTGGGCAGGGGGGGCCCCTTCACTGCCTACGCTAACTGCATGGGTAGTGCAAGGGCCCCTCTGTGGCCCCCTGCACCTGTTCTTCACCAGTCTTTTCATGGCTGTCTTAACACCATGAAAAGGCTGGAGTAGAACAAGGTCATAATCCCCAGGGCAGTGCTATTTCTCAGCCATCGCCAGACTGCCAGGATCCAAGATCCTGGTCAGAGCTGGCGGCTTCCTGGTGGTCTGACTGCCAGGGTTTTAATGTGGCAGTCTATAGACAGACACACTTGTAAGGAACCCCTATATGTACATTCATATCAGTAATGTGAGGATTATTTACAATTGTCACGTGAAGTCTGAGGCTTCCACATTTCAGTACAATAGACTCCAGATTCTATGAACATTTTGTATTGTCAAAAAATGACAATAATGTGGCATTGGAATGGTGCTAGGCCCACATAATTCTGGGTATAAATACCTAAACATTCCAAACTTAATACTGTAAGATTTTTAAGTGAAAATCCCACAAATCTATTTCTAAAATACAATATCCCTAAAACTACATTACACCCATACTAACTATTAACACATCTAAAATTCTATTCAAACACGTAAAATTATCGGGAAGGGTATGGCTAAAGGGAAAGTCCAGGTTCATAGCTACTGAGAAGTGCACCGTGGTGCAAGAGCAATGCAACATAAAAGTGAGATTTATGAAGCCATGCAAGGCCACTATGCATGACACTGAGAGGCTTCCTAAACCTTGAGCAAAGCAACTCAGGCAAATCGCTTCATTGCATTACTCTGACTCAGAAAGGTGTACAATGGGCATTAAGTGGATGTACCCATGCAACTCCTATTACTTTTGATGCATTCCCAGGTTTACAAGAACAAGTAAACCTGTGAATGCAGCAAAATTATTCGCCTTCTTTGGGAGGCCTAATGAGGAGAAATATCTGTTACTTGATCTTTCTATATGTGCTGCATTCTACTGCACAGATAGATAGCGAAATATGCCTCAGGGAATTGTTTTTGTTCGGGAAGGTATCCATACCTGCAGAAAAACAATCCTGCATGCAATAAAGGCACACTTGCACCATGGTGTAAGGCAGCCCATGGTGCACTGGAGCTGGGAAAAGGACAGGACTGCACCATATTTGGATAAATGCACCACATTCCTGCCCTTCCCCTCTGGTGCAGTGAAGCAATGTGATTTGCTGCGCTGCACTGCACCATATCCCCATAAAAATGCCCCTTAGGGTTTTTGTTGTGCACTTTGGTAAGTTTTGCCAGTTGCTTCTCCATTCTCTGCATATATTTAAATTGTTTCTGGATCAATTAGTACAGTGAGAGTCCTTTTTGGAGTGTTCAGTTGCCTAGTTTGTGTCCAGTGAATGGTTCTGCAGTGGAGTGTGTGATATTGGGCAATGGTAGGTCCCATGGGGGTAATGGGGCCCACTGTATTAGTGTTTTGCTGGAACACTTTGGAGCCTATGGCCCATATTTAACTGAAAATGACTGAGTGCGACACTATGTCACAATTGGCAGTGTCTCGCTCCATCATTTTTACAATGTAGGGATGCGCCATATTTAATTGAATACGGCACACTCATGTGTTGTCCCTTGTGCTATTGCTAAATTGAGCTGCCTAGCATCAATGGAGGCATCCTTGCACCATTGTGCAAGGATGTATGCGTTGAGGGATTTGGTTGTATATGTGTAGGAAAGTGTCCCTTCCTGCACATAAACAATCACTAATGGTGATTATTTTGAAAGGATTGTTTATGTGCAGGAAGGGACACCTTCCCCGACATAAACAATAATGTCTGGCATTTCGCTCAGAATGCAGCATTCATAGAAAAAGCAAAAAACGAGGAGGAATAAACGTATTCCTCCTCGTTGCAACTTGCTAATGCCACCCATGGGGTGGTGTTAGATTTTGGTGTTGGATCAGGTTTACCAAAACTGGTAAATCTGAGGCAGCGTCAAAATGCAATGGGTGTTGCTGTGGCATGCCCACAGCAACACCCAATGCATGCCCTTCCACTCAAAGGGCTGCGCTTGAAGGGGCTGTATTTACAAGGTGGCCACCTTGTAAATATGGTGCAGGGCATTGCGCCACCGAAGCGTCACAAAAAGTGACTCTCTGGTGGCGATAGGGACTCATAAATATGCCCCTATTTTCATCCTGCCGTTTCTCTGTGATAAATTCTTCCCATTTTGAGGAATAGATGGGCAATTTCTGGATTCTTGAATGCCTTGCCCTTCTGCTGGCAAAGGTCTTGGCCACATCAGCAGGCATGTGACTTATAGAGAAAAATATACAACATATTAACCAAGTGGAATCTGGAAATCTTTATTAAAAATAACTTTCTCACAATATTACAAATGAAACATTCTAGTACATACATACACCCAATATTTTTTAGAACCTTTACTCTAAAACATTACAGATCCTTTTAGTAGTGACCTTTGTGATAACATGGTATTGCTCCTACTTGTTAATAAGCATACCATTGGAAAGTATGACGTTAACAATCACTGTAAATATTGTTCACATACATAATGTTGGCTCATTATACTCTGCTTTTATCCTTATGTACACATGTACTATTCTAGGTCGAAAAAGGCTACAGACCTATCTCATTCTCTATATTGAAACATGTTGCCTTATTCATAACTATAATTTGTACTGCTACTAAGTGCACATAGATATGTGAATAGCTGGTACAATTATATTTATATAAATACAGGTGGAACTATTTTATGACTGGTTCTACATTATATTGTATGGAAATGTATTACCTGTAGGGGTGTGGAGTTCCTATAGCCCGATACACAGGATGTATTGTTTGGGGTCAAGGACAATAAGTTTTCATTTTTATTTCGTCCTTGGGACAAGTAGGCCCAACCCCATGCAGCACAAATGCTTTGACTGCCACTTTACAGGGAAGGGAACTGTCTGCATTTAAAATAATATTTGTGTCCATATGATAATGCTGTTCAAACTTGTATTTGAGGTTCATTAATGCAAATTCTTTATTATTAGGGTGAGCGCTCTAAATAAGCATTTCTAAAGTCGAACTACTGACAGTGGTTCCAGTAAAAAACAGCGTACACGTTTGAAAAATTTAGCAAAAAGAGGCTACCTATAATGCTCACAGAATGCTCTGTGATTAAATGCAAATATTTGCAGAAACTTGGAAGCAAGAGTGATTATTTTTTGCTTTCAAAAAAATTAAATGTTAAACAAAATGCAAGTAGGAAAAAAATGTTTTGCTCCTATAAAAATTAAGGTACTATTTATTTGAAGCATAATTTAGCAAAGATTGTTGAAGAATGCTTGTATTTCCAAAAAATATTCATAGTGGAAAATCAGTGGAACCATTTCCAGAAAGATTATGGGAAACATGAAAATGAACAAGCACTGGCAAACCCAATTGATCTGACATTGGTTGTCAGTCTATGGGTTTTGCTAATGCGTTTCTTGTTTTGACATGACTTGTGTAACACATTTTTGTTGTGGGAGCTGCCAGACCCTCACCATTGTAACAAAAATTGGCAAAAAGCACAACTTTGTTTTATTCTCAAAAAGCAGACATTGCATCAGTAGTTCCTGGCACCGACCAATATGCTCCTTGTGAAAGACCAGAATGTGTACCACAGTAGATTCAGCCAAGAGACAGAGAGAGAAATAGAATTTTAATAAAAACAAAAGTTCTTGGTTAACACCACAGCTAATTAGGGGCCCAGTTATTAAAGAAAGTCATAAAGGTGTACATGTCTTTAAAATAGTGGCTTTCATGAATTCACAAGAACCTACAGAAGTAGACCAAGAAATCATACTCCTAGAAAATATGGCCCATATTTATACTTTTTGACGCTAAACTGCGCTAACGCAGTTTAGCGTCAAAAAGTTTTGCGCCGGCTAACGCCATTCTGAAGCGCCATGCGGGCGCCGTATTTATTGAATGGCGTTAGCCGGCGCAAGCAGACCGGCGCTGCCTGGTGTGCGCGAGAAAAACCACGTACACCAGGCAGCGCCGGCGTAGGGGGAAAATGGCGCATGGGCGTCTTAAAATGGGGCAAGTCAGGTTACGTCGAAAAAATCGTCGTAACCCGACTTGCGCCATTATTTTTCGACGCCCATCCCCCATCAACATGACTCCTATCATTGTAAAGATAGGAGTCATGCCCCCTTGCCCAATGGCCATGCCCAGGGGACTTCTGTCCCCTGGGCATGGTCATTGGGCATAGTGGCATGTAGGGGGGCACAAATCAGGCCCCCCTATGCCAAAAAAAATTATAAAAAAAAAATAAAAAAATACTTACCTGAACTTACCTGAATGTCCCTGGGGTGGGTCCCTCCGTCCTTGGGTGTCCTCCTGGGGTGGGCAAGGGTGGCAGGGGGGGTCCCTGGGGGCAGGGGAGGGCACTCTGGGCTCATTTTGAGCCCACTTGTCCCTTAACGCCATGCCTGACCCAGGCGTTAAAAAGCGGCGCAAATGCGCCGTTTTTAGCCACGCCCACTCCCGGGCGTCTCTTTTGCCCGGGAGTATAAATACCACGTAAAGGCCTGGGAGTCATTTTTTAGACGGGAACGCCTCCCTTGCATATCATTAACGCAAGGAAGGGGTTCACGCTAAAAAATGACGCACATTCCGGGAACTTTGGCGCTATACGCCTCTAACGCCATAGTATAAATATGGCGTTAGTTGGCGTTAGTTTAGCGTCGAATTTGCGTCGAAAAAAACGACGCAAATTCGGCGCAAACGGAGTATAAATACGGCCCTATGTGTGAACTGTATTTTAGAACGAGTAAATATCCATGCATAGATGTGCTCATCCAAAAATCCATTGAAAGTTTACATGTTCACTTTCCCTCCAACCACGTTATTACCTACAGTGGAAGAACTTCTGCTTTTTCCTTTGACATGAGTACACTTCAATCCTTTCTCAGTATGAGAAAAGATTGAAGAATACCTGGTGAAAATCTTTAAAACATGGCAGTTAGTAGGTCTGCAGAGACTCAAAGGCATTCCAGCCCTAGAACTATTGCTTACTGCTTCCTCCAGCCCTAGTATGTAGATCCGAGGAGAGGTGACAAAATAAGGTAATTACCACTTTAGGGCTTGAAATTGCTAGTATTCAAGCCCTACTATAGAGGTTATTATCAGAACTCTTACATAATGAGATTGCTGACATAATTTGTCGCCGCACTGCATGGCACCAAAGGGACAAGTAGAGGTTTTTATAGGACAAGTAGCTTTAACAAGGAACCTGTCCCATGGACAAGTATATATTTTATTAAATTCCACACCCCTTTACCTGTGTAGGCACATACATTTAAGAGTATCATTATTATGGGAAACAGAAATAAACTGCTAGGTACACCAATGTCAGAATTACCCCAGGCACAATAACACCAGTAAACTACTTCATCTGGCTTCCATTCCCTTGCTATTACCTAGCCACACATTGGTATGCAAATATGAATCGTTTTTGTATTTCGAATCAGACTACAAGTAAATATGTTCCTCTAATTGTCTCAGAGGCATCTTTATCATGGTTTTGTGTCACCCTTATAGAACACAAGGGAGGTGCAAAAGCAACAGAAAAACCACAATGATATTTGGCTATTCATGCAAGGCCATTTTTGCGGCCTTGTGTGGTTTGGTAAATGTAAATGTGGAGTAACGCAAAGCAACACAAGTCCCTGCCTTGCAATACTCACTCCCAGTGAGGTGCTATATCGGTGGAGAGTGGGTGTTCCCACAAATCTATCTATAGATTGAGGCCCATTCTGGTATTTACCATTAGTGGTTGACCAGGGGACGGGTCAAAATGCGACACTTCTCCAGGGGAGCCGTAATGGGGACAAAAATGCTTATTCCTCCCTTTTTATTTCCACTTTCCGCGTGTGCTGCATTGTGAAGCACACATTTAAAAAGGAAAAAGCCTCATCAGAATGTTGTTGTGTGGGAAGGTGTTCCTTCCTGCACAAAAACAATCTTGACTACAATGCAGTCACCGTTGGCCCTGGACAGGCAGATTATAACCATTGCAGGGATGCATGTAGTCGGGCTCTTTTGGGTTCAGGAATCAAATATGGCCACCACTGATTTCCCATGGGAAATAGATGTCAGCACACCAGATGTGCGAGGCAACTTCAAACAGCCATTCTTGCATTTGTTTTAAGTGAAATCAGAAAACCTATAGAAGTCAGCGAAGACATTGGAGTGAGGAGCTGTGAGGATAATGGGGCAGGAGAGAAGGGAGCAGCATTGGGTGGACGATGCCTGAGGAACCGGGAAGGTGAGGACAGTGCAGACAGGAAAATAGGGAGGAGAACAGAGGAAGAGGAACTGGAGATGGGTAGACCTGCACCGATGGAGTCACATGACTGCTGCATAGTAATAGAGCCCAGCTGTCGAAAGAGCAGGAGGACGCTGACCCTCACTTTGCCACAACCCTGGAGGGCTGTGGCTTCAAACAAGTTCGAGGGACATGTAGGTTTCCTTTTTAGAAGTTGTGGGTTAACTTTGAGCACTGATGTACCCCAGCAAGCATCACCTCACTTTATTTATGAACAACTGGTGACAGGCGTGTGTTAGTCAGGAAAACACCACTGCTATTAGAGGCGTAATCACTGAATAATACTTTGGGGGTTCATTACGACCTCGGCGGTCTTGTAAAAAGACCGCCATTGCAGGCGGTATTCCTGGCTCCCTATTATGACATTTCCGCTGGGCCAGCGGACGGTAACATTGTTACCGTCCGCAAGCCCAGCGGAAATGTCACATCAACATTGCTGCCGGCTCGTAATAGAGCCGGCGGCAATGCTGATGTGCAGCGGGTGCAGTAGCACCCGTCGCACATTTCACTGCCCGAAATTCGGGCAGTGAAATGCGCGACGGGGCTATGCCTGGGGGCCCCTGCACTGCCTATGCTAAGTGCATGGGCAGTGCAGGGGCCCCCAGGGGCACCCCAAGTCCCCTTACCGCCAGCCTTTCAATGGCGGTGTTTACCGCCACAGACAGGCTGGCAGTCGGGGACTCATAATCCCCAGGGCAGCGGTGCTTGCACCGCTGCCCTGGGGATTATGACCGCCAGGCGGAATCCTGGCAGGATATTGGAGGGGCCGGCGGTATGGCCGTGGCAATTCCGCCACGGTCATAATTGCTGGCGGTACACCGCCAGCCTGTTTGCGGTGTTGCCGCCACTTTACCGCCGGCCGCCAGGGTCATAATGACCCCCTTTATGTTTTGCCTCTGAGGGCCCATTACGCCTGCTATCAGGACAGACAAGAAGGCTGGAGTGTTTAGAACAGGGGCAACCTGAGGGGATGCCAAGACCAGACAAGGGTGAAGGACCAGGTGTACATGAAAGGAGAAACCAAGGGAAATAACACATTATAGACACTTACCTGGAGAAGCCTAGTGACTACAATTAAAAAACAAATCCTTGCATGTACATCTTGGATAAATGTTTCTCTAGTTAGCATTGGGTTGATGACAGCGGTGTCAGAAGTGGGATTCCAAGTGTCAGTCACCATGATACAACACATCATGTTGAAAGCCCTGGCCACCTATCTGAGGGTCAGTGCCACCTGTGGCTAATATTTGAGCAACAGACACAAGCTGCCCAAAAAGAGAGGGTGACATTACAGACAGCCCTAAAAGAGCAAGCAGCCTTGTTAACATCTAATGAACAAGTACAGAATGCAGCCATTCTGCGCCTGACTAATGCTGTTTCTAGTGCCCAAGAGCACCCTAACCATACCAGATATGGTATGACAGACATTTCATGAAGGGGATGACTCAGGCTATTTTTTCATACATTTTGAAAGGGTAGCGTCTAGAGGTCGGGTGTGATCCTACCGAGAGAAATTCCGAAAGGAGGAATGGAACACAGGAGATAACCCAAGGGCCTTGTACTATATGATAAGAGATTTAGGCAACTGGTGGCTTCAACCTTCTACTGCAACAATTGAAGAAATTACAGAAAAGGTGTATCTGGAGCAATAACTTGAGGCCCCACCTTCCCCTACAGAGTCTGGGGGAAAACAGCATCCTATCCTTACAGTATTTACTGCTTTTGACCTAGCTTGTGCTTTCGACCCATAAGTCAACTCCAAGGGTATAGGTCGGGGATCAGGACCTATGGCAGAGATATGAGGAAATTACCAGCCCCCAGCCACCATGAAAATATCATTGGAAGGGATAGGCCACCCCCAAGGACCTCAATGCTTCCAACGAGGTCAATACCAAAACACTGTCCACATAGGGCCAACACTAGTGAGGCCATGCAGGTAAGGTACACCAGAGGTAGGGTCCTGGTTATGGAGCACAGACAGGGGGATATAACATGAAAATATACCTTATTGGGAGATCAATGGAGGCCTTCTTGGCATAGGGTGTCACAATACAGCAGTTAGCAAGGATCTCATTGCCATTGCACAGGTCAAAGAAGGGGAATTTATAAAAGTGACAGGTGTGCATGGGGATAAGAGAGCAGATCCCCTAGCAGAGGTGTTCTTCAAGGTGAGAAGGGTCCCCAAATCTGAACAGTGGGAATAGTGCCTTACCTACAAGAAAAGGTGCTCCTATGACGGGACCGTCAACGGTTTGATGAATATTTGCTGAACTAACACCCAATGAACAATTAGAAGGGTGGCTCAGAGAGGCCCCTAATGTGAGTCAGAATTGGAGGTTCTGAGACACAGAGGAGTAAAGACGAAGAGGGAGAAAAGGATAAAAAAGAGAAAATGTCAGCCATCCTCCCTATCCTGCATGCTTGGGAACAAGTACAGGAGGAGGACCCAGCACAGGTAGGCCCTTACATGTCTATGGAAAGAGGTTTGTTATACAAGGTTGTGAATAATAAAGAATGTAACATTGAGGAGTTATTAGTACTCATGGCTTTTAGAGGACAGGTTCTGGGCATTGCCTGAAATATCTACTGGAGAGGTTTTATCAATGAGGAGTATACAGGGAAGTGGGTCTGTATTGTGCAAGCTATCCCCTCTGACAGTTGCTAAATCCTCCGGAAGTGTCAGAAACCCTACTCCACTCCCTCCCAATCGTGGAGGTACCATTTCACAGAGTTGGGTAGGACCTTGTGGGTCCATTGACACCCTCGGCACGGGGTCACCAAAAGTAAGTAACCAAGACATCTTGGTCTTAGTAGATTGCCCCTCACATTTTCTGGAAGCAACCCCCTTGACCAGTATGACCACTCAAACAGTAGCTCAAGCCATGATATTCTTCTTTTACAGGTTGGGATTTCCATGTTAGATATTGACCGACCAAGGAATTCCATTTATGTCACTCTTAATGAATCAGGTCTGTACAATAATGGGTATTCAACAAATCCTACCTGCTGTGTACCATTCCCAGTCTGTGGGACTGATGAAGCGGTACAACCAGACCATTAAAACAATGTAAGAAAAATCATACATGATTCAGGAAGGGATTGGGACAAGGAAAGCTCCCTAGTTCCATTTGCCATTAGGACCACAAGCAGAAGTCCACAGGGTTTTCTTACTTTGAACAACTGTTCAGGAGGAAGCCCAGTACATTTCTGGATATCCGTAAAATAGTGGACAGAGGACGAGGATGAGGGAAAACCCCTTCTGGAGTAAAGTACACACTGAAAGATAGTTTATCCTCTTTGTGGGAGGAGGTACAACAGAAGACGGAAAAAGCCCAACAAAAACAAGTGTATGACTGGGAGTTTGATGTAGGGGATAAAGTCCTTATCCTACTCCCTACAACAGAAAATACACTTTTACCCACCTGGCAAGACCCATATTACATCCTGGAAAAAGTGACTCCCGTAACATACAGGGCAGCCATTCCCCATGGTAGAGGAGCAGGACAAACATATCATGTGACTCTAGTTAGGAAAGGGGTAGAGCCACCCTCACAACTGGGGAGTTCTGTGGCCCCCATATGTTTAATGACCACTAACTCCCCCCTTAATGATCCCCTCCAACCAAATCACGAACCTAGTATAGATTCCATTCATATGGGTACCTATCTGAGTCATCAGTAAAAAGAATAGTTGATTTATTTGTTGCAGAAATATTTAGGGTTTATTTCAGGTATCCCTGGTCACCCAACATTGCTCACACATGATATAGTGACTGAAGGTACATGTATAGTGCAGTTGAAGCCATATCCCATTCCTGTAGCATGCAGGCAAGTGGTGAACGGGAAGTGGGATCAATGCTAGAAGCTGACAATATAGAGCTTTTGCAACATGCTTGGTGTTCACTGGTAGTTTTAGTCCTGAAAAGGGACGGAAGTTTAAGGTTTTTGTATCGACTTCCATCAACAAAACACCAATCTCCCTGTTCAATACATATCCCATGCCCCGGGTGGACGGGTTAGTAAAGATACTGGGAAAAGCACAAGCTAAGTCCACCACCGACATACAAAAGGGTATTTGCAAATCCCGCTCACTCCTGAAGCCAGAGAAAAAACAGCTTCTGCCACTCCTGCTGGTTTGTGTCACTTCGAAGTGCTGCCCTCTGTCCTCCGCGGCGCCTAGCCATGTTTCAGAGACTTAAGGACATTAGTCCAGATGTATCAAAGGATCTTGCCTTCGCAAAAGGTGCAAATTGGTAAATTCCACCATTTGTGAAAGCAAATTAGTCTTTCACGATGTATGAACGGCTTTGCAGTTCCATTTTAGGTAATCACAAATGTTTGCGATTCCCTAATATTGTGAATCTGAATATGGAATCACAATTTGCGATTCCCTAAATAGAAAATCGCAAATGGGGAATTCCTATTTGCCATTTCCTATGTACAGGTATCAAGCATTTCCTAAATGCGAAGTGGGCATTTAGGAAATGCAATTACCACCAACTCTAAGTTGGTGGTAACCATGAGCATTTTTTTAAAATGCATTAAAATGCATTTTTTAAAGTGCCATATAGCGCACACATGGCCTCAGGGCATTTGTGCATTTTACGTGTGCACAATTGTTGGGGGGGTACATCAAAGGGGGCTTTAGCCTTCAGTCTTAGCCTTCAGCCCCCTTGGTTTTGCATTTCCTAATTTGCAAATTCGTAAATTAGGAAATGTAAAACCATTTGTACCTACAAGTCTTATTTCCTAATAGCAATTCCCTAATAGCGATTGCAAATTTTAAGTAATCGCCATTTGCGAATTGTTATTTTGTTGCATTCCATTTTGCATTACCTAAATAGCGATTACCTAAAAGTCGCTATTTAGGTCATGCAAAATGGAACTTTGATACATACGGTCACAATTCGTAGAGCACATCAATCATATGAAGTGGCATATCTGGACGATGTAGTGGTCTACAGCCCTTATTGGGAAACCCACCGATAACATCTGGAACAGGTTCTTCCCTCACTCCAGCAAGCAGGTGTCACCCTAAACCACCAAAACACGGTGTTTGCAAATCCACGTATTGAATATTTGGTGGTTTCAATTACAAATAAACAAGTTACAAGCCACTGAGAAAATTCCACACCCTAAAAAAAGAAAGACATACAGTGCTTCCTGGGATATTGCTGCAGATTTTTTCCACATTTTTCATACACTGCGAGCCCACTCACAGATTTATTGACAAACAAACCCTCCAGGAAACAATTTGTATGGTCTGAATCCCAGGAACATGGCTCCAGACAACTGAATTATCTTCTATGTAAAGCCCCTGCTCTTGCATGTCCAGATTTCAGTCACTCTTTTGTGCTCCAAACCGATGCCTCGGTTGAGGACTAGGAGCCATTCTCTCACAACCTGACATACATGTGTAGCTATGCCCAGAGTTGCATCTTAGTTGTAAGATGTTCTCTAGGATGGTACAATACACTACAAAGAAAAATGAAAGTCTCTTCATGAAGTGGGCCATGCATGCCCTTCAGCAGTATCTCATGGTGCTTTCTTTTTTAGACCTAATCAATCATTCCCCTCTCTCTTGGTTGGTCCAACATAAGGATACTAACCATAAAATTCTACAATGGTGTTTGACATCACAGTCTTTTTCATTTAGGGCTCTCCATGTACCTAGTAAGCTGCAAGGGAATGTGGGCTTCCTCTCGCAGTACCTTGAGTCCGAATGGACTTCCAGTTCAATCCTGCAGGGAAAGCAATGTAGTCAGGCACCTATGGTTTAGGAGAAATCCAATATGGCCGCCACTGAGTTTCCATGGGAAGCCAACATCAGTGCACCAGATGTGTGAGGCAACTTTACACAGCCGTTCCTACCCACGGCTGCTTTAAGTGAAGTCGGAAAAATCATGGAGGTCAACAAAGACATAGGAGCGGGGTGCCATGAGGACAACACCATAGCAGAGAAAGGAGTAGCATTGGGCTGATGCTGTCTGAGGAACTGGGAAGACGAGGGAAGTGCTGGCAGGAAAATAGGAAGGAGACCGCAGGAAGCGGAACCAGGGGTGCAGAGATCTGCAGCTATGGAGGCAAGTGACCACTGCACTGTGATAGAATCTAATGGACCCAGAGAGCAGGAGGATCTAAGGTTCACTACATCATGACCCTGGCAGGCCGTGGCTTCAGGTTAGCTCCAGGGACACGTGGTTTTTCTTTTTGGAGGTGGTGGGCTGGAGTGCAGGCATTAAACAGGATACAGGCTAATTGTGAGCACTGATGTACCCCATCTGGCAACACCTCACTTTATGCACAAACAACTGGTTACGTGCACAAGTTTGTCAGGGAAGCACATACTTCTATTACAGGCATAATCATTGAACAATACTTTCAGGTACATTTCCAAACATTTTGTGCTGGGTTAGCATCACAAATGGGATGCTAACCCAGCACAAAATGTTTTTTTCCTAATTTACTTTCCAGTGCAAAACTTGTTTTGCGCTGGAAATTACCATAAAAATAACTCAATGCAGCACAAAGAACTGCTTTGCATTACTTAGCGCCAAAAGGGCATTAAACGGGTTGAACATGGGCGTTGACATGCAACCACTTATATCTTTTGTGGCAAAACGCTATCAGCAAACGATAGTAGACAGGCATTTGCCCCTAAAGTTAACCCCATTTGAAAGCAGAAGTTAAAAGTAGAAATGTTTTCATCTCTCCTTTCTTCTCCGACTTTTCATGCATGCTGCACTATGCAGCTATACATACAAAGTAGGAAAAGATTTACAATATGTCTAAGCACAGTCTTTTGTACTGGAAGGGTGCCCTTCCAGTACAGAACTTATGCTAGATTTACACACACACACCCTTGCATTATGGTGAAAAGGTGGGTGCGTGACACACAGCAGCTAAAAGAGGGGAGGAAAAAGCCATATTTCTGTAACTGTGGTGCTCTCCTGCTCTCTCCCTCTCACACAGTGCAGCACAGCATTTTTACTGCACTGCACTGCACTGTGTGATTCTTTAGTTAACCTGTGCCTTTATGTTTTGCTTTTGAGGGTCATTTATTAATGATCTCGAAAAAGGCAAGAAGGCAGGAATGCAGAGAACAGGAGTGACCTGAGGTAACGCCAAGACCAAACAAGTGCGAAGGTCGCAGGAAAGGAGAAATCAAGAAAAATACTGTGTCCTAGACACTTAACTGGAAAAGCCTAGTGACTACAATAAAAAATAAATCACTGCATATGGGGTACATGTCTCTCTAGCTAGCAGTGAGATGACAACAGGATACAATTGACACACGTACCAAAATAAGCCCCATTCCTGCTGTTTTGCTTTCATGCATAGCAGCATACCTAGATATATTGCTATTTTGCGTTGGTTGTAAGGTTCACTCACAAATCTTACCTTGTGTGACTGACCATCTGCAGTAGCTCTAACAATGTGAACTCAATTGTTCACCATACGCACTACCTGTTGCATGTGCTAACACTCTAACCACATAGTAAAAATACCCAAATAAAGTAGGCATTGATATGTAAATGAATGCCTAATGGTGTGCTTATGTCTTGCTGTGCAAACTTACTTCAATGCAGGGGCATACATGCAGTGAGGCCTATTGGCGCTACATTGGTCCCTCCAAAATGACATTGGAACTTTGAGCAAGATGTGCTAAGCCTGTTTCCATTTCTTAATAGTCCGAATTGGTATTTCAGGCCGTTGAGAAATCCAAACTGGACTTTTCTAATGCACAGGGCCCTTAAAGGAATCACAAATTGCGATTTCTACCCTAATTCCCAGAATAGGAAATGCAAATAGGGATTTCCGATTTGCATTTCCTATTTTTGATGTACCATGCATTTCCAAATGCGATTTGGGCATTTTGGAGATGCAATTACCACTGACTTGAAGTCAGTGGTAACCAGTTTCAATTAAAAAAAAAGCACCCAAAGATGTATTTTTAATTGCAATAGACCCCTCACAGGACCCTTAGGCGTATGTGTGCTCTACTGGTGAACCCCTATTTTTGGGGTGCACCAAGGGGTGCCTTTTTCCAATTGCCATCCCTGGTTTTGCATTTCCTAAATATTGATTTCTTAAGAAGAGATCGCTATTTAGGAAATGCAAAACCGGCCCATTGACTCAAATGCAATGGGATTTCTTAATAAATATTTCCGAATGGTGATTCCTACTTTGTAGGAATCGTTTGTAGGCAATCAGTATCTTTGTACATAGCATTTTGCATTTTTTAAATAGCGATTTCTATGAAGACACTATTTAAGAAATGCAAAATTGCATTTTTGTACAGCTGGCCCTTTCTCCTCTACCTAATATATACTCTCTGAGATATGCAGACTTCCATCCAAGGGTAACCTGTTAGGCTACAGAACTAGTTCGCTGCCATTAGGACAAATACTCTCACAACATTTGTAAGACTGTCTGCCAACTATTGTTTATCAGCAATCTTTGTTTCAAGTTATTAACAGAGCTACATCCAGTCACCCTCAAGGGCTTCGGGCCTATGGGGCCACTGTCACTGCTTTCTACATAGGACTAACATGGAAAACTCTGATGGAGGTTCTGGCACGCCAGAGGCAGTAAATTGACACATACACCACTGGTCAGTTATTCATAGTGAGGGAACGGCTGTACAAGAGAGAAATGTCTCACCTCACTGCAACGCCTCATGTTAAATTCAAAAACATTTTGTTTGAGTTGTAATGATGATACACCTACAGCTGCAATGCTGCTGCCAATTTTCCTGCCTCAATATGCCATGCACTGATTGCAATGTGATGGCTAACCTGCTGACACTGTTTGTAATACTCATGCAATGTGTAGTTAGGTATATCTCACATGCATATTTATGTTGGTAATAGCTCTGCACTATCTGACATGATTATGCTGTACGATTTATACCATTAACATATTTCAAGTGAGGTGATACAAATACTTACCAACACCAATATTGGCAATTACTTTACATTAATAGGGGCTTCTTTTATAATAAACATATTGCCTATACAGTTTCAGTCGTATTTACTATCTAATTCAGAGGGACATGAATCAAGATGGTGATAACATTGCTATATGGATTACATTGTACATACATTGATGACCCCCACAAGCACATTTATGACACCTACAAACATGTTGTCATGACTCTTACTGTCAGCACTGGGATCTTTAAAGCACTCAATTACCCTTCTTGAGAAAGGTATATACCCAGCTGAAATACAAGTTAATATTTCTGGAATTAAATATGGAGCAGAGAAGTACAGGGCTATTTTATACTGTGTACTTTGTAATGACAGAGTTTGCACACCTAGGCCCATATTTAGCAATATTTCATGCAACACAGTGCAGCAAGCCACCTTGCTGCACTACATGAAAGGGAGAGGGCATGAATGCACTAAGGTAAACATTATATGACCCATTCCTGGCTCTGCCTGCACTGGTGCACAAACTGCTGCCTAACCCCAAAACAGGTACATGGTGCAAGGGTACCTGCCTTGTAGGCAGGATTGTTTTTGTGCAGAAAGGGACACCTTGCTTCACAAAAACAAACCTCAGAGACATTTTCCTCTTTCTACATGTGCTGCAGAATGCTGCACAGTTAGAAAGAGAAAACAGCAAGGAGAAATAAAGATATTTCTCCTTGTTGTGACTCTTTTGGGAAAGCATACAGTTCAGACACATTCCCAGATCTACAAGCGTTGGTAAATCTGGGAATGTGTTAGAATCTATGGATGAATGCTTAGGAACAGCCTTGTTCTCTCCATGGCATGCCACCCTCTACAGAGTAACACAAGGCAGCAATTTGTACTGCATTACGTTACTCTAGATTTATTAAGCCATACAGAGCCATGCAAGGTGGGCTTACGTGGTTTGAAAATTTGTATTTAGGATTTGCATCAACCTTGCATCCCCTTGCATGGTGCAAGGCTAAGACAAAACCTTAATAAATATGGGCCAGTGATTGAATCATATGTCTCATAAACATATACTTAATTTTGGATATACATTGAGTAGCAGATTTAACTACATTGTGTCATGCATCAGTGTTGTGCAAAGACAGCCAGATAGATATTTGCATCACCAAACAAACATACCTTGTGTGACATAGCAAATTATAAATAATGACATTCTAGCCTTTGTATCTGTTGGAAAATGGGTTATTGGTAGGGCAGGTAGGTACCTACACCTAGCAACAAGCCACAAACCTCCACATAAGTACAGTTAGGTCTCAGTAAATTAATCCCAGCTCTACCCTTGGTAGCTTGGCATCGAGCGTCAAGGCTTAACTTAGGAGACAAAGTGTAAAGCATTCAAATATCACAAAACAGTAATTAAATAAAACACAGGAAACAGTTTAAACATCCAAAACCAATTTATAAAAATAGCTTATATTTTTATCTTTAAAATGACACAAAAACGATTAAAATCGGTTCAGGGGAACCGGAGATATGAATTTTTAAAGTATTATTATTTTCTAGCGCTTAGAAACAAAAAGCGCCAATCGGGTCATCTGGTTGCACCAGGACCGGGGCAAAGTCAAACTTTCAGGCCGACCGCGATGGAGCCCTGCTCGGCTACAAGTCGCGGGAGGCCTCGGTTAAAAAGTTACCTTCTGACTTAGTCTCTTTTTTGATGTTTTTCTTCCCCGGGACGAACCTGCCAGTTGGATCCGACCTCCTGGAGCCCTTGTCCGGATACGCGAAGTCGGTTACCTCGATGGTGATTTTTACCTTCGGACTTAGTCGTTTTTTCGAGATGAAAATCCTTCGACCGGGGTAAACCTGGATCTTGATCCGACGTCCGTGGAGCCCTTCTCGGATACGATGGCTGGAAGGTCCCGGTCAACTTTTTACGTTCGGACTTAGTCTCTTTTTTGGATGTTTTTCTTTACCGGGACGAACCACGAAGTCAGGCCGGGTCGCGGTTGAGGCAAGCCGGCTAGAATTTCCGCGTCGGGTCGGTCACTTTATGGAGCTTTTTTTCAAAAATTCTCCAATCTTTTCCAAACTTCTGGGGCTTCACCCAGATGTTCTTTCAAGGTTCTTTTGGGGTCCACAGCTCACCCAAAGGGTCCAGAAGTTCTGTGATGGTCCTTGGGAAGTGCGGACTTCAACTCCCAGAATGCACCTGGGGCAAACTCCTTTTTGGCCACTGGACAGTGGTCAGCTGGTCACTTTTTCAGGAGTTGGTGCAGGGGACTCTGGATAGCAATTTTTCACCTGTAGCAAACAGGGAGTCCCTCCTTGAACCAGTGGAAGCCAGGCAAAGTCCTTCTTGTGGTGAAGCCCAAGTGTGCAGCTGGTGCAGTCTTTCTGAGTGCAGGGTCCAGGTGCAGGCCAGGGGTCCAGCAGGGCAGTCCTTCTTCTCCTTGTAGTTCCTTCTTCTTGAAATTTGGTGGGGATCTGAGGCGTGGGTGCAGGTCTGCCAGTTTTATCCTTGCTCCTGGGTGAAAAGCAGGGGGGGCCCTGGTTCTCCAATCAGGGACAGGGTCGTCCCCCTGTGATGACCACTTCCTGGGAAGTGTGGCAAAAATCCATCCCAGAAGGCAACAGTCTCTAAAAATCCAAAATGGATGAATCTGATTTTTGGAGGAGAGATTTGGCTGAGCCCACCCACTGGTGTGGCTAAAAATCATAAACACACCCCTCTCCTGCCCTCTCCTAATCTAATCAAGGGGCACCTAGCTGTCTGGGGTTGCAGGATGTGGGGGTGTTGCTGGGTGCTCCAGATGTCCTTCTCTGCCTTTGAAGACCAGTTTGGCAGCCCTCCCCCTTCCTGCCTCACCATCAGCTGAGGGGAGATTTCTCTCCCCCAAGCACATTCCTTTGTGTGAAGTCAGGCCACTTCACACCTCATCAAAGTAGCCTGGCAGAAGCTGCTGCAGGCTGGCCAATCAGAGCACAGCAGCAAAAACAATGCAGAGCTGAAATTGGCAACTTTTTAGGTAAAGTCTAAACTTTTTACCTGGACTAGTTATATTAAATCCAACAACTGGAAGTTGTGGGATTTATTACAACAATCAATTTGATACCAAATTCTTGGTATCTAACATTAAAGGAGACTTTAAAATTTAAATAAAGTCTGCCCATTCTAGCCTATGAAGGCCATTTACTTCAATGAGGGAAAAACGAATTTGGCTGTTTTTACCTCACCAGGGCTTATAAATCTATTTTTATAAAGTCCCTGCTTATAGTTACATGGCACCCAGCCCTAGGGGCACATAGGGCACACCTTAGGGGCGACTTATATGTAAAAATAAGGTAGTTTAAGACTTTGGAAGTACCTTTAATTCCAAAGTCGAATTTGCATATAACTTTAATTTAAAAGCAGCCAGCAAGGCAGGCTTGCTTTTAAAATGACACTGGGCACCTCAGCAGTGCACCTAGGTGTGCACCACCTATGCTGTGGTCCCTAAACCTACATGCCCTACCATATACTAGGGACTTATAGGTAGGTTAACTTAGCCAATTATAATTAGCCTAATTTGCATATCCATTTTACACAGAGCACTGGCCCTGGGACTGGTAAGCAGTACCCAGGGCACAGCCAAGAGTCAGTAACCACCAGTACCTATCCAGAAAGAGTGGGGGTGATCAGGCAAAAAAAAGGACTTTCCTACACTATCACATTGTCTTGCCTTCTGTGGCACACAAGGCATACAAATACCAGTACTATATTTGGTCCAATATTAAAAAAAAGTATATATTATGCTACATTACTACAAGTTTAAAGTAAGTTAAAATACTGCAACCTACAGACCAGTAGGCCCAGCATATCTGCTTCTCGATAAACCACATCTGCCCATTGATGTTTTATTTGTTGAACTGTATGCTCCTTTTTTGACACCTTACACATATGCCTGTGCACACACTCCCTCCCGGTGTTCCTTTCATTGGTCGGGTGGACTTTGTTTAGGGCACCTACCTTTCCCTAATCTAAATTGTGGACTCTCCCCTTCCCACCTGGTCCTATGTGGCACACGGCCTATCTGAACCTACCTAACTACTATAAACCTGCTTAAACATTTAACTATATGAAACAACTATAAACTCCAAAAACAAAGACAATACTCAAACACAATTAAATAACTTACATTACTTACACACAAAAAACAAGACAAAGACAATTCTAAAAGCACACTCTGGCACACATTCCACAAAAAACACACCACAAATTGCAAAAAGCAAAGTTACACTGCCTGGTATGTAGTTACTCCTATTACATTATTTCCTGTGTGTGATTGTCGGATTCTCAATTTTGGCGTAATTTTTTCGGATGTATTTCTACGCAAATCGACATTGCACTACACCCTATTCTCTCACTAGCAACACAAGGGCCCATGCTTGCACCCAAGTTCCTATGCAGTGAAACACAAAAGGCCATACAAATCATATGTTTACTATGCAGTGCCTATAGATAGCAGTGCAAGGGCCCACACAGTGTCCTAAGTATTACAATGGAAAGGGCCATGCAAATCATATGTTCATAGTGTCCCATAAACCTACATGTGGATAAAGTATAAAATCTGTGATGTGTGCTTTCAACATTATACCTACACAAAAACTACTTCCTGCATATGTGATAAGAGCTAGATATTGCGGATGTACATGTAACCCATCAAAGTATTGTACACAAAGTATTGTAAACATACATGTTTTTTTCTTTTTTTTAACAAAATCACTGATTTGTATTATATTGGAATGTTACTGCTGTAGTCGTTGTTTGTTTTTCTGTATAAATAATGAGTGCTCCACCAATAGTGTTAACATTGTACTATACATTGCATGTTACTGTGGTATCCATAACTTTATCTCATTCAACATTAAATGCATAGATGTCAAATAACTCATTGGATGATAAGCCTTGGTATATATAATATTTTATAGATTTTGTACAGTACACAGATGATTGGTGACTATCATACAACATGACATTCTATGAGTGACACCTGTTTGATAGTCCACATGTGGACTTGCTATTCACATGTCGTCATTTGAAATGTTTGCACAGTCATGTTGAAGTATGAAGAATAATGACTGAAGTGATACGTGTATGATAAAGGTTTGATAGCATTACATTAAAGAACAATTACCACATAAAGAATTATTATAAAATTAAGGGTCATATAACTATGTAGGCTCATAATTATTGACGTTTTATCTCCTTCACTGCTTGGCCTTTTCTCCTTCTTTGCTGTTAGCTATTTGGGGTAGGTCACAGTTATGTCCCCATTACTTTTAGTTTAGTCCACATAAACTATCCACTCCAAATTTGTGTCATTTTTTCCAACATCCCTAGGATTCTGAAGGTACAGAGGGTTTGTGGAGTTGCCTGGTGAGGACTGAGAAAATAACCAAAATGCAGCAACATTTTGTTTTTTGGGAAAATGGGGAAAACGTCGTGAAGATGAAAGTGTCTGTTTTTTCCATGCAAATGGCATCAACAAAAGTTTTGTGGTGCCAAAATCACCATCTTCCCAGCTATAAGGAAGAGGCAGAATTGAATCAGAAAACCACTTTTTTAACACGGTTTTGGCATTTCAATGGAACATAGCTGATTTTCAATATTGTGGGTGCTTCAACCTCCTTCCAGTTAGTGGTAGAAATGGGTGTGAAACCAATGGTGGATCCTGGAAGGCTATACATTTCTGAAAAGTAGACAACATTCTGAATTCAGCAAGGGGTGATTTGTGTAGATCCTTCACGATTTTCTTATAGAAAGTAACAGTTGAAATAAAAAAATATATTGAAATTGAGTTGGCATAAATAGCCATTTGTTTCTATGTTTTTATCTGTAACATTTTCTAACTATGGCAGATTTGTTAAAACAATACAGCACTACAGCGATAGTGCAATTCATTTGGTACAAAGTAGAGAGTGAAAAAGTGGTGTCAAGGAAACCTATGTATTTCCAAAATAGACACAAAATATAGAGTTTAGAACCAGTGGTTATTTGCACATCTCTGAATTTGTGGGTACCCCTACTAGCATGTGAATTTAAAGGGCATTTCTCAAAATTACTTCTTTCTCACACACTGTCCTACATTTGGAAGGTGCAAATGCAGAGAAGTCAATTAGTAATATCACTTGTTCTACTATTCTGTGTTTCCCCAGTCTTGATAAAAATGGTACCTTACTTGTGTTGGTAGGCCTAGTGCCCGCAACAGGAAATGGCCCAAAATGCAGTTTGGACACATCACAGTTTTCCACTGAAAACTGATCATTTTTTGCAATGTGCCTAGCTGTGGATATTGGGCTCTAGCTCAGCCAGCATCTAGGAAAGCCAAGCAAACCTGTACATTTGTGAAAACTACCCGCCAGCCATGCCCGGAACCTCGGAATCTTCCCGGACCCAGACCTCAGGATCAGATCAACGCAGCCTCCTACACAAGGCCTTGAAATGGATCCCCCTCCAGCATAGAAACACCATCACACACACCCTCATCACCACTGACTGGACTACTGCAATGCACACTATGCCGGAATCAACAAAAAACGTAGCCACAAATTGCAAAACATTTGAAAAAAGGGTCCCTTTCAAAATCCTCGCCTACACACACAAAGCCCTCCACAACAACAGACCTGCCTACCTTAACCAGCGACTCAACTTCCACGTACCCCACAGGTCCCTAGGCTCAGCCCAGATCTCCCTCCATGAAGTACCCCACATCAGGAAAACCAGAACAGGAGGATGCTCCTTCTCCTACCTCCCCGTCACCACCTGGAACACCCTACCAATCTACATCAGACAAACCACCTCCCTCCCCAGCTTCACGAAGGAAAGAAGACATGGCTTTTCTAATCCATCTCTGGTGCACGCTACACCTCCCCCCCCCAGTGCCTTGAGACCCTAAAGGGTGAGTAGCTGCGCTTTATAAACTCTGATTGATTGATGTGTTTTGTCAAAGCAGAACTATATTTTTTATGTGGATCAGTCTGTGCTGTTTGAAAGGGGGTCATTATTTATGGATGTAATCCATATCCTTGATCACCTGAAATGAGACGTAAACAATATAATTTTTGGAATTGTTTTTACTTCCAAATCACTCGCTTTGTTTCATATATATGTTTCCCATATTCAAAACATTTTGACTTTTTTAATGATGGCATCTTTTATATCTTGTTGACTATTGCTTTTTACATGAACATTCTACATATGTGGTTCTTTTAACATATTGTAATGAGTGTGAGACTCAACAAATCAACCTACTGATGTAAATGTTAATACAACAGTTTATTAATGTAAAGACATTCAGTCAATTATATCAGCTGAAGTTGAATTGCGTAAAACGTGTATGCATTGTTGCCATCACTCAACATGTAGCATTGACATCATCATACATGAGATACAAGTTTTTGCAAAGTAAGATGTTTTAATTACATAGGATTAATACACATGTATGAGAATGGAGCCATTTGTCTGGTGAAGTCGATTGATGCAGAATTAAGTAATATTGGGCTGATCTAAAAATTCAATTTTTCATTTCTTAAATAGCGACTTCATTAAAATTGCTATTTAAGAAATGCAAAACGTAATGTACACAAATCCTGATTTCCTAATAGCAATTCCTACAAAGTTGTAATTGCTATTAGTAAATCAGTATTAAGAAATAATGGCCCAGTTTAGCATTTCCTAAATAGTGATTCCTTAATAGGAAATTGCTATTTAGGAAATTTAAAACCAGGGATGGCAAAGGGCAAAAAGGTCCCACTTGGTGCACCCAAAAAATAGGGGTGCATCTGTAGAGAACACATATATTGTGGTGCTTTTTTTAAATTGCACCTGGTTACCACCAACTTCAAAGCAGTGGTAATTGCATTTCCTAAATTCCCAAGTCACATTTAGGAAATGCTTGATACATCCGAAATGGAATCGCAAATCCCTATTTGCGATTTTCTATTCTGGGAATCACAAATTGTTATTTCAACAAGGTAGAAATCACAATTTGTGATCCCTTAAGGGCCTTTGCACATAAGAAAATTCAATTTTGCATTTCTTATTGGCCCATTCGGACCATTAAGAAATGCAAAACGGCTTTGTACATTTGTGTCATTGACCTACAGACATCTCTACAATGCTTTGTGTATGTGCATGTATGTATGTGCTATTTCCTTATTTGAGAACATTTATTTAAATGACTTGCAACTTACACAATTTATTTAGCATGATAGGGTACTTGTTGTAATCAGCAAAAAACTCTGAACACTACAGTTGTGTATTTTCACATAAAATACTGCCTTGTGTCTCACATGTTGATAAACCTATATAATGATTATGCATATATAACTTTCCTAAACTGAACAGCAGCATATTTAGGTGACCTGAGAGAACTGTTTGCCTATCTATCACATGAAGGAAACTTTTTATTTTGCCTTACATTCTAGGTGCATATTTTAACTTTTAATGTTGTGAATCCTGGAGGTTTGCAGCCCTTAGCTCATTTTGTTTCACATGTTTTCTTAGTGTCAATATTTGTTTCCTGGTTTGATGCAATACCTTCAGTGTATCACAGACATGGATTGTTGACGTGCACTATCCTTTAGTTTGCCCAGTAATTTCATCAGCCTACATATTGTATACTGCTGTGTGCAACACATATGCTTAAGATAATATATTGTAACTACTTGGACTTATATTCGAACATTTATATAGTTACTGAGTTGCTACACCATTGCACATAAACATGTTAACTAAGTTTATATGATGTTAGTGTGTGTGTGTTGCTCTTAGATATTAAGGCCCATATTTAAACTTTTTTTGCGCCAATTTTGCATCACTTTTTGACACAAAAGCGGCACAAACTTACAAAATACAATTGTATTTTGTAAGTTTGTGCCACTTTTGCATCAAAAAATGACGCAAATGCGACACAAAAAAAGTATAAATATGGGCCTAAATGTTCTTTCTCCACACTAATTCTGAGTTGATGTCTATGATAATACAGATATTGTGATTCTGTCCTCTCATACAGAGTGACATAACTATGTGCATTGTTCTCCATTCATTATGTAAACAGTGAAGTCATCCCACAATGGAACAACAGTGGCTATGTGTTTTCCAGAAAAGCTATTACTATGTGCACATGACACAAGATACAGAAATTTATATTGAGATGCCTAACATGTAATATGTTTGAGTTCAAATGATTTATTGATTCACCTGTTTTCCTTAACAAAAAGTAGGACATACCTCTATTTTCCATTCTCAAACCACTCATTGAAACTATGGTGCCAACATATTGGTAAAACGTCCATGATGATCCAGTATTTCCTGGACATTGATGGAGTAATTTTGTGCGGGTTTTTAAAAAGGTGTGAAGTGGCTACAGGGGGAACTAACTGCACATGTATGCAATCAATAGCATCAAGCATATGAGGGAATCCAGCAATGTTGTACAACCCTTGCTTGGTAGCTAATTGTTGTTGGCTGTTTTTTGGGAAGAAAAGATCATGTTATGTAGGTTTTACAATGTCATCCAACACAGATGTGAGGAATGCTGAAAATGCCAGCAAATCTTGCAGGTGTGCAAAGATCCAGAAACCAACATGTATAGGACTGACATCAATTTGATGTGCTGGGATGGCATTGGTCCTTGCAGTTGCAGGCTGTGGACTTGGCAATCTCTTGCCCAATAATTCCATGATATTCTCCCTCTTCACTTAATAGAACAGGATGACCTCCTCCTCCTGAGATCAATGATGGATATATATTTACGGAATACACTCTCCTTTCTCCTTCGCTGCCTTTGTGTTTGTCTCCTACCTAAACCTAATAGCGTAATTGAACTTGCCAAGGTGCACTGTGATGATAAACATTTTATACTGAAGTTGCTGCATCATTTCCTGTGCCTGCGGTTGTGATCCACAGTATTCTGATCCATTTCTATTGTTGTGTTACACTGCGTGACGCATTGGAATGATAATAAATCCCACTATGTAACGTTTGAGTTAGAATTTAGCAGGGAATGCCTACATTGCATAAATATTTTGCTATATGACACGTACAGGATCAGTGCATCACTTGCACTACATAATTGCGTAAGAACAATGCAGTGTTGCTCTTGTGTTGCTTCATAAATATGACGTACTGCTAGCATTGCTCTTTGCCTCACCTTGTGTGATGCAAGGCTGATGCATGCCCTTTGGCCTCTGTAAAGAATATGTTTGACAATCTGTCAGAAGGAACTGTGTTTGAATCACAACTTACTATCTGACCTGCTAGATGTTGTTCCTGGAAACCTTGAATAAGAGTGAAGAACCATTGAGTATATATTCCTATATTCTTTTGGTTTGGAAATTAGAACCAATTGAAATTTATATTCTGTGGGTAAATCTAGATTTAAACAATGTCATTGAGATGTATACTTCAATCTAGTTAAAATCCAGATTCAATTAGGACTGTAAAATACACATCCATTAATCTTTTAGACCACAACAATCAGGTTTGCTTAAGAGGCATGGTACAAATTCCATACATGTTAGATAACATTCTGGCAATGCTAGATGTAGGTCTGCTATTCCTTCTTATGCTTGTGGAGTTGTCTGCTTTTGATGATAGTTTTCTATTTAATAAGCCATCATGCCCAGGTCATCTGAGTCCCTTAGATATCAATGAAATTATTAAAAACACTTTCTTCAGGACATGAGCAAAAAAAACAGTTTTCGGATATTTCTTTCCCCCACAGTCACTGTGGATCGTGGTCTTCCACAACAGTAACCTTAGCACTTCCTCTAGTTAACATCAATGTGGGGCTCTCTGTGGCTCTCCTCAGAGCCTGGGGATGAAAGTTGTATTTTTATGCTAATGACTCAGAAAGTTATTTGTCATTGGTCACAGGCGGAGCCGGATGGTTTTGGTGCACCTTCAGGTATTGTCAGGCTGGGGACATTACAGGGGCCTTAAGCAGAATTGAGCTACAATTTAGCAATGGAGGTTTTACATTTTCCGAGTCCACTCTTAAGAAGCTACCTCACCTTATCTGAGTTTCAGATTCTCTTGGGTGAGAAAACTATAGTCCCAACATCAAGTGGGATTTTTTGTTAGCAATGAATGCCCAGAGAGAGGCAATGGTACATTAGGTTTGGAGAAGTGTGGCACAATGGTTAGAGCGGCAGACCCTGATGCAGAAATGTGGCCCAGGACCAGGGTTCAATTCTCGCCTTGGTGGGTCTTGAGCTCAATTCCCTTGGACCAGATAATTCTCGCCTTGGTGCCTAATCTAACTAATGGGTTGCACTCTGTAACTCTGGGCAAGAGCTTGCTTAATGTCCACAATGGCCCTGACAGCGCTTGGATGCTTGGCTTCACTCTGGGGGTGCCCAGGAGTGGGTGCCTCACAGGGAAAGCCAGGAGGGGTTCCACAGTGGTATGCGTACAGCGCCTTGAGACCCTAACAGGTGAGTAGTGTGCTAAACAAGTGCGAAGGTTTTTTTTAACATCCAACTTGTTGTTTCTCCCTTTGTTTTGTAATTTTCCTGAATTACATTTCTGCTGTTAAGTTCCTGAGATTACAATTTTGCAGGTACTCCCTTAACTATTCCGCCTTTGGAAATATTTACTCTGGATTTACGATATGTTTTATGGATCAATTACTGCTGTTATTACCTTGGCAATCAATAACCCTCTATTTGATTATTGACTTTCATTTTTATTTGCTTTGCTCAAGTATCCACTTTGTTTGATTTTATCTTCTTCCATCAAACATTTCATGAATGCAGTCCCCGGTAATTCACCAACAATTTGTGGGACTCCAAGAATGATGAGTAAATGGGTAGAAAAGCATTAATGCATGCTTTATGTCGAAAAATTGTTATACATTATTTTACCTTTCTATTGTGACAATTTATCAACCATTAAACTTCCCAAACTAGACTCTTAGAGCCCAATACACAAACTGTATTTTGTAGTATGTAAAGTAGTACTACAACAGTACTACTCATTTACTTGTGTAAATCTCCTACTCTTCTATGTTATTTATTTATTTTGCCTTTTCTTAAAACAATATTAGATTTCATGTTGAAAAATAATACATAAATAAAAATGTAATTTTATAGTAACCCATTTTTTTTTTTTTTTAAGTTTCAAAAGTTTTATTAAGAATATATAAGGCGATACATACATGATATAAACAAACTGTTTAGCTTTCAAAACATTGTTATTGCTCTTTTACCACAATTATTTCCATTGTGAGAATATATGCATGTTATGTCAGGTAAGTAAAAATTCCCAGCTGCATAGTTGAGTTTTGCCTCCTTATTTTGAAGAAAAGTGGAGAACAGGTGGGGGGGGGTGGCAAAGGGAGGGGGAGCGAGGATAGGATTGTGTGGGAGGGGTTGATCTTGGCATAGGGGAGAGACGAAATAGTCATATGAAATGGGGAGGTGGAGAGAAGGGGAAGAAAGAGGAAGAGAGAGGAAGGGTAATCGCGGGGGAATGTAAAATGAAGAGACTCGAGGTAGGCAGGGGGTCTTTGTATCCTGAGACTAGCTTGTTCAGGCCTAAGAGTAGATCGTTCTGTACTGCTCCGTCTGTAGCAAGTTATTATCTAGGGGTAGATAGTATGTATGTTAGATATGGTAAGGCCGGTTAGAGAGTGTCTACGTCTTATGTGAGTTGATTTCTCAGTCCTTGTTTGTGTTAGGAAGCGACTTGTATTACTATGTTGGATAGTTTAGGGTCTTGTGCATATGACAAAATTAGAGGCCTGTGGATTGATAGAGAGAGAGAAAAAAGAGAGAAAGGGGAGAGGATAGCGTAGCTAGGGAGAGAGAGAGGGGACAGTAGGAGATTAAGTGTGTTTCCGGAGTCTAGGATTCTCAGAGGGTGATTGGTAATTGATATTCCCTAATCATTGATCATTGAACATTGATCATCCGTTGGTCATCTACCAGCCGCTTCATGGTCTCTTCAAGAATGGGCGCCAGACCTCCTCAAATTGTTCTGCTTGGTCCTGTAGGTTATAAATCACTCGTTCATGGGTAGCCGTTTGATACATGGCCGTCATCCATTCTATGGGTGTGGGGGCAATGCTAGATCTCCAGTGCCGGAGTATGCATATTTTGGCCGTGGCAAGCGCCGTGTGGATTAATCGTTTATGTGCCCGCGATAGGGAGGGATACAGACGAATGTCATGTAGAATGATAAATGCTGGTGGGGTCGGTTTTGGTATCTGTATGAAGTCCGATAAGGCGAGGCGTACCGCGTCCCATAGTGACTGTACCGTTGGACAGTGGCATAAAATATGAAGTTGGACACAATATGGCTCTGTGCATCTCCAACAGTTCGCGTGAGGTATCAGCCCTGCCCTGAAGAGTTTAACGGGGGTCCAGTACCACCCCTGAAGGATTTTAAATAGGCAAAATTTCAGGCGTGCTTCACGTACGCCCCTGTCGAGGGCTTCTAGTATGTCTGGCCATTCTTCGTCCGTGTAGGTTATCTGTAGTATATCCTGCAACTTTAAGCGTAGTCGTTCAAGTAAAGGCTGAGAGTAAAGGTGGTTAGTTAATTCGGCATAGAGGCCAGCCAAGACGCCTTTTTGTCGGCCCCATTTCTGATGATAGGTGACGATGGGTGAGGTTTTGAGCATCCACGGGGGGGTTCCTAATGTTCTCCGCATACAGTGTTTGAGCTGTAGATATCACCACTCCTGGTTACTTTGGATGCCGAATTCTTCCTGGAGGGAGGCGAATGTGCGGAAGCTATCTCCATCTATTATGTGAGATATATTGTGGATACCTGCCTCGGACCATTGGGGCCATCTGAGAATATTCCCTCCTATTTTAATGCTTTTATTCCCTGCTATGGGAGCCTGAGTATGCAGGGAGGGGTGTACTCCTAGTAGTCGATGGGCTCTGCACCACGCTGTGCTTGTAGCCTTGAGGATGGGGTTAGCTAAGGGAACATGGTCGGCGTATGTTCCTCCCATCTTCGTATACTGTCCATATAGGAGTTTCTCTGTGATCACCCATTGCGGTGGATCGGCTATATCCGGAAGTGTATATATTAGCTGTGAGAGTTGTAGGGCTAGAGAGTATTGTTCTACCGAGGGTAGTCCTAATCCTCCGTAGAGCCGTCGTGCCAGTATTATTGCAGGTTTCAGTCTTGGGCGTGAGGAGCCCCAGACGAAGGCCCTTATGGATGCGTCTATTAATCGGAGTGAGGAAAGAGGTATCTGTAGGGGGAGCATGCCTAGCACGTATGTGAAGCGTGGTAAGGTGACCATTCTGACCGCCTGTGTCCTGCCCCACATGGACAGGCCTAGTAAGGACCATTTGGCAAAGTCTTGTTTCATTTTAGATATAAGGGGGTCTATGTTGTCCCTGACCATATGTTCTAGACCTCTGTTAATGAACGTTCCTAAATATTTAAGGCGGGTCGGGGTCCATTTGAATTGGAGGCCATGTATCGCTGCCCTTGTCGTTATGCGGGATAATGGTAGTGCCTCACTTTTATCCCAGTTTACCCGATATCCGGATAGGGATGCGAAGTCTTCTATAGTGGAAAGTAGTGCTGGGAGCGAGGTTTCTAGATCGGACATTGTTAACAGAATGTCGTCTGCGTAGAGATATATTTTGGATATGCCCCCGGTGATATGGATCCCTTTTATTTGGTGAGAATTTCGTATGGTGGCAGCTAGGGGTTCCATGGCCAATAAAAATAGGAGTGGCGACAAGGGGCATCCCTGGCGTGTGCCCCTTCCGATAGGGAATGGGTCTGACATGATGCCCCCACAGTTAACCTGTGCTGTGGGATGGTCATATAATAGACGCACTTTAGAGATAAATTGTTCCCCCAGGCCAAAATGCTTCATGGTTGTGAATAGGTAGGACCACTCAATGCGGTCGAATGCTTTCTCCGCGTCTAGGGACAGGGCTAGGGCTTCGTCAGGTAATTGTATGGATTCTAACAGTGTATGGCAAAGAGTTCGCATATGATTTCTGGAGGTACGGCCTGGTACAAATCCTACTTGGGTATTGTGAATCAATGATGGTATCACCTTGCGTAGCCGCGCTACTAGAACACTGGCTAGGAGTTTGACATCCCCATTCAAAAGGGAGATAGGACGGTAACTGCCACAAAGAAGGGGGTCTCTCCCTGGCTTAGGCAAGATGACAATCGTGGCTTTATTGGATAGAGCGCCCAGGGAGCCTTCTTGACATGCTTTCGTCAGTGCTTCATGTACTGCGGTTATTGCCTCTTCCCCAGCCCATTTATAGAATTCCGCAAGGAATCCGTCCTCTCCTGGTGATTTATGGTAGGGGAGGCTTGTTATAACTTGGGTTATCTCTTCTTTGCTTATGTTACCGTCCAAAAGGGCCCTGCCTACCTCAGACAGACGGGGTAGATTGGCCGCGGTAAGGAATGTCTCCATTTGTGTTTGATCTGTCGTTGTTTCAGGAGTGTACAAATGTCGGTAGTACTTGGCGAACTCGTTTACAATGTCTTGTGGGCGAGTTAGTACTGCTCCTGAAGAAGATGTTATGGCCGCAATGGCAGAGGCTGCCTCTCTTTGTCGGAGCTGCGCCGCTAAGAGGCAATCTGCTTTTTCCCCTTGTTCGTAATGGCGGCCTCGCAATTTTTGCAGTGCGTATTCCGCCTGAGATGTATAGAGTTCATTGTGTGCCATGCGGGCCTGTTCTAAGGCGTGTCGCAGTCTAGGGGATGGTTGGGCGGTATATTGTTTAGTGAGGTCCTGTATCGTGGTCTCTAAGGTGGTTTGGCGGGCTATTCTGTCTTTGTTGGCCAGTGCTGCATCTCGCATCATATTCCCTCTTAGGGTTGCTTTTGCTGCCGCCCATAGGATCCTTTTTGAGGATACAGTGCCTGTATTCTCGGCCATGTATGTAGCTACATGAGCTTTTAATTGTTCCTTCCCTTGGGGAGAGCGATATCTGTGTACAGCCAATCGCCATGGTTTACGACCAGAGAAGGAGAGTCCCACCTGGATCCGGATTAGTATTGGGGAGTGATCTGAGAGCCCGCTATCTAGGATGCAGGTGTCTTGTATATGAGGGATTACAGTGTGTGATACTAAGAAATAATCCAGACGCGATTGGGTGCCATGGACGGTGGATAGGAAAGTATATTCCTTATCTTTCGGGTGTTGTATTCTCCAGCAGTCCACCAGACCGACGTCGGTGGTCAGGTCTGTCAGAAGCGCTCTGTCGTGATTGTTACATATATCAACAGGGCCTGTCCTATCCATTATGGCGTCTTGGATGAGATTCCAGTCTCCCCCGATTATGTATCGAGTAGTTCCGATTTCTGTCAGGAGGCGATTTAGCTGTAGAAGGAATGGGCGTTTTGGGCCGGTTGGTGCGTAAATGGATCCCACGCATAAAACAGTGTCCCCTAGTTTTAGTTTAGCAAATATATACCTTCCTTCCGTATCATTCCAGGTTTTAATGATAGTGACCGGGAGGGATTTACGTACTAGTATCGCCACTCCAAATTTGCGGGGTCCGTTACTTCCAGATTCCTGACTCATCGGACGGCAGCTGAAGGCAACCCTCCCTAACCAATCCCGTTTAAGTTTACTGGATTCCAGAGTGTCAAGGTGAGTTTCTTGAATCAGAGCTATATCTGTTTTTTTGGATTGAAGATAGGACAGTATCTTTTTCCGCTTAACATAGCTCGTCATGCCGTGTACATTCCAAGAGAGTATGCGTAATGGTCGCGTCGCTTGAGGGTGGGACTTCGACATATTGGATAATTGTGAGTAAGCACCCTCGTTCCGGGGTTGGTGTTGGTGGGGGGGGAGGGAGGGTGGGAGATATTGACTTAGTTGGTAGAGTGGGAGTTGTGTTTCGATATGATACGGTGTTTTATTTTATACGGGGGTTAGCGGCTGGTGGGGGCCAAGGGAGTCCTCTGGAGAAGAAAGAGAAGAGAGAGGAGAGGGTGAAGGAAGAGAGGCAATATAAGTAGGATGAGAGCCAGATGGAGGGGAAATATGAGGGGAAAAGAAGACAAGGAGAAATGAGAGGGAGAAGAAAAGAGGGAGAAGGAGGGGGAAGGGATGGATGTGTGTGCTAAAGTTGAGATTAAGGGCCTTATTTATACTTTTTGGTGCAAAACTGCACTAAGGCAGTTTTGCCCCAAAACGTTTTGCACCGGCTTGCACCATTTTTTAGCACCAGCTGAGCACCATATTTATGGAATGGTGCAAGCCGGTGCAAAGGGTAGGCTAGCTTAAAAAAAAATGACGTTAGGCAGTTTTGAGTCAAAATAAATGATTCTGACCAGATTAGCATCATTTTTTGAAGCTAAGGGGCATATTTATACTCTGTTTGCAATGAATTAGCGTCATTTTTTTTTACTCTAATTCAGTGCAAAACTAACTCCATATTTATACTTTGGTGCTAGACCCGTCTAGCACCAAATGTATGGAGTTAAAGTCATTTTTTGGAAGTGGAAACCTACCTTGCCTTAATGAGATGCAAGGTAGGCGTTCCCGTGCAAAAAAATGACTCTATGGCCTTAACACCATATTTATACTCCCATGTAAAAATGGTGCAAGGGAGGGAGGAGGGGTCAAAAAATGGGGCAAAGCTTGCGTTGCCCCATTTTTTAAGACCTGGGTCAGGGCAGGTGTTAGGGGACCTGTGGCCCTATTTCCATCGTGGAACACCATGGAATAAGCCCAGAGGTGCCCTCCCTAGGCCATAGGGGCACCCCCACCCACACTACAGGGACTGCGAGGATGGGGGACCCCATCCCAGGTAAGTACAGGTAAGTGCATTTTATTTTTGAAAGTGCCATAGGGGCCCTGAAATGGGCCCCCATACATGGCACAGGGTGCAATGGCCATGCCCAGGGGACCCCTGTCCTCTGTGCTGGCCACTGGGTTGGTGGGCATGACTCCTGTCTTTTCTAAGGCAGGAGTCATGTGGAATGGTAGGTTTAGCACCATAAAATGACGCTAATCTGGTTAGAGTCATTTTTTTTTTACTCTAACCTGCCTAAAGCCATTTTTTGGTGCTAAACCCTCTTCTTCTATACTGCCAGCCCTACCCGACTAAAGTCATTTTTTTAAACTCTAGCCTACCCTTTGCACCGGCTTGCACCATTCCATAAATATGGTGCCCGGCTGGTGCACAGAAATGGTGCAAGCCGATGCTAAACTTTTTGGTGCAAAACTGAGTTAGTGCAGTTTTGCAGCAAAAAGTATAAATAAGGGCCAATATTTTGCAAGTTTGCACCACTTTTGTGTCATAAAATGACGTTAATGCAGTGCAAAAAAAGTTTCAATCAGGGCCTTGGTGCTAGATGGGTCTAGCACCAAAGTATAAATATGGAGTTAGTTTTGCACCGAATTAGAGTGAAAAAAAATGACACTAATTCCGTGCAAACAGAGTATAAATATGCCGCAGAGTATAAATATGCCCCTAAATATGGCGTTAAGGCCATAGAGTCATTTTTTGCACTGGAACGCCTACCTTGCATCTCATTAAGGCAAAGTAGGTCTCCACTTTCAAAAAATGACTTTAACTCCATAAATTTGGTGCTAGAGTGGTCTAGAACCAAAGTATAAATATGGAGTTAGTTTTGCACCGAATTAGAGTAGAAAAAAATGACACTAATTCGGTGCAAAGAGAGTATAAATATGCCCCTAAGAGTATAGCAAGAGAGCGTACAATTTGGGGGAAGAAGTGGAGAAGGATAGGGATGAGGGAGGTTAGGAGTCCAAACTCCTTCGTTCGTTAGGTCTGTAAACGGCGGGACCGATTTCTCTCGGAGCTCTCGTGCCGTTGGGCGATCTCGATCGGGGGGTGAGGGGGGAAATAACAGACAGCCAGTTATTGATATGTCGGTGATAAGGAGGGGTGGGGGGGGTACACATCAGTGCTTATGTTTATGTTTATGTATTGGGAAGTGGGCCTGTTCATCAGTGGTTAGTGGTTAGTGTATTAGTTATATAACTAAAGTGTATATTGGCAGAAGTAATGGTCGGTTAATAACTATTGTACCTGGGCAGCGCTGGAGAGGAGGGGGGTGTCGGGTGTTGATGGGGTATGGTGTTTAGGATGTTGTGCCTAGTACTTGATGCTGTATGGTATTGTAGGGTGTTTAAGGGTTCATAAGATAGGGTCGTAAATTAAAGAAGGGACTGGGCAGACAGAAAGACCGAGACCGGCTGGCGAGGGGGGGGGGGCAGGGCAAAGGAGGGGGTGGAAAGAGCTCAAACAGAGTATTACAGTTCTCGCGTATGCATGGGTATATAAAGAAACCAATATACAGTATAATATAATACTTCCTGAGCATTTCTATTCAACTATAACACTGCCTCGTCTCGTCCCGCCTTACAACTTTTCAATGACATATTAGGTTGATCAACATAGCATATCCTGGTATCTTATCACATTATCATGTTAGGAGCCATTATGCCAAGCGTCTCTCTATTAATCGTAGGATAGGTAATGAGTGTAGCTGAGCCCCGGATTACGCAAGGATAATGCGTATCTCGTCCTATTACTAACTCCTTGCCGTGTATTATTACATCATAATACTGACCTACTAAGGTCTTACTTGGTATGTGCCACCATCACGATCGTTCTATTGTAGATGGTAGGTTAAGATAGTAATAATGATTAGGATGGAGGTAGATACGAACATCTGGGGAAAGGAATAGCTAATAGTTTATAATTTACATTGTGATGTTATAATGTGGTGCGGAGTGGCAGTGTAGAATGTCATATTATTTCGCTTCGTTATGCGGTATTATGTTGTATTATGTCCTCGTGTTCTATTTTTTTTTTTTCCCCCAGTTTCTTATTGTAGAATAAAGTAAAGTCAAGTAATGGGAGCTTTGATATGTCTCAGGTTATATCAAATTGTGTGTCCCTGTATTGGAATTAATTTATCTTTAAGTGGTCTAGTCCCATCCCTTGGGGTGATAATGGGGGCTAAACGGTTCTAATGTCAGCGCTGGTCGAGTGTGGTGTGCATTAGGGAGGTTTCACATACTTTGTTATTTACTACCATGAGAAATTTTGTAGTGTGTGGAATATAAGGTAAGTCCATGATAGTTAATTATTGTTTATTTTTGTTATCTGTTTAATGCCCCTGTTACCTTGTTACCTTGTTATAGGGTAATAGGGTCGGGACCGGGCTCTTATTCAACATACAGGGAGTTGGTGGGGTCTGATCCCTGTTCTAATAATCATCATCTGTTGTGTACTGAGGGCAAATAATGATTTACTGGTAGTTTTCCATTATAGGGCCTCGGCTCTAGTCATAAAGAGCATAGGTGTTTCATGTATCTGGTTTTAACATTGATACTAGCAGTCTTAGACAATTACAATAGTAAAACACATACGATCTGGAAAGGTACTCATCCTTCCGTAGAGTCTATAGTTGTTATTTTCGACTCTCTAGCGATAGTCCCACAAGTCGTCTTGTCGCGTTACCTTCTCAAGAAGACCCAGTTGTAGGCTTTAAAGGGGAGCGGGATTTGTCTCTTTCCGATAGTTGGGTGTGGGTTACTACTGCGTGTAAAATCTGACCCCTGTCATCATATGATCTGGTTAGTCTCTCCATGTCTCTACCCCTATGACTGTCTCCGGTGTCGTGTAGAGCCGTCTTCACCTTTTCAATTCCCGAGTGGGGGGTTTCGGCCCTATCACTGCCTCCTACAATGTCATGCTCACTGTCTGTGTTGAGAGAGTCCATAGGCTGGGGTTGGAAAGAGTCAAGGAAGAGTCTCAATTCGTCGGGGTTATAAAAGTCCTTGGATACTCCATTTTTGGTAACCCACATTCTTGCAGGGTCAAAGAGACCGTATTTCATCTCTAGTTTGCGAAGCCGGGGTCGTAGGGCTAGGAAAGCCTTTCTACGTTCGTTGGTTTCCTTGGAGTAATTGGCAGTTATTCGGATCTCGTGCTGGTCTATTCGGAAAGGGCCGTGGTTGCGTTCTACTTGGAGTATTTGTCGGGTTTGATTATGCTGCAGCAAGCATGCGATGATTGGGCGGGGCCTTGAGGAGTTGTCAGAGCGTTTTGGGCCTATCCTGTGTGCCCGTTGGAATTCTAACGGCGGGTCAAAGTCCAATGAAATCATTTTTGGAAGAGTGGAGGTCAGAAAAGCCTGCATATCCGAGCCTTCTTCGTTTTCCGGGATCCCAAGTACGCGGATATTGTCTCACCGGCTCCTGTCCTCCATGTCCGTTAGTTTGCTCCTGAGGTAGATGAAGTCTTGTTCTCACTCCTGAAACGTGTTGATCTGCGTCTCTAGTGATCCCATGCGTTGCTCTAGCCCTGTCACTCTAGATTGAAAGCCTGCAATGTCAGATCGCATGGATTTGGTTTCTAGTGTCAATGAAGTTATAGAGGCGTCCATCCCCTCTATGCGGCGGCAGACGGTGGTGATCTCTTGTAGTATCCTGTCCATAGTTGTGGATTGATCTTTATCAGACATCGTCGTGGACTCGTTTAAAGGTGGAGATGTTTGAGGGTTTATCTTCGTGGGGGTTAGGCGTTTGTGTTGTAGCGCTTCTGAGAATAATAGTTGTCGTGCAGGCTTGCTGACAGGTTTATGGTTCGGTTTGTTGCCGGGCATCGCCTCAATTGTCCACAGAGTCTAGCCACGTGGGGCCCGAGATTCCCTCCGTGGATTCCGATGGATTCCGATAAGGATATAGATGTTCGGTGGCTTACGCTGGTGCCAGTCCTCTCCCTTCTCCTGTATCTCTGTTCTCTTGGCTCCCTCTGGCTCTCTTCATCTCCGATGCCCCTCCAATCGCTCACCCCTCTCGTCTCCTCGCCCCCACGTGCCTCCCGTCGTGCCCCATCTGCCCTCCTCAGTATTAGTTGTCTGGAGGGAGGGGGCGAAAGTTTATTATCCCAGCGGGAGGGTTTTTTGTTGTCCCTCTGTGATGGAAAAGAGGGGAGAAGTCGTGCTTCTGCCTCCAGCGATGCTGTCCTTAGTTTGGAGAGATTTGATCCTACCTCTCTGACCGGGTTTCTCTCCCGGCTGTCGAAGGGGCCGCACCCCTTTGCTGCGTCTCCCCGTCTCCCTGTGGGGGGTCGAAGGTCCACGGGTGTTTGTTGGCGTTGTAGGGAGATGGATGCGGGTCGTCACGGCTCCCGCAGTCCCTGCGGCCTGTTCAGCTTGCTCCTTGCCACTGCGTGCACGCCGTCCCCGGTCTTCCGAAGACGCGACTCCGCCCCTTTTGTCAGGCCTTATCGGCCTGGTCGCGAGTTTCCTGCCTTGCGTCCCGCTCCTACGGGGTCCCCGGACATGATTCCGTGTCGCCGCTGTTGTAAGGGTGGAGGGGCACCGAACCCGGTGTGTTGTCCGGTGTCTTCTCGCCCCCATCGCCCCTCCGGGACCACCTCGGCACGGAGCTCTCGCTCTAAGCGGCCATCTTGTTTCGTGGCCCGGCCACGCCCCCTTCATAGTAACCCATTTTAGTTGAAATATAAATGTCATTTAATCATTTAAAAAAATAATTATATTCATTTAAATGAATTCCAAATATAACATTTTGTAATTTTAATGCATAATGAGTCAATATAAGCAGTTTATATAGATGGTCTTTCTTCACTTCATTAATTATATTTAAATAATTAATTGTAGAAACAATTTGATGTTATTGATATTTCCAGCAACCAACTCTTAGTATAGAATGGTGCAATGAGATGCACTTAGGTGGCTTAGGAATAGCTGATAAAAATTATGACAGTGTTGACCATGATTGTGATGACTGTTACCTATTGTATATTGTTTGTGACTTGCCCTTGTTTAAGAAATGGGTGAGAAATTTTGAGAGCAGCTTATGCTCTTAGATGGTGTTGTGGGAGCCTACTGTTTGTGCATTGCAACTTCTGCACAGGTGGCTGAAATGATCACTCTCACTAGAACTTGCTATGTCTCCAAACATTTGAGACTCACTATCTACAATGATAGCCAAACAGGTGTGGCATGGTCCTTGATTTTGGACAGTTGTAGATACAGAGAGGTTTTATAGAATCCTCAGGTTTCCCCAATCTATAATAAGAATTATGGTACAGACTTATCTGATACGTTGACGTTGTCTGAAGAAATAGCGTTTATGAAATGTGCAGCACCTAAGAGTGTAAGGGGTTCTGCCTGCAACCAAAATGCAGATGAAGTGGCTAGATATAGTGATCTTGATTCTTGCACATTTCAAAGGAGATCAATCAAATGAATGGTAAAATAAAAAATATTGCCATTAGCCTGTTGTTGACTGTTGCTGAAACTTGGTGGGCGATTAAGAGGTTGCAGGAAGATGTACTCCCTGAAAGTGAACAAGAGTGGTGGATCAGAGGTGGATGTGAAAAGAATCAGGGTGCAATTTAGATTTCCACAGACAGGAGACCTGTGCTATTGGCTGCTATGTTGACTCTGGTGGCTAGACTCTACCCATATAGGGAGAGAAGGCAAGTGTGCATCTCTTTGGTTGAACAATCACTTGTGTGTCATTGCAGAGAAAATGTGCCAGTGATGTGTCACCTGCCAGAAGTTACACCTAGTACACAAAACAGGGTTTGATCCTGTTCTGGTGATTACTAATAATTGTATACTATAGAAGTACCCCCACTGGCTGTAGAGTCACATTATTCTGTAAATATACACATAAAGCCACAAATCATTGTGCATGAAGGTATCTTATTTCATATGATAAATCATAAGACACTTCTTGAACCAAGCGTGTAAAATTAAATCAAAAACACTTTTGGATATACAGTTATCTGGGCAATAGCATCTCAATAAACATGAAAAAATACATAATAACAAAATTAAAAGTCAACATTTAAAAGTGGCCCACACAAATCTACCACTGCATATAGGTGAATATTTACAAGCCCCTAGCTCCTCCTTGTGCCGCCCTAGCGTGATATTTTTCTCTCTAAGGCAGCCTCTAGGAGGCCTTTTTCCCTTGACAGATTTACAAAGTGGTGTAATGCAAGCATTGCTCCACTTTGTTACCCCTTGTGCCACCTTATACCTGCTCCAGGCATTATGTATGCAAGGGAGGCGTTCCCCTGTTAGGGGGCACAATAAATGGTGCAATGAACTTTACAAGATTTAACTATGCCTTTTTTCCTATAATTTTTAATGACTGTCCAAAGTGACGCTCCCATTGTTTCCAATGGACCTCCCTGCGCACTGCTGGGCTAGTGCCATCATTTTTGGCGCTAGTCAACCAATACACCACAATAGCATTAAAAATTTTGACGCTATTGTGCTAACATGTGTCATTGTGTGTCATGGTGAGGTTAGGGGGGCACAAGAAAAGTGGTGCATCACAGCTGATGTGCCACTTTCTTGTAATTATGCCCCATATTCCCTTGTATAGAGTAAGTTATTATTCCATTAGGCAGCCCATAATGTTCCAAGTAGAGGGTTGTGCTATTCCAAAGCAACCCACTGTCCTCAAGAATGGATCTGCATAGATTTCCTATGACAAAAGTCTGATGTCCCTTATTTTGTGCCTAATCCTCTACATGCTGTATGGGCCTTGCTGATCCATTTCAACCTGCTTGGTTGAGGGACATAAGCAATTAGTGGAGGTCTTCCTCAAGGCAGTACCCTGTGAAGTGTGGAACACTAAACAAATAAACTAATAGTACCCCTGCATAACATTTTTAGTGGAGATATAGGTGGTCATTCTGACCTCGGCGGTAAAAGGCGCTTACCGCCGGTCAGAAGACCGCCATAACACCGCCGCGGTCACGGTAAACTGCCACGGTCATTCTGACCCGCAACTGGCAAACCGCCAAAAACCCGACATCAGCAAAAGTCCGCCACAGCAACGGCCAACGAAAAACTGGCGATGACCAAACCTCCACCGTCACTCCAACAGAAATACGCCCATGCCATTCCGACCCACAAATCCCCGCAGCGGTCTTTCAACCGCGGTATTCCATTGGCTGTACACACCGCCGCGGTCAAAATACACACACCTTTACAAAACACTACCACATTGGACAATTCAAAATACACACACCTGAGACACATACACACACCACTCCCACACACCCAATTAAATATAAAACACACACCCACATCACCCACAAACCCTTACGACCACAATTGCGACTGAAGGACAGAGAGAGACAGCACAGCATAGAGTAGACCATCACACAGAGGCAAATCACAAAATCACCCACACAATTTCCACGCACAAAACACCATACACCACCACACTCACCACACTCTACAACACATACACCACCCCTCACCTCATCCACACCACCCAATGGCACCCCAAAGACACCCCAGATTCTCTGACGCCGAACTCAGGGTCATGGTAGAGGAAATAGTTCGGGTAGAGCCCCAGCTCTTCGGGGCACAGGTGCAGCACACCACCATTGCCAGGAAGATGGAGCTATGGAGCAGAATAGTGGACAGGGTCAACGCTGTGGGACAGCATCCACGAAATCGGGACGACATCAGGAAGCGGTGGAACGACCTACGGGGGAAGGGGCGTTCCATGGTATCAAGGCACAACATTGCGGTACAGCGGACTGGCGGCGGATCCCCACCTACTCCCCCAGAATTCACAGCATGGGAGGAGGAAGTCTTGCACATCCTGCATCCTGAGGGCCTCGCAGGAGTAGGCGGAGGAATGGACTCTGGTAAGTCAAATCTTCACTACTTCATTCCCCCCACCCCACCTGCATGCCAAATCATACCCCCACCCTCACCACCATCACACCAACTCCTTGCAAATGGCTCACCATCACAACCCACCCATCCCAAAACCTAGCCGTGCATGCCTCCCCAAAGCATGGACACCCATCACCAAAGCATGCCCACTGCACATACCCATCTCCCCCACAAGCCACCATCACAAAAGCCCCCACAAGGGAATGCCAGCACTGGGGTACACGGCCACCCACCCATTACACGAAATGGCACACACAGAAGCAATAACCATACTCTAATACCCCTGCAGGACCCGAACGCCACCACACCGCCCAGGAGGGTCCAGAGATGTCCATCCCACCCCCAGAAGAGGCCCCCAGTGATGACAGCAGCTCTGTCTCCCTGGACCCAGATGACAAGCCCGGCCCATCGGGGACCTCGGGACAGTCGGTTCCCCACAGACAGCCACAGGCTACAGCAGACCTAACCCCCTCTGGGAACACCAGCACAGCTCCCACCCAGCGGGCCCATGCCTCTGTCTCCAGGACACGTCAATCAGCGGTGTGTCCACCACTACAGGGCACCCAGGTTGACCCACCACCCCAACAACAACAGGGACCTGGGGGCAGTGGTAGTGGGCACACGGTCCAGGGAACAGAGGCCCAGGGAAACAGGGGAACTGGGAGGGCTGCTGTGCGACAGGGGGGGGACAGGCCCAGGGAACCGACTCTCCAAGAGGCCCTCTCCTCCATCATGGGAGCATACCACCACTCCCAGGAGACGATGGGTACGGTACTGGCCAGGTTCCAGGAGATCCAGGTACTGCAGGAGGAACAGTACATGGGATCAGAGAGGAACTGAGAAACATTAGTTCCGCAATGGGGACCATCGTCGTGGCCCTTAACCAGATAGTCACCGCATTGCGGGACCATGTGGCACCACAAAGGGCCCCTGTCACTAGCATGGACCAGGAACAGCCTACCACCTCCGCCGGCGCTAGTGGACAGGAGGCCCCCACACAACAACAGGCCACCAGAACCCCACCTCCTGCAGAAGAAGAACCACCCGCAAGCGGTACCTGAGATCTCACAAGAAGACAGAGTAGGATGCCAAGACCCCTGCCAGCAAACAATACCCCCTGATGTCATCCCACTGTCCCACATTGTCACCCTGTCCAAACTTAAACTGCCCCTGCTCCATCCTTCCACAGGCATATTGACAATGCACCTGTGAGACTGAAACTGGACTCTGCCATGGACATTACTCCACCATCACCCATCACCGTTTTACAATCATGTCCCTAAATTTAGCACTTTAATAAAATCACTTATTGCACTTAAAAAATCTGGAGTCTGCTTGTATTTTGAACAAATGTATTAGACATAACGTTGCCAAAATGTTCAGTTACATTGTGATGACAACATACCACTGTCACACAGCTGTAGTCCATGGGCAAACAAAGCAGAGGTCACGCCGTGGGGCCCACAGCTCTGAAAACGGAAGGGAAAGTCACAACTCAGTTAACAGGAACTGGGGGGAAACACAGACAGTAGAGAGGCAGGAGACTTTAAGTAAATGTAAAATGGCAGGGTTGATTCGTACCTGTGTGCTACTGAAAATACTGTTGTATCACTGTGTCCCTGTTGTCTGTGTCGTCCCCGTCGTCTTCCTCCTCTTCACTCTCCACAGTCTCCACAGTTGCTACAACACCACCATCTGGACCATCCTCCTGCAGGAAAGGCACCTGGCGTCACAAAGCCAGGTTGTGAAGCATACAGCAGGCCACGATGATCTGGCACACCTTCTTTGGTGAGTACATTAGGGATCCACCTGTCATATGCAGGCACCTAAACCTGGCCTTCAGGAGGCCGAAGGTCCGCTCGATCACCCTCCTAGTACGCCCATGGGCCTCATTGTACCGTTCCTCTGCCCTTGTCCTGGGATTCCGCACTGGGGTCAGTAGCCACGACAGGTTGGGGTAACCAGAGTCACCAATTAGCCACACACGGTGTCTCTGTAGCTGTTCCATCACATAAGGGATGCTGCTATTTCGCATGATGTACGCGTCATGCACTGACCCAGGGAACTTGGCATTTACATGGGAGATGTACTGGTCAGCCAAACAGACCACCTGGACATTCATCGAATGATAACTTTTTCTGTTCCTGTACACCTGCTCACTTTCACTGGGGGGAACCAAAGCCACATGGGTCCCATCAATGGCACCAATGATGTTGGGGATATGGCCAAGGGCATAGAAATCTCCCTTCTCTGTAGCCAAATTGCCCACCTCAGGGAAACCAATGTAGCTCCGCATGTATTTCATCAGGGCAGACAACACTCTGGACAAAACCTTAGAAAACATAGGCTGAGACATCCCTGATGATATGGCCACTGTTGTTTGGAATGATCCACTTGCCAAAAAATGGAGTACTGACAGAACCTGCACCAGAGGGGGAATCCCTGTGGGTTGGCGAATGGGGGACATCAGGTCTGGCTCCAGCTGGGCACACAGTTCCTGTAGAGTGGCTCGGTCAAGTCTGTATGTCAGTATGACATGTCTTTCTTCCATTGTCGACAGGTCCACCAGCGGTCTGTACACGGGAACATTCCTCCATCTCCTCGCAAGTCCCAGCGGACGGTGCCTAGGAAGGACAACATGGAGCACAGAGTCAAGCAACCCACAGGTACGTAACCACAGCTTGCACAGAACACGATTCGCTATGCATTGAATGGCTTGTATGAGTGGCAATGCAAGGCCTAGGCCTTTGTGACGCAGTACAAATTCAGCCATGTGGGCCCTTGAAATGGCGGCTGCCTGACCTGTGAAGTGTGACAATGGGATGTGAGGTCAATGCGCTGGCGTGGCACACCGTGGCGGTAGGCGGTCGAAGACCGCGGCGCAAAGCAGCATTGGTTAACATTGAACCCTGTGGGTCTCAGGAGCCAATGACGATGTGCGCCGGCGGTCGGGGTATGCACCGCCGCGGTACGCACCGCCGAGGGCGTGACCGCCATCTTCTATCTGCTTAATCACTCGAGACCTGATCATCCACAGGAGAGGACCTGTACTGCAAGTGCTGCTGTGACCTCAGTCTGGAAGATACAATGGCTGCTGCGACTGGGGAAAGGGCCCCTGCCTTCACATCTGAGGAATTGGAGAAACTTGTTGATGGGGTCCTCCCCCAGTATGCACTACTCTACGGTCCTCCAGACCAACAGGTAAGTACACTGGGACCATGCTTTGTGGGCAATGCCTGTGTTGAGTGGGGTGGATGAAAGATGGTGGGGAGGGGAGCGAATGACGCATGCATCGCACGACAGATGAGAGCATGTGCCATATGGCAAGGTTGGGGAGAGGGGGCCCCTCACATCGACCATGCAGAAAATGATGATATTTATTTTCCCACCCTGTCCATGTCACATAGGTCAGCGCCCATCAGAAGATCGACATTTGGCGTGCCATCGCCAAGGACGTCCGGACCCTGGGGGTCCACAACAGACGGGGCTCCCACTGCCGCAAGAGGTGGGAGGACATCCGCCGCGGGAGCAGGAAGACCGCGGAGGCTCTGCTGGGGATGGCCTCCCAACGTAGGAGGGGTAGCTCCCGTCAATTGACCCCCCTGATGTCCCGGATCCTGGCGGTGGCCTACCCCGATTTGGATGGGCGCGTGAGGACATCACAGCAGACACAAGGGGGTGAGTACCAGCACATTCTGCTATGTTAGCGCACAGTGGAGGTGTCTGGGTGGGGAGGAGGGCTGTGGGTATCTCTAGGCCAGGGCGACTTCTGTAGGCTGGTCCCCTCCGTAAGGCATGGCCCTGTGCCCCCACCCCCCACCTCTGTAGGGTGCTAAGTACAGCTATCCATGGCCCTGGGTCACCTATGTGTGCAGTTGTCGTCCATAGGCTTGTAGGCCAAGTCACAATAATTGAGTAGTGTACACTGAGTGCGCGGCGTAGTGCAGGGGGCTTCTGTGTCTGTCCTCTCCGCCAACGGTGTCGCCAATGCATGCACTCAACATGTCATTTTTTCTCCCACCCGCCCTTTTTTGTGGTCTTCCTGTTCATGTGTGCATTAGCATCATCAGGCGGAGGAGAAGTGGCATCGGAGCACGAGGGAGCTGCATCTCACATGGCCCCGGAGGGCCATGCAACCGACTCCGAGTTCACCAGTGAGACGGAGGGCGAGGGGAGCTCCACAACGGGGACCCGTGGAGACGTCAGCGACACAGACACGTCCTCGGAAGGGAGCTCCCTTGTGGTGGCGGCAACATCCGTGCCCACCGCTACAACAGGTACAGCCGCCACCCAGCGCACCAGCCTCGCCCTCCAAGCAGCCCCTCAGCGTTCGCCCCGTGCCCGCTCGGCCAGGAAGGCGGGCATCTCCTTCGCCCCAGGCAACTCAGGCCCTGCCCCAGTTACCCCTGCTGCCCTCAGTGAGGAGATCATTGACCTCCTCCAGACGCTCATTGTTGGGCAGTCTACCCTTTTGAATGCCATCCAGGGTGTAGAAAGGGAGGTGCACCGGAGCAATGCATACCTGGAGGGCATTCATTCGGGTCAGGCTGCCCATCAGCGATCGTTCAACGCTCTGGCCTCAGCACTGACAGCAGCCATTGTCCCTGTCTCCTGCCTCCCCCCTCCAATTTCCTCATCCCAGTCCCACTCCCCTGTTCCTCTGCCTATCCCAGCCACACCTACAGACCAGCCTGCACACACATCAACACCAAAGGGCAGCTCATCCAGACATAAGCACCACAGATCACACAAGCATTCACACATGCAACATCCACATGCAGACATGCCAACAGCCACTGCCTCCTCTGTGTCCCCCACCTCCTCGTCTCCCTCCTCCCTCCCTGTGATGTCTCCACTCACACCTGCATGCACACCACCATCAGCCAGTACGTCCATCACCAGCACACCCACCAGAACACTCCGCACACGTGCAGTCACCACCCCCACTGCCATTTACACGTCCCCAGTGTCCTCTCCCAGTGTGTCTGTCACCCCCTCTTCCAAACCACACAAACGCAGGCAGCCACCCACCCAACAGCCATCCACCTCACAACAGCCTCCGTCACAATCACCTGCACCCAAAGACAGCACACTTGACTCTCCTACAACCACATCCTCTTCCTCCACTCCCATACCCACTGCACCTACCCTTCCCACTGCTCCTAAAAAGTTTTTCCTCTCCAAAATTAACCTCTTTGCATCACCTGACCCACCCCCTCCATCTCGTAAGAGTCCAAACAGCACCTCAGCCACCACAAGCCCTGCACCTACAAGGACCATAGTCCAGGGCTATTGGAGTCCACCAGCTTCTAGGGCAGCAACATCGGCCAGCAGCAAGGGGACAGCCAGCCCACCCCCTGGGAAAAAAACAAAAAAAGGGAAGGGCCGGCGCGAGAGGCCACAGACGGCAGACCCCAAAGGCACTACCCTGGCACCGTCACCTGGCACATCCACAAAGGGAGGCAAGGGCCCCAGAGAATTGGCGAAGGAGGGCAAGGGCAGCAGGGCGGACATTTCCGGCAGCAGGCGAGCTGCCCAGGAGGGCCCCACCAGCCCCATTTCGGGTGTGAAGGAGGACACCCACGGGCCCAGGACTCCAGCACAAGAGGGCCCCGCAAGCAAAAGGTCTGATGGCGACTGAGCGGAAAATATTGGCTCGATCTGGTTCCCTGGGAACACATGTCAAGCACCGCTGAACAGGGGCCCGCCGTGACAAGCACCGCTGAACAGGGCCCCGCTGTGACAAGCACCGCTGAACAGGGCCCCGCCGTGACAAGCACCGCTGAACAGGGCCCCGCCTTGACAAGCACCGCTCCGCTGGGCCCTTCATCTCAAGCACCGCTCCACTGGGCCCTTCCTGTCAAGCGCCACTCCGCTGGGCCCTTCATCTCAAGCACCGCTCCGCTGGCCCTTCTTGTCAAGCACCGCTCCGCTGGGCCCTTCCTGTCAAGCACCGCTCCGCTGGGCCCTTCATCTCAAGCACCGCTCCGCTGGGCCCTTCATCTCAAGCACCGCTCCGCTGGGCCCTTCCTCTCAAGCACCGCTCCGCTGGGCCCTTCCTCTCAAGCACCGCTCCGCTGGGCCCTTCCTCTCAAGCACCGCTCCGCTGGGCCCTTCCTCTCAAGCACCGCTCTGCTGGGCCCTTCATCTCAAGCACCGCTCCGCTGGGCTCTTCCTGTCAAGCACCGCTCCGCTGGGCCCTTCCTCTCAAGCACCGCTCCGCTGGCCCCTTCCTGTCAAGCACCGCTCCGCTGGGCCCTTCCTCTCAAGCACCGCTCCCCTGGGCCCTTCATCTCAAGCACCGCTCCACTAGGCCCTTCCTGTCAAGCACCGCTCCGCTGGGCCCTTCCTGTCAAGCACCGCTCCGCTGGGCCCTTCCTGTCAAGCAGCGCTCCGCTGGGCCCTTCCTCTCAAGCACCGCTCCGCTGGGCCCTTCCTCTCAATCACCGCTCCGCTGGGCCCTTCATCTCAAGCACCGCTCCGCTGGCCCCTTCCTGTCAAGCACCGCTCCACTGGGCCCTTCCTCTCAAGCACCGCTCCGCTGGGCCCTTCATCTCAAGCACCGCTCCGCTGGGCCCTTCCTGTCAAGCACCGCTCCGCTGGGCCCTTCCTCTCAAGCACCGCTCCGCTGGGCCCTTCATCTCAAGCACCGCTCCGCTGGGCCCTTCCTGTCAAGCACCGCTCCGCTGGGCCCTTCCTGTCAAGCACCGCTCCGCTGGGCCCTTCCTGTCAAGCACAGCTGAACTGGGCCCCGCTGTGACAAGCACCGCTCCGCTGGGCCCTTCCTGTCAAGCACCGCTCCGCTGGGCCCTTCCTGTCAAGCACCGCTCCGCTGGGCCCTTCATCTCAAGCACCACTCCGCTGGGTCCTTCATCTCAAGCACCGCTCCTCTGGGCCCTTCATCTCAAGCACCGCTCCGCTGGGCCCTTCCTGTCAAGCACCGCTCCGCTGGGCCCTTCATCTCAAGCACCGCTTCGCTGGGCCCTTCATCTCAAGCACCGCTTCGCTGGGCCCTTCCTGTCAAGCACCGCTGAACTGGGCCCCGCCGTGACATGCACCGCTCCGCTGGGCCCTTCCTGTCAAGCACCGCTCCGCTGGGCCCTTCCTGTCAAGCACCGCTCCGCTGGGCCCTTCATCTCAAGCACCGCTGGCCCATTGGCAGGGCCGGATCTGTGTCGGCAAGGGCTTCACGAAGCACTTTGGGCACCATGCCTCCTCCAGAACCAGTGGAGTCTGTAATCCACTTGATGGACTGTGGCTTTGCTCTCCCCAGGATGGATCAGTGGGCAAGCTACCCACTGTAGAGACTTGAGAGACTGTGGCTTTGCACTCCCCAGGATGGTACAGTGGCCATGGAGGCCCCTCGTGGATCTGGCGTCGTGGACTCAACTGGCTGAAGTGCCCCCCTTCCCTTCCACCTGAGGTGCCTGTAGTTTTACTATCTGATGCCCCTGCAGTGTTCTCTCCAATGGAATCGGGTCTCGTGTGTGGGCTTTGCCCATGTGTTTAGGCCAATATGGCCCGGACTTTTGACCTATGTATATATTGTTCATGATGTAATATATTTTATTTATATATTTCATATTTCACTTAACTTCAATTATGCTATAATATACTTCATTTTTAATGATCATTTTATTTTGTCTTTGCATTCTTCCGGGGGGGGATTGGGGGGTGTCACTCTGACTTGTTGCTCTGCATTGATGTGTGTGTTGTAGTGGGTGAGGGTGGGGGTGGGTGTGTGGCGTATGTGTGTCCCCGTAATTTTTTGCCTCCCCCCTCCCCTGTGTCGTAGGTGCAGTACTCACCGTTGTCTTCTGCGCCGGCGTTCGTGCTCCTGGTAGAGGAGCAGGTAGACAATAGCTGGTAGGATGTGTAGTTCGGGTTCCATGCTGTCCAGATTCCTCGTGGAGTGTGTAGAGGTGAGCGTTTTCCCGTTCGAAGTCTGTTTCCGCCAAGTTTTTATCGGCGGGGCTCCCGCCCCGGAAAAGTGGCGGATTGGTGAGTTGTGATAGGGTGGGCGGTACATTGTCTGCCGCCTGTCTGTTGGCGGAGACCGCCGCGCTGCTTGTCTGTACCGCCGTGGCGGTCAGAGTGTTAACGTGGCGGGCTGTGTTGGCGGTTCCTGCCAGGGTCGGAATTCCATTTTTTTGGCCGCCTGCCTGTTTGCGGGTTGGCCGCCGCTTTTACACTGACCGCCAGGGTTGGAATGACCCCCATAGAGTGTTAAAATTAAAAAGCTTTTCCAAAAGTATCTTTTGACACACAAGTATTTACTACATGCCCCTAAAGGGGCACTGAGATTGTCCATGCTGACAGGAGTGTGGCAATGGAGGAACTTGTGTGAGTCTAATCATGCATTACCCATTAACCTCACCTCTGGTGCCTTAATTACATGCATCACATCTCCTTTACTTTCAACACCTGAATTCTGTGGGACAAATTTGGATTTTATTGTTTACATGTTGGGCTAATACTCACTGACATGCTTGTCATGGATTATAGCACAGCTCCATTTTTATCTGTTTTTGCACTTGAATGTGGACTTCACTGCAAGTCATATGGGAAATCTTAGTGGTAGTTTGCCCATTCCCTGTTGGGTGGAAGAGTACTCAACTAGAGGGAATGACAACCACGCTGTGGACAGTTTGTTATTGAGGGAGTTAATCCTTGGTTTCAGTTTACCAGTAGTTACAGGCCAGAGGCATCTGGCATTGCCCTACAGATCAACAGGAAGCTGAAATCCCAACTTGCCAAAGTAGCTGCACCCACACCCTTCAAGTGTGGTGATGCCCTCTCTTTAGTTCTGATGAGCCTCTGAAGCACTCTTGATTAAAGAACAGGATTGTTCCTCTATGGGATGCCAATGGTGGTAGCCATGAGTCTTTATGCTGTGTCTGCAACTGCACTTGTGAATATTACAGATTATATGGTTCTCGAGTACTGTAAAGTACTGGCGGATGTGGTGTGTTCTGTCCCGTTCCAGGTTTAGTTGGCAACTCTATTAACATTTTGGAGGTGTGCACTCTAGGGCCCTCACCCATGCCTCACAGGTTGCTGTCATCTGATCATATTTCCCCCTGCTTTTGTTTAGGCAATCATGTTTTGGAATGGAACTCCTTGTGTGAAGGCACATTGGCTCACTAGAACAGCAGGTTGGTGGCCATGCTGAAATCTTCTATATTTCCACATCTGTGCCTTTACTTGTTTACCTTGAATCTTTAAGTTCACTACAACCGTGGAATACATGCTGTGCAGTAGACTTCTGACCTGGGCACATGCTTCTGACAAGTGAAGAAGTGAAGACAACAAACACTGATTTACATAGTCAAACTCGAAAGCAACCCAAAATGGGGAGAAGATTGTAAGCCAGTGTCTCAAAGACAATCCAAGACAAGTGCTGCGGTTGTGGTGAATGGGTAAGAGATTTACAGTGATCCAAGCTGAAGATACTGCAAGAAATAAGGGCCAAGCAGTTTGGTCAGAGGAGGGCTGAGGAGAGAGAGGTGGCAAAGCAAGTGTGAAAGACTGAAAACTATTGTGTCTGAGGATGCATTGTTCAATGAAGAAACAGAGATAAGTGAGCAAAGTGACAATCACAGCTGTCAGGAAAGAGAACATGGTTAAATAGACATACTTTGCTGAGAATGGATCAGACTCAAGAACGCATGAGGATGAAAATAATTTGAACATTTTCAAGAAACCTTCATGACTAAAAACTACCATAGCGAAGATCGATTAATTTCTGATTTTTGAAGTGACTTCATCAAATGTCAGAAACTTTGCAGAAAAGTAGTATACTCTTTAGAGCACAGGCTCCATTGGCTACTGTCATTAGGCCACTTCATGGATGCCATCTCGGGTAGCTGGTGGTCTGCTGGTCTCGTGGGAAATGGATTTGGAAGGAAGGCCGGGCATATGAAGGCACTTGCCCCACTGACACACTCACTTTCAGGGACAATTGGTGTCCATTCATACCACATGTTGAGCATCTCATCATTTTTACGTTTTTAATTTTGCTGTATTGAATCTAAACTTGCCTGATTTGTTAGCTTTTATGTCTTGAAGAGGCTTTGAAAATGGGGCATATTATTTGGGGAATACATTTGGTCTGCTTTCCATGGCTATTGTGATTAAGCTACTTTTTAGATGCCATCTTGGGTAGTTGGCCATCTAGGGGTCTCATGGGAGGTTGGATTTGGAGGGAAGACCAGCTATATGAAGGCACTTGTGGCTCAGACACACTCGCTTTCAGGTACAAGTGGTGTCTATCGATACTGCATTTTGCACTTTTCATTATTTTGATGTTTTTAATGTTCTTGTGAATTGCTGTATAGAATCTGAACTTGCCTTATTTTTTAGTTCTTTTACCTTTGAAAAGGCTTTGTGAATGAGACATATTGATTGAGCAATAAATTTAGGTGGTCATTATGACCCCGGCGATAGGCGATAATGTGGCGGCAGTACAGCCAACAAGCTGGCGGTACATACCGCCACATTATGACATTGGCAGTTTGGGTGCAGCCAACCTGCCAATTTACCATTCCTACTGCCATGGCAGTAGCAGCCAACGGGCCAGAGATAACAATCTCCTGCCTGGTAGCTGCTATTGTACCACCGGCAGCATTATAAGCCTGCCTACCGCCATGGCTTCCATGGCATTCGCAACGCCACGAAAACCATGGTGGTAGGCCCTACCAGTGACAGGGAATTCCCTCCCTGTCACTGGTAGGAGTCTCACCCACCCCCCAAACACCACCCCGAACCCCCACCTCCTCCATCCACGCTCCCCCTTCCAATCACCATTCACACACACTCACATACACGCACCACGTATATACACTCTCACTTACACTTGCATTCACACATTCATTCATGCATGCATCCATTCATTCTCGCACATATCCGTACACGCATTCACACCGACACGCAGACACACATTCACATTTCCATTTGCACACGCATTCTCACACATGCATACAACCACACACACACCACCACAAACAGTAGCATTCACGCACACACTCACACAGACATGCACACAACCCCACACATATACGCACAACCCTCCTCACTCCCCTCCCCTGTTGGAAGCCCAACTTACCTGCATCCAGGGGGTCTTCCGGCAGGGAACGGGATAGGTCGCTGCTACCGCCAGAAAGCACCCACCAGCAGAGCACTGTCAGGCCATATCATGTGTCATGATATGGCTGTCAGCAGTCTACTGGCGTGGCGCTGGTGGTGGTAGCAGCGCCACCTTACCACCATCCGCCAGTATGGCCACAGCCGGATCTCCACCATTCTTGTGGCGGAAATACAGCTGTGGACATAATTTGGCAAATGGATGGTAGCCGCGGCAACGCTCTTTTGGCAGGTGGCTTTTACCGCCAATGTTAAAATGAGGGCCTTAGTCTGTTTTCAGTGGCTACTGCAATTAAGCCACTTCCTAGATGCCATCTTGGGTAGTTGGTGGTCTATTGGTTTCCTGGGATGTGGGATTTGGAGGGAAGACCAGGCTTATGAAGTTACTTGTGGCGTGGACAATCTCGATTTCAGGTATGATTGGTGTCTATCTCTACCGCACACTACACGTTACATAATTTTGAAGTATTTAATGTGCATATGAATTGCTGTATTGAACCAGAACATGCCTGATTTTTTAGCTTTTTTAAAAGGCTTTGTAAATGGGTATATTGTTTAGGGAATACCTTTAGTCCATTTTCAGTGGCTACAGCGATTAAACCAATTCCTTGGTGCCATATTGGATAGTTTGTAGTCTAATGGTCTCATGGGAGGTGGTATTTGGAGGTAATACTGGGCATATGAAGGCACTTTGGCTGCAGGCCAGTGGCCATGCCAAAGGTTCACCACAGACAAGCCCTTCTGTGCCCATTCACTTCTGGCCTGCATCTAGCGCCAGTCCACCTGCCAGGCCTACAATCTTGAACTCTGCTGTCACCCTGCCACCTAGGAATGACATTGCAAGTAAATTGCCTCATTGTGATGCTATTCTTAATCTTTCTGAGTTAGTCGGTCCAATCTCCTGTATAAAGTGAAAGTGTGCTTTTTTCTTGGAAATCGATTGCCGGACTCATTAATGTGCGCTCTCTCCCCAGACACAGTTAACAAATCTATGACAGCCTCTCTGATACCCATATTGATTTTCTATTCATCATGGAGTTGTGGTTTAAGAACTTGTCTAATTTCAGCTGCCATCCCATCAAGGTATCCCATGTGATAAACCGGAGATAAGTGGTGGGGGTTTAGCCATTATTTTTCGCGAACAGTTCTTATACATGATGTTCATTGTTCATGGTTTGAAAAGCTCAGACAGTCTTGGTTTATGCTTCAGAATAAACTAGTGCTTACCACCCATTTGGCCCTTGCTCTATTTTTTTTAGCTCCCTAGGTGATGTTTTGACCCCTTATGTACTTCATTTCTCTGACTTCACAGTATTAGGGAACTTCAATTGTCATACTGATGATTCCTGTAACCAAGATGGTCAGAGCCTTATTGATAATTTGGCTCTCGTGGAGCTTACTCAGTGTGTAACAGACCCTACTCATGTGGCTGGATAAATTTTCTATTTGATTTTTATCAATCATTCTTGGTTGCTCTCAGGTACCCTGGAAGTACAGGTGTGGTCAGATCATTCAGTCTTTTCTTTTAATATATCAGTATATCATTGTGCTTCTGACACTAGCACTATGGCCCTCATTACAACCCTGGTGGTAAATCCCGCTTACCACTGTGCAGAAGACCGCCAACATACCGCTGCGGCCGCTGAATTCCGCTACAGGTATTACGACCCACAGCTCGGAATCCTCCACAATACAGACACCCACACAAGTCCGCCACACCAAAGGTCAGTGATACGCCCACACTATCACGACCCACAAAACAATACGATGGTCTTTCAACCACGGTAAACCATTGGCGGTACACACTGGCGCGCTCAAAATACGCACACATATACAAAACATCACCACATTGGATTATTCGAAATGCACACACCTGATACACATACACACCCCACACCCACACACCCAATCTAATATAAAACACACACCCACATTACCCACAAACCCTTACTACCAGAAATTTGAAAGCAGGCCAGAGAGAGACACTACCAAAAAAAACACCAGCATCTTCAGACACATAACACCATCACTTACACATCACAACAGACAGCACCTCACACATCACCCACACCACATCATGGCACCTCAATGACACCCCAGGTTCTCTGAGGAGGAGCTCAGGGTCATGGTGGAGGAAATTGTCTGGGTAGAGCCACTGCTATTCGGATCACAAGTGCAGCAGACATCCATTGGAAGGAAGATGGAGCTATGGTGGAGAATTGTCGACAGGGTCAACGCAGTGGGACAGTATCTAAGAACTAGGGATGACATCAGGAAGAGGTGGAATGACTTACGGGGGAAGGTGCATTCCGGGTCTCCAGACACCAGATTGCAGTACAGAGGACTGGCGGTTGACCCCTACCTCCTCCCCCACAACTAACAACGTGGGAGGAGCAAGTCTTGGCAAAACTGCATCCTGAGGGACTTGCAGGAGTATCAGGAGGACTGGACTCTGGTAAGGCAAATCTTGACTACTTTATCCCCCACCCTACCTGCATGCCAACACATACCCCACCCTTACCCTCACATCCATCACCCCAACAACCCACATATACCCCACCAACACAACCCACACATCCCAAAAACAAGCCCTGCATGTAACACCAATGCATGGACGCCCATCACCAAAGCATGTCCAGTACAGATCCCCACACAGACCCCAAACCAACTATCACACAAGGACCAAGGAAATAATGCAAGCCCTGGAGAACAGGGCCACTCCCCCATTGCACACAATGGCACACACAGATGCAATAATCATTTGTTTACACCCCTACAGGACCCCTACCCAATGTCACAGGACAGGAGGTGCCAGACATATCCAGTACCCCCACAGAAGAGACCCACAGTGATGTCAGCAGCTCTGCACAACTGGATCAAGATGACCAGCCCGGCTCATCTGGGACCTCGGGACAGTCGGTTCCCCTGACACTGGCACAAACCACCACAGAGCCTCCCCCTCATGAAACACCAGCACAGCACCCACCCAGCGAGCCCATCCCTCTGTCCCCAGGACACATCAATCAGCAGTGTGTCAACCACTATAGGGAACCCAGGCAACCCCACTAACACAGGACGATCAGGGACCTGGGGTCAGTGGGCACACGGTTCAGGGGACAGAGGCACAGGATAACAGGAAAACTGGGAGAACTGCTGTGCGACAGGGGGAGGACAGGCCCAGGGAACCCACTCTCCACGAGGCCCTCTCCAACATCATGGGAGCTTACCATCATTCCCAGGAGACGATGGCAACGGTACTGGCCAAGTTTCAGGATACCCAGGGGCTGCAGGAGGAACACTACCTTGGGATCAGGGAGGACTTGAAGTCCATTAACAACACCCTGGTCACCATTGCAGGTGTGCTGGCAGACCTTGTCAACACCAGGAGGGACACAGTGGCACAACAAGGGTCCCCTGACACTAGCTTGGACGGTGAACAGCTCTCCACCTCCGCTGGCACTAGTGGACAGAAGGCACCGCCACAGGAACTCAACACCAGCACCTCCCCCCCTGCAGATAGAGAACCACCCCGCAAACAGTCCCTGAGATCCAGGAACAAGACATAGATCACTGCCAATACCCCGCCAGGAAATGAGACCCCCCTGAATGTCACCCTTCTGTCCCACTTTGTCACCCTGTCCATCCTTAAACTGCCATTGCTCCACTTCCGATGTCCCTTTGGACAACGCACCTGTGAAACAAATAGACTGGACTCTGCCATGGACATTCTTTCACCATCCCCCCAGCCCATTTTACAACCCCCTCCACTTATTAGAACAGAAATAAACACACTTCAATCACAAAACAACCTGGAGTCAGTCTGTGCTTTCACAAATGTGTAATTGCAATAACCATGGAATATAGCAATGTCAATTTACTTGTTCACATACCAATGTAACACAGCTGTAGGCCAGGAGGAAATATAGCAGAGGGCACAAAGTGGGACCCACATCTGTGAAATGGAAAGGCAAAGTGATAAGTCAGGGTCCATACACTGAGTGAAAATGTCAGAATTATGCTAGCTCCAACAATAGTATGAGATGTGGGAGGCAGTGACATCTTCTTACCTGTGTCTCACTTGAAGTATTGCATGATTATGTTGTTTTGGTTGTAGATGTCCTCTTCTTCTGCTTCCTCTTCTTCACTGTCCACAGGCTCCACAGCTGCCACAAGACCACCAGCTGCCCATCCTCCTGCAGAAATGGCACCTGCCGTCGCAAAGCCAGGTTGTGCAGCATACAGCAGGCCACGATTATCTGGCACACCTTCTATGGTGAGTAGTAGAGGGAACCACCTGTCATATGGAGGCACAGGAATCTGGCCTCCACGAGGCCGAAGGTGCGTTCGATCACCCTCCTAGCTCGCCCATGTGCCTCATTGTAGCATTCCTCTGCCCTGGGATTCCTCACTTGGGTCAGTAGCCATGACAGGTTGGGGTAACCAGAGTCACCTGCAAATATCTAGGGACAACTGTTAGACACACACTAACCCTTAGCGACACCCCCATGCCCAGACACCTATTCACACTGTATTGGGTCCTTGGCCTTACCTATTAGCCACACATGGTGCCTCTGGAGTTGCCCCATCACATAAGAGATGCTGCTATTCCTCAAAATGTAAGCGTCATGCACGGAGCCAGGAAACTTGGCCTTCACATGGGAGATGCACTGGTCTGCCAAACACACAATCTGTCACATTCATCGAATGGTAGCTCTTCCGGTTTCTGTACACCTGTTCACTCCTGCGTGGGGGTACTAATGCCACATGTGTCCCATCAATAGCACCTATGATGTTTGGGATATGTCCCAGGGCATAGAAGTCACCTTTCACTGTGGGCAAATCATCCACCTGAGGGAACACGATGTAGCTGCTCATGTGTTTCAGCAGGGCAGACAACACTCTGAACAACACGTTAGAGAACATTGGCTGGGACATCCCTGATGCAATGGCCACTGTTGTTTGAAAGGAACCACTTGCCAGGAAATGGAGTACTGACAGGACCTGCACTAGAGGGGGCATCCTTGTGGGATGGCGGATAGCTGACATCAAATCTGGCTCCAACTGGGCACACAGTTCCTGGATTATTGCACGATCAACTCTGTAAGTGACTATGATGTGTCTCTCTTCCATTGTCGACAGGTCCACCAGGGATCTGTACACCGGAGGATGCCGCCATCTCATCACCTGCCCCAGCAGACATGCCCTATGGAGGAGAACAGCGAGCAGAGAGTCAGCCAACACTGAGGTATCACAAAATGTAATTTGCAGAAATTTATTAATCCACAATGTGCCTGTAACTGTGTGTATTCCAGGACTAGATAGGTGTGACGCAGTTATTATTAATGCCATGTGTCCCCCTTAAATGGCGGCTGCCTGACCTGTAAGGTGGGACAAGGGGATATGAGTTAACTGCGCTGGCGCTGTACACTGTTGCGGTGGGCGGTCGAAGACCGCAGCGCTATTCAGCATTGGTTTACATTGGGCCCTATGGGTCAGAGGAGCCAATGATGATGTACGCCGGCGGTGACGGTACGCACCGCCGCAGATGTGACCACCATTTTCTGTCTGTTCACTCACTTCATACCTGACCATCAACAGGACAGGACCTACACTGCAAGTGCTGCTGTGACCTGTGTCTGTAAGCGACGATGGCTCATGTGTCTGGAGAAAGGGCCCCTGCCTTCACTTCGGAGGAGTTGGAGAAACTAGTGGATGGGGTCCTCCCCCAGTACACGCAACTGTACGGTCCTCCAGACAAACAGGTGAGTACACTATGAGCATGTTGAATGGGCAATGCCTGCTTTGAGTGGTGTGGCTGGAAGATACGTGGGGGGGCTGAGGCCTACATGTGCGGAAGTGAGTGTATGTGCGTCATGGCATGGGTGGGAACTGGTGGGCAATGATTATGACGGTCTGGATGGGTGAGTAATTTCCTTTCCCCCTGTACCATTCCTCTAGGTCAGCGCCCGCCAGAAGAAGGCTATTTGGCGTGCCATCGCCAAGGACGCCTGGACCCTGGGGGTCTACCACAGACGGAGGACCCACTGCCGTAAAAGATGAGAGGACCTTCGCCCCAGGCACCTCAGGCCCTGCCCCAGTCAGCCCTGCTGCCCTCAGTGAGGAGGCTATTGACCTCCTGAGATCCCTCACTGTTGGGCAGTCTACCATTCTGAATGCCATCCAGGGTGTTGAGAGGCATTTGCAACAAACAAATGCATACCTGGAGGGCATTCATTCTGGCCAGGCAGACCAACAGAGACCATTTCAGGCTCTGGACTCAGCACTGATGGCAGCCATTATCCCTGTGTCCAGCCTCCCCCTCCAACCTCCTCCACCCAGACCCAATTCCCTGTACCTCAGCCTATCTCAAGCACATCATCAGACCAGCATGCACACTCATCAACACACAAGATTGGCTCAGGCAAACATAAGCACCACACATCCCACAGGCACTCACACAAGCACCATACCCATGCACACATACCAACATCCACTTCCTCCACTGTGTCCCCACCTCCACGTCTCCCTCCTCCCTCACAGTCTTGTCTCCACTCACAGCTGCATGCACTACATCCTCAGCCACTACCTCCATCACCAGCACGCCCATCACCACACACAGCTCACATGCACTCACCACCCTACTACCATTCACACATCCCCTGTGTCCCCTACCAGAGTGTCTGTGAGCCCTCTTCCCAAAGTACACAAATGCAGGCACACACCCACCCAACAGCCATCCACCTCACAACAGCCTCCAGCCCATGCACCTTCACCCAAATTCAGCAGACACACACCTCCTACAACCACTACCTCTTCCTCCACTCCCAAAACCCCTCCATCTACCTGTCCCAGTGTGTCTAAAAAACCTTTCCTGGCTAACATTGACCTCTTCCCTACACCTCCCCTCCCCCCGTCCGTCCCCTAGGGCCAGGCTTTCCAGGTCCCAGCCCAGCACCTCAGCCACCACATCCCCAGGCACAGTGGTGTTAGCAACTGCGGGGTAATGGAGTGCACCAACCATCAGGGCTGCCGGTGTGCCACATAGCGAGGGCAAGGACATTCCGCCACCTGCCAAGGTGAAAAATGTGCCCACATCCCAGAGGGAGAATCCAAAACCACCAGCCACCAAGTGGTCAGCGAAAACAAAAGGGGATAGTGGCAAGACAACTGGGCCACCATCAAAGGTGGGGAAGGGCCAAAAACAGAAGGGCAGGTCAGGAGAGAGTATGGTGGCACAGACTGAGGGACCAGTGTCAAACCTTCTGTCCACGTCCATGCCACCCTGTACGGCGGCAAACACCGCCACCTGCACCGCCACCTGCACCGCCTTCAGCATGTCTACAGCCGCTGCGACAGTCCCCAGCCTCTTCTCCGGTGGGCAGCCGTCCGAGGCTGCAGGAGACATCCTGCTTTCTCCCTCAGCAGGTGCTGACACATGCCCTGCCGCCACCCCCGCCGCCACAGGCACCCCCGCCAGCACTGTCACCACAGACCCTGCCGCCAGCACCGCCACCGCAGACCCCGCCACCAGCACTGCCACCACAGACCCTGCCGCCACCACACCCACCACAGACCCCACTGCCAGTCCTGCCACGACAGACACAGCCTCAAGCACCGCCACCACAGACACCGCCGCAAGCACCACCAGCGGCCCACGACGTCCTCGGACAATGGCACCACCACTGACATGCCTACCATCCCCAGTGGTCCATCGTCTGAGGCTGGTGGTGAGTTCCAGGACCCTTGGCAGCTTCCATGAAGCATTACTGTTGGCACCTGCAGGTGGAATGCAAAGCTGCAGCAATGCTACCTGTACCTCGCCAATGTCGTGGCAAGCACGCCCAGGTGAGTGAATTGTACCGGCCACACTGCACGTGGAGCACTCTGGGCACCATGCCCCCACCAGAACCAGTGGAGAATGACATCCACTACCTCAGTTCTTGGCAGGATGAAGCACTCTGGGCACCAGGCCCCCTCCAGAAGCAGTGGAGAGATACATCCACTACATCAGTCCTTGGCAGGATGAAGCACTCTGGTTGCCATGTCCCCTCCAGAACCAGTGGAGAGATACATCCACTACCTCAGTCCTTGGCAGGATGAAGCACTCTGGGCACCAGGCCCCCTCCAGAACCAGTGGAGAATGACATCCACTACCTCAGTCCTTGGCAGGATGAAGCACTCTGGGCACCAGGCCCCCTCAAGAACCAGTGGAGAATGACATCCACTTGGGAGACTGTGGCTTTGCACTCCCCAGGATGCAGCAGTGGGCAAACCACCCACTGGTGAGACTTGTGAGACTTTGGCTTTGCACTTCCCAGGATAAAGCAGAGGGCAAACCACCCACTGGAGAGACTTGAGAGACTGTGGCTTTGCACTCCCCAGGATAAAGCAGAGGGCAAACCACCCACTGGAGAGACTTGAGAGACTGTGGCTTTACACTCCCCAGGATACAGCAATGGGCATGGAGCCCCCCTCGTGCAGCAGTGGCATTGTGCGTTCATCTGGCTGAGGTGCCCCCCCTCCCCCTGAGGTGCCTGTTTCATTTCGATCTCTCCGTTTCCAGTCAGGTATCTAGTGTGGGCTTCGCCCATGCATTTTGGGCCCAGTCATCCACGGACAATGAATGGTGCACTATCCGGACTTGCGTAGTTGGTGTACATAATTGTATTTGCTGGATTTTGAACTTTGATAATGAGATTTCACATGATTACATTTGTTCAAATCATTTCCTTTTGTCCTTGCATTCTTCCAGGGGGTGGGGGGCGTATGCGTACTGTTGCTGCATGTATTTGTGTGTATGGTGTTGTGGGTGAGGGTGGGGGTGGGAGTGTTGCGTGTGTGTGTCACTTTCTTTTCCCTCCCCTGTGTTGTAGGTGCAGTACTCACCACGGTCATCGCCGCTGTCTTTGGTGCTCCTGACAGAAGAGAAGGAAGACCAGCATCGGCAGTATCTGCAATTCGGGCTCCATGGCGTCCTGGTTCCTCGTGGGCTGTTTCCGTTCGCGTTGGTTCCACCCTGGAAAAGGTGGTGGATAGGCCTCTTGTGATATGGTGGGCAGTACATTGTCTTCCGCCTGTTTGTTGGTGGTTACCGCTGCGCTGTTTGTTTCTACTGCCGTGGAGGTCGTAGTGTTAAAGTGGCTGTCTATGTTGGCGGTTTCCGCCATGGTCATGATTCCATTTTTGTTCCCGCCGGACTGTTTGCGGTATGACCGCCGCTTTAACACCAACCGCCAGGGTTGTAATGAGGGCCTATATGTTCTGGGACCTTGCTATTTCTAAGTGGGGAAAAATAGCAGGTGACAATTTTAACAGTCATCTAAATTGGTCAACCCCTCTTCTCCTTGGAGATCTATTGAAGGATGTTGATTTTCTTTAATTATTGGATCTCAGAAGCAATTGATGAGCTGTCCCCTGTAACAAAGCCTAGTCAGAGGAACCCTATTAAATTGGCACCATGGTTCACAGCAGCCTTGGTCCAAAGAGAGGCTTTCTTGAAAGCAGCTTGAAAGGAAGTGGATGACTCAATATAAGCTGGAAGACAAACTCAAATACAAATCTGCCTTGAGACAATATACATTGTGAACTCTTTTTCACTTCACAAACTGAGTTAGTTAATAATAATCCCAAGAAGATCTTCCAGATTTTGAAGTCATTTATTTAACCCAAACCCTCTGGGAGAACAGTGACTTCTTCTCAAACTCTTTGTAACATTCTTTCCAATTTTGTTAGAAGAAAATAATTGCTATTGAGAGGAACTGTAATTGTATTGTTAATGGGTCTGATATTTCTCACTATCTCCCACAGGATACTTCTTATCCTACACCCGAATTGACTGCTTTTCAACAGATCTCTCTTCTAGAATATGAACATGCCTTATCACTTTGCAAATCTGCTTCCCCTTTGGACCCAGGTCCTTCACCTATCTTGAGGAAAGCCATGGAGGTAATTAATTGGGTGATTGATGGCATTTACAATGCCTCACCATCCTTGCCGTGCCTAAGACATGGAATTTGGAAGTGATAAAACTGGTATACAAAAAAGATGTTGACGCTATGTTTTTTTTTATCTCAGGCCCATATCCCTTCACCAGCCCCCACCAAGATATTGGAAAAACTAGTCAACAAACAACTTATGGCTGTTTTCAAAGATTCCAGCATTCTTCATCCTTATCATTCGGGCTTGAGGCCCAGGTACTCCATAGAATATGCTCTTTTGAAAGTATCAGAAACTATGAAAGTGACACTGCATAAAGGATTGAACGCAATGTTAATTCTCTTGTCCATTGCATTCAAAACAGTGTCCCATCTAGTACTCAGAACCATGACTTGCCTTTAGGACTCAATCACTGCCATAATTGCAACATTAGCACACATTATTTTACCACGCAAGTCGTTACAGCGACTTGACTTAGGGGGACGTCCTTGGACTGGTGTTGGATTTTTCAGACCAACACTTTCCCTTCTGTTGCATAGACTGGAGTTGGAATGGTAATTTATCCTATTCCAAAGTCCAGCGCCCCCTAAGGTGAAGCTGTTGTAACAACTTGCATGGTAAAGTAATGTGTTGTAACGTCACAGTTGTGGTAAAGACTGCATTGTAAAGGCATGCAAATACATGCAGGATTCCGTTCTACAACTCCTTCAGTGTCTAAGTGAGGATGGTATCTGTGGCCAGGTTTCAGTCCTTTCTTACCAACAAGAGGCAGATGGTATCTCTTGGCCAATTCTCCTTGAGGGAAAAAACCTTAGGTAATGGGGTACCCCAGGACTCATCACTTAACCCTTATTTACCATTTATATATCCCCTTTTATTTCAGTATGTCTGCCACTTCCTACACAGTTGATACCCAATTGATCTGCTCACTCGACAAGAATTAATTTGGCTCTGAACTTAATTTGAAGAACTGCCTTTTAAGTATTATCAGTTTGATGGAGCATAATGCCTTAAAGTGTAAAACAGATAAGACAGAGATACTTCTATTTAGTTCCAACAATTTGTTTTCCCCCTCATATGTGGTCGTCTGAGAATCTTACCCCTACTCCTCAGCCTTTTAAGATGGCTCGGATCCATGGTGTCAAATTTAACTGCTCTCTTTCCTTTTGTTCTCGTTTTATCTGTATTGAGTAGTTGTTTCGTTTTAAATAAGTCCTTAATTTTTTATTTTTTTTCTCCCTTTGACAACAAGGAAAAGCAAGGCTCTCTCTTTCATTACTTCAAGGCTTGCGTATTGCAACAGTCTCTACGTTGGGACCACTAAACATATTTTACATAAACTCCAAATGGTTCAGAATGCTGCAGTCGCGTGTGTTCTTAATTTTTCTTAGAGAATCTCGGTCTTGCAGGGACTCAACAAATCACTCTGGCTTCCTGTTCATTAGCAAATTCATTTTAAAACTCTGACCTTTGGATTTTAGAGCATTTGCCTTTAAAGGAAAGGTCCCAAATACCTAAAAGACAGATTTATGAATTAGATGATCTAAAGGACATTGATGTTCTCTAATTCTAATTTGTTAATTACTACTTCTCACAGGCTTAAAATAAGAGGCGGTAAATCTTTTCATGTATTGGGGTCTAAAGCCTGGAATCAACTTCCGGAATCATTGAGAATGAATCAGCATTTAAGAAATACCTGAAAACATTGCTATTTTCTTTAACTGATGATGTTTGCAAATGGCTGACCGAATTGCCTCAGGATTAGGTTTGATCCTGATCTTGAAATCCTAACGGGTTCCTTTTTTAGATAGGTTTAGCTACTAGTCTGATATCTGAATAAGTGCCAGGATTCTCTTTTCAGTGTGACCGTGCACTATATATATATACCTTATTTCATTTAATTCATTTCCAGTAGAAGAGTAGGGTTGTCCTCACTAGAAGAAGTTGATGTAAGGTGAGGGACAACTTCTGAATTTGACTGAATATATATACTCATATTAAACTAACCATCTTTTTGCCAAGTGGCACAAGTACAAATGACAATTAGAATATTGCCTTTGACTTTTGTTTTTTATTTTCTTTTGATCTGACTCAAAAGAAACCATGATGTATAAATCACAAATGTAGAATGATATTAACTGTAGTGGCAATTGGCAAACCTACCCATCACCACAGCAGAAGTACTGGCAGACCACCATTTATCTCTCACTTACTCACTGTCTTGCAGCATTACTCTCAGTCTTCTTTATGTAAAGGGATGCTTTGAGTATTACTTTCCAAATTTTGAATTATTTTGAGGTGATGTGCCTAGTGCAAGATCTATCGAGAAGGTAAAGATTTACCTTAGGTCTATCACAGAAATTGATGTTCCCCTATTTCATAAGGAAAGGATTACATTTAAGTTGACTAGACCAGAGAAGGATTATATTGAAGAACTTAGAGGAAAGAATGGAAGAAATTTAAATAAAGGCAAGGAGAGAAATTTGGAAAAGGAAGAAGAAAAGCTGAAAGCTGAAAGCTGCTGCTGGAAATCTCTGTTTTTTTAGAAGAAAGGAAAAGGTTAAGAATCCATCCTCAAATGGTAGATTGGAGTGTGTGTGTGCAGAGATATGAAATTGTGGGTGAGCAGATATTATCCGTAAAGGATCGTGTTGGCCCTGGAGGTAAAATGTGTGTGGAAAGAATGCTTATTTTCAACTTGCAAATTAGATAGATAGCCACTACTTAGCTTTGGTGTTTCCTAGGATGTATCATGTAGATCAGATAGAAGGTAAAAGAGTAGCGCTTCATGGAATAGCCAGACATAGTGGCTCCCAAGTTGTAGGTAACATCTTTGGAGCTATGATTGCTTCTGTAGGAGTAGTTTTAAATGATCTAAAAATTAGAAGGCTGTCTTAATTAGTGGATAATCTTGCCACTAATATTGAAGGGATGCCTACGGCTATTAATACAGAGTTTGTAGTGATTAGGGCAGTGTTTTTTCAGTACAGAATTGATTTAGATATCTTATTCGCAAAAGAGAGTGGAGTATGGTGTATTATATACATCCAACAGTGCTGCAAGTATGTGCCTAACAAGAATAGTAGGTTTAGTTAGTTTACTTATAATATATCAGATGTTTCAAACGATTTGAAGGATTTGGAAGTAACAGGTGTCTGCATAGCAATAAGAAAGGGATTTTCAACAGTTTGAAGATGGCTTACTGGAATTGGTAGTGCACTATTGGGGAATATATTGATTAATCATTGCAGTGTTTGCAATGTGCTTATTTATTTTCATACGTGAAATTAAAGTAATTACTGCCAAGAGTGTATGTAAGGGAGGAGAATCAGTGACAAGGGAATATGGGAGAAAAAGGGAAGAGGTGGAGCTTGATGAGTTTCAGAGTCATATTTCAGATGTGTTAAGGAATTTAAAGGAGTCTAGATGTAAGCAGCAAAAGTCAGCAAGTGGTTTTGAAAACACAGTTTTAAAGGGGCTTATGAATTTAATGGGAGATGACTCTTTGAGTCATAAGAGGGGGATTAATGGTGCCTTTTCATCATAAACTGCTTTGTATAAAGCATTACGTTAATCTGCACCACACACAACTGTACATTATGCGATGGTCACATTAATTTGACCATAGTTAATGTAGGCCTCAATTTGAAATGGCTCATTTTAGTTCTCTGCTTTCCTGACTGCTGTGTATTTTGTCTTTTCTGTTGTTTCAGTAACAAAACTGCACCAGTCCATGTTAAATAATGTATCTTATTTTTTGGTTTCTTTATGAATGTTTACCTCTGTATTTTCCATGGAGAGCTGATTTATGAACTGCACCTGCACAAAAGAATATTCTGATCTGAATGTGTCATCAACTATAAGATATCCATTGAAGGTCATGCAGCAGAGGCTTAATTGTGTGGTAGTTAGGAAGAAGACTGAAACAGTTACCATCACAACATGTTCAATCTTGATTGGTTCTGTATGTGGCATTCATAGGGAGTTGCTTTCTACTGTTGAAGAAACAAATGAATTGTGCATTTCTGAGTTAGAGATTGAGATGTCTATTTCTACTTCTCTCAGAAGAGACACTTTCTTTGCTATTGCCCAATACAGACTTCTTGGTGTTAGAAGTTGGGGTTCCCGGGTGGCAGAGATATGCCCCCTGTCCAAGCAGGAACCACAGTCCTAGTCAGGGTAATCTTTGCTCACCCACTGGGAGCATGGTACAGAGCAGTCAGGCTGAACTTAAGAGGGAATGTGCAAAGAATGTGTGCATCACTTCAAACAGTAAGCCAGTGAGCACACCACACATAAATAATCAACATCAGGTTAGAAAAAATAGAAATTCATTTAAAGAAAAAAACAAGACCAAAACAACAAAAATCCCACAGGTAGAAGTTGAGCTATAGATTTTTTAAGATTAAAATGAAATATAGTGCTTAAAGCATAAAGCACCAATTGGGGGTATCTAGGCACACAAGTGTTGCAGTTGGACTCCCGCTCCTGGGCAAGACTGCTGGTTCAGGGATGACAGTACTTTTGTTTGTAGGCGACTAAGCCAATCCTACAACAAGTCACAACTGTCGGCCCAACCCTCCCGGATCACAAGCAGTACCTGACCAAAAACCCAAACAGTAAAAAGTGATTTCTGGCAGCCTTATGCATGGAATCCAGAGTGCAACATCTCAGGGGAGTCGTGGCAGAAAGGAAGTTACCCTTTTCTCATGTTAGCAATAAGTCTCAGTCACACACAGGCAGTAAAGGAGATGCAGGAGAGTTTTCAAGAGGTTTATTGAAAAGACTGCAATCTGCGAGAAAAAGCATGAGCGGCAATGATTAGGATAATAAATAATAAAAGAAACATTATTGTGAAGATGAGCATTGTGAATACAAAGACCCCCACCATCTTGCAATAAGCATGAAAGGTAAAATCCCTAGCATGGAGAACCTAACCTCTAACCTAATGAGAGCTAGGTGTGATAAACCTAATCTACTAGTACCATGTCCATGAGAAGCGCCCCCCAATTATTGTTACCTTGGAATGAGGTCTAGGTCAGGATAGTGGCCTCAATGGCATCTGGTAGGAATCCCTCTGATAACTCTGATAACCCTGGCTCTGTGAGGTGTATTTATACAGACCATGTAGGACCCCTGACGCAGGTGTGTTCCAAAATAATAGATAAGGAGGCATACTTGTGGTGGAAATCATGTAAGCAATCTCCAACAAGTGTAAATTATGGGGCATATTTAAGGAAAGTGGTGCAGCACCTAGCAGACATTAAAAGTGTCATAAAAAATTATGCAAGGAAATCTGTTACATTTTATTGTGCATTTTTTTGCCCCCCTAACAGGGAAACGCCCCCTTCGCATACATTATGTCTGGCACAGGCATAGTGTAGCGCAAAGGGTTACAAAGTGGTGCAATGGAGCAATTGCTCCAGTTTGTATAAAAGGCTTGAGGATTTTGGTCTCATTACCATAAAAAAAAATTACACTAATGTGATGCAAGGTGGCACTAGGGGATTACAAATATGCCCCTAGGTTCGTGTCACTCATAGATGAGAAGGTGACATGATGTGCCTACCTACGTTCATCACTTAATTAGGATGCTGATAGTGACGCCTTCACAGAGTAGCACTGATAACGCCAAACCACAACATTTTCTAACTATAAACATGGAGGCTATTTTAAAGGAAAGTGATAAAATAAATGGGCTAAAACAGAGCAAGCTAAGTAGGTTAAAAGTCACTAGGTAAAAGGGGCACAGGCCTGCCAGCCAAAAGGCTAAGCTAACCTCCTGAGTCCCAATAAAACTAACAGGATACATAACAGAGACTGGGTTAAATCCAAAAGTTCAGACCAACCCCAATGGAGCACGGGGTGGGTGCCATCCCAGATAAGTCCTGCTGAAGTTTCTCCTACTCAAGAATTGGGCCAAGAGTCCAGTTTGTGATGAAGAAATTTGCCAGGAGCAAGGATAGTGTCGCTGGTGGTGGTCAGCTGGCAAGTAGAGCAGGTCAGGCGTAGAAAATGGCTGGGCTGGAGCCTCACTGTCACCAACAGTGATACTTTCTGTGTGAAGATACAAACTTGCGGTGGCGTATGATTATTTTCTGAAATGAGCAGTGCAGTTACGATGCAAGCAGACATGTTTGTGGTTGTGAACAGGAAAAAAGCTTGTTTTCAGGGGCTAAAACCCACTTCCAAGGTCCAGGACTGTAAAGGCACCTCTTGTGGGTCGGAAGCTGGTTGAAGACAGTTCTAGGAGTTGCAGCTGGTGAGTAAGAAGTCTTATGTGTTCCTGAGACTACAGAAGTCAAAAGGCAAGTTCTTGGAGTACCTTTGGTTCTGGGATGTAGAGATGCAGGTTGAGTCCTTCTCACTTTGAGGCAAGAGGGCATCAGGCAGTAAGTCAGCTCAGCAAAGCAGGAGTCCAGCAGAGTAGCAGCTCAGCAGAGTGGCACTCTGTTAGAAATTAGGTCTTTAGTTGGCAGATGTATGCACCTTGTCCAATCACAAAATTATCCTGTGCTTGTCCTTTGGTAGCTTGGTACAGAGAAGGCAGGCTTAACATAGAAGGCAATGTGTAGTATATGTGCAATAACCCATACAGTAACACAGTGAAAACACCACAAAAATACTGCACACCAGGTTAGAAAAATGGAGAATATTTATCTGAGTAAAACAAGATCGAAACAACAAAAATCCAACTAATATATATAAGTCCAGATATGAATGTTTTAAGATCAAATTCAAAGTAATGCTGAAAATCACTAGCAGGTAAAAGGTTAATTGAGGTTGCAAGGGACTGATGCAAATTCGAAGATCAGGCCGACCACGCTGGAGGATAGGCCAGCTACAGAATCCACAAAGGGTTTGCTGAAATGGTACATTTGATGGAGCAAAGCATTGACGTTGAGGGCATGATGGGACTCTATTTTCCAATCCGTCAGGTCACTGCTCTGTGGTTGAACTCTGATTAAATTAATGCAGATCATCCTCGTTGGGCCACACATGCTGTGAATCCATTGTCGTTGAACAGCCTCTGTGTCTGTACCAATGGAGCAATGCAGCAAAATGTTACCCGCACTCGGGGTGAGGCGTTGGTTTTTGCTGAGATCAGCTGAATACCCACTTCTGAGGCCCAGAACTAGATTGAGACTCACAGAAAGCAGAAGCCAGCAGCATCAGGAGAGTTGTAGGCAGGATTTGATGTCCCTGAGACAGCAGGAGAACGGGGGCAAGCCAGCAGCCCCTTGGAGATCACTCTTAAAGGGAAGGCAGAGCCCTCCCAGCAGGGTCAGGGGGCAGCAGGCAGCTGGGTAACAAGCAGAAAAGCAGTCCTTTCAGAAAAGCAGTTCAGTTGAATTTTTGGAGCAGCACAGTAGTTCTTCTGACAGCGGCTCACTACCAGATCCATAAGTGTCTGATTTGAGGCGATCAGAGACACAGCGCTTAAACTGAAAAGTGTGTTTGAAGTGGGGCTTTGAAGTGCACTTGTTCCCTTTCAGCCCATTCCTGTCTGCCAGGCTATCTATGGTGGGTTATCAGTCCTTTGTGTGGGGTCAGGCCACTATCCTTAAAGTGTTAATGTAGACCCCTCCCATCCTCTTTGCCCAGGACGACCCATCAGCATGAAGATGAATGTAGATGCAATTGACTGTCCTGTGATTGTGGCTGCCTAGATGGAATTCACAAAGATACTTGTCCCCCATCAAAGACCAGACATGTATTGGAGAAGGCTGTAAGGCACACAAAGCAGTAAGAGCACAGAAATGCCTACTTTCTAAAAGTGGTATTTCCAGAAATAGTCATGATAAATCTGAATTTAGCGGTAAAGAGGATTTATCATTACTATTCTAAAGATGTGAAACATGCTATAGCTACTCCTTTCTGATCATTAACTACAGCTTAAAAGTATATTATGAAATTTCCAATGCAGGTCTTTTGGCATGTTTCCCGCCTTTGCATTCTGACCTCCTGTTTTTATGGTATATTAGACTCTGTTTTTGCTGGTTTATTGTCTCTGCGTACTTAACCACTGCTGATCAGTGCTGAAGTGCAAGTGCTCCCTATGTAAATGGTAATGGTGATTGGTTTATCCATGATTGGTATATTTGATTTTACTAACAAGTTCCTAGTAAAGTGCACTATGTGTGCCCAGGGCCTGTAAATCAAATGCTACTAGTGGGCCTTCAGCACTGATTGTGCCACCCCTGTAAACATGTCACAGACCTACAACTGCTGTGTGTTTGTTTGCAGCCTTGCACTGTCAATTTGACCAGGCAAGCGTACCCCCTAGCCAGGCCCCAACCTTCCCTTTTTATACATGTAAGGCACCCCTAACTTAGGCCCTAGGTAGCCCCATGGGCAGGGTGCAGTAAATGTTAAAGGTGGAACATGTACTGATGTGTTTTACATGTCCTAACAGAGATAAATTGCCGAATTAGGTTTTCACTGTTGCAAGGCTTCTCTCTCTCTCATAGGTTAATGTGGTGGCTGCCTTTAAATATATTTAAAGTGCTGTTTCTCCTTTGAGAACAGATAGAAAAATGGAACTTGGGGTCTCTGAACTCACAATTTAAAAATACATCTTTTAGTGAAGTTGATTTCTGGATTGTTAGCTTGAAAACACCACTTTTAGAAAGTAGGCATTTTTGTGCTTAAACCATTCTGTTGATGGATTCCCTGTCTGGGTCAGACTGACAGTTGGGCTGTTTGTGAATCTCCTCTAGACAGTGACACTATGGGAGCTGCAGTGTAGCCTGCATATCCTGATGAGCCATCAGGGCTAGATTGGAGGGAGGAGTGGTCACCTACACCTGAATGGGCTGTGCCTATCCTCACACAATGCAGTCTCCAGCCCCCTGGTGAGTGTCCGGGTCCTGGCCTGGGCAAGGCAGGATCCTGTAAACAATCAAGACTTTTCTTTGAAGTTGAGTAACTTCAAAGGCAGAAAGGCGTATAAGTATTGGACCCAAAACCCCAGACTTTAGATCACATCAAGAACACTTCTGGATCAAGAGGAACCTCTGCCAAGGAGAAGAGCTGAAGAGCTGGAGAAGGAGTACTGCCCCTTTGCTGTTTGTGCTTTGCTGGTTTGGCCTGCAGTTGCTGCTTCTGCCTTAAAGAGGGCAAAGACCGGACTTTGCTGTGTACCCTGCTTGTGAGGGTTCTCTAAGGGCTTGGAGCAGAGCTTGCCTCCTGTTGGAAGTCTCAGGGATATGAAGTACTTCAGCTTAATATGATCTACATCACTGAGAACTGTGTGTTTTGTGCTGCAACAGAAGAAAAAACACCACAATGCTGTCAACGACGCCGCTGATATCCACCTTGACCACATGACACCACATAGAGCTGTCGCTCCGCAACCCTGGTTTCACCGACACCACCACCTGATGCTGCCACTGAACCACTGCTTGCACCGTTACCAGTGGGCCCGCACCCTGGATCTCTCTGCTCACATCGCAGCCTTGATATCCCCGATGATCACACTCCACGGTGACACCCACACCGCTGCCTGCACCGTGGCCTGTGGACACCGCTCATGAGGTACATGAAGCACCGTCCCATCCCGCACTGCAACCCCTGATCCACTTACGTCAGCAGCATCAACTCCAGTGTCGTCAACAGATGCTCCTGCATACACCACGACCTCTGGGTGCTGCACGGTGTCCGCCCTGCGCTACGCTGACGCCTTGGGCCTACCAATGACAGCGCTTCAGCAACACTGATGCTGCTGCCTGCACTGCGACCTGGAGACATTACACGTGGCACCACCCCGCATCACACCACAATTCTGGTTTTAACAACGCCGCAGGATGCCGTCACCTTACCGCTGCCTGCACCGTGACCTGTGGGCACCGCACGTTGAACCATCCCAATTCGCACTGCAGCCCCGTCGCCATCCACACCAGCACTCCTAACTTTGTCATCAGCCTGGAGTCTTATCTGCAACACGTGTGACTTCAAGGGCCCGACAACCCCTACACCAACGTCCAGAACCGACACCTGCTACTCCAGCGATGTCGCACTCCGGAACTTATTATGAGGATCACAAATCCCTGCATTTTCAAGGTACTGTTTGCAGGTCTTCCTGACACCGTAGCTGGCCTTGTGCCACCGCGACCGGCCTGACCTGTTAAATTTGTTGTTCACGATGCTGTGACAGCCCCAGACAGAGCTATTGACTTCCAGGAACTGTTTTTGTAAGTAATTCTTGCAAAATTCATAGCATTATTACTGTATGTTGGATTTTTCTCGTGTTGGTCTTGTTTTACAAAAATAAATATTGGCTATTTTTCTAAAACTGGTTTGGTTTCCTTTTGTAGTGTTTTCACTGTATTACTGTATGTTATGTGCAAATGCTTTACTTATAATTAAATTAAATGTGTCATTTTGGTAGGAGCCAATATAACAATGTTTAGGGGAGAGAGCACAAGCACTTCAGCACTGGTTTGCAGTCCTAAAAACAGCAAAAGAGATTAAAAAAATGGAGGAAGGTAGGCAAAAAGTGGAGGGAAGACCGCCCTGATGCTCTCAAGTCTAACATATGTTTCCCCAGCTGAAAGTGGGGAAAGCTACCCAACCCCTTGGGAGCTGTCTTCAGTTAGGCAGAGGAATTATTTTAGACCATCAGCATTGGTGGTGACCCCAGGAGATGCCGCACCATAAAGTTAATTCCCAGAAGGTAGAGGGAACACTCAAGAGTTTAGGATTTTCACACCTCTATGATGTAGCATTGCATGATAAATGCAATGGGTGTTGCTGTGGCATGCCCACAGCAAAATCCATTGCACGCCCCTTCCACGCACAGTGCTGCATGGGAAGAGGCCGTATTAACAAGGTGACGTTAAGCCAAAAAAAGTGGTTCATGTCACCTTATAAATACGGTGCAGTGCTTAGCACCACAGGGGCGTCACAAAAAGTGACGCTTCTGTGATGCTAGGGGCCTATAAATAAACCCCTAGGTGTCCCAAATAACCCACAGAACCCTGCAAAATCGGACTATTACTGCCCTTGATTGTGAGGTCTGCATGTTGCAGGGCCAGAACCATCCTGGGGAGGTGATGCAGGTGTTCCTTCCAGTTCGAACTGTGGACGGCAAAGTTGTCTAAGTAGGTGGCACAGACCCTGTTAGCCAACTGCTGTAAAGTAGCAGCGGCGATCTTCAATCCAAAGTGCATCACCCAAACCCAGTAATGTCCCTCTGGGGTTAAGAATGCTGACGTCTCTTTTGCACCTTCAGTCAAGGCGAGCTTCCAGTACCCTGATGTAAAATGAAAAGCACTAAGGAATTTGGCAGCACCCACCCTGTCAATGAGCTCCTTGGTTCTGGGGACGGGGTGGGCATTAGCTCTGGTGACTAGGTTGAGTCCTCTGTAGTCCATGGAGAACCAGATTTCTGGTTTGGTGCCTGGTGGGGCAGCCTTTGGTACCACTACGACTAGGCTGGACCAGGGAGTGTTAGATGGCTCAATCACTTCTAATGCCAACATCTTATAGACTTTGGCCCTCATTTTGACTTCAGCGGTCAAAACAGTTGACTGCTAAAGTCACGCTGTTCAGGACACCGCCAGTGATGGCGGTCTTGAGACTGCCATATTATGACTCTTGGCAGCTCACCGCCATAAATTGGTGGTCTACTGGGGGTTGCTCCACTGGCACCACCACTTCATCACAACACCACCCGCCGTATTACAACTTTGTAATTGGCGTGGTGGTGTTTTGGTGATGAGGTGGTGCAGGCGGAGCATGCCCCATGGACCCGTTGCCTCCAGATGACCACCAGATAAGGTGATCGACCTACACGGGAGGGGCGGTGTTGAGTGTTGTGTGTGTGAATGGGTGTGTGCTTGGGAATGGAAGGGGGTGGGGGGAAGTGTTGTGGCCATGTGTGCATGTGTGTGTGAATGAGTGAGCGTTGAAGTGTGCTTGTATGTCTGTATGTGTGGATGTGTGCATGTATGTCTGTAAGTGCGGTGTGTGCATGCGTGGATCGGGGGTCAGTACACGGATCAGGGGAGAGGGGTCAATACGGGGATCGGGTGAGGGGTGTCAGAATGGGGATCAGGGGAGGGGGCGTTGCTGTTTAGGGGTGTGGGGGACCGCTGCAGATAGGGGGGTTGGGGAGGCTGTAATTGCAACAGGAATTACTACTCCTGTCCTCAGTATCCTTACCGCCAAGGATTTTGTAGTGGGTCTGCTGCCATGGAATCCCTGGTGGTAAGGATACTCAAAATACCGTGGCCAGTGTTAGGAGGACCACCATGCCAAACGTGTTCAACTTTCGGTCAGGCGGTCCTACCCCCCGGCAGTACAGGTGGTGAACTGGCTGCAGAGCAGCAAGTTCACTACCCTTGTCATAATTTGGAGGTCCTGCATCACCACGCTGTTGGTGATCTGCCAGTCACCGCCGGCGTAGTGGGGCAGGACTGCCAGGGTCATAATTACCCCCTTTGTCCTTGATGCAGGCTTTCACCCTGTCTGACAACCTGTAAATTTTTGCCCTAATTTTCAAGAAATTATGCATTGCTGCCACAATGCAGCGATGCATCAAGCTTTTGAAACGCCACAATACGATAGATCCTAACGCCATACTTGATTTCAATTTACAAATCAGCGAGCCATGGCATTAGGATCTGGGCTGCATAAAAAAATGACGCTAGCCTTAGCATTGCATCACTAAATAAAATGACGCTAGTGCTACAAAAGTGACACAAGGCTGATTTGCGGCATGCAATCTGAGTCAACCCCTCCTAGTGATACTTTTCAACCAAAAAAGCATCAACAAACAGTCAGAAAACACCTCATCTAAAAAAAGCCTAACAGGATACACTGCAGAAGCAGATACAGAGACCCCTAGAGACCAGAGCCCACAGGACAACCAACCTGCCAGCCAGGATGTCCTGACAGACTCCCAGGAGAAAGGGAAGAGTAAGAAGTGCAGGTTTAATAAGCTGGAGAACAACAACCTGGTCAGGGAGGTGATGGAGCATCAACAACAGCTCTTCATCACACTAAATTGCTGTTAGGGAAGAAGTCCATTGTAGACAAAGTCAACAGTGTGGCAGAGATCAAGAGGTCAGTGATTTACTGTAAGAAGTACTGGCACGATTGCAAGACCAGAACAAAGGAGAAACTGACCAGCAACCACAAGACAGCACTGCAGACAAGAGGAGGAAGTCCAGCACCCCAGAAGTAGCTGGATGACGTGGAGGAGATGGTGAAAGCTATCATCCCTGAGGAGTTGGTGGTAAAAGTCCCAGGACACAACAGTGCAGCATGTGACAAATTAAAACAACTACAGGGTGAGTTATATTGGGGGGCAATGTAGTAACTGGCATTGTCAAAAGGGGAAAGCAGCCATGTCCAAGCTCTAAAACATACTGTCTGCAGGCTAAAGGGTAGTATGCTGACACACTTATGCTTAAACAGCAAAGATATGTAATGTGTACCGACGTCCGACAATTAGCAAATCCCAGTCCAGAACCACAATCTCACTTTCCTCATTTTGTGAAGTGCAGCATCAGTCCACGTTTATCTCACTTTTGGCCTCTGTTAGACCTGATAGCCTTAGGGTGGTCACCCCTAATTTTTTGCCTGCCTCCCTCCACTTTTTAGATACTGTTTTTGCTTGTTTTAAGACCAGTGCTAACCAGTGCTAAAGTGTATATGCTCTCTCCCTTTAAGCATGGTAACATTGGATCATACCCAATTGGATTATTTAATTTACTTATAAGTCCCTAGTAAAGTGCACTATATGTGCCCAGGGCCTGTAGTTTAAATGCTACTAGTGGGCCTGCAGCACTGATAATGCCACCCTCTCAAGTAGCTCCTTAAGCTTGTCTCAGGCCTGCCATTGCACGGTCTGTTTGTGCAGTTTCACTGCCAATTCGACATAGCATTTAAAAGAACTTGCCAAGCCTAAAACTCCCCTTTTCTACATATAAGTCACCCCTAAGGTATGCCCTATGTAATCCCTAGGGCAGGGTGCTGTGTAGGCAAAAGGCAGGACATGTACCTGTGTAGTTTACATGTCTTGGTAGTGTAAAACTCCTAAATTCATTTTTACACTGCTGTGAGGCCTACTGCCTTCATAGGCTAACAATGGGGCTACCCTCATATACTGTTTGAGTGGTAGCTGCTTATATGAAACGAGTAGAAAGGTCATATTTAGTATGGCCAGAATAGTGATCCAAAATCCTGCTGACCGGTGAAGTTGGATTTAATATTACTATTTTAGAAATGCCACTTTTAGAAAGTGAGCATTTCTCTGCACTTAATTCCTTTTGTGCCTTACAATCCATGTCTGGCTAGGTTTAGTTGACAGCTCCCTTGTGCATTCACTCAGACACACCCCAAACACAGGATACTCAGTCTCACTTGCACAAAATCTGCATTTTGAATGGGTCTTCCTGGGCTGGGAAGGTGGGTGGCTTGACACTTGCATTTCAAAGGACAGTAACCTGTCCTCACACAAAGGACTGCCACACCCCCTACTGGGACCCTGGCAGACAGGATTGAACTGAAGGGGGTCTTGTGCACTTCTAAGCCACTCTTTGAAGTCTCCCCCACTTCAAAGGCACATTTGAGTATTTAAACAGGGCTTCGGCCACTACCAACTCAGAAACTTCTGAAGTAGACTCTCTACCTTTAGGACACTTCCTGAAGAAGAGAACCTGAATCCGAACCTGCATCCTGCCAAGAAGAACTGCCTGGCTGCCCAAAGGACTCATCTGACTGTTTCTGTGAAGGACTGCTGCCTTGCTGCTCTCTGTGATGAGAAGTGCTCTCCAAGGGCTTGGATAGATCTTGCCTCCTGTTTCCTGGAGTCTCAGGAACAAAAAGACTTCATCTCTACAAGAAGGAGTCTTTGTGCGGCGAAAATCGATGCACAGCCTGCATCGGGGAAAAATTCACTGCACGCTGAACCGGAATGATGCAGCCCGACTTTGCAACAAGAAGATCGACGCAGCTCCAGCGTAGCAACTGGAAATTTTACACACGGCCCACTGGATCGACACACAGGTGAGTCGGAATGACGCAGTCTAACTTCCAGAGAGTAATAGACGCAGTACCTGCTGTGCGGTAGAAATTTCTGCGCTAGACCCACTGGATCGACGCAGCCCCTGTGACTTCATCCTGTCAGCACCAGAAATCCACGCATCATTCCCGGGGCGTCTGAAAAACCTGCAACCCAAAGAGGATCCACGACCGAGTGCCGGAAATTAACTGGCCCGAGAAATCAATGACACCTCCTTGTTTTCCACTCATCTCCTCCTCTGCGGTAATACAATGTACAAAGGTAAAAGGTCATATAAATAACAAAAAAACATAAAAATCAGTATCAGCAAAATTCCAAGAAATCAGGAGGGAATTACATCTCTTTCAGATTAAAATCTCACGTTAAATTTACAAGCTCATAACAGTCTCGTATTTGAATTGCACTCTTAATAAAATTTAACAAAGAGTGGCACAAACTAATCGTGGTTAGTTTCTGTAAGAATTCCATTGTGGGACAATGTTGCCTAAACTCCCCTTGACCCAAAGTGGAATCAAAAAGGACCTTCTTGGATCTGTATAGAGTGGACAGAACAAAACAAAGTGACAGGTGCTGTGTTTGGTGACATGACCACAATAACACGGGGTATGTCCTGCAGCCAAAAACCTTGTGACAAGAAGGCTAATTTAAAATCCATCAGATTGAATCTAAAATATGTTAAAAGAAGCCAGTGATTTGGATTCTCTCTCCATCTCAAATATGGTTCCAGGCCTTTAACATTAACAATCTGCGAGTACAGGTCACCGATTTCATATCCAGGACACCTCTTAGCCTCTCTTCCCCACAGCGGGATGCATATCTGTCTTTCATAATCAACTTGGCATTCCTTGGAAGAGATGGAGGAATTTAACCAGTCAATGAAACCTAAGTCTTGAAGGCCCGATTTTACATACATCAACCACAATATCTTTTTCACATTATCTAGAGCTAGACAATCTAACATACAGCCTCTGACTAAATCTGCTTCTTGGTTTTGCCAACACTTAATCCACAATAAGTGTGGTAAAACCTTTATTTGATTGGTTATGTAAGGGAGGCCCACCTTCTTGTGGCATATAAAGTTTGCTGTATTTTTTGGGACTGCAAGCAATCTACAGGTGAAGGCATTCTCAATATATTGGAGATTGTCTGATTTCTGGTAACCCTAGACCCCCGCCCCATACATAGCTGCAGCAATGCATTTGGCTTTATACAGGGTGATCATCTCTGCCAGAGGTTTATGGCCTAAAAGCCTAGCAAATCGAAAAATGTCCTCCACTTTTCTTTCCAATTGTTGTACTTTCACAAGGATATGTGATTTCTACTCTAGGGAAGAGCTAAAAACAATACCTAAATAACTAAAATCCTTTGTACATTTTAAAATGGTACCCCCATTCTAAAGTGCATCGCTTTCGTACGTAATGGTCCGCATGTCATGGTATATGATTTTGAGTGGTTTACTTTTAAGACCAGGCCTTCCATATATTCATTAAAGAGGTCTAATAACTTCTGGAGTGCAATAGGTGTACGAGGAATCAGAACCGCATCATCAGGGTGATGCATTGGTTTTTGCAGCAATCAGCTGCAGAACCCACTTCTGAGGTCCAGAGCATGGAGCGGTCATCTCTGGCAAGGGTGAGACGTACAGGGAGCAGAGTCAAGCAGCACCAGGAAAGTTGTAGACCGTCTTTGATGTCCTTACACTGCAGGAGAATAGCGGGCAAGCCAGCAAGCCAATGCAGATCAACATTTGAGGAAAGGCAGAGTCCTTCCTGCAGGGTCTGAGAGCAGCAGGCATCAGGGCTGCACACAGAAAAGCAGTCATTTCAGAAAAGCAGTCCAGTTGAGTCCTTTGAGCACCACAGCAGGTTTCGGACAGAGGGTCAGTTCCAGATCCAGAAGTGCCTGATTGAATGGGATCAGAGACCCTGTACTTTTTCCCAAAAGTGCCTTTGAAGTAGGTGGGAGTTAAAAGAGTGGCTTTGAATTGCACCTGTTCCCTTTCAGCCCATTCCTGTCTGGCAGGTGATCTGTAGGGGGTTATCAGTCCTTTGTGTGGAGTCAGGCCACTACCCCTCCTATCACAATTTTAACCAGGGGAAGAAAGATATAGGAAACAGCGCTCACAGTCTATCACCAAATAAACATAATAAATCCTAAAGAGTACAAGGTGCTCCTGGCAGGAGGATCTTCCTCCTTCCTCCAATGATTTCACAAGAAACCAAACATCGACATACTGGTGTCAGGGCACTCATGAATAAAATTCAGTCCTCCATATGTGTCAAGATTTGATACACCATCAGTTATGACTCGGGCCGGGATGTTAAAGAAACTTTCTGTTTAATCTTGAAATGTAAAGTTCATTCGAAACCAATATTTACAATCCACCAACAGCCAACACATGTTTCGTCCTATAAGAACGTTTTGTTCTCAAAGACTTCATCAGGGCTTCATACATGATTGCAGGGACTTAAACGAATATTTACTTGAGTCCCCATCTCACGTGAAATCTATCTACATAACTTAAGGATAAACTGTCCAAATTCAAAGCCATCCTATTCCGTATAGCACATATCCGGTTTACTCTGACTACAAAGAGTGGAGAAAGGCATTCCCGTTCTTAACGCAGCACTTGTCCGCGTGAGAGTGTACAGAAAACACCAGCAATCGAGGAGACCTCCTATCCTCCTTGTCCAGAAAGACCCGTCATTGTGCAGATAAATGCAGATGCAGTTGAGTGTCCTGAGCTTGTGGCTGTCTGGATGGAATGCACAAAGGTAGCTGTTACCCATCACAGACCAGACCTGCATTGGAGACAGGCTGTAAGGCACAAAGAGCAGCAAGAGCAGAGAAATCCTTACTTTCTAAAAGTGGCATTTCTAAAATAGTAATATTAAATCAAACTTTCAAAGTAAAGAGGATTTAGCATTCCTATTCCAAAGATATGAACATGAGGTAGCTACACCTTTCTGACCAGGAATTACAGCTAAAAGGTATATTAAGGCATTCCCAATGCTGGCCTAGGAGAAGAGCAAGCCTAACAGTAATGAAAAATGACTTTGGGAGTTTTTTATTACCAGGACATGTAAATCTTTAAAATGACCTGCCTTCTACGTACATGTATCCTGCCCTATGGGCTACCTAGGGCCTACATTTGGAGTGACATATGTAATAAAATGGCTCGGAGTTAAGGCTTGGTTTTATATGCAAGTCGAGTGGCAGTAAACTGAAAACACAGCTCTTCCAATAGCATGCCTGAGACATGGTTAAGGGGCTACTTATAGGGGTGGCTCAATCAGTGCTGCAAGCTCACTAGTAGAATTTCATTTACAGGCCCTAGGATCAAGTAATGCACTTTACTAGGGACTTATTAGTTAATTAAATGTTTCAGTTGGGTAGGAGACAATATTACCATATTTAGGGGATAAAGCACAAGCAGGTTAGCACTGGTTAGCAATGGTAAAGCATGCAGAGTCCTAAAAACAGCAAATTGAGATCGGAAAAATGGAGGGAGGCAGGCAAAAAGTTGAGGGAGCACCACCCTAAGGCTGTCAGGTCTAACACAATACTTGTAGCAGAACAGCTGTTCTTCCTGGCAGAGTATCTACAGGTTCAGACGTGTACTGGATTGGTGGTGTCATAGATCCAGTAATTATACTCATTTGTGCCTTTGACGTGGGGTAGACTTCAAAGAAAGGTCTATGAAGTGCACAGAGTTCCTCCCTACCTGCCCTGACCCCGGACTCACTACAGGGAGGTATACAGCCCTTTGTAACGGGCAGGGCACTGTCCATTCAGGTGTAAAGGTCAGCCCATCCTTCCCATCCTGCCAAGGATGGCCCTTCAGGCTGTGGATGACCCACCATTCACACCCAAGCAACCTTTGTGTATGGCTGTTTAAAAGGAATTCACAAGCTAAGGTGTCACCCTACTCCAGACGTGTATTGGAGACAGGCAGTAGGCACCAATGGGCCACAGTAAGAAAATGGCAACTTTCTAAAAGTGACATTTTTACAATTGCAATTTAAAATCCAACTTCACTATAAGTTGTGATTTTTAATTCTGACTCTAGAGACACCAAACTTCATCAATCTATCTCTTGCAGATTATGGTTCACATTTATAAAATGCAATTAGGTGATCCCAATGTTATCCTTTAGTAGAGATAGGCCTTGCTGTAGTGAAAAACAACAATGGGAGTGTTTCACTATGAGGGCATGTAGAACCTAAATATCCTGCCTTTTAAATTCATTGCGTCCTGCCCTCTGGGTTGTCCAGGGTCTACCTTAGTGGTGGCTTATATGTATAAAAAGGCAAGGTTTGGGCCTGGTGAAAGGGGTATTCGGCGAGGTTGACATGGCAGTGTAAAACTGCACACACGCGCACTTCAATGGCAGTCCTGACACATTGTCACAACCAGTGCTGCAGGCCTACAAGTAACATTTAATTTACGTTCCTGGGCACATGTAGTACACTTTACTAGGGACTTTTAAGTAAATGAAATATGCTAATTACTGTTAAGCTAATGTTACCATGATGTAGGGGAGAGAACACAAGTGCTTTAGCACTAGTTAGTAGTGGTAAAGTGCACAGAGTCCTAAAACCAGCAACAACAAGGTCAGAAAATGAAAGGAGGCAAGCAAAAGGTTTGGAGGAAGACCACCCATGGCTGTCATGTCTCCACTGGGCAAATCCTTTCATACTTACCTGACTGAATCTTTATTTGATACAGCCTTTAGATGTAGTACTTGAGGACAATTTTTGCCTGACTTATCCCCAGTTTACTTGACTTCTATAGCTTAGCATAGTGGGAACTTCCCTTCATGGGAAGCTGAGCCTGCTATGATTTGCTATATTAGAACTTTAAAGAGTTTGCCTTTCTACTTTCAGTTTTGAATTGATTTAAATACTACTGACTAATGCATTCATGTACTGATTATTAATTCAAGACTAAGTTGAATGATTTTTATTTGTAATTTTATTACACTACTAATAAACCAATATGATTTGGAAGTCTATCACTCTCTGTTTTCATTATGATGCCTAATACACTTCACTGTTGCATTTGATTTGTTGAGTCATGCATCAGTCTGGGATTAAAGGTCCATCCATTTTTATTGGGTTGTATGATGAGTCATGCATGCTGGAACAATGCATGCCTTAATGTGGTTTGGACCACGACTGCACTGTTTCCACGCATGCCTTTACCAGGCATGGCTTTACAACAAATGTTGTTGTAAAAGCATGCCTAGTAAAGACATGTGTGGAACTGCATGCAAAATGGTGTGCATGGTTCTGTCATGCACCCCATTCACCCACCCTGAGGCCCAAAACTACCACCACCCCCACCCCCACCAGTCCTTAGCACTAAACCCACCCCCTCATAAGTAAACTATCCAGACCCCCAACCTACCTGAAGCCCTAAAAAAAACTAGCCATACCCCTCCACTCCACCACCCCTAAGAACAAAGTTACTATGACTTCCCACCCACCCTGAGCCCCCCCAAAAAAGTACACTGACCTCCACTCCTGCCCCTAAAACGTAAGTACCCCAATAGCCCCACACACCCTAAGCCCTAAATCCACCCCACTGATAAAAATGACCCACCAACCCTGCCCTACTTACCTTGCCACATCCTCTACCAATCCTTCTACCTATTCTCTCTTCCCTCCCTTCCTTCCTTAAACCTTCCACACCCCTTTAAAAATAAACTACCCTGCCTCCCACCCTAATCCCTAACTAAAAACAAAACCCAAATGCCCCCACCCCACCCTAAATAAAAAATACCCCAACTTCCCACACTAGTCCCTTAAAAAAATACCAAAACCCCCATCCTGCCCCTTAAAAAATATAGCTCGACCCCAAACTCCACCTACCCCAATCCTTTAATCTACCACCAGCCCTGCCCCAGCCCCACTTACCTCACCCCATCCTGCCCGTCCTCTCCTGAAAAACACATGACTTTTTCTGTACCTTAATCACACATATGTGTTAGTTCACACAAGCATGGTTAAGGCACAGAAAAAGCCATGCGTTATTCAGGCAAATGTTGTTACTCTTGCTCCTTAAGGATGCAATGTTAAGGACATTTCTCCTTTGGTTGCAACTTGTATTTGAGTTTGCACCAAAGGTCTGCACAGTGCAAATCAATTGCATCAGTGGCCAATTTTGCTTAGAGTTTTTTACCTGATAAAACTTTATGAATTAAATGACTTAAACTAAATTTTTTATACCATATGCTTAGAACATACCTGGTCTCTCTACAACTGGAAAAATCATTTTAGAATTCAGTGGGAGAGTTTTGATAAGAGCCAAAATGGAGAAATTGTATTTGTACTGTTCATTTTCTTAACTAAAGGGAAGACAATAGCAAGGGTTAGATTGAGGGGAAAAGCCCTAAAAGGAAGTAGATAAACAGTCATAAACAGTTTTGACACAATTTCTGGTTTCACTCTATAAAGGCCATGGGCTAGATTTAAGAAAGCCTAGCTCCTCCTTGCGCAACATCATGCCTGCACCAGGCATAATGTATGCAAGGAGGGCATCCCCCCAATTTAGGGACTGAATAAATGACATAGTAGAATCTATGATCTATGTAATCTATGAGATTCCACTGAGCCATTTTTAGCTGCTAGTTTTAATGCCTGCACAGAACAGGCATTAAAAGAGGGCACCCCATTATTCTTAATAGGACCCTATGTACCTTGCAGGATTAGCAACTAAGGGGATCATTATCACCCTGGCGGAAGGCGGAGAACCGGCGGTAAGACCGCCAACAGGCTGGCGGTCTTACTTCATGGAATTATGACGATGGTCATCTGCCGGTTCTCGGTTCCGCCCGCCGGGCTGGAGACCTGGGTCTCCAGCCTGAAGGCCGTCACTATACCGCCGGCGGTATTATGACCTGGATTACCGCCGTGGATTTCCAGCTGTTTGAACCGCCATGAAATCCATGGCGGTAAGCACTATTAGTGCCAGGGAATTGCTTTCCTGGCACTGGTAGGGGTCTCCCCCACCCCTCACCCCCACCCCGACTCCCTCCCCCTACCCCCCCACCACCCCTGCCACCCCCCAAAGGTGGCAGGGCCCCCCTCCCCACCCCAACCCCCAACATCACATCACCCATACCCACACGACACGCACGCAGGCACCACCTACACACTTACACACACACACGCCGACATACATGCCTACATACACACACACAGGCAGACACGCACACACACACATACAAACATACACGCACACATCCATACAGACATACCCACAGACATACACGCACTCATTCCCAAACACACAACCCCCCGCAAGCATACACGCACTCACACACCCCCTCTACATATACACACCCCGTGCACCCACACAACACCCCCCGCCCCCCTCCCCTCATGGACGATCGACTTACCTGGTCCGACGATCCTCCGGGAGGGGACGGGAGCCATGGGGGCAGTTCTGCCGACACCACACCGCCATCAGAACAGCACCACGGCGAATCACAGGACGTGATTCACTGGGCGGTGTTCTGTTGGCGTGGCGGTGGAGGTGGAGCAACCTCCACTTCCCCGCCTCCCGTCAGTATGGCTGTTGGTGGCTCTCCGTCTGTAAAAGGACGGAGAGCTGCCAACGGTCATAATAGGCCGAGCGGCAAACCGCCACCACTGGCGGTCTTCCACACGGCAGTCCCTCGGCGGTCTTTAGAAAAGACCGCCAAGGTCAAAATGACCCCCTAAATGTCTGGCGCTGATCCTGCAATGTAGTACAATAGCATCAAAAATTATGACGCTATTGTCCCTAACCTCAGCCATGGTGTGCCATATGTTTAATACGACACACACACGGTGGCGTTAGGGGGGAGCAAAAAAAGTGTCGCTGCATATACTGCAGTACCACTTTTCTTAAATTTGGGCCCTTATGAGAATGTTCACCTGTGTTATCAGTGCTACACATACGTTTAGATTATTCTACAAGGACTGTGACAAAATACATTAAAAAGTTTAAAAATTAAACACAGAAATGGGAATTTAGAGGCTACATTTACCAGAATGTGCTAAGCCAATAATAAAAGGCAAGTTTAAGTGATACCATATAGGAGTGTGCCAGAGACTATTTCAAAACAATTTTATGATGGCTTTCCTTTGGGCACAGGTCTGAACCACATTTCTACTAGTAATGGCCCTAACTATGCTTCAGAGGTGGCATGGCATCTTACTTTGAAAAAGGTAAATATCAGCACCTCTGATGATCATTAATACTGTCAGCAATCACTGTGATTAAAACATTCAAATTTAAACTATATACAATACAAATACAAAGAATGAATGAACCAGAATGCACTGGGGGTCACTCTAAAATTCTTGAGACTGGTGATTCAAAGTACTGAAGGAGGCCACTTTTCCTAAAATACTTCAGGGGTCATTATGACCATGGAAGTCCTGCCCCGCCATACCAGTGGTGGTGGCCAGACTGCTAACAGTGTGGCGGTGCAGACCCGGAAAATTATGACCATTGCAGTTCACCACCTGTACCGCCAGGGGGGTGGGACCACCAGGCCAAAGGTTGACCACCGCCAGCCCATCGGTCCACCTAACGCCAGCCGCGGTATAATGAGTATCCTTATGACTAGGAATTCCGTGGTGGCAGTCCCGCCACAAAATCCCTGGCGGTAAGGATACTGGCAACAGGAATACCAAGTCCTGTCACCACTACAGGACTCCCCACCCCCTCCCTATAGGAGCCCCCCACCTCTGACCCAATCAGGAGCCCCCCACCCTCCAATCAGTGACACCCACCTCCCTGATCCACATACTGACCTCCCTCTCCTGATCCCTGTACAGACCCCCCACCACCTGATCCCTGTACTGACCCCCAAAACCCCGATCCCTGTACTGGCCCCCCGATCCACGCACATACCATACATACAGAAATACACGCACACATACATACATACACGCACACATCCACGCTTACTCATTCACACACACATGCATACATGGACACCACACTCCTCCAACCCCCGCATAGACACTTTCACACAAGCACACAGACACTTGCACACACATGCGCACAAACACACACAACACCCCTCACCCCTTTCCATTAACACACACACCCCCATTCACACACACAACACTCAACACCCCCCTCCCCTGTTGGTCGATCACCTTACCTGGTTGTCATCTGGGAGGAAACGGGATCCATGGGGCCTTCTCCTCCGACACTGCCCCGTCACCACAACACCGCCACGCTGATTACAAAGTTGTAATATGGCGGGCGCTGTTGTGATGACGTGGAGGTGCCAGCGGAGCGACCTCCACTAGACCGCCGAACACCAGTATAGCTGCTGGTAGCTCTCAGCCCAATTTATAGGGAGAGCTGCAAGGAGCCATAATATGGCAGTGTGAAGATCGCCATCCCTGGTGGTCTCCTGGCGGGCGTGACTTCGCCGGTCAACTGTTTTGACCGCCGAAGTCATAATGAGGGCCTTTATTTTGTTTTTTTACAGGGCAGTTGGTCTGCAGTACAATTCTGGTGGTACTGGAGAGAAATAGCAAAACTGCATATCTTAGTATATGTGGATTTCTACTGCACTGATAATCACTAATAACTGAGAAATGTGGCAAATTAATTCCTATCAATACCATTAGATTTGGCATCCTTGGTGTGGTTCTGCCCTAATTTATTGCTTCAGCCCTCCTGTTTTGCTGACTTTGTTTTTCCTGTCTATAGTATTTTGGGCACCTCACCTCTGCTAACCAGTGTTAAAGTGCTGGTGCTCTCTCCTTAAAATATAGTAGAATTTGGCTTACTCTCAATTGGCACGTATAATTTATTTGTAAGTCCTTAGTAAAATGGTACTTCTTGTACACAGGGCTTTGAAATGACATGTTACTATCTGGCCCACAGCAACGATTGTGCCATCCACTTAAGTAGCCCTGTGAGCAGTTTTAAACTGCTATTTGAAACTGGCAAAATAAACCTATTGGCAGACCCAAGCTTTCCTTTTTTATACAAATAAGTCACCCTCAGCCAAGGCCCTGAACAGCCCAGTGTTAACGGTTCAGTGTATGAAGGATGTAGGATATATACTATTACGTTTTCCATGTCCTGGTAGTGAAAAAATCCTAAATACATTTTTCAGTACTGCAAGCCCTACCACTCTTGTAAGATTGCATTCAAATTAACTTTATTATGTTTAATAAATTGTAACACACAATTTGGAGCAGGTACAGTTTGAGTTTGGTTTCTACAGAATTGTAATTAATCACCTTCTTAAATGATAAAGTAGAATTTTTAATGACGATTCCGAAAATTGGCCTCTACCTAGCCTTAGCTTTGGTGCCTGCAGCCTGACATTGTCGCATGACTAGGTGGAGCTGGCAGTTGGTCTTTGTGCATTGCTCTCAGACAGTAAGGCAAAGAATAGATAGGACACTCTGAATTAATGAGGAGGAGGAGCTGCCACCTACCACACTTGCACATCACAAAGGCTCTTTCTGAGCACTCTCGCAAAGGGGTTATCACTAGTCTTTTGTGACCCTAGACAAGCTGGGTCCAGGACAGGAAAGAAAGTGATGCATGCCGCCTCAGGATGGATGAAACCTCTAGAAGCTTCATACACTTCAAAGTGGACACCATACATAAATGTTGGACTCTTGGACCCAGCTCTTCAGTTCACTTCTGAACCTGAGGACTCTGCAAGGAAGTAGGACTGCTTTGCTGCTGAATGAAGTTCCACTCTGCTGAACTGTTTCCTTGCTATGCTGACCAGCTGCCCTGCTGCCCTCTTGACTGGATAATAAGAACCGGACCTGCGTCTCTAACCCCAGGTCCCCAGAGTGACTGCAAGTGCTGGTTGGCTGGCCTCCTTATCAGAAGCCTCAGGGACATAACAGGTTTCCCACAACCCTGAACACAATACCTTGCTTCGACCATCTGTGAGTCCTTCCCTGCCAAGTGGTGCCATTACAGTTCTGGACCCTTGAAAGTGGACCTAAAGATGCTCTGCTAGCCCATCTGTGGTCCAGAAGAATCAAAACATCTCCTCAGCTGTGCAGCACAACCTTGATCAGAACTGACACATCACTTTTGCTGTGTGGATTTTCCGAGTGAAGGGAATTCACATCGCTCTTGCAGCCCACAGCCCCAGTGAAACCGCTGCTGCATGACACATCTTGGATGCAGGCTCTCTCATCGCAAGCCTCTCATCAATGGCAGCCTTGAGGATGATGCATTGCAAACCCCATAATTTCTTTGGGACCAGCCCACGACACATCTTCGATGCAGGGCTTTCAATTGCAAACCCCTCATCCACGGCTTCGACGAAGACGCAGGGCCTCACATCACAGCCTCGCAGCTCCTCAGAACCGAGGCTGCAAGACACTTCTCCAAGCCAGACCTAGCACGACTGTGGTTGCCCAGCACTTCCCTGATGAGGGACTCTGTAGGCCTTTGCAACCAGGATTTAAGGTACTCTTGTTCACCTGGTCTAATAGGGTCCCTGAATCTGACCTGTACTCCATCGCAGTTGGACTGCACATGTGACTTTGTCCAGGTCTAGCATGACCAAATATCCATAGTTGATGCTTTGTGCTTTTTGGTTCCATTTTCACTTAAATCTTTAAACTTGCATATCTCTGGTCATGCTGATTGATTTTTGTTGTTTTGGGCCTGATTTCATTTTTCTAAAATGTACTTTATTTTTCTAAATTAGTGTAGGGTTTTTCTTGTGTTTTGTTTTCATGGTATTACTGTTTGATGTGCTGCATAAATACTTTACACAAGTAGAATAAGGGGATACCTTTCCTCCTCAAACTAGAAAGTGACAGTTGTCCTACCCCCCGGAACTGGCATCACATCCATTACCGGGACTTCCGATGTCCCAAAAAGCCCGCCCCGGAACTGATGTAGGTGTAGGGGTGTCATGTGGATTGTGACATCATGGGGTCACATGTTAGTAATGTGTCACGGTCCTAGCCCCTGTGTCTATGTCTATAAGTTGTGTAAAATGGGGGCCCTGCTGGTGTTCAACCTGTTTCCGCGCCTAAGAGTACATGTCTGGACATGTCAGACATTCAGGACCATTTGGCTGCTTTGGTGGCTCCTCACAGGGTGGAGTATTGGAAATGTAAGGCCAAACCCTCCACACTGTTGGCTAATCCAAAAAGAGGGGCTTGACAAACGTTGCTTTTGTTAGAGCCAGCCAACCAATTTAGAAATGTAAACCTAAATCAGATATATGCCCCCAGGACATGACTCAAAGGATGACAGCCATTACAAATCTAAAACAGATTTATACACAGAACTTTCCAGGACAGCCATCAAAGGGTTCTCAGTAGACGTTAAATTATAAACTGACCATGCAATTAAAAGTTTGAAACAAAACAATGGACCAGTAATGCAAACCTAAAACAGATGTATGCCCCAAGAGTTCCTAGGACAGGACTCAAAGGATAAAAGGCACTGCAAATCTAAAACAGATGTATGCCCCCAATACTTCCCAGACTGGACTCAAAGGATGACAGGCATTGCAAACATAAAACAGATGTATGCTTCTCAGGACTTCCCAGGACAGCCATCAAAGGGAACACAATAGAGGTTAAATTATAAACTGACCATGTAATTAAAGGTTTGAAACAAAACAGTGGCCCAATAATGCAAACCTAAAAACAGATATATGCCACCCAAGGACTTTTCAGGACGGGGCTCAAAGGCTGACAGGCATTACAAATCTAAAGCAGAGGTATACTCCAGGACTTTCCAAGACAGCCATCTAAGGGGTCAAAGTAGAGGTTTAATTATAAACTGACCATGCAATTTAAAGTTTGAAACAAACAGTGGATAGGAAATGACCCCTAAAACAGATATTCCTAAGCCCCACCCACCACATAGCCTAGGCATAATTAGCACAATGAGGCTGGTATAAAAGCCCCCACATTCACAGATCTCTTATTTATTAAATACATATTTGAAGTTTGCAGAACGCCGGTACCATCATAACCTCAAGGTTGAAAACATGAAGGGCAGAGCACAGACTGGTGATGCTAAACCTCTTTTACTTAAGGTCTGTATTGATGTGTTGCATGTATATGTTCTATTGTAGTTTAACCTAGACATTTCCCCCACCGCCTTTCCATCTATGCTTCATGAGAGCGTAAAGCATATATTTTTACTGAGAGTTATCAGAGATATACGCTTCTAAGGTGTCAAAACAGTTGTTTAATTTGTAGAGGTGTACAGTATTTTTAAAGGCAAAACACAGGGGTTGTGATAAAAATAGAAGTGTCTAAATTTATAGTACAATATACATAATAATATATATATATATTTTTAATATTGAAAGCCTTAGAAATATAGTTAGGCCTGTACAATTTTACTACTTAAAAAGGTTTATCAAACACTGTGGGGGTCATTCTGACCCTGGCGGTAAATACCGCCAGGGCGGGGGTCGGCGGTAGCACCGCCAACAGGCTGGCGGTGCTCCGCCGGGCATTCTGATCGCAGCGGTACAGCCGCGGCCAGAAGCGGAAAGCCGGCGGTGTACCGCTGACTTTCCGCTGCCCATGGGAATCCGCCATGGGGATTCTGACACCCCATACCGCCATCCTGTTCCTGGCGGGTCGCCCGCCAGGAACAGGATGGCGGTATGGGGTGTCGTGGGGCCCCCGTAAGAGGGCCCCACAAAGAATTTCAGTGTCTGCTTTGCAGACACTGAAATTCGCGACGGGTGCAACTGCACCCGTCGCACCTTCCCACTCCGCCGGCTCCATTCGGAGCCGGCTTCCTCGTGGGAAGGGTGTTTCCCACTGGGCTGGCGGGCGGACTTTTGGCGGTCGCCCGCCAGCCCAGTGGGAAACCCAGAATGACCGCCGCGGTCTTTTGACCGCGGAACGGCCTTCTGGCGGTTCCCGCATGGCGGGCAGCTCCCGCTGCCCGCCAAGCTTAGAATCAGGCCCTGTATGTCTTAAAAGGTTATTAGCAGTGTCTGCTTTAGGGTGGTGATGATGTGGATTGGGTGGCGCAGGTCTCATGGAGGCTGTATGTTTAGCAATAACTTATAAAACTAGCAATTTAAAAACATCTACTGAAATGTTCTTTGGGTATCCTGCCTTCAGGAGACATTTATAATGTCAAGATACCGCCTGTAATAACGTTCATGCAGGAGTTTTGTCTAGAGGCTGGTTTGATTCCCTAAAAAGTAGCGCAGAGGGTTAATATGCCGGCTGCAAAGAGCCGAACTATATTTTTATGTGGACAATTGTGTGGATTAGTAAAGCCATCCTTGACAAACGTTGTAAAGCAAATGAGTGTATTTGAAATGGGTGCTTTGGAGAGATGTTGTGCATATTTGCCCAATGTTACTGCTGTGGTACTGGTGGGTGAGGTTGGGTTCTGAGGTGGTGACCAAGGGCCCCTAACATCAAGGTCTGTAAAGTTGGCTGGGGACCCAGGCCGCGAGAGGTCCCGTTCCCCGGCCGACATACACATATCAGTGTTAGTGTCATGTGGTCCCTAACATCTATGTTTGTAAAGCCGGTCTGGAACCCGGGCCGCGGCCGGCATTACACATATCAGTGTTAGGGCCATGTTGTCCCTAACATCTGTGATTTTAAAGCCAGTCGGGGACCGGGGCCACGTGCTGCCCAACACATCGGTGTTAGGGCCATGCACGACTCAAGTCCCTGACTGCCATTATAGACACTGCTGTTAGGACCGTACAGTCCTGAGAATGTTATCTGTAATGGCGGTCGTGGACCCGGGCCGAGCGCTGCCAGGGTCCCTCGACCTCCATTACGCATAATGGACCTCATGGACCTGTAATGGAGGGCGGGGATTATGGCCAAACGCTGCGATTATATATATTATGAACACCAATGTTCATAATGGCTGTTGGGGTTCCTCGTCCATTTTTTTTTTTAACAGCTGATTTTTTTTGTAGAACCTCATGGAGCCTCCCGGGCCACACACATGATCGTGGGCCCCAAACACCCCGCAATCACCCCTGCAGCCCCCAGGAGGGGCCTGAACAGCACCTAGAGATCTGTGTTTTTTGCCCCCCCACCGCACAGTAGTGGGATTAAAAAAATAAAATAAAAATAAAATGTAATTCTAGTCGAAGCCCCATCAAGGGCCCCTTTACATACCCGTGGTACAGGGGTGCAAAAGCAGGGCCTCCAGACGGGGGGCCCTAGCATTTTCCATGGAGCTGGGACAGCCTGTATTAGCTCCATGTGCTTGGGAGGAACATCAAGGTGGCTCCACCCTTCTTCCTAGCAAGGCAGCCCCCATTGCCCCACCACTCACAGGGTTAAGAGCATGGCGAGTTAAGGTAAAAACCTGGAATGGATTCCAGGATCAGGTAGCCAATCCAATGTATATATATATATATATATATATATATATATATATATATATATATATATATATACCCTTATAAATCCCACGCAAGTTATGAGCACCAAGCACTTTAAAATGTAATAAATAGAACAATCAGGATTTTGAATCTTATCTTGGTGGTGCTGTCTCATTGCTCCGTCTTGGCATTGGAATTTTCAACTAGCCTGGGCAAGAGTGGCTCCTGGAGGGCAAAACTAACGGTAATATATATATATATATATATAAATATATATATATATATATATATATATATATATATAATATTAGCTGCATTTTCTTTTTTCAAATTGTTCTGTGGTATGTGTTGTAGTGTTTTATAATTATGAGGTGTAGTATTACAGGGACTAAAAATTAAATAGTAATGTGTGTAAATAATGCTGTGAACGTTCTGGAACCATTTAAATAAAGTCATATTGAGAGTTCTCTAGATTTTATGTTATGTATCAGCGCCACCATGTGACCTTTTTTTTAATAATCAGCTAGGGTGATTGACAAATGTGAACAATAGGTTTTTTCTGTATTGTACTTTCAGAACCTATATATGGATTGCGAGGATACTTAACAGCCAGCAACATGAGAGAGCATCCTTAAAATGTATTTTATTTTTAATTGTACATGTAGAAAAAAAAATCGAATGTGACATATGTTTTCGTATATACCTTTAAAAGTGTGTATACCCGGATAATTAATAAGGTTTACAGTCGTGAGGAGTGGTAACGCTTCACCTAATATTTATCTATGTGGCTACCATGCAATTATGTATATAGCTCAAAAAGCATTAGGGTGTAAAAGTAATTTTTTTTGTCTCTTCTGTACGTAAGATCCATTAGAGCTAATGATGTCCCCTGAGGAAATGGATGCCCTGCAACAAGGTATATGTATCTAGAGATTTATACTTCAGAGAACCCTGTCAACATCCATCCTAAACCAAGATGGCACTTTTTTTTTTCCATTAAAGTTGTCCTGTGTTTGTGTGCATTTACAGGCTATGATGCTGAACTACAGCTGGTGGTTGGGGCTGTACAACAAATCCTCTTGGCTCAAGATGGCCCCGGCATGCTGTCTCAGGATACAGCTACTGTTGGTACATAAAAATGAGTCCCTGTGTAAACTATGTGAAAACCTCAAAAATAGATCCATAAAAACAGCACAGAAGGCACCCTCAGAGAGCATGTATAGTCTGTGTATTATATTGTAAATGTGATATTTTATTCTTTTTTTTCTCCAGGCCCCCCGGCGGTACAAGCGGCTCCCATGGAAAAGACCCAGAATGAAGTAGGGGCTGCTCAAAAGACGGTCTGCAAGAGGAGGTCCCCAGTGTCTAAGGAAGGTCCACCTATGAAGAAAGGCCACTTACATTAGAACACAACATGTGTGTTTTTTGAAACTGTAGAGCTAAATTAATTCGATCAAACCTCTTTCACCTCTAGGATATCGCTGCTATAGCAACACCTAATATGTATTTTGTTATCTTCACATTATAGAGTCATCACAAAAGAGCTCTGGAGGAGTCACCCTTCAGGCTAAGCGGGCGGCACCGCCTTTAAAGGACAACACTGTGACCCTTCAAAACCTCAAGGCACCAGCAGCATCAGTAATCAATGCAGGGCCCAGGGACAAACCGTGCACAAGCTATACAGACAGCTGTTGTAGACTAGGTACAGCCCTTAACTACACCCTACCAACAGTAATAAAGGCTATGCCCAATACCGTGAACACTGCTACAGCAACTACCTATGTGCAAGGGTTTGGACAATCTGAGAGCGTTGCACTTACAGCCTCAGGCACACAACATCCTGTAACATGTAGAACCTATGGTTGGGAGCCTAATGAGTGCAACAAGCCTAAAATAAATTGTTTGTCCTTAAAAGAACTGCAAGAAGAAGCTACTGCCCCCTGAGCTATAAGCCTTGCCTATATACCTGTATTTTAAAAATGTTGTTAAGGCTCAGACTATTCCACCTAACCCGCCACTTTCTAAATGCTTAACGTTTGAGGAGTCTAATATAGCGGTGCCTGTCAATGACCTAGTACCAGCAACCTGTATAACTAGCCCTCCCAGTCTACGTGGCACACACCTGGAAACAGCTCGCCCTATAGAGGATCCTTATTCTGGGTGTATAGGACTTCACAAGGCACTAGCTGGTTTGGTAGAGAGTTCTGAAGCCACAGCCGCAACAACGCCCTGTGACCCTTCTAACTCAACCACCGAAGGGTTGCAATCACCGGTGTCTCAATCACCAAGACACAGCCACAGAGCTTCCTATTCATCAGAGGGCTTGAGTTATTATGACCAACATTTAACTTCCCATCTGATGTCACCAATTACACCCCCAGGGGCATACGGCCCAACCAACCCAACACCAAGTGCATGCGTGCATTGGTCTTTACCCTCCTCCTCAACATACCCTGACAGCAGTAAAGGCTGTAACGGTTCACAAAATCAGAGTTTTGGAACTCCATCTAGCGAGGATCAGGCCTCCGAAGCACCAGGGTGTTCACATTGGGGCCCTGTTTTTTTGATCCGTCCCAACCCACCCATTTAAAAAGGGCTTATTGTGGTTAACAGTGATCATACCACAGGGTTGGCTAGGGGTGATATGCACCACACAGCTAACGACACTTGTAGAGGTACAAAGTATGACACAATGACCCCAATAGGGTTTTGCAAACATATCTGAAAGAAATACAGCAGGCTGTTAGGAAACTAAAATTACGCCTGAACCTCAAGACCTCAAAACTGGGGAAGTTGAGGGTCAATACTGGGTCCTCCAGACCATCTCAGAGAGCATTAATCATACGGTTAGCAAGTTGTAGAAGTGAGGTGGTCATAGCTTGTAAATCAGCAAAAGCCGACATAGACAATACATCGACGTGACTAGTCAACCGTGTCCCGCTAAGGAGTGTAAGAACTGTTTTTTGTAATGAGGGTGTCTATAGGTCTAAATATTAAAACAAAACCCTAGACATACTCACTAAGGCTCTACGGCTCTCACACGCACTCAAAAGCAAAAGGTCGGTGGAACCCTACAAAAAAACCATTAAAAGCCTCAAAATCCAATATCCTGATATATAAAATCATCCCTGCTAGGTCTCAGGACATAAAGTCATGCTAGTCAAGATCATGCCGTTTTAGCCATCCACCAAGCTATACAAACACTAATAGAAAGGTTGTAACACGATGTGGGTCCTAATGATTACTTCTAAACGCATTTCCAGGGGCAGGGTTTTGACAGTCCTTTGTTCATATGTAGAACTCCCAGGGATGTGTTTGACGTTGTGGAATTTGTAGAGAATCTCTGTAACCTGTTGCAGAGTAAAACAGAAATAGTAGCATAAGGTACCTTTAGAGTTGTAGCCACAAGGGTGGTCTTTCCAGACCTTTAAAGAGTATATTGTATAGTCAGATCATTGGTAAGAAACAACGATGGTTGCTCATTTTTACCAACACCTGTCTGGCAGCCAGCATAGTGGGGTTACTGTTGGACTGAACTATGCCAGATGCTCATATTATGTCAAGAGCTGTTCAAGCTTATAAGGTTCTTAAAATACTACATGATAGAATGGTTGGTTTTGGGGACCTCTGGCTTTTCGCAAACTAATTTGCTGTTAGAGTGAAAGTTCCTTACCACAATGGGTCCTGGAAGTACTTCACATCAGGGGAGCATGCGAAAAACAAGACCGTTTATGTTCTTCATCAAGAAAACCACTTTTATAGTATTTTTAACTTGAAGGGATTTCTAGGAGCCAAGTACGTATGCCCCCATTGCAACCATATCTATAACACACAGCCAACTCATCGGTGTGAAATGCACTGCAAAATGTGTTAGAGGGAGGGTTGTATTGATGTCACTGAGCAGAAGGTCCAGTGTTGCACTGTAATCCGTTTTATCGCTCACAAAACTGCTTGAGCATACACACAAGACTTGCGCGTTGCTTACCTGAAATAGACTGTAGGGCTTGCGGGCATTACACCCTCTATGAGCATAAATGTAAAGGTGTGAAATGTCCCAGGTGTGATGTGTATTTTCGGCTGGAACAGAGCACAAGTGTTACATGGTTGAAGGGTGCACTGAGACCCAAACTTTAGATTAGATAGTGTTTGATAGAGAGTGTTTACAGGAGGCAGATGTACACCAACCTAATTATATTTATGCTCATCATCTAACTTCCGATGACAACTGGGAGTTTGAAGGGCGCACATTCGTGAGTGACTTTCTCACCACTTTCATGCTGCCTAAATTCAAAGGGTATTCTATGCTGGCTCATAACTCAGAAGCGTGAGACTCCTTCTTTATGATACAGACTATGAATGGTGAAAAGGTGGCTCTAGAACTCATAACCCGGGCTCCAAATTGATACTGTTAACAGCGAGGCCTTTTCGAATAAGGTTCATCGATACCCTAAATTTTCTACCCATGAAATTGAGCAAATTATCCAAAGCCTTTGGTTTCCCAGGTTGCAAAGATTATTTCCCCCACTTTTTTAACACATGGGCCAACCAGAATTATGAGGGTTCCATGCCTCCACCCTCAGGCTACAGTGTCGAGTATATGATGCCTGCTGAGAAAGAGAGCTTTCTACAATGGTACTTTGAACACCATGAAAATAACTTTAATTTTCAAATCGAGTTGAAAGCGTACTGTCAGGCCGATGTAATGATCTTACGAAAAGCCTGCAACCTTTTCAGAGATGTAGTGGTGGAGATGACCAAAAAGTGAAGGTTTTGAACCCAACACTCCCCAGATGACAAAGACTGTAGAATACATAGACCTCTTCCAGAGAATCATGCTGGCTTCCGTGTGTATGTCTATCTACAAACACATATTTTTGAAACTGTACAGCATAGCCGTAGTACCGTCAGACCTGTATAATGATAAACAGAAGTGCTATTCAACCCCCTCGATCCAGTGGCTCATGTATATCTCGGACTTAGAAAACATAGCCATTCAACATGCTTTACAGGGTGGTGAATATCACTTTGGGCCTTATTATCTTGATGGTTATGCCATAATTAATGGTGTGCCAACTGCCTTTGAACTGTTGAGACGGGTGAGTCACCTGAAAAGCAGGATGTCTGCAGAGGCGATGGTATGCCCCAACCTCCTGGAACACCTCTCGGCATTTCCTGGTGGACACAGAAGCCCCAGCAGGTGTCCCAAAAGGAAAGGGGAAATGGAAGAGAAAGAGACAAAACACAGCCACGTCTTTCCGGTCCAGGCAGGCACCCTGTATCTTCGGGGGGGCAGGTCGTTGTTGACAGAGTGATAGTAGAGTTAGTTCACTCAACTTTTTGAAATGGAATCTCCCTTTCTGAAATGGGCACGGGAGCGGTAGAAGAACACTGGGATGCTGCAGCACCTTTCTTGGATAATAATAACTGTTGGCACAATTACTAGCACTGCATTACCAAAACCCCAAACTGAGTACCATAACATTAAGTACTGCGACACTAGACTGGTTTCACAGAGATTCACTGTTGCACACTACAATTAGAACTGTGGTTGCACTTATCATGCAAAAGAAAGACAAACAAGAGCATTAATTATATCACATGTAACTTTCCTGTATGCATAGAGTTAAATTAAAAGGAACAAAAACAATCCAAGAAATTCAAATTTCCCCTCTGGGTTCAAACAGTTAGGGTGGCACAGTTTGATTTGGTTTCACTGTGAGTGTGTGAAAAACCCTTCAAAAAGCAAATTCCCCAAACCTGAAACACAGGCATGAATGACACAATTTAAATCCAAGAGTTATGCTATTAGAGAAAGAAAAGTCACGAAAATGCTCTTTTAAAATACCCCTGTCACTTTTTGTAGTAGGCTTTGGGGTTTCCAGAGCGGTGTGTTGATGAGGCCGCTAAACAAAAGTACATAGATGACTATTACACTCACAAGGGTATATGTTTGAGACCTGAATTGATCGAGGTCAGCCCTGCCCGCCACCAGTTAGCCAAACTATGCCTCAACTCCTTATGGGGGAAATTCGCACAGTGTACAAACTTGTCAAACATGACCATGATAACAGATCCTGATGAGTTGTTTAAGTACCTTTTTGCCCCCAGTTATAAGGTGTCCAGTTGCGAGTTTATCGATGATGAGACAGCCGCTCACTGTTGGAAGTACACTAAAGAGTACCCCACAACGTGTAACAATATAAACATATTCATAGCATAATTCGCAACTGCTCATGCCCATTTAGAGCTTTACAGAGTGTTAGATAAACAGCAGGACAGGTGTCTGTATCATGAAACAGACTGTTATATTTGTGAGTAAAGTAGGTGATGTGGATGCCTCCATTAGGCAATTATCTAAGGGATTTGACCAGCGAAATACAAAAGGGCGAACACATAGTAGAGTTCACCTCATCAGGTCCTAAAACCTATTCATATAAAACCTCAAACAATATTATATGTATGAAAGTCAAAGGTATCACCTTAACTGTTAACAATACAGTAAAAATCAATTTTGACAGTCTTAAGGACCTGGTGAATGAACATGCTATGTCCGACACCCGTGAAAATAATAAAACAATTGTTGTACATCAGCTTAGCATAGTGCAGTCACAATCCAGCCTCTACATAAAACCTTACGTTTAGTGTTTGATAAAAGGGTCCTGACGAAGAACTGCAAAACCCTACTGTATGGCTATTAAAATGACATTAGACTCTCGAATCCCCACTACTATGGACATCCGTTTGCAACATCCGTTCTCTTGCATTCTAGCAGGTCCCTCAAATTGTGGTAAAAGTAATTTTATAAAGAAATTGTTAGGAAATGCACCCCATGTTCTATCCCAAAACCCAAATAAGACTGTATGGTTTTATTCATGCTGGCAAGATCTTTATACTGACCTATCCCTAAGGTTCACGCACATCAAATTTATAGAAGGCATACCTGGTAATCTCTGCGATGATGCACTGTTACCTACACACCTCATAAACATGATGATTGTAGACGATCTCATGTGTGAGGGTGGGGATCATCCAGAGATAGAAAAATCTTTTACCCATATTCTCACCATTGTAACCTGAGCATATGTTACATTGTGCAGAACTTGTTTTCAAGAGTAAGAGCAGTCGTTGTATAACTTTGAACACCTCATACCTTGTTTTACTAAAAAAGTCCCAGGGACAAACAACAAAAATCGATCATCGCTAAGCAGATGTACTCTTGGAAGCCTTTAACAACGCCACCGCTAAACCTCACGGGTACCTCTCGGTCGACTTAAAACACAAGACTCTAGAAGACTACAGACTACGTGCTGCTATTTTCCCACCAGATCTCCTTGTAGCTCACACCCCTAAATCTAGACCCCAGTTGTATAAAAAGAACCGCTAAAAATACTTTTTTAACATTTACTTTCTAAACCTTAAAGTATAAGGTGTTGACCATGTCTGCACGTGTACACCGTAGGTTAGCACTCCTAGAAAATGATGGTCACAGCTAGCCCCCAACAAAGAAAAGCCGTCCTTTGCTCAGCTTTGGATGATTTAGTGTCAGCCTTTCAGAAATAGCCCTACACACCCTAAATGGCAATTTCCCTGTATCTGAGAGTCAGTTCCGCACGCTGAAGAAGACGGGTGCCCTTAGCAAAAGGCTTAGTAATAAAACGGCGTCCCTCATTTCTAGGAAGGAACTTGTAAAACAGTTGGGAGGCTTTATATGAGCGCTCCTGGGCACAGCACTAACTTTAATTACAAACCTCCCAACTGGAAACTGATGAATTATGCCCAAAAGATGTACCTGGTGCAGCGTCAACAAATGGAGCAGTTGGGCCCTTCCACAAACACTACACCTAGATGCCAAAATTAAAAACATTTTAGACAGGATTGATTTAAAACCTTATGACAAAGTTGATCTTTACTCCAGAGTTCTTCAAAACTTCCGACAAACCTATAAGCAATGGACCTCTGAAAAAAAAGAAAATATTGACTCTATATTCCCAAGTCTCTGATCCGCCACCCCCAGCCCATACAATGCTTCAGGATCAACAGCACCAACAGCCATCGGTCTCAACATCCCCATCTTCAAACGTCTTTGTTGAAGAACTTTTAAAAAATGTGGGTCAGAGGTACAGAGGTGCAGCGCAAATGTTACTAAATACAATGGCTGCTTCTAAAGATCTAATCGCTTGGAATGAACGGGGTGAATTCCTCTATAAGGGGCAACCAGTTGTTGGGCCTCATATGTACAACCTCATTAAAGGTTTCAAACACCCCAAAGCCTTGCCGCTCCCAAAAGTGCCTTGAGGATTGGACCAGTTTCTACAGGCCACTGCAGAACCGAACGTTCCTTCTATGCTTGTTGGCAATACCGAACACCATAGGCTGCTTGAAAGATTGTAAGATCCTACTTAGAGCCCTCCAAGTACACCATCATCGTTTGTTTTGAAACCAACGTCTACTCCCCAACTGTCAACCTCATGGAACACTGCCCCCCCTAGGTTTGGCAGCTAAAAGGTTGTTGTCAAAAAAGAAATTGTGGTTAAATGTGTGATACTTGTGAGCCTCTGTATTTTGTTTTACAATGTCTGTGTGTATAGTTTTACAACAGTTAATATATTGATTACTTTCCTTTCAACATTTATTTTAATTAGTCTGTTTGGATATTTATTGATTGTACTAAATTCTATATAATTATGTGTAATAAACTATTGTAACCTTTTCATCACTCTTACGTCATATTTTAACATTTAAAAAAATATTTTTTTAATGTTTATATTGGTATGAAGACGTATAGCCTGGTATTAAGCTTAAATTATTTTATTGTAGACATTTAACGCCACACGTACATATGCATTACAAGGCCTTACACTTTTGACAAATGGCGTATTCTGTTTGAACAGAGCGTGATGTAGGCCACGCATTTTCTTTTACACATTTCACACCAATACTATCATTGTTTACTTGATCGATCAAATACAAATTTAGAAAACTACTAAACGTCATACCCTCAGACATTTTACAAATAAAATATATGCAGTGCTTCCCACATGTGATGGCTAGAGGATCCTGCACCCGCGTCTTGTTATACTCGACACTAACAACTGTTTTCTTTAGATAATTGAATACATGTCTTGTATAGATACTATGAGATTATTGTGATCCCCATTTTCATATCAGGCGTCAGACCAAAAGCGAAAAGGGTGTAACCTGTCCCATAACCTTCTCTTGATGCGACGACTCCCAACTCCCTCAGATGTTTTCCTGTTATTGACACCAGACCGAGATATTTTCAGATAAAATTAGAAGTTCCAAAACTCTGCATGTACAGCTTCACAGGAATCATAGCACCCTCATCTACCAGTGCTGCGTAGTTGATGTCATAGTGCATGAAATTGAAAGGGTTTGAGGTATACAGCCCTCTTAAATTGGTGTTGTCCACAACCCCTATGATAATAAGTTTCGGTAGTTGACCCAGAAATTAATTTTGCTGTTGGGTTAATCGGGTACCTGTGGGTATGCTAAATATCTTCAGATTCGCTCTTTCCACTGTGTACTTGGCATGTGATAGCTGTAGGGCCTCTGCATGAGCCAGTCTGATGCTTGGTGACACTTTCACTCTCTTTAAAAACAAACTGGCGGACAGTATAACAAGTTTATACAGTTCTGCATCCTCACTGATGAGACAGAATGAGCCCTTGTTGCGGGTTAGTTTGATTTTAAGATTGATACCATTGACTAGTAGCTTATCTTGGTAGAAAAGGTCTGAATGTATGCGACCTACGAGGTCAAACTGTCTACTGCCAACGGCAAAGTTTGCTCTTTTTACAAAACCCGGATTGTGCCCATCCAATGCCGTAGCTTTGAAATGATCTTAATTATCTCTGGAGAAGAGTCCTGCTGAAAGCTGAGTGTCCAGGGCATCATGGGTGTAATTCAGAATATTCTCAATGTATGCCTATATGTGTACATGTTATCATTCTGCGTGATAAGCCAATCCCTGAGGGTGACGTCCACCTGATTAAACATGGTTGCTATGGGATAAGCGATCGTCACCACTAAAGCATTGTTTTCTATGTTGGAACAATCCACTTTTCCAATTTTACAGATGAGATGTAGCAGCGTATTGTTTTGATCCAGAAACATATCCGTGGACCCTGACACACAAAACTCTATTGGCGCCAAAGGCGTAAAAGCAGCTTGCGGTGATACCTCCATGAAAAAACTGTTTCCAATGCTAGTCTGTGTGGGTTTTAGGGAAAACAGGTCTAACTTCGATTTAGGGCATTTACCGGATACACAATGTACAAAGGCCATGTTTGCACAGTGTTCAGCTTTTAAAAAAATATTTACATTTGTGCTCCTTTTCTTCCTCTTCTTCGTACCTCTCTTCCTACTTATGGATCTTCGTTTGTGAGCAGTTTTTGAAGACCGGCATTTTTTTTATAGGAGACAGGCAGCCCCCTGCACTTTGAAACACTGCACTTCCTTTTAACATGTGTGCGAGACTTGTACAACAACCCCACTACTTCTTGAGACTGTTTATTCATACGTTCGACAGCAGCAGAGGTCACGGAACCCACAATGTCCTGTGCAATGTTCGTAGCAGACGCTTTGATGTGCAGTTTTGCAATTTCATAGCCTCTCCTCAAGAACGGCATAGCTCTTCTAAACAAACTACAGAAGAAACCCCCCAAACCTGCCCCGTACATAACATGAGCCCCTTGAAAGTACAGTGGTGGGGTTCCATATCCATCCTGGATTATGTAATAATCCCTATACATACAGGGGTGGCAGTATGTTTTCGTAATCACCATGAGGATTTGTTAATAGTCGCTGCCGCATAGTGGTCCTAAATTAAGCTTAGCTATAACTTTCCCATATTTAAAGGACACTGGTTCAGCCTGATTGTTGTAGATCATGATTATAATGGTGTCAAAATGTTTTTTAGAAACTGACACGTGGTCGGGTTTGTTTTATTGTATAATAACCATTGTGTTATTTTCGCCCCACACCTGGACCCATTTTAGCAACGGCGAATAACTATCCCTTATTTTCTGCAACTCTCTGATGTTTCTCTACACATAGAGAGTATAGAAACTGCTGTTAATATCGGGGCACAAATGGCCCAGTTCTATTTGAGTCCTGTTATGTTGTGCTGTCCCTAAAACCCTTCTTAATTTACCTGAACAGTTACACACTGTATTGCGACTTTGAGAGCCACCTTCTGTCTAACATTATCTACCATTAGATGAACATTCATGTACGTTTCAATGTTGCCAATAGATTTGTTGATGGCGTCAATCACTGATGCAATTGTTGGGTAATAGCCTTGAGGAAATCCTGCGTGGATGCTCAAAGGGTCCTGCTCACGCTTTATAATAAATTTGACCTTGAGCACTGAAAAAGTATTCAATTTTCGAGGGTATTGGATCTCCATTAGGGCAACCTCCCAATCCCTTTTCAGGTCTACGAGTTTAGCCAATTTCACTGTATAATTAGAAATGTGATTGTCAAGGAACATGTCCTTTGATGCGTTGGACTGCAGCGAAATATAAAACAGGGATGTCTCCATCTCTGCGTCTACAACAACACACCATCGTACTCACACAACCTGCACAGAACTGGCCAAAACCCAACAGTTACATTTCTCGGGCCACCCTCGTCAATTGACAAAAACCTGCTGGTTAGTGCCTCTACCTTTCCTTTTCAGAATCTTTTCAACCCTATACACCCTGTGTGGATCATTAATTACCTTCTGTAGCTCCTCCTTGTAAAAGACACCCACCACCTTTTCCCCATCGTAGTCCTTCAGCCTGTACATATATACATCCTCTTTAAGAACCACACTTCCCACTATAAATATCTCATCATTAAAGTCTGTTGGTAACCCTTCGTAAAGACAACTTTTCATTTTGAAACCCTAACATGGTCACCTTCTTTTAAAAGCGGCTTCTTTACACCTGCTGCCATCCGATTCCCGTACACATTTCTCCACACCTTTAACGAGTTATTTGTTGTTACATTTACGGGTACCTTTTTGATGGTTCTGTGGTAAGTGGCATTATAAACGTCTAATAAAGCCTATAGAACATCCACATATTGGTAAGTGTAGTAGGCCATAAAATATTTCCACGTTTTAGACTTTAATGTTCTGTTAAAACGTTCTATAAGTGCAGCTTTTACCTCAGTGTGCATTACAAAATGCTTAACATTGTGCTGTTTTAGTAATTTCTGAAACGTTCTGTTTAAAAACTCTTTTCCAGCATCTGTTTGCAGTTTTTGAGGTGTCCTTTCCTGAAGATGGCTTTAAAGGCGTCGGTCACACTGCTCCCACTTTTATCGAATAAGGCTTCTGCGTATGCGTACTTAGATAAGACATCAATGACAGCTAATATATATCAAGCAACATTATTGTGCTTTGCTAAATCTTGAAGATTGATTATATCCATCTTCCATTGATAACCTACTTGAGCATTAACATTTGTAGGTCTTCTCTTAAGCCACTTCCAGGTGGGCTTATGGAGTGAATACGCCTCTTCCCCAGATAACCATGACTTCACCTGTGCTCTGTTTACAGCTCATTTTCAACTAGAGCCCATCTAAACAGTGCTTCGGCACCTCAAAACTACGACACCACTTGTATTGTAATAAAGCTTCCTTAACCCACCACCACCGGACATGTTATCAGCTGTTACAAGCCATGAAATGAAAGACAAATGTTTTGTGTGAGGCAAATTTATTAAAAATAAAGAATATTAGCACCACATAAACACAACATACTTTACAGTTTCTAGCTATTGGTCTTATGGGTGTCATTGCCGTACAACATGTTGACTTTTCACTATGCGTATATGGCAGGCTTTGGCGGTACAAAAGGGGCTGACACTGCGTAATTAGGTAGATAAACCAATATTTTAATTTTCTTTCAAATTGGAAATACAGTCCAGTATCCGTTCTATGTTTCTTGTGGTTCTTGGGGTTGTGTTTCAGTTCTCCGTTAAGTGTTATCCTTTCTTGTTTCCTTTTCTCTCTTCTAGGTCGGCTATTGTCGGGTTCTGGATGCTCCAGCGCGTTTACCGGAAAAATAAACAGAAAACGCGAAGGTGAGTTGGTGGGGTGGTTCTGGGGTTATCTTAGGGGAATAGGTGGGGAAGGGATCTCCCAGAGGGAGAGTGTGAGGGTATCCCACTGTGAGCATGAGGAAAGGTGATTGTGGTGGTGATTCTATTAGTGCCTATAATATTTCTTAGTGCTTCCCAATTAGGGGGTGAGAGGTACTCTTCCTAGTTGGTGGGTGCCACACTCCTTTTCCCCTCTCCCACCTCCCCTGGTCCCTTCCCCTGTGCCCCTTTCACTGTGGCCTCCCTCGTCCCCAGGAGGGACCGTACCTTGGAAAGCCACGACCCTCCTGGGTCGTGGCGGGTTCCTCGGGGTTGCTGCTCCTGCGCATCCCTGGAATGGGTGCTGTTCTTCTCGGCTCCTGAGAAGAGTCGTCGCTCGTCCTGTTCTTCCGTGTTCTGGTCTCCGTCTTCGTTCCTCTGCTCCGTGGCGTCCTGCCCCTTCTCCTGGGAGTCCGTCTTCTTTTCAATGTCCTGCAGCCAGAAGTCCGTTCCCGATGCGTCCAATAGCGTTCCCATGTTACCATGGAAACGCGGAAATGACGTAACGGGGTCGGCCGAAGAGTTCCGGTTCATGGGAGGAGGAGACGCGGTCTCGGAAACCCGTCTACAGCGTACATAGAATGACACATGATACATGCATTACTAGGTCCCCAACCCCTTCTCGGTCTCAGAATCACCAGTTTTGCTATTTTTATAGATATACACTTGATAAGTCTAGACACGACTTCCCACTCACCCCTTCTATCATTTTGTACACTTAGTATACTGATAGCATTCATAAGTTCATACAGTTCTAGACCTGACAATACAAAACCCGTATTTGTGAAATAATCATCGGTCAGAAGCTCCAAAGCTGTGTGTAACACGGTCGTTGACAAAAGTCTTAACTCACACATACACCCATTGTACGCGCTCCAGTATCTATCCATTGTAGGCATCCACGTGTTGATACACCAATTGGTTTTAAATTCAGGAATGTCGCAGAAGCCCCGTAGCTGATGTGTCCAGGGTGTAACTCATAGACATCTTGCTCCGCATCACTCTGATTCTCATCCTAAAAGGGAGTAAGGCCCTGATTTATACTTTTTGACGCAAATCTGCGCTAACGCAGGTTTGCGTCAAAAAGTTTAACGCTGGCTACAGCCATTCCTAGATGCCAGCCAGGTGTCATATTTAAGGAATGATGCTAGCCAGCGCCAAGGACTGGTTAGCGGCAAAATAACTGATGCTAACAGGGCAGGGGAGGTGTAGGGAAGAATGGGGGTTGTGCGTCAAAAAATGGTGCAAGTCAGGTTAGTGTAAAAATACCATCATTTTCTGACACACAACCCCATGGGCATGACTCCTGTCTTAGCAAAGACAGGAGTTCTGTCCCCTGGGCATGGCCATTGGGCACAGTGCCATGTAGGGGGCCCAATTTAGGCCCCCCATGGCACTTATTAAAAAAGAAAATAAAACGTACCTGGACTTACCTTAGATGGATCCCCCATCCATGGGTGTCCTCTAGGGGTGGGTGAGGGTGGCAGGGGGTGTCCCTGGATCAGGGAAGGGCACCTGTGGACTGCTTCCATGGTCTCTTACCATGGAAATGAGCCCACAGGTCCCCTAACGCCTGCCCTGACCCAGGTGTTAAATAATGGCGATAAACTGGCTTAGCGCCATTATTTAAGGCCCTCCTCCTCCCATGCGTCATTTTTGCACGGGAGGATAAATAAGGCGCAAATGCCTTAAAGTCATTTTTTGTCCGAGAACGCCTAGCTTGTATCTCATTGATCCAAGGTAGGTTTCAACAGTAAAAAAATGACGCAAACTCCATAATTTTGACGCTAGATGGTCTAGAGCCAAAGTATAAATATGGAGTAAAGTTTGCACCAGATTTGCATGAAAAAAATGACGCAAATCCGGCGCAAACAGAGTATAAATATGCCCCTAAGTATGTAACATTAAATAACGCAGTTATGGCCTGCTACCCTTGACCTCTGTATTTAAAAAAAAAAACTTTCATTGGGCTAAAGACTCCATTCTTCTATTTCTATAATAAATGTCACACATTCATCTTTCTATGACCCTATCTATCAATCTTCTGTCAAATTAGGTACACATCCCCAGCATACGTTCGGATTTTGGGCAGGGCTCACCCGGGAATCGGATCTCATTGACTGCTGCTGCCAAGACCTTAATCTTATCAGCATGGACATATTTCTTCACTGAGGACAACTCGTACACCACCCTTAGCAACTCATATACTTTGTGCTGGTCTAACCTGCAACTTATGTGCTGAATTGTTCTTGCTTTGTACGACTTGTATAAACACTTGTGAGCCTCCTGCTGTGGTTTGTTCATTTTATGCCAATAACAGAGTTTATAATAGTCGCGTTTAACACATGTGTTCACAACGATCGCTGGAAAACCTTTAACACGCCATATGGCGTTATAGAGTACTCCCTAAGTTTCCTTTTCAAAATCTGTGCTATTGTAGGTGCAAACACATTTCTTACGTGGCTCTTTGTTCTGGCTTGTAATACTTTCAGACTGTCTGGAACAGCATAAGCAGTAAAAATTTACTTTGTTAACCTTTGGCGCAGACCCCTCTAGCATATCTCTTTTTGCAGTTGTTTTCTACGGTTCAAACAGAAAGAAAAAGACAAACTATTAGTTTAAAGTATGATATCAGCGTGTACACGATGAATGTCTATAGAGTTTTTCTACTAACCTCATTTCCGCTAAACTCTGTGGCTGCTCTGAAAACTTGTGAGTTGCATAGGTCCATTGGTGTATAAACGGCATCAGAGTTTACACTTGCCAGCTGTATGACGACTGCCTCAGGATCAGGGTCCTCCTGAAAGCCATATCTTCATAGACCAGTGAATTCGCTGGTGTTATACATTCTTCATCGTTTTCGGTGTCGATTAAGTTGATTCCATCATTTAATTTGTCTTTCAAGGCTTCGCTGCCACAGCTGTCAGCCTTAATAGGGGATATGAGTTGTGGCAAATCCTTGAGGCTGAGCTTTTCAAGCCAATGGCAAAGTTCCTCTTGGAATCCGGTAACGTCACAACCCCCATCCTTAGGGGGAGCTGGTTGTGCATTCTCATCCAACACCGAAGGTGTTAGGGTCCAATAATATCTATTGACAGTGTTCTGGGCTCATGAGGAAGCGGCTTTTCTGGTGAGAGCATTGTATCTCTTCATTATGCCCTAACAACCTAGTTCAGCTATGGTTCACGGTTTGGCACACAGCTCTAGCCAGCTCCTTATATATAGTCAATAGAATTGCGTACTCCTCTACAGCACATAGTGGTCACATGCTCTCCTTGATGGCTCTGATACATTGAGGGGTTACACGTAACGCTAACCATGTGTCATGACCTTTGCAACATTTGGCCAGCCCCTATTTTAGGATTAGCCAACAGTGTGGCGGTTCGGCCTTACATTTCCAATACTCCACCCTGTGAGGAGGCACCCAAGCAGCCACATGGTCCTGAATGTCTGACATGTCAAGACTTGTACTCTTAGGCGCAGAAGCAGGATGCACACCAGCAGGGCCCCCATTTTACACAACCCATAAACCTAGACACAGGGTTAGGAGCCTGGCACACGACTAACACGTGACCCCATGATGTCCCAACCCACGTGACACTTCTACACTTACATCAGTTCCGGGGCAGGCTCTCAGGGGCACCGGAAGTCCCGTAACAGATGTAACATCAGTTCCAGGGGGGCGGGACAACTGTCACTTTCTAGATTGATGAGGAAAGGTATCCCCTTATTCTACTTACACATTGCCTTTAAGTTTAGCCTTACTGATCTGTGCCAAGTTACCAGAGGGTTAGTAATATAGCTTTCTTATGCCTCACCCTGACTGAGACTGAGGTTCTTGCTTGAGTAGAGTTTCACCTCCCCCATCAGTATTCCAATTTCTTACAAATACTGGCTATCATGATTGTGACATAAAATCGTAAAATGTAAGTAGTCAAGTGTCTATTAGAATACTAGCAGAAGTTTTTCGTTTTTTTTTTTTAAAGTCTCTCTTACACACTTTCATTTGAGATACCACGTGATGGACGCCAGGTGTTGTACCTTCCCTTGTAGGCATTAATTTGCATGGCGACGCTATTTAGAGATAAACCCCTCAACAGTGTGCTATTTAGCTACATTTCTTATTGTTCTCTTTCTATATTTCTTTCCCAAACCAAATTATTTTGTCAGAGCTCACAAGAGCAAGATTTCCCAAGCCTTTCTGGTCAAACATTTGCCAAAGGTTTTTTCCCCTATCTTCACAAACATACATGCACAATCAACTTGAATGTCGATCCGAAAACGTATTAGAGAGTCTGATCAGAACCAAGTGACGACTCCTAAGATCCACGTAAAGGCTCAGATTGATTGGGCCGTGAGAAGCAAAGCCTCTCTTAGTCATATGGATTAAACCGCGTAGGATAGTTAAGTCAAAGACAAAGAGTCGACCGCTTTGCCCGATGGACACGAAAGAGCAGCTTATGGGTTGAAAAACGACGGAAAAGCGGTGACATTTTAAGAGTACTAAGAACAGGGCTCGAACGAGCTTTGTGCAGCAGTCTTAAAGTTCAGGTAAACTTTCGAGAATGTACACCACGGATCATGAACACCTTGCTTTTCTGTAGTTTATTTCAGAAAAACTCTGTACTTGCTCTTCTCAAGAGAAGAAAAATCAGCGTTTGCACTAATGTCTTGCTTCATCAACTGCTGGTTGGGTCTGTAGATAAAACATGCATTGGTTTGTGTGTCCACAGGTCGGAACATAACAATGCATGTGTCATCTGAGTTTCCTTATTTGGTGATCACCTGTTTTTTGATTGTTTAAGACCATTTTGACCATCCTGCAGTTAGAAAAATGTCCCCCAAGTATTTCTCTGTTTAAAGTGTTCGGAGTAAATTCCGGAACTGCAAAATTTGAAACACTGATATCAGTACGGGGTCCCATTTGCACTGAAAGGTTTGATGTCGCCAAGACATGGGCACAGAAAGGTCTGCAAGATTAGTGCGTTGTAGACTACTTTAGACTCTGAGGAAGTGATGTTGGATGGGCCGGATGTGGAGGAGCAGAAGAACAGATACAGGATAGAGACCACAATCATGTGGGACACTAGAACCACACCATTGGGACTTCTCTGTTCGTACATATGGGGGAAGATACAAAATAAAGGCAAGAGATCAACCTGCTATGTGTGCCACATTCTGGCTGTGATGGTATTGTAGATTTTTAGCAGAATGATGCCTTGTGCATTTCCAAGCTCCTTTACATTTCCCTAAACTCTCTGCTTTTCCACACTCATCATTTTAACTGATCTCTATCTGCTCTGGTCTTTTCTTCCCATGGTCTCTCTGCTCTTGATTGATTAATTTACTCTCTTTCTACATTTCATAATCGTCATCAGTGTATTGATAAACTCCCTGTTTCCCATAGTCTCCCAGGTCTCAATTGCTTTTTGTGACCGCTTTGTTTCTTCGTAGTCTCTCCACTGATCCTGGCCTCTTTGACCCCTACTGCAGGGGTATAATGCAGACCTCTGCAACCCTTGGGGTGCAGGGGAAATCACAACTCTTCAGTGGGCCCACAATCCTTCGAGGGCCCACTATTCACCCTAAGGCCAATGAACCTTTGTAAGATAAGGGAGACTTAAGGGCCCCAATCACATTTTATAGGGATGTTCTATCATTTTGTTCCATCATTTCATCTCTGCTCTCCAGTGTCTCTGTTCTCCCACATCTCACACATCACCCAGTGTCTTTCTGTCATCACTGGTCTCTCTGCCCTATTGCCGCTCTCACGTTTCACTTCTCTGCTGTCTCTGCTCTCTCTGCTGCAGCACATCACTTAACTCATCTTGGGGTACCTAATCTTCCAGACTCTTTGACAACCTGGACCTCCCATTGCTTCCTACATTCTTTACTTTTCTTGGTTTTTCACTCTCCTCCCAGGTCTCTCTACCTTCCCCAGTCTTTGTGCCCTCCTTGATCTCTTTGGCCTCCATAGTCCTACTGACTGCTATGTTTAAGTCCATCTTTCTGTGTCTTTCTCTCTTCTGTCCTTCTTCTTTATTTATTGTGAAAGGCTCTTACTCATCAAGGGTCTTGTGTAATAATATCTCAAAAAAGAAATGTTAAATTGAGAATAATAATGATTCACAATTTGCAATTCCTTATTTGGAATTTACTAAAATGTATCCAGTAGAGGTGGATGCACTGTGTGCATCCACCTCTACTGAATGTATTGGTATTTTGCTAAACAAAATATGTATTAATAGTTTGGTTCTGAAAAAGCTAAATCATTACAATTCAACCTACCTCATTAATATGCCAAATTGTGACCTACCATAATTGGTTAGAGTCGCAGGCATGGTGGACTACTGTAGTAAAAAGACTACCATGTCTGTGAATGATTTTAAATCAAGCATTCTTTTTAAGAAAACAGGTTGGGTTTTTAAAAAATTAAACATTTCCCAACCATTTTTGCTTACAGAGAACACTGTCTGCAGCTAAAAATGTTTTTGTTCACATTCACAAAGGTAAATGTTTTGTGAATGGATTTTGGTTGCAAAACATTAACACATAACTTAAGGATCGATATTTAGAACGCCCTTTACATGCAGCTTCCAAATACCGATTTGGTATTTACTCTCGTATACCCATTAGGATTTGGTAATGTGTTACGGAAACACAATTTAGTCTTTGTACATGTACATTTAAAAACGCTTTTTCGCATTCTCACAGGATCCAATTTGATCTTTGTGACCATACAATTATTTTGTAGATGCTGTCTTTCTAATGAATATGAAAGGTTATGGACGTTCAGCTTTTTGCATTATAATATTAACAATTGGTCAGGCTCTGGTCTGTGCCTGTACAGACATGATTCAATTAACTTACCTCATTAGATTAAGACTTTTATCATCATTAAACTTACACTTAAACTTTAAGAGTTCCTTGATCCTTCTATCCTCTCTTGCTTGATCGATCATTCTGTTCTATGTGCCCTGGCTATATTTCTACCTCATTAAAATATACTTAGTAATATTTGTTTGTAGAAATTCACATTACATTTCAAAAGTGTCTTGATGGCAGAAATCGTAAGGAGAACACATACTTTCAGTAATAGTTTTAAAACGTATAACTAGAGCATTAAAACTTTCAAAATTGTAAATAGCTATTAAGACAGGCAAAATGTGTGAACATCGTTGGCCAAGAACTGTTGATTGTCTTAATACCCTTGGTAATTCAGTACATGCACTGGGAGTCCAGCCCAGGCATCATGTTGGTATCTTGTTAAATAGCAATCCAGAATGTTTGGGAATAAGAAATGTGGCTGTATAGAATTCTGAATTTACACATCTTAAAGCAGGTATTAGACCTATTGCATAGCCTCACCTGTCACAAGGGTGCTCATAATACTCATCTTAACCCAGAGACAGGATTCCCCTAAATATAGATCAGTCATCAGAGTCTCAAGTTTTAGAAAATAATATTTGGGAAGCAGAAACATCACACTTTGGAATGAACATAAGCATCACTGCCATGGATTTATGTTTGCAGTTGTTCTCTCATGTCAGGAGTCATATTTGGGAGAGTAACCAGTGTCAATATTACTTCAGTTTTCTTGAGACTGAGATCACTGTATGCAAATGTTGGCACTTAGGATATTTCTGAAAGGTCGTCCTTATAGTTCAATAGTGTTTTCAATCACTATGTTCTCATTTACTATCAGTAATGTTTTCTCTTTCCAAACCTCTTGCTTTAATAAACAGACCAACATTTCTGCTAACCTTTCCTCCTCTATGGGATCTCTGAGAAAATGAGGAATATGAGTATTCATCAAGTCTTGTGGCTAGATGCCCTATTTACATGCTTTATTCAAGAACTCTCTTAGGGGCATGGTTATACTTTTTGGTGCAAAACTGCGCTAACGCAGTTCTGCATCAAAAAGTTTTGCACCAGCTTGCACCGTTCTTGAGCGTCAACCAGGCACCATATTTATGGAATGGTGCAAGTCGGCGCAAAGGGTAGGCTAACGTAAAAAAATAATGACATGAGCCGGGTGGGGGTGGCAGTATGGGAGAAGTGGGTTTTGCACCAAAAAATGATGTTAGGCAGATTAGAGTAAAAGAAAATTACTCTAACCAGACTAGCATGATTTTCTGATGCAAAACCATCAGTACCACATGACTCCTGCCTTAGAAAAGACGGGAGTCATGCCCACCACCCCAATGCCCAGAACAGGGGACCAGGGTCCCTGGGCATGGCCATTGCACCCAGTGCCATGTAGGGGGGGGGCATTTCAGGGCCCCCAATGACACTTAAAAAAAAATACTTACCTGTACTTACCTATATTTACCTGGCTGGGATGGGTTCTCCCATCCTCCGCTGTCCCTTTAGTGTGGGTAAGGGTGTCTCTGGGAAGGGCACCTGTGGGCTTATTCCATGGTGTTCCACCATAAAAATAGGCCCTCAGGTCCCCTATCGCCTGCCCTGGCCCAGGCGTTAAATAATGGTGCAAAGCAAGATTTGCACCATTATTTGACCCCTCCTCCCTCCGTGAGTGATTTTAGCACAGGGATAAATATGATGCTAAGACCATAGAGTCATTTTTTTGTATGGGAACGCCTACCTTGCATCTCATTGACGCAAGGTAGGTTTCCACGTCCAAAAAATGACTTTAACTCCATAACTCTGGCGCTAGACAGGTCTAGTGCCAAAGTATAAATATGGAGTTAGTTTTGCACTGAATTTGCGTAAAAAAGAAATGGCACAAATTTGACACAAAACAAGTACAAATATGTCCCTTAGTGTTATTTGGGCACTCTGGGGTTTCTCTGTCCAACACAGAAATGTTCTCTTTTACTTCATTGATTTCTCTTTGCTGCTGATGACTCTTTCCGCAGACTTTACCAAAGACAACCCCTTGAAGATTTTGAAATCCTATTCATAGCAAATTACTAATTAAGGGCATCTTTGTTCATAGTTCTAAACATTTGATCCTGAAGTGTCTCTGTCCTGCGTGTCCAGAAGGGTATATGGAATGTCTACATCTGTAACCATTATAGATAAGTATCACAGGGGAGTAAACAAATACCATACCTCCCATTTAATCTGTTCCCATAAACTTTCAAATAGCTCTTGCCTAAGAAAGAAATAATCTAATATATGATCCATAAGGGTACGGTAGAAACAATACACACATTTGTCATGGGTTTACCAAACCACGCATCTACCATGTTTAACTGCCCTGCAAATTCAATCAGTTCTAAACCAAGTCTATGTTCAGGACCAGGCTTCAGGCTGAATACATATTTCCAAGAAGACTTTACACAATTATAATCTCCCACTCAGATTATTGGGCTTCCTAGTCACAGTGTAATTAGATTGAACAATTTAGATAAATAGGACATCTCAATAAACAGATGTCTTGAGCATCTAAATTACCATACACCATTACACAACTTTGTCTCAAATGTTTTGTGGCAGCAAAGTGACTTTTAATAGAACACTGATATTTAGCCAAATTGCTACCCCCCCTTGAGAAGGAGGTATAAGATGATGAATACAATCCACCTCTCTGCTTCTTGGAAAACAGTATGCCCTGTTTTAGTAATTTGTGTTTCTTGGGGGCATTCAATCATTAAATTTGTCATTTTAAGAACGAGAACACTTTATGTATTTTATCATGTGTAATTATGGAGACCATGGGTGTCATCAAGGACATATTTTCTGGGCCAACCATATACTATGTTTATAATTTTCTTGTGACTCAAGTCTACTAGTGTCAGCCATCGGATCACTCTACTCATATTGATGCATTTGTTGTGTCCAAATCGTCAGTCTCTCTCATTCTTTTATTTGTTACACAAAAATAAAAACAACAACCAAACCAAAACATTGGGCCCAACCTTGGATTAACAGTATCACACAATCTGAAACATTCCATAACACAGACACCAGTGGAGTTCCTGTGTGTTTTCATATGAGTTAAACCATTTTTTGCACTCTCTTGTAAACCCAAGATTGCCATTAAGGTAAAAATATAACTATTTCTGTTCAATATTGAAATCCACAATAGAACACACACCCTCTTCAATTTGAACAATCAACTAACATTGTTTCTTCAGAGTTTACTGGTATTTTATAAGGTTACTTGAGAACAGGTTCCTCCTATTATTCAACGAGGCCACTACCGGCAGAGTATAAGTTGATGTAATTTCTGGTATCTACTAGAGAGACTCTGATTCCTTTGGCTAATTACTGTTCATTGTCAATCATTAAGGCAGTCCCAGGCAGTTTCAGGGGGGTGGGAAATGTGGCATATCATCCTTTATAAGCTTTAAATCTGGAGGAAAGAGCAAAATAGTATGTCTAAAATATTTGAGCCAACAAGCCTTCATATAGTACCATAGTGGCAGTTTCATTTTTTTTTTTTTTTTTTTTACATTCACATTTATTTCTTTTTGAAACAGGGAACAAAATAAAACAACATTACAGTGAGTACTGTAGAGCACAGGTACATAAAACAGATCCGCACATGATTCGCACTTGGTAACCAAATTCACTCCTCCCCGGCCCAGGGCAAATGCATTGTTTAGTAGTTCAGTCCACGGCGTGCCCTCCATTTCCTCGAGATCACCTCATACTTCTGAGGAAAGTCCCATGCATCATAAATTGTATTTTCTACTTGAGCGCACCAGTCCATCCCTGCTCGCCATTTCGTGACTGACAGCTCCTCAGGACTTTTCCATTGTTGCACAGTATCTCGTTTGGCCACAATGCAGGCTAGTCCAATGAATGTTCTCTCCATTTGGGCCCCCCCCCAACTCCTCCAAAGGGCCCAATATCACCACCCTCACAGTCAAGTCAATCAAGTGCCCTAGTGCCGCAGAAACCTCCCAAAAGGGGCACACCTTCAAGCATTCCCAGGTGACATGTTAGAGATATGCCCCCAGTTGTCCACACCTTGCGCATTTCGCAGAAGTCCCAGAGCTCATGTGTTGCAAATGCCGTGGAGTGAGGTATGTCATGTGAAAATAGTTAATCTGCATACTCGAACACACAGATATTGCTAGCTCTTGGGGTGCAATGTAGGCCTCCCCCCAATCATCCTCATTCAAGTCTCCCACCCAAGACTCCCACCTATCAGTAGCCCAGCAAGTCCTTCTGGTGTGTTAGTGAGTGGTAGGTCTGGGTAATGGCACCCCTCCCCAGTCTTCCCATCAAGAGGTTTGCCTCAAGAGGGCTGTGATCAGGGAGGGACAAGGTCGGAGACACGTGAGTTCCCAGGGAGTGGAGTAACTGGAGGATATGGAAAATCTGAGTATTAACAAATGCATAGTGATCCTCTAGCTGATAGAATGACATCAGCCCCTCAGTATTAGTCACGTCACCCAGATAAGTAATTCCAATACAGTCCCATTGTTTAAACCCCTCTAACTCAGAGACGTGCCGGAGCCACGTGTCCTGCCATAAGGGTGTCAATTTAGTGAGGAGTCACTCCCACCCCATCAACCCCAGAGCTGCCCTGGGGCACTTTACCGCCACTTGTGTACACAGAGGGGCAGCTCGGGGAACCCAGCCTCCGTATAGCAGTCCCAGGAGGCCCTCAAATCCCGCATGCCAGATCTCCAGCCGGTAAGCCAGGTCGTCCCAACCTATATTAAAACACTCGTTAATGGGGGCCATCTGGCCCACCAAGTGGTAGATGTTTAAGTCCGGTATTCTCATCCCGTCCTCATATGGAGATTTCTGTGCGGAGTTGAAGGCCACACTGTGTCGCCCTCCTGCCCATATAAAGGAGGTGAGCTTAGAAGTAAGGGATTGGAACAAGGCCCGGGGCACCAAGTACGGGACGTTTGCCAAGATGTACAAGTATCGAGGGACACAGATCATCTTAAAAAGAGCAGTGCAGCCCAGAGGGTTCAGGGGGGGGCGTCGCCACCACTCCAGGTCCGCAGACAAGGCTGGCGCAAGGGGGTGGAAGTTTAATTCCTAGGCCAGCTCTGGGATTGTCCAGAGATGGATTCCCTGGTATTTGAAGGCATTACGCTTTACAGGAATGGTAGGACACCATTTGTTTCCCCTAGCCTGGCCCTGCACCTCCACCAATAATGATTTGCAAGGGTTGGGGCACAGGCCCAATGCCTCACCATACAGCGTCAGGAGCTCAAGGCATCAGGGGGCCAGAATCTCAAGGCCTCCCCAGAAACACCAGGACATAATCTGCATATAGGGATACATGATCCTCGCAGCTACTCCCCCATAGCCATCCCTCCATAGGCGGGTTCCCCACTGGAGGAGGCGTGCCAATGGCTCAATGGCAGGGCGAATAGTAGGGGCGAAAGAGGGCAGCCCTTGCATGTTGCTCGCCTGATCGGAAAGGGGTCCGACAAGATGCCGTTAACCCACACTTGTGCCGACAGATCGAGATGAACCATCCTTCTAAACTTTTGGACTGAAACCCATGCGGGTTAGTACCTCAGGAAGTTCCATATCAGGGTGTCGAAAGGCCGTGGGGAAATCCACTACTAGGAGCGCCAAGTCAGCCTCCAGTCTGTCCATCTGGGAGCGTGCCACTTGAACGCGTCTCAGGCAGGGAGGGGTGCTCCTACCCAGCATTAAGCCACACTGGTCCAGATGAACAAGGAAACGCAGCATGCAGGCCAGTCGAGTAGCTAACGCTTTAGCGAATATCTTAACCTCCGTGTTAATCAGCGAGATGGGTCTATATGAGGAGCACTGGTCGCAGGGTAAGTCACTCTTTGATATAACCACAATGGTGGCACAGTCCAGACCGAGGGGGACGCTCCTCGTCGAGTTGCATCCTCATAGGCATTCACAAGATGGGGAACCAAGCGCTAATGGAACCTCTGGTAGTATTCTATTGGGAGGCTGTCCGGACACGGAGTCTTCCCTGCTTGGAGGGCCAATATGGCACAGTCCACCTCCTCCTCTGTCAGAGGCAGGTCCAGCTCCGTGGCCAAGGGTGCCATAATAGAGGGCAAGGGAATGTCTTTCAGAATGGGATTTTCCTACTTCGCCAGAGGTTGGGGCACTCAGGAGTAGAGATCCTCATAATAGGAGGCAAATGATGCATGCTATCTCCTCCAGGCCCTCCCTAGCAACACCGGTCCTGTCCCTAATGAGGGGTACCACCCAGGCTGAGACATCTTGGATCACCAACCAATACTGCAGCTTCCCAGCATTGTCCCCTGCCTCATAGACCCTCTGGGTCGAGGCCTGCCAGGACTCCCTGGCCTCTGCAAGTGATGCTTGCCGAACCTTTGTTCACAAGAGCACCAACCGTTTCTCCATCTCCCCATCCCCGACCTGTTGAGCTCGACCTACTAGGTCTGTCAATTCACCTTCCAGTTCAGTCATCCTCTGTGATTGCTTGGCCTCCTGCTGTCTGACGTATCCCATACTGACACCCTCACACATACCAGGCATGGCACATGCCCAATGAATCTGCCCACGCCACGAGACACAACATCCCGGCCTGTTTGCCTAGGCAGGGGTTGGCCGAGGTGTCCTGAAGCAGGTCTGGTACCGCACTGAAGTCCCCTCCAACAATTGTGGTGACCTGTGGGAGGGAGACCAGCAAGCAACACAGGTTGGTGAGCGTGGACCTAAGGAGCTGCGGGGTGCATAGCACAAAATTATGTTAACCTGCCTCCCAGCCAGGCGTCCCTCCACACCTGTGTATGTCCCCTGAGGGTCAGCGTGGACCTGGGTCATCAGCAGGGGCAGAGACCTGTAAAGCATGAGCGCCACCCCTCTGGATCCCCTGCAAAATCCAATGTGGAACACCTGTTCATATCCAAACTGCCCAAGAAACATACATTGGGTCCCAGTCAGGTGTGTCTTCTGTATAAGGACTACGTATGGACAATACCACTTGATAAATTGCAGCACTGTGGACCTCTTAATACAATCTAACAGACCATTGACATTCCACGATAGTAACTCAAGCATATTGGTGGCCTGTCGGGTAGAGCTTGGCGCGCCCACTGTCCCACTCCCAATCTGTTTCATCCTGCACGCTGGGCCCTCATGCCACCCATGGACTACATATAGTTGTACACAGCACTCACTGCAGATGTAACAAACCTAATAAGGAAACTGTTTATATAACTAGAGTAAGAAAAACTCATAACAACAACCCAGCCTCCCCCCAATTCTCCCCACCCCACACTTCACCCCTTGAAGCATCTGTTGCCCTACCTCAACACATTGGTAACTAGCAAATAAACAATCAAAGGTGGGGGTCCTTGCATTCTGGCAGTGCCCTAATTGCGAATGTGCCACCTGACCTCGGTTAATAGTATGATTCAATCAGTGCTGTCATCTGAGCCACAGCCCCTAGCAGGCAAGGTTCCCCAGCAACCGTCAGGCCCTGCCCCCGGGTTCCATTCACAGGGGTCACCCCACATCCTCCAGTTCACTCCTGGGAGGGCTGGATTGTCTCTGCCGATACAAACAATGTGGGAGTGGCTATTAAGTCAGCATCCAGAACCTGTTCCTCCTGCATGTCATTAACCAGGTGATCGTTGGCGGTCCATCGTCGCACCTCGGCTGCTGTCCAGGCCCATTGCAACTGGAAGCGCTTCTTCCACACACGTGTCAGGAAGGGATTCTCGCCAGAGTTTGTTATCTCCGGTCCTTCCTCTCCACCTCGTGTTGCCAATCTCAAGTCTTGTTTTTCTGTCACCCAGTCCCAGGTCTGCTCTGGGGTATCAAAAAAATAGGGAGTAGATTGAAACATCACTTTGAGGCAGGCAGGGAAAAGTAGCATATTGCAGAGGTTCAACATTTTAAGTTTCTTTTTAACTGCCTCAAAGGATCTACTCTTCTGTTGCACTCTCCTGGAGTAGTCTGGGAAAATCATGACCTTCGAATTTTGGTGTTATAGGTCTGCCTGTGTCCTGGTCTCCCGCAGGATGTCATCCTTGTTCCTGAAGTTCAGGATCCTCAGTATAATGGGCCGTGAGGTGCACCGACCGGAGGCTGAGGTGCCAACGAGTGATGTGCATGCTCTATGAAAAAGTTGGTGGACAGCTCTCCCGCCAGCATCCAGGCTCAAAACCACTCCTCAAGTGTTACTGCCAGGTCAGATGCATCTAGGGCCTCGGGCAGGACCACCAGCTGAAAGTTGTTGTGCTGAGCCTGATTCTCTGTGTCTTCCACTCTTTCCTGTAGATCCACCATCAACGCAGGGAGGATCGCAACCTAGTGCTTAAGGAGGGCCAGATCATCTTTTGCCATTGAGATACGCATCTCTGCCTCGTTCTCTCTCCCAGTCACACCTCGTAGGTCCTGACGGATCAGCGAGAGATCTGTTTGAAGCTCGTCCACCTTATGTTCCACGGCCACTTGCGGGTCTTGGATCACCTTAAGCATAAATTCAAGATCTGGGCGGGGAGCTGTTGATTTTAGGGGTGAGCCAGTTGATTTAGCCTCTCCCCCCTGCTTGGGCAGGGAGCGTATATTGGTCCATTGTTGTCTGGGCCTGCACAGGCAGCTGCTGTTTGTTGTGGCCCTTGGCTGATCGTGCGATCCTCCCCCAGGCCTTGACCACGACCACTTGCGGCCTCAGCCCAGCTCGCAACTGGGGGGATCACCGCACATCATACTGTCTCCACTTGGCGGTGTGGGGGTGTTAAGGAGCAAATAATGGAACCCAAGTCATACCTCCGTGGCCCTGGTCCCCAACCTTCACTTTGACATCCTCTGCTGGGGTGCCATCCACCAGGTCCGCCGTGGGGCACCACGCTGCTTCCTAGGGGGAGGCTGTGTCACTCCCACAGGTCTGGCCCTCACCTGGTCATTGCCACCTCCTCTGAGGCTGCCTGTCGGGGCCCGGGACACCCCATGCAGTCTTTTCGGGTCACTCTGGCCCATGCACGCTTTACGCATTGCTCGCCATGTGAGGGCAAGACGGCGCTGCGCGTCAGCACAGGTCCAAATCTGCTGCTAGCAGCCACCGGGTCCGCAGGCCCCGTCCGCCTTCACTCGCTGGCGTCCTCTATACTGGGGGGCCCCCCCGCTCCAGCGATCATGGGGCTCAGAGAATCAAGGCCCCTCACGCTGCGCCTGCCATCTTAGAGTCAGACGGGCCTACTGCAGGCACGTTGCATCACCCAAGTGCAGTGATCAAGGTCCGTCACTCCGGTTCAGACTGGGCCCAGCCTGCCAGTGGCCCATAGCTCTGTCTAAACGGCCCGGTGTCCTCGGGACCGCCAGGGTTAGGTAGGATGGTGCCAGATTCAGGGCAAGCCATGGAGCGCAGGTAAAGTGCGGTCGTCATGTTGGCTTGCCAAGCCACACCCCCCCATTGTGCCACTTTCTAGCCCTTCGAATAATGACAGCACTAACTAATAATTCAAGAAACAAACTATGATAGCACATGGAGTGGACTGGCTTTGGGAATACTGCTAGTGAATCATGAACTCCCTCAATAGAAAAAAGATTAGAAAGATTTTTGGCTTTCAATGTCTGTAGGATCAATTTCTCTTGGAAAAACGTTAACAGGTCATCCTGCAGTTAGTTCAGGTAATAAGAGAAATAATACATTGTTTTGATGTGACCTCCACTCTATGTTCTTGAACCTTAATTCTAGCACCCTCTCGGTCTCTTAAATTGTAACGATGGAGGCAGGCATGTCTGAGATGCTATTCGTGGCCATTTACCCTATGTCTTCTTCAGTCACCTTTGTTCTGTCACTTACCTTTAATTGTCTGCTCTAGTTAGGGCAATTTTGATGGTTATCAAATTTATTTTGTATGCTTTTTGTACACATGTTTCTTCAATGGCTTTTAGTACTTCAGGCAATGACGTTTCCATCTACATTTTCTTTCCCATCTCTTCTGGATGAGAAGGCGATGGTCATTTCCTGAGATCTGGAGCATCCATCATGGTTGTATATTGCACAATTTTGGCAAGATTATTTTATTTGTTTTTTTTCTGTGACCATGTTTGCAGACCTTTAATGGATAGCAGTGCCTTTTTAACAATGCATTAGTTTTAGAATTCTGGATAGTTACCCTACTACTGTCTTTCAGGGCCCTGAGGTAACTAGGATGGTCTGGCTTTTGCTCTATTTACATCTGATAGTAGTTCATCTTCCAGGAGCAGCAATCAAGAAGGGAATACAGGTAAGTCAGCTTTTGGTGAAGTGGTTAAGGGTTTACTCCTTGAGCACAGGCTCTGTAGGTTTAAGCCCTTGCTAAATTCTCATTTCATGTTCTATTTTAAATATTTACTCTGTCAAAGAGCTCTGAGTGCCTTCATCCAAGATCCAATACCTTTATAGAACAACAACGCAACGATATATGAAGCAGTGAGATTTCCTCAATCTAAATGCTGAATACAGAGTAAATTCTCAGCACATTGCATGCAGCTGTCCTTCTTTTCCATGAAGTCTGAGTTCAATGGATTTTATCTACCCAGTGACAAGCTAGAAGTCTCAGGTAGGCTCCTTCCCACTCAACCTACTGCTGTGAGCATCCACCACCATTTGAGGATAGCGCTTACCAGGTCTCTCATCTCTGACTTTCCTCCTTCTCATAACTGTTTCTTGACACACTGGCTCAAACTTTCTTTTCCTTACAGCTATTAAATTTGTAAACCTTGCTTTAAGGAGTGGACAGACTTTTATAATCTTTTTCAGGCTGGGACTATCAGTATCGGGCACTGGGGCATGGGAACCAATCAGCCAGTAATTGTAGCCATGTTTCAGAGTCTACTCCAGCCTCAATCAGGATATCGTTATGATGGTGATCTCTTCATCTATATTCAGATCCATTTATCATGTATGGATGGTTCTGTAAGCTCAGGATAAATGAAGGATTTGCCAGGTGTACCTCTTTTAATTCCTCCTTAAAAGGCATCAGCGATGGGTTTCCCCTTCGCTCCTTAGGTGCGCATTTGTTAAACACTTGTGTCTTTCCTCTAGACAAGTTTATTTGCACCAAGCACCAAAGGTTTTTCTTTTTTCCCCATCCTGATAAAAACAAGGGTATCATTATGATTAATGGAAATCTGAAATTAGCCTAGGCCAATTAAAATAATTTGTATCTGCCATGACTATCTGAAATAGAAAGACTTCAAGGAAACTCAAGTCTGGCAAAACGTAGGTGCTGAAGATTGGTAACCCTTCTGTAATCAGTCCCCCAGACTATTTGCCTGGAGATCTAGGATAACCTTCATCCTAGACAGTTCTGTGCATCACAACTGATACCTTTGCCCATTTTAGTGACAATCACATGATATCTAGTCACTTTCAGCACATCTGCAGCCACGGCACCATGAGATTAAAAAAGAAAAAATACAACAACAAAAATAACGCACAATTCGTTCTCCAAATAAACACCCAGGATATGGAAAACACTGCCAGATCTATCACAACTACCCCACACTTGCTTCAATTAAGGAAACATCTGAAGCCACACCTCTTTAAGGAACACTACATCACACTGTAGTTCAGCTACCCTTTCAATTACTTAATAACTGTCTCTTTACACTTGGTCATGTAGATTGTTCTGTTGTATTTCAGCTAGGTGTCCTACATACAAAAATCACATACATATATACTTAAATACTTGTATACATACATACAAACATGCTTTGGTTTCATTTTGCCCACTGCTTCTTTGTTAGACTTGACATCCTTTGTTTGGGTTTCCCCCAAACTTTTTTGCCTTCATCCCTCCTGTTTACTGATTTCATTTTTTATCACATGAGGACTCTGTGCAATTTACCACTGCTAACTGGTGCTAAAGTGCTTGTGCACACGTCCTTAAACATGGTAAAAGTAGCCTGCAACTGATTGACATATTTAATATTCATGTAAGTCCCTTCTATGTTAATGGTCCTGCATTGAATGCTGCTAATGTACCTGCAGCACTCATTATGCTACCCACTAAAGTAGCACGTTAGAACATGTCTCTGGTCTGTTGTTGCTCCCATTCCCCACCAACTTTCAGGAGAAAGGCCATCAATCTCAAATTTACCGAATACCTGGAAAGAACAAAACCTACTAGACTCTTCCCTATCAGCTTTTACAACCAACCAGAGCACTGAGACAGCCCTGATGACTGCTTCAGATGATGTCAGTATCCTACTCTACAGAGAAGAATCCCCCACCTTTATTGTGCTTGACCTATACACTGCTTTCGACATGGTTTCCCATCACACACTCATCCACCACCTGTGCCAGACAGGAATAACCAACGAGGATGGCATCCTTCATCACAGGACGCAGTCAGGCAGTCCACCTCCCCCTTCACATCGCAAACCAAGCATAACATCTGCTGCATTCTCCAGGGCTAATCCCTTAGCCCCACACTCTTCAAGATCAACATGACTCCCCTCACTGACATTGTCAGATCTCACAACATCAACATCATCTCCTACGCCAATAACATTCAGCGCATCCTATTACTCTCTGCCGCCCCACTTCAACCAAGAGGAAGTTTCACAACTGCATGAAGAGCTTCTCAGCGTGAATGAAAAACAACTGCCTAAGGCTGAATACAAACAAAAAGGAAGTTATCATCTTTGGCAAAGAATCTGCCCTCTCGAACTATTCCTGGTCCCCAAGAGACGTCAGGTCAACTCGATCACCTCGGACTGCTTCCACACGCTTCACATGCTCAGAAGAATTTTCAAGTGGCTCCCCATCAACACAAGAAAGACAGTTACTCATGCTCTCATTACTAGCCAGCTCAACTCTGGAAACACACTCTATGCACCACCATCGCCAAACTCATGCAAAAGGCTCCAATCAATACAAAGCACTGTTAACAGACTGGTTCTCGACCTGCCCAAGGGAGCCCACATCTCCCAGCACCTGAAAGACCTCCTGGTGCAGAAGAGATGCCACTTCAAGCTCCTCACCCATGCCTACGAAGCCCTCCATCACAAAGGACCTACCTACCTGACCCAGTGCCTGCACTTCTACTGTCCTCACAGGAATCTCTACTTCGTACACCTGGTTCTCGCACAGATCCCTCACATATGCCACTGCCTAGCCAGAGGATGCTCCTTCTCCTATCTCATCGCCAAGGCCTGGAGTGCTCTCCCCATCCACATCCATACCGCCCCTTCACTGACAGTATTCAGGAAAGGGCTCAACACCTCACTTTTTTAACAAGACATAGTTCAAGTGCCTTAATACCCTTGCGGGTGACAAGCCATGCTCTACAAATACTTGACTGATTTGATTGTAGTGCATTTTTGAATTGCCAATTTGACCTGGCTATATGAATCTTTTGCCATGCCTAAACTTTCTTTTTAATATGTCTTAGACAAACCTAAATTAGCCTATAAATGCCCATGGAGCAGGGTGCATTGTATTTAAAAAGCAGAACATGAATATTTACGTTTTACATGTTGTGGTAGTGAAAATGTCTACATTTGATTTTCACTACTGTAAGCTACAGTTCCTATTGGATAACACTGGCTTCACTTATTACGTTTAATAAGTGCTAACTATTGCATGGGAGTATACAGACATCTCATGTTTAGACTAAAATTAATTGTAATTTAAAATCATCTTTAATGGAAAGTAAGATTTTAAGTTATAATTCTGAAAAAGTAAATTTGAAAATTCAATTTTTATAAAGTTACCATTTTTCTGCTCTTACCATTTTTGTGCCTCTGCCAGTGTCCTGGGTCACATGACTGTGAATGGCTGTACTGTTGGACTTTGTATATTCCTTCCAGACAGTGGCCCTCATTACAACCCTGGCGTTCGGTGATAAAGCAGCGATAATACTGCTAACAGGCCGGCGGTAAAAAGAAATGGAATTACGACCATGGCGGAAACCGCCAACACAGACAGCCACCTTAACACTCCGACTGCCACGGCGGTCGAAACAAACACCACTGCTGCGGTAACCGCCAACAGACAGGCGGAAGTCAATGTACCGCCCACACTATTACAAGGCACCAATCTTACAGCTTTTCCGGGGCGGTACCAACGCCATCTAAAGCACGGCAGAAACAGTCTTTGGAAGGAAAACCACTCACCGCTCGACAATCAATGATGAACTAGAACGCTATGGAGCCCGAACTACAGGTGTTACCGATGTTGGTGTATCTTCTAATTTACCAGGAGTACAAACGGCGGTGGCGCCGACCACGGTGAGTACTGCACCTAGCACACAGGGGAGGGGAGGAGGCAAAAGAGAGTGACACACACACGCAAAACGCAACACCCCCACCCCCCACCCACAACAACAGACACACACATATCCAATAACATCACAGATACACCCCGTCACCCGCTGGAAGAATGCAAGGACCAAACAAAATGCGGTTAACTAGTGTTATATTCAAACAATCAGATAGCCCAAGAGAACAGTAAATAATCAGTATACACAAATATTTACAGCAAGTACACAAGTCTGTACACTGTTCCATGAAATGTCCGTGGACCAATGGTCCCAAAAAGCATGGGCGAAGCCCATACATGACACCTGCCTCAAAATCGAGAAAACACTGCAGGGGCATCAGGTCGAGAAAAAAAACAGGCACCTCAGGGGGAAGGGGAGGTGGGGGCACTTAAGCCGAATGATGTTGCGATGCCACAGCTCCTCGAGGGGGCTTCCTGCCCACTGTTTGGTCCTGGGGAGTGCAAAGCCACAGTCTCTCAAGTCTCTCAAATGGGTGGTTTGCCCACTGCTTGGTCTGGGTGAGTGCAAAGCCACAGTCTCTCAAGTCTCTCAAGTGGGTGCACTGCCCACTGCTTAGTCCTGGGGAGTGCAAAGCCGCAGTCTCTCAAGCCTCTCAAGTTGGTGCCCTGCCCAATGCTTGGTCCTGGGAGTACAAAGCCACAGTCTCTCAAGTCTCCCAAGTGGGTGCACTGCCCACTGCTTGGTCCTGGGGAGTACAAAGCCACAGTCTCTCAAGTGGGTGGCGTCTTCCACAGGTTCTGGAGGGGGCTTGGTGCCCAGAGTGCTTCATCCTGCCAAGGAAAGAGTAACAGGATGCTTTTCTCCACTGGTTCTGGAGGGGGCTTTGTGCCCAGAGTGCTTCATCCTGCCAAGGACTGTGTTAGTGGATGCTTTTCTCCACTGGTTCTGGAGGGAGCTATGTGCCCAGAGTGCTTCATCCTGCCAAGGACAGAGTGAGTGGATGCTTTTCTCCAGTGGTTCTGGAGGGGGCTTTGTCCCCAGAGTGCTTCATCCTGCCAAGGATTGTGTTAGTGGATGCATTTCTCCACTGGTTCTGAAGGGGGCTTTGTGCCCAGAGTGCTTCATCCTGCCAAGGACTGTGTTAGTGGATGCTTTTCTCCACTGGTTCTGGAGGGGGCTTTGTGCCCAGAGTGCTTCGTCCTGCCAAGGATAGAGTGAGTGGATGCTTTTCTCCACTGGTTCTGGAGGGGGATTTGTGCCCAGAGTGCTTCATCCTGCCAAGGACTGGTTGAGTGGATGCCTTTCTCCACAGGTTCTGGAGGGGGCTTTGTGCCCATTGATGCTGCTCCTGGCATGTGGCATGTTGACTTCGTCTCACCTGGGTGTCACAGCCATGCAATGTACCCAGAACAGGTAGCATGGTACTCCATGGAGGCAGACCTACACTCCATCCTGCGACGACTTAGGCTGCCAATTGCTGGTTCGTGTCAGTGCTGGATGTGGTGTCTCAAGTGGCGTGTCCAGGGTCCAGGACGTCACCTGCAGATTCTGACAGCTGCACACTCGGGATGGGGCTGACGTCCAACAGAGTGGCAGCGGTGGTGCACGAGGCTTTGCTGATGGTGGTGCAGGCGGCGGTGGCTGCCGCGGAGATGCTGCCAGAGCAGGCTGTGGTGCAAGTGACTGTTGGGGTGGATGGAGACACCATACCATCTCCGGCAGCCTCGGATGGCTGATCCTTGGGGAGGATGCTGGAGACTGACGTTGTAGCAGCGGCAGTGCAGGTGGCAGAGCAGGTGGCGGTGCAGATGGTGGTGCAGGTGGTGGTCGTAGAGGCAGTGGTGACTGGGGTGCATGTGGCTGCCCCGGATGATTTGGTGGTCCCCAGGTGACATTGTGCCCAGAGGTGATGTGCCCTTTGGCTTGTGGCCCTTCCCCATCTTGACAGCCGCTGCAGGGACCTTGGCACTGTCCACTCTGTGTTTGTGCGAGGCCTTGCTGGGTGGGTGGTGTGACTGTCCCCAGCTTGAAACCTGTCCATTTTTAAGTTTTGCAGGTGGTGGAATAGGGGGGTCCTTCTTTTCTGTGGGTGTCACACTGGCAGCTCCGACGGGTGCCCCCTTTGACAGTACTGGAGGAGCAGGGACCACAGCGGATGCAGATTTGGTGGCTGAGGTGCGGGGCTGGGATCTACGCATGCTGTCCCTAGGAGAAGGACAGGGGAGATGTAGCGAAGAGGTTCAGGTTAGCTAGGTACATTTTTTGGGACACACTGGGACGAGAAGATGGAGGGGGTTTGGGAGTGGAAGAAGAGGCAGTGGTTGTAGGAGGTGTATGTCTGCTGAGTTTAGGTGAAGGTTCATGGGTTGGAGGCTGTTGTGAGGTGGATAGCTGTTGAGTGGGTGTGTGCCGGCGTTTGTGTACTTTGGGAGGAGGGCTCACAGACAGATTGGGAGAGGACACAGGGAAAGTGGGAATGGTAGTGGGGGTGGTGATTGCACGTGAGCGGTGTGTAGTGATGGGCGTGCTGGTGATGGAGGTAGTGGCTGAGGATGTAGTGCATGTAGGTGTGAGTGGAGACGAGACAGAGAGGGAGGTGGAGGACATGGAGGTGGGAGACACAGTGGAGGCAGTGGATTTTGGTGTGCCTGCATGGGTATGGGGCTTGTGTGAGTGCCTGTGGGATGTGTGGTGCTTATGTTTGCCTGAGCCACTTTTGTGTGTTGATGTGTGTGCATGCTGGTCTGATGGTGTGCTTGGGATAGGCTGAGGTCGAGAAGATTGGGTCTGGGTAGTGGAAGTTGGAGGGGGAGGGGAAGGCTGGACACAGAGACAATGGTTGCCATCAGTGCTGAGGCCAGAGCCTGAAATGCCCCATGTTGGGCCGCCACGCCAGAATAAATGCCCCCCAGGTATGCATTTGTTTGCTACAAATGCCTCTCAACACCCTGGAAGGCATTCAAAATGGTTGACTGCCCAACAGTGAGGGATCTCAGGAGGTCAATAGCCTACTCACTGAGGGCAGCAGGACAGACTGGGGCAGGGCCTGAGCTGCCTGGGGCGTAGGAGATGCCCACCCTCTTGGGTGAGCGGGCACGGGAAACATGCTGAGGGGCTGCTGGGAGGGCGGCAGCTGTACCTGTTGTTGCAGTGGACACAGAGGTGCCCACCACCGCAAGGGAGCTCCCATCAGAGGAGGAGTCGCCGTCGCTGGTGTCCCCTCCGGTCACCGTAGTGGAGCTCCCCTCGCCCTCCGTCCCACTGGTGCCCTCACCGTCGGTGGATTCACCCTCCAGGGCCATGTGGGATGAAGCTCCCTCCGTCTCCGGTGCCTCTGCTCCTCTGCCAGATGATGCTAATGCACACAAGGACACAGTGACAAAACAAGAAGGGGGGGAAAGACAGAGGAGACACAAGGTCAATGCCAGCAACAACACTACCGTTGGCGGACACAACACAGAGGGAGCAGCCCTATGCACTAGGCCATTTACTAGCAGTTAGTATGAAATTCACCTGCCCATGGGGGACTATGCCTAACACCATTTGCTGCAGACCTAGAACCTACAGGAGGATGACTAGTTGTAGATGTCCACCACCACTATTGGGGTTGGAGTGCCACAGAGCCTGCCTAACAAGGGACCTACCCTACCAAGTTTTCCCTGGCCTAGGGGAACCCACAGCCCACATCCCCCACCCAGACACCTCGTAAAGTGCGCAGAGTCAACTGAATGAGACTGTACTCACCCCGTTGTGGCTGCTGTGATGCCCTCAAGCACCCATCCAACTCCGGATATGCTACCGCAGGGATCTGGAACATTAGGGGGGTCATGGTGCGACGGGCACCCCTTCTACCGTCTTCTTGCTCCAGCGGCACAGGTCCTCCCATCTCTTGCGGCAGTGGGTGCTCCGTCTATGATAGACCCCCAGGGTCCGCACTTCCTTGGGAATGGCATGCCAAATACCCTTCTTCTGGTGGGTGCTGACCTAGAGAAAAGGTATAGGATGAAAGGAAATTACTCCCCCATCCGGTTTGTCATACTCATTGCCCACCAGTTCCCACCCATGCCCTGACACACATACACACACCATCCTCACATGCAGGCCTCAGCCCTCACCCCACATGTATCTTCCATCCACACCACTCCATACATTCATGGCCCATGCATCATGCCCACAGTTTACTCACCTGTTTGTTTGGAGGACCGAAGAGTAGCGTGTACTGGGGGAGGACCCCATCCACTATTCTCTCCAACTCCTCTGAAGTGAAGGCTGGGGCCCTTTCCCCAGACACTTGAGCCATTGTCGCTTTCAGACACAGGTCACAGCAGCACTTGCAGTGTAGGTCCTCTTCTGTTGAAGGTCAGGTATCAAGTGAGTGAAGAGAGAGAAAACGGCGCTCACGTCCACGGGGGTGCATACCGTCACCACCGGCGTACATTGTCATTGGCTCCTGGAACCCATTGGGCACAATGATAACCAATGCTGAATTGCGCTGCGGTCTTCGACCGCCTACTGCGACACTGCACAATGCCAACGCACTCACCTCATTTCCCTTTGTCCCTCCTTACACGTCAAGCAGCTGCCATTTCAGGGTGGCACATGGGATGGCACCTATCTGCGTCACAGCACATTTGGGCCGAAATACGGGCAGACAACGCCATACACGGATTTACTCACATTACAGAAAAAACACTTGTGCAGCCTATGTGGTACATGACCCTCTGCTCACCATTCTCCTCCATAGGGCACATCCGCTGGGGAAGTTGATGAGATGGCGTCATCCTCCAGTGTCCAGACCCCTGGTGGACCTGTCGACAATGGAAGACAGACACATCATTATCACCTACAGACTTGATCGTGCCACAATCCAAGAAATGTGTGGCCAATTGGAGCCAGACCTGATGTCAGCTATCCGCCATCCCACAGGAATACCCCCTCTAGTGCAGGTCCTGTCAGTGCTCCATTTCCTGGCAAGTGGCTCCTTTCAAATTACAGTGGCCATGGCATCAGGGATGTCTCAGCCATTGTTTTCCAACGTGTTGACCAGAGTTTTGTCTGCCCTGCTGAAACACATGCGCAGCTACATTGTATACCCCCAGGTGGAGGATTTGCCCACAGTGAAAGGTGACTTCTATACCCTGGGACATGTCTCCAACATAATTGATGCCTTTGATGGTACACATGTGGCATTTGTCCCTCCCCCCGCAGAAATGAACATGTGCACAGAAATCGAAAAAGCCACCATTCTATGAATGTGCAGATGGTGTGTTTGGCGGACCAGTACATCTCCCATGTGAATGCCAAGTATCCTGGATCTGTGCATGACGCTTACATTTTGAGGAATAGCAGCATCCCTTATGTGATGGCCAACTCCAGAGGCACCGTGTGTGGCTAATAGGTGATCCCAAGGTCCCCACACAGTATGAATAGGTGTCTGGGTATGGGGTAGTCCCTAAGGGTTAGTGTGTGTCTAACAGATTTCCCTCGACATTTGCAGCTGACTCTGGTTACCCCAGCCTCTCATGGCTACTGACCCCAGTGAGGAATGCCAGGACAAGGGCAGAGGAACGCTACAATGAGGCACATGGGTGAACTAGACCTATTATTGAGTGGACTTTCGGCCTCCTGAAGGCTAGATTCCAGTGCCTCCATCTAACAGGTGTCTCCCTATACTACTCACGAAGAAGGTGTGCCAGATAATCGTAGCATGCTGCATGTTGCACAACCTGGCTTTGCGACGCCAAGTGCCTTTTCTGCAGGAGGATGGGCCTGATGATGGTCTTGTGGCAGCTGTGGAGCCTGTGGACAGTGAGGAAGAGGAGGCAGAGGAAGAAGATATTGACAACTGAAACAACATCATCATGCAGTACTTCCGGTGAGACACAGGTAAGAGACTGGCACTACTCATCTTATATCTGACTACTGTAGGTCATTGTATAAGTCAGCATCTTAACCTCTGTGTATGGACCCTGACAGTTCACTTTGGCTTTCCATTTCACAGATCTGGGTACTTCATTCTGCCTTCTGCTATGTTTACCTCTGCCCAACAACTGTCATACATTGGTATGTGCAAATGAACATGAACATTGATATTTGTCGAAGAAGTTGTAATTATACATTTGTGAAAGTACAGAATGACTCCAGATTTGTTTGTGATTCAAGGGTATTTATTTATGGGCTAATGTGTATAGGGGTATATGGAAGAGGCTGGGGTGATGGTGAAGGAATGTCCAGGATAGAGTCCATTCTCTTGGTATCACAGGTGCACTGTCTAAGGGACATAGGAAGTGGAGCAATGGCAGTTCAAGGTGGACAGGGTGAGAGAGTGGGACACAAGGGTGACAATCAGGAGAGTCTTATTTCCTGGCTGGTGTCTTGGCAATGTTCTCTGTCTTCTGCCAGGATTGCAGGGACCTTTTACGGGGTGGTTCTCCTTCTGCAGGGGGTGGGGTGCTAGTGGCCCGTTGGTCCTGTGGCGGGACCTCGTGTCCACTAGCGCTGGCAGACGTGGAAGGCTGTTCATCGTTTGGGCTGGTGTCAGGGGCCCGGTGGTATGCCACTGTCTCCCTCATGGTGTTGGCCATGTCTGCCAGCACCCCTGCAACGGTGACCTGGGTGGTGTTAATGGACTTCAAGTCCTCCCTGATCCCCAGGTGTTGTTCCTCCTGCAGTCGCTGTGTCTCCTGAAATTTGGCCAGTACGGTGCCCCTGGTCTTCTGGAAATGGTGGAATGCTCCCATTATATTTGAGAATGCCTCGTGGAGAGTGGGTTCCCTGGGCCTGTCCTCCCCCTGTCGCACAGCAGTCCTCCCAGCTTCCCTGTTATCGTGTGCCTCTGTCCCCTGAACTGTGTGCCCACTGCCACTGACCCCAGGTCCCTGATCGTCCTGGGTTAGTAGGGGTTGCCTGGGGTCCCTGTAGTGGTGGACACACTGCTGATTGTCGTGTCCTGGGGACAGTGGCATGGGCCCACTGGGTGGGTGCTGTGGTGATGTTTCCTGAGGGGGGGAGGTTCTGTGGCGGTTGGGACTGTGGCAGGGGAACCGACTGTCCAGAGTTCCCTGATGGGCCGGGCTGGTCATCTTGATCCAGGTGTGCAGAGCTGCTGTCGTCACTGTGGGCCTCTTCTGTGGGGAGACTGGATATGGCTGGCACCTCCTGTCCAGTGACATTGTGTAGGGGTCCTGTTGGGGTGTAAATGCATTGTTATTGTATCTGTGTGTGCCATCTTATGCGATGGGTGTGTTTCCCTTTACTACTGTGCTTGCAATATCACCTTGGCCCTTGTGTGAGTGGTGATTGTGTGCCCTGTGTGAGTCTCTCCCTTAGACATGCTTTGGTGATGGGTGTCCATGTAAGTCTGTGATGGGTGTCCATAGCATTGGTGTAACATGCAGGGCTTGGTATTGGGATGTGTGGGTTGTGATATTGGGGTATATGTGAGGTGGTGGAGTGATGGGTGTGAGGGTAGGGGTTGGGGTTTGTGATGGTATGCAGATAGGGTGGGGGGGATATAATAGTAAAGATATGACTTACCAGAGTCCAGTCCTCCTGCTACTCCTGCGAGGCCCTCAGGATGCATGATCGCCAAGACTTGCTCCTCCCATGTTTTTAGTTGTGGGGGAGGAGGTGGGAGGAGGTGGGATTCCACCGCCAGTCCTCTGTACTGCTACCTGGTGTCTGGATTCCACGGAACGTACCTTCCCCCATAGGTCGTTCCACCTCTTCCTGATGTCATCCCGTGTTCCATCTTCCTAGCAATGGATGTCTGCTGCACCTGTGATCCGAATAGCTGTGGCTCTACCTGGATGATTTCCTCCACCATGACCCTGAGCTCCTCCTCAGAAAGCCTGGGGTGTCTTTGAGGTGCCATGATGTGGTGTGAGTGATGTGTGAGGTGATGGTTAATGTGATGTGTGGGGTGATGTTTTGGGGTGTGTGGTGTTTTGTGTGTGGATGGTGTATGAGTGATGGTGTTGTGTGCCTCTGGATGCTGGTGCTGTCTTTCCTTTTCTCTCTCTCTGCTTCTTCTGAAAATTTTGTTGTAAGGGGTTGTGGGTAATGTGGGTGTATGTTTTATATTGGATTAGGTGTGTGGGTGTGGTGTGTGTATGTGTGTCAGGTGTTTGTAGCTTGAATTGTCCTATGTGGTTGTGTTTTGTAAATGTGTGTGTATTTTGAGCGTGGTGGTGTGTACCACCAATGGTTTACTGCAGTTGAATGACCGCCGTGTTGATTCGTGGGTTGTGATACTGTGGGCATAATCCTGTTGGCGTGACGGTCTGGGTTTTGGAACCACCAATTTATCACTGACCTTTGTTGTAGCGGACTTGTGAGGGTGTCTGTATTGTGGAGGATTTCTAAGTGTGGGTCATAATACCCGTAGCGGATTTCCACCGCGGACATGGTATGTTGGCAGCCGTCAGCACGGAAGTCAGCGGACTTTACTGCCTGGGTTGTAATAAGGGCCAGTGACACAAAAGGGGCTAGGTGTGAGTAGGGTGGTCCATTCTACCATGATGGCTGGGGGTGAAGCAGCTCCCTATTCCACTAACACTTCAAAGGGTTTACCACCAGCACACACAATGGACAGTCACATCAGCACCTTGTCACCCTAGACTTCCTGGAGCCTTGACAGGGAAAGGAACGCACTTTTCAGAAAAAGATTGGGGGTAGTATAGAGAATCTTCCCATTTCAAAGACTGGCCCTCAGTATAAATATTAGAACCTCAAAACACCTCCTCCTTACACTTCTGGACTGTGGAAGCCTTTTGAAGGACTGCCTCGCCTCCAGAGTACTGTCCTGCTGCTATCAGAGAACTGCCCTGTTGCTTGAAGGAGAACTAGACTATCTCCATGAACCCAAAACCACTAGAAGGGACTGCAAGCGCTAGTTCATTGGCCTCCTGCTGGAACTACAGGGATATAATTAGCTCCTAAGACATTGAATCATGTACCTGGCCTCTGCTGGAGTGACTCCTGACCCCTCAAAGTAAGGCTCCCTAGGCCCTAGACCATTAATAATGGTGTAGGTAGTACTGCTCCTGCATAACCCTAAAACTTGTAACTTAAACATTTTTCCACCAAAAGCTTCCTGGAGGACCCATAGAAGTCTGGGACCTACCAGCCAGCCGATCTGCCCAAAGTGCATCGCTGGTCAACCTGACTTTGTGGTAGCTTCCGCTATGTTCTTCTCTGCAGTACCAAATCCTTTTAGTGGGACCTCTCATCAATGTTATCTGGCCTCAAGCCCTTTTTGGCTGCCGCCTGCTGCTTCGTCCCACTGGAGGTGTTTAACTTCCAAAAGTTGGGGATCAGCTCCCCATGCACGACAATGGTATCTTTGGCCTGGAAATCCAGCTTTCCACTCTGACCTTTTTTCCTGCCATTATTGACAGCTTCACTGAGACTTTGTCCAGCGGCTCCTTGGTGATGAGAACACCTCCTCAGACACAGCCTGTGGCTTTGCCCCTCTGAACTCTACCTTCTCCTGGACTTTTCTTCAAATTTTTCCACTGTCTGAAGATGAGTCAAGACCGGGCCAAGTTTAACCCTTGTGTCTGACCCGCACTCCATTGTGGTCTGTCTAAACTTTTGTCTTTGACCCCTTTTCACATGACCAGATACTCGCATTTGGCGCTTTAATGTTTTAGGCATTAAATTTCACTAACAACTTTAAAAATTCTAAACTTTGATTCTACTAATAGGATTCAATTTCTTGTGGTGTAATTTTATTTATTGAAATCTCTATTTTTACAAATTGGTTTGGGATTTTTCTAGTGCTGTGTGTTCACTTTATTATTGTCTGTGTGCTGAAAAAATACTTTACCCATTGCCTCCAAGTTAAGCCTGACTGCTTTGTTCCAAGTTATCAGGGGGTTAAGCACATGATAATTTACTGACTTTCATGGTTAACCCTGACAGGATTGTTGTCTGAGTGGGCTTCTAACTCCCTTCATGAGCACAAAGCACAAATGTTAGCAGCTTTACAACATGCAAGTAACATAGACAGTGAATCCTAATCTTGTGACTTCTGTGGACTGCTATTAAATCATTATTTTATCCCAGGAACCCCTACTAAATCATTATTGAAATCTGGGGATTCCCCCACATAGCTATTAATGAAAGCTGAGACCCTAGATTAAGTAATTTCAATGAATTAAAATATAAAAATACACAAAAATATAGAAACAAGCATTCATCAATCAAATACACAACTGATTCAATATTGTTTTTAATTCTCAAAAATTATAAAAAATAAAAAATAACATTTTCTGATAAGGTTGGGGCTTTCATGGATTCAGCTGAGTCCACCCATCATCTGATTCATTTGCACTGCTTTCACAAATCAATCTGAGTACATCAACTACAGGGCATATTTATGACTGGGTTTATGTTGTTCTTACACCATTCAATGTGGTGCATGCACAACGCAAGCACAAAATGCAATTTATCAAGCCACACAAGGCCACCTTGCGTGGCCATGAGTGGCTTGATACATCTGGAGTAATACAACACAGCGCACATCCCTGTGTTGAATTACTCAGACCTAGGGAGGCGTTACATGGGTGTTGGGTGGGGGTTCCCACTCAACACCCAGATTTACCAGAATAGTAGACCTGGGAATGCTCCAAAATGCTATGCCTTCCCAGGTGAGGCTCAATGAGGAGAAGTATCCTTATTTCTCTTAGTTACTTCCCTGTTCGTCCTTTGTAGCCAGATACATTTGGTGACTTCCCCCAGTGAGGGTCACTTTTTTGGTGCTCAGATTCCTCCAGCAAGGGCATGGCTAAAAACTGTGCCCAAACAGGTCTTCATAAAACTGAATACCCTCTTTGTGATGTACCATTGAAATGGATTTTCTGCATCGGCAAATGACCAAGCAGGAGCAACCTGATTTGACCCAGCTGCAACACGCTACTGTCTGGTTGACATAGCATGGCTGTGCTGTTGCTCTAGAAATCTTACAATCCAAAAATTATTCTAGGCACAGTAATTGAAGATGTTATTAGGAGTGCAATATGATCCAGCAAAGGGTCCCAGAACTTTAGGAACAGCACTTGAGCGTCAAGAGTCTTTATAGCAGCAGACGTGAGAAGAGTCCAGGTAATGTCTAATTGAAAGTGGTCAACTGGGCTCTTAAGCACAAGGGCTTCTAGCAGCCTGGTGTGTCCCTGAAGCTTAACAGGTGGTCAGCCAACTGACAGTTGAAGTCTACATCTTTGTACTGGGTATAAACAGGTGGGAACAGGTCCAGCCTTTCAGGTCTCCTCACATGACTCAACTCGAGGTGCAGTCCATCTTCTTTCTTCCACAAGTACAGTAATGTTCTGAATAGGTTGCCCTCCGTTAAGTCATTTAAGTCTGACACTAGTTGTTGGAGGAGGTGACTTCTAGACCTTCCTTAACCAGTAGGGGAAAATATCCCAGGAATAACATTAAACACTTTTGCAGAAGCTCATGTGTGCCCACCTCTTAAACATTTCTGCAGTGTCCCCCTAAAGAACCCTTCTTCTTCTGTGCAGAGGCATGAGCGGGGAAATGAGAAACTCCTCTGTGGCCATTTAAAACCAGTCTTGGAGGTAACTTCTATTCCACTGGGATTGGTCCTGACTAGGTGGACAAAATAGGGCCCTGCACAGGTGTCAGCTAACATTGAAGTTATTAAGGTTTCTGGGCACAGTCCATATGGTCATTCTGCCAGAGGGACAGAACACCTCCCCATATCCAAGGCTTTGTTCCAGCTCTGAGAGCTAGCTTACATCTTATGCAGGGGGCTATGAAGCTCCTGGGTGACAGTTAAGAGCTCATGTAAATGGGCTTCTACAGACTTTAGGAAGGGGACAGGTAATTTTCTAAAAGAACCTTTTCCAAAATATTTACTACAAATCCAACTTTACCATGGCAGGTGGTGGCATAATGCATGGCACAGTCCACTGGTGACATTTCACTTACTTTGTTCCACAAACTAGGGACTTATAGGTCAGAGCCAATAACCAGCAGCATCCATCAGTCTCTAAAAGAAATAGAGGTGAATAGGCAAAAAGAGGCATTTACCCAGTTAGCAAGAGGGTTTTATCCTTGACGTGTTGTACCCTAATTGAATTTAGCTCTGCTGAGGGCTCGAGACAATAGAGAAGCAACAAACTTATTCTGTTGATGGTGATTCTGATTGTGTAGACCCGACTATGATGATAAAAAATAATATTTCCCTTGATGATTAGATTTTTTATTCTTGTAACACAGAAAGGGAGGATGGGCCATCAGCCCTGTTCAATGAGGATTGAGGGTACATTTACTCAAGCAATAGAGGCCCATCCTCCAGCTGCCTGACGAAAGACAACCCTTCAAACTTAGATATAGTTGGCTGGGGTGGGATTTTTTTTCCATGAAAGTAGTCCTGCCAGCACAGTGGTAGCACATTTGGCAAAAAATAGTTGCAAGCCAGCTAGCCAGCATTTTTTGCTCATAAAAAAAATCTCCAAAGAGATTTCGGGCAGTAAAGGTTATGGGTTATGTATTACAATGGAAACGACACAGACACACTGGGACTTCTTTCACAGCATCTAGGCATAATTTTGTGGGGCATTGTTTTTGTTGCTCATGTTTATGTCACAGTTGTGAAAAGGAAAGAAATTCCTGGAGGGTGTGCCTAACAATAGGACTGGCCGTTCAGTGCAGGCTGGGCTAATGGCAGGAGCTTTGTAGTAGTGGAACTAGCTCAGGCCAGCACCTACACCGCAGGGGGACACTCGGGGGCATATTTATACTCTATTTGCACTGAATTTGCTTCAAACATTTTGACGCAAATTTGCCGCAAACCTAACACCATATTTATACAATGACGCCCGACCCGCGGACGTCAAAATTCCTCCGTGTGCGTCATTTTCTGGATGCGGGAAACCGCCTTGTGTTAATGACATGCAAGGTAGGCGTTCCCGTCCGAAAAATGACTTTAAGGCCTGTGTGCCTTATTTATACTCCGACGTCTTTTTGACGCACAGGAGGGGGCGAGCCTTAAAAAATGGGGCACAGTCTGATGTGCGCCATTTTTTAACACCTGGGTGAGGGCAGGCGTTAAGGGGCCTGTGGGCTCACGTCCATGGTCTCTGACCATGGAAGCAGTCCAGAGGTGCACTTCCATGCCCCAAGGGACACCCCCTGCCACCCTCGCCCACCCCTGGAGGACACCGATGAATGGGGGGACCCATCCCAGGTAAGCAGAGGTAAGTAGAGGTAAGTATAACTTTTTAATTTTTTTTAAGTGTCATAGGGGGGCCTAACTTGACAAAAAGTCTTCTCCCAACTGTAACTGAGGTAGAGGAGCTGTGAGGGAGGAAGAGGGGACATTCCACGTCTTCTGTCAGATGCCCAGTGCATGTCTGGGTCCCTTTCACGCAATCATACCACTGAGCTCTGCGGTAATGTTTACGAAAGATATCTACTGAATTACATGCCTGAATGATGTAACTGAATACCTCTTTACCCTGGGGACATATGATCCCTCTCCCCTTTTGTTTCATCTACTAAATACAATATTTGTTTCATTAAAAAGAGAGTGAACCCCATTGGATTTTTCTGTAACCTTTAAGTACAGTGCCGTGAGCTAGAGAGTGATATGCCCAAGAGTAACTCTTCTGGGACAAGTAGTGATTGGCATTATAAAACTGAGAACAATAAAGCGAACAGTTCAGTTTTAATCGCCAAGCTCAGCCTGTTTGCAATGCCCACGTTTTTAATTAAAATTGAGTGCAGTTATTACACATTGATTCATGACCTGGACATATTTCCACCGAGAGGGCGCGCTGGGAAAGTGTGCTGTACGGTGGGAGATAAGGAACAGGACGTTTATTTACTGAGCCTCTATTATTTGTGGCTGCCGTTCTGAATTTAGAAAATAACAGAGGCTCTGTAGTGGTGCAGAAAGGTAAATATTGTTTTGACAATGCCCTGGTTAATTCACTTTCATATTTCAACTGTGAGGCTTGCTAGCGCGCACACTCGCTGAAGTGATAGCGTGGATGTTGCAGTGTCCCACGTCCCATAAAGATTTCTTCACTTTCTCGCGTTGAAGTGTTCCCTTGAAGTGTTCCCTTGTGTGTCTGGTTATGAAAATAACAGGGGAAATGTTTTCTATTACCTCTATATCATTGCATCTGATCATGGGACCTATAAGTCTGATTACATACAAAACTTTTATGTCACTAATCTTTTAAAAATAAATGAAATGAGAAAAAGTTACTAAACGAGGAGGAGTTCTGTTTTTTTTAGCAACCACCGGATAATAATTAGAATTGTAACATGATTTAACAGGTTGATATTTAGTTGCATTGTAGCTTTTGTGTTGTTCTTTCCTACTCTTGATGAATGATCATAGGTTTGGACTTTAATAGTATAATGACTGCAACTCGTGAAAGGCTTGTGGTTGATTGCAGAACAGAGATAACATGGAGATCACACGTAGATGATGGTAACGAACAAGGAAGGCTATATATGAATTTTGGGGGTCATTCTGAGTCTGGCGGGCGGCGGAGGCCGCCCGCCAGACTTCCCCCCTCCAAAATACCGCTCCGCGGTCGAAAGACCGCTGTGGGTATTTTGGCTTTTGCACTGGGCTGGCGGGTGACCGCCAAAAGGCCGCCCGCCAGCCCAGTGCAAAAGACCCTTCCCACGAGGACGCCGGCTCAGAATTGAGCCGGCGGAGTGGGAAGGTGCGACGGGTGCAGTGGCACCCGTCGCGTATTTCAGTGTCTGCATTAAATACAAAGTGGGGCCCTCTTATGGGGGCCCCTGCAGTGCCCATGCCATTGGCATGGGCACTGCAGGGGCCCCCATGGGCCCCACGACAACCCATACCGCCATCCTGTTCCTGGCTGGAGAACCGCCAGGAACAGGATGGCGGTATGGGCTGTCAGAATCCCCATGGCGGCGCAGCGAGCTGCGCGGCCATGGAGGATTCTTAAGGGCAGCGGAAAACCGGCGGGAGACCGCCGGTTTTCCGCATCTGACCGCGGCCAAACCGCCGCGGTCAGAATGCCCTGCGGGGCACCGCCAGCCTGTTGACGGTGCTCCCGCCGACCCTGGCCCCGGCGGTCCGTGACGGCCGGGGTCAGAATCACCCCCTTTGTGTGGAAAATTGAAAAGTTGAACATTTGCAATAGGTCTTTATTTGCTGTGGTCATTTCGAAGAATTGGTGAAGCCATACACAAAGGGAAGTTGCACACAATTTAATGGAATGCATGAGGACAAAGAAAGGCTGTTGACCAAAACCGCACTACCAAATTCCCAGTAGTAGTTTATGTTTCGACCTTTTGGCAATGTATGTTGAACTATGTGCGAGTCGGTAAACGTAGTTAAAGACAACTGTCATTGCACGGAGGATGCATATACCACAGAGTTACATTTGATAAAATACAGTCCATTATACACTGCATAAAAAAATAGTATGGAAAAAGAATTCTGAAGTAAAGTTCCTGTTAGTATATTTTAATATTGAGGAACGTCAATCTTTTATTTACAAGTTTCAATTGATTAGCCAACATGTTGTGCCTTAAGATGGCATGCAGGTCTAGGAAGTTTTCAAGGCTGAGAATGAGTCCAAGTAGAAAGACTACAAAACAAAGCAACAAACAACAATTACATTAAAAAGTAAGCAGTATTCTGTATCAATAACAAAGTATGAATGCACACTGTGGTTTACAGGTCGGGTAAACAGGTATAGCTCACTACTAGAGGTGCTGCACATGTGATCAATCTCGTGGAGAGAGGGAATAAGTGACAGCTCACACAGAAGAAAGAGGCAAAATTGATCAAAAATGGGCATAAATTTGCATCCAGTTGGACTAATGGGTATGTGAACGAACGCAGTTAGAAGTTACAAAAAACCTATAGTGGATATAAGTGAATGATGACACCTAAAGAGGATATATCAGTCTCAGAGACAAAAAAAAATCAATAATTATGGCCCCGGTTTTATTGGCATGCTTATACATTATAAACATGATTTGAAAATACAAGAAAATAAGGACACCCCCTTAAAACGGGTAAGTAGAAAGTGACATAGAACAATTCCAATCACAGCGCAGCTCCTGCGGCAGCGAAGGGCAGCGACAGACCAATTGAATCCACCATTCATTCATACCTGGAAAAACAATGCATTTCAGCTTTACCGAAGGTGCTCTTCGACACAACTCTGAACAAAGGTACTGATTTCAGTGGGACAAGGATGGTCCCTGTATCTAACCCACATTCCATTGGGGTCAGCCTGACTTTTCAGATTTCACTCGGTCCAGCATGACCAGATCACCCCAGTTGGCGCATTATGCCTTTAAACACCATGGTCCTCATTATGACATTGGCGGTAAATGCCGCTTACCACCGTGCTGATGGCCACCAACTTACAGCCGCATTAGCGAATATCCGTTCACCGTATTATGACACACACAAACCAATCCAACAGAATACAGCCACATACACAAATCCACCAGACCAAAGGTCAGTGCTAAAGTGGTGGTCCCAACACCCATACAGTTACGGCATGAGAACAACACCCATGCTGTTACGCCACCAGAACAACACCCATCACATTATGACCCACGAATCACCACAGCGGATATTCAAAGGCTGTAAACCATTGGCGGTACATACCGCCGCGCTCACAATGGACACCCACATAAAAAACAACACCACATTGGATATTCTGTGTGGACTACCGGGTCTCAACTCAGTCACACGGACTGATGCTCACCCCATCCCAGAGCTGATGAGCTCGTTGACAGACTAGGCGCTGCCAAGTTCCTGAGTATGTTTGATCTTACTTCAGGGTAATGGCTGATCACCCTGACTGAGGGGGCCAAAGAGAGATCAGCATTTTCTACACCTGATGGCCATTACTAGTTCCGGATGATGCCATTTGGGTTGAAAAATGCTCCCGTTACCTTCCAACAGTTGGTTAATGGGGTCCTAGCTGGCAAGGATGCCTACTGTGCAGCCTACCTAGATGACATAGCTGTCTACAGTTCCAGCTGGGAGGAATACCTACTCCACCTCAAGGAGGTGCTTCAGGCTCTGCAACAGGCAGGCCTGACTATCAAGGCTATTAAGTGCCAGATTGGTCAGGGTTCTGTGGTGTACTAGGGACACCTAGTAGGTGGTGGCAAGGTGCAGCCAATCCAGGCCAAGATTGAAACTATCAAGGCTTGGCAATCACCTAGAACACATACTGAAGTGAGAGCCTTTTTAGGCCTCACTGGATACTACCACAGATTCGTCAAGGGCTATGGTACCATTGTGTCACCCTTGACAGAACTCACTTCCAAGAAACAACCTAGGTTGGTGAATTGGACAGAGGCTTGACAGAGATTCTCTGAAGGAAGCCATGTGCACTCCCCCCATGCTCAAGGCCCCTGACTACTCCCAGGAATTTATTGTGCAGACAGACACTTCAGAGCATGGTATAGGGGCTGTTCTAGCACAGATAAATGAGGAGGCTCAGACCAACCAGTAGCCTTTATTAGCAGAAGGCTATTACCACAGGAACAGAGGTGGCGTGCTATTGAGAAAGAAGCGACACTGAAGAAGTTAAGACCCTACCTGTTTGGGACTTACTTCTGGGTTCAGACAGACCACAGGACCCTCAGGTGGCTCATGCAGATGAGGGGTGAGAATCCAAAACTCTTGAGGTGGTCCATTTCCCGGGGATGGACTTTACGGTGGAGCATCGCCCGGGGACTGACCACGCCAACGCCTATGGTCTCTCCAGATACTTCCGCCTTAGTGATGAGAGTTCCCAGGAGGTTGGGTAGCTCTCCCGACTTTTAGCTGAGGGACACACATGTTGGACCTGACAGCCTTAGGGTGGTCACCGCTAACTTTTTGCCTGCCTCCCTCCACTTTTTTGTTTTTGCTGGTTTTTAGAATGCACACTTTACCACTGCTAACCGGTGCTAAAATGCATGTGCTCTCTCCCTTTAAACATGGTAACATTGGCTCATACCGAATTGGACTATTTAATTTACTTATAAGTCCCTAGTACTGTGCACTATATGTGCCCAGGGCCTGTAGATTAAATGCTACTAGTGGGCCTGCAGCACTGGTTGTGCCACCCACTTAAGTAGCCCCTTAACCTTGTCTCAGGCCTGCCATTGCAAGGCCTGTGTATGCAGTTTCACTGCCAATTCGACTTGGCATTTAAAAGGACTTTCCAAGCCTAAAACTCACCTTTTTCTACATATAAGACACCCCTAAGGTATGCCCTAGATAACCCATAGGGCAGGGTGCTGTGTAGGTGAAAGGCAGGACATGTACCTATGTAGTTTACATGTCCTGGTAGTGTAAACCTCCCAAATTTGTTTTACACTGCTGTGAGGCCTGCTCCGTTCATAGGCTAACATTGGGGCTGTCCTCATATATTGTTTGAGTGGTAGCTGCTGATCTGAAAGGAGTAGGAAGGCCATATTTAGTATGGCCAAAATCGTGATTTAAAATCCTGCTGACTGGTGAAGTTGGGTTTAATATTACTATTTTAGAAATGTCAATTTTAGAAAGTGAGCATTTCTCTACACTGGCTGTGGTGAAGAAGTGCTCTCCAAGGCCTTGGATAGAGCTTGCCTCCTGTTCCCTGAAGTCTCAGGACCAAAAAGACTTCTCTCTTGCAACTGGACTCCTTGTGTGGTGAAAATTTGATGCACAGCTTGCTAAAACTGATGCACAGCCTGCCCGGCAGTAAGAAATTCACTGCACGCCGAACCGGAACGACGCAGCTCGACTTCACAAGGAGAAGATCAATGCGGCGCCTGCGTTGCTACCGGAACTTCGACACATAGCCCACCGGATCGACGCACAGCCGACCTGGGATGACGCGGCCCGACTTCCATAGGGGAAATCGACGCATCGCCTGCCCTGCAGAAGAAACTTACATGCAATGCCCACCGGAACGACGCATTGCTTGTGACATGGCTCCACAAGCCCAGGATTCCACGCACAGACCCCGGGGTGTCTGAAAACCCCGCAACCCGAAGAGGATCCACGACTGAGTGCCAGAAATCGACGCACAGCCATCCTTGCATGGAAACTAAATGATGCATCACTGTGTGCGGCCCGAGAAATCGACGCACACCCCCTTTGTTTAAACGCTTCTCCTCTGCAGCCCATTGCAGAGATTTTTAATGCAAACCAGGTACTTTGTGCTTAAAAGAGACTTTGTTTGCTTTAGAAAGACTTAAGACACTTTGGGGCATATTTATACTCTCTTTGCGCCGAATGTGCGTCAAACTTTTTGACGCACAATCGGCGCAAACACTGCCCTATATTTATACTTTGACGTCCGACTCCGTGGGCGTCAAAGTTCCACCATGTGCGTCATTTTTTAGAAGGGGGAACCAGCCTTGCATTAATTATATGCAAGGTAGGCGTTCCCTTCCAAAAAATGACTTTAAGACCTGTGCGCCTTATTTATACTGTGACGTCATTTTGACGCACAGGAGGGGGCAGGCCTTAAAAAACGGCGCCCAGCCTGATGGGTGCCGTTTTTTAACGCCTGTGTCAGGGCAGGCGTTAAGGGACCTGTGGGCTCAGAAGGAGCCCAGAGGTGCCCTCCCATGCCCCCAGGGACACCCCCTGCCACCCTTGCCCACCCCAGGAGGACACCCAAGGATGGAGGGACCCATCGCAGGGAAGGAAAGGTAAGTTCAGGTAAGTTTTTTTTTTCGTATTTTTTTTTGTGGCATAGGGGGGCCTGATTTGTGCCCCCCTACATGCCACTCTGCCCAATGACCATGCCCAGGGGACATAAGTCCCCTGGGCATCGTCATTGGGCAAGGGGGCATGACTCCTGTCTTTGCTAAGACAGGAGTCATTTCAATGGGGGTTGGGCGTAAAAAAAAATGGCGCAAATCGGGTTGAGGCCAAAATTTTGCCTCAGACCTGACTTGCCCCATTTTTTGACGCCCAAGCTCCATTTTCCCCTACGCCGGCGCTGCCTGGTGTGAGTCATTTTTTTTGACGCACACCAGTCAGCTGCGCCGGCTAACGTCATTCAATAAATAAGGCGCACGCATGGCGCTTTGGAATGGCGTTAGCCGGCGTTAAAATTTTTGATGCACAACTGCGTTGGCGCAGTTGTGCGTCAAAAAGTATAAATATGGGCCTTTATATCACTTTTCAGTGATATTTCTACATTTTCATATTGCATCTTTGATCGTTTTGACCTGCAAATATCCAGATATATATATATTTTTCTAAACACTGTGTGGTGCTATATTGTGTTATTGTATGATTTATTGCACAAATACTTTACACATTGCCTTCTATGTTAAGCCTGACTGCTCAGTGCCAAGCTACCAGAGGGTGGGCACAGGATAATTTGGATTGTGTGTGACTCACCCTAACTAGTTGAGGGACCTTGCTTTGACAGGGGTAACCTGACTGCCAACCAAAGACCCCATTTCTAACAGATCTGTTTACCCCCTCTAAAATGGCGACCGCCTGTCCTATGTGTAGGGACTGGTGGAAGTGAGGTAATTCCGCTGATGTTGTACGTCGTGGCAGAAGGCAGTTGTGAACCTCCGTCAGATTCCTCATAGGTTACTGTTGGTCCCTATGGGGTACAGTGGCCAATCGTGATCTACGCCGGTGGTGACGGTATGCACCGCCGCAGACATGACCGCCATTTTCTATCTGATTCCTCACTTGTTTCCTGACCTTCCATAGGAGAGGACCTACACTGCATGTGCTGCTGTGACCTGTGTCTGGAACCTACCATGGCCGGTGTGACCGGGGAAAGGGCCCCAGCCTTCACTTCGGAGGAGTTGAAGTGACTGATGGATAGGGTTGTACCCCAGTACGGACTGCTGTATGGGCCTTCAGACCAACAGGTGAGTACACCTTGTGCATGATGCATGTGGCATGAATGCATGGAGTTGTGTGTGAAGGCCTCGTATAAGGTGGGTGGGTGGATTTCCTCTTGGTGGTGTACTTGTGGGCTGGGCTATGTGTGTGCCAATGGTGATGCAAAGGGGTATGCCGGGACATTTGTGTGACAGGCTGGACTGTTTGTCTAATGGTGTTCTCCTGTCTGTATTTCCTCAGTAGGTCAGCGCCCATCAAAAGAAGGGAATATGGCGTGCCATCACCAAGGAGGTATGGACCCTGGGGGTCTGTGGTAGGCGGAGCACCCACTGTCAGAAACAGTGCGAGGACCTGAGACGGTGGGCACAGAAGACCGCAGAGGCCCTTCTGAGGATGGCCTCCCAACGATGAGGGGCGTACTCAACCTACGACGGTGGATCAACGACTGCGCCAACACCCCTGCACCACTTAAGAGGTCCTCAGACAACCAAGAAAGAAAAAAAGCCGCCTGGTTCACTGACGAACTCCTAACCTCTAAACGCGTCTGCCAGAAACTAAAGAAGAAATGGCTCCTCGAACACACACCCGGCAGCCTGTCAGCCCACAAGGAGGCCACCTGCAAGCACCACCAGCTAATCAGACTCGCCAAACGTTCCCACTTCACAGAACGCCTGAACAACAACGCACACGACAGCAAAGAACTCTTCAGCATCGTGAAAGAGCTCTCCAACCCCAGCGCCAACGTCAATGACATCCCACCATCCCAAGAACTCTGCGACGCCCTGTCCACCTTCTTCCATCAAAAGATCGCCGACATCCACGACAGCCTAAACACCACGCCTCTGCCAGACCCCACCCCCGGAATCTCCACCTACACCAACCGCCTGACCGCCTGGACCTACGTAAGCGACACTGAAACACGCAAGATCATGAACTCCATCCACTCAGGAACCCCTTCTGACCCTTGCCCCCACCATGTCTACAACAAAGCTGACTCTACCATCGCCCCCCAACTTCGAAAGGTCATCAACCTATCCTTCAAAACCGCAACTTTCCCGGAAAGCTGGAAGCACGCCGAAATCCACGCCCTCCTCAAGAAGCCCAAGGCAGACCCCAACGACCTAAAAAACTTCCGACTGATTTCCCTGCTCACTTTCCCAGCGAAGGTCACCGAGAAGATCGTCAACGCCCAGCTTACCCACCACCTCGAGGACAACTCCATCCTGGACCCCTCCCAATCCGGTTTCAGACGCAACCACAGCACCGAGACAGCACTCTTCGCAGCCACATATGACATCAGACAGCAAATGGACAGCGGCAAAACATCAGCCTTCATCCTCCTGGACCTTTCCGCAGCCTTCGACACGGTCTGCCATCGCACCCTATTAACACGCCTCCACGAAGCCGGAATACAAGAAAAAGCCCTCAACTGGATCTCCTCATTTCTCTCCGGCAGAACTCAGAGAGTCCGCCTCCCTCCTTTCCGCTCCGAAGCCACCAACATCATCTGCGGCGTACCCCAAGGCTCACTGAGTCTGAATCTGTTCAACATTTACATGGCCCCCCTCGCACAACTGGCCCGTCAGAACAACCTCAACATTCTCTCTTACGCCAACGACACCCAGCTCATCCTCTCCCTCACCAAAGACCCCCACACCACCAAAGCCAACCTCCACGAGGGAATGAAGTCCATTGCCGAGTGGATGAGACACAGCCGCTTGAAGTTGAACTCCGACAAGACGGAGGTCCTCATGCTCGGACACACCCCCTCGCCTGGGACGACTCCTGGTGGCCCACCGCGCTGGGAGCCCCGCCAACGCCAGCCAACCACGCACGCAACCTGGGCTTCGTCCTCGACTCCGCCCTCACCATGTCCAAGCAGGTCAACGCTGTTTCCTCCTCCTGCTACAACACACTCCGCATGCTCCGCAGAATCTACAAATGGATCCCGTCGGAAACCAGAAGAACGGTGACCCAGGCCCTTGTCAGCAGCAGACTAGACTATGGCAATGCACTCTACACAGGCATCCCAGCAAAAGACATCTGCCGCCTCCAACGCATCCAAAACGCCTCCGCCCGACTGGTCCTCGACGTACCCCGCCGCTGCCACATCTCCCACCACCTGAGAGACCACCACTGGCTCCCCGTGGACAAGAGGATCACCTTCAAACTCCTCACCCACGCCCACAAAGCACTCCACAACACCGGACCAGCCTACCTAAACAACAGACTCAACTTTTACGCCCCCACCCGCCAACTCTGCTCCGCCAACCTCGCCCTCACCATCGTCCCCTGCATCCAGCGCAAGACCTCCGGGGGCAGATCCTTCTCCTACTTCTTAAGACCTGGCTCTTCGACCAGTAGCAGCACCCCCCACCCCCTTTTCAGCGCCTTGAAACCCTAACGGGTACATAGTACGCTTTACAAATGTTGTGATTGATTGATTGATCTCAGGAGGTCAATAGCCTCCTCACTTAGTGCAGCAGGGCTCACTGAGGCAGGGCCTGAAGTGCCTGGGGCGAAGGAGATGCCCACCCTCCTGGGTGAGCAGGCATGGGCAACTTGCTGAGGGGCTGCTGGGAGGGCGGTGATGGTACGGGGGTGGCTATACCTGTAGCTGAGGTGAGCACAGAGGTGTCCGCCACCACCAGGGAGTTCCCATCGGAGGAGGTATCTGTGTCCGAACTGTCCCCTTCAGTCTCCCCCGTGGTGCTCCCCTCGCCCTCCGTCCCACTGGTGCCCTCACTGTCAGTACACTCTGCCTCCTGGGTCCTGTGAGTGGCAGCTCCCTCCATCGCCGGAGCCTCTGCTCCTCTGCCAGATTATGCTAATGCACATAAGGACGGGATAACAAAACAGAAAGGGGAGGAGAGACAAAGGAAACACTATGTCAATGGCTGCACCAACACCACTGTTGGTGTACACAGCACCCTCACACACAGGGAACTGCCCTTCACACTATGCAGTGCACTACCAGTAACAATGCTAGTCACAGGGGCATGGGGAGGGATACATACCGCCAACTGCAGCATACCTAGGACACACACAGCCCTGCCCAGTAGTGTATGCCTACTAGCTAGGTAGGAGGAATATCACATCAGAACCCTGCCCAACATTGGACCTACTCTGCGATGTCAGGCTTGGCCTACGGGCACCCACAGACACACATACCCCGCCCAGATACCACCCTACCATGCGTAAATTGTGATGATGGGAACTGTACTCACACCCTTGTGGCTGCTGTGATGCCCTCAAGTGCCCATTCAGCTCCGGATAGGCCACCGCCAGTATGTGGGCCATCAGGGGGGGTCAGGGCACCCCTTCCTCCTTGGAGGCCATCCCCAGCTGGGCCTCCGCTGTCTTCCATGCCCAGTATCTCAGGTCCTCCCACCGTTTCTGACAGTGAGTGCTTTGCCTGCTGTAGACCCCCATGGTCCTCACGTCCTTGATGGTGGCATGCCATATACCCTTCTTTTGATGCGGCACTGACCTGCAGCGGAAATACACACAGGAAATGACATTTGTAAAAACGTCCTGCCAGTAACACTCATGGCCCACCATATCCCTTCCCATCCCCATTTGCACAGACATGGCCCAGCACACAAGCTGCACGTCGCCCAGTGGATATCCACCACCCCCCTACACGAGGCATTCACACACTCCACTCCATGCATCCATGCACCATGCATCGTGCACACAGTGTACTTGCCTGTTGGTCTGGAGGCATGTACAGCAGTCCGTACTGGGGTAGGACCCCATCCAATAGTCTCTCCAACTCTGCTGAGGTGAAGGCAGGGGCCCTTTCCCCAGTCACACGGGCCATGGTAGGTTCCGGACACAGGTAACAGCAGCACATGCAGTGTAGGTCCTCTCCTGTTGAAAGTCAGGGAGCGAGTGAGTGAACAAATAGAAAATGGCGGTGACGTCCACGGCGGTGCATACCATCACCGCCGGCGTACATCACCATTGACCACTGTACACCATAGGGCCCAATATTATACAATGAGGAGTTGCACGAAGGTTCCCGACGCCTCCCGCAACAGCACACATCAGCGGAATTGAATCACTTCCACCTGGCCCTCCACACACGACAGGCGGATGCCATTTCAAGGGGGGGGCAGGCCGTGTATTATAACTGCGTCACAGTTCACAATTGTACAACTGCATCACAGTTCACAATTGTACATACAGGAAAACTGCCATTTATATATTTCAAAATAACAACATGCATTGTACTGTTGTGGCTACAATGTACTGTTAATGACCATCTCCTCACTCTTTTGTCCCCTAGACTGCAAACGCTGCGGATGAATAGGAGATGGAGACATACCCCTTTGTGCAGACCCATGGTGGACTTGGCAAAAATGGAGGACAGGCACATTAACCTGACCTAGCGACTTGACAGGGCCACAGTAACGGATCTGTGTACCCAACTGGAGCCTGACCTGATATCTGCTATCCTTCACCCAACTGGGATCCACCTTCTTGTGCAAGTTCTATCAGTGCTCCATTCCCTGCCAGATCATCGTGTCATGCTGTATGTTGCACAATCTTGCCTTGAGACGCCATGTGCCTTTTCTGCAGGAGGAGGAGGAGGCTGGAGATGGTTGTGTGGCAGCGCTGGAGCCTGTGGACAGTGATGAAGAGGAGGCAGAGGAAGAGAATGTGGACAACAGAACTACTATAATTCAACAGTACTTCCAGTGACACACAGGTAAGACACTGAAACTTCACCTTCCATTGCAGTTTTTTGTTGGACATTGTACATGGCAGCCTGATTTTCCAACATCTATGGCCACGTACTGTACCCTTTGGCATCTCTATTTTCAAATATCTGTGCCCCACTCTGGCGCCTGGTGTGTTTACTGCTGCCCACTACAGGTCATGTCCATGTATATATAACTGTACATTTGAATTGCAATGTTGAAAGGCTTTTTGAACTAATACATATTTCAATCAATTGACATACTCCATACTTGTATTTGTTCCAAGGGTGCTTATTTCTGTGATAATAAGTGTAGGGGGTATAACAATGGGCTGGTTTGATGGTGGAGGAATGTCCAGGACAGAGTCCAGTCTATTGGTATCACAGATGCATTGTCCAAGGGGGCATAGGGAGTGGGGCAATGGTAGTTCAAGGTGGACAAGGTGACAGAGTGGGACACAAGGGTGACATTCAGGGGAGTCTTATTTCCTGGCGGGGTCTTGGCAATGTTCTCTGGCTTCTGCTGGATTGCAGGGACCTTTTGCATGGTGGTTCTCCTTCTGTAGGGAGGTGGGTGCTGGTGGCCTGTTGTTCCAGTGGCGTGGCCTCCTGTCCACTAGCGTCAGTGGAGGTGGAGGGCTGTGCATCGATATGGCTAGTGTCAGGGGCCCATTGGTGTGCCACTGCCTCCCTCATGGTGTTGACCATGTCTGCCAGCACCCCTGCAATGGTGACCAGGGTGGTGTGAATGTCCCTAAGCTCCTCCCTGATCCCCAGGTATGGTCCCTCCTGAAGCCCCTTGGTCTCCTTCAACTTGACCAGTATCTGGCCCATCGTCTCCTGGGAATTGTAGTATGCTCCCAGGATGTTGGTGAGTGCCTCATGGAGAGTCAGTTCCCTTGGCCTGTCCTCTCCCTGTCGCACAGCAGTCCTCCCAGCTTCGCTGTTGTCCTGTGCCTCTAACTCCTGAACCGTGTTACCACAGCCACTGACCCCAGGTCCCTGATCGTCCTGTGTTTGTGGGGTTGCCTGGGGTCGCTGTAGTGGTGGACACACTGCTGATTGACGTGTCCTGGGGACAGAGGGATGGGCCCGCTGGGTGGGAGCTGTGCTGTTGTTTCCTGATGGGGGAGGCTCTGTGGTGGTTTTGGACTCTGGCTGGGTCACCGACTGTCCAGAGGTCCCTGATGGACCAGGTTGGTCATCCTGATCCAGGCATGCTGAGCTGCTGTCATCACTGTGGGCCTCTTCTGGGGGGGGCTGGATGTTGCTGGCACCTCCTCTCTGGTGATGTTGTGTGGGGGTCCTGTGAGGTTGTAAATGCAGTGTTATTGTTTCTGTGCGGTCGCGGTATGTTGGCGGCAGTCAGCATGGCAGTAAGTGGCACTTACCGCCAATGTCATCATGAGGGCAATAATGTTTGCAAGGGGGCATTCTGGCATTAGGAGGCCCAGAAAAATTATGCAGTGGACTCTATGATATTCTACTGCGTCACGTCTGTTGTTGTTTTTAATGCCAGCCGAAGGCAGGTGTTAAAATGAGGCTCTCATTGTTTTCAATGGGCCTGCTGTCACAGGGTTAGCGTCAATATTTTTGGCACTAATCCTGCAAAGTGCCAAACTAGCTTCAAAACTTTTGATGGTAGCCCCCTAACATGCACCATGGTGCGCCATATCATAAATACGGAGCACACATGGTTGCGTTAGGGACGCGCAAAGGGGTGCAAGAAAAGTGGTGCATCATGACATGATGCGCCACTTTTCATAACTTTGCCCCATAGTGTGACAGCAATGAAAACAAGAGGCCAAGAGACCAAAGATAAAGAAAGACTGAAAGAAGAGTAGAGTGAGAGAATAAACAAGAGAAGAGGCAAGCAGTCAAAGGTTGTCAAAGAAAGCAAGAGTGATAGAGTGAAAGAAAAATGGGAAAGATGTGAAAGAGCAGCAAAGCAAAAGTGAAGACGTGAGAGTGAAGAAAGAAGCAGAAGGCAGAAACAAGACTACAAATTTATGAAGTCTCAATCTTGCAGCATCCAAGTTGGGTCTCACAGGGCCCTGCCTGTTTTGACGACTGGGCACTATTAAGACAGGCAGGTAGGGCCAAGCAGCAACTTCTTAAGAAATAGCAGCACTAATGTTTCACTATACTTTTTGAGGGCTGACTGACTTATAGGAGCATCGCATGTGTGGAAGAACTTTGGGCGGGATACCAGGGAACACCAGTAACATAAGATAACATAACATTTTGCACCCAACATCCCTCAACTAGGCTTGGTGAACAATCTGTGGATGTGCTAGATGCTCCTACCGTAGTACAGCAGTAGCCAATCAGGCTCAGGTTTTTGTGTGAGATACAAATACACAAGGCTGATCTTGTATTAAGTATGCATACATCAGCATGTTTCACTAGGTCACAGACAACAGTAGCACTCGCTCTCATATGAGTTTTAAATTAAAGATATACATCTGCTATTAACATGAATCCAATTTTGGAGCTCATTCAAAATGTAAAAGCAATAGTATCCTATCAAAATCAAAACACCCTCATTGCCTTATCTACGGATATTTTCTGTGATGGTGTCAGCGAGTCTCTCACTAGTCCCTTCCCTTGTGAGCTCTCATTGGGTGGAGTTATTTTTGTCTCCATGTTCAAGGTCGTTGACCTTGAATCTGTCCTCCGTCTGCTCGCCGACAAGAACATCCCCTCGGAGAAAGGCACAGCACGAGATCCTGTTGATTGAATTCTTTGATCCCTTGTTCATGCGTAGTAGAATAATTAGATAGAGTCATCTTGGGGAAACTTTTACGAACTCAATTATTTTAGAAACTTGGATTTCCCAATGGTTCATCAAAGCTGGTGATCACTTGCAAGTTTATCAAAGTAGTACTGCATGCATGTCTGCCTTTCATTTCGAATGGCGAAAGGAAGAAAGGAATGCTGCCGGCGTTTGTGCTACAAATATTTCCCTATATAATAGATTTCAAAAGCAACCGCCTTTCAATAACCCCAGTCCAGCCAAGTTTGAAATTAATTCTACTATGTGGGATAGTGGTAGGGCCTGACGTTGGTGACTTTAAGCCCATTACGCTGCATGATGCAAGAGCGATGCAACTCTTTTATTAAAATGCCCCTGCGTTTTGTTCCTTCTATGTGTGCTGCATTCTACAGTACACATAGAAAGAGCAAATTGCCATTTACTATTCCTTTTGTGCAGGAATGTTATCCTTCCTGCAAAAAAAAAACAATCTCCCCCTCTACACAGCCTGGTGCAAGGGTTGCTGCGTTTGCGCATGGTAGCAAATTCAGTGCCCGCTAAGGGAGAACCACAGGGGTGCGCTGTTTTCTATTAAATATGGCCCATCCCTGCATTGTGAAAATGACGGTGCGTGATGCTGCCAAATTTGGCGCAGCGACACATACCGTAATTTTCCCTTAAATCTGGCCCTTAGTTTGGTAATTTTAGATGTGATTCATCATCAAACATAAAGAACTACTGTAAGAAATTGGGTTGTTGGTTGACTGTGGTGGGAGCCCTGGTCAAGCAGCAACCACAGCCCTTGTCAGGGTGAGGCACAAGTAACTTGGCATATAGCAGGCAATGTTTAAAGTTTTTGTGCAATACTCCAAACAGCAATACAATTAAAACACTACACAAAAAGTATCCCACACCAAGTTAAAAAAGTAGTTATTTGTTATACATAAGGCAGGACCAAAACAACAAAAATCCATTAAGTAGAACCAGATATATGCAGTTTTGTAGATTTCAGTGAAAATAGCCCCAAAAAGCACAAACCGCGAACTGTGGAGGGTTTGTTGCGTGGGACAGAGACAAAGTTAGAAGTTCAAGCCAAGAGATGGAGCACAGGACAGCTTCAGGGACCCAGTTGGGCCCGCTGAATACAGGGCCAGATTTATACTTTTTAGCACCACATTTGTGTCATTTTTTGACACAAAAGCAGAGCAAACGTACAAAATATAATTGTATTTTGTACGTTTGTGCCACTTTTGCATCAAAAAACGATGCAAATGTGGCACTAAAAAAGTATGAATCAGGCTGACAGTATCTTAAGTCATGGTTTGTGGAGTACTGCGAGGATCCAGGTCAAAGATGCATTGCACAGCTGAGGTGATTTGTCAGTTCTGAGATGGGGCGAGAGTGTGATGCAAGTTCCTGCATCACTGTTTAAGATCCCATCAACAAGGACTTGCAATGCAAAGTCCGGTGCCAGTAATGTGTTGTGTAATCAGGGCAATGCATAGAGGCTGGTGTCATCAAGGCTGCCATCGACGATGGTTGCAAGGGCCTGCACCAAGGATGCTTTGCTCAGTGATAGTTGAAAGAGGATGCGAGTTGTGAGGGCGATGCGTATATTTGCAACAGATCCAATCATGTAGCAGCACTGATATGTCAGTTTGGCTCGGTGTTGCGCTGCCAGCAGAGGAAATGTGTCAGTACTGCTGGTTCTACAGAGTCTGGCAGAGCCCCTGACGCCCATTTCCAAAGGTCCAGGATTAAAGTGGCATCACTTGGCAGGGTAGACTCATAGAAGGAAGAGTCCAGGTGCTGGGTTTGAAGTAGTTGGAGCCTTCTATCCCTGAGGTTCAAGTCAGGAGGCCAGCCAAATAGCCCTTGGAGTCACGTTGGGCCCCTGGGTTTAACAGATGCCAGTCCAGTCCTTCTCACCCAAGCAAGAGGACAGCAGGCAGCAGGTCAGCACAGAAGAACAGCAGTTCTTCATAGCAGCAGCCCAGCAGATTGGCAGTTCTTTCAGCAACACAGCAGTCCTTCTTCCTGGAAGGTATCCAAAGGTCCAGAAGTATACTGAAGAGTTGGTGTCTGAGGTCCTGTATTTATATCCAGTTGTGCCTTTGAAGTGAGGGGAATCTTCCACAGGCATGCATTTGAAGTGCAAAGATGCCTAGATTTCCTGACTCTGGCTCCAGACTAACTATAGGAGTCTGCAGCCCTTTGTGGGGAGGCAGGATTGAGCCTATTAAACTGTAAGTGGGGCTGGCCCAGGTCCTCCCATCCTGCCAGTGATGGCCCATTCAGGCACACCTAAGCTCTCTATTATGTGTGGCTGTCTAGGAGGAACACATAAAGCCAAAATGTCAACTACAATCAGTCATGTGAGACAGACTTCAGGCATCAAATGGCTAAGGCAGGATAATGCCAACTTTCTAAAAGGGGCATTATAAAAATGTAATTTAAAATCTGGCTTTTTCATAAGTTATGAAGTTATGATTTTTAATTGCAACTCCAAAGACACCAAACAACAACTGGTTGTCTGTTCGCATTTGGAAATTACAGCTTGTTTAATGTAATAATATAACCCCAATGTTATCCTATGGGAGCCAGACATGTATAACTTAAAAGTACATGTTCAACTTTTTAAATGCATTGCACCCTGCCCTCTGGGTTCTCTAGGCCCTACCCTAGGTGTTGCATATATGTATTTAAAAAGAAGGTTTGGGCCTGGCAAAAGGTTTATTTTGTCATTACAAAATGCCTGTTTAAAACTGCAGACATATAGGCTGCAATGGCAGGTCTGAGACATGTTTAAAGTTCTACTTAAGTGGGTGGCACAATCAGTGCAGCAGGCCCAATAATAGCATTTAATTTAAAGGCCCTGGGCACCTCCTAAGAAGCTAAAACGTGGACAGCAAAACAGGAGGACTGAAGGCAGAAAGTTAGAGGATAAACCATGCCAGGGATGCCAGGTCTATCAGTTACTCTGTGTGATGGGCTACTAATGTTATCCACCCAGATGTGCATTGACAAGAAAGCAGGTAGTTATTTAGAACCAAGGAAATTATTTGTGAGGTACACAGTACCTAAGCATGTCTGTGAGATACAGGTAGATGCGCTGTATAAGAAAATTAGAGAATTGTTCATTTCCCATGAATATATTTGTGTGGACACCCAGAGCTGTTTTAGGAAGGGATATAGAAGAATACTTGGTCCTTAGGAATATTTAAGTGAATTTTTTCATGTATTGTATTGATAAGGAACTCGTAGAGTTACTCAGTTTTAACTAGAAGTTGAGAAATTTATCACATTCACTTTCGAAGAATTTTAGATATTAAAGGCCCTCATTACAACCCTGGTGGTCGGCGGAGAAGCAGCGGTCTTACCGCCAACAGGCTCGCAGTAAAAACTTTGGAATTATGACCATGGCGGTTACCGCCATGGTCATCCGCCTCTTCTCAGATCCGACCGCCACGGCGGAGACGACCGCTGGGCTGGAGACCTGGGTCTCCCGCCCAGCGGTCGTCACAATACCGCCGGCGGTATCATGACCCAGCTGACGCCATGGATTTCATGGGGTTTGGAACCGCCATGAAATCCAGGGCGGTGAGCACTATCAGTGACAGGGAATTCCTTCCCTGGCACTGATAGGGATCTCCCCCACCCCTCACCCCCACCCTGAGTCCTTCCCCTACAACCCCCACCACCCCTGCCACCCCCAAAGGTGGCAGGACCCCCCTCCCCACCACTACCCCCAACATTACATTACACATTCACACCCACACTCACGCAGGCACCACCAACACACATACCCGCACACACACCAACATACATGCCAACAGCCACACACACAGTAATACGCACATACATGCACACATCCATACAGACATACAAACAGACAGACACACACTCATTTCCAAACACACAACACCCCAGCCTGCATACACGCACTCACACACCCCGCTACATAAACACAAGCACATCCCCATGCACGCACACAACACACAACACCCCCCCCCACCCCCCTCCCCTAACGGACGATCAACTTACCTGGTCCGTTGATCCTCCGGGAGGGGACGGGATCCATGGGGGCTGCTCCACCACCACCACACCATCAACAGATCACCGCCACGCCGAATCACAGAACGTGATTCGGTGGGCGGTGTTCTGTTGACGTGGCAGTGGAGGTGGAGCAACCTCTACTTCCCCGCCGACCGCCAGTATGGCTGCTGGCGGCCCTCCGTCCGGAAAAGGACGGAGGGCTGCCAGCAGTCATAATACGCCGAGCGGAAAACCGCCACCACTGGCGGTCTTCAGCACAGCAGTCCCTCGGCGGTCTTGTCAAAAGACCGCCAAGGTCGAAATGACCCCCATACATACAGACAGACACGCACTCATTTCCAAACACACAACACCCCGCATGCAAACACACACTCACACACCCCCTCTACATACACACACGCACACCCCCATGCACGCACACAACACCCCCCCACCCCCCTCCCCTAACGGACGATCAACTTACCTGGTCCATTGATCCTCCGGGAGGGGACGGGATCCATGGGGGCTGCTCCGCCGCCACCACACCGCCAACAGAACACCGCCACGCCGAATCACAGAACATGATTCGGTGGGCGGTGTTCTGTCGACGTGGCGGTGGAGGTGGAGCAACCTCTACTTCCCGCCGACCGCCAGTATGGCTGCCAGCAGTCATAATACGCCGAGCGGAAAACCGCCACCACTGGCGGTCTTCAGCACGGCGGTCCCTCGGCGGTCTTGTCAAAAGACCGCCGAGGTCGAAATGACCACCTAATTTCTTACAAAATTATTAGTGAGCTTTACCCAAATGTGGAGTTCAGGGAAGTTAGAGTTGCTCCTTTCCCAAGAAGATATTTCTGAAATATATAAGTGGATACCTTACAAGAAAAGTTTAGAGTTACTGAGATCCCATAACAATTTTTTGAGGTACATCAAAATAAAGGTGATTGTAAGACCTGGCATCCTTGGTGTGGTCTCCCCTAAATTTTTGGCTTTAGTTCCCAGATTGTTGCTGTGTGCTGGACTCTGTTTTTGCTATTTTTGTTACCCTGAGGACTTTACCACTGCTGTCCAGTACTAAAGTGCAAGTGCTCCCTAAATGAAATTGCATGTGTAATTGGCTTTTCCATAATGGGTATATTTGATTTACTAGTAGGTCCTACTAAAGTGCACTAGAGGTGCTAGGGCCTGTAAATCAAATGCTACCAGTGGGCCTACAGCACTGAATGTACCACCCACATGAGTAGCCTTGTAAATGTGGCTCAGACCTGCCACTGCAGTGTATGTGTGTGCAGTTTTAAACTGCCAGTTCAGCTTGGTAAGTATACCCACCATCCAGGCCCAAACCATCCCTTTTTATACATGTAAGGCACCCCATGGGCAGGGTGTAGTGTATGTTAAAGGTAGGACATGTAGTGATGTGTTTTTACTTGTCCTAAAAGGGAAATACTGCAAATTCAGTTTTCACTGTTGTAAGGCCTATCTCACTCATAGGTTAACATGGGGGCTGCCTTTAAATATTCTTAAAGTGCAGTTTCCCTTTGAGAGCAGATGGAAATCTAGAGTTTGGGGTCTCTGAATTCACAATTTAAAAATACATCTTTTAGTGAAGTTGGTTTTTCGATTGATAGTTTGAAAATGCCACTTTTACGAAGTAGGCATTTTCTTGCTTAAACCATTCTGTGACTCTGCTTGTTTGTGGATTCCTTGTATGGGTCAGACTGACATTTGGGCTGTTTTTTGTATCTACACTAGACAGTGACTCAAAGGGTGGTGGGGTGTGACCTGCATATCCTGATGGGCCATCTGGGCTAGGCTGGAGGGAGGTCTGGTCACTTACACCTGAAAGAACTGTGCCTGCCCTCACACAAAGCAGTCTCCAACCCCCTGGTGTGTGTCTGGGGCCAGGCCCGGGCAAGGCAGGATTCTGTAAACAACAGAGACTTTTCTTTGATTTTGGGCAACTTCAAAGACAGAAAGGGGTATAGGTATTGGACCCAAAACCCCAGACTTTAGTTCACTTCAAGGATTCAAGAGGAACCTCTGCCAGGAGAAGAGCTTAAGAGCTGAAAGAGAAGTGCTGGTCCTGCCTGTGACTGTGCTTTGTTGGGCTACAGTTGTTGCTTCTGCCTGTGAAAGGGGATAAAGACTGGACTTTGTGGTATATTCTTGTTTGAGAGGTATCTCCAAGGGCTTGGACTGAGCTAGCCCCTTGTTCTGAAGTCTCAGGGCCATCAAAGACTTCCTCTGCCAGCACCTTGACTCTGTGCTGAGACACCTGCCCTGCCATGTGGTGCCTAATCCAGTCCCTGGACCCTTGAAAGGAGAAACTGTCAAACAACCAAGAAAGACCAAGGGGCATATTTATACTCTGTTTGCGCCGGATTTGCCACGTTTTTTTTTACGCAAATCCGACACAAAACTAACTCCATATTTATACTTTGGCGTTAGACCCGTCTAGCGCCAAAGATCTTGGAGTTTGCATCATTTTTTAGCGTGGACACCTTCCTTGCGTTAATGATATGCAAGGTAGGCGTTCCCTTCTAAAAAATGACTCAGAGGCATGTGCGCCGTATTTACACACCCGGGTAAAAATGACGCCCGGGAGTGGGCGGGTCCAAAAAAATGACGTCCAGCCGCTTTTGCGTCATTTTTTAATGCCTGGTCAGGGCAGGCGTTAAGGGACCTGTGGGCTCGGAAGGAGCCCAGAGGTGCCCTCCCATGCCCCCAGGGACACCCCCTGCCACCCTTGCCCACCCCAGGAGGACGCCCAAGGATGGAGGGACCCATCCCAGGGAACTTAAGGTAAGTTCAGGTAAGTATTTATTTTTTATTTTTTTTGTGGCATAGGGGGGCCTAATTTGTGCCCCCCTACATGCCACTATGCCCAATGACCATGCCCAGGGGACATAAGTCCCCTGGGCATGGCCATTGGGCAAGGGGGCATGACTCCTGTCTTTGCTAAGACAGGAGTCATTTCAATGGGGGTTGGGAATAAAAAAAAATTGCGCTAATCGGGTTGAAGCGAAAATTTTGCCTCAGCCTGACTTGCCCCATTTTTTGACGCCCAAGCTCCATTTTCCCCTACGCCGGCACTGCCTGGTGTAAGTCATTTTTTTTTACGCACACCAGGCAGCTCCGCCGGCTAATGTCATTCCATAAATAAGGCGCCCGCATGGCGCTTTGGAATGGCGTTAGCCGGCGTTACATTTTTTGACGCACAACTGCGTTGGTGCAGTTGTGCGCCAAAAAGTATAAATACGGCCCCAAGTGTACCTACTTTGGAAGACTCCGGACTGACACTGCTGCCGGGTCCCGTGATGCCACCTGTAGCTGAAGCAGTGGTCCTAGTCAGACTGCAACAACCTTGCAGCCCCAATGCCTCCGCAGCCCCACTGAAGTCCATGAGTCCGCGAAGTCTCGAAGTGCCATGCCACTGACGTCCGTGACACCTGACATCTCCCCACCATGCCATGACCACTGGATATCGACTCCCCCAAAAGTACGCGGATCCAACGCTTTGCACTGACGCCACCTCACCTCCACCACTTATCAGCAAGGATTTGATGCCTCTTCATGGTGGCTCCGATCCCTTTGTCCTGCAGCACAGGAACCGACGCCGCACTGGATCCAGTGACTCCTCGATCCCCGACTCCATGCACAGGCTTGTTTACTCAGTTTCACAAAGTGCTGTACCTGGGGGTCTGTGTGACTCCGTGACCGGTGCCATTGGCATCAGATTGTTGGGAACGACTCTGTCATGATGCTGTGATATCACCCATTGGAAGCATTTGTGTTTCAAAGTGCTATATTGAAGTTTAATCTTTTAAAAATGTATAACTTTGCTTGTGTATGTTGGAGTCTTGTCACTTTGGTCTTGTTTTGCTCAGATAAATATTGTTATTTTTCTAACCTGGTGTTGAGTCATTTTGTAGTATTTTCACTGTATTACTATGTATGTTGGTACAAGTACTTTACACATTTCCCTTGGGTTAAGCCTTTCTGCTTGTGCCAAGCTAACAAGAGGGTGAGCGGGGTTAACTGTGTGTGTTTCTCCTTTGCCCTGACTAGAGTGAGGATCCTTGCTTGGACAGGGAGTAACTTGACTGACAACCAAAGACCCCATTTCTAACAGTGATCACTTCAATTGTTGCAGAAACTGATACTTTGGCTCAGGTCTACAATATTTGCTTTCACACCCATGAGTATCACAAGTAAATTAGTGGAATGAATCAATGCTTTAATGTGAAAGTCAGGTTATTGCAGTCCTGTTGAACTGCACCCAATCCATAGATGAAGTAGTGTTAATGCTTGTGGGTTATTATAGCCCCTAAACAGGGATCTAGGGACACTGTGGTGATCAAAAGTAAATTTATTTTGTACTCCTCAACAACACACAAACACACTGCACTAAGAAAAGGACACTTTCACTAAAAAGAAGGCTCAACCTGTTGCTTAGCAAAACTAAAATAACTGCACAAAATATTGTAGTAACAGCACATGATTGTTGTGAACAACAAGAATAAAATGAAAATTTCTACCATGGTTAAAATGTCATCAAAACTCTTAACACCCACAAACGTACTTCTGTGCACCTTACTAGGAGAGCATGGTTTAGTATAACATGTTAGAAATAGGGTTTCTGGTTGGGTAGGGTATATACACCTAAGCCATGCAGAATCCATCACTCTGTGGGTAAGTATGTTACACCCTCAAGATAGCCTGTGCTCACCCACTGGTAACTTGGCCCACAGCAGTCAGGCCAATCCAGCGAGGAAATGTATGAAGTATTTGTGAAAACAAGGATTACAGTAATACAGTGAAAAGACTACAAAACAACTCTGCACCAGTTTAGAATAAAATAGATAACCTTTATCTTATGCAATTGTAGTGTTTTTTAGAGCAGATGTGTTTCTCCTAGGGTATTTCTGGTAATTTTAGTTCAGGAATAGGCATTGAAAAAAATGTGTATGCAGCCAATGTGGGAGTGCTGATGCACCTCTATTCGAGTACTTGTAGTAAGTTCCGTTGGGAATGTAACGATCTCCATCGGTGATCAACAGCTGATTTCCTCTGTGCTGGAGAGGGATGAACACAGTGCTCCAAGAGTACGTGACGGCAGAGAAGGGACACAACCTCACTTGTCTGCAGGATGTCTCACTCAGACCCTTGTGATCAAGAGCTACTCAGTACATGCAGCCGCAGGAGAGCAGGGCAGTTGCAGGAGGGATTACAGTACCTTCCTTTGATGGTGTGTTGCAGTGATGGCCCAGTTCACCGGGGGGCTCTGCAAGTAGTCGTGGCCTCAATTTTTGCCTCATGGGACCACATGGTTCTTGATCCAGATTACTCCAGGGAGATTACAGACTGCAGTCCCCTGTCGGCACGTAGCTCGCACTTTGCTGAGCCGCCGGTCTTAGGCATCACTCTGGTTGCACTAGCAACCCAAGGGCAGGGGAGCCGCGCTGATGAGAGTTTCCTCTGATGCCACGTTCATCTTCAGCGGTTGCCAGCAGCTATAAGCAGCGTACTGGAAAGCCATGAGCTTCGATGATGAGTAGTCAAGGGTCATGGTGCGCACTCTGGATATAGCCAAACATCGGTTGTGGGGCTCACCTACATCTTGAGGCAAAGGCAGGTCGACAAGTGAAAGCACTGATACTTAGGGGTATTCACTGGTTTGTGGATACCAGTGAAATCTTTCATAGCCCTAAGACTTCAACAACAGGGGACAAGCCAACAAGCCCTTTGAGTTTCTTGGGTACAGAGAGGATGTAAAGGGTGATTCCAATATCCCTCACTGCAGAGGCAGCCAGCAGCTGGCCAATACAGCAAAGCAAGCAGCAAAGTGCAGTCCTTCCTGGCAGCACAGCTCCTCATAGTTGCAGAGTCAATTCAGAACCCCAAAGTGAACTGGTTTAGTGGGGTTTAGGGTCCAATACTTATTCCCGAAAAGGCCTTTGATATGGGGAAGACTTTAAAGGAGTCCTTTGAAGTGCACAGGGTTCTTTCCATTCTAGCCCTGTCTGCCAGGCTATCTGTGGATGAAATCAGTCATTTGTATGGAGACAGGACACTAATTATTGAAGTGTAAGTGTCAATCCCTCAGCCCAGGAAGACCCATCAGTATACAGATGAACGCAGATGCAGCTGAGTGTCCTGTGTTTGGGGCTGCCTAGAGGGAATTCTTAAAGTGTATCTGTCACCCAGCCCGATGTGTATTCAGAGACAGGCTATGGCACAGAATGGTAAAATAAGAAAACGCCAACTTTCTAAAAGTGGCATTTTCAGACTTACATTTAAAATTCTGACTTCACCATAAGTGTGAGTCCCAATACACCAGATTCCACATTTCTATCTCTTCCCAATTGAAAATTACACAAAACATGTTTTAAGGCAATTCCAATATTAACCTATGGCAGAGACAGGCCTTGCAGCAGTGAAAAACAAATGAAAGACTTTTTCGCTACCTGGACATGTTAAACTAAAAAGTACATGTTCAACCTCTTAAATACACTGCACCCTGTTCTTGGGGCCAAACTTAGAGGTGTCCTATATGTAATAAAAAGAAAGGTTTCGGCCTGGCAAGTGGGTACGCATGCCAGGTCAAAATGGCAGTTTGAAACTGCACACACAAGCTCTGCAGTGGCAGGCCTGAGACCTGTTTGAATGGCTTCTATAGTGGGCAGCACAATCAAAGGTGCAGGCCCACTAGTAACATTTAATTTACAGGCCCTGGGCACACATAGTACACTTAACCAGGGACTTACAAAGTAAATTAAATATGAAACTTGTGGTGAAGCCAATATTACCATATTTAGAGTACAGAGCACCTGCACTGCAGTACTGATCAGCAGTGGTAAAGTGCCTAGAATCCTAAAACTAACAAAAATGTTCAGACAACGAGGAGGAAAGCAAAAAGTCTGGGGATGACCCTATTGAAAGGAACATTTCCAACAACTTTCATCTAGAATCTCCTAGAGAAAATTAGCACCCTGCACTCCTGCCTACAGCAAGTCACTGTAGGTTGTCATAAGTGAGGCAGGTGGTGGTCCAAGCGAAAGATAAACACACGTCACCTCAGCTCCTCTCCTCCCAGAATCGGTGGCTCAATATCAGCTTATACCAGAAAGTGAGATATTGTAGCATCTCTGGAAGTCAAAATCTTGTCAGGCAGTATCTTGTGTAATAATCTGGGACGAAGGACCTCGCCTGACAGGTGGTCAAGTGTCAGGCCTTTTATAATGTATCTTATCGAAGATGGAATTTGGAACATCACCTTCTGAAAGATTGGCATAACCTATGCGCATTAAGATTTTAGTCTAATATGCATTCTTATAAATAAAGAAGGTAAATATATGTCAATTCAGACTATACTGTTTTGATTATTTTCTTCTATGACCTGGTAATAGAGTTAACACAGCCCTTGTTCCATAATGAAATTGCAACTGGTGTCTTATCCATGTCATTTTCAGAGTGACTTGACACTTTCATGGGTTTTGGAAAGATAAAGACAGATGGTGTCTGTGTCCAAAGCAGACATGTAGATGATTCTGCAAAAAGATTGAAAATGGAGTCTTGGCCTGTTCAAAATGGAGTTGGGTCTTATGGTCTTTAAGTCACAATGGGCAATATAATCCCAAATCTTATTCTCATTATTTAAGTGCACAGAATTACTAATAAGAGTGAAGGGCTTCAAACAACTGAGGGTAGGGCAGGACACAAGTCCCATTGCTAGTTCCAGTTGCATGTGGGACACAATCACAGGACTGGTTGAGGAAAAGGTGGAGCTGCAAGGGGCATGAACTGTTAGTCCCACAGTCAACAAACCTGAAAGCTAGGCAAGTGGGCCATGTGTGGTGGTGGTAAAAGAGACCCATTGAAGAGTATGCATCAAGGTCAGGAAGAGTGAAGAACAGATAAAGAGCCTAGCACGCTAAAACAGGGTTGCCCACTGGTAAAACTGTAAATCTGTGATATCCTGACCATCTTTCCTAGTGTACACAACAAACCTTTTTCAAACATCCTGTGATGTTTTCATGGATCAGATGGTAGGGTTCATCATCATTGTTTGCAATTTCCAGTGTCCACATTTTGCTGATGTTGCTATATATTCAAAGAAAAATCGAAAAGTCCTTTTGACATTGTTAGATCATTTTTACAACATTAATTTTTCCTGCAGAGACTTGGTGAATTTGGCCCAGTAATTTCCATGTTTTTTCCAATCTATCAAAGGCTGTCCTTGTCATTCTTTAATGTTATGTGTTAGGTACAAATCATTTTCATTTCCCTCTTGTTACTTTGGAGTTATTGCCCATTACCTCCGACTCCTAAATGTTTTTCTTATAGCTTGACAGCTTATCAAACTGTCTTCACATTATCTATTAAATTGGATACAATACAGTATTTATTCAGAAAGCCAAGTGTGTAGCATTCACTCTTCTTCCTATATTTCTCTTGAGCAGAATGTATAATAGCTTTAGCTATTTTTTGGCAACAACATTTTAGAATCAGCATTAGTAGTAAGAAGGGATGCAAAAAGTGACTGGTGTCTCGCCCCCTGGAAGTGACATCAATTCTGTTACCAGGACTTCCGGGCACCCTTGGGGCCCTTCCCAGCAGTGACATCACTTCCTGGGCGGTCATATGACTGTGTTGTGTCACGTGTGTTGTGACATCACACTGGTCACGTGCTAGTTACATGCTCATGGTTATATCACATGGTTAGGGTTATGCGGCAGCAGTCAACGATCCAGAGCCCCTGGAGATCAGGTGATCGTGATGTATTGTACAGGAGTATGCCCTATTTTTTTATAGCTCGGAATACATATTAGGAGTTCCTATGCAGCCTATGTCAAACCCAGGAGCCACCCTCCAAACAGAGATTTCTCTGTGATTATGAAGAGATCCAGCCACCTCATCAAAAAGACACCTTCTGATGTCGGTTTGAACACTATCAATAGATAATATTGTAGCCTGATACCAGCAGCAAGAGAGCAGAGCTTGCAGCAGAGCGACCTGAAAGAGGGTGGTCATGACATCACCGATTTTGATGAGGAGCACTGCTGGTGGATGGAAATGCTCAGCCTTATTGTATAGCTATTTTAGTCATGCTTTTAGACATGTTATTTTAGCAATTAGGCCTGCCACTGTGCACTTTTATCCAGCTATATTTTATTCAGCTTTGCTTTATTTTTCTATCATAGACCGCATTTGAGGTGCTGTTTTATTTTCTTTAACTAGTTGTTTTTTCGTCTAGGAAAGCATTATGTTCCTAGCAAGGCATTCTTTTCACTTTGTGCTTTCCTCAAGGCTGCAGCTAGATAGTTACTGACAAAGTGGTAGACTGTGTATCCAACATTCACAGAAACATATACATCCTTACATGGGGACATTTTCTCAGAACATCAGCTGTTTTATTATAAAGACACTTCTCTGTCCCAAACATGTTAGAGGGAGATTCCAGCCCGATGACCACGACTGCATGGTTATTGCTGATTGCCTTCGCTACAGCTGCTTGCTTAGACTACCGGATCCCTGGCCTACGTGGGGATGGTGTCTTTCTAGACAACAGGTTTCCTTGCTCAGGTATGGGGGATGATGTCTTTCCAGGGGGGAAACCTGAAGGGCGCAATAGGGCTTATTACACTGTGCTCTAACATAGCTTAGGTAGGATCCACATTTATTACTCCTAGTGACAGTATGGTGGGATTGTTTTTGTGTTTTACTCTTCTCGTCACTATTTTGCTTCTAGCATGTTTTATCATCCTAGTTATTGCAATTCTTGCCATTTTATCTAAGGTGCAGTTAATTCAATAAACCTTATTGAACCATCTTCTGTCTCTGTTTGTCTTTTCATATGTGAAACTAATGTAACTGAGAGAAAAGGATAGGATCTGATTGACCATGATTCCCATGAGGAGTCCTTTCTGTCATGCGCCTGGTTTCCACAATCACCCCTGCTCTTGGGCAGAGAAGAGGTGCAGCTAGTTAGCCGGAAAACCCGGATTAGGTTGACAGCTGTCACATGGTGTGGAATTGGACTCAGTTCCCCACAATTCAGGTGATTCTCCCACCCGAATCCAGTAGCCTCATTAGGATAAGGAGAGGCTAAGGAACAGCCTCAAGGATTTGCCACAACTGATATCTCCTATTAATAGTTCAACAGCCATGCGCAAAATCCAATGCCCGTTATTCCTCGATGGACCTCAGAGACTTTCAAGATTTCAGAGCTGCTGCCAAGTCCCACGAAAATGACAAGGTTAGTAAAAATCGTTATAGACACCTACTCATACCTTATATATGGTTAGATTTTTTTTTAACTAATACTCTTTCTTTCTTTTTTGAACCGTAGAAAGTATTAGCAAAAAGAATCATGGTAGAGGGGACATCGCGAAAGGTTAACACCATAAATTTGTATTGCTTATACTGTTCAAACAGACTAAAAGTTGCACAATCCAAAACAAACAGCTGTGTAAGAAATGTGTGCGTACCCATCATATTGCAGATTTTGAAAAGGAAGCTCCAGGCGTTCCCCATGATGCCATATGGCCTGTTAAAGGTTTTGCTGCGATTGTTGTGAGTGTGTGTGTCAAACGTGACTATTATAAACTCTGTTACTGCCATAAATTTAATGATCTGCAGCAGGAGGCTCACAAGTGTCTATAAGACTCATACACTTCAAGAACAATCTGGCATATATGTAGCTTGCTAGAACCGAACGAAGCATAGAAACTTTTTTTTGTGTGTTGTACTTTTTTTTTATTGTTTTCACCACTTTAAACAGTATACAAAAAATACAAATCTTAGCCCTTCAAGGCTTACTTGACATATACAGTCTGTGGTCTGCCATATATACACATGTCAAATTAATAAACAGATTAAGCAAGTATTTATGTTCATTGCATATAACTATTACCACCGGCATATTTTTATGGTAGAGAGATAGTTACAGTACAATAGTACAAGAGGATTCTCAAACAATATCTTATTATAGTAGAACCATGAAGGAAGAACACACCCGCTCTATGATGTAGCTGTAGTACAGTATCGTTATACTAGCGGTAGGGTCCAATAACAGTCTAATAATCTCTCTCTGCTCTGCCCCAGATCTCCAAAAGGGAACCAGATAGTTGTTTCCTTCCAGAATAATCCTCCCCTAGATAAGCGAAGTAAGCGGGGGCAGGTACAAAAAGAATGTTATCGGAGAACGTCGGGTGATGGTGAGGAGAAGGTAACTCCGAATGACCTCCGGTTAGGGGATATGAGCTGAGGATTAGGGATGTCTTTCCAGTATGGTGTAGAAGAAAGTATAGTCCTGCTCTTGATATGGGGAGAGGAGGCCTGAGGGAGAACCTTAATATAGGGATATAGGGGTATGGGGTGCAGAAGTGTAAGAACTCCTCAGTAATAGTAGTGCAGATAATGAGAATGGGTAACTCAGAGCGCTGCGAAGAACAGCAGATATGGAGTAATCAGGGGCGAGGGGCAGGAGTTATCCAAAGGAGGAGGGATTGTCAAGCCAGACTAGTAAGAGGAAAGAGAGAAGAGGAGAAGCATATACAGAGGCGGAAATGTATATAAGAGAGAGGTTAATGTTGATAGGGGTGATGGTAATAATAGCATTAGTGGTAGTAGCAGTGACCGAGGGGGGGAGAAAGAATCACATACAGTGAGGGAGGTGGTGGTAGAACTGGGGTCATAGGGCAGGCGGAGTGATGATAGCACGTAAGAGGGGAAAGGTTCATGAAAATGAGAATGAAGAAGAAAGAGAAATGGATAATGACGAGGGTGGGGGGACGATACATCCACGATAGATAGACTGTATGTTAGCATTCAATAGGGGTCAATATTGGATCGGGGGGATTTAATTCAAAAGGGCGCGACATTGAATGATTCAGTGAGGTGGAGGTGGAGCTTCATCTGTGTAGGTTGGTTGTGATCTCTCATGGGGGGACTTAGTTTGTTGATCCAGAGAGAAAGGGCGACCAGGTTTGTAAGAACACATCTGTTCTATCCTGTAGGTCATATATAAGTCGTACATGGGAGGCCGCCTGATACATTGCAGCGATCCATTCTTCATGAAAGGGGAAGGCTGCTGCACGCCAGTCTCTGAGGATACATAATTTTGCCGTGGCCAGTGCGGTGTGCAGTGGTCGGCCTTGTGGTCGGGAAAGATAATACAGCTCCCTAGTATCATGCAGTAGCAAGAGGGAGGGGGTGAGGAGTAGTGGTAGGGGAAGCACCTCCCTAAGGGTATTTCCCACCAACCGCCAAAAGGATTGTATGGCCCGACAATCATGTGGAATATGGGTTAAGTCGCAATGAGTGTGCTGGCATCTCCAGCAAGATGCATGGGATAATAAACCTGCTGTGCGCAGTTTCTGGGGGGTCCAATACCAATCATGTAAGGTCTTAAAAAGACAACATTTCAGACGTGCCTCTCGGGCCCCTCGGTCTCTGGCTTCGATCACGTCTGCCCAGTCCTCTATGTTATAGTCAATCTGTAGGCGTGTCTGCCATATATTCTTAAGGGAATTAAGGAGGGTGAGTGAGAAAAGGTTCCGTTCAGTAATGTCTGTAGTCCGGATACGCCCCTGTAGTGCTTTCCTCTTATCTAGTTTCTAAGCACATACATAAAACACCAGAAATGCACTTCTGAGGTCAAAGAAGACTTTTATTGTTGTTAATTCTTCCCCAACCACAATTCGAATCTGCCGGACCTCGTGCTGGAGCTTGGCGCCAGCTGCCAGCAATCCCGTGTGGGTAGATGAATCTCTTTCTCGCGGCTGACAGGGGGTCATCAGCTTGCAGACCTTAGAAAGATGAAGCTGTAAATAGTTTCCCACACGGTGAAGTATTTGTTTTGCTTTGCATTCAATATCTTATAAATATAACCTGCTGTGTATATTGCAAACTGATATATTTTGTTTGATTAACGCGGGCTTGAAAGCTACTAATTCGTCAACATAAAAATTGTGGTTGGGGAAGAATTAACAACAATAAAAGTCTTCTTTGACCTCAGAAGTGCATTTCTGTTGTGTTATGTTAGTGCTTAAAAACTAGCTAAGAGGAAAGCACTACAGCCCCCCTTCAGTTGCCCCCATGTTTCCAGGTATTGGAGTACTGGGGAGTGTGCAAGTCGTCGGGGAAGGTGCCCCAGCCGTTGTACTAGACAATGTCGGAGTTGAAGATAACGCCATGAGTAATGCTCAGGGAGATCAAATTCTTCCTTGAGTTCTCCGAACGTCTTCCAGGTATCCCCGGATATGAGCTGGTCCGCCCGCATGATACCTCTTAGGTTCCAGTCCCTCCAGGAGATAGTCTTCCCCCCAATCTGAAACCCTTTATTGCCCCATAATGGGGCTCTATCATGTAAATGGGGGTCCACTTTTAAGGATCGATGTGCCTGCCGCCAAGATTTACTCATCGCTACAATCATGGGATTGGTGGTTCGTTGATCCACCGGGCCTGTCTCATAAAGCATCTGGAGGCCCTATGAGGCACCTGTGAGCATTCGTTCTACTTCCACCCAAAGTAGTGGGTCTTGTGCGTTCGGGAGTAAAAAGACCAGTTGCAAAAGATGTAATGCAGAGGCATAGTATTCAACTGAGGGGAGGTTTAGACCTCCAAACTCACGTCGGGCTAGTAGCGTGGATCTGGGTAGTCGTGGGCGTATGGATCCCCAGGCCAAAACGCAGATACAGCGGTCTGTCTCTCGGAGGAGAGATAGGGGTATATGCAGAGGAGCATGCCCAGGATATATAGAAATCTTGGTAAGGTCACCATTCGCACCGCCTTCACTCTGCCCCTTATAGAGAGACCCAACTGATTCCACTTTTCAAAATCTTGCTTCATATTGCAAAGCAAGGGATCTAAATTGTCTGTCACTATTTTATCCACACCTTTGTTTATGTCAATGCCCAGGTAGCGAAGACGTGAGTGTTTCCATTAGACCGGGAGTCCTTGTATTGAGGTGCTGACTGTTACAGGGGATAATGGTAGTGCTTCGCTTTTATCCCAGTTTATCCAATAGCCCGAGAGATGTTCAAATTCTGTTAGGATCCCTCTAAGGGCTGGGAGGGAGTTGGATAAGTCGTTGAGGGTGAGTAGAATATCATCCACGTTTAGGTAAATGACGGAGCTCCCGCCTGGGATCGAGATTCCCGATATAAGATTGGAGCTACGGATAACCGCTGCTAAGGGTTCTACGGCCAGTAGGAACAGTAAGGGAGATAGCGGGCAGCCCTGTTGTGTCCTTCTGTGGATCGGGAAGGTGTCCGAGAGGAATCCTCTGCAGTTTACCAGGGCTGTCGGGGAGTCATATAGTAGGCGCACTCTATTAATGAAACTATTCCCTAGTCCAAAACGTTAGTAGTTCAAAAAGGTACCACCATTCTATTCGGTCAAATACCTTCTCAGCGTCCAATGAGAGGGCAAGGGCTTCCTCTTGTGTGTCTCGTGCTGTCCAGATGGCATGAAAAAGTGTGCAGAGGTAGTTCCTTGAAGAGCAGCCCGGTATAAAGCCCACTTGGGTGTGGTGAATGAAGGAGGGGATTACTTTTTTGAGGCGAGACGCCAATATCCCTGCCAATATCCTGATATCCCCATTGAGGAGGGAGATGGGGAGGTAGCTTCCCCAGACAAGAGGATCCTTTCCTGGTTTGGGTAAGACTGTGATGGAGGCTTTGTTGGTGAGAGGGTGTAGAGAATCTGTCTGGTTAGCCCCTTTGAATGCCTGGTATAAGGCTTCCACAGTGTCAGCTCCCGTCCATTTATAGAATTCAGATGTAAACCCATCCTCCCCTGGTGCTTTATGGTATGATAAGTTGGCTATCGCCTGTTGGAATCCACTTTACTAATGTCGCCCTCCAATAGCGCCCTACCTTCAGTCGAGAGACGGGGTATATGTGCTCTCTGCAGGAAGGCATCCAGGCGGTTAGTGTCCTCGACCGTTTCTGGGGTATATAGGGCTTGGTAATAACGGCCAAATTCATTCACAATTGCCTGAGGGTGTGTGGTAAGTGTGTTGTCTTGGCTACGTATTGCTGGTATGACTAGTGCTGTTTCCCTTTGACGGAGTTGGGCGGCTAGCAGGCAGCCCGCTTTCTCCCTGTGTTCATAGAGGCAGCCCTTCAACCTTTGTAATGCATATTCCATCCGTGAAGTATAGAGGGAGGTAACCCCTTAGCTGCTGGCCCGTTTCCCCCCCCCCAGTGCTGAGCCCCTTTTTGGCTATTTGGGGTAGTTTGCGCTTAGGCCTTCATAACCTATTGTGCACATAAGCTATCCACGCCAAATTTGCGTCCTTTTTTTCCAACATCCTAGGGATTCTAATGCTACCCAGAGTTTGTGGTTTCCCCTGGAGGAGACCAAGAAATTAGCCAAAATACAGTGAAAATTTCGTTTTTTCCAAAAAAATGGGAAGAAAGGGCTGCCGAAGAAGGCTTGTGGGTTTTTTCCCTGAAAATGCCATCAACAAAGGGTTTCTGGTGCTGAAATCACCATCTTCCCACCTTTCAGGAACGGGCAGACTTGAATCAGAAAACCACATTTTTCAACCCAAATTTGGCATTTTACTGGGACATACCCCATTTTTACTATTTTTGGTGCTTTCAGCCTCCTTCCAGTTAGTGACAGGAATGGGTGTGAAACCAATGCTGGATCCCGGAAAGCTAAACATTTCTGAAAACTAGACAAGATTCTGAATTCAGCAAGGGGTCATTTATGTAGCTCATACAAGGTTTTCCTACAGAAAATAACAGCTGAAATAAAAAAATATTGAAATTGAGCTGAAAACAACAGCCATTTTTCTTTATGTTTTACTCTGTAACTTTGTCCTGCCATGTCAGATTTTTTAAAGCAATATACCATTATGTCTGCTGGACTCTTCTGGTTGCGGGATATAAAGGGCTTGTAGGTTCATCAAGAACCCTAGGTACCCAGAGCCAATAAATAAGCTGCACCCTGCTGTTGGTTTTCATTCTATACTGGGTATACAGCAATTAATTTGCTGAAATATGAAGAATGAAAAATAGGTATCAAGAAAACGTTTGCATTTCCAAAATGGGCTCAAGATAAGGTTTTGAGGAGCAGTGTTTTTTTGCACATCTCTGAATTCCGGGGTGCCCATACTAGCATGTGAATTGCAGGGCATTTCTCAAATAGACGTTTTTTTTACACACTCTCTTATATTTGGAAGGAAAAAATGCAGAGAAATATAAGGGGCAATAACAATTGTTTTGCTATTCTATGTTCCCCCAGGTCTCCCAATAAAAATGATACCTCACTTGTGTGGGTAGGCCTAGCGCCCGCGACAGGATATGCCCCAAAACACAATGTGGACACATCCCATTTTTTGACAGAAAACACAGCTGTTTTTTGCAAAGTGCCTGCCTGTGCATTTTGGCCTCTAGCTCAGCCGGCACCTAGGGAAACCTACCAAACCTGTGCATTTTTGAAAACTAGAGACCTAGGGGAATCCAAGATGAGGTGACTTGTGGGGCTCTGACCAGGTTCTGTTACCCAGAATCCTTTGCAAACCTCAAAAAGTTGCTAAAAAAAAACATTTTCCTCACATTTCGGTGACAGAAAGTTCTGGAATCTGAGAGGAGCCACAAATTTCCTTCCACCCAGCGTTCCCCCAAGTCTCCCGATAAAAATGATACCTCACTTGTGTGGGTAGGCCTAGCGCCCGTGACAGGAAATGCCCCAAAACACAACGTGGACACATCCCATTTTTTGACAGAAAACACAGCTGTTTTTTGCAAAGTGCCTGCCTGTACATTTTGGCCTTTATCTCAGCCGGCACCTAGGGAAACCTACCAAACCTGTGCATTTCTGAAAACTAGAGACCTTGGGGAATCCAAGATGGGGCGACTTGTGGGGCTCTGACCAGGTTCTGTTACCCAGAATCCTTTGCAAACCTCAAAAAGTGGCTAAAAAAACACTTTTTCCTCACATTTCGGTGACAGAAAGTTGTGGAATCTGAGAGGAGCCACAAATTTCCTTCCACCCAGCGTTCCCCCAAGTCTCCAGATAAAAATGATACCTCACTTGTGTGGGTAGGCCTAGCGCCCGCGACAGGAAATGCCCCAAAACACAACGTGGACACATCCCATTTTTTGACAGAAAACACAGCTGTTTTTTGCAAAGTGCCTGCCTGTACATTTTGGCCTCTAGCTCAGCCGGCACCTAGGGAAACCTACCAAACCTGTGCATTTTTGAAAACTAGAGACCTAGGGGAATCCAAGATGGGGTGACTTGTGGGGCTCTGACCAGGTTCTGTTACCCAGAATCCTTTGCAAACCTCAAAATGTGGCTAAAAAAACACATTTTCCTCACATTTCGATGACAGAAAGTTCTGGAATCTGAGAGGAGCCACAAATTTCCTTCCACCCAGTGTTCCCCCATGTCTCCCGATAAAAATGATACCTCACTTGTTTGGGTAGGCCTAGCGCCCGCAACAGGAATGGATCACACAAGGGTCAATGGTAGTCCTTGCATGAGGGCTACTGTTAACCCACGGAGTGATTCATTCCTGAAGCAGGCACTAGGCGCAGGCACACAAGCGGGGTTGTGTTTTTATCAGGACAAGTGGGGAAACACAGGGTGGTAGGAATTTTGAGGATCCCTGCAGATCCCTGGACTTCTGCTCATTGGAATGCAAGGAAAATGTGTTTTTTAAGCACATTTTGTAATTTCAAGGGGATTCTGGGTGAAGGAAAACTGGTGAGAGCCACGCAAGTCCTGCACCCTTGGACTCCCCTGGTACTAGTTTGTTAAAGTTAACCCACCACTCACACTGGTTGGTTTTAACACCTCCAGAAATTATGGTTTCAAAGCATGATTACTTATCAAAGTATCTGAATATTGAAACCAAGCCTTCTGAAGGTGGGCCATAAAGCCGCATCCAGGCACCAACCTCTTTATGGTCCATTCACATGCCATTCACGCACAACAAACAACCCTTTCATATCACCAGCCACGGGCCCAATCCAACCAATCGCTGCACTCACATTAACTTACCGCTGCCAGACAAGGGCCCATCACATTCACACGCCACAGAACGGAATAAGTTTGACTACATTTTACCACCTGTCAAGTAACTGCCTCCTTCTTCCTTAACATTACCAAATGCATGCGTAACGAACCTTTACTAATGACTCCTGTGACAGCCACCTGAGGCTCAGGAAGACATGTTTTTCATGCGCATTTAACGCACTCTCTGTACTAAATCCAACTCATTCCAGTTTGTGGATGCAAGTTGGGGGTGTCCGAGTATGCCGTAGAAACGATTCCTCGAACTGAGTGAGCATATCTACCTTTGAAACTAAGGGAGACATGCTGGGGATTTCTCATGATGTTACCTAAAGAGAAGGTCATAGGCTAAATGCCTCCTTCTTCCTTAACATTACCAAATGCATGGGTAACAAACCTTTACTAATGACTCCTGTGACAGGCACCTGAGGCTCAGGAAGACATGTTTTTCATGTGCCTTTAACGCACTCTCTGTGCTAAATCCAACTCCTTCCAGTTTGTGGATGCAAGTTGGGGGTGTCCGAGTATGCCGTACAAAGCGATTCCTCGAACTGATTGAGCATATCTACCTTTGAAACTAAGGGAGACATGCTGGGGATTTCTCATGATGTTCCCTAAAGAGAAGGTAATAGGCTATGAAAAAGGGTAGTGTTTGGTACATAGGGGAGTCCATGAGAACGTAGCATATGTCCCAGCCAACTTTATGTGCAGTGATGTGACTATAATGCACTTATACAGCAAACTGAACATCTACTAAGTTCTGATGGAGGATGAACATGAAAAGCAGGTCAAACACTGACCTATAATAGTCATTCTCCTTCAGTGCTGGGATGGCACCAATGGGTTTGAATCCATAGGTGTAGATGATGTACATCTGTACTACCTTTACTATCTGCCTTCTACCTGTGCAATAACCCTATGAAGGCACTCCTACCATAGGTTTTCCTTACCCATTCATGTCTCTGTTCTCATCAGAATCCTGGCTAATCCTGTATAATAGCCAAGTGAACCTATACTAGTTTGTGGAAGCAAGTTGGGGGTTTCCAAGTATGTCGTACAAAGTGATTCCTCGAACTGAGAGAGCATATCTACCGGTGAAAGTAAGGTAGACATGCAGGTGAAGAAAGGGTACTCCGTGGCAATGTGGCATATGTTCTGTCCACTAGTATATGCAGTAGGGGGAATATAATGCATGTTAATTGAACAGAACACCGACCGGCTCGGACAGTGGATTTAGCTGTCAAGCAGTCCAAAAGGAAGCCCATGATGAAGTAAAATTCTGTGGCTCCTTGCCTAACGAAGCAGTGGCCCATGGACGTTCGGTATCCATGCACTGCCACTGAAAGGATTACCCAACGGCAGCTCAACCTCAGTCGATTTCCCATAACTTTGCTTTAGTATGATACAACGTAAAGCAAGTAGGGATACAGAGGCCTGGTTGTGATGGACACTGGGGACAGTAATACCGACTCTCCTGCTGCTTTCCATGCTTCGAGCACACTTTACAGCGATGACATGGATGATCCATTTTGGGTGTTTTAGGAATGCGATCAGCAAAGTGTCGCTCCTGCAGCCTTGCCACATCCTCCAGAACACATGAGGTGGAGGCTGCTGCTTCTTCTGTAACAGCAGTGAGGCTTTCAATTACAGACAACTGGAAGTCAAGGAAAGTCATGAGTCTTCCTGTGGTTGTCTGACGGTAAACAACATACGCATTATATGTTGCCATCTGAATCAGGTGGGTAAACAGTTTCTTGTACCAAGTGCAAGTTTTACGAAATGCATTGTATGGTTGAAGAACCTAGTCGTTCTTGTCCACTCCGCCCATGTACTTATTGTAATCAAGTATACAGATGGGCTTGTGGACTTCGGCCATCTGACCCCAAATCGTGATGGGAGAAGTGCTCTCATCATGAATTGTAGTGCGCACGTATACATCATGCCCATCTAGGAACTTGACTGCGAGCAGTTCATTAGAACACAATGCAGTACTCTGGGATTTCTGGAGCTTCTTGCAAACAAGCTCCCACAGGAATCCTTTGCGGTTGCAACAAACTGTACCGCAGGCCACAGTGCCTGCTTTGTAGACCTCACTGAACAGCTCTACTCCTGTATAGAAATTGTCCACATAAAGGTTATAACCTTTGTGAAGAAGTGGCTGGACAAGTTCCCATACAATCTTACCTGTGACCCCTAACGCGGGAGGGCAACCTACAGGGTTTAGGGTAGAATCCTTCCCTGTATACACTCTCAAGCTGTACACATAGCCAGTAGAGCTCTCACACAGCATGTACAGCTTTATGCCATAGCGAGCTCTTTTGCGCGCAATGTACTGTCTGTGAAGAAGTGGCTGGACAAGTTCCCATACAATCTTACCTGTGACCCCTAACGCGGGAGGGCAACCTACAGGGTTTAGGGTAGAATCCTTCCCTGTATACACTCTCAAGCTGTACACATAGCCAGTAGAGCTCTCACACAGCATGTACAGCTTTATGCCATAGCGAGCTCTTTTGCGCGCAATGTACTGTCTGAAAAGCAGCCGTCCTTTGTACAGGATCAAGGACTCATCGACTGCTATATTCTTTCCAGGAGTATAGATCTCTGGAAACCTGACAGACAAATGTTCCACGACAGGCTGAATTTTGAACAACCTGTCATGATCTGGATGGTCCCGGGGCAATGCAGCAGAATTTGCATTGAAATGCAGAATGCGCTGCAGTAGCAAAAAATTATCTCTGCTCATGTATGGTGCGAAGATGGGAGTTACCCAAACCGTGCGAGTCGTCCAGTAGGACTGCAAGGTGGGTTTCTGCACTAACACCATTTTGAGCGTAAGGCCCAAAGATATCTTCAACTCCGCCAGCGAAGTGGGAGTCCACTGGCGTGCCCTGGAACGGGGCCCTAGAGTGCCTCCGCGCTCCCTCAGAAATTGGTCTGCACGCAAATTTGTTTGCTGCACAACTTTCTGAAGGAAGTCAACATCCCAAAATAGATAGATGTAGTCGACTGGCAAAAAGTTAGCTGTATCGACTTTACATCCAGCATCACCAGTGAAAGGTGGAATTTGGGGCTGAACCAAAAAGGGGGCTGCCAAGAGAGCACTCTCTCTGTGCTTGCGGCAGCAAGCACGTGCTCTCTGGGTTCGGCTAACCCAATGTGGTCCCGCTGCCCAGAATGTCCTTGCGAAGGGACAGCACGGATGTCGTCATTGTCTCCTTCAGACTCACTGGAAGAGGTGTCGTTGGATGGGACTCCACTGACTGAAAAATCACTCCCAGAATCTGCCCCATTGTCCTTTCCCTCAGATGCTGTCTCAGTGTCTGCTGTCTCAGTCTCTGAGCCTACATCAGAGCTGTCCTCCATAACCCGAGTTAGGGCTTGATCAGCAGTCATCCAACGAGACGCCATCTCTGCAACTGGCTAAACTGTCCCTCTAAATTACTAGCCTACGTAGAAGGCAGATAGTCACAAAATTGCTTGTTGGTATGTTTGTTGTGTACAATAGGAAATGTCGTCACCTTACCTTCGCTTCTTCTCAAATTCTGCTGATTCTCTGAAAACACTGAAAAAAACAAAAAAAGAATGTATTACTTCACCTTACCACACACCCTGTGCAACAGTCATTTTCGGTGCTCTGCCTCCCATTACCTCCTCTTCTAATTCCCTCAGTACTACCCAGCAAAAGTGCCACTCATATCTCCATAGCCCCCCTGGCATAACATTTGTTTTAAAGCGCAGGTAACGCTTGCCTTTACTAATCCACTCAGCTAAATACATATAAATGTATCTCCTTTGCAGCAGGACAATAAACCATCTGCGCTACTTTATGGCAACTGCCACTACAGAAAAGACATGGATGCATGCATATACATATATATTGTGTTAACAAGAATCTCACCGCACTCCACGAGGTTCAAATTGGCATCTTTTATTGTAAACAACAGCCACATATGCGTTTTGACTCTCAAGGAGTTTTGCTAACAGTAAATGAGTCCCTCTTTTCTTTCATTGTTTATACTTGCAATAAAACATGTCAATTTGAACCTCGTGTAGTGCGGTGAGATTCTTGTTCACAAAATATTTTCGAGGTTGCTCTCCTCCATTACTGAGCACCGGCAGTGGAGTGCGCTGCGCAACAATCTTTTAGCCAATTTGTGTTGCATATATATATATATAATAATATATATATATATATGTTTAGAAACAAAGTGGTTGAAGGGTTGCTGGGTGGCACACTTCACTGCCGGTGCCCAGTGGAAGAGAAGACCAATCTAGAAAATATGTAATGCCGAAACATTTCACCGCACTCCACGAGGTACAAATAAACGTGTATTTTATTGCAGTCAATAACCACCAACGTGTTTCAACTCACCAAGGAGTCTTGATCACGGTCCTCGTGGAGTGCGGTGAAATTGTTCACCATTATAAAACAACACACAAAAGAAAAACAATCATTTACAATGCAATGGGTCTCGCATCTGCTCAAGTTAGAACTATTAGCGTTATAAACTCCTAACCCAACTTTTCTTACCACATAAATATGATAATTGAAAGTTAAACTCTTTCACATAAGAGAGCCGATTCACAGCGCCACGGCCACCAGGTGAAAAGATACACAAAAGGAAACGAAGTTCGCTCGCAGTTAAACGTAACAGCAAAAGTGCAATTAGCCATGTACCGGGGCGATGGCCAAGGAGGTAACGAAACCTCCCCAAGGAGGGACAAGGGTAAACCATTTTCCAATGTAATAAAAGGATTTTTGAAGGGCAAGCCCACAAACGAGTGGTACTGATGGGTGTGAGGTGGGCGTTGTTAGAAGCCCAGATACACACCAACAAGTCAGAAAAGCAGCGCATGGACGCTGCAATGCTCGACCTGAAAAAAAAAAAATATATATATATAGATATACATATATATATATACATATATATGAGAGAGAGAGAGAGAAAACAAGACACTCATTTCACAAACTTTTTTTGTTCATACATGTGTGCTTGCCCTTGGCAAAGTACACATGTATAAAAATATAAATGGCCCCATTGATGGTCACCCTAAGGGCTGACCACCAACAATTAGTTTTTTTTTCTCCTGTCTTTACCCTGGGGGGGCGATCGGCCCCCCCAGGCAAAACTACACATTTTTGTTTAGCCCCTGGGGTCGGCCCGTGTTCTAAGGGCCGACCCCGCCATTTTGTTTTCAATTTTTTTTCAATTTTTGATTTTTTTTTTTACGTGGGGGACACGATCGCCTCCCAAAACAGTGGAAATAAAAAAATATTGCCCCCAGGGAGGGGCGGCCCTTTTACAAGGGGGCCGACCCCCCCAAAGAAGATCCCTGGTGCCTAGGGGTGTTTCCTGGCCATGGATCGCAGCCGCGCTGCGATCCATGGCCAGGAAACGGTGCCAGGGAGGCATCGATGGAAAGGGGAGAGCCTCCCCTTTCCATCAATGCCTCCCTGGCATCTGGGGAGGCCGTTTTGGCCTTTTTTTCCCCACCGGAGAACAAGAGAACGCTTACCTGCTTCTCTTCTTCTCCGGTGGGGAAAAACTGTGACGTCAGCGCGCCTCGTGGCGCGCTGACGTCACAAGGGGGCGGAAGGGGGGCAGGATGGAGACGCGGAAGTTCTTCTGCGTCTCTGACGGGGAAAAAAAAAAAAAAAAACCTCCGGTGCACTGCACCAGAGGATTTTTAACCCCCTCCCTGGTGTCGCCCACTGGTCGTGACCCGCACCAGGGAGTGAGTGTGGGCGTCAGCCTGTGGCCGACGCCCGAAGCATAAAGGTTAAGCTCCATTTTAGCTTGTTCTAAGTGGCAATGGTTGAGTGGGGTGGGGGCTCGAGTGTACTCCCTGGTGGCGTGGGCTATACTATCTTCTAGGTTGTTCGGCTGATCCCTCCCTTTGAGCATTGGAGATGGCCACCTCCCTCATTAGCTGTCCTCTAATAGTTGCCTTCGCCGACGTCCAGAGAAACTGGGGCGAAGACACCGAGTCTTTATTATCCTTAAGGTATGTGGCTACGTGTGCTTTACGCTGTTCCTTTCCTTTCGGTGTTAGGTATCTGGGATTGAAGAGGCGCCACAGCTTACGGCCAGGTGTGATCATACTGAGTTCTAGAGTTAATAAAACCGGGGAATGATCGGACAGTGTGCCCGTGAGAATTTCTGACATTCTAATCGATTGCACCATCCGGTGATTGATCAAAAAGTAGTCTAGCCGTGATTGAATCCCATGGACCGAGGAGACAAAGGTGTATTCACGATCGGAGGGGTGGGAAAGGCGCCAGCAGTCTAGCAGACCATGATCTGAAAGGATATCTTGTAGGATTGCTTGGTCTGCATTGTTGCCCATATCAAGACCGCTTGAGCAGTCCAGGATGGCGTCTTGAACAATGTTCCAATCTCCTCCTAGTATATATTGTGAGGCACCAATCTGCGTTAATAGGCGGTTGAGAGAGAGAAAAAAAAGAAAATTTGGAGCCTGTGGGAGCGTATATGGAGCCTATACAAATTGTGGAAGGGCCTACTGTGAGTTTGGCAAGGACATAGCGTCCTTCCGGGTCATGCCATGTTTTGAGTAGCCAAAACTGTACTTAGCGACGAAGGAGTATTGCCAACCCGCACCTCCTCCCCGTGCCCTGTGTTCCGTCATATACGGATGGCAGTTCACTGAAAAGTACCTTGCCCACCCAATCTCTACTGAGTTTTTCGGACTCTGATGAGGAGAGGTGTGTTTCTTGTAGTAAGGCAATGTCGACATGTTTGGAGCGGAGAAAGGATAAAACCTTCTGCTATTTGATGTAGTGGGTCATACCGTGTACATTCCAGGACAGGACTGTGAGTGGAGTCGTCGACCCCATGGGTGTGCGTAGGAGGGGGCTAGTCTACAAGATGCACAGGGTTCTGTGTTCGATGATAAAGAGAGACAGAGAGAGAGAAAAGGGCAAAGGAGGTGTTCAGCGTAAAAGAACTCCGCCCAAGCGTGAGATGGGGAGGGAACGAGGAAGAAAAAGAGTGTGATGGAGATAAAGCCCTCGGGCACAGAGGGGGAAGAGTTAGATAGGTGGAAGGGCAAGTCAGAGGGATGGGAGATATTGTATAGAAAGCAGTATAGAGGGACAAGAGGAAGGTAGAAGTAGCCCCCAGGTAACCGGGAAGTGGCTAGTGCTCTAGTGAGCACAGGGGTGAGGAAAAGGGTATAGATATCAAAGAAAAAGAAACAGGAATAAGTGACGTTAGGGAAGGGGAGAGGGATGAGAACAGTAGCAAAGAGTAGTTTGCTACCGAAAGTCCTATTAAACTGTGGGTCTGAACCTGTAGGGCCCTCGTGCCGGGAGGGCATTGTTGTGGGGTGAAGGTGAAGTGGGGGAATTGGCAGTTGGCTTATAATCTTGTAAGTCCACCAGGGAACCTCTTTGTTAAATAATTTTGTATGACAGTGGGTAGGTCGCTGAAGGTTATGGGTATGGGGGCTGAGGTTTGGGGAAGCGGAGATGATGAATCATTGGGTATTTCTTAGGATATAAACAGTGTATGGTATGCATCATAGTGGTGCAGGGTGTAAAGAATTACGGCAGGCGGGACTGCGTTCTGGGTGGGCACCCAAGTAGACATTCAGAGGGCGTAGTCCCAGTGCTGTCAGAGACGGGGTGAGGGCGGTGCTGCCGTTGGCCCCATCCGGGGAAGATAGTATTCGAAAACCTGCTTTAGTGGTTGGTAAATGTGCCCTTGCTAATATAATCTCAGGGGATAGGGACAAAGGGTTAGCTGTGGAACTTCGTCTAGGGGATGTCTAGGGAGGGCAGATAAGTCCCCGGGGACTTAGTGTGGGTGCTGGAGGTTTATTGTACTAGAGCTCTGAGCACCCTTCCAACCTGTCATGCGTGGGGGGAATGATCTGCTGGTGTGGGGTCAGCCTTCCCTTTGGCCGGAATGTGATAAATATTGAGGGGGCGTGGGGTGTAGGCTCGTCATAAGGGGGGACGTTTTTAATCTTGTAACAACTGTGTCAGAGAAACCACATCGTAAAAAATAAAGAATATGCAATAACAAGGTAACAGTACATTTGCCACCACTGTGGTTTTTCTTTTGTCCAGTCATAAGTTTGACCCTGGACTGGAATAGCAGCAGCATTGAGAATAGGTAGCGGGCATTTTGAGCCTTTCACTTACAATAGGATGAGGTTGGGGCCCAAATCCCTCCCAGATCCCCTCCCGCAAAAAAGGTAGTCATCAATTAGATTAATTGAGTTTGCCACTTAGCTGTTCGAAGGTGGAAGGATCTGATGTCAGGTTTGAATCCAGAATTCCTTCGGGTCTCTAGGAGATCAATGTCCTGGATGGTCGTCGAGTAATGGTTTCAAGGGAGAGCGGGATTTGTCTCTGCCCGTGTCCTGGGTGTGGTCAATTACTGCTTGAAGAACATGCTCACGATTGTCCTGAGATTTAGGGGGACGATGGAGTAGCAAAGGCGTTCCCGGTATGGAGAGAGTCATAGTCCAGGTGTCCGGAGGTAGTGTCTATGGGGTGGGAGGCAAGGTCGATTAGAAAGGAGCCAAGGACTTCTGGTTCGGTAAAGTCTCTAGATTTGCCGTTATATGTGATCCACAGACAAGCTGGTTCGAAAAGGCCATATTTAATATGCAGGTTCCTAGGTTGTGGGCGGAGAGCCAGAAATGCCTTTCGTCTTTCATTTGTCAGTCTAGAGAAATCTGCACCCACTCTGATCTCATGACCCTCCAGGGAAACCGGGCCTTGCATTTTGGCTGCTGAAATGACCTGGTGGGCTTGCTCATGGGGCAGAAAGCATGCTATGATAGGACGTGGTTTGTCGGAGGTCGCTTTATGGAGAGGGCCAATCATGTGTACTCTCTGGAACTCCGGCGGTGATGAGAGCTCTATGCCGAAAAGATCAGACAGAAGTGATTTGAGGAAGGCCTTGATATCAGATCCCTCTTTATGTTCCGGGATGCCAAAAAAGCTTACGTTGTCTCTGCGACTCCTATCTTCCAGATCAGTGATCTTTGTTCAGAGGGATCTTAACTCTGCCTCCTGATCGGGCAGTACCGCTACTTGGTCTTCCACAGCTGTGAGACATTGGTCGAAGGCATTTGCTGTCTCCCGGAAGCCGGCAATGTCAGCGCGGATGGAGGAGGAGGCCACAGTTAAATCTGTTATCTTTAGATCCATTGCCTCTAGGCGGCGTCCTACCGAAGCAATATCCTGCAATATGCGGTCTGTCACTTCCAGCGCAGAGGGGTCAGCTGGCGAAGGTGTGGGGCAGGGTGGGGCCGTCTGTGCCACCATGGTTTTTGGTTGTGCAATGGCTTCTGAAAACAGCAGCTGGCAAGAGTGTTTCCCTGAAGACTTCCCATTTGGCATTTCCCCAAATGTACAAAGGTCCCAGGAGAAGGGTATCTAGTAGGTATGTGTGTATTGGGCCCAGGTCTCGCCGCTCGTGGCCCTTGGTACAGTTGGACAGGCTATTGAGACTGCAGCCGTTGCAGGGGGACAATTCGGCAGATTGTGGCTGGGTGGGGGGGTTTCACGTGGGGTGAGTTAGTCGTTGAGCTGTGCGATCTGTGGATGGTGTTCTCACTTGCCCTTCTAGACGATCTGGATGTTCATAGGCCCAAATTCCTGTGCTGTCTAAAGCATTTCCTGCTATATCTAGATCTGTCTCTGGTCCCCTACCATGTGCTGAGGCAAGGGTATAGAGGTTAAAAGAACAGTGGTCGCAGGGGAGAGTCCGGAGGGGGAGCGGGGTACCTATGACTTCAGGTGTAGCACTGCTGTAGACCAGTGAGAGATCCCTCCCCTTTGTGTTGTCCCGTAAAAACAATCCGTCTCGTCACCCCAGCGAGGAGTTCCCTGTTAGGACTACTGAAGAGGATGCCCGTTTGTTTGAGAGAGAGAGCTTTGGTTATGGTTGTATTACCCTGTTTTGTTTTTAAGCCAGGGGTGTGCCTGGTGAGTCTTTCATCATTCCATCCAAGAATGGTAGGGAGCAAAAGTCCAAGTTTCTTTAGTTAGGGGAGCCGATCATTGCTTGTCAGTTTAAGGGCCTCATGGTGCTGGGGTCCGTCATGGCTCAACGATCGAACCGGAGCCTAGGGTTAAATAGTTAATTGCAGCGCTGCCCTTGGGGGGGGTGAGGGGGGGAGATATGTTCCCACTACTCCTTACTTGTAGGCTCCGGATGTGTGGTTCTGTTTGCCTGTCACCCGTCACGTGGTGCAGGGGTAGTGGCGTCCTCGGCTTACCCTGTGATCGCTCTCGTCCCCAGGTTCGTTGCACGCACTAGACCGCGGCTCGGCGCACCACGGTAGGCCGCGCACGGTCCGATGTCTGGTTCAGCTGGGGTGGCTGTTCCGAGCCGCGAATCCCCGCTGTCTCCTAGGCACGCGTCTCCTGCGGTATTGAGAGGCCGCGGAGGAGGTTGTTGACGGAGAATAGCACCCCCGCTGAGGCCCTAATCCAGCCTGGCGCGTGGAGCTTTTCCCTCAGGCAGCCATTCTCTTCGCCAGCCAGACCACACCCCACAGCATAGAAACTTTTAATGTAAGAGTATGATTTGTCTAAGGAAAAGAAAAATGCCCAACCTGATATGATTAAGGTCTTGTCGACCACGCTCAAAGAGATCCATTGTTCAAGTGAACCGTGCTCAAAGCTCTGTCGTATGCATGGTTTATGTACATATTTTGTTAGAGGGATGGCAGAAAGGGCTATAGAAAGACATGTGTGTGAGAGAGCGTAGTTTTGATATTACATATTATAGACATGAAATGCTTATGATTAACAATGCTGCATTAAATAAAATATTCATTGAAACATATTCATTAACGTAAAGGATTTTCATGTGTATGAACTAATGTCAACTGTAAGAAGTAATCGTTCATAGATTGCCAAAGCTGCGCACATTAAAACGCATAAAGACTGCATTCGTTAGAATCATATATCTTAAGTTAGCGTGAGTCAAGCAAAGCTGTGTAGCTCTCATATTAAAGCGTATTTTTCTGTCTCTTCAGCGTACTGACTTGCAAAAGACCATGACCCAGCGATTGTTCTTTTCTTCACTAGTTTGCAACATCCCCCGATTCTCCCATCCGCATGTTAGTAGCTTCTAGTATAACAGATATATACTTTGAAACATTAATGGACACTTCCAAGGACGATGAAGCGAGAAGAAGAGAACTTTTGACCTGATACGTGCAAAGTTGATGAAGTAACCCCGGATGAGCCACCTACGAAAATACGTCAATTATGAAGACCAATTAGAAATTAGGAGAATATCAAAAATGACAAAATGCATTACTTAATGTATAATTTGATAGGTTACCAATGGTGGGGTGTATTGACTGACCAATAGAATTTTGGGGGAATGTATCACGAAAAAGAGATAAAAACCCATGACACAGGAGACAAACGTCATTAGGTAGGGAATGATATTGATTGCATCCCGAAACTCTGTCACTCTATTTTGTGACTTGAGACTTAGACAAAACCATCCTTGCTCATAGACTGCCCCTTACACTTTTCTCCTTATGAGGAGAGTGTCCCCCTTGCCTTAAACTTAGATAGACTGACGGTGATCTAACTGATGTCCTGAAGACGAAGACTGATCCTGTATGCTGACCTATTTTGAGGAGGGTAATTATAATGTTGCTACTGGAAATTCATTTATATGCCTTTTCTTTCTAGGTACCAACTGCTGTATGTTTTTGAGTAGAGACCTTAGTTAGATGTTTTCCAAATTGGTGTTCAAAATTGTTTTGCATGACGCCCAACATGCTAATGCTAATTAGAGGTTAGACGAGGTATTCATTCTTACTGACAAACTGACGTGACTGACGTGATGTTATGCTGAACTAGTATCTTAGAAAGTTCGATGTATTACGATTTGCTTATATCCATTTGATAGTTTATGTTACTGATCTTTGCATTATTGAAAGCTTATTATGGTTGTCATCTTGTGACTATGCTTATATGCTTCTTGATTTTGAGATTGATGCATTTACTATTAGATTGTAATCAATAGGGAATAAAACTCATAAACCTCATTAAGGTGTGGTTATTCATGACTGAAAAGTCATGGTTGCGCCGAATGTTTATTAATGCCTAAAGCAAGATATATTTTGGTGTTGAATGTTGACAATATTATTGACATATTGATTGATATTTTGATCAGTTATCTCGTCCTACGGTGTCTCACCACTGGGCCCAAAGATTCATTGGCCTAAAACGAGTCCTGATGTGTATAAATTAACATAGACGGACGCGTTAACAGTTCTGGTAGCAGAGTACGGTTTGGCCCTTGGGGGCCCTAGGACGGAGTTTCATTGTTTAATTTGTTTTTCTGTGATAATGCAATTTGGAGAGATGATGAGTTGCTAGATTCGCCATGGCTTTCCCGGGATCTCGGAGCCTGCCTAAATGAGTTGGGAATGTTCTCGGCGCCATAGTATGTGTGGTTAGGGTCTTTGCGCTTACTAAATCTTATGCATCTTGCAGGTGTTTGTGAATATTTGAGTGCGATTAGGCCAAATTAAGTGTTGTTTAAAAGGAGTGGGCGTACTCCATAGTATGAGAGTAGGGAAGTCGGCGAAATCTCTGTAAAGTTCTGAAGCGAATGTGTTACCCTTCCTGTAGTAAACTGGCAGATTTGTGTTGTCATTTAAGTGCTGGCAATAATTCGCATTAGTTTGTATGAGTTGTAAGGAGTTAGTGAGGTGTGGACAAGCCGCAAGACTTTGTCAGCTGCAGTGTGTGTGAGTGTGACGTCAGTGGTGCCGCGCTGAGATAGGTCAGATGCCGAGAGGGGTCGCGCACGGATTGGCTGCCGTCCGTGGGAGGCAATAGGTTGAGCAAAGGGTAGGTAAAGAGTGTCCTGGGAACTAAGCAGTTTTCTTGATTAAATACAAAAATAAAATGAATTTTGTTAAGGCATTCAAAAGCGCTTTGAAAGGAGATGTGTATATTGTTGCAACTGATGGGGAACGTACACCACCTGAGGGTACACCAGCTTATACGGTTATGGAGGAAAAGGGTGTTGCACCATGTTTATGGATAAAACAATGGCGCAAATTAACAGAGAAAGAGGGGTGTCTAGCGTTTCCGGAACATGGAACATTTAATCTAAAAGTGTTAGAAAATTTGAGGTGGATGTTAAGTACGCAGAAACCACTTCCAAGACCGGCACAATATGAGGCTTTGGCGATTTGGGACCTGATGGCTCTTAAGCATAGACAAGAAAGATTTCACAGAAGATTGACAAGAGCAGAAAAATCCCATGCAGAGGCTAGGTGGGATAATGAGAACAAAATGTGGAGACGAGGAATAGTAGATGGGTTAAAGCTGTTTCCGGCAATAACACAGGGAGAGGAGACACAGGGAAAGAAAGCTTCTTGCAAAACTAACAAAGACTCAGGCAAATTCAAAGAGAACAAAAGGTCCTGGGAAGAAGAGGATGATTCAGATGATGAGGCGTTTATGGATAGATTGTTACATGATCGTCCGCCACCGTATGCGGTGAACGACAGTGCTCCAAGTACTAGCTTGGATCCTGGGAACCAGACGAAGGAGAAGGGCGTTACTGATACGGTGCAGACTAGCGATACAGCTTTGATACAGAATGGTGTCAGTGTACCCACTGCACCAGACTCGCCGATACAGTTGCAGCCTCCACCGCAGATAAAAAGAATTTACCCCGATGTCCCAGTACTCGAGACTACTACGAACTTGGTGGTGCCACCGGACCCGATATATACAAAGCCTAGGTTAATACAGATTGAGTCAACTCCACAGTTAGTGTCACAGCTGCCACAACTGATACCTGGGTATAACCCTGTAGCGGGTCCTTTGAAAGAACCTGCACCAGGGGCATTAGAGCAGACCTACGGTGTCGCCGCTCCAAGAAGCTTGGGATCAGGCCAGACACCTGCCGCTATATCGCTACCTATTACTGTTGGTCCCCCAGTACCATTATATGCACAGGAGAAAACAGGGACATGCGAACAAGGGGTTATGACTCATGAAGCGATAAGAGGAGGGCCTATTAGAACTCCACAAATAATGGCCCAGGGAGGACAGGTTTGCGAACAATCAAGACCCTTAATGGACCTCAGTCCAATAGGGGCACCTCTTGAGGCAATGCGACAAGCAGGGTTGGGAGTCCTGACTCCCCCAACTATGAGTACAAATACCTCATACACTCCAATGATACATGCAGGGAACATTTCACTGCAGGGTTTTACAGTACAACAGTTAAATGAGTGGTTAGAGAAAACTTGCACTTCACAAAAGACTACAGTGACTACAGTCGAACCTGAAAAAGAAAAACAAGATGAATACCTGAATCTAGTATGACTAGGAGCAGAAGCTGCTGAATTAGTGGATGGAACAATGGGAGTAAATAGGTTGGAATCTTACACCGAGGCAGAATTAAGGTACTTATGCCCTAAGATTACCAAAGAGGTAGGCAAAGTACACCAGAAATTAACGAATTTGGCAGACAAATACAATATTGACATTGGAAACACGAAACATTTGAAACGAAGCTACAGATTAGATTTTGACATGAAAGATTTTGAACACATGAGATCCGCAGGCATGAAGACACACTTGAAAGAGTTGCTGCAAAGCGCACAAATTTGTGGAGCACTAGAGAATTGGGAAGGCCGGTGGGCAAAGAAAAGAGATAAGGAAAAAAGAGATAGCCCAGGATCTAATGAAACAACAGTCACACCTAACTTAGACACTGTGAAAATCCTACCTATGAGAGAAACAGCTGGTGGTGTCTTGGTGCATGTGCCTTGGTCCAGGGGAGACATTTTGTCCTTTACGAATGATTATCCCAGGTTTAGAGAAAAACCGATTGAGTGGTATCAACAGACAGATAGATTCGTGAAGCTTGCGAAATGTCTCTGGGAAGATTTAAATACCTTGTTAGAGATTATTGTTCCGCCTGACTTGTGGCTCGAGTGCAAGAGAGGGGTAGATTGGCCCACAAAGGAACCGGCAAGGGATAAAGTGACTGGAGCACCTTCTGAAGAGGTGATGAAATATTATCATAAAGTAATTGAGTTTTTGAAACAAAAGGTGTCGCCGAAGGTGACTGATTGGCAGAAAATCGACCGGACCTCTCAAGAGGTTAAAGAGTCAATACATGCATATTATGAAAGGTTGTTGAAGACATTCAAACATTACAGTGGTACTGAACAATTGAACCGAAGGACATGAATCATCTTGTGTTCAGATTCGTCGAAGGGCTGAGACCGGAGGTCAGCCAAATGATTAAAAATCATTTGATTTGTTGGCAAGCTAAACCGATTGATGAAGTATTACAGTATGCAAAGTACTGTAGTGACGAAATTGAGTTGAAGCAGAAAAAGTTGAAGGAGAAAGTGATGGTGATGCAGATAAGGGCTGCACAGGCTGGAATACAGGGAAATGGTGTTCAGCAAATGATACAGCAACAACCGCAATTAAATGGTGTGTTTCAGGCACAGCCGAGAGGTAGAGGTCGAGGGTTTGTGAACCGTGGTTCGGACAGGAATAATGTTGTTATTCAAAATGAGGGTCAAGGAGTGAAAAAGATGTCACCATGTCATGCGTGCGGGGGCGTGGGGCATTGGAAACGGGATTGTCCGAATATGATGCAGGATGGTACGGTACAGCAGAGTATTAATGCCGGTACACAACAAAATTCACGAGGTCCAAGAATGAGACACCAGAATCAGAATTATCAAAATAATTTGGTGCAAATGTCAGGGGTGCAACCCATGCAGCAAATACAAATGCTGCATTTCCAAACAGTGTCAGCACAACCAATACAACAGCAGATCTCTATGATGCCTAGACAGCAAATGCAGTTACCCCTAGCTCCGATGGGACAGCAACAGGTGACGCTTCCTCAGCAGGTCACAGGCCAGGTAACAAACCAAAACAACACTGTACAACAATTCCCATTAAGAGGTGAAAAAGATATGAATGACGATTGGTCAGATGACAGCTCAGATAGTGAAGAGTGCAGACTTGCAGCATCTCTAGAGGTAGACCAGAGAGGCCCATATGTGGAGGGAAAAGTAATGGGCTACAAAGTTTCATTTTTAGTCGACACAGGAGCTACACGCTCTCCGGTTCGCAGTGCAGAAGTACCGAGATTACCTCTCTCGGGGCGCACCATACGAGTGGTCGGTGTGGCTAACCAGTACCTGACTAATCCAATCACTGACCCAGTGCAGGTTGAAATCGGAAATTTTCAGGGCCTGCATAGATTTGTTGTATGCGACTCAAGCCCAGTATCTTTATTAGGAAGAGACTTATTATGCAAAACCAATTGTCCGATTACCTGTTCCAATGGTGGAATAGAGGTACAGACAAACAGTGATGATGAGGGAGATGAGGGACAACACATAGAAGAAGGAGGAGAGATGAATGAAGATTACCCTCTAATTACTCTATTCCTAGTGTTTACCTTGACCGATCTACCTGCTGACCTACAAGGATCCGTAACAGAGAAGGTGTGGGATTTGACTGGAAAAGAGGTCGGATTAATCAAGGGAGTAGGTCCAGTCAAGGTGCAGATAAAGCCAAATGCAGTGTTCCCGCAAGTGCCACAATACCACATGACTCAGGATGTCCTTATTGAAGTGACACAGATAATTGCAGATTTTCTCAGACAGGGAGTCTTGAAAGAAGTCCTGAGCAGTCTGTGTAACTCTCCTATTATGGGTTTGAGGAAGCCCTGTGGAAAGGTTCGAATTGTGCAGGACTTGAGAAAAATAAACAAAATTGTGATAAAATACTGCCCTGTGGTTCCCAACCCAGCGGTAATAATGTTCCAGGTTCCTTGTGATGCTGAATGGTTTACTGTAGTAGACCTATCACAAGCATTTTTCTCGATACCACTTCACGAAGACAGCCAGTTTTTGTTCAGTTTCAAATTCCTGGATAAGGTGTACAGTTGGTGCAGAATTCCTCAGGGGTTTTCTGAGTCACCATCCATCTTCAATCAGATATTGAAGAAGGATTTGGAACCTCTTGTGTTGCCTTTCAATTTGACTCTTGTGCAATACATTGCTGATTTGTTGATTGCATCCAAAACCAGAGACAGTTGTAAATATGATACCATTGCACTGTTGAATCATTTAGGGAAGAACGGACATAAGGTGTCACCTAAAAAGCTGCAGTACTGTCAAAAAGAAGTGAAATATTTGGGGCATCTGATTGAGAAAGGGTCCCGAAGAATATCAAAAGAGAGAATAACAGCTGTTTTACAAATGAATCCCCCAACAACAAAGAGAGATGTCAGGATGTTCCTGGGAATGGTGGGCTACTGTCGCCAGTGGATACCCAACTTTTCGATCATTTCAAAGCCCTTAATAAAACTGACAGGAAAAGAAGTTAAGGATGAACCATACACAATCACTTTGACAAAAGAAGAGCTTGAGTCATTCTTAGAGCTGAAAGAGTGCATGTGCAGGGCTCCAGCATTAGGAATGCCTGATTATGAGAAACCATTTCTGTTGTTCTGTCATGAACGTGATGCTTGTTCTTTGTCTGTTTTAACACAGGTCCACGGAGATGCAAATCGCCCTGTAGCATATTTTTCAGCTACTTTGGACCCTGTTGCAGCAGCCTTACCGGGTTGTTTGCGAGCAGTTGCAGCAGTTGGTCAGAGCCTTTCACAATGTGAGGGCATAGTCATGGGATACCCTTTGACAGTATTGGTTACACATTCTGTTGAAATTCTGTTGACACAAACTAAGACACAACACATGACAAATGCACGACTTACCAAATATGAGACGATTATTCTGGGGTCACCCAATGTTATATTGAAAAGATGCACTGTGCTGAACCCGGCAACTCTACTTCCCAATGAGAATACAGAAATCAAAGATGGGGAAGAATTTGAGCATGATTGTCTGGAGGTGACTGAGCTCTGTACCAAACCTCATCCAGATATACAGGATACCCAGTTAAAGGAAAACGATTGCATTATGTTCGTTGATGGGTCCTGTCTAAGAGATTCAACAGGAACATTGAGAGCTGGTTATGCAGTATGTACCATATCTGGCATTGTCGAGGCCTCCTGGCTCGAGAAAGTATTTTCTGCACAGGTGGCAGAATTAATAGCTCTCACAAAAGCCTGCCATGCTGCCGTAAATTTGAAAGTCACAATCTATACTGACAGCAGATACGGATTTGGAATTGTACTTGATTTTCGTCAACTCTGGTCATAGAGGGGTTTCATGACATCCTCTGGTTCACCAGTGAAAAATGGAGAACAAATAAGAGATTTGTTACAAGCGATTCAGTTGCCTCTTGAAATTGCCGTGGTGAAGTGCAATGCTCACACCAGATCACAAGACTTTGGGCCTGATTACAACTTTGGAGGACGGTGTTAAACCGTCCCAAAAGTGACGGATATACCACCTACCGTATTACGAGTTCCATAGGATATAATGGACTCGTAATACGGTAGGTGGTATATCCGCCACTTTTGGGACGGTTTAACACCGTCCTCCAAAGTTGTAATCAGGCCCTTTGTGTCAATGGGGAATGGTTATGCAGACCAAGTTGCCAGATTTTGTGCATTAAACTGTATATTATTTAAAGAGCAGTGGGAACTGTTACCACAACCTGAGAATGACACAACCTTAAGCCTAGCATTACGAGTGGTTGATACCTTAGATGAATTAAAGACATTACAAAGCCACGCTAGTAAAGAAGAAAAATGTTCCTGGCAGAAAATGCAGTGTGTACAAAGAGCAGATGATATATGGGTTTCAGAAGAGGGAAAACTGGTTTTGCCAAACAGTCTTCTGTCACAATTTGCCCGATTATACCATGGGCAGGCACATTTAGGAAGAGATGCCATGATTAGATCCTTTAAGATTGATTGGTTCAATCCAAAATTCAGACATGCCGCAGAAATTACTTGTCACAGGTGCGTCATCTGTCAACAGATGAACGCTGGAAAAGGAACCGTGGTAACTTTGAGCCACATTGGGAGAGCTGGAGGTCCATTTAATAAAATACAAATGGATTTCATTGAAATGCCTGTTTGTGGAGGTTTGAAGTATGTGTTAGTGATTGTGTGTGTTTTCAGTCATTGGATTGAGGCATATCCTACTCGTCGGAATGACAGTCTTACAGTTGCAAAACTACTACTCAGGGAATTAATACCAAGGTTCGGGTTTCCGGTTTCTATAGAATCAGATAGGGGAAGACACTTCGACAATGAGGTGATTAAACTTCTGTGTGCCGCACTCAACATTGATTAAAAGCTGCATTGTAGCTATCGCCCTGAAGCATCAGGACTAGTCGAACAGATGAATGGTACTTTAAAATCAAGAATAGCAAAAATGTGTGCAGCAACAAACATGAAATGGCCAGATGCATTACATCTAGTGCTTATGTCTATGAGAAACACGCCAGATAAGAAAACGGGACTGTCCCCCCATGAAATCCTCATGGGCAGAGCGATGAGGTTACCGGCGGTACCTGCAAATGCACTAGTGAATATTACAGATGATATGGTGTTGGATTACTGCAAAAGTTTGGCTGACGTGATTCGCTCTTTCTCTCACCAGGTGGAAGCTAACACGTTACCACCAATCGGCGAACCAGGACACTCTCTGCAAGCTGGAGATTGGGTGGTTGTCAAGAAGCACGTGAGAAAATCGTGTCTTGAGCCGCGTTGGAAGGGGCCATATCAAGTGATATTAACGACCACTACTGCTGTGAAGTGTGCCAGGGTTCCCAACTGGATACATGCCAGCCATACAAAAAGGGTAACGTGTCCTGTTGAAGAGGAATCTGAAAATTCCGGTACAGCAACTTCAGGAGGAGAAGTCTCAGAGTCAGAGATCAGTCAAGAAAGATCTGAGACTACAGGAGAGCCCGCTGAGAACAGCCTTGTCCCTCAAACTATCAGTAAGTTCGAGAGAGGTGACGGAGTGCCAATCTCAGTGGAGGCAGCAGGAGAACAAAGGCAAGGAGAGGTTCTCCCAGAAGCAGACGAATACAATTCAGAGCCTGAATACAGTATCGAACTAGAAGACGACAGAGACGGAGAAGTGGTAAAATCAAATCGAAACGAATCAGAGTCTCCTGAACAAGTTGCAAGCCTATAAGGAGAAAACACCATATCACAAGAGGAGGGTGCTGTCCAAGGTACCGAAGGGAAACGCCGAAGCAAGACACACAGAGGTGACAATTGGCCAGACAAATCCCACCTTAGAATAAGAGAAATAGCAAACGAGACAATATTAGAGGAAAGCGACACCTCACAAGCAGACGATCTGAGTGAAGGAGAACAACAAGGAGAACGAAGATTAAAAACAAAGAGAACAGCAAACAGAAGATATACAGGTCCTGAATGGGCATATGCTACAACCTATGAATGGCAGCAAGATTTCTTAGCATTCTGTTTTGATCGAGAAATACCAGGCCAATACTACGGTACCTGAAAAAATATACAACAGGGAAACTGAGATAAAGATTGAAATTGCGAAAGCTGAAGAAGAAAAATAATAATAAAGAGTCTTAAGAAAAAAAAGAAAAAAACTACCGGAAAGTGACATTAAACCTGAATTTGACTTATAGAACCCTGATTACGACAAGCTGCTAACCTGAATTGACGAAAAAGGGTCCTGGAGTGAGTGAAGACGCTGTAAAATACGCAGAAAGAGTTTGCTTCTCAGAGTTGATTGTTGATCTGCTATTCTGATTCTATACAAACATGGCTTATAGTAGCAAAGGAAGTAAAGTGTGTGGTTGGTTAGGACTTATGATAGGTGTTGTATGTGCAATAATGATTGTGGGAGTGATTGTAGGAATGTCATGGAGAGAGAGTGAAACTATTAATGCAACTTCAAAACCTGAGACTACTACTACAACTAATAAACTATCACTATGGGAGAAATTCGAGCAAGACGCAAGACATCTGCATGAGGGAACTAATGCAAAAGGGGAACTTTCTACTAATGTTTTCTATCGCTTACTAAACGAGTATGTGGAAACTATGGATGCGAAAGACTGTTATGTATGTACTAAAATTCCTTCATCTGTGGAGGAGGGAGTTACTTATCACAGCCTCTCTCTTACGTATGGAATAAGCTGTAGCTTGCTATTAACAAGATTTTATGATCAAGAGCATGTGCAATACTTTTATTCAAATTTAGATGTTGTGTTTTCTTTTGTGCCTGTTATTGAATTCTTGAATAAGTTAGCTAAAGAGTATGATATTAAAATAGTTAGAGGATTCTTTGAGCCAACATTAACATTTGGAACTGCTTATGCACATCGCAATAATTTGACCTGCTTACTATCTCCTGTAGAGAAAAGTTTTTTAGATCACACAGATGATAGACGCAAAGCACTAAAAGAAAGATTAGAACAAGGTTTAGAAAAACGCACTTATGCAAATGATTACGCTTATACTGCAATTAAAACACAAGGCAAATTAGCTATAGATGCATTACATGTAGGTAGACTTTGTGTATATAGACCGAAATCTGATCAAGATAATTTGTTTGTGGGAACGAGTGAATGTAGGCATGTGTTTCTGTTTCAGAGCAAATGGACCTTTATTTTAAGTGGACAAGACCCAGCGATTCCTGGAATATATTACATCTGTGGGTTGAATGCATATTACCGTCTCCCTAAGGGATGGTATGGGACATGTTATTTGGGAATAGTATTCCCAAAGATTTACCAGATTGATGACTTAAAACAAATACCTAAAGCGTCTGAATTACAACATACTAGACAAAAACGAGAATCAGTGGCAGCTGTCATTGGTGACATATTTGGAGCTATAATCCCTTCAGTAGGGGTTATCCTAAATTCTATGAAAATTCAAAAGTTGTCTACCATTGTAGATAACATGCTGACAAATTTTACAGGAGCTATACTTCTGATGGATACTGAACTTGCTGCAGAAAGAGCTATGACTCTTCAAAACCGGCTTGCTTTAGACATTCTTTTAGCAAAGAGTGGAGGTGTGTGCAAAATGCTTAATGAACGTCATTGCTGTTCATTCATACCTGATAACAGTAAGAAAATTAGAAGCATGCTTACTAACCTTACTAGAGATAGTACAGATTTGAAGGATCTAAAAGAACCTGGTGTTTGGGAGAAATTTGGGAAAGGAATTGCCCGAGTGTGAAGCTGGTTTACCAACATTTGGAATGGGGTTCTTGCAAAAATTATGATGGGTTTATTAATTGTTCTGATTTGTTTATTGGGATTATGGGGAATATGCAAAATTAATGATAAAGTAAAAAGAAATTGGACTAAAAGAACCAAAAGAAACAAAGAAAGTGAAAGAGAGAAAATGATCAATGAAATATGGGAAAGCTCACATAAAGGGCAGGATGTTGAAATGCGTATTATGCGCAAGGTGAAAAATTAAGATCGAAAGATTTTTGTGATGACGAGCGTCATCAGAGGAGGGACTGAGAGAGCGTAGTTTTGATATTACATATTATAGACGTGAAATGCTTATGATTAACAATGCTGCATTAAATAAAATATTCATTGAAACATATTCATTAACGTAAAGGATTTTCATGTGTATGAACTAATGTCAACTGTAAGAAGTAATCGTTCATAGATTGCCAAAGCTGTGCACATTAAAACGCATAAAGACTGCATTCGTTAGAATCATATATCTTAAGTTAGCGTGAGTCAAGCAAAGCTGTGTAGCTCTCATATTAAAGCGTATTTTTCTGTCTCTTCAGTGTACTGACTTGCAAAAGACCATGACCCAGCGATTGTTCTTTTCTTCACTAGTTTGCAACATCCCCCGATTCTCCCATCCGCATGTTAGTAGCTTCTAGTATAACAGATATATACTTTGAAACATTAATGGACACTTCCAAGGACGATGAAGCGAGAAGAAGAGAACTTTTGACCTGATACGTGCAAAGTTGATGAAGTAACCCTGGATGAGCCACCTACGAAAATACGTCAATTATGAAGACCAATTAGAAATTAGGAGAATATAAAAAATGACAAAATGCATTACTTAATGTATAATTTGATAGGTTACCAATGGTGGGGTGTATTGACTGACCAATAGAATTTTGGGGGAATGTATCACGAAAAAGAGATAAAAACCCATGACACAGGAGACTAACGTCATTAGGTAGGGAATGATATCGATTGCATCCCGAAACTCTGTCACTCTATTTTGTGACTTGAGACTTAGACAAAACCATCCTTGCTCATAGACTGCCCCTTACACTTTTCTCCTTATGAGGAGAGTGTCCCTCTTGCCTTAAACTTAGATAGACTGACGGTGATCTAACTGATGTCCTGAAGACGAAGACTGATCCTGTATGCTGACCTATTTTGAGGAGGGTAATTATAATGTTGCTACTGGAAATTCATTTATATGCCTTTTCTTTCTAGGTACCAACTGCTGTATGTTTTTGAGTAGAGACCTTAGTTAGATGTTTTCCAAATTGGTGTTCAAAATTGTTTTGCATGACGCCCAACATGCTAATGCTAATTAGAGGTTAGACGAGGTATTCATTCTGACTGACAAACTGACGTGACTGACGTGATGCTATGCTGAACTAGTATCTTAGAAAGTTCGATGTATTACGATTTGCTTATATCCATTTGATAGTTTATGTTACTGATCTTTGCATTATTGAAAGCTTATTATGGTTGTCATCTTGTGACTATGCTTATATGCTTCTTGGTTTTGAGATTGATGCATTTACTATTAGATTGTAATCAATAGGGAATAAAACTCATAAACATCATTAAGGTGTGGTTATTCATGACTGAAAAGTCATGGTTGCGCCGAATGTTTATTAATGCCTAAAGCAAGATATATTTTGGTGTTGAATGTTGACAATATTATTGACATATTGATTGATATTTTGATCAGTTATCTCGTCCTACGGTGTCTCACCACTGGGCCCAAAGATTCATTGGCCTAAAATGAGTCCTGATGTGTATAAATTAACATAGACGGACGCGTTAACATGTGCGATATTTATTTTAAAAATACATGTGTTGGCTCTTTAGCCCTCTCCAAAAACTGTTTTAGTCCCTATTTTATTGTGTCATTATTGTATAATTTAATGTGTACTTTTATGCCAACAATCAGAATGACTGTGCGCAAGATGCTTTTGAGTTACACCTAGGATGCACACATGTATTGCCAGTTTGGTATATGTGTTGCTTAAAGAAAGAATAGCTGAAATACAACCTGCAACTCTGCACTATCCGAAGCTTTCTAGGATGCACACATGTATTGCCAGTTTGGTATATGTGTTGCTTAAAGAAAGAGTAGCTGAAATACAACCTGCAACTCTGCACTATCCGAAGCTTGCTGAGACACCCACGATGATGCAGTGTGACAGTCCTACGTGCATAGCCAACTCGTGTATAAATGCATGTCTCCCTACAACGGAAGAACACTGGAGCGCTTACAAAAGCCCAATGAGGGAATCAATACTATCATCGAATACTAGTTTACATCTTGCCTTGGAACTTCTGACCGAGGATTATTTCAGAAATAAAAGTTTTGTATTGTGCAACAGAATAACACAATACAATACAATCTTTTGAATGCCATTAGTATCCTGAGTGTCCAAAGTTATAGGAGGGGTGAGCAGGAAGTCCTGCCTAGAGCCTTTCAGTTTATAGCTGTAAATATCAAAAGTTGTGACACTGAGACAAAGTATCTGCCAGACCTCTAGTAATGTATAAGGAATGTGCCAAATTATGTATTCCTAGTGAAAAGTAAGTAAGCTGTCCAACAACAACAACAATATGCGTACCATGTGAATCTAAAGTGTATCCTGTTTATGTGTTGCTAACATTTTTTATTTTTAATAAATCTCCCTTACACAAAACCATTGTCTTTCATTTCATGGGATGCAGGGGCTGATAACATGTTGGGGGTTGGGTTAAGGCAGTCTTATATCGATACAGGTGGGGTTGGAAGCTTCAAAAGTGCATCAGCTCTATTTAGAAGGGCTCTATTTTAAAATGAGACAGTAAACAGAGCACAGGTGAAGACCTGGTTATTTGAGGAAGAGGCATTTTCACACTACAAGCCAGCCAGGAGGCATTTTAAGAGGAGACTGACCATTGTTAATGCTCAGCTAGATTATCACTGGCAGACAGACATAATCAGTCTTTAAGATCTAGCCGGGTGTTAGAGAACAAGGCTGATTGCAGAGGCCCACTATCTTTTTGCCCCAATTTTTCACTTTTTGCTGGTGTTTTCCTGACTCTGATAGTGCCCTGGGTACTGCTAACCAGAACCAGGGCCTGTGCTCTGTGTAAACTCAGTTTGCAAATTAGGCTAATTATAATTAGCTAAGTCAACCTACCTATAAGTCCCTAGTATATGGTAGGGCATATTAGGTAGTGCACCCATAGGTGCAATGCTGAGGTGCCCAGTGTCATTTTAAAGGCATGCCTGCCTTGCTGGCTGCTTTTAAATTAAAGTTACATGCAAATTCGACTTTGGAATTAAAAGTAGTTCCGAAGTCTTAAACTACCTTATTCTTACATATAAGTCACCCCTAAGGTGTGCCCTATGTGCCCCTAGGGCTGGGTGTCATGTAACTATAAGCAGGGACCTTATAAAAGTAGTTTTATAAGCCCTGGTGAGGTAAAACAGCCACATTTGTTTTTTTCTCATTGTAGTAAATGGCCTCCATAGGCTAGAATGGGGAGACTTTATTTGAATTTTTAAAGTCCCCTTAAATGATGGATACCAAGAGTTTGGTATCAAATTAATTGTTATAATAAATCCCACAACTTCCAGTTGTTGGATTTAATATAACTTGTTCAGGTAAAGAGTTTTAAACTTTACCTGAGAAGTTGCCAACTTCAGCCCTGCAGTGTTTTTGCTGCTGTGCTCTGATTGGCCAGCCTCGGGCAGCCTGGCCAGGCAGCCTTGATGAGGTGTGAAGTGGCCTGGCTTCACACAAAGAGATGTGCCTGTCGGAGGAGATCTCCCCTCAGCAGATGGTAAGGCAGGAAGGGGGAGGGCTGCCAAACTGGTCTTCAAAGGCAGAGAAGGACATATGGAGCAACCCAGCAATACCCCCACATCCTGCGAACCCAGACAATTAGGTGCCACCTTGATTAGATTAGGAGAGGACAGGAGAGGGGTGTGTTTAGGATTTTTTGCCACATCAGTGGGTGGGCTCAGCCAGATGTAACTTCCAAAAATCACTTTCAGCAATTATGGATTTTTGAGGAATGTTGCTCCCTGGGATTGATTTTTGCCACACTTCCCAGGAAGTGGTCATCACAGGGGTGAGGACCCTGCCCCTGATTGGAGAACCAGGACCCCCCTGTTTTTTACAAAGGAGCAAGGATAAAACTGGCAGGCCTGCACCCACACCTCAGATCCCCATCAGATTCCAACAAGGAAGAACTACAGGAGAAGAAGGACTGCCCTGCTGGACCCCTGGCTTGCACCTGGACCCTGCACTCTGAAGGACTGCACCAGCTGCACACTTGGGCTTCACCACAAGAAGGACTTTGCCTGGCTTCAACTGGTTCAAGGAGGGACTCCCTGTTTGCTACAGGTGAAAAATTGCTAAGCAGAGTCCCCTGCACCAACTCCTGAAGAAACCAACCAGCTGACCACTGTCCAGTGGCCAAAAAGGAGTTTGCACCAGGTGCATTCTGGGAGTTGTAGTCCACATCCCCAAGGATCATCTCAGAGCTTCTGGAACCTTGGGGTTAGCTGTGGACCCCAAAAGAACCTTAAAGGAACATCTGGAAGAAGATCTAGACGTTTGGGGAAGTTTGGAGAAGTTTTGAAAAAGCTCCATAGAGGGACCGGCCAGCCGCGGCAACTCTAGCCGGCTTGCCTCAATCGCGACCCGGCCTGACTTGCAGGTTCGTCCCGGTGAAGAAAATCTCCAAAAAAGAGACTAAGTCCGAACGCAGGAGGTTGACCGGGACCTCCCAGCTAGCGTATCCGAGGAGGGCTCCAAGGATGTCGGATCAAGATCCAGGTTTGCCCCAGTCAAAGGATTTTCACCTCAAAAAAACGACTAAGTCCGATGGTCAAAATCTCGACCAAGGGCTCCCACAATGCGTATCCGGAAAAGAGTTCCAGGAGGTCGGATTGGACTGGTAGGTCCGTCCCACTGAAGAAAATCTTCAGAAAAACGACTAAGTCCGAAGGTAAACTTTTGACCGGGGCCTCACGCGAGCTGTAGCCGAGCCAGGCTCCATCTTAGTTGGCCTTAAACTTTGACTTTGCCCCGGTCGAGGTGTGATCAGATGACCAGATTGGCGCTTTTTGTTTCTAGGCGCTAGAAAACAATAATTCTTTAAAAATTCATATCTCCGGTTCCCCTTATCCGATTCTATTTGTTTTGGTGTCAATTTAAAGATAAAAATATAATCTAATTTTATAACTTGATTTTGGATTTTTAAACTGTTTCCTGTGTTTTATTTGATTACTGTTTTGTGATATTTTAATGCTTTACGCTTTGTCTCCTATGTTAAGCCTTGTCGCTCGTTGCGACGCTACCAAGGGTTGAGCTGGGTTTAATTTACTGAGACCTAACTGGACCTAAGTGAAGGTTAGTGGCCTATTGCTAAGTGTAGGTACTTACCTGCCCTTACCAATAACCCATTTTCCAACACCGGGCATAATAACTGAGCTCGATTTATGTTAACGGTAATAGATGTATTGTCCAAGTGTGCCTTTGCAGAAGCACTAAGCAATAAAACTAGTAACATTGTCACCACAGCATTTAAAGCCATCTTCATGAAAGGGCAAACCTCTCCAAAACTGTAAACAGACCCTGGAAAATAATTTTTAAACAAGTTGTTTCCGAAATTATTAGAACAGCATGCTTTTCAACATTTTGTAATGCACACGGAGGTAAAAGCTACTGTAATAGGGTGTTTTAACAGAACTTCAAAATCTAAGATGTGGAGATATATTTCATGGCCTAAAACACTTACCCATGTGTGGATGTTCTACAGGCATTAATAGGTGCTTATAATGCCAGTTATCACAGAACCATCAAAATGTCTCCCCTAGAGGGGACGGCTAATAATTCCTTAGCCATGTGGAAAACGGTGTACAGGAGCCATTTTGCTGCCAAGGTAAAGAAACCTCTTTTAAAAGAAGGTGATCATGTTAGAGTTTCAAAGTTGAAAGGGGTATCTACGAAGGGTTACCAGCAGAGTTTTTGTGACAAAATATTTAGAGTGGAGAGTGTGGAGCTTAAAGAAGGTATATATTTACACATTAAAGAACTACAATTGTGAAACAGTGTTGGGTTCCTTTTACAGCGATTAGTTACAAAAGGTACCAGACGATGCACACAAGGTGTACAGGATTGAAAAGATTCTGAAATTGAAAGGTAGCGGGCTAACAGACATGCCTTTGTCAAATGGAGAAATTTAGCAGGTGTGTGCTGGACAGCTCACTGCAGGGAGGGGGCTCTCTGAAGGCTCCCTATTTGTAATACCAAGAGAAAGATATGTCATGGGCTACACGCCTACACATTTTAGGGTACGGGTTAAAAACAACAGGTATTGGAGTACGTGGGGGGCTGTAATTCAGATCTTTCAAACTTTCAAGCAGTTGTCTGTATTCAGCATTACTAACGATCATTGAAGGAATGTTGACTTCCGCAGAGGCTCGCAGAAACTGTTCCCAACCTCTAGGCACTTTCAGGAGCAACAGTGTAAGACCTTTGACTAGGTCATGCATGTGGGATCCAACAATTGGTAGGTCTTTGTAAAGGAATTCGCTTCTCTCATACCATGAGAACAGGTCTTTAGGAGCTGACATTTTACTTCCATTTGTGAGGCCCCTCTGCAAATTTGACTGATATGTTTTTTTAAGTTGTTTAACACAAGATGTCTGAGGATGGTGGTGGTGTGTCTGGAGGCACTGAAGGGGGTTGTGGAGGCTGTTCAGAATCAGGAGCATACTTAGTCAACCTGTTTTTTTCAGCATTCAATTCCCTGTAATATTTTAAAAAGTTTTGAAGAGCACTGGAGAAAAAATCTGCTTTGTTGTAAGGTTTTAAATCAGCATGGTTCAAAATGTGTTTTATTGAAGAAAATACTCCTGACTGCTTTACTAGTTTCTTCTTAGAAATGAAAGAAGACCTTTTATTACTGAGCTTCTTGATAAGGTGGTGCTTCTTCTTCAAAACACAGGCGCTCTGATATATGGACATTACGTTTTAGCGTATTTAGAGTTATTTCTTATATGGCAGCTACTAAATCGTCTGAAGCCGCACACAGGAAAGCCTTTGTGTGCTGAGGGTTAGCTGTGACAACCATTCTCAGGAGATCTAGATTATGGCATACACACACCAACGTGGTCAATACCTGGTATTTTAAGGTCTAGCGTGTAAATGTTATGGGAGTCTCTTTAACCATTCTTTTTATGGGCTTTGGGCTTGATTTTAAGTGTGTAAATAACAGGGAGATTGGGTGTGAAAATAACCAGCACGCAGTCTGTAGTCTTCTAGAGTACTGGGTTTTAAGTCTACCAGTAAGTAATCGTGGGTTTTCTTGATAGCATCGCTAAAGGATTCCAAGAAAAACTGGGTGTTTCTGGGGTACACCTGTTTAGCTATAACAGATATCTGTTGTTTGTCTAAAGGTTTTTTAATAAACCAGGAATGAGGCGTAGAGAGCTATATTGCAACTGCTCTCACCCTTGTAAAACAAGTTCTGCACAATGTAACATATACTTAGATTGCTTAGATTGTGATGGTGTGAATATTAAGTAAAAGCTTTCTCTATCTCAAGGTGATCCCCACCTTCACTCAGAAGGTCATCTAAGATCACCATGTTCACAAGACCTGCATGGTCGTAGAGATTATTTTGTATGCCTTCTGTAAATGTGATATGTGGGAATATGTGTGATAACTCAGTATAAAGATCTTGCCAGCATGAATAAAGCCAAACAATATTGTTAGGGGTTTGGGATAAAACACTAGGAGCATTTTCTAATAGTTTCCATATAAAACAGCTTTTACTGCAATTTGAGTGCCCTGCTAAAAATCAGGAGAATGGGTGCTGCAACCTAGTGTCCATAGTCGGGGTTGCAAGACTCTACTGCACCTTCAATAACTGTACAGTAGGGTTTTGTAGTCTTCAGTCAGGACCCTTATATCAACGCTACACGCAAGGTTTTATGCAATGGCTGGGTTGTAATTTCCCAATGTTTTTGAACCATACTATTCTAGGTTGTTTTACAACAATTGATGTATGATTTTCATGGTTGCTCGAGGTAGAGTATTCGTCCACCAGATCCTCTAGACTGCCAAAATTGATTTTGACACTTGTTTACATTTAAGGTCATACCTTTCACATTCATACATACTGGATTGTTAGAAATTCTGTAAGAACATTTCTTGGGGCCAAATGAAGTGAACTGGACTATGTACTCATCCATTTCTTGCTCGCTGGTTAAATTGCCTAAATAATCACTGAGTTGAGGATCTTCATCCCCTAACAGAGTCGGCATTGTGATACAGACACTGTTCCTGAAGTTTATCCATCACATTGTAAAGCTTTAAATGAGCGTGAGCATTTGTGAAACAGGCTATGAAGATGTTACATTGTAACAACTTGTGAGGTACTCTTCTGTGTGTTTTCAAAGCAACGCTGCGGTTTCTTCATCGATAAATTCACGTCTGGACACCTCGTAACATGGTGCCAGAAGATATTTAAACAGTTTATTGGGATCTGTGATGATGGTTGTGTTTAACAAGCTTATACTCTGTGCAAGTTTTCCCTATAAGGAATTGAGGTACAGCTTGGCTAACTGTTGTGTGACGGGGTGTTTCGTTGAAACCGGGTCTCAAGCATATACCCTTGTGATCGCAGTAATCATCAATGTATTTTTGCTTCCAGGTCTCATTAATGCACCATTCTGGAAACCCCAATGAATCCTGCTTGTCTCTGAGAAATAAGTTAATATATTCAGAAAAGAGTTGGGTTGTAGTCCTCTCAAAGTGCCAAATTTCATGTATTTTACCAAATCAGTATTGTTTCTCTAGCTCCACCTGTACATCAGCACTACGAGAGGGGCCGGTGAGTATCCTTTGCTCCTCAGTGTGTCTGCTTTTGCTAGTCTCTTTACTTTCAGTGCATGTTCGACACCTAGGGAACATTAGCTTATCATCAACTCTGTACAGTAGTACCGGGAAGTAAAACCTCCTTGGTGGGTAGACTTGACATTTAACAAACCCAAGGTATTCGTCTATGGCTTTAAAATCCCAATATATGACACTGGGGTGACCTAGGGGTTATAATTTATTTTTGTTCACAAATGGATACAGACTCATGAAATCGTAGTAATGTATTTTCTCACCCTCTCCCACGACCCAGTACAACTGTATAGCATTTGTACAACCCCCAAATAAGGTATTTTGGGACTCCAAAGATTCGGGTTCCTCATTGCTCTTAATGAAGGAGCAGAGTTCTGCACCTGATGTTAACATAGTTGGCCACTCATGCGCCCAGAAAGATCTCAGAACAAAATCACAGTTTTCAACATATTGCACCTTTAACACAGTACACCTGCAAGTGTTTAAATGTGGTACCCAACAGCTTATTAAACTTATGGGGTTTGTAGAAGTGGGGATAACCATGGTAAAAGCAATCATTGTATTCAAGGGCCATTGGCACGTCCTTAATTACAGCGTTCCCATCTAGAAAATAACGGCCCACATGGTATTCACCACCCTGAAAGACATGTTAGATGAAGATGTTTTCCTTGTCAGAGATGTTCATGATCCACTAAATAGAGGGGGTAGAATAACGCTTCTGTTTGCCGTTATAGAGGTCCGGTGGCACTAAAGTTCTGCTTTCAAGTTGTAAAAACGTGCTTGTAGATAGACATACACATAGAAGCCAGCGCGACGTGTTGAAAACGGTCAATATAGTCAATGGATTTTTTCATCTTGGCTGTATTGGGTTTCAGAACCTTTTCTTGTTTTGTCATCTCTGCAACAATGTCTCTGAAGAGATTGCAATCTTTTTTCAAGGTCATTGTATCTACCTGACAGTAAGCTTTCAACTAGGTTTCAAAATGTAATTTATTTTTGCAGTTTTCACTGTACCAATGAAAAAAACCTCTATTTCTCCTCAGGCATCATATACTCAACACCATAGCTGTCGGGAGGAGGCATGGGCACTCATAATTCTGATTATCCATGGGTGTTAAAAAAGTGAGGGAAATAACCATAACAACCTAGAAAACGAAAGGCTTTTGGTCAAGTGCTCAACACCCTCAATTTCAAAGTATCTATGAACCTTACATATAAAGGTACAGACGTGAGCAACATCAGTTTGGTGCCCTGAATGATGAGTTCTACAGGCATCTTTTCATGAAACATATTTCGAAAAATAAAAAGTGAGTCATGCGATCAGGGTATACCCTTGAAAGTTTGTCTGAATGAATGTGCTAAGGAATGCATTCACTCTAGAAGGGCCTTCAAACTCCCAGTTTTCATCGGATGTTAGATGGTGCGTAAACAAATATAGTTAGGCTGGTGCTCTCCGGTCTTTTGGGTACACTCTAAATCGAACAATATGTAGTGTTCTATATTGATGCGTGGCTGGCCTTTAGTCATGTAACACATGTGTTCTATTCCCGGAGAAAAAGACACCATACACTGCAGGCATTTGATGCCTTTTCTTTCATAATTGTCGGCTATGTAATGCCCACCATCCTACCGTCAGTTTTAGAGATGCACTTAATAACCCCAGTATGTATGTTAAAGTAGTTTTGCAGGCGACAGAATAGATGATATCTAGGACATCTCACCTTCCAATCAGCAACTACAATGCAGCAATCACTTTGACACATTTTACAATGCATTTCACACTGATGAGTTGATTGTGTGTTACAGATGTGATCACAATGGGTGCACACATACTTGACTCCTAGAAAGCCCTTCATGTTCAAGATACCATAAAAGTGATTTTCATAATGGAGAATGTAAACCATCTTACTTTTAACAGGCACTCTGGATGTGAAGTACTTCCACAATCCGCTGTCGGAAAGTACTTTAGCGCAGCATGGGTTTCAACCACCGTAAACAGGACAACAGCATTGGTAGTGCTGCCATCTATTAATAACCCAGCGATGCTAGCCGCCAGACATGTGTTGGTCATGCCGGTGTTAAAGCTGAGCAACCACCTCTGTTCTTTTCAATGACTTTATAGTAGAAGATACTCTTTAAAGGTCTGGAAATGGCCACTCACGACCCTGAACAATGAGGGCAACTATTCTGAAGGTCTCAAATGCTGCTATTTCTTCTTTACTCTGTCAAAGTTTAGAGAGGTTTTCTAAAAATTCCACAGCATCAAACACATCTTGGGTTATACTCTGTAATGTTAAATCTCTCGACATTTCACAGGAAACATCTGATGCTGTCTAAAAACACCATCTCTGAATCCTCATATTGAGGGTTTGCTTTGGATGATATGTTCTGCTGCAACTCATTTTGGGGGGACTCACTCTAATTCTGAGGCAGTATACGTTTATGCCTCCTTTAGTACAAATTCTGTCTTTCTTCAATTTACTGATTCAAAGCCTACGTTGCTTAGTGCTATTAGCCCACGTTTGTTTCTTACCACCCCACTTGTTTTTAGGCAGTCACCTGGAGCCGGTTTGAACATCCTTGTTTGCTGAAGATGTCCTCCCCGATTTCCCCCCTACAGCCTTTACCTCAAGACCATCTTTGTGATCGGTGTACCTGGGTCTCTCACCATTGACCCTCTAAATGCTTGAAATACCTGTAGCGCCTGCAACCCTCCCCTAAATTTGTGTTTGGGGCTCCAGTCTGTGCCATTTTAGGATGCACTGTCATGGTATTTGGAACTTTTAGGCCCTGTCAGCTTGATCAAACTTCTTTTTGGCCATGCAGCCTTGTAAGAACTGTCATGCTTTAAGAAGGTTGTCTTATACCTTATTTTTATAATGAGTTATTACTAAAGCTGGGACCCCCACTCTTTAGGGAGCGCCGCAGCACCTTTCTTCTGCACCTTTGTACACTGGATTATCTCCCTCTGTACATCTCTGAAGGGTCGGTTCTCAGTTTCTGTTTCCACAGTTTTACTGCCTTAGAGTTCAGATTGGATTTTCCTGAAAACTTGGTGCATGTCTTTCACTTATGACCCTAGTACAGCTTTTTGGGCTAAAAACCCACATTCCGGGTATTATCTGTGACAGTAGCTGTGGGGCGTATATTATCTTGAATCTCACAATCACTCTCATGCTACCACCACTAACACCGTTCTCAAGGTCTGGATTTTGGGATAAAAAAAAGTGATTCCCAATCCGAACACCCAGCGGAGTATCTGACACCTGCTCCTGAGGACACTATACTCTGTTTCAAAGCTCCGATTATGACATCTAATCCATACTGTACTTCTGTTTGGGTATGTTGAGGAGGGTGATGGAGGTTTTACACTTGACACAGGAGTGGTGGGATTGTACACGCCTGAAGATGTAACTGGTGACATAGGCTATGGTGATTTTAAATGTTGGTCATAATAGCTCTGCGCGGTAAGGGAGTAGGAAACATTGTGGCTGGGAACAGGTGGCTTCTGCCCCTCGGGCCTACATTAGAAGGAACACTGTGAATGGCTCCGGCTGGTGTTTCAGAACTCGCTGGCCCCCGTCAGACTTTTGATAAACCCTGTACCTACATAAGGTGTGTCCGTTTGGGAATGATCATTCTCAAGCCCTTCATCAACTAGTGTTTGTGAGATGTTTATATGCGGTTGTGGCTGACTGGTTAGCCCCCTGATAAGTCCTATATATGCAGAATGCTGGTCTGTGTCGGAATGGTCGTTTTCAAGCCCTTCATCACAAAGGTCAAGTGAAATATTTATAGTCAGTTTTGGGAATACTCTAGAGAGAACATCAACATTGACCCTCACAGTTGTTGAACATTTACCTGCATGATGGTTATTGGGACCAGGCTGCGCTGTAACTTTTTCTAAGGATAGATCTAAATGGACGGTTAGCAGCTCCGGGACCGTGGGTTTCTTCTTTAAGGAAAGACAACTACATTTTGGTTTGTTTAGTGTGAGATCTACCTCCTGGTTTTTACACGACCCTGGCTGTTGTATGTCTGCGGCTGAAAGTGTACACTCTTTGAGTTCTACATCCCTAGCCAAAACTGAACTTCCTGTATGCATGTTCACTGTGCTGGTTGTGGGTTTTGCTGCTAAAGCAGTGTAGGCATTGGAGTAAATAGTGTCTCTAAGGCCTGCATTTGCAGAGTCCGCACACGGTTTATGATGCACTGGGTGTCTCTCACTGATTGCTGCCATTGATTTGTTTTGACAGATATTTGTGAAGCCTTTAAACAGAGCCGACGTACGCTTAACCTTTTGAGATACTCCTGTGCCAGTCTTTTGTGTTGGCCCTATGATGGAAACAAAAAAATGCAAATGAAAAAGGTCTAAACAACTCTTTACAACTTTCTGATTGTAACCACCTGTCTAACTATTGCTTTGCTTTTTTATAGCCCTTACTAGATGGTGGACAAACATGATGCTTGAGACAAAAATATATCAGGGTTCTTTTGGCACTAAATTTTGTAAAACACTCCTGCTTTGCCCCTTTGTGGAATCCCTTTTTTTATAGCCTTTCCATCTGTAGGTCCTGACGACTTCCTTTTTCTGAACGATGTCATGACCTTTCCAGGACTCTTTGAGGCTTCACCTGACACTTTTGCTCAAGGGTCTACGATTTGCTGAGGTTTGGCATAATTGTGAGCATCCACGAGAACTGTGAAAAGAAATGAATCACTGTCACATTTCCAATATAATACACCGCTTTAGCACACTAACTGAGAGCACAATAGAATCTTGGGGGGGTTTGGAATGTACAAAACTGTCCCCACCCCTAGGGATCATGGAGTAATCTTGACACATCATTTATACAAGCCCACACCATATTCACTGAAAATAGAAGCACTAACAGCAGCACTAACCAGTGCTAGCATTGCACCACTTTGCAAACCCTTGTACCACATTATGCCAGCACCAGTATAATGTATGCAAGGGAGGCATTCACCCGTAGGGAGACCCTAAAAATGGTGCAGTGACATTTACAAGAGTTCACTGTGCCATTCTAGCATCATTTTATTTACAGCTGCCCAGGACAGGCGTTAAAATGACACTAGGCATGTAAAGCAAAGTGCCACAATAGCATCAAACAGTTTGATGCTATTGTGCTAAAGTGTAAGATGGTATGGTGTATTATAAGTACAGCGCTAATGTGGTGTTGTTAGGGTGGAGCAGGGTGACGCAAGGAAATTGGTGCATCAGAGCTGATGCCAGTTCCTTGCAAATATGCCCCTAAGATTTGTTTTACCATTTCAATAACTATCTGCACTTCTGCCTCTTAACCTTTAAAAACACAAACATAAGAATAGAATAAACAAAATCTACTATATTGAGACAATAAGGTTAGCAGAACTATAGCACTCTAAATATCTGTATCTTGCTGAACTTCAACCATTTACTCATGGCTCCATGTTATTTCTGGAAGAATCTGTGTGTAGAGCAGACAGATTTGCTTTAAAATCAGCATTAACAAACAGCAGATCATAAATGATTGAGTCATTCCTAAAAATATTCTAGATTTGTGCTGTTTCACAATATAATAAATCCTGTGAAGTTGGTGGAACTGGCGTTCTTAATGAACTTTGTAGCACAAAGGGTTGATTAAGGCATGGGCTTTGAAAGGGCGCTAAACACTTTTGCCTTCCAAGCACAGGGTCTGTGCTATATCCTTAACTCTAACATTTCAGAATTGCTCAAAGCATATTAGAAATAACCTCTAATGAAAGCTTGCACTAAACACATACAGTTTGTCTTCCTGCATCTCATGCCCACAGGTCCTGTTGCTCAGGGCTTTTGAAAACACATTCAAAGCATGTTGCTGAACTTTAACCCCTTGCAAACCCATTGTTTAAACAATGGATTTTATTTGTATATTTTTTGTAAAACACAGATTTTCACATAAGCCATACAACACAATGAAACAGATGATATTGTTCAGCTACTGTGCCCTCAGGGGTTGCCGTGTCAAAATGTTATACTTTTACATAAGCCTGTCACAGAATTGCTCAAATCATATTAGAAAATCAACACACATTTTATCTCCGAGCAATTTGTGCTATTATACAGAACATTAAAGATTTACAAGTAAATATTCAAGAGTTAGAGTCTTCTGTGCAGAAATAAAATAACACCAGCCCTTTCATTTTTAAAATCCTTACATTTGCATCTGTTTGGGGATGATACACACAGGCTGTTGTTTCTCAATCACCACGGCTCCAACCATTGGAACTAGCTCAAATGTGACTATAGAGACCTATCCTGTGCAGCGCCACGCTGAGGCCTTCTTCACAGCCAATGCCTCAGGTAGTGGCCTCTCACAACCTGCATTGCCATTAGGTTCAAAGCTTGCTGTTGACCTTTAACCCCTTGCAAACCATTGTTTAAAAAATTGATTTTATTTCCACAGGGCCTGCAGTCTTTTAAGCAGATACATCACAATGAAACAAAAGACATGGTTCATCTACCGTGCCCTCAACCACAAAAGAGGTCCTTGAGTCATCAAGGGCTGCCTTGTCAAAATTTTATACTTTTACATAAGCCTGCCACAGAACTGCTCAAAGCATATTAGAAATATCTCCCAATCAACTCTTGGACTAAACACATAGGGCCATATTTATACTTTTTGACGCAAAACTGCGCTAACGCAGTTTTGCGTCAAAAAAATTAGCGCCGGCTAACGCCTTTCTGAAGCGCCATGCGGGCGCCGTATTTATTCAATGACGTTAGCCGGCGTTAGCCGCCGGCGCTGCCTGGTGTGCGTGAAAAAAACGACGTACACCAGGCAGCGCCGGCGTAGGGGGATATGGAGCTTGGGCGCCAAAAAATGGGGCAAGTCAGGCTGAGGCAAATTTTTCGCCTCAACCCGATTTGCGCCATTTTTTTCGACTCCCAACCCCCATAGAAATGACTCCTGTCTTAGCAAAGACAGGAGTCATTCCCCCTTGCCCAATGGCCATGCCCAGGGGACTTCTGTTCCCTGGGCATGGTCATTGGGCATAGTGGCATGTAGGGGGGCACAAATCAGGCCCCCCTATGCCACAAAAAAAAAAAAAAAAACACTTACCTGAACTTACCTTAATGTCCCTGGGATGGGTCCCTCCATCATTAGGCGTCCTCCTGGGGTGGGCAAGGGTGACAGGGGGGTCCCTGGGGGCATGGGAGGGCACCTCTGGGCTCCTTCCGAGCCCACAGGTCCCTTAACGCCTGCCCTGAGCAGGCGCTAAAAAACAGCACAAAAGCGCCCGTACGTCATTTCTTTTGACCCGCCCACTCCCGGGCGTGAATTTTGCCCGGGAGTGTAAATACGGCGCACATGCCTCGGAGTCAATTTTTTAGACGGGAACGCCTACCTTGCATATCATTAACGCAAAGTAGGTGTCCACGCTAAAAAATGACGCAAACTCCATGGACTTTGGCGCTAGACGCGTCTAACGCTAAAGTATAAATATGGAGTTAGTTTTGCGTCGGAATTGCGTAAAAAAAAACTACGCAATTCCGGCGCAAACAGAGTATAAATATGCCCCCTGTTTTTTCTTTATATACCTCCTGACTCCAGGTCCTGTTGCTCATGACTTTTGAAAACACACTCAAAGCATGTGGCTTAAACAATGGATTTTATTTGTGAATTTTTGTAAAACACAGATTTTTGCTCCCTGCAATTCAGCTCAAAGCTTTGCTCCATCTTGCTTGGGGCACTGCAGTCCATCGTTTCCCTGCTGCTTCTGATTATGTGTGTGCCGCCTTGGGATGGCATTTTATAATTAGTAGAGCTTGCTAATTATGCCTGGGTCCACTTTGGGGAGTCGAGGAGTACCAACCATCTGTGTATGGGTTCCATTTCATAGCAGTATTGATTCAATTATGAATTTGTCTAGATATTTCTAACAAAAGACATTTTCAAGTTGAATATGCACTGGTCAAGATAAGACAGGTAGGCTCAGGAAGACAGTGGGGCCCTGGGCGGGTTCTGTCTGTGTATTTGCCTGAGCCCCTCATTGGGGGAGCCCTCCAGTTATCTCATCAAGATTTCATGACTACAGCTGTCAAAGCATCCCCTGGCTTACCTTGTTAGAAACTCACATATTGTGCACCCCAGATAGGCTTGCAATTTTGCCTGTGGCAAAGCCCTAGACACAGGGCAATGGGGTTGTATCTGTTATGACAGCATCCTAAACACTTGGTAGAACCATGAGCACATGACTAGCACATGACCAGGGTGATGTCACAACACACATGACCAAACACAGACACGTGATCCCCAGCATGTGACGTGACTGCTAGGTGATGGCCCCCAATAGGCCCCTTAGGTCCCGGTAACAGAAATAAAGTCACTTCCAGGGGGTGGGACAACTCTCAGTTTCTACATGATGGCAGAAGGTATCCCTCATTACTACTAGCATTTTATGAAATGCATTACAGTGTTAAAAATCAGCAGGAGACACATATTCAACAGTGGTGTAATCCCCTGCCCTTGATTTCAGGGAGAGGTCAGTGTTTCTTTGATAATCATGCCTAGCATGCTGTGGGAGGCTTACCGGGGCTCCACCTTGAGCGATTTGGCGTCTTTACATTGGAGGCCACTCCGCAGAATGTTCAGCGGGCAATTCAGGGCACTTTCTACAGCAGGTGGCTGTTTGAGAGAAGTACCAAAATGGTCAAACATATGGCTCTTCCTCCCTCTCTGGAAGACATTTTGTAGCTATTTTTCACCATTGATTTCGGGGTGGTTTTGGTATCAATATTGACAACTAGGTTTGTTCTGCCCTTTGTTGCTTTTCCCTATAGCTGTGAGACACTTGACACTTTTAACATGTACTTTACTGTCTACGGTAGCATTGTGGCCACTAACAAGGGTCGTCATTTTCTCAGGGGATGAAGAAGGAAAATAGCGAGACCTTCACACAGATCAGTTCTTGATATATTACTAAGTTTTGAATTCACTCATAAAAACTCTTCCAATTGGTATTGCATATTCAGTGTTCTTCCATGTTGCCTGATGGCCTCCCCAACAAAATGTACACAATACTTTGAAACTGTGGTGCCTTCCAACATACATTTGTTAGGCACATGTACCCATATTAATGTCCATAATTTTCATTGGAAAAACATTGATCAACATTGGACAACATTTTTTGTAGTGTTTACTATTAGACTTTTCATAGACACATTTTTATAAGAAGGCAAGTATCCCACGTAATTCTGAGTTTGTACCCGTTTTGGCAGATACTTTTGATTTACTGAATGTATTTGTCTGTCAGTCCAGTAAGTACTAGTGGGTACAGCTACCAAACTACCCACTGCCAATGTTGGTAAATGTCACATTTAAATGTAAGTTAGAAATGTATAACATAACTTTTCGAAGTCTGTAACTCTGTATTCAATAGGGCCACATGGAATCCTACAAAGCTACCATTCATTGAATTAATTGTTTTATTGCAAAAATATGATGATGACTATTATAACAAGAAGTACAACATGAAACATTTGATAGAAGACTTTGGATTTCACCACAAGAAATACAGGAGATATCCTTGTCTCACATTTGAGACATTGCAAAGGCAACAAGGCAGACCTTAGACAAATACATGTGAGGTATATTGTCTAACAAATTCAAGTAACACATTAAAAAATAAAGGCTTAAATGGGATTGCCTTTAAAGAGAACAAATCATACAATCCTAGAAAAATTGACACCATCTGATAAGATAGTCAAATGGAAGTTTAGAAAAACTGGCTGTTTAATGAAGAACAAGGAGAACAGTTTTCATAATAAAAGCCAATGGCAGGCAAATAAGCAATAGTGCTTTAGGGACTACAGCAGGTATTAGGACCCAAACAAACATTCAGATACATGTTTCAACTTGAAGAACTTATTGCTGACTTTTGTCTCTTACATAGAGGTACAGTCTGCCCAGCAGGGCTCTTCTTGATGTTATTTCCAGCAAGGCAACACTGAAGACATGCACCCATGACTCCAAGGTTCAGCACATTAGGTACAGCCAAACAAAGCTCCAAGTACTCAAAGTTCAAAAGAAGGTTATCAGATGCAGCCTGAACTTTGCGTAAGCATTTTCGTTTGATGTTCTTGTTGTGGAGCCGAGTCCAGTTATTGCTTCCTAAACACTGTTTGTTATTCAGGCTTCACAAGACTAGCCTGAGAGTCTTCCACCTGTTGCTGAAAAGGTTTACCGTTGTTAAAAATCCTCTGATTAAGACAAAGCACTTCTCCAGAATACCAAGAACCTTATCTAGATACGTGACACAGCATTCCCTTGGTTCTTCACTGTAAGTCCACAAGAAGTGAAATGTTTCAATGCTTTTATAAACAATAGAACAGCTTCTTAGAGAACTCCAATGATCCTTTGTTAACTTGATTTCTTTATATCTCTTCAGGACTGGTTAAAATTAACCAATATAACTTATTCTCAGCCTATGAGAGTACCAAAAGATGTCAGGATGTCAAGTAAGGCAGGAAACTTGTAATTCTCCATATGATTTGCAATTTCGTAGTTCAGGTCTTATTCAGCATCTACAAAATTGAGCTTCAATAGAGTTAGAAGGCCACATAGAAAACATTTCTCAAGCATAACAATGCGTCAGCAGGCGTGGTAATCATTCAAAGAAAGAGAATCAAGTGAATCTTTGGAAATGTATCTTTGCATTTCCTTCATGTCCCACTGACACATTTCCAGCAGTGCATTGTCAGGCACATCATATGAGACTTGCTTTATGTTCTTTAAGTTTCCTAGATCTCATCTGGTCCAAATCAAGATGGCATAGCATAAATGTTTCTTAAAAAAAGCCTTTTTAGGACTTTAGATTTCATCTTGTGTCCTTAACGGAATTTTAAACATCTCTGTTGAGAAGCAAAAAGAATATTTCTGTGGCTCATACAGCCAAAGTGTTGAGCTAGATCCTGTGGAGAAAAGGTAAATTAGGTTTTGTGCTAATACCATATTTATATAACCCAGGGAAGTCCCAGAAAATATCTTCTATGTAATAATTGTATTCTATGTGAAGCTGTAGAATGCATGTATGCCATTGGCAGATTTGTCTGCATTCTTTTATAAGAATGTTTAAAACCATTACAAGAGCAGTGAGTATACCCGTAATGAGACCTCAAGTCACCAAAGTATAAAATGTATTACTTTTTTATGTTTTATCCAATGAGAAAATTAATACCTGACTGCCTGGGCAAAGAGTAAAATACTAGAAAACAGCACATAGATTTAATTAGATTTCATGGAATGCAGCACAGCAACCAAATGTGTTGCATTGTGTGTGTGAAGGGAAAAGCACACTGCAGAACTATATTGATTAGGAGTAGCCTACTGCTGGTGTTATCCCTTGTGCATGTGTATAAATAGGCTGCTGTGCTCCACACACAGTACACACCATGGTGCAGAGTCAATTGTGCAGTGTACAAGAGAGGATTTGAACTGGAAGCATACCCTTCCACTGAAAATTCCTATGCATAGATGTTAGAAATTGGGTTTCTGGTTGGCAGAGGTATGCACCTCCCCAAAGCAGGAACCACAATCCTAGGCAGAGTAAGTCAGAAGCACCCTAAAAGTTACCTGTGATCAACTTCTGACAGCTTGGTACAGAGCAGTCAGACTTAACTTTAAAGGCAATGTGTAAAGTATTTGTGCAACACTTAGAACAGTAAAACAGTGAAAACACCACACAGAAAGATACCACACCTGGTTTGAAATCTAGATGGTGGGACAAATGCAGACGCTTGCCTATGGGACTGCAAACATCTAAATCCGGCGGGTGGACTGTGATGCCGGCAGATGGGTTTTCAGTCAAAGAATCGATAGTGGACTGTTACCACCAACATCTAAATAAGTGCAAAAAAACATTTAGCTTGGAAAATGCTAACCTAACTCAGTGGGCATACATTCATTCTATGATGATGTACACTGTGAATAGGTGAAGGAATATCCCTTCTTATCCACCTTTTATCCAACTTATTACAAGTGCATAGTTCCATGCAAAACCTTAACATGGTAAGAAAATAGAAAGGCTTACTACATGATGAATGTGGCCGTTATCTTAAACCAGTCTGCCAATCCTTTGGCATATGGTAGTATTCTTTTAGCCAGATCCTATGAACCAACCAAGCAGACCATCAAAAGACTACGAATACGTGTGTCTATGGCCCTCAAAATGTAGTGCTACTCTGGATGTGCACTCTGATTTCAAGAGTGTACTTTGTTATCATATCATAATACAAAGTCAGAGACATTATAGTAAAATGAATGATTTATTCTGATTGCAGGTTTCAAAATATTCAGAAATGGGTTTTGTGTCTAATATGTCATTTCCTATGGGCTGTAAGAAATCAACAGAAATATAATTTTAAACATAATTTCAAATGTTATATTCAATTCTAGATAGTTTATTTTATATTGATATACTAAAATACAATTTTCCAGTGCAAGATTATCAAAATATCAACCATATATTATAATCCACAAAAATAATCAAATGATTGCTGGACAACCACTAAGTTCAAAGTTATCACATTATAGTAGGAATTCTTCTCCAATGTATTTTATTTAAAGAAATGATTTAAAAGGATTATGAAAGAAGCTTTTAAAGGTCCAGGCAATTCTCGCACTGCCTGACTTGATTTCTTCCTATTTAATGTGCTGGCCCAGCCACACAAATAGGACATTATTTATATCGGGAAATGTGTAGGATTAATGGGTGTGATGTAAAGAATGCTTTCTCTTGTTTAACTACTTCAATGATTCCATTATATCGGCATATGTTCATACATTCAAACTCATTTATATATGGGCACATGTTTTTCATGAATGCATTTGACAGTGAACATTACTTGGACTAGCAGATAGTTCAGCAATTAGTTTATCCAACTCTATTTCACCTTGCACATTATCAGAGATGTTTTGCAAAATATTGAACAAGGCCCTATTCTAGGCAAGGGAACTAGAACAACTTGAAAGAACTTACTTAATTTATGATTTGTATTTTTATAAATAATGAACAAAATCCTCATATGTTTAGGGTGTATTATTAAAACAATCTAAAGAAAAGGCATATGATGACATCACAATTAACAAAGTGGATGCCATTTCATTCTTGCAGCAGAGGTGACTATGCACAAGGTAGCACCAGCTAAGACAATCCACCTAGCTCTCAGGGGCGACTCCTCTGCTATTGTGGAGGAGCGTCACACCCCCGCCATCAGCAGCTGCAAAACGTTTATAGTAAAAATGTAATAAACTCTGTGTATTATGTTTTTACTATGAAAGTGGGTGGGCCACAGGCATGACGGAGTCATAGGGGGAGTGCTGTGCGTGTATGTTTGGTCGGCCGTCTCAGTGTCGTATTGGAGAGAGCATAATGCAAGATCTACTCAGGTCCTTCGGGTTACTATTGGGTTACCCTCTGTATATTGTAATGTATTGGAGAGAGCAGGCAGAGGCTCCCACTCTGCCTTGGAGAGCCTGGAGCATGAAAGCAGTGGTATGATTGGACGCAGGACAATCTGGGAGCCTGCGCCTGCAACGACGGAGCAGAATGGATGGAGCGGCGTGGTGCGGAAAAAAGGTACTTTTAATTTTTTTAATGTTTAACCTCTTAAATGCGGGCGTCGGCCACTGGCCGACGCCCACACACCCTCCCTGGTGCGGGTCACGACCAGTGGCCGACACCAGGAAGGGCATTAATAAATCCTCGGGTGCGTCGCACCCGAGGATTTATTTTTTATTTTTTTCCCCCCCCCGGGAGACACGGAAGCTACCGTGTCTCCCCCCGCCCCCTACCCGCCCCTTTGTGACGTCAGCGCGCCGCGAGGCGCGCTGACGTTGCAAAGGTGTTTTCCCCATGAAAGCAGGAAGCAGCCTTGCGGCCGCTTCCTGCTTTCATGGGGAAAACGGCCTTTTACACGTTCGGGAAGGCCTCGTAAGAAAGGGGAGAGTCTCCCCTTTCTTACGAGGCCTTCCTGAAAGTGTTTCCTGGCCCCCGGTCGCAGCTGTGCTGCGATCGGGGGCCAGGAAACACTTTCAGGTTTCCTGGCTCCCCCGATCGCAGCACAGCTGCGATCGGGGGGGTCAGGAAACATTTTGAAAAGGTCTCGTAAGAAAGGGGAGAGTCTCCCCTTTCTTATGAGGCCTTCTGAAACGGTTTCCTGGCCCCCGATCGCAGCACAGCTGCGATCGGGGGCCAGGAAACCCCACTAGACACCAGGGATTTCACTTTTGGGGGGCGCCCCCCCCCGGAAAATGGGCCGCCCCCCCCCGGCATAATTTTCTTAAAAAAAAAAAAAGGTAGGTGCCCCCTGGGGGGGGGGGGGGGGGGGCGATTGCGCCCCCCCAGGGGATTTTTTGGCCCCCAAGGAAACCATACAACAACTAAAAAAAAATATATGTATATATCTATATATATATATCTATGTAGATAGATATATCTAGGTACATGGATATATCTATAGATATATCTATGTAGATATATATTTATATATATATATATATATAGGTAGATCTGTATCAAAGAGATTTATAAAGCGCGCTACTCACCTGTGAGGGTCTCAAGGCGCTGGGGGGGGATGGGGGGGAGGGAAAGGGGCTAGGAGGTTCACTGTTCAAAAAGCCAGGTTTTGAGGCCCTTCCTGAAAAGAAGTAGGTTTTGGGTCTTGCGAATGTGGGTTGTGAGTGCGTTCCATGTTTTGGGTGCAATGTAGGAGAAGGATCTGCCCCCGGTGGTGGTGTGTTTGATGCGGGGGTCAGAGGCGAGAGAGAGGTCAGCTGAACGGACGTTTCGTGTGGGGGTGTGGAAGGTGACTCTCGTTGAGGTAGGCAGGGCCTGTGTTGTGGAGTGATTTGTGTGTGAGGATGAGGATCTTGAAGGTGATCCTTTTGTCAATGGGGAGCCAGTGGAGGGATTTGAGGTGTGGAGAGATGTGTTCGTGTCGGTGGAGGTCGAGGATGAGTCGTGCTGCTGAGTTCTGGATGCGTGTAGTTTGCCCTTGAGTTTTAGAGTGGTGCCGGCGTAGAGGGCGTTTCTGTAATCAAGCCTGCTGCTGATGAGTGCGTGAGTGACAGTTTTTCTGGTCTCTGTGGGGATCCATTTGAATGTTTTTCAGTATACGGAGTTTGTTGAAGCATGAGGAGGTAAGAGCGTTGATTTGTTGGGTCATAGAGAGGGAGGAGTCTAGGATGATGCTGAGGTTGCGTGCGTAGTTGGCGGGGGTGGGTGCAGGGCCTAGCGTGGTGGGCCACCATGGGGGGTCCCAGTTTTTTTTGGTGAGGGCCAAAGAGGATTATTTCAGTTTTGCTTGAGTTGAGTTTCAGGTGGTTGGCTGTCATATATACATCACTTTTGTCAATATGTGTGTGGTTTCCCTGGGGGGAAAAGGGTCCGACTTGTCTAGTGGCAGTTTTAGTGCCATAAAGAAGCGCAGAAGGTTTATATGCCTACTGCAAAGAGCACATCTGTATTTTATGTAAATAGCTGAGTACATTAGTAAAGTCTATGAAGAGATGAAGGGCACTTTTGCTGGGTGGTAATGAGGGAATCCGAGGAGGAGGGAGTGGGAGCACCAATAATGATTGTTGGACTGGGCGCAGGAGGTGCTAAAGACTGTGACGAATGGTATGTGACAAGGTGTTTTTTGAGTGTCTTGAAAGTACGTGCTGATTGAGGGAAGAAGCGCAGGTAAGGTGGCCTCTACTGTTGCACGTATCTCACACACACCATCGATTTTGTGACTGTCTACGTAGGCTAGTGTTTTAGAGCAACAGTTTAGCCAATAGCAGAGATGGCATCTTGATGGATGACTGCTGCCTGCACTCGGGTTATAGAGGACCGCTCTGACATAGGATCAGAGACTGAGACATCAGATACTGAGACAGCATCTGAGGGATAGGACAATGGCGCAGACTCTGGGAGTGATTTTTCAGTCAGAGGAGTCCCATTCGAAAACTCCTCTTCCAGTACATTATGAGGGAGGTGATGAGGACAGTCCTGCTGTCCCTTCGCAAGCTGTTCGTGCAACTGGGTAATAGTGGGTTAGGCCAACCCAGAGAGCAGGTGAATGCGGCGGCAAGCAGAGAGAGAGTGCTCTCTTGGGAGCTCACCAATTTAGTTCAGCCCCAAATTCCACCACCCAAATCATATTGTGGAGACATCAAAATTGTCTATGGCAAAACAAACTGGTTTTGTAAGGCAGGCACCTGTGTTTTTGGTCCTGGATTCGGCGGCCATATAGAGAAACACACTAAACCCAAACATTTCTGGAAACTAGACATTCGGGGGAGTCCACAGAGGTGTGACTTGTGTGGATTCCCCAAAGTTTTCTTACCCAGAATACCCTGCAAAGCTGAAATGTTGAAAAAAAACTCTATTTTTCTCGCATTTCTGTCACACAAACTACAGGAATATGCTGGGATCCACAACATTCCTACCACCCAGTGACTCCTCACCTGTCCTGATAAAAACACTACCCCACTTGAGTGCCTACACCTAGTGCCTGTGTCAGGAATGGATCACCCCAGGGTCAACAGCTGCCTCACGTAAGGACCAACATTGACCGTTGTGTGATCTATTCCTGTCGCAGGCACCAGGCCTAACCACACAAGTGAGGTATCATATTTATCGGGAGACTTGGGGGAACGCTGGGTGGAAGGAAATTTGTGGCTCCCCTCAGATTCCAGAACTTTCTGTCACCGAAATGTGTGGAAAACGTGGTATTTTAACCACATTTTGAGGTTTGCAAAGGATTCTGGGTAACAGAACCTGGTCCGAGCCTCACAAGTCACCTCATCTTGGATTCCCCTGGGTTTCTAGTTTTCAAAAATGTGCTGGTTTGCTAGGTTTCCCCAGGTGCCGGCTGAGCTAGAGGCCAAAATCCACAGGTAGGCACTGTTTTCTATGAAAAAATTTGATGTGTCCACGTTCTGTTTTGGGGCATTTCCTGTCGCGGGCGCTAGGCCTACCCACACAAGTGAGGTATCATTTTTATCGGGAGATTTAGGGGAACGCCGGGTGGAAGGAAATTTGTGGCTCCTCTCAGATTCCAGAACTTTCTGTCACAGAAATGTGAGGGAAACTTGTTTTTTTGGCCACTTTTTGAGGTTTGCAAAGGATTCTGGGTAACAGAACCTGGTCCGAGCCCCGCAAGTCACCCCTCCTTGGATTCCCCTAGGTCTCTAGTTTTCAGAAATGCACAGGTTTGGTAGGTTTCCCTAGGTGCCGGCTGAGCTAGAGGCCAAAATCTACAGGTAGGCACTTCTCAAAAAACACCTCTGTTTTCTTCCAAAAATTTGGATGTGTCCACGTTGCGCTTTGGGGCGTTTCCTGTCGCGGGCGCTAGGCCTACCCACACAAGTGAGGTATCATTTTTATCGGGAGACTTGGGGGAAAGCTGGGTGGAAGAAAATTTGTGGCTCCTCTCAGATTCCAGAACTTTCTGTCACCGAAATGTGAGGAAAACTTGTTTTTTTAGCCACTTTTTGAGGTTTGCAAAGGATTCTGGGTAACAGAACCTGGTCCGAGCCCCGCGAGTCACCCCTCCTTGGATTGCCCTAGGTCTCTAGTTTTCAGAAATGCACAGGTTTAGTAGGTTTCCCTAGGTGCCGGCTGAGCTAGAGGCCAAAATCTACAGGTAGGCACTTCTCAAAAAACACCTCTGTTTTCTTCCAAAAATTTTGATGTGTCCACGTTGCCCTTTGGGGCGTTTCCTGTCGCGGGCGCTAGGCCTACCCACACAAGTGAGGTACCATTTTTATCGGGAGACTTGGGGGAACGCCGGGTGGAAGGAAATTTGTGGCTCCTCTCAGATTCCAGAACTTTCTGTCACCGAAATGTGAGGAAAACTTGTTTTTTTAGCCACTTTTTGATATTTGCAAAGGATTCTGGGTAACAGAACCTGGTCCGAGCCCCGCGAGTCACCCCTCCTTGGATTGCCCTAGGTCTCTAGTTTTCAGAAATGCACAGGTTTGGTAGGTTTCCCTAGGTGCCGGCTGAGCTAGAGGCCAAAATCTACAGGTAGGCACTTCTCAAAAAACACCTCTGTTTTCTTCCAAAAATTTTGATGTGTCCACGTTGCGCTTTGGGGCGTTTCCTGTCGCGGGCGCTAGGCCTACCCACACAAGTGAGGTATAATTTTTATCGGGAGACTTGGGGGAACACCGGGTGGAAGGAAATTTGTGGCTCCTCTCAGATTCCAGAACTTTCTGTCACCGAAATGTGAGGAAAACTTGTTTTTTTAGCCACTTTTTGAGGTTTGCAAAGGATTCTGGGTAACAGGACCTGGTCCGAGCCCCGTGAGTCACCCCTCCTTGAATTGCCCTAGGTCTCTAGTTTTCAGAAATGCACAGGTTTGGTAGGTTTCCCTAGGTGCCGGCTGAGCTAGAGGCCAAAATCTACAGGTAGGCACTTCTCAAAAAACACCTCTGTTTTCTTCCAAAAATTTTGATGTGTCCACGTTGCGCTTTGGGGCGTTTCCTGTCGCGGGCGCTAGGCCTACCCACACAAGTGAGGTATCATTTTTATCGGGAGACTTGGGGGAACGCCAGGTGGAAGGTAATTTGTGGCTCCTCTCAGATTCCAGAACTTTCTGTCACCGAAATGTGAGGAAAACTTGTTTTTTTAGCCACTTTTTGAGGTTTGCAAAGGATTCTGGGTAACAGAACCTGGTCCGAGCCCTGCAAGTCACCCCTCCTTGGATTCCCCTAGGTCTCTAGTTTTCAGAAATGCACAGGTTTGGTAGGTTTCCCTATGTGCCGGCTGAGCTAGAGGCCAAAATCTACAGGTAGGCACTTTGGAAAAAACAGCTGTGTTTTCTATAAAAAAAATAGAATGTGTCCATGTTGTGTTTTGGGGCATTTCCTGTCGCGGGCACTAGGCCTACCCACACAAGTGAGGTATCATTTTTATCGGGAGACTTGGGGGAACACAGAATAGCAAAACAAGTGTTATTGCCCCTTATCTTTCTCTACATTTTTTCCTTCCAAATATAAGAGAGTGTGTAAAAAAGTCGTCTATTTGAGAAATGCCCTGCAATTCACATGCTAGTATGGGCACCTCGGAATTCAGCGATGTGCAAATAACCACTGCTCCTCAAAACCTTATCTTGATCCCATTTTGGAAATGCAATGGTTTTCTTGATACCTCTTTTTCACTCTTCATATTTCAGCAAATGAATTGCTGTATACCCAGTATAAAATGAAAACCAACTGCAGGGTGCAGCTCATTTATTGGCTCTGGGTACCTAGGGTTCTTGATGAACCTACAAGCCCTTTATATCCCCGCAACCAGAAGACTCCAGCAGACAAAACGGTATATTGCTTTCAGAAATCTGACATCGCAGGAAAAAGTTACAGAGTAAAACATAAAGAAAAATAGCTGTTGTTTTCAGCTCAATTTCAATATTTTTTTATTTCAGCTGTTATTTTCTGTAGGAAAACCTTGTAGGATCTACACAAATGACCCCTTGCTGAATTCAGAATTTTGTCTAGTTTTCAGAAATGTTTAGCATTCCGGGATCCAGCATTGGTTTCACACCCATTCCTGTCACTAACTGGAAGGAGGCTGAAAGCACCAAATATAGTAGAAATGGGGTATGTCCCAGTAAAATGCCAAATTTGTGTTGAAAAATTTGGTTTTCTTATTCAAGTCTGCCCGTTCCTGAAAGGTGGGAAGATAGTGATTTCAGCACCAGAAACCCTTTGTTGATGGCATTTTCAGGGAAAAAACCACAAGCCTTCTTCGGCAGCCCTTTTTTCCAATTTTTTTGGAAAAAACTAAATTTTCACTGTATTTTGGCTATTTTCTTGGTCTCCTCCAGGGGAAACCACCAACTCTGGGTACCATTAGAATCCCTAGGATGTTGGAAAAAAAGGACGCAAATTTGGCGTGGTTAGCTTATGTGGACAAAAAGTTATGAAGCCCTAAGCGCGAACTACCCCAAATAGCCAAAAAAGGGCTCAGCACTGGGGGGGGAAAGGCCCAGCAGCTAAGGGGCTAAACGTATTTGTTTATTTTTTGGGGTCCATGCCACATGCCACGCTGCCCACCTCTTTTCCCTCCCACAAGCCCCGCCTGCTAGCTCTATGTTATCTCTTTGCCGGCCTAAGCTCACTGCAGCTCAGAAAAAGTTTTCAATTTGTTCTGTCAGGTTATGGAGGCAAAAATGCAAGAACATTTAATACTCTGACAGTCTTTGTTATGTGCTACAGATGATTTTGCTAAAGACAAGGATGGAGGTGTTTTGGCAGACTGTTACAAACCCATAATCAAACCCTGAATACGGTTGTGTATTTTCATCAACATCTGTTTAATAATCATACCTGCCACTGTTCGGTTTATTTTTCATAGTTACAACTATACATGTTTTATGTACTAGAAAATAGAGTTTGATTTTAAAATAATGTAATTCAAAATATTCCTTTTGCTTGCTTCCTGCGTGTTATTTAACCCTGCAAGTTTCACAAGACTGTTGGTTGTCTGAAAAGTATCACTTTCATTTAAATGAAATCATAATACCTGGGCTTCTATTCGTGGGTCATCTTCTTAAAATTGGTATTTTTGTCAAATGGTTGAGAGTTTCTAAATTAAGTCTGGGATCTTGGCTGAAAACCAAGAAATGCAACAGATAGACCTGAGCAGATTCCTGAAGTTTCACTCACAGACATATCAGGAAAATATGTGATTTTGGCCAATGATAAAGATTTGCAGGGCTTCTGAGTAGAAATTCCTCGAGAGAACTATGCAAGTCATACCATCCTAGACTTCCCATTGTCTGTTTTCAGAAATGTTTGAGATTAGTAGGTGTCCCTGGGTGGCGGCCTTGCCCTATCCGTGTTTACAGAGCTACCTAAATCACCAAAAAAGGGGTGTTTTTCATACCCGAAATTCGATATTTCTATATTGTGTTATGGGGAATATTATGTCATGGAAGTCTAGGCACCGAAGTAGGTATAACTTTTATTGGGAGAAGTGTGGAAATGATAGTTAGTCAAAATTTTGTGAATCCTCACGGATTCTGGAATTTTCCGTCCCAGAAATGTGAAGAAAGTTAAACCAAGATGGATTCTGCTGAGTGTTCAGAAATGTCTGTCTTTGGTAGGGTTCTCTGGGTGGTGGGAGAAGTCGAAGACTGTAGCCATTCAACATTGCAAGTGAAAGGAAATTTGCATTTACCCCTAATCTGCTGGCCCATATGTCAAAACCACAAAATAATGAAAATGTCCTCTCACTTACTATGGAGATGCGAATACCCCAGGTGGGCACAAAGGTGATTTGGGCTATTACAGTGAAAGATAGCCACAGTTCCTGCATGGCCAGCACCATCTCATAGTTTTGTCCTAACAAACCCTGATATCTAGTGGGTTTTTGGACTACCTGATGGCAGATTTGTGGTAAATCCCCCTTTCTTCTCAAAGTGGAGGCAGTAAAACTGTTGCACCAGTTCTTGGGGGAGGAATATTGATGTAAAAAAAAACATATCTTTCCCCTATAACGCCACCCAATGGGGTCAGAAAGTCTGTTGTGCCCAAGGGTGTGGGATACAGGCACATACCCGATGAGTTAGTACCTTAAAAGTAAATAATAATATTCCATTGTGGCCTAGTGGATTTTCTTTCCCTTTGTGGGGCAGATTGGAGGTAAACACCTTCTATCTGCCCTCCCAAGAAGACAAAAGAATGATGTGCTGGTTGGTGGGGAGAGTGAGCACAGATCCATGCCCATCGAGGATGCTCCCCTAAAGACTAAATAACAATATTCCCCATTGAGTTAGTGGGCTTCCTGCCCCTCCAGTGGGAAAACGTATGCAAACATTCCCTATATTTTCCCCTTTGTTGGAAAAAAGCCTTGTGTCTTGGGGTCGGACGTAGCACAGGCACATGCCCAAGGATGCTAGTGCCCCCGAAATAGTATAATAAACATTACCTAGTGGTCTAGTGAGCTTTCAGCACCTCTTGAAGGACTGGTTGGGGTAAGCACCACATATCCCCCCTGTTGCATCCAGAGTTGTGGGGAGTACAGGCCTAAGTGTTGCTCCTCCACTTAGCAGTAAAGAAAAATATTCTCTAGTGGACTAGTAGATTTCCTACCTCTCCGGATAGATTGGGGAGAAACACCCAGTACCTGCCTGCAGGTTGGTCAGAAATGCTGTGTTTGGGAGAATGGATGAACACAGGTCCATGCCTGGGGGATGTCCCAATAACACTAAATAAAAAACATTCTCTGCTGGTCTAGTGGACTTTCTACTCTAGGGCAGATTAATGGTAAATATCTCCAATGAAGCAGAAAGACTCTTATACCCTGGGGTCTAGGGTGCAAAGTCCCACGTCTGTGCCCAGGGGTGGTGCCATTACCAACAATGAACAAAAAACATTCCTTGGTGGTCGACTGGGCTTTCTCCGTCCAATGTGGGTAGATTTGGAACAAACACCACGTACCGCCTCCTCAGGGGTGGCAAAAAAACTGCTGTACCTGAGCCGGAGGGAAGCAGAGGGGCATGCCCTAGGGGTCTGCTCCCTCAGGAACAAAAATGTATCTGATGGAATAATGGAGTGGATACCTGCTTAGGGATCAAATGCCCTGTGCGATTCCCCAAGCAGGAGCCTACAATAATGGGGAGACTTTCCCATGATGATTGGTGATTGAGGGCAGAGTTATGCTTCACTAGCACTGATCAAAGTGAAATCAGACTTCATTAATGGTGTGGTCTGCTTTCACTTTTGTTGTGCTGTGACATCATGTGCACAGTGCGCTATGCCTCACAGCAAACCAAAAGAAATCAAACTCAGAATCTGAGCAAAGCATTTACCTCACATTCCAACTTTGATTTGATTTTAAAAAGAAAATGATTTTAATTAAAAAAATAAGCATCTTCGCACACAGTATGGCGGATGACCCATTGACATGCTTCATACTGCAAAGGTAGTTTGAGAATGTCAATGGCCTAATCCCTGTATTAGGGGTTTATACTTTAGTGATACAAATGTGCTACACAATCTAAAGCTGTTATTACTTTAGATTGTAATATTAAACCTATAAATTCAAACCTTTTGAAACACTTTAAAGTCATTCTATTCAGAAAGCCTCTAATTTTCTTAACAAAGATTCTCTGCAACTGCTTTTTCACAAAAGTTGTATTAGATCAATATCTACAAATATAATGGTTTTGATTTGTTGCAGCAGATGATTTTAATTAGCAGTGTATCCCAGGAGAAGGTGGCACAGGACTACCAGGAGAGAAAGACTGAATAAAAATATATATTTGACCCAGAAGAAGAAAATAGAATTTTAGATGTAGAAGTTTACATAGTGGAGACCTGAGGTAAGTCTCAGACTCTTTGGAAAACCTACCTACCTTCTAATATCTACTCAAAACACTTTGCATATTACCTCTTATCATCCATAGAAACCCAGCCCAGTATTACTTTTGGAGAAAGGTTAAGGTCAGAGAGGATTAGCATTTCAAACACAGATTTTAAGAATGAGATTTAGGTAATGAGAACTGGATTCATCTAACGTGGGTATCAAGGAAAAACTCTAGAAAATGCTGTGTCAAAAGCAAGAAATGTTGTGAGATGTTATATACTTTATGCAGAACCAACTACAAGGAAAGAGACAATGTAATTTATCACAATGTATAACACTGATGGCAAATAAAATATTCATGCTGCTTTGTTTGAGCAAACAACAAATTAACCATAGCTTGGCATTGAGGTTGGTGGTTGTTATGCCCTAGAAGCGGTTGTTAGGGTATATTTGAGGAAGTCTAGAAGTAATAACAGTAAAACAAAGGATTACCAAGAGAAGTGTCCACTATCTAGTAGTCGTTTTTCATGTTTAAGCTCCCTACAAGAAGATGATTCCTCTTGGTTGGTACATGTGGATTAGGCAAAAGGGTCACCAGGTAACCTGGGTGTTTTCTTTTGGCATGTTTATGGTGTAAATTGACTTAATAGGCCAGTTGATCTTAGTTATGCAGCAAAAATGTAATTAGACGTTTCCAGGATATATGGTTAGCTGGTGAAAATCAACCAAAGAGATTGTAAGCAATTTATGAAAGATGCAATTAAAGTGGTGGCATTCTAACCTTAACTTCTACAGATTGTGCTAAAGATGCCAAGCTAATACAGGAAGCTGTGACTTGGTGTTGGTCTGTTTGACAAATCTGTTTAACGGTTCTCTGCCTAATGATACTTTAATTGTGGTCAATGTTTATGTGAAACTTGATTCGAATTCTTATAATGATAAGCAATGGCAGCTGATTAGCAATTAATTTGTTCACCTAGGGGGGTTATTGAAACCTCCTCATACTAGTTGTGGGGCATTTCAACTTACATCTTTCCCCGGGGGTGGTGGATAATCTACATGGCTAAATGATTGAAGCTTACAAAATTCCAGAGGCAATACATCAACAATGTTCTCAGAAGGGATGGCACAGTTTCTGTCAAAGGGCTCAATTCACAAAGGTAAACTTAGACGTTTGGACTAGAACTTAGAACAAACGTCTAGGTTTACAACTTTGGGCACTCATAATGGGCATTTACGAGTACTATCTTTAGGCTTCCACTCGGGGTTGCTGTCAAAGGGCCCAATTCACAAAGCTAAACTTAGACGTAAGGACTAGAACTTAGAACAAACGTCTAGGTTTATGACTTTGGGCATTCACAATGGCCATTTGCGAGTACTATCTTTAGGCTTCCACTCGGGGGGACTCACAAATTGAGAAATGTGATGCTTTCTCCTCAAGAAGGAAGCCTCATTTTGTAAAATGACAACCATGGTATGACCACCATTGTCGAGCTTTGAAAAAGAGCTAGAGAGTCACACAACGGTGTTCTTAAATGCCCCAAGGGACCGGGACAGTTTGCACAAGCTAAGATAGAAGATGCAGCTCTAATAAAGGCAAAGAAATATAGTTATTATAGCACAAACTAGAATAAAATTATAGTAGTAATTGATACAGATATGAAAGATTGTGGAAATCAATATAGATGGGTAGTAAGAAGATAATTAAAATAACTCGGTGAACGCTACCTGAGAAATAAGCACTATGTATAAGGCAACTGAGATGCCAAGTAGAAGTGCTTGGATTTGCCTAGGGGAGAGCTTGTTAAGTGAAAATGTGCTGAAAAGGATAGTATCTATTGTTGAACCTGGCCCTTTTTGCAAGGTCATCCCAAAACGTTTTGCCTTCCTCCCCTTATTTTGTTGACCTCTTGTTGTTGGCTGTAGGACTCTGAGCACTTTATCACTGCTGATCATTGGTAAAGTGCAAGTGTTCTCCCGTCTAAAGTTGGTATGATTGGCTTACACCTAATTGACACATTTAATTTACCTGTAAGTCAGTGGTATCTCTTTACCCTGGGTCTGTAAATTAAATGGTACTAGTAGGCCTGCAGTGCTGCTTGCACCACCCACAGACGTAGCCTTTCAAACCTGTCTCAGGCCTTCTAGCGCAGGGCCTGGTGCACAATTTACTGCCACAGGGATCTGGCACCTATGTTTACTTGCCAGGCCTGGAACTCCCTTTTTGCTACATGTAAGTCACCCCTTATGGCCAGGGTGCTATGTATGTAGAAGGCAGGACATGTGCCTGGTTGTGTGGCCTCTCCTGGTAGTGACAAACTGTTTATTTGGTTTCTCACTGCTGTGAGTGCTGCCTTGCTCATAGGACTACATTGGTATGGTTGCAATGGTAGTGAGAAATGCTGCTTACTGGTGTAAGTGGACTTTTTATTACCATAACAGAAGTGCACTTCTAGAAAGTGAGCATTTCTCTGTGCTTATGACTGATGTTTTTCAGCTTAATTCCAATCCACTTCTGGGGCACAGTGACAGATGGGCTTAGTGCATATTTTCAGACAGCCTGTACACAGGGAGGGTGCAGGTGTCACAGAGGTGCATCTGCATATTGAATGGTCTTCCTAGGCTGAGAAAAGGGGATGCAGGGCATACCTGGATTTGTAAAGGCTGTGCGCTTGCCTCACACAAGGGGCTCGTTTAGCCCCTGCTGATGTCTGGAGCCTGTGCTAGAGGAGAGAGGGGACACTCTTAGAACCAGTTATAACTGGTTGGAACCTCTCCTCCCCTCTTTGTAAAAGTTTAGCAAAACTGAGTATAAGTACAGGGGGATTTCCCCATGTTAGAGAGACATTTTGAGACATTCTTGAAGAACTGACCTGGACACAGAATGCTGTTGGAGGGTATCACCAGGAACCGCCTTGGACTGCTGCTGTTGTGCTGAGCTGTGACCTGCTGGGTTACTAGGAGGAACTGCCACTGACTGCAACCCTTTGCGCTGGACTATATGTTGGGCCCTACTGCCCTGTGCTTCCTTTGGATGTCTCCAGGGGCTGGGTGTTGCAGCTCCTGTTCCCCTGCACCTTTGTTTTCCCTGCACTGGAGTGGTGCAAGAGGAGAGCTTCGTTGCCTCTAATGAAGCGCAATGCTGAGCGCTTTACTTGCTAGGAAAGTGCATTAGGAGTCCTTGCCTTTATTTATTTAAAGCCCAAGTGTTGAAAATGACAATAAGTGTGAGTATGGTCAATTATAATGTGATGGAGACGTAGGCTCTCTTGAAATAAATCTAAATGACCTATATGTGCAAGAGCCTGAAGGCTTGCAGATCTATGTTATCTGCCCAAAAGAGCTCCACTTGCTATTTATTGGATTCACAGCATGCAAACTCAGTGCACCATATCAGTCGAAGATAGCTAATGAAAAAATTAGTATGCTTCTATTGAAATGTCATTTGTCTTTTAACCTCTTCCCTATAGATTCTAGTCATTCTTATGGTTTACTGGATGTTGATCATAATTATAGTTGTGGATTACACAGTGGAAATGTTGAAGTGCATTTATTGTTTGATTGTTTACATTATGTACCAGCAAGTGTTTCATATAAAAACCCATTTTTAACAAAGTATGTGATCCAGCATAGAAGAGAGGCGAATCTTCTTCAGTTTGAAATGGAATTTTTCGATATAAAATGTGCATTGGGAACGTTTTTAAAGGACGTTCTTGCCTAATGCTATTGTAATTGTGACTGTTTTAATGCAATGTTGATGTATTTATTTGTTTTTTATAGACTGTGGTCTAAGTAAACCTCTATTTTACTACCACTGCTGCTATAGTTCTATTTTTGTTATTCAGATGCTCATGAAATTGTGTTGCCATTCCAGATTAGAAACATGTCATCAATGAATCAACACCACAAAGTTAATGATTCATAAACATTCGTGCTTCTCTCATTCGAAGTAACATTCTGTTCAAATGTCCCTATAAAATATTTGCATATAAGGAGAGGAACTTTTGAACTCATGGTAATGCATTTGCATTACTTGTACAGTTGATTTTGGAACAAAAAGAAGCTGTTTTCCCAAATTACATATAATCTCAATGTTCTTCCTAATATGATTAAAGAAAGTAGCAAATCTATTTTCTAAGTATCTTCTTACTGCAACTATACCTTATGTATGATCGTTAATAGTATATAATTATTTTAGTGACTTCATGAAAGGAATGGACTTGGAGAATAATCAGGACAAGACATTTACAATGTAAAACACTACCAAAAAAGGGAGATCTTGTCAACATATTTATGGTGAGAAAATATTTTAAGCACAAAGCATCTTAATTAACTTGGCTTATATACTCAGATAAAGGGGATTGGAAAATGCACAAAGAGATCACTGTCACTAACATGGTCAGGAATAATGAGGCAATTTTTAGATTTGTCGATAAGCTCGGGTTGAAGCGCATACCTAATATGATAACACTAGATAACGCCAAGACAATTGCACCTGTCACATATGGGGTGGGTATCTGGGGTGCAGGGGACAACACAACCCTGCAAAGGCAAGAAGATAAATTAGTAAGAAGGTTGATTCCAGTCCCTAAATCAACCCCCAGTATCATTACTGTTAGAAATGGGGTTTTTGGTTGGCAGTCAGGTTACCCTCTGTCCAAGCAAGAACCCTTACTCTAGTCAGGGTAAGTCACACACAATCCATGATTATCCTGTGCCCACCCTCTGGTAGCTTGGCACGAGCAGTCAGGCTTAACTTAGAAGGCAATGTGTAAAGTATTTGTGCAATAAATCATACAATAACACCATATAGCACCACAAAAATACACCACGGAGTGTTTAGAAAAATATGTAATGATTATCAGGATAATTGTCGTCAAAAACGAATAAATATGCATTGTGAAATTGTAGAGATATCAATGGAAAGTGATACAAAGTGTCTTAAGTCTTTAAAAAGCAAACAAAGTCTCTTTCAATCACAAAGTACCTGGTTTGGAGTGGAAAATCTCCGCAAATGGACCGCAGAGGAAGAGATACGTGGAAAAATGGTGTGTGCATCGATTTCTCCCCAGCACACACGGACTTGCGTTGTTATTTTTCACGCGGGGAAGTCGTGCGTCGTTTTCCGGCACGCGGACAGTCTCTTTCTGTGAGTCGCGGGGATTACCAGATGTCTCAGGGCTGTGCGTGGATTCTCCTGCTTTTATTCCGGCTGCGCATCGTTCCGCGGGGCTGTGCGTCAAAGTTTCGCTCTCACGGCAGGCGTCGCGTCGATTTCTCCTCTGGAAGTCGAGCGGCGTTGTCCTTGCGAGGCCATGCGTCGAAGTTCCGGTCGTCCTGAAGGCGTCGCGTCGATCAGCTTCAGTGTGTGGCGTTTTTCTCGCCGCGGAACAAGCTGTGCGTCGAAATTTTCAGCACACGAAGAGTCCAAATGAAAAAGAGAAGTCTTTTTGGTCCTGAGAGTTCAGGGAACAGGAGGCAAGCTCTATCCAACCCCTTGAAGAGCACTTTTACAGCCAGGCAAGAGTTCAGCAAGGCAGCAGGGCAACAGCAAGGCAGCAGTCCTTTTTAGAAAGCAGTCAGGTGAGTCCTTTAGGCAGCCAGGCAGTTCTTCTTGGCAGGATGCAGGTTCTGGTTCAAGTTTCTTATCCAGCAAGTGCCTGATGAGTTAGGGCAGGGGCCCTGTTTTATACCCAAATGTGCCTTTGAAGTGGGGGAGACTTCAAAGAGTGGCTAAGAAGTGCACCAGGTCCCCTTTCAGTTCAATCCTGTCTGCCAGGGTCCCAGTAGGGGGTGTGGCAGTCCTTTGTGTGAGAGCAGGCCCCCCACCCTCCCAGCCCAGGAAGACCCATTCAAAATGCAGATGTATGCAAGTGAGGCTAATTACTCTGTGTTTGGGGTGTGTCTGAGTGAATGCACAAGGAGCTGTCAACTGAGCCCAGCCAGATGTGGATTGTAAGGCACAGAAAGATTTAAGTGCAAAGAAATGCTCACTTTCTAAAAATGGCATTTCTAGAACAGTAATATTAAATCCAACTTCACCAGTCAGCAGGATTTGGCATTACCATTCTGGCCATACTAAATATGACCTTCCTACTCCTTTCAGATCAGCAGCTACCACTTCAATACTGTATGAGGGCAGCCCCAATGTGAGCCTATGAAGGGAGCAGGCCTCACAGTAGTGCAAAACTAATTTAGGAGTTTTACACTACCAGGATATGTGAACTACACAGGTACATGTCCTGCCTTTCACACACACAGCACCCTGCTCTAGGGGTTACCTAGGGCACACATTAGGGGTGACATATGTGGAGAAAGGGGAGGTGTAGGCTTGGCAAGTACTTTTAAATGCCAAGTTGAGGTGACAGTCAAATTGCACACACAGGCCTTGCAATGGCAGGCCTGAGACAAGGTAAAGGGGCTACTTCAGTGGGTGGCACAACCAGTGCTGCAGGCCCACTATTAGCATTTAATCTACAGGCCCTAGGCACATATAGTGCACCTTATTAGGGACTTATAAGTAAATTAAATAGTCCATTCAGGTATGATACAAGGTTACCATGTTTCAAGGGAATGAGCATATGCACTTTAGCACTGGTTAGCAGTGATAAAGTGTGCATAGTCTAAAAGCCAGCAAAAACAGTGTCCAAAAAGTGGAGGGAGGGAGGCAGGCAAAAAGTTAGTGGTGACCACCCTAAGGCTGTCAGGTCTAACAATTACCCATTTAGAACTTATTGCAGCATTACTGGAAGTGAGACCGCTGCTGCCCTGGCATTCACTCTGAACAAAAAAATAAGCTGTTCTGACCCGGGATATCATAAGAGACTGGATGTCGCTAGATGAAATACATAAGACTCCTTGGCTCTTTGAAATTAAAAAGGCCTTGTACACTTTAGCTGACCAGTTAACCTAGTCCCAACCAACAGTGCAACTCTATACATCGTAGCAAAGTTCTTATAGACTGCAGCAGTACCTGGGTTCATAATTCCTATCAAAGGTTCCTAGTGACTAGATTTGGCTTGTCAATTTTCCATCATCTGATAGCATTTCCCACAGGCCCAACTTCGGCATCCAAGGACTATGAGTGCCCATGTGACAATGTAACCCCTCAATTTACAAAGCATGTTGTCAATTTTTTGTAAGTTTTAAAATTCAAAGCAGTTAAAAATACTTAGGGCTTCTTTGTTTAGGAGATAGGCTGTGGTGACACATAGCAGCTTATCAATTATTGATGGATATGCAGGACACCAAAACTAGTTTTGCTCTTGCATCCTTTCTTGCCAGTATCATTAAAGCTAGGAAATTATTATGGGATTTAGGATAGATAAATGTATGATTTGACTCTTTTTATTCTTAATGTATTTTGCACATTCATGAGCTTTAGTGTAATTCTAATGATTTTACTTGCATTTTTTTTTTATAACAGTATTATTAACAGTATTGGGGGGTTTGTTGCATATTTATTTATGTGCTTTTGTGGTTATATTTTGTATGCACCGACTAAAGTTTTGAATGGAATCGGTATATGAGTTACAAACACCCATAATTTCTAATATTAGGTGGTTTAACAAGGAATCTCAGCTATCCTTCAAAATAAACCATTGCCATCCTTCAAATAGTTTGGTAAGTTATATACTAAAGGTGCAATGATAAAATCAACAAATCCTGACTTCTTTTCACTAAGGGAATCAATCCCTTACTCTATTCAGGCACATGGAGGGAAATTCCTTTTTTTGAATTTTAGGGAGAAGTATGTCATCAGAGTGTGGTGATAACCACCCAGAGGTTTAACTGGAGAGAGCCTATCCATTGGGACAATAAAGAATTAGAGACACCAGAGAACCTATAATATCTTAGCCAAGTTCTATGGCGTTGATGTGAAACAGGAGGTGCTGCATGCAGTAAGGATTAAAGTTTTGATAATTTTCAGAATGATGAATATTCTCTGTCAAGATATTCTGCCAGTCACTTTCCAGTGCCAACAGCTTTCTGTCCGGTCACATAAAAATTGCAGAGGATAAAATATAATGCTAATGGACCTTTCAATTTGGCATTGCTTTAAAGCTCTAAAAAAAGATGCACCACTTCACGAACAGAGGAGTGGTACGAGTATTCGTGATAAAGGTGAATGTTAAGAGCAGGGGGGCAATTTCTACCTTGAAGGTCAGGAATTCACCTTAGCAAAAAATTAGACTTTCATAATCCACAACACTTAGGTGCCTTCCTTGTAGAGGGCTTGTGACTCAGACAAGGGGCCCAGATAAAAGACTTGGCTGGCTGAGGACTCTCACAATCTGAGACATTTGATAAAGAGACCACATGATGGCACTATCACATATTACATAACAAAGGCTACAGGGGTGGGTAACCAAATAATCTCCAGTTTGGGACCCAATATTACAACCTGGAGGTGGTTAACTTGGTTGCATCCCTTCAAGTTGGGAATTCCTTCAAATCAATATACCTTCAAGTTGGGAATTCCCTAAGGATGCTGGATTTCATGTTGTCTGATTATTCTATTTGTTTCTATTTGATTTGGGTGTCTTGGTTAACAACTAGCAAAATGATTCTTTCTCAAAGCTTCATGAAGCCAGTACAATCGCTGCAACTGACATGCCTTTGAGAGGTTAGGTCATGATCTCATTCTGTATGACTATAAGCTGTACTTTTCCATTGGTTACATTTATTTCCTTATACACAAAGAGATTCATCTCTCGCAGCAAGAAAGATAAGATTGGTACTGTCTTTTGAGGGATGATGTAATATCATTGCTGTTCAGAAAACCCAGTGAAAAGAACAAAGCAAACTGTCTCAAACCAAAACATTACACTGTAGACGTACCATTTTTTATGCTGTTCAAAACAAAATTTGGTTACCATCTTCAACAATTCTACACAATTTACTATTCTAGCCAGCAAAAAATAGAAAGAATACAGATAAGGTGCGGTCACTGGACAGCTCTGAGGTAGATAAATCATTGTAGCAACAATGTATTTTCTCAACAACATGCCTGAAATCCTGTCTGACATCCTTTTTTAATGTAATACCTTGATGGAGTTTGCAAAGGTGGGCATAGTGAAACTGGAAACTTGTGTTTTGCTTTGGGGTGCAGGTATTGGACACACAAGTGCCTTTTGAAGTAGCCTTGCATTGAATGTAAATGAAATGGGTCTACAGGATCTTTGGTGGGAATTACATGGGGCCAGAAACTCTATTATATTTTTTCCCATGCCCATCAAACTTACCCAAGAATTGATTGTACTTAGTGAGTAGTGCTTGTAGAAGGCTGGTCATCTATGTAGTGCACAAAACTAGGCACACTGTGTAGAGGGTCCAGGCAACCACATGTTGTTTTTCAGAGGCAAAAACTAGATCACCTAATGTTCTAATTTTTGAGGTAGCGTGGTTGAGCAGTTAGGCTAATCTTGAAGAAGTGCAAAGCATTTGCTGTCCTTACAGTATCAATCATGTGACTCACACACTTAAAGGAATAACTCGAGACCAATTTATAAAAATACTTCAGATTTATATGTAATTTTTAAGACCAAGATTATTAAAATTGGTTAAGTACTTTTCAAGTTATGAATTTTTCAAGTTCAAGTAAATGCAACCTTTCTGTGCGTAATTATGCACCATAGGAATTAATGGAAGACCGCCTATAAAAATGCATATAAAATCGTACAGTTGCTTTACCAAGCTCAGCTTTGGCAGGTTGATCACAGTCGTCGGTGGGCGTGCTGTGCCAGCTCCCGGTTCTGGCAGGAGCAGCATTGGAAAGACTCTTGGAGCTGGTGTAGGGCCACTGCGAGAGACCACTTTGAAAAGGTCTGCAGGGGTAGGTTTAAAGGTGATCCCTTGGGGTCCCTTTGTGGTGTTGAGGTCGCAAGGGGTGAGGGACCCTTGGGATACAGCTGGTTCCTCGTTGCAGGGTGCAGGGTGGCCAGGTGCAGGGCAAGTTGTTAATCCAAGGGCTGTGCACAAAGATGCCTCTCTGGTCCAGATGTAGGTCGGGGTCAGGGTCGCTTACAGGACCACAGGGGCATTCTGGCAGGAGATCCAGAGTATTCCTGAAGTCCCTTGACCTGGGATTCCTTCTGGTCCAGTTGCAGCTCAGGGAGAGCTTGGTTTCTGGTGTCCACTGACTAGTACTCAGGGTATTGCCACGACCCGGCCATTGGAGGTGCTTGGCACACTTGTGGGATTTGTCCTGACAGTCATTAATGTGTCGTCGGGCCTGGCTGCAACATTGGGTTCTGGAGATATCGGCCAGTCAGTGAAGTGACCCTCACTGGGTTGCTGGTCTTTGTTGGTTTGCAGAGTGGTGCCTTCACTCAGAATGGATATCTGGGGTGATTTGTGAGGCCTCGAAGTTTCTTGGGGTCAGCCCAGTGTCCAGCTCTTCTGCAGCAGCAATTTTCGGGTCCCAGGTGCAGCAGTCAGGGTTTGGCGCCTATTCTTGATGCAGCAGGGTCACGGTTCTCTTGCTATAGATCTTCTTTGGTGCTGGTCTTCTTTATCCTTTTGAATCTGAAATCTTTGTCTAGGTGTGTCCACTAAATTTTGAATTTACTGGCCATTTTATGGGAACCTGGTAGTGTCAAAAGGGACACTTACCTTTGGGTGGCTACACCTGCTATAGTGACCACTTCCTGCCAGAAGGATCACTACCCTAAACCTCATTGGCTATTTTCCTCTATCCCAAGATAGAGGAGACTGAAAAGAGATCCACCTTGCAGGCAACACCTTAGGGGTACTGCATACCAGACGAGGCCACTCCTCCTACCCTTTGTTGGGTGGGTCGAGTTTCAAGGGTGGTAAGCCATTTGAAGCTCACCTCCAGGACAGTGCACATTCCTGAGGGATCGGGTGTTAACTCCTCCACCCAGGAAGGGCATTGTCTTACAACCCAGAGAGGCAGGACTCTCCCCCAAGGTTTGTATATTGGCCGTCTGGAGGTGGCAGCTGGATAAGACCAGTCAGCAACCATGCCAGGATAGTTAGCTTTTGCAGAGGACGCCTCTAGGGTGGACCCTAGGTACATTTAGGGATAAATCCAATACTGGCACCAGTTTGGACTTATGATTCTGAGTTGTTTGATACCAAACAACCCAGGGTTCAGAATGGCCATCATGCAGCTGGAAAACTTGTGTTGACCAGTGTTCACCACATGCATTAAAATGGCTGCTCTGTTCACTCACTATGTCCCAAGTTTGGTAAGGACACATTGGGGGCATATTGCAGCCAGGGAACCACAACGGTATGCCGATTGCTGAATGCTTCGCTGCAGATGCTAATGCAGACTACAGGCCTTTGCTCAGGTATGAGGATCGATGTCCTCCCGGGAGAACCTGAAAGGCAGAATTAGAGCTTAACATGCTGTGCTCAACTTATGACTCAGATAGAAAATAGTCCATCGATTCTAGTGGCAATATGATAGCGTTATTCTTATGCTTCACTCTCATCGTCACCATTTTAATATTGTCATGCTGTGTCGTTCTGGTTATTGCAGCTCACGCTTTGCTATCTAAGATGCAGTAATTTTATTAAACTAATCTTTAAAACGCATACTGCTTTTATTGTCATTTATATATGAGACTGAATTGTGAATGAGAGAACCGGATGCTACCTGAGTGACTACGACTTGTGACGATATGTCATGCGCTCGGCTGCCCAATCATCTCTACCTTTTGGGAGGGATGAGGCACTGCTAGTTAGCCGGAGCACACTGCTTTAGGGCTATAAGGCCTGCCATAGGGGTGGCTTACCCATAGTAAACACAATGTATGGTGGACTGGGTACACAGGCAGTGTGCAATGTCGAGTTTGTACTTTAGGTTTGCACCAGGACACTCAGCCTGCAATGGCATTGCTGGGTGCATCTGAATGTTGCCAACGTTTGGTCAGGCTCTAATTTTCGGGTCCTCCGGAGTATCTCTATCTCATTATATATAATGACACCTCAATGCCGTATGCGGAGACGTCCGTGGTACTGAGGGTTTCCACCACAGCTGTGTAGGTAATCCTACTACAACTGGTGGTTGTTCAAGTTTGAACTTTAAAAGGAAACCCCCATTTTGGTGTGCCTTCTCTGACTTGTTACTATCATGGCGAATCCCCAACATGTACAAATAGCTGTTAACAAGTGACAACCTCTCCCAGCACACTTACTAGCAAATGGCCTAAAGGCCTAGGGAGGTCCTGTCACATTTGTGGTGGACGCCCATGCAGCTTATAGAACAGAATTGTTTAACTCTTGGGTCACATTTCCAGCAGTTGATGGGAACACTAATACATTTCATCAATATACACCTGCGACCGTGCCTGGACAATACAGAGCATACGCATATTTAGAGATACCTCTCTCATATCAAGAACAGAATAATTGGCTTGTTGGCGCCCTACCCCATACAATATTACCAGTAAGGTTAGGTCCACTAAGCTATGACGGTCCTACCTGCCTTTATTGGCCACCAATACACCACATTCTGCGGTTGTAAATTAAGCAGTAGCTGAGGTTCGTCGCTTATACATTGAATTAACAGCAATATATAGACGATTAGTACAATTTGTGATGCAAACTTTAAATACAAACTCAGCACGTGCTGCTCCAGCACATCAACATGCAGTAACGCCAGGTATAAATCCTGTGACTGTACATTCGATTATGAGTAAAGTACCCACCAAACGAGAGGAAACTCCATTTTGGTTAGCACAAAAAATGTATACGCTGGAGGCAGCATTTCCCCATACGGGACCTCCGGATAAACATAGAATATTAACGATGTGCTTGCCTTTCGGGATGGTCCCTACAGTAGAAAACTGTAATACTTGGGCACTGTATTTGCCGCGCTCTACACAACTGCACACGGTACACCAACACTTGCCAGATTATCAGAAGTGCTGAAACAAATTCAAGATGAATATGTGGCTGCCCCGGCCCTAGATTTGGGGATGCAATTGATGGGCAATTTTGCCACAGTGTCCTCAATAATTTGAAGTAACCTTAAAGGGGAAGCAGTCGCATGCAGTGCGCATGCTGCTTCGTGACGTTCCACAACAAGATCAAGAACAAGAGCTGCCTAAAATAATAGCAGAGACCTATTCAAGTATCGGTTGAGATAGCCTAAGGGCTAGAACACAAAAACTTCAATTTCAGGGTAAATCAAATAAAGATACCCCCAAATAAAAACCTGAGGGTAATAAAAAACAGGCTGGGATAAAAAGCAACAAATGCCTAAAAAAGAAACGGTAGAATCTCTGCGTACGGAGACCCCACAGAATAGGTATAATCTCAGAAATAGAGATAATATCAAAAAGCAAGCCTGCTAGATATCAATATACTGATACACGCCAATCTCTTTCCTTTCAGGACTCATCGGAATAGAGAAATGAGAGAGGTGGGCGATCAGAGCGACGAACAGAGTACGTGAAACAGATACAGGAATGACAACGCTCTTCGGAGGTTTCTGTTAAAAAGGAAGAGAAACCTGCCCAACAAAAACAACAATTTAAAAGAAAAAAGTGGCAGCAGTCGCAGTCCTAAGACAGCCCAGCAGAGGTCACAATAGTTCACCGGAATGTTATAGAGCATCTGGAGGTGAAAGCAACTGATGACTTTATACAAGTAGAAACAGCGGACATGCGTGTCTCCAAGCCTGATAGGGTGTACAAAGTAATGCTACAATTAGAAGGGGACATTGAACGCACAATAGACGCAATCTTTTGGGATTGCATAGTAAAAGTGTATGATGTCTTGTTGGCCAAACAAGATTGGCCACCTGACTTTGTCCGTACCTGCCCACATGGAGAAGATGTCATTAAGCCTTCCTTCTCACCCCTTGTTCCAGAGGAGCCTTTCAGGTTCTCCCGGGAGGACATCGACCCTCATACCTGAGCAAATGCCTGTAGTCTGCGTTAGCATCTGCAGCGAAGCATTCAGCAATTGGCGTACAGTCGTGGTTCCCAGGCTGAAATCTCACTCTTAACCTGTAATGGGACTAGGAAGTGTTTTTATAATAACACAGCTAATGTTCTTTGAAAATGTCCCTACGTAAGGATGTGTATTTTCTACCAATGTTAGAGATTAAACTTCTACCACTATCACCAAAGTATCTCGGAAAGTTCGTATTTAACAGGAACTGTATTTCTGCTGATGACCTTGGCACTTGAAGTGCGTAGGTCTCGCTTGCAGTGCTGCTGCCCCCAGGGGTCTACCCCTAGTACTCCATGCCCTTGGGCACCTAGGTGCCCCTTTACTAGGGACTTATAGTGGTAGCTAAGGGTGTATCCAATTGTGCCAATACATCACAACAGATTTAGGGAAAGAGCTCTGGCCCATGAATTCTGGTCTGCAGGGGCCGTTGGCACTACAATTTCAAGGACACATCAACATCAGGAAAAATGTGGGGGGACAACTGTCAAAAAGAGGCCCTCTCTCACATTGCTTCAATATTGCTAGTGGTAGGACAGTAATACGCCAACTAGGCATTTCTGATCATTTTCCCATCACCCTGTTCGTGAACCTAGGTCCAACCTAGGTCCTTAACCTCCATGACTGGTTAGATAGATCCTACATACTATGTTTCTGAGCTACACAGTACTGAGAGTAAAATTCCAAACCCAGAATGACAAATAGTTTTTGTTGAATGAGCCTGGGTAGGTCAGCCTTTATTGCCCTGAAGAGTCCTTCAAGGCTGTTATGAAAGGTAAATGCATAGTCATTATGGCTAACCTAAATAAACTAAGGGGCATATTTATCCTTTTTGACACAAAACTATGCAAATGCAATTTTGCATCAAAAAGTATAGCGCCAGCTTGCATGATTCCTGGGCACCAGGAGGGCGCCAAATTTATGAATCTTGCATCTCATTGACCCAAGGTAGGTTCACGCTTCTAAAAAATGGTGCAAACTCCAGTATTTTGACGTTAGATGGGTCTAATGTCAAAATATAAATATGGAATTAGTGTTGCACCGAATTTGTGTAAATAAATTACGCAGATTTGATGCAAATTGAGTATAAATATGCCCCTAAGCCTCAGAGTGTTGGATCCACTTGAAAAACTGGTCAAGATGAGAGGAATAAGATGGCACCGCTACTTGCTTGACAACTGAGATAGAAGTTTGAAAGAGGATATACTATCAAGATCTTGAGCACTGAGAGTACCCCTCACATTAAGAGAAGACACATTAGTGGATTTCTATGACTTCTATGACTCCCTGTATTAATCTGACTCATTATCCAATGAGACGAAATGTACTTATTTAGCATTCATTCTGATGCCATATCAACATGTCACAATGATAGTGAGGGATTTAATAAGAACAAATGGTTTCAAAAGATTTTATCCATATTGTTTTGGTCAGGAGGCATCAACTTAAATATAAATACGATACAAGTGGAGTCTATCCTATGCCCTAATTTCTTGTATGTGGTCGGATTGAGTCAGTGTGTTTCCCAGGGACCTGGAAGGCAAATGGAGACTTCACTGGCATCATATGGAGACAGGATCTAAAAGCAGCTTGGGGAAAAGGCACATTAAAAAGTGGCATGTGGCTATTACCTCTACCCAGCAAAATTACATAACCTCAGCCCATCCAAAAGTGCACACTGTCTACTAAAGGGGTTGCCTCTTCTAGGCAACTTTAACCATACATGGTGTGACTGCACTTACATTAAACCCTTTTCCAAAGTAATTTAGGAGTCTATGAATGAAAACATGATTTACCCTCTATTGCTTTTGGCCATTTGTACCTGCAGTCATCTTCTCTTGAATATTGTGAGAAAACAGGGCTGATTGCAGAGGCCCCCTAACTTTTTGCCCCCATTTTCCACTTTATGCTGGTGTTTTCCTGACTCTGATGCTGCCCTGGGTACTGCTAACCAGTCCCAGGGCCTGTGCTCTGTGTAAAATGGATATGCAAATTAGGCTAATTATAATTGGCTAAGATAACCTACCTATAAGTCCCTAGTATATGGTAGGGCATGTAGGTTTAGGGACCACAGCATAGGTGGTGCACACCTAGGTGCACTGCTGAGGTGCCCAGTGTCATTTTAAAAGCAAACCTGCCTTGCTGGCTGCTTTTAAATTAATGTTATATGCAAATTCGGCTTTGGAATTAAAGGTACTTCCAAAGTCTTAAACTACCTTATTTTTACATATAAGTCACCCCTAAGGTGTGCCCTATGTGCCCCTAGGGCTGGGTGCCATGTAACTATAAGCAGGGACTTTATAAAAATAGATTTATAAGCCCTGGTGAGGTAAAAACAGCCAAATTCGTTTTTCCCTCATTGAAGTAAATGGCCTTCATAGGCTAGAATGGGCAGACTTTATTTTAAATTTTAAAGTCTCCTTAAATGTTACATACCAAGAATTTGGTATCAAATTGATTGTTGTAATAAATCCCACAACTTCCAGTTGTTGGATTTAATATAACTTGTCCAGGTAAAAAGTTTAGACTTTACCTAAAAAGTTGCCAATTTCAGCTCTGCATTGTTTTCGCTGCTGTGCTCTGATTGGCCAGCCTGCAGCAGCTTCTGCCAGGCTGCCTTGATGAGGTGTGAAGTGGCCTGGCTTCACACAAAGGAATGTGCTTGGGGGAGAGAATCTCCCCTCAGCAGATGGTGAGGCAGGAAGGGGGAGGGCTGCCAAACTGGTCTTCAAAGGCAGAGAAGGACATTTGGAGCACCCAGCAACACCCCCACATCCTGCAACCCCAGACAATTAGGTGCCCCCTTGATTAGATTAGGAGAGGGCAGGAGAGGGGTGTGTTTATGATTTTTAGCCACACCAGTGGGTGGGCTCAGCCAGATGTAACCTCCAAAAATCAGATTCATCCATGTTGGATTTTTAGAGACTGTTGCCTTCTGGGATGGATTTTTGCCACACTTCCCAGGAAGTGGTCATCACAGGGGGACGACCCTGTCCCTGATTGGAGAACCAGGGCCCCCCTGCTTTTCACCCAGGAGCAAGGATAAAACTGGCAGACCTGCCCCCACACCTCAGATCCGCACCAAATTTCAAGAAGAAAGAACTTAAGGAGAAGAAGGACTGCCCTGCTGGACCCCTGGCCTTCACCTGGAACCTGCACTCAGAAGGACTGCACCAGCTGCACACTTGGGCTTCACCACAAGAAGGACTTTGACTGGCTTCAACTGGTTCAAGGAGGGACTCCCTGTGTGCTACAGGTGAAAAACTGCTAACCAGAGTCCCCTGCACCAACTCCTGAAGAAAGCGACCAGCTGACCACTGTCCAGTGGCCAAAAAGGCGTTTGCGCCAGGTGCATTCTGGGAGTTGAAGTCCGCACCCCCCAAGGACCATCACAGAACTTCTGGACCCTTGGGGTGACCTGTGGACCCCAAAAGAACCTTAAAAGAACATCTGGGTGAAGCCCCAGAAGTTTGGAAAAGATTTGAGAATTTTTGGAAAAAAGCTCCAGAGAGGGACCGACCCGCCGCGGAAATTCTAGCCGGCTTGCCTCAACCGCGACCCGGCCTGACTTCGTGGTTCGTCCCGGTAAAGAAAAACATCCAAAAAAGAGACTAAGTCCGAAGGTAAAAAGTTGACCGGGACCTCCCAGCCATTGTATCCGAGAAGGGCTCCATGGACGTCGGATCAAGATCCAGGTTTACCCCGGTCGAAGGATTTTCATCTCGAAAAAACGACTAAGTTCGAAGGTAAAAGTCTCCACCGAGGAAACCCACATCGCGTATCCGGACAAGGGCTCCAGGAGGTCGGATTCAACTGGCAGGTTCGTCCCGGTGAAGAAAAACTTCAAAATAAAGACTAAGTCAGAAGGTAACTTTTTAACCGAGGCCTCCCGCGACCTGTAGCCGAACAGGGCTCCATCGCGGTCGGCCTGAAAGTTTGACTTTGCCCCGGTCGAGGTGCAACCAGATGACCCGATTGGCGCTTTTTGTTTCTAAGCGCTAGAAAAGTAATAATTCTTTAAAAATTCATATCTATGGTTCCCCTGAACCGATTTTAATCGTTTTTGTGTCATTCTAAAGATAAAAATATAAACTATTTTTATAAATTGGTTTTGGATTTTTAAACTGTTTCCTGTGTTTTATTTAATTACTGTTTTGTGATATTTGAATGCTTTACACTTTGTCTCCTAAGTTAAGCCTTGACGCTCGTTGCCAAGCTACCAAGGGTTGAGCTGGGATTAATTTACCGAGACCTAACTGTACCTAGGTGGAGGTTAGTGGCTTGTTGCTAGGTGTAGGTACCTACCTGCCCTACCAATAACCCATTTTCCAACATAATTGGAAGCAGCGACGGGATCCTGTACTTGTGTTCAATATCACGTTTCAGTTTTAGGTAAAACAAATTAAAAATCCTTTAAATTGTCCTAGTGCAAAAATTGTTTTTAATTTGGATTAATTTCAATTATTTAATTTTTGTAATTTTTCAAAATTCTTGTTTCCAATTTTTGCAAAACGTTTTTGTTGACACAAAACTAGGGAACCATGGAGCTTGATCTGGCTAGCCTACCCACACTGACAGTAGTCCAGCTTAGGGGGTTGTGTATTGAAAGAGGGTTGCCTGCAACCACTGATCTCAGGAAGCAAATCCTGATCACATCCCTGACAGCATGGGCTGAGACCCAAGAGGTAGAGTCAGAAGAAGCTCCAGAGGAGGGAGAAAGAAGGGAGGATGCAAGCTCTAACCACTCAGGGGAGGGAAGGCATCTGACCCTAAGTGAGGACGAGGAAGAACGGTCCTCAGTAAATACAGTCACTAGGGGCAGATCCAAAGCTAGTGGTGAGAAGGGGGTCCTTTCAGGAGGAGAGAACCCATCCATCAGAGAAAGAGAGCTGGAGGCCCAGCTAGCATACATAGCTTTGGAAGCAGAGAAGCTGGCCCTAGAAAAGAAAAAGTGGGCATACAAAGAGAAAAGAGATGGAAGCAGCGATAAAGAAGCTGAGGTGTCCATGGGTGGGGGAGTTTGCCCCAGGTTACCCAAGGGGGTAGTTCCTGCTTATTTAGAGGGGGATGACATAGATAAGTGGCTGGGGGCCTTTGAGAGGGCACTCCAAATGAGAAGGGTTAGGCCTCAATACTGGGGTCCCCTTTTGTGGGAGTTGGTCCCCAACTCAGGGAGGGATAGGCTTCTGACCTTAAGGGGGGAGGAGGCAGATTCATACCCTAGTATGAAGAGGTGCTTAGCCAAGAAGTTTGGTCTGACCCCAGAGCAATATAGAATGAAGTTCAGGGACACCCAGAAGGTCAGTACCCAGTCTTGGGTTGACTTTGTGGACATTTCACTAAAGGCACTAGAGGGCTGGATTATTGGTAACAAAGTAGATACTTATGAGGGGTTATACAATCTGATCATGAGAGAGCACATCTTGACCAATTGTACCCAAGAAAGGTTACGCCAGCATCTAGTGGACTCTAAGCAGACCAACCCTAGAGAGCTAGGGGAGGCAGCTGATGAGTGGTTGAGAACCAGGGTGGTTGTCAAGTCCCAGGGGGGAGACTCCAAGAAGGGGGGGGCAGGTCCCCAAAAACCTAAGGAGGGAGGTGGTAAGCCCACCACAGAGACTCCCTTTGTACCCCAGAACCCTAAGAAGGAGGAAAGTAAATCCCATTCCCACTCTGACAATCAGAGACAGGGAGACCCAGGGTTAAAAAAGCTCTTGGACAGTAGGGCTTGCTTTGACTGTCAGCAGACAGGTCACTTCAGAGGAGATGCAGCCTGTCCAAAGAAGGTGGTTAGCACTGGGCTGTCCAGTGTAGCCATAGAGGAGGACTCCTCAGATGATGAAGTCCTCCTAGCATTGAGCTTGGAGACAGGATCAGATGGTAAGCTGGTGATCCCTGAGGGTGGGAGTAGGCACTTCCACCACATTCAAGTGAATGGGATCCCTAACACTGGCCTGAGGGACACCTGTGCCAGTCACACTATAGTGAGTGACCGGTTAGTGACCCCAGACATGTATGTCCCAGGAGAGACAAAGAAAGTCAGGATAGCCAAAGGGGAGGTCACCTCCAAACCTGTAGCCATAGTGCCCCTAGAGAGGGAGGGTATCCTTGACTGGATTAGGGTGGTAGTCAGTGCTGACCTCCCCCTAGATTGTATCCTGGGCAATGACCTCCCAGAGGTGAGTCTGGTCCCAGATGGGGCGGACGCCCAGGGCGCCCCCCCAACCCAAAGTCCTGGGGAGTCAGTCCCTACAGTTAGGAGACAGGGGTCCCCAAGAAAAGGAAGGGTAGGGCACTCTTAAAGAGAGTTCCAGGGAGCCAAAGGCCTTCTGCCCCAGTAGGGGGGGAGCCAAAAATTGGCACTGGTGAGGCCTCACCTGACCCCAAGGAAGTCCTGAGTAGTCAGGCAGCTGTCCAGATGCAGGGTGTTGCCCCTGCACTGACAGAAGGGAGAGTGGAAGGAGGGTGTCTGCCACAGGAAGTGGTAGCCCCCCACTCTAGACAGCAAGAGGGGTGCCAGGACCTCACAATTGCCCCTAAAGCAGCTCAGCCACCTGTCAGTGGAGAGCTTAGGGTGTGGTTCTGGGTACTGACAGCTGTCAGTAGCCTCTGCTGGGTGTTAGCCTTCCTGGCAGCACTGTACCTAACCTGGGAGGCAGACCCCAGGGCCAATAACAAAGTAGGCCCCCTGACCCTATTGGTCATGGTGGGGTTGCTCAAGTGTTGGGTGACCTCTTTGGGTAAGCTAGGTGTTGCCCTAGCAAAGTTTGGAGTAGGGGAGGTGGGCACCTCACTACCTAAGTTGGCAGAGAGAGAGGAGGAAGACCCCCCTGGAGGGAAGTTTCAGTTTGAGATGGGTCCTTTCATTGTTGGGGTGGGATCACTACCCAGAGGGAGTGACCCTGACAGGAGGATGTAAGGCAGAGTAGGCCCTGAAAAGGGACAGCCAGTTTTCTTCACTGTCTTCCTCGCCTAACAAGCCAGGAAGACTCTCCCAGGGTTGGGCTGAGTCTCCTGGGCGTGTGGGCTGGGGGGGGGCTGTGTGAGAAAACAGGGGTGATTGCAGAGGCCCCCTAACTTTTTGCCCCCATTTTCCACTTTATGCTGGTGTTTTCCTGACTCTGATGGTGCCCTGGGTACTGCTAACCAGTCCCAGGGCCTGTGCTCTGTGTAAAATGGATATGCAAATTAGGCTAATTATAATTGGCTAAGTTAACCTACCTATAAGTCCCTAGTATATGGTAGGGCATGTAGGTTTAGGGACCACAGCATAGGTGGTGCACACCTAGGTGCACTGCTGAGGTGCCCAGTGTGATTTTAAAAGCAAGCCTGCCTTGCTGGCTGCTTTTAAATTAAAGTTATATGCAAATTCGGCTTTGGAATTAAAGGTACTTCCAAAGTCTTAAACTACCTTATTTTTACATATAAGTCACCCCTAAGGTGTGCCCTATGTGCCCCTAGGGCTGGGTGCCATGTAACTATAAGCAGGGACTTTATAAAAATAGATTTATAAGCCCTGGTGAGGTAAAAACAGCCAAATTCGTTTTTCCCTCATTGAAGTAAATGGCCTTCATAGGCTAGAATGGGCAGACTTTATTTTAAATTTTAAAGTCTCCTTAAATGTTACATACCAAGAATTTGGTATCAAATTGATTGTTGTAATAAATCCCACAACTTCCAGTTGTTGGATTTAATATAACTTGTCCAGGTAAAAAGTTTAGACTTTACCTAAAAAGTTGCCAATTTCAGCTCTGCATTGTTTTCGCTGCTGTGCTCTGATTGGCCAGCCTGCAGCAGCTTCTGCCAGGCTGCCTTGATGAGGTGTGAAGTGGCCTGGCTTCACACAAAGGAATGTGCTTGGGGGAGAGAATCTCCCCTCAGCAGATGGTGAGGCAGGAAGGGGGAGGGCTGCCAAACTGGTCTTCAAAGGCAGAGAAGGACATTTGGAGCACCCAGCAACACCCCCACATCCTGCAACCCCAGACAATTAGGTGCCCCCTTGATTAGATTAGGAGAGGGCAGGAGAGGGGTGTGTTTATGATTTTTAGCCACACCAGTGGGTGGGCTCAGCCAGATGTAACCTCCAAAAATCAGATTCATCCATGTTGGATTTTTAGAGACTGTTGCCTTCTGGGATGGATTTTTGCCACACTTCCCAGGAAGTGGTCATCACAGGGGGACGACCCTGTCCCTGATTGGAGAACCAGGGCCCCCCTGCTTTTCACCCAGGAGCAAGGATAAAACTGGCAGACCTGCCCCCACACCTCAGATCCCCACCAAATTTCAAGAAGAAAGAACTTAAGGAGAAGAAGGACTGCCTGCTGGACCCCTGGCCTGCACCTGGAACCTGCACTCAGAAGGACTGCACCAGCTGCACACTTGGGCTTCACCACAAGAAGGACTTTGCCTGGCTTCAACTGGTTCAAGGAGGGACTCCCTGTTTGCTACAGGTGAAAAATTGCTAACCAGAGTCCCCTGCACCAACTCCTGAAGAAAGCGACCAGCTGACCACTGTCCAGTGGCCAAAAAGGAGTTTGCGCCAGGTGCATTCTGGGAGTTGAAATCCGCACCCCCCAAGGACCATCACAGAACTTCTGGACCCTTGGGGTGAGCTGTGGACCCCAAAAGAACCTTAAAAGAACATCTGGGTGAAGCCCCAGAAGTTTGGAAAAGATTTGAGAATTTTTGGAAAAAAGCTCCAGAGAGGGACCGACCCGCCGCGGAAATTCTAGCCGGCTTGCCTCAACCGCGACCCGGCCTGACTTCGTGGTTCGTCCCGGTAAAGAAAAACATCCAAAAAAGAGACTAAGGCCCTCATTATGACCCTGGCGGTATAGAACCGCCAGGGCCGCGGCACGCGGGAGCACCGCCGACAGGCTGGCGGTGCCCCGCAGGGCATTCTGACCGCGGCGGTAACGCCGCGGTCAGAACAGGAAAACTGGCGGTCTCCCGCCAGTTTCCCGTGGCCCGTTTGAATCCTCCAAGGCGGCGCAGCTTGCTGCGGCGCCGAGGGGATTCTGACAAGCCATACCGCCATCCTGTTCCTGGTGGTTCGGCTGCCAGGAACAGGATGGCGGTATGGCTTGTCGTGGGGCCCCTGGGGGCCCCTGCAGTGCCCATGCCAATGGCATGGGCACTGCAGGGGCCCCCGTAAGAGGGCCCCACTTTGTATTTCACTGTCTGCATTGCAGACAGTGAAATACGCGACGGGTGCCACTGCACCCGTCGCACCTTCCCACTCCGCCGGCTCGATTCCGAGCCGGCGTCCTCGTGGGAAGGTTGTTTCCCGCTGGGCTGGCGGGCGGCCTTAAGGCGGCCGCCCGCCCGCCCAGCGGGAAACTCAGAATGCCGGCCGCGGTCTTCAGATCGCGGTGCGGTATTCCTGCGGCGCAACTTTGGCGGGCGGCCTCCGCCGCCCGTCAAAGTTGTAATGAGGGCCTAAGTCCGAAGGTAAAAAGTTGACCGGGACCTCCCAGCCATCGTATCCGAGAAGGGCTCCATGGACGTCGGATCAAGATCCAGGTTTACCCCGGTCGAAGGATTTTCATCTCGAAAAAACGACTAAGTCCGAAGGTAAAAGTCTCCACCGAGGAAACCCACATCACGTATCCGGACAAAGGCTCCAGGAGGTCGGATTCAACTGGCAGGTTCGTCCCGGTGAAGAAAAACTTCAAAATAAATACTAAGTCAGAAGGTAACTTTTTAACCGAGGCCTCCCGCGACCTGTAGCCGAGCAGGGCTCCATCGCGGTCGGCCTGAAAGTTTGACTTTGCCCCGGTCGAGGTGCAGCCAGATGACCCGATTGGCGCTTTTTGTTTCTAAGCGCTAGAAAAGTAATAATTCTTTAAAAATTCATATCTCCGGTTCCCCTGAACCGATTTTAATCGTTTTTGTGTCATTCTAAAGATAAAAATATAAACTATTTTTATAAATTGGTTTTGGATTTTTAAACTGTTTCCTGTGTTTTATTTAATTACTGTTTTGTGATATTTGAATGCTTTACACTTTGTCTCCTAAGTTAAGCCTTGACGCTCGTTGCCAAGCTACCAAGGGTTGAGCTGGGATTAATTTACTGAGACCTAACTGTACCTAGGTGGAGGTTAGTGGCTTGTTGCTAGGTGTAGGTACCTACCTGCCCTACCAATAACCCATTTTCCAACAAATATCATTATAAATCATATGTTTTTTTCATTTGGAATTGTCTAGAAAATAACCCTAGTGTCCAAAGTGAACAAGAAGGGCCCTTTGTTAATGTCATTTAACAGTCTAAAATTTGATTAAACTTTCTTTGGTTCTAGTTGATCGTTACTAATACTCTGAGACTATGAGGGATCTGCTGCTGACCGGTCTGCCAATCGGATTTTTGATTCTCTCCTGCCTACTTAACCTACGTGCTTGAATGTGTTTGTCTATTAGGATTTTAAAATCAGGGGTATGTTGTACCTTGTGTGACCTTGCGTGGCTTGATAAATCTAGTGTAATGCAACGCAGTGCAAATCACTGCATTGCTTAACTCTGCCCTGGAAGTGGGTGGAGCTTGGTTGTTATAATGCATCCACCCATGGATTTTGGCGCATTCCCAGATTTACCATTACTGGTAGACATGGGAATGTATCAAAATGCTATACCTCCTCAGGTGAGGCGTAACAAAGAGAAATAACTTATTTTCGCCTTGTTACTTCCTCATTCTATGTGTGCTGCATTAAGCAGCATATAAAGATAGAGGAAAATGCCTCTCAGGATTGTTTTTGTGCAATGCAGGCACCCTTGCATCATGGTGTGACAGTTCAGAAAAAAAACAGGAATGTGCCATACAATGTTAATTATGGGACATTCCTGTCCTTTTCCTATCGCAGCGCAGTGCAGCAAGTGTGCTGCGCTGCATGGTTTTCCTAACAATATCCTCCAAAGTGTATAACAAACTGGGTCCTAGATTTACAAAACATTAATGGAACGCACTGCAACAGCAACAAATGTTGTCCCTTGTTGCATAGCAGGGAGGAAGTAGGGAAGTACCATATCTACAGAGATATGACTCTCTCTCCCCCTCTTCCTAGAGCTGGTGCAGATATTTGCTGCTGTGCGCCATGAACACACCTTTCCACCAAGGGTGGGAGCATGAGTCTAGCATAGGTTTTGTACTGGAAAGGTACACTTCTAGTACAAAATACTATGCTTAGACTTAAGTTCACACTTTTTCTACTTTGTATGTGTGCTGCACAGTGCAACACGCATGCAAAGTTGGAAAAGAAAGGAGAAATGAAAACATTTTTCCTTTTAACCTCTCCTTTCAAATGGTGTTAACTTTTGGTGCAAAACCCTGTCTACTATTGATAGTAGATAGAGTTCTGCATTAAAAGACATGGGTAGCTGCGTGGGAACGCCCATGTACCACCCATGTAACGTTGGGTAACAAAAAGCAATACTTCATGCTCCTTTGTGTTACTTTTGGGGTACTTTCCAGTGCAAAATAAGTTCTGCACTGGAAAGTAAATAAGGAAAAAAAAACATGTGCTGGTTTGCACCACTTTTTTTAACGCTAAACCATCGCAAAATGTTTGTAAACCTACCCTGGAGTACATAGTTTGTAGTCGCCCCAAGAATGTTCTTGATGAAACCTCAAGAAACCACATCTATGGAGGTATAAATACTCTATACGGAAGCAAGGGGTGACATCTGAGTACATTAACAATTGATACATGCAATGTAAAATGGAAGAGCCCTCTGGACATGATATCGCCAGCAGGTTTGAGCAAAGTGAATTAAATAAAACAACTGCTTGTAAACATAGAGGTACAGCACGTGTCAGGAATACCAATTCACAAATTGCTTATTTACATGCTGAAGTTAATCAAACACTTTTGCAGATGTTCACTTTTGGCTGCAATATAGCAAAGCTCCATTGCTGTCTACTTGCTTCAGATTGATTCAAACTGCATATTTTAAATTCAATACATCTCTGTGGTTGAACTATTAAATGGTGTGATATTACAGCGACAGTCAATTTCATTACAGATGGCTTTCCATTAAAATATTCAGATGTGTGAGGTGTAATTACAGATTATCATTGACCAAAGACACTTTATTCCAGATTCGTGTTTTATGTAGAAATATATGTTATGAGCTGCCAAAACAATGTGGGGCCCTTTGAGCAGACTTTTCCTAGGGCTTGCCCCTGTGTTAGTAGTCTGTGCCCCTCAGGGATAGAGAGATAATCAGAGATCTCTCTGGCACACCCATTGCCTATATTATAAATACCATTCAGTTTGAAGACTGCTCAGATGTTTCAGAAACCCTCTAGGCCAGTGGTTCCCAACCAGTGGTCTGGGGACCACTGGGGGTCAGCCAAGGCTCTGCAGGAGGTCTGCAACTGATTAGAAAATTAAATAATAATAACTGATTAGGTCCTCAGTGGGGGGTCCCTGAATTCCAATAAAGATTCAGTGGTGGACCCCGGGCTCCAGTTATGATAAAATGGGGTTCCACAGACATCAAAAGGTAGGGAACCACTGCTCAAGGCCATATTTATGTCCTGGTTTGCATCGCTCTTGTACCATGCAACCTGGTGCAAGAGCGACACAAACCTTAAGTGAGATTTATGAAACCATGCAAGGTCATCTTGCATGGCCCTGAGTATCTTTATAAATCTCAGCCCATATGTATGGGGAATTGGCATAGGGCAGCGTTGCAAGTCTTCTTGAAGTGCTGCCTTATACCAATGTGAAAGAGCAGGAATGCACCATATTCATGAAATATGGTGCATTCCTGTTCTTTCCCCCTGTGCTGGTACAAGATTGGCTCCCTAGCATCAATGCAGGCAACCTTGCACTCTGGTACAAGGGTGCCTGCGTTGCATGCAGGATTGCTTTTGGGCAGTAAGGGACGCTTTTCTGCACAAAAACATCAGTTTTCCTCTTTCTATGTGTGCTGCTTAATGCAGTACACATGGAAAGAGTAAAAAACAAGGAGAAATGGAAATATTGATCCTTGTAATGCTTCTCCTGGCGAGGCTTATCTTTTTGGCGCATTCCCAGGTTTACAAATGTTTATAAACCTAGGAATGCATAAAAACCCATGGATGGAAAGGTGTGAGGTTTTGGCACTGCCCCTGGTTCACATGATTAACTAAATCTGGGGCAGCATTAAAATCCATGGGTGTTGCGTGTGAAAACCCACCTCAATGCCCATGGAATACCTCCCAGCCGCAGAATAAGAGAATACAGCTACTTGTGCTGCTCTGTATTACTCCATACGCATGAGGTCATGCAAAGCCAGACAAAGTGGCTTTGCATAGCCTCATAGATATATGGTTCAGAGGCTTCTTTTTGTGCAGGAAGGGGCACAATCCTGCTTGCAGCATAGATACCCCTGCCCCATGGTGCAACAGTGCCTGCATTGGGCTAGACTGCTTAAAGAGTGCCAGCGCAGGGAAAAGGAAAGGAATGTGCGGTATTCTTTTAAATACTGCATATTTCTGCCCTTTCCCTGTAATGCAGGACAGTGCAGGAAAGTGACTTGCTGTGCTGCTCTGAGTCACAAAGACAAAACATAGGGGGTCATTCTGACCCTGGCGGTCATTGACCGCCAGGGTCAACGACCACGAGAGCACCGCCAACAGGCTGGCGGTGCTCTCAAGGGCATTCTGACCGCGGCGGTTTGGCCGCGGTCAGAAAGGGAAAACCGGCGGTCTCCCGCCGGTTTTCCGCTGCCCTCAGGAATCCTCCATGGCGGCGCAGCTTGCTGCGCCGCCATGGGGATTCCGACACCCCATACCGCCATCCTGTTCCTGGCGGTTCGCCCGCCAGGAACAGGATGGCGGTATGGGGTGTCGTGGGGCCCCTGGGGGCCCCTGCAGTGCCCATGCCATGCACTGCAGGTGCCCCCGTAAGAGGGCCCCACAAGAATTTCAGTGTCTGCTTAGCAGAAACTGAAATTCGCGCTGAGTGCAACTGCACCCGTCCCCGCTGGGCTGGCGGGCGGCCTTCTGGCGGTCGCCCGCCAGCCCAGCGGGAAACACAGAATCACTGCGGCGGTCTTCGGACCGCGGAGCGGTGTTCTGGAGGGGGAACTCTGGCGGGCGGCCTCTGCCGCCTGCCAGAGTTAGAATGACCCCCATAGTGTAGTCTTATAAACTTACCTGAAATATTGAAAATGACAAGCGGTTTTGTGACTGATAGCGTTTTAGCGAAAGTGAATATTCTAAGCTTAATGAGAAAAATATGCCTAAAATAGAAAGGCCTAAGAAAATATTTTTTATAATGATGAAATAAGAAAAAATTTACACATCGTATATAGAAAATAGTGAACATTCATTATATAAAGTAAAGTGTACGTACGTCAACAAGGAACAAAATGAACACACTTCATTGAAATAGGTTAAAGAGTGAACAAACAACATTCGGATTTTAGACAGAACAGAAAGCATACTGGACTAGAAAATCATCAGCAACAGTAGGTGACAAAACACAACAACTTAATATATGTGCCATGGTGAATAACAATACATTGCTTCTAGCTTGGAGATCTAAATACGTGTTCCAAGTCAAATAAAATATTTCCTCCTGGTCACAGATGCGGAAAGTGACAGTTTCCTCTAAAATCAATGATGACATATTAATAATTCAACTCTCAGTGGATAATACATCAGGTAATTTCCGGTTGGTGTACAGCAGTTTCTTTTGTTATGAGAGAAGCTTTGATCAACCTGGTCTCACTTAAAGACCGAATTAAATTAATTTAACATTGTCAATGGAGGGCTCAATTTGATTTTTTGATTTAGAATCAAGGAGGATAGCAGATCAAAGACTTCTGTTCAGAAAGCCTTTGTCACAGGGCAAGTAACTAATGTGTGAGACTGACAAGCAATGATCTGCATCACCTATAATTGAAGTATTCCTTGAGGTTCATTTTAGCAATTTGAAATGGTGCCCCAAAAGGTGGGCATCATTATTAGTTTCTGTTAAGTGCAAATTGTGTCTAGCTTTGGAGCAGGTTTAGTCACTCATCTCAGTGGGTAGGCCAACGTTCTCAGCCACATCCAATTATGCTTCCTAATCCGTTTTAATTGTATTTAACCAACTTAAATAGTCATTCGAATTTGGATTGTAGAATTTATAATACTGCATATTTTTCTCTGCTGCCTTCCCCCAGCGGCCCCCTGCATTCCTTTCTTCTTACTATTTAGTTTGAATACAGCCCTAGTATTGTCAGTTAACGAAGGCAACACGCATATTGCACTAGTGACTGTTATAGAGCCTGCCATGAAAATAAGGGGCATATTTATGCTTTGTTTACGCTGGATTAGCGTAGTTTGTTTTTACTCAAATTCAGCGCAAACTTAACTCCATATTTATATTTTGATGCTAGATCCGTCTAGTTTCAAAATATTGGTGTTAAAGTCATTTTTCAGATGCATGAAATATCCTTGAGTCAATGAGATGCAAGGTAGGCGTTCCCGTCAAGAAAATGACTCAAAGCCCCTAGCACCTAATTTATCCTCCTGTGCAAAAATGGTGCACGCGGGGAGGCGGGCCTAAATAATGGCACTATGGGGGTTATTCTAACTTTGGTGGAGGTGTTAATCCGTCCCAAAAGTGACGGAAAAGTGACGGATTTACCACCAGCCGTATTACGAGTCCATTATATCCTATGGAACTCGTAATACGGCTGGTGGTATATCCGTCACTTTACCGTCACTTTTGGGACGGATTAACACTCCTCCAAAGTTAGAATAACCCCCTATGTCTGCTTAGCACCATTATTTAACACCTAGGTCATGGCAGGCATTAGGGGACCTGTGGACCCATTTCCATGGTCAAACACCATGGAAAGAGCCCACAGATGCCCACCCCAAGCTCCAGCAACACCCCCACCCACACCAGAGGGACACCAGAGGATGGGGGTACCCCATCCCAGGTAAGCAGGGTAAGTAGAGGTAAGTAATTTATACACTATTAAAGTGCTATTAGGGGCCCTGAAATGGTCCCCCCTACATGGCACTGGTTGCAAGGGCCATGCCTAGAGGACCTTTGTCCCTTGTGCTGGCCATTGGGGGGTGGGCATGACTCCTGTCTTTTATAAGACAGGAGCCATGTGGTATGGATGTGTTTGCGTCAGGAAATGACGCTAGGCTGGTTAAAAGGCATGTTTTATGCCTCTAACCAGCCTAGAGGCATTTTTTGGTGCAAAACCCCCTTCCAACATACCGCCACCCCCACCCGGCTGACATCACTTTCCCTGATGCTAGCCCACTCTTTGCACCGGCTTGTGGGGTTCCATTAATTTGGCTCTCTGGAATGACGCAAGCCGGTGCTATACTTTTTGACGCAAAACTGCATTTGTGCAGTTTTGCATCAAAAAGTATAAATGTGGGCCTTAGTTTTCTCTAGCATGAAGCTAAAACATAGGGGCATAGATTTACTTAACGTTTGTGCACAAGCTCATTTGATGCAAAGCAATGTAAGGTGGCACAGAGGACAGACTTGATCTATATTTATGCACAAAGCTTTTTTTGTGTAGAGGGTCTCCATGTGAGTACCACTGAGTTGCTTATGGAGAAACACATGATAATGGATGCAAAACTGGAATCAGAAAAAATGCAAACCTTTATCTATTGAAGTCTCAGAAAGTAGTGTGACCTAGTGGTACAGATATTGTGCAAAGGTGTCAGGGTTGATATGGTTTCAACATAATACATTTAAGAAATGCATACTGTTCATCTATTATTGGGTTTTACTTTGGACTGGTGCCTGCATAAATACGTTCATACTTGATACCATGCATTGTGAATAAAAACTGTTAGAAATGTGGTCTTTGGTAGGCTTTTAGGTTACCCTCTGTCCAAGCAAGGACCCTCACGCTAGTCGGGGTAAAGGAGAATCACACTCAGTTAACCCCCGCTCACTCCCTGGGGAGCTTGGCATGAGCAGCCAGGCTTAACTCAGAGACAATGGGGGTGATTCTCACCCTGGCGGGTGGCGGAGGCCGCCCGCCAGAGTTCCCCCCTCCAAAATACCGCTCCGCGGTCGAAAGACCTCTGAGGGTATTTTGGGTTTTGCACTGGGCTGGCGGGCGACCGCCAAAAGGCCGCCCGCCAGCCCAGTGCAAAACACCCTTCCCACGAGGACGCCGGCTCAGAATTGAGCCGGCGGAGTGGGAAGGTGCGACGGGTGCAGTGGCACCCGTCGCGTATTTCAGTGTCTGCAAAGCAGACACTGAAATACAAAGTGGGGCCCCCAGGGGCCCCACGACACCCCATACCGCCATCCTGTTCCTGGCGGGCGAACCGCCAGGAACAGGATGGCGGTATGGGTGTCAGAATCCTCCATGGCGGCGCAGCGAGCTGCGCCGCCATGGAGGATTCATTTGGGCAGCGGAAAACCGGCGGGAGACCGCCGGTTTTCCGCATCTGACCGCGGCCAAACCGCCGCGGTCAGAATGCCCTGTGGGGCACCGCCAGCCTGTTGGCGGTGCTCCCGCCAACCCTGGCCCCGGCGGTCCATGACCGCCGGGGTCAGAATGACCCCCAATGTGTTAAGTATTTGTACCAACACATATAGTAATACAAGGAACTACGACAAAATGACACAAAATAGGTGTAGTAAAATATAAAATATTTTATCTAAATAACCAAGACCACATTGGGGGCGGAGCTTGCCCGGCTACAAGACGGCCGCGTTGTAGTAAAGCTCTGCCAGCCACCGCAAAATCCGACCATAATCCTGCATGTCACATTCATATTTTGCTGCCAGGAGTGTTGCCACAGACGGCTACGTAGGAGAGGGGTGTGCGGATGCCATTTTTTCCTGTAAAAAAGACGTGCGGAGCAGCAGATTGGAGCCCCGTGGTCCTGGGTGAGCCGACGGCCTGCTGAGGGATGACCTTGTGGTGGGCCGCCGTAGCGGCGGAGTGTGGCTCCGGGGCCCAAAACAGTGGAGAACCGTGGGTACCATGAGATGAGATGCGGTGAGGAGGCCCGGCGGGCGAAGCGGGAGGGCACCGAGGGTGTGAGGGCACTGGAGTAACACGCTGTGTGGGTGTATGCGGGCCCCTCCTCCCACCTCCCCCCCGGGTCGAAGAAAGCATTTTGGCGGCAGCTGGAAGCGGTGCAATTAAGGTGACGGTGAACGGCAGAGAATACTGCGCTGTGTAGGGAGCTGGGGGGCCCTGGGAGCCACTGGTGCCATAAGGAGGCCCCACTGTCGGCGTACTTTGTTCTTGTGCGACTGGAACATTGTAGGGACTGAACAGTGAATATAGCGCTGGGTAGTTCAACCAGCCCGGCAGAGACTTTCAGTGTACAACAGGGAGAAACTAGTTAATTGCCCCCAAACATCAGTAAGAATCAGCACGCAAACACCATCCCTCGGGGAATGTTCACTGTTGCAAGGCAAAAGGACACTGTCTGTGCTCACTTTGGGAACCGCAAGGTGTTCGTCTACACCACCTACAACATGGGCAAGATGGACAAGAAGCAAGCCCGGCTGCAATTCGAACGACGGAAAACACAGGGCCCAGCAGGAGATGGAACCCCGATGGGCTTGGAGAAAGGCCTGGGGAAGAACAGGATTTAAGGCAACTCCTAATGTTAATGCAGCACGGTCTAAATTAGATAGACGGGAAGATCGACGCCCTCGCATACAGAATAAACAGAATGTCCGAGCGCATAGATAAACACGTGGAGCGTCTGGATCATGTGGAAAATAGGGTGTCTGCGGCTGAGGACGGACAGACGGAACTAGCTGGCGGCCAAATGAAACTCAACAGAGAACTGAGCGTGCTCAAACTAAAGGTGGAGCACATGGAAGCCCGGTCCAGAAGGAATAACCTACGAATAGTGGGTCTTGCAGGGTCCACTGCAATTACCAACATAGAAAGCTACATCAAACAATTACTGGTGCTACTATTAGAATGCACTACCTTTTCGGACCTATTTGTGGTAGAGAGGGCTCATAGATCTTCAGCGTCTCATCCGCCACCGGGGGCCCCTCCGCGCCCCATCACCACAAGGTTATTGAACTTTAGGGATATCGATGCTGCTCTACGCCGGGCAAGAGAACTCAAACCATTGCAATATGAAGGGGCAACGCTATCGTTATATCCGGATTTTACAGTACAGGTGCAGGAGGTGAGGAGAAAATTAATTGAGGTGAAAAAACAACTACAGTCCATGCACTTAGAGTACAGAATGCTTTACCCGGCTGTTGGACTTTTTGCCTTATACAGGGTTATCCCCAGTCTTTTTGCCTCCTTCCTCCTGGTTTTTCTGACCTCTCGCTGTTGGCTCTAGGACTCTGAGCACTTTATCACTGCTGACCAGTGCTAAAGTGCAGGTGCTCTCCCATCTAAAGTTGGTATGATTGGCTTATACCTAATTGGCATATTTAATTTACCTACAAGTCCCTTGTACAGTGGTATCTCTATACCCAGGGCCTGTAAATTAAATACTATTAGGGGGCCTGCAGCGCTGCTTGAGCCACCCACTGAAGTAGAATTTCAAACCTGTCTCAGGCCTCCTAGCGCAGGGCCTGTGTGCGCAGTTTTCTGCCACAGGGACCTGGCATCTAAACTTACTTGCCAGGCCCAGAACTCCCCTTTTACTACATGTAAGTCACCCCTAAGGTACGCCATAGCTAGCCCTATGGGCAGGGTGCATTGTATGTAGAAAGGCAAGACATGTGCCATATTGCATGGCCTGTCCTGGTAGTGACAAACAGCCTAACTTGGTGTCTCACTGCTGTGAGTGCTGCCTTCTCATAGGAGTGCATTAAAAATGCCCTGCCTTATGTGTAAAGGGTATTGTCTGATTTATGAGGAGTAGCGTAGGTGTGTTTGGTATGGTTGTGACGGTGATAATAAATGCTGCTTACTGGTGTGGGTGTATTTTTTATTACTATCACAGAAATGCCACTTCTAGAAAGTGCAAATTTATCTGTGCTTATGACTCTGGTGTTTTGCAGCTTGACTCCAATCCACGTCTGGACAGAGTGACAGTTGGGGCTTTGTACATACTTTTCAGACAGCCTGTACACAGGGAGGGTGGAGGTGTCACAGAGGTGCATCTGCATACTGAATAGTCTTCCTGGGCTGAGAGAAGGGAGAGGCGGGGCACACCTACATTTGTAAAGGCTGTGCCCTGGCCTCACACAATAGGGTCGTTAACCCCCCACTGACGTTTGGAGCCTGTGCTGAAAGGAGAGAGGGGGCACTCCCAGAACCATTAGTAACTGGCGGGAACCTCCTCTCCCTACCATTGTAAAACACTGTAAGAACTGACTATAAGTACAGGGGAATTTTCCCCACAATTTGGAGACATTTTGAACTTACCAGGAACTGCCATGGACTGCTGCTGCTGTGCTGACCTGTGACCTGCCTGGTCACTGAGAAGGACTTGCCACTAGCCTGCACCCTCTTTGCGCTGGCCTGTTGTTTCCACCCCCCCCACCCATCTGTGGGCCTTTTTTGGGAATTTATTTTTCCCAAGGAGCAGGTTGCTGTGGCCTCTGACCCCTGCATCCACCCAGAAGCACGAGGGGTGCTTTACTTTTTTTTTTTTCTTGGCTGAAATTAAGTGCTTTGGAAAGCGCTCTGGGGGGGATTTTGTGAGCACTTGGAAGTGCTTTCCCCCTTGCTGGTGTGCTACAAAAAGTGCTAACTTTCGTTGTATGGCCAAGGAAATCACCGCTGCAGCCGGGCCGAAGTGGATGGCTCGAGTGCTTGTTAGAATGCACCTCGCGCTGCCCAGGAACTCCACCGCCGCAGCCGGGTCTTTCATTCAGTCCAGCGCGTCGGAGCGTGCTGTCCACTAATCGCCGGGGCACTCCAGGAGAGGGAGAGGAGCTGGCGCGCTCCTCTCAATGCCCCTGGGGGATCCGACGTCTAGGTAGTGCCCCCGGGGCACCCGCGGCTCTCCTGTTGTCAAGGAGACCACCGGGACCCCGGTGGCACCAGAGCCGCTACAGAGAGTAGCCCAACATGTGAGGGAGAGGCGCGGCCTCTCCCTGCTTGGCACTGGCAGCAGCCCCTCACTTCGCAGGATTTGGGGAAGGTGCGGCGAGCGCCCCATTCCCCCGTCCCTGCGGTTGGAGCAGGACGCTCCATTTTTTTGTTTCATTTCGGGCATTTTCTACCCTGAAGGGAGACCTCGACGGAGGCCCCCGTCGGTTCGCCCCTGCTTGAGGTTGGGCTTCGCCTGGCCCCCACCCCGAGGACAGGGTGTTGGGAGACAGAGGTAGGTCCCCAGCTAAATTACAGGTCCCCGGAGGGGCCCGTTTTCAGATAGGAGAGGGTGCCTACCGCCCCTTTCCCTCCAGGAGCACCGTGTGGCCTCCATGGTGAGCACAGAAGCGCCAGGGGCCCCTTCATGCTATCATAGGCACAGGAGGTGTCTTTATCATCCACCAGGTATTTCTAAGTGACAATATATATACCACAAGTTCTTACTAGAGACTTTATTGCATTATATATTGCCTACCTGTTCGATGATGTTTTTATACATGTGTGCAAATGTTCCTTTTATTGGCATGTCTTGCTAATATGTTTCCCTAACTTGCAATAGGTTTTCTAATGTTCCTACTATGGGCATTTTATGATATTCTTATGACAAGTGTTCTAATGTGATAACGTGTTTCCTGACCACTGCTTATGTTGCAGAATACTGAGTAACCTGTGTGTTATGTGTGACTACTGCTAGTTTGCAGAGTAAATAATGTGTAACGTTCTGACAACTGCTAAGGTAGCAGGATAGTACTGTTATGTGATGTTTGGTCTGATAATTGCGTTGTGTACAATACACTATATTTTCATATAATCTGGTGTTGTGTTTCCTATATTGCGTCACATGTGTGTGTGTGTTGTGCAAACACTTTACACATTGCCTTCAGGTTAAGCCTGACTGCTCGTGCCAAGCTACCAAGGGGGTGAGCAGGGGTTATCTTGGACGTGTAACTCCCTTGCCCTGACTAGAGTGGGTAAGTTCTGCCTGGCTGAGGTGCATACCCTAGCCAACCAGAAACCCCATTTCTAACATTGGTTGTCAGCGATGAGGATAGGACTTGCGCTTGCACAATACCATTGTGACTCATTATTTCAATACAAGGATTGTGTTTAGACCATAACATGTTTGGCTTCTCTTAACTTTCTCTCTTCGGTCATTTTTCCTGTTTTCAGTTCTCACGCTTGGGTATTGTGGTTGTCACATTTGAGTTATTTGTACCTTTTCAAGATGGGGCTTACCTTTGATTTAGAGGACCTGGCATTTTACACGCAGGAGGAATTAGAGGGGTTCTGTAGAGAGAGAGGGCTGCCTGTAGAAGGGGACCTCAGGAGATCTCTGAATTTCTTTGAAAGGTTTGTGACATATAGCCAGGGAGGGAGTGTGCTTAGGGGGTACCCAGAGGATCCTGAGTGTAGCGAGGGTTCCCAATGGGAGGACTCCAAGACCTCATCCCTAGAGAGTGGGAGAGAGACTGATCAGGAGGGTGAGAATGACCTGTTGGGGACGCCAGTTGACAGGGAAGGCCCCAGTGATAGGGAGTCCCTTGCTGGGTCCAGTGTAAGAAGCAGGGCTACCTCTCATTCCTTGATGCCTGATGAGCTAAGAGATAGGCGGGAAGAGAGGGACCTGAAGTTGCAGTTAGCGCGCCTAGCTGTTGAGTAGAGAAGGGCTGAGGTAGAGAAGGCCTCAGTACAGGAGAGGATGGCAGAGGCAGAGAGGGCCTTTGCCACAGAAAGACTCGCTCTAGAGCGCAGTCTGAAGGTTCTGGACTCACCAGCGCTGCAGGTGGAGTCCAGTGGTGGCATCAATGTTGAGTGCTGTAGCAAAGATGTTCCTCACATACCCATAGATCTGGTACCTAGGTTCCAAGAGGGGGGTGACATACGTCAGTGGTTAAAGGAATATGAGAGGGCTCTGGTAGAGCGCAGGATCCCTGAGGATTGGGGAACTGGCCTAGGGAGCTTTATTCCTGAGGAGGGGAGGGATGCCCTACTGACTCTAGAAGAGAGTAACAGGGAGGGGTACTCCACTGTAAAAAATGAACTGATTGTGAAGTATGGTTTTTCCCCTGAGGAACACAGAAAAAGGCTTAGGGGTGGTAAGAAACTGTCCCACCAGCCTTGGGAGGAGTTTGTGGAGGATTGCTGCATTGCATTAGATGGATGGGTGAAGGGTAGCACAGTAAACAATTTTAAAGGGCTGTTTAATCTGATTCTCAGAGATCACCTGCTTCGTTGTTGTTATTCAGAGTTACGCCAACACTTGTCAGTGTGTGAGCTCTCTGACCCCAGGGAGCTTGCAAAGGAGGCAGACTTCTGGTTGCGTACCAGAGGGTCTGGTGTGGCGTTAGGGGGTGTTCCTAATGAGAGTGGTCTAGGTGTTTCCCAACCAGGTCATTGTCCCAGGTAGGTCCCAGTGTATTGGGGCGGGTAAGGCACCCCATGTCCAGTCTCAGAGGAGAGGGAATGGTGTTGGGCTGAGGCCCAGGGTACCCGAGCTCCAGTCCCAGGTCCTGGAGGGTTCCATGAGTGAACGCCAGGAGGTGAGCCTAGCCTGTGCCGTAGGGCCAGCTGCTCAGAAGGATCCCATTTTGTCATTAGGACCTGGGCGGGTGGCTGGTGATAGTGTTTCGCCGGTCCTGGTGTCTGGTAGTCTCGCTCTATAGCGGAGGAGGCGGAAATTCAGGCATAGGGTTGAGAGGGGGCTGCGGGCCCCAGTGGAGAAACTGGAGGGTCAGGGGTCCGCTCTGAGAGCAGAGCCCCCCAGGAATGACCTTGGTGAGACCATTTCTGGGCTGGGGGGAATCCAGACTCTGTCAGATGGGCAGAGGTCAGGAGACCTGCACCAGCCAGACTCTTGTGTGGCCCTTGGAGAAGGTGTTTCCCCCGTGGGGGGTAGGTGTGCCCCCCAGGAAGTCCTGGTGCGCCAGGCAATGATTCAACCGCAGGGTGGTGACTCTGGGTTGGATGATCAGGTTCAGGGGGTAAACTCTGACCTGATGGGGAGTAGGTGTGCTCCCAAGGAAGTCCTGGTGCGCAAGGCAGTGACTCAACCGCAGGGTAGTGACTCTGGGTTGGATTGCCAGATTCAGAGGGTAAGCTCTGATCTGGTAGGGGGTAGGTGTGCTCCCAAGGAAGTCCTGGTTCGCTGGGCAATGGTCCAGTCTAAGGGTGTTGTCCCTGGACTAGAGAGACAGGTTCAGGGGGTAAACTCTGACCTGGTTGGGGGGACGGTTAGTGTGCTCACCCCGTGTGAAACTTCTGGTGGCTTCTCCCGAGGTGGGGAGACGCAGGACCCTGGAAGTGGGGTTCAGGGAGGGTGAAGCCTACCCCGGACCCTGGTGCAACCCAAGGGTGTCGTCCCTAGGTTGGGTGGTCAGTCGCCAGGTAGTGATCCTGGGCTGGCGAGAGAGTTGTGCAGGGCTGCTGTACCCAGCACCCTGGCAAGTGTGGATTCTGGTGATACCCCTCCAAGGAGAGGAGGGCGGGATCCTAGACGGAGGGGTAGAGGGAGGAGAGCCTCGCCTCTAGCCCCTGTAGAACCTATCGGTGCGGACCCTAGGTTGGTGGATCAGTGGCAGGGTAGAGCCCCTGAACTGATTGGAAGTGGAGTGGAGACAGGTTGCTTTGCACCTTGGGCTACCGCCCCCCACTCGTTATGGTTTCAGAGACCAGAGGCTCCGAGATGGCCTGGGGCCTGGTTCTGGCCATTGGCAGCTATAGAACCCCCGTGGGTTGGTCTAGGCTGCCTGGGAAGTATTGACAGAGAGATCCAAGTGGAGTCAGGAAGGCGTAGAACTGGAACATGCCCCTGCTGTTGTGGGCCTGGGTCCTTGTTCTATCGCCCCAATCAGGGAAGTACATCAAGGTATTGATTGTTCTCTCCTGGCTTTTGGCTGGTAGGGGGTTATGTTGGACTTTTTGCCTTACGCAGGGTCATCCCCAGTCTTTTTGCCTCCTTCCTCCTGGTTTTTCTGACCTCTCGCTGTTGGCTATAGGACTCTGAGCACTTTATCACTGCTGACCAGTGCTAAAGTGCAGATGCTCTCCCATCTAAAGTTGGTATGATTGGCTTATACCTAATTGGCATATTTAATTTATCTATAAGTCCCTTGTACAGTGGTATCTCTATACCCAGGGCCTGTAAATTAAATACTACTAGTGGGCCTGCAGCGCTGCTTGCGCCACCCACTGAAGTAGAATTTCAAACCTGTCTCAGGCCTGCTAGCGCAGGGCCTGTCTGCAAAGTTTTCTGCCACAGGGACCTGGCATCTAAACTTACTTGCCAGGCACAGAACTCCCCTTTTACTACATGTAAGTCACCCCTAAGGTACGCCCTAGCTAGCCCTATGGGCAGGGTGCCATGTATGTAGAAAGGCAGGACATGTGCCATATTGCATGGCCTGTCCTGGTAGTGACAAACAGCCTAACTTGGTGTCTCACTGCTGTGAGTGCTGCCTTCTCATAGGAGTGCATTAGAAATGCCCTGCCTTATGTGTAAGGGGTATTGTCTGATTTATGAGGGGTAGCGTAGGCGTGTTTGGTATGGTTGTGATGGTGATAATAAATGCTGGTTACTGGTGTGGGTGTATTTTTTATTACTATCACAGAAATGCCACTTCTAGAAAGTGTGCACTTATCTCTGCTTATGACTCTGGTGTTTTGCAGCTTGACTCCAATCCACGTCTGGGCAGAGTGACAGTTGGGGCTTTGTGCATACTTTTCAGACAGCCTGTACACAGGGAGGGTGGAGGTGTCAGAGAGGTGCATCTGCATACTGAATAGTCTTCCTGGGCTGAGAGAAGGGAGAGGCGGGGCACACCTACATTTGTAAAGGCTGTACCCTGGCCTCACACAATAGGGTCGTTAACCCCCCACTGATGTTTGGAGCCTGTGCTGAAAGGAGAGAGGGTGCTCTCCCAGAACCAGTTGTAACGGGCAGGAACCTCCTCTCCCTACCATTGTAAAACACTGTGAGAACTGGCTATAAGTTCAGGGGAATTTCCCCCACAATTTGGAGACATTTTGAACTTACCTGGAACTGGACACAGGTTACTGGAAGGACTCACCAGGAACCGCCATGAACTGCTGCTGCTGTGCTGACCTGTGACCTGCCTGGTCACTGAGAAGGACTTGCCACTAGCCTGCACCCTCTTTGCGCTGGCCTGTTGTTGCCCCCCCCCCCCATCTGTGGGCCTTTTCTGGTAATTTTGTTCCCCAGGGGCAGGGTGCTGTGGCCCCTGACCCCTGCATCCACCCAGAAGCACGAGGGGTGCTTTACTTTTTTTTTCTTGGCTGAAATTAAGCGCTTTGGAAAGCGCTCTGAGGGGGATTTTGTGAGCACTTGGAAGTGCTTTCCCCCTTGCTGGTGTGCTACAAAAAGTGCTAACTTTCGTTGTATGGCCAAGGAAATCACCGCCGCAGCCTGGCCGAAGTGGATGGCACGGGTGCTTGTTAGAATGCACCTCGCGCTGCCCAGGAACTCCACCGCTGCAGCCGGGTCTTTCATTCAGTCCAGCACGTCGGAGCGCACTGTCCACTAATCGCCGGGGCACTCCAGGAGAGATAGAGGAGCTGGCGCGCTCCTCTCAATGCCCCTGAGGGATCCGACGTCTAGGTAGTGCCCCCGGGGCACCCGCAGCTCTCCTGTTGTCAAGGAGACCACTGCGACCCCGGAGGCACCAGAGCAGCTCCAGAGAGGAGCCCAACACATGAGGGAGAGGCACGGCCTCTCCCTGCTCGGCACTGGCAGCCGCCCCGAGGACGAGGGCGGCTGCCCCTCACTTTGCAGGAATTGGGGAGGGCGCAGAGAGCACCTCATTCCCCCGTCTCTGTGGTTGGAGCAGGACGCTCCGTTGTTTTGTTTCACTTCGGGCATTTTCTACCCGGAAGGGAGACCTCGACGTAAGCCCCCTTCGGTTCGCCCCTGCTTGAGGTTGGGCTTCGCCTGGCCCCCACCCCGAGGACAGGGTGTGGGGAGACCGAGGCAGGTCCCCAACTAAATTACGGGTCCCCAGAGGGGCCCGTTTTCGGAAAGGAGAGGGTGCCTACCGCCCCTTTCCCTCCAGAAGCACTGTAGCAGGATAGTACTGTTATTTGATGTTTGGTCTGAGTATTGCGTTGTGTACAATACAGTATATTTTCATATAATCTGGTGTTGTGTTTCCTTTGTGGTGGGGATATTGCGTCACATGTGTGTGTGTGTTGTGCAAACGCTTTACACATTGCCTCCAGGTTAAGCCTGACTGCTCGTGCCAAGCTACCAAGGGGGTGAGCAGGAGTTATCTTGGACGTGTAACTCCCTTGCCCTGACTAGAGTGGGTAAGTTCTACCTGGCTGAGGTGCATACCCTAGCCAACCAGAAACCCCATTTCTAACACCAGCCAAACTGAGAGTTGACGTGGATGGTAGTCCAATTTTTTTCACAGAGCCTAAAAAACTGGAATACTTTGTGAAGTGCAGGATGGCGGGTTGAAGCAGCCGCAGACAAGGACTTGTAGGTAACGGACAGAAAGAGGTGTGTCGGCTGCCTCTGCCATCTTCGACACCTTATCAGGGCTGCAGAAGATGGGGTTCTTGTGATACAATGGAACGGAGAGTTAACCTGTACTGTTTGTTTTTGGGTGATCTGTGCGCACTATGGGAGCGAGAAGTGATATGAATACTTACAAGTATAGGTGGCTGGCACGTTAGTGCATAGCGATAAGGCAGGGTAACGTCCTCCCTAATGTGTGCTCCACTTATACCTCAGAAGAGGTTTTTTTGTTTTTTTGTGGGGTGGGAAGGGACGAAGTTGGCCAAGGGATGGTTAAAATGGGCAAGTTGGGGTACTGCCTATTGTGGGAGGTGGGTGGGATTGCAGGGGTCGTTCAGGGTTGGTTGTTTGAGTACATATTTTCACACAGAGATATAAGGTTGCAAATGTACAACGCAGGAGGGATTAATACTGTACTGTACTATAATAGAGATGACAGACCTATACACACACACATCCTAACATAAATAAGGATCATAAACAGTTTCGACTGATTACCTGGAACGTTCGGGGCCTCAATGATGCACGAAAGACTTGTAAGGTAATTGCGTATCTGCGCAATCATAAGGTAGATATAGCCATTTTGCAAGAGACACACTTGGCCCCAGATAGCCCTATGCTTATGTCTCGGAGATTGCAGGGACAGTTTGTGGCAGCGGGGTACACCTCACTTTCCAGAGGTGTGCAGATCTGGGCCTCAAGAGAGACGGATATTGGCCTCCACTTGGTGACCGCAGACCCAGGAGGGCTATTTGTGGTGGCATGTTGTAATGTGCGAACGTTCACATTTTTACTGATTGGCATATACGGCCACAATTATGATGACCCCCAATTTTATCGGGAATTGGCACTTAGGGCAAATTCCTGCGGAGGACAACCGCAGCTCTGGTGCGGTGACTTTAACTGCACATTAGATCCATCACTGGACAGGTCAGGGGTGTGGCTCGTAGACCAGCGGCAGCGTCACGCGAGATATTGCACCTAGCCGCTGGGCTGGGTTTGGTAGACATATGGCACGATAGACACCCTGAGAGGGGAGGCTATACACACTACTCAGCTGCGCATAATTTGCACAACGCATAGATTTTTGGCTGGTTGCCCGCAGGTTGCTGGGCAGCCTGACCCCGGAGGCTCCTTGGCCTCAAACATATTCAGACCCCTCCCCAGTACCAATACTGTTTACAACAGGAATGATAATGGCTCCTCCGTTTTCGTGGAGGTTTCCTCCCTTTTCGCTTTTAAATTCAGTCTTTAAGGCCGAACTGGCCTCAGAGATCACAGAATTCTTTCAGATTAATGAAGGATCCGTTCCTGAGGTAGGCATGGTATGGGAAACATTTAAAGTGTGCATTAGAGGGGTTACCATAGCTAAACATGCGGGGGTTCTTCGATCGATCAGATGGCGGCTTCAACAACTAGAAAGTGACTTATCACAGCTGGAACGGGACCATAGCGACACTGCAGACGCTCGCATATTGGGCCAAGTTCACACCAAGATACAAGAATACCAGGAGACAGCTCATACAGAAATACAACACTTGGGGAAACACACCACTGCTCGAGTATATGGGGAAGGAGACAGACCGGGAGCAGTACTGGCGGGTTTCGTACGTCCCCAACGTGGCAAAAACACAATTGTAACCATACAGTCTGAGGGTGGGGAGGAGATAAAAGATCCTGAGTGCATAGCTGATAGATTCCGAGAATACTATTAATCATTATACTCTTCTAGGGTCAACCCAAACCCGGAGGCAGTAGCAGACTACCTTACACATATCGATATGCCACGACTGCCACAGGCAGATAGAGATGCTCTCAGTGTCCCTTTGACTCTAGGCGAGATATCGGAGGCGCTAGGGGGTATTGCGGAAGGCAAGGCTCCTGGTCCTGATGGACTAACAGTATACTTCTATAAAGCATATCAACACCTGTTACTCCCAAAATTAAAAGATGTGTATGAAGAAATGGTAAAGAAAGGGGGCATGCCCCCGTCAATGAGAGAAGCAATGATAATTGCCCTGCTCAAACCAGGGAAACCCCGTGAAAATTGCTCCTCTTATAGACCATTATCACTGTTAAATGTAGATGTAAAAAATGTTGCTTTGATTTTGGCTGATCGTTTGGCCAAAGTGTTGCCACGTTTGATTCGGCCTGAACAGGCGGGTTTCGTCCCTGGCCGCAGTCTGTCCATGAACCTTCGCACATTATTTGGCACAATCCAAAATATAAACACAGAATTAAAGGCAGTGGCAGTCTTCCTAGATGCTGAAAAGGCGCTTGACTCGGTAGAGTGGGATTTTATGAGGGCGGCTTTGCGCAGATTTGGTGTAGGCGACACCTTCCTCCAACTGATTTTTACACTGTACAGTGATCCCCAGGCCAGAGTTTGCATCAATGGGACGGTGACAGAAGCATTTGGGCTTACAAGAAGTACCAGACAGTGATGCCCGTTGTCTCCCCTGTTATATGCATTGGTGGCGGAGCCCCTAGCATGCGCATTGAGAGAGTACCATGGACATCGGGGTCTCAGGTTTCAAAATTACACCCTTGTTTTGTCTACGTATGCAGATGATACTTTATTATACATCAAAAATCCTGTGCGTAATGTTGCCCCAATGCTCCGGGAAATTATAAAATTTGGCTTATTGTCAGGGCTGGTGATCAATTGGGGCAAGTCCATCATGTTTCCCTTGACGTCAGTAACAACGCAGGTAGATATGGGCTTCCCGCTAGGGTGGGAGACGAACACAGTAAGATATTTGGGGATACAGGTACACACAGACCCTAAGAGAGTGATAGAGGATAATTTCGAAGCGGCATTGAAAAAATTGTCGATGGACATGGAAAGGTGGATCAAACTACCATTGTCATTACTTGGACGCATAGCGCTTATGAAAATGGTGGTTTTGCTGCGCTTTTTATTCCTGTTTCAAAATATACCGATTGTCCTGCCGAAGACATATTTTGCCACTTTGAAAACATTGATAATTAAAATGGCATGGGCAAACAAGGTACCTCGCGTGAATTGGCGAACTTTGACTCTTCCCTATGAGATGGGGGGCCTGGGCGCCCCAAACCTTGAGATATATTACATAATAGCGCATGCAGCGGTGGCGCTGGACTGGATTAATGGGACAGGAGAGGCCCCGTATCTACGGATTGAGAGGGCGTTGGCTGCCCCAGAACAGCTGTGTAGCAGGTTGTTTCATACCCCGCATAGAAGATATCAGGAATTTGCATCCCTAATCTCGGTTACGCGTGCATGGCACGGGCTCATTAGCAAACAGGGACTGGTACTATTATATTCTCTGCATGTCCCGGTAGAGAGCTGTGCCTGGTTCCCTCCTGGGAGAGACCGTAGATTAGTGCAGTCCATGCGAGAAATCGGCATTGACAAGATGGGTGACATCTTCGAAGAGGGCATAATGAAGACTTGGGATGTAGTAACGAGGGATGCTGGGGGCTCAACTTCCTTGCACCAATATCAATATCACAGGGTGAGACACGCTCTGACGGAACTATTGGGGGACAGCATGCAAGAACCCCCGGAGGTGCATGCTCTCTCGGTGCTGTTGTTGGGAAATCAGCCTCGCTGACTGATTTCTTGTCTCTATGCACATGTTCAGAAGTCAAGGGAGCATGAACTGTCGAGGGCTCGGCTGGAATTGCAGAGAGAGCTGGGGGTACAGATCTCGGAGGCCCAGTGGCGCTACTGCTGCTCTAGAACGCGTTCCATTTCCCTAAATGGCCGACACCGCCTAATACATTTTAAATATTTAAATAGGGTCTCTCACACCCCCCTCTGACTTTATCAATATGGTTTACGAGAGAAAGCTAACAGTCGACCCCCAGATACAGTACTTTCAGAACAAGTAGAAAACAGGCCAGTGCACAGAATCGGGGAGAGTGGCTTTGCTGGGTGCGATGTGGCGTTGGTTCCAGTGCCATGGGGCAGAAGGACTGTGGCATCATGCAGAGGCATTAGGTCCTCTTTACAGGGTGGTGAAGGTGAGGCGGCATCAGATGCAAAGTCGGTCCCTTGGTTCCAGCAGATGCAAAGTCCGGCAAAGATATGATGCTTCTGGACAACCTCACTGGATCACAATGACGTCACAGGGCCACAGGCCCTGCAATGACATCAGATCATCACGACCATTGGACTTACGACACTCTGGTGTCAGCGAAGTAGGACAGGATCAGCCGTTGCAGTGACGCAAAACCAACAGGGTCAACGGACTTCTACGAGGTCCACAGCCTTGGGGCAGACAGCATTGTGGTTCCAGGGAAGCGGCATCAGCTCACAGGGTCATCGGATTCATGTTCAGCGAGGTCCACGGCCTCGGGGCAAGCGGCATCGCAGTTCCGGGCAGCAGCATCCGTGGCAAAGTCACACAGTGTCGTCCAGCGTCGCTAGACTGGTTTATCTCCAGGAATTCACTTCCAGGGGTCCAGGAACTTGAATAGCACCCTCTGGCAAGCTAGAGTCCACAGCAAGTAGACTCAGGTCTGGTTTGTGAAGCAGTTGCTGTCCCGGAGGCTTCAAAACAGGAGGCACGCTCTACTCCAAGCCCTTGGAGTCACTTTTCAAGCAGGAATGAAACAAAGTCCAGTTTTTGTCCCCTTCCACAGACAGAAGCAGCCACTGCAGGATAGCTAGGCACAGTCACAGACCAGGGCAGCACTTCTCCTCAACTCTCCAGCTCTTCTCCAGGCAGAGGTTCCTCTTGAATTCTTGAAGTAAACTGATTTTCAGAGGTTTGCGATGCTCTTCTCATACCCCCTTCCGCCTTTAAAGTAGGTCTACTTCAAAGTAACGTCTCAAGTGTCTGTAAGATCCTTTCCTGTCCAGGCCAGGCCCGAAGCCACACACCAGGAGGCTGGAGACTGCATTGTGAGAGGGCAGGCACAGCCCAGCTAGGTGTGAGTGATCACTCCTCCCCACCCCTCCAGCACAGAGGGCTCATCAGGATATGCAGGCTACACCCCAGCCACCTTTGTGTCCCAAATACACCACTGAACCCTGCCCTATTTGGCACTTGCTTGCCTTAATAGTGAGGCTTGCCTCCTGCAGGGCCTCCAACACTCTGCAGAGGTGCTGCAAGTGTTCATCCCATGTGGAACTAAACATTGCCATGTCATCCAGGTATGCTGCGCTGAAGTCATCCAGCCCAGTCAACACCTGGTTGACCAACCTCTGGAATGTGTCAGGAGCATTTTTCATCCCAAAGGGCATCACTTTTAACTGAAAGTGCCTCTCTGGGGTAGAAAATGCTGACCTCTCCTTGGCCCCCTCAGTTAAGGCAATCTGCTAATACCCAGAAATAAGATCAAACGTGCTGAGGTATTTGGCAGCTCCCAGCTGGTCTATGAGCTCCTCAGTTCAGGGGATGGGGTTTGCAGCAGTTTTAGTGACCACATTGAGACCCAGGTAGTCCACACAGATCTGAAGTTCTGGGGTGGCACCAGGAGCAGCAGCCTTTGGGCTGGCCCAAGGACTGCTAGAATGCTCAGTGACCCCTAGGGATAACATGTTAGATACTTTATCATTTGATGCTAGCCCTGACCTTATCAGTCACCCTGTAAAACCATCTGTTTAATGGTTGGACTGTCCCCAGTGTCCACATCATATGTACACAAGTGGATGACCCCTCGGATCAAGGAGAACATAGAGGCAAACTGTCCCAACACTTGGGTACAGTCCCTTTACTGCTCTGCGGTCAGGGAGGGGGAGACGTTCACACCCTCCACAGACCCATATTTCTCCCCTGCAGACAGGTGGTCAGGAAGGGGCTCACTCTCTTCTTCCACCCCGTCATCTGTCGCTAGGAGCATGAACAATTCAGTCCGCTCAAAGTGTGGCTTGAGATGGTTCACATGTAGAACCCTCAAGGGCATCCTGGGAGTCCGCAAGTCCACCAGGTAGGTGACTTCACTCTTGCGTTCCATCACCTCAAATGCCCCAGTCCACTTGTCCTAGAGCACCCTAGGCTCCACTGGTGCCATTACCCACACTTTTTCCCCAGGCTGAAACTCGACCAGAGTGCATTGTGGTCATACCACCGTTTCATATCTGCCTGGCTTTCTTCCAGGTTCTCTTGTGTGAGAGCTCTGATGCAGGCAGTCTGGTTTTGGAAAGCCAGGATGTAGCTAAATACATCCTGGGGAGGTTTACTAGGGGCTCTCAAGGGTCCACTACCAGGGTGGTCATACAGTATCTCAAAAGGACTGAAACGAAGCCCTTTTTGAGGCACCTCCCTGTAGGCGAACAGAAGGCATGACAAGAGTACGTCCCACTTCCACCTCAAGGCCTCTGTGAGGCCCATGATCATGCCATTCAAGGTGCGGTTAAATCTCTCAACCACACCTTTGCTTTGGGGGTGGTAAGAGTGGTGAACTTATAAGTTACCCCACACTCCTGCCACAGAGGTTTCATATACGTGGATATGAAATTGGTACCCTTACCAGATGCCAATTCCTTGGGGAACCCCATACAGGTGAAATTCCTGATCAATGCGCGACCCACCACAAGGGAAGTGATTGATCTCAGCGGAATGGCTTCAGCGTTCCTGGTGGCATGGTCCACCAAGACCAGGATAAATCTGTTGCCTATGGCTGTCGTGGCATCCAGAGGCCCCACAATGTCAATGCCGACCCTTTCAAAGGGGGTACTAACTACAGGAAAAGGTTGGAGGGGAGCCTTACATTTACCCCCACTCTTGCCACTTGCCTGACAAGTTTGACAAGAGCTACAGTGAGCATCTGAGTGCCTGCGCATTGGGGGCCAGTAAAAGGGGGTGACAAGCTGTTCAAGGGTCTTGTTCTGCCCCAAATGTCCAGCTAAAAGCCCGTCATGAGCCAGACCTAGTAGGAAGGGTCTTAAGCACTGGGGTTCCACCAGCACATGGGCTGACCCAGGCTCAGCAACCTTAGGCTCACTATACAGGAGGCCGTCCTCCCAATAGATCAGGTGAGACCCTGGCTCCTTGCGAGCCGCCTGTTCTGTAGCCTGCTGCTGCAAACCCACTAGAGTAGGGCATGTTTTCTGTGCCTCACAGAATGCTTCCCTGGTGAGTCCCCCTTCCTGCTGCCACTGCAACAGTTCAGGGTCCTGCCCCAGTTCAGCCACCTGTTCCCCTGTAGGCTCTGGGGCATCATCCTCAGGCTCTGCCTCCTCCCAGACTGTGGGAACTTCTGGGGCCAGTTTCGTGCCCCTCTTGCCCTTCCACTTTTTGGCGTTCCCCTGGGCCACTGTTTCAGGCTCCAGGGGCTTCTGACCACCGTGACGGGCTGCCATTGACCTTGTGGATATGTATACCCACCCAGGCAGACCCAACGTCTCCAAGTGTGACCGGTGTTCCACCTCATTCCAAAGGGAATACTCCAGGTCACTGCCAAGCAAACAATCCAAAGTCATAGTTGGACTCACAGCTACCTTCAAGGAACCTGAGACCCCCCTGTTCAAAAGCAACCTGCGCCACACTCCGCTTGCACTCTGAGTTGTCCACAGCAACTACTTGGTGAAGTATACTGGGATCTATCTGCTCTTCAGACACCAGGTGACACCTCACTGTTGTTACACTGGCTCCTGTGTTTCTCAGAGGCTCCACCCTCTGTCCAATAATGGTCACCCACTGCCTGTACTTTTTAGTGTTCTCAGGCACTAGGGTTCTCTGGACCATCTCACTGTCCTCCAGTGAGACAAGGGTCATCTCAGCTGGCTCCCACTCACCTGGAACCAACTCCCCCCTAGCCAAACCTTAGGACTGCACACCAGTGGGTGCTGGTGTACTCTTGAAGCATTTGGGGTCCCTCTTCACATGACCCAGCTGGTCACATGCATGACACTTACGGGGGACCTCCTTCCACAGGCCTCCCTTTGGAGAACCATGGCTTCTTTTCACTGGGAGGCTGGGAATCCTGACCCTGGAAACTAGGTTGGGGCCCTAGAGAGAACTCCCCCTGTTTACCCTTACCCCCTTTTTTCTGAGAGGGACCCTTGGCGTGGTCTCCCCCATACCTCTTCAGGACCCTGGCGCTCTCCCAGCAGCCTGCTTCCTGCACAAGCTTTCTGAGGTCAGTCAGCTTGCTGTCAATCAGGTGCTGGCGCAGCTCTGGAAAACATAAACTGTACAAGTGCTCTCAAGCAATTTAATTGTAAAGCCCCTCATATGTTGTCACCTTACTGCCCTTCACCCACCCATCTAGTGACCTGCAAAAGGAATCCATGCTCCAACCAGGTTTGATACTCTTTCTTTTTGTAGGACCTAAACTTGTCCTTATACTGCTCAGGGGTCAGACCATAGCTTGTGAGTAGGACGTCTTCCATTGTGGTGTAGGTGAGTCCCTGAGGATCCCCTAAGGATGTCAAGGTTATCTGCCCCTCTACCTCATAGTGCTTCCACAGACCCTCCCCCCAATAAGCTTCAGGGACCAGATTCATATGGAGAGCAGACTCATACCCCTTAAACCACAAGAATATGTCATCCTTCATTTTGTAGTCTTTCTCTAGGTCTTTTGGAAGGTGCACCCTTCTCTCAGGCTGCACTGTGCTGTTGCTGCCACCATCTCTACTAGACTGGCTCCTTTGATCCAGCTCCCTCATGCCAAGCTAATGAGCCATCACTGACTTCTGGCCATCCTCCTCTCTTCCATCCTAAATCTTTCTAACTCCAACTGGTGAGCTCTCTCTGCCTGTCTGTCCTGCAACTCTTCAGGAGTCAGACCCTTGGACGACACACTGCTACCTGCCCTGGAGACCATCTCCCTGGATAGAACAAGCCCATCCACAATACCATTGCATATGGATTGTTCTTCCTCCTCCTCATCCTCCTCCTCCTCTGTGTGCCCTTCAGCTTCCTTGGTTGTCACCCAGGCCATCAGCACCTTTTGCAGCTCCCCCTTCCTGCTAGAGCTCTTATTGGGACAGGCAATATTTTTACAGAACTGCTTCAACCAAGCCATTGTATAGCTCTCTAGTTTCCCTAGGTCAAAAGCAGCTCCAACTGATGCATATCCAGATTGAGACATGATTAATTGTTATCAGAAAGTGCAAAGTTCCAAAGGCAAAAACGAGTTCCTAATGAAGTTCAAAGAAAAGTCAATCAAGGATCACCAAAGTATGGAAGTCAGAAAAAGTCCAAAAACAGAGCAAAAAGAAAAACGGTACATGGTCACCTAATGGTCTGCACTGAAAACAGTAGTGTGTACTTAATCACTGTATGTCAAATACAAATACAAGTTCAAATCCTCACCGCTGATCACCAATGTTAGAAATGGGGTCTTTGGTTCCCAGTCAGGCTACCCCCTGTCCAAGTAAGGTCCCTCACTCTATAAAGCAGACTCAAACTCAGTTAACCCTCACTCATCCCCTGGGTAGCTTGGCACGAGCAGGCAGGCTTAACTCAGAGACAATGTTTTAAGTATTTGTATCAACACACACAGTAATACAGGGAACCATTACAAAATGACACAGCACAGGTTCAGAAAAATATTAAATATTTTATCTAAATAACCAAGATCACATATGAAAAAAATCCACAATATACAGTTAAAAATAAAAATTCAGCACTTAAAAGCAAAAAAACAGTGATTTGAGGTAAAAATACTGTAAGTTGGTAAAATGCAGCATCGAAACAAAGTTGTTTCCTACAATGCGACACCAATGGCGCTGTTCATGGAGTCGGTACAGTACCTTCAGAAGAAGTAAAAAACAGGCTGGGGCTCAGAGTTGGGGAGAGAGGCTTTGCTGGGTCCGATGCTGCATGAGTTCTGGTGTCACGGGGCAGAAGGACTGTGGTGTTGCGCAGTGGCATCAGGTCCTCTCTATAGGGTGGTGGAGGTGAGGCAGCATCGAATGCGAAATCGGTCCCTTGGTTCCAGTAGATGCAAAGTCCTGAGGAGTTACAATGCTTTGGGACGACCTCACGGGGTGATGTCACAGGGTCGCAGGTGCTGCAATGGTGTTGGATCGTCATGGACGTTGGACTCACGACACTCCGGTGTCAGCGAAGTAGGGCAGGATCAACAGTTGCAGCGATGCAAAGCCTACAGGGTTTTTGGACTTCTAGAAGGTCCATGTCCTCAGGGCAGGCGGCGTTGTGGTTCCGGGGAAGCAGCATCAGCTCACAGGGTCACCGGAATCATATTTAAAGGCAGCCCCCCTGTTAACCTTTGAGAGAGATAGGTCTTGCAACAGTGAAAATCGAATTTGGCAGTATTTCACTATCAGGACATGCAAAAGACATAAGTACATGCCACCTTTAACACACACTGCACCCTGCCCATGGGGCTACCCAGGGCCTACCTTAGTGGTGCCTATTTATAAAAAGGGAAGGGTGAGGCCTGGCAAGTGGGTACATTTGTCAAGTCGAATTGGCAGTTTAAACACACAGACACTGCAGTGGCAGACTGAGCAATGTTTACAGGGTTACTAATGTGGATGGCACAGTCAGTGCTGCAGAACCACTAGTAGCACTTAATTTACAGGCCCTGGGCACCTCTAGTGCACTATACTAGGGACTTACTGGTATATCAAATATGACAATCATGGAAAGCCAATTGCATACACATTTTTTATATAGGAGCACTTACAGCAGTGGTAAAGTGTCCAGAGTAACAAAAACAGCAAAAACAGAGTCCAGCACACATCAACAACCTGGGAAACAAAGGCAAAAAGTTATGCCAAGGATGCCAAGTCTAATAAAAATAATGCAAGATACTGCTTGATAGCCTTTGAGCAATGAGGAACTCTAAATCAGCATTGTTTGCACAATTACTCTCTATTTACAGTAAAAAATTATAGTGAATGTGTCATTTGTGGTAAAAAAGTACTGTGAACGCCAGGTACAACAGAATGCAAGTGGCTTTTGTTGGCTGTGCTTTTTGCTTTTTCGCTTTTTTGAGCGCAAAATCTCCCTTTGTATCAAAAATTGAAACACGGATGCATTTTGTGCTAAAATATAGCAAAAAAACAACAGATTTCCATCTTATGTAGTTAAGTGTAATTTTTCATAATTCTGACATTTCTCGTAAATATGTGAAAACAAATTACAGAGATTTTACACCCACTACTTACCAGCTTGTGCATGAGAAATCAGCATGACAATTGTACGTCTTAGGACTTAAGAGCACAGCATATGTCTAGGGCACAAGGTTAGCAATGAGAGCCACATTTCACAAACAGGACTATTATGGGGGTCATTACAACATTGGCGGTAAATGCCGCTTACTGCAGTGCAGAAGACCGCCAACACAAGGCAGCGGCCGCGGAATTCAGCCACAGCTATTACGACCCACAGCTCGGAATCTGCCAAAATCTAGACACCCACACAAGTCTGCCACACCAAAGGTCAGTGATAAACTGGTGATAACAAAACCGACACCGTCACGCCAACAGGAATACGCCCACACTATCACGACCCACGAATCCACGGGGCAGTCTTTCAAGCGTGGTATTCCATTGGCGGTACACACCGCTGCGCTCAAAATACACACACATTTACAAAACACTAGCACATTGGACAAATCGAAATACACACACCTGATACTCATACACACACCAATCCCACAAACCCAATACAATATAAAACACACACTCACATTACCCACAAACCCTTACTACCACAATTGCGACTGAAGGCCAGAGAGGGACACTACCATCTACAAAGAAGCATCCACAGGCACTCAACACCATCACTCACACAACATCCACGCACAAAACACCACACACCCCACACATCACAACACACACCACCCCACACATCACCCACACCACCCCATGGCACTGCAAAGACACCCCAGGTTTTCTGAGGAGGAGCTCAGGGTCATGGTGGAGGAAATCATCCGGGTAGAGCCACAGCTATTTGGAGCACAGGTGCAGCACACCACAATAGCTAGGAAGATGGAGCTATGGCACAGAATCGTGGTCAGGGTCAACACAGTAGGACAGCACCCAAGAACACGGGATGACATCAGGAAGAGGTGGAACGACCCACGGGGGAAGATACGTTCCGTGGTCTCAAGACACCAGATTGCAGTTCAGAGGACTGGCGGCGGACCCCAACCTCCTCCCCCACAACTAACAACATGGGAGGAGCAGGTCTTGGCTATACTGCATCCTGAGGGCCTCGCAGGAGTAGCTGGAGGAATGGACTCTGGTAAGGCAAAGCTTTCACTACTTCATCGCCCACCCTACCTGCATGCTATCACATACCCCCACCCTCGCCCTCTCCACCATCACTCCAACTCCTCACATATATACCCCTATCACAAACCACACATCCCAACACCAAGCCCTGCATGCAACAACAGAGCATGGACACCCATCATCAATGCATGGCCACTGCACATACCCACACACACCCCTAAACATTTAGCACACAAGGTCCTACACAAGAATGCGAGCACTGGGGTACAGGGTCACCCAACCATTGCACACCATGGCACACACAGATGCAATAATCATGCCTTTACACCCCTGCAGGACCCCTACCCAACGTCACCGGACAGGAGGGTCCAGACATGTCCACTCCCCCCACAGAAGAGGCCCACAGTGATAACAGCAGCTCTGTCTGACTACATCTAGATGACCAGCCCGGCCCATCTGGGACCTCAGGACAGTTGGTTCCCCTCAGACTGGCACAAGCCACAACAGAGCCTCACCCCTCTGGAAACACCAGCACAGCACCCACCCAGCGGGCCCATACCTCTGTCCCCAGGACACGTCAAGCAGCAGTGTGTCAACCACTACAGGGAACCCAGGCTAACCCACCACACCAACAACACCAGGGACCTGGGGGCAGTGGCAGTGGGCACACGGTTCAGGGGACAGAGGCCCAGGAACACAGAGGAACTGGGAGGGCTGCTGTGCGACAGGGGGAGGACAGGCCCAGGGAACCCCCTCTCCACGAGGTCCTCTCCAACATCATGGGAGCCTACCAACATTCCCAGGAGACGATGGCAACGGTACTGGCCAAGTTTCAGGAGACCCAGCAGCTGCAGGAGGAACAGTATTTGGGGTTCAGGGAGGAACTCAAATCCATCAATTCCACCCTGGGCACCATTGTAGGGGTGCTGAAGGAACTCGTCAACACCAGAAGGGACACTGTGGCACAACAAGGGGCCCCTGACACTAGCCTGGACGATGAACTGCCCACCACTTCCTCCGGCGCTAGTGGACAGGAGGCACCGCCACAGGAACACGACACCAGCTCCCCACCCCCTGCAGATGGAGAACCACTCCGCAAACGGTCCCTGAGATCCAGGACAAGGACAAAGAATAATGGCAAGACCCCTGCCAAGAAATGAGACCACCCTGATTGTCATCCTTTTGACCCACTTTGTCACCCTATCCATCCAACAACTGCCCCAGCTCCACTTCCTATGCCCCTTTGGACAATGCACCTGTGAAACAAATAGACTGGACTCTACCGTGGACATTCCTCCACCATCATCCCTGACCATTTTAAAACACCCTCCAATATTTTGCACTTAAATAAACACCCTTAAATCACAAAACAATCTGGAGTCAGTCTGTGCTTTCGAAAATGTGTATTTGCAATAACTTTGGAAAACTGCTATATCCATTGTATTGTCAACATACCTATGTCACACAGGTCTAGTTCATGAGGAAACAAAGCAGATGTCACACAGTGGGACCCGCATCTGTGAAATGGAAAGGGAAAGTGACAACTCAGTGTCCATACACTGGGTGAAAGTGACAGACAGATGAGAGGTAGAACAAGGGTATCAGATGTAGCATGCAGTGATGTCTTCTTACCTGTGTCTCACTGGAAGTATTGATGAATCACTGTGTTCGTGTTCTCGATATCCACTTCTTCTGGCTCCTCTTCTTCACTGTCCACAGGCTCCACAGCTGCCACAGCACCTCCATCTGGACCATCCTCCTGCAGAAAAGGCACCTGTCATCGAAAAGCCAAGTTGTGAAGCATACAGCAGGCCACGATGATCTGGCACACCTTCTTTGGTGAGTAGAATAGGGCACCACCCGTCATATGGAGGCACCGGAACCTGGCCTTCAGGAGGCCGAAGTTCCTCTCTATAACCCTCCTAATTCGCCCATGGGCCTCATTGTAGCGTTCCTCTGCCCTTGTCCTGGGATTCCTCACTGGGGTAAGTAGCCATGACAAGTTGGGGTAACCAGAGTCACCTGCAAATGTCGAGGGACAACTGTTAGACACACACTAACTCTTAGGGATATCCCCAGACCCAGAGACCTAGTCACACTGTATAGGGTCCATGTCCTCACCTAATAGCCACACACGGTGCCTCTGGAGTTGCCCCATCACATAAGGGTGATTCCTCAGAATGTAAGCGTCATGCACATAGCCAGAAAACTTGGCATTCACCTGGGAGATGTACTAGTTGGCCAAACACACCATCTGCACATTCATTGAATGGTAACTCTTCCGGTTTCTGTACATCTGTTCACTCCTGCAGGGGGGACCAAGGCCACATGTGTCCCATCAATGGCACCTATGATGTTGGGGATATGTCCCAGGGCATAGAAGTCACCTTTCACTGTAGGCAAATCCTCCACCTGAGCGAAAACGATGTAGCTGCACATGTGTTTCAGCAGGGCAGACAACACTCTGGACAACACGTTGGAGAACATAGGCTGGGACATCCCTGATGCTATGGCCACTGTAGTTTGAAAAGACCCACTTGCCAGGAAATGGAGTACTGACAGCACCTGCACTAGAGGAGGGATTCCTGTGGGATGGCAGATAGCTGCCATCAGGTCTGGTTCCAACTGGGCACACAGTTCATGGATTGTGGCACGGTCCAGTCTGTATGTGACAATTACATGTTGCTCCTCCATTGTCAACAGGTCTACCAGCGGTCTGTACACCGGAGGATGCCACCATCTCCTCACCTGCCTCAGCAGACATGCTCTATGGAGGAGAACAGCGAGCAGAGAGTCAGCCAACACTGAGGTACGAAAACACAACTTAATTCAACATTTTTTTAAATTCGCTATGTGCCTGTATTAGTGTGTATGTAAGGCCTAGATATGTGTGACACATTTAAAATAAATGCCATGTGGCCCCTGAAATGGCGGCTGCCTGACCTTCAATGTGGGACAAGGGGATATGAGGTAACTGCGCTGGCGTTGTATACCCTCGCAGTAGGCGGTCGAAGACCGCGGCGCAATCCTGCATTGGTTAACATTGAACCCTATGGGTCCCTTGAGCCAATGACGATGTACGCCGGCAGTGACGTACGCACCGCCACGGACGTGACCGCCATTTTCTATCTGTTCACTCACTTGATACCTGATCTTCGACAGGAGAGGACCTACACTGCAAGTGCTGCTGTGACCTCAGTCTGGAAGAGACAATGGCTCATGTGTCTGGGGAAAGGGCCCCTGCCTTCACCACAGAGGAGTTGGAGAATCTAGTGGATGGGGTCCTCCCCCAGTACACGCTACTCTACGGTCCTCCAGACAAACAGGTAAGTACACTGTGAGCATGCTGAATGGGCAATGCCTGTATGGAGTGGTGTGGATGGAAAATGGGGGGGGGAGAATGAGGCGTGCATGAAACGACGGTGAGTGCATGTGCATCATGGCAAGGGTAGGGATGAGGGCCAATGCCTGTGACAGTGTGGACGGTTATATCTTCTCCTTTTCCCCTGTACTATTCCTGTAGGTCAGTACCCACCAGAAGAAGGATATTTGGCGTGCCATCGCCAAGGAAGTCCGGACCGTGGGGGTCCACCACAGACGGAGCACCCACTGCAGTAAAAGATGGAAGGACATTCGCCACTGTAGCAAGAAGACGGCAGAGGCCCAGCTGGGGATGGCCTCCCAACGTGGGAGAGGTGCCCTTCGCACCATGACCCCGCTGATATCCGGATCCTGGTGGTGGTGTATCCGGAGTTGGATGGGCGCTAGAGGGCATCACAGCAGACACAAGGGGATATGTACACTCTCATTCTGCTGATTCTGCGTGCACTGGAGGTGTCTGGGTGGGGAGGTGGGCTGTAGGTTCCCCTAGGCCAGGGCGAGTTTAGTAGGCAAGGTCCCTTCGTAAGGCAGGCCATGTGGCACACCACCCCACCTGTGTTCAGAGCCAACTACACCTAGTCAGGCTCCTGTGACTTCCATGTGTGCTGCAATTGGGCATAGGCCTTGTAACCCATGTCCCTGTGATTAATTAGGGAACTCAAAGTGCACGGCGTAATGCATGGGGCTTCTGTGTCTGTAGTGTCCGCCAACAGTAGCGTATTGCATGCACTCAACATGTCTTTCTTCTTTCTCCCCCCCCTTTTTGTGGTCTCCCTGTACTTGTGTGCATTAGCATCATCAGGCGGAGGAGCAGTGCCACCTGAGCAGGAGGGAGCTGCATCCCACATGGCCCTGGAGGGTGATACATAGGAGTCTGAAGCCACCAGTGGGACGGAGGGCGAGTTGAGCTCCACGGCGGGGACAGGAGCTGAGAGCAGTGACACGGACTCCTCCTCTGATGGGAGCTCCCTAACGGTGGCGGGCCCCTCTGTCCCCCCGCATCTACAAGTACAGTCGCCACCCCCCCTACCAGCATCGCCCTCACAGCAGCCCCTCACCGTGTGCCCCGTGACCGCTCACCCAGGAGGGTAGGCATCTCCTTTGCCCCAGGCACCTCAGCCCCTGCCCCTGCCCCTGTCAGCCCTGCTGCCCTCAGTGAGGAGGCCATTGACCTGTTGGGTAGTCTACCATTTTGAATGCCATCCAGGGTGTAGAGAGGCAGTTGCAACAGATGAGTGCATACCTGGAGGGCATTCATTCTGGTCAGACCGCCCAACAGTGAGCTTTTCAGAATCTGGCCTCAGCACTGATGGCAGCCATTCCCCAGTGTCCAGCCTCCCCCCTCCAACTTCCTCCACCCAGACCCAAACACCTGTACCTCAGCCTATCCCAAGCACACCATCAGACCAGCATGCACACACCTCAACACACAAGGGAAGCACTGGCAAACATAAGCACCACACATCCCACAGGCACTCACACAAGCATCATACACATGCAGACATACCAACAGCCACTGCCTCCATTGTGTCCCCCTCCTACACGTCTCCCTCCTCACTCCCTGTCTCGTCTCCACTCACACCTGCATGCACTACATCTACAGCCACTACGTCCATCACCAGCACACCCATCACCACACCCGCGGGAAAGCCGCGGCTCGGAGTCTGGGTCGCGGCACACGCCGCGGCCCATTTCTCCGGCCGCCTGTTCCAGGGCAGGTGCGGCAGGATAAGAGACCCCGAGTCGGGTCTCAATCCTTGCCACGCGTAGCGCGCTCAACGCGCGCAGCACATTTTAAATAAACACACGTTAGAGATTCCCCGGGGAACCCTCCTTGCCACCACTTACCTGTTACACGGCAAAAAGCCCGATGCCTGCACATGATCAGCTTTTATGCATGCTTTTCCCTTTCCTAGCATGCTGTTCACTTCCTCTCTTCCCTGCATGCATTGTTTCTCTTTTTCAGACGCATGTTCTCTATTCTTAGTTATGAGCTTTTCCCCAATACAAGATGGTGGTATTACTTCTTCCTGTTTTTCACTTCCTGTCTAGGGGTATATAAGGGGAATCTAGCTTCTTTCTCATTGCGTTGCAACACTCTTGTGGTGGTAGTCACGCTCAGGCTGGTTTCCTCTCATGGAGCCAGTTGTTCTTGATCTGTCTTCCGTCTCCAGAATTCCTGAATTCCAGAATTTTCAGTCCTAACGTCCTTGTGTCCTCTTTCTGTTTCAGGGAGTTCCTGTTGGAGTTTTTTTACCCTTTTGGGGTTTTTCCTCTGGGACTCCTTCTGGAGGGAACGGACTGTAGTGGCTTACTATTGTCAAACAGCACCGTGGCTACTGGAAGGGGTCGCCCCTACCTCGGCCAAAGCAGGACCTGCAGGAACCGGGGCCACTCACCACCTCTCTTCAACCTCGACGGTAAGCCCAGGGTGAATCGTGACACGCTCATGTGCACTCACCACCCCCACTACCATTCACACATCCCCTGTGAGCCCACCTCCCAATGTACACAAACGCAGCCACACACCCACCCTACAGTCATCCATCTAACGACAGCCTCCAGCCATGCACCTTCACCCAAAGTCAGCAAACGTACACCTCCTACAACCACTACCTTTTCCTCCACTCCCAAACCCTCTCCGTCTACCCATCCCAGTGTTCCAAAAAACGTTTCCTGTCCAACCTTAACCACTTCCCCTCACCTCCCCCACCCTTTCAGTCCCCAAGGGCCCACCTTTCCAGTTCCCAACCCAGCACCTCAGCCACCACATCAGCGAGAACAGTGGTGCCAGCAGTAACCGGCTTCTGGAGTGCGCCAAGCAGCAGGACAGCCAGTGTGCCAAGGAGCCAGACCATGGACAGTCCCCCACCTCTGAAGCATAAAAAGTTGGCAACTGCCCGGCGGGAGAAACGCAAAACATCTGTCACCAAAGGCTCTCCCAGGAGTACAGTTGGGAGTGGGAAGAGGGTTGCGCCACCATCCAAGGTGGGGAAGGGGCACAGAAAGCAAGGCAAGTCGCTGCAAACCTGCACAGTGGAAAAGACCACCACCAGCACCACTGGCAAGGACACCACTAGCACCGCTGCCAAGGACACCGCCGCCACCAGCACAGCTGCCAAGGACACCGCCGCCACAGGCACCCCTGCCAAGGACACCGCCACCACAAGCACCGCTTCAGAGGACACCACCGCCACAAGCACCGCTGCCAAGGACACCCCCGCCACAAGCACAAACAGGCCAATGAGCGCCGAACGCTCCTACGCTACTGAGGCCGCCACAAGCAGGATGAAGCACTCTGGGCACCAAGCCCCCTCCAGCACCAGTGGAGAAAGGCATCCACCACCTCAGTCCTTGGCAGGATGAAGCACTCTGGGCACAAAGCCCCCTCCAGAACCAGTGGAGAAAGGCATCCACTACCTCAGTCCTTGGCAGGATGAAGCACTCTGGGCACAAAGCCCCCTCCAGAACCAGTGGAGAGATACATCCAATACCTCAGTCCCTGGCAGGATGAAGCACTCTGGGCACAAAGCCCCTTCCAGAACCAGTGGAGACTGTTATCCACTTGAGAGACTGTGGCTTTGCACTCCCCAGGATACAGCAGTGGGCAAACCACCCACTGGGAAGACTTGTGAGACTGTGGCTTTGCACTCCCCAGGATACAGCAGTGGGCAAACCACCCACTGGAGAGACTAGTGAGACTGTGGCTTTGCACTCCCCAGGATACAGCAGTGGGCATGGAGCCCCCTCGTGAATCTGGCGTCGTGCACTCATCCGGCTGAGGTGCCCCTCCTTCCCTTCCCCCTGAGGTGCCTTTTTTATTTCTATCTGATGCCCCTGCGGTGTTCTCTCCATTTTGATCGGGTATTGCGTGTGCGCCTCTCCCATGCATTTTGGGCCCAGTGGTCCACGGACTTTAATGGTGCAATATCTGGACTTGTATTCTTGGTGTATATATTTGTTTATAGTGTATATATATTTTTGAGTACTGGATTTTAATCGATTAGAAATGTTCAAATCATTTCCTTTTGTCTTTGCATTCTTCCGGGGGGGCTGGGGGTGTAACTGTAATGTATCATGATGTATTAGAGTGTGTGTTGTAGTGGGTGAGGGTGGGGGTGGGGGCTTTGCGTGTTGCATGTGTGTTTCACTCTCTTTTCCCTCCCCCCTCCCCTGTGTCGTAGGTGCAGTACTCACCGTGGTCTTCTCCGCCGGCGTTCGTGCTCCTGGTAGAGGAGCAGGAAGACAAAGGCAGGGAGTATCTGGAGTTCTGGTTCCACGGCGTCCTGGTTCCTCGTGGGGTGTGTAGAGGTGGGTGTTTTCCCTTCCAAGTCCTGTTTCCGCCGTGTTTTTGTTCACGGTGAATCCGCCCCGGAAAAGGTGGTGGATTGGCCTGTTGTTATACTGTGGGCGGTACATTGTCCTCCGCCTTTCTGTTGGTGGTTACCACCACGGTGTTTGTTTGTACCGCTGTGGTGGTCGGAGTGTTAAAGTGGCTGTCTATGTTGGCGGTTTCCACCACGGTTGTGATTCTATTTTATTAACCGCCGGCCTGTTGGCGGTTTTACCAGGGTTGTATTGACCACCTATGTATGTTATTGGGCAATAAAACATTAGTAATTAGTAGTAAATATTGCCCAGACTATCATATGACAAGGGCCATATTTACTAACATTTTGGGCCATAGTTGCACAACCTTTGTGGCGCATTCGTAAGGCAATATGCTAGTAGCTATTTCCAAAGCCATGCAAGGGGCAATTTGCGCTTCCTTGCATGGCTTTGTAAAAAAAAATGTAATGCGAAGCATAGGCTTGTGCTGCATTGAGTTACATTTCATTCTGGGAGATGTTGCATGGGTGGAACATGGAGGTTTCCATGCATCCACCAATGGATTTCACGCAATCCCAGAGTTACAAAGGTTTGTAAAACTGGGATTGCATGATATCGCTACGCCTCCCAAAGGATGGCCTAACGAAGAGAAAAATATTTTTTTCTCTTCGTAATTTCCTCTTTCTATGTATGCTGCAATTTGCAGCAAACATAGAAAGAAGAAAATGCCTTGATAGATTGTTTTTGTTCAAGAAGGTTTGCTTCCTGCACAAAACATTTCTCCTTGCAACACAGGCACCACTGCACCATAGTACAAGAGTGTCTGCGTTGGCTCTGGGCAGCACAAGGTCACAGGGAGAGAGCATAAATGCTCCATTCTTATGAAGCATTTCTGCCTTCTCCCTTTCACACAATGCAGCGCAGCACCTTTGCTTGCTGCCCTGCATTGCTTGAAATTATAGTAAATTTGCCCCTATGTTTATAAGCATAGTAAAGGCCAAAGGTAAAAAAAATATTGGTCAAACAGCAGCAAATCAATCACAGTAATATAAGCTGCTGATATTCGACTATGCAGACTAGATAATAGTAGTTTAAAGGTTTTAGATTTGGATTATGAATTATTATATTTCACTGGCACCATAATAAATAATTGTTGTTTTGTAGAGCACAACTCATCAGCTTCTGGTTGTTTAAGAGTGTTAGTTATAAAAAGTGTGACTGGGACAGATTTAGGATTCATGGATAGTCAAAATCCAACAAGATGTTATGTGTGTGCTTCTAATCACTGCCAATATTATCAATGACCAGAGTCCAGTGCCTAGAACACTAAGGGGCATATTTACAAGCCTGTGGGTACCTTGCTGCACTGCCCTGTACCACAAGGAAAGGGCAGAAAGCACCCTATTTACAAAACACAGTGGATTTCTGCCCTTGCCTCCTTTCCCACAAATTGCTGCCTAGAGACAACACAGGTACCCTTTCACCATGGTGCCAGGGTGTCAGCAGGATTGTTTTTGTGCAGAAAGGGACAGGTTGCAGTACACATAGAAAGAGGCAACAACAAGGAGAAATTAAAATATTTCTTCTTCTTGTGCCTGCCTTGGGGAAGCGTACAGTTTTGAAGCAATCCAGGGTTAATGATTCTTGTAAATCTGGGAATGGGTTGAAACCAATAGGTGTTGCATGGGAAAACCCAATATAATGCCCATGGACGCCTTCCTGATGCATTGTAAGGCAACGCAGTGACTTTTGCTGTGCTGCCTTGCACCATATCTAAAAGTCCTTGAAAAGCCACACAAAGTGCATTTCAAAAACTGACAAACTGGTGGCACACTGCACTTGTAAATATGCCCCTTAGTTTACCTGCCTTCATTTTACTGTTCCTTAAATCTGTTGTTAGATCAGGGGTGAGTTACCTGAGCTTAGTTTCCGGGCAAAAGTGTAATGGATTTTTTTTCAAGTAGCTAGGGACTGAGGGAAGTATTCAGAGGCCCGTAGCGCCACAGGAGCGTCACTTTCTGTGTTGCTCCTGTGGCGCTAAGCACAGTGGCGTAGTTAAAAGGTGGCGTTAAGCCACTCTTTGTGGGTTAATGCCACCTTGTAAATACAGCCCATTCCCAATTAGTACTGTGCGTGGAAGGGTCGTGCAATGGGTGTTGCTGTGGGCATGCCACAGCAACAACCATTGTATTTTGACGCTGCCTCAGATTTCTGAAATTTTGTAAACCTGAGGCTGCGCCAAAATCTAACAACACCCCTATGGGTGGCATTAGGATGGCGCAACAAAGAAGAATATTTGTATTCCTCCTCGTTTTTTGCTTTTACTATGTGTGCTGCATTCTAAACAATCATTTGAAAATTACGCTTTGGCATAATGCAGAACACACAGAAGTGACAAAGCGCCATTACTGATTGTTTATGTGCAAGAAGGGACACCTTCCTGCACATAAACAATCACACCCCTCAACACAGACATCCTTGCATGATGGTGCAAGGATGCCTGCCTTGGTGCTGGCAGCAAAATGTAGCACAGGGGGAAACGCAGGGGTGCACCGTATTCCCTTAAATACAGCACATCCCTGCTTTTCTAAAGTGATGCAGAGCAGGGCTGACAATTTTGGCACAGCACCGAGCTGTGCCACTTTTCTTTAAATCTGGCCCTTTTTTTCCAAAAAGCCTTGTGCACAGTGCAAGCTATTTTGAAAACAGGTTCACCAATGTAAGCCAGTGAAGTGCAGTCAAGATGGGTTTTTATTCAAATTTCCATGGACTTTGGCAGGTTGTGGGCCCCTGAGGATCTTTGTTAATAAAGAAGAGACTTCAGATGCTTGCCCAGCCCCTTCTGAATGCAGATCACACTGGCACACACATAACACAGGAGTAATTCTAAGGAGGCTTTTCCTCATTAGCATGGGGTTTGGCCCCATGCTAATGTTGAGAACACTTTTCATCTATTCATGTGCCATAATATGGATGTGGCTCAGAGGCAAAGCGATCATCAGGAGGCGCATAAACTCTGCATCACAAATTATTAGCACTTCCCATTAAGGTAACCCCTGCAAGAAGGGGGAAGGTAGTCTCATGGACTCCCTTTACCCCCACTTGCAGGTGAATACATTCATTCACTGCATCTGCCAGCAGGGTTATAGCTGTCCCTCTTTCAAAAGCAGCCTGAGTCCTGCCTGCACGGTGACAATTGGACTGGCTCCTTCAAAGAGCTGTTGAGTCTGAAACTACTGGTAGGCACCAGTATGCAACTTTCCTTGAGGCAACATATTATTTGAAATAGGGCACTCGGTGCAAGTTTGTGCTCATTGCACCTAAAGATGTGTTGTGGTGGAAACAAGAAGAGAGTGCCTTATGTGTTATGACCCCTGATGAAACATATATAGGAAAGTATCAAGCAGCCATGTGCAGGCCTGGCGGCACGTTGGAACATCCATGTCTTGAGGGCCCTTCAATACTCTGGAAGTGTGGTGATGGTGTGCAGTTCAGTGCAGAAGCTGTTTCAGGTATTTGCTGTGATGTGGGAGAAGGGGAGTCCTCCACTTCTGCTTCTTTTGATGCACGGGGTGTGGGCCAGTAATAGGGAGGCGGAATGCTGTCTTCTGGCTGAATGGTGGCAGTTTAGGCATTGCTAAATCTAGGTGGCCACTTGGTTATGTAGAGGTTTGTATGTGGCTCAGCAGCTTGAATTGGCATCTCTTCTGTACAGGGAGCCAGCGGGGTTGCTGAGGTGTGATGTGATGTAGGTTCACAGGGGAGGTCAAGGGCAAGTCTGTCTGTGGCATTCTGCATGGTTTAAATTATTTGTAGGAGGTGTGTGGCGATTCCTACATTGAGTGCATTGCCGTAGCCCTGCCTGGTGATGAGGGCATGTGTCATGTTGCATGTACAGGGTGAGGAGGCAGGTGGAGGAGACAGCGTTGATCTGTGATTTCATGGTAAGCTTGTTGTCAATGATGGTTCTGAGTTTTTTTGGGGGTTGGAGGGTTTGGGTATGGGTTCTAAGTCTGGGTACAGGTCCTAGGTCCAATGGCCAATAGGCATCATTTCATGGGTTGCTGTTTTTGCCAAAGATCAGTACTTTCTGTCTTGTCTGTGTTCAGCTACAGCAGTTGGATTTCATCCAGGCTGTGATGCTCGTCATGCATGTGTGAAAATTGGTCTATATAGTGGTGGTGTTGTTGGTGAATGAGAGGATGAGTTGGGTGCTGGCTGTGTAGGAGACTATGTTGAGACTTTGCAATATGACTATGTTGGCCAGCGGGGTATGCACTGAAGAGTGTGGGTCACACCGCAGGCAATGTTCCTGGTTCGGAGGTCAAAAGTGGGAGAGGTATCCTCTGTGTTTTCCCAGTTAGATAGAACGTGATCCATCTGAGTGTCCCCTTGGATGCCAATGTGGTGGAGTCTTGCAATCCGCGTGTGGTGGATACAGTGTTGAAGGCTGCAGAGAGGTCAAGGAGGATCAGTGCTGCTGTTTCTCCTTGGTCAAGGAGGATTCAAAGGTTGTTGGTGGATTTGATTGCTGCGGAAGCCGGATTGGGAGGAATCTAGGAGGTTGCTCTGCTCCAGGTACTTCATGATTTACTTGTTGATGATCTTTTTCAATACCTTAGCTGGGAAAAGGAGCAAGGATATTGGCAGGTAAATTTTAAGTTTGCTGTGATTGACTGAGGTTTTTTTGAGAAGTGGTCTGCGTTAAGCGTGTTTCCAGGCATCAGGAAATGTGGTGGTGACTGAGGCATTGAGCAGAGTGGTGAGTTCCTGGTAAATCCTTTGGTTTCCGAGATTGAAGATGTGTTGAGGGAATGGGTCTGTGGGCGCTACCGAGTGGATGAATTTCATGGTGGAGGTGGTGTCCTTGTTGGAGAGGACATTCCAGGTGTCAGTCTGTCATTTATGTTGGTTGTGGTAGTGGTGTGTTTGGCAAGTGAGTCCGTTGATATTGGTTGGGGTTTGAAGTTTCTGTATATGGCTGGTTGTTGCACAGCTCTTGCAAGGAAGTGTTGTTGTTTTCGCTGGCAGCCAGGTTTGAGAATTCCTTAAAGATGTTGAAAAGTTCCTTGGTGTTGCTGGCGCTCATTTCAATGCATGTAGCTTGGGGTATCTTCTTCTTTGCCCTCAACAGGCGGTTGTAGATGTTGGGGGAGTTTTTGAGGTCTGCCTTGTCAGACTTGTTTTTTCTTGCGTGCCATATTATCTACAGGTGCTTGCTGTCTTGTTTTACTGTTCCGAGTTCTTGGGTGTATCAGCTGGCCCTTTTTAAGGATTTTCCCTGATTGTTGATTGTGATGGGAATGATACTGTTGGTGCAGTTGGCAACAGAGGTGCTGAAGTTCTGAACTCCGTGTTTGAGGTTGGTGGCAGTAGAGAGGTTGGAGGTCCTGAGGGCGTTCGTCCAGCTGGTTTCTGAAATTTTGTTCCAGCTGTGGTGGGGTGTGCTGGTCATCTTGTGGGTTGTTGTGAGGAGGTTGGTCCGAGTTTTCTTGTACTGTCGAGGAGGTGTACACTGTGATATTCAGGTCGCCGTGGAAGATGTAGTCCTTGGAGTCTAAGGCCAGGGAAATGAAGTCTTCATTGGTGTTACAAAAGCTAGAACTCGGGCCTGGAGGTCAGTATGTGAGGGTGCCTCTGGCAGTCGTCTTGTTGTCAGTGTGAAGCATGAAGTTGAGGTATTCCATGGCGGTGGTGATTTTGTCGGTAACTAACAGATATGTGGTAGGTTCCCACTTATAACAATAACATTAAAGCAGCCAATTGCCAATTGTTTTTGAGATTCCTTGAAATATTCGAAAGCTTTCTCCAAGAATTATCCAGACGAGAGAGATCAATTCCATATTATGCTTGATTAATTAGATCATAGAACAGGGTGAACATTCAACCAGCCGACACGTGTTTTGCCCAACGGGGTGCATTCACCTGGGCTTTCTCAGGGCATAAAGATACATAATGAACCTATTAGGGGTATCCTGAACAACCAATAGCATAAGAAATATTCCATGTAATTAGTTTGGGCCGCAAAATGCGTAGAGAAACAGTCTAACGCGTCTGTCGCCATTAATAGTGATTTTGTCGGCGGTGGTGGTTCACTGTCTGGTCTCTTTATGGATGATGGCTATTCTTCCTCGAGGATCATTGGTGCAGTCCTGGTGAGTGATTTTGTATCCATCGCGGATCGCTGTGGCGATGTATGGAGTGGATGTGGGACTGAAACATCTTTTGGAGAGGAAGACGAATTCAGGGGCAGGGGTGGCAATGAGGTGCCGTAATTCGGTGGACTGCTTGCACATAGAGCACATGTTGAGGAATAGGCAGTGGAGACTGCTTCCCCTTTGCAAACCAGACCACACTCCAATTGGGATGTTGGAATTCTTTGGCAGAAATATGGTATTGATGCATACTACTACAATTAGCATTTAGAATGAAACGTCTTTAGAAACACCCTCTTCAAAGCAATTTGAAAGAAGTCACAAACTTCTTTGTCAAGTCAGAAGGCATTGTTGAAATACATAAAAAAATATTGCTAACTCTTTTGTGTTTGCAAACCCTGTGATGTTTTGAATTGCAAGGGTTACTACTACAAAATGGTTTTTCACATCAGGTCTAATCTCCTTCCTGTAACTCTGACCAAATAGCTTCTTGACACATAATTATACACTGTGAAAGTTAAACCAGAGTTAAAAAAAAAAACATTTTTCACACACCTCCAAATAAAACACATTAAAGATAATGCTTACATTAAGAACATTAAGAATGTAAAATACACCAGTCAACCACTGTCGAAAAGTATGAAGACCAATAAGAAGAATGAGTGGTATTTGGCTCATCAAACGTCCATGAAGACAAAAAACGTACAGTGTGGAGAACTGCATACAAAAGAAGTTCCAAAGTCAAGAAAAGATTTTTACATGCATATTTACTTAAAACGAAACAGTTGTTTTTCAAAAATAGAAGACTTTCGAGAAAAACATATCTTTCCATCACAGATTTTAAAAATGTTCGTGATATGTAATACTTTTTATCTAATTACTAAAATTAATTATCCCAGACCACTGCATTTACATACGGTTGATGCACTGATAAATTATATTCAGCTAATTAAACTGAAAGCTACTTGTAATCAGAGGAATTGCACGCATTTTAATGTATTTACATTGAGAAATTGTCGGGTGCATATAAAGGCAGTAAACAATCATTGGAAATGCCAATTAGTCTTGCTTTTATGTGCTGAAACTTGCAAACACAGAAATGCGCAAATGGTATTTACATGTGTGCTTACAAATTAAAGCCATAACTATTGTCTTTGTCAACACTAGGGGGGTCATTACAACCCTGGCGGTCTAAGACCGCCAGGGCTGTTTCGACGGAAGCACCGCCAACAGGCTGGCGGTGCTTCCTGGCATATTACGACCGCGCCGGCGGTTTACCGCCACAATGGCCCCGGCGGTTATAATCTGCCAGGGCAGCGCTGCTAGCAGCGCTGCCCAGGAGATTACGAGTCCCCGACCGCCAGCCTTTTTCTGGCGATCTGAACTGCCAGGAAAAGGCTGGCGGTAAGGGGAGTCACGGGGCCCCTGGGGGCCCCTGCACCGCCCATGCCACTGGCATGGGTAGTGCAGGGGCCCCCTGACAGGGCCCCAGGCGGCTTTTCACTGTCTGCTTTGCAGACAGTGAAAAGCGCGACAGGTGCAACTGCACCCGTCGCACGGCCCCAACACCGCTGGCTCCATTTGGAGCCGGCTCCCATGTTGCGGCCCACATCCCCGCTGGGCTGGCGGGCGGAAACTTGGTTTCCGCCCGCTGGCCCAGCGGGGATGTCCAAATGGACACTGCAGGAGTGCGGCCGCTTTGGCGGCCGCACAGTGGTTACAACTTGGCGGGCGTGACCCCCTAGGTGTTGTGAGAGAGTGATACGTGCAAGATTACTGTATGACGTACTGTTACTAAGTATTCCAAGAGTGGGTAGCAACATCCTGCAGTACCACTGGCTGTAGCACTTAATACCTTTAATATAAAGGAACAATACTATGAGTCCAGAGAGATGTAAACTCAGTCTTGCAGTACCATAAACTGTTACTAGGGGCCACATGTAGGAAGCAAAAAAATTGGGAGTCGGAAATTGCGAGTCATTGCGACTCGCAATTTCCGACTCGCAAAATGGGATCCAAAAAAGAAAAGCGACTTCATTTTGCGACTTGCAAATTAAGTCGCACCGCAGATTGCGAGTCCGCTGTTAGCGAGGTTGCTTTTTGCGACCCCGCTAAAAACGAACTCACAAATTGCGAGTGGGTATCGCAAATTGCGACTGTGCCGCAAATTGCATGCAGGTGCAGCAAAACAGTTAAAAAAACATCAAATACACCTGGGAGGACGGAGGACCACACCCTTTTCTAACTGCTGAGCAACCACCTGGAGGAACAGCAGCAACAATGGAAGACTCAGGCAGTGCAGGCAGGAAGAGAAAATTGAAATTCTCTGAAAAGGAACTTGAGGTGCTGACAGAGGAATGCTGCCAGCACCATGACCAGCTGTTTGGAAAGGCTGCCCTGAGTGTCTCAGACACTGAAAAGAGGAGAATCTGGCAAGGCATCCAGGAGAGGGTCAATGCCATAGGGGTGAGCCACAGAAGCATAGAGGAAATCAAAAAATGGTGGTATGACCTGCGCTCCAGGACAAAGGAGAGGGTGGCAGAGCGCCTCAGGGAGATGAGGGCCACAGGAGGAGGAACTGGTTGAACAGACCCTGGAGCCTGAGGCAGTGTCAGGAATGGGAGTACTGGACACGTCAGTGCCAGGGACTTCAAAAAGTGAGTACCATGAAACATGCATGTACACCTATAAATACTATTCCCCCACCCAACCAGTACACAGCAGCATGCACATCCAAACTAGCTCCACTCCAGACTAGCAACCACCAAATGGTGCATTATGGGCAATGTAGTACAGTAGTCAGCTTGTAGGCTACTGTTTATTAGGAGGCATACAACAGATGTTAGATACTGACAGTGTGTTCCCTATGTCCCACAGGTCTCCCACAAGACACCCCCACCAGCCACACCGTCCAGGGTGAAGAAAGCAGCCCACAGGCAGGAGGCTGCAGCAGCCACTACAGGGCCAAGCACCACACCACCACAGTTCCCTCCAGCTGAAGAAGTGGACATGGTGGAAAGAGACACAGCACCTGGTCCCAGCCACAGTGTGCGACAGCAAGACCCCGAAGCACCACTGCGTCGCAGACGCGTACTCCATGTCCAAGCAGTGTCCCTGGAGGATATAGGTGACGCATCCATATCTGCTGCTGAGGCATCCCTCATATCTGGTCAGCGCCTGCAAACAAGGCAGATGAGAATCATTTCTGGGGCAATGCAAAGGATGGAGCACAATTTCACAAATGGCCTGGCAGAAGTGAACACACAGTTCACACGTTTGAACGACAATGTCAGTGACCTTGCACTATCCAGATGGCAACTGGTGACGGAACTGGTATCAGAGAGACAGAGTGCAAGGCGCCGTGAGCGCCAACTGGTACAGAGATTGGACTGCATGGCTGCATCCATCGTCCATCTCGCAATGAACACCACAGGGCTGTCACGACGTACTGTGAGCTTGCAGGTGGACTTGGGCCATTTTGCAGGGTATGTGGCTTGGGGACTGGGTCACATTAACCACGCTGTGGACATGCTGGAGGCTAGACAGGTGGCTAGGGGCACGGCTGAGACACCTCAGGACAGTGAGGAGGGGTTCACAATCAGCAGCGCATCTGCCACAGACACACATGTCTTGCGGAGTGGCAGTGCACGTCAGGGGTCTGCTGACCCACCTAGCACAAGCCATGCTGGGCGTACCAGGAGGAGGTCTTAGGCCCAAGCACTGCAGGACACATGAGGCACATGGAGTGAATGTGTCCTCTTTGAGGGTGGATATTTACAGCCCCTTCACAACAGTACAGTTATTTCGTTATTTGGTTCACTTATTAAAAAGTATTGTTTGATCCACTTCACAACTGGGCTCTTTGTGTGTGACATTAGTGTGTGTGGTGACAGTTACCACGTACCTTCCAAAGTATTGGTTTGCAATGTGGTCCCGTCTCTGTCTGCCTTGATTTGCCAGGCTGGCGATGTGGTAGCTCTTGCTCGTCATCCTCCGAATCTGGGTCTTCAGGGGTGAGATGTAGCCCACGTCTGGTGGCAATGTTGTGCAGGATAGCGCATGTGCCTACTATCTTGAAAGCTGTTATTGGGGCATACTGGAGCGCACCTCCACTTGTGTGGAGGCATCGGAATCTTGCCTTTAACAGTCCAAAGGTCCTCTCTATGACATTTCTGGTCCTCCTATGTGCACTGTTATATCGTCTCTCATTCTCATTGCTGGGTGTGAGGTACGGGGTAAGTATCCATGGTCGTAGCGCATATGCACTGTCACCAGTGTGGCAAAAATTAACAATGTTAGCAGGGTATGTATGGTTTCTACAGTGACATGTGTGTATGGCTTCAGGGTGTCTGCAGCAATACCTAATAGATATCCGTCTCCAAACTCCCCACGTTCTAGGCGTTGGTGTATCCCACTATGCCTGAAAATGTAAGATTCATGTGTACTCCCTGGAAATTTGGCTACCATGTCAGTGATGACATAATGGGCGTCACATACCACCTGGATGTTCAGTGAGTGGGTACACTTCCGGTTGCGGAACAGATATTCCAGATTTGCAGGAGGGCATATTTGTATATGTGTCCCGTCCGCACACCCTATTACATGTGGAAAGTTGGCAATTCGGTAGAATTCCAACTTGGTGCTGTTGATTTCTGCCTCATTCCTGGGTAGGTATATGTATCTGGACATGTGTGTGAGTATGGCAATCATCCCCTGATAGCTACCCGAGGCCAATAGGTGCAGGGAGCATAGTACTTGCAGATGTGTGGGGATGGCGCTGCTGCGCACAGTCTGTCGTTGAAGCTGCGGATTGAGTAGATCAATTAATTCTAATATTGCTGCACTGCTGAGTCTGTATTTATCATAAATCTCCTCCTCAGTTTGCTGGAAAAGTGTCTGCCTGGTTATGTATATCCTCTCCTGTCTCTGGCTCCTCCTCCTCCTCTGCTGTGCGGCGTGGACTCTCCTACTCCTTGCTATCACATATATTTCAGCCATTTTGAGTAACCCAGATGCCTTCTGGGTCTCTTTTTATACTTTGGTTATGGTTACCACCTGCTCTGAGTTAGTGGTAATTTGGGTGTGCCAAATGGGCTTTTTGCGACTAGTCCCAATTTGCGAGTGGCTTTTTCATATGGTTTGTGACTCGCAAATTGTGTCTCCCGATTTGCGGGTCGCACAGTGGGGTCGCAAAATTTGCGAGTCGGTAATGGCTCACGTCGCAATTTGCGATTCGGAAATGGGATTTTTGCATCCCATTTCCGATTTTGCAGGGTTGCAAATTGCGATTCGGGCCATTTGCGACTCGCAAATTTTTGCTACATCTGGCCCTAGGTGCCCAACAATAAGAAGGCTTGACTGTTAAAATTAGGTCACAAGTCATCAAAGTAAATGGTAGCAATCCCTGTGCAATTTACTGAATCCAGTCTGTTTTTTTAGATCACGTTTTGGACTAACCAAAAGTTCTTGCACATACAAATAGAATCTTATGAATATTTTCTTAGATACTCTGCTCCTGTAACATAACTGGGGATAGGCGAAATTCCACTTTTCTATATGTTGTAAACAGATGCAAAACTGCATACAGTTTTATAATTTCCACGTCTGAGTGCTCCAGACTGGAAATAAAAAGGAATGCAGGCATATTTCTTTGCAAAAAAGAATCCTTCATCAGGGCATTGCGGAATCAGACACTATTATGTCACTCAGCACCGTCGGGTGCCAGCCATTAAGATTATCCTAATCGTAATTACTATGGCAGATAGGCTAATTTGGTGGGGAACCTGCTTTGAAGTGCACTGTTAGGGCCCTGTCCAGTCTATGCCATTTAATGCAGTTTTAAGGTAAATACATAGCCCAGACCCTAACTGCATTTTTTTTTTTTCCACCAACGGAGCAGTGCATCAGCCCCAATACCTCTCTGCCATTACGACAGTTGAAATTCACACATTTCCTTTTCCTCTATGGAATTACGCCCACCTTTACACATCACAGCGCCAGGCCTGCAATTTAAAGTGTCAAGACACAAAAAGGTGTATCCTGTAAAGCTCAGAGGCCTTGCGACCAGGGTTACATAATGTGCTGCACTAATTGTCATCACTTGAAATGCTCAATTAGCAGACCAGTGAAGAAGCACCGGCTGTGGATACTCAGACAAACCTGACTAGTTGAATGTCACTTCACCCTTTCTGCATGTTTGTAATGTATTAAATCTTGTGATGCTTCAATTAAAAGCATAATTCTGGAGCCTGCAGTGAAGTCGTCTCATCCAGAAGACTGCTGTGTTGCCATCCACAGACACACGCTAACCTCTTATGTACTAACAGCTGATTTGTCGGGGTATTTAACGTTGCATCACTCTACAACTCATTTACTGGGAATACAACACCCCAATGATACATCCCTGGAGACCATTGGCCCAAATTTAAGAAGGGCCTAGTGCCACATCATTGTCATTTTCTTTTACTGTAATGTGGTGTTAGGTTGGCAAAAACGCCACTCCAAATTTACAAAGTGGTGCAATGCACACATTGAGCCGCTTTGTAAACTCTTGTGCCACGTTATGCAGGCACCAGGTATAATGTATGCAAGGGTGCGTTTCTCCGTTAGGAGGCCTAGAAAAATGGTGCAGTTGAAACTATGAGATTCCACTGCACCATTTTTCTCGTCATTTTTAACACCTGTTCAGTGTAGGTGTTAAATTGAGGCACACCATTGTTTATAATGGGCCTCCATGTACTTTGCAGGATTAGCACCAAAATGTTTGGTGCTGATACTGCAAAGTACCACAATAGCATCAGAAATTAATATGCTATTGATCCTAATGTGCACTATACTGCACTGAGTCATTAATACAGCGTACACATGGTGGCATTAGGGGGGTGCAATAAGGTGCAAGAAAAGTGGCGCTCATGTAATCAAGCACTACTTTTCTTAAATCTGGGTCTTTGTGCCTAATTACAAGTCACTGTGAGCTTTAGCTGCTAACACTGCAGGGTCATGCCCTGAAGGCACCCTGGACTGCCAGGTCATGAACAGGGATATTAGCAGCGAATATGCTTCTATGACCTAAGGCTTGTTCTCCAAACTTGGGGAATGGGATACAACTGCTGGGTTACTGAATACTGAATAAGTCGAGCAGAGTCAGATCTGCTTGTGCAGTATTTAATATCCGAGCAGGTCCTACTTGAATGAAGTTGGATTGGAGTAAGGATAGTACATTTTTTAATGTTTAGCTACTTTAGGGGCCAATTTGCGCAGGAATTTGTTTGTAATTGGGCACAACCCAGAACTACTACAGAGTGCCAGAGGAAGCACCTGAAATTGCAATGTGGTGGAGCAGGTGATCCCAGGGAATTGCAGACACCCCTCATAACTGACATTAACCACAGAAAAGAGCAAAGTGGAGTGGGAGGTTCATGAGGTACACCCGCCAATATTAAAAAAAAGTTTAAGATAAAGAGCAATATAACATCATGGATATGGAAGAAGGTTTGACAATATATCCTTCCTAGGGCTAAACATAGAAGCTATATTGGGCAATCCTAGTAGTACCATGAAACTAGAGAACATCAGTATGCTTTATTCCAGATTTTAGGCCAGTCTGGGAGATTACAATTGCATATAAAACAATGATCATCTAAGCAGTTGAATTAATGTTATACTTTGAATCCCTAGCATCTTGTTCATTCATGCGCTACATAAGTGACATAGAGTAGAAGCTGTGGCCCCAATGACTGTCGCACCTGTTGAGGGGTGGGATATGGGTGGTGTTTTATCTGAAGCTGGGACTTGCTCTAAACAATGTAAGGGGGGGTGGGGGCAGCAGTGCCTATGAAGGTGGGGTTTGCTGTAGCAGTATGTTTGTTCATAAAGTTTGACAAGGAGAAGGGGAAGATAGGAATGGGCTCCAATGAGGGGTTGGTTGAGAGTGAGGAGTCCTGAACAAGCGGGAGAAAGACATAGGGAAGTTGGGGCAGCAAGTAATGGCTGTAAGAGGAAGACAGCAGGGATCAGAACTGGGTGCATAGTGTGATTGGTTCATAAGAAGAGGAGGCTGGATTTTGGGACCAATAAGAGGTGTCCATGGCAGAGGCAAAGTACTGGGATTAGAGTCATGAGTCAATTCTACAAACGCTGTGTAATATTTTTCAGGTGATATTTCCAAGAAGCATATGCATGTTTATATATTTTTTTGCCGATAAAGAATTATGTTTAAAAAAGGCCTGGCACATAATGTTAAGTTTTTACATACTTCATTCTTTGAGTGGGAAATGCAGAATACATTGCTGTTAGAGGGGAAGCTGTGCTATTCAAGATGCCTTCTCCACTAAACAAATAATTGCCCCCACTTGATAAAAACAATGCAATTCTTGCATAGAAACTGAAGCACTTACTAGGAGGCAGAATGCCACACCAATCAACCTATAGGATAACAATGATAATTAAATATGCCTCTGAACTTATCCAAGATGTGATTGACAAAGTTTCAAAGCAATGGCGAAGGGTGCTGTTTAAACACGCCAATGGCTGATATGGGAAGACCAAAGCACACTGCTTTATGTGACAAACAATAGGTCTAGATGACAAATAAAGATGTAAATCCAGACCTAAAAAAGAGAACGCTCATGGTGTAAGATATAGTGTGAATACCTTCAATATATTTTCCTCCAGAAGCATCACTTAGGGGCATATTTATACTCTGCTTGCGCCGAATGTGCGTCAAATATTTTGACGCACAATCGGCGCAAACCCTGCCCCATATTTATACTTTGACGTCCGACCCCGCGGGCGTCAAAATTCCACCATGTGCGTCATTTTTTGGAAGGGGGATCCAGCCTTGCGTTAATTATATGCAAGGTAGGCGTTCCCTTCCAAAAAATGACTTTAAGGCCTGTGCCCCATATTTATACTCTGATGTCATTTTGACGCACAGGAGGGAGTGGGCCTTAAAAAACGACGCACAGCCTGATGGGTGCCGTTTTTTAACACCTGGGTCAGGGCAGGCGTTAAGGGGCCTGTGGGCTCGGAAGGATCCCAGAGGTGCCCTCACCTGCCCCCAGAGACACCCCCTGCCACCCTTGCCCACCACAGGAGGACACCCACGGATGGAGGGACCCATCCCTGGGAAGGAAAGGTAAGTTCGGGTAAGTATTTTTTTCTGAATTTGTTTGTGGCATAGGGGGGCCTGATTTGGGCCCCCTACATGCCACTATGCCCAGTGACCATGCCCAGGGGACATAAGTCCCCTGGGCTTGGCCATTGGGCAAGGGGGCATGACTCCTGTCTTTGCTAAGACAGGAGTCATGTCAATGGAGGTTGGGCGTAAAAAAAAATGGCGCAAACCGGTTTGAGGCCTGAATTTTGCCTCAGACCTGACTTGCCCCATTTTTTGATACACAACCCCCATTTTCCCATACGCCGGCGCTGCCTGGTGTGAGTCATTTTTTCTGATGCACACCAGTCCGCAGCGCCGGCTAACGTCATTCCATAAATAAGGCGCCCGCATGGCGCGTTTGAATGCCGTTAGCCGGCGGTAACATTTTTGACGCACAACTGCATTGGCGCAGTTGTGCGTCAAAAAGTATAAATATGGGCCTTAGAATCTCAAACGTCAGGTGGTTTTCTTTCCGAAATCACTTCCTTATTAGCGGCTGGGATACCTTAAAAAATGAAGGAAATGAGAGCCCATGAAAGACTTGCTCGGTGCCAGACAAACATTTCCTCAAGTACCAATCTTGGTATTGTTACTTATTTTTTTCGTTGGCGTGTGTCACTATCCTAAACGTGGGTGATCCTCTTGTGGATATCAACTAGATTTCTTTATAGTGGGGGACGTTTCAGCTGAGTCATTGGGTCAGACTGGACAGCCCATTCGAGCAGAACAGATTTGCCTTTGGTTGGTGTTTGTCTTTATTTGAAAATGAATAAAACATTGATGGACTGAAATTTTGCCAAAAGTCATAAGCAGTGCTTGGGATTATTTCAAACAATAGATCCATCACTTTTCTTTTGTTTTCCTCATGCTGAGTTGCTCTTTTGAGGCACGTCCAAGAAAAATGTCTGGAACAACACAGTGAGCATTCCATTCATCACTTTTTTCATTTTTGTCATATGTTTCAAGTTGGGGAAATGCACATATTCAATTTTTTTAGTCTCTGTAAATATGATATTTATAGTATTCCAAGAAATTCTCCCCAAACGCGTGGGCACAGTATGTGGATCCTCAGACAGTTTGAGATAACATATCTTTATTAAACACCTATTATTTGGTGTGAAGATCACATTAGTTGATAAATGTTGTGGTGAAGGTTTCATATCATACTGGTTGAAGAAAATCTGCCCGCTGCGTATGCTTCTTATTTTTCTTAAAAACGTCTTTCCATGCTTGGCAGCAAGGGAACAAGAGCGGTACCACAAAGCACCCCAATTCTGGACCCCTGGAGAATTTCAGGTAACAAGGTCATCAATTGATCAGAAAAGCTTCAGGCTCTCAGCCCAATGATGATGTGAGTCTCTCAAAATCTGCATCTCAAGTCTCTAGTCTCAAATCCGAATAATGTCTGAAGTCTCTTCCCCCTGCGGAGTTGTTATATCAAAGTCACCTAAACCATCCCCTAATTCCTTATTGGTCAGTAAATTGTACATTCATACTTTACCCAATAATATTTCTATACCAAATCTATGAATTCTAATATTTCACTTTTTACACACAATTGATTGGTCCACTTTACGATGTTCTCATCATCCCGCTCGTCAGGTAACAATATTGTTGCATCTTTATCTCCTGTCAGTATCTTCATTGTTCTCATCCTGGGAAAGTCAGTCTCACACACATTACACATAAAATGTTACACTACCAGGAACATCATCTCCTTACAGTCAGTTCTCACAGAAAGCTTCTCTTAAGCACTTTTTCAGCAAGACTTTTATTAAACACTAAGAAGTACAGCTTCTGCATGAGGCCTGGCAAGACTAAGCCAAGTCACTCACTTAAGTTAAGACCTACAATTAATGAAGCTAGATCATATTTCATAACCTTCAATATGACATCTTACTGCATTAGTCTAGTACATTTTCAATATTTCATAAGTATTAATCATTAATTAGTACATTTTGTGAACATTGGCGGCCATTCTTCGAGGTCACAGTTTTAAATGTGTGCATTATTTTTCTACATTTATTCATTTTCTACATAAACTCATTATTCAAAATACATAAACACTCATTTAACACAATTAAATAATTAAAACACCACACATCACATCACACTAATTACCACCCACAAACGTTTACAATTCAATTTCTTCATAATTTTGTCTTCTCCTAGCATTTTCCCTGTAAATTGTTTCCCTTTTCTTTTCTTCCCTCCTCCGATTATTCTTAAGCCTTGTCAATTTAATAATTTTCATAATTTGCATAATCCCCATATCTCAATTAGACAAACCACAACAATAAATATTCCCTATAATATTTTCAATAAAACCCCATTCCAAATGTTGCTGAGCCAATTTCCTACTGAAGCAAACCCTTTGCCAATCTTTTCCCAAACACCTGGTTCTTTAAATTTCTTTAAATCAGCACTTTCATTAGTCAGAATAGTAATTAAGGCGCTCATTACAACCCTGGTGGTTGGTGATAAAGTGGCGGTAATACCGCTAACAGGCTGGTGGTAAATACTGCCAAATTATGACCATGGCAGAAATCGCTCAGACAGACAGCCACTTTAACACACCGACCGTCAGGGTGGAATCAACAGGCACTACGGCGTTAAACGCCTACAGCCAGGCGGAAAACAATGTTACACCCACTGTATTAAGACAGTCCAATCCTCCAAATTTTCCAGGGCGGTACCAACGACATCAAAAGCCTGGCGGAAACAGTGCACAGGACAGAAACGACTCACCTCTGGAGACTCAGGGAACACCCACACCGCCATGGAGTCCGAGTTGCATGTCTTCCCCGTGATCTTCTACGTGCTGCTCCACTACGAACACCAACGACGGCGAAGACGACCACTGTGAGTACAGCCACCTAGTACACAGGGGAGGGGGGAAGACAGTGACTCGCACATGCAACACCCCCACCCCCAGCACCATACACAGAAGCAGAAGCAGCAACATAACATATTTACCATGTACCCCTCTTGAATAATTCAAGGACTTCTACAATAGATTAAAAAGAGTGCAATAAGATAAAATAGTAGCAATATGTGCATCCAAAACAAAAAATAAATACATATTTACAAATGAATGGACACTGCCCAGTCCTCAATGTTCGTGGGCCACAGGGCCACATTACAAAGTCCAAGGCCCCACTTTACTCCTGCAACAACACGGAGAGAACACTGCAGGTTCATCAGGTCAAAAATAGGTAGGCACCTCAGGGGGACGGGGAACGGGGGGCACCTCAGCCAGAAGATGGTACAATGCCACTGGTCCTGGAGGGGGCAACATGCCCTGTGCGCTGTCCTGGGGAGTGCAAGGCCACAGTCTCTCAAGTGGGTGACTTGCTCACTGGCTCTAACAGGGGCAACATGCCATTAGCGCTGTCCTGGGGAGTGCAAGGCCACAGTCTCTCAAGTTGGTGACTTGCCCACTGGCTCTGTAGGGGGCAACATGCCCTGTGCTTAGTCCTGGGGAGTGCACGGCCACAGTCTCTCAAGTGGGTGACTTTGTCAAAGCCCAGCTCACCTGAGTCCTTGTTCAGTTCTGATGGAGGTTGAAGACAATCCGACCCCACCCTGAAACTGCTTGTTCCAGCACACTAGTTTTTAAAACAGTGCACTAAGAACAGAAGCTCAAGGGAAGGGGGGAAGTGGATAAAATAAAATAAAGAGACAACACCGTTCTTGCGTTTCCACTGTTGAAGTGCTGCACAAATCTGCGGCCCTCTCTGACTTTTGTAGAAACTGGTGCCTAATGAAACATAAACAAAGAACAGATAAGTACAACCTATTCCTAACTGGGTTCCTGACTATCCCTTTATTTATTAGAAATTTTCTTCTAAAAGTACCTCTTGGATCCTGGTCTCTAGTTTCCAGGTTTGGAATGTGTTACTGCTCTGGGATGTGCTTTCTATTACTCTAAAGCTTCTAAAACATTAAACAAATACCGTTATCAGAATTACCAATATCAAACATTCATCTTAATATAACTAAAGCCTAAATTCCCAATAGCAGACTCACTTTTCCCATATTTCCAGAATCTTTTATAAAACAACTACTGTACTTTTACGTCAAAATACAGCATGTAATTTGTGCAAGTCCTTGATTTACTGTTTGCCTTGCTGTTAATGGTTTCCACGGTTCGATTCTTAAAAGTTCCATAAAAAAAAAATGTTTGCTTCACAAAGTTCCGCAAAGTATTCTTGTAACAAAGAGTTTGAATCACAATGTTCGTGGAAGGTATCTTGTTTCAAATTGTCTATACACGAATCCAGAAATTGTTGTCAAAGTTCTTTCAGGTAATAAAAGTTTTGCACTTACTTGTTGCTGGCAAGAGATACTGATCAGTCTAACCTTGTCTTCTTTCTCTTTTGCAGTTTGCTTGTAGGAGAGAGGCTAAGGCAAGGAGGAACCGGAAACCGGAAGAAGGAAGAGCCAGCAGCTGCGCCCATTGAAGCCAATGAAAGTCTGTAGAGAGCAGGAGTGCCAGCGCCGAGGGATCTGTCCTCAGGTAAGCGGGAGGTAGACGAGCACAAGCACTGGGTGAGGCTCGGGGGCTGCCTTTTATAGACAGGGCTGGGTGTGGTCCTCACATGCTGCACATGTTCTTGAAAGGTGTGCAGAGCTGGGTGTGGTTTGAAGAGCTGGGTGTGGTGCTCACATGCTGCACATGTTCTTGAAAGGTGTGCAGAGTTTCAGTTATTATGCAAATGAGTTAAATTAACACATGGCCTAGAGAGGAGTGTTTTAAAGAAGCCTTGGTAAAAGCAAGGCCCAATGTGTAAACAAAACAGCACATTAAACAACATACACAGAAGCCTAGGGGGGGGGGGAAGGTGAGATAACAAGAAAGGCTTTCAATAGTAAGTTTAAAAGGGAGCTATTACAGAACCCACTAGTGCAGTGAGAGGGGACATGCTCTTTGCTGTGCACAAACCCTAACAGACTTGCCCACTGGCTCTGGAGGGGCAACATGCCCTGTGTGCTGTCCTGGTGAGTGCAAGGGCACAGTCTCTCAAGTGAGTTTCTTGCCCACATGCTCTGGAAGGTGCATCATGCCCAGTAAGCTTCATCCTGGGGAGGATGGGGTGAGTGGATGGCATCTCCATTGGTTCTGGAGGGGGCATTGTGCCCAGTGAGCTTCATCCTGGGGAGGATGGGGTGAGTGGATGTCATCTCTACTGGTTCTGGAGGGGGCATTGTGCCCAGTGAGCTTCATCCTGGGGATGATGGGGTGAGTGGATGGCATCTCCACTGGGTCTGGAGGGGACATCGTGCCCTGTTATGCAGATCTTGTGAAGTGCAAGGTCACAGTCTATCAGGTGGGTGTCATACCCACAGGATTTGCAGAGGGCAGGTCGCACAACAACCCATGGATACAGGTCCAATGAATGTCCGCTGGCGGTGACGGCTGTTCAGTGGTGGCAGGCGTGCTGCTGCTGGTAGTGGTGGGGGGAGGCTCCAGACCATCCCCTGCAGCTTCAGACGGCTGCCCACTGGTGCTGCTGCTGGTGGTGGTGGTGCTGGTGGCAGTGGTGCTGGCGGAGCTGGTGGTGGTGGCGGGGGAGGCTCCAGCCCATCCCCTGCAGCCTCGGACGGCTGTCCACTGGTGCTGCTGGTGGTGGTGCTGGTTGCAGTGATGCTGCTGCTGCTCGTAGTGGTGGGGGGAGGCTCCAGCCCATCCCCTGCAGCCTCGGACAGCTGCCCACTGGTGCTGCTAGTTGTGGGGGGAGGCTCCAGTCCATCCCCTGCAGCCTCAGACGGCTTCACCACCATGGTTGGTGGTGGGGTCTCCGACTGAGTCCCAGCACCAGGCCCCTTCTCCTTACAGCCTGCTGGTGCAGGCCCCATGCCCTTCCTGTCAGCAGCTGGGGATGGCTCCTTGCCCTTCCTTCCTGCAGCACTTGTAGCTGGCTCCTTGGCCTTCCATCCTGTAGCACTTGGGGCTCGCTCCTTGCCCTTCCTTCCTGCAACACTTGGGGCTGGCTCCTTGCCATTTCTTTCTGCAGCACTTGGGGCTGGCTCCTTCCCCTTCCTTCCTGCAGCACTTGGGGCTGCCACCCTTTCCATCTGGCTGGCTGGTGTCCGGGATCCTTTCCTACCCTGAGTTGCTGGCGACACTACTGTTTCCGTGGACTGAGTGGCTGAGGTGCTTGCCTGGGTTTTGACTACCCTGGCCTGACTTGAATGATGGGGGCCGAGTGGTAGGGCTAAGAGACCAATATTGGTGAGGAAAAGCTTCTTAAGAACATTGGGGCGGGAAGAGAGAGATGGTTTGGGAGAGGAAAAAGAGGGAGTGGTTGTAGGAGGTGTCAGTCTGCTGTGTTTGGGTGCAGGTGCATGGGCTGGATGCTGTTGTGAGTTGGATGGCTGTTGGGTGTCTGAGTGCTTGCGTTTGTGTACTTTGGGAGGAGGGGGCACAGACACAGTTGGTGGGGACACAGGAGACGTGTGCATGGATGTGGGGGTGGTGACTGCCAGTGAGGTGTGTGTTCTAGGTGTGCTGGTGATGCTGGTAGTGGATGTAGTGCATGCAGGTGTGAGTGGAGATGCAACTGGGAGGGAAGTGGACGAGGAGGAGGAGGGGACAGAGTGGAGGCAGTGTATGTTGGTATGTCTGCATCTGGATGGTGTTTGTGTGAGTGCATGTGGGATGAAGTGTGGTGCTTGTGTTAGCCATGTCCACTCTTGTGTGTTGCCCTGTGTTCATGCTCCTCTGCCTGTGTGCTTGGATGAGGTTGGGGTTGAGGGGAATGGGATTGGGTAGAGTAAGTTGGAGGGGGGAGGGTGGAAACAGGGACAATGCTGCCATCAGAGAGGAGGCCAGAGCCTGGATTGATCTCTGTTGCACCTCCAAGCCAGTGTGAATGCCCTCCAGAAATGCATTGGACTGTTGCATTTGGGCTGCCAGTCCTTGGATGGCATTCACAATGATTGACTGCCCAACCGAGATGGATTGCAGGAGGTCAATAGCCTCCTCACTCAGGGGTGAAGGGCTAACTGGGGCAGGGTCTGAGGTGCCTGGGGCGAAGGAGATGCCCACCCTCCTGGGTGAGCGGGCACAGGAAACTCAATGAGGGTCTACTGGGAGAGTGGTGCTGGTAGGGGGGTGGTGGCTGTACCTGTTGTTGGGGTGGGCACAGAGGTGTCCCCCATCACCAGGGAACTTCCATCGGGAGAGGTATCTGTGTCCAAACTGTCCCCTCCAGTCTCCGCTGTGGTGCTCCCCTCGTCCTTCGTCCCACTGGTGCCCTGCCCGTCGGTGGACTCGGCCTCCTGGGTCCTGTGGGATGCAGCTCCCTCCATCTCCGGTGCCTCTGCTCCTCCACCAGATAATGGTAATGCACATAAGGACAGGATGTGAAAACAAAAAGGGCGGGGAAGAGACAAAGGATACACTTGGTCAATGGCAGTACCAGCACCACCGTTGGTGTACACAACACACTCACACACAGGGAACTGCCCTACACACTAGGCAATGCACTACCAGTAACAATTCTAGTCACCAGGCCATGGGTTGGGACACATACCGCCAACTGCAGCATTCCTGAGACCCACACACCCCTGCCCTGTAATAGATGCCTACTAGCTAGGTTGGAGGAATTTCACATCAGAACCCTGACCAACATGGGACCTACTCTGCAATGTCAGCCCCGGCAGAGGGGCACCCACAGGCCCACATCCCCCACCTGGATACCACCCCACCAGGCGTAAGTTGTATTGAAGGGATCTGTACTCACCCCCTTGTTGCTGCTGTGATGCCCCCAAGTGCCCATCCAACTCCGGATAGGCCACCAGCAGTATGCGGGCCATCAGGGGGGTCAGGGTTTGACAGGCACTCCTTCCTCGATGGGAGGCCAGCCCCCGTCTGGGACTCCTCTGTCTTCTGTGCCCAGCCTCTCACGTCCTCCCACCGTTTCTGACAGTAGGTGCTCCACCTGCCATAGACTCCCAGGGTCCGTACGTCCTTGGTGATGGCACGCCATACACCCTTCTTTTGATTGGCGCTGACCTGCAGAGAAATACACACAGGGAAAGGTATTAGTCCGACCGTCCTGCCTGTTACTCTCATGGTCCACCATGACCCTTCCCATCCTCATTAGCACAGACATGGCCCAGCATACATGCTGCACACTGCCCAGGGCTCATCTACCAACCCCCCTACACAAGGCCTTCACACACAGCACTCCATGTATTCATGCCCCATGCATCGTACTCTCAGTGTACTCACCTGTTGATCTGGAGGCCCATACAGCAGTCGGTACTGGGGTAGGACCCCATCCACTAGTCGCTCCAACTCTGCTGAAGTGATGGCAGAGGCCCTTTCCCCAGTCACACGTGCCACGGTAGTTTCCAGACACAGGTGATAGCAGCACATGCAGTGTAGGTCCTCTCCTGTTGAAGGTCAAGTAGCAAGTGAGTGAACAAATAGAAAATGACTGTGACGTCCGTGGCGGTGCGTACCGTCACCACTGGTGTACATCACAATTGGCCAATGATAACCAATGAGGAGTTTCACAGCGGTTCTCAATTGCCTCCCGCAATTTCGAACAACGTCAGCGGAATTACATCATTTCCATCTGTCCCTCCATACTGGACAGACAGATGCCATTTCAACGGGGGCAGGCCACAGATCCTAACTGCATCACAGTTCACAATTTCACATTCTGGACAGATGTCATCAAAATATTGTAACAATCACAATCTGCATTGAACTGAAAGTGGGTCAAATGTACAGATATTGACCAGCTGCTCACTCTTTTACCCATTAGAATGCAACCGCTGCGGATGAATAGGAGATGGAGACATTCTCCCCATTTACAGACCCCTGGTGGACTTGGTGACACTCGAGGACATACACATTATCCTCACCAATAGACTGGACAGGGCCACAATCACAGAGCAGTGTGCCTAATTGCATCTTGACCTGATATCTGCTATCCGTCACCCCACTGGGATCCCCCCTCTTGTGCAAGTGCTATCTGTATTCCATTTCCTGGCAACTGGTTCTTTCCAAGTGACAGTGGGCTTGGCAACAGGAATGTCACAGCCACTGTTCTCAATAGTGCTGACCAGAGTGTTGTTTGCTCTGATTAAACACATGTGCAGCTACATCGTTTTCCCCCAGGTGGAGGATTTGGCCATAGTAAAGGCTGACTTCTGTGCAATGGGACATATCCCCAACCTCATTGGTGTGATTGATGGGACACATATTGCATTTGTCCCCCCCGGCAAAATGAACAGGTGTTCAGAAATCGTAAACGTTATCACTCGTGTGTTTGGCGGACCAGTACATCTCCAATGTCAATGCTAACTATCCTGGGTCGGTGCATGATGCTTTCATAATGAGGAATAGCAGCATCCCAAATGTGATGGCCCAACTCCAGAGGCACAGGGTGTGGCTAATAGGTGAGCCCTGGTTCCCAACCAGTGAATGTTGGTGTATGGGTATGGTGTGGACCATAAGGGTTAGTGTGTGGCTTACAGTTCTCCCTCAATATTTGCAGGTGACTCTGGTTACCCCAACATGTCATGGTTACTGACCCCAGTGAGAAATCCCAGGACAAGGGCAGAGGAATGTTACAATGAGGCACATGGGCGAACAAGAAGGATTATTGAACATACCTTTGGCCTCCTGAAGGCCAGGTTTCGTTGCCTCCATCTAACAGGTGGATCCCTGTGCTCCTCACCCAAGAAGATCTGCCAGATCATCGTGGCATGCTGTATAATGCACAACCTTGCCATGCGATGCCATGTGCCTTTTCTGCAGGAAGAGGAGACTTGAGATGGCCGTGTGGCAGCAGTGGACCCCGTGGACAGTGAAGATGAGGAGGCAGAGAATGAGGATGAGGACAACAGAAGTGCAGTCATTTACCAATACTTCCAATGACACACAGGTAAGACAGTGTTTTTCACATTTCATTGACAGTTTGATGTGTGACATTGTCACTGGCAGGCTGAGAATTCCTACTTCTATGCCCACTCACGGTATCCATTGGTATCTCTTTTTGCAGATGTTGATGCCCCACTATTGCTCCTGCTGTTTTCAGTGCAGCCAACTACAGGTCTTTTCTTTGTAAACATTACTGTACAGTTGAATTGCAATGTTTGATCCTTGTTAAACAAATACATTTTGATATCATTTGACATACTCCATACTTGTATTTTTTCGAAGTGTGTTTATTGCAGTGCTCTGAAGAAAAGGGGGAAGTGCAATGGGCTGGGGTGATGATGGAGGAAAGTCCAGGTTAGAGTCCAGTCTATTTGTATCAAAGGTGCATTGTCCAAGAGGGCATAGGAAGGGGAGCAATTGCAGTTCAAGGTGGACAGGGTGCCTGAGTGGGACAAAAGGGTGACATTCAGGAGAGTCTCATTTACTGACAGGGGCCTTGGCAATATTATCTTGCTTCTGCCTGGACCTGGATCGCACGGAACATTTGCAGGGTGGTTCTTCTTCTGCAGGGGGAGGGGTGCTGGTGGCTTGTTCGTCCTGTGGCGGGGCCTCCTGTCCACTAGCGGCAGCGGAGGTGGAGGGCTGTTCGGAAGTCTGGATAGTGGCAGGGGCCCGCTGTTGTGCCACTGCCTCTTTCATACTGTTGGCCATGTCTGCCAGCACCCCTGCAATGGAGACCAGGGTGGTGTTAATGGCCTTCAAGTCCTCCCTGATCCCCAGATGTTGTCCCTCCTGCAGCCGCATGTTCTCCTGCATCTTGTCCAGAATCTGGCCCAGCGTATCCTGGGAATGTTGGTATGCTCCCAGGATCGCGGTTAGTGCCTCCTGTAGAGCCGGGTCCCTGGGCCTGTTCTTCCCCTGGCACACAGCAGTCTTCCCAGCTTCCCTGTTGTCCTGTGCCTCTGTTCCTTGAAACGTGTGCCCACTGCCACTGACCCAGGTCCCTGATTGTCCTGGGATTGTGGTGTGCCCTGGGGTCCCTGTAGTGGTGGACACACTGCTGTTTGACGTATCCTGGGGACAGAGGTATGGGCCCACTGGGTGGGTGTTGTGGTGGTGTTTCCTGAGGGTGGAGGCTCTGTGGTGGTGTGAGAGGGTGCCTTGATAACCGACAGTCCAGAGGTCCCTGATGGGCCAGGTTGGTCATCCAGATCCAGGTGACCAGAGCTGCTGTCATCACTGTGGGCCTCTTCTGTGGGGGGCCTGGATGTTGCTGGCACCCCTTCTCCGGTGACATTGGGTGGGGTACCTGTGGGGATGTAAATGTAGTGTTATTGTATCTGTGTGTGACATCTTGTGCATGGGTGTGTTGCCCTCTATGGTTGTTATTGCCCTGGCAGCTTTGCCTTGTGTGAGTTGTTATTTGGTGGGTTAGGTGATTCTCTCTAGTGTGCATGCTGTAGTGATAGGTGTTCATGCAGGTCTGTGAGTGGTGTCCATGCATTGGTATGGCATGCAGGGCTTGGCATTGGGATGAGTGGGTTGTGATGGTGGGGTGTGTGGGAAGTAGTGGAGTGATGGGAGTGAGGGTAAGGGTGGGGTATGTGATGGCATGCAGGTGGGGGGGTGATAGTAATAGAGAGTTGACTTACCCGAGTCCAGCCCTCCTGCTACTCCTGCTAGGCCCTCAGGAGCATGATCGTCAAGACTTGCTCCTCCCATGTTGTCAGTTGTGGGGGAGGAGGTGGGGGTCCACCGCCATTACTCTGTATTGCGAGCTGGTGCCTTGCTGCAATGGAACGTACCTTCTCCAGTAGGTTGTTCCACCTCTTTCTGATGTCATCCCTGGTTCTGGGGTGCTCTCCCATGCTTTTGACCTTGTCCACGATTCTCCACCATAGCTCCATCTTCCTTGCAATGGATATCTGCTGCACCTGTAATCCAAATAGCTGTGGCTTTACCCTGATGATTTCCTCTACCATGATCCTTAGGTCCTCCTCAGAGAATCTAGGGGGTCGTTGTGGTGCATGGGTGTAGTGTGAGTGGTGTGGGAGAGGGAGTGTAGGGTGATGTGTTGGGGTGTGTGATGTAAGGTGTGTGGGTGGTGTACAGGTGATGGTGGTATGTGGCTCTGGTTGTGTGAGAGCTCCTACTGTCAATTATTTGTAGTCGTAAGGGGTTGTGGGTACTGTGTGTGTGTTTCATAGTGGTGTGGGTGTGTGGGTGTGTTGATGTGGTGTATGTATGGGTGTCAGATGTGTGTAGTTTGAATTGACCAATGCGGTGTTGTTTTGTACGTGTGTGTGTATTTTGAGCACAGCAGTATGCACCGCCAATGGTATACCGCCATTGAATGTCTGCTGTGGTGATTTGTGGGTCATAATGTTATGGGCGTTGTTCTGTTGGCGTAACGGTGTGGGTTTTGATACCGCCAGTTTATCACTGACCTTTGGGCTGGTGGATTTGTATGTGTAGGTGAATAGTGACAGATTGGTGTGTGTGTGTGTCTCATAATATGGTTAGCAGATGTCCGCCACAGTGGCAGTATGTTGGCGGCAGTCAGCATGGCGGTAAGTGGAATTTACTGCCAATGTCATAATGAAGGCCTAAGGGGGTCATTCTGACCTCGGCGGTAAAAGGCCCTTACCGCCGGTCAGAAGACCGCCATAACACCGCCGCGGTTAACCGCCACGGTCATTCTGACCCACAACGGCCAAACCTCCAAAAATCCGTCCTCCACTGCAGCCCGCCACATCAGCGGGCAGCGAGAAACTGGAGATGACCAAACCTCCACCGTCACGCCAACAGAAATACGCCCATGCCATTACGACCCACGAATCCACACGGCGGTCATTCAAACGCGGTATTCCATTGGTGCTACACACCGCCGCGGTCAGAATACACACACAGCACCAAAACACAGCCACATTGGACAATTTGAAATACACACACCTGATACACATACACACACCACTCCCACACAATCAACCAACTATAAAACACACACCCACATCACCCACAAACCCCTGCGACCATAATTACTGAGAGAAGGAGAGAGAGACACAGCAGACAATCCATAGCAAGACACACTGAGGCACACTACACCATCACACACACCACATAGTAGCACAAAGCACCACTCACCAACATACTTATCATCACATACACCACCCCACACCTCACCCACACCACCCCATGGCACCCCAAAGGCACCCACACTTTTCGGACCAAGAACTCCGGGTCATGGTGGAGGAAATCCTAAGAGTGGAACCCCAGCTCTTCGGCTCGCAGGTGCAGCACACCAGTATAGCTAGGAAGGCGGAGCTATGGCAGCGGATCGTGGACAGGGTCAACGCGGTGGGACAGCATCCCAAGAATAGGGAGGACATCGGCAAAAGATGGAACGACCTACGGGGGAAGGTCCGATCGATGGTCTCCAGGCACAACATCGCGGTCCAGAAGACTGGTGGCGGCCCCCCACCCACCCCTCCCGAATTCACATCGTGGAAGCAAGACGTCTTGAACATCCTGCATCCTCAGGGCCTCGCAGGAGTAGCCGGAGGAATGGACTCTGGTAAGTCCAATCTCAACTACTATATCCCCCCCACCCCACCAGCATGCCAACCCACACCCCCACCCTCACCCCCAACCCCCCAGCACACATCCTCCCTGACAATGTCTCACCAGCACAACCCACCCATCCCAACACCAACTCCTGCATGCCAACACAAATCATGGGCACCCATCACCTAAGCATGACCACTGCACTAACCCCCCCCCCCACTAACTACCCTCACAACACCTCCCTCAAGGGAATGCCTGCACTGGGGGACAAGGGCACCCATAACACGCACGCTATTGCACACACAGAAACAATAACCAAACTCTCTTACCCCATGCAGGACCCGAACGACAACACACCAGCCAGGAGGGTCCAGAAGTGTCCATCCCACCACCGGAACAGGCCCACACTGAGGATAGCAGCTCTGTCGACAGTGAACCTGATGACCAGCCCGGACCATCGGGGACCTCTGGGCAGTCGGTTCCCCTCAGGCAGCCACAGGCCACACCAGACCCGACCCCCTCTGCCAACACCAGCACAGCTCCCACCCAGCGGGCCCATGCCTCTGTCTCTAGGACAGCTCAATCAGCGGTGTGTCTGCCACTACAGGGCACCCAGGCTAACCCAACACCCCAACAACAACAGGGACCTGGGGGCAGTGGTAGCGGGCACACCGTCCAGGGATCAGAGGCCGGGGGAAACCGGGCAGCTCGGAGGGCTGCTGTGCGACAGGGGGGGGAGGAGAGGCCCAGGGAACCCACTCTCCAAGAGGCCCTCACCACCCTCATGGCGGCATACCACCACTCCCAAGAAACGATGGCGACGGTACTGGCCAGGTTCACTGAGATCCAGGCACAGCAGGAGGAACGCTACATGGGGTTCAGGGAGGAGCTGAGAATCATCGGGACCGCAGTGGGGACCATCGTCCTGGCCCTCCACAGGATAGAGGACGCGTTGCGGGACCATGGTGCACCACACAGGGCCCCTGTCACTAGCCCGGACCAGGTACAGCCTACCACCTCCGCCGGCGCTAGTGGACAGGAGGTCCCAACACCTCGACAGCCCCCCAGAACCCCACCTCCTGCTGAAGAACAACCACCCCGTAAGAGGAGCCTGAGACCAAAAAAAAAGACAGAGTAGGATGTCAAGACCCCCGCCAGCAGGACATACCCCCTCAAGTCTTCCCACTGTCCCACATTGCCACCCTGTCCAACCATGAACTGCGTATGCTCCATCCTTCCACAGGCAAAAGGACAATGCACCTGTGAGACTGAGAACTGGACTCTGCCATGGATATTCCTCCACCCCCACCCATCACCCTTAGAATCACATGTACCGATATCTAGCACTGTAAATAAATCACATTTTGCACACAAATCTGTTTTGAGTCATGCTGTATTATTAACAAATGTATTACATATTACTGTTCAATTTCTGTTCTGTCAATTAGTCATGACAACATACCAATGTCAATACGCTGTATTTAATGGGCGAACCAAGCAGAAGTCAGGTACTGAGACAGACAGCACTGAGAAGGGAAGGGAAAGGCAAAAATTAATGAAAAACATCTGTGGGGAACTACAGAAAGTACAAATGCAGGAGGCTATAAGCAATTGTGAAATGGCGTGGGTGATTCTTACCTGTGTGTTACTGGAAATACTGTTGTATCACTCTGTCCCTATTGTCTGTGTCGTCCTCAGAGTCTTCCTCCTCTTCACTCTCCACAGGCTCCACGGCTTCTACAACACCACCATCTGGACCATCCTCCTGCAGGAAAGGCACCTGGTGTCGCAAAGCCAGGTTGTGGAGCATACAGCACGCCACGATGATATGGCACACCTTCTTTGGTGAGTACATTAGGGATCCACCTGTCATATGCAGGCACCTAAACCTGGCCTTCAGGAGCCCAAAGGTTCGCTCAATCACCCTCCTAGTACGCCCATGGGCCTCATTGTACCGTTCCTCTGCCCTGGTCCTGGGATTCCTCACTGGGGTCAATAGCCACGGCAGGTTGGGGTAACCAGAGTCACCTATTAGCCACACACGCTGTCTCTGTAGCTGTTCCATCACATAGGGAATGCTGCTATTTCGCATAACATACGCGTCATGCACTGACCCTGGGAACTTGGCATTTACATGGGAGATGTACTGGTCAGCCAAACAGACCACCTGGATATTCATTGAATGGTAATTCTTCCTGTTCCTGTACACCTGTTCATCGTCATTTGGGGGGACTAAAGCCACATGGGTCCCATCAATTGCACCAATGATGTTGGGGATGTGTCCAAGGGCATAGAAATCAGCTTTCACTGTAGGCAAATCACCCTCCTCTGGGAAAATGATGTAGCTCCGCATGAGTTTCATCAGGGCAGACAACACTCTGGATAAGATCTTGGAAAACATAGGCTGAGACATCCCAGATGACATGGCCACTGTTATCTGGAATGAGCCAGTTGCAAAGAAATGGAGGACAGACAGAACCTGCACTAGAGGGGGAATTCCTGTGGGTTGGCGGATGGGGGACATCAGGGCTGGCTCCAGCTGGGCACACAGTTCATGGATGGAGGCTCGGTCAAGTCGGTATCGTAGTATTATGTTGCGTTCTTCCATTGTGGACAGGTCCACCAGCGGCCGGTACACGCGAGGATTCCTCCTTCTCATCGCTAGTCCCAGCGGACGGTGCCTAGGAAGGAGAATATGGAGTACAGAGTCAATCCACTCACAGGTACGTACAACACAGCTTGCACAGTACAGGTAAATGTATGGTTTGATATGTTTGTATGTGTGCCATTGCAAGGCCTAGGCCTGTGTGACGCATTAGAAATTAAGCCATGTGGGCCCTTGAAATGGCCGATGCCTGACCTGTGAAGTGGGACAATGGGATGTGAGGTCACTGCGCTGGCGGGGCACACCGTGGCGGTAGGCGGTCGAAGACCGCTGTGCGAAGACGCATTGGTTAACATTGAAGCCTATGGGTTTCAGGAGCCAATGACGATGTGCGCCAGCGGTCGCGGGATGCACCGCCGCGGTACGCACCGCCGCGGGCGTGACCGCCATTTTCTATCTGCTCAATCATTCGAGACCTGATCATCCACAGGAGAGGACCTATACTGCAAGTGCTGCTGTGAACTCGGTCTGGAAGTGACAATGGCTGCTGCTACTGGTGAAAGGGCCCCCGCCTTCAGTTCAGAAGAGTTGGAGAAGCTCGTGGACGGGGTCCTCCCCCAGTATGCGCTACTCTACGGTCCTCCAGACCAACAGGTGAGTACACTCAGTGCACATTGAATGGGTTATGCCTGTGTGGAGGGGGGGGGGGATGTAAGTTGGTGGGGTGTGGAGGGAATGAGGAGTGCAGATGAGAGAATGGGAACCATGACAAGGTTGGGGAGGGGGGGGCATGTACTCCAAACATGCAGATATGTGACGGTTTCTCTTTCCCACCCTGTACATGTCAAACAGGTGAGCGCCCACCAGAAAATCGATATTTGGCGTGCCATCGCCAAGGAAGTCCGGAACTTGGGGGTCTACAACAGACGGGGCACCCACTGCCGCAAGAGGTGGGAGGACATCCGCCGCGGAACGAGGAAGACCGCAGAAACACTGCTGGGGATGGCCTCCCGACCTAGGAGGGGTGCCAGTCGCACCATGACCCCCCTGATGTCCCGGATCCTGGCGGTGGCCTACCCTAATTTGGATGGGCGCTTGAGGACAGCACAGCAGACACAAGGGGGTGAGTATCCGCACATTCTCCTATCTGTATGCGCATTGGAGGCGTCTGGGTGGGGGAGGAGGGCTGTGGGTGACATTAGGCCAGGGCGCTCTCTGTAGTGCAGTCCGCTCCGTTAGGCATGGCCCTGTGCCCCCGCCCCCCACCTCTGTAGGGTGCCAAGTGCAGCTACCCATGCTCCAGCATCACACATGTGCGCGTGTGTTGTCCCTAGACCTGTTTGCCTAGTCAGAAGTACTGAGTAGTGTACCCCAAGTTCGCGACTTAGTGCACGAGGCACCTGTGTCTGTCCTCTCCGCAAAGGGTATTGCTAAGGCATGCACTCAACTTTGTTTCATTTCTCCCCCCACCCTAAATCTTTGTCTTCTTGTGTTTTAGCATCATCAGGCGGAGGAGATTTGGCGTCGGAGCAGGTGGGAGCTGCAGGTCACCAGGCCCCGGTGGGCACTGACACAGACACCGAGGGCACCAGTGATCCGGAGGGCGAGGGGAGCACCAGCGACACGGACACGTCCTCGTTTGGGAGCTCCCTAGCGGTGGCGGCACCATCTGTCCCCCCCGCAACAACAGGTACAGCCGCCACCCAGCGCACCAGCACCGCCCTCCCAGCAGCCCCTCAGTCTTCGCTCCGTGGCCGCTCGGCCAGGAAGGCGCGCGTCTCCTTCGCCCCAGGCACCTCAGCCCCTGCCTCTGTTACCCCTGCTGCCCTCAGTGCGGAGCTCATTGACCTGGTGAGGACGGTCATTGTTGGGCAGACTACCCTTCTGAATGCCATCCAGGGGGTGGAAAGGGAGGTGCATCGGAGCAATGCCTACCTGGAGGGCATTCATTCGGGTCAGGCTGCCCATCAACGAGCGTTCACTGCTCTGGCCTCAGCACTGACGGCAGCCATTGTCCCTGTCTCCAGTCTCCCTCTTATATCTGCCTCCACCCTTTCTCTGTCTCCTGTACCTCAACCTATCCCATCCACACCATCAGACCAGCCTGCACACACCTCAACACCCAAGGCCAGCTCATCCAAACATAAGCAACACAGAAAACACAAGCATTCACCCAAGCAACACACAGATGCAGACATATCAACAGTCACTACCACCTCTGTGTCCCCGTCCTCCTCGTCTCCCTCCTCCCTCCCTGTGACATCTACACTCACACCTGCGCACCCCAACATCAGCCAGTTCTTCCACCACCAGCAAACCCTCCACTACAGTCCGCACACCTGCAGTCACCACCCCCACTGGCATTTACACGTCCCCTGTGTCCTCTCCCACTGTCACCCCCTCTTCCAAGACACATAAACGCAGGCAGACACCCAAACAACAGCCAACCACCTCACCACAGCCTACGTCCCAGTCACCTGCACCCAAGGACAGCACACCTGGCTCTCATACAACCACATCCTCTTCCTCCACTTCTCTCACCACTACTCCTACCCCTTACCTTGGTCCCAAGAAAAATTACCTCTCCAGTTTTGACCTCTTTCCCTCCCCCGACCCACCCCCTCCAACTGGGAAAAGTCCCAAGGGCACCTCAGCCACCACCAGCCCAACTTCTACAGTGCAAGTGGTGCATGGCATGTGGAGTCCACCCTTTGGCGGCAGTAACACTTCGGTGAGCAGCAAGGGGACAGCCAGCCCCCCCCCAGGCAAGAGGACCCGGAAATTGAAGGGCCGCCGTGAGCGGACAGAGACGGCTGCCCCCAAGGAGGTGACTCCGGCCACTTCACCGGCCACAGCAGCCAGGGGAGGCAAGGGCCCGAGAGCCCCATCTAAGGAGCGGAAGGACAGCAGGGCGGAGAGGACAACCACCAGGAGCGCGGAGCAGGAGGGCCCCACAAGCCCCATCCCGGCTGCAAGGGACGACACCAAAGGGCCCAGGACTCACTCCCCGAAGGGGCCTGACACAGCACGGTCGGAGGGCGAGTGAGCAGGGTGTCCAGGCCAGGTATGACTCCCTTGACATACTGCAAGAGCACCGCTGAACAGGGCCCCGCCGTGAAGACAGGTACCACTGAACAGGGCCCCGCCGTGAAGACAGGTACCGCTGAACAGGGCCCCGCCGTGAAGACAGGTACCGCTGAACAGGGCCCCGCCGTGCAGAAGAGCACCGCTGAACAGGGCCCGCCGTGAAGACAGGTACCGCTGAACAGGGCCCCGCCGTCTCAAGCACCGCTCCGCTGGGCCCTTCCTGTCAAGCACCGCTCCGCTGGGCCCTTCCTGTCAAGCACCGCTCCGCTGGGCCCTTCCTCTCAAGCACCGCTCCGCTGGACATCGCCATGTCATGCACCGCTGCGCTGGGTCCCGCCGTCTCAGGCACTGTTTATGGTTCACTGTGCCCACCATGCCTCCTCCTTGACCAGTGGACTCTGTAATCCACCTGAGAGACTGTGGCTTTGCACTCCCCAGGATGGCACAGTGGGCAATCCACCCACAGTAGAGACTTGAGAGACTGTGGCTTTGCACTCCCCAGGATGGTCCAGTGGGCAATCCACCCACTGTAGAGACATTGAGAGACTGTGGCTTTGCACTCCCCAGGATGGTACAGTGGGCAACCCACCCACTGTAGAGACATTGAGAGACTGTGGCTTTGCACTCCCCAGGATGGTCCAGTGGGCAACCCACCCACTGCAGAGACTTGAGAGACTGTGGCTTTGCACTCCCCAGGATGGTACAGTGGGCATGGTGGCTCCTCGTGGATCTGGCGTCGTGGACTCATGTGGCTGTGGTGGCCCCCCCTTCCCTTCCCCCTGAGGTGCCTGTAGTTTTGACATCAGATGCCCCTGCAGTGTTCTCTCCAAAGGACTCAGGTCTCGTGTGTGGGCTTTGCCCTTGTTTCGCAGAACCTTGGCCCACGGACATGTTAGATTCGTAGGATGTGTAGGACTTGTTACTTCAGTGATACACTGATGTGTATATCTTTTTGGTTTTTGTAAATATTTTTCACGGTTGCTCAATTATTTCCAGGTGCTTTTTTTGTACATGAAAATGTATTCCAAATTTGGTTGTGTCATTGTATTTTTAAAGGGTCTTTGTGTGGTGTCACTGTGACTTCCTGCTCTGCATTGGTGTGTACATATTGGGGGGGTGGGGGGGTCGCATATGTGTATGCCTGTAACCTTTCTTCCTCCCCCCTCCCGTGTGTCGTAGGTGCAGTACTCACCGTTGACGTCTGCGCCGGAGTTCGTACTCGTGGTAGATGAGCAGGTAGACGAGAGCAGGTATGATGTTCAATTCGGGTTCCATGCTGTCCGGATTCCGCGTGGAGTGTCTCGAGGTGAGCGTTTTCCATTGGAAATGTCTGTTTCCGCCGTGTTTTTATCGGCGGGGCTCCCGCCCCGGAAAAGGTGGCGGATTGGTGGGTCGTGATAGGGTGGGCGGTACATTGTCTGCCGCCTGGCTGTTGGTGGTGACCGCTGCGCTGTTTGTTTGTTCCGCTGTGGCGGTTGGAGTGTTAATGCGGCGGGCTGTGTTGGCGGTTCCCGCCAGGGTCAGAATTGCATTTTTTTGTCCGCCGGCCTGTTGGCGGGTTGGCCGCCGCTTTATCACCGACTGCCAGGGTCAGAATGACCCCCTAAGTCTCTTATCTCTTTACTACTGTCAGGTATATATGAACAACAATGCCTAGAGTTAATCATTCTACAGACTCAGCCATCCTTTACTAAAAGAATATCTAAAGAAAGATGATTTTGAAGAGTCATAGCTCTATCCACAGCTAATTCAGTATCTATCTGGAGTATGGCCCCTGAAAAATTTGTCAGCAGACAACTTTCAAATCTTAATTGAATTCAGGATGACTCCCACTGAAGGGAATCACCACACCAAATATATCTCCCACTGTAGCAGAAGAGGACTCCATCTATCTCTTATGATGTAAGTTAGTCACTTTCGGAAACTTTTTCAGATCCTCCATCTGATAAATCTTTGGGAAAACTATCCCCAAATAACATTTCCCATACCATCCTCTTGGAAGACGGTAATAAGCATTAAGTCCACGAATATAGTAGATCCCTGGAATCGCAGGGTCCTGCCCATTCAACATAACCGTCCATTTACTCTGAAACAAAAACACATGCCTGCATTCACTTGTACCCACAAATAAAGTGTCAGTGCGTGCTTTAGGCTTATATATACAAAGCTTCCCTATGTGGTGTGCATCTAAAGCTAATTTCCCTTGCATTTTAATTGCACTGTAAGCATAATCATTCTTGTAAGTCCTTTGCTCTAAGCCTTTTTCTAATTTCTCTTTTAATTTGTTTCTCCTGTCATCTGTGTGAACTAAGAAGCTCTTCTCTAAAGGTGTAGACAAGCATGTCAAATTATTGCAGTTTGCATAGGCTGTGCCAAACGTCAATGTAAGTTCAAAGAATCCTCTAACTAATACTATGTCATTATCCTTAGCTACATTACTCAAATACCTAATTATAGGAACAAACGAAAACACAAGGTCATGATTCAAATAGAAGTACTGAACATACTCTTGGTTATAAAATCTTGTTAGTAACATACTACAACTTATCCCATGAGTAAGTGGCAGACTATGATATGTGACTCCTTCCTCGACTGATGAAGGAATCTGCGTACACACAAAACAATTCTTCGTATCCATTGTCTCAACATAGTCACTCAATAAACGAAAGAAAACGTTAGAAGAAAGTTCTCCCTGTGCATTAGTATAACCATGCAAATATTTCTCATCTAACTTAAACTTCTCTAATGCCGTTAGTGCAGTAGTCGTCTCAAAAGCAGAAGTATGGTTGGCTCCTTTCGCAACAAGAACAGCCATTACCTCAATCAACACCACAAACAATATCCCACACATTGGGGGTCATTCATGCGGTAGGGGGTGCCGCTGGGCCCCTGGGGGCCCCTGCAGTGCCCATGCCAATGGCATGGGCACTGCAGGGGCCCCCGTAAGAGGGCCCCACTGTGTATTTCAGTATCTGCAATGCAGACACTGAAATACGCGACGGGTGCAAACTGCACCCGTCGCACCCCTGCAACTACGCCGGCTCAATTCTGAGCCGGCGTCCTCGTTGCAGGGGCATTTCCTCTGGGCCGGCGGGCGCTCTTTTGGAGAGCGCCCGCCGGCCCAGAGGAAATGTCTGAATGGCCGCCGCGGTCTTTTGACCGCGGTGCGGTCATTTGGCGGCAGTACCTTGGCGGACGGCCTCCGCCGTCCGCCAAGGTCATAATCACCCCCATAATTGCCAAACCAATACTCATATATTTACAGCGCCTAGCATCAGTACCTCGTTGACTAATGTTACTCATGATCTGTAAAGAATCAGAAAGCAGAAGGAATTTAGAAACTTACAGCAAAAATCAAAAATAGACAACACTTTTTTCAGCAGTTCAGTTTCGCTTCAAGGAACCCTTGTCAAAATCGGTTAGCAGCTTTGTCAAAATCAGGTTTCAAAAGTCAAATCAGGGTATCAATGTATTTTCTGGTTACTTTCAACAGTCTCTTTCTCAATAATTTTCTTTCAGATTATTTCAACAGTTCAGCTCATTAGCTTATTTCATTTCACTTCAAAATATTGACTTGGAACTTCTCTATAAAAACAAAAAGACCTAAACTCTTGCTGCCATTCGTTTGTAGTTGCATATGCCCATTCAGGACCTGGTATCTTCGACTTGCTATTCTCTTTATCTTCAGTTTTCAATCACCATTCAACTCTCCTTCACTTAGATCTTCTTTCCTTGTGGTATCTACTTCATCCTTGATTGTTGGTTCAACAAACACCTCTTTCTTTTTCTCCACTTGCGATTCCAGCCACTTATCTCCTTTCAGTGGACCTTTTGTCAGTTTTCTCTTCCAGACTGAACTCAAACCATTTTCTTGCTCTGTGGTGTTTTCTCTTGACGAACCTGCAACCAGTTCAGGAGAAGTCAGACCACCTTGAATTTGATCCACCTCAACTCCTTCCCCTTCTGGGTTTGGCAATTGCTCTGTTTGTCTGTCAGGATGATCTCCTTTTGAGAAAGCCCTCCGCTGGCTAGACTCTCCTACTGCTTCAGTTGAGCTATGCTCTGCGATACTCTCCTGGAGATTTCCACCCACGTCTCTCACAGGAGTGACTGAACCATCCTCAACGAGCTCATATCCAGTCTCAGTTCCTCTTTGCTCTCCTTCCAGCTCTGAGACTTGTTGCACTGTTGTTGGTAATCTCAACAACGTCTCTTCATGATCCAGTGGACATGCCACTTTCATTGTGTGACTTGCGTGAATCCTGTTCGGGATCCCAGCACACTTCACAGCTGTAGTGGTCATTAGGACCACTTCGTGCGGTCCCTTCCAATGAGGCTCCAAACACGTCTTTCTCATGTGCTTTCGGGCGACAACCCTGTCTCCAGCTCTCAGGTTGTGCCCTGGGTCATGGATCAGTGGCAGTGTGTGGCCTCCACCTGCTGAGAAAAAGACTACATCAGCCAGACCTTTACAGTAATCCAACACTATATCATCTGTAATGTTGACAAGTGCATTTGCTGGCACCGCTGGTAACCGCATTGGTCTGCCCATGAGGATCTCATGAGGTGACAGTCCTGTCTTCCTGTCAGCTGTGTTTCTCATTGACATCAATACTAAAGGCAATGCAGCAGGCCATTTCAAATTCGTAGCTGCACACATCTTTGCAACTCCTGACTTCAAGGCACAATTCATCTGCTGCACTAGTCCTGATGCTTCAGGGCAGTAACTACATTGAAACTTCTGCTCAATGTTTAATGCGGCACACAGTAATTTTATCACTTCATTATTGAAGTGACTTCCCCTATCTGATTCCAAAGAGATCGGAAACCTGAAACACGGTATCAGTTCCCTAAGCAGCAGTTTTGCTACTGTGAGACTATCATTTTGTCGTGTAGGGTATGCTTTAATCCATTCAAGATGCAAACAATCACGAAAAACATATCTCAAACCTCCACACACAGGCATCTCAATAAAATCCATTTGCATTCTGCTGAATGGACCTCCTGCTCTTCCAATGTGGCTCAATTGTCCCTTTCCATGCATTTAATTGTTCAAATGATACAAGGATGGCAAACTGCTTTAGCAACTTGTCTAAACTTCAGGTTGAACCAATCATGTTTGAACAGACAAATTGTGGTGTCCCTCCCAATATGTGCCTGACCATAATAGTAACTTGACAATTTGAGAAAACAGGCTATTTAGCAAAACCAATTGACCCTCCTCAGAAACCCACAATTCATCTTGTCTTTGAACACATTTCAATTAACTCTATGAACTTTTTTCCTCCTTGTCAACATTATTGTATAAAGATTTTAATTCTTCCAAAGTGTCAATTACTTTCAATGCATAGCTTGTACAATTTGTGTCTTCTTCAGGTAACAGTTCCCACTTGTTCTTGAACGATATACAGTTCAATGTGCAAAACCTTGCAACTCGATCCACATATCCATTTCCCAATGACACGTAGTCCTGTGACTTCAGATGTGCACTGCATTTCACCACAGCAATCTTTTCAGGCAATTGTATTGCATGTAATAGCTCTTTTATTCTCTCACAATTTCTCACTGGTGAACCAAAAGAGGTCAGGAAACCTCTCTGTGACCACAATTGACCAAAATCATGAGCTATTCCGAATCCATATTTGCTATCCGTATAAATCATAACCCTAACTTGAGCAGAAACATGGCACGCTCTGGTAAGGGTGACCAATTCCGCTACCTAGGCAGAATACACTCCACGAAGCCAGGAAGCTTCCAAGGTACCAGTAATTGTGCACACAGCATATCCTGCTCCCACTGTCCCTATATTGTCTCTCAGACAAGAACCATTAACAAAGATAATTTGGTCATTTCTTCCAATCGGGTATCTCTAATGTCAGGTCTCCGTTTTGTGCACAACTCAGTTACTTCGAGACAGTCATGTTCAACGTCTTCCTCTTTTTCGATTTCAACATTTTCACTCAAAAGTAAGGTTGTCGGGTTCAGCACTGTACACCTTTTCAAAGTTACATTAGGCGTCCCCAAAATGCTCATCTCATATCTAGTCAACCTCGCACCAGTCAAGTATTAGTTTTTTGTCCTTGTCAGTAAAATCTCAATAGAGTGAGGGACCATTACAGTCAGGGGATATCCCATCACCACACCCTCACACTGTGAAAGACTTTGACCAACTGGGGCAACTGCACACAGAAAACCTGGTAATGCTGCTGCAACTGGGTCCAAAGTAGATGAAAAATATGCTACTGGGCGATGAGTGCCTCCATGGACCTATGTCAAGACAGACAATGAACATGCATCACGCTCATGACAAAACAATGTGAAAGGCTTTGGCCCTCATTACAACCCTGGCGGTAAATGCCACCTACTGCCGTGCAGACGGTCGCCAAGATACCGTGACGGCAGTGGTAATCCGCCACAGGTATTATGACCCACACAGAGAATCCCGCCACAATACAGACACCCACACAAGTCTGCCAGATCAAAGGTCAGTGATAAACTGGCGATAGCAAAATCCACACCATTACGCCAACAGGAATACGCCCACAGTATCACTACCCACGAATCAACGCAGTGGTCTTTCAACCGCGGTAAACCATTGGCGGTACACACCTCTGCGCTCAAAATACACACACACTTACAAAACCACACAACATTGCACAATTCTAACTACACACACCTGACACACATACACACACCACACCCACACACTCATACCTCTATAAAACACACACCCACATTACCCACAACTCTTTCAATGAAAAACAGAGAGACCAAGAACAGAGAGACAATCAGAGAGCACACACTCACTCAGAGGCACAGAACACCATCACTCATACACCATCCACGCATACCACATCATACATCCCAACACATCACCCCACACATCACCTCACACATATCACTCACACCACATCATGGCACCTCAAAGACACCCCAGGTTTTCTGAGAAGGAGCTAAGGGTCATGGTGGAGTAAATCATCCAGGTAAAGCCACAGCTATTCAGATCACAGGTGCAGCAGACATCCATTGCAAGGAAGATGGAGCTACGGCGGAGAGTCATCAACAGGGTCAATGCCGTATGACAGCATCCAAGAACACAGGATGACATCAGGAAGAGGTGGAACGACCTAGGGGGGAAGGTGCGTTCCATGGTATCAAGACACCACATAGCAGTACAGAGGACTGGCGGTGGACCCCCACCTCCTCCCCCACAACTAACAACATGGGAGGAGCAAGTCGTGTTGATCATACATACTGAGGGCCTTGCAGGAGTAGCAGGAGGACTGGAATTTGGTAAGGCAAATCTTAACTACTTTATCCCCCCACCCTACCTGCATGCTATCACATACCCCTACCCATACCCTCTCTCCCATCACTCCATCACCTCACATCCACCCCACCATCACAACCCACACATCCCAATACCAAGCCCCGCATGCAACAACAATGCATGGACAGACATCACAGCCCTGCATGGACACCCATCACCACAGCATTCCCAGTAGAGAGACTCACCCAGCCCACACTATCAGCAATCACACAAAGCCAAGACGACAGGGAAAGCACAATTCAATAAGGGAAACACACCCATTGCACAAGATGGCACACACAGATACAATAACAATGCATTTGCATCCCAACAGGACCCCTACCCAACGTCAACGGACAGGAGGTGCCAGCTACATCCAGTCCTCCCCCAGAAGAGTCCCACAGTGATGACAGCAGCTCTGCACGCCTGGACTACGATGACCAACCTGGCCCATCTGGGACCTCTGGACAGTTCGTTACCCTGCCACAGTCCCAAACCACCACAGAGCCTCCCCCTCAGGAAACACCAGCACAGCACCCACCCAGCAGGCCCATGCCACTGTTCCAAGGACACGTCAATCAGCAGTGTGTCCACCACTACAGGACCCAGGACACCCCACAAACACAGGACGATCAGGGACCTGGGGTCAGTGGCAGCGGGCACACGGTTCAGGGGACAGAGGCACAGGATAACAGAGAAGCTGGGAGGACTGCTGTGCGACAGGTGGAGGACAGGCCCAGGGAACCCACTCTCCACGAGGCACTCTCAAACATCATGGGAGCACACCACTATTCCCAGGAGACCAGGGGAACGGTACTGGCCAAGTTTCAGGACACCCAGCGGCTGCAGGAGGGACAGTACATAGGGGTCAGGGATGACCTCACAAAAATCTACACCATCCTGGTCACCATTGCAGGGGTGCTGGCTGATATGGGCAAGACGTTGAGGGAGGCAGTGGCACAACAAAGGGTCCCTGACACTAGCCAAACTGAGGAACAGCCTTCCACCTCCCCTGGTGCTAGTGGACAGGAGGCCCAGCCACTGGACCAACAGGCCACCAGCACCCCACCCCCTGCAGAAGGAGAACAAGCCCGCAAACGGTCCCTGCAATCCGGGCAGAAGACAGAGAACATTGCCAAGCCCCCCGCCAGGAAATAGGACCCACCTGATTGTCACCCTGCTGTCCCACTATGTTACCCTGTCCACCTTGAACTCCCATTGCTCCCCTTCCTATGCCCCCTTGGACATTGCACCTGTGATGCCATGAGACTGGACTCTACCATGGACCTTCCTCCACCATCACCCCAGCCACTTGCACGTACCCCTATACGTATTAGCACCTAAATAAACACCCTTGAAACAAATACCAATCTGGAGTCAGTCAGATGATTCACAAATGTATTAGTACAGCATTAGCAAAGCATTGCAAGGTATATGTTCATTAACTCATACCAATGTATGACAGTTGTACACATAGCAGAAGCCTGAATGGGGTACACAGATCTGATAAAAGGAAACCCAAAGGGAACAGTCAGTGACCATTGACAGAGGGTAAGAGGCTGCCATGTACAATGTCCTAAAGTATACTTAAATGTGAAGAGGAGTTACAGTCTCTGATCTGTGTGTCACTGGAAGTACTGCAGGATAATGTTTGTTCTATTGTCAACATCTTCTTCCTCTGACTCCTCTTCCACACTGTCCACAGGCTCCAGCGCTGCCACAAGACCATCACCAGGCTCATCCTCCAGCAGAAAAGGCACCTGGGGCCATATTTATACTTTTTGACGCAAAACTGCGCTAACGCAGTTTTGCATCAAAAAAATTAGCGCCGGCTAACGCCATTCTGAAGCGCCATGCGGGCGCCGTATTTATTCAATGACGTTAGCCGGCGTTAGCCGCCGGCGCTGCCTGGTGTGCGTGAAAAAAAACGATGTACACCAGGCAGCGCCGGCGTAGGGGGATATGGAGCTTGGGCGCCAAAAAATGGGGCAAGTCAGGCTGAGGCAAATTTTTCGCCTCAACCCGATTTGCGCCATTTTTTTCGACTCCCAACCCCCATAGAAATGACTCCTGTCTTAGCAAAGACAGGAGTCATGCCCCCTTGCCCAATGGCCATGCCCAGGGGACTTCTGTCCCCTGGGCATGGTCATTGGGCATAGTGGCATGTAGGGGGGCACAAATCAGGCCCCCCTATGCCACAAAAAAAATAAAAATAAAATACCTACCTGAACTTACCTTAATGTCCCTGGGATGGGTCCCTCCAGCCCTGGGTGTCCTCCTGGGGTGGGCAAGGGTGACAGGGGGTGTCCCTGGGGGCATGGGAGGGCACCTCTGGGCTCCTTCTGAGCCCACAGGTCCCTTAATGCCTGCCTTTTCCAGGTGCTAAAAAACGCTGCAAAAGCGGCCGTACGTCATTTTTTTTGACCCGCCCACTCCCGGGCGTGAATTTTGCCCGGGAGTGTAAATACGGCGCACATGCCTCGGAGTAAATTTTTTAGACGGGAACGCCTACCTTGCATATCATTAACGCAAAGTAGGTGTCCACGCTAAAAAATGACGCAAACTCCATGGACTTTGGCGCTAGACGCGTCTAACGCCAAAGTATATATATGGAGTTAGTTTTGCGGCAAAATTGCGTCAAAAAAAACGACGCAATTCCGGCGCAAACAGAGTATAAATATGCCCCCTGGTGTCTCAATGCCAGGTTGTGCAACATAGAGCATGCCACGATGATCTGGCACATCTTCTTGGGTGAGTAGTACAGGAAGCCACCTGTCAGATAGAGGCACCGGAATCTGGCCTTCAGGAGGCCAAATGTCCTCTCAATATTCCTCCTAGTTCGCCCATGTGTCTCGTTGTAACATTCCTCTGCCCTTGTCCTGGGATTCCTCACTGGGGTCAGTAGCCATGACAGGTTGGGGTAACCAGAGTCACCTGCAAATATCGAAGGACAATTGTGAGACACACACTAACCATTAGGGACAACCCCATACCCAGACACCTACTCATTCTGTGTGGGGACCGTGGCCTCACCTATTAGCCACACCCAGTGCCTCTGGAGTTGGCCCATCACATAAGGGATGCTGCTATTTTGCAAGATATAGGCGTCATGCACAGAGGCAGGATATTTGGCATTCACATGGGAGATGTACTGGTCCGCCAAACACACAATTTGCACATTCATTGAATGATAACTTTTTTATTCCTGTATGCCTGATCATTTCTGCGGGGGGGACAAATGCCACATGGGTACCATCAATGGCATCAATGATGTTGGGGATATGCCCCAGGGCATAGAAGTCAGCTTTCACTGTGGCCAAATCCTCCACCTGGGGGAACACAATGTAGATGCGCATATGTTTCAGCAGGGCAGACAACACCCTGCTCAACACGTTTGAGAACATTGGCTGAGACATTACCTGATGCCATGGCCACTGTAGTTTGGAAGGAGCCACATGCCAGGAAATGGAGCACTGACAGGACCTGCACTAGAGGGGGGATACCTGTGGGCTGGCGGATAGCTGACATCAGTTCTGGCTCCAGTTGGCCACACAATTCTTGGATTGAGGCACAATCAAGTCTGTATGTGATTATAATGTGTCTGTCCTCCATTGTCGACAGGTCCACCAGGGATCTGTACACCGGAGGATGCTGCCATCTCATGATCTGCCTCAGCGGCTGTAGCCTATGGAGGAGAACGGTGAGCAGAAGGTCATTTACCACATAGATACCACAACTGTGTCTGAATTAATGTTACAGAAGCAGTGTGTGAAATCGAGAGTCAGTATATGTGCTAATATGTGTTGTGACGCAGTTACGTGCTATGCCATGTGCCCCCCTGAAATGCCGGCTGCCTGACCTGTGAGGAGGGACAAGGGGAAATGAGGTAAGTGCGCTGGGGTTGTGCTGCATCACAGTAGGCGCTCTAAGAACGCCGCGCAACTCCGCATTTGTTATCATTGGGCCCTATGGGTTCTAGGAGCCAATTGTGATGTACGCCGGCAGTGACGGTACCCACCGCCGTGAACGTCACCGCCATTTTCTACCCATTCACTCACTTGATACCTGACCTTCAACAGGAGAGGATGTACACTGCAAGTGCTGCTGTGACCTGTGTCTGGAAGCGACAATGGCTCATGTGTCTGGGGAAAGGGCCCCTGCCTTCACTGCGGAGGAGTTGGAGAAACTGGTGGAGAAACTGGTGGATAGGGTCCTCCCCTACTACACGCTACTTTACGGTCCTCCAGACAAACAGGTGAGCACACTGTGAGCATGATGCGTGGGCAATACCTGTTTGGAGAGGTGTGGATGTAAGCCACATGTTGGGGGGTGCTGAGGCATCCTGGCCTGACTGCTGGATGAGAGGTGGTCAGTGTATGTGCATCAGGGCATGGGTGAGAACTGGTGGGCAATGAGTATGACAGTCCGGACGGGTGAGTAATTACATTTTTTGCTACCATCTAGGTCAGCGCCCACGAGAAGAAGGGTATTTGGCGTGCCATCGCCAAGGAGGTGCGGACCCTAGGGGGTGTATCACAGGTGGAGCAGGACCTGCACCGCTGGACCAAGAAGACGGCGGAGGCCCAGCTGGGGCTGGCCTCCCAACGTGGAAGGGGTGCCCGTTGCACCATGACCCCCCTGATGTTCTGCATACTGATGGTGGCCTATCCGAAATTGGATGGGCACTTGAGGGCATCACAGCAGCCACAAGGGGGTGAGTACAGTTTCAGAAAGCTGACTTTGTGCACTTTAGGAACTAGATGGCTGGGGGAGGTGGGCTGTGGGTGCCCCTAGGCCAGGGGGCTCATGCCAGGGTAGGTCCCTTATTTGCAGATCCTCTAGCACCTCTACCCCAATGAGACAAGTGGCCAACTACTACTGGGCAGGGTCCTATGGGTGTCAGGTGTGCAGGTGCTGGCATTAGACATTGTACCCCATGGGCTGGTGACTACCTTAGTGAGTTTTTGGGCATGGCCTAGTGCATAGGGCAGCTCAGTGTCTGTTGTGTATGCCAGCGGTAGTGGTGTTGCTGGCATTGACCATGTGTGTCCTCTGTCTATCCCCCCTTCTTGTTATGTCACCCTGTCCTTGTGTGCATTAGCATCATCTGGCATAGGAGCAGAGGCACTGGCGACAGAGGGAGCTGCATCCCACATGGCCCATGAGGCTGAATCCAAGGAGGGTGAAGCCACCAGTGGGATGGAGGGCGAGGGGAGCTCCATGACAAGGACAGGAGGGGGACCAGTGACAGAGACTCCTCCTCTGATGGAAGCTCCCTGGCGGACACCTCTGTGCCCACCGCAACAACAGGTACAGCCGCCACCCCGTCTACCAGCACCACCTTCCCAGCAGCCCCTCAGCGTGTTTCCCGTGCCCACTCCCCCAGGAGGGTGGGCATCTCCTTCGCCCCAGACACCTCAGGCCCTGCCCCAGTCAGCCCTGCTGTCCTCAGTGAGGAGGCTATTGACCTCCTGAGATCACTCACTGTTGGGCAGTCAACCATTCTGAATGCCATCCAGGGTGTTGAGAGGCATTTGCAAAAAAAAATGCATACCTGGAGGGCATTCATTCTGGCAGCCCAAAAGAGAGCATTTCAGGCTCTGCCCTCAGCACTGATGGCAGCCCTTGTCCCTTTGTCCAGCCTCCCCCTCCAACTTCCACTACCCAGACCCAATACCCTCTACCTCAGCCTATCCCAAGCACACCTTCAGACCAGCATGCACACACATCAACACACAAAAGTGGCTCAGGAAAACATAAGCACCACACATCATCACACAAGCATTCACACAAGCACCATACCCATGCACACATACCAACATCCGCTTCCTCCACTGTGTCCCCCTCCTCCTCTTCCTCCACCTCCCTCCCAGAATCATCTCCACTCACACCAGCATGCACTACATCATCAGCCACTGCCTCCATCACCAGCACGCCCATCACAACACACCCCTCATGAGAAATCAGCACCCCCACAACCATGCACACATCCCCTGTGTCCTCTCCCAGTGCGCCTGTGAGCCCTCCTCCCAAAGTACACAAACACAGGCACACACCCAGTCAACAGCCATCCACCTCACAACAGCCTCCAGCCCATGCACCTTCACCCAAACTCAGCAGATGTACACCTCCTACAACCACTACCTCTTCCTCCACTCCCACACTGTCTCCATCTTCCCGTCCCAGTGTGTCAAAAAAACTTTTCCTAGCTAACGTTGACCTCTTTCCTACACCTCCCCCCGCCCTTCCACCTAGGGCCATGATGTCTAGATCCCAGGCCAGCATCTCAGCCACCAAATCAGCATCCGCTGTGGTCCCTGCAAATCGGGGAGGATCGAAGTGGGCACCCGTCAGGGCTGCCAGTGTGCCACCTACAGATGGTAAGGACCACCCGATTCTGCCACCTGCCAAGTTAAAGAAGGGGCTGGCATGCAGCAGGGAAATGTCGCACCACCCACCCAGCAAGGCCTCATCCAAACCCAAAGAGGACAGTGCCAAGGTCCCAGCAGCAACTACAAAGGTGGGGAAGGGACACAAAAGCAAGGGCAAGTCATCTCAGGGCACAAAGCCTCCTGGTGAGGGGCTGGTGACTATCATTTCCCCAGACAGGCCACCAACCTGTACCACGGTCAGCACCGCTGCAACGACCGCCACCTACACCGCCACATGCACGCCACCTGCACCGCCACCTGGCCCGCCATCTCCACCATCCCCTGCACCGGTGATGCTGCAACGACAGTCACCAGCATGCTTCACAGTGATCAGCCGTCTGAGGCTGCCAGGGAATGTTCTGGTGTCTCCCTCCACTACTACAGACACAAGCATCACGGACAGCACCAGCAGCATTTTCGCCGCAGACACTGCTGCAGCCACCACCACCTGCACCGCCAAGTGCCCGGTCGGTGCCACTACATCGGACATCAGCAGCATCCCTAGTGGGCAGCCGTCCGAGGCTGCTGGTGACGTCCTGGACCCTGCACACACCACATGAGGCACCACCACCAGCACTGGCACTACCAGCAGTTTGCAGCCTAAGTCGCCGCAGGATGGAGTGTGGCTCTGCCTCCATGGAGTATCATGCTACCTGTTCCCTGCACATCTCGTGGCTCAAACACTCAGGTGGGGGAATGGGAACTGCCACACCCCAGGTGCAGCATCACTGGGCACAAAGCCCCCTCCAGAACCAGTGGAAGAAGGCATCCACTGAGTCCCTCCTTGGCAGGATGAAGCAGACTGGGCACAAAGCCCCCTCCAGAATCAGTGGAGAGATGCATCCACTCCCCCAATCCTTGGCAGGATGAAGCAGACTGGGCACAAAGCACCCTCCACAACTAGTAGAGCGATGCATCCACTCTCCCAATCCTTGGCAGGATGAAGCAGACTGGGACCAAAGCCCCCTCCAGCACCAGTGAAAGAAGGCATCCACTCAGCCTCTCCTTGGGAGGATGAAGCACACTGGGCACAAAGCCCCCTCCAGAACCAGTGGAAGAAGGCATCCACTTGTGAGACTGTGGCTTTGCACTCCTCAGGACCAGGCAGTGGGTAAACCACCCACTAGAGAAACTGTGGCTTTGCACTCCCCAGGACCAAGCAGTGGGCAAACTACCTACTTGAGAGACTGTGGCTTTGTACTCCCCAGGACCAAGCAGTGGGCATGGACCCCCCTCGAGGAGCAGTGGCGTAGTACCATCCACCAGCTGAGGTCCCCCCCCCCCTCTTCCCCCTGAGGTGCCTGTGTTTTTTCGACCTGATGCCCCTGCAGTGTTCTCTCCGTTTTGAGGTAGGTGTCATGTGTGAGCTTCACCCATGATTTTTTGGCCCACTGGACCACGGACATTTACAAGGGACAGTGTACGGCCTTCTGTACATAATGTAAATATTTGTATATACAGATTTTTTTTAATTCGATTGCTATATCTGCATGTTCCAAAATTTCACTGGTTAAACTCATTTCCTTTTGTCCTTGCGTTCTTCCATGGGATGACGGGGTGTATCTGTGATGTTGTTGGATGTGTTAGTGTGTATGGTGTTGTGGGTGAGGGTGGGGGTGGGGGTGTTGCGTGTTGCGTGTGTGTGTTGCTCTCCTTTTCCTCCGACCCTCCCCTGTGTGCTAGGTGCGATACTCACTTTTGCCGTCGTCGCCACCTTCTTCCTACTTTCTGGTGTATTAGTAGATACACCAACATGGGGAGGACCTGCAGTTCGGGCTCCATGGCATCGTGGTTCTTTGTGGAGTGTCGGAAGGTGAGTGGTTCCCCTTCAGTGTACTGTTTCCGCCATGCTTTTGATGTCATTGGTACCGCCCCGGAAAAGGTGGCGGATTGGCCTGTCATAATAGGGTGGGCAGTGCATTGTCTTCCACCTGTCTGTTGGCGGTGACTGTTGCAGTGTTTGTTGCTACCGTCGTGGTGGTCAGAGTGTTAAATTGGCTGCCTATGTGGGCGGTTTCTGCCGTGGTCGTAATCCCATTTTTTTACTGCCGGCCTGTTGGTGGTGTTACCGCCACTTTAACACCGACCGCCAGGATTGTACTGAGGCCCTTTGTGTAGTCAGGCATACCCAATGCTGGAGCTTTGCACAAACTCTCTCTTAACTCAGTGAACGCTCTCATCTCATCCTGGTCTAACACTATGGGATCAGTGACTTCCTTATGAGTCAGCTTCTGCATTGGTTTTGAAATGACTGGAAAATTTGGGATCCACTGGCGACAATAGCCCACCATTCCCAGGAACATCCTGACATCTCTCTTTGTGGTTGGGGGACTTATCTGCAGTATCGTCATAATCCTTTCTCTGGATATTTTCCTCGACCCTTTATCAATCTGGTGACCCAAATACTTTACTACTTTCTGACAGTACTGCAATTTCAGTGGGACACTTAATGACCATTCTTTCCCAAATGGTTCAACAGGGCAATCGTATCATACGTGCACGCGTCCCTTGTCTTAGACCAATCCATAAGTCATCAATGTACTGCACCAAAGTCGATTGGAAAGGCAATTCCAATGATTCCAAATTCTTTTTCAAGATCTGGTTAAATATGGAAGGTGACTCTGTATACCCTTGCGGAATTCTACACCAGCAATAGACCTGATCCAGGAATTTGAAACAAAAGAGAAATTGGATGTTCTCATGAAGAGGCACAGAAAAGAATGCTTGTGACAAATCAATGACTGTAAACCACTCTGCATCACATGGAATTTGGAATAGTATCACAGCTGGATTGGGAACTACGGAACAACATTTGACCACAATCTAATTTATTTTTCTCAAATCCTGAACAATCTGATCCTTCCCACAGGGCTTCTTCAGACCCATTATCAGTGAATTACATGGACTGCTCAACACTTCTTTCAGAACCCCTTGCTTCACAAAATCTGCAATTATCTGCTCCACTTTCATCAGAACGTCTTGTGTCATGTTGTACTGTGGAAGTTGAGGGAAAATTGCATTCAGATTTATGGTAACTTTGACTGGCTCCACCCCTTTAATCAGACCTACTTCATTTCCTGTCAAACCCCACACGTTCTCAGGTACAGTTCCCTGCAAATCAGGATGGAGCACCTTCACTGTTAACATCGGGAAAAACTCAATCAAAGGGTACTCCTCACTTGTATTTTCACACTCTATTTCTGGGGCTTGGTCATCCTCATCATCGCTATTCGTCTGAATATCAATTCCGTTGTTTGAACAAGTAATCAAACATTTTGTTTTACACAGCAAGTCTTTTCCCAGTAGGGATACTGGACTTGAATAGCAGACTACCCATGTATGCAGACCCCGGAAATTGCCAATCTCAACTTGAACTGGATCTGTGATCGGGTTTGTCAGAGATTGGTTTGCTACCCCCACAACCTGAATTGTTCTACCTGAAAGGGGCAAATTCGGAACCTTTGCACTTCTCACTGTAGAGCGTGTCGCTCCTGTGTCCACCAAGAATGAAACTCTGTGACCCATAACCTTTCCTTTCACATAGGGTCCTATTTGATCTACTTCTAAATAAATCAGAAGCACACATGGCTCCTCATCTGAACTGTCACTCGTCCATTCACCATTTTTCCACTCTCACTGTGTAATGGGAATTGGTGCACTGTATTACTACTTCTGTCTTGTCTCTGACCTGTGACCTGTTGAGAAAGCATCAACTGTTATTGCTCCATCGGGGCTTGAGGTATTTGCATTTGCTCTCTAGACACCATGGGAATCTGCTGCTGCATCGGCTGTAACTGTGACACTTGTGCATGTGGCATTTGCACCAGTTGCATGGGCTGAAAATTATGCATTTGATTCACATTATTCCGAAAATTTGGATTAGGACCCCTTAGTCTCGGTCCTCAAACATTCTGAAATGAAATTATGTCATTACTCTGCTGAACAAAACCTTCCTGAACCATCATCGGACACTCCAGTTTCCAACGTCCCACGGCTCCACAAATGTGACATGGCAATAGCTTCTTCATTCCCTGCACATCATTCTGAACCACTACAGTATTCAAATCTGGACCACGATTCATATTGCCTTCATGACCTCTACCTCTCATCTGGGGCTCAAACAGAACATTTCCCTGCTGCACAAAATGTCCTTGCACTCCTGACTGAGCTGCTTTAATCTGCATCACCATTTCTTTCTCTTTCAACATTCTCTGCTTCAGTTCAATTTCATCACTACAGGATTTTGCATACTGCAATACCTCATCAATCGGCTTCGCTTGCTAGCAAATCAAATGACTTAATCATCTGGACAATTTCAGGTTTCAATCCTTTCACAAATCTGAACACATTGCTTGAATGCCTGTAACAATCTCTCATAGTACGCATGTATTGATTCCTTTGCTTCCTGCACTGTCCTGTAATTCCTCTGTCAACCAGTATTTTAGGGTGAAATCCTCGATTTCAGGAACTCAATCACCGTACAATAATATTTCATTACCTTGGGAGACGGTGCACCTGTATTCTTATCTCTCTCCAGTTCACTTGTTGGCCAATCTACATTCCTCTTATACTCAACCCGTGAGTCAGCTGGCATCACTATATCCAGTAATGTGTTCAAGTCCTCCCACAAACAATTCGCAAGTTTCACGAACCTGTCTGTTTGCTGATACCACTCTACTGGCTTTTCTCTCAATTTTGGATAATCATTCGTAAATGATAGAATGTCACCTCTGCTCCGAGGGACGTAAACAAAATTTCCCCCTGGAATCTCCCTCATTGGTAAAATCTTTACAGGATCTTTTTCCAGCTGCTCATTCTCAGTCAGCTCCAGAGAATCTCTTTTCTTCTTGTCTCTTTTCTTTACCTATCTGCCTTCCCATTTGTCTAATGCTCCCCATATCTGAGTACTCTGCAATAATTGTTTAAGGTGCGCCTTCATTCCGGCCGACTTCCTGTGTTCAAAATCTTTTGCCTCAAAATCTAATCTGTAACTCCTCTTCAAATGCTTTGTTTTCTCAATCTCCAAGCGTATTTCTCTGCCAAATCTGCTAATCCCTGATGCACTCTGCTCACCTCTCTCGTAATCTTTCGCCACAAATATCAACATTTTTCCTCTGTGTGGAATTCTAACCTATTCACCCCCATCGTTCCCTCAACGAGTTCACCCACTTCCATGCCTAGTCTGACTCAATTCAAATACTCCTCTCCTTTAGGGGCATTCTGTTGGGTATTCAGCTTGTCTAACCATTCAGTTAACTGCGGAGCTGTCAGTCCCTGTAACAAAACGTTACTCACTTGGATCAGGGGCACATGCCTTACATTCAGATTCTGCTGTGTCAATAATTTCAGGCACTGGCTTACATTTGGTCCTGTCGCGGCATCTGGAAGTGCAACAAGTGGACTAAAGTCTAACAATGATCTTGATCTGTCAAAAGTCTGACCCACTGAAAAGACTACCTGAACAGGTTCATTAAGTCCTTCCCTCATTAGGCTTTGGGACATTACTCCCTGTTCACTCACAGACGGTTTCTTTTGTGCAAATAATGGTACAGCTAGACCAACAGTAATCGGTAGCGATATTGCATCTGGGGCTGCTCTGACACCTACACTCTGTGGGAGAGTAACTCCCATACTCTGGTTCATCATTGGAGTCAGGTTGGAATATGTCCCTGTCACCGATGTAAATCTCGGCATTACCTGTGGCTGCACTTGGGGCAACAAAATCAGAGTCGGCTCAGTCTGGACCAGTATTGGTATCGGAACCACTTGCTCCGTGGGCACCACTAAGTTCGAAGTTGATTCTAAAATGGGCACATCAGGATAAATACTCTTTATCTGTGTTGGCTGCATCTGTGTCTGCACTGCAGCAGTAGTTGGCACATTAGGACCACTTTGCACCGCTTTCGACATCAGATTAGCATTAACCTGCACCAGCTTCGCTGTCCCATTCACCTGTGTCGGGCTGTTGGATCCCCACTAGTATTCGATTTACTTTTGTGTACTGTATATGGTGGTGGTCGGTCCCTCAATAACTGTGTAAGGAACTCTTCATTTTCTGATTCCTCCTCTACTGTTGAATGCTTTCTAGATCCCTTACTTTTGGACAGACTTCTATTAGTCTTCCTAGTCGCTTTCCTTCCTTCTTTCTCATCCTCCTGTGTAATCGCCAGAAACAACTTAACTCCATGTAAAGTCTCTGATCTCCAGCTTTTCTGCTCCCAATCCCATTTAGCCTCAGCTAAAGTCTTTTCTGCCTTTCTCATCCTTCTTTCAAATTTCAATGCTTTTGCTGTCTGGCTTCCAGCTCCCAAACTGCCAATGCCTCAAACTGTGCTGTTCTCGGAAGGGGCTTCGATTCATATTGTGCCATCCGCAATTGCTCCAGAATCCTCAAATTGAAAGTCTGATTTATAGGAAATGCTAAGTTCCCATTTTTCTCTGTCAGCTTGCACTATTGCTTTAGCCAAAGACATGGCGCAACACTGCTCTCCTCCATTACAATGTAAGCCGGTGTGTTCTCTGGCGGCGTAGGCTCCCCTGCACCCGCTGTAATATACGTATCTCCCATTAGGACACTTCTCAATGCTTTGAAAAACGTAATCTGTTCTACTTTTGTTTATTCAAAATCAAATCATGAAATGGCTTTTAATACCAAGATTCCATTTACCCACGTTCTCAACCAATTGTCTCTCATGGACGGCTGCCAATCCATGTGCGACGCTTCTCACTAACCAACCTATACCAGCGCGGCTCCAATGACGTCACACTCACACGTACTGCGGCCGACAAAGTTTTGCGGCTCGTCCTCCTAAACTTCAATCCACACAAAACTAATGCAAAATATTATGAGCACTAAGCAAAAAACCTGAAACCAATAAACAAATCTGCATGAAAGGTAACACAGTTGCTTCAGAAACCTTACGGATTTTCACTCTTTTCAAGCATGCAGCTATTCCTCTTTCTCGGTCTCCCAGATTCGTAAGCAAAATTCAACCCGCACATTTTACCTTCAACTGGTCAGTGGGTCTGTCCTGGCGCACATAAGACTCGCCAAATCTCAGTCGAAATTTCCCCTCACACTCTTTAACTCACACACTGACTTGTTGACCATGCCCGATCAACCTACCAAACCAGACAAATTACAACATATAACCAAGTGTCTCATACACTTTTCAATATACTCTGGAGTCTTAGACCATGCAGGGTCCATACATCAATAACCATGTGGACAATTTTTGAGCACAAAGCGCACACACATATGAAGTTCAATGACTTCCCTACTCTCACACTGCAGAGTATGCAAACTCCTACTACAACTTAATTTGGAGTACCCATACTCCCTAAAATCCTCACAAACATCACAATTCACCTGCGATTTGCAGAAGCTGTCCATGCAAGCGCAACCTATTTCTCTCACTCTATCACTAGAACAGCAGGAACATCCTCAAACACCCATTAGTAGGATCCAGGATCTGGGAAAGTCATTCCTGGGCTTAAGGGAACATCATTTTCTCTACAGTTATCATTATTGAAAACTCAAATCCAAATCTCAATAATACTGGATTTTCAAAAGGACCAACTTCAACCTCTACCATAACTGGGGGCACCTGTTCATCAGTCTCTTACCATAACCGTTAACACCTGTCACTCTGTCCAAAAGATGTCTATGGCAAGCTCTTAAAGAGACAAACCATTAGTCTGCTACCATTACTGTTAATGCGTCAGACCTTAATAAGTAAACTTACAAGGTGACGCAAATAGGTAGATGAACCTTTTGATTCATAATTAAGATGTTCTTACTATAGCTCCAGTACATAAATCAATAATCAGTACACAATAATCAAAAATCATTAGGAATCAATAATATCAATAATCAATGGAGTCAGTAAATGTCACGCACCATGACCTTTCAGCCATGAATAACCATACCTTTAATAAAAGTTTAGTAAGTTTATTTCCTTATATCAACAATGCTAAGGTCATGCAGATTAATCTCAAAATCAAAGGAAACACATACAAAAACAGCACTGGTTGTCCAAAGTGAAGGAAGAAACGCAATCTAATCAAAGCTTGAACCATGACACATTCTAGAGCTATAGTGTAATTCAATAGCAGAGTCAGTTGCGACTAAGTTATAACGTACATGGAATTCAGCAAGGTAATTCATCAATCATTAGTCCCTGTAATCGTCAGTCATTTATGAGAGCACTTAACTGACACCAGATTAGCATCAGCATGTTGGGCTTCATGCAAAACATTTTAGAAATAATAATTTTGGAAAACATCTAGCTATGGCTCTATCAAAACAGCGCAGTTGCCACCTAGAAAGAAAAGTCCTAAAGCTCATAACAGTCAGGTTTCATTATATCTACCTATCCACGGTATGTGTCAGCAAAGCAGAATCAGTCTTCGTCCTCAGGTCGTCAATCGATCAGCAAAGCATCAGGCTCTCAGTCAGAGAGTATGAGCCCAATGACGATGTGAGACTCTCAAAATCTGCATCTCAAGTCTCTAATCTTAAATCCGAATAATGTCTGAAGTCTCTTCTCCCTGCGGCGTTGTTATATTAAAGTCAACTAAACTATCCCCTAATTCCTTCTTGGTCAGTTAATCGTACGTTCATACTTAACCCAAAAATATTTCTATACCAATTCTATAAATTCTAATATTTCACTCTTCACACGCAGTTGATTGGTCCACTTTTCGATGTTCTCATCATCCCGCTCGTCAGGTAACAATACTGTTGCATTTTCAGCTCCAGTCAGTATCTTCATTGTTCTTTTCTTGGGAAAGTCAGTCTCACACACATTACACATAAAATGTTACACTAGCAGGAACGTCATCTCCTTCCAGTCGGTTCTCACAGAAAGCTTCTGTTAAGAACTTTTAGCAAGACAATGGACATTTCACAATTTAATTCATTCTGTCAGCAAATTTTTATTCAACGCTAATAAATACAGCTTCTGCATGAGGCCTGGCAAGACTAGGCCAAGACACACACCTAAGTTAAAGCCTACAGTTAATAAAGCTAGAGCATACTTGATAACCCTTAATATGACATATTACTGCATTATTCTAGTACATTTGCAATATTTCATAAGTATTAATCATTAATTAGTACATTTCATGAACATTGGTGGCCATTCTTCAAGGTCACATTTTCAAATGCGTGCATTATTTTTCTATGTTAATTCATTTTCTACATAAACTCATTATTCAAAATACATAAACACTCATTAATAATTTCTAATTAAAACATCTGTGCTAGCACAGGTCCCAAATAGTACATGCTTCTACCACCAATACATTGGTGTAGTCCGTCAGCTCCATCCATGTGGTTGTCTTTTTCCCTCTACTGAGGGTTTATGTAGGCAGACCATGTAGTACCTTCTAATCATTAAAATCAAAGGTAACTAAGAGGTATGTCTCCTCTGCAGTGAAACTCCTCTTCCACTTTATTGGGAGTGCCTTCATCTTGGTGATGCCCTTAGACTGAGGCAGTTTATGTCAATTTCATACTGTAGACCTCAAACTATGGAAATATTTCATCAATATCCTTTGTGGGCTGAACAATGTAATATATTAAGTCTTGCTGGCAAACAAGAACAGTATTGACCTGATTCACAAACGTTTGCAGGTCATGAACTCGAAGAATGATTCCTGAAAGTTGTTCATTTGTTTTATTACTGTGTAATTCTACACCCTGAGTTTGTAGGCTTACACAGAAGCAAACACTACACAAGAAGGTACGGATTGCATTGTACGTTTAAGAATGCTTGCAAACCTGTGTGTTTGTAGCCTTTAAGAATCACTGATCTAACCCTTTACCAGCATGGAAATGGTTTGAGTTTTAGTCCAGCAAAGGGGCAGGGTGACTCCCATTCAACTATAAAAAGGGAAAGAGAATATCTTCAATCTTGGGGGAGATTTGGGAAGGACTTCTCCCTGGGGGAAATGTTGTCCTCAATCAAAGAAATAATAAAAGACAACAATGCACTTTTGCACATTGAAGTAAATCTTCACACTTACATGGTCACAGGGCAATTTAGTGGCACATATGTCCATCAAAAATGTGTGACACATTTGTTTTGCCTATCTTTGTATTCATCTCCTATTCAAAGTCAGGGTGATAGTCCAGTTAGCATGAATAATTAACACAATATTGATAATGTAGTTCAATAGGATACGTCAGGTCTTTTTGATAGAATGCTGTAGTGAAGAACGAATAGGGAATCACAAACAGCCCTAGATTTTTTTTAAACATTGGCCCATATTACACTAACAACTTTAACAATTGAGTACTTAGCATCCTCTCTTCGAAAATATTATTTAATAAACCAGCTTTTCATTTCACTCATAAAATACATGGCATGTATGTGCACATTAAATTAGGGGGTCCAGATTCACAAAGGTAACTACTTAGTCCGTTTGGAGCTAAAAGGGTTCAGTTAAAAAACTCCCAAGACAGTAAGGGCCAGATTTACAAGACCTTTACACTGATGTGGCGTTAAGGTGGCCTTTCACCTTCACCATATTTACAAAGTGGCTCAATGCATTCATTGCATCAGGTTGTAACCCCTTGCACCACATTATGCCTGCACCAGGCATAATGTATGCAAGGGGGGCATCCCACGCAGAGAGGCCTGCAAAAATGGTGCAGTGAAATTTACAACATTTCACTGCACCATTTAGAGTGTAATTTTTAATGCCTGCGTACGGCAGGCATTAAAATGACGCACCCATTACTTTCAATGGGCCTCCCTTTACTTTGCATTTTGTGGCGCTATTCCTGCAAAGTACAGCAATAGTGTAAAAAATCTTTGACGCTATTGTCCCAATGTGTGCCATGGTGTACTGTATTGTAAACACGGGGCACACTTTGGCCCACATTCTGATAGGTGTCAAGCAGTGCAGTGCAGCATCGAAAAAAGTTGTGCTGTGTTGTGTTACAAGGAGAGAGCAGGAGAGTGCCATATCCACAAAGAAATAGCACTATCTCCCCCTCTCCCTTAGTGCCAGCGCTGATTTCAGCTACAGAGCACCACGCAACACTCTAGTACCATAGTGCTAGGGTATCTGTGTGAGTCTAGCATAGGTTTTGTACAGGAATGGTATCCTTCCTGTACAAAATACTATGCCTAGACAAGTGCAAATGCTTTTCCCACTGTGTATGTGTGCTGTACAGTGCAGCACACATGCAAAGTTGGAAAAGCAGGGAGAAATGAAAACATTTCTCTGTTTTGCGCCTGCTTTTAAAAGACATTAATTTTTGGTGCTAAACCCTTTTTTCTGATGTTTCAGTATAGGGTTTAGTTTTAAAAAGCATGCATAGTACGGCCATGCCCACCCATGTAATACCCCCTTGATGCAAAGTAACACAAAGCATTGTTTTGCACTGCTTTGTGTTACTTTGCCACACAAACCAACACAAATACCTCTTTGTTGTGGTTTGTGATTGCCAAAAAACATTTGGCATCAGTTTAGCATTAAGAAAGCAATGCTGAAATTATGCTAAACCTTTGAGAATCTGGGCCATGGTGTTGTTAGTGGGGGTGCAGGAAAAGTGGTGCATTAAAGCTGATGCAGCACTTTCTTGTAAATATGGTTCCTCATCTCTATATAAACTTGTACAACTATGGCCCTCATTACAACCCTGGCGGTCGGTGTTAAAGTGGTGGTAAGACCGCCAACAGTCCGGCGTTAAAAAAAATGGAATCACGACCATGGCGGAAACCGCTATCATAGACAGCCACTTTAACACTCCGACAGCCACGGCGGTACAAACAAACACAGCAGCAGTCACCGCCAACAGACAGGTGGAAGACAATTTACTGCCCACACTATTATGACAGGCCAATCTGCCACCTTTTCCGGGGCGGATTCAACACAAATAAAAACACGGCAGAAACAGGACTTGGAAGGGAAAACACTCACCTCTACACAACCCACGAGGAACCAGGATGAACTCCAAATACTCCCTGCGATAGCATTCCTGCTCCCCTACCAGGAGCACGAAAGACGGCGGCGACGACCACAGTGAGTAATGCACCTACAACACAGGGGAGGGTGGAGGGAAAAGAGAGTGACACATACATGCAACACGCAACACCCCCACCCACACCTACAACAACCTACACACCAATACATGCTGCAACATTACATTTAGACCCCCCTTTCAAGAACGCAAGGACAAAAGGAAATGAGTTGAATGATTGTAGTCAATAAAAATCCATTATTCAAAACTTTATATACAGTATAAACAATTATGTACACCAACCAATCAAGTCCGGGTAGTGCACCATTCATAGTCTGTGGACCACTGGGCCCAAAATGCAAGGCGAGTCCCAACTCGATACCAGACTCGAAATGGAGAGAACACTGCTGGGGCATCATATCGAAATGAAACAGGCACCTCAGGGGGAAGAGAAGGGGGGCACCTCAGCCGGATGAGTGCACAATGCCAGCTCCACAATGCCCATTGATGTATCCTGCGGAGTGCACAGCCACAGTCTCTCAAGTCTCTCAAGTCTCTCCAGTGGGTGGGTTGCCCACTGCTTTATCCTGGGGAGTGCAAAGCCACAGTCTCTCAAGTCTCTCCAGTGGGCGGGTTGCCCACTGCTTTATCCAGGGGAGTGCAAAGCCACAGTCTCTCAAGTCTCCACTGGTTCTGGAGGGGTCCTGGTGCCCAGAGTACTTCATCCTGCCAAGGACTCAGGTAGTGGATTCCTTTCTCCACTGGTTCTGGAGGGGGCTTTGTGCCCAGAGTGCTTCATCCTGCCAAGGACTGAGGTAGTGGATGTGAATCTCCACTGGTTCTGGAGGGGCCTTTGTGCCCAGACTGCTTCATCCTTCCTAGGACTCGGGTAGTGGATGCCTTTCTCCACTGGTTCTGGAGGGGGCTTTGTGCCCAGAGTGCTTCATCCTGCCAAGGACTCAGGTAGTGGATGCCTTTCTCCACTGGTTCTGGAGGGGCTTTGTGCCCAGAGTGCTTCATCCTGCCAAGGACTGAGGTAGTGGATGTGAATCTCCACTGGTTCTGGAGGGGGCTTTGTGCCCAGAGTGCTTCATCCTGCCAAGGACTCAGGTAGTGGATGTGAATCTCCACTGGTTCTGGAGGGGGCTTTGTGCCCAGAGTGCTTCATCCTGCCAAGGACTCAGGTAGTGGATGCCTTTCTCCACTGGTTCTGGAGGGGGCTTTGTGCCCAGAGTGCTTCATCCTGCCAAGGACTCAGGTAGTGGATGTGAATTTCCACTGCTTCTGGAGGGGGATTTGTGCCCAGAGTGCTTCATCCTGCCAAGGACTGAGGTAGTGGATGCAAATCTCCACTGGTTCTGGAGGGGGCTTTGTGCCCAGAGTGCTTCATCCTGCCAAGGACTCAGATAGTGGATGCCTTTCTCCACTGGTTCTGGAGGGGGCTTTGTGCCCAGAGTGCTTCATCCTGCCAAGGACTGAGGTAGGGGATGTGAATCTCCACTGACAGTGGTGCAAAATGCAAGCTGCCCAGGCCCCTGGAACTGACCACCAGTCTCGTACGAATGACCACTAGGGATGGCAGCCATTTCTGCAGTGGTGCCAGTGGCTCAGGATGTTGCGGGGCCGCTGGTGGTGCTGGCGGCGGGGTCAGTAGCGCGGTGCTTGCGGCAGGCTCTGTGCCATCGGTGCTGGCGGTGGTCATTGTGGCGTCGGTGCTGGTGGCGGGCTCACTGACTGCGGTGCTGGCGGCGGTGTCAGTAGCGGCGGAGCTGGTGGCGGGCTCACTGACTGTGGTGCTGGTGAAGGGCACAGTGTCTGTGGTGCTGGTGAAGGGTTCAGTGTCTGCGGTTCTGGCGGCGGTGCTGGTGGCGGTGCTGGTGGCGGTGCCGGTGGCGGTCTTGTCTGCCGTGCAGGTTGGGGCCGACGTGGACTTGCCTTTCATTATCAGGCCCTTCTCTGCCTTGGATGGTGGCTCAGCTGTCTTGCCACTTTCAACTTTTGTCTTGCCTGAGCCCTTGGTGGCAGGTGTTTTTGCCTTCTCCCTCTGGGATGTGGGCAATTTTTTCTGTTTTGGAGGTGGCGGAATGTCCTTGCCCTCGCTCCTTGGGACACTGGCAGCTCTGTTGCTCAGCGCACTCCAAAATCCCACTATTGCTGGCACCACTGTGCCCGGTGATGTGGTGGTTGAGGTGCAAGGTTGGGACCTGGAAAGGTGGGTCCTAGGGGAAGGACAGGGGGGAGGTGTAGGGAAGAGGTCAAAATTTGATAGGAAATTTGATAGGAAATGCTTTTTAGACACACTGGGACGGGTAGATGAAGGGGGTTTGGAATGGAGGAAGAGGTAGTGGTTGTAGGAGGTGTTTGTTTGGTGACTTTGGGTGAAGGTGCATGGGCTGTAGGCTGTTGTGAGGTGGATGGCTGTTGGGTGAGTGTGTGACTGCATTTGTGTACTTTGGGATGAGGGCTCACAGACACACCGGTAGAGGACACAGGGGATGTGTGAATGGTAGTGGGGGTGGTGAGTGCACGTGAGCAGTGTGTGGTGATGGGCATGCTGGTGATGGAGGTAGTGGCTGAGGATGTAGTGCATGCAGGTGTGAGTGGATACGTAACAGGGAGGGAGGAAGGAGACGTGGAGGAGGGGGACACAGTGGAGGCAGTGGATGTTGGTATGTGTGCATGGGTATGACGCTTGTGTGAGTGCCTGTGGGATGTGTGGTGCTTATGTTTGCCAGAACCACCCTTGTGTGTTGAGGTGTGTGTATGCTGGTCTGATGGTGTGCTTGGGATAGGCTGAGGTACTGGGTATTGGGTCTGGGTGGAGGAAGTTGGAGGGGGGAGGCTGGACACAGGGACAATGGCTGCCATCAGTGCTGATGCCAGAGCCTGAAATGCTCGCTGTTGGGCTGCCTGGCCAGAATAAATGCCCTCCAGGTATGCATTTGTTTGTTGCAACTGCCTCTCTACACCCTGGATGGCATTCGGAATGGTAGACTGCCCAACAGTGGCAGATCTCAGGAGGTCAATGGCCTCCTCACTGAGGGCAGCAGGGCTGACTGGGGCAGGGCCTGAGGTGCCTGGGGAGAAAGAGATGCCCACCCTCCTGGGTGAGCGGCCACGGGACACACGATGAGGGGCTGCTGGGAGGGCGGTGTTGGTAGGGGGGGTGGCGGCTGTACCTCCGCCTGATGATGCTAATGCACACAAGAACAGGAGACCACAAAAAGGGGGGGAGAAAGAAAAAAGACATGTTCAGTGTATGCAATACCGCTACCGTTGGCGGACACTACAGACACAGCAGCCCTCTGCACTACGCCATGCACTTATAGTTCCCTAATTAATAACAGGGACATGGGGTACATGGCCTATGCCCAATTGCTGCACACATGGAAGTCACAGGAGCCTGACTAGGTGTAGATGGCTCTTACCACTGGTGGGGTTGGGGTGCCACTTAGCCTGCCTCACAAAGTGTCCTTGCCAACAAAGCTCGCCCTAGCCTAGTGGAACACACTGCCCACCTCCCCCAACCAGACACCTCCTAATGCATGCAGAGTCAGATGGATGTGACGGTACCCTTTTGTCTGCTGTGATGCCCACAAGCGCCCTTCCAACTCCGGAGACGCCACCGCCAGGATCTGGAACATCAGGGGGGTCATGGTGCAACGGGAACCCCTCCCACATTGGGAGGCCACCCCAGCTGGCCTCCGCCGTCTTCTTGCTCCAGCGGCGAATGTCCTCCCATAATTTACGGCAGTGGGTTCTCCATCTGTGGTGGACCCCCAGGGTCCGGACGTCCTTGGCGATGGCACGCCAATTATCCTTCTTCTGGTGGGCGCTGACCTACAGGAATAGTACAGGGGAAAAGGAAAAACCATCTGGACCGTCACAGTCATTTTCCCACGTTCCCACCATTGCCCTGAAGCGCATACACTCACCGTCCGCTCATGCAGGACTTATCCCCCTGTACCACTCCAAACAGGAATTGCCCATACAGCATGCTCACAGTTTACTCACCTGTTTGTCTGGAGGACCGTACAGTTGTGTGTACTGGGGGAGGACCCCATCCACTAGTTTCTCCAACGCCTCCAAAGTGAAGGCAGGGGCCCTTTCCCCAGACACATGAGCCATCGTCGCTTCCAGACTGAGGTCACAGCAGCACTTGCAGTGTAGGTCCTCTCGTGTCGAAGATCAGGTATCAAGTGAGTGAACAGACAGGAAATGGCAGTCACGTCCGCGGCGGTGCGTACCGTCACTGCTGGCGTACATCACCAATGGCTCCTGGGACCCATAGGGCCCAATGTTAACCAATGCAGGATTGTGCTGCGGTCTTCGACCGCCTACCGCGACGGTGTACAACGCCAGCGCAGTTACCTCATATCCCCTTGTCCCACCTTACAGGTCAGGCAGCCACCATTTCAGGCAGCCACGTGGCACTATTTTTAAATGCGTCACACATATCTAGGCCTTGCATACACACAGAGGCAGGCACATAGCGGATTGACAAAAGTGTGCAATAAATTATTTTTTTACAACCTCAGTGTTGGCTGACTCTGTGCTCGCTGTTCTCATCCATGGGACACGTCCGCTGGGGCAGGTGAGGAGATGGCGGCATCCTCCAATGTACAGACCGCTGGTGGACCTGTTGACAATGGAAGAGAGACATGTAATAGTCACCTACAAACTTCATCGTGCCACAATCCAGGAACTGTGTGCCCAGTTGGAGCCAGACCTGATGTCAGCTATCCGCCATCCCACAGGAATCCTCCCTCTAGTGCAGGTCCTGTCAGTACTCCATTTCCTGGCAAGTGGGTCCTTTCAAACTACAGTGGCCATAGCATCAGGGATGTCCCACCCTATGTTCTCAAACGTGTTGTTCAGAGTGTTGTCTGCCCTGCTTAAACACATGCGCAGCTACATCGTTTTACCGCAGGTGGAGGATTTGCCTACAGTGAAAGGTGAATTCTATGCCCTGGGACATATCCCCAACATCATAGGTGCCATTGATGGGACACATGTGGCCTTGGTCCCCACCGCAGGAGTGAACAGGTGTACAGAAACCGGAAGAGCTATCATTCAATGAATGTGCAGATGGTGTGTTTGGCCGACCAGTACATCTCCCATGTGAACGCCAAGTTTCGTGGCTCAGTGTATGACGCTTACATTCTGAGGAATAGCAGCATCCCTTATGTGATGGGGCAACTCCAGAGGCACTGTGTGTGGCTAATAGGTGAGGACAAGGACCCTATACCCTGTGAATAGTTGTCTGGGTCTGAGGTTGTCCCTAAGGGTTAGTGTGTGTCTAACAGTTGTCCCTCAACATTTGCAGATGACTCTGGGTATCCCACCCTGTCATGGCTACTGACCCCAGTGAGAAATCCCAGGACAAGGGCAGAGGAACGCTACAATGAGGCACATGGGCGAACTAGGAGGATTATAGAAAGAACCTTCGGCCTCCTGAAGGCCAGGTTCCGGTGCCTCCATATGACAGGTGGTTCCTGTACTACTCACCAAAGAAGGTGTGCCAGATCATCGTGGCCTGCTGTATGCTGCACAATTTGGCTTTGCGATGACAGGTGCCTTTTCGGCAGGAGGATGGTCCAGTAGGAGGTCTTATGGCAGCTGTGGAGCCTATGGACAGTGAAGAAGAGGAGGCAGAAGAAGAGGATATCGACAACAAAAACTATTTCCAGTGAGAGACAGGTAAGAAGACATCACTGCCTCCTACATCTCATACAATTGTTAGACCTATCATATGTCTGTCACTTTCACACAGTGTATGGACCCTGACCTGTCACTTTGCCTTTCCATTTCACAGATGTGGGTCCCACTGTGTGACCTCTGCTATGTTACCTCATGGACTAGAGCTGTGTGACATAGGTATGTTGACAATACAATGGACATTGCTATTTTCCTCAGTTATTGTAAATGCAAATTTGTGAAAGCACAGACTGACTTCAGATTGTTTTGTGATTCAAGGGTGTTTGTTTAAGTGTAAAATAGTGGAGGGGGTTGTAAAATGGTCAGGGGTGACGGTGGAGGAATGTCCATGGCAGAGTGCAGTTCTTTGTCTCACAGGTGCATTGTCCAAAGGGGCATAGGAAGTGGAGCTAGGGCAGTTTAAGGATGGAAAGGGTGACGAAGTGGGACAGAAGGATGACATTCAGGGTGGTCTCATTTCTTGGTGGGGGTCTTGGCATTGTTCTCTGTCTTTGTCCTTGATCTTAGGGACCGTTTGCAGGGTGGTTCTCCATCTGCAGGTGGTAGGGTGCTGGTGTCGTGGTCCTGTGGCGGTGCCTCCTGTCCACTAGCACTGGTGGAGATGGTGGGCAGTTCATCATCCAGGTTAGTGTCAGGGGCCCCTCATTGTGCCACAGTGTCCCTCCTGGTGTTCACAAGGTCCTTCAGCACCCCTACAATGGTGACCAGGGTGGTGTTGATGGACTTGAGTTCCTCCCTGATCCCCAAATACTGTTCTGCCTGAAGCCGCTTTGTCTCCTGAAACTTGGCCAGTACCGTTGCCATCGTCTCCTGGAAATGATTGTACACTCCCGTGATGTTGGAGAGGGCCTCGTGGAGAGTGGGTTCCCTGAGCCTGCCCTTCCCCTGTCGCACAGCAGTCCTCCTTGTTCCCCGGTTTTCCTGTTCCTCTGTCCCCTGAAACGTGTGCCCACTGCCACTGACCCCAGGTCCCTGCTGTTCTTGGGTTTGTGGGTTTGGCTGGGTTCCCTGTAGTGGTGGACACACTGCCGCTTGACGTGTCCTGGGGACAGAGGGAAGGGCCTGCTGGGTGGGTGCTGTGCTGGTGTTTCCTGAGGGGGGAGGCTCTGTGGTGGCATGTGCCGGTGTGTGGGGAACCGACTGTCCCGAGGTCCCAGATGGGCCGGGCTGGTCATCTTGATCCAGTTGGACAGAGCTGCTTTCATCACTGTGGGCCTCTTCCGTGGGGGGGGGGTGGACACGTCTGGAACCTTCTGTCCGGTGACGTTGGTCAGGGGTCCTGCAGGGGTGTAAAGGCATGATTATTGCATCTGTGTGTGCCATCGTGAGCAATGGGTGGGTGACCCTGGACCCCAGTGCTTACATTCTTGTGTAGGACCTTGTGTGCTAATTGTTTTGGGGTCTGTGTGGGTATCTGTTGTGGACATGCTTTGGTGATGGGTGTCCATGCTTTGTTGTTGCATGCAGGGCTTGGTGTTGGGATGGGTGATTTGTGATAGTGGGACATATGTGAGGTGTTGGAGTGATGAGGTTGAGGGTAAGGGTGGGGGTATGTGATAGCATGCAGGTAGGGTTGGGGATATGGTAGTAAAGAGTTGACTTACCAGAGTCCATTCCTCCTGCTACTCCAGCGAGGCCCTCAGGATGCAGTATAGCCAAGACCTAATCCTCCCATGTTGTTGTTGGTGGGGGAGGAGGTGGGGGTCTTCCGCCAGTCCTCTGAACTGCAATCTGGTGTCTTGAGACCACGGAACGCACCTTCCCCCATAGGTCGTTCCACCTCTTCCGGATGTCATCCCTAGTTCTTTGATGCTGTTCCACTGCATTGACCCTGTCCACCATTCTGCGCCATAGCTCCATCTTCCTAGCTATGGAGGTGTGCTGCACCTGTGATCCGAATAGCTGTGGCTCTACCCGGATGATTTCCTACACCATGACCCTGAGCTCCTCCTCAGAAAACCTGGGTTGTCTTTGCGGTGCCATGGGGTGGTGTGGGTGATGTGTGAGGTGGTGTGTGTTGTGATGTGTGAGGGGATGTGTTTGTGTGTGTTGTGTGAGGTGCGTGGATGTTGTGTGAGTGATGGTGTTCTGTGCCTGTGGATGCTAGTTTGTTGATGGTGGTGTCTCTCTCTGACCTTCTTTAGCAACTCTGGTTGAAAGGGTTTGTGTGTGATGTGGGTGTGTGTTTTATATTGTATTGGGTGTGTGGGAGTGGTGTGTGTATGTGTATCAGGTGTGTGTATTTGGAATTGTCCAATGTGGTTGTGTTTTGTAAATGTGGGTGTATTTTGAGCGCTGCGGTGTGTACTGCCAATGGAATACCACGGTTGAAAGACCGCCGCATGGATTAGTGGGTCATGATAGTGTAGGGGTATTCCTGTTGGCGTGACGGTTGAGGTTTTGTTATTGCCAGTTTATCACTGACCTTTGGTGTGGCCGACTTGTGTGGGTGTCTAGATTTTGGCGGATTCCGAGCTGTGGGTCGTAATAGCTGTAGCGGAATTCCGCGTCCGCAGCGGTGTATTGGCAGTCTTCTGCACGATGGTAAGCTGGATTTACTGCCAATGTTGTAATGAGGGCCTATATCTCTTCAATCAGCTGTCTTAGTCCTTTGATTATTTGACCTGATCTGGTTACAGAAAGCTCTCATCTTCAGTGTCAGGGATTTTGAAAGATGGTGAAGAGGAAACAGTAGTCAATGAGTCTTCAAGTTCAGTCTTTCTTTCATAACCTTGATTTGAAGATCGATGAATTAAAGGACTAACGTGAGAAGAGTCCGAAGAGTCCCTGTTAACAGACTTCCCAGGGGGCTTGACAGTCACTATGTGTCCCTTGGTAGATATCACGTGGAAGGGTTCAGCATCATATGGACTACCTGATTTCCTTCTGTGCATCTGTCAGGCGATCACTACATCTTCTCTCTTAAACATGATGTTCTTTGCATGTCATCTTTTGCCTGCATAAGTTTTCATTTTTTCCTTGCTAACCAAGTCCCTGGTAGGAATTATATTCTCACTTTTTTTCTCTCTTGGTGGTCCATTGCTGTAACTTGGTTGTCAATGTTCTACCAAACATAAAAGTATCAGGACTTTTGCCTGTGGTTGAATGAGGTGTTGAATGATAAGCTTGTAGGGTAGAATTGAATACAATTTTCAAATTGTGCTTCCCAAGTGTTGCAAACTGTACTGCTTTCTTTAGCATACTCATAAAATGCTCAACAAGTTAACTGGCCTGCAGCCAGAAAGATGTACTTTTTTGACACTTTATGGGAAGATGGTCTAAGAATTCTTTGAACTCTCAACTGTTAAAAGGTGGGCCATTATCAGACTTCAAAATGGCTGGAATGCCCCAGATCGCAAAGATGCAATCTAGTTTGTCAAATACATATTTGTGAGTTGTGGATGAGAGAACTGAAACCAAAGTAAAACATGAGCATTTATCCACAATAACCATCAGGTGATGTTCGTTATCAAGCAGGCCAAGGAAGTTGATTGCTATTTAGTCCAATGCCTGCTTAGGGACGTCCGACATGTTCATAGTATGTTGAGTAAACTTGGTAGACAGGCAGTTGCATATATGACAGGCCTTGAGTTCTTTTTCAACTCTTTCATCTAATGATGATACCAAACTCTGTCTTGGAGGGCTATTGTTGTTGTAATGATACCATGATGTCCTTTGTAGGCCACTTCAATTACTTTCTGTTGCAGACTCTTCAGAATCAGCAATCCCGACTCTCACAGTATGACTCCTTCCTGTGTTATGAACAATTCATCTTTCACATTTCTGTATTTTCGATATTCACCATCATTAGCGAGAGGTCGAGTGTATTGGTTCCATGATTGATGTAAAGTTATGTCTTTTAACTTCAGCATGTTGCTATCATGGCTCATGGCAGTGATAATCTAGGCCAAGGATACTCAAAGTACGACCCACGGGCCTCATGCAGCCCCTCTGACCTTTACAAGCGGCCCCTGGGGCAACAGGAGCACTGGGCAGCTGTTTGCTCGACTCTGCACTAACAAATATTAAATACACACACAATCATATATTTCAAACTTAATTGGTGCTAAAGGAAGTAACTAGGGACTCCTGCACTTAACTTTAGAAACGCCTTCATGTTTAAAGACATCTTGCAGCATAAGTGTAAAACTAAGACAGTCTCTTCAAAATTAATTAAGTGTATTTAGTTAACATGCAGAACCTTTTCGCCTTAGTACAATTTATTTTATCAGTGCATTGAGATGTATTCCTTTTACAGTGATAGTTTTCAAACATAAATTTGGAAACAGTAATTATTTCCCTTACCCTGAGAACACCACCAATAGTAAATTAAAGAGGCAAGTCACTTGGTATGTGCACTTTATGTATGATAGGAACCCAGGCCACCCATAAACAACATTATAGTTTAATAAATCAAACATAGAAGCAGGCTTTGTGCAGCGCACACTATGAGCCATGTATTTCGTGGTCATCTTAAATGTGATAATGCAGAAAAAGGAGGGAAAGTGACACTAAACAATTGCCTAGGGTCACACAATTTGGAATAGTGGGTAAGCCGAGATTCATTCCAAGTTTTCTGGTTTCCCATTGTTTATTTCAGCCACTAGATGTATAGCCTTTGCTTCCCCTACATCTACCTTGCCACCAATCCCCCTAGTTACCCCACCCGACTGCCACCTCCCTGGCATCAATGCGGCCCCCAGTCACGTCACAGACCAAACTTTTTGGCCCCTGTGAAAAAGTTTGCGAGTACACATGATCTAGGGCTAACGAGATAGCAGCTGGTGTATTTGATTGTTCAATGAAATTATTGCGGGCTTCATCCGCCTTGGAGGAAGTACAGAGACCTTGTATCGGCACTCTGGGAAAATAGTAATCAGGGTTCTAGTCCTTTCCAAGGTGATGCACAATTGTATAATCATATTCTTGCAACCATATATTCCCCATTGCTCAGTGCAAGGAGGCATTCTTGTTTTTGAATTGGCAAAGACGGTTTGTAAAGCTTGATGATCATTTACCAACATAAAAGGTTTTCCATACAGGAATACACAAAAAAGCCCATACCATAGCTAAACTTTCTTCCTCAGGTTGTGAGTAAGCACTTTCTGTTTGGGAAAAACTTTCACTAGCATAGGCTACAATATGCCTTTGAGCATTTTAGGTGTCCACTGCTGTGCAAGTATAGTTCATAACCTGATGGCTCTAGCATCAACAACATATTTATGAAGCTTTGAATTGAAATGTGCCATTTGAGTAGCATTTTCAATGGCATGTTTGAATCTCCCTCACATTCTTGTGACCATTGAAATGAAACATCTTTCTTTGTGAACTCTCATAATGGAGCACTAACAATAGCACAGTTTTGTACATACCTGGAACAGTAACCGGCCATCCAAAGAAATTAATGTACCACAGAAACATCTTGTGGGGGATCAGCATTTGACAGAGCTTGTACTTTTGCTTGATTGGGTGTCATGCCCGCATCAGAAAAGATATGGCCAAAAATTTCAATTTTGTCTTGTTGAACTCACACTTATTTAAAGTCAAAACTGCATCGCTGAGTAAAAGACATAGGGGGTTATTCTAACTTTGGAGGAGTGTTAATCCGTCCCAAAAGTGACGGATATACCACCTGCCGTATTACGAGTTCCATAGGATATAATGGACTCGTAATACGGCTGGTGGTAAATCCGTCACTTTTCCGTCACTTTTGGGACGGATTAACACCTCCTCCAAAGTTAGAATAACCCCCATACTTGTGTGAGAGTTCTATTGTACTACTCCTGTGTTGCTCTGAAAACAAATATGTCATCACAGTATTCAAACTTATTCACAAGAGGCTGTATGATGCATGGAATGATGACTTGGAACAGTTCTGCAGCCGATGACACACCAGCACTAAGCCTTTTGTATTGAAAAAGACCAACATGTGTAGAAAACGTTGTAATGAACCTGCAATTTTCTTTGAGGTCCAACTGATGATAACTTTTCTATAGATGAAGGCGAGAGAAGACCTTTGCACCATTTAATTGAGTTATCATGTCAGCAATGTGTGACCTAGATGTCGTTCTTGTTTAATTGTCTTGTTTGCCTGGCCATGTCAATGCAGATGCGTACAGATCCTTCACTGTCTTTTTTGGGCACTACTCCTATGGCAGAAACCTATGGCTTTGGACCAGTGGAATGCTCAATAAAGTCATGCTTAGGTAATCATTCAAGTTCTTGTTTAACAGCTTCTTGTAAATGAAAGCAATTTGTCTATTTCTCCAAGCAACAGGACAGACTTCCTCATTAATATGCAGCTTTACTTTTGTAGTCATAAACTTTCCTAAAGCACAAAACAACAAAGGGAATTGACTTATTATTTTGTGATGAGCATTCATGTATTTACAGAAATCAGATCCATATCAGTGGCTGTGTTGGAACTGAGTAGACAGTCAATCGATGCTGTATCTAGAAGCACACGGAGAGGTGCTTGTGCCTTTGTTTTTTTATGTGTCACAGTCGCTACAAATGAACCTTGACTTTTTTTGGGGCGTCAATGCAGCCCACCAATACACTTTGGTAGGGCTGCCGAAATGGAGATAATTCATTGTATTTCTCAGGCATTGCGTTTAGCTAATGAACCACTGTCGATAATGGAAGATATTGAGTAATAATTATTTTCAGTGTAATCTTTGGACAGTGTTTGTATGATTTTGGTGATTTGGCATGTTGACTTTTCTTTGATTTTGCACATTTCTCTGAGATAATCATTGACATGGCACAGTCATTTTCTTCACTTTCACTTGATATTGAGGTGAAAGAACTGTTTGACGATGATTTAGATACCAATCAACTTCAGTTAGTATCAATTTGCATCAACTGGTGTCGCCGCCTGGCCTTGTGGATGTGCATTGAGTGTTGCTTATGGAACGTTCTTGTGGTCATTTTGTACTCACATTGTGATGCACTTACTTATTCCTTCAGTTTATACATGGTCACATAATGGTTCTTTTATCCACAGCCTTTACATATCTGTTCAATAGCAGGCATTTATCTTCATGTGAAACTGAAAATCCACATTTAAAACAGAACTTCTTTTTACATGTAGACATCACTTTGTGTCCTTCGGACTATTGTTTTGGCTTATTTGTCACACTCATGACTTATTCGCTCTGGGCACCTCCAGCCTCCTTTTCAGCAGCTTGTCTTTCAGCATGCTCTTCAGCTTTGGCAGCCTTCAACACTCATTCCAGACTAATAGTTTCTCTCAGCATTCATCATCTGAATAAATCTGACGAGTATCCATCAATAACTCTAAGATGCATAGCTTCTTCAACATTAAAATCATTGACCTTACAGTGTTTGATGAGTGCATCAAGTCTCTCCACAAACTCATTGATAGTTTCACCAACACTTTGGTGTTCTTGACTGAAAATGTATCTTTCTAAATTGATGTTTGGTACTGGATTGAATTTGAGATTCAAAGCTTCTTTAATCTGACAGTGTGTGACTTCTTTTTCAGTTCTCAGCATTTTCTCTATGACTTCTTTCACACCATCAGCAGCAAGATGTTTGAGGTGCTTGATACTTTTTCTGTTATCTGTATCTTCAAGTGCATCAACAAAACGATCAAATGTCCCTATACTACCAGTACTTGTATCACAATTTTTTTGCTTTTTGACGGTATTGAAATGGGGTTGTGGTTTCAGGAAGGCAGCAGCACTGTTGACTAGTACAGACCTTACTTCTCTAAGGTATAATGATGTGGAGGTTCCTGGATTGTCTTTAACATTACTTGGAACTGTGTCTCCTCTCCTAGCTGCCATCTGAAAATGTTATGATTCTGACAGTCTCTTTATTTTTTGAAGACCTGTGAAGTTGTTCTGAGCCACACTCAACAGCCTGGTGAGCAAACTGCTTCGAGTATGGATGGCTCTGTAAACACAACCGTGGGCACTTCTCCTTGAGACACCCTAGGTAGCAGTATGATGACTGTATGATTAGTTCAAGTAAGCAGATGACCCTTTTATGTACTTGCATGATTGTATATTAAGTCATTTTTCCCACTCCTGGCTGATCCCTGCCTTGCAACGCTACTGTCTGGAGCACTATTTGGCAACTTGTGATTATCTTTGACTGTGCTTTGTAAACATGGTTGCATCCGCCTTCAGCCTTAATGCTTATACAACATATAATTTTATTTTGTGTAGCAGTGCGGTACCTTTAAGTATTGCCCTGTTTTTAATTTCTTGACAAATGATGTAAAGACTTCCCTTATCTTCAAATGTTTTACATTGACTCGAGTTGTGCTTTGACTCTACATGCATGAAGCGTTGATTCCATACTTTAACATCGGCACAAGTGGCACACAGAAGCAGTTTGCTTGGACCATAGTAAACTCTCAAGGACAGCACAATTTTACTTATTCCCTATCTTGTCGCCAGTTGTGGTGTCCTCCCCATCCTGGGTTCCAGTCAATGACTACGCCACACATGGAGCAGTAAACTACACGTCTTTATTTCTCTACATGTGCTTTGTGAACTCAACATTCTAAACCAAGCTTTTATTACATTCCACTCTAATGATTACATCACACTGCTACAGAGTCTGTTCCAAAGGGTTCCTTTATAAAACTCACAAGACAGTACACAGGAGATGTCACTTTCATTTGATTTCTTCTCCATTACAATGCAGGCTCAGCTTTCAAATATGTGACTTACAAGACGAAAGGTCAATCATTATGGAGGAGGTAGATAAAGGAGGTAATATCGTTATCCTCAATAAAGAAGATTATGTCAGGAAAGTATATCGACAATTGAATGACAACAACTGTTATATGAAATTGCCCAATAACCCAACCCAGCAAGTCCAAAATAAATTAAAAGAACTATTGGACCTCTGGTTATCCAAAGGGTTACTTACTTTGGAAGAAAATACTTACCTATTTATAAAACACCCGACTACTCCAACATTGTACCTTTTGCCTAAAGTCCATAAGGGTAGCTTTCCTCCTAAAGGCCGACCCACAATTGTTGGCATTAATTCAATTTGTTCCAATTTAGGCAACTTCACTGATTTTGAATTACAACCCTTTATGAAAAAAATACCGTCTTTTATTCAAGATAGAAGAGAAATACTTCAACAATTACAGATGTCGACCTGCAACCAGATTGTTTTACTAGCTACAATTGATGTGGTTAGCTTATACACCTCAAATAAACATAAAAACGGCATTGAAGCAGTTAAAAAATGTCTATCTACACGTTCAGTACATTTTCTTGATAGAACCAATATGATTCTTGAAATGCTTACCTTTTGTCTTAAAAATAATACTACCTTCGCTTACAGGGGACTGCGATGGGAGCTCGCTTTGCTCCACCATACACTTGTGTCTTAATGGGAGAGGTGAAAAGATATTGGTTGTGGAGAGACAAGACAGAAAATTTGACTAAAATATTATCTTTTGGGGTCATTATATAGATTATATCTTATTGATTTGGCAGGGTCAGGAGAAACACATGCATCATTTCTTTAAGACATTAACATCCAATCGATGGAATATTGAAGTTACCTTTCAAATTTCACAAAAAACTCTTGAATTCCTAGACTTGACATTATATATTGAAGAAAACAAATTACATACTTGTCTCCCCCGTAAAGAAACAGCTGGCAATTCTATTGTTCATGCATCAAGCTGCCACCCTCATAACACAATAATCAATATACCCTCTGGAGAATTTAGACAGGCCAGACAAAATTGTTGTAAAAAGGAAGAATATGCTCAACAGGCTTTGGAGATTTCATAAAGGCTAATTAAGAGGGGTTATCATCCATCACGGCTAAACCAAACACAAGTCTGTATTGAAAATATAGATCACCAAAGTATTCTATATAACACTAAGGTGGTCATTTTGACCACAGCGGTCGGTATTATATTGGCGGTAGCACCACCAACAGGCTGGCTGTACAGACTGCCATATTATAAAATTGACGGTTTGGCAAAAGCCAAACTGTCAATGTACCACACCGACCTGCACCGCGGTAATGACCACTGGGCTGGAGACTACAGTCCGCCCACAAGAATATGACCCCGCCGACCACCATGGTTTCCGTAGCTTTCTTACCGCCATGAAAACCATGGTGGTAGGCACTGTCAGTGCCAGGCAATTCCTTCCCTTGCACTGATAGGGGTCTTCCCCGCCCCCTCCCTGCTCTCCCTCCTCCTCCCCCTTCTGACACCCCCTGAAATATACACACTTACACGCACAGACATACACACGCATACACAGACACACAGATATCCACATTCACCCACGCATCCATACATCCATGCACACACACATCCACACACACTGACATACATACACGCACACATGCATTCACACAACACAACATACATGCACACTCACATCCATTTATGCACACAGGCATTCCACACGCCCCACACCCGCATGCACGCACACAGAAACATACACACACACACCCACACAACACTCCCACCTCCTCCCCTGTCGGACACCCAACTTATCTGCTTGCAGGGGGTCCTCCGGCAGGAGACGGGGCGGGGCGCTCCTGCCTGCAGCAGCGTCAGCCAGCAGTACACCGCCAGGCCATATCATGGATCATGATAAGGTCTGCGGCGGTCTACTGTCGTGGCGCTGCTGCTGGCAGCAGCGCCACCTTAGCGCTGCTCACCACCATGACCGTAGCCAGAATTCCGCCAGCCTTCTGACGGAATTCTAGCTACGGTCACAATATGGCAGTCAGCTGATATCCACGGAGACGGTCTTTTGTCGGCCGTCGCCGTGGCAGTAGGTGGCATTTACCAGGCCTAAGTCACCTGAAGCAAAATCTCCAATCCGCTTCATCACCAAATTCAGTAATGGACATCAACACGTGTGTAAATTATTACAAAAACACTGGTCCTTACTTACTGACAACCCATCAATTTCCAGAGATATATCGCCATTTCCACAACTGTGCTACAAAAGGGCACCAAATCTTGGGGAGAAGCTTTGCCCTTCTTTCCGTCATGAGAAAGGAACATTTTCTTCATCCCGTCTCTGGCTTTTACACCTGTGCTAACTGTTCCATCTGCAAGCTTGGCTTGTCTAAAAATTTATGTTATTGACTTTACAATAAGGGATTTAATTAAGTGTGACAGTATCAATGTGGTTTATCTTATCATTTGTCATTGTGATAAACCCTATATAGGGAGCACAATCAGACTGCTGAAACAAAGGATACAGGAACATTTCCGTAATATACAAAGAGATGAAGTGCACTTCCCACTGGTTGAACATTTTGAATCATGTCATCCACACACCAGGTCCTTTCTCGTTTTGTGGCCTTTTAAAAATAAAACATCATCCCAGAGGAGGAGCCCTGGAACTGAGATTACGACAATACGAAAGTTCCTTGATCGTTCGGTTGATACTGTTCAACATGGGTTAAACAAAGATGTAGAATGACATTATTGGCTACTGTAATCACCAACCAATATGTAAAGTTCAATCTTCATTATTTGATGATACATTTGTATGCTAAGTGCCATAATGTATTCATTTACACTACATTTGTTCACATTATCACTAGAAATGAGAGGAGTATCAGTATGGGGCCACACTGGGGCCACCACACTCACCTATATAGAATAGAAGGTCTAATTGTAAATACTAAAACCTTATATTTACTACAAATCACTTCAATGCTAACCTGCCTTTTATCTCTAGATTAAGAAAGACGATGTCAAGCGAACAATGTAAAAGTAGGATTAGAACTAACCTTGAGCCAAGTGCTTATGCTACTCACTTATATATTGTATTTATGTCTATACAAACATGGTTATTACTGATATGTTACAGGAGTATGACAACCCATCAACAATGCAGCAGTTGGACCAGAATTATTTGGACTGCACCTTCAAAAAAACATTTTTGGGAATCTTTGAAGGATTCCCTGCATATAATGATCTGCTTTACATGCCAAAAACGAGGAGGAATCTGCTTCACATTAACTTATATAATCAGCTATAAATAAGGATGATTGTAGGGACAATAATAGCCATAATGTGTGTTTTAATTACATTCATTGGTACAGATGTGGTCCTTGATCAACTTATATGTTAATGTGGTCTCACATGAATCTACTATAAGAACACCTGAACAGGTACCATATCAGTCTAGATCAACTGGACTTGAGTGGATTATTGCATGAGAGATTTTTCTGATTTATTACTTCTTTTGGGTTATTTTTCCTGATTTATGTGCTCCCAGTCGTGAGTACAACATCTTCTATGTTTTTCCTTTCTGTCTTGCTTGAATGATTATTTCCTGCTAGTCTAGCATGTTTATTTTATTTGCTAGTACTTGTATTCATATGTCACTGATCTCATATTCACAGTGGTGTTTCATCTCAGTGGTAATCTCTCATACTTTTCTGAGATGGTCTTTCACTTGTTAGACTTTTAGTATCTGGTCTTCTCTTGTTTGCCATCATTTCGTCATTTGCACTGGGGCAATATTTCATAATTCTCCTTTCTGTTCTCTTCCAAATAGATGGTCTGTTAATTTGTTTTTTGTATTTTTACACCCTTGAGAAAGCCCCAGGTCTATACACCACTAGGGGGCGAAACACATGTCGGAGCTTGCTCATTACCTATGTATGTTGAACTGGCTCTTTGTTATCCATGCAGTTTAAAATAAACTCTCATTAGATTTATTGATTGGACTGGATGTATTGACTATAACTGAAACTGGAATATTGAAGACATGAACTAATCAATTGAAGCATGGGTATCCCGATATTTTGCTACTAATCTGCTTTCAAAGGGAACTTGAGATAATTTTCTTAAGGGGAGAAAACAAAAACCAACCTGTTGCCGGTGCCAAGTGACAAAATTGTCCGAACTTCTTTTTACATTTTTTTAAAGGTAGGTAGGTGTCAGATCTGGGAAAAGCCAGGCTCTTTGCATTTCACTCTAACATTTTTATTGATGTTTTATTTGTATCAATGCCTGAAAGCTTCAGCTTGCGTATGTGGCAAATTCCGAAATTATTGAAAGAAAACAAAATCATTAAATGATCCAAAAATTCTAAAGCACCATCGCAGCACCGTTATACCAGAAACTGTGCGCAGAGCATTAACTTAATGTAATTATTTTCATTGACCTTAAATTGATATAAAAGACCACATCATGAAAATAAGTAGAAGAGGATAAGAAGACATCTTAGCCACGTCTGAGAGAAGACGTCAAAACCTCAGCTTCTGCAAAAATATTTATTTAAAGTTTTTGTTTTAATTTTCTAACATTCACTTTATAAAAACAAAGGGCCACATTTTAAAAAGTGGTGCTGCATTATATGCAGAAACAGTTTTCCTGTGTCCCTTAGCTCCCCTCTAACACCAACATATGGTGCCCATGGCAGTAGTTAGGGAACAAGCGTCAACATTTTTTACGCTAGTTAGGCGCCTTGCAGGATTAGCATCAGAAATGATGAGGCTATTCCTGCAAAGCACCTAGGAGGCCCATTGAAAACAATGGGAGCCTCCTTTTAACGCCTGCTCTGTGCAGGTGTTAAAAATGCAGCACAAAATGGCACAAAGAAATCTTTTAGATTTCCTTGCGCCATTTTTTTGGACCCTCTAACTGGGAAACGCCCCCTTGCATACATTGTGCCTGATGCAGGCACATGCATTCATGCATGCACCACTTTGAAGTATGGCATGTGGAAAAAGCCACTTTAGCGCCGCCTTAGAGTAAAAAATAAATACGCTATGGTGGTGCTAATGTGACAGTAGGGGCTCTTAAATATGCCCCATAGACTGAATTTCCCACAGGCTCTTCGGTCTATTTTGATGCCAAAGGCTGAATATGAAATTCTTCAGTCTGACCTAAACATGTAAAGGCAGTAACCCTCTGACATTAAATGTACAGTTCAGAAACATATATTTGAATCTTGCAAACAGAATTCTAGTAAAAGGTCTTAGTTATCGTTGGACTCATCAGACATCAAACACTAGGGGCCCAGGCATCCTCTCTATAGGCCATCACTGGCGTGACTGCCCTATCGAGAGCTCCTCACATGTTCAACTGTTCCAAAATTGCTTTCGCGGACACGTTGGATGCACTTGTGACTATAGCAAAAACTTTGGCCAGCCTGCTGTGTAATGGCAACATGGTGCACTGAATTACAATTCTTTTAAGTCTGACTTTTAAAAATAAAAACACAGAGGGGCATATTTATACTTTTTGTTGCAAAACTGCACTAACACAGTTTTGCACCAAAAAGTTTAGCACCGGCTTGCACCATTTCTGAGCACCACACGGGCACCATATTTATGGAATAGTGGAAGCCGGTGCAAATGGTAGGCTAGTGTAAAAAAAAGATGTTAGCCAGGTGGGGCTGACGGTATGGGAGAAGGGGGTTTTGCACCAAAAAATGACGTTAAGCAGGTTGACTAACCAGCCTAGTGTCATTTTCTGACGCAAAACCATTCATACCATATGACTCCTATCTTAATAAAGACAGTAGTCATGCCCACCACCCCAATGGCCAGCACAGAGGACCAGGTTCCGCTGGGCATGGACATTGCACCCACTGCCACGTAGGAAAACCCATTTCAGGGCCCCCAATGGCACTTATAAAAAATAATACTTACCTGTACTCACCTATACTTACTTGTAATGGGGGTCCCCCATCCTCCAGTGTCCCTCTGGTGTGGGTGGGATTTCATGGGTCCTGGGGAGGGCCCCAGTCGGCCTATTCCATGGTGTACCACCATGGAAATCGGCCCACACGTTCACTAATGCCTGCCCTGATCCAGGCGTTAAATAATGGTGCAATGCAAAATTTGCACCATTATTTGACCCCTCCTCTCCACTGTGTGTGATTTTAGCACGGGATAAATATGGCGCTAAGGCCATAGTCATTTTTTGCACGGAAACACCTACCTTGCATCTCATTGACACAAGTTTCCATGTCCGAAAAATTACTTTAATTCCTTAACTGTGGCGCTAGACGGGTCTAGCGCCAAAGAATAAATATGGGATAAGTTTTGCACCGAATTTGAATTAAAAAATGACGCAAATTCGGCATAAAACAAGTATAAATATGCCTCAAAGTCCCTCACATGCGAGCCTTTAAATCATGTATGTTATTTCCTTTTATACCTAGGCACACCATCATGCATAAGGCAAATATAACAAAAGCTGGCTTATCAAGATAAAAGGTGGCATTTAGCAGAACCCTCTGGTGCTTCTTGAAATGTGGAGTAGCAAAAATATGAAATAATTCAAAGAGGTCAACAAAAACAAATTAATAGCTAGATACATACCACTAAGGATATGGACCACACCTCAAATCCATATGGGCTAAAAATATAAACTGTGCAGAATTGCAAATAATAAAAATAAGAAAGCCAGAACCATATGATGTTTCCTGCGGGTGTGAATAGTGAACAGGGAAAGGCTCATCTTTACAAATTAAGGAGTTTAGAAGGAACAAAATAATTATTTCAGGTATATGAACTAAATGTAAATCAGCTCTCCTAAAATAAAGGAATGAAGGAGGAAACATTTCCCTCAACGGGTTGGAAACGTCTAACCTTTTAAACACAGTGGATAAAAACGGGGGTGCATTTTCATAATTTTATCAAATTACTTAAATTGTACATGCCAGGTCATTACATTTACCTACAGCCAATTCGCTGATGACCTGACAAGGAAGCTTTCTTCAGCTAATTAAACAGCTAAGCTTTTTAATCAGATAAAGAGGTTGCATTTTAAATTAAGTGAAAGAAATAAAAGGCTGCATGTCAATGAAGAATGAAAGGGCAACACGGAGTGAAACTATGCAAGGACATAGCTCCAATACCTACCAAGGACTGAAGAAGTTAACAAAGTAAATGAACTGTTACTTATTAAAAATAAATCTGAGCCCCTCATTTTCATTAAATCCCTGACAACTGAGAAAAAAAGAATATTACTTTCATTAAGCTCATTTCTAGACGCTATGTAATGAAATCAAACAAACGACTTCACTTCACACTGCTGTGATGGATTGGGTTTGAAGATGGAATTGGAATGTTAATAACGGCCTTTAAAGCATGTATGTTAATTCCTATTTGTTCTTGATATGAATTGCGCAGAACACATGAGAAAACCTCATCACTTATCGTCTATAAGGGTGGTGGCAACCTCTCCTAGTTCAGGTCCATGTAACAAAGGACCACTCCGGCACAAATAATCAACAAAATACCAGTCACAGTTTCAGAAGGACTTTAGGACGTTCTTTAGTGGCAGCAATGGAAGCTAAATGGTGAGGACTAGCAGCAGTAGAATGGACTTCGGACATTCTTGTCCCCAGTCTCAGTTGTAGCAGCACAGTCATGGGGTGTTGGATGCAAGAACGAGGACTTTGGCAAAAAAAATGAATAACCCCTTTTTTTAAACTTCCAGATACACATTTCAACAAAGCGTAGGAACTGTCTGTAGCTTTGTATGCTTTGCTCCCACAAAAGCTAGGCTAGTAGCTGCCATTAATAAAATAAAATCGAGCTATCGCGTCAAGAATTTTCAATTCTATTAAGGACACGGAGGCGAGGATTATGCTTTCTCTTTCTTTAATGACTTAAACAGCAGCCAATCAAATACGAGTAACAGAAAAAACTACATCACCCAGGATGCCTAACATCCTGTCTCATGGACCAATCACCGTCCATGTCCTCTGCTATGAGTCCTTTGACCTATGAAGTCACTTCCTCTTTCTTTGTTCAAAACAGATAAGATCAACTTGATAACGAAACTTCTTACGCCATCCCGAAATCCGGAGTCATGAACTTCTCCATACTGAAGAACCTAATCTTGGATAGCTCCATGCCGGAGAAACAACCGGTTAGAACATTATAACCCAAACTTCCTTGAGGTTAAGCATTTCAGGCGTTCTTCTGATCAGAAGCTGTAACAACAAACAGGTAGGTAATATCCCAATAAATTAGACATTGTCTCAAACTTTATAATTGAAAATAAATGGTTAGGGTTAAAATGACAATATATCATAAGATATGCACAATAATTGATAAACAATATTCATTATATATAAAAAGGGAGGGATAATCCTCGCCTCCATGTCCTTAATAGAATTGAAAATTCTTGACGCAATTGCTAGAAATGTTTTTATTCTATGTCAGGACCGGAGGCTCCGATTATGCTGGTTTAAAGCTGTTCCATCACCACACTAGCTACATCCAATACCGGTTTATGATAAAACTTACGAAAAGTATTTTCTGAAGGCCACTCTGCCGCTTTCATTATGTCCTCTAAACGAGAACCTAAGGCAAATGATTTTGAAGCCATAGCCCCTCTAGCAGAATGGGCCCCAAATACAGAGGTGTCAATACCTGCTTCACTCATCAGCCATCTCATCCTTCTAGCTAAAGTAGCTGAGGAAACTGGTTTAAAAGGTTTTTGCAAAGCAATTAACAATTGACCTTTAACATCCTGTCGAAATTCTTCTGTGACACCTTCATAATCCTTTAAACACTGAACAACACATAATTGAGAATTTTCAGTATAAACTGGATAGGATACTGACCTGCAATTGGTTTTAGTTCTTCTTGTCACCGGAAAGGAGACTCCTTCTGGTGAAAAAGTTCTACCTGCTAAATCTAAGGCTCTGACATCCGACACTCTTTTGCAAGAGACAAGGCATAAAAGCATAGTCAGTTTAGCTGAAAGCTGCTTGCGAGACAAATACCTGTTGGCAGGCCAAGAATCTAGGAATTTTAAAATGATATTAACATCCCATAACACAGTATATTTAGCTTGAGGGGGTTTTGAAAGACGTATACCCCTCAAAAGCTTGCAAATTAATGGATGTTCTCCAATGGGCTTACCTTCTAACTGAGAATGTCCTGCTGAAATGGCAGATCTAAAATTGTTGATCGTCCGATAAGCTAAACCCGAACTAGCTAGTTCTGCTAGAAAGTTAACAATCAAACCAATATGTGCTTCCACTGGATTGGCACCCCTTCCATCACACCAACTAGACCATCTGCGCCAGGCTGAATCATATCTCTTATGGGTACTACTGGCCTAGGCCTGTTTAATGTACTCCGCAGCTTGTTGCGAAACAGTGGGGTATTCCATCTCGACCGGAAATTAACCAGACTAGGAGTGTTAACTTCCCTGACAAGATCAGAGGATGTTGAAGGCCCTCTGGACTCAAGAGAAGATTCGGACGAGGAGGAATCAGAAGAGGAGAGGCACAGGCTAAATGAAGAGCACTGGGGAACCAAGGCTGTGCTCTCCAAAACGGAGTCACCAGAACAATCTCTGTTTTCTGTCTCTTCACTTGAGACAGAACTCTGGCAATCATCAGAAAAGGAGGAAATGCATAACCTCTAAATTGGGACCAGTCCTGAAGAAAGGCATCTGTCTTTAATGCATTAGGGTCTGGATGCCAACTGTAAAATGTTTGAATTTGACAATTGAGCCGTGAGGCAAACAGGTCCACTTCGCAATTTCCCCATTCCTTGACTATCTGAGCAAAAATCAGAGGATCCTTGTGAGAAACTAGGGCTGATTGCAGAGGCCCCATAACTTTTTGCCCCCATTTTCCACTTTATGCTGGTGTTTTCCTGACTCTGATGGTGCCCTGGGTACTGCTAATCAGTCCCAGGGCCTGTGCTCTGTGTAAAATGGATATGCAAATTAGGCTAATTATAATTGGCTAAGTTAACCTACCTATAAGTCCCTAGTATATGGTAGGGCATGCAGGTTTAGGGACCACAGCATAGGTGGTACACACCTAGGTGCATTGCTGAGGTGCCCAGTGTCATTTTAAAAGCAAGCCTGCCTTGCTGGCTGCTTTTAAATTAAAGTTATATGCAAATTCGACTTTGGAATTAAAGGTACTTCCAAAGTCTTAAACTACCTTATTTTTACATATAAGTCACCCCTAAGGTGTGCCCTATGTGCCCCTAGGGCTGGGTGCCATGTAACTATAAGCAGGGACTTTATAAAAATAGATTTATAAGCCCTGGTGAGGTAAAAACAGCCAAATTCGTTTTTCCCTCATTGAAGTAAATGGCCTTCATAGGCTAGAATGGGCAGACTTTATTTTAAATTTTAAAGTCTCCTTAAATGTTGCATACCAAGAATTTGGTATCAAATTGATTGTTGTAATAAATCCCACAACTTCCAGTTGTTGGATTTAATATAACTAGTTCAGGTAAAAAGTTTAGACTTTACCTAAAAAGTTGCCAATTTCAGCTCTGCATTGTTTTTGCTGCTGTGCTCTGATTGGCCAGCCTGCAGCAGCTTCTGCCAGGCTACCTTGATGAGGTGTGAAGTGGCCTGACTTCACACAAAGGAATGTGCTTGGGGGAGAGAATCTCCCCTCAGCAGATGGTGAGGCAGGAAGGGGGAGGGCTGCCAAACTGGTCTTCAAAGGCAGAGAAGGACATTTGGAGCACCCAGCAACACCCCCACATCCTGCAACCCCAGACAATTAGGTGCCCCCTTGATTAGATTAGGAGAGGGCAGGAGAGGGGTGTGTTTATGATTTTTAGCCACACCAGTGGGTGGGCTCAGCCAGATGTAACCTCCAAAAATCAGATTAATCCATGTTGGATTTTTAGAGACTGTTGCCTTCTGGGATGTATTTTTGCCACACTTCCCAGGAAGTGGTCATCACAGGGGGACGACCCTGTCCCTGATTGGAGAACCAGGGCCCCCCCTGCTTTTCACCCAGGAGCAAGGATAAAACTGGCAGACCTGCACCCACACCTCAGATCCCCTCCAGAATTCAACAAGAAAGGAACTAAAGAAGAAGAAGGACTGCCCTGCTGGACCCCTGGCCTGCACCTGGAACCTGCACTCAGAAGGACTGCACCAGCTGCACACTTGGGCTTCACCACAAGAAGGACTTTGCCTGGCTTCAACTGGTTCAAGGAGGGACTCCCTGTTTGCTACAGGTGAAAAATTGCTAACCAGAGTCCCCTGCACCAACTCCTGAAGAAAGCGACCAGCTGACCACTGTCCAGTGGCCAAAAAGGAGTTTGCGCCAGGTGCATTCTGGGAGTTGAAGTGCGCACCCCCCAAGGACCATCACAGAACTTCTGGACCCTTGGGGTGAGCTGTGGACCCCAAAAGAACCTTAAAAGAACATCTGGGTGAAGCCCCAGAAGTTTGGAAAAGATTGGAGAATTTTTGAAAAAAAGCTCCATAAAGTGACCGACCCGACGCGGAAATTCTAGCCGGCTTCCCTCAAACAAAAGTCGTAGCACTCGTGGTATAAAAACAGAGTTAGACGTTGTACGTATATCCAGTCTTCTTCGTAAATTATCAACCAAACTTGTGTTTGTATCAAGGTCCAAGTTTTATTAGTACTGTTCAGAAATCCTCCAAAGGAACAGCCTATTTATAATGTTCAGATATCCTCCATAAGAACAGCCAACACGTGTTTCATCCTCTGAGAAGTATCTCTCATTAAGGACTTCATCAGGGCTGAAATAAAATAAAGTAGTATCTATATATATGTTGTGGAATAAAGGATAGAAGCAGAATATTGGACCAAAATTCAAAATGTGACAATAGTGCGATTATGCAAATGCATGCTCTATTGTGACTAGTGTGATAATCATTAAAACAGAAAAGGAAAACACAAGCTAACAAAACAACCCAATTAATAATAACCTTAAATCCAATAAGAAACATCTCGATCCGTGATCAAAATTAAGGTCTAAAAACGTGACCAAACATGTCTGAAGATCAGAGTGCCCAAAATTCATTTTCAAACTCAGTGCACATCACTGTAGACACTATAATTGAGGGTAATCCATGTGACTAAAGTAAGAAAGGGACCCCGATTTGTGTAAAAGTAATGTTACTTAGAGGTTTACCAGTATAATCGAAAAAACATCCAGGAAAAATTCTATCATAAGCAATGTGGGGCGAGAAAAAACTCCACTAACCTTACTGTACTTCATATATTCACAATAATCATATCGTTAGGTAGTCATCGAATATTATCTGCGATGAGATTAAGAAACAATCAAAAAAAAAAAGCAGTAATGCGGTCAGCCCCATCCATCTTGTATTTAAATAACAATTAAAAATAGAACTTCTATACGCTGATACGAAAATTTAGGGTGGATATTTAGAAACGGTAAAATATGCAAAATCTCACCTCCATCAAAGTGTCAGAGTGACTCAATATCGGAAAAAAGGGAAAAAACGCCGCGCGGTCTTATTCACCCGCAGCGTTCCCGAATCTAGTGGCCGCAGTGTATCTGAACGTCCGGAAACCGGAAGTCAGATAAGACGCCTGATCACACCAAGAGTAAAAATAGAAAACGGACTAATATTAGGAAAAGACGGAAGCCATCTTGGAGTGTCTCCGTTGGTATACAAGGGGACAAGCTTAGTATTCCTAATCCATATAACAAGTCACTAAATAATAATGTAAAGGTCACCATAAACTGGCGCCATTTCAAGGTATCTCAAATCGGACAATCTGGAAAATTATGTCATCTGCTAAGTTATATTGACAGTATATAATGTCAAGGAAAATTGGGACAATAACTGGTAAGTACCAATGTAAGATAAAAAGTCCTATTGGATAAGGGAAATCTAATATAAGTAAACCTCTGAGTAATTAATAATCTACCCAGAAGAGATATACCCAGTGTCAAGAGAGACAGTCACATGGTTATTATATCCTCCAAATGCTCTCAGTTTCAATCCATTAAATACTTATAATCTAACATCCATAGCATATAATAAGGCAACCAACAGTATCACTAGGCATTCAAGAACAGTCACATTGTTTGTATGTCTTCCAAAATGCTATCAATCTAAACCATTAATTATTGGTAATCTAACATAGTATTAAGTGTATACACAAGCAACTGCGTACAGAATAAATGTAAGTAAGTAGTCAGCACATAGATAGCAGCATTATGTTATTACAACACAGAATGAGAATACAATCATCGACAAGGTATTCAGTTAGTGTAAATAACAACTAGAAAATGAATTGAGGACAGTAGGTTAATCCCCTAAATAGTATTCCATCTCAAAGTTGGTATTTAGGCCATCCTCCACAGCTCTAAGTTTTAAAATCCAATAGCATTCCCTCCTCCTGAGTACTAGCTCTCTGTTACCCCCTCTAGGGTCTCTTATGATGTGATCAAACCCAAAAAATTCGAATCCACAGGAGTCATTGCGTTGAGGGCAATGTCGCATGTGATTTACTATGGGGTATCTCCCATCATCTTGCCTGAGGGCTCTGAAATGTTCACTTGCCCTGATTCTGAGTGGTCTGATAGTACTGCCTATATAATATAGGCCACAGTTGCATAAGATCATATATACCACAAAATTGCTGTCACATGTGATATTGTAGTTGATATCATAAAGTACCTGAGTAGAGCTCTTAAATGTGGTGATACCCGATTTGGCCCATCTGCACATGCCACAATGTCCACATTTAAAGAAGCCTTTACTTCGGTTGCTCAGCCAGTTACCTGGGTTTTGTTTTTTGCGAAAACTAGGGCATAGAATATTTTTGAGAGTTTTACCTCTTCTGAATGAAAAAATAGGGGTTCTGGGGATCACTTCTTTTAGATTAGGATCGGCTTTGAGAATGCCCCAATGTCTGTTCATACATTTTTTAAGTAGCGTTGCTGATTCCGTATAGTTGACTATACATCTAATGGTATTGTCATTAGATTGAGGTTTATGACACAATGTGTCCGATCTTTTAAGACGCATCGCCCTGGTGCGAGCATTTTCAATCACATTAGGAGAATACCCCCGTGCCTTAAATCTGTTGCTCATTTCCTTAATGCATCTATCAAAATCTTCTTCCAGGCTACAATTGCGTCTTGCCCTCACCATCTCACCATAAGGTATTGAGTTAATTTGGTGAATAGGATGTGCACTCCTAGCATGTAAAATGGCGTTACACGAAGTCCCTTTCCTGTATAGACGACTCTCTATTTTGTTGTCCTTAACAAATAGTTCCACATCTAGGAATGCAATATTAGATGTACTCTGTTCAGATGTAAAATGAATATTATAATCGTTGTTGTTGAGATATTTTACAAAATCGTTTAGTTTTTGTCGATCCCCAGTCCAGATCATCAAACAATCGTCGATATATCTGCCCCAATAAAGTATGTCTGTCATCCAAGTACTCCCTTCTTTGCTCCAGATCTTATTTTGCTCGAAATGTCCCATAAAGAGATTCGCATAAGCTGGCGAAAATTTAGACCCCATGGCCACGCCTTGTCTCTGTCGATACCAGTCATTTTTAAACAAAAAAACATTGTCATTCAAAATCAAATCAACCATATAGACCAACATAGTCGTATGGTCATACAGTCTCGCAGGTCTTTTGTATAAAAAATGACGCAACGCCTCCTTTCCTTGTTCATGATTAATGCTGGTGTAAAGAGAGGTAACATCTAGTGTGACTAAGATCATACCTGGTTCCCATGTCATGTCCGTTAATATGCTAAGTATGTGCTTAGTATCTTTAATGTAAGATGGTAGATTGATTACAAATGGTTGTAAAAAAAATGTCAACATATTCCGAGAGTCTCTCTGTGGGACCACCTATGCCTGATACAATAGGCCTGCCTGGGGGGGATGTAGGGTTCTTGTGTATTTTAGGCAGTATGTAAATGCAGGGATTCTTGGGTCTGTGAACACGTAGGTACATATACTCCTCTTCCTTTAGGAGAGACTGGTTAAAACACTGTAATAAAAATTTGTTAATCTTGTTAGACAGTGCGGGAATGGGGTCTGTGCGAATCTTCTCATAACAAGTACTGTCTCCCAATTGTCTAAGGATCTCAAATTCATAGTCCATGGTGTTCATAATCACAATATTGCCCCCTTTATCTGCCTCCCTTATAGTGATGTCTTCATTACTACGCAGTTGTCTCAGATTAATCATTTCTGTTTGGTTTAGGTTACGGTGCCTAATGTGTGTACGAGTGGTATTTTTCAACTCTAGCTTATTGAAGTCACGCCAGACCACCTTGAAAAAAGTATCTATACAATTATCCTTGAGCCGTATCCTGAACGTCCTTAATGGATAAGGAATGGCCCTCATGGAGGGCGTCCATTAAGGTACCTTTCTGTCTGTAATCAGGTAGATTGATAAAGTGTTTTTTTAATTTAAGACGTCTAATAAATTTAAAGAAGTCGATTTTAGTACTCTGAAAATCTCCACTCCCACCTGGACAGAAACCCAAACCCTTACTAAGAAGAGTAAGATCATGAGTAGTGAGTTCAAGAGGATACGGCTACGTTACTGTCTATTGCCAATTATGAACAAGATCCTTCTATCTTAACACAGATTTTATCGGAATTGGATATTCCCTCAGAAACACTCCCTAGCGGCTTAAAGAATAAATCTACCTGGACTCCCACCCTTATCAAGGATAATTGTATAGATACTTTTTTCAAGGTGGTCTGGCGTGACTTCAATAAGCTAGAGTTGAAAAATACCACTCGTACACACATTAGGCACCGTAACCTAAACCAAACAGAAATGATTAATCTGAGACAACTGCGTAGTAATGAAGACATCACTATAAGGGAGGCAGATAAAGGGGGCAATATTGTGATTATGAACACCATGGACTATGAATTTGAGATCCTTAGACAATTGGGAGACAGTACTTGTTATGAGAAGATTCGCACAGACCCCATTCCCGCACTGTCTAACAAGATTAACAAATTTTTATTACAGTGTTTTAACCAGTCTCTCCTAAAGGAAGAGGAGTATATGTACCTACGTGTTCACAGACCCAAGAATCCCTGCATTTACATACTGCCTAAAATACACAAGAACCCTACATCCCCCCCAGGCAGGCCTATTGTATCAGGCATAGGTGGTCCCACAGAGAGACTCTCGGAATATGTTGACATTTTTTTACAACCATTTGTAATCAATCTACCATCTTACATTAAAGATACTAAGCACATACTTAGCATATTAACGGACATGACATGGGAACCAGGTATGATCTTAGTCACACTAGATGTTACCTCTCTTTACACCAGCATTAATCATGAACAAGGAAAGGAGGCGTTGCGTCATTTTTTATACAAAAGACCTGCGAGACTGTATGACCATACGACTATGTTGGTCTATATGGTTGATTTGATATTGAATGACAATGTTTTTTTGTTTAAAAATGACTGGTATCGACAGAGACAAGGCGTGGCCATGGGGTCTAAATTTTCGCCAGCTTATGCGAATCTCTTTATGGGACATTTCGAGCAAAATAAGATCTGGAGCAAAGAAGGGAGTACTTGGATGACAGACATACTTTATTGGGGCAGATATATCGACGATTGTTTGATGATCTGGACTGGGGATCGACAAAAACTAAACGATTTTGTAAAATATCTCAACAACAACGATTATAATATTCATTTTACATCTGAACAGAGTACATCTAATATTGCATTCCTAGATGTGGAACTATTTGTTAAGGACAACAAAATAGAGAGTCGTCTATACAGGAAAGGGACTTCGTGTAACGCCATTTTACATGCTAGGAGTGCACATCCTATTCACCAAATTAACTCAATACCTTATGGTGAGATGGTGAGGGCAAGACGCAATTGTAGCCTGGAAGAAGATTTTGATAGATGCATTAAGGAAATGAGCAACAGATTTAAGGCACGGGGGTATTCTCCTAATGTGATTGAAAATGCTCGCACCAGGGCGATGCGTCTTAAAAGATCGGACACATTGTGTCATAAACCTCAATCTAATGACAATACCATTAGATGTATAGTCAACTATACGGAATCAGCAACGCTACTTAAAAAATGTATGAACAGACATTGGGGCATTCTCAAAGCCGATCCTAATCTAAAAGAAGTGATCCCCAGAACCCCTATTTTTTCATTCAGAAGAGGTAAAACTCTCAAAAATATTCTATGCCCTAGTTTTCGCAAAAAACAAAACCCAGGTAACTGGCTGAGCAACCGAAGTAAAGGCTTCTTTAAATGTGGACATTGTGGCATGTGCAGATGGGCCAAATCGGGTATCACCACATTTAAGAGCTCTACTCAGGTACTTTATGATATCAACTACAATATCACATGTGACAGCAATTTTGTGGTATATATGATCTTATGCAACTGTGGCCTATATTATATAGGCAGTACTATCAGACCACTCAGAATCAGGGCAAGTGAACATTTCAGAGCCCTCAGGCAAGATGATGGGAGATACCCCATAGTAAATCACATGTGACATTGCCCTCAACGCAATGACTCCTGTGGATTCGAATTTTTTGGGTTTGATCACATCATAAGAGACCCTAGAGGGGGTAACAGAGAGCTAGTACTCAGGAGGAGGGAATGCTATTGGATTTTAAAACTTAGAGCTGTGGAGGATGGCCTAAATACCAACTTTGAGATGGAATACTATTTAGGGGATTAACCTACTGTCCTCAATTTATTTTCTAGTTGTTATTTACACTAACTGAATACCTTGTCGATGATTGTATTCTCATTCTGTGTTGTAATAACATAATGCTGCTATCTATGTGCTGACTACTTACTTACATTTATTCTGTACGCAGTTGCTTGTGTATACACTTAATACTATGTTAGATTACCAATAATTAATGGTTTAGATTGATAGCATTTTGGAAGACATACAAACAATGTGACTGTTCTTGAATGCCTAGTGATACTGTTGGTTGCCTTATTATATGCTATGGATGTTAGATTATAAGTATTTAATGGATTGAAACTGAGAGCATTTGGAGGATATAATAACCATGTGACTGTCTCTCTTGACACTGGGTATATCTCTTCTGGGTAGATTATTAATTACTCAGAGGTTTACTTATATTAGATTTCCCTTATCCAATAGGACTTTTTATCTTACATTGGTACTTACCAGTTATTGTCCCAATTTTCCTTGACATTATATACTGTCAATATAACTTAGCAGATGACATAATTTTCCAGATTGTCCGATTTGAGATACCTTGAAATGGCGCCAGTTTATGGTGACCTTTACATTATTATTTAGTGACTTGTTATATGGATTAGGAATACTAAGCTTGTCCCCTTGTATACCAACGGAGACACTCCAAGATGGCTTCCGTCTTTTCCTAATATTAGTCCGTTTTCTATTTTTACTCTTGGTGTGATCAGGCGTCTTATCTGACTTCCGGTTTCCGGACGTTCAGATACACTGCGGCCACTAGATTCGGGAACGCTGCGGGTGAATAAGACCGCGCGGCGTTTTTTCCCTTTTTTCCGATATTGAGTCACTCTGACACTTTGATGGAGGTGAGATTTTGCATATTTTACCGTTTCTAAATATCCACCCTAAATTTTCGTATCAGCGTATAGAAGTTCTATTTTTAATTGTTATTTAAATACAAGATGGATGGGGCTGACCGCATTACTGCTTTTTTTTTTTTATTGTTTCTTAATCTCATCGCAGATAATATTCGATGACTACCTAACGATATGATTATTGTGAATATATGAAGTACAGTAAGGTTAGTGGAGTTTTTTCTCGCCCCACATTGCTTATGATAGAATTTTTCCTGGATGTTTTTTCGATTATACTGGTAAACCTCTAAGTAACATTACTTTTACACAAATCGGGGTCCCTTTCTTACTTTAGTCACATGGATTACCCTCAATTATAGTGTCTACAGTGATGTGCACTGAGTTTGAAAATGAATTTTGGGCACTCTGATCTTCAGACATGTTTGGTCACGTTTTTAGACCTTAATTTTGATCACGGATCGAGATGTTTCTTATTGGATTTAAGGTTATTATTAATTGGGTTGTTTTGTTAGCTTGTGTTTTCCTTTTCTGTTTTAATGATTATCACACTAGTCACAATAGAGCATGCATTTGCATAATCGCACTATTGTCACATTTTGAATTTTGGTCCAATATTCTGCTTCTATCCTTTATTCCACAACATATATATAGATACTACTTTATTTTATTTCAGCCCTGATGAAGTCCTTAATGAGAGATACTTCTCAGAGGATGAAACACGTGTTGGCTGTTCTTATGGAGGATATCTGAACATTATAAATAGGCTGTTCCTTTGGAGGATTTCTGAACAGTACTAATAAAACTTGGACCTTGATACAAACACAAGTTTGGTTGATAATTTACGAAGAAGACTGGATATACGTACAACGTCTAACTCTGTTTTTATACCACGAGTGCTACGACTTTTGTTTGTATGTTTTTGTGTTTCTCTGGAAACATTGGAGGATTGAGGGAGATCCTCCTGTCAGAAGCACCGTGCCATGAACTAAATGTGTGATTTATTCTATGGACTTTCTGTGAGCGCCCATATCCTATGAGTATCTTCCTCATTATCACTTTTTGATTTAGCCGGCTTCCCTCAACCGCGACCCGGCCTGACTTCGTGGTTCGTCCCGGTAAAGAAAAACATCCAAAAAAGAGACTAAGTCCGAACGTAAAAAGTTGACCGGGACCTTCCAGCCATCGTATCCGAGAACGGCTCCACGGACGTCGGATCAAGATCCAGGTTTACCCCGGTCGAAGGATTTTCATCTCGAAAAAACGACTAAGTCCGAAGGTAAAAATCACCACCGAGGAAACCGACTTCGCGTATCCGGACAAGGGCTCCAGGAGGTCGGATCCAACTGGCAGGTTCGTCCCGGGGAAGAAAAACATCAAAAAAGAGACTAAGTCAGAAGGTAACTTTTTAACCGAGGCCTCCCGCGACTTGTAGCCGAGCAGGGCTCCATCGCGGTCGGCCTGATAGTTTGACTTTGCCCCGGTCCTGGTGCAACCAGATGACCCGATTGGCGCTTTTTGTTTCTAAGCGCTAGAAAATAATAATACTTTAAAAATTCATATCTCCGGTTCCCCTGAACCGATTTTAATCGTTTTTGTGTCATTTTAAAGATAAAAATATAAGCTATTTTTATAAATTGGTTTTGGATTTTTAAACTGTTTCCTGTGTTTTATTTAATTACTGTTTTGTGATATTTGAATGCTTTACACTTTGTCTCCTAAGTTAAGCCTTGACGCTCGATGCCAAGCTACCAAGGGTAGAGCTGGGATTAATTTACTGAGACCTAACTGTACTTATGTGGAGGTTTGTGGCTTGTTGCTAGGTGTAGGTACCTACCTGCCCTACCAATAACCCATTTTCCAACATAATTGGAAGCAGCGACGGGATCCTGTACTTGTGTTCAATATCACGTTACAGTTTTAGGTGAAACAAATTAAAAATCCTTTAAATTGTCCTAGTGCAAAAATTGTTTTTAATTTTTAATTTGGATTAATTTCTATTATTGAATTTTTGTAATTTTTCTAAATTCTTGTTTCCAATTTTTGCAAAAAGTTTTTGTTGACACAAAACTAGGGAACCATGGAGCTTGATCTGGCTAGCCTACCCACACTGACAGTAGTCCAGCTTAGGGGGTTGTGTATTGAAAGAGGGTTGCCTGCAACCACTGATCTCAGGAAGCAAATCCTGATCACATCCCTGACAGCATGGGCTGAGGCCCAAGAGGTAGAGTCAGAAGAAGCTCCAGAGGAGGGAGAAAGAAGGGAGGATGCAAGCTCTAACCACTCAGGGGAGGGAAGGCATCTGACCCTAAGTGAGGACGAGGAGGAACGGTCCTCAGTAAATACAGTCACTAGGGGCAGACCCAAAGCTAGTGGTGGGAAGGGGGTCCTTTCAGGAGGAGAGAACCCATCCATCAGAGAAAGAGAGCTGGAGGCCCAGCTAGCATACATAGCTTTGGAAGCAGAGAAGCTGGCCCTAGAAAAGAAAAAGTGGGCATACAAAGAGAAAAGAGATGGAAGCAGCGATAAAGAAGCTGAGGTGTCCATGGGTGGGGGAGTTTGCCCCAGATTACCCAAGGGGCTAGTTCCTGCTTATGTAGAGGGGGATGACATAGATAAGTGGCTGGGGGCCTTTGAGAGGGCACTCCAAATGAGAAGGGTTAGGCCTCAATACTGGGGTTCCCTTTTGTGGGAGTTGGTCCCCAACTCAGGGAGGGATAGGCTTCTGACCTTAAGGGGGGAGGAGGCAGATTCATACCCTAGTATGAAGAGGTGCTTAGCCAAGAAGTTTGGTCTGACCCCAGAGCAATATAGAATGAAGTTCAGGGACACCCAGAAGGTCAGTACCCAGTCTTGGGTTGACTTTGTAGACACCTCACTAAAGGCACTAGAGGGCTGGATTATTCGCAACAAAGTAAATACTTATGAGGGGTTATACAATCTGATCATGAGAGAGCACATCTTGACCAATTGTATCCAAGAAAGGTTACGCCAGCATCTAGTGGACTCTAAGCTGACCAACCCTAGAGAGCTAGGGGAGGCAGCTGATGAGTGGTTGAGAACCAGGGTGGTTGTCAAGTCCCAGGGGGGAGACTCCAAGAAGGGGGGGATAGGTCCCCAAAAACCTAAGGAGGGAGGTGGTAAGCCCACCACAGAGACTCCCTCTGTACCCCAGAACCCTAAGAAGGAGGAGAGTAAATCCCACTCCCACTCTGACAAGCAGAGACAGGGAGACCCAGGGTTAAAAAAACTCTTGGACAGTAGGGCTTGCTTTGATTGTCAGCAGACAGGTCACTTCAGAGGAGATGCAGCCTGTCCAAGGAAGGTGGTTAGCACTGGGGTGTCTAGTGTAGCCATAGAGGAGGATTCCTCAGATGATGAAGTCCTCCTAGCATTGTGCTGGGAGACAGGACCAGATGGTAAGCTGGTGATCCCTGAGGGTGGGAGTAGGCACTTCCACCACATTCAAGTGAATGGGATCCCTATCACTGGCCTCAGGGACACCGGTGCCAGTCACACTATAGTGAGTGACCGGTTAGTGACCCCAGACATGTATGTCCCAGGAAAGACAAAGAAAGTCAGGATAGCCACAGGGGAGGTCACCTCCAAACCTGTAGCCATAGTGCCCCTAGAAAGGGAGGGTATCCTTGACTGGATTAGGGTGGTAGTCAGTGCTGACCTTCCCCTAGATTGTATCCTGGGCAATGACCTCCCAGAGGTGAGTCTGGTCACAGATGGGGTGGTCGCCCAGGGCGCCCCCCCAACCCAAAGTCCTGGGGAGTCAGTCCCTACAGTTAGGAGACAGGGGTCCCCAAGGTAAGGAAAGAAGAAAAGGAAGGGTAGGCCACTCTTAAAGAGAGTTCCAGGGAGCCAAGGGCCCTCTGCCCCAGTAAGGGGGGAGCCCAGAGTTGGCACTGGTGAGGCCTCACCTGACCCCAAGGAAGTCCTGAGTAGTCAGGCAGCTGTCCAGATGCAAGGTGTTGCCCCTGCACTGACAGAAGGGAGAGTGGAAGGAGGGTGTCTGCCACAGGAGGTGGTAGCCCCCCACTCTAGACAGCAAGAGGGGTGCCAGGACCCCAAAGATGCCCCTAAAGCAGCTCAGCCACCTGTTAGTGGAGAGCTTAGGGTGTGGTTCTGGGTACTGACAGCTGTCAGTAGCCTCTGCTGGGTGCTAGCCTTCCTGGCAGCACTGTACTTGGCCTAGGAGGCAGACCCCAGGGCCAATAGCAAAGTAGGCCCCCTGACCCTATTGGTCATGGTGGGGTTGCTCAAGTGTTGGGTGACCTCTTTGGGTAAGCTAGGTGTTGCCCTAGCAAAGTTTGGAGTAGGGGAGGTGGGCACCTCACTACCCAAGTTGGCAGAGAGAGGAGGAAAACCCCCCTAGAGGGAAGTTTCAGTTTGAGTTGGGTCCTTTTACTGTTGGGATGGCTTCACTACCCAGAGGGAGTGACCCTGACAGGAGGATATAAGGCAGAGTAGGCCCTGCAAAGGGACAGCCAGTTTTCTTCACTGTCTTCCTCGCCTAACAAGCCAGGAAGACTCTCCCAGGGTTGGGCTGAGTCTCCTGGGTGTGTGGGCTGGGGGGGGGTTGTGTGAGAAACTAGGGCTGATTGCAGAGGCCCCATAACTTTTTGCCCCCATTTTCCACTTTATGCTGGTGTTTTCCTGACTCTGATGGTGCCCTGGGTACTGCTAACCAGTCCCAGGGCCTGTGCTCTGTGTAAAATGGATATGCAAATTAGGCTAATTATAATTGGCTAAGTTAACCTACCTATAAGTCCCTAGTATATGGTAGGGCATGTAGGTTTAGGGACCACAGCATAGGTGGTGCACCCCTAGGTGCATTGCTGAGGTGCCCAGTGTCATTTTAAAAGCAAGCCTGCCTTGCTGGCTGCTTTTAAATTAAAGTTATATGCAAATTCGACTTTGGAATTAAAGGTACTTCCAAAGTCTTAAACTACCTTATTTTTACATATAAGTCACCCCTAAGTTGTGCCCTATGTGCCCCTAGGGCTGGGTGCCATGTAACTATAAGCAGGGACTTTATAAAAATAGATTTATAAGCCCTGGTGAGGTAAAAACAGCCAAATTCGTTTTTCCCTCATTGAAGTAAATGGCCTTCATAAGCTAGAATGGGCAGACTTTATTTTAAATTTTAAAGTCTCCTTAAATGTTGCATACCAAGAATTTGGTATCAAATTGATTGTTGTAATAAATCCCACAACTTCCAGTTGTTGGATTTAATATAACTAGTTCAGGTAAAAAGTTTAGACTTTACCTAAAAAGTTGCCAATTTCAGCTCTGCATTGTTTTTGCTGCTGTGCTCTGATTGGCCAGCCTGCAGCAGCTTCTGCCAGGCTACCTTGATGAGGTGTGAAGTGGCCTGACTTCACACAAAGGAATGTGCTTGGGGGAGAGAATCTCCCCTCAGCAGATGGTGAGGCAGGAAGGGGGAGGGCTGCCAAACTGGTCTTCAAAGGCAGAGAAGGACATTTGGAGCACCCTGCAACACCCCCACATCCTGCAACCCCAGACAATTAGGTGCCCCCTTGATTAGATTAGGAGAGGGCAGGAGAGGGGTGTGTTTATGATTTTTAGCCACACCAGTGGGTGGGCTCAGCCAGATGTAACCTCCAAAAATCAGATTCATCCATGTTGGATTTTTAGAGACTGTTGCCTTCTGGGATGGATTTTTGCCACACTTCCCAGGAAGTGGTCATCACAGGGGGACGACCCTGTCCCTGATTGGAGAACCAGGGCCCCCCCGGTTTTCGCTCCGGAGGAAGAAGAAAACTGGCAGACCTGCACCCACACCTCAGATCCCCTCCAGAATTCAACAAGAAAGGAACTAAAGAAGAAGAAGGACTGCCCTGCTGGACCCCTGGCCTGCACCTGGAACCTGCACTCAGAAGGACTGCACCAGCTGCACACTTGGGCTTCACCACAAGAAGGACTTTGCCTGGCTTCAACTGGTTCAAGGAGGGACTCCCTGTTTGCTACAGGTGAAAAATTGCTAACCAGAGTCCCCTGCACCAACTCCTGAAGAAAGCGACCAGCTGACCACTGTCCAGTGGCCAAAAAGGAGTTTGCGCCAGGTGCATTCTGGGAGTTGAAGTCCGCACCCCCCAAGGACCATCACAGAACTTCTGGACCCTTGGGGTGAGCTGTGGACCCCAAAAGAACCTTAAAAGAACATCTGGGTGAAGCCCCAGAAGTTTGGAAAAGATTGGAGAATTTTTGAAAAAAAGCTCCATAAAGTGACCGACCCGACGCGGAAATTCTAGCCGGCTTGCCTCAACCGCGACCCGGCCTGACTTCTTGGTTCGTCCCGGTAAAGAAAAACATCCAAAAAAGAGACTAAGTCCGAACGTAAAAAGTTGACCGGGACCTTCCAGCCATCGTATCCGAGAAGGGCTCCACGGATGTCGGATCAAGATCCAGGTTTACCCCGGTCGAAGGATTTTCATCTCGAAAAAATGACTAAGTCCGAAGGTAAAAATCACCACCGAGGAAACCGACTTCGCGTATCCGGACAAGGGCTCCAGGAGGTCGGATCCAACTGGCAGGTTCGTCCCGGGGAAGAAAAACATCAAAAAAGAGACTAAGTCAGAAGGTAACTTTTTAACCGAGGCCTCCCGCGACTTGTAGCCGAGCAGGGCTCCATCGCGGTCGGCCTGATAGTTTGACTTTGCCCCGGTCCTGGTGCAACCAGATGACCCGATTGGCGCTTTTTGTTTCTAAGCGCTAGAAAATAATAATACTTTAAAAATTCATATCTCCGGTTCCCCTGAACCGATTTTAATCGTTTTTGTGTCATTTTAAAGATAACAATATAAGCTATTTTTATAAATTGGTTTTGGATTTTTAAACTGTTTCCTGTGTTTTATTTAATTACTGTTTTGTGATATTTGAATGCTTTACACTTTGTCTCCTAAGTTAAGCCTTGACGCTCGATGCCAAGCTACCAAGGGTAGAGCTGGGATTAATTTACTGAGACCTAACTGTACTTATGTGGAGGTTTGTGGCTTGTTGCTAGGTGTAGGTACCTACCTGCCCTACCAATAACCCATTTTCCAACATAATTGGAAGCAGCGACGGGATCCTGTACTTGTGTTCAATATCACGTTACAGTTATAGGTAAAACAAATTAAAAATCCTTTAAATTGTCCTAGTGCAAAAATTGTTTTTAATTTTTAATTTGGATTAATTTCAATTATTGAATTTTTGTAATTTTTCTAAATTCTTGTTTCCAATTTTTGCAAAAAGTTTTTGTTGACACAAAACTAGGGAACCATGGAGCTTGATCTGGCTAGCCTACCCACACTGACAGTAGTCCAGCTTAGGGGGTTGTGTATTGAAAGAGGGTTGCCTGCAACCACTGATCTCAGGAAGCAAATCCTGATCACATCCCTGACAGCATGGGCTGAGGCCCAAGAGGTAGAGTCAGAAGAAGCTCCAGAGGAGGGAGAAAGAAGGGAGGATGCAAGCTCTAACCACTCAGGGGAGGGAAGGCATCTGACCCTAAGTGAGGACGAGGAGGAACGGTCCTCAGTAAATACAGTCACTAGGGGCAGACCCAAAGCTAGTGGTGGGAAGGGGGTCCTTTCAGGAGGAGAGAACCCAACCATCAGAGAAAGAGAGCTGGAGGCCCAGCTAGCATACATAGCTTTGGAAGCAGAGAAGCTGGCCCTAGAAAAGAAAAAGTGGGCATACAAAGAGAAAAGAGATGGAAGCAGCGATAAAGAAGCTGAGGTGTCCATGGGTGGGGGAGTTTGCCCCAGATTACCCAAGGGGCTAGTTCCTGCTTATGTAGAGGGGGATGACATAGATAAGTGGCTGGGGGCCTTTGAGAGGGCACTCCAAATGAGAAGGGTTAGGCCTCAATACTGGGGTTTCCTTTTGTGGGAGTTGGTCCCCAACTCAGGGAGGGATAGGCTTCTGACCTTAAGGGGGGAGGAGGCAGATTCATACCCTAGTATGAAGAGGTGCTTAGCCAAGAAGTTTGGTCTGACCCCAGAGCAATATAGAATGAAGTTCAGGGACACCCAGAAGGTCAGTACCCAGTCTTGGGTTGACTTTGTAGACACCTCACTAAAGGCACTAGAGGGCTGGATTATTGGCAACAAAGTAAATACTTATGAGGGGTTATACAATCTGATCATGAGAGAGCACATCTTGACCAATTGTATACAAGAAAGGTTACGCCAGCATCTAGTGGACTCTAAGCTGACCAACCCTAGAGAGCTAGGGGAGGCAGCTGATGAGTGGTTGAGAACCAGGGTGGTTGTCAAGTCCCAGGGGGGAGACTCCAAGAAGGGGGGGATAGGTCCCCAAAAACCTAAGGAGGGAGGTGGTAAGCCCACCACAGAGACTCCCTCTGTACCCCAGAACCCTAAGAAGGAGGAGAGTAAATCCCACTCCCACTCTGACAAGCAGAGACAGGGAGACCCAGGGTTAAAAAAACTCTTGGACAGTAGGGCTTGCTTTGACTGTCAGCAGACAGGTCACTTCAGAGGAGATGCAGCCTGTCCAAGGAAGGTGGTTAGCACTGGGCTGTCCAGTGTAGCCATAGAGGAGGATTCCTCAGATGATGAAGTCCTCCTAGCATTATGCTGGGAGACAGGACCAGATGGTAAGCTGGTGATCCCTGAGGGTGGGAGTAGGCACTTCCACCACATTCAAGTGAATGGGATCCCTACCACTGGCCTGAGGGACACCGGTGCCAGTCACACTATAGTGAGTGACCGGTTAGTGACCCCAGACATGTATGTCCCAGGAAAGACAAAGAAAGTCAGGATAGCCACAGGGGAGGTCACCTCCAAACCTGTAGCCATAGTGCCCCTAGAAAGGGAGGGTATCATTGACTGGATTAGGGTGGTAGTCAGTGCTGACCTTCCCCTAGATTGTATCCTGGGCAATGACCTCCCAGAGGTGAGTCTGGTCACAGATGGGGTGGTCGCCCAGGGCGCCCCCCCAACCTAAAGTCCTGGGGAGTCAGTCCCTACAGTTAGGAGACAGGGGTCCCCAAGAAAAGGAAAGAAGAAAAGGAAGGGTAGGCCACTCTTAAAGAGAGTTCCAGGGAGCCAAGGGCCCTCTGCCCCAGTAAGGGGGGAGCCCAGAGTTGGCACTGGTGAGGCCTCACCTGACCCCAAGGAAGTCCTGAGTAGTCAGGCAGCTGTCCAGATGCAAGGTGTTGCCCCTGCACTGACAGAAGGGAGAGTGGAAGGAGGGTGTCTGCCACAGGAGGTGGTAGCCCCCCACTCTAGACAGCAAGAGGGGTGCCAGGACCCCAAAGATGCCCCTAAAGCAGCTCAGCCACCTGTCAGTGGAGAGCTTAGGGTGTGGTTCTGGGTACTGACAGCTGTCAGTAGCCTCTGCTGGGTGCTAGCCTTCCTGGCAGCACTGTACTTGGCCTGGGAGGCAGACCCCAGGGCCAATAGCAAAGTAGGCCCCCTGACCCTATTGGTCATGGTGGGGTTGCTCAAGTGTTGGGTGACCTCTTTGGGTAAGCTAGGTGTTGCCCTAGCAAAGTTTGGAGTAGGGGAGGTGGGCACCTCACTACCCAAGTTGGCAGAGAGAGAGGAGGAAAACCCCCCTAGAGGGAAGTTTCAGTTTGAGTTGGGTCCTTTTACTGTTGGGATGGCTTCACTACCCAGTGGGAGTGACCCTGACAGGAGGATATAAGGCAGAGTAGGCCCTGCAAAGGGACAGCCAGTTTTCTTCACTGTCTTCCTCGCCTAACAAGCCAGGAAGACTCTCCCAGGGTTGGGCTGAGTCTCCTGGGCGTGTGGGCTGGGGGGGGGTTGTGTGAGAAACTAGGGCTGATTGCAGAGGCCCCATAACTTTTTGCCCCCATTTTTCACTTTATGCTGGTGTTTTCCTGACTCTGATGGTGCCCTGGGTACTGCTAACCAGTCCCAGGGCCTGTGCTCTGTGTAAAATGGATATGCAAATTAGGCTAATTATAATTGGCTAAGTTAACCTACCTATAAGTCCCTAGTATATGGTAGGGCATGTAGGTTTAGGGACCACAGCATAGGTGGTGCACACCTAGGTGCATTGCTGAGGTGCCCAGTGTCATTTTAAAAGCAAGCCTGCCTTGCTGGCTGCTTTTAAATTAAAGTTATATGCAAATTCGACTTTGGAATGAAAGGTACTTCCAAAGTCTTAAACTACCTTATTTTTACATATAAGTCACCCCTAAGGTGTGCCCTATGTGCCCCTAGGGCTGGGTGCCATGTAACTATAAGCAGGGACTTTATAAAAATAGATTTATAAGCCCTGGTGAGGTAAAAACAGCCAAATTCGTTTTTCCCTCATTGAAGTAAATGGCCTTCATAGGCTAGAATGGGCAGACTTTATTTTAAATTTTAAAGTCTCCTTAAATGTTGCATACCAAGAATTTGGTATCAAATTAATTGTTGTAATAAATCCTACAACTTCCAGTTGTTGGATTTAGTATAACTAGTTCAGGTAAAAAGTTTAGACTTTACCTAAAAAGTTGCCAATTTCAGCTCTGCATTGTTTTTGCTGCTGTGCTCTGATTGGCCAGCCTGCAGCAGCTTCTGCCAGGCTACCTTGATGAGGTGTGAAGTGGCCTGACTTCACACAAAGGAATGTGCTTGGGGGAGAGAATCTCCCCTCAGCAGATGGTGAGGCAGGAAGGGGGAGGGCTGCCAAACTGGTCTTCAAAGGCAGAGAAGGACATTTGGAGCACCCAGCAACACCCCCACATCCTGCAACCCCAGACAATTAGGTGCCCCCTTGATTAGATTAGGAGAGGGCATGAGAGGGGTGTGTTTATGACTTTTAGCCACACCAGTGGGTGGGCTCAGCCAGATCTAACCTCCAAAAATCAGATTCATCCATGTTGGATTTTTAGAGACTGTTGCCTTCTGGGATGGATTTTTGCCACACTTCCCAGGAAGTGGTCATCACAGGGGGACGACCCTGTCCCTGATTGGAGAACCAGGGCCCCCCTGCTTTTCACCCAGGAGCAAGGATAAAACTGGCAGACCTGCAACCACACCTCAGATCCCCTCCAGAATTCAACAAGAAAGGAACTAAAGAAGAAGAAGGACTGCCCTGCTGGACCCCTGGCCTGCACCTGGACCCTGCACTCAGAAGGACTGCACAAGCTGCACACTTGGGCTTCACCACAAGAAGGACTTTGCCTGGCTTCAACTGGTTCAAGGAGGGACTCCCTGTTTGCTACAGGTGAAAAATTGCTAACCAGAGTCCCCTGCACCAACTCCTGAAGAAAGCGACCAGCTGACCACTGTCCAGTGGCCAAAAAGGAGTTTGCGCCAGGTGCATTCTGGGAGTTGAAGTCCGCACCCCCCAAGGACCATCACAGAACTTCTGGACCCTTGGGGTGAGCTGTGGACCCCAAAAGAACCTTAAAAAAACATCTGGGTGAAGCCCCAGAAGTTTGGAAAAGATTGGAGAATTTTTGAAAAAAAGCTCCATAAAGTGACCGACCCGACGCTGAAATTCTAGCCGGCTTGCCTCAACCGCGACCCGGCCTGACTTCGTGGTTCGTCCCGGTAAAGAAAAACATCCAAAAAAGAGACTAAGTCCGAACGTAAAAAGTTGACCGGGACCTTCCAGCCATCGTATCCGAGAAGGGCTCCACGGACGTCGGATCAAGATCCAGGTTTACCCCGGTCGAAGGATTTTCATCTCGAAAAAACGACTAAGTCCGAAGGTAAAAATCACCACCGAGGAAACCGACTTCGCGTATCCGGACTAGGGCTCCAGGAGGTCGGATCCAACTGGCAGGTTCGTCCCGGGGAAGAAAAACATCAAAAAAGAGACTAAGTCAGAAGGTAACTTTTTAACCGAGGCCTCCCGCGACTTGTAGCCGAGCAGGGATCCATCGCGGTCGGCCTGAAAGTTTGACTTTGCCCCGGTCCTGGTGCAACCAGATGACCCGATTGGCGCTTTTTGTTTCTAAGCGCTAGAAAATAATAATACTTTAAAAATTCATATCTCCGGTTCCCCTGAACCGATTTTAATCGTTTTTGTGTCATTTTAAAGATAAAAATATAAGCTATTTTTATAAATTGGTTTTGGATTTTTAAACTGTTTCCTGTGTTTTATTTAATTACTCTTTTGTGATATTTGAATGCTTTACACTTTGTCTCCTAAGTTAAGCCTTGACGCTCGATGCCAAGCTACCAAGGGTAGAGCTGGGATTAATTTACTGAGACCTAACTGTACTTATGTGGAGGTTTGTGGCTTGTTGCTAGGTGTAGGTACCTACCAACGGTCTGGCAGGTTAAAACCGATCTCAATTCCCTCTTGATGTTGTGTATCTTCTGAGAGGGAAGAAGAAGTTGACATAAAGTGGAATTGATCTGGAATCCCAGAAACTCTATTACCTGTGAAGGTTTCAACAATGACTTCTGTACATTGATCAGGAAACCTAAATCCTGCAGGAGACTGATGGTCCAATCCAAGTGCGAGATTAGGACTTGAGGGGACTGAGCCATCAGCAGAATATCGTCCAGGTATATAATCAATTTGACTCCCTTGGTTCTAAGGCATTCCATCACTGGTCTCAGTAACTTCGTGAAGCACCAAGGGGCTGACGATAGCCTGAATGGGAGTGCCCGGAACTCCAGGCATTGACCCTTCCACTGGAATTGTAGGAATCTCCTGTGGGGAGGAAAAATTGGAATCAACAAATAGGCATCTTTTAGATCCAGACGCACCATCCAATCCCCTTCTAACAGGATGTCCCTTAGCATGTGGATACCCTCCATCTTGAAATGTCTGTATAGGATCCACTGTTTGAAATCCTTTAGGTTCAAGACTAAGCGGTGACCTCCTACTTTTTTGTCTACTACAAAAATAGGGCTGAGGAAACCGAAAGGATGAGGGGAAGCAAATTGTACGGCCACTTTGTCTAAGAGAGCTTGCACTTCTTTGTCTATAAAATCTTGATTTGCTTGGGAAAAACACATTCGTAATGGGGGGAGAGTTGTTTGGGGGTACTGACAAACTCCAGTCGAAATCCCTCTACTGTTTGGAGAACCCATGGATCTCTGGATATCCGTTTCCAATTTGTTGAGCAAGATGCAATTCTGCCCCCAAGTTTGACCTGAGAAAAATGAATAACGCTCACCTGTGAAACTTGAGTCTTGAATGGCTCCTTGTTGCCCCCTGCAATGACCCCTGCGGGTCGCGTGGGTAGAAGGTGGAGTCATGATCTCCGTACCAACCACCTCTTTTGGGGACTGTTAAAGGAGCTGCGGCCGGACATACGTCCCCCGTAACGACCGGCCCTGCCAAAAAGGCCTCGTTTGAAAACCTTCTTGAGTGATATTTGTGCTTTGTCAAGAGAAGAAAAAGTAGAGCAGAACTTGGCTAGGTGTTTGATGAATGAGGATCCAAATAGTAGTCTTTCAGCCGAAGGCCCCGCTTCTGAGGACGCAAGATCCGATAATTTGGGATCAATGCGCATAAGCAACGATTTCCTTTGATCTGCTGAAATGGCACAGTTAGAATTTCCTAATAGACACACAGCTCTTTGTGCCCATCCGATAAGGACATCGGTGTCCACCGGAGAACCAGATTCTTTGGCTACGTACGCCAACTCCAGGATCTTAGTCAAAGGTCCTGAAAGGTCCAACAGTTTGTCTTGACAACTACGCCAGGAGCGGTCTAAACCTTTTTTGGGATCTTTGACGAATTTTTTCATGAAGGTGACCATGGTGGGGTCTATCTCTGGAGTCTCAGAAACCTTGCCCTCCAGGTCAGGTCTGGGGCACTCTGCTTTCAGGCGTGACCTAACTTCTCCAGAACCTGGAACGGGGGGGGATTTTCTTACTTTTCTTACTCGGTACAGGATCATCAGAAACATCTGAATCATCAGAGGAGGAAGTCTTATCAGAGGAAGAGGCAGAAAGGGTGGTTCCTTTTTTCGAACTGTAATTGTGTTCGCCACTGCGTTTTTTCCGCAGTTTCTCGAAAGCATCAGCATGAACAGCACTGACCCCTGCTCCTGGTTCCAGATTTTTTGCTTTATCTTTTACTTTTTTAGGTTCTTGTTGTCCCTGCGACCAACCCTGTGATCGAGCGAAGTCAAATATTTGCCCAGAAAATGGGCCCAGAGCTCTCACTAGAGCATCATTAACTGATTGTTGGACCCTGGTATCAAGGGCTTCTACCAGATCAACTTCAAGTTGATTGCCCAACTCCTTTGTGTAGTACTCGGCTTCTTGCTCATCCCATTGAGCCATGGTTCAATAGAGCAGCAACAGTATTGAGGAGGAAAGAATTTTTTAAGGCAAGAATACAACAGGGGGAGCTCAAAAACCCCAAGTTCAGGCCAGGAAAAGGAGCCCTTAAATTAAAGTGTGGAGGGAGCAGCCTGAAATGCACTCTAGGCAGCAGCCTGATCTCTATTTTACAACCCAGTCAGTTTGTTAATCTGCTGGGCGTCAGGGAGCAAGGTTTTACTGAGGGAGAAGGCACAGGCGGACACGCAGCACACACGAGCCGATCAATTCCAAAACTGGAAAGAGATCGGCTCGATAATGCGTGCGCGCACGTGTGCGCGATAAAAATAGAAAAGAGACTGCCAGAGGGCAGCTCAGCTCCTGCTCCCGCTCCACCAAAAGTCGGGCTGAATATATTGGCAAAACGCCAATAATACTAAGCGCGAGGGCGCTTAAATAAATATAATGAAAGCGACGCTTATCTAGGTAAATTAAATAATCTAAAACACTCTTAAACACCAAGAATACAGGAGAGAAAATATATGTGTACTTATCTGCTGCGAAGCAGCAAAGAAAGAGGAAGTGACTTCATAGGTCAAAGGACTCATAGCAGAGGAAATGGATGGTGATTGGACCATGTGACAGGATGTTAGGCATCCTGGGTGATGTAGTTTTTTCTGTTACTTGTATTTGATTGGCTGCTGTTTAAGTCAGTAAAGAAAGAGAAAGCATAATCGGAGCCTCCGGTCCTGACATAGAATTAATCAACCAGACAGTAACAACCAGTGCTTAACCCCTTAGCTGCTGGGCTATTTCTCCCCAGTGCTAAGCCCTTTTTTGGCTAGTCGGGGTAGTTTAGGCTTAGGGATCCATAACTTGTTTCCCAAATAATGTATCCATACCAAATTTGTTTCCTTTTCGCCAACATCCTGGCGATTGTAAAGGTATCCAGGGTTTGTGGATTTCCCTGGAGGGGACTGAGAAAACAGGCAAAATATAGCAAAAATTTGAGTTTTTTGACAAAAATAGGGAAAAAGTGCTCATGATAAAAGTGTCCGTTTTTTCTCTAAAAATGACATCCACAAACAGTTTGATGTAATAAAGCCACCATCTTCCCAGCTTTCATGGCCATGCAGAGCTGAATCCAAAAAGATACTATTGTACCACAGTTTTGGCATTGTTCTAAGAGGTAGCCTATTTTCCCTATTTTGTTGTTCTCGCAAATGGGTCATATGTGTACATCCTCAAGATTTTGCCAAGGAAAAGAACTGTTGAAACAAAGAAATATTGAAAATGAGTCGGAAGAATGGGTATTTGTGACAACAGTTTCATCTGTAACTTTTTGTCATGATGGCCAGTTGACAAATTCAATATATCAATGCGTCTTCTTGACACTTCAGGTTGTGGGGATAGATAGGGTTTGTAGGTTCTCCAACAACCCAAAGTACCAAGAGCCAACAACTGAGCTGCGCTGCAAAATTATTTTTTATTGAGTGCTGAGTATAGACCAATTCTTACAGCGAAATAGGCAGAGTGAAAAATGGGTATGAACGAAACAAATGCATTTCTGAAAAGAGCACAAGATGCAGAGTTTAGTAGAAGTGGTTATTTCTACATATCTGAATTTATAGGTACCATAATGTAGTGGATCCTTTAGTTTTAATGGGAATCAGGAGTTTTGCTTAGCCTTCTGGCTTGCAGGTCTGTGCCCCCATAACCTAGTGACTTTTAGCCTACTTAGTCTGCTCTGTCTTGGCCTATTTATTTAATTATTTCTTTTCAAATGGCTGTTATGTTTATAGTTAGGAAAATGTTTTGATTGCACTTTATCAGTGTCACTCTGTGAAGGCGTCACTATCAGCATCAAAGACAAGTGATATACGTAGGTATTCACAACATGTTCCTTTCCCACTTATGTGTGACAGAAACATAATGTACTTTTGGAGGCAATTGTTTATGTAATTGCCACCCCAAGCATGCCTCCTTATCTGTTGTTTGGGAACATACCTGTGTCAGGGTACTACAAGATCTGTATAAATACATCTCATGCAGACAAGGATATCAGAGAGATTCCTACCAGCAGCCGTCAACGCTATCTATGCTACACATCGCCTTGATGCAGACTGAGCCTTCCTGTCCATAGGGAGTCTGACCTAGAGGCCTCATTCCAATGTAACAAGGGTTGGGGGGACGCTTCTGATGGACACAATACTGGCAGATTAGGTTTGTCACACCTAGCACTCTTTAGGTTATAGATTAGGTTCTCCATGCTAGGATTTTAGTTTTTTTTTACATCTTATGTTTATTGCATGGGTTTGTTTCCACAGCTCTCATCTCCACAATTATGCTTCTTGCACTGTTTATTATCCTAATTATTACAGCTCATGCATTTTACCAAAGGTTAATATATTGAAAACTTTCCTGCATCTCCTTCATTTTCTATGTGTGACTGAGACTTGTTGTTCATGTGAGAAAAGGATAATCTTTGTTCCACCATGACTCCCCTGAGATGTCGCATTCCAGAGTCCATGCGTAAAGGCTGCCAGAGATCACCTTTTACAGTTTGGCATTGGTACTGCTTGTGAGCCGAGAGGGTTGGGCTGACAGGTGCGACTTGATGTAAGATTAGCTTAGTTGACTACAAATACAAGTGCTGTCATCCCTAAACTAGCAGTCCAACTATGACAATACTAGCGTATAATTTAGGGGGTATTTTTCAAATTGTCATCTTTCTTATACACTGGCTTACACTGAAGAGCATAAATGCAGAGAAATTCAATAGGTAATAACAAATGTTCTACTATTCTATACTCACAGAAATCGCCCAATAAAAATGATACCTCACTTGTGTGAGTAGGCCTAGCGCCCACGACAGGAAAGGGCCCAAACAGACAACATGGGCGCAGCGTATTTTTCCACTGAAAACGGACCTTTTTTTTCCAATGTTAGTAAGTAGCTTGAAATTTTGGACCCTAGTTCACTCAGCACCTAGGGAAATCTAGCCAGCCTTTACAATTTTTAAAACTAGACACCTAGGGGTATACAAGGTGGGCTGACTTGCATGAGTCACACCACGTTTCTTTACCCAGAATCCCTTGCATATCTCAAACTTTCACTGAAAAAACACATTTTCCTCACATTTCTGTGATAGAAATCCAGGAATCTACAGGGAACCACAATCTTCCTTTCACACGGCATTCTCTCAGGTCTTCTAATAAAAATGGTACCTCACTTGTGTGGGTTGCTAAAACACTACATGGACACAGCACATTTTTCTGCCAAAAAATTGCACTTTTTTCAATGCAGTAGCTCAAGATTTTGAATCCTAGCTCAGCCAGTACCTAGGGAAACATAGCCAACCTGTGCATTTTTAAAAACTAGACACCTAGGCCAGCATTCCTCCAAGTGTCCCCAGAACAAAAGTGCCTCACTAGTTTGGTTGGGCCAACGTCAGGGAAGGGCCCAAAACGTATTGTGGTGATAATGATAATAATGGTGGGTGAACTAATGAGTCCTTGGATCGGCAACCATTTAGGGAAACGTATCAAACCCAGACACTTCAGAAAAGTAGACATGAATGGGAGAACAGGAAGGTATCACTTGTGTGGATCCCTCAAAGGTTTGTTACCCAGAATACCCTGCAAAGGTGAAACATTAAATAAAAATACTATTTTCTCCTATAATTTCTGTGATGTAAGCAACAGAAATGTGCAGGGATCCACAAAGTCCCTACCACCCAGCGTTCCCACACTTCTCCCAACTAAGAAAGTGACCCCACTGATGTACCTCTGGGCTTAGTGACCAGAACTGGAATAGATCACACAAGGGTCAATGGTAATCCTTGCATGAGGGATACTAATGGCTCAAGGGCGATCAAGTCCCGACACCAAACCGTCCTTTTAAATCACTATCTTATGTAGAAGGCAGATATGTTGTTTGCAAACTGTTGGTGAGTGTGAGTGATGTGTGCAACAGTAAATAACGCTGGTCACCTACCTTGTCTTTTGTCCTCAATAAACAGGTTCTCTAAAAGCAAAAACAAAATAAAAAGCACAGTATTACTTCACCTTGCGACATACCCATCAGCACAGCCCATAGCGCTAGTGGCGCCCAGTGCGATAATCAACTTTGGTGCCCCTCTCTCTCTCACATCACCTCCTCTTAGATTACCATACTACTCAATGAAGGTGCCCCTACTCTCTCCGTAGCCCCTCTCTAATATACATTTAATTTGTTTTAAAGTGCTGGTAACGTCTGACTTTATTACTCCACTCAGCTATCCACATAAAATACAGATCTATTCTTTGAAGGAGGCTTATTAACCCTCTGCACTATTTTATGACATCAAAACTGCCATTGGACAAAAGTCAGATCTCTCTGTTTAGCAGGAACAAAATCGCAAGAGTTATCTTGACATTTTTATTGCTAGCTAAAAGCTGAATTAATCTATACATGTGTGTGTGTGTATATATATATATATATATATATATATATATATATATGTGGGTGTGTCTGTGTGTGTAGCTATACAATTATATATATATATATATATATATATATATATATATATATATATATATATATATATATATACATACAAAACAATATATATATATATATATATATATATATATATATATATATATATACATATATATATATATACACAAAACAGAGCAGAGAACTAGTTTAGTGGAGAACAGTTCCAGTAAGGAGCACCCTGCAACACTCTACATTTGCTCACCTCAAATGTCTCTTTTTCTAGAAAAGTTTTTAAGCATAGGATTGGCACAGTACCATCCATGCCGAGGCAGAATGTGACAAAGTATTTTGCCATTTGTACATCAAAATCATTAATCATAGGATTAGCCCAGTGCCATGCTTGCTGAGCTGTAGAATAACAAAAGACTTTCACCACTCCAGGCACAGTATTAGAGCTTTGGACTGGTAAAATACCATCCAAGCCAACCTGGAATGAGCAAAATCAACCCCTTACACTTGGTTTTATATATATATATATATATATATATATATATATACACATATATACGGCAGCTGCTGTTTGGGGGGCCCTGATAAACGGGGGGATCCCAAAATACTATTTTACCAATCATTATTCCATAGGAATAATTGAATAGTGATAGCGCCAAAACTACTGGATGGAATTACACCAAATTTGGCAGAAAGTTAGGCCCTAGTACAGTAAATTACCTTTTTCTGCTTTGGTGTAAATTCGTTCAGCAGTTTTAGAGAAATTAAAGAAAATCCAAATTTGCATATTTAGGGGTATGAATGATTTGCAACACCTCCTGATCTCGGGCTGAGATCTGATTGGCTGACAGCACTTCAACAAGGAAGCTGAAGTCATGTCCCAGAAACAAAAATACTGAAGGGGTCATGGCATCAACACCTTGACCCCTCAGGTCTGGTGTGAGGGTCCCAGAGGGACACCCCAGGGCCAAAACAAATTTGTGGTAGCGCCCCGGATCAGGTGAAACTTTTATAAAAAAGAAAGTGCAGGCTCTCGCGCTTTGTCTTTTTTAAGCCCCTGGGTGGGCCAAGTTTCAGGGTCATTGTTTTATTGAAGTGCAGAGCAGGGCCTGGCCCCCTGCAGCTAAAAAGATTAACACCTCCCTTTCTTTGTGCAAAGTATAAATTAAGTGCAGGGGGCTGCACGGATCACCAATGCCCTCGGGACCATCACTTCCCCGGAGCTATATTTTAATAGTGTGCAGGAGGAGCATGGCCCCCCACTGACCCGGGGGTTTCACCACCTCCCCGGGGGTTTCACCACCTCCCCGGGGCTAAGTTACAAATAACAATAGGGGGTCCGTTTCGTACCTCCTTAGACCTGGGAATCACCAACTTCCTGGGGCTTCTTCTAAGTTGGGGTGGCGCACAGCCCCCATCAAGGAGCCTCTGATGGCCCTGGGGACCGCCACCCGCCATGGCGGTCTCCTGCTATGTTCGGGGGGCCCACCCCTGGACACAGCTGTTTGGTGTGGCTTGGCTGCAGCTTTGAAGTTGCAGCCAAGTCACAGCAAACACTCTGGTTTTTGACACCAGGACCTGTTAAAAATGAAGTTTTCATATCTGTTCCCCGCGCTCAGATTTATATGCAGGGAACAGAGATGAAAGCATTACTCCAGCAACCAGGCAGCTAGTGTTAAAAGCAGCTGCCTGCTTGCTTGAGCAGTGGGACCATGAGGGAGGCCTTGAGGCTTCCCCAATGTTCCCATATAGCCCGTAAGGGCATATTAAAAAATAAATGAAAAAATATAGGCCCTCATTACAACATTAGCGGTAAATCCTGCTTACCGCCGTGCAGAAGACCGCCAACACACCGCCGCGAAATTCCGCCACAGCCATTACGACCCACAGCTCGGAATCCGCCAAAATCTAAACACCCACACAAGTCCGCCACACCAAAGGTCAGTGATAAACTGGTGATAACAAAACCTCCACCGTCACGCCAACAGGAATACACCCACACTATCACGACCCACAAATCCACGCGGTAGTCTTTCAACCACGGTATTCCATTTGCGGTACACACCGCTGCGCTCAAAATACACACACATTTACAAAACACAACCACATTGGACAATTCCAAATACACACACCTAATACACATACAAACACCACTCCCACACACCCAATACAATATAAAACACACACCCACATTACCCACAAACCCTTACAACCAAAAATTTGGAAGAAGAAGAGAGACAGAAAAGCAAAGACCACACCAGCATACAGAGGCACACAACACCATTACGCATACACATCCACGCACAAAACACCACACACCCGTAAACATCACCCCACACATCACAACACACACCTCCTCACACATCACCCACACCATGCCATGGCACCGCAAAGACACCCCAGGTTTTCTGAGGAGGAGCTCAGGGTCATGGTGGAGGAAATCATTCGGATCACAGGTGTAGCACACCTCCATAGCTAGGAAGATGGAGCTATGGCGCAGAATCGTGGACAGGGTCAATGCAGTGGGACAGCACCCAAGAACACGGGATGACATCAGGAAGAGGTGGAACAACCTACGGGGGAAGGAGCGTTCCGTGGTCTCAAGACACCACATTGCAGTTCAGCGGACTGGCGGCGGACCCCCACCTCCACCCCCACAACTAGCAACATGGGAGGAGCAGGTCTTGGCTATACTACATCCTGAGGGCCTCGGAACTTCATTAAGGCAAAAAGTTTCCTAATGGATTGTGAAGTGCCCTACCTCATTAATATTCATGAGATTGGTCCCAGTTTGCTACCTATTAGGGAACGCAAAAGTCACAGGGATGGTGGTCTGCTGCATGTCTGTGATGTAGCTGGAGGAATGGACTCTGGTAAGTCAAATCTTTAACTACCGTATCCCCCATCCTACCTGCATGCTATCACATACCCCCACCCTCACCCCATCACTCCAACTCCTCACATATGTCCCTCTATCACAAACCACACATCCCAACACCAAGCCCTGCATGCAACAACAGAGCATGGACACCCATCACCAATGCATGTCCACTACACATACCCACACAGATCCCCAAACCAAATATCATACAAGGTCCTACACAAGAATCTAAGCACTGGGGTACAGGGTCACCCACCCATTGCACACCATGGCACACACAGATGCAATAATCATGCCTTTACACCACTGCAGGACCCCTACCCAATGTCACCGGACAGGAGGTTCCAGACATGTCCACTCCCCCCACAGAAGAGGCCCACAGTGATGACAGCAGCTCTGTCCAACTGGATCTAGATGACCAGCATGGCCCATCTGGGACCTCGGGACAGTCGGTTCACTTGACACTGTCACAGGCCACCACAGAGCCTCCCCCCTCAGGAAACACCAGCACAGCACCCACCCAGTGGGCCCATACCTCTGTCCCCAGGACACGTCAAGCAGCAGTGTGTCCACCACTACAGGGAACCCAGGCAAATCCACCACCCCAAGAACAGCAGGGACCTGGGGGCAGTGGCAGTGGGCACACGGTTCAGGGGACAGAGGCCCAGGAAAACCGGGAAACTGGGAGGTCTGCTGTGCAACAGGGGGAGGTCAGGCCCAGGGAACCCACTCTCCACGAGGCCCTCTCCAACATCATGGGAGAGTACCATCATTCCCAGGAGACGATGGCAACGGTACTGGCCAAATGTCAGGAGACCCAGCGGCTGCAGGAGGAACAGTATTTGGGGTTCAGGGAGGAACTGAAATCCATCAATGCCACCCTGGACACCATTGTATGGGTGAAGAAGGACCTTGTGAACACCAGGAGGGACACTGTGGCACAACAAGGGGCCCCTGACACTAGCCTGGACAATGAACTGCCCACCACCTCCGCCGGCGCTAGTGGACCACGACACCAGCACCCCACCCCCTGCAGATGGAGAACCATCCCGCAAGCGGTCCCTGAGATAGAGGACAAAGACAGGGAACAATGCCAAGACCCCAGTCAAGAAATGAGACCACCCTGATTGTCATCATTCTCTCACACTTTGTCACCCTGTCCATCCTTAAACAGCCCTAGCTCCACTTCCTATCCCCCTTTGGACAATGCACCTGTGAGACTAATAGACTGGACACTGCCATGGACATTCCTCCACCATCACCCCTTACCACTTTAATACCACCTCCATCATTTTGCACTTAAATAAACACCCTTGAATCACAAAACAATCAGGAGCCAGTCTGTGCTTTCACAAATGTGTATTTGTAATAAATGAGGAAAATACTAATGTCCATTCAATTTGTCAATATACCTATGTCACACAGCTCTAGTCCATGAGGTAACATACCAGAGGTCACACAGTGGGACCCACATCTGTGAAATGGAAAGGCAAAGTGACAAGTCAGGCCCATACATCGGGTGAAAGTGACAGACAGATGATATGTCTTACAATTTTATCAGATGTAGAAGGCGGTGATGTCTTCTTACCTGTGTCTCACTGGAAGTATTGCTGGATCACTGTGTTTCTGTTGTCTATGTCCTCCTCTTCTGCCTCCTCTTCTTCACTGTCCACAGGCTCCACAGCTGCCACAAGACCCCCTTCTGGACCATCCTCCTGCAGAAAAGGCACCTGTCGTCGCAAAGCCAAGTTGTGCAGCATACAGCAGGCCACGATGATCTGGCACACCTTCTTTGGTGAGTAGTAGAGGGAACCACCTGTCATATGGAGGCACTGGAACCTGGCCTTCAGGAGGCCGAAGGTCCTCTCTATAACCCTCCTACTTTGCCCATGTTCCTCATTGTAGCATTCCTCTGCCCTTGTCCTGGGATTCCTCACTGGGGTCAGTAGCCATGACAGGTTGGGGTAGCCAGAGTCACCTGCAAATGTTGAGGGATAACTGTTAAACACACACTAACCCTTAGGGACAACCCCAGACCCAGACAACTATTCACACTGTATAGGGTCCATGTCCTCACCTAATAGCCACACACGGTGCCTCTGGAGTTGCCCCATCACATCAGGGTGCTGCTATTCCTCAGAATGTAAGCGTCATGCACTGAGCCAGGAAACTTGGCGTTCACATGGGAGATGTACTGGTCGGCAAAACACACCATCTACACATTCATCGAATGATAGCTTTTCCGGTTTCTGTACACCTGTTCACTCCTGCGGGGGGACCAAGGCCACATGTGTCCCATCAATGGGAGCTATGATGTTGGGGATATGTCCCAGGGCAGAGAAGTCACCTTTCACTGTAGGCAAATCCTCCACCTGATGGAAAACGATGTAGCTGCACATGTGTTTCAGCAGGGCACATATCACCTGGACAACACATTTGAGAACATTGGCTGGGACATCCCAGATGCCATGGCCACTGTTGTTTGAAAAGACCCACTTGCCAGGAAATGGAGTACTGACAGGACCTGCACTAGAGGGGGATTCCTGTGGGATGGCGGATTGCTGACATCAGGTCTGGCTCCAACTGGGCACACAGTTCCTGGATTGTGGCACGATCTAGTCTGTAGGTGACTATTACATGTCGCTCTTCCATTGTTGACAGGTCCACCAGCGGTCTGTGCACCGGAGGATGCCGCCATCTCCTCACCTGCCCCAGCGGACGTACCCTATGGATGAGAACAGCGAACAGAGTCAGCCAACACTGAGGTAGGAAAAAAATAATAGTATTGCACACATTTGTCAATACTCTATGTGCCTGTCTCTGTGTATATGCAAGGCCTATATATGTGTGATGCATTAAAAAATAATGCCATGTGGCCACCTGAAATGGCGGCTGCCTGACCTGTAATGTGGGACAAGGGGATATGAGGTAACTGCGCTGGCATTGTACACTGTTGCGGGAGGCGGTTGAAGACCCCGGCGCAATCCTGCATTGGTTAACATTGGGCCCTATGGGTCCCAGGAGCCAATGATGATGTACGCCGGCGGTGACGGTAGGCACTGCCGCGGACGTGACCTCCATTTTCTATCTTATCACTCACTTGATACCTGATCTTCGACAGGAGAGGACCTACACTGCAAGTGCTGCTGTGACCTCAGTCTGGAAGCGACAATGGCTCATGTGTCTGGGGAAAGGGCCCCTGCCTTCACATCGGAGAAGTTGGACAAACTAGTGGATGGGGTCCTCCCCCAGTACACGCTAATCTACGGTCCTCCAGACAAACAGGCGAGTACACTGTGAGCATGCATTATGGGCAATGCCTGTTTTGAGTTGTGTGGATGGAAGATACGGGAGGAGGAGATGAGGCCTGCATGATCGGATGGTGAGTGTATGTGCGTCAGGGCAAGGGTGGGAACTGGTGGGCAATGAGTATGATGGTCGAGACGGTAAAAGTGTTAAAGTTTCCCCTGTACAATTCCTCTAGGTCAGCGCCCACCAGAAAAAGGATATTAGGCGTGCCATCGCCAAAGACGTCCGGACCCTGGGGTCCACTACAGACGGAGCACCCACTGCCATAAAAGAAGGGAGGACCTTCTCCGCTGGAGCAAGAAGACAGTGAAGGCCCAGCTGGGGATGGCCTCCCAATGTGGGAGGGGTGCCCGTCGCACCATGATCCCCCTGATGTTCCAGATCCTGGCGGTGGCGTGTCCGGAGTTGGATGGGTGCTTGAGGGCATCACATCAGCCACAAGGGGGTGAGTATACTCACATTCAGCTGACTCTGCGCACATTGGAGGTGTCTGGGTGGGGGAGGTGGGCAGTGGGTTCCCATAGGCTAGGGCGAGCTTTGTAGGCAAGGACACTTTGTGAGGCAGGCTAAGTGGCACCCCAACACCACCAGTGGTAAGAGCCATCTACACCTAGTCAGGCTCCTGTGACTTCCAATTGTGCAGCAATCGGGCATAGGCCATGTACCCCATGTCCCTGTGATTAATTAGGGAACTCCAAGTGCATGGCGTAGTGCAGAGGACTGCTGTGCCTTTAGTGTCCGCCAACGTTAGCGGTATTGTATGCATTGAACAGGTCTTTCTTCTTTCTCCCCCTCTTTTTGTGGTCTCCCTGTTCTTGGGTGCATTAGAATCATCAGGCGGAGGAGCTGTGCCACCGGAGCAGGAGGGAGCTGCATCTCACATGGCCCTGGAGTGCCAGACAACAGAGTCTGAATTCACCAGTGGGACAGAGGGCGAGGGGAGCTCCACAGCAGGGACAGGAGCTGAAACCAGCGACACAGATTCTTCATCTGATGGGAGCTCTCTTGCAGTGGTGGGCCCCTCTGTGCCCACTGCATCTACAGGTACAGCCACCACCCCCCCTACCAGCACCGCCCTCCCAGCAGCCCCTCAGCGTGTGTCCCGTGGCCGATCACCCAGGAGGGTGGGTATCTCCTTCGCCCCAGGCACCTCAGGCCCTGCCCCAGTCAGCCCTGCTGCCCTCAGTGAGGAGGCTATTGACCTCCTGAGATCCCTCACTGTTGGGCAGTCTCCCATTCTGATTGCCATCCAGGGTGTAGAGAGGCAGTTGCAACAGACAAATGCATACCTGGAGGGCATTCATTCTGGCCAGGCAGCCCAACAGAGAGCATTTCAGGCTCTGGCCTCAGAACTGATGGCAGCCATTGTCCCTGTGTCCAGCCTCCCCCTTCCAACTTCCTCCACCAAGACCCAATCCCCTTTACCTCAGCCTATCCCAAGCACACCGTCAGACCAGCACGCACACACCTCAACACACAAGGGTGGCTCTGGCAAACATAAGCACCACACCTCCCACAAGCACTCACACAAGCATCATACCCATGCACACATACCAACATCCACTACCTCCACTGTGTCTCCCTCCTCCACGTCTCCCTCCTCCCTCCCTGTCACGTCTCCACTCACACCTGCATGCACTACATCTTCAGCCACTACCTCCATCACCAGCACGCCCATCACCACACACAACTCACGTGCACTCACCACCCCCACTACCATTCAAACATCCCATGTTCTCTACCAGTGTGTCTGTGAGCCATCCTCCCAAACTACACAAACGCAGTCACACACCCACCCAACAGCCATCCACCTCACGACAGCCTCCAGCCCATGCACCTTCACCCAAAGTCAGCAAACGAATACCTCCTACAAACACTACCTCTTCCTCCATTCCCAAACCCCCTCCATCTACCCATCCCAGTGTGTCAAAAAAACTTTTCCTCTTAAATGTTGAACTTTTCCCTACACCTCCCCCCCATCCATCCCCTAGGGCCCGCCTTTCCAGGTCCCAACCCAGCACCTCAGCCACCACATCACCGGGCACAGTGGTGCCAGCAATACCCGGTTTTTGGAGTGCGCCAAGCGACAAGGCTGCCAGTGTCCCAAGGAGCGAGGCCAAGGACATTCCCCCACCTCCAAAACAGAAAACTTTTCCTCTTAAATGTTGAACTTTTCCCTACACCTCCCCCCCATCCATCCCCTAGGGCCCGCCTTTCCAGGTCCCAACCCAGCACCTCAGCCACCACATCACCAGGCACAGTGGTGCCAGCAATACCCGTTTTTTGGAGTGCGCCAAGCGACAGGGCTGCCACACATCCCAGAGGGAGAAGGTCAAAACACCTGCCACCAAGGGCTCAGCTAAGACAAGTGTGGGGAGTGGCAAGACAGCTGCGCCAGCATCCAAGGTGGGGAAGGGCCTGAAGCAGAAAGGCAAGTCAACGTTGCCGACAACCTGCACGGCAGACAAGACCGACACCGGCACCCCCACATGCACCGCTGCCAAGGACACCACCGCCAACAGCCCAGATACAGAGGCCTTCAGCAGCACTGCGGTCAGTGAGCCAGCCACCAGCACCACCATTACAAACACTGCCGCCAGCACCGTGGTCAGTGAGCCAGCCACCAGCACCGCCATTACAGACACCGCCGCCAGCACCGCGGTCAGTGAGCCAGCCACCAGCACGGCAGTCAGTGAGCCAGCAACCAGCACAGCAGTCAGTAAGCCAGCCACCAGCACCGCCGCCACAATGACTGCCGCAAGCACCGCCGCCACAATGACCGCCACAAGCACTGCAGCTAATGACACCGCGGCCAGCCCCGCCAGGGGCCCCGCGACAACCAACACTGCCCTTACAGACACCGCCACCAGCACTGTGGTCAGTGAGCCAGCCGCCAGCACCGCCATTACAGACACCGCCGCCAGCACCGCAGTAAATGAGCCAGCCACAAGCACGGCAGTCAGTGAGCCAGACACCAGCACGGCAGTCAGTGAGCCAGCCACCAGCATCACCGGCACAATGACCACTGCAAGCACCGCCGCCCCAATGATGCCGCAAGCACCGCCGCCACAATGACCACCACAAGCACTGCAGCTAATGACACCAACGCCAGCCCCACCAGCAGCCCAGACAAACCTTAGCCAGTGGCACCACCGCATACATGGCTGCCATCCCCAGTGGTCATCCATACATGGCTGGTGGTCAGTTCCAGGGGCCTGGGCAGCTTCCATGTTGCCCCACCGTCAGTGGAGTATCACATCCACTACCTCAGTCCTTGGCAGGATGAAGCACTCTGGGCACAAAGCCCCCTCCAGAACCAGTGGAGAAAGGCATCCACTACCTCTGTCCTTGGCAGGATGAAGCACTCTGGGCACAAAGCCCCCTCCAGAACCAGTGGATAGATACATCCACTACCTCTGTCCTTGGCAGGATGAAGCACTCTGGGCACAAAGCTCCCTCCATAACCATTGGAGAGATACATCCACTACCTCTGTCCTTGGCAGGATGAAGCACTCTGGGCACAAAGCCCCCTCCAGAACCAGTGGAGACTGTTATCCACTTGAGAGACTGTGGCTTTGCACTCCCCCGGATAAAGCAGTGAGCAAACCACCCACTGGAGAGACTTGAGAGACTTTGGCTTTGCACTCCCCAGGATAAAGCAGTGGGCAAACCACCCACAGGAGAGACTTGAGAGAGTGTGGCTTTGCACTCCCCAGGATAAAGTAGTGGGCAAACCACCTACTTGAGAGACTGTGGCTTTGCACTCCCCAGGATAAAGCAGTGGGCAAACCACCCACTGGAGAGACTTGAGGGACTGTGGCTTTGTACTCCCCAGGATGCAGCAGTGGGCAAACCACCCACTGAAGAGACTTGAGAGACTGTGGCTTTGCACTCCCCAGCATAAAGCAGTGGGCAAAGCACCCAATGGAAAGACTTGAGAGACTGTGGCTTTGCACTCCCCATGAAACATCAATGGGCATGGAGCCCCCTCGTGGAGCTGGCGTCGTGCACTCATCCGGCTGAGGTGCCCCCCCTTCCCTTCCCCCTGAGGTGCCTGTTTTATTTCGATCTGATGCCCCTGCAGTGTTCTCTCCATTTCGATCATGTATCTTGTGTGGTTCCTCGCCCATGCATTTTGGGCCCAGTGGTCCACGGACTATGTAGGTGCAGTACCTGGACTTGAATTCTTGGTGTACATATTTGTTTATAGTGTATATAAATTTTGGACTAATGGATGTTTATTGATTACAATGGTGACAATCATTTCCTTTTGTCCTTGTGTTCTTCCAGGGGGGTTTGGGGGGGTGTAAATGTAATGTTTCAGCATGTATTGGTGTGTGTGTTGTTGTAGGTGAGGGTGGGGGTGTTGCGTGTTGCTTGCGTGTGTCACTCTCTTTTCCCTCCCCCTCCCTGTGTCATAGGTGCAGTACTCACGTGGTCGTCGCTGCCGTCGGTCGTGCTTCTGGTAGAGGAGCAGGAAGACAATTGCAGGGAGTATTCAGAGTTCAGGCTCCATGGCGTCCTGGTTCCTCGTGGAATGTGTTGAGGTGAGTGTTTTCCCATCCAAGTCCTGTTTCCACCGTGTTTTTGTTTGCGTTGAATCCGCCCCAGAAAAGGTGGCAGATTGGCCTGTCAAAATAGTGTGGGCGGTACATTGTCTTCCGCCTGTCTGTTGGCCGCGCTGTACCGCCGTGGCGGTCGGAGTGTTAAAGTGGCTGTCTATGTTGGTGGTTTCCGCCACGGTCATAATTCTATTTTTTTTTACCGCCAGCCTGTTGGAGGTTTTACCCCCGCTTTACCACCGACCGCCAGGTTTGTAATGAAGGCTATAGTCAGAGACCTCAGGGAGGCTTTGAGCCAGGGCAGCGGTGGTGGTCTTCACTGCTGAAGGGCCAGCGGTGAAGAGCGCCGGATTACGAGTGTGGCAGTTTGGCCTGTGCCACTGCGGTTGGACCCGCCAGGCTGGAGATGTGCATCTCCGATCCGGTGGTCAACCCAATACCGCCGGCGGTATCACAAGTCACCTTTCCACCAGGGACTTCGTGGTGGAAAAGCCTACTGGTGACAGATATTTGCATTCCTGTTGCCGATAGATGACTCCACCAACCCCCATCTACCCAAGAGCTCCCCCCCTTTCTCATACAACATTCCCACCCCCACCTCTCTGAACCCCTAGTAACATCCCCACCCCGCTCCCAGTAGTGACCCCACCACCCCCTGCTCCCAGTAGTGAACCCCCCTCCCTAATCCCCGTACTTACCCTTTTTCCCCTGCGTACATGCATGCACCCACACACAGACTCAGATATGCACACCCTGACACACACTCACTCGCATTCACAACACCCTTATACTCACATGCATACACATGCAAAAAAAAAATAATCCATACACACATGCATGCACACATGCACAGCACGCCCACTCACACATGTACTCACAACATTCAACCCCATTGACACGCATACACACTCCCCCACCCACTCCTTTTTTCAACATACATACACACACAACCCTCACCCCTGTCTACATGCATGCACCCATGCACCCCAACCAAGCCTTCACATTTACCCACACATGCATCACCATCACCACATTTACACACAGACATACATACATGCATGCACAAACACATACCCTCCCACCCCCATTCATGACACGCACACACTCACACACATCCATTCACACACCCTGTCCCCTCCCCTTGCTGAGGACATTTACCTCATCCAACGAGGTGCTCTTCCCTGAGGGAACAGGATCCGGCACTCCCACCACCAGCAGAATCCCACCATCGGGACACCACAAAGCCGTATTACAGGTCATAATAAGACTGGCTGAGTCCTTTTAGTGGTGGCGGGGTGGGGCCGGTAGTGGAACCGCCTCTGCGCTACCGACCGCCAGCACAACTACTGGAGAGTTCCCACTCAAATTGTGGCGGAAATCCTTCAGTTCTCGTAATATGGCAGTCTTCTGGTGCCTGCGGCTTCAGTGGTTTAGGGAAAAGATCACCAAAGTCGAAATGACCACCTGAATGTTGAGTGTTCAAGACCTGGTGTTCACGGTCATTTCCCTCCTTTATCTTATTTTATTTTTTTTGCTACAAATGTTTAAGGCTCGTACTGAAAAGGTGATCTTACTCTTTTAAATGATAAATATATTTTTCTTTTTAAATTGTGCAGAAATATCTCATTCTGCTTGTATGACAGAATGACAAATGGCATCTTTACCACGCATGACTTTACAACAACTTTTGTTGTAAAAGCATGCTTAGTAAGAGGTATATGTGGTACGTCCATGCATGGTTGTGTGACATAATCCCCCTAAGCCCCTAGCACCTGCCCTAAACTCTAAAACCCACACTGTGCTAGAAACTACCCCACCCTGTCCTAAAAACTACCCCTACTTCAGCCCTAAAACCAACCCTGCCCTGTACTGAAAATCTCTCTGACCCCCACCCCCACTCTAAACCCTAACCTGTACTAAAAACTATCCAGCCCTATCCTAAAACATCCTGACCACCCACCCTAAACCCTAAAACCTATCCTGTTCTAATGACTACCCCATCCTATCATAAAAATTACTCCAACCACCCGCCCTAAACCTTAAAACCTACCAGGTCCTGAAAACTTTCCCACCACGTCCTAAAAACTACCCTGACTTCCCACCATGCCCTAAACCCTAAAACCTACCCTGACCTGAAAACTACCCTGACCTGTGCCCTAAACTCTAGAGCCTACCTGTTAGAAATGGGGTCTATGGTTGGCAGTCAGGTTACACCCTGTCCAAGCAAGGACCCTCAATCTAGTCAGGGTAAGGAAAATCATCCTCAGTTAACCCCCACTCACTATCCTTGGTAGCATGGCTTGAGGAGGCAGGCTTATCTTCAGAAGCAATGTGTAAAGTATTGTACCAACACACACAGTAACTCAGTGAAAACACTACAAAATGACACAACACAGGTTTAGAATAACAGGTAATATGTATCTAAAGGCCAAAATGACAAAAACCCAACATACACAAGTCAAGTTAAGGATTTGTAAAGAATAAGAGTATTAAATCCTTTAGAAAACAGTGAGAACACTGTTAGCATGAAAACGTACCTGGTTTGCATCAAAATAAGACCACAAGGTTGAGAAAGGTCAGCGATGTGTTGATTTCTCACTCACAAATGAGTCCGTGCATCATTCCTCCTCCGGCCAGGTCAGTGTGCGTCATTTTTCCTCTCCGCAAGAGAGTGATGAGTCGATACAGACAGGCACCTCAGGTCCGGGCAGGCTTTGCGTTGATTTTCCGAGCCCAGCGATGTTGCGTCAAAATCCGGTTACACGGTGTCCACAAACCGTGCTGCGTAGGGCTTGCGTCATTAACAGCAGCTGCTGCAGGTGTTGCACGTCATTTCCCCAGCCACCTTGCGTTGAGCTCCCTGCTGCGATGCAAGTGGAGCGTTGATTTTAGCTGCGCAGCTGGTGGTGTGTTGTTTTTCAGCCACGAGGTGGGTGGTGTGTCGAAAGTTTCCCTGTACGGCGGTCTTTGCATGGATTTCTGTCTTTTTTCACCAGCTGCACCTTTGAAGGGCCCAGAGACCGGTTAGGGCACTACTTGGCAGGCAGGACTCACAGCAGAAAGTCGAAGTGCTAGCAGAGAGACATCTTTGCTGTCCCTGAGGCTTCAACAACAGGAGGCAAGCTCAATTTCAAGTCCTTGGAGATTCTTTGCCAGTGGGAATTCACACAAAAGGCACTCTTTGTCCTCTCTCAGGTAGACTCAGCTACTGCAGGCCAACCCAGCAAAGCACAGTCACATGCAAAGGGGCAGTACTCCTTCTCCAGCTATTCTCCTTAGCAGAGGTTCCTCTTGGTTGCAGAAGTAATCTGATTTTCAGGGGTTTGGGGTGCTCTTGTTATACCCCTTTCTGCCTTTGAAGTAGGCCTACTTCAAAGATAAATCTCTGTTGTTTTCAAGATCCTGATTTGCCCAGGCCAGGCCCCAGACACACACCAGGGGGTTGGAGACTGCATTGTGTGAAGGCAGGCACAGCCCTTTCAGGTGTAAGTGTCCACTCATCCCCTCCCCTCAGCCCAGATGGCCCATCGGGATATGGAGGCTACAGCCCAGCTCCCTTTGTGTCACTGTCTAGAGGAAAGATGCAAACAGCCCAACTTTCAAACTGACCCAGACAGGGAATCCTCAAACAAGCAGAGTCAAAGAATGGTTTAAGCAAGAGAATGCCTACTTTCCCAAAAGTGGCATTTTCAAACACACAATCCAAAAACCAACTTCACTAAAAGATGTATTGTGAGTTCAGAGACCCCCAGCTCCCCATGTCTATCTGCTCCCAAATTGAATCTGCATTTTAAGAATATTTAAAGCCAGCCCCCATGCTTACCTATGAGAGGTGTAGGCCTTGCGCTAGTGAAAACCAAATTTGGCAGTATTTAACTGTCAGGACATATAAAACACATTAGTAAATGTCCTACCTTAAACATACACTGCACCCTACCCATGAGGCTGCCTAGAGCCTACCTTAGGGGTGTCTTACATGTAGGAAAAGGGAATATTTAGGCCTGGTGAATGGGTACACGTGCCAAGTCGAATTGGCAGTTTAAAACTATACTCACAGACACTGCAGTGATATGTCTGAGCCATGTTTACAGGGCTACTAAGGTGGGTGGCACAACCAGTGCTACAGGCCCACTAGCAGCATTTGATTTACAGACCCTAGGCACCTCTAGTGCACTTTACTAGGGACTTATTAGTAAATCAAATATGCCAATCATGGATAAGCCAATGTACACATATAATTTATACAGGGTACACTTACACCTTAGCACTGGTCAGCAGTGGTAAAGTGTCCAGAGCAAACAAATTAACAAAAACAGAGACCAGCACACAGATAAAACCTGTGGAGTAGAGGCAAAAAGTTAGGGGAAACCATGGCAATGATGCCAAGTCTAACACTACCCCATCCTGTTATAAAAGCTACCCACACGTCCTAAAATCTACCCTGACCCCTGCCCTTGAAAAGGCTGTTTCCCTGTTATTCTAAGTCTATCATACATCCAAACGTCACAGATCTGCACACACCCTGACACACCCACTAAAATACTGATGTATGCACTCTCACACCCAGACAGTCACTCTCATCCCCAGATACACCCTCTCACACTTATTCTCACACACAAAGAGGACATGGCTAACTACCACCGCACACTGCCGTACAGCCATGTGCAGCATGGGGTTGGGTGGGTAAGGAAGTTGGCCGCAGTGTCTGGCTGCAGGCCAGGTCTTGCGCTCAACCTCCGCTGTGCACGGGCAAAGGACTTGCACAGTGCAAGGTTGGGTGCTTATAGGGGGTGGAACTCAGGGCCAGCCCAGAGGACAGGCCCGGTGGTCAATTGCCACTGCGCACAGCTGAAGACTATTTGCAGCCGTGTTTGCATTAACGTGTATTAATGAAAATTACTATTTGTTAAGAAAACCATAGAAAGTTGCTGTAAAAAACAAAGGTTACAGGGATGTTATCGTTAGGAAATAGAATAAAAAAAAAACCTATAACAATTCACTTTAAAAAACAAACATTGCAGGGATGTTACAGTTAGGTTCAAATTTTAAACATGCAAAACCTTATATATATACATATATTTAACTTGTACAAAACTGTAGAAATTCAGCAGTTATATTTAACTGAGCTAACTATAACTTGTGCTCCTGTAATGCACTGCTTATGACCTCACATATTACACTACTCATGACATGGTCAGGAACATCACTGATGACATCACTGTTGGCATCTCATATGACATAGACAGAGATGAAAGCTCTGCTGTTTGACGGCGGGGCCTGCTTTAGCGGTCCCACTGCAAAACAGCTGTGTTTGCTGTGGCTTGGTGGCAGATTCAGCCAAGCCACAGCAAACAGCTATGTCCCGGGGGTTGGCACCCCCAGGAAGTAGCAGGAGTCACTACTGAGGGGTAGCAGTCCCCAGGGCCATCTGTGGCTCCAAAGGGGGGGGCACGTGGCGCCCTCCAATGGTGACACAGCTGCAGTATGGTGTTTCCCAGGGCTTGGGGGGCCCATAGGAAACCTGAATAATTTTTAGAAAATTTGCTGTGGGGGTGGTCCAAATCAAGCATAGCCCTCCTGCATTAATTAGGTTGATAGCCCCAAGGAGGTGGCAGACTCCGGGGCTTATTAAATTCCAAGGACAGGGGCCCCGTGCATCCCCCTCCTCTATGATGCCCCTGGGGCGTGGCCCACCAGAGGGCAATAAAAAAAAAGCACAGGATCCATCTGCAGATTTTTCCAATTTTGTTTATCAAAAACATTATCCCCTCAGGGACTACAGCCTAGGGCTCAGGGTGACTCTATCCTGCCTCCTTTTCTTGCTTTGTCTTTTTTTCCGGAACTCAGCTGAAGCTGAGTCCCAAGATTGCTGCCAGCACTTCCTTGCTGAAGTGTTGCCAGTCAATCAGATATCAGCACGGGGACAGTTGGATCTGCATAGGATCTGTGTACCTATATTTCTATATTCTTTGGCCTTAAATTTCTTCAAAGCTACTGAATGGATTTTCACCTAATCACAAAAAGTGTGATCTGTGTAACAGAGTCTAGCTTTGTGCCAAATTTGGTGTAATTCCGTTCAGTGGTTCAGGCTGTAGGCGTGTCTACTAAAGGAAAAAATGCATTTTGGGACCCCCCTTTTTCTTGGCCTCTGCTTGACAGATCCCCCAAAACTTTCAAGACAGAAGCTGAACTTAGCATTACACGTTTTGAACATTTTGTGAAGATTTGTCAAGTGCAGCCAAAGTTGTAGGCACTGCAAAAAATGCTCTTTCCAGACAAACTAGGTCCTAACTATAACTACCTAGTGGCGACCCTACTATGCAATATATAAATATATATTTACACACACACGCACACAGGGAGTGAGAGTTGTCTTTTTATGTATATATATGTGTAAACATATGTATAGACTCTCTATATATATACATATGAGATCAACTTCATATATGTGTGTGTGCTTTTCCTGGGGCCCAAGGGAAACCACAAAACTACAAAAAAAAAAAAAAAAAAACCCTCACAGGGGTCGGCCATGCTCATGGGTGACCCCCTGTCAATTTCACTGCTTATTTTTTTTTCCCAGTGGAAAACCAACATATTTGTTAAAAATTATAGAATATTTTATAAAATACCAACATATTTTTTGAACAAAATGCATAAATATTGCCTCTGCAAGGGGGGGGGTCCCACTTCCATTAGGTCTGACCCCTTGATGAAACCCCTGGTGTCTAGTAGGGTTTCCTGGCAATAATTCACAGAGCGGCCATAATCCACAACGAGGAAGAAGGCCTTCATTGAAAGGGTAGGCTCTCCCCTTTCAAACAAGGCCTCCCTGACAGCAAGGGACGCTGTCATGGCCTTTTTTCCCTCATCGGAGTTGAGAGCAGCCTCACTTGCTGTCTCCGCCCCGGTGGGTAAGACAATGTGAGGTTAGCATGTCGCGTTGCACCCTGATGTCACATACGGTTGAGAGGGTGGGAGATACGCAGAAGCTATTCTGCATCTCCCCCAGGAGTTTTGAAAACAAATCCTCTATTTTTTTAAAGTCCTCTCTGGTGATGGCCAGTGGGAGACAGAGGCACCAGGGAGGCTGTGAGTGTGATGGCCATTGGCCGTCACACACCCTAAAGGCGTTAAGTGGGCTGTTGGACCAAGTCAATCAGAGGCAATATATGAAGAATTAATCATAATGCCAAATCAGTGGTAGAGCCAGTAGTAGCAATAACACCAGCCATGCCCTATTCAAGAAGCCATGGTTATATTGTCTATCTTGATAAAAACTGTTTCAACATGATTTTGTGATCTGCAAAGGAAGATAACTTCTTGTTTTCATTTGTTTAAGGATTGTTCTTGTTGCATTAGAAAACAGCGAATTGTAGATAGTTTGACATTTGTTTCCTTGTATATCTCTATTGCCCATAGCACTCCTAAGCATCGCATGACCTCTTTCAGCCAAGAGCAATAATACTTGAGATCATTTTAGTACTGAAGATGAACAATAGACGTTTTAATTCCTTTGCTCAAATCCTGAATGTTTCTTTTTCGTACATTCCACATACTTATTTTTGTACTCCATTCAAATGTCAATTGTACTGGCTCAACATCAATTTCAAATATATTTGAATTACATGAATTCATATTCTTGTCATTATGCACCTGAAAGAAGGGTTACACTTAACTCTGTACTACACATCAGGCAAATAACTTAAAGGAACGTTATTTGCAAGCCACCACAGGAAAATCTGAATAGGACCAGAGTCCTTGGCTTGCTACCAATAATTATAGATTCTGGATAGTGGCAACACCCTACTCCAAATCCTCCCAGACATCACACTGGCATCTCTCAGAGGCATCCTACATGCAGCAGCACACCTCATCCAGTGCTTGAAGAAATATGATAACATCTCCCCAATCCTGACTGAAATCTATTGACTCCACTTGTCAGCCCTTACCAATTATAAACCCAGCTGCATCATTTACAAGGACATCATGGCCAGCAACTCTACTCCTTATCTTGCAGTCACGTTCACCATCTGTAGTGGTTCTCAGCACACCGCCAGCCAGGACATCATCAGACTGTAGACTAAGAAGTATAATAAAGAGAAATCAAGAGAGTAGGTCTGTTCCATTTATGCACCCAGGATCTGGAACAAAATCCCTGTATCGATCAGGACTACTCAAACGCTGCTCTAATTTCATAAACAGTTGAAGACTTACTTTAAAGAACATTTTACTTGTCAACTATGCACAGCTCTGTCTCTCACTCACACACACACACATTATTTTGTAAATTTGGAAAGGTATATCTGCTTGGGAATCACTAATTCTCCAGATGTTTTCAAGAGTTGGCAAAAATCTCTCTGGTTTTCGATTGATCTTCAAGTGGTAAAGTAATTGTACTACTTGTAGTGCAGCACCACTTAAGCCCCAGGGTGCTCTCTTTCTTTTTCCTGCATTAGCCATTTACGATTCACTAATCATTTGCTTGATCAGCCAATAACTGCAATTCATGTTCTCATTTGGTGAGGTAAATCTGGAAAAAGACCCCAGTGTTAAGAAGTTTGTATTTTCTGTGGGGATAGTGACAGTTTAATTTAACACAACACCGATTTACACTGTGCTTGCATTAAGTTCATTCTCCATTTCTGGGAATGGAGATCAAGCCTTCCTGTTGTGAGACAATGGGTTCTACCCATCGAATCTGCCCAGACTTGTCACTTTTGAATTACCTGGTTTTTGATATTTTACCATGAAGAAGCTTCAAAACCTGTGCCTTACACACACACACGTGACAAGGTCAGGTACAGCCTACTGCACAAATACCCCATGTAAAGGGGATAATAAAGAGCACAAATTATGAGTTTGAAGAGAGGAAGCTGTGCTCCGCAAGTTCAGCCTCTTGCAATGGTAGTGATGGACTAACAGAAAATGTAAAGAAAGTGAAGTTGATGTGTTCTCCAGACTTTTCTGCAAAGTCCAGACAAAGTGTATGTTGAACACCGGGTGAATGGAGGAGATTCCAGGATGATGATCATAGGAGGTTACATTGGTGAAGAGATTGAGTAAAGGAATTTGAGCTAAGAGATTAGCTTATATTATGCAGTATTTATATACCACAGCATTCCTCTTGGTGTGTTAGATTTTCCAGATCATATTGCTGTCTATTGTTGTGGTTTATACAATAGTAGGCCTGTATTTTTCAGTGGAAGGTTCATTTTATCTTCAGCTGGATAGAGAAAGTGTGGTAATGTAGTTCGTAAAATGAGATATTTCTGGGTTAAAGTGCTTCTTTAGAAGGCATGGATCTTGTATTTCTCCAACCAACACATGAGCCAAAGTTAATTCAGGATTTATCTATGCCTGGTGCTCAACAGTGAGAGTGTGGATCAATACACCCTTCACCTAACCTGTCTGAGCTTAACTACAGCTATCTTGAATGGGTAGTGAATTATTTGCCCTTCCCATCTACGTAAGTAGTTGCCGGCCAGTCTTCATTATGCAAAGCATGTGACTCTTCTACATATTGTCTGTTGTAGGTTAATCCTAATTTAGGTTACTATGGACTCATTATCAAAATGATTCCTTCAATCTCTGCCTCTTTGAAGTTGAGTCAGTCTGCCTCCATCTTTTCTTGTTCCTGTGTTTGTCTCATCTCTATTAACTTTGAGTACTTGTGTCTGAAATTTCCTGTCTCAATATCAGTCTGTGAGGAGGTCCATCTGTCTCTTTGTCCTTTATCCCACTATTATCCCTGTCCCATGAGAGCTGTATTGTCTGTGGGTCTTTTTCTCCATTGCCAGTTCTTGAATTGCTCTGTCCAAAGAGTCCTTCGGTTGAATGAATGTAGACCAAGAAGATGGACAGACAGACTGACGATAAACATAGAAAACAGAAGAACAAAAGATACATGTAGAGGGAGGTATGTGCCTTGCCGTGGAGAAATCAGCAGGGTATGGCACTTCGGTCCATTGTGAGCGAGATAATTCAGTGGTGTACACTGAAGTAGAAGTCGGTCTGCTAATCTGTCAGTTTGTTGCCAGTAAAAGATAGCTCAGCTCATAGACCCTTTCGGCCTTAGGGTAGTCTTTCCCCAATGTGTATGCCTGCTTGCCTCAAATTTTTGCTATTTCTTTTTGTTGGACTTAGGACTCTGAGCACTTTACCACTGACAACTAGTGCCAAACTAGTGCCAAAGTGCACGTGCTTCTCCCCTAGTACATGGTTTGATTGATGTATCCACAATTGGCACATTTACTGTACCTGTAAGCTCCTAGTACCGTGCACTACATGTGTCCAGAGCCTGTGAAATAAATGCTAGGAGTGGGACTGCAGCACAGCTTGTGTTGCCCGCTCAAGTAGCCCTTAAACATGTCTCGGGTATGGAATTGCAGAGCCTATATTTGCAGTTTACACTGCTATGTCCACTTGGCATTTAAACCGCTTCCCAAACCTTAAACCCTTTTATCACATATACATCACCCCTAAGGTTGGCCCAAGGTACCCCACAGAGCAGGGTGCTATGTAACTAAAAGGTAGGGCATGTACTTTTTATGTTTTACATGTCCTGGTAGTGAAAAACTCCCAAAGTCGTTTTTCACTACTGTGAGACCTACCCCTCCCATAGGTTAACATTGGGGATTCCTTATTACATTTAATAAACTGTAATTCCTAATTCAGTAGAAACAAACATGTCACATTTAAAACCTATGTAATTGTAATGACAAATCATTTTTTAGGGTAAGGTTAGAGTTAATACAATTTAGAAAATATCACTGTGAGAAAGTTGGTAATTTCCTGCTCTTAGCCCTGCGAGCCTGCAGCCTGTCTCCGATACTTTTTTGGGGTTGGGTCAAAGCTGGTTTCCTGCACTCCCACTGGACAGCCTCACACAAAGGAATAATAGGTGTGGCTAAGTGGCCATCAGCATGTTGACGGGTCGTCCTGGACAGAATGGGCGAGAGGAGTTGACACTTACACATGAATAGGCAGTGTCCTGCTCCCACACAATGGGATATTAACCCCTTGTAGTCAGTCTGGAATCATGTAGGGCAAAGGACCTCTGTGCCCTTCAAAGACCCTTCTTTGAAGTCAACACCACTTCAAAGGCACAATTAGGAATAAGAACTGGACCTCTGACCCTACCATATCTGTACACTTCTGGACATGTGGATACTCTTCAGGAAGAAGGACTGCTGTGCTGCTACAAGGACTGTTACTCTGCTGGACTGCTGTTCTTGAAGAACTGCTTTTCTGCTGGCCTGAGCCACCTCCTGTCCTCTCTGTCTGAATGAGAAGGGCCGGGCCTAAATCACTTAAACCCAGAGTGACTCCAAGGGCTTGCTTGCTTGCCTCCTGTTCTGAAGTTTCAGGGATATCAAGAACTTCATTCAATTCTCACACAGCTTCTGGACTCTGACACTGTGAGTCCTACCCTTCCAAGTGATTCCAATTTAGTCCTGGACCCTTGGAAGTGCAACTGTCTCTTTTGAAATCCATGCATCGCCTTCACTGCACCGATCGGGATCACCACATCTCTCCTCGATACCGACGCATCACTGCTGCCACTGAGGACAACGACATTGCAGCACCAACTGCACAGCTTTGAACTGGTGCATTGGCCTCAGCCCCAATGCATTGCTGGGTGCGTGAGTCGACGACAACGCATCATCTCCATCGCAAAGGGGTTCAACGCCACACCACTACCTGGGAACATCACATCAAAAACTGAGCTACTCAGCAATGAAGCATCCCAGAAGGCGCAAATCAGAACTGGTGCATCGCCTTTGCATCAGCCCCCCTGCCCCTTGCATCAGACCTTCGACGTTGTGAGTGCTGAAAATTAGCATACATAATCATACTATGTACTGATATGTCTTAACGATGAAATTAAGGTTAACCAAAATGTGCCTTTATTATTGGCCACCATAGAGTGCAAGGCCTGCACATGTTTTAGATTTCTTTTATAAATAATGTACTAATGTTGAAATGAGAAACTTGTCTCATTAACAGCATGTTCTCTGCAAAATTAAATGCTGAAATAATATTAGAATTTCTTGTTTTCTGCTGGGCCTCAAGCAGACAAGGCCACAGTGGGAAGTTATCTTACTCCCAGTGTTCTTACTGTTGTTACATTTAGATGTTTTCATGTCCGTTGTATAACAAACTTCTTTTGTTTAAGTCATCAACTTGTTCTGAGCATTTATTAATGAAACGTATTTCTCTAGAGGAAATGGTGCAACACAAGAATATTTCCACATCTTTTGTAACTACTTTCCAACAACAGCGTATTTGGAATGTGCCAAATAAAAGAGCTTACAGGTCACAGATGGAAGAAGACAGGGACAATACATTTAGTATAGGTTTGGAGTTACGTAAAAGAGGGAAAAATCCAATTGACGCTTTGCCGGTTCACAAGTGTAACATTTTTATGTACTGCCAATATCTAATGTTCTTGTAATTGCATGTTCTTTCTTCGCCTGATGCTTTGACCATTAGAAAATGTTTAGCAAGTTTAATTTAATATTTGGGTACTGAGAAGAGAGTCAGTCGTCATTCGTCTTTCATTCACTATGTTTGAGTGCTCTTCCTTTGTATGACATGTCACTTTGACACTTCGTGCCTTGCCAGTAAGTCTAATGACATTCTGGCGCTTTATTCTTTTCTGAGGTTACTTGTTCTGTTCAATGCTGAACTAATGATCTGATAGTCTAGTAATCTTATAGTCCAAATTTCAAACCGTCCCCCTTACCCTGCTCTTGACCTGATGCTGCAACTGCTGTCCCCGGATTAAGTTGAAGCTTTACTGATATTCCTCAGTGATAGGTAAATGTATAATCTGTGTATTGTTGTTTGTCTTTTGATGTCCAGGTACCAACTGCTATTGTTTTAACACTGCTGTTATTTTGATAGTGCCATAGCTAGATGTTTTCTAAATTAATGTTACAAGACCTTTTAGATGAAGCCCAACATGCTAAGTGTTGGAAAATGGGTTATTGGTAGGGCAGGTAGGTACCTACACCTAGCAACAAGCCACAAACCTCCACAAAAGTACAGTTAGGTCTCAGTAAATTAATCCCAGCTCTACCCTTGGTAGCTTAGCATCGAGCGTCAAGGCTTAACTTAGGAGACAAAGTGTAAAGCATTCAAATATCACAAAACAGTAATTAAATAAAACACAGGAAACAGTTTAAAAATCCAAAACCAATTTATAAAAATAGCTTATATTTTTATCTTTAAAATGACACAAAAACGATTAAAATCGGTTCAGGGGAACCGGAGATATGAATTTTTAAAGTATTATTATTTTCTAGCGCATAGAAACAAAAAGCGCCAATCGGGTCATCTGGTTGCACCAGGACCGGGACAAAGTCAAACTTTCAGGCCGACCGCGATGGAGCCCTGCTCGGCTACAGGTCGCGGGAAGCCTCGGTTAAAAAGTTACCTTCTGACTTAGTCTTTATTTTGAAGTTTTTCTTCACCGGGACGAACCTGCCAGTTGGATCCGACCTCCTGGAGCCCTTGTCCGGATACGCGAAGTCGGTTTCCTCGGTGGTGATTTCTACCTTCGGACTTAGTCGTTTTTTCGAGATGAAAATCCTTCGACCGGGGTAAACCTGGATCTTGATCCGACGTCCGTGGAGCCCTTCTCGGATACGATGGCTGGAAGGTCCCGGTCAACTTTTTACGTTCGGACTTAGTCTTTTTTTCGGATGTTTTTCTTGACCGGGACGAACCACGAAGTCAGGCCGGGTCGCGGTTGAGGCAAGCCGGCTAGAATTTCCGCGTCGAGTCGGTCACTTTATGGAGCTTTTTTCTAAAATTTCTCCAATCTTTTCCAAACTTCTGGGGCTTCACCCAGATGTTCTTTTAAGGTTCTTTTGGGGTCCACAGCTCACCCCAAGGGTCCAGAAGTTCTGTGATGGTCCTTGGGAAGTGCGGACTTCAACTCCCAGAGTGCACCTGGCGCAAACTCCTTTTTGGCCACTGGGCAGTGGTCAGCTGGTCACTTTTTCAGGAGTTGGTGCAGGGGACTCTGGTTAGCAATTTTTCACCTGTAGCAAACAGGGAGTCCCTCCTTGAACCAGTGGAAGCCAGGCAAAGTCCTTCTTGTGGTGAAGCCCAAGTGTGCAGCTGGTGCAGTCTTTCTGAGTGCAGGGTCCAGGTGCAGGCCAGGGGTCCAGCAGGGCAGTCCTTCTTCTCCTTGTAGTTCCTTCTTCTTGAAATTTGGTGGGGATCTGAGGCGTGGGTGCAGGTCTGCCAGTTTTATCCTTGCTCCTGGGTGAAAAGCAGGGGGGCCCTGGTTCTCCAATCAGGGACAGGGTCGTCCCCCTGTGATGACCACTTCCTGGGAAGTGTGGCAAAAATCCATCCCAGAAGGCAACAGTCTCTAAAAATCCAAAATGGATGAATCTGATTTTTGGAGGAGAGATCTGGCTGAGCCCACCCACTGGTGTGGCTAAAAATCATAAACACACCCCTCTCCTGCCCTCTCCTAATCTAATCAAGGGGGCACCTAATTGTCTGGGGTTGCAGGATGTGGGGGTGTTGCTGGGTGCTGCAAATGTCCTTCTCTGCCTTTGAAGACCAGTTTGGCAGCCCTCCCCCTTCCTGCCTCACCCTCTGCTGAGGGGAGATTCTCTCCCCTAAGCACATTCCTTTGTGTGAAGTCAGGCCACTTCACACCTCATTAAAGTAGCCTGGCAGAAGCTGCTGCAGGCTGGCCAATCAGAGCACAGCAGCAAAAACAATGCAGAGCTGAAATTGGCAACTTTTTAGGTAAAGTCTAAACTTTTTACCTGCACTAGTTATATTAAATCCAACAACTGGAAGTTGTGGGATTTATTATAACAATCAATTTGATACCAAATTCTTGGTATGTAACATTTAAGGAGACTTTAAAATTTAAAATAAAGTCTGCCCATTCTAGCCTATGAAGGCCATTTACTTCAATCAGGGAAAAACGAATTTGGCTGTTTTTACCTCACCAGTGCTTATAAATCTATTTTTATAAAGTCCCTGCTTATAGTTACATGGCACCCAGCCCTAGGGGCACATAGGGCACACCTTAGGGGTGACTTATATGTAAAAATAAGGTAGTTTAAGACTTTGGAAGTACATTTAATTCCAAAGTCGAATTTGCATATAACTTTAATTTAAAAGCAGCCAGCAAGGCAGGCTTGCTTTTAAAATGACACTGGGCACCTCAGCAATGCACCTAGGTGTGCACCACCTTTGCTGTGGTCCCTAAACCTACATGCCCTACCATATACTAGGGACTTATAGGTAGGTTAACTTAGCCAATTATAATTAGCCTAATTTGCATATCCATTTTACACAGAGCACAGGCCCTGGGACTGGTTAGCAGTACCCAGGGCACCATCAGAGTCAGGAAAACACCAGCATAAAGTGGAAAATGGGGGCAAAAAGTTATGGGGCCTCTGCAATCAGCCCTAGTTTCTCACACAACCCCCCCCAAGCCCACACGCCCAGGAGACTCAGCCCAACCCTGGGAGAGTCTTCCTGGCTTGTTAGGTGAGGAAGACAGTGAAGAAAACTGGCTGTCCCTTTGCAGGGCCTACTCTGCCTTATATCCTCCTGTCAGGGTCACTCCCTCTGGGTAGTGAAGCCATCCCAACAGTAAAAGGACCCAACACAAACTGAAACTTTCCTCTAGGGGGGTCTTCCTCCTTTCTCTCTGCCAACTTGGGTAGTGAGGTGCCCACCTCCCCTACTCCAAACTTTGCTAGGGCAACACCTAGCTTACCCAAAGAGGTCACCCAACACTTGAGCAACCCCACCATGACCAATAGGGTCAGGGGGCCTACTTTGCTATTGGCCCTGGTGTCTGCCTCCCAGGCCAAGTACATTGCTGCCAGGAAGGCTAGCACCCAGCAGAGGCTACTGACAGCTGTCAGTACCCAGAACCACACCCTAAGCTCTCCACTGACAGGTGGCTGAGCTGCTTTAGGGGCAACTTTGGGGTCCTGGCACCCCTCTTGCTGTCTAGAGTGGGGGGCTACCACCTCCTGTGGCGGACACCCTCCTTCCACTCTCCCTTCTGTCAGTGCAGGGGCAACACCTTGCATCTGGACAGCTGCCTGACTACTCAGGACTTCCTTGGGGTCAGGTAAGGCCTCACCAGTGCCAACTCTGGGCTCCCCCCTTACTGGGGCAGAAGGCCCTTGGCTCCCTGGAACTCTCTTTAAGAGTGGACTACCCCTCCTTTTCTTCTTTCCTTTTCTTGGGGACCCCTGTCTCCTAACTGTAGGGACTGACTCCCCAGGACTTTGGTTTGGGGGGGCGCCCTGGGCGACCGCCCCATCTGGGACCAGACTCACCTCTGGGAAGTCATTGCCCAGGATACAATCTAGGGGAAGGTCAGCACTGACTACCACCCTAATCCAGTCAAGGATACCCTCCCTCTCTAGGGGCACTATGGCTACAGGTTTGGAGGTGACCTCCCCTGTGGCTATCCTGACTTTCTTTGTCTTTCCTGGGACATACATGTCTGGGGTCACTAACCGGTCACTCACTATAGTGTGACTGGCACAGGTGTCTCTCAGGCCAGTGGTAGGGATCCCATTCACTTGAATGTGGTGGAAGTGCCTACTCCCACCCTCAGGGATCACCAGCTTACCATCTGGTCCTGTCTCCCAGCACAATGCTAGGAGGACTTCATCATCTGAGGAATCCTCCTCTATGGCTACACTGGACAGCCCAGTGCTAACCACCTTCTTTGGACAGGCTGCATCTCCTCTGAAGTGACCTGTCTGCTGACAGTCAAAGCAAGCCCTACTGTCCAAGAGCTTTTTTAACCCTGGGTCTCCCTGTCTCTGCATGTCAGAGTGGGAGTGGGATTTAATCTCCTCCTTCTTAGGGTTCTGGGGTACAGAGGGAGTCTCTGTGGTGGGCTTACCACCTCCCTCCTTAGGTTTTTGGGGACCTGACCCCCCCTTCTTGGAGTCTCCCCCCTGGGACTTGACAACCACCCTGGTTCTCAACCACTCATCAGCTGCCTCCCCTAGCTCTCTAGGGTTGGTCTGCTTAGAGTCCACTAGATGCTGGCGTAACCTTTCTTGGATACAATTGGTCAAGATGTGCTCTCTCATGATCAGATTGTATAACCCCTGATAAGTATCTACTTTGTTACCAATAATCCAGCCCTCTAGTGCCTTTAGTGAAATGTCCACAAAGTCAACCCAAGACTGGGTACTGACCTTCTGGGTGTCCCTGAACTTCACTCTATATTGCTCTGGGGTCAGACCAAACTTCTTGACTAAGCACCTCTTCATACTAGGGTATGAATCTGCCTCCTCCCCCCTTAAGGTCAGAAGCCTATCCCTCCCTGAGTTGGGGACCAACTCCCACAAAAGGGAACCCCAGTATTGAGGCTTAACCCTTCTCATTTGGAGTGCCCTCTCAAAGGCCCCTAGCCACTTATCTATGTCATCCCCCTCTATATAAGCAGGAACTACCCCCTTGGGTAATCTGGGGCAAACTCCCCCACCCATGGACACCTCAGCTTCTTTATCGCTGCTTCCATCTCTTTTTTCTTTGTATGCCCACTTTTTCTTCTCTAGGGCCAGCTTCTCTGCTTCCAAAGCTATGTAGGCTAGCTGGGCTTCCAGCTCTCTTTCCCTGATGGATGGGTTCTCTCCTCCTGAAAGGACCCTCTTCCTACCACTAGCTTTGGGTCTGCCCCTAGTGACTGTGTCCAGTGAGGACCGTTCCTCCTCTTCCTCACTTGGGGTCTGATGCCTTTCCTCCCCTGAGTGGTTAGAGTTAGCATCATCCTCTTTTGGTTCCTCCTCTGGAGCTTCCTCTGTCTCTACCTCTTGGGCCTCAGCCCATGCTGTCAGGGATTTAATCAGGATTTCCTTCCTGAGATTAGTGGTTGCAGGCAACCCCCTCTCAATACACAACCCCCTAAGCTGGACTACTGTCAGTGTGGGTAGGCTAGCCAGATCAAGCTCCATGGTTCCCTAGTTTTGTGTCAACAAAAACTTTTTGCAAAAATTGGAAACAAGAATTTAGAAAAATTACAAAAATTCAATAATTGAAATTAATCCAAATTAATTACAAAAAAAAATTAAAATTAAAAATTAAAAACAATTTTTGCACTAGGACAATTTAAAGGATTTTTAATTTGTTTTATCTAAAACTGTAACGCGATATTGAACACAAGTACAGGATCCCGTCGCTGCTTCCAATTATGTTGGAAAATGGGTTATTGGTAGGGCAGGTAGGTACCTACACCTAGCAACAAGCCACAAACCTCCACAAAAGTACAGTTAGGTCTCAGTAAATTAATCCCAGCTCTACCCTTGGTAGCTTAGCATCGAGCGTCAAGGCTTAACTTAGGAGACAAAGTGTAAAGCATTCAAATATCACAAAACAGTAATTAAATAAAACACAGGAAACAGTTTAAAAATCCAAAACCAATTTATAAAAATAGCTTATATTTTTATCTTTAAAATGACACAAAAACGATTAAAATCGGTTCAGGGGAACCGGAGATATGAATTTTTAAAGTATTATTATTTTCTAGCGCATAGAAACAAAAAGCGCCAATCGGGTCATCTGGTTGCACCAGGACCGGGACAAAGTCAAACTTTCAGGCCGACCGCGATGGAGCCCTGCTCGGCTACAGGTCGCGGGAAGCCTCGGTTAAAAAGTTACCTTCTGACTTAGTCTTTATTTTGAAGTTTTTCTTCACCGGGACGAACCTGCCAGTTGGATCCGACCTCCTGGAGCCCTTGTCCGGATACGCGAAGTCGGTTTCCTCGGTGGTGATTTCTACCTTCGGACTTAGTCGTTTTTTCGAGATGAAAATCCTTCGACCGGGGTAAACCTGGATCTTGATCCGACGTCCGTGGAGCCCTTCTCGGATACGATGGCTGGAAGGTCCCGGTCAACTTTTTACGTTCGGACTTAGTCTTTTTTTCGGATGTTTTTCTTGACCGGGACGAACCACGAAGTCAGGCCGGGTCGCGGTTGAGGCAAGCCGGCTAGAATTTCCGCGTCGAGTCGGTCACTTTATGGAGCTTTTTTCTAAAATTTCTCCAATCTTTTCCAAACTTCTGGGGCTTCACCCAGATGTTCTTTTAAGGTTCTTTTGGGGTCCACAGCTCACCCCAAGGGTCCAGAAGTTCTGTGATGGTCCTTGGGAAGTGCGGACTTCAACTCCCAGAGTGCACCTGGCGCAAACTCCTTTTTGGCCACTGGGCAGTGGTCAGCTGGTCACTTTTTCAGGAGTTGGTGCAGGGGACTCTGGTTAGCAATTTTTCACCTGTAGCAAACAGGGAGTCCCTCCTTGAACCAGTGGAAGCCAGGCAAAGTCCTTCTTGTGGTGAAGCCCAAGTGTGCAGCTGGTGCAGTCTTTCTGAGTGCAGGGTCCAGGTGCAGGCCAGGGGTCCAGCAGGGCAGTCCTTCTTCTCCTTGTAGTTCCTTCTTCTTGAAATTTGGTGGGGATCTGAGGCGTGGGTGCAGGTCTGCCAGTTTTATCCTTGCTCCTGGGTGAAAAGCAGGGGGGCCCTGGTTCTCCAATCAGGGACAGGGTCGTCCCCCTGTGATGACCACTTCCTGGGAAGTGTGGCAAAAATCCATCCCAGAAGGCAACAGTCTCTAAAAATCCAAAATGGATGAATCTGATTTTTGGAGGAGAGATCTGGCTGAGCCCACCCACTGGTGTGGCTAAAAATCATAAACACACCCCTCTCCTGCCCTCTCCTAATCTAATCAAGGGGGCACCTAATTGTCTGGGGTTGCAGGATGTGGGGGTGTTGCTGGGTGCTGCAAATGTCCTTCTCTGCCTTTGAAGACCAGTTTGGCAGCCTTCCCCCTTCCTGCCTCACCCTCTGCTGAGGGGAGATTCTCTCCCCTAAGCACATTCCTTTGTGTGAAGTCAGGCCACTTCACACCTCATTAAAGTAGCCTGGCAGAAGCTGCTGCAGGCTGGCCAATCAGAGCACAGCAGCAAAAACAATGCAGAGCTGAAATTGGCAACTTTTTAGGTAAAGTCTAAACTTTTTACCTGCACTAGTTATATTAAATCCAACAACTGGAAGTTGTGGGATTTATTATAACAATCAATTTGATACCAAATTCTTGGTATGTAACATTTAAGGAGACTTTAAAATTTAAAATAAAGTCTGCCCATTCTAGCCTATGAAGGCCATTTACTTCAATGAGGGAAAAACGAATTTGGCTTTTTTTACCTCACCAGGGCTTATAAATCTATTTTTATAAAGTCCCTGCTTATAGTTACATGGCACCCAGCCCTAGGGGCACATAGGGCACACCTTAGGGGTGACTTATATGTAAAAATAAGGTAGTTTAAGACTTTGGAAGTACATTTAATTCCAAAGTCGAATTTGCATATAACTTTAATTTAAAAGCAGCCAGCAAGGCAGGCTTGCTTTTAAAATGACACTGGGCACCTCAGCAATGCACCTAGGTGTGCACCACCTTTGCTGTGGTCCCTAAACCTACATGCCCTACCATATACTAGGGACTTATAGGTAGGTTAACTTAGCCAATTATAATTAGCCTAATTTGCATATCCATTTTACACAGAGCACAGGCCCTGGGACTGGTTAGCAGTACCCAGGGCACCATCAGAGTCAGGAAAACACCAGCATAAAGTGGAAAATGGGGGCAAAAAGTTATGGGGCCTCTGCAATCAGCCCTAGTTTCTCACACTAAGGCTAATTTGAAGTTAGTGAGGTGTTTCCCCTGTACCTATGAATTGATGTTATTATATTGCTGAACCAATTTATGTCATCTCTCTTGCTCAAATATTGCTGTTAATAATTAGTGTTTTTGCTATTTAAATTTTCGTTCTTATTGCTTTGTTTAAGCTAAGATAAGCTAAGATTCTTTAGGCGTTTTGTACAGCCTGTAATGTTTCTTTACTGGTACCATTTGGTGTTGAGACTAATTTTCGTGACTTTAGCGTTGCTAATATAGGGAAATAATCATTTTAATTGATACTAGAAGATGTGGTTATTTGTGACCAAATGGGTCATGGTGTGTGCTTTATTGATTCTTTGGTGATCATTATTACTTAATACTGTTGTGTTATGTGACACCTTACAATAATAATATAAATGAGTCAAAAGGTTCACCGACCTTAGGGATGCGTCCACTTATTTATATTATAACAAAATAGATAAGACAAGGATGCCCTCACAGTTTTGGCAGCAGAGCTTTATGGTTATGTCTCTTTAAATTTTATTGTTACAAGGTTTTTGATTGAGATCTGTTGAATTTTAAATTGATGCAGAATATGGAGAAGATGTGTCCCTAAACACACAAGCAGCGCGGCGGTCACCGCCAACAGACAGGCGGAAGACAATGTACCGCCCATAGTATCACAACCCGCCAATCCGCCACCTTTTGCGGGGCGGATTCACCGTGGATAAAAACACGGCGCAAACAGTTACTGCAATGGGAAAACGCTCACCTGAACACATCCCACGAGGAAGGAGGACTCCATGGAGCCGGAATTACAAATCCTACCGGCCCTTGTATACCTACTCATCTACGTGGAGCAACGCCGGCACCGGCGAAGACAACGGTGAGTACTGCACCTACGACATAGGGGAGGCAAAAGTTAGAGGGACACACACACAACACCCCCACCCCCACCCTCGCATATTACAACACACACACCAATGCATTTACAAAAATCACAGTAACAACCCACAACCCCCCCGGAAGAATGCAAAGACAAAACAAAATCAGTTCAAACATTGGAATGTATCAATATACATGTCTCAGATATATACAGATATATTATAAAATCATTCCAAAGTATATACATTACGAGAAGTAGTGCAGATATGCACATATCAATGTCCGTGCACCACTAGTCCAAAAATGCATGGGCGAGGCCCACAAAAGATACCTGTCCACAAACGGAGAGAACACTGCCGGGGCATCAGATAGAAATACTACAGGCACCTCAGGAGGAAGGGAAGGGGGGGCACCTCAGCCGGATGAGTGCAAAGCCAGATCCACGACGGGGCTCCATGCCCATTGATGTATCCTGGGGAGTGCAAAGCCACAGTCTCACAAGTCTCTACAGTGGGTGGCTTGCACACTGTACCATCCTGGGGAGTGCAAAGCCACAGTCTCACAAGTCTCTACAGTGGGTGGCTTGCACACTGTACCATCCGGGGGAGTGCAAAGCCACAGTCTCTCAAGTCTAACAAGTGGGTGGGTTGCCCACTGTACCATCCTGGGGAGTGCAAAGCCACAGTCTCTCAAGTCTAATAAGTAGGTGGCTTGCCCACTGTACCATCCTGGGGAGTGCAAAGCCACAGTCTCTCAAGTCTCTACAGTGGGTGGTTTGCCCACTGGACCATCCTGGGGAGTGCAAAGCCACAGTTTCGCAAGTAGATGACAGCCTCCACTGGTTCTGGACGGGGACCGGTGCCCAGACTGGATTAGTCTCCCCGTGACAGTTCCTGTCCCTTCACTGTCCCAGCTGCACATGGGATAACGATACTTGATGTGGCGGCCTTTTCATTCTTTCCCGTTGCATGCCCTGTTCAGCGGTGCTTTGCCATGGCGGTTCTCGACTGTTCAGCAGTGCTTTGCCATGGCGGTCTCTGGACTGTTTAGCGGTGCTTTGCCATGGCGGTTCTCGACTGTTCAGCGGTGCTTTGCCATGGCGGTCTCTGGACTGTTCAGCGGTGCTTTGCCATGGCGGTCTTTGGACTGTTCAGCGGTGCTTTGCCATGGTGGTTCTCGACTGTTCAGCAGTGCTTTGCCATGGCGGTCTTTGGACTGTTCAGCGGTGCTTTGCCCTGGCGGTCTTTGGACTGTTCAGCGGTGCTTTGCCATGGCGGTTCTCGACTGTTCAGTGGTGCTTTGCCAAGGCGGTCTCTGGACTGTTCAGCGGTGCTTTGCCATGGCGGTCTTTGGACTGTTCAGCGGTGCTTTGCCATGGCGGTTCTCGACTGTTCAGCGGTGCTTTGCCATGGCGGTCTCTGGACTGTTCAGCGGTGCTTTGCCATGGCGGTTCTCGACTGTTCAGCGGTGCTTTGCCATGGCGGTCTCTGGACTGTTCAGCGGTGCTTTGCCATGGTGGTCTTTGGACTGTTCAGCGGTGCTTTGCCATGGCAGGTCTGGACTGGGCATTGGTGTGTGGCATGACGTTCTCTGGACTGGGCATTTGTGTGTGGCATGACGTTCCCTCATTGCCCAGTGGGGCTGTGGCAGCTGGGGCGCTCCTGGGCACTGACTCCGGCGGTGTTCTCCTGACCAGTGACGATACTTGGGCCCTCTTGGGCACTGACTCTGGCAGTGGACTCCTGACCAGTGACGATACTTGGTCCCTCCTGGGCAATGACTCCGGCGGTGGTGGTGGTCTCCTGACCAGTGACGATACTTGGGCCCTCCTGGGCAATGACTCTGGCGGTGGTCTCCTGACCAGTGACGATACTTGGGCCCTCCTGGGAATGACGGTGGTGGTGGCCTCCTGACCAGTGACGATACTTGGTCCCTCCTGGGCAATGACTCTGGCGGTGGCGGTGGTCTCCTGACCAGTGACGATACTTGGGACCTCCTGGGCACTGACTCTGGCGGTGGTCTCCTGACCAGTGATGATACTTGGTCCCTCCTGGGCAATGACTCTGGCGGTGGTCTCCTGACCAGTGACGATACTTGGTCCCTCCTGGGCAATGACTCTGGCGGTGGTCTCCTGACCAGTGACGATACTTGGGCCCTCCTGGGCAACGGTGGCGGTGGTCTCCTGACCAGTGATGATACTTGGTCCCTCCTGGGCAATGACTCTGGCGGTGGTCTCCGGACCAGTCACGACGGGGCTGGCGGTGGCGTCCTGACCGCCGGGAAGGATGCCTCCCTTCTCCGCCGTGAGGCTCACACCAGGCTGTGCAGACTTCCTCTGGCCCTTCCCCACCTTTGGAGGAGTCACAGCTGACTCTGCAATCCCCCTGGAACCCCAGTGAGTTGTTTTGCCTCCAGGAGTCTTCACAGGGTCCCGTCGGCCACTTTCCAATTTCAGAGCCTTTACAGGGGGTGGGCTGCCAGTGCCTTGGCTCCGGGTCACACTGCCTGCCCTGGTGGCCGGTGCACTCCACACACCTTGAACAGGCACCACTGGTACTGGAGGCTTTTTGGCTGAGGCGCTATGACGGGACTGATGAATTGGAGGGGGTGTGGGGGCAAAAAGGTCAACTTTGCAGAGGGACAGTTTCTGACGAACACTGGGATGGGTAGTAGGAGGGGGTCTGGAAGTGGAGGAAGAGGAAGTGGTTGTAGGAGGTGTCACTTTAGGTGTTTTGGGTGCAGGTGCAGGTACTGGAGGCTGTCGTGAGGTGGATGGATGTTGGGTGTGTGGGTGCCCGCGTTTGTGTACTTTGGGTGGGGGCGTCAGAGACACACTGGGAGAGGACACAGCGGATGTGTAAATGGGAGTGGAGGTGGTGAGTGCAGGTGAGCGGGTTGTGGTGCTGGGTGTTATGGTGCGACATGTGCAAAAACAACAACAAACTGGGGTGGCATGGTGAGCAAAAAAACGATGGATTAAACCCAGATCTGTGACTGGGGGTGAGTGTCTGACAATGTTCAGCATTCCGTCCATCACTTGTTGTTTTTGCTTTGTCGCCCTAAGTGGGAAGGGTATACCCAGACGTGGGTCCCGTGCTTCCCATGCCACTGGATTCAAGCTAGCCTGGCTGATGAGGGGTGAAACCCCGAAACCGGTCCCAGGATGCTTGATTCCGGTCCAGTGAGGACCTGGCTTGGCACTTCGGGCTGGACTGTTCCCATGAGGAACAGGGTCAAGACTGATTTGCATATGGCTGGGTCCAAACTGGGGTGGCATGGTGAGCAAAAAAACAATGGATTAAACCCAGATCTGTGACTGGGGGTGAGTGTCTGACAATGTTCAGCATTCCGTCCATCACTTGTTGTTTTTGCTTTGTCGCCCTAAGTGGGAAGGGTATACCCAGACGTGGGTCCCGTGCTTCCCATGCCACTGGATTCAAGCTAGCCTGGCTGATGAGGGGTGAAACCCCGAAACCGGTCCCAGGATGCTTGTTTCCGGTCCAGTGAGGACCTGGCTTGGCAGTTCGGGCTGGACTGTTCCCATGAGGAACAGGGTCAAGACTGATTTGCATATGGCTGGGTCCAAACTGGGGTGGCATGGTGAGCAAAAAAACAATGGATTAAACCCAGATCTGTGACTGGGGGTGAGTGTCTGACAATGTTCAGCATTCCGTCCATCACTTGTTGTTTTTGCTTTGTCGCCCTCAGTGGGAAGGGTATACCAAGACGTGGGTCCCGTGCTTCCCATGCCACTGGATTCAAGCTAGCCTGGCTGATGAGGGGTGAAACCCCGAAACCGGTCCCAGGATGCTTGTTTCCGGTCCAGTGAGGACCTGGCTTGGCAGTTCGGGCTGGACTGTTCCCATGAGGAACAGGGTCAAGACTGATTTGCATATGGCTGGGTCCAAACTGGGGTTGCATGGTGAGCAAAAAAACGATGGATTAAACCCAGATCTGTGACTGGGGGTGAGTGTCTGACAATGTTCAGCATTCCGTCCATCACTTGTTGTTTTTGCTTTGTCGCCCTAAGTGGGAAGGGTATACCCAGACGTGGGTCCCGTGCTTCCCATGCCACTGGATTCAAGCTAGCCTGGCTGATGAGGGGTGAAACCCCGAAACCGGTCCCAGGATGCTTGTTTCCGGTCCAGTGAGGACCTGGCTTGGCACTTCGGGCTGGACTGTTCCCATGAGGAACAGGGTCAAGACTGATTTGCAAATGGCTGGGTCCAAACTGGGGTGGCATGGTGAGCAAAAAAACGATGGATTAAACCCAGATCTGTGACTGGGGGTGAGTGTCTGACAATGTTCAGCATTCCGTCCATCACTTGTTGTTTTTGCTTTGTCGCCCTAAGTGGGAAGTGTATACCCAGACGTGGGTCCCGTGCTTCCCATGCCACTGGATTCAAGCTAGCCTGGCTGATGAGGGGTGAAACCCCGAAACCGGTCCCAGGATGCTTGTTTCCGGTCCAGTTAGGACCTGGCTTGGCAGTTCGGGCTGGACTGTTCCCATGAGGAACAGGGTCAAGACTGATTTGCATATGGCTGGGTCCAAACTGGGGTGGCATGGTGAGCAAAAAAACGATGGATTAAACCCAGATCTGTGACTGGGGGTGAGTGTCTGACAATGTTCAGCATTCCGTCCATCACTTGTTGTTTTTGCTTTGTCGCCCTAAGTGGGAAGGGTATACCCAGACGTGGGTCCCGTGCTTCCCATGTCACTGGATTCAAGCTAGCCTGGCTGATGAGGGGTGAAACCCCGAAACCAGTCCCAGGATGCTTGTTTCCGGTCCAGTGAGGAGCTGGCTTGGCAGTTCGGGCTGGACTGTTCCCATGAGGAACAGGGTCAAGACTGATTTGCATATGGCTGGGTCCAAACTGGGGTGGCATGGTGAGCAAAAAAACGATGGATTAAACCCAGATCTGTGACTGGGGGTGAGTGTCTGACAATGTTCAGCATTCCGTCCATCACTTGTTGTTTTTGTTGTGGTGCGACTCCTGGTGCCTGTAGATGTAGTCCATGCAGGTGAGAGTGTAGACAACACTGGGAGGGAGGAGGCAGATGACGAGGAGGGGGACACAGTGGAGGCAGTGGGTGTTGGTGTGTCTGCATGTGTGTGATGCTTGTGTGTGTGCCTGTGGGTTGTGTGGTGCCTATGTTTGGCAGAGCTTCCCTTGTGTGTTGACGTGTGTGCATGCTGGTCTGTAGTGTGCTTGGGATGGGGTGGGGTACAGGGGATTGGGTCTGGGTGGAGGAGGTTGGAGGGGGGAGGCTAGACACAGGGACAATGGCTGCCATCAGTGCTGAGGCCAGAGATTGCAGGGTTCGCTGAAGGGCGGCCTGACCAGAATGAATGCCCTCCAGGAATGCATTACCGTGTTGCAACTCCCTTTCTACACCCTGGATGGAATTCACAATGGTAGACTGCCCAACAGTGAGGGACCTGAGGAGGTCAATGGCCTCCTCACTGAGGGCAGCAGGGGTGACTGGTGCAGGGCCTGAGGTGCCTGGGGCGAAGTTGATGCCCACCCTCCTGGGTGAGCGGGCACAGGGCGAATGCTGAGGGGCTGCTGGGAGGGCAGTGCTGGTAGGGGAGGTGGCGGCTGTACCTGTAGAAGTGGGGCGCACAGATGGTGCCGCCGCCACAAGGGAGCTCCCATCGGCGGATGAGTCCATGTCGCTGGTTGGTGATCCGGTGGCTGATGTGAAGCTCCCCTCACCCTCCGTCGCACTGGTGCATTCTGAGTCCGTGGTGTGGCCCTCCATGGCCATGTGGGATACAGCTCCCTCGTGCTCCGGTGCCACTGTACCTCCGCCTGATGATGCTGATGCACAAAAGAACAGGGAATGCACAAAAAGGGGGGGGGGAGACAGAAGAAAGACAGGTTGAGTGCCTGGCATACCGCTACCGTTGGCGGACAATACAGACACAGCAGCCCCCTGCACTACGCCGTGCTCCTGGCCTCTGCAGATGCAATTTCTGGGATCTGGCCTACATGGCTATGGTGGACATCTGCACACATGGATGCCACCGGGGCATCTATACCTGTACTTGGCACTCTACTGCGGTGGGGTAGAGTGCCACATGGCCTGCATTACAGAGGGGCCTAGTCTACGTATTTCTGCCTTGCCTAGGTACACCCACAGGCCTCCTCCCCCATCCTGAATATCAGGGGGGTCATGGTGCGACGGGCACCCCTCCCACGTTGGGATGCCATCCCCAGCTGAGCCTCTGCCGTCTTCTTGCTCCAGCGGCGAATGTCCTCCCATCTTTTCCGGCAGTGGGTGCCCTGTCTCTGGTGGACCCCCAGGGTCCGGACGTCCTTGGCGATGGCACGCCAAATGTCCTTCTTCTGGTGGGCGCTGACCTACATGACATGTACAAGGGAAGAGGCGAAGTCATTACCAACTGCACCGTCGATGTGAGTGGCCCCCCTCCCTACCCTAGCCATGTGGCACATTCATTCACATGCATTCATGTTCCATGAACTCTGCCCCCTTCCCTATTACAACCAGCCCTCTCCATCCAGGCCTATCCCATACAACATGCTACCTGTGTACTAACATGTTGGTCTGGAGGACCGTAGAGTAGCGTGTACTGGTTTCTCCAACTCCTGAGCAGTGAAGGCAGGGGCCCTTTCCCCAGTCGCAGCAGCCATCCTCGCTTCCATACTGAGGTCACAGCAGCACTTACAGTGTAGGTCCTCTCCTGTCGAAAATCGGGTATCTAGTGATTGAACAGATAGAAAATGGCGTTGACGTCTGCGGCGGTGATGTCTGCGGCGGTGCGTATCATCACCGCCGGCGCACTTGTTCATTGGCTCCTGGGACCCATAGGGTCCGATGTTAACCAATGCAGCATTGCGCTGCGGTCTACGACCGCCTACCGCGACTTTGTGCAACGCAGTTACCCCACAATCCCATTGTCCCAGTTTAGAGGTCAGGCAGCCGCCATTTCAGGGGCCCACATGGCTTCATTTACCTCTGCGTCACACATAGCAAGGCCTACACTCAACACACATACAGGAAGGGTTTTGTGTTTGGTGTCGTCTTCTGTGTAACTGTGGGTACATACCTTGATAAACATTGACTCGGTCGTCGCTGTTATCCTTTCTAGGCGCCGTCAGCTGGGACATTTGAGAAGATGGCGGAATCCTCCGGTGTACCGACCGCTGGTGGACCTGTTGACAATGGAAGAGCGACATTTAATCATCACCTACAGGTTTGACCGTGCCACAATCCAGGAACTATGTACCCAGTTGGAGCCAGACCTGATGTCACCAATCCGCCATCCCACTGGAATCCCCCCTGACGTGCAGGTGCTCTCAGTGCTCCATTTCCTTGCAAGTGGGTCTTTTCAGACAACAGTGGCCATGGCATCAGGGATGTCCCAGCCTATGTTTTCCAACATGCTGTCCAGAGTGTTGTCTGCCCTGCTGAAATACGTAAGGAGATACATCATTTTCCCTGAGGTGGAAGATTTGGCTAAAGTTAAAGGTAACTTCTATGCCCTTGGACATATCCCCAACATCATATGTGCTATTGATGGGACCCATGTAGCTCTGGTCCTCCCCCACAGGAGTGAACAGGTGTACAGGAACAGGAAGAGTTATCATTCCATGAATGTACAGATGGTATGTTTGGCAGACCGGTACATCTCCCAGGTTAATGCTATGTTTCCTGGCTCAGTGCATGACGCCTACATCCTGCGGAATAGCAGCATCCCTGATATGATGGGTCAACTCCAGAGGCACCGAGTGTGGCTATTAGGAGACTCTGGTTACCCCAACCTGTCCTGGCTATTGACCCCAGTGAGGAATCCCAGGACCAGGGCAGAGGAACGCTACAATGAGGCCCATGGGTGGACTAGGAGGGTGATCGAACGCACCTTCGGCCTCCTGAAGGCCAGGTTCAGGTGCCTCCACATGACAGGTGGTTCCCTGTTCTACTCACCGAAGAAGGTGTGCCAGATCATAATCGCCTGCTCAATGCTTCACAATCTTGCATTGCGACGCCAGGTGCCTTTTCTGCAGGAGGATGGTCCAGATGACGGTGTTGTGGCAGCTGTGGAGCCTGTGGAGCCTGTGGACAGTGATGAGGAGGAAGCTGAGGAAGAAGACAATGACAACAGGGAGTCAGTCATATAGCAATATTTCCAGTGACACCCAGGTGAGAACATTTTCATTTTTTACCATTACATTCACTGTCACACGTCTTCCTCTATCCTGTGTGTAATTTAATGGGATTATTTGGTAACTGAGTTGTTCCTTTCCATTACGGTTTCACAGGTGTGGTTACCAACGTGTGTCATCTGCATGCATCCTTCAAGGACTTGTGATGTGTGACATAGATATGTTGCCTTTACAACTAGAAACGCATTTTTATACTGTCATTGATAATACATATTACCAAATCATAGAATGACTCAAGATTGTTTTGTGGTTCAAGGGTGTTTATTGAAGTGCTCAAAAATGGAGGGGGGTTGTCAAATGAGGATGGGTGATGGTGGAGGAATGTCCATGGCAGAGTCTAGTCTATTAGTCTCACAGGTGCTCTGCCCATATGGGCATAGGAAGTGAAGCTGGGGCAGTTTCAGTATGGACAGGGTAACAAAGTGGGACAGTGGAGGGACAATCAGGGTGGTCTCATTTCCTGCTGAACCCCATGTACCGTTCCTCCTGCTGTGCCTGGATCTCGGTGAACCTGGCCAGGACCGTCGCCATCGTCTCCTGGGAGTGGTGGTATGCTCCCATGATGGAGGAGAGGGCCTCGTGGAGAGTGGGTTCCCTTGGCCTGTCCGCCCCCTGTCGCACAGCAGCCCTCCCAGTTCCCCTGTGTTCCTGGGCCTCCGTCCCCTGGACCGTGTGCCCACTACCACTGCCCCCAGGTCCCTGTTGTTGCTGGTGTGGTGGGTTATCCTGGGTTCCCTGTAGTGGTGGACACACAGCTGATTGACCTGTCCTGGGTACGGAGGTTTGGGCCTGCTGGGTGGGTGCTGTACTGGTGTTACCAGAGGGTGGAAGGTCAGTGTTGGGCTGTGCCTGTGCAAGGGGAACCGACTGTCCCGAGGCCCACGATGGTCCGGGCTGGTCATCAGGGTCCAGTAGGGCAGAGCTGCTCTTGTCACTGTGAGCCTCTTCTGTGGGTGGAGTGGAGATGTCTGGACCCTCCGGTGTGGTGACGGTCCTTCGTGATCCTGCAGGGGCATAAGAGCATGATTATTGCATGTGTGTGTGTGATGGTGTGCAATGGGTGGGTGTGCGTGTACCCCAGTGCAAGCATTCCTGTGTGGGGGCTTGTGTGATGATGGTTAGGGGGTTGTTCTGGGTATGTGCAGTGGGCATGTTTTAGTGATGGGTGTCCATGCTTAGTTGTGTCATGCAGGCCTTGGTGTTGGGATGTGTGGTTTGTGTTATTAGTACATTAGTGAGGAGTTGGAGTGATAGGGGAGGGGGTGGGGGTGTGTGATAGCATGCAGGTAGGGTGGGGGATATGATAGTTAAGAGTTGACTTACCAGTGTCCATGCCTCCACCGACTCCTCTGAGGCCCTCTTGATGTATGATGGTCAAGACTTGCTCCTCCCATGTTGTTAGTTGTGGGGGAGGAGGTGGGGGTCTGCCGCCAGTCCGCTGAACCGCAATGTTGTGCCTGGAGACCGTTGAACGCACCTTCCCCCGTAGGTCGTTCCACCTCTTCCAGAGGTCCTCCCGATTTCTTGGGTGCTGTCCCACAGCGTTGACCCTGTCCACGATTCTGCACCATAGCTCCATCTTCCTGGCTATGGATGTGTGCTGCACCTGTGAGCCAAATAGCTGTGGCTCTACCCGTAGGATTTCCTCCAATATGACCCTGAGCTCCTCCTCGGAAAAGTGGGGGTGTCTTTGGCGTGACATGGGGTGGTGTGGGTGATGTGTGGGTTGGTGTATGTGTTGATGAGTGTGGTGATGTCTAGTGGTGTATGGTGTTTTGTGCATGGATGTTGTGTGGGTGATGGTGTTTTGTGCCTCTGTGTGGTGGGATTGTCTAATCTGTGCTGTCTCTCTGGCCTTCGTGACTAATTTTTGGTCGTAGGGGTTTGTGGGTGATGTGGGTGTGTGTTTTATATTGCGTTGGGTATGTGGGAGTGGTGTTTGTATGTGTATCAGGTGTGTGTATTTTGAATTGTCCAATGTACCAGTGTTTTGGAGATGTGTGTGTATTTTGAGCGCGGCGGTGTGTACCGCCAATGGAATACCGTGGTTGAAAGACCGCCGCGTGGATTCGTGGGTCTTAATAGCATGGGCGTGTTTCTGTTGGCGTGGAGGTGGAGGTTTTGTTTTCACCAGTTTAACACTGACCTTTGGTGTGGCGGACTTGTGTGGGTGTCTGAATTTCGGCGGATTCCGAGATGTGTGTCATAATAGCTGTGGCGGAATTCCGCGGCCGCGGCGGTGTATTGGCGGTCTTCTGCACGGCAGTAAGCGGCTTTTACCGCCAATGTTGTAATGACCCCCACAGTGATAATTCAAGAATAGTGTGTCCCACACAGACATTTGATGGAACAGGGCCATTGTTAGATTTGAGGCCTCTCAGAGCTCCTTTGTATACTGAAAGAGGGTCGCACATTGGCACCAACATGAGATTACTGACACCCCCAATCTCTGAATTGAACTGTACAACAGATGCCTGGTATTCAGCCTAATAACATTTCATTTTAAGGCGTGACTGCTCTGCAATTGACCGAATGGTTAGATAAGCTGAACAGCCCACAATGTGCTTCCAAAGGAGAAGCATACCTGGACTATACTAGGCTTACAATGGATGCGAGTGAACTTATTGAAGGAACTATGGGTGTAAATACGTTAGAGTCCTACACTGAAGCAGAATTGCGTTACTTGTGTCTGAAGATTACAAAAGAAGCAGTTGAGGTACATCCACTGTGGATGTAGCAGACAAATATGGGATAGATCTTTTGAAAATGAAATATTTGGAAAGAAGTTAGAGGTTGGATTTCGAGGCAAAAGACTTCAAACACCTGAGATTTGCAAGGATGAAAACACACCTTAGAGAGGTGCTTCAAGGTATCCAGATATGGAGAGCATTAAACAAATTGGAAGGCAGATGGGTGAAGAAAAGAGATAAGATGAAAAAAGGTCATGATGCTTTTTCTGCAGGAGCACCGCAGAATAGGGAAGCAGTGAAAGTTTTACCAATGAGAGAGATTCCAGGAGGGAATTTTGTGCATGTCCCCTGGAGTAGAAGTGACATTTTGGGGGTCATTACGACCTCGGCGGTCTTTTCAAAAGACCGCTGAGGCCGCAGGAGACAGAATACCGCCATTGCTGGCGGTATTCCTGGCTCCCTAATTTGACATTTAACAGCGTTACCGTCCGCTGGCCCAGCGGAAATGTCACATCAACATTGCTGCCGGCTCATAATAGAGCCGGCGGCAATGCTGATGCGCAGCGGGTGCAGTAGCATCCGTCGCGCATTAGTGAAATGCGCGACGGGGCTATGCCTGGGGGCCCCTGCATTGCCCATGCCAAGTGCATGGGCAGTGCATGGGCCCCCAGGGGCACCCCAAGTCCCCTTACCGCCAGCCTTTCAATGGCGGTGTGTACCGCCACGGACAGGCTGGCGGTTGGGGACTCATAATCCCCAGGGCAGCGGTGCATGCACCACTGCCCTGGGGATTATGACCGCCAGGCGGAATCCTGGCGGGAAAGTGGAGGGGCCGGCGGTATGGCCGTGGCTTTTCCCCCACGGTCATAATTGCTGGCGGAACGTCGCCAGCCTGTTGGCGGTGTTACCGCCAACTTACCGCTGGCCGCCAGGGTCGTAATGACCCCCTTTGTCATTTACAAATGATTACCCAAGGTTGAGGGAGAAACCAGTAGAATGGTATCAGCAGACAGATAGGTTTGTGAAGTTTGCAAAATGCCTGTGGGAGGATTTAAACACTCTTTTAGAGATAGCGGTTCCATCCGACTTATGGACTGAATGCAAGAGGAGTGTAGTGTTGGAGTGGGGCCAACAAATGAACCGTCAATAGATCAAGCAACAGGTGCACCGGCTCCTGAAGTAATGAAAGTTTACTATAAAGTGATTGAGTTTCTGAAAATGAGAGTTTTGCCCAAATATATTGATTGGCAGCACAAAGACAGGACAGCTCAGAAAGCGAAAGAATCAATTCATGCATACTATTAGAGACTGTTGAAAGCATTCAAACATTACAGTGGAACAGAAACAATCGAGCCAAAAGACATGATTCATTTTGTGTTTAGATTTGTTGAGGGACGCAGACCAGAGATTAGTCAGATGATTAAGAACCATTTGATTTGTTGGCAAGCCAAGCTGATTGATGAGGTGCTGCAGTATGCGAAATACTGTAGTGATGAGATTGACGGGAAACAGAAAAAGTTGAAGGAGAAAGCAATGGTGATGCACATTAAGGCTGCACAGACAGTGATTAATGGAATCAGCCTCAGCAGCAACTGGGAAACAACATCTTTCAGAATCAAGGCACGTTTCAGAATGTAGGCAGAGGTAGAGGTCATGGTGGAATGGGAAGTGTTAATCGTGGTTCTGATTTGAATACTGCCATGATACAAGGAGAGCCACAAGGAAAGACATTGTTCCCTTCTCACGCCCGCGGAGAAATCGGGCATTGGAAACAGAACTGTCCGATGGTAAATCAGGGAGGTGTTATTCAGCAAGTCAATTTAATTTCCAAATGTGAGAGGACCAAGAATGAGAGGTCAAAATCCAAATTTCCAGAATAATGTGCATCCGATGCAAGGTTTCCAACCTATGCAGCCCATGCAAACTGTACAGCCATTACAAGTACGAGTGTCCCAGTTACAGCAGATGCAGCAACAGGTGCAGATGTTGCCTGCACAACAAATTCAAATGCCTATACAACAAATTCAGATACCACAAGTCCTATGGATCAGCAGCAGGTGATGGTCACAGGTCAAAGAGTGAAACAGAGTCATAATACTGTACATCAATTTCCACCACACAGTGAGTTTGGAATAAATGATGTTCGGTTGTCTGAGAGTTGGGATGAAAAGGAATGTGTGATGGCAGCTTCTTTGGAAGTGGATCAGAAAGGTCCTTATGTTAAAGGAAAGGTGATTGGTCACAAAATCTCATATTTCGTTGACACTGGAGCTACACACTCGAAGGGTAAATCTGCAGAAGTTCTAGATCTGCCCTTGTCAGGGAAGACAGTTCAGATTGTGGGGCTTGCTAATCGATATTTGAGAAACCCAATTATGGAACCAGTTTTGGTTAAAAATGTTAATTTTAAGGGTTTGCACAATTCTGTGGTTTGTGATTCAAGTCCTGCGTCTTTACTGGGAGGAGATTTATTGTGCAAAACAAGATGCTCAATTACTTGTTCAGATGAAGGTATTGAAATCCAAATTAACAGTTATAATGAAGAAGATCCAATACTTGCTGGTAACAATGAGTCAGTGTTCGAAGAATTTCCTTTGATTAGTTTTGATGACCCAGTGAATAAAGAATCTCCTTTGATTAGTTTCTTTCCAGGTTTTGCAGTAAAAGATCTTCCTGCTGATATACAGAAAAATGTTATGACTAAGGTTTGGGATCTTTCAGGAAAGGACATTGGGTTAATAAAAGGAGCAGAGCCAGTTAGAGTCGCAGTTAAACCCAATGTAGTTTTTTCTCAGACTCCACAATACCCAATGGCAAAAGATGCAATCGAGGGTGTGAAACCATTGATAGGAGAGTTTGTGGAGAAATGTATTTTAAAAGAAGTCTTGAGCAGCCCAAGTAATTCACTAATAATGGGACTGTGGAAACCTTGTGGGAAAATTCGACTTGTGCAAGATTTGAGAAAAATAAATGACTTAGGAGTTAAGTGTTGCCCAGTAGTGTCAAATCCTGTGATTGTTTCAGATCCCATGCAATGCTGAATGATTCACTGTAGTGGACCCATGTCAGGTGTTCTTTTCTGTGCCTCATCAGGAGGACAGCAAATATATCTTTTGTTTTTAAGTTCATAACCAGGGTCTACTGTTGGTGTAGAATTACACAGGGGATCAACCAGATCTTGAAAAATAATTTGGAATCATTAGTAATGCCTTATCAGTCAACATTGGGGCAATAAATTGATGATCTGTTGATTGCGTCCAGAACAAAGAAGGGTGTAAATATGATAAAACTGCATTGTTAAGTTTCCTGGGAAACAATGAACATAAATTATCCCCTACTAATTTGCAGTACCGTCTGAAAGAAGTAAAATACTTGGCTCATTTGATTAAGAAGAGAACGAGGAAAATCTCTAGACAGAGAGTTGTAACTATTTTGCAAATGCCAGCACAGAATAAACAGAAAGAAGTGAGGATGTTTTTGGGAATGGTGGGTTACTGCTGCCAATGAATCCTGAGTTTTTCAGTTCTTTCATAGCCCTTACAGAAGCTGATTCATGAAGACGTTTCTGATCCTATAGTACTGGATGGAGCATGTATGAAAGCATTTACGGACATGAAAGTTTGTGCCAAGCTCCAGCTTTGGGTATGCCTGATTACACAAAACCTTTCCTGTTGTTTTGTCATGAACGTGATGCATGTTCTTTATCTGTTATGACTCAAACTCATAGCTGTGTGAATCGCCCAGTGGCATATTTTTCAGCCACTTTGGATCCAGTCGCAGCAGCTTTACGAGATTGTTTGCGGTCCGTTGCAGCAGTAGAGCAAAGCCTCGCGCATAGCGAGAATATAGTAATGAATTACCCCTTACTATAATGGTACCTCATTCAACTGAGAGTTTGCTGACTAGGTCCAAAGCGCGATATATGACCAGCTCAAGGCTGACCAGATTTGAGACCACAATGATGGGGTCTCCAAATGTAACCATTAAGAGATGTACAGTGCTTAACCCAGCAACTTTACTTCCAAATGAGAATATAAACCTTGATAAATTGGATGATACTGAACAAGATTGTCTGGAAAGTACAGAATTATGCACAAAACCTGGGGCTGATATTAGAGATACTTGCCTAGAAGAGAATGACCAAATTATCTTTGTTGATGGTTCCTGCCTGAGAGATAATGTAGGCACATTAAAAGCAAGATATGCAGTGTGTACCATCAATGACATACTGGCTTCAAGGAGTGTTTTCTGCACACGTGGCAGAACTAGTGGCTCTTACTAGAGCATGCCACATTTCAACTCAACTGAAAGTCACTATTTAGAAATATAGTCAATATGGATTTGGCATTGTGCATGACTTTGGCCGATTGTGGGCACAGAGAGGTTTCCTGACCGCTTCTGGTTCACCAATAAGAAATGGTGAAAGAATACATGAGTTGTTAAAAGCGATTCAAGTGCCTGAAAAGATTGCTGTGGTGAAATGCAGTGCACATCAGAGATCACAGGATTACGTGTCATTGGGAAATGCATATGAGGATCAAGTCTCAAAGTTTTGCGCCTTGAATAGTGTATCCCACAAAGATGAATGGGAATTGTTACCAGAAAATGATGAGATCTATGCAAATTATGTAATGCATGTTATTGACAATTTGGAGGAGTTAAAAACTCTTCAAGATAACGTCTTAAAGGAAGAGCGTAGGGAACAGATAAAGTTAAAATGCATCCAAAGGAATGATGATGTTTGGGTTTTGAGAGAAGGGAAGGTAGTACTGCCCAACAGTCTACTGACTCAGATGGCCAGATACTATCATGGTCAAGCTCATGTGGGGAGAGATGCCATGATCCAGTTGTTTAAGCAATTTTGGTTCAATCCAAAATTTAGACAGGTTGCCGAAGCAATTTGCCACAGATGTATCATTTGCCAGCAACTAATCTTGGGCAAAGAAACAGTGGTCAATATGGACCATATTGGCATGGCTGGAGGACCATTCATCAGAATACAAATAGATTTAATTGAAATGCATGCGTGTGGTGGTTTCAAATATGTGTGGGTGATTGTGAGCATTTTCAGTAATTGGATTGAGGCTTACCCTACAGGGAGAAATGACAGTCTTACAGTAGCAAAGTTACTGCTTAGGGAGTTAATTCCACGTTTCGTTTTTCTAGTCTCTTTAGAATCAGATAGAGGAAGCCACTTCAACACTGGGGTGATTAAGTTGCTATGTTCAGCTTAAAACATTTAGCAGAAGCTTCATTGTAGCTACCACCCAGAAGCCTCAGACCTTGTAGATCAGATGAATGGTACTTTGAAGGCTAGATTGGCAAAAATGTGTGCATACACAAACCTGAAATGGACCAATGGAATGTCAATGAGAAGCACCCCTGACAGGAATACAGGACTGTCGCCCCATGAAATCCTCATGGGAAGGGCCATGAGATTGCCAGCTGTACCTGCAAATGCTCTTGTGAACATTACAGATGACATGGTGTTGGACTACTGCAAAGGTTCCAGTCGTTATTCTTATTGCTTTGTTTAAGCTAAGATTCTTTAGGGGTTTTGGAGAGCCTGTGATGCTTCTTTACTTGTACCATTTGGTGTTGAGACTAGTTTTCGTGACCTTAGTGTTAATATAGGGAAAGAAACATTTTAATTGATACTAGAAGATGTGGTTATTTGTGACCAAATGGGTCATGATGTGTACTTTACTGACTCTTTGGTGATCGTATTATTTAATACTGTTGTGTTATGTGATACCTTACAATAATAATTTAAACGAGTCAAAAGGTTCATTGAGTTTAGGGATGCATCCACTTACTATTATTATAACAAAATAGATAAATCAAGGACACGCTCACAACATTGAGGCATCACTCCACACAAGGTAATGTTTCAGCAGGACAAAGTTGGTCCCTGTAGCCAGTCCATGCTCCATTGTGGTTGACCTGAACGTTTGGATTTACCCTGGTCTAGTGTGACCAAATAGCCACGGTTGGCATTTTAAGCTTCTAAGCAGTACATTTGCAGATATTCTTTTGTAATTCATATTTCTACTTTTACTTAATGGATTTTCTACATTTTAATTTTGTTTTATTCATAACAATATAATGTATTTTTCTAATTTGGCATGGAGTCTTTTTGTGGTCCTTTCACTATGTTACTGTTTGATGTGTTGCACCAATACTTTACACATTGCCTCTTAAGTTAAGCCTGCCTGCTCTGTGTCAAGCTACCAGAGGGTGAGCACAGATTACGGTGTGTAACTGACTTACCCTGACTAGGATTGTGGTCCATAGTTGGACAGGGTGCATATCTCTGCCAAATAAAGACCCAATTTCTAACAGCTGACATTTGTGGTAAGTGAACAATGTCTCTTTCTTCTGTGCCAAGATGGAGTATTACGCTGGCTCAGTATTCCATGTTCACACATTTAATGATAGCAGCACCATATTTAGGAGGAGAGCTTTGGGCACCAGCACATTTTATTTACAAATTGAGCACTGATGGAGACAGCAAATAAAAGACAGATTAGTAGGAGGGAATTGAATGTGAATTTGTCAAGGGCTGTGAACAGGTTCATGGCTATAAGAGATTGTATTATTATTAAGTGGGTGTCGAGACAAATCAAAGGCAAGAAAAGGGTCTTTGGGCATTGACTGCTGGCAGAATGAATGTGTTTAGTGGCGAAGAGTGACAAAGGTTCACTTTCATGAATGACACCTGGGTAAGGGAGGCTACCAACAAAGGATCACATGAAAAGGAAATGTGGCAGCATGATAGCCTTTCACGGTTCATACTTGGGACCTTTCCTTGTCCACAGATCCCCACACTCTAGGAGCCACATGTACTTTCTGCATTAGAGATCTGACACAGACGATGCAACTTGGCATGTTTGCAGTCTTCCAACTTGTGAGCCCCAAAAGGTATGGTGAAAAGTTATTGTGAATCATAGATGGGATAGTGCCAACCTTGAGCTATGAAAGTATGCAAGTTGGTAGAGGTCTGGAACAGAGCCCCACAGGTCAAGGAAAAAATATGATGGGAGACTGCTCACCATAGTCATGAAATGTAAAGTAATATAAGAGCTGAATAGCCTAATGGGAGCAACCTTGAACGGGGTACTAGAGTGTCTCTGGTGAGACATGTGAAAAGAGGTTTAAAGCAGATTAGGTAAATAGTCGGAGTTCAAGTGGCTGTAACAGGAGGCACCTAATGGGAGCTAAGACGCATGTCTGAAGCAATAATTGAAACAAAATAAATTGAACAAGCAAATATATAATTTGTTGTAATATCAGTGTGAGGTGCTTGACACAGCATTATTTAAGCACCCAGGGCCAGTTTAGTCAGGGTAAGGCACACTTCTCTGTGATTACATCAGTGTATGCACAATTGATATTGAAGACAATTTTGTGAGGTTCTGATAGAAAGGAATGCTAACAGAGAAGGATAGGAAAGCGTAATTACATTAGTGAAGAGTTTTTATGTGTGCCTGCAGCATAGGCAAGCAGTCTTTAATCTTTGTTTATGGGTTCATATGTTGGTGGAGGAACATGAGTGTGAGTGAATAAACAAAAATGAGGTTTAGATGAAAGAGAGCCGTGAGCCTCAGGACGTCTGGACGGGTAGGGAGCCAATACATTCTCAATCAGCAAGGCTGAGGTAGGAAAGCCGTGGGGGAACTATGTTTCCAGAAACACAGGCAGTTTACAAGGAGAAGTGAGGTTGAGGGAGAGAACTAACAATGTAGAAACCGAGTCTGATCAGGTTTGTAGAGTAAAGAAGCCAGTGCTTGATTTGTAAATAAAAATGTGCCAGTGCCCAAAGCTCTCCTTTAAACCACATGGTTACTGCAATTAAATGTGCGAGGACAGAATAATGAGGCAGCGTAACCCTAAAACCATCTTGGGCCCCTTTATTACATTTACAGCCACTCCCTTTCCCTTCAGCTCAGTTTTGCAGCTTTCCCCCTTTGTCACTCTTTTCCGTCCTCTTTCTTCCTCCGTCTTTCCCATTAGTGTCTTTTGCTCGGAGTAATTGCCTGACGCAAAAAATAAGTGCTGGCCTTCAAAACTAAGTGCCGGTGCCACCATTAAGCACTGGATGAAGTCAGGTTTTAACAATATTTAGGTGTTAGACCAGGTCTCATTAAAGACACAGTGGCATATTTAAGAGCCCCTAGCACCACCGAAGCATCACTTTTAGTGACGCTCTGGTGGCGCCATGCACAGCGCCGTATTTACAAGGTGACGTTAATATGGCCCCTTCACAAGCAACACTTTGCGTAGAAGGGGCGTAAAATGGGTGTTGCTCTGGGAGTGCCACAGCAACACCCATTGCATTTTGACGCTGCCTCAGATTTACGAGTTTTCGTAAATGATAGGCAGCACCAAAATCTAATGTGACCCCAGGGGTGGCATTAGCAGGACCCAACGAGGAGAAATGCTTTCATTTCTCCCCATTTTTTGTTCTTTCTATGGGTGATGCATTCTGCATCACACATAGAAAGAGCAAATCGCCATTTACGATTGTTTTTGTGTGGGAAGGCGTTTTATTAAATAAAGCGCATCCCTGTGAAAAATGATGGTACGCAGTGCTGCCAAATTTGGCGCAGCGACGCACACCATAATTTCCCCTTAAATCTGGCCCTCAAATTCGCCAAATGATGGCTCTTGATTTCTCCAGGTTTTTTGCCCAAAGTTGATGAGCAGCCACCAACTGTTTGCATTTTATTAGTAATAATTTTATGTGTGACTTGTGTCTCTCATTCAAGTCAGATGGACCTAGTTCATTCAGATGGAACTTTTCATTTATTTCTGACAATTAACCAGGTTTTTTCAGTGTCCAATTAGATTTTTTCGTCCTTTTCGTAATTTCCTACACAACAAAAAAATAGCACAATAATAGGTTCTTTGCTCACGCACCCCAAGAATAACGCTAGAAAACACATACATTAAAATATTTTAGAGAACGATATTATGGGAATTAAAATTACAATATGGCATGTAAATCTAGAAAAGTATGCAGTTCAAACTGCATATTTAAGGACATCAAAGGCACATCATAGACAAAGGGAGACGCGAGGAACCCAGACGAGGCACCAGGGACAGTGATGAGACTGAAAGCAATAAGCGAGACATTAATGTCACACACGGATACGCTCAATGACAAGTGGAGCCGGGCTTAAGAGAGCTTACTTCTGACTTCATGTTTACCCTCTGAAGAGACAATGTTAATCAAATGCTCCAAAGCCTATTATTTTAACTGAGAGCAGCTCAGCATCTTCAGTAGAGTATGTGGATTAATTATCCCCACAATATCTGGGAGATTATATGTTTTGCGCGCCCATGGACCCTCAGATGTCTCACCTGACAAACACCCAGACCTAGTAGTTTTTATTTTATTTTAAAACTAAATCTCAAGTTTTGGCAACCTATAAAATAAAATCGTTTTCTTTGTCTTTAACTTGCCTTAATACAGCTTTAGAATACATAATTTTCGTACAAACTGTTTGAAATATGTTCTGTTTGGCGATATTTATGCAATGGTAAACCACGCAGAGAGTAAATGATGCACACATGACGTAAGAAAAACATGATATATAATACTCCAAAACACTAAACAACAACATAGAGAAAGACACAGGAAGGAAAGTCAGAAAAAGAGTACAACAAGGGTGCTAGATGCAGGCAGTCGGGACGTTTACCACGAAATATAGTTGGCCCAGCAAGATGAACACATAAAGGGGCAGATTTATACTTCGTTTGCGACGAATTTGCGTCGTTTTTTTCGATGCAAATTCGACGCAAAACTAACTCCATATTTATACTTTGGCGTTAGACGCGTCTAGCGCCAAAGTTCATGGAGTTAGCGTCATTTTTTTGCGTGAACACCTTCCTTGCGTTAATGATATGCAAGGTAGGCGTTCCCGTCTTAAAAAATGACTCCGATGCATATGCGTCGTATTTATACTCCCGGGCAAAAATGACGCCCAGGAATGGGCGGGTCTAAAAAACCCGCATTAGCGCCGGATTTTAGCGCCTGGGTCAGGGCAGGCATTAAGGGACCTGTGGGCTCAGAATGAGCCCAGAGGTGCCCTCCCCTGCCCCCGGGGACACCCCCTGCCACCCTTGCCCACCCCAGGAGGACACCCAAGGATGGAGGGACCCACCCCAGGGACAATAAGGTAAGTCCAGGTAAGTTTTTTTTTTTAGTTTTTTTTGTGGCATAGGGGGGCCTGATTTGTGCCCCCCTACATGCCACTATGCCCAATGACCATGCCCAGGGGACAGAAGTCCCCTGGGCATGGCCATTGGGCAAGGGGGCATGACTCCTGTCTTTGCTAAGACAGGAGTCATTTCAATGGGGGATGGGCGTCGTAAAAAAATGGCGCAAATCGGGTTGTGGCGATTTTTTTGCCTCAGCCTGACTTGCACCATTTGTGGACGCCCATACGCCATTTTCCCCCATGCCGGCGCTGCCTGGTGTACGTCGTTTTTTTTAATGCACACCAGGCAGCGCCGGCGGCTAACGCCGGCTAACGTCATTGAATAAATACGGCGCCCGCATGGCGCTTCAGAATGGCGTTAGCCGGCGCTAATTTTTTGGCGCAAAACTGCGTTAGCGCAGTTTGGCGTCAAAAAGTATAAATATGGCCCGCAGTGTCTGAAGATCATACGTTCAAATTCTGGCAAAGCAGATACAGCGTTACATACATCCTGATGAGGTGAGTAAAATAAACACCATACATTTGATAATAGTAACAACCAGTATTTACTGCGTTTAGAAATGGCAGAAGTCAGTTATGTAGCACTGTACTGTAACAATGTATTAGTATTTGTTCACAACAATTTAGGTTAAATTGAATGTGAGCTGACAAAGAAGTGTAGAGACAAGCACAAAACAGTGCTGGACATCACGAGAGTTAGTTGTGCAGGGTGATACTTATATCGTACATATTGAATCTGTTCCCCATAGTAGAAATACAAGCGTTGCTATGGGCTTTTAAAAGGGATTGTAAACTAATGACATCAACAGAAATCAGGTTAAATAGCCCCATAGTGGTCAGTGCATATGAATGCCTGAATTAAAGTCTTCCAATGTTGTTGCCCCAATGGACCAAAGGACTGGGAAGGGCAAGACTAGAGTTTAACTAAAATTGCTATTTCCAGCCAAGGTTAGATGGGAGAATTGGGCCTGACACCATGGAGACCATTTTGAAGTCGGTTTCAAATAAATGTATTCTGTTGTGCGCATTAGGTTAGACTGGAAAACATTAGTATCATTTTAAGTGTTATGTATATCAAGTCACAAATTTCTGCTAGGGTTTCAGGAGGGCGAGGTTGGGTATTTCTCCCTTTATTTCTCGTCCATATAGACATTCTTCCTTTACCCTATATTCCCATCAACTTTTAATTTGGATTTTGTGGTTCTGAAGAAACAGTCTTCATACTTTATAATGTGGAATCCATGTGTCACTCCAAAGGGATCAAAAGCTGTTCCTCAGCTTGTAGTCAGACAAAATCACAGATACCCTGTCAGTCCTGGAACTCCCTAAGCTGGACTTCTGACCAACAATGAATTGAAATAGCAAGCTCAGCTTAACTGTTGCTCAAAAGATACACAGACCCTCACTCATCCCCAGTTGCTCACCTTATCCACTTGGCTGGCACCCAGACCCACTTTGCTGATGCTCAGATTCTGTGCAGAGCTTCATGTTTCCCACAAACAACCTCATTCTGTTGCTGGTCTTTCTCAGGTCACACTTTGCTGGGTTTCTTAGTATCTAAAAGATTCCTAGGTGGGTCTGAAAGACCCTCATCAAAACATTATGGGGGTCATTATGACCTCGGCGGTCTTTTTGCAAGACCGCAGAGGGACCGCCGTGCAGAAGACCGCCTGTGTAGGCGGTTTGCCGCTCGGCGTATTATGACTGTTGGCTGCTCTCCGTTGTTATTCCGACGGAGAGCCGTCAACAGCCATACTTGCGGGCGGCGGGGAAGTGGAGGTTGCCCAGCGAATCACGTCCTGTGATTCGCCGTGGCAGTGTTCTGTTGGCGTGGCGGTGTCGGCGGAGCTGCCCCCATGGCTCCCGTCCCCTCCCGGAGGATAGACGGAACAGGTAAGTCGATTGTCCGTTAGGGGAGGGGGTGGGGGGTGTTGTGTGTTGTGTGCGTGCATGGGGGTGTGCGTGTGTGTATGTAGAGGGTGTGTGTGTGCGTGCGTGTATGCTTGCGGGGGTGTTGTGTGTATGGGAATGAGTGCGTGTATGCCTGTGGGTATGTCTGTATGGATGTGTGCGTGTATGTGTGAATGTGGGTGTGTGTGCCTGACTGTGTGTGTGGCTGTGGCATGTATGTCGGGGTGTGTGCGTGTGTGTGTTGGTGGTGCCTGCATGCGTGTCGTGTGTGTGTGAGTAATGTTATGTTGGGGTTTAGGGTGGGGAGGGGGGCCCTGCCACCTTTGGGGGGTGGCAGGGGTGGTGGGGGCTGTAGGGGAGGGAGTCAGGGTGGGGGGTGGGGGAGACCCCTATCAGTGCCAGGGAAGGAATTCCCTGGCACTGATAGTGCTTACCGCCATGGATTTCATGGCGGTTCAAACCGCTGGAAATCCACGGCGGTAAGCCGGGTCAAAATACTGCCGGCGGTATACTGACGGCCGCAGGGCTGGAGACCCAGGTCTCCAGCCCGGCGGTCGTTTCCGCCCTGGCGGGCGGGACGGAGAACCGGCGGATGACCATGGCGGTAACCACCATGGTCATAATTCACCAAGGTAAGAGTGCCAGCCTGTTGGCGGTCTTACCGCCGGTTCTCCGCCATCCGCCAGGGTTGTAATGACCCCCTATAAGCCTTAGGCTGCCTGGAGTATTCCCTCAGCCATTCTTCATAGATAAATAGCTGGCCCTCATGACATAGGTTGGCTCTCACCGACCCTTTGTCCCATCCTGTCTGACCCCTGAGTACTTCAATCTTCTCTAGTGATTCTGAGCCTATAATGGTGTAGTGAGGAGCTCATTAGTGGGCACTCATACCCTTTCCCTTGGCCTTCAGATATTAATTTCTGCTAGCTCTCGGTCCCATTGGGCTATAGGAAATCTCAAGTCCCTCCTCTGTGACCATAGGAGCTCCTTGTACACCTTCCTATACCCCGCAAAGTCCTTTTTCATTTCGCAAACCCCATAGTACTATAAGCATCCCTTCTGTAATCCTCCACCCCACTACCCTGTACCTGTAGAATCCTTAGACAACTGCATTCGTTCTTCAACTAAAGCCACCCCTGCCACCCCTCATACTGAATATATCCAGGACTTTCCATGTACAAGGAGCAAAACATTAGACCCAAATTCCCTTAAGATCTGTGTCCTCACTGCCCTGGTAAAATCTTTTGAAGGCCCAGAGACATGGATCTTTGCCTAGGAAATACGGACTAATGCCTTTGCTGTCTAGTTTCCTTACCCTCTGATTGTTCACCTACAGTTCCCCGAGACTCTTTTTGAAGTGCAAGCCGTGCTATATCTAAATAGCCTTAAATAAATAGGGAAGGCACTTCACTAGTCTGTTGTGCCGATGGCAAAAGCAGTGCTTCAATCAAAATTAGAAAATGAGGCCATGATTTATACTGTTTGATGCTAAACTGCGCTAACGGCATCCCAAGACACCAGCTGGGCGTCATATTTATGGGATGATGGTAGCCGGCAGTAAGGCCCGGCTATTGTCATAAAAAAGGATGCTAGCCGGGTCGGGGAGGTGTAGGGGGAACATCAAAGGCTGACACTAGTAAGCACAGAGGCATAAATAATGCCTCTAACCAAAATAGCATCATTTCCTGATGTAAAGCCCCATGGACATGACTCCTGTCTTAGTGAAAAAAGGGGACATGTCCACCACCCCATTGGCCATGTCCCCGAGGCATGGCCATTGGGCCCAGTGCAATGTACGGGGGCCCAAGTAAGGCCCCCCATGGCAATACAAAAAATAAAATAATATACTTACCCCTACTCACCTATACTTACCTTGGATGGGATCCCCATCCTCTGCTGTCCCGCTGGTGTGGGTGGGGGTGTTCCTGGGGCCAGGGAAGGGCACCTGTGGGATCTTTCTATGGTCTCTGAATCTCTAAATTTTGCCTATCTTAATACTGATGTATCTTTCTTTTTTCTATTACAATCTCCTTTTTCCTCCAAGTATGGAACCTTTCCCTCTTCTCTTTTCATCATTTTCTTTCTGTTATAATATATTTCTTCTTCTTGGCTCTCCCTCTTGTTTTATATCTATGAATGCAATGCTCTTTCTCCATATTACTAACGTAATTCCTTCTCACATGGTTCTTATTTAACTCCCTAAGTACTATGTCTGATACATCCCTCCATACAGTCTTTTTCCTATGGGTTTGCACATTTTCTCTTGGAAAATGGGAGGTTTAAACTCTCCAATCAAAAGACAACAAGGTTGAGTCACATATCAAGATGTAATGCAGATATCGTCTTTTTGAACAAATCACATCTGACAGAGTGTATCTTCAAAATTAAATAAAGAGTGGGTTGGTGAAGCTGTTTTCTCTCCTTAAACCATGAAAAATATTGGAGTTAAGATACTTTGTCATAATTCCCTTCATAGTCAGTTGATATCCCAGGAAAATGATACAGATGGAAGATGGTTACTTCTTAAATTGTTCATTGCTAAAGTTCCAATTGTTTTTTTAAATGTATATGGTCCTAATGCTCCAGATTGTCAGTTTTGTCTAATATTGCCCAGGAACTCCTGTGATACCCTGGCATTAACTTTGTTTTAGCTGGTGATTGTAACCAAATTGTTGATCCATTTATTGACAGACATTCCAACCCTCACCATATCCATACAAACCATAAAAATAATTTGTTCATGTCCTTAAGCAAAGAAACTTGATTAATGCATAGAAGGTATGTGATTCCACATTGCAGGAGTACTCATATGCCTCTCCAGGACATCCCACACAATCACAGATCAACTTTATTTTTGTTTCACACAATTTATCCTAGAATTTACACTCCACAAAGATAAGCTCCAGCTTGATTTTTCATCATGCCCCTGTTTCTACACAACTGCATAAATCCACCTCCCCAAATAGTGGAGATTTATTAACTTATTATTGGATCCTGTTGGACCTGGCCCTTGTGGCAGGTTCATCACCTGACCTTTTGTCTCTTTCCTCCTATTTTTTCTGACCTCTCGCTGTTGGCTCTATGACTCTGAGCACTTTATCACTGCTGATCAGTGCTAAAGTGCAGGCGCTCTCCCTTCTGAAGTTGGTATGATTGGCTTATACCTAATTGGCATATTCAATTTACCTGTAAGTCTCTTGTACAGTGCTATTTCTATACCCAGGACCTGTAAATTAAATACTACTAGTGGACCTGCAGTGCTGCTTGCACCACCCAATGAACTGGCCTTTCAAACCTGTTTCAGGCGTGCTAGTGCAGGGCCTGTGTGCACAGTTTTATGCCACAGGGACCTGGCATCTGAATGTACTTGCCAGGCCCAGAACTCCCCTTTTACTACATGTAAGTCACCCCTAAGGTAGGCCCTAGCTAGCCCTGTGGATAGGTTGCTTTGTATGTAGAAGGCAGGACATGTGCCAGGTGACGTGGCCTGTCCTGGTAGTGACAAAAAGCCTATTTGGTTTCTCACTGCTGGTAGTGCTGCCTTCTCATAGGATTGCAACGGAAATGCCCTACCTTATCAGATTTATGAGGGGTAGCGTAGGCATGTTTGGAATGGTTGTAATGATAGTGAGAAATGCTGCTTACTGGTGTAAGTGGATTTTTTATTACTATTACAGAAATGCCACTTCTCGAAAGTGAGCATTTCTCATTGCTTATGACTCTGGTGTTTTGCAGCTTGACTCCAATCCAAATCTGGGCACAGTGGCAGTTGGGTTTTGTGCATACTTTTCAGACAGCCTGTACACAGGAAGGGTGGAGGTGTCATAGAGGTGTACCTGTTTGTAAAGGGTCTGCCCTGGCGTCACATAATAGGGTAGTTTACCCCCAACTGATGTTTGGAGCCTGTGTTGGAGGAGAGAGGGGGCAGTCCCAGAACCAGTTGCAACTGGTTGGAACCTCCTCTTCCCTTCTTTGTAAACACACTGTAAAACTGAGTATAAGTACAGGGGAATTTTCCCCACAATTTGGAGATGCTGGAGACACTTATGAACTTACGTGAAACTGGATTCAGAATCCTGGAGGGACTTACCAGGAACCACAATGGACTGATGCTGCTGTGCTGACCTTTGATGTGCTGGATCACTAGGAGAGACTTCCATCTGCCTGCATCCCCCTTGAGCTGGCCTGCTCTGGGCCCTACTCCCCTGTACTCCATGATTCTTTGTCCCCCAGGGGCTGAGTGCAGTGGCCCTAGACCCCTGGAACAAGTCCATAGCACCTGGAGAGCGCTTTGTCATCTTTCCCTGAAGCACTTTGAAAGTGCTTCCTTTGTGGTGCCTTTTGCATTTAAAGGCGTGCCCTTGGTGGTGCCTTTGTGCTTGGTAAAGCGCCTTCTTGAACCCTGGAATCACCACTGCGACTCGGGCTCTTTAAGTATGCCCCCCGCTTGTAAGCGCATCGTGGATGCTGGAATCACAGCCGCAGCCCAGGCGGGCTGATTTTGCCAAGCACGAATAAAGCGCTGGCCCTGGGATCCCTGGGGCACCATTGATTGATAAAAAGGAGCAAGCGCACTCCAACCGTGCCCCAGGGGGGAAGCACGCTCCAAGGAGCGCCCCGGGGCACAAGCAGGCACCCGCTTTGGTGCCTGCTCATGTCTGGAGCCTTTTGTGTGCCGAGGGAGACGGGCGGGGAAGGAAGCCTCATCGGAGGCTCTCCGCCCCACCAGAGTCCCTCGCTGCAGTCCTGATGATGGGCAGAGGGGGAAGGAACCCTCATCGGAGGCTCCCTTTCCCCACAGGAGCCCCCAAAGAGTACGAGGAGGACGCATGTGGGTTGAATCCTCACCAGAGGCTACCTGCCCAGCGCAGTCCTCCTGTTTTGTTGTTGGACCCGCGAGAGGCAGGTGGTCCCCCACTGTGGCCCCTTGTTGTTTTGGGGCATTGTTTTGCCCCCTGCCTCTTCGAAGGACAGTGGATGTCCAGAGGGGGCCCAGAGATCAGGGGCCCCAGGAGGGGCACATTATAAAACCCGGAAGGGGTGTGTGTCGCCCCCATCCTCCCCCAATTATTGGAGTGGCCCCCAGAGGGAGCGCACAGAGCACTGGGGGCCCCCTTTTGTTCTACATGGCACAGGAAGTGCCTTTCATCATAAAAACAGGTACTTTTTTGGAAACTTGGAAACATATATGTTTTCTACATGTGCCTACTGTGGACATCAGGGACTGGTGTGCTAACCTGTTTTGTTGGTTTAATGATATGACATATATGGGTGCTGATGTTCCTTCTATGGGCATGACATTCTGATATGATATTGTGTGATATTTAATCACAAGTGCATTTCTTTTGTAATGTGATTCCTGACTACTGCTTATGTTGCAGAATAATGAGTAACCTGTGTGTTATGTGTGACTACTGCTGTTTCTGCAGAGTAACTATGGTGTAACGTTCTGACAACTGCTTGAGTAGCAGGATATTACTGAAGTTGTGTTTGGTCTATTAATTGTGTTGTGTACAATACAGTTTATTTTTATATAACTCGGAGTTGTGTTTCCTTTGTGGTGGGGATAGTGTGTCACGTGTGTTGTGTGTGTTTTTCAAACGCTTTACACATTGCCTCTGGGATAGGCCAGACTGCTCGTGCCAAGCTACCAAGGCGGTGAGGATGGGTTATCTTGGACATGTAACTCCCTTGCCCTGACTAGAGTGGGTGGGTTCTGCCTGGCTTAGGTGCATACCCTAGCCAACCAAAATCCCCATTTCTAACAGATACCTCTTTTACTTCCTGTTTTATTTATTTCTTTCATGAATATTTTCATTTTATTTACACAGAAGATGTTACTTTTCATATTATATGGGATCAGTTCAAGGCCTTGGCCCGAGATTTTGAAATTACCTAGGTATCCAAGAAAGCAAAATTATTTCAGTCCGAATCTAAAATATTTTTTGCAGAAATTATTCACATAGAACATTCATACTATATAAGAAGCATTCAAGGCCTCACCTGAAGATTTTAAAATCAACTAGGTATCCAAGAAAAGACAATTATCTCAAACACAATCCAAAAAGGTTTTACAGAAACACATGGAACATTTCCAGATCACAACAATATTTACAGCAACGTATTACTACCAAACAAGTTTTTTAAACCACTGAAAAAGCATCAATATTTCTTCTTAGGTCCGGTGCCAAATTCTACTGCGGACAAAATAAATTTGGGTTATTAGTAGCAAATTACCTCAAAATCAAACAAAACAAATTAAAAATGGAATCAATCATAGACAACTCTCACTCACCTCATCATAAGGATTCAGAAATGTTTATTGAACTTGCAAAATTTTATAAACACACTGGAAAATCCTCATCTGAGCCTGAAATTATACATTATCTCTCCACTGTTCAAAATTCTTTTAACATGCAGACCAATTTGATATCCTTGGAATCAGATATTACGTAAACAGAACTTCATAATGCACTGCACTAACCCAAGAAAGACAAAGCTAAAGGTACAGATGGTTTCACATCAGAATTCTGCAACTACTTTGCCCTAAACTCTATAGTCTTATTAATTTTTTCACTAGCTCATGAAAATCATCTGGTTCTTTCCTAGATGGACTTATTTGTCTTATCCCAAAAGAGGGAAAATATCCACAGTATTGTAAAAATTACAGGCCTATCTCCTTGTTAATACCAACTACTTAATTTTTTCAAAGACATTAGCTTTACAACCAAAATCCTTCCTTCCTGATCTTTAAGGAAACAAACATTCAGGTTTGTTAAAGAAAGGTACAGATCATATAATACTTGTCTGTTCTTTGACATTTTATCAAAATCCACAGATATGTCTGAACCCTTAGCAGCAATCACTTTAGAATCCAAACCGGATTTTGACTCTGTGCATTGTTTTTTTATATTTCATACCTTTACCTGGTTTGGATTCGGGCCCAAATTGTTGCTTTAATCTCTCTTCTTTATACATCTCCCCAGAAAGACATTTTTGCAAACTTATTGACTTCTCCTTATTTCACATTAGGTAGAGTAGTCGGTCAAGGTTATCCTCTCTCACCTTTACTTTTTAATCTGTCTTTAGAACCCTTTTCCCAAGGATAAGGCAAAAACCAGCAGGTCAAACTGGTGGTTTATGCTAATGATATTTGACCTTTTTATCACCTTCTTAATCATCACTTCCTGCTTTCTCAAATAAAGTTTTCTCTTATTCCCCTGTGTCTGGTTATATACTAAACAATGACAATTGTGAAATATTACCACTAGAAAATGTACTTTAAAAAAAATGTCTTATCTTCCAGCTTTAAATGTTTCAGTCTCTTATTCACCCAATCCATTAAAACTTAAATTTCATTAAATATAGAAGTTTGTATACATAAGATAACCTCATTAACAAGTTGATGGCACCCTTTACACCTCCTGGGGTGGGGTCATCTTGAGACTATCAAGATGATTTTAGTACCCATCATTCTTTATATAATTTCCAAAATACTATTATATCTTCCTATAAAATCATTTACAAAAATAATTCCATACTGACCTTTTTTCTTTGGAAGAATAAAATGTCTCATATGTCCCTGCTAAAATTAAAATGTCTGATGGTGGTTTTCCTGACTTCTTAAATTACCATAAAGCTTTTCTAATGAAACAATCTGCATATTGAACCTTGCATTCTTCAAAATATTATCTATTGTGGGTTGCTATAGAACACAACTTTCTGTTGCCTTTTTTACTCCAAAAATACCAGATATTCACACGAAAACCTCAAAGAGCTCTCAACTCCCATCTTTAAATACTCTTGCAAGTTATTAGAACCCATGATATCATACACCCCCAAGGACCTTCACACATTGCTTCACGCGACTGTTTGGAATAATAATAACTCTATTCAACTTAACAATAGATCTATTTATTGAAAAACTTAGCAGAAAAGAGGATTAAAATTAGTCAATCAACTTTTAGTTCAAGATTCCATTATGTCCTTCACACAAGCCTAAATTAATTTCGGTTTTCCATCCTCATGTCAAAGAAACAGCCTCATTTACAAGGAACTGGTGCATCGATTCTGAATGCACTAGTTTCCATCTGTCGAACTCTGCCCCCCTAACAACACCATCGCGCTCGTTAGCATAATTGCATCAACATTTTTTATGCAGTTTTGGTGCTTTACTGGACTAGCATCAAAAATATTGACGCTAGTCCAGCAAAGGTCGAGGAGGCCCAATGAAAAGAGCCTAGAGTCGGTTCAAAAATGATGCTGGAATGACAAAGTGAAATCTTGTAGATTTCACTGTGCCAGTTGTTTTGGCCTCCCTGCGGGCGAATGCCTCCCTTGCATACATTATACCTGCCACTGGTATAATGTGCCTCAAAGGGTTTACAAACTGGCACAATGGTGACTTTGCACCAGTTTGTAAATATGGAGCGGGTGGAGGACTGTTTTGCACCATTGTAGTATCAAAACTATTACGCTACAGTGGTGCAAAGGGCTTACAAATGAGCCCCTAAAAGTAGACTTCTTCAGGGTATTACATCTGGTCATACACACACTTCAAATCTTGCACTCCACCTCCTCTATTTTACTCTCTAAAACTCACCTTGTTGATCTTCTCTGTAAAAATCTAAAGGCCTCCACATTTACTCACATCTACAATACACTCCTATTGATAGACCTAAAAATGACAGATAATTATCCTGGCAAAGAGAATTTTGACACAGCGTGGCACATCTCAATACGGAGGAAGGTATAGGCAAAATAATCAGAAAATCTTCCTAAACAGCAAACTCTATGCAAACACTTTTTACATATACAATAGACTCTTATTATCACCCCTGTCTTTACACAAATATAATCCAGACTTTCCTGACACATATTGGACATGCTCATCACTACATACTGATTTAAAACATCTACTTTTCACGTGTCCTTCCATTTAAAAATCTTGGTTACCAATTTGGAATCAGATTAATTCCATCTTTCACTTTACTATACCCTGCTTAATTTCTAATGTGTTTTTAGGACGTATTTCAGATGATTTGTTCAATATTACAATGATTGTGACAATAGTAGAATTGATAATATTGATAGATTTTCAGCAAACAACAAGAAATTGGAAAGATTCCACTCAACTATCATCTAAAATGTGGTGGTACGCAGTACCTCATAACCATAGATTACACACCACTTATATGCATCATATACCATTAATTTTAAAGCGGAAAGAATTGTTGACCCCAGTCACATAGGGGCATATTTAAGAGCCCCTAGTGTCATTGGAGCATCACTTTTAGTGATGCTCCAGTGGCGCTATGCCCTGTGATGTATTTACAAGGTGGCCTTAAGCCTCTTTTTGTGTCTTAACGTCACATTGTGAATACAGCCCCTTCTCGTGCAGCCCTTTGCGTGGAAGGGACGTGTAATGGGTGTTGCTGTGCCACAACAACACCCATTGCATTTTGATGCTGTCTCAGATTCACAAGTTTTTGTAAACCTGAGGTAGCGCCAAAATCTAACGCCACCCCCGAGGTGGCGTTAGCAAGGTGCAATGAGGAGGAATACTTTTACTCCTCCTTGTTTTTTGCTTTTTCTATATATGCTGCATTCTGCAGCACACATAGCATGAGCAAAATACCAGACATGATTGTTGATGTGTGGGAAGGTTTCCCTCCCTGCACATAAAAAAATCATTTGAAAATGATGATTTGGCACTTCTGTGTGTGCTGCATTTTGCAGCACACACAGAAGTGCCAAATCGCCATTAATGATTGTTTATGAGCAGTAAGGGACACCTTCCCGCACTTAAACAATCACACCCCTCAACACAGACATCCTTGCACAATGGCGCAAGGGTGCCTGTGTTGGTGCTAGCAGCTAAGCTTAGTGCCAGCGCAGGGGACAACACAGGGGTGCGTCGCATTCAATTAAATACGGTGCAACCCTTAGCTGTGAAAATGATGGAGTGTAGCACTACCAATTTTGGTGCAGCATCGCGCTCCCTCATTTTCCTATTAATATGGGCCAAAGTTTTGAGGCATATATGCAAAACCATAATTTGCCCCCCACCTAGCACAAAATAAGTTCTTCAAACTCCTTGACTTTCCACTCATTATATTATTAATTCCTATTATTAAACACTATTCTTAGATGTTGCTAATTTTCTATGCATGTTGTCAGACTACCCTTGCCTTGAACCTTGCAATTATTTCAAAATCTTAGTGTATTATTAGTTTAGACTAGAGACCATTGTTTGATTGTATCTTAATCCAGTATAATAAACTTACTTTCAAGACCTAAAAAAAAACTTCCCCAGTTTGCAAACATGGGTCGCTTTACTTAGCCACCTAATTCACTACTGGGTCCACTTTTATGTTAGTGTCCTGGCATATCTTTTTCCAGTCCGAACCTGCTCATGAAGCAACAACGTGATTAGCTGTTACTGGTCAAGAGCTAAGCTCCCCACCAAGTCTTCACCTTGAGTTGGTTGATTTTTGAAGGCCAGTAAAAAAGCGATAGTGTGTGTGGCAGGGGAAATACAATTCCTAGCTTTGGAAGTCAAAGAAAAACTGATGAGATACATTTTGTTTACTAAAGGAACAGTTTTCATTTGAAAGTGATTCCAAATTGTGGATTTGTTAGGGCCATCCAAACATCTGCACTTTGTTTGACAAATAGTATGTGTGGTTGGAATGTAAGAGTTTATGAACAATACAGGAGAGTATGAAACTGGTTCAATCTTCACTCGGAAGTCAGCAGGGTTTTCATCGCTTTCTTTGTGTTTCACATACCCATTTCTCACAGTATTCTGATTGGATAAGTGGTATTTTCCCACTGCTGATGAGAGGGAGCTAATTTATATTTTTATTTCAGTACTCCATGGGGGTGCCCATGATTCCTTCATTTTTCCCCCACTTGTTCCTCCTCCTGCCCACTTGCTACTCACCCCACTTTATGCTCCCTGTCCCAATATCTATTTTTCATTTTTTTCATTTATAATTTCATTTTTTGTTTATTTTTTTGAAGGGCAGGCATCTGCAAAGTACTACAGGATCACTCTCTTCCTATTTGTGTCCTACTTGGCACTTTCTATTTTTACTGTAGTTTAAAAATAGACATTCACCAGGTTAGAATGTTAAATTAATGATACCAAAATAGTTGGTTGTGTGACACGATGCGCATGGTGGTGGACGGATACGTTACAATGCGTGTGCATTTTGGAATAGCTTTTCTTTAGTACAAAACTAATTCTAAGATAGCCGGCCAAGTGCCTGGAAGTGTCTGCATATGTTCAGTCATGGCTTGCTGTGCATTAAAGGGGTAAGGTGGTGCAGGCGGGTGGGGTAAGGGAAGAGGGGGACAAAAACATTAAATAAATAAATAAAAAATAAAAAACTTACCTTCTCTGCCATGCAGCTCTTCTTTTCTGTTCACTGCAGGCAGGTACAGGCTCCAAGCCTGCCCTGCGGCCAGTCCTGAGGCTGCTCAGAGTAGCATTAGGATTGGCTGGAGCACCCACCCAGGGCACTCCGAGGCAGTCTGGGAGCCTGTGAATGATCTTTCCAGCCCGGCAACACAGTGCCGGGCTGGAGAGAGAACAGTGTGCATGTGTGTTTGGCTGGCCCGAGATGGCTGTCCAAACACACATGCACACTGAGGGGAGAGCACAGAGCACTCCCCTCTTCCCCATCATTCCCGTTGGTCCCTCCCCTTTAACACTGAAAGGATAATGAACACAGTTTATTATCTTTTCGTTGTTAAAGTTTGGCAACTGGTGCTGCTGCTCGTGGGGGACGGGCGGATCGCTCCTACACCATAGTCGAGGAGCCGCTGCTGCAAATATTATGACACAAATGTTTGCATGTGTCAGTATGCACTGGTGACAATTCCAGAACATTAATTCCAATGTTGCAGAGCATTAGTGGAGACAATAACTTGGCCATGGAGCGAAGAGTCATTAGCTTTGGCAGTGCTTGTTTTATGCTTGTTATGATGTCATGCATTTTTCAAGAATAGTAATTTCAAGGTAATAGGTACCCATGGCTTCCGGAATAAAAGATTATGATCTGTTGTCAATTAATACCGGTGGATATTGAGCTAAACTGAGGCCATGATATGTCTCAAAATAATGCTTGCTAGGGATGATAATCCCAAAACACAAATAGCTGAGAGCTTATACAGCTGGTGCACGTATTGATGGGGGCTTTGTAAACTTACTACAGTTCAATTAGGCTATACAGATCTTTACATTACAATGGGCGCCACATTTATTGGGACCCCTACTCTCAATGGAAAACAGACACTTCCCCACCTCTTTTCAATCCTCATTGGACTACAATTTAGCCTTGAAAAAGTTGTTTTAAAGATGAAACACATGTCAACTGCCAGCTACTTGTGAACCATACACTTCGTGTTGGGACTTCAAGTGCTTCTGTTTCATAGATAAATAGACTAGTCTGGAGAACTGATTGATTAAGACCATTATAATGTTGTACTCCGGGTTTATCTTATATATTTGGCTATGTGACACTGAACACTATATTGGTAGCGTTGTGTTCCATACCTGATAAGCACTCTTGACTTTGTTCATATGTATTATGTATATATATTAGCAGTTGCCAGTAGATAGTTATAGTTACGACCATTTTTTCCATAGGCAGAGCAGCAGAGCATTTATTTGTTTTGCCAATAACTTTAGCGCCGTTTGATGAATCTTCACAAAATATTAAAAACGTGTAGCTGCTGTCTTGAAAGATTCATACTAATCCATCAAGCGGGACTGAGAAAAAAGCAGAGGTCACAAAACACCTTTTCCCAATTCTACTTCACTGGTAATTTTCACATGTTTGAACATGACTACAGCTCCAACTGGTGAACCGAATTATGCCAAATTTGACAGAAAGCTAACTCTTGGTCCAGAAATCGTACTTTTTGTTATTTGGTGCAGAGCCCTTCAGTATTTTTGGAGATATTAGTATTTCAAAAATATAGATATCTAGGGACTCAGATCCTCCACTGATCCAACTGTACCTATGCTGATATCTGATTTACTGCCAACACTTTATCAAGGAACTCGGCTTCACTGAAAAAAAACAAAGGTTACAGGGACAACATAATTAGGAAATAGGAATAGGTTACTTACTTACTTACAAAACCAAAGGTTACAGGGATGTTATAGTTAGGTTCTGCATTTACTCACACAAAACCAGAGAAATTCAGCAGTTATAGGTAGAGTTATTTCAAGTAGCTATAAGTAGCTATAAATCTGTACCAAATAAAGTAGCACAACATGAGTGGTGTGTTTTTGAATGTGTATAGGGGATATGCCACAGGGCCTGGCTGGAGGCCAGGACCTGCAACCAACCCCGCTACACATGACCGAAGGCTGTGCTTGACACAGGTTTGAGTGGTTATAGGGGGATAGGTTGCAGGAATAGGCTGCAGGCTAGACCCTGCAGAAAATCCTTCTGCGCACGGCAGGGCTATGCATGGTGCAGAGTTGGGTGGTTGTAGGGGTTGGCCACTTGGCCTGACCACAAGCCCTGTCGCTAACCACTGCTGAGCATGTCCAAAGGCTGTGCACAGCGGTGGTTGGATTAACATAAAGTAATTAAATTTAATTTATGATGAAAAAAAAACTTGGAAATTCACAGGGACATTATAGTTAGGAACTAGAATTTAAAACAACATAGAAAGACACCTAAAAAACCAAAGGTTACAACGGTGTTATCATTAGGTTCTGAATTTACTCACATAAACTCATAGAAATTCAGCAGTTATAGTTATGGTTATCTCAAGAAACTATAACTCATGCCCTAAGATGACTACAACATGAATGCTTTGATGCACTGCTAACTACCCCAGATATTACAGCACTCATGACATCTTGTATAACATCATTAAAAATATCAGTGTAACATTAGCTATCAAATTATTTAGGAGAAAACTGTGCAATGCAGAGTGCCTTAGGCCGCAAGTTACAGTTAGTTATGAAAGGCTTAAAACATAAATTAGGCCCCAGAGGGCCATGTGTTCAATATTTCCCTGGGTCATTAATGCAATTTCCATTGTTTATCCTTCACACTATGATATTACTAAAAAAGCATGTATCCCACCCCAAGAGGTCAAATAGCCACCATATTCCTACCTGTGAATAAAGTCATCCTTTTAGCCCCTATCACCCCCATGCTTTGACTGATACTGGTGGATACTGACTCTGACTATTCCCTGAGTTCTACTAACCAGTCACAGGACCAGTGCTCTGCCTGAAAGGCATATGGTAATTAGGCATAAATAAAGTTGGCTCTGACAACCTACGGGTAAGTCCCTTGTATATGGTAGGGCATGTAGGTTTAGGGAACCCAGTGGAGTTAAGGCGCTTATTAATGCATGGCTGTGGTGTCCGCTGTTATTTTAAAGGCGGCCTGCCTGGCAGGCTTCTTTTCTTAAATGAAATGAAGACCAAATTCGACTTTGGAAATAAAAGGACTTCCCAAGTATCAATCTACCTTATTTTTACATATAGATCACCCTTAAGGTCTGCCCTTGGTGCCAAAAGATTACGATGCCTTGTAATTATAATCAGGGACATGATAAAAGATATTTTGTCTGCCATCATAAGAGAAAAACAGCCAATTGCATGTTCCCCATTGTAATACATTAACTTCAGAAGCTAACATAGGAAGGCTTTCTGAAACTAATAAAGTTTATCTTTTGATAGGAGTGCGTTAAAAATACGATTCAAAGTGTCAAAATTATAGTTAAAATAAATCCAACAACTTGCCAATGTTAGATTTATCATCACTCTTAGAGGGATAGAGTTTTATAACTATTTCCTAAAATTTCCTAAAGTTAGCCCTGTAGCAACCTCTCCTGATTGGTCAGCCTTTGACAGCTTTTGACAGTCTCAAATGACATGGGCTGGACAAAGGAATCATCTGGTGAGAGGAGAGCTGCAGCAGCAGATGCCAGTGAATGAAAATGGCTGGGTAGCCAAACAGGGTGTTCAAAGAAGGGAAGACAGTTGGGACAGAAACAGACCTCCCTCATTTCCTGCACCCCCAGCCAACCAGCTTGGAGCCTCTCTAATTATATTAGGAAAGGGGCTGGAAGGGGAGAGTAGGGAAATGGTAGCCACATTTCTGAGTGGGGTTAGCTAGACCTGAACCTCCAGGAGAGATGTTTTCCATTTAGTGTTTTTAAGGAACAGTGCTTTCTGGAACAAAATTGTGCCATACTTCTAAGGAAGTGGTCATCAGAGAGGAAAGGGGTGCCTCCCTGTTTGCCATTCAAGAAACCTGGATAAAAGTGAGAGAGCTGCCCAGCAACTCAGATCTCCGCTGGGAGAAATCAGAAGAAGAAGGACTGCCCTGCTGAACCCATGGTGTACACCAAGAAGGACTACCCTCCAAAGGACTGCACCTGCTGCATGCTCTGGGCTTCACCACAAAGATGACTTAGGGGGTCATTCTGACCCCGGCGGGCGGGGGGAGCCGCCCGCCTGGAGGGAACTGCCAGAAGACCGTACCGCGGTCAAAAGACCGCGGCGGTCATTCTGGGTTTCCCACTGGGCTGGCGGGCGACCGCCAAAAGGCCGCCCGCCAGCCCAGTGGGAAACAGCCCTCCATGAGGATGCCGGCTCCGAATGGAGCCGGCGGAGTGGAGGATGTGCGACGGGTGCAGTGGCACCCGTCGCGTATTTCAGTGTCTGCAATGCAGACACTGAAATACAAAGTGGGGCCCTCTTACGGGGGCCCCACGACACCCCTCACCGCCATCCTGTTCCTGGCGGGCGGAACCCTGCGCCGCCATGGGGGATTCCCAGGGCAGCGGAAAACCGGCGGGAGACCGCCGGTTTTCCTGTTCTGACCGCGGCCGAACCGCCGCGGTCAGAATGCCCAAGGGAGCACCGCTAGCCTGTTGGCGGTGCTCCCGCGGTCCCCGGCCCTGGCGGTATTTACCGCCAGGGTCGGAATGACCCCCTTTGTGTTGCTTCCAAGATCCAGGAGTGGACACCCTGTAAGCAACAGGTACAAAGGAGCTACCAAAAGTTCCCTGGTTTATCTCCTGTAAGAAGAGCCCAGCTGACCAGCGCCCAGTGGACCTTTAAGGGTTTGACCAGGTGCTCTGTGGGAATTGTAGTCCCAACTCTCCAAGGAGCAACTCAGAGCTTCTGGAACCTTGGCTGGTGAGATGGACCGTTCAAGAACCCAAAAAGACCTTTTGGAAGATGATCCAGAAGTTTGGAAACATTTGGAGCATTTTTGGAAAAAATCTCCATAAAAGTGACTGACCCTTCCTTGAGAGTCAAGCCAGCGATGTCGAAGCGTGACCCAGACTGAATTTCAGGTTTGCCCTTTTGAAGATCCAGAGCTTTTGCCATAGACGACGAGAACCAAGACCTCCAGTACTTCACCGAGGCCTATCACTGAAGCAAGACATCATCTTCGAAGCGCAAGCCAACCTGCCTAGGACCTTTGCTCGATGTTGAGGAAAAAAGTGACTAAGTGCAAATGTACAATTTAGACTGAAGCCTACCACTCAGCGTATTTTGACTGAAGCCTACCAGGTAACTGCGGTTGGCGCTTTTCACTTTTAAGCACTAGTAAGCACATTTTTTGATTTACTATTCAAAAATCTTATCTCTGGTTCCCTGCTAGGAGTAGGTAGCGAACTCTGCTCCACGGGGGGAGTTGCCAGAGTATTGCTGCCTCACTTGGAGCATGGAGTTTGGCAAAGCTCCCCTAGCCAACCCTTACTGGAGTTTGCCACCCACAGCCCACTAGTTTTTGTTCCCCTACCCAAGATGGCTGTTGTGCGTTTGAGGTCTAGTGTTTATCACCGTACTAGACAGTGGGCACCTAGGATGCACTAGGTGAGAGTTCAGCGAGAGCGGAAAGTCTACCATGGTAGTGGTACTGACAGTTGGCGGTGAAGTGGAGGCTGCTCCACCTCCACCGCCATGTCATCAGAACACCGCCCACCGAATCACGTCCCAGGATTCGGCGTGGCCGTGTTCTGGTGAAGGGGTACTGGTGGCGGAGCAGCCCCCATGGATCTTGTTCCCTCCTGGAGGATCACCGGCACAGGTAAGGTGATCGTCTGTTAGGGGAGGGGGGTTGTTGTGTGTTGTGTGTTGAGTGCGTGAATGGGGGTGTGCGTGTGAGTGTGTAGTGGGATTGTGTGAGTGTGTGTATGCATGGGGGTGTATTGTGTGTATGGGAAATGTGACGTACATGTCTGTGTGCATGTGTGCATGTATGTGTGCGTGTATGTGTGCATGTATGTGTATGGTTGGTGTGGGGGGTGTGAGGGTGTTTCTGTGGGGGGGCGGGGGTGTTTCTGTGGGGGGGAGGACTCAGGGGAGAGAGAAGGGGAGTGGGGAGGGGGTGACCCCAATCAGTGCCAGGGAATGAGTTCCCTGGCACTGATAGTGCCTAGCGCCATGGATTTCGTGGCTGTAGAAAACCCCACAAAATCCATGGCGGTATACGGGGTCCAGATACCGCCAGCGGTCTAGTGACAGCTGCCGGGCTGGAGACCGAAGTCTCCAGCCCAGCGGTCGTTATCACCCTGGCGGTCGATGTGTAAAAGTGGCAGGTTTGCATGGCAGTAACCGCCATGGTTGTAATTAAATGTTTATTTCCGCTGGCCTTTTGGCAGTATTACTGCCGCTTTTACACCGACCGCCAGGGTTGTAATGAGGGCCTATATCACTTAAAATTATATTAAAATATTGATATTCTTTCAAATAAAACTGCTTACCTAAAATCTATCTTCTTGTCAACAATAATTGTACAGCATGATATTTGTGTTTCATGATATGCAGTTTCTTATATTTATATCTCCCAATGTTTCAAACTTGATATTTTGTCGGAAAATCCTGACTAGCAGCTACTCCTACCGTAGGACAGACCTATCTTTTAATGCACTGAGTTCTCTGCCATAATTGTGGAGTCTCTGCACTCCCAAATGTACTATTAAAATACAGCTTTGTGAATACTGAAAAAACATAAACTTACACAAATGTGTAAATTTACCTTTCTGAATCAGACCCACATAGTTTAGATTGTAGATTGAGGATGTTTGTAATGGGAATGGGTGTGAGATTGGAAGAGGTACCGTAGATGCAGTAGGATGTTCATTTTGATGATGTTAATCCTACCCAGCCATGACAGGTAGAGCGTTTTTTACCTCTCCTCAGGTCTTTCATAATGTCCTAGTGGAAATGGGCCTCATTTAACTGAGACCATTCTTTTAAGCATGGGCTATTCTGGAGACATAGGTAGTGAATGGATGTAGTGGCCCATTGGAACAGTGCCTGTTCTTTCAGATGTCAGATGTCCTGTAGGCTAACTTTGAGATTGGGAATTTTTGAAGTTTCTTTATTGGTTTTGAAACCTGACACGTTCTCAAACTGGTCCAATACAGATATTAATGCTGGTAGAGATTTAGCGAGGGTGAGGAGTATGTTGTCCTCAAGCAGATTAAGTTCATGCTCTTTACCTTCACATTGTGCACCTGTAACACCTCAGTTCTGTTTTAGAGTCATTGCTAGGGGTTCCACCACTATGACAAATAGGACACTACATTGTTACTCTGGCCAGCCTTATGGGGACGATACACTGTCTATTAACCCTCTGTACTCCACAATGATTATGTTCCTCATCTTAAGAATGATCTGAATTTATGTAAAAACCGCCTCCAGAAAGTGCTGACAGACTAAGTTGAACGCTTTTTCAGCATCTATGGAGATCAGCAGGGCTGGAACATATCCTTTGCTTTCTTTCTCTACGAGGTGGGCAAGTCACCTAATGTTGTGTGCCCCTTGTCTAATATGTATAAATCCAACTTGGTCAGATCGATTATCTCTGGAAGTAAATGGTCAAGCCACGTTGCCTGGATTTTGGTGTATAATTTTGAATCTATATTTAACAGGGCTAAAGGGCAGTACCATGTGCAGGGCACTGGTTCCTTCCTCAGTTTAGGGATCAATGTTATCTCTGCTTCACGTACTGTAGGGGCATGAGGTTGATGTTTTTTGTGAATGTCTCAAACAGTGACATTAAGTGGACTAACAGTTTGAGAAGGAATGTCTCATGAAAGGCCAGTGTTAGGCCATCTGGGCCAGGGGATTTCCCATTCTAGTAGTTTCATAACCTGTCTAATGTCCAATTAATTTATGGAGCTTCAATGTTTTCCCGGAGGTCCTGGTCAATAGGCAGCCAGTTACATGTCTGCTGGTAAAATATATAAAAGGCAACCCTTTTCCCTGCTTCCCCTTTTGCACTTGTGCTGTCCAGATTTCACACTGTGGGATAAATATCTTAGACCTGTGTAGTCTGATCATGCATATTAAGAGGGTCCACACTTTATTGCCTATCATATAATCTCCAGTCCATGGCTAGGAGTGCACTCTCTGCACGGTTGGTCCTACATATTTTTACTTGGCCCCAAATAATAGCAAGCTTGAATTGTTTGGTTTTGGAGTGAGTTTTCTCATCTACAGGTTCCAGCACTTTCATCTCAGAAGTGAGTAGGTTTTCAACAAGGTGTGCTTCCCTAGCATTGTCTATCTTTAAGGTACCATTACCTCCCTTACAGGAGCTTTGAAAGCATCCCACACCTTGTGCAGGCAGGAAGGTCCCCTGGTTGGTATTGGTTGTAAAGTATTTCATTATTGTTGTGCGTCTGGTTTACTTTTGACTGGGCCTCTCAGTAGGTGTGGGTTAAGGCACCAGTGGGGTTGGCCCTTTCAGGGAGCTAGGCTGTCCCGCTATGTGAGAGCCAGGTGGGCTTGGTCTGATGTAGAGATATAGAGATGTCTGGCATGAATGGGGTTTTCAAGGGCAGGGTGCAGTAATTGCATGATCATAATCGTACATACTCCTTGCGAGACTGAATGAGTGAACATGAGAGAAAAAGAAGTAGTCTTTTTTGTCTAGATTAAGATAGCACCAGGCATCTATCAGTCCTAGTTCTTTCATTTCCTTTTTAAGGAGCACAGACATCACTCCCGTGCTTTGATAGAAGTTTGCTTCTCTGTCTCAGAGTGCCATGCTAGATTAAAGGTAGCCTGTACTATGATGTGCCTAGTTGTGGTTCTAAGCTGGGAATGCCAGAGCGTGTGGAGGAACGGGTTTTGTGCTATGTTGGGAGAATGATGGTGGTGAGTTCCCAGGGTAAAACACATTCTATAAAGCAGCCTTATATGTCCCTAATGATGAAAGAAGGTATCTTGGTGTCTTGGCTAAGCAAGCTTTGCACAGAATCACAACCCCCACTGTCATAGATTGAGGAGAAGCCCAGTATTGATGCATTTCCTGTAGAAAGAGGATGTCTGCATCCTGTAGGAGAAGATAGTGCCAGACCTGGCATGGCTTGGTATGTGGGTCAGTCCCCTAACTTTGAGGGAGAGGAGAGTCAGGGTCGGAAGGATCACAGGTGGAATAGGTATAACCCTTGAGCCCAATGGAGTAGCCCCATAAGTGTGGGGGGGTGATTATGTGTTCAATAGTCCCAGATATTACCCCTAAGGTAAGATAGACCTATTAAAGAGGAGGGAGAGGGGAAAAGAAAAGAAAAAGAGGTGGGTAAATAGCATCAACTTTAAACATTGATAGGCCAACAGGGCTAGTCCCATCCAGGGGTGTCCATCTGGAATGTGAGAATGATGCTGAATATTCACTTGAGGTGTGACCTTTGGTATTGTAGCATTGTGATCCAAGTGTTCTTACTGGGAGTGTGACCATTCAAATAGCTGTGTGCTAGATGAAATGCAGAGGAGTAGTTAGTGTTGTTCTCTGTCCAGGTCCAGCCTTGCATAAATTACATCCTGGCTCCAGCCCCATTTGGAGCACCTTGGATAAAGGTTCATACATTTAGTTAGAGGGGGTGTTGGAGGTAGCACGTTCTGGTTGGCTGAGGTGAGGCCCTGCCCAGGCAGAACCTACCACTCCCACCAGAGGTGGGTGATTACACTCACAGTATAACCTGTACTCACCATTGGATAGCTTGGCACAGAGCAGTCAGGCTTCTCACAGAGGCAATGTATAAAGCACTGGCACAAAACGACCACACAATAAGTACACTGAGCATCATAAACAAGACATCACACAAGGTGTATGCAAATAAAGTCTAAATTCAACACGCACATGAACATCATGTAAATCTGAGCATAAACCACATTCAGAAATATCAATAATAGTGCAAGACCCAACAGTGTTAATAGAATATCAGCAGTATGTACATGTGAGACAAATGAAACTTTCCCTCCCCGCACCCAACTGCAGTACTACTATGTTTGCAGCATGCGATCCTGCCTCCATCAATTGAGGCACAACATCTGAAACACGATGACTTGAGTCGCACCAGACAATCCCACTGCACACCAAAAGTTACCACTGATGTGCCTCCCTGGAATGAGTCACAAACTCTGGTGCATGATGACTTGAGTCTCACCAGAGAATCCTGCTGCATTTAAAAGTTACCACTGCCGTGCCTCCCTGGAATGAGGCACAACAACTGGTGTGCGATGACTTGAGTCACGAGTCACACTAGACAATCCTACTGCATGTGAAAAGTTACCAATGCAGGGCCTTCCTGGAATGAGACACCATGCCAAGTGTATGATAACTTGAGTCACACTAAGCACTTCTGAACACATAATCAGTTCCCAATCCACACCTCCCTAAAAATGAGGCACGCCTGGTGTGAGATGACTTGAGCTGCACCAGACAAATCTGGCAAATCAGAGTCAACAGTTCAGCAGTACCACATGAGCTAGAATGTGGTGCTGCACCGAGTACACCCCTACCTCCAAGGGTAGGAACCAGTGACACGGACACTGCACATAAAGAGAGTGCAGTCGGTGGTCGCACAAATGAAATGTGGAACACTCTACAACAGCGGGCCATGTGGGGTCTTGCAACCGGTAATCTGTTCACTATCAACCAAACGCTTTGTGTGATGTGGCCTCACTATGAAGGGCCACACTCCTTAAATGTGGGCTGTACTTGTCAGGTCCCACACCAGGCAAACTCGGTCACCAGATCTAATACTTAGTTCAACATTCACACCACTACTACCAGGTAGAATCCAGAAGACGTTGTAGACGCGTAGGAGGGCACCACTCTCCAGATGATACCGTAGGTGTTGTAGATCCCTCACAGGAGGTCTTCAATGTCCCTGAGATTTCCGGTAGAACAGGGTGAAAGCCAACAAGCCCTTGGAGAGCATACTTCAGAGTGTCACACTGCAGCAAGCAATGTGCCCAGGCCAGCCATGATGCATGAAGGGTGTGCGATCCCTCCCCGGGACAGTCATGACTTCTGTGTACAACAAACTTCTCTGGCCGTGTGCACCATGCACTATGGTGATTCCATCCTGTGCTCCTGCAAGTGTACTTCTAAATTGTCCTTCTCATTACTCTGAAGTGGGCCTTTAGAAGTTGGGGTGGTTCAAAGGGTTCCACTTTGATCCACAGCTGCATCCCCTAAATTTCAGTCTGTCATGGGACCCTGGAATTTAGATCCATGTATTTAGTGGTGTCATGATCTATTTAGTGGCCAAGAGTCAAATGATCTACCTCCAGTCTATCCAGCCAGGACCTCAGATGGCAGAGGTCTATCGTTTTGGTTGTTCAAGTTTATAGCTGTCACTGAGGAATGCACAGATGTGTGTTCCCCCATTACCCAGTGAAATGTAACTTGAATTAAAAAGGCACGGGAATTTTAAAACATGGAAATGCCCACTTTCTAGAAGTGGCATTTCCAAGGTACTACTGACAAAACTACCTTTACCATTGAAAAGGGTTTGTCTTTGTGAATCTAATGATGGTAAACATAATGAAACTGCTCCATTACAATCCACTATTGCAGCAAGGGTTATTTATAAGCTTTCCCCAATATTAGCCAGTAGACCAGCTCTCAATGGCAGGAAAAACACACATGGACATTCGTCATTCCATTGTCACATGGTGCCCTGGGGCACGCACAAGCCTGCAGGGGCAGGCTGGACACAAGCTTTAGGAACAGCCCAAAGGTGCAATTGCACCCATACAGACCTGTTATGTCAGGCTCAGTACATATATAAAAACCCTAATGTGCAAGTCTGCACATATCAGCAAGTTGTGCCAGGCTCAGTATACATATGGAAACACCAATGTGCAAGGGTGCACATACTTGCAATTAATGCCAGGCTCAGTATATACATGGAAACACCAATGTGCAAGGGTGCACATACTTGCAATTAATGCCAGGCTCAGTATATACATGAAAACACCAATGTGCAAGTGTGCACATACTGGTCGGTGCCCCTACCTAGCTTGTGTAGGGAGAGCATGGACACACTTTCACACTGTACATACAGTGGGAAAGTGCCCACAGCCCTAAGGCCATTGAAACAGGATAAGCAAAACTTCAAGGAAGAGCCAATCTCCTTGGAAGGGAAACCCACATGTGAGTTTTCCTCTAGCAGGGCATGGGGCACCCTTGTATACCTGCCCTGCCTTCTGCCTACCACCTGCTTTGTTCTCCAGAGGGTGCTCCAGGTGTAGTGGAAGGCTACCCAGAGTGTATGCACACCTGCCTCCACAGGCCTGCACTACTACACTTATTACATGTTGGTCAGGCTACTCTGGTGGGTGGCACACTCAGTGCAATGTTCCACTAGTGGCAACAGCTGTACCCACCCCAGGTATGTGGAGTACCTTTTTACAAGGCACTCCTGGGTACGGCACCTCAACCAATCAGCTTAGCGCATCTTCTTGGCATGAGTAGGAAGGGTGCATGCACCTTCCCCCTGCAGTAGAGTGGGAAAGTATGCAGAGTCCTAAGGCCATGCACAGTGAGTCAGCAAAAACCAAGAGAAAAAAAAGCAAAACATTTCAGGGAAATCCCCTAGGAAGCACAATTTCCATCAGAGGGCCTCCAGAGTGTACATTCTGGGCCTTTAAGATTGATTCCCTTTTCATACTAAGGAGGTGGGAGATGGTCTCCGCTTTGGCTTCTTCAGAATGCTTGTCGGTAGCTTGTCACTGCCTGGAGCTTCTGTGTATCATCTCCCAGTCTGGGCATAGGTCTAGTCGTGCTTACAGTTGTTCATCCTGGGATGGCTCTTCCTTTGTATCCGGGGTAGGCCCAGTGGATTTCTTGTCTCTGTCACAGATCAGATGGTGTGATGTATCCCTGCCACTAGAATATTATGCAGAAGGGGTGGCCCCATTGATATTTGATCTGCTTTTTGCTCACAAACTTTGTAACAGGTTGGAAGTATCTGCGATGACAAAGTGTTGAGGCCCACAGATTTTGAAATAAGCAGTTGATGTTGCTTAAGAGCACCAGGTCGGCCTTTCCCATGGCCATAAGCTTTATGTCCTCCTTGTCTTCAAAGTAGTCAATGCTTCATAGAATGTCAGGGAGAAACCTTTCTGGTTAAGCTGTTGAGAACTCTGTACACCCTATTCAGTCTTGGAGCCAGCAGGTCTGGGTTATCTCTACTCACCTCGACTATTGGTCTGATTACGAGTTTGGCGGTCGTACCGCCAGACTGCCGTGGCGGTGGTCCCAAGTACTCTGTTAAGTCAGCGAACTTTTGCCTGACCAACTACAATGAATGCTGCCTCAACTGCTGACCGCATCAACAGAGTGTTTCCCGCCTGCAAAGCGGTGGTCTGTAATGCTGACTACTCATACTCCATTGCCATCAGGACAGCAGCTTCCCGCTGAGCGAAATACAAAAACCCAGTGGCACTGGTGGTCCCTTTGTGGTGGTTCCTGATGGCAGTAGTCCATCACGTTATGCGCTCAGCAAAATACCACAAAAGTGGCCCTTTGACGGATACAAATACAACACACCTGATGTCCATTGGCCAAGTGGATACACCTGCAAATCGCACTGTAAAAAAAAACCCTCAATCCAGACCATGATCCTTTGTCAGTTCACTGCAGCACAGGTCTTCGGACACAACATTTTGGTGAGAGAAGGCAGGCCTTTTACCCCATCCCTATTAGCACTCACCGCACACTTTACCAATACATTCTCTTATCATCCCTTTGTGTATTTTTTTGTTGCACTGTCACTGGCCTTACATTGGCGATGTCAAGGCTAAAAAGTCCAAATTTTTCAGAGGTAGAGTTGGCAGTCACGATGTTTGAAATCATAAGAATAGAGCCACAATTGTTTGGAGCCCAAGTCCAAAATACCACTATTAATCAGCAAAGGGACATGTGGTCCAGAATAGTAGACAGAGTTAATGCTGTGTGTATCACCTTTGCATACAGGAGGAAATTGGGAAGAGGTGAAATGACCTGAGGGTGAAGATGCATTCCCTGGCCTCTAAGCAACACCTGGAGACCCAGAGGACTGGTGGTGGTTCTCTCAGCACTCCAATCTGATGGTTTCCATGGCAGGAGAAGGCCTTTCTGATCCTACATCCCAAAGGCTTGACAGGACTACCGGGGGGAGTAGAGTATGGTAAGTTACATCTCACTAACTGTCACAATACCTCAATGTCCTGTTTACTCCCAATTCAGCTTTTACCATTGTGTTGTCTACCTAGTTTCCTAACATGCAATCTCCAAAGTATCGAAGATGTTGATTTTTCTGTGTTAATGTGTATTGTTGCATATGAGAGCACATGTATCAATCATCATCACATGATACATGTTGTAATGCTGTCTGTAAGTGTAGTCCCACAAAAATGTAATTTCAGGACCCATAATATGTATGGAAATATATGGTCTATTCTAACTGCACACTGTGAACAGGTATGTTACACTATCCCGTTTGTAATTATTGGCAAGTAGAGATTACTACAACTACTGTGAGACCCTGTTTTTGCAACTCTAAACATAACGAAATTGAGATTTTCCCCATTCCCACTTGTCTGACATATCAAAACTGATATTCATTTTTTATGGAGTGAGCAATCTTCTCTACATACAATGCTCTACTCAGGGACATTTCTGCCTACTTTGCTTTATGTTGTCCTGGTCTCCTCAACTGAAACAATAGATGGGATGAGTGACACCATACCAAGAGTGTGGCCCAAATATTTGCAAGGCACGAAGTTAACACAGCAAATTAGAAGTTTCAGGTGACCCATTGACTCTGCACTGCTTACATGATGACTAATGGTAAATATACAACCAAGTTGTGTGATTGCCTGGTTTGTACGCAGTTAGGCCTTGGAATGGTCAAATACGCATGGTAACTCTCCACTGTGTTGTCTTCAATGTTTGGGAGATGTCATGTTCATCACTTAATTAAAAAAACAACATCTCAGGACTTCTAATGAGCTGCTTATTTTAAGTACATGTATTTAATGTCTGCAATGTCTTGTCAACAAGTTTAATACCACTGAAATATATCACAAAATTAATCTCCCCTTTTTGTCTTCAGGAGGTGAGGATGGCAAGACCTCCACCATCACCAGCACGAAACCTCAAACCTAATATTGTCCAGTGTGTGTACCACATTCACTCTGTGGACAATTTCGTGACACATCTACCTTTCGGATGGCAGTAGTATTTTCAACAGTGGACTTCAAACACTTTTGCCACTACAACTATGGTTTCATTCATCATGTCTGACTTCTTCATTTTTCAGTTTTCCTGTTTGTTTTTCACAATGTTTCTTGTCTTCTTGTTCACTAAAATATATCAACTAGTCTGAAACGTATTGCCTGCTGTAGGTTATCTAACATCTAGCAATACATTTATCTACTTCCATATGAACTTGACAAAGACATAAATATCTACTTGTGTAAACATGAGTATGCTAGACATACACTATGTTTAGCTCAGGATCACAACTATGTCTCACTAAAACATACATTCAAGTGTGTTTTCATAAACTATATTTAGTCCATTGTACCAACAATAGCCTGACATTATGTCAGAAGCATAGAAAATCATACATGACACCAAAAATATCTGCCATTGTTAGTAATTGTATTTGCAGACCTTAACAACATGGAAGTAGGGGATACATCTGACAATTTCCTATTGAATAGGCAAAATAAAATTGGTTCATGTCATCATCTGAAGCCATATTGCATAGCTCACAAATGGAATCCCTCAGCGATAACACCATTAAAAAAACACATGGCAGTCCTACATTTTCTAATCACAGGATCATTCCAAGCCATATTTCGAGTATCTGGGGAAATGTCACCAACAAATATCTGTGTTGTGCTACAAGCACTTTGTCCTATAGGTATGAGATACATCAGCAGCTATATTCACTTTGCACACAATGAGGATTTGGCCAATGTGAAGGGAGAATCGTATGACTTGGCTCCACAGAAACATTTTGTTGGAGCACATGATGCACACGTTTTTCATTTCGACCACCACATGACAATGAACACATCCAATGGAGTCCTCACACCTTCCATCCTATCACTGTGCAAGCTGTATTGGTACAGGATCTGTACACTCAAAGTATGTGTCTGTCATACCCAGGAACAACCCATGTCCCAATTTTACTTCCAAACAGCATCATATACCCAGCAAATGTCACAACTTTGAAATGCCCAAATGATGATGCCATGGTGAAGGTACCTAAAACAGACAAAAGCAAGACAATTAGCTAACAGACCATACAGATAGGAAAATTCACATAATTAACTTCTGGTGAACACAATCCATGAGAAACAGCTGAGCAAAACAAAGCAGCACAAACAAAATGACCATGTGCCTTAACCTTGTTCAACAAACACCTTTCCCCTGAATTACCCAAAGCTTGGCCTCCCTGATATTTTCCACTAAAATACTCTTCTCATCATCACAAGAGTTGTTGTAACAGTCAAAGATATGACATATGACAAGAATACTTAAACTCATGAGAAGACGTTGTTGAGATCTTGATGCAAGTCAGTTCCTTCCTCTTCACCACTAGCATCAGCATTTGGAATTCCAGGATCCTCACCCGGTGACACTTCATGGTCTCCATGCTCTGATATACAAGGGATGTTCAGTCGCAGAGCTAGGTTGTGGATCATGCAGCAGGCTACAGTGATCTGCACACCTTCCTGAGTGAGGAGAGGAAAGCTCCCCGAAGTTTCTACGGACATTTAAGTCTGGCCTTCAGGAGATCAAAAGCCCACTCTACTGGCAGCTTTGTCTTTCAATAGGCATCATTGCAGCAGACTTCCCTTGGCATGTTGGATTCCTCAGCAGGGCCAACAACCATGACCAGTTGGGATAGGCTGAGTCTCCGAGATGGAAAACAGACATAATTGCAACAAAAGGTTAAACACATTCTGATGATACTTCCTGTCATTACCCCCACAAAGTTAGGAAAGATCATACTTACCAACAAGCCAGGCCATCTCCGGTAGTATTTGTGACATTTTCTGTGGTATGATGCTGTTCCGCATGAGAAAGGGCTGGTCCTGGACACTGAGCACAGATGTTTGAAATATACAAATCGGGCAAGCAGACAGCTTGGACGTTGATAGAATGGAAGTTCTCCCTGTTACAGTACACTTGTTCCCTGGCTTTTGGTGGTTCTAAGGCAATATGGGTGTCATCAATGCCTCAAACTTCATGTGGTAGCCAAGCTCATATATAAACTCCACCCTTCACATTGGCTAAATCCTCACTCATGAGGAATTGGATGTAGCTGCCCAGGTGCCTCATCATTGCTGAAAGCACATCTTTAAGTAAGCAAGAGAACATTGTTTGTGACATTCCAGCACATATTGCAGCTGTATATTTAGAGGAACCTGTTGCCATGAAATGCGCTGCCATAACTTTCACAATTGGTGTGATACATCAGGGATTGGTGTTTTGAGACAGGAGAACAGGCTTCAACCTAATACATAGATCCAGTATGGTTTGCCTATTGAAACAAAACTTGCTGATGATATCCCTTTCTTCCATGGTCTGAAGGTCTGGAAATGGGCAGTACAATGGAGGCTTTAGTCTTCTTCCTCTCCCAGGGCACCTATGTGTGAATTGAAAACAGTGTATGAAAGTTGTTCACAATGTCCAGAGTAAGAAATGTGAAGAGTAAGCCATGTGACAATACATGACTGTTCCATATAGAAATATACACATATTACTTCTAAGACTGTTTTGTGCAACATACCTTACCAATCCACATTGTGGTATTGACATGTGTCTTGACCATTACTATGCAAATAATATTTTTTTTGTAGGTTTATTTGCACCCCTTTTGCATTAACATTTGCTTTTGAACAAAATACCATCCATGCAGTGCACACTGCACAGTGCTAATCTAGCCTGTATGCACAATAATGCACTAGACAAATGAAAAGTAGAGTCAAATGTAAATGGTAATGGACTTGTACATACTTATACATGTAACCCCACATTTGGAGTGGTGGTGTCACAGTTAACAGTCACCAAAACAGTACTTTCACTGGCTAACATGGTGGCTGCCTAACCTCGCAAAGTGCACATTGTGCATCTGATGATGCCGGTGGAAGTCGACTGCTCAGTGGGCGGTTGTCTCCATGAGACACACAACCATAGGCAATGGTCATTGTGATAGTAGAGGGCCAATGGCTGTGTCCATATATGCTCATGTCTTTATATGCTGATGACCATGTACATCGCGTACATGTACGCCATGGTTTGAAAAATACCTCACTTTCTTCTTGACACTGCTGCTATCAACACCCCCTCCATTTTTAGCTGCTGTTTGCCACCTCTGGGAGCAACCATGGCAGGCCAAGCAGGTGGGACATTCCATGCCTTCTCTAAAGAGGAGCTAGACCTGCTGGATCATAAAGTCCTTTCCCTGTATGGCCAGATCTTTGGCTTACTAGAGAAACAGGTAACTATTTTACATACGTATGTTACTTTGTTTTAATCCATCATTTCCATCCCCACAGGCTAGAATGTGCCTCTGATTTAAATTGTTAAGTCTGATTACTGGTGTACAGTTTAGTGGTCCCTACATAGGAAATTAATGTCAGGGATTGACCAACACTGTACATTGTGCACTTAAAATTCTGAAATTTCCACGGAGTTCCACATGCCAGGAAACGCCGTCTGCCCTACACCCTGGCCTGAACACTCCTGATCTCAGAAGCGCTAACCAGGCCCGACCCTGCTAAGCGATTCCAATTTCAGGTGTATTCAGGCCAGGGTGGTATGCCGCTGCTTCAGGCCTCTGAGTCTTGTGCTGACACAGCCCAGTGGCATGGAGCCTGCTGCTCTCAACCACACCTGCACACTCTCTTCACCAACTGCCCTTCTTCACAAACATACTACAGAGGGCCAAGCACCCCCCCTGTTTTGCACCAACCTTGCAATCGCTTACTCTGCACTTACACACAGCCTGAGACTGACCTTTAGGGCCCAACCTGGCAGCCTGCAAACCAGCGCAGCTCACCACCACCAGCCTGGTATTATCACAAAGTGTTTAGCCTTGCTTACCACTGGGCTCTAAGGCACTCTCTCAGGCCACACACATCTCTATCTGGCGGGGGCTGTTGGACTACCACTCGGCAGCTGATGCTTCCCTAATCTCCAGCTCTCCCTGCTGGCCTCAGCACAGTACCCAATAACACCACTTCCTTTCCCAGGGACTCTGGGGATACAGGTTCTTTTCAAGTGGAGCTCTAACCGCAAGTTTCCTTTTTTCCAAGCACAGGCACCCCTCATATGCAAATCCTGTCAATGCCCAGTGCTGGCCCCTGTGTACACACATAGAAGAGAGAGCAAAATGAGGGTCGTCTGACCTGAATGCTGTCTGAGTCCAGGATTCCCATAGCCAGCGCCCTGGCTCTGCCTCCCCCTGCTCCTGGGCTGCAGAGGACAATGAAAGAAGGGAGGCCTGGAGCCAGAGCTGGCACTGGTGAAGCACCTCAGCAGCAGCTTGCAGCAGCTCCATACCGCCACCTGGCAGAAAGCAAAGCCTTAGCTAGAGTTCTCTTTGCCTGTCATAGGCAAATGTTGTCTTCATTTTGGGCCGAGTGTAAAGTCCAACTCACACAGCGCAAGTGCAGGGAGCATGCCGTGATTTTCAGGCTGAACTCCGTGCTCCAAGCAGAGCGTAGAGTGCCAAAAACTCTGTCAACTCTGCCAGCGGAGCAGAGCTCACTGCTCTCCTCTACTTAACATCACCATTGGTATGTGTGAGGTATGGAAAACCATATAATCCATATGTGGTGCGTGTAAACGTCTATGCATGTATTCATTTCATGTTACCTATCATATATTTAGTATTCAGATCATGCTAACTGTGCAAACACATGTACGGTCTTCATGCCAATGTATTCTGTACAAAGCAGACGAGCATGATGTTAGGCAGGTGTAAATTCCCCCATATCACTCAGCCTAGATCAAGCCTCACCAGACTCTCGTCTTTGAGCTAGAAATAGCTCACAGACCCCTTCAGAGTGCCACCTAGCCTTGAGCACACATATTGGATGGCCACAAGCTGAAATGTAATATGTTGACCTGTTAGAAATGTGATGTTTAGGTAGGATTAGTATGCTCTGCCTGCAGGGTGCAAGGCCTGACAATGAGTTGTGCCCAGTCATAAACATGGACCAGGCTGAGGTGAAGGTTGTGTGGCATTTCAACTGATGCACAGAGTGAAATCCCTGTAGTTCTGTGGCTCCTCGGATGACCACTAAAGGAGTTTAAACAAACAATAGTACCTGATTGGTTTTGTGTGAAATACATTTGGAATGGTAACTGAGGTAACCCCTTTGACCTGATACTCCATTCCAATGGCCCACATTGTCAATGTGTCTCATTTAATCATGACAGGCTCCTTACACCCACAGGTCTAGTTTCAATTTCCCATAAGTAATGCTTGTACTGTACAAGCCTGTTTCACATGTGGCACAATAACAGTGCAGATAGTTGTTTTCTTCAGAAGAAACTTTGATATATGAATTGCCAGTTTTTTTTTTACATACAAGAAATACAATGGTATGTTGATGTCATCCCTCTAACACTCCCACATATGGCAAAAGGTTTGTCCTGTGATGCCAGTACATACTATACAAACTCTATCAGATGTAATATGATATTACCTCAAGTTTCTTTTTTGTAAACATATTTTTATTGTATTTTCAGTTGTCTAACATTCATGCAATCGGGGTCAGTTGTTCCAAGCCAGTGGTTCAATTCAGTTCATACATGCCGGGCCCACTTCTAAACTGAGACCCTATGAACTCACCCAGCTTCCCCCGTGCCCACCCCAACTTCTACCTCCCTTAGTGAGTTAATTTTTGTGGGGCAGTATGAGCGTTGTGCGTTGAGGTCAAATACGTGCCACCTTTCCTTGTGTGTGGTATTGCAGGTTCCCCTTCAGTAAGGGTGTCCGTCATCAAGTGAGGTGTGGCTGGGCCGGTCAGTCTGTTATTCAGTCAAGGGGGCCAGGTTGGTCTGGATCTCCTCTTCCATGGCCTCCATTACTACATCCCATCCCTGTGCTATTTCTGGTGTCCCATCCCTCTTTTGGCCACTCTGAGAAGAACATCCCCCTCGCATCTAGCCCATTTTTTCAGTTCCCTTTTCCACTGAGATATCCTTGGGCCCGTCGGATTTTTCAAGGTCACTGCAATTTCCCTCTTGGTCAGCAAGTAAGCCAGGTCCTGAAATCTGCCTGTGACTTTCATCTTGGACATATGTGGGAACCACCTGAGTAAACAATGGTCTATTGTACAGTAAACATCCTTATCTATTGCTCTTGCCACTGACTGGGTCACCTCCCTCCAGAACGACCCTAGAGTTGGGCAATACCAAAACATGTGCCTGATTTCAGCACCAATCAGTACACACTTAGGACATTTTGCTCTGTCCACTCCAAAGCGCTTGTTGATCTGACCAGGGATTAAATAAGCTTGATGCAGCACATAAAAGTTAATAAGCTTAAATCTAGCATTTCTAGTCGTCCTGGGAAACCTCTCTAGTATTTGCTCCCATGCTTTGTCAGGAATATCGGTGCCCAGATCTCTCTCCCATTTTAGTGTAAGTTGGGTCAGTGGGAGGGTCCTATCTGCCCATATTCTACCTTATAAATTTGTGACCGCCTTGAGCTTACCCGTGGTGGTCGCCAGGTAGGTAGAGGTTATCTGTGTTGGGGGTTCTCCCAATCCCTCCCGCCAATGCCGCTGAATACCGTCAGGGATTGAGCCATACAGTAGAAAATGACCCCCCGGTAAATCAAACGCCGCCCTAAGGTCTTCAAATGTTGTCATCGTTCCTTCCTTAAACAGGGTTCCCACCGTCTGAACCCCTGCCGCAACCCAGACTTGGAGCCCCTCCCAGTTACTCCTATGCGGTAATGCCAGTATAGATATCAGAGGAAGATCTGGGTAGTATGGGGTCTTTATCTTAAGTTTACGTAAACAGCTTGTCCAGCATTGAATCAAGATTTTCAGTTCAGGGGAGTCCCCCGTCCTCGACTCCCCAACAATACCTCCATTAACCTCGTCCACGGAGGAGTGAATGGTCTCACTATTGCCACAAGGTCCTGTCTGCTTGCTATCCACTGTGTAAGCCATTGGAACTGTGCCGCCAAGGCTTCAAAGTCGGGGACCGCTAGCCCTCCATCCGAGGACTGCCTTTGGAGTTTGGACAACGCAACTCTCCTTTGTCCACCTCTACACAGGAATGCTATGACCAGTGCCTCCAATTCCCTAAAGTTTGACCTAGGTAACCATATCTGTAAGACTGTAAAGTAATATAGTAGCCTAGGCAGTACTATCATTTTTAAAAGGGCTACCCTAACCGCTACAGATAACGGCATGGTTTGCCAAAAAGTCATACTGGTCCTAACGGATTGCAGGGTTTTTCTTACATTACCTTCAAGGATTTCTTGCGGGTCATGGTGCACCTTAAATCCCAAATAAGAAAGACAATGTGGTTCCCACATGACCGTACCCAGCCCAAGAGGGGGCGGTGCCGCAGGACCCATCGGAAACAACCTGGTTTTGCCCCAGTTTACTTCCAGTCCTAAAAGGGTACCGAACTGAGAGAGCATTAGCTGGGCTCGCAGCACATCCCTATGCATATCCCCCCAAAAAATTGTCAGGTCGTCGGCATATAAGGCTATTCAGTGTTTTTCCCTTCCTGCTCTTATTCCCTGACCTCCCTCCCCACCTCGAGCCGCAGCTGCTAGTTGCTCCATCGCCATCACAAACAGCAATGGAGACAGGGGGCAGCCCTGTCTAGTGCCCCATTCCACTGCATAGCTTTCTAATATTATCCATCCTGCGCACACTCGGGCCGTACGTTTGGTATACAGTAACCGCACCCATGCAATATAGTCAGGTCCCAAGCACAGCCTGGCCATCACTGCATAAGGGAACCCCCACTCTAGGCTGTCAAAGGCCTTCTCGATATCCACAGCTAGCACCCCAGCCAACTTATCGTCGTGGGCGGGGTCCCTCATGACTGCTAACAATCAGCGTATATTACCCACTGTGTTTTGACCAGGGACAAAACCTGCCTGATCCGGGTGTATCAGTTTTGTCATATGAGGGAGGAGCCTTATCGCTAAAATCTTACTAAGGATCTTGTAGTCTAAATTAAACATGGACAAAGGTTTGTAAGCGCCACACTCCATAGGGTTTTTACCAGGTTTTAGCAGGGGCACCACTATCGCCTCTTTTGCCGTCTCCGGCAGTATTCCCCGCTCCCTGGCGGCCTTATAAAGGGTCTCCAGCCTTGGTGCCAGTAGTTCTGTGTATACAGCATAAAACTCAACTGGGGAACCATCTGTCCCCGGTGTCTTCCCCCTCGCTAACTCCTTGATGGTCCCCTTTATTTCCTGCTGGGTGATGGCCCCTCCTGACTGCCCTGCTGTGTCAGGTGTAAGAGTTGGGACTTGCATCTGAACCAAGTAGGCCTCTGTAGTTTCCCTATCACTTTGGAGGGTACCTTTGTATAGCCGTTCATAGTAGGTTAGGAAATGTGTGTTAATTTCTTCCTGTCCATAGATGGATTCCCCCAAGTCTGTTTTAATTTACAGTATGCTTGAGCCTCTCCGAGTCAGTAAGACCAACCATGTCAGCATACAGCCTTCTTCGTCCCTTTCGCTGTGGGCTCTTGTGATATAATTCCTGCATTCAAAGCAGCGAAGACATTCCAAGCACTCTGCTACTGTTTCTTTAAGTTCAAGTATTGTGTGCTGGAAGTTTACATTTTCCGGCCTATTTTTTTCAGCTTCTCTCAGTTTATCCTCTGCCTCTATGGTGTCTCTAAGTAGTGTTCTACGTACCCCCACTGCTCCTGGTATACACATTCCCCTCATCACACCTTAAAAGCATCCCATTCTATCAGGCGGTTGCTGATTGTGGCCTCGTTGTCTACAAAAAAATGAGTAATATGCAGTTTCATCTCCCTTGACATTGTACATCCTCTAACGATTCAAGTTTCAGTTTCCATGTGGGGATACGGGGGAGGGGCAGGCCCTACTTCAGTGACAACAATAGTGGGTTATGATCTGAAATAGTGTGCACCAAGTATTCAGCATTATGTATATGTGGGAATACATCTGGAGTACACAGGAATGCATCAAGCCGAACGTGTAGCTCTTGTAAATAAGAGAAGTATGAATAGTCCCTGGTGTCTGGGTGCAACGTTCCCCACGCATGTACCAGGCCCCGATGTAACTGCCAGGATGTAAATTGCCGTGCCACTCTAGTAAACAGAGAATTGTGCGGGGGTGAGTGGTCTCTAGCGGGGTCTGCCATACAATTAAAGTCACCTCCCAGAAGTAGGGAGTGTTGTAGGAATGTGGCCAGGAGGCTTGATAAGCGTGTAAAGTATGCACCCTAATCCAAGTTGGGTGCATAAACATTAATCATTGCTATCTCCCTGCCCTCTAGCCTCCCTCGAATTGCCACAAATCAGCCCTCTGGATCGATGAGACTGTCCAGCAATTGTAATGGGACCCCGGCCCGTATCCATATCAGGGTCCCTCTAGCAAAGACAGAATGAATGGTGTAGTATACTTGACCCCTCCACTGTTTTTGTATAGCTTTCTCCTCTGCTTGTGTTAAGCGTGTTTCCTGGAGCATTGCAACCTGGATTCCCCTCCTCTGTAAGTATGAAAAAACCTTATACCTTTTGATCATCGTATGCATACCCTGGACATTCCACAAGAGGAATTTTATATGAATCTAATGTAGCCATACCATTGTTTCATCCATAGGTATTCCTGCGCCCATCTCAGTACCCTAAGCAACGACAGCCGTACCCTCCCGCACCGCATCTCCAGAGCTACCAATCTCTGTGACTCACATTTCCCTGTAAACTTAACCCAACAATTAACTTCCCAACTCCCCTTCCCCAGGACAAAAAGTTGTTTGTCTCTCATCCAAACCCAAACAATTACATCAACTAGTCTATCAAAACTGCTGGCGGTCCTTAAAGAGTAGTTTGCTGCGTTGCCTATCTCTCCCCCCATCCGATAAGCTTGAGTCCGCCTACTGGAGGTTCTGCCATCTCTGGGCGTGTTATCAGCTGCTTTGGGGGAGATAATGGCTTCATACGATTCTTGGTGGTCGTCCTGTGCGGGCACCAGACCTCACAAATAAGTCCAGAGCTGTGCAGGTCAGATGATGCAGTCCGACGGCCCCGGAGTAACCTCTGGTCCCGACCCAACCGATGCGTGCAATGCTTCTGAATCTTGGTCCGATCCTGAAGGTTCCAGCTCCTCGTCTACCATCCGGTGAGAGCCGGGGTCTGAGCCGCTGAGAGATGCCACTGCTTCCATTGCTCTCTGGTGTTCTTTTTGCAACTCTTTATTGGATGGAGTCCTCAATTTGTGGTTCCTGCTATGCTGGGCTCTCCTTTGGTGTTGTGGTTGCAGGTCCTCTGCCAGATGGCCCTTCTCTGATGGTGCCTGAGAGTCTATCCACCGCCTCACTTCATCTGCTGCAGTAAAGAACTGTGTGCCCCCTTTGGCTACCACTCTAAGTTTTGCAGGGAACATCATTCCATATCGTATCCCTAACTGGTGCAGTTTCTGTTTAGCATCTTGAAAAGTGGCCCTTTGTTTTTGTACTTCCCGCAAAAAGTCGGGAAAGATACGGATCGTGTAGTTGTCTATTGTGCAGTCACCGTTCCTCCTGCTTTGGCTCAACAAATAGTCCCTGTCCCTATAATGCAAAAAATGGGCTAGAACCGGCCATGGAGGGGCCCCCGAAGGTGGAGGATGTGCAGGGATCCTATGCACCCTCTCAAGCGCACGAAAGGGTGAGAGTCCATCCTCTGCCACTTCCTCTTTATGCCAGTGCTCCAGAAACTCCACCATGTTATTCTTTTTCATGTGTTCCGGCAAGCCAATCACGTGGATAATATTTTGCTGAGAACGATTTTCCGTGTCCTCTGCCCATAGTTCCAGGTAGCGAATTTGCTTCTCCATCCGGTTCATGATCTTGGTTGTGTTATTGACCTGTAGTAGAAGTTCTTTGACTTGTTTTTCTGTGGTGGACACTTTTTGGCCAAATGACGGTGGTCGTCTCTAAGCATTGTTAAGTCGGCGACCAGGGCATCAATTTTCCCTTCCAAGGCTACACGAGAAGCTGTTATGGCTTGTAGTATGTCCTGAAGGGTGGGGTCCCCAGTCCCCTCCACAGGGTGGGTACTCTAGGCTCCACACGGTCCCGTCAATGTGCCTGCCTTAGCGCCCTCTTTCATTTCTGTATCCTTCTTGCGGCCAACTTTTCACATTTCTGGGTCTCTGCTGCTATTCTCTACTACAATAGAGGTCTTCTTGGAAGTACTAAAGGATGGATGCAACGAGCCCTTTCCTCATTAGCGACTCTCCAAGCTCTCCTGCTCTCCAGCTAGCAGAGGGTACCTGGTTACTTCATCTCTTATCTGGTGGTCTGCAGAATCGACCTTCCTAGAAATGATGGGGACTCTATGACTCCGTGCCAACCGCGGTCTTCACGAAGCAGCACCACGGCAGGCCAGCATTGTCGCAGTGAGACTCCTTTGTTTGTTGATTTGGAATGTGTTCTATATTTGGGGTCTCTCCCATTGCGGGGGCACTTCCTATGCAGCCTTCTCCCTCCTGCGGTTTGCCTTCGTATTCTGCTATGGTAGAGGATAATGCGGCTCACCTCACCCTCCTTCTCCTGGGCCATATCTGGGTCAGAACCCCAGTGGTCTCCTCTCCTGGGCTCCCCGCTGGACTCACCGCTCTTGCGTATGGGGGTGTGCCATGTCCAAAACACAAGAAGAGTGCTGGATTCTGTAGATATGGCAGTAGGAGTATAATGATATGATTTGCCTCATGTCTTTATGACCAGGAACCCAGCAGAGTCCAGTCCACTGCCAATTTGCTGTTTTGAGCAGACACATGGCTCAGTAAATATCACCTCATGTTGTTTGATGTTCTGGGCGAAGGTTGCACCAAACAGGCCACTTGTCTTCCTTGTGTCATGAGTGATGTTCCCTCACTACTGTGTCTCATGTGATGGTAGCCATATTATATGTGACACAGCATACAGTTTGCATTTGCTTCAGTGAATGGACAACACTTTCCATTGATAACTTGGGATTCAACAGTAACATGAGTGTGAAGTCATCACTGGTCACATCTACATTAGTGCCTACATGTTGCCCGGTGTACCTTTCCCTGTTGTAGTGTCATCTGCAAAACTGTTTGAAGATCCACTAACTGACCAGTGACATGCATACTGGAATGAGATGTTGAAATGTAGGGATCACATGTGAGTGTCTCTACTCAGTTTTACAAGGATGTTGGTGTTTGCAATACTAAATGGTGCTGTGATGTGCCATCTCATTAGGACTGAAGTGTGTCCATCTCTTCTTGTCATAGGTATTCACTGACCCACAATAAACTTCAAAAGTCTATTGGCTTTTAGGAATACAGTCTAAGAATGGTGTCACCAATACCAAGCAGGATTGGGGATGTTCATAGAGCCATATGGACTGTTCTGATGTGTTCATTTGTAGTATCTACCAATGCTTTGGCACTTATTATCTCCAGCCTACCTTTCTATGCTACATGTGATATGTAGCGGAGCTACCTCAGTACAGCTTTCATTTTACTATCTTGACAATGACCATATGAAGATGTCTCAAGTTAAAAAATAACATCAGTGTGAAGTGAGCCTTTTCCTGTGACTGTAAGTTCTGCTACAGCACTTATTGCACTTACATTGCCGAATGACTTGCCCATCAACACATCATTATGTTGTTTCAGGGAAATGCGCATTCACTGAATTCAGGGGCTTATGTGGACACTGTGGAAATGTATTTTTGGTAGCCATCATATCTTGTGACATCAGTTTAGTATGGTATGCTACAAGGGCCAAAGTAAACAAGGTCATCAACTATTCTAGTACATACATGAGGATGGAGTGTAGACAAGTTAACTCATGGTATAGGAATTTGTTCGGGGTTATGACATCACTGTGATGAAGTGTTTTAATCTAATGTAGAATGCATGCACATGCTCATGCTAATGTTGAAGCCTATGCAATGAACCATGCAGCTGGGGTAATACGTGCCCTTCTGTAATGTTTTGTGCTGAAATCTGATGGTCAGGTGTGTTCATGCGGGTGCAATCAACCATTTTATTTTGTCATTTTAGAATCATCCAAGGCAAGCAAAGGAAACAGGGCCAACATTGCTGGGGAAGCAGCTGGCTACAGTGGTTCTGGTTATGACTCCACTGACACAGAGGGACCCAGTGACCAAGAAGGTGTGGGGAGTGTCACTGAGGATGCAAGCTTGACATCATCATATTCAGAGTCATCCTCCAGAGGACACTCGCAAGTGGTGGCAGACCCCACAGGATCAGTTTCTTCTTCGTCTATGTCCACAACCCACAGTTCCATCTCCGCCCCACCTGTTGCTCCCCAAAGAGTTGGTGGGGCCTGCTCTACTATGAAGGAAGGGGTCTCCTTTGCCACAGTCACCTCAGCCCCTGCCCCTGTTACCCCTCTGCACAGAGTGAGGAGGCTATTGACATCCTGAGAAACATTTCTGTGGGTCAGACCGCTATTCTGAATGCCTGCCAGGAGCAAGGCTGCCATGTCAGCAGATGCTGGCCTGCCAGGAAGGCATTCATGGTGCAATGTCTGGCCTACAGAGATCTTTTCAGGCTCTAGCCTCCACCTTCAGCGCAGCCTCCCACCCCAACCTTGTATACCTTCCTGCCCTTTCCCCACACCAATACCTTATTCCCACACCTGTCCAAAGCACATGCAGACATGTATACATATCCACTCATACAGAGCCAAGCAGCACATCGACACAAAAGCACAAACACGTAAAAAAAAAAATGCTTGCATCCAAACAGACAGATTCTGCACCCACCACTACACCCACAGACATGCGCATTGCATCACATCCACAAAAAACACTGACAACACCACACTCACAACACTCCCCATCACATCACCACACAGCACAGATGACGATGCACATACACATGCACACACCACACCCCCACTCCACATCCATAGCCAGCACAGACAACACCACACCCACATGCACCCCCTCTATTCACCACATCCATTCGCAAACCACACGCAACCACACCCACTGTCACCATCACATGACACACCCAGCACTTTCACCACATTAACATCCACTGATCACCCATTCCCTTTCTACACACCTAGGAAACACAGATGCACACAATCAAGCACCAAACACTCACCATGGATACAAGACACACTCATACATGCAGCACATACACCTGACACTCATGCACCTTTACCCACAACAGACTCAAGCACATCAGACACAGTCAAACCCTCTTCCTCCACTCCTTCCAATTCTCACCACTCCTTCCACTTCCCAAATCCCTCTTCCTAAACATAGGGCCCCCCTTCCTATTCCTAACCCACCCCTTCCCACAGCACAGGCACCCCTTCCAAACCCAAATATCCCCTCCGTAATAAGAGCTTAAAGGTGACTGCCCTGCACAATGGATGCCCCTTTATGAGGAGGTAACCCTGGCAGTATCTTTTGAGGCAAGTTTGGTGGCACAGCAGTGTGCTAACACCATTAGTAGTTGGACTGGCCATCTGCCGTTGCAGTTTTTCATGACATTCTTTGGAAGGAAAAATGAAGATCCATTTTATTTGGAACACAGTAGTCCTTGGATTACGTTTCCCTAGCTAGTTTTGGGAACCTTGCAATGTTGTATCAGTTAGATTATGACACAATGTCATTGTGTATAAGCATTATGGCAGGCTATACTACACATATGTTTATAGTGAACTGGTTTGTACGTGCACAATTTGAAATTGTATGTGTTGGTGATAGGCTTTTCTGGGCAGACATTCATCATGGTGCTGTGAACTTGCACCACCTAATTGCTATGCTCTGTTACATTGGGATGTGGGAATGTAGGTGCTGTTTTCACCCTCATTGCTGATCAACATGACTAGGTTTGTAGATTTAAAGTTTAGGACCAGTGCAGGGCTAACATAGGTAATATTAAACTGTTCCAAAAATGGAAATGTGGGATGTATCCAAATTTGGCCAAACATTGATTTGGGTGAAATTTCAAATGCTAAAGGTTTAAGCTTTTCTTGTGCAATGTCAACCTAATTTTGCTTGCACTTTCAACCTATGATGTATGTTGGACGTGTGTTGACTGTGTGCAAGTTTTTATTTGTTTATCCATATCTGGAGGGTTGTTGGTTGTCATGCCTTTTTGTCTTCTTTTTAAACATGTACACATTGTTTTGTGTGTATCTTACACCTAATTTAGTTGCAAGTAAATAGTGCTCTTACTGATGTGTTTGTTTTAACATCTTTCCATGATGACCTTGAAATACTTCTTAGGTAGATTGTTTTGCATTCCTTTTTACAAAAATTACTTTTTAACATTCCTGATGTGTGACACTCTATTGTAGTAATTTTGCGGAGAAGGTGTGTTTCTATTTCATGCAACATCCCTACATAAGGTTATTTTTTATCAATACTGCACCAAGCATGTGAGCAGTTGGAGGGTGTCATGGTGATTATTTGCTGTGATGTAATTGAGGACCTGCTGTTATGGTACAGTATTCTGGTCACACATCGCTATCCCAGAACATTAGTTGTGCACACATTTAAAATTTAGAAGCGTGTGCCTGTGCAGTGTCAGTGACCTGGCAAAGGGGGGAATCAAGGAGCTGACTTGGGATCACACATTGGAAGCTATTCTGAAAACGGACCTGTAAAATAGGTTTAGCGCAGGCCCCCATGCACCTTAAGTTGTACCTGCATGTGCATCTGTTAACTGATGAGTCAATGGGAATGATCTGATTATAACTTGCCATCAGTTGCGTTCATGATGATGTGGATTTTGGATGTCATCAAGCAGCAGCAATAGGATGTGAACTGTTAGCTTCATGGCAGCAAAAGATGAATCCAGATGAGTAATGGTGAGATTCTGCCTTATACTCATCCCTTTCCGACACCTCTGGTGTGGAGGTTTTGTCACCACAGTCACATAGGTGGGAAGGAGCATCGCGATTGGACCTGTGGTGTAACTGGTGTAACTGGTGGTTCATCCTGTGACATAACAATTGGCTTATACCGCCACCGCTGTGGTAAGGATTTCCTGGCGGTGACAGCAGTGTCGTGGAGGTCTTTCATCTATGCGCCCACTTGCTTTGTAATTGGGCGGGCGGACCACCAGCAAGGAAACTGGTGCAGTTTCAACATCGGTACAACATCCATCAAACTCGTAATAGGGCCCGAAGTCCCTTGAAAAAGTATACATTTTGATGGTGCACCACATTCAATGAATTTAAGATAGTCCAACCATTCAACATCGTTTCATTATTGTCTTCTCTTTATTCTTATTTTCTTTCAAAGTTAAAAAACTTTCATAACAACATCAGCCAATGCGTTCATCCTCAAAACAGGACTTCTTTAGGGCTGCAATATAATAAATAAAATACCCTTACATTATGATCCCACATAGGCATCATACATTAAAAAACAAACATACAACAATTGATATTAGTCTATCACATTTAACTAATAACATACAGACAAGGGATACCAACAATATATACTATCAAATTCAGAAATCAAAAAAATATATAAATAAAAGACATACTTTAATACAAATTTCACATACTTCCATAAAAAAAAAAAACATATATACACACTATTACAACAACACAATTTACAAACTTAACGATGAAATGAACAAAAAGATGACTCATAGAACTTATGTATATAAGACAATTAAAAAACAATTGCAATACTCCCAACCAACTGTTACCCCAAATGAAGATATACATTTTTAATGGTTTTCAACATATTTATGTTCAATGTAATGTCATCCCTCCCATAGTCAGCCTGTGCCTTTTCATTTGCACATAGTCATCAAAAATACTATTTTATATAAGTATATTAATGGTTGCAGAAAAGAAGTCTAACTTTTTGTCAAGATCAAGCAAACCTCACCACCACCACAACGCGAAGCAACAGTATCATCTAATATGAAATAAGAAAGTACTCTGTCAGGCCAACAGATTTATCATCCACAAATAAGCATATCTATTTAAAACTCTGAAGATCTTTTCTATTTTGAGATTGATGTTTTGTCCCGACAATCAAACTTGGACGAAAAGGAAAAAACATAATATTCTTTATTATTAGCGACAACCCCCACCAGTTTCTACCACAGTGCTCATTAATCGCTTTTTAAAAATCCAATGGGGAAAAGATTACCCCATGCCTCCAACAAAAACATACAGAGTGAGCCGTTATATTATCCCCTGTTGTCAAAAAAGGCAATCTAAACCAATGAGCGGGCACCTTATTTTAAATGGCTTACCTTATTATTTTGTGTGGCTAATTGCATTGAAAATTTGCCTTCCGCAACACCCATGACAGCCGTCACCAAGGCCTGAAACCGAATCTGAGCCATTGGTGGTGCTCACTTTCAAAGCCCCCGCCTCATCCCGTAACCATAATGCAGCACAGCCTCTATGTTATCCCATTAAGCATTCAAGGTATTGGACCAGGAATAGGTTTGAGAATGCAGTGGCCATTTTGAAATGGTCCCAATATTCGTCCACGCCCCATGAATGAGACATGACCTATTTGCATCTGATTATTTTCTCCAAATTATTCTACATATTTGACTTTATACTAATTGCATATTTATATAAAGAATTTATACATTTTCAAAATTATTTCAGAACGGTAATCTCTGAATAAAATACTACCGTAAATTCAGATGAAATCTGGCACAAGTCATAATCAGTCTAATAGTATGTCCACCATCTACACATAAATGTCAGGTAGCACACATGACACACAAGGAGCTCATAGCTGCAATTTTCCATTAATAGATATACTAAAACCAGTATATATTATCTCAAGTCATCAATATCATCTACCTATGAAATCATACTTATTCAAAACCATTAGGGAATGCCAGTGCCAAAATTATTCAGGGAGGGTGTGCAATAACATCATAACCACCCAAAACAAAAATTCAATTCAAAGACTCATACACACATGTGATTATTATCTAAGTGTGTCCATCAAGATGTGTCATACTAACTGGTCATGTCCAATATTAGAGGACTCCACTACAAAAAGTAATGAAGCTCGTCATCCGTATTATGACCCATTTCTACAGAACGTAAACGGCAAATCCATGCCGCCTCCTTCCGGTGTAAGGGAAGTTCCCTAGTTCCTCCTCTCTGATTTGGTAATGCATGATCTACCCCATGAAACCATATTTCACTATTGCTAGAGTGATGTTCTGTCATGTGGAACATTAAGGGATATCTCATATCATGATTCCTTATGGCGCGGATATGTGCCTGTATCCGGAATTTCAAAGGCCTTATTGTGCTGTCCACATAGATCTCATTATATGTGCACCCTATAATATCCACAAAATATTTTGTTTTGCAATTTATAAAATGTCTGATTTCATATCTCCGAGTTGTATTGTAGCAAAAGTTTTGAATCTTATCCACTCCCAGGCTACAAATACTGCATTCATAGCTTGTGAAGAATCCTTTTGGACCTGTGGAAAGCCATGTTTGTGTCTTGATCGTTGAGATGTAACTGGGACATAAATGACCCCAGAGAGTCCGACACCTAAGATAGGTCACTTTGGGCTTATTGGACACCTCATTGTTTATACCAGGCACCTCCAACAGCAAGTGCCAATGCCTTTTTAAGATTTTATAGATATCATTATTCAGGACAGAATATTGGGCTAGAAACGCCAGATGCATGGACTTTTTTCTTTTTTTTGTTAGATTTCAATGATGCACTTCTCTTCATTCCTCCAATCCGTTTTTCCGCATTTACCAAAACATCTTCCTTATAGCCCTGATTTCTAAATCTCTGTTTGGCATTATTGATGTTAGCAGAGAATGATAATAACCATTTTTGGTTGAACACTATTTGCATGAAGGACACTATTACATGCTGTAGAAACACTGTACTCCACATAAAATTGAATGTCCAGGAATTCCATTCATTCCCTACTGTATTATATACTCAATTGGACATTATAAGGACTATCATTAAGAAATGTATGGTATGCCAATAGTTGCTCCACAGTCCCTTTCCACAGTAGAATAATGTCATCTATACCTCCCCCAAAAAACAACCATATCAATCCATTGGGAGGCATGTCTTCCCCAGGCATGCTCCTTCTCATACCAGCCCATAAAAAGGCAAGGATAGGATGGAGCAAACCTCAAACCCATTGCAGACCCCTGTGTTTGGTGAAACCACTGACCATCATGAAGAAAATAATTTTTGGACAAGATAATATCAATCATTTCCATGATCATATTATTATGTTCCCAAAGATTTGCAGTTCTAGTTCGTAAAAAGGATTCAATTGCTCTGGTGCCAAATTGTTTCTGTATACAGGTGTATAAGCTGGTTACATCCATCGTTACAATCATCAAATCATCGGACCAACCGAAATCCTCAAACTTGTTAAGTATATCCTTACTATCCTATATATAAGCAGGTAAATTGTGTACAAACAGTTGCAGGAACACATCCACATATTCAAACAGCCTCTCAGTAGGAGAGGAAATACCTGAAATTATTGGTCTCCCTGGGGGAAACATACCCCCATTATGTATTTTTGGCAACATATATATGCTGGGAAAACGTGGATCCTTAACCATAAGATAACTATATTCCTCTTCCGTAATCAAGCCACTTTCACACCAATCAATTAGACGCAGGTTGATATATTCACTTAATGCTTTCATCGGATTATCCAGGATATATTCATAACAGACACAATCTGAGAGTTGTCTGTTAATTTAATGGATGTAGTCAATCCTGTTCATTACAACTACATTGCCTCCCTTATCTGCTTCCCTGATTACTATAGTTTGATCAGATTTGAGTGTCTGTAGTGCGAGTCTCTCTACTTTAGTCAAATTATTACCTCTAAATTTTGAATTGGTGGATTTCTCCACACATCTGTGCAAATCCTTGGTGACCCTCTTACGAAAAAGATCAATGTTGCGATGTGTCTATGTGGCACACACTTTTAACTTGGTTTTAGTCCACTATTTACATGCACATTTTCCTCAATCCCCAAGTCCTTTCTTAAATTATCAATGTCAACCAATTCATTATCGGGTAATGACATCATAAGTTGCAGATCATATGAGTCAGAGACAGAATGTGACGGCACAGAGAATGCCTCAATGGGTAATGTCAATGGCATATGTATGGAGTTAAAATGATCCTTTAATGTAAGTAAACATGTAAATTTAAACAAATCAACAAAAACATCAACCGGATCATTAATTTGAGTAGGACAAAAGCCCAAGCCTTTACTCAAAATGTCACATTCAGCTTCCTTAAGTACATGGTCAGACAAGTTAACAATGACCAATTTGGTACCATGCGTTGTATGGTCCACTGAACCTGATGGTTCTGACATAAGTGCATTCACCAATCCATATTTTTCTAATTCCTCTTGGAACATGTTTGTACCTCTTGGGGCTCTGATCCCATGCTTTTGCTTCCATTTCCCCCTGCCCCCTTCTGGCCTTTGTACTTTTCTTAATAGTTTGTTCCCCAACCTTAATCTCACCATTTCCACTAAAAAAGTTGATAGACTCTGTAGTAAAGAAGCTGATGCGACCCCTTCATTTGAGACAGCACTCTCCAAAGAGACCATAGAGCTGCCACTAGCTGATTCGCTATCAGTAATTTCCCCACGTGTTCTTTTAACCGCACCCGGGGTTCTCAAATTATCATATTTCTGTGCCAATGTATAAATCCTTCCATCCTTATAATCCATATAATCTCTTTTACTTTTTTCTTAATTTCTTATCATGTAAGTATGTCTGGTATTCTTCCATTATTTTATCCAAAATGTCATCATTCTTTTTTATAACATCTTTTAAAGTCATAATCTAAATACTCTTCTCAATCTTATCTATTTCAAACAGCAATTTTTCAGTTTTGCAAAAGTCATGAAGTTGGAGGCCTCTGTTCCTAAGGGGACCACTCTGATGCATATGTTATTGTGGGGGTTATTCTAACTTTGGAGGAGTGTTAATCCGTCCCAAAAGTGACGGTAAAGTGACGGATATACCACCAGCCGTATTACGAGTTCCATAGGATATAATGGACTCGTAATACGGCTGGTGGTAAATCCGTCACTTTTCCGTCACTTTTGGGACGGATTAACACCTCCTCCAAAGTTAGAATAACCCCCTGTGTCTGCTGCAGTTTTCAAGGTTTTCCTGTTTCATTTGTAGGTCCACATTTTGTTCTTCTAGTATTTGAACTAGTTGCCATAGCATTTTCTGGTCCTCAATTCTTGAGTCTAATGTGTGTTCCAGATTATCAACATCAGCTTTTTAGCTCTTATAGACAGGATTCAAAGTTGGAGTGCAATAGTACAATGTTCAACCAGATCTTTGCCAAGTAGCGCTTTATGTTGTCTTGCATGATTGGTGTGCTTGCAGGGGCTGGTTTCTGTGTGTTTTCTTTATTGTGCTTACTCTTGACCAAAGTGTCAACGTCCAGGAGCTGATTCTAGAGTAGAAGGCACTGGAAAGCTTTGTGTCAAGACTGAGGGCTTCACACAAGGAATGGGACCCAGAGGGTCTCACTTGTCAACAGGGCCTTCGTCCCATGACTTAGGGGGTCATTCTGACCTCGGCGGTAAAAGGCCCTTACCGCCGGTCAGAAGTCCGCCATACTACCGCCGCGGCCGCGGTAGACCGCCACGGTCATTCTGACCACCAACTGTGAAACCGCCAAAAATCCGACATTCAAGGAAGGCCGCCACATCAGCGGGCCGTGGAAAACTGGAGATGAACAAACCTCCACCGTCACGCCAACACAAACACGCCCATGCCATTCTGACCCACGAATCCACGCGGCGGTCTTTCAACCGCGGTATTTCATTGGCGGTACACACCGCCGCGGTCAAAATACACACCCAGCTCCAAAACACTGCCACATTGGACATTCTGAAATACGCACACCTGAGACACATACAAACAACGCTCCCACACATCCAATCAACTATAAAACACCCACCCACAAACCCCCACTAGTTGGAAATCGGAGCGAAGGCGAGAGCGAGAGAGATAGAGATAGCGAGCACAGCAATAGAAAACCCCAACACACACAGGAACCCAACTTCATCACCCACACCACATCTACGCACACATCACCACATATCACCACGCACATCACCACAAACACCACCCCACACCTCATCCACACCACCCCATGGCACACCAAAGACACCCAAGGTTTTCGGATCAAGAACTCCGGGTCATGGTGGAGGAAATCATGAGGGTTGAGCCCCAGCTCTTCGGCACACAGGTGCAGCACACCACCATAGCAAGGAAGGGTGAGCTATGGCAAAGGATCGTAGACAGGGTCAACGCTGTGGGACAGCATCCCAGAAATCGGGAAAATATCAGAAAGCGATGGAACGACCTACGGGGGAAGGTGCGCTCGATGATCTCCAGGCACAACATCGCTGTGCAGAAGACTGGCCGCGGACCCCCACCCACCCCACCCCAATTCACAGCATGGGAGCAAGAGGTGGTAAACATCCTGCATCCTGATGGCCTCGCTGGAGTACACGGAGGAATGGACTCTGGTAAGTCGAATCTCAACTACTTCACCCCCCCCAACCACCAGCATGCCAACCCCCCCCTCCCTCACCTCCAATATCACCCCCCAGCACATAACCTCCCTGCCAATGTCTCACCACCACAACCCACCCTAAACAACACCAACCCCTAAATGCCAACACAAACCATAGACAGCCACCACCAAAGCATGACCATTGCACATACCCATACACCACCCCCAAACCCTCACAACACCTCCCACAAGGGAATGCCAGCACTGGGGGACAAGAGCACTCAAAATGCACGCCATGGCACACACAGAAACAATAACCATACTCCTTCACCCCTGCAGGGCCCGAATGCCAACACACCGCCACGGAGGGTCCAGAGATGTCCATCCCAACCCCAGAACAGGCCCCCAGCGAGGACAGCAGCTCTGTCGACCTAGAACCTGACGACCAGCCCGGACCATCGGGGACCTCTGGACAGTCGGTTCCCCACACACAGACACAGGCCACAGCAGACCCAAACCCCTCTGGGAACACCAGCACAGCTCCCACCCAGCGGGCCCATGCCTCTGTCTCGCGGACGCGTCAATCAGCGGTGTGTCCGTCACTACAGGGCACCCAGGCTGACCCAACACCCCAACAACAACAGGGACCTGGGGGCAGTGGTAGTGGGCACACCGTCCAGGGGACAGAGGCCCGGGGAAACAGGGCAACTGGGAGGGCTGCTGTGCGACAGGGGGGGAGGACAGGCCCAGGGAACCGACTCTCCAAGAGGCCCTCACCACCATCATGGGAGCATACCATCACTCCCAGGAGACGATGGCGACGGTACTGGCCAGGTTCACCGAGATCCAGACACAGCAGGAGGAACGGTACATGGGGTTCAGCAATGAACTCCGGGACATCGCTACCGCTATGGGGACCATAGTCCAGGCCCTCAACCGGATAGAAACCACATTGCAGGACCATGTGGCACCGCAAAGGGCCCCTGTCACTAGCCAGGAACAGCCTACCACCTCCGCCGGCGCTAGTGGTCAGGAGGCCCCCACACAACGACGGGCCCCCAGAACCCCACCTCCTGCTGAAGAACAACCACCCCGCAAGAGGAACCTGAGATCTCAAAGGAAGACAGAGTAGGATGCCGAGACCCCCGCCAGCCTAATATCCCCCCGGATGTCATTCCACTGTCCCACAGTGTCACCCTGTCCAACCCTGAACTGCCCCTGCTCCATCCTTCCACAGCCATATGAACAATGCACCTGTGCGACCGAGAACTGGACTCTGCCATGGACATAACTCCGCCCTCACCCTTCACCGTTTTAATACCATGTACCAATATATAGCACTAAAAATAAATCACTCATTGCACATAAATCATTCTGGAGTCAGCCTGTATTAATTACAAATGTATAACACATTACTTATCAATAATGTTCTGTAATTTATGTGTGGACAACATACCGATGTCTATAAGCATTAGTCCATGGGCTAACCAAGCTGAAGTCACGCAGTGGGTCATACAGCACTGAAAAGGGAAGGGATAAGTAAACTTCAGTTTAAAAGAACTGGGGGGAAATACACAAAGTAAAGATGCAGGGGGCATTCAGTAAAAGTTAAATGGCGTGGGTGATTCCTACCTGTGTGCTACTGAAAATACTGTTGGATAACTCTGTCCCTGTTGTCTGGGTCGTTCTCTTCATCTTCCTCATCTTCACTCTCCGCAGGCTCCACAGCTGCTTCAACCCCACCATCTGGACCATCCTCCTGCAGGAAGGGCACCTGACGTCGCAATGCCAGATTGTGAAGCATACAGCAGGCCACGATGATCTGGCACACCTTCTTTGGTGAGTACATCAGGGATCCCCCTGTCATATGTAGGCACCTAAACCTGGCCTTCAGGAGGCCAAAGGTTCTTTCAATGATCCTCCTAGTTCACCCATGGGCCTCATTGTACCGTTTCTCTGCCTTGGTCCGGGGATTACTCACTGGGGTCAATAGCCAAGGCAGGTTGGGGTAACAAGAGTCACCAATTAGCCACACACGTTGTCTCTGTAGCTGTTCCATCACATAAGGGATGCTGCTATTTCGCATCACATACGCGTCATGCACTGACCCAGGGAACATGGCATTCACATGGGAGATGTACTGGTCAGCCAAACAGACCACCTGAACGTTCATCGAATGGTAACTTTTCTTGTTTCTGTACACCTGCTCATCGTCTTTTGGGGGTACTAAAGCCACATGGGTCCCATCAATGGCACCAATTATGTTGGGGATATGTCCAAGGGCATAAAAATCACCCTTCACAGTGGCCAAATCTACCTCCTCAGGGAATACAATGTAGCGCTGCATGTGTTTCGTCAGGGCAGACAACACTCTAGACAAGATTTTTGAAAACATAGGCTGAGACATTCCAGATGACATGGCCACTGTTGTCTGGAATGAGCCACTTGCCAGAAAATGGAGGACTGACAGAACCTGCACTAGAGGGGGAATTCCTGTGGGTTGGCGGATGGGGGACATCAGGGCTGGCTCCAGCTGGGCACACAGTTCATGTATAGTGGCTCGGTCAAGTCGGTATCGTAGTATGATGTGGCGTTCTTCCATTGTCGACAGGTCCACCAGCGGTCGGTACACGCGAGGATTCATCCTTCTCCTCGCAAGTCCCAGCGGACGGTGCCTAGGAAGGACAACATGGAGCACAGAGTCAAGCAAGTCACAGGTACGTTCACCACTGCATGCATAGCAGACGATTATCTGTGTATTGAAAGGCGTGTATGTGTGGCAATGCAAGGCCTAGGCCTGTGTGACGCAGTACAAATTATGCCATGTGGGCCCTTGAAATGGCGGCTGCCTGACCTGTGAAGTGGGACAATGGGATGTGAGGTCAATGCGCTGGCGTGGCACACCGTGGCGGTAGGCGGTCGAAGACCGCTATACGAAGCCGCATTGGCTAACATTGAAGCCTATGGGTTTCAGGAGCCAATAATGAGGTGCGCCGGCGGTCGCGGTACGCACAGCCGCGGTACGCACCGCCGCGGGTGTGACCGCCATTTTCTATCTGCTTAATCACTCGAGACCTGATCTTCCACAGGAGAGGACCTATACTGCAAGTGCTGCTGTGACCTCGGTCTGGAAGCGACGATGGCTGCTGCGACTGGGGAAAGGGCCCCCGCCTTCAGTTCCGAAGAGTTGGAGAAGCTCGTGGACGGGGTCCTCCCCCAGTATGCGTTACTCTACGGTCCTCCAGACCAACAGGTAAGTCCACTGGGTGCACATTGAATGGGCTATGCCTGTGTGGAGTGGGGTGGATGCTAAGTTGGTGGGGTGGGGGGCGAATGAGGAGTGCAACGCACGACAGATGAGAGCATGTGCCATATGGCAAGGTTGGGGAGGGGGGGCCAATCGCATCTAACATGCAGGAATATGATGATTTCTCCTTCCCACCCTGTACATGTCAAATAGGTCAGCGCCCATCAGAAAGTGGACATATGGCGTGCCATCGCCAAGGAAGTCCGGACCCTGGGGGTCCACAACAGACGGGGCACCCACTGCCGCAAGAGGTGGGAGGACATCCGCCGCGGGACCAGGAAGACCGCCGAGTCACTGCTGGGGATGGCCTCCCAACCTAGGAGGGGTGCCAGTCGTACCCTGACCCCCCTGATGTCCCGGATCCTGACGGTGGCCTACCCTGATTTGGATGGGCGCTTGAGGACATCACAGCAGACACAAGGGGGTGAGTATCATCACATTCTGCTATCTCTCTGCGCAGTGGAGGCGTCTGGGTGGGGGAGGAAGGTTGGGGGTGACATTAGGCCAGGGCGCTTTCTGTAGTGTAGTCCTCTCCTTTAGGCATGGCCCTGTGCTCCCGGCCCCCACCTCTGTAGGGTGACAAGTACAGCTATCGATGGTCCAGCATCACACATGTGCGCCTTTGTCATCTCTAGACCTGTTGTCCTAGTCAGAAGTACTGAGTAGTGTACCCCGAATGCGCGGCTTAGTGCATGAGGCTCCTGTGTCTGTCCTCTCCGCCAACGGTGTTGACATTGCATGCACTCAACCTGGTCTTCGTTTTTCTCCCCCCACCCTTCTTCTTCGTCTTCTTGTGCATGTGTGCATTAGCATCATCAGGCGGCGGAGATTTGGCATCGGAGCACGAGGGAGCTGCAAGTCACAAGGCCCCGGTGGGACCAGGAACAGACACCGAGAGCACCAGTGATCCGGAGGGCGAGGGGAGCACCACAACGGGGACCGGTGGTGACACCAGCGACAGTGACACGTCCTCGGATGGGAGCTCCCTAGCGCTGGCGGCAACATCCGGGCCCCCGCCTCTACAGGTACAGCCGCCACCCAGCGCACCAGCCCCGCCCTCCCAGCAGCCCCTCAGCCTACGCTCCGTGCCCGCTCGCCCAGGAAGGCGGGCGTCTCCTTCGCCCCAGGCACCTCAGCCCCTGCCCCTGTTACTCCTGCTGCCCTCAGTGAGGAGGTCATTGATCTCCTCAGGACACTCATTGTTGGGCAGACTACCCTTTTGAATGCCATCCAGGGGGTAGAAAGGGAGGTGCATCGGAGCAATGCCTACCTGGAGGGCATTCATTCGGGTCAGGCTGCCCATCAACGATCGTTCAATACTCTGGCCTCAGCACTGACGGCAGCCATTGTCCCTGTTTCCAGCCTCCCTCTTCTGACTGCCTCCACCCTGTCTCTGTCTCCTGTTCCTCAGCCTATCCCATCCACACCATCAGACCAGCCTGCACACACCTCAACACCCAAGGGCAGCTCATCCAGACACAAGCACCACAGAACCCACAAGCATTCATGCAAGCAACACCCAGATGCAGACATTCCAACAGTCACTACCACCTCTGTGTCCCCCTCCTCCTCGTCTTCCTCCTCCCTCCCTGTGACGTCTACACTCACACCTGCATGCACACCACCATCAGCCAGTGCTTCCATCACCAGCACACCCTCCAGTCCAGTCCGCACACGTGCAGTCACCACCCCCACTGCCATTTACACGTCCCCTGTGTCCTCTCCCACTGTGTCTGTCACCCCCTCTTCCAAGACACACAAACGCAGGCAGCCACCCACCCAACAGCCATCCACCTCACGACAGCCTCCAGCACATGCACCTGCACCCAAAGACAGCACACCTGACTCTCCTACAACCACATCCTCTTCCTCCACTTCCATGTCCACTTCTCCTACCTTTTACCTTGGTCCTAAGAAACTTTTCCTTGCTAATCTTGACCTCTTTCCCTCCACTGACCCACCCCCTCCATCTGCAAAGAGTCCCAAGAGCACCTCAGCCACCACCAGCCCAGCTTCGAGTGTCACTGTGGTGCATGGGTTATGGAGCCCACCCTTTGCCAGCAGTGACACCTCAATCAGCAGCAAGGGGACAGCCAGCCCCCCACCAGGCAAGAAGACCAGGAAGCTGAAGGGCCGCCGTGAGAGGACTGACACGGCTGCCCCCAAGGAGCCAAGTTCGCCCACTTCACCAGCCACAACAGCTAGGGGAGGCAAGGGCCCGAGAGCCCCATCTAAGGAGCGAAAGGGCAGCAGGGCGGAAGAGTCAGCCAGCAGGAGCGCGGAGCAGGAGGGGCCCACAAGCCCCATCCCGGGTGTTAGGAAGGACACCAAAGGGCCCAGGACTCCGTCACCGAAGGGTCCAGCAACAGCACAGTTGGAGGGCGACTGAGCACGGAGTCCAGGCCAGGTCTGGCTCCCTTGACCTACTGGACGAGCACCGCTGAACAGGGCCCCGCCGTGCAGAAGAGCACCGCTGAACAGGGCCCCGCCATGCAGAAGAGCACGGCTGAACAGGGCCCCGCCGTGCAGAAGAGCACCGCTGAAGAGGGCCCTGCCGTGCAGAAGAGCACCGCTGAACAGGGCCCCGCAGTGCAGAAGAGCACGGCTGAACAGGGCCCCGCCGTGCAGAAGAGCACCGCTGAACAGGGCCCCGCCGTGCAGAAGAGCACCGCTGAACAGGGCCCCGCCGTGCAGAAGAGCACCGCTGAACAGGGCCCCGCCGTGCAGAAGAGCACCGCTGAACAGGGCCCCGCCGTGCAGAAGAGCACCGCTGAACAGGGCCCCGCCGTGCAGAAGAGCACCGCTGAAGAGGGCCCCGCCGTGTAGAAGAGCACCGCTGAACCGGGCCCCGCCGTGCAGAAGAGCACCGCTGAACAGGGCCCCGCCGTGTAGAAGAGCACCGCTGAACAGGGCCCGCCATCTCAAGCACCGCTCCGCTGGGCCCTTCATCTCAAGCACCGCTCCGCTGGGCCCTTCATCCCAAGCACCGCTCCGCTGGGCCCTTCATCTCAAGCACCGCTCCGCTGGGCACCGCCGTCTCAAGCACCGCTCCGCTGGGCCCTTCATCTCAAGCACCGCTCCGCTGGGCCCTTCATCCCAAGCACCGCTCCGCTGGGCCCTTCATCTCAAGCACCGCTCCGCTGGGCACCGCCGTCTCAAGCACCGCTCCGCTGGGCCCCGCCGTCTCAAGCACCGCTCCGCTGGGCCCCGCCGTCTCAAGCACCGCTCCGCTGGGCCCTTCATCTCAAGCACCGCTCCGCTGGGACCCGCCGTCTCAAGCACCGCTCCGCTGGGCCCTTCATCTCAAGCACCGCTCCGCTGGGCACCGCCGTCTCAAGCACCGCTCCGCTGGGCCCCGCCGTCTCAAGCACCACTCCGCTGGGCCCCGCCGTCTCAAGCACCGCTCCGCTGGGCCCCGCCGTCTCAAGCACCGCTCCGCTGGGCCCTTCATCTCAAGCACCGCTCCGCTGGGCCCTTCATCCCAAGCACCGCTCCGCTGGGCCCCGCCATCTCAAGCACCGCTGCGCTGGGCCCCGCCGTCTCAAGCACCGCTCCGCTGGGCCCTTCATCCCAAGCACCGCTCCGCTGGGCCCCGCCGTCTCAAGCACCGCTCCGCTGGGCCCTTCATCTCAAGCACCGCTCCGCTGGGCACCGCCGTCTCAAGCACGGCTCCGCTGGGCCCTTCATCCAAAGCACCGCTCCGCTGGGCCCTCCATCCCAAGCACCGCTCCGCTGGGCCCCGCCGTCTCAAGCACTGTTAACGGTTCACTGTGCCCACCATGCATCCTCCTTGACCAGTGGAGACTGTAATCCACCTGATGGACTGTGGCTTTGCACTCCCCAGGATTGATCAGTGGGCAAGCCACCCACTGTAGAGACTTGAGAGACTGTGGCTTTGCACTCCCCAGGATGGCCGAGTGGGCAAGCCACCCACTGTAGAGACTTATGAGACTGTGGCTTTGCACTCCCCAGGATTGATCAGTGGGCAAGCCACCCACTGTAGAGACTTGTGAGACTGTGGCTTTGCACTCCCCAGGATTGATCAGTGGGCAAGCCACCCACTGTAGAGACTTGTGAGACTGTGGCTTTGCACTCCCCAGGATTGATCAGTGGGCAAGCCACCCACTGTAGAGACTTGAGAGACTGTGGCTTTGCACTCCCCAGGATGGCCGAGTGGGCAAACCACCCACTGTAGAGACTTGAGAGACTGTGGCTTTGCACTCCCCAGGATGACCGAGTGGGCATGGTGGCCCCTTCGTGGATCTGGCGTCGTGGACTCATGTGGCTGTGGTGTCCCCCCCTTCCCTTCCCCCTGAGGTGCCTGTAGTTATTTCATCAGATGCCCCTGCAGTGTTCTCTCCAAAGGACTCAGGTCTCCTGTGTGGGCTTTGCCCTTGTGTTGCTACACTTTGACCCACGGACACTTTGAATCTCGTTAGTTGTGCAGGACTTATTGCCTCGGTTTTTCGTATGAACTGGATATTGAATTTGGATTTTGGAGTTGTTATTGCTATTTGACCGTGACTTATCAGTGGTTTTTTTTCCCATAAATTTTGAGTCACTATTTAATTATGTCCTTGTTTTCTTTACGGGGGTTTGGGTTGTTTCACTGTGACTTGTTGCTCTGCATTGGTGTGTACATGGTTTGGGGGGGTGGGTGTATCGCGTATGTGTGTGCACGTGACCTTTCGTCCTCCCCCCTCCCCTGTCTCGTAGGTGCAGTACTCACCGTTGTCGTCTGCGGCGGCGTTCGTACTCGTGGTAGATGAGCAGGTAGACGAGAGCAGGTAGGATGTTTAATTCGGGTTCCATGCTGTCCTCCTTCCTCGTGGAGTGCATAGAGGTGCGCGTTTTCCCGTTCGTAGTCTGTTTCCGCCGTGTTTTTATCGGTGGTGCTCCCGCCCCGGAAAAGGTGGCGGATTGGCCGGTCATGATAGTGTGGGCGGAACATTGTCTGCCGCCTGTCTGTTGGCGGTGACTGCCGCGCTGTTTGTCGGTCCCGCCGTGGCGGTCGGAGTGTTAATGTGGCGGTCTCTGTTGGCGGTTCCCGCCAGGGTCAGAATTCCATTTTTTGGACCACCGGCCTGTTGGCGGGTTGGCCGCCGCTTTATCACCGACCGCCAGGGTTAGAATCACCCCCTTAATGGTGGGATTATCTGTTGAAGGGAGAGGATTCTGTAAGGGCAGCAGAACGTCCCTATGTCAGTGGATGACTTGTGTCCCTTTTCAAATATGTTGGAAGGGGTGGTTGTCATTAATCCCTCTGAGGGGTGCTGTGCTGATGGCAGTTTACCAAGCTCTTGCCCGTTGAATACAATGTTTTATTCTTCATCCTGGCAGGTGGACTTATATTGGTTAGAACTGCAGGAAGACATAGCTTTCCGGAAATCTGTCCATTAGAATGCTTTGAGGGATAGAGAGCTCTTTGTGGGGTCTCCACCCCGGTTGGTAACTCACTGGTTGAAGGAAATGTGGCCAGGGGCTTTCCGCAGGTGCTTGTGGTTTTGTGGGAGGGGAAGGTCATCGTGCAGAATCTCCAGTTTCTGTGAGTCTTTAGGCATGGCCTTCTCAGTAGCTTTACTGCTGTTCAGAGTCCTGTCTGAGTTTCCCTCTTTTGTCTCTTCCCAGGCCGTTCAGGTATGCAAAATGGCATCTATTGTGACCCGCCACTGACCAGCGGTGCTCTGTGGATTTCCAATGCATGCTCATGAACCTGGACACCACTCTTCTCCAGACTGATTGTTGGACTGACCACAACCAGTGGGATATGGGCCCATCCTGTTCCCTTTCCCCTAAATAGTTGACCACTGAGCGTGGGTTGCAGACAGGAGGTAGGGATGCACTTAACAGTACCTCCCATCTTCAGTATTGACTGTGCTCCTTGCTCCCTAAAGCCAACAGCGGTGGAGGTATGACCCAGCCGCTTTTCCCACTGATTGGTTCTTGCAATCTCTGTGCTGGGCCGCTCTTGTCTCCAAGATGACGGCTAGGTTATGTTGCTGCAGTGGCAGTTTGCAGATCTGGCAGGCCAGTTTTGACAGCTTTCCAGTCCAGTCCAATTTTCTGGGGGAGGCGGTTGATAGTTCTCAACCACCAGCACCACATTTGTGGGTTGAAGCCTTCAAATTAGGAGTGCGTTTCTTCAGTTTCCGGCCGAGGTGTAGGAGAGCTCTAGTTAGCAGCATACGACTTCATGCTTAGCTTGGCCACATCCATGCCTCATTTATTTTAACTCAGCTCTATGTGGTTTGGTCAAACCTTTCCTGACGTGTTGTAAATGAGGTTTCACTTATTTTGTATTCATTGTGACTATCTGTGTTTCTGATGAATGGATGTTAGATTATTAGGTCTAACTGTGTAAGGTTTATGTGTAAAACTCAAACAGCACAGCACACATCACACAACATATAGGCTGCAGAGGGTAGTTTGGGTTCATTTTCTTTAGTAGTTGTTGTGAATGATCAAGCCCCGTTAGACATTGGCTTCCCGGGTTGCCCTTGAACTGATACTATGGTGATTGAAAATCAATTGATTCTGAAGGTGATCTTCTCATCCTGTCGGCACAAGACAGGTGAAGACGGAAACAGGTATTTATACAATTAAAAAGCATATGGGGCATATTTATAGTCCCCTAGCGCCGCCCAGCGTCATCACTTTTTTTAACATTAATGTGCCACAATGAGGCCAAAATCCTAGCAAAATATTTACAGAGTGGCACAATGCATGCATTGCACCACTCTGTAACCTTATGTGATACATTATGCCTGTGCCAGGCATAATGTATGCAAAGGGGGAGCCAATAAAAATTGCGCCAGGAAATCTATGAGATTTCCTTGCACCATTTGTTATGGCACTTTTAACGCCTGCTCAGAGCAGGCAATCCGGGGGGGCTTCCATTATTTTTAATTGGCCCTTATGTACTCTGCAGGAGTAGCGCCAATATTTTGGCACTCCTCCTACAGAGTATATCAATAGCATCAAGTAAAATTACGCTATTGCCCCCTACCCTGTGCCATGATGCGCTGTATTTTAAATACAGCGCACACATGGTGGCAGTGGGGGGGGCGCTAAGGAGCACAGGGAAAGTGCCACTCAGTGCAGCGCCACTTTCCAAAAATCTGTCCCTAGTTACATTTAGTCTACGATCTGGCAATTCAAATATTGGAAAGTTCAACACATTAAATTATTTTACTTTCCATTGAAATAAAGGCTTGTAAATGAATTTAAACTAGAGACAAGATTATCAAATTCGCAAAATAATTAACTCGAAGCTCCTGGGACAATCAAACATACACAGATTCACACAACTCATGTGCTAGTATTTCTGGCAACGGCATCAAAGGTCAAGTGGATGCCATGGAATCTAGAAAAAAGTAATGGAAGATAATTTCAGAGGTGCAAACTGAAAGGAGTCTGGCACATTAGAAAGGGCAAGTTGTGTTTGTTAAATAAGAAATGGATACAATGGGAAAATGCATGGGTAATTTAATATAAGAATATAAAGTATAAGAATGGAAAGCCCCATAATGTTAATGACACATGAAAGATTGTTTTGACTATTTTTAGGCTATCATGCCAAAAAACGTAAATACACAAACATGCTAGCACACACAGACAGAATTTACAGTTAGTGAGGCGTGATTAAAAATTGTAAGCCCCGCTCATTTTGAGGACGTGTTTACATGTCAACGTTCAAAGCTTTGTCATTCAAATAAGACATGTTTAACAATCAGTTATATGTGTAGGTGGCCCATATATTTTTCTGCTGATACCTGTAGGTGAAAGGCCACAAAACAGCCACAGGTCGTTTTACTTTTTTCAGTCACATGGCTGACCCCACGCCCACTGGAAACTCTCACCTCTCTGCATTTAAGATCTAAGGGCCAGATGTAGCAAAGAAACATTTTGCGACTTGCAAATAGCGAGTCATAGCGACTCGCTATTTGCAACTCACAAAATGTTACGCAGTACGGTGTCTCAGACACCGTCTGCGAGTCGGTATGGGGTAGCAATGACCCACCTCATTAATATTAATGAGGTGGGTCGCAAATTGCGGCCCCATACCGACTATGGGCACACGCAAACATGGAGGCCTGCTGTAGTCAGCAGACCTCCATGTTCGTGACTGCTTTTAAATAAAGCAGTTTTTTTTTTTTAAGTGTAGCCCGTTTTCCTTAAAGGAAAACGAGCTGCACTTAAAAAACAATCCGAAACCTTTAGTTTCGGTATTTTTTCAGGGTGGGTAGTGGTCCCTTGGACCACTACCTGCCCTGAAAAAATAATTTGGCGTCCATTCACAAAGAGGAAGGGGTCCCATGGGGACCCCTTCCAATTTGCGAGTGGGTTACCATCCACTTCAAGTGGATGGTAACTGCAACACCATTTGCGACCGCATATGCGGTCGCAAATGGTATTGCATACCACTAGGAATCGCAAATAGGAAGGGAACACCCCTTCCTATTTGCGATTCTGAAATGCATTTTGCGAGTCGGTCCCGACTCGCAGAATGCATTTCTGCATTGGAAACACCCATTTGCGAGTCGCAAACGGCAGATTTTGCCGTTTGCGAGTCGCAAAGTGTTTCCTGCATCTGGCCCTAAATTCTTAATTTTCCTCATACATTTTGATCACTGCTTCCAAGATACTAATCTGTTTACCCATCATTCTTGTAAGCAAACTAGTCTTGCTATGGAAGACTATGCATCTATTTTTCAATAGAAATTGAGACATAAAGGTAAGTTGCCTTTGCTTTAGTGGCAATGCTTTCTACGATGTGGAAACCTGAGCAGAAAAAGCAGATCTGCCCACATAATTGATCCACATATATATCATACTGGACATTGTGTCTTGAGTTTTGAAAGAGTTTAACATCCATCTGGGGTTGTATTTCATTGCATGTCTTATCCAAAAGCGGGGTACTCATTCATAGCATAACTGGTCCCTCATAACTTGATAAGTTCGTCAGTTCAGTGTTTCAGATGACTGTCAGTTCAAAGACCTCAGCGTGGAAGTGTTCAACCTTCAATTTAACACACTTTGGTAGGTAGCCTTGTGCACACAATACAGAACAAACGCGGTGTAAAACATAAAAGATATCTCAAGAAGTGGGGGATATATGCAATTTAAAGTGAAACAAAGTACAGAGCTATGTAAAAAAAATAACAAATAAAAAACAAACAAAAAACAATGAACACATTTTAGGCCTGCCTTGAGACAGCTCTAGCTAACTGTCGGAGCTAATGTAAAGAAGAACAAGCATTTGCAATGAATGGGTCTCGCGTTTACTCGAGTTAAATCTATTGGCGTAGTATATTCCTAACTGGACTTTTCTTGCCACACAAACTGAAAATAAAAAGTACAACAGTTGATTTTACCGAGCCCATTCAAAGCGCTATAGCCCTCCTGAGCGTGAACATGAAGGGGAGACATAAAAGGAAAAAGGTCAAAGTTATCCCAAAAGTGCAATTATCCATGCAACATGGTCATCCCCTAGGCAGCAGTGGTGTCTTCTCTGTGTGGGCGGAGGAACGTCGCCCCCTGCATGCAGCTCCAAATCTTTTAAAGAAAATGATAATAAGCTATGTTTAATATTGTTTTCTTTAAAAGGGGTTGGGCACGGGGTGACGTGCACTGAGGGGGAGTGCCCAGCATGCCCCTCCACAGCGCATATGTGTTTGGCCAGCAGTCTCTGGCTGGGCACTCCCCCTCTGAGCAGCGTCAAGATTGGCGTATGGCAGGCTGGGAGTGTGTGCCTGCAGAGGCAGAGGAGCACCGAGGGACAGGGAGTGGCATTCCGCCCCGCGCCTCCCAACCTCACCCCTTCCACGGCCCGTGAGCTGCAACTGCTAGGCAGTAACAAAACTGCCACAAGGAGGAACAAACGTAAAGCATTTACCAATGAAAACAAGGGATTTTTGAAAGGCAAGCCCATGAAAGCGTGAGAGTGATGGGCGTGTGATGGGTGCGGTTAAAAGCCCAGATACATACCAACACGTCGGAAAAGCAGCACTTGCACACTGCTATGTTCGACATTAAAATATACAGAGGGGATTCCGTGAACCACCTTCACCAATTGTTTTCTTGGCCATTTGCTGTTTAGCACTGTTCTTTCCTTTTTATGATTAGTGTGCATCTCACGCTTTGGAAGTGATCAGTGTGCATTCAACGATGTGGGACTAGGGACAAAAGGTAATGGCTTAAGGCATTGAGCTGTTTGTTAATTTTAAGCAGTGATGAGTGAACTTTAAAGGAGATTGTTACTTTCATAATAGCAGGGCGGATGTCCCCCGTTCTGCACTGCACAGGGTTAGTTATGGGTAGTACTTCACCAGTGGGTCAGGTGCTGCAGGGGCCCAATTTATTGGCAGTCATTGTGGCCATTTTGGTACTCATGCTCATAAACGAACCTTGAGTTGAAAGTAGTGGCTACCATCCTGCAGTATCACTGTTTCGATCTGGGCAACATAATCTGGGCTAGTGCGAAATGTGGTAACAAAACCAGTATGAACATTTCAAGATTGACACCACATACAGGAACAGTGATGCAGGGCACTGATGCTGCCCAACTGATGGAGCAGTGGATTTTTCAGAAGGAGAGACATGAAGCTGCAAGGGAAAAGTTGCTTTTCAATTGATGCTTGAAAAAGATTGCACATTGCCTGCACATACCCTATTGTATTAGGGGCAGCAGTTTTATCATTGTGGCGTTCAAGTGAGTGGCAACTGCTGGGCATATTTAAGAGCCACTAGCTCCACCTTAGCCCTTTTTTTTACACTAAGGATGTGCTAAAGTGGCTTTTTCCACACACCATATTTACAAAGCGGCACAGTGCATGCATTGCACCACTTTGTAACTCCTTGAGCCACATTATGCCTGTACCAGACGTAATGTATGTCAGGTGGCGTTCCATTGTTAAGGGGGGCAAAAAAATGGCACAAAGAAAGCTACAAGAGTTCTTTGCACCATTTTTTGCAGCATTGTTAACGCCTGAACAGAGCAGCCATTAAAATGGGGCTCCCATTGTTTTCAATGGGCCTCTAGGTGCTTTGCAGAATTGGCGGCAACATTTTATATACTATTCCAAGAGCCAAACTATCTTTAAAAATTCTGATGCTAATCCCCTAACTACTGCCATGGTGCACCGTATGTTAAATACAGTGCACACATGGTGGCATAAGGGAGGGGTGCAAGGAAAGTGGTGCTACGCTGGGTACAGCACCACTTTTCTTAAATATGCCTCTGTGTATCTTCCCAGCTGCGCTTTCATCTTTGTGCCTTAACAGTAGCAGTGGTCATTACCATGTGGTCCACCAGCAGGATTGGGAATAAGGTGGATGAAGCATTCAGAGAATCATTAATGAGTTCTTGCACAAAGGGACACAGTCATCTGAATTGGGCTTGGGGCGTGCTGCCAGTTCCGGCACATGTGCAGGGTAAGACTATTAGATGAACAGGCTTATGTGGAGGGTGAGAGATATTCAGAGCAGCAATGTGTGTATTTGCTGCCGAGTTTCAGCAAACAAAGGCTAAGCTTACTTTCTACACTAGTTGCCATCAGCAGAGGCGGCAGCATGATTTGCATCAGCCATTTATTCTGCCTCCCAGCTCCCTGGATTTGAGCCCTTGTGAGCTCCCCATCCTTTTTAACCTAACAAACCTGTTCAGTGGCACTCCTTCATCCCCCCATCCACCATATGTGATGCTTCACCTCCTTGTCGCTCCACGCTCCTTTCATCTGCCTCCAGGTGTTTATCACCCTTCTCCCACAGCCTATGTAACATCTACCCCTTTCTTACTCTTTGCTGCTTCCTAATCCTCCCACCTCCCACCTGCCATCTGTGTTCCTTCCCACTTTTCCCACTGGGAGACTATGGTGGTCATTATGACCTTGGCGGTCCTGCACCACCACGCCTGCGGTAGCGATCAGAATGCCGACAGCATGGCAGTGCAGGACCGCCAAATAAGGACCTCGTTAGTAAACTGGCTGCATCGCAGTCAGTTCACCGCCTGTACCGCCAGGGGGCTGGGACCGCTTGGCTGAAGGTTGACCACCTTCGACCCAGTGGTCCACCTCACACTGCCAGTATAATGAGTATCCTTACTGCCAGGGATTCCGTGGTGGCAGACTGGCCACAGAATCCCTGGTGGTAAGGATACTGGAAACAGGAATACTAAGCCCCACACCCCTGACCCCATCAGAAGCCCCCAAGCATTGACGCACCCCTCCCCTGATTCTCGTACTGAATCCCCATACTGCCCCGATCCACGCATGCACAGACCACACTTAAATACATACACGCAGACATCCACGCTCACTCATTCACACACACATGCACACACGGCCATGACACCCCACACATACACGCATACATAATTCCCCACCCCCTGTATACAGGCATTCACACAAGCACACTGACACTTGCACACACGCACACAAACACACGCAACACCCTCCTCCATGGGCACATGCACACACCTACACACCCATTCACGCACACAACACCCCCCTACCTTGTCGGATGATCACCTTACCTGGTGGTTGCGGTGGTCGTCTAGGAGGGAACGGGGTCCATTGAGCTTGCTCCACCGCCAGCGCCATACCAACACAACACCGCCATGTTGTCCACAATGTTGTAATAAACAATCCCTAATGGTGATTTGGCACTTCTGTGTGGGCTGTGTAATGCAGCACAAACAAAAGTGTCAAAGCGTCATTTTGAAATGATTGTTTATGTGCAGGAAGGGACACATCCCTGCACATAAACCATAATTTCTGGCATTTTGCTCTTTATGTGCATGCTGCAGGATGCAGCAAACATAGAAAAAGCAAAAAACAAGGAGGAATAAAACTATTCCTCCTCATTGCGCCTTGCTAACACCACCCCTTGAGTGGCGTTAGATTGTGTAGCTGTCTCAGGTTTACCAAAACACGTAAATCTGGGGCAACATCAAAATGTAATGGGTGTTGCTGTGGCACGCCAACAGCACTGTACGTCCCTTCCATGCAAAGTGCTGCTTGTGAAGGGGCCATATTTACAAGGTGGTGTTAAGCAACAAAAAGTGGCTTAACGCCACCTTGTAAATACGGCATAGGGCACAGCACAACTGTAGCATCATAAAAGTGACCCTCATGTGGCGCTCATTAATATGCCCTGTTAGAAATGGGGTTTCTGGTTGGCTAGGGTATGCACCTCAGCCAGGCAGAACCTACCCACTCTAGTCAGGGCTTGGGAGTTACACGTCCAAGATAACCCCTGCTCACCCCCTTGGTAGCTTGGCACGAGCAGTCAGGCTTAACCTGTAGGCAATGTGTAAAGCGTTTGCACAACACACAACACACAACACACAACACACGTGACGCAAAATGTACACCACAAAGTAAACACCACATTGACTTATGTAAAAATAATCCGTATTGCACAACACATAATTAGACCAACATTACACGTAAGTAATACCCTGCTACCTTAGCAGTTGTCATAGGGTTACACAAGTTACTAATATTCTGCAAGAATATGCAGTTGTCACATTAGAACACGTAAGTACTCAGAATTCTGCCACATAAGCAGTAGTCAAGAAGTATAGTAAAAGGTAAATGCACTTGTCATGAACAATTCCTAAACAAAAGAACCATTAGCTAATATATCACAAGTCATATGAATACATACCCGCTAGACATGCCCATAAAACGAACTTTTAGCATATATATGCATAATCAGTAAACAGGTAGGAAATAGAAACAGCTCTGAGTCTGTTTTAGGCTCCTAGAGCCTAGATTTTCTAAAGAGTACCTGTTTGCTGGACGAGAAGGCACTTCCAGTGCTTGGAAACGGGCACGGGGGCCCCCGGTGCTCCTGTGCGCAAAACTGGGTCCTTCCTCGTGGTGGGGACCAGCCTCGGCCTCCTCACACCGTGTCCGTGGGGTGGGGGCCGGGCGTGGCCCAGCAACAATTGTGTGGGAAAAGGAAAAAGCGGGAAGGGACCTTCGCCGAGGTCTCCTCTCCCGATTTCCTTGAAAGAGAACAAATTGCCCAGAATCAGGAGCTCCTAGTGCAGCGACCGGGGGAAAGGGAACTCCCTTTCTTCCCTGCGTCCTGCGGGTTAGAGAGGAAGCCGCCCTTGTCCGCGGTGCGGCTGCCTTATGGAGTGACAGGGAAGCAGGGGCCTCCGATGAGGCTCTACATCTGCTTTCCCCCAGGCGGCCGCACCCAATCCGGTGCGCGAGACGCGCTTCTGCTTTCCCTTTCCGAAGGGAAAAGAGCATCGCCCGGGGACACGGTAGGAGCGTACAAGCTCCTTTCTTTTATTTCCTGAAGTGCACCTCACGCTGGAATCCCAAGTGTGGCGCCCGGGCCGCGGCGGTGATTTTTACAAGACAGAGGCGCCGGGGGAGCGCTTGGGGCTCCAATGAAGGCGCTTCACACAGTGCTAGCTTAAATCAGCAGCCTGGGCTGCGGTGGTGAATTTCCTCCTCAGCTATGAATAGAGAGCACTTTTACCAAGCGCTTCAGGCAAGGCTGGGGAGATCTTGGCAGGGGTCAGGGGCCACAACACCCTGCCCCTGGGAACAACCAGAAAAAGCACAGGGCTGGTGGATCCAGCTACAGGCCAGCACAAGGGGTGCAGATGGTGGCAGTTCCTTCTAGTGACCAGGCAGGTCACAGGTCAGCACAGCAACAGCAGTCCAAGGTGGTTTCCTGGTGAGTCCATTCATCAGAGTTCTGTGTCCAATTTCAGTTCCAACAGTGTTCAAATTGTGGGGAAAATTCCCCTGTACTTATAGTCAGTTCTTACAGTGTTTTGCAATGGTAGGGAGAGGAGGTTCCAGCCAGTTACAACTGGTTCTGGGAGTGCCCCCTCTCTCCTTTCAGCACAGGTTCCAAACATCAGTGGGGGGTTAACGACCCTATTGTGTGAGGCCAGGGCACAGTCTTTACAAATGCAGGTGTGCCCCGTCTCTCCCTTCTCTCAGCCCAGGAAGACTTTACAATATTTAGATGCACCTCGGTGTCACCTCCACCCTCCCTGTGTTCAGGCTGTCTGAGAAGTATGCACAAAGCCCCAACTGTCAATCTGCCCAGACGTTGATTGGAGACAAGCTTCAAAACACCAAAGTCATAAGCACAGATAAATGTGCACTTTCTAGAAGTGGCATTTCTGTGATAGTAATAAAAAATACACCTACACTAGTAAGCAGCATTTCTTACCACTGTCACAAACATACCAAACATGCCTATGCTACCCCCCAGAAATCAGACAATACCCCTTACACCTAAGGCAGGGCATTTCCAATGCAATCCTATGAGAGGGCATCACTCACAGCAGTTAGACACCAAGTTAGGCTGTTTGTCACTACCAGGACAGGCCACGCAACATGGCACATGTCCTGCCTTCTACATACATGGCTAGGGCGTACCTTAGGGGTGACTTACATGTAGTAAAAGGGGAGTTCTGGGCCTGGCAAGTAAATTTAGATGCCAGGTCCCTGTGGCAGAAAACTGCGCACACAGGCTCTGCGCTAGCAGGCCTTAGATAGGTTTGACAGGCTACTTCAGTGGCTGGCGCAAGCAGCGCTGCAGGCCCATTAGTACCATTTAATTTACAGGCCCTGGGTATAGGGATACCACTTTACAAGGGACTTATAGGTACATTAAATATGCCAATCAGGTATAATTCAATCATACCAAATTTGTAAGAGAGAGCACATGCACTTTAGCACTGGTTATCAGTGAAAAAGTGCTCAGAGTCAAAACGTCAGCCAACAAAGGTCAGGAAAATAAGGAGGCAAAACCAAAAAGTCTGGGGAATGACCCTGTAAAAGGGCCAGGTCTAACATGCCCCTAAAGCTATATGTTCAAATTACCCAAAATGGGGGCCAACAGTGAGCTGTGACATAACAATTGTGATCTTTATCAATTGTTATTCCACCTTCCCTTGTAAAAAAAAAGTCAACCTTTAACACTCAATAATGATCTGTGGTTATGAATATTGTTAGAAATCGGGTCTTTGGTTGGCAGTCAGGTTACCCCCTGTCCAAGCAAGAACCCTCACTCTACTCAGGGTAAAGTAGAATCACCTTCAGTTAACCCCGCTCATCATCTTGATAGTTTGGTATGAGTAGGTAGGCTTAACTTCAGAAGCAATGTGTAAAGTATTTGTACCAACACACACAGTAAGCAGTGAACCCACCACAAAAGGACACACACAGGTTTAGAAAAATAGGTAATATTTATCTAAACAATACAAATCTGACATACACAAGTCAAGTTATGAATTTATAAACAGAAAGAGTCTTAGGCCCATATTTATACTTTTTTTGCGCTGCATTAGCATCACTTTTTGATGCAAAACCAAACTTACAAAATACAATTGTATTTTGTAAGTTTGTGCCACTTTTGCATCAAAAATGACGCAAATGCGGTGCTATAAAAGTATAAATATGGGCCTTAATTCCTTAGAAAATAGTGAGAACGCTGTTATTGCACAAAAGTACCTGGGCATAGTCAAAATAAAGCAGCACAGGCTAATGTGCATTCGAAAAGGCCAGCGATGCGTCGATTTCTCACTATAAGCAAGAACATGCATCGTTCCTCCTCCCGTCGGCGTATGTTGTTTCTCCTTTCCCCCAAGAGAGTGATGCATGAATCCAGATTGGCACCTCGGTTCCGGGCAGGCTTTGCAGTGATTTTCCACGTCCAGCGATGTTGCATTGCAATCCGGTCATACGGTGTCAAGAAACTGTGCTGTGTGGAGGTTTGCATCGTTAACACCAGCCGCTGTGGGCGATGCGCAATGTTTCTCCAGCTGTATTGTATCATTCTCCCAGCCACCATGCAGGTGGAGAGTCGATCTTAGCCGCGAGCCTGGCGGCGTGACATTTAGCAGCCACAAGGTGGGTGGTGGGTCACATGTTTCACCACACAGCAGTCTTTGTATGGATTTCTGACCTTTTCCACCACATGTACCACTCAAAGCCCCAGAGACAGGTTAGGGCACCTCTTGGCAAGCAGGACTCTCAGCAGAAAGCCAAAGTGCTGGCATGGAGAAGTCTTTGTTGTCCCTGAAACTGCAACAACAGGAGGCAAACTCAGTTCAAACCCTTGGAGATTCTTCACCAGTGGGAAGTCAATCAAAAGTCAGTCTTTGTTCACTCCCAGGCAGAAGCAGCTACTGCAGGCCAACCCAGCAACGTACAGTCACAAGCAAAGGGGCAGTACTCCTCCTCCAGCTACTCCAACTCTACTCCCAGGCAGAGCTTCCTCTTGAATCCAGAAGTAATCTGATTTTCAGGAGTTTTGGGTGCTCTTCTTATACCTGTTTCTTCCTCTGAAATAGTCCTAATTCAAAGAGAAGTCTCTGTTGTTTTCAAGATCCTGCCTAGCCCAGGCCAGGCCCCAGACATACACCAGGGGGCTGGAGACTGCATTGTGTGAGGGCAGGCACAGCCCTTTCAGGTGTAAGTGACCACTCCTCCCCTCCCCTGAGCCCAGATGGTCCATCAGGATTTGCAGACTACACCACAGCTCCCTTTGTGTCACTGTCTAGAGGAGAGGTGCAAACAGCCCAGTAGTCAAATGGACACAGACAGGAAATGCACAAACAGGTAGAGTCACAGAATGTTTAAGCAAGAAAATGCCTACTTTCTAAAAGTGGCATTTTCAAACTCACAATCTAAAAACCAACTTCACTAAAATATGTATTTTTAGATTGTGAGTTCAGAGATCCTAAACTCCACATTTCTATCTGCTGTACTTGCCAAGTCGAATTGGCAGTTTACAACTGCACACACAGACACTGCAGTGGCAGGTCTGAGCCATGTTTACAAGGTTACTAATGTGGGTGGCACATCCAGTGCTGCAGGCCCACTAGTAGCATTTGATTTACAGACCCTTGGCACCTCTGGTGCACTTTACTAGGGACTTACTAGTAAATCAAATATGCCAATCAACAATACAATTTACACAGAGAGCAGATGCACTTTAGCACTGTTTAGCAGTGATAAACTGGCCAGAGCCCTAAAGCGAACAGAAACAGGTCATAAAAAATAGGAGGAAGGAGGCAAACAGATTGGGGATGACCCTGAAAAAGGGCCAAGTCCATTGCAGCCCCCTCCAGCCTAAAGCCAGGGGAGACCAATCAACACCTTGAGGGACTTCCCTGACGGTGGCGATAGAACAGGGACCCAGGCCCATAACAGCAGGGGCACGTTCCAGTTCTATGCCTTTCTGATTTCAGTTGGATCCCTCTATCCATACTCTCAGGGCTCACTAAGCTAACCCCTGGGGAACCCCTCTCATCACCTGCAGATACCATCTGTGCAGCACCTAACCTTACTTTACTCACAGATGTATCCCAGGGGGCAAACAGTACCACCATGGCCAACGCAGTGGTGTGGACCACTCCACCCCTGGGGTGCAACTCTGCCCACCAGGACAGCAAGTCACAATGGCCACTGACAGCTGTCAGGGATGAGAGCCAGGCCCCAGGCCTTTCAAGGCTCTCCAACCACTGTGACTGTGGATAGTGGGGGGCAGTAGCCTCAGGTGACTGGCACCATTTGATCACTCTTCTTCTACCAGGTCAGGGATGACAGCCAGACACTGTTCTTCCCCTCTGGGTCTCTCTACCCTCCCCTTGGAGCAGTACCCACAGAGTCCAGAATTGTCAGACCGCTTGAGGAAGCAGTCCTGCACAATTCTCCCACCAGTGCAGGGATGTTAACCCGCAACTGTTCTTCCAACCTGGGGCCTGTACCTTCAGACTGGGCCAGGGGCAAAGCTTCTCTCCCCCTGCCCTCCCTTCTGGGGTCCAGCACCCCCACCATGGAGAGCCCTCTAGAAGTCACACCGGGGGGGTGATTGGGCCAACCGACCCCCCCCATCAGGTCAGAGTTTATCCTCTACACCTGATCCTCCAGTCTAGGGTCTGTACCCTCAGACTGGACCATTGCCTGACAACTCCAGGGACTTCCTGAGGAGCACACCTACCCCTCTCAAGGTCAGAGCTTACCCCCTGAACCTGACATCCAACCCAGAGTCACCACCCTCAGGCTGGACCACTGCCTGGCTAGCCAGGACTTCCTGAGGAGCACACCTTCCCCCACAAGGAAAACACCTTCCCTAACGGCCACATGAGAGTCTGGCTGGAGGTGGTCTCCTGACCTCTGCCCACCTGGCAGAGCCTGGTTCCCCCAGCCCAGAAATGGTATCACCAAGGTAATTCCTGGGGGGCTGTGACCTCAGAGTTAACCCCTGACTCTCTAGATACTCCATTGGGGCCCGCAACCCCCTCTCAACCCTCTGTCTGGACTTCTGTACCCACTCACTTGGAGTGGTCCTGCCTGACACCAGAACTGGTTGGACCCTGGGTACAACCATTCCCCCCTCCCCCAAGTTCTCCTGACACTATGGGGTCTCCCTCAGCAGATGAACCTATGGTACAGGTTAGGCTCCCATCCTGGTGTTCACTCATGGAACCTTCAAGGACATGTGACTGGATCTCAGGCACACTGGGACTTATCCCAACCCCAATCCCTCTCCTCTGAGAAAAGACATGGGATCCCTCACCGATCCCACCACACTAGACCTACCTGGGACACTGCAAGCCTTTCTGACCTCACCAGGTTGGGAAGCACCTGGACCACTCCCTCCAGGAGCACCCCCAAACACATCTGCAGACTCTCTGGTACTCATCCAGAGGTCTGCCTCCAGTGTACGTTCCCTAGGGTCAGAGAACTCACACTCCACCTGGGGTTGTCGTAGCTCTGGAAAGCATATGTCTGGAGTGGGCGTCTGCTCTCCAGCAATTACATCACACAGCCCCTCACATTAATTAACCAAACTACCCTTCACCCAACCATCCAGTGACCCAGTGTAGGAGGCTGGCATGGTTTGTAGTGGGCACCAAAGGTACCTACACCTTATACCAGGTCCAGTTATCCCTTATTAGTGAAATGTAGTCAGTGTCTAGAAGCCCGGTTGTCTAGGGGTAGCAGAGTAGCCAAGGCTTGTCTAGGAGACATGCAAAGCTCTTGCAATACCACTGTAGTCACACAGTACTCTCATACGTGAAAGAAAGTACTCAGTGTTACAAAAATATAGGTACTTTATTTTTAGTGACACAATGCCAAAAATGCCTTAGAGACTATACTCACTTCTGAGGTAAATAAAATACCGAGTATATACACTAGAATGCATAAATATCTGTAAAAACAGTTAGAAAACAGTCCAAACAGTGAAAATCACAATAGGTTGCAATGGGCACACAAACCATATACTAAAATAGTGGATTGTGGAAGTCACTTTCCCACCTAGGCAAGTGTAGTGTGTAGAGGGGCGCTAGGTGTGTAAGAAAACACCAAAGTTAAGTAATAGAACCCACCCCAGAGCCAAGGAAACCAGGAGTAAATCATAGTACGTTTCCTAGAACACACAAGAAGTTGTGATAGGGGATTATGCAAGAACCAGAAGAGACTGCAAGAAACCAATGATGGATTCCTGGACCTCAAGGCATTTGGAAGAAGGGGACCAAGTCCAAGAAGCACTGAAGAGTCCAGGAAGAACAGGAGTTCCTGCTAACCCGGATGAAGGTGCAAAAGGAGAACCACTCGTGAAGAAGAACAGTCAGTATTGCACCAAGGAAGACGGATGTCTGTTCCTGGTTGGTGCAGATGATGTCCCAGGCCGGATAGAAGATTGCAGTCTGGTTTGAGTTTCTGAATGCCTCCAACAAGCCTGGGCACACGCAAAGATTGTGGTTAATGGAAAATGGCGCTACCTGGGACCAGGAGGGACCTGGTGGCCTCTACCCAGGAGAGGAAGAGAGAGGAGGCTCTCAGCAACTCAGAGAGCCCTCAGAAGCTCTGGCAGCATGCACAGGAGTGTGACAGCATGGGGACAAAGAGGATGCAAATGGAGGCCCATGCAGCATGACACAAAGGGATCCCACGCCACCAGACAACCACTCAGGAAGCTGTGCATCGCAGGAAGGAGTGCTGTGGGCCGGAGCTCTGCTATGCACGAGGAACTTTGTGGAAGATCGCACACAAGCCTTGGCAACTGTAAATCATGCGGTGCATGGGGGTACTGTCTTGTATGGGGAGGCAAGCTCTTACCTCCACCAAAGTTGGACAGCTGGACCTTAGGACCATCAGGACAACTTCAGTACACCACTCATGTTGCTCGATCCACGCACTTTGTCAGGAGAGGGAACCCACATCACCAGTCATCACTGCAGAAGGGTGACTGCTGAAGCAGGGAAGTGACTCCTTCAGTTCAAGGGAGATTCCTTCAGTCTTCTGGTGCAGGCTGAAAACAGGCAGTCCTCTGAGGATGCACGACCTGGAAACAGTTCCAATTGCTGGCAGGTGCTGAAGCTACAATGTTGCAGAAGTCGTCTTTGCTTCTTTGTTGCAGTTTGTAGAGTTCATGGAGGGTCCAGCTGCAGTTCCATTGGTAGAAGATGAAGTAGAGGATGAGGAGGATTCCTGCTGGAGTCTTGTAATCCGAATCTGATGAAACACCCAGAGGAGAGACCCTAAGTAGCCCTGAAAGAGGGATTGGTCAGCTACACAGGTAAGCACCTATCAGGGGAGGGCTCTGAAGTAACCAGCTGGCACTGGCCACTCAGATGCTCCCAGAGTGCCTCACCACCTTGGAATCCAAGATGACAAAACCCTGGGACATTCTGGAGGAGCTCTGGGCACCACCCCTGGGGTGGTGATGGACAGGGGAGTGGTCACTCCCCTTTCCTGCATTCAGTTTCATGCCAGAGGAGAGACTAAAGGTCCCTGATCCAGTGTAGAATGGATAATGCAAGGAGGGCACCATATGTGCCCTTCAAAGCATTTCCAGAGGCTCTGGGAGGCTACCATTCCCGTGTCTGTATCACCTATTTCCAAAGGGGGAGGGTGTAATACCCCTATCCCAAAGGAAATGCGTTCTTCTGCCTTCCTGGGCTGGAGCTGCTCAAGCAACAGGAGGGCAGAAACCTGTCTGTGAGGTGGGAGCAGCTGGAGCTGTCTGGAAAATCTCTAAAGGCTGGGATGGCAGTACTGGGCATCCACTGTGGGGCCCCCAGAGTATATGGAATTGTAAAACCAATACTAGAATCAGTATTGGGGTGCAATTCTTAGGTGTTAGACACCTTACATGGCCATATTTTGAGTTACCATTATGAAGCTGGACATAGGTATTCACCTATGTCCAGTTCACGCGTAAAATGACAACCCTGCACTCACGAAGTCCAGGGAAATGGTCCTGGATGATGTGGGGGCACCTCTGCTAGTGTAGGGGTGCCCTCACACACAGGAACTTTGCACCCAGCCTTCAGAGTGAGAAGGCCTGACATATAGGTGACTTATGAGTGACCTGGTGCAGTGAAATTGCTGTTAAAGGTGCATGCACCTTTTCACGCAGGCTGCTATGGCAGTCCTGCAGAAGCTTTTGCATTGGCTCCATATTGGTGGCAAAAGTAATGCTGCAGCCCATAGGGATCCCCTGGAAACCCAATGCCCTTGGTATCTAGGTGCCATATACTAGGGACTTATAAGGGGTGACTAGTATGCCAATTTGGGATGAAATACTGGGTCACCAGTATGTAGTGACACATTTGAGAAAGAGAGAGCATAAGTCCTGGGGTCCTAGTTATCAGGATCCCAGTGACACAGTTCAGCACACTGACAAAACAGGTCAAAAACAAAAAGCAATGGGGTCCTGGCTAGCAGGATCCCAGAGACACAGCCAAACACACTGACAAACAGGCCACAAATGGGGGTCACCCTATCACGATCCACGAATCCACGTGGCGGTCTTTCAACCGCGGTATTCCATTGGCGGTACACACCGCCGCGCTCAAAATGCACACACATATACAAAACAGAGCCACATTGGACAAAATACACACACCTGATAAACATACACACACCACTCCCACACACTCAATACAACATAAAACACAAAACCACATCACCCGCAAACCCTTCCGATCACGAACGAAAGCCAGAGAGAGACACCACCATCAACAACACTAGCATCCACAGGCACACAACACCATCACCCACATAACTTCCACGCACCTCACACAACACCCCACTACATATCAGCACACCTATCACCCCTCACACTACCCCACACATCACCTACACCACCCCATGGCAAGGCAAAGACACCCCAGGTTCTCGGAGGAGGAGCTCAGGGTCATGGTGGAGGAAATCGTCCGGGTAGAGCCACAGCTATTCAGATCACAGGTGCAGCACACCTTCATTGCAAGGAAGATGAAGCTATGGCGAAGAATAGTGAACAGGGTCAACGCAGTGGGATAACACCCAAACAATCGGGAGGACATCAGGAAGAGGTGGAACGACCTACGGGGGAAGGTGCGTTCCGTGGTCTCCAGACACAACCTGGCGGTTCAGCGGACTGGCGGCGGACCACCACCTCCTCCCCCACAACTAACAACATAGGAGGAGCAGGTCTTGGCGATTCTGCATCCTGAGGGCCTCGCAGGAGTAGGTGGAGGAATGGACTTTGGTAAGTCAAAGTTTTACTAATACATCCCCCACCCTACCTGCATGCCAGCACATACCCCCACCCTTACCCTCACCCCCATCACTCCAACTCCTCACAAATGTCCCAACATCACAAACCACACATCCCAAACCCAAGCCCTGCATGCAACAACAAAGCATGGACACCCATCACTATAGCATGCCCACTGCACATAACCATACACCCCCCTAAACCATCATCACACAAGGTCCCACACAGGAATGCTAGCACTGGGGTACACGGTCACCCACCCATTGCACACCTTGACACACACAGATGCAATAATCATGACTATATACCCCTGCAGGACCCCTACCCAACGTCACCGGACAGGAGGGTCCACACATGTCCACACCACCAACAGAAGAGTCCCACAGTGATGACAGCACCTCTGTCCAACTGGACCTAGATGACCAGCCCGGCCCATCGGGGATCTCGGGACAGGCGGTTCCCCAAACCCAGTCACAGGCCACTACAGAGCTTCCCCCCTCTGGAAACACCAGCACAGTACCCACCCAGCGGTCCCATGCTTCCGTCCCCAGGACACGTCAATCAGCAGTGTGTCCACCACTACAGGGAACCCAAGCTAACCCACCACCCCAACAACAACATGGACCTGGGGGCAGTGGTAGTGGGCACACAGTCCAGGGGACGGAGGCCCAGGAACACAGGGGAAATGGGAGGGCTGCTGTGCGACAGGGGGCGGACAGGCCCAGGGAACCCACTCTCCACAAGGCCCGCTCCTCCATCATGGGAGCCTACCACCACTCCCAGGAGATGATGGCAACGGTACTGGCCAAGTTTCAGGAGACCCAGCGCCTGCAGGAGGAACAGTATATGGGCTTCAGGGAGGAACTGAGAACCATCAATTCCACCCTGGGCACCATCGTAGGGATGCTGAAGGAAGTACTCAACACCAGGAGGGACACTGTGGCACTACAAAGGGCCCCTGACATTAGCCTGGACGATGAACTGGCCACCACCTCCGCCGGCGCCAGTGGACAGGAGGCATCGCCACAGGACCACCAAACCAGCACCCAACCCCCTGCAGAGAGTGAACCACCTCGCAAATGGTCCCTGAGATCCAGGAACAAGACAGAGAATGATGCCAAGACCCCCACCAAGAAATGAGACCACCCTGATTGTCATCCTACTGTCCCACTTTGTAACCCTGTCCATCCTTAAACTGCCCCAGCTCCACTTCCTATGCCCATTTAGGCAATGCACTTGTGAGACTAATAGACTGGACTCTGCCATGGACATTCCTCTGCCATCACCCCTTACCATTTTGCTATCCCCTCCAATTTTGAGCTCTAAAATAAACACCCTTAAAGCACAAAACAATCTGGAGTCTGTCTGTGATTTCGGAATACTGTATTAGCAATAACTGTGGCAAAAAGCTCTTTCATTTGTAATGTCAACATACCTATGTCACACAGCTCTAGTCCATGAGGAATCAAAGCAGATGTCACACTGTGGGACCCAGATCTGTGAAATCGTAAGGGAAAGTGACAACTCAGTGACCATACACTGGGTGAAAAAGACAAACAGTAGAGAGGCAGTAGTGTTTAAGTACATGTAGTAGGCAGGTTTGTATCCTTACCTGTGTTTCACTGGAAATAATGCTGGATCACTGAGTCCCTGTTGTCAATGTCTTCTTCCTCTGCTTTCTCGTCTTCACTGTCCATAGGCTCCACAGCTGCAACAACACCGCCATCTGGACCATCCTCCTGCAGAAAGGGCACCTGTCGTCGCAAAGCTAAGTTGTGAAGCATACAGCAGGCCACGATGATCTGGCACACCTTCTTTGGCGAGTAGAATAGGGATCCACCTGTCATATGGAGGCACCTGAACCTGGCCTTCAGGAGGCCGAAGGTCCGCTCGATCACCCTCCTAGTTCGCCCATGGGCCTCATTGTAGCATTCCTCTGCCCTTGTCCTAGGATTCCTCACTGGGGTCAGTAGCCATGACAGGTTGGGGTAACCAGAGTCACCTGCAAATGGCGAGGGACAACTGTTAGACACACACTAACCTGGAGGGATATCCCCAGACCCAGACAACCATTCCCACTGACTAGCTTCCAGGTGCTCACCTATTAGCCACACACGGTGCCTCTTGAGTTGCCCCATAACATAAGGGATGCTGCTATTCTGCAGGATGTAAGCGTCATGCACTGAGCCAGGGAACATGTCATTCACATGGGAGATGTACTGGTCTGCCAAACATACCATCTGTACAGTCATCGAATTATAACTCTTCCGGTTTCTGTACACCTGTTCACTCCTGTGGAGGGGACCAAAACCACATGGGTCCCATCAATGGCACCTATGATGTTGGGGATATGTCCCAGGGCATAGAAATCACCTTTCACTGTAGGCAAATCCTCCATCTGAGGGAAAACGATGTAGCTTGAGTGGGGATTCCTGTGGGATGGTGGATAGCTGACATCAGGTCTGGCTCCAACTGGGTACACAGTTCCTGGATTGTGGCATGGTCAAGCCTGTATGTGATTATCACATGTCTTTCCTCCATTTTCAACAGGTCCACCAACGGTCGGTACACCAGAGGATGCCGCCATCTCCTCACATGTCCCAGCGGAGGGTGCCTATGAAGGACAACAGCGAGCACAGAGTCAAACAATTCAGAGGTACATACCCACAGCTTACACAGAACACCATTCATACTCAAAAAGTGGCATGTATGTGTGTTGAGTCGAGGCCTAGGTATGTGTGACGCAATTAAAAATGAAGCCATGTGTGCCCCTGACATGGCGGCTGCCTGACCTCTAAAGTGGGACAATGGGATGTGAGGTAACTGCGCTGGCGTTGTACACCGTTGCGGTAGGCGGTCAAAGACCGCGGCACAATGCTGCATTGGTTAACATTGGACCCTATGGGTCCCAGGAGCCAATGAGGATGTACGCCGGCATTGACGGTACGCACCGCCGCGGACGTGACCGCCATTTTCTATCTGTTCAATCACTCGATACCTGATCTTCGACAGGAGAGGACCTATACTGCAAGTGCTGCTGTGACCTTGGTCTGGAAGAGACAATGGCTCGAGTGTCTGGGGAAAGGGCCCGTACCTTCACATCGGAGAAGTTGGAGAAACTCATGGACGGGGTCCTCCCCCAGTACACGCTACTCTAAGGTCCTCCAGACAAACAGGTAAGTACACTGGGAGCATGATATATGGGCTATGCCTGTGTGGAGAGTGATGGATCTAAGAAGGAAGGGGGGAGAGTGTGGCGTGCATGAAACGACAGTGAGTGCATGTGCCACATGGCAAGGGTAGGGATCGGGGCCAATCACCCTTGACGGTGCAGTTGGTAATAACTTTCTCTTTCCCCTGTACAAATCATGTACATCAGCGCCCACCAGAAAAAAACATATTTGGCGTGCCATCGCCAAGGATTTCCAGACCCTGGGGGTCTACCACAGACGGAGCACCCACTGCCGGAAAAGATGGGAGGACATTCGCCACTGGAGCAAGAAGATGACGGAGACTCAGCTGGGTATGGCCTCCCAACGTGGGAGGGGTGCCCGTCGCACCATGACCCCCCTGATGTTCAGGATCCTGGCGGTGGCGTACCCGGAGTTGGATGGGAGTTTGAGGGCATCACAGCAGCCACAAGGGGGTGAGTACACTCGCATTCTGTGGGATTCTGTGGGTTTCCCTAGGCCAGGGCGAATTCCGTAGGCAAGGTCCCTCCGTAAGGCAGGCCATATGGCACCCCACCCCACCTCTGTAGAGTGACAACTACACCTAGTCAGGCCCCTGTGTCATCTATGTGTGCAGATGCCTTGTAGGCCATTTCCCAGGAATTGAACAGTGGAGCCCAAGAGCGCGCCGTAGTGCAGGGGGCTTCTGTGTCTGTCGTGTCCACCAACTGTAGCGGTAACGAATGCACTCAACATGTCTTTCTTCTGTCGCCCCCCCTCTTTTTGTGGTCTCCCTGTTCTTGCATGCATTAGCATAATCAGGCGGAGGAGCACTGGCACCGGAGCACCAGGGGGCTGCATCCCACATGGCCATGGAGTGCCACACTACGGAATCAGACTTCACCAGTGGGACGGGAGGCGAGGGGAGCTCCACGGAGAGGACAGGAGCTGAAACCAGTGACACAGACTCGTCCTCTGATGGAAGCTCCCTTGTGGTGGTGGCAACATCTGTGCCACCCCCATCTACAGGTACCGCCACCACCTCCCCTTCCAGCACCGCCCTCCCAGCAGCCCCTCAGCCTTCGCCCCGTGCCCGCTCACCCGGGAGGGTGGGCATCACCTTCGCCCCAGGCACCTCAGGCCCTGCCCCAGTCACCCCTGTTGCCCTCAGTGAGGAGGCCATTGACCTCCTCAGGTCCCTCACTGTTGGGCAGTCTACCATTTTGAATGCCATCCAGGGAGTAGTAAGGCAGTTACAACAAACCAATGCATTCCTGGAGGGCATTCATTCTGGTCAGGCAGCCCTTCAGCAAGCTTTTCAGACTCTGGCCTCAGCACTGATGGCAACCATTGTCCCTGTGTCTAGCATCCCCCCTCCAACATCCTCCACCCCGACCCAATCCCCTGTACCTCAGCCTATCCCAAGCACACCTACAGACCAGCATGCACACACGTCAAGACACAAGGGAAGCTCAGGCAAACATAAGCACCACACATCCCACAGACACTCACGCAAGCATCACACACATGCAGACATAGCAACATTGACTGCCTCCAATGTGTCCCCCTCCTCCTTGTCTCCCTCCTCCCTCCCAGTCTCGTCTACACTCCAACCTGCATGCACTACCTCTACAGCCACTACTCTCTCTCCAGCACACCCACCATCACACCCCCTCACGTGCAGTCACCACCCCACCACCATTCACATGTCCCCTGTGTCCTCTCACAGTGTGTCTGTGACCCCCCCTCCCAAGATACACAAACGCAGGCACACACCCACCCAACAGCCATCCACCTCACGACAGCCTCCAGCGCATGCACCTTCACCCAAAGTCAGCAAACGAACACCTCCTACAACCACAACCTCTTCCTCCAATCCCAAACCCCCTCCAGGTACCTGTCCCAGTGTGTCAAAAAAACGTTTCCTGTCCAACCTTGACCTCTATCCCACACCTCCCCCACCCCGTCTGTCTCATAGGTCCCGAACTAACACCTCAGCCACAACATCTCTGGGACCAGTGGTGCCTGTAGTCACCGGAATCTGGAGTGCAGCGGCCACCAGGGCAGCCAGTGTGGCACGGAGCCACAGCACAGACAGTCCCCCACCTGTGAAGCATCAGAAGTTGGCCTGTTCCCTGGTGGGAGAGGGGGAAAACCCCAGCCACCAAAGCCGCTCCCAGGGGTCCCGGTGGGATTGTGGAGTCAGCTGTGACACCTTCCAAGGTGGGGAAGGGCCACAAGAAACCCAGCAAGTCTGGGAAGAGCAGCACGGCGGAGAAGACCGCCATCATCCCCGCTGCCCAGGAGGCCACTGCCAGCACCAGCCCAGCTGCCCAGGAGGCCACAGCCTCAGCCCAGCTGCCCAGGAGGCCACCGCTAGCACCAGCCCAGCTGCCCAGGAGGCCACCGCCAGGAGGACACCACCAGCACCAGCCCAGTTGCCAGGAGGCCACCGCCAGCACCAGCCCAGCTGCCCAGGAGGCCACCACCAGCACAGCCCAGCTGCCCAGGAGGCCACCACCAGCACCAGCCCAGCTGCCCAGGAGGCCACCACCAGCACAAGCCCCGCTGGGCCATGAAGGACCGCCAGCACAAGCCCCTCTGGGCCATGAAGGACCGCCAGCAAAAGCCACGCTGGGCCATGAAGGTCCGCCAGCAGCTGAGTCCCTGCAATGGAGACCGCCGTCTCAAGCACCGCTGAACAGGGCACCGCCGTCTCAAGCACCGCTGAACAGGGCTCTGCCGCCTCAAGCAGCGCCGAACAGGGCACCACCGTCTCAAGCACTGCTGAACAGGGCACCGCCGTCTCAAGCACCGCTGAACAGGGCACCGCCGTCTCAAGCACAGCTGGCCCATGAGCACCAAGGGCACTGACGCTACTGAGTCCGTCACGGGGAGAATGAAGCACTATGGGCACCATGCCCCCTCCAGAACCAGTGGAGAATCACATCCACTACTTCTGTCCTTGGAAGGATGAAGCATTCTGGGCACCATACCCCTTCCAGAACCAGTGGAGAGATACACCCAGTACCTCAGTCCTTAGCAGGATGAAGCACTCTGGGCACCATGCCACCTCCTGAACCAGTGGAGACTGTTATCCACTTGAGAGACTGTGGCTTTGCACTCCCCAGGATGGAACAGTGGGCAAGCCACCCACTGTATAGACTTGAGAGACTGTGGCTTTAACAGTGGGCAAGCCACCCACTGTATAGACTTGAGAGACTGTGGCTTTGCACTCCCCAGGATTGAATAGTGGGCGTGTGGCCCCCTTGTGGATTTGGCGTCGTGCACTCAACCGGCTGAGGTGCCCCCCCTTTCCCTCCCCCTGAGGTGCCTGTTTAGTTGCTCTCTGATGCCCCTGCAGAGTTCTCTCCGTCATGGTCGGGGATCTTGTGTGGGCCTCGCCCATACCGTGTGGGCCCAGTGTTCCATGGACTTAATTGGAGCACCACCTGGACTACTATGCTTGGTATATATTTTGTAAATGGTGTATATATATATATTTTTGCGTACTTGATTTTAATATATTACAATGGTTACACTCATTTTCTATTGTCTTTGCATTCTTCCGGGGGGATTGGGGGTGTAACTGTGATGTATTAATATGCATTAGTGTGTGTGTTGTAGTGGGTGAGGGTGGGGGTGTTGTGTGTTGCGTGTGTGTGTCCCTGTTTCCCCCCCCTCCCCTTTGCCGTAGGTGCAGTACTCACTGTGGTCTTCGCCGCCGGCGTTCGTGCTCCTGGTAGAGGAGCAGGAACACTATCGCAGGTAGAATTTGGAGTTCTGGGTCCATGGTGTCCTCGTTCCTCGTGGAATTGGTTGATGTCATTCAACCCCAATGTCATTTATTTCCAAGCAATAGCCATAAAATATATAGTCCAAAACAGTACTCAGAGGCTTTATTCGCCTCTTCTGAGTTAGCAGTCAGAGGGGTGGCAACATATCTCAGTAACAGAGTTGACTGGATTATAAAAGAGGTTACTAGAGACCCTAAGGGGAGGTGGATCTGGCTCAAAGCTTTACTATCTGGAGCCTAAATTAATCTGGTTAATTATTATGGGCCAGTTACAGATGAAGTAGAGTCACTAATGTAACTCCATAATATAGCAATGAGTACCATGGGCCCTTTTATTATTGGAGGGGATGTTAATTACATTCAAGATATAAAACTAGATACCTCTAATCAGGTGAAAAGGCAACTAAAACTCAAAACTAAAAGACTTGCATATATAATAAAAAGCGATTTCCAGCCAGTAGACCCCTGGCGAAAAGAATACCCAGTAGCCACTCAATATACTTGTTTTTCATATTGATTATCGATACAGAACTGCCTCCCGGATATATATTTTTTCTAATATCTCATACGTTGAAGAAGGTTGGCTCGGAGATAGGGGCAAAAGCTTTTTCTGACCATTCAGCGGTCATAGTGATGACAGAACTTGAGCCAGCTAGCAAGGAAAGACCCAGATGGCAGCTTGATAGATCTTTGCTTAGTAATCAGCAGTGGGTCACAGATATGAGTAAATGTATACAGGAGTTTTTCCAGCTTAATCAGAATTCTGCATCCCCATTCAATGTATGGGAGGCATTCAAAGTGACAGCCAGGGGTCAAATTATTTCTTTTAAAGTATTCCAGACTCGACAGCGAGAGCTTCAAATTAAAAAACTTCAGATGGCAATAGGTAAGGCGACAGATGATTGTATTAAAACAGGAGGCCAGGAAATGACAAGGTGTAATCTTAATCAAACTAAGGCTAAGCTAAAAGATATTTTCTTTATTGAAGAAGTAACTAGTTCAAGGGCGTATCAATAGCAGCTCTATGAAGAAAGTCAACAGATAATGCTACACGCAGAGAAATCCTTCGATCTAGTTAATTGGGGAGTCTTGTTACATTGCCTAACCAAATTTGGCTTCCCTACACAATTTATTTCGATAATAAGGCAGCTGTACCATGGTGCTCATGCCAGAATTGTTTTTAACTCAAAGGTTAGAGGCACAATTCAGATTAAGAGGTACTAGACAGGGATGTACTCTCTCTCCTCCATACTTTTTGACTTTTTTATTGAACCTCTCACCCAGATAACACGAAATTTGAAGGAAATCATCCCACCAATAGCGGATATGCCCAAAATTAAGCTCTTCGCTGATGACATCGTTTTATACTTAAAACCAGAGATTGATAATATCCAAAGAGTACTGGATCAGATTAATGAGTTCACTCAAATAGGGGGATACAAGATTAATGAAAGTAAAACTGAGGTTCTATTATTTAACACAGGAACAGAGAATCTTCCCCATGCTTTACAGCAGCAAGCTAATTCATCCAAACCTATTAGGTATCTGGGAATGTATGTCACAAAGAATTACGGACAGTTGTTTCATCTTAATTATTTTAGGATGCTTGCAAAAGTACAAGCACTTTTGGATAGATGGATAGTTCTTCCATTGACTCAGATAGGGAGAGTCTCCTTAATCAAGATGTCATTTCTCCCGCTGTTTCTTTTTATTCAACAACATTCTGGTAAGAATAAACAGCACTTACTTTCCTGATCTTGATTCCATGATGTGATGTTTCATATGGAGGAAGAAAGCCCCAAGGGTAAGGCTCTCAGTTGTTCAACTGAATAAGAATCAAAGGGCCCTGGCACTTCCTAATTTTCAAGCTTATTATCAAGCCACATTGCAGGATAAATTGACACAACACTTGACTAATGGAGGAACCATGGAAAATGTTTTGGTCAAAAGAATGATCGCAGAATCAGCAATAAGTCTCCCAGCATTTATTAACACTAGAAACTCCCCAAAAAAACCTGAAATAAATATAGTCACGATTTTGGTAGAAGAGCGGAGATTTTAAGCAAAACATATCAAATACCAACAGGCTATATTTATCTACAATTACAGGAGTGTAAGTACTTTGGTCTATATCTTCCAGAAACGGTGGTAGCCCAATGGAATATTAAAGGCTTTAAGGAGATGGGCGACTTTATTTTAAGTAACAGGTACATCACTTGAGATGAGGTCACAAATAGGCTCGGGGATATGAAACTAGACTCTTTTTTAGCTTTTTTCAGATTTCCTGTTTTTTTAGTGCTAATATACCTCAGAAGTACCCAGGAACATCCAACATGGAGGGCTCTAATCAGAAGTGAAGTACGTGGTACAGAGAATTGGTACAGACTGCTAGTTCATAGACACACTTCAACAATAATTTCCGATTTCAGGGATAATATTTTCAGAACAACACAATGTCTAATATCTAATGAAGAGTGGATAAATATTTCGGAAATAGGCTGTAAATCTTTGAGGACAGCTAATTATAAAAGAATGTCTTTTCTTTCCAGATTGATGGCTTATTACACTCCTGAAAAGATCAATAAAATGTTCCCGGCATTTCCCGATCAGTGCTTACGCTGCCATCAGGAGGGGCGGTGGAACTGGCTACATGTTTTTTTAGACTTCCCCAAACTAACAAAGTTCTAGTTGGAAATAGAGAAAGTAATAATTCATAACTCCAACTTAAGGATCCAGCTAGATCAAAGGTTAGTTCTGTTTGGAGTTTCCGAGAAAACAGCTAACAAAATATTAACTGCTGCAGCTCAATCATTAATACTACAGTTTTGGAGGACTCAAATTATTCCTACTCTGCAGAACTGGTGGAATAAAATGCTAAGAACTAAGTAATATGAGGAAGCATACTCAAAACACGTTGGAAGCATAAAAAGCTTTACAGCTATATGCAAGTATTTAGAGGAGTAGTAAGTCATAAACAAGGAAAGCCAGTAGTGGTGTGAAATAGAGTTTGTTAAGAAAGTATAATAATGTATACATCATATAAAATGATTGCAACTTCGACATGATCATAAATTTAACAGAGATTAGAACCAATGTTTTGCTGATTCTGTTATTAAGGCATGAATGGCACGATTATTGCGATATGACCAGCCAAAGAAAGTGGATTGTTTTGGTTTAATCCTACTTAGGTATAATTCTTGTTCTATCTTTGTATATTGATACCTGAAATAAAAAAAAAAATGACCCTAAACTCCATATTTCTATCTGCTCCCAAAGGGACTCTGCCCTTTCATTTTATTTAACGGCAGCCCCATGTTAATCTATGACACAGATAGGCCTTGCAACAGTGAAAACCGAATTTGCCAGTATTTCACTATCAAGGCATGTAAAACACATAAGTACATGTCCCACCTTTAACGTAGACTGCACCCTGTCAATGGGGCTACCTAGGGCCTACTATAAGGGTGCCTTGCATGTATAAAAAGGGAAGGTTTAGGCCTGGCAAGTGAGTAAACTTGTCAAGTTGAATTGACAGTTTACAACTGCACACACAGACACTGTAGTGGCAGGACTGAGCTATGTTTACAGGGCTACTAATGTGGGTGGCACAATCAGTGCTGCCGGCCCACTAGTAGCATTTGAGTTACAGGCCCTGGGCACCTCTGGTGCACTTTACTAGGGACTTACTAGTAAATCAAAAATGCCAATCATGGAAAGCCAATCAACAATACAATTTACACAGAGAGCAAATGCACTTAGCACTATTTAGCAGTGATAAAGTGCCCAGAGTCGTAAAGCCAACAAAAATAGGTCAGAAAAAATAGGAGGAAGGAGGCAAAAAGATTTGGGATGACCCTGCAAAAAGGGCAAAGTCCAACAAATATGATACAGATACTCTAACAGAAACTGGGAGGTCATGCATGTTGATTTCACTCATGTAGTTTCGAGCAGCAGTCATGTTAAAACCCAGTATCCAGAAAACACTGATGTCCATCTTTCCAAGTGTTCCACTGTGAGCAATCCGTTATTGCAATGGTAATCTTTAAAGTTTAAGTTCAGTAAATGCGGTGCATAGGTTTTGCACACATCGTTTCTCACGCATCATAGAAAGTAAAACGTTTCTAGAAGAGAAAGAGGCCGAGACATAACGTGTATTTTGTACAATTCAATTGAATAGACTATATACACAATCATTAATGGTATACATTCAGAATTTCAATAATGTAATCTATGTATTTGTAAAGAAAGTTGTTCTAAATCCATACCATGCATACTTTCAGTACTGAATATATGTTTATTTGTGATGCACATATGTAACTTCTCAATAGCAATGTAAGAACAGCATCTATTGTATTTGTTCAAAGTGCAACGTACCATTCCATTTATCATATCGTCAAGTTAGCAGAAGAATATGATACGTTTGTCACTCTGCATATATGTTATGAGCCATGCCTGCTAGCAACATTTCCCGGGTGACGTCATAATAGGCGATCATTTCAAAACAAGAATGGGCCTGTATGTTATTTCTCATTGATGATCATGCATTAAACACTGTCTTCAAAAGAGTAACATCACAGACCCACATAGTATTGCATATCATTACATATTACTTGTGACTATATCCGTAATCGTTAAGTTTCAACAACCTAAGGTATGCAATGTTTGGCGAACCAACCTACAACTTCATAGTCCAATATCTTATTTTATTGAATATCATTGCACATCTTTGTGACTATATCAACCACCGGTATTAGTCAGTAACTTAAAGTGCTGCCATGTAGGTCAACCACGTCAGTAAGAGATGAAAATGTTACCACTAAGGGGGTCATTATGACTTTGGCAGTCTCAGGACCTCCGTGTTGGTGGCAGTGGTTTTACCGCCAATGGCCCGGCGGATTATGACGATGGCAGTGATCCCAACAGACCACAGCCAAACTACCGCCAGTACTACCAGTGTGGTCAGGCCGCCACAGGCGGCAGTAGGCATCTTCAGACCGGTGGGGACCAAGTTTCCGCCAGGCACATTGCGACACTGCACACCACCAAGGTTTCCGCTGTGGTTGCACCTCTACCAAACCCGTGGCGTAAACCAACAGAATAAAAGGAGACACTCACCTTCAGGAAGCCACACACGTTCGGAGCACCCATGGAACCTGAACTCGAAGTCCCCGCTGCTCCTGCTCGCACAATGACTCCAGATTCAGCAACAGTGACAAAGACAACAACCGTAACTACACCCATCTAGCACACACTGGAGGGAAAGGCATTAGTTCACACACACACATACAACACACACACCCGGGACGGCCTGCGGCAGCCACACCCACATGTAACCACACACCCATACGAACACACACACACACCTACATATACACACACATACTACACACATGCATACCCAAACTACGCACATCACGGCCAATACACATTTGTCAGTCACACATCAGCCCGTACACACGCATCAGGGCCACTGTCCAACACAATCATACACAATACAACAGAGTCACACAAAAACATCACAACCGCAGCTACACAAAGGTTACGCCAAGCAATCACACTCCACACCTACACATGACAACACATACTGACAACAACATGTAACAACACCACACAACCGAACAACACTAACACTGCCACAGAACATTCCATATGTCACACCACACCAACACATCATACAATGCATATGACAGAACCATCACCACACACACGGACGCATACACAACAATTACACAAGGGTACACAACACCACCATAACACATAGGCCCTCATTCCAACCGCGGCGGTCAATGACCGCCGGGTTGGTGGACCGCGGGAGCACCACCGACAAGCCGGCGGTGCTCCAATGGGCATTCCGACCGCGGCGGTAAAGCCGCGGTCGGACCGGCAAGACTGGCGGTCTCCCGCCAGTGTACCGACACCCATTGGAATCCTCCAAGGCGGCGCAGCTAGCTGCGCCGCCGAGGGGATTCCGACCCCCCCTACTGCCATCCGAGAACCGCCGGGAACCGGATGGCGGTAGGGGGGGTCGCGGGGCCCCTGGGGGCCCCTGCAGTGCCCCTGCCAATGGCATGGGCACTGCAGGGGCCCCCGTAAGAGGGCCCCTAAATGTATTTCACTGTCTGCTGCGCAGACAGTGAAATACGCGACGGGTGCAACTGCACCCGTCGCACAGTTTCCACTCCGCTGGCTCGATTCCGAGCCGGCTTCATCGTGGAAGCCTCTTTCCCGCTGGGCTGGCGGGCGGCCTGAAGGCGGCCGCCCGCCAGCCCAGCGGGAAAGTCAGAATTACCGCCGCGGTCCTTCGACCGCGGAACGGTATTCTGGCGGTGACCGCGGCGGGCGGGAGTCGGAATGACCCCCATAGTAACAAAAATAATACACAATTGAGCTACACACATGCATGTACCAAAAACACAAACATATGCCTACGCACTATACACAGCAATGAAAGCAGAACTAATGGGAGGGCCACACACACATGCTTCCCAGGCACAACAGCTAGCACAATCAACACACACACATGTCACACACACAAAAAACAAAGCCCACAAACACTAAACACCCATGTAGAAAGAAAGGCAGGACCTGTATGCTTTCATTGAACCCAACACCAGGTTGGGCCAGATGTATGATTAAGGTAAAATGAAATAAAAATAAATAACTATTTACAGTCCGAAGGCCATTGGCCTGTCTAATGTTCAACATGCCAAAAGCACAAATGGCACCTCACTGTGTCCCTACTTGACTCCTGACTGCAAAATGACCTCCACAGGGTAGGAGCATGGAGGGAAGAGGCAGGTGCCTCAGGGATGTGGGAGTGGGGTGGAGGGGGTGTTTGGGTTTGGGAGTGGGGTTCCTGGGCTTGGGTCTGGACTTGGAAGTAGAGACCCTTGTCCATGGGCATGGAAGAGGAAGACATTTCAGCAGGGGTAGGGGCATGGGTACTACCAGGGGGGCAGGGGAGGACTTGGAGGTAAAAGGGCTGGACTTGGGGAGGGACACCTAACCATTGGGGGTTTCACAGGTGGGAGATGGGTAGGGAACAGGGAAAACTCAGCAAGAAGATGTTTTTTTGACACATGGGGACAGTGATTGCAAAAGGGGTTTGGGAGTGGAGAGAGAGGGAGTGGTTGTGAGATGTGTCTTGGTGGATGTCTTCAGTGGAGGTGCGTGCATGGAATGCTTGTGGGTGCTGGGTGTCTGTTGGGTGGGTGAGTGCGGGAGTTTATGTGTCTTGGGAGGAGGGGGGAAGGAGGTGCAGGGAGATGCCGTGGTGGAGGGGTGACTGTCTTTTGGGGTGGTGTCTGCAGGTAAGATACATGTGCTGCATGTAGGGATGTCAGTGGTTGTGGTGGGTGCGGATGTGGTGATTGGGGTGGATGCCTGTGGGTCTGATATTGTACTGACTGTGGGTAAGGTAGGACTGGTGGCTGGATCCATGAATGATGGTGTGGTTGCTGCATGTCTGTCTGGTGTAGAGTCTGTGAAGGGGGTGGCAGGGGAGTCAGTGAGTCAGTGCAGGGAGTGCATGTTGTTGTGTCTGCAGGTGGGTGTTGCTTGTGTGCATGCCAGTGGTGAGTCTTGTGGTGCTTGTCTTTGTCTGAGCTACCCTTGTCTTATGAGGTGGATGCATGGTTGTGTGTACATGTGCTTTGGATGGGTATGGGTAGAGGAGTTTGGGATTGGGTAGAGGTAGTTGGAGGGGGACAGAAGACAAATGGACACTGGCTGCCATCAGAGTGCAGGCCAGAGCCTGAAAGGATCTCTGTAGGCCAGCTATGGCACCATGAATGCCCTCCAGGAACACATTGCTCTGTCGGACTTGAGCAGACAGTCCTTGAATGGCATCCACAATGGTGGACTGACCCACAGAGATGGACCTCAGGAGGTCAACAGCCTCCTCACTGAGGACAGCAGGGCTGACTGGGGCAGGGGCAGAAGTGCCCACCCTCCTGGGTGAGCAGGGACAGGCAACTTGGTGGGTAGCAATTTAAAGGGTGGTGCTAGTAAGAGCGTGGTGCTGGGGTAGTCCCAGATGGGTCCGCCACTGCTAAGGAGTGTCCACCGGAGGAGGATTCTAAAGAAGAGGTGGTGAATCCAGTCTCCCCGTGGTACTCCCTTCACCTTCTTTCCCACTGGGACCCTCATTCTCAGTGGGGCCAGCTTCCTGGGTCCCATGGGCTGCTGCTTCCCCACTCGCCTGTGCCCCTTCTCCTTCACCAGATGATGTTGATGCACACAAACAGAGAAAGGGGGGCAAGGGGAGAGAGATAGATAGGGGAGAAGGATCAACATTTACCTCCCATAGACAAGACAAAACATGTCCATTTGTGACAATGCCAATTGGAATTACACTTCATCTGTATCATGTCTATACATATCACGTCTACTCACACCTGTATGCCATCCCTCAATACCTAAGTAAGACAGCACTACTAGAGTCAACCCCATGATGCTACCCAAAGCCCTTTTAGCTGGCACAGCATTGCTTGGATGGACTGTCAATAGCATGCCTGAATACACATCTTAGCTCTCCATACCTATTACACCCATAGGATGTGCAGACGACAGAACACAACACATCAGGCCTCTACAGTAACAAAACCTGAAAGATTCATGTCCTCTGTGACATGTCAATCACAGTGAAGACAACTCCACTTACAGACCACACTGCACCTACCTGTCACATTACATGGCTGCCCACTCAGTACAGTGATGCCATTATGGAGAACACCTCTGAGTTTGCCAATAGAAGCCAGACACCCAAACAGTTCTCATCTGATGTGCACCATGTGAATCTGTGGTATAGCCATGTGACCAGTCAGACCCATCACAGAGACAGTGCAGCTGACACCCAACACATATGATACTACTCAGCACACTGTTAAGTGACCCAACAATGGGCCAGGACCACATTTAACACATCCACTGAGTGCAGTATCACTACAGGAGTACCACTGGTCCACCATGGACCACTTCCAATGCCACCACACATGCAGGTACACCAATTGGACTAGGCACCATGACAACTCCAGCCTCACATACACCATTCCACATATGGCTAAACCTGACACAGAAGCCAGATAACACACATCTCAGAGGGCTAAGTTTAGCATTCGTTAGGAACACATGGACAAACAACACTTGCTGTACAACATTTACACATCCCACTACCACATAACGCAGCCTGAGGAGCATATAACTGCCGTTCCAGTCTCTGTTCACTACCATCTAGAGAAACAAAGGGCAGGGATCTATATAATGTCAGTACCGCCCATAATCAGGGGTAGAAGGTGGGGCTCAGCACCAGGGCTCATATCTATAGTGGTATCGAGGGTACGGGTCTGTTATTCCATTATAAGGTGGTGACCCTGATAGGTCTAGGACCTCTAGTGAGTGAGGATCGCAGCGGACTGCAACAGCATGGAGAAGGGGGCAGGTGCGTCAAAAGGACAGTAGTTACCGGTGAGACCTCTCATCATGTTGTGGCGGAAAATACAATGTCATGCAACAGATGCAAAGTGGATAAAGGGGAGGATTATAATCTGTTTTGGAGAGGAAAGAAAGGGTAGGAGAGGGGAAGGTTCGAGGAAGGAAGAGATGTAGAAATGAGGGAGGAGAATGAAGCATATATAGAGAAGGAAAGAGGAAAGGCAGGGAAGTTAGCTGAAGAATCAGAAAGCGAGGAATAAGAGAGAAGAGAAATAATAGAGTGGCAAGAGTGGGAGGAAGAAAAGGGAGGAGTGAGAGAGCAGGAGAGGGAAGGAGGAGAAGAGGGAGAGAAAGGGAGGAAGTAGGAGAGGGAGGGAAAAGGAGGGAGAGAGAGGGAGAGAAAAAGAGCGACCACAGGAGGGATGAAATGGGGGGGAGGGAGAGAGGGGGAGAAGGGAGGGGGATAGGAGAGGCTGGGGTCCCAAGTTTGTAGGAACACCTCTGTCCGGTCCTGTATGTCATAAATAATGTGTTTATGGGCAGCATTTTGGAACATTGATGAAAGCCATTCATCATGGGAGGGGGGTGTGGCTGCTCGCCAGTGTCGTAGAATAGAAAGCTTAGCTGTGGTCAGTGCCTTATATAGGAGGCAGAGTTGTGTGCAGGACATACTGCTAGTATCACCAGTATCACAGTATTGTGCAGGAGAAGCAAGGATGTTGGGAGAGAAGGCGGTAATGGCAATACTTCCCTCAGCATGACCCCAAGCGCCTCCCAGTACGGTTGTATACTTGGACAGTCATATAGTATATGTAATAGGTCACAGCGTGAGTGGGGGCAGCGCTAGCATTGCACATGGGGCAATAGTCTGGCTGATCTAAGCCTCTGGGGCGTCCAGTACCACTCATGCAGTGTTTTAAAGAAACTGAATTTCATTTGTGCTTCTAGGATGCCTCATTACCATGTATCCAACAGTGCAGTCCACTCTTCCATATCATATTCTACTCATAAATGTGTTTGCCATTTTGGCTTGAGGGAAACCAGAAGGGGAAGAGAGAATAAGTTTTGGTTCAGTAGCTTGTGCAGCCAGACGTCATTCCAGGAAAAGAGCCCCAGGTTCGTAGATAGTCAAGCACCAGCAAGTGGTGCATAGTCCACGGGCGAGTTCCCATGCGGCTACAAAGACAGTTTGAGAGCTGTTGATATTGCCAAAAATAGGGAGCCCGAATTCGACCTGCAGCACCAGAAACGTCTTAAGTAGCCCGTTATCAAGGATCTGGTCTATAGATAGAATGCCATTAGTCCACCAGCCCTCCCAGTCAACCACCTCCCCATCTATCAATAAGCCAGATTGGTGCATGAGTGTGAATTTTGAGAGTTCACTTCTAGAAGACGGTGAGCCCAGCACCATGAACGTAGCATGACCTGCATCACTAGGTGGGTGGGTTGGGGTGTGGAAGCTTTGACACTGTAAAGCTCATCTAGGCCTACTTGACATACCCAAGATTGTGCGTTCTGTCTGTACCCATGGGTGGATTTGACATGCCCGGGAGCACTGAGGTCACTGAGACAGATGTAGCGCCAGCGCATATTGTTCCACAGAAGACAATCCCAGGCCTCTGCTTTCCCTTCGAGCGATGAGTGTGGCTTTGGAAAGCCATGGCCGCATAGAGCCCCATACGAATTTACATATGCAGGCGTCTATTTTCCTGAGCATTGGTAAAGGTACAGCAGTGGTAACATTCCAAGCATGTATGTGTATTGTGGCAAAGTTACCATTCTGATAGCCCGTACCCTCCTCCAAAGGGAGAGTCCCAGTTAGGACCATTTTGCAAAATCTCATTGGGTGCAAGTGAAAAGGGGTTCTAGCTTATCCTGATATTTCTGGTCCAAGCCCCTGTTGATAAGAATTCCTAGATATTTGAGGCGCACTAATTTTCATGAAATGGGGAATTCAGTTATAGCTGTGCTCGTAGCCACCAGGGTTAGAGGTAGGGCTTCACTTTTGTCCCAGTTGATTTTATTTCCTGATAGTGCTTCAAATTTTGTCAGGATAGCTCGTCGTGGTGGGAGGGAGTGAGTGAGGTCTCTGAGCATAGGTAGTATGTCATCGGCATATAAGTAGATCACGGAGCGGCACCCGGGATGGCGATGCTGGGTATAGATGGGGATCCACGTATGAGCGCTGCCAAGATTTCAACAGCTAGAAGGATTAGGACTTTTTTGGTAAAGCTATCCCCTTGGACGAAACATTTTAAGGTTTCGAAGAGATACCACCATTCTATTTTATCGAAGGGTTTCTCAGCATCAGGGAAGATAGCCACAGCCTCTCCTCTGGAGCCACTAGTAGTCCAAAGCGTATGTGCTAGAGTGCGGAGGTGATTCCTAGATGATCGCCTGGGAATCCTAATTGACTGTGATGAATAATGGACAGAATAACTTTTTTGAGATGGACCGCAAAGACACCAGACAATCTTGACATCTCCATTGAAGAGGGAAATGGGACTGTAGCTGACATATAGGAATGGATCTTTCCAGGGCTTTGGGAGGACTGCTATGGATGCCCTATTAGCGAGAGGGTTCAAAGAGCCTGTCCCTTCCGCAACCCAGAAGGCTTCATACAGGGAGTCCACTGTTTCAGGTCCCGTCCATTTGTAAATTTCACCAGAAAAACATTCTCCCCAAGGGCCTTGCGGTAGGGTAAATTGCAAATGTTCTGCATAATCTCTTCTTTGCTGATCTCCCCTTCTAGTAGCCCCCTTCCCTCTGCTGTGAGACTGGATATATGGGCCTCCTAAAAAAATGCAGCTAGATGGGTGTGATCCATTGCAGTTTCGGGGGTATAACGGGTCCGGTAGAAGCGCCCAAATGCACCCGCTATATCCTGTGGGTGTGTGAGGAGCGTACCATCAGTATCTCATATGGCAGGAATGGCTAATGCTGCCTCTTCCTGGCATAGTTGGACTGCTAACAATTGCCCTGCCTTTTCCCCCTGCTCATAATGTCTGCCCTTCCGCTTGGGAGGTTTAGAGGGCATTAAGCTCTATTTTTGCCTTTCCAAGGTGACAGCACGTGGGGGGAGGGGGTTGCAGTGTATTCGCGAGTGCATGTTACTATTATTTCGTCCAGGTCTCGTCGACGGGAGCGGCTCCGGGCGTTAACAAGGGCAGCATCTTTCATAAGCTGTCCTCTGATTGTTGCCTTTGCCGCAGCTCAGAAAATCTGAGGGGAAGAAAGCAAATCTTAATTGCCCGTTTAAAGGTAGAGAAGTGAGCACAAAGTTGATCCTTGCCCTGTGGCGTACGATATCGCAACACATGCTAACGCCATGGCTTGCAACATGGAGAAACAAGGCCCAGTTCTAGTGCTAAGAGCACCAGGGCATGATCAGATAGTGCAGCTTCCAGGATCCGGGGGTCCTAGTTTGTGAGAGATGAGGAAGTAGTTCGGCCGGGACTGTGTTCTGTGGACCGGCAATATAAATGTGTACTCCCGATCGAGCGGGTGGGAAAGGCGCCAGTGGTCCACCAGCCCATGATCTGCCAGCACATCACCAAATAGGGCTCTGTCTGCATTGTTGCTGATATCTAATCTGCCTGTTCAATCCAGGACCACGTCGCAAGCCAAGTTCCAATCTCCTCCCAACTGTAGTGAGAGGCTCTGATCTCCTCCAGAAGACAATTAAAATGCAGGAGGAATAAATGTTTAGAGCCTGTGGGAGCATATATGGACCCTACACAGAGTGTATGGCCCCCGAGTTTGAGTTTGGTAAGGATGTATCGACCCTCCCGGTCGGACCATGATTTGAGCACCTTGAATTGTAAGTGGCAGCGGATTAGAATCGCAACTCTGCATTTATGCACAGAGCCGGAGCCTCCCCATGTGGACGGTGGACTGCCACTGTAGAACACCTGGCCCACCTAGTCTCGGTGCAGTTTTTCAGATTCTGAGTGAGACAGGTGTGTTTCTTGTAAGAGGGCAATATCTGTACGCTTGGATTGTAAGTAAGATAGGACCTTCTTTCTTTTCATATAATGTGTGACGCCATGATACTGTCATCAATGGGAGGGAAGTCCCCAAGCCCGGAACTGGGGACAGGACTGGTACTTTCAGGTCTATGAAGCGTGATGTGACTATTCGAGCTATCTAGGTCAATGTGAGATATAAGATAGAAAGAGCGTGAGGGGAAGTGAGGGTAGGAGGGGAGGAGCCACGGTCACATTGAGGAGTGTAGAACCAATCAGAGAAGAACAGAAGAGTACGAAAAGAGGGGGAAGGTGGTGAAGGGAAGGAAAAATGAGCCAAAGAAAAGGAGAGAGAGATACGAGGCTGAGAGAGAGAGATGAAAAAGTAGTCCAGGTTCATCACAGGATCTCGTGGGATATCACGTGGGAGCTTAGCTCTGTGGAAAGGGGGGTCTAATCATGTGAAACCCGCAGCCGGTCGTGCCCAAAGAGGAGGGGAAGGGGCAGGGAGCTGACGGGAAGAAAACTAGGACACGTCATAACCAGTGTGAAGAGGGGGGGAGGGGAGGGGATAAAGGGAGGGATCCTGAGTCATGCACAGGCGTGCAAATTGGTCTTCGTGATAATAATGTAGGGTATGGAAGACCCGGACGAAAGCGAAAAAGGAAGGGTATTGTAGGGTGCAGCCTAGGCAGTGGAGGTGCACTTAGAAATTAACGTTGATGATGGACAAGGTGAGCAGCTGAGGCCTCCAAATAGATTACTGGGAATGTAGGAGGGAAAGGGTGAGGGGGGATGAGGAGCGTCCAGTGGCTGCCAGCCTGGTATGACAATGAGATATATAGCTTTGCAGAGATGCCAGGGTGAGGAACACCATGTTTTGCTTTGGTATATTCAGTTCCTGATACTGTTTCTTGTTTTTGGTTTGGTTTGTGTTTTTGTTTTGTTTTTATTTCAGTTTTTTTAGTTTTCCACCTGTTCCTAAGTAGAGCAGGGCCTGAATCATAGAATTGCATAATACGGATATGGGGGCAGTTCTATGATGCAATAATAAACAGTGGGGTGCATGAGATAAAATGGTGAACCCACTATTAGCAATATGTACTGGGTCTGAGAGTGCCCAAAGGTGGAATAATGTTGGGGTGGGGAGGGGGGAGCAACCCAGCCAAACTAGTGTTATGGCTACAGCATCAACAACAACAACAATAAGAAGAACAAAGGTAACTATGATATACTATAACAATAGCATAGATAAACATGCATGGTACTTAGCGCTCAACCGATAGTCATTCTGGGTACTCTTGTGGGTAGTAGAAGGTCTGACAGGCATCCCCAAGAGACATGCCAGCAAATCAGTCTGCAGGGGGAAAGGGCTTCAAAGGGGACCATGATTTGTCTCTGTCTCTGAGTAGCCCCTGGGTAATGTCAGCCACTGCCTGCAGGGCCATATCTCTCCCATCCTGAGATCTCAGAGGGCGGTCCAGGAATCTGCCCCTTTTTTGCATTGCAGAATGAATGCAGAGGTCACTTGGATCAGCTTCCGTGTGTAGAACAGAGTCACGTGGCAAGGGGATGTTTGTTGTAAGGACAGCGGATTCCTGATCCATATGTTGAGCGGAGAGGCCATCTAAGAAAGAGTGCAAATCCGTAGGTTCAAAGAAGTCCCTGGATTTACCATCCATCATTACCCATATTCTGGTCGGCTTGAAGAGTCCAAATTTGATGTTCAGATGGTGCAATTGGGGTCTGAGTGCAAGGAATGCCTTCCTTTTCTCATTTGTCTCTCAGGTGAAGTCTGCAGCAATACGGATCACCTGGCCGTTGTGTCGGTATGGGCCATGTGCCCTTGCAGTCGTCAACAGCTGGTTAACTTACTCATGGCATAGAAAACAGGCAATTAGGGGGTGGGTCTCTCAGCAGTATGTTTGTGGAGGGGGCCAGTCCTATGGGATCATTGGAATCCCACAATGGGGGAAAAAGTAAGGCCCATGAGGGTATGGATGAAGTCTCGAGGGAAGGCCCTCAGGTCTGTGCCCTCCGTTTTTTTCCGGCAAACCAAAAAAGTGGACATTGTCTCTAAGACTCCGGCCCTTTAGATCTGTGATTTTGTGTTGCACGAATTGCAATTCTGGTTCATTATCTGGGAGGGTTGCTACCTTACTTTTGACAGTGTGCAGGCAATGATCCAGATCCGTGATTTTGGTCTGAAGCCTGCAAAGTCCGCTCTAATAGACTTGGAGTCTGCTGATAGGTCCGTGATCTTAGAGTCCATTGCTTCCAGGTGGCGGCCTACTGTGGATATTTTATGCAGGATACGCTCCATGGCAGTGTCTGGGTTCACTGTGCCGTCCATGGAATTGGGATCGGGAGGGAAGGCGGATGAGGACATTGGTCTTGGTTGCAAAACAGCTTCCGAGAAGAGCATTTGGCGTGTAGCTTTGTCAGATAATTTGCCAGACGGTTTGACAGGGGACATCTACTCGAAGTAGGAAGAATAAAGAGTGCCAATAGAGCTGGTAGGGCACAGAACCAGAGGCCCAGTGTCGTAGGGGCAGCAGTTACTGCGGCAGGGTCCGAGTGTTGATTGAGCACCTCAGCATGTCCTCTGTTGTTGTGCCCAGCTGTGCCACTCAGCTGTGGGTGTCCCACCTCTAGATGGTTTGATAGCCTGTCCCACCAGAGCAGAGGGTCACCTGTACAGCGGGGAGACGGTCTGCATTGGACCCAGAATCGGGATAAAGAGGCTATTGATCCAAAGGACAGTAATGGAGATATGTTTATTGGGGTGAGCGGTCACTCATGTTCTCCCAGAGACGAATGGAGGTCAGCGCTGTAGACCACGGGTGCAGGGTAGTAACAGGAGGCAGGGTTACCCTACTCTGGGGTAGGCATCCTGATGTAGGTGATCTGCCAAACTCTCCAAAGGGACCCTAAAGTCACTGTCTAGATCCCTCCTGGGCGACTCACCCCGCATTCGCTGTCACCGTCAGCGCTCAGGGCACTGAAGGATCCCAACTGGCACTGGTCATAGCAAGGTTTTGAGAGGGGCAGAAACCCTATTTGACCCAGAAAGCGTGCATAACACTCTAAGCTCTGGAAGTGCAGCGCATCCTGTCAGACCTGGTGGGGATAAGCAGAAGAAAATGGGCCCACAGCTGTACCTCACTATGGAAGTCGCTGGTTCTGCCTCCGGCCCATGATTCGGAAATTGCGACAGCCCGGCTTAAGACCTCCTCACCGACCTCCTCGCCGTGTCTCCAGTGATGTGTGCCAACAAGGTGCCCCTTGATCAGAAGCGCAAGCAGAATTAAAACAAATCAAAGCAGGCCTTCGTCTGTCCCCCTTGTTGTCGGTCACAGACTCCACATTCGTCCTGAACCGTGAGGCATCCACGCAAGAGACCTCTCACCCAAGTTGCTGCTGCACGCCACTGAGGCACTGCACTCTCCTGACTTGAGCCCACAGTAGCTGACCTAATTCCAGACAGCGGGTTCCACCGTCATCCTGGGTGGTGCAGCAGCCGCATGCAAGACTGCACCTTCAGATTACCGCTGTGCACTGCCGCGGTTCAATGCTTTTCTTAACCAAGCCTGTGGTTGCTGTCTGCATTGTGGGCCACGGGCTCTGCCTTCGTCCTATATGGTGCAGCAGCCGCGTGCAGGGTCTCTCTCTAGGGTCGCCGGTGCGCACTGCCAAGGCTTCGTGCTCCTCTTAATTGTGCCCCCCATTTCTGCCCTCAGGGTATTCCACTAATGACGCCCTCAACCTGAGTGGTGCGGCAGTCACGCTCGGGTCCTTCCTGGTGTGTCCTCGCTGCACGCTGCTGAGGCTCCCCCAGTAGTCCTGCCAGCTCTCCCGCCGCCCCAAGGACACACCAGGCCGCGGAGCTCAGGTTTCAAGTAGCCACCATTCCTGTGGCTCTATATGGTGTATTTTTATAGTTAGGATATGTTTTATTGTATTTTATGGTATAGTATTTAATTGTGTAAATCAAAATTTTATGTGATAAAGTGATTTAGTAGTGTTTTAAAGGCTTTGGCCTAAATCAACGTGTTTTAGTAGTAGTAGTTATAGCAGTAGTAGTAGTACTATATTGTGAAATTTAAAGTTTGTATTTTATGCAACGGTTTTGTCTATATATACAATTTGTTGTATGTTTATGTGTGCTTTTATGGAGTATTTGTACGAAATAAAGCTATTTTTAACAGACTGACTGAGTGTATACATCGCAAAGCATGAACAGCAGATAAATTCAGCCATAAGCTGATTGATGCAATTTGGAAGGAGCTCCATGTTGCAAACAAGTGTTTGGCTCAGGACTACCATTTATGTTGCTAGTGCATTTTAAGAACCAGTTGCTAACACTGGCTTTATATTGTCACCTAGGAGGACTTATTGCATACATTGCATTGTAAAAGCTATAATTCCTTTGTTGTTATGCCTCATATTACTTTTTTATCTGATTCTGTACTTCCTAATGGTGTTCCTTCTCTGCATGGTTTCTATGTAGGCAGGTGCTTGTATACATTATTGGCATATCGGCATTGTTGTACGACTATAGATGTAGTTGGACATACTGACATGACAGTAATTAAAAGTGTGTATTAAGATGAGTCATTGTGTTCATATGATACATTTTTGCAAAATATGTGAAATTCTACAGAATTATACATGTTTTCATAGCACATGAATGCAGCATTTAATTAATTTAATGAAAAGATATTCATACTAAACAATTTTTTTATTCATTTATAAATTAGAAAAAAATTAATTTTGCATTCTTTGAAAATAAGTTAAATTGTATGTTGAATGAGGTATTAAAGGTAAGCCAACAACTGGTTAGAGTCCTTTTCCAGACAACAGTCCATGAGTGAACTGTAAATGTGTGGGCATAAGGTTGATGAGGTGAATAGTACAGAAACACACAAATGAACATTACTGTGTGCATCTCTTGTTGTTGGCTTGTTCAGTTTCGTCCTCAACTCGGGACAGATTAATGACTCCTCCTAAGGGCCAGTGAAGCAGCCTGAGTGTCAACAAGGAAGGAGGCTGTACATGCACCAGCATCCCACTTTCTGTGGTACTTGCAGCTGTAGACGTTTCTAAGACCAAGTTGGCAGTAGATGCTACTTGACCACTGAAAGCAGCAACAAAATCAGACAATTCTGCGGACAATGATCTAAAGTCATCCTGAACTATCACAGAATGTAAAATGTGGACACTCAAGTGATGCTCCAGAAGATCATTTTGGGCTCTCTGAGTCTCGCTCTTGGCCCTCATTGGATTGTTCTGTACCTATATAAGTTAATTAATGTGGCCCAGCCGAATCTCGTGTCACATAGAGTCATGAACACTGTGACAGGTCGCATTTTAACTTCCATTTTCATTCTATGCTGACTTCTAAACTTTTAAAATCTGTATTTGAGAGTGTGAAGATTTAGACATGCACACATTTATCAAAATCATGTCTACCTCTTATCTATACTGACATATTTTTGCTGTTTATATAAGGGTGGCTGTCTTGTTATGATGGACACTTACAGTGGAGGGTAAAATGGAGTACTTATTTTGTCATATTGGGTCTTTAGTATCAACAAACTTATAAACATGGAATAACAAATGGAGATCGGGTGCTGTAAAGCCCCTGCTTTTGGCCAAAGCTTGGAGAGGCTTTGTGATGGAACAATCAAGACAACAGTCATGCCATTTTTCTGCAAACCTTCCCCGAGAGGGGTTGCTCCAGGGCTATCAACTGACATTGTTCATCATTCCCAGGCAAGGGCTGTAAAAAAATAGCTAAACAGCTATTTCTCGTTAAGAAAAATATGTTCTGTGATCTATCTTATGAAACTCACTTTATAAGCTGCCTATTTTTAACCTATGCTAAGTTTTAGCACAGCACTTACAAGTTGTGATAGGGGTGTTCAATGGTAGAAACATGCTATCCATGTTAGGACTATTCATATTGAAGCCTATTTCTCAGATTTTTTTTTCTGTTACCTCTAAGGTGCCTCAGGTATCCTCCCTGAGCCCTACACTCTTTAACATGTATGTCAGTACCCCTCATCAAGGTCATTTGGTCACGTGGCATGGGCTTACTGTGTTATGCGGATGACATGCAAACCATTATGGCAATCACTTCCATCCCCAATCATACCCAGGCCTAGCTTGGCCAATGCTTATTGAGGGTCACTGAATGGATGGCTGCCAGCTTACTTAATTTTAATGGTAGAAAGACAGAAGTCATGAAAACAACCCATCAAAATGGATAGAAATGAATTGGCCAAAGCACTAGGTGGTTGTTTTTAACCAAAACAGACCTTCAAGAACCTTGGATTCTGGATTGATGATAGACAATACAGAAACCAAGGCCCAAAAATGTTCAGGAGTTTGCTTTGGCACCCTCAGATCATTGAAGAAATGTCTTTAATGGCTTCCTCCCCCATGAAGAGAATAGTGGTGCAGAGTCTTGTCTGCTTGAGGCTAGACTATGGTAACTCCCTGTACATTGGAAGTCCTAAGTATATATTAAACAGGTAGTACAGAATGCCACCTCTGAAATCCTATTTAAAATACCCAAATATTAGTCAGCAGGCCAAGTGCTGGAAACTGTACATTGGCTGCCAGTACAAAAAGAGGATTCAATTTAAAGTCAATTGACAGAAGAGTTCTAAGAGCCCTATTTTTGTACCCTGTGGTCCTGCTCATAGAAGGTGGGTGATCTTTCCACAAAGATTCTCAGAAGTTCCAGGAATTGTCTATCTGCTCAGCTCCCACCCCCCATCCTGTCAGTAGAAAGGCCTTTCAGGCTTTGCTAATCTCACAAATGCCTGACTCTCTGGGGTAAATCCACAAAGTCCCAACTGTCAGTTACACTCAGTCACGTGACCTAGGCAGGTTGCAGGCACAGAGGGCTAAGGGCAGGAAAATGGCAACTTTGTAAAAGTGGCATTCTCAAACTTGTAATGAGAAATCGAACTTTACCATTAAAAATGGTTTATCATTTCAAGATTATAGATACCAAACATGAGATATCTACCACCTCTGGTTTAGCAATTACAATGTATTAATTTTAATAGAGAATTACCAATCCTGTGGAGTGCTAGGCCTCACAGTAGTGAGAAAACAGACTTGGGAGTTTTTCATTACTAGCACATGTACATCTAAAAGGTACATGGCATACCTTTTAATTACACAGCACCATGCCCTATGGGCTACCTAGACACTACCTTAGGGGTGACTTGTATGTAATAAAAGGGGAGTTTAAAGCTTGGCAAGAGGTTTTAAATGCCAAGTCAACTTCAGGCTGCAATGGAAGGCATAGGACATGTTTTAAGGTGCTACTTAAGTGGGTGGCACAATAAGTGCTGCAGAACCACTAGTAGCATTTAATGTGCAAGCCATGGGTATATGATATGCCTCTCTACAAGGGATGCACATGTAATTTAAAAATGTCAGTCAGGTGTATGCCAATCAAACCATGTTTAAGGGAGTGAGCACATGTACTTTAGCACTGGTAAGCTGTTGTAAAGCACGCAGAGTCTTAAGGCCAACAGAGCAGACATCCATACAAGTTGGAGGCAAAAAGACAAAGGGAAGACCACCCTGAGGCTGGCAGGTCTAACATGGAGGTTAGTGTGGTAATACAACACAACAAGATTTCAGAATGTAAGATATTGGTCAATTTAAAAATGTGTATTCACAGACAGTCCTGCAAATAACAGTGCTGTATTAATCATATGTAAAATAGAAAAAATAAAATTTTGGTTAGGCAAAACACATGTGTAATTCTAATACATCGAGGTTAGCTGAATCCCTGTGAGTTCACTAACTCTTTTTTAAATAGCAGCATCTACTTGCTAGATACACAGTGGAGGCGCAGCACTACGTCTCATTTCTTACATAGTAACTATGAAAGTATTCTTCTTACAGACTGATAATCTCTGGACATCACCTGCCAAGGGTGTCCTATCCAATGACGATCTGTTGTTAGCAGAATTATGTTGTACCTCAGAAGAGTGAGACAGCTCAAGGACTCTGGTCACCAGACACAGGCCACTTTGCCATGCTGTTTAGTGACCTATATATATATACATCACTCTATTTCCACTACTATGTAGATGAGTCCAAGATATATGTTTGGTATTTTAATAAAAACAAATAGTCTTTGAACTTTTCAAGAAACAACAAAGTCAATGTTGTGTGTGATGAAAATGTGAGTGCATGTAGACTGTGTCTATTAGACAAAGTGGCTACAATTCATTGTAACCCTGCTTTCCCATTCTTTAGGTGTCATGAAAACCTTGTTTGTTTGCACAATCACTAAATGAATAATTGAAAAAATACAGACTGAAATAACAATTGATTCCAAGCCTGGAACTGGAAAATGTAGTCCTGGTAACATGGATTCATCTGTCCAAACTTGCACTACCACAAGGAATGTATTTTATGTTGTATCAGATCAAGAGAGATAGTATGTGTTTTATAACTATGATAGGAAATGATTAAAGCTTGCATAGTTAGGTGTAATTTGATAGATGTTGCATAAACAAATTGGTGTGTGTGCATTGCTGTTAAAATGTAAGACTGCACTTGTTTAATTGTGTTTCCTATATTATTTTTTGTATGTTAAGCCAGAGGGAGTATAGGTGATGATATGAATACATAGAAAATGTACTGAGTTGTGGCAGGCATCAGTTATCATACTTTTGTAAATAGAAGTTGAATTAGTCATTGTTTAAGGGTTAGTTTTGGTACTTATAAGTCTTAAATCTGCCTTGAATGTCATGATGCATTCATTGTGGAGAATGGGCAAAACCTCCTCTGAGGACATGAGGTCAAGGAGTCTGGAAGACCCATCACCACTTGCAAGGGCAACTTGTCGTACCCTGGAAGCAAAGGAACAGACTCTCTCCCACAGATTGTTCCATGGCTTGCAGATGTCATCCTGTGAGCATTTGGTGTTGAAGACAGCATTCACCTTATCTAGGATTTCGCTCCACGATTGTTTCTCTGGCTCATGGTTGTTATCTGGACCTGTGCGGCAAACAACTGATCCCAACCCTAAGTATCTCATCCACAAAGACAGTTAACTCTTTTCCAGAGAACCTTTGTTGTCTTCTTGCAAACAGTTAAAAGAAAAAAAGAAGACATAGGTTTTCTGCTTTATATTGTGACTGGTAAATAATTTGTGTGGTTAGAGGAGTGTCTTTTGTAGTGAGAGTTCCACATGCTCTTTGTGAATAGATTTTGATCAGGTGTGTGTTGATGAACACATCTGCCATGAAAACCCGGTCTGTCACAGCTTTCCTTCATTGGCAACGCCCTTCCATTGCACTCTGAGAGCATGCAACTCTAAATATGAAGGGTGCATGCCCACCATAACAACATTGCTAGACTGGTGTTTGTCATCAGCGGATGAAGGGACTGATGATAGGTGCCTGAATTTCAAACAATGGACCATCCACAAATACTGAAGATGGACACTCACTGGCCTGATGGACCGACCATCCCCCCAAAATGGAGGAATGACAGTCTGCCCACCACAGACTAGATCTAGATTTACTACACTATCTCTTGGTGGAATTTCAGACCATGGGGTTGTGGTCTTCCCTCTTAAGACGCCAGTGCCATTATTTCAGTAAGTTATGTGTCAGTATGTCTTCTCTTCACAACTCATCATACAGTGGAGATCAGAAATTAGGTCACAGACATGTATAGTATTTGCATATTTAGAACTGTGACCAAGATCACTGCAGATAGAAATGTATTGGTTGTTTTTTTGTGTCAAGGAGACCAGACCCTCGGGGCCTGCGCATGTTCCCAACATGTCCACCACAAGACAGCTCCAAAACTCTGATTGAATATATCACAGAGCCTAAGAGAGTCCAAGTGGGGTAAAAGGGGATTAGGTAGGAAACAGCTGGGAAGGAGACCTGCAGGAAGCAAAAGGTTAAACAACACAATATCAGAATATAATCACATTGACTTTAACTAGACTATAGTTCTAAGCATTGTCTTACTGTAACCATGGATAATCTAAGAAGTGACTTGAACTAGACCTCAAGAACTCTGGGTACCTGGAACAAATCAAGAATGTTTAATGCAATGTTTCATATGAGCTTTTCATAAAATGTCACATAATGTCTAGAAATACAAGAACCTTTTGGAATACTGTTTCAGAACAAACACTGCATTTTTAACATGAGGACAAGACAATCTGAAACATTCCCTGGAAAACAATTGGAATTGTACTAGGGACTTAATATGCACAAAGAACGTCACATTTTGAATTTATCATCTTCACAGGACATCCATAAGCTCAGGATGAATGTGTGCACTTCAACAAACATTACACATCAACGTTTTTACTTGCAATGAAATGATCGCGCACACTGTTGCCGATCTGAACACCAAGTTTTATATGCGGGAAATGAATTGCACATACTGCCGATTCTAACAAGAATACGTAAATGCCATGAAAAGATTGCGCAAGCCTTTGCCGATCTGAACGCCAAGTTTTATATGCGGGAAATGAATCGTGCGCACTGCCGATTCTAACAAGAATATGTAAATGCCATGAAATGATCGCGTAAGCCTTTGCCGATCTGAACACCAAGCTTTACATGCGGGAAATGAATCGCGCACACTGCCGATTCTAACAAGAATATGTAAATGCCATGAAATGATCGCGCAAGCCTTTGCCGATCTGAACACCAAGCTTTACATGCGGGAAATGAATCGCGCACACTGCCGATTCTAACAAGAATATGTAAATGCCATGAAATGATCCCGCAAGCCTTTGCCGATCTGAACACCAGGTTTTACATGCGGGAAATGAATCACGCACACTGCCGATTCTAACAAGAATATGTAAATGCCATGAAATGAACGCGCAAGCCTTTGCCGATCTGAACACCAAGATTTAAATGCGGTAAATGAATTGCACACACTGCCGATTCTAACAAGAATATGCAAATGCCATGAAATGATCGCGTGAGCCTTTGCCGATCTGAACACCAAGATTTAAATGCGGTAAATGAATCGCGCACACTGCCGATTCTAACAAGAATATGCAAATGCCATGAAATGATCGCGCAAGCCTTTGCCAATCTGAACACCAAGATTTACATGCGGTAAATGAATCGCGCACACTGCCGATTCTAACAAGAATATGCAAATGCTATGAAATGATCGCACAAGCTGTTGCCAATCTGAACACAAAGATTTACATCAGAGCAATGATTCGTGTACTCTGAAAGTTTCACAGGTAGTCACAAAACTGAAGAGTTTTTTAGAAAGGGGTCGGGGGCCCCTGCCCGACCTCCGTCTAACCACCCTGCTCAAGGATCACCAAGATAATGCGGGGCAGGCCTGGAAGATCAAGGTAGGCCTCCGGAACAGGAGCTGAGGAAATTGCTGCTGCTCTGCACCGGGACCTCTGAATAGTGAGCACGTGGAGCTGGGCTGGCTCCCTTATAGAGTCTGGCCCAGACCACAAACCACACCCAGTCATGCTGCAGAGAAAGCTTCTAGAAGGTCCTAGAAAGGGATCACACCCTAACACACTCAGTCAGTCTGCAGCAATACCTTACAAATGAACAGTTATTGCAAACATCATTAGTAGTGTTTTTCAAGGTTAAAGTCTGCAATGCAAAAGCTTAACATACTGCATATAAACACAATGTTTGAATTATGCTCTTGCATAAAGACTGGGTTTTTGCATTTTTGTTACCCATAGAGCGCGCACTGTCCTGATGTTGACAGAATTTGATTAAATAATCACACTCTCATAAGTGAGTATTGAGCCCCTTTTTGCAACTAAAATTAGATTTTGGAGATCTGCATTTTCTACAAAATCTCTCAATACTCAGAGCCAACATTTGAAATGTGTTTTCCATGCTTTTCACTGTTCATTGTCTGTCTATCACTTGGCAATGAAACTTATAATTAATGCAAATTTAGGATGTATAAACACTCTCTATTTTTAAATGTGCCTGGGTTTTGGGGTTTCTTGGTAGTGTGTCATTTGAACCGCTCTGAATTCTGGATACCTATTATGCCAGGAAATTCTGAGGGTGCTTTTTGAAAATTGTATTCACAGACACTCTTATAGAACTGAAAGACATAAATACTTAAAAACTAAATAGTTAATAGGAAATGTTATATCATTTTGCATTCCCACATTTCGGATTAAAATGGTACCCCATGGCTGTGGGTTGTGTATATCATCCTGAAAAGGAAACCATAAGAATGTTGTTATTTAAAGTACATGCAAGAAGATTGGAATCATGTTGATTTTTAAGATTTGGATAGCTGTGGTATTTGGACTTTGGATTTGTTGGGCACCTAGGGAAAAATACCAATCCCAGACATTTCTGAAATCTACACAGGTGGCATGAAGAGAATTCTCTCATGTTTCTATGAGAGGAAGTTTTAGAATTTGTGATGGATCATAAACATCCGACCAAACAGTGTTGGCACATTTCCACAAACATATACAGTGTATCACATGTGTCAGCAGGTCTAATGTCATGGATATGAACAGACTAACCTGTGATAGTGTGAAGTCAGTGTCCTTTCATAGCAGGGTTAAAGTCTTGGACTAGTCCTGTATCATTAAGTAGACCCACCCCACATGTGGTATGTGTTTTTGTGAGGACACGTGTAAAAACAACAGATGGTGGGACTTTGCCCTTTTGTCAGGTGCTCTGGAGTTTTCTGTCACAGACAAGTGAAGGAATTTGTTTTTTTGTAGCCATACTTTGATAGTTACAAGCATTCTGTGTAATTAAATGCACTGGTAAGCATACAAGACCCATCACTCTGGATTACATTCTGTCTCTACTTTGTAGATTTATAATGCGGGAAGCGATCCCTTGGGCAAGGGTCTCTCCCCTTAGTGGACATTTTTTTATGTATTCCACCCCTTCCAGGGGTCAGATTGGCTGCTTTTAGACCAATCAGTGGTCTTTGGTGGGCAGGGCAGAAGGCCACTAGAACCAGGGATTAAATCTTTGTATGTTGGGGAGTGGCTCCTAGGGGCAGATTGACCATATCCTTTAGGCCCATATGCCCCCATGGGGGGAGGGTGCAGAAGCCACTAGACATCAGGGATTTTATAGTTGTATGTCAGGGAGTGGCCTCTTGATTGCCAGAACTTTCCATCACAGAATTGTTTTTCAGATACATTTTGAGGTCTGCAAGGTATTCTGGGTAACAGAGCCCAGAGAGAGCCACACAAGTCCCCCCATCCTGGATTGCCCTAGGTGTCTAATTTTGAAACATGTCCAGGTTTGCTAGGTTTCCCTAGGTGCCCACTGTGCTATAGCCCAAAATCCACAAATAGGCACTTTGCAATAAATGAGTCCGTTTTCAGTGGAAAAATGTAATGTGTCCACACTGCATTTTTGGCCATTTCCTGTTACTAGGCCTACCCATGCAGGTGAGGTACCATTTGTATTGGAGACTTATGGGAATGCTTGGTGGAAGGAAATTGTGTCTTCCCTCAGATTCCAGAACTTTCCATCACAGAAGTGAAAGGAAAATGTGTATTTCTTTAGGCACATTTTTAGGTTTGAAAGGGATTCTGGGGAACAGAACCTGGTGAGAGCCACACATACCACCCTATCTTAGATTCCCTTAGGTGTCTAGTTATGGAAAATATACAGGTTTGCTAGGTTCCCTAGGTTCCTGCTGTGCTAAGGTCCAAATTCCACAGCTAGGCTGAGGAATGAGTTAGTTTTCAGTGGATAAATGTGATGTGTCCACAGTGCGTTTTGCGCCATTACCTGCTGTGGGCGCTGGACCTACCCATACAAGTGAGGTACAATTTTTATTGGGAGACTTTGGGGAACACAGAATAGCAGAATATGTGTCATTAACAATTGCCTTTCTCTGCATTTTTGCGTTCCAAATATAAGATGCTGAGTAAGAAAGAAGTAATTTTGAGACATGCCCTTTAATTCACATGGTGTTATGGGTACCCCCAAATTCAGGAATGTGCAAATAACCACTGCTTCTAAACTCCATATCTTGTGCCCTTCTGGAAATATATAGATTTCCTTGATAACTATTTTTCACTCCTGATATTTTACCAAATGAATTGCTGTATACCCGGTACACAATGAAAAAACATTGCAAGTTACAGCTTAGTTTTTGGCTCTGGGTACCTCGGGTTCTTGGTGAACCTACAAGCTCTATATATCCCCACAACCAGAAGGGTCCAGCAGATGTAACAGTATATTACTTTTGAAAGTCTGTCATAGTTAGAAAAAGTTACAGATGAAAACGTAGGCATTAAATGGCTGCTTTTTTAAACTCAATTTCAATATTTCTTTTGTTTCACATGGAAAACCTTGAAGGATGTTTGCAAATGACCCTATGCTAAATTTGATGTGTATATACTTTTCACAAATGTATAGCTATCTGGGATCCGCCATTGGTTTCCTACTCATCTCTACCACTAACTGGAAGGAGGTTGAAAGCACAATCATAAATATGAAAAATGGTGTATGTCCCAGTAAAATGCGAAAACTGTGTTGAAAAATCTGGTTTTCTGATTCAATTGTGCCTGTTCCTGAAAGTTGGGAAGGTGGTGATTTTAGCAGCATAACCCCTTTGTTGATGCCATTTGCAGGTAAAAGAAAGATGATTTCTTCTGCAGCACTTTTTTTCCCACTTTCTAAAAAAAGTCAAATTTTAACTGTATTTAGGTACATTTCTCAGTCCCTTCAAGGTACCTTTAAATTCCCCAGGATACTGGGTCGAAAGGACACAAATTTGGTGTGGATAGCTTATGTGGACAAAAAGTCAGGGGGCTTAAGCACAAGCTATCCCAAATAGCAAACAAAAAGGCTGAACACAGGAGGAGGAGGCTTAGCAGCTTAGAAGGGGTTAAAGTGAATATTACTCAAAAGTGATTTTCTCTTTGTAGGTAAGGCAGGAGTTTCATTGAACAGTCATAGATGTAAATGACTTTCTTATTTAGATCTCCATTTGGGGAAATGTTAGAAAATCATTCAAAGTTATTCTTTTTCTTAGTTTGTGAAATCAAATTTGATTTAGTGGAAAAGTAACAGTCAAAAAGTATACTTTGTGCTACCTGAGAGAAAACATCTCCAGTGCTAGTTTACCTGAAAACACCACTCCAGAGGCCAAATACACATTTCTGGCAGAACGTTACCAACCTCCCCCAGAAGACAATAGCTCAGCCTCAGGGTCCAGGAAATGTTGCCAGTAACTGTCCAATTAATAGGATGAGCCATTTGGCAGTAAAACTGGAACAGTTAACAGAGACATTCGTAGCACTTTGAACTTGGTGATGCCAAATCTGGCTGATAGGAACTGTTCTTATTCATTCCCAGAGACATCCAATACTTTCTGGCTCCAACCTCAGTGGTTGCATAAACTAGTGAGACCCTAAAGGGGGTGTCACCTCAACAGAAGAGGAGAGTGGGTAGTGGAGAGCTATGCCTCCTCCAGGTGAAAGAAGGGGACAATAATTTGGAATTTACGGCTTGATGGATTCTTTTTGCACTAAACCAAAGAGGAAATGTTTATAAAGGACGTAGGGCTAGTGGAAGAGAATGCTCAAGATTAAGTGTACACATTTTTCTAGTCAGGTTCTAATGATTAAGATACAATGGAACCTAACTAGATCTTTGCCAGAACATTCCTGGACATACGGAGAGAAAAGTAAATAAAAAAGGGCTTAAAGCTGGATGAAAGAAGATGCAAGGGGTCTTCACTGCTGCTGGTGCACAGTGACTGCAACTGCTGCCCCTGGTTGCTTGTTTCAGGACATAAAAAGCAGAAGGACTCGTTACTCCAACATGCCCAACTCACCGCTGAGGACCAGGCCCGTAGGGTGCCAGGCAAGAGAGGCAACTGGTGCCTAGAAAGCTACCCTGAGGACTGAGGGCTGCAAGAGTTATCGGTTACCATTCCCAGCAGTTGCAGAATATTAGGAGTTTTTATTTTTTTCACCCTGAAGACCAGGTCAAGAGCTGATGCTTCCCAAGGTAGGGTACATCCTCAGCAGTGAAAAAAAACAGATCTGTACTGTTCTGTGTGTTTTGCTATACTGAAATCTGATGCAGTGGGACCTCACTATAAAGGTATCTGGCCTTTTTGATCCCTGCCTGTCTACAATTTCCAGCATTATCCATTTTTGGATTTTGAGGATAAAAAAGTGACTGAGAGTCTCATTTACAAGGACCTAGAGAAACACTGCGCCACCCTATTGTCATTTTATTGATGCTCCAGTGGTGAAGTGTGCCAGCCCACCTCACGTGTTTTTTATGGACTTGTATATATCGACCCCTTTCACACATACACTGCATGAAAGGGGCATTTCATGGGTGTTGCTTGGCCTGTTCCCACACAACACACATGGAACCCAAAGGAATCTGATGCATTCCCAGATTCACAAGTCTGGGAATTCGTCACATTCCTACGCCTCTTCAGGGGTGGCGTAAGAATAACACAACAGGGAGAAATATCATTATTTCTCCCCATTTTTTCCTCTTCTGCAGCAGGGGTGGCGTAAGAATGACACAACAGGGAGAAATATCTTATTTCTCCCCATTTTTCCTCTTCTGCAGCATGCATACAAAGAGGAAAATACCTCTTGTTATTGTTTTTGTGCAGGAGGGTTTCCTTTCATAACAACATATTCTTCCAAGATCCGTCACTCGCTTCAGCCGTAGACCTTGCCTCCCTGGAAAAAATATAGGGGGTGATTCTAACTTCGGCGGGCGGCGGTGGCCGCCCGCCGAAGTTCCCCCACCAAAATACCTCTCCGCAGTCGAAAGACCGCTGAGGGTATTTTGGGATTTGCCCTGGGCTGGCAGGCGGCCGCCAAAAGGCCGCCCGCCAGCCCAGGGCAAATCATCCTTCCCACGAGGACGCCGGCTCAGAATTGAGCCGGCGTAGTGGGAAGGTGCGACGGGTGCAGTGGCACCCGTCGCGTATTTCAGTGTCTGCATAGCAGACACTGAAATACTTTGTGGGGCCCTCTTACGGGGGCCCCTGCAGTGCCCCTGCCATTGGCATGGGCACTGCAGGGGCCCCCAGGGGCCCGCGGCACCCCCTACCGCCATCCTGTTCCTGGCGGGAGTCCCGCCAGGAACAGGATGGCGGTAGGGGGTGTCAGAATCCCCATGGCGGCGGAGCGCGGAGGATTCTGCAGGGCAGCGGGAAACCGGCGGGAGACCGCCGGTTTCCCGCATCTGACCGCGGCCGAACCGCCGCGGTCAGAATGCCCTGCGGGGCACCGCCGGTCTGTCGGCGGTGCTCCCGCAGACCCTGACCCCGGCGGTCTCAGACCGCCGGGGTCAGAATGACCCCCATAATTTCTAAAAGGTAGATTAGGTCCGCAGGTATAAACTTTGACCAAAGTGACTGGCTTTCTGTACCCAACCTCTTTCCACATCACAGTCGGCTGGAGTCAACTGAAAACTGATACTTTAAGTTGTCAGTTTGCTTTTTCTAGGTGCCTTATGCCTAAAAAGTTTAAAAATGTATATCCCTAGTACTCTTTTTCCTATTCTTGATTGTTTTGGTGTCTTTTTTTCCATTAAATTGTTCTTTATTTTCCTAAGTTGGCTTGGTAATTATCCTACATTATTTTCTTGACTTTAAATTTTTTTTGCACTGTCTAAATACAACATACATTTCTCTAGTGAACTGCCTGCCGATTATGACGCATTTTCCTGGGTTCAGCAATGGTCAACCTAACCAGGCTGTGTTTTTTAAGTTAGTATGTGTACCCCCTTCAGTAATTACTAACCAAGGTTCTGATAGCATGGTAACCCATAAAGAGCAAACAAAAGAACTCTGACACACTACCGTGTACCTCTGCAAAATAATAAATTAGTCACATGAAAGTTGCTGCCCTTGAAGGCAAATTCCAATAAACCAATCAATACTTCACCATTCTAATTAATGGAATGTTTGCAGGTATTGTTGGGCAGTTACCATATATCATGTAATAGTGCATTTAAGTGAAGCAACTGATAGATGTGTATTCCACAATAGCAAAAGTTGAATATCTGAGTGAAGGTAAGAGTAAGACACATGCAGAATTCTAGGTTGAAAGACCATCACAACTCCAAGGCACAAAATGTTATACAATGTATGAGGATTTCTAGTAGGAGTTAAAAGGACCTTTTTGTTTTAAAATACGTTTTTGAAAAGTAATATAAAACCAATTCAAATCTTGTTGAATAAAACAAGAACGTCTTATCAAAAACTATAAGCAATGAATATTTTATTCAGCTATAGATATGACTTGTTAGATATATAAACATAACATAATAATACATCAATGTGTTTAAATGCAGCCAGTTATTCTGTAGAACATACACATTTCTAATTTTCTTCTCTTTATACTAAAAATAAAAAAATAAATGTGTAAAAAATATGGGAGAGTGGGGGATAGAGAAAACGGATTACAAATTAGGTAATGAAGCTAACAGCATAGAAAATGTAAGGTGATTGCCCAATAGTTTAAATGACCTACTTTGACTCCAGAAGAATTTAACATTCACTTTCAGCAAGAGGACATATACTCTCTCTTTACACAACTTATTAAACTGCACCTCAGCTCTAGCATTAAGTAAGCTTTGGTGGGTAGAAAATGTGCTCCAATTATTTATTCTTTTTTAAGTCATTGTAAGGATATCTTGAGTTGTTTCCTAGCTATCTTATTTGGTGAGAACATAATTAATAGACTATCCCTTTTGACCTGAAAATTTAAGCAGTCAGAGGCAGATTTAAGAGTCCCTTGCGCCATATTATCGACACAATGCAGCGATATTATGCCAAAAATGCCACACCAGATGCATGCATTGCACCACTTTGTAACCCCGTACGCCACATTATGCCTGTACCAGGCATAGGGGGTCATTACAAGCTTGGCGGGCGGCGGTAACCGCTGTGCGGCCGCCAATGCGGCCACACTCCCGCGGACCCCATTACAACATCCCCGCTGGGCCGGCGGGCGCAAACCTAGTTTACGCCCGCCGGCCCAGCGGGGATGAGGCCGCAACATAGGAGCCGGCTCCTAATGGAGCCGGCGGTGTTGCGGCCGTGCGATGGGTGCAGTAGCTATGCAGACAGTGAAAAGCTGCACGGGGCTCTGTTAGCGGGCCCCTGCACTGCCCATGCCAGTGGCATGGGCAGTGCATGGGCCCCAAGATGCCCCAGGTCTCCCCTTACCGCCAGCCTCTTCCTGGCGGTGCAAACCGCCAGAAACAGGCTGGCGGTAGGGGAGTCATAATCCCCAGGGCAGCGCTGCTTGCAGCGCTGCCCTGGCGGATTATCACCGCTGGGGCTAAAACGGTGGGAAACGGCCAGCCCCGGCGGTGCGACCGCGGCGCTACCGCCGCGGTCGTAATACGGGTCTCCGTACTGCCAGCCTGTTGGCGGTACGGACGCCACATTACCCCTGGCGGTCTCTGACCGCCAGGGTAGTAATGACCCCCATAATGTATGCAAGGGGGGTGTTCCCCCATAAGGGGTGCTGAAAAAATGGCGCAAAGAATTCTAAAAGATTTTTTTGCGTCATTTGTTTCTGCATTTTTAACGCCTGCTCAGACCAGGCATTAAAGGGGTGCACAGCATTATTTATAATGGGCTGCTATATATTGTTTAGGGTCAGCACCAAAATTTTGCCACTAATCCTGAACAGTACATCAATAGTGTCAAAAAGTCTGATGCTATTTTGAAGATTGTGCACACATGGTAGGGGTAGTGGGGGCTAAGGTGAACAAGGAAAGTGGTGGTGCACCACTTTTCCTTAATCTGCCCCTCAGATTCATAAACCTAAAAAAATAATTAGCAAAATTCTGAGACAAACTTACCGTCATTCATTAAGCAGTTCCTATCTTCTAGGCTTATCACAGTTGGGCCTGAATCACGCAACGCTACCGAACACTGTGTCATGCATACACTAAAGATGCCATGATCCCTGACAAAACATAGGGACTTATTTACAAGCATTACACACAAAGAGAGATCTGGTAGTGTCAAATACCCATACTACCTCCCTGGAACAAGAACCAACAATACAACACGTATGGGAAATTTAATGAACTGGCTGGTCTGACCTGTTCAACTCGTCATTAGATCCGTACGTGGTGATCTAATTCTAGGCGTGAGGTGTGGTAGTGGTGGTGATGTACTCCATAGAAGGTGGGGGTATTGCCATTACGGAATAGATGGTCTCACACACATTATAGCGTCATGCTTCATCATTTGACCATCAAACCCCTACCCAGGTGGGACGATACCACCTGGGCAGACTCAACCTCGTCATTAAAGGAACTCTGAGGGAGTGCTGATATTATATCTTTCTGGATAAAATGGGGATCCAGTTGAGTGAAAGTATAAGCTAAAATGACCTAACAAATCACCGGTGTATCCAACACCTTTAATGATGGTGCTTGTTGGTAAGGTTAGAAACAATTGAGACACCATTGAATATAATTGTTCATGGTGACGTCTAAGTCTACATGGCAAACATGTTTCTGTCCTCTAATCTAGCCAAACTGGTCTGGGGCATTCGTCAGGGCCTAGGATCCCTCCTGTATACGGGGAGTAGCTGGCTAAGCTTCAAGTGAGCAAAAGCATTATAACACACATTGGGCCTACCTGAAGGATAGCTCAGTTAAGAGTGGCCTATGAGGGAGAGAAAATAGTGGGATAAATTAAAAACACAGCATACACATGGTGCATGCGGATAATCACTGCAAACCACTGCACACAGAATGTGAAAAACCATGCTAAAAATGACACACACAACCATGCAAGTACTATTGCTGTAGAAATAATGAATATCAAGCTCATATTGGAGCCCTTAATGTCTATAGGGACACAGGGGGTTATTCTAACTTTGGAGGAGGTGTTAATCCGTCCCAAAAGTGACGGAAAAGTGACGGATTTACCACCAGCCGTATTACGAGTCCATTATATCCTATGGAACTCGTAATACGGCTGGTGGTATATCTGTCACTTTACCGTCACTTTTGGGACGGATTAACACTCCTCCAAAGTTAGAATAACCCCCACAATCTCTTACCCTATCAGGGAAGGGCAGATAGTCCCTGGTCTGGGAAAGGGGGGTTTGCCCCTCATAGTCACACTCTGTGAGGGAATAAAGGTTTGAATAGGCAGGGTAACAACTGCAATGGAACAAATCTAGTAGGGTGTCATACTGCTAGGTCAAAAATTTATAATCTTCAACACTCTGTTCGAAGGGCAAATTATAAAAACAGAAAGAATATCTGTCTAACACACAGATGTATGAATAAGCCCTCTTACAACATACAGGGGGTGCTCAGGATGATTGTGAAGGTCAAGAGAGAATGAGGAAAGAAAAGTATATCCTCCTTAGAGTCACCAATGACTTGTTTATGGCAGAATGATATCAGGCATAGTTATTAGAACCCTCCCAACGTACCAAGAATGAAGATAAATTAATCTGCGTGACTACCTTTAAACCGCTATCCAGCAGGGTACAAAAAATAATAAGGGAGGACTGGAATATTTGTACTTCTGGAGGACTGCCTTTCAATCAACCATTAAATGCGTTCAAAAGAGCCGGGAGCATACGAGATATGATTGTTCATACACGCCCTCGAGCCAGGACACCAATGGTGAGCAAACAAAGTTGGTGTGAGCTTTGCACTCATGCCACATCATCCAATATGAATCTGTTCATGAAGGTAAATCACATAAAATATAAGCTGTAATTTTAGCATAAAATGCACAGATGGAAACATCACACAATTCTGTTTTGCGCATTGTTTGCACCTGTATTCCTTTGGCAGTGATATTCCAAGCCAGGTGGTGCTACTTTGTAGAATTGTAGTTGACTCAGCTTTGTGTGGAATATTAATGTGTCCACACTATTCCCATCAAGTTACACCCATGTTGCACACAGTTTTATGTGTTTCACACTGAGCTATGCAGTGGAGTTTTGCACTAATTGCATGTGAACTTTTAACACAAATTTAATTTTATTAGGGAAATGTATCACCACTGTTTTTGAGTCACTTAACATTGCATTTTGTTGTTTTGTATCACACAAGAACCCACACAAAATTCTAGTAAATCAGGGCCTAGGAATAGTGCAGGATTCTAAGTAGTAAATTTAAGCTTCATGAGTCACGCCTTATTCCAGGAAGCATTGCCAAATGCACGCACAATAGGAAAGGTTGGCTATTCCATGGTGTAGTATCATGCTTGAGAGCAATCAACATCTTAAAGTAGGAGGTTCCTGTGTGATAGTGTTTTCCTAACTTGAATGGCAAATACTGTGCAATGAAGACTAGCTGATCTCCAGGAAAAAGTGTTGATGTCTTGGATTTTCTCAGTAGCAATATTGGGGCTTCTAGTGCATGTATGCTACTGGAATGCTAGAGGCATCAGTGAAATCTATTAAAGCATGTGGAGAAAGAGGTACTTGCAGTAACTATGTAGTAATATTTTTATGTTTGGAAGGATTGGGTCTTTCATGGCATTTGTCCAGCATTAGGTGATGTCTTCCACGAAATTCAATTGTAAGGGTCAACAGATATTTCTAAGAAGTGATTCCAATGTGACAATTTTCACATAATAGAGAACAGTGTGAGATTCTATGGAGTATATCCAAGCTTGATAGGAAAACAGATTATTCTACGAAGCTGCTGCTTTATGGTTGTAAATGCACAGCAGGAAATGTGGAGTTTTCGAGTGTGTAATATCAAGCTGTAGGAGGAAATAATTGTTTCTGGAATTAACTTTCTATTATGTGTAAATTGTACCTATAAAGTTGAGGGAATCAAGGAAATTGCACTGCACTTGAAGTCATTGAATGGTGTATAATAAAAAAAGGTTCTTCCAAAGAGTCTCCACTTGCTAAGACAGGCCAGAGATTCCTCCTCTGGAAACTGATTGTGATGTCTTAGACCTTCATTTACCCTTCCACTTTGTTTTTAGTAACACCTAAAACTTAATTTCTATTCCAGTTCTGCTACTTCTGAATCTCTTATCAGCATGCATCCTTCGATCAGGTATTAATTTTCCTGCACTCCTTCTCCAACATTCCTCTTCATCTTCCCATTATCCTTTCCCCATTTAAACAATGCCTATACGTATATCCTTCTGCAAATAAATACAATTGAAGCCTTTTGAGTTCAGTTGAGACTAAGGATAGAAAGAGGAGGGTGGTTTAATTGGTAGGGTACACTGTTATTTGAAAATATGGGTTTAACAGAGGACACTGTGGGCAGGAAAATGCAAGTATGCAAATATACAAATGTATGTAGTAAAAAATAACAGAAACACAGTGGCACTCCTTCCTCAGCATGGCAAGGCTAAGGAATGACTTCATGTCATGAGAACAACTAGTTCTCTTCTCTCCTTTCTCAAACAGTTGTTTTAATTGTGCTAGAGCATTTTCATCCTTCACAGGAATCAATGCCCTTTGAGGTCAAGGGGTATTTGGACCTTGCATAGAGTGCGGTAGAACCACTAACACAAATTCAACACAAGCCAGTTAAGTTACATATCATGACAAATGTGGCCATGGAAGGAAAACAACAGTAAGGAATGAAGTTAAGGAGATTTATTTCAAACTGAAGCTCAAAGTCATATAGATAATTTGCTTGACAAAGCTACATAGGTACAGAATCTCCAAGGGCTGACCAAGGTGACTATATAGTTTCAGGTGAACTAACAATAAAACTAAACATTCAAGAAGAAGAATGCAAAACATCAACAGGAATATCTGAGATACAGAAATCAGACATTGCTCAGGTAAACAGACATCAAGGCCCACATTATGAACTTGGAGGTAAACACCATCGACCGTTGTGGCGTCGGCGAACAGAAGACCCCCATTGGCGGTAAACAGAAACCTGCCATATAATGAAAACAAAATCTGAATCCAACAAAAATCACTCTTCAACCAGTCACCGCCAGGACCTTGTCGGTGGAAATGCTGGACCTCCCACCCCACCCCGCCACCGCCGAGCACACCAACACCCCACCCTCCAAATAATGATACACAAATCACCGCGGCAGTCAGTGGAAGGCGAACGACCATTGGCTGTGCAGACCGCCACGGGCAGCAAATGGACCCAACAGTAAGATGTGCATACATTGGATAAGTTAGAAACTCACTCACCTTACACACATCCACAACACTATAAAACACTCACAGACACACCCCACAATCATTTGCAATGAAAGTAGGCCAACTAAGACAGAGAACACCAGAAGCAGACACCGAACACCACAATCCACAATACTTTCACCCAAACAACCAAGAGCACCCTTACTGAGATCCACACAAGACACCATTCACAACACTCACCATGGTACCCCCCAAACATCCACCCTTCCCAAAAAGGGAGCTAAGGACCATGGTGGACGAGATCCTGAAGGTCGAGCCACAACTATTCGGGGGACACAGGTGCAGCACACACCCATCACCAAGAAGATGGAGCTATGGCAGACAATAGTCAACAGGGTCAATGCAGTAGGACACCATCCACACACCAGGGACGACATCCGCAAGAGATGGAAGGTCAGTGCCATGGCATCTAGGCCCCACATTGCAATCCAGAAGACTGGGGGAGGACCTCTACCAACACCACCTGACTACACTGACTGGGAGGAGAAGGTACTGGCCATCCTGCACCCTGAGGGACTCACTGGACTCACTGGAGGAATGGACTCAGGTGAGTCATCTACAATTACCCCATATCCATCACACCTGTAATGCATGCACCACCCCACCCTTCCAACACCCACCAGGACCACTACCCCACCCAGCCCACAAGCACTTAATCTACTCCCCCTGCATGCCCACAAACCCACTAACAGGCCCACATCCTTCCCCCTGTGCACAGCCACCCAACCCTGCAAGGAAACACAATAGCCTATAACACCCACAATGGACCTCCACATCCTAAGCTAAAAGCAATGCTAACCTCACCAAAGCATCCTGCATGGCCCCAAAGTGTGTAAGATGCACAAACCCACCCAGGCCTCTGCACCCCATCCGACCACGCTAATGTAACAGACATTTCCATTTCCCCAACAGGCACTACCACCCATGCCACACTGACGGATAGGATAAGGAGTGGTAGTGCCCCACAGGGAGACAGAGGCACCTCAGAGGACACTGGGGAGGGAACCCTGGACACTGACGATCAGGCTGGCCCCTCACACAGTCCTGGACTGTCACCATCCAGCAGCCCCACACAGGATACCACTGACACCCCTACCACCCAGCCAATAACATCAACCCAGGGCAACCGTCCCCACACCTGTGTATCCAGGCCACAGATTGGTGGAACACAAGTACAGAGGCCACAGTCACCCCCTACCAACAGACAGGAAGACGATGGCCCCAGTACAAGTGGTACCGCCAGACCTGTGCAGGGGACACAGGCACGGGGGCTAGGCCCAGTAGGAGGTCATCAGTGGCCCAGGGGGGAGGCCACAGGATGGATGCTGCAGCCCATGAAGTGATTTCTGAGGTCCTTGGAGCCTACCACCATACCCAGGACAGATTGGCCCAGATAGTATCCATCCTGGAGCAGAGTCAGAGGATGCAGCATGCACACCACCAAGAGGCCATGGAGCACTGGAAACTGCACAATGCCACAATGGCCAGCATAGCAGGTGCACTGCTGCAGCTTGAGGCCCACACAGAACAGGAAGCCCCCACTACAGCACAGGATACAGACCAGACAACAGGAGCATCAGCATCAACTTCACATGTACTACCCTCTGAGGACACACAGAGGACATCCATCTCAACCCCTTCAGGCCAACAACAGGCACCCAAACGGACCCTCGGGCCAAGATATGGCACAGGAACACCTGCCAAGAACAAGGCCCCCTCTAAGAAGTGACTCTGCAAAAAACTGTCCACCAAGTGTCCCACTCAATCAACCACCAAACAGTGCTACAAATAATACAAATTCATGTAAGCATGGATGGGCCTACCAATACTGCCAACAATGCTGCCACCATGTTGCCATTTTGGATAACCACCATTAGCCCACTCCCATCACTGTAATCTGCATGATGTTATCCCTGCACCAAATAAAACACATTTTCACCTGGTACAATGTTCCCTGTCATTAAGTTTGAGCAAAGTGAAGTATGGATGCAACTGGTTGATAACTCCTTTATTTGTATCTGAGTAGCATGAAAAGCACCACACGCCTTACATTGTAATCTGTCCTATGCAGACCTGGTCACAGTGGCAATTAGTAAAGACACAACACCACCCAGATGACAAGGCACTCTGATAGTATGATGATAGTATGATGCACAGACACCAATCTCATCCAATTGTCCCATATAGTTACTGGAAGTAGAGTTGTATCAGTTGGGTCCTGGAATTTACATCTTTCCCTTCCTCATCATCACCATCGCTCTCATCCCTTCTCTGAGGAAGCTGGTCTGGATATACAGCACCCTGCTCCTCCAAGAGGGGGATAGAATTTCTCATAGCCACGTTGTGCAGCATGCAGCAGGCCACCACTATTCTACACACTTTTTCAGGCCCATAGGCCAGGGAACGGCCAGAGATATGTAACAAAATCTAGCCTTCAGGAGACCTATTGTGCACTCTATCACCCTCCTAGTACATCCATGGGCCTCAGTGTAATTCCTCTCTGCATCTGTTCCAGGATACCTCACTGGTGTCAGGAGCCAACGCAAATTGGGATAGCCAGAATCACCTAGAAAAAGGTGCACAGCACAACTTTAAATGACAAGCCTCAGAGGCAGATAGACTGGCTGTCTACTAGGTGGCAATAAGTGACAGAAACACCTACCTATGATCCACCCTCTGTCCTATTGTAGTTGTTCAATCTTGTGTGGCACACTACTGTTCATCCGCACAAATGAATCATGGACTGAACCAGGGAACATGTCATTCACATGTGTGATGCCTTGTCTGCAGTACACACCAATTGAATGTTCATGGAATGAAAGTTCTTCCTGTTTCTGTACACCTGTTCACTGATTCTTGGGGGCGTGATAGCCATGTGGGTGCCATCGATGGCACCTATCACATGGGTATGTTGGCAAATGCATAGAAGTCGACTTGATGGCAGGGAGGTCAGCACTTTGGGGCAACCTCACATATGATTGCAGGTGTCGTACAAATGCATTCAGGAATCATGACAGTATAATGCTAAACATTGGCTGTGAAAAACCTGCCCCCATGCCCACTGTCACTTGAAATGAGCCCGTGGCCAGGAAATGGAGTGCAGAGAGCACCTGCACTTCAGTAGGAACCATGCTGATTACGATTTGCCGGAGTCAGTGCAGGATCCAGTAATGCACAAATTTCAAGAATAGTTGCACGGGTGAGTCTGTAATTGATAATGATGTGACGCTCCACCATGGTCTGTAAATCCACAAGTGGTCTGTACACTGATGGGGCCCTTCCTCGCCACAAGGGTCTGTACCTAGGAGGAGTTGAAAACACATGTGAGGAACACACACATCAGCACACATTGCTAGTACTTCAGCACTCCTGGCATGATTGTCGTCGACACTAATGCATAATATGTGTGACATAACAGCAACTTGACCACAATGATAGATCAGGGCTGGTCAAGTGAGGTAATGTTAATTTTCACATGCCTATGGGTGTCAATAGTGAATCCTAGTGTATCATGATCGCCTGCAAACTCGTCACACCAACTTCACTTGACTCCCTGATCTCGTGTAAGCAGGTACTCCACTGAGTGTACTGCTGTGCCCTGCCTCTGGACATGGAAGTGGCACGTGTTGCAGGGTAAAGGGCACCGGTCTTCAACCAAGAGGAATTGGAGAGGCTTGAGGACGGGGTCCTGCCCCTGTACGCCAAGATCTACGGACGGCCAGAGGTACAGGTGAGTAGGAGGATTGGGGGCCATGGATGTGTGTAATGGCTGGTGTTGGCTGCATACATGTGTGCACCTCTGACACTGGATGGGCCAGGGTTTCTGACATGCTGCGTGTGTATGTGTTGTTAGTCGGTTTGTACTGTACGTCCCATAGTGGACGTATAGCCAGCTGTATATGGTTGGCCAGTGCCTGACCTCTGTGTTACCTTTCTGTGTGTCCCTTTTAGGTAAGTGCCCACCAGAAGAGGGGACTTTAGAGTGCCATCGCCAAGGAGATGTGGACCCTGGGGGTCTACAACCAGCAGAGCACCCACTGCAGGAAGAGGTGGGAGGACCTACGGTGCTGGGCGCGAAAGATCTGCGAGGCCCAGCTGGGGAAGTCCTCCCAACGGGGAAGGGGTGCCCGTCGGACACTGACCCACCTTATGCAAAGCATCCTGGCGGTGGCATACCCAGACCTGGATGGGCGCTTGAAGGCTGCACAGCAGTCACAAGGGGGTGAGTCCACATACCATATTTTTGACCCTTGATGCATGTGTGTGTGTGCATTTGGATTTATGCTGCCTAGTTGCAGGGACTATGACTGATGTCCATCTACATTATGGCCCCAGTGGGGAGTAGGGGTGTTTTGGTCATGTCTACTACACGTTAGGTCCTTAAGTTATTTGGGGGATGGCTGTAGAGCAGGGTTCTGGGCACTAGTCAGGGGCATAGCCATGGGTATAGCGGTAGGTGCTGCCTGTTGGAAGGACTTCTGGGTGGGTTTATGTGTGAACCACTATTGTACCTGCATTCAGCTATTAACTGTGTTTCTCCTGTTTTGTCTCCCCGTCCCTGTTCTCTTGTGTTGTCTATGTCCATCAGCATCATCTGACGAGGGAGCTGAGGTACCGGCGAGTGGGGATGCAGCGGCCCACGGACCCTCAGAGGCAGAGTCGTCCGACGCCAAGGGGACCAGTGTGTTGGAGGGCGAGGGGAGTACCACGGGGGAGGCGACTACCACTGGAGGTAGTGACTCCGATACCTCCTATGATGGGAGCTCCCTGGCGGTGGTGGACCCTAGTGGGCCCACACCTACTGTGTCATCTTCCGCACATCACATACCATCACCACCCTCCCATTTGCCCCCCACTGAGTTTCCCATGCCCGCTCATCCAGAAGGGTGGGTGTCTCCTTCACCCCTGGCACCTCTTCCCCTGCCCCAGTCAGCCCTGCTGTCCCCACAGAGGAGGCTATTGACTTCCTGAGATCCATCTCTGTAGTGCAGACAATCACTGTCAATGCCATCCAGGGGCTAGCATCAGAGATGCAGCAGACCAATGCCTATCTGGATGGCATTCACGTTGCTGTGTCTGACCTACAGAGATCTTATTAGGCTCTGGCCTCCTCTTGGACGGCAGACAGAGTCCCGGGTCATTTGTCCCCCCTCCAACCTCCTCTAGCCCTTCCAGCACCCCACTCCCTTCACCCGTCCACAGCACACATTCTGACATACAGGCACACACCTCAACACACAAGAATCACACTTCAAAACACAAGCACCACACCTCCCACCACAAGCATACAAATAGCCAACATACACATGCACATACAACACCATCCACTTCCCCCAGTGTGCCCACCTCTTCTGCCTCCCTGTCTGTCCCCCCCTACATGCACACCCCCAGGCACTGCACCTTCATTCACTGTTGCTGAGCCTATTCCTACAGTCACCACAATTGAGCACATCCATACATGCACCACAGACACCACACCTGCACTCACCACAACTACTTTAGTTGACACATGCAGCACACTCACCAGACTTGCAGACACCCAGACAATATACATTCACACTGGCAGCCTGTCTTGTCCCACTGTGTCCACCTCCCTCCTCCAAAGACAATCAAACGTACCAAAACACCCACCCATCACACATCCACCACACCTCAGCATACTGTCCAGTCACCTGCACCCACATCACGCACACCTACACCACTTACCACCACTCCCTCTACCTCCACTCCCACGTCCTCCTCCAGGTCCAACCCAATTACACCAAAGAAACGTTTCCTCTCCTGTGCTGACCTATTCCAACCCACTGGCCCACCCCATCTCGTCCCTAAATGTGCACACCTCCTTGCCCTGTCCACTACTTCTACGTCACAGCCCGCCCCTGTCCGCCCTTCATATTCCCATGCCCCTTCCCCAGAGAGGAAGAAGCCCTGTGCTGAGCCTGTTCTGTCTGCCTCCACCCGGTCCAAGCACACTCCCCCAACTTCCAAGGCCAAACCCAAACCCCTCCACCTTACGAACAAAAATCTAAGCCCCAACCCCATTGTAAATCCCCACCCCCACCACCCCCTGTTCCCTGAGGTGCCTGGATGCCCCATTGTTGCCCCTATGAGGTGGAGTACCGTAGCACTTGTGGGAGTCAGGTTGGGGCCATTGTGGCCCATCGGACTTGTCTTCAGACGGACTGGCCATTGGCCTTATATCCACTTCGGTTGCTCAGTGAGCATAATAAAGGTTAATGTGTGGCCTGTGTTGTTGGAGGCACACTCTGGGTCTGTGGTCTCTCATTTCATTGTTTGTGGGTTTGGGGCACATGTATGTACTTTGGCCAGGTTGGATTTGCTTTGTGTTGGGTAAGTACCTCTTGCTGTGGGGTACATGGCTTGTGCTGCTGTGAAGGGTTGCGGGAGCGTTGCAGGGTAGGTAGAGTGGGTGGGTATGTAAATGTGCTCTTTCTTGCCTTGTTTTGTAGGTTGCAGTAATTACTGTTGTCGTCTTCGTCGGCGGTCTCAGCGGCAAGGAGCAGGGCTGGCATGATCTGCAGCTCTCTATCCATGTCTGCTTCGGCGTGTTGTGTGAGCCTCCGGTGAGGGTTTCCTTATATTTGGTTCATTTCCGCCTGGCTTTGCGTGGCGGTGGTTCCCACTCTGGAACTGATGGCGATCTAGTGCTTCATTATTTGATGGGCGGGTAGGGATTTTCCGTTGGCCTGTGGGCGGGCTCTACCGTCGTTGTCGGCACTCCTCTGCTGGCAGTGAGTGGTTTTCAGGATGCCTGTGTTTCAGGTGGTTCATTATTTGGCGGTCTGAACTGCATGCCTGTTGACGGTTTTTACCGCCACAGCTGGCGGTGTGGTGTTAACCGCTGTGTTCATAATGAGGGCCCAAGTCACCAAAGTCATAATTTAGCTGGTCACAGGCAAACTCTACAATTTTCCGGGAAATACATGTGTGGGGTGGAGCACATGCAGGCAAAAGACAAAAAGAACAAAAAGCACGAAAATAATTTGGAAAAAGGTAATCTCAGACAAGCTACTGACTAAGGTGGGCAAAAGATAAGTAGAAAGGGAAAGCATCAGCATGACACAAGCTCAATCAAGAATCTTCTGCAGTGAGTAAGAATGAGATTTCTAAATCTCAATGAGGCTTTTCAAACGGGGCAAAGGCAGACAGAACAATACCTCTCCAAGGGGCTCTAAATACAGTGTACAAGAAAGGGGCTCAGCATCTCAGGCAGGATACTCATCTGGACTCGACCTGACCAAAATCCAGCTGATTAAACAACATATTAAAGTTCATACAGCAAATCTGATTCATCAGGGGCAACAATGCATATTATGTTGAAGGGGCGCCATCCAATAGAATTCAATCACAGGACTCCAAACTACAAGATCGATATTTCTTCCCAGGTCTGTCATGGGAACATCTTCCATTTATGTAACTCCACACAAGTTTGAAACAATTCAGTTCATGTTCTACATTCAAGGACATTGTTTCACTTCTCTCTATGTCTAAAACAATAAGGGTCTACTAACAAAGCTAGTCTTCTCATAGGAACAAAATCTGAAGGAAAGCTCATGTTAAAGAAATTAATCAGCATTCGCTGCACAGTCACAAAAGGCAGGGCCCAGCAGGCTTCCTTAGGCTAATGCAATGAATTAATACAGCATATTAACCCCTTCTGTGCCACGGACGTAATGGTTACGTCCCCCGGCACAGTGCTCCTGTGCCGAGGACGTAACCATTACGTCCTTGGCACACCCCCCAAAGCAAAGCATTTCTCTTCTGATCATGTGATGGGGGCCCTGAGAGGCTTCAAAGGGAAGGAAAGGAATTTCCTTTCCTTTAAAGTCTCTCTGAGCATTTCAAAAGCCTGACCAGAAACCGATCCAGCTTTTGAAATGCCCATTAGACACCAGGAATTTATTTTTCTATGGAAACTGGCATGAGGGGAGCGAGCCCTTGGGCAAGGGTCGCTCCCCAGGGGGTCAATATTTCTCAAGGCCTTTTCTGCAATCCACTAGGCGCCAAAGATTATTGTTTTTTTTTTGCGGTTTCTTTGTTTTTGTTTTTGAGTTGGGGAGCGACCCCTTAGGCAAGGGTCACTCTGTAGGGGGCAAATTATATTTAGGCCATTTCTGGCCCCCTTGGGGGCAGATTGGCCTATTTTTATGAGGCCAGTCTGCCTCCAAAAGGGGCAAAAACCATTAGACACCAGGGAGTTTTTTTTTTTTCGTCAAATTCACGGAAGGGGAGCGACCCCTTAGGCAAGGGTCACTCCCTGGGGGGGGCAAATTTATTTTAGGCCATTTCTGGCAGATCTGCCTATTGTTATTAAGCCAATCTGCCCACAGGGGGGGCAGAAACCTCTAGGAGCCAGGGCTAATTTTTTTTGTGTGTGGTTTATTTTTGTTTGTTTTTTTAGAGATGGAGAGCGACCCCTTAGTCAAGGGTCGCTCCCCTGGGGGAAAATTGTATTTAGACCTTTCCTAGCCCCCTTGGGGGCAGATCAGCTGATTTTTGTTAGGCCAATCTGCCCACAAGGGGGGCAGAAACCACTAGGCACTGGGGATCTTTTTTTTGCGCCAATTTCATGCAAGGGGAGCGACCCCTTAGGCAACAGTCGCTCCCCGGGAGGGGGGAATTTATTTTAGGCCATTTCTGCCCCCCCTGGGGGAAGATTGGCCTATTGTTATTCGGCCGATCTGTCCCCGGGGGGGGAGGGCAGAAACCTCTAGCTGCCAGGGATACATTTTTTTTGTTTTTCTTGTTTTGGTTTTTAGCGGTGGGGAGCGACCCCTTAGACAAGGGTCACTCCCCTGGGGGGCAAATTGTGTTTAGACCATTTCTGCCCCTCTTTGTGGCAGATCGGTCGATTTCTGTTAGGCCATCTTCCACCAAGGGGGGCAGAAACTACTAGGCACCGGGGATCTTTTATTTTCGCCAATTTTATGCAAGGGAGCGACCCCTTAGGCAAGGGTCTCTCCCTGGGGGAGTGGGGCAAATTTATTTTAGGCCTTTTCTGCCCCTCCTGGGGGCAGATTGGCCTATTATTATTAGGCCGATCTGCCCCCAGGTGTGGCAGAAACGTCTAGGCGCCAGAGTTAAAAACAATTTGGGTTTTTCTTTTTTTGTTTTGTTTTTTAGAGGTGGGGGTGACCCCTTAGTCAAGGGTTGCTTCTCTGGGGGGCAAATTGTATTTAGACCATTTCTGCTCCCCTTGGGGGCAGATCAGCTGATTTTTGTTAGGCCAGAAACCACTTAGGCACCAGGGAATGGTGTGTGTGTATGGGTGTGTTTTCTTTAGGTGGGCAGCCCCTTTGGTAAGGGTCGCTCCCCATGGGGGCACATTACTGTTGGCCATATCTGCCCCCCTTGGGGGCATATGGGCCTATTTTTGGAAGGCCCATCTGCTCCAGAGGGGGGGGGGGGGCAGAAAGCCCACGAGAGGCCAGGGAAGTTTTTTTACAAAAATAAGAGGGTGGGGGTATGGCCACACCCCCACCCCAAATAAATGGGGCCAAAGTTGTTCTGCCCACCAGTGGGCAGATAGGGCAACTACCCCTGATCCATACCTGGGGGGGGGGGGCAGAATGTCTACTAGATGCCAGAGAATTAAAAAAATATATATATATATTGGGGTGGTGGCTACCAACCAGTATGGGCCTGGTATGCCCCCACCCTAACTGAAGGGAGTAACAGTCTTTCAGCTCTCTCCTGCACTCTAAAACATCTTATCCCACAGCAAGCAAGAAGACATTTGATAATTTTGGGTTTTAGTTTTACATTTGGGCCATGAGAGCTTGACTAACTCTCAAAATCGTCCCACTTAGAATGGTCAGGGCTGCACTTTATGTACTTTTGGGACGCTGCCATGTAGAAAAATCCACAAGACCTAGGCACATCTCAAAACTAAACAGCTGGGTGATTCTAGGGTGGTGTGTTTCACATGCACCCCCCCACCATTTTTGTACCCACAATCCCCTGCAAACCTCCAACTTTGCTGGAAATCACACATTTTTCCCACATTTTTGTGATGGAACCTTCCGGAATGCAGGAATCCACAAAATTCCTACCACCCAGCATTGTATCATCTATACCGATAACAATTCTGCTGCACTTGTCAGCCTAAAAATGTTTTTTTGCAAACTGCCCTTTTGGACACCCTTTGGTTCCCCCTCAATATTGACATGTTATTTACTCTTCCCTTTCACAAGCACTTTGCCCACCTACACAAATGAGGTATCATTTTTAGAAGGCTGCTGAGCCCAGGACCAAAAACGCAGATTCCCCCCTGGAAAAAAAGGTAGTTTTGTATTTGATAATTTTGATGTGTCCAGATAGTGTTTTGGGACATTTCCTTTCGCGGGCAGTAGGCCCACCCACAAAAGTAAGGTACCATTTTTATCGGGAGAATTGGGGGAACACTGGGTGGAAGGAAGTTTGTGGCTCCTCTCAGATTCCAGAACTTTCTGTCACCGAAATAAGAGGAAAAAGTTTTCTTGGCCACATTTTGAGGTTTACAAAGGATTCTGGGTAACAGAACCTGGTCAGAGCCCCACAAGTCACCCCATCTTGGATTTCCCCAGGTGTCTAGTTTTCAAAACTGTGCAGGTTTGCTAGGTTTCCCTAGGTGCCGGCTGAGCTAGAGGCCAAAACCCACAGCTAGGCGCTTTGCAAAAAACAGCTCTGTTTCCTTTGTGAAAATGTGATGTGTCCATGTTGTGTTTTGGGGCTTTTCCTGTCTCGGCGCTAGGCCTACCCCCACAAATGAGTTACCATTTTTATCGGGAGACTTTGGGGAACGCAGGGTAGAAGGAAATCTGTGTCTCCTCTCTGATTCCAGAACTTTCTGTCACCGAAATGAGGGGAAAAGTGTTTTTTTGGCCACATTTTTAGGTTTGCAAAGGATTCTGGGTAACAGAACCTGGTCAGAGCCCCACAAGTCACCCCATCTTGGATTCCCCTGGGTGTCTAGTTTTCAAAACTGCACAGGTTTGCTAGGTTTCCTTAGGTGCCGGCTGAGCTAGAGGCCAAAATCCACAGCTAGCCACTTTGGAAAAAACAGCTCTGTTTTCTTTGTGAAAATGTGATGTGTCCATGTTGTGTTTTGGGGCTTGTCCTGTCGCGGGCGCTAGGCCTATCCCCACAAGTGAGGTACCATTTTTATCGGGAGACTTGGGGGAACGCACAGTGGAAGGAAAATAGTGGTTCCTCTCTGATTCCAGAACTTTCTGTCACCAAAATGAGAGGTAAAAGTGTTTTGTGGCCAAATTTTGAGGTTTGCAAAGGATTCTGGGTAACAGAATCTGGTCAGGGCCCCGCAAGTCACCCTATCTTGGATTCCCCTAGGTGTCTAGTTTTCAAAACTGCGCAGGTTTGCTAGGTTTCCCTAGGTGTCGGCTGAGCTAGAGGCCAAAATCCACAGCTAGCAACTTTGGAAAAAACAGCTCTGTTTTCTATGTGAAAATGTGATGTGCCCATGTTGTGTTTTGGGGCTTTTCCTGACACGGGCGCTAGGCCTACCCCCACAAGTGAGGTACCATTTTTACCGGGAGACTTGGGGCAACGCAGTGGGGAAGGAAATTTGTGGCTCCTCTCTGATTCCAGAACTTTCTGTCACCGAAATGCGAGGAAAAGTGTTTTTTTTGGCCACATTTTGAGGTTTGCAAAGGATTCTGGGTAACAGAATCTGGTCAGGGCCCCACAAGTCACCCTATCATAGATTCCCCTAGGTGTCTAGTTTTCAAAACTGTGCAGGTTTGCTAGGTTTCCCTAGGTGCCGGCTGAGTTAGAGGCAAAAATCCACAGCTAGCAACTTTGGAAAAAACAGCTCTGTTTTCTTTGTGAAAATGTGATGTGTCCATGTTGTATTTTGGGGCAGTTCCTGTTATGGGCGCTAGGCCTACCCACGCAAGTGAGGTACCATTTGTATCGGCAGACATGGGGGAACACAGAATAGCAAAACAAGTGTTATTGCCCCTTGTCTTTCGCTACATTTTTTCCTTCCAAATGTAAGACAGTGTGGAAAAAAGACGTCTATTTGAGAAATGCCCTGTAATTCACATGCTAGTATGGGCACTCCAGAATTCAGAGATGCGCAAATAACCACTGCTTCTCAACACCTTATCTTGTGGCCATTTTGGAAATACAAAGGTTTTCTTGATACCTATTTTTCATGTTTTATATTTCAGCAAATTAATTGCTGTATACCCGGTATAGAATGAAAACCCATTGCAAGGTGCAGCTTACTTATTGGCTCTGGGTACCTAGGGTTCTTGATGAACCTACAAGCCTCATATATCCCCGCAATCGGAAGAGTCCATCTGATGTAACGGTATATTGATTCAAAAATCTGACATTGCAGGAAAAAGTTACAGAGTAAAACGTGGAGAAAAATGGCTGTTTTCTTACCTTAATTTCCATATTCTTTTATTTCAGGTGTTATTTTCTGTAGGAAACACTAGTAGGATCTACACAAATGCCCACTTGCTGAATTCAGAATTTTGTCCACTTTCCAGAAATGTTTATCTTTCTGGGATCCAGCAATGGTTTCTCACCCATTTCGGTCACTAATTGGAAGGAGGCTAAAAGCACAAAAAATTGTAAAAATGGGGTATGTCCCAGTAAAATGTCAAAATTATGTTGAAATATGGGGTTTTCAAATTCAAGTCTGCCTGTTCATGAAAGTCAGAAGAGGTAATTTTACCACCGCAAACCCTTTGTTGATGCCGTTTTCAGGGAAAAAGCCACAAGCCTTCTTCTGCAGCCCTTTAACCCCATTTAAAAAAAAAAAAAACAATTTTTTTGCTGTATTTTGGCTAATTTCTTGGTCTCCTTTGGGGGAACCCACAAAGTCTGGGTACCTTTAGAATCCCAAGGATGTTGGAAAAAAAGGACGCAAATTTGGCCTAAGCGCGAACTGCCCCAAATAGCCAAAAAAAGCTCGGCACAGGAGGGAAAAAGGCATGGCAGCGCATGGCAGCGGAGGGGTTAATACATCAAACAAAACAGATTTTAGTACACAAACTATTAGTTTTTCACTAATAATTCTTCATTTGTATTTAGATTTCAGCAAACAACTTTATATGGAATAATTATTTCAATACATTTCAGCCAGTACAAGGTAGAACTACATTTCTCTGTTTTGCACATGTATTGAAATCATCAATGATTAGAAATTCAACATGGTTTCAATATATGCTATTAGTTTAGAGTCTAAATAAGATCATATTATCAGTTTGATCATTCAAATATTTAAGGGTATATTCACATGCCCCTAGTGCCACCAGAGCATCACTTTTTGTGGCGCTCAGGTGACGCTGTGCACTGCACCATAATTACAAGGCAGCGCTAAGCCACTTTTTGCGGCATAACACTGCCTTGTAAATATGGGCCCCTCTGATGCAGTTTTCTGTGCCCGAGGGGCAGGCAATGGGTGTTGCTGTGAGCGTTCCACCACAAAACCCAATGCTTTTGACTCTGTCCCAGATTTACAAGAATTCGTACCAAGGAGAAATACTTTTATTTCTCCTTGTTTTTACTTTTGATATGTGTGCTGCATTCTACAGCACACTTAGAAAGAGCGAAATGCCATGAATGATTGTTTATGTGCAGGAAGGTTTTCCTTCCTGCACATAAACAATCATTCCCTTTAACGCAAACATCCTTGCACTATGGTGCAAGGATGCTTGCGTTGGCAACTAAATTTAGTACCAGCTGTAGGGAAAACTCAGGGATGTACCATATTTGTGTAAATACAGTGCATCCCTGCGTTTCGGAAGTGACGCAGCGCAACGCTGCCAATTTTGGCACAGCGCCTCACCACTTAGTTTTACATCAATACCACCAGGGTTCCTAACATCAGTCTAAACAAATGCGCAGTTAAATTTGACTTTTAAGTGCATCTTTCTACATTCAAACCATTAGTACTTTGGTTAAAACTGTCACGTATAGATAACTTCTGTGACATAAGGGACAGCACTAAAGTTTCTGCTACATCAAATGTGATAGTCCACTGGTTTCATATGCAATAAGCGATATCCACAATAATCTGATAAATAAAAGGCTAGAACTGGAAACAAGATGTCCTTAGGATGTGAAGTTATATCAGAGCCTATGCTTCTGGACACGTATATATGAACATTCAGCACAAACCGAGCTATCTCTTCTAGACGTTTCTGCCATATATTCCGAATCTATTGAAAGAGACATTTATTACATTTGTTTAGGTGGTCTTTTAGTTCTGCTAAGCGAATAGGTCAGGCTTTTAACTGAAAGCATCTCTTTGCTGACTGGTACTTTTGCGGGTCACTTAGAGTCTGGCTGATGTGATGGGTTTTGGTGGTTTATGAGCATCCATCAAGCTCTAAATGACTGTGCGTGAATGGAAGAATGCTTTGCTCCAAGGTAACTGAATGCGACGGACGATACACCCACTCTTGAGTTCACCAGATCACACATCCACAATATCACAGACCACATACTCACCAATCAATGAAAGGTCATTTGTAGTCACAAGGAAGACTTATAGGCTTTGCTAATGTTTGTTTGTATAAAATAATCTTGACTGTGTCTTCTTTGTGTTTCTCTGCTCCTTTTCATGAAATAACGTTCTTTTTGATTAAATAAAGATTTCCTCTGAAATAACAGAATATCTAAATTCTTTTCTGAAATACCATCATTAATACTTCACAATCTGCATTTTCTTGATAGGCCTCTTAATATTACTTGGCCCATGGTTTAGTAACCACATCATCCTTCAAATGTATACTGTTATGGATGATTGAAATTTACCTTCAGCCATTTTCCTGAGTTATCTGTCATTTTTCACTGCTTACAGCAACTTTCAGTTTTGGTTAAGGGCAGGACAAATTTCTCAAAAAGGTTAATGAAGGACTGTAAAATGACTTACTAAGCTTACAATGCTGTACAGTGCAGCAGACATGCAAAAACGAAAAATAAAGGAGAAAAAAGATTTTTCTTTCATTGCGCCTTTCTGAAATGTTCTGATGTTAAACCTTGTCAACTTTTTTAGGTAAATAGGGCTTAGCATCAGAAACCTTGGTTGGGTGCTTGGGAATGCCCACGTACCACCCATGGTACGCCCCATTGGTGCTAAGTAATTCAAAGCAGCTCAATGCACTACTTTCAAGTGAATTTCCAGTGCAAAACAAACTGTGCGCTGGAAAGTAAATTAGTGAAATGACTTAGCGTTGTATTGCATCACTTTTGTGGCCCAAACACGGCGCTAAAACTTAGAGGCATATTTACCAGAAAGTGGCATATATGTCCTGATGTGCCACTTTTCTTTCATCCCCCACCCCCTAACGACACCATGGTTGCGCTGTATTTTCAATACTGTGCACCATAGTGGACGTTACCACAACAGCGTCATCTTTTTTGGGGTTATTGTGGCACTTTGCTACACTAGCACCAAAAATGTTGCCACTAGTGCATCAAAGCACAGGGAGGCCCATGGGCGAATACAGGAGCGTCACTTTAACGCCTGCCTTAGGCAGGCATTAAAATTGACGGAAAACAAGGCACAGTGAAATCTTGTAAATTTCACAGTGCCATTTTTTTGGGCCTCTCTGCAGGGGGACACCACCCTTGCATACATTATGCCTGGATCAGGCATAATGTGGCGCAAGGGGTTACAAAGTGGAGCAATGCATCCCCCAACTACCGCCAAAGGGCACCATATTTCAAATACAGCGCACACTTGATGCTGTTAGTGGGGCACTAAGGGGAGCAAAAAAAGTGGCGATGCACTGCTTGCAGTGCCACTTGTCTTAAATATGTCCCTTAGTCTGCATAGTTGGAGTTTCTCTAGTTAATTAGAAAAAAACCAATTTACAACATATTATCGATTTATCATCTTTACAGGTCATTTAAAAGCATTATTAACGCTTTGACTGGCTAGAAAAAGTATTACAATTGTTAAGAGGTTAACGATTGTGCTGCAGCGATCTGTGAGTAACGGGTTGGTGGGATCTGTTTAGGGATGAAACAATTAGTCATTGTTATGAAGTGCGGAAAACGTGTACTACTGATTGGAAACTAATGCCACAAAACAAAAAAGTGCAGGTTTCATTCGAGGTTCAATCGATGTTTTGAACATGTAACTTTTAAGGTAGCATGCAGATTATAACAAAAAACCTTGAACGAACTGGTCCATCCTAAAGGATTCATGTATTTGAAACCTGAGGGTTAAAGTTTAAGGGCTTGTGGAAGCAGCTTGTAAATGAAATAGGGATGGGAGTACATAAGGTAGTAGCAGGGCACCCACCAATAATTAGCAGATGCAGTATCTTTTCAACATTCTCGCCCATTGCCTCATTTAGAGGTGTGAAAGTGCTTTGTTTCTAACTACGAAATATCAGCTACTCTGAAATTTTTCTCTGTGAGTCCACTGCTGGAAAACAACCTTCATCACAATCTAGACAGATTTAGAGAACAGTTTCTGATTGTTTTTTGTTTGATACCTCGTTCCTTCGAGCAAGGCATAGCAGTCCCAGTGAAGGAAAAAAGAACAATGCCCTTGCTCGATTGTCAAAAAACTCCTACAGACATTATTCTTCTGTTGCTTTTTTTTTAAAACTGCTTTAGGGTATTGTTTCTAAAAAACAAGGTGAAAACTTGCATATTGCCTTAGTTGTTTTTGCAGAAGCAATTTTTCCAATTAAAAAAAATATCTCGATCAAGTGGGATTTTTAAATATAGCAAGTGGGGCATCATGGGAGCTAGGAGGGGCACAACCTCTATTGCCCCAGGAGGTTTCAAATCTACCCAGAGTTGCATGGGTCCAATAGTGGTACATCGTAATTCAGAAAGAAAGAAAGCGCTCTCACCTTTTCACCTTTTCACTCATTGACAGTAGTTCAATATCTAGCCTTACGTAGGCTTTATGATGGGAATTTTCCACTCTGGTATTCCAAGGATACACTTTATGTCTCTAAAGTTGGCTTTACCTGCTGATGTCACCCATAGTTCCCTTGTTCTCACTGCTCTGCTGTGGCTCTCTATTGAATTAATTAGTTCATTGAAATTCAAAATGTGACTCTTTCTGGAGGGATCTACTCTCTACGAAGATCTGACCCAATCCTCCTTGGGAGGCCTATCTATAAAAATGAAAGGAACCAATGCAAAATAATTCTGAGGGAACACTTTCAATATTTATAATTATAATCCGTCAGAGATCTCAACAAACCTCTGAATCAGTGTTTTTTTAAAAACATATGCATGGCTCATATGGCAAATACTCTTCCTGAAGTAACATGTGATTCATATCCTTAGCTAGATGATTACAATCTACTACTGTTCATTCATGTATAAAGTACAACGTATGCATGCTTATATCTATCAATGGTCACTATTCTTTTTTTACATATTGCTGTTTACTATCTATCAAATATATGCATAGCCCCAGTATAACCACTAAAGGTGGGCATGTAGCCAAGTCTCCTCAATACATTTTGTAAAATGTTTTGACACCCCTTGACTTTGGGTCACACTACACAAAAGTGTTAATGAATAAATAAAACCATTGTTATTGGGCCAGTCTGAGAAAAAAAAGAAAAAAAAACAGTCTTTTGGTGAAGCTCTTTAATGAGAATTTTTATTTGAACAAACGTTTAATTGATGAACCATTTTATTATAAAACTTTCAAATTAAATAGTAATGAAAGATACTAACGTAACATTTGTATCCTTTCCTGGGGTATTTACTTGAAAATCATCCAGACACCCATTTAAATGACAATGAACGAAGACAGCACGTCTTACTTTTAACGCATAGTGCCTCAGTACTAATTCCAAAATGAGAGCTGAATTAAAATAAATCTTACATTTAGTTTTCAAATAGTCAAATGTCTAACCTATCCTGAATAGAAATACATTCAATTACTGCTAATGAAATAGAAACAAGTTTTAGCTATGTTAAAACATTTGCCGAACGCAATAAGTAGCAAACAGTCGACTCCAAAATATTATGGAACAATAAAAATGATCTTGGGGATGGCCAGAACATGCTGCACCAAGTGCAGCGCCACTTTCTTTGCATCCCTTAGCGTACCCCCTAACGCCACCATGTGTGCGCCGTATCTACGATATGGTGCACCATGGTGGTAGTTAGGGAACTAGCGTCAAAATCTTTGACGCTGTTTTGGAGCTTTGCAGGATTAGCTTAAAAAATCTTGACCCTAATCCTGCAAAGCCCATTGAGGCCCATTTTAAACAATTGTGTGCCTCCTCTTAATCCCTGCTCTGAGCAGGAATTAAAAGTGCAGAAAAAATGACACAAATAAATCTCTTATATTTCTTTGTGCCATTTTTTCGCCCATAATGTAGAGTGAAGGGTTACAAAGTTGAGTTATGCATGCATTGCAACACTTTGTAAATGTGGTACGGCGATTTTGGCCTCATTGGGCACATTAGCGTAAAACAAGAATGACTGTAATGTGGTGCAAGGAGGTGCTAGGAGCTCTTAAAACTTCCTCTTAATTCTTTGGATTAGAGTTAGGCGTAATAAATACCTCATTGCATGGTGTCTCACTGTTCTTCCATTCACATGCCTCAATTTTAAATGGGTAACCAAGCGCAAACCTCAGGCTATTGTATTTCCCAAGAAATAAATTATGGGGCATATTTATACTCTGTTTGCGCTGGATTTGCGTCATTTGTTTTACGCAAATCCGGTGCAAACGTAATACCATATTTATATTTTGACGCCAGACCCGTCTAGCATCAAAATAATGGTGTTAACGTAATTTTTCAGATGCATGAAACCTCCTTGCGTCAATGAGATGCAGGGTAGGCGTTCCCATCCAAAAAATGACTCAAACACCATAGCGCCATATTTATCCATCCGGGCAAAAAAGACGCAGTGATGGGAGGCCAACCGAAAAAAATTACATTAAGACCGATTTGCGTCAAATTTAACATCTGGGTCAGAGAAGGTGTTAAATGAGACAAACACACCACTACTTGAGGAAAACACACAGAAGCAACATTACAACCCACAGAACAAGATGGAGGTGATACTGATACAGCTTGCTAGACGGCGCAGAGGACACCAAAAACTCCACCAATCACCACCACCACAACTCGGCCCACAAAATCAATGTAGAAGGTAGGAGAGGCTCTTCAGAACCAGGACAACCCTCCTTGGTCTCAGGGACCAGGACATAATTAGGACTTATAGACTGAACCGGCAAGCCGTACTACACCTGCTGCACCACATTGAGCAGCAAATTGCAGCCAGCCTGCAGACCCCACACTAAATACCACCTATAGCAAAGCTGCTCGCTGTCCTGCACATACTGGCAATTGTTCATTCCAAACAATGTGTGCACTGGTTGCTGGTGTCTCACAGCTGTCATTCTCTGCATTCCTGCCAAAGGTCTTAGGCGCCATCATCTTCCTGACATCCTGCCACCTCAGATTCCCCAACACACAACAAAAGCAGCAGGAGAACAAACAGGGGTTCTATCAAATCTATGCTCGGTGCAATGGAATGAACCTATGTCCTGCTCATACCACCTGCAGCAACCAAGCACTTGTACCGGAATCGCAAGCACATGCATTCCATTAATGTGCAGTGCATAGAGGACCACCGTGGATTATTCATAAACATTTTGGCCAAGTATCCTGGGAGTGTCCATGACGCCTACATATTCTGGCACAGTACGGTCAATGAACAGTTCCAGGATGGACAATTTGGAAATGGCCTACTTGAGGATAAGTCTACAAATCTAGTAATGTACACACAACACCCAAACCCTGTCGGACACACAAGACATACACCACTACAGAAATATATGGCCAGGGTTACACACATGTGCAGGTGATAACACATATGCAACATGCTGCAGTACAGCACAATCAGTGTACAACTCCAATACACACACCCATGTGTATGTAACACACCCACAACTTGACTGGCACAACACAGGAGGGACAGGTGCAGACATGTACCCTTTGAAAACAGCAGAACTACACCAACCACTATGAGTGGCCTCAGGTTGCCCACTATGGACACATCACACACACTACACCAAACATACAATAGCACAGACACATCAAGGGCATACACCATGCCCATGTCATGTAACTTCCAAATAGGCACAGATGTCTCAAGTCATGTGGTGCTAATCACTGCCAGAACAAATATCAAACACCACACAACTTGCGCCAATACCTACGGCATCTCATCAACACATACCTAACTTATCTGTAGTGTGCAGAGACATCTGCCTGACGCAGTGGCTCACGCACATAGGAATACAAGATAAATCACCAAAACATACCATGTGCCAGATGTGTTAGAATTGGAGCCACAGTCACTGTAGTGGAACCTCACATGCAACACTCACTGACTCACAACACCATAATGTCTGTACCAGATACAAGAAATGGCCTAACATGAGGCAGAGACAAAGTCAGACAGTGCAGATCATGGATGTCATACTGGGACCCAGTAGGAGACAACAGGACATCACAGACCTCACATGCACTGTGCCAAGGGACACATTTGCTAAGTTGCTGAGCTACATCCCATAGCCTGCACTGTCCATGTGTCGACAGTAGAAATGCACATTATTGTTTTGGAAGATAGAAGACACATTGCTAGTTATGTTGATCATCCAGTGACAATGGGATACCCACACTTGGACACCTTATGGCTGACACAAACATTAGCCGCCACTGTGGAACACCAAGGGAACAATGCAATAGCCCACAGTTCCATAGTCATGGCCTGCACTGTATGCACATATTGGCAGATGACCATCTCTGCATTACTTTAAGCCACATTCTAAATTGGCCACCCTCCCATGCTGCATGTAGCGTGGATGGGGTGTGCAATGTTTCTCGCTGCAAGTCTGTCACTACAAGATACATAGCATGAAGGTGCAGATCCACATGTTGCTGCCCTCTAAGACCTGAGGAAGTGCCAACAAAAAAATACCACCCCAAGGGTGCAGTATGCAGTTTGGTAGATGGTGCTATGAACTCAGATGAATGTGGTACAGATGCATGCTGCACACGCAGAAAAAGCCAATTGGCCATCAAAAAAGCATATGTCCAGGGCAGAGTACCGTATAGCACAGATAAATCCACCTCCACATGGCAGATAGCCAAGTACCCTGGTGTAGGGTAGGTAGTGCTGGTGCACGGCTACACATGTGCAACTGGCGCAGGGGACAACTAAGGGTTGCCAAGAACATGTCACACATGAGGCATCATTGCATTGTTGAAAAGTTGCAGGACACAGCAATCAATTTAGGAGACATGTTGCGCATTCACACTAACCAATTTCATAGGCCCTTAGTGTCACACCTAATCTGTAATGACACATGTCAAAAGGGATGGGATGTCCAGGCACTTTAGTGCTACCATGTTGCTACCACATCTAACCACATTGTGTTGTCAGGATGTGTCATGTCCCCTCTACTGATAGCACAATGATACAGAAGTACACTACAAAACGCATGGTACATACATAATGACTATCAGTGTGGAATCCAAATCAAGTGTTCTAGGTCCTTGACCCATACACAAGGTTGTCATGTCCAACAACCTAGTGCTGAGGAAAGATCACACAAGGTTAGGAACTCACACCAAAAGACAAATACATATGAGAAACAACCAGATCCTAATATCAACTGCCATGCTACATGACTTACATCTGTCAAGCCCTCACAATGATTTACTCCTGTAATCATTTGCAGTGGATATGGGTTATGGCATACAGTAATGGATAATGACCCACTTTTACAACCCAAGCACAGCAGCAGAGCGTGCATGTAATGAGGGACATCGGAGGACACAGACCATTGCGGAGAGGACATTTGGCACCCTGAAGTCCAAATTCAGGTGCCTGGACATCAATGGAGGCAGCTTCCTATATGCCCCAGAAATGGTCTGCAAGATCATATTGACTTTTGCCATCCTGCACAACATATGTGTACGGATGAACGTACCATTATATGAGCAGGTTGATGACCTGCCTTTGGAGGAGGAGGATGATGGTGGAGAAGTAAATAAGGGGGAAGACCACAACACAGCTGCTGGTATACACAGCAGACTGTAAATTGTACAGAACTTCTTCACATAATCATCACATAACTCACCTTGTAAAATTTGGTCAAAAAACATCTCACTTATCCACACAATCTGGCTTTGGTGTCTTCAATCTCTGTAACATATACCTCAGGACTATTAGTCTAACCTCAGGGAGCATGTCACAAATAAAAATCTGAAGAGTACTGTAGCAACATCACATGTGAAGTGAAAGAGTGAACTGCAACCATCCCACACATCACAATTAGACCCATCACTTGAATGTGACAACTGAAGGACACAGTTTATGGACCACAACATATAATGTACATCCACGTTACCAGCTTGTATAACAATAGCACATCACACACAAGAACAACATGTCTAAAAGTAACCTAAATAAGGAGTCCATACATGAGGCAGTGGATGTCAAAATATGATGAGACTGTAATGTTTGAAAAGACCACTAACACAACTCAGTGTGAGATTTGCAATGGCTACAAGGAACATGTGTGACAAGGTGGGGACATCATTGGTGACAATGGCCAACATGATTAGCCCAGCTATGACAAGCAATGGGAGAAATGGAGCATGTGCAGTACATCTATGGAATTCACACCTGCCACTGCCATGGTGCCCAATCCTGTCACAGTTTACACTTGACCTCACACTTTGCACAGACATGTCTATGGAATGCACATCAGTATGGATGAGAACATATGCAGCTATGGCTGCAGGTCCACCACAAAGTAATTGTAATTACAAACCATAATGTTATAATTTTCAACTGGCTATTGTGTTCAATACATGAAATGGTAGGAATGTAGGCAGAGTGTGTCAATCATAGTATGTAGCAAAGATGTATACATGTCAGACATATGTGTAGCTCACACACAAATCATCCATATACTCAAGATCAACATATGGAGACATTTGTTGCATAATATTTGCCAAATTGCAATCATCAGCCATCATCAACAATCCCTTACCTGTGAATGTCGCATTAAATGTGGTGTTCTGTAAGAGAACTACACACAGCACATAAGTGAACACAAATCACAATCACATACTGTGACGCTTGCATAGTACTGACTGCCATGCATATGTAGATACACTGTTATCACACATACAGACATATGCATGATGTGTATACATTGGCATGCTGTTGATTCTGTAACACACACATTGTTGTAACTCAACAATCACACACAAATCACACAGTACAATGGACTACCACATGTGGCCATACACAAAATGCCATACTGCAGCCCAGCACATATAATTATAATGTTGATACAGGGTGCGCACATCAACAAATCTCAAAATCACACAATCATGATTAAAGGTAAAAGAAATTACGCAAATGTGTTGAAAATATCCGCAAACGCAAACTACATGACCCATGGGCCCTTAGCGTATTTTACACCTTCGCACTCCTCGCAATGCTGATTCACTGTGAAATCGATGCATATGGGTAATGCGTCTATGTAAATTCATGCACGGAAGTAATGCATCAGAAATCCTCACACAAATATCAGATGCGTCAAAAAATACACGCATAACAGAAATCGGGTCACAAGAGCAGAGAAAATTATGTAATAGGATATCCTGTTTATAGGAATGGTACAGTGGGTGTACTTTCACTTTCTCTTTACAGTCTGTGCCTCTTTTGACAGCGTGGTTGTGTTTTGGAGTTGGTGGTGTCTTCTTGCGATTTAGTCTGTCTTGTGCTGTCCCTCCTGCCATGTTTACTGTTGTATTTTATTGTCATTTGTCCCAGTGTCTGTGAATTTGTTGTGTTTAGTGTATATTATGGTGTCTGTCTGGTTTAGTACTATAGGTGGGTTAGTTGGGTTATTGAATTTTTGGGTGTTAAGTTTTCTTTCATTATTTCTGTTTCTCCATTGTACTGTATAACATTTTTTTCTACATGTACCCCAGTGCAATGGCTGGCAGGGGAGGCTGACCAGAATGGGGGAGGAGGAGCTGGGAGGCTTCATTTGATTGGTAGCCCACTACCTCCCATTGATGCTAGAGATGGGTGGCTGTGTGATCCAGGGATGCCGTACAGAGGCAAGGCGGCTGCTTTGGAAAAAGGCACCTGAAGAGGGTGTACCACACAAGTGGCAATGACTATCAGCTAAAGCATCGCTGGGCTGACCTTGTGGGCAGAGAGCAGGATCTTCTGGACCATCTTGGTGTGGTGATTGGTGGGCCTATTGGTGAGTACCCCATTGGCTAACTAATTACTGTTAACTGCACTTGAATGCCAGTAGCAGATGTGTTGGCGTGCTGCATGCAATGCCTGTGAACAGTTTGCATGCAATAGAATGAAATGTCACTGTGCCAGTATAGAAATGGGATTCACATATCCTAACATTTAACCAATGCAAGTCAGAAGTTCCGATAGCCATGCACATCCATTACTAAGTCACACATTTCACGGGCCATGGCAATATCTGTGCCCCAGCACTGTGTCATGTATGACAAGGTTAAACCTGCCAGGATGCCATTTGTGAGTGGATTGTGATAACTAAATACGACAATCCATGTATGGTGCAATAATGTCTCAGTTTCACATACATCAGCCCTGCCATTATGTTTACAAAGGGGGAATACCCGCCTTAGGGGGCACTGGCAATGGGCCATTTAATGCCATCAGCCAACTGTGACACATCAGTCATGGATTACTCAATGCATGTGAACTGCAGACTAACTATTTAGCCTCTTGTCCTCCACAAAGTGCCTCTGTGTGCCTTGAAGGACAAGCCAGAATACCTGAATCAGTTGTCTTGCAGAGCACAAGGGTCATGTCACTTATTTGTCACCGAACTCCCCCTCATACCATGGAGTTCCATCTTCTACAGATTGGACACACATGTTTGTTGAAGAGTGTAGCACTACATGAGTCTCAGGCTCAGTGTAAGAGTGCAGATGGATTGCTCTCATACACCAGTGTGACAGTCTCATTGTAAATATGCAGTGGTGTGGCTGTTCCACTGTCCACAACCTGGATGAATACCTCACTCTTCTGAAATAGTACATAGTGTCCTATGTTGTCCACTAGTAGTGACAGTGATGTGATACTAGGCATGGTTTTCCATCCATATATTTCAGGTGGACCTCCCCCTACACCATAGGTGTATTGGCAAGATTTGAGGACCCAGATGTATCCAGTAAGTGTGATTTTGTCTGTCCTGGGTAGTGTTGAAGTGTTTAGTGTGAGTAAGTCATGAGTTCAGCACCCAATGCTAGGAGTGATGAGCTGTAAAATGATCAGAAAGCATAGTAGGATGGATGGTGACAATGTGTCACATTTAACTGGTTCCCCATGTATGAGCAAAGAGTCATATCTTGTGAGGCTTCTGGCGCTCAATGGCCAGCATTTTGTAAACATGGTGATGACAAGCCACATGTAGCTCCTTATGTGACTTAGATGTTCACCATTGTGTATGTAATGGCACTGGAATACACTATCATTCACACAATACAGTGATGCACCATTTTCTTGACAAATTCGGGCATCCCTGCATTGTGATGTACATGTAAGAATGTGTGGGCATTTGTCCACCAGCATGGTGCCAATAATCTTGTAGTCCACCTACATGTCAACTAAACGGAATGTGATAGGCGCACCTACAGGTCAAATACAATCATGTGCTGGAATGGTTATGGGTGTGTGAGGAATGGTATTGGCTGATTAGGTATTGATGGGTGTCTACACCTGGACACATGAATGTAGAAGTGAGAGACTTATGGATATCAGCTTCATATTTTGTCATCACTTAATTTATGGTCCATCTCTTGACTCCATGTATGAGTGGGCATGCATTTGTGGATGACCTGGACAGTTGAGATGTTGATCTGCATGGCCATAACCCCTGAACACAGGGGGTGGGATCAACAAATGTGTAGGTAGATGTGATGCTCACCGTGTAGGTGACAGTCCTTTTGATCTTGCTTCCATGTGTACCTATCAACAATGAACCCTTATGGTAAACAACATCATCCGTTACTCACAATAACAACAAAAAGTTTCAGGTGATGTATGTTTTAAAATTTGACAGTTAAAAAGAGGAATAGTGGCCCTGTTCAATGTGAATTTGACACTTCCTTAGCATTGTCACACATGGTGCAAAGTCTAAGCAGATCTGAATTTGTTTGTTACCTAATCTTGTTGTGGATGGCTTTGGTGTAAGGGAAATTAAGCTAAGGCAACTTTGTCGTTTCATCCATCGAGCCATTGTATCATGTGGATTTTGAGTAGGAGTGGCTGTGCTATTCGATGTTGATAGTCAGCTGATTTACTGTACATACTCCCACATAGTTGACACTGATAGTTGCCTGTCTCATTTTCACAGCTGCCAATATGAACAACGGCCAACTCCGTGCATTTCAGAAGAGGGCAGTGCACTATAGGCATATTTTGGCAGTGGAATCTGTGTTCAGGAGCATGCATGCCGCTATTGCTTGGAGCGATCCACTGGTGAGTGGCGGGCATTCAGCCAATGGGGACCCACACTGCCAACACAGGCCGGACCAAGCACAACTGCTGTGCAGGGGCCCACAGCTGCTAACATCCATCATTGCTCCAGCTGCTGCACCCACAAGTACCATGACACAGCCAACCACATCAGCTGCCATCGACATGATTGCCATAAAAGATCTTCAGAGGGATGTACAACTGGTTCTCCAAACGTTGGACTCCATTGATCAGGAGGTGGCCAAGTACAGCAAGACCCTCAAGAATATTAAAAAAAGACTCAAAAGGGCCAACCTCTGAATGACATTATGTCACTCCTCCCAACATGACTCCTCTCCATCCTCTTTTTCTACTTTTTTGTGGGAATTATGGGGTTAATTGTAGGTTAGAATAAGTAAGTGGGTTAGTTAGGATATGTAGGTTTGGGGGTGGGTTTACTACTTTTTTATATTTTACTATGTGGATGGGTGGGTGGTGGTGATGTTGCGGCTTCAATATGTTTATAAAAAAAAAGATATAAAAAAATACAAAAATATATATATTTGTTTAGTCATAGTTAGTGAATGTGTAGTTTATTGTATGTTGTCCTGCATGTCTCCTGTCATATAAGGGGCGTGGGGGGCGAATGTTTAGAGTGTGTAGTTAAATGTGTAATGTAAGTATAGCATAGAGTAGTTAGGGTCTGTTGTGAGTTATGTATAGTTGGGATAGGTTAGATTAGGATAGGTGTTAATTAATATTGTTTAATTGATTTATTTATCATAATAAATTTTACTGGGTACTCCCTTACTTCATGTGTCATATGCTTGGGTCTCAGGGTCTTTCCATTGGTCTACAGTGCAAATTGTGTGTTGTCCTGGGGACTCCGCCCTGGATCCAAATCCCTCTATTGCCATTTTAACACCTCCTTATGACTGAACTGTCACATTGTCAGCTACAACACATCTACTTACCTGTGCACCTGCCATCCAGTGTTCCCACCACTCAGGCTGACTATGTTGACCATGTATAGGACAGGATAGGTGTGGGAATTCAGCTAACATTGTATGTGTTTTGTTTTGGGATGTTTGGCACTGTGGGACATATTACAACTGCCTACATATCATTCCAACCCTGCTAAACTGACCAGTGTAAATAATGGATGAGTTTGAGTCCCTCTTTTTCAAACCAATGTTTTCTAGTGGTACTCCCAGCTGACGAAATTGCCTGATTACTGTTTCACACCCATTCTTGCAGTAAGTAGTGGGTGTAGCATACATGTTTTCAAAATATGTCACATGTTCAGTGATTTGATTGTAGGGGATAAGGCAAACATCAATGTACAACATGGGGGTACCATGTGCATAGATATGTGCCACATATACATGCACTCTTGTACTGACACTCTGTGACACTAGGCATAGTAGAAGTGTCACAACACACATAAACATGCTGGTTGTGTAGGTGGTGTTCATTTAGAAGTGCAACAGTGCAAAGTATATACCATGTCCAGGTCTGTGATCCCATTTGTGGAATCCATCCAATTGGGACACAACACAAGTCCAGGGTTGAGGGATATGTCATGGGATATGTTTGGGTAAAGTGTCTTTCAGTGCAGAAGTATATACCTTGTCAAATGGAAAGTTCAGGACAATAGCACTCCATAGCAGAGAGGGCAACAGTGTGTTGAGGTGGAGTGCATATCTCTCATAGTGCCAACACTGGCCTGATGTCAAGCACAGGACTAAGGAAAACACTGCCTGGGATCTCATATGGGTTAAGATGATCTGTTCCACATATTCATCCTCCAATATATGTGGTGCCTCCGCTACCCTTGATGTTGGTACTGAGGAGGTAGAGGGGGGCACACACACCTCAGTGGTTGCAGATGTGGACTCCAAATTCCTGGCAGCTGCCATCTGTGGCACTACATATGGCATCATTGCAGCTAGGAGGAGCTGCTGGTTTTTAAGTATAGCTGCAACATCCTTGTGGTGGGCAGCCTTGTCTACCCTGAAGGAGACCAATTCCAGGTGCATGGACTCCTTGCTGTCCTTAGGCACACTGCTGACAGTTTGGGAGGGCAGTTGTTGTAGCTTCTCCCTCATGGCAGCAGCTATGACCCTCAGACAATCCTGGACTCCACGCATTGGGGAGTGTTTGCATCAATTGGCTGCAGTCTGTTCTGTTGCTGTGACCATGCATGCCCACATCCCCTCAAGGCTGGCTTCAATTGCTTGCATCCTCACCCACATCTCCTTGGCCACCTCCCGCTGGACTCCCACCACTGTCCTCTTGAAGCTGGTGCCTGTGTCCTCGGAGTCCTCTGCTGTGTTGGTGCTGGCAGGTCGTACTCTTGGGGTGGTAAGTGAGGCCTGTGGGATGTCTGCTAATTCAATGCTCCTTGAGACTGAAGGTGGTGTCTGCATGTTCACAAGGACTTCTTGGAGGGCCTCTTGGCTGATAGATGCCAGCTGGTCATCCATGTCATCAGGGTACTCCAGCACAGGTAGATCCGCAGGAGAGCCATCACCCTGTGCAATGGGATGGGGAAACATCAGTCTGTTAGACCTGACAGACTTAGGGTGGTCACCCCTAATGTTTTGCCTGCCTCCTTCTACTTTTTAGATACTGTGTTTGCTGGTTTTAAGAACCTGCACACTTTAGCACTGCTAACCAGTGCTAAAGTGCATATGCTTTCTCCCTTTAAACATGGTGACTTTGCTTCATATCCAATTGGCTTATTTAATCTACTTGTAAGTCCCCAGTAAAGTGCTTTACATGTGTCCAGGGCCTGTAGATTAAATACTACTAGTGGGCCTGCAGCACTGATTGTGCTACTGGCTTAAGGAGCTCTTTAACCATATCTCAGGCCTGCCATTGCAAGGCCTGTGTGTGCAGTTTCACTGACAATTGGACTTGGCATTTAAAAGTACTTGCCAAGCCTAAAACTCCCCTGGGACCCTGGCAGACAGGATTGAACTGAAAGGGGACCTTGTGCACTTCTAAGCCACTGTTTGAAGTCTCCCCCGCTTCAAAGGCACATTTGGGTATTTAAACGAGGCCTCTGCCACTACCAACTCAGACACTTCCTGGAGAAGAGCACCTGAACCAGAACCTGCATCCTGCCAAGAAGAACTGCCTGGCTGCCCAAAGGACTCACCTGACTCCTTTCTGTGAAAGACTGCTGCCTTGATGTTGCCCTGCTGCCTTGCTGCTCTCTGGCTGTGGTGAGAAGTGCTTTCCAAGGGGCTTGGATAGAGCTTGCCTCCTGTTCCCTAAAGTATCAGGACCAAAAAGACTTCATCTCTATAAGAAGGACGCCTTGTGCGGTGAAAATCGACACACAGCCTGCTAGAAACAATGCACAGACTGCATCGCAGTGAAAAATTCACCGCACGCCGAACCGGAACGACGCAGCCTGACTTCACACAGAGAAGATCCACGCAGCACCAGCATAGCGACTGGAAATTCGACACACAGCCCACTGGATCGACATACAGCTTAACCGGAATGACCCAGCCCGACTTCCAGAGAGGAATCAACGCAGCGCATGCCCACCGGATCGAAGCAGCCCCGGTGACTTTCTCCTGTCAGCACCAGAAATCCACGCATAGTTCCCGGGCTGTCTGCAACCCATGCAACCTGAAGAGGATCCACAACTGAGCCCCGGAAATTGATGTACAGCCATCCCTACGTGGAAAATAAACAACGTATCGCCGTGTGAGGCCAGAGAAATCGATGCACGCCTCCCTGTTTTCCACGCATCTCCTCCTCTGCAGTTCTTTGCAGAGATTTTGAACGCAAACCAACGCAAACCAGGTACTTGGAGCTTGAAAGAGACATTTAGGCCCATATTTATACTTTTTGACGCAAAACTGCGCTGGCGCAGTTTTGCGTCAAAAATATTACTGCAGGCTAACGCCATTTCGGTGCACCGTGCGGGTGGCAAATTTATACTTTGACGCACGGCGGCGCAAACTGCAGGTGTAAGTAATTTTTTTTTACGCACACCGCAGTGTAACGTTATAAAGGAAAACAACGTTAATGTGGCAGAAATTACTGTGGGCCGATTTACGACAACTCAAACCCGATATGTGGCATTTTTTTACGCAATGGCGTCAAAATTCCCTGCAAACACAGCCATTTCAGCAGAGGAGAGCCAAAATGGATTCCAGATGCCTGTACAGACCCCAGGAAGATGACAACAGACCAGGAACCAGCCAGGAGGACCCACACAAGAACCAGGACAGGGAGAAAAAGAAAAGAAAGTGTTGCTTCAGTGCAGAGGAGCAGGACAGAACACCAGCACCAACTGTTTGTCACCTCAAAGTTGCCAATCAGTAGGAGGGAGGCAATATGGCAACAAATTGTTGACAAGATTAACAGTGTGGCAGAAGTACTCAGAACAGTCATCGAGTGCAAGAAACGATGGCATGACTGCAAGCGCAGGACCAAGGAAAAGATGGCCAGGAACAGGAAGGCAGCACTGCAGACTAGAGGTGGGAGTCCAGCACACCAGGAGGCCCTGGACCACAGGGAGGAGATGGTGGCAGCCATTATCCCTGAGGAGATTGTCACAGGGATTCAAGGAAAGGACAGCACAGACTACCAGGAGACAACGCACATTCAGGGTAAGTCGCATGGGGAATTAAAATGCACTAATGTCAACTACAACCGGGGGGAGAGGGTAATACCGACTACAAAATGCATGGAAGTCATCATATACATGGAGTGGCATGGGTAAAGGGGTACAGCATGGGGGCATGTCCTGTACAGAGAAAAGCTGGGGCACACCATAGCACAACACCAACAACAGCTCCATGGGTCTATGCTGCCATGCCAACGATGTAGCAAAGGTAAAGCCACGCCAGGAGGGAAGAGCACAATGTCAAACTGACATCCTGCCACACGTCAGCCACTATACCACCTACATTAACTAGGGCCCAATTAACAACCTCTAGCCATACCGACAACTGGAATGGAACAGTGACAACAGTTGCCACCACCTGTGGTGCACACACGCTGTGTGTGCAGCTCAAGTAGCCAATGGCAGTAATGTCCTGTGGCTCATACACACCTAAATTAGTGGGTTGAGGATGACAACTTTAACAATCCCCTGAAACAAGACAAATGTTCCAGTCCTGTCAATTGTGAATGCCCATAGTTGCTGCAAACATCAGCCAATGTCATCAACATTAGGAGCTACACAGCACTAAGGTCACACCCATGCAGCATATGCCAGGGTCCATCCTGTGTCTGGGTCATAATGCAACATCCCAAATGTCATACTGCTCAGACAACAGCATTGAGGGGGAGGACACATGTAACTGGTCACTGAAATACACCTGCACAGTCAGAGGAGGAAATAGGACACTGCTACGACTATCAAGGCAACCCAATCTCCACACATTCCCCAAAATCAGCTGTACACATTACCAATGCAAACATCCATATCGTGCCATAACAAGGCTATGCATAGTATACGCTACATATCAACTACATATAAGTGGATGAGAAAGATCAGAGACTGGGGCAGGTCCAGATTGTTTAGTGTGCTGCTAGTGCCATCAGAGCACCCACAGGCAGTGAAAGGACTCACATGAGAATGGATGTAGACGGAGGATTGAGTAGGACAAGAAGGTGGCAAATCACTATTTGGCCTAAACCAACACCTAGAGGAGATGATGCCGACAAGTCAAAAAACTTACCACAATACATGTGACGTGCAGGTGGGGCATAGGGCTGGGAGAATGCCCATCTGAAAGACTGGAGCAATGAACAGGAAACAAGATCACAATGTGAAGGCAGGCATGTCACATCACCAATGCCACAACAAAGACACACTAATTGTACCCTATTTAATTGCAGAGGACGATGAATCTCCTGCGGATATGCCTGTCCAGGACTACCCTGATGACATGGATGACGAGCTGACAAGCATCAGCCACCAGACCCTCCAAGATGTCCTTGGAACCCTCCAGACCCCACGATCAGTCACAAGGAGGAGCACAGAACAAGCAGCCATCACAGAGGACCCACCCAACACCCCAATTGTAAGACCTGCCAGCTCCAATACAGCTGAGGACTCAGATGACACAGGCATAAGCTTTAAGAGAACTGTAGTTGGAGTACAGCGGGAGCTGGCCAAGGAGGTGCGGGTGGGGATGCAAACAACGGCAGCCAGCCTAGAGGGGGTGCGTTTGTGCATGATGTCCTCTGCAGATCAGGCAGCAGCCATGCAAGCGCCAACATCCATCCTGCAAGGACTACAGCAAACTGTAAAGGAATTCACTACTGCAGCAAGGGAGTTGCCACAACACCTCGCACCCCAAACCTTCCACTGAATGCATAAATGCAATCATGATCCCCTCAGGGCCGACCTGGCTGCCTACCATTGTGATGTGGCTGCTATTGTTAAGAACCAGCAGTTCCTTGCAGCAGTACTGCCCTTAAGACCCTCACAGGTAGTAGCGACCGGGATGTCTGACTCCACGTCTTCAAACACTAAGGTGTGTGTTGCCCCTTCACAACCACCACCACCAAGGACAGAGGAGGCAACACACACATTAGAAGAAGAAGACATGGAACAGATCACCCTCACACGTAAAAGTACCCGGAAGCACTAGTCCCTGCCACATGGCCACCTATTACCAAGGTCCTGCGATTTGTAACATGCCAGTCTTGCAACAACTGTACTCAATGACTGTTCTGCAAACCACTGTATATCTTGTCAGCCTGTCTTGTGATTGTCTCTCACTTACACATTGGCAAATCCTGTCCCTCTGCACTGTCTGACACATCCCCCCAGCATGTAAAATGCATTTTCCATTAGCACTTGTGTAGGATCACAATGGAAGATGTCACTATAATGGACTCACAATCATGGACAATGTACATATAGCACTACAGCACTTTTCAATAAATAGCACTTCCACAACCACTTTGTCTCTGTGTAATGTGACACATCAACCGTGCAGTAGACCACTGAATTTTGCCTCCTGTCAAATTACATAGCTTGTCAATACAACTGTCCTGAAATAATGTAGTCTGATAACTGTCCACAGTTGCCTGGATTTTACCATACTCTGCCCTTCGTGAGGGTAATATCTGATATAAAGAGAAACCATACACTATAATGCTGTGTTAGACAGAATAATGCTTTCTCAAGGGATATCTGAGCCATTAATTAGTGCCAGCAAAATGGTGCCTCCATGCAAAACTAACACATATAACATTGCCCACAAATCTAAGCAAACAGTCAACAAACTGCATGAATGAAGCTGTCTGAGTTTACATCCAAATAAGTAATCATGTTGAACAGAGTCACAAATGATCTATGGGAGTCATGAACACGATACTACAAGAGTGCTTACTACCACTCAGCTTATAAGGGTTTCCTTGAACATCACACTGCAGTCAGACATAACACAGTGTCCCCAATACCAAATCTGGAAGCACTGTATGTGACATAGAAAACATACTTATTGAAAAAAATACGTTGGGATCCATAGTAACTGTGATTGGTGGTTGCAATGAATGGTCTAATCTTTGCAAGGTAGCTTTGTGGTAGCTGTCAATGTTACAGCTAATTTGGGATTTGTTTGTAGCATAGGACACAAATTGTAATACAAAATAAATCATGTACACTCATGCCAAGGCCCTGATCTACAAGCATTTCACAAATACTGTGAAGGGTTTACTACATATTTATTAAACTTTAAAAACAGAAGAGAAAACTCAGGGAAAAGCCTTACCTACCCTAATCTACCCTAACTACTCATTACCCACAACTGTCCCTAACTAACCTACGCTAAAATTACTTATCACATGTAACAAAACGTTCTAAACATCAACCCCCCACTCCCCTTATGAGACGGGACACATGGAGGACAACAGATGCTAACCTAAACACATACTATCCTATACTAAACAAATATATATATATTTTAAATTTTAATTTTTTATATTTTTTATAAAAAAAAATCAAAACACACAAGAACCCCAACATTGAACACACTCACCCACCCACACACTCAAAAAGAAACAGTAGAAATAATCATGACCCCCCACCCACTAACACTAACTAAACTAACAGCCTATACTAACCTAACACTAAGCCCCCTAAACCCACAAAGTATAAGAATAAGGAAAGAGGAGGGAGGGGAGGGAATCATGTCCATCAAAATGTCAATAGGTTGGCCCTCCGGAGGGTCCGCTTAATGGAACGCACCCACCGGTTAATATGGCGAACATCCTGCCACAGGCGACTCATTATCGCAGGACACGGTCCAATTTACGCTGCATCTCCACAAAAGCAGCAGGATCAATAGCTGCAGCTGGGGTGGTCTGTATGCCAGCTGAGGAAGTGTGGGGCTGTGTAGGGTCAATGTCTGTGGGCTGCCCTGCAGGTGGTGCTGTGCTAGGGCCTGGAGCACTTGCTGATGTTGTTGCCACAACGGTCCCAGCTGTTGGTGGTGCCACCTGGGTGGTAGTGGTGCTGGTGGTGGCTGTGGTGTGCAAAGAAGGGCTGCCCTGTGGGAATGCCCTCCAGTCTCTGGAGGCCCGTTCGTTTCTGTATCTGCAGGCCATTCTTCGGTACCCCGACTCTACCTGCAGTATATGCTGGTACCTCATTGCCCGCCTTTGGAATTCCCACATCTGGATGGGTGTCATAGTTGCAGCTGTGAAGACAAATGAAAACAATTACATTAGGAACTGCATTGTGTGAAATGGCACAAGAAGAAAACTCATACAATACATCTACTGTACTTGTAACAGCTCATATTATCATACAGACCATTGAATGTCCCTGAGCCAGCCTACAAAGGTCGTTTCACACATAGCACATCCAAACCCTACAAGATGGGTAACGACTGACATGTTTTGGCATCAGAGTTCGGTCAGATGTCAGCTAACAATCATTCAGCACATCCTCCGCCAATGCCAGGGCTACAAATGTCATTGTACGGGATGGAAATCTAGGGCCACATGATCTGCAAGTTGTAAATGGACTTGCTAGTATAGTACTCATGTGCTAAACATGAGTGTGTATACTAGGTTCAGACAAGTGATTCACTGATTTACATGTCTGTGTACCAAACTTGTATCATCAGTCCTAGGAACACTATTCACATACCCATGCCTGTGTTTAAGGGTGTGGGGGGGGGAGAAACAACTAACAAATTCAAACAACATGGACACCCAGGAAGCTTATGAAAGCTGGACATGTGTTTGGCTACACACACACACCACATGTAAGGTGTATCTACAAATAGGAGACAGCCAACCCTTGACCAATCCCAGCGTAACACATGTCTGGAAATGCAGACCTTTGTCCACATCATATACTTCCAGTAAGCCATGACTTACAACTAACACAGAGATGCAAGAACACCCCTGGTCATGATTTGCATGCACACCTAGGCCATTGCACTCAAGTGCCACATACTCATAGCACTACATGTGGAGCTACATGCTGCTAGGAAGTTCAACCTACAGTTTCATAAGTACATTAGTGAATAGGGAAGCAGAAGTCTGTGGGTAAGCATTTTGCGGCCCCATTCTGGTAGAATGTGGGTCTGACTGGCTGACTAAATCACAGATGAGGTCCAGTGCGACTCTTGCTGATACAAGTGCTATCCACATGACTCATCCCCATTCACATTGCGGGGCCTACAGGACTACCTAAATTAGACAATAGGATGAGCATTGGCCAACTCTAAAATGGTGATAAAATGAAATCCCACTTATGGAACAAGAAAATTGATGGGCCAGGACATCACACCTTGCTATGTGTTCAACACACAGGTGTCCATTACACATCACCAGCAAACACAACACATAACAGACATATCAACACTTACTGGAGTTGTCTGGGTCCTCGAATGAAGCCACCTCGCCCACAGTGTAGGGTGCGGGTCCACCTGTAAGGCATGGAAGGGAGAAATGTGCTCAAATTCTGTGCACTGTCCAACACTTCCAAAGTCAATTATTATGTGCAAGATTACATAAGTAAGTAAAGCCACTCAGACATGATGATACTACATCCAATATAGCACGGCTAACATGTACGTACCATGGGTCTCCTGTGAAATTTATACACATATCTGCACACATGCAGTAGTCCTAACTATCGTGTGGTGGCAAATTTATGACACACAGGTACAATGTACAGAGGGGCAGGGACAGTTGTAAGCCCTCATGTTGTTACAGTTTCTTAATTTGATGTGGCCCAGCTATGATGAGTTGCACCAACCGTAGATATATGAACCCATGTGCATACCTTTGGCCAGCCGTCCGTAGACGAAAGGTGGAACAACAAACACCAAATACCAGTCTAAGATGTTAGCTGAGGGTCCCTTGCACTTTTCCCTCTGTCTCCAAATCCAGATCTGACAAGTATCCGAAATGACGAAGGACCACAATAATCCCTAAGGTTCATAGAACTTCCGTGATCGCTTGCCTTACACACTCACCACACACACATGAGACCTATGTTTGGGCCACATTGCTATCATCAATTGACGCGAAGCCTGCACTCATTTTCAGCATCATGTAGTGTTTCAAAAGTCAGTCTAGCTGTTGTGTCAGCAAATGTTGGTAATGATTTTGAAAATCTATTCCTCACAGGCAAATGTGACCTATATATATATATACATAATTGGCTCCTGGTTTGTGTTGCTGTTTGACACAAAGGCGGCATCAACTTTCATTAAGCAAAAGTATTCAGTAAGTTTGCAGAGCACTTGCTTCCTGACAGCTAGCAATTGTGGTTCTTAACATAGTCCATCAATGACCCTGTATGTTTCAAAAGCATTCCACACACTCAACAACTTTGCCGGCAGACATTGTACAAATCATCTGATGTCACTACAGAGTATTTAATTGTGCACATTTACATGATTTGTACTCACCAACAGGGCCACCAATCACAATTCCCAGGTGGTCCAGCAGATCTTGCTCCCTGGAGATGAGGTCAGCTCAGCGGTGCTTCAGCTGGTGGTCATTCCTTGGGGTCCGATAGACACGTTGCAAGTGATGCAATACCTTTCCCCATCGGAGCCTCTGTGCCTCAGTGTGATACCCCTGTATCACCCGCCCACCTGCCTCAATCATAAGGGGGAGGAATTGGGACACCACCCTTATGAAACCCCCAAGCTCACCCATCTTGCCAAGACATGGCCTACCTAACATCTTAGCAGAAAAAAGGTTAATAGGGGATAAAGGAGAACAAAGGAGAATAGGGGGAAAGTAGAATAAGAAAAACGTTAACTAAACAACTAAAACAGCCCAACTATCCCCAAACTATCACTATCCACAACAGACTCCCAAAAACAACAAAGACAATACAATACTAGACAATTGTACACAATAAACACTCAGACAGGATACAACAACAATATTTTATTCACAAAATAACAAGTAATGGACCACACAGTAGACAAAAGCACAATTTGACTAGACAAAACTCTGAACACAGCCACACAGCCTAGAAGAATCACAGACTGCAAAGTGAAAGTGAAAGTACACCCGCTGTACATAATCTGTAAACAGGATATCCTATTACATCACTTCCTGCATGAAATGGCGGCCCTTTTTATCGTTATGTGTCAAACATTTTTGACGCATACAGTCTGGGAGTCATTTATTTCGACGCACAGGAGTAAAAATGAGCCTGCATCCATATATTTGGAAATAGTCTAACACTTAACCACTTTTCAGGGCATAATGCATCATTTTTCGGGCATAAGCGTCTTTTTTTGACGCTTGTGTGTCACTTTTTACGCGTATGCTTAAAAATTACAGGTCATTAACTGGGTTTGGGTCATTTTACCATTTTAATGTAATGTAACATTTGTGACACAACTGAGATAGGCTGATTGCACCCACTTTGGTCTTGACGGTGTATGGGCACATGTGAGACATCATACTGCTGCGGACCATGATCCGCTACTGCCTTAACATGATTTTCACACTTGGCTGACGCACTAGATGGCCATATGGGTGGCCTACATATATGTATTGCACAAATTGGGCATGTTTGGCGTCAGGAGAGGATAGCATGGTGACACACATAAGTACAATACCTCAATGCCTATGGCTCAATGTGTGTGCATTGGTTACTAATGTAGTTGTTGACCCAGTGTGTGTGCATCACAAGATGCATTATTGAAAATATGCTTGGATGAATGTGAAGTCAATGTATCCAAACCTTATATGCAAGTCAATGTGGAAATGAGAGATGACATGTGTTGGTCATACATGTAGCACCATCTGTTGTGTGCACTTCCAAGATTTTGCATTCTGCAGCACACATAGAAAGAGCAAAATGCCAGAAATGATTGTTTATGTGCGGGAAGGTGTCCCTTCCTGCACATAAACAATCATTTGGCTTTGGCATTTCTGTGTGCTGCATTCTGCAGCACACACAGAAGTGGCAAATCGCCATTAGTGATTGTTTATGTGCAGGAAGGGACACCTTCCCGCACATAAAAAATCACACCCCTCACAATGGTGCAAAGATGCCTGCGTTGCCAGCTAAGTTTAGCTCCACCTCAGCGGACAATACAGGGGTGCGCCATATTCAATTAAATATGGCACATCCTTGCGTTGTGAAAATGATGGAGTGTGGCGCTGCCAATTTTGGTGCAGCGTCACACTCCATCATTTTCCTATAAATATGGGCCCTTATTCTTCCCATCATACTTTATCCTCCTTGGCTTGGTATGGGGAGAGACTATGGGCTACATGTACAAAGCATTTTTCTAGTTGCAAAGTGTTTGTGACTAGAAAAATACTTATTTTGATGTACAAAGACTGAATTACGATTCGGTATCTTGTTATCTCATCAAAATTTGGCTTTTGCCATTCATATAAGGAAGGGGCATGTTGGGGGCATCCATCCTAATACCGAATTGGAACGGAAAGTGTTTTGCAACCAAAATATGGTCCCAAAACATTTGCTGTTTACCAAAAATAAAAAATTGATAGATTCGTACACCTGGTGGTCTGAACTCACATGTCTGAAAGTGCTTTGTAACATCCACAAACAATTAAAAAGAATTTTGGTGATATAAAATATTTGCTTAAATCAGACAGTGTAACCGGGGAAGCCGCAATTCTTCCAGGTTTTATGGTTTCACTTGGTTCAAACTAGTCAGTAAATGGTAATCTATTTGTCTTTCCCTATGTTAAGGCTTTGTTTTTACCTTTCTTTGCAGTTTTTACACATTGCATAAACAGGATCAGAAGGTTGATCCTTTTACATGAGAACCATTTATGTTCCACAAGTTAACATGCATTATTTATAGAGGGGGATTAAGTAATTCTCTCAGAATCACAGGCTGTTAAGCCGCCCGAGACTTGAACCTGGTTCCCCAGTTCCACAACTGGGAACTCTGACTGTAACACCACATCCTGGTAGAGAGTTGGAGGGGCATAACAAGAATCAAAGTTCCAATATTCATACTAATGCCTCCAGGCTTTATTTTTCTTCTAATGAGTCACATAGAAAAATCCACGCATTTACAATATTCAGAAATTATCCATGCAGTTCCAATGTTCATAGAAATGCCAACACATGTTTCTTCAAATCTGCATGAATTGCAGCAGACTTCTTACTGCTCTCTAATTTTTCTATGAATGGCAGAGAATTATGCATGTGGCATAATGGCACAATTTTGAGAATTTTGCACAAGGCTAATGCACAATTCCTGCAACATCTTCCCTCTCTTGTTCCTCTCTGATCACTTTCTCTCTAACTACCTCTGGCCTTCCTCTCTTCCTCTGCCATTTCAAGCCTCATTGTGCCTATTGCAATTAACCTCATGGGCCTGGGGAAGTGCCTTGAGCTTTCAAAGCGGCCTCCAAGGTCCGTAGCCCACCAGGCAAATGCTCAATGGATTAAATTGCCTGTTCATCCCTGGTGGTGCAGAGTAAGTAGAGAGGTGGAGAGTGAGTGGAGTCAGAGAGAGCAGAGGAAGAATTCAGTAGCTAGGAGTGAGAGAAGAGGGTACATGAAGGACGGTAGGTAAAAAGAGAAAAGGGAGAAGTTGAGCAAAAGAGAGAAGGGAGAAGTGGAGTGAGAAGCAGAAGCAGAGACTCAAAAAAGCAGAGACTCAAAAGAAGATTCTTAAAGTAGATGAGAGGGCAGGTAGCTAGAGTTAGTAATGTAATGGAAAGTGATGCCCCCCACAGAGTACAATGAGGTGGCCTCTGAGTTTTCAAATCTCACAGTATTTCATTGCCCATGAGCTGACTGGGGCGTCCTGAAGGTTTGGAGGTCCCTGTGCATGGCAGGGGCTGCAGAGGCCTGCATTAAATGTCTGGATAGTGACTGCTGAGGCAGAGGGAAGAGGCTGCAGCAGAAGATAAATGTTGAAAATGACCATCTTTTGTGTGGTGTACCACCGGATATTTTCCTTGACTGTTTTGCAGACTACAGAACTCTAAACACTTTACCCCTGCTATCCAGGGGTAAAGGGCCTCTTTTCAGCATGAAGAAATAGGCATACCGTTGTTTGGCACATTTACCTTACAAATAAGTTCCAAGTGTATGGTATCCAGAGTGTGTCCCATCCTATAAGTGAAATGTTACAAGTGAGCTGCAGCATTCATTGTACCACCTACTACAGTGGCAATGCAAACATGACTGTATGTCTGCCACCAGTAGCCTGGCTGTGCGGGTTTAAACTGTCAAATGACAGGCCTAAAACACTTCTTTCAAATATTTATAAGCTACCTCTAACTAAGCGTTACTGCCCATTAAGGAAGAGACCATGTTATTTAAAAGAAGGATGTAGGGTAATGCCCCTGGGCAAGATGGATACTGGGCAGAATTCTATTAAAAATGTAGGCCCAGATTTACAGGAATTTGGTGCATCAGTACTGATGTGCCAGATTTCTTGCATCCCCCCAACACCACCTAACAACACCATGGGTGCGCCATATTTGATATATGGCACACCATGACACATGTTAGTCCAATACAGTCAAAATCTAAGATGCTATTGTCGCACTTTGATCCACTGGCATCACAAATTTGACGCTAGTGGAGCAAGGTGCAAGGAGGCCCATTTATTTAAATGGGTGCATCCTTTTAATGCCTGCTTTAAGCAGGCATTAAAAATGACACCAAAAAAGGTGCAATGAAATCTTGAAGATTTCATTGCGCCATTGTTGCAGGGCTCCTAACTCCAGAACACCCCACTTGCATACATTATGCCTGGCGACGCATTATGTGGCGTAAGGGGGCACATAGTGACGCAATGCATGCATTGCACTACTTAGTAGATATGGTGCAGCGATTTTTGCGTCATTGTGCCACATTAGCGTAAAAAAAATTATGCTAATGTAGTGCAAGGAGGTGCTAGGGCCTTGTAAATCTGGCCCTTAGTGCACTACTGCCCATTGTGTTAGCTCATCTGTACAGTGCATTAAGCACTAGTGGTGTGCTGACGGACTCAATGCAACTTCACAAGACAGGGCAGATACCCCAGGCACTACGCCTCCTATCGCCTGATTTCTCTATTGAATGTCGATCCTGGCACATAGACTAGCTTTCTCTATGCAAGGCATGGTGGATCACGATCAAACTGGATTTATTCCAGAGAGGGGGTTCAGTGATAACACTAGTTTGCCACCTTCTGGACAAAATGCAATGTTCCTGCATTCTTGTGATCGTTCTGTCTATTGACGCATAGAAGGTCTTTGATCAGGTCTACTGACCAGTTCTTTATGCTGTCCGGACGCGCTAGGGTCTGGGGCTGGGGTTTCGTCATTGGGTCTAGGGCTGCTATACTTCACTCAAAGCCAGAGTATGGGTTATTGGAATCCTGACTAGTCCCTTTTCTATCACTTGGGGAACCAGTCAGGGTTGTCCTCCGTGACCCTTATTATTTGCCCTTTATATGGAGCTTTTTGTAGAATGAATTTGCAATCATCCACGAATTGCAGGCATCTGCATGGGAGGCAGGGGCCATTAAATCATGCTATATGCTGATGATGTCCTCTTCACACTATCTGACCCCCATACATCTCTACGGGGATTGAAGGAGGAATTGTAGCCCTTCAGGAGAGTGTCTGGTTTTAAGACTAACCCTCAGAAGTCCTCTATACTCTCCCTGACCCTACCTGAGGCTTCTCAAAGGCAACTTACATCGTACTTCCCCAGTACTTGGAACACTCAATGGACCACCTATTTAGACCTCCGTACCCATCCAATACCTGACCGTACAGTGACCAGTAATTACAACAGCCTCTTGATGGCTGCGAAGTTTGACCTTTCCAGATAGAAAACTCATGGTCTCGCCTGGCTTGGCCACCTACCAGCGGTCAAGATGAGACTCATACCAAAAGTTTCACCTCTTCAACCTCCTCCACAGACTCTCAAAAGTTTGCAAGTTCTTATCTGGGACTTTATTTGGGGTGCAAGAAAGCACATATGGCTAAATCACAAGCATACCTTTCACAGACAGAGGGAGGACTAGGTACCCCTAATTTATAGTGTTACTACCAAGCGCAGTTACACAATATTGTGGAGTGGTCTTGGCTCCGTACTAAAAAATGCTAGTGCTTTATTGATCAGGCGGTGGATGACACCCCGATCTGGAAGGTGCCATGACTGCCAAAACAACACAGACCAGAGGAGGTGTATTTTTTTTCCTAGTAGTCTGAGCCAAGGTGGGCATATGGGCCAGGGTTCAACTTCGATATGGGCTCCCCACACTTCTGTCTCCTCAGACACCGATAATAGGACTCAGACTTCACCCTGGTACTACATGGCTCAGCGTTCATCACCTGACAGGAGCCAATTGAAAACGGATAGGGAACCTCTTTGAAGAGAATGGCCTCATGGACTTCCCACAGATTCAGTCAGCATTTAGGGTCCTTTCAACAGCCTGATGGCAATACATGGCTATCTCCCACTGTCTGATGCAGCCCTGACCTGCCCACATGCAAGCCGACCCCTCACATCCTTCAAGAAGTGGCTCCATACACCCTTTTCCAACAAGCATTTTCTTTCCGTGTATACACTTTCCGCACCCCTCCTCAGAAGTCACTTAAGACCCCTGCGAGGTGCAGGTGGGAAAGAGAATGTGAACATACCTTTACTGACAGAGAATAGAGTGATATCCTTCACTGTGCCTGTGCCTCAACCCGAAACACTACAAGCAAAGAGATGTTTTTAAAGATTGCCCATTTCTGGTATTTCACACCAGCTACAGTTGCACAGTGGAACGTGAATAAAGACAGAGCATTTGGGCGCAACTGCGGACAGATGAGCAGTCTCACTCACATCCTGTGGCAATGCCCTGAATGTGGAGTGCTGGCTGCAGTGAATGATGTGTTTGACATAGACATTCCAGATTCCCCAGCTGTTTTGTGGTAGGCCTCTCTAATTCAATGACGTATTCTCTGAAATCTCCTAGTGGACAGGCAATCGCCTTGACACTGGGAGCCACCAAACAGGTTCTCCTTGCTAAATGGGGCACCAATGAGACCCCCACACAACTGGACTGGCTGCATAAGTTGTGAGAGCTACTAGGAACGGAAAAGCTGATGGCAGTAGTAACCCATTCCTTTCTGCTATTTGATAAAACCTGAGGACCTTTTATCAGTTACCTCGCTGACAAATTCAGAGAATTATCCTGCCCGCTATACCTGCGGATCCTCCGAATGACTCACCCAGACCAAGACACCTCAACATCTACTGCCTGCTAAGCTTCAGAGCCATATACATTCCAGAGCAACACAGCTTGCAGATGGTGTCTACCCTTTCTCTCCTCCCCACCTCACCCCTCCATGCTATTATCCACCCTTCTCTCCCTGTTGTGTAGTTACTCTGTTTTTTGCTAGCCCCTTGATCATTGAACTGGTACCTTGCCACCGGCAATTAGATATAGGTGGGCTATTGTCATATTTTGTTGCACCATTCATACCAATGAAACAGACCTTAAACCTAAAAGGAGAACATGTAACCATTTAATGTTAAACATGTTATGACAGTGAGAAGGGCCTAAAATCCACTCTCATTATAGCAGGGATAGCTGTTCCATAGGAAGGCATTGAGGTACAATATTAAATGTATTATTGCATTCTCCACTTAGGAAACAGCTGCAGTTTGTTTCTGATTTATTAATATATTCATTGCAAGAATAATTAATTGGCAAAGTCATATTTGTAATATGTTTCTCTGGCAGGCTGGCCATCTGGGCTTGTCCATATGAACCTAATTAACTTCAAAATAGAGTTACCAATCACAGGCAGATGTAGCTAACACTTAAGACTGTCCCCTTTCTTGGTCCCCATAGTCTGTCAGGCACCAAGCCCGCTGGAAGAATAGCTGCCATAAAAACTGGTTTTCAATGACCACAGAGAAGGGATAGCTCATTTCCCTGGCACCACCTCTAGGGTGGGCACAAAAGCTCTGCTAAAGAGATGAACTGTTCAGCAATGTTGGTTTGGGGCAGAGAGGGACACTATGTGGTTGTTTGCAGTTGTAAACAAAGGAAGCTCTGCAAAAGTGGGAAGGGTCACCCCAGGGAACTTTTACCCCATTTGCACTGGAGAGGACAGGAGTTTCCTTCACCTATAGGCTGATGTCATGCATAAATGTGACACCCATGGTACCCTCCCCACATCCTGCTGGACCTGTAAAAGAACAGAAGAGGAATGGATCTAGTGTCTTGACTTAAAAAGAGGTCCCTGATGGCTGGACCTGTTCTCCTCTTGCACCCAGGATAAAGATATGGACTCCAGGGGTCTTCCGGACTCAAAGGGTCCTACGGCTGGCTTCCTGTTTGGACTACATAGATACAAGCTTCACCCATGGGCTACAGGGACACAAAAAATGTCAGCCTTTTCCTCCATGCCCAGTTGCCCAGTTCCAACTGGACCTACCTTGGACCCTGCTACTGGCCTCTGCTAGAGTGCATCCAGACCCTTGAGTATTGTCCCAAGGTCCTGGACCATTTAGTGATGTCAAAGTGTACTCCTCCTAAAGTTTTCTTAAATATATGACTTAAGAACTTTTTCCCACCTTTGCCCTGAGAAGCGGGTTCGACCATGACCATCTTGCCCAGTCAATCTGCTGAGCGTGCATCACTGCTGGGACTGAATCTGTCAAATCTCTTGCTTCACTTTTCTTCACAGCAATAAATCCAATTCAGCTTTTCCTACACAGTTAGTGCAGCTGATGTAGGACGTTGAGACGCGGAGATGTGGAGAGGAGAGGACGCGCAACCACTGTATGGCGGCTGTGAAACCATCCCCCCATTGCCGTCTTGCCACTTGCCCCTTCACTGCTTCACTGCTCACCACTTATCAGCTTGATCCTCTGGTGGTATGAAGGGGTGGACACGGGCAGACATGGGTTTGTGGGGGATGGAGGCGGCTTGGGCTTGACTGGCCCGAGGCGGCCCAGCTGCCCTGGTACACCAGCGGCCGGATCGTGAGCCTGTACCAGGGGCTGCACCAAAGACCTGGAGGTCTGTTGTGGGAGGGCTTGGAGGACGCACAGACACCAAGCAGCATAGATAGTGCGGACATCACCCAGCTGCGGACATCAGCCAACCAGCCAGCCACCAGTACCAGCACTCAGACTGCTAGTGTGCTGCAAGGTAAGGTGAACGTGACGGCCGTAGTCCATCATCGCTAAGTGCATGCTGCAGCCCCCCGTGGCAGTGGTCCAGCTAGGTTCAGATGCAGCTTGCGGGGTGACTGGTGTGCCCCACTCACTCTCTCTTCCTAATAATGACACAACACAACAACGATAATTTTGAGCATAATATAAGCATAAATACAGGCATAAGCACAAAGCAGAATACATTATATTGGATCATATTGCCCGCTCTGCATTGCCTGCCCTGCCCCCAAAATACGGGCAAACATGTGAAAACCGTGACTGAGATTGAGATTGTGAGTGGGTTTGGATTTGATCCTTAAATCACTGGAATGCCTTGATCTTTCTGAGCATTTAACTAAGGAGAAGGACCATAAGCTCGGACAAAGCAAGAGGCTAGGTTCCCATCTCAATTAAGAGAAAAAGGAAAAGGGAGCCAGCCTCAGATGAAGTGGTTATTGCAAAGGAGGGCGAATAGTGTGTTACAGACCCCAGCCTTTGTAGGGTATTGAGCATGACCAGCACAACTAGCAGGAGCCTAGCAATAGAAAACAACAGTGTGGAAATGGTGAACGTAAGAGAGAGGGGTCAGTCGGCAATTGATAAAATCCATGAGGAGGAGGCAAAATGTTAAGTCCAATTTGATTACCAAGAGATAACTGACTATTATGCTGTTTTAAGTAACCGTGGAAATAACAGGGACTCACTGGGTCTTAACCAACAAGCTCCTGAGGCCTGCCCAGTACCTGCTCAGTTCCCTAAACCCAAAAGGCCCAGTGAGGAGATAGACGTCAGAGGAGATAAGCCTCCATCAATCCCTCTATAGCCAACAATAGTAATCGTGGTAAACTTGCCCCCAATTAGGGGTCTCTTGGATGTTGCCCCCGTGGATGTTATTACTGTTACCCCAATAGGGGGTTTAAGAGAACCAACTCACATATTAGGAGCATACGAAACTCTCAACCAAGCAAAGATCATGAAATGGTACTGTCCAGAGCAGCATAACCCAAATATTCCAACTAGCTTGACTAACCCAAATACTCCGACTAGTTTGACTAACATATCCAAACTCGAATTAGAGAAGGCAGCTAATGCTGAAATGATGGAAGATTCCCTTTTCTAAGTTCTACTCTTCTCTGGTTTATAGATTAGAAAACACGGAATTGGGTCCACCGAAGACAAGATCACCGGACTCAATTAGGAGGTTGGATGTAGGGATTAGATTACAAACAGAGAGACCCCACGCGTCCCACAATTCTGAATTTGATGCAGGCAACAGTCATGGTGCTTCAGTTTCACTCTAACAAAATGGATATCAAGGTAGACCTGTTAACTACGTTGGCTGTGTTCGTCTCTGGAATAGATGGCAAGCTAGAAGAACTAAGGGCCAGATGTAGGTAAGTTGGGTTTTGAGGCTCGCAAATTGCGAGCCAAAGCAACTCGCAATTTGCGAGTCGCAAAACCCTATGCACAACAGTGTCCCTGACACTGTTTGTGACTCGCAAGGGGGTCGCAAATGCCCACCTCATGAATATTCATGAGGTGGATCGCAATATGCGACCCCCTTGAGACTCGCGGCACTCACAGGGATGGTGGCCTGCTGGAGACAGCAGACCACCATGTCTGTGACTGCTTTTAAATAAAGCAGTTTTTTTTTTTTTTTTTGTAATGCAGCCCATTTTTCTTAAAGGAAAAGAAGATGCATTACAAAACTAAAAAATTAAACGTTTTCATTTTTTCAGAGCAGGCATTGGTCCATAGGACCACTGCCTGTACTGGATTTTTTTTTTTAATGCTATTCACAAAGGGGAAGGGGTCCCATTGGGACCCCTTCCCTTTTGCAAATGGGTTAGCACCCATTTGAAATGGATGCTTGGTTTGCGACTGCGTTCGCGGATACAAAGCAATCTAGCATTGCACTGCGACTCGCTATCAGGAAGGGGACTTCCCTTCCTAATTGCGACTCGCAAACCCGTTTTACGGTTCGGTAACCAGGTTACCGAATCGCGAAAGGGGTTTTGTGCATTGCATAGTGCAGTTTGCACGTCGCAAACAGCGAAAATCGCTGTTTGCGACGTGCAAACTGTTACCTACATCTGGCCCTAAATTCCCTGATAACAAGGGCTCAAACTAATCAGCTTAACAACTTAACCATCTGTCCATAACCTTTGAAGGAATATGAAAAGAGGTCAGTGCCACCCAAGTTGAGGAGCGTACATATGCCAATTAATTATCTAATATGCTGACACCCATTCCATCTGTAGAGAGTATGGAGGATAGTCAGCATATACTCCAAGCAGACTCACCAGTGGATTCACCTGGAAGAATAGACCCTGCAGAGAACAGCATCAAACGTCACATGGTGAAAGTCGCCACTGACGCCCCTGAGGCCTTGGCTTATTCACTAGATGCAGAGAATTCCAGAAATCCTGTAAACCCCCCATCTTTGCAAAAGAGAGAGAGAAAATGCGCAAGAAAGGGCAGGAAGTCTGCTCGGTCTTACCGTACAAATACCATAAAGGCCACAGTGGCCACCCCAGAAGAACCAAGTAAGAAAAGTAAGACCATAAGGGGAAGGCAAAAAACAGACAGTTCTCCTTGGTCTGACTCAAATGTAGTGGCAAAGAATGTTCCTGAATTAGAAGGTACTTCCACGACGTCTATGAGTCCATCAGAACCCTAGAGGAAAGTGGAAGTCCTTCCAGTGGTCAGCCAGACCTAGTACCGGAGAACTGTACTGCAGGAGGGGAACAACATGAAGACTACGAGAAGTGAGCCTTCTGCCTTTCAGCAGTAAAATCTGGCAAATTATCAAAACGCGATTAATCAGGAGCAGGACCTTCAGTTGCTCTGGATCCCTGAATACATTTCAAGAACCCCTTCAGATGTGCTCAATCATCCTACTATTTTAAGACTTTATAAAAGCACTTACTGATCTTAAGTATGTGTTCACAGAAGATATTGTCACTATAAGGTTTAAACTAGCAAGAGGGAGTCAGCACACAGATTCAACATTGGTCATTTTTTCAGCCCCTGATGTCCTTAAGCAAATCCTTGAAAGGAGAGAGTATTTGAAAGCTAGGGGCATTGAGGTTACCACATACCGAGGGAATAGATATCCAAATCCATTATTGGAGGACCATCTGCCCAACAAGGACACAGGAGAGCCATGGTCACTTTTACATGGGGCAAGTGGAACATCTAATGCCAGCGTAGTCATTGAAGGAAAAATTTGTGAAGGGTCTGCAGTTCAGTCTCCCCTAAAAGTCCAAATATGGAAAGAGGAGGGGCGAAGAAAGATATTAACAAGACCCGAGCCCTTGGCTAGCTGTAGCTGGCTACCTTGGGTGTTGTCCTCAGAAAGGGTCCATAAAAGCTGAATAACAACTCAACAGTTACCATCCCCAGGAGGAGTATTGTGCATTTGTTTGTGGAATACAGGAGGCCTGCATGCAAAATTGGAAGATCTGGCAGAAATTAAATGTTTTGGTTCATGAGACATTATAATGATACAGGAATCTTGGGCCCAAGTGTCCATTCCCCTAATTGGATATAAATAATTTATTAAGCTGGCAGAGAAAAATAGTACCTGCAAGAAGAGACCAGCTGACGAGCGTTCAGTGGCCATTTGAGGATTCTAACCAGGTTCATTCTGGGAACTGTAGTCCCAACTTCCACGGAGCAACTCAGAGCTTCTATAACCTTGGATCAAGTTTGTGGACACAACAAGGACCCAAAAAGGACCTCTGGAAGGAGATCCAGAAGTTTGGAAAAGTTTGGAGCAACTGTTGTAAAAAGCTCCACAAGTTGAAGTTCTATGCTGTTTTGGGTAGTAAGGATTAGCTGACTTTTTGTTCACGAGGGTAAAAGAGATTCTGTGCACATTTGGCGTTTTTTCTGGTATACCCCAGTTAACCACTTTACCAGAAAAAAAGGCTAAATGTGCATAGGATCTCTATGACCCTCGGAAACAAACAATCTGGATCTGCCAAATAAAGCAGAATGTCATCTGTGTGAAAACACTTCACTTCCTCCCAAATCTCGTCCCATTGGAGGCCTTGCAACTGCACATCCTGATGGATCCAGGCCATCAATGGCTCCATTGCTACCACAAAAGCAGCAGGGAGATGGGGCACACCTTCTTGGTACCCTAGCCCTGTTCAGCCTCACTAAGTGGGACAACTGTTGATATGCAACCGATGACATTGAGCCCTCTTCAGCCACAACCTGCAGCCTTGCTCTGCTAAGGAAATGAAAGCTCCAGAAAAGTTTCTATGTCCAAATGTAGAAAGGTTCACAGACCAAACCTCCATCTGTATGTGATCAATGCCAATGGCTCTTTGGGCGCTAAACTGGAACTTTTCCCATTGGGAGCTTTCATACCTTCGTCAATGACTTCACCAAGATCTCAGATACCTGCTGTTGCCTGTCATCATCGAGTCCACCTTTAGCCACAGCTTGCTAACTTCCTCCGCGGAAGACCCCCTCCTCCATAAAAGTTTCTAACTACAAATATAACATTTTATCTCAGATGAACCTGGTCCTTGTTTCCAAACTGCACTCCATCATTGGTGGTCTTGCAATTTCTCCTTGCCACATATGACTGTGGTTGGTGGTTAACACTCATAAAATATAGGGGCCAGAGATATTCTCCTTGTATAGACAATCATTTCCAGCAATCCACAGTTACATTGTCTTTCACAAAAAGTCATTTAAAAATAATAAGAAAAAAAAACTCGGATAGCATTCCTCACCGTACATGTTTTCACACTTGGTACAGCCCGCCAACAGCTTGGATGATCTGAAAAGGGCAGATAACTGTTAGAGAGCAAACATTATAGATAAAATACACACATCTTATAAATAATGTGTACTAAAGGAGCTTTAATAGAGAAAATCAAGCTAGAAATGTAAAATATGCTTGTTTGAAGTGTGGTTGACATGGTGTCCTCCATCTTGAGTTCTATGTGAAATAATAAATAACTTTGAAAACATCTTTTGGTGAATCATAACCATTTATATTGACAAAAGATAACCAATATTTGATAAATAGGACTAATGACTTCAGATTATTATTGACTGATTAAATAATGTACTAAATATGATTTGAAATACATGATATCAATTAGAAGTCTTGAAATGCTAATTGTGAGATGTATGGTTTAACTATCAAAATATAAAAATTGTTTTATTTCTTCATGCATTAGCATTAGTCAAAAGGCCTAAGCTTCATTATTTTTTTACAGAACAGTGTTAGAAAGGTTATGCTGAGTTCATTGAAATCTTTTGTGAATGTTGTTTTATTAACTGTCCTTTTGAAAGCTCACAGTTACAATCTACTATCTTTTCAATGGGTCTTAGTTTCTGGTAGGAAGTAATGTCAGTTAAAGTGTCATGTTTTGTAGTATTTTTCTACAATGTTAATTTACTGCAAAAACTGGCATCCGGAGAAGAGCGTCAACATGGGCCTATGTTGAGGAAACCATGAGGAGAGTAACAAGTTGGAGAGAGGATGAGATTCAACAGGTTCCTCACTGTCACATCACATAGGCCCTCATTAGGGCATTGGCAGTAAATCCCACTTACTGCCATGCTGACTGCTGCCAACATACCGTTGTGGTGGCAGATATCCGTTCACATTATTATGACACACACACACCAATCCGTCACTATTCAACCACAGACACAAGTCCGCCACACCAAAGGTCAGTGATAAAGTGGCGGTATCAAAACCCACACCATTACGCCAACATAACTACCACATTATGACCCACGAATCACCACAGCGGACATTCAATGGAAGTAAACCTTTGGCAGGACATACCGCTGCGCTCAAAATACCCACACATGTACAAACCAACACCACATTGGACAATTCAAACAACACACACCTGATACAAATACACACACCACACCAACACACTCACACCACTATAAAACACCTACCCACATTACCCGCAACCCCTTACGAATACAAACCATTGGCACGAGACAGACACCACAGCTACAGACAAAACCAGAGCCACACACTACCTACACCTATACACCACCCACGGACGCCACATAACACACCCCAACACATCACCCTACACACCCTCACCTACACACAACACCCAAGGCACCCAGATTCTCAGAGGAGGAGCTAAGGGTCATGGTGGAGGAAATCATCAAGGTAGAGCCTAAGCTATTTGGAGCACAAGTGCAGCAGATATCAATTGCTAGGAAGATGGAGCTATGGCAGAGGATCGTGGATAGGGTCAACACCGTGGGACGGCACCCCAGAACAAGGGACGACATCAGGAAGAGGTGGAATGACCTACGGGGGAAGGCGAGGTCCATTGCAGCAAGACACCAGCTCGCTATCCAGAGGACTGGCGGTAGACACCCACCTCCTCCCCTACAACTAACAATATAGGAGGAACAAGTCTTGGCAATCCTGCATCCTGAGGGCCTGGCCGGAGTAGGAGGAGGACTGGACTCTGGTAAGTCAACTCTATACTACTATCACCCCCCTACATGCATGCCATCACATACCCCCACCCTCACCCTCACTCCCATCACTTTACCACCTCCCACACACCTCACCATCACATCCCACCCATCCCAATGGCAAGCCCTGCATGCACCACCAATGCATGGACATCACTCACAGCCCTACATGGACACCTAACATCAAAGCATGCACACTAGAGAGAATCAGCAAGCCCACCACATACCAACTTACACAAGTTAAAGCTGCCTGGGTAAATAGAACCAAATAGGGCAACCCACTGATGCACAATATGTCACACAGAAACAATAACACAGCATTTACATCCCCACATGTATCCCAGCCAATGTTAGTGAAGAAGAGGTGCCAGCACTATCCAGTCACCCAACTGAAGATGCCCACAGTGATGACAGCAACTCTGGTCGCCTGATTTGGATGACCAACCTGGCCCATCAGGGACCTCTGGACAGTCAGTTACCCAGGCCCAGTCTCAGACAACCACAGAGCCTCCCCCATCTGGAAACACCACCACAGCACCCAACCAGCGTACCCATACCTCTGTCATCAGGACACGTCCATCAGCAGTGTGTCCACCACTATGGGGACCCCAGGGCACACCTCATACCCAAGACAATCAGTGACCTGGGGTCAGTGGCAGTGGCACACGGTTCAGGTGACAGAGGCACAGGACAAAAGGGAAACTGAGAGGACTGCTGTGGGCCGGGGGATGACAGGCCCAGGGAACAGACTCTTCAGGATGCACTCACTGAGATCCTGGGAGCCTACCAACATTCCCAGGAAACAATGGGCCAGATCCTGGACAATGTGCAGGAGAACAGGTGGCTGCAGGAGGGACAGTACCAGGGGATCAGGGAGGACTTGCAGGCCATCAACACCACCCTGGTCTCCATTGCAGGGGTGCTAGCAGACAAGGCCAATATTATGAGAGAGGCAGTACACAACAGCGGGCCCCTACAACTGGCCAGCCATCTGAATTGCCTTCCACCTCCGCTGTCGCTAGTGGACAGGAGGCCCCACCACAGGACCAACAGGCCACCAGCACCCATCCCCCTGCAGAAGGTGAACCACCCCACAAACGTTCCCTGCGATCCAGGCAGAACCCAGAGACTATTGCCAAGACGCCCACCAGGAAATGAGACTCTCCTGATTGTCACCCTTGTGTCCCACTCAGTCACCCTGTCCAGCTTGAACTGCCATTGCTCCCCTTCCTATGTCCCCTTGGACAATGCATCTGTGGTACAAATAGACTAGAACAATACCCTGGACTTTTCTTCATCATCACCCCATCCCAATGCACTTGCCCCTCTCCTTCTTAGCACTTCAATAAACAGCCTTTGAATAAATACAAGTATGGAGTATGTTAAATTTTTAAAGGATGTATTCATTTAACCAGTTTCAAACATTGCAATTTAACTGTAAATTAATTGTGCACATAGGGAAGACCTGTAGTTTGCTGCATTGATCACACCAGGAGTGATAGTGGGGCACCAATATCTGCAAAATGAATTGCCAAAGGGTACAGTAAGTGGGCATAGAAGTGGGAAATACCAAAGATAATCTAAATAATGACAATGAAATGTGAAGTAACACTGTCTTACCTGTGTGTCATTGGAAGTATTGTGGTATCACTGCTGTTCTGTTGTCCTCATCCTCATCCTCTGCCTCCTCATCCTCACTGTCCAAAGAATCCACTGCTGCCACACGGGCATCTCCAGCCTCCTCCTCCTCCTGCAGAAAAGGCACATGGCGTCTCAAGGCAAGGTTGTGCAACATGCAGCATGCCACAATTATCTGGCTGACCTTGGGTGAGTAGCAGAGGGATCCACCTGTTAGATGGAGGCCCCTGAACCTGGCCTTCAGGAGTCCAAAGGTTCTTTTGATAATCCTTCTTGTTTACCAATGTGCCTCATTGTAACGTTCTTCTGCCCTTGTCCTGGCATTCCTCACAGGAGTCACTAGCCATGATAGGTTGGGGTAACCTGAGTCACCTGCAAATATATGAGGGACAACATTTAGCCACACACTATCCCATATGGCCCACACCATAGACCAACATATACTAGGTGGGAACCAGGGCTCACCTATTAGCCACACCCAGGCCCATATTTATCCTCCCTTTGTGCCAGATTAGCGTTTTTTTTTTTTTTACTCTAATCCAGCGCAAACTTAACACCATATTTATACTTTGACGCAAGACCGATTTAACGACAACATATCCTAGTGTGTGCCATTTTCTGGTTGAGTGAAACCGCCTTGCATCAATGAGATGCAAGGTAGGCGTTACCGTCCAAAAAATGACTTAAACACCTGTGCGCCATATTTATCCAACTGCACAAAAATGGCGCACGTCTGGTAGGCAGAGCCGGAAACTGGCGCAAATCCCGATTTGCGCCAAAATTTAACGCCTGGGTCAGAGCAGGCGTTAAAATGGGGCAAACATCCCACTACTTAAGGAAACGTCACACAAGCAACATCATAGCTCAAAAAGGAACACATGGAGGTGATACTCATGCAGCATGCATGAAGACGCAGAGCACAGGAGCAAAACCAGCAGCTACCACCACACCAACAAGGACCCCAAAGGCGACGAAGAAGGCAGGAGAGGATATTCAGGATGAGGCCAACCCTTCAGGGCCTCAGGGAACATGATATCATCCAAAGGTACAGACTAAACTGGCAAGCCATACCGCAGCTGCTGCGCCGCATTGGGCCACAGTTGGCACCCAGCTTGCAGACACCCCCATAATTCCACTGAAGACCAAGCTGCTAGCTGTCCTGCACATGTGAGCAAGTGGCTCTTTTCAAACCACTGGTGCCCTGGTTGCCGGGATGTCAGAGCCCTAATTATCTGCCTTCCTTCCCAAGGTACTTGATGCCATCATCTCCCTCACATCCTGCCACATCAGCTTCCACCAACACACAGCAGAAGCAGCAGGAGACCAAACAGGGGTTTTATCAAATTCATGGCTTCCCGCACGCGTTTGGTACCATTGATTGTACACATGTCTGGATTGTGCCACCTGCTGCAACCGAGCACCTATACCGCAACAGGAAGCACACGCACTCCATCAATGCGCAGGCAATTGTGGATCACCATGGATTGTTCACCAACATCATGGCAAAGTATCCTGGGAGTGTACATGATTCATTCATCTTCCGCCACAGCACCATCAATCGGCACCACCAGGATGGACATTATGGCAATGGCCTACTTGTTGGTAAGTGCAGAAACCTAGTAATTTACACACAGCACAGCAACCCTGTAGGACACCCAACACATAAACCACTATATTGACATGTGGCCAGGAAGACACTGAGGTGTGACACTGGAAGTCATGTTTGATATCCTGACCCAATGGGATACACACCTATGGACATTTGACAGATGCAAATAACAAGAGATGCCACTCTAGATCCACACGGGACCAACTTAAATCCACACAGTGACAATGACATGGCCTTAACTGGCAGTACAACTTGGAAGATGAACCTTTCAAAATCACATCAATAACACTCAATCCCACACCCTTCCAAGCAATATGTCCTGTGTAAGGGCTGTGTAATGTGTGTTGCTGTAGGTCAAACACCATGAGACACATAGCATGATGACGCTGACTCTAATGAAGGTGACATGGAATTATTGAGGCAGTATCAACATCTCACATCACTCCTGGGGTGACATTGCCAGCTAGCAATAATGAAGTGGACTGTACTATGAAAACATGTGGATGTGAAACTAATGCAAAGTGCACACTGCTACACTTACGGATTGAGAGAATTCCCCATAGACATAACAGATGTACAGGCAGATGGACCTTCCAACACTAAAACCTTCACCTCCACAACCAAGTTAGCCAGCTTAACTGGAGCAAGTTCAGTAGAGTAGGTACACGTTTGCACATGAGCCAACTCGGTGAGGGCACAAAAATAGGTTTGCAGAGAACTTGTCACACATGGGATAATTGTCCATTGTCAATTGTGAACACTTCAGTGCTGCCAACTTATGGAGATGTGTTGTGCATTGTCACCTAGCCAAATCAAAGGGCCTCACTGTTGCATTTCACCTGCAATTAAATATGTCGAATTGGATGGATGTTCAGGCCATATAGTGCAACCATGTTACCACCACAGTGGAATCGATTGTGTGTGTGGAAGTATCATGTCACCTCCAGTGAAGGCACATGGACACTTCTTTCACATTACATAACGCATGGGAGATACACACGGAACAGCAAGATTCTAATTATACCACTGATATCATGTCAATCAGCCAAACACCAGTTTTGATAGTCAAACAACCCAATGCAGAAAAAACATCACAGAAGCCTAGGATCCCACCCAATACCACAAACAGAGATGAGTCACAGACAACACAAGATAACAACTGCCATGCAAAGTGTCAATCACAGTGCAACCACCATAAAATACTTACCCTTATTTTCTCTTTCAGCTGATCAGGGTCACAGGATCCAGCCATGGGTCATGACCCCAATTGCCAACCCAAGCACAGGAGCAGAACGCGCCTATAATGAGGCACATCGTAGGACACGCACCATAGTTGAGAGGACTTTTGGCATCCTGAAGTCCAGATTCAGGTGCCTGGACATCACCGGGGGCAGCCTCCTATATTCCCCTGAAATGGTCTGCAAGATAATTTTGACCTGTGCCATCCTGCACAACATTTGTGTGAGGAGGAACATTCCCCTCTATGAACGGGATCAACAAATGCCTGAAGAGGAGGAAGAGGAGGATGCTGTCCGTGAAAATGAGGGGGGAACATCCAAACACAGCTGCAGGATTGCGTCGGAGACAACACATCGTACAAAACCTCTTCTAACTATGGTCACCATCACCAGTTTGTTATCATGTGTAATTAAGCACCTCACTTCATCACTCAATCATGCTCTGGGTAATTATTTATGTATCACATGATCCATAAGAATCATAATCAGAGTTTAGCCTCATGGAGTATTGCAGAAATACAAGTTTGGATACTGAAAAAGCCACATCACATTTGATGGGTATGAATGTACAGCAAACATCACACACAGTGTTAATGACATATATCCTGTCTATTTCACATTTGAAGGGCAATATCAAAGGACTACTGTACAGCTGTGAGACACATCCATGTTGCCAACATGGTCCATTGCAGCATGTGACACACAACTAAGACACCATCAATCATAAGGTAAAAAAGTGCTTCATTCATGAGGCAGTGGATGTGCAATTTTATTGGTAACAGGAATGTATGACCAGACCCTTGACAGCAGTAAGTGTGACATCAGCTATCTCTGCAAGTGCATCAAATCTGAAAATGGATAGCACAAGTGCCCCAGGTATGACAAGCATTGCTCACAAGAGATGCCCAGCACAGTCCATCCCAGGTAATAGGTCCTGTCACTGCCATGTCTTAAGTCTCTCCCCACCCTTCTCTAGGGAGGCCCTGTAAATAGACAAGCTGTACCCTGAGAATATTCATCTACACACACCCAGACTCCCATTCTGACTCCTGTGTGCTTCCCTCTTCAGTGTGGCATGCCATGGTCATAGTTCATCAGCCTGCATGGACTTCAGGTCCGATAATGCAATGCCTGGTACTCAGTAAGACCTGTAATCAGATGTCCATTGCTTCCCATGTGAAAGGTCCAGTTGGCCCTTTGAACTTGATTCTCAACTCCAGGACTTGTGAGAGACTGAAGGTGCACACACCTGTGAGCACTTCCATGCAGACCAGCCGTATGAACTTGCACTGCCCTTGCTGCTGCCTGGAACTGCTTAGAAGCTGCCATTTTCTGAATCCCCTTATTGTGCATTGGCGTACAAATCACTTGTGTACCAGAGCCCCTGGGGGATTGTGTAACGTTGCAGACCAAAGCACAAACTGTTTTTTGTTCCCACAATGTTGTTCCTGCTTGTCCTAGTCAGAGTCTTCTTCACTGTGTATTTGCCTTGTTCATGTTTGTTCCTGACAGAGCCTGCATCCTTTTAGCCAGACTGGTTTCTGTCTTTGCGTTAACCATAGAGATTCCGTGGGGCTACATCTGTCTCATAATTGCTTTCCATCCCCTCTGTTTCCTCCTGGGGATTTGTGTGTGGTAGGTCTACGATGAATCCTCAAATGTATAGTATAGTTTAATCAGTTTACTTATCGTATTCTGTTCTGGGACATGTATTCAAATGGCCTAACCCAGCCCCTATCCCTTGTCTGGTTTTGCATGTATTCATTAGTGTCAAACAGTGACAGTGTGCTATGGCTGTGTGCATGGAGTTAGTACGGTGCTTACAGCTCAACAAACAAGGGTTGCTAATGTGTATGTAAGGGCAAAACATGTTTGTGCCCTGACGGTCCCCACACAGATTCACTTCTGGCGCCACCTTCTGATGGCGCTTGCGTGGTGACTATCTGTGAGAGTTAACAGCACAGAGGCACTGATGTTCCCTGTTGCAGTGGGATTTTACAGCCCACCTTGTGTACAAATGTTGTGATGAAACCTGCCTGTTTCCTATTACTGATCCATAACGTATTTGAGCACACCAAGGTTGCTCTGTCGTCAGCCTTCTAAAAGTTCTGCAGTGCCATAGCTGGACTATACCCATGTGTGTTGTTAGTTGATCTTTGGCTTTTGGTCAATTCTGCTATGAAGCATACTCTGTTAATTCAAGGGTTGGCTCCACAGACTCATGATTAGACCTGCATGTAACTGTGACAACATGGAGCCCAATACTGACACAGGGTACACATGGCCACACACTTGAACTGGACACCTTTGTGCAATGAACCACTGGAAATATGTAAACACATGCAGCATGGTCTGCTGGTCCTCCACAGCCACAGGAGAAACATAGGTCATTTACATGACTCAAACTGTGGTGTACATAACGATTTTAGGATTGGATTTGAGACTCTGTGTCACAAACACTGTACCTACCTAGCATGTTCAAATGATGGACTCCTGGGTAGTATACACACAAGTGACTATGAAGTGGTATCCAACATTTCATTACATGTGAGGGGTAACATATCTGACATAGCCATTATCAACCGTCCTCGATCTATCCTGTGTATAGTTCATCATGGGGAAGTTTTGTCCCCAGAGTCAAGGAAGTACACACAGCATAAGACGCAACAGATATAACAAACACATATCATGACTGATGTACCTCAATGAATGGCATCTGATGGTTATACACATTTATAACACATTCATACATGCATATTACTCCAACATTTTCTTGTGACGTTCCCACATAGGCACAACAACAATTTGAAGAGCCAATTCACAGACATAAACACACAGGCCATGAGTCTATTTGTTTACTTGCGTAGCCTTGCTGTCCTCTATTGATGCAACACCTGCTTAAATTAGGAAATACCAATTTTATTCCCAAAGTTTGTGTTGCTGTTGCGTCAGGTAAGAGGGCTAATCCTGCAAAACAACATGAGTATTATGGGCCACAGTAGTATTGTCTGGCACATGTATCCAAACACTAGAACACACACAGCAGGTCATACCATCCTATCTTTGTATAGTTATAGGCTGCATGCATGTAAGAAATTGAAAAATCACACAAACACAGTTTAAGACAGATTTTTTTATGCAAACGTGTCAAAAAAGAAGCATATGCGTCAAAATATAACGCACCGCACCCCAGGAAATCGGTTATCCATTTAAAATGTATTGATCCTTGAATGCAGGGGAATTTTCATGCATATGCATCAAAAAATATTGACGCAAACCCCATAAGCGTCATAAAATTACACGCAATACAAAAAAAAGCCCCGCAATTGAGACAGGAAGTGATGTAATAGGATATCCTGTTTACAGAAATGGTACAGTGGGTGTACTTTCACTTTCACTTTGCAGTCTGTGATTATTCTAGACGGTGTGGCTGTGTCTTGAGTTGTCTCTGTGAATATTGTGATTTTGTCTCCTGTGTGCTATTGCTATTGTATTTTGGTGTTTTGTAAGTGTCTGTGGTAATCTGTGTAAGTGTTTTTTGTCATTTATTGTGATTAGATTTATCTTTGTACTGTTGGGAGTGTGTTTGTGGGTATTGTTAGTTGGGGTATTGTTGGGCTGTCTGTGGGTTAGTTAATTTTCCTTTTCATACCACCTTTCCCTCTTTTCCCTCTTTACCCTTTTCTATCCTATTTTGGGTGAGATGTTGAGAAGGCCAGATCTGGGGCGAATGGGTGGGGAGGAGCTAGGGGCTTTTGTGTGGCTGGTGTGCCACTTCCTCCCCCTGATGTAGGAGGCTGGGGGCCGGGTGATACAGGGGTATCACACGGAGGCAAGGAGCCTTAGGTGGGCAAAGGTGCTGTTCCACCTAAGAAGAATATTCAACAGCCAGCGCAATGACCACCAGTTGAAGCATCACTGGGTTGACCTGGGGGCCCGAGAGCAGGACCTGCTGGACCACCTGGGTGTGGTGATTGGTGGCCCTGTTGGTGAGTACAAATTTGACTAATGTGTACAGTACAATGCTCTGGAGTGACAGTAGCAGATTTTGTGGCATGCTGCATGCAATGTCTGTGGACATGTGGAATGCAAGTTGAACAAACTGTGGCCCTGACTTATACAAATTTTGCAATGCATTACCATCATTTGTTGACGCAAAAGCTGCACAAACTTACAAAACACAACTTGTACATTAGTGACACTTTGGCGTCAATAGATGATGCTAATGTGGCACAAACAAAATTATGATTCAGGGCCTGTGAGTGTACCAGGAGTGGGATGTATTTCACATGCTAATACAAGGAACCAATGTAGTCCTCAGTTTTTTTAAACCATGTCTGAACAGTATTCATGGCCATACGGACAAAGCTCTTCCTAACCTCTGCTAATATCTTAGGTTGATATTTCTACTTTGATTGTGCAGCATTTGCATTGTTTCTCAATGCAAAAGTATAGCACACTTGCTGCAATCAGATTTATTGTGCTAATTTTCATAGCTGTAGAGTAAACAAATGAAGCAAATTTAGCACAGTACAAAAGACACATCTGGCCCTAAGTTCATTGTTTCTGTTTGTTTACGTCTGGACCGATAATCTTCCACATGGCCAAACCCAATTGTGCCAGGATGATACCAGATTGCAGTAGCACAAAATAGGTTCATCTCGTGGCTTTTCGGAGTAGGCATTGAAATCTTATCATTGAGTAGCATGGCCCAACAACATTTTTGCCTTGGGCGCAATTGCTGGTACTGAGCTAGTGCAGTTACCATCTGTGTCACTTTAACCCCTTCTGTGCCGCGGACATTGTGGTTACGTCCTGCGGCACAGTGCTCCTGTGCCGAGGACGTAACCATTACGTCCTCGGCCCGGAGCCCGGAGGGAGCACTAGCGATCCCTCCGTGGGGTTCCACCCCACCCACCCAAGGCGGGGATGGAAGGGGAAGACCTTTCCCTTCCACCCCGCCACCCACCTGTAATGACGTCAGCACGCAATCGCGTGCTGACATCATTACACACTGCTGGTCGCACTGGAAGCCATTTGCTTCCAGTGCGAGTACAGAGAAACAGGTGAGTTTCTCCTCCGGTGGGTGGGGAGTTTGGGACAAAGAGGCACCGGGGGAAAGGAAAGGCTTTTCCTTTCCCCCGGTGTCTCTTTGAGCATTCCTGCTGCCCGATCGCATTACGATCGGGCAGCAAATGCCCACTAGAAGCCAGGAATTTTATTTTTTTATTTATTGCATAGTGATGTGTGTGTCGGGAGCGGCCCCTTGGGCAAGAGTCGCTCCCATTTGGGGGGCATGTTTGTGTGGCCATTTCTGCCCCCCCTTGGGGGCAGATCCACTAGACGCCAGGGATTTTCGTTTGTGCATTATTTATGTTGTTTTTTTAGCTGGGGAGCGGCCCCTTGGGCAAGAGTCGCTCCCATTTGGGGGCCATGTTTGTTGTGGACTTTTCTGCCCCCCTTGGGGGCAGGTAGGCCTTATATTTTTAGGCTGATCTGCCCCCAAGAACTAGACGCCAGGGATTTTTTTTTGTCTTTATTTCTGCTGTGTTTTGTGTTGGGGAGCAGCCCCTTGGGCAAGGGTCGCTCCCATGTGGGGTGCCTGTTTGTTGTGGCCCTTTTAGATCGGCCTATTCTTTTTAGGCTGATCTGCCCCCAAGGGGGCAGAAACCACTAGAACGCCAGGGATTTTTTAATATGTTTATTTTTGTTGGGGGGGCCCCCTTGGGCAGGGGGTGCCCCCCCAAGGGGGGCATTGAACTGTTGGCCATTTCTGCCCCCAAGGGGGGCAGAAGCCACTTAGACACCAGGGATAGTGTGTGTGTATGTGTGTTAGTGGAGGAGGGGCGGCCCCTTGGACAAGGGTCACCCCCCCCTTTGGGGGCATGTGTACCAAGGCCATTTCTGCCCCCCTTGGGAGCAGATCAGCCTATTATTATTAGGGTGATCTGCCCCCGAGGGGGACAGAAACCACTAGCACGCCAGGGATTTATTTTATATGTTTATTTATGTGGAGGGTGTCCCCTTGGGCAAGGAGCGCCCCCCAAAGGGGGGCATTGAACTGTTTGGACGTTTCTGCCCCCTTTGGGGGCAGATGGGTCTATTTGTTTTGGGCCCATCTAAGCCGCGTAGGCACCAGGAATAGTGTGTGTGTGTTTTTTTGTTTTTTGGGGGGGTGGCCCCTTGGGCAAGGGTCTCTCTCCCTGGAGGCACACTACTAAAGTTATTTTCTGCCCTCCTGGGGGCAGATAGGCCTATTTCTTAGTAGGCCCCTCTGCCCCTATGGCAGAGTCCACTTAGGCACCAATTTCTAAATGCTTGATGGTGGGATGTTTGCCAACTGACGAAGTATTTGCATTTGTGATAATTTTTTCCTCCTTTTTGTTCTAGTTCAAAGCTTTTGCCTTCTTTGCTGTGGCTCCTTGCGGTTTTGGCAGTGGTTGACCTGCGGTTTGCATAGTTGCATGTTTTAGGTAAGTAAAAACAATTTACTCCAAATGAGTATTGTTGCCATGCCTAAATGACATGTTTGTAGGTGGTGTACTACATGCAGGTTTGTGTGAAATTGTCCTTAGATTTGTGCACAATGATATTTGTGTTGTCTTATTTCTAATTTGCTTTTCTTTCTTTCTTTTTAGTGGGATATCATTGGTGATTGCTGGGTCTGTGCAGAGTAGTTGCTGATGATTCAAGCTTTTTCAGGCAAGTGAGCGGTATAGTTTTTGAGTTTATAACTCTTACTAATAAAGCTACACTTTATTGCTTATCTCACACAGTGCTGGTTGTTGGTGGTGCATTTGTCCAGTTAATTTTGGTTGGAAAGATCATGGCTAGCCATGACCGCTCAGCAGGTGGTTGGTATGCTTTTTGAGTCATTGTCTGATCATGATTATGAGACAGACTCTACATCCGAGGCAGAGGGGGAAGTGAGAGATTCTGGCAATGAAGTTTCTGTCGGAGAGGAATCTTCTGATGAGGAAGCCACAGTCAGTGCAGATGAAGGGCCTGTTTCAGAGGAGGACACTGATGTGCCATTAGTGCAGCAACCTGGGGCTGAAAGGTTTTCCGTTAGAAGACCTGAACTCTGGGTTGCCCCATAAATCGAGCAGCCAGAGTTGCCTGCCTTTACTGGTCTCCCGGGGTGTAGAGTCAATACAGAAAACTTTTTGCCTGTCGATTTCTTTGAGTTATTTGTGGATGATGTGTTTTTGGAAGAGATTGTTGAGCAGACTAATTTCTATGCAGAGCAGTATTTGAGGGACAACGCTGCTAGACTTAGGCCGCACTCTAGAGCTGCCCAGTGGATTCCCACAAATTTGGAGGAGATGAAAAGGTTTTTAGGTTTGACTCTTTTGATGGGGTTGATAAGGAAGCCGTCACTGGCTTCTTATTGGTCTACTAGTCCCTTGATGGCAACAGCTATATTTCCTGCAACAATGAGTCGTAATCGGTATTTGCTTCTTCTTAGGATGCTGCATTTTATTGACAATGGATTAGCCTTGCCATGAGTTTGGTTTTTAGGCAGTACATTCCTGGCATTCCTAGCACAATGTGGAATTAAATTGCATATGCTGTCTGAAAGTAGTACAGGATAGGTGTATAATTTCCGTGTCTACACTGGTAGGGATTCCAGTATTGACCCCCCTGGTTGTCCTCCCACTTTTGGAGTTACTGAGAAAATTGTGTGGGAACTTGGTAGACAACTGTTCAACAAAGGTCACCATTTGTATGTAGATAACTTTTACACTGGAGTGCAGTTGTTCAAGGAATTGTTTAGAGTGGACACTGTTGCTTGTGGCATAATTCGTTGTAACCGGAAAGGCTATCCAAGGGAGCTTGCCTGTAAAAAACTTCAGAGGGGACAGTGCAGTGCCTTGCGGAATGATGAGCTGCTAGCTTTGAAGTTTTCAGACAGGAGGGATGTCTACATGCTGAGTACCATCCATGATGAGAGTACTTCCCCCATGACTGTTTGGGGCCAGGTTGCTGAAGTGCGCAAACCTGTGTGCATTTTAGATTATAATAAGCACATGGGAGGTGTAGATAGAGTTGATCAAAGGTTGGAACCCTATACTGCTATTCGTAAGTCTTACGTTTGGTATAAGAAGTTAGCAATTCACCTCTTCCACTTAGAAACTTTTAATGCTTTTTTTGTTTTTAAGGATAGGTCTCCAGAGTCAAAGATGACATTTGTGAAATTTCAGGAGTCAGTGATAGAGAGCCTTATTGTGGTGGGACAGGCCAGAGTTCCTAGAGAAGCAGTGGTGGAGGATGTGGCTAGATTGAAAGATCGCCACTTTGCTGAGCACATTCCTCCCACACTCAAAAAAGACTTTCCAGCTAATAAATGTAGAGTGTGTTTTCGAAGAGGTATCTGGAGGGAGACTCAAATGTACTGCCCAGATTTTCCTTCAAAGCCTGGGCTGTGTGTGGGTGGTTGTTTTAAGAATTACAACACCCAGAAGAATTACTGGGAACAACCATGAGTGTAAACTGTCTGTTTTGTATTTTCATGTGTTCAGTTTCATGGTTAGCATTTCTGTCATGTCCTTAGTTAGAGCTTTTGTGTTTATAATTTTGTAATTGTTTCTAATTAGTTAGTGGTTTCTTTGTTTAAAAAAAAAAAAAAAGTGATGCCACTGTGTGTGGAGTGGGGCTTGGCTGAGGGTGTACATAGTATACATATTGACTTGCTGTTGGATACTGCAACACCCTGCCAGCCAAACACCAGTCCACACACTCCCATCAGCTGGTGTGATTGCTGTATCAGGCATGTGGGCATATGTAAGTGATGGGCCCTTGAGTGGCGCTGTCTGTCGATGCAAGTGTTGTAATGTGCTGGGCCTGTGGCTGGCGGCGTGAATGGTCTTATGCATGTCATGTATGAAAGGTGTGTGAATGGACTGTAAATCGGTTGGTGCCTTGCCGTGGCTTTACAGCTCACGAGCTGTGAGTCATTGGTTCCGTTTTTTGGCATTTCAGTTATTAACAGTGCATTTCATTTTTGTGAAGTCTCTTGTTAATAAAATGTGATCCACTGAACCATCACTCACCCTCGTTCCAAATCCAACCAGTAGGTGTGGTAAAAATGAACAAACCTGCTCTGCTGTAATCAGGTGTCGCAGCACACTTGTTACACGCTAGGTGCCTCGGGTGGGACCCCGATGATGAAGCATGCCACCAACTTGGTTGGTGGGTGAGGGGTCTTTTTAACATAACCTAAGTGCGTTTCTTTTCACAATTTTAGTGTTTCGAACATCACATAAGTATGTGGACACACCAAAATGATCTATTGTAAAACTACCTGTGTTTGGGGTGGAGGGGGTGACACCTATGGTTTTGGTCCCAGGTGCAGCCTTCATCTAGGGAAACCTACCAAACCCAGACATGTTTTAAAAATAGACACCCCAAGGAGTCCAAGGAGCCCCCAACATTTTCTTACCCAGACTGCTCGGCAAACCTCAAAATTTGCATTAAAAAATCATATTTTCTTAACTTTTCTTTGTAGGATCACTGCTGCCGCATAAATTTCCTACCACCCAGCGTTCCTCTCAGTCCCCCAAGTAAAATGATACCTCACTTGCATGGGACCCCAAAGCTGAGTCAGCCTAAAAGATGTATAAAAGAAAAATATGTGCTTATCAACTCGCTGTGCTATCCCCTCAATCTCTACAAGTTTTTGGCCTTTTTCTGTTGCAGGCACCTGGCCCACCCGCACAAGTGAGGTACCATTTTCATCAGGAGACTTGGGGGAACGCTGGGTGAAAGGAAATGTGTGGCTCCTGTCAGATTCCAGAACTTTCTGTCGCCGAAATGTGAGGAAAAAGTGTTTTTTTGGCCAAATTTTGAGGTTTGCAAAGGATTCTGGGTAACAGAACCTGGTCAGACCCCCACAAGTCACCCCATCTTGGATTCCCCTAGGTGTCTAGTTTTCAAAAATGTGCTGGTTTGCTAGGTTTTCCCTGGTGCCGGCTGAGCTAGAGGCCAAAATCCACAGGTAGGCACTTTGTAAAAAACACCTCTGTTTTCTGTGAAAAATTGTGATGTGTCCACGTTGTGTTTTGGGCCATTTCCTTTCATGGGCGCTAGGCCTACCCACACAAGTGAGGTACCATTTTTATCGGGAGACTTGGGGGAATGCTGGGTGGAAGGAAATTCGTGGCTCCTGTCAGATTCCAGAACTTTCTTTCACCGAAATGTGAGGAAAAAGTGTTTTTTGGCCAAAGTTTGAGGTTTGCAAAGGATTCTGGGTAACAGAACCTGGTCAGAGCCCCACAAGTCACCCCATCTTGGATTCCCCTAGGTGTCTAGTTTTCAAAAATGTGCTGGTTTGCTAGGTTTCCCCTGGTGCCGGCTGAGCTAGAGGCCAAAATCCACAGGTAGGCACTTTGTAAAAAACACCTCTGTTTTCTGTGAAAAAATGTGATGTTTCCACGTTGTGTTTTGGGCCATTTCCTTTCGTGGGCGCTAGGCCTACCGACACAAGTGAGGTACCATTTTTATCGGAAGACTTGGGGGAATGCTGGGTGGAAGGAAATTTGTGGCTCCTGTCAGATTCCAGAACTTTCTTTCGCCGAAATGTGAGGAAAAAGTGTTTTTTTGGCCAAATTTTGAGGTTTGCAAAGGATTCTGGGTTACAGAACCTGGTCAGAGCCCCACAAGTCACCCCATCTTGGATTACCCTAGGTATCTAGTTTTCAGAAATGCGCTGGTTTGCTAGGTTTCCCCTGGTGCTGGATGAGCTAGAGGCCAAAATCCACAGGTAGGCACTTTGTAAAAAACACCTCTGTTTTCTGTGAAAAAATGTGATGTGTCCACGTTGTGTTTTGGGCCATTTCCTTTCATGGGCGCTAGGCCTACCCACACAAGTGAGGTACCATTTTTATTGGGAGACTTGGGGGAACGCTGGGTGGAAGGAAATTCGTGGCTCCTGTCAGATTCCAGAACTTTCTGTCACCGAAATGTGAGGAAAAAGTGTTTTTTTGGCCAAAGTTTGAGGTTTGCAAAGGATTCTGGGTAACAGAACCTGATCAGAGCCCCACAAGTCACCCCATCATGGATTCTCCTAGGTGTCTAGTTTTCAAAAATGCGCTGGTTTGCTAGGTTTCCCAAGGTGACGGCTGAGCTAGAGGCCAAAATCCACAGGCAGGCACTTTGTAAAAAATACCTCTGTTTTCCATTAAAAAATGTGATGTGTCCACGTTGTGTTTTGGGCCATTTCCTTTTGTGGGCGCTAGGCCTACCCACACAAGTGAGGTACCATTTTTATCGGGAGATGTGGGGTAACACAGAATAGCAAAACAAGTGTTATTGCCCCTTGTCTTTCTGTACTTTTTTTCCTTCCAAATGTAAGGCAGTGTGGAAAGAAGACGTCTATTTGAGAAATGTAATTCACATGCTAGTATGGGCACTCCGGAATTCAGAGATGTGCAAATAACCACTGCTTCTCAACACCTTATCTTGTGGCCATTTTGGAAATACAAAGGTTTTCTTGATACCTATTTTTCACTTTTTATATTTCAGCAAATTAATTGCTGTATACCCGGTATAGAATAAAAACCCATTGCAAGGTGCAGCTCATTTATTGGCTCTGGGTACCTAGAGTTCTTGATGAACCTACAAGCCCTATATATCCCCGCAACCAGAAGAGTCCAGCTGACGTAACGGTATATTACTTTCAAAAATCTGACATCGCAGGAAAAAGTTACAGAGTAACATGTGGAGAAAACTAGCTGTTTTTTTCACCTCAATTTCAATATGTTTTTATTTCAGCTGTTATTTTCTTTAGGAAACTCTTGTAGGATCTACACAAATGACCCCTTACTGAATTTCGAATTTTGTCTACTTTACAGAACTGTTTAGCTTTCTGGGATCCAGCTTTGGTTTCTCACCCATTTTAGTCACTAACTGGAAGGAAGCTGAAAGCACAAAAAATAGTAAAAATGGGGTATGTCCCAGTAAAATGGCAAAGTTGTATTGAAAAATTGGGTTTTCCAGTTCAAGTCTGCATATTCCTGAAAGCTGGGAAGATGGTGATCTTGCCACCATAAAACCTTTGTTGATGCCATTTTCAGGGAAAAAAGCCACGAGGTGCTTTCTGCAGCCCTTTGTTTCCCATTTTTTTAGAAGAAACTAAATTGTCACTGTATTTTGGCTAATTTCATGTTCTCCTTCAGGGGAACCCACAAAGTCTGGGTACCTTTAGAATCCCTAGGATGTTGGAAAACAAGGACGCAAATTTGGCGTGGGTAGCTTATGTGAACAAAATGTTATGAGGGCCGAAGCGCGAACTGCCCCAAATAACTAAAAAAAGGCTCGGCACAGGAGAGGGAAAAGGCCTGGATGCGAAGGGGTTGTAGTCAAACACTTTTGTAAAGTGAATGGCTCATCATGGGATCCCTGCTCTTTGTGAATGCATGGTCACAAACTATTTATTAGCATGATGTTGGCAAGGGACCACTGGCTGCTTCCATTATACCATTTAAGTGACAAAATAGGTTGTTATTTTACTTCTGGTACACCCCTGCTGAAATAGTGCAGCATATGTACAATTATTAACTTCTCAGTATGAAGGCTATCACAGACATGGTGGTATGCTAAGATCAGCAGGCCAGCATTCCTGTGAGTGCCGCCATTCCCAAGGTGCTTTCAACTAGAGACCTACCTCATCAAGATTGCAGAAGTAGGACATTTGCTAACCCATGTTTTAATTAGCAGTGTTGGAAAATGGGTTATTGGTAAGGGCAGGTAAGTACCTACACTTATCAATAGGCCACTATCCTCCACTTAGGTCCAGTTAGGTCTCAGTAAATTAAACCCAGCTCAACCCTTGGTAGCTTGGCAACGAACGACAAAGCTTAACTTAGGAGACAAAGCGTAAAGCATTTAAATATCACAAAACAGTAATTAAATAAAATACAGGAAACAGTTTGAAAATCCAAAACCAATTCATAAAAATAGATTATATTCATATCTTTAAAATGACACCAAAACGAATAAAATCGGATAAGGGGAACCGGAGTTGTGAATTGTTAAAGAATTAATGCTTTCTAGCGCAGAGAAGCAACTAGCGGTCAAAGGGTTAAAAAAGGTAACACTGGAAAGGAACAAAGTTCAGGCCACCCACGAGGTAACACTGTCACACTTACTTTCAGAAGTGTTTGATTCAGGAAAGTGGTCCACAGCACCAACCAACAGCTCAGAGGATCTGGTGTGCCTCTTAGGGTCTGGGACTACAACTCTCACAATGCACCTCTTCAACTTATGGAGTTGCTCCAAACTTCTGGATCTTCTTCCAGAGGTCCTTTTAGTGTCCTTAAAGTGTCCACAACTTGATCCAAGGTTCCAGAAGCTCTGAGTTGCTCCTTGGGAGTTGGGACTACAATTCCCAGAATGCACTTGGTCAGAATCCTCAAATGGCCACTGGACCTTGGTCAGCTGGGCTCTGCTTGCAGGACTTGATGCAAGGGACTCTGGGCAGCTCCTTTGTACCTGTAGCAAACAGGGAGTCACTCCTTGAAGCAGTAGAAGACAGGTAAAGTCCTTTTAGTGCTGAAACCCAAGTGTGCAGCTGGTGCAGTCCTCCAGAGTGCAGTGTCCAGGTGCAGGTCAGTGGTCAAGCAGGGCAGTCCTTCTTCTCCTGTAGTTCTTCCTTGTTGGACTCTGATAGGGATCTGAGGTGTGGGTGCAGGTCTGCCAGTTTTATCCCTGCTCCTGGGTGAAAAACAGGGGGGTCTTGGTTCTCCAATCAGGTGCAGGGTCCTTCCCCCTGTGATGACCACTTCCTGGGAAGTGTGGAAAACATCAAACCCAGGGAGCAACATTCCTCAAAAATCCATCACGGCTGAAAGTGGGCACAACATGGTTTTGGTTTGCAGGATGTGAAGGGTGTTGCTGGGTTGCTCCAAATGTCCTTCTCTGCCTTTCAAGACCAGTTTGGCAGCCCTCCCCCTTCCTGCTTCACCATCTGCTGAGGGGAGATCTCCTCCCACAGGCACATCTCTTTGTGTGGAGCCAGGCCACTTCACAACTCATCAAGGCAGCCTGGCCATTCTGCCAGAGGCTGGCTAATCAGAGCACATTAGCAAAAACAATGCAGTGCTGAAGTTGGCAACTTTTCAGGTAAAGTTTAAAACACTTTACCTGAACAAGTTATATTAAATTCAACATCTGGAAGTTGTGGGATTTATTATAACAATTAATTTGATACCAAACTTCTGGTATATGTTACTTAGTGGGACTTTTCAAATTAAAATAAAGTCTCCCCATTCTAGCCTGTGGAGGCCATTCACTACAATGAAGGAAAACAATTTTGGCTGTTTTACCTCACCAGGGCTTATAAAACTATTTTTATAAGGTCCTTGCTTATAGTTACATGGCACCCAGCCCTAGGGGCACATAGGGCACACCTTTGGGCTGGCTTACAAGTAAAAAATAAGGTAGTTTAAGACTTTGGAACTACTTTTAATTCCAAAGTCGAATTTGCATATAAGTTTAGATTAAAAGCAGCCAGCAAGTCAGGCCTGCCTTTAAAATGACACTGGGCACCTCAGCAGTGCACTATGCTGGGGTCCCTAAACCTACATGCCCTACCATATACTAGGGACTTATAGGTAGGTTGACTTAGGCAATTGTAATTAGCCTAATTTGCATACTGATTTTACACAGAGCACAGGCCCTGGGACTGGTTAGCAGTACCCAGGGCACCATCAGAGTCAGGAAAACACTAGCAAAAAGTCGAAAATGGGGGCAACAAGTTAGGAGGCCTCTGCAATCAGCCCTGTTCTCTCAAAGCAGACAGTGTCAGTTCGGTTGTATTACCACAGATCACCCAACTTGGCAATTCTAAGTTAATGAATGTGGCAAAGTATGATTTACAATACCTGATATAGGTACACAGGGCCCAGAGTAACACATTTCATGTGCAATGACTACACCTGTGCCAGTGCATTATGTCACAGATGATCAAATTAGACACTGTCAGCTTACATCATTTTGTTGTTTTGAATCAGATAAGTGGCCAATACATGTTTAGTGTAACATTGTCATCAAGTAACACACAGGATCCCTGCCATCATGTTGTCACAGGGGGCATATACAGCTCTGGGTACACTGCCAATGTGGCATATGTAATCTACATACAACACTGGCACACATATAATGGACCATCGAAAGCACAATAATTCCTGAACGCAAATCAACCCACATGAGCATCACACAGTAACTCATTGTCCCTTGATGCACAAGCACAATACCTGAGTCACTGGTATTGTAGTTCACCAGGAATGTGGCATTGCATGTGTCTCATAATTACAAATGATGAAATGGAGTACCCTCTGGAATGAATTAAGCACAAACTTAAGTAGTTATGTTTGGCACCACCTGATTGTTAGGGCCAGTGCATGTGTGCATATGTGTGTCTATCTCTCACTTGAGTGACAGTGTCAATGCATGTTTGCAGTAGTATGTCTGTTGATGTGTCTACATGCCTGATGTGCAGCTCTATCATAAACAATGTCACTGTAGGCGGGTGTCCTCCGCCGCGCCTCCGGAACGGCAGCACTGGCGACGGAGGAGTCTTTCTTCAGTCTCCATGACGCGTTGTCATGGAGACGCATCGGAACAGCGCCTCGAGGAGAGGCCGGATTTCCGGGTTGTCGGCTCGGGAAAAGCCGAAACTCAGATAAAAGGGGACGCCGCGGCAGAGACGAGAGAGAAGGACGAGAGAAGTCAAGGAGAGGAGAACGGGATCTCACCGGCAGCCGAAGTCAGACGGAAGGAGCAGCACCCCCGCAGTTACACGGGAGAGGGAGAAGCCTCCCAAGAAGACGAAGAATCCTGCCACGATCCAGGAGGATCGTGGCTCAACAAGGTACGGGGTTTATTCAGGGACAGTTACTCTAAAGGGGCAGGAGGGAGGAAAAAAGAGGGAAGAGAAACCGGGGAGGGTAGAAGGGGAACAGGGCAGTTTTGGCTGGGGAACTGGGGAAGTCACAAAGCGTGTCCTCTGCCTGGCACTACCCTGACACAGACCCAATAGTCGTCCACCAAAACACTCCCCCCCTAACTACACCATCCTCTATCAGCTTTTCCCTCACACCCCTCCCTTCTATTAATAAGATATAGATATAATACTTACCGTCCCACTTACCGTGTCTTGTCCTCTGATTCTGTCGAGAGTCCACGTGCACCCAAGGAGAAGCCGTCAGTGGAACGACCCTAAAAAGAAAGAAGGAAACATTGAGGACCTGCCTACACCGCCGCACCTATAAACAGAGACATCTCAAAGAAAAGAGACAAAGAGAAGACCAGTTTCAAGAGTTTATTTTTTTGTTTGTTATTTTTTCTTTATTTTTGATAATTGTTTCTCCTCCTAACTAATAAAACCATGGCTTCGGCCTTATAAATCCCTCTAAATCTGGGTCTGATCCTCTGTACTAGCAAACCCAACGTCCACGCCCCACCACAGTCACACACAGTGATTTGTTGTTCCAAGTTTTGTACAGTGAGCAGCCATTGAGCACATATCACCCTTCCATGTTTTACAGGTGGACCAGCCCCCTATACAATTGGTAAAGTGGCTCGATTTGCGGACTCAGGCGTATCCAGTAAGTGTTAATATGTTTGTCCTGTGTTGTGTTTGCAGCTGTTGTGTGATTGACTCTTGTGTGTTGGACTCATTGCAAAGTATGATGTGCTGGCACGTGATCCGATATGTGACTTGACTGGAGATTGACATTTTGTTCCATGTTAGAGTTAGACATTCTGCGGCGGAGAGTCATATATTGGGAGTCGAGTGCTGTGCAATAGGCATGGGCAGGTGAACAAGGTGATTTGTTGCTACATGTATGTCAATAATTAATTTGGAGGTGGCCAGTTTAATAATTTAGTCAGCAAGTCATACCCTGATTCACACAGACCAGTGATGCATAAGTTTTACACACAGACTTGCGCATCCCTGTTCAGTAATGAACATGTAGGACTGTATGGGTGACTTTCACGCAGCATCTAGCTCCACATGTTGTACTCCATTTATGTGGCACTTGAGTGAAATGGCATAGGCATGCATGCAGGTCAAGGCCAGATGGGTGCTTGCATCAATGTGCTTGATTTTGGAAATGTGTCAGTGAGATCTAATGATGTTGACAATTGTCCGCAATTAGAAAAATAAATGTAGATGTGATTGTCCAATGGTTGACTCCATCCTAGTTGGCAGGCCTCCTTACCTGTGGTGGACTGACTAAACCCATGGACAGCTGTCCAAAGATTTGTGGTTGTCCTTGATGTTTGAAATGTGTTGCATATCCATCCCCCCGGAGGCACAGGGTTAGGGCTAGAAAATATGTGTAGCTAGGTGTGATGATCACAGTGTAGATGACAGACATTTAATTCAAGCATTCATGTGTTCCAAACTACAATGCCCCCTCATGATTACCAGCTGCATACCGCCCCAGCAGTTCCATATACAAATCACAGGTCTTGTATGTCTTGATTCTGATCCTGAAGATAGTTATTAGTCAGCCTGGCACATGTGGAGTACTTGCAGCATTTGTTTTGTGACTAATAGCAGTACAAAAATGCACAGATCATTCAACTAAGTACACACCTTGTTGTGCATTGCTGTGCTGTAAGATAGTTGATGGGTAGGCTGCATTGGCATGTCATTCCTCAGGGACATTCTATCATCTGTACTGGGGTTTGGACTGTATGTGCTATTTTTGATGAAGTGTTAGAATATCATATGTAGATGTATTACACAATGTTGTCACTAATGTTTGGCTGTCTCTATTTTTACAGCTGCCAACATGAATGGCCAGCAGATACAGGAATTTCAGAGGCAGGCAGTGCGGTACCACCACATACTTGATATGGAGGCTGGGATCTGCAATATGGCACGGAGATATCGACATGAGAGAGCCACAGGGGGATGGAGGACATTTGCCCAAGAGGGGCCAGCATTGCCCACAACTGCCACCACCACCACAGGTCAGACCACAGTGGCCCCAGGGATAATAGCCACTCCAGCAGGTCCCTCAACTTTGTCAGCCCAAGGCCCACAAGCAGCACCTCCTGCACCTCCCCCTCCAACCATGGCACCAGCACCGGCTTCTACGAGTGGTACCCAGACAACCCCAGCTGCTGTACTGGACATTACAGAATTCCAGACACTAAAACGTGACATGCAATGTATGTTGCGCCAGATGGACAGGCTGCAGCAGGAGGTGGCTCGTAATAGCAGGAGACTGCTGGGTAATAAGAACATCCTGTGGAGGGCCAATTTGTGACTTTTGGATCCTCACCCATGATTCCCTCCCCTCCCTCATCTTTCCTCGTTTTTTTCTTTAGTGGGTTTAGGGGGCTTAATGTTAGGTTAGAATAGGCTTTTAGTTTTGTTAGTATAAGTGGGTTGGGGGTGGAGGGTGTTATATTATTACATGTTTTTTTGTGGGTGGGTGGGTGGCGGATGATGTTGGGGTTTACATGTATAACTGTTAGACCTGACAGCCTTAGGGTGGTCACCCCTAACTTTTTGCCTGCCTCCCTCCACTTTTTGGACACTGTTTTTGCTGGCTTTTAGACTCTGCGCACTTTACCACTGCTAACCAGTGCTAAAGTGCATATGCTCTCTCCCTTTAAACATGGTAACCTTTGATCATACCTGATTGGACTATTTAATTTACTTATAAGTCCCTAGTAATGTGCACTATATGTGCCATGGGCCTGTAGATTAAATGCTACTAGTGGGTCTGCAGCACTGGTTGTGCCACCCACTCAAGTAGCCCCTTTACCTTGTCTCAGGCCTGCCATTGCAAGGCCTGTGTGTGCAGTTTCACTGTCACCTCGACTTGGCATTTAAAAGTACTTGCCAAGCCTAAACCTCCCCTTTCCCTACATATAAGTCACCTCTAATGTGTGTCCTAGGTAACCCCTAGAGCAGGGTGCTGTGTGGGTAAAAGGCAGGACACGTACTTTTGTAGTTTACATGTCCTGGTAGTGTAAAACTCCTAAATTTGTTTTTACACTACTGTGAGGCCTGCTCCCTTCATAGGCTAACATTGGGGCTGCCCTCATACATTATTGAAGTGGTAGCTGCTGATCTGAAAGGAGTAGGAAGGTCATATTTAGTATGGCCAGAATGATAATACAAAATCCTGCTGACTGGTGAAGTTGGATTTAATATTACTATTCTAGAAATACCACTTTTGGAAAGCGAGCATTTCTTTGCACTTTCTGTGCCTTACAATCCACGTCTGGCTGGGTTTAGTTGACAGCTCCTTGTGCATTCACTCAGACACACCCCAAACACAGGGTACTCAGCCTCACCTGTATACATCTGCATTTTGAATGGGTCTTCCTGGGCTGGGAGGGTGGAGGGCCTGCTCTCACACAAAGGAATGCCACACCCCCTACTGGGACCCTGGCAGACAGGATTGAACTGAAAAGGGACCTGGTGCACTTCTTAGCCAGTCTTTGAAGTCTCCCCCACTTCAAAGGCACATTTGGGTATAAAACAGGGCCTCTGCCCTACCACCTCAGACACTTGCTGGAGAAGAAACCTGAACCAGAACCTGCATCCTGCCAAGAAGAACTGCCTGGCTGCTCAAAGGACTCACCTGACTGGTTTCTACAAAGGACTGCTGCCTTGCTGTTGGCCTGCTGCCTTGCTTAACTCTTGTCTTGCTGCAGATGTGCTCTCCAAGGGCTTGGATAGAGCTTGCCTCCTGTTCCCTGAAGTCTCAGGACCAAAAAGACTTCTCTTTTTCAACTGGACTCCTTGTGCGCCGAAAAATTCAACGCACAGCTTGCTCCGCGGTGAACAATTCACCGCACTCCGATCCGGAAAGACACCGCTTGACCCCGCAAAGAAAAGATCAACGCAATGCCTGCGGTGCGACCAGAACTTCGACGCACGACCCGCCTGGACAATGCCGCCCGACTTCCAGAGAGGAAATCTACACGACACCTGCCGTGAGGGAGAAGATTCCACGCACAGCCCACCGGAATGACACGCAGCCGGATAACAAGCCCGGGATTCCACGCACAGACCCCAGGACATCTGGTAATCCCGCGACCCACAGAAGGAGACTGTCTGCGCGCCGGAAAACAACGCACGACTTCCCCACGTGAAAAATAACGACGCAAGTCCGTGTGTGAAGGGGCGAAACTGACGCACACACCATTTTTCCACTCATCTCCTCCTCTGCTGCCCTCTGCCGAGATTTTCCACTCCAAACCAGGTACCTTGTGCTTGAAAGAGACTTTGTTTGATTTTTTAAAGACTTAAGACACTTTGGGGGTCATTCTGACCCTGGCGGTCACCGACCGCCAGGGCCAACGACCACGGAAGCACCGCCAACAGGCTGGCGGTGCTTCCTGGGCCATTCTGACCGTGGCGGTAAAGCCGCGGTCAGAAAAGGGGAACAGGCGCCCAGGGAATCCTCCATGGAGGCGCTGCTTGCAGTGCCGCCATGGGGATTCCGACCCCCTTCCCGCCATCCTGTTCCTGGCGTTTTTACCGCCAGGAACAGGATGGCGGGAACAGGTGTTGTGGGGACCCTGGGGGCCCCTGCACTGCCCATTCCACTGGCATGGGCAGTGCAGGGGCCCCCTAAAAGGGCCCCACAAAGATTTTCAGTGTCTGGAAAATAACGACGGGTGCCACTGCACCCGTCGCACCCCTGCAAATCCGCCGGCTCAATTCGGAGCCGGCTTCCTCTTTGCAGGGGCTTTCCCGCTGGGCCGGCGGGCGATCTTTTGGAGATCGCCCGCCGGCCCAGCGGGAAAGTTAGAATGACCGCCGCGGTCATTTGACCGCGGTGCGGTCTTTTGGCGGTTTCCGCCTGGCGGGCGGCACCCGCCGCCCGCCGGGGTCGGAATGACCTCCTTTATATCACTTTTCAGTGATATCTCTACAATTTCATATTGCATCTTTTATTGTTTTACCTGCAAATACCCAGATAAATATTATATATTTTTCTAAACACTGTGTGGTGTATTTTTGTGGTGCTATATTGTGTTACTGTAATTTTTATTGCACAAATACTTTACACATTGCCTTCTAAGTTAAGCCTGACTGCTCAGTGCTAAGCTACCAGAGGGTGGGCACAGGATAATTTGGATTGTGTGTGACTTACACTGACTAGAGTGAGGGTCCTTGCTTGGACAGTGGGTAACCTGACTGCAAACCAAAGACCCCATTTCTAACAATAAAAAAATAAAAAAATACAACAAAAAATATATTTGTTTAGGATAAGTTAGTATGTGTTGGGGTTAGTATATGTTGTCCTACAGGTGTCCCATCATATAAGTGGGGTGAGGGGTTGACGTTTAGAGTGTTTAGTTAAATGTGGTAAGTAGGTTTAGCTTAGGGTAGTTAGGGCCAGTTGTGGGTAATGTATAGTTAGGATAGGTTAGGTTAGTTCATGTGTTTCTCCTAGTTTAACTTTCCTTTAATACTGATATAATAATGTTTTAGGTACTCCTTTACAGTAGATGTCATATGCCTGGGGATAAGCGCCTTTGCATGGGTGTACAGTATCAATTTAGTATTTGCAATTGTGTTCCATCCTGCATCCAATCCCATTCTTGACATGGTTATTCCCACTTCCAAATGAGCTGTCACATTGGCAGCTACAACAAAACTACTTCTCTATGCATCTGCCATCCTTTGCACCCACTACTCAAGGTAACTATGGTTCCCAATGTGTTGTAAAGGTTGGTGTGTTTTTAAATCTGTCATTGTTTGAGTCTTGTGTTGGAATCTTGGGCACTGTGGGACGTCTGCTTGCAGCCTGATGTTCATGTGAACCCTGTTAAACTGAGTGATGTTATAATCTTATGAAGTTGTGTGTACATAACTCACACCTATCATTTATTACATTGTACTCCCAGGTTACATAATTGTCCATACACGCATACCCATTCATTCCTGCTGTATGGTGTGTGTGTGTGTGATTAAAGTTTATAGTCAGATGTCACACACATATTGATTGTCTTGAAGGGAATGTTGGCCACATTGAGTTTCATCTTGTACATACTTTGGAGCTGACATTGTCAGCTCTAGACAGCATTATACTGTTTGTGATCTTTTAACTTCAAAAATAAGCCTAAGGAAACACAGATGATGAAATAATCCAGACACCAGTGCATAGTTATCAGCCCACATTCTTTCTACACTGTTGTTTTAACATTCTGTGGACATTGACATGTTACATACATCACAAATCTCCTACACAGTTGATGTGTCACATTACACAGAGACAAAGTGGTTGTGTAAGTGCTATTTATTTTAAAGTGCTGTAGTGCAATATTTACATAGTCCAGGATTGTAAGTCCATTAGTGTGACGCCATCTATTGTGACGCAACACACGTGCAATGGTGAGGGACATGTCATTGGACATGCAGGTGATGAAGTGTCATTCAGTGCAGAGGAACATGAATTGCCACTGAGGTAGTGAGAGACAATTGCAGTGCATAGTGGTAAGGGTAACAGTGAGCTGGAGAACTGTAGCAAGACTGGCATGCTAACAAGCACAGGACATAGGAAATCAGTGCCCATGCGGCATGGACTGGTGCTACCGGGTACTCCTACGGGTGAAGGTGATCTGTTCCACGTCTTCATCTTCTGATGTTTTTGTCGTCTCTTCTGCCCTTGGTGGTGATAGGTTTGAAGGGGCAACACACACTTCAGTGTTTGAAGACGTGGAGTCAGAGTTCCTGGTAGCTGCCAAATGTGGGGCTATTAAGGGCATTACTGCAGCAAGGAGGAGCTGCTGGTTCTTGAGTATAGCAGCTACATCACTGTGGTAGGCAGCCAGGTCGGCCCTGAGATGGTCATGATTGCATTCGTGCACGCAGTGAAAGGTTTGGGATGCCAGGTGTTGTGGCAACTCCCTAACTGCTGTGGTGAGATCCCTCACACATTTTTGTAGTCCTTGCAGTATGGATTGTTATGCTTGCATGGCTGCTTACTGTTCTGCAGATGACATCATGCACATGAGCATCCCCTCAAGGCTGGCTGCCATATTTTGCAAACCCATCCGCACCCCCTTGGCCAGTTTCTGCTGTACTCCCACTACTGTCCTCTCAAAGGTGGTACCAATGTCATCAGAGTCCTCAGCTGGGTTGGAGCTGGCAGGTCGTACTATTGGGGTGGTGGGTGGGTCCTCTGTGATGGCTGCTGCATCTGTGCTCCTCCTTGCGAGTGAAGGTGGGTCTGGAGGGTTATAAGGACATCTTGGAGGGTTTGCTGGCTAATGTTTGTCAGCTCGTCATTCATGTCATCAGAGATGTCCAGGACAGGCATTTCCACAGGAGAGCCATCATCCTCCCCTGCAATGAGATATTGTACAATTAGTGTGTCTGTGTTGTGGCAGTTGTAATGTGACGTCACTGACTTCCTATTAGTGAGACATTGTAATATTGGTTCCTGTTCATTGTTCCTGTCATTAATATTAGCATTCTCACATGCCTATGCCCCATCTGCATGGCACATGTAGTGTGGGCAGTTTGGGGAATTGTCTGCGTCACATCCTCTAGGTGTAGGTTCTGTCCAAATCGTGTGTTGCCACCTTCTTGTCCTACTCAACCCTCCCTCTACCCCCATAAGCATGGTGGGGCCTTGCAATGGCTGTGTGTGTTCTGATGCCACTTGCACCAAACTTAACAATATGGGACTGACCTAGTCTCTGATATTTCACATACACCTATATGTTGCTGAGACCAAGCACATACTATGTATAGCATTGGCATGGCACAATACATGTGTCAGCATTGGTAGAGTGTAATGTTGATGTTTGCGAATGTGTGCTATTGCACTGATGGGCCTGGCAGTGTTCCATTTCCTCTTATGACTGTGCGGGTGTGTTTAACTAGCTAGACACATATGTCATCCCCCTCTATGCTGTTGTCTTAGCAGTATGACAGTTGGGGTGTTGCAAAGTGGCATTGCAGCTATTGTAACACAGGCATGGGGTGGACCCTGGAATGGGCAGCATGGGTATGACATTACTGCTGTGTACTTCATAATGTAAGTAACAATATCTGATGTTTATTGCGCCTATAGACATAAGCATTTGACAGGATTTTACACTTTGTTAGGAATTACAGGGGATTGATAACGTCATCATCCTGACCCCTCTATTTTGAGTGTGTTTAATCCATGGGCACCTAACTGCCATTTTCTACTTGACCAGCACACCCAACACAGGTGGTAGTAGCAACTGTTGTCAATGGTACATGCCACTTGCGGATATGGCGTGAAACTGGAAATTGAGACCTAGTTCTTGTTGTGACCATACCAGCTGCCCTGTGACAGCAGGCCAGTTTTACATTCTACCCTACCCTCCTGGACTGGCTTGGCCTTTCCAAAATCCTTGGCATGGCAGAGTAACCCCATGCAAAGTTGTTGGTGTAGTGTTGTGCTGTGCCCCTGGTTTTCCCTGCACTGCCCATGCACCCGTGCCATGCCCCTTTCCCCTGCCTGATTTCCATGGCTGGCATGCATTTTGTAGTAGGTATGTACCTCCCCCTGCTTGCAGTTAACATTTAGGCATTTGTGTCCCCCATGCAACTTACTCTGCATCTGTGTTGTTTCCTAGTAGTCTGCACTGTCCTGTCCTTGAATTCTTGTGACGATCTCCTCTGGGATTATGGCTGCCACCATCTTCTCCATCTGGTCCAGGGCCTCCTGCGGTGCTGGACTCCCACCTCTGCAGTGCTGCCTTCCTGTTCATTACCATTTTTTCCTTGGTCCTGCCAGTGTTTCTTGCACTCAGTGACTGTTCTACGGACCTCTGCACACTGTTTATCATGTCTACAATTTGTTGCCAAATTGCCTCTCTCCTCCCTATTGGCAATTTTGAGGTGATACAAAGTTGATGCTGGTGTTCCGTCACCTCTTTCACCAGTATTTCTGGCTCCTCTGTACTGAAACAACACTTCCTTTTCTTCTTTTCCCTCCCCTGGGTCTTGTCTGGTTCATCCTGGCTGGTTCCTGGTTAATTGGGGTCTCACTGGGGTCTCTTCTGGCTTGTGGGATCCATTTTGGGGCCCCTTAGCACATTTTGCTGTGTTTTCACCGCTTTCTGACGCTATTGCAGGGAAACATGGCGCGTATCTGGTTTGCAACGTCGTAAACCGGATTAGAGTAATTTTCTCATAATTTTCTCCACGTTACCGTCGTTTTGCTTTAAGACGTGGCCCAATGGTTAAAATAAAAATAATGACTCTAACCTGTGGTTTGCATAAATTTGATGCCCAGGTGGCGTAAAGAAATGGCGTTAGCTGGCGTTAAACTTTCTGACGCAAAACTGCATTGGCGCAGTTTTGCATCAAAAAGTATAAATATGGCCCCCAGTGCCTTTGTAGTTGGGCCATCACATTTGGGATGCTGCTATTCCTCAGGATAAAGGCATCATGCATCATAGGATACTTAGCATTGACATGGGAGATGTACTGGTCCGCCAAGCACACCATCTGGACATTCATGAAGTGGAAACTCTTATGATTTCTGAACACCTGTTGATTCTGGAGTGGGGAGACAAATGCGATATGAGTTCCATCAATCGCCCCAATTATGTTGGGGATATGCCCCATTGCACAGAAGTGAGCCTTCATTGTGGCTAAAACCTCAACCTGGGGGAAAACAATGTAGCTGCACATGTGTTTAATCAGGGCAGACACCACTCTAGTCTGCACTATTGAGAACATTGGCTGTGACATTCCTGCTGCCAAGCCCACTGTCACTTGGAAAGAAGCTGTTGCCAGGAAATGGAGCACAGATAGGACTTGTACAAGTGGGGGGATCCTAGTGGGGTGATGGATAGCAGATATCAGGTCTGGCTCCAATTGCTCACACAGCTCTGTGATTGTGGCCAGTCAAGTCTATAGGTGAGGATAATGTGCCTGTCCTCCATTGCTGCCAAGTCCACCAGGGGTCTGCACACAGGGATATGTCTCCATCTCCTATTCATCCACAGCAGTAGCAGTCTAAGGGACAAAAGAGTGAGGAGCCGGTCACAAACTGAACATTGGTGCCACAACAGTACAATGCATGATGTTCATTTGTAATGGGTCAGTGGGATTTGTCCTGTATGTCAAAATTTTAACTGTGACGCAGTTATTATCCAGGGCCTGGCCCACCCCTGAAATGCGTCCGTCTGTCCAGGTTGGAGGGACAGGTGGAAGTGAGGTAATTCCGCTGTCGTTGTGTGCCGGTGCAGGAGGCGGTCGGGAACTGTCATGCAACTCCTCATAGGTTAACAATGGGCCCTATGGTTTACAGTAGCCAATGGTGATGTACGCCGGCGGTGACAGTATGCACCACTGCGGACGTTGCTGCCATTTTGTATCTGATCACTCATTTGCTTCCTGACCTTCAACAGGAGAGGATCTACACTGCATGTGCTGCTGTGACCTGATCTGGAACCTACCATGGCCCTTGTGACCGGGGAAAGGGCCCCTGCCTTCATCTTGGCAGAATTGGAGCGACTGGTGGATGGGGTCCTACCCCAGTACGGACTGCTCTATGGGCCTCCAGACCAACAGGTGAGAACACTGTGGGCACGATGCATGTGGCATGAATGCATGGAGTGGTGTGTGTGAAGGGCTCATTTGGGGGGTAGGTGGATGTCCCCTGGGTGGCATACAGGTTGTGCGCTGGGCCATGTGTGTGTAAATGTTGACGTGAAGTGGTATGGTGGGCCAAAAGTGTAACAGGCAGGTCTGTCTGACTGATACTATTTTCCTGTGTGTATTTCCTCTGCAGGTCATTGCCCACCAAAAGAAGGGTATATGATGTGCCATCGCCAAGGAAGTGCGGACCCTGGGGGTCTATGGCAGGCGGAGCACCCACTGTCAGAAACGGTGGAAGGACCTGGGACGCTGGGCATGGAAGACCGCAGAGGTCCAGCTGGGGATGGCCTCCCAACGAGGAAGGGGTGACCTTCGAACCCTGACCCCCCTGATGGCCCGCAAACAGGCGGTAGCCTATCCTGAGCTGGATGGGCGCTTGAGGGCATCACAGCAGCCACAAAGGGGTGAGTACAATTCCCATCATTACAACTTACACATGGTAGGGTGATATGGGGGTGGGGGATGTATGTCAATGGGTGCCCCTAATCCAGGCCTGACATTGCAGAGTGGGTCCCATGGTGGCTAGGGTTCTGCAATGATAATCCTGGTACCTAGCTCATAGGCATCCACTACTGGTCAGGGCTGCGTGTTTCCTAGGTGTGCTGCATTTGGCGATGTGTGCCCCTCTCCGTGCCTTGGTGGCTAGCAATATAACTGGTAGTGCAATGCATAGTGTGTAGGGCTGTTCCCTGTGTGTGAGAGTTGTATGTACGGCAACAGTGGTGTTGATACAGCCATTGACCCAGTGTATCCTTTGTCTCTTCCCCCCTTTTTGTTTTGTCACCCTCTGCATTAGCATCATCTGGTGGAGGAGCAGAGGCACCGGCGACAGAGGGACCTGCATCCCACAGGTCCCAGGAGGCAGAGTCTCCGATGGTGAGGGCATCAGTGGGACAGGAGGGTAAGGGGAGTACCACGGCAGGGACTGGAGGGGACAGTTCAGACGCAGATACCTCCTCTGATGAAAGCTCCCTGGTGTTGGTGGACACCTCTGTGACCACCCCAAATACAGGTACAGCCACCACCCATACCAGCACTACCCTCCCAGCAGCCCCTCAGCGAGTTGCTCATGCCCACTTTCCCAGGAGGGTGGGCATCTCCTTCGCCCCAGTCACCTCAGGCCCTGCCCCAGGGAGCCTTGCTGCCCTGAGTGATGAGGCTATTGATCTCCTGAGATCCATTTCTGTAGGGCAGTCAACCATTGTGAATGCCATCCAGGGGCTGGCAGCCCAGATGCATTCCTGGAGGGCATTCACACTGGACTGGATGCCCAACAGAGATCAATCCAGGCTCTGGCCTCCTGTCTGATGGCAGCCATTGTCCCTGTTTCAACCCTCCCCCCCTCCAACTTCCTCTTCCAAATCCCAGTCACCTCAACCCCAACCTATCCCAAGCACACAGGCAGACGAGCATGCATACAAGACAACACGCAAGAGTGGCACAGCCAAACACAAACACCTCACTTCATCCCACAGGCACTCACACAAACACCATCCAGATGCAGACATACCAACATCCACAGTTTCCACTGTGTCCCCCTCCTCCTCCTCTGCTTTCCTCCCAGTTCCATCCACACTCACACCTGAATGCACTACATCAACACCCACTACCAGCATCACCACCACACCTAGCAGAACACACACCTCACTGGCAGACACCTCCACAACAGCCATGCACACGTCCCCAGTGTCCTCTCCCTATGTGTCTGTTCCCCCCTCCCAATGTACACAGATGCAAGCACTCAGACACCCAACAGCTATCCACCTCACAACAGCTCCAGCACATGCACCTGCACTCAAACTCAGCAGCCAGACACCTCCTACAACCACTCCCTCTTCCTCCACACCCACACCTTCTCCCTCTTCCCGCCCCAATGTCCCTAAGAAGTTTTTCCTCTCCACCATCGACCTCTTCCCTACCTCCCGTCCTTCACGTCTGGCCAGGGTGGCAAAAACCAAGGCAAGCACCTCAGCCAACCAGTCCACGGGCCCAGTAGTCTCCACACCCACTAATGGTGGGAAAGGATCCAGGGCACATGTCCAGGGGTGAAGGAGCCTGCACCAGGCAGCCTCAAGGAAAGGGTGCCTGCCCCAGCTGAGGCCCGGAAGACCAAGGAGCCAGCCCCAGCTGCTGCCAGGAAGGGCAGGGAGCCAGCCCCAGCTGCTTCCAGGAAGGGCAAGGAGCCAGCCCCAGCTGCTGCCAGGAAGGGCAAGGGGCCAGACGCAGCTGCTGCCAGGAAGGGCAAGGAGGCAACCCCAGCTTTTGCCAGGAAGGGCAAGGAGTCAGCCCCACCTGCTGCCAGGAAGGGCAAGGAGCCAGCCCCAGCAGGCAGAAAGGACAAGAGGCCTGGGGCAGGGACTCTGACGGAGCCGTGCCACCAACCATGGTTGTGCAGCCTCCAGTGGGCAGCCATCGGAGACTGCAGGGGATGGGCTAGAGCCTCCCCCCACCAACATCAGCAGCACCGCCTCCACCAGTGGGAAGCCATCCGAGGCTGCAGGGGATGGGCAGGAGCCTCCCCCCACCAGCAGCACCGCCACCTCCAGTGGGCAGCTATCTGAGGCTGCAGGGGATGGACTGGAGCTTCCCCCACCCAGCTTCAGCATCACCGCCTCCACCAGTGGCCAGCCATCTGAGACTGCAGGGAATGGGCAGGAGCCTCCCCCTTCAGTGGGCAGCCATCCGAGCCTGCAGGGGATGGACAGGAGCCTTCCAGCTGCACCACTACCACCACTGAGCAGCTGTCACAGCGGGCGGACAGTGTGTAGTCCTGCCTCCATAGGCTGCTGTGGGGACTGCCCCCTACAAATCCAGTCGGTATGACACCCACCTGAGACCTCGCACTCCTCAGGATCAAGAGGACAGGGCTCGATGCCCCCTCCAGATACCCAGTTGGTAAGACACTCACCAACCCCAGCCTCCCCAGGATCAAGAGCATAGGGCACGATGCACAGGATATGTTGCCCCCTCCAGAGCATGTGGTAAAAAAAAAACACTAGAGAGACTGTGGCCTTGCACTCCCCAGGAACAAGCACAGGGCATGTTGCCCCCTCCAGAGCATGTGGACAAATCATCCACTTGAGAGACTGGTATTGCACTCCCCAGGACCAAGCACAGGGCATGTTGCCCCCTCCACAACTAGTGGTCTTGTTCCATCTGCCAGCTGAGGTGCCCCCATCCCCCGTCCCCCTGAGGTGCCTGACTTTTTTCCAACTGATGCCCCTGCAGTGTTCTCTTCGTGTTGATCCAGGTGACAAGTGGGGCCTTGGACTTTGGCATGTGGCCCTGTGGCCCACGCACACTGAGGACTGGGCAGTGTCCCTTGAACTGTACATTTGTAGATATCAGTTATATTGCTTTTTTCTTATTTATACTGTGTTGCTCTCAGTACATTCCCTTTTACTAAAACGTGTTGTCCTTGCATTATTCATCCGAGGTACGGGGTAAATATGTTTTATTACTGCAGCTGATTGTGTGCATGGTGTTGGGAGTTGGGAGTGTGTGTTGCGTGTGTGTGTGTCACTCTCTTTCCCCCCCCCCCCCTGTGTGCTAGACGGCTGTACTCACCCTTATCATCTTCGCCGTCGTTGGTGTTTGTAGTGGAGCAGCACATAGAAAATAATTGGGAAGACATGCAGCTCGGGCTCCATAGCAGCGTGGTTGTTCCCTGTGTCTCCAAAGGTGAGTCCTTTCCCTTCTGAAGTCTGTTTCCGCCAGGCTTTTGATGTTGTTGGTACTGCCCCGGAAAAGGTGGCGGTTTCCTGTCTCATAATAAGGTTGGCGGAACATTGACTTCTGCCTGGCTGTAGGTGGCTACCGCCATGGTGGCTGTTATTTCCGCCCTGGCGGTCGGTATGGTAATGTGGCTGTCTACCTGAGTTCTCACCGCCATGGTCATAATTTGCCTGTAGTTACCACCAGCCTGTTGGCGGTATAACTACCACTTTGTCACCGACCGCCAGGGTTGTTATGAAGGCCATAGTTATGTCCAACAGGAGTCTAGCTAGTGATTTTGGGGATTTTAATTAGGCAAAGTTTTAGATGATGCAAGCTCAGTTCTGTTCAGTTCCCTTCAGTTCAGTTTCAGTCTAGTTCTGTCCCAGGTGTCCAGATGCAGTTATGTTCAGTTTTATAGATGGCTTATGATTCTAACAGTTCAGATGCCTTAGACCCAAGTCTACTAAACTGTTAGAAATCGGGTCTCTGGTTGGCAGTCACTTTACACTCTGTCCAAGCAGGGACTCTCACTCTAGTCAGGGCAATGAAGGTACACACTCAAGATAACCCCTGCTCACCCCCTTGGTGTCTTGGCACAAGCAGTCAGGCTTATCTCAAAGGCAATGTGTAATGTATTTGTACCAACACAAACAGTAATACAGTGAAAGCACGGCACAATGGACACTGCACCAGGTTAGAAAAATGGACAATATTTATCTAAATCAAACTGGACCAAAATGACAAAACTTCAACATACGCCAGTCAAGATATGAATTTTCAACAGAATAAGGGGGTCATTCTGATCCCGGCCGGCGGCGGTAGCCGCCGGCCTGGCTGGGACCGCCAGAAGACCGTACCGCGGTCAAAAGACCGCTGCCGTCATTCTGGGTTTCCCACTGGGCTGGCGGGCGACCGCCAAAAGGCCGCCCGCCAGCCCAGTGGGAAACACCCTTCCACGATGAAGCCGGCTCCGAATGGAGCCGGCGGAGTGGAAGGTGTGCGACGGGTGCAGTAGCACCCGTCGCGAATTTCAGTGTCTGCTGAGCAGACACTGAAATTCAAAGTGGGGCCCTCTTACGGGGGCCCCACGACACCCCTCACCGCCATCCTGTTCCTGGCGGTCGAAACTGCCAGGAACAGGATGGCGGTGAGGGGGTCGGAATCCCCATGGCGGCGCAGCAAGCTGCGCCGCCATGGAGGATTCCCATAGGCAGCAGAAAGTCGGCGGTACACCGCCGACTTTCCGTTTCTGGCCACGGCTGTACCGCCACGGTCAGAATGCCCAAAGGAGCACCGCCAGCCTGTTGGCGGTGCTCCCGCGGACCCCGGCCCTGGCGGTTTTTACCGCCAGGGTCGGAATGACCCCCTAAGAGTCTTACTCCATAGAAAAAAATTGAAACATTGATTTTATACAGAGTACCTGGTTTACGTAAAAAAATAAAGCTGCACAGATGAGCATATGTTGGAAAAGTCAGTGGTGTGTTGATTCCTTACTCGCAAGTGAGGCCGTACGTTGTTTCTTCTCTGGTCGGGTAGGCAGTGCGTCGTTTTACTTTCTCCCAAGAGAGCGATGTGTCGATTTCCAGACAGGGCACCTCCGATCCATGCAGGTTTACGTTGACTTTGACGCCCAGCGACGATGTGTGAGAAATCTAGTCGCACTGTTTTAGAAAACCTCACTGCTTAGGGTTTGCGACATTATCAGCAGCCGCAAGCGGGTGTTGGGTTAGTTTATCCAGCCACAATGCATCGATCTCCCAGCCATGATGCAAGTGGAGTTTTCATTTTTACTGTGAAGCGGGCAGCGTGTCCTTTTTCAGCTGCGTTGCAGGTGGTGCGTCAAAATTTCCCTGCACGGCATTCTGTGCATGGATTTCAATCCTTGTTCTGCCAACTTCACCTTTAAAGGGCCAGAGACTGGACAGGGCACCACTTGGAAGGGCAGGGATCTCAGCAGAGAATCCAGGTGCTGGCAGAGGAAGTCTTTGATGGCCCTGAGACTTCAAAACAGGAGGCAAGCTCAGTTCAAGCCCTTGGAGATTCTTCTCAAGCAGGAATGTTCAACAAAGTCCAGTCTTTGTCCGCTTTCAGGGAGAAGTATCAACTGCAGGTCAACTCAGCAAAGCACACTCACAGACAAAGGGGCAGTACTCCTCCTCCAGGTCTTCAGCTCTTTTCCTTGGCAGAGGGTCCTCTTGATTCCAGAAGTAATCTAAAAGTCTGGGGTTTTGGGTCCACTACTTATACCCCTTTCTGCCTTTGAAGTAGGCAAATCTCAAAGGAAAGTCTCTATTGTTTACAGGATCCTGCCTTGCCAGGCCTGGCCCCAGACACACCAGGGGGTTGGAGACTGCATTATGTGAGGGCAGGCACAGTCCATTCAGGTGTAAGTGACCACTCCTCCCTCCACTCTAGCTCAGATGGCCCATCATGATATGCAGGCTACACCCCAGCCCCCTTTGTCTCACTGTCTAGAGGGGATTCACAAACAGCCCAACTGCCAGTCTGACCCAGACAGGGAATCCACAAACAAGCAGATTCACAGAATGGTTTAAGTAAGAAAATGCCCACTTTCTCAAAGTGGCATTTTCAAACTAACAATCTAAAAACCAACTTCACTAAAAGATGCTTTTTTTATATTGTCAGTTCAGAGACCTCAAACTCCCATCTCCATCTGCTCTCAAAGGGAAACTGCACTTTAAGGATAGTTAAAGGCTGCCCCTATGTTACCCTGTAATAGAGATAGGCCTTGCAACAGTGGAAAACAAATTTGGCAGTATTTCACTGTTAGGGAATGTAAAACACACCAGTACATGTTCCACCTTTAACATACACTGCATCTTGCCCATGGAGCTACCTAGGGCCTACCTTAGAAGTGCCTTACATGTACAAAAAGGGAATGTGGGCACACTGGCCAAGTTGAATTGACAGTGCAAGACTGCACACACAGACGTAGTGGCAGGTCTGAGACATGTTTACAGGGCTATTAATACAGGTGGCTCAATCAATGCTGCAGGCCCACTAGTAGCATTTGATTTACAAGCCCTGGGAACCTCTAGTGCACTTTACTAGGGACTTACTAGTAAATCAAATGTGCCAATCATGGATAAATCAATCTACAATACAAGTTACACAGAGAGCATATGCACGTTAGCACTGGTTAGCAGTAGTAAAGTACCCAGAGTCCTAAAGCCAATAAAAACAGGTCAGAAAAATTTAAAGGAAGGAGGAAAAAAAATTGAGGGTGGCCCTGCAAAAAGGGCCAGGTCCAACATGAACTTTTGCCCTTTTCCATGCTCCTGATGCCGATTGCTGAAGACCTGCTGTTCCTGTGCTCTGCTGACAAAGACTCTGTTAATTGCTGTCACTTTTATATGTATAATCAATGTGCATCTGTTTTCCTTTGCAGGTTTTCCCTAAGAAATCAAACAGCATTTTTGTTAGCACCTTAGTTAGATGGTTTTCCAAATTAAGTTTTGCCCTATTTTGAATTTTTGCATGTGACAAAGCCCAGCTCCACACATGCTTTTAGAATTAGAATTTGGTAGTAAGGATGTTCAACCCAATAATTGAATTGAATGTTTATGAATTGATTATGATTGATTCAACTGCACAACTAATGAAATCTATTGCTATTTCACGCATATTTCTGTTGCTATTCTATATTATATATATATGTTTAATGGTGATTGTTTTTGTCAGACCAAGATTCTTCAGACGTTTTGGACAGCTGTATTGTTTCTGTGTTGCTATAATTTGGTTTTGCATATTATTTATGCGACTTTAGCATTGTTAATAAAAGGGCAAAGATTGTTTACATTTTACTAAATTGGTGTGGTGAATCATTGACACATAGGTCATGGTGAGTGTAAATTACTGACTCCTTATTGCATTTTGTCGTTGTTTATGGCTATTAATCCTTATAGTTTAATTTGATGATCTTATTATTCCTGTCCGAGTCAAAAGATTTGAGTCGATACGTGTCACCTAAGCCTAATTTAGGAGGTCACACACCCATACAGCATATGCAGTACTTTTTGTAAAGATGGACAGATGACTGGAACAGCAATAAATAAACAAGAAACGTTGCATTTTCTAAAACAATCCATGCAAGGCAGGCTACTTCATTTCACATGCAGACTTGGGTAGGTGTGCCAGAGGGCATTTATGCACAGATATTTTGTATAACAACCTTGGAATAAATAATCGTTCCTAGATTAAGGGTGACATAACAGCTCTCAAATGTTATTAAAATGACTAATGAAGCAACAACACAGATATACCTACAGCAAGAAGCAGGCGTAAAGTATTTTTTAAAAGAGAGAGCAAATCTGTTGCACTGATGTAGGTGTACCTCATGTGCTGGAGAGCTCTTGGTAGTACATTTATTTCCTTGTGGATGCAAGCTGACCATTGGTCAAGGTACTAACTGTAGAAAAGTCACACATGCCAGTAGTTCACAGAAGTAGGATAGAATAGCACACGGCTTCAGCAGCAGAAACTACTCATGAAGCCACTAGCAAATTAAAGGGTTCATGAAACTAGTCACAACAGTGGCTGTTGGTAAAGCATGAACCTGAACCGCCATCCAGCACATCAGGTCCCATCTATTGGATAAATGGAAGATACAGCACATAGATGAAAAGCAAACACTGGAGTGCCTTCAGGCCATGCTGATGGTGGCTGTTCTGTCTCTGAAGCTTGGGACTGAGGAGAAGACACATGACCTGGATCTGTCTTGAGATTGCTGCAGCCAAACAAAGGCCTATATTTAAGAAAAAGTGGAGCATCAGCTATGATGCAGCAATGTTTTTGCACTCCCCCTACTGGTACCTAATGACACCATGTTTGCACTGTATTTATAATACAGCGCACCACAGCAGTCGTTAGCACAAAGCGTCAACATTTTTGACACTATTGTGGCACTTTCCTACCTTAGCATCCAAACTTTTTATGCTAGTGCATCAAAGTGCAATGAAACCCACAGGTTACTTTGGGAGTGTCATTTTGATGTCTGCTCTGAGCAGGCATTAAAAATGATGCTAAACATGGTGTAGTGAAATCTTTTAAATTTCACGTTGCCACTTTTGAGGGCTTCCTATCGCTGGAACACCCCCTTTCATACATTACTGCAGGCGCATGCATATTGTGGTGCAGCATTGTGCCACTTTGTAAATATGGCATGGCAGAAAAATAACTTTATCTCCTCCTTAGTGGATAAATGGTGGCACTAAGGTGGTGTTAAGGGCTCTTAAATGAGCCCTAAAGTGTTATACCTGTGGCTAGGACTTAGGGTGCTAAAAGGAATGGAAGCCTGAAGTGATGTGAAAACGTTTTCTGCAAGCATCGGAGCTTGACAGAAAGGAGCAGTGATGGAGGGATGCACTCTCCTTGAGGACATACAACAACATGAAGCCTGGCCATGTGTAGACCTTTGACATCTGGGGCCATATTTCCTAAACTTTAATGGCATGTAATACAGCAAGGGAAGTTGCTACCCCCTTGCATTAAAGGAGGGAGCAGGAATGTGCCATATCTGGCAAGATATGGAGCAGTTAGTTATGCTGTCTCATAACACTGGCACACGTCTGGCTACCTAGCGCCAATGCAGCACCGTTGCGCCACAAACCACGATTCTGGTTAGAATGTTTTGTGTGAAGGAAATGATTCCTTCCTGCACAAAAACTATCCTTAGAGGCTTATTCCTTTTTGTGTATGTGTGCGCTTGGAAAGAGGAAGTAACAAGTAGAAATAAAGATGTCACCTCACTTCTCCAGCCTTGGGTAGGTGCACCATTTTGGAGTATACCCATGTTTAATAACTTCAGTATATATGCGTTTGTAACCTAATGTAATACCTCCCCAACAAAAGGTAACACTAAGTAGTGCTTTGCACAGCATTGTTTTACTTTTGGGATACAATTCCATGCAAAGCCACACAAATCTTGTTTAACTGCAACATAAATTTTGTTTTTGGGCTATGCCACAAACGTGGCACAAATCTGATGCAAAATCTTAGTAAATACGGGCCCTGGTTGATACTGGGTATAGCTTAGTAGGAATAAGTGAAGCACATGGATGTTTGGAGGTTGTTCTGGTTCTAATGCGAAGGCCTTCAGCTAATTAAAAGGAAAGCACTGGGTATCATCTAATAGGGATGCACCAGCACCACATTGAAATACCAAAGTATTTGCAAGGGCAAGTTAGACGATACCTCGTAGGCAGACTTGATACAACATACCCTCACCAACCCACTGCAACCCTGAAACAGGGTGTACAGCCTTCACTCCTTCCTATGGCCCCACTGACTGAGACAGAAGCAGAAAAATAAAACAATAGTTTAATATTGTTTTATTTTCCTGCTTCTGGCAGAGCCAGCAGTACAGGGAGGGGCAGGCTAGGCTATAAGAGGTGGGAGGGGGAGGAAGGGAGAGTGCATCTAACTGTGTATGTGTGTTTGGCCAGCCTTCTGAGGCTGACCAAACACACATGCACACTTAGGTTTCTCCAGCCCAGCTGTGTTTAACAGCCGGGCTTGAGAAACTGTACAGACCCCAGGGCTGTGTCTTGGCAGCAGTGCAAGCCACTCAGACCAATCCTGGCACTGCTTACATGCTAAATTTAGCATGAAAGCAGTGCCAGGATTGCTGGGGAGCCTGTGCTGGGACACCATAAGAGGAGCAACGAGTGAGGCAGCAGGGATAGAGGCAAGGTAAGTGCGTTTTTTTATTTTCACCTCGTCTCTTCCCTCTCCCGCCACACCTCCCCTCCCACAGGTCTCTCAGACTGCCAGTCCTTTCAATGAAAGTAAGCTGCTGCAAGTACCCATGTTTTATAGATCCGGGTTGAATAAAGGCATTTATGGGGTGTCACTGCAACTTCAAATGATTAGTTTCCTGAGGCAGAAAGTTCTGCTGGTAATGTATGCATTTGATTATTTTTGATAGTGTAGTGTGTTTATAAATATGGGTTTGATGTTTTCATTCTAGCTTTAAGGAGGAAACATAGTCCCTCCCCATCGGCATTCCATTGCCCAAAGATCTTTGTGCAGGTCAGCTACCTCCTTGCTATAGCACTCATAAGAAAATACATGGAGTTCTGCATTTTTTTCAAGAGCCAGGGCTTATTGGTCTACTACCGAGTTCGGCTGAGTGTAATGTCTCATTACTTACTGGTAGTCTTTATTACTCATGGTCCTGTTGTCATCATCCCATTCATCACAAGTGATATAATACTATCTTGCCAGATGGAAAAAAAGAATAAAGGAATGCTTGTTCCTACTGCCCCACCCCTCCTGCTGGAGGCCACATAAGCAGTACTTATCCAACATTCCTCCTGAAGTCACAAGCTCCCACCATATGAAGGCCTACAATCTGGGAGAGAGGTAGGGACATAATGAATGGGAGGAGGACAACAAGACTGTGGTTAATGAAGATTACCAGTAAATAATGAGACATTACCCCCAGCTCCCTCTTGCCCTAGTCCCCTTCATCACAAGTGAGAATACCCAAGCTGAGGAAACCAGCATTTATACATAAAGAAGAAACCACACAAAGATACCATCATAAGAATGCATTATACCCCAAAGTGATTTATTCAACACAGGTGGCAAAAAAAGTAATGGGTATATCAAAATATAACAGAATGCAAAACTCCTAGCTCAAATTGGTGTCCTCACATAAAACATTCTGCAGCCTGTAATATTCAACAAAGATGTTTTGGGAAGCCCACATAACCACCTGGCAAATCTAAAAAATTAACACCCCCTTCAATTCTGCCCAGGTAGCAGTGACCCCCTGGGTGGACCACCCCTGAATCCCAGCCAGAAAAGTAGCACCAGACAAAGAATAGGTCAGGGAGATCAATTGCTTGATACAGCAACTGATGGGTAAAGGAGAGGCCTTATCCCCTACAGAAGTGGGCCCAAACCAAATGAGTAAAGAATCAATCTTATGAAAGGATTTCCTATCCAAATAGACCTTCAGAGCCATTCTGACATCCAAAAAAGATCAGTAGGTTTCTGAAGCAGAACAAGACTCAGCAACCAGGGCTGGAAGAATCACCTCCTGAGACTCGTGAAATTGGGATGCCAACTTGGGAACAATAGAAGGATCCAGACGGAGAACCACCCCATCATCAGAAAAGGACAAAAAAAGCTCCTTAGCCATCAGAGCTCCTGACTCACCAATGCGCTGAGTGGAACTTATGGCCAGCAAAAACACAACCTTAAAGGTCACACACTTAGGGGCATATTTATACTCCGTTTGCGCCGAATTAGCGTTGTTTTTTTCGACGCAAATTCGGCGCAAAACTAACGCCATATTTATACTTTGGCGTTAGACGCGTCTAGCGCCAAAGTATGAGTAAAGAGCGTCATTTTTTTGCGTGAACGCCTTCCTTGCGTTAATGAGATGCAAGGAAGGCGTTCCCGTCTAAAAAAATGACGGCGACGCAAATGCGTCGTATTTATACTCCCGGGCAAAAATCACGACCGGGAGTGGTCGGGTCAAAAAACCCCACATTTGCGCCACTTTTTAACGCCTGGGTCAGGGTAGGCGTTAAGGGGCCTGTGGGCTCAAAATGAGCCCAAAGGTGCCCTCCCATGCCCCCAGGGACCCCCCCTGCCACCCTTGCCCACCCCAGGAGGACACCCAAGGCTGGAGCGACCCACCCCAGGGACATTCAGGTAAGTTCAGGTAAGTATAAAAAAAAAATATATATTTTTTTTTTGGGGCATAGGGGGGCCTGATTTGTGCCCCCCTACATGCCACAATGCCCAATGACCATGCCCAGGGGACATATGTCCCCTGGGCATGGCCATTGGGCAAGGGGGCATGACACCTGTCTTTACTAACACAGGAGTCATGTAAATGGCGTCTGGGCGTCTTTTCAAATGGCGCAAATCGGGTTAAGATGATTTTTTAGCGTCAACCTGACTTGCGCCATTTTAAGACGCCCTAACGCCATTTTTCCCAATGCCGGCGCTGCCTGGTGTACGTGGTTTTTTTCCACGCACACCAGGCAGCGCCGGTCTGCTTGCGCCGGCTAACGCCATTCCATAAATACGGCGCCCGCATGGCGCTTCAGAATGGCGTTAGCCGGCGCAAACTTTTTTGACGCTAAACTGCGTTAGCGCAGTTTAGCGTCAAAAAGTATAAATACAGGCCCTAATGTCTGCCAACTCCAAAAGCTCATAGGGAGAAGAGACCACTGCCTTAAGAACCAATGGCAGACCCCACAATGTAAGTAAATGTTTAATCAGAGGATGGGGCAGTGAAAAACTGAACAACAGCCGCTCCAAAAAGTCCTTTGCATCTGCCAAATTGCCCCAAGGAGACCTGAAATAGCCACCCATTGGGTCAGCAAGATGGAAACTGCAAAATGCTTCTCAAACCCTTCCCACAAAAAATTACAGAATATCAGTCAGGTGACAGTCAATTGGAGAAAGCTGTAGAGGCGTACACCAATGATGAAAACTACCCCAATGCCTCTCATAAGAGCACAAAGTAGATGGCCTATATGACTGCTGAATTGTTTCAACTAAATGCCTGGGCAGCCCCCTCACAATGCAACCCCTCTCCTCTAAAATTCCAAACAGAAAGACAGAGCCTCTGAAGAGACATGAAGGGGGAGGACTTGAGTGGGGATGGAAAATATGGAATCATCCACGGACTCCAGATTGCCAAGAATTTGAGCCTGAGAAACATTGAGGGCTGGAACCAAAACAAGACCCAAACTACCATCACCATGGTTTCCCCCAACAGCCGGGCCAATAAGTGGCGAATTAGAGGAACCAGAGGAAACACATATAGCAGCAAATTCTGCAATGGGAGTCAAAGTGTCCACCCCACATCCCCCTCCTGTGAAATGTGAGAGGAAAGCCTGGGAACTGGCACATTGAGACAGGAAGCAAAGGTGTCTAGGAAAGGCACACCAAACCTTTTGCACAGATGACAAAAACTGCCCTTGTTAGAGACATTTCCTGGAAAGGTTGAAAAACAGGCTGGGAGAATCTGTCTGCCCCTCTGTCATGTAGTGCCACCAGAGACTGTAAGTACTGTTTCTCCCACAGAAAAATCAGGGCAGCGACAGTAATGAGAGACCTGAACCAGGTCCCCCGTAGTTGTTCAGGTAGGCCAAACTAACTTGATTGTCTGCCATTACCACCAGATTGAAACCCACCAGAATCCCCCGGAATCCCATCACTGCCCTGTAGCCAGCCAAGACTTCCCTCCAATTGGAGGAGCGCCTATGTTCCTGCAGGGAATATCTTGCTCATAGGGACCCCCCGCCAGTGTGGCTTCCCATCCAAAGGAGCTGGCATCCATTGTGAGAACCAACAGAGGATCCTGCTGAAGATCCACTCTTTGGAAAGAGAGTCCAGCAGAGTCTATCGCCTCAAGACCTTGATGAACCCCTTAGTCACTGGAACCATGCATTTAAAATCCATGGACTTCTTATCCCAGAATGAATGAAAATGAGACCACAGGGATCAAAGATGAAAACAAACCCAGGGCACTGTGAAAATCACTGCCTCCATGTGCCCCATCAATGTCAACCACTGTTGTACTTGGAGGGAATGGCAATCCATCATTTGCAAGAACAGTGACACTGGAAGGAGCAGTGTTGAAATCTGCTGTCATGGACTACTCGTTGTCTATATCTGTGGCCCACTGGAACTGCAGAGAGGTCTTGATTCTTGTAGGTTCTGCCTTGACCCAAGTAGGGGCGACCCTTTCTGGTAGCCACGATGCTGCTGACGCTGGAACACCAAAAGTAGTCCCTGCGCTCCAGAAGGAGTCTCAGAGGGAAAAAACCCAGAAGGGAAAAAACCTCTCTAAAAGGAACTCCCTGAAACAAAAACAAAAGTAAAAAGGTAATTCTGAACAATAGGACAATCAAATAGTACTAGAAAAAGCTGGAACAGGCTAGGAAAAAATATAACTGGTGAAGAATAAGCAGGAGCGAAGATCACCACCAAAGGAAGTGTTGCAGCGCAAGGAGAACAGGAATCACACACCTTATATATCCAAGAAACAGGAAGTGACCAACAGGAAGTAAAAAAACACCATATTGGATTGGGAATACATCATAGAAATCTTTAGAAAAGACACCATGTTAAAAAAGGTTCCAAAGTCATGCACGGAAAAAGAAGGCATGCTGGGAAGAAGAACATGGCAACTAGAAAAGAGCATACATATAGGGAGAAACTAAGAAAGAAGAAAAGAAGAAAGGAAACATGAAGAAGAGAACATAAGGTAAGTGAGGGTGTTTGCGGAGGGAGGCAGAAAATAGTGAGGGCGCACCACACCCGTAACTCGTCAAGGCTTCATGCCCAATTTGGGCTTTGAATGAAATAGGGAATGGCAGTAGTGCGACACGCCCTGCCGCCGCGGATCGCGGCCGCGTCCCCGAGCCGAATGCTTGGCTCACGCCACAGCCTGTGGCACGACATCTGCCCTATGAATGCCAAATCCCTTGTAGGAGTCAACTGGCACTTTCTCTGACTGGTGAGAAACGCATGTGCCTGAACCTAAGAACAGACCAAGGCCAGATCATGAAGCACCTGAACCCTCAAGGAAGGATGGAGAAGTAGTCATCCAGGTATAGATATAGGTGGATTCCTTACAGATGAAGGGAGACCACCAAAGGGGCTACCACTTTAGTGAACACCTGGGTGTCGATTTCAGACTGGAGGGCAACACCCAGAATTGAAAATTACCTCTTCTTGATGCAAAACCCGAGGTACTGCTGGTACAGGGAATGAATCAGGACATGTTAAGATGCATCCTGCAGTTTCAACCTACCCATCAGATGCCCCTTGAAGACCAAAAGAATAATCCTCTGCAGTGTTTCCATCTGAAAGAAACAGCGTTAATTACAACGCCAAGCAGAAAATGCTGAGAGTGGTAAATACATGGGAAAAGAGATAAGGAATTGACAATCAAGAAATCAAAATCTATCAGGCACTGTACAGTTTCTTAGGTCAAGATACAAATGGGAGGAGAAGCAACAATTGTCTATGAAGTTTTTAAAAAGTGTTTCTAGTCTTAGAGTTGGAGGTCGGGCAGCATACTTAGGTGTGGGGTGCAGTTTGGGCAGAAATGGACACAGACGGCCTTGCCTTTGGTGCTCTCGCTGCAGGGACAAGCTGCACTGCACCTCAAATAAGAACATGCAAGCCTCCACATTGTATCTGTGTGCATGATATCAGTACGCTGACCAAATGGGATAGCAGTGCCAGAGATGTGGAAAACTAAAGCAGATGGGCTAGCATGTAACCCTCAGCACAGCCTAGCAACTTGACAGTTAACTTGAGTTAAAATTAGATTACATTAATAAAACCAGCTCCACCAGAACCCAAATAAAGTGCCAGTGCTAAACTATATGGTATAAAAGGCTAGCATATGAATAGTGAAATGGATGGGGACTGTCAAACATTGCCATGCATTAAGGTCGCAAGTTAACTGGAATGTTACATGTACCTCAGGGAATCCAAATAGATTTATACATCTGCTTCTAAATTTATGAATGGAACAAGCAAACATTAATCTCTAGTATGTCTGATTTTACCCGCACATTCCTGAATATTTCTCTGCTTTTTTAAAAGGGTAAAATATATGTAACTGCTTCCCTCTCTGAACACTTTGAGGGAATAAGGTAAAATAACTAATAGGGAGAGGACATAAAAAGTGTTAGGGGCTCTTTCTAAATGGGGTGGAGTAAATGTATTTTATTGCATTGTATTGTATGGTGACATTTTGTACATATATGTAGAAAGAGCTATTCTGCAATGTAGAGCAATTGTGTTTTGGTGTTCCCTCACTACCTTGAAACCATTACACTGGAGAACCCCTGCACCAGTCTAAAACATCATAACCTGTAAGATCATTAATTTGACTTCCCATTATCTCTATTTGGTACTCAAACAAAATATGACAATGGTTAGAACTTGGGCAGTAGATTTACCTTGTTAAAGTAATAGCAAGTCCTGCCGATGTCCATTGTGGATTTAATAGTGAGGTTGATGTAGTGGTCAGTTACTGTAATGGAAACCAAAATTATGAGTAGGGGTGAGCAGTTTAAAAAAAATTATGTTTTGTCCTCATTCTGCAGAATCAGGTTCTGGGATTCTGCCTCCACATCCAGAGACGTGCCAGCCCGCGAAAACAGGGTAGACCACCACAGTGGTTCATGGCCCACTGCAAGATTGCTAGAAGGCCCACTAACTCAGAATGGTCCTATCGCATGGTTTTATTCTTACTGGATGAAGGGCGACCAATCAGACTTGCCATACAACCGAGTAATCCGTTAATTATGATAGCCCAACTTTCAGACTCTTAGAATAGGTTCCTGTGGTAGGGTCATTTTGATTAGTTGCCTGGATGTTCTTTTGAATGCCTCCTCCTTCCTGGACCATATTGCGGTCCAGCACATGGGCAGAACAATAGCCCTCGAGCTCCAGGGTGCACCGTCAGCACAGTACACTGCGCATGGGTGACAGGCCCCTGGCCTGAGAGCTCCTGCCTGGGGGAGGCATCCTCAATGTACTTTGCAGGGGGGCTACCTCAAGTTTTCTTATGCCACTGGTCCAGCGAGGCTCTGACAACCCAAAAATTGCTTTTCCTCGCAATTACACAGGAGTTGGTAATTTGTTCCTGGTCAGTTTTCCGAGAGAAAGCAGTTTATTTAAAATATATGCTTTGCAAGAAGACTAAAAAAAACATTGAAAACCACCTTCCCTTTTTTCGCCATATTATTTTTGTCAGCCTCTAGTTATGACATATATCTTTACATTCCGAACACAACCTATAGACCCAAAGAAAGTCTGAAAAAAACAGTAAGAACATTTTGCATTATACTTGGAAAACCAGGGGGCTGATTTAAGAGCCCCTAGCGCCACTGGAGCATTACTTATCATGAGGCTCCGGTTGCGCTATCCACTGCTTCATATTTACAAGGAGGTGTAACGCCACTTTTTGTGGCATTACGCCTCCTTGTATGTATGGGCCCCTCCACGCAGTTTTCTGCGTCAGAGGGGAGTGCAATGAGTGTTGCTGTGATCATTCCATCGCAACACCCATTGCTTTTGACGCTGACCCAGTAATCGCAAATCTGTGGCAGCCCCAAAAACTAAAGCCTCCCCAAGGGTGGTGTCAGCATGGCAAAACGAGGAGGAATGCTTTCATTCCTCCTTGTTTTTTGCTTTTTCTATACTTGCTGCATTCCGCAGCACACATAGAAGAAGCAAAAAGTCATGAATGATTGTTTATGTGCAGGAAGGTGCACCTTCCTGCACATAAACTATCATGCCGAAATGACGCTTTGGTACTTCTATGAGTGCTGTATTTTGCAGCACACATAAAAGTGCCAAATCACCCTTAAAGATTGATTATGTGCATTATAGATTGTTTATCCCCTCAAAGTAGACACCTTTGCACTAAGGTACAAGGATGCCTGCGTTGCCGCAGGTAACTTAATTCAGCGCAGGCGAAGGGGGAAACGCAGGGGTGCACCGTATTCCTGAAAATACGGCACATCCCTGCGTTTCGTTTAGAAAACGGCGCAGCACAGCGCTGCTATTTGTTTTTGCGCAACACCGCGCTGCGCCTCATTGCTATAAATCTGGGCTGAAGCATCTAGGGCCTTGAAATAATACATTATGTCAGGCTCCAAATGACACGTTTGAGATTATGGTGGTTTGATTTGAGAAATTAACAATCTCGCTTTCAGGGGAATATGAAATAAATGAAAGCGACACAGCAGAGGAGACACTAATGTCCTGGAAACCCCTGTCACCTGCTTTTCAGATGATAGATGTATTAATGACAGTCCTTTTAGAGTCTGAGCAAGAAGTCAATTGCAACATTTTGAGAGCCGTTAAAGAAATAAAAAGGACAAAAACACATTTTAACCTTGCTAGCTCTAGTAGCAAAATCCGATATCTGGAATTAGAGGTGCAATTGGATTTTAACTTCGGAAGAAATTGCATCCCGTAAAACCGCAGAATTTATTAAAAATGCTTTGAAAGTGTTTCTATAAAGAGAATGCTCAAATCCAAGTTTCAGAACTGGATACACTCAGATTGATTTAGAGTCTCAGGAAGTGCTTTCAAACGATTGAAAAATTGTGCACAAAGTTGTTAAATTTGATGTTGACATTTATGGGTTTCATTTTATACTTCATGTAAATTTTTTATGCTTGTTTATTTTAATAAAAAGGGATTTTTCTGAACGGAGTCCCTTAAGTATCTCCGCTTTAAAATCTGAATCACCTTTGGAGGTTCCAGTGCTGCCATCATACACAGCTTTGCTAACGTACATCAATCCTAGCCTGCTGCAGTGTACTTTAAAAAAATCTATAAATGCAGAAACGCCTTACCCTTATCCCACATACTGTCACAGCATTCCTTCTCGATGCCACTGTCACACCAAGTCCGCTATAAAGAACCCCGGGGACCACCATCACTGAGGCAAATATTTAAAAAAGAATAGTGCTTTAGGACCCCCCACACCCAAGGGACTACCACCCCGGGGCAACTACATACATATGTGCGGGGTGGGGCCTCCCCGCTCCTCAGGGACCAACACCTCCAAGGGCAAACAGTAAAAAAATTGAAATGGAGTCCATTTTGGTCCCCATGCTCCGGAGACCACCACCCCCAGGGCTATCTTTTGTTAGAGGGGGGGGCACTGAAATCCCTGGGGACCGCAACCTCCACGGGCTGGCTCCTACTATGTCCCAAGGGTGCCCACCCCGAGACATAGATGTTTGCTGTGGCTTGCAGATCCAAAATGATAACGCTGCACTCCCAGGAGTTTTTAATGGTGATTGTCATCCAAAATCACACCATCTCAGCAAACAATACAGACGCGTTTCGAATATCTATAACAGTTTTGTTCACGTTAAACAGAGTCCTATCTCAATTTCCATTTATACTCTTATCACTTTAGATATCTAGTGAGGCATTTTGTTAAAAGTAGTCCAATATATAAAACACACAGAAAGCAATTGCTGCAAATATAAAATTATTGCATTGTACATGGTGCTACAACCACTCATTCATTTTTCCGTTGGGTCGTTAGACACATCTACAGCCTAAACCACTGAAGAGAATTATCATAATTTGGCAGGAAACCAGATCCTGTTCCACAAATTGTACTCTCTGTGATTTGTTATAAATCCATACAGTAGTTTTGGAGATATTAAATGTTAAAACATATAGATATATAGGGATGCAGATCCTCCACGGATCCACCGCAAATCGATCTACGGATCCGTGTGCCAATGGAAAAATCGGATTGGATGGCTGCAACCTGACAAAGAAGTTCTGGCTGCCATTTTGTTTGATCGAGCAATGGTCCCTGGGACTGAAATGTGAGTTGTGATTGAGATAAAGGGAACAGGCTAGAGGTTCCCTGACCCCAGGGAGTTGATACAAATGTGGTAAAATTGTAGATAATCAGCTGAAAATGAGTAAAAAGTACTTTTCGTTACTGTTTTCAAGATCTGCAGATCCATCCTTTGGGCTCCTGTGATAAATCCATGGGTGGATATGTAGATCTTGACGTCTGTAAAAAAAAATATATATATATATATATATACAATTATATATATATACACATATATATATATATATATACACACATATATATATATATATATAAATATTTATAAAAAAATTATAATCATACACTCATTCAAACAAGCAGACACACACTCTCACATGTCACTATCACACCCAGACAAAGACTCTCACACCTACTCTCAGACTCAGAGAGATGCTCTTACACCCACACTCACACTCACACAGATACTCTCCCAGGCATACTTTCTGACACCCATTCTCACACCCAGACACTCTCAGTCAGAGGCACCCCCTCACACACACTCTCACACCCACACAGACACTCTCACACCCACTCTCACAGCCAGACACTGTCATTCTCACACTAAGGGGGTCATTCTGACCCTGGCGGTAAATACCGCCAGGGCCGGGGTCGGCGGTAGCACCGCCAACAGGCTGGCGGTGCTCCGCCGGGCATTCTGACCGCGGCGGTACAGCCGCAGCCAGAAGCGGAAAGCCGGCGGTGTACCGCCGACTTTCCGCTGCCCATGGGAATCCACCATGGTGGCGCAGCTTGCTGCGCCGCCATGGGGATTCTGGCACCCCATACCGCCATCCAGTTCCTGGCGGTTCACCCGCCAGGAACAGGATGGCGGTATGGGGTGTCGTGGGGCCCCTGGGGGCCCCTGCAGTGCCCATGCCAATGGCATGGGCACTGCAGGGGCCCCCGTAAGAGGGCCCCACAAAGAATTTCAGTGTCTGCTTTGCAGACACTGACATTCGCGACGGGTGCAACTACACCCGTCGCACCTTCCCACTCCGCCGGCTCCATTCTGAGCCGGCTTCCTCGTGGGAAGGGTGTTTCCCGCTGGGCTGGCTGGCGGCCTTTTGGCGGTCGCCCGCCAGCCCAGTGGGAAACCCAGAATGACCGCCGCGGTCTTTTGACCGCGGTACGGTCTTCTGGCAGTTCCCGGAGCCGCCCGCCAAGCTTAGAATCAGGGCCTAAGACCTAGATAGACCTATATAGACACTCTTACAACCACAGATATCCTCACACACACATTTTATTACTCAAACACACTCTCTCACACCCACTCTTACACCCTCTTACTCCCAGTCCCAGACCCAGACACTCTCAATCCCATTCTGACACCCAGATAGATACTGTCACACCCACTCTCAACCCGAGACACCATCTCACATGCACTGCCATAACCAGACACACATTCTCACACCCACAGATACCCTGTCACACCCAGTCTAACACCCAGACACTTTCACACCCATTCTAACACCTAGATACTCTTACACCCAATCTCACACCCAGCCGCTTTCCCTCACACCCATGCTGACACTCAGCTGTGCACTCTCACACCCACCGTCACTCCCAGCCAGACTCTCACACCCACTCTCACACCCAGAGACACCCTCTCACACCCACTCTCACAGTCAGACACTGTCACACTCACACCAAGATAGATACTCTCACACCCACTGTCACAACCAGAGATACACTCACACACACACTCTCATTCCCAAACACACTCTCCCACACACACTCTTGCACCAACAGACGCCCTCTTACACCCAGTCTCACACCCAGACCCTCTCACACCCTTTCTCATGCACACACAGGTAGACTCACACCCACTTTCACACCCAATGACACCCTCTCAAGCACACTATCATACCCATACACAAACTCTCTCACACACACTCTCACAGCCACCAACACCCTGTCACACACTGTCTCACACCCAGAAACTCTCACACCTATTCTTGCACCCAGACAGATAGTCCCACCTTGAAAATTAGAGACACCCGCTTACACACACTCTCTCACTCAGACACTCTCACGCCCACTCTCACTCACAGAAACACTTTCTCACACCCACTCTCACAGACACTCTCACACTCACTCTCACACCAAGCCTCAAACTCAGAGAGACTCTCAGACACACTCTCACACCGAGACACTCTCACACCAAGTCTCACACCCAGACAAACAGAAACCCTGTCACAACCAGTCTCACACCTCGGCACTGTTAGAAATGGGGTCTCAAGTTGTCAGTGGTTTGCACCCTGTCCAAGTAGGGACCCTCACTCTAGTCAGGGTAAGGGCGTCACACAGATAAGATAACCCCTGCTCAACCCCTTCATAGCTTGGCATGAGCAGTCAGGCTTATCTTAGAGGCAATGTGCAAAGTATTTGTACACACCCACACACAGTAACACATAAAACACTACAAAAGCACTGCACAACAGTTTAGAAAAATAGCCAATATTTATCTGCGTAAAACAAGAACAAAATGACAAAAATCCAACATACACAAGTAAGCATACACACTTTTAAAGATTAAGGACCTCATTACAACACTGGCGGTCGGTGATAAAGTGGCGGTAAACCCCCAACAGGCTGGTGGTAAATTCTGCCAGATTATGACCATGGCGGTGAGAACTCAGATAGACAGCCACTTTACCACAACGACTGCCAGGGCAGTAACAACAGGCACCAAATCGCTAGCCACCTACAGCCAGAGGGAAGTCAATGTTCCCCCACCATATTAAGACCCTGCAATCCGCCATCTTTTCTGGGGCGGTACCAACAACATCAAAAGGCTGGCAGAAACAGACCTCAGAAGGGAAAGGACTCACCTTTGGAGACACAGGGAAGAACCACGCCACCAAGGAGCCCGAGCTGCAAATATTTCCAATAATTTTCTACGCCCTGCTCCACCGCGAACACCAATGACGGTGAAGACGACCACGGTAAGTACAGCCGCCTAGCACACAGGGGAGGGGGGGAAGAAAAAGAGAGTGACACACACATGCAACACACACACACCCAACACCATACACACAATCAGATGCAGAAATAAAACATATTTACCCCATACCCTGAGGAATAAAGCAAGGACAACAGGAATTGATGTAAGTGAGTGTCATAATATCAACACAGTAGAAATACAAAAATCCAATGTAACTGTTATAAACATATGTACAGTTCAAGGGACACTGCCCTGTCCTCATTGTGAATGGGCCACAGGCCAAAGTCCAAGGCCCCAATTGTCACCTGCAGCAACACAGAGAGAACACTGCAGGCGCATCAGTTGAAATATAGGCAGGCACCTCAGGGGAACAGGGGAGCACCTCAGCCGGCAGGTAACAGAACACCACTGGTTCTGGAGGGGGGAACATGCCCATTGCTCTTTTCTGGGGAGTGCAAGGCCACAGTCTCTCAAGTGGGTGTCTTGCGCACTGGCTCTGGAGGGGGCAACATGCCCATTGCTCAGTCCTAGGGAATGCAAAGCCACAGTCTCTCAAGTGGGTGTCTTAGCCACATGCTCTGGAGGTGGCATCGTGCCCTGTGCTCCTGATCCTGAGGAGGCTGGGTTTGGTAGGTGGCTTACCCACTGGTTCTGGAGGGGACATCGTGCCCTGTGTTCTTGATCCTGGGGAGGCTGAGGTTGGTGAGTGGCTTACCCACTGGTTCTGGAGGGGGCATCCTGCCCTGTGCTCTTGATCCTGGAGAGGATGGGGTTGGTGGGTGGCTTACCCACTGGTTCAGGAGGGGGCATCGTGCCCTGTGCTCTTCACCCTGGGGAGGCTGGGGTTGGTGGGTGGCTTACCCACTGGTTCTAGAGGGGGCATCGTGCCCTGTGCTCTTCATTCTGGGGAGGCTGGAGTTGGTGGGTGGCTTACCCACTGGTTCTGGAGGGGCATCTTGCCCTGTGCTCTTGATCCTGGGGAAGATGGGGTTGGTGGGTGGCTTACCCACTGGTTTTGGAGGGGGCATCATGCCCTGTGCTCTTGATCCTGGGGAGGATGGGGTTGGTGGGTGGCTTACCCACTGGTTCTGGAGGGGGTATCGTGCTCTGTGCTCTTGTTCCTGAGGAGTTCAAGGTCACAGTCTCACAGGTGGGTGTCATACCCACTGGATTTGCAGGGGGGAGGCCGTACAGCAGCCCATGGAGGCAGGACTACATACCGCCCGCCGGCGGTGATGGCTGCTCAGTGGTGGTAGTGGTGCTGCTCAGCCGCTGGTGGGGGGAAGCTCCAGCCCATACCCTGCAGCCTCGTGTGGCTGCCCACTGGTGGTGCTGCTGGTGGTGGTGGTGGGGGGAAGCTTCAGCCCATCCCCTGCAGCCTCGGATGGCTGTCCACTGGTGGTGCTGCTGGTGGTGGGGGAAAGCTAGAGCCCATTCCCTGCAGCTTCGGATGACTGCCCACTGGTGGTGGTAGTGCTGCTGCTGCTGCTGATGGGGGGAAGCTCCAGCCCATCCCCTGCAGCCTCGGATGGATGCCCACTGGTGGTGGTGGAGGTGCTGCTGCTGCTGGTGGGTGGAAGCTCCAGCCCATCCCCTGCAGCCTCGGATGGCTGCCCACTGGTAGTGCTGCTGCTGGTGGGGGTGGAGGGAAGCTCCAGCCCATCCCCTGCAGCCTCGGACGGCTGCACAACCATGGTTGGTAGTCGGCGCTCTGTCTGAGTCCCTGCACCAGCCCCCTTGTCCTTCCTGCCTGCTGGTGCTGGCTCGTTACCCTTCTGGCAGCAGCTGGGGCTGGCTCCTTGCCCTTCCTGGCAACAGCTGGGGCTCCTCCTTGCCCTTCCTGGCAGCAGCTAGGGCTGGCTCCTTAGTCTTCCGGCCCGTACCTGGGGCATGCATCCTTTCCGTGAGGCTGCCTAGTGCAGGCTCCTTCACCCTCTGGACATGTGTCCTGGATCCTTTCCCACCACGAGTGGGCGTGGAGACTAATGGGCCCGTGGACTGGGTGGCTGAGGTGCTTGCCTGGGTTTTTTCCACCCTGGCCAGACCTGAAGGACGGGGGGAGGGGTAGGGAAGAGGTCAATAGCGGAGAAGAAAAATGTCTTAGGGACATTGGTGCAGGGAGAGGGAGAAGGTGTGGGAGTGGAGGAAGAGGGAGTGGTTGTAGGAGGTGTCTGTCTGCTGTGTTTGGGTGCAGATGCATGGTCTGGTTGCTGTTGTGGGGTGGATGGCTGTTGGGTGTCTGAGTGATTGCGTTTGTTTACCTTGGGAGGGGGATGACAGACACAGTGGGAGAGGACACAGGGGACGTGTGCATGGCTGTTGTGGAGGTGCCTGCCAGTGAGGTGCGTGTTCTGCTAGGTGTGGTGGTGCTGGTAGTGGATGAGGGTGTAGTGCATGCAGCTGTGAGTGTAGACAGAACTGTGAGGGAGGTGGGGAGGAGGAGGAGGGAACACAGTGGAAATTGTGGATGTTGGTATGTCTGCATCTGGATGGTCTTTGTGTGAGTGCCTGTGGGATGATGTGTGGTGCTTGTGTTTGCCTGTGCCACTCTTGTGTGCATGCTCGTCTGCCTGTGTGCTTGGATAGGTTGTGGTCGAGGGGGATGGGATTGGGAAGAGGAAGTTGGAGGGGGGATGGTGGAGACAGAGACAATGGCTGCCATCAGAGAGGAGGCCAGAGCCTGGATTGATCTCTGTTGGGCAGGGGAGCTTTAATTGGAGGATGTATCTGTGTCCAAACTGTCCCCTCCAGTCTCCGCCGTGGTGCTCCCCTCGCCCTCCATCCCACTGGTGCCCTCAACATCGGTGGACTCTGCCACCTGGCTCCCTCCGTCACCGGTGCCTCTGCTCCTCCGCCAGATGATGCTAATGCACATAGGGACAGGGTGAGAATAAAAAAAGGGGTGGAGAGACAAAGGATACACTGGGTCAATGGCTGCACCAACACCACCGTTGGCGTACACACCACCCTCGCACACAGGGAACAGCCCTGCCCACTATCCATTACACTACCAGTTATAATGCTAGCCACCAAGGCATGGGGAGGGGCACACATTGCCAAATGCAGCACACCTGGGAACCATCCAGCCCTGACCAGTTGTGGATGCCTACGAGCTAGGTAGCAGGATTATCACTTCAGAACCCTGACCAACATGGGACCTACTCTGCAATGTCAGGCCTGGCCTAGGGGCATCCACTGACCCACATCCTCCACCCGGATACCACCCTACCATGCGTGAGTTGTAATGAAGGGCACTGTACTCACCCCCTTGTGGCTGCTGTGATGCCTTCAAGCGCCCATCCAGCTCCAGGTAGGACACCGCCAGTATGTGGGCCATCAGGAGGATCAGGGTCGACAGGCTCCCCCTACTCATTGGGAGGCCATCCCCTGCTGGGTCCCGACAGTGGGTGCTCCACCTGCAGTAGACCCCCAAGGCCTGCACGTCCTTGGAGATGGCATGCCATATACCCTTCTTTTGATGGGCACCGACCTGCATAGGAAATACACACAGGAAATAGTATCAGTCAGATCGTCCTGCCTGTTACACTTATGGCCCATCATACCCCTTCACAACACCATTTACACACACATGGCCCAGCACAAAACAATATGCCGCCCAGGGGACAACCACCCACCCACCCCAACAAGGCCTTCACACACACCACTCCATGCATTCATGCCACATGCATTGTTCCCAGAATGTACTCACATGTTGGTTTGGAGGCCCATACAGCAGTCCGTACTGGGGTAGGACCCCATCCACCATTCGCTCCAGCTCAGCCAAGGTGAAGGCAAGGGCCCTTTCCCCAGTAACACAGGCCATGGTAGGTTCCAGACACAGGTCACAGTAGCACATGCAATGTAGGCCCTCTTCTGTTGAAGATCAGGTAGCAAGTGGGGGATGAGATAGAAATTGTTGGTCATGTCCGCGGCGGGGCATACCGTCACCTCCGGTGTACATCACCATTGGCCACTGTAACCCATAGGACCCAATGTTAACCCATGAGGAGTTGCACGGCGGTTCCCGTCTGCCTACCGCAACAGCGCACAACGTCAGCGGAATAAACACACTTCCACTTGTCCCTCCACACAGGACAGGAGGACGCCATTTCAAGGGGGGCAGGCCCTGGATAATAACTGCATCACAGTTAAAAATTATACATACAGGACAAATCCACAAATATCACTTACCCATTACCAATTAACATCATGCATTGTACTGTTGTGGCTCCATTGTTCAGAGCCAGCTCCTCACTCTTTTGTCCCTTAGACTGCAACCGCTGTGGATGAATAGAAGATGGAGACATACCCCTGTGTACAGTCCCCTGGTGGACTTGGCAACAATGGAGGACAGGCACATTATCCTCACCTATAGACTTGGCAGGGCCACAGTCACAGATCTGTGTGACCAACTGGAGCCTGATCTGATATCGGCTATTCGTCACCCCACAGGGTTCCCCCCTCTTGTGCAAGTCCTATCTGTGCTCCATTTCTTGGCAACTGGTTCTTTCCAAGTGACAGTGGGCTTGGCAGCAGGAGTGTCACAGGCACTGTTCTCAATAGTGCTGACCAGCGTGTTGTCTGCCCTGATTAAACACATGTGCAGCTACATTGTATTTCCCCAGGTGGAAGATTTGGCCACAGTGAAGGCTGACTTCTATGCAATGGGACATATCCCCAACATAATTGGGGCGATTGATGGAACTCATATTGCATTTGCCCCTCCTCGTCAGAAAGAACAGGTGTTCAGAATTCGTTTCCACTCCATGAATGTCCAGATGGTGTACTTGGCGGACCAGTACATCTCCCATGTCAATGCTAAGTACCGGGTCAGTGCATGATGCCTTTATCCTGAGAAATAGTAGCATCCCAAATGTGATGGCCAACTACAGAGGCAGCAGGTGTGGCTGATAGGTGAGCCTTGGTTCCCACCCAGTATATGTTGGTGTATGGGTTGGTGTGGGCCATATAGGATAGTGTGTGGCCTAATGTTGTCCCTCGATATTTGCAGGTGACTCAGGTTACCCCAACCTATCATGGCTACTGACCACTGTGAGGAATGCTAGGACAAGGGCAGAAGAACGTTACATTGAGGCACATGGGCGAACAAGAAGGATAATCAAACAAACCTTTCGCCTCCTGAAGGCCAGGTTCAGGTGCCTCCATCTAACTGGTGCATCCCTGTGCTACTCACCCAAGAAGGTCTGCCAGATAATTGTGGCATGCTGCATGTTGCACAACCTTGCATGGAGACACCATGTGCCTTTTCTGCAGGAGGAGGAGGCTGGAGATGGCCTTGTGGCAGCAGTGGACCCTGAGGACAACAGCAGTGATCCGACAATACTTCCAATGACACACAGGAAAGACAGTGTTACGTCACATTTCATTGTCATTATTTAGATTATCTTTGGCACTGGCATGCTGTTATTTCCCACTTCTATGCCCACTCACTGTACACTTTGGCAATTCATTTTGCAGATGTTGGTGCCCCACTATCGCTCCTGGTGTGATCACTGCAGGAAACTACAGGTCTTTCCTATGTGAATATAACTGTACACTTGACTTGCAATGTTTGACTGGTTAAACTAATACACACTTAAGAAAATGTACATACTCCATACTTGAAGTGCTAAGAAGAAGAGGGGCAAGTGCATTGGGATGGGGTGATGATGGAGGAAAGTCCAGGGTATTGTTCCAGTCTATTTGTAGCACAGGTGCATAGTCCAAGGGGGACATAGGAGGGGGAGCAATGGCAGTTCAAGGTGGACAAGGGGACAGTGTGGGAGACAAGGGTGACAATCAGGATAGTCTTATTTCCTGCAGTGGTCTTGGCAATAGTCTCTGGCTTCTGCCTGGTTCGCAGGTAACGTTTTTGGGGTGGTTCACCTTCTGCAGGGGGAGGGGTGCTGGTGGCCTGTTGTTCCTATGGCAGGGCCTACTGTCCACTAGCAACAGCGGAGGTGGAAGGCAGTTCAGATGTCTTGCTAGTGGCAGGGGCCCGCTGGTATGAGACTGCCTCCCTCATAATGTTGGACATGTCTCCCAGCACCCCTGCAATGAAGACCAGGGTGGTGTTGATGGCTTGCAAGTCCTCCCTGATCCCCTGGTACTGTCCCTCTTGCAGCCGCCTGTTCTCCGAATGTTGTCCAGGATCTGGCGCAGCGTATCCTGGGAATGTTGGTATGCTCCCAGGATCTCTTCAAGTGCCTCCTGGAGATTCGGTTCACTGGTCCTGTCCTCCCCCTGGTGCACAGCAGTCCTCCCAGTTTTCCTGTTGTCCTGTGCCTCTGTCCCCTGAACCGTGTGCCCAATGCCACTGACCCAGGTCCCTGATTGTCTTGGGTATGAGGTGTGCCCTGGGGTCCCTGTAGTGGTGGACACACTGCTGATTGACGTGTCCTGGGGACAGAGGTATGGGTACGCTGGGTGGGTGCTGTGGTGGTCTTTCCTGGGGGGGAGGCTCTGTGGTGGAGTGTGACTGGGCCTGGGTAACCGACAGTCCAGAGGTCACTGATGGGCCAGGTTGGTCTTCCAGATCCAGGCAACCAGAGTTGCTGTCATCACTGTGGGCCTCTTCAGTTGGGGGACTGGATAGTGCTGGCACCTCCTCTCTGCTGACATCAGCTGGTATACCTGCAGGGATGTAAATGCTGTGTTATAGTTTCTCTGTGTGAGATATTGTGCATCAGTGGCTTGCCCTATTTGTTTGTATTTGCCCTGGCAGCTTTAACTTGTGTAGGTTGGTGTGTGGTGGTCTAGCTGATTCTCTCTAGTGTGCATGCTTTGGTGATAAGTGTCCAAGCAGGGCTGTGAGTGATGTCCATGCATTGGTGGTGCTTGCAGGGCTTGGCATTGGGAAATGTGGGATGTGATGGTGGGGTGTGTGGGAGGCGGTGGAGTGATGGGAGTGAGGGTGAGAGTGGAGGTATGTGATGGCATGCAGGTGGGGGGTGATAGTAGTATAGAGTTAACTTACCAGACTCCAGTCCTCCTCCTGCTCCAGTCAGAACCTCAGGATGCATGAGTGCCAAGACTTGTTCCTCCCATGTTTTAGTTGTGGGGAGGAGGTGGAGGTCTAGCGCCAGTCCTCTGGATAGCGAGCTGGTGTCTTGCTGCTATGGAACACACCTTCCCCTTTAGGTCTTTCCACCTCTTCCTGATGTCGTCACTTGTTCTGGGGTGCTGTCCCACAGCGCTGACCCTGTCCACGATCCTCTGCCATAGCTCCATCTTCCTAGCAATGGATGTCTGCTGCACCTGTGCTCCAAATAGCTTAGGCTCTACCCTGATGATTTCCTCCACCATGACCCTTAGCTCCTCCTCTGAGAATCTTGGGTGTCTTGGGTGTTTTGTGAGGTGTGTAGGTGAGGGTGTGTAGGGTGATGTTTTGGGGTGTGTTATGTGGGATGCGTGGGTGGTGTATAGGTGTAGGTGGGCTGTGGCTCTGGTTTTGTCTGTAGTCGTGGTGTCTGTCTCATGCCAATGGTTTGTAGTTGTAAGGGGTTGTTGGTAACATGGGTGTTTGTTTTACAGTGGAGTGGGTGTGTGGGTTTGGTGTGTGTATGGGTGTCAGGTGTGTGTTCTTCAAATTTACCAATGTGGTGTTGTTTTGTATGTCTGTGTGTGTGTATTTTGAGTGTGGCGGTATGTACTGCCAATGGTTTACCGCCATTAAATGTCCACTGTGGTGATTCGTGGATCATAATGTGGTGGGCGTTGTTCTGTTGGCATAACGGTGTGGGTTTTGATACCGCCAGTTTATCACTGACCTTTGATGTGGCAGATTTGTGTATGTGGCTGAATAGTGACGGATTGGTGTGTGTGTCATAATATGGTGAATGGATATCCGCCGCAGCAGCGGAAAGTTGGTGGCAGTCAGCGTGGCGGTAAGTGGGATTTACCACCAATGTCATAATGAGGGCCTAAATCTCAGTAAGCACTTAGAAACACAGTAGCTCCAACTAGAGCTATCACAACATCGTTTACAGAGTAATTCCCAACATTCCTTCACCACTCCCAAGAGAGTGCTAGCCAGTCACAGAGTAGCACAGAACCCAGGCACTGTACCTTTGAAAAATATGAGGAAGCAAAGACTTTGCTTGGAGTTGGGGAGGTGAGGCGTCGCTGGAGCTGGTGTAGCATCAGTTCCTTACTGCTACCGGGTAGTTGAGGTGTTGATTCCTTACTGCGAGGCAGGGGAGATGAGCCATTGGTTCCTTACCGTTGCAGGGGAGGTAATGTTGCATCAGTGGCAAGGCGTCAGTTCCTTATGATCCGGCAGGGTCGATGAATCCAGCAGGTCAAGATGCGAGGTGGACTCACGCTGTGGTGGAACCTCAGAGGCACTGCAGGAGCATTGGGCCTGCAGTGTCGGTGGCGGTCCTTGCACTCAGCAGGGACCACGGCTCCGGTGAGGCAGTGGCGCAGAGTCAGATAGAGGCTCCAGTTCCAAAATCGCTCTAGAGTTGATGAACTTGCTTTTTTTCTTAGTTTCACCAGTACCCACTTCCAAGAGCCCAGGGGCTGGATTTGGCATGACTTGGCATGCCAGGACTCTCAGCAAGAGAACCCAGGTGCTGGCAGATGAAGTCTTTGATGTCCCTGAGACTACTAACGGTCGGCAAGCTCAGTCCAAGCCCTTTGAGAACATTTGGAAGCAGGATGTAGAAAGTAATGGCCAGTCCTTTCACACCCAGGACTGAAGCAGCAGGCAGCAGGCCAGCACAGCAAAGCAACAGCCAGAGTGACAGTCCCTCCTATGACATCTAGCTCTCATTCCTGGCAGAATGTCCTCAGTCCAGAAGTGTTCTAAAGTTGTGGTCTCAGAGGTCCAATACTTACACTCATTTCTGCCTTTAAAATAGGCAAACTTTGAAGTAAAGTCTTTGTAGTGCATACGACTCTGCCTATCCTGCCCTGTCCACAGACACTCCAGGGGGTTGGAGACTGCTTGTGTGAGGCAGGCACAGACCTATTAAGGTGCAAGTGTCAGCTCCTCCCACCACTATAGCCCAGGAAGAACCATCAGGATATGCAGGGCACACCTCAGCTCCCTTTGTGTGACTGTCTAGAGTGAATTCAGAAAAAGCCCAACTGTCATATTGTCCCACATGTGTATTTCACAGCCAGGCAGAGGCACAGAATGGTTAAGCAAGAAAATGCCCACTTTCTAAAAGTGGCAGTTTCAAGGTTACAGTTTAAAAAACAACTTCACCAAAAGATGTATTTTTAAATTGTGTGTTCAGAGACCCCAAACTTCACATCACTATATGCTCCCAAAAAGGAATTACACTTAAAAGATATTTCAAGGCAATACCCATGTTCCCCTATGGGAGAGATAGGCCTTGCAATGGTGAAAAACAAATTTAGCAACATTTCACTATCAGGACATGTAAAACACACCAGTACATGTCGTACCTTTTAAATACACTGCGTCCTGCTCATGGGGATGCCTTAGGCCATCTTAGGCGTGACTTAGATGTAGTAAAAGGGATGGTTTGGGCCTGGCAAGTGGGTGCACTTGCCAGGTCAAACTGGCAGTTAAAACATCGCACATACACACTGCAGTGGCTGGTCTGAGACATGTTAACAGGGCTACTTATGTGGGTAGCACAATCAGTGCTGCAGGCCCAATACTAGCATTTGATTTACAGGCCCTAGGCACACATAGTGCACTTTACTAGGGACCTAACGGTAAATCAAATATGCCACCAATTACCAATTCAATTTAGATGGGGAGCACTTGCACTATAGCACTGTTCAACAGTGGTAAAGTGCCCAGAGTCCTAAACGAGCAAAAACTAAATTCAGCACAGGATCAAAACAGGAGGTTAGAAGCCAAAAAGACAGGGGAAACAATGCCAAGATCTGACAGGTCTAACATACACTCTCACACCTATTCTCACACCCAAACATACACTCTTACACCCAGATAAACCCTCTTACACACTCACTCACTCTCAGACAGACACTCTCACACCCACTGCTATACCCAGAGAAACCCTCTCACTCCCACTCTCACAGACAGACACTCTCACACTCACTCTCACACCAAGACAGAGACTCTCACACCTAGAGATCCCCTCCACACAGACTCTTACACCCACACAGACACTGTGGCACTCACACTCAGGGACTCCCTCTCACATATATTCTCATAGCAAAACACTGTCACACTCTCTCTTACACTTAGAACACTCTTACACCCACCCACACACCCTTACACATACTCTTAGAGACACTCTCATATGAAGTCACACATTCTCATGCACATTCTCACACTCAGACAGATACTAATACTGTGACACCTAGGACTACCGTGGCATCCCTTTTTCGGACTGCGGTCGGGCCGGCAGTCCGCATTTCAGGGTGCCGGAACCGCTGCGGCCTGTTTTTCTGTGCTTGTTTGGCATTTTGTGCTGCGGTGTGACCCAGAAAGCACATTTCATGCTCCGGGTCACGCCGCAGCCCCTGGCAGCCTTCCTGACTTTCCATTCCTACTTAACTACTTTCTCTTTTTTCCTCTTTCTTCTCCTTTTTCCTCTATCTTCATGTCTTCTTTCTTTTTGGTCTTCCATATTGTCTTCTTCCTTGATATTTGTCTTCCCAGCATGCCTTTTTCCTTTTCCTTTCCTACTTGGTCTTTTTTTCTCATTTATTCCTATGTGGTCTTTCCCAATCTAAGATGGTATTATACGTTCTTCCTGTTTTGTCACTTCCTGTTTCATGGTACATAAGCACTGCAGTTCCCTCCTTCCTTGCGTTGCAAACACTTCCGTCTTGGTGGTGATCCTCGCCCCTGTTTCCAGTTTTCTACACGCTCCTGCTTCTTCCTTGTAGAATTGACTTCTATTTTTTTCCTTTTTTTGTATTCTTTTTTTTCCCTCTTTTTTAGGAGTTCCTGTGATGGAGGTTTTTTCGCATTACTTGGGTTTTCCTCTGGGACTCCTTCTGGAGGGTATGGTCTGCCTTGGCATTTTTTCCAGTCAGCAGCACTGTGGCTACTAGAAGGTGTCACCCTTATCTTGGCCAGTCCAGAACCAGTAAGAAACCAGGGCCCATATTTATACTCCGTTTGCGCCGAATTTGCGTCGTTTTTTTCGACGCAAATTCGGCGCAAAACTAACGCCATATTTATACTTTGGCGTTAGACGCGTCTAGCGCCAAAGTATTGGCAAATAGCGCCATTTTTTTGCGTGAACGCCTTCCTTGCGTTAATCAGATGCAAGGAAGGCGTTCCCGTCTAAAAAAATGACGGCGACACAAATGCGTCGTATTTATACTCCTGGGCAAAAATCACGCCTGGGAGTTGGCGGGTCAAAAAACCCCGCATTTGCGCCACTATTTAACGCCTGGGTCAGGGTAGGCGTTAAGGGGCCTGTGGGCTCAAAATGAGCCCACAGGTGCCCTCCCCTGCCCCCAGGGACCCCCCCTGCCACCCCTGCCCACCCCAGGAGGACACCCAAGGATGGAGGGACCCACCCCAGGGACATTCAGGTAAGTTCAGGTATGTATAATTTTTTATATTTTTTAATTTTTTTTGGGTGGCATAGGGGGGCCTTATTTGTGCCCCCCTACATGCCACTATGCCCAATGACCATGCCCAGGGGACACAAGTCCCCTGGGCATGGCCATTGGGCAAGGGGGCATGACTCCTGTCTTTACTAAGACAGGAGTCATGAAATGGCGTCTGGGCGTCGTAAAAAAATGGCGCAAATCGGGTTGAGGCGATTTTTTTGCCTCAACCTGACTTGCCCCATTTTAAGACGCCCTAACGCCGGCGCTGCCTGGTCTACGTGTTTTTTTTCCACGCACACCAGGCAGCGCCGGTCTGCTTGCGCCGGCTAACGCCATTCCATAAATACGGCGCCCGCATGGCGCTTCAGAATGGCGTTAGACGGCGCTAAATATTTTGACGCTAAACTGCGTTAGCGCAGTTTAGCGTCAAAAAGTATAAATATGGGCCCAGGTATCCCTCCAAGTACGGCAGCCTACGCCAGTAAGAGACGTGTAGATCGTGACAGATTGCAAAGCCAAAAGAATCAGCGTTGCGTGAAAACCATGGAGGTGACACATGATGATGTCATAGTGAATGCACAATCCATGCTTCATACTGTGCAACAATAAGCCCAAGAATTACAACTGCATGCTGAGAATACCGCACTACGGCAAGCCTTGACTTCTCAACCTATGGATATACCTCTTGTGTCCACCTCGACACTATGATATTCCGGAGAGGCTCATAAAGTAAAAGAATTTCTTGACTCTTTGACAGTCTTCTTTGCCTTTCGACCCTTCCAATTTTCATCTGACAAAGCCAAGGTGGGTTATTTGATCAGTGCCTTATCTGGCCCCGCACTAGCTTGGGTGACCCCCTTTGTATCTGCTGAGGATCCTGTATTCCCAATTATACTGCCTTTCTTAAACTCTTTAAACAGATATTTGAATGACCTGGGTTGGAGGCTACTGGTGAAGAAGCATCATGCGATATATAGCAAGGCAATCAGGATGTATTGCAATACATAACCCGATTTAAACAGTTAGCAGCTGAGACCACTTGGGTGGAACGCACTTTTGTGATCCTGTTTCGCAGAGGACATGGAGAAGAAGTAAAGGATGAATTGGTGCATTCTACTCAATTAGGATCCCTGAAAAAAATAATGGATCAAGAATTGAACATAGAGTGTCGGTTGAGGGAACGTAAGATGGAAAGGCGAAAGACTCGATTACAGTATCAGTCCGGATTACCCCATTACACAGCCCGTCCTTCTGACGAAGTCCATCCTGAGGCGAATAAGTCTACAGAAGAAGAACCCATGCAGGTAGACCTAGGCCGTGGTCCTTTATCTGAATCAGAAAGAGAAGATAGGTGACAAAAGGGCTGTTGTCTTTATTGTGGCAAGGCTGGTCACTTGATCAGGATGTGTCCTGTCCGTCCTTCTAGACCTACGGGAAATGCCAGCTCCTGCCCTCTGTGAGGAGGAGGGGGACGGGAGGAGTAGGCTTACCTTCAATGTGTTCCTCCAAAGAGAATACAACAGCTCTGTTTATACTGTCTGTTACCGTATAGTGTTCCCAGAATCAAGAAGAGAAGGTACTTGCATTATTGGATTGTGAGCAAGCGGTATATATTTGGATGAGACTCGGGCAAAAGAAAGAGGTATACCATCAGTTCCTAAAGAGATGCCGGAACAAGTGTCATTGTTTGGCTCTTGCTCTAGGCAAGACTGCTGGTTTAAGGATGACGGTACTTTTGTTTGTAGGCGACTCTGCCAGTCCTACAACAACTCACAACTGTCGTCCTAAACCTCCTGGCTCACAAGCTGTACCTCGCCAAAAACCCAAACAGTAAAAGGTGATTTGTGGCAGCCTTTACGCATGGACTCAAGAGTGTGACTTCTCAGGGGGTGTCGTGGTTAAACGGAGATTACCCCTTTCTCACATAAACACCATTTCTCAATCAAACACAGGCAATGAAGAATATGCAGTAAAGTTTCAATAGGTTTTATTTAACAAAATTGCAATCTGCGATCAGTTGCATGGTCTGCAATGATTAGGAGAATGAATAGTGCAAGAAACAGAATGGTAAAGACAAGAGCCATTAATACAAAGACACCCACCATCTTGCAATAACATGTAATGACATAAAGGATGCGATATGTCTTAATAGCTTAGCAAAATGAGCCTAACCTCTAACCTAAAAGAGAGCTGGGTATGTTAAACCTAATCTGCCAATGCCATGTTCTTGAGAAGAGCCCACCAAGTGTTGTTACCTTGGAAAGAGGTCTCTAGCTCAGACTCTGTAGGGACACAAAGACTGGGTCAGCGTCAAGGTGACGAGCAGCATCGATAACAGCGATAGCATCTGGTTGGACTCCCTCTATCTGTTGAAGTGAGGAGTATTTATACAGATCTGCTTGGACACCTGACATAGGTCTGTTCACAAACAATAGATAACAAGACATGCTTGTGATGGTAAGTTATATAAACAATTCCCTCGAAAGCGTGAATGGGGAAAGGACCTAACATGAACACCCACAGTTTGTTTATTTTTGTCGCTTGATATTGACGCATTAGCGCAGTGGCACTGATAACGCAAACTAAAACATGGGCCTAACTAAAAACAAGGCATCCATCTTTAAAGATTTAATTAAATAAATGCGCTAAAACAATGGAAGCTAAGTAGGGTAAAAGTCACTAGGTGACGGGGCATGAGTCTGCAAGCCAAAGGCTAAGCTAACTCCTGTATCCCACTAAAACAAACTAGGATTCACTACAAAGTCCACACAGTAGATGGTTCCCTGCTAACCGCAGGACCAGTGGTGCACACTACATCCACCCTCTGTCTTCATTTTGGAAGACATCAGAAACACATTACCTTTGATCTAATATCCTCTCCCAATCATACCATGATATTAGGAATTCCCTAGCTGACTCTGCACAACCCATATATTAATTGGGAAACAAGAACAATATCTTTATCATCACAGTTTTGAAAATAGAACTGTTGCTCCACAAACTCTTATTGGTCCCCTAAAAGTTTAATCCTTTCTTCCAAAGATCCAAGCTGCTCTATTAACATGATACAGGGAGTACCAAGTTATTACCAAGAATACTGTGATATATTCCAGAAGCCTAGTAAACCTGTTTTACCACCATATTGTGTTTATGACTGCGCCATTCCGAGAGAAGTGGTTCCATTTGGATGGATGTATTCATTGACCGAACAAAAACAGAAGGTACTTAAAGAATACCTATATGATAATCAACAGAACGGTTTAATCACCCCCTCTTTATCTCCTGCTGGGTCTCCTCTTTTTTTCATTCCAAAGAAATCAAAAGATCTGTGTCCCTGTGTTGACTTTCGAGGACTGAACAAGATAACCATTTCTATAGTGCAGAGAAATCCTAGCTATTATCTGAGACCAAAATAGTGGATCTTGCTCCTTAGGCCGATGAACCGACACAACATTGATTTGAGGGGATGTCAATGGTGCATGTCATAATAATTCACAATAAGCATCAATAAACAAGAAATCAATAATATAATTACACAGCAATGTCCACATCAGCTTCTTAAGAAGGATTGTACATTTATTTCCCTATATTAACAATGCTAAAGTCACAAAAATAATTCTCAAAAACAATTGATATACATAAAGAATCAATAGTGCCTGATTAGATTTCCTTATATATATAAGTTTAATCAAAGCAAGTAAACAAACTAATTCAAGTATTATAACGCAACTTAATAACACCAATAGCTGCACCAGTGAGATAAAATACATTGAAGCAATAGATCAAAGAATGTCAATATGAATCATGAGCATGTAAAGACAAACACTCTCACTAACCACTAATTGGCATTAACATGTTGGGCTTCATGTAAAAGTTTTAGAAACACATACTTACTTGGGTCATAATAAAAATAATATAATTATCATGCAGCAATTAATTCATGAGTTGCAGCTGGTACCTGTAAAACAAAAGGCACACACAACAATTTGCAATTTATATATTACTCACAAGATAACAACAGCAGGATCACTTCAGTAAGGGGACACCATCAGTAGGAACAACCTATGACTCCCCTAAGTCTACATTACTGCAAAACTCCCCATTAATCTAACTCTGGAAATATCTCTGGAAACTCTCATAAGGTCTGGTCTGCCTCTTGCTTCTCTTCTTTCTCTCTCTCTCTCTCTCTCTCTCAATAATTACCCACGAATAAGTGACAGAACATTATATTAACTTTCACAAAACTCATGATTGGTCAGGACATGGGGTGTTGTACATTTAGCTAAGAAAACCAAGGTTAAATAACTAAAAGTTACACATTCATAGTACACTGAATTCTCATTTGACAATTTCTCATTGATGAAATCATTAGCTAAACTCAATTATAACAATTTCTACTTCTCTTCCATCTCGTCTGTGGCTCCATTGTTCTAACTCGTCAGAATCTCAGGTTCAGGAGGAAACGTCTAACATTGTTGTATCTACTTCCATCCTCGAGGAGGAAACCGCATGTTAGTGACATTTTCTAAACAATAGGATAGTCAAACTCTAACAATGACTTAATGAATCTGACCTTGTAAGACATAACTAAAAAAAAAACACTGGAGGTAGCTGTCTACACGTTTATAAACTATTAAACACACTCTTTTAAGTAAGTGTTGAGCAATGAAAAACAACTGCAAACTTAACTAAAGTTAGCCTAAATAGAAAGCAAAATGGATTATGGTAGCCATTTACAAAAGTCACCTGTCTTGTTAGCTTTTCATTAGGAAAATCACACATTAGTTCATCAATGATCAGTGTATTATCAATTATAAATTTCATCAGTAAAACCTCTGCTCCTGCAATCCCTCCTCTGATGACTAATTATGCCATCACACAAATAAATCCCAAATAAATGTATTTATTATCTCTTCAAAATTTAAAATCTTGTCTCTCTCTTCTTTCCATGAATTTTTTTTCTTCCTTTCCTCATAAAATATATTCATATGAACATCAAATCTTTTCTGATTATTTTCAAACCTTTTCTTTTTTACCCATTTAAATATTTTATATGATCCCCAAATTCCAATTAGACAAAACACAATTATTGAAAACCATTTGACTATTTTTAATGTAATTCCTTTCCCCAGGTTGCCAAACCAATTTCCCACAGTTGCAATTCCCTTGCCAGCTTTCTCCCAGATAGTGGTTTCAGTTAGTTCCTTTAAATCTTCTTTGTTATTTGTTACATTATTTATCAAACCTCTAACTTCTTTAGAATTATCTGGTTTATACGTGCAACAATGACTCAAACCAAGTAATTTGAAATCTCCGCCCTCTTTCACAAATGAATGTCTAAAGCAAGGCGGTTTTGAAGAGCCATAGCTCTTGTAGCAGCTAATTCACTATCTAGAAGAATGATATCTCCAGAATTACTTGTCAACATGTTATCCACTATTGTAGACAACTTCTGTATCTTGATCAAATTCAGAACTACTCCCTCTGAGGGAATTATAGCTCAAAAATGTCTCCCATAATGCTAGAAATGTATTCCCGCTTGTGTCTTGTTTAATTTTTTTGTCAATTTAGGAAATTTTATCAGGTCTTCGAGCTGGTATATTTTCGGAAAGATTATTCCCAAATAACATGTGCCATACCATCCTCTAGAAAGACGGCAATAAGCATTTATTCCACAAATATAGTAAACACCAGGCACTGGTGGGTCTTGTCCATTCATCATAAAATCCCATTTATTACAAAAAACATAAACACATGCCTACATTCACTCGTACCCACATACACTCTATCACTACTACTCTGTGGCCCATATATACAAAGCTTTCCCACATGCTCAGCATCCAGTGTTAATTTTCTTTGTTTAGTAATGTCAGTATATGCATAATCAATCCCAGGTCTACGACTAATCATTCCCTTATTTATCTTATCCTTTATTTCTCTCCTCCTATCTTCTGTGTTATCTACAAATGTATTCTCTACAGGTGTTAGTAAACAGGTTAGGTTGTTTCTATGAGCAAAAACAGTACTAAAGGTTAAAGTAGGCTCAAAGAAATCTATCATAAAGATTATGGGGGTCATTCTGACCCTGGCGGTAAATACCGCCAGGGCCGGGGTCGGCGGTAGCACCGCCAACAGGCTGGCGGTGCTCCGCCGGGCATTCTGACCGCGGCGGTACAGCCGCGGCCAGAAGCGGAAAGCCGGCGGTGTACCGCCGACTTTCCGCTGCCCATGGGAATCCGCCATGGCAGCGCAGCTTGCTGCGCCGCCATGGGGATTCTGACACCCCATACCGCCATCCTGTTCCTGGCGGGTCGCCCGCCAGGAACAGGATGGCGGTATGGGGTGTCGTGGGGCCCCTGGGGCCCCTGCAGTGCCCACAAAGAATTTCAGTGCCCCACAAAGAATTTCAGTGTCTGCTTTGCAGACACTGAAATTCGCGACGGGTGCAACTGCACCCGTCGCACCTTCCCACTCCGCCGGCTCCATTCGGAGCCGGCTTCCTCGTGGGAAGGGTGTTTCCCACTGGGCTGGCGGGCGGACTTTTGGCGGTTGCCCGCCAGCCCAGTGGGAAACCCAGAATGACCGCCGCGGTCTTTTGACCGCGGGACGGTCTTCTGGCGGTTCCCGCTTGGCGGGCGGCGACAGGCACAAACGAAAACACAACATCAAAGTTAGAAAATAAATACTGGATATATTCTGAGATATGGAAACGATTTAGTAAAAGAATACAACTTATAGCATTAGTTACAGGCAGAATATGGTAAGTAGTTCCTTCTTCCACCGAAGTTGGAAACTGCGTACAATCATAACAATCTTTCGCGTCCATCACCTCAACATATTCATGCAATAAGCGATAGAAAACATTAGAAGAAAGCTCTTTCTCTTCATATAAGAATTTGACATCTATTCTAAACTTATCTTTTGTTAGTAGTAGTAGTGCTAACTCGTCCCAATCTAGATAATTTATTCACTCTGGGACTCGTTTTAGGCCAATGAATCTTTTGACCCTGATTGAAGTCTCCTTAAGACGAGATAACTAGTCAACTTGTCTATCAATAATCAATAACCTCATCAATAATCACAGTAACAAATTAATTAAAGCAATCAGTAGCGTCAATAAGTTTGAAACACACCATTACTTTTCGGCCATGAATAACCACACAGAGTTTAGTACGATTTATGATATTTATTCCCTATTGATTACACTCTACTAGCAAGTTTATTAGTCTCAAACCCAAGAAACACATCAGCATTGTCATAATATGGCAATTCGAATAATATTTCATCAAAGCAAAGATCATGAACATTAGAACGTAGCACAACGTCAACATGGGTTAACCTTAGCAGAGTGTCATTAGCGCATTGTTCAACAAAGCATAGATTCAGTCATTTGTCTATTTGCGTCTGTTTAATGAATTCCTTAACTAACCTCGAATTAGCATTACCATGTTGGGCTTCATGCAAAACAATTAAGTGACATCAATTTAGAAAACATCTAGCTATGGTCTCCGTCAAAAGAAGCAGTTGGTACCTAGAAAGAAAAGGCAAAAAGACAATCACAATTTCATCATCATATAGTTACCCTCCGTAATGGGTCAGCATACAGAGTCAGTCTTCGTCCTCAGGACATCAGTTGGTTCGCCATCAGCCAGGAAAAACAGCAAAGTTCAGCAAGATTGGGAAAAGGGGATACTTCCCTCATAAGGAGGAAAAGTATAGAGTCTGGCAAGGCAAAGTAAGGATGGTTTGAGGAATCACAGCAAAGTCTTTAGGCAGAGTATCAAAGTGACAGTATGCTATGGCAAATTGGCTCGTAGTGGCTAGAAGTAGCTGGTAATTGCTTGTGTCCATAATTTTTATATCAATCTTGTGGTACAGTCCCCTAATTTCCAATTGGGCAAGGTTTAGCGCACCATCATCTTCATCCAATAGTCCATCGGTCACCACCTTTCAATTGTTACCCCATAACAGTTCTCACGTAGTTTATTGGCTCCTGTGATTGACGTCTCCAGCGGGTAAAATGTCTGGTATGATTTCATGTTATTGTGGTCCTCTCACAGACCCAGTCAGTAGTTCCATTGTCTATACCAGTTTAGGCGACCATGTACCTGTTGCAAGTTTACACTGTTGCATTCGGCAAAAATGTCTCCTTGAGCAAGTCGAGTTTCATGAGAATGAATCTACTACGGTTACACTCATCTTCTAGCTTCTGGAAAAGTACAACTACATGTCCTTCAGCAAGTCAGCACACTGCACGTTAGAAAAACACATTTAATATGAAACAGGCAGCTAGGCCTCGACGCATGCTAACTAAGGCCTAGTGAATTAATTAGCTAAACCTTAACGTATAACTCTTGATACTAATACAAACCATACAATAGTGCATTGTTATTTCATTATTAGTCAATTTCATTATTCATTGTATATAATAGTGGCCACTCCCCGTGGGCACATTCCGGACTCACATTTAGTAAAACACATTAATACATTTTCTATGCGGCATTATTATGCATTAGTTCATAAACATTTCATGTCAATCTTGATTATAAAAAACACACTCTAACAAGCCCTCCTCTGATGACACTTGTCATCACACAAATCCATGCTTTACCTTTCTTGTTCACTTTCTTAATTCCTGCAATTCAATTTCCTCCCCCATTTTTGACTTATCATATTTTGCTTTGAATATTTTCTCCCTTTTCTTTTCTTTCATCCTCATATTGCGTTTTGCCATTTTTTCTTTAATTCTTTTACTAATTTTACATGCTAACCATAGTCCAAACAAGCAAGCTAAAACAATCAATATTCCCCCTATTATTTTTACAAGTATCCCATTCCAAATATTACTAAACCAACTTCCCACCTTAGCAGTCCCTTTCCAACCTTTTCCCAAACTCCAGGTTCTTTCAGCTCTTTCAAATCTATACTATCTCTTGTTAAGTAAGTAAGCATACTTCTAATCTTATTACTATTATCGGGTATGAATGCACAACAGTGGCGCTCATTAAGCATCCTACAGACTCCACCACTTTTCGCTAAAAGAATGTCTAAAGCAAGCCAGTTTTGAAGAGTCATAGCCCTCTCCGCAGCAAGTTCAGTATCCATCAGGAGTATAGCCCCTGTGAAGTTTGTCAGCATGTTGTCCACAACAGGAGACAACTTTCTAATCTTTATTGAATTCAAGATAACTCCCACTGAAGGAATTATTGCTCCAAATATGTCACCTACAACAGCAGCTGCTGTTTCTCTTTTCTGTCTAGTATGATGTAATTCAGACAATTTAGGAAACTTCCTTAAGTCGTCAAATTGGTAGATCTTTGGGAAAACTATTCCCAAATAACATGTCCCATACCATCCCTTTGGAGCATACCAGTGGCATTCAAGTGTGCAAGTGTTAGCATTAAGTCCACATATGTAATAGATCCCAGAGATCGCTGGATCCTGTCGATTTAACATGAACGTCCACTTACTCTGAAACAAAAACACATGCCTGCATTCACTCGTTCCCACCAATAAAGTGTCATGATCAGATTTTGGCCTATATATGCAAAGCTTTCCTACGTGTAATGCATCTATAGCTAATTTGCCTTGTGTCTTTATTGCACTATAAGCATAATCATTTGCAAACGTTAATTTTTCTAATCCCTTTGCTAGCTTCTCTTTTAATGCTTTCCTTCTATCATCAGTGTGATCTAAGAAGCTCTTCTCTACAGGCGTTAGTAAGCAAGTTAGATTATTGCGATGCGCATAAGCTGTACCAAATGTCAGTGTCGGCTCAAAGAAACCCCTAAATATCTTTATACTATGATCTCTAGCAATCTTGCTCAAATATTCATTTATAGGCACAAATTAAAACACTACATCTAGATTGGAATAGAAGTACTGAAAATATTCTTGATCATAAAACCTTGTTAATAGCAAACTACAACTTATCCCGTAGGTTAGTGGCAGACTATGGTAAGTAACCCCTTCTTGTACTGACCAAGGAATTTTCGTGCACACATAACAATTCTTCGCATCCATTGTTTCAACATACTCATTCAACAAGCGATAGAAGACATTAGTAGATAGTTCCCCTTTCGTGTTAGTTCCCTCATGCAAATATTTTGTATCCTGCTCGAACTTCTCCCATGGTGTTAGTGTAGCAGTCTCAGGAATTGAAGCATTGTTAGTCCCACTCTTGTCCACTAACGGCATTCCCACAATCACAGCTATTATTGCTATTGCACTCACAACACCCAAAATAATACTCAACCTTCTACGAATCCTACCCCTATTATTGTCCTCTCTAGGGTTAATCATGATCTGTATAGAATCAGAAAGCAGAACAATATAGAAGCAAACAATCAACTGAGGAAGGTCTAAAAGCTCTTTTTTTTTTCTCTTTAGCAAAGTCTCTCTTTAGCAAGTATTCACAGCGTCTTCACTCACTCCCAGGATCCTTGTCAAATCAGGTTAGCAGCTTGTCACAATTGGTTTTCTCAGGTCAATTCAGGTGAACAGTGTCACATCCTGTAACTTATCAGTCTCTTTTTCTCTCAGCTTCTCAGCCTTTATTTTAATTTTTAACACAATCTCTCTTCTCTGCGGTCAAATTCAGGTACCGTAGTATTGACCTGGAATCTCTCGATCAAAACAGAATGCCAAGAATTCTTGCTGCCACTCAGCTGATGTTGCATACGCCCATTCAGGACCTGCGTATCTTCTGTTTGCAACTCGCTTTCGTTTCAGCTTGCGATCACCCTGCAATTCTCCTTCACTCAGATCCTCTCTCCTTGTGGTATCAACTTCTTCTTCTATTCTTTCATCTATTACCACTTTCTCTTTTGCAGCTTGTGGCCCTGGCCATTTATCTCCTTTCAATGTCCTTTTACTGTTCGATTGTTCAGGTTGCTGGTCAATGCCGTCCTCTTGTGCTATGGTGTTTTCTCTTGATGACTCTGCAAGCGGCTCAGGAGGAGTCTGAACACTCTGACTTCCTTCTGTTTCACCTCCCTCGCCTTCCGGATCTGTTAGGGGCTCAACTTCAAATCGGTATCTGTCTACTTCTGGGAGAACCTCTCTTTGTGTCGGTTCTCCTGGTGCCTCAGTTGAGATAGGCTTTCTGTCACCCCTCTGGGTTTTGCTTGCTGGTTGAGTGACCAAACCGTCCTCAACGGGCTCTCCTTCAGTCTCAGTTCCCCATTGATTACTCTCCGGCCCTGAGACTTCTTTTCCTGTAGCTGTTATTTTCGACAACTCAAGTTCCTCATCAGTTGGACACGTCACCTTTTTTGTGTGACTGGCATGAATCCAGTTTGGAACTCCCGCACATTTCACAGCAGTAGTAGTTGTAAATATCACTTGATACGGCCCCTTCCAACGTGGCTCCAAACACAACTTCCTCACGTGTTTCTTGACAACAACCCAGTCACCAGCTTTCAGATTGTGACCTGGATCACTTATCGGTGGCAGTGTGGTTGCTTCCACCTGGTGAGAGAAAGAGTGGACCACATCAGCCAGACCCTTGCATTAGTCCAACACTATATCATCTGTGATTTACACAAGAGCATTTGCGGGCACTGCAGGCAATTTCATAGCTCGACCCATGAGAATTTCATGCAGAGACAGTGCTGTTTTCTTGTTGGATGTATTTCTCATTGACATCAGCTCTAAGGGCAACGCATCTGGCCATTTCAGTTTTGTAGCTGCACACATTTTTGCCATTCTCGACTTCAAGGTACCATTCATCTGTTCCACTAGTCCTGATGCTTCAGGGTGGTAGCTACAATGCAACTTCTGTTCAATGTTCAGTGCAGCACACAAGAGCTTAACCACCTCATTGTTGACGTGACTTCCCCTATCTGATTCTAAAGATATCAGAAACCCGAAACGTGGTATTAATTCCATAAGCAGCAACTTCGCGACGGTGAGACCTATGTTTAGGGTAAGCTTCAATCCAGTGACTAAAGATGCACACATTTACCAACAAGTACCTCAGACCTCCACACACAGGCATCTCGATAAAATCCATCTGCATTCTGCTAAATGGACCTCCTGCTCTCCCAGTGTGGCTCAAATTCACCACAGTCCCTCTCCCCGCATTCATCTGCTGACAGATAATGCACCTGTGACAAATCACTTCTGCGGCTTGTCTGAACTTCGGGTTAAACCAATCAATTTTAAACAGCCTGATCATGGCATCTCTCCCAATATGTGCTTCACCTTGGTAAAACCTCGCAAACTGTGACAAAAGACTGTTTGGCACAACCATTTTCCCCTCATCTGAAACCCACAAATCATCAGGTCTTTGTACACATTGCAATTTGAGCCAGGAGCGTTTCTCTTCTTTGCTGGCACGTCCCTGCAACAATTTTAACTCTTCCATTGTGTCGACCACCCTTAATGCATAATCTGTGCATGTCTCATTTTCAGTTTCTGATAACAATTCCCACTGATCCTTGAACGATATACAGTTCAATGCACAAAACCTTGCGACTTGATCTGCATATCCATTTCCCATTGACACTAAGGGGGTCATTCTGACCCTGGCGGTCGGTGATAAAGCGGCGGCCAACCCGCCAACAGGCCGGCGGTCCAAAATATGCAATTCTGACCCTGGCGGGAACCGCCAACACAGCCCGCCGCATTAACACTCCGACCGCCACGGCGGAACAAACAAACAGCGCGGCGGTCACCGCCAACAGACAGGCGGCAGACAATGTACCGCCCACCCTATCACGACCCACCAATCCGCCACCTTTTCCGGGGCGGGAGCACCGCCGATAAAAACACGCGGAAACAGACTACGAACGGCAAAACGCTCACCTCCACATACTCCACGCGAGATTCCGGCAGTATGGAACCCGAGTTACAGGTCATCCCCGCACTCCTATACCTGCTCCTGTACCAGGAGCACACCCGGCGGCGCGGAAGACATCGGTGAGTACTGCACCTACGACACAGGGGAGGGAAAAGATTACCGGCACACACCCACCCACCCACACCCACTACAACACACACATCAATGCATTCCCACAGATCACTGTCACAACCCACAAACCCCCCCCTCCGAAATAATGCAAAGACCAAAAGAAGAGATCTTAAACGGGAAGATATATTGAAAAATGGACAGCAGTAATCCAAATAAATAAATAAACTATGTACAAAATATATACATCTACTATATGTAGTCCAACCACTGTCCGTGGACCACAGGGGTCCTGAGCAAAGGGGCAAGGCCCAGTCCCACGACAAGAACTCCACGGAGAGAACACTGCAGGGGCATCAGAAAGAAAAAAGGACAGGCACCTCAGGGGGAAGGGAAGGGGGGGCACCTCAGCCACTTGAGTACACGACGCCAGATCCACGAGGGGACTCCATGACCACTGGCCCATCCTGGGGAGTGCAAAGCCACAGTCCATACAGTCCATACAGTGGGTGGCCTGCCCACTGGGCCATCCTGGGGAGTGCAAAGCCACAGTCCATACAGTCCATACAGTGGGTGGCCTGCCCACTGGGCCATCCTGGGGAGAGCAAAGCCACAGTCCATACATTCCATACAGTGGGTGGCCTGCCCACTGGGCCATCCTGGGGAGTGCAAAGCCACAGTCCATACAGTCCATACAGTGGGTGGCCTGCCCACTGGGCCATCCTGGGGAGTGCAAAGCCACAGTCCATACAGTCCATACAGTGGGTGGCCTGCCCACTGGGCCATCCTGGGGAGTGCAAAGCCACAGTCCAAACAGTCCATAACAGACTCCACTGCCACTGGAGGAGGCATGTTGGCCAGAGGACATCCTGCAGCCCTGCCCGAGACAGATCCTGCCCTGCCACGTCTGCCAAAGGGCCAGCGGTTCTTGCCTGGAAGGGCCCAGTTCAGCGGTTCTTGCCTTGAAGGGCCCAGTTCAGCGGTTCTTGAGACGGCGGTCCCCAGCGGAGCGGTGCTGGAGACGGCGGGGCCCAGTTCAGCGGTTCTTGCCTTGAAGGGCCCAGTTCAGTGGTTCTTGCCTTGAAGGGCCCAGTTCAGCGGTTCTTGAGACGGCGGTCCCCAGCGGAGCGGTGCAGGAGACGGCGGGGCCCAGTTCAGCGGTTCTTGCCTTGAAGGGCCCAGTTCAGCGGTTCTTGCCTTGAAGGGCCCAGTTCAGCGGTTCTTGCCTTGAAGGGCCCAGTTCAGCGGTTCTTGAGACGGCGGTCCCCAGCGGAGCGGTGCAGGAGACGGCGGGCCCAGTTCAGCGGTTCTTGCCTTGAAGGGCTCAGTTCAGCGATTCTTGCCTTGTAGGGCCCAGTTCAGCGGTTCTTGCCTTGAAGGGCCCAGTTCAGCGGTTCTTGAGACGGCGGTCCCCAGCGGAGCAGTGCTGGAGACGTGCCTTGAAGGGCCCAGTTCAGCGGTTCTTGCCTTGAAGGGCCCAGTTCAGCGGTTCTTGCCTTGAAGGGCCCAGTTCAGCGGTTCTTGAGACGGCGGTCCCCAGCGGAGCGGTGCAGGAGACGGCGGGGCCCAGTTCAGCGGTTCTTGCCTTGAAGGGCCCAGTTCAGCGATTCTTGCCTTGTAGGGCCCAGTTCAGCGGTTCTTGCCTTGAAGGGCCCAGTTCAGCGGTTCTTGAGACGGCGGTCCCCAGCGGAGCGGTGCTGGAGACGGCGGGGCCCAGTTCAGCGGTTCTTGCCTTGAAGGGCCCAGTTCAGCGGTTCTTGCCTTGAAGGGCCCAGTTCAGCGGTTCTTGAGACGGCGGTCCCCAGCGGAGCGGTGCAGGAGACGGCGGGGCCCAGTTCAGCGGTTCTTGCCTTGAAGGGCCCAGTTCAGCGGTTCTTGCCTTGAAGGGCCCAGTTCAGCGGTTCTTGTGACGGCGGTCCCCAGCGGAGCGGTGCAGGAGACGGCGGGGCCCAGTTCAGCGGTTCTTGAGACGGCGGTCCCCAGCGGAGCGGTGCTGGAGACGGCGGGGCCCAGTTCAGCGGTTCTTGCCTTGAAGGGCCCAGTTCAGCGGTTCTTGCCTTGAAGGGCCCAGTTCAGCGGTTCTTGCCTTGAAGGGCCCAGTTCAGCGGTTCTTGAGACGGCGGTCCCCAGCGAAGCGGTGCTGGAGACGGCGGCCGGTCTATGTCCAACTGCTCATTGCCTGGTGGTGCCCTCCTGGGCAGCGGGGATGGTGCTCCTTCAATGCCCGCCTGGGCTGTGGGTGGTGGGGCCCTCCTGGCCAGCTGGGCTGTGTCCTCCCTGGGCAGCGGCTATGGGGGTGGTGGGCTCTCCCTGGGCAGCTGTGCCGGTTCCTCCCTGGGCAGCGGCTATGGGGGTGGTGGGCTCCTCCTGTGCAGCGGTGACGGCTCCTCCATGGGCAGCAGGCCTGCTGCCTGACTTCTCCACCTTGCTGCCCTTGCCCTCCTTAGTCGGGAGTCTGTGGCCCTTTCCTCCCTTTGGAGCTGTGGCTGTTGACGGTGGCTGGCTAGTGTCCTGGGGGGATATAGAACCCGGGCTCCTGCGGCGGCCCTTCCGCCTTCTGCTCCTCTTCCCAGGGGGTGGGCTGGCTGTCCCCTTGCTGCTGGGCGAAGATCCAGACCTGCGGGCTGGTGGGCTCCAATACCCCTGCACCCTTGTCAAGGGGGCTGCAGGGCTGGTGGTGGCTGAGGTGCTCTTCTTACCCCGACGAGAAGGAGGGGGGGGCTCAGGGTCAGGAAAGAAGGTAGCAGTAGAGAGATAGATTTTCTTGGGACAATGGAGAGTGATAGGTACAGTGGGAATGGGAGTGGAGGGAGAGGATGTGGTTGTAGGTGAGTCACATTTGCTGTCTTTGGGTGCAGGTGCAGGAGGGATAGGCTGTCGTGAGGTGGATGGCTGTTGGGTGGGTGGGTGGCTGCGTTTGTGTGGTGTGGAAGAGGGGGTGACAGACACAGTGGGAGAGGACACAGGGGACGTGTAAATGGCAGTGGGGGTGGTGACTGCACGTGTGCGGACTGTACTGGAGGGTGTGCTGGTGATGGAAACACTGGCTGATGGTGAGGTGAATGAAGGTGTGAGTGTAGACGTCACAGGGAGGGAGGAGGGAGACGAGGAGGTGGGGGTCACAGAGGTGGTAGTGACTGTTGGCATGTCTGCATCGGAATGTTGCGTGTGTGAATGTCTGCGTGATCTGTGGTGCTTATGTTTGGATGAGCTGCTCTTGGGTGTTGAGGTGTGTGCAGGCTGGTCTGATGGTGTGGGTGGGACAGGCAGAGGAACAGGAGACTGGGAGGAGGGAGTCAGTAGAGGGAGGCAGGAGACAGGGACAATGGCTGCCGTCAGTGCTGAGGCCAGAGCCTGGAACGATCGCTGATGGGCAGCCTGACCCGAATGAATGCCCTCCAGGTACGCATTGCTGCGATGAACCTCCCTCTCCACCCCCTGGATGGCATTCAAAAGGGTAGTCTGCCCAACAATGAGCGTTCGGAGGAGGTCAATGACCTCCTCACTGAGGGCAGCGGGGGTAACAGGGGCAGGGCCTGAGGTGCCTGGGGCGAAGGAGATGCCCGGCTTCCTGGCAGAGCGGGCACGGGGCGAACGCTGAGGGGCTGCTGGGAGGGCGGAGATGGTGCGCTTCGTGGCGGCTGTACCTGTAATGGCGGGGGGCACGGATGGTGCCACCCCCGCAAGGGAGCTCCCTTCCGAGGACGTGTCCGTGTCGCTGCAGGGTCCAGTCGTCCCCGTTGTGGAGCTCCCCTCACCCTCCGTCTCACTGGTCCAGTCAGACTCTGTGGCATGGCCCTCCTGGGCCATGTGAGATGCAGCTCCCTCCTGCCCCGATGCCACTTCTCCTCCGCCTGATGATGCTGATGCACACAAGCACAGAAAGACAAACAAAAAGGGGGGGGGAGAGAGAAATAAAGAGATTTTGAGTACATGGATCACCGGTACAGTTAGTGGACATGACAGACACAGATGCCCCCTGCACTAAGTTGTGCACTTGGGGTCCGCTACGCATTCCGTGGAACATGCCCTACACGCCTAGAGTTGACAACTGCACCCATGGATGACACGGCCCAGGGATGGCTGTACTGGCACACTACTGAGGGTGGTGGCTGGGGACACAGGGGCTTACGGGGGTGCCCAGCCTACAGATATCGCCCTGGCCTAGGGGGACCCACAGCCCTCCTCCCCCACCCAGACACCTCCACTGCGCGACAACAGAGTAGATTATGCTTGTACTCACCCCCTTGTGTCTGCTGTGCTGCCCTCACGCGCCCATCCAAATCAGGGTAGGCCACCGCCAGGATCCGGAACATCAGGGGGGTCAGTTGACGGCAGGCACCCCGCCTACGTTGGGAGGCCATCCCCAGCAGAGACTCGGCGGTCTTCTTGGTCCCGCGGCGGATGTCCTCCCACCTCTTGCGGCAGTGGGTGCCCCGTCGATGGTGGACCCCCAGGGTCCGGACTTCATTGGCGATGGCACGCCAAATCCCGATCTTCTCATGGGCGCGGACCTATGTGACACGTACAGGGAGGGAGAAATACCACGTTCATGTTTGTCTGCATTTTCGTTGCCAGTGGCCCAACGCCCCCCATCCCCGCCAGGCCCCCCGCAAGGCCCCCCGCCAGGCCCAACATGCCCCCCATCCCCACCAGGCCCCCCCGCCAGGCCCAACATGCCCCCCATCCCCGCCAGGCCCCCCGCCAGGCCCCCCCGCCAGGCCCAACATGCCCCCCATCCCCGCCAGGCCCCTCGCCAGGCCCAACATGCCCCCCATCCCCGCCAGGCCCCCCGCCAGGCCCCCCCGCCAGGCCCAACATGCCCCCCATCCCTGCCAGGCCCCCCGCCAGGCCCAACATGCCCCCCATCCCCGCCATGCCCCCCGCCAGGCCCAACATGCCCCCCATCCCCGCCATGCCCCCCGCCAGGCCCAACATGCCCCCCTTCCCCGCCAGGCCCCCCACCAGGCCCCCCGTCAGGCCCCCAAGCCAGCCAGTGGCCCCAAATCCATATTGAATTAAACTCACTTGTTGGTCTGGAGGACCGTAGAGTAGCGCATACTGGGGGAGGACCCCATCCACAAGTTTCTCCAACTCTTCTCCAGTGAAGGCAGGGGCCCTTTCCCCAGGCGCAGCAGCCATTGTCCCTTCCAGACCGAGGTCACAGCAACACTTGCAGTATAGGTGCTCTCCTGTGAAAGTTCAAGTCGCGAGTGAATAAGTAGATAGAAAATGGCGGTCACGCCCGCGGCGGTGCGTACCGCGGCGGTGCGTACCGCCACCGCCGGCGCCCATCGCCATTGGCTCCTGAAACCCATAGGCTTCAATGTTAACCAATGCGGCTTCGCGCCGCGGTCTTCGACCGCCGACCGCCGCGGTGTGCCACGCCAGCGCATTGACCTCACATCCCATTGTCACACTTCACAGGTCAGGCAGCCGCCATTTTGAGGGTCCACATGGCTCAATTTCAACTGCGTCACACAGGCCTAGGCCTTGCATAGCCACTCATACACGCCATTCACTGCATAGAGAATCGTTTACTGTGCAAGCTGTGAGTACGTACCTGTGGGTTGCTTGACTGTGTGCTCCATGTTGTCCTTCCTAGGCACCGTCCGCTGGGTTTGGCAAGGAGACGGATGGATCCTCCCGTGTACAGGCCGCTGGTGGACCTGTCGACAATGGAAGCACGCCACATTATCCTGACCTACCGGCTTGACCGTGCCACTATACATGAACTGTGTGCCCAGCTGGAGCCCGACCTGATGTCCCCCATCCGCCAACCGACAGGGATTCCCCCTCTGGTGCAGGTCCTGTCAGTACTCCATTTCTTGGCAAGTGGGTCATTTCAGACAACAGTGGGAATTGCTTCTGGGATGTCTCAGCCCATGTTTTCGAAGGTGTTATCCAGAGTGTTGTCTGCCCTGATGAAATACATGAGGAGCTACATCCTTTTCCCTGAGGTGGGCGAATTGGCTACAGTGAAGGGTGATTTCTATGCCCTTGGACACATTCCCAACGTCATTGGTGCCATTGATGGGACCCATGTGGCTTTGGTTCCCCCAAGAGACAGGGAGCAGTTGTACAGGAACAGAAAAAGTTACCATTCCATGAACATCCAGGTGGTGTGTTTGGCTGACCAGTACAACTCGCATGTAAATGCCAAATTCCCTGGGTCAGTGCATGACGCCTACATCCTAAGGAATAGCAGCATCCCTTACGTGATGGAACAGCTAGAGAGACACCGTGTATGGCTATTGGGGGACTCTGGGTACCCCAACCTGTCGTGGCTACTGACCCCAGTAAGGAATCCCCAGACCAGGGCAGAGGAACGGTACAATGAGGCCCATGGGCGTACTAGGAGGGTGATCGAACGCACCTTCGGCCTCCTAAAGGCCAGGTTTCGGTGCCTGCATATGACAGGTGGATCCCTAATGTACTCACCTAAGAAGGTGTGTCACATCATCGTGGCCTGCTGCATGCTTCACAACCTGGCTTTGCGCCGCCAGGTGCCTTTCCTGCAGGAGGATGGTCGAGACGGTGGTGTTGTGGCAGCTGTGGAACCTGTGGAGAGTGAAGAGGAGGAAGACGACGGGGCTGAAATAGACAACAGGGACAGAATCATTGCACAGTACTTCCAATAGGACACAGGTAACAATTCAAACATAATTTAGTAAATGTAAACTACTCTCCTGCATCTCTGCTGCCTGTCTATTTGCCCCAGTGTATGATGACTGAGTTGTGGCTTTTCCCTCCCTATTTCAGGTCTGGGGTCCCCAATACGAGTCCTGTGCTTCGTTTCCCCATGGACTACAGCTTTGTGGCAGCGGTTTGTTGACTTCACTATGTACAAGGACATATTTGCACTGTCATGTCAATTACAATATTTTGAAATCACAGCCAGACTCCAGATAGTTTTGTGCAAAATAGGTGTTTATTTCAGTGCTCAAAATGGGATGGGTGGTTTCAAGTGGGTGGGGGCTATGGTGAAGGAATGTCCATGGCAGAGTCCAGAGTAACAGTCACACAGGTGCATTGTCCATAGGCCTGTGGAGAGATGGAGCATGGGCAGTTCAAGGATGGACAGGGTGACAATGTGGGACAGTGGGATGACATCAGGTGGTATCCTTTGCTGGCAGGGGTCTTGACATCCCACTCTGTCTTCTTGCGAGATCTCAGGGCCCTCTTGCGGGGTGGTTCTTCTCCTGCAGGAGGTGGGGGTCTGGTGGGCTGCTGTTGTGCGGGGGCCTCCTGTCCACTAGCGCCGGCGGAGGTGGTTGGCTGTTCTTGGTCCAGGCTAGTGGCAGGGGCCCTTTGTTGTTGTTGAGTGTCCGTCCTGGTGTTGATGAGTTCCTGCAGCAGCCCTACCATGGTAACCAGGGTGGAGGTGAGGGCTCTGATGTCCTCCCTGTACCCCCGATAGTGTTCCTCCTGCAGTACCTAGATCTCCTGGAACCTGGCCAGTACCGTCGCCATCGTCTCCTGGGAGCGGTTGTATGCTCCCATGATGGTGGTGAGGGCCTCGTGGAGAATGGGTTCCCTGGGCCCGTCCCCCCCCTGTCGCACAGCTGCCCTCCCAGTTCCCCTGTTTCCCTGGGCCTCTGCCCCCTGGCCGGTGTGCCCACTACCACTGTCCCCAGGTCCCTGTTGTTGTTGGGGTGGTGGGTTATCCTGGGTGCCCTGTAGTGGTAGACACACCGCAGATTGACGCGCCCTGGAGACAGAGGCATGGGCCCGCTGGGTGGGAGCTGTGCTGGTGTTCCCAGAGGGGTTTGGGTCTGTAGTGGCCTGTGGCTGTCTGAGGGGAACCGACTGTCCCGAGGTCCCCGATGGTCCGGGCTGGTCATCAGTGTCCAGGTCGACAGAGCTGCTGTCATCGCTGACGGCCTCTTGGGTGGGGGGTGTGGAGAATTCTGGGCCCTCCGTGGCGGTGTGTTGGCGGTCGGGTCCTGCAGGGGTATAGAGGTATGGTTATAGTTTCAATGTGTGCCATATGGGTGTATCTGTGGGTTCCCGTGTCCCCAAGTGCTGGCATTCGTGTGTGGGGGCTTTGGTGAGGGTGGCTTGTGGGGGGGATGTGTATATGCATTGGGCATGCTTTGGTGATGGGTGTCCATGCTTAGTGGACGCATGCAGGCCTAGGTTTTGGGATGTGTGGGTTGTGATGGTGAGACATTGGCAGGGAATAGGTGTGCTGGGGGTGAGGGTGAGGATGGTGGTGGGGGTGAGGATGGTGGTGGGGGTGAGGATGGTGGTGGGGGTGAGGGTGGGGGTGAGGATGGGGGTGGGGGTGGGGGTGAGGGTGGGGTTCGAGGATGGGGGTGAGGGTTGGGGTATGATTTGGCATGCAGGTGGGGGGGAAGCAGTATTGAAGCTTCAACTTACCAGAATCCATTCCTCCAGATACTCCTGCGAGGCCGTCAGGATGCAGGATGTTCAAGACTTCCTCCTCCCATGTTGTAAATTGTGGGGGTTGAGGTGGGGGTCCTCCGCCAGTCTTCTGCACGGCGATGTTGTGCCTGGATACCATGGAACGCACCTTCCCCCGTAGGTCGTTCCATTGCTTCCTGATGTCTTCCTGATTTCTGGGGTGCTGTCCCACAGCGTTGACCCTGTCGACAATCCTCTGCCATAGCTCCGTCCTCCGGGCAATGCTGGTGTATTGGACCTGTGTGCCGAAGAGCTGGGGCTCTACCCAAACGATTTCCTCCACCATGACCCTGAGTTCTTCGTCTGAGAAGCGGGGGTGTCTTTGGGGTGCCATGGAGTGGTGTGTATGATGTGTGGGGTGGAGTATGTGTAGTTAAGTGTGTTGAGTGTGGTGGTGTGTGTTGTTTTGTGTGTGGATATTGTGTGGGTGATGGTGTAGTGTGCCTCTGTGTGATGGTGTTCTGTGATCGCTGCTGTGTCTCTCAGTGCTTCTTTTTGGATTTTGGTCGAAGGGGTTTGTGGGTGATGTGGTTGTGTCTTTTATATTGTATTGTGTGTGTGGGAGTGGTGTGTGTATGTGTATCAGGTGTTTGGAATTCAAATCATCCAATGTGGCTGAGTTTTGTTCGTTTGGGTGTATTCTGACCGCGGCGGTGTGTACCGCCAATGGAAAACCGCGTTTGAAAGACCGCCGCGTGGATTCGTGGGTCGTAATGGCATGGGCGTATTTCTGTTGGCGTGACGGTGGAGGTTTGGTCACCTCCACTTTTCCGCCGACCGCTGGTCTGGCGGTCTGTTGTGGCTGTCGGATTTTCGGAGGTTTGGCTGCTGCGGGTCAGAATGACCGTGGCGGATTACCGCGACCGCGGCGGAATTATGGAGGATTTCTGACCGGCGGTAGGCGCGTTTTACCGCCGAGGTCAGAATGACCACCTAAGTCTTGCGACTTAACATGAGCATTGCATTTCACCACAGCAATTTCAAGAGGCAACTGAATTGCGTATAACAATTCCTTAATTATTTCACCATTTTTCACTGGAGAACCAGAAGAGGTCAGGAAACCTCTCTGGGACCATAGCTGGCCAAAATCATGGACAATTCTAAATCTGTATCTGCTGTTAGTATAGATAGTCACTTTTAGGTTCTCAGCGGCATGCTCTAGTAAGAGCAATTAATTCAGCCATTTGAGCAGAGTATACTCTTTCGAGCCAAGATGCTTCCAGGATACTGGATATTGTACACACAGAGTATCCAGCTCTCAGCACTCCCACTGAGTCTCTCAGACATGAACCATCAACAAAGATAATGTAATCGTTTTCCTCTAATTGGGTATCTTTAAAGTCAGGTCTCGGTTTGGTGCACAATTCTGTTACCTCAAGACTATCATGTTCTACTTCCTCAGCATCATCGATATCTGTCTTTTCAGTAGGAAGCAAAGTTGCCGGGTTTAACACAGTACATCTTTTTAAAGACACATTGGGTTACCCCAGTATAATAGTTTCATACTTAGTCATGCGGGCATTTGTCATATGCTGGGTCTTAGTTCGTGTGAGTAATATTTCAACTGAGTGTGAGACCATTACTGTTAAGGGATGTCCCATCACTATGCCTTCACACTGTGTAAGGCTTTGACCAACTGCTACAACTGCATGCAAACAACCCGGTAAGGCTGCTGCGACTGGGTCCAAAGTAGCTGAAAAATATGCTACTGGGCGGTTTGCACCTCCATGGACCTGTGTCAAGACAGACAAAGAACAAGCATCACGTTCATGACAAAACAGTACAAATGGCTTTGTGTAGTCAGGCATACCTAAGGCTGGAGCCCTGCACATGCTCTCTCTCAATTCCATGAATGCCTTCATTTCTTTCTCGGACATAGTCAGAGTACCCGGGCCATCTATGATCTCCTTGACAGTCAACCTTACCAAAGGCTTTGAGATAATCGAGAAGTTGGGAATCCACTGACGACAGTAGCCCATCATTCCCCAAAATATCCTTACATCTCTCTTGGATGTCGGGGGATTCATCTGCAATAAGTCTGTCACTCTTTCTTTAGATATTTTCCTCGACCCTTTCTCAATTAGATGGCCTAAGTACTTCACCTCTTTCTGACAGTACTGTAACTTCTTTGGGGACACTTTGGGGGTCATTCTGACCCTGGCGGTCGGTGATAAAGCGGCGGCCAAGCCGCCAACAGGCTGGCGGTCCAAAAAATGGAATTCTGACCCTGGCGGGAACCGCCAACAGAGCCCGCCACTTTAACACTCCGACCGCCACGGCGGGACACACAAACAGCGCGGCGGTCACCGCCAACAGGCAGGCGGCAGACAATGTACCGCTCTCCCTATCACAACTCACCAACCCGCCACCTTTTCCGGGGCGGGAGCCCCGCCGATAAAAACATGGCGGAAACAGACTACGAACGGGAAAACGCTCACCTCTATACACTCCACGAGGACGGAGGACAGCATGGAGCCCGAATTGAACATCCTACCTGCTCTCGTCTACCTGCTCATCTACCACGAGTACGAACTCCGGCGCAGACGACAACGGTGAGTACCGCACCTACGACACAGGGGGGGGGAGGAGGAAGGGTTACGGGCACACACATACGCATTACACCCACCCCCCAACTATCTACACACCAATGCAGAGCACCAAGTTAAAGTGACCCCACCCAAACCCCCCGGAATAACGAAAAGATATGATTAAAGTGAGAAACAACATTTATGTAAAAAATAGGTTCATTGAAGTCATGGTAAAATGGGAAAATGAAACAAAAAAATCCAAGTGTAAACATTGCGTAACCGATGAATAGAGGCAAAAAGTCCTGCACAGTCACTGAAATTGCAAATGTCCGTGGGCCAAAGTGTATCAACACATGGGCAAAGCCCACACAGGAGACCTGAGTCAGTTGGAGAGAACATTGCAGGGGCATCAGATGATAAAACTACAGGCACCTCAGGGGGAAGGGAAGGGGGGGCACCACAGCCACATGAGTCCACGACGCCAGATCCAAGAAGGGGCCACCATGCCCACTGTTCAATCCTGGGGAGTGCAAAGCCACAGTCTCTCAAGTCTCTACAGTGGGAGGCTTGCCCACTGTGATATCCTGGGGAGTGCAAAGCCACAGTCTCTCAAGTCTCACAAGTGGGTGGCTTGCCCACTGTCATATCCTGGGGAGTGCAAAGCCACAGTCTCTCAAGTCTCACAAGTGGGTGGCTTGCCCACTGTCATATCCTGGGGAGTGCAAAGCCACAGTCCATCAAGTGGATAACAGTCTCCACAGGCAATGGAGGAGGCAGGGTGGCCCGAGTGCAGCGTGAACATTAGCACGACACAGAACCAGCACTGTCATTGGGCCAGCGGTGCCTGAGACGGCGGGGCCCAGCGGAGCGGTGCTTGAGACGGCGGGGCCCAGAGGAGCGGTGCTTGAGACGGCGGTGCCCAGCGGAGCGGTGCTTGACAGGAAGGGCCCAGCGGAGCGGTGCTTGAGATGAAGGGCCCAGCGGAGCGGTGCTTGAGACGGCGGGGCCCAGCGGAGCGGTGCTTGAGACGGCGGGGCCCAGCGGAGCGGTGCTTGACAGGAAGGGCCCAGCGGAGCGGGGCTTGAGAAGGCGGGGCCCAGCGGAGCGGTGCTTGAGACGGCGGGGCCCAGCAGAGCGGTACTTGAGACGGCGGGGCCCAGCGGAGCGGTGCTTGACAGTAAGGGCCCAGCGGAGCGGGGCTTGAGACGGCAGGGCCCAGCGGAGTGGTGCTTGAGACAGCGGGGCCCAGCGGAGCGGTGCTTGACAGGAAGGGCCCAGCGGAGCGGTGCTTGAGATGAAGGGCCCAGCGGAGCGGTGCTTGACAGGAAGGGCCCAGCGGAGCGGGGCTTGAGACGGCAGGGCCCAGCGGAGCGGTGCTTGAGACGGCAGGGCCCAGCGGAGCGGTGCTTGACAGGAAGGGCCCAGCGGAGCGGTGCTTCAGATGAAGGGCCCAGCGGAGCGGTGCTTGACAGGAAGGGCCCAGCGGAGCGGGGCTTGAGACGGCAGGGCCCAGCGGAGCGGTGCTTGAGACGGCGGGGCCCAGCGGAGCGGTGCTTGACAGGAAGGGCCCAGCGGAGCAGTGCTTGAGACGGCGGTGCCCAGCGGAGCGGTGCTTGAGACGGTGGGGCCCAGCGGAGCGGTGCTTGACAGGAAGGGCCCAGCGGAGCAGTGCTTGAGATGGCGGGGCCCAGCGGAGCGGTGCTTGTGTTGAAGGGCCCCTGTTCAGCGGTGCTCCTCCCGGCGGTGCCCTGTTCAGCGGTGCCTTTCTGCACGGTGGGGCCCTGTTCAGCGGTGCCTTTCTGGACGGCGGGGCCCTGTTCAGCAGTGCCTTTCTGGACGGCGGGGCCCTGTTCAGCGGTGCTTGTTCTGTAAGTCAATGGAGTCAGACCTGGCCACGACTCCCTGCTCAGTCGCCCTCCGACCGTGCAGTTGCTGGACCCTTCGGTGACGGTGTGCCCTTGGGTGTCCTCCCTCACACCCGAGATGGGGCTTGTGGGGCCCTCCTGGTCCGCGCTCCTGCTGGCTGACTTCTCTGCCCTGCTGCCCTTGCCCTCCTTCGATCTGGCTCTCTGGCCCTTGCCTCCCCTGGATGTTGTGGCAGGTGAAGTGGCAGAACTTTGGTCCTTGGGGGCAGCCGTGTCAGTCGTCCCGCGGCGTCCCCTTACTTTACGGGTCCTCTTTCCATGGGGGGGGCTGGCTGTCCCCTTGCTGCTGACCGATGTATCACTGCTGGCAAAGGGGGGACTCCAGAAGCCATGCACTACGGTGACCCTTGAAGCCGGGCTGGTGGTGGCTGAGGCGCTCCTGGGACTCTTAGCAGATGGAGGGGGGGGGGTCAGGGGAGGGAAAGAGGTCAAGAGTGGAGAGGTAAACTTTTTTAGGACCAGGGTAAAGGGTAGGTGTAGTGGTTATGGGAGTGGAGGAAGAGGAGGTGGTTGTAGGAGAGTCAGGTGTGCTGTCCTTGGGTGAAGGTGCATGGGCTGGAGGCTGTCGTGAGGTGCTTGGCTGTTGGGTGGGTGGCTGCCTGCGTTTGTGTGTCTTGGAAGAGGGGGTGACAGACACAGTGGGAGAGGACACAGGGGACGTGTAAATGGCAGTGGGGGTGGTGACTGCACGTGTGCGGACTGTACTGGAGGGTGTGCTGGTGATGGAAGTACTGGCTGTTGGTGGTGTGCATGCAGGTGTGAGTAGAGACGTCACATGGAGGGAGGAGGGAGACGAGGAGGTGGGGGACACAGAGGTGGTAGTGGCTGTGGCATGTCTGCATCTGGGTGTTGCTTGGGTGAATGTTTGTGTGATCTGTGGTGCTTATGTCTGGATGAGCTGCCCTTGGGTGTTGAGGTGTGTGCAGGCTGGTCTGATGGTGTGGGTGGGATAGGCAGAGGAACAGGAGACAGAGACAGGCTGGAGGCAGTTAGAAGAGGGAGGCTGGAAACAGGGACAATGGCTGCCGTCAGTGCTGAGGCCAGAGCATTGAACGATCGTTGATGGGCAGCCTGACCCGAATGAATGCCCTCCAGGTATGCATTGCTACGATGCACCTCCCTCTCTACCCCCTGGATGGCATTCAAAAGGGTAGACTGCCCAACAATGATGGTCTGTAGGAGGTCAATGACCTCCTCACTGAGGGCAGCAGGGGTAACAGGGGCAGGGCCTGAGGTGCCTGGGCGAAGGAGACGCCCGCCTTCTTGGGCGAGCAGGCACGGAGCGAAGGCGGAGGGGCAGCTGGGAGGGCGGAGCTGGTGCGCGGGGTGGCGGCTGTACCTGTAGAGGCGGGGGGCACGGATGTTGCCGCCACCGCTAGGGAGCTCCCATCCGAGGACGTGCCGCTGGTGTCACCACAGCTCCCCGTAGTGAAGCTCCCCTCGCCCTCCGTATCACTGGTGGCCTCGGTGTCTGTGCCATGGCCCACCGGGGCCTGGTGAGTTGCAGCTCCCTCGTGCTCCGGTGCCAATTCTCCTCCGCCTGATGATGCTAATGCACACATGCACAAGAAGATAAAGAAAAAGGGTGGGGGGAGACATAAAAACAGGTTGAGTGCATGCATTGTCAACACCGTTGGCGGAGAGGACAGACACAGGAGCCTCATGCACTAAGCCGCACAATCGGGGTACACTACTCAGTACTTGTGACTAGGCCAACAGGTCTAGGGACAACAAACGCGCACATGGGTGATGCAGGACCATGGATAGCTGTACTTGTCACCCTACAGAGGTGGGGGGCGGAGGCACAGGGACATGGCTAAAGCAGAGGACTACACTACAGAAAGCGCCCTGGCCTAATGTCACCCACAGCCCTCTTCCCCCACCCAGACACCTCCACTGCGCGTAAAGATAGCTGAATGTGCTGGTACTCACCCCCTTGTGTCTGCTGTGATGTCCTCACGCGCCCATCCAAATCGGGGTAGGCCACCGCCAGGATCCGGGACATCAGGGGGGTCAGGGTACGACTGGCACCCCTCCTAGGTTGGGAGGCCATCCCCAGCAGTGACTCAGCGGTCTTCCTGGTCCCGCGGCGGATGTCCTCCCACCTCTTGCGGCAGTGGGTGCCCCGTCTGTTGTGGACCCCCAGGGCCCGGACTTCCTTGCCGATGGCACGCCAAATGTCGACTTTCTGATGGGCGCTGACCTATTTGACATGTACAGGGTGGAAATTGAAATATCATAAATTTTCCGCATGATAGATGCGATTGGCCCCCCCTCCCCAACCTTGCCATGTGGCACATGCTCTCATCTGTCGTGCCTTGCACTCGTCATTGTCTCCCCACCCCACCATCTTACATCCACCATACACAACCCAGGCATAGCCCATTCAACGTGCACACAGTGTACATACCTGTTGGTCTGGAGGACCGTAGAGTCGCGCATACTGGGGCAGGACCCCATCCACAAGTTTCTCCAACTCTTCTGTAGTGAAGGCAGGGGCCCTTTCCCCAGTCGCAGCAGCCATTGTATCTCCCAGACCGAGGTCACAGCAGCACTTGCAGTATAGGTCCTCTCCTGTGGATGATCAGGTCTCGAGTGATTAACCAGATAGAAAATGGCGGTCACGGCCGCCGCGGCGCGTACCGCCGCGGTGCGTTCCGCGACCGCCGGCGCAGCTAGTCATTGGCTCGTGAAACCCATAGGGTTCGATGTTAACCAATGCTGCTTTGCGCCGCGGTCTTCGACCGCCTACCGCCACGGTGTGTCACACCAGCGCATTGACCTCACATCCCACTGTCACACTTCTCAGGTCAGGCAGCCGCCATTACAAGGGCCCACAGGGCTTAATTACTACTGCGTCACACAGGCCTAGGCCTTGCATTGCCACTCATACAAGCCATTCAATGCATTGAGAATCGTGTACTGTGCAAGCTGTAGTTACGTACCTGGGGTTGCTTGACTCTGTGCTCCATGTTGTCCTTCCTAGGCACCGTCAGCTGGGACTTGCGAGGAGAAGGATGAATCCTCCCGTGTACCGACCGCTGGTGGACCTGTCGACAATGGAGGAACGTCATATAATACTTCGCTACCGACTTGATCGAGCCACTATACATGAACTGTGTGCCCAGCTGGAGCCAGCACTGATGTCCCCCATCCGCCAACCCACAGGAATTCCCCCTCTGGTGCAGGTTCTGTCAGTCCTCCATTTTTTGGCAAGTGGGTCTTTTCAGACAACAGTGGCCATGTCATCAGGGATGTCTCAGTCTATGTTTTCTAAGATTTTGTCCAGAGTGTTGTCTGCCCTGACGAAATACATGCGAAGCTACATTATTTTCCCTGAGGAGGGTGATTTGGCCACTGTGAAGGCTGACTTCTATGCCCTCGGACATATCCCCAACATCATTGGTGCCATTGATGGGACCCATGTGGCCTTAGTACCCCCAAAAGACGATGAGCAGGTGTACAGAAACAGGAAAAGTTACCATTCGATGAATGTCCAGGTGGTCTGTTTGGCTGACCAGTACATCTCCCATGTAAATGCCAAGTTCCCTGGGTCAGTGCATGACGCGTATGTTATGCGAAATAGCAGCATCCCTTATGTTATGGACCAGCTACAGAGACACCGTGTGTGGCTAATAGGTGACTCTGGTTACCCCAACCTGCCTTGGCTACTGACCCCAGTGAGGAATCCCCGGACCAGGGCAGAGGAACGGTACAATGAGGCCCATGGGCGATCTAGGAGGATCATAGAAAGGACCTTCGGCCTCCTGAAGGCCAGGTTTAGGTGCCTGCATATGACAGGGGGATCCCTAATGTACTCACCCAAGAAGGTGTGCCAGATCATCGTGGCCTGCTGTATGCTTCACAATCTTGCATTGCGACGCCAGGTGCCTTTTCTGCAGGAGGATGGTCCAGATGGTGGTGTTGTAGCAGCTGTGGAGCCTGTGGAGAGTGAAGAGGAGGAAGACGAAGAGGACGACACAGACAACAGGGACAGAGTGATACTGCAGTATTTTCAGTAGCACCCAGGTAAGAATCCCCCACGCCTTTTTACATTGACTTCTGGCCTCCTGCATCTCTACTTTCTGTGTTTCCCCCCAGTTCCTTTCAACTGAATTGTGACTTTCCCTTGGCTTTTCAGAGCTGTCTGACCCACTGCGTGACTTCTGGTTTGTTCGGCCATGGAGTAAAGCACATTGACATTGGTATGTTGTCATCACAATGTAACTGAACAATTTTGAACCGTTATGTGTAATACATTTGTTAAGAATACAAGCAGACTCCTGAGTGTTTTAAGTGCAATTAGAGATTTATTTAAAGTGCTACATATAGGTCCATGATAGTAAAACGGTGATGGGTGGGGGTGGAGTGATGTCCATGGCAGAGTCCAGTTCTCGGTCGCACAGGTGCATTGTCCATATGCCTGTGGAAGGATGGAGCAGGGGCAGTTCAAGGTTGGACATGGTGACGATGTGGGACAGTGTAATGACATCCGGGGGGATCTTAGGCTGGCGGGGGTCTTGGCATCCTACTCTGTCTTCCTTTGTGATCTCAGGCTCCTCTTGCGGGGTGGTTGATCTTCAGCAGGAGGTGGGGTTCTGGTGGCCCGTCGTTGTGTGGGGGCCTCCTGTCCACTAGCGCCGGCGGAGGTGGTAGGCTGTTCCTGGTCCGGGCTGGTGACAGGGGCCCTTTGGGGTGCCACATGGTCCCGCAATGTGGTGACTATTAGGTTCAGGGCCTGGACGATGTTCCTGAGCTCCTCTCTGTACCCCATGTACCGTTCCTCCTGCTGTGCCTGGATCTCCTGGAACCTGGCCAGTACCGTCGCCATCGTCTCCTGGGAGCGGTGGTATGCTCCCATGATGGTGGTGAGGGCGTCTTGGAGAGTCGGTTCCCTGGGCCTGTCCTCCCCCCCCTGTCGCACTGCAGCCCTCCCAGTTGCCCTGTTTCCCTGGGCCTCTGTCCCCTGGACGGTGTGCCCACTACCACTGCCCCCAGGTCCCTGTTGTTGTTGGGGTGTTGGGTCAGCCTGGGTGTCCTGTAGTGGTGGACACACCGCTGATTGACCTGTCCTGGAGACAGAGGAATGGGCCCGCTGGGTGGGAGCTGTACTGATATTCCAAAGGGGGTTAGGTCTGCTGTGGCCTGTGTCTATGTGTGGGGAATCGACTGTCCAGAGGTCCCCGATGGTCCGGGCTGGTCATCAGGTTCCAGGTCGACAGAGCTGCTGTCCTCACTGCGGGCCTGTTCTGGGGGTGGGATGGACATATCTGGACCCTCCTGGCCGGTGTGTTGGCGTTCGGGCCCTGCAGGGGTGAAAGAGTATGGTTATTGCTTCTGTGTGTTCCATGGTGTGCGATTTGTGGGTGCCCTTGTCCCCCAGTGCTGGCATTCCCTTGTGGCAGGAGTTGTGAGGGTGGTTTGTGGGGGGGATGGGTATGTGCAGTGGTCATGCATAGGTGATGGGTGTCCATGGTTTGTGTTGGCATTCAGGGTTTGGTTTTGGGTTGGGTGGGTTGTGCTGGTGAGACATTGGCAGGGAGGATGTGTGCTGGGGGGCTGGGGGTGAGGGTGGGGGTGTGGGTTGGCATGCTGGTGGTTGGGGGGGGTGGAGTAGTTGAGACTAGACTTACCAGAGTCCATTCCTCCACCTACTCCAGCGAGGCCCGCAGGATGCAGGATGTTAAGGACCTCTTGCTCCCATGCTGTGAATTCGGGAGGGGTGGGTGGTGGTCCGCCGCCAGTCCTCTGCACAGCGATGTTGTGTCTGGAGACCATCGACCGTACCTTCCCCCGTAGGTCGTTCCATCGCTTTCGGATGTCTTCCCAGTTTCTGGGATGCTGTCCCACAGCGTTGACCCTGTCGACGATCCTCTGCCATAGCTCCGCCTTCCTGGCTATTGTGGTGTGTTGCACCTGTGTGCCGAAGAGCTGGGGCTCTACCCTTATGATTTCCTCCACCATGACCCGGAGTTCTTGGTCCGAAACCCTGGGGTGTCTTTGGGGTGCCATGGGGTGGTGTGGATGAGGTGTGGGGTGGTGTTTGTGGTGATGTGAGTGGTGGTGTGTGGTGATGTGTGCGTAGATGTGGTGTGGTTGATAATGTTGGGTTCCTGTGTGTGTTGGGGTTTTCGATTGCTGTGCTTGCTCTCTCTCTCTCTATCGCCTTCTCTCCGATTTCCAAATAGTGGGGGTTTGTGGGTGATGTGGGTGTGTGTTTTATAGTTGCTTGGATGTGTGGGGGTGGTGTCTGTATGTGTATCAGGTGTGTGTATTTCAAATTGTCCAATGTGGCTATGTTTTGGAGCTGGGTGTGTATTTTGACCGCGGCGGTGTGTACCACCAATGGAATACCGCGGTTGAATGACCGCCGCGTGGATTCGTGGGTCGTAATGGCATGGGCGTGTTTGTGTTGGCGTGGCGGTGGAGGTTTGGTCATCTCCAGTTTATCGCTGCCCGCTGATGAGGCGGCCTTCCGTGGATGTCGGGTTTTTGGCGGCTTGGCAGTTGTGGGTCAGAATGACCGTGGCGGGTTACCGCGGCCGCGGCGGTAGAATGGCGGTCTTCTGACCGGCGGTAAGACCCTTTTACCGCCGAGATCAGAATGACCCCCTTTATGTATTTCCCAAATGATTCAGTAAGGCAATTGTGTCATACCTGCAGTCATCTTTCGTTTTGGACGCAATCAATAAGTCATCAATGTACTGCACTAAAGTCGAATTAAAAGGCAGTTCTAATGATTCCAAGTCCCTCTTCAACATCTGATTGAAGATGGAAGGCGATTCTGAAAACCCTTGAGGAATTCGACACCAACTGTAAACCTTGTCCAGGAATTTGAAACTGAAGAGAAATTGACTATCCTCATGAAGAGGCACGGAAAAGAATACTTGTGACAGGTCCACAACCGTGAACCACTCTGCATCACATGGAACCTGAAACATGATCACGGCTGGATTTGGCCCTATAGGGCAACATTTTACCACTATCTTGTTCATTTTTCTCAGGTCTTGGACAATTCAAACTTTCCCACAAGGCTTTCTCAGTCCCATTATTGGCGAATTACATGGGCTGCTCAAAACTTCTCTTAAGACCCCTTGCGTCACAAACTCTGCAATTATCTGCGTCACTTGTATAAGGACATCTTGTGCCATGTGGTACTGTGGTACCTGGGGAAACACCGCATTGGGCTTCACCTCTACTTTGACTGGTTCTACTCCCTTTATCAATCCCATTTCTTTTCCTGTCAAGTCCCACTCCTTCTCTGTCACCCTTTCCTGTAAATCGGTTGGCAAATCGGCCATTGTGAACATCGGGAAGAAGCTTATCAAAGGGTATTCCTCATCTGCGGTCTCTGGTTCTGAGATCTGACCATCGTCCCCCTCTTCATCACTGTTTGTTTGCACCTCAATCCCTTCATTAGAAAAGGTGATCGAACACCTTGTCTTACACAGTAAGTCTCTTCCCAGTAGGGATACAGGGCTTGAATTACAGACTACAAACCTATATAAACCCTGGAAGGTACCATTCTCAACTTGGACCGGGTCTGTAATCGGATTTGTCAGGAGCTGATTTACTACTCCTACCACCTTTATGGTACGCCCCGAAAGCGGCAATTTTGGAACCTCTGCACTTCTGACTGTAGAGTGTGTAGCTCCTGTATAAACTAGGAACAAAGCCTTGTGGCCCATCACCTTCCCCTGCACATAAGGTCCCCTCTCATCTACTTCTAGGAACGCTGCAAGCCTACACTCCTCACTATCTGAACAATCATCCAGCCAATCATCGTTTATTCCATCCTCACCACGCAATGGGAACTGTTGTACTGTATTATTTTGACTCATTGGTTGGCCCGTGACCTGTTGAGGAAGCATCACCTGTTGCTATCTCATCAGAGCTAAGAGCAACTGCATTCTCTGTCTAGGTACCATGGGAACCTGCTGTTGTATTTGCTGCAACTGTGCTGGTTGAACTTGGGGCATTTGCATTTGTTGCATAGGCTGGAGACCCTGCATCTGAACCATATTATTCTGAATGTTCAGATTTTGACCCCTCATTCTTGGACCCCTCACATTTTGAAATGGACCTACATCATTGGTTTGGTGAACTGCACCATCCTGCACCATCATTGGGCACTCCCGCTTCCAGTGTCCCCCGCCCCTGCACGCATGGCATGGTAACATCTTTTTCATCCCTTGCACATCATTTTGAACCACAACAGTATTCAAGTCTGGACCACGGTTCACAAAACCTTCCTGACCTCTGCCTCTTTGTTGCATCTGAAACATTCCGTTTCCTTGAGGTTACTGTTGTACCACCTGCTGTACTCCATTTCCCTGCATCCCTGCCTGAGCTGCCTTAATTTGCATCACCATCTCCTTCTCTTTCAGCCTTCTCTGCTTCAATTCAATCTCATCGCTGCAGTATTTCGCATACTGCAATACCTCATCAATCGGTTTCGCTTGCCAACAGATCAAATGATTCTTAATCATCTGGCTAATCTCCGGCCTCAGTCCTTCAACAAACCTGAACACAAGATGATTCATGTCTTTCGGCTCTATAACCTCCGTACCACTGTAATGTTTGAACGCCTTTAGCAACCTCTCATAGTAAACATGTATCGACTCTTTGCCTTCCTGTGCCGTTCGATCAATTTTCTGCCAATCAGTGACTTTCGGCGACACCTTTTGTTTTAAAAACTCAATCACCTTATGGTAGTACCTCATCACATCAGGAGACGGTGCTCCAGTATTCTTGTCCCTTGCTGGTTCCTCTGTCGGCCAATCCACACCCCTCTTGCATTCAAGCCACAAATCAGCTGGATCTATAATCTCAAACATTGTATTCAAGTCTTCCCAGAGACATTTCACAAGCTTTACAAACCTGTCCGTCTGCTGGTACCACTCTATTGGCTTTTCCCTCAACCTGGGATAATCATTCGTGAATCACAGAATGTCACCTCTAGACCATGGTACATGGACTAGAACCCCTCCAGCTGTTTCTTTCATTGGTAAAATTTTTATGGTTCCCATGTCTGGTGCAGTTTTCGCTTGCTTCGGTTCTGGGCAATCACCTTTCCCTTTATCTCTTTTCTTTGCCCATCTGCCTTCCCACTTCTCTAATGCTCCCCAAACTTGAGCACTCTGTAGTATCTCTTTGAGGTGTGCTTTCAATCCAGTAGTCCTCATATGGTTAAAATCTTTGTTTTCGAAGTCTAACCTATAACTCCTCTTCAAATGCTTAGTATTATCCAAGTCTATGCCGCATTTGTCCGCTGCATTCGCTAACCTCTGGTGTGTCTTATTCACTTCTTTGGTTATTTTCGGGCACAGAAACCTCAATTCCGCTTCAGTGTATGGTTCTGATCTGTTCACTCCCATAGTTCCTTCAACTGATTCTGCTGCTTCCACACCCAACCTTATAAAGTTAGGTATTCCTCTCTCTCTGCTCGTTCTGTTGTTACAGGAGTGGTCTGTGGAGTGCTAAGCTTGTCTAACCACTCAGTCAACTTTTGCGCAGTTAAGCCCTGCAACAAAATATTTCCAGCCTGCACTGTTGGTGCTTGTAATGTGTTTGCACTCAGCACCTGTGGTGTCAGTAAACCCAAACCTGCTTGTCTCATTGTCTCTAAAGGAACCCCCGTCTGACTAAAGTCCAACAAGGACCTAGATCCCTCGACTGTCTGTTCTCCCTGTGTCATCCCTTGGGAGTTTCCTGTGAACCTTCCTCTTATGACCTCTTGAGTCATCACTCCTTGATCGCATACACTAGGCTTTGCCTGCGCATATAGCGGTACTGGTGAGCCAACAGTAATCAGCAATGATATAGCAGCTGGTGCCTGTCCGCTTCCCAATCCCTGTGGAGCTTTAACTCCCATAGCTTGATTCATCATAGGTGCTGTAACTGACTGCGGTCCTGTGACCGAAGTGTAATTCGGGACCATCTGTGGCTGTGGCTGGGGCAGCAATTGTGGAATTGGCTCAATCTGCATTAATTTTAACCTTGTGCGTCCCAGGTCAGGCGGAACCATCAAACTTGTAGTTGTCTCTAATACTGGGACATCGGGGTAGAGCCTCTGAATTGGCGGTGGCTGCAACTGTATCTGTGTGTCTGGTGCGGTGGATACACTAGCACCATTCTGTATCGGAGCTGATGCAGTAACATTATTTGGCTGTGCTGCGCTTGCAGTTCCCTGATTCTGTGTCGTATTTACAAGACCTGCACTAGTACTCTGTCTATTGTCATTTATGGCATATGGTGGCGGTCGATCATGTAACAATTGATTAAGAAACTCATCGTCATCTGAATCATCTGCATCTGCCCAAGATTTCTGAGTCTCCTTTTGCCTACTAGACCCCTTGTCTGTTTTACAAGTTGCCTTTCTCCCTTGTGTTTCGGCTTCTTGAGTTATTGCCGGAAACATCCTAACTCCGTCTATTATTTCCTATCTCCACATCCTGGTCTCACTATCCCATCTAGCCTTTGCTGGAGTCTTCTCTGCTTTCTTCATTCTCCTCTCAAATTTTTGTCGCTCTTTCTGAATTGCTGCCAATTCCAAAATTGATAATGCCTCAAACTGAGCTGGTCTCGGGCGGCTTCTGCTCACTTAACACTCTCTGCAAATTTTCCAGAATCCTTATATTGAACGTTCCTTGCTCCGGAAACGCCAAACATCCCTCCTTTTCTGTCATTTTGCACCATTGCTTTAGCCAAAGACTCCCTTCTCCTCCATGACCACATAAGCTGGAGTATCCTCTGGCGATGTAGGCTCCCCCACACTCGCTGTAATGTATGTATCTCCTCTCAAAGCACTCTTTAAAGCTTTGAAAAACATCATTTTTGCATCTTCTATTTTGTTTAGAATCTAATCAGGAAGTGACTTTAATTCCCAGAACACTCTTCGCCTACCTTCTCAACCAATTGCCTCTCACGGACGGCTGCCAATCCGTGCGTGACCCCTCTCGGCAACTGACCTATCCCAGCGTGGCTCCAATGACGTCACACTCACACACACTGCGGCTGACAAAGTCTTGGGGCTTGTCTTCCTTACTCTCTATTCACACAAAACTAATGCAATATATTGCGAGCACCTTATCAACAAAAACAAATTTGTCGGTTTACTACAGGAAGGGTAACACAATCGCTTCAGAACTTTATAGAGATTTCACTTAGAGCCTCGGCCGCTACTCTCTATTTCTCAGATCCTGCACTCGCAAGCAGAATTCGACCCGCAAATTCTACTCTCGACTTGTCAATGGTTCGTTCTAGTGCACTTTAGAACTTGCCAAATCTCTATCGAAGGTTTCACTCACACAATTTCACTCAAACTGGACTCGTCAACCACGCCCGATTGACCTATTAAACCGCACAAATTACAACATAAACCAAGTGTCTCATACACTTATCAATATACTCCGGAGTCTTAGACCACGCCGGGTCTGTACATCACCAACAACCACGTGGACAATTTTTTTGAGCATAAAGCGCCACACTCACATGAAGTTCGCTGACTTCCCTACTCTCATACTGTGGAGACCACACACTCCTACTAAAACATTACCTGGCCTAAATTCTCACAATCCTCACAATTCACCTGCGGTATGCATAAGCTGAGCAAGCGCAAATTCTACACCACACATACTATCACTAGAACGCCGAGAACATACCCAACTCACTTCGGCAAGCTCAAAGATTCCGGGAAAGTCATTTGGGATTTAGGGGCACATCATCCCTCCAATTTGCATTATTTCAAAAACAATTTTAAACAATGGTCCCTCGTCCTAGGGCCCCAAAGGGCCTAAACCTTCCTCTGCTACCAGAACTGCTAACGTGTCCCAATCTAGATAATTTATTCACTCTGGGACTCATTTTAGGCCGATGGATATTTTGACCCTGATTGAAGTCTCCTTAAGACGAGATAACTAGTCAACATGTCAATCAATAATCAATAACCTCATCAATAATCACAGTAACAAATCAATTAAAGCAATCAGTAACGTCAATAAGTTTGAAACACACCATGACCTTTCGGCCATGAATAACCACACAGAGTTTAGTACGATTTATGATATTCATTCCCTATTGATTACACTCTACTAGTAGGTTTATTAGTCTCAAACCCAAGAAACACATCAGCACTGTCATAATATGGCAACTCGAACAAGATTTCATCAAAGCAAAGATCATGTACATTAGAACATAGCACAACGTCAACATGGGTTAACCTTAGCAGAGTATCATTAGTGCATTGTTCAACAAAGAATAAATTCAGTCATTTGTCTATTTACGTCCGTTTAATGAATTCCTTAACTAACCTCGAATTAGCATTAGCATGTTGGGCTTCATGCAAAACAATTTAGCGACATCAATTTAGAAAACATCTAGCTATGGTCTCTGTCAAAAGAAGCAGTTGGAACCTAGAAAGAAAAGGCAAATAGACAATCACAATTTCATCATCATATAGTTACCCTCCGTAATGGGTCAGCATACAGAGTCAGTCTTCGTCCTCAGGACATCAGTTGGTTCGCCATCAGCCAGGAAACACCGCAAAGTTCAGCAAGATCAGGAAAAGGGGATACGTCCCTCATAAGGAGGAAAAGTATAGAATCGGGCAAGGCAAAGTAAGGATGGTTTGAGGAATCACAGCAAAGTCTTTAGGCAGAGTATCAAAGTGACAGCATGCAATGGCAAATTGGCTTGTAGTGGCTAGAAGTAGCTGGTAATAGCTCGTGTCCATAGTTTTTATATCAATCTTGTGGTACAGTCCCCTAATTTCCAATTGGGCAAGGTTTAGCACACGATCATCTCCATCCAATAGTCCATCGGTCACCACCTTTCAATTGTCACCCCATAACAGTTCTCCCGTAGTTTATTAGCTCCTGTGATTGACGTCTCCAGCGGGTAAAATGTCCGGTATGATTTCATGTTCTCGTGGTCCTCTCACAGACCCAGTCAGTAGTTCCATTGTCTATTCCAGTTAAGGCGACCTTGTACCTGTTGCAAGTTTACACTGTTGCATTCGGCAAGAATGTCTCCTTGAGCAAGTCGAGTTTCATGAGAATGAATTTACTACGGTTACACTTATCTTCTAGCTTCTGGAAAAGTACAACTACATGTCCTTCAGCAAGTCAGCACACTGCATGTTAGAAAAACACATTTAATATGAAACAGGCCGGTAGGCCTTGACTCATGCTAACTAAGGCCTAGTGAATTAATTAGCAAAACCGTAACGTATAACTCTTAATACTAATACAAATCATACATTAGTGCATTATTATTTCATTATTAGTCAATTTCATTAATCATCGTATATAATGGTGGTCACTCCCCGTGGGCACATTTCGGACTCACGTTTAGTAAAACACATTAATACATTTTCTATGCGGCATTATTATGCATTAGTTCATAAACATTTCATGCTAATCTTCATTATAAAAAACACACTCTAACAGTAGTCTCTAAAGAATTGTTAATCTCTACAGTATGGTTGGCTCCACTAATCTCATAAACAATCACACCCACAAATAACAATAAGCATATTATCACACTCGCTACCGCCAAACCAATACCTACACACTTGCAACGGCTAATTCTACTGTTTTTGTTACTAAAGTTTCTCATGGTCTTTGAAGAATCAGGAAAAATAAAATGAAAAAACAAACAAATCCAAAACTTTTCACAAACAAATCCCTCCTAAATTATTATATATTTTTTTCAAATGTTAATTCACACACGACAATCAAATCCGGTATAGCAACGTATCAAAATCAGTATCTCAATTTGTCAAAATCAGTTATCCATGTCTCTTTTAAGCACGACTTTTCAATTTTTGTTCCTTTCTATTTCAGCTTTCTCACAATCATACACTGTTGTTCTTCACATGCCAAAATGAAAATTTTCAATGTCTCTATCAAAACAATAACTCAAAAATTCTCCTTGCCATTCATTAGTAGTTCCATATGCCCATTCTTGACCAGAATATCTTTTGCATGCAACTCTCTTCCTTTTTGGTCTTTTACTAGTTTCATCTTTTTCTCCACAAGTATTTTCTCCTTCATTCACTTCTCTTTCCTCCTGAATTGGCGGAACTGCATTTATCTTTTATCCTTTTGAACTTTTCTCTGGCCAATTATTACCTTTCAGTGACTTTCTTGTCAACAACGTTTTCAAAATGTAATTTGAACTCGAGCTTGAACTTGAATTCCTTTCTTCTGACATTCCCACAACTGGTTCAGGAAGAGTCAAATCCACTTGGACGGGATCTGTCTCGATTCCTTTTCCAATGGGGTATCACTTGTTCAGTTTGGTATGTCAAACCACCTGCTGCTGAGGACACCCTCCTCTGAGCAGATTTTCTATCACTCGGTCGTCTCTTATCACTCTCTTCTGAGGACACCCTCCTCTGATCAGAACTTCTCTCAACCAGGACTTCTCTTTCTTTTTGTGCTGATTTTCCCACTAGTCCACTCGTAGACGATTCACTCTCCTCCAAAGTTTTCTCTTTGTCATCTGTATTAGGAGTAGATACATCTTTTCAAACATTCTCATGAATTCTCTCCAGCTCTTCTCTTTCTTGCTCTTGACTTGGAATGTTGTTAGCTGTTGGTTGGCAATCTCAACAGCTCATCTTCTTGTTCTGTTGGATTATTCACCTTTCTTGTATGGCTGGCATGCAGTTCGGCAAACTTGCACACTTAACAGCTGTCTTTGTCACAATGATGATCTGATTGGGTCCCTTCCACCGTGGCTCCAAACACAACTTCCTCACATGATTTTGTATGATGACCCAATCACCAGCTCTCAAATTGTGACCTTGACCTTGAGATTGTTGAACTGTTGTAGCTTCTATCTGATGAGAAAAAGATCGGACGACATCAGCTGAGCCTTTGCAATAATCTAGCGCCATGTCATCTGTAATATTTACAAGTGCATTTGCAGGAATTGCTGGCAACCTCATTGCTCTCCCCATTAGGATCTCATGAGGAGACAAGCCAGTCTTCTTGTCAGGAGTACTTCTCATTGACATTAGCACCAAAGGCAAAGCATCTGGCCATTTCAAATTTGTTGATGCACACACATTTGCCAGTCGGGACTTTAGAGTTCCATTCATCTGCTCTTCATGTCCTGAAGCTTCTGGGTGGTAACTACAATGTAGCTTCTGCTGAATGTTTAAAGCTGAAAATAGTAACTTTATCACCTCATTGTTGAAGTGACTTCCTCTATCTGATTCTAACGAGACCGGGAAACAGAAACATGGAAATCAACTCTCTGAGAAATAACTTAGCTACTGTAAGGCTATCATTTCTCCTTGTAGGATAAGCTTCAATCCAGTAACCAAAGATGTACACAATCACCAACACATATTTTAAACCAGCACATTCAGGCATCTCAATAAAATCCATTTGCATCCTGCTGAATGGACCTCCTGCCATGCCTATGTGTCCCATGTTGACAACTGTTCCTTCACCAACATTCATCTGCGAGCAGACAATGCATCTATGGCAAACTACTTCAGCAGCTTGTCTACATTTTGTATTGAACCAAAACTGTTTAAAACTCCTAATTATTGCATCTCTCCCTATGTTTGCTTGACAATGATAGTATCTGGCCATCTGTGCCAGCAAACTGTTCGGCAGAACTACCTTTCCTTCCATTGTCACCCAAATATCATCTTCCCTTTGTAAACAATTTTGTTTCACCCAATCTCTGTGCTCTTCTTCTGAAACATTGTTTTGTATAGATTTTAACTCTTCCAAAGCCTCAACAATTTGCATCAAAACATTTGTACACACTTCATCAGTTTCATGCAATAGTTCACACTTTCCCTTGAAAAAGATACTATTTAAGGCACAGAATTTTTCAACCTGATCTGCATAAGCATTTCCCAAAGTCACATATTCATGTCCTCTTTGATGTGCACTGCATTTAACCACAGCAATTTTCTCAGGTTTCTGAATAGCTTGTAACAATTCATGTATTCTCTCACCATTTCTCACAGGTGAACCTGATGAAGTTAGAAAACCTCTCTGTGACCAAATCTGGACAAAATCATGCACAATGCCAAATTTATATTGGCTATCAGTATAGATCGTCACTTTCATCTGGTCTGAAATTTGGCATGCTCTAGTAAGAGCCACCAATTCTGCAGTCTGAGCAGAAAACACTCCTTAATGCCATGAAGCTTCCAATATGCCAATAATTGTGCATACCGCATATCCTGCTCTCAGTGTACCCATGTTATCTCTCAAGCAGGAACCATCAACAAAGATAATTTGATCATTGTCTTCTAGGCAAGTGTCTCTAATATCTGCCCTTGGTTTCGTGCATAATTCTGTAACTTCCAAACAATCATGTTCTATGTCATCCACTTTATCTGAGTCAAATCTTTCAATTGGTAATTAAGTTGCTGAGAGAAGCACTGTACATCTCTTAATTATTACATTAGGTGCTTCTAGAATCACTGTTTCATAACGTGTCAGTCTTACATTGGTCAAGTATTGCGTCTTTGATCTTGTCAACAGAATTTCTATTGAATGAGGTACTATCACTGTCAGAGGATAACCCATCACAATATTCTTACTTTGAATTATACTCTGGTCTAGTGCTGCAACTGTTCACAAACAACCCAATAAGGCTGCTGCGACTGGATCCAAAATAGCTGAAAAATATGCTACTGGTCGATTGACAGAACCATGTGTCAGTGTCAAAACAGATAAAGAACATCCATCTCGTTCATGACAAAACAACAGAAAATGTTTTGTGTAATCAGGCACACCTAAAGCTGGAGCTTGACACAAACTCTCTTTCAACTCAGTAAATGCTTTCCTACATTCCTCATCCATCATTATGGGATTCAAAATATCCTTATGTGTCAGCTTTTGCAAAGGTCTTGAAATATCTGAAAAATTTGAAATCCACTGACAACAATATCCTAGCATTTCCAAAAACATCCTCATTTCTTTCTGAGTACTTGGTATTTTCATTTTCACAAATGTCGCTACTCTTTCTCTCGAAATTCTCCTGGATCCTTTCTCTCAAATGACCCAAATATTTCACCTCCTTTTGACAATACTGCAATTTCGTAGGAGATACCTTGTGACCATTATCTCCCCAAAAATTCAACAAGGCAATGGTATCCTCCTTGCATCCTTCCTTAGTCTTTGATGCAATCAATAGATCATCTATGTGCTGCACTAATGTTGATTGGTAAGGCATTACCAATGACTCCAGGTTCTTTTTCAAAATCTGATTGAAAATCGCTGCTGTATCTGAAAACCCCTGAGGAATTCCACACACACAATAGATTCTGGTCAGGAATTCGAAACAAAAGAGGTATCTACTGTCCTCATGAAGAGGCATGAAGAAAAAAGCTTGGCATAAATCTATCAAAGTAAACCATTCAGCATCACACTGAATCTGGAACATAATCACAGCTGGATTTGGCACAACTAGACAACATTTAATCACAATATCATTTATTTTTCTCAAGTCCTGGACAAGACAAATTTTCCCACATGGCTTTCTCAAACCCATTATTGGTGAATTACACAGGCTACTCATCACTTCTTACTGAACTCCTTGTTCCAAAAACTGCTCTATCAAAGGTCTTATTCCTTTAATTGCCTCATTTGTCACCAGATATTGTGCAGTTTGTGAAAATACCACATTCTCTTTCACTGCCACTCTGATTCCTTCAATTCCTTTGATCAAGCCAATGTCTTTCCCTGAAAGGTCTCAAATTTTCGACTTAACCCTTTCCTGCAAATCTACTGGAAGAACGTGTATTTCAAAAATTGGAAAGAAATTAATCAAATCAACAGAACTATCCTCCTCAATTTCCTGTTCATCGAAATTAATCAGGGAAAACTCTCTGGACACTGGTTCATTTTTGGCAATAATCATTAAATCTTCCTCATCACTGTTTGTCTCAATCTCAATTCCTTTAATTGAACGCGAAATTAAACAATTTATTTTACACAACAGATCTCTTCCCAGTAGTGACACTGGACTGGAATCGCAAACAAACAAATCTGTGCAAACCTTTAAAATTACCAACAATAACTTGTTCTGTAAGACCATTAGTCAAATGCTTGTTCGCAACTCCTGCAATCTGAACTGTTTTCTCTGATAAAGGTACATCTAGAACCTCTACAGATCTTACTGTTGAACGTGTAGCTCCCGTATCAACTAGAAAACAAACTTCATGACCATGTACTTCGCCCTTTACATAAGGACCTTTCTGATCCACTTCTAATGATGCTGCCATCACAGACTCCTCCTCATTTGAACTATCCAATGGCCATTCATCGTTTATTTCATACTCACTGTGTAAAGGAAATTGATCAACTGTTTTTTCACTTTTGTTTGATTTCTGATTCGTGACCACCTGCGAAAGCATCACCTGTTGTTGATCCATAGGACCCTGTATCACTTGAACCTGTTGCGGTATGTGAATTTGCTATGTTGGCACCTTCTGCATCTGCACCTGCTGCTGCAATTGTTGTACTTGTGGCATTTGTACTTGTTGTACCTGTGGTTGCACATTTTGCATCTGCTGCATCGGCTGCAAAGTTTGAAACCCTGCATAGTATTTACATTATTCTGGAAATTCTGATTTTGACCTCTCACTCTAGGTCCTTTCATGTTCTGATAAGAATTGACACCATTTGCCTGTTGCACGGCACCACCTTGATTTAACAATGGACACTGTCTCTTCTAATGTCCAATTGCCCCACAATTATTACAAGGTAACCTTCTTCTCCTTTTCTGCTCATGCTGCATCACCACTGAATTCAAATCCACATTTTTATTGACAACCGGAAGCATCATTCCACCTTGACTTCTACCTCTGCCTTGACTCTGAAACATCCCATTTCCCTGCGACTGCGGCTGAAAATTTCCCTGCATTCCTGTCTGTGCAGCCTTAATCTGCATCACCATTGCTTTTTCCTTCAACTTTTTCTGCTTCATTTCAATCTCATCACTACAATACTTCACATACTGCAATACATCATCGATCGGTTTGGTTTGCCAACAGATCAAATGATTCTTAATCATCTGGCTAATCTCTGGTCTCAATCCTTCAAGAAACCTATACATGAAGTGATACATGTCCTGTTTCTCAATTGTCTCTTTACCACTGAAATGTTTAAATGCCTTCAACAACCTTTCATAATATGCATGAATTGATTCTTTCTCTTCCTGTACTGTTCTATCTATGCGTTGCCAATTAATATTTTTTGGCGAAACCTTTGATTTCAGAAACTCAACAACTTTATAGTAATATTTCATTACTTCTGGAGATGGTGCACCCATTTTCAAATCTCTTTGTGGCTCACTTGTCTGCCAATCCACACTCCTTTTGCAATCAACCCACAAATCTGCTGAAACAACAATATCAAAGAGAGTATTCAGGACTTCCCACAGACATTTCGTAAGCTTCACAAACCAATCTGTCTGCTAGTACCATTCGAATGGCTGCTCTCTCAACCTTGGATATTCATTTGTAAAGCTTAAGATATCACTCCTACTCCAAGGTACATGAACTCAATTCCCTCCTGGTGTTTCCCTCATCAGTAACATTTTCACAGATTCTCCTGCCTGTGCCACGTCTTCTTTCTTTGGCCTTTCTCTTTTCTTGACCCGTCTGCCTTCCCATTTGTCTGAGGCTCTCCAAACGTGCACTCTTTCAAGTAATTCCCTAAGATGTGTTTTCATCCCTGCTGATCTCAAATGTGCAAAATCTTCTTCAAGATCTAACCTATAACTTCTCTTTTCAATTTTGTGAGTTCAATGTCATACTCATCTGCTATTTCTTGTAACTGCTGGTGCACCTTTCCTGCTCCCTTTGTAATTATCTTACACAAGTATCTGAATTGAGCTTCAGTATAAGACTCCAGTCTGTTCACACCCATTGTCCCTTCAAGAAGCTCATTTCCTTCCATCGACAATCTCACTGTCTATTGAATCTTCCTCCCTATTTTGCCTTTCTAGGTTCTTTGAACTACTTAAGTCTTCTAACCACTTTGTTATTTCTTGTGTAGATAGATATTTTACAGAAATCTCATTTCACTGTGCACTCAAACCTTGTTGTTGCACTGTACTCGCACATTGCTGTGGGGACAATAATAATCTCTCCTCCTGATTACTGCAGGATCTGATCTCAGAATTCCCAACAGGATCTAAATCTATCAAAGACCTAGGTGGTCATTATGAACATGGCGGGAATCACTGCACCATTGGTGGTGGCGGTAACTACCGCCAACAGGCTGGTGGTCCAGACCCCGAAATAATGAAGCACATGAGAAACAAGTAGCGGTCCAGCCACACACCGCCAGCATTGGAGTGGCAAAGAGGACGGAGGAGGCTGCCCACACGCCGGAAGAAAGAGCCCACCCACCCACCAAATAATGAAGCACAAGACCACCATCAGTTCCGGGTCGGGAACCACCGCCACGCAAAGCATGGCAATAATGAACTAGATAAAAGGAAACACTCACCGGAGGTACACATAACACACCAAAGTAGACATGGAGAGAGAGTTGCAGATAATGCCAGTGCTGCTCCTTGCCCTATACCTCCACGACTGTGACCGCCGACGAAGACTATGACGGTAAGAACCACAACCTAGTACACATGGGAAGAAATGGCATAGTTACACACACACACCCCGACCCTGCAACGCACTCCCAACCCCTCATACCATCCCACACCATACACACCAGAACAAGATGTACTTACCCGACACAAGGCAACATAGACTGGCACCAAAGCACACACATGTGCACACCACACCCCCACAATGAGACGATGAACAACGTCACCATATTGTGGCAACATCACCACTGGGCACTCAAACTTTAATATGCGTAGAACAATGTAATGTCGGAATAAGGCCATTGGCCAGTGTCCCTAAAGAATACCCTGAAGAGCCCAAGTAGGCCGGACTTGACTCCCACATGTGCACAAGGTACTCCACTGTAAAGGGACATCAATGGGGCCGCCAGGCACCTCAGGGAACATGGGCAGGGAATGGTGGGGGTGGGGACTTACGTCTGGAAGGGAGTGGTTTGGGCTTACGTTTGGGAAGTGGAGGGAGTTTGTGCTTGACCTTGGAAGGTGGGGGAGTGGGCTTTGACTGGGGGTGGCAGAGGGACCTGGGGCAACAGAGGGCTTCTTCCTCCCTGTGGAAGGGGCACAGGAATGGGAAAGGCAGACTGGGACGGACTTGGACGAGGAAGGAGTGGACTGGGCAAGGAGATGTGCACATTTAGTGACGAGACGGGGTGGGCCAGTGGGTTCAAACAGGTCAGCACAGGAGAGGAAAAGTTTCTTAGGTGCAGTTGGGGTGGATTTGGAGGAAGGTGTGGGAGTGGAGGAAGAGGGAGTGCTTGTTCCAGGTGTATGTGTGCCGGATGTGGATGCAGGTGCCTGAACAGTATGCTTATCTGTGGTGGATGTGTGTTGTGTGGGTGTCTATGAACGTTTGAGTGTTTCGGGAGCGGGGGTGGACACAGTGGGACTAAACAAGCTGCCAGTGTACATGGATGTTGTCTGGGTGTCTGCAGGTCTGGTGAGTAAGCTGCATGTGTCAGTCAATGTGGTTGTGGTGAGTGCAGGTGTGGTGTCTGGGGTGGATGACTGGAAGTCAGATGCTGTGGTGACTGCAAGAATGGGGGCAGCAGCAGTGACTGAGGGTGCAGTGCTTGTGGGTGTGCATGGTGAGGTGACAGACAGGGATGCGGGAGAGGTGGACACACTGGGGAATTAGATGTTGTTGTGATGAAGTACTGGGTTTTTCAGAACCCAGTGGTGCCAGGGAACACACCCTAAGACTTCGAGTCCTTCCTGTTTCAAACTACAGAAACACAGAGTCTTCTTGGTGAAGTCAAAGATCTTGTTTATTGGCTGCAGCCAGTAACAGGTATCCTAGAAGTACAACACGGTGTATATTCTCAGGAGACTGCTCCCTTTGCAAAGCTAACCTTCTCTTTTATACAAAATATTATGCTTTAGGCAAACATTCCTTATTTTACAGTTGACCATTCACATATTTTCACTACAAAGAAATAGCAGGGTTATGATGACAAGCCCATATTTCAGTTTGTCCAGCCCTCAATCAATTACCCGGCAAGGCTTAGTACTTTCATCAGATATCGACGGACCCCCAATATAAACGGGCACCTCCTACTTGTAAAGCAAGTCATAAAGAAAGAAACAGGGACAGGTGTGTGTAAGATTAGGCATGGTTTGTGTGTGATGAAAGGTTTATGATGTGTTGTGCCTTGATACTAATCTCATTCGGCCACTGGGAAAGAAACTGGCCGAACAGGTTTGGCTTCAGGCAGTGGAGTCAGCTTGCCCAGGTCACAGAGGAGTCAGCAAAGGTGTACGTGTCCTTCAGACTCGTTTTCAGCATTAGACATTGGCCTATGTGAGGGCAATCACAAAATGGCTGTTGTTTAAATGGAACACGAGGGTTCAGGACGGAAACTCTGATATTCGGGTGATTTCGTTACCCGAATATGAATACAATGCTTGTGCATACTATTCTAATCATTCTCGGTCTGCTGATACCAAAATCGTTGTGATACGACGATGTTTATAACACGGGTCCAGAATTTTCAGTACCACAGACCCTCCTTTTGCCCTTACATAGGCAATAACCTATACTCACGCTAATCTGAGTCCAGGTCTATATTCATAAAGTCGTTGAGATGTTGCTGTAGCATCATCCTATTACTTAGCTCGTCCCTTGATACGGGTTTCCTTACACACGATGTAGCACAGAGGCCACATATTGCAGGAGCACACTGTACACAGACAGGACAGGAAAAGAATGGCTAAGATCATCCCAATGACTACCAGAGTCTTCCATCCCCAGGCGGATATCAGCTCCCAGAACCACCCCATCAATGACCAATCTCCTTTATCCACGTGAATAGACTCGGAGATCTTATGCAGTTTGGAAATGGCCTGGTAGACTGTCGGAGCGTTATCTGGGATGAAAACACAGCAACTTGATTGGATCACTTTACATACCCCACCTCGGTCTGCAAGTATAACGTCTAATGCGACCCTGTTCTGAAGAGTCATAAGGCGATCCGACTGGAGCTCAGCAGTCAAATTACCAAGGGCACCGGCGGTTTCAACTACTGTGGATTCAACCACCGTTCTCAATTGCCTTATGTTCCTGCTGTTAACCATAGGGCCCCAAAACGGCAGAAAACCCTTTGCGAAATCTCCAAATTCTTGTCCTGTAGTGTCTTGTTTACTTATGACACCTCGAACTATCCTTGTCTTATGGTAATCTGCCGCGGCCGTGTAGGTGGGAGGTAACAGGAACGAAACAAAACATGTGCCTGAGAAGTCAGGGGGCAACCATGTATAGGCTCTATTATGGCAGATGAAATAGGTACCCTTAGCTGCTAAGAACGAAGGAGAAGTCTGAGACGCAAAAACATATGTTTCAGTGAAGATACTTTTCCCTAACTGAGCTCTGGGATTCTTGCCATTACCTTGCAGACATAGGTGACCCTGATGGGGTACAATCCAAATCAGGGATGATCTCTTTGATCGCTGGTTCCCACTCAGAGTAACTCCATATCCTGTTATGTTCCATCCAATATATGCTAGTGTCTCATCTCTCGGGATAGTCTCATAGGAAATATCTTCCCTAATCATATCTACTATACCCTTAGCTAGAGCACTATTCTTAGGATTATCTTTCACAGAACGTAGGGGGTTGGCTTCATACGCGTATATGAACACCGTTCTATATGCCCATACAGAACCATTATGGCTGAAAGGCAGGACCAGATAATGGATACCTTTATCAGTAGTATGAGGCATAAGACCACACACCCAACAGTTAGTTGTGTTCACTACTAATTGGTGTTGGTGTAGAAGCTGAATGAATGAATTGTTGACAAATTCTTATCTTCTGGCAGACTCGTGTTCAGGCAGGGGGTGAAAAGAATGCGAGGAAACAGTAGAAGGAGGTATGGGCTGAGTAATGGGTGCAAATGTCACTTGAAAAGAGAATAAAACATATCCTATTAAAAACGTCATTACACTAAGCAACATGAAAATACATAATATCAAAAATCTTTCTTTGTCATTATTATACCAATTCTGGCTTTAAAGTCCATCTGTCTGGCAGGTCTCTCATTCTTGAAAAACTCCATCCTCTCTAATTGCTGCTCGTGGTGGTAGGGTTTTCTATGCTAGGGAATGCTTCTGTCAGTCCAGGGTAACTCCCTTAGACCGACCAGAACTGTCGACCTAACGTCTTCAGCTGCACTCCAAAGACTTGGGCAACCACGACCCTACAGCTGAACCCGGATGGCGGTTCGAAAAGAAAAAAACAAAAATAAGAAAGTTTCTCAGATGAGAGAGCCGCACTTTAAAAAAAAATAGCAAAGGAACGGGAAAAAAATTATTTGTCCTTAGTTCTTGGTCTCAAATTATAACGGCTTTTTCCAGGTACTGTCTGGTTCTGGAACAAGAGTTCAGGCTCTGTAGTGTTCAATCGAATTGACGGTGGCACAGCTTCTTGCAAATTATTGTCACTTTCTCGTTCAGAAATTGTTCCTTTTACACGTGCATCGCTAAATGGCAAAAAACGAGGCACAGTCTCAGTTTCAGAGTCAACGATCCCCTCCTGGACCCGCCGGTCGTACGGTAGAGGAAAAGGGACCTTCTTGCAGTGTACGCCGTGGATACAGTTCTTTTTCCCTTCCACTCGAACAGCTGATCTTGTTGAGAGAAGGACGAGGTAGGGGCCGGTCCAACGGGGCTGGTCATTCTTTGTCCGCTGGAAGTTCTTGACCAGCACCCATGATCCAGGATCGATAAGATGTCCTGGAGCTTCAGAGACCTGAGGCAGAGTATCGTGAACCTGTTGGTGTAGAACACGCAATTTAGCCGTCAATTCATACAAATAATCAAGCAGTACAGGGTGTTCGATCTCACTGAATTTTGTTGGTCTTGGCACTCCCCATATGTTGGCCGGGCGGCCGAACACAATTTCATAGGGACTAAGTCCCACTCGCGAATGCACAGTCATTCTTGTTGATAGGAATGCTAGAGGCAGAGCGTCAGGCCATTTAAGACCAGAGCTCGCATGTATCTTTGCCAACTTCAGTTTTAGCGTGCCATTATAGCACTCTACTAGTCCAGCTGATTGGGTGTGATTTGCAGCGTGGAATTTTTGCTGGATACCTAGCCCTTCACATACGTTTTTCATCACTCGACCCACAAATTCACTCCCATTATCACTCCAGACCATTCTCAGCATTCCAAACCTAGGGAAGAATTCTTTGGCAAGGGCTTTAGCTGTGGATAAGGAAGTGTTGTCTTTTAAGGGATATGCTTCTACCCATCTTGAAAAAGCACAAACAACAACGAGTACGTATTTCAGATTGTTGCACCTTTCCATGTGGATGAAATCTAGCTGCAAAACCTCAAACGGATACGTTGGAGGCGCAAAATGACCAGCTGGAGTTGGGGTTCCGCTACCAGGATTGTATTTCAGACACACCATGCAATTCTTGACCACATTCTCTGCACATTTAGGAATTCCAGCATTTTGCCATACTGGAGCCAACAACTTACAAATCCCTTTCACACTGATATGGGCCATTCCATGAGCCATTGTCACCACTGCAAGCACATACACATCGGGTAACAACCATCGCTGATGTTCTGACAAGTCAACCCAACAACCATTTTCATCCAATTTACCCGTACTTTCTTTCCACACACTCAACTCTTTCTCTGAAGCTTCAGCTTGAAGAGACTTCACACCCTCTATCGTATCTTCACATATTCCAACGTCACCAACCCATCTTGCGGAGCCTGCAACATACATTCGATTCATCACATCTTTTGCTGTTTCTTTTGCGATTTCGTCAGCAAATGCATTGCCACGACCGACATCATCAGTAACCTTCTTGTGTGCACTGCATTTCACAATCGCAACTTGTAATGGCAAGTTCAGTGACTCAAGAAGCTCATTCACCAACTGACCATGCTGAATTTTAGTTCCATGCGAAGTCAGGAACCCACGTTCTTTCCACAATCGTCCACAACTATGGGCCACACAAAACGCATACTGGCTGTCGGTATATATGGTCACTTTAATTCCTTTCGATAACACACACACTCTCGTAAGTGCAATCAGCTCTGCTGCTTGAGCTGAATTATGTGGTATACGTGCAGCTTCAACAATCGTATGCAAAGTTGTGACAGCATATGCTGCAGTCGTATCACCATTCGGAAGCTTGAAGCATGAACCATCCACCCATAAGGTACCATCACACTTTACAAGAGGAGTATCTTTAAGATCTACTCTCCCTTTCGTTTCTTCTTATGTCCTAAGAAAACAATCATGTTGTTCAACATCATCTGTTTCTACTGAAATTGGCAATAACGTGGCTGGATTCAACGTATTGCACCTCTTTATGTGCACATGACTCACTAACAGTGTCAACTCGTAACCTGACAATCGAGCACTAGTTAAATGCTGTGTCTTGGTCCTGTTTAACAACGTGTCCACTGCATGTGGAACCATCACAATCAACATATTATTCATCACTAACCCAGCAGACTGTCGAATAGAAACAGCTGCTGCCGCTGTGGCTCTCAAGCAACTCGGCAATGCTTTAGCTACCGGATCCAAAGTCGACGAAAAATATGCGCATGGGCGCTGCTTGTCTCCAAAAGACTGTGTCAGCACTGACAATGCACAACCCTCTTTCTCATGGACATACAGTGTAAAGGGCTTACTGTAGTCGGGGGTACCCAACACAGGAGCCGAACACAATGCATTACGCAATTCGGAAAAACTTTTCTGACAATCTTCAGACCACGGAACGGGGTTCGGTGTATCTTTATAGGTCAATGCTACCAAAGGTTTGGCCAGCAAAGAAAAATTCGGTATCCATTGTCTGCAGTATGATGTAATGCCCAAGAAAGCACGTACTTCTCTCTGTGTCCTTGGCACACTCAATTTTGCAATTGCCTGAATTCTTTCTGAGGTCAGTTTCCTTCCCTCCTTCGATAAGAGATGACCTAAGTAGGTCACTTCTTGTCGACAATATTGCAGTTTTGAAAGGGACACTTTGTGATGTAAATCAGACAAATGATGCAACAACAACAAGGTGGCTTCTTTACAAATCTCTTCAGTATCTGTAGCGACTAGCAAATCATCAATGTACTGAATAAGGGTAGCGCCGTCAGGTAAAACAATTGCATCAAGCTGTGTTTTTAAAGCCTGACTATATATTGATGGACTTTCCCAGTAGCCTTGTGGAGCGAGTTTAAAGCGGAAACTTTGGCCTCCTAAACTGAATCCGAAAATATCCCTGCTCTCCTCTGCAATCGGGATGCTGAAGAAAGCATTCTTTAAGTCAATCACTGAGAACCAGGTGGCGGAAGCTGGAATCATAGTCAATATGGCAGTGATATCAGGAACAACTGGAAACTGTGGCACAACTATTTTATTTACCTCTCTAAGATCAATCACGAGCCTGTAAACAGGTGGCTTAGAGGGGTCAGTACGTTTCAAAACAGGCAGAACAGGACTATTACAAACATTGCCTCTTCTCTCTTCAATTACATCTTTTTCAATTAAATCATAAATGATCGCTAGCAACGCCTTTTCACCTTCACTAGAGATCTTGTATTGTTGAATGCGTGGTAATTTAACATTGGCTTTCAATGTCACAACATAAGGCGGTATTTCCAACAGACCCACGTCATTAGGACCGGTAGCCCAAATGGTATCAGGAAGAAATGACAATTCGGTCGGAAGTTTATCCTTCGACAAATACATTGGAGAGACCATTTTCCTACCCAGTGTAAGTTGTACTTCCGAAGGAGAACAATATAATGTTGCATACAATCTTTTCAACAAATCCAATCCTAACAAGTTTTCACCACAACCTGTCATCAGAATAAGGGGTGCTTCCAATTCACAAGGTCCAACAGAAAGGGACATAGGACTAGAAATCGGGTTCCTAACCGGGGCGCCAGAAAAACCTACTGAAACATTCATCTCGCCAGACAAAGGTGCGCCAAGGAGTTTTGAGTGCATAATAGAACTCTTTGTAGCACCAGTATCCAACTGAAAAGGCTCCGACACACCTGAGGTAATCACCTTAACATAAGGTCCATTCTGATCCACTGGAACTAAAAAAACTCCCTCTCTTCGTCTATGGCTGTCCTAGCAATTATTACCTTCCAAGTTCTCATCTTCTGCATAGTAGTCGTCAGCATAGTACTGAGCCATCCTACCAGACGCGTTATGTTGCTGGTCAAAACTATTCATTGAGTTTTGAGACGGAAAGGAACGCGTGTTCTGGGGGAAACTTCCACGTCCTCTACCTCTAGGAGCTTGTTGAACACCTCGACCTCTTGCGCCAGGAGCACCATTCGTACGCTGTAACAAAATAGGACAACTATACTTGAAATGACCCTCTTCTTTACAATATGAACACTGATTGAGACCTACAGGAACACGTGGTTGAGAAAACTCGAACCTTTGCGAGTTTCTCTGGAACTGCTGAGGTTGCTGATAGTTACTCTGACCACCACGTGGCGGATACGCCTGTTGTAAAAGAACCTTCGTCTTTAATTCTTTCGTTTTCTTGTCTGCTCTATCCTTCTCATCTTTATCCCTATTTTCGTAGTACTGTGCAGTAGCCAATATTTGTGCTGAAGAGGAAACGGCCCAAGAACTCTCTGAATCCTTCAATTTCTTACACAGCTCTGCAAGCAAATTGTGCACAAACTTGTCGACGAACAACCGTTGACCACGTTCTGTACTCATATCTTGACCACTGTGGTCGATAAACGTTTCCTCAAACCTGGTGAAGAAATCAGACACTGTTTCATCTTTCTTCTGCTTACATGCAGACAATTTATCCCAATTCACACGTATTGCAGGCATTAAAGTCTTCATGTAAGTAATGATCCTAGCAGGCAGTTCTGCTACCAAAGGCTCAGGCTTGGCACCACCAACTTGTCTATCATTTGCAGCACTAATATTAGCCCATGAGTCACCTAACTCTTGTGCATGATCTGTATGGCGGATCAATCCCCACAAAGGCTGTGGAACAACATTCCCAAATAACATGTCTATGTCGGCTAAATTCATAATGCATGAGTCTGCAGTCTGTGATAATTCCTTATAATACCCTGCATGGTTTTTACGGGGATCAGGCAAAGTCTGCTTAAGGGCTAAAACTTCAGCTCGCTTCCACGGAACATGTACCCAAACACGCTGAAAATGAGCTGGGACAGCATCAATTTGATTAGCAACATCAGCCGCAACGGTGTCCTTCCATACCGGAGGGACTTCTCTCATTGGGTACTGTCGCACCTTTTTTTTAACAGAGGAGTCATGTTGGAACAATGGCTGAGAAGGATCCTTATTCCTAAAGGACAACAACGTCGCAACTGCTGTCTCAACATCCGAACCCACAATTGTGCCCTTTGCAAACTCAAACCGTACACGGCACAAATCAGGCGGATTTGTTTCCAAATCATTATCTTCCAATTCCTCACAAAGGAATGCACACATTTTCTCAAAAACGTATCTTTGTTTCGGTGCTCCCCATTGACGGAAGACATCCATAACAGACTCTACCTCATATCTTAAAGGGTAAAGAACCCATTTACGCGCCATACGGTCAAACATTTCTCTCTCTTGAGAATTAGGCAGTTGACTACGCAACTGTTTACGCTCCGAATCTGGGGTCACACCAGACGACCCAAAGAGAGGAAATATAAGGCTGGCAACAGTATCTGTCATTCTCTGTCGGACAGAAGGAGAAGTTGATGAAAGAACAGGAGGAAAAACAGAGGGAGGCAAGGCAGACGCAGAAGCAGACGCAGAGGCAGTATCAGGAAGAACACCAGAGGAAGCAGTCGATGTAGTACATGAAGTCGCAGGAGGTACAGATGGAGCAGGTAGCGAAGTCGGCGGCCCTTGAAGGGGCTGCGCCATAGTAGTAGGAGCCAACTGAAAAGGAGCTGGCGGCTGTTGAAGAACCTGAGGCACAATAACCGGAGGTTGCACAGCTAAAGGTTGCGGAGGTGCTGTAGCATTCTGCGCATAAGGGGGTGGCGAACTCAACAAGTGTGACATTAAAGGATCTTTCTCAAGTTCTTTTGCTGCATCTTGCTGAAGAAGCGGAAAAACTGGATAACATTTATCGGTCACCAATTTAAGTTGCCTGTGCAACTGCTCATTCATCTGTTCTTCTTCATCATCTTTAAAATGCATGGCAGCTTGCATTATCGAGATACCCTCTTCCCTCTTATTTCTCTTTGCTAATTTAATTTCCTTCTGTTTGGCTTCCTTACGCCATAGGCGGAAAGAGTCAAACATCGCCGGCCGGGCTTTCTTCTTAAAAAGTTTAACCTCCAGATTATCCAGAATCTCTGTGTCAAAACTACCATATTGGGGCCATTTTAAAACACCATCTTTCCTGGTGTATCGGATCCATACTTCATTATATATGATGGGGCCTTTGCCATGTTTCACATATAGTTCATAGGTTGGAGTTCCAATCAGAGGAACCGGACACGAGTACTCCTATCGGGAATCCCTATTATAACCAAGACAAAACAAATTTCCATATCTGCTAAGACCAGGCATCTTCGCTCTCTAGTCTAGCTTCAAACTTCAAAGGATTATCGAATACGATAGTCTCGTGAATACACGAATCCCTCGGCTTTGGTACTTGCAAGTTCCAAATCAAAGATCCCAAGGGGATACCAAACTAAGAACCAAACTAAGGACTGGGAGACGCTCCACTTATACTTAACTGAGGTATTGATGACGTCACCAGAAGACTTGTTTATCGTTTCGCTCTACCAAATCATCAAGGGTCCAAAACAGGGCGATAGTCAGGGCAGCGGTCCTTCGTAGCCGTCGGGAAGCGGGGAACCTCGCAGCAAAGACTTTCGGACCACGTCGACATACAGGGGTCGATGAAGTGGCGGCCTTTCTCCAGAATTTTCACACGAAGCTCCTCACGAACCTCTGGCATGGACCGGTACCGCTGAAATCTCCCCACGTTGGGCGCCAACTGAAGAACTGGGTTTTTCAGAACCCAGTGGTGCCAGGGAACACACCCTAAGACTTCGAGTCCTTCCTGTTTCAGACTACAGAAACACAGAGTCTTCTTGGTGAAGTCAAAGATCTTGTTTATTGGCTGCAGCCAGCAACAGGTATCCTAGAAGTACAACACGTTGTATATTCTCAGGAGACTGCTCCCTTTGCAAAGCTAACCTTCTCTTTTATACAAAATATTATGCTTTAGGCAAACATTCCTTATTTTACAGTTGACCATTCACATATTTTCACTACAAAGAAATAGCAGGGTTATGATGACAAGCCCATATTTCAGTTTGTCCAGCCCTCAATCAATTACCCAGCAAGGCTTAGTACTTTCATCAGATATCGACGGACCCCCAATATAAACGGGAACGTCCTCCTTGTAAAGCAAGTCATAAAGAAAGAAACAGGGACAGGTGTGTGTAAGATTAGGCATGGTTTGTGTGTGATGAAAGGTTTATGATGTGTTGTCAGCTTGCCCAGGTCACAGAGGAGTCAGCAAAGGTGTACGTGTCTTTCAGACTCGTTTTCAGCATTAGACATTGGCCTATGTGAGGGCAATCACAAAATGGCTGTCGTTTAAATGGAACACGAGGGTTCAGGATGGAAACTCTGATATTCGGGTGATTTCGTTACCCGAATATGAATACAATGCTTGTGCATACTATTCTAATCATTCTCGGTCGGCTGATACGACGATGTTTATAACACGGGTCCAGAATTTTCAGTACCACAGAGTGTGCCTTTGTATGTTGGGTGTGTGTATGTCTGTGGTGGGAAGTGTGGTGTTTGTGTTTGTCTGTGTGCTTCTTGTGTGTTTATGTGTGTGCATGGCTGTCTGGATGTGTGTTTGGGATGGGTGAAGGGAGTTGGGTGCTGGAAGGTATAGAGGTGGTTGGAGGGGGAAGGAAAGACCAGGGACACTGGCTGCCCTCAAAGAGGAGGCCAGAGCCTGAAAAGATCTCTGTAGGCCAGACATGGCACCACGAATGCCTTCCAGGTATGCATTGCATTTTTTCATCTGCGATGCTAGCCCCTGGGTGGCATTCACAACGGTTGTCTGCCCTACAGAGATGGTCCTCAGGAGGTCAATAGCCTCCTCGGTGAGGGCAGCAGGGCTGACTGGAGCAGGGGAGGAGGTGCCTGGGGCGAAGGAGACGCCCACCCTCATGGGTGAGCGGGCACAAGCAACTGGTTAGGGAGCAACTGGGAGGGCGGAGATGGCATGGGGGGTGGCGGAAGATGACATAGAATGGGTGGGCCCATTAGGGTCCGCAACCCTCAGGGAGCTGCCATTGGAGGAGGTATCAGAGTCACTACCGGCAGTGGTAGTTGCCTCCCCTGTGGAACTTCCTTCGCCCTCCAACCCACTAGTCCCCTTGGCCTCTGCCGACTCTGCCTCCTTGGAACAGTGGGCCACTGCAGCCCCACTCGCCGGTGCCACTGCTCCCTCGCCAGATGATGCTGATGTACACAAAGGACACAAGAGCACTGGGATAGGGAGACAAAACATGGGAGAAGTCTGTAAATACCTGAATGAATATACATTCCTGGTTCACACACACTCCCATCCAGCTCACACACCTGCACGCAGCACCTACAACAATAGTCATGACTGTGCCCCTGACTAGGGGTCCCTACCCCAGAATACTCCCCATTACCCACATGAAATACAGACCTGAGACAATGTGTAACCTACACACATGGGGGACCATGCCCAGCCACTGCACCCACTAGTCCATGGGCCCACAAAGAATCCAAGAGTACAGGATGGTGAACCCCCATGGGCCTATTCGGACCATTCACACATGTCCGTGTCTATGGGGACGCAGGACTGCCGAAACACACCTATCATAGTTCGTGGCACTAGACAGTATACATGCCACAGCACCCAAACACATCCATCAAAGTAGTATTAAACAGTGTTGGTACTCACCACCTTGTGGCTGCTGTGATGCCTTCAAGCACCCATCCAAATCCAGAAAGGCCACTGTGAGAATGCGGGCCATTAGAGGGGTCATGGTCTGAAGGGCACCCCTTCCTCGTTGAGAGGCCTTCCCCAGCTGGGCCTCGCAGGTCTTTCTGGCGCAGCGCCACAGGCCCTTGCACTGCTTTCTGCAGTGGGAGCTCCGCTGGTTGTATACCCCCAGGGTCCAAACCTCTTTGGCGATGGCTTGCCACAGTCCTCTCTTCTGATGGGCGCTGGACTGTAAGGGACACACAGAGCAGAAAAACAGATGCCAGGATGTAGGCATCTTGTATAGATGACATGTCGTCTCCCTATGGAATGGGCATTTCAAAAAGACATGTTACCAACTCACAAACAGTACATGCCACACAATCTACGGCTGTGCATCCCCCAGTCACACACATCCAAGCAAGACATCTGCCAACTCGCCTGCTCCTCTGGTCGCCCTTATAACTTGGCATACAGGGGTAGGACCCCGTCCACCAGCTTCTCGAGCTCCTACATGGTGAAGGCCGGGGCCCATTCCCCTGTGACTCGTGCCATTGGAGTAACCAGAGTCAGCACATAGCAGAACACACAGTGGAGTACTTGCTTGCACAGGAATCAGGAGTCAAGTGTCATGAGTGTGACGGCATGGCGTATGTTCCACGGCGGTGTGCACCGTCAGCACCGGTGGCAATCATGATAAGGGCCAGGTTCCCCATTTACAACCGTCTAATCCAATGAGTGGGTCGACACCACCTTCCGCCATGACGACTTCCGCCAGCGGAATTATGTCACTTCCACTCCCTCAGACCTGGATGGCAGGAGACTTCCATCTTTCTAGCAGCACATACATATATCCTGGCCAGGGGCCCCATTCAGGGCCTCCAAATCTCAGCCCTTAGTAGCTTGCTCACATGAGTGACTGATCCTCACATGCATCCATCTTATGAAATGTGTCCACACTGAGATGCCATTACAACAGAGTTGACCCTGCACACATGTACCTGACGTTGTATATATTCCATAGCGTCTGTCTGTGTAACCTACGTATTGCACATCCATTAATACATTTACAACCTGTTTGGGACGTGTATGTGTGACCCTCATATATGTTCTTTCATCCCCCATAGATACAGACCCATATGGCGAGGGAGGGCCCCATCTGTGTACAGACCTCTTGTTGATTGGGAAACCATGGATAAACGTCACATCATTGTCACCTACAGACTCAATCTTTCAACAATCCAGGAACTCTGCTTTACTGGATCCTGTACTTAGACCGGCTAATCGGAATCAGCATGCCATCCCTACTGAAGTGCAAGTGCTATCTGTACTCCATTTTTTGGCTACCGGCTCATATCAGGTGACAGTGGGCATGGGTGCAGGGTTCTCACAGCCAATGTTCAGCCTCATCCTGTCAGAATTCCTGGATGTATTCGTCCAACACCTGCAGACATATGTCCAGTTTCCCCAAAGGGCTGAACTATCTGCCATCAAGTCTGGATTTTATGCCTTTGATAACATTCACCATGTGATAGGTGCCATTGATGGAACCCACATAGCTCCCATAACCCCAAGAGATAATGAATAGGTGTACAGGAATCGAAAGAACTTCCACTCCATGAACATACAATTGGTGTCTACTGCTGACCAGTACATTTCACATGTAAATGCCAGGTTTCCAGGATCGGTCCATGATTCTTTTGTCCTGAGGAACAGCAGTGTGCCATACATGATGGAACAACTACAAGGGGACAGAGGTTGGCTTATAGGTGAGTGTGTATGACACTTGATAAGTACATAGCTGACAGCCAGGCTGTATGCAAATAATGGCAGTTAGTTAAAGTCCTCTTTCACCCACTTTTGCACGTGATTCTGGCTACCCCAACTTGCAATGGTTCCTGGCACCTGTGAGGAATCCCAGGACAGATGCAGAGAGGAATTATAATGAGGCCCATGGACAAACTAGGAGGGGGATTGAGCACACTATAGGTCTCCTGGAGGCTAGATTTCATTGCCTCCATCTCTCTGGGGGATCCCTTTGCAATGGCCCTAAGAAGGTGTGTAGAATAGTGGTGACCTGCTGCATGCTGCACAACTTGACTGGTAGGAAGGCTATCCACCATCTGGAGGAGGAGGGTGCTGTCCAACCAGACATGTAACCTCTGAGAGGGGATGAGAGTATTGGTGAGGATGAAGAGGGGGAAGATGTCAACTCCAGGAACCAGCTGATCCGCCTATACTTTCAGTGACTATGAGGTACTGTTCACTGATGTTGTTGTCTTCACTGCATAGTGTAAGTCTGACTCATGTGATTGGGGATTTGGTGTCTGTAGTCATTGACACTATTAACTGAAGACTGTAGTGGCATGTCCAGGGAAACTGAAATGGTGTACATTCTGACTCACTTCAGACACTACAGTGCGTGGGATTCCCTTCCTGCAATAAAGGTGTGATTATGAAATTGACTGGCTTATGCATACACACTCACAATTATATTCTCGTAATGACAGAGGACATACAATTTGGTGTAGATGTGTGTTATTAAGTGTCACAAATTTGTAAGTTAGCTGTACAGTGATATGGAGTGGGCTCATGGTGCATATCCATAGTCTGGTGCATAGACTTAGCTGTTGGTGGCAGTGGGTATTGGTCCATTTGTCCCTTGGTAGATGGTGTATTGGTATTGGTGGGTCAACATGGTAGAACAGTGGCACACTTGGGAGACAGTTCAGGGCAGAGTCACTTCTTAGCAGGGGCCTTGGTCTAGGCAAGTGTTCCAGTGCCATATCTCGGTCTGAGGGTACGTTTGAGTGACTGCGATGGGCTGCTGGGCTATGGGTGATGGTCTCCTGTGTGTCCTCTGACAGTGCCACCAGTCCAGTAGCTGCTGCTGATATAGATGGCAGTGTCCTGGCTAGTGGTAGGGGCTTGCAGGTGGGTGGTGGTCTCAGGCAGTCTAGGGTAGTTGTGCTGCAGCACCCATGCAATGGTGGCCATGGTGGCATTGAATTGTTTCCATTGTTCCATGGCCTCTTGGTGTTGTGCTATCTGCAGCTTTTGATTCAGCTCCAGGGTGGCCAGGATCTGGCCCATCCTGTCCTGGGTATGGTGGTATGCTCCCAGGACCTCAGAGATCGCCTCCTGGGCTGCAGCATCCATCCTTTGGCCACCCCCCTGGACCACTGATGTCCTCCCACTGGCCCTTGCCCTCTGTGCCTGTGTCCCTGCACAGGTCTGGCAGTCGAACTTGCACTGGGGCCATCATCGTCCTGCCTATTGGTGGGTGGAGACTGTGGCCTCTCTACATGTGGGCCGCCAGTCTGTGGCCTTGAGACACTGGTGTGGGGTCGTTTGGCCTGAGCTGATGGTGTTGGCTGGGTGGAAGAGCTGTCAGTGGTATCCTGGGTGGGGATGCTGGAGGGAGACAGTCCAGGACTGTATGAGGGGCTAGGGTATTCCTCACTGTCCATACATCTCTCTCCAGTCTCCTAAGTGGGGCCTCTGTCTCCATGTGGGGCGCTGGCACTCCTTGGCCTTTCCGTCTGTGTGGCATCGGTCGTGCCGCCTGTAGGAGGGAATGGACATGCATGTTACATGTACTAATTCAGAAAAGGATGCACAGCTCTGCCTGATTTTGTGGTTTTATTCCCCTGTCAGGCCATGCAGCGTCCTTATGTGGAATTACCCTTTCATTTTGCGTGGGGTGTGGAGGTGCATTGTGGGAGCAGTAATGCCATTGTGAATCCTTGCAGGGGTAGGTGACTGTGCACAGGGGGAGGGATGTGGGCCTGTTAGTGGGTTTGTGGGCATGCAGGGTGACTGGATGTGGATTTTGTGGCCTGGGTGGGTATGTGGTCCTGGTGGTAGTGTAACATGCATTACAGGTGTGGTGGATATGAAGTAATTGTAGTTGACTTACCAGAGTCCAGTTCTCCAGTGAGTCCAGTGAGGCCCTCCGGGTGCAGGATAGCCAATACCTTCTCCTCCCAGTTAGTATAGTAGAGGGGTGTAGGTGGGGGTCCTCTACCAGTCTTCTGTACCGCAATAATGTGCCTAGATGCCATTGAACTCACCTTCCTGTGCAGGTCGTTCCCACCACGTTGACCTTGTTGACAATCGTCTGCCAGAACTCTATCTTCCTGGCAAGGGTTGTCTGCTGCACCTGTGCCCTGAAAAGTTGTTGCTCGACCTTCAGTATTTCGTTCACCAAGGTCTTTCTGTGTGACGTTTGAAATGTTGTGTTCAGTGTATGTGTGTAGTGTTGTCAGTCTCATTCCTGCAATTGGCGTTGCAAAGGATTGTTGGGGTGTGTATGTGGGTGTTTTATGGTGTTGTGGATGTTTGTGAGGTGTGGGTTTCACACTTGCCAATGTGCACATTTCTTGTTGTTGGGTCCAATTGCTGGCCGTGGCAGTCCGTACCGCCAATGGTCATTCAACATCCACTATCCGCCACAGTGATTTGTGCATCATTATATGGTGGGTGCAGGATTTCTCTGCATGGCGGTGGCGGGGTGAAGTGTGCAGCCTTTCTGCCATCATAGACCCTGGCAGTGGCAGGAGGTTGCTGGATTTTTGGAGATTTTAGTTTTTGACATCATTATACGGCGGTGTGCTGTTCACAGCCACTGGCGGTCTTCTGTTTACAGTCGCCACTGCGGTCAGCGGTGATTGCCGCCATGTTCATTATGAGGTCCATAGTCTCATTCAGGTTTCGTTTTTGTCTTGGAGTCATATTTCTAAAACTCCATTATGAAACTGGACCAAAGAACTCACTCCACTATTATTAGTCTGGGCATATTGGGCCTTATTACAACATTGGCAAGCTGTCACCGCTGGGCGTCCGCCAATGCGGCCGCACTCCCGCGGTGCCCATTTGGACATCCCCGCTGGGCCGGCCGGCGGAAACCAAGTCTCCACCCGCCGGCCCAGCGGGGATGTGAGCTGCAACATGGGAGCCGGCTCCAAATGGAGCCGGCGGTGTTGCGGCCGTGCGATGGGTGCAGTTGAACCCGTCGCGCTTAAGCCGCATGGGGCCCTGTCAGGGGCCCCCAGGGGCCCCACAACTCCCCGTACCGTCAGCCTCTTCCTGGCGGTGCAAACCGCCAGAAACAGGCTGGCGGTTGGGGAGTCATAATCCCCAGGGCAGCGCTGCTTGCAGCGCAGCCCTTGCGGATTATCACCGCCGGGGATAAAATGGCAGTATACCTCCGGCCCCGGCGGTGTGAACGCAGATACGCCGGGAGGCACCGCCAGCCTGTTGGCGGTGCTCCTGTCGTTTTGGGTCATAATGACCCCCATAGTGCCATAAGCGGACCCATCGTAATAGGTACTGAAATTGCAGCTGAACTAGCAAAAGATCCAGTTTTCTGTGTCTGCATTGTTCTCATGCTCTGCATTTGAGGAATCTGTATTTGAACAGGCTCTTTATGAATTAAACTCAGTCCTTGTTGACCAGGAGACAACACTAAATTAGTGGTCTTCCTTACAATCTGAGCCTCTGGGTAGGTCTCAGGAATTGTTCAATGAATCATTTAAACTACTCTGCATCTGAACTTGTTCGCTGTTCAGGATATCCTGTGATACCCCCAATGTGGATGGTGTAGTTGGACTCATATTACCAATCCCACTTCCACTAGTTCCATTCTCGCTAGTTCCCTGACCTCCTTGAACTGTATATGGTGGTGAATAAGTTCGTAAAATCTCAGAAACAAATGAATCTTGTTAGAAATGGGGTCTTTGGTTGGCAGTCAGGTTACCCTCTGTCCAAGCAAGGACCCTCACACTAGCCAGGGTAAGTCACACACATTCCAAATTATCTTGTGCCCACCCTCTGGTAGCTTGGCATTGAGCAGCCAGGCTTACCTTAGAAGGCAATGTGTAAAGTATTTGTGCAATAACACAGTATAACATCACAAAGATACACCACACAGTGTTTAGAAAAATATATAATATTTATCTGGTAAATGCAGGTAAAAATGATTAAGATGCAATAAGTATATTTTGAAATATCACTTAGAAAATGATATAAAGTGTCTGTAGTCTCTTTAAAGCAACAAATGTCTCTTTCAAGCACAAAGTACCTGGTTTGCGTGCAAAATCTCCGCAAGGAACCACAGAGGAGGAGATGCGTGGAAAAAGGGAGGTGTGCGTCTATTTCTCGGGCCGCACACAGTGATGCTTTGTTTATTTTTCACGCAGGGAAGGCTTTGTGTTGAATTCCGGTGCTCGGTCTTGGATCCTCTTCGGGTTGCGGGGTTTTCAGATGCCCAGGGGATGATGCGTGAAAATCTGGCACTGACAGGACGAAGTCACAGGGGCTGCGTCGATCCGGTGGGCATTGCGTGGAAATTTCTCCCACGGCAGACACTACGTTGTTTCCTCTCAGGAAGTCAGGCTGCGTCGTTCCGGCGGGCTGTGTGTCAAATTTCCGGTCGCTACGCTGGCACTGCGTCGATCTTCTCCTTGAGAAGTCAGGCTGCGTCATTCCGGTTCAGTGTATGGTTAATTTTTCACCATGATGCAGGCTGTGCATCGTTTTCTGTCGGCTGTTCATCGATTTCCTTTGCACAGGGAGTTCTTCTTGCAGGAATGAAGGGCCAGATGTAGGTAGCCGTTTGCATGGTGCAAACTGCGAAAATCGCAGTTGGCGCCATGAAAACAGCCTAACGCGATGCTCATTCCCAAATTGCGAGTCGGTATCGCAATTCAGAATTGCTTTGTGACCGCAAATGCGGTCGCAAAGCAACTTGCAGTTACCACCAGTGTCACACTGGTGGTAACTCATTTGCAAAAGGGAAGGGGTCCCCATGGGACCCCTTCCCCTTTGTGAATGTGGACAAAAATATTTTTTCAGAGCAGGCAGTGGTCCTATGGACCACTGCCTACTCTGAAAAACCGAAACCAAATGGTTTCGGTATTTTTTTCATTTTGAAACTCGTTTTCCTTTAAGGAAAACAGGCTGCAAAATGAAAAAAAAAAAATGCTTTATTTAAATAGCAGTCACAGACATGGAGGTCTGCTGACTTCAGCAGGCCACCATCCCTGTGAGTGCAGGGACTCGCTATGGGGTCGCAAAATGCGACCCATCTCATGAATATTAATGAGGTGGGTCTTTGCGACCCCATAGCGAGTCGCAGACAGTGTCTGAGACACCGTTCTGCATCCGGGATTGCGACTCGGAAATTGCGAGTCGGACAGACTCGCAATTTCCGAATCGCAATCTCGGAGTTTCCTACATGTGGCCCGAAGTCTTTCGGTCCGGACACTTCAGGGAACAGGAAGCAAGATCTATCCAAGCCCTTGGAGAGCACTTGTCAGCTCAGCCAGAGAGCAGCAAGGCAGCAGTGCAACAGTAAGGCAGCAGTCCTTCTCAGAAAGCAGTCAGATGAGTCCTTTGCGCAGCCAGGCAGTTCTTCTTGGCAGGTTGTAGGTTCTGGTTCAGGGTTTTTCTCCAGGAAGTGTCTATGACAGGAGTGTCTTGTCAAGAAGTGTCTAAAAATCACCTGGCTACTGCTTTCAGATCAGGATCTACCATTCAAACAGTATATGAGGGTATCCCTAATGCTATCCTATGAAGAGAGCAGGCTTCACAGCAGTGTAAAACGAATTTAGGAGTTTTACACTACTGGGACACATAGAACACACATGTTCATGTCCTGCCTTTTACCTACATTGCACCCTGCCATATGGGCTACCTATGGCCTACCGTAGGTGTGACTTATATGTAGAAAAAGGGCAGTTTAAGGCTTGACAAGTACTTTTAAATGCCAAGTCGAAGTGGTAGTGAAACTGCACACACAGGCACTGCAAAGGCAAGCCTGAGACATGATTAGGGAGCTACTTATGTGGGTGGCACAACCAGTGCTGCAGCCCACTAGTAGCATTTAATTTACAGGCTCTGGGCACATTTAGTGCACTTGACTAGGGACTTACAAGTGAATAAAATAAGCCAATTGGGTATGAGCCAATGTCTCCATGTTTTAAGGAGGGTGCATATGCACGTTAGCACTGATTAGCAGTGGTAAAGTGTGCGGAGTCCTAAAGCCAGCAAAAATGAAGTCAGAAAAAGAGAAGGAGGAAGGAAAAAAGTTTGGGGGTGACCGACAGAAGCGCCATTTCCAACATACCCCCCTTCCGGCCTAAAGCCAAGGTAGGCTAATCAACACTCTGATGGACTCCCCTGCTTAAGGCGATAGAACATGGAATTTGCCCACTTGCCAGTTCTACGCCTATCTGAAGCCAGTGAGGCTCCTCTGTCTATACTCTCTGGGGCCACTGAACTGACCCATGGGGAAACCTTCTCCTCATCTGAAGACCCCATCTGTGAAGCTCCTAACATTAATTTGCTCACAGATGCAGACAGTACCACCATGGCCAATAAAGTGATGTGGCCCGTTCCACCACTTGGGTCTGACTTCTGTCCCCATCCCAGGGAAAACTCTGTCCACAAGGACAGTAACCAAAAGATGCCACTGACAGCTGTCAGTGTCAAGAGCCAGGCCCCAGAGCATCCTCTGCTAAGTGGAGACCCTGAATGGAGACTTTGGATGAGCTTCTCCTCCAGCTGGTGGGGTGGCAGGGAGTTCCCAACGGGCGTCCGAGGCACCTCAGAATGGGGGGCAGTGGCCCCAGGGGTCTTGCACCCCTTCTCCATTCTCACCAGTTCAGGGATGGGTCCCTGATAATGGTCACTCAGCCCAGGATCTGTACCCTGAGGCTGAACAGGGGACAAGGGTGAGTCCTCCCTCATCTTGCCTCAACATCTGGGCTCACGTACCCTGCTCTGGGGAGGGTTACTGCCAGACAGCTGAACTGTCAGGGCGTCTTTAGGGGTCAACCCTCTCAGTTCTCTGGACACTGGGGGTAACTCATTCCCCAGAATGCAGTCAATGGGCAGCTGGGGACTAACTATGACCCGCCTCTGGGTCATCTCCCCACACCACTCCAGGGACACCAGGGCCATGGGGTATAAGAAACCCTCCCCAATGACTGGAGTCACCCTACACACCTGGCCGGTGTACTGCTCTGGTGAAACTAGTCTCTTCACCATCATGGTAAGACTAGCCCCTGTGTCCCTCAGAGCTGTGACTGGGACCCCATTCACTCCCACCGGGAGTGGAAGTGACAACTCCCACCCACAGGGATCACCAGCTTCCCTCTGAGTCCACCTCCCAACTGAAGGAGATGAAGGTACCTTTTTGGACACTCTGGTGCTAGTCCAGAGGTCCACCTCCTCAGCAAGCTTTCTAGGATCAGTCAGCTTACTGTCAACCAGGTGCTGGCACAACTCTGTAGAAAAAAGACTGAGCATATGTTCTCTCAGAATTAAATTAAATAACCCTGTGTAATCATTTACTTTGCTGCCCCCCACCCATCCATTCAGTGCCTTACCAGAGAAATGAAAACAGTCTACCCAAGTTTGTGTGGAGAGTTTGGTGCTGTGCCTGAACCTCTGACAGTATTTCTCAGGAGTCAGCCCAAACTTGGCAAGTAAAGCAGCTTTCATGGGTGCATATATGTTTTGATCACTAGGATCCAGTGTAAGAAGTTTGTCCCTCCCCACAACTGAAACATACCACCACAAGGCCGTGCCCCATTGCTCTTCAAAGACCCCATGAGCCCTTAGTCCAACTTCATAAGCAGCCAGCCACATATCAATGTCATCTCCCACCACATAACAGGGCACAACACTTTTGGGTATATGAACCTTCTTTTCCCCAGCAGGTTCTGCATGTATGCTGCCACCATTACTGCTGGAATCAGACTGCTTTGCCTTAAGATCCAGCTCCATGAGACTCAGTTCATGAGCCAACAAAAGGTTCTTTTCAGCCAAGGCTCCCTCAGCTGCAGCCTCAGCTCTCCTCTTCTCTGCCACTCTTTGAGCTTTCCTTTCTTCTGCCCCCATGTTTATCTTTGCCATTTGCATTTGAAATTCTCTCCCCTCCCTCCTTTCCTCTGCGGTCAGGCCATGGTCAGAGACATTGCTCCCTGGTATACCAGGAGGCACAATTCCAGGGGGAACACCCCCTACTACTGGCAAGAAATCCTCTGAGGGGCTATCCTCTGGACCCTCCACCTCAACATCCTCTTGTGAATGGGCTTCTGCCCAGGCCCTCAGCGCCTTTTGGTATTCCTCCTATCTGGAGGCACCCCAGGTAGGTACTCCCATCCCCTTGCAGAACCACTTCAGCTGGTTAACAGTATATGTCTCCAGCTTGGCTAGGTCAAAATCTTCATCTCCTGCTTGAGACCCAGTCAGGGACATGTTGAATTAGGAGTTTAGTTAAGAATGTCAGGTAGAAAGCAAAATTGCAGAAAAAAGGTAAAAATTATGTTGACCTTCAACTGTGGGTGGGTAGTGAACACTTAGCTATTGTATGCCACTGCACAAATACAAGTCCTAACCTCACCACTGATCACCAATGTTAGGAATGGGGTCTTTGGTTAACAGTCAGGTTACCCCCTGTCCAAGTAATGACCCTCACTCTTATCAGGGTAAATCACACACAATCCAAATTATCCTGTGTCCACTCTCTGGGAGCTTGGCACTGAGCAGTCAGTCTTAACTTAGAAGTCAATGTGTAAAGTATTTGTGCAATAACGCAATATAACACCACAAAAATACACTGCGCAGTGTTTAGAAAAATATATAATATTTATCTGGGTAAATGCAGGTCAAAATGATTAAGATTAAATAAGTATAATTTGAAATATCACTGTGAAAGTGATATAAAGGGGGTTATTCCAACTTTGGAGGAGGTGTTAATCCATCCCAAAAGTGAAGGAAAAGTGACGGATTTACCACCAGCCATATTACGAGTCCATTATATCCTATGGAACTCGTAATACGGTTGGTGGTATATCCGTCACTTTACCGTCACTTTTGGGACGGATTAACACTCCTCCAAAGTTGGAATAACCCCCAAAGTGTCTGTAGTCTCTTAAAAGCAACAAATGTCTCTTGCAAGCACAAAGTACCTGGTTTGCGTGCAAAATCTCCGCAAGGAACCGCAGAAGAGGAGATGCGTGGAAAACAGAGAGGTGTGCATCAATTTCTCGGGCTGCACACGGCGATGCTTCATTTATTTTTCATGCAGGGAAGGCTTTGCATTGATTTCCGGTGCTTGGTCTTGGATCCTCTTCTGGTTGCGGGGATTTTGGACGCCCCGGGGATGATGGGTTGCAATCCAGCACTGACAGGATGAAGTCACAGGGGCTGTGTCGATCCGGTGGGCGTTGCATGGAAATTTCTACCACACGGCAGGCGCTACGTCGATTCCTCTCAGGATGTCGGGCTGCGTCTTTCCAGCTTGGCTGTGCATCGATCCAGTGGGCTGTGCGTTGAATTTCCAGTTGCAACGCTAGCGCTGCGTTAATTTTCTCCTTATGAATGCAGGCTGTGCTTCATTTCTGGCAGGTGGTGCATCGACTTATGCCGCACCAGTAGTTCTTCTTGCAGGAATGAAGTCTTTTTGGTCCTGAGACTTCTGGGAACTTGAGGCAAGTTCTATCAAAGCCCTTGGAGAGCACTTCTCAGCACATCCAGAGATCAGCAAGGCAGCAGGACAACAGCAAGGCAGCAGTCCTTCTCAAAAAGCAGTAAGGTGAATCCTTTGCACAGCCAGGCAGTTCTTCTTGGCAGGTTGCAGGTTCTGGTTCAGGTTCTTCTCCAGGAAGTGTCTGTGACAAGAGTGTCTTGTCATGAAGTGTCTGAGTTGATAGGGTCAGAGGCCCTGTTTAAATACCCAAATGTGCCTTTGAAGAGGGAGAGACTTCAAAGAGTGGCTTAGAAGTGCACAAGGTCCCCTTTCAGTTCCATCTTGCCTGTCAGGGTCCCAGTAGGGGGCGTGGCAGTCCTTTGTGTGAGGGCTGGCTACAGTCCTTTGACACGCAAGTGTCAGGCCCTCCACCCTCCCAGCCCAGGAAGAACCATTCAATATGCAGATGTATGCAAATGTGACTGAGCATCCTGTGTTTGGGGTTTTTCTGAGTGAATGCACAAGGGAGGTGTCAACTAAACCTAGCCAGACATGATTGGAAGGCACAGAAGGATTTAAGTGTAGAGAAATGCTAATTTTCTAAAAGTAGCATTTCTAACATAGTAATATAAAATCCAACTTCACCATTAAGCAGGATTTTGTATCACCATTCTGGCCATACTAAACATGACCTGGCTACTCCTTTCAGATTGGGATCTACCACTCAAACAGTATATGAGGGTAGCCCTAATGCTATCCTATGAAGAGCAGGCCTCACAGCAGTGTAAAATGAATTTAGTAGTTTTACACAACCAGGACATATAGAACACACATGTTCCTGTCCTGTCTTGTCTTTTACCTACATAGCACCCTGCCCTATGGGCTACCTAGGACCTACCTTAGGGGTGACTTATAGGTAGAAAAAAGGGGAGTTTAAGGCTTGGCAAGTACTTTTAAATGCTAAGTCAAAGTGGCAGTGAAACTGCACACACAGGCACTGCAGAGGCAAGACTGAGACATGGTTAGGGGGGTACTTATGTGGGTGGCACAACCAGTGCTGCAGCCCACTAGTAGCATTTAATTTGCAGGCCCTGTGCACATGCAGTGCACTTGACTAGGGACTTACAAGTAAATTAAATAAGCCAATTGGGTATGAGCCAAAGTCACCATGTTTTAAGGAGAGAGCATATGAAATTTAGCACTGATTTGCAGTCCTAAAGCCAGCAAAAATGAGGTCAGAAATAGAGAAGGAGGAAGGCAAACATTTTGGGGGTGACCCTGTTGAAAGGCCATTTCCAACAATCCTCTTCCATTTCATCATCATCATTAAACATAACTCTTTTCAAATCTTTTAATTTTCGTTCTTTATTTACTAAAGAACTCCTTTTCTTCCCAGCTTTTGGCTCATCCTCATCATCTTTTGTTCTTGCAGGAAATAATCTAATTACCTGTAGGGTAGCTAATCTCCACTCTTTCTGGTCCTTGTCCCATCTAGCTTCTGCTGGTGTCTTTTCTACGATCCTCTTTCTTTTCTCAAATTTCAAAGCTTGTTGCTGTTTAGCTACTAGCCCCAACATCACTAAAGCTTCATACTGTGCTAGTCTCGGAGGAGGTTTTAAACTCTACATTTTCTGCCTCAAATTCTCCAAAATCTCAAATTTTCTGGAAAAGCCAAACAACCTTCTTTCTTTGTGATGTTAACCCAATGTTTCAACCAGAGGCACGCTCCCGTACCACTCTCCTTAATCACAATATATGCCCGAGTATTTTCTGGCAGATACATTTCTCCCTCTCTTGCCGGAATATACTCATCACCTCTAAAGGCACTTCTTAAGGCTTTGAAAAACTTCATCTTCAACCAAATGAATTGAAAAACCATTTAATCAGAAAAAAATGATTCACAAAATCGATTCCAAATAAAACAAAACAAAACAACTAAATCTGTTAAAAAATAACCTATCAGAAAGAATGACTACAATTCCACAATCCTTTTCGACGCTCTCGCCTTCCAATCACACTACACAAGACTAATAGACCCTCTCACTACCCAACCTATCCCAGCACGGCACAACTCACGTCACACTAATACACACATCCCTCCTTAGCGCGACCGCTGAGACGCTGACAAAGTGTTTCGGCTTGACTTTCACACAACTAACACACCAAACCAATGCAATATTAGTTCGCTAGCAAAACCTGAAACCAAAAATAAGAAAACAAATGTGTCTGTTTACTACAGATAGGCTAATACAATTGCTTCAGGAACCTTCCAAATTTTGCCTTCAGCTTTCGCATCTTCAGTTACTCTTTTACACAGTTCCCCACATTCGTAAGCAAAATTCGACCTACAAATTTAACTTTTTAGCTGGTCAATTGGATTATTATCCTAGTGCACTTAATACTCACCAAATCCCAGTAAATTTCAATCACACAAATTATCTCACAAACTTGAGTTGCCAACCACGCCGGATCGGTCCACTAAATAGACAAATCACAACATATACCAAGTGTCTCTCTATACTTGTACCAAGTGTCTCACTACGCTTGTTAATATACTCCAGAGTCTTAGACCTGTCTCATTAGGTCCATCATCAACAACCACGTGGACAATTTTTCCTGCATTAAGTGCCACACTCAAATGAAGAACGCTGCTTCCCTACTCTCATAACTATTGGGGTACGCCTACTCCCTACAAACTCTATTGGAGTACGCCCACTCTTTCTGAACTCATGAACACTTCAATGAACTGCAAATTAACTAAAGCTATGCAAGCGCGGACTATCTTGACCTCACTCGCTTTAATCAAGAGTCACTAGGAACATACCCTTCAACCTAGAGCATCTCCGAGGACTGGGGAAAGTCACTTAAGGCAACTAGCAACTCATTTTCTCAGATCCGTAAAACATTTCTGAAAAAATTATTAGTAAAACAATTTCAAAGAATTCTTTCATAAACTATGTCATCATCATGACATCATCAAATAATGACATAACTGTAACTCTGCTACCAAAAACTGCTGTAGCACTGAGAAATCCTAGCTATTATCTCAGACCAAAATCTTGGATCTCGTGCCTTAGGCCAATGAACTGATACAACATTGATATGAGGGGATGTCAATGGTGCATGTCATAATCATTCACAATAAGCATCAATAAACAAGAAATCAATAATCTAATTACACTGCAATGCCCACACCAGTTTATTAAGAAGTATTGTAAATTTATTTCCCTATATTAACAATGCTAAAATCACGAAAATAATCCTCAAACACACATTATATACATACAGAATCATTAATGGCTGATTAGAACGCCATATATTTCTAAGTTTAATCAAAGCAAGTAAACAAATTAATTCAAGTATTTTAACACAATGTAATAACACCAATATCTGCGCCAGTGAGATAAAATACATTGAAGCAATAGATCAAAGAACGTCAATATGAATCATGAGCATGTAAAGACAAACTCCCTCACTAACCACTAATTAGCATTAACATGTTGGGCTTCATGTTAAAGTTTTAGAAACACATATTTACTCGGATCATAATAAAAATAATATCATTATCATTCAGCAAATAATTCATGAGTTGCAGCTGGTACCTGTAAAACAAAAGACACATATAACAATTTGCAATTTATACATTACCCATAAGATAACAACAGGAAGATCACTTCAGTAAGTGGACACCATCAGTAGGAACGATCTATGAATCCCCTCAGTCTACATTACTGCAAAACTCCCCATTTATCTAACTCTGGAAATATCTCTGGAAAATATCATAAGGTCTGGTCTGCCTCTCGCTTCTCTTCTTTCTCTCTCTCTCAATAATTACCCATGAATAAGTGACAGAACATTATATTAACTTTCACAAAACTCATGATTGGTCAGGACACAGGTGTTGTACATCTAGCCAATAAAACCAAGGTTAGATAATTAAAAGTAACACATTCATAGTAAACTGAATTCTCATTTGACAATTTCTCATTGACTAAATCATTAGCTAAACTCAATTTATAAAAATGTCTTCTTCTCTTCCGTTTCGTCTGTGGCTCCATTGTTCCAACTCATCAGAGTCTCAGGTACAGGAGGAAACATCTAACATTGTTGTATCTACTTCTATCCTGGAAGAAGAAACCACACGTTGGTGTCATTTTCTAAACAATAGGATAGTCAAACTCTTGCAATGACCTAATAAATCTGACCTTGTAAGACAATTCACAAAAAGAAAAACGCTAGAGGCAGCTGTTTACACATTTATAAACTATTAAACACACTCTTTTAAGTAAGCATTGAGCAATGAAAAACAACTGCAAAGTTAGCTAAAGTTAGCCTAAGTAGAAAACATAACAAAACAAAAGTCGCCCGTCTTATTAGCATTTCATTAGGAAAATCGCACATTAGTTCTTCAATGATCAGTGCATTATCAATTATAAATTTCATCAGTAAAATCTCTGCTTCTGCATCATCAAGGACCGATATCCCTTACCCCTTCTTATGGATATACTTGACGCAGTTAAAGGTGCCAAGAGGTTTACCAAATTGGATCGCAGGGGTGCCTATCATCTCTTACGTGTCAAGCAAGGAGATGAATGGAAAACAGCTTTTCGTACTCTATTTGGCCATTATGAATACTGAGTCATGCCTTTTGGTGTAACAAACGCACCCTCAATATTCCAATGATTCATGGACTCCGTGTTTTCTGATTCATTGAATCACAGCATGGTGATATATCTGGAAGTCATCCTAGTATAGTCTTGTATGCCTGAACAGCATACTCAGCATGTACTTCAGGTTTTGGAAAGACACAGACAGACTCAGCTATACTGCAAACCTGAAAATGTTAATTTAACAAGACAGAAGTACAGTATCTTGGGTTCCTCATCAATCAGACTAGAATAGCTATTGATCCAGACAAAGTACAAGCAATTTTGGATTGGCCCTCTCCCTCCTCTATTAAGGAAACTCAATGCTTCCATGTTCTCTACAACTTCTATCGGCAATTCATACAAGACTTTGCCCATCAACAAAGTATGATCACTCAGACCATCAAAGGAGAAAATCTGAAGAAGGGATTTGTTTGGACTGAAAGTGCAGAGATGTCCTTTCAAAATCTGAAACAGGCCTTTACCCAAGCTCCTATCTTATGGCACCTAAATACAACTAAGAAGTTTATAGTGGTCACTGACGCCTCCGAGAGAGCTATTGGTGTGGTCTTACTTCAGAAACAAGAAGACAATGGCTTAGAATGTCCTTTCTTTTACTTATCCCACATACTGACAGAAGCCAAACGCAATTATTCTGTTTTAGAATGGGAATTATTTGCTCTCAAGGCTGCCTGTAAAGAACGGAGACATTTCCTAAGGGGTACCAAAGAACCGTTTGAAGCAAGAACTGATCACCATAATCTACAATGTCTCCGAAATTTCCAGTGTCGAAGTAGCCGGCAGTCAAGATGGGCTTTCTTTTTCAGCCAATATGACTTTGTAGTGACCTACATTCCTGGATCTCAGAACCTAGTACCTGATGCATTATCTCGTCACTATCCAGAAAGTGCAAACACTTCCTCTCGAAAAATAATACAACCCAGTTCAATCATTGGGATTGTCCAGTCCTTTCTTGATTGTGTTAAGACAGAATACCAATATCTTCCACTTGAATAATGGAATATCTTGAGTCCTCAATTACAAAAGAATCAGGACTACTTCTATCATCAAAACACTCTATTTTCGGCGACGAAGAAAGTACATACTGAGGCTTTACAGATGTGCCATGATTCTCCCCTGGCTGGACATTGTGGAATCAAGAAGACACAGGAGTTGCTCCAACGTTCCTTTTGGTGGCCTACACTTAAGAACAATGCCAAATCCTATATAACATCATGCTCTGTATGTGCTCAAACCAAGACACCTCAGACCAAGCCAGCAGGATTATTGAAGCCCTTGCCTGTTCCCTCTGCTCCACAGCACACCCTGTCTACAGATTTCATATATTTGATACCGTTTACTTCAGGGAATCATGTCATTATGGTAACCATTGATTCATTTACCAAAATGGCGCATTTCACAGCCTCAAAGAAATTGCCTACAGCCAAAGAAACGAACACATATTTCATGCAAGATATCTTTTTGTCTACATGGTCTTCCACAAGTAATCATTTCAGATCGGGAGCCTCAATATGTGTCACGTTTTTAGAAGGCTTTTTGTGTCTTATTACACATTGATGTCTCCCTTTCATCGGGATTTCACCCACATACTAACGATCAAACTGAATGCTTGAATCAGGAACTCCAACAGTATCTATGTTGTTTCTGTAATGCCACACAAAGTAACTGGCCTGATTTCCTTTCTCTAGCTGAGTTTCCATATAATAATACAGTGCATAGTGCAACAGGATTGACACATTTCTTTTGCACCTACGGCTTCCATCCCAAGACCTTTCTGACTATACCTCGTGTGCTGCCTCCTGTTCCTGTGGTTACATAATATGCTCGGCGACTCTGCCATATTCAGGACCTCATCCATACCATTCGTTTGGCTTCTAAACAAACTATGAAAAGAAGGGCTCATAGCCGACGTCGGGTGGCACCATCTTACCAACCAGGACGACAAAGGGGGTCATTATGAACACGGCGGTAAACACCACCATGTTCATGCTGGTGGTCTTTCCTTAGACCGCCAGCCCCCTTGACACCCCACCGGCAGCATAAAGAACATTCTGCTGGGCCGGCGGACGGAAACATTCTTTCTGCACGCCGGCGCAGCAGAATGCATGGCTGGGACATTGCCTGCGGCTCCACATGGAGCAGACGTCAATGCCTCTGTGAGGCGGGTGCAGCTGCACCCGTCACGCAGATCGCTGCCCGTAAATCAGGCAGTGACCTGCGCGATGGGGCACTGCACAGGGGCCCCTGCACTGCCCATGCCAAGTGCATGGGCAGTGCAGGGGCCCCCAGGGTGGCCCCAGAGCACCGTTTCTGCCAGCCTTTCCCTGGCGAGGGAACTCGCCAAGGAAAGGCTGGTGGCAGTAGGGATCATTATCCAAGGGGCAGCAGTGCTCCCCTGTCAGATAATTATTCCTTCCACCATCAGGCTGCCTGGCGGAGGCAGCCTGGCGGTGGAGGAGGGCCTGCCTATGGCAGCCCTCACTGTGTTTATATGGAGGTTCAGAATGCCATGCCGGTGGCGATCTTTTCCGCCGTCGCCGGCATGGCGGTGTGAACCGCCATGTTCATAATGGGGGCCAAAGTATGGCTTTCTGCCAAATTTCTGCCTTTTCATTTTTCTCCAAACAAATTCAAACCCCGCTTTTATGGTCCTTCTTGAATATTTCAGTTATTGAATCCTATTGTTGTTCCACTACATTTATCTCAGACTTGGAAAATTCATCCAGTTTTTCATGTTTCGCAGCTCAAGTCTTTTGTTCCTGATCCTTACCATAGACCTTTTCAATGTCCTCCTCCTCTTTCTGTGGATAGCCATCCTGAATACGAGGTACAGGAGATCATGCATCTTTCGGAACAAGCTACAGTTCCTGATTCACTGGAAAGGTTATCCTCTCAGTGACTGTTCATGGGAAGATGCTTGTTCAGTTCATGCACCCGGTTTGATTGCCGTTTGTTTCTCACTCTTTTTCCTGACAAGCCCAGGGCCTCAGGGAGGAGGCCTGCTGTGATGCCACGGACTACCCTGGTGTCCCTTTTTCAGACCGTAGTTGGACCGTCAGTCCGCATTTCGGCTGTCACAGTGTCCTTTCCTCGGGATCTGCACGCTGCTGAACAAAAGGCCCACCTCCTGGCGTCACCAACTCAGAATGCTATTATAGCACAGAGTTATGATGAAGCCAGGCGGGGGGAAGGTAAATCGGGTAGGGAACTGCAAGGAGAGAGATCTGAAAAGAAACGGTTAGAACAAATATGCATACATTCATTCATAACAGTATAACTCAACAATAGAATCTTGAATAAAGGCGTCTCTGTGATATCAGATTGAGACCCTTTGTGAATTTGGCGTAGCCCCTTCTTTGAATCATGGAACAAGAACAAACTGCAACCTCTAAACCTAGAGATGGCAAGAGCTTTGGACTATGGTCATACTCTAAATATCAATCATGTAACAATTATGCATTCATAAGATAAACGTTTGATCTAAAGCCTAGAAATTCTCAAAGACTTAAATATGTGTCTCACATATTATGTTTCCCAAAAAACAATTAAACTATAATTTGCTTATCTCTGAAACGTTTTCACATTTACTACCTAGGCTTGAAAGTTTACTCATTGAACTTGAAACGTTTTGTTCATTGGGCAGAAGTGCCTTGCTTGTTGTACATGAAGAGCTTTGATCATCATACATTAAGCTCTTTTTCATTATGCCAGAGAGCGCTTTTACTTGCTTTGTCTGAAGCGCTACGCTCGTTATGCCAAAGGGCACTTTACTCATGTGGCCTGAAGCATTTTGATACTCATGCCCAGATCGCTTTACTCATGTAGCCTGAAACGCTTTGATTGTCGTACCAAGGGTGCTTTACTCTTGTACCTTGAAGCTCTTTGCTCGTTGTACTAAGGGGGCGCTTTTACTCATGTGGACTAAAGCTTTTTCATCCTCGTGCCAAGACCGCTTTACTCATGTGGCCTGAAACGCTTTGATTGTCGTGCCAAGGATGCTTTACTCATGTGGACTGAAACGCTTTGATTGTCGTGCCAAGGGCGCTTTACTCATTTGGACTGAAACGCTTTGATTATCGTGACAAGAGCGCTTTACTCATGTGGATTGAAATGCTTTGATTATTGTGCCAAGGCGCTTTACACGTGTGGCCTGAAGCGCTTTGCTCGTTGTGCTAAGGGGCGCTTTACTCCTGTGATCCGAAGTGATTTGATTATTGCGCAAAGGCCGCTTTACTCTTGGAAACGCTTTGCTCGTTGTGCTAAGGGGCGCTGTACGTTTGGAAGTAACAACTTCCTTCAAGATTGGACTCATCAAGACCTTATCGCTACGAGTACGACCTACTCGTATCTGAATTCACCATGGAAACGAGGATACTCCGACTTGCTGTCAATCGGCCCTGCAGGAAATCTGCTCTTCTTTAGAAGAACCTCAACGAGGTCTGACTGCATCGAAGTCTTCAAAACAGTGAGCAAGGTGCTTGTGTGTGGCTGGGCTTTTTAGGCCTGCCACACCCCAAGATGGCCGCTGCCTCTAAAAACCTGGGAATTGAAGTCCCTTCATAGAATGGCACTGATAAGTGCATCTTGACTACCAATGCCCTGACCCTGCAGCTACACGAGCTTTACCACAGGGCAGGCAACGCTGATGACCACTTTTAGAACAGGAAGGGATGACAAGTGGTGCGCATGAAGCGCCGCAAATATGCGCAGTGGAGTTTCGGGCGGGACCTGGACCTCGCACAGCCTTATTCCTGACATCGGAATGCCGGAATCGCCACAGCCTGCTTTTTGTGCTCATTTGGCATTTTTTGCTGCGGTGTGGCCCAGGAGGCACATTTCGTGCTCCAGGTCACGCCACAGGCCCTGGCAGCCTCCCTGACTTTCCCTTCCTACTTACCTACTTGGGTTCTTTCTCTTTTTTCTTCTTTTTTCTCTTTTTTCTTCTATCTTCATGTCCCCTTTCTTCTTGTTCTTCCATTTTGTCTTCTTCCTTGATGTTTGTCTTCCCAGCATATCGTTTTCCTTTTCTACTTGGTCTTTTTTTCTCATTCATTTCTATGTGGTCTCTCCATATCCATGATGGTGTCGTACTTTCTTCCTGTTTTGTCACTTCCTGTTCCATGGTATATAAGCACTGCAGTTCCCTCCTTCCTTGCGTTGCAAATCCTTCCGTCTGGGTGGTGATCCTCGCCCCTGTTTCCAGTTTTCTACACGCTCCTGCTTCTTCCCTGCAGAATTGACTTCTATTTTTTGCCTTTTTTCATTGTTTTTTTCCTCTTTTTCAGGAGTTCCTGTGATAGAGGTTTTTTCCCATTACTTGGGTTTTCCTCTGGGACTCCTTCTAGAGGGTACGGTCTACCTTGGCGTTTTTTCCAGTCACCAGCACCGTGGCTACTAGAAGGGGTCACCCTTATCTTGGCGAGTCCAGAACCAGTAAGAAACCAAGCATCCCTCCAAGTACTGTAGCCTACAGTGGTAAGAGATGTGCAAATCGTGACAATACAGTCTTGGGTGGCTGTGACCTGAGAGGCAGAGTCATGAGTGCCATTTTGTTGTAAAGGGAAATGGTCCCAGGGCGAAATGTGGGCATTAATATATATGAAGGGCTGCGGGTGGTTGTTTCCTGACCACACAAGTTCAGATAAAAGTGGCAAATTAGGAATAAATGGATAGAGAATACCACAAATGTATTATCTAAACATAAATTAATATGTCTACAGTAAAAGGACTGGCTCTGAAAATGAGCATTTGTGTTCATGATGTGAAGGTGATCACTACACATGAAATAGGATGCAGTCTCTCAGGTTCTGCAGGAATACCCTGAAGCCTTTGTCTGTTAGGTGAACTCCACCATTTCTGTGTATACCATCTATACAGATCGTAAGTTATTGTGTATATGTAGCTAATGTTATGGTCTCTGAGGAATGTAGAAATAGTTTTATTAACATGTTTCCTGGATGTGTCTATTTGTGGAAGAATTTAGTTGGCCAGTTCCACTTCTGCCTTTCACAAATCTTAGAAACAACAAAAGGAATGTGTGGGAAAAGTGTCATTCATTTTTCAAAGTTAGCTTTCATTAGGATTTAGAAATCTACTTCTGAAACTGTGCCTGGGTCATTGCCACCATAGTGCACAATCATAAGGTCGGGATGTTGACAATCCTTAATGCTTTCAACCAAAGGGTGTAACTGATGCCACTTCACCCCTCTCTGGCCATCCCAAGTGATATACACATTAGATAAACCAAAGTCCCCGTCAATGCCACTTTTTCTTTCACTCTTTCTGGCCTGAAACCCAAAGCTTTGTCACATTATCCATACTCTGAACATTCTGTAGGGAAGCCGGAGTTCCACACAAGACGATGGTGCAGTTGTATGAAGCAATTTTGAAATGAATTGAGCTGAAATGAAGGGAAGAATTTATGATTTTAAAGATCAGATTTAATTAGTTAATGTAAATATGTTGGTGCATGAAGTTAGGTAGTGTTATTGTGACAAAAGTAAGTTCATGTTGGATTTACTTAATAGAATAATAACAAAAAAACAAAAAAAATAGTGTTTGTAATATGTTTATTGTTTCTGAAATTCAACCACACCTGCTGAAATTGCTTTGCGAGTAAGCATGGTGAACTCAGAAACTGTCATGAACTTGTGACCATCTGGTGCAGCAGAATGTTGCAGAGTATGTTACCAAGTTAGCACATCCACAGGGGTATGAGGGGGAAGGGAATAAAAAAAGACTTTGTAGTTGCAAATCTAGTGGGGATAATCTAGTAAAAATATTATTTGGTGAGAGTATAATTTTTTATTAAAAAAGTAAATAAATATAGCTCTGTGTTCAAATAGATTACAAAAACTAATTTAGTACTCACGCCGTGAATTTGTGGATCCTGCTGGATCCACCCTGCACCAGGGTTGATCTTCGGATCTGGCAAAAACCACTATGGAATTGGGTTGTTAGTTAAGGAGTAATGGAAAGCATCAACTATAGTAGCCAGTCATAAGTGGTATAATGTAAGTTGAATATGAAAGAGAGATTGTGATTGGTTTGCTGATTGAATAACCTTCAAAGCACAGATAAAAAGATTGCCATTAAAGGTTGCCTTGTGTAAGAAAGAGTGTAATAGAAATATTCTTATGCTTGTTTTTTTGTGACTTTTCAGTGGGAAGCAATTCAAACTGATACTGAGATATAAATATACACATCATCAAACACACTTAACAGGTATGTGTAGAAACACGTACTTTATAATAAAATGTATAAGAAAAAGGCATAAGTTGAATGAAAGTAAGCACAATGTTGATGGAGAATGAAAGAATTTATGTGAATTAGAGAATGACCTTCAGAATTATTTATGCTACCTTTTACTGTAAGAAAATTATATCTGAGGTAGGTTGTTGGTAAGGCACAGACCATAGTGGTTTATGATTAAAAATTAAAGATGTTATACTGAGTTATAAAGTTGAATGTGCATGCTAAAGTAAAATGGCTAGTTATTTATGGAATTTCTGACGCATACTCTAATTCATATACGCATTTCTAATAGGATAGAACCACTTAGATTTGAGTGAGTTACTGAAAAAAAACAATTACGCATTGACAGACACAGTTGGGAGTAGGTACATATAAAGTAGTGCCAAAGGTAGTTGTGTTGTGATACAGTTTGTGAAATATGTAGTGGAGTACTTACCAATCTGTGGATATTAATAGAGGTAGCTGTTTAAAGATAGTTTGGATATGGTACTGCAGAGCCGTAGTGTGCATTTTACTGACAGCTTGACTATCAAAAATCAAATCAAATCAGGATTTATAGAGCACAACAACTAAACCGTAAGGGTATCAAGGCACTGATGGGGTTTTGTCCTCTATGCTTCAGTTGAAGAGCTAGGTTTTAAGGTCCTTCCTGAATTGCGATAACAGTGGTGACTGCCTGAGGTGCAGGGGCACGGTGTTCCAGGTCTTTGCCACACCTCCACCCAAGGTCTTCTGTATGTGGGTTACAGTGGATATTGCCTGTTCAGCAGAGTGGAGAGGTCAGGTGGGGGAGTAAAAGGTAATGCAGTGGTTGAGGTACACGGGTCCTAGGTTGTGGAGGGCCTTATTTGCGTGGACAAGGAGTTTGAAGTTAATTCTTTTCTCATGAGTAAGCTGGTGGAGGTCGCTTAGGTGGTTGATGATGTGTTTGCGGGGGGAATGCCCAGGATGAGTCTGGCGGAGGCGTCTTGGATGTGCTGTAGTTTCTTCAGGTTCTTCTGGGTGGTGCTGGAGTAGAGGGCATTGCCATTGTTGAATCAGCTGGTAACTAGGGCACAGGTTATGGTTCTGCGGCAGTCCTTTGGGATCCATTTGTAGATCTTACGGAGAAGTGTGTGAAAACAGGAGGATGCGACTGAGTTGACTTGGCGGGTCATGGTGAGCAATGAATCTAGGATGAAACCGAGGTTGCATGTGTGGTATGTTGGGGTGGGGGGTGTCAAGGGCGGATGGCCAACAGGGGCTGTTTTAGGCTGATGTAGAGGGTCCCAGGATGTAGATTTGGGTTGTGTCAGAGTTGAGCTTGAAGCAGCTGTCCTTAATCCAGGCGATGGCGGCTTCCATCCTGTTGTGGAAATTCTTCTTGGCAGATGTGGAGTTTTCCGTCAGTGAGATGATCAGGTGGGTGTCCTCGGCGTAGGAGACGATGTTTAGCCCCTGGTTCCTGATGATGGATGTGAGCGGGGCCATGTAGATGTGGGACACAGGGAGGAGCCCTGTGGAACTCCACAGCTGATCTCCGTAGGTTCTGACAAGTAAAGCTGGAGTCTGATTCTCTGTGTTCCACCAGACAGGAAGGAGCGTATCAATTGTAGGGCCTTTCCATGGATGCCGGCTGCATGGAGTCTGGAGCAGAGGGTGAGGTGCAAAAAGGAGGATAGGGCCAGCAGGATGAGGGCTGCTGTATGGTCAAGGTCGAGGAGTGAGCAGATGTCATCTGTGGTTGTGAGGAGGGCGGTCTCCATGCTGTGGTTGCTCCTGAAGACAGATTGGGAGATGTCCGGAATGTTGTTGTCCTCAATGAGCTTATGGAGCTTTGTGTTGGTGGCCTTTTTGATGACCTTGGCTGGGAACAGCAGCAGAGAGATGAGGCTTTAGTTCTTGAGGTCCGGGTGTTCGGCTGTGGGTTTCCTCAGGAGCGGGTGGATCTCAGCATGCTTCCAGTCCTCAGCGAAGGTAGCTGTATCAATGGAACAGTGATGGTTGTGGCAGAGCTCAGGTGCAATGGAAGTATTGGCTTTGTTGAAAATGTGTAAAGGCAGGGGTCTGTAGGGGCTCCGGAGTTGATGCTTGTTGGACCTGGCTTTTTTGACAGGGTCATCCCCAAACTTTTTGCCTCCTTCCTCCTATTTTGTCTGACCTGTTGTTGTTGGCTTTTGACCTCTGGGCACTTTACCACTGCTAACCAGTGCTAAAGTGCATATGCTCTCTCCCTTTAAACATGGTAACTTTGGATCATACCCAATTTGACTATTTAATTTACTTATAAGTCCCTAGTAGAGTGCACTATATGTGCCTAGGGCCTGTAGATTAAATGCTACTAGTGGGCCTGCAGCACTGGTTGTGCCACCCACTTCAGTAGCCCCTGAACCTTGTCTCAGGCCTGCCATTGCAAGGCCTGTGTGTGCAGTTACACTTTCACGTCGACTTGGCATTTAAAAGTACTTGCCAAGCCTAGAACTCCCCTTTTTCTACATATAAGTCACCCCTAATGTGTGCCGTAGGTAACCCCTAGAGCAGGGTGCTGTGTGGGTAAAAGGCAGGACATGTACCTGTGTAGTTATATGTCCTGGTAGTGTAAAACTCCTAAATTCGTTTTTACACTACTGTGAGGCCTGCTCCCTTCATAGGCTAACATTGGGGCTGCCCTCATACACTGTTGAAGTGGCAACTGCTGATCTGAAAGGAACAGGAAGGTCATATTTAGTATGGCCAGAATGGTAATATAAAATCCTGCTGACTGGTGAAGTCGGATTTAATATTACTATTCTAGAAATGCCACTTTTAGAAAGTGAGTATTTCTTTGCACTTAAATCTTTTTGTGCCCTTCAATCCACGTCTGGCTAGGTTTAGTTGACAGCTCCTTGTGCATTCACTCAGACACACCCCAAACACAGGGTACTCAGCCTCACTTGCATACATCTGCATTTTGAATGGGTCTTCCTGGGCTGGGAGGGTGGAGGGCCTGCCCTCACACAAAGGACTGCCACACCCCCTACTGGGACTCTGGCAGACAGGATTGAACTGAAAGGGGGCTTGGTGCATTTCTTAGACACTCTTTGAAGTCACCCCCACTTCAAAGGCACAATTTAGTATAAAACAGGGCCTCTGCCCTACCTCATTAGACACTTGCTGGAGAAGAAACCTGAACCAGAAACTACATCCTGCCAAGAAGAACTGCCTGGCTGCTCAAAGGACTCACCTGTCTGCTTTTCTGCAAAGGACTGCTGCCTTGCTGTTGGCCTGCTGCCTTGCTGAACTCTTGTCTGGCTGTAAAAGTGCTCTCCAAGGGCTTGTATAGAGCTTGCCTCCTCTTCCCTGAAGTCTCAGGACCAAAAAGACTTCTCTTTTTCACTTGGACGCTTCGCGCGCCGAAATTTTCAACGCACAGCTTGTTCCGCGGTGAGAAAAACAGTGCACACCGACGCTGATCGACGCGACGCCTTCGGAACTTCGACGCATGGCCTCGCAAGGACAACGCCGCCCGACTTCCAGAGGAGAAATTGACGCGACGCCTGCTGTGAGAGCTAAACTTCGACGCGCAACCCCGCGGAACGACACGCAGCCAGAAAACAAGCAGGAGAATCCACACACAGACCCAGGACATCTGGTAATCCCCGCAACCCATAGAAAGAGACTGTCCGTGCGCCGGAAAACGACGCACGACTTCCCCGCGTGAAAAATAACGACGCAAGTCCGTGTGTGCTGGGGAGAAATCGACGCACACACTATTTTTCCACGGATCTCTTCTTCTGCGGCCCTCTGTGGAGATTTTCCACTCCAAACCAGGTACTTGGTGCTTGAAAGAGACTTTGGGGGTCATTCTAACTTTGGCGGGTGGCGGAGGCCGCCCGCCAAAGTTCCCCCAACAGAATACCGCTACGCGGTCAGGAGACTGCCGCGGTTATTCTGTGTTTCCCGCTGGGCTGGCGGGCGACCGCCAGAAGGCCGGCCGCCAGCCCAGCGGGAAACCCCTTCCCACAAGGAAGCCGGCTCCGAATGGAGCCGGCGGAGTGGGAAGGGTGCGACGGGTGCAGTAGCACCCGTCGCGATTTTCAGTGTCTGCATGGCAGACACTGAAAATCTTGTAGGGGCCCTCTTACGGGGGCCCCTGCAGTGCCCATGCCATTGGCATGGGCACTGCAGGGGCCCCCAGGGGCCCCACGACACCCCTCACTGCCATCCTGTTCCTGGCGGGCAAAACCGCCAGGAACAGGATGGCAGTGAGGGGGTCGGAATCCCCATGGCGGCGCAGCAAGCTGCGCCGCCATGGGGGATTTCTCAGGGCAGCGGAAAACCGGGATGCCCTTGGGAGCACCGCCAGCCTGTTGGCGGTGCTCCCGCGGTCGTTGACCCTGGCGGTCAATGACCGCCAGGGTCAGAATGACCCCCTTTGTTTGCTTTTTAAAGACTTAAGACACTTTATATCACTTTTCAGTGATATCCTTACAAATTCATATTGCATCTTTGATCGTTTTGACCTGCAAATACCCAGATAAATATTATATATTTTTTCTAAACACTGTGTGGTGTATTTTTGTGTTGTTATATTATGGTATAGTATGATTTATTGCACAAATGCTTTACACATTGCCTTCTAAGTTAAGCCTGACTGCTCGTGCCAAGCTACCAGAGGGTGGGCACAGGCTAATTTTGGATTGTGTGTGACTTACCCTGACTAGAGTGAGGGTTCTTGCTTGGACAAAGGGTAACCTGACTGACAACCAAAAACCCCATTTCTAACAATGCTGCTCATGATGGAGAGGGTCTCATTCATGGTGAGAGTGATATAGCAGTGCAGGATCTATGATGGTTTAGGGGGTCAGAGCTGGGTTTTTTTTGAGGACTCGGAGGGTCTTGGGGTCTGAAGCTGTTGTATATGTTTTTTGATTTTTCGGTGGAAGAAGTTAGCTAGTCTGTTGCACAGGTCTTGAGATGGAGGGATGTTTCACATTTCGGAATGGGGTTTGGTGAACTCTTTGACCACGGCGATGACCATTGGTGCTGATAAGGTCCTAAGTATTCAAATGTGTATTTGCAAATATTAGACTCTACATTTTAGTCCCCAGGTATATATGCCCTGTGCCAGACATACTGTAAATCATATAACTATTAACAAAAGGTTAGACCACTTATGCATAAAAAGGGTGGTTTGTGATTAAATGTGAAAATTGTACTTCTGAGTATTACTCACTTAGATGTGCACTTGCAGACTGCTACGCTTAAGTATATATACACTGTGTGTGTCATACTGGTAGCCATACACCTCTTAACAAAAGGAGAGAACAATCAGACTTCCAGTGAGATACGGAAAGAAGTATTTATACATTTGTGCATACATCCGGACAGCATCTATGTATGCTGCTGTATCAGTACATTAGCTAGCAACTGATACAGTCACTCTCACATATAGTCAAGTACTCTCATAATCTAATTCCTCATTCAGACAAGTAATGATTTAAACATGGTTTGGGCCTACTACTGCTGAGTCTGAGTGTCCAGTCTTACTGTCATCTCAATTTGGGATTACAAAACCTGCTTGACAAGTGGTACACTCCCATTTTAGTACAGAAAACGTACCCCTTAAATATTGAGGATGTTTTAGGTTGGAATGGAGCAGGATTCTTTGTGATTAACAGGTGATATACATCTTTCTCAGTTTAAGTGACTTAGATGTACACTTACAGACTTTTAAGCTCAGGTATCCATGTACGTTGCCACCTATACTGGTAATGAAGTACCTCTTAAGATAAGGAAAGAGCACTCACACACTCAGTTAGACATTGAAGCAGCCACTTATACATGCATGCATACATCCAGGCAGTAGCTATGTATGCTCCAGTATGAACACTAGTTTGCAAGTGATATAGTCACTCTCATATGTAGTCTTGTACTCTCAAAATATAGTCGCTCATTGAGATAAGCAGTCATTTAAACATGGTTTGGGCCTAGCAGTGCTAGGTCTGTGTCCAGTTGTACTGCCAGCTCAATTTTGCATTAAAAAACTGCTGTGTTACACTCCTCTTTTAGTACACTCCCCTTTTAGTATAGAAAATGTACCCTCTTCTATAGGTTGTACGTAGCCATACACCAGGAAGGTTTGTGATTAAAATCTGAAAGATACCATTCTGAGTTTAAGTGACTTAGATATGCACTTGCAGACTGGTATGCACAGCTACATATGCACTTTGTCACCCATACTGTTAATGATATACCTATTAACAAAAGGATAGATGACTCACACACCAAGTTAGACACTGAAATCGCTACTTATACATTAATGCATACATCCAGGCAGCAGATATGTATGCTGCAGTTTAAAACCTAGTTGGCAAGTGAAATACTCACTCAGACCGAAATGAAGCACCGTTCAGATACAGTCTCAGTTAAGTTCCACTAAGTTTCATCTTCTTAAGAATTGGGCCAAGAGTCCTGTTTGCGAGGAAGATGTTAGCTGGGAGAAAAGAGAGCATCACTGGTGGTGGTCCATGCGCACAAAGAGTCAGCCGGGTGTCACAGATGGGTGGGCAGGAGCCTCACGGTTATGAATGGCAATACTTGCTGTGCAAGAGGTAAACTTGTGGTGGCTCACACTGATTCTTTGGGTGAGGGGCTCAGTTCTGGTGCAATTGAGCCCATTTGCGGTCACAAAAAGCCCAAAAGCTTGATTTCAGGAGCAATAAACCACTTCCGAGGGCCCAGGACTGGAGAGGCACCGCTTGATGGTGAAGAGCTGGTTGAATCTGGTCCAGGAGCTGTAGCAGGTGACTTGGAAGTCCTTTGTGTCGCTGAGACTTCAGAAAACAAGAGGCAAACCATCTAGCCCTTGGAATCACTTTGGTTCTGGGGTGTACAGATGCAGGACCATCCCTTCTCACTCTCAGGGAAGAGGCCAGCAGTTCAGCTCAGCAAAGCACGAGTCCAGCAAAGTAGCAGTTCAGCAAAGCAGCAGTCCTTGTAACTGCACAGCAGCCCTTATTCCTGGCAGAGTGTCCACAGATCCAGAAGTGTACTAAGATGGTGGTGTCAGAGGCCCAATACTTCTACCCAGTTGTGCCTTTGAAGTGGGGTAGAATTTAAACAAAGGTCTTTGAAGTGCACAGAGGGATTCCCTTCCTGCCCTGGCTCCAGACTCACTACAGGAAGGTATACAGCCATTTGTGTGGGGCAAAACGCTACACATTCAGATGTGTCAGCTCCTACCTCCCATCCTGTCCAGGATGTCTCACATGACGGTGGATGGCTCATCAGTCCCACCTAAGCTCCCTTTGTGTGTGTGGCTGTCTAGAGGGAATGTACAAGCCCAGCTGTCATCCCACCCTAGATGTGTATTGGGAACAGGCAGTGTGCACCAAATTCACAAAAGTAAGAAAATTGCAATTTTCTAAAAGTAGCATTTTCAGAACTGCGACATGAAATCTGATTTCACCATACATTGTGGTTTTACATTGTGATTCCACAGACACCAAACTTGACAAACTTACCTCTTTCAGATTGTGAATTACACTATAAAATGTAATAATGTAATTCCAATGTTATCTTATTGAAGAGATAGGTCTTCCAGTACCAAAAAAATGAATTGGGGAGGTTTTCACTGCCAGGGCATGTAAAACTAAAAAGTATGTGTCCCACCTTTTAAATGCATTGCACCATGCCCTGCGGGTCATATAGGGCCTACCTTATTGGTGACATATATGTATAAAAAGGAAAGGTTTAGGCCTGACAAGAGGTTTATCTTGCCAGGTCTAAGTGGCAGTGTAAATTGCACAGACAGGCTCTGCATTGGCAGGCCTGAGCTATGGTTAGGGGGCTACTTAGGTGGGTGGCACAACAAGTGCTGCAGGCTGACTAGCAGTATTTAGTTTACAGGCCCTGGCCACATGTAGTGCACTTTATTAGGGACCTATAAATTTTAGGGGACAGAGCACAAACAAGTGTACAGAGTTCGCAAGCCAGCAAAAATGAGGTCAGAACATGGAGGAAGGCAGGAAAAACGTTGAGGGGGAAGACCACCCTAATGTTGTCAGGTCTAACAGTGGTCCTAACTACAATTGCTGTTTGACGCAGACTAAGCAGAGTTATTTCAGAACAATTGGTAACCTACTAATGGCATATTTCATTCCTACTTCACCTCAAGAAACTGAAAATGTACATAGAATGAATGTGTTTTGGTGATGATCTGTAAGATGTATTATTCTTAAAACTATCAAAACATCTAGAATTTTGCAATACTAACAACTATTTTAAATCTTTATTGTGAAATCTTATTGTTGAATGATTTGTCTAATTATTACATGCACATTTTCCCACGTTTTTCTAGGTGCCTGCTATTGAAATCTAAGACGAGTCGACGGAGCTTCACCTACTGAGGAAGTCTAATGCACTAATTTCCAAAAACTGTAGAAAGTCAATGTTAATTACCCTGAAATGTCCCTTGTTTGTGTTCATTTATAAGTAAATAAATTGAGGATACGCTGTAGCCCTATTGCGTTTGTTCATATACACAATCATCCCACCAAGTTAGCGCCTGTCTTTTATCTCAGAAGAAGTCATCAAAAATACAGCCTTTCATAATTGGGTAGAGTCGTGAAACTCAAACTGGGGTCCTCTCCGATTACAAGAAAGGGCTAATCATTGGTTTCCTGCATGCAATACAAGTAGTGGAACTCTTCAGCCTGTATTTACAGGTATATCTATGAACTGAGATGGAGATTTAAGAGCCCCCCTAGTGTCACCTTAGCGCCGCCATTGCATATTTTTTTTTATGCTAAGGCAGCGCTAAAGTGGCATTTTCCCCGTGCCATATTTATAAAGTGGGGCGATGCATGTATTCCGCCACTTTGTAAACCCTTGCACCACAATATGCCTGCGCCAGGCATAATGTATGCAAGGGGGCTTTCCCCCATTAGGGGCGGGGGGCGAAAAAATGGTGCAAATAAATCTTTGAGATTTCTTTGCACCATGTTTTGCTGCACTTTTAATGTTTCCACAGAGCAGGAATTAAAAGGAGGTGCACCATTATTCATAATGAGCCCCAATGTGCTTTGCAGGATTAGCGTCAAAATCTTTGACGCTAATCCTGCAAAGCACCAAACTAGCATCAAAAAGTTAGATGCTAGTTCCCTAACTACCGCCATGGTGCGCCTTAAATATGACGCTCACATGGTGGCGTTAGGGGGTGCTAAGGGGCACAAGAAAAGTGGTGCTGCATTGGATGCAGCATAACTTTTCTTAAATCAGGCCCTAAATGTTGTGTGCACTGACAAACCTTGTGGGCTAACAGGGGTTCCTTTATTTCAGGAAGGCAGGAAAAGCTCTTTTACTGTTCTTATCCATAGCGATTTTGAAGAGAAGGGTGGAAATCCCGATGAGGATCTTAAAAAGAAGTATTTTATCCACATTTAAAGGCAGGGACTCAGAAAAGAGGTATAAATCAGAGGTAGGGGAACCACTCCCAGTTTTTGTTTAGCAAGTATACAGAGGTTTCCATCTGTATCCAGAAGATGAAGGGTGTATTCCTTTCTAGCTCCAGAAGTTCTGTACTTCATATTTTAAGAATTTGGGGGCATATTTATGAAATTTTGGCAGAGAGCCATGCAGGAAGTCACCTTGCTGCCCTCCCCTGCACCAAATGGAAAGGGCAGGAATGTACCGTATTTAAGCAATACAATGAATTCCTGTCTTTTCCCCCTGCACTGGCACAATTTTGGCTGTCTAGCGCCAACACAGGCACCCTTACACCATGGTGCAAGGGTGTCTGAGTTGAATGCAGGGTTGTTTTTGTGCAGGAAGGGGCAGAAAGCAGCACACATAGAAAATATAAGTAACAAGGAGAAATAAAGATATTTCTCCTCACTACGCCTCCCCTGGGAAGGCGTTGCATGTTGCATTCCCAGGCTTCCTAGGTTTGGTACTTTTTTGAATGCATCAAAAACCATGGGAGTTGCCTGAGAACCCCCATGCAACTCATATGGAATGCCTTCCCAGGACAGAGTAACACAACACAGCAATTTGCACTGCGTTGAGTTACTCCAAATTTATGAAGCCACGCACGGCCACACATAGGGAGCTTGTGTGACTTCATAAATTTGACTTTATTGATGTGTTAATTTTGCACCACGCAACACCATGTTGTGCAGAAATGCTGCATTATGGCTCATAAATATACTCCTTAGTTTTTATGGATAGATCTGTTTTGTCATAAAGATTTGCCTCTAAACTAACCAAGTCTAAATTGCCACATTTTCTACTTTCACATCAGAGTGATGACTCCCTACTCGAGGAAATTTATTTCTGGTACAAAATATTTCCTAGATCCAAAAAAACACATGACAGCATTCTGTCTTAGAAATGCTGAGCTCTCTCTCTCCCTTTCATTCCAGCCACACACAGCCCGTTCGTGTCCATTAAACCACAAAAATAAACTACTCCTCTCGTTAGCAATGGGTCCAGATCTACAATAGAGAGAATGCATTTGAAAGGTTGCCCTGTCCTCTACTCTGACTAAATTGTGGTGTTTCTGAATCTATTCTCTAACAACTGTCCTCTTGGCACCATTGTTTCCACATTTCTTCTGCTTCACATGTACATCTTCTTATGCTTTAAACTGAAGATTGAAATAATAAAAAGTGTTGACTGTTGAGCCAACAATGTGCATGATGCATTGATGGATACACTTTGACTAGATAAAGTATATCATATAATATCTCATAAACTTTATAGGGGACCATACCAATGGGCTTCTTTAACCAGCTCTCATATTTGCAAATGATGTTATGTTTGTGTAAAGGTTGTGAGTAAACAGGGCTAATTGCAGAGGCCCCCTAACTTTTTGCCCCCATTTTTCACTTTTTGCTGGTGTTTTCCTGACTCTGATGGTGGCCTGGGTACTGTTATCCAGTCCCAGGGCCTGTCCTCTGTGTAAAATCATTATGCAAATTAGGCTAATTATAATTGGCAAAATTAACCTACCTATAAGTCACTAGTATATGGGAGGGCATGGAGGTTTAGGGACCTAAGCATAGGTAGTGTCCCCATAGATGCACTGCTGAGGTGCCTAGTGTCAGTTTAAAGGCAAACCTGCCTTGCTGGCTGCTTCTAAATTAAAGTTACATGCAAATTCGACCTTGGAATTAAAAGTAGTTCCAAAGTCTTAAACTACCTTACTTTTACATATAAGTCACCCCTAAGGTGTGCCCTATGTGCCTCTAGGGCTGGGTGCCTTGTAACTATAAGCAGGGACCTTATAAAAATAGTTGTATAAGACCTGGTGAGGTAAAACAGCCAAATTCGTTTTTCCCTCATTGTAGTGAATGGCCTCCATATGCTAGAATAGGGAGACTTTATTTTAATTTTAAGAATCCCCTTAAGTTACAGATACGACAAGTTTGGTATCACATTAATTGTTATAATAAATCCCACAACTTCCAGTTGTTGGATTTAATATACCTTGCTCAGGTAAAGAGTTTTGAAGTTTCCCTGAAAAGTTGCCAACTTCAGCCCTGCAGTGTTTATGCTGCTTTGCGCTGATTGGCCAGTCGCTAAGATCTCCTCCCCCAGGCACATCTCTTTGTGTTGAGCCAGGCTACTTCACACCTCATTAAGGCAGCCTGGCCAGGCTGCCTTAATGAGGTGTGAAGTAGCCTGGCTCAACACAAAGAGATGTGCCTGGGGGAGGAGATCTTCCCTCAGCAGATGGGGAAGCAGGAAGGGGGAGGGCTGCCAAACTGGTCTTCAAAGGCAGGGAAGGACATTTGGAGCAACCCAGTAATACCCTCACATCCTGCAAACCCAGACAATTAGGTGCCCCCTTGATTAGATTAGGAGAGGGCAGGAGAGGGGTGTGTTTATGATTTTTAGCCACACCAGTGGGTGGGCTCAGCCAGATGTAACCTCCAAAAATCACTTTCAGCCATGATGGATTTTTGAGGAATGTTGTTCCCTGGGATTGATTTTTGCCACACTTCCCAGGAAGTGGTCATCACAGGGGGAAGGACCCTGCCCCTAATTGTAGAACCAGGACCCCCCTGTTTTTCACCCAGGAGCAAGGATAAAACTGGCAGACCTGCACCCACACCTCAGTTCCCTACCAGATCCCTATCAGATTCCAACAAGAAAGAACTACAGAAGAAGAAGTCCTGCCTTGTTGGACCCCTGGCCTGCACCTCGACACTGCACTCTGGAGGACTGCACCAGCTACACACTTGGGCTTCACCACAAGAAGGACTTTGCCTGGCTTTAACTGATTCAAGGAGGAACTTCCTGTTTGCTACAGGTGAAAACTTGGTAACCAGAGTCCCCTGCACCAACTCTTGAAGAAACCAACCAGCTGAACACTGTCTAGTGGCCAAAAAGGAGTTTGCGCCAGGTGCATTCTGGGAGTTGTAGTCCGCACCCTCAAAGAGCATCTCAGAGCATCTGGAACCTTGGGGTGAACAGTGGACCTCAAAAGAACCTTAAAAGAACCTCTGGAAGAAGATCCAGAAGTTTGGAGAACTTTTGGAAAAAAGCTCTATAGAGGGACCGACCGGTTGCAGCAACTCTAGCCGGCTTGCCTCAACCGCGAACCGGCCTGACTTGCAAGTTCCTCCCGGTGAAACAAATCTCCAGAAAAACGACTAATTCCTAAGGTAAACTTTTGAATGAGGCCTCCCACAGGCTCTAGTTGAGCTGGGCTCCATCGCAGTCAGCCTTAAACTTTGACTTTGCCCCGGTCGAGGTGCGACCAGATTAGCGCTTTTTGTTTCCATGCGCTAGAAAGCATTAATTCTTTAAAAATTCATATCTCGGGTTCCCCTCATCTGAGTTTATTAGTTTTGGTGTCATGTTAAAGCTATAAATATTTCCTATTTTTATAAATTGATTTCGGATTTTTAAACCTTTTCCTGTGTTTAATGTAATCACTGTTTTGTGATATTTGAATGCTTTACGCTTTGTCTCCTAAATTAAGCCTTGTCGCTCATTTCCAAGCTATCAAGGGTTCAGCTAGGTTTAATTTACTGAGACCTAACTGGACCTAAGTGGAGGTTAGTGGCCTATTGCTAAGTGTAGGTACTTACCTGCCCTTACCAATAACCCATTTTCCAACAAAGGTCACATTAAATTTATCTCTCAGGGCAGAGGTTTTGGATTGGTTGTCTGAAGCCACTGCTAAGCAGTAGTCTATGTGCCATGTTTTGGGGGCTTGATTAAATCCTTCTCACTGCATGGCTCATTACTAATCCCTTGACAATATGTCAGTTTACCTTGTAAGCGAACAGAAAAAAGTAAGAAGAAACTAGAATGCTTACTAAAGCTAGAGGGATCTTTTCAGTTTGCTGTTGCTGTAAATGAGCTGGGTCCACTGCTTGTTCAGAATCTGTTAGTGGGACAGATTACTGCCACATCACTTTTAACTAAACGTGACAAATGGTTATTGCTGCGTTATCAACCTCATCACAATAAACTTGCTGATGTACAATCACAAATACTACTGTCAAGATGTCCTCTCCCACAACCACAGTGTAAGTGCCAATGATCTAAAAGAAAGAAAGGGGCATATTTATGAGAGGCTTGTGTTGTCATTGCAGTAAAAGTTTGATGCTTTGGTGGTGCGAGGACTACTTCAAATCTATGAGACAACACATTTGCCACAATACATTGTTTTTTAGATTTCTGTGGTCTAAAAGCTGTGCCTAAACCAGCTGCGATATGCAGAAAAAAAAGATGCATAGTGGGCATTACCTGCAAAAAGTCACAGAAAACTAACACAATGATATGGCTTTTACAATGTGTATACATGCAGCACGCAAAGCCCCAAATGAAGCAAAATTTTGCTTCATCAGTAACCCAGGCATAGGAAATTATGTAGTAGTTGGCTATATAAACCTGAACATACAAAAACACTTTGGCAAGCTCAACTACCCAATGTAGGTCATAATTCTGAAACTAGAAGTAGCGAGGAGACCACCACCACAATGTAGACAGCAAAGGAGGAGGGAGTGTGTGTTCCGCCAGCAAACCTCCCTCATCAACCATACAGAGGATGAGGTGATCCAATTCTTTACGCTCAGGAAGCAGTCCATTGTAGAATTGCTGCAGAAGATTAGGGCAGGTCTGCTGCCAGCAACTGCAAGGCCCACCAAAATTCCTCCTCAGGTAAAACTGATGGTGGTGCGACACATGTTGGCCTCTGGGTCATTCCATGTCATAACACAAGAGTGGCAGAAATATCCCAGGCATCTTTTTTCTGCCTTCTTGCCCACTGCCCTGGATGCCATCATTCACCTTACACCACCATACCTCCTCTTCCCAAAGACACAACAACAACAGATGGAGACCAAACAAGGCCTGCATGCCATTGAAGGGTTTCCACATGTCTTTGGGGCTCTGGATTGCACACACGTGTAATTGGTTCCCTCACCAGAAGCAGCACACCTGTTCCACAATAGGAAACACACATATTCCATCAACGTCCATGCCATCATGGATCATCTAGGGAGGTTCATCAATGCGTGTGCAAGCACGCTGGAAGTGCATGTGATGCATACATCTTTAGGCATGGCATCATAAATGAATGCTTCCAGATGGGTGATATGGGTAATAGCCTACTTGTTGTAGGTGAATTTGAAGTATACAATGCATCAACTAAAATGTAGAAAAGTATGACAGAATAGCCAAATCTGTGCCTGTTGATGGAGTTGGACAGGTGTGCCTGAAACTTGCACCAAGCATAATGGTGCATGTGTAATGCAAATCCATAACTTTGATATGTCAAGGCACACTAAGCAAATTTGGGTGGTTTTGAATCTCAAAACATTTAGGACTAATGCAACCCTGTGCCAAATGCTGTGTTTCATCACTGTATGCAAGGGAGATTTACCATGTGTGATGTGTATGGGTGCTTCCATTCAACTTTAATAGATGATGATATATGTCATGTATACCAAAAAAAGGGAAACCTGGGAATGTGTCCAAAAAATAGTGCCACCCAGCTGATGTGTACAAAGGATACATAACAATAGTCCCTGAAGTGACTTCTGCTTCCAATGTGTGCTGCATTCATGACACACATACATAGTTGACTATGCCTCTAAGGCTTATTTATTTGTAGGGATATGTCCTATTCTCCACAAAGACAAATCTGCATGCACCACGGGCACCCTTGCATCATGGCGCAAGGATGCTTATGTTTGTACAAGCAGCCCATTGTGTGCCAGTGCAGGGTGAAATGACAGGAATGCACTCTTTGGCCAAAACACTGTGCAGCATTTGCCCTTTCCCAGTGATGCAGTACGGTGTAGATAGGTTGTTTGATGCGCTGCACTGTGCCACTGTGCTACATTTCGGGCCCCTAGTGGCATGTGCACATCGTGGAAACAACGTACTGCAACATGTAGCAAGTGATTTCACATACTGACATTCCTACACTAATCTCTCAATGTGAGGAGCTACGGAAAATGTGTGAGCAGTAATGCCTCACTCTATTCTGTGTGTATGAACTAAACCCTACCATCTGCAGTGGTCAATGATTCACATCAAAAACCATATGTATGCCAGACAAGTCCATATGAGTACAAGGGCTACACAATAGATAAGTTTGAGATGAGTGTCTCCTCAATGATGTACCTACTCTTGGTATCAGTTAAAGGTTCACAATGTTTATGGTGTGATAGTAAATACTGTGGTAATGAATATTTGTGTCACGTATGCAAGTATAATTGTATGTTGTGCACAGTTACAAAAGCAACACTGAAAGAAGTAAATGCAAAGTCCATGTGTGGCATACAATGTATGTGTAGGACCCAGAAAGCTGTAAACATCAATCTTGTCTAACATTTTTACACCAACAGTACAAAACACACATATGTCTCACCCATACTGACAGTCTAGGTGCACACATACACATTAAGCCATATCGACATATGTAAGCAATGTGATAGGTCACCAGTTTTGCTATGTAAATTGCCCAAATGAAATGCAAATCAAACCAGCAATGTGAAACTCACAAAGTCTAACAGAATGCTGTCAAAATATCATACATCAGTTATAAACATAGATTACAATGCCACCTCTAATAGCCATCACAGTGTACCCAAGATACCAATTTCAACATTCACTGGTCACAGCAATGGTGACTGAGTAAAGGCATATAAGCAAAGATTCCCTTACAAGGTAGAGTCCTACACATTCATGTTAAACACCAAAGTATTTTGTCTAGGTTTGTGGTAGACAACTACTTTAAAAACATCAGTGTGTCCTACATAAAGATGGTCGGGATTGCAAGACATATGTGTCAATCAAAGTGCCCCATTACAACTTCTCTGTCACAAACAATAGCTGCAGGCTGACAATACATTGTTTAACAGCCCATGTTACTTGTTTGAACTGCATCACATGCATACACAAATTAACTATTAAACTATTAAATGGCTGTGTCATTGTCATGTAGGCCACCAACTACATCAGTGGTTTTGCATGGACATATGTATGTGTGAGTGTAAACATGGTAGCAATGTCACTACTTTCCTAAGGAGGACCAACTGGCCAAATATCTGATCAATGATCTGTCACTTTACACATGTAGTGACTACACATAAAAACGAAAGTCAGGAAGCAAAGTGTCCCAAGTATCAGACCATGTTTTTTATTTGCTATTACGCAGAGAACTGGGAGAGACTTGGAAACTTATGGCCAACTGTATATGAAGCATATATTGGGAAATACTGTAAGAAATTTGTATCAGTTATGCAGTACACATAAAACACATGAACATAAATGTTCTTGTAACAAAGAGCTAAATCAATGACAGTTGCAATTTCTCCTTTACTTTCAGCTGACCAAGGATATGGTCTCCAGCCATGGGTCATGACCCCACTTGCACATCGCCATGCTGAGCTGTGATGACAGTACAACCAGGCAGTGTTCAAGACCTGAAACATCATGGAGCAAACTTTTTGTGTCATGATGTCTGGTTCAGATGCCTGGACATTTCAGGGGGCAGATTGCCATACTCACCCACTGTGGTCTGCAACATGATCCAAGTATGTTCCATCTTTACAACATCGGTGTACAGACAAATGTCCATTTGGACGTGGACCCTGATGAGCAGGACCCAATGGAGGAGGAGGATGCTGATGACGGAAGAGAGATCCAAAACACAGTGGCTGATAGTCAGCGATTCAACCACATAGTGCAAAATGTTTCTCATAAAATATTTGAAATTTGATGGACAAACAAATTTGGAAAAAAGTATAAATTTTCAACATGAAAGTAAATGCTTGAATCCAGTCTTTGTGCATCAAGGGCTTGATTTAGATGTAGATGGTTGCATCACTAAGCTGCGTCCGGTGCAGACCAGAAAATACCATCACACCGATGGTCTTCTACAGGCCATATTTAGATGTTACAGTTCTCCTGGAAGTCTGGATGGCGGCTGTTCACTGACTGCGGGAGGCGGAGGTAGGACTCTATGGACTTCATACAATGGCAGGGGCTATGGAAGATAGGTAAGTAACAGATTCAGTCTACCTTAGCCATAGGTGTACCCCCACACTACAGAACACAACAAATGCACTCAATTACCCATTGCCATTCCGACACAACAAAACCCGTACATGCCAAAAACACACATTGACATACATCCATGACACAACAAACACACACCATTGACACTGGACCCACACGGGACACAACCACACCAAACAACACACTCAGCTACACAAACACACTCCCCCACTCCACTCCTCCAACCTCAACCAGCCAATTGCATTGCAAACACACATACATGTACTGACTTACACACAGAACTCATAGCATAACTTGCAAGGTACAGGTCCCCAGGCAACATGCACACATGGACACAGTTGGCAGGTGTGAATGTATCATCATTGTGGTGGCAACATACTTTTGCCAATGAATACTGGCACCATAATGACAGTTGTGTATATGTGCTATATATGTTGTGTACCAGTGTGTCCCTATCGGTGTCTATCCCATTCATGTCCTCGACATATGCATGTTACAGTGATAAACAAAAATTACTGTGACATGTATATATCTCCAGTTGTCCTCTCCTCCTGTGCAGTGCCTACCTAACATACAGTGGCAATGTGGTGTCCCTACCTTGTAGTTGTCATGACTTGAATCCTTCTTACTGCTATAATGAGCCAGTCTCTGGGCTCCACTTGGTTTCTTGCTTGTTCTGGATTGACCAAGGTAGGTGCGACCCTTTCCAGAAGCCACGGTTCTGCTGATAATAAACCACCAAGCAGGCCGTAACTTCCAGAAGCAGTCCCTGAGGAAAAAAAACATTGTGGGAAAAAACTCAGAATCAAGGACTCCTGGAAAAAAAGAACAAAGGCACAAAAAAGAACTGGAACAAACTGCAGCCAGAAAAATAACAGGAGAAATGCAAAATCAAAGGATACGGGAGCATGGAGCACAACCACGAAGGAAGTGTTTGCAAAGCAAGGAACAGAAAATCATCTTGTGCTTATATACTGAAAAACAGGAACTGACATACAGGAAATATTGAAGGCACCATTTCGGATAGGGAAAGATCACATTCAGGTGAAAGGAAAAATAGCCATAAACTGAAAAACAGGAAGTGACATATAGGAAATATTGAAGACACCATCTTGTATTGGAAAAGACCACATTCAGGTGAATGGAAAAATAGCCATAGTATAGAAAGGCATACAGCAAGGCATACAGGGAAAGGAACACAGACTCTTGGGAAGAAGAAACATGGCTAAGGCAAGCAAGGAAAATAAATAAGGAAGAAAAAAGAAGAAAAGAGGAAAACAGCAAGAACAGGTAAGCAACTAAAGAGGGCAAGAGCGAGGGCAGCATAAACAGTGCCCAAAGAGGAAGTTTAGCCAAAAAGAGGACCGCGGCAGAAACAGCCATCCGAAACGTGGACCGCCGATCTGACCGCGACCTGTAAGTGAGGCGCAGCGGTCTTCGCTGCATCACAGTAGTCTGTTGACTTGGGGAGGGGGTCCTGTTTTCTCCATGGGTCAGTGGCAGTAGTGATGACAGGCCTTGTCCAGTCATGTCCAGTTGAAGACATGGGGAAAGTGAAAAAAAGTTGAGTTTTCACCCCGTTTTCCTCTCAATCTGCCAACTAAGGAGTGGAGGTCAGACCACCACTTTTTCCTTGGTTGTAAGCCACAACTACATCTGCATGGTAGGAAGGCTGGCAGTGGTCTAGCCAGCATCCCCTTTTCCCTTACCCACCGCCATCGCGAGCGGTGATTCTTGGCGGAGGCAATGGTTCAAATGCAGTCTTTTGTCTATGGGATCACCAACATCTATATAGGGCGCACAAACCATCGTGGCAGCGGGTGAGGTAGTTTCCAGTTGAAAAGGCAATGGTAGTACCTTTACCACTAATATCTTAATTAGGTCCTAAGTCACCCACATCTCGTCAGCTAGAAGTAGGCCTCAACATGTAATGATCATGTCATCAGACCTGTTAAGAAACATGGGACAATGCCTTTAATTAATCATTTTCACCGCTACAGAAATGCAATGTGATGCAGTGTACTGCATTAAAGGGACAGGACATGCATGTCTCATTTCAAATTCCAAATTGATCATTACTTTTCTCACGCACTTGAGCAGTGCAAAGCTGTACATCTAGCAGTCTTGCTGTGTTCTGCAGCAGCAAAGTGTGTTACAGATGGCACTCAGTAAAGTTTGGAACATAAACCAAGTACCATAACTGAGACAAACCTCACATTGTACACAAACCTCACATTGTACAGTAGTGTGACTCACCAATAGCATTATGTGCAGAATGGCACTATTTTGCAGGAACTATTGTCATTGCAGATACCATCAGAGATAATGATTGAAATTTGTCATGAACAGAGGCCTAGTGTCATGTGAACATGTAAAAGCTGTCACTTTTAAAGAACGCATACATGCGTGTGGGCTTTCTTCAAAATACAGCACAGGTGAACCAATTCCTGGCTACATTTTCACATATACCACACATGCTAGAGTAGATAAATGGCACATTTTCAAGGCATTGCACATCAATGCAATGAGGCACAGAGGCTTGCAAAACAACAAAATGAGCAGATGACATTGTACAGCGGGTAAATAGCCAGAGAAGAGTGATAAAGGATCTGTTTTATGCAAACATCTGAACTCTTGAAGAATACAGTGATGTCAAGATTGTGATTTCACTATGTCAAAAGTCAGACAAAACTGTATGCTCATACACACTAACTCATTGCACATGGTCAGATGGGGGGATTTGGATATAAACCTACCTTTGAAAGGCAAGAGTGTTTGACCTCTAAACTGAGTGTAAAAGTGCATAGTTGAGGAGATCACTAATCTTGTATCATCCCAAAGGGGAATTGGTATTTGAGTTTGTGCTATTACATAGTCCTGTGTCATTGATTGCAGTATTTTTGGCCGCAGAGGCCCAGACAAAGACCTGCCCCCAGAGTAGATGTACTGCCACTGTCTTTGCCAGGTGTACACCAGAGCTAAAGTTGGGGTGTGTAGCATGATGGCAAGTGAAATGTACTAGTGACCATGACCATGTGACCTTGGTTAAGTGAAGTGAGGCCTACTGGCACACTCCCCTCTTCAAAATGTGTGTTGCTATGTGTTGCACTCACCCCTACCCAACATCATTTTATAACAATATGTGTTCACAATAAAACCATGTGCAGCATGTATATGCCTGTGCAAGACATACATAACACAGAGGTTCAACTGTAGAACAGTGTTCACATGGTGAACGTGTGTGTGCTGGTAGTATCTGTTCACACTCACACACTCTAGCACAGTGCAGTGTGTAACCAAAAAGTGTGCACAGTGTTAGTGTGGGCACTGCATGTCATGATGTTGATGTTAGTCTCATACATATGGACCACTGTATTGTTCACATAAAGTTCTGTAACTGTAAAGAGAGGGGCATATAATGAGCATGGCCATACAGTGCAGTGCAGATAGTCAGCCTGCTGCCTGGCTATGGCAGAATGCAAAAAGTTAAGCAATGTGCTGTATCTACCTGTATACAAATCATGTACAGTTTATATCCTGTTTTGTGCGATTTTATAATGTTTGGGTCAACACAGGCACCCAGCATCATGGCACAAGGGTGCCAATGTTGTATGCATGAATGTATTAGTGCATGATAATGCACCTTCCAGTACCAGACTAAACTGAGAGGCATAATTCAACTTCTATGTGTGATGCAGAATGCTGTACACACTAAATGATACTATGATGAGAAGTATGATAGATCCAACTCCTTGTAATACCACTCATGGGAGGGGATTATGTCCTGGCGCATTCCAAGGCACACATGGTTTGCTGAGTGTGGGAATGCATCTTAAACCAGGGATGTTATTGGGTAACTCCATGTAGCATGCACAGAACTACTCTCTGGTGTAGACTAAGACAATCCATTGATGGGCAATGTATTGTGTCACCCAAATTCAATCACACTTCTCAGGTTAAGACAAGGTGCCCATCCGTGGATTAAAAAAATAGAATAGGGTTATGCATGTACCATGTTGAATTGTGCATGTGCCACACATATTGGGTCATACAAATGTCCTTGAGTGGAGAAGTGTCTCTCCAACCACATTACATAGAGGACCTCGCCTAGCTTAATGCATAAGACATGGCTGCATGACAAACACATGTGCAATATTGGATTCATAACTTTTGATCTAAGGACGCTGTTTAGACCTGCATGCTGAATGATACATTTACTGTTGTATGGCTGAGCTAGCCTGTCTTTTTGATTCACTAAGTGTGTTCAGCATCCATGAAATATCAAATGGAAGGATTCTTGACATACTGCATGATTGAAGAGATTTGCCAGAATGGAGAATACAAAAGAGTGGGCCACTGGCCCCAGGAGCAATGTTCACATGTACAAATGACTGTGCGGGACATCCAGATGTGTACCTGGTGACAGCTGTGACAACTGTGTGATGCTACAGCTCATGAGGTCTGCCTTTCTGTTTTGCTATGCTGCCTACTGTTTCCTGTTGCATGATGATAGGGACTGCACATGCATTCTTTGGTCCCCTGCTGACTGCATCATTGCCTCAGCTGTGATTGCTCTGCCACCTGTCATGATGTTTTCAACCCATGACAGACTTACAGCCACCCAAATTAACCACATGGACTCTGCCCCCGTCACACAGAGTGGCCAAGTGGTGCAACCCCAGTCCTGGCCCAATGTCAGGGTGACAATTGTGTGTGTCAGCTTTACACAGACCTCTACAGTTTAAACAACACATTAGGTCAGTTGCGTAGCTCATAACCCTGTGCATTGGCCCTGCTGCATAGTGCATTGCAACACTTATGTCTTTCAGAAATCACACATCCAAGCCAATGCACGGAAATGACAACTGAAATGCCAATGTGCACTTGTAGAAATTATGCACTGTCCCTTTATATTCCGATACATTAGAATAAAATGATGCAAATGTTGAAAGCTGGTCGGATACACCCATAAAATTACACTTTGGGTGTGGCAAGCTGCAAACTAGTGTGTAAATCTGTTTCACTTTCACTTACATTCTGTCAGTCTGTGCTGGGTGTTGGAGGTGTTTTGTAGAGTGGCTTGTGGATTTGTGCTGATTTATGGCATTGCTGGTGTCTGCTCTGTCCCTGTCTGGTGTCAATTGTGTTTATTGTGTATTGTAATTGTAAATTGTGTAGTTTTTGTCATTGTATTTATAGGCGTTTGTTCTTTTAGGGGTTTACTATTTTAGGAGTAGGGGTTAGGTTAAGGGGTGTTTGTTTTGGGTTAAGGTGTATAGAGTGAGTTGGGCTATATCAGGGAAGGGTAGGGAGAAGAAACCATTGGAGGGAGAGCTTAGGGCCTTCTATGGCTGCTGGCACATTATTTCCCAAACATGATGGCATTGGATGATAAGGTCAGCCAGGGCTACCCTGAAGGAATGCAAGGAGCTCTGGAAGAGGGTGCCGTAGCCCATGCCTAAGCTGTTTGGGGTTGACAGCACCCTACACCAGCTTAAGTACCAATGGGCTGATTTGGTGCCTCAAGATCCCCTAGACCACCTTGGCTTGGACGTTGATGGCCCCATAGGTACATATATATGTATGTATGTATGAATGTATGTATGTATGTATGTGTATGTATGTATGTATGTACCATCTGTATGTCATTGTGTCCCTATCACAAAAAATGAAAACTTGTTTTGTACATGTAAGGGGCAGATAATTTGAGAGTTAGCATAAAACAATTCCTGTGTACATCTGTTCAATTGCTGTACCATGCCCAAGGGTAATGTTCAAGGTGTTCTTGTGTTTTTAAATTTATGCACATGCATTTGCTTGTAATCTTTACTTGATTTCACATACACACTTAATCAGAGCATGAACACATTTTGCTTTGAAAGCCCTGCACAAGTGATGGGTAAGGAGGAACTGAATGATCAATCTCCTATTATGTTAGCCTTCTTAATTTCTGATGCATTTTTCTGTACACGTAGAGAGTTGAACATGCCCCAGGCAAAGATAGGATTCTGGAGGGTGGGCCTTTCAGGATAGAAATTTGATGCCATCTTCAAAGGCATACACCCTTGTAATATGTTGCTTTGCGGCACCTCAGCTCTCTGTGCGCCAGTGACTTTGATAATATGGTATTGTCCTTACCATTTACTTATGGTGTATATCTGTTCTTTTAATACCAATTCCACTTTGCCATGCCTAGGTCCAGTGGTTTTTCCCCTTGTGTCATGGAGCAAGCTGGCATGAAATGATGCTGCCCACCAGTACACAAAACATTACATGCCTGAGTTATACATCAGGCATGTGATGTGAGATATCTCTGAGTGTCAACATCCATTCACCTCTGCCATGTAAGGTGATGAGCTTCATCACATATATACAAACAATAGATAGATATGTGTGTCTAACAATTTGAATGTACCAAAGCACTGGGATGTCATATTACTGTTCATGATTAGTAGACAGTGTGTAATTGCAAAATTCACAAAGCAATGTTCTAATTAATTTATTGTATGTGGACCTGCATCATACACCCAGGGTGAAGTTGAGACCTGCAGGGATTCAAATGCTATTAGCAAGTGTAATTAGTACATGGTTGTAGTTCTGTAAGGTTTTTGTTTGATCTATGATAGTTGTTACATTGTGATGTGTATGGGTGTGTATCAATCACCTGTAGCAAATTTACAATCAGTGTCTAAACACAACTGAAGTTGCCCACTGTATAATGAAAAATAGACAGGGACGTATGTCAATGTGCATGTAGTGGCAGTGTATGCAGGCTCACGTGAATCATGCATCTTTACATGATGAAGTTTGCTCATCTACTGTTTGGATGCGTATAGCACATGTACCATTATCTTGCACTAAATCAACAGCTGTTCTAAACTTCTATTGTATTACTCCCTAAAAATGACACAAATGTTACAACGTACAATTCAACAAATGTTGCAACAAAGTGGAATGAGCTAGGCTGAGCTTGTCTAGACACAGTATGTTTACCTTTGTCCATATTTGAGTATGAGACTGGTGCTAGTGATGTGAAACACATTACCCAGAAAGAGTTACCTATAATCAACATTACAGTGTCATGTAATCAGAATTGCAGTAAGAGTGTGTCCAAATGCAGCATATGATGTTGTTTTGCATCATAATGTGGTCATATGTGCTGCAAACATTTAACCTCACCTGCAAATTGAGTTCAGTGTGGATGACTATAGGTATGATCAAACATTCATGCTGATCAACAACTAAAATAATTTGGGATCCATACCTATTACAGTAGCTATGTGTGAAATGTCCAAAATGGACAGACTTGTGTGACAGTGACAGCAGGCTAATCATCAATAAACAGCAATTCTTCCTATGATAGATGCTGCAAATGTTCTGATAGGGCAAAGTTATTCCAAATCATTGATTAGATTCATGACAGAGAACATATGCTAATGCAACATGTGTTGCAGTAAGGGTGTTTATAAGTTCACAGTGGCAAATATTGACTTGCTTTCATCTCTTTTGCAACACTTAACCTAAGTCATGACTGCTGTAATCCAGCCTCCTGGGTAACTAAGTATCCCTCGTAGTAGCCCATATCATATATTTGTAAGATGTGTCGATGTGGAGCTATTACACAGATGCCATGGAGGCTGTAAGTATATAGGCCTGCAATTTTGTTTTTCACCATGGCTTTGGGCATATCATCATCAGACTGGCTGTCTGATACAAATTGTGAGTGTAAATGTACAGATGGCAGGGTATGGACATATTATCTGTCAGGCTGTGACAGGATGTAATGAATCATACCTCAGTCCAAACATATTTGCTTGAAGTACTTTGGACGTATATCATCAGTATGTACATGCCAATGCAGCAAAATGCCTAACTCAAGCACTCATACACCGTGTTGGGCCTGGTATCCTTAATGTGATTTCCCTTGTCTTTTTGCCTCTGCTTCCTGCATTTTTGACTGTGTGCTGGACTTCGGTTTTGCTGGTTTTGGTACTCTGGGCACTTCACCACTGCTGACCAGTGCTAAAGTGCAAGTGTTCAATGTGTAAACTGTTTGTGAAATTGGCTTTTCCATGTTTGGCATATTTGATTTACTAGTAAGTCCCCCGTAAAATGCACTAGAGATGCCCAGGGCCTGTAAAGCAAATGCTACTAGTTGACCTGCAGAACTGGTCGTGCCATCCACATGAGTAGATCTGTAAACATGGCTCAGACCTGCCACTGCAGCATCTGCGTTTACAGTTTTAAACTGCCAATTTGACCTGGCAAGTTTACCCACTTGCCAGGCCCAAACCTTCCATTTTCATGCATGCAAGGCACCCCTAAGGTAGGCCCTAGGTAGCCCCATAGGCAGGGTGCAGTATATATTAAGGGTAGGACATGCAATAATGTCTTTGCCATGTCCTGACAGTGAAATACTACCAAACTTGGTTTTCATTGTTGTAAGGAATTTCTCTCTCAAGTTAACATGGGGACTGCCTTTAATTATATTTCAAAATGCAATTTCCCATTGGGAGCAGATTGAGGATTGGAGTTTGGTGTCTCTGAACACACAATTTAAAAGTGCACTTTTGGTAAAATTGTTTTTTAGATTATTAGTTTGAAAATACCACTTTCAGAAAGTGGGCATTGTCTTGCTTAATCATTCTGTGCCTCTGCCTGCCTGTGGAATCCACGTCTGGGTCAGACTGACAGTTGGGTTGTTTGTGAATTCCCTCTAGATAGTGACACAAAGGGAGCTGGAGTGTAGCCTGCATATCCTGATGAGTCTCCTGTGCTAGAGGGGGGAGGGAGGAGCTGACTCTTACACCTGAAAGAACTGTGCCTATCCTCACACAGTGAAGTCTCCATCCCCCTGGTGTGTGTCTGTGGCCAGGACGGGCAAGGCAGGATATTGCGAACAACAGAGACTTTTCTTTGATGTTTGCCTACTTCAAAGGGAGGAATGGGTATAAGTAGTGGACCCAAACCCTTAGACCTTTAGATATCTTCTGGATCAAGAGGAAGAGCTAAAGAGCTGGAGGAGCAGTACTGTCCCTTTGCCTGTGAGTGTTCTTTGCTGGGTTGGCCTGCAGTTGCTGCTTCTACTTGACTTGACTTTGCTGTGTTTTCCTGCTTGTGAAGTGTATCCAAGGGCTTGGGCTGAGCTTGCCCCTTGGGTTGAGGTCTCATGGCCATCAAAGACTTCCTCTGCCAGCACCTGGACTCTCTTGCTGAGACTCCTACCCTGCCAAATGGTACCCAATCCAGTCCCTGGGCCCTTGAAAGGAGAAGCTGGTGGAACCAAGACTGAAATCCACGCACAGGAGCCGAGCAGGAGAGAAATCGACGTAGCACCTGCTTTGTGGCTGAAAAATCGACACACCACCTGTATCGTTGCTGGGAAATCGACACAAAACCCGCTGACAGCTGCCAAAATCGATGCATCACACACACAGCATGGCTCTTCATCACCATGCACCAGGATTTTGCACGCCTTGTTGGTGGGCGTCAAAACCACAGTGAACCTTTGCAGACTTGAGGTTACTCATCTGGGAATCGATTCATTGCTCTTCTTGGCAAGAGAAAAACAACGCACCACCTACCTGACCAGAGAAGAAACAAGAAACGGCCTCACTTGCGAATCTAGGATGGACGCATCGCTGACTTTTCTGATGCCATGCGGCTTTATTATTGACAAAAAACGCTTTGTGTAAAAACAACGCATCCATTGATTTCTATGGGTTAAGACTCCTTTTAGCTTTAAAAATTCTTATCTTTGCTTTTAAATGTTGGATTTTTGTTGTTTTTGTCTTGTTTGATTTAGATGGCATAGAGTTGGTACTTTTGATGCAATGTGGAATGAACCACATGCAGATATGCACTGTGTCAGCAGCATACAGCCCATTACACTGTTCACCTACTGGTGGCTTAACGTCTACTGCTGAGCACGTACGTTGTCACCTTTGACTCATGGTGCAAAATGCAGCACAAACGCCCACATTTATGGGCTTTGGGGTGCAGGGCAGTGCAGCTAGTCACCTTGCTGCCCTGCATCACAGGGAAAGGGCAGCCATTTGCTGTATTTATACAATACAGCACATTCCTGTCCTTTTTCCCTGTGCTGGCACTTTTTTGCCAGCCTAGCACCAACACATGCACCCTTGCACCACGGAGCAAGGGTGTCTGCGTTGCATGCAAGGTTGTTTTTGTGCAGTAAGGAGCACCATCCTGCACAGAAACAGTCCTGAGAGGCATTTTACTCTTTATATGAGTGATGCAAATAAAGATATTACTCCATGTTGCACCTGTCCTGGGGAGGCCTATCTTCTTGGTGTATTCCGAGGTTCACAAGTTCTTGTAAATCTAGAAATGTGTCAAAATTCAAGGATGTGGCATGCGAACACCCATGCAACACCCATGGAAAGGCCTCCCTGGGGCAGAGTAAGATTTATGAAAGCATACAGGGCAATGCAAGGTGGCCTTTCATGGCTTTGTGTATCTTACTTAAGGTTTGTATTTGTGTCACTTGTAGACTAACGTAAATCAAATCAGATAGCCCAAAGTACATGTAGAGATGAGAACTGCAGCATGCATGCACGCACTCCTGACATGCATTGCAAATATTTAATGTGCATCAAGGAAATCAGCCTTGCTGACGTGTGTATAAACACTAGCATGTTACGGTCCCCATGGTTTCGCTACAACTGAATAACAGAAACTATATGTCAGGGTCCTAGGTATTTGCAAGAGTTTATATTAGTGAGGTGTACAATATATATGTTATACAGGAAGTAGCTACCAATCCTCAATTTTTTTGACTATCTGGCACAGTCAGTTAATACGGCAATGTGCGTTGATTATGTATTTCTAAATGAGTAAAGCAGTGCAGAGCCACGCAACCTGTACTTGTTTGACATAACTGATTTCACAAATGTGAATTTCCAAAGCTAACCGAGTTGCTTGCTGCAATATCAAATTTGAATGTTGTCGATGTGTCCGATTCTATGTGAACACAACAACATGGTTGCCACTCTGCCTTAGGAATTATATGGGTACAAGGACATTTATATTGACATTGCCACATCATATATCTATACTGCTAACACTTGAGTACATTTGACTTGTTTGATTAAAAAAAGTATATGTACAGAAAGTGAATTGTTTATATCTATTTCTCAATATTTGGTATTTGGCTGGCTTGCCACATGTAATGTCTGATAATATGTTGCTATTATTGCATAAACCATGTACATTTTCAACTTTAACTGATACATATTTCCTTTAACTCCCCAGATAACATGACAGCTGAAGAGACAAAGAATTATTACATATGTTTGGAACAGTATTGACACATCCATCATGTGACAAAAGCCTAGACGAAGATGGGCATCCTGTGTAGACAAGGAAAGACAGCTGGAACATAGAAAGCAGGCAGGCAGGAACATCAGGGACATTCTAAGGGCAAAACACAACCAGAGGGTGCCATTCCAGGACCATCATCTGATGATTATGTGCCAGCCACAGGCCATACAGACAGCCCATGTCATAGGGTATACTTTTGCGGCAGATGCCCTCAAATACTTGCAGGATCTTAAATTAAGGATAGCAGCTATTGAGGGTGAGCTATCAAGCATGTGTGCAGTGATGCTCACATTACAAGAGGTAATTGAGCGCATTAGTGCACAAATCTGTCTCTCCCTCGGACATTTCCCTTTCCCCATTTTTAACATTTTTGTTATAGTTTTAGTAATTTAAGCATAGTATGGGTTAGGATTTAAGATAAGTGTTAGAAATTGAGGGGCATATGTAAACTTATTGGTGCAAAAATGCGCTAACGCAGTTTTCCACCCAAAAATTTACCACTGGCTTGTTCCATTCCTGAGCGCCAGCTGGGTGCCATATTTATGAATGGTGCAAGCCGGTGCTAAGCTTGGGATAATGTCAGCAAAAATTACGCTAGCCGGGTGAGGGGGGTGGTTTGGGAATAGGAGGTTGTGCGTCAAAAAATTACATTAGGCTGGTTAGCGGCAAAAAAAATGCCACTAACCAGCCTTGTGTCATTTCCAAGCACACAACCATCCTAAAACATGACATCTGTCTTAGAAAAGACAAGAGTCACGCCCACCACCCCAATGGCCATCGCAGGGAACCCATGGGCATGGCCATTGCACCCATTGCCATGCAGGGGGCACCTTATTAGCTTGGGGTGGGCACCTGTGAACCCATCCCATGGTGTTTGACCATGGAAATGGGTCCACAGGTCACCTAATGCCTGGTCTGACCCAGGCGTTAAATAATGGCGCTAAGCAAGCTTAACACCATTATTTTGGTCTGCCTCCCACCCGTGGGTCATTTTAGCACGGGGGGATAAATGTGGCACTATGGAGATAGTGTCATTTTTTGGATGGGAACGCCTACCTTGCATCTCATTGACGCAAGGTGGGTTCACACATCCAAAAAATAGAGCAAACTCCAATATTTTGACGCTAGTCAGATCTAGTGTCAAAATATAAATATGAGGTTAAGTTTGCACCAAATTTGCATTAAAAATGATGCAAATTCGGCGCAAACAGAGTTCAAATATGCCCCTGAGTCTCTAGTTGGTCCAATTAGGGACCACAACCTTAGTCAGGATAAGTCAGATTAATTCTCTAAATTAATCAGTGCTCGCCCCCTGGTAACTTGACATAGAGCAGTCAGACTTAACTTAAGAGGCAATTTGCAAAATATTTGTGCAACACTTAACTACAGTAACACATTGAAAGACACAACAAAAAGGCTCAACACTTTAGAAAACTAGATAATATTCATCTGATTAAAACAAGACCAAAACAACAAAAAATCCAATAAGTAGATGCTAAGATTAGCAATTTTTAGGATAGAGATAAAAATAGTCCATAGAAGTGCAAAGTGCCAACAGTGGTTTCGTGGTTGTGCTGGACTGGGACAAAGTCACAAGTTCAGGCTTACTGCGATGGAGCATGAGCTGGCTACAGGGACCCACTTGGGCCCGCTGAACACAGTACCTTAGATCCAGGTATGCGGCATTGCTTTGTGAGGCTTCGTGCTAGTTCTGTTAAAACCACTGAGTTCAGAGCACCATAGGTCCACTTCCAAGGGTCCAGGACAGGGGTGGCACCACTTGGCAGGGACGCCTCACAGATGGCAGACTTTAGGTGCCGTAGCAGGTGAGTTGCAGGCAGTCTTTGATGTCCCTGAGACTGCTGAAGATCGGGGGCAAGCCAACAAGCCCTAAAATATTCTTGGTTTCAAGGAAGTAGAGAGCAAGTCCAGTTCCTATCAGTGCAGGACAGAAGTAGCAGGAATCAGGCCATCACAGCAAAGCAAGTAGCAAAGTGACAGTCCCTCCTACAGCAAGCAGTAGGCCAAAACAGCAATGCAGTTGCAGAGTGGCAGTCCCTCTTGGCAGCACAACAGTCCTTCTTCCTGGCAGAGGGACTTTGGTTCCAGTAGAGATCTGCTTTGATGGAGTTTGGGGTCTAGTATTTATACATTGGTGCCCTGGTTCTGGAAGGTGGGAGAAGCTTCCAGAAGCAGGCCTTTGAAATGTACAGATGCCTGACTCCCCTGTCCTTGCTCCAAGCTGGGTGGAGTGCCAATACAGGATTGTTAAGCCCTGCTGTGGGTGGACAGGTTAAGTCTATTCAGGTGTGAGTGAGGCAGTGCCAAGCTCTGCCCCACCATCAAGCCAGTTAATGACCCATTAAGGTCATACCTAGTCTCCCATTGTATGCAGTGGTCTAGAGGGAATGCACAGAGCCCCATTGTCACCCAACCCATATGTGTATTACGAGACAGGAAGAGGTACAGATTGTTTAAAGTAAGGAAATGCCAACTTTCTAAAAGTGGCATTTTCAGACTTACAATTTAAAATCCGAATTTACCAAAAGTTGTGGTTTTAAATTGTGGGTCCAGGGACACCAAGCTCCATATATCTTTCTCCTACCAATTGGAAATTACACTTAAAAGATGTTTCAATGTAGTCCCAATGCTATCTTATGGGAGAGATAGCCCTTGCAATAGTGAAACAAATGAATTTAAGAGTTTTTCATTATCTGGACATGTTAAACTTCAAAATTCATGTTCAACTTTTTAAATACAGTGCACCCTGCCCTTGGGGCTAGCTAGGGCCTGCATTAAGGGTTACTTGGGTTCTAAAAAGGAAGGAAGGTTTGGGCTTGGCAAGTGGGTACACTTGCCAGTATGAAATGGCTGTTTTAAACCTGTGCACAAGGGCCCTGCAATGGCAGGCCTAAGACATGTTTTAAAGGCTACTGCGGTGGGTGGCACAATCAGTGCTGCAAGCCTACTAGTACATTTATTTCACCGGGCATGCGCACATACAGTGCACTTTACTAGGGACATACAAGTATTTTAAAGATGCCATGAGCTTTAAACCAACTATAGCATGTTTTGAGGAGTAGAGAGCACATGCACTTTAGTACTGTTTAGCAGTGGTAAAGAGCCCATAGTCCTGAACCACCAAAAACCGGGTCAGAAAAAAAGAAAGAGGAAGGCAAAATGTTTAGGGAAAAGGCCATTTCCAACATTAGGTAATGTAGATTAGTGTAAGTTCAGAATATATGTAATTACTCAGTAGTTTTTAGGTGTGTTTTATATGAATATCCTTTTAATGGGTGTGAGTTGATGTTTAGTGTGTGCTTTATAAAAAGACAAAAAAGAAAATGTAAAATATAGAAACCAAACATATATATTTTTATATATATATATATATATATATATATATATATATATATATATATATATATATATATATATAAATATATATATATATATATATATATATATATATATATATATGGTTTTTATATTTTAAATGTTCTATATATATTTGTTTAAACTTCAGTGTATAGGTGGTGCATGTTTAGGATGTGCTTGTTTTCTATATTGTACCGATGTCTGTATATTGGGGAGTGGGGATACATGTTTAACTTGTCCTTTGTACATAGTAGTTAAGATAGTTTAGAGTGAGTTAAGATAGTGTAAGGTAGAGTTGAGGTTAGTTAGGAGAGACTAGGTACATGTAGGTTTATATAAGTTAGTATAGTGTAGGGCAGTTTTAAGTATAGTTAGTTTAGGGTAGGCTACTTCCACTATATTGTCAATTTTTTTTATGATTAGCTAAAAGGGAGTAAGTTAAGTTGAGTACATGATATAGGAATTGAACTGTTGGTTTTGAAGATAAATGTTGTCAAAGGCCTCTGGGGAAATGTTACTCTACATGACAACTGAGTAAAGTGGGGTGCCTTTTTGAATATTATCTACTGTAAGTGTGCTATTTTTGATGACTTACTTACAGCACAACACAGACAGCACTCTACTATTGCATTCTATGTGAAAGTAATAGAGCAAGAATAATTAGTATAGTTTTAGTAATACATATTACAGATTCTGGGTTGCAGTGGTACATACTGGTGCCTGCAAGTACCTTACACACCCTTGTACCATTGTGCAAGTGGCTACTGTTGTTGACAGCTTTTCAAAAATGAAAGTATCTACGCCTGCCAGTAGAACTTTCATCATCATTGGCATTGACTACTTGGTAAGTGTTGCACTATCAGTGACTAACTTTGTTGATTCATGGCCATAAGTGTCCCATGTCATCTTTCCCTGGGGAGGTGTTTGTTGGTGCCTGCTTCTGTGCTCTGTCTCCCATGCAGCAATATTTGTGCAGAATGAACCATAGATGTAATTTGTGGTTACACTTGCACTCAGTACATTTGATGTCTCATCAGGGGCAGAGTTAAACATTTGCCCTTCTTACCCTGAAGCAGCATTAATCTGCATTTGCCCCTTGACATGATATGTGTGTGCATTTCTTTTATACTTGATATACACAATTTAGGACTGGCCTTGTGCAACCTTGTGTGGCAAAGGTATGATGCTACTTCTGAAGGAGTATGGGCATGGCTATCTACCTATCATTAGTGCACACATGATACTTTATGTACTTTAGGATCTCTTCACTGTGAGCATTGAGGCTATTATTTGTGTTTGATCAAATTGTCATGTTCACTGAGCCAGAAATATGTGGAGGAGTGCAAAAGTGTTATTGGTTCACACACCCCATTTTTAGAAGGTAAGGTGTTTAGTTTGAGATCCTCACTGTATCAGTTGAGTACCTGAAGCGTATTGCCACACCCGATGTTCCATTGTGAAGCAACACATTCCTCATTATGCCATTGCAGTGGTTGTACTAGTTGTTGGTGCAGAGACACAGACAGCATGCATTAGTGACTTTTGGTCACACTCCTTGAGATGCTTTGAAGTGAGCTATGTTAATACACATCCTCCATTGTATAAGTAGTCCATACATCCAATTTACAGCAATATGGTTTAAAGTAGTGAATTTACTAAACAATATTTATTTGGCTCAGCATGAGCTTTCTTGCAGTGATTGGAGAAACAACATTGATTGTGAGCAAAATATGTCCTGGCAATGTACATTTGGGAGACATGTCATGCAACATGTAGAGGTGATGAGAATTTCAGTGAGGAGTTTACCATTAGGGAACGTAGGCTTGTTCAACAGTTCACAAGGGGATAAGATAAACAGGTGCACAAACAGTGCTAGCTGACTAAGAAGGTGGCATAATGACAGACACAGGACCTCTGGGAAACTGGCCAAGGGGCACAGACAAATGTTACCTGGCAGTTCTCCAACTGAAATGAGAAAAGTCCACATCTTCCTTCTCTGATGGTTGTTGTGTCTCCCCTGCAGTTGTTAGTGTTTGTGTGGGAAGCATCTGAGGCACATGCACATAAGGATCAGAAGATGGCTCCCAAGTCCGTGACAGCATTTGTCTGTGGCAGCAAAGAAGGCATCACAGCACTGACAAGGGACTGATGGCTTCTCAACAATGCAACTATGTCTTTATGGAGGGCAGCCATTGTTGTTATGTAGGTGTCTAACTTGTGCTCCATAGATGCCATGATGTTGGACCCTATTGTTCTTGCCTCTCCCTCATGACACCAGCAATGTCAACCAGGGACTCATCCATCCTATGGAGACAAGGGTAGGCGCCTTTAATTGCCTCTGATATACCCTTACTTTGACTGAGGAACCTACGAACTCCGTCTAGGCTGCCCACAATGGCCTCCATACATGGCCACATCTCATCAACCATTCGCTGCTGGAATCCTACCACTCGCCATTAGAAGACAACATAGGGGTCCTTGGAGGACACAGCTCAACATGGACTGGCAGATGGGGCATGGCCTGGGGGTAACGGTTCCTCTGGAGAACGTGTGACGCTGTCATCCCTTGCCATAACCAGAGAAGGAGATTCTATGGAGCCCAGGAGTTCCTGGAAGGTGACATCATCCACTGGGGGAAGGATGTCATCACCAACAGGTTGGTTATCTAGGACAGGCTGCAGGACAGGAGGTGTTTTTTGGCCCTCCGCAATTAAATTATAATATGTTAATGATGAACTATGATAGATGTTGACAATGTTAATTTTGTTGACATATATACTTTTTTGTCATTCACTTTATGTTACACATAGATGTGTTGAACATGTGTTAAAAATGGTAAGTGAGGGCAAGTTACACTATTTCGACTTGCACATGGCAATGTATGTACATTGTTCACACAACCACTGTGTGAAAGGGTGACATTTGTGTGTCATACCACACATTGCAAGGCAGTTGCACAGCTTGCTAGCTTGCCCTGGCAGAATGGATGAGTGCAGGTAATGGCCTCATGTATCATGTTGATTGGCTTATTTTCATATCATGGCTATATTGAGATAAGGTTCACTTACTGACACTACCACTGAGACTTTTGCACCATGTCACCACAGTGCCTGCATTCTGTGTAGCCATTACATAGCTCACAGCTGATGACAAAGTGATGTTAGTTTGGTCAACTATGAATTTTGGTCCATCACTCTGCCTTTTACACAGTACAGCATAATCATATTGCCTCTCAGTGCTGTATTGCAAGCAATATGTGGGTTCATGTGGCCAAGGGCTCATACTTGACACCTACCCATACAACTCTACACAGTAAGAATCTCTTTGTTCCTACAAGTGTGTGCTTCTAGGCTCATGAGAAAATCTAAGAGGAAGCTACCCCCCTTATAAAGACTATAAGTTGGGAAACTGAATGATCCTGATATGACCATCCCCTCATTACAAGTGGCATTCTTTGCTCCTACAAGTGTGTGCTTCTAGGCCAGGGGTCTTCAAACTGGGGGGCAGGCCCCCTAGGGGGACCTCATGTGATCCGGGGGGGGGGCACCAGGCTCTGGTCAAAAGAAGAGTTACATAGATAACAGCCCTTTGTTTTAAGCAGAAGCATGTTATTGCATCCTTAAAAAGGTAACAGTACTTAACTGCAATGTTTAAATAGATCTAGACATATTTAAACATTGCCATCTTTATAAAATATTTGTGAAAAATTCTGAGGGGGGCCCAATGATTTATATTTTTCAACTGGGGGGTGCGGCATTAAAAAGTTTGGAGGCCACTGTTCTAGGCTCATGAGGAAATCTAAGAGGAAGATACCCCTCTATAAATACAATAAGTTGGGAAACTGAATGATCCTGATACGACAGTCCACTTGTAATGATGGGCTAACGAAGTATTACAATTTGAATGTGGGGAGGACACCTTTGTTCAGCCTAATCAATTGAATCAATCCTCTCTGTTGCCCAAACCCGGTCAACTGGATGCAGGAAGCAGTGCCCCGAGGGGGCACAAGGGGGAACTAATAGAGATAAAAGGGAAGCCCAAAAGTTTTGCGCTATAAGCTGCACTGAATGTGCAGATTAAAGCTTAGTTTCCATACTACAGGCCCACATGGTAAAGGAGGTTCCATCAGTGACTTGGGGTGATGGCCAGGTGTTTAGGGACACAAGCTAGGAGTCAAGTCAGGAGAAGGTAAGGCGGGACGTAAATTGGCAAGTTTTCATGGCCGTTATCCCCTCAAATTTTGGTGGTCACAGCTGAAAATTTTAATAACTCCTGGACATGTCTAACCTCAAAGGGAAGGTGTCCCAGGCAAGGTTCAAGTGTGGAAGCCATTATTACTGAAGAGACGATCTCTTCCACATTGCTCATGGGCTGTAGAATTCAGCCTCCCAACCATGATGGCAGACTGCCCCTGCCATGGGGCCTTCAAAAAACAAGCAGGTAGTGTCTCCTTGAAAAGCGACATTCCATTCTGTCTTTGATTGAAACTGGGGAGTCCCAGATGATCACTATATTGGGGACGAGGAGATCCTAAATGTTATGGATCTTGACAACAGCCAGAATCCAAATCATAACCCGGTTTCCTCACCAACCAACCCACAGGGTAAAGACACGTTTCAGAAAAGTCCTGCTACCAATGGCCATGGTGCAATTAGTCCTGTATTACTAAAATCGCTGCAGTGACTAACATTAAAGCATTCTCAACTGCAGGACTGGGTAAAGGGATGCGATTTCCATGGTCTACTTGTGTGCACCCCTGTGATTTCCTAACACATGGACATCTCCAGGGTCCAGACCAATAGTCACAGTGAACTTTCACTGAAGGGGATATGCACCATCACACTTATAAAATTACAAAAAGTCAATCTATCCACATTTTGTAATTAGCCAAGTTGGTCCTCTGCAGAGTATCACACGCCTGTTCACTCCGATTTGGCACATGCCAAACCTCACAAGAGAGTAGCAATGGTGATATGTAACATTTACCTACCCTGGTTGCCAAGACGACTAGGCCCAGACACGTCACCCTCCACCCATCCCCAAAACATGCCCATCCTCCTGGGCAACTGTCTCATCCTATCACTTCACATTTCCCCTTTTACCATCTTCCTGCTTTGACATATATAGCATAGTCAGATGTTTGTGGTTAAGGCTCCCTCCTGACACCTGCAACACATTTTGCCAGGCCCAAATCACATGTCAAGTGTAGTGCACTGATGCTCTCTTCTAAAACATCCCTACCCAGATACTATAAAAGTGCAACACTGTAAAATAAAGATGTGCATGACTGTTAGTGAGGTTACATTGTCCCACAAACATCACCCCTCTCCTCCTTAACTCCAATGGCTCACCATTCATATCCACAGGCATTTCAATGTGCTCAGCCACAACTACATAGCACTACTCTACAGAGGGAAGCACTAAGCTCTCACACAATCTATGCTTCCAACAAACACTCATGGACTTCTGGTGTGCATCACTTGCATTCTCCCTCACCCCCATTCTTCCTTTGTACAAGACAAAAGGTAGTGTTGTCTCGAACATGGCATATGATACCTTTGAGATCAGAACCAGCACACCAGGACGCTGAGTGCATTGTAGCTTAATACTAGTGTCTGTACACATGGCTCTTCACATAAACCTACTTGGAGATACTGGTATTGTTACAATAAGGTTGGGCAGGTTTCTCTTGCCTTGCATGATGTGTTGCTCCATTCCAGCTTTTTTTGTACTGTGGTACTTGTAGTCCTGGTCACTCATGTTAAACATTATACCACAAGCTGTTGTATTCAATGGACAACCTGGACTGGGGCAGCACGTCATGCATGAGCATGAGAAACTTGGCAGACATGCACAGGACAAATTGTTGCTTTGCAAAAAAACTGACATTTATGTAACGTATGGGTTGACATGTTAGAACTTCCTGCCCTTTACTTTGCACACAGCACAATTCTGTGCAGCAAAGTGTGTTGCAGCACTGCATGAAGTGATGAGACATATTTATGGTCTGGTTTGTGTCACTCTTGCACCACGCAATGTGGTGCAAGAGAGACACAAATCTTAAGTGAGATTTATGAACCCATGCAAGGCCACCTTGCATGGCCCTGTATGGCTTCGTACATCTGGAGTAATGTAACGCACCACAAATCGCTGAATTACATTACGCTGCACCAGGGATGCATTTCCCTAGGTGTTTCATGGGCGTTCACATGCAACATCCATGTATTTTGACATATTACCCGATTGACAAGAAGTCAAACCTAAACCTGGGAATGTACCAAAAAGAAATGCCATCCCAAAAGAGGCATAACAAGGAGAAATATGTTTATTTCTCCTCCTTTTTGTAATATTTCTATGTTTGCTGCAATCTGGGGCAAGCATAAAAAGAGGAAAAAGCCTGTAATGCAGGCACCCTTGCACCATGATGCAAGGGTTCCTGTGTTGGTTCTAGGCTGCTAAAAGGGCTCCAGCACAGGTGGAAAGGACAGGAATGTGCTTTATTGGATAAATAACGCACATTCCGTCTCTTCCTCTGTGATGCAGGAAAGTGCAGCAAGGTGACTTCCTGCACTGGCCTGCACCACAGAGCCTATAAATATCGGCAGCAGTGATTAATCTTATAGTTAATTGATGACACTTAACCTATAGACCATCCTGGTCCTCAACTGCAGCACTGTCCTGTCTGTAAACTCCTACTACCAACTCTGTTGGGATAAGTGATGCCACCTCTTCCTCCAGTGGGTCCAACCTCTTCTGTTCCTCTGGTCCTCCTACAGTGCGCATGGCTGTCTCAGAATATTGGCCACTGCATGGACCTGTGCTTATAATCACGCCACCATTTTTTCAACTCAGACACAGCCCTTTTTGTTTCGCCAACACTGTTGATCTTATCCACTATGGACTGCCAAATGGTGTCCTTCTTCCCTAATGGCAGATTTGAGGTGACAAAGAAAAGGCTTTTTGTGACCTCAGCTACTAATATTTGGTTCTCTTCCTCACTGAAATTCCTCTTCCTCCTCCCCTGGACCTCGGTCTGGACATCTTAGCTGGTGTTGGAGTTGTTGCCCTCACTGCTTGTGCTTGCTGCTCCCTCCGTTTCTTACATTTGCACAATTGCAAAACTTTTTTTTAATGCATAAATTTTTAGGCTTTTCCGATGCACTCCAATGTCATGCAAATTTGATATGCGTAAAAAATGCTTTACATGCCGCAAATGAGTTTGCATCACATTTGGAGATGCTGTATTACAACACTGTGGGGCATCCTTCCCACTGATCCATCAAAATGTTTGATGCACCCTGGGACCTTAGGACATGGTGTGCCATACCTTAAATACTTCAAAGTGCCACACAACAGCAGGACTTTTTTTCAATTGTTCTTCAGTGCTCCTAAATCTGCATAAAGGAGCAGCCCTTTTGCTATTTCAGAGTAAGGGTTCTCAAATATCTATAAAAAAAAGTTCCAAAAATCCTAGGGGCATATTTGCTCATTTTTCATGCAACGCAACATAACAAGGCAACTTGCTCTGCTGTGCTGCAATGATTTAAAGAGAGGCAGCAGAAATGTGTCATATTTTCCAAGAAATGGTGCATTGCTGCTGTCTCCTAGGGCTGGTGCACTGTTTGCTTCCTCACGCCTATGCAGGCACCCTTTCACCATGGTATCTAAAAACAATTCTTAATGGCATTTTTCTCTTTCTATGTGTGCTGCTGAATGGTAAAGATATTTCTCCTCATTATGCCTCACTGGAGAAGGTGTAGGATTTTGATGCAGTCCCATGTTTAAAAGTCTTAGTAAATCTGGCAATGTGGCAAAATCCATAGGATGCCTTCCTAATGCAAGGTAATGCAAACCACACAAAGGGTCTTTGGTTGCTTGGTAAATTCCAGATGAGGACTTGCGTTGTCTTGCGACAACTTGCGTCATGTAAGGACAATGCAAGTCCTTAGTAAACCTTGGCTCTAATTCCTTAAAAACCAAGGTAAGTTTCCTGTATAAAATTACTGCAATGTGCACATCAATTAGGCTGAACCACCCATGTAGTTTGCAAGATGGCTGCAGATGGCAGTAACTAAGCCAGTCTCACTTTCTAGCGAGGTGGAAGGTTCTACACTGTTAGTGTGTGGTATTATCCGCTTTTATTGTCATAGGTGTTAAAGAACCCTGACAGAATTTAAACAAAGCACCACCAATACTCACATCATTGACAGTGTTTGAAATTCTATTGGTGCCTCTAAAAAGATGGCATTCCTTGCCTTTTATCACCACTGTAAAGTATGTTCACCAGCACCAACATACACTATAGGGGTTGTCCAGCAGATCTAGCAGTGCACCCAGCAGCAGCACCTCCAAAAAGCGTAACAGTTGGCCTTGTTGTTGGTCATTTGACTCCTGCTAGCAGATATGGAATCTATTTGTGAACTGTGCTTGAAACACACCACTGTGGAAATGGATTCTCATGGTGAAAAGGGAACTGCAATAGTTTAGTTAATGGGTAGTTCTGCCCCCAGGAACCAGTGCAAGAAGTCAGCTTCTGATGCCTTCAAAGTACGACCCTTTAACTAATGAGGGATGTGGTGTTCTCAATGTCATGGCATCTAAGAATTAAAAGCCAGCATGAGTAAATTTTCTTTAAAAGAAACTAGGGGCCAGATTTCTGAAGATGTGATGCAGATGACAACTTGCTGCCCTGTGTCACATGGAGAGGGCAGCAATGCATGATATCAACTAAGATATGGTGCATTTCTGTCCTCTCCTTTTGCTGGTGCACATAGTGCAACCTAGCACCACCACAGGCACCCTTACATGATGGTGCAAAGGTGCCTGCATTGCAGGAATGCTTGTTTTGTGCAGGAAGATACACATTCCTGCACAGAAACAATCCTTAGAGGTGTTTTCCTCTGTCAATGTGTGCTGCAGAATTCAGCACATGTTGAAAAAGGAAAAATTAGGTGAAATAAAGGGGCATATTTAACAAAGAGCTGTGTCGCTCTTGCACCATGCAGCGAGGCACAAGAGCGATGTAAATCTTATGTTAGTTTATAAAGCCACGCAAGGCCACCTTGCATGGCCTTACCTGACTTGATAAATGTACAGGAACAGAACACAGCACAAATTACTGCATTGCATTACTCTGTCCAGGGAAGGCGTTCCATGGGTGGAGAGTGGGTGTTCCTATGTACCCACCCATGGATATTGGTTTATTTCCAAATTTACCACTATAAATAGACCTGGGAATGCGTCAAAATCCTTCGTCTCCCCTGGTGAGGCATAACAAGGAGAAATATATTTATTTCTCCTTGTCATTTCCGGAATGAGATATGGCACATTCCTGTCCTCTTCTACTATGCTGACACTCAATTGCCTGCCATGCACCAACGGAGGCACCCTTGCACCATGATGCAAGGGTGTCTACATTGTAGGCATGATTGGTTTTGTGGAGGAAGGGGCTCCTTCCTGCACAAAACAGTCAATGAAGGTGTTTTCCTTCTTCTATGTCTGCTGCAGAATGCAGCAGACATAGAAAAAGAAAAAGCAAGGAGAAATAAAGTTATTTCTCCTTGTTATGCCTACCTTGGGGAGGTGTAGACTTTTGACGCATTCCCAGGTTTACAAATCCTTGTAAATCTGGGAATGCATCAAATTAAATGGGTGCTGCATAGGTACAACACCCATGGGACGCCTCTTTAATGCAGAATAAGGCCATTTAGTGACTTGCAGTGTGATGCCTTACTCCATATCAACAAGGTAAGCCATGCAAAGTGGCTTTGCGTGACCTTGCAGATATGGGTCTGCAGTCTGTGCTGCCAGTGCGCCACAAAAAGTGACGCATGGGCGATGCAAGCCACTTGCAAATATACTCTTCAGTGTGCATCCAATCATCCAACTTCATTAGTTAATGTTTTAATTATGCATCGGTTTGTTATCATAAAGTATTTCCTACAACTTATACCTGACATTTAAAAAAACAGCATTTTATTAATTACATATATGTACCTGGTGTTTCAAGAATAACTCTTGTGATTTGTTTAATTCTTAAGTTTTATTATTCTGCAGCTTTGACCAGTGTCAAAGTCAAATGGTGAAAAAGAGCCAGGCTCCAAGGCAGATGCAAGCTGAACAATATGTCCAGATGAAAGAAAAAATAATTGAAAGGTGGACAAGAAAAGGACAGTGGGCTTCTGGAGATCTGTTGACATTATACAAATGCTACACAGCAGTTTTACTTTGGTATTGATATTTTAAAGAAAGCCGTATCTACAAATTCAGTTTTAAAATGTTAAAGCTGACAAGACAGATGAGCTGCGAAGAGAGCACAGACATCTGGCGTACCAGGAAACAGAGGAGTGGGTCACACAATCACCATGGAAACAACAGAGAAGTAAAGTCCCATCCAATAATTGTCCTGAGACATTTTGCTTTAAATTTCGCATTCAGTGAGAGATGCTCTTTAAAAGTGACTTTTTCAGGTCTTGCATCTGGCTGACACTAGATTCTCATTTTAAGAGCTGCTTACAATATTCTTTCACACACACAGAAATGATAGACTGTTAGAGGCTTTTGTCCATTTCTTGGTCTGGTACAAACATGCGCATTTGTCATTTTGTACAATGGTTTCCCAGGTGCGTTTCTGTTGTAATCTCCATACAGCCAACCACACTCCTTTAAATTCTGCATCATTTTTCTTTCACTCTGTTATTTCTATTATTTTTTTTAATCTGCAAATCCATGAAACAAAATGTGTGTCCATATTTATTAAGACCTTGTGCCAGGTTTGCCTTACCTTTGTAAAATGTTATGATGGTATTTCCTTTCCAACGCAAATTAGGATTTGCAATGGAAAGATGATAAAAGTAACACAAAGTAGCACTATGAACTCTTTTTCTTCAGGGCAGCTTTCCAGGGATGGAACATGGGCATTTTCATGCAACTTTCCATGGGTTTTGATGCAAAATCCTTTCTTCTAATGTTGGAATACATGGATTTGCTCCAAAAATGTAGGCTTTCAGGAGGCAGTCATAAGTGTTTAGCCCGTTTTATAACTGTTAGACTTGGCATCCTTGGCGTGGTCTCCCCTAACCTTTTACCTCTGCTTCCCGGTGATTGATGTGTGCTGTTTTTGATATTCTGGGCACTTTATCACTGCTAACCAGTGATAAAGTGCAAATGATCCTATGTAAAATGTATGTGTAATTGTCTTACCATGATTGGTATATTTGATTTACCAGTAAGAACCTAGTAAAGTGCACTAGAGGTGCCCTGGGCATGTAAGTCAAATGCTGCTAGTGGGCCTGCCGCACTGGTTGTGCCACCCATATTAGTAGCCCTGTAAACTTGGCTCAGACCTGCCACTGCAGTGTCTGTGAGTCGAGTTTTAAACTGCCAATTCAACTTGGCAAGAGTACCTTCCCTTTTTATACATTTAAGGCACACCTAAGGTAGGCCCTAGGTAGCTCCATGGACAGGGTGCAGTGTATGTTAAAGGTGGGGCATGTTCTGATGTGTTTTACATGTCCTAACAGTGAAATACTGCTAAATTCAGTCTTCACTGTTGCAAGGCCTATCTCTTTCATAGGTTAACATGGGGGCTGTCTTTTTAAATATTATTAAAGTGTAGTTTCCCTTTGAGAGCAGATAGAAATTTGGAGTTTAGGGTCTCTGAACTCAGAATTTGAAAATACATCTTTTAGTAAAGTTGTTTTTTAGATTGTTAGTTTGAAACTGGCACTTTTAGAAAGTAGGCATTGCCTAAATTCTGTGACTCTGCCTCTTTGTGGATTCCCTGTCTGTGTCAGTTTGACAGTTGGGCTGATGAGCCAACTGTGCTATGAGGGAAGGGAGGAGTGGTCACTTACGCCTGAAAGGGCTGTGCCTGCCCTCACACAATGAAGTCTCCAATCCCATGGTGTGTGTCTGGGGCCTGGCCTGTGCAAGGCAGGATTTTGTGAAAAACAGAAACTTTCCTTTGAAGTATGTCTACTTCAAAGGCAGAAAGGGTTATAAGTATAGGACTCCAAACCCCTGGAAATGAGATCACTTCTGGATTCAAGAGGAACCTCTGCCAAGGAGAAGAGCTGAAGAGCTGAGGAGAAGTGCTGCTCCTGCCTGTGACTGTGCTTTGTTGGGCTATCCTACAGTTGCTGCTTCTGCACTGGAACTGTACTGGAACAGATTTCTTGTACTGGAAGTCTCTCCTTATAGCACAAAACATATGCTTGATAGAACACACACACCCTTGCACTATTGTATTTGTTTGCTGCACTGCATAAAATGTTAGTAATTCTGCCCAGTTGTGTTTAATTTTCAAGGGAGCAGAGTACCTTAAGAGCAGAATCTGTTGCTCCTTTTGGAAAAGGGCACTCTCAGAGAATCTCCAGTCGGTCACTGTCATCTAAAAGCATGTCTTGTTGGGGGCTGTCTCCTTGGTGGATAACTTCTTGGATTTGCTCACCTCAGTGGCTACACTGTGTTTCTCATATCCCCAAAGTGGATGTCCTATAGCTCACATCATCAGTAAGCATGCCTAATGGGGCAATGTTCCCTAAGGGTGGCACATGGGCATTTGTTATATATTTTAATTGAATAAATAAAAATAGATAAATTAATAAGAGGCTGTCTTCTGGGGCTGAACTCCATTGGTTAATGCCTTTTTGGACTTGCCAACCCCATTGCAAGTAACAACATCATCATACTGATTCCAGCTGGGGTGGGACCTACTCCGCAATAGATTCTGAGACTTAAAATAAGCCCCACTTGTGCATGTTAACTTCAGTGCATGTGTCTTTTAGGACCGTTTTGGAATGTATCTTCACAGACTGTGTCATGTTGTGGATGCCTTATTCAAAGCAGAATATTGGAAAACGGGTTATTGGTAAGGGCAGGTAAGTACCTACACTTAGCAATAGGCCACTAATCTCCACTTAGGTCCAGTTAGGTCTCAATAAATGAAACTTAGCTCAATCCTTGGTAACTTGGCAACAGGTGACAAGGCTTAACCTTGGAGACAAAGTGTAAAGCATTCAAATACACCAAAGCAGCAATTAAATTTTACACAGGAAACAGTTTAAAAATCCAAAACCAATTTATCAAAATAGGATATGTTTTTAGCTTTAAAATGACACCAAAAATCGGGTAAAGGGAACCGGAGATGTGAATTTCTAAAGGATTAATGCTTTTTAGCGCTTTGAAAAAAATAGCGACAATCTGGTCATCGGATCGCACCTCGACCGGGGCAAAGTCAAAGTTTAAAGCCAACTGTAATGGAGCCCTGCTCGGCTACAGCCCGCGGGAGGCCTCGGTCAAAAGTTTACCTTAGGACTTAGTCGTTTTTGTGGAGATTTTCTTCAGCGGGACCAAGTCATCAGTCTAATCCAAACTCCTGAAACTCTTCCTCGGATACGCATGGCGGGGGTCCCCTGTGGAGATTTTTACCTTCGGACTTGGTCCTTTTTTCGAGGTGAAAATCATTTGACCGGGGCAAACCTGAATCTTGATCCGATGTCCCTGGAGCCCTCTTCAGATACACTGCCTGGGAGGTCCCGGTCAACTTCCTACGTTCAGACTTAATCACCTTTTCAGAGATTTTCTTCACCGGGACAACCCTGCAAGTCAGGCCAGATCGCAGTTGAGGCTAGCCGGCTATAATTGCTGTGGGGGTCGGTCCCTTTATGGGGCTTTTTTACAAAAGCTCTGCAAACTTCTCCAAACTTCAAGATCTTCTTCCAGATGTTCTTTAAGGTTCTTTTGAGGTCCACAGTTCACCCCAAGGTTCCAGAAGCTCTGAGATGCTCCTTGAGGGTGCACACTACAACTTTCATAATGCACCTGGTGCAAACTCCAAAACGGCCACTGAACAGTGGTCAGCTGGTCAGTTCCTTCAGGAGTTGGTGCAGGGGACTCTGGTTAGCAATTGTCCCCCCTTAGCAAACAGGGAGTCCCTCCTTGAACCAGTTGAAGCCAGGCAAAGTCCTTCTTGTGGTGAAGCCCAAGTGTGCAGCTGGTGCAGTCCTCTAGAGTGCAGAGTCCAGGTCAGGGTCCAGCATTGCAGTCCTTCTTCTTCTGTAGTTCCTCCTTGTTGGAATCTGGTAGGGTTCTGAAGTGTGGGTGCAGGTCTGACAGTTTTATCCTTGCTCCTGGGTGAAAAACAGGGGGGGTCCTGGTTCGCCAATCAGGTGCAGTTTCCTTCCCTCTGTGATGACCATTTCGTGGGAAGTGTGGCAAAAATCAATCCCAGAGAGCAACATTCCTCAAGCTCTCCCCCCTTCCTATTTCCCCATATGCTGAGAGAAGATCTCCTCCCCCAGGCACATCTCTTTGTGTTCAACCCAGGCTACTTAACACCTCATCAAGGCAGCCTGCCAGGCTGCCAGAGGCTGGCCAATCAGAGCAAAGCAGAAAAACACTACAGGGCTGAAGTTGGCAACTTTTTAGGTAAAGTTTAAAGCTCTTTACCTGAACAAGTTATATTAAATCCAACAATTGTAAGTTGTGGGATTTATTATAACAATTAATTCAATATCTTTAAGGTATCAGACACTTAAGGGGACTTTATAAATTAAAATAAAGCCTCCCCATTCTAGCCAATGGCGGGCATTCACTGCAATGAGGGAAAACTAATTTGGCTGTTTTACCTCACCAGGGCCTATAAAACTATTTCTATAGGTCCCTACTTATGGTTACATGGTACAGAGCCCTAGGGACACATAGGTCACACCTTAGTGGTGACGTATATGTAAAAATAAGGTAGTTGAAGACTTTGGAACTACTTTTAAGTCCAAAGTCGAATTTGCATGTAAGATTAACTTAAAAAGCAGCCAGCAAGGCAGGCCTGCCTTTAAAATGACACTTGGCACGTCAGCAGCGCCCCTATGGGTGCACCACCTATGCTAGGGTCCACAAACCTACATGCCCTACCATAAACTAGGGACTTAGAGGTAGGTTGACTTAGCCAATTATAATTAGCCTCATTTGCATACTCATTTTACACAGAGCACAGGCCCTTGAACTCGGTAGCATTACCAAGGGCTCAATTAGAGTCAGGAAAACACCAGCAAAAAATGAAAAATGGGGGCACAAAGTCAGAGGGCCTCTGCAATCAGCCCTGTTTTCTCACACAGAACATTTATAGATGTAATTGAGAAAATGTTTTGGACACTCTGGTCCTAAATATGTATTATATACTCGATTAATTCAATGTTTCCACACATTTACTAGAAGACTGACATAACTGTGTTATTTTTCTCTTTGTGTAAATACTCAAATTGCTCTTGGGGCCAGATGTAGAATGATTTTGAATAACAATATCCTGATGGCAAATTTAACTGAATTTCAAATTTGAAAATCACTATTCTTAATATATCATAGTGACCCCTCCTCTATTAGTGAATCAGTGTGATTCACATTTGCAAATTTTAGATTTCCTATTATATACTTATTAAATAGCGAATCAGAATTATGAATCCCAAATTGCAAAAGTCGCATTTGAGAGCAGTTTGAGGACATCACATTGAGAGAGTACTCTAATGCATGCTCATTTCAGGGCTTTGAAACATGCAGAAAGTGAGGGATTGATTCCTGAAGTAACTTTGAGGTTGTTTTTCTGCTGCTACTGTGGAAGTTTTAAGGATGTCCATGGAAGAATCAGAAAACGATGTTGATGGCAGGAAATGACATTAAAATTTAGTGAAAAAGAGTTGGCGGTTCTGTCTGGGGAATGTGTGGCTCACAATGACAAGCTTTATTGCAAAAGCTCTTTTAATGTTCCTGAGTCACAAAAGAATAAAACATGGATTGTGTGAGAAAACAGGGCTGATTGCAGAGGCCCCCTAACTTTTTGACCCCATTTTCCACTTTTTGCTGGTGTTTTCCTGACTCTGATGGTGCCCTGGGTACTGCTAACCAGTCCCAGGGCCTGTGCTCTGTGTAAAATCAATATGCAAATTAGGCCAATTATAATTGGCTAAGTTAACCTACCTATATGTCCCTAGTATATGGTAGGGCATGTAGCTTTTGGGACCACAGCATAGGTGGTGCACCCATAGGTGCACTGCTGAGGTGCCCAGTGTCATTTTAAAGGCAGGCCTGCCTTGCTGGCTGCTTTTAAATTAAAGTTATATGCAAATTCGACTTTGGAATTAAAAGTAGTTCCAAAGTCTTAAACTACCTTATTTTTACATATAAGTCACCTCTAAGGTGTGCCCTATGTGCCCCTAGGGCTGGGTGCCATGTAACTATAAGCAGGGACCTTATAAAATAGTTTTATAAGCCCTGGTGAGGTAAAAACAGCCAAATTCGTTTTTCCCTCATTGTAGTAAATGGCCTTCATAGGCTAGAATGGGGAGACTTTGTTTTAAATTTTAAAGTTTCCTTAAATGATGCATACCAAGAATTTGGTATCAAATTAATTGTTGTAATAAATCCCACAACTTCCAGTTGTTGGATTTAATATAACTTGTTCAGGTAAAGAGTTTTAGACTTTACCTAAAAAGTTGCCAATTTCAGCCCTGCATTGTTTTTGCTGCTGTGCTCTGATTGGCCAGCCTGTAGCAGCTTAGCCAAGCTGCCTTGATGAGGTGTGAAGTGGCCTGGCTTCACACAAAGGAATGTGCCTGTGGTAGAGAATCTCCCCTCAGCAGATGGTGAGGCAGGAAGGGGGAGGGCTGCCAAACTGGTCTTCAAAGGCAGAGAAGGACATTTGGAGCAACCAGCAACACCCCCACATCCTGCAACCCCAGACAACTAGGTGCCCCCTTGATTAGATTAGGAGAGGGCAGGAGAGGGGTGTGTTTATGATTTTTAGCCACACCAGTGGGTGGGCTCAGCCAGATGTAACCTCCAAAAATCAGATTCAGCCATGTTGGATTTTTAGAGAATGTTGCCCTCTGGGATGGATTTTTGCCACACTTCCCAGGAAGTGGTCATCGCAGGGGGAAGGACCCTGCACCTGATTGGAGAACCAGGACCCCCCTGCTTTTCACCCAGGAGCAAGGATAAAACTGGCAGACCTGCACCCACAAATCAGTTCCCTACCACATCCAACAAGGAAGAAAAACAGAAGAAGAAGGACTGCCCTGCTGGACCCCTGGCCTGCACCTGGAACCTGCATTCAGAAGGACTGCACCAGCTGCACACTTGGGCTTCACCACAAGAAGGACTTTGCCTGGCTTCAACTGGTTCAAGGAGGGACTCCCTGTTTGCTACAGGAGAAAAATTGCTATCCAGAGTCCCCTGCACCAACTCCTGAAGAAAGCGACCAGCTGACCACTGTCCAGAGGCCAAAAAGGAGTTTGTGCCAGGTGCATTCTGGGAGTTGTAGTCCGCACCCCCCAAGGACCATCTCAGAACTTCTGGACCCTTGAGTTGTGGACCCCAAAAGAACCTTAAAAGGACATCTGGGAGAAGCCCCAGAAGTTTGGAGAAGTTTGGAGAATTTTTGTAAAAAAGCTCCATAGAAGGACCGACCCGCCGCGGCAACTCTAGCCGGCTTGCCTCAACCGCGACCCGGCCTGATTTGCTGGTTCGTCCCGGTAAAGAAAAATCTCTGAAAAAGAGACTAAGTCCGAAGGTTAAAAGTTGACCGGGACCTCCCAGCCATCGTATCCGAGAAGGGCTCCATGGACGTCGGATCAAGATCCAGGTTTACCCCGGTCGAAGGAATTTCACCTCGAAAAAACGACTAAGTCCGAAGGTAAAAATCTCCACCGAGGATTCCAGCATCGCGTATCCGAAGAAGGGCTCCAGGAGGTCGGATAGGACTGGCAGGTTCGTCCCGCTGAAGAAATCTTCAAAATAAAGACTAAGTGTGAAGGTAAACTTTTAACCGAGGCCTCCCGCGACCTGTAGCTGAGCAGGGCTCCATCGCGGTCGGCCTGAAACTTTGACTTTGCCCCGGTCGAGGTGCAACCAGATGACCCGATTGGCGCTTTTTGTTTCTAAGCACTAGAAAAATAATAATTCTTTAAAAATTCATATCTCCGGTTCCCTTTATCCGATTTTATTAGTTTTTGTGTCATTTTAAAGATACAAATATAAACTATTTTTATAAATTGGTTTTGGACTTTTAAACTGTTTCCTGTGTTTTATTTAATTACTGTTTTTTGATATTTGAATGCTTTACACACTGTCTCCTAAGTTAAGCCTTGACGCTCGTTGCCAAGCTACCAAGGGTTGAGCTGGGGTTAATTTACTGAGACCTAACTGGACCTAAGTGGAGGTTAGTGGCTTGTTGCTAGGTGTAGGTACCTACCTGCCCTTACCAGCAACCCATTTTCCAACAGATTGACATACTGGCCAAAATAAATTCCATAAGAGTGAACAAGAGCCTCATCCCAGAAATTCAGAGAAGATATGATTTGTGGTCAAGGACAAAAGGACAGGTTATCAATGGTCTTGCAGACGCATGTGGAAAAGTCTAGGGACCCTCACAACAGCCACTAGCAACTCCTTTACAAACTCTAATAGAGTCAAATCTACAGCCTGAGTGTTGTTTGTTTAAGCAACATTGATACATCCAGCTCTCCAACTACTTCTCAAGGTAAAGGATTAGTATTAATATATGAAGTAGTACCATGATTTACAACAACTGTAACTTATTTAAAATTATATCATACCTCATTAAATGCTTGATTTTAACTTTTTCCTCATATTTATATTTCAGTTAAAACTATTATCTGTATTGATAGGCAGTAATTGTAGAATCATTTGCCTCAAAATTGTAAACTCAAACTCAAAAATGATTTGGCATTCCAAAATGAAATACACATATATCCCTCACAGGTGTGTGATCACAGAGGGAGCACAACATTGAGCAAAAGGCCACTGCAGAAACTACCTCTGACATGAAGGAAACCACAGATTTCTCAGCCACATACAGTGGCCCTGCTCCATCCAGTTGGAGATCAGTTTCTCCACAGCCAGATTTCCCCAATAAATCTGGGGAGCCTACCACAGCCAGGGACACACCACAAACAACTTTGTGAGGTTGACAGATGTACTGGAGTCTTGTGCAGTATTGAGGCTCTGCTTCAATGATAGGAAATGCAGTGCTCCTTACACCTGAAGATGTTGCAGAAAATGCATACGTAGAGTTTAGATGCTTAGAAACCACAATGCTTTCTGTGTAGTGCTTTCAGCTAAAAACATTAAAAGTGTAAATAAACCATTACGTGGAATGAATCATACTGTTAGAAATGGGGTCTCTGGTTGGCAGCCAGTTTGCACTCTGTCCAAGCAGGGTCCCTCACTTCAGTCAGGGCAATGGAGATACACACTTAAGATAACCCCAGCTCACCCCCTTGGTAGCTTGGCATAAGCAGTCAGACTTATCTCAAAGGCAATGTGTAGAGTATTTGTACCAACACACAAAGTAATACAGTGAAAACACTACAAAATGGACACCACACCAGCTAAGAAAAGTAGCCAATATTTATCCAAATCAACCAAGAGCAGAACAAAAAAAATCCAACATACACAAGTAAAGTTATGATTTTTTTAAATATAAAGAGTCTTACTCCATGGAAAGCAAAGGAAACATTGTTATTACACAAAGTACCTGCCTTGCATAAAAAATAAAGCAGCACAGGCAAGCGTGTGTCGTAAAAGTCAACAATGCATCAATTCCTTACTCGCAAGTGAGGCTGTGCATCATTCTTCTCTGGTCGGGTAGGCGATGCGTCGTTTTTCTCTCCACAAGAGAGTGATGCGTCAATTTCCGGATCGGCACCTCGGATGCAGGCAGGTTCACGTTGATTGTGACACCCAGAGACCTTGCATGAGAAATCTGGCCCCAACGGTTATGGAGAACCATGCTGCGTGGGAGTTGTGTCATTTTCAGTAGCCGCAAGCAGGCGTTGCATAATTTTTCCAGCCACAATGCAGGTGATGGATTGATTTCCCAGCCACGATGCAGGTGGTGCATCGATTTCTGAGCCACAATGCAGGTGGTGCATAGATTTTACAAATGCGTTGCAGGTGGTGCGTCAAAGTTTTCCCAAAGCGGCTCCTGTGCGTGGATTTCAGTCTTTGTTCCACCAGCTTCACCTTTCAAGGGCCCAGGAATGGGATAGCTCAGCCCTTGGCAGGGTAGGAGTCTCAGCAGAGAGTTCAGTTGCTGGCAGAGGAAGTCTTTGATGGTCCTGAAACTTCAAAACAGGAGGCAAGCTCAGTCCAAGTCCATGTAGACACTTCACAAACAGGAATATACCACAAAGCTCAGTCTTTGTCCTCTTTCAGGCAGAAGCAGTGACTGCAGGCCAACCTAGCAAAGCACAGTCACAGGCATAGGGGCAGTACTCCTCCTCCAGCTCTTCAGCTCTTCTCCTTGGCAGAGGTTCCTCTTGAATCCAGAAGTGATCAAACAAATACAATAGCACAAGGGTGTGTGTGTGTGTGTTCTATCAAGCATGTGTTTTGTACTATAAGGAGAGACTTCCAGTACAAGAAGTCTGTTCCAGTACAGTTACACTGCAGGATAGCCCAACAAAGCACAGTCACAGGCAGGAGCAGCACTTCTCCTCAGCTCTTCAGCTTTTCTCCTTGGCAGAGGTTCCTCTTGAATCCAGAAGTGATCTCATTTTCAGGGTTTTTTGGGTCTACTACTTATACCCCTTTCTGCCTTTGTAGTAGGCAAACTTTAAAGGAAAAGTCGCTGTTGTTGACAAAGTCCTGCCTTGTCCAGACCTGACTCCAGACTCACACCAGGGGTTTGGAGACTGCATTGTGTGAGGGCAGGCACAGCCCTTTCAGGTATAAGTGACAATTCCTCCCTCCACTCTAGCCCATATGGCACATCAGGATATGGAGGATACACCCCAGCTCCCTTTGTTTCACTACCTATTGGAGATTCACAAACAGCCCAACTGTCAGTTTGACACAGACAAAGAATACACAAGCAGACGGAGTCATAGAATGGTTTAAGCAAGAAAATACCCACTTTCTAAAAGTGGCATTTCCCAATCTGACAATTTTAAAAAGAGGTTTACCACTAGATACATTTTTCAATTGTGAGTTCAGAGACCCCAAACTCCAAATCTCCATCTTCTCCGAAAGGGAAACTGCAATTAAAAGTTATTTAAAGGCAGCCCCCATGTTAAGCTATGCGAGAGATAGGCCTTGCAACAGTGAAAAACAAATTTGATACTATTTCACTGTTAAGACATGTACAACACATCAGTACATGTCCTACCTTTAACATACACTGCACCCTGCCCATGGGGATACCTAAGGCCTACCTTAGGGGTGCCTTACATGTACAAAAAGGGAAGGTTTGGGCCTGGCAAGTGGGTACACTTATAAGTTCAAATTGGCAGTTTAAAACTGCACACACAGACACTGAAGTGGCAGGTCTGAGCCATGTTTACAGGGCTACTCGTGTGGGCGGCACACTCAGTGCTGAAGGCCTACTAGTAGCACTTGATTTACAGGACCTAGGCACCTGTAGTGCACTTTACTTGGGATGTATTAGTAAATCAAATATGCCAATCATGGATAAGCCAATTACACATACAAATTACACAGGGAGCACTTGCTCTTAGCACTGGTCACCAGTGGTAAAGGGCCCATAGTAACAATACCAGTAAAAACAGAGTCCAGCACACAGTCAAAACATAGGATGCAGAGTAAAAAAAAAGACTGGGGAGATCACGCCAAGGATGCCAGGTCTAACACATACCATGTCACACATGTTAGATGGCAAGAAATGTTAAGAGAGACTTTAGAGAAGGGACAAAGATCAATTGAGGAGAAATTTGAAAAAGCTTATGGAGGCTGTATGTCGGTCACCACTTTCCTGCAAGACCATATGATTAAGAGACAAAGACATCACCAGAAAATGTTGAGTTTAGATTCATTTAGCAGTTCAGTTAACTGCCTGGTACAGGCAACAAACGCATTATATGATCATACTGTGAATACTCAGATAGAGTTGGGGCACTCTAATAGGTATGTGGGGCACGGGCTAGTTTATGATAAAACAACCTTAGAAAATATACACACCAGCAACCTTTCAAGAAATGCAAACTAGGGGTAGTTAAGATGCTTCAAGCCTTAGCAGCCTCTGTGGCAGATGTAATTAATTTTCTGCGCACATACACCCGGTACTATAGTGTCTAGTACTCCTCAAGCTCCTACGACAGCGAAACCTAGTGCGAGTAGATGCAGGAAAAAAACTAATATTGTTTTAGTTTATGAACACTTTCTTCATTTTCATTTGTACTATGTTGCAGTGTAAAGCACAACTAGGAGACAAAGCAAGAGCTAGTTTGAAAGCTACTTCATCTGTCTTGAGAACCCAGCTTTATCCAAATGCAAAATGGCTTATTTGTGTTACCATGTTTAAAGCAGCATCCAATACTAGCAAAGAGAAATAGAGCTGACAAATACTATGGCAATCCACCATTGAAAATAGCTGATCATAGTGCCAGACTACAAAAACATGGCAACATTTGGTATTTCCCTGACAATGGATGTACGTAATGCAGAGCACAAGCCATATAAAAACGAGTGCCGCTGGTATACCAGGATAGGCCTCCTAAAATTACAATTGGTGGAAAAAAACTGAAAAGAACACATTCTACCATTGAACAACATGATACAGGCTCACCCCTTACTTTCATCTGGAAACATTTTGAGTTGGTTTTTATTTTGAACTGAGCACTTAAGGATTTTTCTTTAGACATAAGGCACAAGTAGCTAAGGTTTGATGATTATGGTGTGAAGCCTCCAGGCATGCAATGTCAGAGTCAAATAAGAGACTAGTTTGAAAGAAATATACAAACAGAAAGGTAAAACACATCTAATGTCTAGCAATGAATATTTGAAATCAGCGTTGTCGCAGGTTCCCACAATCTAGTCCTCTTGCTGGAAGTGAATACATTTAGAGTATAATACATTTTATTCAATCTAACATAAGCTTGCTCAGAAAATGAATCCCTAGCCTTTCATAATGAAAAAACTGAAAAAAGCAAAAAGTGGAAGAAAAAATCAATACCACTCTAAGGGGCATAGTTATATGAATGTGATGCAGGGCAGCAAGTCACTGTGCTGAAGCTCTGTGTCACAGGGAAAGGGCAGGAATGAGACACATTTAAAAGAATGCAGTGCATTCCTGCCATTGTCCCTGCGCTGGTGCCATTTTGACTGCCTTGCACCAGCACGGACACGCTTGAACCATGGTGGATATGTGCCTGCATTGTAAGGAGAATGTTTTTGTGTAGGGCATCTTTCTGCGCAAAACAAATTCCCAAGACTTTTTCTTTCAATGTGTGCTGCACACCTTGTTACCCCTCATCTGGGAAGGCATTGCATTTTGGATTATTACTAGGTCTACCACTTCCGGTAAATCTGGGAATGCATCAAAATCCATGGATATTGTGCTGGAACACCCACACAACATCAATTATGAGCCTGGAACAATAATGCTGCACCTTTTCCACTGGGTTGATTGGAAGTAATCTTGGTTTACACCAGTCAGCCCAGAGGGAAAGTTGTAAAGGGGCCGGTGGGAAGACCGCCAGCACCATCGCTCTCCCCGTCAGGCGTTTGGCAGACGGATGTTTCCGTCCACCAAACTCATAATGACCCCCTATCTCTTCTGATGAAACGTCAATGAAGAAACAGTATGCATTCTATGTTCATCACATAGAAAGGTCCCCCATGTTCACATAGATAATTTAAAAGCATATTTCCAACAGGAGAGTATGAGATAGAAAGCAACTACAATCAAAAGATCAAACAAAGGTTTAGAAGATAGTTGCTCAAAGCTAGGTGCTAAAGAACCTATCAAACATTTTGGCAAGTTGTGGTATATTAAAATTCAAAATCTTCAAATGTTTTCAGACCAAATTGTGTTCCAGGCTTATTAACATTAGAGCAATAGCATAACAAATGAGATAAAGAGCTACTGTATGTGGAGCATGACCAACATAGTGAAGAAGCAGATGAGTCAAATTTGGAAATACATTATGGGGTAATAACAGCCCTGTTGTAAACAAAAAATAGGGACTGAGTAATGCAAGCAGCTTTGGAGGTATTCAATATTTTAAGCCTAGTTCTGTTCCAGAATTGTGCATAAAATTATATGGACAGATCTGCTTCTTATAGTAATTAAAGAGACCTTTGAGGTCTAACCAAAGAAGGTGAGAAAAATGTTTGTTTAATATATATCTAAAAGCAGCTTTTGGAATGGATTCATGTTGGACCATATCCAAAGACATCTGAGGAATAGGTGTGACTGGGGAAGGAGGAAATTGGTGAGTGAAAAAAGGAATGGAGAATGAGAGAAAGGTACAGTAGAATTGTCTTTTACAAACTGGTGACAAACATAAGACCCTTCTCCTTCCACTGTATAGTAAAAAGATTTATGACAACATTTAGGAAATTTATCATACCAAATTGACAAGGCTAAAAAAGCGCAGTTGAAGATCAAAATTAGTAGAGAAAAATGTATGTAATAAATGATGTGAATATTTTAAAATGGGATTTTTGGATATAAAAGGATAATTAGACATGAATGATATTTTTAAATGAAAAAACATTCAGTAAGGATAATTCAAATGTAATCTATCATGGTGGGAGCAAACCTAGAAAATCATTAATCAGGGCATAAAAATGCTGAATCAGAAAAGCAGATTGATAAAGTTGAAAATCAGGAATCTTACATCCCCTTCATTTTGGGGGCATTTGAGTTTAGAGAAGGCAATACATGGATATTTATTTTTCCATAGGAATTTTGTACAAATGGAATCAATTTGCACAAAATATTCATTCAGGATCTTAAAGGGTAACATAGCTATTGTATAACTAACATGTGGTACAATCATCATTTTAATGGTATCAAGTCTACCCCACCATGATAGATACAGAGGAGACCAAGTTGAAATTATTTTTTCTAATATCGTTTTTAATTTTTTAATGTTGCATAATTATGGCTAACTGTGTTCTATATGTTAGTGAAAAACTAAGCACCATGATACATAATTTTGGAGGGACACCATGTACAATTAGTATTGGCAAACATATTGATAACAAGAGGAGTTCAAGGGGTTGGACAAATAAAGTAGAATATCATGTTTGTAGGCAAATAATTTAACCTCCAGGGAATTGTGTATAAATCTGGAAATAAGTGTATTGCAATGTATATGTTCAGCAAATGGCTTGAGGAAAAAAATATATAGTAAAGAGGGCAGGGAGCAAACTTTTTTAGTACCTTTATGTAAAGTAAAATAAGGAGAAACACAACCATTGCCAAAAATATAAGCACAGGATCAGAATATAATAAGTTTATGAATGAGATAAATTTTGGGCTGAAGTCTAACCAGTGAAGAGTGGTGAACATAAATTACCAACTCATGAGGTCAAAAGCTTTTTCACGATCAAGGGATAGTGCATTTTCCAGCTAATGCAAGAATTTTAGAAAACATCCTGGCATTGTTGGCAGCCAGTCTGCCCTTAATAAAGCCAGATTGATCAGTTTCTAGGTGGGATGCTAGGATTTTCGCATACACAATGGGTGGGATCTTTATCTGGTTTTGGATAACAACAATCAAGGCTTCTAAGAAGGAACCCCTAGTTTTTTAACAAAAAAAACAAAAAATCAGTTAAACATTTCTAATAATTTAGGGGTGAAAATGCAGAAAGGGAAGAAGTTAGTTCAATGGAGAATCCATCTGGACCAGGTCCCTTGGTTCTTTTTAGGGATTTGATGGTGTACAAAATCTTTTGAAGCATAATGTCAGCCTCTAATTCCTCAAATAGATGCGAAAGAGAGGAGGTCAAGGGGGTCCATTAACATCTGTTGTATATTAGGTTCTCATGGGGTGGTGTTGTCTGGATGTAGTGATTTAAAATAGGACTGCAAGGAGCTGGAGATGTCAGAATTAAAGACTGGGAGCTGTATTTTAACATTCTGCCTTTATTTTTAAGTAGTTAGTCAGCATTTTACCAGCTTTATTCTGACCTCCATGGAATTTATATTTAACTTTAAGCAAGTTGTTACATCCATCAACAGTATCAAGTTTGTTGAGATTAGATTTCGCTTTGATCAAAAGAACTGTACAGAGGCTTATTAAAGGTATGTAACGAATCTCTTTCTACTGGTAGGGTACCATCTGCCTGGAAGAAGGCCTTAGTCACCCCTCTACTGAAGAAGCCATTGGTAGATGTAATGACCAAAGTAGTTACTGCCCAGTTTCTCAGCTTTCCTATCCAATAAAAGCCTTGGAGAAATATGTTAGCCAAAAAGTAGCTAGTTATCTGGAAAATCACAATAGTCCATAAACTAACAAATGGGCTTCAGACCAGCACATGGCACAGAAACAGAGCTAGTTCTAGCAACAGATGAACTGAGGATGATGGTTGACTCAGGTCAGGCTGCAATGCTGATATTATTAGATCTGGCAGCTGCATTTGATACTGTCAATCATAAAATAGTAATCAGTAGACTGAAAGAGATGGGGTGGAGGACACCTTTTTAGAATGGGTTAAATCTTACCTGTCACGCAGATATCAAGCAATTATACCCCCTGCTTTCCTCTCAGAGTACAAGGACGTTGTACATGGGGTACCCCAAGGATCTGTTTTAAGCCCCATTCTTTTCAATGTGTATATATACTCAATATTGAGCCTGATCAAATCACCTGGGATCTTTTTTGTAAATTATGTGGATGATACCCAACTAATCCTATCCTTAGACAATAACAGCACTAACCAGGCAGAAGGACTACACATTTGCCTAACAGAGATGGTAAATTAGCTTAGGAGAAACACACTTTTGTGTTGTCTTCCTACTGAAGTGTCATATTCATTCCTGAGTATTTTTTGGCCCTGGACCAGCTCTGAGAACCTTAAAACAGCTCAGGCAATTTGAAATTTGGGATTATATATGGATGAGAAATAATCCATGGAAACACTTATCAATAAAATGTCTGATACATCCTATGGACTGGTGAGAAACCTTAGAAAAACGGTTCCACTATTACCTCAGGAAGTGAGAACACTAGTTGTACAATACACTTTCTTAAGCAGAATTGACTACAATGCATTGTTATTTGGAGCCCCAGGGTATCTACTCAAAAGGTTAGACAGGGTCCAAACAATAGGAGCAAAACTTGCACTGCATACATATAGGTTTGACTCTGTCTTGAGTACCTTGAGAAAGCTTCACTGGCTACCAGTCAGGGACAAAAGTGCTTAACAGTACTGTGTGTGGTTTACAAATCTGTCAACGGAACAGGCACTGTACTTCAACAAAGGAAATTTAGTTATTACAGGCCTCAGAGGCTCCTATGGCCCTCATCAGTCAACCTGGTTTGTGTGCAACGGTTCAGGAAAGCAAGGTGAAGTGGTAGGTCTTTTCAGGTCAAGGGACCTCAGCTATGGAATAGACCGACAGCTCCCCTTAGAGCCAATAGAAATGTCCCTCATAGAAACTAATGGACGTTATGCAGTCAACTGTCACAGAATTAGGAAGGCTTTCTGTGTTTCAGGCTGGTTGATAGCACCACAATATCTGCTAGGTGAATGATGTGCTTTACAAATGTTTGTTATAAAAACATGTAAAGTTGAAGAAGATTTGGATGTAAAGTATGTTCAATTGTTTTAATTTGTTAAAGTAAGGGTAGATATTGAGAATTTTTCTTTTGGCAGAATAAGCTATAGTGAAAGCTCTAAATTGCAAATAGAAGAAAAGGATGTATCGCTAGGATTGAATTGAAAAAATTATTGAATAAAAGCAGCAGCCTCAGTTATAAATTTTTTATCAGACAATACGGAATAACTAAATCACCATCTGCTAGTTTTAGCGAAAGTATGAGATAAATCAAAGGAGGAGATTGCTGGTGCATGATTTGAGATAAAAATGTAACCTATTGCAGATAATTGAATGAACGAGTGTAAGGGTATGGCAGCTAAAATATAATAAAATATAATCAATTCCGGACATTGTCTGATGTATATTAGAGAAAAAAGAGTATTCAAAATGATCAGGATTACAAGTTTTCCCAACATCAAACAATGGTTGAAAAATAATATCTGATTTAAATTAAATGCCTTATACCATTTGTCTGGTTTAAATTTACATTGAGACTTCCTATCCCAGAAGTGATCCAACCGTTGGTTAAAGTCACACTCCACAATGATATAAAGGGTACCTATAGTAGCAAGTTTTACTTTAAAATAAAACCAAAAATCAGGATCAGGTTTAATCGGGCCGTAAATATTAAATATGGAGATATGTTTATTATGAATGATGAAAAGAACCAACCTTAGTCAAGCATTAGTATCACATTCATTGGATAACACCTGTACTTTCAATGCTTTATGACATAGAATGGCAATACTACCCTTTTGATTAATAGCTGGAGAGAAAAAAAAACTAGCTAACCCATGCTGGTTCAATTTAACCGATTCCACATTATTGCAGTGAGATTCTTGTCAAAAGGCAAGTTGAGAATTAAGCTTGGACAAATGAGAAAGTACCTTCCATCGTTTAACCAGATGCCCAAGTCCACAGACAATGTTAAACATATTGGATACACAAGGATAAGGGTACAGGAACATAGGTGACAAGCTGCAAAAACGAAAGTGAATAAAATTATACAATTTATTAAAAACAACGTAGGACATGGCTTAACTTACATACTTATGAGCACTCACATAATGGAAGTAAAACAAAAGGAACAGGACATAAGGAAGAAAGAAGATATTGGAAAGGATCAAGGCTAACAATCCAGATCTGAAAAGAAAAGTGTTGAAGATTAGCATTAGTTGTATTGACACCTGAACAAGAACAACAGCAGAGAAAAAGCAAATGCAGTTATGGAGAAAGAAGCCATGTATTAGGAAAAGAAAAAGAACAAGCACAAAAAATCTTAAGATTTCTGAACATTAGTGTCCATACCATGAGATGTAATAGTTTGTAGAAATGCTTTCAATTTAACAGGCTCATAGAAAGATCTTGTGGTGCCTTCATATGTAATTTTGCATATGTAGGGATGAAAGATGACGTATAATATGTTCAGCAGTCTCATTTGAGGTCTTAAAGAAAGGAGATCCTTTCATTTGGCATTTGTCACAGTGGAAATGTCTAGGTAAAATGAATATATTGCGGCCAGACAAGATGTTTTTCTTTAGCAGCTTTCAAAACGTGCGGAAAGTCTGTAAATTAAAGAAATAGCATAATGATTCCTCTAGGTATAGAAGAGTAAGATTGTGGATGGCTTAAATGATGAGGGCACTGCATATTAAGAGGAGAAGTAGGAAGCTCAGGAAATTCTGGGAGGAATTTCTTCAGGAACTCAAGTATATCAGGACTCTGAAGAGCCTCTGACAGACTGTACAAGCAGAGATTGTTTTTCATATCTTCCATATGGAGTTTGAGTTGTAGATCTTACTGTTAAAGGACAGGACTTTTAGTAGCTAAATCTTGAAGATAACTAACATGTTGCTCCATTTCTATAATTTCTCCCTCCATAATAATCCATCTATCCACAATTTTTTGACGTTTTCGTTTAGCGGCACACATAAAAGATTTTACACCACTCACCTCATCAAGGATGATGTACAGAACTGGTTTCTGAGAAGATGTTATAGGTGATGAAGGGTCATTTGTTACCCTCTTTGGTTTTTTGCTAGCTGAGGTGGCTTTAGCAGTCTCAAGGAAGTCACTGGAATCCTTACATGCGTGCAGTGTGATGATGAATGGTCTTAGTGTATTTTGTCCTGCCCTTATAAAACAGTAATGTCACAAGCGTAGGTTAAAGTCAGGAAATGTATGGTAGGAACCATGAAAATTAGAGACAAGCAGTGAGCCAGCTCTAAATTATCTTGCTGTTAGATAAACATGTGATAAGTACACTCACAGCATCAATGTATAGTAAGGCACCATGAAATCATCAGAAAAAAGGCTCCATAGTACATAGGCCATTTGAAAAAGGTAAGTCTTGAAGCAAAAAAAAAATGAGCGAGAAGCTGACGAGGTTAACATAGTTCTCTGTATTATATAGGGCATGATACCAGTAGTAATAGACCAGACACAAAGGTCTTAACTAAGCATTCAGACCATTCCTTCAAGAAAATATAAAGAGATGCATTAGATACAAAAAAAGAGGAATGGGTGGTGCTTTGACAAAATGGTGACCTTCCCCTTATTACCAGGAATTATCACCACAGCTCTGGCACATGAAGGAAGTATGCAAAACAAGCAAGGCAACCATGAGTCTGTCACAGTCAGAGATGTGGAGGCATGAAGTGTGGTAATAGTCAAATCATTCCTTGAGTTAGAGAAGAAGAGAAACCTAGTAAATGAGAAAAATGGGTGTCACGCTTACAAAATAGCGGCTGCCCATGGTATTATCAGGAATCACCGCCACAGCACCAGTATATGAAGGTGGAAGGAGGCATGTGGAGGAGGCAACCAGGAGACTGTCACTAAGTTGAACCTGGAAGAAGTGTAATAGTATGCCAGCCCTTCCTGGAATGGAAAGCAAGCAGCACACTGACAAAATGAGCGGTTGCCACCCCTAACTAGGCGCAGCTCCAGGACACAAAAGATGAGCATGAAAAGGGCAGCCAAAAGTCTATCATGCCGAGAAACTCTGGTAGGGATTTGAGGCATGCCTTGAAGTGAGTTGCGCCACTGCAAGTTGGCTAAATTATGCTGACAAGCTCCGCCGAGTGCCAGAGCTAAAAAAAATCTTCCACCATTTGGTTGGCATGCCAGATATTCATCAAATTAAAAATTGATACAGGGGCCCTCAAATTCACCCTTCATATGCTGAGATATTTTTTTTTAATTGCTGCCAAAATGATAGTACATAAGTAAAGCAGAATGAATTAAGATAGATAAAGAAATGCAATTTCCTACCAGTAACATAAACTGCATCGCCACTGGGTAGTTACAGTTAGGTCAGCATATGAAAAGAGTTTTTTGTGTTTCTAATACCTTTGGCCCTGTTTGATGAATCGGCACTAAACTTCTTAAAACGGTGCTAATTTTTAACTATTTCATGCATGATAAGATTTGGGGTGATCCATCAAGCAAGAGCTGAGGAAAAAGTGGGGTCCTAAAACACAAAATCCCCAAGAGGCCGCCCGCCAGACTTCCCCCACCAAAATACCGCTCCGCGGTCGAAAGACCGCTGAGGGTATTTTGGGATTTGCCCTGGGCTGGCGGGCGACCGCCAAAAGGCCGCCCGCCAGCCCAGGGCAAATCAACCTTCCCACGAGGACGCCAGCTCAGAATTGAGCTGGCGGAGTGGGAAGGTGCGACGGGTGCAGTGGCACCCGTCGCGTATTTCAGTGTCTGCAAAGCAGACACTGAAATACAAAGTGGGGCCCTCTTACGGGGGCCCCTGCAGTGCCCATGCCATTGGCATGGGCACTGCAGGGGCCCCCAGGGGCCCCGCGGCACCCCCTACCGCAATCCTGTTCCTGGCGGGAGACCCGCCAGGAACAGGATGGCGGTAGGGGGTGTCAGAATCCCCATGGCGGCGGAGCGCGCTCCGCCGCCATGGGGGATTCACAAGGGCAGCGGAAAACCGGCGGGAGACCGCCGGTTTTCCGCATCTGACCGCGGCTGAACCGCCGCGGTCAGAATGCCCTGCGGGGCACCGCCGGCCTGTCGGCGGTGCTCCCGCCGACCCTGGCCCCGGCGGTCAGAATGACCCCCAAAGTCTGCTTTCAGCCCACGGAGCTTTGAAAATGCTCCTGCCAGCTAGGAGCAGCGATTTGATTAATGATGTTATTTTGGATCCCATTAGTCAAGCCATAAATGATTTCATAGAATGTCATGAGTGATGTACTATGTGAGGTCATAAGCAGTGGATGGTGGGGGCAAAAGTAGATCTAAGCATAACTGGTGAATTTCTGCATTTTTTTGTTCAAAATGTTAACGGTGTCACTGATATATTCACATAACTATAACTTTAACCCTAGCTTTTTTCAGTGAAGATAGATAGATAGATAGATAGATAGATAGATAGATAGATAGATAGATAGATAGATAGATAGATAGATAGATAGATAGATAGATAGATAGATAATGTTTTAGCTGCTTGTGGACATGTGTGCAATTATAAGAGCCCGGCCTAAAAGCGGTTATAAATGAAAATGACGGTTATATTGGATTCAGTGACATAGCTGGGATACACAGCTGTATTGGAGTGATGCCTCTTATGTCACCAATGGATATTTAATTTTAGTAAAATGTCAAGTCGAACAGCAGAAAAGCTTAGGGCTCTTATGAATCGATATTTGCTGGCAGTTTTATTCTGTTTAAAGCAATGAACTGTCACAATATGACCAGGGTAGAAACGAATGTCTTTAATTTCGCAAATCAAAGAGTGGGCTTGGTGGAGGGATGCAGAGTGTAACTTGTGCTTGTCAGAATGGGAAACCTGCTGCACAAGCGGTGAAGACTGTGTCAGCTGCATGTACCAGAGACAGACAGTACGTAGAGGGGCTGAAGCTATGCGATCTGAAGCCTTAGATGAATTAGGACACATTTATATTAAATCTGAATGTGTGCTGGGCCACTGGATGTTTTTCTGAAATGGAGGAGGCTTCAGCTTGCTCCTGGTGTTATCAATGATGTGTTTTAATCCAATCAGGTAATATGATACTTTTTCGAAGTTTTTGTTTGTAAACTGTATATTTTTGGTGAACCAGTTTTACATCGATGTTGCGGCGCCCCCACTAATAATTTCAATAGATGAAAAAAACTTAAATGATAAAATGTGCTAATTTGTATTATTTATTTTTGCAGTTTTATATGGTTCTAACGTGGCCCAAATGCGTAGGGGCGCTTTGCAGTTTAGATACAAAGATGCAGGAGAAAAGTAATATGGCAACCATGAAAATACGTATGGAATTATTGTAGATACCTATTTAAATGACAAATAACCACGAAAATAAAAAAGAGAAAAGAAAATGTACAATCTGGCTGAAGTAACAAGAACAAGTACCAGAGGAGTCAATATGCAATTCATATCATCTGAGGTATGGGCTTGAAACAAGTAAATAGGGCAGTGGAGAAGGAGCAAATATGGCAGTGGGGAAAACATCCTCACCAATCACGGAGTTGAAGTATACGTTTAAAATCAAGGTTTTAGTAACTGGTCTTTGCATCATTATAACTCCTTTTTCTGGAGCTCGATACCCACGGATCTGTGCCTCCATCCTGGCCATATGAAAGTCAGAAACGAACGGAAGGCCTAACTTTTCTACTGACTGCTTGGATAAAAGTTTTCTTAACTTGCTCGTCCCCGGTTGTAACAGATTTTATGCTCCATGTTACACATATTTCTCTCGTAAACCATGAGCATTCGAAAACGAATGATGGTAGTTTGAGATCGACATAATAGTTCTCAATACAGGGCAGCATAGTCCACCTTTCCAGCACAAGTATGCTATGATGTCAACATGAATAGAATAAAGGAAAATGATGTAGGAAGGTCACACATGAGGACTATGTATGTGCTTGGACAGAAAAATGATAAAGAAAAGAGTTTAAGAGTGAAAAAGGAGGAAATAATTGGAAAAGGAATATGATAGGAAGGATAGAAAAGCTAATCTCGGACCTAAAGGAGGACGAATCCCAGCGAGTTTGTTGTGAAGAAGAAAAGTTCTGGTTGAGTAGAAAGCAAAGGTAAGTGGTTGAGATGGGGTCTGACAAGTTTGGGATAGGAAATGTGAAGTGAAGAGGCGCTGCAGACCAGATGGGTGAGACATGTTTATTGTAGGAAGAAGTACAGAGAACAGGTCCGTTGAGGGAAGAAGCTCAGGATCAACTGACTACCGCTGACTGCACGTACTAGAACGTGGAATCTCCCTAGGTCAGCATCTGAGAGCATTCTAGCAAGGAAGCAGAACACACTATATATCCCCCTTCTTTTCCCACAACAAAAAAAAAGAAAAACAACAAAAGTAAAAAATTACAATTCAAGAAGAAACTACTTATGAATATGGAACATGACAATTAGAAAAGTTAGCTATGTATCCAAGTTAGCTATGTATCTTAACACGTAATCCTTTAACCAACCAGGAGGTGTCACTTTCCTTTTCCATTCCTGACCAAGCCCCGATACACACGGAACACCACCTACAGCTTCACACTGTTGCACTCTATCAGATACACTCAAATCCCCATTCTCAGAGTCAGCTACTGAACTCCTCATCACATCCTCCTCCACACTCAAAGCACGATCATCTAAAGCACGATCATCTAGCTCATGTGGAGATACATCCCTATTTAACGCATCGCGAGTCACAACCTCATCCTAGAACTACTCTGCCCTTTCCTTCTCACACCTCTTAATGTTAAAGTGGGTTTCGTCAAAGTTAGATTCCTGTCCATTCTTAAGTAGATCAATGCGCTTGAGATTCCACACCCTACCATCACTCAGTTTTACTGCATTATGCAAAACCTCCATAACACGTTCAGGATTGAAGTACTGGCTCTCACCTTTCCTTACCTTATAAGGTTTTTTAACTCAAACCCAATCTCCTACGTTGATTACCACTGATTTGACATGATGGAGCTTGTCACAGTAAGATTTTGATTTCTCTAGAGACTTATTCAAACTGTCCCTTACTTTCTCCATAGACCAGTGTTGGATACCAGTCTTAATCAACCAAGCTGGGTTATGTTTGCTTCTCTGACTTCTTCACCTCATAACAATGAAAGGGCTGAGTCCAGTAGTGGCATTCTCAGTAATCCTATATGCCCACACTGCTTTAAAGACGGCAATGTGCCAATCCTCTCCACCATCCATAGCACCCTGAATTATACCCTTAATAACTCTGTTGAACCTTTCTACTGCACCATTGCCACTGGGATTGTACAATGAAGTGGTTTTGTGCTCAATCCCCACTCTACTAAAATATTTCTTAGCAGCATCCGACATAAACTGTACACCGTTATCACTCAATAATTTAGAAGGAATGCCTTCAGCAAGGAAAACCTTATCCAAAAACTCCAGCATGCTGGTAGTATCAGCTCTCTCCAAAATACCAATTTCAGGCCACTGAGAAAACAAATCAACAATAACTATCACAAACTCCTGAGAGCTACCAACCGGACCTAAGAGATCAATAGCGACATATGCCCATGGTTGCTTAGGTATGAACGTTTGCTGCATAGGTGGTCTTAGGGTACACAAACTCTTGTCAGCAGAAGAACACACGCGACAAGTTCTGACAAATCTTTCCACTGATTTGTCAACTCCTGGCCACCAAAATAACTCCTTGACCACAGACTTAGTTCTAACAATGGCAAAATGGCCCTCATGACATAATTCTAATATTGCTTCTCTTATACCAGATGGAGGAATAATTCTATCACCTCTCCAAAGAACATCACTCACAACAGAGAGTTCGTTCCTAACTTCCCAAAAACGTCTACATTGTTCAGTTAGTTGATCCTTCTTAGGCCATCCTTCTAAAACGTATTTCAAAACAGACCGTAAATTAGTGTCCACTTCCATTTCTTTCCTCCAACTATTTTAACTAAGTGCAGGGCTACCAGAATCTTGTACGAGAGCCACACTCCACTCATACCACGGGTCATCAACACACTTTTCCAGCAAATTAGGTAATCTGGAAAGACAATCCACCATTACATTATTCTTGCCAGGTACATATACAATACGATAAGTGTAATCCTTTAAGCGCATGGACAACCTTGAGATTCTAGCGGAAGCTAGTACACTTCCTTCACTTGTAAGTAGTTTAATCAAAGGTTTGTGGTTGCACCGAATAGTTATGTCCTTGCCCCACACAAATGCTCGGAAGTGCTCCAAAGCCCAAGCATAGACTAAGGCTTCCTTCTCTATAACCGAATACTTCTCTTCTGATGGGGACAAAGACCTGGAAGCAAAAAGTATAATCCTTTCCTTACCATTGCAATCCCTTTGAGACAACACAGCACCTAGGCCCTTATTACTTGCATCCGTGGTAACAAAGGTATCTAACTTAGGGTCAAGACTTTCCAAACATGCTGCCTTGCTTAAATCCCTTTTCACGTTCTCAAATTCTTGGTTGCATGCCTCAATCCACGTGAATGGAGAGTTCTTTTTAAGTAACAACCTTAAGTTATAAACCTTACTGGCAAAGTTTGGAATAAATTTGGCACAAAACTCCGCCCATGCCCAAAAATGATCTTACTTCATACTTAGATATAGGAGCTGACACCCCCACAATAGCATTCACCAAGGATGCCTTAGGTCTAACACCCTCACCACTTATCTCATGTCCCAAATACTCCACACTCCTTTTCGCAAACTTGCACTTACTCAGTTCCACTGTTAACCCTTTATCACCTAACACTTTCAACACATGTTCTAACCGCTCATCATGCATACTCTTATCTTTCCCAAAAATTAAAATGTCATCTTGGAAGCACATAACTCTTTTGAACTTCCCAAAAAGAGTGTGCATTAGTCGTTGAAAAACAGTCACTGCAGACGCAAGACCGAAGGGCGTCCTCTGGTATTGAAAACACCCAAAAGGTGTGATGAAGGCAGTTAGTCCTTTAGAATCCTCAGATAAGGGAACCTGATGATAAGCAGATGACAGGTCAATAGAAGAAAACCAGTATGCTCCCTCAAGGCTAGAAACCATTTCCGTAATCTTAGGAAGAGGAAATCGATCAATCAGAATGTTATTATTTAAGTATCTTAAGTTAACACATAAACGGATTTTTCCATTGCTGCGCCGAGCTATTACTACAGGCGAAATCCATTCCAAACTTTCAATTGGCTCTATAACATCCATTAATACCAATTTATCCAGTTCCTTTGAAACTTCTTCTCTGATCATGATCGGCACAGTTCTGACCTTATGAATTTTCGGTACAGCCTCCCTCTTTAATATGATTTTGTGCTCGAAACCAGTAAGCTTCCCCAAACCCTTGCAAAAAACTTTTGGGAATTTTGTTTCCATTTTGGATGTCAATGAGCAATTATCATCCACCATAAAAACTTTTTCCTTGCCGTTTGGGTCCAGGATCATTTGCAACTGTCCTTGATCCTTCCAACCCAGAACTGACGGCCCTTTTTTAGCCACATATAGTTTTCCTCTGGCGTTCCTAGTCTTGAATGTGAATGCCAACCATCTAAAACCTAACAAATCAATCTTTTCTCCTGTGTAACTTTCTGGTTGAATGTCCAGAGGAGTAAGTTGCTCGCCTATTGTTCCCACAAAAGATTTATTCCACACATCCTCATTAACGATTGTGAAGGGTGAGCCTGAGTCAGCATACATTGTAATAGGTACTCCACCAATTTCCATGTTACATATGGGTTTTTCCTTGGTGTTTACTTCCATAATATTAAGAATGAAATTCTTATCCACATCAATTCCTCTGGGTTCTGTTGTTTTTTCTTCTGTATCACACTTTATAACATCTTCACCTTCATATATGCATTTAACTATTTTCTTTTTATTTTTACAAACTTTTGCGAAATGGCCCACAATTCCACACTTGTTGCACTTTACTTTTAAAGCCGGGCATGACTTGGAGTGTGCCAAGTGGTCCTTGCTATCACATCTGTAGCATCTTCTTTCAGTTTCCCCACTCTGTAAGCCCTTCCCAGTTTTGGGATTAGTAACTTTATAAATGCCATCCTCATTTTTTCTAGTAGATTTTAGTTCTGAGAAACATCTTTCAAAAATGTCAGCATTCCTTACTATGGCTAAAATTTCCTCCAGAGGAGAGTCACCATTTATCCAAAGCCTTTCCTGAATAGATTGATTATTGCAATGCATGACCACTTGATCTCTAATACGTTCATCATGAATTGCCCCAAATTTACAATCAAGAGCCAGTTTCTTTAAATCCGCAATGTAGTCATCTACCAGCTCACCTTTCTCTAGTTTCCTTTGGAAAAACTTATATCGGACAATTCCAATACAAACTTTTGGAGCAAAATATTTGTCGAGATCTAGCATTGCAGCATTAAAAGCGCAAATATCGCCACTTACAGGGTTTTGGACATCTTGTTATATGTTTTCAGACCAATAGGACCCAAAGAATGTAATAGAATCCTTTTTTTCTGTTCAGCAGACATCTTGTTATCTACGTCAATAGCGCCTAAATAATTTTAAAAATAGTCCTTCCACTCCAGCCACTTGATGGGTGGTGAATTACCCATGGCCCAAAATACTTACGGAGGAACAATGGTAAAATTGGCTTGCGCCATATCAGAGGCCAAATTTAAGGTATGCAGCGCTATTTTATAATACTAACTACTAACTGGAATACTATTCAACACTCCTCCCTTCCCGGACCTGTTCACAATACAAAAAAAAATAATTTAATAAAAAAAAAACCTTCACAGTAAGAAAATGAGTTCTCCTCTTACTTCCTTCTTCTTTTTTTTTTCTCCTTAAAACTGGTGTCCTACTTCTCTCTTCAGAATTGAATAAAAACTGAAGCGGCAAGAAAAAAAACGTGTCTCAATAGCTTGGAGACACTAGCAGAAGCGGAATTTGTCTTCGTGTCTCTGTTCATCCAAAAAAAAAACTAATACGCTTGAGGCATTATGCACCGGTGTTGGCGTCTCCGTCTCCTAGGAGATACTAGCGGAAGCAGCGTCCGTGCTCCGCATCTCCCCGAGGTTCTTTAACCAGAGCTAGCGTCTCTGTCTCCAGGGAGACGCTAGCGGAAGCAGCGTCAGTCTCCTTAGCGCGTCCGTTGCTAAGGAGACGCACGTGAGAGGCAAAGATGCTAGCACGTGAAGGAGACGCTCGTGAAGGAGACGCTCGTGAGACACGAAGCACGCTCCACTTCAACGGCCGCAGCGTGCTCGCAAAACCGAAAAAAAAAAACTGGAAAAAAAAAATGAAGATTTTCACCGGAACGTCCCACGATGGCAGCAAAGGACGAAGATCTTCACCGGAACGTCCCCACGATGGCAGCAAAGGTCTTTACAAGCACCAGCACCTCTGGATAGGCAAGGCACAGTAAGGAATGTGCAATGACCAGCAGAAATCAGGAAATCCAACAAAGGTTTGTAGAAAAAACACCTCCTCGTCGCCAAATTGAAGTGAAGAGGCGCTGCAGACCAGGTGGGTGAGACACGTTTATTGTAGGAAGAAGTACAGAGAACAGGTCCATTGAGGGAAGAAGCTCAGGATCAACTGACTACCGGAGACTGCACGTACTAGAATGTGGAATCTCCCTAGGTCAGCATCTGAGAGCATTCTAGCAAGGAAGCAGAACACACTACAAAATGGCAGCATACGCTGAAGGTGAATTTTGAGATACAGACAAAAGAAGATAAGACAGGGTGGACGAGCATGTGCTTAAAACATGGTGAAGGCAAACCTGAAGGTGCAGTATGAATCTAAGTTTTGACTTTTGTGCAAGATTCTAAACTTGAAGAGTGTTTTTAGGGAAATGTATCAACCCTCACTAGGGAGCACTTTTGAGTTTAGAAAAAGCTCAGAGTGAAGACTTGTGCTCTATTCCTTTGTACTGCCCCCTCGACCCTTGAAAAAAAGCTGTTGTAATGTAAAAACGCGGTGTACATAGAATGCAGACAGCTCAAAGTATACATACATTTCATTTTTTTAAAACCCTGAAGTCTGCTAATTTTAATGTCTGTGTGATTTTTCAGTCCAGCAGTAAAACTGATTTTGTTGGGCTTGGTGAAGATGGCGAAACGGTGAGACACTCCCTCTAATCGCTCCCATAAGTCGTTCTCCTTTCAGACTCACCATTGTGTCTAGTCATCAGACATATGCCGAACACGACTGGAAGAGATACAGGGGCAAAGCGGGCTGTCCCGACCCCTCGAGTGAGCGCTGGATGGCGGTAATGCAGTGGTGAAACAGCCAAGACACACAGCAGGCCTGAACAATCCAGAGCCGGTAGGAAGCAGCGGGTGCAAGGGAGGCCCTTTCCAGGTAGGAGCTGATGTGGAAGGACTTTTCTTTGGAAAGTTTCATGAAGATTCGTCACACAGCACCAAACTTATTAGCAAAGCAAAAATCAATTTTCTGTAGATACGTGGTCCTAAATATATGTGGAAATATTTGCCCACTAGGGCTAAATAGAGTACATTAGATGAGTTGGTTATTATGTATGAAATCTTTCAGTATATTATTTTGCATTTGAGCCCTATCTTTGAGCTGGTATTTTTGTAAGCATTTGAAGTACAAATAAACTTACATGCATATTTGTAAACTCTTGCAAATATTTACGGCATGAAGCGTAGTCCATTATGCAGTTCCAAGGTTGTTCTCAACCATTGACCACCACTTTGAGTATAGGGCTAAAAGGATAAATTGATTAATTTTAGAGTTACGTACTTGGGCATAACTTTGAAACATTCTAGTATTTTGAGGTAACAATCATGTTAAGCTAATGCATCTGAGCAAGTGCATACATTAACTTGATTGACATTGGAATGGTAGTTATGTAAATTATTTTTCTTGGGAACTATTTTGAATTATTGATGCAACATTGCTGATAGATGTTAAGGTATGCTCTAAAAAAAAGAATATATATAGTACCTGACAGGAAAGTTGCGACCACCATTTTCTTTCTTGCTTGGTCCGGGGGAGGCAAAAAAAAGGGGGGGAGGCAAATAAGGGGTCAGAATACATGTATCCGGACCCCATAGGCCACATGGAGTAAATATAACTTATGCCCTAAGGTATAACTATAACTCGCGCCCCCGCCATGCACAGTTTTCTCATCAATAGTTTCACTGCAAATGTTGCAGTGATATTATCAATGATGTCAAAAAAATGTTGGGAGTGATGCAATATGTTGGGTAGTTAGCAGTGCATGACGAGGGCGCAAGTTATAGTTACCTTAGGGGACAAGTTATAGTTACTTGAAATAACTCTAACTATAGCTGCTGAATTTCTAAGGTTCTAAAGTCAAATCCTAACTATAACATACCTGCAACCTTTGTTTTTTAGAGACTTGCTGTTTTTTTAAATTATATTTCCTAACAATAATGTCCCTGTAACCTTTAGTTTTGTCAGTGAATTTCTATTGGTTTTTTATCACAAGTCGGTCTGTGAGTTGGTGCAGGACTGTCTGAGTGGGTCTTTGAGTAGGTGCGTAAGTCTCTGAGTGGGTCTGTGAGTGAGTGCATGAGTGTTGAGTGGCTCTGTGAATGGGTGCATGAGTGTCTGAGTGGGTCTGTAAGTATGTGCATGAGTCTCTAAGTGGGTCTGTGAGTAGGTGCATAAGTGCCTGTTGGCATGCGCATTCACAAATACGCCGCAATCGCTACAAAACATCGCAATGGATACACAGTCATAGATATACAAATGTATTTCCCCTTTAATTTCTTGAAAACTATTGATCAGATTTACAGCCAAGTCCATAAGCGTAATCTGCGTACCAAAAACTTCATTTCTACCAAATTTGGTGTAATTCTGTCCAGTGGTTCGGGCTGTAATAATGCTTACAATTACTATATGAATAAAAATTGGAAAATCACGTTTTTGACCCTTCCCCCCCTTTTTGTCGTCCCTCGCTTAATGGATCACCCCGAAAAGTCAGATGTTCAACAAGAATCTCCAGAAAACTTTTTGGGGAAAATGTCATGAAGATTTGTCCAATGGTGCCAAAGATATAAGCAGGACAAAAAACGTTTTTTCTATGAAATCATGGTCCTAACTATAACTACCTGCCAGTAGGTAGTAAGATATATATATATATATATATATATATAGTATGTATGTATAGATAGATAGATAGATAGATAGATAGATAGATAGATAGATAAAGATATATAGCTATATAGATGTTATATTATATTATATTATATTCACTGGAAAAAAAAAAACGTTACAGGGACATTATAGTTAGGAAATATAATTTAAAAAAATGATAGAAATGATAGAAATTCACTTAAACAACAAATGGTTACAGGGATGTTAGACTTAGGCTCTGAATGTTCGTGTACAAACCCATATAAATTTACAATTTCTAGTTATAGTTATTTCGAGTAGCTATAACTCATGCCCTCACATCATTGATAATATCACTGTAACGTTCATCGTAAAATTATTCATAAAAAAATTGTGCATGCAGGTGTGTTGGTTCTAGTTAACTTAGGGCATGAGTCATAGTACTTGAAATAACTATAACCATAACTGGTAGATTTCTAATGGTTTGTACACGTAAATTGTAGATGTACACGTAGCTGTAGCCGAGTCTCAAGATGGCTGCCAACACTTCCTGGTTGAAGAATTGGCAGCTAATCAGTGCTCTGCCTTTCCCTGCACAAGCTTGTTAGTATTTGCGAATCCTTAGCACCTCTAGATATCCATATTTCTTTTTCTTTTCATATCTCAAAAAGTACTGAATGGATTTACAACAAATAACAAAAAGCACTCTTTCTGGACAAAGAGCTACCTTTCTGCCACATTTGGTGTAATTCCATCTAGTGCTTCAGACTGTAGTCGTGTCTAAAATCCCTGTGGGAATTATAATAGGAAACACATTTTTTTGCCCCCCCTACTTTCCTCGGCCTCTGCTTAACAGATTATCCTGAAACTTCCCACGTACATCAAGATTCTCAGGAGCACTTTTTTGGAAAATGTTGTGAAGTTTCATCAACAAACGGCACCAAAGATATGGACAAGTTAGGTAACACACACACACATATATATAATTATATATATATATATATATATATATATATATATATATAAAACTTAGTGGCCGTCACCACTAGGTACTTATAGTTAGGACCATGTTTCCATAGAAAAAGTGTTTCTTGATTTGCTTATATCTTTGGCACCGCTTAACAAATATTAACAATTGTTTTTTTTTAAAGTGTTGGGGTGATTCTTGTTGTGCGCAGAATCTTTTAGGGTGATCCATCAAGCGGGGGGCTGAGAAAAAGGGGGGGGTGTTAAAAAATGTTGCGCTTCCGATGTTAATTCCCAAAGGACCTTCATACATGTCTACAGCCCAAACCACTGGACAGAATTACACTAAGGGCCAGATTTAAGGAGCCCTTGTGCCATTCCAATGCCACATTAGCTTCATTTTTTATGCTAATGTGGTGCTGGAAGGGGAAAAATGCAGTGCTATATTTACAAAGTGGCGCAATGCATGCATCGCACCACTTTGTAACCCCTTGCATCTCATTATGCCTGCACCAAGCATAATGTATGCAAGGGGGTTGTTCTGGCAGTAGGGGGGCCAAAAAAATGGAGAAAAAGAATCTATGACATTCCTTTGTGCCATTTGTAATGGCTGCTAAGTTCAGGCATTGACAAGAGGCTCCCATTGATAACAATGAGGCCCCGGGCGCTTTGCAGGCTTAGCATCATAATTCTTGATGCTAGTCCTGCAAAGCACCGGACAAGCATAAAAAATGATGATGCTAGTCAACCTAATTACCGCCATGGTGTACCGTATTATAAATACGGTGCTACTATGGTGGCATTAGGGGGGCGATAAGGGGTGCAAGAAAAGTGGCACTGCACTAGTTGCAGCATCACTTTTCATAAATATGCCCCTAAAGTTGGCAGAAGGATAGCTTTCGTTACACAGATTGTGCTTTTGCTTATTTGGTGTAAATGCATTAAGCAGCTTTGGAGAAATTTAGGGAAATCCAAATTTGTATATGTCTGGCTGTGAAGTATTCAGGACAAAAGACGTGCTCATGCAGGGAGATGCACAGCTCTGATTAGCTGCCAACACTTCAAACCGGGACGTGTTGGCAGCCATCCTGGGACTTGGCTTCTGCCGAGTCCCAGAAAAAAATACAAACAAAGAAAGAAAAAGAGCCACAGTATAAACACCCTGACCTCTTAGCTCTGGTGGTGGGGTTCTAGAGGTAACTCCCCCAGAGCAAAAAAGCATTAAAAACATTTTTTTGCTGTGAATTTGCGGTATTCATGAATTTGCAGCAAAAAAATAATAATTTAAAAAAACAAGCCGGGGCTCCCACACTTGTTATTTAATAAGACCCCAGGTGTGCAATGTCCCACGGGCAGTCATAATTTTGAATGTGGGGGCATCCTGCCTCCCCACAGCCCTGGGGACCACCACCTCCCTGGGGCAAAATGTTTTAATTGTGGGGGAGGCCCATTCGCCACCCCCATCAGCTCCAGGGACAACCACCTTCCTGGGGCAATTTTTGTGATATATGAGGGGGTCCCACAGCCCCTCTCACCCTGGGGACAACCACCTACCTGGGGCAAAAAGTTTTAATTGTGTGGGGGAGGCCTCTCCTGCAACCCTCACGGACCACAACAGGTCCTGCTGTCAGAAAGCAGAGTTTTCATCTCTGTTCCCTGAAAGCAGATATACGTGCAGGGAACAGAGATGAAAGCATTGATCCAGCGACCAAGGAGCTGCTATTAAAAGCAGCTGACTGATTGCTGGAGCAATAGAACTGCGTGGGAGGCCTTGACAGCCAGATAGCCCATAAAGGGCATATAATAGAATAAAAAATAAACATGGGCAGGGACCACAGGGGAGGCCTTGAGGCTCCACCCACAGTCCCAGGAAGCCCATAAAGGGCAAAAAAATATATATATTAAATAAAATAGCTTAAGTGTGGACAATGGAAATATTTAAGGCTCATACTGAAAGGTGAGCTTACTGTTTTTAATTGACAATCTTTTCAGTTTGTGCAGAAATATCTCATTCTAAGTATATCATCCATCAAAGACTAAAAAACTCTCTATCTTACTCTCACTCTGTTACTCACACTCTCTCTTTTAATCTCTTTCTCCCACTCACAAACCCCCCGCTGACCCTCATACACCCACTCAAAGGCCCACCCAGACACTCATACACCCACACACAGACCCACTGACACCCTCATGCACCAACTAAGACACTGATGCATGCACTCTCACACTCAGACAGAGATTCTCACAACCACTCACCATCAAATACACCCTCTTTCCACTATTCTCACACCCAGAGAACTAGGCTGCAGCCAACTCCCAGTGTGCACAACCAAACAGCTATGTACAGTGCAGGGTGGGGTGGGTAGGGGAGTTTGGCCACAGAGACCCGCTGCAGGCCAGGCCTTGTGTGCAAACCCTGCTACACACAAACAAAGGCTGTGCAAGGTGCAAGGGTGGGTGCTTATAGGGGGTTGGACTGTGGTCAACTGCCACCACATATGGCCAAGGACCATGCGTGGCGGTGGTTGGATTAACGTATAGTAATGAAAATTACTATTTGTTTTAAAAAAAGGGAACTCACAGAAAAAAACAAAGGTTACAGGGATGTTATAGTTAGGAAGTAGAATTTGGAAAAAAACTTAGAAATTCACTGAAAAAAACACAGTTTACAGGGATGCTATAGTTAGGTTCTCAATTTACTCTAAAGTAACTATGGGCCTGATTCTAACTTTGGAGGACGGTGTTAAACCGTCCCAAAAGTGGCGGATATACCACCTACCGTATTACTAGTCCATTATATCCTATGGAACTCGTAATACGGTAGGTGGTATATCCGCCACTTTTGGGACGGTTTAACACCGTCCTCCAAAGTTAGAATCAGGCCCTATATCTCTCGCCTTACGGTAGCTATAACTCAGGTCCTTGCCATGCACTGCTAATCACCCAACAAATTACAACACTCATGACATCTTTGATAACATAATTGATAAAGTCACTGTAATATCTGCATAAAAATTATTGATCACATACCTGTGCACCTCCTGCACCTGTTCTCTACCAGTCTTTTCATGGTGGTGAAACCGCCATCAATAGGTCGGCAGAGAATCAGGTTGTTATCTGCAGGGCAGTGCTGCGTGCAGTGCCACCCTGGATAATTGCAACCTGCACCCGCCGTCAGCCCATCGGGATCATCAATCCCGGCAGTGACAGCGGAACCCTAGCAGTCAGACCGGCAGGGTCGTAATGTGGCATCGCGAGTCTGGCAGTCTAGTGACCACCAGACTCATAATTAGGCCCTATGTCTTTCATTGACTATTTTTATTCACCCCTTCACTGCACTTCAATGATTCAGATTCATCATCATCATCATAGGCTATAGCTCTTCCACTTCATTATGAAACGTTTTTGGTTGTCTTGACTACCTAGCTTTTCTAACATTGTGAGCCAACAAAATGCCCCGAGTGATATTTTTGATAGAAGATACTGCAGTGCTAACCGAACTGTAGTGATATATTGCAGTTTTTTATTTTAAAAAATGTAAGGGGAAGTGTTTCTGGCATCTAAAAAATTTACAATGTTTTTTCTAGCAACACTAACCACCAGTTGGCTCAAGTGCTGCCGCAGGAGGAGAGTCAGTTGAAGGGGGAGAAGCGGCAGCAAGGAAGGGCGACAGGAAATCACATTGCTTGATTATTGACAATTACCATTATACTCACTAGCTACAAGGGTGTTGTTGTGACTTGTGATCGTGAACCCCTCCACTTTACCAGCCTCAGCAGTGGTTGTGTTATGGCCTCTTCTATCTGCAATTCAGCAAAAACTCACATAATATATGCTAATAATGATGGCTGGATGGAAACAGGAAAGAACGGAAGGCGAAAAGAAATGATGGGTGAAATCAGTGAAAAAAAAGAATGTGTGGGTACATGAAACAGTTCACAAGTGAGTATTGGGTAAATGGATTGATGGGGTAAAGGATGATTGAAAGAAAGGGTGGATACTGAATGGATGGATTTGGATTAAAATTTGGGTGAAATACTGGATGAGAGAAAGTAAAGCTTAAATCATGGTGGCAATTGGTGAATATAGCTGGAAGAACGAAAGGATGATTGAATAACTGTTTGGACAAATAAACAATGGGGAGCTCTTCTAAAGATGGGCTTGCTGCTCACCTACGTTCCTTACTTTATTTTATGGTTTTTAAAGCTATGGTTCTAAGGGGGTGGTATGTTAATGTTTGTTCTAATCCCTCTACTCACTGTATTTGTTAAGTGAGGCAGATGTGTATCACACCCATCATCATTCATAAACCCCCAACCTGTCCATGGCATTTCACCACTCATAACTGAAATGCAGTATGGTTCAATTTGCGACTACAGCGTTGGCTGTGCAATGAGCGTCTGCTTCAGATAATGCAGCATTTACAAAGTTTTCAATGCACTGCAAACCGAACACATATGGTGTGTTTCCCTTTACCCTCTTAGTCACCTCTTAGTCCTCCACCCCTTTAATATTTCCTAAATTCTTCTTTTCACAGCCTACTAAAAAATTGAAAAATCCATTCATGGCATGTGACACATTTTTATGGCCATGTGAAGTGATTCCAAAATATATTTCATGGTTTCCCATAAAAGATTTATTTTACACCTGTTCCGATTTTTCCCTTAAGACTTTTGTCCATTGTAGTGACTGACTAAGCCAGAGATTAGGCACATGACGACTTGATGATCAGTGACACCCCTCATTCTGTAGCAAAAGCTCTACCTACCCATCTAGTCCCTCTCCCTTTCCCTGCAATAGAGTAAGTCAAGTTTCCTTTCCTTACTGCCCAGCAAATTAATTTGTTGGAAATAATTTGCTATGGTAGGTGAGGCCAGTGCATGAAGTGAGACTGAGGCCATATTTATACTTTTTTTGCACCGCATTTGCATCATTTTTTTACGTAAAAGCGGCACAAACTTACAAAATTTAATTATATTTTGTATAATGGACAGGGACTGGCCATCCACGAAGTAACACTTTTACACTTACTTTCAGAAATGTTTCTTGATTCAGGAAAATGATCCACGGCACCAGCCAAAGGTTCAGAGGCTTTGGTTTGTCTCTTGGGGTCTGGAGCTACAACACCCACAATGCACCTTTTCAGCTCACAGAGTTTTTTACAACAATTTTTCCAAACTTCTCCAGACGTCTGGATCTTCTTCCACCGGTCCTTTTTTGGTCCTTGAAGTGTCCACAAACTTGATCTAAGGCTCCAGAATCCTTAGACCAGAATTGCACCTGGTCAGAATCCTCAAATGGCCACTGGGCACTGGTCAGCTAAGCTCTCTCCGCGAGACTTCATGCAGGGGACTCTGGTCAGCTCCTCTGTACATGTAGCTTACAGGGAGTCCACTCCTGGACTTGCAAAAGCAAGACAAAGTCCTTTTCTTGGTGAAGCCCAAAGTAAGCAGCTGGTGCAGTACTTGTGAATGCAGCTTCCAGGTGCAGACCAGGAGTCTAGCAGGGCAGTCCTTCTTCTCCAGTATCTTCTCCCAGCAGGGATCTCAATTGTGTGGCAGCTCTGCCACATTTATGCTTGTTCCTGGGGTAGAAGGCAGGGGAGTGCAGGCCACTACTGTCTGGGGTGACCACTTTCTGTGAAGTGAAGCAAAAATAAATCCCTTCAGCAACATTCTCTAAAAATCCAAGGTGACAAAAATTCATTCTTGGAGGTTAGATCCAGGTGGGGCCACCCACTGGCATGTCTAAGTCTCCCTTGACACACTCCTTCCAGTCCCTATCCTAATCGAATCAGTGAGGCTCCCATCTGTCTGGGGGAGCAGGAAATGGAGGAGATCCAGTTTCTGTTCCAAATGGCTTTCCCCCTGAAGACCAATCTTCCTCCATCCTTCTCTGCCATCTGCTGCAATAGTTCCCCGCCCACCAGATGTTTCCTTTGTCTTATCCCAGGCCACTTCACACCTCATTAAGGTGGCCTGGCTCAGGCTGCCAGAGGCTGAACAATCAGGAAATGGCACTACAGGGCTGAAATTGGTCATTTTCATAAAGAGTTTTGAAACTCTTGCCCTGGGCTAGTTATATTGAATTCAACATTGGCAAGTTGTTGGCTGTATTACAGCATTCAATTTGGTACTAAACTTGCTGTATTTAGCTCATCTCTATTGGAATTGTTTAAAAAAAAATAAAGTCTCTCAGTGTTATCCTATGAAGCCCATCGACTTCAATGGGGAAAACAAATTTGGATGTTTTTCCCTCACCAGGGCTTATAAAACATCTTTGCTAAGGTTCCTGCTTATATTTACACTCTATCCAAACCTGGGGGCACATGGGGCAGACTTTAGGGGTGACATGTGCAAAGATAAGGTAGTTTGAGACTATGGAAGTATGTTTAATTCCAAAGTCAATTTGGGGTTACTTTTAACTTAAAAGCAGCCAGCAAGGCAAGCCTGCCTTCACAATGACACCAGAGACCACAACAGTGCACCCAGGGATGCCTATCTACCCTGGGGTCCCTAAACATACATGCCCTACCTTATACTATAGACTCATAGGTAGATTGTCAGAGCAAATTATAATTAGACCTAGTTGAGGATGAGAACCCACAGAGGTTATATATATTGAAGAGAAAAAAATCTCAATACAGTCCAGACCCCTTGTTTGAGTACCCACCAACAAAATTGTCATAAGCTAAAGGGCATTTACACAGGAAGGAAACTTGGACCTTCGTTCTTCTTAGGGTGTGATTCTATAATTAGACCTAATTTGCATATACCATTTTAAACAGAGACTGGCACTGGGACTGGCTAGCAGTGCCCAGAACACAGTCAGGTCAGAAAATACCAATATCAGCCAAAAATTGAGGCAAAAAGTGAGGGGGCTTCTGCAATCAGCCCAGTTTTCTCACAATAAGGAAAAACATAATTCATCCCTGAATATAATGTGTGATTAAACCACTGCATGTGGAGAGAAGTGGGTGGTAAATCACACTCCCAACAAGACTGTTTAAACCAAGCAGTTCTGTTTATCTTCACTTGGCCTCATCTTTAATGCCTTACCTTATTTTCCAGCCTCCCTGTCAATTTGTCTTTTTCCTGCATCCTGGCAATGGAATCTTAGTCATCTGTCAGAGTCTACTTTTGGCTTCAGCTTCCTGGATGACACGTCTCCCCGGCAACCATTTCTCATGCCGCCTCAGCTCCATACTTCCAGACCTGCAGCTCAATTGCAAGTATTACATGGGCTTGCACTTTGCAAGGTTTGCAAAGAATGAATTAGCATAAACACAGTACACTTTATTTATTATTTCTGAAAACAATTGACTGCATACTGGGTCCGTAACTTCCTTTGCAATGCTTGCAAGCAGTCAATCAGCACAGATACGGTCTGCTTTATTTTATTATTTCTGAAATAATTGACTGTATAGTAATTACCTGACTTTATGTGACTTGAAAATAGCCTCAATTAGTGGAAGTTAAAAGCATGCTGTCTATTGTGTTATTGATGCAAAGTGCGCAGAGAGGTGCCTTGTCACGAAAGGAACATTGTTATCTCTACAAACTATGGCAAACAAAACTGATATATGAAGAACTTCTGTAGAGTTTCTATATAACCTAGCCCGTACATTGTTGATATATTTTTTTTTATACAAAACAACAAGTTGTGTTTAGAAATCTTAATGCTGGTGAGCCACTTGTGCCTCTCTCTACAGACCTGTTCTCCTGCTGGTGTCCTGATAACTAATGGGGCCCGATACCAGTGACAGTACATCCCGCCCACAAGTCCCTGTTTTGATAAGAAAGAGTGCTGATATCAGAGTGGAGTGTTTTCTCTCATTCTCCTCCAAGCCCCCTTCCCTTTGGGGCCTTGTTCAGTGCATTGCCTGTTCAGTATCATTACAAACGCAGACATGCCCTAGAGGGAGTAGGGAACAATACATCACCCCTTTGGAACAACCTGGAAAATTCAGGTGAGTGGCCTGTGACATTTAGGGGCATATTAATACTTGTTTTGCCATTTTGTTTATGCAAATTTGGTGCAAAACTAACTCCATATTCATACTTTGGCGGTAGACCCATCGAGCGCCAAATTTATGGAGTTAAAGCAATTTTTTGGATGTGGAAACCTACTTTGCATCAATAAGATGCGAAGTAGGTGTTCCTGTGGAAAAAAATGACTCTATGCCCTTAGTGCCATTTTTTCCCCCCCTGTTAAAATCACACATGGTAGGGGGGTCAAAAAATGGTACAAAGATTGCTTTGCACCATCTTTTAATGCGTTTGCCAGGGCAGGTGTTAGGGGACCTGTGGGCCTATTTCCATGGTGGAACACCATGAAATAAGCCCACAGGTGTCCTCCCCAAGCCACAGGGACACCCTCACCCACACCAGGGGAACAGCGGAGGATAGGGGACCCCATCCCAGGCCTGAAATGGGCCCCCCTACATGGCTTTGGGTGCAATGGCCATGCCCAGGAGACCCTGGTCCCCTGTTCTGGCCATTGGAGTGGTGGGCATGACTCCTGTCTTTTCTAAGAGAGGAGACATGTGGTATAGATGGTTTTGCATCAGAAAATGGCTCTAGGCATGATAGAGTCATCTTTTTTTTACTCTAACCTGCCTAACGTCATTTTTTGGTGCAACACCCACTTCTTCCCTACCACAAGCCCGACCCGACTAATCTCATTTTTTTTTTTACGCTAGCCTACCCTTTGCACCGACTTGCACCATTCCATAAATATGGTGCCCAGCTGGTCCACAGAAATGATGCAAGACAGTGCTAAAGTTTTTGGTGAAAAACTGCGTTAGTGCAGTTTTGCACCAAAAAGTGTAAATCAGGGCCTTAGTTTACACTGCTGTATTCTAGTGGACCCTGTTTTTTTAAATCTCATAAAAAAGTGTATGTCATTTACTTATAACCTTGCACTACTGCCCTCTGTAACTATATTGACCACTAGGGGATCATTGCCATTGTCTATTTTGCCTCCGAATACCTAGACATACATAAACAACATCTTCTTTAAAAGAAGTTAATCACTAACTAAACAAGTTCACTTCAATACATAATTCTTCTCTTACCTGAATAGATGAAGCGAGGGCTGATGCTTCAGTCTTCTTATTGCAGTGTTTTCCCTAGGTGGCATCTTATGTTAATTGGTTATTAGTAGTAGCAGACTAGGGTGCTAACAGGGAAGACTCAAGGCCACTCCCACCCATGCAAACTGTAACTGCAGGATTAATCAAAGTGTTGTCCATCAGGGTCACCTAGATTGAAAGAAAACAGAGAATTAGTTTATCATATATTATATGATAACTTTAGGAAGACTGAGACCAGACTACCACAATAACAGTATTTGACACATGACAAAGAAGACCTGATATGACAGTAAAAACTAGCAGTATCAACTTCTCATGAGCAATGGGGAGCTAGTACTTAATGAAAACTAAGCTTAGGAAATGAAATCTTCGAGTAAGGAGAAGTGGGCTCAGAGTCAGAAGTGGTTGGACAAGGTTAAGCGTTTATGCAACAAACAAGAAAAAGCCTTAATGAGGATGTTAATGGGACCGGTGTGGAATATTGCTCAAGTAATAGCAGGTCATGCAGTGAGTTTGGTGTTGCTTTCACAAAATCCCCCTCAGCAAGTGTGTGATCCATTTTTGGTGTAAAATAAAGTCACACTCAGTAAATCACACAGCCCATGGGAAATCAGTTAGAGGCTTGAAGAATGGTTGGAAAAGGGGCTTTGAGGAAAATTGTGACAAAGGCAAACACTACACAAAAGAAACCATGACAATATTTATCGGACGCTGAGCAGCATACCATCATCAATCTGTTGTGGAAGAAAATGGTGAAGGGATAAGGGGGACACAGTTCAGTTAAATGCATTGCAGAGAGAGACCCAAGATAGTAAATATATAAATGTTTTGTTTTCTAGGTTTGCAAAATACAAATTATGGAGGATCGAAGGTAACCCACCCAGTTCTAAAAATTTAAATTGTTAAAAGGAAATTGATACTGAATTGCCAAATTGGGTGGTGCATCTCCATTCTTCTTGGAATGTCCGCCAATCTTGGGTGCCTGGGTATCCTGTTCTGTAGGTAAGCTGTTGAGCTTTTACCAAGTTTTGTTCATGCAGGAGAGGACTACGAGAAAGCCTGCACATTGAAGAACAGTAACTGAAGAACAGTAACTGTATAATAGAGTGAAGGAAAAGGAAAAAGGAAGCAAGCTAAGCTTCATGATGAGTTAGGAGTGTACCAAGAAGACTCAGAGGCAGAGCAAGCATATAAAGATGAGTTTCACGTTTGAGTCAGCAATGCAGAAAACACACACTCAGCAGCATTTCCCAAATCAACCCACCTCTTTCCAGTCCACAGAGCTGAGTGAGTACTAGGCCACAGAATCGTCACCATTGTCATGGTTTCTCTTTGAAGTTGATCACTTTCTCCTTCTAGCTGTTGAGGTAGTCCCGCCCTGAGTGCTTCCATCCTCCTCCTCCTGATTCTGAGTAACTTCATCCCAGTCCCAAACTGAGCGAGGTAGACCTGTGTAGTACACTGCCATTGAAGAACAAATACAATAACTGAACTGGAGTATTTTGTGTAGAATTGTGAGTGGTAAGTAAACTGACTGGTCTCTTGGAACCAAAACAAAGGAATGGACCCTGCAGGTAATTTTTTCTAAGTTTGAAAGGCCAATCACTTCCAGGAAAAAATTATCCCCCATCAGCCCCCAAACATTGCAAATCATCCAAATCAAGTTTAAAAATTTGTTGAACTCCTTCCCTCACTGTCAGCCACCACATACCTCATTAATCATCACTTACAATCACTCAATATATCACCACTTATTGGTGCAATAGTTAGTAGTTACCCCTTCCAATCCAAGCACGGCGGTTGATACAAAATAATATCTCCTCTTTGAAGGTAGCAACACGTTGGAATTTGGCATTGACACTGGCACACTGGCAGCCTTTTAATTATTGATCTTCTAGGGCACCTCTGCTAGATGATATAAAAAAGGGATAGAAAATGGCATGTGAGGGACGCAGGTATTGTCTCCAGTGACCTGAACGTGGGGGCTTTATCACTGCACACAAGTCCAACTCCAATCCAGCCATATGTGACTAAAAATGGTGGGGCAGCATAAATCTGACACAAACATAATGTTCAACTAGCTCTTTTTTGTGCAAAGAAAGAAGTACATGTGGTCTTTCAGGAACTGCGTCATCATGTGGTATAAAATGTTGGTTAATTTTGATCATGGTTAATCTCTCTACATTTTGTGGTGAGAGACTGGTCTTTCTCACTCCAACACCTGCACCAGCTACACTGAACACACTTTTAACAGACACGTTTGCTACAGGACTATCCAGATACTTTCTTGCCAGCCTGCTGGGCTGTGGCCATTGGTGCATCTTCTCATACCAATACACCAATGGGTTTTGCTCCACATACCCTTTTTTGGGTCATCCAAATACTCCTGGCACTTGCTCAACCTCTGTTGCCTTCGCCTCTGCACGGTATTTAAGACCTGTCAGATGGCTGCCACAAATTCTAGGAATCCCACTCCTTCCACAAAAGATAAAGGGAGGAGGTACAGGTCTAACATTTATGCCAGCATGCCATTGTACAAACATACCATTCGGTGGTTGGGGTCATAGAGCCCCTTCTGCCTAAACATGCCCATAATAGTAATCTGGAGTTACTGATGCAGGTGACTTTTGAGAAGTATGAGGTGGCAGACTCAATGTGCATTGTGGTGCAGTCAATGCATGCTGTGGTGTCTCCATATGACTCTGAGTCTTCCTCTGCCAATGCAGGTCTCTGAGGTGGGTGGTTCTGGTGCACTGCTGGGGACAGGGCTGTTTTGCTTCCTCACTTTCAACTGTGGTTTGACCAGTTATAGCTGATGTTTCCTGTTTCTCCTCACCTTCACCACTGTGACCACGTTCAGCAATTTTTTTAAAGCGCTCCTCACACTGGATCGTGGGATGGTTTTTAATAAGGATCATCTGGCCTCCAGTCCCATAATGCTAACTAGGTTTATCTCGGTGAGCACTCATGTGACAAATTAAGCATATTTTAATGTTCTCCTCAAATTTGCTAATCATAAAAAAGTTCCAAACGGGGAAGGGGTACTTTCTTACTGGGTCAAAGCCAATGCCTAAAGAATTATAGGTAGCTGGGTGTGTCCTTTGCCTTCCTGCAGTGTATACTTCTACTGAGGTAGGGGTTGCTGCAGGTCTCTGCTGGAGACCTACAAATATGAGAGCTGGCGGTGCTGCCTGTGCCACATAACTCAGAAAAGGCTGGATAGTAATGTTGTTCCTCTGTGCCAGCTTCTACAATGACTGGCTCATCGTCATCATCCTCCTCATCATCATCCCATTCCATGATTCTAAGGCTTTCTGGAACTTTTATTTTCCCTTGCCTCTCCTCGCATCTCCCTGACTTTGTTGGGGAAAACACCATGTCCCTATCGTCGTCATCAGAAGTGGTTATAGGAGAAGATCTGGGAGTCATTTATTCCAAAAGAGGAGTTTCTTCCTTGGAAGGAAGCTTGACCTCATGTTCTGCTTCAACTTCGGGAAGATCCATTTTTGCTGGCTGCTATCCTCTTTGCTCTGTTTCCTAAAATGATTGGATACTACTTTGTGAAAGGGACAAATCCAATTCAATGTCACTGTCATCGACATCGCCATGATTGCAATGGATGCCACACTGATAGACATGGTTTAGGGCTTTGGTTGAGGCAGTGCTGTTGATGTGGGAGTGCTGCTTCCAGGTTCCTCCACGGAGGCCGGTGTGGCAGGCACACATATCTCGAAAATAGTTGCAGTCGACATGCCACTGGCGGAAAACTCCTTCTCCTCACTGACCACCTTTTTGGGAGCAACTTACTTGGGGCCATCACTAAGCTCTCAGTTGGAAGTGGCACTAAGCTGCACAAGCGGAAGAGATTGGAGGACTCAAATGACTGTACAAGCCTTTTCTTTGTCAGTACTGCAGGATATGTGGCGTCTGTTCTCTTGTGCACCTAAAAGCAACCAAGCAAGAAAAACATGTAGTTAGTGAAAAGTGGCATTGTTGCAGGTTGAAATAATACAGACAAATGCAATATTAGTATGGTTGATTTCTTATGTAATAAAGAACAGTTTAATCAAACATTGTAAAGTCCAACTACACCATAAAATTTAATTTCAAATCAGGGTAAATGGAATATAGATATAGATCTTTGCTTTATCTTCATCTGTTTTAAAAGAGACACCCATGGTGGTCAGACATAGGTGCATGGGTAAATGGGATAATCCTCCAAACATATGGCGGCAAGCTTTTCCAGGAAAAATTGAATAGTCATTAAAAAAATGAATTATGCTGCTCATGTGTCTGCAATGCACTGCAGCCAGGGTGTCCAGATGGAACTGGAATTATTATATCCTAAAGAAACCAAATGTTATAGCACGGATGTGTGCTTATGGATGGAAGGATGGATGGATGGATCGGGGCAAAATGAAGAATTAAATACTTTGAAATAATAAAAAATTTGGAAATGTAAATTTCAAAATAAAATAAAAATAAAACTTAAACATTAAATTAAACAAATGATCAATAATTGCTGATGTTTGTATTCAAGCCTCTGAAAAGACACACTGGTTGGATGCACAAAATAGCTGCCAGCCACATGGTCAAACAACACAAAGGCGCAGGGAGAAGAAAGAACACATGCAAGTCTATGGCAAAGACACACTGGCTGGATGCACAAAATAGCTGCCAGCTACATGGTCAAACAATAACAACAAGGAGCAAGGAGGCATGGGAACAAAGAACACATGCTAGTCGAAGGCAAAGAAACACTGGCTGGATGCACAAAATGGCTGCCAGCCACATGGTCAAACAATAACAACATGGAGCAAAGAGACATGGGGAACAAAGAACACATGCAAGCTTATGGCAAAGACACACTGACTGGATGCACAAAATTGCTGCCAGCCACAAGTTCAAACAACAACTGTAAATAAGGAGGCATGGAGAACAACAAACACATGCATGCCTATAGACAGACACTACACAAAATGGCCCCTGGTCACACTGCATGGAGAACAAAGACAAATGGTGGACAATGACAAACACACACACACGTGCACACACCTATAGACAGACACACCCCACACTGGCTATAAGGAGGCATGGTGCTAATACCAAAGAAAACACTAGCATTAATTCAGCCGTGCAAAACATGAACATTTCCTGAGCTATTGAAATTTCACAGTAACACAAATCCTCCTATGCCATCAAATATTACCCCACTACATATACACTTTTTGGGGAAAAAAAGAAATGCAAACAATAGTCAACATGTTCAACTTAATCCAATACCCTCCCTGCCCAAAATTTAGTTTTAAAAACACATACAACGGAAACATTTGTTTCACGCACTGATGACTACTAGTACTGGGCCTACTGGCTAGATGACACTTTCGAAATCTAAGCCACATAGTACAATAATATTGCAAATGTTAAAAACATGCAGAAAATGTACTGAGCTGTGCAATACGTTTCCTTTACAAAAAATGAAAAATCAATTAAATCAATTAACTTGGCCCATATTTAAATTCCAGGACACCTACCACTATAAAATTTAAAAATCAAATTAAAGTACAAAGGAATACTGGTGCATGCCCAAGCAAACAAACAACACCTTTATGGGGTTTTGAACTTACTTGTATGATTTCACAAAAAGAAAGTCCTTAAATCCAAAGGTATATCCAGGAGACAAAGAGAGCGATACTTCCACCTTGAAATCCAAGTGAAAAGTGACCATGAAATGGACAAAGTTGGAGTTTCTTGGCACTTACCTCTTGCTTGAAAAATCAAAGGCTCCTCACACTAAAAAGACAACTTGAAGGGTCCATTAAAGATCAAAATCTAATCAAAAACCTTTTTTTGACTAGATTTAGATGCATCCCTAGGAGAAAATATACACCTGGTGTGTTCGTGCTCATGAGTGGGACTCTTTTAGCCGGTGTCTTGACCGGAAGTAGCAATAGTGAATGCAAAGTCTTGCATGCACGACCAGAAGCAGCGCGATTGAACACAGTCTCACACTTGTGGCTGGCAGCAGTCCTATAGGATACAAAGTCTTTTGCATGCTCCCTAGTGCACACACGAGTATTGTGGTGCTCACAAAACAAATCTCGAACTCCAAACTCACAAACTCCACTCTGAGCTGGATAGTGGAATTCTGGAGCTCTGTGCTACTTAATGAAGTGCCCACATTTCGAAAACTCCACAAGAAGAGCAGAGTTTTCTTTCTGGGTCCACCCTATGGTACTCCACTGTCCCCAACTCCACTCTACAGCACTGCAGTGTATGTCACCACACTCTACACTATTTCATTGTATGCCACTCCACTCCATGTCACTGCACTCTATGCTGTTCCACCCTACACCATTCTACTCTACTCCACCCCACTCTATGTTATTACACTTTATGCCACTACACACTACTCTATTCCACTGCTTGCCATTCCACACTACAACTCTGCACTCTGTGCCACTCCACAATACACTATTAAATTGTATGCCAGTACAGAGTACCTCACTCCACGTTACACAACTTTACTCTACACTACTCCACTGCATGCCACTCCACTCAATGCTAGTCTACTCTATGTCTTGCCACTCTGTGCTGCTCCACTCTATACTATTCCAATGTCTGCCACTATACTGTACCTCAGCCCAGTCTATGCAAGTCCAATCTACAACACTACACTTTACACCACTCCACTCCATGCCTTCACTCTACATCACTCTGTTCTGTGCTATTCCAATGTATACTACTCCATTCTAATGCAATCCACTGTACCCCACTGTACTATATACAACTCTACCAAATGCTATTCCACTGTATGTTGCTGAAGTGTGCAACACTCCAGCCTGTGTCACTCCACTGTACGTTACTACACTATATGTAAATTGTCTATAAACTATTCCATTATACACAACTCCACTGCACAGCACTCCAATTTATGCTATTCAACTCTATGTCAGTCCGCTCTAAGATTCTACACTGTATACCACTCTAATATGCACTATTCCATTCCACTCCACTCCACTGTACACCACTCCACTCCATGATACTCAGCAATGCCCCACTGCATTCTATGTCCCTCTACTATATAGTGTTCCAACCTGTGACTCTCCACCCTATGGCACTCCACTGAACGCCGCTCCACTCTACACCCCTCCACTCTATGCTACTGCACTGTATACTATTTTAGTGAATGCTACTATAGTGTACAGCATTTCACTGTTTGCCACTACAATCTACACCACTCCCTCTATACCTCTCCTTTGTATGCTATTGCATTGTACTCCACTTCCCTGCACCCTACTTCACTCTATGCCACTCCATTCTGTCACTCCAATCCATGTCACTCCTCTGCATGCCATTCCACTTTATGCTATTCCAGCATATGCCACTCCACTCTGCCCCACACCACTCTATGCCACTCCACTCTACAGCACTCCACTGCTCATTATTGCTCTGTTTGCAAATATATTCTATGCCACTTAAGTCAATGACATCCCACTGTGTGCCACTCCATTCTAAGGCACTATTCTACTGTACATAACTCCACTCTAACTGACACCACTCTATGCTATTTCACTGAATGCCACTCCACCTTATATCACTCCTCTGTATGCCACTCCACTGGTACACTTGTGCATTGTACGCCATTCCACTATAGGCCACTCCACTATATGCTATTCCATTTTACACTACTCCACCCTACCCAACTTTACTCCATGCCACTCCACTATGCTCGGCCTAACAACACTATACTTCACTCATCAACAGTCTATGCCCCTTCACTGTACCACATTGAACCACACTGCTTAACACTACACTGCACAACAATACAGTCCTCTCAATACCACCACACTGTACAACACTCTACTTTATAGCACTTTACAACACTCTACTCCAATGTATGACAATTTACGCAACTCCCACTAAGCCACCCCTCCCAGTTAATATACTCTATTCCATGAGACACTACTCCACTGTGCTTCACTGTACTTCACTATGCACTCTGCAGAACTCCACTGTAAGCTACTCTATGCCACTCAATTGTACGGCAGTCCTACTCTACTCTACCATACTGTAGTGCACTCTACTCTACTCCACACCACTCCAGCATACACATTTTTAATCTACTCTATGCCACTCTTTTCTACTCCACTCCATGGCACTTTCTGGTGCTCTACAACACAGCAGCCCAGTACACTGTACCACACACCACACCACTCTACAACACTTTAGTCTATTGCAACCTATGTCACTCCTCTCTACTTGATTCCACACCACTGTACTCTAAAACATGATACTCATCACTATGCTACACCACTCCACTGGACTACTCAAATGCATGACACTATACCCCACTCTATGCCACTGCACAATACTTCAATCAACTCTACCACACTGTAATCCACTAAATGCAACTTCATTTTGCAAGCCTCTATTATACTCTGTGTCACTATGCAATGCTGTTCTCCATTCTATGCCCCTATGCCCCAGTGAACAAAACTATGTTCAACTCTACAGCACTTTCCAACTTTTTATGACACACCAACCCACTGTACTGTACAAGACACCACACCAATTCATAACTGTTTACTCAACTCTACACTATGCTTGTGTTCTGTAGTGCATACCACGTCACTGTACTATACACATGCCATTACACTATATAACAATTTACTCCACTGTAGATTATGCCACTCCACTCTACTCCACTTCACTTTACTCTACTCTATGATACTCCACCCTACTCCACTCTACTCTGCACCACTCCACTCTACACCACTCTACTCTAGCCCACTCTACTGTACAACAGTCCACTGTATGCACCTTCACTGTACACCACTCCACTCTATGCTATTCCACTGTACCCTACTCCACTGTATCACATTCAACTTTACTCCACTCCACTTTACTCAATGACACTATACTCCATGGCAGTACACTTGAGATACTCTCCTCTGCTCTTCTGTACCACACTTCATTTAATGCCACTCGACTCAACGTCAGTAATTGCTACTATTTCAACATTTTTTTAAATTAAAAATTAAAAAAGCATTGAAATTCAATCAAAAAACTAAACCTTTAGATTTGTTATGGTTAGGAAAACTTCATGTATTTTTTCGTTACAAACCAAACTTAAAATATAGAAACATTAGGAATTATTCAGTTTTAGATATACCTTAAATGTATAATGTATGCACCACTTCTAAATGTATTCTTCATCTACAAAGAAAAGTTAAAATACACAAAGATTTAAATTTCTAAACTTAATTATATCTTTAGTTTATAACTTATCCAACACGTTTATAACTCACACTCCAGTGTATTCAACTAAGTAGCCGCACAACATTAACCATAACTTTCACCTTTTCCATGCGCTGCTTATACCTTTTTAAATGATCTTACTCATACTGCTAGACTTTTCATCCTTGGCGTAGTCTCCCTTAATTTTTTGCCTCTGTTCCCCAGGTTGTTGATGTGTGCTGGACTCTGAATTAGCTGTTTTTGTTACTCTGGGCACTTTACCACCGCTAACCAATGCTAAAGTGCAAGTGCTCCTTTACAAAATGTGTTTGTAATTGGCTTATCCATAATTGGCATATTTGATTTATTATTATTTCCCTAGTACAGTGCACTAGCGGTGCCCAGGGCCTGTAAATCAAATGCTACTAGTAGGCCTGCAGCACTGGTTGTGCAACCCACATGAGTAGCTCTGTAATCATGTCTCAGACCTGCCATTGCAGTGTCTGCAGTTTTAACTGTAAATTCGACTTGGCAAGTGTACCCACTTTCCAAGCCTAAACCTTCTCTTTTCTTACATGTCAGACACCCCTAAGGTGGGCCATAGGTAGCCCCAAGGGCATGATGCAGTGTATGGTTAAGGTAGGACATATAGTAATGTGTTTTTAGGTCCTGACAGCAAAATATTGCTTAATTTGATTTTCACTGTTGCAAGGCCTGTCCCTCTTATAGGTTAAAATAGGGGCTACCTTGAAATATGATTAAAGTGTAGATTCCCTTTGGGAGTGGATGGACATGTGGAGTTTGGGGTCTCTGAGCTCACAATTTAAAAATACATCTTTTAGTAAAGTTGATTTTAAGTTTGTGTGTTTTAAAATGCCACTTTTAGAAAGTGAGCATTTTCTTGCTTAGACCATTTCTGTGACTCTGCCTGTTTGTGAATTCCTTGTCTGGGTCAGTTTGACAGTTGGGCTGGTTGTACCTCACACTAGACAGTGACACAAAGGGAGCTAGGGTGTAGCCTGCATATCCTGATGAGCCATCCGTGCTAGGAGGGAGGGGAGGAGTGGTCACTCACACTTGAAAGGGCTGTGCCTGTCTCCACACAATGCAGTCTCCAACCCCCTGGTGAGTGTCTGGGGCCTGGCCTGGGCAAGGCAGGATTTCACATTCAAAAGAGACTTTACTTTGAAGTAGGCCTACTTCAAAGGAGAAATTGGGTATAAGAAGGGCACCCAAAACCACAGACTTTAGAAACACTTCTGGAAACAAGAGGAACCTCTGCCCGGAGAAGAGCTGAAGAGCCGAGGAAGAAGAGCTGCCCTGCTTGTGACTGTGCTTTGTGGAGCTATCCTGCAGTTGCTGCTTCTGCCAGAGTAAGAGGGCAAAGACTGGACTTTGTGTGCCTTCCATCTTGAGAAGAAATCTCCAAGGGCTTGATCTAGAGCTTGCCTCCTGTTGTTTGAAGTCTCAGGGATATCAAAGACTTCTCTAGGCCAGCACCTGGAGTCCCTGGAGAGACTCCTACCCTGCCCTGTGGTGCCTATCCAGTTCCTGGGACCCTGAAAGGAGAAGCTGGCAGCCTAAAAACAAGGAAATCCACGCACAGAGCGCCGTGCGAGGAAAAGATCGACGCAACTCCGATCTGTGGCTGAAGAAATGACGCGCCGCCGGCTCCGCATCAGAAAATCGACGCTTGCAGGAAACATGACAGAAGAATTGACGCATAGATCAGGAGAAACGACACGCAGCATCGCTGACGGAGGCTGGGAGATAACCACCCGCACTGCAGGGTTTTCAGATCATCATGCAGCGGATTTCCGACTCAAGTACTGCTGGATGTGAAACAACTACGCAAGGCCTGCCGGGAGGCGAGAGTACTAACCGGATCGACGCCTCGATCTCCTGCGGAAAAAGAAGAAACGATGCGCCTGACCCGGTGAAAGGAGAAACGATGCAAGGTCCCACTCGTGAGTGGAATCAACGCATCGCAAGACCTTTTTGACTTGCACTCGCTCGTGCAGGGTTATTTTTTACGCACCCAAGGTACTTTTTCACGCTGACAGCATTAGTGTGTGTTTGAAACTACTTAAAGACTCTTTTTGCATTTTTATTGACAACTTGACTTGTGTATTGTGGATGTTTGTCATTTCGGTCTTGTTTTGTTTAGATAAATATTCTCTATTTTTCTAAACCTGTGTTGGGTCATTTTGTAGTGTTTTCTTTGAGTTGCTGTGTGTGTTGGTATACATACTTTACACCTAGCACTCTGAAGTTAAGCCTACTGCTCTGCCATGCTACCAAGGGGGTAAGCAGGGGTTAGCTGAGGGTGATTCTCTTTTATCCTGGCTAGAGTGAGGGTCCTTGTTGAACAGGGGGTAACCTGACTGTCAACCAAAGACCCCATTTCTAACACATACCATGTAAAATAATAGTATTTATAGGAACAGTTATGATGTTGCAAATGTAATAACTTGTGAGAACATAGTGCAGTGTACAGTGAGGATGGTACAGGAGTACAAGAACACCTTAAAGCTCAAGTTTCATTGATATATCTGCCTGCAAGAAGTGGCCATGCTGGCTATAAAAATATCTATTAAGTTCTATAGCCAAGAAGGAATGTGCTTGGAATGACACTACACGTATTATCGGTGTTAAAAGGACCACTTTATCTGTTTAAAATGGGAAGAGACTACAGGGTGAGACTAACTATCCTGAAAGTGAAGAGTAATTTCCTTCAAAATTATAATGCAGTGACAACAGAACCACTAAAGGATTTTTTACTTACTTACATTTTTGACAAATAAGAAGGAACAACCTCAGATAATAATGAAAGAGACATTATCGACTAACTTTGTTTTACTGAAATAACCACTGCAAAAGCAACAAAAGGAAACCAAAAGCACCACCTCAAAATTACTTCTCAAAAAATTACTTTGCGCACTGTGTGCATAAACTATACTGTGATCTTATTTCCTGGAAGCCATTAAGGAAACAGTCATTCTTTCCTGGGGACAAAAGTGTATAATATAATTTAATGGTCACGCCAACCATGGACTTCGCCATGAATAACGCAAGTTTTCTAGTGTGCCCTATGCTATTGCCCCTGCCATTTCCAGAACTAGTACCTTTTAAACCACTGTCAAATTGGGCCCATACTTACAAGCATCCTGCGCCACCGGTGCTTCACTAAAACTGACGCACTGGCGGCGCAAGCAGCTGACTCATATCTACAAGGCCACTCTGCATGGCTTTTTATGACCTTGTAGGTATGGAATAAGGCAACGCAGCACAAGCCACTGTGTTGCCTTACTTTGCATCAGGGATGCGTTTCCATGGGTGTTCCCACACAACATCCATGGATTTTGAAGGAGGAAAATGCCTTCATTGATTGATTTTATGCAGGATGGTGTCCCCAAATCCCCATAACACAGGAACCATCACCAAAGATACAATCCACCATGTCAGTTGAAAATCTACATACAACATTAAGCAAGCCCCTTCCTTTACCTCCAATGCTTATCAGTTACTACTTTGGCTTGAAGAAAGTAAAAATGTTTATTTCTGTGACTAATAGGGAAAACATATTGGTAAAGCAATAATTTTAACATTTCTATGGTGAATGGAAAAAAGAAAGAAAACAAAGTAAACAAAAAAAGAGGAGAGGGAGGAATGAGAAAAAGAACAAAATGAATAAATGAGTGCTTGGATGAAGGAATGAATGATTAATGAATTAATAAAGATTTAAAACACGCTCCTCTTCCTCAAGGGGCACCCTATACTGAAAGGAGATAAAACATATTGAAGTTGGGATGGCACATTCTCATGTTTTAAGCTACTTCAAGAAAAGGGTCAATGTAGGGATGGCTCAAATCTTAATAGGAAGAACATTCTCTGCATTTTTGGCTATGTAAGAGAAGGGACATCCAAGCAGCTCTTGCTCACATGAGGAATTTGAAGCAGTTGGGCAAAAGATGACCTTCCAAAATAGGAGAGAAGTTAATCTTGAATTATATGGCTGTGACACAGAAGACCAGAATGATGATAGGCCCCACGAACCAAGCAGAGGGCCTTGTAACGGCCTGTCCATAAACTAAGAACCAATGCGCTTCTTTCAAGAAGGGGCATACTGCCTATAGCAGTGAACGTTCAAGATCAGTCATGCTGCTGCATTTTGGACCACTTGCAGGTAGTGAAAGACGTAATCTCACAAACCTAGAGAGGGAATTCCTGTATTCTGGTCTAGAAGTAATGAGAGCTTGTGTGACTGTTTTACAGGAAGATAACAGTAGGAAAAGAATGCTACACAAATGTCAGGTTGAATTCAAACTAAAAGCTAAATGTTTGGTTGATGTGGCTGAAGTGGGCAAAGTTCCTAGCTCAGAGGGCTACCATGGGAGGACCAGATGTATGAGTGGCAACCAAATTCAAGAATTTCTGTTTTGTCATTAATTATTTATAGAAAACTGTGCCTCAGCCAGTTGGCAACTGCAGACATGCATGCTCTAAAGCACTTCTTTGTGTAAGATGCATTGTGGGCATAGATACCACTATTTTGTTGTCTGCAGCATGCAGCATGATCCCCATAAGTGTGGGGGGGGCGGCAATATTAATATTAAATAATATGGGGTTTAGTAAGAGCCATGAAGAGACTCTGAACTTAACAAATGTGGATTGAGAATGTGCTAGCAGTATAGATTGAGATTTGTTGGAAAGGAAAGCTGCAACCTAGTCTAACATGATCAGGCAGGTGCCACTTTAAAAAAAATTATGCCTAATAAGGATCAATTAGAAAATGGTGTGGAGGCTGCAGAGAGAGCTAAAAGCACCAAAGTGCAGAGCAGTCATTGTCCACTATGGCCTAACTTATCATCATTTAACCTAGCAGCACAATGTCTTTGCTGAAATGATTTCAAAACCCCAATTGTGTGAAGTCCAGTAGATTACTAATTCCAAATTATTGCCAGAGATATCAATTGATCTCTTTCTCCACAATCTTGGATGATCAAGGAAGAAGATACAATGGACGATAATTAGTTACTAGAGTAGGGTCAGCCCATGACTTCCTCAAAATTGGTGCAACCATAGCATGTTTCCAGCTCAGAACCACTTGGTAAGACACAAGAGATAGATGGCAGAGTCAAATTAGAACTGGTGCAAACATGTCCATGGCTACTGTGAAGATTTTTTGGTGGCCAAAGGTCAAGGGGCAAGCTATACTTTATAGCTGCAAAAGATTTTTTGATGGTTTCTATGGTCAGCAGAAAAAACATAGACAGAGTTGAACTGGAATTAGAAGTAGAAACATGGCCAAGGATTTCCAAAGTTTTGATGACAGGTTGAGATTCAAATCCATCTTGGATCTTGCAATTTTTTTCAAGCAAGAAAGCTGAGAAAATATCATATAGCTCTTGTGAGGATGTGAAGGCATTCTGCAGGCTTATGGAATAAGGCAATTTTTCATAATTTTGAACATTCCCCTGGCTGAGTTTTTAGCTATTTTTGGTCCGGTGGGGAGAAGAAATCTGTAGGATCAAAGTGAATATGATGTTGATTATTCTTTGCAGCAGTCTAAGATTTCACACTCTGTGATTTTCTCCAAGCTCTCTCCAACTCTTTACAATGACAGTTGACTAGTCTGAGGTCTTTTGATTACCAATGAGTAGAGGGTGCTCTTCTGTAGGGGCGATGAGCTTTTGGAGGTACTATGTCCTCCAAAGAAAAAGATACCTATTCATTGAAACCGTTAGTCATTTCTGAATTACCAGCTGTTTGTGAGGGAGAACTCTTAGCACAGAGGGGTTATCCCATTTGATGTTAAAAAATATGTGTGTGTGGGTGTATGGCAGGAGGCAAAAACGTTTCTGTTAGACATAAATGCTTAAGAGAAAGGGGTGTAAAAATGTACTGCAAAATGATCAGCCGAAACAGAAGCAAGGGTGTTATTTATGTCAGAAAGTCTAGATTAGTAAACTGGTCAGCTAAGTGAGTGGCATGTGTAAAATTCTGGAATGGTCCTAATATCTGCAATGAATCTATGAGAGCTACTGAATATAAACTGGGTCATTTTTCTAAAAGGGAGATTTGGTAAAATAATGAAATTGGTGGCCTTTAATATATGAGGAGGGAAAAAGTCCATCCGTTTTGCACCATAGTTAGGGCATGCTTCAGGTGGCTGATACATAAATGCACCTGAGTAAGAGGCAGACGGCTTGATCGTAATGGTGAATAATAAAATATTCGTCCAGAGAGACCTCTATGCAATGAAGAAGGGAACAGGTAAGGCTAGATCGGAAGATATTTTCATCACCACTGCCCAGTTTGTGTTGGCAGTCCCTTCTACTGATGGAGGAGCCCTGGTAGATCACATGCGTTTCTGGGGAAAAGGAGCATCAATATTGTTATGAGAAATAAATTCAAGTAAGCCAAGTTGATGTTTTGGTAATGAACGAGCATTGATGATGTTAGAGTTTCTGTGCATTATAATTTTTGTGCATTATTGATAATGCATAGATTGTGGAATTATTCTTGAATTTATATGTGCACGTTGTACATGTCTTACTGCATCTGAAACAAATTTGCTAAGGCATATAGGAGGGAAGTTTTCTGGCTCTTCTTAACTAGGCCTCAATTAATGCCAAATACCATTTTGTTCAAAATGGATATCTCCTCCTGCATATTTCACTGTTCATTATTTCTGCAACACACGGTCAAGCAAAGCTATGTTTGTTGATATACATTGACATTGTTTTTACTGTTCTCAATGAAATATTTCCAGTGTAGCCAGAATAATGTTGCATACTACAAGGACTATTCACTAACTCACCTTATGTTATTCATTCATACTAGTTTGCTGTTGTTTGTGCAACTAGTTTGTTCAGCCGTCTCCGGATGGCATTAGCATAGAGTGGGCAAAATCAATAGTCATGTAGTAGAATATTGATTAGGTGCTAAGGCAAAAGACAATTCATAAGACTGTGTTCTGATTTGCTGAAAACATATTTATTTTGCTCACACTGTGATGAATCTGCACTCTGCACTCTGCATTCTGTTCTTTGAGAATATTTTCTATATAAACCCCTGATTTTGGGGGTGAGCTAGAATGCTACTATGGATGCTCTCTGTTTCTCTATTGATTATAAACCTAATTTTGGACTTATTTTGTGATTGGCACATTATTCTGTAATGCCCTATTGTAAGAGCTTTCATGGCACTGACCTTATGCTTTTGCATTTACAATCTCTGTATTGTAGCTTTTCAATTTGTTTAACAAATCTTTTGAATTCACTTCCCATCTAGACCTGATTATTGAGTGGGCCCTTTCTTAATTAATGATATTTGATATCGTTGCGGAGTGGCATATTTCGAAACATTGCCTTAGGAATTTGCGGATTAACACTGTTGTTCCATTAATCAACCTGTGGGCAAGTATTTCAGGTAATAACTTTTTGGGTGCACAGTTTAGGGGTTCCCCGTGTCCACAAATATCTAAGCACTTGGGCAAGTCTAAAAAGGAGTGAGTTGTCAAAGTTTTGACCAAAGTAAGGATTTTTTAGTGGGGGGGGGTGCACATTTAGAGCAGAAAAACTGAATACATGACAGAAAAACAGAGGGGCACATTTAAGAGCCCCTAGCGCCAAGGGAGTATCACTTTATGTGATGCTCCAGTGGCACTAACCTCTGCTCCATATTTACAAGAAGGTGTAACACTTTTTGTGGCGTTACGCCTTCTTGTAAATAGGGGCCCCTCCGACGCAGTTTTCTGCGTCAGAGGGGTGTGCAATGGGTGTTGCTGTGGGGGTACTACAGCAACACCCATTGCATTTTGACGCTGCCTCCGATTTATGAGTTTTTGTAAACCTGAGGCAGCCCCAAAATCTAACTCCACCCCTGGGGTGGTATTAGCAAGGCACAACTAGGTTTTTGCTTCTTCTATTTGTGCTGCATTCTGCAGCATGCATGGAAAGAGCAAAATGCCAGAAATTATTGTATATGTGTGGGAAGTGCCAAATAGCCATTAGTGATTGTTTATGTGCAGGAAGGGACACCTTCCCACACATAAACAATTAAACCCATCAATGGAGGCACCCTTGCATGATGGTTCAAGGATGCCTGCATTGGCGCAGGCAGCTTAATTTAACGCCAGTGCAGCGAACAACAAAGGGGTGCGCCGTATCCAATTAAATACGGTGCATCCCTGCGTTGTGAAAATGACGGAGCGCACCGCTGCCAATTTTGGTACAGCGTCGTGCTCTGTCATTTTATTTTAAATATGGGCCAGAGTTTCTGGAGAAGCTGAAGAGTGAAGGATACCGAACTTAACTGTATTACCAAGAGCAGAAAGATTTTCTGATATGTATCGTAGTGACTGGGTGCACTGTGAATAGAAGGATCATGGAATCTAGCAATAGAGACTATTTGAGCATAGGTCGGTGCAGGTGGGTTTGTGGGTACGCAGTCGCCGCAAGAGATAAGCTACTGTGAGCAGTGGGCAAGCTGAAGCAGGGCCCTGATGTGCTCGCCAGGAACACTGCACCCAGAGGGAAAGGAAGTTGATACGGTAAAAAAACAACTAACGAATCTACCGGGGAAGCCAATCTGTGTGTATAGGGAATCACTATTCGTTTTGGCTTATGTAAGCATGAAGGCTGGAAGGTGTGTTGTTCTGTCTGCATGTGTGCGTTTAGGTGCAATTGTGTTACTTTATGAGTGCGCTTCTGTTTGAGCAAACACCTTACAATGAAGCCAGTATAATGTCTTCGCCACTGCTTGTCGACCTTTAGCATCCCAAGCTGATATACTACCTTTTTGGACCTATTTATTGTAAGCTTACTGCATATAGGTAAAAATACCTTTGGGCACATTATGGTGTTCCCACATGTTGGCAAGGTCATATTTACTTGTGAGCGAACGCTTTTGATCAATGTTACTTCACCTCAAAGCTGCCCTCAGATTAATCTCTCCTACTTCCATGCATGAATCAAGATAGGATTTATTTCTAGAGGTTGTAACCCACAATGTGATCATTAAAACGACTAAGAAGTAAATATTATTCAGTGTCATGTCAGCACACATGACACTGAGCTGAGAGTGCGGTTCTCAAAGTGCTGTACTCCATGCCATGGTAGATCATGCACTATTTGTATTTTGGCTTTATCCCAAAGCAAAGTTAAAATGTACTTCAAAAATGTGTTGGAAGAATGGTGACTGACTATATGCTCCAAATGTAAAATAGTTGCTCGTGCATTCCATTAAAGGGGGTAGGAAGCATTCAAACAGCCCAAAGCAAACATTGGTGGGACTGAAGCACACCTGTGGGTTGTTCCAATATATGATCGACAGAGTCTCAAGCAATAGTGAGGCATCCAGAGCTAAAGGAACTGCTAGCTGAATGGGACTGACCCAAAGCCGCTTATTGTACTTAGATCATATGCATTAAATACAGTATACTTTCCTCTTTCACAGCTAGAATAACTTATCTGTTTGAAAAAAAATCCAGCTATGTGCAATACAAAAGAATCCTTTCAGATGTTGCAAAATATTATTTTAATTTAGCTGACATATTTGTAATATGTTTGAAATATTTAACAGTCATTTTAATGCAAAATCTATACACATACACACAAATGCGAAAATACGACTTGGGGCAAATGGCTTGTTTGGAAAATCTTACTTCATATAGAAGATTTAAATCTATATTTTATGCTAACATCAGCTTTGGAATACAATAAATGTAGGTTGTTAACTTTAGCAGCGTGTTGTGAAACAGGGAAATTGTTTTAGTAAATAAAAACCTTTCGATATAAATATTTATAGTCACTTGAATTAATATTAACACAGTACAGATGTTTAATGAAGCTATTTGTTAATGTTATATCACTGCTATGTGCCTACGGAAAAAAAGAAATATAAATGTATAATCATCTACCTCATAAGAGTATTTTGCACATAGTTTCTAAAAATTATGTACGGGTATATCTGTACCTATTAAAGTCCAAATAAGAAAGAAAGGTCTTCCAAAACGTGTTGCTAACTAGTACATTTAATAAGGGCGCTGCTCCTTAGCACGCGAGAGAGTCATTAAGAGTAGAGTAGCGATTGTTTTGTGCTTTAGTTATTGCATGGTTCTTTAAACCTTTTGTAAATGTTTTACGTTGTATAAATGTCTTGACTTCAGTCTTATCTTTAGTGTTGACTGCTGGGGCGCCATGAAAAAGCAGCAACTTGAGGAGTGGGTGGGTGCCATAGGTTTTTGTCACATAAAACGTCTGACTTGATAATTGTGGGCTCCTCTGACCGATGGGAAGCACTCGTCTCCAAACAGAAATTCCACAGAAGGAGGCTAGTATGAGGAAGAAGTGGGATGAGGCATCAGATGACACAAGAGCACGGATGTAAAGAAAGCAGGGACGGAGAGGGAAAGACGGAAGCATGGAGATCGAACGGACAGATGTATTCACGGATGCATAAAAGGACAAGTAGATGAAAAGGAGAATGGAGAGAAGTATGGGGAGAATCATAGATGGATGGATGCAGAAAAGAGTGGATGGATGGATGGGTGGTGGACGGAAGGATGTAGCAGAAGGTGAACAGATAGAGGGAATGAAGGATGGTTAAAATAGTTGTAAAGAAGAATGGAGATGGGGAGAATGGTTTGGAATGAATGGATGATTGAGAGAGATTTTTTTTCAGATGATAGAAGGGAGGTAAGATGGGGAGAGAAGGAAGAATGGATGAGACAAGGAAGGATGAATGAAGTGAAAGAAGGATGAATGAAGGGAGGGAAGGAAAGGTGGATAGAGAAATGAGGGAGGGAAAAGACAGATTTCTGAAGGGATTGAGAGAAGGAAAGATTGATTGATTGATAGATGAAATTAATGTAAATGGAGAAAAGATAGAGAAAATAAAGGTTGGATGGATGTTAAATGACTGAGAAAAGGGTAGCAAAAGGGATGAATGGATAGATGGATGAGAAAAGACGTAAAGAAGGATAGATGGGTGGTTACAGTAGGCAACTTTTGCTAACTACAAATGTGATTATTTAATGAGTGCCAATACAATACTACCTACAAGTCCTGCTACTTTCTAGCAAAATTCCTTGCGAACTGAGGTTTAAAATGAGCTACTTAGCTACAATGTTTCCAGGCTTTCATTGGGGGAGCAACCCCCGAGGGAGTACCAGCCTGAATGCCTCCTTCACTCGCTCGGTGACAGCAGGTTAAAAGTGGGGGATATTTTATTTTTCTAGATATGCCCCCGATTTTGTATTATGCTGAACTCTTTCCAAAAAAAGATCACTTTGGATTCTACAATGGTAAGTGATTTAAAAATTTAAACTGCATCACCCTACAAATTTTGTAGCTACCTTTGCAGGCCTCCATGATCTCCAAGTGCTACTGCGTAACTCACAAGGGAGACACCAATATTCCACCTAACCTACCTGAAATACATATCTGTGGAGGCAAGCAGAGCACAAAAAGCCACTCGATAGTACAACGGGGAACACAAAATTTTCGAGCTAGACACTGAGGTTGTTTAAAACATCCCACAAAGGCAGACTGACTACTTATTACTTCTCCATTCCAATAAGGGGCTGAAGTGTGTTACTTCACTTAACTTATTTCACTATTGATCAATAACACACCTTATTCACAGTCCCAGGCTCAGATACAAAGAATATAAAAATATTTTTTTTTCATTTTACATTCTGTGCACACATATCAATAGCAATATACCACATGCAAATGTATTTTCGGCGCATTTTCCAGGTTTAAACTGCATGTAGTTTATGTAGGCCGGAATTTTTGAATGGTTCATGTTTAGTTTATTACTTTGTAAAATGTAAAAATGTATTTTGTTTGTCGAAAAGCTGATGCACACAGAAAACGTGTAAGGTCTACTTTCCTCATTTCTCATACAGAAAAATTGTTCTTTGAGACTGTGGTGTAATTTCTTAATTGAATCGAGGCGTTTTAGCTGCAACCGAATTAAGCCCTTATGTTGCATTTGCGAGTCTGAAGATCAGAGTGAAGCCTGCTTGTGTGAAAGTTTGTATAATTTTTGATGAAACTCAAACTGTATCTTTTCAGTCTTCATTTGATTGGTTGGCTTTTTGAAGAGAATAAGTGCCTCATTACGAGAGTGGCGGTAAAATGAACGCCCCATTCACGTCAGACTGCCCAATTACAACATTGGCGGGCGGACCCACCGGGGAATATGGTTCTCGACTGGATGATGGAGATCAGAATTGTGCTCAGCCAGGGCGGTGCTGAACTCAACACTGCCATGCTAATTACAACTCTCCTCACAACCAGCCTTTCCATGGTGGTTTCCACAACATAGACTGACAGTGAGGGTGTGCTGGGGTGACAGCTTTGCAGATAGTGCGTGTTCCGAGGATGCTGGTCGGACCACTCCGTGCTACAACATAGCTTTCTCATACCACTGTTCTGCCAGTCGGACTGGAGGGAACACTCTATTGCAATGTTGGGAACATTGTAATGGGGTAGAGGATGATGGTGACTTCCCTACAGCTTTGGCAGTCCCATGGTGGGACCACCAAAGCTGAATTGAGGCCCTAAGTGTTACTGATATTGTTAGAATTCTGTTCTTTTAATAATTTGTTTGTGGCCTTTTTTGATTAGTATTCCCTTCTAGTTTCCTTGGTAGGAAGATGCCTTCCAGCCTTCTTTATAGCAGATGCATTTTTCCTTTGCCCTGTTTGCAGTTGCTTCCCTGCTTAACAGATGAAGCTTTACTTGATCTATAGACTTGGATTCTCAGAGGCTCTTGTCACTTACACCTTCTGCTTGACTTCCCCCATAATTCCTGACTTTCCCATAGCTTAGGTGGGTATTGGGACAAAATATTGATGCTTCAATATCAAGAGACAGAAATATCAGAAAAAAAATCATGCACCCAAATCCAACACACGTAAATATAACCAACACCGCATATGGCCACGCCTTCGTGGCCAACCCTCCTGCATGCACCCAAACCCAAGCAGTGCAAGGCCAGCACCATGAGATTGGATGCACTGTTTTTTTCTTTTTATTTTGTCTGGATCCATGGATCCACCAGTGGATCTGTGGATCAGACAAATAAAAATCAATTGAACCACTTTTTAACGACTAGTGGTCCTACCCCTCTGTGTGTCCTATGGAGTCAGGATACATGTATCCAGACCCCTTATGTGTTTATGCACAGTTTTTTTGCAATCCCCATGTCGATGTGACAAACAAAATGGCAGTTGCAACCTTACTGTCAGTTTGCAGCCAATCAAGGGCCCTGCTTTTTCTCCAGATCCGTGGATCTGAATCCAGATTTGTGATTCCAAATCTGCAGCCCTACATATCTATATTTTTTAACTCTAATTTATCAGAAACTACTGAATGGATTTAATCACAAATAGTGTGCTTTCTGGATCAAGAGGAAGCTTTCTGCCAAATTTGGTGTAATTCCATTCAGTGGTTCAACCTGTAGTCATATTAAAAAATTAGAAAAATCCCATTGACGTAAAAGGGGAAAAAGTGTTATGGAACACCCCTTTTTTCTCAGCCCCTGCTTGACGGATCACTCAGAAACTTTGAAGACAGCAGCTGAACTGGCCAAAGTATATGTTTTAAACATTTTGTGAAGTTATTGGCAAAACAAAAAACACCTTCCATGGAAAAAATTATCCTAGCTATAACCACCACTAGGTAATATTCACACACACAAAATACTCTCTGTAATACAAAAGAGAGATGCACATTCCAAGGTGGGCAACAGTGTAGCCTTCTTCATTCACTTGTTAACATCCCAAGTGTGACAAGTGCAGAAAAAACCCTGACGCTTTTTGGCTTCCCACATGCCTTAATCACAGGAATATAATGACTAAGACATACATATATTGGTTATAGAAATTCTAGTAAATTGATGATTTGAATTTGTAACTTTACTAATTATTATTTAATAAATTTAATCATTTGCAAATTTAATAAACTCTGTCATCTTCGTGAGGCCAAGTGTGCTTCACATTATATCATTGTATTCATGTTTGATCATTAGCTTAGATCTTCTCTATCAGAGTGCACCCTAAACCCTGAATTACCACCATATATTTGTATGGTGCAAAGTGATGCATCAACATGCAGCTTCAACCTCCACAGAATGCTGATTGGGCATTTCCAGACTTGCCCCTCATTCAGTAACTTGTCATCTATCTTCATGCATTGTAAATTCAAATCAATAAATAGTTATATTTGAAAAATTTGTTGTGAAATTCATGCTTCCTTTCTCACTTCTTTCTGTTGCCAGCTTTGCTCTGGGCCAGTTTCTTTAATGCATGTGGCATATCGTTTTTACACATCAGTGGTTCTGTGGTTTCCTGCCAAGATCTACACACTCATCAGAGTTAGTATCCAAGGCACCACACATACCAGCAATGACACTATGAGTGCAGCCTCACTGGAATGTTTTCTGCCACCAGTGCAACTTACCACATCTCTGTTTTCCTGAACTGCTAAGACTAATGGTGTCCATTAGAACCCATAGGTGGTTTACTAGGCATCTGTGACTTCAGATTGTCTGTGGATGTTGTTGTTACTACAATATCAAAATCCAGGAAATACACATTTATAAAACATCCCATTACTTTTAAATTAATATAAGTCTGTCCTGGTACCGAAATAAAAGTACACAAATAAGCTCTTTAGTTTCTATAACTGGGTTCGCCAAATTAGGATATTTGTTGTTTTTTTTCACCCTGGGTGAGTCTCACTACCTGACTTCCATTCACTGTAATTTCCTGGTAGTTGGACTGACCATGAATACTGCAGTGCCTAACTTTTATGAAAATGCCACTGTAATGCAGATATTGTAAGGGGCACTGGGCTGATTACACATGAACACGTGTGCACATGCATGGGTGCACATGTGTAGGCTGTGTTTGAGAGACTACTATTTTGCTCATCCTCACAGCTGCACACAGGTCACATGTCTATATCAGTTTTAAAGTGCAACTTCAACTTAAATTCTTCTTTTAAATATTAATAAGTCTCCCCAAAGTAGAACCTATGGCCCATTAAGACAGGCTGAATATTATTTAAAGGTAGAACATGTAAAAGTTAATATTTAACACATTCTTTTTTTTAAACATATTTTATTGTAGTTTCATTCAACCGTTGGTGGTTAGACATAATACAGTACGACACAAAATGATCTTGTTATCTAATGCCTGAATCCAATCCTGAGCCTTATAATCCTGTTTCCTCAAAGAACGAAGATCTCAACAGTTCCCCCCCACCCCTCCCTTCGACCCTCCCTACAGCCCCTCCCCCCTTAGGTAAGCCCATCAGTACAGTGTAGTAACATCAGTGTACCTAAATGTGTTGTGTTTGGGGTGCGAGATTCCTCTCATTGTGTGTGAGGACATTGAACTCTCTCAACGTACCCATACCTCCTGAACCTGTAGTCGTGAGGGAAAGCCATCAGTAGTTGGGACTCAAGTGTGACTCAATTGCCTATCCAGCAGCCCTTCTGCCAGGGTCAGGATCTACCTGGCTTTCCTCTCTAAGGGCTTCTAACACTATCTCCCAGCCCTGCGCCACTTCTGGTGGTCTCAGTCCTCTCTTGGCCTCCCTATGAAGAATACTCCCTTCACATCCAGCCCATTTGGTCAATTCTCTAGTCCATTGGTGTATACCCGGACCTACTGGGTTCTGCCAGGACATCGCAATTTCCCTTTTTGCCAATACATAGGCCAGGTCTTGAAACTTGTTAGTTACCTTGTACTTAGCAGAATGTGGGAACCACCCAAGTAGGCAATGACCCATCGTGCAAGGAATTTCCTTTCCTATAGTTTTAGCCACAATCCTGCTCACCGTCACCCAGAATACCTCCAATTTAGGGCAGTCCCAAAACATATGCTTAAATTCCGCGCCCACCAATCCGCATCTCGGGCATCCCACTCCTTCTGTTTCAAAGTACCTATTGATCCGACCAGGGGTAAGGTATGCCCGATGCAATACATAGAAGTTAATAAGCTTAAATCTGGCATTTCGGGTCGTTTTGGGAATCCCCTCTAGGATGCGCCCCAGACCCCATCAGTGATGTCAGCCCCCAGGTCCTCCTCCCATGTCGATTTAAGTTGGGTCAAGGGTAGGGTCCTGTCTGCCTGAATCCTGCTGTATAGATTTGACACTGCTTTACATTTGCTGGTAGAAGTCGCTAAGTATGTACAGGTTGCCTGTGCAGGAGGCTCCCCCATCCCTCCCCGAAAATGCCTGCGAATACTGGCCGCAAGTGAACCATGCAGTAAGAAATGTCCTCTCGGTAACTCGAATTCTGCTCTGAGGTCCTCAAAGGGTATCAGTGTCCCTTCTTTAAACAGTGTTCCCACCGTCTGAATTCCGGACTCTACCCAAGTCTGGAGCCCCCCCCCATATGACCCCGATGAGGCAAAGCCTGCAAGGACAACAGAGGAAGCTACGGGGAGTAGGGGGTCCTAATCTTAATTCGGTGTAGGAAACTTTTCCAGCATTGAATCAAAATTTTAAATTCTGGGGGGTCCTGCCTCCCATCGCCCCAGCAGCCCAACAATACCTCAAATATCCTAGCCCCCAGAGGGGTCAACGGTTTCACTCTTGCCTCTGGTTCTACTCTACTTGCAGTCCATTGCACCAACCACTGGAGTTGTGCTGCCAAGAAGTAAGCTTCAAAATCAGGAACCGCTAGCCCTCTGTCCGTGGAGTGTCTCTGAAGTTTGACCAAGGCCACTCTCTTTCGTCCACCACCCCATAGGAATGCAATGAACATTGACTCCAGCTCCTTAACCCCTTCTGTGCCCAGGACGTAATGGTTACGTCCTGAGGCACAGTGCTGCTGTGCCCAGGACGTAACCATTACGTCCTGTGCACAGAGCCCAGAGGGAGCGCTAGCGCTCCCTCTGTGGGGTTCCCCCCCACCCCCCCAAGTCAGGGATGGAAGGGGAAGCCCTTCCCCTCCCACCCCGACCCCCCAACCCCCCCTGTGACGTCAGCGCGCGAGTGCGCGCTGATTAGTCACAGGGTCTCCCCCATTGCGCTGAAAGCAGAGCTTCCAGCGCGATTGAAAGAGAAATGCTTTTGCATTTCTTTTTCAATGCCATGGGGGAGGCCCCGAGAGGCTTCAAAGGGAAGGAAATGTATTTCCTTCCCTTTGAAGTCTCTCACAGGTTTCAAAAGCCGGATTGCTTGCAATCCGGCTTTTGAAACCCCACTAGACACCAGGGATTTTTTTTTTTCAATGAAATTGGCAAAAGGGAGCGACCCCTTGGGCAAGGGTCGCTCCCAGGGGGGGCATTTTTTTAGGAAGGCCTTTTCTGCCCCCCCTGGGGGCAGATTGGCCTATTATTAGGCCGATCTGCCCCCAGGGGGGGCAGAAACCTCTAGGCACCAGGGACCTTTTTTATTATTTTTTTTTGTGATGTTTTTTTTTTTTTTAGGTGGGGAGGGACCCCTTAGGCAAGGGTCGCTCCCCTAGGGGGCAAATTATATTTAGACCATTTCTGCCCCCCTTGGGGGCAGATTGGCCTATTTTGATGAGGCCAATCTGCCCCCAAGGGGGGCAGAAACCATTAGACACCAGGAAGTTTTTTTTTGCGCGCGAATTTCACGCAACGGGAGCGACCCCTTGGGCAAGGGTCGCTCCCAGGGGGGGCATGTTTTTGGGAAGGCCTTTTCTGCCCCCCCTGGGGCCAGATTGGCCTATTATTAGGCCGATCTGCCCCCAGGGGGGGCAGAAACCTCTAGGCACCAGGGAGCTTTTTTTTTTTGTGATGTTCTCTTTTTTTTTAGGTGGGGAGCGATCCCTTAGGCAAGGGTCGCTCCCCTACGGGGCAATATATATTTAGGCCATTTCTGCCCCCCTTGGGGGCAGATTGGCCTATTTTGATGAGGCCAATCTGCCCCCAAGGGGGGCAGAAACCATTAGACACCAGGGAGTTGGTTTTTTTGCGCAAATTTCATGCAACGGGAGCGACCCCTTGGGCAAGGGTCGCTCCCAGGTGGGGCATTTTTTTGGGAAGGCCTTTTCTGCCCCCAGGGAGGGCAGAAACCTCTAGGCACCAGGGATCATTTCTTTTATTTTTTCTTTTTGTTATGTTTTCTTTTTTTTTTAGGTGGGGAGCGACCCCTTAGGCAAGGGTCACTCCCCTAGGGGGCAAATTATATTTAGGCAATTTCTGCCCCCTTGGGGGCAGATTGGCCTATTTTGATGAGGCCATTCTGCCCCCAAGGGGGGCAGAAACCATTAGACACCAGGGAGTTTTTTTTTTGCGTGAATTTCACGCAAGGGGAGCGACCCCTTAGGCAAGGGTCGCTCCCTGGGGAGGGGATTATTTTAGGCCATTTCTGCCCCCCTGGGGGGTAGATCAGCCTATTTTGATTCGGCTGATCTGCCCCCAAGGGGGGCAGAAACCACTAGGCACCAGGGATTTTTTTGTTTTTTTGTTTTACAGATGGGGAGCGACCCCTTGGACAAGGGTCGCTCCCCTGGAGGGGCAAAATGTATTTAGGCCATTTCTGCCCGCTTTGGGGGCAGATCGGCCGATTTTAGGTCAATCTGCCCCCAAGGGGGGCAGAAACCACTAGGCACCAGGGATCTTTTTTTGGCGCCGTCACGCAAGGGGAGCGACCTTGTAGGTAGGCAAGGGTCGCTCCCCGGGGGGGAGGGTAGGGGGGGCAAAATTATTTTAGGCCATCTCTGCCCCCCCTGGGGGCAGATTGGCCTATTATTAGGCCGATCTGCCCCCAGGGGGGGCAGAAACCTCTAGGCACCAGGGAGCTTTTTTTTTTTTGTGATGTTCTCTTTTTTTTTAGGTGGGGAGCGATCCCTTAGGCAAGGGTCGCTCCCCTACGGGGCAATATATATTTAGGCCATTTCTGCCCCCCTTGGGGGCAGATTGGCCTATTTTGATGAGGCCAATCTGCCCCCAAGGGGGGCAGAAACCATTAGACACCAGGGAGTTGTTTTTTTTGCGCAAATTTCATGCAACGGGAGCGACCCCTTGGGCAAGGGTCGCTCCCAGGGGGGGGCATTTTTTTGGGAAGGCCTTTTCTGCCCCCCCTGGGGGCAGATTGGCCTATTATTAGGCCGATCTGCCCCCAGGGGGGGCAGAAACCTCTAGGCACCAGGGATCATTTCTTTTATTTTTTCTTTTTGTTATGTTTTTTTTTTTTTTTTTCTTAGGCAAGGGTCACTCCCCTAGGGGGCAAATTATATTTAGGCCATTTCTGCTCCCCTTGGGGGCAGATTGGCCTATTTTGATGAGGCCATTCTGCCCCCAAGGGGGGCCGAAACCATTAGACACCAGGGAGTTTTTTTTTTGCGTGAATTTCACGCAAGGGGAGCGACCCCTTAGGCAAGGGTCGCTCCCTGGGGGGGGGATTATTTTAGGCCATTTCTGCCCCCCTGGGGGGTAGATCAGCCTATTTTGATTCGGCTGATCTGCCCCCAAGGGGGGCAGAAACCACTAGGCACCAGGGATTTTTTTGTTTTCTTGTTTTACAGATGGGGAGCGACCCCTTGGACAAGGGTCGCTCCCCTGGAGGGGCAAAATGTATTTAGGCCATTTCTGCCCGCTTTGGGGGCAGATCGGCCGATTTTAGGTCAATCTGCCCAAGGGGGGGCAGAAACCTGTAGGCGCCAGGGCAATTTTTTTTTTTGTGTTTTTTTTTTTGTTTGTTTGTTTTTTTAGAGCTGGGGAGCGACCCATCAGACAAGGGTCGCTCCCCTGGGGGGCAAACTGTGTTTAGACCATTTCTGCCCCCCTTGGGGGCAGATTGGTCGATTTTATGTCAATCTGCCCCCAAGGGGGCAGAAACCACTAGGCACCGGGGATTTGTTTTTTGGTGCCAATGTCACGCAGGGGGAGCGACCCTGTAGGCAAGGGTCGCCCCGAGGGGGGGGGCAAATTTATTTTAGGCCATTTCTACCCCCCTGGGGGCAGATCGGCCGGGGCAGAAACCTCTTGTTGCCAGGGCAAAAAAAAATTTGTGTTTTTTTTTTTGTTTGTTTGTTTTTTTAGAGATGGGGTGCGACCCATCAGACAAGGGTCGCTCCCCTGGGGGGCAAACTGTATTTAGAGCATTTCTGCCCCCCTTGGGGGCAGAAGTGGTCGATTTTAGGTCAATCTGCCCCCAAGGGGGCAGAAACCACTAGGCACCGGGGATTTGTTTTTTGGCGCCAATGTCATGCAGGGGGAGTGACCCCGTAGGCAAGGGTCGCTCCCGGGGGGGGGTGGAGGTTCGGGGGCAAATTTATTTTAGGCCATTTCTGCCCCCAGGGGGGGCAGAAACCTGTAGGCGCCAGGGCAAATTTGTTTTTTGTGTTTTTTTGTTTGTTTGTTTGTTTTTTTAGAGATGGGGAGCGACCCATCAGACAAGGGTCGCTACCCTGGTGGGCAAACTGTGTTTAGACCATTTGGTCAATTTTAGGGCAGAACCACTAGGCACCGGGGATTTGCTGGGGCCGGCTGAGCTAGAGGTCAAAATCCACAGGTAGGCACTTTGCAAAAAACACCTCTGTTTTCTGTCAAAAAAATATGTTGTGTCCACGTTGTGTTTTGGGCCATTTCCTTTCGTGGGCGCTAGGCCTACCCACACAAGTGAGGTACCATTTTTATGGAGAGACTTAGGGGAACGCTGGGTGGAAGGAAATTTGTGGCTCCTCTCAGATTCCAGAACTTTCTGTCACCGAAATGAGAGGAAAAAGTGTTTTTGGGCCAAATTTTGATGTTTGCAAAGGATTCTGGGTAACAGAACCTGGTCAGAGCCCCGCAAATCACCCCATCTTGGATTCCCCTAGGTCTCTAGTTTTCAAAAATGCGATGGTTTGCTAGGTTTCCCCAGGTGCCGGCTGAGCTAGAGGCCAAAATCCACAGGTAAGCACTGTTTTCTATGAAAAAATTTGATGTGTCCACGTTGTGTTTTGGGCCGTTTCCTGTCGCGAGCGCTAGGCCTACCCACACAAGTGAGGTATCATTTTTATCGGGAGACGTGGGGGAACGCTGGGTGGAAGGAAATTTGTGGCTCCTCTCAGATTCCAGAACTTTCTGCCACAGAAATGTGAGGAACATGTGTTTTTTTAGCCACATTTTGAGGTTTGCAAAGGATTCTAGGTAACAGAACCTGGTCCGAGCCACACAAGTCACCCCATCTTGGATTCCCCTAGGTCTCTAGTTTTCAGAAATGCACAGGTTTGGTAGGTTTCCCTAGGTGGCGGCTGAGCTACAGGCCAAAATCTACAGGTAGGCACTTTGCAAAAAAACACCTCTGTTTTCCTTCAAAAATTTGGCTGTGTCCACGTTGCACTTTGGGGCGTTTCCTGTCGCGGGCGCTAGGCCTACCCATACAAGTGAGGTATCATTTTTATCGGGAGACGTGGGGGAACGCTGGGTCGAAGGAAATTTGTGGCTCCTTTCAGATTCCAGAACTTTTTGCCACAGAAATGTGAGGAACATGTGTTTTTTTAGCCAAATTTTGAGGTTTGCAAAGGATTCTGGGTAACAGAACCTGGTCCGAGCCACACAAGTCACCCCATCTTGGATTCCCCTAGCTCTAGTTTTCAGAAATGCACAGGTTTGGTAGGTTTCCCCAGGTGGCGGCTGAGCTACAGGCCAAAATCTACAGGTAGGCACTTTGCAAAAAACACCTCTGTTTTCCTTTAAAAATTTGGCTGTGTCCACGTTGCGCTTTGGGGCCTTTCCTGTCGCGGGCGCTAGGCCTACCCACACAAGTGAGGTATCATTTTTATCGGGAGACGTGGGGGAACGCTGGGTGGAAGGAATTTTGTGGCTCCTCTCAGATTCCAGAACTTTCTGCCACAGAAATGTGAGGAACATGTGTTTTTTTAGCCAAATTTTGAGGTTTGCAAAGGATTCTGGGTAACAGAACCTGGTCCGAGCCACACAAGTCACCCCATCTTGGATTCCCCTAGGTCTCTAGTTTTCAGAAATGCACAGGTTTGGTAGGTTTCCCTAGGTGGCGGCTGAGCTACAGGCCAAAATCTACAGGTAGGCACTTTGCAAAAAACACCTCTGTTTTCCTTCAAAAATTTGGCTGTGTCCACGTTGCGCTTTGGGGCGTTTCCTGTCGCGGGCGCTAGGCCTACCCACACAAGTGAGGTATAATTTTTATCAGGAGACATGGGGGAACGCTGGGTGGAAGGAAATTTGTGGCTCCTCTCAGATTCCAGAACTTTCTGCCACAGAAATGTGAGGAACATGTGTTTTTTTAGCCAAATTTTGAGGTTTGCAAAGGATTCTGGGTAACAGAACCTGGTCCGAGCCACACAAGTCACCCCATCTTGGATTCCCCTAGGTCTCTAGTTTTCAGAAATGCACAGGTTTGGTAGGTTTCCCTAGGTGGCGGCTGAGCTACAGGCCAAAATCTACAGGTAGGCACTATGCATAAAACACCTCTGTTTTCCTTCAAAAATTTGGCTGTGTCCACGTTGCGCTTTGGGGCGTTTCCTGTCGCGGGCGCTAGGCCTACCCACACAAGTGAGGTATAATTTTTATCGGGAGACGTGGGGGAACGCTGGGTGAAAGGAATTTTGTGGCTCCCGTCAGATTCCAGGACTTTCTGCCACAGAAATGTGAGGAACATGTGTTTTTTTAGCCAAATTTTGAGGTTTGCAAAGGATTCTGGGTAACAGAACCTGGACGGAGCCACACAAGTCACCCCATCTTGGATTCCCCTAGGTCTCTAGTTTTCAGAAATGCACAGGTTTGGTAGGTTTCCCTAGGTGGCGGCTGAGCTACAGGCCAAAATCTACAGGTAGGCACTTTGCAGAAAACACCTCTGTTTTCCTTAAAAAATTTGGCTGTGTCCACGTTGCGCTTTGGGGCATTTCCTGTCGCGGGCGCTAGGCCTACCCACACAAGTGAGGTATCATTTTCATCGGGAGACATGGGGGAACGCTGGGTGGAAGGAAATTTGTGGCTCCCCTCAGATTCCAGAACTTTCTGCCACAGAAATGTGAGGAACATGTGTTTTTTTAGCCAAATTTTGAGGTTTGCAAAGGATTCTGGGTAACAGAACCTGGTCCGAGCCACACAAGTCACCCCATCTTGGATTCTCCTAGGTCTCTAGTTTTCAGAAATGCATAGGTTTGGTAGCTTTCCCTAGGTGGCGGCTGAGCTACAGGCCAAAATCTACAGGTAGGCACTTTGCAGAAAACACCTCTGTTTTCCTTCAAAAATTTGGCTGTGTCCACGTTGCGCTTTGGGGCATTTCCTGTCACGGGCGCTAGGCCTACCCACACAAGTGAGGTATCATTTTCATCGGGAGACGTGCGGGAACGCTGGGTGGAAGGAAATTTGTGGCTCCTCTCAGATTCCAGAACGTTTTGCCACAGAAATGTGAGGAACATGTGTTTTTTTAGCCAAATTTTGAGGTTTGCAAAGGATTCTGGGTAACAGAACCTGGTCCGAGCCACACAAGTCACCCCATCTTGGATTCCCCTAGGTCTCTAGTTTTCAGAAATGCACAGGTTTGGTAGGTTTCCCTAGGTGGCGGCTGAGCTACAGGCCAAAATCTACAGGTAGGCACTTTGTAAAAAACACCTCTGTTTTCCTTCAAAAATTTGGCTGTGTCCACGTTGCGCTTTGGGGCGTTTCCTGTCGCGGGCGCTAGGCCTACCCACACAAGTGAGGTATCATTTTTATCGGGAGACGTGGGGGAACGCTGGGTGGAAGGAAATTTGTGGCTCCTCTCAGATTCCAGAACTTTCTGCCACAGAAATGTGAGGAATATGTGTTTTTTTAGCCACATTTTGAGGTTTGCAAAGGATTCTGGGTAATAGAACCTGGTCCGAGCCACACAAGTCACCCCATCTTGGATTCCCCTAGGTCTTTAGTTTTCAGAAATGCACAGGTTTGGTAGGTTTCCCTAGGTGGCGGCTGAGCTACAGGCCAAAATCTACAGGTAGGCACTTTGCAAAAAACACCTCTGTTTTCCTTCAAAAATTTGGCTGTGTCCACGTTGCGCTTTGGGGCGTATCCTGTCGCGGGCGCTAGGCCTACCCATACAAGTGAGGTATCATTTTTATCGGGAGACGTGGGGGAACGCTGGGTGGAAGGAAATTTGTCTCTCCTCTCAGATTCCAGAACTTTCTGCCACAGAAATGTGAGGAACATGTGTTTTTTAGCCAAATTTTGAGGTTTGCAAAGGATTCTGGGTAACAGAACCTGGTCCGAGCCACACAAGTCACCCCATCTTGGATTCCCCTAGCTCTAGTTTTCAGAAATGCACAGGTTTGGTAGGTTTCCCCAGGTGGCGGCTGAGCTACAGGCCAAAATCTACAGGTAGGCACTTTGCAAAAAACACCTCTGTTTTCCTTCAAAAATTTGGCTGTGTCCACGTTGCGCTTTGGGGCCTTTCCTGTCGCGGGTGCTAGGCCTACCCACACAAGTGAGGTATCATTTTTATCGGGAGACGTGGGGGAACGCTGGGTGGAAGGAAATTTGTGGCTCCTCTCAGATTCCAGAACTTTCTGCCACAGAAATGTGAGGAATATGTGTTTTTTTAGCCACATTTTGAGGTTTGCAAAGGATTCTGGGTAATAGAACCTGGTCCGAGCCACACAAGTCACCCCATCTTGGATTCCCCTAGGTCTCTAGTTCTCAGAAATGCACAGGTTTGGTAGGTTTCCTTAGGTGGCGGCTGAGCTACAGGCCAAAATCTACAGGTAGGCACTTTGCAGAAAACACCTCTGTTTTCCTTCAAAAATTTTGCTGTGTCCACGTTGCGCTTTGGGGCGTTTCCTGTCGCGGGCGCTAGGCCTACCCACACAAGTGAGGTATCATTTTCATCGGGAGACGTGCGGAAACGCTGGGTGGAAGGAAATTTGTGGCTCCTCTCAGATTCCAGAACGTTCTGCCACAGAAATGTGAGGAACATGTGTTTTTTTAGCCAAATTTTGAGTTTTGCAAAGGATTCTGGGTAACAGAACCTGGTCCGAGCCACACAAGTCACCCCATCTTGGATTCCCCTAGGTCTCTAGTTTTCAGAAATGCACAGGTTTGGTAGGTTTCCCTAGGTGGCGGCTGAGCTACAGGCCAAAATCTACAGGTAGGCACTTTGCAAAAAACACCTCTGTTTTCCTTCAAAAATTTGGCTGTGTCCACGTTGCGCTTTGGGGCGTTTCCTGTCGCGGGCGCTAGGCCAACCCACACAAGTGAGGTATCATTTTTATCGGGAGACGTGGGCGAACACTGGGTGGAAGGAAATTTCTGGCTCCTCTCAGATTCCAGAACTTTCTGCCACAGAAATGTGAGGAACATGTGTTTTTTTAGCCACATTTTGAGGTTTGCAAAGGATTCTGGGTAACAGAACCTGGTCCGAGCCACACAAGTCACCCCATCTTGGATTCCCCTAGGTCTTTAGTTTTCAGAAATGCACAGGTTCGGTTGGTTTCCCTAGGTGGCGGCTGAGCTACAGGCCAAAATCTACAGGTAGGCACTTTGCAAAAAACACCTCTGTTTTCCTTCAAAAATTTGGCTGTGTCCACGTTGCGCTTTGGGCCCTTTCCTGTCGCGGGCGCTAGGCCTACCCACACAAGTGAGGTATCATTTTTATCGGGAGACGTGGGGGAACGCTGGCTGGAAGGAATTTTGTGGCTCCTCTCAGATTCCAGAACTTTCTGCCACAGAAATGTGAGGAACATGTGTTTTTTTAGCCACATTTTGAGGTTTGCAAAGGATTCTGGGTAACAGAACCTGGTCCGAGCCCCACAAGTCACCCCATCTTGGATTCCCCTAGGTCTCTAGTTTTCAGAAATGCACAGGTTTGGTAGGTTTCCCTAGGTGGCGGCTGAGCTACAGGCCAAAATCTAGAGGTAGGCACTTTGCAAAAAACACCTCTGTTTTCCTTCAAAAATTTGGCTGTGTCCACGTTGCGCTTTGGGGAGTTTCCTGTCGCGGGCGCTAGGCCTACCCACACAAGTGAGGTATCATTTTTATCGGGAGACGTGGGGGAACGCTGGGTGAAGGAAATTTGTGGCTCCTCTCAGATTCCAGAACTTTCTGCCACAGAAATGTGAGGAACATGTTTTTTTTTTTGCCAAATTTTGAGGTTTGCAAAGGATTCTGGGTAACAGAACCTGGTCCGAGCCACACAAGTCACCCCATCTTGGATTCCCCTAGGTCTCTAGTTTTCAGAAATGCACAGGTTTGGTAGGTTTCCCTAGGTGGCGGCTGAGCTACAGGCCAAAATCTACAGGTAGGCACTTTGCAAAAAACACCTCTGTTTTCCTTCAAAAATTTGGCTGTGTCCACGTTGCGCTTTGGGGTGTTATCTGTCGCGGGCGCTAGGCCTACCCACACAAGTGAGGTATCATTTTTATCGGGAGACGTGGGGGAACGCTGGGTGGAAGGAAATTTGTGGCTCCTCTCAGATTCCAGAACTTTCTGCCACAGAAATGTGAGGAACATGTGTTTTTTTAGCCACATTTTGAGGTTTGCAAAGGATTCTGGGTAATAGAACCTGGTCCGAGCCACACAAGTCACCCCATCTTGGATTCCCCTAGGTCTTTAGTTTTCAGAAATGCACAGGTTTGGTAGGTTTCCCTAGGTGGCGGCTGAGCTACAGGCCAAAATCTACAGGTAGGCACTTTGCAAAAAACAGCTCTGTTTTCCTTCAAAAATTTGGCTGTGTCCACGTTGCGCTTTGGGGCGTTACCTGTCGCGGGCGCTAGGCCTACCCATACAAGTGAGGTATCATTTTTATCGGGAGACGTGGGGGAACGCTGGGTGGAAGGACATTTGTCTCTCCTCTCAGATTCCAGAACTTTCTGCCACAGAAATGTGAGGAACATGTGTTTTTTTAGCCAAATTTTGAGGTTTGCAAAGGATTCTGGGTAACAGAACCTGGTCCGAGCCACACAAGTCACCCCATCTTGGATTACCCTAGGTCTCTAGTTTTCAGAAATGCACAGGATTGGTAGGTTTACCTAGGTGGCGGCTGAGCTACAGGCCAAAATCTACAGGTAGGCACTTTGCAAAAAACACCTCTGTTTTCCTTCAAAAATTTGGCTGTGTCCACGTTGCGCTTTGGGGCGTTTCCTGTCGCGGGCGCTAGGCCTACCCACACAAGTGAGGTATCATTTTTATCGGGAGACGTGGGGGAACGCTGGGTGGAAGGAAATTTGTGGCTCCTCTCAGATTCCAGAACTTTCTGCCACAGAAATGTGAGGAACATGTGTTTTTTTAGCCACATTTTGAGGTTTGCAAAGGATTCTGGGTAACAGAACCTGGTCCGAGCCACACAAGTCACCCCATCTTGGATTCCCCTAGGTCTTTAGTTTTCAGAAAGGCACAGGTTTGGTAGGTTTCCCTAGGTGGCGGCTGAGCTACAGGCCAAAATCTACAGGTAGGCACTTTGCAAAAAACAGCTCTGTTTTCCTTCAAAAATTTGGCTGTGTCCACGTTGCGCTTTGGGGCGTTTCCTGTCGCGGGCGCTAGGCCTACCCATACAAGTGAGGTATCATTTTTATCGGGAGACGTGGGGGAACGCTGGGTGGAAGGAAATTTGTCTCTCCTCTCAGATTCCAGAACTTTCTGCCACAGAAATGTGAGGAACATGTGTTTTTTTAGACAAATTTTGAGGTTTGCAAAGGATTCTGGGTAACAGAACCTGGTCCGAGCCACACAAGTCACCCCATCTTGGATTCCCCTAGGTCTCTAGTTTTCAGAAATGCACAGGTTTGGTAGGTTTCCCTAGGTGGCGGCTGAGCTACAGGCCAAAATCTACAGGTAGGCACTTTGCAAAAAACACCTCTATTTTCCTTCAAAAATGTGGCTGTGTCCACGTTGCGCTTTGGGCCCTTTCCTGTCGCGGGCGCTAGGCCTACCCACACAAGTGAGGTATCATTTTTATCGGGAGACGTGGGGGAACGCTGGGTGGAAGGAATTTTGTGGCTCCTCTCAGATTCCAGAACTTTCTGCCACAGAAATGTGAGGAACATGTGTTTTTTTAGCCAAATTTTGAGGTTTGCAAAGGATTCTGGGTAACAGAACCTGGTCCGAGCCACACAAGTCACCCCATCTTGGATTCCCCTAGGTCTCTAGTTTTCAGAAATGTACAGGTTTGGTAGGTTTCCCTAGGTGGCGGCTGAGCTACAGGCCAAAATCTACAGGTAGGCACTTTGCAAAAAACACCTCTGTTTTCCTTCAAAAATTTGGCTGTGTCCACATTGCGCTTTGGGGCGTTTCCTGTCGCGGGCGCTAGGCCTACCCACACAAGTGAGGTATCATTTTTATCGGGAGACGTGGGGGAACGCTGGGTGAAGGAAATTTGTGGCTCCTCTCAGATTCCAGAACTTTCTGCCACAGAAATGTGAGGAACATGTGTTTTTTTAGCCAAATTTTGAGGTTTGCAAAGGATTCTGGGTAAGAGAACCTGGTCCAAGCCACACAAGTCACCCCATCTTGGATTCCCCTAGGTCTCTAGTTTTCAGAAATGCACAGGTTTGGTAGGTTTCCCTAGGTGGCGGCTGAGCTACAGGCCAAAATCTACAGGTAGGCACTTTGCAAAAAACACCTCTGTTTTCCTTCAAAAATTTGGCTGTGTCCACGTTGCACTTTGGGGCGTTTCCTGTCGCGGGCGCTAGGCCTACCCACACAAGTGAGGTATCATTTTTATCGGAGACGTGGGGGAACGCTGGGTGGAAGGAAATTTGTGGCTCCCCTCAGATTCCAGAACTTTCTGCAACAGAAATGTGAGGAACATGTGTTTTTTTAGCCAAATTTTGAGGTTTGCAAAGGATTCTGGGTAACAGAACCTGGTCCGAGCCACACAAGTCACCCCATCTTGGATTCCCCTAGGTCTCTAGTTTTCAGAAATGCACAGGTTTGGTAGGTTTCCCTAGGTGGCGGCTGAGCTACAGACCAAAATCTACAGGTAGGCACTTTGCAGAAAACACCTCTGTTTTCCTTCAAAAATTTGGCTGTGTCCACGTTGCGCTTTGGGGCGTTTCCTGTCGCGGGCGCTAGGCCTACCCACACAAGTGAGGTATCATTTTTATCGGGAGACGTGGGGGAACGCTGGGTGAAGGAAATTTGTGGCTCCTCTCAGATTCCAGAACTTTCTGCCACAGAAATGTGAGGAACATGTGTTTTTTTAGCCAAAGTTTGAGGTTTGCAAAGGATTCTGGGTAACAGAACCTGGTCCGAGCCACACAAGTCACCCCATCTTGGATTCCCCTAGGTCTCTAGTTTTCAGAAATGCACAGGTTTGGTAGATTTCCCTAGGTGGCGGCTGAGCTACAGGCCAAAATCTACAGGTAGGCACTTTGCAAAAAACACCTCTGTTTTCCTTCAAAAATTTGGCTGTGTCCACGTTGCGCTTTGGGGCGTTTCCTGTCGCGGGCGCTAGGCCTACCCACACAAGTGAGGTATCATTTTTATCGGGAGACGGGGGGGAACGCTGGGTGGAAGGACATTTGTGGCTCCTCTCAGATTCCAGAACTTTCTGCCACAGAAATGTGAGGAACATGTGTTTTTTTAGCCACATTTTGAGGTTTGCAAAGGATTCTGGGTAACAGAACCTGGTCCGAGCCACACAAGTCACCCCATCTTGGATTCCCCTAGGTCTTTAGTTTTCAGAAATGCACAGGTTTGGTAGGTTTCCCTAGGTGGCGACTGAGCTACAGGCCAAAATCTACAGGTAGGCACTTTGCAAAAAACAGCTCTGTTTTCCTTCAAAAATTTGGCTGTGTCCACGTTGCGCTTTGGGGCGTTTCCTGTCGCGGGCGCTAGGCCTACCCATACAAGTGAGGTATCATTTTTATCGGGAGACGTGGGGGAACGCTGGGTGGAAGGAAATTTGTCTCTCCTGTCAGATTCCAGAACTTTCTGCCACAGAAATGTGAGGAACATGTGTTTTTTTAGCCAAATTTTGAGGTTTGCAAAGGATTCTGGGTAACAGAACCTGGTCCGAGCCACACAAGTCACCCCATCTTGGATTCCCCTAGGTCTCTAGTTTTCAGAAATGCACAGGTTTGGTAGGTTTCCCTAGGTGGCGGCTGAGCTACAGGCCAAAATCTAGAGGTAGGCACTTTGCAAAAAACACCTCTGTTTTCCATCAAAAATTTGGCTGTGTCCACGTTGCGCTTTGGGCCCTTTCCTGTCGCGGGCGCTAGGCCTACCCACACAAGTGAGGTATCATTTTTATCGGGAGACGTGGGGGAACGCTGGGTGGAAGGAATTTTGTGGCTCCTCTCAGATTCCAGAACTTTCTGCCACAGAAATGTGAGGAACATGTGTTTTTTTAGCCAAATTTTGAGGTTTGCAAAGGATTCTGGGTAACAGAACCTGGTCCGAGCCACACAAGTCACCCCATCTTGGATTCCCCTAGGTCTCTAGTTTTCAGAAATGCACAGGTTTGGTAGGTTTCCCTAGGTGGCGGCTGAGCTACAGGCCAAAATCTACAGGTAGGCACTTTGCAAAAAACACCTCTGTTTTCCTTCAAAAATTTGGCTGTGTCCACATTGCGCTTTGGGGCGTTTCCTGTCGCGGGCGCTAGGCCTACCCACACAAGTGAGGTATCATTTTTATCGGGAGACGTGGGGGAACGCTGGGTGAAGGAAATTTGTGGCTCCTCTCAGATTCCAGAACTTTCTGCCACAGAAATGTGAGGAACATGTGTTTTTTTAGCCAAATTTTGAGGTTTGCAAAGGATTCTGGGTAAGAGAACCTGGTCCAAGCCACACAAGTCACCCCATCTTGGATTCCCCTAGGTCTCTAGTTTTCAGAAATGCACAGGTTTGGTAGGTTTCCCTAGGTGGCGGCTGAGCTACAGGCCAAAATCTACAGGTAGGCACTTTGCAAAAAACACCTCTGTTTTCCTTCAAAAATTTGGCTGTGTCCACGTTGCGCTTTGGGGCGTTTCCTGTCGCGGGCGCTAGGCCTACCCACACAAGTGAGGTATAATTTTTATCGGAGACGTGGGGGAACGCTGGGTGGAAGGAAATTTGTGGCTCCCCTCAGATTCCAGAACTTTCTGCAACAGAAATGTGAGGAACATGTGTTTTTTTAGCCAAATTTTGAGGTTTGCAAAGGATTCTGGGTAACAGAACCTGGTCCGAGCCACACAAGTCACCCCATCTTGGATTCCCCTAGGTCTCTAGTTTTCAGAAATGCACAGGTTTGGTAGGTTTCCCTAGGTGGCGGCTGAGCTACAGGCCAAAATCTACAGGTAGGCTCTTTGCAGAAAACACCTCTGTTTTCCTTCAAAAATTTGGCTGTGTCCACGTTGCGCTTTGGGGCGTTTCCTGTCGCGGGCGCTAGGCCTTCCCACACAAGTGAGGTATCATTTTTATCGGGAGACGTGGGGGAACGCTGGGTGAAGGAAATTTGTGGCTCCTCTCAGATTCCAGAACTTTCTGCCACAGAAATGTGAGGAACATGTGTTTTTTTAGCCAAATTTTGAGGTTTGCAAAGGATTCTGGGTAACAGAACCTGGTCCGAGCCACACAAGTCACCCCATCTTGGATTCCCCTAGGTCTCTAGTTTTCAGAAATGCACAGGTTTGGTAGGTTTCCCTAGGTGGCGGCTGAGCTACAGGCCAAAATCTACAGGTAGGCACTTTGCAAAAAACACCTCTGTTTTCCTTCAAAAATTTGGCTGTGTCCACGTTGCGCTTTGGGGCGTTTCCTGTCGCGGGCGCTAGGCCTACCCACACAAGTGAGGTATCATTTTTATCGGGAGACGGGGGGGAACGCTGGGTGGAAGGAAATTTGTGGCTCCTCTCAGATTCCAGAACGTTCTGCCACAGAAATGTGAGGAACATGTGTTTTTTTTGCCACATTTTGAGGTTTGCAAAGGATTCTGGGTAACAGAACCTGGTCCGAGCCACACAAGTCACCCCATCTTGGATTCCCCTTTGTCTCTAGTTTTCAGAAATGCACAGGTTTGGTAGGTTTCCCTAGGTGGCGGCTGAGCTACAGGCCAAAACCTACAGGTAGGCACTTTGCAAAAAACACCTCTGTTTTCCTTCAAAAATTTGGCTGTTTCCACGTTGCACTTTGGGGCGTTTCCTGTCGCGGGTGCTAGGCCAACCCACACAAGTGAGGTATCATTTTCATCGGGAGACGGTCGGAAACGCTGGGTGGAAGGAAATTTGTGGCTCCTCTCAGATTCCAGAACGTTCTGCCACAGAAATGTGAGGAACATGTGTTTTTTTAGCCAAATTTTTAGGTTTGCAAAGGATTCTGGGTAACAGAACCTGGTCCGAGCCACACAAGTCACCCCATCTTGGATTCCCCTAGGTCTCTAGTTTTCAGAAATGCACAGGTTTGGTAGGTTTCCCTAGGTGGCGGCTGAGCTACAGGCCAAAATCTACAGGTAGGCACTTTGCAAAAAACACCTCTGTTTTCCTTCAAAAATTTGGCTGTGTCCACATTGCGCTTTGGGGCGTTTCCTGTCACGGGCGCTAGGCCTACCCACACAAGTGAGGTATCATTTTTATCGGGAGACGTGGGGGAACGCTGGGTGAAGGAAATTTGTGGCTCCTCTCAGATTCCAGAACTTTCTGCCACAGAAATGTGAGGAACATGTGTTTTTTTAGCCAAATTTTGAGGTTTGCAAAGGATTCTGGGTAAGAGAACCTGGTCCAAGCCACACAAGTCACCCCATCTTGGATTCCCCTAGGTCTCTAGTTTTCAGAAATGCACAGGTTTGGTAGGTTTCCCTTGGTGGCGGCTGAGCTACAGGCCAAAATCTACAGGTAGGCACTTTGCAAAAAACACCTCTGTTTTCCTTCAAAAATTTGGCTGTGTCCACGTTGCACTTTGGGGCGTTTCCTGTCGCGGGCGCTAGGCCTACCCACACAAGTGAGGTATCATTTTTATCGGAGACGTGGGGGAACGCTGGGTGGAAGGAAATTTGTGGCTCCCCTCAGATTCCAGAACTTTCTGCAACAGAAATGTGAGGAACATGTGTTTTTTTAGCCAAATTTTGAGGTTTGCAAAGGATTCTGGGTAACAGAACCTGGTCCGAGCCACACAAGTCACCCCATCTTGGATTCCCCTAGGTCTCTAGTTTTCAGAAATGCACAGGTTTGGTAGGTTTCCCTAGGTGGCGGCTGAGCTACAGACCAAAATCTACAGGTAGGCACTTTGCAGAAAACACCTCTGTTTTCCTTCAAAAATTTGGCTGTGTCCACGTTGCGCTTTGGGGCGTTTCCTGTCGCGGGCGCTAGGCCTACCCACACAAGTGAGGTATCATTTTTATCGGGAGACGTGGGGGAACGCTGGGTGAAGGAATTTTGTGGCTCCTCTCAGATTCCAGAACTTTCTGCCACAGAAATGTGAGGAACATGTGTTTTTTTAGCCAAAGTTTGAGGTTTGCAAAGGATTCTGGGTAACAGAACCTGGTCCGAGCCACACAAGTCACCCCATCTTGGATTCCCCTAGGTCTCTAGTTTTCAGAAATGCACAGGTTTGGTAGGTTTCCCTAGGTGGCGGCTGAGCTACAGGCCAAAATCTACAGGTAGGCACTTTGCAAAAAACACCTCTGTTTTCCTTCAAAAATTTGGCTGTGTCCACGTTGCGCTTTGGGGCGTTTCCTGTCGCGGGCGCTAGGCCTACCCACACAAGTGAGGTATCATTTTTATCGGGAGACGGGGGGGAACGCTGGGTGGAAGGACATTTGTGGCTCCTCTCAGATTCCAGAACTTTCTGCCACAGAAATGTGAGGAACATGTGTTTTTTTAGCCACATTTTGAGGTTTGCAAAGGATTCTGGGTAACAGAACCTGGTCCGAGCCACACAAGTCACCCCATCTTGGATTCCCCTAGGTCTTTAGTTTTCAGAAATGCACAGGTTTGGTAGGTTTCCCTAGGTGGCGGCTGAGCTACAGGCCAAAATCTACAGGTAGGCACTTTGCAAAAAACACCTCTGTTTTCCTTCAAAAATTTGGCTGTGTCCACGTTGCGCTTTGGGGCGTTTCCTGTCGCGGGCGCTAGGCCTACCCACACAAGTGAGGTATCATTTTTATCGGGAGACGTGGGGGAACGCTGGGTGAAGGAATTTTGTGGCTCCTCTCAGATTCCAAAACTTTCTGCCACAGAAATGTGAGGAACATGTGTTTTTTTAGCCAAAGTTTGAGGTTTGCAAAGGATTCTGGGTAACAGAACCTGGTCCGAGCCACACAAGTCACCCCATCTTGGATTCCCCTAGGTCTCTAGTTTTCAGAAATGCACAGGTTTGGTAGGTTTCCCTAGGTGGCGGCTGAGCTACAGGCCAAAATCTACAGGTAGGCACTTTGCAAAAAACACCTCTGTTTTCCTTCAAAAATTTGGCTGTGTCCACGTTGCGCTTTGGGGCGTTTCCTGTCGCGGGCGCTAGGCCTACCCACACAAGTGAGGTATCATTTTTATCGGGAGACGGGGGGGAACGCTGGGTGGAAGGACATTTGTGGCTCCTCTCAGATTCCAGAACTTTCTGCCACAGAAATGTGAGGAACATGTGTTTTTTTAGCCACATTTTGAGGTTTGCAAAGGATTCTGGGTAACAGAACCTGGTCCGAGCCACACAAGTCACCCCATCTTGGATTCCCCTAGGTCTTTAGTTTTCAGAAATGCACAGGTTTGGTAGGTTTCCCTAGGTGGCGACTGAGCTACAGGCCAAAATCTACAGGTAGGCACTTTGCAAAAAACAGCTCTGTTTTCCTTCAAAAATTTGGCTGTGTCCACGTTGCGCTTTGGGGCGTTTCCTGTCGCGGGCGCTAGGCCTACCCATACAAGTGAGGTATCATTTTTATCGGGAGACGTGGGGGAACGCTGGGTGGAAGGAAATTTGTCTCTCCTGTCAGATTCCAGAACTTTCTGCCACAGAAATGTGAGGAACATGTGTTTTTTTAGCCAAATTTTGAGGTTTGCAAAGGATTCTGGGTAACAGAACCTGGTCCGAGCCACACAAGTCACCCCATCTTGGATTCCCCTAGGTCTCTAGTTTTCAGAAATGCACAGGTTTGGTAGGTTTCCCTAGGTGGCGGCTGAGCTACAGGCCAAAATCTAGAGGTAGGCACTTTGCAAAAAACACCTCTGTTTTCCATCAAAAATTTGGCTGTGTCCACGTTGCGCTTTGGGCCCTTTCCTGTCGCGGGCGCTAGGCCTACCCACACAAGTGAGGTATCATTTTTATCGGGAGACGTGGGGGAACGCTGGGTGGAAGGAATTTTGTGGCTCCTCTCAGATTCCAGAACTTTCTGCCACAGAAATGTGAGGAACATGTGTTTTTTTAGCCAAATTTTGAGGTTTGCAAAGGATTCTGGGTAACAGAACCTGGTCCGAGCCACACAAGTCACCCCATCTTGGATTCCCCTAGGTCTCTAGTTTTCAGAAATGCACAGGTTTGGTAGGTTTCCCTAGGTGGCGGCTGAGCTACAGGCCAAAATCTACAGGTAGGCACTTTGCAAAAAACACCTCTGTTTTCCTTCAAAAATTTGGCTGTGTCCACATTGCGCTTTGGGGCGTTTCCTGTCGCGGGCGCTAGGCCTACCCACACAAGTGAGGTATCATTTTTATCGGGAGACGTGGGGGAACGCTGGGTGAAGGAAATTTGTGGCTCCTCTCAGATTCCAGAACTTTCTGCCACAGAAATGTGAGGAACATGTGTTTTTTTAGCCAAATTTTGAGGTTTGCAAAGGATTCTGGGTAAGAGAACCTGGTCCAAGCCACACAAGTCACCCCATCTTGGATTCCCCTAGGTCTCTAGTTTTCAGAAATGCACAGGTTTGGTAGGTTTCCCTAGGTGGCGGCTGAGCTACAGGCCAAAATCTACAGGTAGGCACTTTGCAAAAAACACCTCTGTTTTCCTTCAAAAATTTGGCTGTGTCCACGTTGCGCTTTGGGGCGTTTCCTGTCGCGGGCGCTAGGCCTACCCACACAAGTGAGGTATAATTTTTATCGGAGACGTGGGGGAACGCTGGGTGGAAGGAAATTTGTGGCTCCCCTCAGATTCCAGAACTTTCTGCAACAGAAATGTGAGGAACATGTGTTTTTTTAGCCAAATTTTGAGGTTTGCAAAGGATTCTGGGTAACAGAACCTGGTCCGAGCCACACAAGTCACCCCATCTTGGATTCCCCTAGGTCTCTAGTTTTCAGAAATGCACAGGTTTGGTAGGTTTCCCTAGGTGGCGGCTGAGCTACAGGCCAAAATCTACAGGTAGGCTCTTTGCAGAAAACACCTCTGTTTTCCTTCAAAAATTTGGCTGTGTCCACGTTGCGCTTTGGGGCGTTTCCTGTCGCGGGCGCTAGGCCTTCCCACACAAGTGAGGTATCATTTTTATCGGGAGACGTGGGGGAACGCTGGGTGAAGGAAATTTGTGGCTCCTCTCAGATTCCAGAACTTTCTGCCACAGAAATGTGAGGAACATGTGTTTTTTTAGCCAAATTTTGAGGTTTGCAAAGGATTCTGGGTAACAGAACCTGGTCCGAGCCACACAAGTCACCCCATCTTGGATTCCCCTAGGTCTCTAGTTTTCAGAAATGCACAGGTTTGGTAGGTTTCCCTAGGTGGCGGCTGAGCTACAGGCCAAAATCTACAGGTAGGCACTTTGCAAAAAACACCTCTGTTTTCCTTCAAAAATTTGGCTGTGTCCACGTTGCGCTTTGGGGCGTTTCCTGTCGCGGGCGCTAGGCCTACCCACACAAGTGAGGTATCATTTTTATCGGGAGACGGGGGGGAACGCTGGGTGGAAGGAAATTTGTGGCTCCTCTCAGATTCCAGAACGTTCTGCCACAGAAATGTGAGGAACATGTGTTTTTTTTGCCACATTTTGAGGTTTGCAAAGGATTCTGGGTAACAGAACCTGGTCCGAGCCACACAAGTCACCCCATCTTGGATTCCCCTTTGTCTCTAGTTTTCAGAAATGCACAGGTTTGGTAGGTTTCCCTAGGTGGCGGCTGAGCTACAGGCCAAAACCTACAGGTAGGCACTTTGCAAAAAACACCTCTGTTTTCCTTCAAAAATTTGGCTGTTTCCACGTTGCGCTTTGGGGCGTTTCCTGTCGCGGGTGCTAGGCCAACCCACACAAGTGAGGTATCATTTTCATCGGGAGACGGTCGGAAACGCTGGGTGGAAGGAAATTTGTGGCTCCTCTCAGATTCCAGAACGTTCTGCCACAGAAATGTGAGGAACATGTGTTTTTTTAGCCAAATTTTTAGGTTTGCAAAGGATTCTGGGTAACAGAACCTGGTCCGAGCCACACAAGTCACCCCATCTTGGATTCCCCTAGGTCTCTAGTTTTCAGAAATGCACAGGTTTGGTAGGTTTCCCTAGGTGGCGGCTGAGCTACAGGCCAAAATCTACAGGTAGGCACTTTGCAAAAAACACCTCTGTTTTCCTTAAAAAATTTGGCTGTGTCCACGTTGCGCTTTGGGGCGTTTCCTGTCGCGGGCGCTAGGCCAACCCACACAAGTGAGGTATCATTTTTATCGGGAGACGTGGGGGAACGCTGGGTGGAAGGATATTTGTGGCTCCTCTCAGATTCCAGAACTTTCTGCCACAGAAATGTGAGGAACATGTGTTTTTTTAGCCAAATTTTGAGGTTTGCAAAGGATTCTGGGTAAGAGAACCTGGTCCAAGCCACACAAGTCACCCCATCTTAGATTCCCCTAGGTCTCTAGTTTTCAGAAATGCACAGGTTTGGTAGGTTTCCCTAGGTGGCGGCTGAGCTACAGGCCAAAATCTACAGGTAGGCACTTTGCAAAAAACACCTCTGTTTTCCTTCAAAAATTTGGCTGTGTCCACGTTGCGCTTTGGGGCGTTTCCTGTCGCGGGCGCTAGGCCTACCCACACAAGTGAGGTATCATTTTTATCGGGAGACGTGGGGGAACGCTGGGTGAAGGAAATTTGTGGCTCCTCTCAGATTCCAGAACTTTCTGCCACAGAAATGTGAGGAACATGTGTTTTTTTAGCCAAATTTTGAGGTTTGCAAAGGATTCTGGGTAACAGAACCTGGTCCGAGCCACACAAGTCACCCCATCTTGGATTCCCCTATGTCTCTAGTTTTCAGAAATGCACAGGTTTGGTAGGTTTCCCTAGGTGGCGGCTGAGCTACAGGCCAAAACCTACAGGTAGGCACTTTGCAAAAAACACCTCTGTTTTCCTTCAAAAATTTGGCTGTTTCCACGTTGCGCTTTGGGGCGTTTCCTGTCGCAGGTGCTAGGCCAACCCACACAAGTGAGGTATCATTTTCATCGGGAGACGGTCGGAAACGCTGGGTGGAAGGAAATTTGTGGCTCCTCTCAGATTCCAGAACGTTCTGCCACAGAAATGTGAGGAACATGTGTTTTTTTAGCCAAATTTTTAGGTTTGCAAAGGATTCTGGGTAACAGAACCTGGTCCGAGCCACACAAGTCACCCCATCTTGGATTCCCCTAGGTCTCTAGTTTTCAGAAATGCACAGGTTTGGTAGGTTTCCCTAGGTGGCGGCTGAGCTACAGGCCAAAATCTACAGGTAGGCACTTTGCAAAAAACACCTCTGTTTTCCTTCAAAAATTTGGCTGTGTCCACGTTGCGCTTTGGGGCGTTTCCTGTCGCGGGCGCTAGGCCAACCCACACAAGTGAGGTATCATTTTTATCGGGAGACGTGGGGGAACGCTGGGTGGAAGGATATTTGTGGTCCTCTCAGATTCCAGAACTTTCTGCCACAGAAATGTGAGGAACGTGTGTTTTTTTAGCCACATTTTGAGGTTTGCAAAGGATTCTGGGTAACAGAACCTGGTCCGAGCCACACAAGTCACCCCATCTTGGATTCCCCTAGGTCTTTAGTTTTCAGAAATGCACAGGTTTGGTAGGTTTCCCTAGGTGGCGGCTAAGCTACAGGCCAAAATCTACAGGTTGGCACTTTGCAAAAAACACCTCTGTTTTCCTTCAAAAATTTGGCTGTGTCCACGTTGCGCTTTGGGCCCTTTCCTGTCGCGGGCGCTAGGCCTACCCACACAAGTGAGGTATCATTTTGTATCGGGAGACGTGGGGGAACGCTGGGTGGAAGGAATTTTGTGGCTCCTCTCAGATTCCAGAACTTTCTGCCACAGAAATGTGAGGAACATGTGTTTTTTTAGCCAAATTTTGAGGTTTGCAAAGGATTCTGGGTAAGAGAACCTGGTCCAAGCCAACCAAGTCACCCCATCTTGGATTCCCCTAGGTCTCTAGTTTTCAGAAATGCACAGGTTTGGTAGGTTTCCCTAGGTGGCGGCTGAGCTACAGGCCAAAATCTACAGGTAGGCACTTTGCAAAAAACACCTCTGTTTTCCTTAAAAAATTTGGCTGTGTCCACGTTGCGCTTTGGGGCGTTTCCTGTCGCGGGCGCTAGGCCTACCCACACAAGTGAGGTATCATTTTTATCGGAGACGTGGGGGAACGCTGGGTGGAAGGAAATTTGTGGCTCCCCTCAGATTCCAGAACTTTCTGCAACAGAAATGTGAGGAACATGTGTTTTTTTAGCCAAATTTTGAGGTTTGCAAAGGATTCTGGGTAACAGAACCTGGTCCGAGCCACACAAGTCACCCCATCTTGGATTCCCCTAGGTCTCTAGTTTTCAGAAATGCACAGGTTTGGTAGGTTTCCCTAGGTGGCGGCTGAGCTACAGGCCAAAATCTACAGGTAGGCACTTTGCAGAAAACACCTCTGTTTTCCTTCAAAAATTTGGCTGTGTCCACGGTGCGCTTTGGGGCGTTTCCTGTCGCGGGCGCTAGGCCTACCCACACAAGTGAGGTATCATTTTTATCGGGAGACGTGGGGGAACGCTGGGTGAAGGAAATTTGTGGCTCCTCTCAGATTCCAGAACTTTCTGCCACAGAAATGTGAGGAACATGTGTTTTTTTAGCCAAATTTTGAGGTTTGCAAAGGATTCTGGGTAACAGAACCTGGTCCGAGCCACACAAGTCACCCCATCTTGGATTCCCCTAGGTCTCTAGTTTTCAGAAATGCACAGGTTTGGTAGGTTTCCCTAGGTGGCGGCTGAGCTACAGGCCAAAATCTACAGGTAGGCACTTTGCAAAAAACACCTCTGTTTTCCTTAAAAAATTTGGCTGTGTCCACGTTGCGCTTTGGGGCGTTTCCTGTCGCGGGTGCTAGGCCAACCCACACAAGTGAGGTATCATTTTCATCGGGAGACGTGCGGAAACGCTGGGTGGAAGGAAATTTGTGGCTCCTCTCAGATTCCAGAACGTTCTGCCACAGAAATGTGAGGAACATGTGTTTTTTTAGCCAAATTTTTAGGTTTGCAAAGAATTCTGGGTAACAGAACCTGGTCCGAGCCACACAAGTCACCCCATCTTGGATTCCCCTAGGTCTCTAGTTTACAGAAATGCACAGGTTTGGTAGGTTTCCCTAGGTGGCGGCTGAGCTACAGGCCAAAATCTACAGGTAGGCACTTTGCAAAAAACACCTCTGTTTTCCTTCAAAAATTTGGCTGTGTCCACGTTGCGCTTTGGGGCGTTTCCTGTCGCGGGCGCTAGGCCTACCCACACAAGTGAGGTATCATTTTTATCGGGAGACGGGGGGGAACGCTGGGTGGAAGGAAATTTGTGGCTCCTCTCAGATTCCAGAACGTTCTGCCACAGAAATGTGAGGAACATGTGTTTTTTTTGCCACATTTTGAGGTTTGCAAAGGATTCTGGGTAACAGAACCTGGTCCGAGCCACACAAGTCACCCCATCTTGGATTCCCCTATGTCTCTAGTTTTCAGAAATGCACAGGTTTGGTAGGTTTCCCTAGGTGGCGGCTGAGCTACAGGCCAAAACCTACAGGTAGGCACTTTGCAAAAAACACCTCTGTTTTCCTTCAAAAATTTGGCTGTTTCCACGTTGCGCTTTGGGGCGTTTCCTGTCGCGGGTGCTAGGCCAACCCACACAAGTGAGGTATCATTTTCATCGGGAGACGGTCGGAAACGCTGGGTGGAAGGAAATTTGTGGCTCCTCTCAGATTCCAGAACGTTCTGCCACAGAAATGTGAGGAACATGTGTTTTTTTAGCCAAATTTTTAGGTTTGCAAAGGATTCTGGGTAACAGAACCTGGTCCGAGCCACACAAGTCACCCCATCTTGGATTCCCCTAGGTCTCTAGTTTTCAGAAATGCACAGGTTTGGTAGGTTTCCCTAGGTGGCGGCTGAGCTACAGGCCAAAATCTACAGGTAGGCACTTTGCAAAAAACACCTCTGTTTTCCTTCAAAAATTTGGCTGTGTCCACGTTGCGCTTTGGGGCGTTTCCTGTCGCGGGCGCTAGGCCAACCCACACAAGTGAGATATCATTTTTATCGGGAGACGTGGGGGAACGCTGGGTGGAAGGATATTTGTGGCTCCTCTCAGATTCCAGAACTTTCTGCCACAGAAATGTGAGGAACATGTGTTTTTTTAGCCACATTTTGAGGTTTGCAAAGGATTCTGGGTAACAGAACCTGGTCCGAGCCACACAAGTCACCCCATCTTGGATTCCCCTAGGTCTTTAGTTTTCAGAAATGCACAGGTTTGGTAGGTTTCCATAGGTGGCGGCTGAGCTACAGGCCAAAATCTACAGGTAGGCACTTTGCAAAAAACACCTCTGTTTTCCTTCAAAAATTTGGCTGTGTCCACGTTGCGCTTTGGGCCCTTTCCTGTCGCGGGCGCTAGGCCTACCCACACAAGTGAGGTATCATTTTGTATCGGGAGACGTGGGGGAACGCTGGGTGGAAGGAATTTTGTGGCTCCTCTCAGATTCCAGAACTTTCTGCCACAGAAATGTGAGGAACATGTGTTTTTTTAGCCAAATTTTGAGGTTTGCAAAGGATTCTGGGTAAGAGAACCTGGTCCAAGCCACACAAGTCACCCCATCTTGGATTCCCCTAGGTCTCTAGTTTTCAGAAATGCACAGGTTTGGTAGGTTTCCCTAGGTGGCGGACTGAGCTACAGGCCAAAATCTACAGGTAGGCACTTTGCAAAAAACACCTCTGTTTTCCTTCAAAAATTTGGCTGTGTCCACGTTGCGCTTTGGGGCGTTTCCTGTTGCGGGCGCTAGGCCTACCCACACAAGTGAGGTATCATTTTTATCGGAGACGTGGGGGATCGCTGGGTGGAAGGAAATTTGTGGCTCCCCTCAGATTCCAGAACTTTCTGCAACAGAAATGTGAGGAACATGTGTTTTTTTAGCCAAATTTTGAGGTTTGCAAAGGATTCTGCGTAACAGAACCTGGTCCGAGCCACACAAGTCACCCCATCTTGGATTCCCCTAGGTCTCTAGTTTTCAGAAATGCACAGGTTTGGTAGGTTTCCCTAGGTGGCGGCTGAGCTACAGGCCAAAATCTACAGGTAGGCACTTTGCAGAAAACACCTCTGTTTTCCTTCAAAAATTTGGCTGTGTCCACGTTGCGCTTTGGGGCGTTTCCTGTCGCGGGCGCTAGGCCTACCCACACAAGTGAGGTATCATTTTTATCGGGAGACGTGGGGGAACGCTGGGTGAAGGAAATTTGTGGCTCCTCTCAGATTCCAGAACTTTCTGCCACAGAAATGTGAGGAACATGTGTTTTTTTAGCCAAATTTTGAGGTTTGCAAAGGATTCTGGGTAACAGAACCTGGTCCGAGCCACACAAGTCACCCCATCTTGGATTCCCCTAGGTCTCTAGTTTTCAGAAATGCACAGGTTTGGTAGGTTTCCCTAGGTGGCGGCTGAGCTACAGGCCAAAATCTACAGGTAGGCACTTTGCAAAAAACACCTCTGTTTTCCTTCAAAAATTTGGCTGTGTCCACGTTGCGCTTTGGGGCGTTTCCTGTCGCGGGTGCTACGCCAACCCACACAAGTGAGGTATCATTTTCATCGGGAGACGTGCGGAAACGCTGGGTGGAAGGAAATTTGTGGCTCCTCTCAGATTCCAGAACGTTCTGCCACAGAAATGTGAGGAACATGTGTTTTTTTAGCCAAATTTTTAGGTTTGCAAAGGATTCTGGGTAACAGAACCTGGTCCGAGCCACACAAGTCACCCCATCTTGGATTCCCCTAGGTCTCTAGTTTTCAGAAATGCACAGGTTTGGTAGGTTTCCCTAGGTGGCGGCTGAGCTACAGGCCAAAATCTACAGGTAGGCACTTTGCAAAAAACACCTCTGTTTTCCTTCAAAAATTTGGCTGTGTCCACGTTGCGCTTTGGGGCGTTTCCTGTCGCGGGCGCTAGGCCAACCCACACAAGTGAGGTATCATTTTTATCGGGAGACGTGGGGGAACCCTGGGTGGAAGGAAATTTGTGGCTCCTCTCAGATTCCAGAACGTTCTGCCACAGAAATGTGAGGAACATGTGTTTTTTTAGCCAAATTTTGAGGTTTGCAAAGGATTCTGGGTAACAGAACCTGGTCCGAGCCACACAAGTCACCCCATCTTGGATTCCCCTAGGTCTCTAGTTTTCAGAAATGCACAGGTATGGTAGGTTTCCCTAGGTGGCGGCTGAGCTACAGGCCAAAATCTACAGGTAGGCACTTTGCAAAAAACACCTCTGTTTTCCTTCAAAAATTTGGCTGTGTCCACGTTGCGCTTTGGGGCGTTTCCTGTCGCGGGTGCTAGGCCAACCCACACAAGTGAGGTATCATTTTCATCGGGAGACGTGCGGAAACGCTGGGTGGAAGGAAATTTGTGGCTCCTCAGATTCCAGAACGTTCTGCCACAGAAATGTGAGGAACATGTGTTTTTTTAGCCAAATTTTTAGGTTTGCAAAGGATTCTGGGTAACAGAACCTGGTCCGAGCCACACAAGTCACCCCATCTTGGATTCCCCTAGGTCTCTAGTTTTCAGAAATGCACAGGTTTGGTAGGTTTCCCTAGGTGGCGGCTGAGCTACAGGCCAAAATCTACAGGTTGCCTACCCTCTGCAAAAAACACCTCTGTTTTCCTTCAAAAATTTGGCTGTGTCCACGTTGCGCTTTGGGGCGTTTCCTGTCGCGGGCGCTAGGCTAACCCACACAAGTGAGGTATCATTTTTATCGGAAGACGTGGGGGAACACTGGGTGGAAGGAAATTTGTGGCTCCTCTCAGATTCCAGAACTTTCTGCCACAGAAATGTGAGGAACATGTGTTTTTTTAGCCACATTTTGAGGTTTGCAAAGGATTCTGGGTAACAGAACCTGGTCCGAGCCACACAAGTCACCCCATCTTGGATTCCCCTAGGTCTTTAGTTTTCAGAAATGCACAGGTTTGGAAGGTTTCCCTAGGTGGCGGCTGAGCTACAGGCCAAAATCTACAGGTAGGCACTTTGCAAAAAACACCTCTGTTTTCCTTCAAAAATTTGGCTGTGTCCACGTTGCGCTTTGGGCCCTTTCCTGTCGCGGGCGCTAGGCCTACCCACACAAGTGAGGTATCATTTTGTATCGGGAGACGTGGGGGAACGCTGGGTGGAAGGAATTTTGTGGCTCCTCTCAGATTCCAGAACTTTCTGCCACAGAAATGTGAGGAACATGTGTTTTTTTAGCCACATTTTGAGGTTTGCAAAGGATTCTGGGTAAGAGAACCTGGTCCAAGCCACACAAGTCACCCCATCTTGGATTCCCCTAGGTCTCTAGTTTTCAGAAATGCACAGGTTTGGTAGGTTTCCCTAGGTGGCGGCTGAGCTACAGGCCAAAATCTACAGGTAGGCACTTTGCAAAAAACACCTCTGTTTTCCTTCAAAAATTTTGCTGTGTCCACGTTGCGCTTTGGGGCGTTTCCTGTCGCGGGCGCTAGGCCTACCCACACAAGTGAGGTATCATTTTCATCGGGAGACGTGCGGAAACGCTGGGTGGAAGGAAATTTGTGGCTCCTCTCAGATTCCAGAACGTTCTGCCACAGAAATGTGAGGAACATGTGTTTTTTTAGCCAAATTTTGAGGTTTGCAAAGGATTCTGGGTAACAGAACCTGGTCCGAGCCACACAAGTCACCCCATCTTGGATTCCCCTAGGTCTCTAGTTTTCAGAAATGCACAGGTTTGGTAGGTTTCCCTAGGTGGCGGCTGAGCTACAGGCCAAAATCTACAGGTAGGCACTTTGCAAAAAACACCTCTGTTTTCCTTCAAAAATTTGGCTGTGTCCACGTTGCGCTTTGGGGCGTTTCCTGTCGCGGGCGCTAGGCCTACCCACACAAGTGAGGTATCATTTTTATCGGGAGACGTGGGGGAACGCTGGGTGGAAGGAAATTTGTGGCTCCTCTCAGATTCCAGAACTTTCTGCCACAGAAATGTGAGGAACATGTGTTTTTTTAGCCACATTTTGAAGTTTGCAAAGGATTCTGGGTAACAGAACCTGGTCCGAGCCACACAAGTCACCCCATCTTGGATTCCCCTAGGTCTTTAGTTTTCAGAAATGCACAGGTTTGGTAGGTTTCCCTAGGTGGCGGCTGAGCTACAGGCCAAAATCTACAGGTAGGCACTTTGCAAAAAACACCTCTGTTTTCCTTAAAAAATTTGGCTGTGTCCACGTTGTGCTTTGGGGCGTTTCCTGTCGCGGGCGCTAGGCCTACCCATACAAGTGAGGTATCATTTTTATCGGGAGACGTGGGGGAACGCTGGGTGGAAGGAAATTTGTCTCTCCTCTCAGATTCCAGAACTTTCTGCCACAGAAATGTGAGGAACATGTGTTTTTTTAGCCAAATTTTGAGGTTTGCAAAGGATTCTGGGTACCAGAACCTGGTCCGAGCCACACAAGTCACCCCATCTTGGATTCCCCTAGGTCTCTAGTTTTCAGAAATGCACAGGTTTGGTAGGTTTCCCTAGGTGGCGGCTGAGCTACAGGCCAAAATCTACAGGTAGGCACTTTGCAAAAAACACCTCTGTTTTCCTTCAAAAATTTGGCTGTGTCCACGTTGCGCTTTGGGCCCTTTCCTGTCGCGGGCGCTAGGCCTACCCACACAAGTGAGGTATCATTTTTATCGGGAGACGTGGGGGAACGCTGGGTGGAAGGAATTTTGTGGCTCCTCTCAGATTCCAGAACTTTCTGCCACAGAAATGTGAGGAACATGTGTTTTTTTAGCCAAATTTTGAGGTTTGCAAAGGATTCTGGGTAACAGAACCTGGTCCGAGCCACACAAGTCACCCCATCTTGGATTCCCCTAGGTCTCTAGTTTTCAGAAATGCACAGGTTTGGTAGGTTTCCCTAGGTGGCGGCTGAGCTACAGGCCAAAATCTACAGGTAGGCACTTTGCAAAAAACACCTCTGTTTTCCTTCCAAAATTTGGCTGTGTCCACGTTGCGCTTTGGGGCGTTTCCTGACGCGGGCGCTAGGCTTACCCACACAAGTGAGGTATCATTTTTATCGGGAGACGTGGGGGAACGCTGGGTGAAGGAAATTTGTGGCTCCTCTCAGATTCCAGAACTTTCTGCCACAGAAATGTGAGGAACATGTGTTTTTTTAGCCAAATTTTGAGGTTTGCAAAGGATTCTGGGTAACAGAACCTGGTCCGAGCCACACAAGTCACCCCATCTTGGATTCCCCTAGGTCTCTAGTTTTCAGAAATGCACAGGTTTGGTAGGTTTCCCTAGGTGGCGGCTGAGCTACAGGCCAAAATCTACAGGTAGGCACTTTGCAAAAAACACCTCTGTTTTCCTTCAAAAATTTGGCTGTGTCCACGTTGCGCTTTGGGGCGTTTCCTGTCGCGGGCGCTAGGCCAACCCACACAAGTGAGGTATCATTTTTATCGGGAGACGTGGGGGAACCCTGGGTGGAAGGAAATTTGTGGCTCCTCTCAGATTCCAGAACGTTCTGCCACAGAAATGTGAGGAACATGTGTTTTTTTAGCCAAATTTTGAGGTTTGCAAAGGATTCTGGGTAACAGAACCTGGTCCGAGCCACACAAGTCACCCCATCTTGGATTCCCCTAGGTCTCTAGTTTTCAGAAATGCACAGGTATGGTAGGTTTCCCTAGGTGGCGGCTGAGCTACAGGCCAAAATCTACAGGTAGGCACTTTGCAAAAAACACCTCTGTTTTCCTTCAAAAATTTGGCTGTGTCCACGTTGCGCTTTGGGGCGTTTCCTGTCGCGGGTGCTAGGCCAACCCACACAAGTGAGGTATCATTTTCATCGGGAGACGTGCGGAAACGCTGGGTGGAAGGAAATTTGTGGCTCCTCAGATTCCAGAACGTTCTGCCACAGAAATGTGAGGAACATGTGTTTTTTTAGCCAAATTTTTAGGTTTGCAAAGGATTCTGGGTAACAGAACCTGGTCCGAGCCACACAAGTCACCCCATCTTGGATTCCCCTAGGTCTCTAGTTTTCAGAAATGCACAGGTTTGGTAGGTTTCCCTAGGTGGCGGCTGAGCTACAGGCCAAAATCTACAGGTTGCCTACCCTCTGCAAAAAACACCTCTGTTTTCCTTCAAAAATTTGGCTGTGTCCACGTTGCGCTTTGGGGCGTTTCCTGTCGCGGGCGCTAGGCTAACCCACACAAGTGAGGTATCATTTTTATCGGAAGACGTGGGGGAACACTGGGTGGAAGGAAATTTGTGGCTCCTCTCAGATTCCAGAACTTTCTGCCACAGAAATGTGAGGAACATGTGTTTTTTTAGCCACATTTTGAGGTTTGCAAAGGATTCTGGGTAACAGAACCTGGTCCGAGCCACACAAGTCACCCCATCTTGGATTCCCCTAGGTCTTTAGTTTTCAGAAATGCACAGGTTTGGAAGGTTTCCCTAGGTGGCGGCTGAGCTACAGGCCAAAATCTACAGGTAGGCACTTTGCAAAAAACACCTCTGTTTTCCTTCAAAAATTTGGCTGTGTCCACGTTGCGCTTTGGGCCCTTTCCTGTCGCGGGCGCTAGGCCTACCCACACAAGTGAGGTATCATTTTGTATCGGGAGACGTGGGGGAACGCTGGGTGGAAGGAATTTTGTGGCTCCTCTCAGATTCCAGAACTTTCTGCCACAGAAATGTGAGGAACATGTGTTTTTTTAGCCACATTTTGAGGTTTGCAAAGGATTCTGGGTAAGAGAACCTGGTCCAAGCCACACAAGTCACCCCATCTTGGATTCCCCTAGGTCTCTAGTTTTCAGAAATGCACAGGTTTGGTAGGTTTCCCTAGGTGGCGGCTGAGCTACAGGCCAAAATCTACAGGTAGGCACTTTGCAAAAAACACCTCTGTTTTCCTTCAAAAATTTTGCTGTGTCCACGTTGCGCTTTGGGGCGTTTCCTGTCGCGGGCGCTAGGCCTACCCACACAAGTGAGGTATCATTTTCATCGGGAGACGTGCGGAAACGCTGGGTGGAAGGAAATTTGTGGCTCCTCTCAGATTCCAGAACGTTCTGCCACAGAAATGTGAGGAACATGTGTTTTTTTAGCCAAATTTTGAGGTTTGCAAAGGATTCTGGGTAACAGAACCTGGTCCGAGCCACACAAGTCACCCCATCTTGGATTCCCCTAGGTCTCTAGTTTTCAGAAATGCACAGGTTTGGTAGGTTTCCCTAGGTGGCGGCTGAGCTACAGGCCAAAATCTACAGGTAGGCACTTTGCAAAAAACACCTCTGTTTTCCTTCAAAAATTTGGCTGTGTCCACGTTGCGCTTTGGGGCGTTTCCTGTCGCGGGCGCTAGGCCTACCCACACAAGTGAGGTATCATTTTTATCGGGAGACGTGGGGGAACGCTGGGTGGAAGGAAATTTGTGGCTCCTCTCAGATTCCAGAACTTTCTGCCACAGAAATGTGAGGAACATGTGTTTTTTTAGCCACATTTTGAAGTTTGCAAAGGATTCTGGGTAACAGAACCTGGTCCGAGCCACACAAGTCACCCCATCTTGGATTCCCCTAGGTCTTTAGTTTTCAGAAATGCACAGGTTTGGTAGGTTTCCCTAGGTGGCGGCTGAGCTACAGGCCAAAATCTACAGGTAGGCACTTTGCAAAAAACACCTCTGTTTTCCTTAAAAAATTTGGCTGTGTCCACGTTGTGCTTTGGGGCGTTTCCTGTCGCGGGCGCTAGGCCTACCCATACAAGTGAGGTATCATTTTTATCGGGAGACGTGGGGGAACGCTGGGTGGAAGGAAATTTGTCTCTCCTCTCAGATTCCAGAACTTTCTGCCACAGAAATGTGAGGAACATGTGTTTTTTTAGCCAAATTTTGAGGTTTGCAAAGGATTCTGGGTACCAGAACCTGGTCCGAGCCACACAAGTCACCCCATCTTGGATTCCCCTAGGTCTCTAGTTTTCAGAAATGCACAGGTTTGGTAGGTTTCCCTAGGTGGCGGCTGAGCTACAGGCCAAAATCTACAGGTAGGCACTTTGCAAAAAACACCTCTGTTTTCCTTCAAAAATTTGGCTGTGTCCACGTTGCGCTTTGGGCCCTTTCCTGTCGCGGGCGCTAGGCCTACCCACACAAGTGAGGTATCATTTTTATCGGGAGACGTGGGGGAACGCTGGGTGGAAGGAATTTTGTGGCTCCTCTCAGATTCCAGAACTTTCTGCCACAGAAATGTGAGGAACATGTGTTTTTTTAGCCAAATTTTGAGGTTTGCAAAGGATTCTGGGTAACAGAACCTGGTCCGAGCCACACAAGTCACCCCATCTTGGATTCCCCTAGGTCTCTAGTTTTCAGAAATGCACAGGTTTGGTAGGTTTCCCTAGGTGGCGGCTGAGCTACAGGCCAAAATCTACAGGTAGGCACTTTGCAAAAAACACCTCTGTTTTCCTTCCAAAATTTGGCTGTGTCCACGTTGCGCTTTGGGGCGTTTCCTGACGCGGGCGCTAGGCCTACCCACACAAGTGAGGTATCATTTTTATCGGGAGACGTGGGGGAACGCTGGGTGAAGGAAATTTGTGGCTCCTCTCAGATTCCAGAACTTTCTGCCACAGAAATGTGAGGAACATGTGTTTTTTTAGCCAAATTTTGAGGTTTGCAAAGGATTCTGGGTAACAGAACCTGGTCCGAGCCACACAAGTCACCCCATCTTGGATTCCCCTAGGTCTCTAGTTTTCAGAAATGCACAGGTTTGGTAGGTTTCCCTAGGTGGCGGCTGAGCTACAGGCCAAAATCTACAGGTAGGCACTTTGCAAAAAACACCTCTGTTTTCCTTCAAAAATTTGGCTGTGTCCACGTTGCGCTTTGGGGCGTTTCCTGTCGCGGGCGCTAGGCCTACCCACACAAGTGAGGTATCATTTTTATCGGAGACGTGGGGGAACGCTGGGTGGAAGGAAATTTGTGGCTCCCCTCAGATTCCAGAACTTTCTGCCACAGAAATGTGAGGAACATGTGTTTTTTTAGCCAAATTTTGAGGTTTGCAAAGGATTCTGGGTAACAGAACCTGGTCCGAGCCACACAAGTCACCCCATCTTGGATTCCCCTAGGTCTCTAGTTTTCAGAAATGCACAGGTTTGGTAGGTTTCCCTAGGTGGCGGCTGAGCTACAGGCCAAAATCTACAGGTAGGCACTTTGCAAAAAACACCTCTGTTTTCCTTCCAAAATTTGGCTGTGTCCACGTTGCGCTTTGGGGCGTTTCCTGACGCGGGCGCTAGGCCTACCCACACAAGTGAGGTATCATTTTTATCGGGAGACGTGGGGGAACGCTGGGTGAAGGAAATTTGTGGCTCCTCTCAGATTCCAGAACTTTCTGCCACAGAAATGTGAGGAACATGTGTTTTTTTAGCCAAATTTTGAGGTTTGCAAAGGATTCTGGGTAAGAGAACCTGGTCCAAGCCACACAAGTCACCCCATCTTGGATTCCCCTAGGTCTCTAGTTTTCAGAAATGCACAGGTTTGGTAGGTTTCCCTAGGTGGCGGCTGAGCTACAGGCCAAAATCTACAGGTAGGCACTTTGCAAAAAACACCTCTGTTTTCCTTCAAAAATTTGGCTGTTTCCACGTTGCGCTTTGGGGCGTTTCCTGTCGCGGGCGCTAGGCCTACCCACACAAGTGAGGTATCATTTTTATCGGAGACGTGGGGGAACGCTGGGTGGAAGGAAATTTGTGGCTCCCCTCAGATTCCAGAACTTTCTGCCACAGAAATGTGAGGAACATGTGTTTTTTTAGCCAAATTTTGAGGTTTGCAAAGGATTCTGGGTAACAGAACCTGGTCCGAGCCACACAAGTCACCCCATCTTGGATTCCCCTAGGTCTCTAGTTTTCAGAAATGCACAGGTTTGGTAGGTTTCCCTAGGTGGCGGCTGAGCTACAGGCCAAAATCTACAGGTAGGCACTTTGCAGAAAACACCTCTGTTTTCCTTCAAAAATTTGGCTGTTTCCACGTTGCGCTTTGGGGCGTTTCCTGTCGCGGGCGCTAGGCCTACCCACACAAGTGAGGTATCATTTTCATCAGGAGACATGGGGGAACGCTGGGTGGAAGGAAATTTGTGGCTCCCCTCAGATTCCAGAACTTTCTGCCACAGAAATGTGAGGAACATGTGTTTTTTTAGCCAAATTTTGAGGTTTGCAAAGGATTCTGGGTAACAGAACCTGGTCTGAGCGACACAAGTCACCCCATCTTGGATTCTCCTAGGTCTCTAGTTTTCAGAAATGCATAGGTTTGGTAGGTTTCCCTAGGTGGCGGCTGAGCTACAGGCCAAAATCTACAGGTAGGCACTTTGCTGAAAACACCTCTGTTTTCCTTCAAAAATTTGGCTGTGTCCACGTTGCGCTTTGGGGCGTTTCCTGTCGCGGGCGCTAGGCCTACCCACACAAGTGAGGTATCATTTTCATCGGGAGACGTGCGGAACGCTGGGTGGAAGGAAATTTGTGGCTCCTCTCAGATTCCAGAACGTTCTGCCACAGAAATGTGAGGAACATGTGTTTTTTTAGCAAAATTTTGAGGTTTGCAAAGGATTCTGGGTAACAGAACCTGGTCCGAGCCACACAAGTCACCCCATCTTGGATTCCCCTAGGTCTCTAGTTTACAGAAATGCACAGGTTTGGTAGGTTTCCCTAGGTGGCGGCTGAGCTACAGGCCAAAATCTACAGGTAGGCACTTTGCAAAAAACACCTCTGTTTTCCTTCAAAAATTTGGCTGTGTCCACGTTGCGCTTTGGGACGTTTCCTGTCGCGGGCGCTAGGCCTACCCACACAAGTGAGGTATCATTTTTATCGGGAGATGGGGGGGAACGCTGGGTGGAAGGAAATTTGTGGCTCCTCTCAGATTCCAGAACTTTCTGCCACAGAAATGTGAGGAACATGTGTTTTTTTAGCCACATTTTGAGGTTTGCAAAGGATTCTGGGTAACAGAACCTGGTCCGAGCCACACAAGTCACCCCATCTTGGATTCCCCTAGGTCTCTAGTTTTCAGAAATGCACAGGTTTGGTAGGTTTCCCTAGGTGGCGGCTGAGCTAGAGGCCAAAATCTACAGGTAGTCACTTTGCTAAAAACAGCTCTGTTTTCTGTGATGTGTCCACGTTGTGTTTTGGGGCATATCCTGTCGCGGGCGCTAGGCCTACCCACACAAGTGAGGTATCATTTTTATCGGGAGACTTGGAGGAACATAGAATAGCAAAACAAGTGTTATTGCCCCTTGTCTTTCTCTACATTTTTCCCTTCCAAATGTAAGACAGTGTGTAAAAAAGACGTCTATTTGAGAAATGCCCTGTAATTCACATGCTAGTATGGGCACCCCGGAATTCAGAGATGTGCAAATAACCACTGCTTCTCAACACCTTATCTTGTGCCCATTTTGGAAATACAAAGGTTTTCTTGATAGCTATTTTTTACTCTTTATATTTCAGCAAATGAATTGCTGTATACCCAGCATAGAATGAAAACCCACTGCAGGGTGCAGGTCATTTATTGGCTCTGGGTACCTAGAGTTCTTGATGAACCTACAAGCCCTATATATCCCCGCAACCAGAAGAGTCCAGCAGACGTAACGGTATATTGCTTTCAGAAATCTGACATTGCAGGTAAAAGTTACAGAGTAAAACGTAGAGAAAAAGTGATGTTTTTTTCACCCCAATTTCAATATTTTTCTTTTTCAGTTGTTATTTTCTGTAGGAAACCCTTGTAGGATCTACACAAATTACCCCTTGCTGAATTCAGAATTTTGTCTACTTTTAAGAAATGTTGCGGTTTCTGGGATCCAGCGTTGGTTTCATGCCCATTTCTGTCACTGACTGGAAGGAGGCTGAAAGCACAAAAAATCGTAAAAATGGGGTATGTCCCAGTAAAATGCCAAAATTGTGTTGAAAAATTGGGTTTTCTGATTCAAGTGTGCCTGTTCCTGAAAGCTGAGAAGCTGGTGATTTTAGCACCGCAAACCCTTTGTTGATGCCCTTTTCGGGGGAAATACCACAAGCCTTCTTCTGCAGCCTGTTTTTCCCATTTTTTTGAAAAAAAAAAGAAATTTTCACTGTTTTTTGGCTAATTTCTTGGCCTCCTTCTTAGGAACCCACAAAGTCTGGGTACCTCTAGAATCCCAAGGATGTTGGAAAAAAAGGACGCAAATTTGGCGTGGGTAGCTTATGTGAACAAAAAGTTATGAGGGCCTAAGCGCGAACTGCTCCAAATAGCCAAAAAAAGGCTCGGCACAGGAGGGGGAAAAGGCCTGGCAGCGAAGGGGTTAAATATGGCCCTGGGTATCCACACGGGTAGTACAGTAAAATGGTATAATAGACGTGGTAACACTATCATTTTAAGCATCGCTACCCTCCCTGCTACAGATAAAGGTAAGGTTTGCCAAAAAGCCATACTGGACCTTAGTGACCTCAGTGAGCCCCCCACATTACTCTCTAGAATATCTTGTGGGTCGTGAAAAATCTTAGCACCCAAATAGGGAAGACAGCTTGGAACCCACTTGACCATTCCCAGCCCCAACGGAGGCACCACTGAGGATTTCAAAGGAAACAATCAGGTTTTACCCTAGTTCACTCCTAGTCCAGAGTGTCTGCCAAACTGAGCAAGCATCTGCTGTGCCCGTGGTAGATCTCTGTGTACATCCTCCATAAAGATCAGTAGGTTATCTGCATACAAGGCTATCTGGTGTCTCATACCCCCTGCCAGTATTCCGGGACCCCCACCACCGCCCCTCGCCGCCGCTGACAATGGTTCCATTGCCACCGCAAAAAGCCGTGGCGACAGAGGGCATCCCTGTCTAGTGCCCTGCCCAACCACATAACTTCTGGATATTGTCCGTCCAGTACGCACTCTGGCAGTGGGTTCAGTGTACAACAGTCTTACCCAAGCAATATACTTGGGTCCCAATCTGAGCCGGGACATCACCGCATAGAGAAAATCCCATTCTAGACTGTCAAAGGCTTTTTCTATGTTTACAGCCAGAACCCCGGGTGCTGTACTATCCGAATTCTGATCCATCATGACTGCTACCAACCTGCAAATGTTATCCGCTGTGTTTTGCCCAGGGACAAATCCCGCCTGATCTGAGCGTATTATAGTTGTCATATATGGGATGAGTCTAGTGGCCAAAATCTTACTGAGGATCTTATAATTGGGGTTCAACATAGATAGTGGTCTGTACGCCCCAGTTTCCGTAGGATTTTCTCCAGATTTTAGCAAGGGTATTATTATCACATCCTGTGCTGATGTTGGTAATACTCCTTGCTCCTTCACGGTCCCATACAGAGTCTCCAACCGTGGAACTAACAAATCTATGTAGGTGGCATAGAATTTCATAGGGAGGCCATCCGTCCCTGGTGTCTTCCCCCTCGCAAAACTCCCCAATGGCCTTCTTGGGTTTGGCTGTGTAATGGCCCCACCCATCTGCCCTGCAATATCTGGTTGTAATGACCTAAGTTGCATCTGGGATAAATAACACTCAGCATAGTCCCTGTCATATCGGAGATTACTTGTATATAGTAGTTCGTAGTAGGTCATAAAGTGTGAATTAATTTGTTCCTGGCCGTATATATGCTCTCATTGGTCTGACGTCATGTCCAGTATGGCTGAGTTCCTATGAGTTTGTGACACCACCCGTGCCAGCATCCGGCCCATCTTGTCTCTCTCCCCGTGTGCCCTACTAAGGTAATTTCTGTAATTAAAGCATCGGAGACGCTCTACACATTCTGCAACTGTTGCTCTAAGCTCCAGTATGGAGTGTTGTAGGTGTGGATTTTCAGGTCTATCTTTTTCCGCCTCTTTAAGCTTAGCTTCTGCCAGCTCAGTATCCCTGAGAAGAGTCCTGCGAACCCCCACTGCTCCCGCTATGAATCTCCCCCTCCCTACCACCTTAAAAGCATCCCATTCAAGCAAGGGACTACTGGTCGAGGCCTCATTGTCCGTGAAGAAGTGGGTGATATGTTGTTTCAACTCACCCTGAAAATTAGCCTCTTCTAATGATTCTGGCTTCAGTCTCCAAGTGGGGATGCAAGAAGGGGGGCGAGCCCCACCGTAGAGACAGCAAGAGAGGGTTTTGATCAGAAAGAGTGCGGGCCAAGTACTTAGCATTAGATATAAGCAGAAAGACCTCTGGCGTGCAAAAAAACACCTCTAGTCTGACATGGAGGTCATGTAAGTGAGAGAAATACGAGTAGTCCCTAACTACAGGGTGCAACCGCCGCCAGGTATCTATCAGTCCCCAATTTGTTTGCCATGACGAAAATTGTCGTGCCACCCTCAGCAAAGGGGAGTCGCGCAACGGGGGTGGGGGGGGTGGTCCATGGTAGGGTCCGCCACGCAATTAAAGTCCCCCCCAGCACCAAGGGATATTGTAAATATGTAGCTAATTGGCCTGATATGTGTGTGAAGAATTTACCTTGGTCTGAGTTTGGTGCATATACATTAATCAATGCTAACTCTCTGCCCTCCAACCGTCCCCGAATAGCCACAAAGCGGCCCTCTGGATCTACGAGACTGTCCAGCATCTGAAATGGGACCCCATCCCTTATCCATATTAATGTTCCTCTTGCAAAAGCTGAATATGAAATGTATTGTGCTTGTCCTCTCCATCGCTTTTGTAGAGCTTTCCCTTCTGTGTGAGTTAAATGGGTTTCTTGGAGCATTGCAATCTGAATTCCCTGCTGCTGTAAGTATGAAAAATCCTTGTATCTTTTGGTCATTATATGCATGCCCCTTATATTCCATGAGAGGAATTTGTATGAGTTTAACGAGGCCACTTCAATGCCTCACATTTCTCCCTGGATATGCCCCACACTGTGTCATCATCTATAATTAAGATCCCTACCCTCTCATGGTACCGCTCCAGCTCCACTGTTATTTCATTCTGTGACTCACCTAGCCCCGTAAACTGACCCCAACAAGTAACATCCCAACTCCCCTTCCCTAGGACAAAACGACTCTCATCCAAACTCTGTAATTATTTCAACTAGTCTATCAAAACAGGGGTACTCCTAGCTCGTAAAAGGAGTGTGCAATAGCGCCAATCTCCACTCCTGGGCTGCCGGACATTCAGGGAATTATGGACCCAGCCTCCTCCTGATTGGTGAGTCCTTCCACCGCCGAGGCATCGCGTGCCACAGTGACGTCAGTCGTAGTTGTGACGATGCTGAGGATTTTCCATGTCCATTCCAAATTGTTCTATGGGAACCCAGACGTGAACCCCTCAGATGATACAGTCAGATGTGCCCGGTGTCACGTCTGGGCCTGACCTGTCTGATATGCGTGATACTACTGATTCTTGATCTGAATGTGACTGGCCCAGCTCCTCAGTTATCCGCACTTGGGCTCCAAGGTCTGAACCGTTCAATGAAGCAGCCGCCTCCATTGCTTTTTGTCTTTCCTTTTGCATCTCTATAGGAGAAGGACTACCCACTTTACGGAGCTTGTTCTGCCTACTTCCCCTTTGCCGTTCTGTAAGTGGGCCCCTTGCCAGGAAATCAGCTTCCACCAGTGTTTGTTTATCCATCCACTGCCAAACCTCTTCAGTTGTAGTAAAAAAACTGTGTGCCCTCTTTAGTCACTACTCTGAGTTTTGCCAGGAACAATATCCTATATTGAAACCCCAGTTGGCGCAGTTTTTGCTTAGCCTCTCGAAAAGGGGCTCTTTGTCTTTGCACTTCTCGAGAGAAGTCGGGGAAGATGCGAATCGTATGATTATCCAACGTGCAATCACCTATTTTCCTGCTTTGGCTCAACAAGTGATCCTTGTCCCTGTAATGAAGAAGCCTGGCTATTATTGGTCTTTGGGGGGCCCCTGGGGTGTGGGGGCGCATCAGGACTCTATGCACTCTTTCAGTCACGAAAAAAGGAGAGAGTCCATCATCTGCCACTTCCTCTTTTAGCCAGCGTTCGAGGAACTCCACCAAGCCAGCCCTTTCCATACGTTTAGGCATACCGATCACCTGGATGTTATTTCGCCGTGATCTGTCTTCTGCGTCCTTAGCTCGCAGTTGCAGGTCTCAGATTTGCTTCTCCGTCTGTTGTGCAGTTGTAGTTGTACCTTTAACCTCTGGCAGAAGCTCCTTAAGCTGTCTATCCGTAGTGGCAACCTTTTCTGCTAGGCGGCAATGGTCGTCTCCAAGTACTGTGAGGTCTGTGGCCAGGGTGTCAATTTTCCCTTCCAGGGCTACTCGGGAGGCTGTTATGGCCTGCAGCACATCCTGAAGCATGAGGTCCCTGCTCTTTTCTTCAGGAGAGGTATTCTTTGTTCCAAGCTGGTCCACCATCTCCTCCGCATATGTCCCACTTCTTTGTTCCGTGTCCCTCTTCCGGCCAGTCCTACCCATCTTCCGGGACTCCTTTCCTATTCCTTCCTGACGTTGGAGGTAGGGTGCTGCCTCCCCCAGTGCCGTATAGATTCTCTGTGCGTCAATTTTAATCTGAGCTTTTGTATGAAATTTGCTGTGTCACCAGGCTTTTAACCTGCCGTGGAGGTTGTCTCCTGTCGCCAGGTGGAGCAGCCTGCGCTCCGGGCAATCTCTTATTCCAGACCAGGGTGCCCCCTGGGTTTTCTCCCTGTCACGATCATAGTCTCCCACGTACTGGGATAGACAAGCTCCCAGGGAGAATCTCTCCTCTTCTTGCCAGGTTTCTCCTCTATTGTCCGCCCTGGGTGAAGCCCCACCGGCCCAATCCTCAAAGTTCTGCCCTGTACTTAGGGTCTTCTGCAGCACTCGCAGCCTCGGGCGGCTCAACCGGGCCCCCTTTTCACTGCAGCGTAGATACAGCGCCTCCACTGGGTGGTCCCGCCGTCGATGGGGGCAAGGTTCGTTGCGCCCCAATCCGGGACCGGAAGCCCCCACCTCCTGACTCTCCACATTGGGGCCCCCGATCCAGACGGGGCGGTTACAGCTACACGTCCTTTGCCTCACTGCCTCCATCCACACCCTGGCTCACCTCGATCTCTTCAAGTCGCCGGGCCTCCACTGCCGAATACCCAGTGCCCACGGCTCCACTACGGGCTCCTCTCCTTTGCTGACAGTGAAATTGCCTGAGGCCAGGCAAATCCCGACGGCCCCCTCCTCGCTCAGCAATCCGCCGGCTCCGTCTCCCCTACCATGGCTGCCATCTTGAGCTTCTCACCACACTCGGCCGCGTGGACCGGTCATCTCTCATTCAGTTCCGGAGCCTCCCCGCACCTTCAGCCACACACTCAGCTGGGCTGGGGGTCCGCTGTGAGTCAGGATGGGCCGGGGTGGGAGATTGCGAGCGGGAGCCTCACAAAGAGACTTCTTCCGCCATCGGCACCAGGCCACGCCCCCTCAATATTTAACACATTCTTGTAGTAAAATATCCTCTGAAGACATTTCCACTGTAACAAGGTTGGCTGCTGCCTTAAGGAAACGTAAACTACATTATTACATTTAATAATGGTAAATTTGTATTGGTAGCAGCTACAACAATAATTCAAGGACTCATTTTTATAGTTATCCAAAAACAATTTAGTGGTAAAATCAAATTGTAACTATTCAGCAACAAGTACTTTAAAAAAGTTAAAATTTTTGTATCTAAAAATTGTAAGTAGTCACCTGCTACCTGGCAGCTGGATGGCACCCCTGTGGTGAGATGTGGATTGCTTACAGACAGAGGACAAAGGGCTTAGGTATGGCCAGCTGCTACCCTTCCCTTGAGAGTACGGCCTGGGTGTTGTGGCCAGGAATTAGTTAACTTTATAGGGGCTTTCCCTGTCATAAGCAGATGAGCCTGAAACTAGGACTGTCCCTCTTCCTTTGTCACTCTAGCTAACATGACCCCAAAATCAGTGTGAGGGGGAGCTACCTCAGAACCGGTTTGTAGTGCCTACATGAGAGGGCTTACCCATTTCCATTGCAACACCACTGGGTGGGCACAAGACATTTGACAAAAAGAAGAAGACTTCTGCCGTATTGGTTTGTCCTAGAATACTGTGCTGGTGGGTGGAACAGGGCTATGGGATGATGTGGCATTTCAAGATTGATGCGGGGCACCTGGCATCTACAACTTTCCACCCACTGTTTTAAATCCCTGCACAAGGGAGAGACAGAGAGCAAGACCCTGGCTTGGACAGTGCTGACACTAGAATCATAGACAGATGGAAGGAGAAGCTACCTGATACCTCTGATGGACGAAGGACTTTGCCTACGGCTCATCCCTCAAATTGATGGGTCTCATCACAGCTATTGAAACGCTCTCCTTATGTCCACTTTCAAAACTCCATTCAAATTCGTGCTAATGACTGCATTTACCATGATGCCATGGGGTCACAAATGCTGGAATGGAAGACAGGGTGCTCCCATTTTGACTGTTGTAATTAAAGCTCCCGTGAGCCTCTGAGCTGACAAGCTCGGGTGAAGCACCTGTGCGCCTTCTTGAGTGGTACTTAAACCTGTGAATACTTTCAAGGCGGCATTTCAAGCAACCCCGCCAGCTACACGTTGCTCTTCGCTGATGATGGCCAAATAGCCAGAAACACGTGTCCGACGATACGGCACTCGCCGCACCAACTTATGGTGAAAAACTTTCAAAACTCCATTCAAATTCGTGCTAATGACTGCATTTACCATGATGCCTTGGGGTCACAAATGCTGGAATGGAAAACAGGGTGCTCCCCATTTTGACGGTTGTAATTAAGGCTCCAGTGAGCTTCTGAGCTTACGAGCTCGGGTGAAGCACCTGTGCGCCTTCTTGAGTGGTACTTAAACCTGTGAATACTTTCAAGGCGGCATTTCAAACAACCCCGCCAGCTACACGTTGCTCTTCGCTGATGACGGCCAAATAGCCAGAAACACGTGTCCGACAATACAGCACTCGCCGCACAAACTTATGGTGAAAAACTTTCAAAACTCCATTCAAATTCGTGCTGATGACTGCATTTACCATGATGCCTTGGGGTCACAAATGCTGGAATGGAAGACAGGGTGATCCCCATTTTGACTGTTGTAATTAAGGCTCCCGTGAGCCTCTGAGCTGACGAGCTCGGGTGAAGCACATGTGCGCCTTCTTGAGTGGTACTTAAACCTGTGAATACTTTCAAGGCAGCATTTCAAGCAACCCCGCCAGCTACACGTTGCTCTTCGCTGATGACGGCCAAATAGCCAGAAACACGTGTCCGACGATATGGCACTCGCCGCACCAACTTATGGTGAAAAACTTTCAAAACTCCATTCAAATTCGTGCTAATGACTGCATTTACCATGATGCCTTGGGGTCACAAATGCTGGAATGGAAGACAGGGTGCTCCCCATTTTGACTCTTATGTCAACTGAGGACAGTTGGAGGAGGACTAGTCCCTGATACCTTGCAAAACAACCAGAAGGCAATGAGGCCAGTGAAGGGCAAAGGAGAGGTGAAGGCTGGCACAGGGAGACAGTAAAATCAGCTCCCCTAAAGTGTGTCCTTATAGAGGCTAGGGGCCTGTTGAAAATGCTCTTGTAGGCTAGAACTCACCACCAGAAGTACAATTAGCCCAGGATCAAGCACATAGTCCCAACAGGACCCAAGCTGTGTACCTTTTCAAAATCCCATTAAAACATGCCAAAACAAAGAAAAGATGTTTGGTGCTCCACTGTGTCTTATGAATCTACCCCTGGGGTGGACCAGTGCCTGAAGATTGGCACTATTGCCCTGCAAGAGTGGGATTTGGGCTGGACAAAGTAACATAGTGTTCTGGGGAGCTGCAGAAGTTGCAGGAGTCCTCCACTCCCAGCCTACCCCAAGCAATACTTGCTTTAAGTTTCTTGAGTCTTTGGCATTGGATCCCCCACAACCCCCTAAAAACAAAGCTGTATTTATTTTAAAACTAGAACTGGAGCTTTTGCTCTTGGCTTAAAAGCGGAGCAACACATTGGGTTGGTTTATGGCTGTATTAAGTGACCTGAAGTGATTAAAGAACTTACTCTGACACAGGTTTTGTAGACTTTTAATGCTTTGGTATTAATTTTGTTGATGAACAATGCAATGCTTATCCTTAATGACTGCATTTAAATGTGATTATTAAGTCCATTGGTTTTAAAGGTGATTCTTATTATGTGACTATTGACCCTTTGACAAAGCCAACATGCTTGCATTGTATTTTGATGTGGTGACCCCCTTACAAAGCAAATAGACTTGCCTTACTCTTTGATGTGGTGACTCTTCAACAAAGCCAATAGGCCTACCTTATATACTGATGTGGTGACCTCTTCACAAACCAGTAGGTTTACTTTATATATTGGTGTGCTGACCCTTTGACAATCTCAACAGGCCTGCTTCACCTATTACAACAACCCCTTGTCATGTTATTGTACATCTGGTATAGGTGGGAGTTATTGTGATTCTGAGGGCCATGACCCTCTAGGGGGTCAAACTTGATTTCAGAATGTCACCAAAAATAACTTACATTTACTTTATGTATATATTTGTAAATCAATGTGTAGTATGTAGCAATGTGTCTGTGATAATTGTACATTTCCTTTTCAAAAACAAAAGCACTGACTGGACACTGATTCATTGAGTGTTGTTGGTCTGCGCCAGCGAATGGATATTATTATTACTATCCCACACCACCTCTCCTGAGCTGGCCTTGGACGCTCTATTTAGCAACTCTTATAGAGTCAAGTGCTAGAATGGGGGAAATGGATCCCAGTAGGGAGACAATTGTGGAGCTATTACTTGCACAGGCCTTACACCCTGCACAACTAATAAACCAATTTCTTACACCAATGTTCTGTGCAAATGCCAGTCTTGTAGGTGCAATTCTGATGCTAAGGTTCTTCTTGGCAATCTCAATCTGGGTTTATAATTATAGCTGCATCTGTGTCATAGAAATGGCCTTTTAGTTAATATAAATGTATATATGTCTGATTGCCACTATAGTCATTGAGAAAGATTTTTCATTTACAAAAACATTGCGAAATTGTACTCAGTTCTTTTTCATTTATCAATTGTGTCTTGCTGCACTGTGAACAACAAAATCTGATAATCAGTCCTTTCTTTACGATTGTATTATGGATAGCTAGGCTGGGTATCATCACTGTTTAGTAAGATGCGGGGTGCCTCTCAAAAGCTATTTGAGGTTTGCTGCTAAGGTATCTAAAACGAAGGAAAATATTCATCTGTACTGTCTTTTAGTGATAAAAGATTTCCAGACACATGATTAGCTTCTCAACTCTCCTTAGCTCCCGTCATATTCTAATAAAATTTCATAGCCTCTATACAGAAAATAGATGTCAGTTAATGCAGAAGTTTTCTGAAGCTCAGATATTCGATGAAACCTTATTTCTCAGGTCCTCTGAGAGAAAAATGTGTTATAGAGTGTGTGGCTTGTTCTCTCCTTTTCTCTAGGGTGTTACATGCTCCTTATGTCACTTAGAACCTTGTATTTGGCAAGGTGATATTACAGCCTATTGATGCCACTTCTAAGTTAGTCTATTTCTAACTTCATAAGAAACTATGGCCCATATTTATGCTTTCTTTTGCGCTGCATTTGCATCACTTCTTGACGCAAAAGCAATACAAACTTACATAATATAATTATATTTTGTAAGTTTGCACTGCTTTTGTATCATAAAAAGAGGCAGACACGGTGCAAAAAAAGTATAACCATGGGCCTATCAATTTATAAATACATACATCTTAACAAAGAATGCATTATTTTACAAAACATATATATGTTTCCTCAGCAAGACAAGACCGTCGGAAATTCGATAACTGGTCGAGGGTGTCGAAACCATACTCAAGTAGCAGCCACAATTCTTTCCAGAATGAAACATAAGCAAACCCCAAAATAACCTGTGCTTAAACTTCTAGAATCTTGGGACAAAAGCAGTAAGGCCTAACTTAGAGGCAAGATGTAAGGTATTATGAAGCATTTCAAACAGTAATAGAGTGAAAATACAACAGAATAAAAATCTCATACTAAACTAGAAACATAGAGTAAAATGTAATACATTATTTGAGACCGGAAGAACAAAAATCCAATCAGTAGAACCGGAGATAAGCAATTATAAAGGTTAAGGTAAAAATAACGCCTAGAAGCATGGAGCACTGACTGTGGTAATCTGGTCGCACCGGACCAGGACAAAGTCACAAGTTCAGGCCAAACGTGATGGAGTACAGGCCAGATATAAAGACCCAGTTGGGCTTCCTGAACAAAGTACCTTTAATCCTGGCTGCAGAGTGGCATGAGATCCCAGGTTGAGGATGGGTCCCACAGCAGCAGTTCTGATGAACTGCAGCAGTGATGCGATGTCCTGGTTTCAGGATGCATCATGCAGTGGCAATTTTGATGAAGCCATCGACAAGGCTTGTGATGTGAAGTCCAGCATCATCATCTAGGATGCCAATGATGGAGGCTTGTGATGAGAAGTCCTGCATCAAGGATGCAGTGCACAGAGGTTGTTCCAAAAGGCAGCGGGCTGCAGTGTCCTGCACTGGGGACACGTCACACAGCAGCAATTCCAATGTAGGGCTGCGAGGCGATGCAACACGCTGCATCAGTTCTGCCCAAAAGATCACAGATGGGCTGACAGTGCACCTTCTGGCCACTTCCAGGGGCCAGGAGTATGGTGCCGCCACTTGGGAGAGGTAGGACTTACAGTAGGCAGAGTCCTGATACAGGAGTCAAGGTGGATGGAGCCTTGGTTGTCCCTTAGAGTCTGATCAGAAGGCTGCTATCCTTTGAAGTCACTGTGGCGGTCTTGGGTTCAAGATGCAAGTCCAGTCCTTCTCACTTAGGCAGCAGGGCAGCATAGTAGCAGAAAAGCAGCATAGCAGTTTTTCCTTGCAGAAGAGCAGCACATCAGTCGTCCTCCCTCAGCAGTCCACAGGTCCAGATGTGTACTGAAGAGTTGGGTCTGATGATCCAATAGGTTTCCACCCTGTGAGTGTTTGGAATGTCCTGCAACCCTGCCCTGGCCCTAATTTCTGTGGGGACACAAACAACTAGTGTAAAGCCCTTAGGTCCATATTTTTACTTTTTTTGCGCCACATTTGCGTCACTTTTTGACACAAAAGCGGCGCAAACCTACAGATTACAATTATATTTTGTACGTTTGCGCCGCTTTTGCATCAAACAATGACACACATTCGGTGCAAAAAATTATAAATATGGGCCTTAGTGAGAAAGCTGAGATAGAGCCTTTGTATTGTGCAAATGTGGTAGAAGACAGCTCTGCCCCCTATCAAGTCAAAGATGGACTTTCCTGTCAACACCTTTTCCCCTTTTCCCCTTTGTCTCACTTTCTGGGAGCAATAGACAAAGGCTAATTATCAGCTACACATAGTCATGTGGCCCATGATACAGGGCACAGGCACCAAATGGTTGGGGCAAGAGAATGCCAACTTTTTAAAAGTGGCATGTTCAGAATTGTGACTTAAAATCCAAGTTTACCATTAAAGAAGGTTTTATATTACCGTCATTTAAGCAACAAACTCAATGGGCCTCATTCATAAAGGGAAACTTAGAACAAAAGTCTATGTTTAGACCAAAAGTCTAAGCTTAGACCTAAAGGCTAAGCTCAGACCTAATGACCAACGTTACCCATAGTAAAGTTAGACTTTTGGACTAAGTTTACATTTTTGATCCAAGTTTAGACCAAAAGTGCAAACTTAGACCAAAGGTCTAACTTCGCTATGAGTAAAGTTAGACTTTTGGTCTAAGTTTACACATTTGGTCTAAACTTACACTTTTGGTCCAAGTTTACCTTTGTGACTCAGGCCTAACATTCCTTCTTACTCACAAATTTAAAGTTACCACGTATTAAATGTAATAAGGTAACCCAATGTTATCCTATGTGAAGTAGGTCTTGCAGTAGTGAGAAACAAATGTAAGAGTTTTTGAATACCGGGACATATAGAAGTTAAAAGTACATGTCTAACTTTTTAAATACACTGCACCCTGCTTTATGGCTGTTTAGAGCCTACCCTAGGGGAGACTTATCTGTATTAAAAAGAAAGCATTACTTTGTCAGGTCAAAACTGTAGTTTAAAACTGCACACACAGGCTACAAAGGCAGGCCTGAGACATAGTTAAAGAGCTTCTTAAGTGAGTGGCACAAGCAGTGCTGCAGGTCCACTAGTAGCTTTTAATTTACAGGTCTTGGACACATGTAGTACGACTGTACTAGAGACTTACAAGTAAAATAAATGTGCCAAATGGGTGCAAGCCAATATTACCCCATTTAAAGGACAGATCACAAGTACTTTAAAACTGGTTAGCACTGGTAAAGTATGCACAGTCCTGACACCTGCAGTAATAAAGTCAGCAAAACAAGAGGACTGAACGAACAATGTTGGGAGAGACCACACCAAGGATGTCAAGTCCAACAAACAGCAATTAAATATATATTTTACAAAACAGATTTAAGGTGTATAAAATATACAGTTAGCCTTGGAGAACATCTGCACTTTGTGAAATGAATTTTTTGTTTTATTCCTCGAGATTTTTACCTTGACTGTCTTTCTCGGCCATAGATATCGGTATATTTTACTCCTGCCAACTAGTGATGTAGTACTTGTTCTCCCCTTTTAAACATGATTAAATTCCCTATTCCCTAATATGTGGTAGAAACTTTACTCAGGGCCTGTTACTAGTGACCGGCAGCACCCAATGTGCCAACCTCTGCAGTGATATAGTAAACCCGACCCTGGCTCACAATTGTAAACTGGCAGTGCACTTTAAAACAGTCAATTCTACCTATCAAATAAACCCTGCACACATGCCTAAAACCTTCCTTTTAAACACTATTATGTCTCCCCTAAACTAGAATTTAGTGCCCATAAAGGGTAGGTGCATGGAATTTAAAGGTACAACATATAAAAAAGTAATGATCCATGTAATGTTCCACGTGCCCTTACGGTGACTAGTCCCTCAAAGCTATTTTGACTGTAGCAATGTTACTTGTTCCATAGGAAACACCTGGGATGCAATATTAATAACTAATATTGTTTATTAGGAATGGGATTAGCTATAAAATAAAATAAGACAACTGTATTCAGTAGTTATTAAAATCATTTTCAATGGTGAAGTCAGATTCTTTCTATATATTACAGAACAGTAGCTTTAAGAAAGATACCTTTGCCCTTCCTGAAGTCCCTGGAAGATAATGAGCATTTTGCTCTTCTGCTTCTGCCAGCTAGTAGAATTTCAATAGGTGTGAATGAGATGCAAACTTGCTCCCAGGAGAGGGACAAAAGGCCTTTGGGTATTGTTGTGCCCTAGCCAGGATGTCCTGTGGGCGCAACACGAGGCATGATTAAATTCAAAGAGGGCTACTCTTTCTCCCAAGCAGATGTAGCTATAACGCAGGGCTTCACCTTTTTTTGTAACCTCTGTCAGTCTGGCCTGCATCACAGTGGGCCTCTTGTTGCGATCACAGTGGCAGACCTAGCGCAAGTGTCAAAACTTGCTTGGCAGGAATGCTGGGATTCTTCATATAACATTTTGAATGCATTTCAAAGAAGGAAAAAAGAATATCAAAAGTGTTTGTGTACATTCAACGTTTGGTTGCTGACAGGTTAGCTTTGTTTCAGCAGACCTCTGACTCTGAGTTTGTTTGGGGTACAGGACTGCCTAAACTGGATTTTAGTATTAGATGTTGGAAGGCACTAGGATTACCATAGTGTATTCCCCACACACCCCCAGCCCTCAGGCTCCAAGTTTGGGTTGGTTGAAGGCTTCAGCCACTTTGAAAATACACAGAGTGGGTGGGGTTAGCCCCAGGGACATTATCCTATAGGTTAGGGTGTCTACAAAGGTTATTCCCACCCACAAGCTTATGCCAGACATGACTGTGGTATCTCCAGGCAAACACTTCAGAACACTCTTGGACCTGTGAAAGATCACAAAAGGGCTAACCCTGCTGTCTGAGACCTAGGAAGTGCTCTAACGGACTGGACCTGGTCTTCCTCCTGTACCCAGGACAAAGAAGTGGACTCCATACATCATAAGACTGACTTCCTGTACAAGCTACAGCAAGCTACAAAAGGCTTCTGCTGCAACTGCCCAGCTGACTAGTGGTATCTGGACTTGGACTGGACTCTGCCTAAGATCCTGTGAGTCTTTAAGTTCCTCTCTTGTGGCCCTTGGGGGTTTTAAAAGTGTACTCCTCTAATGGATTTGGACTTAAAGGACTAAAGTCAGAAAGCAAATTGGTGGCCTGGATGAAGCTGGCTGATGTATCGGACCCATGCTCCATTGGAGCCAGTGTTAAGATGCCCCTAGGTTGTGGCTACCATGATCATGGAATAAGATTAATACTTTGTGCTTCTTGGTGCTCGTTCTACTTACAAATTTTAAAATGTATATGTCCAAATCCCATTATTGGATTTTCATCATTTTGGTGTCATTTTGTTTATGAACTTCATCTCTACTTTTCTAATTGTTTTGGCATTTTTATTCGATTACATTTAGATTTTATTACTGTTTTAGTATTTCATAAATACTTTACACATTGCCTAAAATTTAAGCTTGGTGTTATGGCTACAAGGGGGTTGAGGTCAGGTTCATTTAGTGACTTTAGTGCAGTGGTTCACCCGTGACAAGGATTGTGATTATTACTTGAGTTGGGTACTTACCCCCTAAACTAATAACCCAATCTCTTACATGTGTCTGTATCAACATTTAAATGAAAACATAAATATTTATTAAAAAATTTACCACAAATTTATATTTCATCCCTTCAAGTTATGTTTTTACAAAATAATTGATGGTTGTGAAACAGCATACCCAAAATGTAAGATAAATACTATATAAAACTGGACTCCTCACTTTTGAATTCATACATCCTTGATAGCTATTATGAAGCAACAGTTGAGAATCAGGTATGTGGCAACACCATAATCAGATAAACACTGGCATATTAGAACAAATATCTTCAACCAAGAACTCAGTAGGCTAGTAGATCTATGCCCTCCTTAAAATAGCAAAACAATTAGATCCCATACTTTAATCACGTGTCATTGGCATTTGTTGAATCGTTTTCCGAATGTCTTGTTTAATCCGAAGTCATGCCCTAGTATGCAGGCCCAACTTTAGCGCTGGTGACGCCCTATGCGAGAATGTTTGTTGGTGCCCCCATTGACCACCCATGCCACGGATCCCTCACTACCTACCTTTAACAGAGCTCCTCATGTCTCCATTACCAATCTCTCGCAGATATATGTAATTAGTTTCATAGCACCACTTATTCCATTGTAGGATGTCAGAGGAGTTTGTGTCTTACACACATTACACAGAGACAATCATTATCCATGTGTAAATTACTGTATAGGAAATGTTACTTAAGACAGAGGACTATAAAGTGTGATCGGTCTGGAGAAGCCACTTATTCCATTGTAGGATGTCAGAGGAGTTTGTGTCTTACACACATTACACAGAGACAATCATTATCCATGTGTAAATTACTGTATAGGAAATGTTACTTAAGACAGAGGACTATAAAGTGTGATCGGTCTGGAGAAGCACAAACTCAGAATGTAAAATATAACACCATGGTTATATCCAATTAAACCCTTTTTGCAACATTTGGATAATGAATGACTGGGGAAAAAATAATAACACTCTAACCTATACCTTGCAGCAAGCATGCAGTTCTTTGATGATAGTTATTAGTTCACTGTTCTATATTAGGATATTAACTTAAAGGTTAAGTAACAAAAGGAGCTCTCTGACAAAAGCAGTAACCCACTGACCTATTTGCCTCATATGCACTTTGTGATCTGCATGGTACATATTCTTTACAGGACGCATATTAACTCCCTGAGCTACCTTGAAACTTCCACTAGAGAAAACTCTGATCTCTCTCCAGGCAAAACATTTTATGTCAAGACCGGAGGCTCATATTATGCTTCTCTAACTTGCTTTACTTCAATAGCAGCAGTCAAGAAACTACAATTCCCATAAGGCTTGAAACACAGAAAGCCAATGGGAAAGCAAAACGTAATAGATAACGCACTAATAGGAACCTAAGGGGATATATAATCACCATGCTTGACTGCGACCAGCCCTCTTTCTTGCTGCTCGCTATCAAGATAAGTGACGATTCACTTCTTCCCTGTTTAATAATTCTGTCAATGTTTGGGACAATGTTTACATGTTTTATTCACGGCACTCGCCTTTCGCGTATGTGAAACTTTCTTATTTCTTATTAAGCGCTCTTACGCGTTAGCTGTTGTTGAACGGTGCCCCTCAGGCCTTTCACTTCTTAACACTCGCGCGCGTTCTGTGGCAGTTCCAACAGACATTTCTGCCATTGAAAGGTCGTGCAGCTTACCACTCGCTTCACTGTGGCCACACATCCCAGCAGACCTTACCGCCGTGCACCACTCGCTTCATTTTCTGTCTCAGCACCCCAGCTGATTCCACTGCTGCTTCGCTGCTTCTGTTCAGGACACCTCTGCCTCGCCCCCAGGATTCATTTTACAATTCGGCCACGCCTCTTTGGGCGTGTGCTTCTTCCTGCTCCTATTTTCTTCAGTTATTAACCCTTTTACCTCCAGGGATTTTTTGGAATACCTTTTTTATATTGTTTTTCTTTTCTCTCTCTTTCAAGATGGAACTTCAAAGTTCTTTTGGCAATCTATCTGACTATGGTGAAACTGGAGCCTTTACTAATGAGGCTGTTTCTAAGGCTGTTTCAGCCACTATGAACAAAATGTCTAAGAATATTGAAACCTCGGTACATAACATGGTTTACAAATCCTTACTGGCCCATTCTGCGGGGGATAGCGGAAAAAGAAAATTCAAGGATTTGTCTTCACAAAAACCATCTGATGGCGCTTCATTGACTGGCGAAGTTTCTTCACCCCTGATTGAGGAAGTGTCTCCTCCCAGGCCTCCTTCCCAGGAGGGGAATTCTAAAAATATTTATGGCAAATGTAAGTCTAAAACAAAAAATGTAACTGCGCCAAAAAAGATTGTGATTTCTCACATTTCGGATACCGATCATGATGTTGGTGATGCTGATGACCTGGACGATTGTTCAGATTTCTGGGGTTCGCAATCTCAAGCTTCCCCTTCCAAAAAGCATAAGTTAGACTTTTCTGATCCCTTTGTGGCCAAAACTATTTTTGATTCAGATGATAATCCTATGTTTGATCCTTCTCCCCTACATCATCCCAGTTCCCCAGAATGGGCTCCTTCATCCCATGGTGGGAAATATATTGCTTCCAGGTTAAGGCTTCCCATAGATAAACAGACTAGAGCCAAACTAAAATTCGAATGCCCCAGACCTTCTCTTTTTTCCAGTATCACCTCGACTCCAGCTATTGACCAACCCCTTCTCACCTTCTTTTCAAACTTCGTAAAAGACCCCCGTAAAGGGGTAGTTAAGGCCTGGTCGAGCTGCCAGGATAAGCTCCTTGACCTGGTGGGTCCTCTGGCCCGTATCTTTGATTTAGCAGAATCTGCCAGGATGGAAAATGCAGATATTGACCCTATGGAACTTTCTCTATGGATTCAAAGAGCCTTTTGCCTTCTGGACAATGCAAACGCCGCCATTAGCCACGAGAGGAGAAAGGGACTACTCCTCAAACTAGACCCCAAGTTGGCCAATCTAGCCACCATGGATCCCGGAATTAAGGCGTAAGGACGTCTCCTCGGTGATTCTTTTATCAAAGATTTGGGAAAATGTGTTTCCACTTTTACCTCCATTGATAAGACTCAACAGAACATTAAATTCCACATATGGATCTCAATCCTATAAACCCCAGTTCTATCCTCAACGAGGCAGAGGCTACAGGGGTTGTGGACAGTGTGGCTTCAGGACCAGTAACACACAAGGAAAGCCTGATTTCTGGCCTTCCTCCAATAGGTGGTCGTCTTCGTTGTTTCATTCCGAAATGGCACACTATAACAACAGATCCATGGGTTCTGGACCCTATTCAAGGTTATCAGATAGAGTTTTACTCAAGACCTCACCAAGTTTCCTTTCCTCCCCCTTTGTGTTTTTCAACAGAAATGTCCTTTCTCATCTCAGAAGAAGTGCGTTCCCTTCTATCAAAACAAGCCATCCAACTTTCACTTCCAGACCCCTCGGTTTTCTCAGTTCTCTTTTCTTGGTTCAAAAGAAAAACAAGAAGATGAGACCAGTCATCAACCTCAGGAATTTCAATCAGTTTGTCGTGTACCGACATTTCCAAATGAAAACTTGTCTCCATTTAAGGGACATTCTTCTTCCCTTCGACTTCATGGTTCGTCTGGACCTTCAGGATGCGTACCTTTCTGTTCCTATTCATACAAGTCACAGAAAATACCTCCAATTCCAATGGCAAGGTCAAACTTACCAGTTTTCTTCCCTTCCGTTCGGCCTTTCGTCAGCACCCTGGTGTTTCACCAAACTGATGAAACCGGTAATGGCTCACCTCAGATCTTTAGGCATCAGACTGTTAATTTACCTGGACGATATTCTCATCTTACATCAGAGTCATCTCACACTTCAATCACATCTGCAGAGAACGTGTTTTCTTCTTTCCCAACTAGGTTTTTTACTCAACAAAGAAAAATCAAACACTATTCCTTCACAAAGAATAGATTTCTTGGGGTTCGAGATAGATTCCTCTTCTTCCATCTTCCTCAACAAAAAGTAAATTCCATCAAATCTGAGATTTTAAGAACTCTACGCAAGTCCCAGATTTCTCTCAGAAACTGGTCAGGATAGTGGGCCTCCTGTCTTCCTCAATTCAGGCTATCTTCCCCGGTCCACTTCATTACCGGGCGCTTCAGAGGCTAAAGATTCGTCATCTCAGAAAAGGTCTCTCCTATTCAGAGATGATCAACTTAGATCAAGAATCCCGCCTAGAGCTCCAATGGTGGATAGACCATTTAGATGCTTGGAACAGCAGGGCTATCTTTCCATCAGCCCCAGATCTTGTGTTAGAGTCCGATGCAAGCCTGACGGGTTGGGGCGCCTGTTGTGGTCCAATCTCGACCGGAGGTACTTGGTCGTTAGAGGAGTCCAAATTGCACATCAATTATTTAGAGATGCTTGCGGGCTCCTTTGCAATCAAGAGTCTAGCAAAAGACAAAGTGCAGTGTACCATCCTCCTCCGTATGGACAATGTTTCGGCTGTCCGTTACATAAATCTTTTAGGGGACACCAGGTCTAAGCCGTTGGCAGACCTGGCAAAAAGTCTGTGGCAATTTTGTCTTTTCAACAAATTTTCTCTCTCAGCAGAATATCTTCCAGGGTCTCTCAATCAAACGGCAGACTGGCATTCCCGGTTTCTCAGGGATTACAGCGATTGGAGGCTTCACCCCTCAGTTTTCCAATCTATTCTTCACAAATGGGTCCCTTTTGGCAAAGACCTCTTCGCCTCTCGCCTCAACACACAACTACCTCTGTTTTTCAGTTGGCGTCCGGATCCTCCAGCATTAGCCTCAGACACTTTTCTTCAGGATTGGTCCCAGACGGTCAATTATGCCTTCCCTCCATTTATAATGATCACCAGAGTCCTCGCCCAGGTCAGATGTCAGAAAGCGACTTTAGTGCTGGTTGCACCCTTCTGGCAATCGCACATTTGGTTTCGCCCTCTCTTGGAGTTAACAATCGACTTTCCCATTCTTCTTCCCCTATTCCCTTCCATTCTTCTAGACCCCCTAGGGAATCCTCACTCCCTTGTACTCAACAATGCGCTCACTCTTTCCGCCTGGAAGGTGTCAGGCCTTCCCGATCTTCCATCCCATTTCAGAGGAGGCTACTGACTTCATCAGTAAAGCCTGGGCACCTGGCACCAGGAAAGCTTACAGTTCCGCCTGGTCTCTTTGGTCAAGCTGGTGTATGGGTAGGGATCTCGATCCAGTTTCAACAGATATAAACTACGTAATTAATTTCCTAGCTGCGCAAGCTAGTGCAGGTAAGTCCTACAGAACAATCAATTTCTATAGCTCAGTCATTTCCATGCATCATTCTTACGTCAATGGAAAACCAGTGGGAGAACATCCACTGATTTGCTGACTATTAAAGGGAGTAAAATGTTCTATTCCTCCGTTACCTAAATATTCAAAGTTATGGGATGTCAATGTTGTATTGAATTTGTTCTTATCTTGGGAAGATAATCCGGACCTTTCTTTGAAAATGCTTTCAGCCAAGCTTACCATGTTACTTTGGTTTCCATTAAATGCTTATCTGATGTTAGAACCTTAGATGTTACTTCTCGACAGTTTGCCCCTACGAGTGTATTATTCTCCATAAACAAACTTACTAAAACTAATTTACGTACCGTTTTTTTACCCTTATTTTCCTAATCATCCTAAATTGTGTGTAGGACAATGTCAAGTGTTATGAGGACCGTACGGCCAATCTCAGAACGTCTTCTTTTTCCCCAATTACTTATTTATTTCCGTAAATCCCATAAACCTGTGTCTTCGGCGACTCTCGCCAGATGGGTTAGTTGGATTATGTCTTTAGTGGGTATCGATACCTCAGTTTTCGGGTCTCACTCCGCTAGGGGAGCTATGGCTTCCAAAGCTTTCTGGATTGGTTCCAGATTAGAAGACATTCTGAGATCGGCCGACTGGTCCAACGGTAATGTTTTCAGAACTTTTTATTGTAAACCAGTTCATACTGCAAATTCAGTGGTTATTACCATGCTTTAAAAAAGCATTATATGAGCGTCCGGTCTTGACATAAAATGTAGATTTTCCTATTATATTATGACGGAAAGTCTTAATTTTATTAAAGACACAGAGGCGAGTATTATCCCACCGCAAAAAGGAAACTTTCCTGACTTTGTTTTTTCGTTCTCTTTTCCATCCCTCGCAGCAACAACCACTCAACTGCAATCTTCCACCTGATCGAAGGATGGATTTGGCGACTCCAAGCTCGTCTTCAAGAGACCCAGCTTTTTGCCAACGGAGTCTTCCTACCACCTTCCGGATTTCTTCTTCATTCCACTCTTGGTTGAACTTTATTCGAGAACTTTGTTCAGTTATTTTAGCAGTTTCAATTGTTCTAGCTATTTTTCCTTTGTTTTCTCGCACTGACTAGCCTTCTCGCATCAAGAAAGAGGGCTGGTCGCAGTCAAGCATAGTGATTATATATACCCTTGTGTTCCTATTGGTGCGTTCCCCCGCAGAATGGGCCAGTAAGGATTTGTAAACCATGTTATGTACCGAGGTTTCAACATTCTTAGACATTTTGTTCATAGTGGCTGAAACAGCCTTAGAAACAGCCTCATTAGTAAAGGCTCCAGTTTCATCATTGTCAGATAGATTGTCAAAAGAACTTTGAAGTTCCATCTTGAAAGAGAGAGAAAAGAAAAACAATATAAAAAAAGGTATTCCAAAAAATCCCTGGAGGTGAAAGGGTTAATAACTGAAGAAAATAGGAGCAGGAAGAAGCACACGCCCAAAGAGGCGTGGCCGAATTGTAAAATGAAGCCTGGGTGCGAGGCAGAGGTGTCCTGAACAGAAGCAGCGAAGCAGCAGTGGAATCAGCTGGGGGCTGAGACAGAAAATGAAGCGAGTGGTGCACGGCGGTAAAGTCTGCTGGAATGTGAGGCCACAGTGAAGCGAGCGGTAAGCTGCACGACCTTTCAATGGCAGAAACGTCCATTGGAACTGGCTCAGAACACGCGCGAGTGTTAAGAAGTGAAAGGCCTGAGGGGCACCGTTCAACAACAGCTAACGCGTGAGAGCGCTTAATAAGAAATAAGAAAGTTTCACATACGCGAAAGGCGAGTGCCGTGAATAAAACATGTAAACATTATCCCAAACATTGACAGAATTATTAAACAGGGAAGAAATGAATCGTCACTTATCTTGATAGCGAGCAGCAAGAAAGAGGGCTGGTCGCAGTCAAGCATGGTGATTATATATCCCCTTAGGTTCCTATTGGTGCGTTATCTATTACGTTTTGCTTTCCCATTGGCTTTCTGTGTTTCAAGCCTTATGGGAATTGTAGTTTCTTGACTGCTGCTATTGAAATAAAGCAAGTTAGAGAAGAATAATATGAGCCTCTGTGTCTTTAATAAAATTAAGACTTTCCGTCATAATATGCTAGGAAAATCTACATTAATCACCAGAGTTATCTTGACATTTTTATTGTTGCCTGAATATTGCTGGAGGAAAGGCATGCCACAGAAAGTGCTTCTAAAACTAAAGTATATTTGCAAACACGGCGCCCCCTCCCAAAGTCAGCAACCAGTGCAGTGGCACCAGTCGCACTGCCCTAGAGCCAGCCCTGCTGGCATCTCAGACTTTTATTTCAGGCCTTTATTTAGCAAAGTTAACCTGAGCTGAAAATAGCTGAGGCTGCACCACTGCGCTCCCAGAAAGTCTGAATTAGAAGAATAGAATAGGGGACCTAGTAAAGTGCTGCAGAAGGGATTTAGGAGCCAGCTAGTGAATAACTGATTAAGCAAGATATGCTTTGGGGAAACTGACTAGCAAGTATTCCTGCTACTCATGATAAAGGCTGGAAATAGATAATGAAAGCAGACCTATGGTCTGAGACTCATCTTTGGTAGTGTTTCATTTTCAGCACATGCCACTACTGTGTAGCAGTCTCCTTTGCTACCTAGATAGGTCCTTGCTATAAAAGTATAAATACATACATATGTGCAGATAGATGAAGAAGAGGACCAAGAGGCAGCAGAGACTAAGGCTTAGATTTATGGGCTTTGGGGCTTTTGGCGCAGGGCAGGGCAGCAGGTCACCTTGCTGTGCTGCCCTGCATCAAAATGAAAGGGCAGGAACGCATTGCATCTATGGGATACCACACATTCATGTCCTTTCCCACTACGCTGGTGCCGTTTTGGCTGCCTAGCGCCAACACAGGCACTTTTGCACCATGGACTAAGGGTGTCTGCACTGTAGGCAGAATTGTTTTTGTGCAGGAAAATCTGGGAAGCTTTTCCCTCTTTCTATGTGTGCTACAGAATCTAGCACACATAGAAAGAGGAGCAAACTAAGAGAAATAAAGATATTTCTCCTCATTACACTTCTCCTGGTAAGGAGTAAGGTTTTGACACATCCTCAGGTTTACAGGCTCATGTAAATTTGAGGATGCATCAAAATCCATGGGTGTTGTATGGAAACACCCACCACAACGTCCATGGAATGCTTCTGCGCTGCTTAGCCTTACTCCATATCTATCAGGCAATTCAAGGCCACAGAAAGTGACTCTGCATGGCATAGATATAGTTCAATCAATCAATCAATCAATCAATCAGGATTTATAAATCACGGCTAATCGTCCGATAGGGTATCCAGGTGCTTGAAGGTCCCAGAGGCTTTTTCGAACAGCAATGTCTTGAGGGCCATTCCGAATTCCAGAAGTGAGGTGATGGTCTGGAGATGTGTGTGGAGGCTGTTCCAGGTTTCTGCTGCAATGCGAGAGGAGCGCCCTTCATGTCTGCTCCGGCATATGTGGGAAGTATGGGCAAGTGAAAGGGAGGCATAGCGTAGTCTTCTTGGCAGTTGGTGGAAGTGCAGGTGGAGGTTAATGTATGCCAGTCCTTGGTTGTGTAGACCCTTGTGTAAGTGGGTCAGCAGCTTATCTTGGCATCTCTTCTGTACGGGGAGCCAATGAAGTTGAAGGAGGTGGGGTGTGATGTTGGTTCGTTGGGGAAGGCAGAGGATGAGCTTGACAGTGGCGCAAGCCTCTAATAAATATGCCCCTTAGATGCACCGTGCAGCAGAAGACTACACATCATTCACTTCACAAAGTGGGCATGAAAGAGAGGAGTAGTAACTGCTTGATTTAATTAAGCATCAGTAAAAAGAAATCTAATCTGCATATGCAAATGCAAGGGCAGTGGTGCATGATATTGCTGCTGCCACCTATCAATGCTGGATTAGGAGGATGTGTGATCCAGTTAACTGAGAATGGGTGAACATATATCAGCCCCAGATAGGTTCATGCTAGAGCTGAGGTAAGCAATGCAATGCAGAAAAGTTTCAGCTGAGAGAATCCTACAATGTAGTAGAGGAATCTTCACAAACACATAGGAAACTTCTCCTTTTAGGGTTACAGTGAGATGTGGGTCTTGTCTTGGGAGTCACTGCAAGACAAATTTCACATGTACAATATTTATCTCACAAAATACAGACTCACTCCACAAAACAAGCGGTTGTTTGCATGATAGAACAGTGAAGGGGGGAAAATACAGTATAATTAGGATAAGTTAGGCCTTTTAGAGTAGAGCAGTATTTGCCTTTATCATGCTCGATGCAGCATGTTAATTGCTAGACATGAATTTTTGGCTATGGCTGAAGCCCACAGTCTTCCACTCTTCCACCAGCTCCATGTGAGAAAGTCAGTGGACTTAGGGGGTCATTACAACCCTGGCGGACGGTGTTAAAGCGGCGGTAAGAACGCCGGTAAAAATGTAGGAATTACGACCGTGGTGGAAACCGCCAACAAAGACAGCCACTTTAAAACTCAGACCGCCACGGCGGTACAAACAAACAGCTCGGCGGTCACCGCCAACAGACAGACGGAGGACAATGTACTGCCCATACTATTATGACAGGCAAATGCGCCACCTTTTCCGGGGCGGATTCACCGCGGATAAAAACACGGCGTAAACAGGCATTTCGAATGAAAAACGCTCATCTCTACGCACTCCACAAGGAAGGAGAACACCATGGAGCCGGAACTCCATATTTTTCCTGCGATAGTCTTCCTGTTCCAGTACCAGGAGCACCAACGCCGGCGGCGAAGACCACGGTGAGTACTGCACCTACGACACAGGGGAGGGGGAGGCAAAAAACAGGGACACACACACGCAACACCCCCACCCCCCCACCACCACACCCACACACCAATGCATATCTATACATCACAGTTACACCCCCCAAATCCCCCCCCCCGGAAGAATGCAAAGACAAAAGGAAATGAGTGTAACCATTGTAATATATCAAAATTCAGTATGCAAAAATATACATATATACACTATTAACAAAATATACACCACGATTAGTAGTCCAGGTATTGCACCATTCGTAGTCCGTGGACCACTGGGCTCAAAATGCATGGGCGAGGCCCACACACGATACCAGATCAAAACAGAGAGAACACTGCTGGGGCATCAGATAGACATACAACAGGCACCTCAGGGGGGAAGGGAAGTGGGGGCACCTCAGCCGGATGAGTGCACGACGCCAGAGCCACAAGGGGCCTCCATGCCCATTGATGTATCCTGGGGAGTGCAAAGCCACAGTCTCTCAAGTCTCTACAGTGGGTGGTTTGCCCACTGTTCAATCCTAGGGAGTGCAAAGCCACAGTCTCTCAAGTCTCTACAGTGGGTGGTTTACCCACTGTTCAATCCTGGGGAGTGCAAAGCCACAGTCTCTCAAGTGGATAACAGTGCCACTGGTTCTGGAGGGGGACTGGTGCCCAGAGTGCTTCATCCTGTGCAGGACAGAGGTAGTGGATGCATGTCTCCATTGGTTCTGGAGGGGGACTGGTGCCCAGAGTGCTTCATCCTGAGAAAGATTGAGGTACTGGATGCATGTCTCCACTGGTTCTGGAGGGGGACTGGTGTCCAGAGTGCTTCATCCTGTGCAGGACAGAGGTAGTGGATGCATGTCTCCACTGGTTCTGGAGGGGGACTGGTGCCCAGAGTGCTTCATCCTGTGAAGGATTGAGGTAGTGGATGCATGTCTCCACTGGTTCTGGAGGGGGACTGGTGGCCAGACTGCTTCATCCTGTGCAGGACAGAGGTAGTGGATGCATGTCTCCACTGGTTCCGGAGGGGGACTGGTGCCGAGAGTGCTTCATCCTGTGCAGGACAGACGTAGTGGATGCATGTCTCCAATGGTTCCGGAGGAGGACTGGTGCCCAGAGTGCTTCATCCTGTAAAGGACAGAGGTAGTGGATGCATGTCTCCACTGGTTCTGGAGGGGGACTGGTGGCCAGAGTGCTTCATCCTGTGCAGGACAGAGGTAGTGGATGCATGTCTCCACTGGTTCTGGATGGGGACTGGTGCCCAGTGTGTTTCATCCTGTGCAGGACAGAGGTAGTGGATGCATGTCTCCACTGGTTCTGGAGGGGGACTGGTGGCCAGAGTGCATCACTCACCCTGTGACGGTCCCTGTTGCGTCAGTGCCCCTGCCGCTCATGGGTTAGGGGTGCTTGACTTGGCGGTCCTTGCCCTGTTCAGCGGTCCTTGCGATGTTCAGCGGTGCTTGACTTGGCGGTCCTTGCCCTGTTCAGTGGTGTTTGCCCTGTTCAGCAGTGCTTGACTTGGCGGTCCTTGCCCTGTTCAGGGTGCTTGCCCTGTTCAGCGGTGCTTGACTTGGCGGTCCTTGCCCTGTTCAGCGGTGCTTGACTTGGCGGTCCTTCATTGCCCAGCTGGGCTGGAACTGGCAGTCCTTCATTGGTCAGGTGGGATGTGGCTGGCAGGGTCCTCCTGGGCAGCTGGGCTGTGGCTGGCAGGGCCCTCCTGGGCAGCTGGGCTGTGGCTGGCGGGGCCCTCCTGGGCAGCTGGGCTGTGGCTGGCGGGGTCCTCCTGGGCAGCTGGGCTGTGGCTGGCGGGGTCCTCCTGGGCAGCAACGATGGGGCTTGCAGTGGCCTCCTGGGCAGCGATGATGGGGCTGGCAGTGGCCTCCTGGCCAGCGGGGATGATGGCGGTCTTCTCCGCTGTGCTGCTCCTCCCAGACTTCCCGGGTTTCTTCTGCCCCCTCCCCACCTTGGTAGGAGTCACAGCTGAGTCCACACTCCCCCCGGGACACCTGTGAGCGGCTTGGGTGGCTGGAGTCTTCCCCCTCTCCTGTCGGGCACTGGCCAACTTCTGGTGCTTCACAGGGGGGGGACTGGCTGTGCTGTGGCTCCGTGCCACACTGGCTGTCCTGGTGGCCGGTGCAGTCCACATACCTGTGACAACAGGCACCACTGGTCCCGTTGATTTTGTGGCTGAGGTGCTAGTTCGGGACCTATGAGTTGGACAGGGGGGGTGGTGGGAAATAGGTTAAGGGTGGACAGGAAAAGTTGGTTGGAGACACTGGGACGGGTAGCTGGAGGGGGTTTGGGAGTGGAGGAAGAGGTGGTGGTTGTAGGAGGTGTAGGTTTTGTGGCTTTGGGTGCAGGTGCATGTGCTGGAGGCTGTCGTGAGGTGGATGTATGTTGGGTGGGTGTGTGCCTGCGTTTGTGTATCTTGGGAGGGGGCGTCACAGACACACTGGGTGAGGACACAGGGGACGTGTGAATGGTAGTGGGGGTGGTGACTGCACGTTAGCGGGTGTGGTGGTGGGTGTGCTGGTGTGGGACGTAGTGGCTGTAGTGGTAGTGCATGTTATAGTGGGAGTGTAAACAAGACTGGGAGGGAGGAGGGAGACGAGGAGGAGGGGGACACAGTGGAGGCAGTGGATGTTGGTGTGTCTGTATGTGTGTGATGCTTGCGTGAGTGCCTGTGGGATGTGTGGTGCTTATGTTTGCCAGAGCTTCCCTTGTGTGGTGAGGTGTATGCAGGCTGGTCTGATGGTGTGCTTGGGATAGGCAGAGGTACAGGGGATTGGGTCTGGGTGGAGGAAGTTGGAGGGGGGAGGCTAGATGCAGGGACAATGGCTGCCATCAGTACTGAGGCCAGAGTTTGAAAGATTCGATGAAGGGCAGCCTGACCAGAATGAATGCCCTCCAGGAATGCATTGGTTTATTGCAACTCCCTTTCTACACCCTGGATGGCATTCAAAATGGTAGACTGCCCAACAGTGAGTGACCTGAGGAGGTCAACGGCCTCCTCACTGAGGGCAGCAGAGGTGACAGGGGCAGAGGCTGAGGTGCCTGGGGCGAAGGTGATGCCCACCCTCCTGGGTGAGCGGGCAGGGGGCGAAGGCTGAGGGGCTGCTGGGAGGGTGGTGCTGGTAGGAGGGGTGGCGGCTGTACCTGTAGTAGTGGGGGGCACACATGTTGCCGCCACCACAAGGGAGCTCCCATCGGAGGACGAGTCCGTGTCGCTGGTTTCAGCTCCTGTCACCGCCGTGGTGCTCCCCTCGCCCTCGGTCCCACTGGTGTATTCAGAGTCCGTAGTGTGGCCCTCAATGGCCGTGTGGGATGCAGCTCCCTTGTGCTCCGGTGCCACTGCTCCTACGCCTGATGATGCTAATGCACACAAGAACAAGGAGACCACAAAAAAAGGGGGGGAACAGAAGAAAGACATGTTGAGTGCATGGCTTACCGCTACCGTTGGCGGACAAGACAGACACAGCAGCCCCCTTCACTAAGTCGCGCTGTTGGGCTCTACAGTGCAATTCCTGGGAAATGGCCTACAAGGCTATGGACGACATCTGCACACATAGATGACACAGGTGCATGAATAGCTGTACTTGGCACTCTACAGAGGTGGGGTGGGGGGCCATAGGGCCATGCCTTACGAAGGTGCCTAGCCTACGGAACTTGCCCTGGCCTAGGGAAACCCACAGCCCTCCTCCCCCACCCAGACCCCTTCACTGCGCACAAAATCAGCAGAATGAGAGTGTACTCACCCCCTTGTGTCTGCTGTGAGGCCCTCAAACACCCATCCAACTCCGGGTAGGCCACCGCCAGGATCCGTACCATCAGGGGGGTCATGGTTCGACAGGCACCCCTCCGACATTGGGAGGCCATCCGCAGCTGATCCTCCGCTGTCTTCTTGCTCCAGCAGCAAATGTCCTCCCATCTTTTCCGGCAGTGGGTGCTCCGTCTGTGGTGGACCCCCAGGGTCCAGACGTCCTTGGCGATGGCACGCCAAATATCCTTCTTCTGATGGGCGCTGACCTACATGAAATGTACAGGGGAAGAAGAGAAGTCATTACCCACTGCGCCGTCAAAGTGAGTGGCCCCATCCCTACCCTTGCCATGTGGCACATGCACCCACCGTCTTTCATGCACTCAGAACTCTGTCCCCTTCCTTCTTACACCTAGCCCTCTCCACACAGGCATAGCCCATACAGCATGCTCCCTGTGTACTTACCTATTGGTCTGAAGGACCGTAGAGGACCCCATCCACGAACTTCTCCAACTCCTCCGATGTGAAGGCAAGGGCCCTTTCCCCAGACGCACGAGCCATTGTCTCTTCCAGACCAAGGTCACAACAGCACTTGCAGTGTAGGTCCTCTCTTGTCAAAGATCAGGTATCGAGTGATTCAACAGATAGAAAATGGCGATCACGTCCGCGGCGGTCACGTCCGAGGCGGTGCGTACCATCACCGCCGGCGTACATCGTCATTGGCTCCTGGGAGCCATAGGGTCCAATGGTAACCAATGCAGCATTGCGCCGCATTCTTCGACCGCCTACCGCGACGGTGTACAACGCCAGCGCAGTTATCTCACATCCCATTGTCCCACTTTACAGGTCAGGCAGCCGCCATTTCAGTGGCCCACATGGCCTAATTACCAACTGCGTCACACATACCTAGGCCTAGCCTCAACACACATACAGGCCAGATTTTGTGTATGAATGGTGTTCTGTGTAGACTGTGGGTACGTACCTCTGAGTTGTTTGACTCTGTGCTTGCTGTTGTCCTTCATAGGCACCGTCCGCTGTGACATGTGAGGAGATGTCGGAATCCTCCGGTGTTCCGACCCCTGGTGGACCTGTCAACAATGGAGGAAAGGAATTTGATAATCACCTACAGGTTTGACTGTGCCACAATCCAGGAACTGTGTACACAGTTGGAGCCTGACCTGATGTCAGCTATCCGCCATCCCACAGGAATCCCCCCTCAAGTGCAGGTGCTCTCAGTGCTCCATTTCCTTGCAAGTGGGTCTTTTCAAACAACTGTGGCCATGGCATCAGGGATGTCCCAGCCTATGTTTTCCAACGTATTGTCCAGAGTGTTGTCTGCCCTGCTGAAACAAATGCGGAGCTGCATCGTTTTCCCTCAGGTGGAGGATTTGCCTACAGTGAAAGGTGACTTCTAAGCCCTTGGACATATCCCCAACATCATAGGTGCCATTGATGGGACACATGTGGCATTGGTACCCCCCCGCAGGAGTGAACAGGTGTACAGGAACTGGAAGAGTTATCATTCCATGAATGTACAGATGGTATGTTTAGCCGACCAGTACATCTCCCATGTGAATGCCATGTTTCCTGGCTCAGTGCATGACGCCTACATCATGCGGAATAGCAGCATCCCTTATGTGAAGGGTCAACTCCAGAGGCACCGTGTGTGGCTATTAGGTGACTCTGGTTACCCCAACCTGTTGTATTTTAGCAGCGATTAGATTAAGCATTAGCAGAAGACATCTTGTATTTAGTAACTATTGTGAACATTTTGCGGAATCCATTTTGTATTCATGGCAGCCATTTTCTCTGCCACATGCTGCCATGTGCTCACCATGTGCTCTGTCCTACCTTTCTGTTAACTACTCTTGGAAATCTGCCTAGTGACAAGTTATATTTAGCATCTCCCACTTTCGCACATGCTCAGTAAGGTCTGCAGTTGTTAGTCCTTGAAAATTGTTAGCTCCTCCTACCTGTCGACTGTGCATTTCCACATGACCTTACATGTATGCAAGTCTTGCTTCTATAATTGTACCACCTCCTTTTAGCCCCTGCGTGGGTATAAAAGGACCATGCTCTCTCAGTTCAGTGTGCTACTTCAAACATTACCGAAGGGTGCTGTTTGAACTGTAGTACCACCTCATGAGGTTAATAAACTTTGTCTTTTATTTCAGTTTCTGTGCCAACTTCTTCCTACATGGTCTGAGGACTTTGTGCAGAGAAAGGTGAACCTCTTGCACTAGTAGGCCTTGCTGAGGCTTACTTTAACAAATTGGCGCCCGAACAGGGACTCATCGGCGACTCGGATGCCCAACGGATTGGTCGCGACGAAGGATTGGGATCTCGCTGCGGACTATCAATGCCTGAGGAGACTCGAGTCTTGGCAACCACAGCGTTTTTCCCTTCTTTCTGATTTGACCATCCAGGTGGCAGCGGTCCTCGACTGAGATCCTTTTTGTTCATTCGTCGTGCAGTGACCATTTGGTCGATTTTAGAACTTGGCAGTTGGAACCTGGACACCCTGTGATTGGTAAGAGCCGTTTTACGGCACTTGCTGTGGGTTTTGATGCCTTTGTTTGGTAATGTAGTTTAGCACTACTTACTGTGGCTCGCGTGTTTTGGGTGACTAGTCAATTTGTGTCCTTTGAAATTATATATAAATTGCAATTTATATAGGCAGATAATGAGGAGAATTTTCTCCAATTTAATTTTGATTTGAACGGCACCTTAAGTGCTACTTTGATTATAATATTGCATATTCTGCACTATTTTTGGCATGCCTGTTTTTAGCGCACTTCGTAGGATGTGTTGCTTTTGTAATGGTACCAATTTGAGACTGGAAGAATCGCAACCGGCACCCCCAGAGGGGACGCCCAATAAAGATATGTATGTTAAACATGGTCTTTCTTCTTTAATGTACAGCACATTATGGAATAAATACACTCGTGCGGATCCTGAGTTACGTTGGCCTATGCCTGGATCATTTGATTTGCGAAAGATTGAGTATGTGGAACAATGTATGTGTAAGCGAAAGTCTAGGCAAGATATGTTTGACTGTGTACGAATGTGGGAGAAAAAGTGCGTGGACGAGTGAAGCGTAAGCAAGCCTTGCTTGAGAAAGAGCAGCGGAAGAATGTATATGTGAAAGCATTGGAAATGAGAAAGAAAGAAATAAATGACTTAAAGGAGCTAGAAGAGAAAGAACGTAAATTACAGGTAACTGGCCAATACACCGTTAGGCAACCTCTCTATCCTATCCTTAATAAACCATATGATGATTTATTGTTATTAGATCGCCCTCCACCTCCGTATGTCATTCCTTCTGCCCCTCATGAGTTAGCTAAGGTCTCCAGTTGGGAGCAACAGAAGATGCGAGACAGTCGCTCTTTGTTGCCTGCTGACTGTGCGTCTGAGCTTAGATCTATTGCTCGTAAAACAATTCGTAGCGTTGTCTCTGCTTCTGAACTTTTAGACAACATGAAAGGGTGGACGGAAAAGGACCAGCTATACTTTACTGAGGCATTTGGCTCAGAATTTATTGAACTATATCGGAAATATTCTGATGAGTTAGAGCCCGATGATGTAGCAGCTGATCATAAGCAAATGCCTGATGGTATTTTTGTTTTCTCCCAGGTGGCTGATGCAATCAGGCGTTTGGTGAAATTATGTGTTGTGGCAGTCCGTTTGCAAGAGGAGAAAAGGGCTGTGGACGTAGTTGAACGGACATCTCAGACCGGTGGGGTGCAAGCTTCCATCTTCGGAACAGATAAGACTATGATAGTTCACGCGAAACCAATGCGGGAGGCCGCACCTTTGTATGTTCCTCCTAAAGGAATGGGTACAAGTGATGATAAAACTTCTGTTGATGCTAAGGGTTATTTTATTTATAATTGGGTGTATACTCCTTGAAATAGGGCAGATGTAATGGCACTTAAAACAGTATTACCTGACCCGCGGAAACATCCAGCCGCCTTTTATGAGGAAGTTGAGGGAGCAATTAGTTCTTGTACTATGACTTTGGCTGACATTGATTTATTTTTCAGATTGATATTACAGCCAGATATGTGGAGAACTGTTCGTAAAATTGATGATCGTGCAGTTTTTGGGGCGTCATGGAAAGAATTAGAACAGATGGACGGGAATAGGGAACCTGCGAAAAAGCCATATCAGTTGATTCTAGATCTTCCTGCAGCCATATTAGTTAAGTTAAAAACGATTATTCCCCCTAAAAAGATAGATTGGACTGTTTTAGCGTCTTGTAAGCAAAAGGCAGATGAATCAGTCTCTGATTTCTTTACACGCTTTGAAGAAGCATTTCACGATTTTAGCGGCCAGTTATTGTCAGATGATACGGGCAGACATGTGTTTGTCGATAAATATGTTGCAAATCTGTTATCAGGAATAGCTAGTCGTCTAAAAGCTAGTGAAAGTTCATGGACTACCTCTACTTCGGTTTCTCTTTTCACTATGGCTCAGTGTTAGGAACGTCAGGAATTAGGAGCAAAAGGTAGCAAGGATAAAAAGATTAAATAATTAAAGACGAAGGTTATGTTGGCTCAAGATTATGGTCCGCCTTTTAGAGGTAGTGATAGAGGTGGACGTGGATCTTATGGTTCTTCTTACACTCGTTCAAATTTGTCTGTTGATCAGTGTGCATATTGTAAGAAATTTGGGCATTGGGCTACCGATTGTGCAGCACTACGTGTTCAGCAGTGTTCACGTGGTTGGGGATAAATGAGAAATCGCTCAGGATATTCAGGACCTAGAAGAAGCACGAATGATCATGCTAGGGTTGATGTTAATGTACGAGGGCAGGATGGGTTTAACACTTTTGATAGACGGAACCAATACCAGATGTCTAACCATGTGCAGCCTGATTTCCAAGATTCTGCTTATGCATATGATTGCCTAGGATGGGGTAAGTAATCAGTTGAAGTTCCAGTAGATCAGAGGTGTCCCTATGTTACAGCACATGTTTTGGGTTCTACTGATCAGTTTCTGGTTGATACAGGAGCTACTCGTAGCGCCTTGTCTAAACAATTGATTCCAAGGGCTCCCCTGTCTGGCTTAACCATTACATCGATAGGTTTCGATTGAACACCTTCCCCTAGCCCATTGTCACAACCACTTGCATTCCATGTTGATAAATTTACTGCTCCATGTCCATTTTTGCTTTCTCCAAATACACCAGACAATATTGTGGGTCTTGATATGCTCAAGTATTTCAGGGCTACAATACGATGCTCTCCTGAAGGGGTGCGTGTTCTTTTAAATGATAATCATCCTGTGATGGAAAGAGTTTGTCTTGTTAAAGAGGATATTGCATTAGGTTCACTCCCTAGTACTTTGTGGGCTACTTCAGATACTGATGTGGGACAAATGATTATTCCACCGGTACATATTAGTGTCAAGGAGGGAGCTGTATTGCTACGTTTGCCTCAATACAAAATTTCACAGGAGGGCGAAGAAGCACTCACACGAATTGTGAATTATCTTATTGCAGTTGGAGTTGTGGAGGAAGTTCGGTATAATGTTTGTAACAGTCCGATTCTTCCTATTCTGAAAAAGGATACTGATACCAGGATTTACTGATTCATTATTGATTTACGAGAAGTCAATAAGATTGTGATGCCACAATATCCTGTGGTATCTGACATCACAACACTTCTTACTTTGGTTCCCCGACAGCAACTACGTTCTCTATGATAGACTTGAAGAATGCTTTCTTTTCGATCCCTATTCATCCTGACAGCCGATATTTGTTTGGTTTTACTTTGAATAAACGATCATGTAGATTTTGCAGAGTTCCTCAAGGCTATACGGAGAGTCCAAGTATTTATAGTCAAGCGTTAAAACGACAACTTGATTCTTTTGTTTTGCCCGAAGGTGTGGCTCTCATACAATATGTCGATGATATTTTGTTGGCGGCTGATACCCCTGAGCAATGTGAAAAGTGCACTTTGTCCTTACTTTATTTTCTTGCTTCACACCATCATAAAGTGTCACAAAAGAAATTGCAATATTGTAGACCAAAGGTAACCTATTTAGGTCACCTTTTGTCTAAGGAGGGCCGTGCACTTACATCAGATCGTATTCAAGCAATTTTAGACACACCAGTACCCTCTACTCAGAAAGATGTTCGTGCATTCCTTGGTCTTACTTCTTTTTGTAGGCAATGGATATTAGGGTTTTCACACATTGTCAAACCTTTGCTAGCACTTTTGACTAAAGATACTCCAATTCCCCTCCCATGGACAGATGAATGTGAGACTGCTTTCCGGCAGCTGCGACAAGCCCTTTGTTCAGCACCAGTGTTAGGTACTCCAGATTACATGAAGCCTTTTGCACTTTATGTACATGAGAAAGATGTGGATTGTCAGTTTTAGTACAGACACATGGAGATAAGCAGCGTCCCTGTACATATTTTTCAGCAGTACTTGATCCTGTCGCTCGAGCGTTGCCTGGGTGTTTTTGTTCAGTTGCCGCAACAGCTGTGTCAATATGTCAGAGTGAAGGGATAGTTTTGTCACATAAGCTGTTGGTGTTAGTACCCCATGCAGTTGATGCTCTTTTTAATCAAACAAAGACACAACATTTAACTAGCGCTCGCATAACAGGATATGAGTTGACATTGCTGGCTCCTCACATTACACTGAAGAGATGTGCAACACTAAATCCAGCCACTTTGTTGCCATATCCGGTGACTCGACCTCAGTCACAAGAAACACATGATTGTATATTCCTTACCGAAGAACAGACAAAGGGTCGTGTTGATTTACAAGATACGCCCCTTCCAGATGTAGATGGGGAATTGTGGGTTGATGGGTCTTGTTTGAAGTTGCCAGATGGTACGACCTCAGCTGCATATGCAATCACCACAATACACACGGTAGTGGAGACAGCTTATATACCACAGAAGTCATCTCAAGCAGCTGAACTAATAGCTTTGACACGAGCATGTGAGCCTAGTACTGACTAATGTGTGAACATTTATACAGACAGCCGCTTTGCTTTTGGAGTGGCTCATGATTTTGGTTTGCTTTGGAAGGAGAGAGGCTTTCTCACATCCCACGGGATGCAGATAATGCACGGAGAAATAGTGCATAACCTCTTGACTGCATTGACTGCATTGACATATCCAAAAAAACTAGCTATTGTGATATGTAGTGCACACAAGAAAGTGACCGATAATATACGGCAAGGTAATGCTCTTGCGGACCGCGTAGCACGTGAGACTGCGATGCAGCGAAGTACTACTTCTATGTATGTAGTGAAGTCACAAGCTGAATGTTGGCATAATGCTAGACAAGACGTATTAGATATACAGAAATATGCTTCTGTGAAAGAACGTGTGCAATGGTCTGAAGATGGAGAATTGGATGATGAGGGCTGTTGGCGGAATAAGCAGATGGATAAATGGAAATTGCCTATAGCTTTTGTACAACCTATGGTTCAGATGGCACATGGGCTGGCACATGTTGGAGCTTCAACAATAACGAAGTTGCTTACGCAAGTTTGGGAGCATCCAGAAATTTCCAGTACAGCTAAGAGAGTAGTACAGTCTTGTTTGATCTGTTTACAATACAATCCTGGAAAAGGGACACGTACTCCTGCTGGAGGGTTTGCTACACCAACTGCACCTTTTGAAGTCCTACAAATGGATTATATTCAGCTTGAACGCTGCAACAATTTAAAGTATGTCTTGGTGGTGGTATGTGCCTTCAGTAAATGGATAGAGGCGTACCCCACAAAGGATAATACTGCCATTACCACAGCGAAGGTGCTTTTGAAAGAATTTTTCCCTAGGTTTGGTGTTTGCAGACTTTTATGGAATGATAACGGACCTCATTTTGTTGGGGAAGTTATTAAGTATGTCCTGAAAGGATTAGGGATCAAACAGAACTTCCATGCGGTTTTCCACCCACAATCAGCAGGGTTGGTGGAAAGGTATAATGCTACTTTGAAGCTGAAGTTAGCGAAGATACAGGCTTCCACATCCTTAACTTAGCCGGATGCATTATCGTTGGCATTATTGTCTATTAGGTCAGTGCCACACTCTCGACTCGGCCTTAGCCCATATGAAGTGGTTTTCGGGAGGCCAATGAATATTTGGGGAGTTCTAAGCCAAATTCTGTATATGATGTACCTTGTGTCCTGATGAATGATTATTTGGCACAGTTAACCGACAATTTGGTTTCTATTCATCAACAGGTTTGAGAAGCACTTCCTGACAGATCTACAGGTGAAGGCCATGAACTCCGACCTGGTGACCAGGTGATGATTAAGTCCTTTGAAAGATCAATCAGCTTGGAACCAAGGTGGCGAGGCCCAGAACAGGTGATCCTTGTGACAAGGACAGCAGTTCGAGTGACGAACCGAAAGAATTGGGCCCATAGTACTCACTGCAAGAGAGTGCTACCTACCTTGGTGGAACCTGCTGTGCTGACCGATCATCGAGAGATTTTGACTACGGAGAAAGGCCGTGCTATATCACCTGACGAATCTGCAGAGGTCTTCCCGGACCATACGACTTCTGGAGTGTTGCGATATAATTTGAGACTGAGGAAAGAATCTAATTTTTTTTTTTTTAAACTGGTTGAGCTACCACCCTGGGTTAGTGAAACGGAGAGCCAATGTGGCAAGGGGGGGATCAGCCATGCATTAGAGTAGTGACACCCGTCTTGGCCCGTGGTGAAGAAATCAGCGGCTGACCAGGGATAAGAGCTCCAACGATTGTTTTTAATTAATTTCTAAAAGGGTTGATTATCGCTGTTGCTAAAATGAATAACAAACTGATCATTAGTACTATGGGGTTTGTTGTTGTTTTGGTGGTTACAGCAACAATTACTTGGTTTGTTGAAAAGAAGGCCCTGCTTGTGAGTTTTTTGTTGCCACTACTCCAGTACCAGAGGATCACTATTACTTTACGCTTCCCTATCAGGAGCAGAAGCACCGTCAATCATACTTCAATAATACTTTCATTCAGATTTTGCATCATACTCATAATGCTACAAATACTACTAACTGTTGGGTATGGGGAATGATACCTGCGCATCAAAAGAAAGGAGGAACACCTTTCATTCCTCTTCCTTTTTCACACAATGGTTCTTGTCAAGCTTGGTACATGCTTTTGTTTGCATCTGGAAAACGTACAGAGGGCGGACTTCTTTTTCGCCTTAATGAAGTATGCTACCAAGACAAAGATGGGTATCCCCAAGCCAAATGAACTAAATGGGAATAGGAAGAGTATCAACTGGACAATGTTTCAATACCATATGTCTTCACAAATACAAGAGACTCTGACAAGACAGAACAATTTGTGATTTCTGTTACAAAAACTAAAGCAGATTTATGTATACGTAGCATTGGGCGAATTCCAGTAGGGATAAGCGAATGTATCTTGATTTTAACTATTGAGGGTGTAAATAATAGTAGTTTTACAGCTTCACATAATACATATTTTGTTTGTGGTAACTATGGATATTACCAACTACCTGTTGGGTGGTCAGGTGTGTGTTATGTATCTTTTCTATTACCCCCTGTGTTTTTGGCCCCTGCATCATATCACCGAGATTTTAAACTGTTCAATGACATCGTTAAAAATAGATATAAAAGGGCAATAAGCACAAATGAGGTAGACCAAACGGATACTAGCCTGCAACAATATGTTGATTTTAATTTAGGGTTATTCCCCTTTGTGGGTGCTGCGTTAAACAGTAGGAAAGAGAGACAATTGACTAGGGTTGTGGAAGCTGTTATCAATCAGGCAGCTCTGGCACTTGGGAATATTACTGAGGAGCTCCAAATTGCGAGGATTGTAGCGCTCCAAAATCATATGGTACTAGATGTGATATTAGCTGACCGAGGTGGTGCATGTCGCATCATCGGTAGTAGTTGCTGTGTTTTTATTCCCGATCACTCACCTTCAGTATATGATGCAATATCTAAATTGCATAAAATTGCTGCAGAAATCCACACAGAGACTGGTACTTGGACTTTTTCTGGATGGTTTAGGGCTCTTGTTTCCGCCTGGGGCTGGAAACTACTGACTATCCTGTGTGTAATGATTGCAATATTTTTCACATGCTGTATCTGTATTCAGTGTGGTCCAATGTTCTGCTCCATGTGTAATACTGCTTGTATGCCTACCAAAATAAATATTACAGAAATGACAGTACAACATGTGTTAGATAAGGAAATAGCTGAAATGATGAGCATAAATATACAAGATGAATATTTAGATTATCCTAGAAAGACAAATGTCTTCAGCTAATGCTGAAAGGGTCGTCTGTTGTAGTTTAGCAGCGATTAGATTAAGCATTAGCAGAAGACATCTTGTATTTAGTAACTATTGTGAAAATTTTGCGGAATCCATTTTGTATTCATGGCAGCCATTTTCTCTGCCACATGCTGCCATGTGCTCACCATGTGCTCTGTCCTACCTTTCTGTTAACTACTCTTGAAAATCTGCCTAGTGACAAGTTATATTTAGCATCTCCCACTTTCGCACATGCTCAGTAAGGTCTGCAGCTGTTGGTCCTTGAAAACTGTTAGCTCCTCCTACCTGTCGACTGTGCATTTCCACATGACCTTACATGTATGCAAGTCTTGCTTCTATTATTGTACCACCTCCTTTTAGCCCCTGCGTGGGTATAAAAGGACCATGCTCTCTCAGTTCAGTGTGCTACTTCAAACATTACCGAAGGGTGCTGTTTGAACTGTAGTACCACCTCATGAGGTTAATAAACTTTGGGGGTCATTCTGACTCCCGCCGGCGGCGGTAACCGCACGCCTGGCGGGAGCCGCCGAATGACCGCACCACGGTCAAATGACCGCGGCGGTCATTCTGAGTTTCCCGCTGGGCTGGCGGGCGACCGCCAGAAGGCCGCCTGCCTGCCTGCCCAGCGGGAAACGCCCTTCCACGAGGATGCCGGCTCCGAATGGAGCCGGCGGAGTGGAAAGGGTGCGACGGGTGCAGTTGCACCCATCCCGATTTTCAGTGTCTGCTATGCAGACACTGAAAATCTTTGTGGGGCCCTGTTAGGGGGCCCCATGACACCCGTTCCCGCCAGCAAGGTTCTGGCGGTCAAAACCGCCAGAACCAGGCTGGCGGGAAGGGGGTCGGAATCCCCATTGCGGCGCTGCCTGCAGCGCCGCCATGGAGGATTCCTCAGGCCAGGGGAAAACCGGCGGGAAACCGCCGGTTTCCCTTTTCTGACCGCGGCTTTACCGCCGCGGTCAGAATTGGCCTGGATGCACCGCCAGCCTGTTGGCGGTGCATCCGCGGTCCCCGGCCCTGGCCCCCTTTGTCTTTTATTTCAGTTTCTGTGCCAATTTCTTCCTACATGGTCTGAGGACTTTGTGCAGAGAAAGGTGAACCCCTTGCACTTGTAGGCCTTGCTGAGGCTTACTTCAACAAACCTGTCATGGCTACTGACCCCAGTGAGGAATCCCAGGACAAGGGCAGAGGAACGCTACAATGATGCACATGGGCGAACTAGGAGGGTGATCGAGCGGATTTTCGGCCTCCTGAAGGCCAGGTTCCGGTGCCTCCCTGTTCTACTCACCAAGGAAGGTGTGCCAGATCATCGTGGACTGCTGCATGCTTCATAACTTGGCTTTGGGACAACAGGCGCCTTTTCTGCAGGACAATGGTCCAGATGGCGGTGTTGTGGCAGCTGTGGAGCCTGTGGACAGTGATGAGGAGGAAGCAGAGGAAGAAGACATGGACAACAGGGACTCAATCATCCAGCAATATTTCCAGTGAAACACAGGTGAGATTACATTCCTGCCTACTACATGTACTTTTACACTTCTACCTCTATCCTGTCTGTCGACTTCACCCAGTGTATGGTCACTGAGTTGTCACTTTCCCTTACGGCTTCACAGGTGTGGGTCCCAACGTGTGTCATCTGCTTAGATTCCTCATGGACTAGAGCTGTGTGACATAGGTATGTTGACATTACTATTTCTTGTAAATTTTGTCACTGTAATTGCAAATACACTATTTTGAAATCACAGACAGACTCCATATCTTTTGGTGCTTTAGGTGTGTTTATTTAAATACAAAATATTGGAGGGGGAAGTTAAATGGTGAGGGGTGGTAGCGGAGGAGTGTCCATGGCAGAGTCCATTCTATTAGTCTCCCAGGTGCATTGCCCATATGGGCATAGGAAGTGGAGCTGGGGCAGTTTCAATATGGACAGGGTGACAAAGTGGGACAGTGGGATGACAATTTCTTGGCGGGGTCTTGGCATTGTGCTCTGTCTTGTTCCTGGATCTCAGGGACCTTTGCAGGGTGGTTCTCCCTCTGCAGGGGGTGGGGTGCTGGTGTGGTGGTTCTGTGGTGGTGCCTCCTGTCCACTAGCGCCGGCGGAGGTGGTGGGCAGTTCATCGTCCATGCTAGTGTCAGGGCCCCCTTGTAGTGCAACAGTGTCCCTCCTGGTGTTGAGTATTTCCTTCAGCACCCCTACGATGGTGCCCAGGGTGGAGCTGATGGTTCTGAGTTCCTCCCTGAACCCCAAATATGGTTCCTACTGCATTCACTGGGTTTCCTGAAACTTGGCCAGGACCTTTGCCATTGTCTCCTGGGAGTGGTGGTATGCTCCCAGGATGGAGGAGAGGGCCTCGTGGAGAGTGGGTTCCCTTGGCCTCTCCGCCCCCTGTCGCACAGCAGCCCTCCCAGTTCTCCTGTGTTCCTGGGCCTCCGTCACCTGGACCGTGTGCCCACTGGCCCCAGGTCCCTGTTGTTGTTGGGGTGGTGGGTTATCCTGGGTTCCCTGTAGTGGTGGACACACAGCTGATTGACGTGTCATGGGTACAGAGGTATGGGCCCGCTGGGTGGGTGCTGTGCTGGTGTTACCAGAGGGGGGAAGGTCTGTGGTGGCCTGTGCCTGTGTGAGGGGAACCGAATGTCCCGAGGCCCGCGATGGTCCGGGCTGGTCATCTAGATCCAAGTGGACCGAGGTGCTGTCATCACTGTGGGCCTCTTCTGTGGGTGGAGTGGAGATGTCTGGACCCTCCTGTCTGGTGACATTGGGTAGTGGTCCTGCAGGGGTGAAAAAGCATGATTATTGCATCTGTGTGTGTCATGGTGTGCAATGGGTGGGTGACTGTGTACCCCAGTGCTGGCATTCCTGTGTGGGGGCTTGTGTGATGATGGTTTAGAGGGGTGTATGGGTATGTGCAGTGGGCATGCTTTAGTGATGGGTGTCCATGCGTTGGTGTTGCATGCAGGGCTTGGTTTTGGGATGTGTGGTTTGTGATATTGGTACATTTGTGAGGAGTTGGAGTGATAGGGGTTGGGGTGAGGGTGGGGGTATGTGATAGCATGCAGGTAGGGTGGGGGATATGGTAGTTAAAGGTTTGACTTACCGGAGTCCATTCCTCCACAGACTCCTGCGAGGCCCTCAGGATGCAGAATCGCCAAGACCTGCTCCTCCCATGTTGTTAGTTGTGGGTGAGGAGGTGGGGGTCCGCCGCCAGTCCGCTGAACCGCCTGGTGGTGTCTTGAGACCACGGAATGCACCTTCCCCCGTAGGTCGTTCCATCTCTTCCTGATGTCCTCCTGATTTTCTGGGTGTTGTCCCACTGCGTTGACCCTGTCGACTATTCTTCGCCATAGCTCCATATTCCTTGCAATTGAGGTGTGCTGCACCTGTGCTCCAAATAGCTGTGGCTCTACCCGGACAATTTCCTCCACATGACCCTGAGCTCCTCCTCTGAAAACCTGGAGTGGCTTTGCCCTGCCATGGGGTGGTGTAGGTGATGTGTGGGGTGGTGTGTGTGGTGATAAGTGTGGTGAAAGGTAGTGGTGTGTGGTGTTTTGTGCGTGGAAGTTGTGTGGGTGATGGTGTTGTGTGCCTGTGGATGCTAGTTTGTGGATGGTGGTGTCTCTCTCTGGCCTTCTCTCTGTGATAGTGGTCGAAGGGGTTTGTGGGTGATGTGGGTGTGTGTTTTATATTGTACTGGTTGTGTGGGAGTGGTGTGTGTATGTGTATCAGGTGTTTGTATTTGGAATTGTCCAATGTGGCCGTGTTTTGTAGAAGTGTGTGAATTTTGAGCACGGCGGTGTGTACCGCCAATGGAATACTGCGGTTGAAAGACCCCCGTGTGGATTCGTGGGTCGTGATAGTGTGGGCGTATTTCTGTTGGCGTGACGGTGGAGGTTTTTATTTCGCAAGTTTATCACTGACCTTTGGTGTGGCGGACTTGTGTGGGTGTCTGAATTTTGTCTGATTCCGAGATGTGGGTCATAATAGCTGTGGCGGAATAACGCGGCCGCGGCGGTGTGTTGGCGGTCTTCTGCACGTCAGTAAGCGGCTTTTACCGCCAATGTTGTATTGACCACCTTAGTCTTTCAGTTATAGTGTGTGTGTTTTGTCTGCCTTTTCCAGTGTGGGAGTTAATGTTATTCTGCCCAACTGGAAATATAAATGTAGCAGGGGGCATTTTCAAACGAGAAACACAAGTTATTCGAGAGAGAGAGAGGTATAAAAGAAGGAAGCCCTACTGCCCCTGTAAGTGGGGAGGTCACACCTCTACACAGGGTCGTAGCAAAACTAACTTCCATTGCCTCTGCCAGCACCTCAGTGTTGCAATACATGCCCACAGGCGCTGTTCCTCCTGTTTTTGAGCGAAAAATAACCTTCTTTCAGCTGTTTCCCTCTTACAGAATCCCACATTTCAATGCATGTCAATGGAGAAATTGATCCCCACAATTGTCTATCTAAACTTCCCTCTTCTCTCATTAAACATTAACATGGATGCTGTTACTAAAACTAAGGGCCCAAAGTGAAGCATCTAGCAAGTGTCCCTATGTCAAGCTGGGGTCACGCTATTCATGGGCAGTGAGGACTTGAGTGTAAGACATTTCAGGGATGAGCCATCTAATTCGGATAAGAGACTCTTTTTAGGACACACTACTGTCCAAATAGTGCAGTTAAGTAACCTTGAGATAGTGCTTGAAACCATAGGTGCACGCCACATGCATGAGAGCAAACTACCGTTTGTAGTCTAATCTTGCGTTATGCAATATTTGCTTCAGAAATATTAGTGTATTTATCAGGAATATCCAATGCAATACTTGCTACAGATATCGTTTTGCCGGCCCACCTCACATACCTCAAGAAATGTAAAGCATTTTGGGCCTGATTCTAATGTTGGCGGGCGGCGGGAGCCGCCCGCCAAGCTACCGCCGCTGAATGACCGCACCGCGGTCAAAAGACCGCGGCGGCCATTTAGACATTTCCTCTGGGCCGGCGGGCGCTTTCCAAAAGAGCGCCCGCCGGCCCAGAGGAAATGCCCCTGCAACGAGGACGCCGGCTCAGAATTGAGCCGGCGGAGTTACAGGGGTGCGACGGGTGCAGTTTGCACCCGTCGCGTATTTCAGTGTCTGCTTAGCAGACACTGAAATACTTTGCGGGCCCTCTTACGGGGGCCCCTGCCGTGCCCATGCCATTGGCATGGGCACGGCAGGGGCCCCCAGGGGCCCAGCGGCACCCCCTACTGCCATCCTGTTCCTGGCGGGCGAACCGCCAGGAACAGGATGGCGGTAGGGGGTGTCAGAATCCCCCATGGCGGCGCAGCAAGCTGCGCCGCCATGGGGGATTCAAAGGGCAGCGGTAAACCGGAGGGACACCGCCGGTTTGCCTCTTCTGACCGCGGCCGAAGCACCGCGGTCAGAATGCCCTGCGGGGCACCGCCGGCCTGTCGGCGGTGCTCCCGCCGACCCTGGCCCGGCGGTCTGTCAGAATGACCCCCTTTAACTCCTGGGTGGCCCCAATTTCACAAAATGTTTGTTCTTTCTGCTCCTCTTAATTATAAATCATTTTAATGACGGTATAAAAGCTGAAAGCAAATCTTACTCGACATTTATTTCACATATTTAATAGCTGAGATCAACATTTGAACATTACTGCATAATTATGCAAATCAGAACACTTAAATATCTCCATGCAAGGAGTTGCTCCCTGGCGTTGATTCAGATATTGAATACCGAGGAAAATGAAGAAATAACGATGGGGTTTCTTTTTTCAGGTGAGGCACTATGTGCACATATTTTCTTCTGGTGTGAATTTGAATTAAGGAGAAATAACTCCAGGATGCCATACCAGGCACAAAGCGTCGGAGGTCAGTGGCACGAACAATAAATCTAACAATCCTGTTCCCACAGTGCATGGTCACAGCAAAACCTGTACTTGCTGTCTGTACAGTTTGGAATGGGGACCCGGGAAGGTAAGAGTCAAACCACAGCATATTTGAGGTGTTGACAGGATTGTCGAGGCACAGATTTGCTACAGCATATCTAAAACGGGGCACCATTAACACATAAATATATATTGTTATAATGTGTTAAATTAATTCATATATAGTTCATCAGATGTTTCCTCTTATTAATTAAAACATGTAAGTCGCTATTCATTCTTCTTGTACATTGTTTCCCCCTATCTGTACACCCATGTTGGTATAATCCTCATGTTCAGGAATGCAGCCTGCCTTAGAATGTTAGGACGGGAGAATTCTATTCTGTGAAGAACTGTCAGAGAGCTGTTTTGAAGTGGAGTGTGGAGACCCTATTAAAGACATCTACTTCTAAAATCCCTACGTGTCTTCTTTCTAACATATATGTTTTTGGCAATCAACAGAGGCCTTCTGTGGCCAGTGTGTAAGAAAGCCCCCCAGGCAGCAGATCGGGTCTACAAAAGCCGTAATGGAGTGCATTGGGGAGAGGTACAATTATGCTGCACGTGGAGGGGATCATTGTTAGCGCGCCTGACCTTAATAAGTAAACTTATAAGGGGACGCGAATAGGTTGTGAGCCTTTTGACTCCCAATTAAGATCTTCTTACCATAGCTCCAGTACATAATCAGTAATCAATACATATTAATTGATATTCATTAGTAATCAATAACATCAATAATCAATGGAGTCAGTAATTATCACACATCATGACCTTTCAGTCATGAATGACCACACCATTAGTAAAAGTTCAGAATGTTTATTTCCCTATATTAACAATGCTAAGGTCATGTAAATTAATCTCAATATCCAATGGAACACATACAGAAACAACACTGGTTGTCCGAAGTGGCGGAAGAAACGCAATCTAATCAAAGTTGAACTACAACACATTCTAGAGTTACGTTGCAAATCAATAGCAAAGTCAGCTGCGTCAATGAAATGAAGTACATGAAGTTGAGCAGAGAAATTCATCAAGCATTAGACCCTATTGTCATAAATAAGGATCCTTAACTAACATCAGATCAGCATCAGCATGCTGGACTTCATGCAAAACAGTTTAGTAACACAAATTCTGAAAAACATCTAACTATGGCTCTATCAAAACAGTGCAGTTGGTACCTAGAAAGAAAAAGCAAATATGCATAATAATCACATTTCAGAATATGCCTATCCTCGGTATGGATCAGCAAAGCAGAATCAGTCTTCTTCCTCAGGACATCAGTCGATCAGCAAGGCATCAGGGTCTCAGTCAGGAAAATATGGGCAAAGTCATTTAAGCAATAAAGATAAGCACATCTCTAGTAAAGATGCACAAGAAAGTAATAACCTTTTGGTCAGGAAATGTGGGCAGAATGACTGTCTTCTCTCAGAATGTGCGCTGGGTCCTTCGAGTCAGCCACCTTCCCAGAAAGATGGAAGCACGCAGAAATCAACGCCCTGCTAAAGAAACCAAAGGTAGACCCGGACGATCCCAAGAACTACCGGCCGATCTCCCTCCTCCCCTTCCAAGCCAAGGTCATCGAAAAATTGTAAACAGCCAACTATCCCGGTTCCTGGAAGACAGCAAGGTACTCGACACCTCCCAATCCGGATTCCGCAGAAACCACAGCACTGAGACTGCACTCATTGCTGCCACAGACGACATTAGGACCATGCCCGACAAAGGAGAAACAGCAGCACTCATCCTCCTGGACCTCTCCGCAGCTTTCGACACGGTATGTCATCACACTCTCCACACACGCCTACACAACGCTGGAATCCGCGACAAGGCACTCAACTGGATCTCATGATTTCTCTCAGGCAGAACCCAGAGAGTCCGCCTCCCACCGTTCCTGTCAGAAGCTTCCAGAATCATCTGTGGAGTTCCCCAAGGATCTTCGCTCAGCCCCACGCTCTTCAACGTTTACATGGCCCCCCTCGCCAACATCGCACGAACCCACCACATCAACATAGTTTCCTACGCACATGACACTCAGCTCATCCTCTCCCTCACGAAAGACCCTACAACTGCAAAGAACAACCTCCACAATGGACTTCACGCCATCGCCAGCTGGATGGAATCAAGCCACCTCAAGTTAAACATAGACAAGACAGAAATCCTCATCTTTGGCACCAACCCCTCAACTTGGAATGACTCCTGGTTGCCCACCTCCCTAGGAACAGCGCCCTCAACCACCACCCACACACGCAACCTAGGCTTCATCTTGGCCTCCACACTCAGCATGACTCAGCAGGTCAATGCCATCTCCTCTTCCTGCTACAACACTCTCCGCATGCTCTGCAAAATCTTCAAGTGGATTCCCGTCGAAACCAGGAAAACTGTCACCCACACCCTGGTCAGCAGCCGATTGGACTACGGAAACACCCTATATGCAGGAATAACAACCAAACTCCTAACAAAACTGCAAAGAATCCAGAACGCATCCACCCGCCTCATTCTGGACATCGCACGCCATGACCACATTTCCCCCCACCTCAAAGACCTTCACTGGCTACCAGTGTCAAAGAGGATCACCTTCAAAGTCCTCATCCACTCACACAAGGCCCTCCACAACACAGGCCCAGCCTACCTCAACAGACTCACCTTCCACACCCCCACCCGCAATCTTCGCTCCGCCAGCTTCGCCCTCGCCTCCATCCCCCGCATCCTCTGCACCACTGCCGGAGGAAGATCCTTCTCTCACCTAGCCGCCAAGACCTGGAACTACCTACCGCTCCACCTTCGCCTGACCCAAGACCTCTTGACATTCAGGAAACGCCTCAAGACATGGCTCTACAACCAGTAGCTCCCCCCACAGCGCCTTGAGACCCTAACAGGTGATTAGGGCCCTCTATAAATCCTTGATTGATTGATTGATTGGTATATTAAAGTCACCTAAACTATCCTCTAATTCCCTATTGGTCAGTTAATTGTATGTTCGCACTCTGTCCAATAAAACTACTATCCCAAATCTATGAATTCTAATATGTCCCCATTCTCATATTGTTGATTGGTCCTCATCATCTGGCTTGTCAGGTAACAATATTGTTGCAGCTTCCACTCTAGTCAGTATCATCATTGTTCTTGTCCTGGGAAAGTCAGTCTCACACACATCACACATAGAATGTTGCATTAGCAAGAAAATAATCTCCTATTAGTTGGTTCACACGAAAAGCTTCCGTTATGAGCATATTTAAACAAAACAATAGACATTTTGCAGCTTACTTCATAACCCTTGATACAACATATTACTGCATTAGGCTAATATATACTCAATATTTCATAAGTAATAATCATTGATTAGTATATTTCGCTAACATTGGTGGCCATTCTTCATGATCACATTTTCAAATGTGTGCATTATTTTTCTACGTTATTACATTTTCTACATAAACCTATTATTCAAAATACATAAACACTCATTATTACTTTTTATTCAAGCACCTGCGCTAGCAATATCAACACCCTCAAACAGCGTTTGATTCAGTGCTGTGGTGGAAGTAATAGCATGATGAGGAAGGATGATACATAAGGATGATACATACATAAATTACTAGGTCTAAAGGTACTATCAAGATCACTTAATTGAGTTGTATTGCTGAACCATTTTTTTAATTTTAGTTTTCTCACAAATTTGAATAAATCTATTCTTGTCCGGGTATAGTCAAAATTACTTGAAGGACAGAAAGAGAGACCTAAAGAGAGAAGTTTGTGCTCGATTTCAGTCAGCACCCTTTTAGACAAGTTTACTACATTCATGATGTTGTTTTCTTGGCTCTGGTTATCATTCCCATTGGCTTTTGTTCTTCTTTTCTTGCTTCTCGCCTTTGCTTGTCTATTCCTCTCCCTCTTCCTCTCATTCCCCTCCTTCTTCCTCTTTGGGAGGGATAAAATCCTCGTTGTTCTGTCCTGCCTTTGAGTAACACTTGGAAATGCTTCAAAAAATTAGATTTGTCCAATTGTTGTCCTCCTTGATTGCTTGTAGACAGATGGTAGACAGATGGTAGACAGAGTAGTTTCAGACAAATCTGATAAATTACTATCCGAAACATCACTTTCACTGGTATCACGCAACCCCAAAACTGTATGACCCTCTTGAGCCTCTCTCTGTAAATTGGAATCCTCATTATACAAATGATCAAATTTACGATTAAAAGTCAAAATCCTTCCTGAGTGGTAATCTTTAAAATCTCTTATAAATTTCTGTTGGTTCTTCATGGTGATTTCTTCTTCTAATTTCACCAATTTAATTTCCAATTTCTTCATAAAATCTTCATATGCTTCTTTTGATGTTCGTAGCCAAAAATTCTGCTGTTAACTTTTCAATCTCATCAAGAATCCTCTCTCTATCTTTGATAGCATATTTAATCAAGATTTTCATCATATTTAGCGAGCAATTATTAGAATTCCTTGCCCACTCTTCTAACCTTATCGGATATGGATCATCATAAGTTGATGTTGAAATCTTGCATACTTTGGCTGGTCTAGATGAGGATTCAGTAGCCCATGAAGATCCTTTTATTAATCTTGAGACTCTGGGGGTTGAAGTGGATAGATCATGTCCTAGACCATTTAAAACAAAATCTTGTTTCCTGCCTGTAATACAATGTGATTCTATAGAAGTATTTGAGAAAGATGTTATTAAACAATTGAGACAATTGAAAGGTAAACAGGATGGTAGTACAATAAATAATCTCAGTATAGTGGAGTTTCCAGCACTTAAGAATTTGAAATTGGATAACGACATTGTAATCAAACAGTCTGATAAAGGAAGCAATGTCGTTATCATGGATAAGAGCTGGTACATAAAAGAAGGTTTAAGACAGTTGGGGGATCCCAACTGTTATGCCAGATCCAATCATGAGATGGTAAGACAATCTAACAACACCTTTAGAGATATGTTATTAAATTGGAGAGAACAGGGGCTTCTGGAATGGGATGAATATTGTTTTCTTTTATGAAAACACCCTAGAATCCCGGTTCTTTATCTTCTGCCTAAGCTACATAAGGACGAAAATAACCCTCCTGGAAGACCTATTGTGTCGGCCATAGGGTCTTTATTGGAGAACACGTCTAAATACATTGATTATTTTATTCACACTTTTGTGGAGGGGTTACCCTCATATATAAAAGATACAACACATTTTCTCAAAATCTTAGAAGGTATACATTGGGAACAAGACTTTCTACTTATGACATTAGATGTGGCCAGTCTCTATACATGTATCAATCATGATGTGGGTCTGGCCGCCACAAGACATAATTTGAGGGTGAGGTCAATATCCTATTTACTACACACAGAGATGATATTAGACATGATTGAATTTTGTTTTAAGAACAATTTCTTTTTATTTGACAGTAGTGTCTATAGACAACTACAAGGGACGGCGATGAGCACCTGTTTTGCCCCCAGCTATGTGAATTTATTCATGGGCTGGTGGGAGGAGCAGGTGTCCAGCAATTTGCCAGATTTTGAGAGACGTGGTTTTGTGGTGCAGGTATATTGATGATATATTTGTCATCTGGAAGGGTGATAAGATCTCATCAAATAATTTTATATCTGAATTGAATGGAAACAACTGTAATTTGGTCTTCAGCGGAGTAATCAGTGTTATTTGCATAGAATTTTTGGATGTGAAGATTAATGTGGAAGAAGAGGGACTTCCTACTAAGTTGTTTAGGAAGAAAACAGCAGGGAACAGTCTCCTCAGTGCATAAAGTGCACATCCTGGTAGCCTTATACGTAGTATCCCCTATGGGGAACTTCTACGGGTGAAACGGATATGTAGTACTACGTAAGACTATGAGCAAGAACAAAAAAGTATGTGTAAAAGATTTAAAGAAAGAGGGTACAGTGAACAATTGGTCTCTCAAGCTATAGAGAAAGTGAGTACAATCACAAGAGAAAGCCTGCTGTATGATACCCATAATACTAAATCTATAGGAGATGAGAATATAAGATTTATTACTACTTTCTCCAGACAATCTAAAAAAGTCTGATCCATATTACATAAAAGTTGGCATATCCTTCATACAGATCCTTTCTTATCACAATGTGCTCATGAGACACCACAAATCACATTTAGGAGGAATAAGTCTTTACCGGATAATTTAAGTCATAATATGATTACAGAAAATGATTCCGGATGTGGTAATAGTAGTATAGGATTTGTTTGTTGCTTGAATTGTAAAGCGTGTGGAAATAGTGAAAATTGTAGTACCCTAATGATAGGGGATGGACATTTTAAGATCAAAGGTCTTTTCAATTGTAATACTGATTACTGTGTGTACTGCCTGATTTGCCCATGTGATAAATTGTATGTTGGCAGCACAATTCATCGAGCAAAAAAGAGGGTGCTTGAGCATATGAAAACCATTAGGCATAATGGTCAGAAGTACCCGGTGGCGTGACACTTTCATATTATGCATAATGGAGATGAAAAAAAGTTAAAATTCTTAGTGATTGATCATGTAAAGCGGGACCCACGTGGCGGGGGGGCAGAGTTGTAAAATTGAGAATTTTAGAGTCTAAATATATTATTGATTTTGAAACACTCGTCCCACAAGTATTGAATCTGAGTGAGGAACTAGCTGTACATTTAAGAGAATTGGATTAGTCAGATATCTGGTTTTGATGCGATTTCAGAACGAGGAATACATAACATTATTTCATTGCAGGGTGGTGAGTTAATTCACATTAGGTTGTGGTATTTATTGCACTGGTATTTATAGGATTTTATGGGTTAGTTGATTTGTATTTATGCCTGTATATATGTATATTTATATTTATATATTTATATATTTTGGTATTTACATGATGACATTTATAGGCATCTTTCACAATGAATTAATAGTTTTTTATTTGTCTGCAATTTTGAATAGTTTAGCAGATGTTTTGAGACTAAAGTAGAAGATATGTTTCAGTTTAGGAGATAATTTATTAATCAGGTGCATTGTAGGAGTTGTTAGATTGAGCAGTCAATAAGTTAGAGTAGGATTCCTCGAATATTTGAATTAGGAACATTTTTGACGAAAATAGAGGATTATACTAGAATCCTGCAAATAAAGACATTAATAGAAGTGCAATATTGTAATATTTTACGATGTGATGACAGCAATAGTGTGTAAAACTTTGCAAGGTCGATTTGCGAAAATCCACACTTCAATATGGCCGCCATGATATTGTGAATTGGTAAACTTGTTTTTGAAATTGGTCTCTTGTCTATGTCTACACATTGGTGTATTTAAGTGATTAGTATGGATTGGGATGGTATTGTGAACAAGGCTACGGCCGAAACGCGTTAATTAAATAAGACTGGATTGCCACGGATTCTTTTTCCTTTTCTTTCCTTTCCTTTTCTTGGGAAATATATATATATATATACTTAATTGTACTGCTCTACAATACTCGACACTGGTGTTTGTTTTGCAGAATAAAAAACTAACAACACTCCACATCATGGGAGTTTTCTCTCATGGCAGAGGGTATTTTTTTTTTTACTGCCTCTTACTAAATAAGTTTATCTGGCAGTGCCAGAAAAAAAAACATCAAATCACCCACTCTAATTGGGACCCTCTCTGCGAAACTTTAAATCAGCCCCTAAGTCTTAGTCGCCGTCCTTACTAAGGAGTAGGAATAATGTTTCAAGATTGACAGGCTTATTTATAAGGGGTTTGCTCCATTGCTGCATAATTTTGTTGACGCACCAGTGACACTTTCTCTGCTCCATATTGACCCACATTTACAAAATGATGCATTAGGCCCAAAGCATCGGTTTTTGTAGGCCTGCGTCTAAAAATACCTGTGCTGGCTCCAGCAGATCAATGGATTTTATAATGTATGCAGGTTAGGCATTCCCTCCTAAAAACCCACTTTGTATCAGAAATATATACCTTGCTCTTGCTGATGCTCCCTCCAAATAAAGCTTCCAGCCAGAGACATTAAGAACAAGAAGTAGGCAGGCAACTCTCAACAGAAGAATGGGGGAAGACATACTATCACGCTAGACGTCCTGCCACTTGCTCACCGAGCATAGAAACAGCCACAAATATTGTGACTTATTATTATCTCACACCTCCTAGACTTCATAGAGGCAACCCAGCACACAGCATGAATGGCTGGTGCCACTGTGGACAGAAGGGGACCCTCCTTCACATTTTATGGGAATGCTCATTTTAGGAAAAAGTTCTGAACAACGTAAACGCCTCTTTAGACGTGACCCTCCATAGGCTCTCCACATATGTTCTTCCAGGCTTACCTAATCCCTAGGCTTATCCACTTAAATCTTGGAGAGGCCGCCATATAAGTATTGATTTAAGGGCAGCTCATCAGATGATTCTCATGCTATGGGGGACTGATAAGCTCCCATTGCACCAGGCATGGCTCGTACCGTTGTGGTACATCTTGGGGATGGAAAAGCTAACCCTAACCGCGCAGGCCGATGAATACAGAGACGTGGGCCCCAGTCATTGACCAGCTATTTAAGGCGTTCTGTATGCTGTCCTGCCCAAGGTATTTAGGGCTCCTTCGCCCTGCAGAGCTCCCTTCACACTCTCTAGACTTCTTAACACTGTACACTAAAGCTGATCAACCAATAGAAGTTAAACAGACATCACATCAAACTGGGTACCCTTAGGAAGGTTGGGAGAGAAGTGGGGGCAGGTTGGGGATTAAAGTGTAATGTTTATATACATGTTGGTATGACAAGATACATTTGTTCCCCGCTGGCCTTGGTTGTGGGTGGGTGTGTGTAAAAAGTTCAATAAACAGAGTTGAACCATAAAAAAACACTTAAGAATGACTCATTGATATTTGCAAGGTTTTCAAAGTATGATGCTTCTTTGAGATGCAGTGGACTAAGCCTGCAATGAATCAAAGTTCCTCCTCTTTACATAAGTAGACTATGTCTACTGTAATGTGACACATAGCCATACTCCATTCCTGTCTGTCTTGCTTTCAGGACCAATGTAAATGTAAATTAGCACTTGTAAAGCGCACTACTCACCCGTTAGGGTCTCAAGGCGCTGTACTCATACCGCTATGGAACCCCTCCTGGCTTTTCCCTGTGAGGGGCCCACTCCTGAGCACCCCCAGGGTGAAGCCAGGCATCCAAGCGCTGTTGGGGCCGTTGTGGAGATTAAGCAAGCTATTGCCCAGAGTTGCAGAGTGGGACCCATGAATTAGATTAGGCACCGAGGCGAGAATTATCTGGTCAAGGGGAATTGAGCCCAAGACCTGCCGAAGCAGGACTTGAACCCTGGTCTTGAGCCAGATCTCTGCTTCAGGGTCTGCCGCTCTAACCATTGAGCCACACTTCTCCACAATGTAATAGAGTAGTAGGTGACTTTTCCACCACTTCATACTCTATTACATTGGTCACCACACATTAGGCTATTTGCATCAGTTAGAAGTGACACATCACCAATGTTTATTGATTACAACTTCTGCAATCAGTCACTTTTTGGGTGCATGTGTTGCAGCATCCTTCCCTAGGATGCGTCAGTAACTCAGCCGCATCCTTGGGACCCTTTGCCATGATACCCTGCATTGTTAATACCATGCATCCATGGCATCGTAAGCTGTCTTGACACAGTGCAAGTGATTTTGACGCAACGCTGCCGCAGTTTCTTTAATTGATGAGTGCCATTGATTAGTATCACTAGTTTCAATCAGATAAAACAAGTCCTTCATATGTTAAATAACTCATCGACAGCTAATACATGTTTCACCACGACATGTGACTTTTTCAAGGCTGCAAAATACAGAGTATACATTACATACACATCAAAATACATAATAAACTTTATATAGAACATGACATCCTACCACCACCTTAAAACATTAGGGTAAGTGAAACACAATGGCACAGAGACCCAACGAAACAGTGCCCACAAATGTGATGCATAAGACTAATGACCAGAAAAGGTGAAAGTCCATAGTGAAAAGATAGGATTACCAATGAAAAATATCTTTAAAAGAAACCCCAGCAAAGGGTCATAAGCAGTTCAGCAATCTTAGTGAAAAAAGTACAAAGTAAAACCTCGACCTGGCAAAACCAGAATCTACCAACAAGAAGCAAAATAGAATGTGGCACAATAGAAACATCCACATCAAAATATCTGTTATAAAACATAGGCAACTTAAGCCATAAGGCAGACACAATGGTCCAAAGTTTGCTGTAAATAATGAAACATAAAAATAAATACCTGCTCATATAAAATAAGGTTCTTTGGAATAAGTTTTAGTGGTGAAATACCCAGATGGCCACTCATCAGTAATCCAAGGATACAAATCGTGTCAAGAATCCAAAGCCTCAACACAGGATATTTAAAATGTATCAGAGGACCACAATACGTCCTAGTACTACAATAGGAACAACTATTTTTTTATACAGCCATGAAATTCTACTAATGACAGTGTCAAGAAGCAAAAAACACATAATAATGCTGGCATCAACATCAGAGTCCCCAGCTGAAAAGTACTAAAAAGAGGGGCCATTTATAAGTAGTGAATAACAAATCGAAGGTATTCGCATTTTGGGGCTGTCACCTCTAGTTCTATAACTGATAATGTACGCAGCACAGAAGCATGCCCCCTGCTAGCAAATAAAGTTAAATTATTTTATAGCCTGTGACCATGCTGCGAAGCCAATTACCCAAAGAGGACCTCTGAGTAAAAGCCATTACACATAAAAGTGCAATCAAACCAACACTTGCAGGAATCACTATTACTCTTATTTGGTTACTACGTTTCAGGAGGTATACTGATCTGAAAATTGAGTGCCCAGAGCTAATAAAACAATTTAACCAGATTTACCAAATGAAAGACATATGTTTCGCCCACCATACTTAAAGTACACTTCGAATACATCCGGACAGTAAATAACTACAGTAAAACACCACAAAACAGCTACTCACATGATATTTACCATATAGTGCTGGATCGGCGAGCAGGAGTCCTGTTTGACTTGAGCAACTGTGGAGTAAATAGACACGCTAATGCTATCAAAACAAAGAAAGGACAACAAAGTCTGTTACCATTAATTTAACGAAAATCAAGGAGGCCATACTGGAATGTCTAAAGTATCCACAAATCAACGCCTGCACCACAGCAAGTAGGAAGCAAGTTTTTACTATAAAAAAAACAAAAGAAATACAGCCAAGAGTCACGAACTACAAGGACCCCAGGCTACAAAATAATATAGTAATGACCATAACGTGATGTCCATAACGTTAAAGTAAAATGTGGTCCAAAACAGGCAAACGATCACTAACAGTAAAGTACTTGCTCCCGGAGCACACATATAGAGCAAGATTATCCTAGCCTAGTTAAGTACTGGGTGCCAAACTATATAAGAATGTACCTAGGTATGTATAGAGTGAGGCAACAGCCATTCTCTTAGAGAAGCATGCAGAAGTACCCAGTGTATGGGGAGTGGAGAATGAACGTAGGGAGCCATCTCCATATTTGCACATATTGGCACATCTTGATATTGAACCAGATTTGGGGATGGACAGTGGCCTTGAACCCAAATCTTCTTTCACTCAGACCTTCTCCCCTGAGAATTATATTGATGTATGCTATAGAGTGGTTACAGCAGATTTATTTTGTTTAGAAGGTAACATGCTATTAACTGGAGAGGACTTAAAGACAATCTCAGTGCTAGGGAAAGGTCTGTCTTGAAATCATTGGCTAATAACAAAGACAGAGTGATCAGGGATGCAGACAAAGGGGTGATGTTGTGGTTATGAATAGAACAGATTATATCTCAGAAATTAATAGTCAACTCTGGGATGGACAGGCATAGCAGGCATGTGCACTTCTCACTGGCAACCCATTACTTGAGGTTGCATGTGAGATTGAAAGGAGACTCTCCTACTGGAGAGAACTAAGCCTCATTTCTGATCAGGAGTACAAATGTATGCTCATTACTACACCGTAAGCCCCATGCATTAATATACTTACAAAGGTACACAAGCTTGGCACTTTTCCAACAGGGGGCCATTCAGCTCTGGGATTGGTGCACTGACTGAACACATTTCTGAATATATAGACAGTTTCCTGCAATACTTAGTTCGTAATTTACCTTCTTTCATGCAAGACACAAAAGAACTGCTGTGTCAACTTGAGGATGTAGAGTGTATGTGTGTTGCATTTTATGTAAATTCTCTATATACAACTGTTCTGTTAGAAAAGGGCTTGATAGGTTTGGCTTCCATACTCTTTTGTAGAGATGCAAATTTATAAGAACATATAAAGATGCTACTGGATCTTACTAGACTTATTTTGGAACATATCTTCACACATGTTGGCAACTGGTACAGACAGGCACATGGATTCACTATGGGAGGTACATTTTCCCCTTCATATGCCAACCTTTATATGGGACATTTTGAAAACATCATTCATATTCTAATTGTCCACCAGCAACCTTACAATTCATTCTGTGCTGGGGAAGGTACATAGACAACATACCAGTCATTTGGACTGGTACACACACTGAGTTGGATACTTTGATTAATCACCTTAATGACAATAGCTGCAATCTTCATTTCACTCATCATGTGGGTATAAACCAAATTGAATTCCTGGAAGTTATATTATATATTGGTGGATAACACACTTCTGTCTAGAATATATAGGAAACCCAAAGCTTGTAACTCAATTTTATATGCTCAGAGTGCACATCCAAGTACACAATTTAACAACATCCTCTATTGGGAGATGATTAGAACCAGATGGAACTGTAGCGATGATAGGATATTCTCTCAAGAATTGGAATGGTTGGAACATTGTTTCCTAATAGAGGATAACTGGAAGAGGTGATTTCCCAAGCGATAAATTACACATACTGAACGTAAGTCTCTCTTCAAACGCAACAAACATAGCACAAGGGATGACACACAGCTCTCTATGATCACCAGATATAGTGCAGCGATTTCTGCAACATAATGCATCCTCAAACATCATTGGTATTTGCTTTTATTGGACACCAAACTTGGAAAAATACTCTAGAGACCTTCAATCACTCATAGTAGGGGGATTACCTTGAGAGAAATACTTTGAACATCATGCCCACTACACATGACAATCCCAGGATGTGGTTGCCTAGTAAGCCTACAAGGTTTTACAAATGTGGGTGCTGTATTACTTGTCAATTTGCATTAGACAGAACTTTGACTTTTTCAGATAATACGAACAAGGTTGATCATAACAACAATTTTTTTAATTGCAGTTTACTGTAAATTGTGTTGTTTGCGTATGTGATAAGATATATAGGAAGCACAATCTGACCTATTAAAAATAGGTCCAGGAACATATAAGAGCCATTAGGAATAACAACACTAACTACTCAGTAGTGGTACACTACAGTTCCGTACACAGGAAATCAGAAGTTTGGAACATCAAGTTGTATGGTAAATCATATTTAAATTGTATTACCTGTTATATTTTTCACTTTTCCCACTGCTTAACATTTTTTATCTTTTCCTAAATGGTTTTATTTACATATTTTCAACATCATTTTAACATAATTTTTTTTATATATATCAAATAAATGTATGTATGTTATAGTATTATTTAATGTATACTTTACATTTTTTTGACATATTGTTATATCATTTGAAATATATTGCATGAGGTACATTTTCCACTTTTTTCATATTGTTTAGCATTTTTTAACCTTTCCTGCATTGTTTTACAGATATATTTTAAACATCATTTTTACATAAGTTGTTTTAGTGTATATTAAATACATTTACACTTTGCAATTTTTTGACATTATTATAACATTTGTGACATGTATTGCATGTTGTACAGTTTTCACTTTTTTTCCAACTGTTTAACATTTTTTAAAACATTCCCTAAATTGTTTAAATACGTATTTTCAACATCAATTCAATATATGTTTTTTTATATATTACATATTTTTTATGTATTTTATACCATCATTTAAATTAGAATTTACAGTTGACATTTTTACATCATTGTTTTACCTGTTTTACATGTTTAATATTTTCCAACATGTTTTAATCAATTTGTTCAACATTTTGTTCCCATGAATTTCTATGTGAGATAGTCTTATTCAACTTAAATTTAGCAGCCAGCTTGTTTAGTACTGCCTTCTATTGTGTAGTCTATTTGTGTAATGTTTAGTATATGTTCTAGGATACTGGTACTGGTAAGGTACTGCTGTTTGTTGCAACCAGTAAGTCCTTTCCAAATGTTTTTTGAAGGGTTTTCGGGGTGTGGCGGTTTAGGGGGGAGGTCTAGAAGTTAGTGTAGCTAGTGGGTTTTTGTACATTTAGTTGTATTATTAGTAGTGTTTTCATTAGTGTGAGTTTGGGGATTTCATACACTGTTTTAGCATTGTTATGTAATATTATGTTATGTTATGTATTTTATTATGATTTTAAGAGTAATGTATTTTTTCTGCATGTTGTGTGTTTAGTGGGTAGGTTTTCTTCTTCACTTTAAAGGTTTCTGTCAACAAACATGTCCTATGCCCTTTGGGAGTTGCTGTTTCTTTTAAGGAAATCACTTTTGGATTATAAGAAACATGTTGTTGTTTAGCTTTGATTGCCTTTTTCAGATTTCAAGGAGTCTTTCTTTTTTTAAACACTTTTTCTGGTTTTGATGATTCTTACATACTTTCAACTACTTGAGCGGTTGCTATCAGATGTGGATTTTGGGGGTTTTTTTGGGAGCTTTTTCAAATTTTGTTTCCTGTTATTAGTGGATTCTTATTTTTTATGGGTGGGAAATGTTATATTTTATTATTTGTGTAAATTTTATGTGATTTTGTTTAGAAATGTATGGTTTATGTGTTGTATTTATTTTACGTGATGGGTTGAGTTTGTACTTTAAGCATTTTCATTGGTTAGGTAAATACTATGTAAAATATTTCAGTCTTCTTTATCATTGGAGTTTTAGTAGATGTTTAGAGTGATGTAATAAAATATTATGCTCATTATTTATATCAAAAATGATTTGTCTTCTTGGTTTAGATTTTGTGACAGTTGTGTGGCTTTTGTACAATTTATTTTAAAATGTACTTTTGGCTTTTATTTTTAAGTAATTTACTCCTTTGTTAGTTATGAAGATTTTGACTTTAATCGCTATCATATTGTACATTCTTTTGGTTTGTCAGCTAAGCTTTTTTGTAATTTGACTATTGGAGTGCTCCATTCATAGTTGTTGGTAGCTTTGATTTTTTTGCACTGCTTCTACAAATTTATAGAGTGTAGGTTGGATTCTGCCTAATGGTGATGGCAACGAATTGTGCTATCCTTGCATTGTATTGTTTGTTTGGACTTCCTGTGCCAATGTGCTGTCATAGACATTCCACCACAGTATTTGGAACTTGCCTTTGAGTCTGTGTCCGGAGTGATGCAGTCTGCCAACACACCTGTCTTCAAAATAATCCAGTACGGGCCTTAGTTTATCTATGTTGTGTTGGTAGAAGCAGCCTTTTATTAGTAATTGTAGAGTTTAGCAACCTCTGTGACAAGAACATAGGCTAGTGCTATCATTCTTTTTTATTTCAAATGCAAATTGACTGTTTGTAGCATATTCTACTCTTAGTGCATATTGCTGGAGGTTTTCTCATATGCTTTGATTGAAATGATATTAACAGCCGTGTATGGCTTTGTAGCTGGACATTTTTAAAATGGCCTGAACCAAGGCTTGTTAAAGTCTGTTATAATTTTTTGTGGGAAGTTGTTTTTTGTTTTATGTGGATTAAGAGTTCATAGTAACTGCTGCTTTGTTTATTTGGTAGTAGGGCATGTATAAAAGGGATATTTGTGTTTTGATATTCACAATGTATGGTGTATATCTCAGTGAATGGTTTGGGATACATTTTAAAGGTCTCATTATTCACCCAGTTCTGACAATGACATAGTTTCAGTATGTTATTAATTGTGGGGAATATTAGGATTTGTTTCTCATTGTTTAAGTTGCTTATATAAAAGGAAAGGTTACTCAATAATTGTCATTGTTAAATGTTCGGCTATTTCTAGATCTTGGAATCTTCTAGGGGCAGGAGGAGTATCCCTGGTGGCTTTTTTAGTTCATACAATTAAACATTTTAAAGTCGGCATAGGAGGTAGTTTCCCTGTGATGTGCTTGGGAACTTTAAAGAGTATGGTCTTCATAACGAGTTTGGAAGTCAGACTGCAAGACCGCCAGGGGCCACAGCCAAAAGACAGCTATTTTGGCGGTCATACAAACCACTGTGTTTTGAGTTACCCTGCCAAGCCCGCCAAAAGACATCCAAAATCTTGACTGACTCTGCCAACACCTTGAAGGGTGGTAAAGAGGCAGTCTGAAGACCGGGACTACCCGCCCACCAACCAACCACTGAACCTATTACAACTTAAAAATCGCCATGTGTTCTTCCAATGATGGTGAGGACCGAGGCGGTTATCGGTACCCAAAGTAATACAATATACAACATTGGATAGATTTGAAAACAACACAGCTGACACACATACACACACTTGACACACGCACAAACCACACTATAAAACAAACCCCTTCACAGACCACAGTCCTTTGCCTCCACAACGCAGAACACAACAACAGGAGTGCAAACAATAGGCTAGGCACCTCTCCACCTCACATAAGCCACACATACCACATTCGCACTGCACCCCCAACACATATTTGCACAATATCACACACTTCATTGCACGCCACCCACTCATCACACAGCACCTACTAATTTATTGCTTTTTCTCATTCTCTCACTTTTGTACACCTCCATCTCACCACAAAACTCCCATGATTCACTAGTGATGAGCTACGGGTCATGGTGGATGAAATCATTAAAGTAGAGCCACATATATTTGGAGCCCAAGTCTAGCAGCGGACTACTATCGCTCGGAAAAAGGAAATGTGGCAAAGAATAGTCGACAGAGTGAATTCTGTAGACAGCTATCTGCGCACAAGGGACGACATCAGGAAGAGGTGGAACAACCTCAGGGAGGAAGGTATGTTCTTTGGCTGCCAGGCACCAGCAGGCGGTACACAAGATTGGAGGTGGTCTACAACCTCCTCCCCCACAGTTGACATCATGCGAGGACAAGGTATTGGCCATCCTGCATCCTGTGGGCTTGACATAAATACCTAGGGAAGCAGAGTCGGGTAAGTCATAACTACAAAATGTGTCCCTCAAATTTATTGTCATGCACGTCCACTGCTCACCTTTCCCTACCTGCAATGTCACCTCACTCAAAAGCACAGTGTCCAGCAGTCCATAGATCCCTGTCTGGCCTCCAACATTTTAATGAGACCTAAATGGAGGGATAACATACCAGTAAACCGGGTATACCTCAGGGATTGACAACACTACAGCTCCCAGCAGGCACGGAGCTACTATCACTAATATCAGAACACAGCACCGTTAGAAAAATTCCCACCTTTAACATACTCCACATTGAAGTGTACCAACATAAGGGGCATTTAAATGACTACTGAGTGGGTAAGACAGGCCACAACTGCAATGCTAAGGCCAGAAGGTACTGGGAATGCCACTCCACACATCCACAACTGTGTACTCACCTACTATGACTCTTCTCCCTCTGCTCAGCTACTGAAATGTACATCCCTGAGGGGATCACATCTGTATACTGTGTGGGGAGGACAGGCAAAGACGGCAATGCTAAGGCCAGAAGGCACTGGTAATGTAACTCCACTGAGCCACAACTGTGTACTCACCTACTATGGGGGTCATTATGACCCTGGCGGAAGGCGGAGAACCGGCGGTAAGACCGCCAACAGGCTTCCTTCCCTGGCACTGATAGGGGTCTCCCCTACCCCCCACCCCGACTCCCTCCCCTATCCCCGACCACCCCTTCTACCCCCTAAAGGTGGCAGGGCCCCCCTCCCCACCCCGACCCCCAACATCACATCACCCATACCCACACAACACGCACGCAGGCAACACCTACACACTTACACACACACATGCCGACATACATGCCTACATCCACACACGCAGTCATACACGCACACCCACATTCAAACATACACGCACACATCCATACAGACATACCCACAGACATACACGCACTCATTCCCAAAAACACAACACCCCGCAAGCATACATGCATTCACACCCCCCTCTACATACACACACGCACACCCCCATGCACCCACACAACACCCCCCCCACCCCCCTCCCCTCACGGACGATCGACTTACCTGGTCCGACGATCCTCCGGGAGGGGACGGGAGCCATGGGGGCAGCTCCGCCGACACCACACCGCCAACAGAACACCGCCACGGCAAATCACAGGACGTGATTTGCTGGGCGGTGTTCTGTTGCCGTGGCGGTGGAGGTGGAGGTGGAGCAACCTCCACTTCCCCGCCTCCCGCCAGTATGGCTGTTGGCGTCTCTCCATCCGTAAAAGGACGGAGAGCTGCCAACGGTCATAATAGGCCGAGCGGCAAACCACCAACACTGGCGGTCTTCCGCACGGCGGTCCCTCGACGGCCGAGGTCAAAATGACCCCCTATGTCTCTTTTCCCTCTAATCAGATACTGAACTGTATTCACCTGAGGGGATCTCATCTGTATACTGTGTGGGGAGGACAGGCAAAGACAGCAATGATAAGGCCAGAAGGCACTGGGATTGTCACTCCACTCAACCACAACTGTATACTCACCTGCTATGACCTTTATCCTTCTACTCAGCTACTGCACTGTACTCACCTGAGGGGATCCCACCTGTATACTGTGTGGGGAGGAGAGGCAAAGACAGCAGTGATAAGGCCAGCAGGCACTGTCTACCCAAAGCAAAATACCTGTCCACTGTGCATCTGTACTAACATCCTTCTACAATCACTCACAATAAAAATTTACACACCTGAGAGGATGACTTATGTATGCTGATTGTAGTAGCTGGTGTAACATGACTTGAAAGCCCACAAGGGCCAGTTGCTGAAATTCAAATCACCAGGCCGGTGTCCACAGTGACATTGTGTTGCTGTCTGTCAATTTACAAATGAAGTTTACCTACCTGGGATGGACCAACTGACAGATCATGTTATTCTCTGTGATATGCCTAATCAACTAGATCCGTCTTAAATAGATAAGCCAAGATTAAAATAGTGTGGACAATAAGAACAGCCCAACCCGCATGCAAAATCAATGACAGACAAACAAAGGTACCAAGATGACTCATCTAAATGCATGTGGCAGTATAAAAATACACAATGCACTGACCACTTGTTGACATGTAAAATGTTCAACTACATGGTCCTGGGTCTGCAAGCGTGACACTCTGCCAGGTCCCAAGATGACCTAAGCTACATCATGCCCAGCCACCAATTTCACTGCACTCCTGGAATAATAGGAGTCCATGAACTGTCACCCAAGTACCAAGATACTCACACAACCTGTAGCAAGGTGAGTTGAAATAGAATGTATCATCACTTCAACTGTCAGGTCCATACAGTTGATATCAAGTGTGCCTCTCACATAAAGGGAGAAATGCAAAGCCAATGTGCAATTGCCATGAAAGAAATGTCACTGTAAACTGTTGGAGGTACATGTCACAATTCAACCTGTAACATCATGTCCATCACTTCAACAGGTCTATCTGCGGTTGGGAATATGATTGGGAAAATGTAAATCCCTCCAGAGACTGTCACTCCCCCCCTGGATGAAGGCCTCAGTGAGGATACAACTCCTGGATGTGTGGAAGTTGAGGACGGTGCCGGCCCATCTGGGGTACCTGGTCAGACGACACCGGTCAGCCTCACCATAATGACATGGACTCCTCCCAGCCCTGTTGCATCAACATCTCAGGAGACCATTCACCCCCAAGCCTGTGTCGCGAGGACAGATTCCACCATTTTGTGCTCCCCAGTCCAGGTACTTGAGTCTCATCTGGACACCTCGGACGCTGATGGACCTGGACCCAGTGGTAGGGGGCAAACTGTGCCAAGGGCGCAGGCATGTGTGGGTAGGATGCATGGGAGGGACGGTGTGGGCCAGCGGCATGAGGTTGATGGGGAGAGGTCTGACCAGGGCACCATCACCCAAGTCTTGGGAGCATACTAACAGTCCCAAGATGTGATGGGCCAGGTACTTGTCAAACTCAGAGAGATCAAGGAGCTGCAGAGGATTTACACCATGAAATCTTACAACCATGGGAGGCCCACAATGCTACCTTGGCCTCCCTAACAGGGGTGTTGAGTAACATCAACACCACCCTGAGCAGAGATAGAGGACAACAACACACCCCTTCCACTAGCCCCCTAACATCAGCCCCTTCAACATCTAGGGCAGCCAGTGGAAGGGAGGCCCTGCCAGTGAAACAACCTACCTCAGACATCCCTGACTCTGTATCTGAAGAGCTCCCTTGCAAGAGGGGACGTCCACCAAAGCATCCAGGAGATGCAGATGCCAAGACCTCAACCACCACCAGGAAGTAACCTCTTTCTGATGGAACTCGTTTGTTTGCCTCAGATTCACTCTTTTGACTGTTCTACAAACACTTTCCATTTTCCAGGATAGTAGGACACTGAACTTTGGACTGCACATGTTGTGGCAGCTACTTTAGTGACTACATCCACCATGACTGATCCCTACATTGTTTATGTTAGTTTTTTCTCATTACTTTGCACCTTTAACTTAAGAACACCTGTAAATCAACTTAATTACCACTATCTCTACGTCCAATAGTGCTTTTTTGGGAATGTTTTGGGATGTACAATGCAAAAAGCATGTGATGGTGAGGAGGTACATGTGAGAATGTGAGGAGGGACAGATCACAGGCTGTGTCAGGCTGAGTATCACAACCAACACAAAAACAGAAGTGGACTGTCATCTAAAAATTATTTATTTGCACTGTATAGCCAATAGGCTGCAAATATGTCTGGACTGTTATAGTCAAGAATGAAAAAACATTGATCCACTTGTATAGATATCCCAAAGTAATGTCCACCTAACCATGGAAAAAAGGGCTATGTCAGATCCTGTACCATAGGATAGGCAAATAGAGAGGTAGATATTGTCCCCAGTTTGACCCTTACCCCATACTAAAATCATGTCTATTCAACTTGACATACCCCATGACACAGACAGAGGACAGTACAACAGTCCCTAGTCTGAGGTCTATCTTGTTACAATGGTTAGGCATCCATTGCCATGTCACACACCTATGTCAGTGTAATGGCTCAGCCACTGTGACATGCATTGAGGAAACACATTGACAGCTACATACAGGGCATAAAGTAACATTGTCAGCACAATGTGAAGGGAGAATGCAAGGATTGGCTACAATGACATGTCACAAGGGCACACAACCACACACATGAGATTATTGGAAAAACATACCAGGGCAAACAGGTGCATTCTCAAGCTTAGGTAACTCCCCTTCCACTGTCCAGGCAACCTGGGCATGGTACCCACACAAACCACATTTGTAATAAACAGTACCTGGATCCATTTCATGCCCATTTACATTTCAGACTATCCACTTTCACTTGCCAATGACACAACTCTGAAATGTCCACTTAAGGATGGCATGGGGATGAGACATACAAAATATTCATGAAACACAAACATCAGTCAAATCTTCTATAGTTTCACTGACAGTGCAATATGACTGTACAAATCAAAGGAGATGCTCAAGAGAGGGACATCTTCAAGTCAGATGTAGCCACAAACGTTGGCTCTAGGATGCATTGCATAAAATGCCCTGTCTCACAATAAGAGACATACCTGTCACAACATATCATGACCCACAGAGTACCCCATGCAGTCTGAGTAATCACAAAACATCAGGTACTTACACTCAGGTGAAGTACTGATTGATGAGATCTGCCCGCATGCCTCCACCTTCATCCTCATCACTGTCAACCTCACTTGGCTATTCCAGATTCTCACCTCATGGCACATCCAACTCCCCCTCATCATCAATATATGGGATGTTCCTCCTCAGGGCAAGGTTGTGGAGCATGCAGCAGGCCAAAATGATCTTACAAACATTTTCGGGTGAGTAGAGGAGGGCCCCACCTGTTTTGACAATGCTACAGAATCTCACCTTCATGAGCCCGAAAGCTCACTCCATGATACAGAGTGTTCTCCCATGTGCCTCTGGCATATTTGGGTTTCTCACTGGTGTCAACAACCAGGGACGATATGGGTATGCAGAATCCCATGTAAGGCAAGACATGTGCGCAACCATGAGTATAGAGCAAAGCTTCACTAACAGTAGACATGACACATGCATACACACAAGACATTTGTGACTTACCAACCAGCCAGGTCCACTCTAGGTACAGTTGTGTCATCAGCTGTGGAATAGTGCTGTTCCACATGATGAAGGCACGGACTTTGGAACCAAGCACAGACTTGGGAAATGTGAAGATCCGCCAAACACACTACTTGGACATTGATAGAATGGAAGCTTTTCCTGTTCTGGTAGACCTGCTCAGTGCCAAGCAGTGGAATCAATGCTAACTGAGTACCAGCAATGGTTCCAACAACATGTGGGATGCATGTCAAACAATATAATTCTGCTTTCACAGGTAAAAAATACTCACATTGAGGAAGCTGGATGTAGCTGTTCAGGTGTTTCAACAGTGCTGAGAGGACATCCTTCAATACCAAACTGTACATAGGCTGGAACATCCCATCAGATAGGGCCACTGTATTTTGGAAGGACTATGGCCCTCATTCTGACCCTGGCGGTCTTTGACCGCCAGGGCGGAGGACCGCGGGAGCACCGCCGACAAGCCGGCGGTGCTTCAATGGGGATTCCGACCGCGGCGGTAAAGCCGCGGTCGGACCGGCACCACTGGCGGGGTCCCGCCAGTGTACCGCGGCCCCATTGAATCCTCCGCGGCGGCGCAGCTTGCTGCACCGCCGCGGGGATTCTGACCCCCCCTACCGCCATCCAGATCCCGGCGGTCGGACCGCCGAGATCCGGATGGCGGTAGGGGGGGTCGCGGGGCCCCTGGGGGCCCCTGCAGTGCCCATGCCACTGGCATGGGCATTGCAGGGGCCCCCGTAAGAGGGCCCCTACATGTATTTCACTGTCTGCTGCGCAGACAGTGAAATACGCGACGGGTGCAACTGCACCCGTCGCACAGCTTCCACTCCGCCGGCTCGATTCCGAGCCGGCTTCATCGTGGAAGCCTCTTTCCCGCTGGGCTGGCTGGCGGTCTGAAGGAGACCGCCCGCCAGCCCAGCGGGAAAGTCAGAATTACCGCCGCGGTCTTTCGACCGCGGAACGGTAACCTGACGGCGGGACTTTGGCGGGCGGCCTCCGCCGCCCGCCAAGGTCAGAATGAGGGCCTATGTGTCCAGGAAGTGCAACACTGACATGACTTGTAAAATGGGTGGTATACTATTTGGATGACGGATAGCTAGCATCAGATCTGTCTCCAACTGACAACATAAATCCATGATTGTCTGCCTATACAAGCGGTAGATCTGAATCACTAATCTGTCCTCCATGGTCTGAAAGTCAACAAGTGGATGGTACACAGGAGGGTGTCTGATCCGTTTCCTCCCAGGATAACTATGTGTGTCACAAAACAAACAAGTCAGTCACTCAATGTGTCCCTTACATTTAACACGTAACATGATTGATACGCGATATCACATCTTATGTATGACACTGTAACTATGATGTGCAAACACACCAGAGCTAAGCCTAGCACTTCCTCAGACATTAATGCCCTCATTATTAACATGTGTAGCAATCATCTTTTTGGACAGGAAGTTCATGGTCGGAGAACTACCTGAACTGCCTGTGATTTATTGCACAACCTCCTGGGTCACCCGAATGGGAGATGGTGGTGGCTGTACCCCCTAGCAGGTTGTCACATCTGCTCAACTACATATCAATATGGTTTGCAAAAGGATTGACTTACATGACCTGACTAGGCCAGTACTCAATATCCCCCAGAACATCATTTATTTGATTAGTGATGCATCAAAATATTTGGTGTAGTGGCTTTATAGGGCTCAAAAATGGCCAATGCCTGACCTACTCCACTGGACAATAGGAACCTCCTGTAATCTCTGAATGTTGTCATGGTAGTTGGCTGATACTACCGTGGTGAACACTGCCATAGGATAACAATGCTGCCTGAGGTGCTCTTGGTCCAATGGCAGTGTCCGCCAGCAGTGACAGTCGTCTATGTGGCAGGTGTCACTGCTAGTTTCTGCAGAATCCCTCAGTTGACTCCTGATACTGCTGCCAGCAAGACCTCCACGACCTGAAATGCTATGTACCACCTCTGGGAGCAATCATGTTGCATCCAACAGGTGATAGGGCCCCTGCCTTCACACCAGAAGAGCTGGAGAAGCTGGTGGAGGGGGTTCTACCTCTGATGGACAGCTCTATTTTGCACCAGAGGAGCAGGTAAGTGCACCATGTGCACACTTCCCATCTACCGTTACCTATCTCAGCTTTCATTAGCCTGTGTTTAAGGCCAGTTAGTCAGCTGGTGTTTGCAAAGACCTCTTTTGTGTAGTAAATGTGTATGGATAGTTGATTGATTGGAAAGGTATCCATGTCAAGTGAAAGGATTGAAGTAAGAAAATGTGGTAAGTGAATTGAGTGTTCCCCGACCCAAGTTGTTTTGGATGCATATAGCTAGATGAGTTACCATGACAACCACCGTGTTAGAAATGGGGTTGTTGGTTGGAAGTCAGGTTACCCCCCCGTCCAAGCAAAGAAACTTCACTGTAGTCAGGGTAAAAGAGAATCACCCTCAGCTAACCCCTGCTTACCCCTTTGGTAGCTTGGCACGAGCAGTAGGCTTAACTTCAGAGTGCTAGGCGTAAAGTATTTGTACCAACACACACAGTAACTTAATGAAAACACTACAAAATGACACAACACGAGTTTAGAAAAATAGAAAAATATTTATCTAAACAAACAACAAAAATCCACAATACACAAGTCAAGTTGTCAATTAAAAAGCAAAAAGAGTTTTCATGTAGTTTTAAACACACACAAACACTGTTAGCGTGAAAATGTACCTTGGGTGCATCAAAAATAACCCAGCACGGGCGAGTGTCCGTCAAAAAGGGCTTGTGATGCATCGATTTCACTCACGAGCAAGACCTTGCGTCATTTCTCCTGTCGTCGGGTCGAGCACGTCGTTTCTTCTCTCTGCAGGAGAGTGATGCGCCGATCCGGTCAGCACTCTCGGGGTCGGGCAGGCCTTGAGTTGTTTTTACACGCCCAGTGGTGTTTGCGTCAGAAATCCAGCCACACGATGATCTGAAAACCATGCAGTGTGGGTTGTGATCTCCCCAGCCTCCGTCAGTGATGCTGAGTGCCATTTCTCCAGCTCCGTGAGTCGATTCTCTGGTTGCTTTGCAGGTGAGCGTCGATTTTCAGCCACGAAGCCGGCGGGCGTTTATTTTTCAGCCGCAGATCACAGTTGTGTCAATCTTTTCCCCGCACGGCGTTCTGTGTGTGGATTTCTTCCTCTTAGGCTGCCAACTTCTCCTTTCATGGTCCCAGGAACTGGATGGGCACCACAGGGCAGAGTAGGAGTCTCTCCTGAGACTCCAGATGCTGGCATAGAGAAGTCTTTGCTGTCCCTGAGACTTCAAACAACAGGAGGCAAGCTCTAAATAAAGCCCTTGGAAATCTTCACAAGAAGGAAGGCACACAAAGTCCAGTCTTTGCCCTCTTACTCTGGCAGAAGCAGCAACTGTAGGATAGCTCCACAAAGCACAGTCACAGGCAGGGCAGCTCTTCTTCCTCAGCTCTTCAGCTCTTCTCCAGGCAGAGGTTCCTCTTGGTTTCCAGAAGTGTTCTAAAGTCTGTGGTTTTGGGTGCCCCTCTTATACCCAATTTCTCCTTTGAAGTAGGCCTACTTCAAAGCAAAGTATCTCTTGAACGTGAAATCCTGCCTTGCCCAGGCCAGGCCCCAGACACTCTCCAGGGGTTGGAGACTGCATTGTGTGAGGACAGGCACAGTGCTTTCAGGTGTGAGTGACCACTCCTCCCCTCCCTCCTAGCACAGATGGCTCATCAGGAAATGCAGACTACACCCCAGTACCATTTGTGTCACTGTCTAGTGTGAGGTGCAACCAGCCCAACTGTCAAACTAACCCAGACAGGGAATCCACAAAAAGGCAGAGTCACAGAAATGGTATAAGCAAGAAAATGCTCACTTTCTAAAAGTGGCCTTTTCAAACACACAATCTTAAAATCAACTTTACTAAAAGATGTATTTTTTAATTCTGAGCTCAAAGACCTGAAACTCTACATGTCCATCTGCCCCCAAAGGAAATCTACACTTCAATCAGATTTAAAGGTAGCCCCCTTGTTAACCTATGAGAGGGACAGGCCTTGCAACAGTGAAAAAAGAATTTAGCAGTATTGGGGCTACCTAGGGCCTACCTTAGGGTACCTTACAGGTAAGAAAAGGGAAGGTTTAGGCCTGGCAAGTGGGTATACTTGCCAAGTCGAATTTACAGTTAAAACTTCACACACAGACAGTGCAGTACATGATTACAGAGCTACTTATATGGGTGGCACAACCAGTGCTGCAGGCCCACTAGTAGCATTTGATCTATAGGCCCTGGGCACCTCTAGTGCACTGTACTAGGGACCTACTAATAAATCAAATATGCCAATCATGGATAAGCCAACCAACCATACAATTTACACAGAGGGCATATGCACTTTAGCACTGATTAGCAGTGGTAAAGTGCTCAGAGTTCAAAAGCCAACAGCAACAGTTCAGAAAAAATAGGAGTCTGGAGGCAATAAGATTGGAGATGACCCTGCATAAACTCAAAAGCCTAACACACCCCCATTGAAAAGGTCTGTAAAGTGTAGTCACATGTGGTTGCATGGCATCAGAAGGTTTGATGACGTTATTCATGTGGGTTGAGTCCCATTTGTTTATATACTATTTACACATAGCTCTGTGCACACGTTGCCTTGTTGGACTGTTTCACTGAAGTCAACTATTGACTCACTATGCCCCTCAGATCTGTGCATAGGCACGCATTGTAAATTGGCTATGGACTACATAATTTACTCTGTTGCATGTGATTAGTAGGACAAGGTATGATGTGTAGGTCTGTCTGCTCAGCCTGCCGAGAATAGTGCCTCTGTATGTTTGCCCACTGGAAAACTTGATATCTCTCCTGGTATTGATTGGCCTTTTGCACTTCAATTGTGACACTGTGCCCACTCCCAGATTCGCTGGACAACATGTGAAGGTGTCATTTCATGCCTCTCTGCCTATCTACAGGTTCTTAGGCCAATGTCCACTCATCACCATGGGTTCATCACATGTGTCTAATCTGCTCATTTGATTTTTGACAATGTGTGTTACATAGCATTAACGCCTCCCTTGATCACTCAGCCCTATTGTCTCTACCTTGCAGCTCTGATGTGTCCAGTGCATGCGCCCTTTAATCTCAGATATTGCACATCTGCAAATAATGTACTGTTGTGTAGTGTGCCCTGATGGTGGACTCTGTGTTAATGGTTATAAAGTTGGACGTGTACAATGCTGGGCCAGGTATCTCCCTATAGTGTGACAGTTTTTGTGTCCACAGATGTGTTGATGTATATAGCTACTAGTTGATGTGACATAGAAAACCCATACCCCCTAATGTAGCATGTGCCTGCATCTGTCCCAACACATATCAACACATGGACAGGATTGCTTTTATTTATGCTCCACCTGTCACTCCCTTCAATGTGGACAATGCACAATGGGTCTGTCAGTAGGCTTGTTGTTACATCTCATGGCTTTTAGCGGCATGTGATATTTGGAGGTTGTGTATTTTTTGTGTGCATTGTTTGCAGTGAGCTGTAACTATCACTTGCCACTTTGTAGGCTATGTTCCGTCTTGCACCAAATAAATGTCATGTGATCATGTCATGATTCAAAAAAGTTACAGTATTGCCAACTGGTCAGCAGGAGACTTCAAAGAGTGGCTTAGAAGTGCACAAGGTCCCCTTTCAGTTCCATCCTGTCTGCCAGGTTCCTAGTAGGGGGTGTGGTAGTCCTTTGTGTGAGGGTAGGCTACTTGTTCTTTGACATGTAAGTGTCAGGCCTTCCATCCTCCCAGCCTGGGAAGGCCTGTTCAATATTCAGATGTATGTAAGTGAGGCTGAGCATTTTGTGAGTGTTTGTGGTTTGCCTGAGTGAATGCACAAGGGAGCTGTCAACTGAACCTAGCCAGATGTGGATTGTAAGGCACATAAGGATTTAAGTGCAGAGAAATGCTCACTTTCTAAAAATGCGCAGGACCGCCAGACTCCCGGACAGGATGCCACAGCCATGACATCCCTGCCATATTGCACGTTTTACGCTGGTCAGACTGGTGGAAACCTTGAAATGGAATGTTCCTCTCTGTCTGACTGTCTGAAACACTGCTCTGAGATAGCACTCCTGAAAGGAGCTGACTGCTATCTCGTAGCAAAGAGGGGGCAGCCCAGCACCCTTGGAATGCACACTGTCTGCAAGGCATGGGCAGTGCAGGGGCCGCTCAGTGTCCCCCTGCACTTGTTCTCTGCCAGCCTTTTCATGGTGGAGAACAAGGTTGTAATCAGAAGGGCGGCGCTGAATTCAGTGCCGCCCTGGCTGATTAGAACCAGAATCGCCATCACCCCGTCAGGATCTTGGATTCTGGTGGAGACGGAGGTTGGTTGGTGGTCTGCTCACCAAATTTGTAATGTGGCAGTTGGCCGCCACAGCCTCAGCGGTCTGACCGACACTGCAATTCCGGGAAGTTTTGTGACCACCAGACTAGTAATCAGGCCCTATATCCTGCAATAACTAAATTTTCTTCTATTTTTGACACATTTGAGGAGTGGTTGTGTTCTTTTACATGAATTAAGACATCATCTTTTGCAGGAGCCCTCCAATACCATGCAGTATAATAATATTTGGTACATTTCCAATTCACATTTTCTGTTGATGCACTTTCTTGATTGTAGCTGCAACCCATGTGACTTAGTAATTGCTTTCCTTTCTTAGATGTTATATATTTGGCTTGCTGCGCCATTTTATCTGAAAGTAGTGTAATAGTATAAATAAATGCCATTGTTTAAAGGTTTTATGCTTGTAATGTAGATATAAATTTATACAACTACTTTTATTTTTTTATATTTATATGTATGTTCTTTTCAGATGTTTCACACTGCTTTGCAGCTTTTCCATTGGGGTTTTGTAATGTGGAGCTGGTGATTTATTTTCTGTTGGAAAAAAAAGCATCAGTTTTATTTTAAATGTTTACTTGTTGGTAGTTTGCAGAAGTTGAGGTCGTTAGGTTTATATTTACTCACTAGTGGGTTGAGTACATATTTTTCAATGCTTTTCATATACTTAGGGATCATTATGACCCTGGAGGTCAGTGATAATGTGGCGGTGGTACCGCCAACAGGCTGGCGGTAGATACCGCCACATTATGACATTGGCAGTTTGGCTGCAGCAAACTCGCCAATATACTACTTCAACCACCATGGCGGTAGCAGCCTCCGGGCCAGAGATAACAATCTCCAGCCTGGCGGCTGTTAATGTACCCCCGTGGCATTTTGACACTGCCTACAACCATGGTTTTCACCACGAAAATCTTGGTGGTAGGCCCTACCACTGACAGGGAATTCCTTCCCTGTCACTGGTAGGAGGACAGACTCACCCCCTCAAACACTCCCCAGACACCCCCCACCCCTCCTCCATCCACGCTCCCCCCTTCCAATCCCTCACCCCCCATTCATGCACACTGTCAAACTATACACGCTCACTCACACAAGCATACACACATTCATTCACACATGCATCCATTCATTCACACACACATCCGTACACACATTCACACTGACACACAGACACGCATTCATATTTCCATTCATACACGCATTCTCACACATGCATACACACATGCAAACAAATCTACACACACATTTGCATTCACGCTCACACACACATTCATGCACACACCCCCATACACTCACCCTCCACCCCCTACCCCGTCCCCTGTTGGGAAACCCAACTTACCTGCATCTAAGGGGTCTTCTGGCAGGGGTCGGGACAGGGCGCTGCTACCCCCAGCAGCGCCCACCAGCAGAGAACCGCCAGCACGCATTATTTGTCATAATACAGCTCATGGCGGTCTACTAGCGTGGCGCTGCTGGTGGTAGCAGCTCCACCTTAACACAATCTGCCAGTATGGCCACAGCCGGATTTCTGCCCTTCTTGTGGCAGAAATCCAGCTGTGGTCATAATTTGGCAGACGGATGTTAGCCGCAGCGAAGTTCATTTGGCGGCCGTTGCCGCAGCAGTAGGCAGCACTTACCACCAATGTCTTAATGAGTGCCTTAGTTTGTTATCTCTTTTTGCTGGTGTATGCTAGGTGTATTTTTCTTGCAGCTTATCTCTTTTCAAAGTCGTAGTGTTTTCTTTTAGGTAGTAAATGTAAAGATATAGAATTTGGAGAGTGTTTTGTGAAATGAACCAATGTTTTACATTTGGAAGTTAATTATGAGTAAGTTTTTGTATAAACATAGGTTTTACTTACTTGGTCAAGTAGTTGTCCAGATGTATATATTTCTTCTTTAAGGGCCTGATTAGAGAATCTGCCAGAGTTTCCTCATTTTACAGTGCTTGTCATTTTTCATGTATTTTATTGGTAAAATTATTATGCCTTGTATATTGTTGGTGTCATTGTTTGACTCCTTTTATGGTTTAAGGGTGTTTATAGTTTGATTTTATTGTTGAGTTTAGATTTAGTTTGAATTTTGTTCATCAGTTATCTCCTCAAATGGTAAATGCTGATTTAATGATTTAAGTTTTATTTAAACATGTTGATATCTAGTTTGAAAGTATTTAAAATAATTTCATTTATATTTGCATTTATAATATTTAAGTCGATGTATAAATGTAGTTAATGGCATTTTTTGTTATATTTTTATGAATTAAGTTATATATATTTGTGGGATGAATTGTAAATATTTTGGTGAAGAAACATGTTTAATTTAAACATGTGTATTATATATTTCATGTTTATTTTAGATAATTGTTTCAGATAAATTGTTTTATTTAATATTTATCAAAGATTTCTTAATTATTCTGGCAATATTAATGCAGCCAATATTGTGTAATTTGATATTGTGACCTATTATATGTTTATTTACATTTTGCAATATTTTTGTTTACAATATTTGTATGTGATATAAGTAGAAATCAATATTTCTAGCAATGATATTTGTGTTCTTCATATTTGTGGTCATATTAGTTAACTATAGGAAGGCAATCATTTTGTAAACAATGTTTATTTTCCAATATTTTGGTGTTTCGATATTGCATGCATCAATATTATGTTGGCTATTCCCTGGGCTGATGACCTTCTCTACCAGTACAATTGATTTAACAAAAGGATATTGGGAGGCTTCCTTACAGAAGTCAGATTGACAAAAAAACAAATTTTCAACTCATTTGTTTTTTCTTAATTTAGAGTATTATGCCTTCAGATCATATGGGGCCTCCATCACCATACAGAAATCTATTGAATAATTCTTGACATCTTTCCAATTATTCTCAGCTGCTCATCTGGGTGATATAGGTAACACTGGAGGTCTCATACAGACCCTTTTGAGAAAATATTTGGTGTGGGTGATAACTGCAAGCTTGAGAGCTAACCCTACTGAGTTTATGTTGGCTGATGCCCAAGACCTGTATCTAGGACACATAAATTGTGAGGGGGAGGTGCAACCCCAAGTTCAAAAATGTAAAGGCCTTAAAAAAATCTTGTCTGCCCTACTACTAAGAACAGTGTTTGTTGTTACTTGGGATTCATAGGCTTTTTACCGCAGCTTCATCTCTCACTTTACATCTTGCCTGGGCCATATAGGGCACTTCAGAAGGAGTCAATTCCCAATCCTTGGAGTGAAACACAAGAATACGGGTCTGGTGGTCACTAGAACACCAGACTCATGGTGATGGTCGGGACCACCGCTGCTGTGGCGGTCCGAATACCTCATTACAATCCTGGTGTTCCGACTGCCAGGGTACTGCAGTCTCTACCAGGATTGGTGATCCCAATGGGCTGATGGTGGGTGCAGGTTGCAATTTGCCAGGGCAGCGCCACCCTGCTGATTACAACCTTGTTCTCTGCCAGCCTTTTCATGGCTTTTTCACCGCCATGAAATGGCTGGTGAAGAACAGGTGTAGAGGGCCACAGGGGGACCCCTGCACTGCCCATGCCATGGGCATGAGCTTAGCAGGCGTCCCCCTGTGGGTCCTGCCCAGCACACTCATAATGCACACTGTCTGCTCTGCAGAGAGTGCGCTTTATGAGGGTGCTGGTAGCCCCTGTATGTAGCAGTATTGCCATAATTGAGCCAACAACAATGCTGCCGACACTTTCCTGGTGGGCTGACAGGTGTAAACCTTGATTTCCACCCATCAGCCCAGTGGGAAATTCATAATGGGTCTGGCGGGGAGGTCGCCACTACACTACCTGTCGGGAGTTTGGCAGACGGGTGTTCCCATCCACAAAACTCATAATCAGGGATTGTGTCTTTGTAGGCTATGGGAGGCCCTGACATCTGGCTCAGTCAGCTTTTTCTAGAATTTTCCTTTTAGAGACAGATAGTTCCAGATCTGGTTAGGCACATAACTTACCCAACAGTCCAAAGTTGAACTCCAGGAGTTCAAACCTTCGTGGCTTAAATCCAGTTTGTGTGAAATCCCAACATGTGTAAGAAACAAAGTTGCTGCAAAAGCTCCATTAGGGAGCACGGTTCTCTTTCCATGCATAATGGTCTAGAAGCAGCTTTATAGCAGAAAAAACTATTATAGGGTTGCAACTAGGAGTATGCCTAACACCTAACTCACTTTCACCAAATTGCACAACATTTAAGGAAAATTATATTAAATTACACATAATTATGCAAAATGCAAATCTATCACTTTTGCCCAAAGTACATCCTCATGTGAAAAATACAACCCCAGTGAATAAAAGCTTCTCACATTTTGGTTGTTCGTGTTGTTCCCACACTCCTGCACTATCATTTTGCCTTCAACTGCATCATAAATTTGCAATGGGGTGCAAGAGTGTAATAAGAATAACGAGAAATTCTGGAAATTATGTGAACTACGCCAGCATAATTTCAGCTTCACTCAAGCCTAGTTGCAAACAATTGTTGATAGGAGAAGGGGTTCTTGGAGTGTAAACAAACCCACACCAGACAATCATGTTCTTCTATTACAAAACTAGGGAAGAGGGTTCTTTTAGTATGCCAAACAGAACACACACAGTCAGGGAACAAAATCTCTTCCTTCAAGCCATACAAGTCAACTGTTTTCGGAAAAGTGTGGAAATGCAGGATGGTAGGAATTTTGTAGATCCTCACAGACTTGCTGAACTTTCTGTTACAAAAATGTGAGGAAATGCATGATTTCAGACAATGTAGGAAGTTTGAAGGACATTCTAGGCATGTAAATGGAGTGGGCTGGAAGTCACAATACTCCATCACAACCCTGCATATCTAGTTTTCAGAAATGTTTGTTTTAGTAGGCTTCAATCTGTGGCATCCAACTTTGAACTCAAATCTTTTAGTTTTCCACATGACCAAAATGAGTCATTTTTCATGGTGATAATTTGATATTTTCACATCGTGTTTTGGGGCTTATTGTGCTGCACGTGCTAGGCCACGTCTCATAGCTATAGTATGTTTTTTATTGGAAAAAAGTAGTTTTACTGAGTGGTAGGATTTTTGTTGGTCCTTGCAAATTTCCAGAACTATCCCTCACATACTTCTGAGAAAAATGTATAATTTTTGCCAATGTTTGAGATTTGCAGGGCAATCCGTTGAGATAACACAGTGCAGTCTACATAAGTCACACTACCCTGGACTTCTCAGGGTATCTTATTTTCAGAAATATCTGGATTTAGTAGGCTTCCCTTTGTGGTGGGGGAGCCTAAACCCAAATACCACAGCAACCCTCATTACCAAAATGGTCAATTCTCATGGCAAAAACTTGATGTTTTCAAGCCTATCAAGTCAGGGGTTCTAGGCCCAACCCACAAGTGGTATCCTTTTGTTTAGAGACATGTAGAAATACAGAACAGTAGAACATTTGATATTATGAATTGAATTTCTCTCCCTTTTTGTCTTCTCAATATAGCTCAGCCCAACTCGTACATGGAATAACTCAGGATAATCAAGCAGCACTGCAAGCAACTGTAATGTTGGTGGAGAGTGAGCCACGAAACGTTGAAGTAGGACATGTTAAAAAATGCAATAAGGTGTTCCTGTTGCGTTGGCTCTCATTGTACTAATGAGGCTGCTGGATTTGGGCAGCAGCATCACCTGAATTGTGGGGAACTGAGTCCAGTCCCACACCATGTGAGAACTGTCAGCCTGATCTGTTCCAGCCAGCTAGCAGCACCTCATCTCTGCCTAAGAGCATGGACGGTTTGTGGCAAATGGGCGTATGACAGTATGACTTCTCAGGGAATTCGTGGTGGATCAGATCTCATCCTTTTCTCTCAGTTACATTAGTCCCACACATGCAAAGACAAGCAGAGGCAGAAAAATGGTTCAATAGGATTTATTGAATCAGCTGTGTCTTAAATAAAATAGTATGAAATGCAATAATTAGAATGATGAAACATACAAGAAGCAAAATGGTAACAAGAAGCATGAAACACAGGAAAAGTCGCACCATATTGTCACTATGCACACTCTATGCAATCCCTACCTAAGCTGTGTTAGAGCACAGCATGTTAAGCCCTATTCAACCCTTCAGGATTCTCCCTGGGAAGGCATCATCTCCCATATCTAAATATGACAGTAGTAAACAGGCCTGTTATCTATGGAGACAACATCCCCATGTAGGCCAGGGAACTGGAGGTCTCAGCGTGCAGCAGTAGCAAAGTCAGACAGCATGCAGTTGTGGTCATCTGGCTGGATACTCCATCTAACTAGCATGGGACAGGGAAGTGTGTTTATAATAAATCAACTGATGTTCTGAGAAAATGTCCCCACATAAAAATGTGTGTTTCTTTGAATGTTAAACACACACTTTACAACATGTGCTGATACTCCTATCTAACTGCAGCCTTGAGGAAAGCACAGAGTGAAAAAATATGCTAAGAAATGTAACTCTTTCCTAGGTGAAAGGACAACTAGATAAAGAAAATAAAACACCACCATGAATGTGGACAATTCTAAAATAATAAAATGAAGCAGATTAAAATGTTACTAGGTTAAAGGGCACAAGCAGCAGGCCTAGATGCTAAAATACCGTGCCCAGAGACATCATTAAAATGGCTCTACAAAACTACCACCAGCAAATCCAGAACACTTAGCTGACAGCCCTAGGAAATTGCACCAACAGCAGCATGAACAGCAGCATAGAAATCTTGTCTGTCATCAAAGATTTTACCACACCTGCAGCCAGCACCATCATTAGCACCAGGCGGTATGCAACGACCTTCTAGACTTCATCACCAACAAAATTACAACCATATATGACAACTTTGATTCCCATCCTGACCCCATCAATATCATAGCCAGTCTAGTCATCTCTTCCAATGCATGGACCTTGGCCATGTGGAGCACCAGCACCACAGATGGGACCTCCACAACCATAAAGTCCATCTACTGTTGGGCACCACTGCACCCATGCCCCCATCATGCCTTCATCAACAGAGTCACTCCAATCAGTTAGGCCCTCACACACATTCTCAACTCCTTTGACAAAGCATCTTTCCCTGAAGGCTGGGAGCATTCAGCTGTCAATGCCCTCCTGAAGAACCCCTCAGCACACCCAGCCAAGCTCACATACCATTGAGTATCCTTCCCCCTACCTTACTCAGCAAAGATTCTGAAAAATATCATATACTGACACCTCACTGACCATTTCGTCAACCACCAGCTCCTCAACACCAGGCAGTCAGGATTCAGACCTAACTACAGCTCGCATCACAGAAACAGATGGCATTTGTAGGATCGTAGACAGAGGAGAAACTGTGGCTCTCACCCTACTCGACCTCTCTGCGAGGTTTGACACAGTTTCCCATCCCATCTTCATCAGAAAAGGAACAAGTAGGTGGCATTCATGGACTTACCCTCCTCAGAATTTATTCATTTCTGACCAAATGTTCTCAGAGTCAACCTAGCACCTTATTCTTCAGAAGCCAGAAAACTCATCTGTGGAGTACAAAAAGCTATTCAGCCCTAACCTCTTCAACATCTAAATTAATCCACTGACCAATGTCATCTGCATCCATTATATCAACATCATCTCTTGCGCTGGTGACTCACAGCTCATACAGTCCATTTTGGAGAAATCACCCAAACACAAGGAACAAATTAACCACCTTCATGTTTGAAGAGGCAATCTGGAAGTTCACTATGAAAAGCGTGCAATAAATCACCCCATCCCAGGGCTATGGAGCATTGGTGAAGGCCCCACAGCTCCTATCTATGTAGTTCTGCTGATCCCACCCTTTGCCATAGTAGCACTGCCACCTGCCACAGGGCCCAGGGAAGATGGCCTTCCATTGCATTGTGATTGTACGTCAGGCCAGTACGAGCACCAAATCAATAATGTGTGTCACCGCTCCCTGTGCCCTCTGACAACCAAAGTGTCCGAGGAGGCATTAATCTAGCTTGCAAATGTCTGAATAATCTGTTAATCTGAAAAGTATTGAACAGACCTACTCTCATAAAAAAAACACTCTATAGGACACTCCAAAAACATGTGGAATATATCTTCACTAGTATGTCTACACCTGGGGCATTCTGGGATGTCATGGGGTGAATCCTCTCTAGCTGGTTGGAGTCAAATAAGTTTGATGTAAGATATTAAATTGAATATATTAGAAACAGGCATTCTGTGAGACTTTACGTGGGTATTGGAGTACATGCTGCTGCTCCTTAGGAGTCAGAGGGCAGCACAGGTCATGTTTGCCCTGATCCCTCAGCCCAGGCTGTAGGACTGCCATCAGGTAGGGAACAGCCTTCAGGACTCAAGCGACGAAGGCCCTCATTACAACCCTGGCGGTCAGTGTTAAATCAGCGGTAATACCGCCAACAGGCCAGTGGTAAAAAAAAAAGGGATCACGATCACAGCGGAAACCGCCAACATAGACAGCCACTTTAACACTCTGACTGCCATGGCGGTAGCAACCAACACCGCAGCGGTCACCGCCAACAGACAGGCGGAAGACAACGTACCGCCCACCCCATTACAACCCGCCAACCCACCAGCTTTTCCTGGGCAGTAACAACGCCATCAAAAGCACGGCAGAAACAGTCTATTGAAGGGAAACCACTCACCTCTCGACACTCAACGAAGAACCAGGATGCCATGGAGCCCGAGTTACAGGTCCTCCCCATGCTGGTCTACCTCCTCATACACCAGGAATATCCAAGGCGCCGACGACGACCACGGTGAGTACTGCACCTAACACACAGGGGTGGGGGGAGGAAAAAGAGAGTGACACACACACGCAACATGCAACACCCCCACCCTCACCCACACCATACACACAAACACATGCAGCAACATTACATATCCACCCTGTAACCCCCTGGAACAACGCAAGGACAAAAGGAATTGAGTTAAACAGTGATATTTAAGAAATAGGCAGATATACGTAACAAATTCAAAAACAGTATTTACAAAAATATACAATATGTACATAGGGTCATACATTGTCCTTTGCAAATGTCCATGAGCCACTTGGCCAAAAATCATGGGCCAAGCCCACACTTGACTCCTGCCTCAATATGGAGAGAACACTGCAGAGGCATCAGGTAGAAAACACACCGTCGTCGGTGCCTTTGCTCCTCTGCCAGATGATGGTAATGCACACAAGGACAGGGTGAAAAAACAAAAAGGGGGGGGGGAGACAGAGGATACACTTGGTCAATGCCAGCAACACCACTACCGATGGTGTGCACAACATACAGGGAGCATCCCTATGCACTAGCCAATGCCCAACCATTTACTAAGACAGTCAACAGCCCATGGGGTTCAATGCCTAACACCATTAGCTGCACACCTGAAACCCACAGGATCCTGCCCAGTAGTAGATGGCCGCCAACACTATTGGGGTAGGAGTGATTCTGAGCCTGCCCAACAAGGGACCTACCCTGTCATGTTCGTCCTGGCCAAGGGGCACCCACAGCCCACATCCCCCACCCAGGTACCTCCTAACGCGTGCAAAGTCAAGTTTCAGATTCTGTACTCTCCCCCTCGTGGCTGCTGTGATGCCTTCAAGCGCCTATTGAACTCCGAATAGGCCACCGCTAGGATGCGGAACATCAGGGGGGTCATGGTGCGACGGGCACCCCTTCCTCGTTGGGGGGCCAGCCCCTGCTGGGCCTCCGCCGTCCTCTTTGCCCAGCCACACAGGTCCTGCCACCTCTTGCGGCAGTGGGTGGTCCTCCTCTCAAAGACCCCAGGGTCCGCACCTCCTTGGCGATGGCATGCCAAATACCCTTTTTCTGGTGGGCACTGACCTGCAGGGAAAAGACAGCATAAAAGGGAATTATTCACCCGTCCAGACCATCATACTCATTGCCCACCAGATCCCACACATCCCCTGACGCACATACATTGACCACCTTACATGCTGCACTCTGGCCAGAACCCCTCTGCCCCCCCTACATGAGGCTTACACACACACAGCACTCCATACATTCATGGCCCACACATCATGCTCACAGTGTACTCACATGTTTGTCTGAAGGACCGCAGAGTAACTTGTCCTGGGGTAGGACCCCATCCACCAGTTTCTCCAACTCCTCCGCATTGAAGGCAGGGGCCCTTTCCCCAGACACATGAGCCATTGTCGCTTCCAGACACAGGTCACAGCAGCACTTGCAGTGTAGGTCCTCTCCTGTTGAAGGTTAGGTAGCAAGTGAGTGATTAGATAGAAAATGGCGGTGACGTCCGCCGAGGTATGTACCGTCACCACCGACGTACATCGCCATTGGCTCCTGGAACCCATAGGGCCCAATGATAACCAATGCAAATTTGAGCGGCGGTCACGACCACCTACCGCAATGACGCACAACGCCAGCGCAATTACCTCATTTCCACTTGTCACTCCTCACAGGTCAGGCAGCCGCCATTTCAGGGGGGCACAGGGCGTGGCACCTAACTACGTGACTGCAGGCACATCAACGGACTCTCGAGTTCACATACTGTTTCTGTAAAGTCAACAATTCATCATTAGTGCAATATAAGTGTGAATATGACCCTCTGCTCACCGTTCTCTTCCATAGGCTTCAACCGCTGAAGCAGAATATGAGATGGTGGCATCCTCCGGTGTACAGACCCCTGGTGGACCTACCGACAATGGAGGACAGACACATTGGTAGTCATTACAACCCTGGCGGACGGTGTTAAAGCGGCGGTAAGACCGCCAATAGGCCGGCGGTAATAAATTTTGAATTACGACCGTGGCGGAAACCGTCAACAAAGACAGCCACTTTAACACTCCGACCGCCACGGCGGTATAGACAAACAGCTTGGCGGTCACCGCCAACAGACAGGCGGGAGACAATATACCGCCAAAACTATTATGACAGGCCAATCCGCCACCTTTTCCGGGGCGGATTCACCGCAGATAAGAACACAGCGGAAACAGGAATTTCGAAGGGAAAATGCTCACCTCATCACACTCCACGAGGAACGAGGGCACCATGGGGCCGGTACTCCATATTCTTCCTGCGATAGTCTTCCTGCGATAGTCTTCCTGCTCCTGTACCAGGAGCACCAACGCCGGCGGCGAAGACCACGGTGAATACTGCACCTACGACATAGGGGGGGGGCAAAAAACAGGGACACACACACACAACACCCCCACCCCCACCCTCACCCACTACAACACACACACTAATACAGCATGTCCAAACATTACAGTAACACCCCCCAACCCCGCCGGAAGAATGCAAAGACAAAAGGAAACGAGTGTAAGCATTGTATAATATCTAAATAGAGTAAGCAAAAATATACATATATACACTATTAACAAAATATACACCACGAATAGTAGTCCAGGTAATACACCATTCATAGTCCGTGGACCACTGGGCCCAAAATGCATGGGCACGGCCCACACAAGATACCCGAACATGACAGAGAGAACACTGCAGGGGCATCAGGTAGAAAAACAACAGGCACCTCAGGGGGAAGGGAAGAGGGGGCACCTCAGCCGGATGAGTGCACGACGCCAGATCCACGAGGGGGCTCCATGCCCATTAATGTATCCTGGGAAGTGCAAAGCCACAGTCTCTCAAGTCTCTCCAGTGGGTGGTTTGCCCACTGCTTTATCCTGGGGAGAAAAAGCCACAGTCTCTCAAGTCTCTCCAGTGGGTGGTTTGCCCACTGTACCATCCTGGGGAGTGGAAAGCCACAGTCTCTCAAGTCTCTCCATTGGGTGGTTTGCCCACTGTACCATCCTGGGGAGTGCAAAGCCACAGTCTTGCAAGTCTCTCCAGTGGGTGGTTTGCCCACTGTACCATCCTGGGGAGTGCAAAGCCACAGTCTCTCAAGTCTCTCCAGTGGGTGGTTTGCCCACTGCTTCATCCTGGGGAGTGCAAAGCCACAGTCTCTCAAGTCTCTCCAGTGGGTGGTTTGCCCACTGTACCATCCTGGGGAGTGCAAAGCCACAGTCTCTCAAGTCTCTCCAGTGGGTGGTTTGCCCACTGTACCATCCTGGGGAGTGCAAAGCCACAGTCTCTCAAGTCTCTCCAGTGGGTGGTTTGCCCACTGCTTTATCCTGGGGAGTGGAAATCCACAGTCTCTCAAGTCTCTCCAGTGGGTGGTTTGCCCTGTGTACCATCCTGGGGAGTGCAAAGCCACAGTTTTTCAAGTCGATAACAGTCTCTTTGTGCCCAGAGTGCTTCATCCTGTGCAGGACAGACGGAGTGGATGCATGTCTCCACTGGTTCTGGAGGGGGCTTTGTGCCTAGAGTGCTTCATCCTGTGCAGGACAGACGGAGTGGATGCATGTCTCCACTGGTTCTGGAGGGGGACTGGTGCCCTGAGTGCTTCATCCTGTGCAGGACAGACGGAGTGGATGCATGTCTCCACTGGTTCTGGAGGGGGACTGGTGCCCAGAGTGCTTCATCCTGTGCAGGACAGATGGAGTGGATGCATGTCTCCACTGGTTCTGGAGGGGGACTGGTGCCCAGAGTGCATCACTCACCCCGTGACGGTCCCAGTTGCGTTACTGCCCCTGCCGCTCTTGGGATAGCGGTGCTTGAGTTGGAGGTGCTTGCCCTGTTCAGCGGTGATTGACTTGGCGGTCCTTGCCCTGTTCAGTGGTCCTTGCCCTGTTCAGCGTTGCTTGAGTTGGCAGTGCTTGCCCTGTTCAGCGGTGCTTGCCCTGTTTAGCGGTGCTTGACTTGGCGGTCCTTGTCCTGTTCAGCGGTCCTTGCCCTGTTCAGCGGTGCTTGAGTTGGCGGTCCTTGCCCTGTTCAGCTGTGCTTGAGTTGGTGGTGCTTGCCCTGTTCAGCGGTCCTTGCCCTGTTCAACTGTGCTTGAGTTGGCAGTGCTTGCCCTGTTCAGTGGTCCTTGCCCTGTTCAGCGGTGCTTGACTTGGCGGTCATTCATTGCCCAGCTGGGCTGGGGCTGGCGGTCCTAAATTGACCAGCTGGGCTGTGGCTGGCGGGGCCCTCCTGGGCAGCTGGGCTGTGGCTGACGGGGCCCTCCTCGGCAGCTGGGCTGTGGCTGGCGGGGCCCTCCTGGGCAGCGGAGATGATGGCGGTCTTCTCCGCCGTGTTGCTCCTCCCAGACTTTGCAGCTTTCTTCTGCCCCTTCCACACCTTGGGAGGAGTCACAGCTGAGTCCACACTCCCCCCGGGACCCCTGTGAGCGGCTTGGGTGGCTGGAGTCTTCCCCCTCTCCTGCCGGGCACTGGCCAACTTCTGGTGCTTCACAGGGGGGGGACTGGCTGTGCTCTGGCTCTGTGATACACTGGCTGTCCTGGTGGCCGGTGCACTCCACATACCTGTCACAACAGGCACCACTGGTCCCGGTGATTTTGTGGCTGAGGTGCTAGTACGGGACCTAGGAGTTGGACGGGGGTGGTGGGAAATAGGTTAAGGGTGGACAGGAAAAGTTGTTTGGAGACACTGGGACGGGTAGCTGGAGGGGTTTCGGGAGTGGAGGAAGAGGTGGTGGTTGTAGGAGGTGTAAGTTTTGTGGATTTGGGTGTAGGTGCATGCGCTGGAGGCTGTCGTGAGGTGTATGACTGTTGGGTGGGTGTGGGGCTGCGTTTGTGTATCTTCAGAGGGGGCGTCACCGACACACTGGGAGAGGACACAGGGGATGTGTGCATGGTAGTGGGGGTGGTGAGTGCACGTGAGCGGGGTGTGGTGGTGGGTGTGCTGGTGCGGGACGTAGTGGCTGTAGTGGTAGTGCATGCAGGTGTGAGTGTAGACGAGGCTGGGAGGGAGGAGGGAGACGAGGAGGAGGGGGACACAGTGAAGGCAGTGGATGTTGGTGTGTCTGTATGTGTGTGATGCTTGCGTGAGTGCCAGTGGGATTTGTGGTGCTTATGTTTGCCAGAGCTTCCCTTGTGTGGTGAGGTGTGTGCAGGCTGGTCTGATGGTGTGCTTGGGATAGGCAGAGGTACAGGGGACTGGGTCTGGGTGGAGGAAGTTGGAGGGGGGAGGCTAGACACAGGGACAATGGCTGCCATCAGTGCTGAGGCCAGGGTTTGAACGGTTCGATGAAGGGCAGCCTGACCAGAATGAATGCCCTCCGGGAACGCATTTGTGTGTTGCAACTCCCTACTACACCCTGGATGGCATTCAAAATGGTAGACTGACCAACAGTGAGGGACCTGAGGAGGTCAATGGCCTCCTCACTGGGGGCAACAGAGGTGACAGGGGCAGGGCTGAGGTGCCTGGGGCGAAGGAGATGCCTACCCTACTGGGTGAGCGGGCACAGGGCGAAGGCTGAGGGGCTGCTGGGAGGGTGGTGCTGGTAGGGGGGGTGGCGGCTGTACCTGTTGAAGTGAGGGGCACAGATGTTGCTGCCACCACAAGGGAGCTCCCATCAGAGGCCGAGGCCGTGTCACTGGTTGCAGATCCTGTGACCGCCGTGGTGCTCCCCTCGCCCTCCGTCCCACTGGTGTATTCCGAGTCCGTAGTGTGGGCCTCCATGCCCATGTGGGATGCAGCTCCCTTGTGCTCCGGTGCCACTGCTCCTCCGCCGGATGATGCTAATGCACACAAGAACAGGGAGACCGCAAAAAAAGAGGGGAGGGAACAGAAGAAAGACAGGTTGAGTGCATGGCTTACCGCTACTGTTGGCAGACAAGACAGACACAGCAGCCCCCTGCACTATGCCCCGCACTTGGGCTCTACAGTGCAATTCCTGGGAAATGGCCTACAAGGCTATGGATGACATCTGCACACATAGATGACACAGGGGCATGAATAGCTGTACTTGGCACTCTACAGAGGTGGGGTGGGGGGCCACAGGGCCATGCCTTACGAAGTGGCCTAGCCTATGGAACTTGCTCTGGCCTAGGGAAACCCACGGCCCTTCTCCCCCACCCAGACCCCTCCACTGCGTGCAAAGTCAGCTGAATGAGAGTGTACTCACCCCTTGTGTCTGCTGTGATGCCCTCAAGCGCCCATCCAACTCAGGGTAGGCCACCGCCAGGATCCGGAAAATCAGGGGGGTCATTATTCAATGGGCACCCCTCCCAAGTTGGGACGCCATCCCCAGCTGAGCCTCCGCCGTCTTCTTGCTCCAGCGGCGAATGTCCTCCCATCTCTTCCAGCAGTGGTTGCTCCGTCTGTGGTGGACCCCCAGGGTCCGGACGTCCTCGGCGATGGCACGCCAAATATCCTTCTTCTGGTTGGCGCTGACCTACATGAAATTTACAGTGGAAGAAGAGAAGTCATTACCAACTGCACCGTCAAAGTGATTGGCCCCCATCCCTACCATTGCCATGTGGCACATGCACCCACCGTCTTTCATGCACGCAGGACTCTGCCCCCTTCCTTCTTACAACCAGTCCTCTCCACACAGGCATAGACCATACAACATGCTCCCTGTGTACTTTCCTATTGGTCTGGAGGACCGTAGAGTAGCGTGTACTGGGGGAGGACCCCGTCGACTAGCTTCTCCAACTCCTCCGATCTGAAGGCAGGGGCCCTTTCTCCAGACGCACGAGCTATTGTCTCTTCCAGACCGAGGTCACACCAGCACTTGCAGTGTAGGTCCTCTCCTGTCGAAGATCAGGTATCGAGTGATTAAACAGATAGAAAATGGCAGTCACGTCCGCGGCGGTCACGTCCGCGGCGGTGCGTACCATCACCGCCGGCGTACATCGTCATTGGCTCCTGGGACCCATAGGGTCCAATGTTAACCAATGCAGCATTGCGCCGCGGTCTTCGACCGCCTACCGCGATGGTGTAGAACGCCAGCGCAGTTACCTCACATCCCATTGTCCTGCTTTAGAGGTCAGGCAGCCGCCATTTCAGGGGCCCACATGGCCTTATTACCAACTGCGTCACACATACCTAGGCCTACTCTCAACACACATACAGGCGAGATTTTGTGTATGAATCTTGTTCTGTGTAGACTGTGGGTACACACCTCTGAGTTGTTTGACTCTGTGCTCACTGTTGTCCTTCATAGGCACCGTACGCTGGGACATGTGGGGAGATGGCGGAATCCTCTGGTGTACCGACCGCTGGTGGACATGTCGACAATGGAGGAAAGAAATGTGATCATCACCTACAGGTTTGACCGTGCCACAATCCAGGAACTGTGTACCCAGTTGGAGCGAGACCTGATGTCAGCAATCCGCCATCCCACAGGAATCCCCCCTCAAGTGCAGGTGCTGTCAGTGCTCCATTTCCTTGCAAGTGGGTCTTTTCAAACAACTGTGGCCATGGCATCAGGGATGTCCGAGCCTATGTTTTCCAACGTATTGTCCAGAGTGTTGTCTGCCCTGCTGAAACACATGCGCAGCTACATCGTGTTCCCTCAGGTGGAGGACTTGCCTACAGTGAAAGGTTATTTCTATGCCCTTGGACATATCCCCAACATCATAGGTGCCATTGACGGGACCCATGTGGCTTTGGTCCCCCCCCCCACAGGAGTGAACAGCTGTACAGGAACCGGAAGAGTTATCATTCCATGAATGTACAGATGGTATGTTTGGCAGACCAGTACATCTCCCATGTGAATGCCAGGTTCCCTGGCTCAGTGCATGATGCCTACATCATGCGGAATAGCAGCATCCCTTATGTGATGGGTCAACTACAGAGGCACCAGGTGTGGGTATTAGGTGACTCTGGTTACCCCAACCTGTCATGGCTTCTGTCCCCAGTGAGGAATCCCAGGACCAGGGCAGAGGAACGCTACAATGAGGCCCATGGGCGGACTAGGAGGGTGATCGAACGCACCTTCGGCCTCCTGAAGGCCAGGTTTAGGTGCCTCCATATGACAGGTGGATCCCTATTCTACTCACCAAAGAAGGTGTGCCAGATCATCGTGGCCTGCTGTATGCTTCATAACTTGGCTTTGCGAAGACAGGTGCCTTTTCTGCAGGAGGATGGTCCAGATGGCGGTGTTGTGGCAGCTGTGGAGCCTGTGGACAGTGATGAGGAGGAAGCAGAGGAAGAAGACATTGACAACAGGGACTCATCCAGCAATATTTCCAGTGAAACACAGGTGAGAATACATTCCTGCCTATTACATGTACTTTTACACTTCTACCTCTATCCTGTCTGTAGATTTCACCCAATGTATGGTCATTGAGTTGTCACTTTCCCTTACGGTTTCACAGGTGTGGGTCCCAACGTGTGTCCTCTGCTTAGATTCCTCATGGACTAGAGCTGTGTGACATAGGTATGTTGACATTACTAATTCCTGGAAATTTTGTCACTGTCATTGCAAATACACTATTTCAAAATCACAGAAAGACTCCAGATATTTTGGTGCTTTAGGTGTGTTTATTTACATACAAAATATTGGAGGGTGAAGTTAAATGGTGAGGGGTGATGGCGGAGGAGTGTCCATGGCAGAGTCCAGTCTATTTGTCTCAGAGGTGCATTGCCCATATGGGCATAGGAAGTGGAGCTGGCACCTCCTCTCTGGTGACATTGAGTAGGGGTCCTGTGGGGATGCAAATGCAGTGTTAGAGTATCTGCGTGGGCCATATTGTGCATGGGTGTGTTTCCATCTATGATTGTGATTTCCCTGTCAGCTTGGCCTTGTGTGAGTGGTGATTTTCTGGGCATGCTGTGGTGATGGGTGTCCATGCAGGTCTGTGATTAGGGTCCATGCATTGGTGTTGCATGCAGACCTTGGTATTGGGATGAGTGGGTTGTGATGGTGGGGAATATGTGAGGTGATGGAGTGATGGGAGTGAGGGTAAGGGTGGGGGTATGTGATGGCATGCAGGTAGGGTGGGGGATATAATAGTAAAGATATGACTTACCAGAGTCCAGTCCTCCTGCTACTCCTGCGAGGGACTCAGGATGCATTATCGCCAAGACTTGCTCCTCCCATGTTGTTAGCTGTGGGGGAGGAGGTAGGGGTCCACCGCCAGTTCTCTGTACTGCTACCTGGTGCCTTGCAACCACAGAACGCACCTTCCCCCCGTAGGTTGTTCCACCTCTTCCTGATGTCATCCCTGGTTCTTGGGTGCTGTCCCACGGCGTTGACTCTGTCCACTATTCTCAGCCATAGCTCCATCTTCCTAGCAATGGACATCTACTGCACCTGTGATCCGAATAGCTGTGGCTCTACCTGGATGATTTTCTCCACCATGTCCCTTAGCTCCTCATCTGAATACCTGGGGTGTCTTTGGGGTGCCATGGATGTGGTGCGAGTGATGTGTGTGAGGATGTGTGGGGTGATGTGTGGGTTGATGTGTTGTGGTGTATGCTGTGATGTGCATGGATGGTGTATGGGTGATGGTGTTCTGTGCCTCTGATTGAGTGGGTGCTCCTGGCTTGTCTCTCTCTGTGTGCTATAGTTTTTTTGCTGGAAGGGGTTGTGGGTAATGTGTGTGTGTTTTATAGTGGTGTGAGTGTGTGGTGTGTGTATATGTGTCAGGTGAGTGTAGTTTGAATTGTCCAATGTGGTGGTGTTTTGTAAACGTGTGTGTATTTTGAGCAGAGCGGTGTGTACTGCCAATGGTTTACCGCGGTTCAAAGACCGCCTCGGTGACCCATGGGTCGTGATACTTGGGTGTTTTCCTGTTGGCGTAACGGTGTGGGCCCTGCTATTGCCAGTTTATCACTGACCTTTGGTCTGACGGACTTTTGTGGGTGTCTGTATAGTGGCGGATTTCTCTGTGTGAGTCATAATACCCGTAGTGGAATACCACCGCGGTCACAGTATGTTGGCACCCGTCAGCTCGGCGGTAGATAGCACTTACCGCCAGGGTTGTAATGAGGGCTGAAATGTCACCCATTTCCCAGGGTGAATAAAGACTGGGTTAGGGCCTGTATGAGTGGCTCAGTGGCCACTTCACCCCAAAGGCATTCCATCTCAGTAGTTAGTCACCAATGCAGTAAGAACTGACCTCCTCAGAATTTAGTTTTCTTTGGCAATATATCAAACTGGGTCACAGGGTTGTCCTGGTATTGTCCCCCTGGGTGCCCATTCCTGGGACTCCCAAAATTCCAGCCCCATCATGCCCACAGTGGCACAAAAGCCAGTGAGAGTGCTCAACTTAATTTCAGGTACATACAGCAGCCTGCCCGGTGAACACCTCAAAGCCCTGCAATAGCAGTCATAGGCTACCCAGAGGAGGCTACTAGAGCATGCAGGCAGTGCCAACTGTGAATGGATCAGTTCCTGCACCCTTTACCATACTTCTCTGCCAAGGTGAATGATACTTCCGTGAGGTGAAGACCCACCAGCCAGTTGGCTGGCCTTTGGAGTTGTGCTGTTAGGCAATAATGTTCAACGTTCAGGGCCCTATGGCCCCTGAAGTTGTAGGCCATTGTAGCTTGGCTAGAGAAATTCTGAATTGAACTTTATTCCATGTTTAGGGCCTGCTTATGAGTTTGTCAGATGGGATGACCCTTCCGCTGAACTTCTGATGGGACTGCTGCTGCCATACTGGCAACCTCCCCACCAGGTCCATTACGACTATCCCACTGGGTAGCCAGGCAGAAACCAAGGTTTCCATCCATCTGCCCAGCGGAAAGAGGCAGCCTGCATTGTTGCCCGCTCGTAATTGAGCTGGTGGCAATGCTGCCACCTGCAGGGTGCACCAGCACCCTTGCAATGCTCACTGTCTGCACAGCATAGAGTGAGCATTGTGAGGGTGCAGGGGAACCCATGTACTTTCCATGCCAAGTGCATTGGGACTTCAGGGGACCCCCTATGGCCCTCTGCACCTGTTCTCCATGAGCCTTTTCATGGTGGTGAAACTTCGTAATGTGGCGGTCAGACCGCCACAACCCCGCCAATCTGACAGCTCGTAATCGGGCCCTAAGTCTCTCAACATATCATCCAACATGAAAAACATCCCACAAGGGACACAAATCGGCAGGTTTGTAAAATGATAAAGGAATCTTGGCAGCATCACCATTTCCTTCCTCCCTCTCTCTTGTTTGCTTTTGCTGCCACTGCTGCCCCCAGAGCCCCGCCCCTCTTTTTCGCTCCATTTCCCGCTCCCACCTCCCAGCTGTCCTCTCCTCTCCCGCTACATAATGGCAGCCGCACGCAGTGGGCACGCTGCTAGCATCCCAAATGCATGCCTAGGGCAAGCCCGTCTGCACCCATCCATGACCCGAACGCGACCAGCCCCAGAACCACTGGTCCTGCCACCCACCGTCTCTACACATCAGCAGCACACATCGCACTCAACCCAGGACGCAACAACAACTGCAAGCGAGTATCACTAGCTAACACCCACGGTCCTTTCAGCTGCCTCCACTGCCGCCAAACTTACACTACCACACCACCACCAAGACCTTGTTAAGAGCACAACCCACCTGCAACAACACTCAGACCCCAAAAGGGCATTCTCCTCAAAGTCCGCTCCGTCCATAAAAGCGCTACCAAAATCTGGGACCTCCTTGACAGCACCACCCCGGACACCATGTTCCTAACCGAGAGCTGGACGAACACCACCTCAGGCCCAGACATCGCCATCTTCCAGGGATACAGGAACACCCAGAAAGACCGCCCCAGCCACCCTGGGGGTGGGGAATCACCATCGTCCACAGGTCCAACCTCTGCCTGAACACAAACTCAGACGACTCAGAAGAATCCACAAGTCTGATGGAACACCTCCACTTAAAGCTACAAAACAACCATCATCAGGGGAATCCTCATCTACCACCCTCCCCGACCACGTACACCCTTCACCCACTCCATCACGGACAACATCTCCTCACAAGCCATCACAGCTACCAACTACACCCTACTTGGAGACCTCAACTTCCACCTTAAAAATATACAAGACCCCAACACCGCATCCCTCCTGGACAACCTTCACAACATAAGACTCCGAGAGATCGTGACGGAGCCAACACACTCATCAGGACACACCCTCGATCCCATTGTCACCACAGAAACCTTCGCTACCTACAGTCACACCATAGAACTCCCATGGACAGATCACCGATGCATCCATTTCACCTTCAACACTCCCGCCGTCATCAGACCCTAACACCAACCACCACATAGAAACCGGACAAGAAGAACCGACGATCAGCTCACCGTTGCCCTCGCCATCGCTGCCCCCACCATCGCACACAACGACGACCCAAACACGGCAGCACTTACCTTCCACAAAGGGTTTGCTGACTGTGCCAACCCACGCAAAGAAAGGCAGCTGGTTCACCCCTGAACTCCGAGAATCTAGACACACTTGTCGCCACCTCAAATAAAATCTGGAGAAACACCAAATCCACAGAAGACAATGGCAACTTCAGAGCCACCACCACCGCACAACACCAACTCATCAGAAACACCAGAAAGAAAGCTATACAAGACAGAGGGGGTCATTCTGACCCTTGCGGTCACCGACCGCCAGGGCCAACGACCACGGAAGCACCGCCAACAGGCTGGCGGTGCTTCCTGGGCCATTCTGACCGCGGCGCTAAAGCCGCGGTCAGAAAAGGGGAACCTGCGTTTTCCCGCCGGTTTACCCCTGGCCCAGGGAATCCTCCATGGCGGCGCTGCAAGCAGCACCGCCATGGGGATTCCGACCCCCTTCCCGCCATCCTGTTCCTGGTGGTTTTTACCGACAGGAACAGGATGGCGGGAACGGGTGTCGTGGGGCCCCTGGGGGCCCCTGCACTGCCCATGCCACTGGCATGGGCAGTGCAGGGGCCCCCTAACAGGGCCCCACAAAGATTTTCAGTGTCTGCTTTGCCACTGCACCCGTCGCACCCCTGCAAATCCGCCAGCTCCATTCGGAGCCGGCTTCCTCTTTGCAGGGGCTTTCCCGCTGGGCCGGCGGGCGATCTTTTGGAGATCGCCCGCCGGCCCAGTGGGAAAGTTAGAATGACCGCCGCGGTCATTTGACCGCAGTGCGGTCTTTTGGCGGTTTCCGCCCGGCGGGCGGCGCCCGCCGCCTGCCGGGGTCGGAATGACCCCCAGAATCTCCTCACATACACATAACAGCAAGGAACTCTTCAGCATCATCAAGGAGTTCGGCCCAACTCAACAGTGAAACAGCAGACATCCCACCCTCACAGGACCTCAACACCTACTTCCGCCACAAAATCAAGACCATCTACGACAGTTTCAGCAAGGACAACCTAAGCACAGAAACCCCTCTACCAAAACATGACACCAACAAGCCAACAACCACCACCTGGACCACCCTCACCACCAAAGATATGCTGAAAACAATGAGATTGATACACTCCGGGCCCCAACAGGCCCATGCCCCCACCACATCGTCAACAGAGCCCCAGACACCATTGCCCCCAAGCTCTGCCTCACCATCAACTGCTCACTAGCTACTGCCACCTTCCCCGATGACTGGAAACACACCGTGATCAACCCACTCCTCAAGAAACCCTCGGCAGACCCAACCGACCTCAAAAACTTCAGACCCATCTCCCTACTCCCATTTCCTGCAAAAGTAATTGAAAAACAGTTAACAGCTAATTTGCCACGTTTATAGAAGACCACAACATCCTCGACATCTACAAATCCAGATTCAGGAAAAACCATAGCAGCGAAACAGCCGTCCTGGCTGCAACAGATGACGTCCACTCCCTGCTGGACAAGGCAGAGACAGCAGCACTCATCCTACTAGACGTCTTGGCAGCCTTTGACACAGTCTCCCATCACACCCTGCTAAGAAGACTCTACAAAGCCGGCATCAGAGACAAGGCCCTCAACTGGATCCAATCTATGTCTCCAGCAGAACTTAATGGGGCTGCACTATCCTCAGTGTTTCACCAGCACCAACTAGGCCACAAATGGTGTGCCAGGTCCCTTGCCTGTGGCAGTATTTGGAGCAAGCCCCCTTAGTCTCAGGAGTCACTCCTCGCCCCCGGGCTGCTTGATGACTTTGGATTACAGGCCCTTTCCCAGAGCTCTATCACAGCGTGTCCACCATCTTGTGGAGCTTGTCCACACCCCTTTGCTCTCCCTTTTAAAGATAATGAAATCGGCATATGCCTAATTGACACATTGAATTTACTTGAAAGTCTTTAGTATAAAGTACCATATGTACTCAAGGCCTGTAAATTAAATGCTATTAATCAGCTGCACCATTCATCGTACCACCCCCTAAAGTAGCACTGTATAACACATACATAGTTCTGCAATTGAAGCCTGGGTAGACAGTTTTAAACTGCCATTTTGACCTGGCAAAATAAACCTTGTGGTGGGCCTAAACCTTGTTTTTCATTACATATGTCAATCCTTGTGTAGGCTCTAAATGTCAATAGGACAGGGTTTATGATACTTAAAAGTATGGCAGGCATATTTATGGTTCAACGTATTGGCAGTGAAAAACCTCTGAAGTCATTTTTCACTGTAGCAAGGCTGGCTCTCCCATAGGGAAACACTGTGTTACATTATAACAAATTATAATGCTTATTTCTGTGAGAGAGCAGCTAAAAAATGATTCAAGGACGTATTTTAATAGAAATTTAAAATCAAATTTAATGGTAAAATCAAATGTTATATTACTATTTTGAAAATAACACTTCAAGGAGGTTGTTATTTTCCTGCCTAAGCAAAATGTGCTTTTGTGCCTGTGTCTAGTATCATTCGACTGGTGAATGGCTCGTCTGTGGATTGCTGACAGACACTGGATGAAAGGCTTACGTACAAAGAGGTTTTATTCTTTATTGAGCAGGATGGCCAGCAGGGTTGTGCCTATCCCCTTTCTGAGCATCGAAGGGTGCCTACAGTGTCACTGGCAGATGTAGCTAACAACTTATCCTGTCTCCCTCAGTCTTCATACTTAGCTCGGCTTCAAACCCAGTGGGAGGGGGGAGCTGCTCCAAAACTGGTTTGGAGTTACCACAAGGGAGTGTTTGCCCATTGTCATAGCCACATTTGTGGGTGGGCACAGTGAGCTCTGACCCGGTTTCCGCCATTTTGTTTTTAGGTGGAGAAGGGAACTGTAGATAGCTTACAGAAGAAAACACTCATGAAGTGCTGCAAAAGTGTGTAGGGACAACCTCCAGAACTTTTAGCCCATAGGTTAGGGTAGGGGCTCTCCAATATTTCCTGTAATAAGAGTTACTTATGCTCAATGAAAATCATCACGAGTTACTAATATTATTAGTGTTGTAATGGTGTGTTGTTATAGGGATCACATTGGGCAGGATTAGATTGGGGTCACTTCAAGCAGTAATACAAGCAATGATCACTTTAGTGCATGAGGGAGAGATACCAGCTATAATGTCAAAAAGGCTTTCCCATTTTGGAATGCTGCTACATGGGTAATACCTAGAAGCCATAGCTGCAAATCTCCTGGCACCAAGGTAATATTATTGGCACAGCAGTGCTGCACATTGTATCACTCCAATACCGGCTTCATATATATTTTTCAATTCAACTTTTTTTTTGTCCAAACATCTGCACATGAGTTCTGAAAATACACACACTTTAGTTTCTTATACACGTTTTTCAACTTTAGTACACACATTATTTCAACCAAACAAATGTTTGTAATGTAGGAAGCTGGGCTGCACACAGGAGACCTACTTAGAGGTAGATGGTGAGCTACAGGTAGCTCCCAAGGTACTCGTTGAAGAAGCCTGGAATAGGGAGTGGCAAATAATTTCCTCTACCCAGAGGTTGGCACTAGCCATAAAGGTGGCATCCTGAGTACCAATCTCATACTACTCTGAGAATCAGAGGTAGGATTGTCCTGCTGTCTGAAGAACTTGAAAGAAGACTGGACCTGCCTGCCTTAAACCCAGGAGCTCAGAAATTACTCCAAGGGTCAGTCGGTTGACCTCCAGTTTGAGCCATAGGGACACAAAGGTTTCTAAAGGCCTTTCCTGCAACTCTCCAGATGACCAGTTCTAACTGGACCGTCCCTGGAGCCTACTCCTGGCCTGTGCTGGAGTGAGTCTTGACCCTAAGTGCAGCCATCCAAGGCCCTGCACCCTTGGCTGGTATCAAAGTGTACTCCTCCTAATGAAAAAAATTGTTTTTTTTAACATCATTTTTACTTTTCTTTCCAAAATACATTTTCCTATATTTTGGCTATTTGCTTAGCCTGTCCACTAGAATCCACAATACTATGGGTTACTTTTAAATTCCAAAAATGTGTTTTAATGAGGATATAAACTAAGAGGGCTAGCAGGTTCCCGCCCCCAAGTGGTGACCCTCAGTTCTGGACCCTTGGAAGTGGTTTTAAAGATTCTCTGCCAGACCAGCTGTTATCTCATCAGAACCAATATATCATGGCACAAACTAGATGCAACGCTTCATCAAAAACCACCACTGCACAATGCATCCTCAACATGGATCGGCATGGTGCAACACTGCAAAACCAGGATGTAAGGTACATTTCTCAGCAAGACCGGCTTGGTCCATGTATCTGGCCCACAGCACATCATGGTCTGCCTAAACTTGTGACTTTGTCCTGGTTAGGTGCAACCAGATAAACGTAGTTGGCACTTTGTGCTTTTAAGTACTATTTTCACCCTAACCTTTAAAATTGCATATATCCAGTTCCACTAATTGGATTCCTGTTGTTTTGGCGTCAAATAATTTTCTACATTTTACTCTATTTTTCTAACTTGGTGTGGTATTTTTCTTGTTTTGTTGTTTTCACTATATTACAGTTTAAGTGCTGCATATATACTTCACAAATTGCCTCTCAGTTAAACCTGTTTTCGTGACAAGCTTCCAGAGTGTTATGCACACATTAATTTGTCTTTGAGCTTGGTAAGAATTGTGGTTGCTGCTTGAGTACTATTTCACCCCTTCAACTAGTACCCCAAATTCTTTCAGATACCAATGGAGACCATATAAAAAAAGAATGCATTAATATAACTGTAATCATTATCATCCTAATAATGGGTAGGAAACCTGCATGTTTGTCAAAAGTGTGAGGTGTGTGCATATTTGTGTTGGGGGGAACGTGTGACATAAATGCAGAAAAGAGTTGTAAAATAGGTGGAAATATTTTTACCTGCCTAACACTGTGATTTTCAGGAAAAGGCAGGCATTTTAGCAGGTGATAATGTATTTTGCAATCGTTGTGTGCATTGAATTAACTTAGATGAAGATAGATATTGTTCTATCACAATGAAGAGCATTTGCCATCTAGATCCTGGACAAGGTTCTCCTCCCTGCTCTTCTTAACCTGACACTTTTTCAGATACCCTATATTACCCTATATTCCTTCATTGCCAGTGCATATAGAGAATCTGGCAAATCTTACTGCATGTCTCTTTTCTCCACTTCACTTATGGTGCCTGAAGGCAGACCATGTAGCTTCTTGTATTGATCTACAACAGATGTAGCTATAAGGTCTGTCTTCTCCTCCTCTTAAGTGAAACAGGCAGCATTGAGGAGTCTGAAGCTGTAACACAGCATCCTGAAAGTCATGCAGTCCAAAGAGAAGAACGGAGAGCTCAAGGTGTGGGCTGGATTTTGTTTTTGATAGATTAATGTGAGACAGTTGTGTATGACTGTGGTCAGGTGAATGCTGTGTGCCTATAATTTCCATTCACAGTTTTCCATAGCTGAGGTTGATCGCTCCTCCTCCAATGCAGAGATCTCTGCCTTTAGGCTTAGGTGAAAAATCCTGTTGTAAATATTTCCTACTAGTACCTTTACGTTCATGATTTCTGTTGCAAGACCCCACCTTCACATGTAGGGGGATTGTGGTTCCTACCTAACTCTGTGTCAATGCTGAGAGTATATCGGGTGTACCCTTCTGCCTACCCTGATCTAATGGATTAGCCCCAGACCTGGAAATAGTGTCAAGAATCAGCCTGTGGTATAGCTGGCAATCCCTTCAGGAAGCTCGTAGATCAGAGACAGCAGAGCTTCATGTCACACAGCGTGATTCTCAGCATGGCCATGGCCAGAATGCCCTCTGCCTCCTCTGGGTCAGGTTACCGTTCATTCAATAAACCATACTGTATTGGAAGTACAGATCCGATACACTACTGTGTCTAGGTGGTAGAAGCTATCTCTTGAACGGACAACACAAACCAGCATATCATGTACTGTGTTCTTCTAGCCTTCAATAGAAAGTACAGATTATGGCCCTCATTACAACATTGGCGGCAAAAGCCGCTTACCGCTGTGCAGAAGTCCGCCAACACACCGCCGCAGCAGCAGAATTCCGCCACGGTCATTATGGCCCACTGCTCGGAATCTGCCAAAATTGAGACACCTACACAAGTCCGCCACACCAAAGGTCAGTGATAAACTGGCGAAAACAAAACCTCCACTGTCATGCCAACAGAAATACGCCCACACTATCACAACCCACGAATCCATGCGGCGGTCTTTCAACCGCGGTATTCCATTGGCGGTACACACTGCCGCACTCAAAATACACACACATTTACAAAACACAGCCACATTGGACAAATCGAAATACACACACCTGATACACATACACACACCACTCCCACACACCCAATACAATATAAAACACACACCCACATCACCCACAAACCCCTACGACCAAAATACCGAAAGAAGGCCAAAGAGAGACACTACAAACTACTACCAAGCATCCACAGGCACACAATACCATCACCCACATAACTTCAATGCACCTCACACAACACACCACTAAATATCACCCCACTTACCACACCACACACCACCCTACACACCACCCACACCACCCCATGGCACGGCAAAGACACCCCGGGTTCTCTGAGGAGGTGCTCAGGGTCATGGTGGAGAAAATCGTCCGGGTAGAGCCACAGCTATTCGGATCACAGGTGCAGCACACCTCCATAGCTAGGAAGATGGAGCTATGGCAAAGAATAGTGGACAGGGCCAACGCAGTGGGACAGCACCCAAGAAATAGGGATGACATCAGGAAGAGGTGGAACGACCTACGGGGGAAGGTGCGTTCCGTGGTATCAAGACACCACCTTGCGGTTCAGCAGACTGGCGGCGAACCCCCGCCTCCTCCCCCACAACTAACAACATGGGAGGAGCAAGTCTTGGCGATTCTGCATCCTGAGGGCCTCGCAGGAGTAGATGGAGGAATGGACTCTGGTAAGTCAAACCTTAACTATTACATCCCCCACCCTACCTGCATGCTATAACATACCCCCACCCTCGCACTCACACCCATCGCTCCAACTCCTCACAAATGTCCCAATATCACAAACCACACATCCCAACACCAAGCCCTGCATGCTACAACAAAGCATTGACACCCATCACCAAAGCATGGCCACTGCACATACCCATATACCCCCCTAAAACACCATCACACAAGGTCCCACACAGGAATGCAAGCACTGGGGTACACGGTCACCCACCCATTGCACACCATGGCACACACAGATGAAATAAACATCCTTTTATACCCCTGCAGGACTCCTACCCAACGTCACCGGACAGGAGGGTCCACACATGTCCACACCACCAACAGCTCTGCCCAGCTGGATCTAGATGACCAGCCCGGCCCATCTGGGACCTCGGGATAGTCGGTTCCCCTCACACAGGCCACCACAGAGCTTCCCCCCTCTGGAAACACCAGCACAGCACCCACCCAGCGGGCCCATACCTCTGTCTCCAGGACACGTCAATCAGCAGTGTGTCCACCACTACAGGGAACCCAGGCTAACCCACCACCCCAACAACAACAGGGTCCTGGGGGCAGTGGGCACACAGTCCAGGGAACAGAGGCCCAGGAACACAGGGGAACTGGGAGGGCTGCTGTGCGACAGGGGGAGGACAGGCCCAGGGAACCCACTCTCCACAAGGCCCTCTCCAACATCATGGGAGCCTACCACCATTCACAGGAGACGATGGCAACGGTACTGGCCAACTTTCAAGACAAAAGCACAAAACAATCTGGAGTCTGTCTGTGATTTCAAAATAGTGTATTAGCAATTACAGTGACAAAATGCTCTTTCAATTGTAATGCCAACATACCTATGTCACACAGCTCTAGTCCATGAGGAAACAAAGCAGATGTAAAACAGTGGGACCCACATCTGTGAAATCGTAAGGGAAAGTGACAACTCAGTGACTATACAGTGGGTGAAAAGGACAGACAGTAGAGAGGTAGTAGTGTTAAAGTACATGTAGTAGGCAGGTTTGTATTCTTACCTGTGTCTCACTGGAAGTATTGCAGGATCACCGAGTTCCTGTTGTCGATGTCCTCTTCTTCTGCTTCCTCGTCTTCACTGTCCACAGGCTCCACAGCTGCCACAACACCTCCATCTGGACCATCCTTCTGTAGAAAAGGCACCTGTCTTCGCAAAGCCAAGTTGTGAAGCATACAGCAGGCCACGATGATCTGGCACCCCTTCTTTGGTGAGTAGAATAGGGAACCACCTGTCATATGGAGGCACCTGAACCTGGCCTTCAGGAGGCCGAAGGTCCGCTCTATAATCCTCCTATCTCGCCCATGGGCCTCATTGTAGCATTCCTCTGCCCTTGTCCTGGGATTCCTCACTGGGGTCAGAAGCCATGACAGGTTGGGGTAACCAGAGTCACCTGCAAATGACGAGGGACAACTGTTAGACACACACTAAGCTGTAGGGATATCCCCAGACCCAGACAACCATTCCCACTGACTTGCTAAAAGGTGCTCACCTAATAGCCACACACGGAGCCTCTGGAGTTGACCCATCACATAAGGGATGCTGCTATTCCTCAGAATGTAAGCGTCATGCATTGAACCAGGGAATTTGGCATTCACATGGTAGATGTACTGGTCTGCCAAACACACCATCTGCACATTCATCGAATGATAACTCTTCCGGTTTCTGTGCACCTGTTCACTCCTGCGGGGGGTACCAAAGCCCCATGTGTCCCATAAATGGCACCTATGATGTTGGGGATATGTCCCAGGGAATAGAAGTCACCTTTCACTGTAGGCAAATCCTCCACCTGAGGGAAAACTATGTAGCTCCGCATGTGTTTCAGCAGGGCAGACAACACTCTGGACAACACGTTGGAAAACATAGGCTGGGACATCCCTGATGCTATGGCCACTGTTGTTTGAAATGACCCACTTGCAAGAAAATGGAGTACTGACAGCATCTGCACTTGAGGGGGGATTCCTATGGGATGGCGGATTGCTGACATGAGGTCTGGCTCCAACTGGGCACACAGTTCCAGGATTGTGACACGATCAAGCCTGTAATTGAGGATCACATGTCTTTCCTCCATTGTCGACAAGTCCACCAGCGGTCTGTACACAGGAGGATGCCACCATCTCCTCACATGTCCCAGTGGGCGGTGCCTATGAAGGACAACAGCGAGCACAGAGTCAACCAACTCAGAGGTACGTACACACAGCTTACACGTAACATGATTCATAATCTGAAATTTGCATATATGAGTGTTTAGGCAAGGCCTAGGTATGTGTGACACAGTGAGAAATTAAGCCATGTGGGCCCCTGAAATGGCGGCTGTCTGACCTGTAAAGTGGGACAGTGGGATGTGAGGTAACTGCGCTGGCGTTGTACACCGTCACGGTAGGCGGTCGAAGACCGCAGCGCAATTCTGCATTGGTTAACATTGGACCCTATGGTCCCAGGAGCCAATGACGATGTACGCCGGCGGTGATGGTACGCACCGCTGCGGACGTGACCACCATTTTCTGTCTGTTCACTCACTTTATACCTGACCTTCAACAGGAGAGGACCTACACTGCAAGTGCTGCTGTGACCTTGGTCTGGAAGAGACAATGGCTTGTGCGACTGGGGAAAGGGCCCCTGCCTTCACATCGGAGGAGTTGGAGAAACTCGTGGATGGGGTCCTCCCCCAGTACACGCTACTCTACGGTCCTCCAGACAAACAGGTAAGTACACTGGGAGCATGCTGTATGGGCTATGCATGTGTGGAGTGGGGTGGATGAAAGATGGGGGCGGAGAATGAGATGTGCATGAAACAATGGTGAGTGCATGTGCCACATGGTAAGGGTAGGGATGGGGGCCGATGACTGTGACAGTGCAGTTGGCAATAACATCTCTTTTTCCCCTGTACAATTCTTGTAGGTCAGCGCCCACCAGAAGAAGGACATCTGGCGTGCCATCGCCAAGGACGTCCGGACCCTGGGGGTCTATCACAGACAGAGCACCCACTGCCGTAAGAGATGGGAGGACATTCGCCGCTGGAGCAAGAAGACGGCGGAGGCCCAGCTGGGGATGGCCTCCCAATGTGGGAGGGGTGCCCGTCGCACCATGACCCCCCTGATGTTCAGGAGCCTGGCGGTGGTGTACCCGGAGTTGGATGGGTGGTTGAGGGCATCACAGTAGCCACAAGGGGGTGAGTACACTCTCATTCAGATGATTCAGCGTGCAGTGTAGGGGTCTGGGTGGGGGAGGTTGGCGGTGGGTTTCCCTAGGCCAGGGCGAGTGTGCTAGTTAGGTCCCCTTCTTCTGGCAGATCATGTGGCACCCCACCCCACCTGTGTACAGTGCCAACTACACCTAGTCAGGCTCCTGTGACATCCATGTGTGCAGATGTCAGCCATAGCCTTGTAGGCCATGTCCCAGGGATTGAAGAGTGGACCCCAAGTGCGCGGCGTAGTCCAAGGAGGGCTTCTGTGTTTGTCGTCTCTGCCAATGGTAGCGGTAATGCATGCACTCAACATGTCTTTCTTCTGTCTTCCCCCCCTTTTTGTGGTCTCCCTGTTATTGTGCATCATCAGGCAGAGGAGCAGTGGCACCGGAGCAGGAGGGATCTGCATCCCACATGGCCCTGGAGGGCCACGCTACAGAGTCAGAATTCACCAGTGGGACGGAGGGCGAGGGCAGCTAGACGGCGGGGACAGGAGCTGACACCAGTGATACGGACTCGTCCTCTGATGGGAGCTCCCTTGTGGTGGTGGCTACATCTGTGCCCCCCGCATCTACAGGTACAGCCGCCACCCCACCGACCAGCACCGCCCTCCCAACAGCCCCTCAGCTTTTGCCCCTCACTCAGGAGGGTGGGCATCACCTTCGCCCCAGGCACCTCAGGCCCAATCCCCTTTACCTCAGCCTATCCCAAGCACACCATCAGACCAGCATGCACACACCTCAACACACAAGGGAAGCTCAGGCAAACATAAGCCCCACACATCCCACAGGCACTCACACAAGCATCACACACATGCAGACACACCAACATCCACTGCCTCCACTGTGTTCCCCTCCTCCTCATCTCCCTCCTCCCTCTCAGTCTTGTCTCCACTCACACCTGAATGCACTACATCTACAGCCACTACTTCCATCACCAGCACACCCATCACCACACCCCGCTCATGTGCAGTCACCACCCCCACTACCATTCACACGTCCCCTGTGTCCTCTCCCAGTGTGTCTGTGACGCCACCTCCCAAGGTACACAAATGCAGGCACACACCCACCCAACAGCCATCCACCTCACGACAGCCTCCAGCGCATGCACCCTCACCCAAAGTCACCAAACCTACATCTCCTATAACCACAACCTCTTCCTCCACTCCCAAACCCCCTCCAGCTACCCATCCCAGTGTTCCCAAGAAACTTTTCCTGTCCACCCTTGACCTCTTTCACTCACCTCCCCCACCCCGTCAGTCTCCTAGGGCCCGACTCTCCAGGTCCCAACCTAGCACCTCAGCCACAACATCTCCGGGACCAGTGGTGCCAGTAGTCACCGGATTCTGGAGTGCACCAGGCAGCAGGGCAGCCAGTGTGGCAAGGAGCCACAGCACCAACAGTCCCCCACCTGTGTGCCCGGCGGGAGAGAGGGAAGATTCCAGCCACCAAAGCCGCTCCCAGGGGTACAGGTGGGAGTGTGGAGTCAGCTGCGACACCTTCCAAGGTGGGGAAGGGGCACAAGAAACCCAGCAAGTCTGGGAAGAGCAGCACAGTGGAGAAGACCGCCATCAGCCCCGCTGCCCAGGAGGCCACCGCCGTCAGCCCTGCTGCCCAGGAAGCCACCGCCATCAGCCCCGCTGCCCAGGAGGCCACCGCCATCAGCCCCGCTGCCCAGGAGGCCACCGCGAGCACCAGCCCCGCTGGGCCAGACAGGTCGGCCAGCACCAGCCCCGCTGGGCCAGACAGGACCACCACCAGCTGAGTCACTGCCAATGACTCCTCCGCAACAAGCACAGCTGAACAGGACACCTCCGCCACAGCACTGCGAACAGGACACCGCTGCCACAAGCACCGCTGCCAAGGACACCTCTGCCTCAAGCACCGCTGAACATGACACCGCCGCCACAAGCACCGCTGAACAGGACACCTCCGCCATAAGCACCGCTGAACAGGACACCGCCGCCACAAGCACCGCTGGCCCATGAGCGCCAAGGGCACTGACGCTACTGAGTCCGCCACGAGCAGGATGAAGCACTCTGGGCACAAAGCCCCCTCCAGAACCAGTGGAGAGATACATCCACTACCTCTGTCCTTGGCATGATGAAGCACTCTCGGCACAAACCCCCTCCAGAACTAGTAGAGAAAGCCATCCACTACCTCTGTCCTTGGCAGGATGAAGCACTCTGGGCACAAAGCCCACTCCGGAACCAGTGGAGAAAGACATCCACTACCTCTGTCCTTGGCAGGATGAAGCACTCTGGGCACCTGGCCCCCTCCAGAACCAGTGGAGACTGTTATCCACTTGAGAGACTGTGGCTTTGCACTCCCCAGGATTAAACAATGGGCAAACCACCCACTGGAGAGACTTGAGAGACTGTGGTTTTGCACTCCCCAGGATTGAACAGTGAGTGATCAGTATGGGGAAAGGTGCGGAAGACATTGTGACGCGAAGGGTTAATTAGCTTGAGCAGTGTAGATGAGCGTGATGCCTGCTGAAATCACCGAACAACGTGGAAAAGTTCATGATATTATTTTCAAGCTTGTTTGTGTAGAAGACTCCATCTCAACCTTGAGAACGAGAGTACAGGGAGAAGATGGAATGAAAACAAAGGCTGGGAAGGGCAGAGCAGCCAAGTGCTGATAACATAGCTAGGAAATGCCAGAAAGAGATACAATCCAAGCTTCGAGTTATTTAAGCACTGAAGTGCGGGTGAGGGATCTGAAGCTCGCAGATGGAGTTGTGAACGCTGCCATGGCCCAGCGCTGCCTCCCTGTTTTGCTGACCGTGATGCTTGAGGGGGAGAGAGGTCCAAGCAGGTGGTAGAGGGCTTCCCAGCATTTCGTGGACTAAGTTAAGTTCCACACAGGGATGAAAGGCCTTTGTTTCTCTGCTCTATTATTATGATTAATTATTTATGCTTGCACTGTGTTTATAACCTAAAGTATTCAGCTTGTTTATATTTTGCTTTCTAAACATCGTAGTGTGAGCCTGCTGCAGTAACTGAAACATGCATTTTGGTGTGCAGTAAATCAAAGCTTATCTGAAGTATTCAGCTTGTTTATATTTTGCCTCCTGAACATCGTAGTGTGAGCCTGCTGCAGTAAGTGAAACATGCATTTTGGTGTGCAGTAAATCAAAGCTTATCTGAAGTATTCAACTCATTTATATTTTGCTTCCTGAACATCGTAGTGTGATGCATTTTGGTATACAGTTAATCAAAACTTTTATCTGTCAATGAACTCTTTGCTTATATATATGCATAGATGCTCTTTATAGTGTACTTATATATAAATAGATGCTTTTCATTGCTATTCTTATTCTACTATTGTTAATGTGCTAAATGCCTACATTTACCTGAAATTCTAGTAAAGCTAAATTGGATTCATAATTGGCGTGTGGTCCTTCATTGAGCGTCCTTATTGACTTATGCTGAACAGGTTTACAAAGAAAGGGAGCACACTGCCTACACTCCAGCAACAAAGTCCAACCCCAACGCATCATGGTAAATGCAGTCGACTTCGTAGTCCATTCAGAAAGTATTAAAGTCTTTCACCTCTGTAGGCGCAGCAAGTGCTGTTTATCCCTGTACACATGTTTCTGGGTTTAGCCAGTCATCAGCAGGGAGCAGCATAGTATAGGGGCTTGCTTGAAATGCCGCCAAATGTTTTCTCAGGTTAAAGTACGACTCGTGGCGCACAGGTGCCTCCCAAGGCTCGTCAGCCGTGGCTCAAGGGAGCCGTCCAAAGACAAAATTACAAAGAAAGGGAGCACACTGCCTACACTCCAGCAACAAAGTCCAACCCCAACGCATCATGGTAAATGCAGTCGACTTCGTAGTCCATTCAGAAAGTATTAAAGTCTTTCACCTCTGAACAGGTGTCAACCAGTCACCTAGATAAGACAGTGGGCAACCCACCCACTGTAGAGACTTGAGAGACTGTGGCTTTGCACTCCCCAGGATTGAACAGTGGACAACCCACCCACTGTAGAGACTTGAGAGACTGTGGCTTTGCACTCACCAGGATTGAACAGTGGGCATGGGGCCCCCTCGTGGATTTGGCGTCGTGCACTCAACCGGCTGAGGTGCCCCCCCCCTTTCCCTTCCTCCTGTGGTGCCTGTATATTTCTATCTGATGCCCCTGCAGGATTCTCTCCATCATGTTCGGGTATTGAGTGTGTGCCTCGCCCTTGCAGTGTGGACCCAGTGTTCCACGGACTTCAATGGAGCAATACCTGGACTACTATTCTTGGTGTATATATTTGTTTATAGTGTATATTTATTTTTGCGTACTGGATTTTAATAGATTACAATGGTTACACTCATTTCCTTTTGTCTTTGCATTCTTCCGGGTGGTTTGGGGGGGTGTTACTGTAATGTTTCATGCTGTATTAGTGTGTGTGTTGTCGTGGGTGAGGATGGGGGTGGGGGTGTTGCGTGTGTGTGTCCCTTTTTTTTCCCTCCCCCCTCACCTGTGTCGTAGGTGCAGTACTCACTGTTGTCTTTGCCGCCGGCGTTCGTGCTCCTGGTAGAGGAGCAAGAAGATAAGGGCAGGGAAAATGTGAAGCTCTGGTTCCATGGCGTCCTGGTTCCTCGTGGGGTGTGTAGAGGTGAGCGTTTTCCCTTTGAAGTCCTGTGTCCACCCGGAAAAGGTGGCGGATTGGTAGGTTGTGATACTGTAGGCGGTACATTGTCTCCCTCCTGTCTGTTGGCGGTGACCGCCGCACTGTTTGTTTGTACCGCCGGGGCGGTCAGATTGTTAAAGTGGCTGTCTTTGTTGGCGGTTTCCGCCACGGTCGTGATTCCATTTTTTTTACCGCCGGCCTGTTGGCGGCCTTACCGCCGCTTTAACACCGACCGCCAAGGTTGTAATGACCATCTACATGTTGCGCAAAGGCTAACTAAACACACAGATTGTTCCTAGCTTTCCTAGAATGAAAGCCAGCTGATAAAAATATATAAAAATAATCGCTAAAAGCAGCCTTACTAAAATGACTAAAATATTAACACTAAGATGAAGCTAAAACAGGGGTGACCAACTCAAGTCCTAGAGGCCCTCATGGCACAGCCAGGTGATTTGTTGTGCTACGTCACTTTGCCTTAAATATTGTCCTTAGTGTATTATACATAAGTACATTGTACTAAAGCAGAGTCAGTCCACTGTGAGAGATTATCATGCAGGTATAATGCAGAGCATAGTAGTGCATCGGATTATATCCTGTTTACAATCTAACTTATTGAAACTCAATGGGCCCAATTCACGGAGATTCACTTCAGACTTCATGGATAACAGACTTCAGGTTTAAAGTTAGACTTCAGGTCTAATGTAGATTTCAGATCTAGATGATCCTTCAAGCCTAACGTTAGTCTTCAGGTTTAAAGTTGGACTTCAGGTTTAAACTCAGGGCTTCATTGACAAGGCCTTTGCGCCACTGTTGTATCATTTTTTTACGCAATGGTGGCGCAAGCAGTGCTCTACACTGATCCACAATCACAAACTGGCGCATTGGGCTCAATGCATGTTTGTAAAGTCTTGGGTCACATTATACCTGTGCCAGGTATAATGGATGCAAGGTAGGCTTTCCTAAAGGAAAACCCACGCAGAACTGACACAATGAAATTTACGTTTCACTGCGTCATTCTGTGACTTCACTGCATCAGACTTTTAGCACCTGCTCCAAGAAGGCATAAAACTGACGCAGGGCTTTTCTCAATGAGGCCTCCATGCATTGCTGGAGTTGCATCAATTTCTTGACGCTAGTCCAGCAATGTGTGAGTTTAGTGCCACAGATGGGTCAGAATTTCTGACGCATCTGTGAAAACGTGCACCATGGAGCTCTGTATTGTAAATACAGCACATCCATGGTGTTGTTAGGGGATCGTAGGACAGCTCAGAAAATCTGAGGAATTGGAGCTGATGTGTCAGATTCTTGTAAATGAGGCCCTTAGACTTCATGTCTAAGTTTATCTTTGTGACTCTGGCCAAACGTATTGTACTTCAGTTTGGGTACTGTGGGTGTGTGTTTTATGATTGGTTAGCTACAGCATGTGTAATAGTTTGCAGTGTTTTATGTTTGTTCAAAGCACTTATCAGTTTGGTTGCTGAACTGTTCTCTGCCTGAAGCAGAGCATGCAGGTCTGAGAGCCGATATTACTTATTTGGGACACAGAGCCCAATGCTTTATGAATAGCATTTCATTTTCTGTTGGATTAACCGCATGAATTATAGCCAGTATTTCTTCAGTCAACAGAGTTTGTAAATCCATATTCAATCTGTGCTTAAGTACTCTAAGGTTAAATACTATCTGTAGAGCAGTGAATTCATATTATTGAGCTGACTTTTCTCGGTATATAAATCTTATTTTCCAGGGATTTAAACAGATCTCCATGTGAGTGTGATCATATCTCCCTCTGTCGTTTTCAACAGTGTTACACTTTGATGATATTGCATCTACTGCAATTTTGTTAGACTGTGTGCTGTGCATGTTTATGTGTGAACGTACCTGTGGGATTGCGTGCATATATTTGTGCGGGTGTGGTAACTGGATAAGAGAGTAATGCTATGTGCATTGTGCAAGAGTGTACTGAGAAGTTAACAAAAATTAGAGCTGTTAATGGACATTTTACACGAGATGTGAACTGTCAAAATTACATTCATCAATAATTAATCAATCAATTTATTCACATAGCGCGGATTACCATTAGCTTCCAAGCGCATAACCCCTACTATGTTTTCAAGACAGCCAAACATTCTGAAAACGACTCAAATCATGTGTTTTCAGATTATGAGCATGGCTTCTGGAGTACACTTTCAGAAAAATGGTTTCACACTGCTTTATTTGTCAACGTTACGCCTATCATGCCTCCTAATTAAACATGTTTTCCATTTTGATTTAGTATATCATTTAATCTAATTTCTGTGATGGCCTCCTAGTGTTACTGTATGGCCCGGTTTGCATTTTTTATTTGTTTACTTTTTTAAAGCGTATCGTGATTTTGTATGTTATGTCATGCACTGTAGTTCTTCCTGATACCAAAGACCTAACACTGGCCCAGCTCCCATTTATGAATTTGTTATACAGTTGATTCAATGGCGCCTTGAAAAAATTTCCCCCTGCATGACGATGGCCTACCAAAGTCTAACAACACAATAAAATCCCACTGTAAAGGTCAACTCCTTTCTGCAATCTCAATCTGAATCTCGATTTTTCGCCCCAGGCTGTCAAGTGAGCATGGTGAAAGACCACTTCACTACTCGAGTGCAGCTGTTTACTGTATACTTGAGTGTTAGGGTGAATTGTGCCTGAGATGCTGTAGACTGGTGAAAGCGTGTGTGAAAATGCGTCAATCCATGGAATGCTGGTGTTTATCTGTGCAATGGGGATACTAGATCGTTGCTTAGAAATTGGTAAAGGTCTCAGCAAAGAGCTGTAGAGATCATGCTGTATCGAATAATCCAACACATCACAAAAACATCAGGTCCTCCTGCCAGCATGTCTCTTGTCTCAACTGTGTGAAACTCTACTTCATCTCAGGAATGTAACTCTCTGTGTCCCACATATCCTGACAACTCAAAGAAACTTTGTACCGAAACCTTTGAAAGAGACGAATTCTTCATTAATAGGATACCCTGGTTGCGAGAAGCTGGATTACTGTTTGAAGGTGGTGAAACCTTACTCAAGCAACAGTCACATTTCTGGTCATGGTGAACCACAAAAAGTCACAAAATTAACCTGTGCCTAACCCTCTGGTAGTTTGTTAGGTTTAATTTAGAGTTAATGTGTAAAGTATTTATGCAGCTCTCCAACACTAATAAAATTAAAACGTAACACGAGAAAAATTCCACACCAAGTTATGAAGATAGTGTAACCTTTAATACATAAGATGACATCAAAGCAATAAAACCTGAGTTAGGCAATTTATTTATTTTTTAGGAAAAATAGCACTTCAAAGCAAATAGTGCCAATTACTTTTATCTGATTACAATGGACAGGGATAAACTCACAAGTTCAGGCCAAATGTGGTAGAGCTCAGGCAGGGCAAAGGACCAAGCTTGACCACTGAGATAGTACATTGTGTCCTTAGAATCAATATAAGAGGTCCAGGTCCGCCTGTGCCATGCTGCATTGAGGCCCTGGCAAATAGTGGTCCTCCATCGAGCTGTGTCTTGGGTTGGTTCCATAGAAGCAGCCAACCAGGGACTACAATGCAGGTGTTGAACTGCATTAAGGTGTGAAGCGCTTTCAGTTCTGTTGAAGCCAGCAGCCAGGAGCTGAAATTGTGAAGAATTGCATCAGGATGCATCGTGCTGCATCAGTTCCGATGAAGCTACTGGTCAGGAGCCTGTTGTGTCCCTGTAGCTCAGAACAGGAGGCCAGTCGAGTGACCCTTGGAGACACTCTGGCAGTCCTGGGTTCATGCAGGAAGGCTGGCCTCAAGCACCAGGGCAGTCCTTAAACAGCTGGTCAGTTCTCATGCAGCAGGGCAGTCCTCAGCAGCTGGGCAGTCCTTCTTCTTGGAAAATCCACAGGACTAGGAGTGTTCTCAAGAGTGTGTCTCATGGTCCTATTTTTATACCTGGTGTCAGCTTTGAAGTGGGAGAAACTTCTACACTTCCCCAACTTTGGTCATGGAATTTCCTTCCTTCACCTTCCTGGCCCTAAGATGTGTAGGGTGGCAAAGGCTAGTGTGAAGGTCTTTGTGAGTACAGGAGACAGTGACTATTGAAGTGAAAGTGAAGTAGGTGACAGCTCCGCCATCACCTATCCTGTCAGGATGATTCATCTTGCCCACAGCTGAGACTTAAAGTCTCATTAACTGGGAGGAATACACTAAGGTCAACTGTCAATTACAGCTAGCCATATAACTCAGGATACAGTCTGCAGTCACCAAATGTTTAAGACAAGAAAATGTTAAATTTATAAAAGTGTTTTCAAGATTGTAACTTAAAATACAACTTTGGCATCAAAGAGGACTTTCATTCTTTGGGACTGAACATGACATCTCTATCTGTTTCCAAGCAAAATGTATCACTTATTACGTTTAATAAGTTTAATAAGGTAACCCAATGTTATCCTATGGGAGAAGTAGGCCTTGCAGTAGTGAAAAATAATTTAAGAGTTTTCCACCTTAAGGACATGTAAAGTTGAGAAGTACATGTCCAACTTTTTTAATACAATGCTCTCTTCCCTATGGGCTGTTTATGGGATACCCTAGCGGTGACCTATACTGTATGTATTAAAAAGGAAAGTTACGTTCTGGCAAAAAGTTTAGTTTGCCAAGTTAAATTGGCAATTTAAAATGGTCCCACATGCCACAATGAGATATGTTCAAAGAGGCTACTTTGGTGGGAGGCACGATGAGTGCTGCAGGGATTCTGGGAGCAAAAAATGTACATGCCCTAGTACATGTAGTAATACTTTACTAGGGTCTTATAAGTAATTTAGATGTGCCGATTGGGCGGAAGGCAAATCTACCATGTTTTAAGGAATGAGCACAAGCACTATGGCACTGGTCAGCAGAGGTAAAGTGCAAACAACCCTAAGACCAACAAAAAAAAAAGAACAAAAAAAAAGAGGAGGGGTGAAGGCAAAAAGTTTGGGGAAGACCACCCAAAGACTGACAAATCTAACATTTGCCATCTGACTATAGATCTGATATATGAATCAGTGGTTACAAAGTGTGCATTCCCATATAAGGGTGGACAAGGCAAGATGCAGTAGTATTGTTGAAGGTAGGAGATGTCCATTCACTACTGTCTGGCAAGCATTCTTACATCTATGCTCAATAAACCTTGCATGGATTATATGTAAAACTACAGAGTAGAGTCTGCTGTTGTCTAAGGAGAGGTCAGACGAAAGCTATGGCCAGCTGCATCTTCCTGTCCAGCTCTTTACACCTCCCTCATTCATATATGGCACAGAGAAAAGTTGAAGACTGAAGAATTATAATGGTGTTAAGGTTGAACACAAGACGCCCCCTGCTGCACCCATATCTATATTATGCTTTCTACAATTATTATGGATTTGAAATGTATCCCTAATTTGGGGTTTATGTGAGGAACTTGATATGGTACTGCGGCTTTCAGGAATTGTGATACTTGCAAATTAATGTGTGGCTAAGTGGATTTATAATCCTTTATACAGATGCACCTAACTATATGTAAGAAAAGTGTGATGACCCTGTTTTCTCAACTTTTCTCAAATGAATGGCGGAATCAGGGTGTCAGATACTGGTGAATTTGTCTCTGCAATTAAATAGATCCCTGGGTTACCTTTAAAAAGGAAAATTCTCATATTTCCATTCACATTTAAACCAATCTAAAGTCTTTTTATCTTTTTATTATTGTGGTCTAACCATTTACGCCATTTCCTACTTCTCTGTCCTCATCTCTTGTCCCTCTATTTAAGTCATTATTGTAAGTCTTCAACACAATTATATTTTTTCTTCAACTCTGCCATGTATCACCGGCTATACCCCACTGCCTCTACCCTTAGCTATACACTAGTAACTCCACTGCCACTTAGTTCTTTGTACCTCTACTCATGACTATACCCTAGTATCTAAGCCCCTTCCTAAAACATTTAATTGTGTCTATAATCTATTACCTCTCCTCCTACCTTTACATTAGTACCGCTACCCCATCCCTGATTTATGTAATGTTGTCTGTAGTAGACTACCTCCACTCCTATTTTTATCATCGTACCTCACCCCATCTATACTCTGATGTAACTGCCCCTACCTATACTCTAGAATATTTAAGCCACGTTATAGCCTTAAACCTCCATCCCTGTTTACAACCTACTATTATACCCCTCAATATACATTAGTGTAAATATGCATGCTTATACCCAAGTATCTAAACCCCTGACTACACCCTGGTAACATTACAGTTCCCTCTGTTGTAATATCCATGACCCACCTATACTTTACTACTTTTGCAGTTCTACATTGAGCCACACACCTACCTCTGTCTACACACAAACACCAGTACCCTCTATGTAATCTGTATTACATTTTTCATTACCTATATCCTTTTGCCCTTTCCCTGCCTATTCATGGTAAGGGAAACCTGCCCTGATGCTATATCTATGATACAAAAGCCATGTGTCTCTGAGGGTGACGTTGCACTGCTGATACACATCAAAGACCACTTCAGTATGTGAAAATATATCACTTCTGACTATGTTGTACCTTGATCACAGTGAGATGAAGGAACCTTGCACTACTTCTGTCTTTGTGGTACCCATTCTGTGCCTGTGAGCAAAAAGTCTGCTACTGCAGTACATGTGGCAACTCTTCTGTCTTTATGTAGGAGGGAAGCTTGCCCTATTGATGCTGTACCTGTTCTCAGTGTCACAGAGGGTTGTAGTGGTGATGCTAATGTGGCATCTGTAATCTAAGTGGGCCAAAAGTCAGCTTACATCGATGCTGTCATGCTGTACCTATGATGCCTGTTCTCTGTGTTTGTGAGGTATGTTTGCACTGATGCTCTAGCTGTTATACTTAATCTCAGTGTTCTATTGAATCTTGGATATTCCTAGATAGACCAAGGGCAGAGTGAATTGTATTTATAAGGTAGGACATGTACATTTAAGTTTTACAATTCCTAGTGGTGAAAAACTCAAATTCATTTTTCACTAGTGCAAGGTCTATCTCTCCCATAGGATAGCACTGGGATTACCTTATTGCATTTTACAAGTGTCATTTCCAATTGAGAAGAGATTGAACCCCCAAGTTTGGTGTCTCTGGAAACACAATTTAAAATGACAACCCATGATGATGTCAGATTTTAAATTGTAATTCTGAAAATGCCTCTTTTAGAAAGTTGGCATTTTCTTACTTCAGCCATTTAGTGCTTAATGCTGTCTCCAATACCATCTGGGGAGGGGTGACAACTGAGTTTCTGCATTCCCTCTAGACCGTGGCACACAAAGGGAGGTTAGGTATGACTGATGGGCAATCAACATCTTGATGGGCAATCCTTGCTGGGATGGGAGGGGGGGCTGACTCTTACACTGGAATAGGCTGTGCCCTGTCCCCACACAAAGGGCTGCATAGCCCCGTGTGGTGAGTCTGGAGCCAAGGCAGGAAGGTTAGGGCCTCTCTTTGAAGTCTCCCCCACTTCAAAGGCACAACCTTGTAGGAGTACTGGCCCTCAGGCACCAACAACTCAGTACACTTATGGACCTGTAGATACTCTGCCAGTAACAGGGACTACTGTGCCGCGGAAGGACTCTGCTGGACTCCTACTCCTCTATGCTGTGATGTCCTGCTGCCTGCTGACCTCCTTGCCTGGTAGTGAGAAGGACTGGCCCTTATCTTCTCCAACCCAGAACCAAAGTGACTCCATGAGCTTGCTGTCTTGCCTCCTGCTCTTCTGAAGTCTTGGAGACACAAAATTCTTTCAACTCATCAACTACAGCACCTGGGCTCTGTCATCTGAAAGTCTTGACCAGCCAAGCAGTGCCAATCCAGCCATGGGCCCTTGGAAGTGGGTTTATAGTGCTGCTCCAGTCCAAATTCCATGTTAAATGCTATTGTGCCACTCAGAAAGTGTGCATCCCCAATGATGCCGACGCATTCCCGCTGCTGTGAGGATCAAGGACAGTTCCTCGCTGTTGACGACGGTGCATCACTGCTGCTATGAGGATCAGGAATACCAGATTGCAAACTGCATGACACATTGTATCCATTACAGCTGCATCCCAGCCTTTGTGGGGTTTGGAGCCAACACATCACCTACATCATTGGAATGTATGCCAATGAATTGACCCCTCTGCTCCTCACATCTTGTTCTTGATGTTGATGCAACTCCAAACCAAGGTACTGTTTCAGCGGACCAAGGCTGGTCCCCGAATATGACCTGTGCTCCAACACAGTCAGCTTGACTTTTCAGATTTGACCCTGACTAGAGCCACCAGGTAGCCACAGTAGGCTCTTTATGCTTCTAAGTTCAATTCTTTAAAAATTCATATCTCAACTTCTAATTATTGCATTTTGTCACATTGCCTCTTAAATTAAGCCTGACTGCTCTGTGCCAAGTTACCAGAGGGTGAACAGAGCTTAATTTAGGGAGTGTTTGTGACCTACCCTCACTAGGATTGTGGTTCCTGCTTGGACAGGGTGCATGCCACTGTGAACCAGAAACCCACAGTCTAACACTTGTATATCAAAAATAATAGTTATAAGAGAGGTAACTTGTTTCCATATTTAAAAAAATAGTTATGAAATGATATGCAATGCAAGATTTTATGTGTGTGGGAGCTAAGCATCTAGGCATTTAATACTGCCACTGATGTGATACTTGTTCCAAAGCATGATGAAGCTTGAACACACTATTTCAGTATGTAAAAGCCGAAATGACCACCCTGGCGAATGCTTGTATTATGATGTATAATAAAAACATGTGCCTTCTCTTTTTATTTCTAGTTAGAAATGCTTGTATTCTAATGCCCCAAAGGAAACCCTTCTATCCAATTGAAGCATCCTGTACAAAACATTTTTGATCCTAGATGGATACTAGCATTAGGTTTGTGGTTGACCCTCTGTATAAAAACATCCACATTGCCAACCAGTTTTCAAATAACCCCAGCTGTAATTAATTGTATGTTAACATTCCCCATGGACATTTGATGTGGCAATCCTGCTTACTGGACTGAATTTTACTTTTTGCTGTTTCCTAGCGGAAGAGGAAATTGAAAAGAGGGAGCCATAAAAGATTTTGAAAGAAGAACTTGAATTCAAAAGAAGGCTGATCAACTAAAAGCTCAACATCTGAACAATGGAAGAAATGAGAATCTTGATAGAGTGCTGGTCCAAAACCAATAGTCAGGTTAGAAATGACCATTGAAGTTAAGTGAGAGAATGGCAAAAATGAGTAATGAAAAGTATTTTATAGCCAATGGGCATAAAACAGAAAATGTGTTACAATTAACAAACCTCATGCATAATTAAATACTTTGTGGGGCATCCACATAGAGTAGTATTACATTCAATGTGATAGAACTGGAGTGAATCTACACGTAGCAGAATGGGTTCTACTTGAGAAAACTACCACAAATTTCCTTTTAAATGCCTTGCCTTTGCTCTAATATCTCATCCATTGAAATATTAATGTTAGACACTGGGTCTTGAGCTGGCAGAGGTATGCACTCTCTTCAAGTAGAAATCCACAATCCTAATCAGTGTAAGTCAGATACACACTTTAAATTAATTAGTGCTCAACTTCTGGTAGCTTGGCACAGAGCAGTCAGGCTTAACTTACGAGGCAATGTGTAAACACACATTCAGTAAAATAATTTTAAAAAATCACACACCAGTTTAGAAAAATAGAGATTATTTATCGGAGTAAAACAGGACTTGTGAGAAAATAGGGCTGATTGCAGAGGCACCCTAACTTTCTGCCCCAATTTTTCACTTTTTGCTGGTGTTTTCCTGACTCTGATGGTGCCATGGGCACTGCTAACCAGTCCCAGGGCCTGTGCTCTGTATAAAATGATTATGCAAATTAGGCTAATTATAATTGGCTAAGTCAACCTACATATAAGTCCCTAGTATATGGTAGGGCATGTAGGTTTGGGGACCCCAGCATAGGTGGTCACCCATAGGTGCATTGCTGAGGTGCCCAGTGTCATTTTAAAGGCAGGCCTGACTTGCTGGCTGCTTTTAAATTAAAGTTACATGAAAATTTGACTTTTGAATTAAAAGTATTTCCAAAGTCTTAAGCTACCTAATTTGTACCTATGCCACCCCTAAGGTGGGTCCCATGTGCCCCCAGGGCCAGGTGCCATGTAAGTATATGCAAGGACCTTATCAAAATAGTTGTATAAGCCCTGGTGAGGTAAAACAGCCACATTCGTTTTTCCCTCATTGTAGTGAATGGCCTCCACAGGCTAGAATGGGAAGACTTTATTTCAATTTATAAAGTCCCCTTAGGTGTCCGATACCTTAACTTGGATATCAAATTAATTGTTATAATAAATCCCACACCGTACAATTGTTGGATTTAATATAACTTGTTCAGGTAAAGAGTTTTAAACTTTACCTAAAAAGTTGCCAACTTCAGCCCTGTAGTGTTTTGCTGCATTGCTCTGATTGGCCAAACTCTGGCAGCCTGGCCAGGCTGCCTTGATGAGGTGTGAAGTGGCCTTGGCTCAACACAATGAGCTGTGCCTGAGGGAGGAGATCTTCTCTCAGCAGATGGGGAAGCAGGGAGGGGGGACGGCTGCCAAACTGGTCTTCAAAAGTAGGAAAGGACATTTGGAGCACCCCAGCACCTCCCTCACATCCTGCAAACCCAGACAATTAGGTGCCCCTTGATTAGATTAGGAGAAGGCAGGAGAGGGGTGTTTTTACCGTTTTTAGCCACACCAGTTGGTGAGCTTAGCCAGATGTAACTTCCAAACATAATTTTCTGCCATGATGGATTTTTGAGGAATGTTGGTCCCTGGGATTGATTTTTGCCACACTTTCCAGTAAGTGGTCATCACAGAGGGAAGGACCCTGCACCTGATTGGAGAACCAGGACCACCCTGTTTTTCACCCATGATGAAGGCTAAAACTGGCAGACCTGCACCTACACCTCAGATCCCTACCAGATCCCTAACAGGAAGAACTACAGGAGGAGAAGGACTGCCCTGCTGGACCCCTGACCTGCACCTGGACACTGCACTCTGGTGGACTGCACCAGCTGCACACTTAGGCTTCACCACAAGGAGGACTTTGCCTGGCTTTAACTGGTTCAAGGAAGGACTCCCTGCTTGCTACAGGTGAAAACTTGCTAACCAGAGTCCCCTGCGCCAACTCCTGAAGAAACCGACCAGCTGACCACTGTCCATTGGCAAAAAAGGAGTTTGCGCCTGGTGAATTCTGGGAGTTGTAGTCTGCACCCTCAAGGAGCATCTCAGAGCTTCTGGAAGCCTTAGGGTGAGCTGTGAACCTCAAAAGAACCTTAAAGGAACATCTGGAAGAAGATCGAGAAGTTTGGAGAACTTTTGGAAAAAATCTCCATAAAGGGACAGACCCACCGCGGCAACTCTAGCCGGCTTGTCTCAACCACCACCTGGCCTGACTTGCAGGTTAGTCCCAGTGAAGAACATTTCTGAAAAAGTGACTAAGTCCGAACACAGAAAGTTGACCGGGTCCTCCCAGGCAGTGTATCTGAAGAGGGCTCCAGGGACGTCAGATCAAGATTCAGGTTTGCCCCAGTCAAATGATTTTCATCTCGAACAAACTACTAAGTCCGAAGGTAAAAATCGCCACTGAGGGCTACCGCGACACGTATCCGAGGAAGGGTTTCCGGAGGTCTGATTGGACTGGCGACTTGGTCCCGCTGAAGAAAACCTTCAAGAAAATGACTAAGGCCCATATTTATACTTTTTTAGCACTGCATTTGTGTCATTTTTTTGGCACAAAAGTGGTGCAACTTTACAACATACAATGACATTTTGTAAGTTTGCGCCACTTTTGCATCAAAAAATGATTTAAATTCGGCGCTAAAAAAGTATAAATATGGGCCTAAGTCCGAAGGTGAATTTTTGACCGAGGCCTCCCGCGAGCTGTAGCCGAGGAGGGTTCATTGCGGTCAGACTCAACCATTAACTTTATCCCGGTCGAGGTGGGAGCAGATGACCGGATTGACACTATTCGTTTCTAAGCGCTGAACAGCATTAATGCTTTAAAAATTCATATCTCCGGTTGCCCTTATCCAATTTTAATCGTTTTAGTGTAATTTCAAAGATAAAAATATAATCTATGTTTTTAAATTGGTGTTGGATTTTTATTGTGTTTTGTGTTTTACTTATTTACTGTTTTGTGATTTTTAAATGCTTCACACATACGTCTCCTAAGTTAAGCCTTGTCGCTCGTTACCAAGCTACCAAGGGTTGAACTGGGTTTAATTTATTGAGACCTAACTGGACCTAACTGGACCTAAGTGGAGGTTAGTGGCCAATTGCTAAGTGTAGGTACTTACCTGCCCCTACCAGTACCCCATTTTCCAACAGGACCAAAATGAAAAAAATCTAATCAGTAGAAGGCAAGTTTTTTTTATTTTTTTTATTAAATGTGAAAACAGTGCTTAGAAGCCACTAGTGGTCAAAAGGTTACTTGAGGTCTCAAGGGACCGGTGCAAATGCAAAATCCAGGCTGACCACAATGGAGTTGAGAGCATGATGTATCAGGTTTTTGCAGAAATCAGCTGCTGAACCCACTTCTGAGGCCCAGGACTGGAGGGGAGTACCTCAGGGAAGGGAAGGACCAATAGATGGCAAAATCTGGCAGCACCAGGAGAGTTTCAGGCAGTCTTTGATGTCCCTGAGATTGCAGGAGAACAGGGGCAGGCTAAGAAGCCCTTGAAGAATCTTCGGTTCAAAGATGTACAGAACATGTCCAGTCCTTCTCACTGCAGGCAAGAAGCAGCAGGCAGCAAGCCAACACAGCAAAGCAAGTAGTTCTGATTTGGTAGAGTTTGGGGTCCAGTACGTATAACCAAATATGCCTTTGAAGTGTGGGGGACTCCAAAGAGGCCTTTAAGGATCACAAGGTCTATATCTTTCCTCCCTGGCCCTAGACACTCTACAGGGTGTTATGCAGCCCTTTGTGTGGGGATAGGCACAACCCTATTCAGGTGTAAGTGAGGGAGTGTTAAGCTACACCCCCCCATCAAATCAATTAATGACGCATCAGCCTGGTGATGGACCATCAGGATGCAAATGTCACATCCCATCTCCCTTTGTGTGTGCCTTTCTAAAAGTGGGATTTTCAGACTTAAATTTTAACAACCAACTTCACCCTATGTGGTGATTTAAAATTGTGAGTTCAGAGACACCAAACTCCATATTTCCATCTTTTCCCAATTGGAAATTACACTTAAAAGATTATTTAAGGTAATCCCTATTGGAGAGATAGGCCTTACAATAGTGAAAAATGAATGTAAATGTGTTTCACTACCTGGACCTGTTAAACTTAAAGTACATGTCCAACTTTAAATTTTAAGTCCTATAGACAAATAAGGCGAGGGACTTTGAGTAGGTTTTTTGTGCCACATGTGCCCGCTCCACACACACATGCAGGCTGCATGAGGATAACTGTTGTCTAACATAGCCGTACATGTGCAGCTAGGTGGCACTGTGACAGATGGGGTCCAGAGTAAATTGTTATGGTTCAATGGGACACTGAGATGGACTACACTATGGGGGTTATTCTAACTTTGGAGGAGTGTTAATCCGTCCCAAAAATGACGGTAAAGTGACGGATATACCACCAGCCGTATTACGAGTTCCATAGGATATAATGGACTCGTAAAACGGCTGGTGGTAAATCCGTCACTTTTCCGTCACTTTTGGGACGGATTAACACCTCCTCCAAAGTTAGAATAACCCCCTATTTCTCTTCAGGAAAGGCTATCATAAATAATGCTTACACTGTGCACTGTATGTGCAAATTATGTTGCAACTGTAACCTCATTTTGGAGCAAGAGTAGGTGCCTTGCATATTAAAAATATAGCCCTGAATGCAGATATGATATAATTTTTTGCGTAGCTAGATTTGTGTTTTTTTTCTTCCATTTAAACAATCTTTATTTTTGCTTTTATATATAACTTTGCATCAGTTACAGAGTATCAGTGCATGGCAAAAGCATATCAACACTCATGGTCTTACAGTCCTGATTGCTATTTCAATCAAAACAAACAACTGATAACCATTATTAAATTAAACATTAATTGGCAGGACAGTCAACAGAGGTGTCATTCTCTACATTACAGTCCAGTGTTAAGCTGCATATGTGTTGTTACATGTATCCTGAAAAAAGGGACATATAGTATGCATTTTCTGAACTGTGATATCTCTTCATCTCGCTGTAATCCATCCTATATCATCCCTAACTCTCCTCAATACCTCAGACCAGTTGTGTACTGTCCACTGCCATTGCTCCCCTTCGTGGCCATCATGTCTCTCCATTGTTCTCAGCACTGATTCTTGTTTGCATGGGCCCTTCTGCTAGTCCTAACTCTGTCTTTGGAGCTCCCTGTTGTGGAGTGTCTCCCACCTGCATGGCTGTCCTGTCCATTACATCTAGGCCAAATCTTTTTGAATTTTCGCATGCAATCCCTGCCATTGTAAATCTCTCTCTCCATCAACCTGCATTGTTCCATACCTGTCTCCCAGTCCCTGTTTCGGGGGGGGGGGACCCATAGCCCCATTTTTTACCTCTATCCTGCTTGGCTAACATACAACACATGTTAACCAGTGTCTTCTGACCCTACATTAAGCCTGAGGGGTCCCAAATACCCAATATAGCATGTCTGGGCTGCAAATCCAGGGCCCTCCCGACTACATCCTTCCCCTAACTTAGGACAGTTCCACAGTACGTGCAGAAGTGTACCCTTCTTCCCACATCCCCGAAGGCATAGCGCATTCATCACTCTCCCTATTTTGTGGAGTAAGGCCCTTGTGTAGTATGTCCTATGTACTATTTTGAGTTGGATCAGTCAATAACTTGTCTATATCACTGCCTCCACTGGGAATTCCAGGACTACCTGCCAGTCTTCTTCATCCAGCTTCCCCATGTCCTGTGCCCTGCAGTCATGTGAGGGGTCCCTGTGTATTTCTGAGTGCTATAAGAGAGTGAGATGAGATTTTTCCCAATTCGAGCATCCAGGAGTCTCTCCTCATTGGGGAATCCTCCTGAGTGTCTTCCTCAGTAGATATGCACTCCAAGAGCGTGTGCCACAACTGCCTATACCTCAACCGTCAGACACTGGCATCTTGTATTCATTCTGCAGGTAGTCAAACAGCACTACACTATTTCCATCCCAGACATCCGCAAGTGCAGAAAGTCAGTTGATGTCCCACCCCTGGAAACCCTGCAGCAAGGACACTGATTGCAGCCTCGTACTCTCTCCCAAAATGATGTTTTGGGGGTCAGCTTTAATTCCACTTCATTTCTCTGTGCAGTTTGCACCAAGTGTCTGTCACAATCCTTGTCCCAGGTCCCATATGTGGATCTAGCTTTCTCCCATACAGCGCATGAAGATATCTCCAGTCCCCCATTCCCTTCCTGTCAAAGAGGAACTCCAGGTCAGCCCAATCAGAATAAGCCCATTCATTGACCACTCTAACCTGTGCCACCTCCTAGTACTTCCTTATGTTCGGACAGGCTATGCCTCCATCATATTTGCTATGCTGGAGGGCCTTCTTCATGATCCGAGGTTGTCCCCCGGCCACAGCAGCGTTCTGAACATAGCATCCACCTTATCGAAGAGAGCGCCTGTGGCCTTGTGCGGGCTACTTTGAAGAATGTACAGAAGCCGTCGCAGCACTATCATTTTAACCATAGCCACCGGGCCCAAGAGGGACAGCGACACTGTATGCCAGTGTTGCATGTCTCTTTCCAATCACTGAACCATGGGCAACAACTTTCCCTCATTATGCCCAACTGCATTCTTTGTGATCCAAATCGCCAAGTATTTGAATCTCTGAGGCTCCATCAGTAGTGGGAGAGGCAGTGTCCCTACTTGCACCTAGCCACCTACCAGATACAATAGGAACTTTTCCCAATTGACTGTGAAGCCGGAGCATCTACCAAAGATATGGAAAATATCACTTAGCAATCTGGCCAAATTTGTTAGGTATAATAAAATGTAATCTGCATCTAAAGAAATATGCTCCTTCCATCCTGTATCTCCCTGCCATCCCCACACTGTGGCATCTATGTGCACCCATGCTACCAGCACATCTATCGCCAGCGCAAACAGGATTGGTGACAGAGGACAGCCTTGTGTGGTGCCCCTCCTCATCTGGAAGCCTTGTGATACACAGCCATTAAGTTTTACTTTAGCACTGGGACATTTGTACATCAGTTTTTTAAATATGATATTGTGAGGGCCTGTGATGGGCCGGACCGTGCCGACCGCAACACAACTGAGACTAGTGCTGACTCTGCCCATAGCGTCCCAGACACACCCCGAAGAGCCGGCCTCCCTATTGGATCCCCGCAGTGCCCGCGGGAAGGAGGGGCCATAATAGGGAAGGTGCAGAAATGCCAGGGGGGTTCGTTCCGGAGCGGAACACTGGAGGAGCCGACCAGTGAGAGGACCAGAGAGATGGGAGGAGATCAAGGAGGAGCCGTAGCGGGAGACGTCAGGAGTTCCTGGGAGGAAGGCAGCATTTCGGAGGAGCTGACACCCTCACAGTCCCGACCCTTGGACGGAGACCGCTGGCCCCGGGAGCACACGCCTAGGACCTGCCACGCTTCAGGAGAAGCATGGCCAAGTCAGGTATGGAGTTCAACACGGGGAAAGGGGCGGGAGGCGGGAGAAGGAGAGGGTTCACGAGCACGAAACAAACGAGCACGGATGGGGTGGGAATTGAGATAGGAAAGGAGGGGAGGGAAGATATCACGAGCACAGACTAGAGAGAGAATGAGAAAAGAGGAAACAGAGACAGACCCGACAAAAGCGAAAGAGGGCAAAGGTCAATGAAGAAACAGACCACTCGAGCATCTAAAGAAAGACACAGGAGGAGAGAGAAAGCAGCTAGCAGAAACAAGCTTAGAAACAGGGGAAGAAGAGTAAGACAAGGAAAACAAGGTTTAGGAAACCCCAGGATGAAAAGAGGAGATAAGAGCCGAAGAAGAGAAGAAAGAAAGAGAGAAAAAGTGATGAGACACTAAACTGAAGAGAAGAGATAGAGGAGAAGAAAGAAAGAGAAAGACACTAAAGTGAAGAGAAGAGAGAGAGAGAGAGAGAGCGAGAGAGAGAGAGAGAGAGAAATGTTAAAACAACCACTTACCATACCTATTCTTCTGTCCCCACATGCTTCCCGAGAGGCCTATGAAGAGGAAAGAAAGAAGAAGACGAGATTAGCACCCAGACGAGAGAAGACATCTACAAACTAACAACCATAGACTTACCTACCAAGAAAAAACTACTCTGTAAAAGAACAATAAAACATACGTACCTAAAGAGACAAGAAGCCTGGTGTGCTTAATTGGCCATCCTACAACAAAGTGGTGTCAGAAGTGGGATATTGTGTCCCAATAAAATCGCCAGAATGGAGGAAAAACCCACAATGGCGGATGTTATAGCGTAATTAGCGGAAGGACAACGTCATCTCCAATTAATGTGGGAGCACCAGATGAAAAACGCTCTGGAGGAACGCGAGGCCCTACAAACAGCCCTTAAGAGCCAAGCCACAATCATGGCTAACAACCAACTAGTCCATGAAACAGCCCTTGGAAAGCTAACCGATATAATAGCCCACACGAAAGTGCACCCCAACGTACCGAATAGTGTCTTACAAAAATATCAGAACCAGGAAGATACAGATTCCTTTTTCCTTAATTTCGAAAGAGTGACAAGCTCGGCTAGTTGGCCAGAGGATAAGTGGGGCCAGTATATTGCCCCGCTACTGACGGGACAACTGCAATCAACCTACCAAGCTATCAATCCCACTGGTACTCTCCCATATAAAGAAATAAAGAAGACCATCCTAGAGAGAGTAGGACTTAATTGCGAGAGTTATTGGTCCAAATTCCCCCATATGAAGTGGCTACCACAGGAGAATCCGCGTACCCTATATTATTGGGTACAACATGCTGCTGGTCGATGGTTGCAAAAACCCATTTTAACTAGGATTCCAAACAAGTAGGGTCACCCCACTGAGCCAAATGCCTTGTTGGCATGCATCCACACTATAACCCTCTCCACCTCTGCAATATTAATATGAAGCCGTCTTAGGTTTAGTTTTCTTGAACGACCCTTCAACAAAACTGTACCTAAGATGGCTTCATAATCACCCACTCGCCATCTTATGGCTAACACCTTTGCTAAAAGTTTGATAACCGCGTTTAACAAGGATATCAGCCTGTACAAGTCACAGCTGTATGCAAGGCTTCCTATCCTTAGGGATTAGAAGGACTGTTGCTGTTCTCTCATCCTCTGACATTCCCCTAACTGCTACATAAGCTGCATGCTGAGGGCCCTCATTTTGTCTGGTCATTCTATGAAATAGCTCTATGGGTAACCCGTTCAGGCCAGGGGCCTTCCCTGTCTGCATTTGTCCCATTGCTAATGCCACTTTCTCCACTGTCATGTCAGGCTCCAGTTGTTTCCTCAGATCTGTCCAGAAACTTTGCACCAGGCAATTTCTCTTCCTCTGTGTCGGTCTGAGTCTCACCTCAGTGCACTCAGAGCCACTGCTCTCCTTCTCAGAAACTAGTGTACTCCACTCTGTGTTAGCTATGGTGGAGCTGCAGTTCTTGACCTCTTGCACTGTCTTCTGCTGTTTGACTCTCATTTGTTCCTTTGTTGGCGATGACTTGGTTCTTTTGTTCTTCTGGCATCTGGCAGGTGCTTGTCACCATCCAGATTCTCTCTCATTGCTAGCGGAGGGCGAGACCACAATCCTAGCTGTTCCAACCATGTCCATGCCTCCTGTGCCATCAGGAAGAAGTGGGCCTTGACGCCATACACAATCCTTAGCTTTGCCAGAAACATCAGTAAATAGTTCAAGTTCAGCTGGCAGAGTATCCTTCTGAGTGGCACAAATCCTCCTAACTGCCGCTGGACCATGGTAGCATAGTCTGGGTACAGATTGAATTCCTGTCCTCCCAGTGTCCAAGGGCCATTCTTCCTGAATGCCTTCAGAACTAAATCCCTACCTCGGAGGTTAATGAGTCACAAAATGATTGGGCGCGGGTCCGCACCCGGCACTGGTAGCTTTGCTGGTATTTGATGCACCCTTTAGACTGGAAAAAACATGTGACAATTGTCCCTGTAGGATAGTCTTTGTCAGCCACTGTTCAACAAACAGTTTCAGCCTTGAGCCCACCGTCCCCTCTGGAACTCCTACAAGCCTTGCGTTATGTCATCGGGAGCTGCCTTGTGCATCGTTCATACGGTCTGCTAGTGTCTTCATTTCTCCCTCCATTTTCACACATCTTGACATGAGATCTTTGAAGTTCGCGTATGGTTTTAAGTTGTGATGCTGTCTCCTGCACTCGCTCAGCGAGTCTTTTGTGATCCTCTCGCAAGAAGCCCACCCCATCAACCACTGTCACTATCTGAGCTTTTAACTTTGGTTGGTGTCGCTGATAGCATCCAAGATTATCACTGCATCTTTGGCCAGGGGACCCTCTGAGCCCTCCCCATGTTTGTGTGCGGTTTTCTCTGAGTCTGCTATTTCTTCCTGAAGTCCATTCCTAGGTGTAATCACCACCCTTGTTGCCAGTGCTCAGGCCAAGCGGGGGTAATATGAAAGGACAGAAAAAGGGTATGTGGGGGGTCCCAACTAACACTCTCACATGTCTGTTACTAGTCCCTTCTGAGTGGGCAGCTGACCTATGCACCCTTGGCCTACAGGATGGTGCAGTGCTGTTTGGCCTGGTCCACAGCTAGGCAACCATCAGGTTCCCTAGCACATGTGGCTTCTCACACTTTATGCTGCCAGCATGAAGGGGCCCTGTTTCTCCACCCACTGCCCCACAGATCATTCAGGTTTCCAGTTGATGAAGGGAAGACACACAGGATGTGCTACATGGATATCTATTGCTAGCTTTGTGTGCCCCCTCAATTCACGGATGGCTCAGATTAAGGCCTTGTTTGACTGTCTATTTGAAGTGTGGCCCCCGAGCAGACTGTCTTCTCAGCCTTGCGTCACTGCAGGGAAATTCCTTGTGCTGCGTTTATTAACACTGTGCCCCCCCGCTTCAAGATGCAGGCTCCAGGTGTGCTCACATCCGTTTGTTCCTTCCTCGCAAGCAGCGCAGGCTCAACAATCTCACCGCTGCAGCAGGACTCACCCGGGCTCCTCCCTTCAGGCCTGTCACAAAGCACAATGATACCTGTTGGGCATCCAGCCTGATGTGATCCTCTAAGTAGTGCAGTCACTGTAGCCCGCTGCCTCTGTCCAGCTCTCATAGCTTGCCTGACATCACCTCAGACAGGGATCCTAAAAAGCCGTCCCTCAGGAGCTTGACCTTTGTAGAAAAGCTGCAGGCCACCATTTTGATTCCTCACAGCCGCAGCATTACCACTCTGGATTTGGGTCCGGGACAGTTCCAGGGTTGCTGCTGCATCCAAGGCAGCCCCTGGTGACTCCCCCCACAGCAGTTTTGTACCCTTGGGAGAACAGGATATTGCCCCCTTGAGCTCCGTTTGCAGCAAAAGCTCTTTACCGCATGGCTAGCACCATTACTGACCTGGCCATGTCTCCCTTAAGCCACGCCCCCCTGGATTATTTAACATACTTAAAAAAATGGCAAATCTTCTCCAGCCAACCTTCAATGGAATTCATCATGGCTGTGTGAGATAAATACTTCATCAGCTCACAGATCAAAAGTCATAGTATCCAATAGGTCAGTTTGAAGGGATTAAGAATCTCCTTTTAAGGAAAGGGTGGAGTTAAAATCTCCATGACCATTTTCTGAAATGCTTACTAATAATGGGGAGGGATGCTCACAGGAGTTTCAAATGGAAGGGTCCATGTCTTCATCTTTACCTAACAGCACAGGGCCTAATTATAAGAAAAGACAGGGCTTGGCAGGCCTGTCTGAACAGGCGACAGAGAAAGTCTCGGAGTGAGCGATACGCTTCTAGCAATTCTACCCAATATAGAAGAAATTGGTTGGTCAAGGAGTTAAGTAACCATAAAGACTGGAGGGGTGATATACACCACCAGGTTAGGTAGGTGTATCATTAGTCAATAAAACCTCACCTCCCTTCTTACGTTGCTCTGTGGGCTTATAGACTTGAGAAGGAGCTCGAAGCACCAGAGGAATTGCCAGAATAGTTAAACGAATACCTGTCTAGAGTTTAGGTGGAGTGGTGAGTAGACATGTGATGAACTCTGAAGGAGGATCTCCTGAAATTTTGTTTGACCTCTGCTTAACCCTCTGGTAGTTATCACAAAGCAGTCAGGTTTAACTTAGAGGCAATGTGTAAAGTGGTTATGTAGCATACAAAAAGTAATACAATGAAAACACAATACACGAAAAATCTGAAACTAATTTAGAAGAATAAAGTATATTTTTCATAAATATAATGATAACCGAATTACAAAATCCAATCAGTAGAACTGTTGATATTATTTTTAAACATTTTAAGTAAAAATAGCACCAAAAAGCACGACCCGCCACTCACAGTTATCTTGCCAAACTAGACTGGGTGAGTCACAACTTCTGGTCAACCACAATGTAACATGAGTCAGATACAGGGACCTTACTAGTCCTGCTGAAGAGGTGCCCTCTAAAGTCTGGCAAAAAGAGTTTCAATCACATTGGAGCGGGCGCGAAGAGGAGTGTGTCGGCGTAAGGAGCAGATTGAGCATGATGGATGGTTATTGCTATAGCACAAATAGCCAGTTGCTGCTGGAGCTTTGTGTTTCTTGATCATCACAGATGGTTGTTGTTGTTATAAAGTGCAAGTCTCTCAATTGCTGGTTGTCATGAACAGTCAATGCTAGTGTGAGGAGCGGGCCGTGCTTAAGCTTGGCATTGACATCCACAGTGGACAGTTGATTCTCGGCATCAAGAGGACATTTTACAGTTGAGAAGAAACTTCAGAATTTTCACCTTTTCCTGAGGTTGATTTTACACCAATGTCAGATAACATTTATGTACCCGGGGTGCCTCTTAGGGAAGCAGGAGAGGCCAGTAGCAGGGCTCAGTCCAGTTCAGGCAGGTTCAGTTGGTGCTGGTCAGCAAGGCAGTTGCAGGGAGGCTGCATGAAGCTTTTAGTGCCCCTGTAGCTCACACAGGGTAACCAAATGACCATTGGAGTCAATCTGGGTAGCCTGGGGTCAAGGCAAGCAGGTCCAATCTTCCTTCTGCAGACAGCAGGGCAGTCCTTCTGGCAGCAAGGCAGTCCTTCTTCTGATTCATTCACAGGTGAGGAGTGTCTGGTTAGTGGTTCTGAAGGTCCCATTTTTGTACTTGGCGCCAATCTTTGTGTGGGGAAATTCCCTCATCTACTCGAGAAACTGGTTCTGATCAGTTCTTTCCTTTCACTTGGGGTTGGCTCCAAACTGTCTAGTTTGAAAAAAGGAAGGGCAGGTCTGTTATCAGGTTCCTTTTTGTGTGCTATAGGTAGAGCCCTTTGATGTGTGATCAGGGAAGGGGACAGGTCCTTTGCAGCCATCCTGTCAGGAAGCAATACACAAACCCGAACAGAAGAGCCATTCACAGTCATGTGACCCAGGACACAAGCAGAAAGGCACAGTTGGTTTGGGCAACAAAATGCCAGTCTTGTAAAAGTGGCGGTTCAAAATTGTAAAATTAAATCTGACTTCACTGTTAAATAGGATGTTTAAATTAAAACTTGAGTGTAAACAACAAATCTCTAGTTAGCACTTATTAAATGTAATAAGGTAACTCTGTGTTAGTCTATGGGAGGGAGAGACCTTTCAATAGTGAAAAAAGACAAGCTTTTCACTGTTATGGCATGTAAACCATATACAACGGCATCCTACTTTTCAAATACTATCAAGCCTGCTCTATGAGCCTAAGTGCCTACCTTGGGGGGACTTAGACGTTTAAAAAAAATAGAAGGTTTAAGCCTGGCAAAAAGGTTTATTTTTCCAGGTCGAAATGGCAGTTTCTGGCTGCAGTGGCAGGCCTGTGACTTATTTTACACTGCTACGTTAGTGAATGGTGCACCAAATGCTGCAGGCTCTCTAGTATCATTTAATTTACAAGATGTGGGTAGCATTTATTTTACAAGCCCTGCATGCTTGTAACTCCATTGACTATGGACCTACAAGTAAAATAAGGGGGTCATTACAACATTGGCGGTAAAAGCCGATTACCGCCGTGCAGAAGACCGCAAATACACCGCCGCAGCTGTGGAATTCCGCCACAGCTATTATGACCCACATCTCGGAATCTGACGAAATTCAGACACCCACACAAGTCCGCCACACCAAAGGTCAGTGATAAACTGGCGAAAACAATTCCTCCACCGTCACGGCAACAGAAACACGCCCATGGTATTACGACCCACGAATCCACGCGGCGGTCTTTCAACCGCGGTATTCCATTGGTGGTACACACCGCCGCACTCAAAATACACACACATCTCCAAAACACCGCCACATTGGACAATTCAAAATACACACACCTGATACACATACAAACACCACTCCCACACACCCAACACAATATAAAACACACCCACATTACCCACAAACCCCTACGAGCAAACATTTTAGACGAAGGCGACAGAGAGAGCACAGCAATAGACAACCCCACCACACAGAGGCACACAACACCATCACCCACACAACATCCACGCACAAAACACCCCACACCACTACACATCAGCACACTCATCACCACATACACCACCCCACACATCACCAACACCACCCCATGGCACGGCAAAGACACCCCAGGTTTTCGGAGGAGGAGCTCAGGGTTATGGTGGAGGAAATCGTACGGGTAGAGCCACAGCTATTTGGATCACAGTTGCAGCACACCTCTATAGCTAGGAAGATGGAGCTATGGTGAAGAATGGTGGACAGGGTCAACGCAGTGGGACAGCACCCAAGAAATAGGGAGGACATCAGGAAGAGGTGGAACGACCTACGGGGACGGTGCGTTCCGTGTTCTCCAGGCACAACATTGCGGTTCAGCGGACTGGCGGCGGACCCCCACCTCCTCCCCCACAACTAACAACATGGGAGGAGCAGGTCTTGACCATTATGCATCCTGAGGGCCTCGGAGGAGTCGGTGGAGGAATGGACACTGGTAAGTCAAATCTTATCTATCATATCCCCCACCCTACCTGCATGCTATCACACACCCCCACCCTCACCCCCTCCCCTATCACTCCAAATCCTCACTAATGTACTAATAACACAAACCACCCATCCCAACACCAAGCCCTGCATGACACAACAAATCATGGACACCCATCACTAAAGCATGCCCACTGCACATACCCATAACAACCCCTAACCATCACCACACAAGCCCCCACACAGTAATGCTAGCACTGGGGTACACGTTCACCCACCCATTGCACACCATGACACACACAGATACAATAATCATGCTTTTATACCCCTGCAGGACCACTACGTAACGTCACCAGACAGGAGGGTCCAGACATCTCTACCCCACCCACAGAAGAGGCCCACAGTGATGACAGCAGCTCTGGCCAACTGGATCCAGATGACCAGCCCGGACCATCGTGGGCCTCGGGACAGTCGGTTCCCCTCGCACAGGCACAGCCCAACACTGACCTTCCACCCTCTGGTAACACCAGCACAGCACCCACCCAGCGGGCCCATACCTCCATCCCCAGGACACGCCAATCAGCTGTGTGTCCACCACTACAGGGAACCCAGGATAACCCACCACCCCAACAACAACAGGGACCTGGGGGCAGTGGTAGTGGGCACACGGTCCAGGGGACGGAGGCCCAGGAACACAGGGGAACTGGGAGGGCTGCTGTGCGACAGGGGGCGGACAGGCCAAGGGAACCCACTCTTCATGAGGCCCTCTCCTCCATCATGGGAGCATACCACCACTCCCAGGAGACGATGGCTACGGTCCTGGCCAAGTTTCAGGAGACCCAGTGCATGCAGGAGGAACAATATTTGGGGTTCAGGGAGCAGCTCAGAACCATCAGCTCCGCCCTGGGCACCATCGTAGGGTGCTGAATGACATACAGAACACCATGAGGGACACCGTGGCACTCCAAGGGGCCCCTGACACTAGCCTGGACGATGAACTTCCCACCACCTCCGCCAGTGCTAGTGGACAGGACGCCCCGCCAAAGGGCCACCACACCAGCACCCCACCCCCTGCAGACGGAGAACCACCCCGCAAGCGGTCCCTGAGATTCAGGAACAGGACAGAGCACGATGGTAAAACCCCCGCCAAGAAATGGGACCACCCTGATTGTCATCCCACTTTGTAACCCTGTCCATATTCGAACTGCCCCAGCTCCACTTCCTATGCCCTTATGGGCAGTGCACCTGTGAGACAAATAGACTGGACTCTGCCAGGGACATTCCTCCACCATCACCCATCACCATTTTGCCACCCCCTCCAATAATTAGCACTTCAATAAACACCCTTGAACCACAAAACAATCTGGAGTAAGTCTGTGATTTTGAAAATCTGTATTATCTATGACGACAAAATCCGTTCGAAAATGTAATGTCAACATACCTATGTCACACATCACAAGTCCATGAAGAATGCAAGCAGATGACACACTTTGGTAACCACACCTGTGAAACCGTAATGGAAATGTACAACTCAGTTACCAAACACTGCTTGAAATTGACAGACAGGATAGAGGTAGAAGTGTGAAAGTAAATGTACTAGTAAAGAATGTTTTCTCATCTGTGTGTCACTGGAAATATTGCTGTATGACTGAGTCCCTGTTATCAATGTCTTCTTCCTCTGCTTCCTCCTCATCACTGTCCACAGGCTCCACACCTGCCACAACACCGTCATCTGGACCATCCTCCTGCAGAAAAGGCACCTGGCATCGCAAAGCAAGATTGTGAAGCATAGATCAGGCGATGATGATCTGGCACACCTTCCTTGGTGAGTAGAATAGGGAACCACCTGTCATATGGAGGCACCTGAACCTGGCCTTCAGGAGGCCGAAGGTGCGTTCGATCACCCTCCTAGTTCGCCCATGGGCCTCACTGTAGCATTCCTCTGCCCTGGTCCTGGATTCCTCACTGGGGTCAATAGCCATGATAGGTTGGGGTAACCAGAGTCCCCTAATAGCCACACCCGGTGCCTCTGGAGTTGACCCATCACATAAGGGATGCTGCTATTCCGCAGGATGTAGGCGTCATGCACTGAGGCAGGGAACATAGCATTTACCTGTGAGATGTACTGGTCTGCCAAACATACCATCTGTACATTCATCGAATGATAACTCTTCCGGTTTCTGTACACCTGTTCACTCCTGTGGGGGGGGGACCAAAGCTACATGGGTCCCATCAATGGCACCTATGATGTTAGGGATATGTCCAAGGGCATAGAAGTCACCTTTAACTGTAGCCAAATCCTCCACCTGAAGGAAAACTATGTAGCTCCTCATGTGTTTCAGCAGGGCAGACAACACTCTGGACAACACGTTGGAAAACAGAGGCTGGGACATCCCTGATGCCATGGCCACTGTTGTTTGAAATGACCCACTTGCTAGGAAATGTAGCACTGATAGCACCTGCACTTGAGGGGGTATTCCTGTGGGATGGCGGATTGGTGACATAAGGTCTGGCTCCAACTGGGTACACAGTTCCTGGCGTGTGGCATGGTCAAACCTGTAGGTGATGATTAAATGTCGCTCCTCCATTGTCAACAGGTCAACCAGAGGTCGGTACACCGGAGGATTCCGCCATCTCCTCACATGTCCCAGCTGACGGTGCCTAGGAAGGACAACAGCGACCACAGAGTCAAGCAATTCAGAGGTATTTACCCAAAGCTACACAGAACACGAAACAAAATCCAAAAAGTTGTCTGTATAAGTGATGAGTCCAGGCCTAGGTGTGTGTGACGCAGTTGAAAATAAATCCATGTGGGCCCCTGAAATGGCGGATGCCTGACCTCTAAAGTGGGACAATGGGATGTGAGATAACTGCGCTGGTGTTCTACACCGTCGCGGTAGGCGCAATGCTGCATTGGTTAACATTGGACCCTATGGGTCCCGGGAGCCAATGACAAAGTGTGCCGGCGGTGATGATACGCACCGCCACGGACGTCACCGCTGTGGACGTGACCACCATTTTCTATCTGTTCAATCACTCGATAGCTGATCTTCGACAGGAGAGGACCTACACTGCAAGTGCTGCTGTGACCTCGGTCTGGAAGAGACAATGGCGATTGCGTCTGGGGAAAGGGCCCCTGCCTTCACTGCACAGGAGTTGGAGAAGCTCATGGACGGGGTCCTCCCCCAGTACACGCTACTCTACGGTCCTCCAGACCAACAGGTGAGTACATAGGGTGCAAGTTGTATGGGCTATGCCTGGGTGGAGAGGGCTGGATGTAAGTAGGAAGGGGGCAGAGTTCTGCGAGCATGAAAGAGTGTGAATGCATGTGCCACAAGGCAAGGGCAGGGATGTGGGCCACTCACTTCGACGGTGCAGTTGGTAATGACTTCTCTTCTTCCCCTGTACATGTCGTGTAGGTCAGCGCCCACCAGAAGAAGGATATTTGGCGTGCCATCGCCAAGGATGTCCGGACCCTTGGGGTCCACCAGAGACGGAGCACCCACTGCCGTAAAAGATGGGAGGACATTCGCCGCTGGAGCAAGAAGACGGCGGAGGCTCCGCTGGGGATGGCCTCCCAACGTGGAAGGGGTGCCCATCGCACCATGACCCCCCTGATGTTCTGGATCCTGGCGTTGGCCTACCCTGAGTTGGATGGGCGCATGAGGGCATCACAGCAGACACAAGGGGGTGAGTACACTCCCATTCTGATGACTTTGCGCGCAGTGGAGGGGACTGGGTGGGGGAGGAGGGCTGTGGTTTTCCCTAGGCCAGGGCGAGTTCCGTAGGCTAGGCCCCTCCGTAATGCAGGCCATGTGCCACTCCACCCCACCTCTGTAGAGTGCCAAGTAGAGGAATACATGGCCTGTGTCATCTATGTGTGCAGATCTCCACCATAGCCATGTAGGCCATATCCCAGGAACTGCATCTGTAGAGGCCAAGAGAACAGCATAGTGTAGGGGGCTGCTGTGTCAGTATTGTCCACCAACGGTAGCGGTAAGCCATGCACTCAACCTGTCTTTCTTCTGTTTCCCCACCCTTTTTTGTGCTCTCCCTGTTCTTTTGTGCATCAGCATCATCAGGCAGAGGTACAGTGGCACTGGAGTACGAGGGGGCTGCATCCCACATGGCCATGGAGGGCAACACCATGGACTCAGAATACACCAGTGGGACGGAGGGCGAGGGGACCTTCACGGCGGTCACCGGATCAGCAACCAGCGACACGGACTCATCCTTCGATGGGAGCTCCCTTGTGGTGGCGGCAACATCTGTGCCCCCCACTTCTACAGGTACAGCCGCCACCCCCCCTACAAGCACCGCCCTCCCAGCAGCCCCTCAGCGTTCGCCCCGTGCCCGCTCATCCAGGAGGGTGGGCATCACCTTCGCCCAGGGCACCTCAGCCCCTTCCCCTGTCACCCCTGCTGCCCTCAGTGAGGAGGCCATTGACCTCCTCAGGTCACTCACTGTTGGGCAGTCTACCATTGTGAATGCCATCCAGGGTGTAGAAAGGGAGTTGCAACACACTAATGCATTCCTGGAGGGCATTCAGTCTGGTCAGGCTCCCCATTATCGAACCCTGCAATCTCTGGCCTCAGCACTGATGGCAGCCATTGTCCCTGTGTCTAGCCTCCCCCCTCCAACTTCCTCAACCCACACCCAATCCCCTGTACCTCAGCCTATCCCAAGCACACCATCAGACCAGCCTTCACACACGTCAACACACAAGGGCAGCTCAGGCAAACATAGGCACCACACATCCCACAGGCACTCACACAAGCATCACCCACATACAGACACAGCAACATCCACTGCCTCCACTGTGTCCCCCTCCTCTTCATCTCCCTCCTCCCTCCCAGTGTTGTCTACACTCTCACCTGCATGCACTACCACTACAGCCACTAGGACTCGCACCAGAACACCCAGCACCACACCCCGCTCACCTGCACTCACCACCCCCACTACCATTTACACGTCCCCTGTGTCCTCTCCCAGTGTGTCTGTGACGCCCCCTCCCAAAGTACACAAACACGGGCACACACACACTCAACATCCATCCACCTCACGACAGCCTCCAGAACATGCACCTGCACCCAAATCATCAAAAGTTACACCTCCTACAACCACTTCCTCTTCCTCCACTCCCAGACCCCCTCCAGCTACCCATCCCAGTGTTCGTCAGAAACTTTTCCTGAGCAACGTTGACCTCTGTCCCACCACCCCCCCCCTCCAATTCATAGGTCCCGTAGTAGCACCTCAGCCAAAAAAAGTCCGGTACCAGTGGTGCCTGTTAGAGGTATGTGGAGTGCACTGGGCACCAGGGCAGCCAGGGTGACACGGAGCCAAAGCACAGCCAGTCCCCCCCCTGTGAAGCACCAGAAGTTGGACAGTGCCCGACGGGAGAGGGTGAAGACTCCTGCTGGCAAAGCCGCTCACAAGGGTCCCGGGGGGAGTGTCAAGTCAGCTGTGACTCCTCCCACAGTGGGGAAGGGGTAGAAGAAGTCGCCAAAGTCTGGGAAGAGCAGCACGGCGGAAAAGGCCGCCATCCTCCCCGCTGCCCAGGATGCCACCGCCAGCCCCATCGTCAGTGCCCAGGAGGGCAGCACAATCGTCACTGGTAAGGAGACCACTGCCAGAGTCAGTGCCCAGGAGAGCAGCACAATCGTCACTGGTCAGGAGACCACCGCCAGTGTCAGTGCCCAGGAGGGCAGCACAATCATCACTGGTCCGGAGACCACCGCCAGAGTCAGTGCCCAGGAGGGCAGCACAATTGTCACTGGTCACGAAACCACCGCCAGAGTCAGTGCCCAGGAGGGCAGCACAATCGTCACTGGTCAGAAGACCACCGCCAGAGTCAGTGGCCAGGAGGGCCCCGGCAGCACAGCCCCGCTGGGCAATGTGGGACCGCCATGGCACACACCGCTGCACAGGTCAGAGACAGCAAAGTCAAGCACCGCTGAACAGGGCAAAGACCGCCATGGCAAGCACCGTTGAACAGGTCAGAAACTGCAAAGTCAAGCACCGCTGAACAGGGCAAGCACTGCTGAACAGGGCAAAGACCGCCATGGCAAGCACCGCTGAACAGGCAAGCACTGCTGAACAGGAGAAAGACCGCCATGGCAAGCACCGCTGAACAGGTCAGAAACTGCAAAGTCAAGCACCGCTGAACAGGGCAAAGACCGCCATGGCAAGCACCGCTGAACTGGGCAATCACCACCAACTCAAGCATCGTTAGCCCATGTGCGGCAGGGGCAGTGACGGAACTGGAACCGTCACGGAGTGCGTGATGCACTCTGGGCACCAGTCACCCTCCAGAACCAGTGGAGAACAGCATCCACTACCTGAGTCCTTAACAGGATGAAGCACTCTGGGCACCAGTCCCCCTCCAGAACCAGTGGCGACTGTCATCCACTTAAGAGACTGTGGCTTTGCACTCCCCAGGATTGAACAGTGGGCAAACCACCCACTGCAAAGACTTGTGAGGCTGTGGCTTTGCACTCCCCAGGATGGTACAGTGGGCAAACCACCCACTGCAAAGACTTGTGAGATTGTGGCTTTGCACTCCCCAGGATGGTACACTGGGCAAACCACCCACTGCAAAGACTTGTGAGACTGTGGCTTTGCACTCCCCAGGATGGTACAGTGGGCAAACCACCCACTGAAAAGACATGTGAGACTGTGGCTTTGCACTCCCCAGGATGGTACAGTGGGCAAACCACCCACTGCAAAGAATTGTGAGACTGTGGCTTAGCACTCCCCATGATGGTACAGTGGGCAACCCACCCACTGAATAGACTTGTGAGACTGTGGCTTTGCACTCCCCAGGATACATCAATGGGCATGGAGCCCCATCGTGGATCTGGCGTGGTGCTGTCATCCGGCTGAGGTGCCCCCTTTTCCCTTCCCCCTGAGGTGCCTGTTGTATTTCTATCTGATGCCCCCGCAGTGTTCTCTCCATTTCTGGACAGGTATCGTGTGTGGGCCTCACCCATGCATTTTGGGCCCAGTGGTCCACGGACATTGAAATGTGCATACCTGCACTACTAATCGTGATGTATATATTTGGAATGTGTATATATTTCTGTATATATGAGCTTACTGTATTTTGATACATTACAATGGTTGTACTGATTTCGTTTTGTCTTTGCATTCTTCCGGGGGGGTTGGGGTTCTTACTGTGATGTTTGGAAATGCATTGGTGTGTGTGTTGTAGTGTGCGAGGGTCGGGGTGGGGGCGGGGGTGTTGCGTGTGTGTGTCCCTGACTTTTGCCTCCCCTATGTCATAGGTGCAGTACTCACCGTTGTCTTTCGCGCCGCCGTTGCTGATGTTCGTAGAGGAGCAGGAACACTATCGCAGGGAGTATTTGGAGTTCCGACTCAATGGTGCCCTCCTTCCCTGTGGACTGTGCGCGTTTTCCCATTGCAAAAGCTGTTTTCGCCGTGTTTTTATCCACAGTGAATCCCCCCCGGAAAAGGTGGCGGATTGGCCTGTTGTAATACTGTGGGCGGTACTTTGTCTTCCGCCTGTCTGTTGGCGGTGACCGCCACGCTGCTTGTCTGTACCGCCGTGGCGGTCGGAGTGTTAAAGTGGCTGTCTATGTTGGCGGTTTCCGCCACGGTCATAATTCCCTTTTTTGTTCCGCCGGCCTGTTTGCTGTATTACCGCCGCTTTAACACCGTCCGCCAGGGTTGTAATGACCCCCTAAATGTACCAATTAGGTGTAAGCCAATTTTACCATGTTTTAAGGAGAGAGCATTGTAGCACTGATCAGAAGGGTAAAGTGCACAGTGCCCTAATGCTAACCATGCCTTCAGCAAAGTAGAGGGATGAAGGGAAAACGTTTGGATGAATATCACACCAAGATGTCAGGACTAAGGACCGCCAGGGCCAACGACCACGGAAGCACCGCCAACAGGCTGGCGGTGCTTCTGGGGCCATTCTGACCGCGGCGGTACAGCCGCGGTCAGAAAAGGGAAACCGGCGGTTTCCCGCCGGTTTCCCGCGGCCCCAGGGAATCCTCCACGGCAGCGCTGCAAGCAGCACCGCCATGGGGATTCCGACCCCCTTCCCGCCATCCTGTTTCTGGCAGTTTTCACCGCCAGAAACAGGATGGCGGGAACGGGTGTCGTGGGGCCCCTGCAGTGCCCATGCCACTGGCATGGGCACTGCAGGGGCCCCCTAACAGGGCCCCATTAAGATTTTCAGTGTCTGCTTGGCAGACACTGAAAATCGCGACGGGTGCAACTGCACCCGTCGCACACCAGCAACTCCGCCGGCTCCATTCGGAGCCGGCTTCCTCGTTGCTGGTGCTTTCCCGCTGGGCGGGCGGCCTTTTGGCGGTCGCCCGCCAGCCCAGTGGGAAAGTCAGAATGACCGCTGCGGTCTTTTGACCACGGTACGGTCTTCTGGCGGTTTCAGCCAGGCGGGCGGCTTCCGCCGCCCGCGGGGGTCAAAATGACCCCCTAAGAGTCTCCATTTCCCTGCGGTGTATGATGGTGCATGGTTGCTTCCAAGAGGAGCAGGGCAATCTATATCAAAAACAAATGTGTACCACCCAAAGCATATTCAAAAAAGCAATAGATCGAGAAATGCAGTCAGGAGAGAAGGTGGTGGCTGCTGTAAATTATAGTAGTGGACTAGCTTTACTCCCCTGATTTCACTGTAGCCAGGTGAGAGAATGAAGTCGCACAAGGGTTGTCGCTCCATCTATTTATGTGATTTAGGTCTGGTCAGGACTGAGGTTATCTTTCACTAGTGGCTTTCATGAATGTTTTTGAAAACTTCTTAAATAGGCATGTCTAAAGGTTTACTGTAGGTCTCCCTAGGTGCACGGCTTCCTCCCTCTTATGATGTGTTAAAGCCAATAGACTTAAGCTTTCAATTTTAAGGATGTTGGTAAAATATGTACATCTTTCCTTATGTATTATTGAATGCATTTTAACCATTAGTTAGCATATTTATTGTACAGATATTAAAAACCATTACAATTTAAAACCAATATCAATCAGTTACAACAACACGAAAACACCCACTTCATGACAGGTGCACAATTTGAAAGCCCCATATTGCCATTAAAACACAGTACTAATACCCAACAATATGATCACTATGAAAACTTAATAACATGAATTATAGACACATGGGAGCAGCAGAAAGTTCACCAAACACAAAAGGGCAAAACATTTGCATCAAGAGGGTACATTTCAGTAATAACGAAAGATCCAGAAATTTCAGGCATAAATAGAAGAGAAAAACATATTACAGATATTAATTGCTAAAACAAGTACATGAGTCCTTAAAGTACTTGCATGCCTGCCGTGTTCCATCTCCCAAAGAAGGTAAAAACATTCCCGTTCAAGTGCACATATGAGTTGCTAAAACAACTGCATGAGTCCTTAAAATTCTTGCGTGCTTTAGTTAAACCATCAATAGGATGGAAACAATAAAAATCTGAAACTCATATACTTTGCAAGAATCAAACATTATCACATTATGCTATAAAAACCAAAGGAGCAAGAGCAAAATAAATTTACATAGGCTATTAGTCATTGCTCACAGTGTCCCTTGTAAGCTTACTTAGAGCAACATTAATAAATTGGGTCAGTGAAACATACAACATCATATTTTCTGGGGCCAAAGATGCAATTATGGCCTGCTGACAGGAGCAGACCCCCAGTTCATTCCACTTACCCCGCAAGAGGGATCAATCTCCTTCAACAGAGCTGGGCACAAACATACCACATGTTCGAGAGATTCCTCCCAACTGTCAAAGCCCCTACATGTTACACCATCAACTGGGTGGTGCAGTGGGTTGGGAAGATGCTTCAAAAAAGGCCAGTCTCCCAACCTAAGGGCCATAAATTTCTCTTTCATATGAATACCATAAGTACATGAAAAATAGCCAGTCAAGGCAGCTGGCTGATAAGTACTAATTATTACCCAAGCATGCTTACGTTTAGCAAGAAGGGCTGTGTCTCAGTGGAAGGACCATAGCCTCACACTCTTTTTAATGCTGATTTTAAACAGTGACTGAGATGGGTTGTCAGCCAAAAGATCATCTACTCTCAGTAACCGCCTACAATCATCCAAAACGCTAGAGTGTGACCTTTTTATCTCAGTGAAACTAATTTCAAACCATAAAAATGACTCCAGACTGCACTCATTTGCTGTCCGTAACTTATGACAGCTGAACCTGGGCAGGAGATGATGATTTCGGCAGGTAAAAAATCCTCTTATGAATCTTACTAACCAAGTTATTTGGCATACAGCGGTCTATACCCAACATCAAAATCAAATCAAATCAAAAAAATCTTTATTCAGATCTTTCATAGTTATCCATAGAAGAGCATATGTACAAAGATAATTAATAACTTAAAAAGACAAACAAAAACACCAATAAATAGCAATAGGATACATGTAGATAAGATGATCATTACAATAATGGGAACCGCTAAACATTTGCAAACCTGATCAAATAGTCATTTGGTCATCTAAAATATTATTTGCTGAGCTGTGCAAATTTATAGTAAAGTGCTTAACAGTTAGAATAAAGATATTTCCTGTCTTTTATCGCTGCAGCAATAAAATGATAAAAAAACATATCAGACTGGAGTAACTGCAGATGAGATAAGCCACTAAAAAATGGGCCAGGCCCAGGCGAAACCTTGTCAGGAAAAATCTATGGTGCCACAGGACAGTTAAAAGATAGGGTTCGATTTTGTATGTGGTACATAATGGAAGATAAGCTCACCAAGCCTTTCCCCAATTCGTGCCTCATTCTATCAGTAGCTAATTTGTCTTGAAATTAATTTTTTACTACTGGGATGTCCTGCTTGACTATGGCCCCAGGTTAAAGAATAAGGCCCTCATTATGACATTGGTGGTAAATCCCAATTACCGCCATGCTGACTGCAGCCAACATACCGCCGCCGCCGTTGATATCCGTTCAACATAATATGACACATACACACCAATCCGTCACTATTCAGACACAAGTCGACCACACCAAAGGTCAATGATAAACTGGCGGTATCCAAACCCACACTGTTACGCCAACAGAACAACACCCATCACATTATGACACACGAATCACCACGGCGAACATTCAACTGCGGTAAACCATTGGCGGTACATACCGCTGTGCACAAAATTCACACACACATACAAAACAACACTACATTGGACAATTTATATAACACACACCTGAAACCCATACACACACTTCACCAACACACCCACACCACTATAAAAAACACACCCACATTACCCACAACCTTTACGACTACAAATAATTGCCACCAGAGAGAGATAGCAAGACCACTCACACAACCAGAGCCACATACCACTCACACCTATACAGCACACGTGCACCCCACATCACACCCCCCAAAATATTACCCTCACCTATACACTTTACACAACAACCATGGCACCACTAAGACACCCCCGATTCTCAGAAGAGGAGATAAGGGTCATGGTGGAGGAAATCATCAGGGTCGAGCCTCAGCTATTTGGAGCACAGGTGCAGCAGATATCTATAGATAGGAAGATGAAGCTATGGCGGAGAATCATGGACAGGGTTAACACCGTGGTACAGCACCCAAGAACCAGGGATGACATAAGGAAGAGGTGGAATGACCTATGGGGGAAGGCACGTTTAATTGCAGCAAGACACCAACTTGCTGTACAGAGGACTGGCAGTGGACCTGCACCTCCTCCCCCACAACTAACAACATGGGAGGAAAAAGTCTTGGCAATCATGCATCCTGAGGGCCTGGCCGGAGTAATAGGAGGACTGGACTCTGGTAAGTCAACTCTATGCTACTACTACCCCCTACCTGCATGCCATCACATACCCCCACCCTCACCCTCACTCCCATCCCTCCACCGCCTCCCACACCCACCACCCCACTACCATCACATCTCACTCATCCCAATGCCAAGCCCTGCATCCCATACCAATGCATGGACACCACTCACAGCCTGCATGGACACCTATCACTAAAGCATGCACACTAGAAAGAATCAGCTAGCCCACCACATACCAACTTACACAAGTGAAAACTGCCAGGGAAAATACAACCAAAGAGGGCAACCCATTGATGCACAATATGTCACACACAGAACCAATAACACTTCATTTACATCCCCACAGGCATCCCAGCCAATGTTACCGGAGAAGCACTATCCAGTCCCCCAACTGAAGAGGCCCACAGTGATGACAGCAACTCTGATCGCCTGGATCTGGGTGGCCAACCTGGCCCATCAGGGACCTCTGGAAAGTCGGTCACCCATGCACAGTCGCAAACCACCAAAGAGCCTCCCCCATCTGGAAACACTACCAAGGCACCCACCCAGCGTACCCACACCTGTGTCCCCAGGACACATCAATCAGCAGTGTGTCCACCGCTACAAGGACCACAGGGCACACCTCATACCCAAGACAATCAGGGACCTGGGGTCAGTGGGCACATGGTTCAGGGGACAGAGGCACAGGACAACAGGGAAACTGGGAGGAGTGATGTGTTCCAGGGGGGGGACAGGCCCAGGGAACCGACTCTCCAGGAGGCACTCAGCAAGATCCTGGGAGCATACCAACACTCCCAGTACACAATGGGCCAGATCCTGGACAATGTGCAGCAGAACAGGCGGCTGCAGGAGGGACAGTACCAGGGGATCAGGGAGGACTTGCAGGCCATCAACACCACCCTGGTCTCCATTGCAGGGGTGCTGGCAGACCTGGCGAACATAATGAGGGAGGCAGTCTCACAACAGCAGGCCCCTGCCACTAGCCATACATCTGAACTGCTTTCCATCTCCACTGCCGCTTGTGGACAAGAGGCCACACCACAGGACCAACAGGACACCAGCACCCCTCCCCCTGCAGAAGGAGAACCACCCCGCAAATGTTCCCTGCGATCCATGCAGAAGCCAGAGACTATTGCCAAGACCCCCGCCAGGAAATGAGACTCTCCTGATTGTCACCCTTGTGTCCCACTCTGTCACCCTGTCCACCTTGAACTGCCATTGCTCCCCTTCCCATGTCCCCATGGACAATGCACTTGTGCTACAAATAGACTGGAACAATACCCTGGACTTTACTCTATCATCACCCCATCCCCTTGCACTTGCCCCTCTTCTTCTTAGCACTTCAATAAACACCCTTGGAAAATAAACAAATATGGAGTATATTACATTTTTTAAGTATGTATTTACTTAACCAGGTTACTCTTCCCAATCCCATTCCCCTCAACCCCAACCTATCCCAAGCACACAGGCAGATGAACATGCACACAAGACAATACACGAGTGGCACAGACAAACACAAGCACCACACATCCTCCCACAGGCACTCACACAAACACCATCCAGATGCAGACATACCAACGTCCACAATTTCCCCTGTCTCCCCCTCCTCCTCCACCTCCCTCCCAGTTGCGTCTACACTCACACCTGCATGCACTACATCCTCATCCACTACCAGCATCACCACCACACCTAGCAGAACACACACCTCACTGGCAGACATTTCCACAACAGCCATGCACATGTCCCCTGTGTTCTCTCCCACTGTGTCTGTACCCTCCTAAAGTACACAAACACAAGCACTCAGACACCCAACAGCCATCCACCTCACAACAGCATCCAGCCCATGCACCAGCACCCAAAATCAGCAGACACCTCCGACAACCACTCCCTCTTTCTCCACTCCCAAACCGTCTCCCTCCTCCTCCCTGCCCCAACGTCCCTAAGCTGCTTTTCCTCTCCACCATTGACCTCTTCCCTACCCCTCCCCCGTCCTTCATTTTTGGCCAGGGTGGGAAAAACCCAGCAAGCACCTCAGCCTTCCAGTCCACGGGCCCCGTATTCTCCACACCCACTTGTGGTGGGAAAGGATCCAGGGCACCTGTGCAGAGGGTAAAGGACCCTGCATCAGGCAGCCTCAAGGAAAGGGTGCCTGCCCCAGCTTCTGCCTGGAAGGGCAAGGAGCCAGCCCCAGCTGCTGCCAGGAAGGGCAAGGAGCCAGCCCCAGCTGCTGCCAGGAAGGGCAAGGAGTCAGCCCCTGCTGCTGCCAGGACGGGCAAGGAGCCGGGGGCAGGGACTCAGTCGGAGCCCCCACCACCAACCATGGTTATGCAGCCGTCCGAGATTGCAGGGGATGGGCAGGAGCTTCCCCACACTACCAGCAGCAGCAGCACCAGTGGGCAGACGTTTGAGGCTGCAGAGGATGGGCTGGAGCTCCCCCCCCCCAGCGGCTGCAGCAGCACCACCACCACCACTGAGCAGCCATCACCGCCGCAGACGATATGTAGTCCTGCCTCCATTGGCTGCTGTGCGGCCCGCCCCCTGCAAATCCAGTGGGTATGACACCCACCTGAGAGACTGTGACCTTGTACTCCCCAGGATCAAGAGCACAGGGAATGATGCCCCCTCCAGAACCAGTGAGTAAGACACCCACCAACCCCAGCCTCCCCAGGATCAAGAGCTCAGGGCACAATGCCCTCTCCAGAACCAGTGGTTAAGAAACTCACTGACCCCAGCCTCCCCAGGATCAAGAGTACAGGGCATGATGCCCGCTCCAGAGCATGTGGGCAAGTCACCCACCTGAGAAACTGTGGCCTTGCACTCCCCAAGATCAAGCACAGGGCATGTTGCCCCCTTGAGAACCAGTGGTCTTCTGTTACATGCAGGCTGAGGTTCCCCCCGTTCCCCGTCCCACTGAAGTGCCTGCCTATTTTCCAACTGATGCCCCTGCAGTGTTCTCTCCATGTTGGTGCAGGTGAAATGTGGGGCCTTGGACTTTGGCCTGTGGCCTTCTGACCAACGCACACTGAGGACTGGGCAGTGTCCCTTTGTTGGAAAATGGGTTATTGTTAAGGGCATGTAAGTACCTACACTTAGCAATAGGCCACTAACATCCACTTACGTCCAGTTAGGTCTCAGTAAATTAAACCCAGCTCAACCCTTGGTAGCTTGGCAACGAGTGACAAGGCTTAACTTAGGAGACAGAGGGGGTCATTCCGACCCCGGCGGGCAGCGGGCACCGCCCGCCGGGTGGAAACCGCCCAAACACCGCCCCGCGGTCAGATGACCGCGGGGGGCATTCCAACTTTCCCGCTGGGCCGGCGTGCGATCTGCAAAAGATCGCCCGCCGGCCCAGCGGGAAAGCCCCAGCAAAGATGAAGCCGGCTCCGAATGGAGAAGGTTTTTAACCATGAACACAAATTGGAAAAGTGAGACATTTCCAACAAAGAGATTAATTTATTCAACCGGTGCAAAGCAATGCTCTCCAATACAAGACACAACGAATGCTGCATGACAATCATAAGTCAGAGCGCAGAACTATTGGGATTCATATTGCGGGTTGGCAACATAAACAAAACAAGGTTTTGGCTGAATGCAGTGGCACCCGTCGCGATTTTCAGTGTCTGCCAGTGTCTCTTTTTTGGAGATTTTCTTCAGCGGGACGAACCTGCAAATCAGGCCGGGTCGCGGTTGAGGCAAGCCGGCTAGAGTTGCCGCGGCTTTTTTCAAAGGTTTTCCAAACTTCTCCAATCTTCTGGATCTTCTCCCAGATGTTCCTTTAAGGTACTTTTGGGGTCCACAGCTCACCCCAAGGGTCCAGAAGCTCTGAGATGATCCTTGGGGGTGTGGACTACAACTCCCAGAATGCACCTGGCGCAAACTCCTTTTTGGCCACTGGGCAGTGGTCAGCTGGTTGATTTCTTTCGGAGTTGGTGTAGGGGACTCTGGTTAGCAATTTCTCACCTGTAGCAAACAGGGAGTCCCTCCTTGAACCAGTTGAAGCCAGGCAAAGTCCCTCTTGTGGTGAAGCCCAAGTGTGCAGCTGGTGCAGTCCTTCTGAGTGCAGGTTCCAGGTGCAGGCCAGGGGTCCAGCAGGGCAGTCCTTCTTCTCCTTTGGTTCTTCCTTATTGGAGTCTGATGGGGATCTGGTAGGGAACTGAGGTGTGGGTGCAGGTCTGCCAGTTTTATCCTTGCTCCTGGGTGAAAAGCAGGGGGGTCCTGGTTCTCCAATCAGGTGCAGGGTCCTTCCCCCCTGTGATTACCACTTCCTGGGAAGTGTGGCAAAAATCAATCCCAGGAGACAACATTCCTCAAAAATCCATCATGGCTGAAAATGATTTTTAGAGGTTACATCTGGCTGAGCCCACCCACTGGTGTGGCTAAAAGTCATAAACACACCCCTCTCCTGCCCTCTCCTAATCTAATCAAGGGGGCACCTAGTTATCTGGGGTTGAAGGATGTGGGGGTGTTGCTGGGTTGCTCCAAATGTCCTTCTCTGCCTTTGAAGACCAGTTTGGCAGCCCTCCCCCTTTCTGCCTCACCATCTGCTGAGGGGAGATTCCCTCCCACAGGCACATCTATTTGTGTGAAGCCAGGCCACTTCGCACCTCATCAAGGCAGCCTGGCCAGGCTGCCAGCAACTGGCCACTAAGAGCACATCAGCAAAAACAATGCAGGGCTGAAAGTGGCAACTTTTCAGATAAAGTTTAAAACTCTTTACCTGAACAAGTTATATTAAATCCAACAATTGGAAGTTGTGGGATTTATTATAACAATTAATTTGATACCAAACTCTTGGCATCCATTACTTACTTAAGGGGACTTTTAAAATTAAAATAAATTCTCCCCATTCTAGCCTATGGAGGCCATTCACTACAATGAAGGAAAAACGAATTTGGCTGTTTTTACCTCACCCGGGTTTATAAAACTATTTTTATAAGGTCCCTGCTTATGGTTACATGGCACCCAGCCCTAGGGGCACATAGGACACACCTTAGGGGTGACTTATATGTAAAAATAAGGTAGTTTAAGACTTTGGAACTACTTTGAATTCCAAAGTCGAATTTGCATATAACTTTAATTTAAAAGCAGCCAGCAAGGCAGGCCTGCCTTTAAAATGACACTGGGCACCTCAGCAGTGCACCTATGAGTGCACTACCTATGCTGTGGTCCCTAAACCCACATGCCTTACCATATACTAGGGACTTATAGGTAGGTTGACTTAGCCAATTATAATTAGCCTAATTTGCATATTGATTTTACACAGAGCACAGGCCCTGGGACTGGTTAGCATTACCCAGGGCACCATCAGAGTCAGGAAAACACCATCAAAAAGTGGAAAATGGGGGCAAAAGGTTAGGGGGCCTCTGCAATCAGCCCTGTTTTCTCACACCCTTGAACTGTACATTTGTATATACCAGTTACATTGCATAGTTCTTATTTCTACTGTGTTGATCTTATTACACTCACTTTGGTAAATGTGTGTTGTCCTTGCAGTTTTCATCCGAGGTACGGGGTACAAAAAATTTGGTAGTGCAGCTGATTGTGTGTATGGAGTTGGGGGGGGTGTTGCGTGGGCAGCACGTAGAAGAGCATTGGGAAGACATGCAGCTCAGGCTCCATGGCGGCGTGGTTGTTCCCTGTGTCTCCAATGGTGAGTCCTTTCACTTCTGTGCAGTGTTTCCACCAGGCTTTTGATGTCTTTGGTACCGCCTCCGAAAAGATGGTGGATTTCAGGGTCTTAATATGGTGGGCGGGACATTGGCTTCTGCCTGGCTGTAGGAGGATACCTCTGTGGTGGCTGTTGTTTCCGCCCTGGCTGTCGGTGTGGTAAAGTGGCTGTCTATATGAGTTCTCACTGCCATGGTCATAATTTGTCAGTAATTACCGCCAGCCTGTTGGCAGTTTTACCGCCACTTTATCACCGACCACCAGGGTTGCAGGGTTGTAATGAGAGGCAAAGTCTGATCTGTTAAGACTGCTCAGGGACTCTTTAATGTGCATAACCCAGGGACATCTCTGTACTCCATCCAGTCTTGTGCAGTCCATAAGCAGTGTCTGAGTAAGAGCTGCTTCCAGCCTACATCCAACATAACTTCCTGGCCATAAGTCAGTGAGGGTGTGATCTTTGCTCTCATGACCTCCAGTAGTGGTGACAAATGTCACCCCCTAAAAGATTTAAATTGTTGCAGGAGAGACTCTTGCAAGGCCAATGCTTTTACTTCTATTTCTTTTCTCTGCTTTACAAAGCTGCCCCTGGCATCAATGTGCACCCCTAAATATTTATAACAATGGTCTGAAGTGATTGTATTACTATTATAATGCCAGGTAGCTCCCAAAAGTATTTTCTACCAAAAAAGACCATCTTCGTTTTTTACAAATTCACTTCCAAATTATTGGAAGCTGTATAAAGTGATAGCTGGTTAAGCAGACGCTGTAAGCCTACACTTGTGTGGATGAACATTGCCAGATCATCAGCGTAAAGCAAGTGACTGATCCGTAGACCACCATTCCTGGGTGGGTGTCAATTAATAGTATCAAGAAGAATTGACAGATCTGGAATAAAAATATTGAAAAGCAAGTGAGCAATCAAACACCCCTGCTTCACACCACGGACTGAGGACATTTTTCTCAAGAGGGTGTGGCCATCTCCAAGTTTAATATGGACCTAAGTGTTGGTGTGCAACACAATTATAGTCCCCAAGACCACAGGGGATATTCCCCATTTTTGTAATTTGGTCCACAAAGTCCCCCTACGGACCTGATCAAATGCTGCCTTAAAATCCACAAAACAGCAATGCAGGACAGAGCATGATAACATTACCTCATCCATCAAAACAGATAGAGCTATTAAATTGGTTGATGTACCAGATTCGGCAATAAACCCCGTTTTACGTAATGGAATTAACCCCTTCAGCTCAGCCCAAGTCAGCAAGTCTTCTAACAGGAGACTAGTGTAATACTTAGCCTCATTATCAAATAATGCTATTAGCCTAAAGTTGGCTGGGTACAAACTTGAGCCGCCCTTGTGTAATGGATGAATTATAGCACTGCGTCACAACTCAGGCATTCTGGAGGACTTCACACAATAGTGAAAGAGGTTTGTAAGCCGATCTGCCCAAAAAGTTATATCCTGCTTAAACAGCACTTGTGGGAGGCCATTGAGGCCTGGAGCCCCATTTTCTTTTGCCCTGTAGAAAATACTGCAAAGTCGATGTGAAGAAGGAATCAAGGCTTCATACTGAAAATGCAAGGGCTCCGGAGTAAGTGTGAGAATTTGGACAATACTACAGTGGGACTCTGCGCCCATTATCCAGCAGATGGTCTTCAAGCTTACTTTCAGAAAAATGGTTGGCCAAGAAAGATGCCCATTCTCCTTCCAAGATATTAATGCTACAATACCCCCTTTATCCATCTGCTGATTTATTAATAAGGGAACATAATTTTCTTTAGTTTGAGACCTTACTGGAACAGACAGGCTTTGTCCAGAAAAGGTCAGAGTGTCTACGTTTCTCCTCATAAATGGCCTTCCTATAAGCCTCCTGCATTTCCTTAAATATAGTCAATACGACCTTTGAATATGGACTCTTATGGGTTTGCGTTACGTAGCAGCTTTATTATGGGCTTTCTTTAACTCCTGTATCTCCTTCGAGGTGGAAAACTGTGTGGTTGAAATATAATTATTAACTGGTTGATGAAATCTTGACCATAGAGTGGAGACGAGGTTGGCACATAACTTAATTGGAGGCTTGTTGCCAGCCTCCTCAGAGTCCAAATATTAACACATTCAGCCATTACTGCATCACTAATGGTGGAGCTCCATTTTATATGCTTTAAAGTCTCAATACAAGCTCCACCACCGACAGCTTGAGCCAAAGCATGATGATGGAGGATAGAATTTATAATAATAACCTAGGTTGATGGTCACTCTCGACCCGTAGGGATATTAGAAATGTTTTGATAACAGGGAACATTTCACCATTACAAATGGTGTAGTCCAAGAAGGAACGTGTCCGCCCATCTGAACTCGTCCAGCTCAGAGGGATGTCTTGTGGCAAACAGCTGTTCAGAACTTTCTATCCCATGCTGTTTAACTTCACCCACGTTCACCCAAGGAGCTACAAGGGCATCCCTTTGGCTTGTTAAACGCATTAGGCCATTTCTTTTAAAATGTTGAATGTCTAGACAAACCCATTAGCCTTAACTTGTGTATAGAAAAAAATCACATGTTGATACAATAGGGTGTTTTAGGGATGTTTTATAGCTTATCAGGCTGGAGCCTTTTGATATGCAAATTGTCACGTGGTTCCTCATAGACACTAGGAACAGGCTAGATTTACAGATTTATTTGACTCCTCCAGCACTGCTTTAGAGTAAGTGGTTTCCATCATAGATATGCTATAAGGTTGCTGTAGGAAAATTTCTAGTTTCAATTTCCTCCTGCACTCTTGTAAAGAGTTATACTGTTTTGAGTAGCATTTAGTTGCATATATATTTAAGTGACTGTCCAATTTATGAATTAAGCACTGTATGGAAATAAATGCATTCAATGTTTTTGTGTGTGTTGCTGGGGTCTGGATTTCTAGTTCACAGGACTTTCGGACCTCCCTCAAACAATCTTGAAGTGCACTGCAATCTTCATTTGAGAGTCAGCTGTTAAAGCTATTTAGTCAGTCTGCAGTTTGGAATTCCAAGGACATTAGAGGAAGAAATCCCCACTGACTCAATAGGGAACTAATAAGATACGATTTCCCTGGGATGTCCCGACCTTGATTTCTCACAGTACAAGTTACTTTTATTGGTCTTGTAAACTAAAATTGAAAAAATATATATTCTGAGAGAGCAATGGAAAAAAAGTTGGGTCATGCCTATGAAAATAAATAATAAAGGAGCTCCTGGAAAACTGGGACTAAGATCACCTAATGTAGCACAGGTGATAAAGAACCTCCAGATTACAGACGGCACACAGATGGCATTCCGAAACATAGAAAAAGGAATATATATTCATTCAGATGGAATGACAAAAATGCTAGAAGAAAACAAGGCAGAAGAGCACGCAGTAGGTTTCATGTTGTGTAGGGCAATGCCATCTTGTGTAAACAGCTGAAAAGAAAAAACAGGATGCCTCAACACATGGACAAGTAAAGGAAAGGTTTAAGCAGCTCACAATAATATGGTGGTATTGGAGGTGCGTTAAGGGTGGATACGGCTGCCTTGTTATAGGATGTAAAGTCAAGTCAAAAGGAACTGTAACAGTAAACTGTGTTTAGAGTGATATCTAGAGGCACACACAATCTATGCTTACTGCAACATTATGTGCTGCTCATAATTCGTTTTTGCTATTGAATATATTCCTGTGATGGCAGAAAAGCATGTGCTGAAGTAGAGATGCAGATGCTGGGACAGACATGAATGAAACAGTAGAGAGTAGGTTTACAGCTGCACAGACTAACAGAGGGACGCTGGGATCAGGAAAGAACCGCAGGTTCTTTGGCAGAGCGCAGTTACTGTGTCAGAGTAGTGCTGGAGCGAATCTCCTTATTTTGTAAACAAAAATTTGTTTAACCAATGTTGGGATGGAAAAGTGCTCTGCAGGGTGAGAGATGTGTATCCCCGCCCTTAGTGCCTAAGCGTGTTGTCTGAATTCCTGATTCTGATTTTTTTTGTCATAGGCCAACATGGATCATGCCTGTGCCGCATGACATATGTCTGTCCCACAGATTTCTGTATTGTTGGATCAAGAGGGGCACCCAAAGTGCTGCCCTCATAGGGGTTGAAGACTACTGCCTTCGCCAGGAGTTAATCAGAAGAAGTGTAGGGTGGTAGCATACTGTGTAGTGATCAGAAGTAGTCAACGGGTCATTTTTACCCTGTGTCACTGGAGTTAGGTCTACAGGCTCACTCATCTTTATCAACGTTTCACTGCTGTGTGCTTAACATATCCCCTGGCCTACATCAGGTTGATGCATAAGTGTATGCATGGTGGAAATATGTGCTGAATGCATGTGCACTCACAAGAAATACACTTCATGAAAGGATGAAGTGTGGTACAGTGCGCACATGGTACGTGTGTGGTAACGGTAGGTTTTCACATAACGCTGAGTGCAAAATTACCTGCACTGGTACAATTCATGGGGGACCTTGGGTTCCATTTTGGGAAGCCCAGGCCTGCCTGGCAAAAAGATGAGGAACAGAGGAATGCTCCCAGACAGATTTGTGTATTGCTGCGTTCCTGTATGCTGGGTACGACATGCACTGTTGGATGGGAGTTCCAGGCTCTCCCTGTGTATTTCAAAGGGCTCTTTAATTCAGTGACAGATCATAAGGGGCCTGGACATATCTCAGGAATAGGAAGATGAGGTTGATAAGAGAATCATAATGAGCAGGGCTGAGGGACAAGGATTAACTTTAAAAGAATATATCACTTCAGGGAAATCTTAAGAATTTTGGAGGCCCTGTACCAAATGTACTTTGAGGGCCCTTGTTTGGAACAGTTCTGAATTTATGATCACATTTCGGCTCTTTCATGTAGTCTTTGAACAGGTCACTGACAATGCACCGACACACTGATGCAAACTGTAAATGTGTTTACATCTAATATTCATGGATAGTGATGTGTGTTTTCAATATTATAATACAGCAGCAGCTCTTTAACCCCTTAGCTGCTGGGCCTTTTTCCCCCCAATGCCGATCCCTTTTTTGGCTACTTGGGGTAGTTCGCGCTTAGGCCTTCATAACTTTTTGTCCACATAAGCTATCCACGCCAAATATGCGTCCTTTTTTCCCAACATCTTAGGGATTTCTAAAGGTACCCTGAGTTTGTGGGTTCCTCTGGAGGAGACCAAGATATTATCCAAAATATAGCAAAAATGTTGTTTTTCAAAAGAAATTGGGAAAAAGGGCTGACAATGAAGGCTTTTGTTTTTTTCCCTGAAAATGGCATCAACAAAGGGTTTGAGGTGCTAGAATCACCATCTTACAAGCTTTTCAGGAACAGGCAGACTTGAATCAGAAAACCACATTTTTCAACACAATTTTGGCATTTTACTGTGACATACCCCATTTTTACTATTTTTTGTGCTTTCAGCCTCCATCCAATTAGTGACAAGAGTGGATGTTAAACCAATGCTGGATCCCAGAAAGCTAAACATTTCGGAAAAGTAGACAACATTTTGAATTCACCAAGGGGTCATTGTGTAGATCCTACAAGGTTTTCCTACAGAAAATAACAGCTGAAATAAAAAAGAAATATTGAAATTGAGCTAAAACAAAAGCCATTTTCTCCATGTTTTACTCTGTAACCTTTTCCTGCGGTGTCAGATTTTTTAAAGCAATATACCGTTACATCTGCAGGACTCTTCTGGTTGCTGCAATATATTGTAGGTTCATCAAGATCCCTAGGTACCCAGAGCCAATAAATGAGCTGCACTGTGCAATGAATTTTCATTCCATACTGGGTATACAGCAATTCATTTGCTGAAATATAAAGAGTGAAAAATAGGTATCAAGAAAACCTTTGTATTTCCAAAATGGGCACAAGATAAGGTGTTTAGAAGCAGTGGTTATTTGCACATCTCTAAAATCCGGAGTGCCCATACTAGCATGTGAATTATAGGGCATTTCTCAAATAGACGTCTTTTTTACACACTGGCTTACATTTGGAAGGACATTTTTTTGAGATAGACAAGGGGCAATAACATTTGTTCTGCTATTCTGTGTTTCCTCAAGTCTCCCAATAAAAATGGTACCTCACTTGCTTGGGTAGGCCTAATGCCCGCGACAGGAAACGCAACATGGACACATCACATTTTTACATTGAAAACTGACATGTTTTTTGGAAAGTGCCTAGCTGTGGATTTTGGCCTCTTGCTCAGCCGGCACCTAAGGAAACCTATAAAACCTGTGCATTTTTTAAAACTTGACACCTAGGGGAATCCAAGATGGGGTGACTTGTGGGGCTCTCACCAGGTTCTGTTATCCAGAATCCTTTGCAAACCTCAAAAACCTTTGTCCTCAAATTTCGGTGATAGAAAGTTTGGGAATCTGAGAGGAGCCACAAACTTCTTTACACCCAGCATCCCCCCAAGTCTCCCGATAAAAATGGTATCTCACTTGTGTGGGTAGGCATAGTGCCCGCGACAGGAATAGATCACCCACCGGTCAATGTTGGTCCTTACATGAGGGCAACTGTTGACCCTGGGGTGATCCATTCCTGATGCAGGCACTAGGTACCGACACTCAAGTGGGGTAGGGTTCTTATCAGGACAGGTGGGGAAACACTGGGTGGCAGGAATTTTGTGCATCACAGCATATCGCTGTAGTTTGTGTGACAGAAATGCATGACAAAATAGAGTTTTTATTCAACATTTCAGCTTTGCAGGGTGTTCTGGAAAACTTTGGGAAATCCACACAAGTCACACCTCTGTGGACTCCCCCGGATGTCTAGTTTCCAGAAATGTCTGGGTTTAGTATGTTTCCCTATATGGCCGCCGAGCCCAGGACCAAAAACACAGGTTCCTGCCTACAAAACCAGTTTGTTTTGTGAATGATAATTTTGATGTCTCCACAATACGATTTGGGCGGTGGAATTTGGGGCTGAACTAAATTGAGGAGCTCCCAAGAGAGCACTCTCTCTGTGCTTGCTGCCGCATGCAACTGCTCTCTGGGTTGGGCTAACCTACTATTGTCCCGCTGCACAGACTTTGCTTGCGAAGGGACAGCAGGACTGTCCTCATCACCTCCCTCATAATCACTGGAATAGAAGTTATCGAATTGGACTCCTCCGACTGAAAAGTCACTCTCAGAGTCTGCGCCATTGCCCTATCCCTCAGATGCTGTCTCAGTATCTGCTGTCTCAGTTTCTGACCCTACGTCAGAGCTGTACTCTATAACGCGAGTGAGGGCTTGAGCAGCAGTCATCCAACGAGATGCCATCTCTGCTACTGGCTTAAATGTTGCTATAAAACACTAGCCTATGTAGACAGTCACAAAATTGCTGGTGTGTGTGTGTGTGATACATGCAACCGTCAAGGTCACCTTACCTTCGCTTCTTCCCTCAATCAACACGTTCTTTTAAGGCACTCAAAAAAGACACACTATTACTTCACCTTGTCACATACCAATCGTCACAGTCTTTAGCACCTCTAGCGCCCAGTACAACAATCATTATTGGACCTCCTGCTCGGATTCCATCACTACCACCCAGCAAAGGTGCCCTTCATCTCTCCATAGCCACCCCCGCACAAACATTTTATTAGTATAATAGCACAGGTAATGGCTGACTTTACTAATGTACTCAGCTATTTACATAAAATACAGATTTGCTCTTTGCAGTAGGCATATAAACGTTCTGCACTACTTTATGGCATCAAAACTGCCACTAGACAAAAATCTGATCCTTTTTTAGGAGAAACATAATCACAAGACTCACTTGACTTTTTTATGGCTGCCTAAAAGCTACAGTTGAAACGCGTCAGTTGAATTATGTGAATTGCTTTGAAGACGCAAGCTGCAACTGCAAGAAAACTGTCGGCGAATATATATATATATATATATGTATAGATCACTTTTATATGTGGGTCCGGTTTTCCTGGGGGCCAATCGCAGCCCCCAGGGAAACCACACACACATTGACAAGAGTGATCTACATATGTAGATATATATATGGATCTATCCATATATACATATATAGATATATCTATCTATGTAGATAGATCTATCTACATAGATAGATAAATCTATCTAAATATAAAGATATATCTATATATACAGATATATATATATAAATAAATATATATATATATTTTAGTCGCTGTATGGTTTCCCCTAGGGAAACTGTACAACTACTAAAAAAAAAAAATTCCCCTACAGGGGGTCGCCCTGCCCATGGGCAACCCCCAGTCAATTTCTTTCCTTTTTTTTTAAATTAGCCCTGGGGGGCGCGATCGCCCACCCCACCACCCGGGGACACCTACCTTTTTAAAAAAAAATATGCCCGGGGGGGGGATCCCGTTTGCTGAGGGGGCCGACCCCCCAATTGAAATCCCTGGTGTCTAGTGGGGTTTCCTGGCCCTCGATCACAGCTGTGTCTCCCCTTTTAAACGAGGCCTTCCTGAACATTATGAAGGCCATTTGGGGCTGCTTTCCCCACCCATTGGAGCAGTAAGCATCCACAGGGTGCTTACTGCTCCGATGGGGAAAACAAAAGGTGTGCTGAAGTCACAAAGGGGGGATGTAGGGGCGGGGGGAGACACAGAAGATCTTCTGTGTCTCCCAGAGTATTTTTAGAAGAAAAAAAAATCCTCGGGAGGTAGTGTTGGCTTCGGCCAGTCACCGACACCCACAAATAATATTTGTAACCCCTCCCATTTCTCACAATTGAATTCCTGTTTTAATCTGAAAGATACTGTTTATGGATGTTGCATGGTGTGGAAAAACAAACATGTCTCTGCAAAATGTCTCCTCCTATACATCAAACACATTAAAATAAATTAGAGGAAATAGTATTTTAAAATATCTGTTTAAGAATTATTCAAGTTTGTCAGGGCGAGAATCTGCAGAACAGAGCTTGCTACATCAGCAGGATACCTGAAAGGTTGGGGCGCTGGACTAGGGCCCACTTTGCCCGTGCCTGAAAATACCTGTGTGGCACTGTAGCTGACATCCAGGTGGGAACTTTGGTCACTTCCATGAATTTTGTTGTGGGTTAATCCACTTCAGAGTCCTGTCCGCTGCGACAGACATCTTTCAGAAGGAAGAAGAAAGGGGAGAGGTGTCAATTTAAAAGAAACAGAGCCCCAACATAAAACTTCAAAGACCCAGAACACTAGTTCACATCTTGTGTCTGGAAAAGGACTATAAGTAGGGGAGTCTGAGTCCCCAAAACGTTGTCATTTGCCAGACAGCCAGACGGGGTGTGTGAAGAGGGGAAGGTCTGCCAGACTTCTGCCTAGGATCAGGACTAGGTGCCTATCCTGCTCCACTTGGAGCACAGAGCTCGGCAAAAACTCTGCCAACAGTGCAGGGCAGAGTTTACTTGAGTCCACCCCTACTTATTAGTCACATCCTACCTGACCAGGTCCATGCGTCAAAGACTACCAATTGCATACTAAGATGCTTCATCCTTTTGTTAACAGAATAGACTGCAACCTATTTAAAATGCTAATGCTGGCAATGGCAGGTCCCTCCCTATGCCTGAACCTGAAAGGCTGCATTTTTTTGTGCCTCAGTCTTGCACAGATTTTCTCTTATGTGGCCAAAGTCCCATAATATTTCAAAGGAAAAATTGCTGGTCTGTGGACCCTTGCTGCTGATCCACGTACAGCCAGAGCTCCGACAAAGCATTCACTCAATTACAGTTGCTGGGAAGATATCTCAACAGATAACTTTATATCTATTCATAAATGCAAGGCGCACATAGCAGTTCAGCCTTGCAAGTGGCAAAACAGCGCAGTGAAATGTATGTGCGTGTGGTTGGCACCTGTAATTGTATCAACATCAACAGGTTGGATCTATGCATTAACTAGTCACCGTTTTACTGTTTTCGGGTCTAAATCATATGAGCAGCAATCACTGTACTGTGAATGATGGTAAATCTGAACAGTGGCCTTATGTCTAGCACAATACACAAGTCGTGATATACCTTGGGATTCACTTTACAGGTTTCAATGTTGCCCACTTAGTACAAAGCATAAGCTGGGTTTTCTATAGTGCCAACTAAAGCTCTGTAAGTTCTGAACACCCCAACCTGGAGCACCAGTGCCTCCTCGTTCACCAAGACTGGTGTGTCTGTGAGGAAGACGAAAGCTTTGGAGGAAGCAAGGTCTAGAAGGGAGCCATGATGTTAGGAACAGGAGTCAGGCATCTAAGTGCTTTACATGGCACAGGGCATAAGACACAGTCAAGACTATGTACATGGGCACACCAGTAGGGAAGCCCACTAGTCCTGGGATGCGTTGATGGTGGACGAAGAGTTCCTTAAAGAAATGCAATTTCAGGTTCTGTCTGAAACTAAAATTCAAAGGAGTACTTTGTAGTCGCTAGGTTTACATGAGGTACGAACGTCTTTCCGCTTGTAAACGCAGCCAATAGCAGCAGTCAAGTTCTACTCCCTAGTCTTCACACAAGAAGTGTGGGTCAGAAAGGCAAAGCTGGACCCCTTAGGAACCACACCATCATTCCTAGTGTGCATCGAATGCTGATGATAACAATGACAATGTCTGTCTGTATTCAACAGACCTATCGAATAGCAGAGGCATTCCGCCTCCCTTCATGAGTTTGATGTTGTATGAGACAAATTTCCTATTCTCTAGTTTGTCCAAAAGTACATGAGGTGAGGCAGAGTGACGAGTATCTAACAATGATAGTGGCATATGGTTTCTATGTATTGTGCAGTATTTAAACTGGCAAGCCCACCTTTCATCTTTATTCCTGGTGCTTCATCTCTCTGTCCCACAGTGGCGTTTGGAAGAGTGATTGAATCCATTCCTCATATTGGCGCTAGCTCTGAAGTCGCCCTAATATGTTCCCAGAACCAGACAGCGCAGGTAGTGCTCCCAAGTGATTAAACTTGTGGCTACCATAGCGAGCAATAAACGAGGTGTAAAAACAAAAGCCGCCTCGGCAAGGAGAGATTAGATTACTTGCCATTGCTACGCCCATATGGGTGGGGTGGGGCAGCATGAAGTACCCTTCCCCAGGGTTTACTGCACTAGGAAGAAGAGTCCCTTTAACCTGACCGCGCTCACCTTAGAAATCATAAGGTAGATGCACAAACTGAAATTGGAGGATAGCATAGAAAGGCATATACAGAATTGGGCATGACTGGTTTGTACACGGAAACATGCATTTTATTGATGCCACTATGTTGGATATTGGTGTCCTACAGTTTCATCAAAGATGATAATAATTTCTCGCTTTAAAAAAAGTTCAGTTCAAGTTAATTTTAAGGAGTTGGGGCCTGCATCACACTTTAAAAAAGCAAAATTGTTACAATAGATTGAAACATATGGTTTCCTGCAATGCAACAACTCATGATAAAAGTATCAGTCAAATCTACACTCACACAAAGATAATGTACATTTTTATTGAAAAACTAGTTCAATGTATTCATGCATTCCAACTACATATGCAGTTCATAATATTTAAAGATGGCCATTCTAATCTCTCTTTTTTGACGTCATTGTATTTTTATTTTAAGTCCAAAGTAAAGACTTGCAATGTATCTTTTAAGCCAGAATATATTGGCCATCTTTGAATGACACTGATTCCAGTGTAGGGAGAAAGCAAATGTATATTAGAACATAAAGAAGCAACACTTTTTAAAAACAAATCAAAGCTTTTAGAAGTACTTTACCCAACAAATATACCAGTTGAAATGATGTGTTTAAGCCTATAATTATGTATAATAATGTGCTGTCAACTTCACTGAAAAGTAATCTAAAAATCTATAGTCGTTGCCAGAGACAGTTTTCTGTATAACTGAGCAGACACCATGTTTTTTATTTATTTTTTATTGCACTTCCCTAAAGTAAACAGGACCACAGTTAGCTGCTTTGTTTTGATGGAGGGATGGCATAATTGTAATCATTCTTCCAATGCCCGCATTCTGGGCCTGTTTACAAGTCTGGCAGTTGGAAAACCCGACAGCCTGATTGGCGGGCTTCCCACCAGACCCATTACAAGCATTCCACTGTTCTGACTGGTAGAACCCAAGGTTGCTGGTGTTCAGCCCAGTGGAAACTGTGTGGCGGCATTGGACTAGGCTCCACATGGAGCCCAGTCAAATGCTGTCACATGGGGGGGCATCCAGCACCCTCAGATTGCACTGTGCCTGACAGTGCTGAGCACGTGAGGCCTGGCACAGCTCATGCGGGGTCTCTGCCATTAAAAAGCTGGCAGATTTTGTGGCTGTAATCAGCCAGGAAGCGCTGAGTTCAGCACAGTGACAGCTGGTTACAAGCCCGACCATCAGCACCCCATCAGGATCTATGATCCTTTTGAGGATGGCGGTCTTTAGGTGGGTCTGCCCACCAAAGTTGTAATTGGGCAGTCAGACCACCTGTGAGTGTGGCGATCCTCGGACTGCCACACTCGTAACGAGGCCCTCGTTCTTCTCACTGTTCCCAAGTATTGTTGATATAAGGGACATGAGAAATTAAAGTGCTCTGGAGTCACTGGTTTCCATGACCGTCTCACGTAAATCATGTCTGGTCTGCTTGTGACTGAGATGGACCCTCAGGACCAGGAATGCTTTCTACAGAAGTTTTGGCAGAAGGAGGTGGGGAGGAAGCAGTTTCCAGGTGCTGTATTAGGGGGAGAAGCTACAGGTAAGAAGACAAGAACAAATTCCCTTGGGAGAGGCAGAGGCAAGTGAAACAACACAGATCTAGAGTGACATTCTCTTGTTGATTACAGGGCCCTGTCTTAGAGTTTTCCCACTTTCTTACACTCCTGACTCATCTACTGTTAAAATTAGGACCGGAATTCCATCGCTAGCGGAACTCCACAGAATGTAGCAAAGGCTTTAAGTATCTCCGCGGAACTCTGCAGAGCAAAACTCCACGAGTTCTGCCCACCCCTTCCCGGAGCACCAGCACTGGCCTGCTCGCCAAGACTGCTGTGCCTGTGAGGAGGAGGAAAGAGTTGAAGGGTGTAAGATCCAGAAGGGAGCTCTGACGTTAGGACTCCTAGTGCAAGGTGTGAGGAATCCATCCCCACACCGATCGGGCTGTCACCTGTGCACCACAGTGATTTGGTGACCCCATATGCCACGACGGGGCTGCCGTAGAGTGACTCAAGGAGTGTGGTGGGTGAGACCCATTCCCACATCGGACTGGCAGTAGCCTGTGTGTCAGATTACCTTGGCCACCCTGTATACCAGGAGGGACCCCTGTGGACGTCAACATTAAGCCAGCATGACCAGAGTGTGAGAACCAAAGTGGCAGTCCTGTATGCCGTGGGGGCACTAGAGATGCTGAGGCCAGGTGTCTGGATCGTCACCCGGGATTGAGAAACTGCTATGATCAAGGTTGGACCCAACCAAATTTGTGGACTAAACCAAGGGAGGCCCGAATACCAACAGGACACCACCAAAGCCCCATTGGAGCAAGAACACCATCCCCATCCCTGCCACAGGAAAAGTGACTTACAGCATTACCAATGGAGCTGGAGCAACCCTGACCATCTGAATCAACAGGTAGTGTGGCTTGAAGGAGAGCACTGGTGCCTGACATGTGCTGCTGCATGTGATTGCTCACAGTCCGACTTTGCTGATCTGGACTGGACTGGACTGCAGCTCCGAAAGATTCCCTACCGCTGGAGTAGGTAAGGTGAGAACTGGGCCTTTGGGGCCCCAGGGACATACTGGCATTGGTACTGCAAATCCCTAGACTCTAATGACTGAACTTAGTAGCAGAGTCCAAGGGAAGAACTCTTGAGTATCGCCTACTAGTTTACATTCCCTGGATGCAGCCATTGGTGAATGGGGAATCTCACCAAACCCATTGCAGTAGAGGTGGGAGGACAGGGAGTGACCTGAAAACTACTAGATCTTGAGCTCCAAAGGACTGTGATATTGCTTCTTGAATGTTGTTTACCTTTGCATGAGTAGAGTTAGAATTAAAATACTATTTTATATAAAAACAAGTCTTTGACTGGAAATTGATTTATTGCTTGCACATTGAATTATGAGTTGTGTTTACTGATTTGTATCTGAGTGTCCCCTGAAGGAGCTTTGACTACTCAAGCTTTGCAACCCAACTGAGAGTCAGGTGCAAAAGGGGGTGTCTGATCTAATTGAGTAGGATCCATAGTAGAGAGGGCCCCGGAGCATTAGGAGTAAAAGGCCTCATTCACCTTGGATGGGGCCCAGTTGCTCCTGCTGTCACGTTGGATCTCATTGTACCAATGAGGCTGCTGGAGTTGGGTGGCAGCATCAGCTGAATTGTGGGGAACTGAGTCCAGTCCCACACCATGTGACAACTATTGGCCTAATCCATTTTCAGCCAGCTTGCAGCGCCTCATCTCTGCTCAAAAGCAGGGATGATTTGTGGCAACGGGACACATGACATTGTAATTTCTCAGGGAAATAGTGGTGGATCAGAACTCATCTTTTTCTCTCAGTTACATTTGTCTCCCACATGCAAAGACAGAGAGAGGCAGGAAATGGTTCAATAAGATTTATTGAATCAGCTGTGTCTTATACAGAATAACATGAAATGCAATAATTAGAATGATGAAACATACTAGAAGGAAAATGGTGACAAGAAAAGTGAAACATCAGAAAAGTCCCACCATACTGTCACTATGCATCATATATGTGATTCCTACCTAAACTATGTTAGAGCACACCCGGGTAAGCCCTCTCCCCCATGGCCATCTGAATGAGGTTCTGTGATCTGAAAAGTGCAAAAATCATTGCAAAATAACACATGTATAATAAATAACATTTTTGCAGTGGGTAACCATACGTAGTCATTGCAAGCATACAGATGAGTAACAGGGCCAAGTAAGCCCGTGTCCTGAAATAGTTGGACACTTCATGTGAATCTGTCATCTCAATAAGGCTTTTGGTATGGTCAACTTACTCTACTCCTTATGAGGTTTGAGGAGGTTGAGGATTCCTGCACTGGGAAATGTGAAGTTTGATCAGGGTGGAGAGCCTACATTATGAAATTCATGGTGAGAATAATAAATTGATATTTCATGACATTACATTGACATGTGTACAAATACTTTGTATCCTAATGTGTTTGGTGTTGAGAAGGTAAGTGGCTAGGATGCGGATCCTTTAACTCATGTATATTGTCCATGCTACATAGGGCACACCTCTACATCAACTACATCACCATACTTATATGAATGCAACAAATGCTATTTGCTGCCTACATCAAGTGTCAATTGATACTTTGGGCCTAAGTTTATGCTGAACCCTCTTCTTTGCCATACTTACCTTTGCTAATCTGAGGCTGTTTGGACAGTTTTGGAAATTGATCTGCTCATTTCTGCTTGACTTAATAGTGTAGCAGGTGTTTCATTTCACGTACATAAGTTGGTGTTATGGGATATGTTGTCATTCAATTTGCTTGACTCTAGGTGTATCTGTCATTCATGGTTATATTAGCAATCAGTTGTGTAAGTGTTAGTTCTAGACTAAGGTAATAGGAATCACGTCTGGACAGTTGTTAGTGATGTAGGTCTTTAGATGTTGTCATGTAGAGGTTTCTAATCAGGATGTATTGTGGAATGCTATGAGCCCTTCAAGCACATTGTTTGCTGTTTCTATGCTCCCTGAGGTTGTCTGTGGATGTATCTTGTGTGCTAAGTAGGCCCCTATTGCAGTACATAGAATTGTTGTCAATGTGAAAATGAGTTAAATAGGTGGTTTCAGATACCCCAATGAATCTTTTCCTAGTATTTAGATAGATGTTTCTATGACATGCTATGTCATTTTGTGATGCACACTGTATGGGTATGCCATATGTAGTGTCTTCATCTGAGATGTTTGCCATTTTGTAAATTGTGCACAGAAGGATAAGTTAGGCATGTGATTGGAAAGCAACATGCTGTGTCGTATTTGAAGTGAGATGAGTTTACTTTCATGGAATATGACTACTGGTGATGCACTGGGCAGGTGTGGAGTAGGGGGAGGCATGATATTGTGTTGTCAGTTAACTGCATTTCCTTAGACTGATTTGATGATGGATAGTGATAATCTGTATGGGGATGGATTTTAGATGTAGCCAATCTATTTTGTGCATGATGTTTTTGAGTTTACAGCTGAATTGATGGGATGTGATGTAGTGAACAGATGGTTGGCTTATGTTGTGGGTGAGACTGAAGTCATATGGGAATGTTGGAAGTATCTTGTTGTGACATGATGTAGCCTCTGAATGGTTTCTAAATGGGGCTATATTTGATATAGACGTGTTGTTACTATTGTGCATGTTCTAATGTATGCGTGCGTGAAGAATGTGATGACCCTCTCCGACTCTCTCTCTCTTTCTGTGCATCAGCAGGTGAAGGAGATGGGACACAGCCAAGTGAGAAAGCTGCTGGCCATGGGACCCGGAGTGCTGACACCACTGACACTGAGGGACCCAGTGGCCCAGAGGGCGAGGGGAGTGCCACAGGGGAGAGACGTGATCCACGTCTTCATCATCAGAATCCTCCTCCAGTGGCCACTCCATGGCAGTGGCGGACCCATCTGGGACCACCTCAGCACCATCTCTGTCTACCATCCCCCTTACTACCACTGCCCTCCCTGTAGCCCTCCACCCAGTTGGCCGTGCCTGCTCACCAAAAATAGTGGGTGTCTCCTTTGCTGCAGGCACCTCTGCCCCTGCCCCAGTCAGCCCTGCTGCCTTCAGTGAGGAGGCTATTGACCTCATGAGATCGATCTCTGTGGGTCACTCGACCATTGTGAATGCCATCCTTGGACTGCCAACTCAGATTACAACAGAGCAATGCGTTTCTGGAGGGCATTCAATGTGCACTGGCTGGCCTACAGAGATCCTTTCAGGCTCTGGCCTCCAGACTGACGGCAGCCAGTCACCCTTTGTCTACCGTCCCCTCTCTACCTTACTCTTCCCAATCCCAAACCCCTCTTCCCCGACCCAGCCAAAGCACATAGACAGACAAGCATGCATCCACCTCAACATCCAAGAGTAGCTCAGACAAACACAAGCACCACAAGGCACACACCCCAACATTCACACAAGCAACATACACATGCACACACATCAACAGTCACAACCTGCCCTGATACCCACACCACCCCCAGCCTCACAGACATAACACCTGACACACCTGCAGACACCACACCAACATTCACAGATCCAGCCACTACACATTTCTAACCCACAGACAGCACAACAGCAGACCCTCAGCCATCCACCTCAGTCACCACATCCGTAGATACCACTATCACAGACAAGCCTACATCCAGCACATCCACAATACCTGAAGTCACCACCCCAACAAACACTCACCCACCCACCAAGGCATCTCCTAGCACCTCTCACCCCCCTCCTCCCTAGACACATAAACACCCACACTCACCCATCCAACAGACACCTATCACCCACAAGCATACCTTGCACAGAAATGCACCCAAGACATCCACAACAACATCTCTTACAACCACTCCCTGTCCCTCCACACCCAAACCCTTTTGCTATGACCGTCCCCGTGGATCTAAGAAAGTTTTCCTTTCAGAGTTTGCCCTTTTCCCTACCCCTCTCCCACCCTCCTGATACCCCTAAACTTTCAGTGTCCCTCCCCAAGTACGTCCCTTCCACCTCCAACACTGCCCCTGCCCCACTGCAAGCTCCCATGCCCCACACCATGCCAAGAAGTCTACCACTCCACCTAAAAGTCAGCCCTCCCCTAAACCTAAGGCCAGACACAAACCCCCCTCTCAAGCCTGATCCCAAAGACCCCCCTCCAAAACCCAACCTCACCCTCCTATCCCCCCAGATAACTCCTGAGGTGTCTGTCTGCCCCTTTGATGCCCCTTCCTGTGGAGGTTACATCACAGATTCAAGTTTGGGGCATACGTCTGTGCACTGTGTGCATGCAGCATGTCTGCATTGTGGACTGGCCTTTGGCCTTTGTTGTGCATATATTGTTCACTTACAATAATTACTTGAACCAACCAGTGGTTGGTGTCCAGGTTACATCTTTGTCATGCATTTTTTTTTACCTATTATGGAGTTGTTCCTGGCTGACTCTAGTTGTATGTATAAATGTGTTTGTGTTCTGCTTGCACTACGTGTGTTGTTTGTGCTGTGTGTGTGTGGTTGTGTTCGGTGTTTTTGTGCAAAAGTGGTTGGGTATGTGTTGTGCCATTGATATATGGACATTTATGTGTTGAAGGGATAAGTTGTGTTGGTATTGTGTGTTGCTGATGTGCTGATGTGTTTGTTGGTGTGTTGTGTGGCTTTGTATGCATTGAGTGTGTGAACGTTATGTGCATGAAATGCTGGACATGGGGGGGCATATTTATACTCCGTTTGCGCCGAATGTGCGTCAAAAATGTTGACGCACTTTCAGCGCAAACGTTGCCCCATATTTAAACCCTGACGCCCGATCCGGCGCACAAGGAAAATGGCGCTATGTGTGCCAGTTTTTGGAAGCGGCACCCCGCCCTGCGTTAATGACATGCAGGGTAGGCGTTCCCGTCCAAAAACCGACGCACATAGCGGTGCGTCGTATTTATGCATCCGGGCAAAAATCACTCCCGCGCGGCAGGCGGCGCAAAAAAATCACGCAAAGCACGAATATCGTGAAATTTTAACGCCTGGGTCAGGGCAGGCGTTAAAATGGGGCAAACACACCTGTACTTAATCAGAACACACAGAACAAACAACAGAGCAGCAGAGCAGCAACAGGGAGACATGAGGTGCTTTTTCTTCAGCGTGCACGTAGACGCAGAGCCCTGCAGCAACAACAGAAGCTACAACAACAACAGCAGGGACCCCAAAGACAGCGCAGAAGGCAGGAGAGGATATTCCGCCCAAGAACAACCCTGCATGGCCTCAGGGAACGAGACATCATCCAGAGGTACTGGTTGAACTGGCAGGCCATTCAGCAGCTGCTGACAAATATTGAACAGCAATTGGCCCCCACTTTAGTGACTCCACGTACTATCCCAACAGAAACAAAGCTGCTTGCCGTACTTCACCTGCTGGCAAGTGGCTTGTTTCAGACAACTGGTGCCCTGGTTGGTGGAATCTCACAACCATCTTTCTCCGCATTCCTGCCTAAAGTACTGGATGCCATCATTGGTCTGACACCCCGCCACATCTGCTTCCCTAACACAGTGCAGAAGCAGCAGGAAACTAAACAGGGGTTCTACGCCAACAGTGGCTTTCCGCACGTCCTTGGTGCAATCGACTGCACACACGTACGCCTTGTGCCACCTGCTGCGAGTGAACACCTCTACCGCAACAGGAAGCACACACATTCCATCAACGTGCAGGCCATAGTCGATCACCAAGGACTGATCAGCAACATTGTGGCTAAATATCCTGGGAGTGTACATGACGCATTCATCTTCCGTCACTGCACCATCAACCAACACTTCCAGGATGGACGGTATGGCAATGGACTACTTGTTGGTAAGGACAAAAATCTACTTATATACTCACTGCACAGAAACCCTCTAGGATAAACAACCCATACACCACAATAGCAACACCTAGACAGGAACACACTGAGGTACTCACATCACTAGCCATGTTTCACAAGTCACCATTGAACCTCTCACACATTGGAATTTACTCTACAGCTTAGTGTGAAGACATTCATGACTGTGGTTGCCTAAATGTCACCTTGCAAATTGGAAGGCTCACAATAACCTGTACACTAATACAATGCATAAGTTTTAAGGGATGGGATGGCCTGGGTATGTTAATATGAACGTTTCTAATACACTTTCATGTTTCAACTCTGCATGGAACTATCATCACACAATGCAAGGGAGGGCACACTGTACTTGAGAAACCAATACATCCTGCTGACAAACAGTTAGCCAACAAACACTTGCTCAGCCAAGGAAAAAAAACAATGCCAAAGTTTCCACCAACAGCCATAGGTTGTCACATTAGTACACAAAATAGTCACAGACAACACAACACAACTACTTCCATCAAAGATACGTACAACAGTGCCTCCTACATCAAATTGATACCATTCTGTGTTTCTCTTTCAGCTGATCAGGGGTATGGCATCCAGCCTTGGATAATGACACCATATGGGAACCCAAATACTGCTGCTGAGCGGGCATACAATGACGCCCACAAGAGGACACGCAGCATTGTGGAGCGGACCTTTGGGATCCTAAAGTCAAGGTTCCGCTGCCTTGACATCACTGGCGGTAGCCTACTCTATTCCCCAGAGATGGTCTGTAAGATCATACTCACTTGTGCCATATTACACAATATTTGTGTAAAAAGGAACATTCCCCTCCTTGAACCGGACCCAGACATGCCTGAGGATGATGATGAGGAGGATGCTGGCCTGCAACAGGAGGGGGAACAACCTAACACGGCAGCAGGAGTGCGTAGGCGCCAACAGCTTGTCAACAATTTTTTTACTTAAGTTATTATAATCACTTGTATTCCACACTTGTAAATAAACACAGATAACAAACACCACATCATGCTTTGGCCTATTCATTTCTGACCACCTTTAGTTTGAAATTGCTGAAGATGAATGTCGTCTCATTGAGCAAGAATGCTATAACATTCATCACACCAAAAATAAACATCACAACTGTATGCACAGAGGGTAGGATGTGACATGATACATTACCATACACAGAGCCCAACAAGAGTACAAATGTGACAATTACACATGCCGGATCCAAACAACTGAAACAGTCTCTCATCCAGCCCAAAATTGGAGATCATTTGAAAGTCACATCACACGTGTTCAGAGACAGGGTGGGACCATCCATGTGTACGTGACCATGTCATCAATGGCTTCTCTCAAGTGTGTGATATGAGCAATACACAATTGCTACAACATCAGCTGCCACTAACTCAGGAGGAGACCTTGAAGTTACAGTGACAACATACACCCAGACAGGTGATAGTGGATCCACATTCCCACACACATGTACACATATGTCATACAATCAACCTAATATTTGAAAGTAGTCCATCACAGTTGTGTCCCAGTTTGAACCTAGCAGGAAGATTGTATCATGACACTAAACCAGATTATGCAGAAAGGGACACAGACAACCAAAAAATTATTCTCATTATCACATCGGGAACGCTGAGAGTCTTGCAAACATAGTCATAGGAAAATGGTATGCAAGTTAGCTCCAATTCATCATTACTGCAAACGTCAAATGGGCTAATGAGATGAATGAATGGTCAACAGTCATTCATACCATATGGCCTTACATTAGCCCGCAGCTGCAGGTTTGCCATGATATAATAAATATACTCCATGGATACAGTAGCTATTCTGGATGTTCAAATCCTAGGGTGCTGGGGGCCTAAGTCCACCTCTACCGCCCCCAAAACATACAAGAATCATGTACTTGTGAACTAAACACATGCATAAGGCACATGTGTGGCCTCCATGTCACAAGTCCAACACAAATCTGAAACACAAAATCATAATGGGACATGGTCAGCCCCATAAAAACTGAAAGTGACTCTCCCACTCCCTGTTAGGACTACAGATAAAAGCATCACCATCATAAATGTGGACACATTTTGGAGACGGAATACATAATGGTATCCCATCCATCATTTCAAAATAGCCATCAGCAATTACACCAAATATGTTGTCAAATATGGTCAATACATTAGTTAACGTATCCCAAACATTACAGTGTGAATGCCTTCTATACATAAAACAACGGACATGTGTCATATACAAACACAAATGTGTATCACATCGCACCGTTTGACCATGACAAATCACCTTTCCAAAGGTAAAAACATGAAGACATAAGGATAAATTTGCTCCATATTCTACGCATACAGCATGGCCGTCATAATTTGTTCACGTACATGAGTGCACACAATGCAGAGTCAAATACAAATGTATCCAAAAGTGTATTAATCTTTCGCCTTCAAAGTATAATTTACATCCACAATATTTTTGACTCAGCATCATGTGCACTGCTGTATGTGTAAAAAAAATGACGCCCATGATGTATGCGTGGTAAAATTTACGCTACATGGACAATATGTTGGTCATCTCATGTACATTAAAAATTATTAATATTCATATCATATTTTTTGACTCTGCATCATGTGCACTACAGTACGTGTAAAAAAAAATGACGCCCATGATGTATGCGTGGTAAAATTGACGCTACATGGACAATATGTTGGTCATCTCCTGTACATTAAAAATTATTAATATTCATATAATATTTTTTGACTCTGCATCATGTGCACTACTGTACGTGTAAAAAAAATGACGCCCATGATGTATGCGTGGTAAAATTGACGCTACATGGACAATATGTTGGTCATCTCATGTACATTAAAAATTATTAATATTCATATCATATTTTTTGACTCGGCATCATGTGCACTACTGTACGTGGAAAAAAAAATGACGCCCATGATGTATGCGTGGTAAAATTGACGCTACATGGACAATATGTTGGTCATCTCATGTACATTAAAAATTATTAATATTCATATCATATTTTTTGACTCGGCATCATGTGCACTGTAATGCGTCAAAAAAAATGACGCACAACTGTGTATGCGTGAAAATATGACGCATAACGGGGAAAAAAAACGGCGGCCATTTTATGCAGGAAGTGATGTAATAGGATATCCTGTTTACCAAATCTGTACTGGGAGTTAACTTTCACTTTCACTTTGCAGTCTCAGATTGATCTAGACTGTGTGGTTGTGTGAAAGGTGTTGTCCTGTTTTTTACTGCTTTAGTGTCCTGTGTGCCTTGTATTTTGTCTTAGTGTCAATCTATTATTGTTGTATAACATTGTCTCAGTCTGTTTAGTGTTATTTTGTCTATACCTGTGATAGTTTGCATTGTCTGTGGGAGTCTGTTGTGGGTAGCATAGTTTGGGGGGTTAGTTGGGCTATTTTTCTCCTTCTTTTTCTTTCACACCTCTACCTTTCCCCATTTCCCACTTTTACTTCCATATTTTTTTTGTCCATTTTTAGTCCTCTCAATATGTCAGGTAGGCCTCACCTGTCCAGGATGGGTGAAGACGAATTGGGGGGGTTCATATGGCTAGTAAGCCATTTCCTCCCACTAATGCTGGAAGCGGGGGGCCGTGTGATACAGGGGTATCACACTGAGGCGAGGAAAATCCGGTGGGAGAAGGTGCGCCATCACCTGGTCCGGGTCTACGGGAGTCAGCGAAATGTCCACCAACTCAAGCACCGTTTTGCAGATCTGATCACCAGGGAACAGGACCTGCTGGACCACCTGGGACTCCGGATTGGTGGCCATGTTGGTGAGTACAAATCAATTAAATGGGAATGATAGAAATCTGTGTGTGAACATGTGATGATTGTTAGCCAATCTGCAAAATAAGTAGCTGACTGTGTGTAATGCTAGGGAAACCGAAGCCCATGGTTATACACATAAATCCCCATTTTTGAAACACATGTACACGCAATAACGGCATTAAAATCCAACATCTATTTGTATTTTGCTAAGTCGCCCCCTCTCTGCGTCACAAAATGTTGCAAATGCTGCGCTACAAAGGTATACATATGTGTCCTAATGTGTATTTGTTGCAGAATGTGTATGAAGACCTATGCTACCAGTCTGATGGCTCATTTTTGCAACACATACCAGATGCCTGTAGCTGCATATAATGTAGTGTTGCATTTGTGTCAGAAAAGCAACACGTGAACTGCTCTATTTGTACTCTACTGGTCATAATGGCCAGTGAGTACGTCATGTAGAAACAACATACCTACATATGTAGACCCCATAGCTAGACAGAAAATTGGAAACACATGATGATGCTATACATGTGTGTTGCCTTCACGTCACATGAAGTTAGTCATGTTGTTCACACATATGTCACATGTGTGTCTGGTTGCTGTGTGTTGAACCTGTCCACATAGGCTGTTTGATTGTGAGTGGTCATGCAGTCCTCATGGAACCAGTTTTGGAATGTCTCTCTGGGATGCACATGCTGAGATGTATGGATAACATTATTGTTGGGGCATACTAATGGAGGATTAGCTTGGACGACACATGACTGTCCTGGCCACTGCATGAGTGTAGTAGGGTGTGACATTGGAGCAGGAGACTCATCCAATGATGATGTTGAATACAAAGTCATCCATGCAGGATGAGCATGTGTGAAAGTCTATCATTACCATGTCATATTCACACAGTGTCATTGTAACAGAAATTATTTGTCCGTTCACCCAGTCTGAGTATAATCTTTGTTTTATGCTTTACAGGTGGACCAGCCCCGTACACCGTGGGAGAGGTGGCCCATTTTGACGACCCCGATACCTACAGTGAGTGTCGCCTGAGTGCTATTTTCATTGTTTGGTAATGAAGCATGATGGATTACTGTGTGTTCAAGAGAATTCATGATTTGATGTGCTGGCCGTTCATTGGCTTTGTTGTTTTAGTGTGATATCAAATTTGAATTATGTTTCTGTAAAGCAATACCTAGTCATCTCTCAGATTGAGGGGCTGTAGCCCATTCAATTAGGGCGGCAATTGGGAATGGTATGACTCATTTGGAATACACTGGTCAATGTTAGACTTGGTCAGGGACTTGCCATCAACTGAGTCTGCATATCAGACTGACAGTCTCCCAGATAGCTTAGGCACATGGCTTTGATGACAAGTGTTTCTTCCTAGTTGAGGATGGACTGTGTACACTGTAGGTCGGATCTTCCGGGGGCATGTATTTCCACAAGGTGAACTCGAAGTGTGTGTGACTTGAGTGCAATGGCCTAGGTGTTCAGTTGAATCATGTGAATGGGTGTTCTACCTCCTCTGTGTGTGTTGTAAAACATGCCTCACTAATCGTATGTTATGTTGGGCTAAGTCATATCATTTTGACATGTGTGGACCTGGGATGTGACAAGGTTGGGCTGACTACAACGTGTTGCTAGCCCTTCATAGGTGTTGTGTGTGAAGGCACATACTTGTTGAACTTTCTGTACACTCCTGGGTGTGCATTGAACATGGGATTGTTGGTTGTTCTTCCCACACCACCCACAAAGACTGGGATGTTACTGTGAAACAGGGTACCTAGGACTGTAGCAACCAGTATGTTACACGTACTTAACACCTTTTGTGACTTGAGTTAGTACCTAGGGCCAGAGGGAGAAAAATGTCTACACGTTGCAAATGGCATAAATATATATTTGTGATTTGCAAACATCTGTTTCCGATTCCAAAATGTATTTGGTGGTCATGTACATATTAGGAAAATGCTTTTCAAAATGCAAATAATAAAGGGGTTTACCATACCTACTTGCAAATCACAGCGGTAGGCAATCCCATTTGCAACCGAGTACGTGGTTGCAAAGTGAGTAGCTGTTATCATCCACTTGAAGTGGATGGTAACCAACTTGCTGACTGGAAGGGGTCCTCATTGTAAACCTTCACCTTTGTGAGTGGACCAAAATAATCCTGCGCAAAACAGCCAGTGGTCTAAGGGACCAATAATTACCGTGAAAATTTCCAAGTTGAATTGTTGTGATTTTTAACTAACTGCAGCTCATTTTCCTTTCAGGTAAACGGCCTACACTTGGGGAAAAATAACTTGCTTTATTTAAAAGCAGTCACGTCTATGGAGTTCTGCTGGTCCCAGCAGGCCTCCATCCCCGTGAGTGCCCATAGTTGCTAAGGTGGGGCAACTTGGAACCCACATCATTGATGTTCATGAGGTGGGTTTTAGGGACCCCATAGCGACTCGCAGACGGTGTCAGAGACACCGTTCTGCTTTGCAAATTGCTAGTTGATTTTTCAAAATTCCTACATCTGACCCCTAGTGTGGACATATGATTCTGGGCCAGGGGTTCAATCTTAGCACACAACTAATTCCAAATGCCATTGAGTGAGGAGTGTGGTTGTTATCACATAGAATGACATATGTAGTGAAGTCAGTATGCGGAAGAGCTGGTGCCATAATGTCTCATGCCTTAGGTATGATTTGGATGAGTAGTTTAGGGTGATGTCATCCATCATGTAGAGACATGGATATGCTAGGTGTGATATGCCCTAAGGTATGCATGATTCACATGTACTTCCTCTGAGCCTTTCCGTGAACTATGTTGTAACAATTGCTGCAAACAATAGGTTTCTAGTAATGGACAAATGACCCATTGTGGTATTCAACCCACTGTAAATTCAATGCTCAATATTTCCCTTTTCTCTTCACAGCTGCAAACCTGAGTGCCGCAGAGCGCAACCATTTCGAGCGCTGTGCAATGAGGTACAGGCACATCCTGCAGGTGCAGTGTGGGTATCGGAGGATGGCCTGCAGATATAATTCGGATCGGGCCTCCGGGGCATGGTATGCCACACCACAGGCTCCCCCAACGGTGCCACCAACAACCACCGCCACTACATCCACCAGGTCTGCCCAAGGGGACCCAGCAACGGACCAGGCATCTTCCTCCAGAGCTGGACCCAGCCGTGTGTTGGGAGCAGGGCTGTCCCGTGGCCACTCCACTCCAGCAACAACATCCACCTCCACCGGCACGCAGACCAGCACTGACCCTCCTATCGACCCTGCAGCCTTCCAGGCATTGTCCAGAAAATTGGACACGTTGATTCGCAAGGTTGACAACCTGACGGAGGACATGAATGAGGTCAAGAAGAAGGTGCGCTCCATCCGGCGCACACTACGGAGGGCAAATCTGTGGTCATTTTGCCCTCCTGAACTTTTACCCCTCCCCTCTCACCTCTTTCCTTTTTCATACTGTTAGTTGGGTTTGGGGGGTTAGTTATAGGATAAGTATAGGTAATTAGCTTAGTTAGTGTTAGGTAAGAGGGTGGGGGGTCCTTTTTCTTTCTATCTAATATTTTTGTGTGGGTGGGTGGGTGGAGGGCAATGTTGGGATTCCTGTTTAAATAAAAAATAAAAAAATAAAAATAATAAAAAAAGAATTAATAAAAGAAAAATACAAAAAAATATATGTTTGTTTAGGATAGTATGTGTGTAGGTTAGTAAGTTTTGTCCTGCATGTGTCTTGTCTCTTAATGGTGGGTGGGGGGTTGATGTTTAGATTGTTTCGTTACATGTGTAGAGTAAGTTTAGCTTAGGTTAGTTAGGGACAGTTGTGGGTTAATAGTAGTCAGGTTAGATTAGTGTAGGTTTACCTTTCCCTTAGTTGCCTCTTTTATTACTACTTTGAAATAAAAAATGTGTTAACCCTTTACCTGATGCGTTAGGTGCTACCTTTTCATGGCCTTGACATCAGTGTAGCAGAAAGTTTTAGTATGACATTTGTGTTCCATGCTCGCTATCCCCAGGCTAATGAGGTTTAAGATGCCAGCTACCCGTGTGCTAACTTGGTAAGTATCCACCATGTGGGAGAGCCACCATTGGTAGTGTGCATTGATCATCAAGGTTTGGGGTTGGTATGTATCCTACTTCACAAAGAGTGATTCCAGACTTGTTATTGTAGGTAAATAGATAGGTCGGACAGCATTGTGAAGTTCAGGGAGAGCTTTGTAGATGAGGATTTGTTCACACTCTTGTCTTGTTGCTGTCATTGCTGACCTACATCATGTGTGTACTGATTCAGCATGACTTTCCTTCATGGAAGTATACGCCGTAAGGGTGATTGATGCAGTGTAATTTGTTTATCATTCCTTTCATTTTACTGCATAATTTCTAATTTTAGTATTGCATGGTGCCTACATTTCTCAGCCACCATTAGTTGTCTAGAATAGCTATAGATGGTGCATCATTCTGTCCAACACAGCATGATTGTGTGTGCTTAGTCCCTTCATCAGTTATTTTACTCAGTATAGTAAAGCTAGGATGCAATCCTGGCCACTGCACAGATGTTTCAGTATACATGAAATCAGGACAGTAGTATAGAGAATCGACATGGTTGCCACACAGCCACTTTGGAGTTATGTACTGCACAGTTGAAGTGTGAAATGACACAGAGACACAATAGGTGTGCAAGTGATATTTATTTTTAGGTGGTGTAATGCAAAATGTCCATTCACAATGTTAGCTGAGTCCGTTCTGGTGCATTCTTACATGGTGATCCTACAGACGGGGTGTGGATGATGCTCCTGACATGCTGGGGTGATGTCACAGACAGTGCAGATGAACAGGAATTGCCAAATAGTAGGAGGGAAACATTCACTGGCAATGGGGACAAGTCTTACAGTGGATTGCCGAACAGTCATTGAGGGTAGTTGTAGTGAGACTGGCATGTGTCAAAACGTAGGACCTTGGTCAGAGTAGGCCATGGTGCAGGGACTAGGGCTTCCGGGTACTCTTGCGTGTGAATGTTATCTGTTCCATGTCTTCTTCTTCTGATGTGTGTGTTGCCTGGTGTATCTTTGTTGTTGTTGGTTGTGAAGGGGCAACACACACCTCAGTGTTAGAAGACATGGAGGCAGACATCCCGGGGGCTGATCCCTGTCGAGTAATGAAGGGCAGTACTGCAGCAAGGAGGGCCTGCTGGTTTTTCAGAATGGCAGCCACATCCCGATGGTAGGCAGCCAGGTCGGCCCTGAGGGGTTCTATGTTGCATTCGTGCACACGTTGACTGGCTTGCAGTTGGAGTTGTTGTGTCAACTGGATGACAGCTGTGCAGATTTCCTTATGTGTTTTTAAAAGTTCCTCCAAGAGCGATGTTCTGGCTTGCATTGCAGCTGCCTGATCAGCAGTTGACAACATGCACGAACACAGCCCCTCAAGGCTGGCTGCCATAGTTTGCATCCCCACCCGCACCTCCTTGGCCAGCTCCCGCTGGACCCCAACGACAGTTCTTTCGAAGCTGGTGCCAGTGTCGTCAGAGTCCTCAGCTGTGTTGGAGCTGGCAGGTCTTACAATTGGGGTGGCGGGTGGTTCTACTGTGGTGGCTGCTTCTTCTGTGCTCCTCCTTGTGACTGAAGGTGGGGTTTGGAGGCTTTCAAGGACCATGTCAATGGTCTCTTGTGGGAGGTTGATGGTCTCGTCATCCATGTCATCAGGGAACTCATGGACAGGCATATCAGCAGGAGATCCGTGTTCCTCTGCAATGAAACAGGGTACAATTAGTGTGTCTGTGTTGTGACAATTTTGCACTAAGATACAAGCCTTTGGATGCCTTAACTTTGTACTCTGTGTTTGTCTAGGTATCTGCTGTCCGTCATAGGGCATTGTTGTAGGCCTATGGCCCACCTGTGTGTCACATGTATGATATGGATCTTTCAGACATGTCTGCCAGGTCGCCTCTAGGTGTTGCTTTGTAATTATTTAGGAATAGGCGTTTTTTTGTCCTACTCCTCACTCGGTGTTTCACTATTGTTATGGAGGGACATTTTGTTGGGTGGGCTCTCATTATCCTACATGTGATTCTTGGCTTTCTAGGCAGCAGGATAGGTAATGGTGTGGGGGACTAAGTTTGACCCACTTGTAAATAACTCTGTCACCCAGATATTCAATTTAGCTCAGACTAACTAGCAGTGCCTCTGGTCTCCCACATCAAAGGAATGTTTAGACATCCGAGCGCATGACATCTTTGGAACTTCTCAGGGAAGTGGTGGTCACTCAGGTCCTACACATTTCTATCTTTTCCGGTATGTTCCCATACACAAATGACAAAGACAGTATTTGTTTGATATGAAGTTTCATTGTACAACTGACTTGTAGGAATTTAGGTGTGAGCCCCAATAACCCAAACAATACACACTGTTAGAATTGAAATAGTCCGCAGGAGAGTAATACATTAGTACACAGCTATCATGGTGCCTAACAGTTTCTACTCTCCCTCTGCTTGTTCTATGTATAGCACAGCATGTTAAGTTTGGAGCTTGCCTGTCTGAATCACAGGGGAGACATCATCCCTCATATCAGAGGAATGGGCTGGGATCTGGTTGTGCATCAGCAGCAAGGCAGGCAGCATCTAGTTGTGATTTTCTGTTTGGAAACTCCCCCATGCGTGTCTTGGGACGAGGAAGTGAATTTAAAAGACATATGTCATGGTGATGACAAAGTTTCCCTACGCAGGAATGCCAAACCTTAACCCCTACCACATCTATCAGCAACGTACCAGACGGTATCCTTGACTGGGGCACAGAGTGAATATGTTCTGGCAAACTCCATTGCAGAAGTAGGCAAAACAGGGTGATTTGACTAATTGACAACACCTTAGGACTGACTATTTGCTACATTAACTGATAGGAAGGGCAATGAGAATCATTTAGTGCAAAGTGCTCTGAGGCACTTAGATGTGAGCAAATGAGTATAAGTACATTCAGGGTAAGATGCACAAAGGCCTCCAACCTGAGGCTAATGCGCAAAGTATACGTTTCACTTGCCACACTACACTTTGACTGACTGTGGGTGTTGTGACTGCCCTGCCAGCACACTTGACTCTCAGGCCCTGCCCCATACACTTTTTATTCACATTGCATGATCTGTACATGTTACGTGGCATTACCTATGCATGTCAATGTTAGGATGTGGTATGGATGTAAACATTGTTGATGTTTGTATATAATGGGGTATCATGTGTGTCTTACTGGATTGGCTTGTTTATCGTATGAATGTCCTATTTTTTTCTAAGACTGTGCAGATGTTTTTCAGTGACCAGTTGCCTGTGTCCCCTCCTCAATGTTGTTGTCTGAGCAGTATGACATTAGTGATGTAGCCTTGTTAGGCAGGCACGTGAGGGACCCTGACGTATGCAGCATGTGTGTGTCGTTAGTGCTGTGTGGCTCCTATTGCTGTTTACTTAGGCTTATGTATGTGTCAGTTATGGACATTCGGCATTTGAGTGTACTTGTACCTTTGTCTTATTTCTAGGAGTTATTGCAGATGTCATCCTCACCCCCTAATTTAGGTATGTATGTTCCAGGGTGGGGTTCCTGCCATTTGGTACTATAGCTGCACAGAGATGAGAGGTGTTATTGTCAACTGTGGTGGCAGTTAAGTTGCAGTTGTTGTATTTGCTACTGCATTACAGGTAGGGACCTAGTTGATGGGGAATAGATTTTGCAATACAAGTGCCTGGATGTGGATTTGAGGTAGTGTCCTTCCCACCTGTCACTGCTTTCCCTTGGCTCTCTTGTTGTAATTACAGGATGTCCCCGTGGGACTGTTGTTGTTGCTGTATTTTGTCGTGCCCCAGCTTCGGTCAGTACTGGGCATGCCCCCCTGCCGTGCCCCTTTCCCCATGCCACTTCATATATGTGCTGACTTACATGCATTGTGTAGTAGGTATCCCCCCCTGCTTACAGTCCCCATTATTGCATTTTAATTCCCCATGCGACTTACCCTGCATGTGCGTAGTGTCGTGGTAGTCTGCGCTGTCCAGTCCTTGAATCCCTGTGACAATCTCCTCCGGGATGACGGCTGCAACCATCTCCTCCATGTGGTCCAGGGCCTCCTGTTGTGCTGGACTCCCCCCTCCAGTCTGCATTGCTGCCTTCCTGTTCCTGGCCATTTTCTCTTTGGTCCTACGTTTGCAGTCATGCCAGCGTTTCTTACACTCGGTGACTGTCCGGCGTTTTTCAGCCACACTGTTAATCTTGTCCACAATTTGTTTCCAGATGGCCTCTCTCCTACTGAGTGGCAATTTAGAGGTGATGAAAAGTTGGTGCTGGTGTTCCGTCACCTCTTTCACCAGGATTTCCTGCTCCTCTGCACTGAAGCGACACTTTCTTTTTTTTTTTTAAATGTCCTGGTTCCTGTATGCTTCCTCCTGGCTGGTTCCTGGTCTGCTCTCATCCTCCTGGGGTCTGTTGGGGCATCTAGGATCCATTTTGGGTCTCCTCTCCTGAAAGGGCAGTTTTCGCGCAAAAATTTAACGCAATAGCGTGAAAAAAAACGGCGTTTTCACGATTGCGCTGTCGTAAATCGACCCCCAGTGATGTGCGTCGCATTTACGTTGGTTTCCTTTACGACAGACCAACGCTGTGTGCGTCACGAAATACTGACTCCCACCTGTTGGTTGCGCCGCCGTACGTCAAAGTATAAATTTGACGCCCGCATGGCGCTTCCAAATGGCGTTAGACGGCGCAAATTTTTTTGACGCAAAACTGTGTTAGCGCAGTTTTGCGTCAAAAAGTATAAATATGGCCCGGAGTTCCTTGTAGGTCTATCGGTAAGTAGCTTGATTGTGTATTTGTATGTGTTTTTTGCATTTTGGTGTTATGGTACGAAGTCTGTGTGATGGGTCCCTTGATAGTGTACCTTGTGTGTCCCTGTCAAGTGATTGTAGTTCGTGAGAATGTATTGTTTTTGTAACATGTTGTGGTGTTGTGTGGCAGTGTGTGAGTGTGGGCCTGTGCGATGTTTCCGTGTGTACCTGTGTGTGTTTGTGACATTTGTGTGTGTGTGGTGGTTGTGGCGTATTTGTTGTGTATATGTGAGTGTGTGTGTGGCTGGCTGTGAGTGTGCGTGTTGTTGTGCAGTTATGTGTAAGTGTCACCCTCACACCCACATCTTAAATGTATGTTATGTGTGTGTGTACGAAAATTGACAATATACAACAGTAACAGGTAAGAGTGTGTACTTACGGTTGCTGTTTTGGTCATCGTCACAGATTCTGTAGTTGTTGGGTGAGGTGGAGCACCGGGAAGATAAGTAGTTCTGGTTCCATGGAGGCTTCGGACGAGCATGGCTTCCTGAAGGTGAGTGTCTCTTTTTATACAGCTGGTTTCTGCCTTGGGTTCCCACTGTGGTGCAACCACAGCGGAAACCTTGGCGGTGTGCAACCTCGTAATCTGTCTGATGGAAACATGGTTTCCACTGGCCTGTAGGTGACTACTGTCATTCGTGGCGTCAAGACCGCACTGACTGTGCCAGCGGTGCTTTGGCTGTATTCTGTTGTGAATACCGTCATAATCATAATATGGTGGACTTCTCCATCAGCCTGTTGGCGGTGTGACCACCACCGACAACATGACGGTCCTGGGACCGCAAAACTCATAATGAGACCCTTAGTCAGGAGATTTTTATTTTTTATCTGAGGACTCTGTTTCTGAGATTCTTAGGGTTACCTATCCTCAAGGGAGATCCCCATTTCAAGCCCTTTCATTTTCAAAAGATGTCTGCTGATTTATACCTGAGAATACTTTCCATCATAAGAATTTCTTTATTGCTTATGTACAAAGCTTCCTGTTCTGTATTTGGATTCAAAACTGACACCTTTTTTCTTTGCTTGGTTATGAAATTGCTATTCTAATCCTTAGATTAGGGAAATTCCTTGAAGGAACATGCTTGCTGTATCATATCATATTTGTAATCGTCACTAATGTGGTATTTTACCTTCTTTTGAAATATCGACTAATGGATTATTTGAACCTGTAATAATGACAATTAAAGATTCATATTTACTGAAAAAAAACAAATTCAATTGTATTAGAATTGTTAATAAACTCCTTTAATTTACACCAACTCTCTTCATTGATCATTGTGGAACTCTAAATGGACTTCACTGTTCATGGTGTTTCATGTATATGATTGCTCTTTTTAATTTTTAATTTCTCCTTGACGACGAACAAAGATTCATAATCCAGTGGTGGGGTTTATGTAATGATGACACGCGATGACTGAGATACAGAGATCCCTGTGCTGTCAGTAGCATGAACCAGATTGGAGCAGCAGGTTCTAGTCAGACTAACATACCCTGGGGTTCTACGAGCATGGATTTAGGCAGAGCATCAGGTACATTAGGAGAGAAGTAGGTATTGTGGCTCAGAAGCACTTATACTAAAATTCATGTCGTTTTTCAAAACTGTAATGGGAAAATGTGTAAAATTACACTTTCGGCGCAAAATGCGGTGTATTTGTATACCATGTGACTTTTTCACAGGTGGGAACACGTGAAATAACGACTGGTGACTAGTTTGAGCAGAACATTTCTCTTGGCAAGATTTTCCGTGAGAATGAGTTGCCTCTGTGCAATATGTGAAATTGTGTAACGTAAAAGTTTGAGAAATTTTACAAATTTCACCTGCATAGTTCACATTTTGCACAGGTCTAGCTAGGCAAGTAAGCAGCTGCAAGGGCAGGGCAGCTGGTACTATGTTTAAAGAAGTTGCTAGTAGTACCAGAAACAGATTGACTATCACAGAGAACCTTTTCCATTGAGACAATACATAACATTATGGTATTAGCTCTGTGCACGTTTTTCCGATATTTACCGACAGCGTCATTAAAAGAATTACTGTCGCTCAGTAAATACTCTTTTTCGTTTGTACTGCTGATCCTTTACCCAGTTCCAGACTTACTCAGCAGGTAAAACAAAAATAGTTGCATACCAGCAACCGAGCATGCTTTCAAGCTCATTGCAGACAATAAAGAAAAATGCCACTCATGACCGGTACAGTAAAAAGACCCTGCAGCATCCCCACCCAGCAGCACTGTAGCCAATTAAATATCAGAGCGCTCACCAGCCTGCTGTCTGTAGTTCCGGTCCACTCCCCTGGGCTAGGCTAAGAGAAATCCCTTCCTTAGCCACTTCCTTAACAGTAAATGAAAATCTAATGCTGTATTGTTCTCTTTATCCTCCCTGTGACCTGATCTTCAAAATATTTATGCAAGATGCCCACTTCATTGCTAATCCAAGACTTGATGTAGCAGGCCCTCTGTGTACCTTACTGTTCTATGCCATCAATAAATCTTCATATCTCGTGCTTGCTCCTGCAGCTTTTTCCATTGCTATTCTTGCTACACAATTCACATCAGACCTACTGTAGACTCGGGACCATATTTATGTAGAGTTTGCACCACGCAATTTGGTGCATGCGGGACACAAATCTTAAGTAAGATTTATGAAGCCATGCAAGGCCACCTTACATGGCCCTGAGTGGCTTCATAAATCAAGAGTAAATTGCTGCATTGCATTACTCTACACTAGGGAGGTAGATTTTAATGCATTCTCAGATTTACCAGAACTAGTAGACCTGGGAATTCACCAAAAACCTAGGCCTCCCCAGATAAGGCGTAGCAAAGAGAAATATCTTTATTTCTCCTCATCCTTACGTCTTTCTATGTGTGTTGTTTTCAGCACCATACATAGAAAGAGGAACACGCCTCAGAGGATCCCTGTGTGTGACGCAGGCACTCTTGCACAACAGTGCAAGGATGCTTGCATTGGCGCTAGGCAGCCAAAAGGGCACCAGCGCAGCTGAAAAGGCAGGAATGTTCCATATTCTTTTAAATACTGCACATTCCTTCCTTTTCTCTCTCATGCAGTGCAGTACAGCAAGGTGATTTGCTGCACTGTGTGACTATCCCTATGCATATGCACTCCAATGCCTCATTGTGACCCCTGCTCTGTTTCTGATTGCACCCAAATTGGGATAGCTACTCAGGTGCTAATTGAGCACCCCTGAAGCTTTTGTAGGCATACGATTCATCAGGTAAAACCTTACACAAATTGCGAGGCCAAATAGTGCATATTTTTGGATTGTGCACAAACCAATGAGGAAAAAATAATTGTAGGGGGATATTTAATGATGTAACTAATTAATAGCACAACTCATCACAGCTATCAATGTTCTGCTGTTTTATGACAGTCGTGAGAGCATGGCAGCACTACACATACTAAGATATGGTGTTGCTCCTTTCTTCAGGGTGCCTAAAGCCAATCGCACAGTGCAAAGGTGTATGCCCGATGTGTATCATGAGCTTTCAGTACCAAATACTATGCTTAGACATGCTTTAAAACTTCTCTCACATTTTAACGGTGTGTAGTACTGTGCTGCAACTGTGCAATGTGTGAAAAGTGAGAAGTAGTAAAACCAGTTCTTCTCGATAGCGCTTGCCTCGAGGTGGCATTATTTTTTCAGTGCAAAACCCTGTCTACAAATGTTAGTAGATAGGGATTTATGTCAAAACCCAAGGGTGGTTGCATGGGAATGTCCATGCACCACCTTTTGGACAACTCCTTTATTCAAAAGGACGTAAATTAGAGAAATGCTGTACTTGCTGTGTTTTAGGGCATCTTTCTAGCAAAAGAAAAGTATTATACTGGAAAGTAAATACTTTACCAATTCATTTTGCAGGTTTGCAGCACTTTTTATGAATTCGCGCCAGCACAGAGGGGGTCATTATGACCCTGGCGGTAGGTGGTAATGTGGCGGTAGGCTGGCGGTACATACCGCCACATTATGAAATGTACCATTCCTACTGCCATGTCGGTAGCAGCCGCTGGGCTGGAGATAACAATCTCCAGCCCGGCACCCGCTATAGTACCGCCAGCGGCATTTTGAGCCAGCACCACCATTGTTTTTGTGGCGTTAGCAATGCCACGAAAACCATGACAGTAGGCCCTACCAGTGACAGGGAATTCCTTCCCTGTCACTGGTATGAGGCTCACCCGCCCCCCCAAACACTCCCCAGACGCCCCCAAGCACCCAATACATGCTCCGCTCTTCTGATCCCCGCCCATACACGCACACACTCGCAGACACACACCATGCATGCACCCACTCACATTGGCATACATGCACTCATTCACGCATACATCCATTCATGCTCATACACATCCGTACACACATTCACACTGACATGCAGACACAAATTCACATTTCCATTCTTACCCGCATTCACACACGTGCATACACACACGCAAACAACACTACACACACAGACACATTCACACACACACTCACACATTCATGTACACAACCCCCCCCCACACACACACACACACACAACCTCAACCCCCTTCCCTGTCAGAAGCCCAACTTACCTGCATCCAGGTGGTCTTCCATCAGGGAATGGGACGGGGCGCTGCTACCGCCAGTCGCGTCTGTCAGCAGAACACCGCCAGGCCGTATCATGTGTCATGATATGACTTGCGGTGGTCTACTGGAGTGGCGGTGCTGGTGGTGGCAGAGTCACCTTACCACCATCCGCCAGTATGGCCACAGCCAGATTTCCACCCTTCTTGTGGTGGAAGTCTGACTGTGGTCATAATCTGGCGAACGGATGGTAGCCGCGGTGATGGCCTTATGGCGGCGTCACTGCGGCGGTAGGCGGTTTGTACCGCCAATGTCTTCATGTGGGCCAGATTTTTGATACATTTGCCTCTTAAAGCATAATGTCCGATTCCACAGTCCAAAACAGACAATGATATACAAATAGCCTGCAAGGTAAATAACAAATTTTCATTTCTAACACTACTTATTGTGTGCACAATTTGACAGTAATGAATTATGTTTTGTAACTGCAGATGTAATTGTTTACAGTGCACTAGGGGACACTTTGTGCTGTGTCACCAGTGCCCTAAACTTTCTCTTCCTCTGGTACTATAAAAGCCCCTGCTCACAAAGCATGCTACTTGGAGAAGTCATTATGGACACTAATTTCCTCTCCTGCATTACTGATTGCATGTATTTATGTCATCTTGTACATCCTGCTCTGTAGCATGCATTATGTAGCTCTTTTTGTGACCCGCCCTGACAGTGTTTGGACAAAATGTCGAAAACAAATATTGTGATCAAAAATATTATGTCAATAATATTGTGATGTCAGTCAGTTAGTCCAAATATCTTTATTAGGTCTAAATTTAGACCATAAAAATGCAGCAAAAACAACTTTACAATCAACAATCATTAAAAATTAAGTAGATCAATAATTATAAAATATAGATCGATTATAAAAGCTAAAAAACTGTGCAAACAGAATGTGCAAAATAGCAAATAATGTAAACTATTTCAACCATTCCATCAGTCTAGTTGTACAAACTGGCAAATACCCTCCAAATATGTTGCCACTGAGCCTATATGTACAACATTAAACATCCTTGAAAACATTATCTTTTTACAAAATCAAATCACAGTAAAATGCAATCCAATTTCATCTGCATAAAGTGCATTATGCATGAGAACAAATGGTTATTCTGGTCCCAGCCACTGGGAAGGCTACCAAATGATGAATTAGATTGAGTCTCAACCTTGTTATATAGAACATATGCTGTGGATTAGTTTGCCATAACAGGTACGTATTCACCTCTGAAATGTTATCAGGCTGCATGAAATTCAAGGGCCCTTACAATACGCCCTTCCTCCCTAGAAGAACAAAACTGTGTTTTAACACATTCTTTGGTTTGGAGGCAATTCTCACTGGGAAGGTCAAAAAGAGTATTCAGGCTAGGGTAAAAAAAGTTGGTTTTAACATATGCCAATTGTTAGAAATAGGGTCTTCTTTTGGCAGTCAGGTTACCGCCTGTCCAAGCAAGGATCCTCACTCTAGTCAGGGTAAGTCACACACAATCCAAATTAGCCTGTGCCCACCCTCTGGTAGCATGGCACTGAGCAGTCAGGCTTAACTTTAAAGGCAATGTGTAAAGTATTTGTGCAATAAATCATGCAATAACACAGTATAACACCACAAAATACACCACACAGTGTTTAGAAAAATATAGAATATTTAACTGGTTAAATGCAGGTCAAAACGTACACATTTATATATCACTTCAGAGAATGATGAAAAGAGTCTTTAGTCTTTAAAAACCAACAAATGTCTCTTGCAAGCACAAAGTTCCTGGCTTGCATCGAAGTTATCCGTAAGGGGCCACAGACGAGGAGATGCATGGAAAACGGGGAGATATGTGTCGGTTTCTCCAGGCGCACACAGACGATGCATCGATAATTTTTCAACCAGGGAAGGCTTTGCATTGATTTCCGGTGCTCTGACTTGGATCCTCTTCCGGTTGCGGGGTTTTCGGACTCCCTGGAGATGATGCAGAGAAATCCTGGGCGTGCAGGACGAAGTCACAGGAGCTGCGTCGATCCAGTGGGTGATGCGGTTAAACTTCGGTCGCTCAGCAGGCACTGCATCAATTCTTCTCACAGAAAGTCGGGCTGCATTGTTCTGGCTGAGCTATGAGTTGATCCAGTGGGCTGTGCATCGAAGTTCTGGTGCAACGCAGGCGCAGCGTCGATCTCCTCTCAGGTAGCTGGGCTGCGTCATTCCGGTTCGATGAGCGGTGATTTTCTCACCGCAATGGAGGCTGTGCGTCGTTTCTGGCAGGCTGTGCATCAAATCTTCCCTGCACAAGGAGTTCTTTGCAGGAGGAAGTCTTTTTGGTCTTGTGACTTCAAGGAACAGAAGGCAAGCTCTATCTGAGTCCTTAGAGAGCACTTCTCAGCAGAGCCAGAGGGCAGCAAGGTAGCAGGGCAACAGCAGGGCTGCCGTCCTTTGCAGAAAAGCAGTCAGGTAAGTCCTTTGGGCAGTCAGGCAGTTCCTCTTGGCAGGTTGCAGGGTCTGGTTCAGAGTTTCTTCCCCAGTGGTATCTTTTGCAGATGTGTCTGAGTTGGTAGGTTCAGAGGCCCTGTTTGAATACCCAAATGTGACTTTGAAGTGGGGGAAGACTTCAAAGAGTGGCTTAGAAGTACACCAGGTCCCCTTTCAGTTCTATCCTGTCTGCCAGGGTCCCAGTAGGGGGTTTGGCAGTCCGTTGTGTGAGGACAGGCCACTGTCCTTTCAAATGTAAGTGTCAGGCCCTCCAACCTCCCAGCCCAGGAAGACCCATTGAGTATGCACATATGTGCAGGTGTGACTGAGCATCCTGTGGCGTTGTCTGAGTGAAATGCACAAAGGAGCTGTCAAGTAACCCAGCCAGATGTGGATTGTAAGGCACAGAAGGATTTAAGTGCAGAGAAGTGCTCACTTTCTAAATGTGGTATTTTTAAAATAGTAATATTAAATCAACTTCACTAGTCAGCAGGAGTTTGTATTGCTATTCTGGCCATACTAAATATGACCTTGTTACTTCTTTCAGATCAGAATCTAACACTCAAACAGTATATGAGGGTAGCCCTAATGTTAGCCTATGAAAGGAGCAGGCCTCACAGCAGTGTAAAACAAATTTAGAAGTTCTACACTACCAGGACATATAAACTACACAGGTATATGTCCTGCCTTTTACCTACATAGCACCCTGCCATAAGGGTTACCTAGGTCCTACCTTAGGGGTAACATAGGAAGAAAAAAGGCAGTTTAAGGCTTGGCAAGTACCTTTAAATGCAAAGTGAAAGTGGCAGTGAAAATTCACTCACGGGCCTTGCAATGGCAGGCCTGAGGCATGGTTAAGGAGCTACTTATGTGGGTGGCACAATCAGTGCAGCAGGCCCACTAGTAGCATTTAATCTACAGGCCCTGGGCACATATAGTGCACTTTACTGGGGACTTACAAGTAGAGTAAATAAGCCAATTGGGTATGAACCAATGTTACCATGTTTTGAGGGAGAGAGCATATGCACTTTAGCACTGGTTAGCAGTGGTAAAGTGCACAGAGTCCTAAAACCAGCAAAAACAGTATCCAAAAAGTGAAGGGAAGAAGGCAAAAAGTTAGGGGTGACCACTCTAAGGTTGTCAGGTCTAACACCAACCATGGGATAGCTTGCCAATTGTCCAACTTTAGGCAATCTGTTAAGACTGAACAACAAAATGCAGCCTTTGGTGTGCCCCAAATTTTAATCTATAAGAACAGGGGGGTCAAACTCAATAGGTCCTCAATATAATCTACTCCTGATTCAAGATGGAGAATCAAACTTGCTGTGCTTTGAGGTAATGCCAGCAAGCGGAATAGGAATTTGTTCTCAACAACTTGTAGTCACCCTGAAGGAGTACAGCCCTACACACCAGCCCAACAGACCCCAAGAGAGAGGCATTTGCTTCTGCACAGCTGAATGAGTCCCCTAATGGGTTTGCAACCAAGGTGACTAGCAAATCTAAATAGAGCATCAGATACTGCCCCCAATTTAAGTGCTCTTTGGGCAATCAGCCTTTCCCAGGACCCACGTGGGTCAAACAGGATGCCCAAATAGCAGAGGAAAGGAACTTTCATTAGCTGGGTTCCCCTTATATGAAAAGCCTTTGTATTTGTAGTTTTTGGGGCCACAAGTCAATATAAATGATTTTTGAAATTTGACCTTAAGCTTTAGTTTAGACATGAAATCATAGAGTCCATTCAACAAATTCTGTAGGCAATTAGCAGTTAGTGCCAAGAGAACTGCATCATCTGCGTAGAGGAGGACTGGGACTGCTTGTGAACCAAGACGTGGAATGTCCAAACTGTATGGTTCTAGATAAGTACCTAAGGAATTGATGTACAATAAGAATAAAAAAGGCACGAGAATACAGCTTTGTCTCACACCACTGGACAACCTGATTGGGTTTGTGCATTCCCGGAGAGTGTGTAACATACCTTTGTGGTTGTATCTGTATATAGTCTTTCCACCAAATCCACTATTGAGTGGTCAATATCAGCCTGGTCCACTAGGTCCCATAAAATTGCCCAGTCCACTAAGTCAAAGGCACAAGATAGTTACATAAATGCCATATGGAGGGCACCTCTCCTGGCTTTGACATACTTATCCCAAATGAGAGTTAGATTTAAAGCCTGCTCTACTGTCCCTAGAGTGGGTCGCTAAAGCCATATTATAGCAGTGAGAAAAAGGCAGTGGCCTTCAACCAGGTTTCTACTTTATCTAGAATTACCGACCAAGAATCTTTACTGTACAATCTAGTTGGGAGATTGGGTGAGGTGAGCTCCGATCTTCTTTTTTTTTTAAATGTGGACAATTCTGGTCACTTTCCATAAGTTCCTCAAATTGCCATTAACGTCCGCCCTCAGGACATTAGTCAACAGTGGGTGGGGGACATAAATCAATATTATGTTTGCACAAATCACTTGCGATCCCTTATGGGCCTGGGGCCTTACCATTAGCTGCACTTTGGATTGCATTAATTACATTATTAAGACCAGCTAGCTATTCCTCCCCAGGTAGAGTGTACAGGACGACTGAAACTGAAACTTCCCATTGAGTAGGAAAAACCTCCCCAGAATTAAAAATATCAGAAAAGTAATCGGTCCAGTCCTGTCTGCTGATATGACACTTAATTCCAGAGGAGAAATCATTAGTAAAGAATGGGCGGTTAATGATCTCCCAAAAGCGTTTACCATCTTTAAGCATAGCCACTTTGTCTAGATAATTTCAGTCCTTAATTCTCACCTCACACTTCCTTTTGAATAAGACCTGTTTAATGGCCCTTCTGGAGCTGGTTAACATCTCTGGTTTACGTGGCGTGTGAGCAGTAGCCTTTTTGAGCACTTTAAGCGACATGTCTAACTCAGTGTTAAACCAGGATTTCATTGGTTGCTCTCTCAACTGTTTCTAGAGATTGCACTCTAAGGTCAAATGCAAACAAATAGAAGCCCCCTGGCATGGGGAGAAACTGTGGGTTATACTGTGAAGATTTTACCTAAGACAGTTGATTTGATGGTTCACGCTGCAGAAAAGAATAAGTCCCAGCCCCATCACTAAGTCTATTGGTGAAAAATATGGTGCTTAGAAGAGCAGCAATGGCGATGGAGCTGGTTAACCTGGACCTCCTGGTCAGCAACAATAACACTTGTGGGGGCTTGACCCACTAACACAGGTGGTTCATTCTGAGAATCTCTTTTTAACACAATCATCAGTTGATCCATTTGGTTCTTGAGCTACTCTAAACGCGCCAATATCGGATGTAAGGCATCATTTATCAGCTTCCTGATGATTGAGTGCCTCCTGTGAAAACAACACACCCTTTCTGGCCTCATTGGCCCACTGAAAAGCCCCCAGGGTCTGCTCCTTACTAGGTCTGGGAGTGATCTTATGGATAGCGACTTTCTGCTTTTTAGATGTTGTTGTACTCTCCACTCTTTTCCTTTTCACAGTAGCGGATTTTGATTTCACTATGGACGTTGATCCCCCTACTACAACCTGAGAATCATAATCCTTCAACAGGATTCCAGATTTAATCACAGGAGCAGGTGGGGCAGTCAAAGGGGAAACCTGCATAAATTGGTGGATGTTTCTCTCCAGGTCGCCCATTGCCTGCAGTGTGCTAGAGGCTAAAACAGTAGTCTGAGCTGAGTTTGGGCTATATGATGGTGATGAGGACAGTGACAGTCTTCTCTCAGGCAATTCAATCTCCTTACTAAGAACACCCGCCACTCTTTGCAAGAAAACATCCAGTGTAGAATTCAAAGATGGAGCTGGTGATGTATTACACCTACCCATGTTTACTAATGTTATATAAAGGAGGGAGACCCCGCAAATGATTAACTCCCAAACAATCATTGATGTGTAACCTAATTCACCCTAAATAAAAAAAAAAACACTATAGCTTGTACCTTGGTTGCTGGTAGAACATCAGACCATCTTTCAGAAAGTACAAGAACAGGCCAAGGGGGATGGCCAAGCTCAGCTGTGGATGGTCGCAGATGGGCCCACTCTTGGCCTGGTCTTCGTCTGGGCACGTCCCTCAAGCATCCCGCTCTGCGGGCAAAGTGTGCTGGTTTAAGCACATCCTGGCACTTTCTGGATGTGAGCGGCATGTCCCTGGACACTGCTGGCCACGATTGCTGCTGGGAGAAAAGGATTTAAAAGCTCCCCCAAATCTGAAGTGCGTCCCATGCTGTGGGCAAAGAGCGCTGGTTATAAGTGCCTCCTGACACTTTCTGGATGTGAGCGGCATGTCCCTTGCTGCTGCTGGTTGTGATTTCTGCTGGGAGGAAAGGATTCAAGGACTCCCCCAAATTTGAAGTGCGTTCCGCGCTGCAGGCAAAGTGCACTGGTTTTAAGCACCTCCTGGCACCTTACGGATGTTAGTTGCATGTTCCTGGCCGCTGCTGGTTGTGATCGCTGTTGTGAGGAAAGGATAAAAGACCTCACCATAATCTGAAGCGCGTCCAACGCTGCGGGCAAGGTACACTGGCTTTAAGCACCTCCTGGCGCTTTCCAGATGTGAGTGGCATGTCCCTGGCCTCAGTTGGCCACAATCGCTGCTGGGAGGAAAGGATTCAAGGGCTCTCCCAAGTCTGAAGTGCGTCCCATACTGCCGGTCAAGAATGCTAGTTTTAAACACCTCCTGACACTTTTCTGGATGTGAGCGGCTTGTCCCTGACCACTGCTGGCTGTGATTGCTGCTGGGAGGAAAGGATTCAAGGCCTCCCCCAAATCTGAAGTGCGTTCCGCGCTATGGGCAACATGCACTGGTTTAAAGCACGTACTGGTGCTTTCCACATGTGCACGGCATGTTTCTGGCTCCTACTGTCCGCGATCGCTGCTGGGAGGAAAGGATTTAAGGCCTCCCCCAAGTCTGAAGTGTGTCCCACGCTGTGAGAAAAGTGTGCTGGTTTTAAACACCTCCTGGCACTTTCTGGATGTGAGCGGCGTGTCTCTGGCCACTGCTGACTGTGATCTCTGCTGAGAGGAAAGGATTCAAGGCCTCCCCCAAATCTGAAGTGCGTTCTGAGCTGCGGGCAAAGTCCACTGGATTCAAGCACCTCATGTCACTTTCTGGATGTGCGTAGCGTGTCTCTGGCAACTGCTGGCCATGATTGCTGCTGGGAGGAAAGGATTTTAGGCCTTCCCCAAGTCTGAAGCGCGTCCCATGCTGTGGGAAAAGTGTGCTGGTTTTAAGCACCTCTTGGCACTTTCTGGATGTGAGTGGCATGTCCCTGGGCACTGCTGGCTGTGATCACTGCTGGGAGGAAAGGATTCAAGGCCTCCCCCAAGTCTGAATACATCCCGTGCTGCAAGCAAAGTGCACTGGTTTTAATCTCCTCCTGGTTCTTTCTGGATGTGAGCAGCATGTCCCTGGCCTTGATCGCTGCTGGGAGGAAAGGATTAAAGGCCTCCCCCAAGTCTGAAGCGCGTCCTGCTTCATCAACAGGAATCACAAAGGTAAAATTATTGTTTAAGTGTTGTTTTTAACATTATTGTAAAAAATATTGATTGTGAATATATCTTATATATCTTTGTATGTCATATTGTTTGTAAGTGTTAATTAGTATATGATTTATTGCAGTGTGATTTATTCCATGGGGCAAATTTATACTCTGTGTGCGTGGGATTTGCGTCATTTTTTTTACGCAAATCCAGCGCAAACTTAACTCCATATTTATACTTTGGCGCTAGACCCGTCTAGCGCCAAATTTATGGAGTTTGAGTCATTTTTTTACTGTGGAATCCTACCTTGCGTTAATGAGATGCAAGGTAGGCGTCCCAGGACAAAAAATGGTTCTAAGGCCTTTGCGCCTTATTTATACTCCCGTGCAAAAATTACGCACAGGAGGGGGAGGGCCTCAAAATATGACTCTAAACCAGTTTAGAGTCATTATTTAACACCTGGGTCAGGGCAGGTGTGAAGGGACCTGTGGGCTCATTTCCATGGACTCCGACCATGGAAGCAGTCCACAGGTGCCCTTCCCTGCCCCCAGGGACAACCCCTGCCACCCTCGCCCACCCCTGGAGGACACCCATGGATGGGGCGACGCATCTACGGTAATTAAAGGTAAGTAAAGGTAAGCTTTTTGTTATTTTGTAAAACCTAACTTGGGCCCCCCTACATGTCATTGTACGCAATGGCCATGCCCAGGGGACACAAGTCCCCTGTGCATGGCCATTGGGCAGGGGGGCATGACTCCTGTCTTAGCTAAGACAGGAGTCATTTTCATGGGGGTTGTGTGTAAAAAAATGACGCTAGTCAGGTTTGAGTCAATATTTTTTTCTCTAACCTGACTTGCACCATTCTTTGACGCACAACCCCCATTCTTCCCTACGCCTCCGCTGCCCGGTTAGAGTAATTTTTTTGACGCTAACCAGGCCGCAGCGCCGGCTAACGTCATTCCATAAATAAGGCTGGCCGAAAAATTTTTGACGCAAATCTGCGCTAGCGCTGATTTGAGTCAAAAAGTATAAATATGGGCCCATATGTTTATTATTTGTTATTGATGATTAACATGAATATTTAAATTACTTTTTGTAAATTAAAAATATAAAAAAATATATAATAAACTATATAATTGGACATTTTTTAATACAATTTTGACATTTTACAATCTTGTGAAAATAAATTCAATATTTTTTCTGTTGTTGAAAATTATCATCGTTAATTTTTTTTAAATATTTTTTATTTAACAAATTTGGTTTGATACACTTTTTATTTTATAATTGTTAATTTTGGATTATGATTTTTTTATTTATGATTCAAAGTTTAGGAATGGTGGTAAATATTTTAAAAAAGTATATTAATTATTGATAGCGATAAAAATAATATTGTATATCAGTTAATAAATCAATAAAAATGTGGCAGAAAGGTTGAGGAGGAGGAGTGCAGCTTGTCTCTGTGGTCCATCATGGCATGTATGTTGTCGGTGGCTGCTAGGAGTGATGTATTGGTACTGTGCTTGCTTCTGAATCCAGATTGGGATGGGTCTAGGATCTGGTGTGTCTTGGAGAATTTGGTGAGTTGCTGGAGATGACCTTTTACGTTATTTTGGCTGGGCAAGGGAGCAGAGAGATGGGGCTGTAGTTCTTCAGCTCCCTTGGGTAGGCGGTAGGTTTCTTGACCTTGTTTGATCTCAGCGTGCTTACAGTTGGATGGGAAGGTGGTGGTCTCGAAGGATCGATTAATAGTCCGGCAGAGCTCTGGTGCGATGGTGGCACTGGCCAGGATGAAAATGTGATGTGGGCACGGATCTGAGGGTGCTCCCTAGCAGATGGAGTTTTTGAGTTTCCGGGTTTCCTCTGTAGTGATGGGGGCCAAAGAATTCACGATCTAGTGTGGTGTGGGGTCCGTAGTGATGTTAGTGGGTAGTGCGGGCGGATTTTGGTTCTTGAAGCCTTCACAAATGTCCTGGATTTTCCGGTAGAAGAAGGTGGCAGATTGTCACAGAGGCCTTGAGAGGGAGAGATGACTGAGGTATCTGATCTGGTGTTTGTGAACTCTTTGATGATGGTGAAAAGCTCCTTTCTGTTGTGTGTGCTAAGTTGTTTTTGAATGATGGCTTTCTTAGCAGCTTTAATGTTTTGGTGCTGCGCAGTGACTTTGTTTTTGTAGGCTATGCGGCCTTTGGTTAATTTGCTGCTTCTCCATTTCCGTTCCAGTCATCTGCAGAAGCATTTGGGTTTTGTAGGTCTTTTGTGAGCCATCTTGGTATCTTGCTTTGTTGATTTCCTGCAGGTTTCCTGAGTGGAGTTATACTGTTGGTGCATTCAGAGATCCAGTGGTGCAAGTTACGTGTGGCTAATTGTATAGGTTAATGTTCAATATGAATATATAGGTTTGTAGTTTTGTTTTTTGTGTTTATAAATTACATTTTAATTTATTTTATGGATCAAAAATGTGTGTGAGTATGGAGTTTTGATTGTGCATATACAGTATTTAGTCCATAGCACTTTGTATAAAATGTTTTAGACTGCAATGAAATAGCATATTTCACCTCTTAGTGTCCAACACATTCTCAAAATAGGCTTAGATTACAGTGGCAATAGTACATGTCAAACCTTTAGTGTCCAACAACTTCCCAAAATTGGTAAAGATTGGAATGATAATAGTAAATGTCATCCCTTTACTGTCCAACAGCTTCTCTAAATTGGTACAGATTGGAGTGGTGTTGGACCTGGCCTTTTTACAGGGTCATCCCCAAACGTTTTGCCTCCTTCTTCCTATTTTTTCTGACCCGTTGTTGTTGGCTTTTGAACTCTGGGCACTTTACCACTGCTAAACAGTGCTAAAGTGCATATGCTCTCTGTGTAAATTGTACTGTTGATTGGTTTATCCATGATTGGCTATTTGATTTACTTGTAAGACCCTAGTAGAGTGCACTATATGTGCCTAGGGCCTGTAGATTAAATGCTACTAGTGGGCCTGCAGCACTGGTTGTGCCACCCACTTAAGTAGCCCCTTTACCTTGTCTCAGGCCTGCCATTGCAAGGCCTGTGTGTACAGTTTCACTGTCACCTCGACTTGGCATTTAAAAGTACTTGCCAAGCCTAAACCTCACCTTTCTCCACATATATGTCACCTCTAATGTGTGCCCTAGGTAACCCCTAGAGCAGGGTGCTGTGTGCGTAAAAGGCAGGACATGTACCTGTGTTGTTTATATGTCCTGGTAGTGTAAAACTCCTAAATTCGTTTTTACACTACTGTGAGGCCTGCTCCCTTCATAGTCTAACATTGGGGCTGCCCTCATACATTATTGAAGTGGTAGCTGCTGATCTGAAAGGAGCAGGAAGGTCATATTTAGTATGGCCAGAATGGTAATATAAAATCCTGCTGACTGGTGAAGTTGGATTTAATATTACTATTCTAGAAATGCCACTTTTAGAAAGTGAGCATTTCTTTGCACTTAAATCTTTCTGTGCCTTACAATCCACGTCTGGCTAGGTTTAGTTGACAGCTCCTTGTGCATTCACTCAGAGACACCCCAAGCACATGGTACTCAGCCTCACTTGCATACATCTGCATTTTGAATGGGTCTTCTTGGGCTGGGAGGGTGGAGGGCCTGCCCTCACACAAAGGACTGCCACACCCCCTAATGGGACCCTGGCAGACAGGTTTAAACTGAAAGGTGACCTGGTGCACTTCTTACCCACTCTTTGAAGTCTCCCCCACTTCAAAGGGACATTTTAGTATAAAACAGGGCCTCTGCCCTACCACCTCAGACTGTCATGACTCACGTGCTGCTTAGGCCTGGAATCCGCAGATCGAGTGGCGTGGGTCTTGAATGTTCGGCTCTGGCCCAGAAAGGGGCGACTCTTTCTGGTAGCCACGGTGCTGTAGGCAATGGAAACGCCAAGAACAGACCGTGCCCTTCATATATAGTGCCAGAGGGAAAAAAAACACTGAAAAGGGGAAAAAACCTCCAAACAGATAGATTCCTGAAACAGGAACAAAAGAACAGGAATCAACAGAGGCAAAAATACAGGTAATACATGAGATAGACAAGAAATAGCGCAGAAAGGCTAAGAAATAGGAGCGAAGACACTATCTAAACAGAAAGTGTTGCAGCGCAAGGAAAGAAAAAAACACATCCCTTAAATACCACTAAACAGGAAACGACCAACAGGAAGTAAAAGGACACCATCTTAGATAGGGAAAAGTACATAGAACAGAATAGACTAGGAACCATAGAGAATAGGGAACAAGGAATGCTGGGAAGAAAAAGGGAACATGGGAAGGGGGAAAAAACATAAAGGAAGGTACAACCAGATGTCCCAGAAAACGAAGAAAAGAAAAGAAAAGAACAGGTAAGAAGGCTCAGGATGCCTGAAAAACGCCGTGCACAGAGACAGCGCGAGGCCCCATGCCCAATCTGGGGCCTCGCAAAGCACACAACAGACTGGGGGCGCGCCGCATCCTGCAAACAGTTTGTGCGGCCCGAGCCGAATGTTCGGCTCGCGCCGCAGCACGCGGCGCGACACAGACACTTGCTGGAGAAGAAACCTGAACCAGAACCTGCATCCTGCCAAGAAGAACTGCCTGGCTGCTCAAAGGACTCACCTGACTGCTTTCTACAAACGACTGCTGCCTTGCTGTTGGCCTGCTGCTTTGCTGAACTTTTGTCTTGCTGCAAAAGTGCTCTGTAAGGGCTTGAATAGAGCTTGCCTCCTATTCCCTGAAGTCTCAGGACCAAAAAGCCTTCTCTGTTTCAACTGGACTCCTTGTGCGCTGAAAAATTTGACGCACTGCTTGCTCCACGGTGAAAAATTCACTGCACGCCAATCCAGAAAGACGCCGCTCTACGCGAAGCCTGCAGTGCAACCGGAACTTCGACGCAAGGCCCCGCCTGGACAACGCCGCCTGACTTCTAGAGAGGAAATCGACGCGACGCCTGCCGTGAAGAAGAAAAATCCCACCGGAACAACGCGCAGCCGGATAACAAGCCTAGGATTCCGTGCACAGACCCTGGGACATCTGGTAATCTTGCGACCCAGAGAAGGAGACTGTCCGCATGCCGGAAAATGATGCACATCTTCCCCGAGTGAAAAATAATGACGCAAGTCCGTGTGTGAAGGGTCGAAACTGACGCACACACCATTTTTCTTCCCAGAGAACGACGCACGTCTCTCCGCGTGGAAAGTAACAACACAAGTCCGTGTGTGAAGGGGCGAAACTGACGCACTCTTTTTTTCCACGCATCTCCTCCTCTGCAGAGATTTTCCACTTCAAACCAGGTACTTTGTGCTTGAAAGAGACTTTGGGGGTCATTCCGACACCAGGGCGGAGGGCAGCGGAGGGCAGCGGAAGCACCGCCAACAGGCTGGCGGTGCTTCCTGGGCGATTCTGACCGCGGCGGTTAAGCCACAGTCAGAAAAGGGGAGCCAGCGGTTTCCCGTCGGTTTCCCGCTGGCCCAGGGAATCTGCCATGGCGGCCCTGCTTGCAGCACCGCCATGGGGATTCCGACCCCCTTCCCGCCAGCCAGTTTCTGGCGGTGTCCACCGCCAGAACCAGGATGGCGGGAACGGGTGCCGTGGGGCCCCTGGGGGCCCCTGCACTGCCCATGCCTCTGGCATTGGCAGTGCAGGGGCCCCCTAACAGGGCCCCAAAAAGATTTTCACTGTCTGCTTTGCAGACAGTGAAAATCGCAACGGGTGCCACTGCACCCGTCGCACCCCTGCAACTCCGCTGGCTCCATTCGGAGCCGGCTTCATTGTTGCAGGGGCTTTCCCGCTGGGCCGGCCGGCGGTCGCCCGCCGGCCCAGTTGGAAAGCCGGAATAGCCGCCGCGGTCTTTCGGCGGGAACCGCTTGGCGGGCGGCGACCGCCAACCACCGCGGTCAGAATGACCGCTTTTGTTTCCTTTTAAAGACTTAAGACACTTTGGCCCGTATTTATACTTTTTTTAGCGCCGCATTTGTGCCGCTTTTTGGCGCAAAACGGCGCAAACCTGCAAAATACAATGGCATTTTGCAAGTTTGCGCCATTTTTGCGTCAAAAAACGACGCAAATGCGGCGCAAAAAAAGTATAAATACGGCCCTTTATATCACTTTTCAGTGATATCTTTACAAATTCATATTGCATCTTTTATCGTTTTGACCTGCAAATATCCAGATAAATATTTTTAGTGGTGCTATATTGTGTTATTGTATGATTTATTGCACAAATACTTTACACATTGCCTTCTAAGTTAAGCCTGACTGCTCAGTGCCAAGCTACCAGAGGGTGGGCACAGGATAATTTGGATTGTGTGACTTACCCTGACTGGAGTGAGGGTTCTTGCTTGGACAGGGGGTAACCTGCCTGTCAACCAAAAACCCCATTTCTAACAAGTGGGAATTGTAAATGCCACCCTTTTAGTGTCCAACACCTTCCCCAGATAGGTATATATTGGAGTGGGAATAGTAACTGTCACCCTATTTGTGTAAAACACCTTCCCGAAATTGGTATAGGTTGAAGTGGGAATAGTAAACACTACCCTTTTAGTGTAAAACACATACCTAAATTGGTTTACATTTGAAAGGGAATAGTAAATGCAGCCCTTTCAGTGTCCAACATCTTCCTCAATCTGATGTAGATAGGAGAGGAAATAGCGAATGTCACCCTTTTAGTGCCCAACACCTTTTCCATATTGGCTCAGATTGGTGGCGGAATAGTAAATGCCACTCCTTTAATGACCAACACCTTCCCTAAATTGGTATAGATTGGAGAGAAAACAGTAACTGTCACCCCTTCAGTGTCCAACACCTTGGAGTGTGATTATTCATTTTCGTAATTTCAGAGTAAAATCATGTGTTTAAATTTTATTTATATGTAGTAGAAATAGTTTGTTATTCATCATCATCAAAAAACATTTTGCAGCTAAATACCAAAAAAGTATACATCATTAAAAACAATTTATATTATATATATACATAAAAGGAAACATGGAAACAACATGATCACATCAGGACAGTTCACAATCTCTAGCCCCAGTATAAATATATAGAATTCAAACCACACAAAAGTTTAAAAGCCTAAAAAATCCTTAGAAAGACCCATATCTTTTCCTAACCATTAATGCACAGCAAAGATAATTGACTACTGCATCACAAATACTATGACTTCTCAACTGTTGTAAGAAAATTAAAACTTCCTCCTTATGTCTAATTCCAATAGCATGCAGGATTGGTGTCAGAAATTGTTTCAGTGCACAAGAGCATATCTTGCAAAAAAGCATAAAATGCATTGTGCTTTGTCATGAGGCATTATCACAGGGACAGTTTGGAAGTGGCGAGTTCCAATCAAACTGTCAAGGGAAGGCCACTAAAAATGTATAACATGAAAACAATATGTGGTTAAATACAATCTATACTCAGCACTATTAACACCCACCAAATAAAATGCATATCCCTGGGACTGTTTTAAATAATTGTTAGTTAATACTGGAGCTTAAATCTTCAAACCCCCCTGACAGAGTCCAGCTTGGTTTTGCAAAAATAAATCTGTCAACTGCATCCCTGAGTGTGTCTCTATATTGTCTGGATTATAAAGAATGTATGGCAATCCTTGATCAACAAAACTATTTTTAACATATTTCATCCAGAGAATCTTCATAGCATTATCTAAAGAAAGGCAATCTGACAGCAGTTCTCTTATGTAACCTGTTCCTCCAGACCCTTAACCATAGGAGTAAAGGGTTTGGTTTGACCTTGTCTTCCATGGGATCTAACCCTACCTCTAATAGCACATAAAGAAGATGTGAATTGAGGGACAGTCAAAATGCTGTGCAAAAATCTATTTTCAACCTGCTGTGGTTGGTTGACATCTTTCTATCCCCAAACCCTAGCTTCATAAACAGCCAGGGAGCAGGGAGACACACTTACTTTTATATATGCTCACCAACTCTTTCACAGGTTTGTGGTTCAGTCTGCGAGCTAAAATAAAAACTGAGGGGCATACTTACAAGATTGTAATGCTTTACTACACTGTATGACTGGGAAATGTGCCATATTAAAGACAATGTGGCGCTTTCTTACCTTTTCTCCTTCTCTGACGCCATTTTGGAAGCCTAGCACCAATGCAGGCACCCTTGCACCATGGTGCAAGTGTGCTTCTGTTGCATACAGGATTGGTTTTGTGAAGGAATGGGCACCTTTGTGCACAAAGAATCCCCTAAGCTTTTTCCTCTTTCTATGTGTGCTGCAGAATGTGGCACACATAGAAAGATCAACAAAAAGGAGAAATTAAGATATTTCTCCTTGTTACTCCTCACATTGAAAGACGTAGGTTTCTGTTGCATCCTTAGGTATTCCTCTTCTATTAAATCTGCTCCAGACTCCATTGATGGTGCATGGGAACACCCTCATAACACCCATGGAAATGCCTCTGTAGTGCCGAGTAATCCAATGTGGCAAGTTGCACAGCATTGAATTATCTGAGATTTATGAAGCCAATCAGGGCCACGCAAGGTGTTCCTTGTGGGCTTCGTAAATCTCATTTTTCAGTTGTGTCGCTCTTGCACCATGTTGCGTGGTGCAAGAGGGGTGCAAAGGGCTCGTACATTTGCCCCTGACTCTATATCTCTCTGACATTGAACGGTCTTGGAATTAGGTAAAAAAACCAATTTAGATTTGAGTCAAAGGAAGATCTCAGATACGTGAAATATGTCACTTTTGAAATTACTACCCTTCCTAATTGGAACTTCCTGCTTTTAGTATGTTTTGGGTCCAATGGCATGACATTAGATTCACTGAGATTATTTTTATGGTCATCTCACTTATAAAAGTATAAAAGAAGAAGTTGTAAATCATTTGCTGTTCTAGAGATTGAAACTAGATTGTAAAACTGGTATTGCACATGAGCTTATTTGAGACAAAACTAGCCGTGTCTGACTTAGATATTTTTCTAAATCACCTATATAGATGAGAAAGACCAATGGGGCCAATTACATCCCCTGTGGACCCTGAGGAAGTTTTAATCATAGGCAAAATTTTGCCTTGTGCCCCATATCTAACACTGGCAACTGTATTCCAGTGCATCCATCTGAGTAAATCAATAATAGCCTGATCTATCCCCATCCTATTTTTGCTTTGTTGACCATGTCAAATGCATAGGAGAAGTCCATAAATACTAAGCAAATGTATCCTCTCCTGGCCCTATTATACTTCCCAATTATTAGCTGGAGGTTCAGGCACTGTTCCCCAGTGATCAGACTGAAACAAAAAACATTCTACACTCTGGACAGAGCCTGCTTTTTCTCTAACCAAGCATCCAAAATTCAACCTACTATTTTCAGTCAGCTGTCTAGGAGGAAGATTGTGTGCTAGCTACACAAAGAGTGTCTGTTTCCTTTTTTAAAAACATAAGCTACCACAGCCTCCTTTCAACATGGAACAACCTGCTCTATCATGGCAGCCCTAACGACATCAGTTAGCAGGGGTACCAAAAGGTCAACATTATCTTCATGCAAATCTAATGGCATACTATCTGGGCCAGGGGCCTTTCTCAAAGAGCTTAAGTTAATGGCAATACTCATCATTATCATCAATAATCTTTATTTTGGCATACTGCCATAAAAGAGCAGACAAAAACGGTAGTAGCATGCATAAAACAATTAAAAATACATAATAAAATACAATCCTTATATAAAAAGAGTTTTAAAAAAGAAAATGTTCAATATAACACACATTTGATACTCCTATCAAACAAGAGTGTTCTATGACTGAGCTTCTCATTCAAATAAAAAGCCATCATACACAAACAGAGCAATCAAAACTGCTGATCCCCTCAGCTAGATAAAGTGCAATGTTCTCAAGAAAAGAATCCATGGAGGTGTTTACCTCTTTTTGTGTATGCTGTAGAATGCCCTAGGGAGGTGTAAGATTTTGAAGCATTCCTAGGTTTACATTGCCTTGTAAATCTGGGAATGTGGCAAAACCCATGGGTGTTGCATGGGAAAACCCACTGCAACGTCCATGAAACGCCCCCCTAATGCAGTGTGAGGCAATGCAGAGACTTGTGCTGTGTTGCCCTACCAATGTCTATGAGGCCATGAAGAGCCACACAAAGTGGCTTTGAGTGGCCTCGTAGATATGATTCTGCACCATGTGCAGACAGAGCAGTAGAAAAATGACGCAGCAGCACCACAAGGGGCTGGTAAATATGCCCCTAAGTCCATTCTTCTTGACTAACTAAACTGCTGCAGAGCTGATGGTCGCCCCACCGGCCCCATTGCAAGTTTTCCACTGGTCAGCCCACTGGAAAATGTGCTGCGACACTGGACTCGGCTCCACATGGAGTCGAGTCCAATGCCGTCAAAAAGCGGGCCCCCCTAGCACCCTTGGATTGCGCATTGTCAGCATAGCAGAAAATGCACATTCCAGTGGTGCTAGGTACGGGGGGCCCTGCTCTGCCCACGACAATGTCATGTGCAGTGCAGGGGCTCCCTGTGGCCAATGTACTTGTTCTCTGACAGCCTTTTCATGGCGGTTGCACCACCATGAAAAGGCTGGCGGAGAACATGGTTCTATTTTGCACGGCAGCGCTGACCGGCTGATTACAACCACAACTGCCATCATCCTGTCAGGATCAGAGGTCCTGGCAGAGACGAAATTATTTAGGCGACACCAACTGCCATTATTGTAATATGGCGGTTCGACTGCCACAGCCGCAGTGGTCTGATCTCCAACGTGAGGCTGAAGTTCTTCAGACCCCAGACTCGTAATTAGGCCCAATGTGTTGTCTTGTGTCTGACTGCAGGATTCAAAGGACCTCCTTATGCTGCTTAGTTCCTACATTCCAGCAAACTGGAATTAACAATTTTCCCCTGACATTCCTAAATGCTTGATAAATAAAAGAGCATGTTACACTGATTTCTTTGTAGCCACACAAGAGGGCCATGCCCACTCTGATGTTCTAGGAGTATGGGCCAATTTAGCAATGAAGGAGAGTAGCGGCCCAGCCCCATATCATACCTGGATATACAGCTTCCTGGGCAATACAGGTTCAATCTCATCTACATACTGCTCTGCTTTATATTCATACTTCATCAGTAGAAAAGCATCTGTCAGTGAACCTGAAAAGGACCAAGTCAGGAGACAGATCAATTTACACTGGCCATACTTTCTTTTGAGGACTAATTTGGGAATTGGTGGTGCCATCCTTGGGTCATCCCACAGTCTCTCATTCCCTCCTTTTTCTCAGGGTCTTTCTCAGGGTCTCTCCTACATATTTGAGGCAAGGGAAATCAGCTGATCTCGGGATACTAAGCACCTCCTCAAGCCCCGGTCGATAGGAATAGAGCTCAGGAGTAGCCCAGATTGTTCTCCAATATAGGGTCAGTCTTACTTCAATCCCACCGGAGATAGGTTTGAGCCCCATATCCAGCCTAAGAGGGAGCAGTGAGGTGCTAACAGGCAGTCCCTTCAGCTGCAGTAAAAATCGATTTTATGAGAACAACAGAGCAATTACATTTATATGCCCCCATAATTCTGCACCATAAAGAACAGCGCCCAGGACCTGGTGGGTTTACATTTGGGCCACTGGAGAAATTGAGCAAATAATGGCAATAATCACATCCCCCCCTCAATAGTCTTACTAAGTTGTCAATTAGTAGTTCCAAGTTATCTGTGATAATACCTTATTACCTGGATTAAAAAATTTAGAAAAATTATCCACCCACACTTGAACTGCTATGCATAATTCCTTCATAGGATTTTGATATCCTGACAAAAAAGCTTGATTTATCAACCTTACTAAAAAAACACTATCACTAAATTTCTTTGCCTGCGCCAACTCCTCCTAAACTTTCTTTCTGAGCACTGATTTCTTGGTATCAAAGATTTCTTTATATAACCTCCTAGCACACATTATCTCTACATTAGAGTGAGGTTGTTTTGGTAGAAATGGCTTTAATCACTTCCAGTTGTGCAGACATGATTAACCCAGCCTTGTTGTAAGTTATGTGGGTGGGTTTGCTTAAGGCCAGCCCCTTAGATATAGAAATACATTGGGTATTAAAAGGCTCTAGGATGTTCTCTGGGGCTTCATCAATAGAGGTCAGTGGTGTTGTAAGTGCATGAGTATTGTCCTTAATGAGTCTCTGTAGGAATTCCTCTTTCTCTACTCTTTCCCATTTAATTCTAATTCCATTATTGTGTGTATGTGATAGCACCAAGTTTTCCTCATACACTTTGTCATCATGTAGGTGTAAATCTAAGGTGACAAGCAGGCTGTGATCACTCAGGCAGGAGACTTCAGCATCATAATCCCTCTGTAAAACAGGTAAATCTAAAGGCAACATTACAAAAACTATTTCACTGCCATTCCAAATTCCTTTAAAAGTTTGAGGGGGAAGTGGCTCTTTTGAGCTTTACTCTTTGACAAAGCCAAGGTTTTTGGACAATTAATCCTGTATAGACCATCCCCATATGGGATATGCTAGAGGAGCATCATGCCCAGCCCATAAAGTTATTTATTTTACGCCACATACCAAAAGATTATTACTGTTACATAATCGCAAACTGAAATCTCTCACCCAAATTAGTAGGACCTCTTTTGTGTGACTTTCTTGAAATCTTGTCAAACTAGCTTCTCGCCAATAATCTTAGCAACATAAACAACAAAAATATTGCTCTAAAAATTCATCAACATAGCCTCAAAGGAGTTAGGAATCTCTAAACACACCAACTGATAGTAGGCAGTATAATCCATTACTTTTAACCGGAGTTTAGGGTTTGAGTGAGCTCTAAATAGCCAAACCTCCTTTGGCTCTGCCTGCAGGAGATGGGGCAGCTGGACTTCACATACAATAAAGACCATTTAGACAGAAGCCTACATGAGTCCAGATTGTTTTCAAACAAATAATATCAAAATATTTAATTACAGATTGTCAGTCAGTATTTGTTAGTTTTGAGTGAACACCTGCAATATTCCCGGAGAGGAGCGTAAATCCCTCTTTTTCTGTGGGGAGCCCCAGGATTATATCCCTGGTGTCTTCCAGCCTCAAAGCAGTAGTAGACTCAGGTGGCCACTTCGTCAGCTCGGTTCATTAACTCTTTGTCTCAAGAGTGACAAATAATGATACAATCTTGTGCCCCTAGGCCCTAAATTGTGCAAAGTCAATCCAAATCACCCAGAGTAGACAGTTATAAAGCAGAAACAAAATAAACTAAATAAAATCACATCACCTTCCCCTGGGGATCAAGCAGCCAAGAGAATAGGCCCAGCTCACCCGGGCATGTGGCATGGTGCATCCCATGGGCGTCCCGCGTCACAGGAGGCCCACAATATTTTATAGCCCTCATACAACAGGGGGCTATGGCAGGATGGTAGTTGTAGTTTCCTGGGATGACCCTTGAGCTTCAAAGTTTCAATTGGTTTTGAAGGTGCTCAGAAATATAATGTATGTTTGTAATAGATAATTTTATTAGTCACATATTTCTATTGAATAAAGACATGTAACACATACTTCTAATTTTATTTATGTTTTCAAAGTTTATTTAATGTATATTTTTACGCTTTTAAACATATATTTCAACTTAAAAATAACCATTTCCATACAAATAATAAATCATGTTTTACTGATTTTCTTTAAACGACTGTAAATAATATTTAAATAGGATTCTATGTTGTAGATTTTCCACTTTGTTTCCATTGTTTAACATTTTTTCAACATTTTTAAAATTGCTTTATAATCTTACTTTTAAGAGTCTTTTAACATACATTTTTACAGAATATATTAAATAATTGTATATATTTCACACAATTATTTAATCTATACTTTAGAATGTGTACAACATTTTTGACATGTTTTGCATGGTTAACAATTTTTCATATTTTTAGTATATTTATTTAACATTTTTAAATTATTTAATAATATTGTGTTATGTTAATTATTTTATGATGATTAAATGTAATGTATATGTATTTTTGGTAATGTAATGTGTTTTGTGGGTGGGTTTTGTTGTTTACAGATTTTCGCCTATGAACGTATCTTATGGGCACTGGGAGATCCTGCTTTTTTTATTTTAAAGGAAATTACTTTTTGTAAATGTGAGTGAATGTTTTGAGACACATTTTGAAGATCTCATCCATCATCTAGTTTTGACAATGGTTTAGTTTCTGTAAATTATCTGCTGTAGAGAATATTATGATTAATTTATCATTGTTTAGATTGTCATGTTAAAGGAAAGGTTCCTCGTTGTCATTGTTAAATATTCAGGTATCTCTATGTCTTGGTATCTTCAAAGGGCAGAAGGAGTATCGCTGGTGGCTTTGTTATTTCCTCCAATTTAATGTTTTAAAGTAGATATAGGTGGTACTTGACCTGCGATGTGTTCAGGCCTTAAGAGACTATGGTCCTCATTACAACCCTGGCGGTCGGTGTTAAAGCAGTGGAAATACTGCCAACAGGCTGGCGATAAAAACAATGGGATCACGACCACAGCGGAAACCGCCAACACAGCCAGCCACTTTAACACTCCGACCGCCATGGCGGTAGCAACAAACACTGCGGCGGTAACCGCCAACAGACAGGTGGAAGTCAATGTACCGCCCACCCCATCACAACCCGCCCATCCGCCAGCTTTTCTGGGGCGGTACCAACACCATCAAAAGCACGGAGGAAACAGGACTTGGAAGGGAATCCACTCACCTCTAGACACTCAACTAAGAACCAGGATGCCATGGAGCTCGAGCTGCAGGTCCTGCCGATGCTGGTCTACCTTTTCATCTACCAGGAGTACGAACGGCATCAGAGACGATCACGGTGAGTACTGCACCTAGGGAGGAAGGAAAAAGAGAGTGACACACACATGCAACACGTAACACCCCCACCCCGCCCTCACCCACAACACCATACACACAAACACATGCAGCAACATTACATGTACACCCTGTAACCCCCTGGATGAACGCAAGGACAAAAGGAATTGAGTCAAATCAGTGATATTTTAGAAATAGGCAGATGTACGTAAAAAATTGAAAACCAGTATTTACAAAAATATACAATATGTACATAAAGCGGTACATTGTCCATTCAAAATGTCTGTGGGCCACTAGGCCAAAACTCCTGGGCCAAGCCCACACTTGACTCCTGCCTCAATACGGAGAAAACACACAGGCACCTCAGGGGGACAGGGAAGGGGGGCACCTCAACCAGAAGATGGAATAACGCCACTGCTCCTCGAGGGGGCTCCATGCCCACAGCGATGTCCTGAGAAGTGCAAGGCCACAGTCTCTCAAGTGGGTGATTTGCCCAATGCTTGGTCCTGGGGAGTGCAAAGTCACAGTATCTCAAGTCACTCAAATGGGTGGTTGGCCCACTGCTTGGTCCTGGGGAGTGCAAAGCCACAGTCTCTCAAGTCACTCAAGTAGGTGGTTTGCCCACTGCCTGGTCTTGGGGAGTGCAAAGCCACAGTCTCTCAAGTGGGTGCCAGTTTTCCACTGGTTCTGGAGAGGGCCTTGTGCCCAGTGTGCTTCATCCTGCCAAGGATAGGGTGAGTGGATGCCTTTCTCCACTGGTTCAGGAGGGGGTCTTGTGCCCAGTGTGCTTCATCCTGTCAATGATAGGGTGAGTGGATGCACATCTCCACTGGTTCTGGAGGGGGCCTTGTGCCCAGTGTGCTTCATCCTGCCAAGGATAGGGTGAGTGGATGCATATCTCCACTGGTTCTGGAGGGGGCCTTGTGCCCAGTGTGCTTCATTCTGCTAAGGATAAGGTGAGTGGAAGCCTTTCTCCACTGGTTCTGGAGGGGGCCTTGTGGCCAGTGTGCTTCATCCTGCCAAAGATAGGGTGAGTGGATGCATATCTCCACTGGTTCTGGAGGGGGCCTTGTGCCAGTGTGCTTCATCCTGCCAAGGATAGGGTGAGTGGATGTATATCTCCACTGGTTCTGGAGGGCGCCTTGTGCCCAGTGATGCAACACTTAGGGTGTGGCACTTCACAGTCCCTCAATTTCAATAGCATACGATTAAAGTAAACGATTTGCATTGGAAATGGATTATACTCCAAAGATGGACTGGATGGAGTAGCATCAGTGAAAACGTGAACTGACGGTACCAGCACAATTCTTTGTGACATTCACTTTGATAAGGAATGCTTGGATCTTTTGAAAATCATTAGAAGACCTGTTTGATTTCATTCAGCCAAGAGTTGAATTTGTACATGGAAAATATTGCCGATTTAAGTGTGATTTTTTGTTAATGTCGAATGTGATTGTTGGATGTGGTGTTGTGTATAGTGAACTTGTTTTATTGTTGTCATTGTTTGTATTGTTTTATTAGCTCTGAGGAAGGGGGGTTTATTGATCAAGGATTAAAATAATATATTTGATTTTGAATACATATTGATATTGTGAATAAATGTTGATCATTATCAAAGAAATCTACATTTCAGTTTCTGTCCTTCCTGGACTGAACTGACTGTCTAAAGGTTTAGGAGAGTGATACTTTTTCCTACTGGTGTACTTCACAGTCCCTCACCTGCGTGTCTGAGGCACGAGATTTGCAGGGACCAGGTTGCATGATAGTCCATGGAGGCAGGGCTAAACTCCATCCTGTGGCGGCTAAGGCTCCAAACTGGTGGTAGTGCCGGTGTTGGTGGGGGTGCTGCCAGGGGTGGTGGGAGGCTCCAGACCTTCTCCTGCAGCCTCCTATAGCTGCCCACTGGGGCTGCTGCTACTGCTCGTGGTGCTACTGTCAGCAGTGCAGGTGGGGGTGCTTGCGGTGGTGCCTGCGGCGGTGCTAGCGGTGGTGCAGGTGGCAGTGCTTGTGGTGGTGCTAGCAGCGGGGCTGCTGGAGGTGCTGGCTGCGGTGCAGGTGGCGGTGCTGGCGGTTGTGCTGGTAGCTACCAGGCCTTTACTTGCAGCCTCCGACGGCTGAAGTTCCTTGCCTGGTGTTTTCTGCCCCTTCCTCCCCTTGGCAGATGGTGGTGTGACCTTGGGTCTGGCAGCTGGAGTCTTGGAGGTGGCCTTCCTGGGTGGTTGTGGCTCCTTCCCCTTGTTGGATGCTGTCCCCCTCTTCACCTTGGCAGGTGGCAGAATGATTTTCTCCTTGGCAGGGGTTGGTGGCACACTGGCTGGGCTGATGGGTGCCTCCTTTGAGCCTTTGATAGCTGCAGGAAACACAGCGGACGTCGACTTGGTGGCTGAGGTGCTGGCCTGGGTTCTGGCCACCGTGGCCCAAGGGTAAGGATGCGGGGGAGGGGTAGGCAAGAGGTCCATGTTTGCCAGGAAGAGCTTCTTAGAGACACTGGGGCGGGAAGAGGGAGAGGGTTTGGGAGTGGTTGTAGGAGGTGTCTGTCTGCTGAGTTTGGGTGCAGGTGCATGGGCTGGATGCTGTTGTGAGGTGGATGGCTGTTGGGTGGGTGGGTGCTTGAGTTTGTGTACTTTGGCCGGACGTGTGCATGGATGTGGGGTTGGTGACTGCCAGTGAGGGGTGTGTTGTGATGGGCGTGTTGGTGATGGAGATAGTGGATGAGGATGTAGTGCATGCACGTATGAGTGGAAATGCTACTGGGAGGGAGGTGGATGAAGAGGAGGAGGGGGACACAGTGGAGGCAGTGGATGTTGGTGTGTCTGCATGGTGATGGTGCTTATGTGAGTGCCTGTGAGATAAAGTGTGGTGCTTGTGTTTGCCTGAGCCACTTTTGTGTGTTGATTTGGGTGAATGCTGGTCTGAAGGTGTGCTTGGGATAGGCTGGGGTTGAAGGGATTGGGACTGGGTAGAGGAAGTTGGAGGGGGGAGGCTGGAGACAGGGACAAGGGCTGCCATCAGTGATGAGGCTAGAGTCTGAAATGCTCTCTGTTGGGCTGCCACGCCAGAGTGAATGCCCTCCAGGTATGCATTTGTTTGTTGCAAATGCCACTCGACACCCTGAATGACATTCAGAATGGTTGACTGCCCAACAGTGAGGGATCTCAGGAGGTCATTAGCCTTCTCACTGAGGGCAGCAGGGCTGACTTGGGCAGGGCCTGAGGTGCCTGGGGCAAAGGAGATGCCCACCTTCCTGGGTGAACGGGCACAGTAAACACGCTGAGGGGCTGCTAGGAGAGTGGTGCTGGTAGGGGGGGTGGCGGCTGTACCTGTTGTTGGGGTGGGCACAGAGGTGTCGGCCACTGCCCGGGACCTTTCATCGGAGGAGGAGTCGTTGTCTGTGGTCTCCCCTCCTGTCCCTGTCGTGGTGCTCCCTTCGCCCTCCATCCCACTGGTGCCCTCACCCTTGGTGGATTCAGACTCCAGGCCCATGTGGGATGCAGCTCCCTCCGTCGCCGGTGCCTCTGCTCCTCCGCCAGATGATGCTAATGCACACAAGGATGGGTGACAAAACAAAAAGAGGGGGAGAGACAGAGGATACACTTGGTCAATGCCAGCAACACCACTACTGTTGGTGTACACAACACACAGGGAACTGCCCTATGCACTAGGCCATGCACTACCAGTTACTAAGATAGTCACCAGCCCATGGGGTACAATGCCTACCGCCATTAGCTGCACACCTGAAATCCACAGGACCCTGCCCAGTAGTAGATGCCCACTACCACTACTGGGGTAGGAGTGCTTCAGAGCCCAACAAGAAACCTACCCTGCCATGTTCGCCCTGGCCAAGGGGCACCCACAGCCCACATCCCCCACCCAGGTAAACCTTAAAGTGCACACAGTCACGATTTCGATTCTGTACTCACCCCCTTGTGGCTTCTGTGATGCCTTCAAGCGCCCATCCAACTCCGGATAGACCAACGCCAGGATGCAGAACATCAGGGGGTCAGGGTACGACAGACACCCCTTCCTGGTTGAGAGGCAGCCCCAGCTAGGCCTCTGTCGTCTTCTTTGCCCAGCGGCGCAGGTCCTCCCACCGTTTGCGGCAGTGGGTGCTCCGCCTGTCAATGACCCCCAGGGTCTGCACCTCCTTGGCGATGGCACGCCAAATACCTTTTTTCTGGTTGTCGTTGACCTGCATGAAAAAGACAGCAGAAAAGGGAATTAGTTATCCGTCCGGACCGTCACACTCATGGCCCACCATATCTCTCTCATCCCCTTACGCACATACATTGACCACCATACATGCAGCACTCTGGCCAGGACACCTCTGCCCCCTCCTATATGTGGCTTACACACAGCAATCCATACATTCATGGCCCACGCATCATGCTCACATTGTACTCACCTGTTTGTCTGGAAGACCGTAGAGTAACGTGTACTGGGGTAGGACCCCATTCACCAGTTTCTCCAACTCCTCTGCAGTGAAGGCAGGGGCCCTTTACCCAGACACATGAGCCATTGTCCCTTCCAGACACAGGTCACAGAAGCACTTGCAGTGTAGGTCCTCTTCTGTTGAAGGTCAGGTAGCAAGTGAGTGAACAGATAGAAAATGGCGGTCACGTCTGTGGCGGTGCGTACTGTCACTGCCGGCATACATCGTCATTGGCTCTAGGAACCTATAGGGCCCAATGATAACCAATGCGAAGATGCGCGGCAGTCATCGACCGCCTACTGCAATGGCACACAACGCCAGCGGAATTACCTCATTTCCACTTGTCCCTCCTCACAGGTCAGGCAACTGCCATTTCAGGGGGGCAAAGGGCATAGCACCTAACTGCGCCACAGCAGACATTGGCACAGCAACTGACTCACGGATTCACATACTCATTCTGTAAAGGAAAAAATCCATCATTTTTGCAATAGATGTGTAAATATAACCCTCTGCTCACCGTTTTCATCCATAGGCTTCAACCGCTGAGGCTGAATATGAGATGGCGACATCTCCGGTGAACAGACCCCTGGTGTACCTTGCGACAATGGAGGACAGACACATTATCATTACATAAAGACTTGATCAGGCCACAATCCAAGAACTGTGTGCCCAACTGGAGCCAGACCTGATGTCAGCTATTCACCAGCCCACAGGTATCCCCCCCGCTAGTGCAGGTCCTGTCAGTGCTCCATTTCCTGGCAAGTGGTTCCTTCCAAACTACAGAGGCCATGGCGTCAGGGATGTCTCAGCCAATATTCTTCAACTTGTTGACCAGAGTGTTGTCAGCCCTGCTGAAACACATGTGCAGCTATATTGTATTCCCCCAGTTGGAGGATTTGGCCACAGTGAAAGCTGGCTTTTATGCCCTGGGACATATCCCCAACATCATTGGTGCCATTGATAGTACACATGTGGCATTTGTCCTCCCCCGGAGAAATGAACAAGTGTTCGGGAATAGAAAAAGTTATCACTCTATGAATGTGCAGATGGTGTGTTTGTCAGACCAGTACATCTCCCATGTGAATGCCAAGTATCCTGGCTCTGCGCATGATGCATTTATCTTGAGGAATAGCAGCATACCATATGTGATGGGCCAACTCCAGAGGCACCGGATGTGGCTAATCGGTGAGCCCAAGGTCCCCACCTAGTATAAGCAGGTGTCTGGGTATGGTGTTGTCCCTAAGGGTTAGTGTGTGTCTAACAGTTGTCCAAGGATCTTTGCAGGTGACTCTGGTTACCCCAACCTCTAATGGCTACTGACCCCAGTGAGGAATGGCAGGACAAGTGCAGAGGATGTTACACTGAGGCACATGGGCGAACAAGGAGGATAATTGAAAGAACCTTTGGCCTCCTGAAAGCCAGGTCCTGGTGCCTTCATCTGACAGGTGGATACCTGTACTACTCACCTAAGAAGGTCTGCCAGATCATCGTAGCATGTTGCGCAACCTGGCCTTGAGACGCCAGGTGCCTTTTCTGGAGGAGGATTAGCCTGGAGATTGTCTTGTGGCAGTGGTGGAGCGTGTGGACAGTGAGGAAGAGGAGGCAGAGGAAGATGTTGACAACAGAAGTAATATTATATATCAGTACTTCTAGTGACACACAGGTAAGACACTGTAACTTCACTTTACTTTTCAGTTTTGTGTTGGACATTGTACATGGTAGCCTGATTTCCCTATGTCTATGGCCACTTACTGTACCCTTTGGCATCTCTATTTTCAGATCTCTGTGGCCCAATCTGGCTCCTGGTATGTTTACTGCTGCCCACTAAAGGTAATTCCAATGTTAATGTAACTGTACATATGGCTTGCAATGCTTTGATAATGTTGTACTATTACATATTTCAATCATTTGACAGACTCCAGATTTGTATTTGTTCCAAGGGTGTTTATTTAAGTGCTCATAAGTAGAGGGGGGTATGCAATGGGCTGGGGTGATAGTGGAGGAATGTTCAGTTAGAGTCCAGTCTTTTGGTATCATAGGTGCATTGTCCAAGTGGGCATAGGAAGGGGAGCAATGGCAGATCAAGGTGGACAGGGCGACAGAGTGGGACAGAAGGGTGACAATCAGGAGAGTCTTATTTCCTGGCGGGGGTCTTGGCAATGTTGTCTGGCTTCTGCCTGGATCGCGGGGACCGTTTGCGGGGTGGTTCTCCTTCTGCAGGGGGTGGGGTGCTGGTGACCTGTTGTTCCTGTGGCGGGGCCTCCTGTCCACTAGCCCTGGCGGAGGTGGAGGGTTTTTCTTCGGTGTGGCTAGTGTCAGGGGCCCGTTGGTGTGCCACTGCCTCCCACATGGTGTTGGGCATGTCAGCCAGCACCCCTACAATGGTGACCAGGATGGTGTAGATGTGTTTGAGGTCCTCCCTGATCCCCAGGTACTGTCCCTCCTGCAGCCACTGGGTCTCCTGCAACTTGGCCAGTATCTGGTCCACCATCTCCTGGGAATGGTGGTATGCTCCCAGGATGTTGGTGAATGCCTCCTGGAGAGTGGGTTCCCTGGGCCTGTCTTCCCCTGTCGCACAGCAGTCCTCCCAGCTTCCCTTTTGTCCTGTGCCTCTGTCCTCTGAACCGTGTGCCCACTGCCACTGACTCCAGGTCCCTGTTTGTTCTGTGTTTGTGGGGTTGCCTGGGGTCTCTGTAGTGGTGGACACACTGCCGATTGACGTGTCCTGGGGACAGTGGCATGGACTTGCTGGGTAGGTGCTGTGGTGGTGTTTCCTGAGGGGGGAGGCTCTGTGGTGGTTTGGGGCTGTGTCTGGGTAACCAACTGTCCAGAGGTCCCTGATGGGCCAGGTTGGTCATCGTGATCCAGCCGTGCAGAGCTGCTGTCATCACTGTGGGCCTCTTCTTGGGGGGGGACTGTATGTAGCTGGCAGGTCCTCTCCGGTGACATTGAGTAAGGTTCCTGTGGGGATGCAAATGCAGTGTTATTGTATCTGCTTGTACCATCTTGTGCATGGGTGCGTTTCCCTGTATGGTTGTGATTTCCCTGTCAGCTTTGCCTCGTGTGTGTGGTGATTTTGTGGGCTGGGTGATTCTCTCTACTGGGCATGCTGTGGAGATGGGTGTCCATGCAGGTCTGTGATGGGGGTCCAGGGATTGTAGTGGAATGCAGGGCTTGGTATTGGGATGGGTGGGTTGTGATAGTGCGGTATGTGAGAGGTGGTGGAGTGGTGGGAATGAGGGTGAGGGTGGCGGTATTTGACGGCATGCAGGTTGGGGGGCTGATAGTAGTAAAGGTTTGACTTACCAGAGTCCAGTCCTCCTGCTACTCCTGCGAGGCCATCAGGATGCATGATCACCAAGACTTGCTCCTCCCATGTTGTTAGTTGTGTGGGAGGAGGTGGGGGTCCACCTCCAGTCCTCTGTACTGCTACCTGGGGCCACATGTAGCAAAGTTCAGATTTGCAACTTGCAAATTGCGAGTCAGAGCGACTCACAATTTGCGAGTCGCAAGTCCGAATATAGGGCAGTGTCCTTGACACTAATTGCGATTCGCAAGGAGGTTGCAAATGCCCACCTCATGAATATTCATGAGGTAGGTCGCAATTGGCGACCCCCTTGGGAATGGCGGCCCTCACAGGGATGGTGGCCTGCTGGAGACAGCAGACCACCATGTCTGTGACTGCTTTTCAATAAAGCAGTTTTATTTTTTTTGTAATGCAGCCCGTTTTCCTTAAATGAAAACGAGATGCATTACAAAAACAAAAAATGAAATGTTTTTGTTTCATTTTTTCAGAGCAGGCAGTGGTCCATAGGACCACTGCCTGCTCTGAAAAAATGTTTTCTGTGACATTCACAAAGGGGAAGGGGTCCCAGGGGACCCCTTCCCGTTTGCGAATGTGTTACCACCAGTGTGACACTGGTGGTAACTGCGATTGCTTTGCGACCACGTTTGCAGTCACAAAGCAATCCTACATCGCACTGCGAGTCGCAATTAGGAAGGGAACACCCCTTCCTAATTGCGAGTCGCAAAACCCGTTTTGCGATTCAGTAGCAATGTTACCGAATCGCAAAACTGGGTTTGTGCATCGGGAAGTGCTTTTTGCACGTTGAAAACAGCCAAATCTGCTGATTGCGAGGTGCAAAAAGCTACGAACATGTGGCCCCTAGTGTCTTGCAACCACAGAACGCACCTCCCCCTGTAGGTCGTTCCACTTCATCCTGATGTCATCCCTAGTTCTTGGTTGCTGGCCCACGGCGTTGACCCTGTCCACGATTCTCCGCTATAGCTCTATCTTCCTCGCAATGGACTTCTGCTGCACCTGTGATCTGAATAGCTGTGGCTCTAACCGGATGATTTCCTCCACCATGACCCTTAGCTCCTCCTCTGAAAACCTGGGGTGTCTTTGGGGTGCCATGGATGTGGTGTGAGTGATATGTGTGAGGGTTTGTGGGGTGGTGTGTTGGGGTGTGTGGTGTGTGGTGCGTGGATGGTGTATGGGTGATGATGTTTTGAGCCTCTGATTGAGTGGGTGCTCCTGGCTTGTCTCTCTCTGCGTGCTATCTTTTTATTCGCTGCAAGGGGTTGTGGGTAATGTGGGTGTGTGTTTATATTGGATTGGGTGTGTGGGTGTGGTGTATGTATGTGCGTCAGGTGTGTGTAGTTTGAATTGTCCAATGTGGTGTAGTTTTGTAAGTGTGTTTGTATTTTGAGCGTGGCGGTGTGTACCGCCAATGGTTTACCGCGGTTGAAAGACCGCTGCAGAGATTTGTTGGGTCCTGATACTGTGGGCCTAACGGTGTGGGTTTTGCTATTGCCAATTTATCACTGACCGTTTGTCTAGCAGACTTCAGTGGGTGTCTGTATAGTGGCAGATTTCTTACTGTGGGTCAGAATACCATAGCAGAATACCGCCGCGGTCACGGTGTGTTGGCGGCTGTCAGCACGGCGGTAGGTGGCATTTACCACCAGGGTTGTAATGAGGGCCGATATTTTTTGGTTTTTGGTTGTGGGATCCTGGGAGCTAGTGCTTGCCTCTCTTATATCCTGCAATACCTCCCATACATCTATTTCTGTTACATGTGAGGGTGGTTGTGTTCTCTTACACGAACTATAACATCACCTATTGTAGTGGCCATCCCATAGCAGGCATTAGAACATTTGCAACATTTCCAATTTACATTTTCTGTCAATGGACTTTCTTGGGTTTAGGTGTAGCCCATGTGACATGTATTACAATACTTTAAAGTTTATACTAGCTTTTACATTTAAAATTATGCAGCTACTTTTATTTTTAATATTTACATGTATGTTCTTTTTAGATATTTCACACTGTTTTGCAGCTTTTCCATTGGGGGTCTTCTAATGTGGAGCAGGTGTTTTCTTTTATGTTGGGAGAAAAATAAAGTCTCAGCTGCATTTTAAATGTTTACTTGCAGGTTGTTAGGTTTATTGTTAATAGCTATTAGTGTGAGTCTATACTTTTTAATAATTTATATATACTTACTTTGTCCCTCATTATGAGTTTGGCATACGGGAACACTGGTCCGCCAAACTCTCAACAGGGTGGCCTCCACTGTAGTGCATAGCAGACAGTGCGCATTCGAGGGTGCTGGGCAGGGGGACCTGACATTGCTGAGAGAACATCCTTCAAAACCAAACTGAAAATAGGGTGGAACATCCCAGCAGATAAGGCCAATGTGTTTTGGAAGGACTCTGTGGCTAGGAAGTGCCACACTGACATGACTTGTACCATGGATGGTATGCTATTTGGATGATATATGGCTGGCATCAGATCTGGCTCCAACTGATGGCATAGTTCAATGATTGTCTGTCTATCCAGGTGGTAGATCTGAATGACATGTTTGTTCTCCATGGTCTGCAAGTCTGCTAGTGAATGGTACACAGGAGGATGTCTCATCCTTCTCCTCCCAGGGTAAATATGTGTGCCGAAAAGAAAAAAAGGAAGTCACACAATGCGTCCTTAGCAATGTACATACCACATTTCTGATATGAAATGTGTCATGTACCTCTGGAATATGATATACAACACACACCAGGTCTAACACTTGCACCAGGGCTAACATTTGCACATTTGAGAAACATTAATACATTCCTTATCTACATATGTGTACAAAACCTCTATCTGAAGAACAACCTCATGTCCAAATTACTTCATAAACTGCCTGTGATTCATTGCCCCAAATCTTAGATTACACGTGGAAAAGAGGGTGATGGCTGTACCCCCAAAAATGTCACATCTGCAAGACCCCATACCTACATGATAACGGAAACGATTGAGATACATGACAGGTCTCAATATTAGCCTGGATATCATTTTTATAATTGTGACACATCAAAACATATTCTATGTTTGCATTGTGTGCCTCTAAAATGTCGGCTGCCTGACCTAATCCACTGAAATCTGAAATAATTGGACAGATAGTAGGAAAAAATACAATCATAAGTCACATTCAATGAAGCAATGGATCAATCATTGAGCATGCAATTTAATTGCTCCTTTTCGAAACATCTTTGCAAATCCCAACAACTAAGACAACCAATCTGATTCCAACAATCTTTTGTATACATAGAAAACAGTGTGCACATCTAGACAATTTCATTTGTACATCACATACATAAAACACTTAACAATAAACATAAAGTATTAAACAGTAAACATAGAACATCAATGATTGGTCCAACAATCCTCTCCTTATTCCAGAAACCATGTGGTATTCACTGACAACTATATAGAAATTCCACATGTAAGAGATGGTTGCCTGATCTATCACAGACCTAAAACATCCTTATTTTCAAAGGGGAAAATAGAAAGGCCTGTGGTGTAAAGTCCTTAAAGGAGAAATTCAATCTTGCTTGCAACCTCTCAATAATAGAGTGACCTACTTCACTGGACATTAGGAACCGCCAGCGACGTTGGCGAAAGTTGTCATGGCGACACTGCCATAGGATAACATTGCTGCCTGTAGTGGTCTTGGGCCTATGGTAGTGTCTGTCGGTGGTGATGGTCGCGTACGTGGCAGTCATGACTACTATCTTCTGCTCAATCCCTTCACCTGAATCCTGACACTGCAGCAGCAAGACTTCCACGACCTGAGCTGCTGTGTACTGCCTCTGGGAGCAATCATGCTGTGTCCTACAGGTGATAGGGCCCCTGCCTTCCCACCTGAAGAGCTAGAGAAGCTGGTAGAGGAGGTTCTCCCCCTGTATGAACAGCTCTACGGTGCACCACAGGAGCAGGTAAGTGCACCATTTGCACACTTTTCTCTGTGCCCAGTTTGTACGATTTGTGACAGGTTTGTAGTCCTGACACACTGGTGAGTGTGCATTGAGTGTTCCTAGAACCAACTTGCATTTGATGCACATGGCTAGGTGAGGTGTCATGACAGCAATCCCCAGCTTAATCTTGCCACAAGATTTTTGTAATGTGTAGTCACATGTGGTTGCATTACAGCAGGAGGGTTGCATGCATGTTGTATGTGTTAGTTTGCTACCCTCTGAGTTCTTTCTGTGTTTGCACATTGATCTCTGGCCACAGCTGGCCTTGTTGGACTGTTGTTCTGAAGCCAGGTAATGTCTCACTATGCCCCTCAGCTCTGCACATAAGCAGCCATTGTAAAATGGCTGAAGGCTACATGATGCAAGTGTTTTTTTGGACACGGTGTATTGTGTAGGTATGCCTGCTCAGCCTGCAAAGAAAGGGACCTGTGTATTATCATTCACTCCAAAACTGGACATCTGGGCTGGTATCAGTTCCCTTCTCCACTACACCTGTTATACTGTGCCCACTCCCTGTATCCATGGGCAGCATGTGATGGTGCCAATTCATGCCTCACTGCCAATATGCAGCTTTTTGAGCCCATGTCCAGTGACAACTATGGGAATTGCATTGAGGACAGAGTCATCATCTGTTACTAATGAGCTCATGTCTTCTCTGACAATGTGTGTCACATAGCCTTGACAGATCCTTTCATCTTGCAGCCCTGTAGTATCTTTCATCCAGCTCTGATGTGTTCGGTGCAGGCACCTTTCATTTTGGACCTTGCACATCTCCAGGCAGTGTGCTGTTGAGTGATATGTCATGATACTGGACTCTGTGGTTATTGTTATGAAGAGGAACATGTATAATACATGAGCAGGTTTCTCTTTCAATACTATAGGTTTTATGAACACATGTGTGGATGTGTACCTTAATGTTGATGTGACACACAGACCACCACCACCAGTAGTAGCAGGTGCCTGCATCTGTATCTGTACATGTCCACACATGGACAGGCTTGCCTCTTTGTGTGCTCAACATGTCACTTCCTTCAATGTGGTTGAAGCACAATGGGCCTGTATATAGGCTTGCTGTTACATGTCCGGCATGTTTGCAGCGGGGACATTTAGAGGTAGTAGATGTTTTTGTGCATTGTTTGCAGTGTTCTTTACCTGTCACTTGCCACATTGTGAGATGTGTTCCATCATGTTCCTGGCAGGCCTGGGCAGGGCAGAGTTCACAGAGTTCCACTTAGCGGATTTCCATGGAGTTGATAAAAAAACTCTGTGGGTTTCACAGATGTGGAGTTCCTTGTGCCGTGGCTCTCCTGAATGCGCCTGATCTCACCAGTTAACCAGTGGTTAACCAGGCCTGATCCTCCTTAGCGCTTACCAGATCGGGTACATTCAGGTGAGGGTCATAGGCAGTGAAAGCTGCCATTTCAGGCCTCTTTACGCCGGCCTGTCCCGTGTGCACTGCCAGACTGTTGGCGGTCAGATGACCACCTCCAACATGGCAGACACGGGACCGCCAAACTCGTAATGAGGCCCCAAGTTTCTATAGAAAGAGTCTTTTTTGTTTTGCTAATAACTTTAGCACAGCTTGATAAATCTGGGTGATCCATCTAGGAGGGCTGAGAAAAAGGAGGGGTCCTAAAACACTTTTTCCCCATTCAAGAGGGCCCCCTTGGGGCCCCTGGCCATCCGTCTCCATCAGCCTTAACATGGTGTTAAACCACAATTTAAATGTCGGTGGAAAGAGGGGTCGTAATCCCCAAGGCGCTGCCCTGGCACCTTGGGACTGCCGGCACCAACAGGCCATCGGGTGGCCAAAAAGTGGCAGTGCCAGTGGTCCGACTGTGGTGGTAACGCGACAGTCATAATGTTGCAGTCGGACTGCCGCCAAAGCGACACAACAGTGATCCTGCCAGTCTAGAGACTGCTAAGTTCATAACGAGGGCCTTAGTCATCTAGTCACAGAGACACTCTGACCATCCTGCAACCACTCACAGACCCACTCTGAGACTCAAACACCCACTAACAATTCCAGTGATACCAACACACATACTCACAGACCCACTCAAACACTCACACACCCATATCAGTTATGTCCATCTATGGTCAATGATAATTTAGGTTTTATTTATAATGTATGTTATATAGTTTGATAGCTTTGAATATTACATGTATATATACATACACATACACACACAGACATATAAATTCACTGAAAAAAACAAAGGCTACAGGGACGTTATAGTTAGAAAATAAAAAAAAATTAAAACACAGAAATTCCCTTTAAGAAACCAAAGGTAACAGGGACGTTATAGTTAGGCTCACATTTTAACCGTACAAAACCACAGAAATTCACCAGTTATAGTTAGAGTTATCTCAAGTAACTATAACTTGTGCCCTAAGGTAACTATAACTCGTGCTCTCGCCATGCACAGTTTTTTTAATCAAATATTTTACTAAAAATATTTAATTGATATTATCAATGCATGGCGAGGGCGTGAGTATTATATATATATATATATATATATATATATATATATATATATATATGTACATATATATATATATATATATATATATATATATATATATATATATATTTGTTTTTTTCCACTGAGAAGAACCAAAGGTTACAGGGATGTTATATTTAGGTTGACGCTTTACTCATACAAAACCAAATTCAGCAGTTATAGTTATGCTTATAGTTATACCTATGTTAAGAAGTATATAACTCATGGCCTAAAGTTACTTACCAGCATGAGTTATAGTCTTCAGATAAGTAGAACTATAAGTATAATTTATATGGTTTTGTATGGGTAAAACATCAACCTAACTATAACATCCCTGTAACCATTGTTCTTTTCTGTGAATTTGTATGTTTTTTTAATGTACAGTAATATCTAATTACTGCACGCTAATACATCTTCTGAGCATGATCAAAGGCTGTGCGCCCCAGGGGCCATGCAATCAACCCGCCAGCATGCATGCAATTCCTTGCCGTGAAAGGCCTTTGGCCATGAGCAGTACGTTTTGGTGTGTGAGTGTGTGTTTTTTTTTTCCATTGTGTTTTTTGGATCTGTAGAACCTTCACAAGTTTACAGGGTGGGCTGCGCCGAGCCCCGTGGTGGATTTGAAGAATCTTTGACATTGTTGTGTCCCTCAGGGAACCCTCCATCTCTCCTACGGGGTCAGGATGCCTTTATCTATCGATCTATCTATCTAAGATAAATTGTTGTCTAAATGTTTGTAGATATTGCAATTTTTTGGGGTTACATTGTTATGATTTTAGGTATAAATTTTATTGGATAAATTGGAAAATATTCAAGTGATGTAATAGATGTACTTTTAATTTAAATCTGTATAAAATATTTTAGGTTTATTTTAAATAATTATTTTACATAAAAAGTGTTTTTATATATTTATTATTTAGAATGGAATTATTTTGACAATATTACTGTAGTCGATATTGTGTGAATTGATATTTTTGTCATATTATATGTTTATTTAAAGGTGACATAGGGCCTCATTACGAGTTTTGTGGTCCGAAGACCACCACACTTGCATTGACCGTCGGGCCGCCACACTCCATGTGCTCCATAAAGGAGCTGAGGCCAATATCCTAGCACTGGTCATGCTAGCCAGCCCAGCAGGAACATTGTAATACGCTCTGGGGGTACGTCACCTCATTGGCGATGGCATCCTCCCTGTGAGTTTGGCAGTCCTGTGGTGGGAACGTGAAACTCATAATGAGTCCAATAATTTTTGTTTGAAATATTTGCATTTTCGGTAGAAATAAAAACAATACTTTTAACATCTATACTAGTGTTCTTGATATTTCTGGTTTTATTAGTTAAGCATAGAAAGCTGATATTTTTGTTAATGCTATATATATTCTGATATTTTTGTGTTTCAATATTGTATGCTGTTGGAAAATGGGTTTCTGGTTGGCACAGGCATGCACCTCTTCCAGGAAGAAATCACACTTCTTATCGGGGTAAGTCACAAACACACCCTAGGTTAACCTGTGCTCACTGTCCGGCAACTTGGCATAGAGCAGTCAGGCTTAATTTAAGAGGCAATGCGTAAAGTATTTGTGCAACACTTAAAACAGTAAAACAGTAAAAATACTACACAAAAAGACACCACATCTGGTTAGAAACATAGAGCTCAATTCAATGATTAAACAAAGCCAAATCAACACAAATCCGGTAAGTTGAAGTTAAGAAGTGAATTTCCAAAGAATAAAATGAAATAGAGTGCTTTAAAGCATTAAGCACCAACCAGGGATTATCTGGTCATGCTAGGCCAGGGTAAATTCTAAAGTTCAGGCCAACCACGATGGAGCACTGGTCGGATACAGTCCCAGACAATTCCAACTGAAGTTTTACCTTTTCAGAATTGAGCCAAGAATCCCGTTTGTGGTGAAGACGTTCACTGGGAGCTGGGAAAAAGTCATTGGCAGTGGTCACCATGCATGAAAAGTTGACCTTGGGTCGCAGACAGATGGACTGGAGCCTCGGGTTGTGAGTGGCGATGCTTGCTGTACGAAGAGATGATCTTGCGGTGGCTCTCGCTGATTCTTCACGTGAGCAGCACAGTTCCGGTGAAGGTGGGCCCATTCATGGTTGCGAATAGCCCAAAAGCTTGATTTCAGGAGCCACAAAACTATGTTCAAAGGACCAGGATTGGAGTACCACATATTGGAAGACAGGAGCACATTGAAGATGGGTCCAGGAGCTGTAGCAGGTGTGTTGGACATCTTTTGTGTTTCTTAGTCTGTAGAAGAACAGGAGGCAAGCCAGCAAGCCCTTGGAGTCATTCTAGTCAGCACAGCAGAGCAGGAGTCCAGCAGAGTCCAGCAGAATGACAGTCTGTTCAGCAGCACAGCAGTCCATTTTCCTGACAGAGCATCCACAGGTCCAGAAGTGTATTGTTTGTGGTGTCTCAGGTTCAGTTCTTATACCCAGTGGTGCCTTTGAAGTGAGGGAGAGTTCAAAGAGAGGCATTTGAAGTGCAAAAAGCCCCTGTCCTTCCTGCCCTGGCTCCAGACTCACTACAGGGGTTATGCAGCCCTTTATGTGGTAACAGGACAGATTTCATTCAGATGTAAGTGTCAGCTTCTTCGTCCCATCCTGCCCCATTAGTTACACCTACGCTCCTTTTGTGTGTGGCTGTCTGGAGGAAATGCACAGGAGCCCAGCTGTCACCCACCCAGATGTGTATTTAGAGACAGGCAAAGACACTAGATGGTTAAAGTAATAAAATCCCAACCATCTATAAGTGGCATTTTCAGAAGTATAATTTAAAATCTGACTTCACCATGAGTTGTGATTGTAAATTGTGATTCCAGAGACACCAAACGTGGGGTCTTATCTCTTCACAATTGGAAATGACACTTATAAAATGTAACAAGGCAATCCCAGTGTTATCCTATCGAAGAGATAGGCCTTGCAGGAGTGAAAAATTAATTTAAGAGTTTTTCACTACTGTGACATGGAAAACTTAAAAGTACATGTCCTTCTTTTTAAATACATTGCACCCTTCCCTTTGGCTGTCTTGAGGCTACCTTAAGGGGGACTTGTATATATTACAACTGAAGGCTTGGGCCTGGCAAGAGGCTGAACTTGCTAGGTCAACATGACAATTTAAAACTGCACATACAGGCTCTGCTGTGGCAGGCCTGAGTCATGTTTAAAGGGCTATTGAAGTGGGTGGCACAGTCAGTGCAGCAGGAACTCCAATAACATTTAACCTACAGGCCCTGGGCACAGGTATTACATTTTACAAGGGGCTTATAAGTCAATTAAATATGCCATCTGTGGACACCCCAATGTTACCATGTTTCAAACAAAGAGCACATGCACCTTGGCACTGGTTAGCTGTGGTAAAATGCCCAGAGTCCTAAAGCCAGCAAAAATGAGGTCAGCAAAACAGGAGGTCTGAGGGCAAAAAAGTTAGGGGAAACCATGCTAAGGTGCCAGGTCTAACAAATGCATCGATTTTATATCACTGTTCTGCCCATGACAAGCTTTCTGTAGTCTCTTCCTATGTTCTCACTCCCTTGCATGAAATGTGTGATCCAGTCTCTACTGTGTTTTCTCTCACAACATTCCCCCTGTGGCCCTCAGCAAGTTCTCCTTTCCCAATATGAGAAATGCAAACTATAGCACTGCGTGCCGAGTACAGACTATTCCACAGCCTGTTCTCGTGCCAGACTGTTTAGCACTTCACTCCAGTGCAGTTACCCATCATGTACTTTACAATTTGCAAATGCATTACTGACTGTTGTTTTACTCAGCATGCGTAATATAGTCACTTTTGTCTGGATAACAAAACCAGCTCCTTTCGACTGTGTCCTCAACTGTCACACTCCTGGCCTGCTCCATGAGCTGCCCCAAACATTTTTTCTGAAGCCCAGCTCATGAGCTGATACACTACATAACTTCAGCATCTGCATTCAAACTTTGTGGTTGATGTAAAATCAGGTTGATATATAAAGAACACTCAGAAAACACGATAAGGTTTAATAAATGTGCATGAATAGAAACCTTGTAGTTACACTAATGCAGATATCCATACACACATATCACATATTCAGGTAAAACTCCTCAGCACAGTGCATGTTGGCTCACAGGCACACATATGACATGCTTTTGTGCACCACACATGTGGATATGTATGCTTTCCTGTATATATGTATTCTCTGCACACATATCTGTTTAAAGTGTCGTCTATCTGTGCATACATTATAGGAATGTAAAACCTGATGGCTTTGCCTATGCTTGATTATGTAGTTATTAATGTAGCATTTTTAGGTGTGCCCCTTGAATAACGAAACCACAATATCAATGGGACACAATATCGAGGAAAGAACATCGAAAATAAAATACTAACAGGTAAGTAAGTCTAGATTTTCTGTACCTAACTCCATATCTATGTTCCTACGTGGTAGACATATCTTCATGGTACAAAGATGTAGATTTAGGAATTGTAAACCTATTTTTCCCCTAAATGAACTTAGCATTTGATATACCGCCCATGGATATTCTGTGCTCATATTGTTGGTGTCAATATTGAGTAGCACAACTACACTGCTAAACAATTTCAATAAAATGTGTGACAAATACGGCTATTACTGAACATGTTAAATTTATACTGGGCAACTCTTTAACGTGCTTTTTCAAACATTTATAGGAAGGCACAAAGTTAACACAATTCAAATGGATCATTAAGAGAGGCCCAGTCAGAAATGGCACAACATAGAAGCTACAGGTGGGAGTTTGCTGTTCCTGGTCACACGAGGTTAACTGGAGAGAGAAAGGGAGATCAGATTTTACATATTTTCAAACCAAAGTGTAAGATACGTGCACCATGAACTCATAAAATGTTCATACCTTAAAAATAGGAAAGGCTGTTCTAAACAAATATACAGGGACATATTTGAATTAACAAACTTCACAAAAAACGAGCCCTACAATAATACTGTGCCATACGGTAGTAAAACAAAGGGCCATATTTATACTCCGTTTGCGCCGAAATTGCGTCGTTTTTTTTGACGCAATTTCGACGCAAAACTAACGCCAACTAACGCCATATTTATACTATGGCGTTAGAGGCGAATAGCGCCAAAGTTCCCGGAATGTGCGTCATTTTTTAGCGTGAACCCCTTCCTTGCGTTAATGATATGCAAGGGAGGCGTTCCCGTCTAAAAAATGACTCCCAGGCCTTTACGTGGTATTTATACTCCCGGGCAAAAGAGACGCCCGGGAGTTGGCGTGGCTAAAAACGGCGCATTTGCGCCACTTTTTAACGCCTGCTCAGGGCAGGCGTTAAGGGGCCTGTGGGCTCAAAATGAGCCCACAGGTGCCCTCCCATGCCCCCAGGGACCCCCCCTGCCACCCTTGCCCACCCCAGGAGGACACCCAAGGCTGGAGGGACCCACCCCAGGGACATTCAGGTAAGTTCAGGTAAGTATTTTTTTATTTTTTTTTAATAATATTTTGTGGCATAGGGGGGCCTGATTTGTGCCCCCCTACATGCCACTATGCCCAATGACCATGCCCAGGGGACAGAAGTCCCCTGGGCATGGCCATTGGGCAAGGGGGCATGACTCCTATCTTTACAATGATAGGAGTCATGTTGATGGGGGATGGGCGTCGTTAAAAAATGGCGCAAGTCGGGTTAAGACGATTTTTTCGACGTAACCTGACTTGCCCCATTTTAAGACGCCCATGCGCCATTTTCCCCCTACGCTGGCGCTGTCTGGTCTACGTGGTTTTTTCCCACGCAAACCAGGCAGCGCCGGTCTGATTGCGCCGTCTAACGCCATTCTATAAATACGGCGCCCGCATGGCGCTTCAGAATGGCGTTAGACGGCGCAAAACTTTTTGACGCTAAACTGCGTTAGCGCAGTTTAGCGTCAAAAAGTATAAATATGGGCCAAAGTGTCAAGTGAAGACATAAATGCACTTAGCATTTGTTTTAGGTGCACACACTCCACTACATTAGAAGATACACAATGAAAACATGGAAATGTAATATGAAACTGTGGATGACCTCTCGCTGTACATTACTACACAGGGATAACCAAAACCTAGAAAAGCAATAGGTAAGAGGCTGTGGATAGTACTGCTACACCAATGAGTTATTGCAATGGCAATGTCTCCATAGCTACCACTCCCACTCACACAAACATTCTCTAGTGCTGTTGAAATTGATCTTGCTAAGTGAACAGAACAGAGCAAATAAAAAGTGAAAAAATTAGCGAATACAACGCAAAGGTTACAGGAGAGAAGTGATGTTCTCAAAGTTGTGTACAGTGCATTTTATTTTCCAATGACACCCTCCATGGCATCGAACATCCAATGTGATGTCAAACTCATAAGTACACATCCATGATGGGAGAAATTGTTTGCCAGTCCATCAGCAGTGTATTTCACCCAGCATGGTGATAGATGCGTCTTTCCTTCGCTGAGGCGTGCATTAAGTGGCATCTTGAGGACAGGGTGAGGTAAATTGCACGGTTCCAAAAGTGAATATTATAGCAAGGTGTAGGAAGCAAACTCTTCTCTCTGCTGATCATTATACAAAACTTTATAATGCCATGGATAGATCTAAAACATTCAGCAAAAATAAGTAAAGCCTGAAATGGACTGGTAAGCAACCAAATATCTCTTATTGAGTGCATACACAGCAAGAAGACTTAGGCCTACACCACATCTATAAATCGTTTTTATTGATATCGTCATATTCCCCAAAATATAAAACCCTCTCTGACAACTTCTGTTCTTCATGACAATACGGTGAAATATGCATAAGCGGCAAGCACGGACAATTCCTGAGTAAAGGAGTTGTGTAGTCCATCACATTATAGAGTCGTCACTGATGAGCATCAGAAAGTGGTTTTGTGTATTTCTTTCTCCCATGGGAGACTTCTCTAAGTAGAAAATGTCTTGAAGGAGTTTTGAATCAGGTGTGTGTGATGGCCACAAGACTATTTGCCCTCGCATTCCATTTTCACATGAAATGTGGACAATTTCATTTCACCCAATGAGGGATTTGTGCATAAATCTCAAAACCTAAGTTTCTGCCACGACCACCATATTTTTGTAAACTTAAAGGGCACCCAAAACCTTAGTAAATCACGATATGGCGGGCAGGCGCCAGTCCATTCTCATACGCCATGAAATCCGGGCTCAACATCTCACCATGCATTACAATTATGTAAAAATCAGGTTGACACTAATCCTGCAAAGCCCATTCAGGCCCATTATGAATAACGGTGTGCCTTCTTTTAACACCTGCTCTGAGCAGGCATTACAAGTGCCCAAAACAATGATGGCAAGAAATCTCTTAGATTTCTTTGCGGCATTTTTTCTGACCCCTCCCCCCCCCCCCACCCCCCCAATGGGGGAACGTCCCCTTTGCATACATTATGCATGGTGCATGCATGATGTAGTACAAAGGGTTACACAGTGGTGCAATGCATGCATTGCGCCACTTTGTAAATCTGGTGCTGTGTTTTTGGCCATTTAGTGCCACATTAACGTAAAAAAACACGCTAATGTGTCATTAGATGGTGCAAGGGGCTTTTAAATTTGCCCCTATGTATTTTCCAGTGTTTTTCAATCATCATACATACCTTCCAGAAAGTCTAGAATCAGACACATGTTCATATAGTTTGAAGGAACGTGACAACATTTATTTTATTAGTTCCGGAGCTTTTAATATAAGGCTGCTATATTCGAAGAGCAGCAGAAAACTTTACAACAAACGTAAAAATATAGGAATACGTACGTACATAATGTTCAGGTGGAAAAGAAATTACATAATAAATCCAAAAGTGAGGCAGTGACAGTAATGTACATTTGCGGCTAGCATTAGTATAAATCTAAAAAATTCAAAAGTTAAACTCATTTCTAGTCAGCAGTGCTAATACATATATAAAGAGAAAAGTTACAATAGCAATTTAAAAAAGAAATATACATTTGTAATATGCAGAAGTTGTGGGAACGAGGGAGAAGAGAGTGTGTTTAGTGAATGAAGGAGACATGGAGCTCACTTGCTTGAACCTCTGTGAGTCTATAAGAATTTGATATGTCATGATCAGTGGTTTTTCAACTGACAGGTTTTATGCATTTGAGGTCAGCAGCAGTATTACTATAGCAAAACAATAGGAAGTATATATGGTGATCAGGCTAAGCTTATTGGAATGAACAAGGCTAAGATGTTAGGGCAAAAAAACAATATATGGACAAAGACTGAAGATATGAGAACAATTACAATTGGATACATTTAAGAAAAATAATAACAATACAGATATGAGATTCAACTCTCTTTAGATCATTGTAATAAAAAGATACAGAATCTCAAGATTAATTACTCAAAGATTAATCTCTTATTGGGTATAGATCTAGAGAAAGTTACATGAAACCATATTATTTTTCAGTGTTTGTAACCTGCTCAGATTAACCTGGCAAAACCTCCTGGTAGGTATTCTGACTTCTGACCATCTGACCATTTGGGATAGCCTTTCCATCAAATTTCACAACTGGCCAACACATCTATTCAGTGGCTAATTATACAATTTACCATTGTACAGGGTAAAGTTGTCTCTGGGCTAAAATAAAAAAACAATGTCCTACCATGTCACCAGTTTGAAAATGACTACCAATCCCATTGCCTCAAGATTCCTAATCAAACACCCCCCCTCCCCCAATGTCTTTTACACCATCAAAACGTTGTCATTGCTTTTCAACGGTCACTTTTTATGACCACATTTAAATCACATGTAAATAGGTTTACTTCTTGCAGCAAATGGGTCTTGTCCATTTAATCTACCAGAATGTTTCACAAATGATTATTTGGACTTTTACAGTGAGCAAGTCTCACTACCTGGATTTCACTCACAGCAATTTAACTAAGCATGCTATCAGCCAGAATCCTCCTTTAAAAAAAATACCACTACTGAGCAGGCAGAATGAGTGGCACTAGGCTGGTTACATCGGAACATCTGGGCACTCATGCATGCACATGTCAGTGGACTGTGCATGTGGGGCTACTGTTGTGCTCAGCCCATTATTTGTGCATACGCCGTGTAGGTGGAGTCACTCCCAGACCTTTTTGTTTTCACCCCTCCTGTTTGTTGAAATTAGTTTTTGTTGGTTTTAGGACTCTGTGCACTTTACCATTGCTAACCAGTTCTAAAGTCCTTGTGCTCACTCCTTCAAACATTGTAAAACTGTCTTACATCCAATTGACACATTTAATTTAATTATAAATCCCTTGTAAAGTGGTACTACCTGTTGGCAGGGCCTCTAAATTAAATGATAATAGTGGGTCTGTAGCACCTATTGGGCCAACCATTTAAGTAGCCTGGTAAAACTTGCCTCAGACCTGCCAGTGCAGCCTGTGTGCAGGTTAAACTGCTAATCCAACCTGGCAAAATAAACCTTTTGCCATGCCGAAATCTTCCTTATAAGCCACCTCTAAGGTAGGCTGTAAGCAGCTACATGGTAGGGCACATTGTATTTAAAAAGCATGTTTTTAGATTTTACATAACCTGGTAATGAAAAACTGATAAGTTTGTTTTTCACTACTGCAAGGCCTACCTCTCTCATGGGAAAACATTGGGTTATTTTATTACATGTAATAAGTGCTATGTTTGGCTTGGGAACAGATTGAAATGTCAGGTTTAGTCTCAAAATAATTCTAATGTAGTACCCTCCTTAACCTTAAAGTTGGACTTTAAGTCACAATTCAGAAAATGCCACCTTTAGAAAACTGCCATTTTCTTGTCTAAAAGTGTGGTGCCTGCAGTCTGTGTTCTAGGCCACATCATTGTGGATAGCTTGGCAGTTGGCCTTTGTTTATTTTTTCAGTCAGTATGCCAAAGGGGGGTTAGATGTTGGCAGTGGCATAGGGCGCACCCAGTCTCCCACATTTGGTGGTGCTGCCGTCCTAAACACACAGTCCTGTTATCAAAATGGGAACTGCATAACAGACAATGGTATGTCCTGATGACACTATTCCATATAGTGTCTATAGTTGACTTCCAGGGCTGTTTTTACGTCCTGGAGTGAGGTTCCCTCCTGAGTCGCTATTGGAAAATGAGTTTCAGTTAGGACGAAAGACTCTAGGAGGTGAAATGAGTAGAATGCATATGTAGCGCATGCAGGTGTGGAATGTTTGATTTTCATTACTTTTCCTAAGTTGAGAATGGAAGTGTAGTGTGTTAGCTTTGCAGTAGTCCCCTTTGAGTGTTCACATTCCGTCTTATATTAGCATCTCCAAGTGGTTAAAACGGTGTTGTGAAGGATGTCTTATGTAGTGCTACTCATTCGCGCCAGTTATCTTTTAAACAAGTTTTGGTCCCTCTTATGCACCACTGTACAACTCTTTCACAGTGTGCAGAGCTGACCAAAGGGGATTTCTGAAGGTCACTTGAGCAACCCTTCCTAGCCAAATAGGCATCTTAATCTGCTTTTGGAGAGAGTCACTGTTTACCTATTAGCCTGATGATTGCTGACACCGCCATCTGCATTCTTCTTTAATGTTGTGCTCCTCTGCATGTCGTCTGTAGTTTTCTGCAATATCTCCTGTGAGCAAAGTCTCTGTAATATATCCCATGTTCAGAAATGATGCTCTTAAATAAGCCATATCTTCATCTTCATTCGCCTATCTTCAGCCTCTTACATTTCCTGCAGCCTGCATGGACTCTATAGCCTCTGCCATTCCCTGGTTGCCCTCTGCAATCCTGTTCTTGCTTTGACTTCTGACTCCTACTTCATCCACGAGCTATCTTATCCTCTACATCACCTGGAGGCTTGGAGCCTCCAGTACTTATCCTGTATGATACATAGGCTCATATTTACTAAAGGTTTGCTCCAATGCTTACACAGTGCAAAGCAACACAATGAAACACAGTGCAGGGTGAACAGCAGCAACAGATCATCTTTTGTGAGCATGTTCTATTTTCTTCTGTTAATGTATGTAATAGGGCAGGCAAGCAAAAATGTTTACCTTCTAAATTAGTATAATACCTCTTTGCCTCAAATCATACGTTAAAGCACGAGCAAGCAAGGAGTCTAGCGGTATAGTCCCTGATGGAACTACGTCTAACAATGTTGCGTTAGCCTAAAAAACACATCTTACCTGTCTGACCCTGTGTTGTTGGCTACACAAAGGAATTTGTACTGGAATGTGTTCCACCAGTAAATAGTCTACGTTTGTCAGCAGAGACTAATCTTTGTGCCACAGAGCAAGGCAGTGCATCATACAAAGCAGAAATTTTCACTTGAGTGCCGCCGATGACATAATCAGCAGGTATATATGGTGCTTTGCTGTTATCTGTCATTTGCGCAACCCAGCACAGCTATTTTTTCACACTGCTCTCCGTTACATGAAAGATAGTTGATTTGGATGTTCGTGTCCTCAGCTCTAGCATATCCTGTGAATTCCATCACCACTCTGCACTTTGGACTAATGTATAACACTACTGCTCTTCTAGTACATTTCATGTTCCTGTACCCATCTACCTGCCTTGCATGTGGCTTTTTTTTTCTTCAGGCCTCCCTTTTGTTTCTTGCAAATATCTTCTTTGCGTAGGGTGACCAGACATCCTGGATTTCACCTGACAGTCCGGATTTCGAAGGACTGTCCCGATGTCCCGACGCTTTTCTTAATTTTAAGTACATGTCCCGGTTTTCGGGAGAAAGGTCAGGCAGCCTGTGAAGTAGAATTGAGAGATATGATCTCATTTTAGAGGCACCTTTGAAAGCTGAAATTAGTTTAGTGATTTATCTGTTTCTGCTAGGCAGCACAAGGGGTGGTTGTTGCCTGCTCCCAGAACAGAGGCAGTGGGGTGCAGGGAGATTGTATGTGTATTTGCACACACACACCCACCCACCCCCACACACATACACTTACCTTCACATAACATTAGCCACCGTGCGTCCCCCTGCCCACTATCTCTTTTCTGGGACACACACACACATTTACAAGGCTATGCAGCAAAAATGGGACAGTCCATATATAAGTAAAACTAAATGCTGTAGTCCTACTTTTATGGCTGACCTGTCCCGGTTTTTGCTTCTTAAACTCTGGTCACCCTACCTTTGCTTTACTCTCCCTGCTCCCATGATACTCTCTGTTATCACTCCTCTGAGTTTTATCCCACATGGTGCCTGTAGTTTTCACTGTCCTGATCACATACAGATCCTCTGGCCCTTTACATCCCCAACTACCCTACCCTGTGAAATATATCCTTCCAGGAGTTAAATCACAGACACACACAAACGCGCGCGTGTGCACACACACACACACACACACATGGGCACTCATGTAAAACCACAAACACACACACACATAGGTGTGTACAATGGCACACATGCACACACACACACACACAAACACACACAGGGAGTCTCACTCACAGCCACAAACATGCACACACATAGAAATGGTCATGCACACATATATACACTTTTCACCCTGCATTAATCAGCCACACTATTATCAAATCAATACTCCACAAAGAGCGACCTGTGCCTTAGGCACATGTTAGTCATTTGTTCTGAATTCATAATGTTCGCCAGCAGATATATCGTAGGTTAACATTTGGATGAATGATGTTGCCTAGTATTCACTGCAATAAGCTTGGGCCATTACATAAATGATTATATTAAATGGAAAATGATTCATAAATCATTTGTTTTAACATTGAACCTCACCAACAAAAGTAACAAATTACCTCTTCAAGGTGTTTTCCCGAATCTACTCCCTGGCTTTTTAGTGAGAAGATCTTACTCTGCGTTCCCTAGTTGTGGTCCAAGTGCCCAGTTACTCAACAGGGCATGAGTCAGCGGTGACTTACAAAAATCTACGGCTCCATTTAAACTCCTTGCATATGTGAACAGTTGTCTGGGTACATGAAGTCTCTGACTATATTCTTCACTAGTTCATGCTAGAACAGACACTTACAGTAAATATTTGCAGAGTGCTAGACAGAGATAAAGTGTGAGGTCAGTAGATTGCGAGCCTTAAACATATTGGCTACTTTACACCCACATAGAATCTGAGAGCACATTTAATGACACTCCAAACGCTGAACCGTTTTGTGGCATCAGTTTGCACAGTTAGAATTACTGATGGATAACGCTGAATTACCGAGAGGTTTTTCACTGTGAGGTTCTGAGTGACATCAACTAGACAATGAGAGCGAAGCTCGAGGTGTCTATGGTGGCACCTAACAACCTGAGGTGAAAAACATCTCTTCTATAACTTTATATTATGTATGACCCCCAAAATTATCTGTTCCTGCTTTCACGCAGGAACAGTACTTAATGGATAAGCCATATAACATGGTCTCTGTTATGCATCCCTGTACAAAAGGCAAAACAAAAAAAAAACGTAACTGTCATCCTTGACCAACCCCGAAAATCCTTCCCTGCCTTGTTTCCCTCTGCTGCAGCTGTGCTTTCTGCTTTCATTCAAGACAAGCACAGCTATGCTGACAGGCTCTCAGTCAGCCCTCTCAGCCTGGCCTAGGAGGCCTTTATGACATAGCAACAGTGGGTAACAAGTTTTGCTGTCAACTGTTGTTGGGTCAGAACAGTGATTTTATGACATTTGGAAACTGAAATAAAGATAGAGGCTCTTTATGTGGGCTATACATAACAATATAGTAATTTCAGTAACCCTCTGAATGTGGTAAATGAAGAGAAGAAAACAGTTACACACCACTGAAAGTGTGCCAGAACACACTGAGGCAGCTGTTGTATATATTTCTGAATACAGGACAGGAAAAATGGGGCAGGCACGTCTTAGATGTCTGAAGGCTGGAAAGCAAAGCAAAGAATGTAGCAGGTACGTCACACATCTCTGAAAGCGAGCTGGAAAAGACTGGGGCAGTTACTTTAAAATGCTCTGGATGCAGGACACCCAATACCTTAATAAGTGATTCATATATCTCTGATTGCAGGACAGCGAAGAAAGACGAGGGATTTAGGACAAACAATGGGATAGTTACTTTAAAAAGATTTGGATTAAGGAAACAAAGAACGAAACTTTACTGACTTTTGAACGTGGATAGAAATGACAAACACAAAAGCGCTTGTTCATCCTAAATTAGGGTAGCTGCTTAATTAACCACGCAAAAGTTTCCCCTTTGCTGAACTCAAGGAATAATTTGGCTATAGACAAATAACCTCTAAACAACACCATTTGCTCTAGGTTTCCCTTCCTGTAGGGGTATTTTATATTCCTTTCACCTCGGTTTCTCCTCACAGTTCTGAAATGAAACGTCTGAAAGAGTCCATGACAGAATATGGGCCAAGCGACAGCTCACCTGGCCCTGGGGCCTGTCTTGTTCAGGGTCTTTAAAACATACACTAGGGGTGGGCTGTGAAAACAGATTGATGACGCATCCTCCATTAGCTCGCTCATAGACTACGGAAAGCACAAAGGTCAAAGCCCTCCATCTTTATTCAGCTCGTAGGGGAAACGGCTTTTGAGCCAGGGATTTCGAAGACAAGAAGCTAAAGTATTTATTCTGAGCTGTAAATGCATTTGTCTTGTGTGAGGCATTTCCTGTGTCCCTGCAGTCTGCTCTCGCAGCCCTGATAATATCGGATTCAGCACCAGAACATATTTCCAGCTATCCTCTTGTCAGCGCAGCCGTATTTTTAAACTGAGTTGAAGATTTATTCACCCCGAGAGCAAAATGCTCTTTAGGCTGTGGCAGCAGTCCCAGCAGTAAATTGTTTATAAAAACCATACAGACTGGATTTACCTAAAAAGAAAGTAAAAGTTTTCCAAGGTAGCAGAAAATAGATGGAGGTAGAAGCTGCCGAAACAGTCAGCAAGGAAAATCCTGTATAAAAACAGGACAACATATATACCATTATACAAGAGGAGATGCGCAGGCTAAGAAAATGTAGGGAGGAACCATATGCCAACTGAGAGGGGGGACGGGACGCGTGTGTTACAATTGGCACTGCAGGTGCTCTAGGGAGGAGCTATGTGCCAACCAGAGGGGGGGGAGGGGCAGCAACCATTGGCACAGCAGATGCAGTGGCACTGGGAGGCAGAGCCCTGAGGGAATCATTGAACCCTGAAAATGTATTTATTTTACTACTTCAATAGCAGTTAAAGAGGATTTCCATTGCTTGCACCAGGGCTGATGGCATCTGTTAGAAATGGGGTGTCTGGTTGGCTAGGATATGCACCTAAACCAGGCAGAACCCACCCAAGTCAGGGCAAGGGAGTGATAATGCGTCTCGACCGAGTTAATTTTACTTATACGGGACTCGTTTTAGGCCAATGAACCTTTTGACCTTGATTGGGGATTCCTTAGGACGAGATGGCTATTTGGCATTTCAATCAATAGATCAATCACTTCATCAATATTCACAGTAACTAATCAATCTGACTTATCAATACCCTTCAATAAGAATGAAACACCATGACCTTTCAGCCAATATATGATCACACAAATCTAGTAAAGGTTAAGATATTTATTCCCTATTAGTTACAATTCTAAGTTCATGTTTATTAGTCTCAATATCAATAAGCACATCAAAAGCATTATAATATGGCAACTTGAATAAGACTTTATCAAAGCAAAGATCAGGAACATCAGAACAAAGCACGACGTCAGCATTAATCAACGTTAGCAGAGTATCATTAGTACAGTATTCAACAAAGCAAGATTCAGTCATTTGTTTATTTGCACCCGATTTAGTGAATTCTTTAACTAACCTTGAATTAGCATCAGCATGTTGGGCTTCATGCATGAATTTAGAAAACATCTAACTATGGCCTCTCTCAAAAGAGCAGTTGCTACCTAGAAAGAAAAGGAAAACAGACAATCACAATTTATCATCAGATAGTTACCCATCCAGATGAGTCGGCATACAGTGTCAGTCTTCATCCTCAGGACAGCAGTCGATTCACCATCAGCCAGGATAAGCAGGTAAGGCTCAGCAGGGCATAGCAAAAGGCTCTTCCCTCATAAGGAGGAGAAGTGAAAATCAGGCAAGGGGTAAGGCGAGGATGGTTTAGGGCATCTAACAGCTAAAGACAAAGGTGGTCATTACAACCCTGGCGGACGGTGTTAAAGATGCGGTAATATCGCAAACAGTCAGACGGACAAAAAAAGGGAATTATGACCCTGGCGGAAACCGCCAACAAAGACAGCCACTTTAACACACCGCCCACCACGGCGGTACAGACAAGCAGTGCGGCGGTCACCGCCAACAGACAGGCGGGAGACAATGTACCGCCCACAGTATCACAACAGGCCAATCCGCCACCTTTTCCGGGGCGGATTCACCGTGGATAAAAACATGGCGGAAACAGCTTTTGCTATGGGAAAATGCTCACCTTCTACACATCCCACGAGGAACGACGACTCCATGGAGCCGGAACTCCAAATACTACCTGCCCTTGTCTTTCTGCTCCTTCACGACCAACAGCGACGTAGGCGCAGAAGATACCGGTGAGTACTGCACCTACGACACGGGGGAGGGGAGAGGCAAAAGTTAGGGGGACACCCACCAAACACCCCCGCCCTCGCATATCTTAACATACACACCAATGCAGTCACAAAAAGAACAGTAACAACCCACAATCCCCCCAGAAGAATGCAAAGACAATGTGAATTTCGGGCCAACATTATAATGTGCCAATATACATGTCATACAAAAATATACAAATATATGTATTCCAAAATCACTCATATTTACATAAATAATCCGAGAAGTATTGCAGATATGTACACAACAATGTCCGTGCACAAACAGTCCAAAAATGCATGGGCGAGGCCCACAATAGATACCTGACCAAAATCTGAGAGAACACTGCGGGGCATCAGATAGAAACACTACTGGCACCTCAGGGGGAAGGGAAAGGTGGGCACCTCAGCCAGATGAATGCAAAGCCAGATCCACAACGGGGCTCCATGGCCATTGATGTATCCTGGGGAGTGCAAAGCCACAGTCTCTCAAGTCTCTACAGTGGGTGGCTTGCCCACTGCTCAATCCTGGGGAGTGCAAAGCCACAGTCTCTCAAGTCTCTACGGTGGGTGGCTTGCCCACTGTTCAATCCTGGGGAGTGCAAAGCCACAGTCTCTCAAGTCGATGCAGGTCCATACTGATACTGGGGGGTGACTGGTGCCCAGACTGGATGAGTCTCCCTGTGAAAGGTAGTGTCTTGTCACTGTCCCAGCTGCACATGGGATAAGGATGCCTGATGTTGTGGGCCATTCATTCCTACCCGGTGAATTGCCCTGTTCAGCGGTGCTTTGCCATGGCGGTCTCTGGACTGTTTAGCGGTGCTTTGCCATGGCGGTTCTGGACTGTTCAGCGGTGCTTTGCGACGGCGGTCTCTGGACTGTTCAGCGGTGCTTTGACATGGCGGTCTTTGCCCTGTTCAGTGGTGCTTTGCCAAGGCGGTCTTTGCCCCGTTCAGCGGCGCTTTGCTATGGCGGTCTTTGCCCTGTTCAGTGGTACTTAGCCATGGCGGTCTCTGGACTGTTCAGCTGTGCTTTGCCATGGCGGTCTCTGGACTGTTCAGCGGTGCTTTACCATGGCGGTTCTGGACTGTTCAGCAGTGCTTTGCCATGGCGGTCTCTGGACTGTTCAGCGGTGCTTTGAATTGGCGGTCTTTGCCCTGTTCAGAGGTGCTTTGCCATGGCGGTCTCTGGACTGTTCAGTGGTGCTTTGCCATGGCGGTCTCTGGACTGTTCAGCGGTGCTTTGACATGGCGGTTCTGGACTGTTCAGCGGTGCTTTGCCATGGCGGTCTCTGGACTGTTCAGCGGTGCTTTGACATGGCGGTCTTTGCCCTGTTCAGCGGTGCTTTGCCATGGCGGTCTTTGCCCTGTTCAGCGGTGCTTTGCCATGGCGGTCTCTGGACTGTTCAGTGGTGCTTTGCCATGGCGGTCTCTGGACTGTTCAGCAGTGCTTTGCCATGGCAGTCTCTGGACTGTTCATCGGTGCTTTGCCATGGCGGTTCTGGACTGTTCAGCGTGCTTTGCCATGGCGGTCTCTGGACTGTTCAGCGGTGCTTTGCCATGGCGGTCTCTGGACTGTTCAGTGGTGCTTTGCCATGGCGGTTCTGATACGGACATTGGTGTGTGGCATGACGATCTCCACACTGGACATTGGTGTGTGGCATGACAATCTCCATACTGGATATTGGTGTGTGGCATGACGATCTCCATACTGGACATTGGTGTGTGACATGACGTTCCATCATTGCCCAGCGGGGCTGTGGCATCCTGGCCCCGCCTGGGCTGTGTCTTGTGCGGTGGTCTCTGGACCAGTGACGATACTTGGGCCCTCCTGGGCTGTGTCTTGTGCGGTGGTCTCTGGACCAGTGACGATACTTGGGCCCTCGTGGGCTGTGTCTTGTGCGGTGGTCTCTGGACCAGTGACGATACTTGGGCCCTCCTGGGCACTGACTTTGGCGGTGGGCTCTGGACCCGTTACGATACTTGGGCCCTCCTGGGCACTGACTCTGGCGGTGAGCTCTGGACCCATTACGATACTTGGGCCCTCCTGGGCACTGACTCTGGCGGTGGGCTCTGGACCCATTACGATACTTTGGCCCTCCTGGGCACTGACTCTGGCGGTGGGCTCTGGACCCATTACGATACTTGGGCCCTCCTGGGCACTGACTCTGGCGGTGGGCTCTGGACCCATTACGATACTTTGGCCCTCCTGGGCACTGACTCTGGCGGTGGGCTCTGGACCAGTGACGATGGTGCTGGCCGTTGTGTCTGGACCGCCGGAAATGATGGCGCACTTCTCCGCCATGACACTCACAACAGGCTGGTCAGACTTCCTCAGGACCTTCCCCACCTTTTTTGGAGTTACAGCTGACTCACCAATCGCCTTCGATCCCATTCCACTTGTTGTCCCACCAGGAGTCTTGACATGGTCCTGTCGTCCACTCTCCAATTTCGGAGCCTTTACAGGGGGTGGGCTGCCAGTGCCTTGGCTCCGGGTCCTACTGCCTGCCCTGGTGGACGGTGCACTCCAAAAACCTGGAACACGCACCACTGGTACTGGTGGCTTTTTGGCTGAGGCGCTACGACGGGACTGATGAATTGGAGGGAGGGGTGGGGCAAAAAGGTCAATTTGACAGCGGGACAGTTTCTGACGAACACTGGGATGGGTAGCTGGAGGGGGTCTGGGAGTGGAGGAAGAGGAGGTGGTTGTAGGAGGTGTCACTTTAGCTGTTTTGGGTGCAGGTGCAGGTGCTGGAGGCTGTCGTGAGGTGGATGGATGTTGGGTGAGTGATTGCCAGCGTTTGGGTACTTTGGGAGGGGGCGTCACAGACACACTGGGAGAGGACACAGGGGACGTGTAAATGGCAGTGGAGGTGGTGAGTGCAGGTGAGCGGCGTGTGGTGCTGGGTATCCTGGTGCGAGTCCTAGTGCCTGTAGATGTGGTGCATGCAGGTGTGTGTGTAGATGAGACTGGGAGGGAGGAGGGAGAAGAGGAGGAGGGGGACACAGTGGAGACAGTGGATGTTGCTGTGTCTGTATGGGTGTGATGCTTGTGTGAGTGCCTGTGGGATGTGTGGTGCCTATGTTTGCCTAAGCTACTTTTGGGTGTTGACTTGTGTGCATGCTGGTCTGTAGGTGTGCTTGGGATGGGCTGGGGTACAGGGGATTGGGTCTGGGTGGATGATGTTCTAGGGGGGAGGCTGGACACAGGGACAATTGCTGCCATCAGTGCTGAGGCCAGAGATTGCAGGGTTCGCTGAAGGACAGCCTGACCAGAATGAATGCCCTCCAGGAATGCATTACCGTGTTGCAACGCCCTTTCTACACCCTGGATGGCATTCACAATGGTAGACTGCCCAACAGTGAGTGACCTGAGGAGGTCAATGGCCTCCTCACTGAGGGCAGCAGGGGTGACTGGGGCAGGGCCTGAGGTGCCTGGGGCGAAGGTGATGCCCACCCTCCTGGGTGAGCGGGCACGGGGCGAACGCTGAGGGGCTGCTGGGAGGGCGGTGCTGGTAGGGGGGGTGGCGGCTGTACCTGTAGAAGTGGGGCGCACAGATGGTGCCGCCACCACAGGGGTGCTCACATCGGCGGACAAGTCTGTGTCACTGGTTGGTGATCCGGTGGCCGACGTGAAGCTCCCCTCGCCCTCCGTCCCACTGGTGTATTTGGAGTCTGTGGTGTGGCACTCCATGGCCATGTGGGATGCAGCTCCCTCGTGCTCTGGTGCCACTGTACCTCCGCCTGTTGATGCTGATGTACAAAAGGACAGGGAGAGCAGGAAAAGGGGGGGAGACAGAACAAAGAGAGTTTTAGTGCATGGCATACCGCTACCGTTGGCGGACAAGACAGACGCAGCAGCCCCATGCACAACGCCGCGCTCCTGCCCTCTGCACATGCAATTTCTGGGATATGGCCTACATGGCATTGGTGGAAATCTGCGCACATGGATGCCACAGGGGCAACTATACCTCAACTTGATAATTTACTGAGGTGGGGTAGAGTGCCACATGGCCTACATTACGGAGGGGCTTTGCCTACCTAACTCGCCCTGGCCTAGGGACACCCAGAGCCCACCTCCCCCACCCAGGCACCTCCACTGCACGCAAAGTCCACAGAATGAGAGTGTACTCACCCCCTTGTGTCTGCTCTGATGTCTTTAAGCGCCCATCCAACTCCGGGTAGGCCACCGCCAGGATCTGGAACATCAGGGGGGTCATGGTACAACGGGCACCCCTCCCACGTTGGGAGGCCATCCCCAGCTGAGCCTCCGCTGTCTTCTTGCTGCAGCGGCGAATGTCCTCCCATCTCTTACGGCAGTGGGTGCCCCTTCTCTGGTGGGCCCCCAGCGTCCGGACCTCCTTGGCGATGGCACGCCAAATGTCCCTCTTCTGGTGGGCGCTGACCTACATGACATGCACAAGGAAAGAGGAACAGTCATTACCAACTGCACCATCAATGTGAGTGGCCCCCTCCCTACTCTGACCATGTGGGCCATTTATTCCCATGCTTTACTGTAGTATGACTTCTGCCCCCTTCCCTCTTCCACCCAGGCCTAGCCCCTACAACATGCTCCCTGTGTACTAACCTGTTGGTCTGGAGGACCGTAGAGTAGCATGTACTGGGGGAGGACCCCATCCACAAGTTTCTCCAACTCTTGTGCAGTGAAGGCAGGGGCCCTTTCCCCAGACGCAGCAGCCATCGTCGCTTCCAGACCGAGGTCACAGCAGCACTAGCAGTGTAGGTCTTCTCCTGTCGAAGGTCAGGTATCTAGTGATTGAACAGATAGAAAATGGTGGTGACGTCCGCGGCGGTGACGTCCGCGGCGGTGACGTCCACGGCGGGGCACATCATCACCGCCGGCGCACCTGTTCATTGGCTCCTGGGACCCATAGGGTCCAATGTTAACCAATGCAGCATTGCGCCGCGGTCTACGACCGCCTACCGCGACGGTGTGCAACGGCAGCGCTGTTACCCCACAATCCCATTGTCCCAGTTTAGAGGTCAGGCAGCCGCCATTTCAGGGGCCCACATGGATTAATTTTCAACTGTGTCACACATACTGAGGCCTACACTCAACACACATACAGGAAGGGTTTTGTGTCTGCTGTAGTCTTGTGTGTAACTGTGGGTACATACCTGGAGGAATAGTGACTGGTTCTTCGCTGTTGTCCTTCTTAGGCACCGTCAGCTGGGACATATGAGAAGATGGTGGAATCCTCCGGTGTACCGACCGCTGGTGGACCTGTTGACAATGGAAGAGAGACATTTAATCGTGACCTACCGGTTTGATCGTGCTACAATCCAGGAACTATGTACCCAGTTGGAGCCAGACCTGATGAACCAATCCGCCATCCGACTGGAATCCCCTCTAACGTGCAGGTGCTGTCAGTGCTCCATTTCCTTGCAAGTGGGTCATTTAAAAAAACAGTGGCCATAGCATCAGGGATGTCCCAGCCTATGTTTTCCAACGTGTTGTCCAGAGTGTTGTCTGCCCTGCTGAAACATGTAAGGAGATACATAATTTTCCCTCAGGTGGAGGATTTGCCTACAGTGAAAGGTGACTTCTATGCCCTTGGACATATCCCCATGTCATAAGTGCCATTGATGGGACCCAGGTAGCTCTGGTACCCCCCGCAGGACTGAACAGGTGTACAGGAGCAGGAAGAGTTATCATTCAATGAATGTCCAGATGGTCTGTTTGGCAGACCAGTACACCTCACAGGTAAATGCTATGTTCCCTGGCTCAGTGCATGACGCCTACATCCTGCGGAATAGCAGCATCCCTGATATGATGGGTGAACTCCAGAGGCACCGTGTATGGCTATTGGGGGACTCTGGTTACCCCAACCTTTCCTGGCTATTGACCCCAGTGAGGAATCCCAGGACCAGGGCAGAGGAACGCTACAATGAGGCCCATGGGTGGACTAGGAGGGTTATCGAACGCACATTCGGCCTCCTTAAGGCCAGGTTCCGGTGCCTCCATATGACAGGTGGGTCCCTATTCTACTCACCAGGTAGACGCCAGGTGCCTTTTCTGCAGGAGGATGATCCAGATGACGGTGTTGTGGGAGCTGTGGAGTCTGTGGAGTCTGTGGAGCCTGTGGACAGTGATGAGGATGAAGCTGAGGAAGACGAATACGACAACAGGGAGTCAGTCATACAGCAATATTTCCAGTGACACACAGGTGAGAACATTTTCATTTTTACCATTACATTAACTTTCACACATCTACCTCAATCCTGTACCTACATTTCACTCACTATTTGTTAATTGAGTTGTACCCTTCCATTTCAGTTTCACAAGTGTGGTAACCTACGTGCCAACTGTTTGCATCCTTGAAGGGCTTGTGATGTGTGACATAGGTATGTTAGCCTTCCAATGGGTAACCCATTATGAAACTGTAATTTATAATACAGATTTACAAATCATAGACTGACTCCATTTGTTTTTAGTGTTTCAAGGGTGTTTATTTAAGTGCTCAAAAAATGAAGGGGGGTTGTAAACTGGTGATGGGTGATGGTGGAGGAATGTCCATGGCAGAGTCCAGTCTATTAGTCTCACAGGTACATTGCACATCTGGGCATTGGAAGTGGAGCTAGGTCAGTTCTGATTTGGACAGGGTAACAAAGTGGGACAGTGGGGGGACAATCAGGGTGGTCTTATTTCCTGGCGGGGGTCTTGCCATCTTGCTCTGTCCTGTTCCTGGATCTGAGGGCCCGCTTGCGTGGTGGTTGTCCATCTGCAGGGGATGGGTTGCTGGTGTGTTGGTCCTGTGGCGGGGCGTCCTGTCCACTAGCGCCGGCGGAGGTGGTGGGCATTTCATCATCCTGGCTAGTGTCAGGGGCCCCTTGGAGTGCCACGGTGTCCCTCACGGTCTTTTGAATGTCCGTCAGCACCCCTACAATGGTGCCCAGGGCGGAGCCGATGGTCCTGAGCTCCTCCCTGAACCCCAAATATTGTTCCTCCTGCAAACGCAGGGTCTCCTGCAACTTGTCCAGGACCGTCGCCATCGTCTCCTGGGAGTGGTGGTATGCTACCATGATGGAGGAGAGGGCCTCGTTGAGAGTTGGTTCCCTTGGCCTGTCCTCCCTCTGTCGCACAGCAGCCCTCCCAGTTCCCCTGTGTTCCTGTGCCTCCGTCCCCTGGACCGTGTGCCCACTACCACTGCCCCCAGGTCCCTGTTGTTGTTGGGGTGGTGGGTTCGCCTGGGTGCCCTGTAGTGGTGGACACACCGCTGATTGACCTGTCCTGGGTAGGGAGGTTTGGGCCCGCTGGGTGGGTGCTGTGCTGGTGTTACCAGAGGGTGTAAGCTCGGTGTTGGGCTGTGGCTGGGCAAGGGGAACCGACTGTCCTGAGGCCCACGATGGTCCGGCCTGGTCATCAAGATCCAGTGGGGAAGAGCTGCTGTCGTCACTGTGGGCCTCTTCTGGGGGTTGAGTGGTGTTGTCTGGACCCTCTGGTGTGGTGACGTTCCTTCGGGTTCCTGCGGGGGTATAAGTACATGATTATTGCATGTGTGTGTTTCATGGAGTGCAATGGTTGGGTGTTCGTGAACCCCAGTGCAGGCATTCCTGTGTGAGGGCTTGTGTGCTGATGGTTGGGGGTTGTTGTGGGTCTGTGCAGTGGGCATGCTTTGGTGATGGGTGTCCATGCTTAGTTATGTCATGCAGGTCTTGGGGTTGGGATGGGTGGTTGGTGTCATGGGCAGATAGGTGAGGATTTGGGGTGATAGGGGAGGGTGTGATGGTGGGGGTGTGTGATATCATGCAGGTAGGGTGGGGGGTATGATGGTTAAGATTAGACTTACCAGTGTCCGTTCCTCCAACGACTCCTCCGAGGCCCTCAGGATGCAAGATGGACAAGACTTGCTCCTCCCATGTTGTTAGTTGTGGGGGAGGAGGTGGGGGTCCGCCGCCAGTCCGCTGTATTGCGATGTGGTGCCTGGATACCGTGGAACGCACCTTGCGCCGTAGGTCATTCCACCTCTTCCTGATGTCCTCCCTGTTTCTTGGGTGCTGTCCCACAGCGTTGACCCTGTCCACTATTCTTTGCCATAGCTCTATCTTCCTGGCTATGGATGTGTGCTGTACCTGTGAGCAGAATAGCTGTGGCTCTACCCGGATGATTTCCTCCACCATGACCCTGAGCTCCTCCTTGGAGAAGCGGGGGTGTCTTTGGCGTGACATGGGGTGGTGTAGGTGATGTGTGGGGTGGTGTATGTGTTGATGAGTGTGGTGAGTGTAGTGGTATGTGGTGTTTTGTGCTTGGATGTTGCGTGGATGATGGTGTTGTGTGCCTCTGTGTGATGGGATTGTCTGTTCTGTGCTGTCTCTCTGGCCTTCTCTCTGACTTTTTGGTAGTAGGGGGTTGGGGGTGATGTGGGTGTGTGTTTTATATAGTATTGCGTGTGTGTATGTGTGTCAGGTGTGTGCATTTCAAATTGTCCAATGTGGCAGTGTTTTGGAGATGTGTGTTTATTTTGAGCGCAGCGGTGTGTACCGCCAATGGAATACTGCGGTTGAAAGACCGCCGCGTGGATTCGTGGGTCGTAAAGGCATGGGCGTGTTTCTGTTGGCGTGGAGGTGGAGGATGTGTTTCCGCCAGTTTCTCGCTGACCTTTGGTGTGGCGGTATTGTGTGGGTGTCTGAATTTCGACGGATTCCGTGATGTGTGTCATGATAGCTGTGGCGGTCTACCGCGGCCGCGGGGTGTATTGGCGGTCTTCTGCACGGCGGTAAGCGCCTTATACCGCCAATGTTGTAATGTCCCCCAAAGTCTCTTCAAGTGTAAGGGTAAATGACAGCATCAAAGTGGCAGGGAGGACGGCTAGGAATGGCTCGGTAATGGCAGAGTAAGAATGGCTGATTTCCCCATGTGTCACGTCGTTATATCAAAGTTGCCGGACAAGCCTCTGATTTCCAATTGGGCAATATTTGGTGCATCGTTATCTCTGTCCAATAATCCGTTGATCACCTTACTAGAATTGTCACCTAAGACAGTTCTCATGCAGTTTATTGGCTCCCGTGATTGACGTCTTCAACGGGTATAATGTCAGGTAGGAAAAGTTATAATAGTCACTCCAGTCAATAGTTCCATTGTCTTCCCTTGTTTTAGGCGACGTAGTTCCTGTTGCGAATTACACTGTTGCTGTTAGAAATAGGATTTTTGGTTGGCAGTCAGGTCACCCTCTGTCCAAGCAAGAACCCTCACTCTAGTCAGGGTAAGTCACACACAATCCAAATTATCCTGTGCCCACCCTCTGGTGGCTTGGCACGAGTAGTCAGGCTTAACTTAGAAGGCAATGTGTAAAGCATTTGTGCAATAAATCATACAATAAAATAATATAGCACCACAAAAATACACCACACAGTGTTTAGAAAAATATATAGGGGGTCATTCCTACCCTGGTGGTCCGAGACCGCCAGGGTAGGGGACCGCGGATGCACCGCCAACAGGCTGGCGGTGCATCCAGGCCCATTCTGACTGCGGCGGTAAAGCCGCGGTCAGAAAAGGGAAACCGGCGGTTTCCCGCCGGTTTTCCCCTGGGCTGCAGAATCCTCCATGGCGGCGCTGCAAGCAGCGCCGCCATGGGGATTCTGACCCCCTTTTCGCCAGCCTAGTTCTGGCGGTTTTGACTGCCAGAACCAGGCTGGCGGGAACGGGTGTCGTGGGGCCCCTGGGGGCCCCTGCAGTGCCCATGCCAACAGGGCCCCACATTGATTTCCAGTGTCTGCATAGCAGACACTGGAAATCGCGACGGGTGCAACTGCACCTGTTGCACAAAAGCAACTCCGCCGGCTGCATTCGGAGCCGGCTTCATCGTTGCTGTGGGTTTCCCGCTGGGCGGGCGGGCGGCCTTTTGGCAGTCGCCCGCCCGCCCAGCGGGAAAGCCAGAATGACTGCTGCGGTCTTTTTGACCGCGGTACAGTCTTCTGGCAGGTCGCCGCCCGCCAAACTAGGAATCACCCCCATAATATTTATCTGGGTATTTGCAGGTCAAAACTATCAAAGATGCAATATGAATTTGTAAAGATATCACTAAAAAGTGATATGAAGTATCTTAAGTCTTTAAAAAGTAAACAAAGTCTCTTTCAAGCACAAAGTACCTGGTTTGAAGTGGAAAATCTCTGCAGAGGGTCGCAGAATAGGAGATGCGTGGAAAAATGGTGTGTGCGTCGGTTACGCCCCTTCACACACAAACTTGCGACATTATTTTTCACGCGGGGAGACGTGCGTAGTTCTACGGGAGGAAAAATGGTGTGTGCGTTGTTTGCGCCCCTTCACACACGGACTTGCGTCGTTATTTTTCACTCTGGGAAGACGTGCGTCGTTTTCCGGCACGCGGACCATCTCCTTCTATGGATCGCGGGATTACCAGATGTCCCAGGGTCTGTGCATGGATTCTTCAGCTTGTTATCTGGCTGCGCGTCGTTCCGGGAGGTTGTGCGTGGAATTTTCTTTCTCACGGCAGGCGTCGCGTCGATTTCCCCTCTGGAAGTCGGGCGGCGGTGTCCATGCGAGGCCGTGCATCGAAGTTCCGGTCACACCGCAGGCGTCGTGTCGAGCGGCATCTTTCTGGATCAGCGTGCGGTGAATTTTTCACCGCGGAACAAGCTGTGCGTCGAAACTTTCAGCGCACGAAGAGTCCAAATTCAAAAGAGAAGTCTTTTTGGTCCTGAGACTTCAGGGAACAGGAGGCAAGCTCTGTCCAAGCTCTTGGAGAGCACTTTTACTGCCAGACAAGAGTTCAGCAAGGCACCAGGCCAACAGCAAGGCAGCAGTCCTTTGTAGAAAGCAGACAGGTGAGTCCTTTGAGCAGCCAGGCAGTTCTTCTTGGCAGGATGTAGGTTCTGGTTCAGGTTTCTTCTCCAGCAAGTGTCTGATGAGGTAGGGCAGAGGCCCTGTTTTATACTAAATTGTGCCTTTGAAGTGGGGGTGACTTCAAAGAGTGGCTAAGAAATGCACCAGGTCCCCTTTCAGTTCAATTCTGTCTGCCAGGGTCCCAGTAGGGGGTGTGGCAGTCCTTTGTTTGAGGGCAGGCCCTCCACCCTCCCAGCCCAGGAAGACCCATTCAAAATGCAGATGTATGCAAGTGAGGCTGAGTACCCTATGTTTGGGGTGTGTCTGAGTGAATGCACAAGGGGCTGTCAACTAAACCTAGTCAGACGTGGATTGTAAGGCACAGAAAGATTTAAGTGCAAAGAAATGTTCACTTTCTAAAAGTGGCATTTCTAGAATAGTAATATTAAATCCAACTTCACCAGTCAGCAGGATTTTGTATTACCATTCTTGCCATACTAAATATGACCTTCCTGCTCCTTTCAGATCATCAGCTGCAACTTCAACAATGTAAGAGGGCAGCCCCAATGTTAGCCTATGAAGGGAGCAGGCCTCACAGTAGTGTAAAACGAATTTAGGAGTTCTACACTACCAGGACATATAAACTACACAGGTACATGTCCTGCCTTTTACCCACACAGCACCCTGCTCTAGGGTTTACCTAGGGCACACATTAGGGGTGACTTATATGTAGAAAAAGGGGAGTTTTAGGCTTGGCAAGTACTTTTAAATGCCAAGTCGAAGTGGCAGTGAAAGTGCACACACAGGCCTTGCAATGGCAGGCCTGAGACAAGGTTAAGGGGCTACTGAAGTGGGTGGGACAACCAGTGCTGCAGGCCCACTAGTAGCATTTAATCTACAGGCCGTAGGCACATATAGTGTATCTACTAGGGCCTTACAAGTAAATTAAACAGCCAATCATGGATAAACCAATCAACAGTACAATTTACACAGAGAGCATATGCACTTTAGCACTGGTTAGCAGTGGTAAAGTGCCCAGAGTTCAAAAGCCAACAAGAACAGGTCAGACAAAATAGGAGGAAGGAGGCAAAAAGTTTGGGGATGACCCTGTCAATAAGCCAGGTCCAACAGTTGCATTCGGCAAGAATGTCTCCTTGAGCAAGTCGGGTCTCATGAGAAAGAATTTACTACGGTTACACACACATCTAGAGCTTCTGGAAAAGTACAGCTTCATGTCCTTCAGGAAAACAGCACATTGCACATTAGAAAAACACATTTAATATGAGAACAGGCGGCTAGGCCCAGACCCTTGCTAACTGAGGCCTAGTGATTAATTTAGCAAAACCCTAATACATAACTCTTAATGCTAATATAAAATCATACATTAGCACAATATTTAATCCACCATTTGTCAGTTTCATTAATCATTGGATACAGTGGTGGCCGCTCCCCGTGGGCACATTTCAAACGTGTGCATTAATATTTATTCTACCACGTTTTCTATGCAGCATTATTTATACATTATTTTGCAAGCTTTTCATGTTAATATTGATTATAAAGGTCACACTCCAACAGGAGATACACTTCCAAAATAACCCCTGCTCACCCTCTTGGTAGCCTGGCACGAGCAGTCTGGCCTAACCCAGAGGCAATGTGTAAATAGTTTGCACAACACACGTGATGCACTATCCCCACCACGAAGGAAACAAGTTATATGAAAATCTACTATATTGTACACAACGCAATTATTAGACCAAACACAACATGTCAGTAATATCCTGCTACCCAAGCAGTTGTCAGAACTTTACACATTAGTTATTCTACAGAACTGGCAGTAGTCACACATAACACACAGCTTACTTATTATTCTTCAACATAAGCAGTAGTGTAGTGAATCCTAGTTTGTTTTAAGGGGATACAGGTGTTAGCTTAGCCTTTGGCTTGCAGACTCGTTCCCCTGTCACCTAGTGACTATTACCCTACCTAGCTTGCTCTGTTTTAGAGCATTTATTTAATGAAATCTTTTAAGATGGCGATCTTGTTTTAGATAAGGCCTATGTTCTAGTTTTGTGTTATCAGTGCTAAGGCGTCAATATCAAGCTACAAAGATAAACAAACTGTAGGTGTTCACATTAGGTAGTTTCCCTCTTCACACTTTTGAGGGAATTGTTTATATAAATTACCATCCCAAGCATGTCTTGTTATCTATTGTTTGGGAACAGACCTACGTCAGGGGTCCAAGCAGCTCTGTATAAATACTCCTCACTTAAACAGATAGCCGGAGAGATTCCAACCAGATGCCATTGCTGCTATCAATGATGCATGTCGCCTTGACATTGACCTAGTATTCGTATCCCTACAGACTCTATGCTAGAGACCTCATTCCAAGGTTACAAGGACTGGTGGGCTCTTCTCATGGACATGGCATTGGCAGATTAGGTTTAACATACCTAGCTCTCATCTAGGTTAGAGGTTAGGCTCATTATGTTAGGGTATTAGGACATATAACATATCTCATGTCATTACATGTTATTGCAAGATGGTGGGGGTCTTTGTATTAATGACTCTTGTCTTTACCATTCTGATTCTTGCACTGTTCATTATCCTGATCATTGCAGCCCATGCAACTTATCGCAGATTGCAGTTTTCTAAATAAAACCTTTTGAAACTTTACTGCAGTTTTTTCATGCCTGTGTTTGATTGAGACATGTTGTTCATGTGAGAAAGGGGTAATCTCAGTTTAACCACAACACTCCTTGAGATGTCACACTTTTGAGTCCATGCATAAAGGCTGCCACAAATCACCCTTTACTTTTTGGGCTTTGGTGAGGTGCTGCTTGTGAGCCAGGAGGGTTGGGACAACGGTTGTGATTTGTTGTAGGATTGGCATAGTCGCCTACAAACATAAGTACTGTCATCCTTAAACCAGCAGTCTTGCCTAGAGCAAGAGTGAAAATACGACAACTTTCTTGATATTCTTCACTTTCTGAGGTGGGCGAGCAGACTGAGTTAATTGAGAGCTCACTTGAAAACCAAGGAATTCCAGGCATTGAGACAGACTCAGAATTGAGTTCTGGACATTGATAACAAATCCCAGATCTTGGAGTAGGACGGTGGTCTACTGCAGATGTGCTATGGTTCTCTGAGAGCATTGGGGCATAATGATTATGTCATTCAGGTAAATGATGAGGCAGTTCCACCACTGGCTTAATGATCTTTGTGAAGCACCAAGGTTCGGAGGAGAGTCCAAACGGGAGGACCTTGAACTCGTAATACATGTAATTCCATAGAAACTGAAGAAAACATCTGTACTGTGGAAAAATAGGATTGGTCAGATAAGCATCCTTTAGGTCTAATTGAACTGTTCAATCCCCTTCTTGAAGGGTATCCCTTAAAAGATGGATCCCTTCCATCATGAAATGACGGTAGAGTATCCATTGATTGAACTCTCAAGTATTGAGAACCAATCTTGAGCCTCCTCATTTCTTTTCGACAAGGAAAATGCAGCTTAGGAAACCATGTGGATGTAAGACAGTTGCTTCTATTGAATCTTTCTGTAAGAGCACCTGAATTTCTGAGCTGATAAAAGTTGATCTAGATGGGAAAAATAGATTGTGTGAGGGGGACCATATTGTGTTGGGGTCTCATAAAACTCTACCTTGAAACCCGGGATAGTCTTGGGAACCCATGGATCTTGTGATATTTTCTGCCAGTTGTGTAAAAACAGTTATATTCTTCCTCCCAAAGACACTTCTGACAAAGGAATAATTCTCATCTCTGGGGTTAGAGTCTTGAAAGGAACCTTGGGAGCCTCTGGCCTATCCTTTTCAGATGTCCTCTGAAGGCGAGTGTTCAGGATGGGTAGAAGTTGGAGGCTTGATCCTGATATCCACCTCTACCTTTTGATAGTAATTCTTTTGTGGGCCTTGCAGGTAACCTCGGCAAAATGCATGCCTTCTAAACGTTCCAGCCCTCCTGAAAATTGGCCTGAGAAACTTTTTACTGGATTCTTGTGCCTTGTCCAGGTTGGAGTAATTCGCCACACATTTTTAAAGGTCTTTCAAGAAAGGGGCTCAAAATAGGAGACCCTGTGCAGACGGACCTGACCCAAAAGAGGCTAAATCAGTCAATTTTGGATCCAATTTCATTAGGATGGATCTGTGTCGTTCGCTAGAGATCACGCAGTTAGCATTACCAAACTGGCATATGGCCAGTTGGTCCCATGCCACCAGAATCTCCACACCAATAGAGGATTCAGATTCTTTTGAATGATAGGCCATTTCTAGGCTTTTAGTTAGATGGCCTATTGTGTCTAAAAGTTTGTCCTGGCAGGATGTCCATGCCCAGTCAAGGCCCTTTTTTGGATCCTTAGTGTACTTCTTCAGATACGTTACTATAGTGGGATCCACCTCTGGAGTGTCCGCAACCTTATCTGGTAAGTTCGGTCTGGGGAACTCAGACCTCAGATGAGCATTAACCTCCTTATTAAAATCTTGACAAATGTAGGCTTTTACACAATCAACCAATTCCTGTGGAGGGACCCAAGAAGTAGACCTGGAATGCATAATGTCACCCGTTTCAAAAGTAAGGACTTTGGGCTGCGTGCAAGGTGCAGTGTGATGAGTCTTACTCTTACATTTGCTCGGGCCCGGGTTGTCCTCATGAGTGGAATTCTGAGCTGATGAGTTGTTAGAATCATCCATGTCAGTGTAGGCATTGGATTCTGTGTGGCACTATAGGTGTGGACATTCGCCAAGGATGCGGCCAGTTTCTCAAAGGCATCCGTGTGGGGCACTTTACTCTGCTTAGATTTAGATTTTCCTTCTCTATCCCGAGCATGCTGGAAGGAGGGCGTAACCAACCCTGCTGCTGGGCAAAACCATAGAGATGGTACTTCAAGAGGGCGATAGCGTTTACTAAAGCATCATTAACTGTTTGGTGCACTCCTGAATCAAGGGTGTGGACCAGGTTGTGTTTAAAGGACCCAGAAGGGTCTTCATCATAATAACAGTCTTCATCCCTTTCTGGAATTCTTCATACATTGTCAATATGCACACTGCCTTTTCATGGGGCTCGTGTGAACATATATATATTCCAGCGAGGACACTCACTTAATCAAGTAATAAATTCCCCAGAAAGGGTGATCAGGGATAGCACTGCTGTTAATGGACAATATTCACACCCCTAAGCCAGGCCAGCCTGAAGGCTAATATTCTGTTCAGAAGTGGAGGGAAGTTGTGGACAAAACACTCTGAGCAGAGCCTCTGCAAATTTTACAACACAGTGGAAATCAGTTTCAACAGAGTGTCACCGGGAGTGTGGTGCCGAAGCAAACGATGTTTGAAAATGAAGCTACTATCCTTGCATTAGAAAAGACCCGCTTTTGCCAAAAGCTGGGTCGTGCATGCCTGCTGTGTCCTGAGAAGCGGCAGTAGAAAGAGGACTGTGTGCCTGAGGGCTGCATCGTCCTCACTCCCTTACTCCCACTCCACAAGTAGAGGTGAAACCGGCATGTTGCCCCACTCAGACAGAAAGACCCCTCTAGGGTACTCCAATGCCAAACAAACTCGCTTGCAGTATTAAAGCTCTACAACAAGACGCACATCAAGCCAGATTGATGCTGGTGGGCGCATTTCACATAAATTCAATATATTGAAATTACTACAAATTGTAAAGGTACTGTGAACAATGAAATATGCCACATCAATAACAACTGTTATGGCAAATTAGGAACATTTGTATTATGCAAGTAAAGGAGATGTACTTAACTGGATGTGGAGCAACAAAGAAAGAGTAATTGTTCTACAGTCAGTGAGGTATATAGGTGTCTACTCTGTGGTTGGTCATGTGACTGTAAGTGTTTCTTGGGAAGTGTAGTGTTCAATAAACTTTTCTTTCTATTGTCTGCTGAGACAAATAATGCATAGAAAGAGAAGCATAATCAGAGCATCCTGACATAGAATTTGTGTCTGAAGCACAGGGTGCAATGGCCAAAATTTAACAAAGAGGAAGTGATGAATGGGAAGGTACTACATACAACATAATGCACCTGTCAGGGCTGGAGAAAAGCACTAGAGCTCTCAGAATATTGATACTGACCTGGTGAACATAATACATCCGCAGAATGTGCTAACATACTGCGTGAGGTATCCATGATGAGGAAAGACCATTTGCAGCTGGTTTGCACCAGGGCAGCTGACGTATGTGAGGAGTGCTCTCGACTGTGTGATAAAGCTTGTGAAACATTAATTAAGGACATGTATGTAAGTGTGATATGGAAAAACTATAAAAGTCAATCAACAGAAACCTAATTGGAAAAAAGTTAATAAATAACAATTATTGATAGTTAACTTCGGAGACATGATGCCGCAAACAAATGTGGCTTAGAATTTATTATGCCACAAGAAACTTCACACATAGGTACATGGTGTGGTAATGGTATATACTGGAACATAGTATTGTGTGCTAAGGAGGACACCATACATCCTCCTGTGTGAGTTTATAGAGAATGTGGCACAAGAATTCTATAGGTAGTGAGAGACAAAGGCCGCTGTTTTAATTTCTGCTTCTTGTTGGTACTTAGTGCCAAGAAATTGTTAATAAAGCTTCAAGTTATATATTACACACAAGAACAATGGCCAATCAAATGTACACCATAGACATAATTATGCAGCCAACACCGAGGCACAGATTCTATAAATGGATGCTGCTTGATGCAAGTGGGGGCTTAGATGAAATCCAAAAACAACTGCAAATACAAATCTGAAAAATCTGTCCCCTGATGGATACTGAGCTTACAATCTAAACACAAATAACAAGGAATAAAATCAATACAAAACATGGACATGTGGAAAGTCTCAAAGGTGTAATAGATGTGTAAAGTGGAGACTGATTACAAAATATACAGAACCACACCCACAATAAGGCATGTAGTCTAATGAGTCAATCCTAAATATTTTAAATGAAAATCTTGTTATTCCATTCATCCAAAGTGTTTAAGCCAGTGTTAACAGAATAATATGTGGAGAATCAACAGCATGAACGTGTGAATATTTGTAATAGACCCCACCCCATACTAAGAGATAAAGTTATTCAATGATTTGCCATGTAAGATCTCACTCAGTAATGAGTGTTGGTTTCAACCAACTGCTGCTGTCCCCTCCTGCCAGTACAGCCAACTCTGGAAATGACTGGAATCTGACATACAAACCCAGTAGGTGGCCCCTTCAATCCGCTCACCTTTTTCAGTGAACTGGGTGGTCCCACCAGAGCAGAGCCAAGATAGCGCATATTGGTGGAGCACTTAAACAGCTATTTCAAGGCCACCAAGAAACTGTCAGAAAAACACTTTACTATGCAGGCGAGGAGATCTTCAAACTCCTCTACAACCTTCCCAAAACTGGTGGCAATTGAGACTATGATGACTTGATCACATCCCTCAATGCTTACTTTGATCAGCAGATAAACCCAGAAGGGAGGGGATGCCTATTGATGTCTTCTTATCCAGGCTACGTGAACTCACAAGTACCTGCACCGATAATGACATCAAAAAGAAGGTTCAGGCCCAACTCATCCAAGGCTATAGGTCTGCTGTCCTGCTGCACCAGATTGTTTGCCAAGATAGCATGTCTCACCCTTGCCCACTCTCACAAACTCTCGTATTGCCAAGCTGAGCGAATGGAGATGGCTTTTCTCAAACTGTCAGTGAAGAAGGAAACTCACCATAGGATGATCAAAACTGAGGCTGCTGCAGCTATCTCCCCAGGGCCTCTCCAGATGCCTGGCACAAGATAAGTCTCACCAGGTTCCTGGATGAGGAATCTGTGTGGTAACTGCCAGAGATGTTCTAAGGCATGGCCTAAGTAAACTATCGATAGGTCACACGCCTGTCTATGTTTTCATCTCAACCTTTAACATACTATTCAATACTGTGTGGCATCATGGGGCTTGAATTAGCAGAAAATGGGGAACTTAAAGTATGTCTTGTCCAGGGCCCCTAAAACCCTTTAGATTGCACTGAATACTGCTGGTTCACATCACATCCCCGTCAGAAATGCCCAGCTAGGGGCAAGACCTCCTCTTCCCTGCCTGTCAACAGCTACCACTTTGTCAAGGAATGCAAGGAATGCAAGGAAGGAAGTCGGGTGTTAGCACAGCAAGCGTGCGATACTCCACCATGACAAGGCATGCACACCATCATACAAAACAACAACTTCTAGGATTCAAATAAGGCACCACCGAACACACATACTAGCATGGCTTGCAAAGATGATAAAGAGATATTCCTCCTTTCGTGCACATTAGGCTACAGTGACAACTGCCACCACGCCTGACCGATATGACATGCAAGGTACTGCACTCATCCACACAGGTTGATCAGTGAACATTACCAGCAAGATGCAATACCTAGCACTGTGTCCACGCCCCACAATGCTACCCACCGTGGCTAAACTCTTTGCATACATATGTACCTCCCCCTCCACTCGATAGCTCTGAGACCCTCAACAGCTGTGGTCAGCCAAGAAGCTTCAGCTCATCACATGCCCCTCTGCCATTGACAATATGGACAGGACTCATCCAGCATCTCAGAGATGACCAACTGGTGCTGATCCCATTCACCAGTGAGGCTCTCATGGAACTTAGAATAGATACAGTCACAAAGAGAATGAGGTGCTTGCTATTATGTTGCGGGAGTAAAGTCGGTGCATCGCACTTGGGGCACAAGCAGCACCTTCGGAACCGCCCCATTGACTGCCACATCTCCTCCCTTCTGCTAGCATTATCTGGCATATCAGTATCAATGCAGCGGGGAACTGCTGTATTGCTGCCATTGGTGAAAGATGAGTTACGACATCATAGAGAAACCAGGCACATTATCTTCAGAATCAATGCATCTCAGCTTTGACACTCATCTTTGAAAACCAGGGCATCGCCATCAACACTTGGGAAAATTCAACTTATCCCTCGACTACAGGACTGATATCGAAGCATCGTGCTCCTATCTTGTGCTTGCGACCAAGATTAAGGTACTCATTGCCCCAGACGTGCATGACTCCTGTACGATGCCTGTACTCCATTGTGGTTGGGTTGAACTAATGACTTTGCCCTGGTTTAGTTTGTTCTCAAGTAACTCCTAAAGCGCTATTTGCTTTTAAGCGCTAGAACTCTTTTATTCTTCTAAAATGTATAACTCAACTTCTACTCATTGGATTTTTGTTGTTTTGATCCAAAAATATTTATAAAATGATAATCTATTGTTCTAACATGGTGTGGAGTCTTTTTGTAGTGTTTTCATGGTGTTTCTGTGTGAGTTGCACAAATACTTTACACGTTGCAGGGCATACTATCAAAGTTTTGACATAGGGGAACGTCGCAAGCATTCTTGCTGTGATGCTCTGCATCAAAACAAAAGGGCAGGAATGCATTATATGTACAAGATACAGCACTTTCCTGTCCTTTTCCCTTACCCAGGCACACAATGGGCTGCCATGCATCAAAACAGGCACCCTTGCACCACGGTGCAAGGGTGTCTGCATTGTGAGGATGATTATTTTTATGCACGAAGGGACATTTTCCTGCACGGGAGAGACATTTTCCTTTTTCTATGTGTGCTGCAGAACGCAGCACACATAGGAAAAGGAACAATTGAGGAGAAATAGAGAGTGTACAAAACCTTGTAATGGGAATGTGTCAAGTGCCATGGGTGTTACATGAGAACACCCACCGTAACACCTAGAGCACGCCTCCCTGTCACAGGATGAGGAAGTGCAGCTACTTGCACTGTGTTGCCTCAGTCCACATTTACAAGGCCATGAAAAGCCATGCAGGGTGGCTTTACGTGGCCTTGTAAATATGGCTCTGCAGTGTGAACCGCTGAACCGTCACTAAAAAGGGGGTGCAAGTGTGACGAAAAACCTAAGTCAGATTTATCAAGTCACACAAGGCTACTTTGCATGGCACTGAGTGGCCTGATAAATCTGGAGAAATGCAAAGCAGCACAAATTGCTATCTTGAGTTAGTTTGCCCCAGGGAGGCATTCCATAGATGGAGCGTGGGTGTTCCCAAGCATTCACCCATGTATTTTGTTGCATTCCCAGAACTATCAACACTGGTAAACCTGGAAATGCATCAAAATGCTGCACTTTCCCAGGAGAGACACAATGAGGAAACATATCTTTATTTTCCCCTTGTTGTTTCCTCTTTCTAAGTGTATGGAAGACCCACTTAGAAAGAGAAAAATGCCTCAGATGGCTGTTTTTGTGGAGTAAAGAGCCCCTTATTGCACAAAAAAAAACCTGTCTGCAACAAAGGCACCCTTGCACGGTGGTGTAATGATGCCTGTATTGACACAAGGCAGCACATTGTGAGCCAGCACAAGGAAAGGACAGGAATGCACTGTGCCATGTTAAATAGAGTGCTTAAACCCTTTCCATTTCACAAAGTGCAGTAAGGTGGATTGCTGCCCTGCACTACATACAATAATGATGAATCTGCTCCAAGCACTTACAACAAGACTGAAATTCTGACAAAGGAATAAATCAACCTTGACAACATCTAAATTGCAGACATTTATATACATATCAGGCTAAGAGTCATAATGACCCCTGCCTAGTTATGCTGCGATTGAACTCTTACATTCCTTTAAGTATTTCTGCTCCAGGCTCCTCACCTATTTCTAGCTATAGTTTAAACCTATCAATACAAGTTGTGAGAGAAATCAGAGTGGTGTGTACACTACTATTTCCACAGATTTGGAATTTAGAATTTTGAGGTAATTAATACATACTTGCAATTTTCCCAAGCACATTTCAGTAGGGAAAATTTGTTTTTTTGTTAATAGTTTTGGTGTTCTGTGTCCTGAAGAGAACCCTTAAATCCAGTGGATTCGAAACACGTCGACAATAGGGAGCAGTGGTGAGTGATATTAAAGAAGATATGGCCTTCAGGGAGAATTCAAAGCATTGTCTTGTATTGCACCTCATTCCTGTTTGAGCTACCACAAAGACTTATAATTAGCGCCTCTGTGCCTTTCTGCTCTTTCTGGTCAAGGAGGAGCCTTAAAACTTTTGCGAATGAGTTAGGCTCTGAGTTCCCTCTTTTTCAAATTGGTGCAGAACCTGAATTTTAGGTTGATGTTTTTTGTGTTTTTCAATTTGTATATTGTCATATGTTTTTGATGTATGTAATGTGTGTGCAGTGCCAAAAATATTTTTTCAATGATACAATTGCTCGCTTTTGTATTTGTTCTTCTGTGTGTGATAAATGTTATTCAATTACAATTGTTCTGGATAAATGTCATGTATTAATACAAGGGAGAGGTAATTGGTTTTGCATTCTCATTGTAAATAATTATTTTTTCCAAGTCAATTGCAGTGTTGGCTCTTGTTTCTTTTGTGCAACAATCTAGAAGTGGCATTTTCAGAACTACAATTTAAAATCTGACTTCACCATAAGTTATGATTTTGAATTGTGATTCCAGAGGCACCAAACTTTGAGGTTCCATCACTCTGAAATTCAAATGTACATTTATGAAATGTAATAAGGTAATTTCAATGTTATCCTATGGGGGAGATAGGCCTCACAGTAGTGAAATACGAAAGTGAGAGTGTTTCACTACTAGGACATGTGAAACGTAAAAGTACATTTCCTACTTTTTAAATAAACTGCACCATGCCCTTGAACTGTCTGGGTCCTTCCTTATTGGTGACTTATATGCATTAAAAACAAAGGTTTTCGCTTGGCAAGAGGGTTAACTTGCCAGGTGGACAAGTTAGTTTAAAACTGCACACACATGCTCTGCAATGGCAGGCCTGAGTACTGTATTCAGGGCTACAGAAGCGGGTGGCACAAATAGTGCTAAAGGCCCACTGCTAGCATTTAATTTCCAGGCTCTGGGCACACAGATAGTGCAACTTACTAGGGACATATGATTAAATAAAAAATGCCAATTGCGGTTAAACCCAAGATTACCACGTTTCAGGGAAAGAGCACAAGCACTTTAGCTCTGGTATCAGAGGTAAAGTGCCCCGAATCCGAAGGCCAGCAAAAATGAGGTCAACAAGCCAGGAGGTCTGAAGGCAAAAAGTTAGGAACAACCACACCAAGGATGCGAGATCTAACACCCAGGAATTCCCATGTCTTGAGATTGTTGTATTAGTGTCTTGTTTCCACAAATCCTCAACTAATAAGGGATTGGTACTCTAGATGGGATAGAAGCCAAATAAAAGTATTCATCCCTGCACACAATGGTTCTAATGAAGAAGGTGAATTTAAGAAAATGTAAAGTTGTTCATAATGGCCTGATTCACAGACTGTACTATGTAGCACATTTTGTAACACTACAAAAAGTACTACAAAGTGCTATGCACAAACTGTGTATGGAGTTTTAAACCTTCACATTACATATACTTATGTATTTATGTATGGAGAACTCCACACTGACTGTGAAGTCTCCTCACACTTAGTAGTAAATGTGGGTGGAGCAGGAGGGCATGGTTGTGAAAAGGCCAGACGTTCTGCAAAAAAGGGATGAGATTCGAAAAGAGTACAAGGGGTTTAGGAAGGGACAGGGAGGGGTTTATGTAGGGATAGCACCCATCCACCCAAGAGTAAGCCAATTCCATTACTCAAAGGGGTGGAGACATGTAACATACATTTGTAGTAATTTTACACTCAGAGCTTGTGAATATAAAAAGCAGTAAACTTACTTCAACCTGTCAACTTACTCAACCTTACCTTTGTGGGTCAGGTTCATATGGAAATAGCCGAATAATCTGTTTCAGTAAATGTTCTGACCACTTCCCTTTCCTGCTGATGATCACTCTACTAGTTTGTCAATGTTCCTTTTGCTGATGCTGGTTTTGAAACCAATGTTTTCTGCAATGTCTTTGAGCATGACATCGATTTCAGGGACTCCAAGTCTAGCTATTAAAGAAAGAGGTAGTGGCAGGAACTTGTCTGATTGGAAAACGGGAGGATGGTTGTCGATGGTCCTGCTCGCTTATCTGAGAGCGGCTAACACAGCTGGCTTCATTCTCCCATAAGCTGTCCGCAGCTGATAAGCTGCACCTGAAGCTCCCATTTTCAGCTAACACGAAATTACTTTGTAATGGAATTGCTATTAAGGGATCGTAGATAAATGGGTGATGCTGTTAATTCGGGGTCAGAATATTATAGCGAGATATTTCCAGGTAATGAGTTGCCAGAAGCTCAATGAGAAGAGCAATTTCTTTTTTTCTCAATCTAGTTTTCTTCCAACCGTGAAGAACAGAAGTCTTATTTTAGGTAGGTACAATAGTGCCACGTGCTGGAGCACTGAGAATACCACTAACATAGCTTTGTATAGCAATGCAGAGGACATTGCTTACATTTAGTTTAACATTCAGGACCAAACACATCAACACTTTGCACCCTGTTTCTGTCACAAAAGTGAAACAAACCAGCAGAAGATGTTGGTTTTGGGATTACTTTCCCTTGCTTTGCGTTACAAAGTAACCCCACAGTAATGCAAAGTACCGCTGAGCGCGACTCTGCACTGTTCCCTGTCAAGGGAGTGTGTCAGTGGTAATACATGGTTGTTCTCATGCAATCTACCTCTGGGGTCCCTATTTTTTTTTAAACATTGACAAGCAGCGGTTTGTGCCAAACGTTTACACCTCTTCGAAGCAGGTGTAACATTAGAGACACATGGCATAACATTAAAAAAACATTTCCATTTCAGACATTTTCTATCATAGCGCGTGAGCTGCACTGTTCAGAACACACAGAAAGTTAGAAAAGTGTTAGATGCTAAGAAGGGGTAGTATTTGGTACTGTGAGGGACCCCTGCCAGTACCAAACCTATACTTGACATCTAAATGCTTGAGCAACTCCATCGCAGGGAAGAGGAAATACCAGTAAACCGGTTAATGTGCATCTGTGCGGATGTTTCATGCAACACAGTGCAGCAACTTTGGTTGCTGCGGGAATTCTCTTCTCTGTAATTTTACCACCTAACTTTCTTTCAGAGCTCTTATAAAACCTGTTAAATATTTGTATTGTACATAAATATGTGTAGGAAAACCCATTGAACCTCAGGTTGAAAAGAAAAATGAGATGGACGAGTGTGAAAAGCCGGCTGATAACACTATTTACATGATAACAATAGCAATGATTGACTCGTCTTCTATGTGTAATAACGCTGAATTAATAATTTACTGCAATTGTAGACGTTTATGTCATGATCTTGTTTGTCAACTGTGGCATGTTATATTGCTTAATGTTATTGCAGAGCTTGTCTTTACCAGTGATGGGGCAAGATGGCGCGGGAAAGATAAACACACCTATCGGCCAATGAAGCACCGACTCTTGGCTCGTAGAACTTTCAAGATATATTTTAACGCAAGGACCAACGTTTGTAGGAGTCTCCGAAAAACACAGATTTGTTTTATTTCGTCTGATATATGGAGGGAGTAATATCTATTCGATTGTGGACTCACAATATAATGGTTTCTATTCAAATGTCTTACTTTTCACCAATTGCACACATCATGCACGCGCGCATAGAGACCTGGCGGCTCTAGTTTAGACTTAAATGTGCATCTTTATGTTCGTAAGCGCGCCTTCTTGTGTGTTAGTTGCATCCAGCTGAGTCCCTTGTGCCCCGCAGAGTCTTAGCTAGTGCCTACTTGCAATCTCCGATTCCCAAGTACGCGCCTTTGGCATAGTCTGCCCTTTCCTGAGTCAGGTCAAGAACTGCTTATACTCTATGGCCAAAAGTATGCTAGTGAAATGTATTTATTCACGAAATGGCTAAACCTGCCTGAACGACTTATGCCAGTTTGGGGCTCCATTTAAATTCATGCCTAGAAGGAATACATTCTTCTGGTATAAACAGTTGAGAAACAATAACTTTCTGAATCAACAATGGCGTTGTTTCATAACACGTAGACACTGATGGGTCATTTGGACCTGTGAGTGCAATTTACATCTGTGCCCCTATTAGCTGCTGCTCACACTGGGAGGTAGGCATACACTGTATTAGAGCTAACTTATTTACCGACTGTTTCTTCCTTGGGAATTGCACCGTTTCCGCCATGGTAATTGCGCATGCAAAATTGTGTGTAATGAGGGGTGTAGCTGTGGCACAGGATGCAGAGGTTTAATGCACATACTGAACTATGATTATTGCTGTATTTTACTAGGACCCAGGAACCCCTGCCAAGGGAACCCCTGCTATACCAGTGTGTTTAAGGCTTAATCACACATGCCAAACAGATACATAAACTATTTGCGCATGTTATCCAACGAATTACTACTGGGGTCATATGATTGTTTTGAATCACTCTGGTGTTTTTGCACCTGTCATTATCTTATGAGTCTAAATAACAATGAAAGTGGGCAAAATATATTGGGCCCTATTCACAAACACAGGACCTCATTTTCAAGGCCCTAGCAGCACACTGCCACCGGAGAGTCAATTTTTTATGTTCCTGTGACGCAGTGCACCGGCTTATATTTACAAGGCCACGAAAAGCCACCTTGCTTGGGATTTCAAGGCCTTGTACATATGGACCTCTTTCACGCATAACACTACATGAAATAGGCTTTCCATGGGTGTTTTGCTGTGGGTATTCCCACACAATTCACCTGGAACCGAAGGAGTCTTATTCATTCCCAGATTTCCAAAGCTGGGAACGCATTGGTTTCCTACGCTACCTAAGGAGTGGCATTGAAGTGGTGCAACGGGGAGAAAAAAACATTATTTCTCCTTGAGGTTTCCTTTTTCTATGTGTTCTGCAGCACACATACAAAGAAGAAAACACCATTAGTGATTTATTTTTATTTTTTGCGGGAAGTTGTCCACTTCTGCACAAAACAATCACACCTGCAATGCAGGCTCCCTTGCACCATAGTAAAAGGGTGCCAGAATTGGCGCATGGCAGCAATTTGTGTACCATCACAGGGGACAAGGACAGGAATGCACTGTATCTTATAGACACAGCCATTTCTGCCCTTTTGTTTTGATGCAAAAAGGCTCGCAGAGCTGCCCCTAGTATCCGTGCGGAGATACATATACGCCTCTGTGAAGATCTCCTCATGACTGGAATCCACTATTTCTGTGAGCCAATCTCCACCTAGATTTAGGCTTATGAGGCCAGATTTTTTTTTTTTAAATGCGTCGGATTTGCCTAAATGTTTTAATGCAGACCCAATGCAAAATGTTGTTTAGGGTTAATAAAATAATACAAATGGCGATTTGCTTTGGTTTGTAACAAAAAGTAACACAAAGCAGCACAATGTGCTGTCTTTAAAAAAAAATTATTTATTGATTTTCAATAGGCATATAAGATACATGCAATGCTTGTTGCAGGTAGCATTGCAAGACAATAATATTAATTGTTAAACAATATGCATGAATCTTCACATTGTAATTGTTTAAGCTGTCTAATTTAGAGTAGATTATGTATCGCATTGCTGAAACTGTTCAAGTGTGCTAACCCATAAACCAGACAATGAAAAAAACTGGAACATTGTAACAGTAGTGACAGGCCTGGTAATGATGTGGAAGTAATTATTGTATTTTCAAGAGGGAGGAAACCAAAGCATAATGGGGAGCAGTGGTGAGAAGCTGACAATCAGTGGTGCATTGATGCAAAAATAGTAAATGATGGTGAGAGAACAAGATGTGCTTTCAAGGGGGACTAATATCATCCTTTCAGCTTTCTGTAAAAGATGAGAGTAGGTTGTCCCACAAACCTGCCATAGGTTGTTTCCATAAGCCTCAAAGAAGTAGATTCTGCTACAATCCAGCGTAAAATGGTAGTGTGCCATTCGGACAACGCTAGCAATAACAAGGCTTTCCATTTTAAGGTAACAGTGCTTAAATTGTATGCAGGCCAGGTCAAAAATTTGTTGGCAACTTTAGCAGACTTAGGCCCTCATTACAACCCTGGCGGTCGGTGGAATATTGGAGGTATTACCACCAACAAGCTGGCGGTACCTACCTCCACTATTATGACATTGGCGGTTTGGCAAAAGCCAAACCGCCAATGTACAACACCGACCGCCACGGTGGTAACGACCGCTGGGCTGGAGACTTCAGTCTACAGCCCAGCGGCCCTCACTAGGCCGCCCATGGCATTATGACCCCGCCCACCACCATGGTTTCAGGGATTTTGGTACCGCCACTGAAACTATGGTGGTAGGCACTATCAGTGCTGGGGAATTCCTTCCCTGGTACTGATAGGGGTCTCCCCCGCCCCCTCCCCAGAATCCTTCCCCACCCTTCCCCTCCCTCTCGCGATCGGCGCACATTTACACACATACATACACACCCATACACACACGCATACACAAATCAACCCATGCGTTCATACATTCATACACACTCAAAGCAACACTCACAAACATACATCCAGGCACACACGCAATCTCACAACACAACATGCACATACACTCACACCCACTCATGCACATACACATTACACACACATGCACACATTCACACACAGTCACACACACCCCCACTCATGCACACAACACCCACCACCCCCCTCTCCTATCAGAGAACCCGACTTACCTGCTTGCAGGGGGTCCTCTGGCAGGAGACAGGACGTGGCGCTGCTGCTAGCAACAGGGTCTGCAAACAAAACACAGCAAGGCCATATCATGGAACATGATACAGTAGGCAGTGTTTTGCTGGCGTGGCGCTGCTGCTGGCAGCAGCGCCACCTTACCAGCATCCGCCTCCATGACAGTTGATAGAATTCCGCCAGCCTTCTGGCGGTATTCTTTCTACAGTCATAATACCATGGACGGTCGGTAGCCACGGCAACGGTAAGTTGGCGGCCATCATCGTGGCGGTAGGCGGCATTTGCCACCAATGTCATAATGAGGCCATTAGTGTGTATATAAAGCTCAAGTATATAGCTTTAAAGGCTGTACAATCCTTGGTGGACAATGGCAGTTGATAATGCAGTGCAAATGTCATTGTAGTAGAGGATACCTCGAAAACAATACCATATCATATGCTTTAGGTCTGCTCTAGAGAAGGCTCAGTGGAAGCAGTTAGAACTGGCATTTGCAAATATTTTACTCAATCTGTCGGGTGTCAGGTAAGTACAGTGTAGAATGTGGTATTGTATGTATTAGAATTTGCCATTTCTTGAAATTTTGTGTTGGTGGACATTTAGCTTCTCGCCTTATTTCCGCATAATTGTGCAGCCTATATTTGTTTCCAATTTGAATCATAATGAAGTTAATGCGTCTTCAGTCCAAACTGGGGTGGATCTGACAATCTATGATGTTAGTTATGGTACAGAGCCTGTATATGCCTTTGATCTTCCTGGGGTGGGCCTCGGTCCGGGGAGTCCCACAAGGAGAGGATCCTGTAAATAAGTGGAGGTGGGAGAGGGTGTGCATGGGGTCTCCTCACTGGCACTCCCGCAGTCCTGGAGACCCCATATCCAGGCCCTTTTTCTGAACAGAGGGCTGGGACACCAATGGCAGGCCTCCATGTACTAACTGATTCAGGGAAGCGCTCTCATGCTTCCCATAGCTTTAAGAGTGAGAGAGCGACATCGTGCTCCCCAGGAAGGTGGGAGGGACCCAGAATTCCATATTTGGCCTGATCGAAGGAGAAGAGTGGGAGTACTTCCGCACTCTCTCTTGCGTGGCCTGCCACCACACTCCCTGTCACTGCAGGGAGTGTGAGACTGTTAACGCGTTCTTCTATGTCAATTTATACACATTAGGACTCGTTTTAGGCCAATGAATCTTTTGACCCAGTGGTGAGACACCGTAGGACGAGATAACTGATCAATACGTCAAGCAATATGTCAATGATGTCATCAATATTTATCACCACAATACACTTTACTTTGGATAAAGACATTGATTAAAATGTCGGCGCAACCATGACCTTTCAGCCATGAATAACCACACCCTTTATTCCCTATTGATTACAATCTACTAGCAGAAGCGTCAATCTCGAAACCAAGAAGCATAAGAACATAATCACAACGTGGCAACTGTAAAAAGATTTCACTAATGCAAGAATCACGAACATAAGAATATAGCACAGTGTAAACATAGATTAGAAAACAGAGAATATGATGCAAGCCTCAGTTCAGCAATAGCACAACATCAGTCTTGTTTATTTGTGTCAGTCAGTGTGAATACCTAGACTAACCACTAATTAGCATCAGCATGTTGGGCATCATGCTAAATAATTCAGAACACCAATTTAGAAAACATCTAAACTATGACCTCTATTAAAAAATACAGCAGTTGGTACCTAGAAAGGAAAAGCAAACAGACAAATTACAATAGCATTGTCATAGTTACCCTCCAAGGATTAAGTCAGCACACAGGATTAGTCTTCGTCCTCAGGACCTCAGTTGAATCGCCATCAGTCTAACTTCATCTAAGGGACGGGGACACTTCCCTCATAAGGAGGAGAAGCAGAAAAGGGCAGTCTATGGGTGAGGATAGTTTATTAGGACTCAAATCACCAAACAGAGTGTCCGAGTTTCTGGATGAAATCGATAGCATTCCCTACCTAGTTCTAACGACCCTTCTGTGACATGAGTTTTTATCCCTTTTTCGTAACACCTTCCCCCAAAATTCTATTGGATATTCGCTATACCCCACTGTCTTTGACTTATCAAATTATACATTAGGTAATCCCAATTGTCACCCCACGATAATTTATAACACTTTCATTGTTCTTCATAATTGACGTCTTCGTAGGTGGCACATCCGGGGGTTTCATCACAGTCTTGGCACGTCTCTCGGGTCATGAGCTTCTTTGTCCATGGTCAAATGTCCTTGTACATTCTTTCGTGTACTTTTGTTTCAAAATCTGTATAAAACGTATACTAAGGCAGCCAGTATGCGGATGGGAACAGGATGAAGTTGGACACATAAAATGAAGGAAAAGAACACATGCTGGGTCATAGCCCTTTACGAGTCAGCACACTGGAAAACAGAAAATATGCTTTAATATGTGAGCTACACAGCTAAATCTTCAACTTACGCTAACTTAAGGCCTATGGGTTTTAATATTTGTAAACGCTAATATATGCTTGACTAATCAAGGTGCAAGCAATCATTTCTTATAACCGACGTTAGTTTATGTGCACAATAGTAATTTCACGTTTTATAATCATAATTCAAATACACATTAAGCAACTACTATTTATTGTTGTTTTATATGCAGCATTGTTAGGCATTTATATAAGCATTTCACGTTTAATATATGTAATATTTAGACTACACTCTCTCAGTCCCTCCTCTGATGACGCTCATCATCACACAAACCTTTCCCTATGACCTTTCACCTTTTTAATTTTTCACCTTGCGCATAATACAAATTTCAACATCTTGCCCTTTATGTGAACTTTCTCAGATTTCATTGAACATTTTCTCTTTCACTTTCTTTGTTTCTCCTGGTTCTTTTAGTCCAATTTCTCTTTATTTTGTCATTAATTTTGCACGCCCCCATAATCCTAATAGACAGACCAAAACAATTAATAGACCCATTAATATTTTTGCAAGTACCCCATTCCAAATGCTGGTAAACCAACTCTGGCAATTCCCTTTCCAAATTTCTCCCACACACCAAGTTCTTTCAAATCCTTCAAATTTGTACTATCTCTAGTAAGGTTAGTAAGCATATTTCTAATCTTTTTACTGTTATCTGGAATGAATGAACAACAATGACGCTCATTGAGCATCTTGCAGACTCCTCCACTATTAGCTAAAAGGATGTCTAAAGCAAGTCGATTTTGAAGAGTCATAGCTCTTTCTGCGGCAAGTTCAGTATCCATCAGGAGTATAACTCCTTTGAAATTTGTCGGCATGTTATCCACTATAGTAGACAACTTTTGAATCTTCATAGAATTCAAGATAACCCCTACTGAAGGGATTATGGCTCCAAATATATCACAAATGACAGCCGCCACTGATTCTCGTTTTTGTCTAGGATGTTGGAATTCAGATCTCTTAGGTATCTGTTTTAAGTCATCAATTTGGTAAATCTTTGGGAATACTATTCCCAAATTACATGTCCCATACCATCCCTTAGGGAGACGGTAATAAGCATTAAGCCCACAGATGTAATAGATCCCAGGGATCGCTGAATCCTGTCCATTCGGCATAAAGGTCCATTTACTCTGGAACAAAAACACATGCCTGCACTCACTCGTTCCCACAAACAGGTTGTCCTGTTCAGATTTTGGCCTATATATACAAATTCTACCTACATGTAATGCATCTATAGCTAATTTCCCTTGTGTCTTGATTGCGGTGTAAGCATAATCATTTGCATATGTGCGTTTCTCTAACCCTTTTTCTAATCTTTCTTTCAATGCTTTGCGTCTATCATCAGTGTGATCTAAAAAGCTTTTCTCAACAGGTGATAATAAGCATGTCAAGTTATTGCGATGTGCATAAGCAGTTCTGAATGTAAGTGTTGGCTCAAAGAAACCTCTAACTAATTTTATATCATGTTCTTTAGCTAATCTATTCAAAAATTCAATCACAGGCACAAAGGAAAACACAACATCCAGGTTTGAATAAAAGTATTGCACATGCTCCTGATTATAGAATCGTGTTAGTAGCAAGCTGCAACTAATTCCGTAAGTAAGAGGGAGGCTATGATATGTAACCCCCTCCTGCACAGATGAAGGAATTTTAGTACATGCATAACAATCTTTCGCATCCATGGTTTCCACATACTCATCTAGTAAGCAATAGAATATATTAGTAGAAAGTTCCCCTTTTGCATTAGTTCCCTCATGCATGTGTCTTGCATCCTGCTCAAATCTTTCCCATGGTGTTAGTGTGGTAGTTTCAGGTTTTGAGGTAGCATTAATAGTCTTTTTCTCCAACCACGGCATTCCTACAGTCACACCCACAATCATTATTGCACACACAATACCTACTATAAGGCTCAACCAACCACACACTTTACTTTTCTTGCTACTACTTCTATTATTAGCCATGTCTGTATAGAATCAGATAGTAGAGCAACAATCAACTAGAGGATGGTTTAAAATTCTCTGGCTTTCTGCGTGTATTTACAGCGTCTTCACTCAAGGTCAATCCGGGTCTAGTGTCACTTTCGGTAATTTATAAAGGGCTATATTTATACTTTTTGACGCAAATCTGCGCCGCCGCAGTTTTGCGTCAAAAACTTTACCTACGGCTAACGCCATTTCGTAGCGCCGTGCGGGCGTCAAATTTATACTTTGACACACGGCGGCGCAATCAACAGGTGGGAGTCATTATTTTTGACGCACATCGAGGCGTCAAGTCGTAAAGGAAAACGACGTTAACGCGGCGGAAATGACTGTGGGTCGATTTACGACACGTCAACCCGGATATGCGCCGTTTTTTTACGCAATAGCGTCAAAAAAAACACAGACACTGCAAGTGCACCAGAGGAGAGCCAAAATGGATCCCAGATGCCACTACAGACCTCAGGAAGATGACAGCAGACCAGAAACCAGCTAGGACGATCCATACAAGAACCAGGACATTTATAGAAAGAAAAGAAAGTGTTGCTTCAGTGCAGAGGAGCAGGAAACCGTGGTTAAAGAGGTGACGGAACACCAGCACCAACTGTTTATCACCTCAAAGTTGCCAATCAGTAGGAGAGAGGCCATTTGGCAACAAATTGTTGACAAGATCAACAGTGTGGCTGAAGTACGCAGGACATTCACCGAGTGTAATAAAAGCTGGCATGACTGCAAACGTAGGACAAAGGAAAAAATGGCCAGGAACAGGAAGGCAGCACTGCAGACTGGAGGTGGGAGTCCAGCACACCAGGAGGCCCTGGACCACATGGAGGAGATGGTTGCAGCCGTCATCCCTGAGGAGATCGTCACAGGGATTCAAGGACAGGACAGCGCAGACTACCACGAGACAGGGTAAGTCGCATGGGGAAATAAAATACAATAATGTTGACTATAAGCAGGGGGGAAATACCTACTACACATTGCATGTAAGTCATCATATACATGGAGTGGCATGGGTAAAGGGGCACCACAGGGGGGCATGGCCTGCACAGAGAGAAGCTGGGGCACAACATTACACTACACCAACAACAGCCCTTTGGGGGCATGCTGTCATGCCAACAATGGAGCAAAGGGAAAGCCTTGATAGCAGGGAAGGCCACTACGTCAAACTTACATCCTGGCACTCGTCAGCCAACATATCTCCTACATTAACTAGGGCCCTATTAGCAATCCTCTAGCCAAAACGACAACTGCAATGTAACTGCCCCAACAGTTGACACTACCACCTCTGATCTGTGTGCAGCTCAAGTAGCCAATGGCAGTAACCTCCCCATGGAACATACATACCTAAATTAGGGGGTGAGGATGACATCTGCAACAATCTCCTGAAACAAGACAAAGGCCCCAGTACACGCAAATGTCAATGCCCATAGGTGTCACAAACATCAGCCAATGTAAACAACAATAGGAGTGACACAGCACTAAGGACACACCCATGCTGCATATATCACGGTCCTTCCTGTGCCTGGCAAACAAGGCAACATCACAAAAGTCATACTGCTCAGACAACAGCATTGAGGAGGGGACACATGGAACTGGTCACTGAAATACACCTGCACAGTCAGAGGGGGAAATAGGACACTGATACGACTATCAGGGCAATCCAATGTAACACACATTACCCAACATCAGCAGGACACATTAACAATATCAACATCCATATCACATCATAACAGATAGATATGCTATATGCTACATGTCAATTACATTTAAGTCAATGTGAACGATCAGGGATTGGGGCAGGCCCTGAGAGTCAATTGTGCTGCCAGGACCATCAGAACACCCACAGCCAGTGAAAGGTCTCACCATGAGAATGGATATACACGGAGGGTCGAGTAGGACAAAAAGGTGGCTATTCTCTATTTGGTATAAAGCAACACCTAGAGGCGATGAGGCTGACAAGTCTGATAACTCAATAACATACATGTGACACACAGGAGGGCCATAGACCTATAACAATGCCCATCTGAAGGACAGCAGATACCAATACCAAACAAGATCACAAAGTGAATTCATCAAAAGGCAGGCACGTCACGTCAAAATTGTCACAACACAGACACACTAATTGTACCCTGTTTCATTGCAGAGGAAGATGGATCGACTACCGATATGCCTGTCCCAGATTTCCCTGATGACATGGATGACGAGCCCATAAACATTCCCTAGGAGACCATCCAAAAGGTCCTTGAAACCCTCCAGACCCCACCTTCAGTCACAAGGAGGAGCACAGAACAAGCAGCCATCACAGAAGAACCACCCACCACCCCAATTGCAAGACCTGCCAGCTCCAATACAGCTGAGGACTCTGACGACACTGGCACCAGCTTTGAAAGAACTGTAGTTGGAGTACAGGGGGAGCTGCCCAAGGAGGTGTGGGTGGGGATGCAAACTATGGCAGCCAGCCTTGAGGGGGTGCGCTCGTGCATTATGTCATCTGCAGATCAGGCAGCAGCTATGCAAGCCCTAACATCCATACTGCAAGGACTACAAGAAACTGTCAAGGAATTCACCACTGCAGTAAGGGAGTTGCCACAACACCTCGCACCCAAACCTTCCACTGCATGCATAAATGCAATCATGACTCCCTCAGGGCCGACCTGGCTGCCTACCATTGTGATGTGGCTGCTATTCTCAAAAACCAGCAGACCCTCCTTGCTGCAGTACTGCCCTTAAGACCTTCACAGGGAGCAGCGACCGGGATGTCTGACTCCACGTCTTCTAACACTGAGGTGTGTGTTGCCCCTTCACAACCAACAACAACAAGGACAAAGCAGGCAACACACACATCAGAAGAAGAAGACATGGAACAGATCACATTCACATGGAAGAGTACCCGGAAGCACTAGTCCCTGCACCATGGCCTACTTTGACCAAGGTCCTACGTTTTGTCAAATGCCAGTCTTACTACAACTATACTCAATGACTGTTCTGCTAACCACTGTATAACTTGTCAGCATTGCCAGTGAATGTCTCTCTCCTACTAATCGGCAAATCCTGTCCCTCTGCACTGTCTGTAACATCACCCCAGCATGTCAGGAGCATTATCCACACCCCTTCTGTAGGATCACCATGTAAGATTGCAGTAGAACGGACTCAGCAAACATGGACAATGTACATATTGCACTAAAGCACCTATCAATAAATTGCACTTGCACACCAAATATGTCTCTGTGTAATTTGACACATCAACTGTGCAGTAGATAACACAAATGTGCCTGTGTGACAACCATGTAGCTTGTCAATACAACTGTCCTGACATCATGTAGTCAGGTACATCTGTGCAGTGGCCAGGATTGCATCATAGCCTGCCCATCCTGAGGAGAATAACTGATGAAGGGAGAAACCACACACAATCATGCTGTGTTGTACCGAATAATGCTTCATCAAGAGAAATCAAAGTCAACTAATAGTGGCTGATAAATGTTGTCACCATGCAATACTAACACATTGAATTAAGCAGTCTAATCTAAGCAAACACTACAAAACACAGCATCAATCAACCTTTCTGAGTAAACATCCAAATAGGTAATCATGCTGAATTTTAGCACAAATGATCCATGTCAGTTAAGAATATACGAAGACAAGAGTGTTAACAAGACCTCATCTTCAAAGATGTCCCTGAACATCACACTGCAGTCCGACCTAAAAATTTCCCCACAATACCAAGTCTGGAAGCACACTTTGTGACGTAGAAAACATACTCATCGACACAAATCCTTTGTGATCCATGTCAACTCCGATTGGTGGTTCTAACAAATGGTGGATAATTACGAAGGTAGCACAGGGGTAGCTGCCATTTTAAACCTCAGTTTGTTTTGGTTTGTAGCATAGGACACAAATGTCATAGAACAACAATCACCTACACTAATGGCAAGGCCATGATCAAGTAGCAGTTAACACATAATGCAAAGGGTTATCTATATATTTATTCATAACTAATCAAACCAGAGGCAACTAAGGGAAAAGTCATACCTACACTTATCTAAACTGACTACTCATTATCCACAACTGTCCCTAACTAACCTAAGCTAAACTTACTCCACACATATAACGAATCGATCTAAACATCAACCCCCCACCCACCATTATGATACAGGACACATGCAGGACAACACATACTAACCTACACACATACTATACTATCCTAAACAATCATATATTTTTTTGTAAATATTTAGAATTTTCTTTGATTTTTTTTATTTTTCTTTATTTTTTAAACACACAGGAACCCCAACATTGACCCCCACCCACACACTTAATAATGAAAAGTAGAAAGAATCAGGACCCCCCACCCTCCTCCCTAACACTAACTAAGCTAACAACCTATACTAACCTAACACTAATCCCCCAAGCCCACTAATCATGATAACAAGGAAAGAGGAGGGAGGGGAGGGAATTATGTACATTGAACATATCAGTCCTAGAGGTTGGCCCTCCAGAGGGTCCGCCTGATAAACCTGACCCGCTTTTTGATGTAGGCCACATTCTGGCTAAGCTTGTCCACCTTCCTCATAAATTTGTCCATTTTGCGTTCCAAAGCCTGGAATGCCGCAGGGTCGATTGGAGGTGCTGCTGCTGTTTGGGTCCCGGCAGAGGTGCTCTGTGTGGGTGTTGAGCCTAGCCCACTGGACTGTCCTGCAGCTGTCACACTGCTGGGTCCTGGTTGTGCTGCAGAGGCAGGGACAACTGTCCCCGCTGTGGCTGGGGCCACTTGGGGAGAACCGGTGGTTGTGGTGGTGGTGGCTGTAGTGGGCAACCTTGGGCCACTCTGTGGTGAAGCCCACCATGCTCCGGAGGCCCTATCCGACTGGTATTTACGGGCCATCCGTCGGAACCCCGAGTGCACCTGCAGGATGTGTCGGTACCTCATGGCCCGCCTCTCAAATTCATGCCTCTGTGCGGCACTCATGTTTGCAGCTGTGAAGACAAAGGGCAACTATTTACCATAGGAACTGCATTGTGTGGAATAGCACAAGTGGTCAATCTGACAATACATTTACTGTACTTGTAACAGCTCATATCACCATACAGATCATTGAAAGTCTCAGAGGAAGTACATGGGAAGCCTGCATACAAAGGTCATCTCACACATAGCATATACAATAATCTACATGATGGGTAACAACTGGCAATAACTTGTCATCAAAGTACTTACAGTTGCAGCTAACAATCATGCTGCACCTCCTCCGCCTATTGCCTGGACTACATATGTCAGTGTATGTGATAACAATCAAAAACTTCAAGGTCTGCAATTTGTAATGGGATTTGCTAGTATAGAACTCATGTGCCATAACTGAGTGTGTACACTAGGTTCAAAACCATATTTCATATAATCACAAGTATGTGTAACATACTGGTTGCTTCAGTCCTAGGTACCCTATTCACAAACCCATGCCTGTCTTTGAGAGGGGGGTGGGAAGAACCACAAACAATCCCAAAATAGATGCACACCCAGGAGTGTATAGAAAGCTCAACATGTTTTTGCCTCCACACACACACCAGCAGTGAAGGGCTATCAACAAATTGGAGTCAGCTAAACCTTGTCCTACCCATGGTCCACACATGTCAAAATGTACTGACCTAGGCCAACATCACATACTTCCAGTGAGGCATATTTTCCTACAGACACAGAAGAGCAAGAACACCCATGATCATTAATAGCATGCACACCTAGGCCGTTGCACTCTAGTCCCACACACTTCTAGTACAACTTGTGGAAGTACATGCTCCCAGAAGATCCAACCTACAGTGTACTCAGTACATCGGTTAATAGGGAAGCAGCAGATTTAAGACAAGCCATTTGCAGAAGCTATCTGGGAGAATGTCAGTCTGACATGCAGACTCAGTCCAAGACGAGTCCCAGTGCAACTCTTAAAGTAACTAGTGTATTCCACATGACTCACCCCATTTCCCATAGCGGGCCCTACAGGAATGGCCTACAGACCCAAGATCAGACAAATGGATAAGCATAGGTCAACTCAAAATGAAGTGATAACTGAAATCCCACTAATGGAACAAGACTAATGATTGGGCAGCGCATCAAACCTTGCAATCTGTTCAACACACAGTAGTCCATCACACATCACCAGCAAACACAAAACATACCACACATGTCAACACTCACTGTAGGTGTTGGGGTCCTCAAAACGAGCCACCCCTCCCACTGTGTACGGTGCAGGTCCACCTGTAAAGCATGGAAGGAAGAATATGCTCAGAATCCGTGCACTGACAAACAATTTCAAATACAAACACAATGTGATAATCTGACATGAGTAATGAAACACTTTCACACATGCTCATACTGCATGGAATAATTCCTGTGCAACATTTACATAGGATGGGTCTCCTGCTACAGTTACACACACTTCTACACACATGCAGTGGCCCGGACTGTCATGTGGTGGCAAACATGCACCTCCATTAGTGTGCAGCGACAATATAGGTGTGTATTCATCTCATCATGTGCATCCAAGAGAGACATCCAAAAGCTGGTTACTTGAGGACTGCATGACCTGTCAAACAGCCTATGTGGTCATGACACATTTGTGACAGTTAGGTACATGGTACACAGGGCCAGGTACTTTGGCAATACCTCATGTTGTTACAGTTTCATACATTGATGTGTCCAAACAATGGTGATTGGCACCAAACATAGATGTTTGCACCCTAGTCCATACCTTTGGACTGCCATCCCTATTCGGATTTTGGCACAAGTGACAATAAATACCTGTCTAATATGTTAGCTGAGGGCACCTGAGTCCTTTACAAATATGGTTCATGTTCAGATCTGGCATGTATCAATAAAATGTGAAGGAGCACATTTATCAAGAACAGGCATGGCACTTCCGTGAACACTTTCCCTACACACTAACCAGACACACATGTGACATATGTGTGGGCCACATTGCTAACTTCAATTGACGTGAAGGCAGCACTCATTTTCAGCATCATGTAGGGTTTCAAATGTCAGTCTAGCTACAGCGTCAAAATATGTAGGTATGATGTTGCTACATCCATACTTCACTGGCTATTGTGACCTGTAGAGTCCTGATTGCCTCATTAATGTGTCGCTTGTCTGACACAAAGGCGGCACTACATTACATTCTGCTACAAGCAACCTGTATGTGTGGAAAACATGAGCTGCCTGACTGCTAGCATTTGTCATCCTTCACATAGTGCATCAATTACCCTGTATGTTTCCCTAGCATTACACACAGTCAGCTACTTATCTGGCAGATTGGGTACCAATCATCACATGTCACTACACAGCTTTAAATTGTGCACATTTACATGATCTGTACTCACCAACATGGCCACCAATCCTGATTCCCAGGTGGTCCAGCAGATCTTGCTCCCTGGAGATCAGGTCAGCCCAGCGGTGCTTCAATTGATGGTCATTCCGTTGGCTCCCATACAGACGCACCAAGTGATGGCGCACCTTCCCCTACCTGACTTTTCGGGCCTCCGTGTGATACCCCTGTATCACCCTACCCCCAGCCTCCAGCATAAGTGGGAGGAAATGGCAAACCAGCCATATAAACCCCCCCAATTCCTCCTCACCCATCCTGGAAAGCCGTTGCCTACCAGACATTTAAGCACTGAAAAAGGGGAAAAAGTAGTAGAAAAAAAGAAAAGGGGGAAATGGGGAAAGTTAGAGTGAGGAAATACAAAGAAAACTTAACAAATAGAAGAGCCCAACTATCCCCTATATCACAGTACCCACAACAGACTCCCACAGACAATAAATACAACACTGGACTGGACAAATTTATGCAACACAGACTCAGACATTATTCTACAACAATATATTGATGACAAAACAACAAGTAAGATGGCACTCTGGAAACGAAAGCACTAATACACAGGACAACACTTTGCACACAGCCACACAGTCTAGAATAATCAGAGACTGCAAAGTGAAAGTGAAAGTACACCCACTGTACAGAATCTGTAAACAGGATATCCTATTACATCACATCCTGCATAACATGGCCGCCGTTTTTTTCCATTATGCGTCATATTTTCACGCATACAGGTTGTGCGTCATATGTTTTGACGCACAGGAGTGCAGATAATGCAGAGTCAAAATATTTTTCATAATTGGGAATTAATATTTGTTTGCGGCATATTTTACAGTTCTACAGATGAAAATGAAGCCGCAGCCAATTATGATATCTATTTCTGAAAAATATTTTTGACTCTGCATTATTTGCACTCCTGTGCGTCAAAAATGATGACGCACAAGCAGTATGCGTGAAAATATGACGCATTATGACAAATATGTATTTCATTTGTCCAAATGAGAAATTGAATTTTGCATGACCAAACAGTGCTAAGTGATAAACTTTGGGGTTAGCTATAGCACATGTCCCTTATAGGATGTATAGAAGGTATTCACAGTGCAATAGTAATGATTGGCCAGAATGGATATTACTCATAATTGTGCACATATGTAGGTAATTGCTGATTGCAAATTTCAAAATATGAAAGAGATACCAGGATGTATTCCTTAGCAAAATTGTGAGCACATGTATCAAGCTATTCCAAATTGCATAAAGGCCAATTAGGTAATGCAATTGTCGCCTAACCCTTTTTTGGGGGTAACCATGTCCTAATTACGAGTTAATGTAGCTAAAATGTGTTTCACTATTGACATGTAGGCCCCCCCTTCCCCCTTTGCAAGTGTGTGCTTCACATGTGCATAAAAAATATATATTTGGGGTGCAGCAGAGAGGTACTTCGGCCCCCAGCACCCTGGGGTTTGCTGTTCCTGACTTGCAACTTTATCCAAGGTTTTCCCAAATTCAGTAATGCTAAACCATTGGCAGCAGGCCCATGGAAGCAAATTGAGTATGATTCTCTGTTTGCTAATCTGTAATCCCATTTGCCCATTTGACGTTTGCCCTATTGATTCTTTGGAGAATTCTGACATACCATTTAGCATTGATTTAATAGCAAAATCTCAACGTTCCTTATGTCATGATAGCAAATAGGTGTTGATGTATGTGGCCCTTTATGCATTACCTGGTTTAGTGGCATGTTTCATTCTTCCTGCTAGGTTACAACTGGGACACTACTGTGATAGGCTGCTTGCAACCATTTTGTTGATTGGATGGTACATGTACATGTGTGCGGTCCAATGTTGATCCAGTATCAACTGTTAAGGTGTATGTTGTCACTGTAACGTCCACGTCTCATCATGAATTATTGGCAGCTAATCGTGTATCTAATGAGTATCATTTGTAGCTAAATGTGCCAAAAGTCATTGAGGACATGGTAACCTACACGTGGATGGTCCCACCCTGTCACTGAAGACGTGTAATGAGACTTTCAACTGGGCAACCTTGGTGTGCTGAGTGAGAGAATGTCTCGGGTGTCTGGATCCGGCATGTGTCATTGCAACATTTATACTCAAGGTGGGCTCTGTGGATGGAAATGCATCAGGAAACATCATAGCCTCTGTGCAGAAGTAAATGGCTGGTATTCAGCACACACGACTCATCTCTATTATTTGAACAATGTTACTCAGCGTGTGAACTGTCAAGGTCCTCATATGTGTTGACTTTTCATGGACATTATCTGAGGTTGCTGGTTCTGCTGGAGGCCACGTACACCATCAAACGCTATGGGTCAGGTACACTGTCACACTTTGTAGTTTAGGCATTAATGAGGCCCAGACAACGGAAGGGCCATGATTTAGCTATTCAAGGGCACTGTCACAAATATGATACAAATAACAGTCAGATGATGCAATACAATGTATTTGAGTATACATTGATGAGGCAAATGACAAATTAGCCTCTGAGGTACGAGAGGTTTTGGACAGCAAGTGTGGTCCATAGGTGGACACCGGGTATCTTTAGGGTGACCCACGGACAGGTGCCAGTCAGGCTGACAGGATGCTGGGTCAATCAGGAGCAGCTCTTTCACAAATTACATGATCAGTGGTCTGACTAGGACTGGTCACAGGGAGGAGTAGACAGTTGACATGTCACACTGTGTATGTCCTGTGTTGTCTTGAAGGTGACACATGAACCCTGATAAAGTGTTACACGGCCACATTAGTAGCAATGCTTAATGGTGTAATTGCCCAAATGTCTACATCTATGCTGTAGGAGGCATCAGCAGGGACGGGGCACGTAAATTTGGGTGGTGTGCATGGAGGGGATCACTGGTGTGGCCTCCATCAGTGTCTCACTAGTCCTGTCGGATGAGATTTGCTTTAAAATGGCCTACAGTACCTTTCACACGAGAATCAATCTACAGGTGATACCAGGCCTTAAAAACTCCAAGCCAGTGTATTATATGAGCATGCAGTCAGATGGTACTATGACAATGGTAGGCATAGGAAAGGGTGTGGCACACTGGATGACTCTTGTGAGTGTGTGTATGTAGATGAGGGAATCTCAGGGTACACATATCAGCATTCCAGGGACCTCTTCAGACAGGTGGGGTGTGACCAGCCGCATGGGTGTGTAAGGTTTTTAGAAAAGGGCTGACATGTAGATGGGATGTGATGTGCTGGATGCTTGTCATATGTGTGGCACTTGTGCTGTGTATGTTCTGCTTATGTGTAACTCTAGTGACAGATAGTCATTGCAAAGATTGTAAGTAGTTGGAATTACTGCTGCCAAGAGTCTGGTAATACATTCCTGTTCCTGAAGCAAAAGCATGTCAACTGCCTGATGTATGAGGCCTGTTTTCCCCTAGTTGAGTGATGGTGTTTTAGTTGTGTGCCATCTGCTGCGATGAACCATGTTTCCTACATGTATGTGTGTAATAGGTGTGGTCCTCAGCTATTGATTTTCAAAGGTGAACTGTACATGATGTCAGTCATTTACATTGTGTGTGTATGTGACCGTTGTATGATAGGCATTACATTTGTAGTGTATTTTTCTGTGTCCTCATTGTTATATCATTAATGCCCCATGAGACGACATTCTTCTTCTGATATTTAGAGCTAAAGGTGTGCAGAAATGAATAGCCAGACCATGATGTGGTGTTTGTTATCAGTGTTTATTTACAATAGTTCATTAAGTGGTGATGGTGATTATTATGAAAGAAATTGTTCAAAATGTGTTGGCGCCTATGCACTCCAGCAGCCGTGTTTGGTTGTTCCCCCTCCTGTTGCAGGCCAGCATCCTCCTCTTCCTCGTCTTCAGGCATGTATGGGTCTGGTTCGAGGAGGGGAATGTTCCTTTTTACACAAATGTTGTGCAGTATTGCACATGTGAGGATGATCCTACAGACCATCTCAGGGGAATATAGTAGGCTACCACCAGTGATGTCGAGGCAGCGGAACCTTGACTTGAGGATGCCGAAGGTCCGCTCGACAATGCTGCGTGTCCTCTTATGGGCGTCGTTGTATGCCCGCTCTGCAGCAGTACTCGGGTTGCCAAATGGTGTCATAATCCATGGCTGGATGCCATACCCCTGATCAGCTGAAAGAGAAAAAGAATGGGATCATGTTGATGTAGCTTGCACTATTGAAAAAACCTTCAATGGCAGTAGTTGTCTTGTGTTGTCTGTGACTATTTAGTGTACTAATGTGACATCCTATACTTGTAGGCTATACCATCTGCATTGTGTTGTTTCCTTGGGTGAGCAAGTGTTTGTCTGCTAACAGTTTGTCATTCGTATGTTTTGGGATTTTCAGTGCAGTGTGCCCTCCCTAGCATTGTGACTTGTGATACAGGTGTCCTTGTGTCTTCACTTGGGGTGAGTAGATAGTTCAATGTACAGTTTCATTTATAAGTGTTGTTAGCACGTTCATATGAAAGCACCGTGGACATCCCATACCTTTAGACTTAGGCAGTGTATTAATGTAAAGGTCATTGGGACACTTACAATTTGGGACACTTACAATTTGCAAGGTGACATTTCGGCTACCACACTCATTAATGTCTTCACATTAGGCTGTACAGTAAATTCCGATGTGTGACAGGTTTAATGTTGACTTAAGAAACATGGCTAGTGATGTCAGGACCTCACTGTGTTCTTGTCTAGATGTTGCTGTTGGGGTGTATGTGTTGTGTGTCCTAGAGGGTTGCTGTGCAGTGTGTATATTAGTAGGTTTTAGTACTTACCAACAAGTAGTCCATTGCCATACTGTCCATCCTGGAAGTGTTGGTTGATGGTGCAGTGACGGAAGATGAATGAGTGATGGACACTCCCAGGATATTTAGCCACGATGTTGGTGAACATTCCTGGGTGATCGACAATGGCCTGCACATTGATTGAATGTGTGTGCTTCCTGTTGCGGTAGAGGTGTTCTGTTGCAGCAGGTGGCACAAGGCGTACATGTGTGCAGTCAATTGCACCAAGGATGTGTGGGAAGCCACTGATTGCGTAGAACCCCTGTTTAGTTTCCTGCTGCTTCTGCAGTGTGTTAGGGAAGCAGATGTGGCGGGGTGTCAGGCGAATGATGGCATCCAGTACTTTGGGCAGAAATGCGGAGAATGATGGTTGTGATATTCCGCCAACCAGGGCACCGGTTGTTTGAAAAGAGCCACTTTCCAGCATGTGAAGTACGGCAAGCAGCTTTGTTTCTGTTGGTATGGTGTGGGGTGTCACCAACGTGGGGGCCAACTGCTGTTCAATGTTTCTCAGCAGCTGCTGTATGGCCTGCCAGTTTAACCGGTACCTCTGTATGATGTCGTGTTCCCTGAGGCCCTGAAGGGTGGTTCTTGGGCGGAATATCCTCTCCTGCCTTCTGCGCTGCCTTTGGGGTCCCTGCTGGTGTTGTTGTAGCTGCTGTTGTTGCTGCTTGACTCTGCGTCTGTGTGCATGCTGGATAAGAATCACCTCCATGTCTCCCTTTTGCTGCTCTGATGCTCTGCTGTTTGTTCTGTGTTCTGATTAAATACAGGTGTGTTTGCCCCATTTTAACGCCTGCCCTGCCCCAGGCGTTAAATTTTGACGCAAACCGGGCTGTGCGTCATTTTCTTGCTCCGCCTCCAGGCCATGCGTCATTTTTGCCCGAAAGCATAAATACGACGCACAGCCATTTAAGTCATTTTTTGGACGGGAACGCCTACCCTGCATATCATTAACGCAGGGCTGGTTGCTGCATCCAGAAAATGACGCACACGGCGGAATTTTGTCGTCCGCGGGCGTCAAAGTTTAAATACGGGGCAATGTTTGCGCTGATTGTGCGTCAATTTTTTTGACGCACAATCGGCGCAAACGGAGTATAAATATGCCCCAAAGTCTCTCTTTCAGTTTTCAGATTTCTCTTCAACAGGACACGTTACCCTTTTCGTGTGACTGGCATGTATCCAGTTGGGAACTCCGGCACACTTCACAGCAGTAGTAGTTGTCAAGATTACTTGATATGGCCCTTTCCAACGTGGTTCTAGACACAATATTCTCACGTGCTTCTTGACAACCACCCAGTCACCAGCTTGGAGAGAGTGGCCTGGATCGCCAATCGGTGGCAATGTGTTAGCTTCCACCTGGTGAGAGAAAGAGCGCATCACATCAGCCAAACCTTTGCAGTAATCCAACACCATATCATCTGTAATATTCACTAGCGCATTTGCAGGTACTGCTGGTAATCCCATAGCTCTACGCATGAGAATTTCATGGGGGGATAATCCTGTTTTCTTGTCTGGGGTATTTCTCATTGACATCAGCACCACAGGCAAGGCATCTGGCCATTTCATGTTAGTTGTTGCGCACATTTTTGCCATTCTCGATTTCAAAGTACCGTTCATTTGTTCTACTAGTCTGGATGCTTTGGGGCGGTGTAGGAGGCTGGCCTGGTTTGTAGTGGGTACCAAGGGGTACTTACACTCTGCACCAGGTCCAGGTATCCCTTATTAGTGTAGAAGATGTGTTCTAGCAGCTTAGGCTGATAGAAAAAGTAGCTTAGCAGAGCAGCTTAGGCTGAACTAGGAGACATGCAAAGCTCCTACTATACCACTGGTGTCATATGCACAATATCATAAGAAAACACAATACACAGATATACTAAAAATAAAGGTACTTTATTTTTATGACAATATGCCAAAAGTATCTCAGTGAGTACCCTCAGTATGAGGATAGCAAATATACACAAGATATATGTACACAATACCAAAAATATGCAGTAATAGCAATAGAAAGCAATGCAAACAATGTACAGTCACAATAGATTGCAATGAGAGCACATAGGTATAGGGGCAACACAAACCATATACTCCAAAAGTGGAATGTGAACCACGAATGGACCCCAAACCTATGTGAGCTTGTAGAGGGTCACTGGGACTGTAAGAAAACAGTGAGGGTTAGAAAAATAGCCCACCCAAAGACCCTGAAAAGTAGGTGTAAAGTGCACCTAAGTTCCCCAGAGAGCACAGAAGTCGTGATAGGGGAATTCTGCAAGGAAGACCAACACCAGCAATGCAACAACGATGGATTTCCGGACGAGAGTACCTGCGAAATAAGGGAACCAAGTCCATGAGTCGCGACAAAGTTGAGATTGGGCAGATGCCCAGGAAATGCCAGCTAAGGGTGCAAAGAAGCTTCCACTGGATGGTAGAAGCTATGGATTCTGCAAGAACGAAGAGGGCTAGAAACTTCCCCTTTGGAAGATGGATGTCCCACGTCCTGAAGAAGCTTGCAGAGGTGTTCCCATGCAGAAAGACTGCAAACAAGCCTTGCTAGCTGCAAGGGTCGCAGTCAGGGCTTTTGGATGCTGCTGTGGCCCAGGAGGGACCAGGATGTCGCCAATTGCTTGAGGAGACAGAGAGGGCACCCAGCAAGACAAGGAGCCCTCTCAGAAGCAGGCAGCACCCGCAGAAGTTCCGGAACAGGCACTATGAAGAAGAGTGAACCGGAGCTCACCTGGAGTTACAAAAGAAGGTCCCACGACGCCGGAGGACAACTCAAGAGGTCGTGCACTGCAGGTTAGAGTGTCGGGGACCCAGGCTTGGCTGTGCACAAAGGAAATCCTGGAAGAGTGCACAGGAGCCAGAGCAGCTGCAAATCACGCGGTACCCATCAATGCAGTCTAGCATGGTGAGGCAAGGACTTACCTCCACCAAACTTGGACTGAAGAGTCACTGGACTATGGGAGTCACTTTGACAGAGTTGCTGAGTTCCAGGGACCACGCTCGTTGTGCTGAGAGGGGACCCAGAGGACCGATGATGCAGTCTTTTGGTGCCTGCGGTTGCAGGGGGAAGATTCCATCGACCCATGGGAGATTTCTTCGGAGCTTCTAGTGCAGAGAGGAGGCAGACTACCCCCACAGCATGCACCACCAGGAAGGCGGCCGGATCAGCGATACAAGGTTGCAGTAGTCATCTTTGCTACTTTGTTGCGGTTTTGCAGGCATCCAGAGCAGTCAGCGGTCGATTCCTTGGCAGAAGGTGAAGAGAGAGATGCAGAGGAACTCTGATGAGCTCTTGCATTCGTTATCTAAAGAATTCCCCAAAGCAGAGACCCTAAATAGCCAGAAAAGGAGGTTTGGCTACTTAGGAAGGAGGATAGGCTAGCAACACAGGTAAGAGCCTAGCAGAAGGAGTCTCTGACATCACCTTCTGGCACTGGCCACTCAGAGCAGTCCAGTGTGCCAGCAGCACCTCTGTTTCCAAAATGGCAGAGGTCTGGAGCACACTGGAGGAGCTCTGGGCACCTCCCAGGGGAGGTGCAGGTCAGGGGAGTGGTCACTCCCCTTTCCTTTGTCCAGTTTTGCGCCAGAGCAGGGCTGGGGGATCCCTGAACCGGTGTAGACTGGCTTATGCAGAGATGGGCACCATCTGTGCCCATCAAAGCATTTCCAGAGGCTGGGGGAGGCTACTCCTCCCCAGCCCTGACACCTTTTTCCAAAGGGAAAGGGTGTAACACCCTCTCTCTGAGGAAGTCCTTTGTTCTGCCTTCCTGTGCCAAGCCTGGCTGGACCCCAGGAGGGCAGAAACCTGTCTGAGGGGTTGGCAGCAGCAGCAGCTGCAGTGATACCCCGGGAAAGGTAGTTTGGCGGTACCTGGGTCTGTGCTAGAGACTCGGGGGATCATGGAATTGTCTCCCCAATGCCAGAATGGCATTGGGGGGACAATTCCATGATCTTAGACATGCTACATGGCCATGTTCGGAGTTACCATTGTGACGCTATACATAGGTAGTGACCTATGTATAGTGCTCGCGTGTAATGGTGTCCCTGCACTCACAAAGTCTGGGGAATTTGCCCTGAACAATGTGGGGGCACCTTGGCTAGTGCCAGGGTGCCCACACACTAAGTAACTTAGCACCCAACCTTTACCAGGTAAAGGTTAGACATATAGGTGACTTATAAGTTACGTAAGTGCAGTGGTAAATGGCTGTGAAATAACATGGACGTTTTTTCACTCAGACTGCAGTGGCAGGCCTGTGTAAGAATTGTCAGAGCTCCCTACGGGTGGCAAAAGAAATGCTGCAGCCCATAGGGATCTCCTGGAACCCCAATACCCTGCGTACCTCAGTACCATATACTAGGGAATTATAAGGGTGTTCCAGTATGCCAATGTGAATTGGTGAAATTGGTCACTAGCCTGTTAGTGACAATTTAGAAAGTAATGAGAGAGCATAACCACTGAGGTTCTGGTTAGCAGAGCCTCAGTGAGACAGTTAGTCATCATACAGGGAACACATACAGGGCACACTTATGAGCACTGGGGCCCTGGCTGGCATACAACTAAAACAACATATAAACAGTGAAATATGGGGATAACATGCCAAGCAAGATGATACTTTCATACAGGCGGTAGCTACAATGCAGTTTTTGTTCAATGTTAAGTGCTCACAGGAGTTTAATCACCTCATTGTCGAAATGGCTACCCCTATCCGACTCTATAGAGACCGGAAACCCAAATCCTGGTATCAGTTCCATAAGTAGTAATTTTGCAACTGTAAGACTGTCATTTCTACGTGGGGAATATGGCTCAATCCAGTGACTGAAAACACACACAATCACCAACACTTACTTCAATCCTCCACAAACAGGCATTTCAATGAAGTCCATTTGCATCTTGTTGAATGGACCCCCAGCTCTCCCAATGTGGCTCAAAGTTACCACGGTTCCCTTTCCGGCATTCATCTGTTGACAGATGATGCACCTGTGACAGGTAATTTCTGCAGCATCTCTGAATTTTGGGTTAAACCAATCAATTTTGAATGACCTGATCATTGCGTCTCTTCCAAGGTGAGCCTGTCCATGATAGAGCCTGGCAAATTGGGATAGAAGACTGTTTGGCAAAACTAGTTTCCCTTCTTCTGAGACCAACAAATTATCAGCCCTCTGTAAACATTGCATTCTGCGTTTCTCTTCTTTGCTTGCACGGCTCTGTAATGCTTTTAACTCATCTAATGTGTCACCTACCCGTAATGAAAGGTTCAAACATGTGTCATTTTCAGTTTGTGGTAATAGTTCCCATTGCTCCTTGAACAATATACAGTTCAATGCGCAAAATCTTGTGACTTGATCTGCATAGCCGTTTCCCATGGACACAAAGTCTTGTGATCTAATATGAGCACTGCATTTCACCACGGCAATTTCAAGAGGTAACTGAATTGCATGTAACAAATCCTTTATTTGCTCACCATTTTTCACAGGAGAACCAGATGAGGTCATAAAACCTCTCAGTGACCAAAGTTGGCCAAAATCATGTACAATTCCGAATCCTTATCTGCTGTCAGTATAGATAGTGACTTTCAAATTTACAGCTGGTTGGCATGCCTTAGTAAGGGCAATCAATTCTTCCACTTGTGCGGAGAACACTCTTTCGAGACAGGAGGCTTCAATGATACCAGTTATGGTACATACCGCAAAGCCAGCTCTCAGTGTTCCAGCAGAATCTCTTAGACAGGACCCATCAACAAACATGATACAGTCATTTTCTTTTAACTGGGTGTCCTGAATATCTGGGCGAGGTTTGGTACATAGCTCAGTTACTTCAAGACAATCATGTTCGAATTCTTCCTCATTTTTTATTTCAGTATTTTCATTAGAAAGTAAAGTTGCCGGGTTCAATACATTACAACGCTTGAGTGTGACATTAGGGGATCCCAGTATGATCGTCTCATACCTAGTGAGACAAGCATTTGTCATGTGTTGAGTTTTAGTTTGATTCAACAGAATTTCAACTGAATGTGGAACCATTACTGTTAGGGGGTATCCCATGACTAAGCCTTCAGATTGTGTACGGCTCTGACCAACTGCTGCGACTGCACACGAACAACCTGGTAAGGCTGCTGCAACAGGGTCCAAGGTAGCTGAAAAATATGCTACAGGGCGATTTGCATCTCCATGGACCTGTGTTAAGACAGACAAAGAACAAGCATCAAGTTCATGACAAAACAACAGGAAAGGTTTCTCATAGTCTGGCATTCCTAATGCTGGTGCCCTGCACATGCATTCTCTTAACTCCATAAATGACTCAAGTTCTTCCTTAGACAAGGTTATAGTATATGGCTCGTTTTTTATTTCTTTGCCTGTTAGTTTTATCAATGGTTTTCAAATGATCGAGAAGTTGGGTATCCACTGGCCACAGTAACCCACCATTCCCAAAAACATTCTGACGTCTCTTTTTGTAGTTGGGGGTTCATTTGCAAGACAGCTGTTATTCTTTCCTTTGATATTCTCCTGGAACCCTTTTCAATCAAGTGCCCTAAGTATTTCACCTCCTTCTGACAGTATTGTAGCTTTCTGGGTGACACCTTATGTCCATTCTTTCCCAGATGATTCAGTAATGCAATGGTATCATATTTACAACTGTCTCTAGTTTTGGACGCAATTAGCAAGTCGTCAATGTACCGCACAAGAGTTGAATTAAAAGGCAGCACCAGTGGCTCCAAATCCTTCTTCAATATCTGATTGAAGATGGACGGTGACTCAGAAAATCCCTGAGGAATTCTTCACCAACTGCACACCTTATCCAAGAATTTGAAACTGAACAAAAATTGGCTGTCCTCGTGAAGAGGTATTGAAAAGAAGGCTTGTGATAGGTCTACCATGGTAAACCATTCAGCATCACAGGGGACCTGGAACATTATTACTGCTGGGTTGGGCACCACAGGGCAACATTTTATCACAATTTCGTTTATTTTTCTCAAATCCTGCACAATTCGAACCTTTCCACAGGGCTTCTTTAAACCCATTATGGGAGAGTTACATGGACTGCTCAAGACCTCTTTCAGAACTCCCTGCCTGAGAAAGTCTGCAATTATTTGTGACACTTTGATGAGAACATCTTGGGTCATGTGGTATTGTGGCACTTGAGGGAACACTGCATTTGGTTTTATCTGGACTTGGACTGGTTCTACCCCTTTTATTAATCCTACTTCTTTCCCGGTCAAGTCCCACACTTTCTCTGTTACTGTCCCTTGTAGTTCGACAGGCAGGTCAATCAAGGTATGCATCGGGAATAGAGTAATCAGAGGGTAGGCTTCATTTGTTCCTGTTTCTTCCTCTAAAAACTGACTTTCATCTCCTTCATCGTCACTATTTGTCTGCACTTCAATTCCGTCATTGGAACAGGTAATTGAACATTTTGGGGGTCATTCTGACTCCCGCCGGCTGCGGTAACCGCGGTGCCGGCGGGAGCCGCCAGAATACCGCTGCGCGGTCAGAAGACCGCCGCGGTTATTCTGTGTTTCCCGCTGGGCGGGCGGGCGACCGCCAGAAGGCCGCCCGCCCGCCCAGCGGGAAACCCCTTTCCACGAGGATGCCGGCTCCGAATGGAGCCGGCGGAGTGGAAAGGGTGCGACGGGTGCAGTTGCACCCGTCGCGAATTTCAGTGTCTGCTATGCAGACACAGAAATTCTCAGTGGGGCCCTCTTACGGGGGCCCCACGACACCCCTCACCGCGATCCTGCTCCTGGCGGTCAAAGCCGCCAGGAACAGGATGGCGGTGAGGGGGTCGGAATCGCCCATGGTGGCGCAGCAAGCTGCGCCGCCATGGAGGATTCCTCAGGGCAGCGGAAAACTGGCGGGACACCGCCGGTTTTCCGTTTCTGACCGCGGCCATACCGCCGCTGTCAGAATGCCCTTAGGAACACCGCCAGCCTGTTGGCGGTGGTCCCGCTGACCCCGGCCCTGGCGGTCAAGGACCGCCAGGGTCGGAATCAGCCCCTTTGTCTTACACAGTAAGTCTCTTCCCAGTAGGGATACTGGACTCAAGTCACAGACTACGAACCTATGTAGCCCCTGGAAGTTGCCAATCTCAAGCTGCACTGGACCTGTAATCGGGTTAGTCAGATACTGATTTGCTACGCCAACCACTCTTATGGTACGTCCTGAGAGAGGCAATCTTGGAACTTCTGCACTTCTAACTGTGGAGCGTATGGCTCCTGTGTCGACAAGGAATGAAACCTTGTAACCCATCACCTTTCCTTCTACATATGGGCCTCTCTGATCCACTTCTAAGGACGCTGCAAGCCTGCACTCCTCACTGTCTGAGCTATCATCTGACCAATCCTCATTCATGCCATTTTCGCCTCGTAATGGGAACTGTTGTACAGTATTATTTTGATTTGTTACCTGGCCTGTGACCTGCTGAGGAAGCATCACCTGTTGCTGTCCCATCGGAGCCATTGGTAATTGCATTTGCTGTCTAGGCACCATAGGAATCTGCTGTTGTATTGGTTGCATTTGTACTGACTGAAAACGCGGCATTTGCATCTGCTGCATGGGCTGTACCCCTTGCATTTGTGCCAGATTGTTCTGAAAATTCGGGTTTTGTTGTCTCATTTTCGGACCCCGTGAATTTTGTAATGTACCGACATTAGCACTTTGCTGAACAGCACCATCCTGCACCATATTCGTGCACTCCCGTTTCCAGTGCCCCACACCCCTGCACGCGTGACATGGTGACATCTTTTTCACCCCTTGAACATCATTTTGAATTACAACCATATTTAAGTCTGAACCGCGGTTCACAAACCCTCTGCCTCGACCTCTCGGTTGTGCCTGAAACATACCATTCATCTGCGGTTGCTTCTGTATCATCTGTTGAACTCCATTTCCCTGTATTCCAGCCTGTGCATCCCTTATCTGCATCACCATCACCTTTTCGTTCAGCTTCTTTTGCTTCAATTCAATCTCATCACTACAGTATTTCGCATACTGCAACACCTCATCAATCGGTTTTGCTTGCCAACAAATCAAATGATTCTTAATCATCTAGCTAACTTCTGGTCGTAACCCTTCAACAAATCTAAACACGAGATGGTTCATATCCTTTGGTTCAATAGTTTCAGTACAACTGTAGTGTTTGAATGCCTTTAGCAGTCTTTCGTAATAAGCATGTATTGACTCTTTAACCTCTTGAGAGGTTCGGTCGATTTTCTGCCAATCAGTCACCCTCGGCAACACCTTTTGCTTCAAAAACTCAATCACCTTATGATAATACTTCATCACCTCTTCAGAGGGTGCCCCGGTCACCGTATCTCTTGCCGGTTCCTTCGTCGGCCAATCTACCCATCTCTTTCACTCAAGCCACAAATCAGGCGGAACAATGATCTCAATCAAGGTATTCAAGTCTTCCCAGAGACACTTCGCAAGTTTCACAAACCTATCTGTTTGCTGATACCACTCGATCGGTTTCTCTCTCAATCTGGGATAATCGTTAGTAAAAGATAGAATGTCTCCTCTGGTCCACGGAACATGAACTAGGACACCACCAGCTGTCTCTCTCATAGGTAATATTTTTACTGATTCTAAATCAGGTGAGGCCTTGGCTTGATTAGATCCTGGGCTGTCACCTTTTCCCTTATCCCTTTTCTTTGCCCATCTGCCTTCCCATTTCTCCAGTGCCCCCCAAATTTGTGCGCTTTGTAATAATTCTCTCAAATGTGCCTTCATTCCTGCAGACCTCATGTGTTCAAAATCTTTTGAGTCAAAATCTAATCTGTAACTTCTTTTCAAATGTTTAGTGTTTCCGATATCAATGTTGTATTTATCTGCCAGGTTTGATAATCTCTGATGCACCTTGCCCACTTCTTTGGTAATCTTAGGGCATAGGAATCTCAATTCTGCCTCCGTGTATGACTCCAATCTATTTACTCCCATTGTCCCTTCCACTAATTCAGCAGCTTCTGCCCCTGGTCTTACAAAGTTCAGGTATTCGTCTTGTTTTTCTTTCTCTGGTTCGACTGTAACCATTGCAGTCTTTTGTGAAGTATAAGTCCTTTCTAACAATTCATTTAACTGTTGGACTGTAAAACCCTGCAACGAAATGTTCCGTGCACGCATCATTGGGGAATGTGAGGTATTCGTACTCATTGTTTGTGGCGTTAAAACTCCTAAACCTGCTTGTCGCATAGCTTCGAGGGGTGCTCCCACTGGACTAAGGTCCATAAAAGACTTCTGTTGTTTAATCGCTTGCTCTCCTGGGGCCATTATCTGTGGAGTTCCCATAGACCCTCCTCTTATCGCATCTTGAGTCATCACTCCCTGATCACATATGCCTGTTTTACCCTGTGCATACAATGGCACTGGTGGGCCAACAGTTATTGGTAACGATATGGCGGCAGGTGTCTGACCCGGTCCCAGATTCCGTGGAGCAGTGACTCCATAGGTCTGTTCTAAGGTACCCGGAATTGGTACTAATGGCGGACCAGCCCCAGGGTTGTACCCTGGTATCAGCTGTGGTGGTGGCTGGGACAGTAATTTCGGAGTTGACTCAATCTGTATAAGCTTTGATTTTGTGTATATCGGGTCTGGTGGCACTATCAAATTTGTAGTCGTCTCAAGTACTGGGACATCTGGGTAGATTCTCTGTATCTGCGGTGGAGGCTGCAACTGTATCGGTATGTCTGGTGCAGTGGGTACACTGACACCATTCTGTATCGAAGCCGTATCACTAGTCTGTACCGTATCAGTAACTCCCTTTTCCTGCGGCTGGTTCCCAGGATCCATGCTAGTACTTGGAGCAATGTCACTCACCGCATAAGGTGGCTGGCGATCATTTAACAGCCTGTCCATAAATTCCTCATTGTCTGAATCATCTTCCTCTTCCCAAGATTTTTTATTCTCTTTAGATTTGCCTGAGTCTTTGTCTGTTTTACAGGAGGCTTTCATTCCCTGTGTCTCTTCTCCCTGCGATATTGCTGGGAATAATTTTATCCCATCAACAATCCCCCTTCTTCACATTTTACTCTTGTTATCCCATCTAGCCTCTGCATAAGATTTTTCTGCCCTTCTCAATCTTCTCTGAAACTTTTCTTGCCTTTGTTTAAGAGCCATTAGATCCCAAACCACTAAAGCTTCATACTGCGCTGGTCTTGGCGGTGGTTTCTGTGTACTTATCATCCACCTCAAGTTTTCAAGAATCCTTGTAATGAATGTTCCATGTTCCGGAAACGCTAAACATCCCTCCTTCTCTGTTAATTTGCGCCACTGTTTCATCCATAAACAAGGCGCAACTCCTTTTTCTTCCATGACTATATAGGCTGGAGTACCCTCGGGTGGTGTAGGTTCCCCATCGGTTGCTACAATATATACGTCTCCTTTCAGAGCACCCTTGAATGCTTTAACAAAATTCATTTTTGCGATTCTCTCTTAGTTTTGTATTTAATCAGAAGTGACTTAGTTCCCAGGACACTCTTCACCCACCTTCCTCAACCTATTGCCTCTCACGGACAGCAGCCAATCCGTGTGCAACCCCTCTCGACAACTGACCTATCTCAGTGCGGCACCACTGACGTCACACTCACACACGCTGCAGCTGACAAATTCTTGCGGCTTGTCCGCTCCTCACTGAACCCATACATACCCACACAAACTAATGCAAAATATTGCAAGCACTTTAAATGACCATACAAATCTGCCGGTTTACTACAGGAAGGGTAACACATTCGCTTCAGAACTTTACAGAGATTTCACTTGAAGCCTCGGCCGCTACTCTCTCCTTATCAGTTCCCGCATACGCAAGCAGAATTCGACCCGCAAATTCTACTCTCGACTTGTCAATGACTCCTTCTAGTGCACTTTAGAATTTGTAAAATCTCCATCGAAGGTTTCACACATACATTATGATTCAAACTTGACTTGTCAACCACGCCTGATTGACCTATTAAACCGTACAGATTACAACACAACTACACTGGTCTTCATACTCCGGAGTCTTAGACCTCAACAGGTCCGTGCATAACAACCAACCATGTGGATAATTTTGAGCATTAGGCACCACACTCATATGAAGTACGCCGACTTCCCTACTCTCATACTGTGGAGTACGCCCACTCCTACTAAACAACACGTAATTTTGCCTAAATACACACAAATCTTCACAATCTTCTGCAAAAAGGCATAAGCTAAGCAAGCACAAAAACCCTAAACCACATACATTATGACGGCGAGAACATTCCCAACTCACTTAGGCAGGCTCCGAGATCCCGGGAAAGTCATGGTGAACTTAGAAACCCATCATACCTTCAATTTGAATGATTCTCTGTCCTAGGGCCCCCAAGGGCCAAACCGTCGCTCTGCTACCAGAACTGTTAACGCGTCCTTCTATGTCAATTTATACACATTAGGACTCGTTTTAGGCCAATGAATCTTTTGACCCAGTGGTGAGACACCGTAGGATGAGATAACTGATCAATACGTCGAGCAATATGTCAATGATGTCATCAATATTTATCACCACAATACACTTTACTTTAGATAAAGACGTTGATTAAACTGTTGGAGCAACCATGACCTTTCAGCCATGAATAACCACACCCTTTGGTAGAATTTTATGAATTTTATTCCCTATTGATTACAATCTACTAGCAGAAGTGTCAATCTCAAAACCAAGAAGTATAAGAACATAATCACAACGTGGCAACTGTAATAAGATTTCACTAATGCAAGAATCACAAACATAAGAATATAGCACAGCGTAAACATAGATTAGAACACAGAGAATATGATGCAAGCCTCAGTTCAGCAATAGCGCAATATCAGTCTTTGTGTCAGTCAGTGTGAATACCTAGCCTGACCACTAATTAGCATCAGCATGTTGGGCTTCATACTAAATAATGGCCTCTATTCAAAAATACAGCAGTTGGTACCTAGAAAGGAAAAGCAAACAGACAAATTACAATAGCATTGTCATAGTTACCCTCCAAGGATTAAGTCAGCACACAGGATCAGTCTTCGTCCTCAGGACCTCAGTTGAATCGCCATCAGTCTAACTTCATCTAAGGGACAGGGGACAATTCCCTCATAAGGAGGAGAAGCAGAAAAGGGCAGTCTATGGGTGAGGATAGTTTATTAGGACTCAAATCACCAAACAGAGTGACAGAGTTTCTGGATGAAATCGATAGCATTCCCTACCTAGTTCTAACGACCCTTCTGTGACATGAGTTTTTATCCCTTTTTCGTAACACCTTCCCCCAAAATTCTATTGGATATTCGCTATACTCCACTATCTTTGACCTATCAAATTATACATTAGGTAATCCCAATTGTCACCCCACGATAATTTATAACACTTTGATTGGTCTTCATAATTGACGTCTTCGTAGGTGGCACATCCGGGGGTTTCATCACCGTCTTGGCACGTCTCTCGGGTCATGAGCTTCTTTGTCCATGGTCAAATGTCCTTGTACATTCTTTCGTATACTTTTGTTTCAAAATCTGTATAAAACTTATACTAAGGCAGCCAGTATGCGGATGGGAACAGGATGAAGTTGGATACATAAAACAAAGGAAAAGAACAAATGCTGGGTCATGGCCCTTTACGAGTCAGCACACTGGAAAACAGAAAATATGCTTTAATATGAGAGCTACACAGCTAAATCTTCAACTTACGCTAACTTAAGGCCTATGGGTTTTAATATTTGTAAACACTAATATATGCTCGACTAATCAAGGTTCAAGCAATCATTTCTTATAACCAACGTTAGTTTATGTGCACAATAGTAATTTCACGTTTCATAATCATAATTCAAATACACATTAAGCAACTACTATTTATTGTCATTTTAAATGCAGCATTGTTATGCATTTATATAAGCATTTCACGTTTAATATATGTAATATTTAGACTAAGCTCTCTCAAGACCAACCACAACTAAACATGTCTGCCTGCCGGCAGACAAGGGCAATCCAGAAGAGAGCTGTTGGCTCCTACAGCAGCATGCTGGAATGCTTCTGGCACAGGGGCAGCCAAGGGTGGGCCCCCAGAGGTGTACCCTAATGAGGAGAACTTTGCAGGCAGGGTGCCTTGCAAGACCGGACACCCCAAGGGCAGTAACGCAGTGCGAGGCCACAATAAAAGAAGCAAAATGAAACATAAGAAAAAGCATCTTAACTCTCCCCCCTCAGCAGGAGAACTGATACTATAATATTCACTGCTCCCAAAGTGATGCCCCATAAAGCCCAGGACAAAAGGGTCACCACCAACGAAGTCAGGATGCAGCCTTTCCCACTAAAGGAATTTTCAGAGTCCTACCATAAGTTGGATGGGACTCTAAAAATATAACTCCCCATGATTTTTAAGTACTCCCCAGGCTGGAGCTTTTGTTGCACAGCTGGGAGTGCTGCATCCTCCAGGGGCTATGTGTATGACGGCGTTCATTATGATCTGAAAGATCTTAAGGGGGCTAAAGGCACTACATGTATTGAAGTGCCTTCAAGGGGCCAAGGGTATTGTTGCAGTGCAATATCCATACAATGTGAAGCTCTCTAGCGGCTGTTCTTATAAGTGCAGTTTGATGGTATACATTTTATAAAAAAACACACAGGCATAGGATTTGCTCATTCTAAATGCTTTATTGGTTCACCTTGATGATGTCAATGATTACTGCTCAAAGTATATATGTTTTATCAGTAGTTAAAATGAATTCATGGTGGAGTATTATTTTTTAATAATGGCATATAAGTACAAATTGATGCTTTTTATATGTGGTTTGTTGCTTTCAATCCTTGGGAAAACCAATAGACTCACTTGGTATGATTGTGTGACCCCCTTTGGGGTGATTACACAATGTCATATATGGTATTTTCCATCTTCCAATGTACATATTTGTAAATTATTGTGTAGTATTTAGTAGTGTATGGGTAATACATGTACTTTTCCTTTTTCTAAAGAAAAAGTACTGAATGGAGTAATCATTAATTGAATGTTGTTTTTGCGTGCCAGTGAATGGTGATTACTAGTCCACACGACCTCCCTTGAGTAGGCGTTGGACTGCTCTGCTTCACTACCCTGAGAGAGTCAGCTCTACAATAAGGTGCTTTTTTTCGCAGTAGGGGGGTTGTAGACCTATTACTTCTGTAGTCCCCACAACCGATAGCCCAATTTCCTACAAACACCGTATGTAACAAGGGTTTCCCATAGATCTGTGGTTAATTGTTAATGTGAACTAGGTTACCTAGGAAGTGTATTGTATAGGGTCAATGCTGTACATAACACATGCCTGCTGCATCTTAGGGAGTTGTATCTGTGATGGCATTAATGATCCTTAATATTATTTTGAGCTATTTTGTATTTACTGTCAGTCATCTAATGATAACTAGTTTCTTGAGTAATGGGCACCACAGAAACTTGGATGATGTCATTACTGATGTAATCAGTTATGCAACTTGAGATGTCATCAGTGATGTCATAGATGGTGTCATAGAACATGCCATGAGTGATGTGGTATGTGAGTTTATAAGCAGTGCATGGTGGGGCGCATTTTATATTTAGCCATGCTAATTATAACACATGAATTTCTCTATTTTTTGCATTTAAAATCACCTTTGGTTACTGCTAATATTCCCTCTGTGGTTCCACTGATGCTTAAAATTGCCTCATATCGCATTGTTTGTTGTGCTTGTATTTTTTCAAGTTAAGTAAAAAAAAAAATTAAAAACAGGTTATTTTCAGAACTGCCTATTTTTGTCTAATGAAATAAAAACTATACGTTATTTGTTAGTTTGTCAATGTATGAATGACAGCTGCCATATGTCTACATGTGTTATTGCGAGTGTGATTGATGTACAAGCTTAGGCCCATATTTATGATGGATTTGCATCTCTTTTGGGTCACATGAGGGGAGGGTACAAGGGGAACTCAAAACGCAAAACCTCAGAACAATATTTACGTGGGCCATGGAAATATCACCTTGAGTGGCTCCCTGTGACTTGGTGAATGTGGAGTAATGCAAGGCAGCCCAAGTTGCTGTCTTTCATTACTCTGACCCAGGGAGGCATTACATGGGAAGAGAAGGAGTGTACCAATGCATCCACCAACGTATTCTGCCACATTCCCAGATTTACCATTAATGGTAGACTTGTGAATGCATCAAAATGCTATGCCTCCCTAGGAGAGCGGTAACATGGAGAAATATCTTTATGCCTTCTTGTTTTTCCTCTTTATGTGGGTACAGCATTATGCAGCACACATAGAAAGACAAAAATGCCTATGAGGATCGTTTGTGTACAGAAAGGTTTTTCTTTCTGCACAAAACAATCCTGCCTGTAACACTGCTACCCTTGCACCATGGGGCAAAGTTGGCTGCATTGGCACTACATGACAGTTTGTTTGCAAGTGCATGCTGTATATACCATAAAATGGTATATACAGCAAATTCTTGTCCTCTCACTTTTGATCAGCTTAAGTAAAACAAGGTAGTTAGCTGCATTGTATTGTGTAACATGTTGAAAAATTTGGCCTGCATTTTTTTATGTATATTCGTTAAACAGTGACTGAATGCAGAGTAAGAGGCCATAAGACTATCTGAATATTTGAGGGTACTTATGTGTAAGTACAATTCCGTATGTTTGTGACTGAGCATCAGCAGATCAGTGTTTTGAAGTGTGTAGGTATATGTTTGTTTTGGTGTAAAAGACTCATCTTTGGAGCATCTGTGTGTAGGAGTCAATGAGTCAGTGTTGGTTACAGGTGTATACATGTGTGTATTTGATTTGTCCTGAAGTGTCAAACAATTGTTGAACTGTGTGCATTAAAGGATGTGTGATTGGGTGCATTTGACCTGCATAATTAACTGTGAACAGGTGACTTAGATGATCTATTTGTATGCATGTCTCTATAGGAGTGAACGGTCAAACGTCTCCCTATAGGACATGGTGAGTAAGTGTCTTCACAGTGTATATTCATGTGTCTGCATGAGAGTGTAATGTTATATATATGTGATTGTAGTTGTGCTTCTGCATGAGTAAGTGCAACTAGATACTTTTGGTTGGTTCAGCTTCTGCATGACAGTGATGGTCTGAGAGGCTCCATAGGTATGTTTTAAGAAGCTGTGAGTGAAACTGAGACTGTGTGTGTGTGTGTGTGTGTGTGTGTGTATGTATGTATGAGTGAGTGAGTCAGTTTCCACAGAATGTGTGCGTCTGTATGTGTTGTATAGTATGTTGGGGATGTATAGCTGACTATGTATATATTTCTTTAGGTGTTAATATGTGAGTTCGACCTGACAGCCATAGGGTGGTGTTTCCTCCTATCATTTTGATAACCCCGTCATTTGTCCGACCTAGCTTGTTCTGTCATTAGTAAACTCTGCACTTTACAACAGCTAACCAGTGCTAAAGTGCTTGTGCTCCCCTAAACATATAAACATTGGTTATCCCTAATTGGCATATTTTACTTATTGGTCCCTAGTATTGTAATACTACATGACCCAGGGCTTATAAATTAAATGCCACTAGTTGGCCTGCAGCACTGATTGTGCAACCCACCTAAATAGCCCTTCAACTATGACTCAGGCTTCCTACTGCAGAGCCTGTATGTGCAGTTTTACACTGCTATGTCCACCTGGCAAAATAACACTTGCCAGGTCCAAACCGTTCCTTTTAAAGATATGTACCCCTAAAATAATCCCTAGACAACCCAGAGGGCAGAGTGCAATGTATTCAAATGGCAGGACATGTACTTTTAAATGTTACATGTTGTGGTAGTAAATAAACTCCCACCTTATAACAGTAATTCACAATCTGGAAGAGATAACATTTTTTGAGTTTGGTGTCTCTGGAATCACAATTTAAAATCACAACTTATGGTGAAGTCAAATTTTAACATGTAGTTCTGAAAATGATGCTTTTAGAAAGTTGGCATTTTCTTACTTCAGATATTTGTTACCTTCTGCCTATCTCTGATCACTTGTTTGGGGTGGGTCGTAGCTGGGCTTTGTGTATTCCCTCCGGACAGCCACACACAGTGGGAGCTTAGGTGTGACTGAGGGGCCATCCTGGAAGGATGGAGGGAGCAGCCAAGCACAGTGTTACTTACACCTGAATGGGATGTGTCCTGTCCCCACACAAAGGACTGCATAACCCCCTGTAGTGAGTCTGGAGCCAGGGTATGATCTCTGTGCACTTTATTGTTTTGTCTTTCTACCCCACACCCCCACTTCAGAGGTACATCTGGGTATACGTACTGGACCCCCTGACACCACCAACTCAGTCAGTATACTTTTGGACCTGTGACTACTCTGCCAGGAAGGACTGCTGTGTTGCTGAAAGACTGCCACTCTGCTGGACTGTTGCTTTTCAGGACCTCTGCTTTGCAGTGCTGCAGTGCTACCCTGCTGCCTGCTGCTTGCTGCTTCCTTACCTGGGTTAGAAGGACTGGGCCTGTGTCACTTGAACCCAGACTGACTTCAAGGGCTAGATAACTAACCTCCTGATCCAAAGTCTCAGAGACATAAGAGACTTCCAATCACCCTTTCCCTGCACCTGGACTCCACCATTTGAGTTTGCCTTGACAAGTGGTGCCACCCTAGTCATAGGTGTTTGCTTCAGTTGAACCTATACATCCTCTTCTGCAGGAGCAAAATCAATGCATCACTGCTGTTGGGAGGGTTGGAACCCACTCAACCATACTCCATTGCCACTGTGCTGGCATCTTAGTACTGGTGCATGGCCTTCAGAACTGCCACTGCAATGCTTTTCCTGGTGCAAGGTCCTTGCATCCCTATCGATGGCAGCTTCGGGATAACACCAAAATTCCACATAGCACAAAGTTCCACAAAATTGCACTAAGCAGAACCGACGCATCACCTTGACTGCACAACACATCCTTGACACCCTTCTTCGCATCACAAGCCCCGGGGCCTTGATCCTAGAGGTCGATACAGCAGGAATTTGCACCGCAGCCTCACTGCATCTTGGATCTGAAGCATTGCTGCTGCGTGCAACAGAACCAATGCATTGCCTCTGCTGCATGTTTCCGAACCAGGGCAATGCTCTGCAACCAGGATTTAAGTTACTTTGGTTCACTGGGCCTAACTGGGTCCCTGTAGCCAACCCACATTCCATCACGGTCAGCCTGAACATTTAACTTTGTTACGGTTTGACACAAACAGATATCCCCGGTTGGGGCTTCTTGTTTCTAAGTGCTATTTTACTGTTTATTCGTTAAAAACCCATAGCTCAAGGACTACTGTATGGATGTTTGTCATTTAGATCTTATTTTATTTATTAAATTCAGATCTATTTTTCTAACCTGGTGTGGATTTATTTTGTGTACTGTTTTCACTTTTTGAAGTGTTGCACAAATAGGGTTTGCCTGACAATTACCCTCACTAGGATTTTGGTTAAATTTTAACTATGGTTCACACCCCAGTCACTCAACAACCCAATTTCTAACAATGTGTCTATAGTATATTTATAAGTGTCTCTGTGTATATGTGAGTGTTTTTGTTCCTACAGGTGTGTGTATGAGTGCATGCATGTGAAACATGTTTTTTTGCACCTATAACTGTGTCTGTTGAGGATGGTTGATACTGTATGTGTCTTTGGTGGCAGCGCTACAGTATGCCAGTGTTATGTTTGTGTGCTTGTATTGTATTGGATTGCTTTACGGAACAGATGGGTTATTAGATGTGTTTTTATGTGTTTCAGTATGTACGTATGAATGTGTGTGTGCTTCTACTGTTGTGTTGGTCTGTTGGTAACTATTAGTATTGAATTTTTTGTACATATGTCTATGTACTTGTCAGTGTAAGTGGTTCTGTAGATGAGTGTGACACTGTGTGCATCTAAGATTATTTCCTTCAATGACATAGTATCTGTCTGTCTGTGTGTCTGTTCAAAGTGAGTATGTCTTTGACTATTGGGGTGGTTCACTGTTTCTATATATGAATGAGTGAGTTTGTAGAGAATGTGAGTGCATATGTTTATGACTTGATGTCATCATATTGATGTATGGCTACACTTGTCCATATGTGTAACTACATACAAATGGATCCCTCTGTTTATGAACCTACATGTGTATTTCGGTGAGTGTAAAAGAGTAACTGGATAGGTGAATATTTTTTGCAAGATTAGCAAGATTTGTGTATACGTTTCAAAAACACATTCGCTGTATCAGCATAAACATGTGTATTTATTTTATCATTACATGTATATTCATGGATGTAAGTGTGTGAGTGTATCATTCTCTATAAATGTGAATCTTTTGCTCTATGTTTAACAATTATACATTTAAGTGTAGAAACGTGTGTGACAGAATTTGTCTATAGATGCACATCTATACATAGGTGTGATTAAGAGTGTATCTATGTAGACAGAGAACATTATAAGTGTTGTTTGGTTTATATCTGATACCTTGAGTGGTATACTATGTACATTTCCATCTAACCTAGTGTGAGAGTTGGTATGTGAATTTATTTTTGTCAATGTGTCACATTATATGTGTGTGGCATATCTTACAGCATACCTATATAAAAAGGCTACAATTAACAAAATAATAAGAATGTTAACACCCAAGATTCATGATAGCAATATTTTCTCAACATCTTTTACATTCCATTCTACTTTTTTTTCTAGAGATAATTTGTCTTCCTCCTATTACTGGAGTAAGCATTTTACATAGCATAAAATACTACATCATTTAATTAAATATCTTATAGCTATTTTAAATTTTGAGTAAAAAAGTCTTAGTAAGCCTCTCTATAATCCATTTTTCATGTGAACAATTGACCTTTAGACCACCACAAAATACTCAGATTTTTTAAATAATCATAATATTATTATTTATGACAAAACATATAATAATAACCTGTCAGTAGAGTAACATTTGTGTTTGTTACTTTATTAGTTTAGAATGAGTAAGTATAAGTTTCCTAATGGCTTATAAAAAGTATCACAATATGTATATAACCTGTTTACCGATGTCAAACAGTCATGTTCACCTGCTATTTTTAGAGTGAAATAGAAATGTTTATTATAAGCATTAGTCTACAAGAATTTACCATAAAACGTGCAGTTGGGATTCTATTGCATAAGGTTTTTACTAGAGACGTTTGGTATTATCTACAGACCTTTCTGAATTAGAAATAATTACAGTGAATGGATGCGTGTATGGTTTAATCTTTTCATTTGTCAGCCTCCTTATGTACTTGAGATTTGACATATAACATATCTAATAGAAAATTTACTTTTAAAACATAACTTTCTTCTGTATTACATTTGAATGTAGAAGAGGCTGAGTTAATTCAAAGAGGTATATTAATGGATAATTTGGTTTACAGACACAGATCAGCATATATAATATTTTTCACCCAGGAGCAAGGATAAAACTGGCAGACCTGCACCCACACCTCAGATCCCTATCAAATTCCAACAAGGAAGAACTACAGGAGAAGAAGGACTGCCCTGCTGGACCCCTGACCTGCACCAGGACAGATATCTATCTGGTGTATACATGCCTCCTTTTACCATGAAAACTTTACAGCTACCAACACAATCCTAAAAACAGAGTCAAGGCATTTAGATTTCAACCTCTGTTTTGTAAAATATCATAATGTGCATGTTGCCATTCTGATTTATTTATACACATATTTCGTAACAGAGTTACAATAGTAAATGTGAGATTTTACCTAATACCATCACACAGAGCAATTTTGCAAATAAATAAATTAGTAATTAAGAAAAATGTACAAAGAAGCAGTACTATAGGAAAGATTTCTTAAATTAAATTTAGGAAAATACATTGCAAAATTAATTTATGTTAAAAACTTTTTTTAAGTTCTCCCCCCCAAACCTGCACAACACTGGTAACATTTAAAAACAAATGTTTCTCATCCTTGAAGTACGTCTAAAACATATTTATTGTAAAAAAAAAAAAAAACACAAAGTCAGTCCATACCACACTATAATACATAAATAACTAATTTTACAAATCACTACCAGTTATAAACCATTTGCACATTCTAATCTCTAAAACTATATTTTACTAAGAATATATCCACAACTGAGAAATAATTCTATTGATGAACAGAAGGCCTAAAGTGGGCAACACTTGGCATGCCACATGACAACCTATTTTCTGAAGATAAGCAATACATTCTCCTAAACTAACTGAAACTAAATTGTTGCTACTTGGTCTAGAATGTGGGTTGAAAGAAATTGAGATGAGTCTGGCAGTTTCCAAGGTAAGTTTGGTGTGAGTGTAAAAAAAAGCATCATTACACTCTGACCATCCAGATACTGTTTTCAAATAGACAATATAGTGACCTGACCTAATACTCTCTCCCTGATGGAAACTTATGGCAACTGTAGTGTGCATTTTGCCTCATAGCGAGATCTGGCCTGCTTTGAAGTTTACTTTTTAAGCTATTTTATTGTCATGTGTTCCACACCATTGGAACATTAATATGACATATATATTGCTTCTGTGAAGAATTAGAGTTGACAATACTCCAGCTTTACAATCAATATGTATTAATTTGTACTGCTTTCTTTAAAAAGTATCAAAAGGAACTATTTTGCAATCTGGTAATACCACGTACACGTCTTGCTGTATGTGAGTTCTTGTGGTACATTGGCAATTTTTACATTCATGTTGCCATAAGTAGCTTAGTCCATATATTTCATTGATTAGCAGACCCTCATTTTGCACAATTTCTAACATGACTATTTGAAATTCCTGAGCATCTTCTTGAGTATTGAGAGTAAAGTGCATGAGAACAACACATATATCAACACTAGTTGTTGACTGGCAAGCTACCTTTTGTTTTTGTACAGTTGTTAGTAAACTTAAAAGTGTTTTACATAATGTCTTATCTTGGTTTTCCACAATCCCTTCTACAACTGGTGGGAGCACAAAAAGAACATTTAGGACTGCATTGCAATAGCAATTAACTGCAGATGCACTGGAGAAGTGATAGCCAATCAGTTCTGGTACAGTATCAATGTTCTCCTTTTTTAATTGCTTTTTGTCAACTGATCATTTTTGGCTCATCTCTTTCTTTACTGTGTTTACTTTTCATACACATGGATTGTTATTCAAAGATTGGGTATTGACCCAGATGAGGACCTAACAGACTTTTCAATCGATTATACTCGCTGACATGAGGTGTCTGTTCTTATTTTGCATTCATCAAAATCTACTAAGTACAGCCAAGTCAGTGACCTATCATGTGACAATGCAACATAACACCCTATCTCCTTGAATACCAATGGACCTACATTTATAAATGCTGCATCTAGACTTAACAATTGAAACATATGAATAATAACTGCATATGCCAAAAATAGAAGAAACTGTTCTCTATTTACATACAAATCTTTCACAAAGAGAAACCTAGCACTACACCTACATATTTGTTTACCATCTATGCGTTCAAATTGTATCATAATGTAAACAAACTCAGTTTTACTGGGATATGTGATAATGTCAAGCACATTTCCCATAGCACCAGTCACTAAACCCTCCTCAACATTCAAATTCTGAAGCAAAAAAATCAACATTTTCTGCAGAGGCTTAGATTTTTGTAAGATTTTTTTTTTAAAAAATTCTAAGATTTTTCTAGATTTTTTGCCTGCTGTTCTAGACACAAGGGGCCAGATGTAGCAACTTTAAAATTTGCGAGGTGCAAAGTGCGAGTCCATGCGACTCGCACTTTGCACCTCGCAAATTGGTATGCAGTATGGTGTCTCAGACAACGACTGCAACTCGCTATGGGGTCGCAATGACCCACCTCATGAATATTCATGAGGTGGGTCGCAAATTGCGGCCCCATACCGACTATGGGCACTCGCAAACATGGAGGCCTGCTGTCGTCAGCAGACCTCCATGTTTGTGACTGCTTTTAATTAAGCAGTTTTTTTTTTTTTAAGTGCAGCCCGTTTTCCTTAAAGGAAAACGAGCTGCACTTAAAAAAAAAAAAAAAACCTTTCGTTTCGGTATTTTTTCAGGGCAGGGAGTGGTCCCTGGGACCACTCCCTGCCCTGAAAAAATAATTTTGGGTCCATTCACAAAGTGGAAGGGGTCCCATGGGGACCCCTTCCAATTTGCGAGTGGGTTACCATCCACTTGAAGTGGATGGTAACTGCGATACGATTTGCGACCGCGTACGCGGTCGCAAATGGTATTGCATCCAGCACAGACTTGCAAATAGGAAGGGAACACCCCTTCCTATTTGCGATTCTGAAATGCATATTGTGAGTCGGTACCGACTCGCAATATGCATTTCTGAATAGCAAAGAGGCTTTTGCGCCTCGCAAACGGCGATTTTCGCCGTTTGCTAGGCTCAAACCCTTTGCTACATCTGGCCCTAATTGTTCTAGTACATCCATTTTTTTAACCACTTACTGACACAATGGTAAATTCATACCTTCATGCTCCATCTTGTCTTTGCACAGAAGCATAATAATGTCCTCAATCTTTACTTTAAGCATTTCTGTATTAATCTTTGCATAACCCAAAGTTGGCAGAAGACATACAGTTTGCAAGTTTTATTGAAGATCTTCTATTACAGCTGCTGATAGGTATGATTAGCAAATAGAGTACTTAAAGTGTGACTGTGAAGAGCAAATGTGGCTTTTTATATGTATCTCTATTCTAACGTCTTTCAAAATGTCTCCATACTTCACATTTGCTGAATATAATTCACATTCTTAGTGAGCTCTGTATTGGAAACTCAACCAAATGTTAACATTTTCAATGCTGCCTAAAGAATTTCTACTTTGCTCATGGAGCTATTATTGAACACTGGCTGACATTTCAAAGGGGTCAGCTGAAGTAGATCTCCAAACACTATACCATGCCTACTTCCAAACAAAATATCACAGTCTGTCCTGAGAACTTCTTGCACTCAGGTGAACAAAATTAAGTATTACATTTGATGCCATATTCACATTATCTATAATCAACAGCTTCAATTTCTTTAGAACTCTTGATATTCATGACAAGATTCATCTGATAATATCCTGTAGTCCAGTTTGTTATACTGATTGACTGGCAACATTAGAAGTTGATGCAAAGTCATACATTTTGTATTGTGTGTAGCGAGTCCAGTGGGTGCTGTTACAACACAAGAAAGGTTGTTTCCAGTTTTTGTTGTGAGGATATGCAGTAAGCACTTTATCAGGAAACCTTTCCCAGTCCCTGCTTGCCCACTAACATAGAGGTTTGGGCTTTAATGTGATGCATGTACAGTCACAATTATCATGCTGAATTCCACGATCCACTGACGCAGTTATCTCCTGGTATATCTGTAGTTGCTCTTCAATTAGTTGACCTACTAACTCATCTAAGTCTATAGGTTGAATCTTAACCTGGTCCATAACAATCTGCACCTCGTTCATTGCACTGGCTGCCTCATTCTCAATAATGGGCTGGTCAACTGGATCTTGACTATGAGAGCCTAAACTATGGCTTCCTTGTTAAATATCCTTTGCAATCATAGCTTCTAGATAGACACCCCTTACTGAAGCATTCCCACTGCACATACCCAGATCACCCCCCCAACCATCATCACACAAGCCCCAACACAGGAATGCTAGCACTGGGGTACACAAACACCCACCCATTGCACACCATTACACACACACATGCAATAATCATGCTCTTATGCCCCTGCAGGAACCCGAAGGACCGTCACCACACCAGAGGGTCCAGACAACACCACTCCACCCCCAGAAGAGGCCCACAGTGACGAGAGCAGCTCTGCCCTACTGGATCCTGATGACCAGCCCGGACCATCGTGGGCCTCGGGACAGTCGGTTCCCCTTGCACAGGCACAGCCCAACACCGACCTTCCACCCTCTGGTAACACCAGCACAGCACCAACCCAGCGGGCCCAAACCTCCCTACCCAGGACAGGTCAATCAGCGGTGTATGCACCACTACAGGGAACCCAGGCTAACCCAACTACAGGGACCTGGGGGCAGTGGTAGTGGGCACACGGTCCAGGGGACGGAGGCCCAGGAACACAGGGGAACTGGGAGGGCTGTTGTGCGACAGGGGGCGGACAGGCCAAGGGAACCCACTCTCCAGGAGGCCCTCACCTCCATCATGGGAGCATACCACCACTCCCAGGAGACGATGGCGAAGGTTCTGGACAAGTTGCAGGAGACCCTGCGCCTGCAGGACGAACTGTATTTGGGGTTCAGGGAGGAGCTCAGGACCATCAGCTCTGCCCTGCGCACCATCGTAGGGGTGCTGAAGGACATACAGCAGACCTTGAGGGACACCGTGGCACTCCAAGGGGCCCCTGACACTAGCCAGGACGGTGAACTGCCCACCACCTCCGCCGGTGCTAGTGGACAGGACGCCCCACCACAGGACCACCACACCAGCACCCCACCCCCTGCTGACGGAGAACCACCACGCAAGCGGTCCCGGAGATCCAGGAACAGGACAGAGCAAGATGGCAAGACCCCTGCCAGGAAATGAGACCACCCTGATTGTCCTCCCACTGTCCCACTTTGTTACCCTGTCCAGACTTAAACTGCACCAGCTCCACTTACTATGCCCAGATGGGCAGTGCACCTGTGAGACTAATAGACTGGACTCTGCCATGGACATTCCTCCGCCATCACCCATCACCATTTTACAAAACCCCTCACGTTTCAGAGCACTTCAATAAACACTCTTGAAACACAAAACAATCTGGAGTCAGTCTGTGATTTAGTAAATATGTATTATCAATGACAGTGCCATAATGGGTTTACCATTGTAAGGCTAACATACCTATGTCACACATCACAAGCCCTTGAAGGATGCAAGCAGTTGACACGTAGGTAACCACACCTGTGAAACCGTAATGGAAGGGTACAACTCAGTTACCAAATAGTGATTTAAATCGAGAAACATGATAGAGGTAGACGTTTGAAAGTTAATATAATGCTAAAAATGAATATGTTCTCACCTGTGTCTCACTGGAAATATTGCTGTATGACTGACTCCCTGTTGTCGTTGTCTTCTTCCTCAGCTTCATCCTCATCACTGTCCACAGGCTCCAAAGACTGCACAGCTGCTACTACACCGTCATCTGGATCATCCTCCTGCCGAAAAGGCAACTTGCGTCGCAAAGCCAAATTATGGAGCATGGAGCAGGCGATGATGATGTCGCACACCCTCTTCGGTGAGTAGAATAGGGATCCACCTGTCATATGGAGGCACCTGAACCTGGCCTTCAGGAGGCCGAAGGTGCGTTCGATCACCCTCCTAGTCCGCCCATGGGCCTCATTGTAGCGTTCCTCTGCCCTGGTCCCGGGATTCCTCACTGGGGTCAATAGCCAGGAAAAGGTTGGGGTAACCAGAGTCCCGAAATAGCCATACACGGTGCCTCCGGAGTTCACCCATCATATCAGGGATACTGCTATTCCGCAGGATGTAGGCGTCATGCACTGAGCAAGGGAACATAGCATTTACCTGCGAGATTTACTGGTCTGCCAAACAGACCATCTGGACATTCATTGAATGATAACTCTTCCTGTTCCTGTACACCTGTTCACTCCTGTGGGGGGGGGGGCAGAGCTACATGGGTCCCATCAATGGCACCTATGACGTTGGGGATATGTCCAAGGGCATAGAAGTCACCTTTCACTGTAGGCAAATTTTCCACCTCAGGGAAAATGATGTATTTCCTTACGTGTTTCAGCAGGGCAGACAACACTCTGGACAACACGTTGGATAACATAGGCTGGGACATCCCTGATGCCATGGCCACTGTTGTCTGAAAAGACCCACTTGCAAGGAAATGGAGTACTGACAGCACCTGCACGTCAGGGGGGATTCCAGTCGGATGGCGGATTGGTGACATCAGGTCTGGCTCCAACTGGGTACATAGTTCCTGGATTGTGGCATGGTCAAACCGGTAGGTGACGATGACATGTCTCTCTTCCATTGTCAACAGGTCCACCAGCGGTCGGTACACCAGAGGATTCCGCCATCTTCTCATATGTCCCAGCTGACGGTGCCTACGAAGGACAACAGCGAAGAACCAGTCATTATTCCTCCAGGTATGTACCCACAGTTACACACAAGACTACACCACTCACAAAACCCTTCCTGTATGTGTGTTGAGTGTAGGCCTAGCTATGTATGACGCAGTAGTAAATTAAGCCATGTGGGCCCCTGAAATGGCGGCTGCCTGACCTCTAAACTGGAACAATGGGATTGTGGGGTAACTGCGCTGGCGTTGCACACCGTCGCGGTAGGCGGTCGTAGACCGCAACGCAATGCTGCATTGGTTAACATTGGACCCTTTGGGTCCCAGGAGCCAATGAACAGGTGCACCGGCGGTGATGATGCGCACAGCCGCGGACGTCACCGCCGCAGACGTGACCGCCATTTTCTATCTGTTCAATCACTAGATACCTGACCTTCGACAGGAGAGGACCTACACTGCAAGTGCTGCTGTGACCTCGGTCTGGGAGCGACGATGGCTGCTGCGTCTGGGGAAAGGGCCCCTGCCTTCACTGCACAGGAGTTTGAGAAACTGGTAGACGGGGTCCTCCCCCAGTACACACTACTCTACGGTCCTCCAGACCAACAGGTTAGTACACAGGGAGCACGTTGTATGGGCTAGGCCTGGGTGGAGAGGGCTGTTTGGAAGAGGGAAGGGGGCAGAGTTCATAGAACAACAATGCATGGGAATGAATCGGCCACATGGCCAGAGTTGGGAGGGGGCCACTCACAACAACGGTGCAGTTGGTAATGACTGTTCCTCTTCCCTTGTGCATGTCATGTAGGTCAGTGCCCACCAGAAGAGGGATATTTGGCGTGCCATCGCCAAGGAGGTCCGGACCCTGGGGGCCCACCAGAGACGGGGCACCCACTGCCATAAGAGATGGGAGGACATTCGCCGCTGCAGCAAGAAGATGGCGGAGGCTCAGCTGGGGATGGCCTCCCAACGTGGCAGGGGTGCCCGTCGCACCATGACCCCCCTGATGTTCCAGATCCTGGGGGTGGCCTACCCGGAGTTGGATGGGTGCTTGAGGGCATCACAGCAGACACAAGGGGGTGAGTACAACCTCATTCTGCTGACTTTGCATGCAGTGGAGGTGTCTGGGTGGGGGAGGTGGGCTGTGGGTGTCCCTAGGCCAGGGCGAGTTAGGTAGGCAAGGCCCCTCCGTATTGTAGGCCATGTGGCACTCTACCCCACCTCAGATGAGTGCCAAGTCGAGGTACAGTTGTCCCTGTGGCATCCATGTGCGCAGATGTCCACCATTGCCATGTAGGCCATATCCCAGAAATTGCAAGTGCAGAGGGCAGGAGCACGTCGTAATGCAGGGGGCTGCTGCGTCTGTCTTGTCCACGAACGGTAGCGGTAATCCATGCACTAAAACTCTCTTTCTTCTGTCTCCCCCCCTTTTTCTGCTCTCCCTTTCCTTTTGTACATCAGCATCAACAGGCGGAGGTACAGTGGCACCGGAGCATGAGGGAGCTGCATCCCACATGGCCATGGAGGGCCACACCACGGACTCTGAATGCACCAGTGGGAGCGAGGGGAGCTTCACGTCGGCCACCGGATCACCAAGTAGCGACGCTGACTCGTTCGCCGATGGGGGCTCCCTTGTGGTGGCGGCACCATCTGTGCCCCCCACCTCTACAGGTACAGCCGCCACCTCCCCTGCCAGCCCCGCCCTTCCAGCAGCCCCTCAGCGTTCGCCCCGTGCCCGCTCACCCAGGAGGGTGGGCATCACCTTCGTCCCAGGCACCTCAGGCCCTGTCCCAGTCACCCCTGCTGCCCTCAGTGAGGAGGCCATTGACCTCCTCAGGTCACTCACTGTTGGGCAGTCTACCATTGTGAATGCCATCCAGGGTGTAGAAAGAGAGTTGCAGCAGTGTAATGCATTCCTGGAGGGCATTCATTCTGGTAAGGCTGTCCTTCAGCGAACCCTGCAATCTCTGGCCTCAGCACTGATGGCAGCCATTGTCCCTGTGTCTAGCCTCCCCCCTCCAACTTCCTCCACCCAGACCCAATCTCCTGTACCCCAGCCCATCCCAAGCACACCTACAGACCAGCATGCACACAAGTCAACACACACAAGTAGCTCAGGCAAACTTAGGCACCACAGACACCACAGGCACTCACGCAAGCCTCACCCACGTACAGACACAGCAACATCCACTGCCTCCACTGTGTTCCCCTCCTCCTCCTCTCCCTCCTCCCTCCCAGTCTCGTCTACACACACACCTGCATGCACCACATTTACAGGCACCATGAATCGCATAAGGACACCCAGCACCACAAGCCGCTCACCTGCACTCACCACCTCCACTGCCATTTACACGTACCTTGTGTCCTCTCCCAGTGTGTCTGTGATGCCCCCTCCCAAAGTACACAAACGGCGGCAATCACTCACCCAACATCCATCCACCTCACGACAGCCTCCAGTACCTGCACCTGCACCTGCACCCAAAACACCTAACGTGACACCTCCGACAACCAACTCCTCTTCCTCCACTCCCAGACCCCCTACAACTACCCATCCCAAAGTTCGTCAGAAACTGTCCCTCTGTAAAGTTGACCTTTTTGCCCCCACCCCACCCCCTCCAATTCATCAATCCCTAAAATTGGAGAGTGGACGACGGGACCGTGTAAAGACTCCTGGTGGGAAAACAACTGACATGGGTTCCAAGGGGTTTGGAGAGTCAGCTGTGACTCCACCAAAGGTGGGGAAGGGCCAGAGGAAGTCTGCCCAGCCTGTTGTAAGTGACACGGCGGAGAAGTGCGCCATCATTTCCGGCGGTCGACACACAACCGCCAGCACCGTCGTCACTGGTCCAGAGACCACCGCCAGAGTCACAGCCCAGGAGGGCCCAAGTATCGTCACTGGTCAGGAGACCACCACCAGAGTCACAGCCCAGGAGGGCCCAAGTATCGTCACTGGTCCAGAGACCGCCGCCAGAGTCACGGCCCAGGAGGGACCAAGTATCGTCACTGGTCCAGAGACCACCGCCGGAGTCACGGCCCAGGAGGGCCCAAGTATCGTCACTGGTCCAGAGACCACCGCCGGAGTCACGGCCCAGGAGGGCCCAAGTATCGTCACTGGTCCAGAGACCACCGCCGGAGTCACGGCCCAGGAGGGCCCAAGTATCGTCACTGGTCCAGAGACCACCGCCGGAGTCACAGCCCAGGAGGGCCCAAGTATCGTCACTGGTCAGGACACCACCGCCGGAGTCAGTGCCCTGGAGGGCCCAAGTATCGTCACTGGTCCAGAGACCACCGCCAGAGTCACAGCCCAGGAGGGCCCAAGTATCGTCACTGGTCCAGAGACCACCGCCGGAGTCACAGCCCAGGAGGGCCCAAATTATCGTCACTGGTCAGGATGTTGTAGTTTAGCAGCGATTAGATTAAGCACTAGCAGAAGATATCTTGTATTTAGTAACTATTGTGAACATTTCGCGGAATCCATTTTGTATTCATGGCAGCCATTTTCTCTGCCACATGCTGCCATGTGCTCACCATGTGCTCTGTCCTACCTTTCTGTTAACTACTCTTGAAATCTGCCTAGTGACAAGTTATATTTAGCATCTCCCACTTTCGCACATGCTCAGTAAGGTCTGCAGCTGTTAGTCCTTGAAAACCGTTAGCTCCTCCTACCTGTCGACTGTGCATTTCCACATGACCTTATATGTATAGAAGTCTTGCTTCTATAATTGTACCACCTCCTTTTAGCCCCTGCATGGGTATAAAAGGACCATGCTCTCTCAGTTCAGTGTGCTACTTCAAACATTACCGAAGGGTGCTGTTTGAACTGTAGTACCACCTCATGAGGTTAATAAACTTTGTCTTTTATTTCAGTTCCTGTGCCAACTTCTTCCTACATGGTCTGGGGTCTTTGTGCAGAGAAAGGTGAACCCCTTGCACTAGTAGGCCTTACTGAGGCTTACTTCAACAAGGAGACCACCGCCGGAGTCAGTGCCCTGGAGGGCCCCGGCTGCCACAGCCCCGCTGGGCAATGATGGAACGTCATGCCTCACACCAATGCGAGTGTCGAGAACGTCATGCCACACACCAATGCCCAGTGTAGAGAACATCATGCCACATACCAATGTCCGTATCAGAACCGCCATGTCAAAGCACCGCTGAACAGGGCAAAGACCGCCATGGCAAAGCACCGCTGAACAGGGCAAAGACCGCCATGTCAAAGCACCGCTGAACAGGGCAAAGACCGCCATGGCAAAGCACCGCTGAACAGGGCAAAGACCGCCATGGCAAAGCACCGCTGAACAGGGCAAGCACCGGGTAGGAATGAATGGCCCGCCACATCAGGCATCCTTATTCCATGTGCAGCTGGGGCAGTGACAGGACAGGAACTTTCACGGGGAGACTCATCCAGTCTGGGCACCAGTCTCCCCCAGTACCAGTAGAGACCTGCATCTGCTTGTGAGACTGTGGCTTTGCACTCCCCAGGATGGTAGAGTGGGCAACCCACCCACTGTAGAGACTTGAGAGACTGTGGCTTTGCACTCCCCAGGATGGTACAGTGGGCAATCCACCCACTGTAGAGACTTGAGAGACTGTGGCTTTGCACTCCCCAGGATGGTACAGTGGGCAACCCACCCACTGTAGAGACTTGAGAGACTGTGGCCTTGCACTCCCCAGGATGGCACAGTGGGCAACCCACCCACTGTAGAGACTTGTGAGACTGTGGCTTTGCACTCCCCAGGATGGCACAGTGGGCAACCCACCCACTGTAGAGACTTGTGAGACTGTGGCTTTGCACTCCCCAGGATACATCAATGGGCATGGAGTCCCGTTGTGGATCTGGCTTTGCAGTCATCTGGCTGAGGTGCCCCCCCCTTCCCTTCCCCCTGAGGTGCCTGTAGTATTTCTATCTGATGCCCCGGCAGTGTTCTCTCCGATTGTGGTCAGGTATCCTTTGTGGGCCTCGCCCATGCATTTTTGGACTGTTGGTGCACGGACATTGTTATTCACATATCTGCACTACTTCTCGTATTGTATATATTATGACTGATTTTCAAATATATATCTGTATATTTTTTTATGACATGTATATTATTGCCACATGTTTGACCGAATTTCGCATTGTCTTTTCATTCTTCCGGGGGGATTGTGGGTTGTTACTGTGATTTTTGTGAATGCATTGGTGTGTATGTTGTAATATGCGAGGGTGGGGGTGTTTGGTGGGTGTCCCGCTAACTTTTGCCTCCCCCTCCCCAGTGTCGTAGGTGCAGTACTCACCGTTGACTTCGGCGCCTACGTAGCTGTTGGTCGTTGTTAGAAATGGGGTTTTTGGTTGGCAGTCAGGATGCCCTCTGTCCAAGCAAGAACCTCACTCTAGTCAGGGTAAGTCACACACAATCCAAAATCAGCCTGTGCTCACCCTCCGGTAGCTTGGCACGAGCAGTCAGGCTTAACTTAGAAGGCAATGTGTAAAGCATTTGTGCAATAAATCATACAACACCATAGCATAACACCACAAAAATACACCACACAGTATTTAGAAAAATATATAATATTTATCTGGGTATCTTCAGGTCAAAACGATAAAAGTTGCATTACGAATTTGTAAAGTTATCACTGAGAAGTGAAAGAAAGTGTCTTAAGTCTTTAGAAAGTAAACAAAGTCTCTTTCAAACACAAAGTACCTGGTTTCTGGTGGAAAATCTCCTCAGAGGGCCACAGGAGAAGAGGTGCGTGGAAAACTGGTGTGTGCGTAGATTTCTCCTCAGCACACACGGACTTGCGTCATTATTTTCCACGCGGGGAGTCAGGCGTCGTTTTTCCGGCGCGCAGACAGTCTCTTACTGTGGTTTGCGGGGAGTACCAGATGTCCCGGGTCTGTGCGTGGATTTTCCTGCTTGTTTTCCGGCTGCGTGTCGTTCTGCGGGGCTGCGCGTCGAAGTTTCGATCTCACGGCAGGCGTCGTGTCGATTTCTCCGGCGGAGTCGGGCGGCGTTGTCCTTGCGAGGCCGTGCGTCAAAGTTTTGATCTCACGGCAGGCGTCGCGTCGATTTCTCCCGGGAAGTCGGGCGGCGTTGTCCTTGCGAGGCCGTGCGTCAAACTTTCGGTCGTCCCGAAGACGTCACGTTGATCAGCGTCGGTGTGCGGCGTTTTTCTTGTCACGGAACAAGCTGTGCGTCGAAAAGTTCGGCGCACGGAGCGTCCGAGAGGAAGAGAGAAGTCTTTTTGGTCCTGAGACTTCAAGGAACAGGAGGCAAGCTCTATCCAAGCCCTTGGAGAGCACTTTCACAGCCAGACAAGAGTTCAGCAAGGCAGCAGGGCAACAGCAAGGCAGCAGTCCTTTGTAGAAAGCAGACAGGTGAGTCCTTTGAGCAGCCAGGCAGTTCTTCTTGGCAGGATGTAGTTTCTGGTTCAGGTTTCTTCTCCAGCAAGTGTCTGATGAGGTAGGGCAGAGGCCCTGTTTTATACTAAGTTGTGCCTTTGAAGTGGGGGTGACTTCAAAGAGTCTCTAAGAAATGCACCAAGCCCCCTTTCAGCTCAATCCTGTCTGCCAGAGTCCCAGTAGGGGGTGTGGCAGTCCTTTGTGTGAGGGCAGGCCCTCCACCCTCCCAGCCCAGGAAGACCCATTCAAAATGCAGATGTATGCAAGTGAGGCTGAGTACCCTGTGTTTGGGGATTGTCTAAGTGAATGCACAAGGAGCTGTCAACTAAACCTAGCCAGACGTGGATTGAAGGGCACAACAAGATTTTAGTGCAAATAAATGCTCACTTTCTAAAAGTGGCATTTCTAGAATGGTAATATTAAATTCGAATTCACCAGTCAGCAGGATTTTATATTACCATTCTGGCCATACTAAATATGACCTTCCTGCTCCTTTCAGATCAGCAGCTGCCACTTCAACAATGTATGAGAGCAGCCCCAATGTTAGCCTATGAAAGAAGCAGGCCTCACAGTAGTGTAAAAACGAATTTAGGAGTTTTACACTACCAGGACATATAACCACCCAAGTACATGTCCTGCCTTTTACCCACACAGCATCCTGCTCTAGGGGTTACCTAGGGCACACATTAGGGGTGACTTATGTATAGAAAAAGGGGAGTTCTAGGCTTGGCAAATACCTTTAAATGCCAAGTCGAAGTGGCAGTGAAACTGCACACACAGGCCTTGCAATGGCAGGCCTGAGACAAGGTTAAGGGGCTACTGAGGTGGGTGGCACAACCAGTGCTGCAGGCCCACTAGTAGCATTTAATCTACCTGCCCTAGGCACATGTAGTGCACTCTACCAGGGACTTACAAGTAAATTAAATAGTCAATCATGGATAAACCAATCAGTAGTACAATTTACACAGAGAGCATATGCACTTTAGCACTGGTTAGCAGTGGTAAAGTGCCCAGAGGTCAAAAGCCAACAACAACAGGTCAGAAAAAATATTAGGAAGGAGGCAAAAAGTTTGGGGATGTCCCTGTCAAAAAGCCAGGTCCAACAGTCGTAGAGGAGCAGAAACACAAGGGCAGGGAGTATTTGGAGTTCCGGCTCCATGGAGTCCTCGTTCCTCGTGGGATGTGTTCAGGTGATCGTTTTCCCATAGCAAAAGCTGTTTCCGCCGTGTTTTTATCCACGGAGAATCCGCCCCGGAAAAGGTGGCGGATTGGCGGGTTGTAATAGTGTGGGCGGTACATTGTCTTCCGCCTGTCTGTTGGCGGTGACTGCCGCACTGCTTGTCTGTACCGCCGTGGCGGGCGGTGTGTTAAAGTGGTTGTCTTTGTTGGCGGTTTCCGCCAGGGTCATAATTCCCTTTTTTTGTCCTCCGGCCTGTTTGCGGTATTTCCGCAGCTTTAACACCGTCCGCCAGGGTTGTAATGACCACCTAAATCTCATTGGGATTTAGATTTCAGTGGACAAGATACCCTTCGCCGCTGTGACGGAGTAACTCCTCTGCCAAGTTCTAAGCCCTCGATCTAGTCTTTAACTGCATTGAAAGCACCTTCATAGTAGTCATAATCACCTAACAGTTCTTTCTCACCGAACCGAGATAGAGAAAGGCCACATAAATTAACTTACACTTATTGCACTTTGGCAAAACAATGTGCAGTGAGTTAGGAAACTTGTTTCATTGTGTCTAACTAAACAACGATTGCAGCCAGTTACAGAGAATTTACCAATTTCAATGTTTGGTTGTATATTGTTTCTGTATGTGTAGTACTGAAATACGTCATACAGACAAAGATTTTCTAAATGGACACTTCAATTTGGGTAGTAAGTGACCAGCATACTTGTTTTTGTTATTTCTGTACTACCAGGGTCTGAGTGTGCAAGGTAGTCAAGCACATCAACACATTTCAATAATCTGTTTAGAGTAGAAGCAAGGCTCAAGATAATCCAGTTGATTGATTTGGAATTTCCATACAAAATGGAAAAAATGTAGGGCCTTCTTTAGATCCTGGCAGAGGGGCTTACTCCGTCACAAATGTGACGGGTATCCCGTTCGCCGTCTACAATCCCATAACATCCTATGGACATCGCAACATGGCAGAAGGGATATCCGTCAAATTTGTGACAGAGTAATCCCTCCACCAGGATCTAAATCAGGCCCTTAATCTGTTACATGCTAAGAGATATTTAAATTGAACAAATACAACTTCTTTGTTAAATACTTTTCTGTAGAAATGTTTTCCCTCATGTGAGAGAGCAGGGCTGATTGCAGAGGCCCCCTAACTTTTTGCCCCCATTTTCCACTTTTTGCTGGTGTTTCCCTGACTCTGATGGTGCCCTGGGTACTGCTAACCAGTCCCAGGGCCCGTGCTCTGTGTAAAATCAGTATGCAAATTAGACTAATTATAATTGGCTAAGTCAATCTACCTATAAGTCCCTAGTATATAGTAGGGCATGTAGGTTTGGGGACCCCAGCATAGGTAGTGCACCCATAGGTGCAATGCTCAGGCGCCCAGTGTAATTTTAAAGGCAGGCCTGCATTGCTGGCTGCTTTTAAATTAAAGTTATATGCAAATTCAACTTTGGAATTAAAAGTAGTTCCAAACTCTTAATCTATCTTATTTTTACATATGGGTCACCCCTAAGTTGTGCCCTATGTGTCCCTAGGGCTGGGTGCCATGTAACAATAAGCAGGGACCTTATAAAAATAGTTTTATAAGCCCTGGTGAGGTAAAACAGCCAAATTTGTTTTTCCCTCATTGTAGTGAATGGCCTCCATAGGCTAGATTGGGGAGACTTTATTTTAATTTTAAAAGTCCCCTTAACTAACAGATACCAGAAGTTTGATATAGAATTAATTGTTATAATAAATCCCACAACTTCCAGTTGTTGGACTTAATATCATTTGTTCAGGTAAAGAGTTTTAAACTTCACCTGAAATGTGGCCAACATCAGTCCTGCAGTGTTTTTGCTGCTGTGCTCTGATTGGCCAGCCTTTGGCAGCCTGGCCAGTCTGCCTTGATGAAGTGTAAAGTGGCCTGGCTCCACACAAAGAGATGTGCCTGTGGGAGGAGATCTCCCCCTGCAGATGGTGAAGCAGGAAGGGGGAGGGCTGCCAAACTGGTCTTCAACGGAAGAGAAGGACTTTTGGACCAACCCAGTAACACCCTCACATCCTGCAAACCCAGACAATTGGATGCCCCCTTGATTAGATTAGGAGAGGGCAGAGGAGGGGTGTGTTTAGGATGTTTTTAGCCACACTAGTGGGTGGGGTCAGCCAGATGTAACCTCCAAAAATCACTTTCAGCCATGATGGATTTTTGAGGAATGTTGCTCCCTGGGATTGATTTTTGCCACACTTCCCAGGAAGTGGTCATCACAGAGGGAAGGACCCTTCCCGTGATTGGAGAACCAGGACCCCCCTGTTTTTCACCCAGGAGCAAGGATAAAACTGGCAGACCTGCACCCACACCTCAGATCCCTATCAGATTCCAACAAGGAAGAACTACAGGAGAAGAAGGACTGTCCTGCTGGACCCCTGACCTGCACCTGGACACTGCACTCTGGAGGACTGCTCCAGCTGCACACTTGGGCTTCACCACTAAAAGGACTTTACCTATCTTCTACTGCTTCAATAAGGGACTCCCTCTCTGCTACAGGTACAAAGGAGCTGCCCAGAGTCCCCTGCATCAAGTCCTGTAAGCAGAGCCCAGCTGACCAGCGTTCTGTGGCCATTTGAGGATTCTGACCAGGTGCATTCTGGGAATTGTAGTCCCAACTCCCAAGGAGCAACTCAGAGCTTCTGGAACCTTGGATCAAGTTGTGGACACTTCAAGGACCCAAAAAGGACCTCTGGAAGAAGATCCAGAAGTTTGGAGACATTTGGAGCAACTCCATAAGTTGAAGAGGTGCATTGTGGAAGTTGTAGTCCCAGACCCCAAGAGGCACACAAGAGCCTCTGAACCCTTGGCTGGTGCTGTGGGCCACTTTCCTGAATCAAACACTTCTGAAAGTAAGTGTGACAGTGTTACCTTGTGGGTGGCCTGAACTCTGGACTTTGTTCCTTTCCAGTTTGACCTTTTTAACCCTTTGAGCTCTAGTTGCTTCTATGCACTAGAAAGCATTAATTCTTTAGAAAATTCATACCTCCGGGTTCCCTTATCCGATTTTATTAATTTTGGTGTAATTTTAAAGATAGAAATATAATCTATGTTTATAAAGTGATTTTGGATTTTTAAACTGTTTCCTGTGTTTTATTTAATTACTGTTTTGTGATATTTGAATGCTTTACGCTTTGTCTCCTAAGTTAAGCATTGTCGCTCATTGCCAAGCTACCAAGGTTTGAGCTAGGTTTAATTTACTGAGACCTAACTGGACCTCAGTGGAGGTTAGTGGCCTATTGCCAAGTGTAGGTACTTACCTGCCCTTACCAATAACCCATTTTCCAACACCTCACCTCTTTCATTTCTGTCTTTTCAGACTTTGTATTGTAAGGGGTACCATGATGTGCAACAGCAATGCAATTGTCTGCTACAAACTGAATGTTCATATTGCCTTCCACATAGATAAATTTACAGTGTTACAGTCATCGCTACGTTTTGAAGCCTCACTTCTCTTTACGTTGTGTGTGTTCTTTGGAGATTTGTAGGTGATTTTATGTCTAATTACAGATGGAAAACTTTAGAGATAACAGGTTGTGGAAAAGCAAAGCAATGTTGTGTGTAATATTTACCTTTGCTTCTGTATTTCTGTTGGCAGTACTCCCCACATCTAAAGAACTGAAATCTCAACACTTTCTGCCTAAGAGCTTTGTTTACATTGTCATTGGGAATCTCTCATGTTATGTACTGCTCAATGAATGATAGTACTGACTCAACAATATCCTCTGCACATTTTGGGCACATTTAACCTAGAACAACATATGAATGTGTAGGGCATCCCTAGCTTGGCATCCATTCCTCTAAAAGTAGTCATTCACCTAAACCAGAGGAGTATTTCTTTTACTACACATAAAGTGAAGCATGGCTTGAAAACTATGATTAAATACCTGTGTACTTTAGCAGGATCTGTTGAGCATCACTCACCTGGTGTTTTAAAGTTAATTCTTGGAATGTTGAAGTTAGCTTCTCTAAGATACTCATACAAATTAGAGCATTCATACTCTGTACAACTTAGAATTCCAGACCAGGCAGGTGCACCCAAGTTTCACAACATGCACCTCAGTTCAACATGCCAGCAAATCCAGTACTTTTTAGTACGCCGCTGGAATGCCATGAGATTCATGAGGTCACACTCAAGATTCTAATTTTTTCTATGAACATTTTCAACAGACTATCTTGCACTCATATTTTGAATACATGCTCCTCTTTTCACAATATGTCTATCAGCATATGATAAAAGTGACAGTTCACTTTCAAATAGAAGGTAAAGGAGATAGGGAATATTGTGTATACATCTAGGATCTTCTGAATACAATCTAGTAGACCTGTTTTCTGAAGCAGGTAACTGAAAGGGCCCATCATCAAAAACCTCCATCTCCAGTTGGAAAGCAATATGGAAAGCAGCACGTTTTTAAGACCTTTTCCCAAATACTAATATGCTCACCTTTGGCTTGTTTCCTTTGATATAATTCCAAATCATCAACCATGATATCACCAGAATGAAGAGAATTAATTCATTAATGCTCATATATCTCTTCAGTTTTTGTAAATACTGTTTTCAAACTGCCTTCTCTCAGCAGACCTTGAAGTGGGTGTTCCCAGTAAAGTCACATGATCTACATTTACATCTTTATAGAAAATGTTTTCTCTTTCGAGATTTTTTTTCTTCTACTTTCTTTGTACTAACCAATTCCTGCCAAATCTTTTTTATTCTTTGTTGAAACACCATTTACTAAAACTACTAATGGTACATGCACTTCTACTTGTCACTCTAGCCAAAGAGGGTCAATATTTTTCATAAAATCTAGTGGTAAATGCACAACTTTCCCTATAAGAGCTTTTACAAACTTACTTTGAGGTAATGTTGTGCTTTTTGCCAGCATTTTGACTATGCCCTTCTGAAAAGGGTGCACATTTTGAGCCAAACTAATCTTATACAAACTGAGCTCTCTGAGCTTTGGCGGAACTTGGAAAATTCCTAAGTTATTGTGTCTTCCTCTAGGAGAAATTTTTATTACCATTAAGTTTAGTGATGCAATGTTTCCACACTACTTGATTAACACATAAATCAAACTGTTCCTCTACAATTAAGTATAGGGCAATTTAAACCACTGAACCTCTCATTTTTTCTTCTTTGTGCTTTGTAGTGTGTATGTCGGCAACAAACATACATTTTCTTTGGAAAGTCAGCAGATGTAGCTATATACTGGCTTATTTCCTTCCTGAACTGCTACAATTTAATTCCAGTACTGTCATTCTCTAGAGTATGAGGTAGTACTACTTTATGTACTTATGTCTGAGTTTCTGGCCCAAGTTGGATATTCGATATACTATAAATTCCAGATACAGTACCAAGTAAAATAGCTTTATTCAAAGCTTCTAAAGGAACAGCTTGACTTTTTACAAAATACAACCCTCTAACTAGATTGTGCATTTTTGAGTGATGCACAGACAACATCCAAAAATGATGGGAAGTACTGCCACCTATTTCTTTAGCTAGACAAGCAGTGAATGCCCTTTTAGCTTTTAAAGTTTCCTTTCTCTTCAGGGATCAATGATTTGCAAAATTAAGATTTTCTGATTAAAGTGCTCTATGAAACTTTGCCAGGACTACTCTAAGCGTGTCAAATAATTATTTCCTTATATTACAGAAACTGCTGAACTGCCACTCATACTCTGGAGCTGGGGGATGTTGCTGTAACATTTCAACCCTGATTACTTCATATGGATGTCTAGGTATCAATGTTTCCTTCGGAATGACTGTACCATGTTTTATACAAGACTGACCATCAACATCAACAGCAAACAAAAGTTATTGTGTTGAAAATAGCTTTCTTCATTATGGTAAGCCTCAGTACAAGAGGCATGTTTCCACTCCCCATTGAAGATGCTGCAAAAGGTGGTCTCAGTAATCTATACCTTTTGTCGATACTTCTTTTTTATGCAAGAGACTAATCTATCTATACTTCTCATGAAAATTAGGAACAGAATGAAGACATTTTAAATTGCAAATGCCTCCTCTACCATAGTATCATGAAACTCTTTTTTACAATTTCTAGTTGTTCTCTTCTCTGAGTTCATTGATTTAAGAATGTTAACTATGACTCGTATAGAAAAAAGTTTTGTTTAAGCTCCTTGAATTTCTTCTTCTTTGTATTAGAGTAGTCACATTGCTTACACAAAATATGCTCTACTGTACATTCCTGTTTTACACCTTTTCCCCCTCTAGCACACCATTTTTTCTTCGAGGTGTCCTTATTTGAAAGTTTTATTTTATTAATTATTTTTCAAACAAATCTTGTTATTGTTAGAAATAAGGTCTTTGGTTGGCAGTTAGGTAACCCCCTGTCCATGTAAGGACCTTCACTATACTCAGCATCACCCTCAGTTAACCCCTGGTCACCCCCTTGGTAGCTTGGCACGAGCAGGCAGGCTTAGCTTCAGAAGCAATGTGTATAGTATTTGTACCAACACACACAGTAATACAGTGAAAATACTACAAGATGGACTCCACACAAGTTTAGAAAACTAGGTAATGTTTATGTAAATCAAACAAGACCAAAACAACAAAAATCCAACATACACAAGTCAAGATATGAATTAGAAAAAGAATAAGAGTTTTAATCTTTAGTAAACAGTGAGAATGATGTTGTTACACAAAGTACCTAAAAAATAAAGCAGCACGGGCGAGCGTGCATCAGAAAAGGGTAGCGATGTGCTGATTCCTTACTCCCAAATGAGGATGTACATCGTTTCCTTCTCCGGTTGAGTCGGCAATGCATTGTTTTCCTCTCTCGTAAGAGAGCGATATGTCGATTTCTGGACAGGGCACCTCAGATCCGCACAGAGTCGGGTTGACTTGGATGCCCATGGATGATGCGTGGAAAATCCAGTCGCACAGTGTGTGGGGTTTGCGTTGTTATCAGCCTCCGTAAGTGGGTGTTGTGCGTCGTTTCTCCAGCCATGATGCATCAAACTCCAAGTCGCAATGCAGGTGGAGTGTCAATTTCAGCTGTTAAGCCGGCAGTGCATAGTTTATCAGCCGCTTTGTGGAAGGTGCATTGTAAATTTCCCCCGCACAGCATTCTGTGGGTGGATTTTCAGTTCATGTGTGCCAGCTTCATCTTTCAAGAGCCCAGGGACTGGATAGGGAACCACTTGGCAGGGCAGGTGTCTCAGAAGAAAGTCCAGGTGCTGGCAGGGGAAGTCTTTGATGGCCCTGAGACTTCAACAACAGGAGGCAAGCTCAGTTCAAGCCCTTAGAGATTCTTCTCAAGCAGGAATGTACCACAAAGTCCATTCTTTGTCCCCTTTCACCGGCAGAAGTAGCAACTTCAGGATAGCTCAACAAAGCACATTCACAGGCAAGGACAGTACTTCTCCGCTCTTCACCTTGGCAGAGGTTCCTCTTGAATCCAGAAGTGATCTTGAAGTAATCTAAAGTCTGGGGTTTTGGGTCCACTACTTGTACTCCTTTCTGCCTTTGACGTAGGCAAACTTCAAAGGAAGTCTCTCTTGTTTGTAAGATCCTGCCTTGTTCAGGCCAGGCCCCAGACACACACCAGGGGGTTGGAGACTACATTGTGTGAGGGCAGGCACAGCCCTTTCAGGTGTGAGTGACCACTTTCCCCCTCCCTCCCTGAACAGATGGCTCATCAGAATATGCAGGCTACACCCCAGCTCCCTTTGTGTCACTGTCTAAAGGAGCGGTCCCAAATAGCCCAACTGTCAAATTGACTAAGACAGGGAATCCACAAACAGGCAAAGTAACAAAATGGTTTAAGCAAGAAAACACCTACTTTTTAAAAGTGGCATTTTCAAACACACAATCTAAGAACAATGTTTTCGGAAAGATGTATTTGTAAATTTGAGTTCAGAGACCTTAAACTTCATATCTGTATCTGATCCAAAAGGGAATGTACAATTTAATAATATATAAAGGCAGCCCCCATGTTAACCTATGAGAGAGATAGGCCTTGCACAGTGAAAACAGAATTTGGCAGTTTTTCACTGTCAGGACCAATAAAACACATTAGTATACGTCCTACCTTAACAATATACTGCACCCTGCCCATGGGGCTACATAGGGTTGCCTTACATGTAATAAAAAGAACGCTTTAGGCCTGGCAAGTGGGTACACATGCCAACTCGAATTGGCAGTTTAAAACTGCGCACCCAGACACTGCAGTGGCAAGTCTGAACCATGTTTAGAGGGCTACTCATGTGGCACAACCAGTGCTGCAGGCCCACAAGTAGCATTTGATTTACAGGCCCTGTGCACCTCTAGTGCCCTGTACTAGGGACTTACTAGTAAATCAAATGTGTTAATCATGGAAAGCCAATTACACATACATTTTACATAGGAGCACGTGCACTTTAGCACTGGATAGCAGTGGTAAAGTGTCCAGAGTATCAGAAACAGTAAAAACAGACTCCAACGCACATCACTAACCTGGGGAACAGAGGCAAAAAAGTTAGGGGAGACCATGCCAAAGATGCAAAGTCTAACAGGAATCTTACTGATATCCAGTTATTTTGATGCCTTCTTCCTACATTATTTTGATTCATAATATTATTTCCTTTACTGTAGTAGCCATGTAATGTCTTCTTCTGCTGCTGCTTAGTAGGCATTGTGATAGATGTAAAATAGCCACAGAAGGATGACACAATACAAAAACAAATGAGTTAACAAAAATATGTTATCAAATATTAGCAAAAAAAAGCAGTAGTTCATTTTAAGTATGTTATTTCATTTACAAATCATATTTATTCTCAAGTTTGTTTAACTTATTAGGAACAATGTTAGGTGATGTGTTTGCTAAGGGGACTCAAATTTACTAACAGAAACAGACACATTTTATAAAAGTGGTTTAGTGTACCAGTCCAGGATCTTTCCCTATGGGGAGAGTCCTATGTAGAAGTTGGTGGACCTGGTAGCAACTAAAGTCTGTACCTGAGGACTTAAGTTTTGATGCAGAGCTTTCTTTATAGAGGTAGGTGTGTGTACAACTAATTTCACATACGATATGTGAAATGTATGGTCTGGGACTGCAGTATTCATACCCAGCTCTGATAATGGATATAATTATTTATTATAGAAACTGAGGTTCTTCAACATGAGGGTTTCTAGTACTGGAGTACACACTATACTTTGGTTTGATATTAGGTGATATGCACACTTAGGAACCAGCCTTTTTGATTCCAAGTGTTCTCTAATGCAAAAGGTGGAAGTGTAAGGGCTTACACCTACCACTACATGATATGTATGGGCTGAGACTTCACAGTACAGTCAGCTCTGTTCATGGTGAAACATGTATGTTAAGGAGAGTTGAACCCTTTAGCTCCTAATATGCGTAGCAGGGAAGTAGTCAGTTGACTGTGAACCTTGCCAGGGACTCAAGAAGTGTGGTCATGGGGATTGTTATTATGAAGCTTTGTTTAAACAAAGAGGTGAATGTGCAACATGATTCACCTCACACTACATGGTTTATATGCCCTGAAAGTGGACAGCTCTGTCCAGGCAGAACCGGTTAACACATAAAAAGTCTACTAGAGGAATAGTCAGTTATCTCTAAGCCTTCCTTAGGTGAACAGTACTATACAGAAGTGCCTCGTCCTTTTATTTGATAGAATGTGTATTTTGGTATGGGTCCTTTTATGGCAGCTTTCTTTAGGCAGATAACTCTGTGTAAAAGTGGTTTCATCTTCTAGTACAAAGCATTTAAGAGCTGGGACTGACGTATTTATAGCAACCTTTGCTCAGGGAAAACGTCTATGAAAAAAGAGGGCCTGTCCTTTTAAAATGAAATATTTCTAGTAGAGGAGCCTCTACGACTTCATTGGGGAGAGAGTGATACGCAGAGGGCTAAGGCCTAGAATGAACTGATAAGTTCACTAGGAGAGCTGCCTTTTGATGCACAACTTTGTTTAGTGGCCACTGTGTGTGCAGGTGATTTCACCTACCAGTACATGCTATTTGTGAGAGGAGACAGGAGTCTTCCCACTTCTTCTGTGACAGAGGCTTTAATATAAAAAGGTTCATACCATTTAACACACAACATGTCTACTACATGACTAGATACTTAATTGTGAGCTTTCTTTAGGGGCAAAGATATATGCAGCAGTACAGGTGCCTAGTATCAGATGGTATGTGTATTTGGGGACTGTTCTTTTCAAGCAGCGGGCTGTCTACAGTGAGTTCTGTGTGTAAGTGCTTTAACATACAAGGACAGGGACTGTATGGCCCAAGACTGGACATTACACAGTCACCTATGTTCAGGGAGAAACTTGAATATTAAAGAGGATTGAAACTTTTATTGCCTGATAAGATTAACAGGAAAGTAATCACTGCAGTGTGAGATTTACTTAACAGAATATTTAGATACATTAGTGCCGGGGCCTGCTACGAGGCAAAATGTACTCCTAGGGACTGGCCTTTTGATGCTGAGCTTTGAATTAACAGATTGGTGTGTGGCCAAGAGACTTCACCTACCACTACATAATTCCTATGCCCTGACACTGGATAGCACACAGACAGCTCTTTTTAAGCAGAAACATCCATATTAGAAAGGTTTTCACCTGGTAACACTACAGTGCCTGGTATGGGAGTAATCACTGAGTTCTAAGCTTTTCTTAGGGGAACAGTATTGCACAGAAGTGCCTGTTCCTGTTATTTTGTGAAGTGTGTAACTTGGAACTGGCTTTATTGATTCAGAGGTTTCTTTCAATTAACAGCTGTTTATAAATGTGGATTTTGCTATCAGTGCATGGAATGTATGAACTTCAACTTAAATATGGATTCTATTCTCTATTCAGAGAAGGCAGACATTTCTTTAGAGGAACAGTAAGTATATCTAAAGAGAGAGTAGCCGCTTCACCATATATTTTAGTAGGTGAAAGTAATATGTACTAAACATATCTAAATAAAAGTTAATGTATGTTTGTATGCCCACAAATTCATCATTACTCAACAACAGACATACTTTTTAACTACAGAATGAACCTGAATGGAAGCTTCTGAATCTGAATTGAAGTCCAGAGACAGAACTGTATTACTAATTAACTAAAAAGTGTATCTTATGTAAGTAATTTAAATTAACACTTTAACCAATATGCAGATTTACTCATTGACACACCATTGCACCATGACCTACACAACCTATTATTAGCTAAACCTAGTTTAACAAACTATTTCCATCCTCTATACAGGTTATCACAAGAACCATAGTCCCCCACAAGACAGTCTACAAAGTCTCTTCCAAATACGCAGGTCATTTAGAACAAAGCTCATTGTGTAACAATGTGTAAAAACAGCATTATAATGTAATTTTCAAAGTTTTATTACATACACTTTTCATGTTGTAAACTTGTTTTTGAAACTATCATATTGTAACTCCAAATGAATTACCTTGCAAATAACAAACCACCTCTACATTTCATTACAGTCATTTTCATTACAGACATTAAAACATAGTATCATGACATCCAACAAAGTAAACATTTATACTCCTTCATCCATCCAATTTTCCGTTTTTTGTACATACAAACAATAACTTTCAGTGTGCCTAACTGTTTATGTAGAACACGTAACTTTACCTAACATTACCAGAAAGTAGATGCTATGTTTTTTCTCCATCAAGACTGCTACTTTATAAAGATACCTACAATTATTTTCCAAACGCAAAGTGATTACCACGTCACAGTCAGAAACAGTATGAGAAAGCTTAAGACATATTTTTAGTGCAAATTACTTGATCAACAGCAATTAATAATGGTAACAATAAAAATAAATGCTTGGAAGGTGCTGCACATTTTTATCAATGTAGAATAACTGGCACACAAAAAATACATTTTTAGTAAACTGCAGTTTTCCCCTATGAATCTAAAGAACATGAAACATTGCTGTCCCTATTGGGTTATTATACACTGTATGCTGTACCAAAGTAACAGAGAGAGGGGGGCACTTTCTTACAGGGGATGGAGTACCCACATCTACCGAAGGAAAAAAACAACTTCCCCTCAAGTCAAACTTTTCCAGAGTGTCACTCACTCAAAACAAATCATATGCTACAAAAGTTAAAAAAACGTTATACAACCAAAAGAATCACAAGCCCCTCCTATTAGTAATTACACTAAAATGTTTTGTAGTGTGTTGTTGTAGATGAAAAAGGTGTCTTCCAATAACGTGCATAACAATTAGACTCATCAGTGATAAGTAACGTATTTTTTGTGAGTTTTCTCCTGGTGAGGATGGCCTTATTAAAAAAAAAAAGGAAAAAGGGGAATAGTGATTCTTTTGGATGTATAAACGTTTTTAGTGGGGTTGGTTTAAAATAAGGTTTTATTATGTGTTATCAATTGTGAATAATTACCAAATACATGTTTTTATATTTTTGTAATAGAGTTGTGAGCCTTATATTGTTGTGGTACTGCATACAAATTTACTTTTGGAGCATAAGATTTGTTGTGAGTGAGTGAGAATGTGGAGTAGTTTGACTTGAGGAGAACATTAGGGGCATATTTATACTCTGTTTGCACTGAAAAAGAGTAATTGTTTTTACGTTATTTCAGCGCAAACTTAACTCCATATTTATATGCTGACACTAGACTCATCTAGCGTCAAAATATTGGAGTTAACGTAATTTTTTGTCTATAGAAAACTACCTTGTGTCAATCAGATGCACGGTAGATGTTCCCGGGCAAAAAATGACTCTAAGGCCCAAGCGCCTTATTTATCCTCCTGTGCAAAAATGGTGCACGGGAGGGAGGCGGGCTAAATAATGGCACTAAGCTTTCTTAGCGCCATTATTTAACACCTGGGTCAGGGTCAGGTTAGGGGACCTGTGGGCCTTCTTTTATTGACAGAGACCATGGAAAGAGCCCACAGGTGCCCTTCCCCGGCACCACCCACCCCACCCACACCAGGAAGACACCTAAGAATGGGGGGACCCCATCCTAGGCAGGCAGAGGTAAGTAGAGGTGAGTATATTAAAAAAAAGTTTTTAGTGCCATAGGGGGGCCTAACTTGGGTCCTCCTAAATGGCAGTGGCCCCAGTGGCGATGCCCAGGGGACATAGGTCCCCTGGGCATGGCCTTTGGGATAGGGGGCATGACCCTTCTTTTTACTTAGACAGGGGTCATGTCCATGGGGGTTGTGTGCCGAAATATGGCGCTAATCGGGTTAGAGTCATTTTCTTGACTCTAACTGCGCTGCGCCATTCTTTGATGCGCAAACTTCAGTTTTCCCTACGCCTCCCCCACCAGGTTAGCGTCAACTATTTTGACGCTAACCGGGCCTTACCACCTGTTAATGTCATCTCATAAATATGACGCACGGCCGTAGTCTTGGGATAGCGCTAGCTGGCAGTATACTTTTTGACCCTAAACTGCATTAGCGCAGTTTAGCGTCAAAAAGTATAAATCAGGGCCTTGGTTTTTTCCTTCACCAAAGTAAACAGTTAGAAAAATATACTGATTATAAATACCTGCAAAATACTCTGCTGGTTCAATGTTGTTAAATGAGTGAATGGAATTAGCATCACATTGTTGTCTCTTAAATGCTTAGGTGCCGGTCTTTAATACATTGTGCCTAATAGATTTGCCTCTTTTGTTAAAGAGGTTAACTTTAATTGCACTTCTATTGTCTAGCTAAATTTGTATTTATTATAAGGTTATAGTGCTTATATTGTACATAAATGGCTATATTTTAATATTTTTTTCATGTATATGTGATGTTTAACTAGCCCTGCATCAATAAATTACTATACTATTATCACACTACTCATTGTACACTGTTTGTACACTTTAGTTTATCTCCTTCACCTTGTCATCAGACACAGATAAAGACAAGAGAGAAAGGTTATAGAAAGGTTATAGATGGGATATAAATATTTCTATCAAAAAGTCCACCATCCAATCCACCACCCAATCAGAAAGCAGCATTTCCTAATTTTCTTTTCTCAGACCTATTACTATTGGTTAAACCTAATTAGTCCTCTCTGTACATGGTAAACTGGATTCTCAGATCCGTCATGGCACTCATCAAGCCCCTCATATAAATTTGTGATGGATCTGCGGATCCTCGGCGACCCTTATAGACAATAACACCAAAGTAAATGTTTATAAATGACATCCTTAGCTATGTGCATTCTCTCTTTTACTCTTTAAAAAATGATAACCACAGTGGGTCAGCCAATTTACTTTTTTTTTAAATGGGTGCACTCTCTATTAAACCCGTACCCCATACAATTTTGTCCACAAGCATAGTTTTCATGACAATCAATTTGAAAATCCTAAGAAGCAAGACCCAGGTGAAGAGCTGATAAAGTGTAGGTTGTGCTGTAACTGTAAAAACAATGTCATTGGATGTCACAGTATCCACAGAACAAATATAAACTTCAGTTCAGTATATAGCCACCAATCAGAGTAATCAATTTAGGTGGCAGTTATTCAATACTTAACTTACTGTACTACAGTAAACCTTCAGCCAACCACAATCTTTGCTGTTATTTCACTATTTTTCATCACTGTCCATGCTCTACATTGACATTTCTCAATCTGGTACTTACTCCTCCTTAACCCAGTTCCTGCATACCTGCATCTTGGTGAGAGTGTGGATTGTGGGAGACAGCTTTGTGTTTCCTAAAGTCGACATCCCTTGGATTGGCCAGAGGAGTGTGAAGTGGTATCAACTGTTGTCTATGGCTGGGAGCATTTTGCATTGCGAGCACACAGAACTCATGATTCTGCACTGTGATGGCAAAGATTTAGGCGTAATCACAGGGGTTAGACTTGAAATCAAAACGAAGGACATATTGGCACCATCAATAGCTCTATATTCTCATACTGCCTTCATATATACCAATATATGTCAAAGGCAGAAATTGCAGTGGTCATCTGAGTTTTGTTCAAAGTTTGAGAAATGTAGTAAACATGTCAGTAAAACGATTTCAGTATTTCTCTATGACCATAACATGGGCTCTACTTACCGCAACAACATCTGCTTTAATATGTTTGCTGTGTTCTGAAAGAATGGAGTCAGTTTCACAGCATAAGGGAATCGGGTCTTTCTTAACAACATCAAGGATTGCATCTATTCTACATATAAGTATGCACAACCCACTATAAATGCAACAGGTCCTTTCAGAGCCACTGAAATAGCAGAAAACTATATTTTAATACTTAAAGTTTTTTTAAACTTTATTTACCAGATCAACTGACACTCTGTGAGGCCAAGTGCCAATGCTTTAACATGATTCCAGCTAAATAACTTCTTGTGGTGGACTTGTGGATCCGGTTAAATCTTTAAAAAAAATAATAATAATAATAATAATTTGTTCTAAACTGTGTTTATAAAAATGTGTACAACATTGTCAACATGTGTGCAAGAGAGTAGATGTAGTTTATGTTCATATATGTGTTTATGTGAATGAATGTGTAAGGGTTTATGTGTATGTCAATGTGTCTCTCACCACTGTATTTGTCTGTGTTTGTATAGGAGTGTCAGTGTATCAGAGTAGGGGTCTGTGTGTACGTGTGTATGTCTATATGTCAACTTGTGTGTTTCCTGTTGTGAGTGTGTGTGTATACGTGTGTGTGGTTGAGTCGTTCTGTGTCTGACTGAATAGGTGTGTTTGTGTGGATATGAAGGTCCTTTGACCCAGCTGTGGGACCATGTCTGTAAGTTAGCATCTGGTTGTTTGAGACTGTTTATAGGTCATATCATCATCTCGATGTATGGACACTGTGGGGGTCATTCCAACTTTGACGGGCGGCGGAGGCCGCCCGCCAAAGTTCCCCCAACAGAATACCGCTACGCGGCCAGAAGACCGCCGCGGTTATTCTGTGTTTCCCGCTGGGCTGGCGGGCGACCGCCAGAAGGCCGCCCGCCAGCCCAGCGGGAAACCCCTTTCCACGAGGAAGCCGCCTCCGAATGGAGCCGGCGGAGTGGGAAGGGTGCGACGGGTGCAGTAGCACCCGTCGCGAATTTCAGTGTCTGCTAAGCAGACACTGAAATTCAAAGTGGGGCCCTCTTACGGGGGCCCCTGCAGTGCCCATGCCATTGGCATGGGCACTGCAGGGGCCCCCAGGGGCCCACGACACCCCTCACTGCCATCCTGTTCCTGGCAGTCGAAACCGCCAGGAACAGGATGGCGGTGAGGGGGTCGGAATCCCCATGGCGGCGCAGCAAGCTGTGCCACCATGGAGGATTCAGCAGGGCAGCGGAAAACCGGCGGGACACCGCCGATTTTCCTGTTCTGACCGCGGCCATACCGCCGCGGTCAGAATGCCCTGCGGAGCACCGCCAGCCTGTTGGCGGTGCTCCCGCCGACCCCGGCAGTCCTTGAGCGCCGGGGTCAGAATCACCCCCTGTGTGTTTTATTGAATTTGTGTATTTGGGATTGGTTCAGTTTATATACCAATATTTACAATTCTGTGGGTGTTTCTGAGACTATGTATATATGAGATTGTGTGGTGTTACAGTTTCTCTGTGTGTTGTAAGATTCAATGTAAGTATCTGCATGTAGAGGGCACTTCTTTGGAGGTGTGTAGATGGGTATGTTTGTGTAAGGTTGTGTGTGTGTGTCATTGTATCTTAGTGTATAAAGTTATTTTGGTGTGTATAGCAGTGTATTTTGAAGTTGTGACATATATATTTGAGTGAGTAGATATGGGATTGTGTATGTTACTGTGTGTTTCTGGGTTGTGTGTTTAACTGAAAGTGTATAAATGAGTATGTTTGTTTGCTCAGTTGTGTACACATGTGTGTCAGTCAATATTTGGGATCACATGAAGGTGTGTGTGTGAGACTATATCTATGCAACTTTAATGCTTACTGTCACTCTGTGCTGGAGTGGTTCTCTGTGTGTAAGGTGAATAAGTTAGTGAGTTTGAGAGGGCACTGTCTGGCTGTGTGTTATTTGTCTGTGTATGTGTGGAGTTGTGTGTATGTGTGAATTTGTCTATGGGATTGTGAGGGTGGCTGTGTCTTTGTGTATATAGAAGCATCATGTGTGCACTGGCCATTATATGTGTGGGGGGATATTGGGTAGCTGTGTGTGTTGGATGGTATACATGTATGCGTGTGTACATGTGTTTGTGTGTAAATGAGTATGTGAGCTGGCATTTACTTCTGCATGTAACTATACTTGACTGATTATAATAGGGATCGTACTATGTATGGGGAGTAGTCATGTGTGTGTAAGGGGTAGAAGTTCATTTAAGTGTATGAGGGTGTTGTGCATGTGTGAGTGTGTGTCATTTGTCTGTGTGTATCTGTTGAGTTGTGTGTCTGCATGTGTGTCTAATTCTGTGTAAAGGATCGTGAGGGTAGCTGTGACTGTGTCAGTGGGGGCATCATGTATATGGGGGTTATGTATGTGTGGATGTGTAGTGTGTACGTGTATGTGTCTGTTGGATGTTGTAAGTGTATGTGTGTGTGTATTTGTGTGTGTGTCTGTGTGGGTGTGCATGTGTATATGTGTGTGAAAATTAGATTGTAGCCTTCCTTTGACTTGTGTGTGTGACTAAATCTATCCATTTGTGATGGGGTATCCCACCCTGTCTGTGTAGAGTGGTTGTGTGTGTGTGTGTATTGGGTTGGTATCAATTGTCTGTGTGTGGAGGTCTATGCTGCAGTAATGTTTGTCTGTGTGTGTGCATAACTGTATGTATATGGGATTGTGTAGTTCTGTGAGTACATGTGGGTGTGTGTATCTTTGAGTATATCTTTCATTTAAAAAATGATCGGATGGATTTGCGGATCCAATAAGAAGTCTCAGAAGGGTGTTCTGAGTGCTGCAATGGCTCCAAGAATCCACAGTTCAATCTAAAAAATACACAGAGGGTCCCTTCACAACACCTTCAACTGAACCAGGGGGTCAGGGTACCTCTACCCTGCCCCCCCAACTTCTTCCACCTTTTTTTGAAATTTTACACAGAACAGAGGGACTAAGGCCCTCATTCTGACCTTGGCGGGCGGCGGAGGCCGCCCGCCAAAGTCCCGCCGTCAGGTTACCGTTCCGCGGTCGAAAGACCGCGGCGGTAATTCTGACTTTCCCGCTGGGCTGGCGGGCGGTCGCCTTCAGACCGCCAGCCAGCCCAGCGGGAAAGAGGCTTCCACGATGAAGCCGGCTCGGAATCGAGCCGGCGGAGTGGAAGCTGTGCGACGGGTGCAGTTGCACCCGTCGCGTATTTCACTGTCTGCACAGCAGACAGTGAAATACATGTAGGGGCCCTCTTACGGGGGCCCCTGCAATGCCCATGCCAGTGGCATGGGCACTGCAGGGGCCCCCAGGGGCCCCGCGACCCCCCCTACCGCCATCCGGATCTCGGCGGTCCGACCGCCGGGATCTGGATGGCGGTAGGGGGGGTCGGAATCCCCGCGGCGGTGCAGCAAGCTGCGCCGCCGCGGAGGATTCAATGGGGCGGCGGTACACTGGCGGGACCCCGCCAGTGGTGCCGGTCCGACCGCGGCTTTACCGCCGCAGTCGGAATCCCCATTGGAGCACCGCCGGCCTGTCGGCGGTGCTCCCGCGGTCCTCCGCCAGAATGACCACCTAAGTCCCCAAATGTTAAAATGGATGCTGCAACTTGCTGTTTAAGTTGGGACTGGCAAATCACAATTGAAGGAGTGGTGCACAGATTCAGGGATCCATCGCCAAAGTTCTACAAAGGATCTGCGGTGTGAAATATACAACATTTTTGAGCATTAATTGCTCTATCACTGTTTAACAGATTAACACCAAATCACAAAAAGCACTCTTTCTAGACCAAGATCTAGCTCTCTGCCAAATTTTGTGTAAATACGTTCAGCAGTTTGGCTGTAGCTGTGTCTAAAGTTCCTAGGGAAAAATAAATAGGGAAAACACGTTTTGGGACCTACTCTACTTTTTCCTCTGCAGCTCACACCAAAACTTTCCATCCACAAACTAGTTTCATGGACATTCGTCAAATGGAATGAAGTAAAAAAGCTGTATAAAGGGACAGGACAAAGGCATCCTGTCCCCCTAGTTACTGAGATGAGGACTGTGAGGCATAATTACTGTGATGAAAAAAATGTTTTGTTTTTTTAAATGTTGGAATCTGGTGGGACTCTTGCAGGATTATGAAAAGTAGAAAGGAGTAGGCGATCCTTGATTATACTCTAGTATGCACACCTGTGACTGTAGAAAGCAGTCTTACTGGAGATGGTATTTGTTTATCAGAATCTACTACTCACATCCATCACCCTGGGAAGAGGTATGAGTGGAGTAGATACTCGCTCCCTACACCCCACTACGCCCACCAGTGACCTTGGAAAGAGGTTTCAACATAGGTGGTAATATCTCCCCACACTCTAAAACACATGTCACTATGGGGAAATTTCTCAGTAGAAAAGCCAGTCTTTCTTCAGATTCTTATCAATGTGCTTTTGACTCTGGATACAGGTTTCAGTGGAGAGACTCATCCCTCTCAACACCCTACAACCTACAAAGTACATCTATTGCCATGGATAGCGGTGTCAGCAGAGAGGGCAGCCCCTTCCCACCCTACTATGCATATCTGTGAAGTAAGAGAGAGCTCTCAACGAAGAGTGTAGTACCTCCCCATATTTTACAACACACACCCATTATCCAAAGGAGCGATGTCTGCAGGGCGTTGGTACCTCTCTGCACCCTTATATGCACACCTGTCATCCAAAAGGCAGGTTTTATCGGAGAGGCTAGTCACTCCCCGCACAATACTACTCAGACGTGTGAGGTGTCAGTGTTTCCATATACTCTATTACGCACACCCATTATCCAAGACAGAGGTCTCAGCATGGAGGATAGTCTCACCTCACACCCAACTATCTGCACCCATTGACTAAGAGAGTGGTGTCAGTGGAGAGGTTGGTCCCTCACCACACACTGCTATGCACACCTGTCATCCAAGAGAAAGGTTTCATCAGAGAGGCTAGTCAATTTCCACATCCTCCTACACACACCTGTCATCTAAGAGAAAGCTCTCGGTGGAGAGGGCAGTCCCTCCTCACACACTACTACACACACCTGTCATCCAAGGGAGAGGCATCATTAGGGAGGTCAGTCCCTCCCTGCACCCTTATACGCACAGCTGTTATCTAACATTATAGTTAGGTGTGATAAAAAGATTTATTTTTGTAAACAAAACCTTAGAAACTCACTGAAAACACAATGGTTAAAGTGGCATTATAGTTAGGTGATTATGTCAGTGACAACATTATCAATTTTGAGCTACAAAAAACACAGAATTTCACCAGTTACAGTTAGTAGAGCTAACTATAACTTGCTGACCTGCAATGCACTGCTTATGACCTCACATATTACAACACTCATGACATGTTTTATGGCAACATTTATGACATCATCCATGCTTTCTTTGCACACATTACTCTATAAACTAGTATGGCATCAGGGGCCTGAAAGTAAGTGCAAAATAGCTCAGAGTAATATGAAGCATCATTAATGCCATCACAGATAAAATTCCCTTAGGTGTAGCAAGCATGTGTTATGTGTAACTTTGACCCTATACCATACACTTCATGGGTAGTCTCGTTCACATTAACAATCAATCACATATATAATGGAAATCTTCATATTTCACAGTGTTCAATATGTAAACAACTAGGGAGAGAAAGCCAAGTTCCTCAAGACACTGAACATCTGTTCCAAAATTAATGCCCTACTATGGACAGCTTTTATCTGTATCAAAGCCCTCACAGTCACCAAACTGACATTGAGAAATGAAGTTGCTATGAGCAGAAAAGTAGGTACTGCAAACATTGTTTAAACTATGGAGAGAGTTTACTCTATACCACACTGCGAACAAAGATCAAGAGAAACACACCTCAGAGTATTAAAAAGTATTTACTAAGAATAGTGAACACTCTATTTCATAATACCAACATGGACACATCCGAAAATAAATCTGACACCAATTTACTGATGTGGAGCTTATTTTTAACTTTATTTATACACCAAAACGAACAGAACTGCATAAGTACAACCGGAGTTATGAATTCTTGAAGCAAAATTAAATCACAGCAAAAATGGCATCTAAATGCTGCATTGAAGTCAATGGAGAAATACCACTTGTAGCAAAACAATATTTAGAGAACAAGGTATGTAGAACCCTTGCAGAGTTAGTGTTGTGCAGTCCCTAGGACCAGTTCACAATAGTCAGTTCAGTTTTACCTGGACCATGGCGTCCGGGTGCAGAGTTGTCCTGGCTGTCCATGGAGCTGAATGGGACACGTGCTGGTGCTGATTTACCACTTACACGCCTGTGCTGGCAAAGGGATGCAAAAGCTCAGCAGTTACTGGTTGTCAATGTCAGATGCAGGCTGCACAGTGTGCCCTGCTGTTGCAGCATCGAGTGTGGGAGTCAGTGAACCGGCTGGCAACCAAAATGCCTTGGCAGCGGTAAAGATGGTGAAAAGCTTTGGGAACTTTATAGGGTCCGGGGGAGAGATGCAGTGACCTGAAACTTCAGGACAGGCAAGATTACAACTTCCAGAAGAATCTGGACCATCTGGCTTTAGTCGATCCCGTGGTGGGCAAGATAGCCGGTAAATCATCGGATCGTGCAGGCATTTTTACTGCGTTTTGCAAAGGATTAGTGCTACTAGTCCAAGGGAGGCTCAGGGTGCGTCCACAGGGGTCCCTCCGGTTGAGAATGCTGAGTTTGAGACAAGGATGAGGGTCGCAAACGCAATTGCCAGTCTGTTGCCTCCACTCCATGCTATTCAGCTGCATGCCACTCCACCCCACTCCACTCCAGTGCATGCTCTTCCACTGTGTGCTACTCTACGCCACTCTACTTAACACCACTACACTCTACACCATTCTCTTCTATACCACTCCCCTCTGCATACTCCATTCTTCACCACTCCTCAGTACTCTGTTAAAATGCACATCACCGCAGTCTACCCGATCTACTCGAAAACACTCAACTCAATGGTTTTCTACTCTATAACTCTCTAGACTATGGCACTCCATTCTACACCACTCCATCTCTATGCTTCTCAAGTCTATATTATTTCACAGTATACCTCTAGACTGTACCTCACTCCACTCTATGCAACTCCACTGTATGCTGCTTTACTGTACCCACTCAACGCTATGCTATTCAACTGTCTGCCACTCAACTCCCCTCTATGCTACTCCACTCTACCCCATTCCAGTGCACGCTATTCCACTGTACACCACTCCACTGTATGCCACACTTCTCTGTTATTGCACTGTATGCCTCTACATTGAACCTCACTCCACTCTACACCAGTCCACTTGATATCACTCCATTCTACATCACTCCACTCAATGCCTCTCCACTCTACAGCACTCCACTGTATACTATTCCACTGTATGCTGCATACTCTACTAAACTGCACATCACTGTACTGAGCAAGACTCCACTGAATGCTATTCCACACCAGTGTTTGATGTTCTAGTCTACACCACTCCACTGTAAGCCACTACACTGTATTCCAAACCAGTCTACACTATTCTATTGTATGCAGCTCTACTGTATGACACTCCATTGTATGCTATCCCACTCTACGCCACTCTACTATATGCCACCCCACCCTACATCACTCTACTCTTTGCCACTGCACGCCACTCCATGCCAACCCAGTCTATGCCATTATACTGTATGCCACTCCACTGTACACTACTCCACTCTACTCCGTTCCACTCTATGCCACTTCAATCTATGCCACTCTAATCTATGTTATTCCACTATGCTATAGATCGGAAGAGGCTATAAAAATGCCACTCCACTGTTCACTATTCCACTCTGTGGGTCACTCTACTCTATGCCACTCCACTGTTCACTATTCTATTGAATGGCACTCCACTGGATGCTAGTCCACTGTACCTCACTCCACTCTATGCTATTCTACTTTACCCCACTCCACTGTACGCCACTCCAGTCTAGCATACTCCACTATACGCAACTACACTTTACACTATTCCACTCTATGCTATTTCCTTCTAAGCTACCCCACTGTATTCAATTGCATTCTACTCTATTGCACTATATGTCACTCCATTGGACGCCTCTCAACTCTTCACCACTCCACCGTACGACACTCCAATATATGCTATTCCAGTGTATGTCACTCCACTCTATGCCACTTTACTCTGCCCCACTCCAATGTGTCCCACAAGACTCTATGCCATAACACTATTATGACACTGAACACAATAATCTATAATATGACCCTGTACGATATGACTGTATGACACTGTACTCTTTGCCGCTTGAAGCTACTCCACTTTATGAATATCTACTCCACTGTAAGACACTCTAAAGCTCTCTATTCCACCAAACTCTACTCCACTCTATACTATTCCCCAGTACAACACTGTGCTCCAGTCTGTCACTATGCAACAATGTAGTCCACTATATGCCACAGATAGTACTCCACTCTATGAACTTCTACACAACATCCTCAAAGCCACTCAACCAGAATTGACTACACTATTTTCTATAGCACACTACTCCACTTCGCTTGACTCTACTCCAGGCACAAGTTGGCTTGGATGACATTTTACCAATCCAAAGCTGTACTACTGTGCGTGGAGTGGTAAAAGGCTTTTGTTATTTTTCAGCTCTGCATGGATGGCACTAGCTAATCCTGTGCTTGAAAACTTTGCTGTAAAAATGGTGAGACTTTTGGCCTCATTATGAGTTTGGCAGCCCTTTGACCACCATGGCAACGGCCTAACCACTGTCAGGTTGGCGGTTGGACCACCGTATTACAAGTCATGTGGGCCTATGGAGCAAAGACCACTGCAGTTCTGCCGGCACAGGCAGGCATCACAGACCGCCATGGTCACAAGGCCGGCAGGGCCTGTGTTGCTAAAAGACACATTATGAGGTTGCACACAGCCATTGTGACTGTGGTGTTCCAACCACTAAGCCCCAGCAGGGGAAACGGGGACAATAAAGGGAGACACTAACCTGCAGGTAGCCTTACATGTCTGCTTCCACCATTGAGCCCATCACACTGCCCTGCCGTTGTTGATGATCTTTGAAGAAGACCAAAATCCAAGCCGCCATTGGCACAACCAACTGTTGTCACGGTTTCGGGTGGGTCTGATCAGGGCTCTGGTTGGGGCACCCCTTGAGGTCACAGAATATCCCAAAGAGGTAGTGTACTGGGGCAGAAAAGCAGCTAAAGGCATACACGGGAAAGGACAGCTATGGACAGGCACAGGAAACAGTAAAGTAAAAGCAGAACAACCCTTGTGTGAACAAACAGGAAACGGATTACTAATGGACAAACACACTGGGGTTGTACACAGGGTAGGGCGCAGAACCTCCCACAGCAACAGGGAATGTCAATGCCTCTGTGCAGTGTGCTCTTACAGATAGTCACCCCGCCAGTCCCATAGAAAGGAGGCAGCAGAAGTGATTCTGTCTCTGGACCCTTAGAGCACAAACAAGGATAGTACTTACATACACAAGACAAGCTCTTGTGGGTCCAGCTGGAAACACAGTGGCAATCCCTGAAAAAACAACAATAGCACACTGTCACTGTTAGGCACCAAAGACAACGTATAACACTAGACAAAGGATGGGGGCTGGAATTGCCTCCTGGAAACCAGGAGCCAACCCCAGTACAAAGGAAGACACTTATACACTGGTGAAGACTGATAGAACACTTACCAGACACAAATACCCAATAGGAAACGGAAACAGAAGGAACAAACTAGAAGGCAGGGGCAGGAACTGGGAACAGGCTCAGGCTGAAGCAAAGGCAGGACTAGGACTGGAAAACAGGGTGCAAACTTCTGGCTGGAACAAAAGAGACAGGACTGGGAAACAGAGAGCAGTCAGGCTTTGGCTGGAACAGGCAAGGACAGGGCTGGAATACAGGGAGTAGGAATAAGCAGTAAACAGGACTGGGAAACAGAGAGCAGGTTCAGGCTGTAACAGAACAAGACTGGAACACCATCCGATAAGGGGTGTGTAACACAAAGAAATCAAACTCCAATGCACGACGAATGATCTTGAGTAAATGGCTGCTTATAAGCAGTTCCAAGCTGCCGAAAACCCCAGGTGGAATCACATGACTGGGCTGCACAGGAGAGGTCTCAGGTGTGTGTAGTTTCAGACACTCGCAAGTCCTGGAGGAGAGGTTCTGGTGAAAAGGAGCAACTGGACTCCTCCCATAGAAAACAATGTAAAACAGAATCCAGGCTTTCCTGACTACTAGGCTGTGCATTATGGGATTTGCAGTCCCAGGCAGCAAATGTAATACTACAAAAGCATACCATGGCTAAAAGAGAAACAAACAGGAGTCAGTAAGGGACTCTAGATAAGTGTTCAAGGTGATTCCCAGGCTTCCGACAGTCCCCTTACAGCGCCCCCTAGAAATGGGACGACAGAGTTGTAACAACTATAAGTACACACTCCTAGCTTTGTCATCAACCATTACAACAGATTGTTGCGCCGTCATCCACATGGAATGGGGCTCATGCTATGGGCACAAAGTTCACATTTCATTGTGTATAGTCAAAATCATACAGAAAGATGGGCACATTCACAGGTATAATACACCCTCTTTGGGCAGGTCACCCACACTTCACGGCAGCACTACACAAAAACACATGTCTGACCATCTCAGGAGAAGGGACAGTGAAGTGTCAACAGCACTGTCTCACATAACACAAACAACACATCAACATCACATGTACAAATACAACTCACACACTTACATTGCACACATGCCATGGACTGTTTTCACATCCAACACACATATGTATTTATGTGGCATTGAACACAAACAACACTACCATTGAACAGCCCTGCAATGTACACACATATCACAGTACAGTAGAAGGACAATGGCATGCACAATAGTCAGAGGCATAAATGTCACAAGCTCACTATGAAAATCATGCCTGCACAATTGGGATGGGGACATCAGGAGCACTCAGGGAAGGAGGCTGCACTGGGACACACATCACTATGTATATGCCCCTGAAACAACATGTTCACATGAAATGTCCCTACACGTATCTCAGGGACAAACAATACTAGAGCCAAATGACATGGCTATCTGCACAATGTGGACGGGCAGGTCAACAGAGCACATACAACTCCAACTGTATGGGACATACACCTACAGAAACTAGCTGCAAGGTACACACAGCTAAAAGGAAACATGCACAGTCTATTGCAAACAAAGGTATCACAACTGAACATACTCATGTCTGCACAAACAAAACTCATGCTGACACACATCAGATGAATACATGATCCATATTGGGGGGCAAGTCTAACACCATTCATGCTCACATATGACACTACAAGATGAAATACCAACCATAACAAACACTACACAATGCCATGACACCACAATTGCATTTACCCCTGCATATTCAGACAGTCAACATATACCATTGTCTTGGGGGACAACACCACTGCCCACAAAGTCACATACTGCAAACAACAGTGAAGGAACAGCAAGCAGGCTGAAACACATACAACAGTAGGCAGCCAGCAACAATTACTCAGGAAAAACACAATGGTGGTAAAGGAATAGCATGACACAAGTTTACCCAGTAAAACAACAACTGTATGGGTTTAATTAAACAAAATAAATCAGAACAAAGGTCATTGGCCAGTCCATTTTTCTGAACATTTTAGCTCAGTATTGTGCCACAACATGACTCCTAGCTGCCATGGAACTTCCACAGGAAGGGACATCAAGTGTGCAGGCAGGCACCTCAGGGATCATCCTTTGGGGGGGTCTGATTTTTTGGAGGGGTTGGCCTTGGATTATGGAGGGGTGTCCAGCTTTTTGGGAGGGGTGGGCTTCTTCTTGTGGGGGAGAGCAATGGGTGTTTGCAGGCGGGGCAAGGGAGGCCATGGAGGTGGAAGAGAGGGGCTGGGATGTGGGTTTATGCCTCTTGGATCTGTGACAGAGGTTGGAGGGAACAGGGCAAAGGTCAAGGTCAAGGTCAAACATATAGGGGGTCATTCTGACCATGGCGGTCGGTGATAAAGCGGCGGCCAACCCGCCAACAGGCAGGCGGTCCAAAAAATGCAATTCTGACCCTGGCGGGAACCGCCAACACAGCCCGCCACTTTAACACTCCGACCGCCACGGCGGGACCGACAAACAGCGCGGCGGTCACCGCCAACAGGCAGGCGGCAGACAATGTACCGCCCACCCTATCACAACTCACCAATCCGCCACCTTTTCCGGGGCGGGAGCCCCGCCGATAAAAACACGGCGGAAACAGACTACGAACGGGAAACGCTCACCTCCACACACTCCACGAGGAATCTGGACAGCATGGAACCCGAATTAAACATCCTACCAGCTCTTGTCTACCTGCTCATCTACCACGAGTACGAACGCCGGCGCAGACGACAACGATGAGTACTGCACCTAAGACACAGGGGAGGGAGGAGGAGGAAAGGTTACGGGCACACACATACGCGATACACCCACCCCCCCACCCCAAATACCTACACACCAATGCAGAGCAACAAGTCACAGTGACACCCCCCGAACCCCCCTGAAGAATGCAAAGACATAATTAAAAAGAAGTTCCAAATTTATGTATAAAATAGGTTCATTGAAGTCATGGTAAATATGCCATATGAAATATACAAAAGAAAAATGAACATAGTGCAAAGTATAAACATATGCAATAAGTCCTGCACAGTCCGTTAAATATCCATAGTCCGTGGGCCAATGTGTACAAACACATGGGCAAAGCCCACACAGGAGACCGGATACCATTGGAGAGAACACTGCAGGGGCATCAGATGATAAAACAACAGGCACCTCAGGGGGAAGGGAAAGGGGGGCACCTCAGCCACATGAGTCCACGACGCCAGATCCACGAGGGGCCTCCATGCCCACTGTACCATCCTGGTGAGTGCAAAGCCACAGTCCATCAGATGGATAACCGACTCCACTGGTATTGAAGGAGGCATGGTGCCCCGAGTGCTCCCTGAAGCCCTGCTCGACACTGAACCGGCACTGTCAATGGACCAGCGGTGCTTGAGACGGCGGTGCCCAGCGGAGCGGTGCTTGAGACGGCGGTGCCCAGCGGAGCGGTGCTTGAGATGAGTGGCCCAGCGGAGCGGTGCTTGAGACGGCGGTGCCCAGCGGGGCGGTGCTTGACAGGAAGGGCCCAGCGGAGCGGTGCTTGAGATGAAGGGCCCAGCGGGGCGGTGCTTGACAGGAAGGGCCCAGCGGAGCGGTGCTTGAGATGAAGGGCCCAGCGGAGCGGTGCTTGAGATGAGTGGCCCAGCGGAGCGGTGCTTGAGACGGCGGTGCCCAGCGGGGCGGTGCTTGACAGGAAGGGCCCAGCGGAGCGGTGCTTGAGATGAAGGGCCCAGCGGGGCGGTGCTTGACATGAAGGGCCCAGCGGAGCGGTGCTTGAGATGAAGGGCCCAGCGGAGCGGTGCTTGAGACGGCGGTGCCCAGCGGGGCGGTGCTTGACAGGAAGGGCCCAGCGGAGCGGTGCTTGAGATGAAGGGCCCAGCGGGGCGGTGCTTGACAGGAAGGGCCCAGCGGGGCAGTGCTCTTCACGGCGGGCCCTGTTCAGCGGTGCTCTTCACGGCGGGGCCCTGTTCAGGGGTGCTCTTCACGGCGGGGCCCTGTTCAGCGGTGCCTGTCTTGGCGGGGCCCTGTTCAGCGGTGCTCTTCACGGCGGGGCCCTGTTCAGCAGTGCCTGTCTCGGCGGGTCCCCGTTCAGCGGTGCCTGTCTTGGCGGGGCCCTGTTCAGCAGTGCTCTTCACGGCGGGGCCCTGTTCAGCGGTGCTCTTCACGGCGGGGCCCCGTTCAGCGGTGCCTGTCTTGGCGGGGCCCTGTTCAGCGGTGCTCTTCACGGCGGGGCCCTGTTCAGCGGTGCCTGTCTTGGTGGGGCCCTGTTCAGCGGTGCTCTTCACGGCGGGGCCCTGTTCAGCGGTGCTCTTCACGGCGGGGCCCCGTTCAGCGGTGCCTGTCTTGGCGGGGCCCTGTTCAGCGGTGCTCTTCACGGCGGGGCCCTGTTCAGCGGTGCCTGTCTTTGCGGGGCCCTGTTCAGCGGTGCTTGTCCTGTCTTTCAAGGAACCCAGACCTGGCCAAGACTCCCCGCTTAGTCGCCCTCCAACCTTGCGGTAGCGGGGCCCTCCTGTGATGGAGTCTTGGGCCCGTGGGTGTCGTCCTTCACACCCGGTATGGGGCTGGTGGTGCCCTCCTGGTGCGCTCGCATGCTGCATGTCTTCTCCGCCCTGCTGCCCTTGCCCTCCTTCGCTGCAGCTCTCTGGCCCTTGCCTCCCTTAGATGATGTGGCAGGTGACGGGGCAAGGCCACTCTCCTTGGTGGCAGCCTTCTCAGGCTTTTCGCGCCGGCCCTTAATTTTTCTTGTCCTCTTCCCAGGGGGTGGGCTGGCTGTCCCCTTGCTGCTGGCCGATGTTCCTTCCCTAGGAGCTGGTGGACTCCAATAGCCCTGCACTATGGTGATACTAGATGCAGGGCTGGTGGTGGCTGAGGTGCTCTTTGGACTCTTACCAGATGGAGGGGGTGGGTCAGGTGATGCAAAGAGGTTAATTTTGGAGAGGAACATTTTTTAGGAGCAATGGGAGGGGTAGGTGCAGTGGGAATGGGAGTGGAGGAAGAGGATGTGGTTGTAGGAGAGTCAAGTGTGCTGTCTTTGGGTGCAGGTGCTTGGGCTGGAGGCTGTCGTGAGGTGGATGGCTGTTGGGTGGGTGGCTGCCTGCGTTTGTGTGGTTTGGAAGAGGGGGTGACAGACACAGTGGGAGAGGACACAGGGGACGTGTAAATGGCAGTGGGGGTGGTGACTGCACGTGTGCTGACTGTAATGGAGGGTGTGCTGGTGATGGAAGTACTGGCTGATGGTGGTGTGCAAGCAGGTGTGAGTGTAGACGTCACAGGGAGGGAGGAGGGAGACGAGGAGGAGGGGGACACAGAGGTGGTAGTGACTGGTGGCATCTCAGCATCTGGATGTTGTTTGTGTGAATGCTTGTGGGATCTGTGGTGCTTATGTCTGGATGAGCTGCCCTTGGGTGTTGAGGTGTGTGCAGGCTGGTCTGATGGTGTGGATGGGATAGGCAGAGGAACAGGGGAGTGGGACTGGGTGGAGGGAGTTAGAAGAGGGAGGCTGGAGACAGGGACAATGGCTGCCGTCAGTGCTGAGGCCAGAGCGTTGAACTATCGCTGATGGGCAGCCTGACCCGAATGAATGCCCTCCAGGTATGCATTGCTCCGATGCACCTCCCTTTCCACACCCTGGATGGCATTCAAAAGGGTAGACTGCCCAACAATGATGGTCCTCAGGAGGTCAATGACCTCCTCACTGAGGGCAGCAGGGGTAACTGGGGCAGGGCCTGAGGTGCCTGGGGCGAAGGAGATGCCCGCCTTCCTGGGCGAGTGGGCACAGAGCGAAGGCAGAGGGGCTGCTGGGAGGGCGGGGCTGGCGCGCTGGGTGGCGGCTGTACCTGTTGTGGCGGTGGGCACGGATGTTGCTGCCACCGCAAGGGAGCTCCCTTCTGAGGACGTGTCGGTGTCGCTGACGTCTCTACGGGTCCCCGTTGTGGAGCTCCCCTCGCCCTCCGTCTCACTGGTGAACTCGGAGTCGGTTGCATGGCCCTCCGGGGCCATGTGAGATGCAGCTCCCTCGTGCGCCAATGCCACTTTTCCTCCGCCTGATGATGCTAATGCACACATGCACAGGAAGAAAAAGAAAATGGGTGGGGGGGAAAAATGAAGACAGGTTGAGTGCATGCATTGGCAACACCGTTGGCGGAGAGGACAGATACAGAAGCCCCCTGCACTACGCTGCGCAATTGGGGTACACTACTCAGTTATTGTGACTAGGCCTACAGGTCTATGGACGACAAATGCACACATGGGTGATGCAGGACCATGGATAGCTGTACTTGGCACCCTACAGAGGTGGGGGGCGGGGCACAGGGCCATGCCTAACGGAGGGGACTAGCCTACAGAAAGCGCCCTGGCCTTGAGTTACCCACAGCCCTCCTCCCCAACCCAGACACCTCAACTGCGCGCAAAGACAGCAGAATGTGCTGATACTCACCCCCTTGTGTCTGCTGTGATGTCCTCACTCGCCCATCCAAATCGGGGTAGGCCACCGCCAGGATCCGGGACATCAGGGGGGTCAATTGGCGGCTGGCACCCCTCCTACGTTGGGAGGCCATCCCCAGCAGAGACTCGGCGGTCTTTCTGGTCCCGCGGCGGATGTCCTCCCATCTCTTTCGGCAGTGGGTGCCCCGTCTGTTGTGGACCCCGAGGGCCCGGACGTCCTTGGCGATGGCACGCCAAATGGCGATCTTCTGATGGGCGCTGACCTATTTGACATGTACAGGGAGGGAAAGGAAATATCATCACTTTACTGCATGGTCGATGTGAGTGGCCCCCCCTCCCCAACCTTGCCATGTGGCACATGTTCCCATCTGTCGGGCGTTGCACTCCTCATTCGCTCCCCTCCCCACCATCTTACATACACCCCACTCAACACAGGCATAGCCCATTCAGCGTGCACCCTGTGTACCAACCTGTTGGTCTGGATGACCGTAGAGTAGCGCATACTGGGGGAGGACCCCATCAACAAGTTTCTCCAATTCCTCAGATGTGAAGGCAGGGGCCCTTTCCCCAGTCGCAGCAGCCATAGTATCTCCCAGACCGAGGTCACAACAGCACTTGCAGTATAGGTCCTCTCCTGTGGATGATCAGGTCTCGAGTGATTAATCAGATAGAAAATGGCGGCCACGCCCGCGGCGGTGCGTACCGCGACCGCCGGCGCACATTGTCATTGGCTCATGCAACCCATAGGGTGCAATGTTAACCAATGCGACTTCGCACCGCGGTCTTCGACCGCGTACCGCCACGGTGTGCCACGCCAGCGCATTGACATCACATCCCACTGTCACACTTCACAGGTCAGGCAGCCGCCATTTCCAGGGCCAACATGGCATAATTTCAACTGCGTCACACAGGCCTAGGCCGTGCATTGCCACTCATACAAGCCTTTCAATGCATTGCGCTTCTTTTACTGTGCAAGCTGTGTGAACGAACCTGTGGTTTGCTTGACTTTCTGCTCTATGTTGTCCTTCCTAGGCACCGTCTGCTGGGACTTGCGAGGAGAAGGATAAATCCTCCAGTGTACTGACCGCTGGTGGACCTGGCGACAATGGAAGAACGACATGTTATACTTAGATACAGACTTGACAGAGCCACTATACATGAACTGTGTGCCCAGCTGGAGCCAGACCTGATGTCCCCCATCCGCCAACCCACAGGGATTCCCCCTCTGGTGCAGGTTCTGTCACTACTCCATTTTTTGGCAAGTGGGTCTTTTCAGACAACAGTGGCCATGTCATCAGGGATGTCTCAGCCTATGTTTTCTAAGGTGTTGTCCAGAGTGTTGTCTGCCCTGATGAAATACATGCAGAGCTACATTGTTTTCCCTGAGGAGGATGATTTGGCTACAGTGAAGGGTGATTTCTATGCCCTTGGACACATCCTCAACATCATTGGTGCCATTGATGGGACCCATGTGGCTTTGGTTCCCCCCAGTGGAAGTGAGCAGGTGTACAGAAACGGAAAAAGTTATCATTCGATGAATGTCCAGGTGGTCTGTTTGGCTGACCAGTACATCTCCCATGTGAATGCCAAGTTCCCTGGGTCAGTGCATGACGCGTATGTTATGAGAAATAGCAGCATCCCTTATATGATGGAACAGCTACAGAGACACCGTGTGTGGTTATTGGGTGACTCTGGTTACCCCAACCTCTCCTGGCTATTGACCCCAGTGAGGAATCCCCAGACCAGGGCAGAGGAACAGTACAATGAGGCCCATGGGCGAACTAGGAGGATCATAGAAAGGACCTTCGGCCTCCTGAAAGCCAGGTTTAGGTGCCTACATATGACTGGTGGATTCCTAATGTACTCACCAAAGAAGGTGTGCCATATCATCGTGGCCTGCTGTATGCTTCACAACCTGGCTTTGCGACGCCAGGTGCCTTTCCTGCAGGAGGATGGTCCAGATGGTGGTGTTGTAGCAGCTGTGGAGCCTGTGGAGAGTGAAGAGGAGGAAGACGATGGGGACGACACGGACAACAGGGATACAGTCATACGACAATACTTTCAGTAGCACACAGGTAAGAAACAGCCACCCCAATTTACATTTACCTAAGGCCTCCTGCGTCTCTACTGTCTGTGTTTCCCCCCAGATCCTTTTAAGTTAATTGTGACTTTCCCTTCCCTTTTCAGAGCTGTATGACCGACTGCGGGACTACTGCTTTGTTTGCCCATGGACTAAAGCTTATTGACATTGGTATGTTGTCATCACATTGTTAATGAACATAATTGCACCGTTATGTGTAATACATTTGTGAAAGATACAAGCAGACTCCTGTTATTTTAAGTGAAATGAGTGATTTATTTCAAGTGCTACATATAGGTAAATTATTGGGAAGCGGGGATGGGTGGGGGTGGAGTAATGTCCATGGCAGAGTCCAGTTCTCAGTCGCACAGGTGCATTGTCCATATGCCTGTGGAAGGATGGAGCAGGGGCAATTCAAGGTTGGACAGGGTGACTATGTGGGACAGTGGGATGACATCAGGGGGTATCATATGCTGGCGGGGGTCTTGCAATCCTACTCTGTCTTCTTGTGAGATCTCAGGTTCCGCTTGCGGGGTGGTTCTTCTTCAGCAGGAGGTGGGGTTCTGGTGGACTGTCGTTGTGTGGGGGCCTCCTGTCCACTAGCGCCGGCGGATGTTGTAGCCTGTTCCTGGCTCGTGACAGGGGCCCTTTGTGGTGCCACATGGTCACGCAATGTGGTGACTATCTGGTTAAGGGCCAGGACGATGGTCCCCATTGCGGAACCGATGTTCCTCAGTTCGTCTCTGAACCCCATGTACCGTTCCTCCTGCTGTGCCTGGATCTCCTGGAACCTGGCCAGTACCATCGCCATTGTCTCCTGGGAGTGGTGGTATGCTCCCATGATGGTGGTGAGGGCCTCTTGGAGAGTGGGTTCCCTGGGCCTGTCCCCCCCCCCCTGTCGCAAGGCAGCCCTCCCAGTTCCCCTGTGTTCCTGGGCCTCTGTCCCCTGGACGGTGTCCCCACTACCACTGCCCCCAGGTGCCTGTGGTTGTTGGGGTGGTGGGTCAACCTGGGTGCCCTGTAGTGGCAGACACACCGCTGATTGGCGTGTCCTGGAAACAGAGGCATGGGCCCGCTGGGTGGGAGCTGTGCTGGTGTTCCCAGAGGGTGTTGGGTCTGGTGTAGCCTGTGGCTGTCTGTGGGGAACCGACTGTCCAGAGGTCCCCGATGGGCCGGGCTGGTCGTCTGGCTCCAGGGAGACAGAGCTGCTGTCATCGCTGGGGGCCTCATCTGGGGGTGGGATGGACATCTCTGGACCCTCCGTGGCGGTGTGTTGGCGTTCGTCCTGCAGGGGTATTAAGGTATGCTTATAGCTTCTGTGTGTGGCATTTCGTGTGATGGGTGGTTGTCCGTGTACCCAAGTGCAGGCATTCCCTTGTGGTGGCTTTTGTGAGGGTGGCTTGTGGGGGGGATGTGTATGTGCAGTAGGCATGCTTTGGTGATGGGTGTCCATGCTTTGTGGTCGCATGCAGGGCTTGGTGTTGGGATGGGTGGGTTGTGATGGTGAGCCATTTGCAAGGAGTTGGTGTGATGGGGGTGGGGGTGAGGGTAGGGAAATGTGCTGGCATGCAGGTGGGGTGTGGGTGGGAAGTAGTAGTTAAGATTTGACTTACCAGAGTCCATTCCTCCAGATACTCCTGCGAGGCCCTCAGGATGCAGGATGTGCAAGACTTCCTCCTCCCATGCTGTAAATTCTGGGGGAGTAGGTGGGGGTCCGCCGCCAGTCTTCTGCACCGCAATGTTGTGCCTTGATACCATGGAACGCACCTTCCCCAGTAGGTCGTTCCATCGCTTCCTGATGTCATCCCGATTGCGTGGATGCTGTCCCACCGCGTTGACCCTGTCCAATATCCTCTGCACCTGTGTCCCGAATAGCTGGGGCTCTACACGGACTATTTCCTCCACCATGACCCTGAGTTCTGCGTCAGAGAACCTGGGGTGTCTTTGGGGTGCCATGGGGTGGTGTGGATGAGGTGAGGGGTGGTGTATGTGTTGTGGAGTGTAATGTGTGTGGTGGTGTATGGTGTTTTGTGCGTGGTAATTGTGTGGGTGATGTTGTGATTTGCCTCGGTGTGATGGTCTACTCTAAGCAGTGCTGTCCCTCTCGGTCCTTGATTCGCAATTGTTGTCGTAGGGGTTTGTGGGTGATGTGGGTGTGTGTTTTATTTTGTATTGGGTGTGTGGGAGTGGTGTGTATATGTATCTCAGGTGTGTGTGTTTCAAATTGACCAATGTGGGGATGTTTTGTAAAGGTGTGTGTATTTCGACCGCGGCGGTGTGTACCGCCAATAGAATTCCGCGGTTGAAAGACTGCCGCGTGGATTCGTGGGTCATAATGGCATGGGCGTATTTCTGTTGGCGTGACGGTGGAGGTTTGGTCATCGCCATTTTTTCGCTGACCTTTGGTGTGGCGGACTTTTGTGGATGTCGGGTTTTTGGAGGTTTTCAAGTTGCGGGTCAGAATGACCGTGGAGGTTTACCGCGGCCGCGGCGGTGTTATGGCGGGCTTCTGACCGGCGGTAGGCGCCTTTTACCGCTGAGGTCAGAATGACCCCCATAGACTTTTTTATGGACATAGGGATTTTCAGAAGAAGGGGGTCAGGATTTGGAGGTTGAGGGATTGGTTGTCTACTGTGTTGGTGTTGATGTTGTGGGTGCGATCTTCTGGGAGGTATGACTTGTTTGGTGGGTGTCTGTTGGGTGGGTAAGTGCATCTGTGTGTCGTGGAAGCTGGGAGGTGGAGGTGCTGGGGGGTGGAGTGGTGAATGTGTGTGTGGCTGTTGTAGAGGAGTTTCCGAGTATGCTGAATGTGGTGGATGTATGTGCGTCTGTTGTTGTGGTGTCTGCTGGTCTGGTGCCGGTGGTGGATGTCTAGGAGTCTGTTGGCGTGGTGTCTGTGGGTATGATGGGTGTGGTGGGTGTGTCACTGACTGTTGGCATAGTGCCTGTGGGTATGCTGGATGTGGTGTGTGTAGTTCTGGGGTGATTGGGGTGTCTTGGGAAGTGGTAACTGTTGCTGTGTCTGTGGATGGATGTTGTTTGTGTGCATGCCAGTGTGTGCTTGTGTTTGTGTGTTATGCTCTTGTATGTTGAGGAGGATGTTTGCAGATCTGTCTGTGTGCTTTGGGTTGGTAGGGGAAGGGGGAATCAGAGTGGGAAGAGGGAGGTAGAGGAGGAACAGAAGGTGGGGGGTGACTGACTGCCGTCAGTGTAGAGGCCAGAGCCTGAAAAGATCTCTGTAGGCCAGATATTGACGCATGAATGCCTCCCAGGAATGCATTGATCTGTTGTAGCTGACTTGTCAATCCCTAGGTGGCATTCACAATACTTGTCTGACCCACATAGATACTTCTCAGGTGGGCAATAGCCTCCTCACTGAGGGCAGCAGGGTTAACAGGGCCTGTGGGGGAGATGCCTGTAGGCAACATGCTACCCACCCTCTTGGGTGAACAGGTATCGCCAACTAGGTTGAAAGCAACATGGAGGGCAGTGATAGAATAGGGGGTGGTGTAGAAGGATGGTACAGATGGATGCCACAATGGGTCCGCCACCACTAGGGAGTGTCTGCTGGAGGAAGAATCTGATGATGAAGAAAGTGTTCTGGTTTCCCCCATGGCACTCCCCTCGCCCTCCGGGCCACTGGGTCCCTCTGTGTCACTGTATTTTGACCTGAGGTACTGTGGCCAGATACTTCTCCACTCATCTGTGCCCTGTCTCCTTTGCTTGCTGGTGCTGATGCTGCAAATACAGAGAGAAATAGGGTCATCACATGTCCATGATCAAACTTGACCAACAGCTTTGATCAGAAAACATTACCTGGATTTCAAGTAGGCCTCAGCAACAGACTCCACCTAACTGGCCCACACATGTACCACACCATACGCATTCATGCCATTTGAACTATTAACAGTTGCCCACAGGTAAATCAGGATCTCAGACAACTGCAATTGTATGGCTGAAGTTGTGGAATCACAGTAACCTTTCAACAAGTTGGGGACACCCTCAAACCTTTGCCCAGTGGGGTAGACACCAGTAACCTATTGGCATACAATAGTAGGCAAATGCTAAAAGAAATCCCACAGATCCCAACACAAGGTCTTGCACACATTAATTTGTCACATACATAGTTACCCTACACTGTGAAATGAAGATACAAAACCATGCCATGTTGTTGACAAAAGTACAATAGCCTGGAGAATGAGACATGGAAATACCCATGTCCACTGAAATCATATCAACAATGCACACTTTACCAAGTGATATTTGTCCCAACAGGGTCATGGAGGAAGTATAAATGTTGCTCTGAGACGCCACACATGTGGCATGGAAATGGACTCTGTAAGCATCATGTGTCATATGTCAGGGAGAGATTACTCCAAAATCTACAACACAATGAATCAGCAAGTCCCAGGCTAATCACTACTAATGTCTGGCACCCCTTACAATTATATACTCTGAGTACATCAGTAGACACCATTTGTCCCTTGGATGTTAGAGAGGCCGTGGGATTTGTAAGCACTTGTTGAAGGCACTCAAAATGTTGCCCAATTGTAAGGTAGATCATTGTCTCCACTATGGTCATGCAGACCCAGATGTCTGTGGATGAATAGTAGTACCCAACCACGTGTGATTCCAACATAACTGCAAGTCACTCCATGATGTTGGCCGACAGTCAGGACACAAACTTTAACTATTAAGCATGTGCAGTGCGCTTTTCCACATGGTGCCACATCAAGGGCAGAGATAGTCACATTGTGACTCTAAACTCTTGGCCTACCTGTCATGTCCCTCATTGCCACTGCAGTTGTACATGCCAAATGACATGCTATGACTGGTAAGGGTATGTGTCACAGAACAAACATTGGTGACATACTCCTGTCTGTGACACAACATGAAATGTACCACCATTGCAAATGTAGTGTTCCACAAACAGTTTGCCATGCACAGATATTTGAAGGAATACCAACATCATCCCATCAACATAGATAGACCATGCATGAGACAGCAGCGTACACATTTTTTAGAAAATAGAAAGGGACACATGCTGACATGTAGACACAAGGAATGTTGGCAACAGTGATTGCAAGGAAAGCATGCCAATGGACATTCCTCACTCACTAAGGGAATGTAGTGACCTAAAGCTGCAACCGCAGAACAATGTAAGACCTGTCACATGTATGTTGGACATTTTCACTTTACAGATTACAGTGAGGCAGCTGCATCCCACATACTGTGATGACAACTCGCCTCTGGCGAGCACATGCCTATATACACATTTACCCAGACACATGGCTGAGGACATTGTTCTATCACTTACTTACCCTTGGCTTGTAACATTTACAAGTGGTAGTCTATTGCATAGAAATTACACACACTACAAGAACAAACAGTAGTTTTATGATCAATGTACCAAGCCATATGTCATCCCTGGAGAACAACTGGTTTGTGGATTCTACCCAGTTATGTCCTAGATCCCTGGATCAATATGCAAGGTACATCAGAATGCACCACATGACATTTCTACACAAACAATCACTCATTTACTGTGTAACACATGGCTCATCCCAAATAGCCAGGGGGAGATACAAGGACCAAACTCATTCACTTGGCAATGTAACAGGCAGAATATGTCCTGTACTCACCCCAAGGTGGTTACTGTGCTGCCCTCAAACGCCCATCAAGCTCTGGATAGGTCACCACCAGAATGTGGATCATTTGGGGGGTAATGGTTTGATGGGCACCCTGCCCATTTTCGGAGGATAGCCCCAGCTGGGCTCTCCAATTTCTCAGGCCTAGGGTCTTAAGTCCTCCCACCTTTTCCTGCAGTGGGTACTCCACTGCCTGTGGATGCTCAGGGTCTGCACTTTCTTGGTGATGGCACTGCGTAAACCCTTTTTTGTGATTGGCATTGACCAGCATGGATACAAAAGACAAATCAAGAGAGCATGATCACAAGTTTCCTCACAAATGGTTGAGTCACATACATGCCAGAAACATCAAGCTAGGATTTCCCTATTTGTCAATACTCCCCAAGTGTGACACATACAAGCCAATAAATACAGGGACATGACTACAGACATATCAGTCTCCATCTGCAGACTAACACACTACCCTGCTCACAGCCTACAATTTCTCAGCAAGCTTACTGACATCATGTAGCCCATGCTCTAGCATCTTGATTATGATGTAAGCCACTTTGAAACACATCACACCTTTGTGACTTCTGAAGAGCAAACTCCTTAGGCATGAATGGACCAACACATCCACACTCTGTGAGATTGGATCTCTGCATACAGTCCCTACAGCCAACCTCCAGAGAACAAACTCAAACATTATACATGGGTAACAATGAAGGGACTGGCATGGTGGGCACAGAAAGTGACCTCCCTGTCCATGTGTGGACATGTGCCATAACAATTGCACACTCATGCCACTTCAGGGGGTGGTATTCTGTGGTATGTATCTGTACCACATAATAGTCCTTTGGATATATGTGTCCATCCTACAGAGATTACAGAGATGGCATTCAACAAACAATGGCATGCGTTGTAGAGCTTTTGCTATGCGACTAAGCTACTGAGCCACATATCATGGCCTGCCTGGAATCAACACACTGTCTGCACTGTGGGACTGTCACTCATGCAATAAGCCTACACAGGACAAGTATAACCTGTGCGAAGATGACAACAAGGCTGTGGGAGTAAGGGACCTGTCATGAGTCAAATACACACATTGACAATGATGCCAAGTGCACATATGGCTTAGATCAATATCTTAACTCTGTACCCATTCCTAATCTAATCAAATAAATGAGTCATTCTGGGCAGGATTTGCCACCAGACCCTCGTTTTTGCCACATGAGAGTATCTGCTGGGGTGCAGGGAGTGGGCACAGTGTCACAGTTGCATAGCCACAGTGACCCTATCCCAGCCTACACCAGGACTCATACTGGGAGATACATTTGACAGGCCCTGGTCTCTGCAGGCTGGGCAGAGAGAACCTATGTGACTCTCCATTTCAATCACTTCCATGCATGACAGTGTATCAAGTAGACAACAGCAATTTGGCATGTTGTTGGTATGGCCACCTGAAGGGCAGAGTGACTCATGATATGACTTCCAAGCAACAGTTTAGCAATGGCAGATGTGTTAATGAATCTCTGTGGCACCATGTACATGGCTCACATTACTCACAAATAACTCATACAACATGCATAGTCAGCTCATGCTGTCATGCACATACATGTTGTCTGACATGTACAACAATCAAGAATAAAAACATGTCAGTGGATGGCAGTAATGTTTCCACACCTAGTTATGTACATCCAAAACAAGGAGGATCTTGAAACCCCAAAAAGCCACACAACACAATGTGAATGAACTTTGCGTATGGACTGGCCACCAATACCTGCACATCGTCCATCTCATTGATGCCACATGGACTGCAACAATAGGCACATGAGTAGTCAATCTGGCACCCATGGCCACATTCTGGCCTGTGAGGATGGAAAGGATGGTGAAGTACAGAGTAAACTATGCACATGAAATGCTTACCTGCTCCTCTGGTGCACCACACCGCTGTCCATACAGGGGAAGGAACTCTCCACCTCCTCTAGAAAGAAGGCAGGGGCCCTATCACCTGCTGGATTTGGCATGATTACTCCCATAGATAGTTCACAACAGTTCAGGTAGTGGAGGTCTTGCTGGCAGCAGTGTTAGCAGTCAAGTGAATGAATCTGCGAAACATGGCAGTCACGTTCACCACTTACGCTGTTGTCACCGCCGGCGGACACAGCCACTGGCTAAGACCACCACTTGCAGCAAAATTAGCCTATGGCTGGTTCTGACACAGATGCAACTGCCTACCACCTCGACGACTTCTGCCAGCGGTCACAGGCATTTCCCATTGTCCAGTAGAGTAGGTCAGGCAGCTGCCATTTTGGCAGCATGAAATGCTGTACTGAACTATCTGCACTAGTTCACACCATAAAAACATGTGATATAAGCTCACATACAACCATATATTGTATTGTCAAGTGGATCCTTCTCATCAAACAACATTTTAGTATGTTGCAGGGCACAGATGGTATTAAACAGCAGTGCACAGAACACCCCCACCAACATTCTTTTTTTAACTTGGAGGAGGCAGTCACATTCCAAGGCACAATTGTGTCACACAAAGTCCTAGTTTGGTCAAATACCATGTTATGGACACATGTGTGAAAAAACATGTGGGACACATGTGACTCTTGTGTAGTTGACAACTGGAATGTGTAATTGGTGCCATGTCTCGGCAGTCTAAAATGCGGTCACATAATAAAATTGGCATGCATCTTGTATGTTGATGTGAACACTCTGAATAATGTTACAAAACATGTAGTGTCACACACAGGTACCCAGGGAAAGGGAGAAGGCATCAACCTCTTGTCTACCATCCACTGCTAGGCCTACAGACCACGGAGCATCACCACATAATAATGATGTGCCGTCTGGATAGGCGAACAAGGGTGGACTTGTGTCGTCAGTTGGAACCAGACCTGATTCCAGCTATTTGTTATTCAACTAGCTTACCAGTCAAGTCTGTGCTGCATTTCCTGGCCACAGGGTCCTTCCAACTTACAGTGGCATGTCAGCTGGTATGTCCCAACCTATGTTCAGTCTGGTGCTGAGTCATGTCCTCTCTGCAATGTTGAAACACCTTAACACCTATATTCAGTTTCCTGACATGAGGACTTAGACTATGTGAAGACTGACATTTATGGTAATGTAGGTCACAGAATGTGGTTATAGGGGAGCTGTGCCAACACAGCATCTTTATGGAAGGTAAGAAATACCCATTAGATTTGTTGGATGGGCCACTTGCATCATGTGTGGCATCATATGGGCATGATACATGTAGTCATAGATTGCAAACAGAGAATTTTTTTTTTACATTGGCTAAACACTTTTTGCATGGCCGATATGTAGCTGTTGATGTGTCTCATCAATGAAGGTCATAGTGCCTGTGTCACAAAACTAACATATGTGTGTGTCATACCACCAGATGCATGGTAACTGGATCATGATGGGCCTGTGATCAGGGACACTTGCACTGCCATCTGTTTGTATCTTGGATTATGTGGTGTTGGAAAACTTTGGTGTGGAATGTGATAAGGCTGAAGCTGGTGACATTATACACTTCCCTATTTGCCTATTCTATGGTTCAATGTCTGGCAAATCCCTTTCCTCCGTGGACTTGGGGGCTGTCCCTTGGCATATGTACAATGACTGAGTATGAGTTACACAATCTTGTTTCTAAAAGTCCAGAAATGTGTTGTTGTGTAATTATTTGGGTCCTGAGCTGGACACTGTGTACCTGTGACATATCACTCTTTGCACAAGTAGCGTGTGCCCTCATCATATGGTCCACGTGGTTTACATCTCTACTAGCAATTTGTGGAAATTAGGCAAGCAGACAACAAGTTTGTGATGGGTGACTTTATTACAATGCTAGTGCCAAACAGAAATTGTGGACAGACATGAACTTAAAAGTAAAATGTAGGGTGAATGAAATCAATTGAGTAGATGCCACACCATTGGGAGCCCAAAGTCCAGAGTACTCCTCCCTTTGGAACAGGTAGGTGGTTCAGGAAAAGTCAAAGGAGTGAATGTGTTGCACACAAAAGAGGTCCCTTAGGAGGAGGTCAGTTGCTGGCAGTGGTGGAACTCTTACCATCTGCACCTCCTGGATTCTTTGCTGGACGTCCCCACTTGCAGGAGATCTCCAGCTACAGAGGCAATGGTGTATGGGTCTGGTCTGGCAGGGCCTCCATTCCCGTAACTGGCACTGATATCAGTGGTCCTGTTGTTGCTGCGCCAAAGTAAGGGGTGGAGTGACATTGAATATCCCTGCCCAGTGGTGTTGATATCCCTCAACACCCCTGTTAGGGAGGCCATCTTGGTGTTTTGAGCCTTTCACTGCTCATGTCCTGATGGATGTCCCTCTGTAGCTGCTTGATTTCCCAGAGTCCATTCAGTCCCTGGCCCATCTCACCTTGGGACTCTTGATAGCCCCCCAAGATGTGGCTGATGGAGTCCTGTCTGATGGCAGCCGCAGTGGCTTCATCCCGCTGGTCCGCATCATCCCTCCCATACATACCACTCTCACTGACCTGTACCCTTGCAAAAGGTTGCCCTCTCCCACTTACTCCTGGACCCTCATTGTCTGAAGTGTTGCACCGCAACTAAGGATCCAAAACTGGGGGGGCATGAGATTGTTGGCAATGTGTTTGGTACACAGGTTGGGGGATGAATGGCTACCTGAGATGTTGACGCAACTGGACTGGGAGGTATTGATGTGGGCATAGTGAGACTCACTGTAGCAGTCTGACTGGGTTGCCCAAATGAGCCAGGGGCATCCTCCACATCCAGCAGTCCAGGAGTGCTGTCGTCACTGAGGGCTTCATCTGGGGGGAGGTGGCAGTCTCCTCAGTGCCCTCTTTGTGGCCAGTGGCAGGTCGACCTGTTGATGTGAAATGTACACTGTTACTGTTTGTATTGTGACATCTACCTGCAACAGTGTAGTGTTACAGTAAGCTGAGAACTTCTTCAAAGTTAAGTTGCAGTTGATCCAGTTGTGCCAAGTGACCATAGTATTGGGTGTGTTGACTATACATGTGTGACATTTGCCAAGTCGTTTTGACCCAAGCAGTTGATGTGATGTGCAGCTCATTTGCACTTTGGAGGATGGCCTGAAAATGACATCTTCCCACTAGTGCAGGCAAGAGAGTGACTGTGCAGGATATGGATCTGGCCATTTTGTGGCCTAGTTGATTGAGATGCAGGCAGAGGTAGTAGTTTGTTATATATATATGTGATTGAAGTGATCATGTGGTAAGTGCAGGGTGAATATGTCTCCTGCCATTACCATTCTGGTGATGCAGCTCCTGCACAGACTGGATAGGATGGCCACATCCATCGGCAGGCTGGCTATGAACACCACAGGCCTGTCGAAGAGGACAGTTGGCCTCCAGCTGACGGTCCCTGCACCGCCCACCCTCGGCCTGGGCCAGTAGTCCTGCCGCAAGATCCCTCATGGCCAGGGCAAGGTCCCCAGTGTTTGTGGCTATTGTGTCGATTCTTGAGTTAAGTTGCTGCATGCTGGTCTCATTGTTGCGGACAAAGCGGTGCAGCACACCACTAATCCTCCCTAAAATGTTGTTTTGTAGGCGCTGACCATGCAGCAGCTGTGCCTCACTGTGGCTGGGAGGTTGATGGCCGTACGCAGCCTGCAGCCCTGATCTTCTGGACCTGCGTTGCCTACGCAGCGGTGGCTGCCCTGTGTTTTCCACTGTCTCACTCCTGCCTGTTGCTGGCACAGCCTCCTGGGACACAGGTGCAGCAGGTGTGGATATTGTAGGGATAATGTTGGCCATGCAGGTGGGAGTGCTGGCGGGTCCTGAGCTGTCCTCATGGGGCTGGCTGCAGTGAGTTGTGGTGGTGTCTTGTGGGAGACCTGTGGGACATGGGGAACAGACTGTCAGTGTCTCCTATCTGTTGCACACTTCCAAATAAACATTTGCCTATGAACTGCCTACTTGACTACATTTCCCATAATGCATCATTCTGGTGTTTGCTACCCTGAAATGGAGCTATCTTGGTTGAGCATGTCCCTGTCTACATGGTGGGTGGGGGTATGGCATTGATAGGGGTACAGGCATGTCACATGGTACTCACCGGTTGATGTGGTGGGCTCTGAGGTGTCCAGGTCCCCAAATCCGGATACTGCCTCCTGCTCCAGGGTTTCCTCTACCCTTTCTTCCAGGGGTGTGGGTGGTGGTACTGACGAAGGTCCCCCTCCTGTGCCTCTCATCTCCCGGAGCCTTTCAGCCACCCTCTCCTTGGTCCGGGAGCGGAGGTCATACCACCTTTTTTTAATTTAATCTATACACCTGTGGCTCACCCCCAGGGAGTTAATTTTATCCTGGATGTCCTGCCACAGCTGTCGTTTGGTGGCTTCAGGCACATTGAGGGCTGCCCTCCCAAATAATTCGTCATAGTGCTGACAGCATTCATCTGTCAGCACCTCCAGCTCCCTCTCTGAGAACTTCAGTTTTCTTTTCCTTGGAGTTCCTTCCATTGCAGCTGCTGTTTCTCCTGTGTGCAGTTCAGCAGTTAAAAAGGGTGTGGTCCTCCCTCCTCCCAGGTGTATTTGTAAACTTCCTGGCTGTGATGTCATCATCATGTGCCAGGAAGTGTTTCCAGAGTGTTCTAGAGTGGTTTCTGGAGTGTTCTGCAGCACCTGTAAGCAATTAACAAGCTAATCGCAATTTGCGACACACACTCGCAAATTGCGAGTTCGTTTTTTGCGCAGTCGCAAAAAGCGACCTCGCAATCGGCGGACTCGCTCACTGCGTTGCGACTCCGGGTGCGAGTCGCTATTTCAGCACTGTTATTTTACCTGCTTTTGCGATTTGCGAGTCGCATCAACTCGCAAATTGCGAGTCGCAAATTTTTTGTTTGCTACATCTGGCCCCTAGTCTTCTCTGTTTTAGCACATTTATTTTATTATTTCTTCCAAGATGGCTGATATGTTTATAGTTAGGAAGACGTTTCAATTGTATGTTATCAGTAAAAATCTGTGAAGACGTCAGTATCAGCGTCAAAAATAAGTGATATATGTAAGTATTCACATCATGTACTTTCCCACTTACGTGTGACAGTCACATAATGTACTTTTTCAGGGAATTGTTAATATAATTGCCGCCCCAAGCATGCCTTTTTATCTATTGTTTGGGAACATACCTGCGTCATGGGTCCTACAAGATCTGTATAAATACATCTCACACAGATAGGGTTGTCCGATGGATTCCTACCAGATGCCATCAAAGCTATTTATGATACACGTCACCTTGATGCAGACCCAGCTTTCATGTACCCACGGAGTCTAATCTAGAGACCTCATTCCAAGGTAACAAGGTTTGGGGGGCTCTTCTCATGGACATGGTTTTGGCAGATTAGGTTTAACACCTCTCTCTTTAAGTTACAGATTTGGTTCATCATGCTAGGCTATTAGAGCCTCTTTCACATCTATTTTGCATCTCATGTTATTGAAAGATGGTAGGCGTCTTTATATTCATGACTCTTGTTTTTATGATTCTGTTTCTTGCTTTGTTCATTATCCTAATCATTGCAGCCCATGCATTTTACAGTAGATTGCAGTCTTGTTAATTAAACCTATTGAAACCTTTACTGCATCTCTTTCATTGCATGTGTGTGACTGAGACTTGTTGCTCATGTGAGAAAAGGGTAATCTCCATTTAACAACGACTCCCCTGAGATGTCACACTCTTGAGTCGATGTGTAAAGGCTGCCACAAACCACCTTTTACTGTTTGGGTTTTTGGTGAGGTACTGCTTGTGAGCCGGGAGGTTTGGGCTGACAGTTGCGACTTGTTGTAGGATTGGTCTAGTCAACTACAAACAAAAGTACTGTCATCCCAAAACCAGCAGCCTTGCCTAAAGCAAGAGTCCAACTACGACAAGAGTGCTGCTAGTGTCATAGGGTGCTCCATATAGGGTCTGCCCTCTCTCTAAACCTGGGAAATGTACCTTGCTTCATTTTTTGCTTATATGTGTGTGTGTGTGTGTATATATATATATATATGTGTATATTTCAATAAAACATATGTTTATATATATATATATATATATATATATATCTACATATAGGTGGTCATTCCAACCTTGGCGGTAAAAGCTGCTTACCGCTGTCAGAAGACCGCCAACATACCGCCGCGGCCGCGGTAAACCGCCACGGTCATTCTGACCCACGACAGGCAAACTGCCAAAATACAGATATCCACAAAAGTCCGCAACACCAAAGTGCAGCGAGAAACTGGCGATGACCAAACATCCACCGTCACGCCAACAGAAATACGCCCACACTATCACGACACACGAATCCACGAGGCGGTATTTCAACTGCGGTATACCATTGGCGGTACACACCGGTGCGCTCAAAATACACACACACTTACAAAACACAGCCACATTGGACAATTACAAATACACACACCTGATACACATACACACACCACTCCCACACACCCAACACAATATAAAACACACACCCACATCACCCTCAAACCCCCACTCCTACAGAATCGGGACCACGCACTGAGAAAAAGAGAACTAAGCACCCAGACGCGCATTTTTTTCTTTCACCCAGCAATATTTCCACGCACTTCACACAACACACCAATACACATCACCACACAATCCACCCCACACATCACCCACACCACCCCATGGCACCACAAAGAAACCACAGGTTCTCGGAGGATGAACTCAGGGCCATGGTGGAGGAAATTGTACGGGTAGAGCCACAGCTCTTCGGAACACAGGTGCAGCACACCACCATTGCCAGGAAGATGGAGCTATGGAGCAGAATAGTCGATAGGGTCAACGCTGTGGGACAGCACCCAAGAAATAGGGACGACATCAGGAAGCGGTGGAACGACCTACGGGGGAAGGTGCGTTCAATGGTATCCAAGCACAACATCGCGGTGCAGCGGACTGGCGGCGGACCCCCACCTCCTCCCCCAGAATTTACAACATGGGAGGAGCAGGTCTTGGCAATCCTGCATCCTGAGGGCCTCGTAGGAGTATCTGGAGGAATGGACTCTGGTAAGTCTCATCTTCACTACTTCATCCCCCCACCCCACCAGCATGCCAACTCATACTCCCACCCTCACCCTCACCCCCATCACATCCAGCTCCTTGCAAATGTCTCCCCATCACAGCCCACCCATCCCAACCCCAAGCCCTGCATGCGACCACAAAGCATGGACACCCATCAACAAAGCATGCCCACTGCACATACCCATCCCCCCCCAAACCACCATTACAAAAGCCGCCACACGGAAATGCCAGCACTGGGGAACACGGGCACCCACCCATTACACGCTATGGCACACACAAATGCAATAACCATACTTTTATACCCCTGCAGGACCCGAACGCCACGTCACCGCCCAGGAGGGTCCACAAATGTCCACTCCACCCCCAGAAGAGGCCCACAGTGAGGACAGCAGCTCTGTCGACCTGGATCTAGATGACCAGCCCGGCCCATCGGGGACCTCTGGACAGTCGGTTCCCCTCAGACAGCCACAGCCCATAGGAGACCTTCCCCACTCTGGGAACACCAGCACAGCACCCACCCAGCGGGCCCATACCTCTGTCCCCAGGACACGTCAATCAGCGGTGTGTCCACCACTACAGGGCACCCAGGTTAACCCACCACCCCAACAACAACAGGGACCTGGGGGCAGTGGTAGTGGGCACACGGTCCAGGGGACAGAGGCCCAGGGAAACAGGGGAACTGGGAGGGCTGCTGTGCGACAAGGGGGGACAGGCCCAGGGAACCCACTCTCACGAGGCCCTCTCCTCCATCATGGGAGCATACCACCACTCCCAGGAGACGATGGCGACGGTCCTGTCCAGGTTTCAGGAGATCCAGCTTCTGCAGGAGGAACAGTATTTGGGGTTCAGGGAGGAACTACGAAACATCAGTTCCGCCCTGGCCACCATTGTAGGGGCTCTGAATCAGGTAGTCACCACATTGCGGAACGCTGTGGCACCACAAAGGGCCCCTGACACTAGCATGGACCAAGAACTGCCTACCACCTCTGCCGGCTCTAGTGGACAGGAGGCCCTGCCACAGGACCAACAGGCCACCAGCACCCCACCCCCTGCAGAAGGAGAACCACCCCGCAAGCGGGCCCTGAGATCCAGGAAGAAGACAGAGTAAGATGCCAAGACCCCCGCATGGAAAGGATACCTCCCTGATTGTCATCCCACTGTCCCACATTGACACCCTGTCCATCCTTATACTGCCCATGCTCCACTTTCCACAGGCATTTGGACAATGCACCTGTGATACTAATAGTCTGGACTCTGCCATGGACAATCCTCCACCATCACCCCTCACCGATTTACAATCACCCACCAATATAGAGCACTGAAATAAACACAGTTATTACACAAAACAATCAGGAGTCTGGCTGTGAGTTTGTACAAATGTATTAGACATTACCGTGCCAAAAATGCATATTTACATTGTGATGCCAACATACCACTGTCACACAGCTGTAGTCCATGGGGGAACAAAGCAGATGTCACGCAGTGGGGCCCACATCTCTGAAATTGGAAGGGAAAGTCACAACTCAGTTACCATACACTGGTGGAAAAGGTCAGACAGTAGAGAGGTAGTAGGGGTTAAGTATATGTAATATGCCGGGTTGGAATCTTACCTGTGTGTCATTGAAAATACTGCTGTATTACTGCGTTCCTGTTGTCTATGTCGTCCTCTTCGGCTTCCTCGTCTTCACTCTCCACAGGCTCCACAGCTGCTACAACACCACTATCTGGACCATCCTCCTGCAGAAAAGGCACCTGGCGTCGCAAAGCCAGGTTGTGAAGCATACAGCAGGCCACGATGATCTGGCACACCTTCTTTGGTGAGTACAATAGGGATCCACCTGTCATATGGAGGCACCTGAACCTGGCCTTCAGGAGGCCGAAGGTCCGCTCGATCACCCTCCTAGTTCTCCCATGGGCCTCATTGTACCGTTCCTCTGCCCTTGTCCTGGGATTCCTCACTGGGGTCAGTAGCCATGACAGGTTGGGGTAACCAGAGTCACCAATTAGCCGCACACGTTGCCTCTGGAGTTGACCCATCACGTAAGGGATGCTGCTATTCCGTATGATGTACGCGTCATGCACTGAGCCAGGGAACTTAGCATTAACATGGGAGATGTACTGGTCTGCCAAACACACCATCTGTACATTCATAGAATGATAACTCTTCCTGTTCCTGTACACTTGTTCACTCCTGCTGGGGGGTACTAAAGCCACATGGGTCCCATCAAGGGCACCTATGATGTTGGGGATATGTCCAAGGGCATAGAAATCACCCTTCACTGTAGGGAAATCCCCCACCTCAGGGAAAACGATGTAGCTCTGCATGTGTTTCAGCAGGGCAGACAACACTCTGGACAACACCTTGGAAAACATAGGCTGGGACATCCCTGATGAAATGGCCACTGTTGTTTGAAATGACCCACTTGCAAAGAAATGGAGTACTGACAGCACCTGCACTAGAGGGGGGATCCCTGTGGGTTGGCGGATTGGTGACATCAGGTCTGGCTCCAGCTGGGCACACAGTTCATGAATAGTGGCTCGGTCAAGCCTGTATGTCAGTATGACATGTCTTTCCTCCATTGTCGACAGGTCTACCAGCGGTCTGTACACGGGAAGATTCCTCCATCTCCTCGCATGTCCCAGCGGACGGTGCCTATGAAGGACAACAGCGAGCACAGAGTCAATCAACCCACAGGTACGTAACCACAGCTTGCACAAAACACGATTCCCAATGCATTGAATGGCTTGTATGAGTGTTGATGCAATGCCTAGGTATGTGTGACGCAGTAAAAAGTAAGCCATGTGGGCCCTTGAAATGGCGGCTGCCTGACCTGTGAAGTGCGACAATGGGATGTGAGGTAAATGCGCTTGCGTGGCACACCATGGCGGTAAGCAGCATTGGTTAACATTGAACCCTATGGGTCTCAGGAGCCAATGACGATGTGCGCCGGCGGTCGCGGAACGCACCGCCGCGGTACGCACCGCCGCGGGCGTGACCGCCATTTTCTATCGGCTTAATCACTCGATACCTGATCTTCGACAGGAGAGGACCTACACTGCAAGTGCTGCTGTGACCTCGGTCTGGAAGAGACAATGGCTCATGCGACTGGGGAAAGGGCCCCTGCCTTCAATGCTCAGGAATTGGAGAAACTCGTGGATGCGGTCATCCCCCAGTATGCGCTACTCTACGGTCCTCCATACCAACAGGTAAGTACACTGGGGCCATGCTTAGTGGCCAATGCCTGTGTTGAGTGGGGTGGATGAAAGATGGTGGGGAGGGGAGCGATTGAGGGATGCATCAAACGACGGATGAGAGCATGCGGCACATGGCAAGGGTAGGGATGGGGGGCCACTCACATTGAGGGTGCAGAAGGTGATGACTCTTTTTCTCCCCCTGTACATTTCACATAGGTCAGCGCCCACCAGAAGATTGATATTTGGCGTGCCATCACCAAGGACGTCCGGACCCTGGGGGTCCACCTCAGACGGGGCACCCACTGCCGGAAGAGATGGGAGGACATCCGCCGCTGGATCAGGAAGACGGCGGAGGCTCAGCTGGGGATGGCCTCCCAACGTGGGAGGGGGGCCAGTCGGACTTTGACCCCCCTGATGTTCCGGATCCTGGCGGTGGCCTACCCCGATTTGGATGGGCACGTGAGGACATCACAGCAGACACAAGGGGGTGAGTACACTCTTATTCTGGTGACTTTGCGCGTAGTGAAGGTGTCTGGGTGGGGGAGGAGGGCTGTGGGTATCCCTAGGCCAGGGCGATTTCTGTAGGCTAGGCCCCTCCGTAAGGCATGGCCCTGTGCCCCCCCCCCACCTCTGTAGGGTGCCAAGTACAGCTATTCATGGCCATGTGTCATCTATGTGTGCAGATGTCATCCATAGGCTTGTAGGCCATGTCCCACGGATTGAGTAGTCGACCCCAAGTGCGCGGCGTAGTGCAGGGGGCTTCTGTGTCTGTCCTGTCCGCCAACGGTGTCGCCAATGCATGCACTCAACATGTCTTTATTTTCTCCCCCCCCCCCTTTTTTTGTGGTTTTCCTGTTCATGTGTGCATTAGCATCATCAGGTGGAGGAGAAGTGGCATCGGAGCACGAGGGAGCTGCATCCCACATGGCCATGGAGGGCCATGCAATGTATTCCGATTTCACCAGTGGGATGGAGGGCGAGGGGAGCTCCACAGCGGGGACTCGGGCAGACATAAGTGACACGGACTCGTCCTCTGAAGGGAGCTCCCTTGTGGTGGCGGCAACATCTGTGCCCCCAGCAACAACAGGTACAGCCGCCACCCAGCGCACCAGCACCGCCCTCCCAGCAGCCCCTCAGCGTTTGCCCCGTGCCCGCTCACCCAGGAAGGTGGGCATCTCCTTCGCCCCAGGCACCTCAGGCCCTGTCCCAGTCACCCCTGCTGCCCTCAGTGAGGAGATCATTGACCTCCTGAGGACGCTCACTGTTGGGCAGTCTACCATATTGAATGCCATCCAGGGTGTCGAAAGAGAGGTGCACCAGAGTAATGCATACCTGGAGGGCATTCATTCTGGTCAGGCTGCCCTTCAGCGATCGTTCAACACTCTGGCCTCAGCACTGATGGCAGCCATTGTCCCTGTCTCTAGCCTCCCCCCTCCAACTTCCTCCACCCAGACCCTATCACCTGTACCTCTGCCTATCCCAGACACACCATCAGACCAGCCTGCACACACCTCAACACCCAGGGAAGCTCAGGCAGACATAAGCACCACACATCACACAGGCATTCACACAAGCAACATCCACATACAGACATACCAACACCCACTGCCTCCACTGTCTCCCCCCCTTGTCTCCCTCCTCCCTTCCTGTCACATCTCCACTCACACCTGCATGCACTACATCTTCAGCCACTACGTCCCTCAGCAGCACACACACCAGCACCCCCCACACACATGCAGTCACCACCCCCACTACCATTTACATGTCCCCTGTGTCCTCTCCCAGTGTGTCTGTGACCCCCTCTTCCAAGATACACAAACGCAGGCAGCCACCCACCCAACAGCCATCCACCTCACGACAGCCTCCAGCCCAAGCACCTGCACCCAAAGACACCAGACTTCAAACTCCTACAACCACATCCTCTTCCTCCACTCCCATACCCACTACACCTACCCCTCCCATTGCTCCTAAAAAGCTTTTCCTGTCCAAACTTAACCTCTTTCCACCAACTCCCCCACCCCGTCCATGTCATAGGACTCCAGTCAGCACCTCAGCCACCACAAAACCGGGCCCTGTCATGACAGTCTGCCATGGACTATGGAGTCCCCCACCCTCCAGGGCAGCCAGTTCAGTACGGAGCCAAGGCACGGGCAGCCCACCCCAGGAGAAACAATCAAAGGTAGGCAGTGGCCGGCGCGAGAGGGTGAAGACACCAGGCACAAAAACCCCTACCATGGCTCCGGCAGGTGTGGAGACAGCTGTCACACCGCCCAAGGTGGGGAAGGGCCACAGGCGAACAGGGAAGGCTGGGAAGGGCAGCACGCCCGACAAGACCGCCATCAGCCCAGCTGGCCAGGAGGGCCCCGCCAGCCCCATCCCAGGTGGGCAGGAGGCCACCAACATGCCCAGCACTTCAGACCAGAAGGGCCCCGCCAGCCACAGGACAGATGGGCAGGAAGGCACCGCCAGCCACAGGACAGGTGGCAAATGAGCTCCACGCCATGGCCAAATCTGCTGAACTGGGCTCTTCATCTCAAGCACCGCTAAACTGGGCCCCGCCGTCTCAAGCACCGCTGAACTGGGCCCTTCATCTCAAGCACCGCTGAACTGGGCACCGCCGTCTCAAGCACCGCTGAACTGGGCCCTTCATCTCAAGCACCGCTGAACTGGGCCCTTCATCTCAAGCACTGCTGAACTGGGCCCTTCATCTCAAGCACTGCTGAACTGGGCACCGCCGTCTGAAGCACCGCTGAACTGGGCCCTTCATGTCAAGCACCGCTGAACTGGGCCCTTCATCTCAAGCACCGCTGAACTGGGCACCGCCGTCTTAAGCACCGCTGAACTGGGCACCGCCGTCTCAAGCACCGCTGAACTGGGCACCGCCGTCTCAAGCACCGCTGAACTGGGCACCGCCGTCTCAAGCACCTCTGAACTGGGCCCTTCATCTCAAGCACCGCTGAACTGGGCCCTTCATCTCAAGCGCCGCTGAACTGGGCACCGCTGTCTCAAGCACCGCTGAACTGGGCACCGCCGTCTCAAGCACCGCTGAACTGGGCACCGCCTTCTCAAGCACCGCTGAACTGGGCACCGCCGTCTCAAGCACCGCTGAACTGGGCACCGCCGTCTCAAGCACCGCTGAAACATGAGCGCCAGGGGCTGGCCCGCATCTTAGTCGGGCAGGGCTGCACGAAGCAGTCTGGGCACCAGGCCCCACCCAGAACCAGTGGAGACTGTTATCCACTTGTGAGACTGTGGCTTTGCACTCGCCAGGATTGATCAGTGGGCAACCCACCCACTTGTGAAACTTGACAGACTGTGGCTTTGCACTCCCCAGGATATAACAGTGGGCAAGCCACCCACTGTGGAGACTTGAGAGACTGTGGTTTTGCACTCCCCAGGATGTAACAGTGGGCAACCCACTCACTGTCTGGACTTGAGAGACTGTGGCTTTGCACTCCCCAGGATTGCACAGTGGCCACGGAGGCCCCTCGTGGATCTGGCGTCGTGGACTCATCTGGCTGAGGTGCCCCCCCTTCCCTTCCCCCTGAGGTGCCTGTAGTTTTGCTATCTGATGCCCCTGTAGTGTTCTCTCCATTGGAGTCAGGTATCTTGTGTGGGCTTTGCCCATGTGATTTGGGCACAGTGGTCCACAGACAATACATGCTACAATGCTCGGACTTGTACATTTATGTATATAACAGTTTTTGATGTAGATTTATATTTTTAAGCCAGTAATACAATATATTCCTATGTTTAGAATCATTTCCTTTTTTGTTTGCATTCTTCCGGGGGGTTTGGGGGGGGTGTCACTCTGATGTGTTGATACGCATTGATGTGTGTGTTGTAGTGGGTGAGGGTGAGGGTGGGTGTGTCGCGTATGTGTGTACCCGTAATATTTTCTCCACCCCCCTCCCCTGTGTCGTAGGTGCAGTACTCACCGTTGTCTTCTGCGCCGGCGTTCGTGCTCCTGGTAGAGGAGTAGGAACACAATCGCTGGGAGTATGTGGAGTTCGGGTTTCATGCTGTCATTATTCCTCGTGGGCTGTATGGAGGTGAGTGTTTTCCCTTCGAAATGGCTGTTTCCGCCGTGTTTTTATCGGCGGGGCTACCACCCCGGAAAAGGTGGCGCATTGGTAGGTTGTGATACAGTGGGCGGTACAATGTCCCCCGCCTGTCTGTTGACGGTGACCGCTGCGCTGTTTGTTTGTGCCGCCGTGGCGGGCGGTGTGGTAATGTGGCGGTCTCTGTTGGCGGTTTCCGCCAGGGTCGGAATTCAATTTTTTTTCCCGCCAGCCTGTTTGCGATTTGGCCGCTGGTTTAACACCGACCGCCAGGGTTGGAATGACCACCATAATGTATACTGTAAAATAATTCAAATGTTCTTTTATTTAAACAAGAGAAAATAGTAAACATGCCACTGTAGTCCCCAAATATGTATGCAGCTCAATCTTTCTAATAATAATGTACCCACTCATCTCTCCAAGAGAACAAATTAATGAGTCCCTATAGCCTTTAAAATAATTTAATACACAATTTTAAATTATTGTGTATAAAAATAACAATCTAAATGTATACTATATTGTGTTGATGTTAATTATTACAGTTAAAGAATTGTTTCCACCTATTCCATAAATAAATCACATAAACCCCAAAAATAATATATAAAAAGAAGCAATGTAAAATAGTAATTAAACATATAAAAACAATATTCTTATCACAATTTAGAAATAAGAATGTAATATTATATAATACCTTTTTTAAATAAAATCATCATTTATCCAGTCTCCCAATAAAGCCCCAAATGCTGAAAATATAATTTAAGAATTAGAAATCAATACCACATTGTATTCTTACATAAAATATTAGTAAACAATTTTTCAAACTCTGATGTTATTGCAAAAATAAAATAATATACCTTTGACATTTTCTCTCGCTATTTTTGTACTCACCATAATATAATGCTGTGGTCTGATTATCTTGTTGCAATTCATAAGCCATATCTGATCTACTTTCCAGCTTCCGCCATCTTCAAAACAAACTGCATCATCTTTAATCCCATCATGACTGGTGCCCCTGCCTACTGGCTGACCAGCTCACCATCTCCGGTGGTCTTGGTACATGAAGCACAGCCAAGCAATCATCAAGCAGGACACAAACAGGTACAAAGCAGAAAAAAAAAAACAACATGACTTTTCCGCTTGTAAACTTAGGGCCTTATTTAAGTAGCAGTTGCATCACTTTTGCATCATGCAATGGGGAGCAAGCATGATGCAACTACTAAATCTGATTTATTAAGCTACACAAGGCTGCCTTGTGTCGCTCTGAGTGACTTGATATATCCAGAGTAACACAAGGCAGCATGAATTACTGTGCTACTCTGCCTCAGAGGGGCACTACATGGGTGGTGTGTGGGTGTTCCCATGCAATACTGATAGAGTTCCACACATTCCCAGATTTACCATAAGTGGTTAACCTGGAACTGCGCCGTAACTGCTACTCAATCAATCAATCAATCAATCAGGGCCATCTGGGCGGAGTGGAGGGATCCTGCATTGTGTATGGCCTTGTGCGTGTGAGTGAGAAGCTTGAAGGTGATTCGCTTCCCGACTGGTAGCCAGTGGAGGGTCCTCAGGTGTTGGGAGATGTGTTCTTGGTGAGGGAGGTCCACTGTGAGTCTGGCAGCGGTGTTCTGGATGAGTTGAAGTTTTTTGATGTTCCTTGTTGAGGTGCCGGCGTAGAGGGCATTGCCATAGTCAAGCTTGCACGTGACTAAGGTGTGGGTGACTGTCCTGCGACAGTCTGCTGGGATCCATCTGACGATCTTCCGAAGTTTGCGGAGTGTGTGCCAGGAGGAGGAGGTGACAGAGTTTACCTGGCAGGTCATGGATAGGGAGGAGTCAAGGATGATTCCTAAGTTGCGGGCATGCTCGGTCAGCCCAGGGGGGACTCTGAGGGATGTGGGGCATCATGAGTCATCCCAAGCTGAGGTGGCATTTCCAAAGATGATGAGCTCCATCTTGACGGAGTTGAGCTTGATGCAGCTTTCTCTCATCCAGCTGGTGATGGCTTCCATTCCAGCGTGACAGTTCCTTTTGGCCGTGTCCGGGTCTTCAGTGAGGGAAATGATGAGTTGTGTGTCATCGCCATATGACATGATGTTAATACCATTTCTTCTGACGATGCTAGCAAGAGGGGCCTTGTGTACGTTAAACTGTGTGGGACTCAGTAAGGATCCTTGGGGGACCCTGTGGGCCTGGAAGTGTAGAGCGGGAGTCTGACCCGAGGCATCCTCCGAGAGAGGAAGGAGTGGATCCATTCCAGGGCTCTTCTGTGAATTCATATGTCATGGAGTCTGGTGCGCAGAGTGCTTTGGGAGTGCCCTAGTGTGGCTGTGGTCTAGGAGTAATCGGATGTCATCCGTGGCTGCCAGGAGTGCTGTCTCCATGCTACGATTGCTGCGGAAGCCGGACTGGGAGCTGTCCAGGGAGTTGTTGGCCTCAATGAAATTCCCTAGTTGTGCGTTGATTGCTTTCTCTAGTACTTTGGCGGGATAGGGTAGCAGTGAGATGGGACAGAAATTCTTTAGTTCTGATGGGTCGGCCAAACATTTCTGCAAGAGAGGGTATATTTTGGCATGTTTCCAGTCCTCAGGGAAGGTGCCTGTGCTGATGGAGCAGTTGACTGTGTTACAAAGCTCGGGGCGATGGATGCGCTGGCTCTGTTGTATATGTGGTGTGGGCAGGGCTCCGGAGTGGGTGCTGGTCATGAGGCTGACTGTTTCCTCTGTGGTAAACGTGGACCAGTCGTAGATGGTCTGGGCGGGTTCCGGGGGGGGGGGGGTCGCAGATTCTGGTGCCAGGTGACAGAAAGCTTTTGTGGATGTCCTGTATCTTGTGGTGGAAAAAGGAGGCAAGTTTGACGCAGAGGTCCTGATGACGTGGGGATGCTGGTGTTTTTGGAGGGGGAATCTGTGAACTTGTTGATGACTGAGAATAGTTACTTGAAATTGTGTGCGGAGGAGTTGATGTGCTCGTGGAGTGTGTCCTTCCTTTGCCTTCTTGATTTTTTGTCAGTGCGCGACAATTGCGGCTCTGGATGAGATGAGGTCTTTGCTGGATTGGCTGTTCCTCCGTTTTTTCTATAAACATCTGCAGGTACGCTTTGATTCTTGGAGTTCAATGGTGAACCAGCTGGCCTTCCGAGGTACACGTTTGGCCGATGTCAGCCGGAGAGGGGCTAGAGTGTTGGCACATTCGGTGATCTATGCGTTGAGGTCATGTGCTGCTGTGTTGGTATCGTCAGAGGGGGTAGGGAGGGATTTGGCGAGGGATGAGGTGAATTGGTCATTGGTGATTCTGCTTAATTTCCTATGGGGGGTCCTGGAGGTGCGGGTGCGGCTCCTGGGAGTGGTGATTGTGATGTGTATGCAGCGGTGGTCGGTCCAGTCTGGCTTGGAGATGGTCTCAATGGTGATACGGTCAGTTGAGGTGAAGATAGGGTCCAGTGTGTGTCCTGCGATGTGTGTGGGTGTGGGGACAAGGTGTCTGAGGCCAAGGGTGATGAGGTTGTTGAGTAGAGCAGTGGTGTTTGGGTTGGTGCGGTCCTTGAGGTGGAAGTTCAGGTCGCAGAGGAGGAGGTAGTTGACTGACGCCAGGGCCTGGGGCGTAGCGACATCTATGACATCGTCTATGAAAGCTGGGTGGGTGCCAGGTGGCCTGTACACCAGGGTGCCGCAGATGGAGTAGTTGTGGTTGCAGTGGACCAGGAAGTGAAGGTGTTCCATTGTGGTGCAGTGATCTTCTTGGACGGCATTGACACGTAGTGAGTGCTTGTGTACGATGGTGAGTCCTCTACCTGGGCGGGAGGGCTGGTCCCTCATTAGGATGTGTATCCATCGGGAATGGTGGTGGCGATGTCTGGACCTGAGGTGGGGTTGACCAGGGTCTCAGTGAGGAAGACGATGTCCGGTCGGGTGGTGTTGATCAGGTCCCAGAGTTCGGTGGTGTGCTTGTGAAGGAAGCAGATGTTCAGGAGCAGGCTGTTCATGGAGTTGTGGAGGTTGTTGGTATCCTTGTGTGCGGAGAGTACCTTCGGTTTGTTGAGGTTGGCCCTGAAGTGTAGTTCCTGCAGGTGAAAGGTCTATAGGTGTGATTTGGTGGAGGTGGTGCAGTAGTTTTTAGACATCCAGTGTTGAGGCAGAGGAGGGTCTCGGAGTTGTAACGGAGGCAGTAGAGGGGGTGGTTCGACAGAGAATCAGGGTTCCTGGCGCTGGGTGCGGTCCAGGTGCGGATGGGCACAGTTGGGCTTGCCTTTGGCACGCCAGTGGCATGCCACCGGTGTGGCCACCATTAAGAAGGGGAGGGGGCGAGGGGAGCAGTCAGCTGGGAGGCAGGTGGGCAGGAAAGGTGCTTCATGGGGGGAAGAGGCAGAGGAAGAGGGGAGAAAGGAAAAAACACTAGGGAAAAACGAGGGATGATTGAAGAAAAATGCAGAAAATGCAAGAGTGAAAGAGCGACAGAGAGAAGAAAAGAAAAGGAACATACTTACTTGTGATGGCCACTAGACCACCAGGGATGAGGCACAGGGATGAGCCTGCAGGTGGAGGAGGGCCTCAAACTGAGTGTCAGGAGACCCTCAGTTCGTCCCAGGCAAAAAGCAGAGGCAGCAGCAGCCAGAGGAGCTGGGGAGGGCAGCAGACGCTGACCAGGAGGTCGGTGCAGTTGCCCTCTCACAATGCTGCGGCCACCATTAAGAAGGGGAGGGGGTGTGGGCGGAGCAGTCAGATGGGTGGTGGGAGGGCAAGAAAGGTGCTTCACAGGGGAGAGGGAGAGAAGAGAAAGAAGGGAGAAAGGAAAAAGCACTAGGGAAAAACAAGGGTGTGATAGAGAGAAAGAAAGAAAAATAAAATATTTACGTGTGATGGCCACTAGACAACCAGAGATGAGGCACAGGGATGAGCCTATGGATGGAGGAGGGCCTCAAACTGAGAGTCAGGAGACTCTCAGTTCGTCCCAGGCAAGAGGCCGAAGCAGCAGCCAGAGGAGCTGGGGAGAGCAGCAGATGCTGACCCGGAGGTCAATGTAGTTTCCCTCTCACAGCGCTGTGGCCACCATTAAGAAGGGGAGGAGGGCCAGGGGAGCAGTCAGCTGTGAGGCAGAAGGGTGGGAATGGTGCTTCGCAGGGGGAGGGGAGTAGAGGAAGAGGGGATGAAGGAAAAAGCACTAGGGAAAAACTAGGGATGATAGAAGAAAACGGCAGAAATTACAAGCGTGAAAGAGCGACAGAGAGAAGAAAGGTGAGGCGTATTGAGGAGAAATATTTTCATGCAGCACACATAGAAAGAGGAAGATGCCTCGGAGGATTGTTTTGTGTTGGAAGGTGCTCCTGCAAAATCCTGTTTACAACGCAGGATTTTACAGGATCACTGCACCACAATGGAACACCACGGTGCAAGGGTGCTTGCATTGGCAAAAGGCAGCACATTGTGCACCAGCGCTGGGAAAAAGGCAAGAATGTGCTGTATTATTTTAAATACAGTGCATTCCTGCCCTTTCCCTGTCATGCAGTGCAGTAAAGTGACTTGCTGTGCTGCGCTGCGTGACAATTTGATAAATATGCCCCTTATAGTCTGAAATTTTCTCCCAGTATTTGTCATGACTACTCCAATCCTGCTCCAATGTATAAAAGACTGAAAGATTTGCCACTTCAAATCATTCTACATCATCATGCAGTAACAGTTCCCTTATGAGCTACTTCACGTCTTAAAATTAACCATGTCTTTGTATTTGATCCTGCAGAGCACTCCACTACCTTTTGGTTACAGTTTTGCTACAAATAATGCATACATACTTACACACATTCAAGTGCTTACTCATGCCTTCTTTGCACAAAAACCCAAAGCCTAAACAGTCACAGAGCAAAATTATTTGCGGATTGCTTTCATGAAATGTGAATACATACCCTGATGCACCTACTGATATACCTACTTACAGATCCACAGTGCATACCCTACAAATAACCTCACAGAAGTACTTTTTCAATTATGAGACCCGAACACTAATAATACACCAACACAAAGAGTTATATTTAAGACATTTGGAATGAATATGAAAATATTTATTGATAGAAATTGGGTCTCTAGTTGGAAGCGGTATACACCCTTGTCCAAGTAGGGACCATAATCCTAGCCAGCGTAAGTTACAACACAACCGAATTTATCCTGTGCTCATCCTCTGGTAGCTAAGCAGGCTTAAGTTAGAAGACAATGGTGGTCATTACGACCCTGGCGGATTACTTACGCCAGGGCCGCGGGATGCGGTGGCACTGCCGACAGGCCGGCGGTGCCCCGCGGGGCATTCTGACCGCGGCGGCTTAGCCGCGGTCAGAGAAGGGAAACCGGCGGTCTCCCGCCGGTTTCCCGCTGCCCCCAAGGAATCCTCCAAGCCGGCGCAGCTTGCTGCGCCGGCTTGGGAATTCCGACTCCCCCTCCCGCCATCCAGTTCCTGGCGGTTCTCCCGCCGGGAACCGGATGGCGGGAGGGGGAGTCGCGGGGCCCCTGGGGGCACCTGCAGTGCCCATGCCAATGGCATGGGCACTGCAGGGGCCCCCGTAAGAGGGCCCCAAAATGTATTTCACTGTCTGCCTTGCAGACAGTGAAATACGCGACGGGTGCAGTAGCACCCGTCGCACCTTCCCACTCCGCCGGCTCGATTACGAGCCGGCTTCATGGTGGGAAGGTCGTTTTCCCCTGGGCTGGCGGCGGCCTTTCGGCAGCCGCCCGCCAGCCCAGGGGAAAAGTCAAAATACCCTCCGCGGTCTCTGGACCGCGGAGCGGTATTCCTGACGCGCAACATTGACGGGTGGCCTCCGCCGCCCGTCAATGTTGGAATGAGGGCCAATGTGTTAAGTATTTGTGAAATTACTCATACAGTAACACAGTGAAAATGCCACACAAATACACCATACAGGTTTAGAGAAAATAGATAATATTTATCTGAATAAAGTAAGGACAAAACTGTGAAAATGCAATGCACACAGGTGAAGTTATGAATTTGTAAAGATTCAATCTCTCTAAAGCACGGCCTTTGAAGTGAGGCAACTTCAAAGAGTGTTTCTGAAGTGCACAAGTTCCCATTTCAGCACAGGCCTGTCTGCCAAGATCTATGATGGGGGTTATCAGTCCTTTGTGTGAGGGCAGGCCACTGGCATTTGAAATGTAAGAGAGCGCCCCTCCACCCTTCCTAACCAGGGAGACCCATTCAGTATGCAGATGAATGCAGACGTGACTGAGTGCCCTGTGTTTAAGGATGTCTGGGTGGAATGCACAAGGGTATGCAGAGAAATGCCCACTTTCTAAAAGCAGCATTTCTAAAATAGTGATATTAAATCTAACCTCACTGGTAAGCAGAATTGTCTATTACAATCCTGGCAATACATGACAGGACTACTCCTTCCAGAATGGAATCGACCAGTTAAAAGTATATTAGGGAAGTTTTAATGCTAGTTTCTGAGAGGAGAAGGCCTCACAGTAGTGGAAAATGAATTTCTGAGTTTTTTACTACTAGGATATGTAAACCACATAGGTACATGTCCTGCCTTTTACTTACATAGCACCCTGCCCAATGGGCTACCTAAGGCCTAGCCTACCTTAGGGGTGATTTATATGTAGAAAAAGGGGAGTTTAAGGCTTGGCAAGTAGTTTTTTGTATGCCACGTTTACGTGGCAGTGAGATTGTGCACACAGGCCTTGCAATGGCAGTCCTGAGACATGGTCAAGGGGCTACTTTTGTGGGTGGCACAATCAGTGCTGCAGGCCTACTAGTAGCATGTAATTTACAGGCCTTGACACCTCTGGTGCAATTTACTAGGAACTTACAAGTAAATTAAATATGCCAATTGGGTAGGAACCAATGTTACCATGTTTTGGGAATAGAGCACATGCACTTTAGGACTGGTCAGCAGTGGTAAAGTGTGCAGAGTCTTAAAACCAGCATAAACAGAGTAAAACAAATGGACGGAGAAAGGCAAAAGTTGGGGGATGACCTCCCTGGGGCTCTGCATTGTATCCCATCAATGCAATTACATTGAAAAAGGTATTTCAGCAATCAATATAATTCACTTTTCTGTGCAGACTATGAAAATACATCATTTTGATATGTGTCTTTGGGGAATGCTAGTGATCTTGAAGTAAGGCCAGAAGTCCCAAAATGTCTTTCAAGACAACTTTTGAAATCAACGACAAGAAGGTTGTCCTGTTTAGTGTCTTCAAGCCCCACAACATTGATGACACCTTCACATGTCTGGTATCAAATATTCCCTTTAGACGAGATCCCAAGTGATAGGTGTGGCAGCTGTGGATATCTGGTCATGCCAGACTGGGACAAAGTCACAAGTTCAGGCCGACCACTATGGAGCATGGGCTGGCTACAGGGACCCATTTAGGACAGCTTAACAAGAGCATCTTAAATTCTAACAACTAATACACAAACATTTTTTAAAAACTTAAACACTAGCCATTTCCTTTGAGAAAAACAGCACTGAATTTAAAAACAAGTTTTGTTTTATTTAGAAGCAATAACAGACATGGTTGTCTGCTAGCTTTAGCAGGCACTCATCACTCTTATGGCCTCTGATGTTAGTGAGGTGGAATCTGCAAACTATCTGATTAATATTCAGGAGGTAGGTCAGATTGCGACCCACTATGATTCGGAATGTCAAGTTGTGACCTACTAGCCCATAGGTCAGTTCTTAAAAATCTTTACTGGTCACAATTTGCGACCTTTATTTTGCAACCAGATATTTGTACAAGATTCACATATCAGCAATTTTACACCACATCTTCTAAAATGCTCTGCTTGAGCCACTCTCAGTTTATCACCTTAGTCAACAACAAAAAACCTATACATACCTTGTATCTTTGCACTTATAGGACCAGAGGAAAACATATATTGGTGGACACATAGATGCCAATAAAAGGCTTCCAGATGCAGAAGCTGCCCATAGCTTGCCCACAGGTATCACTTCCTCTTCCGCCCACGCTACCTCCAGACCTCCCCCGTGGCATCTGATGATGTCAGCGCGCGATCGCGCGCTGACCTCATCAGAGGCTGCCCCCACCGCTGGAAGCTCGTCTTCCAGCGCAGATCGGAGGAGAAATGCAAAAGCATTTCTCCTCCGATCACATGGAGGAGGCGAGAGAGGCATGAAAGGAGAGGAAAGGCTTTTCCTCTCCTTTTATGTCTCTCTCTGTATTTCTGATGCCCGATCGCGATGCAATCAGGCAGCAGAAATGCCACTAGACACCACTGATTTTTTTGTTCTTTTTGTTTATGTCATAAGGGGAGTGGCCCCTTGGGCAAGGGCCACTCCCCAGGGGGGCAAATTATTTTTTAGGCCATTTCTATAACTAGGCGATCTGCCCCGGGGGGGGGGCGCAGAAACCGCTAGGCAACAGGGATATTTTTTTTGTTTGTTTTATTTATGTGCGGAGTGACCCCTTAGGCAAGGGTCGCTCCCTGGGGGGCAAATTTACTTTTAGCCCATTTCTCCCCCCTTGGGGCAGATCAGCCTATTTTTATGAGGCTGATCTGCCCCCATGGGGGGCAGAAATCACGTAGACACCAGGGATTGGTGTGTGTGTGTATGTGTGTGTTTTGTTTGGGGGGGCAGCCCCTTAGGCAAGGGTCACTCCCCATGGGGGGCACATTACTGTTGGCCATATCTGGCCTATTTTTGGAAGGCCCATCTGCCCAGAAAGCCCACCAGAGACCAGGGATTTTTTTTTTTTCAAAATAAGAGGGTGGGGGTATGGTCATATCACCACCCCAAATAAATGGGTCCAAAGTTGTTCTGCCCACCAGTGGGCACATGGGGCAATTACCCCGGATCCACTCCCCAGGGGGACAGAAAGCATACTGGATGCCAGGGAATAAAAAACAAATAGTGAGGTGGTGGCTACCAACCAGCATGGGCCTGGTTATGCCCCCACACCAACTGAAGGGGGTAACAGTCTCTCTGCTCTCCCCCTGCACACTAAAACATCTTATCCCACAGCATAAGCAACATTTGATTATTTTGAGTTTTGGTTTTACATTTGGGCCATGAGAGCTTGGCAAGTAGAAAAATCCACCTAGTATAATCTTGGATTTCCCTAGGTGTCTAGTTTAAAAAATGTGCAGGTTTGGTAGGTTTCCTTAGGTGCTGGCTGAGCTAGAGGCCAAAATTCACAGCTAGGCACTTTCCAAAAAACATCTGTTTTCTTTGGGAGAATGTGATGTGTCCACGTTGTGTTTTGGGGCATTTCCTGTCGCTGGCGTTAGGCCTACCCACACAAGTGAGGTACGATTTTTATCAGGCGACTTGGGGGAACTCTGGGTGGAAGGAAATTCATTGGTCCTCTTAGATTCCAGAACTTTGTGTCACCGAAATTTTAGGAAAAACTGTTTCTTTAGCCATATTTTGAGGTTTGCAAAGGATTCTGGGGAATAGAACCTGGTGAAAGCCCCACAAGTCACCCCATCTTGGATTTCCCTAGGTGTCTAGTTTAAAAAATGTGCAGGTTTGGTAGGTTTCCTTAGGTGCTGGCTGAGCTAGAGGCCAAAATCCACAGCTAGGCACTTTCCAAAAAACAGCTCTGTTTTCTTTGGGAAAATGTGATGTGTCCACGTTGTGTTTTAGGATATTTCCTGTTGTGTCCTGTCCGCTAGGCCTACCCACACAAGTGAAGTACAGTTTTTATCAGGAGACTTGGGGGAACACTGGGCAGAAGGGAATTTGTGGCTCCTCTCCGATTTCAGAACTTTCTGTCACCAAAATGTGAGGAAAAAGTGTTTTTTGGCCACCTTTTGAGGTTTGCAAAGGTTTCTGGGTAACTGAACCTGGTGAGAGCCCCCACAAGGCACCCCATCTTTGATTCCCCTAGGTGTCTAGTTTTTAAAAATGGACAGGTTTGCCTTGGTGCCGGCTGAGCTGGAGGCCAAAATCTACAGCTAGGCACGTTGCAAAAAACACGTCAGATTTCACTGTAAAAATGTGATGTGTCCATGTTGTGTTTCCTGTCGCGAGCATTATGCCTACCCACGCTAGTGAGGTACCATTTTTATCGAGAGACTTGGTGGAACACAGAATAGCAAAACAAGTGTTATTGCCCCTTGTCTTTCTCTACATTTTTTCCTTCCAAATGTAAGACAGTGTGTAAAAAAGTCGTCAATTTGAGAAATGCCTTGTAATTCACATGCAAGTATAGGCAGCCCGGAATTCTGAGATGTGCAAATAACCACTGCTTCTCAACATCTTATGTTGTGCCCATTTTGGAAATACAAAGGTTTTCTTTATACCTATTTTTCACTCTTTATATTTCAGCAAATTAATTTCTGTATACACGGTATAGAATGAAAACCCATTGCAAGGTGCAGCTCATTTATTGGCTCTGGTACCTAGGGTTCTTGATGAACCTACAAGTCCTATATATACCTGCAACCAGAAGAGTCCAGCAGGTGTAACTGTATAATGCTTTCAAAAATCTGACATTGCAGGAGAAAGTTACAGAGTAAAACATTGATAGAAATGGCTGTTTTTTTACCTCAATTCAATATTTTTTTATTTCAGCTGTTATTTTCTGTAGGAAAACCTTGTAGGATCTACACAAATTACCCCTTGCTAAATTCAGAATTCTGTCTACTTTTCAGAAATGTTTAGCTTTCTGGGATCTAGCATTGCTTTCACACCCATTTCTGTCACTAACTGGAAGGAGGCTGAAAGCACAAAAAATAGTAAAAATGGGGTATGTCCCAGTAAAATGCCAAAATTGTGTTGAAAAATTGGGTTTTCTGATGCAAGTCTGCTTGTTCCTTAAAGCTGGGAAGCTGGTGGTGTTAGAACTGCAAACCTTTTGTTGATGCCATTTTCAGGGGAAAATACAGAAGCCTTCTTCTGCAGCCCTTTTTTCCAATTGTTTTTTTAAAAAAACGAAATTTTTATTGTATTTTGGCTAATTTCTTGGTCTTCTACAGGGAACCCACAAAGTCTGGGTATCTCTAGAATCCCTACGATGTTGGAAAAAAAGGATGCAAATTTGGCGTGGGTAGCTTGTGTGGACAAAAAGTTATGAGGGCTTAAGCATGAACTGCCCCAAATAGCCAAAAAGAGGCCTGCCACCTGAGGGGAAAAGGCCTGGCAGCAAAGGAGTTAAGCCATTGGAGGTCTACTCACAGCACCTTGGAACTGACACATTACCTTGGCTATTCCTCTAAGCAGTATTTCAAAATGCTCCCCAAACAGATTTTAAGGTGCTCTTGTTAAGCAGTCCTAACTTAATCCCTGTAGCCACCCTGTTCTCCATAATGGTCGGCCTAAACTTGTGACTTTGTCCCAGCCTGGAGTGACCAGATATCCACAGTAGGAACTATGTGCTTTTTGGCATTATTTTCACTGAAATATTTAAAATTGCATATATTTGGTTCTACTGATTAGATGTTAGTTGTTTTGGTTTTGATTTATTTATTAAAATGTACTCCATTTTTTTTAATTGGTTTTTACTCTATTGATGTTTGATGAGCTGCATCTATACTATGCCTTTAAATTAAGCCTGACTGCTCTGTGACGAGCTACCAGAGGGTTGAGCACAGGCTAATTTGGGGTTTGCGTGTTCCTCACCCTAACAAAGATTGTGGTTCATGCTTGACTAGGCTTTCACCCCCTTCAACCAGCAGCCTGATTTCTTACAGTCTTCTTCCTGCCCCAGAAGTCTCCTCCAGAAGTCCAGCCAGTCTCTCTCGTCTGATGCAATTTTTGCTGTATAATCTAGAAACCTAGCACACCAGCCTTGACCCTTATATTTCAAGAAGTACCAGAGGCAAGCCTTATCAGGAGATGAAAACTCAAAGAGTTCAAGGTTAGAATTTGAGACCTAAAGCACTGGTGGGGGAGAGGACAATGAAGCAGTGTTAGAAGCCATCATGAAAAGGTTAGTACATCTGGGGAGCCTTCCAATAGAAGTATTGGAAATGTAAAAGGATAGCTGAATAAAATTTCCTCCTGCAGACACAAGGCAGTGTTAGCGGAAGGATGACCGTAACGTTCGAGCCAAGTAGGATAGCTGTGTTAAGATAGATTGGGCACAAGCATACTGGATGCTCGAGGTGGTCCTTATCAGACATGGCATTCTACAGACTGCACAAAACCATTTATAATGGAAAAAGACGAGCATTTCTACGAAAAGGAAGGCAAGAAGATCAGGTAAAGCTGCGAAAAAGACCGAACTACTTAAGATGTAATAACCACATCTGCACAAAGCAGATAAGGAGAGTTACCGGCTTTTCTTAGTATACTCACAGCATTCACCGCAAATCAAGCAATGACCAACAAAGGTAAAATTGCAAGACTTGTAGGAACCCGCCCCTTGTACAACACGGTTCACGGTATTTCTTCTCAAGAGGACATGTTATTGTGATGTCAGCTTGCACTCGCTAACTTGGCAACCCCTTACCTCTGCTCCTTATCCCCTGGTTACACCTTGCTAGGACAAAGAAAGGCACTGAATATATTAACAGGCATAGGAGGAATGCCATGGAGTGACAATAAAAGAATAAAATAATTAAAAAAGGCGAATAGGGTGCTTCAAATGCAGGTGAAAGACGCATTTGCAATATCTGGTGGAGTAAGCGTTCTGGAATATTCGAAAAGCAGAGCGTGGAGAAAATGTGCAATGCAAAGGGAATATATTTTTATATCCTGACGTAATACACGAATCCTGAATTCAGTGCTGTGAGTATCTTTGACTCTTGCATTCAGTATTATCTCCAAGGTAATAGCGTGAATAGGATGCCCTTAATATTTCTTGCAGAATTGCACGCATTTCCTCCTTGAGAACTGTATGCATATTGAGCACCAAGCCAGTTTAATGTCCAACCCTGTCACATAATTGCTAGATTTTCCATTACGTATAAGCAAATGTGTGACGTTGTGGAGTTGAGTATTTCTTTTTGGTCACCCAAATCACCAGAAATATAATAATGCTCATGCGGCGCAGACTTTTATTACCGCATGGTTTGAATGGCAATTCCATTATTTTCCTGCTTTCTCTAGAGGTATCAAATAGTATGTCTGTATAATGGGTACCCAGCAGTGGTTGGCATTGGAGTACTCCGCCGAAACACTGCAGGATATTGATAATGAGACTTTAAAACGTGTCCCACTTTGTATGTGTGCTTTAATGTAAAGTTTGAAAGAAGGAGGGAGATTTTTCTGGCGAAGCCTTATTGTCAGAAATGTTGATTATATGATGTGGGTCTGTGATATCGGTGAGTAATAATGACACAAATGAGTATCTTGTCCAGTCACACAATGCAGTGCAACTAGTTTGATTGCTTTTTACATTGGTAAAACTAGTAAATCTGCCTATGAGTGCCTGTGCCACCTCTTGAGAGGTATGGGAACTGACCGAGCAGGGCCATATTTATACTTTTTGACGCAAAACTGCGCCAACGCAGTTTTGCGCCAAAACAATTAGCGCCAGCTAACGCCATTCTGAAGCGCCATGCGGGCGGCGTATTTATTGAATGACGTTAGCCGGCGTTAGCCGCCGGCGCTGTCTGGTGTGCGTTAAAAAAAACGACGTCGGCGTAGGGGGAAAATGGCGTATGGGCGTCCACAAATGGTGCAAGTCAGGCTGAGGCAAAAAAATCGCCTCAACCCGATTTGCGCCATTTTTTTACGACGCCCAACCCCCATTGAAATGACTCCTGTCTTAGCAAAGACAGGAGTCATGCCCCCTTGCCCAATGGCCATGCCCAGGGGACTTATGTCCCCTGGGCATGGTCATTGGGCATAGTGGCATCTAGGGGGGCACAAATCAGGCCCCCCTAAGCCACACATTTTTTTTTAAAAAAATACTTACCTGAACTTACCTTAATGTCCCTGGGGTGGGTCACTCCATCCTTGGGTGTCCTCCTGGGGTGGGCAAGGGTGCCAGGGGGTGTCCCTGGGGGCAGGGGAGGGCACCTCTGGTCTCATTCTGAGCCCACCGGTCCCTTAACGCCTGCCCTGACCCAGGCGCTAAAATCCGGCGCTAATGCGGGTTTTTTAGACCCGCCCACTCCCGGGCGTGAATTTTGCCCAGGAGTATAAATACGACGCATATGCATCGGAGTCATTTTTTAAGACGGGAACGCCTACCTTGCATATCATTAACGCAAGGAAGGTGTTCACGCCAAAAAATGACACTAACTCCATGAACTTTGGCGCTAGACGCGTCTAACGCCAAAGTATAAATATGGAGTTAGTTTTGCGTCGAATTTGCGTCGAAAAAAACGACGCAAATTCGGCGCAAACGGAGTATAAATATGCCCCTAAAAATGTTCCCACCATTACCTCAGGACTACCAATGCCACCCACCAGCCTTGCTCCTAAGGGTCCCAAGAGACTTTAGGCATCCAGTAAAGTTGAAATTGTTCTTGACTAGCCAATTATACGATCTTTTTTTTTGAAGTCTCAGATACACAATGTTGATATACTTGTAAAGTCTTTTTTTAAAGCCTTATTTTTGATTTTACAGTCAAAGAACAAAGCATGTTTCATTCCGGATCAATAACTTTATGCTGTGTGATGTCCGGTATACAAAATAATTTGATATGTATTATAAAATATAATAAAATACAACTAAATAAAGTCGAATAAAGTATAAACCCCCACTTTTTCTATGACTCTGGTACCTCATGCAACAGTCCCTTTCCTTAAATGTAGGATGACAAAAATATTAAATACTAGACCTTTCAAGTTACAAACAGAGGTCCTTAATAATATTGGATACCTACATACACATGTAAATAGGTTTCAAAGTTTCTATATGGCTAATGTTAAAAACAATGAGAAGCACTGCGTTTTGACGTAACCATGGGAACTATGGGACATAGGGCCAGATGTAGGAAGCGATTTGTGACTCGCAAACGGCAAAAAATGCCGTTTGCGAGTCGCAAATCTCAGTTTCCTATGCAGAAATGCATTTTGCGAGTCGGGACCGACTCGCAAAATGCATTTCCGAATCGCAAATAGGAAGGGGTGTTCCCTTCCTATTTGCGATTCGCAGTGGTATGCAATACCATTTGCGACCGCATATGCGGTCGCAAATGGTGTCGCAGTTACCATCCACTTGAAGTGGATGGTAACCCACTCGCAAATTGGAAGGGGTCCCCATGGGACCCCTTCCCCTTTGTGAATGGACCACAAATTATTTTTTCAGGGCAGGTAGTGGTCCAAGCAACCACTACCTGCCCTAAAAAAATCCGAAACTAAAGGTTTCGTTTTTTTTTTCTAAGTGCAGCTCGTTTTCCTTTAAGGAAAACGGGCTACACTTGGAAAAAAACAAACTGCTTTATTTAAAAGCAGTCACGGACATGGAGGTCTGCTGTTCCCAGCAGGCCTCCATCCCTGTGAGTGCCCATAGTCGCTATGGGGGCGCAAATTGCAACCCACCTCATTAATATTAATGAGGTGGGTCTTAGCGACCCCATATCGACTCGCAGATGGTGTCTGAGATACCGTTCTGCATAGCAAATTGCGAGTTGCAATTTGCGAGTCGCTCGGACTCGCAAATTGCAAGTCGCAATTTGCCGTCTTCCTACATCTGGCCCATAGTTTTGTATCTTTCAAGCAACGCAGCACAACAAGTCTCTCTGCTGTGTTGTGCTGCACTTTGTGAAAGGGAAAGCGCAAGAATGCATTGTGTTTTACGTATTACAATGCATGCCTGTCCTTTTCTGGCTCTGGCACCCTTTTGGCTGTGTAGTGCCAACGCAGGCTCCCGTGCCCTGTGGTGCAAGGTTTCCTGAGTTGTAGAAGGGATTGTTTTTTCGCAGGAAGGGGCACCTTCTTGCACAAAACAATCCCACTAGGCTTTTTCCTCTATCGATGTGTGCTGCAAATTACAGCACGCTTAGAAATAGGAAAAAAATGGAGAAAAATAAAGCTATTTCTCCTCGTTATGCCTTGCCTTGGGAGGCACAGCATTTTGACACATTCCCATGTTTGCCAGTCTTGGTAAATATGGAAACGCACCAAAATCCATATGTGGATGCATGGGGATATCCACACTCAACCCATAGATTCTCTCTCTGGGCAGAGTAAGGCAATGCAGCGAATTGTGCTGTGTTGCGTTACTCTAGATTTATCAAGCCACTCAGGGCCATTGCATGACTTGATAAATCTAACTTAAGAGTTGTGTCACTCTTGCACCCCTTGCTTGACTGCATCAGGCGTTTCAATCATCATTCACTACTAATGGGGAACAGACTTAGGTCCTCATTCACAAGGCCCTAGAGGCTCACCGCACCACCCGAGCATAATTGTTTTTGATGCTCCAGTGACACAGCGTGCCAGCTCATATTTACAAGGTCACCCAAAGCCACCTTGCATGGTTTTTCATGGCCTTGTAACTATGGACCCCTTTGACCTATCACACTGCATGAAAGGGGTGTTCCATGGGTGTTTCTGTGGGTGTTTCCATGCAACACCCATGGAACCTGAAGGAATCTGAAGCATTCCCAGATTTACAAGTTTGGTAGTGCATCAGCTTCCTACACCACCTTGGGTTGGTGTAAGTGTGATGAGACAGGAGGAAATATCCTTATTCCTCCCTATATTTTCCTCTATGTGTGCGGCATTCTGCAGTACACAAAGAAAGAGGAACACACCTCTTATGATTGTTTTTGTGCAGAAAGGTGTCCCTTTCTGAACAATAAAATAATCCACACAATGCAGGCACTCTTGCACCATAGTGCAAGGGTGCCTGCGTTGGTGCTAGGCAGCGGTGTGTGGGCCAACACAGAGGAAGAGAACATAAATGACCTGTATCTTGTAGATATGGTGCATTGCTGCCCTTTCCCTCTGTGCCTAAACATAAACTGCTGCCTACTGCCATGGTTCAAGGGTCCCTTCATTGGTTCTAGAAAGTATTTTGTGTTACAGCACAGGGGGATAGACAGAATAATGCCACATATTGCAGATATGTCACATTGCTGTCTTTTCCCGGTGGTGGAAGGAGGCTCAGCAAGGCACTTGCTGCGCCGACCTGTGCCTCGGGCCTTGTAAATCAGGGACTTGGTTTTATAATTCACCTTTATCATATACTCAGGATTTTTCCTAAAAGGAAATTGCAGAAATGTAGTAAAGGTTTACCCATGATCAAAAATGTAAACCTTTCACTGCAAATCTCCAAGAAAAAGTTTTTTAGGTATATTGCTACTCTGCATCAAAATAAAATGTGTAAATCCTCAAGTCATTTATAATATTATGCAATTGTTGATAGGCCTTAACTATATGCAACTGAATCATTGGCAGCACCAATAGCTAAGCACGCCGAAAACTCACAATCAGCATTGAGACAAATTCTGAAACATTGCTTCCATGGAGTTCATTAACCAAGGTAAAAGGTCTGCATTCATACTATTATACCTTTGGATCGCTGGGGTGGCATGGACGATTTTTATGGTTTAGATGGCAAGGTTAATGCTGTTCAGATTGTAACACCCCACACAAGGGAAGAATTTAGATCAACATATCAGAAATGCAAATACAAAGAGGATCAGTACTGAAATTCTGAAGAAATCCTTTCAACATGACATAGGAAAGTTGCTGGATAGGTTATGCATGGTGACAACAATATAAAAATATTGGTATTAGTAATTTTACGTCTCAACATCTGTTTTTAACAATGTATGTGTTGCTGCACACGCTGCTGGTACTCCCAGCTTCTACTGCACCATGAGAATGCTGCTCATTACGTAAGCAGCCAGTGGCACCAACCCATGTGACCACTTCAAACCAAGATGAGATGATAAGTGGGGGGTCTGGTCAGGGTTCACATATAGCCGTACAGAGATAATCAAAACAGAAGGAAATTGATTTATGGAAAAGGAGCACAGCTCAGTGCTGCGCCAAAATTGGCAGCGCCACATCACTTTTGAAACGCAGGGATGCACCGTATTCAAGTGAATACAGTGCACCCCTGTTTTGTCCCCTGCGCTGGTGCTAAATTTAGCTGCCAGTGCCAATGCAGGCATAGTCTGGGTTGAGGTTTGTGATTGTTTATGTGTGGGAAAGTGTCCCTTCTTGCACATAAACAATCACTAATGGGGCTTTGGCACTTCTGTGTGTGCTGCACAACGCAGCACACACAGACGTGCCAAAGCGTCATTTTCAAATGATTGTTTATATGCAGGAAGGGACACCTTCCCGCACATAAATAGTCATTTCTGGCATTTTGCTCTTTCGATGCGTGCTGCAGAATGCAGCACGCATAGAAAAAGCAAAAAATGAGGTGGATTAAAAGTATTCCTCCTTGTTGCTCCCCGCTAACGCCACCCTTTGGGTGGCGTTAGATTTTGGCACTGCCTCAAATTTACGAAATTTCATAAATTTGAGGCAGCGTCAAAATGCAATGGGTGTTGCTGTGGCACACTCACTGCAACACCCATTGCATGCCCCTTCCATGCATAGTGCTGCGTGGGAGGGGGCTGTATTTACAAGGTGACGCTAAGCCACAAAAAGAGGCTTAACTCCACTATGTAAATGTGGCGCATTGCTTATCTAGAGGCCTATAAATACACCCCAAGTATCCAGCTATGCTGTAAAAAAGTTGCTGTGTGGACTCATGTGATTGGTTATAAGAATTGATAAGCCCACTAAAATGAACCACTAATAATTGAGCCTAAAGTGCATACAGAGCAAAGTTACATCGAAACCAACTAAGGGCCTGATTTATATTTCGGCATGCAGGTTACTCCTATGGGATTTATATTTCAGTAGGCAGGATATCCGTCACTGTTGTGATAGAGTAACCTGTCCACCGAAATTTAAATCAGGCCCTAAATGTTTTAAAATAATTATTAGCGTCATAAGAACCTAAAGTTACTGAACATAGGACCAGATGTACGAAGGATTTTAACAGTTGCAAAAGGCCTGATTCGCAGAATCGGGCCATTTGCGACCACTGATAATCATTGTGGGATATGCCAAGATGCTACTTGCGATTTTGTAATCTATTACCAAATCACAAATAGAGTCTGTGATTTGGTATTAGGAAGGGGCATAGTAAGGGCGTCCCTTCTAATAGCAGCTCGCAGTGGGATGTCTGAATGTTTTTGACCGAGAATCGGTCAAAAAACATTCACAGTTTACCACAAACTTCAAGTTGGTGGCAGCCCATTTGCAAATGGGACCCTTTCCCCTTTGTGAATGTGGCTGAAAATATTTTTTTTAAAGCAGGCCTTACAAAATTTTTCAAAAAACTTTAAGAGAGCGATTCTTTGATTTCCGGAGAGGGCACCTCGGATCCGAGCAGTTTACGATGACTTTGATGCCTAGCTATTATGCGTGAGAAATGTAGTTGCACAGTGTTAGAAAACCACACTGCATGAGGTTTACATTGTTATCAGCAGCTTCAAATGGGTATTGCTTCATTTCTTCAGCCGTGTTGCATAGATCTCCCAGCCGTAATGCAGGTGGAGCGTTGATTCTAGCCGCGAAGCGGGTGGCACTTTGTTTTTCAGCTGTGCTGCAGGTGGTGCATCAAAATGGCCTCGCATGGTGTTCTATGTGGATTTCAGTCCCTGTCCTGCCAACTTTACCTTTCAAGGGCCCAGAGATGGATGGATCACCACTTGGCAGGGCAGGAGCCTCAGCAGAGAGTCCAGGTGCTGGCAGGGGAAGTCTTTGATGATCCTGAGAATTCAACAACAGGAGGCAAGCTTAGTTCAAGCCCTTGGAGATTCTTCTCAAGCAGGAATCCACAACAAAGTCCAGTCTTTGTTCCCTGTCACAGGCAGAAGCAGCAACTGCAGGAAACCCCAAAAAAGCACAGTTATAGGCAGGGGCAGCACTTCTCCTCAGCTCTTCTCCTTGGTAGAGGTTTCTCTTGAATCCAGAAGTGATCTAAACTCTAGGGTTTTGGGTCCAATACTTATACCCCTTTCTCCCTTTAAAGTAGGCAAACTTCAAATGAAAGTCTCTGTTGTTTACAGGATAATGCCTTGCCCAGGCTAGGCCCAGACACACACTAGGGGTTGGAGACTGCATTGTGTGAGGGCAGGCACCACCCATTCAGGTGTAAGTGACCACTCCTCCCTCCACTCTAGCCCAGATGACTCCTCAGAAAATGAAGGCTACACCCAGCCCCCTTGTGTCACTGTATAGAGGAGATTCACAAACAGCTGAACTGTCAGTCTGACCAAGACAGGGAATCCACAAACAGGCAGAGTAACAGAATACTTTAAGCAAGAAAATGTCCACTTTCTGGAAGTGATATTTTCATACTAACAATCTAAAAACCAACTTCACTAAGAGATGTAGTTTTTAAATTGTGAGTTCAGATACCCCAAACTCCATATTTCTGTCTGCTCTCAAAGGGAAACTGCACTTTAAGGATATTTAGAGGCAGCCCGCATGTTAACCTGTGAGAGAGATAGGCCTTCCCACAGGGAAAATCAAAAATAGGCAGTATTTCTCTGATAAAACACATCGGTACATGTCCCACCTTTAACATAATTTGCACCCTGCCCCTGGGGCTACCTAGGGCCAACCTTAATGGTGCCTTACATATATAAAAAGGGAAGGTTTGAGCTGGCAATTGGTTACACTTGCCAGGTCGAATTGGAAGTTTAAAAACTGCACACACAGACACTGCAGTGGCGGGTCTGAGCCATGTTTACAGGGCTACTCATGTGGATGGCACAATCAGTATTGCAGGCCTACTAGTAGCATTTGATTCAGAGGTCCTAAGCACCTCTAGTGCACTTTACTAGGGACGTACTAGTAAATCAAATATGGCAGTCATGGAAAAGCCAATTACACTTACAATTTCACATAGGTAGCACTTGCACTTTAGCACTGGTCAGCAGTGGCAAAGTGCCCAGAGTAACAAAAACAGAAAATACAGAGTCAAGCACACAGCAACAACCTGGGAAGTAGAGGAAAAAAGTTATGGGAGACCACACCAAGGATCCCCGGTCTAACAACTGTTGTGACTAAGTAACCCATCCACCAAAATCTAAATCAGGGCCTGAGTCTGAAGTGAACTGCAATGCAATGAGGACCATAGGGATGCCTTCATTGTAGAATAACTGCTGCAGGAAATCAAATAGTATGTTAGTGGAAATGTTCTGCTCTGCAGACGCCCACATTGATCCCTGCGGGTGTGATAATTGATTAAGATAAGGATATTCATTGTTATGGAAACCTTTCCCTTCTACAAGTCCAAAGAATCAAGGGCCAACTGAACTCACTGCGCCATTTCAAAATACTGGTCTTAGCACTATCTGCACACCATAAACAAAGTTTAACTGAGTTATCCACTTGGGAGTGAAGACCAGGCCACCGATAACTTGACCTGGATTTACACACGGTCAAGCTCCTGCCTAAATGTCACATCTGAGCTAAGTCAATTATTTTCATTCTGGACCCTGAAGGGGAATCAGCCTGTGTCCTCTATAAATGTAAGTTATGTTCTCTGGGAGATCTTTGTACCTCACATGGCACCCAGAAAGAATATTTTCTTGAAGTTCTCCAATCTCTTCATTACCCTCCATGCATTCCTTCCCCTTATCCTCATACAGTCTGAACAATTAACCTGCATTAATCAGCCATACACCTCTTCACACTCCGATCTTAGTGTCCTCAAAGAAAGCTAATCTGCTGTAGAGTCTTTGGATGTTTGTACGTACTCTGTCTTCAAATTAAATCCCTGTAGGCCTCTTAGCCAAAGGGAAATCCCTGGAGTGTCAAATTGAAAACCCTTGGAAATAACCACATAGTTTAGTGGCTAATGGTCCATTCTAATAACAAACTGGATACTGCATTAAAATAATTTAATATGTATAAATGCTCAGAAGCAAGTGGAAGCCTCCCTTTGAACTGCAGGGTAGTTCCACTCAGATTGCTTCAAGTTCTGAGAAACAAATTCTACTATATATTCCTCACAGTTCTTAACTTTTGTCAAAGTAGCAGTAAAACCCTTGGTGCTGACCTCAGTATTCAAAACTATGCAAGAAAAAGTCCCAGAGACAGAACCTAAGATATAGCCATTGTAATACTTTTAAATGCAGTCTGACAGTCTTGCAGCCACTCAAATTGTACTCATTTTCTTAAGCGTGACCTTATAGGTTATACCTTATCTGAGAAGTTTCTCACAAATCTGAATTCAAATTCAGCCATGCCTAGTAAGGACCTGAGCTCTTCCTTTTTGATTGGAGGCAGTGAATTCACTGCAGCTTCTACCAGATCCACCTTGGGAAATTGTATTCCGTATATAGTCAACTGATCCATCCAATGCCTATGTGGCCCATGTTTCTTTGTATAGTGAGGCTTTTAATCTCTTCAAAACCATCCATTTTAAGGGATGCATCAAAGGCATATTCAGAGTAAACATGGACTAGGATGCCATCCTGGAAACAGAGGATGGTAGGCATTCCATCCAGGATAACTGGCATGATTCATGGGAAAACTGCAGCAGCAGACACAATTCCAAAAGGCATCCTAGCAAACCTATAGGCTCTCAAAGTAATTAAAATTATAAATTACATGAGGGGGTGAAGAATCAGGGGGTAATTATACCTGATGATATGCTGAGATTAAGTCAATCTTAAGGAAACAGCAAGCATGCTGAATTAATCTCAGTACATCATATATGTCCACCCATATCTTGCTATTGAGGTCCTGTAAGAATGTGCACACCTGATTTCTGTGCCACCTGATTTACTGGCTATGACAACTGGGGCCAGCCACTCTGAACTATCTATGGGTTCACTTATACACAGTTGCAAAAACATGTCAAGAACAACCTTGAGTAGAGCATATATTACATGGGGTATGGGGAACTTTGTGTACTGTTGGCTGGTTTGGCCCTGGATTTTTATTGAATGTGCTGCTGATAATAGGTCAACAACCCCAAATTACCTGTGAATACTTGGAATTCATTCCAAACACTGTTTCCACAAAATGAAGTGTCCACTTAAAGAACTGGAACAAACTGATTGGGATTCAGCTTAATCCCCAATTTTCATTGATGTTTTCAACCCAATAAACTCAGCACTTTTTGAGCTACATAAATCATTCCAGCAATGGACCTATATATGAACAAAATTCTCAACTTTACATTACCCACCACAGGAAAATGCTTCCCATTGGACACCCACGGGTTGATATAAAAGAAGGATTGAAAATTTGACTGTCAAGCAGAGTAAAGAGTGTACATGAGGTTTTTATAATCTACCTTAACATCACAGCTGGGAAGACTTAATTTTCCAACAATGTCCACTACTTGGACTACCAGTTTCTCTAGCTCCATTGTTTCCACAACATTGATATTTCTGTTCTCTGTACATGCTTGCAAAGTGGTCTTTCTCCCAACACTTCAAGCAGATAGCATTCTTGCCCAGACAATACATGACTGTGGTTAAGTGTTGTTTCCATAGCTTTTACACTTAGACTCATCCTTACCTTGTCTTACCTATACAGTAGGACTTTCCTTGTTGATGTTAGATGGCTCCACTTTATTTCCTTCCTTAACCAATCCAGAAGTCTCAGTAAACACGTTCATTTCTGTTACACAGCCCACAGTATGTTCCACTCCCTTGGAAAAGTATGTAAATTCCTCCAGGTCAGTGTTTTTGGCTAACAATTTCTCCTGGACATATGGATTGTTTCTGCAGTGTACCAACTTATCTCTGATAAGGGTGTCACATAGTGACCCAAACTCACTTGTGTTTGAAAGTCTTCTAAGCATTCAATGAATGTTGACACTTATTAATTTCAACCTTGGACTCTTCCAAAGGACTTGTGTCTCTTAAGCACTATATTACTTTTCTCACCAATTGGGCTTCCAAATTCCTAAAAATAATTTCATAGGTTTCTACCTGAGCACCCAGACCACCTCCCTGGCCTGTAGGTTGATTGTGCAAACTGTTGTAGGCTTTCCTCCATTCAGCTCCCAAACTATGCAACAGTAAATGCATTTTATGAAAATTTATGAAAATTAAATAAAATAAAAACATTCTCATTGCACAAATAAATAATTACAACATAAAAATGACCCACATTTTTTAGCACAACTCCTATGTAGACAATACAATAAGACTTCCATACCAAAATATAATCCATCCAAACTTCATAAAATACGTATCCCAAAAAATACAAATATTTAAAAAACAATACAATCCACCCTGTGCTACAACATAAAGCTCAGGGAAACCATCCAAAACACACAAAAAACATTAAAAATACAAAATCAGAATCAGGGATCCTGTAAAAAGGTGGAAACATAAAAAAAGAGCTGGTTAAAATTCCATCTATATTTCTTATAAAAAGAGAAGGGATAGAATTTCAGAAAAAACTGTAAAAAAATCACAAACAAACCAACACTCAAAACAAACATACTAACAAAAATACATGTGCAATAAAGCCAAATAAGGGCCACTGCATACATATCAAACAGCTACAACAAAGAATCACACTAATCATAATCTAAAAACATAAAAACATTCCAATCAATCAATCCTTATTCACTCATACAAATAATCATAAAATAGCATGAAGAGATAAGGTACATCCAATTTAAAATACACAAGATTGATTAAAAGTGCATTTAAAATGTATTACATTGCTCAGGCAAAGGGCATTCTTTAGGATACTCCCCACAGAGTGATATACAACAGGGTCAGCCAAAAAAGCGCTGGCCTATATTTTCAGAAGCCATGATACTTTAAGATGGGTTACATTTATCTACAATCTAAAAGGCTCATAGTATTTACAAAAAAACAGTAAAGTGTACCAACATCTGCAGGGAAGTGTCATCACAAGAGCAATCCGAATGTTTTTGCAAATCATACTGCCACTGTGACATGGATTACTTCTGATGGAACGTATGCGAAAGTTGGTCAGAAGTGTCCTTTCCCAGACATTTTTCACCTGGGAAAGATAACGTTCAACCTCCATAAATGTTCTGAGTGCTATATATTTCTTCAAGGATGGTGTCTCCCATTCTCTACCCTCTCTAGCAACAGATGCAGACCTCAGAAAAAGCTTCTTAAGCCTACTGATCTCCTCTTCTTGCTACAAGTGTGGGGACAAGTACAACTCAGGACTACCTAATTCATCAGCAGTACTCCTAATGTAAGGCAGCCATTGAACGTTATGGCCAGAATTACAAGCTAAACAATCAGTGATAGAATCAAGATTGAATTTAGTATGTTGGCTACTCCACAGCATGATCCAGAGAGCTGTGGAGTGAGTTTTATACATTCTTCCACAAAGGTTAAGCACAATTCTTTATGGAGTTAAAAAAATGGGGGCTACCTGGTCCTACCCCTAGCAACCTCTGACAGAAGCAATTTTCGTCTTGTTGTAACCTAGAGCAATCCCAACACCCCCAGATTGCAATCCCATAAATCAGAACTGGGAAGCATCTATTTTTATAAAGGTAAACATACAAATACTAATCTTACTAACAATATACTACGTCCCACTATAAATGAATCAAAATGTGGTACCACTAACCTGAAAAGCTGCTGTTATCCACAAATTACAAAAACAGACAATAGAATAATTCAAGCTGTAAAAACAAATTATGGAATAATTGAAAGAAAAAAAAAGTACAAACTAATATAATATATAAATACAAATAGAGTATTTACTGAAATACGGTGCACTCCTGTGTTTCCCCCACGCTGTTGCTAAATTTAGCTGCCAGCACCAACCCAGGCCTCCTTGCTCCATAGTGCATGGGTGTCTGCATTGAGGGGACTGATTGTTTATGTGCAGGAAGATGTCCCTTCCCGCACATAATGGGGATTTGGCACAGAATGCAGCACAAATAGAAGTACCAAACCATCAGTCATGGGCTTTTGCTCTTTCTATGTGTGCTGCACAATGCAGCACACATAGAAAAAGCAAAAACAAGGAGGAATAAAAGTATTCCTCCTCGTTGTGCCATGCTCTCCCCACCCTGGGGTGGCATTTGTTTTTGGGGCTGCCGCAGATTTAGGCCTTCTTATAAATCTGTGGCAGCGCCCACAACAACACCCATGGCATGCCCCACTGATGCAGAAAACTGCATCAAAGGGACCCACATTTACAAGGTAGCGTTAAGCCACAATAAGTTCCTTAGAGCTGCCTTGTAAATGTGGCGCACTGCACAGTGCCACCGGAGCGTCACAAAAAGTGACTCTCTGGTGATGCTAGGGAATTGTAAATCTGGCCCAAAATGTTGAAGGGGCCACTGTTGAGGCTGTTTGGAATTGTTTCCCTATGGCCTGTGCAAAGACCTACAGAAAACTGTGAGCTACTATCTCTCCTGCCCTTTTCTTGTGCAGGTAACTACAGTGGGGTCTGCTTTTACCCCCTCAGCCCCAGGTGAGGGTGATGAGGGGTGAGGTGTGACCATTGCACTACTCAGCACTGCAATGACGCATCATGGGGAAACTGAACACCCGGCAGTCCGAGCTGCTCTTCGAAGGGAAGAGAGAAACATGCAATATGGACTAGGATCCAGGTTCTCATGCTCCAGCCGAACTGGCCCTGAGTACCATCATGCAATATCTGGCCATAAAAGAAAAGCTGGCAGATGGTAATAGCCTCTGCACTCTAAATGCCAAAATTGACCTCCTGATGAGCTGTATTGACTCCATAGAAGAGCGGCTATGTATGTATGACAATCCCCTAGACGACCTGGAAAGCTGCTGCACTTCTGACGTAGAGGATTCCTAGGTCACAACTGGTGAGCGCCTTCTCCACATGGAAAAAATACTGGAGGTTATCAAATCTAAAAATGGGGACCTCAAAGTGCGCTTTATGCACAACAGTATCTGTATCCTTGGAGTCCCTAAATCCATTGCCATTGACAAAATGGAGAATGGTGTTGAATACATGCTCTGTTCACTGTTTGAAGAGCTCTCTCTGTGGTCTTCATTGGCGAATGGGCACACCGCACGCTTGTCCCGCACCCTCCTTCTGGCATGCCAGTGTGTCCCATTGTTGTTCGACTCCTTAATTACAGGTAGACAATCCTTTGCCTCGCCAGAAACACCACACTGTCCATTTCCAAGGCAATAATCTTTCCTTCTACCTCAATTTCACCCGTGGGCTGCAAGCTGCTTATCGAGAATTCCTGCCAGGCAAACTCCTGCTTCAAAAATCCAAAATAACCTACTTCTTACTATGCCTGGCAAAGCTGTGGATTCAGATTGATGGGAAGCCACACTACTTTATGGACCCTAAAGCTGCAATGAAATGCTCCTGGAAGCTGATGAATTAAAAAAAAAAACTGCTTGGCTGGATCCGCACTGAATGAAACTGGCCATCTGAGTGATAATGATTAGGTACCCAACTGTCACCACCTGGGAGAGGGGAGTTTCCCCACAGTGGCTGTGGGAGCAGCTGTCATTCTTTGACCTTCAGCCACATCACCTCTGCCGACCTGATCTGCTCAAGTTGCGGACTTGGGATTGGACTTGGACTGGTGTATCCACCCGATATTCTTCTGCTGATGCCCATAGTGACCCCTGATAGGGGTAACTCTCATGTTTCTTGGCCCACCTAGTCAGTCCACAACAGGGATGTTCACCTGGCTCTCTGTTGCTCTAAGGGATGTTTCCCATTGCAATGCGCTTTATGTTGGGGGTATGAGTTTGGACGAGGGTGGGATAGGGACTTTCAACTAGTGTGGGTTATAGTGGGTTTTGGGTGGGTCTTTGGTAATTGCTGCTGTTTTTTTGTTCTGCCTCACATACCTCACACTCGCGAGACATCCTTTTCCTCTCATGTAACGATCTGTACAAAACTTGTGCTCCCCTTCCCAGATGTGTGACCCACACTACCCCTTCAGACACTCGATGAATGTCATACACTATCTGACTTGGACTATTCGAGGGCTCAATGATAGGTGGAAGGCACGCATAGTGCATGCCTACCATAACAGAAGTTACATAAACGTCTGCTTTCTTCAGGAACCACACTTTACTCAGGCAACTGCCTCCCACCTCTAGGCTGATGGATCGTGGAAACCCACTCTTCCCTGTACTCCAACTATGCTCGGAGCACTGCCATACTCCTTTGTAAGGGACTGCACTGGTCATGCACTATATACACCCTCTGTGATACAGAAGAGAGATAGGCCATTGTCGCTGATTTGCTACATGCACACCCAGTAATTGAAGTCTCAGTATACCGTCCCAACAGGGACAGACAACCCGGAGCTCTTTGCAGAACTATGGCGTTTAGCTAGCACTATGGACCCTAGCACTATTCTGTGGGGTGGAGATTTTAATATCGTCCCAGATGAAGCTGTGGATCACTCAGGCGCTACTAGGTGGCCCTACCTCAACTCGGATGCCCAGATCCACCTGCTCATGCGTGATAATCAACTACAAGATGTCTGGCATTTAAACCAATATGGTAACAGCACTGAGGGATTCGACTATTGGCTGCTCATCTGAGAGACCCTTACCTGGACAGATACTGTCATGCATCTCCCCTGAACCCTATCTGATCATGCTTGTGATACTTGAGTTTTATGCCTATAATGAGGGCTTCTTTGCCTTCCCATCCATGGTATGGGATGCATTTGAGGTTGTCATACAGGGCACTTTTATAGTGAAACAGGTGTGGATACACACTCAACTTGCCACACTAGAAATGGCAATCCTCTCTCTTGAGCTTGACTTCTTTACAACACATAATGCACAAACACTTGCTGCCCTCAGGCAAAAGCTTTCGGCCAAAGAAGAGGAAACACTTCAGCGAACCCACTACCTCCATAAGGAGGCAGTCGTGAGGCAATAAAGCAATGGCTACCACTCTGGCACGAAACTGGAGAGTCTGCTACTTAATTCCATGGACAACACCTATGTAACAGAGCTTGTTGATGACCAGCAAGTAGGTAATTCCCAATCTGACAAGTTTGTTCAGGTCATGCTATTGTTCTACTCTCACTTATACTATGTTACCATTAATCCCGACATGGTGGATCTGAATGCCCACCTGGACATGCTCCAGCTTTTCTGGCTCAACCATGCACACGGTATGTATCTTGATGCCCCCTTCACTGTGGAAGAGACACTACAGGTGAGTCAGAGCCTCCCCAGTGATAAGGCACTGGGCCTAGATGGGCTTACTACGTCCTTGCTTCTTGCCACACATCTATTGACAATGTATGAGACTCTTGAAGATAAATGTTGATAACAAGATACTTGCCAACCTGATTGATAATTGCCCTCTGCCCATATTGGCTGACATTGTCCTGCTGGACCAGTCAGAATTTGTGCCAGGACAACGGACCGGCACCAACCCTCTTGCAAAGTTCACCCTCATATACACCATAAATGTATGCAGTTGCAATGCTGCTCGATGCCACTCAGGCATTTGATTCTCTAGAACAGCCATTTGTCTTTTTCCTACTCCTGCAACATGGTATCAGTTCACATTTTCTATGCATGTTAAGCCTACTCTACACTTCCCCAATGGTGCGCCTCTGCCTCAGTGGATTCATTTTTTTTCCCGTTTTCAGTTACAAGGGTGACCAGGCACGGCTTTCCCTCGTCCCCAATCCCATTAGCGATAGCAAGGGAGCCCCTAGCCACTCAGCTATGCCAACACCATACCCGCAAGGGCATGAACTTCACTTCCGGGGGGATATTTGTATCTATTTACATGGATGATATTACCCTCTACATCCGGGAACCCCAAATTAATTTGTCCCCCATTACTTGAGAGGTTACTTGATTCTAGGACTACCTGGAATTCCCATCAATTGGTCCAAATCTACTTGCACATGTAGCACATGTTCGTTTGAGTCTGAATTTGGCCCAGCAGATATATTGATGAGCTGTGGAAGACGATTTATGAAAGGGCTATGACCTAACTGGAAGAGCGAGTGCCGGCCTGGTCTAGATTACCTCTGTCCTGTAATCATAAACTTGATCCTAATGGCAGTGACAATTTGTATAAGGAGCTGTTGGCAGCAGCACAAATCCCTAGAAGTATCTTTCCAAGTGTAGAATGCTCCGCTCGTGATTTGTCCCTAGCAAGAACATTAGGATCCTTGGGCATGTTTTGCCTAAATGGGCGTATGAAGAATGATTGTTCGGCCAAAAAGACCTTTTGAACAGGTAATCAGGAATGCCCTATTGCTTTTGTAAACACCTGGTTCTTTGGAGAAGTGCAAAATTTTGAGGTTGGGCATATAGAGGGCAGTGAGCATTGGCCGCTCCAAATAACAATACGCTCAGCCGCTAAAATTAAAAAAGAAAGAGAAAATGCACTGATAGCGTTGGTTGAGTATCCCCATAGGGTAACGACCCGTCTAACAGAAAGCAGTCTAGAAGCACTTAATAATTTGCTTGTAAACTATCCTATCCTTAATATGGAAGAAGACCCAAATGACATATTCAAAGATTATAATAAGGGTATTGTGTTAATGGTCAATTGCCTTAAAAGCAAATAAAAAATATCTCGAGAGGGAAAGAGGAAGGGAGAACCATATATGATGAATAATAGTAAAGTATGGTTTAATCAGGAATGTAGGTGTAGAAAGCAAATGATGTGAAGATTACTAAGGGATTATAAGAAAAGACCCTCTGTTGTTAAAGAAGAGAACCTTCGACAAGCAAACAGGATTATAAGATGCTAATAAGACAGAGGAAACGAGAATACATCAATAAAAACTGGGACGCAATGATGGAGGTGATAAAAACACAGAATATTAGGGTTTTCTGGCAGTTGGTAAGAGAGGGGAAAAGGGTAGGAGCAATGCGGTGCTTGGTCGGAGAAGAAGATTGGTATAAATATCTGTCATCTGTATATAAAGGTACCGAGGATGAGGAGGGCTATGGTATTGCTAGGAAGCTTGGTGAGAAGATAAGATTAGCATTTGTCCCACAGAAAATAAAAGCTACTATTGCAGCCTTGAAATTAACGAAAGCAGCAGGCCCAGACAACCTCCCAGCAATAATAATAAAAAAGAATATCGATTGGTGGACTAAATTCTTCTATGTTACGTTTTGTAAAATTCTTGATTATGGCCGTTTTCCAGAGAGTTGGAAGGGTGCCATGATAAAGCCGATTTATAAAAAGGAGGACCCAACTCAACCAAAAATCGGTTTATTAGACATAGGGGAAAAGGTTTTCACAAAGTTATTGCTGGGGTTCATCAAAGAATGGGCAGATGATAAAGATTTGATACCAACAGAGCAAAGTGGTTTCAAGGAAGGGCATTCGACAATTGATCACTGCTTTAGTCTGTGGGCTTTAACAAAAAAATCAGTTGAATTGGGAGGAAGCCTGTTTTGCTGTTTTGTCGATTTTCGTTGCACATTTGATTTGGTAGACAGGAAATAGCTATGGGATATGTTGAAACAGCTAGGAATTGATTTGGATATACTATTTCTTCTCCAGGGCCTGCATTCACAAAACTGGGCCGAAGTAATTTTAGATATGAGTGGCTCACTTTAAAAAAGGATCCCTATAATGATTGGTCTCCGTCAAGGTTGTGTGTTAGCCCCAATTTTATTCTCATTATTTTTGTCAGATTTGCCAGGGTTGTTACGGAAGGTTAATGGGCTAAGCCCAAAAATGGATGGTGTGCATGTTTCCTGCCTACTATACGCTGATGATTTAGTGATAATGGATATGACAAAGTTAGGGCTACAAAGGAAACTAGAGATGTTTTATACCTATTGTCAAAGGAAAAAATGTATAGTAAATATGGAGAAAACAAAAATAATGTCTATAGGGAAAGAGAAAAGTCTATTTAATTACACTCTAGGGGGGGGGAATAGAGAAGGTAAAAGAGTATAAATATTTGGGCATATGGTTTGATTCACACTTAATATGGAAAGTACATACTGAAACTTTAAAAAATAAAGCTTTATCTTCAGTCTGGGGATTAAAACAATTCAATAGTAAATACGGAGGTCCTTCTCTTCAGCCGGTTATCTCTGCTTTTAATGCTATGGTTCGCCCCCAATTCCAATATGGGGCGGAAGTTTTAACTTTCTCAGGGAAGCTAAATTGGGAAATAGAAGAAAGCATTTGCCTAAAGCGCATGCTTTTATTGCCCCCCTTGAGTATGTTACAAGCTATAAGAGTTGAATGTCAAATGACGGCGTGGACTTATTTGGGCCTACCAGCCGCACTGAAGTTTTGGTTAAGCATAACAGATGAAGGGTTCTGTAAGATCGCAAGATTGTGTAGGAAAGAAATTATAATAAGTGAGTTACATTGGGCATCGCAAGTGAGAGGACAGTTAAAAAAGATCTGTGTCCTCCTAGGTTTACCTGATAACCAATGGTGTGGTGCGCAAATCTGGAAGTATAATTTAAGAATAATAGTGAAAGAAAGAGCGAGAGAATCAGACCTGAAGTATTTAGAAAGTAAAATATCAACCCAGGCTATGATAGATGGATGGAGGAATTTGGAAAACTTTCCGTATATAGAGGCTCTTCCTAATTCAAGATTAAGAAATTTAGTGTTACAGTTCCGAATTGGGCTGAACCCTGGATAGATGGATCCCAAAGCAAAAGCATTTCTTAAGGATAGCCAGGGTCTGTGTACATGTGGCTTACAACAGAAATATACTATGCAACATTTACTTGTAGATTGTCAATGGTTTTTAGGAGTGTGCAAGACGTTTTTAAAACCGATTTTTAAGGAATATAATATTACTAATCGGGACCAAGCGCTTAGGCTACTTATTGATATGATATTTTTAAATGTATCTTGTACACTGGGCCTATTTCTAGATGACCTAAGAAGGGAAATATTCAGATTTATAGGGGTTGATAGAAGGTAGGGTATAATGTGGAATGTAGAGTTTTAAATGTTATAATTGATTATTATTATATTAGTTGATGATTTTAGGAATTTTTCTACGCTAGGAGAAGGTGAGAAATAATATGGAGAGAACTTTTTAATTGAAAAAAAAAGCACTTTATGATAAAGTAAGGATGGACCTCTTTTAGAGCTGTATAGGGGTTAAATTGGCTGGCATGTTGTACTTTATGATCCTATAGGAACTTGAATTATGGAGGAAGTAAAAGAAAAGAAGAGCTTGTTTAATTTAAAATGAAATTGGTTGATGGTATTCTAGATAACCTCGCTACGCATAACAAGGCAAGAAATAAAACGTGGAGTATTCCAAAATGGGAAACTGCACTTAGGAGATTGCAAGGACCAGAGTCTAATTAGAACTGTATGTGGGATAATTTAAGTTGGCACGCTGCACTTTTAGGAACTGTAAGAACTTGATTTTTAATCAAATGAATTATGTAATTGTTAATTTGGTTAATAAGAATTAGAAAGATCTAAGAACTCTGTGTGTTAATGTAATATGTAGTTGTAAATTTGATTGTTTTTATACTTTTAAGGTTTATGCCAAATAAAAGGAATTTTTGACTTTGACCTCTGTCCTTAGCAGGGAGGATCATCCTTGGTGAAATGAATGTCATACCTATGTTCCTTTATCTATTTATAAATATGCCAATCCCTCTCAGTGCACAATTCTTGAAACAACTCTGCCTCAGAGAAACTGCCAAAAATAATGTTAAAAAATGAAATAATTTTTGAGCAAAAGGACAGAAATATAGCCTGATTATCTTTTGACGGAAGACGTTATGAAGGCCTAAGCACAAATATCAAAAGAAGGGCTCAGCACAGGAAGTCTCAGCAGTTGACTGGTTAAGGCTTTAATAAAAGTCTATGAGCCATCCATATTTGTGTATAATAATTTCAGAGTTTTAGCACTTTTTCCATTCTGTGACTTCAGGGTTCTTCAAAATCCAGCAGTGAAAAGGGCATCAGTCACTAATGGTTAAAGATATGTATGATGTCTGACCTTTTCTACCTTCATTATTAGCTATCAGCTTCCCTGTGACCTTGCATAAATGCCAAACTTCAAATCTAATTTAAGGGTGTGATAGAATTCAGAGCTTGTATCTTACACATAGGATATCTGTGAGAGTGTTCGTTCCAGAAACTGAGAAACAAAAGACTAGTGTGCCCCATGGGAGGAAGTTTGTGATGTAGATAATAGAAAACACTGTACAGAATGAATAGTCGATGTAAGCAGCTCCCTCTGTGAGTTTGTCAGGAGATTATTGACTGTATAACAGAAAGTGAGCACATTTTGACTGACAGCTATTTGAAATAGTTGAAGCAGCAGTATTTTACTATAGTAGTCAATGTAAAATGGTTGATTGTCACAGGAACATTAAAGGATTGTGAAGCTTTGACTAGAAATGTAGGTTTGTATCATAACCCTGCGGTGTCATCTACAGCATTTGTAGGCATATTAAAGTCAAGAAACCTCAGTGTACAAACACTGAATAAATACCTAAAATATAAAATAGCAAGGCAGAAGACTACAAAACAGTCAAAATAAAATGCAGCACTAAATACTACCACACCATGGTAAAATACACTAATATTCTTGTTACAAGGTACTATCTCCAGAAATCTGCTTTCATAATATCATGGTTTAAGGTGTTTGTGCCAATCCCACTTTACTCCATAGACATGGTGCAATAGAGCTAGTGAAACATGTTCTGTGATTCTGCTCCCATAGATCCATAGTTTTTAAATTATGTGTTGATAGAGGCCAACTCAAACAAATCAATCACTTTGAGTCATGGCTATTCTTAAATTTCCAACTAGCAATTGCAGCACTTGCAGGAGAAAGTTTATGCGCAGCACTAGAGGGCCCGAATACTTATCATACTAACACTGGCAAGGCCATTTGCAGACTTAGTAGGAGAAAGAAGACTGGAGGCACTAATACAAATAATTTCAAATGTACAAGAAGTAAAAATTATCATTTTGTGCCCTAGCGTTCTGGCAGCACAATCTACTGACACAGCTGAAGAGATATTACTGACCAGATATTAGCCCTACTATGTTAGACTTCTACTATTAGGGTCAGCATTTTGCAAGGGGGTTGGGAGGGTACCGTCATGTCACAGTTGGTAAGTTACACACACACACACACACACATATTCACCCTTACAGTCTTTCTGCCACAATATCCTAACCACTACAGACACCTTTTATGCAGTTTTACAATATTCTCTTTATTTATTCTATCTTTCAGCAAATCCAAAGCAAAGGTTCAATAGAGATAAACTGCAATTTCACATTTCTTATTTTTTTATAATTGCTTGCATTTCAGATACTTAGTAGCATCTCAACTATATGAAGTATCACATATTTTCCTATGCAAAACCCTTAAACTATCACTGGTTATGTGCAAGAAATCTGCCATTTCTGTGGTGTCACCTCCAATTTATCACCATTTGCTGAACCTAATGTTTTGCTGCTTTTTACACTCTGCATACTGGGACACTGCTGTCCAGCGCCCACTGTATGTGAACTGACACATAAAAGATGAAGAAATTGGATGATCCCTGATTGGCATCTCTAGCTCTTCTATAGGTGCAGAAATACAATCCTGGTATGAAACATTTAACTGTCACTTATATTGCCATCCACTAGTGTGACAAAAGAAAACATGGCTGCAGGCCTACCACTGTAGTATGAATGCCACAGTGTAAAACTAGCAATACAATCTGTTAAAACAACACCTTTGAGAGATGAAATCCTCCCTTATAAATATTAGTAAGCCACCCCATGTAGGTCTTGTGACCCACAAGGTAGGATGCACGGTATTTAAAAGTGGGAGATGTAAACAATTAATATTCCCATATCCCTACAGTTTCATGGCCCACAAATCCATTTTCCTCTGGTAGGCCTGGCTGTGCTATGTAGAAATCAAAAGTGCACAAATAAAATACTAAAACTGCTAATATGAGAAAGAAACTAGCTACAAAAATAACTAAATCACGATTTCTGAGTTTTTAAAAAATCCTGTTAAACGAAGAAGTTGGATTTTTAATAAACTTTAAAATCCAACACCTTTGGCATAAATGGTTATTTCTCACCACACTAGTAGATTGGATAGTATTATATTCAGTTTGGTGTTTTAACCTTAGGATTGAATTTTCATGCAACCTCCTTAATCACATACAAAATAAAAAACTTTCCAAAAGTTACTTTTCCTTAATATTTATTCAAATATTCTTCAAAAAAGGGAAGTCAAGTTTAATCCCTAATTCACTTTTCACATATTAAAATAAATAGGATTTCGAATGTCCATAATGAGATGGTTATCAAACATATGTAATCCAACAAGAAGATTCAAATGTCTTTGATTATAAAAAGTACAGTGAATCTGTATCCTTCATTCTTAATTTAGAAAAGATAGTGTCTGCCCAGAAAATGTTTCATCCCTTATATAGGGATTCGTAAGTGCTGCAAGAAACATATACAACAATACACATCAAAACATCAGAGTTTCCTAAAGTCCACAAATATGATTATTTCCACCATTTAATTCCCACCCATAATACAAAATATCTAAAATCACTCACATTTATCATACTATCCTCAGCTTTAAAATAGAACAACTGCGAAGTTAGTCTTCATCTTACTGTGTATTACTTTATGGATTATATCACAACAATATATCGGATTCACAAAAGGACCCGACAGTGTAATCTCCAAATTAGCAATAGTCCAGTCATGACATCCAGTGGAAGTATAAGTTAATTGTTCACAATATTTCTTAATGGTTAGCATCATAACAGGTATCATAAAATATATCAAACTTGAGTATCAAATTCACAAGAGGATCCCACAGTATAATAATTTCTTATCCAAAACTTAAATCTTACAGGTCATACTGCCACAGCAGTCCGACTGCCACCATGAGTCTGGTGGTCTTGAGACCACCAAACTCGTATTCAGGCCCCAAATATCCTACAAGTTTCAAAACTGAATACTACTAAACACCCATCCTGCAATCTCACAGTCGGATAGTAAACAGATCAGATAAAACACACATATACATCCACCCACCCTAAAATTACAAGACATTTACCTCCCATAGATTAGTATAGACACACTGTTTACCATGCGATCTGGAAGCAAATCAGCCATTTTATTGCATCCAAACTCTTAAAAAGGCCAACTCCTATCCCTCACTGGTCACACAATTATAGAAATGCCTATCCATGGCATGTTACAGAATTCTGCCATATTGGCATACTACTTGGAGTTTTTAACTTGGTTGGTCATTCGATTCTATGAGTGCCCCTCTGAATATTGTGTCCTAGGATTCCTCCCATACAGAATATAACACAGTCACACTGTACACTCAGTTGCCCTATAGAGCATTTGTGTTAGAAATGGGGTTTCTGGTTGGCTAGGGTATGTACCTCAGCCAGGCAGAACTTACCCACTCTAGTCAGGGCAAGGGAGTTACACGTCCAAGATAACCCCTGCTCACCCCCTTGGTAGCTTGGCACGAGCAGTCAGGCTTAACCCGGAGGCAATGCGTAAAGCGTTTGCACAACACACACATACATGTGACGCAACATCCCCACCACAAAGGAAACACAACACCAGATTATATAAAAATACACTGTATTGTACACAACGTAATTATTAGACCAACATCACATAACAGTACTATCCTGCTACTTTAGCAGTTGTCAGAACGTTACACATTAGTTACTCTGCAAACTAGCAGTAGTCACACATAACACACAGGTTACTGAGTATTCTGCAACATAAGCAGTAGTCAGGAAACACGTTATCACATTAGCACACTTGTCATAAGAATATCATAAAACGCCCATACTAGGAACATTAGAAAATCTATGGCAAGTTAAGCAAACATATTAGCAAGTCATGCCCATAAAAGGAACATGTGCACACATATGTCTACACATCAAAGAACAGGTAGGCAATATAACAGAATAAATAAAGTCTGTAGAAAGAACTTTAAATTATCAGCATATTGGTCCATGTTAGACAGTACCTGTTCTGATGAAGCAGGTACCCTCCGTTCCTGAAACGAATAATGGGGCCCCCGGCGCTCTTCTGCGCAAAACGGGGGCCTCCCTGATCATGGCAGTCCGAGAGGGGCGGCACGCACCCTCTCTGACTTCTTGACGGGCCCCTTCTGGGACCCGTGATCACTGGGGCCCCCCCTGGACCTCCACCGGCCCTCCTGAGGGGGGCCCAGGTCGCCCAAAAAGGTTTAAAGGATGGAGGGGGCGATCGCGCCCCTAGGGCAGTGACCGGGGAGAAGGGAACTCCCGTTCCTCCCCGTGTCCTGCGTGCCAGGGGGCAGCCGCCCTTGTCCGCGGTGCGGCTGCCCCAAAAGGAAGTAGCAGAGGCAGGGACCTCCGTTGAGGTCCCTCGCCGGCTTCCTGCGGCAGCTGCACCCGGCCTGGTGCACGAACCGCTTCCCTGCCGTCCCTCGTCCACGAGGGAGGCAGTTTCGGGAGCGGGTGCCGGCGTGTGCCCCGGGGGCGCTCCGCAGAGCGCGCGTCACCCGGGAGCACGACAGGAGCGGCCCTGCTCCTATCTGCAACTCCGGCAAGTGCCCCGGGGGCACAATGAGCAGCGCGGTCCTTGCGACCGTTTTCAATGCGGCGCCCGGGCCGCGGCGGTGATTTCTCTCAAGCGCTTTCCACAGCGCTAAGACAAATGCAGCCTGGGCTGCGGCGGTGATTTCTTTCAAGCGCTTTCCACAGCGCTAAGACAAATGCAGCCTGGGCTGCGGCGGTGATTTCTTTCAGCAAATGAAAAGCGCTTTCAAAGCGCAATGGCACCTCAGCAGCCTCAGCAATTACAAGAATGCCTTGTTCTTGGTTAAAGCATTCTGCGCAAAGGTTTAAAGGATCGTTGCAGGGGTCAGGGGCCACAGCACCCTGCCCCTGGGAACAACTTAAGCAAAAAGGAGCACCGGGCTGGTGGGCTCAGCTACAGGCCAGCACAAAGGGTGCAGATGGTGGCAGTTCCTCCTAGTGACCAGGCAGGTCACAGGTCAGCACAACAGCAGCAGTCCATGGCGGTTTCCTGGTGAGTCCATTCATCAGCGTTCTGTGTCCAGTTCCAAGTTCCAAGAATGTTCAAATTGTGGGGAAAATTCCCCTGTACTTATAGTCAGTTCTTACAGTGTTTTACAGTGGTAGGGAGAGGAGGTTCCAGCCAGTTACAACTGGTTCTGGGAGTGCCCCCTCTCTCCTTTCAGCACAGGCTCCAAACATCAGTGGGGGGTTAACGACCCTATTGTGTGAGGCCAGGACACAGCCTTTACAAATGTAGGTGTGCCCCGCCTCTCCCTTCTCTCAGCCCAGGAAGACTATTCAGTATGTAGATGCACCTCAGTGACACCTCCACCCTCCCTGTGTACAGGCTGTCTGAAAAGTATGCACAAAGCCCCAACTGTCACTCTGCCCAGACGTGGATTGGAGTCAAGCTGCAAAACACCAGAATCATAAGCACAGATAAATGCGCACTTTCTAGAAGTGGCATTTCTGTGATAGTAATAAAAAATACACCCACACCAGTAAGCAGTATTTATTATCACCATCACAACCATACCAAACACGCCTACGCTAGCCCTCATAAATCAGACAATACCCCTACACATAAGGCAGGGCATTTCTAATGCAACCCTATGAGAAGGCAGCACTCACAGCAGTGAGACACCAAGTTAGGCTGTTTGTCACTACCAGGACAGGCCATGCAATATGGCACATGTCCTGCCTTTCTACATACATGGCACCCTGCCCACAGGGCGTACTTTAGGGGTGACTTACATGAAGTAAAAGGGGAGTTCTGGGCCTGGCAAGTAAATTTAGATGCCAGGTCCCTGTGGCAGAAAACTGCGCACACAGGCCCTGCGCTAGCAGGCCTGAGACAGGTTTGAAAGTCTACTTCAGTGGGTGGCGCAAGCAGCGCTGCAGGCCCACTAGTAGTATTTAATTTACAGGCCCTGGGTATAGAGATACCACTGTACAAGGGACTTATAGGTAAATTAAATATGCCAATCAGGTATAAGCCAATCATACCAACTTTAGATGGGAGAGCACCTGCACTTTAGCACTGGTCAGCAGTGATAAAGTGCTCAGAGTCCTAGAGCCAACAGCGAAAGGTCAGAAAAACCAGGAGGAAGGAGGCAAAAAGACTAGGGATGACCATGCGTATGGCCAAAAGTCCAACAATTTGTTACAAGGCCTTGTGGTTACCCTGCCTGTTAGAAATGGGGTCTTTGGTTGACACTCAGGTTACCCCCTGTTCAAGCAAAGACCCTCACTCCAGTCAGGTTAAAAGAGAATCACCCTCAGCCAACCCCTGCTTACCCCCTTGGTAGCTTGGCGGAGCAGTAGGGTTAACTTCAGAGTGCTAGGTGTAAAGTATTTGTACCAACACACAGTAACTTCATGAAATCACTACAAAATGAAACAACACAGGTTTATAAAAATAGAAAATATTTATCTAAAGAAAACAAGATCAAAACGACAAAAATCCACAATACACTAGTCAAGTTATCAATTAAAAAGCAAAAAGAGTCTTTATGTAGTTTAAAACACACACTAACACTGTTAGAGTGAAAACGTACCTTGGGTGCGTCAAAAATAACCCTGCACCGGCGAGTGTGTGTCAAAAAGGGCTTGCGATGCGTCAATTTCACTCACGAGAGAGACCTTGCGTCATTTTGCCTTTCGTCGGGTCAGGTGTGATGTTTCTTCTCTCCGCAGGACAGCGATGCGTCGACCCTGTCAGCACTCTCAGGTCCGGGCAGGCCTTGCTTTGTTTTTACACACCCAGCGGTACTTGCGTTGGAAATCCAGCCGCATGATGATTAAAAAAACATGCAGCATGGGTTTCGATCCCCGAGTATCTGTCAGCGATGCTGCGCGTTGCTTCTCCTGCTCTGTGCGTCGATTCTTTGGTCGCGTTTCTGGCGAGTGTCGATTTTCAGCTGCAGAGCCGGCAGTGCGTTGTTTCTTCAGCCGCTGATCAGAGCTGCATCGATCTTTTTCCTGCATGACACTCTGTGCATGGATTTCCTCCTCTCAGGCTGCCAACTTCTCCTTTCAGGGTCCCAGGAACTGGATGGGCACCACAGGGCAGAGTAGGAGTCTCTCCAGAGACTCCAGGTGCTGGCAGAGAGACGTCTTTGCTGTCCCTGAGACTTCACACAACAGGAGGCAAGCTCTAACTCAAGCCCTTGGAGATTTCGTCTCAAGGTGGAAGGCACACAAAGTCCAGTCTTTGCTCTCTTACTATGGTAGATGCAGCAACTGCAGGATAGCTCCACAAAGCACAGCACAGGCAGGGCAACTCATCTTCCTAAGCTCTTCAGCTCTTTTCCAGGCAGAGGTTCCTCTTGGTTTCCAGAAGTGTTGCCTAAAGTCTGTGGTTTTGGGTGCCCTTCTTATACCCAAATTCTCCTTTGAAGTAGGCCTACTCCAAAGTAAAGTCTCTTTTGAATGTGAAATCCTGCCTTGCCCAGGCCAGGCACCAGACACTCACAGGGTGTTGGAGACTGCATTGTGTGAGGGCAGGCACAGCCCTTTCAGGTGTGAGTGACCACTCCTCCCCTCCCTCCTAACACAGATGGCTCATCAGGATATGCAGGCTGCACCCTAGCTCCCTTTGTGTCACTGTCTAGTGTGAAGTGCAACCAGTCCAACTGTCAAAATGACCCAAATAGGGAATCCACAAACAGGCAGAGTCACAGAAATGGTATAAGCATGAAAATGCTCACTTTCTAAAAGTGGCATTTTCAAAAACACAGGGGGTCATTACAACCCTGGCGGACGGTGTTAAAGAGGTGGTAATACCGCAAACAGGCCGGCGGAACAAAAAAGGGAATTATGACCGTGGCGGAAACCGCCAACATAGACAGACACTTTAACACTCTGACCGCCACGGCGGTACAGACAAGCAGAGCGGCGGTCACCGCCAACAGACAGGCGGAAGACAAAGTACTGCCGACAGTATTACAACAGGCCAATCCGCCACATTTTCCGGGGTGGATTCACTGTGGATAAAAACATGGCGGAAACAGCTTTTGCAATGGGAAAACGCTCACCTTAACACACTCCACGAGGAAGGAGGGCACCATGGAGCCGGAACTCCAAATACTCCCTGCGATAGTGTTCCTGCTCCTCTACAAACATCAGCAACAAACATCAGCAACGGGGGAGGCAAAAGTCAGGGACACACAAACGCAACACCCCCACCCCGACCCTCGCACACTACAACACACACACCAATGCATTTCCAAACATCACAGGAACAACCCCCAACCCCCCCGGAAGAATGCAAAGACAAAAGGGAATTCAGTACAACCATTGTAATGTATCAAAATACAGTAATCTCATATATACATAAATGTATACACATTCCAAATATATACATCACTATTAGTAGTGCAGGTATGCACATTTCAATGTCCGTGGACCACTGCGCCCAAAATGCATGGGCGAGGCCCACACACGATACCTGTCCAGAAACAGAGAGAACACTGCAGGGGCATCAGATAGAAATACAACAGGCACCTCAGGGGGAAGGGAAGGGGGGGCACCGTAGCCGGATGACAGCACCACACCAGATGGCCCTCCTGGGCACTGACTTTGGCGGTGGTCTCCGGATCAGTGACGATCGTGCTGCCCTCCTGGGCACTGACTCTGGCGGTGGTCTCTGGACCAGTGACGATTGTGCTGCCCTCCTGGGCACTGACTCTGGCGGTGGTCTCCGGACTAGTGTTGATTGTGCTGCCCTCCTGTGCATTGACTCTGGCGGTGGTCTCTGGACCAGTGACGATGGGGCTGGCGGTGGCGTCCTGGACAGCGGGGAGGATGGCGGCCTTCTCCGCCGTGCTGCTCTTCCCAGACTTTGGTGACTTCTTCTGCCCCTTCCCCACCTTGGGAGGAGTCACAGCTGACTCAACACTCCCCCTGGGACCCTTGTGAGCGGCTTTGCAGGAGTCTTCACCCTCTCCCGTCGGGCATTGTCCAACTTCTGGTGCTTCACAGGGGTGGACTGGCAGTGCTTTGGCTCCGTGTCACACTGGCTGTCCTGGTGCCCGGTGCACTCCACATACCTCTAACAGGCACCACTGGTACTGGAGTTTTTTTGGCTGAGGTGCTACTACGACACCTATGAATTGGAGGGAGGGTGGTGGGACAGACGTCAAGGTTGCTCAGGAAAAGTTTCTGACGAACACTGGGACGGGTAGCTGGAGGGGGTCTGGGAGTGGAGGAAGAGGAGGTGGATGTAGGAGGTGTAACTTTTGATGCTTTGGGTGCAGGTGCATGTTCTGGAGGCTGTTGTGAGGCGGATGGATGTTGGGTGTGTGTGTGCCCGCATTTGTGTACTTTGGGAGGGGGCATCACAGGCACACTGGAAGAGGACACAGGGGACGTGTAAATGGTAGTGGGGGTGGTGAGTGCAGGTGAGCGGGGTGTGGTGGTGGGTGTTCTGGTGCGAGTCCTAGTGGCTGTAGTGGTAGTGCATGCAGGTGAGAGTGTAGACGACACTGGGAGGGAGGAGGGAGACGACGAGGAGGGGGACACAGTGGAGGCAGTGGATGTTGCTGTGTCTGTATGTGGGTGATGCTTGTGTGAGTGCCTGTGGGATGTGTGGTGCTTATGTTTGCCTGAGCAGCCCTTGTATGTTGACGTGTGTGCAGGCTGGTCTGATGGTGTGCTTGGGACAGGCTGAGGTACAGGGGATTGGGTCTGGGTGGAGGAAGTTGGAGGGGGGAGGCTAGACACTGGGACAATGGCTGCCATCAGTGCTGAGGCCAGAGATTACAGGGTTCGATGATGGGCAGCCTGACCAGAATGAATGCCCTCCAGGAATGCATTAGTGTGTTGCAACTCCCTTTCTACACCCTGGATGGCATTCACAATGGTAGACTGCCCAACAGTGAGTGACCTGAGGAGGTCAATGGCCTCCTCACTGAGGGTAGCAGAGGTGACAGGGGCTGGGGCTGAGGTGCCTGGGGCGAAGGTGATGCCCACCCTCCTGGATGAGCGGGCCCGGGGCGAAGGCTGAGGGGCTGCTGGGAGGTCGGTGCTGGTAGTGGGGGCGGCGACTGTACCTGTAGAAGTGGGGGGCACAGATGGTGCCTCCACCACAAGGGAGCTCCCATCGGAGGACGAGTCCGTGTCGCTGGTTGCTGATCCGGTGACCGCCGTGAAGCTCCCCTCGCCCTCCGTCCCACTGGTGTCTTCAGAGTCCGTGGTGTGGCCCTCCATAGCGATGTGGGATGCAGCCCCCTCGTGCTCTGGTGCCCCTGTACCTCCACCTGATGATGCTGATGCACAAAAGAACAGGGAGAGCACAAAAAGGGGTGGGGAACCAGAAGAAAAACAGGTTGAGTGCATGGCTTACCGCTACCGTTGGCGGACAATACAGACACAGCAGCCCCCTGCACTACGCCGTGCTCTTGGCCTCTACAGATGCAGTTCCTGGGATATGGCCTACATGGCTATGATGGACATCTGCACACATAGATGACACAGGGGCATGTATACCTGTACTTGGCACTCTACAGAGGTGGGGTGGAGTGGCACATGGCCTACATTATGGAGGGGCCTAGCCTACGGAACTCCCACTGGCCTAGGAAAAACCCACAGCCCTCCTCCCCCACCCAGACCCCTACACTGCGCGCAAAGTCATGAGAATGTGAATGTACTCACCCCCTTGTGTCTGCTGTGATGCCCTCATGCGTTCATCCAAATCATGGTAGGCCACCGCCAGGATCCGGAACATCAGGGGGGTCATGGTGCGACGGGCACCCCTCCCACGTTGGGAGGCCATCCCCAGCTGAGCCTCCGCCGTCTTCTTGCTCCAGCGGCGAATGTCCTCCCATCTTTTCCGGCAGTGGGTGCTCCATCTCTAGTCGACCCCCAGGGTCCGGACGTCCTTGGCGATGGCACGCCAAATATCCTTCTTCTGGTGGGCGCTGACCTACATGACATGTACAGGGGAAGAAGAGAAGTCATTACCAACTGCACTGTCGAAGTGAGTGGCCCACATCCGTGACCTTGCCATGTGGCAAATACATTCACACTCCTTCATGCTCGCAGAACTCTGACCCTTCCTACTTACATCCAGCCCTCCCCACCCAGGCATAGCCCATACAACTTACACCCTATGTACTCACCTGTTGATCTGGAGGACCGTAGAGTAGCGTGTACTGGGGGAGGACCCCGTCCACGAGCTTCTCCAACTCCTGTGCAGTGAAGGCAGGGGCCCTTTCCCCAGACGCACGTGCCATTGTCTCTTCCAGACTGAGGTCACAGCAGCACTTGCAGTGTAGGTCCTCTCCTGTCGAAGATCAGGTATTGAGTGATTGAACAGATAGAAAATGGGGGTCACGTCCGTGGCGGTGACGTCCGAGGCGGTGCGTATCATCACCGCCGGCGCACTTCATCATTGGCTCCTGGGACCCATAGGGTCCAATGTTAACCAATGCAGCATTGCGCCGCGGTCTACGACTGCCTACTGTGACGATGTACAATGCCAGCTCAGTTACCTCACATGCCATTGTCCCACTTTAGAGGTCAGGCATCCGCCATTTCAGGGGCCCACATGGCTTCCTTTTCAACTGCGTCACACATACCTAGGCCTGGACTCAACACACATACAGAAAGCTTTTTGTATTTTGTTTTGTGTTCTGTGTAGCTGTGGGTACATACCTCTGAATTGGTTGACTCTGTGGTCGCCGTTGTCCTTCCTAGGCACCGTCAGCTGGGACATGTGAGGAGATGGCGGAATCCTCCGGTGTACCGACCGCTGGTGGACCTGTTGACAATGGAGGAGCGACATTTAATCATCACCTACAGGTTTGACAGTGCCACAATCCAGGAACTGTGTACTCAGTTGGAGCCAGACCTTATGTCACCAATCCGCCATCCCACAGGAATCCCCCCTCAAGTGCAGGTGCTATCAGTGCTCCATTTCCTAGCAAGTGGGTCATTTCAAACAACAGTGGCCATGGCATCAGGGATGTCCCAGCCTATGTTTTCCAACGTGTTGTACAGAGCTCTGCTGAAACACATGAGGAGCTACATCGTTTTCCCTCAGGTGGAGGATTTGGCTACAGTTAAAGGTGACTTCTATGCCCTGAGACATATCCCTAACATCATAGGTGCCATTGATGGGGCCCATGTAGCTCTGGTCCCCCCCCCACAGGAGTGAACAGGTGCACAGGAACCAGAAGAGTTATCATTCCATGAGTGTACAGATGGTATGTTTGGCAGACCAGTACATCTCGCAGGTAAATGCTATGTTCCCTGGCTCAGTGCATGACGCCTACATCCTGCTGAATAGCAGCATCCCTTATGTGATGGGTCAACTCCAGAGGCACCGGGTGTGGCTATTAGGGGACTCTGGTTACCCCAACCTGTCATGGCTACTGACCCCAGTGAGGAATCCCAGGACTAGGGCAGAGGAACGCTACAATGAGGCCCATGGGCGGACTAGGAGGGTGATCGAATGCACCTTCGGCCTCCTGAAGGCCAGGTTCAGGTGCCTGCATATGACAGGTGGTTCCCTATTCTACTCACCAAGGAAGGTGTGCCAGATCATCATCGTCTGCTCTATGATTCACAATCTTGCTTTGCGACGCCAGGTGCCTTTTCTGCAGGAGGATGGTCCAGATGACGTTGTTGTGGCAGCTGTGGAGCCTGTGGACAGTGATGAGGAGGAAGCTGAGGAAGAAGACATTGACAACAGGGACTCTGTCATACAGCAATATTTCCAGTGACACACAGGTGAGAACAATTTCTTTACTAGTACATTTACTTTCACACTTCTCCCTCTACCCTGTCTGTCAATTTGAAGCAGTATTTGGCAACTGAGTTGTACATTTCCATTATGGTTTCACAGGTGTGGTTACCAACGTGTGTCATCTGCTTGCATCCTTTATGGACTTGTGATGTGTGACATAGGTATGTTTGCATTACATTTTCGAAAGGATTTTGTCATTGTCATAGATAATACACATTTTAAAAATCACAGACTGACTCCAGATTGTTTTGTGGTTCAAGGGTGTTTATTGAAGTGCTAATTATTGGACGGGGTGGCAAAATGGTGATGGGTGATGGTGGAGGAATGTCCATGGCAGAGTCCAGTCTATTATTCTCACAGGTGCACTGCCCATATGGGCATAGGAAGAGGAGCTGGGGCAGTTCGAATATGGACAGGGTAACAAAGTGGGACAGTGGGATGACAATCAGGGTGGTCTCATTTCTTGGCGGGGGTCTTGCCATCATGCTCTGTCCTGTTCCTGGATCTCAGGGACCGCTTGCGGGGTGGTTCTCCATCTGCAGGGGGTGGGGTGCTAGTGTGGTGGTCCTGTGGCGGGCGTCCTGTCCACTAGCGCCGGCGGAGGTGGTGGGCAGTTCATCGTCCAGGCTAGTGTCAGGGGCCCCTTGGAGTGCCACGGTGTCCCTCATGGTGTTCTGTAGGTCCTTCAGCACCCCTACGATGGTGCCCAGGGCGGAGGTGATGGTTCTGAGCTCCTCCCTGAACCCTAAATACTGTTCCTCCTGCATGCGCTGGGTCTCCTGAAACTTGGCCAGGACTGTAGCCATCATCTCCTGGGAGTGGTGGTATGCTCCCATGATGGAGGAGAGGGCCTCGTGGAGAGTGGGTTCCCTTGGCCTGTCCGCCCCCTGTCGCACAGCAGCCCTACCAGTTTCCCTGTGTTCCTGTGCCTCCGTCCCCTGGACCGTGTGTCCACTACCACTGCCCCCAGGTCCCTGTTGTTGTTGGGGTGGTGGGTTATCCTGGGTTCCCTGTAGTGGTGGACACACAGCTGATTGACGTGTCCTGGGTACGGAGGTATTGGCCGGCTGGGTGGGTGATGTGCTGGTGTTTCCAGAGGGTGGAAGGTCAGTGTTGGGCTGTGCCTGTGCGAGGGGAACCGACTGTCCCGAGGCCCACGATGGTCCAGGCTGGTCATCTGGATCGAGTTGGCCAGAGCTGCTGTCATCACTGTGGGCCTCTTCTGTGGGTGGGGTAGAGATGTCTGGACCCTCCTGTCTGGTGACGTTAGGTAGTGGTCCTGCAGGGGTATAAAAGCATGATTATTGCATCTGTGTGTGTCATGGTGTGCAATGGGTGGGTGAGAGTGTACCCTAGTGCTAGCATTCCTGTGTGGGGGCTTGTGTGATGATGGTTAGGGGGTGTTATGGGTATGTGCAGTGGGCATGCTTTAGTGATGGGTGTCCATGCTTTGTTGTGTCATGCAGGGCTTGGTGTTGGGATGTGTGGTTTGTGTTATTAGTACATTAGTGAGGAGTTGGAGTGATAGGGGAGGGGGTGAGGGTGGGGGGGTGTGATAGGATGCAGGTAGGGCGGGGGATAAGATAGTTAAGATTTGACTTACCAGTGTCCATTCCTCCACCAACTCCTCCGAGGCCCTCAGGATGCATAATGGTCAAGACCTGCTCCTCCCATGTTGTTAGTTGTGGGGGAGGAGGTGGGGGTCTGCTGCCAGTCCACTGAACCACGATGTTGTGCCTGGAGACCACGGAACGCACCTTCCCCCGTAGGTCGTTCCACCTCTTCCTGATGTCCTCCCGATTTCTTGGGTGCTGTCCCACTGCATTGACCCTGTCCACGATTATTCGCCATAGCTCCATCTTCCTAGCTATAGAGGTGTGCTGCACCCTTGATCCAAATAGCTGTGGCTCTACCCATATGATTTCCTCCACCATAACCCTGAGCTCCTCCTCCGAAAACCTGGGGTGTCTTTGACGTGCCATGGGGTGGTGTAGGTGATGTATGGGGTGGTGTAAGTGGTGATGAGTGTGGTGATGTGTAGTGGTGTGTGGTGTTTTGTGCGTGGATGTTGTGTGGGTGATGGTGTTGTGTGCCTCTGTGTGGTGGGGTTGTCTATTGCTGTGCTCTCTCTCTCTGTCGCCTTCGTCTCAAATTTTTGGTCGTAGGGGTTTGTGGGTGATGTGGGTGTGTGTTTTATATTGTGTTGGGTGTTTGGGAGTGGTGTTTGTATGTGTATCATGTGTGTGTATTTTGAATTGTCCAATGTGGCGGTGTTTTGGAGATGTGTGTGTATTTTGAGCGCGGTGGTGTTTACCGCCAATGGAATACCGCGGTTGAAAGACCACCGCGTGGATTCGTGTGTCATAATAGCATGGGCGTGTTTCTGTTGGCGTGACGGTGGAGGATTTGTTTTCGCCAGTTTATCACTGACCTTTGGTGTGGCGGACTTGTGTGTGTGTCTGAGTTTCGGCAGAATCCGAGATGTGGGTCATAATAGCTGTGGCGGAATTCCGCGGCCGCAGCTGTGTATTGTGTCTTCTGTGTCTTCTGCACGGCGCTAAGCGGCTTTTACCACCAATGTTGTAATGACCCCCACAATCTTAAAATCAACTTTACTAAAAGATGTATTTTTAAATTTTGAGCTCAGGGACCCCAAATTCCACATGTCCATCCGCTCCCAAAGGAAATCTACACTTTAATCAGATTTAAAGGTAGCCCCCATGCTAACCTATGAGAGGGACAAGCCTTGCAACAGTGAAAAACAAATTTAGCAATATTTCACTGTCAGGACATATTTAACACATTATTATATGCCCTACCTTAACCATACGCTGTACCCTGCCCTTGGGGCTACCTAGGGCCTACCTTAGGGGTGTCTGACATGTAAGAAAAGGTAAAGGTTTAGGCCTGGCAAGTGGGTACACTTTCCAAGCCGAATATACAGTTAAAACTGCACACACAGACACTGCAATGGCAGGTCTGAGACATGATTACAGAGCTACTTATGTGGGTGGCACAACCAGTGCTGCAGGCCCACTAGTAGCATTTGATTTACAGGCCCTGGCACCTCTAGTGCACTTTACTAGGGACTTACTAGTAAATCAAATATGCCAATCATGGATAAGCCAATTACATACATATTTTGTAAAGGAGCACTTGCACTTTAGCACTGGTGAACAGTGGTAGAGTGCCCAGAGTAACAAAAACATTATAATCAGAGTGCAGCACACATCAACAACCTGGGGAACAGAGGCAAAACATTAAGGGAGACCACGCCAAGGTTGAAAAGTCTAACATTACCCATCTATTGTGCACAGACACAAGGTGCTTGTAAGCTTCAGTCATATCTCATACATACCTCGGACGATTTCTATTAGAAGACGATCTTACTCTTAGATAACCAAGGACCACATGTAGCAGACTCCAAGATTGCGACTCGGAAATTGTGAGTCTGTCCGACTCGCAATTTCCAAGTCGCAATCTCGGATGCAGAATGGTGTCTCAGACACCATCTGCGACTCGGTATGGGGTCGCAAAGGCCCACCTCATCAATATTCATGATGCGGGTTGCATTTTGCGACCCCATAGCAAGTCCCTGCACTCACAGGGATGGTGGCCTGCTGAAGTCAGCAGACCTCCATGTCTGTGACTGCTTTTTAAATAAAGCAATTTATTTTTTTTCATTTTGCAGCCCGTTTTCCTTAAAGGAAAACGAGTTGCAAAATTAAACAAATAACGAAACCATTTGGTTTTGTTTTTTCAGTGTAGGCAGTGGTCCATTGGACCACTGCCTGCTCTGAAAAAACATTTAGGGCAACATTCACAAAGGGGAAGGGGTCCCATGGAGACCCCTTCCATTTTGCGAATGAGTTACCACCAGTGTGACACTGGTGGCAACTGCGAGTTGCTTTGCGGCCGCATTCGCGGTCACAAAGTAATTCTGAATTGCGATGCGAGTCACAAATAGGAAGGGAACACCCCTTCCCATTTGCGAGTCACATTCACAAATTGCGAGTCGGTACCGACTCGCAATTTGTGAATGTGCATTGCGTTAGGCCGTTTGCATGATGCAAACTGCGATTTTCTCAGTTTGCACCATGCAAACGGCTTCCTACATCTGGCCCCTGGTGTCACATAAGTTCTAAATTAGTAACCAAGCTTCACTAGTTCGTCAAAGTACCACAAGGATCAAATCCCGAGTTTATCCAGACAAAACCTTCATGTTGGTTAATCCTTGCTGCAATTTCATAGAAATCCATTAAAGTGTCAATACAATGTGAATCTATCACTAAAACACATATACACAACATAGAGATACACAGAGCAGTTTAGTTTAAGTGTTCTATCCCAAGACAAACTTCCCATAGCGTACTATAGAAAATAATGTAACTCATTCTCCGTACTGAGTCCCTTCACCAGAACCTGTAACCTAGTAATCCTTCTGTCTTTGGACTGTCACAAAAAAGTTCTTGGTCTCCACTGCATGGTCCAAAAACAATTCTTTGTATTTCATGAAATGTAAAATCACATTTCTCGTGGTGGCTCTCTATGATGTGTTCTACTAATAGATAAAGTAGATCACCATTTCTTATTGCCCTGTGTTCTATTGTTGGATGCTGATTGGACATAGGACCAACAAAGAAGGTGGTACCACTAGAGCGCTGCAAATCAACCAGATAAGGCCAAAATACAGAGTCATTCCAGATACTTTTCTACTTACCTTCCCTTGTACTGGCTACTTACATGGTTCCACATTTAACTTTTGGCTCTTTCACCCTATTGATTTCTTTGACCTGCCCTGCTCCATTGGCCATTTTGTAGCATGAACTTGCTAAAGCAGGTGTTCTAATTAAAATCTTAATGAATATTCATGTATTATGAGTAATTGATTTGCGTAGAAAATGTAATAAAATAGAGAAAATAATGCATGCATTTGAAATTGTGTCCAAGTGAGTCGGCGCCAATGTTCACAAAGTATACTTATTAATGGCTTATTAATATGAAATATGGAGCTTGTGTTTGATTAATGTAGTAATACATCATATTAAGGGTTATGAATTATGTATTAAGCTTTATTAATTGTAGACCTTAACTTAGCAGGAGGTCCTGGTCTAGTTGCACAGCCTTATGTCAAGCTGTATTTCTAAACCAATTAAAAAAAGTTTGTTTAGAGAATTAAATTGTAGTTTTCCACTGTGCTGACCAAATGTGCTTGTAGCTAAAAGTCTTTTCTCATGAGAACCTTTTGCTAGAAGATGCTGTTCTTGCTAAATGTAACAATATGAGTGTAATGTGTGTAAGATTGACTTTCTCAGGGGGAAAACAATGGAGACACTGACTGGAATGTAAGCTGCAACAATATTGTTACCTGACGAGCCGAATGATGAAACCAATGAAGAGCCGATTAGCGACATGTGAACCGAGTATTAGTAGAAATTTTAGATTTGAAGTTTTAGTTTTATTGGACAAAGTGTGAACATGCGCTCCCTTGACCAATAGGGACTTGGGAATTCGTTTTAGGAAATTTAACTTAGCCGGACTGCACTGAGAAGAAATCATCATTTGCCATTTTTTCATGTGCCATTCTCCCCATTCTTCGAAAGGGTTTACCTCTATTCTTTCAAATTAATTAAAGACTTCGCTTTTCTGAACTTTGATGCTGAATCCTGAGGACTTGCTTACCGAACTGATGTCCTGATGACGAAGACTTTCTTAGCTTGCTGATCCACTTTGAGGAGAGGTATATTACTACTGATGTGTTCCTTAAGACTATTTGCTATTCCTTTCTAGGTACCAACTGCACTATTTTAATAAAGCCATAGTTAAAAGTTTTCCAAATTTATGTTTATTAAATTGTTTTGCATGAAGCCCAACATGCTAATGCTAATCTGTTGTTAGAGAAGGATTCCTCCCTGTTGAAGTTCACTATATGAAGTAACATTTGATGTCTTTTCTTTGCTGAAAATAAATGAATGTGATATCAGTTGTGCAAACGTTCTTTGTTAATTAAATTCCACTGTAACTTTACAATGTGAAGTGGTTCAAGCATTGATTAGATTACAATTCTTTCGCTGCTTTGGACAGCCAGTGATAGTTCGGTATGTGTATTATTTGAATTGAGATTATCTTACGTGACATTAGCATTGTTAATATAGGGAAATAAATATTCTAACTTTTACCAAAAGGTGTGGTTATTCATGACGTTTCAGTCATGGTGTGTGATAATTACTGACTCCAATTGATTGCTGATGTTATTGATGAATTATTGGTTATTGATCTGCATGTACTGGAGTTATGGTGGAAACATCTTAATTGCGAGTCAAAAGGTTCATCAACCTATTCGTGTCCCATTGTAAATTTACTTATTAAGATCAAACGCGCTAACAGAGATGGTAGCAGAGACTGATGGTTTGTGTCCTTAAGAGCTCATTATAGATGTCCAGTACAGGTTTCTCTCCCTATGAGCCCATCATAGTTGTTCAGTAGAGGTGGTATTAACAGAGATAGAGGAAAGATTGATGGTTTGTGTGCATAAAAGGTTTACAGAGACAGTAGCAGGAAGACATAAAGATCAATGGAGATGATAGTAGCTTGATGATGTGGTCTTTTGAGAGTTCATTGTTACTGAGGTTTGGATGTATTTTTCAATGATAGAAAGTCGAGAGAAAATGTTTCCTTTAGTCCTGAAATGACTTTCCTAGAATCTTGGTGCCTACCGATGGTTGTTTGAGGATGTTCTTGGCCATTCTAGTGATAGAGTGAATGAAGTAGGTTTTGCGCTTGCACAGCTTATGCAAATTGCAGGTGAATTGTGATGTTTGTGGGGGTTTCGGGAGTTTGCGTACTCCAAATGAAGTTGTGGAAGGAGTGTGCGTACTCTGCAGAGTGAGAGTAGGGAAGTCATCGAACTTCACATGTGTGTGGCACTTTGTGCTCAAAAATTGTTCACGTGGTTGTTAATGTACGGACCCTGTATGGTCTAAGACTCAAGAGTATATTGAAAAGTGTATGAGACACTTGGGCCCATATTTATACTTTTTTTGCGCTGCATTTGCGTCATTTTTTGATGCAAAAACGGCGCTAACTTACAAAATACAATTGTGTTTTATAAGGTTACACCGATTTTGCGTCAAAAAATGACACAAATTCAGCGCTAAAAAAGTATAAATATGGGCCTTGGTTTTATGTTGTTATTTGTCTGGTTTAATAGGTTGATCGGGCGTGGTCGACAAGTAAGAGTGTGAGTCAAAGTGAGTGAAAGAGAATTTTGACTTAGATCTGATGTGTCCTATGTGCACCAGGACAGACCCACTGATCAGTTCAGAGTAAAATTTGCTAGCCGAATTTTGCTTGCGAATTTGGGAGACTGAGAAAGAAGAAGTTGCTGTAAGTGCAGGAAGAGCCGTCAGTGAATATTCTGTAAAGTTTCTCAAGCAATTGTGGTAACATTCTTGTAGTAAACCAGCAGATTTGGTTTTGATTTTGGGTTTAGTGCTTGCAATTTTTGCATTAGTTTTGTGTGAATCAGAGTTTGGGAGGCCAAGACGCATGACTTTGTCAGCCGCAGTACGTGTGAGTGTGACGTCATTAGAGCTGTGCTTGGATAAGTCGGTTAATGAGAAGGGTCACACACATATTGGCAGCTGTCCTTGTGGCACAATTGGTTGAGAAGGTGGGTGAAGAGAATTCTGGGATTAAAAGTCACTTCCTGATTTGATTTTGAATACCAAAAAAGGTCAACAAGATGACATTTTTCAAAGCTTTAAAGAGAGCTTTAAGGGGAGATACAAATATTACAACGAGTATAGGCGAGGCTACACCGCCAGAAGGTATACCAGCTTACATTGTAATGGAAGAGAAAGGTGTCCCACCATGTCTTTGGCTAAAGCAATGGTGCAAAGTGAGAGAGAAAGATGGGAGCTTAGCATTTCCTACTAACGTAACTTTTAATTTGAGGGTTTTAGAGCATTTGAGGAGGGTACTGTATGATCTGAAACACCCTCCAAGACCAGCACGGTTTGAGGCATTAGCAATCTGGAAGCTAGTAGCCAGACAGCAACATCAACAGAAATTTCAGAGGAGAATGAGAAAGGCAAAAAATACATTAACAGAGGCTAGGTGGGACAGTGCTCAGAGAATTTGGAGAACAAAGACTTTGCACAGAATTAAGTTGTTTCCAGAGATTACACAGGACAATGAGAAGAACGGAAGGAAAGATACTAGAAAGAGTAGCAGAAGTCCAAAAGTAGGAGGGCAAGTAAGTCTTCAACAGTGGAGGAAGAATCAGATGATGATGAATTTATTTTACAGTTATTGAGAAATCATCCACCACTATATGCAGCACATGAGAGTGGTCCGAGCACCAGTGCTGAACCTTCAGCTCCAACACAGGTTAATGGGACAGTGAGTTTGTTGCAGGTTAATACTAGCCTGACACAGAGTCTGATGCAGGGTACTCTTGACACACCTACTACTCCAGTAGTACAAATCAGATGCAACCACCACAGGTCCAGAGAATTTACCCTGATGTGCCCATTATGGAAACGGCTACAAACTTAATGGTGCCTACGGAACAGGTTGTCCGGAGACCGATGTTGGTTCAGACAGAACCAACTCCACTTTTACTGCCTGAAGTGCATCCACAAGGCATGCTGAGATTCACACAGGTAATAGGGACACAGTCAGATATGTCTTCAATGATGAATCAGAACATGGGATTTATTCTCCCACAGAACGTAAGTACCAGACCAACCCCAGATGCTATATCTTTACCTTTTACTGTTGGTCCGGCGGTACCCTTTTTTGCACAGAAGAAACTGTATGTGAACAGGGTGTCATGACACAGAACACAATGGGGGGAGGACATAATGAAAATACTCGAGTAGTCTCTCCTCTGGGACAGACTTTTGATGGATCAAGATCCCTGTTGGACCTTAGTCCATTTGGAGTACTTCCAGATACTATGGTAGGGTCAAACATTAGCTAGAGCTTGAAATTGCTGACACCACAGACCCTGAATGCAGTTGCACAGCAGGTACCACCTGCCCAAGCCAGCAACATCTCGTTGCAAGATTTTACTGGTCAGTAGTTGACTGAATGGTTAGACAAGCTGAATACCCAGCAGAGTGCTCCTAAGGGAGAGGAGTATTTGAATAACGCTAGACTAAGCATGGAAGCAGGTGAGGTCATTAAGGGAACTATGGGTGTGAACAGGTTAGAATCCTACACTGAAGCAGAGCTGAGATATCTGTGCACGAAGATTACAAGGGAAGTGAGCAATGTGCATCAGAAGCTAGCAGACTTGGCAGAGAAGTACGGCATAGAAATAGAGAAAATGAACCATTTGAAAAGAAGTTACAGATTAGATTTTGAGACTAAAGATTTTAAACACATGAGATCTTTTGGAATAAAGGCACACCTTAGGGAATTACTTCAAAGTGCCCAAACCTGTGGAGCATTAGACAAATGGGAAGGCAGATGGGTAAGGGATTCTGTGGAGCTGACTGCAAATGTACAGCAAGGTCAAGCTCCAGTGAAGTTTTACCAATGAGAGAGATTCCAGGAGGGAATTTTTTTTCATGTCCCCTGGAGCAGAAGTGATATTCTATCATTTACAAATGATTATCCAAAATTGAGGGAGAAGCCACTGGAGTGGTACCAGCTATAAACAGATAGGTTTATAAAACTTGCAAAGTGCCTGTGGGAGGATCTGAACATCTTAGTATAGATAGTGGTCCCAGCTGATCTGTGGATAGAGTGTAAACTGGCCAACAAGAGAACCAGAGACAGATCAAATTACGGGTGCACCGTCTCCCAAGGTAATGAAATATTACTATAAGGTGATTGAATTTTTGAAAATGAGAATTTCACCAAAGAACATTGATAGCAGATAATTGACAGGACAGCTCAGGACGCAAAGGAGTAAGTACATGCGTATTATGAAAGATTGTTGCAGGCGTTCAAGCATTACAGTGGTACAGAGACAATTGAGGTGAAGGACATGATTGATTTTGTGTTCAGATTTCTGGAAGGATTTAGACCTGAAATTTGCCAGATGATTAAGAGTCATTTGATTTGTTGGCAAGCAGAGACGATTTATGAGGTTTTGCAGTATGCAAAGTACTGTAGTGATGAAACTGAGTTGAAGCAGAGAAAACTGAAAGAAAAGGAGATGGTGATGCAGATTAAAGCTGCACAGACAGGCATGCAAGGGAATTTTTCACAACAGCTACCACAGCAGCAGCAGGGAAACATTGTGTTTCAGCCCCAGATGAGAGGGAGATGTCGCAGAGGTAATATCAGTTGTGGTCCAGACTTGGTACTGTAGGGGTTCAGAATGATGTGCAGGGGATGAAGTGATTGTTTCCTTGTCACATTTGCAGAACCATTGAACATTGGAAACAGGAGTGTCTGATGTTGGTGCAGGAAGGTGTTATTCAGCAGACTAATGACAGCAATTCATTCCAGAACATGAGAGGACAGAGAATGAGACGTCCTAATCCAAATTCCAAAATAAGGCGAATCAAGTGCAGAATTTTCAACCCGTGCAGCAGGTGCAAATGCCACGTGTACAAATGACACAGTTGCAGCCAATGCAGCAGCAGGTTCCCGTAGTAACTACACAGCAAATTCAAATACCTCAAGCCCCATTGGAACAGCAACAAATGAGGCTTTCTCAACAGGTCACAGGTCAGCAGCTTAACCAGAGTAATACACAATATACCAATTCCTGTTACACAGTGAGAATGGAATAAACGATGATTGCATGAGCAAAAAATTCAGATGAGGAGCCATGTGTGCTTGCAACCTTCTTAGAAGTAGATCAGAGATGTGAAGGGAAAAGTTGTGGGTCACAGAGTTTCATTCTTGGTTGACACTGGAGCTACACATTCTACAGTAAGATTGGTTGAGGTTCCAAACTTGCCCCTTTCAGGTAAAACAGTTCAGATTGTAGGGGTAGCGAATCAGTTTATGACCAACCCAATGACGTAACCAGTTCAGGTTAAAATTGGCAACTTCCAGGTATTGCACAAATTTGTAGTACAGTATCCCTACTAGGAAGAGATTTGCTGTATAAAAGATTCACGGTCCATTACTTGTTCAAACTATGGAACTGAGATTCAGATGAATGGTAATGATGAAGATGACCAAGTCCCAGAGACAGAATGCAAGACAACAAATGAGGAATACCCTGTGATTTAATTTTATTCCCATGTTCACATTAAAGGAGCTTCATCCTGATTTGCAGGGAAAGGTTAAGGAGAATGTGTGGGATCTGACAGGAAAGGAGATAGGTCTGATAAAGGGAGTTGAGCCAGTTAAAGTCACTGTAAAGCTGAATGCTGTTGTTCCTCAAATTCTCCAGTACCACATGCCACAAGATGTTCTTATGAAGGTCACCCAAATAATTGCAGACTTTGTAAAACAAGGGGCTTTGAAGGAAGTATTGAGCAGCCCATGTAATTCACTGATAATGGGTTTGCAGAAACCCTGTAAGAAAGTTCAACTTATGCGGGATTTGAGAAAAGTAAATGACGATGTGGTCAAATACTGTCCCGTGGTGCCAAATCCAGCCTTGATAATGTTTCAGATTCCATCTGATGCTGAGTGGTTCACTGTCATTGAATTGTCACAAGCCTTCTTTTATGTGGCTCTTCATGAGGACAGCCAATTTCTCATTTGTTTCAAATTTTTGGACCGAGTTTACTGTTGGTGTCCGACTCCTCAAGGGTTTTCAGAGTCACCTTCCATATTCAATCAGATCTTGAAAAATAATTTTGAGTCATTGGAATCGCCTTTCCAAACGACCTTGGTACAGTACATTGATGACTTGCTGATTATGTCCAAGACAAGGGACGAGTGCAAGTATGACATGATTGCTTTGCTGAACCATATGGGAAAGAATGGTCATAAAGTGTCCCCGCTTAAATTGCAATGTTATCAAAAAGAAGTTAAATACTTGGGTCATCAGACTGAGAAGGGATCGAGAAATATATCCAGAGAAAGGGTTACAACCATATTGCAGATTAATCCCCCAACCACACAGAGAGATGTCACAATGTTTTTAGGGATAGTAGGCTACTGCCGCCAATGGATTCCCAATTTTTCAGTCATTTCAAGACCATTACAGAAGCTGACTCATAAAGAAATCACTGATTCCATAGTGTTAGACTAGGCTGGAATGAAAGCTTTTACTGAATTGAGAGAGAGTCAGTGCAAGGCTCCGACTTTGGGTATGTGTCAAAGCCCAGCTCACCTGAGTTCTTGTTCAGTTCTGATGGAGGTTGAAGACAATCCGACTCCACCCTGAAACTGCTTGTTCCAGCACACTAGTTTTTAAAACAGTGCACTAAGAACAGAAGCTCAAGGGAAGGGGGGAAGTGGATAAAATAAAAAAGAGAGACAACACCGTTCTTGCGTTTCCACTGTTGAAGTGCTGCACAAATCTGCGGCCCTTTCTGACTTCTGTAGAAACTGGTGCCTAATGAAACATAAACAAAGAACAGATAAGTGCAACCTATTCCTAAATGGGTTCCTGACTATCCCTTTATTTATTAGAAATTCTCTTCTAAAAGTACCTCTTGGATCCTGGTCTCTAGTTTCCAGGTTTGGAATGTGTTACTGCTCTGGGATGTGTTTTCTATTACTGTAAAGCTTCTAAAACATTAAACAAATACCGTTATCAGAATTACCAATATCAAACATTCATCATAATATAACTAAAGCCTAAATTCCCAATAGCAGACTCACTTTTCCCATATTTCCAGAATCTTTTATAAAACAAATACTGTACTTTTACATCAAAATACAGCATGTAATTTGTGCAAGTCCTTGATTTACTGTTTGCCTTGGTTTCCACTGTTCGATTCTTAAAAGTTCCATGAGAAAAAACAATGTTTGCTTCACAAAGTTCTGCAAAATATTCTTGTAACAAAGAGTTTGAATCACAATGTTCGTGAAGGTATTTCGTTTCAAATTGTCTATACACGAATCCAGAAATTGTTGTCAAAGTTCTTTCAGGTAATAAAAGGTTTTGCACTTACTTGTTGCTGGCAAGAGATACTGATCAGTCTAACCTTGTCTTCTTTCTCTTTTGCAGGTTACTCATAGGAGAGAGGCTGAAGCAAGGAGGAACCGGAAACCGGAAGAAGGAAGAGCCAGAAGCTGCGCCCATTGAAGTCAATGAAAGTCTGTAAAGAGCAGAAGTGCCAGTGCCGAGGGATCTGCTCTCAGGTAAGCGGGAGGTAGACGAGCACAAGCACTGGGTGAGGCTCGGGGGATGCCTTTTATAGACAGGGCTGGGTGTGGTTTGAAGGGCTGGGTGTGGTCCTCACATGCTGCACATGTTCTTGGAAGGTGTGCAGAGCTGGGTGTGGTTTGAAGAGCTGGGTGTGGTCCTCACATGCTGCACATGTTCTTGAAAGGTGTGCAGAGTTTCAGTTATTATACAAATGAGTTGGATTAACACATGGCCTAGGGAGGAGTATTTTAAAGAAGCCTTGGTAAAAGCAAGGCCCAATGTGTAAACAAAACAGCACATTAAACAACATACACAGAAGCCTAGGGGGGGGGAAGGTGAGATAACAAGAAAGGCTTTCAATAGTAAGTTTAAAAGGGAGCTATTACAGAACCCACTAGTGCAGTGAGAGGGGACATGCTCTTTGCTGTGTACAAACCCTAACAGTTGCCCCCCTCAAAGGCCCTCCTACAGGACGGGGTTTTCCTGGATTTTTTAAATAAAACCGTCTAATCAGCTGTGGGGCATGTACATATGATGCTGGTTCCCATGAATTCTCAGATTCATCATATCCTTTCCATTCTACTAAATTAAACAGACGTCCACTAATTCTTTTTGAGTCTTTTATGCTTTTTACTTCATATTCCAGATTTCCCTTAATTGGTATGGGTGGAGGTGGTGGTTCAGGTCGGGTTTTTGAGTTGTACGGCTTAAGCAAGGACACATGGAATGTAGTATGTACTGGATATTCTTTTGGTAAATCTAATTTTACTGTTACCGGGTTTACTATGGCAGTTATACTAAAGGGTCCAATGAAACGTGGTTGCAGCTTTCGGGATCCCTCTATGTTTAGGTTCTTTGTGGAGAGCCATACCTTGTCACCAATTTTATACATTGGGGCCTCAGACCTGTGTTTGTCTGCTTGTCTTTTCATGCTTTCCTTGTACTTTAATAAATGTTTCCTGGCTTTGTCTTGTATGTCACCTAACCTCGTTAGTCTATCCGTTACTGTAGGCAACAGGGAATATTCTAACAAAATGGGTATAGCTCTTGGATGATGCCCCTGCAAGAAATAGAATGGTGAGCAAAGTAGAGCTGAATGCTCAGTATTATTATAAACAAACTCTGCTACAGGGAGAGCTTCCAACCATTCACTAGAATAATCAGCCAATAAACAACGTAGCGTTTGAAGTAAGGTTTGGTTCAGTCGTTCAGTCTGTCCATCTGTCTCCGGGTGGAAAGCAGTGGATAAGGCCACATCTATTTTCAGTTTTTCACATAATTTTTTCCAAAATCCGGAGTTGAACTGGCTCCCTCGGTCTGACACCACTTTGCTTGGCAAACCATGTAAACGCACAATTTCCCTTATAAAAATATCGGCAAATTCTGCCGCCGTGGGTAATTTCCGTAATGGTACAAAATGTGCCATTTTAGATAAAAAATCCACTATAACCAACACTGTTGTGAAGGATTTTACAGGTGGTAAACCTACAATAAAGTCTACACTCACAGTGTGCCAAGGTTGTTTGGGTGTTGGCATTGGTATTAACAAGCCGTCAGGAGCCTTATGAGAAGATTTATGTCTTGCACAAATTGGACAGGTAGTGACAAATTGCTTAATGTCCTTTCTTATAGTGTCCCACCAAAAGTGTTTTTGCACATTTTCCAGGGTTTTTACCCAACCAGGATGACCTGCCAACGGTGAGGCGTGATGCCAAATTATCACCTGTGTTTGTAATTCAGAGGTGGGCACTAACAGCATGTTGTCGTGATACAATAAACCTCGTTGTATTGTGTTATGGGAATCCTTTAACCAATCCTGAGGTGCTATTTGCATGTGTGCATTATATAGATCTGTGATGAAATCCTTCTGTTGTACTGGTGCCAACAACTTTTGGGGAGGAATAATGGGTTCTCCTATTTTATCTTGTTTCATGTCTGAGGTATGTCCGTATCTACATAACACATCAGATTGAATTTGTTGTGCACCTGGTCTATAGGTTATAACAAAGTCAAATGTGCTAAAAAAAATTAACCAACGCATCTGACGTGGTGTTAGTGCTTTAAGTGATCCAAAAAACTGTAGGTTCTTATGGTCAGAAAAGATTGTAACTGGGTACTTGGCTCCCATTAAATGGTGCCTCCATTCTGAAAAGGCTACTTTGATAGCTAGTAGTTCCCTTTCAGCCACAGTGTAATTTTGTTCAGCTGGCAATAACTTTTTAGAATAGAAGGCTATAGGATGTAACTGGCCATCTACTGCATCTCGTTGAGAGAGAACTCCTCCTAAAGCTACTTGTGAAGCATCCGCTTCAACAAAAAAGGGCAAGTCAGGATCAGGATGTTTCAGAATTGGGGCTGAAGTGAACTTTTGTTTTAGGAGTTGAAAGGCGTGTGCCGCCTCATCAGTCCAAAGAAATCGTTGCCCTTTCCGCAACAAGGTAGTTATTGGGGCCGCAATGTCTGCAAAATGTGCAATAAACTTCCTATAAAAATTGGCGAAAACCAGAAATTTCTGAATATCTTTTACAGAGGATGGTTCTGGCCAATCAGCAATAGCACTGATTTTCTTTACATCCATAGTTATTCCTTGAGGTGACAGGCAGTATCCTAAAAAGTCCACCTTGTTGACATTAAAAGTACACTTTTCTAACTTAGCAAAAATATTATTTTCTTTTAACTTTGATAATACTGCACGAACATGTTGGGTATGTTCTTCTGAGTTCTTAGAGTAAATGAGGATGTGGTCTATGTATACTGTGACACAAACGTCCAGGAATTCGTGTAGGACCTCATTTATAAAGAACTGAAAGGCCGCAGGGGCATTACATAACCCAAAGGTCATTACTGTGTACTCAAATAAACCAAACTTTGTCTTGAAAGCTGTCTTCCACTCATCCCCCTCTTTTACTCGGACCAGGTGGTAAGCTCCCCGCAGATCTAGTTTAGTGTATACAGTAGAATGTCTTAATTGATCCAACAACACAGGTATTAGAGGAAGAGGATATTTATTCTTTATTGTAGCCTTATTTAGTCCTCTATAATCGATACACGCGTGCAGGGATTTATCCGGCTTCGGGATAAAAAAGAGTGGAGATGACACCGGAGATGTGGAATGACGGATGAACCCAGACTGTAGTAGGTCCTCTAGGTAGGTTCTTAAGTATTTGGTTTCTTCGTCAGTCAAAGCATATACTCTGTTATTAGGTAAAGGGGCCCCTGGGATAAGATCTATACGGCAGTCATAAGACCGATGTGGGGGCAGCACACTAGCCTTTACTGGATCAAAGACGTCTTTAAAGTCAGAATATTCAGGAGGGAGACTTGGTTCATCTTGTGTAACACTAGCACAGTGTAATACTGTGCTCTGTTCTGTACCTGCTTCTTGATAGCAATTGGTTCTACAGAAAGAGGAATCCAAAGTAACAGTTCTATTCACCCAATCAATTTTTGGGTTATGAGTTGTTAACCAGGGTACCCTGAGAATCAAACCAAAATTAGGAGTATCTATCAGATCAAAGCTAATCACCTCTGTGTGCCCGTTCTGACAGACCATAACAAGTGGACTTGTTTGTTTTGTGAATAATCCAGAGGTCAATTCTGACCCATCCACTGCACATACTGCTTCTGGACAAGGCTTTAGGCACATAGGAAGTCCTAAGATTTCAGCTAACTTATTATCCACAAAATTTCCTGTCGCGCCTGAGTCCAGTAGGACAGGGAGAGAATGCCTCACTTGGGTAGTAACAATTAAAACGACCTGAATTATGAAATGTCTAGGTATGTGCGGTACCCTGAAGGCTGCAGCATTAGAGGTTTGATTAAGATGTTTTCTCGAACAAGTAACCTCTCCCCTTGTCAAGCTTAATCGTTTCCCGATTCAGTTGAGGAGGTGGAGGAAACAGCACCCTTTCGTGGAGTTTTAGGCTTTACTGGACATTCTCTGGTAAAGTTACCTGCCCTGCCACAATATAAACATAATTGACATTTTCTCCTTCTTTCTTTTTCCTCTGATGTGAGTGGACCTCTGAGAGTCCCTATTTGCATAGGCTCTGGTTCAGGGAGTTTATTATCTGTGTCTTTCTTCTCGTGTCTAATAAAAGTTAACCGTGATTCCAGTTTGTATTTATCTCCCTTTCTTTCTCCTAGTCTATGTTCTAATTTCACAACTAAATCTACAAAGTCCGAATAGTCTTTTGGCAAATCAACGATATGAGCCAGCGCGTCTTTTAACTCGTCTCTCAAACCTTTATAAAAAAGGGAGACACGCTTTTCTTCTGGCCACTGTGTCTCGGTGAGTAAACGATTAAAACTAGTGAGATAGGTCAATAAATCCTTGTTGCCTTGTTTAAGATTTAAAAGCTCATTATCACTTGCCTGCAAGAAAGTGTGTTTTGCAAAAAGGCTGGTCATGGTACGTTTAAATTGATCCCAATTATGGAGGATGGGATCATCTCTATCCACGAAAGGAATTGACCAATTGGCTGCTGTGCCACCCAAATAAGACAAGACGAATGCCACTTTCGTATCATCAGTAGGGAACTGTTGTGGCTTACAAATGAAGTGTAATTGACATTGATTGATAAAAACATGGAATTTGTTACTATCTCCATGAAAACGTTCAGGTGCTGCTAAGGGCACAACATTAGGAACATTAACAGTAACCTCAACTGGGGAAGGCAAAGTTGTATGTTTTGATGGCGCCCCTGTCTCTGAGGAGGTTTTAAACAAAGGCGTAGAAGCTGTGTTCCACTGAGATCCCCTAAATTTATACCTGCTTGAATCCTGTTTTAAAGAGGTATTCTCCATCTTTAATCTCTCTATTTCCTCTTGCATATGTTGCAAGATGCCAGACACTGATTCATTATGAGCCAAGTCCTCATTTAGGGCCTGCGCCATATCCGTGACGTCAATGCCCTCTATTTCTTCCCCGGTATTCATCGTCCCCAGAACTGAAATTTGTTAAGGCTTGTGCTTCTGTCAAAGCCCAGCTCACCTGAGTTCTTGTTCAGTTCTGATGGAGGTTGAAGACAATCCGACCCCACCCTGAAACTGCTTGTTCCAGCACACTAGTTTTTAAAACAGTGCACTAAGAACAGAAGCTCAAGGGAAGGGGGGAAGTGGATAAAATAAAAAAGAGAGACAACACCGTTCTTGCGTTTCCACTGTTGAAGTGCTGCACAAATCTGCGGCCCTTTCTGACTTCTGTAGAAACTGGTGCCTAATGAAACATAAACAAAGAACAGATAAGTGCAACCTATTCCTAAATGGGTTCCTGACTATCCCTTTATTTATTAGAAATTCTCTTCTAAAAGTACCTCTTGGATCCTGGTCTCTAGTTTCCAGGTTTGGAATGTGTTACTGCTCTGGGATGTGTTTTCTATTACTGTAAAGCTTCTAAAACATTAAACAAATACCGTTATCAGAATTACCAATATCAAACATTCATCATAATATAACTAAAGCCTAAATTCCCAATAGCAGACTCACTTTTCCCATATTTCCAGAATCTTTTATAAAACAAATACTGTACTTTTACATCAAAATACAGCATGTAATTTGTGCAAGTCCTTGATTTACTGTTTGCCTTGCTGTTAATGGTTTCCACTGTTCGATTCTTAAAAGTTCCATGAGAAAAAACAATGTTTGCTTCACAAAGTTCTGCAAAATATTCTTGTAACAAAGAGTTTGAATCACAATGTTCGTGAAGGTATTTCGTTTCAAATTGTCTATACACGAATCCAGAAATTGTTGTCAAAGTTCTTTCAGGTAATGAAAGGTTTTGCACTTACTTGTTGCTGGCAAGAGATACTGATCAGTCTAACCTTGTCTTCTTTCTCTTTTGCAGGTTACTCATAGGATAGAGGCTGAAGCAAGGAGGAACCGGAAACCGGAAGAAGGAAGAGCCAGAAGCTGCGCCCATTGAAGTCAATGAAAGTCTGTAAAGAGCAGGAGTGCCAGCGCCGAGGGATCTGTTCTCAGGTAAGCGGGAGGTAGACGAGCACAAGCACTGGGTGAGGCTCGGGGATGCCTTTTATAGACAGGGCTGGGTGTGGTTTGAAGGGCTGGGTGTGGTCCTCACATGCTGCACATGTTCTTGGAAGGTGTGCAGAGCTGGGTGTGGTTTGAAGAGCTGGGTGTGGTCCTCACATGCTGCACATGTTCTTGAAAGGTGTGCAGAGTTTCAGTTATTATACAAATGAGTTGGATTAACACATGGCCTAGGGAGGAGTATTTTAAAGAAGCCTTGGTAAAAGCAAGGCCCAATGTGTAAACAAACAGCCAATTAAACAACATACACAGAAGCCTGGGGGGGTGAAGGTGAGATAACAAGAAAGGCTTTCAATAGTAAGTTTAAAAGGGAGCTATTACAGAACCCACTAGTGCAGTGAGAGGGGACATGCTCTTTGCTGTGTACAAACCCTAACAGTATGCCTGACTATACGAAACCTTTCACGTTGTCTTGTCATGAGTGTGATGTATGTTCTTTGTCTGTCTTGACGCAGGTCCATGGAGGTGTAAACAGCCCAGTAGCATAGTTTTGAGCTACTTTGGACCCAGTTGCACCAGCCTTACCAGGTTGTCTGCGCGCAGTTGCGGCGGTTGGAAAAAGCCTTACACAGTGTGAGGGCATTGTGATGGTGTATCCTTTGACTATAATGGCCCCTCACTCTATTGAGATCCTTCTTACAAAGATGAAAACACAATATTTGACTGGCGAAGATTGACCAAATCTGAAATGAGTATTCTAGGGTCAACAAATGTGTCATTGAAAAGATGTACAGTAATGAACCCGGCAACCTTACTTCTGAATGAAATTGTAAAATTGGAAGACATTGATCATGATTGTCTTGAAGTAACTGACTTGTGCACAAAACTGAGACCTGACATTAGAGATACTCGATTGGAAGAGAATGACCAAATTATCTTTGTTGATGGTTCTTGTCTAAGAGACAATGCAGGGACAATGAAAGCAGGATATGCCGAGTGCACAATTACTGGTATTCTGGAAGCTTTTGGCTTCGAGGAGTATATTCTGCACAAGTAGCAGAACTGGTAGCCCCTATAGAGCGTGCCATGTTTCTGCTTAACTGAAAGTTACAACTTATATGGATAGCCAGTATGGATTGGGAATAGTCCATGATTTTCGCCATTTGGGGTCACAGAGACGTTTCATGACCTCTTCTGGTTCACCAGTGAGGAATGATGAGAGAATTAGAGAACTGTTGCATGCTGTTCAAATGCCCGAAAAGATTGCCATGGTGAAATTCAGTGCACATCTGAAGTCTCAGGCTTTCGTGTCTTTGGGAAATGGATATAAGGATCAATTCGCAAGGTTTTGCGCATTGAACTGCATATCGTTCAAAGATAAGTGGGAACTGTTACCAGAAAAATATGAAACATGTCCAAGTTTTGCATTGAAAGTAATTGATAAGTTGGAGGAATTGAAAATGTTGCAGAATAATGTTGACTGGGAGGAAAAAAGTTCATGGAGCAAAATGAAATGTGTACTGTGACAAGATGAATTGTGGGTTTCAGAAGAGGGTCAATTAGTTTTGCCTAATAGCCTGTTGTCTCAAAAGGCTAGTGTTAGAAATTGAGTCTTTGGTTGGCAGTCAGGTTACCCCCTGTCCAAGAAAGGACCCTAACTCTAGTCAGGGTAAGTCAAACACAATCCAAAGTATCCTGTGCCCACCCTCTGGTTGCTTGGCACTGAGCAGTCCGGCTTAAGTTAGAAGGCAAGGTGTAAAGTATTTGTGCAATAAATCATGCAACAACACAATATAGCACCGGAACAAATACACCACACAGCAGTTAGAACAATATATAATATTTATCTGGTTAAATGCAGGTCAAAACAATCAAGATTTGATAAGTACACGTTGAAATATCACTTCAGAGAATAATAAAAAGAGTCTTTAGTCTTTAAAAAGCAAGAAGTGTCTCTTGCAAGCACAAAGTAACTGGCTTGCGTTCAAGTTCTCCACAAGGGACCACAGAGGAGGAGATGTGAGGAAAACGGGGAGGTGTGCGGGGGTTTCTCCAGGCGCACACAGATGATGAGTCGATAACTTTCCATGCAGGGTAGGCTTTGCGTCAATTTCTGGTGTGCTGACTTGCATCCTCTTCGGGTTGCGTGGTATTTGGATGCCCCAGGGACCATGCAGAGAAATCCTGGGCATGCAGGACGAAGTCACAGGAGCTGCGTCGATCCTGTGGCAATGTGGGGAAATTTCTGTTGCACGGCAAGCACTACGTCGATTCTTCTCGCAGGAAGTCAGGCTACGTCATTCCGGTTCAGCTATGCGTCAATCCAGTGGGCCGTGGGCCAAAGTTCCGGTCGTAACGCTGGTGATGCGTTGATCTCCTTTTGGGGAGTCAGGCTGCATCGTTCCGGTTCAGCGTGCAGAGTTTTTCTCACTGCAATGGAGGCTGTGCATCTTTTCTGGCAAGCTGTGTGTAAAATTGTCGCTGCACAAGGAGTTCTTTGCAGGATGAAGTCTTTTTGGTCCTGAGACTTCAAGGAACAGGAGGCAAGATCTATCCAAACCCAGGGAGAGCACTTCTCAGCAGAGCCAGAGGGTAGCCAGGCAACAGGGATACAGCAGGGCAGCAGTCATTTGTAGAAAAGAAGTCAGGTGAGTCCTTTGGGCAGCCAGGCAGTTCCTCTTGGCAGGTTACAGTTTCTGGTTCAGAGTTTCTTCACCAATGGTATCTTGTCCAGAAGTATCTGAGTTGGTAGGGTCAGAGGCTCTGTTTAAATACCCAAATATGCCTTTGAAGTGGGGGAGACTTCAAAGAGTGACTTAGAAGTGACCATGTCCCCTTTCAGTTCCATCCAGTCTGCCATGGTCCCAGTAGGGGGTTTGGCAGTCCCTTGTGAGAGGGCAGGCCACTTCCTTTCAAATGTAAGTGCCAGGCCCTCCACCCTCCCAGCCCAGGAAGACCCATTCAGTATGCAGATGTGTGCAGGTGTGACTGAGCATCCTGTATTTGGGGTTGTCTGAGTGAAATTCACAAGGGAGCTGTCAAGTAACCTAGCAAGATGTGTATTGTAAGGCACAGAAGGATTTAATTGCAGAGAAACGCTCACTTTCTAAAAGTGGCATTTCTAAAATAGTGATATTAAATCCAACTTCACCAGTCAGCAGGATTGTGTATTACAGTTCTGGCCACACTAAATATGACCTTGTTACTACTTTCAGATCAGAATCTACCACTCACACAGTATATCAGAGTAGCTCTAATGTTAGCCTATGAAAGGAACAGGCCTCACAGCAGTGTAAAACAAATGTAGGAGTTCTACACCACCAGGACATATAAACTACACAGGTACATGTCCTGCCTTTTACCTACAAAGCACCCTGCCCTATGGGGTACCAAGGGCCTACCTTAGGGTGACATATGTAGAAAAAGAGGCATTTAAGGCTTGGCAAATACTTCTTTTAAATGCCAAGTTGAAGTGGCAGTGAAACTACACACACAGGCCTTGCAATGGCAGGCCTGAGGCATGGTTAAGGGGCTACTTATGTGGGTGGCACAATAAGTGCTGCAGGCCCTGGGCACATGTAGTGCACTGTACTGGAGACTTACAAGTAGATTAAATAAGCCAATTGGGTATGAACCAATGTCACCATATTTTAAGAGAGAGAGCATATGCACTTTAGCACTGGTTAGCAGTGGTAAAGTGTGCAGAGTCCTGAAACCAGCAAAAACAGTGTCCAAAAAGTGGAGGGAGGTAGGCAAAAAGTTAGAGGAGACCACCCTAAGGCTGTCAGATCTAACAGCTAGGTATTATCATGGTCAGGCACAATTTGGGAGGGATGCCATGATTTGTTTGTTCAAGCACAATTGGTTCAACCCAAGGTTTAGACAGGTTGCTGAAGCAGTTTGCCATCGTTGCATCATTTGCCAACAAATGAACATGGGGAAAGGGTCAGTGGTAAATTTGAGCTACATTGGAAGAGCAGGAGGTCCATTCAGCAGTATGCAGATGGATTGTATTGAGTTCCCTGTGTGTGGAGGTTTGAGATATGTGTTGGTGATTGTTTGCATTTTTAGTCACTGGACTGAAGCTTACGTTACACGAAGAAATGACAGTATCACAGTAGCAAAACTACTGCTTAGCAACTGATACCACGTTCCAGGTTTCTGATCTCTTTAGAATCAGATAGGGGAATTCACTTCAACAATGAAGTAATTAAATTACTGTGTGCAGCATTGACCATTGAGAAGAAGTTGCATTGTAGTTACCACCCTGAAAAATCAGGAACGGTGAAACAGATGAAAGGTGCCTTGAAGTCAAGAGTTGCAAAGATGTGTGCATCCACGAATCTGAAATAGCTCGACGCACTGCCTTTAGTTTTGATAATCATGAGAAACCCACCCTACCACCCTACAGGAAGACAGGATTGTCGCTGCATGAGATCCATATGGGCCGAGCAATGAGGTTGTTATTGGTGCCTGCAAATGCACTTGTCAACATTACAGATGATATGGTGTTAGACTACTGAAAAGGTCTGACTGATGTGGTTTGCTCTTTCTCTCAGCAGGTGGAAGATCCCACACTGCCACCAATCCATGACCCAGGGCAAAATCTGAGGGCTGGTGACTGGGTTGTTTTCTGGAAGCACGTGAGGAAAACGTGTTTGGAGCCTCGTTAGAAGGGACCTTTCCAGGTAGTTCTGACAACTACCACAGCTGTGAAGTGCACTGTAGTTCCAAACTGGATCCATGCCATCACACGAAGAAAGTGATAGGCCTGACTGATGAAGAAGCAGAGTAGTATAAAGTACCAACAACAGCAGAACAAGTCTCAGGGCCTGAAGGAGAGCAAAGGGGATCTGAGACTGGATCTGAGCCCATTGAGGAACTGTCAGTCACTCCTGTGAGAGACGAAAGAGTAGACCTGCAGGAGGGTGACGGAAAGCCTATCTCAATTGAGGCAGCAGCAGAGCCTAGTCAAAGGAAGGCTTTCCCAGAAGCAGACAATTTTGAGAGACAAACAGAGCAATTGCCAGAGCCCGATCGAGGAGGAGTTGAGGCAAATCAAAGTCGCTGTGATCAGACTCCTCCTGAACCAGTTGCAGGTCTATCTAGAGAAAGCACTACAGAGCAAGGAGAAGATTCAAGATCAACACTGAAAAGAACATTGACTAAGGATCCACTGAAAGGAGATAAATGGCCGGAGTCACAAGCAATAAGAAAGGAAGTAGTTGTTGAAAGAACAATTGAAGAAGAAGTAGACGCAACAAGGAGAGAAGATCTAAGTGAAGGAGAATTGAATGGTGATACAACGTTGAAGAGAAAGAGGATAGCAAGCCGAAGAAACGCAGGTCCTGAATGGGCATCTGCAACTACAAGTGAATGGCAGAATAATTTTTGTCTTTTTGTTTTGATAGAGACATTCCAGGTCAATATTTTGGCATTTGAAGGAAGCTGATGAACTGAACTTTTGAAACAATGTGAGAAAATATTTGAGAAGAGACTGTTGAAAGTAACCAGAAAAGACTTTGATAACCTGAAATGACCTTTTTGAAACTTGATTGAAGTTGCTTGCCGATTTTTGACAAGGGATCCTGGAAAAAGGACTGAAAGCTGAAAAAATAACTGCTGAAAGAAGAATTTATTTGTTTTTGATTTTTGCTGCATTTTTTTCCAAATTTCTCTTCTGCTTTCTGATCCTTTACAGATCATGAGTAACATTAGCCAGCAGGGTAAGAAAAATAGGTGAGGTTAATATATGAGTATTGGTTTGGCAATTGTATGTGGGATATTGTTTGTGGTATTGATTGTGGGAATATCTGTTCTTGATAACAGCAAAGCTAACCATACTTCTGCTTTCAAAACAACTGCTGCAATAACAGCAATAAAGACGTTTAGGGTATATGAGTATTTGCATGAGGGTACTAATGTCCAAGTTGACCTTTCTTCTAATGTCTTCTATTGCGTACTGAGTGAGTATGTTGAGACAATGGATGTGTGGAATTGTTATGTGTGTACGCATATTCCTTCATCAGTTGAAGTAGTTATTTATCATAGTTTGTGACTAACGTATGGGATAAGTAGTAGTTTGTTACTAACAAGATTCTTTAGCCAGGAGTACATCCAGTACTTTTATTCAAACTATGACGTTGTGTTTCCATTTGTCCCTATAATTAGCTATTTGAGTAGAGCAGCTAAGGTTAATGACATAGTATTAGTTAGAGGTTTCTTCAAACCTATGTTAACATTCGGCGCGGCTTATGCTCACAGGAACAATCTAACATGCCTGCTTACACCTGTAGAAAAGAGCTTCCTAGATCACACAGATGACGGGAGAAAGGCATTGAAAGAGAAGTTAGAAAAAGGCTTAGAAAAAAGAACTTACAAGAATGATTATGCTTACAGTGCAATTAAAACACAAGGGAAATTAGCTCTAGATGCACAACATGTTTGGAGGTTTGTTTATATAGGCCTAAATCATGCACTGACTCTTTATTTGTGGGAACAAGTGAATGTAGACACGTGTTTTTGTTTCAGAGTAAATGGACATTTATGTTGAATGGACAGGATCCAGCAACTCCTGGGATATATTACATCTGCGGTCCAAATGCCTATTACCATCTTCCAAGAAGATGGTATGGGACATGTTACTTGGGATTAGTATTCCCAAAGATGTTTTTAAATGGATGACTTAAAGAAGTTTCCAAAAGTGACTGAATTACACCATATGAGACAGAAGAGAGAATCTCCTTCTGGTAGAGTGGGAGATATATTTGGAGCAATGATTTCTGTAGTGGAAGTTGTTCTGAATTCAATAAGGATTTGAAAGTTGTCTACTATTTCGGGTAACAAGCTGACAAATTTTTCAAGAGCAATACTCCTGATAGATACTGAATTAGCTGCTGAAAGAGCTATGACTCTTCAGAGTTGCCTTGCATTAGACATTCTTTTAGCAAATGATGGCAGAGTTTGCAGGATGCTTAATTCTAGGCACTGTTGTTCATTCATTCCTGATAATAGGAAGGTAATTAGAAGCTTACTTACAAATCTGACTAATGAAAGTACTGATTTGAGAGAATTGAAAGAACCAGGTGTTTGGGAAAAAGTTGGTAAAGGTTTTGCTTCCGTGGGAAATTGGCTCAGCCACATTGGGAAAGGCATCTTATTGAAATGTATACAGGAGATATTATTTATCATGGTTTGTCTAATTGGAATATGGGGATTGTGTAAATTGTGTAAAAGAATACAATTGAAAAGGACAAAGAATGATCAGAGGAGGGAAGAATAGGGAAAAATTGTTTAGAGAAAATTTGAAAAGGGAACAAAAAGTATAAAGGGGCAGAAATGACAGAATTTTAGCCGATGCAAACATTTGTTAGTGGAAGTTTAGTGTGATGACATATTCAGTCCCTGTATGCTGAGATGGGAACGTTCTCTGTATGGTCAATCTTACACATATGTACTCCTCTCTAGAGTATTCCAAATGTAATTTTCACTTATTTTATTCATGAGTCTTAGGCTGTTTGGAAGACCCACAGAGCCAGAACATGGCTCTTTGTTCATCAGGAATGCACCAAATATTCCACAGGACCACTCTCCATGTGACGGGACATAATAATGAATATTCATGTATTATGAGTAATGGATTTGTGTAGAAAATGTAATAAAATAGAGAAAATAATGCACACATTTGAAATTCTGTCCACGTGAGTGGCTTTCAATGTTTATGAAGTATACCTTTTGATGGCTTATAAAAATGAACTATGGAGCTTATGTTTGATTAAAGTAGTACTACATCATATTAAGGGTTATGCATTATATATTAAACTTTATTAATTGTAGGCCTTAACTTAGCAGGGGTCAGCATCATGCCAAGCTGTATTTCTAAACCGATTAATAAAACGTTTGCTCAGTGAATTAAATTGTAGTTTTCCACTGTGCTGACCAAATGTCCTCCCAGCAAAAAAGTATTTTTTCATGAGAACTGTTTGCTAGAAGATGCTGTTCTTGCTAAATGTAACAACATGAGTGTAATGTGTGTAAGACTGACTTTTTCAGGAGAAGAACAATAGAGACACTGATTGGAATATAAGCTGCAACAATATTGTTACCTAACGAGCCGAATGATGAGAAAGGGACAAGAAGAGCCAATCAGTGACATGTGAACCGAGTATTAGTAGAAATTTTAGATTTGAAGTTTTAGTTTTACTGCACAAAGTGTGAACGTGCGATCCCTTGACCAATAGGGACTTGGGAATTAGTTTTAGGAAATTTAACTTAGCCGGACTGCACTGAGAAGACATCATCATTTGTCATTTTGCCATGTGCCATTATCCCCATTCTCCTTGAGGGTTTACCTCTATTCTTTCGGATTGCTTAAAGGCTTTGCATTTCTGAACTTTGATGCTGAATCCTAAGGACTTGCTGGCCAAACGGATGATGAAGACTATCTTAGCTTGCCGATGCACTTGAGGAGAGATATATTACTACTGATGTGTTTCTTAAGTCTGTTTGCTTTTTCTTTCTAGGTACCAACTGCACTATTTTGATAGAGTCATGGTTAGATGTTTTCCAAATTTGTGTTTACTAAATTGTTTTGCATGAAGCCCAACATGCTAATGCTACTCTGGTGTTACATAAGGATTCCTCACTAATGAAGTTCACTATATGGAGTAACGTTTGATGTCTTTTTATTGCTGAAAATAAATGTATGTGATATCAGTAGTGCAAAAGTTTGTTGTTAATTAAATCCCACTGTAACTTTTGAATGTGAAGTGGTTCAAGCGTTGAATTAGATTACACTTCTTTCTCTACTTTGGACAGCCAGTGATTGTACTGTATGTGTATTATTTGATTTAAGATTGTCTTATGTGCCATTAGCATTGTAATATAGGGAAATAAATATTCTAACTTTTACTAAAAGGTGTGGTTATTCATGACCTTTCAGTCATGGTGTGTGATAATTATTGACTCCAATTGATTGCTGATGTTATTGATTAATTATTGGTTATTGATCTGCATGTACCGGAGTTATGGTGGGAACATCTTAATTGCAAGCCAAAAGGTTTATCGACCTATTTGCGTCCCCTTCTAAGTTTACTTATTAAGGTCAGATGTGCTAAGAAACTCCAAATAAGGTATTTCCAGTCACTTTCCCATGACGTTGGAGGGCCAGTGCTGCACTTATTATATGTAAAACAGTTCAAGGATAGATTCGGCTTTGGTAATAAGACTGTACAAGCGTCATCAGCCTGAAGTGGTACACATACTTGTCAACAGCTCCATCAAACTGACACACAAATACATATGCATACATAAATATAATAACGCACTATCATGCACACAAGCTTGCAGACACACAACCCTCTCCCACTCAATACACCACACAATAACCCCACAGGCATTCAGGAGACTTTTTGTCCCAGATTCCGATGTGCTAGTTTGCTCTATCAGTCTCCCTTGAGCTTGCACCGCCATCATCCGATTGTCTTCACAAGCATGTTGAATCGGCCACTCTGCACTGCAGGATACGGTCCACACTGACAGTCAGGTCACTGTCCCCTGGCATTAAAGGGCTGATTCCACATGTACTGTGTGATTGATAGCCCGAGGCCTTATTGGACCTCGTCCACTCCATTGTATGTGTGACACCAGCTCTAATGATGTGATAGAATGTCCAGCAACAGCAAGGACTGAAGAGATTGACATATTCGCCAACATTCTGTAACCAAACGTGTAAGATTTTTCAGCTACGAATTTGAAAACCACCAATTAGCAGAATCATAACAACTCACTATTTAAGGTCTGATGATAACGTCAAAGGAAATCAAATTACTTCACAGAGGACAAGAATAACGCACATTACATTGTGGTCTTAAAACGAGATAGTACTTCAATTGTCTAAATAAAAAATATATGTAGATTTAAAAAATAATTTCCAAGTGATTTGTCTAATATGTTTAATTGTTAATGAATTCTTATATTGAAATTATTTGATGACATGATTTCGGGCCATATGTACCACCCTGAATTTTGCTGACACATTTGCAAATCTCAAAACCGTATGTACAACAGTGTACTTCACAGTGTTTGCGGTTCCTCCTAGTGACCCAGCAGTTCACAGGTCAGCACAACAGCAGCAGTCCAAAGGCAGTTCCTGGTGAGTCCCTCCAGCAGCATTCTGTGTCCAGTTCAATTGTTCAAGAATGTCCAAACATCAGTTGGGGGTAAATAAGCCCTTTGTGTGAGGCCAGGGTACAGCCTTATAATTTAATTGGCATTTCTAAAGAAAACAATAAAACATTTGAAGTGCAGCCTCTACATACCTATGTCTCTGTTCAGCTCTACTATATAGTTTCAATTGGATGTAGCCTGTATTACAGTCACAAAGACAACTAGTACTGTACACCATTACAGAGATTTAATCTAAAGTTTGTTATATAAGCAGATAGTGAATCCCAAGCTTGATTGTGTAAATGTAGACCCATCCCTAATGAATTACTGGTGCCTGTATGGTGAGATGGGAACGTTCTCTGTATGGTCTTTCTTACAGATATGTACTCCTCTCTAGAGTAACCCAAATGTGATTTTCACTTATTTTAATCATGAGTCTTAGTCTGTTTGGAAGACCCAGAGAGCGAGAACATGGCTCTTTGTCCATCAGGGGTGCACCAAATGTTCCACAGGACCACTCTCCATGTGACAGGACGTAATAACGAGGAAGAGGTGGCAGCATACTGTTTTTCTGATGGGCAGTACAGGACCAGTGTTTCTCTTACCATTGAAGAGTGAGGTACCTACCCACCTCACTTGGGTAAATGTATGCTGCCATGTATTGGCCAGATCCTGTGCTTACATGCCCGAGTGAGTGGTGTGTGCACAGGGACTATATGTGGTGATAGGTAGTGCAACTTGATGTTTCATGCAAGTGTGTGATTCTGATGCCAGTGGGATCCATTTTGGAATACCCCTGTTAAATAATGAAATAGGATGGAGGCTGGAGGACAGCCTACCCAGAATGGAAAAGTCTAGCGCTTGTATTCTTGGGTTTAGGTTAATTATCAAACAGTAAGGTGTGGGATTATGGAGGCAGGGCTGCTTTATTCAGCCTTTACCTTTTTAGCAGAAGCCTGCAGGATTTTGGAGGCAGCAGAATGCTTTGTTGTGCAAAAGTAATAATCCAGGAAGGGCCTGCCTCTTTGTATCTACCAGAAGTGCTACTATAAAAGACTGATGTTGACCACGTGCTCCAGTTTGAGACACCCTTTCTCACTACCTGGTTTGGAAACTATCACTGGAAACAATGTTCTGCAGAGGAGAAATATGTTAGGAGAGAGTATTGATTTGGACTGGTTTCAGGTGTATGATAGTGGATTCAACTTTCCCTGTCTGCAGCACGACCAGAAACATGACACTAAAACTTCAACATTTGGTTCCAGAATTCTGACAGACTGAAGGGGGGATAATTGCCAATGTGCTGCAAATATTCCTGAGATCCAGATTTATTACTGATGCCAGTTAGTCTCTCAGAGGTGAAGGGATATCACTTGGAAAGTCTTCAATGAACTGTTGGTGAAGCTCTGGGACTGCCAAGGTGCCAGACCCTGCTTGGTCTGCTGAGTGAAGTGAGTGGGAGGCACCACTGCAGGAGAAAACTGCCTGTTCTGCTGTGTCAAAATGGAAGTGACAGCCAGAAGTGCAGACTAGCATTTGAGTGATTGTTGGTGAATCATCATTTATTTACCGCCCCAAGAAGAAAGCTTGAGAGTGAAGCATGAGGCAACCTAAGTGCTGGAGTAGGTCTCCTTGCCTCCTGATCACTGCTAAATCACCATCACCCTTGTGCCCACTGGGAAGGATGGGAAGTAGTTGAGGAGCTAACCTGAGCACCTGAATGGATCTTCCGACTTCACGATCAGTGCTAAAGCCAATCCAAATGCACTCCACCACCAAGGAGGCAAGAGATTGAGCACATGACCACATTCATGACTTCCGAAGATCTCATCTAACACCCAACAAATATGTCAAAGTACATTATATGCCCCCCTATTGAGAGTTGTGTGGACTGTCAGATTCCTGATGTCAATGCCCCAAAAGGGTCCGCCTTCTGAAACCAAACACCAATGACCTTATGGTTTAGGGGTCATTGGCATATGAATATCAGATCACCAGTCCTATTTAGAGTGGATGATCTGATATTGTCCACCAGATAAAACCAAACTGTCAGTATCTTCAGAGGCACAGAGATCACGGCTGAGCCGGAGGTGATCCCACAGTATGGCAATAGGGCATTAGTCCATCAGTCTAGCTGGAGTAATATCTTCTGCTACTCAGACAGGCAGTGGACCACTCGCCAAACCCTCATTCAGGTTCTAAATTAATTAACTACTACGCTACACATTTGACTTAGTCCTGATAATTATTTCACTAGGTTAAAATAGACCACAGGGTGTTTTAATACAACACTGTGTGCAGAGCAGCAACCTTCAACAGTAGCAGAATATTGGCCATGCCACTGTGTCAAGGTAATTATAAATAGATAATTATAGGTTTACTGTTTTTTACTCAACATCTATGTCCCCTGGTGTAGAATATTTTCAAGGTATGTAGAAAATCTACACTTGCATATTGTATATTAGAGTGCAACATTCACCTCAGAAAAAGGTGGCTTGGATCTATTGACAGATAACAGATGTATACTATTAACCATGTCAATGGTATACTTGTATTGACCTCGGAAACCTTGAGTAGTTCACAACAGGATTTGAACCTGTGTCCATTTGGTGAAACCTAAAGGTGCCTGGAGTCCACCAAGCGACCAAACAGGGCTCTGATGATATAATGGCAGTTGATATCATGCACTCAGTATTTTTGTAGGTCAATTGTTTCTGATTTGATATTGTGGCTGGGCCATGGTGAAATTTAAATTACGCCAGTTTATTTTGTGGAATGCCATGTTTCACTTGTCAAATGAAATTCCCGAAAGTATGCCATTGCACCACATTGCAGTAAAATTTCACCACAGAAGCAAAGAAAATAAAATGTATGGGTAGAACATGAGGTGCCGTTGCTCAGACTGCTTGTGGTTTTCACGCTATTTTTTGTGAATTTCATCCTTGTGTTAAATTGATGCAAGTCTGCATCTTGTGAAAAAACATAGCACTAGATAACGATTCGCATTTTGAGTAATTACATGAAATTTCCCGAATATTCCCGAACTTTTGGTGAACTATGCAAAAGTAAATTACGACCATTTACAAAGAGAGTATTCATAGACTGACATATCGAGATCGTTAGCAGCTTGGAAAGCATTTACTACAATAACTTCTGGTGGAAGGAATTATAGAAATGCGTTGAGTCAAGTGCAAATCACTTCATTTCAAACACTGTAATTTACAAGTGGGAAATGTGAGGAGGCAGAAACAAGGATGAGTTAAATGAACAAAGATACAATCAGAAATCAATCAACTTCAGGTAGAATAACAACTTACTCGTGAGCTACTTCTAGCACAGTCTACACGGAAATGTTGAACATGGGCGTGAGGTCTTGTTACATTTCGGTTAAGTTACGAGTTATTTATGCATAAGATTGATTTAACACTTATGGAGTGTATTTGAGAGTTGAAACGAATGTGTTCTGTGGTTCATCAACGCTCAAATCTACTCATACCTTAGGATGTACTGCCATAAAGTCACCTCCATTGCATATTTGCTGTCTACAAGAAAAGATAAACCTTTGAGAATAGATTAAAGTATACAAAAATATTTTACGATGACAAATTTACACAACGTGCGGTAAGTTAGACAGCAAATCTGTTGGTACATTGATAGAACACCTTTCTATACGGTATTAATATTGGGGCCTCGATTCCGAGTTTCCCGGAGGATTTGCCTCGTTTTACTGCAACTGGTGAAATCCTATACCTAGTGGTTCAGAATTCTCCCATAGCAATAAACAGCACAGATTACGAGTTTGCTCTTGCTGATGGGGAATAACATGCAGTTTTTTTGTGTGTTTTGCACCAAAATGTATATGTACTGGTATCTAATGGCCTTTTTCTCCGTTAGATTTCTGGAAGGGTAAAACTTTAGCACCCCACTGCTAATAGGGAACCCTGCACAAACAATTTGTCAGAAATGGGGTCTGTAGTTGGCAGTGGTTTGCACCCTGTCCAAGTGGGGACCCACACTCTGGTTAGGGTAGGGAAGTCACAGAGCTAAAATAAGCCCTGCTCACCCCCTGTAGCTTGGCATGAGCACTCAGGCTTATCTCAGAGGCTATGTGTACAGTATTTGAAAACACACACACAGTATCACAGTGAAAACACCTCAAGAGTACTCCACACCAGCTTAGAAAATAGTGAATATGTATCTAAGTAAAACAAGACCAAAATCTCAAAACTCCAACATATACAACTGAAGATAGAACATTTTCAAAGATTAAGGGGGTCATTACAACCCTGGCGGACGGTGTTAAAGCAGCGGTAAGACCGCAAACAGGCTGGCGGTCTTTTTTTGAGTATTATGACCATAGCGGTTGCCGCCATGGTCATCCGCCGCTTCTCCTGGGTCTCCAGCCCGGCGGCCGTCACAATACCGCCGCAGGTATTTTGACCCGGCTTACCGAAATCCATGGCGGTAAGCACTATCAGTGCCAGGGAATTCCTTCCCTGGCACTGAAAGGGGTCTCCACCACCCTCCACCCCCACCCTGACTCCCTCCCCTACACCCCCCACCACCCCTGCCACCCCCCAAAGGTGGCAGGACCCCCCTCCCCACCCCGACCCCGACATAATCTAACACACACACACCTGACACGCACTTAGGCACCACCAACACACATACACGCACACACACTGACATACATGCCTACATCCACACACACAGTCAGACATGCAAACCCTCATTCAAACATACACGCACACATCTATACAGACATATACGTACAGACATACACGCACTCATTGCCAAAACATGCAACACCCCGTAAGCATACACGCACTCACACACCCCCTATACATATACAGACGCACACCCCCATGCACCCACACAACACACAACACCCCCCCCCACCTCCTCCCCTAACGGACGATCCACTTACCTGGTCCGTCGATCCTCCAGGAGGGGACGGGAGCCATGGGGCCAGCTCTGCCTACACCACACCGCCAACAGAACACCGCCACGGCGAATCACAGGACGTGATTCGCTGGGCGGTGTTCTGTTGGTGTGGCGGTGGAGCAACCTCCACTTCCCCGCCGCCCGCCAGTATGGCTGTTGGTGGCTCTCAGTCGGAAAAACGACAGAGAGCAGCCAACAGTCATAATACGCCGAGCGGCAAACCGCCACTACTGGCGGTCTTCCGCAAGGCGGTCCCTCAGTGGCCTTGTTAAAAGACTGCCGAGGTTGTAATGACCGCCTAAGTCTTAGTATAGCGCTTAGAAACACATGAGCTACAATTGGGGGTATCATGGCATCTTGATGGAGTCGTTCCCAGCAGTCTGTGACCGGGCCCACTCCCTTGTGAGTGGCATCAGAGTTACATGGACCCCAGGTACTGTATCTTGGAAAACGATGAAGAAACAAACATGTTGCATGGATTCGGGGACGTGAGGCGTCGCTGGAGACACAGCGGTGTCAGTTCCTTACTGCCACTGGGGAGTTGAGGCATTGATTCTTTACTGCTAGGCAGGGAGGGTGAGGTGTTGGTTCCTTATGGTTGCATGGGAGGTGATTCAGCATCGGGTGAGGCATTGGGTTCTTACAACTAAGTGGGGACAATGAATCCAGCAGGCCAAGATGCGAGGTGTTAACTTTGCAGTGTTTTATGATCACACCACGGAGCCACAGGCGCTGCAGAGGAATCGGGCATCACAGACGTCAATGACTCGGCACTGGGGACTCATGCTGTGGCAGGACTTCTGAGGTGCTAGTGTGATGGTAGAACTGTGTTGCAGATCGTGTTCTTGCACTCAGCAGGGACCATGGCTCCTGTGCAGGTGGTGGCACAGAGTGGAAAAGCAGCGCTGGTTATGAAGTTACTCAGGAGTTGATGAGCTTAGTTTCTTCTTAGTTGCCCCAGAGCTCAGTTCCAAGGGCCCAGGAACTAGATTTGGCACCACTTGGCAAGTCAGGACTCTTAGCAAGAGACCCCCGGAGCTGGTAGTTGAAGTCTTTGATGGCTCTGCGATTTCTTAACGGGAGGCAAGCTCAGTTTGAGCCCTTCAAGAAACTTTGGAAGCAGGATGTAGAGAGCAAAGTCCAGTCTTATCACTCCCAGGACAGAAGCAGCAAGCAGCAGACCAGCACAACAAAGCAACAGACAGGGATGCAAGCCTTCCTACAGCATCCAGCTTTTCTTCCTGGCTGAATGTCCTCAGTCCAGATGTGTTTTAACTTTGTGGTGTCAGAGGTCCAGTACTTATACCCATCTCTGTCCTTTGAAGTAGGCAAACTTCGAAGGGAAGTCTTTGTAGCGCACAAGGCCAAGCCTTTCCCTGCCCTGGCCCCAGACACACTTTAGGGGGTTAAAGAATGCTTTGTGTTAAGGACAGACACATCCCCATTCAGATGCAAGTGTCAGCTCTTCCCACCACTGTAGCTTAGGAAGACCCATCAGCCTGGTGATGGGCCATCAGGATATGGAGGTCACATGTCAGCTCCCTTTGGGTCACTGTCTAGAGTGAATGCACAATAGCCCAACTGCCATCCTGACCCAGATGACAGAAACAACTTCACTGAAAGATGTATTTTTAAGTTGTCAGTTCAGAGACCCCAAAATACATATCTCTATCTGCTTCCAAGGAGAAATTACACTTAAAATATGTTTCAAGTCAACCCTTCTGTTACCCTATGGGAGAGACAGGCCTTGCATTAGTTAAAACCGAATTTATCAATATTTCACTATCACGGCATGTACAAAACACCAGTACATGTTCGACCCGTTAAATACACTGCACCCTGCCCATAAGGCTGGCTTGGGGGTAACTTAGGGGTGACTTACATGTTGTAAAAAGGAAGCTTTGGCCCTGGCAAGTGGTTACACTTGCCAGGTCGAAATGGCAGTTTATAACTACACACACACAGACATTGCAGTGGCAGGCCTGGGTCATGTTTACATGGCTTCTCATGTAGGTGGCATAATTAGCATAGTAGGCCCACTAGTAGTATGTGAGTTAAAGGCCCTTTCCACACATAGTGGATGTTATTAGGGACTTGCTAGTAAATCAAATAGGCCAATCATGGATAAAGTAGTCACCACTACAATTTAGGCAGGAAGCACTTGCACTATAGCACTGGTCAGCAGAGGAAAAGTGCCTTGAGTCCTAAAGCCAGCAAAAACGAAATTCAGCACAGGGTCAAAACCAAGAGGTCAGAGGCAAAAAGACAGGGGAAACCACATTAAATGCTGACAGTTCTAACACAATTGTGTTCTGAATAAATACAGCTTTCGTCACTAAATACTTATTCTAAGGTACTGGATACAAGTGACCAAGAACACTATGAGAAACTTTCAGTTTGTGTATGAACAGTTTAGAGTGCTTACAAAAAGTTCAGAGTGCTGTGCCTCAGGGAGACAGTATGATACTCCAACAAAGTTCAAAATTCAAAACAGGCTCACTTCTTCAGGGAATTTAAGTCTTGAAATTATTGTAAGTCTATGGTTTAGTGCACACTAACCAGAGAGTTAAGTACTTAGCTTTAACAATATTTGAACTGGAATCCAAGAGAACAGAACACATGGTACAAGAAGCTCAAGAATAGGAAGATTCATAACTCTTGAAGAAAGACATTGGAATTGTCACAGACAAAAGAATCACAGGGTCATAAGGAGGGCTTGAAAGACCATAGTGCTGGGAACTCTGGGCGGATCAGCAGATGATTGCGGGGAAGAAACTTTCACAAGACTGGAACACAGGAAGGTGAGTGCAGGAAAGATGCTTGTGCATGTCATGAACAGGTTCAAGGAGAATCCCTGATGCAAGTTCAAGGAGTCATTTATACAGGAAGCCATTAGTGTTCCAGAAGTGCACATGACCCATGTGGAAATTTGGGCTATTCAAATGAACCTGGGAGAGAAATGCATGTGTTAAATAACAAAGGAAATGGACCTAACAGGTAGCAAGTGCAAACAGTAAACAACATATAACGATTACAATGCAACCAAAGTGCCTGATGGTACAAGCCAGTGTTCCACAGAGACATAGACAGTTCCCAGTCCGCTTGCGGAGCAATCACAGCATGGAGACAGCATTCCTGGCAGCCACCAACAACATCCGATTAGTCCTAGACCGTGGCCCTCATACTCCTCGGTCTCTCAGCAGCTTTCAACACGGTCTCCCACAGCACTCTGGGCACCAGACTCCACGACATAGGAATCTGCAGAAGAGCCCTGAAATGGATCCACTCCTTCCTCTTCGGGAGGACGCAGATGGTCAGACTCCCGCCCTACACCTCCAGACCTACAGGAGTCAACTGCAGAGTCCCCCAAGGATCCTCCCTGAGTCCCAAACTGTTCAATGTATACATGGTCCCTCCTGCTGCCATCGTTAGAAGCCATGGTATGAACATCGTGTCATATGCGAATGACACCCAACTTATCATTTCCCTCACCGAAGACCCAGACACGGCCAAAAGGAACTTTCACACAGGAATGGAAGCCGTCACAACCTGGATCAGAGAAAGCTGCCTCAAGCTCAACTCTGACAAGACAGAGCTCATCTTCTTTGGAACTGCCACCTCAGCTTGGGACGACTCATGGTGGCCCACATCCCTCAGCGCCCCCCCCTGCGCCGACAGAGCACACCTGCAACTTAGGAATCATCCTCGACTCCTCCCTATCTAAAACCCGCCAGGTAAACTCTGTCACCTCCTCCTGGTGGCATACACTCCGCAAACTCCGGAAGATCTTCAGATGGATCCCAGCAGACTGTCACAGTACAGTCACCCACGCCTTAGTCGGAGCAAGCTCGACTACGGCAACGCCCATCACGCTGGCACCTCAACTAGGAGCATCAAAAAACTTCAAGTCATCCAAAAAGCTGCCACCAGACACATTCTGGACCTCCCTTGGCTAGAACACATCTCCCAAAACCTGAGGACTCTCCACTGCCTACTGGTTGAGAAGCAAATCACCTTCAAGCTTCTCACCCATATTTACAATGTCATACACAACGCAGGACCAGCCTACCTGAACCACTGCATCTCCTTCCACACCCCGCCAGTAGGGGAGGCTGATAAAAGTGGAAATGTTGTAATTATGAATAAATTGGATTATGACAATGAGATTACATTGCAATTGAGTGACGGTTTATGTTATGAACATATTGCATATAATCCAATTCCTGGTCTAATGAACCCCAAAAAAAGTAAATTATTGACATGGTTTCGACAGGAATTACTGACCAAAGATGAATATCTATACCTTAAGGTTGATCACCCGAGGTTTCCTTGTCTATACACATTGCCTGAGATCCACAAGAAACTACCTTTTCCACCAGGCCGATCCATTGTATCTGGTATATCAGGACCAACGGAGAAACTCTCTGAGTATGTGGATCTGTTTTTACAACAATTGTGTAAAATCTTACTTCATCAAGAACACAACACATATTCTTAGGGCCTTATTTATACTTTTTGGTGCAAAACTGCACTAAGGCAGTTTTGCCCCAAAACGTTTTGCACCGGCTTGCACCATTTTTTAGCACCAGCAGGGCACCATATTTATGGAATGGTGCAAGCCGGTGCAAAGGGTAGGCTAGCTTAAAATAAAATGACGTTAGGCAGTTTTGAGTCAAAATAAATGATTCTGACCAGATTAGCATAATTTTTTGACGCTAAGGGGCATATTTATACTCTGTTTGCACTGAATTAGCGTCATTTTTTTAAACTCTAATTCAGTGCAAAACTAACTCCATATTTATACTTTGGTGCTAGACCCTTCTAGCACCAAATTTATGGAGTTAAAGTCATTTTTTGGAAGTGGAAACCTACCTTGCCTTAATGAGATGCAAGGTAGGCGTTCCCGTGCAAAAAAATGACTCTATGGCCTTAACACCATATTTATACTCCCATGTAAAAATGGTGCAAGGGAGGGAGGAGGGGTCAAAAAATGGGGCAAAGCTTGCTTTGCCCCATTTTTTAAGACCTGGGTCAGGGCAGGTGTTAGGGGACCTGTGGCCCTATTTCCATGGTGGACCACCATGGAAAAAGCCCAGAGGCACCCTCCCTAGGCCCTAGGGGCACCCCCACCCACACTAGAGGGACTGCGAGGTTGGCGGACCCCATCCCAGGTAAGTACAGGTAATGCATTTTATTTTTGAAAGTGCCATAGGGGGCCCTGAAATGGGCCCCCATACATGGCACCGGGTGCAATGGCCATGCCCAGGGGACCCCTGTCCTCTCTGCTGGCCACTGGGGTGGTGGGCTGTGGCATGGTAGGTTTAGCACCAAAAAATGATGCTAATCTGGTTAGAGTCATTTTTTTTTTTACTCTAACCTGCCTAAAGCCATTTTTTGGTGCTAAACCCTCTTCTTCTATACTGCCAGCCCCACCCGATTAAAGTCATTTTTTAAAACTCTAGCCTACCCTTTGCACCGGCTTGCACCATTCCATAAATATGGTGCCCGGCTGGTGCACAGAAATGGTGCAAGCCGGTGCTAAACTTTTTGGTGCAAAACTGAGTTAGTGCAGTTTTGCAGCAAAAAGTATAAATAAGGGCCAATATTTTGTAAGTTTGCACCCCTTTTGTGTCATAAAATGACGTTAATTCGGTGCAAAAAAAGTTTAAATCAGGGCCTTGGTGCTAGATGGGTCTAGCACCAAAGTATAAATATGGAGTTAGTTTTGCACTGAATTAGAGTTAAAAAAAAATGACACTAATTTGGTGCAAACAGAGTATAAATATGCTGCAGAGTATAAATATGCCCCTAAATATGGCGTTAAGGCCATAGAGTCATTTTTTGCACGGGAACGCCTACCTTGCATCTCATTAAGGCAAAGAAGGTCTCCACTTTCAAAAAATGACATAAACTCCATAAATTTGGTGCTAGAGGGGTCTAGCACCAAAGTATAAATATGGAGTTAGTTTTGCACCAAATTAGGGTAAAAAAAAAATGACACTAATTCGGTGCAAACAGAGTATAAATATGCCCCTTAGTATTTTCACTGATGTAGAATGGGATAGTAATATGTTGATAGTGACATTGGGGCCCATATTTATACTTTTTGACGCTAAACTGCGCTAACGCAGTTTAGCGTCAAAAAGTTTTGCGCCGTCTAACGCCATTCTGAAGCGCCATGCGGGCGCCGTATTTATGGAATGGCGTTAGACGGCGCAATCAGACCGGCGCTGCCTGGTTTGCGTGGGAAAAAACCACGTAGACCAGACAGCGCCGGCGTAGGGGGAAAATGGCGCATGGGCGTCTTAAAATGGGGCAAGTCAGGTTACGTCGAAAAAATCGTCTTAACCCGACTTGCGCCATTTTTTAACGACGCCCATCCCCCATCAACATGACTCCTATCATTGTAAAGATAGGAGTCATGCCCCCTTGCCCAATGGCCATGCCCAGGGGACTACTGTCCCCTGGGCATGGTCATTGGGCATAGTGGCATGTAGGGGGGCACAAATCAGGCCCCCCTATGCCACAAAATATTATAAAAAAAAAAAAAAAAAAAACTTACCTGAACTTACCTGAATGTCCCTGGGGTGGGTCCCTCCAGCCTTGGGTGTCCTCCTGGGGTGGGCAAGGGTGGCAGGGGGGGTCCCTGGGGGCATGGGAGGGCACCTGTGGGCTCATTTTGAGCCCACAGGCCCCTTAACGCCTGCCCTGAGCAGGCGTTAAAAAGTGGCGCAAATGCGCCGTTTTTAGCCACGCCAACTCCCGGGCGTCTCTTTTGCCCGGGAGTATAAATACCACGTAAAGGCCTGGGAGTCATTTTTTAGACGGGAACGCCTCCCTTGCATATCATTAACGCAAGGAAGGGGTTCACGCTAAAAAATGACGCACATTCCGGGAACTTTGGCGCTATTCGCCTCTAACGCCATAGTATAAATATGGCGTTAGTTGGCGTTAGTTTTGCGTCGAAATTGCGTCAAAAAAAACGACGCAATTTCGGCGCAAACGGAGTATAAATATGGCCCTGGATGTGGTTTCACTACACACATGCATTAATCATGATTTAGGATGACAGGCTTTGCAATACTTTAACAGGAGGTCGGTGAGTCTTTGAGAGCATACAGGAATGCTTATCAAAATGATTGATTTAATCCTTGGTAACAACTATTTTCTTTTTAATAAAGAATGGTGGCGATGTGCTCCAGATTCTCCCCCTCATACGCAAATCTTTTTATGGGGTGGTTTGAACAGAGGTGGGTCTGGGGTCCTAATTCGACCCAATGGCAAACATAAATATTATACTGGTGATGCTACATTGATGATTATTTCATGATTTGGACAGGTAGCGAAGAGAAATTGATTGAATTTTGTGATTTCTTGCATTCTAATCTTATGAATATCAGATTTACTTATCACTTCAGCTCCAAGATCATTGCATTTTTGGATGTAGATCTTTTTATTGATAACAATGAGATACACAGTAGACTCTTTCGTAAGACCACAGCGTGTAACTCTATTCTGCATGCTGCAAGCGCACATCTGAAACATCAGATTAGGTCAATACCTTAGGGTGAGTTGTTGAGAGCAAGACGTAATAGCAGCAAAGATGAGGAATTTATGAATTGTATCAATGAGATGAGTATAAGATTCAAGACACAAGGTTATTCTAAACATGTGATTAAGAAAGCACAGGAAAGAGTTAGACAAATTGTTAGAAGTGACACATTGAAATCTAGGAACCAGGGTAATCCCAGTAAGGAGGTGGACAAGGTGAGATTTGTTACAGATTACACCAATACGTCTCTGGGTCTTAGAAGAATTGTCAATAGGCTTTGGGATATTTTATATCAAGATCAGTCCTTCAGGAACTTCACAAGGTAGCTTTTACATTTTGTAAGGGGAGATTCCTTAAAAGTATTCTCAGTCCTAGTTTTACGGCATCAAAACCCTTAAGCACCTGACTATTCATGCGTAGGGTAGGCTTTTTCAAATGTGGGCAATGCGGGGTATGCCGTTGGGCATCCCATGGCACCAAAGTGTTTTCCACAACAATGGACCATTTTTATAGAATCAAGTCAGGTATTGATTGTAATACTTCCTTTGTCATCTACATACTACGTTGTAAACGTGTACTCACATTTATATTGGGAGTACTATCCGCCCTCTCAAAACTAGGATTAGTGAACATGTTAGGGCACTTAAAAATGGAGAAGAAAGATACCCTGTAGTGGCACACATTATGGCCTGTGAGTCACAGGACAATCATAAAACCTTTGAATTTTTTGGCTTTGAACATGTTCCAAGAGACCCCAGAGGGGGTAATAAGGAACTTACTCTTCGTAGAAGCAACATGGATAATGTGATTAAAGGTGCTTGAAATGGGCCTCAATGCAGACAGGGTACTTGAATTTATTCTTGGGAGAGTAATTGGTTGCCATTTATTCGACTTGTGTGTTATCATTACATATAACGATTGTGATGTAATTCTGTTGTTATTTTTATTGATTTATTGTCATTCAGGATACTGGTAATATGTCCCATATATTATTGTCTTTTTAAAACATAATTGTGATTATAACATTTAAAATTATTTATGGATTTTGTTGTTACTGTTATAGATCCTATGTGATTCTTGTGATCCTTCTGTAATATTTACCATATGGTGATATTTCATCACAGTACACTTGAAATAGATAATATTAAGGATTTTTCACCATTCTGGTGGGCTATTTTGAATTTATGGCGTGATACATGAATTTCCTTTTGCCTCAACAACACATTATTGTAGTTGAGTTGGTAATTTTGTAGTTAGTTTTTATTTTAATTTTCTGATCACATTGGGTGCCTTTTTATATAATGTTGTTTTATTGTATCTCTGGGACCTCTCCTTTGTGCGTTTACTATGTATAGTTTTTTTAATTTAGACACGCTTTCTATTTCGTCTTTGCAGATTAATGCTCTAGATGCTAGCACTCTCTCCTTAGCGTTGTGGGGGTAGTGTTTTGTTTTCCGCTCAACCCCTGATAAAACAGCAATTAACATACCATTAATTAATGTTTTTTATTCCGTTTTTGCAGTTAAATATGCTAAATGCTAGCACTCTCCTTAATATTGCGGGGACATTCTTTGGTTTTCGCTCAACCACTGATAATTTAATTTTTTTATACCATTAAGTTTGATAAGTTTTAAGAAATACACTAGCTTGGTTCGGGGAGACTACGGGTCACTAGTCCGTTGTTTGTGTTTGTCTTTTCCTATTCGTCCTAGTCCGTTATTCATGTCTAGGAGCTCATTTAGAGCACTTCCCTCTCAACATTACGGTAGCGTACTCCCAATGTAGTTGGGACTCGATATCTATCTATGAGTAAGTAAGTTTGTGACATTGTTTTGTATAGTGGTTTACTATTGATATTTTTACTGAATCGAGTCCATCGGGTGGCTTATTGTTTTCAGTGGGCATGTTATTTGTGTTTACAGCTTACCATTACCTTGGATTTTGATACTGCCGGCACGGAGAGTGCAGTTGGAGAAAAATATACACAACATTGTTTGTTACTGGATTTGAGGTTCATTATTTGATAGCTTGTTTGGTACTAGTTGACTTAAATTAGTATGGTCACGATGATCTTCAATCACATTCTTAGCTCATTGTCTCACAGGGTTGTTTCCATGGGGACGTTAGTTGTTATAATCAGTTGTGATTACTTTAATCAATGGGTAGTTTTGTAAATTGTCCATTCTTTGTTGGGTGTTTTCCACAGCTTGGCATCCAGGTCTGTTGCTTACTCGTGGTCTTTTTCACCCCTTTTTTTCCTTTTGGCTATTTACACACGATGCATGGTGGAATGGGCTTTGACATACATCAAATCTTTTTATTTATTTCAAGTGCTCTGTTTTGATGAAATTTCAGCCCTGAAGAGGTCGTTTGGGGTAATTCCCCTAAGACGAAACACGTGTTGGCTGTTTGTTCATGAACTATATCAACGTTGTACCGGAGAAATTGTCTATTCGATTACCTGAATATGTATCTTACTGAGGAAGTTTCATCACTCTTTGGAACACGGAGCATTTATGAATAAATCGCATAGGACTGGATAATATTTCATAAACTGTATATGTGTTTCTGTGTGGACTTTCAGCAACGTTACTTTTGGGATGTAATGTTTTTTATGGATACATTTCGTATATATTTCTTTATTGGTTTAGTAACGTTTGAATGAGTGCCTCACACATGCTTTGTATTCAGATATTCTTGTAGGTATTTTGTCTCTGGCTCCAAGAGAGTGCATACATGACTGCAAGGAAGCGTCACTCCTGGAATTAAATCTATGCGACAATCATATTCTCTGGGGAGGTAGCAACATAGCCTTTTTTTTCATTGAAAACATCATGAAAATCCTAGTATTCTACAGGAAACTCAGGTGTACATTCTTGAATTAGTGCCAGGCATGTCAAAGGAGACATGGCTTCCCTAGCCTTGTTATAACAGTGGCTTAGACAAAAATGGGAATCTAAGGTGACAAGGTGACAAGACCAATCAATGAATGGATTGTGGTGCTGAAGCCAAGGGACCCCTTAATATAATGCCAAAGTTGGGTGGGTCGTAAGATCAAAGGTCAAGGACTCTACATGCCCATTCTTGCACCCAAGATTTTTGGGTTTGGGGAGGGGGTGGGGGGTCAGGGGGTTTTATGTTTTGGGGTGGGGTTGGGGGGGGTGGGGCGTTTTTGGTTTTTGGGGAGGGGGTGGGGGTTAGGGGGTTTTAGGTTTTGGGGTGGGGTGTTTTTGGTTTTGGGGAGGGGTGGGAGGTTAGGGGGTTTTAGGTTTTGGGGTGGGGTTGGGGGGTAGGGCGTTTTTGGTTTTGGGGAGGGGGTGGGGGGTCAGTGGGTTTTAGGTTTTGGGGTGGGGTTGGGGGGTGGGGCGTTTTTGGTTTTGGGGAGTGGGTGGGGGGTCAGGGGGTTTTAGATTTTGGGGTGGGTTGGGGGGTGGGGCGTTTTTGGTTTTGGGGAGTGGGTGGGGGGTCAGGGGGTTTTAGGTTTTGGGGTGGGGTTGGGGGGGTGGGGCGTTTTTGGTTTTGGGGAGTGGGTGGGGGGTCAGGGGGTTTTAGGTTTAGGGGTGGGGTTGGGGGGTGGGTTGAGGGATGTAGGGTGAATGGTGCCTATTGCTAATGATTTTATCAGGAATGCCTTTACCACAAAATATTGTTGTTAAGGCATTCGTGGTAAAATCATTAGTAGTAAGGACGAGGTCGGTGTTCCGACCTCGTTGTTAAGGTTAGTAGTTTTTTTTAATTCCGTGTTCCGTCATATAATCGTTGACTAGTGGTATTTATCAGTTCACCAAAGTGTGATGAATGTAAAACAGGCCATGTGTCTTTAGGAATTGCCCCAGTCCCTGCATCAGTTAACAAGGTTGACTGACAAGGGCGATATCTAACTCATTCATCATTAAGTGACAGATTTCCAGTTGTAAAGTGTGAATCTCACCCTATACAACAGATAATGACTGAGCTAAATTGTCAGCTTGATATAGGTTGTGCACATTGTCCGAACGGTGGAAATTGCAAGGCTTGGCCTTCTGTCATGCATTCACCTAGTTCTAACTGTGGGAGCAATGCTGGATCTCCAATCCCAGCTGGGCCTGCACAGTGTAACAAATAATGACTGTCTAGTTCCACTTACAGTCCCCAGAGGTAGGAAGGGGTAGGGATAAAACAAGAAAAGATTGACCTGCCTCACTGAAGGAACTCCTCGACTGGCTCATACACTGGCTTGAAGGTTGGGATTCTCTCGACCTTGATAACCTCTATGCAGATGTGATACACTACAAAATGAAAAAAAGACAATGTTATCAACTGATACCCTACTTAGAATCTCAAACAATAGTTTGTGCTTCTGGTACACTTCATCATCAACATTGCATAAAAGAGAGAGCACAAACCAATTCAAGAATAAATGATGAACATCTAGAATGCCAAAACTTACAGGATTTCTGATTCTGAACAAATACATCTTTAGTCTCTAGAAACGTATTCCAAGATACTTGGTTTGTGTATAAATGGTCAGAGCGCTACAACGAAAGAGTTCAGAGAGCTGGGTCTCAGGGGGAGAGTTTGAAACTCCAATAAAGGTCAAAATCCAAAACAGGCTGAGGCCTTCAGGGAATTAAAGTCTTGAAAATATTGCAAGTCTATAGCTCAGTGTGCACTACCCTGAGAGTTAAGTACTTAGACTTGAACGTACTGGAACTGGAATCCAAGGTGACAGGAAACTCAGTACAAGAAGCTCAAGAAGATGCAGAATCGTAGCTCATGAAGAAAGACACTGTAAGCGTTGCAGATGCCAGAATTACAGAGTCAGGAGGGCTTGGAAGACTAGAGCGCTGGGAACTCTGGGTGAATCAGCAGATGTTTGTGGGGAAGAAACTTGCACAGGATGGGATCCCAAGAAGTTGAGTGTAGGAACCGTGCTTGTGCATGTCTGGACCATGTTAATACCAAGCCCTAATGCAAGTTCAAGGGGGGCATTTATGCAGAAGTCTAGAGTGTTGCAGAAGGGTATGTGACCCACATGGAAAAGTAGAATATTCCAATTAACCTGGGGGGGTGGAATGCATGTGCTACATAACAGGGGAAATGGGCCAAACAGGTAACAGGTGAAACAGTAATTGACGTACACCTATTACAATGGAACCTAAGTGCCTGATGGTACAATCCAGTGTTCCACAGAGGAAACATGACCATTCTAACTAAACATATGATATCTGCAGGTACGAACTGGATGAAACTTGCATAGCAACACAACAGGAGGATGAATGGTTCAGACTTCTCTGGGGGGGGGGAACCATAGAGAGTGTACAGGCCTGAGAACCTCCACTAAGGAAGCAAGCATGATTGGGATTATTCAGGTTAGGGAGGTGCCACAAAGTCAGGGTGGCATGAGCCTGGTGAGTTAACCACAGCACATGGGGCACAAGATGGATTTGTGACAGCTGTCCTGCTGTGCTGGCCTGCTGCCTGCTGCAGTCTTGCTTAGTTGAGAAGGCATGGATCTACATCTGTTGAACCCAGGGCCACTGAGTGACTCCAAGTGCTGGTTAGCATGCCTCCTGTCTAGTGTTTCAGGGACAGGAGGCTCTAACAACCTTGATCCCAGCACCTGGTCTCTGCCATCTGTGAGTCCTTCCGGCCTCGACTAAAGCTGAAATGTGGCCTAAAAGTGCTCTGCCAACTCATATGTCAGTATAAACAGTGATCCAATATCTCAAAAATTACAATGCTATTAAATAAATAAATGAATAAAGGAACATATGGGAGCTGTTAGTTTATATAGTGCTGCAGAAGGAGTACGTCAGGTCTTATTTCGCACTTCTTTTCGGTTAGTGTCAACAAGTAAAGTGATTGGTTCTTATCATTGGGTCAGCCCAAGGACCATGTACATGGAAGGATGACTAAGAATGTAGGGGGATAAAGTCTAATTTGGTCTAGTAAGAAAGCATACAAAATGATGGGAAAGGGAAGGCTTTGGAAGTTTAAGAATGTATAACGGCTGTTAAAGGTCTAATATAATGCACAATGTGATGACGGATGTAAACTCATATAAAACCTTACACAATGCTTTATTGCACAGTAGCAAGTTTACACAATGTGTCAGTATGTATTTGATGGTACAATGAGCATGAGGGAACTCATCAATACCGTTGTTTGGTATTTATTACTATTAATATCTTTTCTGTGAATGTTATTATGGGGGAACACATATATATGATTGTGTTTTTTGCATGTATTTAGTGTTCTAATTTTCTTTCACTGGTTTCAGGTGTTTAATCAGTTCAGTTTTTTGTTATTTCATCACTTTTCATTTTTTCATTTTTTTATTTGTTCTGCATTTTTCTGTATTTCTGACTCTTTCGATCTGATTTTGGTTTTGGTATTATTTTGGTGGCCATTTGGATCTCAAGGAATTGGATCAAATGTATCATTCCATTGTTTCTTATGTTTATCAGGATTAATGCGGACGGGAAGGACGAGAACTTATAAGACCCGCGACATTATTTATTAAATATTGAAAAGGAACTGCCCTGATGAAGGCGGCCTTACAAATTGGATGGTTACCGCCGAAACGTGCGTAGGCTTGGTTCCTACAGTTGCTTTGATGGACTACGAATTTTAGTGTTAAAGTAAAAAAAAAATTCTTTCATGAATCAGTTAGATGGAGACATAATCAAGATTTGAATTACAATATGTTACTATTACAAATATTATTAAAGCTCCAGAAAGAGAAAGTGTATATTTAGCCTGTATCTTATTGTATTTTGGCCAATTTGGATCTTATTTTTTTCAGTGTTATGTTTCTATTATCTTTTCTGTCTCGTCTTGTGTGACACTGTCTTTGTCTATTCATTGTATATATGTGTAGGTGTATTTAAAGAAATAAGTGTTTGTCTTCCCCTGTGAATATGTAAATATTTATATATCTAATTTTGACCATGGTGTTTTGTCGTTGTTGTACATACATATGTAATAAATATCATTTTCTGTATTTTTGTTACCATTTTTTTTTGGTTGTTCTGTATTGTGGACAACAGTGAACATTAGTTGTAGCTCATTTCCATTTTCTTGTACTCAGGTACAATGAGCATGGACATGCTCTAGTCGGGTAAAAATTCAAGTTTTTACTTGCTGACAGTCCATTTCTGCTTCATTCTTTATCTCACAAGTATGTGAAAAAAGCCCCCCACCATTATTTAACTGCTGTGAATATGTTTGCTTGATACACAGGCAAATTAATAAACAGAAGAGTATTATATTACAATTTTTCCTTTGTCACTAAATTCAAAAATATACTTTTATGGCGTGTGTTCGAAGAAAAGTACCAAGGGGGATATTTACAAGTTTTTGGTGCAGGGCAGCTTCACAAGCATTCTTGCGGCTCTGCCTGAATGGTCTGTATATATAAGATATGGCACAGTCCTGTCCTTTTACCCTGAGCTGACGCACAATGGGCTGCCATATGCATGGTGCAAGGGTGTCTGTGTTGCAGGGATGATTGTTTTTGTGCAGGAAGGGACATTTTCTTGCGCAAAAACAATAATGAGAGGCATTTTCCCCTTTCTATGTGTACTGTGACTTGTGCTGTGTCGATTCAGTCCATACTTACAAGGCCATGAAAAGCCACACAGGGTGACTTTACGTGGCCTTGTAAATATGGCCCTACAGTGTGTGCTGCTGGACCGTCCCATCAAGTGACGGTGGCAAAGAGGGGTTTGTAAATTTACCCCAAAGTTTTTATCATTCTTAAGTAATATAAGTGGTCCAGTGCAGATTTACAAAGCTAACATCATCCACCAAAGTTGTTGTGCTCTGTCGAGAGAAAGGGAGCTCCAGGGCAGCACCATATCTACAAAATGTGGGTCTGTAGCTCTTTTCCCATACTCAGTGGCACTTTTAGACTGCTTAGCATCAAACACATACACACGCACACACACACGCACACCTTTGAACAATAGTACGTAAGTCTAGTACAACATTTGTCCTGGAAGTGTAAGCTTTCTGTCCAAAATACTATAAATACTATGCTTAAACATACATTTAAACGCTTCCCACTTTGTATTTGTGTTGTATGGTACAACACACATGCAACATTAGCAAAACCATGCCTACAGTTGTTAATAGTTATGGCTTAGGATCAACAACCATGGGTGGCTGCACGGAAATAACCATGTACCATGCATAGGACGTCCCCTTGAAACATTGTTAAAGAATGTAGTGTAGATCACTGCATTGATTTACTTTTAGGCAGCTTTTGAGCGTAACACACTGAAAAATAAATAAGAAATCAATACCTTTCACTGCTTTGTCACTTTTGTTAAGCTTGCTCCTGTGAAAAGTGTTCTTAAATCTGATATCAAATTTGTTATTTGGGTTTTAGTGTGACCGTATTGTTTCTTGTTTTAGGCAGAATCACTCCCCCAATAGGTGTATTGACTTATAGTTGTGCTTAGATCCATGGAGACACTCTTTACAATTTAATCACTACAAGCCTTACATTATATATTGCTTTTTTCCTTCTTCAGAATGCTCAAAATCCTGTCTTTGTTGTCATACACTTGGGATGATTGCAGATTGTTCTGATTGTGGGAGCACAGATATGAATAAATACTCTAGTTGAAAAACATATGCATATGTCTTGTAGGGAGGGCAATAAATGACCCCCGGCATTTAAACCTAGAGTAGGAGTTTATCAGTTACACATTTTAGTCCTCATTCTAGTCTGGTGTTAGATTTTCCAAGCAACGTCAAAGATGCACTTGGGCCATTTTCCAGATTTATGTGAAATGCCTTTTTGCATACATTTAATGTATGTGCACTAAAATGTTGTTCAGTATGTTTCTGCCAGCTGCAATGATTCTATTTCAAAGATAGCACTTGGCAGGAGATTGCTTGTAGCCGGTCAAAGAATTCCTCTAAGTATTGCTGGGGCAGCATTCCACACTTACTGGAATCAAGTGTGGCAATGTTTAAAAACTGGAGGAAAAAATACACTTGCAGTACCCCTCCCACTCTCTGTGCGGGACTAAGGGCACAGCTATGCCCCCATCCTGTAATCTATTGATAGCAATTCTAGCTCAGTGACATAACAAAAAAATTGAGCCCTTGTAAATGTGGTGAGGGGCCTTAAGATTCCAATATGACACAGGTATTCATAAGCCTTCGACTAAATTGAACCACTGCACCACATTATTATGGATTTTCATAATTTGGTTAGGTTTTACTCATATAAATATTGGCTATTTTCCTAAACTGTTTTACTGTGTGAGTATGTGTGTGTGGGTGTGTGTATGTGTATGTGTGTGTGTGTGTGTATACAACTACTTTACACACTGCCTCTGATATAAGTTGGACTGCTCGAGTCAAGCTACCAAGGGAGTGAACAGGGTTATCTTAGCTGTGTGCCTCCCTTACCCTGACTAGAGTGAGGGTCCCTACATAGACAGGGTGCAAATCAATGCCAACTAGAGACCCCATTTCTAGCATTTATGATAAAGTTCTTGTTCTAGGAAAGACTGCTGCTTTAGGGATGAAAGCACTTTTCTTTGTAGGCGATTAGGCCAATCCTACAACAAGTCATAACTGTCTGCCCAATGCTCCCGGCTCACAAGCAGTACCTCACTAAAAACCCAAAAAATAAATGTGATTTGTGGCAGCATTTATGCATGGAATCAAGAGTGCGGCATCTCAAGGGAGTCATGGTTAAACGAAAATTACCGCTTTCTCACATGAGCAATAAGTCTCAGTCACACACAGGCAATAAAGGAAATGCAGTAAAGTTTTCAATAGGTTTTATTAACAAGACTGCAACCTACTTTAAATTGCATGGGCTGCAATGATTAGGCTAATGATCAATGCAAGAAACAGAATTTTTAAAAATGAGAGTCATACATATAAAGACTCCCACCATCTTGCAATAACACGAGATGTGAAATAGACCCTAATACCTAGCATGATGAAGCTAATCTCTAACCTAAAGAGAGCTAGGTGTGTTAAACCTAATCTGTCAGCACCATGTCCATGAGAAGGGTCCCACAACCCTTTTTACCTTGAAATAAGGTCTCTAGATCAGACTCTGTGTGGGCACGAAGGCCTGGTCTGCATCAAGGTGACGTGTAGCATATGGAGCACATGATGGATTTTGGTAGAAATCCCTCTGATAACCTTGTCTGCGTGATATGTATTTATACAGATCTTGTAGCACCCCTGATGCAGGTATACGTACATGGGAAAGAACATCATGTGAATACCTATGTATATCACTTATCTTTGATGCTGACAGTGAGGCCTTAACAGAGTGGCACTGATAACTTGAAATCCAAACATCTTCCTAACTATATACAGAGCAGCCATCTTGGAAGAAATAATTAAATAAATGTGCTAAAAGAGAGCATGCTAAGTAGGTTAAAGGTCACTAGGTGACTGGGACAGAGACCTGCAAGCCAGAAGACAGCTATCTCCTGATTCCCAACAAAAAGCAATTAGCATCAAGTATGACGCCATAACGATGACACCAGAGATGGTGAATGATCCCAAGCTAAAATGCTCCAGAATAAAACAACCTAAAATCACATTAAAGTGTAACTAAAATCTAGTTAAAATAGCATATGGTTTGGCAGGGAGACTGCTGGATGAGTTAGAGCAGCGTACTAGTGAAGATGCACAGCGCCTGGCCCAAGAAACTTTCCTTCCTTCTGCTTCACCGCCCTCACATGGTGGTGCTTTATTATCAGTAGCATATAGAAGTTACAAACTTAGCATTAAAATAATGCCTGTGTTACAGACATATTCTCTAGACATTAAACTTGTGGTGTTCAGGCTCTTCCGGTCAATGAAAGGCCTGGCGGGCATGCAGAGGTGGGAGGCAGCAGGGGTGGACACAGTGGGAGCATTATTTCATGATAAAGTACTTAAGCCCTTTGATCACCTGCATAGCGAAGAGGGAATAATGTGAGGACACTTCACAGCATGCGCTAGACTAACTGGCCTACTGACTAGACAAAGGCGCATAATTGACCTGGAATCAGCCCCTCACCCGTTGGTACATGCGATCCATGTGGTGGGCAGTGGGAAGGACTTAGTCACTTAGCTTAACCGGGCATTAGCACACACGGCCACAGACCCCCTGCAGCTGCTGCGCAGGAGATGGGAACAAGATGTAGGGAGAGAGCTCCAAGATAAAGAATGGGATAGAGCCCTGATCTTCCACAAAAAAGTTTCCAGAAACGCTAAATTCCAATACATACAGTACAATATGTTGCAGAAGGATTATCTAACACTGGCAGTGCTAAGTAGTATGTTTGGGACTGCATCAGAATGCCCGCGGTGCTATGATCCAGGTGCAAATATGCTCCACATGTTTTGGTCTTGTCCAGAATCGGCCTGCTTCATGACACAAGTACTGGGGTCATCACAGAGCTAACCCAACATTCAGACCTGTACAAAGCAGAAGGTGTCCTGTTGGGCCTTTTTCACCACTCCAAACGAGCAGCTGTAACAAATCGCTTCATCGACCTGGCCCTCATTATAGGCAGAAGAGCTATTGCCATGAGATGGAAATCACCCACACTCCCGACACTTTCCCACTGGGGCTCTGCTCTGATCAAATGGAGTAAAGCGGAGGAAACAGCACTTAAACAGGAAGAGTTTAGAGGATTACGCAGGGTCCCAATAGCAAGTGGCGGTGGTAGGTATGTACATGAGCTGCAAGAACACTGAGAACATCTAGCGCGTTAGGGGAGGTAACTTCATGATAGAGAAAGGGAGTACTGGGCACCTATTGGTAAAGATGACGTCCCACCCTTACTTCCTGGCACCCTCCCACTCCCTGCATGTCGCCCCCCCAAAGGTGGCACCTAAGGATGACAGTAGCTCCACCATTACGGACCATAAATGTAATGAACTAGTGCCCGATAGACATCACAAACGTACAACTATACTACCATACCACTGTAGTAACATACATATCTATGTGGGACTATCCGCTCCATCACTCATATGCAATGTAATATGCCTGTTTATAACACTGATATCACTCATAGCTATGTATCATCCAGTTTGTTTGTTTTGCATATGTTAAAAGCTGTCTGTAAGTTCAAGGTTAGAATCAGAAACTCCTGCCTCCATATAGCAACATGTATGTACACCTCCCTATGCATTGTTATACTCAGTATCTGCTTTATGCAGTATCACTATGAATGCTTTGATTACCTGTTCTGAAAAATCATAAAATGGTTCAAAACTAACATAAGTAGAGACAAAATGTTGACCATGACAAGCACAGCAGGCCAAAGTTAAAGGCAATGTTGGCAAAACTTTGAAACTTTAGAATAAGCTGATGGTCAAATCCATTTGACAGTAGTCATGATCTTGAAGAATGTCTTCAAAGCCATCGAAAGAAAGGGTATCCAGGAAAGAAACCACACTGTGAGATCGATGACAGGGTTGGCAGATGGATCCATGGAGCAGTAGTGCGCAGTAGCCTCAGGCACAGGATTACCCGCGAGAGCAGCACCATCCAAAGCGCCTAAAGGAGCAAGATATTCCCCCAAGGGCGGCTCATAAGTGGCCTCACGAATCAGCCTCAGTCTCATGGGGCATGACCATAAATGACCCTCATTGGAAACATCACCAGTTCTTGGCCCACAGGAGGCACTGGCAGAACAGCAAGGCACACCGAAGGTAGATGTTCAGAGCAGAACAGCAAGGCACATCGAAGGTAGATGTTCAGAGCAGAAAGTCCCCTTGCTGCACTGCACTGTGTCAAAGGTAAAAGACAGGAATGTGCCGTATTTAGGACAACAAACATATTCCTGTCCTTTCCACTGCACTGGTGCATAATTAGCAACTTAGTGCAAATGCAGACACCCTTGCACCATGATGCAATGTTGCCTGCTTTCCATGCAAGATTATTTTTGTGCACAAAAACAATCCTGAGAGGCTTTTTCCTCTTTCTATGTGTGATGCAGAATGTAGCATACATAGAAAGAGGAAATAACAAGGAGAAATAAAAATATTTGTCGTCATTACGCCTCTCCTGCGGAAGTGCATCTTTTTGGTGCATTCCCAGGTTAACCTGTTCTTGTAATTCTGGGATGCACCAAAAACCATGAATGCTGCATGGGGACATTCATGCAACACCCATGGAAATGCCTCCCTGGTGCATAGTAATGCAACTCAGTGATTTGTGCTGTGTTACAATATTCAAGAGTTATGAAGCCATACAGCGCCATGCACGGTTTCCTTGCCTGGCTTCATAAATCTCACTTTTCAGTTGCATTGTCCGTGCACCACATTGCGTGGTGCAAGAGTGACGCAAAGGGTCTCATAAATATGCCCTGCAGTTCACGAGCCAGTAGAAGCTATTTCTCAGGTAAAGCTATCACTGCCTCAGCCTTCTTTGCTTGCAAGGCCCTTTCAGCCCTTTTCTCCTCAGCTTCCATGTTTTAATTTGGCCATTTGCAGCTTGAATTCTCCCTCCTCTCCCTCAGCTCCTCTGGGGATAGGCAATGGGAGGAGACACTGCTTCCTACCATCACAGGGAATGCATATTCAGGGATTTCACTCTCAGCAGCTACAGGAGTTTCCCTGGAAGAACCATTCTCCAGCTCCCCAATCCATCATTCGCTTTGTAACCGGCTTCTGCCTAGGCCCTCAGTGACTTTTGAAATTCCACCTTTTTGGTGGCACCCCTATTTCCTTGCAAAAGTATTTGCGCTGAGCCTCTGCATAGGTTTCCTGGTTGGCCAGCCCAAACTCCATGTATCCAGCTATTGAACCAGGAGCCAGAGACATGATTTAGAGGAAGAATTTAAAAATGTCAGTCCGGGAGAATTTAAAATTCAAAATGGTCTGCGATGTGGATGAGTAGCGTACACCAAGTTGCTGTATGGCACTGCACAAACACAAGTCCTATCCTCATCGCTGATTACCAGGGTTAGAAATTGGGTTTCCGGTGTGCACCCTGTCCAAGCAGAAACCACTACCATAGTCAGGGTAAGTCAGAAACACACCCTTGGTTAACCTGTGCTGAACCTATGGTAGCCTAGCGCTGAGCAATTAGGATTAACTTAAGAGGCAATCTGCAAAGTAATTGTGCAACACTTCAAACAGTATCACAGTGAAAAATCACAAAAAAACTCCACACCCATCTCAAAAATAGAGCTTAATTTAGTAAATAAAACAAGAACAAAACAACGAAAATCCAATAAGTGAAACTTGAGAATGAATTCTTAAAGAATACACTGTCGAGTAGGGCTTAGAAGCAATAAGCACCAATTTGGGATATCTGATCATGCAGGACCAGGGAAAGTTAAAACTTCAGGTTGACTGAAATGGAGCATTGACTGGAAAAAGGGACCCATTTGGGCCCACAGAACAAAAGTACCTTTATCCTGGTTGCGTCAGCATCGAGGAAGATATGGGGTGCAAACAAGGCGATGCAATGGTTCTAAACTGGCAAGAGAAGGAGATGTGTTGGTTTTCTCCCCTCAAAGTCAGTGATGCATTGGTTCCAAGAGCAATGCTCTGGTCCTGAATGTGATGTGGTGGTTCTGCTTCTGTAGCAGAGGATGTGTTGATTCCAAGGTGATGTGTACATTTCCGTCCCCGCAAAGGAAAAGATATGCGAAGATGCACAGTTCTGATGGGTTGGAGATGCAGGTCCAGTCCTTCTCACTCCCAGGCAAGAGGGAGGCAAGGAGCAGGTCTGCAAAGCAAAAGAGGAATCCAGCAGAATAGCAGTCTTGAAGAGTCCAGCACAGCAGTCCTTCTTCCTGGCAGAGTATCCATAGGTTTAGAAGTGTACTGAACTTGTGGTATCAGAGGTCCAGTATGTATACCCAATTGTGCCTTAGAAGTCGGGGAGATTGCAAAGAAAGATGTTGGAAGTACAAAGAGGTCCTCATTCTTACCCATCCTCCATACGCACTACATGGGGATATGCAGCCCTTTGTGTGGGGACAGAACACAGCCCATTCAGGTGTATGTGTCAGCTCCTCCCTCCAATACAGCACAGGATGGCCCATCAGCCACACATATGTTCCCTTTCTGTGTGGTTGTTTATACGGAATGCACAAAGCCCCCTTGTCACCCACCCCAGACATGTATTCAGAGACAGGCAAAAGAAACTAAAAGGCTAAACCAAGAAAATGTCAATTTTCCTAAGTGATATTTTTCAGAACTGCAATTTAAAATTCAATTTCACCATAAGTTGTGATTTTAAATTGTCCAGAGACTCAAAAAAACGTATCTGTTCCAGATAATAAATTACACTTAGAAGATGTAATAAGGTAATAATAATGTTATCATGTGGGAGAGTTAGGCCTTGCTATAGTGAAAAACGACTTTGGGAATTTTTCACTAATAGAACATATAAAGCTTCAAAGAATATGTCCTGCCTTTTAAATATAATGCACCATGCCTTATGGGTTCTCCAGGGTTTACCTTAGGGGTGAGTGATATGTATAAATGGGAAGGCTTGGACTTGTCAAAAGGTTTATTTTGACAGGTCAACATGGCAACGTAAACCTGTACAAACAGGTTCTGCAATGGGAGGCATGAGACATGATTAGCATGCTAATTAAGGGGGTGGCACAATTGGTGCTGCAGGCCCACAAGTAGCATTTAATTTACCTGCACTGGGCCCAGGCAGTGCACTTCACTAGGGAATTAGAATATTAAATATGTCACTTGGGGTGAAGCCATTATTACCATGATTTTAGGGGAGAGAACACCAACACTTTTGCACTGGTTAGCAGAGGTAAAGTACACAGAGTCCTGAAGCCAGCACAAATGGGGTCAGCAAAATGAAGGAGAAAGACAAAAGGTTGTGGGGAAGACTACCCAAAGCCTATCAGGCCTAACAAAGGCAGAAATGCCAATGGTCAAAAAAGTGTCCTAAGATTGATAAATCTCAGGAAAATCTCAATATAACAGTTTCTGCATTTCTTTATGAACATGGGATGGGCTCTTTGTATCATAAAACATCTGGTTTGATATGCCAGGTGTCTATAGGTGAGATGGAGTGCACATCACTACAGAATGGAACAGGATCTTCCTTAATAACATCAAGGAATGCATCCAGTTCTATTTGTAAATTAACATTACATACTATAAATACAAGGCTCTTGTCAGAGCCACCCTATTCCAACATTATGCAATTGTTTCACAAGATAAATCCCTTTTTTTAGGGATACTGATACCCGCAAGATTCCTACAAGAGTGGGAGCACCCAAACACCCACCCTCACTCTTATTTTTGTCCTGCTCTCAAGGGAGTCTCCCAAGCTCAAACATTTAATCTATATTTCATGCATAATAGCTCTGTATCTTAGGGTATGTTTATTAGACTGGGTAAACTCAGAAGCCTCTGCACTGAAACCTTTCTCTACCCCTCTCCTTCTTTATTCGATCCTGCAAGACTCTTGTGAGATCCTAAAAATGTTTTGGGTAGAAATTTTCAAAGCAAGTGCAACTAGTGTGGGAAAGAAAGATGGCAGGCTAATGCCACTGCTGTGAGTCCTCTCCCCAAGGTGCCCACCTCACGTCCACTGCTTACTTCTTGCAATAGACTACGATAAACATCTGTATGTGGATTTTGTGATGCAAGGGCAGCTTCGGATGCAGCAATTACTCCAAAGATGGCTCTGTGACAGCCTTGTTCTTCCATGATGTCTTCGACTTTGGCTTCTCCTGATAGCAGCGTTCTTCTATGGCGTGAGTAATATGTGCTTTGCAGAAGACAGGGGACTTGCACCTTTTTAATGGCAGTGGCCTGCCCCAGGCATCAACTGGCAACAATGTATCAACCACTCTCCCATCTGCTGTGGCATCTGAACCATTATCCTACAACAAGGTAACTAGATCTGCTGCATCTTCCTATGGTTTCCTCTGGCTCACATATGGCTACAGAACTGGCATAGAACGTGTGGGCTGAGTTTCCCAGTACTGTGCGGTAAGGGGGTTGAAGGGACCGGGGGCCGAAGAGGCCAACAAGGCTACTGAGTCTGAAGTTACTACAGCCACTGGGAGTGAGGCAGAGGTAGTGGGTTTGGAGGAGTGTTGGAAATGGGGTCTTTGGTTGGCAGTCAGGTTTCCCCCCTGTCCAATCAAGGACTGTAAGTCTAGTCAGGGCAAAGGAAAAACACACCCGGTTAACCCCCGCTCACCTCCTTGGTAGCCTGAAACAAGCAGAAAGGTTTAACCCCGAGACAATGTGTAAAATATTTGTACCAGCACACATAGTTATACAGTGGTTGAAAACACTACAAAATGACTAAACACCAGGCTAGGAAAATAGCCAATGTATATCTGAGCAATACAAGACCAAAACAACCACAATCCAACATACACAGGCAAAGTTATGAAGTTTTAAAGATTAAACTTCAATAAAGCACTTAGAAATACAAATGCTTCAAATTGGTGATATCACGGTGTTGTGACAGAGTCGTTCCCAACAATCTGATGCAAATGGTGCTGATCAAGGAGTCATACAGACCCCTAGGTACAGTACCTTTTGAAAATGAGGAAACAAGCCGGTGCAGGGAGTCAGGGATAGCTGCATTGCTGGATCCAAGGCAGTGTTGGTTGTGGTGCTGTGGAGCGAAAGAGCAGAGGCTTCACGAAGAGGCATTGGGTCCTTGCTGCGGAGCGGTGGAGGTGAGGCGGAGTCATTGGAAAGCATTGGATCTGCGTACTTCCGGCAGATCGATATCCGGCAGTCACAACGTGGTACAGCAACTTCCATGGAGTTACGGACTTCAGGGAGGCTGCAGCAGTGTCAGGCTTGCGAGTCATCGCACTCCAGCCAGGACCACGGCTTCGGTTGCCGGTGGCATCATGGTATTCAGCAGTGGAATCCATCCAGAGTCGTCTGAAGTCATTTCACTTGGTTTTTCTCAGGTTTTACACAAGCTTCTCCCTTCAAGGTCCCAGGGACTTGATTAGGTACCACTTGGCGGGCCAGGAGTCCCAGCAGAGAGTCCAGGTGATGGCAAAGGAAAACTTTGATGGCCCTAAGACTTCAGAACAGGGGACAAGCTCAGTCCAAGCCCTTGGAGATTTTTCTCAAGCAGGAATATATCACAAAGTGCAGTCTTTGTTCCCTTTCACAGGCAGAAGCAGCAACTGCAGGATAGCCCAAAAAAGCACAGTCACAAGCAGGGGCAGCACTTCTCCTCAGCTCTTCAGCTGTTCTCCTTGGCAGAGGTTCCTCTTGGTTCCAGAAGCAAATCTTGAAGAAATCTAAAGTCTGGGGTTTTGGGTAAACTACTTATACCCTTTTCTACCTTTGAAGTTGCCCAACGTCAAAGAAAAGTCTCTGTTGTTTAGGTGTAAGTGACCACTCCTTCCTCCATTCTAGCCCAGGTGGCTCATCAGGATATTCAGGCTATATCCCAGCTCCCTTTGTGTCACTGTCTAGAGGAGATTCATAAACAGCCCAACTGTCTGTCTGACCCAGACAGAGAATCCACAAACAGGCAGAGTCATACAATGGTTAAAGCAAGAAAATGTCCACTTTCTAAAAGTGGCATTTTAAAACTAACAATCTAAAATCCAACTTCACTAAGAGATTTTTTTTTAAAGTGCGAGTTCAGAAACCCCAAAGTCCACATCTCTATCTGCTCTCAGAGGGAAAGTACCCTTTAGGGACAATTTATAGGCAGCCCCCATGTCATCTCTGAGAGCGATAGGACTTGTAACAGTGAAAAACAAATTTGGCAGTATTTTACTGTTAGGACATGTAAAACACATTAATGCATGTTCCACCTTTAGCGTACGCTATACCCTGCCCATGGGGCTACCTATGGCCTATCTTAGGAGTGCCTTACATGTATATAAAGGGATGGTTTGGGCCTAGCAAGTGGGTACACTTGCCAAGTCAAATTGGCAGTTTAGAAACTGCACACACAGAAACACTGCAGTGGCAGGTCTGAGCCATCTTTACAGGAATACTCATGGGGGTAGCACAATTAGTGCTGCAGGCCCATTAGTAGCATAGGCCCTAGGCACCTCTAGTGCACTTTACTAGGAACTTACTAGTAAATCATAAATGCCAATCATGGAAAAGCCAATTACACATACAATTTCACATACAGAGCACTTCCACTTTAGCACTGGTCAGCAGTGGTAAAGTGTCCAGAGTAACAAAAACAGCAAAAGCAGAGCTCAGCACACAGCGACAACCTGGGAAGCTGAGGCAAAAAAGTTAGGGGAGAACACACCAAGGTTGCCAGGTCTAACAAGGAGTCTTCAACAACAGTTGCTAACCCATCTTCTATCGATGCTTCACTCTACCAGACGACAGACTCCAGACACTCTGGCACTGTAACAACCTTAGTTACTTTAGCCGCCTTAGCTGTTCTAGGTAGTGAGCACCACTCTGGCAATGCTTGAAGTGATCTGGCTTTGCATCCAACCAAGCTGAGGAGCTGCAAGGGAAACGAGGGGAATACCTGGATCAGAAAAGCAGAGGCAAAGCTAAAGGAGGTAGTGATGGTCAAGGAGTTCCCAGTCTGGTAACCGGGCATCACCTTGCAACTAAGGCAATTCTAAAAACAGTCCCTTGTGGAATTGGGCCACCTCCAAAATGGAAGAGAAACTATTGGCATCCTAGCTGACTACTGAGAGGTAGGCTAGTCAATCTTCTAAAGGGAATGATAGTCAATGGTCTAGTTGCCCATGTGCAATGGGACAATGCTCCAGCACTCTCCTCAGCCCTGACATTGGCCCAAGACAGACTCAGGGAAAAGATTTCAAAGCACCCGCTTGTATTCCACCAAGACACTCTCCATATGATTTGATACCTGCTGCTCCTACATCAGAGCCAGGGCCCAAACCCTCATTAACTACAATCGGACAACTCATGCAGGTTCATTGATCAGAGGCGTAGCAACACTATGCCCAAGTTAGAGTGCAGAGTAGGTTGCTACTGCAGTCATTGGCCAAAGTGACCAAGAAGGTCAAGCTCAGACCACTTACTACACAGATGGTCGAGCTTCAGCAGAGAGTGAAAGGTGCAGAGGAGTTGGGAACAGCCTCAGTTAAGACAATTAGATTGAGGACCTTGAGAATCGTCAGTGCCATAATAACTTGAGGGTCTTTGGAATACATGAAGGAAGGGGAGGGGACGACCCATGACAGTTAATTGTCAGTCTGTTTATGAGGACATTCCAGGACATGACTGATTGGGATATGGACTCCCAAATTCAGAATTTCACCAATACTTATCAGGCACATCCTCACCAAATTCTGATATTTGTGGGTAACTTTTTACTGAGGCAGGAGATCTCAATGAAATTTGTTGTTTTATTGGATCTTGGCAAACTCACAATGGATTGGCAGAGCATTGATCCATTTAAAGCAGTTGGGGCTCAAGTGTTTCTCAGGAACCTGCCATACTTAAGATTTAGCAAGGATGGGAGGACACAAATCTGCTATACTGAGTTAGATACTGTGCAGGTTCTTAGACAATGGTAGGACTCAACCCCCTGACTTGATTCAGAATGTTTTGTATTTACTTTTTTTGACCACTCTCATTTTTCTTTTGCTGGTTGTGGGTGGAGGGGGATGGAAGTGGGAAGGGTACAGGTGTTGAGATCTCACAGTGCTGTCCTACCAGCTGACAGCTCAGTGGAGTAATGTTTTCTTTCTCTAGATATGGGGGGAGTGATTTTCTGGGAGTACCCTCATTAATACTTCCCAGTCTGTTTCTATCTATGGTTGCCATTTATTCAGTTAGGCATGTTGGGGTTAAGTTCTTAAAACTTCTGCTGATCCAAGGGGGAGGTGGGCTATTGCTCTTTTTTTTGTAGGGTCAAAATGGATGGAAACTACATGAATTCTGAATCTTCGTTAATATCATTGGACCCTAAATTTAAGGTATTTTACATGGGGTCACGTTGAGTTCGCATGTTTGGAATAAGGTTCTATCACATGGTTGTAGGTTTCGTTTTCATTTGTGTAAATCAATTTTATATGGATTTGGCTTTTTTCCTCCTTGTGTGATAGATTTGGATAGTTTGGATCAAAGTGGCGAATATCAAGTAACCCATGAAATTACGGACAACAATTATTGGAATATTTAGGATTTGCTTAATTATGAGGTACTACTAAGGGTTATGTGAGTTGTTTGGACACTAGTTGGTGATTTAGATCATTTAATTTAATTTCATGATGCATGTGTAACTTGTAAGATATTAGTGTTATGACACAAAGGGTGTGTTTGCATGAATTTTGAGTTTTTGTTGTTACTACTGTAGTATACTAATTTTGGTGAAGGTTTGCAGGATAAAAGGTTCTTCTTGGTGTTTGGTGTGCACTTTAGTGTGATTTCCATCTGGGTCTATTTCCTTTCAGGTGAGAATCAATTTTCAAATGAGCCACTATAATACTGCTTTCCTTTCACGGGACCATTGCTTTATATACTTTTGGTTCTTAATCTGGGATCTCTGTTTATTATTTAACCATGTAGTTTGAGCATTTTGGTTTCTAACTCAAATAATATGTTTACAATTTTTAGCCCTGAAGAAGTCGTTCGGGATGTAAAAAAGAATTTTCCCATGACGAAACACGTGTTGGCTTGAATTGTATTACCACGGATGAGTTACTGAGTATTTGAAGATATTTATCTAATTAACCTTTGGACTAGATTGGACATTTCGAAATTATATTAAAATTGGATGCTTTGTTTCTTCAAGTATGCTTATTTGGGTTAATTTTTACTATTGTGTTTGTAAATGGTGTGTGCGCACACTGTATCATTGATTATTGGGGTTTTCTCTGAACCTTTGAGGGACGGGTGTTTTCCCTTGTGTAGGCACCCCATATTCATTGTAAATTTCTCGCCAATCGGTTAGAGTAATTTGTTTTGACGCTAACCAGGACGCAGCGCCGGCTAATGTCATAGCCGGCGGTAAACCTTTTGACGCAAATTTGCGCTAGCGCTGATTTGCGTCAAAAAGTATAAATATAGGCCTAAGTGTATGAAGTAGAGGCCTCTATTAAGGCTTTGCCATCTAGAAAGGTGAACAGGGAGGACCCCATTCCACTTGAATCATATAAAGTATTCATTGATGTTCTTTTACCCGCATTCATGCATTTGATAAGACACATCGATAAGGGGGAAGAGGACTCTTACAAACATTGCTGTCATTTAAAAAAAAAAGACAAGACAACAGAGGATAGGGGATTGTATCGGCCTATTTCCCTAGTTAAGTTGAAAAAATATAAGCTATTCATCTGGCCTTGTCAATTTACAACTTAGTCTCACCGCAACAGCATGGTTTTGTACCTGGCAGGAGCACTACTAGTCACATAAATATGGGAAGTACTGTATTTGATGCTGCCGAAAGAATGGGTAAAAGGGTCAGCATGATCTTACTAGATGAAGATAAGGCCTTTGTTAGTTGGGACTGCCTGTGGGCCATAATGAGGATCGTCTGCATCAGTGGAAGGTATATTAACTGGGTACAATCTCTTTACAGGAACCTATTGGCCAAATTAGTTTATGGCAGGAATTACTCGCCATCATTTAAGATTTTTAGGGGTACCCGACAAGATGCCATCTCTCGCCTCTCCTATTCTCACTGTATACTGATCCTTACTTGAAGCCTTTCTTACTCAATCAAGGGGTACAGACAGTGATATCTAATGTTTTTGAGCTGAAATCTGCAGTCTATGCTGACGATGTGTCAATTTTTACTCCAGACCCACATGTTACTATTAGTATAGCCTCCAATGAGGTCAGTAGGTTTGGAAGCATTTCTGGGAATAACTTATATTTAACCAAAACACATGTATTGCTCAATTTCCAGCCGACAAGCCCTATCCCAAGGACAGTAGCAATGGATACTTATTTAGGAGTCAGGCTGAGTAGCTGAGTTGATACCATCTTCAAACTTAACTATGAATCTCTTCTGCAGTCAGTTACTTTTAAACTATGTTCATAGAATCATCTTCCCATTAGTAAATTATGCCACTGTAACATGATTAAAATAAATGTTTTGCCTAAATTCTTATATCTATTTAGAGCCATCCCACTTCGGGTTCCACGTTCTTTATTTGAGTGCCTTGAGGGGGTTATTGGTAGCTTTGTATGGGGCTATAGATGAGCTAAGCGCACCATTCGCTTCCTGAAACTGCAGATAAACAGGGTGGGTTGCAGCTTTCTGATTACAAGCTTTACTTTTGGACAGCTTTTGCTGGCTGCATATGAAATCTGCTTATTTGGGTTATCAACTGGTTTTGTGACCAGATGCCACGTTTTTCGTCCTAAGACTTTTCTATCCCAATTACTACAAATGGGTCCCGTCCAAGTTTCTTAATGATATTATTAGCATTTGCAGGGAAATCTGCTCTAGCTGCTACTTACCTACTCTTCACAGATATACGCTACTTTGGGAAAACCCAGAGTTTCCTTCTATTTTCCATGACACTGTTAGCAAGGCATGGGCAAGGACAGGGATCACAATTGTTGGACAACTGTATGGTAGTAATGGTTTTCTTTGTTTGCTTTCCTTTGCACTTCCTATGTTCTTCCTCATCAATTTTTCTTTAAATATCTACAGTTGCAAGGTTAATTTCTACTTGGAAGTAAGTATCGGATAACATATAAAGATTCTGATATCCTCACTTACATATACAGAGCACCCAGCAAGGTGTCAATTAGTACATTATCTGATATTTGGCACCTGTAATACTGATGATAGGTCACTGGTGGCTGTCAAATGGAGTAGGGTACTCAATTTATAGATTTGTTCAGATGAGACCTGGGGTACTCTAGAGACTATTGATTGTTCTGTCTGCTCTGTAAGTTTCAAGCTACAGCAGTTTAAGACCATTTTCTTGCAGTACTATACTCCTGATTGGATCTCAAAATGGTACCTAAGCCAAGGTTCGGGTAAGATTTGCTGTCCCAAGTTTGGAGCCTCAGCAGTGAATACAGTGCATAAGTTTGCTACCTGCCCAGAGCTTCAGGAATTCTGGGCAGGCTTGGTTCAACTATCATTGTTGCATTGTGGATTCAGTTTCTAGATATGAGTTAGCAAAGTTATGCTGGCCTACACAATTGAGTACAATCCCATTTGCAGGTCATTGATATCTATTATAATCACTACTGCTTAGTTGTGTATTGCGAAGGTATGGATATCCTCTTCCTCCAAAAGGTAATGGAGTAGTGGGTGGGCACTTACATGCCAAATATTCAAATTTGAGTTTGCTGTATCAAAGGTTAGAGGCACCAAAGCAGGTAAACACTTTCAGAGAATTTGTCTTGCTCTATTGGGGACTAACTGTGTTTATTAATTACACATTGGGTTACTATCCTTTTTGTTGCTTTCTTTTGTCTATATGCTGTTTATTTCGGCTAATATTTTGTCATTTGCTTTCTCTGTCTGCTGCCGGCTGGCATTTATGTCTGCAATGATATCTTTATGAACATGACTGACTGAATAAAAACATTAATAAAAGAATTTACACTTTCCTGCATTACAGTTCTTATGCCTTATAGTACCCATTTGTAGGGTGTCGGTAGAATATGCCTCTGCAATTAGTCTTTTTCACGGTATGACAACAGTGCATGGTAGGGTGTAATGAGACTGGGGTTTCACTGACACTTCTTTACAGTTTAACAACTGTGTATAATAGAGTATGGGGAGAGACTGACCTCTCCACTGAGACCTTCCATGTAGGCATTTAGCAGAGAGTAAAGAGACACTGCCTCTCCAGACACACCTTTGCCTAGGCTCAGCAGTCTGCATAGTAGGGTGGGGAAGGTACTCACCTCACAGGTAAGAACTCTCTATTTCATAGAACCTATAACAAGTACTGACCTCTCCACTGAGACCTCCCTCTGGGGAAATAAGCATGCACATTAGTGTGTAGGAATGGGTTTGTCTGTCCACTCACACCTTTCCCTAAGACGATAGACATATGTTCTACAGTGTAGGAAAACATTCTCCTCTCCATTGACACCTATCTCCAGGACAGCGTAGATGTGCAGTACGTTGTGGGCAAGGAAAGACCTCTGTGCTGGCACCTCTCCCTAGAGCAACATCGATGCAAGGTAGTGTCTGGGAAGGGAGTGGCCAGTCCGCTAACAAATCTCACCAGGGTGAGAAGTCTTTGTAGTAGGCTTTCAGAAAAATGTACCACTCTGCTCATACCTCTTCCAATTTACTTAGTAGGCTGTGGGGAGGAACTGCCCTTTTTGCTGACACATCTTTCTTGCATGATAATTCTGCATAGTAGAGTGTAGGGAGGGGCTGGCCCTTCTCCAATGGCCTGTCTCTTAGATGATAGGTGTTGAAATTAGGGTGTGAAAAGGGGATTGCCTCTTTGGACACATCTCTTTCCAGGATGACAGGTGTAAAAGTAAGGTATGGAGATAAACTTACCTCTATGCTGAGCAATCTATCTTGAATAACAAGTATAGAGACTGTGGTATGGAATCATACTACCCTGTCAGCTCAGATGTATCCCCAGAGTGAAATATGTGCAAAGTAGGCTGTGGGTAGAGACTGCTCTCTCTGCTCCTATGTCTCCTAATAGTGATGAATGTCCGTAGTAGAATACAAAATGGAGTATCTTCTCTGTTGACAACTGTCTCATAGAGAACTGATGTGCATATGTGAATGTGGGGGCATACTCACATGTCTTTAAGATGTCTCTCAGCGGGGACAGCCATACAAGGGTGTGCATATGGACATACCTCTCCACCTAATCTTCTCTTCAGTCACAAGCATGTATAGTAACATGTGCAAAACAACTGCCCTCTCCACTAACACATCTTTAGCAGCTGATAGGACTCTGTACTAGAGTACGAAGATGCACTGCCCTCTGCTCCAAAACCTCACTCTTGAATCAGAGGCCCTAATACTACAGTGTGAACAAGAACAAAGGGTCATATTTACAAGAAGTAACACATCGCTGCGTTGCAGCAGTGATGCATCAAAATAACTTTGGTACAGCAGAATCCAAAGCCATGGATGTGTTGTATTTACGAATGCATCAAAAACAGTAAAAAAAATACATTTCTTGTAAAAAAATGGCACACTTCACAGAAGGCAGTCGTGGAGCAGGGATCAGACAGCAGAAGCAAGGACAATAGCCCCATCAACAGCCAGGATGTCTGGACAGACCTCCCAGGGGAAGAGGAAGTGCAATTTCAGTGAGGAGGATAATGACATCTCGATCCTTAATGTGAAAGAGCATCAACATCAGCTCTTTGTCATCTCTAAGTTGCTAGTAGGGAGGAAATAGGCCATTTCTCAGTCCTTAGTGGAGATGATCAACAGCGTGGGACAGGCAAAAAGGACTGTCGCTGACTACAAAAAACTCTGGCATGACTGCGAGCACAGGTCAAAGGGGAAACTGGATGACAACCTGAAGGCAGCAATGCAGACCGGAGGAGGGAGCTTAGCACGCCAGGAGGAGCTGGATGCCTTGAAGGTGGGGCTGACAACTGTCATTCCCAACAAGTTGGTGGCTGAATTACCAGGGCAGACAAGGAACATCAGGAGCCACGGGGTAATTATCAACAAGGGGCAATGTGGGCAAAAAGGTCATGTTGTGTAGTGCAGCAATCTATGTCCCAGCACTCCATTGCACTAGGTGCAGGGCAAGGGTCAGGAATTTGGCTCATGTCCCGTTAAATGGCACAGAAATGTCAATCACTTTGCCCAGTTATATGCTGCACAGCTCAGACCTGCTCCGTCACATTTCTCCATTCCATGTGTGAAGTGCAGCACCAGTCCTGTTATACCTTTTTATACTGGCAGGTATAGTGTAATGTACAACATGAGTCACTAGAACTATAAGTCCCACAATACAAAGTAAAAAACATTGACTAGAACAACACATCATGCATGGACATCTGAACCTTGCAAATCCTGACAGCGACAATGCAGGCCAGCTTGCACCATGAGTCCACTGTGTCTTACTTAGGCCCACCCACATAAATCTGGAATGTAAAGCAATGGAGTGGAATGGCCTTGTCAGAGGAGAAACAGCACACCTGAGGGGGGGATCAGGTGTGAGGCTTGTGAAGTATCAACACATAGTAACATGCCAAGAGCCACATGTATGTTAACTGGCATGACACTACATAGCACGCAGCTGTCCTGACATGGGGTAAGACCCCACAGTTGCCAGCTACCATGGCAGGAACACCAGAACTCATGCCACAGAGTAAATACAACTGGGTTGGGGTGACTGCAAGTGATGCACACCAGAGGACCATGTAGGTTAAAACCAAAGATGGTGTGTGGCCGACCCTGGCTGTGCAGTGCATTGTAAGTGCTGGCTGAGTAGGTTGAACTGCCACTGTGCCTGAATGCGTAGACATTGCATAGCAAGGAGGTCAGAATGGCCATGTCCTCTGCAAGATAGCCTGACCTATAACCATGCACTGCTGTGTCTGACAGTATCACACTTGTGTTGCAGCTGGAAAGGGGTGACAGAGAAAACCCCATTGCTGAACAATATCTTACATGTGATGTGGTCATGGGTGAATATATAGCATGTGGCATGAGGGAGTCTCAAGGGAAATTGTCTGACCATGCCACATATATCTCGCATGGAAGATGTGAAACAGGGAACTGTCAAGGTAAAGGAAAAACTAGTCTGCGACCACAAAGGGAAGGAGTCAGAGATGGTAGGAGACTGAGGCAGCACCCAGTTATGTTGCAAACCTAGGTAGCTACAAGTCACCAATTCCAGCACTACTACTGTGTGGGCTACAGGTTGACCTATAGCCCTCAATAACAGCCGGTCATGTCAGTCTCTTGGATATGGTCACTCATATTGTTGGTATTGTAGGCACATGAGAGCCAACGTATGATCTGGGTTACATCACCATGTGGCATTAAGTAGAGTCAATGGCACAAGTGAGGAGTGGCAGAGGAGGCATGTATATGTACAAGTGAGTGGGCCTGAGCCAAAGGATATGTGATACTATGCATCTACCCAACTCTGGTAATTATCAACTGTGGTGAGTGCCAGTGCTAGCAAACTACCTAGTGTGCCTAGGTCCATCCCCTCTGCGTTGGTATGCAGTGCCCACTGTACACAAGTATGAAGCCAAATGTGTATACAATGCAATCACATGAGTATATAGAAATAGTAAATACACAGTAATGACATGCCCTCATATATTCATGCAGAGCTGCAAGGTTGGTATCAGTGTGAAAAAATCAAACCTTGGCCACATGAATGCACAATGTGTATGCAAGGCAGCATAACAAGGCAGAGTGCCATAGTGTACAGTGTGAAAGCCAGATGGCAGGATCATAACTAATTCCTGACCAGACCCACATCTCCTGCAACGGGAGATGTGGCTGAACACTGGCCACAGGGAATGCAGGTACCCGGGGACTAGGTGCAATGTGTATAGTAGTGCTGTCAATATGTCAAAACACAATCAATATAGGCATCATGAAAAATAATGCAAATTACCCTGGCAGAAGTGGACCTTATCTCTTATCAAACATGCAGAAATGGTAGGCCCATCGAGCTGTGTAACTGTGTTGCAACACTCCTTGTGTCATGACACAAAATGTCATCCTTGTGTCAACACCAGGACAGTGCACGCTCTACGGGCAACATAATGCAAAATGACAAACCTTATGCAATGCAATAATTCATGCATTATGTGTTGATATTGCATATTAACTTTTTGCATTGCAGGTATTTATCTTGAAATGTCATTAATGCTATTTGTAATGTATTGTTCATTTTCAAGCCTTTACTACAGCCTGGCTGGGTGTGGCAGGTGGGCGGGGCTTGGGTCTATTTAAGGGAGCCAGCCCAGCTCCATGTGCTCACTATTCAGAGGTCCCGGTCCAGAGCAGCAGCATTTTCCTGGGCTCCTGTTCCGAGGCCTACTTGGACCCTGACCTCATTATCTTTATGATCTTCAAGCAGGGCGGTAAGATGGAGGTCGAACTAGGCCCTCGACTCCGTTTCTAGAAATGTTTGAGTTTTTGGCTTTGTGATTTACAGTGTGTGCGATTTATTCTTGGCACTTAACCCTTGCAGGTGGGATCGGCAGAGTGCGCGATCATTTTGAGGCATTTGAATCTTGATGGTTGAATCGGAGACAGTGTGCGCGATTCATTCTTGGCAATTCATCCTTGCAATTCGGATCAGCAGAGTGCGCAATCATTTCAAGCCATTTGAATCTTGATGGTTGAATCGGCAACAGTGTGTGCGATTCATTCTTGGCAATTAACCCTTGTAGTTCGGATCGGCAGAGCACGCGATCATTCCAGGTACTTGAGTCTTGATGCGCAGTCTGACAATAAGGTGCGCAACAATTTCTGGGCCATTGAATCTTGAAACTTAGATCAAACAGAGTGTGATATTTCTAGACAAAACACGTTTAGTCAGTTAGTCATTTCTACAGTATCATTCATGAATCCTATAGCAGTTAATTCTTTGGGAACAAATGTACTCATTGACTCTTGTTATAATGTAATTGCTATTCTAAGGATTAACTTGAGAGAGTTCAATGTTCAGAGTACATGATTATAAAATGGTCACGTTATTGAAAAGTTCTTGATCTCTCATGTTAATAGATAATTAAAACAAAGTTCATGAAGATTAATGTGAATGACCTTGCTATTGTGTTCTTAACTCTTGCTTCCACAGGTCTCCTTCCCTGCGGTTCCCAACCTAAATCCCATCCCCCACTTGGCCATTCTTTAACTCTGTGCTATGATAGCTAGTAGAGTTTGGAGCTGCCAAGAGGTGGACATATTGGGAACAGGCACAAACCCCGAGGATCCGGTCTCACTGACACCTTGTCACACAGTGGTTGTGTGAAAAATGCAGAGATACTACCATCTGAAAGGCAACTTCAGTGCAGCTTTGACTCAATACCTCAGTGTAACAGATGTCCTACGTGTTATTGTTGTACTAAAAGTCCAATAGTAGCAAGCCAGATTGTCCATCAGATTAAATGTACCAGCATCTACCACAGATCACCATTAACCTATCTGTCTCATTGCAAAGGATGTACCTATGCCTCTGGACCACCTGCCTATCCAGGATGACAACCTTGCTCAGGATGACAGCCTGCCAACCCTGGAGAGGCACAAACATCTGCCCTGCCAAAGTGGCACCAGCGAGGTTGTCAAACAGTTTGGGGCGATCAACAATATCCTGGAGTCTGTGGAGCAGAAGCAGGACACATAAATTGTAACACTCAGTGCTTACCACCATGGTATCGGTACTGTGCTGGCAACCCAGCAATCCCTTCTAGTGTGTGTGCCTCCGTCACCTCTGGCACCTACAACACCCACCTTACGGAAAGCACCACACACATCAGAGGAGGAAAATGTGGACTTCACCTCTTTCTACCATAAAATTGCCCAGTAGCATTTCTCTGTGCCAAATGGCCAGTTTCTCCTTTGCCCAGTGCTGATGACCATACCAGTGTACTTCCCAACTGGTACTGTCCTCAATTTTGTGCCCCACCTGTAAATGTAAACAGTGTGCAAAGGCTGCGTGTGTATGTGGGTTGTACATCTAGCCATTTTTACAGCCTCATACTTGTTGAGGACAGTATAGTAAACTTATAGTCCGATGACTGTGACCAGAGGCACATACGATGCAACCCATACAATCTATATATGCTACATTAATATCTGCATCCACACAGTAATTGCATCATGGCTACTCATGTAGTGAATCCATATTAGCTTTTATTGTGACTTGCAGGCTTGTGCCGCCATCACCTACTGACTTTTAACCTACTTAGCTTGCTATACCTTAATCTATTTATTTTGAGACGGCTGCCATTGCATCTAGTAATGGAAGTGTTTTGATTTGCATTATCAGTGCTACTCTGTAAAGGTTTCATTATCAGCGTAATGATCAAGTGATGTACATAGGTATTAACATCATGTCCCCTTCTCACTTACGTGTGAGGGTAACATAATGTACACTTGTTGGGGATTGTTTATATAATTGCTGCCACAAGTCTACTAGTCAGTTGTTTGGGAACATTCCTGTGCCAGGGGTTCTAAATGATCTGTATAAATATATCTTACATGGACAACGTTATTAGAGGGATTCCTTCCTGATGTCATCTACAATACACACCATCTTGCTGCAGGACTCAGCCTTTGTGTCAGCACAGAGTCTGAACTAGAAACCTCATTCCAATGTAACAAGGTTTGGGGGCACTTCTCATGGACATGGCAGATTAGGTTTGTCATACATAGCTCCCATTAGGTTAGAGATTAGGTTCTCTTTGCTAGGGATTTTACATCTCATGTTTTTGTGAGATGGCGGGGCTTTTTGTATTCACAACTCTCATCTTCACAATTATGCTTCTTTTATTGTTTGTTATCCTAATCATTGCAGCTCATGCATCTTATCGTAGATTGCTGTCTTTTCAATAAATATATTGAAAACTCTCCTGCATCTCCTTCAGTGCCTGTTCATGACTGAGACAAGGATATCTTCTGTTACACCACGACTCCCCTGAGATGCTGCAATCTAGAGTCCATGCTTAAGGCTGTCGAAATCACCTTTTACTGTTGGGGGTTTTGGTGAGGTACTACTTGTGAGGTGGGAGGGTTGGGCCGACAGTTGCAACTTGTTGTAGGAATGGCTTAGTCGCCTACAAACAAAAGTGCTGTCATCCCTAAAACAGCAGTCTTGCCTAGGAGTGAGAGTCCAACTACGACATGGCACCACCAACGATTGTGTTTTGGCACAAATTTACAGATATCCTGAGTATCTTTGTCTCACGCACAGCAGGTACCCTAAGTACCATTATATGGAAACGCCCGTCATCTTAGAGACAATCTTTCTCAATTAAATAAAGAGTATCAAACTAGGCTGTAGGTTCTTGAAGCTTCAACTCTTAAAAGGACGTTGTCTCCATTTGGTGTTCTTTCTCTGCACCCATTATTCAATATGTCTAATGCCATAGACATTTCAGAGAATGTCGGACACATACTACCACAACATCTAATAGCCAAAGGCTTAACAGATGAGCACGGGGATGCCACATTTATAGTGGAAGCTCATGATGTTTACCAAACTGAAACATTCTGTTTCGTGGTCACCTTTCCTGAGGAAGATGAAACAACATATACAATTCACACATACAATATAGCAAACGTACCGCAGCAGTACCGAGCATATCAGCATCTAGAGTTACCCATTTCCTATCAAGAACATCAAAATTGGTTCAATGGCACCCTACCACATGTATCCACATGTAATACAACCCGTGAGAGTAGGTCCATTAAGCAATGACGGTCCAACGTGGCTTATATTTGCCACATACACACCACATCCTGAATTACAGGCTATGCAAATATCTAATGTTCATGCAATCTATAATGACCTACTACAACTTTACAGATGATTGATACAATTTGCTATGCAAACTTAGAATACCGCACCAGCACAGGCTGCACCAGCTGGATACTAATTGGCCATTACTGGGATTAACACACAATCAATACATTCTATCATGGGCAAGACGCCCATGGAACATGAGAAGATTCCGTTCTGAATAGCACAAAAAACAAGACGGCTGAAAACAGTAGTTCCCATATGGTAGCCCAAAATAAATATAGGCATCTCACAATATGCATGCCATATTCCTTCAGTGGATGGCTGTACCACATGGGGTGCAGTCGTTGCTGCAATTTACACTACCACGCATGGTATTCCGACACTTGCCAACTTGCCTGAAGTGTTAGAACAAATTGAAAATGAGCACAGGGCTGAAACTGATGCGTAATGTTGACACAGTCTGCTCAATAATACTCAGTAACATTAAAGGGGAAGTATTAGTGCTATACGCCAGTGGCTCCAGGAGATTCCACAGCTGGAACAGGAGCGTCAGCTACCGGAAATTATTTCCGACACCGATACTAGTATAACACGGGATAGTTTGGGAGTCAAGCTGAAAAAGCCTGAAATTCAGAGCACCACCCCTAAGGACAGTATTTAACAAGCAGAAGAGGGTTCTTAAAAATGTTGGGATAAACTAATACAAAAAAGGGAACTCTGCAACTGAAGAGCCCCAAAAGAGATATATTTGCAGAAATATAGCAACTTTAAAGACTCCTGAGAGATATACTGATTCGCATCATTCTCGTTCCTTTCAGGACACACCAGATAGACGTAGTGAGAGAGTGGGCCAGTCAGAGCAATGTCCTGACTACAGAAACAGAAGAAAGACTTACAGCCGTCTTCGGACAAGAAAGAAGACAAACCCCCACAACAAAAGCCACAATTTAAAAAGAAAACAGTGGCAGCGAAGTGATTTCTATAAAACATGCCCGCAAACTTGAGAACATTGTTGAGGAACAAGACATGGGCAGTGACTTTCTTGCAGTTGAGACTGCAGATGGGCATGTTCTCCCACCCAACAGGGTTTATGATATAAATATCAAAATTGGGGGAGACATTGAGCGCACTGTTAGTGTAATATTTTGGGAAGAACTTAATTGTGATATCCTATTGGCAGAAAGAGACTGGTCACCTGAACACATCTGCAAGCTCTCACATGGGGAAGATGTAATTTTGCCTCTCAGATCTTGCTCCGGAAGCTGTAAAAGAAGCATATGCTGTTGACTGCGGTTTGGCGCAGGTAACTGCGATATACCTCAACCATGTAGAGTGGGATAACGATTCCCCCTACCATGTAATACCTATCAGCTCTACACCCCAGCCTCAGCCCCAATATGCTGTTAAACATGAGGCTAAAGCTATAGTGAGAGAGATCCTCACTCAGCTCGAGTACCAGGGAGTAATAGAGCCTTGTGTCTCTGCAATGAATAACCCATTATTACCCGTTGCAAAACCAGACCATTCATATAGAATAGTCTTAGATTACAGACGCTTAAACAACTATACAAGCATCCATGCAATACAAAATGCACACAGAACCACACTAATCAACAACATAGTGCATAAAAAATACAAAACAACCTTGGATATTTCTAATATTTTTTTCTGGCAAAACGTAGGACATGAAAGTCTGGAACTTAGTGCATTCTCATTTGGCTCATAAAAATGCTTCTTTTGTTCTCGCCAAGGCTATAAAACAGGCCAGGGTTGCTTTCTGCCTGTGTAACATCAATATTGCATGATATTGAATCTGAGGCGTTGTTCTATGTGGATGACATCTATCTCACGGATGGCTACCTCAACATTCATCTTGCCAGGGTTGATGAGATCACCTAGGATTCGCATCCCTTGGCTACAAATTCAATTTTAGAAAAACAAAAATATCCTTTCTCAGTGTACTGTTCCTGGGATGCTAGCTATCCAATGAGGGCAAGAGCCTAGACTGCTCTTTTTAGAAAATAAATTGCTCAAATCTACCACCAAACATGATCAAGAAATTGCATTCTTTGCTTTGTTTCTTTAACTTTGGCAGAACTTACATTCCAGATTATGCCCAGCGCATAAAACCACTCAATGATTTAATTCACCCAGATTTCTCAAGCAGATACTGCATAGTTAAACACACGTGCAAAACACTTACACACGTGAAAACAAAACAAATTTGCTAATCATAATAATTGCTGGTGTCATCGGATTCACCTATGTCACCTTTAATGAAGATGACACGGTGCCCGTAGCATGAAAATCACATTTATACTCCAACGCAGAACAATGCTTTGGACCCACAGAAAAAATTCTGACTGCTGTACAGATGGCTGTCTTTAAGGATAGACCACTTGCCCAAGAAAAACGCATTATTGTAGTTACCCAAGTGCCTGCCTTAGAGGATGTTACCAAAGCAAGGGTTCTTAACGCTAAAGCGATACATCCACATTGGATCCAATGGCCAATCTCCCTGATAGCCACTGATGTTGATTACATCTTTGTTCCAAAGCTTCAAACACAAGAATTTCTTCAATACGAACAGGAGCATCCCGCACCTTTTAACATTTTGCCACTTGACAGATACCACACTGTAATCTACACTGATGGTTCGCATAAACAACTGTAGGTACAAAACATCAGCACTCAGCTGCTTGTGTAGCTGTGAGCGGGTGATGAAGGATGTTGTATTCCACCCTCAGAATACCTACACGTAGACCATAGGGGACTGCACAGCTCAACTGGCTGAACTTAAAGCTCTTTTCCTGGCACTGAAACATATGGATCCAGAACAGGCTCACATTGATTGTGTGTGATTCATACTACTGTGTCTAGTCTTACAATGATTATCTTAATCATTGGTGGTCGAACGGGTTCAGGAAGAGTCAAAGGGGAACACCATTAAACACAGAACTCTCTGCTGGCAGGTGGCCTATTTTAATGATAAGCTACCAGATGATCATGTAGTACATACACTGGGCCACCCATGTGTAGGATTACACATTATTGGAAATACCTTGGCTGATGAACCAGCCAGTTCTACAGTAGCTACGGCTTCTGTTGCTGCAGTGACTCATTCCCACATGAGATTGGCTAATGAAGTACAGGCTGCCTGAATGTCGACAAAATTAAATTGCACCATGTGGCTGATTCTGCACAGTAGACCTAGAGGTCCTCTGGGTAGTCCCCAGTCCCCTGTCATTACCCAACAGGGTACACCTCTTCAAAGAAGAAACACCAACACTTCTGAATATACTAGCGTGTACAACAATGCTACAAATGCCTCCTCAAGCATGGGGAAGGTAGAGCATGAGCTTATGCCAATTCCTGCTACTACTTCACTGACAAGAACTGTCCATGATGTGGCTGTTTTCTAATCCAATGCAACACAACATTGTCTTCTATGAACCTCCGCGCAAAGTGGATCTATCCATCAGTATTGCACCGGCTCCTGTGTTAATAAAAAATGCTTCTGGTCATTTCAGCAACATTGATGACTTTTCTTCAACTTCATCTGCACCTGCAACTGAAACTGTTTCAAAGACATGCAAGCTGTACATATGGCTTGAAAATAACTATGTGGTTTATCCATGGTACTATCTGTGGATATTTCTGACATTGCTTGCCTCTCTGTTATGGATTGGTTTTGTGACTGTTTACTCTCTCTTGGTCATCCTGATGAATGGTCATTATCTTCCTGAATGCTCTTCTGTTGAGCCAGTGGATGAAGTTCTAACACCATACCTTTCCTCATAGAAGGTCCGAATAGACTTGTCCCTTGTGAACATTTCAGCAGTACCAATTCAGGATGAGATTGTTTGGGATAAAGTTCCATTTGATTGATATATATATATATATATATATATATATATATATATATATATATATACTGTATATATATATATAAATATTTATATCTGCCTAGTGAGGTTATACAAATTCCTAATGTATTCAAAATTATAATGACTGATGTAATTACACCTGGAGTTGTTTCTGATGACTAGGATGTTAGAACAGTTGATTCTATGCTTGCTGAGCTGCAGGATTTCACTGTATTTGAAAGTGATGATCCATAAATGATCATAACTAATTATGGTGAAATGTTCTGTTATAAACATTAAGGACATTCCTCTACACCGAACAACTAGACATAGATCAGTATTTAATTACACATGTGGGAAGTCCCAAGGCATAAGTAGACAAATTTGCATATTCCTGGGTGTGACACTACAAATGCAGTCATGTTATTTCAAATTACCACCTTCTAAAATGCAGAAGATTTTGCTAATTGACACCAAATTAATTGATTCAGATTCCTTTGTTTCCCGACTTGCTGTTGAAGATTACGAATACTGGAAGAGCACTATTCATGTGAAAAGTGTATGGGGACACAAGATTGGCCAATTCAGGGTAATGAAGCTTTGTTTAAAGCATGCCTTATTCCTGTACAAAATATATTTTTAAATGACACAGTTCAACAAACATCCTGCTTAGGGTTAGCAAAAATAAAAGAAATTAATGTGCCCAGTATCCTTACACTCCCCAAATTCACTAATGGGCAAACCTTCCTAAATGTCACTGAGGAAGAACTGAATGCTTGGGTTCAGGATGGTACCTATAATTCCATACTTTCAAGTCCTGGTAGGTGGTTATTGTGGCCAATAGATACAAATGTGTGTCAGGCACATTTTGTGGATTCCTTAGGGGTTTTCAAGACTAGACAGCCAGACCCTCGCCATGTCTCGGGTCAACACTAAGGTATAGTTACCACATAGAGTGTGGGTAAACTGTGCCAACAATGGTTACACACTAACACCTTAGCAGCAATTAAGGAACATATTAATCTACTGTCAGAGGAAATAGACTTGCAAGATTTCTTGCTAGGTCCCAGAAAACCCCGCTCAAAACGATTCCTGTATGCCATATACAATGAAATAAAAACCTGCCTCAAATGGCAGCAGATGCACGTTTAAGGCAGATTGATAAGGAAAATATGGAAAAGGCTTTAGCTGTTGTCAATAATGGCACAAACATTCTGTCCAACAGAATATGCACACTCAATAATATTGTGTCATCAGTGGTTGACATCATTCAGAATGACATGTCCCTCTTACAACAAGGGGAAAGTCAGCTGGGTTCCATCATGCAGTTGGGTTGGACGTTACAGATTCTGAAAAACGGCCATGTCCCCTGGAAATACATAAACATTAGTGACTTGTTTTCTGCTTTTAATTTGTCCAGGAAGCAACAGATAATGACTAAGAAAGAAGCAAGTTACACTATGCTCAACATAGAAAACTTTTAAAAAGCTGCTTTTCACCATAGCAGAAAGTCCATGAACATTATGGCTCATACATGGGGTTATAAATCTGCAAAATTCCACATTTTTTTCACAAAATGTTTGAAACATTTTGCTGTCGGCTGATACGAGTGGCTAGGAGATAGATATATAAAAGAAGAGTGGGAGTTACCTTTCGAGTTCAAATGTCTGAATGACAAAACAGAGGCATTTTGGGGGGAAGAGAATGAGAGGCTACTGTTAGTCATTCATTGATCTGCAAACAGGTGTCGCTTCATGGTTTCTGCAATCTGAGGTCATAAAATTGCCACGCTTTCTGAAGGGTACTCCCATCCCTTCGATTTGTCCAGCATTTCATATTCTTTCAAATGGAAGTTATGTGGTCCTGAGGGAACAGAGATGCTGTGGAATGAGACCAGGAATAGCCTATGCAATTTCAGTGTTTCAAATTGTAACTTGTTGTGGACATGTTTTATTCCCCCACACAAGCAATAAAAGTAGCAAAAATGTGGCCTCACATTAATATTACTAATGTAAATTATGACGAGATGAGCATATTAAAGACGCACCTGTTCCAAAAACAAGTAGCGTTAACATCGGCCAGAGGGACGTATGTTCTCCTGAAAGCGAGATCATCATCCGAGATACAATCCCTAATAAATACCAACTTCCCAAAGCACTTTTGAGAACTTTTCTTTAGAATATTCATCGCCTCAAACACTGTAGGGATTGTACATTTCCGTAAGGCTGTTTCATTTAGATTCGCTTTCCATCTTCCAGACTGTTTTTGGAGTCATTCCATCAGCTATCCATTCACTCTTTTCAAGCGTGTTTGGCGGCTTTCCTGTGACGTTGGTGTTGATTGGTGTGATACTGCTGCTACTATTTCTAATACACAGTAGTTGTACTTTCTCAGCTAAGCAGATTAATGCAGCTACAACCAGCAGCCCAGCTGCACTGTGATCACATGAAACAGTTCTATGGTGTTTCATTGCTGGAAGAATTGGAGCATGATTGGTCATTGCCATTCCGACCAGTCCTGTGGTGCCTGCATCCCATCTTTGATTGCACCTGGTGCCTCTTTGAGTGTCTACCCTTGGTGTGTTTTGCTGCTCAGCCAGTGTCTCCTGTACACAAGGAACTGCTGATGTTCTTGATGAGGGTTAATTCACGGTCGTGCCCCATGAGATTGAGGTTGATTCGCAAGGCCACTTATGAGCCACTGCTGGTTAACTATTCCGGCTCCATCACCATCAGGCACTATGGATGGTGCTGTCTATGCCGTGGTCCTGCCTTGGAGGCCTCTGCACTCTTCTGATCCGTGAATCCACCTGCCAATCCTGTGATCGATCTAACATCTGATGATGTGGAGTCCTTCCTGGATGTGCTCCCGTTCGATGACTTCGGAGACATTTTTCAAGATCATGATTATTGCTAAATGATTTGACCATTGGCCTTATTCAAAATTTTAAAGCCAAATTACCTTTTTAGTTTGATTCCCATTTGGCCTCCTGTGCTTGTCATGGTTGACATAATATCTCTTTGTATGGTTTTAGCCTAGTTTTTAATAGATTTTAGACATTTTAAAGATTTTAGCTCAGAGCATTTTAGATTTTGGACTCCTGCACCCTAGCTAGTGAGTTAGCATCCTTGTTTCGGCAATGGGTAGGGTGTAGTGAGTCCATTTTAACTTTTATTGGGATTCAGGAGATTAGCTTAGCCCTTTGGCTTGCCGGCTTGTGCCCCGTCACCTAATGACTTGTAAGCTACTTAGCTTGCTCTGTCTTAGTCTATATATTTTATTATTTACTTTAAGATGGCTTCCATTGTTTATAGTAATGGATATGTTTTGATTTGGATTATCAGTGCTACTCTGTAGAGTCATCATTATCAGTGTCACGATATAGAGATGTATGTAGGTGAGAGCATCATGTCCCTTTCTCACTTACGTGCGAGACGAACATAATGTACACTTGTTGGGATTGTATATATATTTGGAGCAGCCAAACAGTGAAAAGCTGCACGGGGCCGTGGCAGAGGGCCCCTGCACTGCCCATTCCAGTGGCATGGGCAGTGCAGGGGCCCCCAGGGGCCCCGTGACTCCCCTTTCCACCAGCCTTTTCATGGCGGTTCTTATCAGCATGAAAAGGCTGGCGGGAGGGGGACTCATAATCCCCTGGGCAGCGCTGCAAACAGCAAGCAGCTCTGCCCTGGAGGATTACTCCTGCCGGGACAAAAGTGGCGGAAAACCGCTGGTCCCGGCGGTGCGACCGCGGTGGTCGTAATACCTCCTGGAAGCATTGCCAGCCTGTTGGCAGTGCTTCGTAATGACCCCCTATGTTCTCTTTGCTAGTGATTTTACATCTCATGTTTTTGTAGGATGGTGGGGGGTTTGTATTCACAACTTGCATCTTCACAATTATCCTTCTTTTTTTGTTTGTTATCCTAATCATTGCAGCTCAAGCATCTTATTGTAGATTGCAGTATTTCAATAATGCTCAGATGATTATCTTGTGTTTATTCCTACCCACATCCTAAGTTCATGGAACCCCTCAGTACAGCAAACTATGGTGATACAAGCCAATTCTAAAAATATACCTCCTTTAAAGTAATCAGAATTGTTTGGCTACACAAGTTAGCCTCATGATCTCCAAACCATAGGCTAATATTTAAGGCAAACACTGATGTGCAGTGGTACTGTGCATATGACACACAGATTGTTCCAGACACAAGCCCAGACAGCAGATGTGTGTGTACCACAACATGATATAGTGGTTGTTGGGTATCTCTTTATGGTAAATGATGTTTTGCACATATCAACATGTGTAATCTAGGCCTAGCCACATAGATTACATATCTTGATAGCAAATCTGTCCCCCGGTTGCCACAGACACTGTAGACTGACTGAATCAACAAGTATATGTTGATTCCTGAGTGGATAATGCATCCATAACACATCATATATTAGCCATAGAGTCAGATATGGGCACATTTACAAGAGGTGGCTCACTACTTTTGTACATCAGGTGACAAAACCTCTCACCCATATGGATGGGGCCATGCTAAGGGTCTGATTTAGATATTGACGGACGTGGTACTTTGTCACAACGGTGACAGATATCCTGTCCACAGAAATCTAAATCCCATAGGACATAATGGGATTTAGATTTCAGCGGATGGGCTATGCATCACTGTTATGATGGAGTAACCCATCTGCCAATATCAAAATCAGGAGGTAAGTCACTTTGGGTGGTTCATCTAGGCCCCATACATATGGAGTAAGGAAAGGCACTGAAAAGTGCTGACTCAACTTACTCTGTGCCATGGGGGCATTCCAGGAGGTCTTGTGGGTGGGATTTAAAGACAACACCCATGGATATTTAGCCAAACTGAGATTTACTTAAAGATGTAAACCTGGTGCCTTGGCAAAAGTTTATGCCTTCTCCCGACCAGAAGTAACGTGGCATCATAGTTCTGTAATCCCTAATTTCTAACCTGTTCCATGTGTGCTGCATTATGCTGCACACATAGAAAGAGGAACACACATCTTGTGATGGAGTATTGTGCAGAACGGTGCCCCTACCTTTTGAAGACAATCATTTATGAACACAGGCACCCTAGCACAAAGGTGCTAGGGTGCCTGTGTTGGCACAAGCCAGCACATTCTGCACTGACAGAGGGATGAAGGACAGGAATGTAATTTTGTTTATAACAATGGTGCTTTACTACCATGTCCACCTTGGTGTAATGCAGTGCTGCAAGAAGACTTGAAGCACAGCTTACCACAACTCATCATTATAAATGGGCTATAGTCTGTCACAGAAGTGTGCCCATTATCATGTATTTCAATGTGTACAACATTTGCCTACAACAGCTTCATCTTTGCAAATCATGTAAACGCAGCTCAGCTAGCCATGTTCACCTAAGCACAATACTAACGTGAATGCATAAATTGAGGGTATCGTTTTCAAAGATTTGGTATAGAGAAGTGCTGTAAGTCCTTGTGCTGCGCTGCCATGTACCAAATCAAGAGGGCAGAAATGCACAGTATATATGATATATTGTGAGTTCATGTCCTTCCAGGCAGTGTTGCCACATTAATTATAGGCTAGCATGAACACAGACAGCATTGCACCATGGTGTGAGGGTGTCTGCATCAGTGGCAGGATTCTTGTTGTACAGGAAGGTGCAACTTCCTGCACAAAAACAAACCATGGAGAAATTACCCCTGTTCTATGTGTGCTGCACTATGCAACCCACATGGAAAGCAGTAAAAAAGAGTAGAAATGGAAAAACATTTCCTCATACTACCTGCTCTGGGTAGGCGTTCATTTTTGGTGCTGTCCCAAGTTTACAAGATATTGTAAATCTGGGGCAGCATCAAAATATGTGTGTAATGCATGAAATCACCCACTGGAAGGCCCATGGAATGCCTCCTTGATGCAGAGTAAGGCAATGCAGTGCTTTGCGCTGCCTTGGCTCACTCCATAGCTATGAGTACATGTAAAGCCACACAGGATAGTGTTGTATTGATACACTTGATTGAGAGTTGTGAGATAACAAAAAAAGTGACGCTCCAATGCCGCCCGACTATTGTAAATGAGTCCCCTAATGTTAACCTCTCAGGATCTTACAATATATCAGGCAATTTCACCGTGATACATTACGGGCCCCAGTTTTTACACCACTAATGCAATCAGTCACACATAACTGCACTGTCAACATACATATGCAACACATTCCATGTCTGGAAGCATGTCTCCTCAGAAATCTAAAAGTAATACACTGATCCCTGGAAGCGTTTCCATATATTGCACAATACACTACACTGGAAAACACATTTGGGCCATTGCATCAATGTATACAGATGCATTAGCCTAATGTGTGATGCATCCATGCCATTGAGGCAAAACTGATGCATTGTCCATTGACATGCATTGTGCATAATTCACGCATTTACTAATACTTCATGGATGCGTCCAAAAGAAAAACTAATTTGGAGAAAGCATGACACATTCAACCAGGAAATGATGCAATGGATTTGCCATGCTGCAAACAATGAAGTGTGAAGTTGCTTTAACTTTCCTTACAGTCTTTTTTATCTGTGCTGGCTGGAGGTTGTGGTCCTCACTTACAGTGTTTTGGCGCAGGGCAGCGCCTCAAGCGTTCTTGCTGCACTGCTATGCATCAAAAGAAAAGGGCTGGAGTTCACTGTATCTATTTGATACAGTGCATTCCTGTTCTCTTCCACAGCTCCGGCGCACAATTTGCTGCCATGCGCCAACACAGGCACCCCTGCACCATGGCATAAGGGTGTCTACATTGTAAGTATGATTGTTTTTGTGCAGGAAGGGATAACTTCCTGCATAAAAAACTATCACTGGTGATGATTCCCTCTTGCTATGTCTGCTACAGAATGCAGAACACATAGTAAGAGGAAAAATGAGGAGAAACAATATTATTTCTCCTCATTGCCCATCCCTTATGCCTCCTCTTGGAGGGTGTAGGCTTTTGGCACATTCCCAGGTTTGCAGTATGTTGTAAATCTGGGAATGTGTCAAATGCAATAGGTGTTACGTGGGATCACCCACTGTAATACCTGTGACATGCCTCTCTATTGCAGTGTGAGAAAACATAGAGAATTGAACTGCATTGCCTCACTCCATATCTACAAGGCAATCTGCTTGTCTGTTGCATGTTGCTAGTGAAGTTGTATCCATGTAAATGTATGGTATGTTACTAAGTCAAGGTCACATAGGATGTGAGGACTTCTACCTCAGTGCAGACAGATTGGGCATGCCTAGATATGGCACGTCACTAGTCCATCAAGGCTAATGCATTCAAAGGCCTGACTCTTGCGACCAATTACCTATTAGCAACACATGACCACACAAGTCTAATATTTTGCAAGTGTAAGGAAAGGTGTTGCAGAACACGTGCATGTCTGCACTGTGCGTTCTACATGCAGACCATTAGACAGTCCAACTACTAGTGGCATTCCCCATATTGGGCCACCTTGAAAAAATTCTTCTTTGAGAAACTGTAGGTTAAGACATGCAAAGTACAGCACAGGACACTCATACATTTGAGAACTACAGCATTCATGTACACAATCGTCACATGGCTGTGGGTTACAATTATGTGCATTAAGGAGGCAATCCAAACTGACTTGTAGGATCAGACAATGGGGTATGCATAGGGCCACATGCTTTTGTTTGTATTTCAGTTCTTGGAGCATGTTATATGGGTCCATGTAGTTCCATGTGTCAAGGTTGTAGACATGCCCAACAGGCTAGTCTGAGGGGAGAATACCCAGCCACCTTCTATATATGTCTCGACACTATTGCATGCTGATTGAATCACCCATGGAGTAGCATGTGAGAACATGTGTGCCATTTCTTGTGTACACAACATCACATGTATGAAGCAGAATCAGTAATGTTATGTGTAAAAAGATATTTACGCATATACCGCGATTTAATAAATCTACAATCTTTAAACATAAGTACCTTTGCGTAATTACATTTGGCAAAGTTTAAATGTCTAAGGAGTCCTTGACATTTTTACTATCCTAAGTGTCAGTTTAGGGCAGGGTATGCATGTGATGTTTTTGTTGACCAAAGACTAATGTTGAATCTAATGAGTAGAGCACAGATTAGTCTGATACATAGTTCCATCCTCTTCAACAGGTTGTGGATAACAGCCTGTCAACCCTTGACCATGACATCCTCCAGCAAATCCTTGCCTCCTTTGATAAACCATCTCCGGTTGAGGGAAGGGCTGACAACCTTGTGGGGTCTCCAGAGTATCTACCTATCACCCAACAAACACCACCTGCCAGTCCACCTCCAGCCCTGTACTCGAAGAACCCCCAAGTTGAATTCCAATGTTGTGTGGTAGGAGTCCAGTGGTAGATGTTAGACGTGGTATGGGTAGAGATAGAAAATGTGGTAGGTACCCTGGAGGCAGTGCATAGGTACATCAGACTGACCCTTCACTCTGTGTCCTCAAAGAGTCCCTGACTGATGTTTCTGGTGTCATGAGGCAGAGGCACAAACAACTGCCCTGACAAAGTGGCACCAGCGAGGTTGGCAAAACAACTGGAGGTGATCCACAACATCATGGAGTCCATGGAGCAGAAGCAGGACACATACATTGTTTGTAACAATGGGTGCCTACCACAGCAGCATTGGTGCTGTGCTGGCAAACCAGCAAGTTGTTCTCAGTGTGTGGCCTCCTTCGCCTCTGGCACCAACACCCCCCTTATGGGAAGCACCACACACATTAGAGGAGGAAGATGTGGACTTCACCTCTTTCTACCGTAAACCTGCCCGGCAGCATTTGTCTGTGCCAAATTACCAGTTTCTCTTTTGCCCAGTGCTGATGACCATGCCAGTGTACTTCCCAACTGGCACTGGCCTCAATTTGCTGTCCCACCTGTTGATCTCACTCATTTGTGGACTGTTGATGTGGCCTATCTTCCCTATTGACAATTTTCCCCTTCCTCATTGAAACTCTCCTCTCCTCAGCATGTCCCATGGAATGTCCCCCCATGGACTCTCTATGAACATTCTATGGCTCAAAAAAACCTTTGGGGTTATTGCAGAAAGAACTGTGCCTGTGATCCTAAAAATTTTTGCACATGCAAATAAAGGCACTGAGTAAAACTGTGTGTTATATATCAGTAGTGTCTGTACTAAGTAGACCATGGTGGATGAGTGACAATAAAAACAACCACTACCCAAAGGGCATGGGCAAAGCTACACAGGCAGGGGAGATATATTTGGTGATCCCTATGCATATCAAGACTAGGAAGTAGTTACTCAAGATCTCAAGCCTGAAGTGCAACAAGTAGCATGCAGTCAATGGTGAGGAACACATCCATGGATACTAGTCTGCAAACCGCACAACTGTGATGAGCAAATGATGCAAGGATGAGTGTGTAAGAGGCTGGCATCAGTGTGTGAGCTAAAGCCTCACAGAATACTAACAATAGTTTGACATGACCAACCATTTATAACATTTAGCACCATCAGTCACACACATAGCAACAGTATGGTAAAAACTGTTTTGCTCTGTGTGTTCATCCACAGCAGGAGTGCTACTTGCATCATCCAATCATGTGTGAGGATCCCTTATATCAATCCATTGCAAATCACACAGGATCCGGTCTGTAGATTACATCTAGTCACACATGGAAGCAAACACTGCATGAAAAACCCACAGCATGTGTCTACCACCACTATATATGTCAACTCCTAAGCAGTTAATTGCAAAGCAGTTGTTAAAGTTTCAAATTTATTTTATTAATATCTAAAACAACATTTAAAATCTAAAACTCACTACTGTAAATTATCTTACCTATCTTAATTTAAATAATCCCAAACTAACCTAACCTAGCTAATCTACACTAATTTATTTTTAAACTAGCGTAATCTACCTACACTTAATTTATCTAATCCTACACATATGCCACACCAGATGTGTTATACATCAACCCCCACCCCTTCAGACTCATATTCACACATCAACATAAACTACTTCTATACACAAACTAACTATACATGTATATCTAAACAAATATATGTTTTTTTTTTAAATGTTATATTTTTGAAAAAAAATATTTTTTTCAAAAAGACATATAAGAAACACTACCCCATCCCCGTAAGAAACTACCCACCAATATCCCTGCCTAATAAGGTAAAAACTATAAAATCTAACACATCCCAAGCAGGCAGCTAGACAGGAGGTATAGGTACATCTTCTACAATGAGATAGAGAAATGTTAATGGTATTCTATGTTGGATGTGGACATGACTAATCTGATTGACATCCTGACATTTAGTACAACATTGATGAATAGGATGTCTGTTACACATAGGTATTGAGTCCCGGTCGCACTGTAGTTGCCTTTCATATGGCAATAGCTCTGCATTGTTCATCCAACCACTGTGTGACAACGCTGATTTTTTGTGTCATGACACATATTGAAACACAGTTACACAGATCGCTAAGCCTGTCATTCTTGCACATATGATAAGAGGTAAGGTCCACATCTTCCATGGTGTTTTACATTCTTTTTGATGATGTTTATAATGATTGTGTTTTGACATAATGACAGTACTACTGTTCATATTGTACCTAATCCCCAGGTACATTCACTGTGGGCACTATTCAGCCCATAGCTCCTGTTTATGTGTTGTGGGTTAGGTCATGATTAGTTATGATCCTGCCATATGGCTTTCGAACTGTATACTATGGTACTCTGCCTTGTTGTGCTGTCTTGCATACATATTGTGCATTCATGTGACCAAGGGTTGATTTTCTAACACATATCTTGCACAACTCTACACAACAAACAACCTTGCTACACTGCAGGAATGTGTAAAGAGATGTACATACCATGTATTTCCTATTTATACCTACTCATGTGATTTTATTGGATACACATTTGGCTTCATATTTGTGGACAGTGGACAGTCAGTACCAATTCAGAGGGGATGGGCCCAGTCACACTAGGTAGTTTGCTGGCACCAACACTCACCACATTTGATAACTGTCAGAGTTGGGTATCTGCATCATATATGACATCCTTTGACTCAGACCTGTTCACTTGTACATGTATGTGCCTCCTCTGCCACTCCTTATTTTGTGCCAATGACTCAACTTAATGCCACACACTGATGGAACTCAGATCATACATTGACTCTCATGTGCCTACAATACCAACAATATGTGTGACCATATCCAATGGACTGACATGGCTGGTTGTTTTTTAGGGCTATGGGTCAAGCTGTACCCCACATGCTAGTAGAGCTGGAATTGATGTACATACTCGGGTTTGCAACATAACTGGGCACATCCATCGCAGTATTGAACCTTTGCTGACTCTTGTCCTTTGTGGTGGCAGACTAGTTTTTCCTGTTCCATTGACAGATCCCTATTGCACACCATCCAACTGAGACATATGTTTCATGGTGAGACAATTTTCCTTCAGACTCCCTCGTGCCACATGCTGCATCTTCACACAGGACCACATCACATATAGGATGTTGTACCCTAATGGGCTCTTCTGTGTCAACCTTCCCAGCTGCAAAACAAGTGTGATACTGTCAGAAACAGCAGTGCATGTGTATTGGTCAGCCTACCTTGCAGAACACATATCCATTTTGACCTCCTTGCTATGCAATGTTTCGCTATTCAGACAGATTGGCAGTTCAAACTGCTCAGCCAGCACTTACATAGCACTGCACAACCAGGGGCCCCCCAGAGCTAGACATCATCTTTGGTTTCAACACACATGGTCCTCTGGTGTGCATTACTTGCATTCACCCTGACCCAGTCTGATTTGGTACATGGCATGAGTTCTGGTGATCCCTTCCATGGCAGCTGACACCAGTGTGGTCTCATCCCAAATGTTTGGACAGCTATGTGCTATGTAATGGTATGTCAGTTAATATACATGTGACTCTTGGCATGTTCCCATGATTCAATACTTTCACATGTCCCATACCTGACCCCACTCTCAGGTGAGGTGTTTCTCCTCTGACAAGCCCATTCCATTCTATTGCTTTGCATTTCAGAATTGTGTGCATAGGCCCAACTAAGACACAGTGGCCTCATGGTGCTAGGCATCCTGCATGGTCACCATCAGGTTGAGCAGGGTTCAACTGTCCATGAATGATGTGTTGTTCCAGTCCATGCTTTATACTTTGTATTGTGGGTCTTATATTTCTGGTGACTCATGCTGCACACTCCACTACATATGGTAGTACACAAAGGTGGACCTGGACTGATGCTGCCCATTGCGCTGCACACAGCGTAGTGAAGCACTGGGACATAGCTAGCTGCACGGCACATGAAATGTTTGCCCACATTACCCCTTGTTGATAATTAACTTATGGTTGTTCCTTCTGTACTGCACTGTCATGTCCTGCTACTCCAGCCACCAATTTGTCTGGGATACTAGGTGTCACCCGCTCACCAAAGTCGTCAAGTTCAACCTATCAGCTGCGCTCTTTCCTCCAGACTCCATTGCTTCCTTCTGGTTGTTGGCCAGTTTCTCCTTCATCAGGCACCTGTAATTATGCCAGCGTTTCTTGTATTATGTGATTGTTAGACCTGGCATCCTTGGCGTGGTCTCCCCCAACTTTTTGCCCTTGCTTCTCAGATTGTTGTTGTGTGCCGACCAGTGCTAAATGCAAGTGTTCCCTGTTAGGGGTGGGGTCTTTGGTTGGCAGTCAGGTTAGTCCCTGTCCTAGTGAGGATCCTCATTCTAGTTAAGGCAAAGGAGAAACACACTATGTTAAACCCCACTCACCACACTTGGTAGCTTGGCACAAGCAGGAAGGCTTATCCCACAAGCAATGTGTAAAGTATTTGTAAAAACACACAGAGTAATACAGCAAAAATACTATAATATGGACACCACACCAGTTTAGATCAATAGGAAATATGTATCTAAATCAAACAAGACCAAAACGACAAAAATCCAGCATACAGAAGTCAAGATATGAATTTTCAGAAGAAGAGTCTTACTCCAAAGTAAACAATGGAAACGTTGGTTCTACACAAAGTACCTGGTTGGCTTAAAAAATAAAACTGCACGGGCAAAACGTGCGTTGGAAATGTCAGCGATGCGTCGATTCCTTACTTGCAAGTGAGGCCCTGCATCGTTTTTTCTCCGGTCGGGTAGGCAATGCATTGTTTTTCTCCCTCACAAGAGAGCAATGCATCGATTTCTGTGCAGGGTACCACGGATCTGCATCGATTCACGATGACTGATGCCCAGAGACAATGCGTGAGAAATCTGGTTGCATGGTTTTAGAAGACCACGCCGTGTGGGGTTTGCGTCATTATCAGCAGCCGCAAGTGGGTGTTGGGACATTTCTCCAGCCACGATGCACCGATCTTCCAGCCGCAATGCAGGTGGAGCGTCGATTTCAGCCGTGAAGCGGGTGGCACGTTGTTTATCAGCCGCGTTGCTAATGGTCCATCGAAAATTTACCAGCACGGCATTCTGTCAATGGATTTCAGTCCTTGTTCTGCTAACTTCACCTTTCAAGAGCCCATGGACTGGATAGGGCACCACTTGGCAGGGCAGAAGTCTCAGCAGAGAGTTCAGGTGCTGGCAGAGGAAGTCTTTGACGGCCCTTAGACTTCGAAACAGGAGGCAAGCTCAGTCCAAGCCCTTGGAGATTCTTCTGAAGTAGGAATGCACAACAAAGTCCAGTCTTTGTCCCCTTTCACAAGCAGAAGCAGCAACTGCAGAATAGCCCAACAATTCACAGGCAGTGGCAGCACGTCACCTCAGCTCTTCAGATCTTCTCCTTGGCAGAGGTTCTTCTTGGTTCCAGAAGTGATCTAAAAGTCTGCAGTTTTGGGTCCACAACTTATACACCTTTCTGCCTTTGAACTAGGCAAACCTCAAAGGAAAGTCTCTGTTGTTTACAGGATCCTGCCTTGCCTAAGCCAGGCTCCAGACACACACCAGGGGGTTGGAGACTGCACTGTGTGAGGGCAGGCACAGCCCATTCAGGTGTAAGTGACCACTGTCCTACACCATGCTTTGAAGCATTCATTTGCACAACAAATTATTTTATTGCAGTCAAGTGACTTCAGCATGAATGCCGTGCACATGGCTGCCTTCAGGGAATCAAACGCTGTCTGGCAATAAAAAGTGCGGATCACTTTTCTGGACTGCTTTTTGGAGGTCAACTCAGTCAAAGAAGCAACAATGGTCCCAAAACCCTTGACAAACCTCCTATAGTGTCTGGTGAGACTTAAAAAGGCTCTCACCTCAGTCTGGTTCTTGGGAGGTTCCCAAGCCAGAACGGTGTCAATCTTTGGCTGTAGGGGTGCCACCTGGCCACTCCTTACCTGGTGTCCCATGTGAACCACAGAGCCCTGACCTATTTGGCACTTACTAGCCTTAATGGTGAGGCCTGAATTGTGCAGGTCCTCTAACACTTTGCAGAGGTGCTGCAAGTGTTCCTCCCAAGTGGAGCTGAAAACAGCAATGTCATCCAGGTAGGCTGCATTGGAATCATCCAATCCAGCCAACACCTGGTTAACCAACCTTTGAAAGGTGGCATGGGCATTCTTCATCCCAAAGGGCATCACCCTAAATTGGTAGTGCCCATCTGGGATGGAAAATGCAGACCTCTTCTTAGCCCCCTCAGTTAGAGCAATCTGCCAATATCCAGAGGTCAAGTCAAAAGTGCTTAGATATTTGGCAGCCCCTAACCCATCAATGAGCTAATCGGCTCGGGGGATGGAGTGCGCATCAGTCTTAGTGACCACATTGAGCCCCCTGTAATCCATGCAGAACCTAAGTTAGGGACAACAGGAGCAGCAGCTTTTGGGACCAAGAACACACAGGGCTGGCCCAAGGGCTACTGGAGATCTCAATTACCCCGAGCTAACATTTTGGATACCTCATCCTTTATTTTGGCCCTAACCTTGTCAGTCACTCTGTAAACCTTTTGTTTAACAGGAGGACTGCCCCCGATGTCTACATCATGTGTACACAGATGAGTGACCCTGGGATCAAGGAAAAGAGAATGGCAAACTGCCCCAACACTTGGCGACAGTCCCTCTGTTGCTCTGGGGACAGGAAGGGGGAGATGTTTGCACCCTCCATTGAACCATCTTTCTCTTTGGCAGACAGGAGGTCGGGAAGAGGCTCACTCTCCAACTCCACCCTTTCATCTGTTGCATTGTCACTTCTGTCCTCTCAAAATGAGGCTTGAGACGATTGACATGTAGGACCCTCAAAGGGTTCCTGGGAGTCCAAAAGTTCATCAGATATGTGACATCACTCTCGTGCTCCACTATCTCAAATGGCCCAGTCCACTTATCTTGGAGAGTCCTAGGCTCTACTGGGGCCATCACCCAAACTTTGTTGCCAGACTGGAACTCAACCAGAGTGTTTTTCTGGTTGTACCAGAGCTTCATATCTTCTTGGCTTGCTTCCAGGTTCCCTTGGAAGAGCTCCCTGAAGCAAGCTGTCTGGTTCCTAAAAGCCAGCATGTAACTGAATACATCCTGGGGGTTCTTACTCTAGACTTTCTCTGAGCCTTCCCTAACCAGGCTCAAAGGTCCCCTGACAGGTTGGTCATACAGTAACTCAAAGAGGCCAAATCCAAGACCCTTCTCAGGGCACCTCTCTTTAGGCGAACAGCAGGCATGGCAAGAGGGTGTCCCACTTATGCCTCAAGGGCCCTGACAGGTCCATGATCATGGCCTTCAAGGTGTGGTTGAATCACGCAACTAGACAGTTACTTTGGGGGTGGTAAGGAGTAGTGAACTTATATGTAACCCCACGCTCCTTCTTCAGAGACTTCATATAGATTGATATGAAGTTGGTATCCCTATCAGATACAACCTCCTTGGGGAACCCCATGAGGGTAAAAACCCCCATCAAAGCAGGTCCCACCACAAGGGAGGTGATTGACCTCAGAGGAATAGCTTCTGGGTACTGAGTGGCATTGTCCACCAAGACCAGGATAAACCTGTTGCGCATGGCTGTGTTAGGATCCAGAGACCCCACAATGTCAACACCAACCCTCTCAAAGGGGTTGCTGACAACAGGAAAAGGTTGGAGGGGAGCCTTACATTTCCCCCCACTCTTGCCACTTGCCTGACAAGTTTGGCAAGACCTACAGTGTGCATCTGAATGCCTGCATATTTGGGACCAGTAAAAGTGGGTTACAAGCTGCTCAAAGGTCTTGCCCTTCCCCCAAATGACCAGCTAAAGGCACCTTATGAGCCAGACCCAGTAGGAATACTCTGAAGCACTGGGGTACCACCAGCACACAGACTGAACCCAGGCTCAGCAACCTGAAGCTCACCATACAGAAGGTCATCCTCCAGTAAATCAGGTGTGAACCAGACTCCTTGCCAGATGGCTGGTCTGCAGCCTGCTACCGCAAACCCTCTAGAGTACAGCATGTCTCCTCTGCCTCACATAATGCCTCTCTGGTGGGACCCCATCCTGATGCCACTGCGTCAGCTCAAGGAACTCCCCCAGTACAGCCACTTGTTCCCTTGTAGGCTCCAGGGCTTCACCCTCAGGTTCAGCCTCCTCCTGGACCATGGGAACTTTTGGAGCGGGTTTCCCACGCCCCTTAGCCTTCCTCCTTCTGGCAGAAAACGGTGCCACTCTTTTCACTTGTGAGGGCCAAAATGTTCCTTTATGTGCATGTAAGGCACCCCTAAGGTAGGCCATAGGTAGCCCCATGGGCAGGATGCACTGTATGTTAAAGGTGGGACATGTACTGATGTGCTTTACATGTCCTAACAGTGAAATCCTGCCAAATTAATTTTTCACTATTGCAAGGCATATCTCTCTCATAGGTTAACATGGGGTCTACCTTTAAATAGCGTGTTGTCTGTTTGAAAATGCCACTTGTAGAAAGTGGGCATTTTCTTGTTTAAACCATTCTGTGACCATGCCTGCTTTTGTATTCCCAGTCTGGGTCTGACTGACAGTTGGGCTGTTTTTTTAATCCCCACTTGACAGTGACACAAAGGGAGCTGGGGTGTAGTCTGTATATCCTGATGAGCCATTTGGGCTAAAGTGGAGGGAGGAGTGGTCACTTACACCTGATTGGGCTGTGCCTGCCCTCACACAATGCAGGCTCCAACCCCCCTGTTGTGAGTCTGGAGCCAGCCCTGGGAATGGCAGGATCTTGTGAACAACAGAGACTTTCCTTTAAAGTTTGCCTACTTCAAAGGCAGAAATGTGTATATGTAGTAGACCCCAAGCCCCAGATTTTTAGGTCACTTTTGGAATCTAGAAGAGCCTCTGCCAGAAAGAAGAGCTGAAGAGCTGGAGGAGGAGTACTGACAATTTGCCTGTTACTGAAACCCACGTACAGAACACCATGCAAGGAAAATTTTGACAGCAAGAATCAATGCTCCACCTGTATCGCGGCTGTGAGATTGACACATCGCAGCTGTAGAAATGACGCAACACCCACTTGTGACTGCTGATAACGATGCAAACCCAACACTTTGTTTCCTAAGTTATCAAGATGTCATTCTCCTCCTCACTTAAGTTGCACTTCCTGGGAGTCAGTCTGGACATCCTTGCTGATGCTAGGGTTGTTGTCCTTGCTTCTGCTGTCTTCTTCCTATTCCATGGCTGCCTCCTGTGAAGTGTGCCAGGTTTTCACAGATGTCTCAACACACTTTTTTTTACGCATACCACACTCAAAAGTGACACAAGGCCGATTAGCCTTTATGTACCGCATGTCAGCCCTGTGTCACTTTTGCAGAAGAAGCGTCAGATTTCATTATGACATGACGCACACAGATGTGTCATTTTTCTTTGATGCACCAAGGATCCTTACACCACGGTGTTGTGGGTCATGGTGGAGGAAATAGTCAGGGTAGAGTCACAGCTGTTTGGAGCACAAGTACAGCAAATATTCATTGCCAGGAAGATGAAGCTATGCCTGAGAATCGTGGACAAGGTGAATGGCGTGGGACAGCATCCAAGAACAAGTGACAACATCAGGAAGAGGTGGAACGACCTACGGGGGAAGGTAAGTTCTGTGGCAGCAAGGCACCAGCTCGCCACACAGAGAACTGGCGGTGGACCCCCACCATCTCCGCCACAGCTCACAGCATGGGAGGAGCAAGTCTTGGCATTACTGCATTCTGAGGGACTCACTGGAGTTGCAGGAGGACTGGACACTGGTGAGTCAACATTTACTACTTATCACATCCCATACCTGCACGCCATCTCACACCCTCACCCTCACTCCCATTACTCCACTCCATTCCACACACTGCAACTACACATACGACTAACCCCAGTGCCAAGCCCTGCATGCTTTACCAATGCATTGACAGCTCTACCAGCCCTGCATGCACACCCATCACAAAAGCATGCACAGCATGGACAACTAACAAGCCCACAATACATCAACATACACAAACAAAGGTAGAAGGGCAACATCAACAATAGAGGGGAAGCTAGGGATGTACAATATGTCACAGACATGAACTATAATACATTACTTACATCCCCACAGGTGCCCCAGCCAATACCAGCAGAGAGGGTGTGCCACGACTAACCAGTCTACCAACAGAAGATGTCCCCAGTGATAACAGTAACTCTGGACTTCAGGATCTGGATAAACTACCGGGCCCATCAGGGACCACTGGTCAGTCAGTCACCCCAGCCCACTCCCAGTCAACCACAGAGCCTCCCCCATCAGTATCCAACACCACAGCACCCACCCAGCATCCCCACACCTCTGTCCCCAGGGTACATCAATCAGCAGTGTGCCCACCTGTCCAGGGACCCCAGTCCACACCTCATACTCAAGACAATCAGGGACCTGGGGTCAGTGGCAGTGGACACACCGTTCAGGGGACACAGGCACAGGGCAACAGAAACACTGGGAGGACCTCTGTGCGCCAGGGGGAGGATAGGCCAAGGGAACCGACTCTCCAGGAGGCACTCACCAATGTCCTGGGAGCCTACCATCAATCTCAGGACACGATGGGCCAGATCCTTAACAACATGCAGGAGAACAAGCGGCAGCAGGAGGAACACAATGAGGAGATCTGGGAGGACTTGTAGGCTCTCAACACCACCATGATCTCCATAGCAGGGGTGCTGGCAGACATGGCCAATATCATAAGGGAATGGACAGCACACCAGTGGGCCCCTACCACTACCAAGTCTATTGACCAGCCCTCCACTTCCGCTGCAGTTAGTGGGCAGGAGGCCCCACCACAGGACCCACTGGCCACCAGCAACCCTCCCCGGCCGAAGGTGATCAACCCCTCAAACGTTCCCTGCAACCCAGACGGAAGCCAGAGACACTTGCCAAGACCAAAACCACTGTCAGGAAATGAGACTCTCCTGATTATCCCCCTTATGTCCCACCCTGCCACATTGTCCACTTTGAACTGCCTTTGCTCCCCTTCCTATGGCCCCTTGGACACTGGACCTGTGCTACAAACAGACTAGAACAATACCCTGGACTTTCCTCTACCATCACCCCATTCCATTGCACCTTTCCTTCTATCATTTGTACTATAATAAACACCCTTGAACACAATTTGGATGACACCATTTCATGTGTTGAAAATGTGCATTTATGGGAACAGTCACATCTAGTGCAAATGATGTGAACCCTGTGATAGCATACACATAATGACCTGTAGCTGTCTGCAGTAAACACATCAGAACACTGGTGTCATATCACCACCATCTCTAGAAGGACAAACCATAGGTGACAGTAAGTTGAGATGTAAAGAACGTGAGTGCCTTCATGCTACAGCTACACTGAAAACATCAATAGTCAGAGTAATGGTCAGTTGCACTGTCTCACCTTTGTGTTATTGGAAGTATTGAAGTATAACTGATGTTCTGTTGTCCATATCCTCATCCTCTGCCTCCTCATCCTCAGTCCAAGGCAGGCAATACCCTTGCCAACACAATTGAGAACATTGGCTGTGACATTCCCGCTGCCAAGCCCACTGTCACTTGGAAAGAACCGGTTGCCAGGAAATGGGGCACTGATAGAACCTACACAAGAGAAAGGATCCCAGTGGGATGACGGATAGCTGATATCAGATCAGGCTCCAAATGGGCACGCAGCTCTGTCATTGGGGCCCTGTCCGGTCTATAGGTGAGTATAATATGTCTGTCCTCCAGTATAGCCAAGTCCACAAGAGGTCTGTACACAGGGGTTTGTTTCCTCCTCCTATTCATCCGCAGTGGTAGGTATCCAAGGTACACAAGAGTGAGTAGGCTGTCAAAAGTTGAACAATGGAACCACCACCTCAATGTGCATACAGCATTAATGTGATGGGACAGTAGGAATGGCAATGTATGTGCAATTTTTTGCAATGACGCAGTTTTGGAAGATCGGTATGTAGTCCACCACAATGAAATGGCGACAGACTGTCCTGTATCGTGGGACAGGTGGAAGTGAGGTAACTCCACTGACGTTGGGAGTCGTGGCAGAAGGCGGTCTTGCACTGCGGTGCAATTCCTCATTGGCTAATATGGGGCTCTATGGAGTACAGTGGCTAATGGGGATGAGCAGCGGCGGTGAAGCTGTACACAGCCACAGATGTGACTGCCATTTGTTGTCTATAACCTCACTTGATTCCTGACTTTCCCCTGGAGACAACTATACTGCGTGTGCTGCTGTGACCTGTGTTTGGAACCTACCATGGCCCGTGTGACCAGTGAAAGGGCCCCTGCCTTCACTTCGGAGGATTTGGAGCGCTTGGCAGATGGGGCCCTACCCAAGTATGGACAGCTGTATGGGCCTCCAGACCAACAGGAGAGCACACTTTGGGCACAATGCATGTGGAAAGGTTGCATGGAGATGTGTGTGCAGGCATCATGTCATTTGGGGGGGATGTCTGTTGGTAGTGTACGTGGTGGGCGCCGGGTGATGTGTGTGCCAATGCAGTTGGAAATGGGATTTGTGGGCCTTATGTGTGACAGGCTGGATTGTATGTGTAATGGTGTTGTCCTGTCTGTATGCCCTCTGCAGGTCAGCACCCATCAAATGAAGGGGTTGTGGCGTGCCGTCGCCAAGGAAGTGCAGACCCTGGGGGTCTACAGCAGGTGGAACACCCACTACAGGAAACAGTGGGAGTCCCTGATACGCTGGGCACGGGAGACCACAGAGGCCCAGCTGGGGATGGCCTCACAACATGGAAAGGGTGCCCGTCGGAACCTGACCCCCCTGATGGCCGGCATACTGGTGGAGGCCTACCCAGAGCTGGATGGGCGTTGAGGGCATCACAGCAGCCACAAGGGGGTGAGTACAGTGGGCGTTACTACAATATTTGGAAGATGGCGTGGGATCTGGTTGGTGGGTGTGAGTTAGTGGGTGCACCTTAATGCCATGTCAGAGTTTGCAGTGGGATCCAGTTCAAGGGTAATGAGTGTATAGCAAACGCAGGTAACTTAGCTTGGTTGCATTCCATGTCAGTCAGGGCTTTGTGGGTCCCAGGAGGGGTGTAGTTAGTGGTGGTTGGTCCTCATTTTGCTGTGACATCTAACCAATCAAATGCCAATGCAATGCATAGTGCTCATTCCTGATCCCTGTGTGTGACGGTACTGTGTATGCCAACTGTGGTGTTGGTTCTGTAAGTGATCCAGTGATCCCTTTCTCTCCCTCCCCCCCCTTTCTCCTTCTGTCATCCTGTTCATGTTTGCATTGGCATCATCTGGCAGAGAAGCAGGTGCGCTGGCGACAGAGGGAGCTGCTACCCACAGGACCCAAGAGGCAGAGTCATCTGACACTGAGGGAACCAGTGGGACGGAGGGCAAGGGGAACACCACGGCAGAGACAGGAGGTGACAATACTGACTCAGATACCTCCTCTGATGGAAGCTCACTGGTGGTGGCTGACACCTCTTTGACCACCCCAGCTGCAGGTACAGCTGCCACCCCATACCAGCACTGCTCTCCCAGTAGCCCTTCACAGAGTTGCCCATGCCCCCTCACCCAGGAGGGTGGGCATATCCTTCAGCCCAGGGACCTTAAGCCCTGCCCCAGTGAGCCCTGCTGCCCTGAGTGAGGAGGCTATTTACCTCCTGAGATCCATCTCTGTAGTGCTGTCAACCATTGTGAATGCCATCCAGGGGCTGGCATCTCAGATGCAGCAATGCAATGCATTCTTGGAGGGCATCCATGGTGGGCTGGCGGCCCAACAGAAATCGATTCAGGCTCTGGCCTCCTCTCTGATGGCAGTCATTGTCCCTGTTTCTACTGTCTCCCCTCCAACTACCACTTCCCAGTCCCAGTCTCCTCAACCCCAACCCATCCAATGCACACATACAGATGAGCATGCACTCAAGACATCACATAAGAGTGGCACAGTCAAACACAGGCACCACACTTCAGTCCACAAGCACACACACAAACACCAGACAGTTGCACACACATCCACGTCCATTGCCTCCACTTTCTCCCCCACCTCCTCTGCCTCCAGCTCCCTCACAGTCACATCCACACTCACACCTGCATGCACTGCTTCAACAGCCACCACTAGCATCACCACATCAAGCAGCCCACACCTCACTAGCAGACACCTCCATAACGTCCATCCACGAGTGCTCTGTGTCCTCTCCCAGCCTGTCTGTCCCCCAAAAGGACACAAACGCAGGCACTCAGACACCCAATAGCATCCACCTCACAACAGCACACTGCCCATGCCCCTGCACCCAAGTCCAGCAGACGTACTCCTCCAATAACCACTCCCTCAACCTCCACTCCCATCCCTCCTCCCACATCCACCCCACCATCCCTAAGAAGCTTTTCCATGCCCAACTTGACCTATTCCCACCCCGTCCTGCCCTTAATAGAGGGTCCCAATGGCCCAGCCCAGCACCTCAGCTGAACAGTCCAGGGGAACAGTAGAGGCACCTCCTAGTCATGGAGGCAAGACAGTGAAGGATCCCACTCCACTATCCAGGAAAGGGAAGAATCTCACTCCACCATCCAGGAAAGGGAAGATCCCACTCCACCAACCAGGAAGGGGAAGGATCCCACTCCACCAGCCAAGAAAGGGAAGGATCCCACTCCACCAGAAAGTAAAGGGAAGGATCCCACTCCACCAGCCCTGAGGCTTTTCTTGCATTGTCAACCAACAATGCAAGAAAAGGTTCCCACTCAACTGCCAATGCAAGAAAAGGTTCCTACTCAACCACCAATGCAAAAAAATGTTCCCACTCAACTACCAAAGACAGGCAAGAGGCCCGCACATCCAGCTTGTACACAGCAGCCCTCACCTCGAGCAGAGGCTGTCCAGGTGATACCTCCCCCAGCAGAGACAATGCATCCCTCACCTGCAACTGAGACACAACAGCCCTCACCTCCAGGAGAGGGCATGTAGGCCACCCTCCAGGGACTGTTGTACAAGGAACCCCCTCCAGGAAAAGTGGGCAAGTTCCCCACCTCAGTGACGATGACCTTGCATTCCCCAGCATTGGGAAATGGGCATGGGCCCCCCTCCAGGATCAGTGGGCAAGTTCCCCACCTCAGTGACTGTAACCTTGCAATTCCCAGCACTGGGAAATGGGCATGGATCCCCCTCCAGGATCAGTGGGCAAGTTCTCTACCTCAATGATTGTGACCTTGAACTCCCCAGCATTGGGAAATGGACATGGAGCCCCCTCCAGGAGCAGTGGGCAAGTTCCCGACTTCAGCTGAGGTGCCCCGCACCCCTCTTACCACTGAGGTGCCTAGTTAGTCAGGTTCAAGTTGGGGCTTGGACTGTGCCCTGTGGCCATGTGTGCCTTATGGACTTTGGACTGGGCATTGGCCCTTTCTGGACAATTGTTTTTGTCTATCTGTTCTAAAATTGGTTCATATGGTGGCTTTTGTCTTGCAATTACATTTTCAGTACTTCCGAAATCTAGTCCTTGTATTATTGTGCCGTGTGTTGTGTGTCATTGGTTTAAGGCTGCAGCTGGTTGTGTGTATGGTGTGTGTGTGTGTGTAATTTGTGTGTTGTGCGTGTGCGTGTCACCCTCCTTTTCTTTTCTCAATCCCTTGTGTGCTAGAAGGCAGTATTTACCATTGTTGTCTTCGTCGGCGTTGTTGTTCCAGATGGAGCATGGCGTAGAAGAGCATCGGGTCGACTTGAAGTTCTGGTTCCATGGCGGCATTGAGCTTCTCAGTGTCTCTGTTGGTGAGGCTTTGGTCTTCTGTGATGTGTTTCTGACAGGGTTTTGATGGAATTGGTACCGCCCTGGAAATTTTGGCAGTGTTGTATGTCATAATGTGGTGGGCGGTACCTTGTTTTCTGCCTGGCTGTTGATGGCTCCCACCGTGGTGCGTGGTGTTGACACCCTTGAGGATTGTGTGGTACATTGGCTCTCTATGGGAGTTATCACTGCCAAAGTCTTAATTTGGCAATAATTACCACCAGCCTCTTGGCGGTATTACCGCCACTTTAACAGTCACCACCAATGTCATAATGACCACCTATGTGTCCGGTGCTACACACATCACACTTTAGGCATGCTTGTTTTTGGGCTTCAATTCACTCATTAAATGTAACTTCTGCACAGAAATTGTACATTGTACATTATGGTCCTGTACAGTCTCATTAAGGAATTTTAAAACTTTTAAAGCTGACATGTATGGCAATATTTCAGGGTGCAACAAACAATCTGGCCAACATGTGAGGTGATGACATGTGAGTGTGCTTCCCTGCAAAATATATGGAGGGTGGGTCACACCGTTTAGATTCAGTAATGGCCTGGCAGGCCAGGGGACAACACTCCACACACAGTGCCAAACGGCTCCCCAAACCAAGCACCTTAGGGCCTACACTGCACTGCATGGTTTGTTTGTGCCACTGCTAGGCCACAGTGAACATTGCTCTTTGGCATGCTTTTTGCCTAGCAGAGTTGGCTTGTGGTATAGCATGCTAACCCCAAAACATATGTCACTCTAGTCATAACATCATGGATAGATATTTACATGCCTAAATGATCAATCAGATTCACCTCCTAGCTGATGACATCCACCCATATATGTCCACTCCATATATCCAATTCATGCAGGCCTGCACCTTTGTCCACCTCTCCTTCCTGTCACATGAAGAATATCCACTGCTTAACCACCTCCTGTGGCTATCATATTAGGGAGGTAGTCTACAATCAGCCACAGGAGGCTTCCAAACTCCTCCTTAGACAGATTTCTTGATCTGCCCCTCTCTGACATGTCAACAATAATGAACAACAGCCCAACAAACAAAAAACTAAAACTTAGAACTAATACATACCCCTAAAAACTATAAACCCCTATTTAGACACACACCCCACAATACACCACACTAAACAATACAAAATACAATTACAAGACAAAAATGACGGTTTTTGTACACAATAAAGGACAGCACAGACACCACCAATTCCAAGGACTACACGAAACTCTCAGGCAACGACCAGACACAACCTCCAGCCATAAAACAGATAAAAAGACTATAGGAGAAAGTGAAAGCAACTTCACTCATCCTGGTTTGCCGCATGACAGAGCCATTGCATCATTTCCTGGGTGGATGCATCACGTTTTCCCCAAATGTTTTTTTTTACACATCCATAAAGTATTAGGAAATGCGTGAATTATGTACAATGCATGTCAATGGAAATGCTTAATGCTTCAGTTTCGACTTGATGGTGTGGATGCAGGTTTTTCTGGTGATGCGACAGGTGCAATGCATCACGCATAAGGCTAATGCATCTATTTAAATTGACTTGTGTTTTACACTGTAGCATAGTGTGCAATGCATGGAAACACTTCCAGGTATCAGTGTTTTGCCTGTAGATTTCTAAGGAGACATGCTTGAGGACTTGGTATGTGTTGTATGTGTATGTTGACAATGCACATATGAGTGAGTGAATTTGGGCACACAATGTAAAAAATGAAAAATTGTGTGACATATTGTTTGATTTTGAGAGGTTTACATTAGGGGACTTATTTACAGTAGTCCTTTACTGCAGTATTGTCACTTTTTTGATGCCTGGTGGCACAGGGCTCTCAATCATGTGGAAGAGGCAACGCAAAGCCACACAATGTGGCTTTACATGGCCTCATAGCTTTGGAGCATGGTGCATTTCAGCCCTTTGGATTCAGCGTAGCACAATAAAAAGTCTTGCAGCGCTGCCCTACACCAAATCTTTGTAAATTAGACCCTAGATGTATGTACTCCTGTTAGTATCATGCTTGGGTGAAGGTGGTCAGCGGAGTTGCTTTTGTGTTACTTGCAAAGTTAAAACTGTTGTATGCAAATGAACACATTGCAATAAATGATAATGGACACACTTCTGTGACTTACTATAGCCCATTTTCAAGGGTGCGTTGCGGAGAACTGTGCTTTAAGTCTTCTTGCAGCACTGCATTACGCCAATGTAAACATGCTATGAAAGCAGCATTATTAAGAACTACAGTAGATTCCTGTCCTTAATCCCTTTGTCAGCGTAGAATATGCTGCAGTGCTCCAACACTGGCACCCTTGCATCATGGTGCTAGGGTGTCTGTATTGGATACAGGATTGTCTTTGGGAAGGTTTCCTGCACCAAACACAATCACAAGAGGTGTGTTTCTCTTTTTGTGTGTGAAGCATGATGCAACACACATGGAACAAGTTAGAAATGAGGTATTACAGAACTATGACACCACATTTTGTCTGCTCTGGAGAGGGCATAAGATTTTGCCAAGGCACCCGGTTTACATAATTAACTAAATCTGAGTCCGGCTAATTATACATGGCTGTTGCCTTGGAATCCCACCTGCAAGACCCCTGGAATATTCAAAATGACACAGAGTAAACTTAGCCAGGCAATTTCAGTGCCTTGACTTATTCCATATCTAGGAGGCCATGATGAGGCACCCAAAGGGAATTAGCATGGCCTTATCAATGTGGTTGATAGGCTTGTGCCACCTCAGGTACAAAAAGTAGTGAGCCTGAAGTGATACCCACCTCTGGTAAATATGCCTATATCTGACTATATTGCTAACCTAGGATGTGTTATGGATGCACTACCCACTCAGGGAATGACATACAGTAGCTGGGTCAATCAGTCTACAGTGTATGTGGCATCTGGGGCACAGAGTGACTGTCAAGATATATAGGCCCATATTTATACTTTTTTAGCGCCGCGTTTGCACCGCTTTGTGATGCAAAAAATGGCGCAAACTTACAAAAAACAATTGTATTTTGCAAGTTTGCTCCGCTTTTGCGTCAAAAAATGACGCAAACGAGGTGCTAAAAAAGTATAAATATGGGCCATAATGTTTATGGAGAGACCTACATGACAACATGTTGATAGATGCAAAACAACATTTATCATATAGAAATACCCAACAATCACCATATCATGTGTTGTACACACACATCTGGTGTCTGGGCTTTGGTCTGGAACAATATGTGTGGCATATGCACAGTACCACTGCTCATTAGTGATCATGAGTCCACTTGGCTGGCCAAAACAAGTCTGATTACTTCCAAGGAGAGATATGTTTACAATTATCATGCATCACCATAGTTTGCCAGACTGAGAGTTTCGGTGAACTTAGGACGTGGGTAGTCATTCACTCAAGATGCTCATATTGGCATTTAATGGCACACTATGTCACTACAACCTAGAATTCATTAGAGTATGGTATTTTGACAGATGTTACCTTGCATATAGTCATTTGCATCAAATCAACTGTTTTATTTTCTAACTCTTTCTGTCCAATTTTTACAAAACGCACATAGATGGAGCAGTAAGAATGACCTCATTGTTTGTATATGAGTGAGACCCACCAACATGGAAATGTGCATCTCTGCTGGTTTCAGTTGCATCCTTGCCTAGTGGGGCAAGTGTGGCAGCAATTTTCCTAGCTAGCCAATCCTGCACTGGCACAGTTGAGAGATCCACATTTATATGTATTATGTGAGATACCACAATGAATTTACTATGTGCTTGCATATGTTGATGTAGCATATGTTGGCTGTGTGGGTTGCACTTTGTTCCCATGCATACCATATGTGCCTTTGTTTACAGTCATCAGACAAAGGGCCTGATTATGACTTTGTCGGAGGGGATTACTACAACACAAACGTGACGGATATCCCGCCCATTGTATTACAAGTTCCATTATATCCTATGGAACTTGTAAAACGGCGGAAAGGATATCTGTCATGTTTGTGACAGAGTAATCCCCTCCGCCAAGATCCTAATCAGGCCCTAAGTCTTCACTATATTGTCCTCCAAAAGTATAGGGATGTACAAATGGCTAGATGTACAACACACACACAGTAATTGAACACTGTTTCCATTGACACTCTCTTTGTATTGTGATAGGATGCCTGATGGTCAGTACACTGCACTAGCACACATACTCACAACATGTACACACTGTGCCAAATTGCAATCTTTGTTTGGTGTATGTCTTCCCAATGCACATGCATTTGGTACATGTTGTTGACATGCACACATTTTATATACACCAAATGGTGTCCTGCAGTGTTTGTTACATTGCTACATACCTTTGTAATGGGCCAATAACTGATAGGTGAGATGAGTGTTTTGATGTTTACAGTGACTATGAAGTAAGATTGCTTACTCAACGGTAGTGTTCATAAATGTATTGCAATTTTGGAGGATTTTTTAAGAGTCCATATATTTGTGTCCATCATAATGATTCATGCACTGGCAAAAAAGTTCTGTACTATAGTGCCTCTCCACTGTGTTCCAGCAATTGTGTGTTCATTTTGGACTTTGTTCTCATCTTCCTCATCATCCTCATCTAGGCCTTTATGATCCTAATTTTCCTCGTTCCATTGGACATCGGACCACACACATATGTTGTGCAATATACAGCACACATGTATGATTTTACATACCATGGTGGGAAGTAGAACAATCTCCCTCCGGACATGTTGAGGCAGTGAAAGCAGGACTTAAGAACTCCAAAAAACTGCTCTACTATATACTGGGTCCGGCCAAGTGCATGGTTGTTTGCTCCGCTGGACCTCCATCTGGGAAACTGCAAATGGGGTCCTGATCTATGGCTGCACACTATATCCTTGGTCAGCTGAAAAGACAAGAGAGGAACAATCAGTCAATGATCATGATTGTTGATAAACAGATATTCAAGTACATCTGTTATGTGTTCTGAATGGCTCATACACATTTCCACCAGTATGGGATGTGCAGTGACATTGTTTGATATACAGGTACTTACATTTTTGGTATGACTGACACTGTACTACACATACAAGTATACTTCCTGTGTGATACACTTGCTATTTGTAATACTTATGTGTGCCAATGCCATGAACATGGGGAAGCTTTACTGATATAGAGAGTCAGTTAGCCATTGCTGGGACACTTCTCTCACACTTCTTTATTGTGTTGGTTTGGGGCTACTCCTGGCATTTCTGTCCTAATACATGCCTGGATTTTCAATAATTACCCCATGCAGTTGATATGGTCCCATTCATTCCCACATATTTGGATGTGACAGAAGTTGTCACTGTTGTTTAGTAGCTACTGCCAACGTGGGACATCATTGTCTGCATATGGCAGTACATTGCGTCCACTATGTTGACATATCACAAGGGGAGAGACATATGGAAGTCTTGCATTGTACAGTGCAATTGATAAGCTATCAACTCTACACTGCCTCACTGGGTGAGGGCAGTGTCGGACATATTTTTAGACATACAGCAGTGTCCTGACTTTGCAGGCTGCACTGGAACACAATGGGCAGCATGGCACCAAGATAGCCACATTACCAAAATGGCAAATGTGTGGTTACATTTCCTATGAGATTTACTTTGTACCTGAGAATCTACCTTGCTGGGCAGTCTGAACCCTTAGAGGACTGATAGGGTAGATCTTTGGGTCACAAAATGGACCACACATAGGGTGGCAAGAGTGCATATGATGACTAATGTAATTTTCCATGATACACATGACTTGGAGAGGGCCAATTATTTGAAACCTTCTCAGTTTTTACAAGTATTGGATACATGACAATTGTCATGATCATGTGAGTTACTGCGGACACACAGACAACAGAAATGGAGGATCTTCCTTTCACACAGTATTGCAACACAGCATTTGTGTAGTGTTGCATTGCTGAGGATCTTTCCACCATTTTGAGTCACACAGAGCGGCTTAGCAGTTTTTCACATGTGTGGCTTTCAGGGTTGTAGTACACATGTGTCAAGTTGTATGGTACAAGTATGAGGCCCACACCTCCTACATATGCACTGTCTCAGTCACACAACACAAAGATGGTTATTTTATGAAACATAACTGACTGTCATGAGACCTAACATCTGCTTCAGAGGTAATTACCAAACAGTAGGCCATTCTTATATCTCTCATTGTGGAAGTGCACATTGATGATGGAGTGCCCGAAGATATATCCATCATGAGTACTCCCAGGAAGCTTTGCCAGCACATTGATGAAACTCTCCAGATGGTCCACTAATCCATACACATTAATTGAATATGTGTCCTTCTTATAGCTGTACAGGTGGGATGTAGCAGCAGGAGGCACAAGTTGCACATGTGTGAATTTCTCCCCAACACATCTGAGAATCCAGCAATGACATAGAAGCCTTGCTTGTTTTCTAGTTGTTTCTGCTATGTGTGGGGAACATGAGGTGCTGGGGTGTGAGGTTTTTGATGGCATCCAGGACAGAGGATAGGAATGCTGAAAACAATGGCTTTGATATTCTGCCACTCTGGCTGTGGTGGTTTGGAATGAGCTAGACACCAGCCTGGGAGTACTACAATCAGCTTGGCCTGCAGAGGGATGTTGGTTCACTACTGAGATGCAGTCAGCAGCCTTGGTGCAATCTGGTTCATGAGATGAATGATGGAGTCCCTCCTGAGCCTCTAGTAGGTGATGGCCTCCTCCTCCCTGAGATCAAAGAGGGTAGTCCACTGGTAGTACACACACTCCCTTCACCTGCATTGCCTACATGGTGGTGATGGTCTTAGCTGCAGTATGAGCAGCTCCAGGGCATAGTTAAGTTTGCCAAAGTGCTTTGGGTGTGTTCTGTTTATGTGCCAGTGCCAATGCATCATTTGTTTTGCCTGGCTGCTGATGCGTAGGAATTTTACATCATTTTGGACTCTGAGCGTTGTTTGCCAATGATACATCAGTTTCCCTTAAACTTGTAAATATCAATGTGTTGGTTCTGCATTGGATTTTACTTTGCATATGTTTAACATTATGTTACACAGCAGGTTGAGATGCAGGGAAAAAACAATGCAGACCAGAGAAAAGTGATGCATTGAGACTGATGCGTCACTTTGTAAATAAGGAGCACAGAATGCGCTGCCGAGGCGTCCTAAAAAAATGACGCCATGCAAGCTTCCTGTAAATATGGCCCTTAATCTCTGTACTTACAGCTCACAGTTGCAGGGCAACTCATCATAGTTGGATAGTGAAATAATTGACTTCTCTGTTACCAAGTCAATTTAGCATAATATGGCCCTCATTGATACTTTTTTACGCTAACCTGCGCTAATGCAGTTTAGCATCAAAAAGTATACCACCTGCTGGCACCATCGCAAGACGCCGGACGGGTGTCATATTTATGGATTGATGTTAGCCTGTGGTAAGGCCCGGTTAACATCAAAATAGTTGCCGCTTACCGCTTTCGGGAGGCGTAGGGAAAACTGGAGATTGTGCGTCAAAGAATGGCACTAGTCAGGATAGAGTCAAGAAAATCGTTCTAACCTGATAAGCACCATATTTCTGTGCACAACCCCCATGGACATGACTCCTGTCTAAGTAAAGAATAGGAGTCATGCCCCCAGCCCAACTGCCATGCCCAGTGGACCATTGGCCATTGGCCCCCATGGCCACTGGGTCCAGTGCCCTGTAGGGGGGCCCAAGTTAGGCCCTCCTATGGCAGTTAAAAATATATATATATACACTCATCTCTACTTACCTCTACTCACCTGGAATGGGGTCACTCCATCCTTAGGTATCTTCCTGGTGTGGGTGGGGGTGTCCCTGGGGCCAAGGAAGGGCACCTGTGGGCTCTTTCCATGGGCACTGACCATGGAAAAAGGGCCACAGGTCCCCTAACACCTGCCCTGTCCCAGAATTAAATAAAGGCGCTAAGCAAGCTTAGCACCATTATTTAGGCCCGCCTCCCTCCCGTGCACCATTTTTGCATGGGGGGATAAATAAGGCGCCTGGTCCTTAGGGTAATTTTTTGCTCAGGAACGCCTACCTTGCATCTCATTGATGAAAGGTAGTTTTCTGCAGACAAAAAATGACTTTAACACCAATATTTTAATGCTAGATGGGTCTAGCGTCAAAATCTAAATATGGAGTTAAATTTGAACGGAAATACCGTAAAAAAATGATGCTATTTTAGCGCAGAGTATAAAAATGCCCCTATATCTGCTTAGTACCATATGGATATACATAGATGTAGCGGCACATTTCCATTCCCTGAAGATGGAACAGAAAGTGTTAGTCAATATTTCAATACTATACTAACATTGAAAATTACAATTATTATGCAAAGAAATCAATAGTAACTTTAAACTTATTTTTAGTACAATAAAACATTTACCCACATTAGAAAACTATAACAACTATCTTAACAACATATATGATTAACTGTAAAACAGACCAACCAACTTTACTAAGTTTTAATGTTTCTGAATCTGATCAGCAAGCCCCAAAAAAACCATGCTTGTTGCTTCATTTGCCTACTGGATTTTGATGTAGGTAGACCTGTCTTTTAACCACCTTAACATACCAAAGAGTTTTCAGTTTGCTACCTTCTCATAGCAGACTAGGTGACAGAATAATCTCAGCAAAGTATCATGTCTATAAACTACAACTACATTTTTTAATAAGATTTCAAAAATCATATCTTGTGCAGAGTTAGCTTAAGTGGCTGAACTGGAGAACTGTTCAGATTCTTCCACATCTTTTCAACCTGTATACATTGTGCCTGAATAGGTATCTATTGCTGAACAACACAATATTCCTGCTTGTATTAACAAGGCTCAGACATACACAGGACAAACTTGTGGAAGATCACAAATGCCCCCCTATGCAATACAAACATTATAATTTCTTCAAGTAATAGTTTTTTCCTCACTTTTCACAAAGTTATTACTTCCTTTTGTTTCAAAACTGGAAAAGACTTATTTTTCTCTGCCATATATTTTTCACATGGTAGTTTTCTTGTTCGCAACTTCTGTTTTTATTCCATTTCCGTTCTCAAAAAGTCAAAATAACCATCATCTAAAAAGCTACATACTAGTCAATGATTGATAACAATCATGCCTAACTATATTCTGTAAACCTTTCTACATCTTTCACCCACAATCACATATTTATATCTATTGAACCACTAACTTGTTATGCATTTGCCCGGAAAAATTCCACACCCTCAACCAGTGTATTTTGATATTTTACGATTAAATTATAACATGCCATCAACTCGGGTTCCATAAAAGTTTATGAAGTAACACATTCCTCTTGAGACATCTTTGATAACACCAAGCATGGTGTTTCACTCTAGAAACAGTAGTATCACCACCCCAACATATCATAGAACTAAAGTATATGTACAGTGAGGATCATAAGAACAGTAGGGCTTGTGTTATTACTTTCCACATTCTTTGTTTCATAATTTGAGAATCACTACTTCCTTTACTTACAAGTATATACAGTTTGAATGTTTTATTTTTAACTGAAATACTTGCTGATATCTTTCTAAATTCTGTCTAGCTCTCAAACACTATATTGACATATGTACACCTCTACAAACAGCTTTTAATCAGTACAGCTTGTGTAGAATAATTTTAACAGTAGTGCACTCAATGACATCTTACAACAAAGTTTATAAACTACGTGCCTCATTTATAAGGCCCATGGTGTAGGAAGGCGCAGCAAGTGCTTTGCTGTGCCAAACTGCATCCCTGGGAAAGGGAAGCAATTAGCTGTATTTACAAGATATGGCACATCCCTGTCCCCCCACACTGGTGCACAAATTGCTGCCTAGCAACAACGCAGGCATCCTTGCACCTTGGTGCAAAGATGACTATGTTGCCGGGACGATTGATCTTGTGCAGAAAAGGACACCTTTTGTAAGAAAACAGGGCTGATTGCAGAAGCCCCCTAACTTTCTGTCTGAATTTTTCTTTCAATTTTTGCTGTGTATTCCTGACTCTGAGTGTACCCTGGGCACTGCTAAACAATCCCAGGGCCTGTGCTCTGATTAACATGTTTATGCAAATTTGGCCGATTTTAATTGGCAGTCTCAACCTACCTACGTGTCCCTAGTATAAGGGAGGGCATGTAGATTTAGGGAACCCAGCATAGGTAGTTCACCCACAGGTGCCCAGTGTCATTTTAAAGGCAGGCCTGCCTTGCTGGCTGCTTTTAAATTAAAGTTACCTTCAAATTTGACTTTGGACTTAAAAGTACTTCCAAAGTCTTAAACTTCCTTATTGGTACATATTTTTCACCCTTAAGGTGTGCCCTAGGTCTCACCAGGGTTGGGTGCAGTCTAACTATAAGAAGGGAACTTATAAAAGAGGTTTTATAAGCACTGGTGAGGAAAATTATCCAAATTTGTTTTCCCCTCATTGTAGTGAATTGGCTCCATACACTAAAATAGGGATACTTTATTGTAATTAATAAAGTCTCCTAAGGAGCTAGATATGTCAAGTTTGGTATCAAACTTATTGTTATGATAAAAGCAACAACTTGCCTTTGTTAACTTTAATTTAACTACTACAGGGAAAGAGTTTTAAAACTCTACCTGAAAGTTTCCAACTTCAGCTCTGTAGTGTCCTTCTCTGATTGCCCAGCCGCTGGCGGCCTGGCCAGGCTGCCTTGATGAGATTTGAAGTGGTCTGGGCTGAAGACGAAGGAAGTGCCTGGGGGAGTAGATCTGCCTCAGCAGATGGTGAAAAAGGATGGGAAGAGAGCAGCCAGATTTGTCTTCAAAGGAGGGAAGGACATTTGGAGCAGCTCAGGACCTCCCCCATATCCTGCAAACCCAGATTAGATTAGGAGAGGGCTGGAGAGGGGTGTTTTAAGGGAAATTAGCCCCAACAGTGGGTGGACTCAGCCAGACCTAACCGCCAAAATTCTGATTCTGCTCTTTTGGCTTTTTAAGGAATGTTGCTCCCTGGGATTGATTTTTGCCACACTTCCCAGGAAGTTGTCATTCAAAAAGGTAGTGGCCTGCTTGTGATTGGACAGTTGCCCCCCCTCCTTTCCACCCCAGGAGCAAGGATAAATATGGCAGAGCTGCACCCACCCCTCAGAAACCTACAGGGAACAATGACAGAAGACGAAGGACTGCCCTGCTCGACCCCTGACCTGCACCTGGACACTGCACTCAGAAGTACTGCACCAGCTGCACACTTGGGCTTCACCACAAAAATGACTTTGCCTGGCTTCAACTGGTTCAAGAAGGGACTACCTGTTTGCTACAAGTGAAAAATAGCTAACTAGAGTCCCCTGAATCAAATCCTGAAGAAACTGAACCACTGACCACTGTCCAGTGGTCATTTTGGAGTGAGAGCCAGGTGCATTCTTGGAATTGAAGTCCTAACCCTAAAGGAGCAACACAGAGCTTCTGGAACCATGGGGTGAGCTGTGGACTCCTACAGGACCTTCAAAGACCTTCTGGGAGACGATCCAGGCATATTTAAGAAAAGTGGTGCTGCACCTAGTGCAGGAACAATTTCCTTATGCCCCATAGTGCCCCCCACACTCCCACCAAGTGTGCCCCATGTTTAAAATACAGTGCAATATGACGCAGGGTAGGGAGCAATATCATCATTTTTTTTACGCTACTGATATACTCTGTAGGAGTAGCGCCAACATTCTGGTGTTACTCCTGCAGAGTACATGGTTGCCCATTATAAATAATGTGAACTCCCTTTTAATGCCTGCTTTGAAAGTGCCCAAAAAAATGGTGCAAGGAAATTTCTTGGGTTTTCTTGCACAATTTTCCGCCCCCCCCCCCCCCCCAGCAGGGTAATACCCCCTTTGCATACATTATGCGTGGTGCAGGCATAATGTGGTGCAAGGGTTTACAAAGTGGTGCAATTCATGCATTGTGCCACTTTGTAAATATGGCGTGGGGAAAATGCCACATTAGCGCCGCCTTAACGTAAAAAGAAAACAAAAAGCTACGGCGGTGCTAAGTTGGCGCTAGGGGCTCTTAAATCTACCCCTAAACCCAAAGGTAAACTTTTGACTGATGCCTCTCGCTTACTGTAGTCCGGCAGGGCTCCATAGGGTCTGGTGCAACCAGATGACCAGATTGGCACTTTTAGTTTCCATGCACTAGAAAACATTAATTCTTTAAAATTTAAAAACTCATGTCTCCGGTTCCTCTTATCTGATTTTAATAGTTTTGGTGTCATTTAAAAGATTAAAATATATAATCTATTTTTATAAATTGGTGTTGGATTTTTATTATGTTTTGTGTTTTACTTATTTACTGATTTGTGATTTTTAAATGTTTTGTACACCTTTCTCCTAAGTTAAGCCATTTCGCTTGTTGACAACCTACCAAGGGTTGAGTGGGGATTAATTTATTGAGACCACCCAGTGGGGGTTAGTGGCCTATTGCTAGGTGTAGGTACTTACCTGCCCTTGACAATAATCCACTTTGCAGCATATGTGGTGGGATCCAGTTCTTGTGTTTAATATCACACTTCAGTTTTAAGTAAAATAAGTTAAAAATCTGTTAAATTGACTTAGAGCAAAAGTAATTTTGATTTTTCAAGTTTGGATTACAATTTTTTCATTACTTTATTTTTAATTTTTCAAAAACATTTTCTGATCAATTGGTGCCAAAGTTTTAAGTGACACAAAACGTAAGGGAAACCATGGAGCTTGATCTTGCTAGTCTTCTCACACTCACTGCAGCTGCACTTAGGGTGTTGTGCAGAAAGAGGGGATTACCTGTTGCTAACAACCTTAGGAAGACTGTGACGATCAAGTCTCTTGAAGCCAGGGTAGTGTAGGTGGAGGCAGAGAAAGCTTAAGAGGCAGGAAGGGAGAGGGACGGTGTCCTCCCCAACATCCAGGAGAAAGAGGACGATTGCCTAACTGTGGTTCCAGCAGCTACGGCCCCATCCAGAGCTAGTGGAAGGGAAAGGTCCATAGCATCAGACCAAAAAGAAGCCAGTTGGACCTCAGAGAAAGGGAACTTGAGGCACAGGTAGACATCATAGCTTTGGAGGCAGAGAAGTTGGCACTAGAGAGGAAGAAGTGGACAAAGAAATGGTGTCAGTGACAGAGATGTTGAGGTGTTCATGGGAGGTGAGTTTTACCCAAGACTACCCAAGTTGGTTGTTCCTGCTTATGTAGAGGGGGATGACATAGACAAATGGTTGGAGGCCTTTGAAAGGGCTCTTCAGATGAGAAGGGTTAAGTCCCAATATTGGGGTTCACTCCTATGGGAGTTGGTCCCAATATCTGGGAGAGATAGGTTCCTGACCCTATGAGAGGAAGTAAATCCCTATACCAGTATGAAAAGGTATTTAACCAACAAGTTTGGTCCGACCCCAGAGCAGTATAGAGTGAAGTTCAGGGACATCCCGAGGTCAATACCCAGTCTTGGGTTGACTTTGTAGACACCTCACTAAAGGCACCAAAGGGCTGGATACAAGGTAACAAAGTAAATACTTAGGTAGGGTTTTACAATTTGATCATGAGGGAGCATATTCTGACCAATTGTATGCAAGTGAGGTTATGCCAACATCTAGTGTACTCTAAGCTGACCAAACACAGAGAGCTGGGGGAGGCAGCTGATGAGCGGCTGGGAACCAGGCTGGATGTCAAGTCCCAGGGTAGAGGCTCCAAGAGAGGGGATTCAGGTCCCAAAAACCTAAAGAGGGAGGTGGTAACCCCACAACAGAGACTCCTGCTGTACCCCAGAACCCTAAGAAGGGGAAAAGTAAATCCCACTCCCCCTCTGAAAGGCAGAGGCAGGAAGTCCCATGGTAAATAAGCTCTTGGACAACAAGGCCTGCTTTGACTGTCAGCAGACAGGCCACTTCAGAGGCGATGCAGCCTGTCCAAAGAAGGTGGTTAGCACTGGGCTGTCCAGTGTAGCCATAGAGGAGGACTCCTCAGATGATGAGGTCCTCATAGCAATTGGGTGAGAGACTGGTCCAGATGGTAAGCTGGTGGTCCCTCAGGGTGGGAGTAGGCACGTTCACCCCATTCAGGTGAATAGGATCCCTACCACTCACCGGAGAGACACATGTCCCAGTCACACTATAGTGAGTGACCAGTTGGTGTCCCCAGACATGTATGTCCTAGGGGAGACAAGGAGAGTCAGGATAGCCTCAGATGAGGTCACCAACAAACCTCTAGCCATAGTGCCCCTAAAAAGGAAGGGTATCCTTGGTTGGTTTAGGGTGGTGGTGGTCAGTGCTGACCTCCCCTTAGATTGGTATCCTGGGTAATGACCTCACAGAGGTAGGTTTTATCCCAGATGGGGTGGTCATCTAGGGCGCCCCCCCCAACCCAATTGTCTGGGGAACCAGTTCATACAGTTAGGACAAAGGGATCCCCAAGAAAAGGGAAAAAAGGGCAGGCTACTTTTAAAGAGAGAGCGTTCCAGTGAGCCTAAGGGCTTCTTCCCCATTAAGGGGAGCACAGAGTTAGCACTGGCAAGGCTTCACCTGACACCAAGGACGTCCTGAGTTGTCAGGCAGCTGTCCAGCTGCAGGGTGTTTCCCCTGCACTGACGGAAGGAAGAGTGGAAGAAGGGTGTCTGCCACAGGATTAGGTAGCCCCCACTCTAAACAGCAAGAGGGGTGCAAGTACCTCACAGTTGCCCCTAACACAGCTTACCCACATGTCAGTGGATAGCCTAGGGTGTGGTTCTGGGTTCTGACAGCTGTCAGTAGCCTCTGCTGGGGCCTGGCCTTCATAGAAGCATTGCACTTGACTTGGGAGGCAGACCTCAGTCCCAGAAGCAATGTAGGCCCCCTGACCCTGTTGGTCATGGTGGGGTTGCTCAAGTGTTGGGTGACCGCTTTGGGGAAGCTAGGTGATGCCCTAGCAAAGTTAGGCATAGGAGAGGTGGTCACCTCACTACCCAAGTTGGCAGAGAGGAGGAAGACCACCTCTAGAGGGAGGTTTCAGTTTAAAATAGGCCCTTTCACTCTTTGGATGGGTTTTATACCCACAGAGAGTGGCGATGACAGGAGGATGTAAGGCAGTGTAGTCCCTGCAATAGGACAGCCAGTTTTCCTCACTGTCTTCCTCGTCTGATAAACCAGGAAGACTCTCACAGGGTTGGGCTGAGTCTCCTAGGCGTGTTGACTGGGGGGACTTGTGTGAGAAAACAAGGGCTGATTGCAGAAGGTCCCTGATTTTTTGCCTCCATTTTTCTCTTTTTGCTGGTGTTTTATTGCCTTCAAGGGTGCCCTGGGCACTGCTATACAGTCCCAGGGCCTTTGCTCTGATTCAAATATTTATGCAAATTAGGATAGTTATAATTGGCAGTATCAACCTACCCATAAGTCCCCATTATATGGTAGGGCATTTAGGATTAGGGACCCAGCATAGGTACTGCATCCATAGGTGTACTGCTGAGGTGCCAGTGCCATTTTAAATGCAGGCCTGCCTTGCTAGCTGCTTTTAAATTAAAGTTACCTTCAAATTCTACTTTGGATTTAAAGTACTCCCAATGTCTTAAACTACCTTATTTTTACATATGCCACCCCTAGGGTGTGCCCTATGTGCCCCCACTGTACTTGCAGTGTAACTATAAGCAGGGGCCTTATAAAACAAAAATAGCCAAATAGATTTTTCCCTCATTTTAGTGAATAGGCTCCATAGGATAACATGGGGAGACTCAATTTGAATTAATAAAGTTTCCAAAGGAGCTAGATATGTGAAACTTGATATTAAACTTATTGGTATGATAAATTCGACAACTTGTCATTGTTGAATCTAAGATAACTGCTTCAGGGAAATAGTTTTAGAACTCTAACTGAAAGTTGCCAACTTCAGCTCTGTGGTGCCATTCTCTGATTCCCTAGCCTCTGGCAGCCTGGCCAGTCTGTGTTGATGAAGTGTGAAGTGGCCTGGGCTGAAGACAAAGGAAGTGCCTGGGGGAGGAGATCTGCCTCAGCAGATGGTGAAACAGGATGGAGAGAGAGCAGCTTAGGACGTCCCCCATTTCCTGCAAATCCAGAAAGCCAGGTCTCCCCCTGATTAGATTAGGAGAGGGCTGGAGAGGGGTGTGTTAAGGGAACTTAGCCACACCAGTGGGTGGACTCAGCCAGGTCTAACCTCCAAAATTCAGATTCCATCATTTTGGATTTTTAAAGAATATTGCTCCCTGGGATTAGATTTTTGCCACCCTTCCCAGGAAGTGGTCATCCAAGAGGGTGGTGGCCTGCCTGTGATTGGATAGTTGCCCCCCCCCCGGCTTTCTACCCCAGGAGCAAGGATAAATATGGGAGAGCTCCACCCACACCTCATCCCTACAAGGAACAACAACAGAAGAAGGACTGTGCTGCTGGACTTCATCTCCTCTATCTGGACACTGCATTATGAAGGACAGTACCAGCTACACACAGGGGCTTCACCACAAAAAGGATTTTGCCTGGCTTCAACTGGTTCTAGTAGGGACTCCTTCTTTGCTACAGGTGAAAATAGCTAACCAAAGTCCCATGCATCAAATTCTGAAGAAACTGACAAGCTGACCACTGTCCATTTTGGAGTTTGAGCCAGGTGTATTCTGGGGGTTGGAATCCTAACCCTCAAGGAGCAACTCAGAGCTTCTGGAACCTTGGGGTGAGCTTTGAACTCCTAAAGGACCTTCAAAGAACTTCTGGAAGAAGATCCAGAAGTTTAGAGATGATTGGAGAACTTTTGCTAAAAAGCTCAGTTAGAAATGGGGTCTCTGGTTGGCAGTCAGTTTGCATTCTGCCCAAGCAGAGACCCTCACTCTAATCATGGTAAGGGAATTTCACTCCTAAAACAATCCCTGCTTACCCCTTTGGTAGCTTGGCACCAGCAGTCAGGCTTATCTCAAAGGCAGTGTGTAAAGTATATGTGCCAACACACACAGTAATACAGTGAAAACACTACAAAATGGACACCACACCAGTTTCGAAAAATAGGCAATATATATCTAAATACAACAAGACCAAAGTAACAAAAATCCAACATACACAAGTCAAGATATGAATTTTTAAAGTAAAATGAGTCTTACTCCATAGAAAACAATGGAAACGTTGTTTTTACACAAAGTACCTGGTTTGTGTAAAAAATAAAACCGCTCCAGCAATTGTGAGTTGAAAAAGTCAGCAATGCGTCAATTCCTTACATGCAAGTGTGGCTGTGAATCGTTTCTTCTCTGGTTAGGTAGGCGATGCGTTGTTTTTATTTCCTGAAAGATTTTGATTCATCGATTTCCAGACAGGGCACATCGGATAAGTGCATGTTCACGATCACTTTCACGCCCAGCGGCGATGTGTGATAAATACAGTCGCACAGTGACGGAAAACCAAGCTGCATGGGGTTTGCATCATTTCAGTAGCCATAAGCAGGTGTTGTGTCGTTTCTCCAGCCAGGTGATGCTTTGAAATCAGCAGCAAGATGGGTGGCGCATCGATTTTCAGCCTGGTTGCAGGTGGTGCGTCTGAATTTTCCCCACACAGTTCCCTGTGCGTGGATTTCCATCCTTGTTCTACCAGATTCACCTTTCAAGAGCTCAAGGACTGGATAGGGCAACACTTGGCAGGGCAGGAGTCTCAGCAGAGAGTTCAAGTGCTGGCAGAGGAAGTATTTGATGGCCCTGAGACTTCACAAAAGGAGGCAAGCTCAGTCCAAGCCCCTGGAGATTCTTCACAAGCAGGAGTATACCAAAAAGTCCAGTTTTTGCCCCCTTCTAGAGGCAGAAGCAGCTAATGCAGGATAGCCCAACAAAGCACAGTCACAGGCAGGGGCAGTACTTCTCCTCAGCTCTTCAGCTCCTGCTCCTTGGCAGAGGTTCATCTTGGTTCCAGAAACAAATCTAACAATCTGGGGTTTTGGGTCTACTACTTATACCCGTTTCTGCCTTTGAAGTAGGCAAACTTCAAAGGAAAGTCTCTTTTGTTCACAAGATCCTGCCTTGCCCTGGCCTGGCCCCAGACACACACTAGGGGGTTGGAGACTGCATTGTGTGAGGGCAGGCACAGTCCATTCAAGTGTAAGTGACCACTCCCCCCCAATCTAGCCCATGTGGCTTATCAGGATATGAAGGCTACACCCCAGCTCCCTTTGTGTCACTGTCTAGAAGGGATTCACAAACAGCCCAACTGTCACTCTGACCCAGACAGGAAATACATAAGCAGGCAGAGTCACAGAACACTTTTAGCAGGAAAATGGTTGAAAAGCGGCATTTTCAAACTGACAATTTAAAAAACAACTTTACCATAAGATGTATTTTTAAATTGTGAGTTCAGAGACCCCAAGCTCTATCTGCTCTCAAGGGGAAACTGCACTTTACGGATATTTAAAGGCAGCCCCCATATTAACTTATGAGAGAGATAGGTCTTGCAACCATGAAAACCGAATTTGGTAGTATTTCACTGTTAGGACATGTAAAACACACCAGTACATGTCTCACCTTTAACATACACTGAACCCTGCCCATGGGGCCTACCTTAGGGGTGCCTTACATGTATTAAAAGGGAAGTTTCGAGGCTGGCAAATTGGTACACTTGCAAGGTAGAATTAGCAGGTTAAAACTGCACACACAGACGTTGAAGTGGCAGATCTGAGCCATGTTTACAGGGCAACTCATGTGGGTGGCACAACCAGTGCTTCAGGCCCATTAGTAGCATTTGATTTACAGGCCCTGGGCACCTCCAGTGCACTTTACTAGGGACTTACTAGTAAATCAAGTATGCCAATCATGGAAAATAAAATTACACATTCAATATACACAGGGAGCACTTACACTTTAACACTGGTCAGCAGTGCTAAAGTGCCCAGAGTACCAAAAGCAGAAAAAACAGAGTCTGGTACACAGTCAAAACATGGGAATCAGAGGCAAAGAAGACAGGGGAGTCCACACCAAGGATGCCTGGTCTAACTAGCTCCTAAAGAAACCGACCTGCCATGGTGAGTCAAGCCAGCTTACCTCAACCCCGACCCGGCTGACTTGCAGGTTCATCACGCAAAAAAAAGGTCTGGAGCCCCGGACTTACATGATTTCACTGGGGCCTCCTGGAAAGGTAATCCAATGACCTTGCTGTGAAGGGTCAACCGCCGTTGGAAGGAAAAAGCTCCAAACTTCCCACACAATGTATCGGGGGAGGGCTCCAGGGACGCTGGATTCAAATTCCACTTTGGCCCAGACCAAAAGTTCCACCATGAAAAATAATTTAAGTCCGAAGTTAGAATTCTTCACAGAGGCCTTCTGTGACGCATATCCGAAGATGGCTCCAGGGAGGTCAGATCGGATTGGTAAATTTGACCTGCTGAAGAAATAAATATATTTCTCCCCATTGTGTTACTCCTTTGCCATCCCTGAGGTTGCATAGGACTATGAGGCATTCCCAGACTTGTCAATATGGCAATATGTCAGATTCCTTCGGGTTCCATGGGAGTTGTGTGGGAACACCCTAAGCAACACCCATGGAACTTCCCCTTTCATGTAGCATTATGAATGAAAGAGGTCCATATTTGCAAGGCCATGAAAAGTCATGTAAGGTGGCTTTGCACAGCCTTGTAAATATAGGCTGGCACACTGTGCCACTGGAGTGTCAAAAACAATTATGCTCCGGTGGCATAGTGTGCTGCTCGGGCCTTGTAAATAAGGCCCTATATTATTTAGTACCTGAACTTGGACCTCTTTCTTAAATACAGCTGAAGACACCAGTCTCTTTGTGCTCCAAATTAGGTCACATATACTGAGTACAACTCTAATAGACTTCCTTCTTCTCCAAAGCGCCAAGGGCAATTTGAGGTATCTGTGGTTCTGCACACAAATACAACACATCATTCCTTCAATCATGTAATAAGAATGGTAACTATTGGTCGAGCCTTGGCCCTTTTTTTCTCCTTCTCCCATACAATCTCACAAGATTCTTGTGGGGTTGTAAAACATCTCATGGCAGGCCCAGTACTTTTCCATGCAGGTCTTGTGAAATGCCTACAATAACGAACATACCCCGCACATCAAGCTTCACTTCTTGAAACTTTCATGCTACTTTCACAGGACTCTCACAAGATTCCAGCACAATTGTAGCCATTTGGGATTGATCATACTAGGGTGTGAAGAGTGACTAACCTCTCCTTTCATAGTGCTCTCTTGAATTACAAGTACAGATAATAGTTTTTAGGAAAGTACTGCCAACTCCTGTCACAACCCTCTCTCAGGTGGTATGTGTGTATAGTATAGTGTGTGAATGGACTGACATTTCCTTTCAGACCTTTGTCTCAATGATGGGTGTGCATTGTAGAGTTTGTGCATGGACTGGCCTCACCTTTCAGACCTCTATCTCAGATGACAGGTGTGCATAGTAGTGTGTACAGAGTAACACAAGTCTTGTTTCAGACCTTTCAGATGACCGGTATGTGTATTGAGGTATGTGCTCAGACTGGCCTCTCCTTTGAGACAGACCTCTCTCTCAGTTGATGGATGTACATAGTAGAGTGTGTGAATGGACTGGTCTTTGTTTTCAGACCTCTTTCTCAGATGACAGGTGTGCTAGTAGTGTGTGGGAAATGACAGGCCTCTTCTTTCAGACCTTGATGATAGGTGTGCATAGTGAGGTGTGTGCATAGACTAGCCTCTCCTTTTAGGCCTCACTCTCAAATGATGGGTGTGAATAGGAGTGTGTGGGGAGGGACTAGCCTCTCCTTTGAAACCTCTCTCTCAGATAGTGAGTGTGCATAGTCCAGTGTATGAATGTACTGGCCCTTCGTTTGAGATCTCTCTCTCAGATGACAGGTGTGCGTAGTAAGGTGCATGGATGGACTGGCCTCTCCTTTCAGACTTCTTCTCTCTCAGATGACAAGATGTGCAAAACAGTATGTGGGGAGGGACTGCCCTCACCTATATGTCCTCTCTCTCAGATAACCGTTGTGCTTAATAGAGTGTGTCAATGGACTGGCCTTTCCTTTCAGACAAATGAATGGCGTGCATACTACTGTGTGGGGAATGACAGGACTCTCATTTCAGACCCCTCTCTCACATGACAGGTGTGCATAATAGAGTGCATGAATAGATTGACCTCTCCTTTCAGATACTTCAGATGATGGATGTGTGTAGCAGTGTGTGGGCCTGTACTGCCCTCTCCTGCCAGACCTCTCTCTCAGAGACAGCGTTATGTAATAGGATGTGTGCATGGACTGGTCTCTACTTTCAGAACTTTCTCCCAGATGACAGGTGTGCATAGTAGTTTATGGGGTAGGTTTTAGCCCTCTTTATAAGAAGATGAATGTTTGTAAGAGGATGTGTGCATGAACTAGCCTTTCAGTCCTCTCTGTCAGATGATGTGTATGTGATTTGGGGTGTGGCTGAACTGGCCTCTCCTTTCAGACCTCTCTCTCTCAGATGACAGGTATGCGTACTGCTCTGTGAGGACGGCCTCTCCTTTGAGATCTCTCTCTCAGGTGACACGTGTGCATAGCAGCATATGTGAATGGTCTAGTGTTTCCTTTCAGACCTCTGTCTCAGGTGACAAATGCGCATAGTATATGTGAGGAATGACAGGAATGCAGCACACATAGAAAGAGGAAGAATGAGGAGAAATAAAGTTATTTCTCCTCATTACACCTTCCCTGGGGAGGCGAAAGTTTTTGATGCATTCCCAGATTTGGTAATCCTTGTGAATCTGGGCATGAGAACATCCACAGCAACGCCCATGGAATGCCTCTTTGATGCAGAGTAAGGATACCCAGCTACCTGTGCTCTGTTGCCTTATTCCAGATCTACAAGGCCATGAAAAGGCACACAAAGTGGCTTTGCATGGTCTTGTAGATATGGGTCTGCTGCCTGCTTCACAGGTTCATCACAAAAAGTGAAGCGGCATAAGCCGCTTGAATATATGCCCCCTCCTATCTAAATATCAGGAACACCATGCATCACCATTCTGCTGCACACTTATATAGCTATTTTACTTAATTTCCACAACCCCTCCATTGGAGATGTCACCAGTGATGTCATTGACATATCATGAGTGATGTAATATGTAAGATCATAAGCAGTGTTATGCTGGGCAAACTTTATAGTTAGCTCAGGTAACTATGACTGCTGAATTTCACTGGTTTTGAACAAGACAAATGTGAGCCTAACTATAACATCCCTGTAACCTTTATTTTTCAGTGAATTTTTAAGGTTTATTCAATTTTATTTCCTAACTGTAACCACTTAATTTTGACAATGAGTGTGTGAGTGAGTGTTTCAGTAGGTCTGTGAGTTGGTATGAGAGTGTCTGAGTCGGTCTGTTATTGGGTGGTGAGTGTCAGAAGAGGTCTGAGTGGGTGCCTGAGTGGGAATGTGAGTGGGTGGATAGGTGGGTCTGTGAGTGAGTCTCTGAGTAGGTTTGTGAGTGGGTGTTTGAGCCTGTGCGTGGGTCTGTGAGTTGGTCTCTGAGTGGGTTGTGAGTGCACGAGTCTCTGAGTGGCTCTGTGAGTAGGTACCTGAGTCTCTCAGAGGGTCTGTGAGTGGTTGTATGAGTCTCTGAGTGGGTCTGTGAGTGGGTGCATGAGTGTCTGAGTAGGTCTCTGAGTGAGTTCATGAGTTTCTGAGTGTGTCTGTGAGTGAGTTCATGAGTATCTGAGTTGGTCCGTGAGTTGGTATGTGAGCCTGAGAGGGTCTGTTAGTAGGTGCATGAATTTCTGAGAGGGTCAGTGAGGAGGTATGTAAATGTCTGAGTGGGTCTGTGAGTAGGTGCATGAATTCCTGTGAGGGTCTGTGAGTGGGTGTGTAAATGTCTAAGTGCATCTGTGAGTGGGTGTGTGAGAGTCTGTGTGGTTGTGTCAATACCTGTGTGTGTGTGTCATGGCAACAAAGGAACCTTTTTTTGTCAAGAAAGAGTCCACAGTATTGCAGAAAATAACTACCCAAGTGGAGTTCTTTCTGTCTCCTTGAGTAAATGTTCAGTACGTATTCTACATTACAGCTGCGTAACGGAGCACAAGGAAATGTCACTAGTGACCTTGTGTGTGTTTTGGCAATATGATTGTTCCTAGTGTGTCTTTATCCAGATATATGAGATAACATGACTCCACCTATACAGAGGCCAATGAGACTATGAATACATAGATCACCACCAAACCAGGGTCCCTATTCTTATCTATGTGATGTAAGCGTTTATTTGTTTTGTGGAGATGTCATCATATTCCTCAGATTTAAGAATGCACCACCAAAATTGGTCCTAAATGCACAGGGGGAGCCTTTGGTAAGATGTCCATCATCCTGATAAAAGTGGGAAGACCTTTGCATATTACTAAGGTGGACAGGGCAGGGCCAAGTGGGCAGAGCTTCCAGGTGATTTGCACGTTTGCATACTCATAGCAATTTAAAGGGAGAACAATCGACTCTGCTCTCACCAGGAGACGACAAGAAAGAACCAACTCATCACAGTCACATACCGATTGTGCTCCTATAGATCAAGGATTCATTCACCTCTGTGAATGCTTATCAATATGGTATAGCTGAGTAAGCACACTTGCTTTGCCTTTGCCAAGCCCAGGAGTTAGGATCATTTGTCCTTTCCAGAAGTGGAGCTTCAAATTGGGCACCTGCTATGTTTATATTTGTAAGTGCTTCCTGGTGAGGTTTAAGATCTGTGAAATGAGCATAATGGCCAGTATGGTCCTGGGAATCCATCCCCCAGGGCCTGGCCACATGTTAATGAGGGAGGGTTCCACACAGAACCTGGCCTTCATTATATAGAAGAGCCTCCCTGGGCCGATCTTGGCCCCTAGAATCCCATTTCCCAGGGTTCAGCCTTCATTGAATAGAGGAGGGGGGTTGCGTGGCCCCCTTCCCTGGGACGATTTTGTCCCTGGAGACCCCATCCCACAGGACCTGGCCATGTCTCCTGGGTGGCCCTCAGGGCATCCAGTCAGCAGTGTTGGGGACCACAAGGGAGCCTTAATGACCCCTGTGGTACCAGCCAGATTCCTGCCTCCTTCAGGAGCTGGCATTGCTCTCACACACAGGAAGCTACTAAACATGCAGCTCCCTGTATGTGAGAGCAATCATTTTGTCTGTTTCCCCACCTACAAAGGTGTGGGCAGGTAAACAGATGAAAACTCTTCCTGGGAGTGGAGTGAGTGTTTGCTCTGACTTGAAAGGAGCTGTCAAAGTTGCTGCCAAGTCAAAGCAAACAGCTATGTCCTGAGAGTGGGCACCACAGGACCTAGAAGGAGCCGGCCCTGTGGAGTGGTGGACACCCGGACCATTAATGGCACCAGGAGGGGTGCCCTGCAGCCCCCCTCACTAATGTTAATCGTAGCTGCAGAGAGGTGGTGGTCGGGGGGATCTGCGTGGCCCACCTATTCATTTAATTTATAGCCCTGGGAAAGTGGTGGTCCCTGGGTCTCGAGGGGGTCTGAGTAGTCCCCCCTATTCATTTCATTTAAAGCCCCAGGGAGGTGCTGTTCCCCCGGGCCTGGTGGGGTCCATGCAGCACCCCACCATATTCTATCAAGGTCCTGGGGAGGTGGTGGTCCAAGGGGCATAAAAATGCCATGTGCTCACCCCCTTTAATTTAATAAAGGTGAAATTGCGCCCGGGACCGGGTCCACCCGGGGACTTAACCAAAAACAAGCGTGGTAGACAGTGTTTGTTCTTTTTTCATTTTTGCCACAAATTCACACCCCTTGTTTTTTTTTTTTTTAAATGCCTTTTTGCCCTGCCAGGTACCTCTGTGACCCCAAGAACAAGGGTTGGGGGTCAGGGCATTCCTATCCTACCTCCTTGTTTTTTTACCCTTTTTTTGTGGGACTCTGCTGAAGCCGAATCCTAAGATGGCTGCCAACACATCCTGGTTGAAGTGTTGGCAGCTAATTCGTCAGGAAGGATCCACCGCCCTAGATATAAAAATTTGGATTGACTTAAATTTTTCAACAACTACTGAACACATTTACACAAAATAACCCCAAATGTACAATCTGTGGAACAAAATCTAGCTTTTTGCCAAATTTGGTGTAATTCCGTCCAGCGGTTCAGGCTTTGGTCGTTTTCAAAAGTTCTTTGGGAATTAAAATGGGACATGCACTTTTTTGATCCCCGCTTTTTCTCAGCTCACACTTGACGGATCACCCTAAAACCTTCCATGCACAACAAGAATTAAAGGCACACTTTTTTTTGTAAAATTTCATGAAGATCCTTCAAATGGTACTTAAGATATAGGCAAGTCAAAAAACATTTTTCCTGTGGAAACACGGTCATAACTATAACTAGGGCCGGTGTGAATCACTGGTGTGAGGACCTGTGTATGTACTTGAAGAAATCCTGTGTCCCCCGTCTGGGATGCAGGAAAGAAAAACACTCTCCAGGATCGTGTTCCCAGTAAGAAGTTTATTGTTGTTGGCCATCAAATTCAATTAATCAACCACTACTAATAACTAATAATACCACACATATGACTCGAGAAAGAATAACTGATTAAAGAAATACACCTAGGAATGTATACTAGATATACATAACATGGAACTGGTACTATCACAGAACTTCACAAATTATAGAAGGAAGTATATGGTTAAAGCTAACCAGTTACTAATATGTAACATTAAAGAAATATCCACAAATGTGAATATAAACTGGACAGGCACCTTTGTACCATTTAACAAATTTCAGAGCCCAATTCAAGAGCATACAAGAAAATCAGGTAGTCACTCAAGATGTACAAACATTTCTTGATCCTCATTAAGACCATCTGGAGATTTACTGCCCAGGAGAATGATGTATTCTGACTCAAGGATCCTCAGCTTCTTCTCCCTGTCACCACCCCATGGGGTCAAGGCCCCCCTATCAATGCCAAAAAAAGATACCTTGTCAGCATCTCGATTATGGAATTTGCTAAAATTTTTGCAGTGGAATATGTAAAATCTGCAATCTGGATTGCTCTCAAGTGCTCCAACACTCTGCCACGTATTGGAAACCACATGGACACTGCAAGACATACATGCAGTAATCACTACTGCAAGTGATAAACCTCTTGATGCTATCCATCTTCCTTGTTGGGAGGTAGTAGCTTTTCTTATTCTTACTGCTCTTGCATGCCTTGCAGTGTGAGCAGTTGTGAAATCCTCTTTGCTCACTCAACCATCCCGTTTGTTTATTCTTTGACAAGGAGCTCCTCACCAGCATATCTTGCAAAGACCTAGATTTACAATATGTCATCAATGGATAGGGAGTGTAACCTTGTTTCCTATGACAGAGTCATTATTGACCAAATGCCAGTGCTTATTAAGTACTCATCGAATGGTTGGAGACTCAATGTTGTACTGTATGTGATGATCATTCTCACATTGCCTTATCTGATTCTTAACCAGTAGGTGCTCTCTACTGAGCTTTATCACTTTCATACAAGCTGTTCTAAGTATGTTGGGTAAATGTCTACTGATCTTAAATATACCCATCATCCTCTGTTTCTCCTCCCCAAATGCCTGTGGTGAACTGCAGATCCGTTTGTCTCTGATAAACTCACCAAATAATAATGCTCCCTTTCAGTTTCTTAAAATGGTGACACTGAGCATGTGAAATACTATAACCCAAGGTTTCTCTCCTGTGTAAGCTGGTCTATTTTCAATCCTTACCACCACATCTAAGAAATCCATTTCAGTTTGATGTGATTCAATCAAAACAAACCCCATTCAGGGTTAGAGTGACTCCTAAATTATGCAAAATCAGAAAACCAGAAGAGAGAACTGTGAGTAGTTCCCAAGTTAAGGCAGCAAGGTTCTTGAGCATACGATTAGCACAGTGCCATCCATGCTTTGCTACAACAGGACAAGGGCCATCATTACAACCCTGGTGGTAAATCCCACTTACCGCCGTGCAGAGGACCGTCTACACACCGCTACGGCGGCGGAATTCCGCTAGAGCTATTACGACTCACAGCTCAGAATCTGTCATATGCCAGACACCCACACAAGACCGCCACATCAAAGGTCAGTGATAAACTGGTGATAACAAAACCAACACCGTCACGCTGACAGGAATACTCCTGCACTATCACGAATCCACCGGGTGGTCTGTCAACGGCAGTATTCCATTGGCGGTACACACCGCCGCACTCAAAATACACACACATTTACACAACAAAACCACATTGGACAATTCAAAATACAAACACCGGATACACAAACACACACCACACCCACACACCCAATCCAATATAAAACACACACACACACACATCACCCACAAACCCTTACTACCAGAATTCTGATACCATGCCAGAGAGAGACACCACCAGAAACAACACCAGCATCCACAGACACTCAACATCATCACTCACACAACATCCACACACCTCAAACAACACACAACAACACATCCCCTCACACATCACAACAAACACCACCTCACACATCACCCACACCACATCATAGCACCTCAACGACACCCCAGGTTCTCTGAGGAGGAGCTCAGGGTCATGGTGGAGGAAATTGTCCAGGTAGAGTCACAGCTATTCGGATCACAGATGCAGCACACCTCCATTGCTAGGAAGATGGAGCTATGGTGCAGAATCGTCAACAGGGTCAATGCAGTGGGACAGCATCCAAGAACTAGGGATGACCTCCGGAAGAGGTGGAACGACCTACGGGGGAAGGTGCGTTCCGTGGTCTCCAGACACCAGATTGCTGTACAGAGGACTGGCAGTGGACCCCCACCTACTCCCCCACAACTAACAACATGGGAGGAGCAAGTCTTGGCAATACTGCATCCTGAGGGCCTCGCAGGAGTAGGAGGAGGACTGGACTCTATTAAGGCAAATCTTTACTACCTTATCCCTCCCACCCCACCTACATGCCATCACATACTCCCACCCTTACCCTCACACCCATCACCCCAACAACCCACAGATACCCCACCAACACAACCCACACATCCCAAAACCAAGCCCTGCAAGTAACACCTATGCACCATCACCCAATTATGTCCACTACAGATAACCACACAGACCCCAAACCAATTATCACACAAGGACCTAGACAAGAATGCGAGCACTGGAGTACAGGGTCACTCACCCATTGCACACGATGGCCCACACAGGTGCAATAATCATGCCTTTACATCCCTGCAGGACCCCTATCCCATGTCACCGGACAGGAGGTACCAGACATATCCAGTCCCCCCACAGAAGAGACCCACAGTGATGACAGCAGCTCTGCACAACTGGATCAAGATGACTAGCCCGGCCCATCAGGGACCTCGGGACAGTCGGTTCCCCTGACACTGGCACAAGCCACCACAGAGCCTCCCCCCTCAGGAAACACCAGTACAGCACCCACCCAGCGGGCCCATCCCTCTGTCCCCAGGACACGTCAATCAGCAGTGTGTCCACCACTACAGGGAACCCAGGCAAATCCATCAACCCAAGACAATCAGGGACCTGGGAGCAGTGGCAGTGGGCACACTGTTCAGGGGACAGAGGAACAGGAAAACAGGGGAACTGGGAGGACTGCTGTGCGACAGAGGGAGGACAGGCCCAGGGAACCCACTCTCCACAATGCCCTCTCCAACATCATGGGAGCGTACCATCATTCCCAGGAGACGATGGCGATGGTACTTGCCAAGTTTCAGGAGACCCAGTGGCTGCAGGAGGAACACTGTCTGGGGATCAGGGAGGAACCTAAGTCCGTTAAGACCACCCTGGTCACCATTGTAGGGGTGCTGCAAGACCTTGTCAACACCAGGAGGGACTCTGTGGCACAACAAGGGGCCCCTGACACTAGCCTGGATGATAAACAGCCCTCCACCTTCACCGGCGCTAGTGGACAGGAGGCACCGCCACAGGAACACGACACCAGCACCCCACCCCCTGACGATGGAGAGCCACCCCGCGAACGGTCCCTGAAATCCAGAAACAAGACAGAGAACATTGCCAAGACCCCTGCCAGGAAATGAGACCCTCCTAAATGTCATCCTTCTGTCCCACTTTGTCACCCTGTCCATCCATTAACTGCCCTTGCTCCACTTCCTAAGCCCCTTTGGACAAAGCACCTGTGAAACAAATAGCCTGGATTCTGCCATGGACATTCCTCCACCATCACCCCTGCCCATTTTACAACCCCCTCCACTTATTTGCACAGAAATAAACACACTTCAGTCGCAAAACAATCTGGAGTCAGTCTGTGCTTTCACAAATGTGTAATTGCAATAACTATGGAATATAGCAATGTCAATTTAATTGTTCACTTGCCAATGAAACACAGCTGTAGGGCTGGAGGAAACATAGCAGAGGGCACAAAGTGGGACCAACATCTGTTAAATGGAAAGGCAAAGTGACAAGTCAGAGTCCATACACTGAGTGGAAATGACAGACTTATGCTAGCTCCAACAATAGTATGAGATGTGTGAGGCAGTGACATCTTCTTACCTGTGTCTCACTGGAAGTATTGCTGGATAATGTTGTTTCTGATGTCGATATCCTCTTCTTCTGCCTCCTCTTCTTCACTGTCTACAGGCTCCACAGCTGCCACAAGACCACCAGCTGGACCATCCTCCTGCAGAAAAGGCACCTGCCGTCGCAAAGCCAGGTTGCGCAGCACACAGCAGGCCACGATGATCTGGCACACCTTCTTTGGACCACCTGTCATGTGGAGGCACCGGAACATGGCCTTCAGGAGGCTGAAGGTCCATTCAATCACCCTCCTAGTTCTCCCATGAGCTCAATTGTAACATTCCTCTGCCCTTGTCCTGGGATTTCTCAATGGGGTCAGTAGCCATGACAGGTTTAGGTAACCAGAGTCACCTGCAAATGTCGAGGGACAACTGTTAGAAACACACTAACCCCTAGGGACAACCCCAGACCCAGACAACTATTCACACTGTATAGGGTCCTTGTCCTCATCTATTAACTACACACGGTGCCTCTGGAGTTGCCCAATCACATAAGGGATGCTGTTATTCCTCAGAATGTAAGCGTCATGCACTGAGCCAGGAAATTTGGCATTCACATGGGAGATGTACTGGTCGGCCAAACACACCATCTGCACATTCATTGAATGGTAGCTCTTCCGGTTTCTGTACACCTGTTCACTCCTGGGGGGGGTACCAAGGCCACATGTTTCCCATCAATGGCACCTATGATGTTGGAGATATGTCCCAGGGCATAGATGTCACCTTTCACTGTGGGCAAATCCCCCACCTGAGGGAACACAATGTAGCTGCGCATGTGTTTCAGCAGGGCAGACAACACACTGGACAACACGTTAGAGAACATTGGCTGGGACATCCCTGATGCAATGGCCACTGTTGTTTGAAAGGAACCACTTGCCAGGAAATGGAGTACTGACAGGACCTGCACTAGAGGGGGGATTCCTGTGGGATGGTGGATAGCTGACATCAGGTCTGGCTCCAACTGGGCACACAGTTCATGGATTGTTGCACGATCAAGTCTGTAGGTGACTATTACGTGTCTCTCTTCCATTCCAGGTCCACCAGCGGTCTTTACACCAGAGGCAGCCGCAATCTCATCACCTGCCCCAGCGGACGTGCCCTATGGACGAGAACAGCGAGCAGAGAGTCAATCAACACTGAGGTATCAGAAAATGTCATTTGCACACATTTATTAATCCGCAATGTGCCTCTTACTGTGTGTATGCAAGGCCTATATTGGTGTGACGCAGTTAAAATTAGTGCCATGTGGCGCCCTGAAATGGCAGCTGCCTGACCTGTAAGGTGGGACAAGGGGATATGAGGTAACTGCGCTGGCGTTGTACACCATCACGGTAGGCGGTTGAAGACCGCAGCGCAATCCTGCATTGGTTACATTGGACCCTATGGGTCCCAGGAGCAAATGACGATGTATGCCGGTGGTGACAGTACGCACCGCCGTGGACGTGACCGCCATTTTCTGTCTGTTCCCTCACTTGATACCTGACCTTCAACAGGAGAGGACCTACACTGCAAGTGCTGCTGTGACTTCAGTCTGGAAGCGACGATGGCTCATGTGTCTGGGGAAAGGGCCACTGCCTTCACTTCGGAGGAGTTAGAGAAACTAGTGGATGGGGTCCTCCCCCAGTACACACAACTGTACGGTCCTCCAGAAACACAGGTGAGTACACTGTGAGAGTGCTGCATGGGCAATGCCTGTTTGGAGTGGTGTGGATGGAAGAAAAATGGGGGGGGGGACTGAGGCCTGCATGTGTGGACGGTGAGTGTATGTGCGTCAGGGCAAGGGTGGGAACGTGGGCCAAAGAGGATGACGGTCCGGACGGGTAAAAAGTTTCCTTTTCCTGTGTACTATTTCTCTAGGTCAGCGCCCACCAGAAGAAGGATATTTGGCGTGCCATCGCCAAGGACGTCCAGACCCTGGGAGTCCACCACAGACGGAGCACCCACTGCTGGAAAGATAGGAGGACATTTGCCCCTGGAGCAAGAAGATGGCGGAGGCCCAGCTGGGGATGACCTCCCAGCGTGGGAGGGGTGCCCGTCCATCATGATCCCCCTGATGTTCTGAATCCTGGTGGTGGCGTATCCGGAGTTGGATGGGCACTTGAGGGCATCACAGCAGCCACAAGGGGGTGAGTACACTATCATTATGCTGACTTTACGCACATTACAAGGTGTCTGGGTGGGGGAGGTGGGCAGTGGGTTCCCCTAGGCCAGGGCGAGCTTTGTAGGCAAGGTCCCTTGTGAGGCAGGCTCTGTGGCACCCCAGCCCCACCAGTGGTTAGTGCCATCTACACATAGTCAGGCTCCTGTGACTTCCAGGTGTGCAGCAATCAGGCTTAGGCCTTGCACCCCATGGGCATGTGATAAATCTAGGAACTATAAGTGCACAGCGTAGTGCAGAGGGCTGCTGTGTCTGTTGTGTCCGCCAACGGTAGTGGTGTTGCATACACTGAACAGGTCTTTCTTCTGTCCCCCCCTTTTATTTGTTGCCCTGTTCTTGTGTGCAATAGCATCATCAGGCGGAGGAGCAGTGGCACCGGAGCAGGAGGGAGCTGCATCCCACTTGACCCTGGAGGGCGAAACAACGGAGTCTGAAGCCACCAGTGGGATGGAGGGCGAGGGGAGCTCCATGGCAGGGACAGGAGCAGACAGCAGTGACAGCGACTCCTCCTCTGATGGGAGCTCCCTTGCGGTGGCGGGCCCCTCTGTGCCCCCGCATTAACAGGTACAACCGCCACCCCCCCACCAGCACCGCCCTCCCAGCAGCCTCTCAGCAGCCCCTCGCCCAGGAGGGTGGGCATCTCCTCTGCCCCAGGCACCTCCGGCCCTGCCCCAATCAGCCCTGCTGCCCTCAGTGAAGTGCTATTGACCTCCTGAGATCCCTCACTGTTGGGCAGTCTACCATTCTGAATGCCATCCAGGGTGTTGAGGCATTTGCAACAAACAAATGCATACCTGGAGGGCATTCATTCTGGGCAGGCAGCCCAACAGAGAAGATTTCAGGCTCTGGCCTCAGCACTGATGACAGCCATTGTCCCTGTGTCCAGCCTCCCCCCTCCAACTTCCTCCACCCAGACCCAAACCCCTGTACCTCAGCCTATCCCAAGCACGCCATCAGACCAGCATGCACACACCTCAACCCATAGGGTGGCTCAGGCAAACATAAGCACCACACATCCCACAGGCACTCACACAAGCATCATACCCATGCAGATGTACCAACATCCACTGCCTCCACTGTGTCCCCCTCCTCCACGTCTCCCTCCTCCCTCCTAGTCTCGTCTCCACTCACACCTGCATGCACTACATCCTCAGCCACTACCTCCATCACCAGCACGCCCATCACCACACACTGCTCACATGCACTCACCACCCCCGCTACCATTCACACATCCCCAGTGTCCTCTCTCAGTGTGTCTGTGAGCCCTCCTCCCAAAGTACAGAAACGCAGGCACACTCACCCAACAGCCATCCACCTCACAACAGCCTCCAGCCCATGCACCTTCACCCAAATTCAGCAGACGTAAGTAAACCTCCTACAACCACTACCTCTACTTCCACTCCCAAACACCCTCCATCTACCTGTCCCAGTGTGTCTAAAAAACTTTTCCTGGCTAATATTGACCTCTTCCCTACACCTCCCCCTCGTCCTTCCCCTAGGGCCAGGCTTTCCAGGTCCCAGCCCAGCACCTCAGCCACCACATCCCCAGGCACAGTGGTGCTAGCATCGGTGGGGTCATGGAGTGCGCCAACCATCAGGGCTGCCAGTGTGCCACGGAGCGAGGGCAAGGACATTCCGCCACCTGCCAAGGTGAAAAAGGTGTCCACATCCCGGAGGGAGAAGCCGGAAACACCTGCCACCAAGGGGTCAGGGAAAATGAAAGGGGATAGTTGCAAGACAGCTGCGCCACCATCAAAGGTGGGGAAGGGCCAGAAACTGAAGGGCAGGTCAGGAGAGGGCATGGTGGCACCAACTGAGGGACCAGTGTCACACCTTCTGTCCACGTCGACGCCAACCTGTACGGCGGAGAAGACTGCCACCTGAACTGCCACCTGCACCGCAACGGAGCCCGCTGCCAGCACCGCTGCCACAGAGCCCAACGGCAGCACCGCTGCCTCAGAGCCCGCCGCCAGCACCGCTGCCACAGACCCCTCAGCCAGCACAGCCACCACAGACTCTGCCGCAAGCACTGCCGCCACAGAGCCCGCTGCAAGCACCGCCGCCACAGAGACCGCCGCCAGTACCGCGGCCACAGAGCCCGCAGCCAGCACCGCAGCCACAGAGCCCGCAGCCAGCAACGCCGCCACAGAGCCCGCCGCAAGCACTGCTGCCACAGAGCCCGCCGCAAGCACCGCTGCGACTGACACCTCTGCAAGCACCGCAAGCAGCCCTGCGACATCATGAGCCAGTGGCACCACTGTAGACATGGCTGCCATCCCCAGTGGTCAGTTGTCCTGGCCTGGTTTTGAGTTCCAGGAGCCTGGGCAGCTTCCATGAAGCATCACTGTCATCAGAGTTGTCACCTGCATATGGAATGCGAAGCCGCAGCAGTGTACGGTATGTCTCTGCCTCCATGGCGTATCAACCTACCTGTACCTCGGCAATTTCGTGGCACACACACCCAGGCGAGTGTATTGTTGCGACCACAATGCACGTGGAGCACTCTGGGCACAAAGCTTCCTCCAGAACCAGTGGAGTATCACATCCACTACCTCAGTCCTTGGTAGGATGAAGCATACTGGGCACAGAGCCCCCTCCAGAACCAGTGGAGATTCACATACACTACCTCAGTCCTTGGCAGGATGAAGCACTCGGGGCACAAAGCCCCCTCCAGAACCAGTGGACTATCACATCCACTACCTCAGTCCTTGGCAGGATGAAGCAGTCTTGGCACAATGCCCCCTCCTGAACCAGTGGAGAAAGGCATCCACTACCTCAGCCCTTGGCAGGATGAAGCACTCTGGGCACAAAGCCCGCTCCAGAACCAGTGGAGACTGTTATCCACTTGAGAGACTGTGGCTTTGCACTCCCCAGGATGCAGCAGTGGGCAAACCACCCACTGGAGAGACTTGAGAGACTGTGGCTTTGCACTCCCAAGAATAAAGCAGTGGGCAAACCACCCACTGGAGAGACTTGAGAGACTGTGGCTTTGCACTCCCCAAGATAAAGCAGTGGGCAAACCACCCACTGGAGAGACTTGAGAGACTGTGGCTTTGCACTCCCCAGGATGCAGTAGTGGGCAAAACACCCACTGGAGAAACTTGAGAGACTGTGGCTTTGCACTCCCCAGGATAAAGCAGTGGGCAAACCACCCACTGGAGAGACTTGAGAGACTGTGGCTTTGCACTCCCCAGGACACATCAATGGGCATGGAGCTCCCTTGTGGAGCAGTGGTGTTGTGCGTTCATCAGGCTGAGGTGCTCCCCCTGCCCCTGAGGTGCCTGTATATTTTCTATTTGATGCCCCTCCAGTGTTCTCTCCGTTTGGAGTCAGGTATCTAGTGTGGGCCTCGCCCATGCATTTTGGGCCCAGTGGTCCACGGACAATGATTGTTGCACTATCCGGACTTGTGTAGTTGGTGTACATAATTGTATATACTGGATTTTGAGTTTTGACTGATGGATTTTTTTTTATTACAATTGTTACAATCATTTCCTTTTGTTGTTGCGTTATTCAATGGGGGTGGGGAGTGTATGTGTAATGTTGCAGTATGTGTTTGTGTGTATGGTGTTGTGGGTGAGGGTGGGGGTGTTGCGTTTTGCGTGTGTGTGTGTCACTCTCTTTTCCCACCCACCTCCCCTGTGTTGTAGGTGCAGTACTCACCGTGGTCGGCGCCGCCGTCGTTGGAGGTCCTGATAGAGGAGCAGGGAGACCATCACCGGCAGGATATGCAGTTCGGGCTCCATGGTGTCCTGGTTCCTCGTAGGGTGTGGAGAGGTGAGTGTTTTCCCTTCTGTGTACTGTTTCCGCCGTGTTTTTATTCGCGTTGGTTCTACCCCAGAAAAGGTGGCGGATAGCCGTATTGTGATAGGGTGGATGGTACATTGTGTTCCGTCTGTCTGCTGGCGGTGTCTGCCGCACTGTTTGTTTGTACCGCCGTGGCGGTCGGAGTGTTAAAGTGGCTGTCTATGTTGGCGGTTTCCGCCACGGTCGTAATCCCATTTTTTTTCTGCCGGCCTGTTTGCGGTATTACCGCTGCTTTAACAGCGACCGCCAGGGTTGTAATGAGGGCCAATGTCTTTTGACATTTGTACAGTAAAATCCTTAAGCATAGGATTGGCACAGTGCCATCCTCGCCAAGCTGGAAAATGACAAAGGTTTTTCACTGCTCCAGGCACAGTAATATAGCCTTGAAATGGTAAAATACCATCCAACCCCTGACACTTGGTTTATTATCATTAGAGTTCATCAGAGAGGTTTAGCTTTGTTCAGATACAAGAGACCACCAAGTATAAGTCAAAAGAAAATTATTTCAGGGTTAGAGTAATGCATAAATATGCAAAAAAGAAGACAGAATTGTAGGTACTTCCCAGGTTTAGGTGGAGAGCAGCTCCAGTAAGATGTAGATTATCAGAGAGGATTAGCTTTGTTCAGACAGAAGGGAGCTCCCAGTATAAGTCCCCAAAAAAATTTCAGGGTTAGATTGATGCATAAACTATGCAAAAAAAAAGAAAACTCTTTATAGTTTCCAAATTTAAGTGGAGTTCAGCTCCAGTAAAGAGCACCCTGCCACACCATTGACGCATATGGCTACTGAAGACAGGGTGGTCTGAATGGGGCTCTGGCGGCCCCTCATAAATCAACTCCAGTATCTCCAAGTATCCAAGGAAAGATACCACCAAACATTCTTGTGATGAGGAAAGAGTAGTTTATTCAACATACGGCTTCCCTCCCACAAAATAAATATTTATAAGACAGCAGGACCTATTGGCATTGCTAATGTTTGTTTAGTCAGTTTTCTTAAATGGCAATCCTCACTTGAAGTATACTGTTGAAAATGAGTGAATTTTAAAACAGATTAGAGGATTCACACCACGTTGAAATGACTGGAAATTTACCAGCAAATATGTGATAACGCATTTGCTTTTATGGAACAAGTGAGAGTGTAGAAACGAACGACACATTCTACCTCCTGAAAGACACATAAAGTAAGATGAACGTGTAATAGAACATGAACCTGTCAGTGGGTAGACATGTAGCTTTTAAAATTAGAACATAGATCATATTAGATTCTAGAAAGCTGAAGGGTGTTGTTGATTTTGCAGTAAACGATGTGTCTCCTACATTCTTTTCGTTGCAAAATTGGATGAGGGACATTTTCAACTTGACAACTCTTAGCGGTGAGGGGCTCGTAAGAAAGTTTTATTTGGTGGAATCAAGGTTTATTAGATCCATATCGTAGTTAGTTTGCTACTGCAAAACATACTGTTTTACTTAAATTTATATATGGAGTGTATTGTATTATCCACATTCTCCAGAGTCATTCCTGTTTACAAAGATCTACCCTTTCACTGTTCTCATCACCATTCCCATCCTTCCATTAGACATGTTCATCTGCTCTTTCAAACTTCACTTCGAAAACTATGCATATTACACCAGCTCATCCTTTAGATTAACATTTTTCTTAGGCACCAAATAATATAGACAACTGACTTTCAGTACAAAAAGCCTGGATGTTGTTGCACGGTCTAGTAAAGGTTTGCTGTGTTTGAGGGTGACTGTTAAATAATACTCACACACCACTACCAACATATATTTAAGACTGCCCGCCAGTACACAGTGCTGTCCCTTTAATTCATGAACCACGTTGCATTTGGCCTCTAGTGCACCCTTTGTCATCAGATGGTGATGGATAGGGCTGGACTGGGAACCCAAAGCAGCCCTGGGAATTTTGGCCCACCAGCCAACGGGGCGGTGGTTCAAGTGTGAAGCACTGCTGCCTTTGTGGGGGACAATGTTGCAGCACAGCTGCAAAACTGCCCCCAGTACCAAAACGGCCACCACTGCTAAAGAAACAGCCCTCACCCTTTCAGCCTCCTGGAAAAATGCCTGATGCCTGCTATGGCCAGTCAGACCCTTGTGGTGGGTGATCAGTGTGGGACTCAATAGATGTGTTGCAACCACTTCAAACTCAACCCTGAAAATATATTTTAAAAACTCTACGAAAATGTGGACAATGTCCCACACCAGTAGCCAATCCTTGCAAATTCCATGTGCCACGACATCACTAGAAACCATTTGGTGAACTTGAATTTCTGAAATGTGTGTGAGTTTGCACACAAAGGGCCTTATTTACGAGGCATTAGCAGCATAATGTGCCACCAAAGGCACAGTGTACCAGCCCTTATTTACAAGGCCACGTAAAGCCACCTTGTGTGGCTTTTCCTGGTCTTGTAAATATGGTCCCCTTTCATGCATAACACTGCACGAAAGAGGCGTTCCATGAATGTTGCTGTGGGTGTTCCCATGCACTTTCTCCACCACCCTATGCCAGGAGCCCTGTAAATGAGGCCCCGAGTGACCTGGGAGGGCTTCCAAAATCTGTTGATGCGGTTATCTGGAATTTGTTTTGAGTCAGCTTGGGAAAGTTCTTTTTTTTCAATTGATGTAGGATTTCACTGGAGGTTGTGCTTTTGTACGAGAAATTATTGTTTTCTGTTCCTTACAGTAGCTAACATAGAGAGATTGTATGTACTTAGTGCTATACTGGCCATGTGACTATAGCTTAGCAGACCTGTGAGCTCACTGTGAAATGCACAGCTGTGAAAAGTGTACACCTTGAAAAGTGTACACCATGAAAAGTGAAGCCTGAGTAGATATTGTTCAAAGAAATTAATTATGGTTTTGATGGAAAACAACAGATCATAAAGGCTTTGTGACCCTGAAGAATCAAGGAAAGTACCTTTTAAAGCTTTAACCGATCCCTCCATCTGCAGGGAAACACCAGGCCACCACAATAAAGACACAGCTTTGTCTATTCTACTCTATGCTACCTGGAAAGCAATACATATAATATTAATGCAGATTTTACTAAACATCACCTAGCCACGCCACTACCGCTCCCAGCCGGGAAGGTCCTTCTCCAGGTCAATGTTGTCAGCCCAGCAGTGAATCATTTGCTGCTGGGTACAGGAGACACTGGTCATGGGTGTCATTTAGTGGTCACCAGGGGTCACAGCTGCAATCCCTGGCTTGCACTTTGCTATCCCTGGCACTGCCTTCGCTACTCCTGGCCTCAGAGGTGGCACATTCAGTGCTATGAACACTCTGGCAGCTCATCCTTGTGGATGTCAGTTGGGGCTCCACTCACTTTATTTTCTGTCAATTTTCTATTGAACTAATAGTGAACAATAATGTATTATTCCCTAATTAGTGTAATAAAAAAGGAGTACAAGTAGCTTAAATATGTCCTTCCATGAAAGTCGAAGTAAGTAAAAAATTATTTTATATGTATGTTGTGTGTGTGCTTGCGGGAAAGAGTGTGTTTATGTGAAAGTGTATGTAAATGTGAATTTGTGTATGTGTAAGTATGTGTGTGTGAGTGAAAGGAGATCAAAGGGATTGTGAGTTCACTTGAGGTACCCCTGGCCATTCGGTGAATTGATGTTCATGACCCTGGTGTGGTGGCAAATGTAGTGCCACTCTCTCAACCGTTGTCGCTATCTTCTGCCCTCTGTGACTGTGAAGCATCTGGTGGGAAGGCAAACTCATTCAATATTGGGTTGTGAATGAGATGTTAAAATCAGTTTGCAGCACTTACAATGTGATATACCAGTGATGACAGAAGACAACAGCAAGGTTGGATGCTGGAAGGCGTAGTAAGATAACTATATTTACCCACACATTTATTACATTTATCCTTTAGATAAAGTTAGGTAGATACAAACTACAGGGTCATAGATATCTTGCATTTTGGGAAGGATCACTGTTTAAAAAGTACAATATTCAGTCAAGACTGCATTTGATAAGATAAGCTCTTAACTACAACTGTGATAATGACCAGGTCGTATAAGGACAAAATAATTAACTCTGACCTTCTATATCAATGCCTTTAGACTTGTGAAATTATGCTGTTATTTTCTTATTTAAGTTTGAACATGCTGAAAAGATCATTACTCTCATGTTTTCAGTTTTAGTTCTTTCTGAACAGACATATAGGGGGTCGCCTAATCTCACAGTTACACATTTCAGCTTACTGAAACATTATTTACTGTTTCTTAGCCTCCTAATGAGGAAGACTGGAAATAATTATTCATTGTGTTCATACGAGTTCAGCATTATGACCTCTCCCCTTACCGAGGGGAAGGTATAGTTTACATATATTTACACACACACACATAAACACATATATGTACCTATATCTCTGCAGACCCCTGCGGATTCTGAGGAACCTCTCCCTGTCTGTACTTTGGTTTCTGCCAGCAACATTAAAACCCATATTTTGGCCAAGGAAATGCAAATGAATGGTGATTACTCCAATGAATCCACCTTGGAAATACTTTCATTTGACTAACTGTGGGAGGATGCACTTAGCTCACACACAATACCTATGGAACCTGACGAAATCTGATGCATTCCCAGATTTACAAGTCTGGTAATGTGCCAGATTCCTACGCCATTTCAGGGGTGGCATAAGAGTGATGCAACGGGGAGAAATATCTTAATTTGTCCCCATTCTTTCCTCTTTCTATGTGTGCTGTAAGCACACATAGAAAGAGGAAAACACCTCTTGTGATTGTTTTTGTGCAGGAAGGTGTCTATTCCTGCACAAAAACAATCATCCCCACAATATAGGCACATAGCATCAATTTGTGCATCAGCGCAGAGGAGAGGACAGAAATGTGCCATATCTTGTAGATACTGTGCATTTCTGCCCTTTACCGGTGGCTCAGGGAGGCACAGCAAGGCACTTGCTGCACTGCCCTGGGCCATGTGCGTGTAAATGAGGTCCAATAAGGGATAGGGTTGCTTCTGTACACTGGTTTTTATTCTGAAATATCAGGCAATATTTAAGAGTTTCTCAGAAAAAGGTGTGTAGTACCAAGTCTTGTTGTGATATTTCACTTTTATCGTGCAGAGAAAAAAAAAGCCACAAGAAGAGAGACCATAGCACATTTAAGTTACCTGTGAGCCCCTTGTACAGTGGTATTTCTATACCCAGGGCCTGTATATTGAATGCTACTATTTGGCCTGCAGCACTGCTTGCGTCACCCACAGAAATAGTCTTTCAAACCTGTCTCAGGCCTCATACTCTCTCAGTTTACTGCCACAGGGACCTGGCATCTAAATTTACTTGCCAGGCCTGGAACTCCCCTTTTACTACATGTAAGTCACCCTAATGAAGGCCTTAGCTGGTCCCATGGGCATGGTGCTATGTATGTAGAAGTCAGGACATGTGCCTGGTTAGGTGGCCTGTCCTGGTAGTGACAAGCAGCCTATTTGGTTTCTCACTGCTGTGAGTGCTGCCTTGCTCATAGGATTGCATTGGAAATGCCCTGTCTTATGTCTATGGGGTATTGTCCGATCTATGAGGGGTAGTGTAGGCATGTTTGGTATGGTTGTATTGATAGTAAGAAATGCTGCTTACTGGTGTAAGTGAAATTTTTGTTACCATTATAGAAGTGCCACTTCTAGAAAGTGAGCATTTCTCTGTGCTTATGACTCTACTTTTTAGACAGCCTGTACACAGGGAGGGTGGAGGTGTTACAGAGGTGCATCTGCATATTGAATGGTCTTCTTGAGCTGAGAGAAGGGGAGGCGAGGCACACCTGCATCTGTAAAGGCTGTGCCCTGGCCTCACACAGAAGGCTTATTTACCCCAACTGTTGTCTGGAGCCTGTGCTGGAGGAGAGAGGGGACACTCCTAGAACAAGTTGGAACTGGTTGGAACCTCTTCTCCCCCCTCTTTGTAAAAGTTGTGCAAAACTGCGTATAAGTACAGGGGGTTTCCCATGTTAGAAAGACACTTCAGACTATTAACTTGGAAAGAGAAAGCTGCTGGAGGAATTCACCAGGAACTGCCTTGGACTACTGCTGTTGTGCTGACCTGTGACCTGCTGGGTCACTATGGGAACTGCCACCGACTGCAACCCTTTGTGCTGGCCTGTTTTCTTGGGCCCTACCGGCCTGTGCCCCATTTTTCTTTCTCTAGAGGCTGGGTGCTGAGGCACCTGTTCTCCTCCTGCTTTCCTTGTCCCCCAGCGCTGGAGCCCGCTGCAACCGGGTAGGGCCATAGCGAAGGAAGAGCGGTCCTCCCTTTTATCTACTTTGCACCGGACGAGTGCTAAACTGAAGCTGCCTGCTTTTTAGTGCAGGGGAAGCCATGTCCCCTGATGCGCAATCACTGCTGTGACATGGGCGAGTTGTAATAAGCCATCGACTGAGGCGCCCTTGTGAAAGTGCCCCCGGGGCACCTGCAGGAACTGCTTCCTGAAAGGACCTCACCGCTGTGGCCCTGACAGGAGCAATGGACTGTGCTGCAGCGCGGCCACGCATCAGTCTGCAGGACACTTGCCTGTCGGGCAGGAGGGCGAAGACCCTTGCTGGTGCAAAGGTCGTCCTGTGAGGAGGTGCACGGCCTCATTAAATGAAGTTCCAGTGAGAGGAATCCCCTAGGTAGCGCTGCTCCTCCCCAGAGGCCGAGTAGTGTTCTGGGAAGCCTTGGAGGGCCCCAGACAGCCCGCAGAGGTGAGGCAGCATCACAAAAGGTGGCAACCGCACCACAAGGACATGGGCAGCTGCCACTGACTGCAGAGTTTTCGGCCTGGCGCAAGAGATCCAGGGAGTCTTCCCGGTAGCTTCGGAGGATCGTGTGTGCCCCCACCTGTACATGGGCTCCCCAAGTTGAAGAGGGGGAGGCTCACCAATGACGGTAGCAGGCCAGGGTGTGGTGATCCTCAATGGAGGTCCCAGCCTGTAGTGTGTTCCCACACCACATTTCTTGTTGGAGGAGCGTGTGAGCTTCTCATTATTTGGAGTGCACGTTGGAGTACCACATTCCCCCGCATAGGAGTTCCTGTGCTTCATAATGGAGACTGGGGCTTACAGTCCTGTCTATAATAAAAGCGCAGATGCATATCGACGGTGTTTGTGTCACCTCTAGAAATATGCTGATGATGATATGGGCATTTTTGGGGATAATGATGATCCGCCATATGGGAATGTTCCATGCTATGCATAATTTCACTGATGATGTCTGGGCATTTAGGATATGCGTTTTATTATGACCCATGCATTTATGGTGATATGTTTTCATGACTTGCCATGATGTTCCTTTTATGAGCATTCACGAGGGTATGTTTATGATGACATGTGTATTCTTTTAGTAATGTTTACCTGACTACTGCTTATGTTGCAGGATAATCAGAAACCTATATATTTTATGTGAATACTGCTGGCTTTTGCAGAGTAATAGTACTGTTTAGTGTCCTGACAACTGCTTGGGTAGCAGGATATTACTGACATGTTGTGTATGGTCTAATAATGTTATGTGCAATATAGTTTATTTTTATATAACTTGGTGTTGTGTTTCCTTTGTGGCTGGGATAGTGCATCACGTGTGTTGTGTGTCTTGTGCAACCGCTTTACACATTGCCTCTGGGATAGGCCTGATTGCTCGTGCCAAGCTACCAAGGGGGTGAGCGGGGTTATCTTAGGTGTGTAACACGCTCACCCGTGACTAGAGTGGGTGTGTTCTGCCTGGCTTAGGTGCATACCCTAGCCAACCAGAAAAGCCATTTCTAACACTCAGGTTCTTGTATTATTTGGATTTTTTATTTTGGCACACTTATTGTTCGCAGTAGCGGTCTTTGGGTTTAAAATATGGTGGGGTGTGATAGTGCCAAGCTCACCATATTTCAGGGTCCCCCCGGTGCAGCACTTCTCTCTCGTCTCCATGGACAGGAATGGAAGGACTTCCTTCCTGCTCAGTGGAATGAGATTCCAAACAATCCTGGGGCTGTTCTCATGCTGTTATCAGTAGTAGAGCAGCTCCAGGATTGATGGAAGCAGTCTAACCCAGCGCTCATTTTAAGGCTTGGAGCCTGTGCCAGCAATCCCCCAGCTGTCTGACAGCCCTGTGATTGCTGGGTCTACAGTGCACATGTAAGGCTGGCCGTAGCTAAACAGCTGACCAACCAGACATGTGAGGGGCAGCAGTGTCCTGCCATTGCAGGATTCATCCGCACCCCATTCCCTCACTGTTGCGCTGTGTACAGCACAAGCGTGAGGGCAAAATAAAATGGCATTATTATGCCATTTTATTTATGTTTGCTGGCTGCACTCGCAGCAGGCGGGGCGACGCTCCTCCCCTATTAAGGAGCAACCACCCCTGATGGGTCGTAACGGAAGATGGGTGTTCAATTCGTAGAAAGGGGCAGTGAAACCATTAAGTAAGGGGCTTTCTCAAGGTCCAGCATGCACACTGCCACCCCTCATTAGTTTTGGGTTTCTTTTTGTACTGCAGTTTGTCTGAGATGTTGGCCCACTTTGAGTTGCGTGAGTTTTAGGGAAATCTGTGATCAATCCTGTCTGCAGGATTTTCATTTGTCGGCGGTAGACGGTGCAATAAATACTTCCTATTAACACCATATTACAATATGACATTTTGTATTACTGCCATTGTTCTTTTCAATATATAACCGCTGAACAACAAATTCAAATACCATCAACCTCTTTTACCACTAATAAATTCCTTGAACTGCTAAAACAAGTCTGTTCCCAGGATCAGGCCAATACCACTGAAAAAACATATACCTTGGACACATAACTATTATAAGATCCAGACCATACGTCGCTTTAATGTAGAAAATCCTGAATAAACGATTTGTAGTTGTCAGTGGCGTGCTTGCAGGTCTCTGCAGTTGTCTCTGTGGTCAGTGCTGTTGCAGGTGAGACTGCTGTGAAGGTCCATGCTCGCCTTTCTCTGCCCCGGTTTCTCCTCCTGCTGATTCACAAACTGCTCTCTCGCTCCAGAGATCTGCAGAAGTGTTCCATTTTCCTCCCAGCTGCTGCTGAATTGCTTGTTATGCTGTTGATGCTGACATTGTTTGAAATCAATGGACTGAATGTACTTTCCAGCTTTTTTTGTTTCGGCGATTGGAGGGGGTCTCGCAAATTCGTTTGCTGCTGCGAAGCCACGGCTCCAGAAAAAGCAAAGGGCGCAGCGGGAAATCTGTCTTCCAGCATAAAGGCTTCCAGCAATACCCCACGTCTTTCAAAATCTAAGGCGTTTGTCCCTCACAATAATTTAATACATGCCCCATTCATCTTATTAGATACCTCTTATTCGGTGCAGGGATTCATTTAAACAAAAGTCGTTTCTCTCCTTTAATAAGAAACTGCCAACTTACAGATAATTAGGTTTCATTTAAGCCAGCGATATGCGCCACACCTCCAGAGATGCATCATGCAGAGCGTATTTTAAACATAATTTGTATTGTAATAATGTTGAAGGAGTACATAGGTGTCGGCTGGAACCCAGCACATTGTGGAGTGACTTTCAGTCAGAGCTGCTTTTTTCAGGAATCAGCACTAAGCAATGCAATATCCCTCAGAGGAAAATTGAATCTGCATGTCCTCACACACTTAGGGCCGGATTTATCAAGACTTTTTCACAGTACAACGCAGCAATACAACTTGCAGTGCTGCGTCAAATGGAGGAAGTATAAATGCAAATCCATATTTACTAATGTATGGTGCATTTCTGCTCCCTCCGCTGGCGGACTCAGTGCAGCCTAGCATTACCTCTGTTCCCTCATGATGGAAAGGTGCCTGTGTTGCCCTTCTGATGCTTTTTGTACAGGAAGGGACACCTTCCTGCACAAAAACAATCCTTATAGTTATTTTCCTCTTCATGCAGCAGAATGCAGCCCACTTAGAGGAAAAGTCAAGGATAAATAAAGATATCACTCCTTGTTGTGCCTCTATAGGGAAGGCATAGCATTTTGACGCAATAAGTGGTTTAACTGTCTTGGTAAATCTGGTAATGCAATAAAAATCCATGCATGGATGTATGGGAACACCCACTCTCCACCCATGTAATGCCTTCCCAGCACGGCAGTGGCGCCTGCCACTGAAAGGGGTTGCGGGGCTAAGGGGGGGAGGGGGATAACAAAAAAAATACATAAATAAAACACTTACCTGCTCCGAACGGAGAAAGGCTAATCTCCTCCGTCCTCATCCGGAAGCACACAGTCTCCCAGACTCCTCTGAGCTAATCACGACACTGCTGTCACCAGCATGACAGCAGCTTTGTGACTGGTGTAAGCAGTCTGCTTCAGCGCTCACACAGGGAGTGGGACCCTGTGCACTTTCTACTCCCGGCTGTGCAATACAACTTTGAAGAGAAATACAAAGTTCACATGTCTGTTTGTCCAGCCGTGTTGGGCAAGCCAAGCAGACATGCACACTTATGGTACACTCAGAACTCCTCCTCCAGCCCCCTCTGGTCCCGCCTTGCCCTAACCTGGCTTAGCTAAATATAAAATGATAATAATGCTCCATTAGTATAATTTTATTATTCCTTATGCTGCAAGCAGTGGGGCTACGCTCCACCACCTTACCAGAGGAGCCTCCACTGCAGCACAGATTAACTCAAGACTGTGACTTGCAATGCCTTGATGTTACTCCAGATTTACCAAGCAACACAGGGACACAAGGTGTCTTTGCGTGGCTTGGTATGTCTGACTTAAGGATTGTGTCACTCTTGCGACACCCTGCGGACACAACAGCAACACAATCCCTTGATAAATCTGGGCCTAAGTAAGAGATGCCTGTAAAAGTTGAAATGCACTTAAGCCATTCTCATGTAATGGCCTGCCTGACAGCTACCACAATGGGACCTGATCCAAGCCTGTACATTTTGCTTAATATTCTGCCTCCACATTCACAGATGGTTTTGTGGCTTAGGTTTGGCATGGCAAGCAGACCCTATTAAAAGCAAAATCGTGTGTCCCCCTTGCATTTCATTGACTGTTCAGGTAGCTAGCACCAGTGTTCAGAATGGCCAAGCAGCCAGGGCCATCAAAAAGGATCTTGTTCCCAGGCCCACACTTTTTCAGGGCCTGTGCCTGTTCTGCAGTCTTTTTTTAGATTTTCAAGCAAAACTATCATACTTATTCACAGCAGCTAACATAGCTAAAATCACTCAATGGAACCATATACTGCAGCTGGCATGTTTTCTCTTTCACTGAGGACTTATTCTTTATTTACATGCAGATGCTTGTGACATGAGGGACCTGATGGACCATACAAAAAGTTGTGACAAGCTTTCAGGCAGCAGCACATCACTGCCATTTGCTGGCTCCTTTCATGTGCCCCTGAAGGAGAAAACTAAAGCCATTTGGATGCAAGCCTGAAATGTGAGAGTCAAAGATAATTTAAGTAAAGCTTTCTGTTAGACCTTACAGCCTTAGGGTGGTCATACCCCACTTTGTGCCTCCCTCCCTCTATTTTACTGGCCCTGGTTTTGCCGGTTTTCAGACTCTGCGCACTTTACCACTGATGACCAATGCTTAAGTGCATGTGCTCTCACCACCACACATGGTAATATGGGATCCTACCCAATTGGCATATTTAATTTACTTGTAAGTCCCTAGTAAAGGGCATTGGAGGTTCCCAGGATCTGTAAATGAAATGCTACTAGTGGACCTGCAGCACTGATTGTGCCGTCCATATAGGTAGCCCCATAACCATGTCTCAGGCCTGCCATTGCAAGCCCTGTGTGTGCAGTTTCACTGCTACTTCGACTTGGCATTTACAACTACTTGCCAAGCCTCAAGCACCCCTTCTTCTATGTATAAGTCACCCCTAAGTTAGGCCATAGGTAGCCCAAAGGCAGGGTGCTATGTAAGTAAAAGGCAGGACATGTAATTATGTGTTTTACATGTCCTGGTATTGACAAACTCACAAATTAATTTCTCACTTCTGTGAGGCCTGCTCCTCTCATAAGCCAGCATTAGAACTACCCTCATATACTTTTAGGTGGCAGATTCTGATCTGAAAGAAGTAGCCATGCCATGTTTAGTATGGCCATAATGGTAATAGAAAATCATGCTTACTGGTGAAGTTGGATTTAATATTACTATTTTAGAAATGCCACTTACAGAAAGTGGATATTTCTCTGCACTTACTACCTTCTGTGCCTTACAGCCTGTCTCCAATCCACATCTGGTCTGTGCTTGTTGACAGCTCCCCTTGTGCATTCCACCCAGACATCCATAAACACAGGGCACTCAGTCACATTTGCATTCATCTGCATAATGAATGGGTCTCCCTGGGCAGGAAGGGTGGAGGGGCTCTCTCTTACACTTAAAAAGGCCAGTGACCTGCCCTCACACAAAGGACTGATAACCCCCCCCCCCACAGGGATCTTGGCAGGCAGGGCTGGGTTGAAAGGGGAATTTGTGCACTTTGAACACCCTTTTAAAGTTTCTCCCACTTCAAAGGCATTTTGGGGTATATATACTGGGTCTCAGTCCCCACCAAATCAGACACTTCCAGATCTACACCTGGACTCTGTCAGAGGGACTGCCTGGCTGCCCAAAGGACTCATCTGGACTGCTCTGATGAGAAGTACTGATACCCTGCTTGTTGCCCTGCTGCCTGCTGGCCTCTGGCTCTGCTGGAAGGACTCTGCCTTCCCCACAAGTGCTCTCCAAGGGCTTGGATTGAGCTTGCCTCTTGTTCTGAAGTCTCAGGGCCACAAACACTTCACCCCAGAGAAGAAAATCTGTGTGCATCGGAAAATTGATGCAGCACATCCCTCGCAGCAGAAAAATCACTGCAACACCTATTGGATTGACGACACACATGCTTCTTCTCACAGCATGTCAGGGATTTTTAACACATCATCCCTGGGTGTCAAAATATTGCTGCATCGCAGTGAGGAACCAAGTTTGTTCTCCTGGAAATCAACGCATTACCTTGCAGCGTGGAAAGAAATGACACATCATCTGAGTCACACTGGAAAATCTGACGCAGCAGTTTATTTTTTAATGCATCTCATCCACTGGGACCTTCGTGTATCGTCATTTTTGACACATCTCAGTGACTGTGGCCCTCATTACAACCATGGTGATCGGTGGTAAAGCGGCAGTAATACCGCCAACAGGCCGGGGTAAAAATATTGAATCATGACCACGACGGAAACCGCCAACCCCTACAGCCACTTTAACACTCCGACCGCCACGTCGGTAGCAGCAAACACCGCGGCGGTAACTGCCAACAGTCAGGCGGAAGACAAGGTTCCACCCACAATTTTACAAGAGGCCTATCCACCACCTTTTCTGGGGCAGTACGAATGCCATCAAAAGCACGGCAGAAACAGTGTCCTGAAAGGAAACGACTCACCTCTCGACACTCAAGGAATAACCAGGATGCAATGGAGCCCGAAATACAGGTGTTACCCATGCTGGTGTATCTTCTCAATACCAGGAGTACCAACGCCAGTGATGACGACCACAGTGAGTACTGCACCTAGTACACAGGGGAGGGGGGAGGAAAAAGAGAGCGACTCACACACACAACACTCAACACCCCCACCCCCACCCCTGCCCTCACCCCCGTCACCATACACACAAACACATGCAACAACATTACATATACACCCCGTAACCCTCAGGAATAATGCAAGGACAAAAGGAATGGAGTCAAATTAGTGTAATATTTGAAATTTAGAGAAATATGTGCATAAAGAAACAAACAGTATGTACAATGTATACAATATATATAAAATGAGGGACATTGTCCACACAAAAATAGTCCGTGGCCCACTGGGCTATAAAACATAGGCCAAGCCCACACTTGACTTCTGCCTCAAAATGGAGAGAACACTGCAGGGGCATCAGGTCGAAAGCACACAGGCACCTCAGGGGGACGGGGAGGGGAGCACCTCAGCCGGAAGATGGTACTACGCCATTGCTCCTGGAGGGGGCTCCATGCCCACTGCTTGGTCCTGGGGAGTGCAAAGCCACAGTCTATCAAGTGGGTGGTTTACCACAGTCTCTCAAATGGGTGGTTTGCCCACTGCTTGGTCCTGGGGAGTCCAAAGCCACAGTCTCTCAAGTGGGTGGTTTGCCCACTGCTTGGTCCTGGGGAGTGCAAAGCCACAGTCTCTCAAGTGGGTGACTTCTTCCACTGGTTCTGGAGGGGGCTTTGTGCCCAGCGTGCTTCATCCTGCCAAGGAAAGGGTGAGTGGATGCCTTTCTCAACTGGTTCTGGAGGGGGCTTTGTGCCCAGTGATGCAGCACTTGGGGGGTGCCAGGTCACAGACCCTCCCCTGGGTGTTAGAGCCACAAGATTTGCAGTGGCCAGGTTGCATGATAGTCCATGAGGCAGGGCTACAGTCCATCCACCGGTGGCTACTGCTGCACAGTGGTAGTAGTGCCGGTGCTGGTGGGGGTGCTGCCAGTGGTGGGGGGAGGTCAAGCCCTTCTCCTGCAGCCTTGGACAGCTGCCTACTAGGGCTGCTGCTGGCAGTGGTGCTACTGTCAGCGGTGTAGGTGGCGGTGCTTGGGGTGGGACTTGCAGTGGTACAGGTGGTGGTGCTGGCCGCAGTGCAGGTGCCAGTGCTGCTAGTGGTGGGGGAGGCTCCAGCCCTTCTCTTGCAGCCTCAGATGGCTGCCCACTGGGGCTGTTGCTGCTGGTAGTGGTGCTACTGTCAGTGGTGCAGGTGGCGGTGCTTGCGGTAGTACAGGTGACGGTGCTGGCTGCGGTGCTGCCAGTGGTGGGGAGAGGATCCAGCCCTTCTCATGCAGCCTTGGACTGCTGTCCACTGGGGCTGCTGCTGCTGACTTGGTGGCTGAGGTGCTGGGCTAGGTTCTGGCCACCCTGACCTGAGGTGAAGGACAGGGGGGTTGAGGGGTAGGGAAAAGGTCAATGTTTGCTAGAAAAAGCTTCTTAGGGACATTGGGGTGGGAAGAGGGTGAAGGTTTGGGAGTGAAGGAAGAGGGAGTGCTTGTAGGAGGTGTCAGTCTGCTGAGTTTGGGTGCAGGTGCATGAGCTGGATGCTGTTGTGAGGTGGATAGATATTGGGTGAGTGTGTGCTTGCGTTTGTGTACTTTGGGAGGAGGGGTCACAGACACAGTGGGAGAGGACACATGTGACATGTGCATGAATGAAGGGGTGGTGATGGGCGTGCTGGTGATGGAGGTAGTGGGTGAAGATGTAGTGCATGCAGGTGTGAGTGGAGACGCTACTGGGAGGGAGGTGGATGACGAGGAGGAAGGGGACACTGTGGAGGCAGTGGATGTTGGTGTGTCTCCATGGGGATGGTGCTTGTGTGAGTGCCTGTGAGATGAAGTGTGGTGCTTGTGTTTGCCTGAGCCACTTCTGTGTGTTGATTTGGGTGAATGCTGGTCTGAAGTTGTGCTTGGGATAGGCTAAGGTTGAGGGGATTGGGACTGGGTAGAGGAAGTTGGAGGGGGGAGGCTGCAGACAGGGACAATGGCTGCCTTTAGTACGGAAGCCAGAGCCTGAAATGCTCTCTGTTCGGTCTCCACCCCAGAGTGAATGCCCTCCAGGTATGCATTTTTTTGTTGCAAATGCCTCTCTGCAACCTGGATGGCATTTAGAATGGTTGACTGCCCAACAGTGAGGGATCTCAGGAGGTCAATAGCCTCCTTACTGGGGGCAGTGGGGCTGCCTTGGGCGGGGCCTGAGGTGCCTGGGGTGAAGGAGGTTCCCACCCTCCTGGGTGAGCAGGCACAGGAAACACACTGAGGGGCTGCTGGGAGGGCGGTGCTGGTAGGGGTGGCGGCTGGGCCTGTTGTTGGAGTGGGCACAGAGGTGTCCGCTACCGCCAGGGAGCTTCCATCGGAGGAAGAGTTGCTGTATGTAGTGTCCCCTCCTGTCTCCATCGTGGTTCTCCCTTTGCCCTCCGTCCCACTGGTGCCCTACTGTCGGTGGATTTGGCCTCCACGCCCATGTGGGATGCAGCTCCCTCCGTCGCCGGTGCCTCTGCTCCTCCGCCAGATGATGCTCATGCACACAAGGACAGGGTGACAAAACAAAAAGGGGGGGTAGAGACAGAGGATACACTTAGTCAATGTCAGCAACAACACTACAGTTGGCGTACACAACACACAGGGAGCAGCCCTATGCACTATGTTGTGCACTACCAGTTACAAAGATAGTCACCAGCCCATGGGGTACATAGCAGAACGCCATCAGCTGCACACCTGAAACAAACAGGGCCCTGACCAGTAGTAGATGTCCAATAACACCATTGGGGTTGGAGTGCTTCAGAGCCTGTCCAAAAAGGGACCTACCTTGCCATGTTCGCCCTTGCCTAGGGGCACACACAGTCCACATCCCCACCCAGGTAAAAACTTAACACGTGCAAAGTCATGATTCTGAATTTGTACTCATCCCCTTGTGGCTACTGTGATGCCCTCAAGCGCCCATCGAACTCCGGATAGGCCACTGCAAGGATGCGGAACATCAGGGGGGTCAGGGTACGATGGACACCCCTTCCTCGTTGGGAGGCCAGCCCCAGCTGGGCCTCCGCCATCTTCCTTGCCCAGCGGCGTAGGTCCTCCCACGGTTTGCAGCAGTGGGTGCTCTGCCTATCAAAGACCCCCAGGGTCCGCACCTCCTTCTCGATGGCACGCCAAATACCCTTTTTCTGATGGGTGCTGACCTGCAGGAAAAATACAGAAGAAAAGGAATTAGTTATACCGTCCAGACTGTCATCATACTCATGGCCCTCCATATCCCTCCCATCCCCTTACGCACATACATTGATCACCATACATGCAGTACTCTGCCCAGGACACCTCAGCCCCCACTACATGTGGCTTACACATACAGCACTCCACACAATCATGGCCCACGCATCATGCTCACAGTGTACCCATCTGTTTGTCTGGAGGACCATAGAGTAAAGTGTACTGGTGTAGGGCCCAATCCTCCAGTCTCTCCAACTCCTCCGAAGAGAATGCAGGGGCCCCTTCCCCAGACACATGAGCCATTGTCGCTTCTAGACACATGTCACAGAAGCACTTGCAGTGTATGTCCTCTCCTGTTGAATGTCAGGTAGCAAGTGAGTGAATAGATAGAAAATGGCGGTCACGTCCAATGGAGGTGTGTACCCACACCTCTGGCGTACATCCCCATTGGTTCCTGGAGCCCATAGGGCCTAATGTTAACCAATGCGAAGTTGCGGAGCGGTCATAGAGAGCCGGCCCCAGTGCCGCACAAAGCCAGCGGAATTACCTCATTTCCACTTGTCCCTCCTCACAGGTCAGGCAATCGCCATATCAGGGTGGCACAGGCCATGGCACCTAACTGTGTCACAGCAGACATTGGCACATCATCTGTCTATCAGATTCACATACTGGTTCTCTAAATGAAAAGATGCATCATTATTTCAATAGATGTGTGAATATGACCCTCTGCTCACCATTTTCCTCCCTAGACTTGAACCGCTGAGGATGAATAGGAGATGGAGACATCCTCCAGTGTACAGACCCCTGGTGGACCTGGCGCCAATGGAGGACAGACACGTTATCCTAACCTACAGACTTGATAGGGCCACAATCCAAGAACTGTGTGCCCATTTGGAGCCAGACCTGATTTCAGCTATCCGCCACCCCACAGGTACCCCCCCTCTAGTGCAGGTCCTGTCAGTGCTCCATTTCCTGGCAAGTGGTTCCTTCCAAGTGACAGCAGCCATTGCATCAGGGATGTCACAGCCTATGTTCTCAAACGTGTTGACCAGAGTGTTGTCTGCCCTGATGAAACACATGCGCAGCTACATTGTTTTCCCACAGGTGGAGGATTTGGCAATAGTGAAAGCCCTGGGACATATCCCCAACATTATTGGTGCCATTGATGGTACACATGTAGCATTTGTCCCACCCCGGAGGAATGAGCAAGTGTTCAGGAGTAGGAAAAGCTATCACTCTCTGAATGTGCAGATGGTGTGTTTGGCGGACCAGTACATATCCCATGTGAATGCAAAGTATCCTGGATCTGTGCATGATGCCTTCATCTTCAGGAATAGCAGCATTCCATATGTGATGTCTCAACTCCAGAGGCACAGGGTGTGGCTAATAGGTGAGCCCATGATCCCCACCCAGTTGATGTAGGTATATGGGTGTGGAGTTGTCCCTAAGGGTGAGTGTATGTCTAACAGGTATCCCTCGAATATTTGCAGGTGACTCTGGTTACCCCAATCTCTCATGGCTACTGACCCCAGTGAGGAATCCCAGGACAAAGGCAGAGGAACGTTACAATGAGGCACATGGGCGAACAAGAAGGATCATTGAAAGAACCTTTCTGACAGGTGGATCCCTACACTACTCACCCAAGAAGGTGTGCCAGATCATCGTTGCATGTTACATGTTGCACAACCTGGCCTTGAGATGCCAGGTGCCTTTTCTGCAGGAAGATGAGCCTGGAGATGGTCTTGTGGCAGCGTTGGAGCCTATGGACAATGAGGAAGAGGAGGCCGAGGAAGAAGATGTGGACACAGAAGATCCCTCAAACAACAGTACTTCTAGTGACACACAGGTAAGACACTGTAACTTGACTTTACATTGCAGTTTTGAGTTTGACATTGAACATGGCAGCCTGATTTCCCTATTTCTCTTGCCACTTACTGTACCCTTTGGCATCTCTATTTTCAGATCTCTGTGCCCCACTCTGGCTCCTGGTGTGTTTACTGCTGCCCATTACAGGTCATACCTATGTATACATGACTGTACAGTTGAATTGCAATGTTTACAGCTTGTTAAACAAATACATATTTGAATCAATTGACAGACTCCATACTTATATTTGTTTCAAGGCTGTTTATTTAAGGGCTAATAAGTGGAGGGGGTATTGCAATAGGCTGGGTTGATGATGAAGGAAAGTCCAGGGTAGAGTCCAGTCTATTGGTATTACAGGTGCATTGTCCAATGGGGCATAGGAAGGGGAGCAATAGCAGTTCAAGGTGGACAGGGTGACAGAGTGGGACAGAAGAGTGACAATCAAGAGGGTCTTATTTCCTGGCGGGGGTCTTGGAAATGTTCTCTGGCTTCTGCTTGGATTGCAGTGACCGTTTGCAGGGTGGTTCTCCTTCTGAAGGGGGTAGGGTGCTGGTGGCCTGTTGGTCCAGTGGCGGGCCTCCTGTCCACTGGCACCGGCGGAGGTGGAGGACTGATCATCGGTGTGATAGTGTCAGGGGCCTGTTGGTGTGCCACTGCCTCCCTCGTGGTGTTGGACATGTCAGCCAGCACCACTGCAACGGTGACCAGGATGGTGTGGATGTGTTTGATGTCCTCCCTGATCCCCAGGTACTGTCCCTCCTGAATCCGCTGGGTCTCCTGCAAGCTATACGGTATCTGGCCCAAGGTCTCCTGGGAATGTTGGTATGCTCCCAGGATCCCTGCAAGTGCCTCATGGAGAGTGGGTTCCCTGGGCCTGCCCCCCATCACACAGCAGTCCCCCAGCTTCTCTGTTGTCCTGTGCCTCTGTACCCTGAACCATGTGCCACTGACCCCAGGTCCCTGATTGTCTTGGGTTTGTGGGGTTGCCTGGGGTCCCTGTAGTGGTGGACACACTGCTGATTGACTTGTCCTGGGGAAAGAGGTATGGGCCCGCTGGGTGGGTGCTGTGCTGGTGTTTCCTGAGGGGGGAGGCTCTATGGAGGGTTGGGACTGTGGCAGGGTAACCGACTGTCCAGTGGTCCCTGATAAGCCAGATTGCTCATTGTGATCCAGGCGTGCAGAGCTGCTGTCATCACCGCCGGCCTCTTCAGGGGGGAGACTGGATGTGGTTGGCACCTCTTCTACGGTGACGCTGAGTGGGGGTCCTGTGGGGATGTAAATGCAGTGTTATTGTATCTGCATGTGCCATCTTGTGCATGGGTGTGTTTCCCTCTATGGTTGTGATTGCCCTGTCAGCTTTGCCTTGTGTGAGTGGTGATTTCGTGGGCCAGGTGATTCTCTCTAATGTGCATGCTTTAGTCATGGGTGTCCATGCAGGTCTGTGATGGGTGTCTATGCATTGGTGTGGCATGCAGGGCTGGTATTGGGATGGGTGGGTTGTGTTGGTGGGGTATATGTGAGGTGGTAGAGTGATGGGGATGAGGGTAGGGTTGGGAGTTTGTGATGGCATGCAGGTTGGGTGGGGGGATACAGTAGTAAAGATTTGACTTGCTAGAGTCCAGTCCTCCTGCTACTCCTGTGAGGCCCTCAGGATGCATTATTGCCAAGACTTGCTCCTCCCACGTTGTTAGTTGTGGTGGAGGAGGTGGGTGTCCACCGCCAGTCCTCTCTACGACTACCTGGTGTCTTACTACCACCGAACCCACCTTCCCTGTAGGTCGTTCCACCTCTTCCTGATGTCATCCCTTGCTCTGGGGTGCTGTCCCACTGCATTGACCCTGTCCACGACTCTCCGCCATAGCTCTATCTTCTTTCCAATGTTCGTCTGCTGCACCTGTGATCCGAATAGCTGTGGCTCTACCCGGATGATTTCCCCCACATGACCCTGAGCTCCTCATCTGAAAACCTGGGGTGTCTTTGGGGTGCCATGGATGTGGTGTGAGTGGTATGTGTGAGGGTGTGTGGGGTGATGTTTTGGGGTGTGTGCTGTGAGGTGCGTGGATGGTGTAGGGGTGATGGTGTTCTGTGGCTCAGATTGAGTGGGTGCTCCTGGCTTGTCTCTCTGTCAGTTAGCAATCTTTTTTTTCATTGGAAGGGTTGTGGGTAATGTGGGTGTGTGTTTTATATTGGACTGGGTGTGTGGGTGTGCTGTGTGTATGTGTGTCAGGTGTGTGTAGTTTGAATTGTCCAATGTGGTGTAATTTTGTTAGTGTGTGTGTATTTTGAGCGTGGCAGTGTGTACCGCAAATGGTTTACCGCGGTTGAAAGACCGTTGTGGTGATTTGTGGATCCTGATACTGTGGGCGTATTTCTGTTGGCGTAACGGTGTGGGTTTTAGTACCGCCAGTTTATCACTGACCTTTGGGCTGGCAGACTTGTGTGGGTGTTTTTTGTAGTGGCGGATTTCTCTGTGTGGGTCATTATACCCGTATCGGTATACCGCCACGGTCACGGTATGTTGGCGACCGGCAGTACGGCGGTAGGCGGCATTTACTGCCAATGTTGTAATGAGGGCCGGTGTGTTTCAAGGATATAACCCCTGATTTTTAAGGATTGAGACACACTTAAACATTTAAAAAGTGATATCTTGACTTGTGCATATTTAATTTTTGTTGTTTTGATCTTATTTTATTGAGACAAATATTATCTATTTTTCTAAACTAGTGTGGAGTACTTTTGTGGTGTTGGTACTGTGTTACTCCATGAGTTATTGTACAAATTCTTCACACATTACTTTCTAGGTTAATCCTGCCTTCTCTGGGCCAAGCTGCCAGATGGTGAGCAGAGGATAATTTGGATTGTGTTGTGATTTAACCTGACTAGAATTGAGGTCCCTACTTGGACACAGGTGTATACCTCTGCCAACTAGAGACCCAATTTCTAACATTGGTGATCAGCGGTGAGGATAGGGCTTGTGTTTGTGCACTGCCATACAATAGCTATATATGTATATACTACCTAATCACGGTTAAAGGTCATTTTGATTTTTTTCTTCTTCTGCAAGCTTTCCCTGCTTTACATTTTTAACTAATCCTATACATCATGTCTCTGGCTGGGTCCACAAGTGGAGCTGAGTAGATTGACCTGACTAAGATGGAGGATTACACAGTCTCCCAGCCAAAGGACTTCTGAAAAGATATAGGGGAACCTGCTCGTGGAGCCTCCAAGAAGGGAGAGTTTCAAAAGGCACTGATGGCCTGGGCAGAGCCCTGCACCCAAGAGAATGGTGAGTTGGGGGAGCCTGAGAAGGGTTCTTCCGAGGAGCTGGCAACAGCATTAGGGGATGACACCTCTGGAATTGTGTCTCCTGTGAGACCAGGAAGCAGTGTCTCAATTCATGGCCTGACCGCAGAGGAAAGAAGACAGGAGAGAGAATTCAGGCTGCAGTTGGCAAAATTAAAAATAGAAGTTGAAAGAGAGGAGAGGAAAGCAGACGTTAAGAGAGCTTAAAGGCAAGCTCAAGCTGTAAGAGCCTTACCTGAGAAGAAACGTCTATTGGCTCATGAACTGATTCCGAGAGAGCTTGAGCTCAAAGCTAAGCAGTCTGAATCCAGCAGTGATGGTGGCAGCATACATGCAGGACATGCTGGAGACAGGAAGGCTCTTATACCCAAGGACTTGATGCCCAGTTATGCGGTGGGAGATGACACTGATAAGTTGTTGTCTGGTTATGAAGTTGCACTGAGGGCACATCGGGTTCCTGAAGAGCACTGGGGGTGGGTCTGTGGAAACACATGGGATGGACACACTTCTGACATTAGAGGTTGGAAACCAGACCACCAAGTAAACTCCCATGAAAGCCATTTTGATTGCCTAATTTGGACGGATCCCTGAGAAGTATTGCCAAAGATTCAGGGACAGTGACAAGCTCCACAACCGCAGACTTCATTGATTACTCCAGTAAGGCACATAATGGCTGGGTGCAGGGCAGCAATGTCAGTGTTTATGTTGGGTTGTATAATTTAATCCTGAGAGAGCACATGCTCAGTAGCTGTTTTACAGGGTTGCGCCAACACCTACTTGACAGTAAGCTGAATGATCCCAGGTAGCCTGCCGAGGAGGCGAACCTCTGGACTAGCAGCAGAGTGTCCAAAAAGTATTTGGGGGACACCCACAAATGTGGTCAGGGTTGCTAACAGAAGAAAGAGGGGGGAGAAAAAATTAAAAATAAGGAGTTCTCTAAAGGCCGCAAAATAATTCCCAAGGGAGTAGTGATAACCAGTCATAGTCTGATCCTAGGAGGAAAGAGTTCTTTGATCACAAGAAAGGGAGGTGGGTTCCCCAATGTACTGAGGGCTACAAGTATGGGCAGACAATCCTGAGAACCATCTACCAGTGGCTCTGGTTCCCTTTTAGTGGGGGGAGGGTCTGAAGTTCCCTGAAAGTTGATGTGAGTCCTGCCATGTCTGTTGATTGCCTGTTAGGCAACGACCTGAAGCACACTGCCTCGAAAGAGGTAGAGCTCGGGTCTCACTTGGACATGATGGGATTGCCTGAGTGGATCTGTATGATCACACTGTCCATGGCTGCTTGGGAAGGGAGTCAAGGGTGTCTGGAGCCTGGAACAATGGCCCAGACTGCTGCAAGAAGAGGGACAAGAGGTGTGAGAAATATGTCCCTGAAGTTCCTGCGATGGAGGTTGATGGGGTCCCTGAGGAGGAGGCCCCTACCTGAGCTTGCCAGCTGGCAGGTTGAGGTTGGGTCCACCAGGGTAGAAGTCTGCCAAGCACAGAGAGTGTCCAACTCATGAGGGCTAATGGTGACAGGCCTTAGTCCATGCAGCAGATCAGGCCTCTTGGGATCACCTAATCTACTTGGAGAATGATCTCCTTTATTGCAACCCTAATGCTCCTTATACTGGAGCTGAGCATGTGATTGTAGTCATCCAGTGTTTATTGGTCCAGAATGAAGGCAGCTTCAGATGCATTCTGTAGGTCCTGTCCTTCCTGCCATGCCAGTGAGAAGTCAGGGAAAAAGCATAAAGCTCCACTGACCGCACTGACCACACTACCTGTTGGTGGCACCCCATTTGAAAGGGTGGGTATCAACATATTTGGACTCCTGAACTTCATGACAGTCTTAGGCAACAGGTTTGTCCTGGACTTCATTGGCCATGCTGTCGGCAACCTAGAGGCAATCAATGGGACTGCATCCATGGTAGCTAGAGCTTTGATTGCTAACGTTACCCATGTGAGGTTCCAAAAGGAGGTAGTGTTCAACAGAGGCACTAACTTCATGTCTGCATTCTTTAGTGTCATGTAACTTACAAGTTCACCACACCCTATGACCTCTAAACCAATGGTCTTGTGGAGAGATTTAACAAGACCGTGAAGGGCATGATTATGGGGCTACCTGAACTCATGAGGAATAAGTGGGATATCTTTTTGCAATGCCTTCTCTTTGCCTACCAGGAGGTGCCACAGAAAGGAGTAGGGTTCAGTCCCTTTGAACTCGTCTGTGGTCGTCCTGTTAGGGGACATCTCAGCCTTGTTAAGGAGGGGTGGGAGAAAGACCCCAAGAAACCCCCCCAGGATGTGGTCAGCTGCATGCTGGCCCTCCACAACCAGATGCATCGCTTCTAGAAAAAGGCGAAAGGGAATATTGAGGCCATGTTAGGCTCGGCATCATTGGAATGGTCTCCCCAGACTTTTTGCCTCTACTTCCTAGGTTGTTTCTGTGTGCTGTTTTGTTTGCGCTGGACACTTTACCACTGCTGACCAGTACTAAAGTGTAAGTGTTCCATGTATAAATTATATGTGTGCATTGGCTTATCCACTATTGGCATATTTGATTTACTAGTAAGTCCCTAGTAAAGTGCACTACAAGTGCCCAGGGCCTGTAAATCAAATGCTACTAGTGGGCAATGTGTTTTACTGCCAAATTCGTTTTTCACCTTTGCAAGGCCTATCTCTCTCATAAGTTAGCATGGGGGGCTGCCTTTAAATATTCTTAAGACGCAGAATCCCTTTGGGAGCAGATAGACATGTGGAGTTTGGGGTCTCCGAACTCACAATTTAAAATACATTGTTTAGTGAAGTTGGTTTTTAGATTGTGTGTTTGAAAATGCCACTTTTAGAAAGTAGGCATTTTCTTGCTTAAAACATTCTGTGACTCTGCTTGTTTGTGGATTTCCTGTCTGGGTCAGTTTGACAGTTGGCTGTTTGCACCTCTCCTCTAGACAGTGACTCAAAGGGAGCTGGGGTGTAGCCTGCATATCCTGATGGGCCATCTGGGCTGAGGGGAGGGGAGGAGTGGTCACTTACACCTGAAAGGGCTGTGCCTGCCCTCAGACAATGCAGTCTCCAACACCCTGGTGTGTGTCTGGGGCCTGGCCTGGGCAAGGCAGGATCTTGAAAACAACAGAGACTTCTCTTTGAAGTAAGCCTACTTCAAAGGCAAAAAGGGGTATAAGAAGAGCACCCAAACCCCCTGAAAATCAGATTGCTTCTCAAACCAAGAGGAATCTCTGCCAAGGAGAAGACCTGGAGAAGGTGGAGGAGGAGTACTGCCCCTTTGCCTGTGATTGTGCTTCGTGGTTTGGCCTGAAGTAGCTGCTTCTACCTGATAGAGGACAAAGACTGACTTTTGTGTGACTTCCCACTGGTGAAGAATCTCCAAGGGCTTGAATTGAGCTTGCCTCCTGTTGTTGAAGTCTCAGGGACAACAAAGACTTCTCTCTGCCAGCACTTGGGCTTTCTGCTGAGAGTCCTGCCTGCCAAGTGGTGCCCTAACCTATCTCTGGGTCCTTGAAAGGTGCAGCTGGTGGAAAAGGAAAGAAATCCACGCAAAGACCACTGTGCAGGGAAACTTTCGATGCACCACCTGCTTCACGGCTAAAAAACGATGCACTGCCGGCCTCCTGGCTAAAATTGACGCTCCACCTGCATCGCAAGTGGGAGATCGATGCAATGTGGCTGGGGAAATGACGCGCAACAGCCGCAGCAGCTGCTGTTAATGACCCAAACCCCACACAGTGCAGTTTCTTGTCACCGTGCGACCGGATTTCGATGCAACATCGCTGGGCGTGGAAAATCTAAGCACAGCCTGCCCAGACCAGGGGTACCTGGCCGGATCGACGCATCGCTCTCTTGCAGGGAGGTAAAACAATGCATGCCGACCTGACCGGAGGAGAAACAACGCACGGTCTCACTTATTAGTGAGTAATTGACGCATCGCTGGCCTTTTCCAATGCACACTCGCCCGTGCGGTGTTATTTTGATGCAACCCAGGTACTTTTTCACGCTAACCTTGTTCTCACTGTTTTCTAAAGGATATAAGACCCTTATTCTTTTAAAAATTCATAACTTTACTTGTGTATGTTGGATTTTTGTCGTTTTGGTCTGGTTTTGTTTAGACAAATATTACCTATGTTTCTAAAGATGTTTTGTGTCATTTTGTAGTATTTTTACTGAGTTACTGTGTGTGTTGGTACAAATACTTTACAAATTGCTTCTGAAGTTCGGCCTGCCTGTTCTAACATTTCTAACATTGGGGATTAGTGGTTGGGATTGGACTTGTATTTGTACTTGACATACAGTGATTAGGTGTACACTACTGTTTTCAGTGCAGACCATTCCGTGACCAAATACTACTTGTCTTTGTGATTTTTGCTTTTTTCTATTTCATGGATTTTTTTCCCTACTTCTATTTTGTGGTAACCCTAGATTAACTTTTCAATTGCATTTGGGAAATAGTTTTTCTGCCTTTTGAACTTTGCACTTTTAACTCTTCATCATGTCTCAATGTGGAGATGCATCAGCAGAAGCTGCTTTTGATTTAGGGAAATTGAAGAGCTGTACGTTGCCCAGTTGAGGCAGTTTTGCAAAAACCTTGCTTGTCCTATTAAGGGTTCCACCAGGAAGGAGGAGCTGCAAATGGCACTTAGGGCCTGGATAACAGCCAAGAAGTTGAGGGACACACAGAGGAGGAGGAGGATGAGGAGGAGAAAGAGAAATCCATCCACAATGGTGTAGTGGGTGGGCCTGTCATGTCTAGGGAGAGGGTCTCCAGGGCAGGTAGCAGTGTGTCATCCAAGGGTCTGACTCCTGAAGAATTACAGGACAGACAGGCAGAGAGGGCTCACCAGTTGGAGTTGGAGAAAATGAGGATTGCCATAGAAGAGAAAAAGTTGTTGTTGTCTCATGAGCTCAGCTTGAGGGAGCTGGATCAGAGGAGCCAGTCTAGTAGAGATGGTGGCAGCAATAACACAGTGTAGCGTGAGAGGAGGGTGCACATTCCTAAGGACCTTGTGAAGGATTACAAGAGGGAGGATGGCATACTTGTGTGGTTTGACGGTCTTCCTGTTAAACACAAAGTTTACAGAGTGACTGAAAGGGAAAGGGCTAACATTAAAGAGGAAGTCTCTAAAATGATAGCGTTGGGGGTTATTGAGTTTTCTCTAATGCCACTCCAGAACTACGGTTCTGTGTGGATTTGACCCTGCAATACACAAAGAAAGTATACATTGTGCCTCACTTCGTACAGCATCTTTTAATGGTACACTAAGAGAATATCATGTACAGTGCTGTAAATTTTACAACTTCTTAATTAACTTGTGTTGAAAAATGTGTTGTAAAATGAATCCTCTCGAGCAATGCTTCTAGTCATAAGGCTCTCTTGTAGCACCCGCTTGACAGGTACAGTCAAAACCAGCCTGTGCTCAGATACCGCCTGGGATGTAAACAAATTTTGCACCCAAGCTGCTGCTAGTAACACAGGCATTTGCAATGCAATGGGTTTCGCATTTGCTCGAGTTACAGCTATTAGCTTTCTAAACTCCTAATCCGACTTTTCTTGCCACATACATTGAAAATTACAAGTAAAACAGTTTCACATAAGTGAACAGATTCACAGTGCCACGAGAATAAGCATGAAGAGAGACTCAAAAGGAAAAATGTTTGCTCGCACTCAAGCTTATCAGCAAATGTGCAATTAGCCATGTAACAGGGGCGATGACCAAGGCGGTAAGAAAACCTCCCCAAGGAGGGATAAAGGCATACCATTTACCAATGTAATCAAAGGATTTTTGAAGAGCAAGCCCACGAACGAGTGGTAGGGATGGTCATGAGGTGGGCGTGGTTAAAAGCACAGATACATACCAACACTTCTGAAAAGCAGTGCTTGCACGCTGCTATGCAAAACCTGAAAAACGAGAAACAATAGGTGGTCCCTTTTCTGTTCACGGGTCAGCTGCTTGCTCACAGCAGTGACTAGGCTTTGTACACAAACATTTCTGCTCCTCCTCCAAATCACCTTGATTATCCACATCTTAACTCATTCACAATGATAACAAGATGTTGGTTGTGGGGGAATGGGGTGTGAACATGTGGGATGGCAAGGAAAGGGGGGGAGATGGGAGTGGAATTGTTGGGGTTGATAGATATTAATTATGTGCTTACAGCATGCTAGAAGAAAAATATTAAAAGCAGTTTGAGCGGAATCTAAGGAGTCAGGTCAGAAAAAGACTGTTGTATGCACTACCTTCATGCAGACATGTCAGCGGGTCCCTCTAAAGGTTTTCGCCCTAGGCCTAGGCCCCGTTTGCTCATGTCATAAGCCGAGCCCAGGCACAATGGATGGAGAGGTAAGAAAAAAGAAAAAAATTGTATGGGCTATCTTTGGTGCTCAGGTCTGCCCAGCTCATTCCCTTTGCCAATTCAGGAAAACATGGGCATAAAATATGCTTGGTTAATGGCAATGTTGCTTATGTTGTTGTAGGAAATTGGGTTACTGGTTAAGAGGTGTGACAACCTACACGAGCAGCAACCACAATTCTTGTCAGGGTGAAATACAAGCAAACCTCAAAATAATTAGAGTTCAATCAATCAATTAGTTATTTTAGAATGCGCTACTCACCCATAGGGTCTCAAGACGCTGTGGGGCATGTCCTCCTGGTTCACTCGAAGAGCCAGTTCTTGAGTTCCTTCCTGAATTAAGGTAGCAATGGTGACTTTCTGAGGTGGAGAGGTAAGGTGTTCCAACCTTTTGCCTACAGGTAGGTGATTGATCTTCCTCCAGCTGTGGACTTCTTTATGCAGGGTATGATGGCGAGCAACTGCTAAGAGGAGCGAAGGAGTCTGGAAGGGGAGTTCCAGGTGATATAGTGGTTGAGGTATCTGGGTCCGATGTTGTGGAGTGCTCTGTAGGCATGTATGAGGAGTTTGAAATTGATCCTCTTTTTGATGGGGAGCCAGTGGATGTCTCTCAGGTGCCCAGTCATGTGTTCTAGGCGGGTGATGTTCAGGACAAGTCTTGGGGCGGTGTTCTGGATTTGTTGCCCCTTGCTCAGGTTCTTCTTGGTGTTTCTGTCTGTTGGAAAATGGGTTAGTGGTAAGGGCAGGTAAGTACCTACACTTAGGAGTAGGCCATGAACCTCCTACTTAGGTCCAGTTAGGTCAGTAAATTAAACCTAGCTTAACCCTTGATAGCTTGCAACGAGCGACAAGGCTCAACTTAGGAGACAACGCGTAAAGCATTCAAATATCACAAAACAGTAATTAAATAAAACACAGGAAACAGTTTAAAAAATCCAAAATTAATTTATAACAATAGGACATATTTCTAGCTTTAAAATGACACCAAAACAAATAGAATCGGATAGGGGGAACCGGAGATATGAATTTTTAAAGAATTATTGCTTTCTAGCGCATAGAAACAAAAAACGCCAATCTGTTCATCTGGTCGCACCTCGACCGGGGCAAAGTCAAAGTTTAAGGCTGACTGCGATGGAGCCTGGCTGGGCTACAGCCCGGGAAGGCCTTGGTCAAAAGTTTACCTTAGGATTTAGTTGATTTTCTTCAGTGGGATGAACCTGCCAGTCCAATCCGACCTCCTGGAACTCTTCCTCAGATACGCGTCGCGGGAGCCCTCAGTGGAGATTTTTACCTTTGGACTTAGTTGTTTTTTCGACTTAGTCCGGGGCAAACCTGAATCTTGATCCGACGTCCTTGGAGCCCTCTTTGGATACACTGGCTGGGAGGTCCCGGTCAACTTCCTACGTTTGCACGTAGTCACTTTTTTTGAGATTTTTTTTACCGGGACGAACCTGCAAGTCAGGCCAGGTTGCCGTTGAGGAAAGGCGGCTAGAGTTGCCGCTGCGAGTCGGTCCCGGTATGGAGTTTTTTTCCAAAAGTTCTCCAAAGTTCTCCAAACTTCTGGATCTTCTTCCAGATGTTCTTTTAAGGTTCTTTTGAGGTCCACAGTTCACCCCAAGGTTCCAGAAGCTCTGAGATGCTCCTCGGGGGTGCAGATTACAAATCCCAGAATGCACCTGGTGCAAACTCCTTTTTGGCCACTGGACAGTGGTCAGCTGTTTGGTTTCTTCAGGAGTTGTTGCTGGGGACTCTGGTTAGCAAGTTTTCACTGTAGTAAACAGGGAGTCCCTCCTTGAACCAGCTGAAGCCAGGCAAAGTCCTTCTTCTGGTGAAGCCCAAGTGTGCAGCTGGTGCAGTCCTCCAGAGTGCAGTGTCCAGGTGCAGGCCAGGGGTCCAGCAGGGCAGTCCTTCTTCTGTAGTTCTTCCTTGTTGGAATCTGATAGAGATCTGAGCTGTGGGTGCAGGTCTGCCAGTTTTATCCTTGCTCCTGGGTGAAAAACAGGGGCGTCCTGGTTCTCCAATCAGGGGCAGGGTCCTTCCCCTGTGATGACCACTTCCTGGGAAGTGTGGCAAAAATCAATCTCAGGGAGCAACATTACTCAAAAATCCATCTTGGCTGAAAGTGATTTTGGGGGGTTATTTCTGGCTGAGCCCTCCCAATGGTGTGGCTAAAAGTCCTAAACACACCCCTATCCTGCCCTCTCCTAATCTAATCAAGGGGACACCTAATTGTCTGGGTTTGCGGGATGTGAAGGTGTTGCTGGGTTGCTCCAAATGTCCTTCCCTGCCTTTGAAGACCAGTTTGGCAGCCCTCCCCCTTCCTGCTTCCCCATCTGCTGCGGGGAGATCTCCTCCTCCAGGCACATCTCTTTGTGTTGAGCCAGGCCACGTCACACCTCATCACCAGCCTGGCCAGGCTGCCAGAGGCTGAGCAATCATAGCAAAGCAGCAAAAATACTGCAGGGCTGAAGTTGGCAACTTTTCAGGTAAAGTTTAAAACTCTTTCCCTGAACAAGTTATATTAAATACCACAACGGAAAGTTTTGTGATTTATTATAACAATTAATTTGATACCAAACTTCTGGTATCTGTTTCTTAAGGGGATTTTAAAAATTAATATAAAGTCTCCCCATTCTAGCCTATGAAGGCCATTCACTACGAGGGAAAACTGAATTTGGCTGTTTTACCTCACCAGGGCCTATAAAACTATTTTTATAAGGTCCCTGCTTATAGTTACATTGCACCCAGCCCTTGGGGCGCATAGGGCACATCTTAGGGGTGACCTATATGTAAAAATAAGGTAGTTTAAGACTTTGGGACCACTTTTAATTCCAAAGTCGAATTTGCATGTAACTTTAATTTAAAAGCAGCCAGCAATGCAGGTCTGCCTTTAAAATTACACTGGACACTTCAGCAGTGCACCTATTGGGGGCACTACCTATGCTGGGGTCCCTAAACCTCCATGCCCTACCATATACTAGAGACTTATAGGTAGGTTAATTGGGCCAATTATAATTAGCCTAATTTGCATATCCATTGTACACACAGCAGTGGCCCTGGGACTGGTAGGCTGGACCCAGGGCACAGCCAAGAGCCTGTAACCACCAGTACCTGTCCAAAAGGTTTGGGGGTGACAAGGGCAAAAAGAAAGACTTTCCTGCACTGGCACAGAGGGCATTGCAGTAGTCAAGTCTGCTTTAATCAAGGTGTGTGTCGCGGTTTTGTGTCAGTCGCTTGGTATCCATCTGAAAATCTTCCGTAGGAGTCAGAGGGTGTGGAAGCAGGTGGATGCGATGGAGTTGACCTGTCTGGTCATGGTGAGCGCTGAGTCGAGGATGAGGCTGAGGTTTTAGTGCATGGTCTGTGGGAGTTGGGGGCTGCCGAGTGTTTAGGGGTACCCGGAGTCGTCCGAGGCTGAGGAGGATGGTCCCAGGATGAGGATCTCGGACTTGTGGGGCTTGTCAGAGTTCAGCTTAAGGCAGCTCTCCTTCATCCAAATGACAACTGCTTCCATCCCGTCTTTGAAATTATTAGTGGCTGTTGAGGGTTTTTTGGTCAGGGAGATGATAAACCCTCTGGTAGGGGGGCAGTGAAGCTATCAGGCTTAACTTAGAGGCAACGTGTAAAGTACTTAAGCAACACTTCAAATAATAATAAAGTAAAAACAAAACACAATTAAATCCCACACCAAGATAGAAAAATAGAGTCAATTGTAATAAATTATTTAACACCATAACAACAGATATGCAATTAGCACAAAATGATGCTTGCAATCTTAGATAAAAAATAAAAATAGTGCTTAAAAGCACAGTGCCTCAACTCTGGTTATCTGGTTGTGCGGGACCAAGACAAAGTCACAGGTTCAGGCCAGCCACAAAGAAGCCAGATATAGGGACCAAGTTAGGCCCACCGAACTAAGGGCTTGATTTAAGGAAAGTGGAGCTGCCCTCAGTACCACCCCACTTTCCTTGCACCCCTTAGCACACCCCTGATGCAACCATGTGTGTGCCATATTCAATATACTGTGCACCATAGCGTTAGTTAGGGAACTAGCATAAGAAATGTTCATGCTAGTTCGGAGCTTTGCAGGATAGCAACAAAAATGTTGACGCATATTCTGCAAAGCCCATTGAAGCCCATTCTAAACAATGGTGTGCCTCCTTTTAATGCCTGCTTTGAGCAGGCGTTAAAAGTGCCTAAAAAAGTGAAGCAAAGAAATCACATAACTGAGGATAGAGGCTACAGACACCAAATAGTTAGGACAGGAAAATGGCAACTTTCTAAAAGTGCAATTTTCAGAATGTTGACTTAAAAAACGACTTTAGCATTAGATAGGGTTTTAACTTACAATTCATAAGAGACACCAAACTCAACATTCCTGCGTGCTCCGAAATGAGAGTTATCACTTCTTAAATGTGATAAGTTAATCCAATGTTATCCTATGGGAGAGGTAGGCCTTGCAGTAAAAAAAACAAATGTAAGACTTTTTCACTACCAAGATATGTAAAATCTAAAAGTGCATGTCCAACTTTTTAAATACATGCCCCCCTGCCATATGGCTGTTTAGGGCCTACCCTAGGGGTGACATATATTTTAAAATCAAAGGTTTTGGCTTAGCAAAAGGTTTATTTTGCCAGTTCGAAATGACAGTTTAAACTGCACACAAAGGCTGCAAGCCAAACCTGAGACATGCCTTAAAGGCTACTTAAGTGGGTGGCACAGTCAGTGCTGCAGACCCACTGGTAGCATTTAGTTTACAGGCACAGGGTACATGTATCACCACTTCACTATGGACTTGTTTAAAGGAGAGAACACAGAGTCCTAAAAGCAAACAGAAACAGGTTTAGAAAACAGGAGGTTGGCAGCAAAAGGTTTGGGGGGAACCCTGCAGAGAGGGGCAAATTCAACTGGACCCCTTTCCAACCAAAAGCCAGGGTAATCTAATCAATACCTTGATCTGCTTCACTGCTTAGGTGATAGAAAGTGGACAATGGCCCTATTCTGCAGAGGTCCTTGCCAGTTCTTTGCCCCTCTGAACTCAGCTGGATTGCTCCATCGACACTCTCCTGAGCCACTGGACTGCTCCATACGGAACCCTTCTCCTCATCTGTGGCCCCTATCTTTGGAGCTCCTAAGCTTCACTTGCTCACAGTTGCATCCCAGTAGGCTGACAGTACTCAATGGCCAACTAAGTGATGTGTCCCAATCCACCCCATGATTCAGACTTCTGTTGCCAACCCGAGGAAAACTCCGCCATGAGGACAGTAACCAAATGAGACTAGTAAGGTTGTCAGTGACATGAGCCAGACACCAGGCCATCCACAGTTCTCTGAATTATGACTTTTCTCAGGGTTGGGGCAACAGTCCTGGGTGTTTAGCACCCTACTTCCATTCTACCCTTCACCAGTCCCAGGGAGGTACCCTGAGACTGGCTTTTCAGCCCACTAGTGACACGAGGTGGAAAAAGTCCTGCCCCTGGAACAAAATTACCTGATACCTAGCTGGTGTATTGCTCTGTAGAAGCCATCCTCTCTACTACCATGGTCTAGATAGCCCTGGTGTCTCTCAAAGCATTGGCAGGGAACCCATTTACTTTCACCTGGTGGAAGTGATGAACTTCACCCTCAGCAATGATAAGCTCACATTCTGAGTCTATCTCCCAGCTAAGAAAGATCATGGAAAGGTCTATGACCTGCCTCCGCAGGCTACTTACTTCTAAGGCCACATTGGCCAATCCTTTAGAATTCCCAGCAGTGGAGGGTTTCTTATTACAGAGTGCCCCTGCTTATGTCCTAACAGGGAACACTGAAAGCAGCAGGGTTGGAAATGGGGCACCCTGGACCACCACCCACCAGACCGCCACCTGTTTATCAGAGGGGGCTTGGGAACCCTTTCCCCCATATTACACTGGGAATTGTCTGGGTCACTTTTAGTCTCCCACTCATTCTGCTGGGGAGAACCTGAATTACCTTCTCTTGTGGTCACTTCCAGGTATCTTCTTAGACAACCTGGTATTGATCCAGAGGTCTACATCCTTAGCAAGCTCCCTGAGGTGTTGGTGCAGTTCTCCAAAACAAAGATTGAAAATGTACTCTGACATCATCAAATTGTACAGAACGTGGTGATCATTCACTTCACTGTGATGTCCAAGTGTGGTAGGTGACAGCTCCAACCCCCCCCAACATCAAGTCAGAGTTGGCCCATCCAGCCAACACCTATTCCCCCACTATCTGAGAGCAATGCACAAAAAACAACTGCCAGCGAAACCTAGTCATATGACCCAGGATACATGTTGGAGGTGCCAAATGATTAGGACAAGTAAATGCCAACCTCCTAAAAGTGCCATTTTTAGAATTGTAACTCAAAATCTGACTTTACAACTAAATAGGGTTTTAAATCACAGTTCTTTAGACACCAAACTCAACATTCCTGCTTGCTTCCAATTGAAAGTTATCACTTATTAAATGTAACAAAGTATCCAATCCATTGCTATCATATGAGAAAGATAGGCCTTGCAGTAGTGAAACAATGATTTAAGAGCTTTTCACTACCAGGACATGTAAAACTGAAAAGTACATGTCCACCTTTTTAAATATACTGCATCCTTCCCTATGGGCTGTTTAGGGACTACCGTAAGTGTGATTTATATGGATTAAAAAGTGAGGTTTAGGTCTGGCAAAATGTTTATTTTGCCAGATCAAAATAGCAGTTTAGAACTGTACCCACATGCATAAATGGCAGGCCCGAAACATGTTTAAATGTCTACTTAAATGAGTGGTTCAATCACTGCTGCAAGCCCACTAGTAGTTTAATTTACAGGCCCTGGGTACATGTAGTACCACGTTACTGGAGACTTACAAGTAAATTAAATGTGCCAATTGAGTGCAAGCCAATTTCACCATCTTTAAAGGAGACATCACAAGAGTAATAGCTTTTTTTCTTTCATTCACATGGCGCAATACCATTATGGTCTGATGTATAGCTATTGGATGTCCTATTCAATGTTGTTCATATACAGTGCAAAGGCTTCCTTTGTAATTACCTTTCATATTGTGCACTAGTGGTGTAAAGTACTTGGGGCCATATTTATAGGCCCCTAGCGCCACAGGAGCGTCACTTTTTCCACAGCAACACTCATTGCATTTTGAAGCTCCCTCAGATTTATGAAACTTCGTAAACCTGATGCAGCTCCAAAATCAAACACCACCCAAGGGGTGGCCTTAGCAAGGCGCAACGAGGAGGAATACTTTTTTTCCTCCTTTTTTTTCTTTTTCTATGCGTGCTGCATTCTACCGCATGCACAGAAAAAAAATGCCCGAAATTATTGTTTATGGGCAGGAAAGTGCCCCTTCCTGCACATAAACAATCATTTGAAAATGAAACTTTGGCACTTCTGTGTGTGCTGCATTGAGCAGCACACACAAGTGCCAAAGCGCCATTGGTGATTGTTTATGTGCAGGAAGGCGCACATAAACAATCACACCCCTCAACACAGGCATCCTTGCATGATGGTGCAAGGATGCCTGCGTTGGTGCTGGCAGCTAAACTTAGCGCCAGTGCAGGGGGAAACGCAGGGGTGCACCATATTCCCTTAAATACGGTGCATCCCTGAGTTTCTAAAGTGACGCAGTGCTACCAATATTGGCGCAGCACCATGCTGTGCCACATTTCTTTAAATCTGGCCCTTGGTTCTTGATTTCATTCTAATTATCAGCTGGGTCTATCACCACCTTTCTTATACACTTGCATCTACCTTTAGTATTTGTCAATTGGCCATCTGGTCCTTTCAATAGTAAATATTCTTGTTCTTATTTTAGGTGTGCCCCTCAGTTTTTGGTCTGGATGAGACCATTCATTGGTTGGAGGATTGAAACGCCATTGACTGTGCCTAAGCAAACCTAATAAAGTGGCCATTTTAATTTAATTGGGCCATGTACTGTATATATGACATTAACCTGGTTGTTGCTGAATCTTTGTCCTGTCTTTTATGACTACTAATTGTGTACTTCTTTTGTTGATTGTGGGTTCTACTTTACTTGGGACACTGTGTAATTCTCCTTGTTTTTTGCACAAATATATTGATTGAAAGATTGATTAGTGGGTTTTGGCTTATTTTTATACTATTGGTTAGGGCTGGTTCCCTTTTCTGTCATTCTACTGTTGTGTTAATAATGTGCTTGTGTCTTCTTTTCATTGAATATACATGTATCATTGATAAGAGCTCTGTTTTTTGAGAATATTGATATGGCCCTGGTTCTTATTGGATAGGGCTGCCATTGTTGTTCTGTATAATTAAGTAAACCTGCAGCCCTGGCGAATACTCTGAAGGCACAGAGATCAGCACAAGGAAGGTGAGGATCTCTAAAGGTGGTGGGCGATCCTTCACCAGAGAAAGAGACCAGATTCTTTGTTATGTTAAACTTACTAGCTGGTACACTTTACATGAGTCACTTGATCTTCACAAATGAAGCATAAAGGGAGTTTGGGGTGTTTATGGAAGATGTACACAGGGGGATATTGTAGAATTTGTCGATTTGTGTACACACTTTGGTGCCCCTAGTATTCTGAAGAAGATTATAACTTGTTCTTACCTTTATGTGCTGAAGGTTTGGGATCTAAAGTGCTTTTACTATCTATCATTATTGAGCAACTTGTTGGTAATTATTGTTTATTTATTGTAATAAGAGTGAATTTGGTTTCTCTTTTCACAATTGTTAGTAATGTTGCTAGATAAAATTGTGGTGATTTTAAGTGACCAACTATAAACTTCATTCATTCACTTCTTTCTATGTTCAACTCTACACTCACTGCCAATTGCTCCATGACAAATTATTTGGTAGAGGGCGGGGCACGAGAGACCAGCATTCCCTCATGCTTGCTTTCTGCAATGTTGCGTCTCTCCTTGAACCCTGCAATGTAATAGTGATGTACTAGCTGTATTACCCGACTGACATTATATGTCAACAAGCTTTCTACACATAACCTAAGAGGATTGTGCCCCAAATTGTTACTTTCCCGTTTTCCATGGTTCTCCCCCGTTTCACTAATCCAATTGTGTGGCACCATGCCTTTGCTTTCATCATTCCTTTTTATAGTTCTTCTCATTGTACTGCAGCTTCCCTTTCCATTTCCTTTGAATTTACTTTCTCAAACTTCTCACCCCAATCAATGTTTTTGACTCATCTTCCCTACCGCCCATTGTTGCACTATTTAAATATTTATTTTTTATTTTATCTCCCATCCAACATTCATCTGTTGTTTGCGACCTATTTCAGTTTGCCAGGGATTCAAGGTAAGTCCTGGTAAGAGGAGGACCTCCACACTCATCACAGTGAATTATGAGGTGACCAAAATACCGCCTTCATGGTTGCTACTATAGCCAACCAATTCACACCATCCTTTTTGTGTTCACTGGTAAAGATATATGACCTTGGGTTCATGGCTCTGCCATCACTTTCTGACTTTGCACATAGAAGTCTTCACACATCTCTGAAGACAACCGAGTAATGGGAAGGTAGTCATACCATTCTTTCTGGGGCCCCTGCCTTTTGTTTCGCAGTGACATCATTACTCAATAATAGCCTAATCATATAATTAAAAGTGACCTAGCTTTCATTGCAATCCTAGATGAACACTAGCAAACCTGCCCATTTTTCTGCCAGCGTTCCCACCTGACAATTGACCCTCATTTCAACAATACCACCCGCTCCTCAGACATTTTCATCTGCTACAGGTGTTGGGATGTGCTTTTATGTCACACTGTTTGACAGAAGCTCGTAAACTATCGGACACACCTTTGACAGTTATTAACATGTATCTGGAAAGACTGCTAGAAGACACAGGGGCATGTTTAACAGCCCTTAGTGCCACCAGAGCGTCACTTTTTTTGACGCTTCGGTGGCGCAATGCCCTGCGCCATATTTACAAGGTAGGGTTAAGCCACTTTTTGTGGCTTAACGCCACCTTGTAAAAACAGCCCCTTCACACTCCACACTTTGCGTGGAAGGGGCGTGCCATGGGTGTTGCTGTGGACATTCCACAGCAACACCCATTGCATTTTGACGCTGCCTCAGATTTACAAGCCTTCACAAACATGAGACAGTGTCAAAATCTAACTCCACCCCAGGAGTGGCGTTAGCATGGCACAACAAGGAGAAATGCTTTAATTTCTGCTCGTCTTTTGCTCTTTCTATGTGTGCTGTATTCTTCAGCACACATAGAAAGAGCAAATCGCCATTTCAGATTGTGTTTCTTCCTGCACAAAAACAATCTCCCCCTCAATGCAGCCATCTCTGCACTATGGTCCAATGGTTGCTGCGTAGGCGCACAGCAGCAAATTTAGCACTGGCAGAGGGGGAAAGTCAGGGGTGCACCATATTCTAGTAAATACGGCGCATCCCTGCAGTTTAAAAATGACGGTGCATGACACTGCCAAATTTGGCGCAGCGAACTGTAATTTTCTGTTAGATCTGGCCCACATTCTTTCAGTACAGAATTTTACACTTGAGTTAGATATCACTGTATCACTGCAGATGGTGTGTTGTTTCTTTCAACACATTTACATGCAGCAATTGAATAGTACTTGAAAGCCTCTCCATCTGCTGTATTCCTACAACCTTTATGAAACCTTGACCTGAACTTAAACTTTAAAATGTTCCCTCCTTTATTTCTGTTGAATTACCATCACCTTCCTTTCCAGCTTCTGCATGTGTACAGATTTTGAGGTCTGCCTTTCATGCCTTCTGCCTTAATATCTATGTCTTTGAAATCAATGCACCCTAACTATATATATATATATATATATATATATATATCTATATTAATTTAATCAACTATTTGCTTCTCCAATAGCACTCATTAAGTATCACACCTAACTCATTAAGGTAGCACAAGGAAATTGTTGTAAATATCCTTTAGTGCACAAGACTAATGCTAATGATCTCTTGAACTAACCACTAACTTTGGGTTCTGGAGTATTGTGCTACTCGCCGTAAACTGTTTCAAAGCCACGTCAGAAGTAATAAACTCCCCTTCAAAGCAATTTCAATTCAATGTTTGTATCTATCCTACTTTACTGCCACCTATAATTCAATGTGTTCTTGTGCTGTACTTGTTTGGCTGTGCGAGGAGGTTTCATCACAATGGTCTGAGTGAAGCTTTCACTGCCCCTGCTCTATGCGTCTGGTACCATAGAACAAACTGAGGTTTTAAAAACATTTTCACTTTGAATAAGGGCCAGAATTTTGACTGTCTCCTGTTGCTTGAACCGATAAAGCTTTTTGTGTTGGAAAGCTGACTCTTCCCCCAAAAAGCTGTGATTTTAAGGAGGATTAGGCACATAAACAGTGACTGGCGGAAAGCACAGCAGTATAACGGATTAATGAATGCACCACGAAAAGCAGGCGGACAGAAGGGCTCAGTGCTCAGTCATATCGTTATTTTTAATGGTGTTCTTAATTTTGATGAGCAAATGGTGGGAATTTGACTTTGTAACAGCGTGACTTAGCAGTCAGGGAATCATCAGGGTGCCATCTGCGGTGATTGTTGCACGATACTTCTGATTCTACAATGAGCTGCTGAAGCAGAGCTTTTTCGTTGGCACAATACTGATTTGTTATTAAAACATTTGTGTATTTTTACCGTGCATGTCTTAATAATGAGAATGTGAATGTAAATTATCTTTATTTCTCTTTGATGTTTCTTTATCACCAACTATTATTGTGCGCATTTCTGTTGCACAAAGTGCCCAGCAAAAAAATCTGTGCACTTGAGAATAAAGAAGTATTGATTTCATTCGTTTGGGGACATCATTAAATTAAGGTGATAAGTTCTGAAGAGCTGCTCAAACTGCCTAGCGGTGCATATCAACTCTTCTAAGTAAGGAATGAAGAAAGCGCATGCTATGCTCATCCGAGCCATGGCCTTTCTGTTGAGACTGCCAGCGGGTGGCTATTATTATAGCCCTTTTTGTTGCAACCTCTGGCCAAATTCGGAACACGTAACTCAAAAGACAGGAAGACAACTGGATTAGAAAAGCGTGGCTGATATTTTATGAAAGGATTTTGAAAGACCTGTATAGGAACACTGTTTGATGTCGAGAAGAAAAGCACGTAGGTGAGGACACAGAGAAAGATAGTTAAGAAAGTGTGATGCAGAGTTTTAACGCACCACAATGACAAGCTATCTAAGTGCACTTTGAAAATTATTACGGGCAAACACTTAATTTTTGGATGTGAATAGGGCTGTGTCCCCATCCCAGTAATTATTTCGATAGAGACAGCAGTAAGAAAGTGTTTTGGGCTAGTTAACTTGTTGTTTCTATGAAGAGCATCAACACCCAATTAGAGTAAGAGTGGTGGTGTATGAAAATATAAACTAAGATAAATAAAATAAAAAAATGAAGGTGGTGCTAGAGTAGCAGATTCTGACATCATAAGCAAACTCGACATGACGTCCCATATCAATGACGTCACCACCTTATTGCTTCCACAGCCTGGAAATGTTGAGGAAGATTTTCAAATAACTCCCAGTCAGCACCTGAAAAACCATCACATAGAGACCCTGGTCACAAACAAGCTGCATTAAGGGAGCAGCATCCATGCTGGATCAACAAAAAACTTACCAGAAGGCTGCATACCATTTGGAGCAAGGAGGTCAGAATCACTCGCAGTCTCCGACTCCGCACTCACATCACACCACACCTGAAGGAGCTCCTGTTGCTCCCCATTGAAAAACTAGCACAATTCAAACTTTTCATCTACACTTCCAGGGCACTACATATCACTCTCCCAGCACACCTCAACAATCCCATCTGTTTTCACAAACCTTCCAGATCTCACAAACCTTCTCTCCGTTCATCTGGACTCCTACTTGTGCAAATTTCACGCATACGGAAAACCAGATTCAGTACTAATCCTTCTCCTTCATTGTCCTTAAAGCATGGAACAACCTATTGCTACACATAAGAGCCTCCTCTACACTTTTTGAATTTCACAAGAAACTGAAAACCTGGCTTTTCGGGTAGTCCCCCTAGGCCCTTGGTGTCACCAGTGGTGGCTCACTAAGCGCAGAAGGGGAGGGGCAGCACATGGGGCTTGGGGGAAATAAAAAATAAATTAATAAAAAAAGAAAAGAAACTTACCTTTGCCCCTGTGCGCTGCTCCCCTCCTCTGCTTCGTCACTGGCTGCAAACAGGCACAGGCTCCCAGCCTGCCCTGCACCAATCCTGACGCTGCTCAGAGCAGCGTCAGGATTGTCTGAGAGCGCCCAGCCTGGGTGCCCCCATGCAGACTGGGAGCCTCTGCAGGCTCCCTCCATCCCAGCAACTGTGTTGCTGGGCTGGAAAGAGCCCAGTGTGCATGTATGTTTGGCCGGTCTGAGACAGCCGGCCAAACATTCATGCGCAGTGAGGGGGAGTGCCATGCACTCCCCCTCACTACTCATCACCCCTGTGACCCCACTCCTTTTACTGAAAAAAACCCAATAATAAACATAGTTTATTATCGTTTTTCAGTAAAAGGTTTGCAGCTACCGCTGCTGGCGAGTGGGGGGGTGACGCTCCTACACCCAAATGGGGAGTCCCCCCTGGGTGTCACCTGCTCAGCACCTCCTGGGTGATAGTACACTCAACAAGTCTGCATAACATATTACAATATAACATATAACATAACAGAACACCCATAACATAACATATTTCACATAACAAACATACCATAACATAACATGACATAACATAACAAAATAACATGACATACCATGGCCCAGCCCATTGCATAAGCAACTATCCCTGGCATCATCCAGTATTGACATTCTTCTCACAAGCAGAGACTAGCTGGGACTGGGAAGCTGTTGCTTCAGTGCAAAATCCTTGCTGAAAATAACACTTACCCCATATAAAACAACATATTCCACACAATAAACAACCACTTACTTGAACAATCATCAAAATAAAGGTGTGCAAATTCATTATAATATACCAGGGTTTATTTTGTATGAAAATGTTAGTTTCTTTTGTGTGAAAGAAAAAGAACACTAAAAGCCTGATTTAGATATTAGCGGATGGAATACTCCCTCACAAACATGACAGATCTCTCATCCTCCATATTACAATCTCCATTGGATAATTTGTGATCACAGTATGGTGGATGGAATATCCATCACTTCTGTGACGGAGTATTCCCCTCACGCCAACATCAAAATCAGGCCCTAAATAAAAAATAGAAGGACAAGACTATTTTGAAAAAATTGGTCTGACATTTGTTATAATGAATTTATTTTAGTACCCACATCATACTGTGTGCACACTATGTTGCTTGTGCAAGATTTTGTTTACTACAAGGGGCTGAAAGTCCCCACATTACTTACTAAACATTGGCTTAATTATCATTGCCTCTTAAATGGGCAGTGTGTGCCAGTTTCAATTCCTCTTTCATGAGGAACATGGACCACGTACTTATTGCTTCATGTTGGTTAGTGCCTATTGGGAATTGTGTTTCTGATTGTCAGAGTATGCACCCTGTACAAGCAGGAACCACCATTCAAGTCAGGGTAAGTCAGATACACACTAAAAGATTACCTGTGGTCACCATCTGATAGCTCGGCACCGAGCAGTCAGACCTATCTAATGAGGCAATGTGTAAAGTATGTGTGCAAATCCACCCACAGTAACACAGTATAAAGACCATAAAAAACATCACACTAAGGTAGAATTAAAGACAATAATATTATAAATGGTAGAAAATGGGTTTTTGGTAAGGGCAAGGAAGTACCTACACTTAGCAATAGGCCCCTAACCCCCACTTAGGTCCAGTTAGGTCTCAGTAAATTAAACCTAGCGAAACCCTAGGTAGCTTGGCAACGAGTGACAAGGCTTAACTTGGGAGACAAAGCGTAAAGCATTCAAACATCACAAAACAGTATCTAAATAAAGCACAGGAAACAGTTTCAAAATCAAAAAATCAATTTATAAATATAGGAAATATTTGTAGCTTTAAAATGACACCAAAACTAATAAAATCGGATAAGGGGAACCGGAGACATGAATTTTTAAAGAATGAATGCTTTCTAGCGCATAGAAACAAAAAGTGCCAATATGGTCATCTGGTCGCACCTCAACTGGGGCAAAGTCAAAGTTTAAGGCCGACCGCAATGGAGCCTGGCTCGCCTACAGCCCAGGGGAGGCCTAGGTCAAAAGTTTACCTTAGGACTTAGTCGTTTTTCTGGATATTTTCTTCAGCGGGACGAACCTGCCAGTCCAATCCGACCTCCTGGAACTCTTACTGGGATATGCATCGCAGGAGCCCTCGGAGGAGATTTTTACCTTCGGACTTAGTCGTTTTTTCGAGGTGAAAATCCTTCGACTGGGGAAAACCTGAATCTTGATCCCATGTCCTTGGAGCCCTCTTCTGATTCACTGCCTGGGAGGTCCGCGTCAACTTCCTAAGTTCAGACGTAGTCACTTTTTTGGAGATTTTCTTCACCGGGACAAACCTGCAAGTCAGGCCGGGTCGCAGTTGAGGCAAGCAGGCTAGAGTTTCCGCGGTGGGTTGGTCCCTCTATGGAGCTTTTTTCAGAAAGTTCTCCAAACTTCTGGATTTTCTTCCAGATGTTCCTTTAAGGTTCTTTTGAGGTCCACACTTCACCCCAGGGTTCCAGAAGCTCTGAGATGCTCCTTGGGGGTGCGAACTACAACTCCCAGAATGCACCTGGCACAAACTCCTTTTTGGCTACTGGACAGTGGCCTGCTGGCTGGTTTCTTCAGGAGTTGGTGCAGGGGGCTCTAGTTAGCAAGTTTTCACCTGTAGCATACAGGGAGTCCCTCCTTGAACCAATTGAAGCCAGGCAAAGTCCTTCTTGTGGTGAAACCCAAGTGTGCAGCTGGTGCAGTCCTCCAGAGTGCAGTGTCCAGGTGCAGGCCAGGGGTACAGCAGGGCAGTCCTTCTTCTTCTGTAGTTCTTCCTTGTTGGAATCTGATAGGGATCTGGTAGGGAACTGAGGTGTGGGTGCAGGTCTGACAGTTTTATTCTTGCTCCTGGGTGAAAAACAGGGGGGTCCTGGTTCTCCAATCAGGGGCAGGGTCCTTCCCCCTGTGATGACCACTTCCTGGGAAGTGTGGCAGAAATGAATCCCAGGGAGCAACATTCCTCAAAAATCCATCATGTCTAAAAGTGATTTTGGAGGTTACATCTTGCTGAGCCCACCCACTGGTGGGGCTATAAATCCTAAACACATCCCTCGCCTGCCCTCTCCTAATCTAATCAAGGGGGCATCTAATTGTCTTGGTTTGCAGGATGTGAGGGTGCTACTGGGTTGCTCCAAATGTCCTTCCCTGCGGTTGAAGACCAGTTTGGCAGCCCTCCCCCTTCCTGCTTCCCCATCTGCTAAGGGAAGATCTCCTCCCCCAGGCACATCTCTTTGTGTTGAGCCAGGCCACTTCACACCTCATCAAGGCAGCCTGGCCATGACTTTTCTAAAGAATAAAAAGAGTTCTAGTGCTTAGAAGCAATGGTGCTAACGTAGGACTCTTGTCATGGGGGCAAGATTGTTGGTTTCTGGTGGCAGCATCACCACGTGTTGAGGACTGAGACTTATCCCACACCGTCAGGTAGTTGTCAGCCTAACCCTTTCAGATAGCTAGCAGCACCTCATTAAACCCTAGAAGAAAAGGCGATTAGTGGCAGCCTAACACATGACACTCTGTGACCTCTCAGGGAAGTTGTGGTGGAACAGATCTTATCCCTTTCTCTCAGTTACATAAATATCATACATGCACTGACAAACAGAAGCAGGATTTGGATCAATATATGTATTGAAGCAATTGCATTCTTCATAAAGAGTTAAGAATTGCAATTATTAGGAAAATAAAACACAACACTATTATCATTGTGATCAGAAATTAGAACCAGATAAAATGCCACAACATTCTATCACTCTAGTGAATCTAAAATCCCACCTGCACTACTAACAATCTACATGCAAGGGATAGAAATGTTAGCCATAATCTGCCTGTACTATTCTCTGCAAGGAGGATCCATCCCCAAACCTGAACAATAAGCAGGGAGGTTGCCTGTTGGTCTGCTGGCATTTCTCCCAGGTGGGTGGAGCAACGAGGCCAAGTTTAGACGAGCTACAATGACAACGTACAGCATAAGACAGCTGGCTGGAATGTTCCCCTCTAATGTGGTTTGTGGCAGCTTGTTGTTTTATAACAAAACATGTTGTTGTTCTGGGAACAGTCCTGACATGATTATGCGTTGTTAAACACGGCATTCTTGGTGTGGTCTCCCCTGTCTTTTTTGCCTCTGCTTTCCATTTTTTGACTGTGTGCTGGACCTTGTTTTTGCTGGTTTTGGTACTCTGGGAACTTTACCACTGCTGATCAGTGCTAAAGTGCAAGTGCTCCCTGTGTGAAATTGTATGTGTAATTGGCTTTTCCATGATTGGCATATTTGATTTACTAGTAAGTCGCTAGTGAAGTGCACTAGAAGTGCCCAGGGCCTGTAAATCAAATGCTGCTATTGGGCCTGCAGCACTGATTGTGTCACCCACATGAGTAGCCCTGCAAACATGGCTCAGACCTGTCACTGCAGTGTCTGTGTGTGCAGCTTTTAAACTGCCAATTCGACCTGGCAAGTGTACCCACTTGCCTGGCCCCAACCTTCCCTTTTTATACAGGTAAGGCACCTCTACAGTAGGCCTGGGTATGATAATGAAATACTGCCAAATTTGTTTTTCACTTTTGCAAGGCCTATCTCTCTCATAGGTTATGGGGGCTGCCTGAAAATAACTTGAAGGGCAGTTTCCCTTTAGAAACAGATAGAAATATGGAGTTTGGGGTCTCTGAACTAACAAAAATGGGCATTTTCTGGCTTAAACCATTTTGTGACTGTGCTTGCTTGTGTCTTGCCTGTCTGGGTCAGACTGACATTTGGGTTGTTTTTGAATCTCCACTAAACAGTGATACAAAAGGACCTGCATAGGACCTGAAGGGTGTAGCCTGCATATCCTGATCGATCATTTGGGCTAGAGAGGAGGGAGGAGCTGACACTTACACCTCAATGGGCTGTGTCTGCCCTCACACAATGCAATCTCCAACTCCCTGGTGTGTGTCTGGGGCCAGGCCTGGGCAAGGCAGGATTTTGTGAACAAAAGAAACTTTCCTTTGAAGTTTTCCTACTTCAAAGGTAGAATGGGCTATAAGTTGTGGACCCCAAATCTCATATTTTTAGATTATTTTTCGACTCAAGAGAAACCTCTGCCAAGGAGAAGAGCTGAAGAGCTGGAGGAGGACTACTTCCCCTTTGCCTGTGACTGTTCTTTGCTGGGTTGGCCTGCAGTTGCTGCTTCTGCCTGAAAGAGGACAAAGACTTGACTTTGTGGTATATTCCTACTTGTGAGGTGTCTCCAAGGGCTTGGACTGGGCTTGCCTCCTGTTTTGAAGTCTCTTGGCCATCAAAGACTTCCTCTACCAGCACCTTGAATCTCTGGTGAGATTCCTACCCTGCCAAGTCGTGCCCTATCCAATCCCTGGGCCCTTGAAAGGTGAAGCTGGTGGAACCAAGTCACAAATAAATGCAGAGGAGCTATACGGGGAAAAATTGGATGCAGCACCTGCAACGCAGCTGTAAAAATGACGCACCACCTGCATCACGGCTGAGAAATCGAAATACCACCTGCATGACGGCTCAAGAAATGACGCAACACATGCTTGAGACTGCTAAAATGGACGTAACCCCCGCGCAGCACGGTTCCTCATCATTGTTCGGTCGGATTTTGCATGCATCATCACTGGGCATCAAAATCAATGTGAACCTGCCTGGATCCGAGGTGCCCGTCCGTAAATCGACAAATTGCTCTCCTGCAGGAGAGAAAAACAATGCATCGCCTTCCCAAACAGAGAAGAAATGAGGCACAGCCTCACTTGCGAGTAAGGATTTGACGCATCAGTGACTTTTCCAACGTGTTCTCAGCCATGCAGCTGTATTTTTCACACAAACCATCAACGCCTCCCTTGTTTTCCATGGGTCACGGTTCTTTTTATTTTAAAAACTCATAACATTACTTGTGTATGTTGGATTTTTGTTGTTTTCATCTTGTTTGATTTAGATACATTTTTCTGAACTGGTGTGGTGTCCATTTTGTAGTGTTTTTCACTGTATTACTGTGTGTTTTGGTACAAATACATTGCCTGACTGATTGTGCCATGGTACCAAGGGGGTGAGCAGGGGCTATCTTAATAATGTATCTCCATTGCCCTGATTATAGTGAGGGTCCCTGCTTGGCCAGAGTGCAAACTGATTGTCAACTAGAGACCCCATTTCCAACATGTGTCTTTTCAGTGTAGGGTAGACATTGTATTCTTCTGACGAGCAATACTCGGTAAACAATCATTTACAGCCTCATACAGCATTGGGCTGATCAGAAGATGAAATGTCATGCAGAAGAACTGTAAATTCTGCATGGAAGGGCAGCTGCTAAAAATATGAAAACATCACCACTAACATGAAGATTCTGATAAAATAATAAAAAGGGATACTTAATATAAACTAGGTAAAAGGGCACAGGCATGAGGCCTTGAACTTAAATAAATGTGCCCATCAAAGTGCTAAAATAACCCTACAAACCCCTCCCCATTGTTGGTGCAAAAATGCAGAGGTCTATTCTTAAAATCCCTGTTTTAAAATCACTATCTGTAAATGACTATTTAAAAGCAGGCTAAAACGTACATAAAAGAGATAAATGCCCTCATTAAAACCCTGGCGGTGAGCGATGAAGTAGCGGTAATACCGCCAACAGGCTGGCGGTAAGTACTGCCAAATTATGACCATGGTGGTGAGAACTCCCATAGACAGCCAATGTGCCACACCAACGCTACGGCGGAAACAACAGTCACCACAGCGGTAGTCAACAACAGCCAGGCGGGAGACAGGAAACCACCACCTTGTTGTGTAGCCATTTTAGTTATAGCTCCATGCACGTTATTTTAACACTTTAGGCCACTGTTCACTTTATCCTAGATATATTTTATTCAGCTTCATCTTATTATTGTTACAAAAACCATTTTTACAGTCTTGTTTTATTTCCGTATATCTAACTGTTTTTGCCTAGGCCAGCACTCTGTTCTCAAACAAGACATTCTTGATCACTCTGTGCTTCTTCCAAGGCTACAGCATGGTACATTGCCGGTGAATGTGGTAGAAGTTTAGTCTTCAATATTCCTCGAAAATACACATCCTTTCATATGGACACTTTCTCAGAATATCACCTTTGTTATTATAAAAACTCTTCCTTGTCCCTTACACGTTAGAGGGAGATTCCAGCCAGAGAACCACAACAGTATGCTGATTGCCGAATGCTTCGCTACAGATGCTAATGCAGACCGCAGGCCTTTGCTCAGGTATGGGGGTTGATGTCTTTCCAGGGGAACCTGAAGGGCAGAATTAGAGCTTAACATGCTGTGCTGTATCCTAGCCAAGGTAGGGATTAGTCTATCGAAAATAGTGACAACATGATGGCGTTGTTCTTATGCTTCACTCTTCTTGTCACAATTTTAATACTGTCATGTTGTGTTGTCCTGGTTATTGCAGCTCACGCCTTGCTATCTAAGATGCAGTCATTTTACTGAACTCATTATTTAAATATATACTGCTTCTGTTTGTCATTTATATATGAGACTGAATTGTAAATGAGAGAACCGGATGAGACTTGAGTGACCATGACTTCCCTGAGAAGCCAAGTATGTCATGCACTTGGCTGCCCAATCATCACTATCCTTTGATGGGGATGAAGCACAGACTAAGTCTCTGTCAGAGTCACCAGATCCTCAAGGTCTGTGCACGTGCCCAACACTTCCACCACAAGACAGCTCCTATACTCTGATTAGAATTGTTACAGAGTCTAAGAGAGTCCAAGTGGGGAAAAGGGGATTAGGAAGGGAACAGCTGGGAAGGAGACCTGTAGGAAGCAAAAGGTTAAAACACACAATATAAAAATTACATCATATGAATCAATACTAGGCTATGACTCTAAGCATTGTCATTCTGAAAAAACATGGACAATCTAAACATAGACTTAAAATGACTAGGCTTCAAGATGTCTGGATACCTGTTTGGGAATCAAGAAAGGTTAAATGCAACTTTCAAATTCAAATACTATCCTTTGCATGAGGATCGGGAAAAAATCTGAATGATTTCTAAAACCATCATATGAATCGTGTTTGAGAAAACATATTAGGAACACACAACACTACATCTAGAACTCTGGCTTTCTTTGTTCTCTCTAGTTGCCGGAACATGAATTGCGCACACTGCAGATTTTCACATAGGTAGTAAAATACCATAGAATGATTGTGCACCATGAATAACACAAATTAGACTTGAGAAATAAATCACGCAACTTGTCAACTCGAAAACCACCAAGTAAATGCCTTAGAATGGTAGCGCATAATGATCACTGTGTTTTCAAACACAGAAAATTAATCGCGCGTCTTGCCAATTCGAGTACCACCATGTAACTGCCAAGGAATGGTAGCGCACAATGAATAACATGAATTAAGCATGAGAAAAGAATTGCGCGTACTGCTGATTCGACTGATTTCATGTAACTGCCAAGGAATGGTAGCTCACAATGAATATCAAGGGTTAAAACACAAGAAAACAAATCGCGCGTCTTGCCGATTTCAATGCCACTATGTAACTACCAAGGAATGGTAGCGCACAATGAATATCATGAATTAAACACGAGAAAATAATTGCGCATCTTGCCGTTTCGAATGCCACCATGTAACTGTCAAGGAATGGTAGCGCACAATAATTATCAAGGGTTAAAACACAAGAAGATGAATTGCTCATCTTGCTGATTCGAATACCAGCAGGTGAATGCCATTAAATGTCAAGAGCACTTTTACACACACAACAGCAAAATGGATTTATCATACTAATTAGGCCCAAGAACTCAAAATCCTTCGAGAACGGATTCGGGGTCCAGCCCGACCTCCGTCTTACCGCCCTGATCAAGAATCACTCAGCCAAGTGAAAGGGCGAGGCCTGGAAGATCAAAGTAGGCCACCGGAACAGGAGCTCAGGAAGTTGCTGCTGCTCTGCACCGGGACCACTGAATAGCGAGCATGTGGAGCTGGTGTGGCTCCCTTATAGAGAGTCTTGGCCCAGCCCACAAACCACACCCAGGCATGCTGCAGAGAAAGCTTCTAGAAGGCCCTGGAAGGGGACCACACCCTGATACAGTCTGAAAACCTGCAGCAGTACATACCATGTGAACAGTATTTATATGCATGCTGAACATAAGTTTTTAAGATTAAACTCTGCAATGCAAAAGGTTAAACAACATCATATCAGCACAATGCATAAATCATGTTAGCCTGAAATTGTTGTTTTTTTGCATTCTAGTTGCCCGTAGAGCGCGCACTGCCCTGATGTTGACAGTACTCCCCTCTCCCAGACCCGCTCTAGGGCCTGGTTGGTCTGGATTGAGAAGATGAAAACGCCTCACAAGTACTGGAGCATGGATATCAGATACGGAAACCCATGAGTTACTTTCAGGGCCATAACCTTTCCATGAGATTAAGTACCATAGGTTAGGCCCTCTCAGTTTAGAATCCAACACTTTCTTGACTTCATATTCTTCTTCTCCCTGTACTAGAACTGGAGCTGGATGAGGGCGGACCTTCTAGACTGCTTTTTTCAAGATGGAAGTGTGGAATACTGGATGAATCCGTAATGATCTGGGCAATTGCAGTTTATAGGTCACAGGCTTGATCTGCTGAAGGACAGTGTAAGGACCTATGGATCTGGGATTAAACATGTGCTTCTTCTTGAAGTCTATATGTTTTGTGGAAAGCCACACTTTGTCACCTGGTTGATACTGCGGTCCCTCACAATGTTTCTTGTCATAATGCTTTTTGTATTTTTGTTTGGCCTTTTCTAAATGCTGTTGAATCAATTTCTGGGTTTGATGCAAATGTTGAATGGTTTCTGACACAGCTGGAGTAAGAGAACTTTCTTGAGGAATTGTGATGGGCAAGGTGTCAGGATGATAGCCAAACAAGCCAAAAAAAGGTGTAACGCCAGTAGAAGTGTGGAATGAGTTATTGTAGGCTAACACAGCTAACCAGAGCATTGATGTCCAAGAATTAAGTGCTCTTTCAGCGTAAGCACATAGGTATTGATTCAAAGTCTGATTTAGTCTCTCCGTTTGACCATCTGTTTGAGGATGTTGGCTAGTAGATAGTGTAGATGTCACTTGGAGTGTTTTGTACCACGTCTTCCAGAAATTGGAGGCAAATTGCGACCCCCGATTTGAGAGGATCATTTTTGGCCGTCCATGATAACGAACCACTCTATTCAGTAAAATAGTTGCCAGTTCACTGGAGGTGGGCAATTTCTTACAGGCAATGAAATGTCCATATTTTGTGAGACTATCTACTACCACCAGAATTACTGAATGTTGTTGAACCACTGGCAGACCGGTAATAACGTCTAAAGAAATGTGCTCCCACGGTCAACTTGTGGTTGGGAGTGGATGCAACAACCCTTTCGGTTTTGATTGACTCATTTTAGTGTGAACACAGACTTCGCAGTTGTTTACCATCGCTTTTACATCTTTTGTTAGGGTGGGCCACCAAAAATAGCGTTGGATTAATTCAAGAGTTTTAGGAGTACCTGGATGACCTGCCGTAGGTATAACATGCAACCAATAAAACACTATCTTGCGAAGTTTGTTAGTGGGCACGAACAAATGAGCGTCACAAAAAGGTAATCCTTGCTTAATTGACCTTTTGGGATCTGCTTGGGCCCATGTCTGCCATTTCTCAATAGTGAAAGAATTGCGGATGTCTTCAAAGAAATCTTCAGTTTTTATGATACATAGGACTTTGTAGGGAGCATTGATAGCTCTGGAGCTTTGAACTGCAAGCAATGTGGAAGACTCTTGGTGGGACAAGGCGTCATCTTTGCGATTATCTTTACCAGGCCGGAAGGTTACCACAAAATCAAATTCTTCAAAAAACAGAATCCAGCATAATTGCCGAGGAGTCAAAAGTCTGGCGGAACACATGAATTGAAGATTGCGATGATCAGTACATACCGTGACAGTGTATTTGTGTGAGAAAACAGGGCTGATTGCAGAGGCCCCCTAACATTTTGCCCCCATTTTCCACTTTTTGCTGGTGTTTTCCTGACTCTGATGGTGCCCTGGGTACTGCTAACCAGTCCCAGAGCCTGTGATCTGTGTAAAATGGATATGCAAATTAGGCTAATTATAATTGGCTAAATTAACCTACCTATTAGTTCCTAGTATATGGTGGTAGGGCATGTAGGTTTAGGGACCACAGCATAGGTAGTGCACCCATAGGTGCACTGCTGAGGTGCCCACTGTCATTTTAAAGGCAGGCCTGCCTTGCTGGATGCTTTTAAATTAAAGTTATAGGCAAATTCGACTTTGGAATTAAAAGTAGTTCCAAAGTCTTAAACTACCTTATTTTTACTTATAAGTCACCCCTAAGGTGTGCCCTATGTGCCCCTAGGGCAGGGTGCCATGTAACTATAAGCAGGGACTTTATAAAAATAGTTTTATAAGCCCTGGTGAGGTAAAAACAACCAAATTCGTTTTCCCCTCATTGTAGTAAATGGCCTTCATAGGCTCGAATGGGGGAGACTTTATTTTAATTTTTAAAGTCTCCTTAAATGATGCATACCAAGAGTTTGGTATCAAATTAATTGTTGTAATAAACCCCACAATTTCCAGTTGTTGGATTTAATATAACTTGTTCAGGTAAAGAGTTCTAAACTTTACCTAAAAAGTTGCCAATTTCAGTCCTGCATTGTTTTTGCTGCTGTGCTCTGATTGGCCAGCCTTTAGCAGCTTGGCCAAGCTGCCTTGATGAGGTGTGAAGTGGCCTGGCTTCACAAAAAGGAATGTGCCTGTGGGAAGGAATCTCCCCTCAGCAGATGGTGAGGCAGGAAGGGGGAGGGCTGCCAAACTGGTCTTCAAAGGACATTTGGAGCAACCAGCAACACCCCCACATCCTGCAACCCCAGACAACTAGGTGCCCCCTTGATTAGATTAGGAGAGGGCAGGAGAGGGGTGTGGTTATGATTTTTAGCCACACCAGTGGGTGGGCTCAGCCAGATGTAACCTCCAAAAATCAGATTCAGCCATGATGGATTTTTGGAGAATGTTGCCTCCTGGGATTGATTTTTGCCACACTTCACAGGAAGTGGTCATCACAGGGGGAAGGACCCTGCACCTGATTGGAGAACCAGGACCCCCCTGCTTTTTACCCAGGAGCAAGGATACAACTGGTAGACCTGCACCCACACCTCAGTTCCCTACCACATCCAACAAGGAAGAAATACAGAAGAAGAAGGACTGCCCTGCTGGACCCCTGGCCTGCACCTGGTACCTGAACTCAGAAGGACTGCACCAGCTGCACACTTGGGCTTCACCACAAGAAGGACTTTGCCTGGCTTCAACTGGTTCAAGGAGGGACTCCCTGTTTGCTACAGGTGAAAAATTGCTATCCAGAGTCCCCTGCACCAACTCCTGAAGAAAGCGACCAGCTGACCACTGTCCAGTGGCCAAAAAAGAGTTTGCGCCAAGTGTATTCTGGGAGTTGTAGTCCGCACCCCCCAAGGACCATCTCAGAACTTCTGGACCCTTGGGGTGAGCTGTGGACCCCAAAAGAACCTTAAAAGGACATCTGGGAGAAGCCCCAGAAGTTTGGAGAAGTTTGGACAACTTTTGAAAAAAAGATCCATAGAGGGACCGACCCGCTGCGGCAACTCTAGCCGGCTTGCCTCAACCGCGACCCGCCTGATTTGCTGGTTCGTCCTGGTAAAGAAAATCTCCGAAAAAGAGACTAAGGGGGTCATTACAACATTAGCAGTAAAAGGTGCTTACCGCCGTGCAGAAGACCGCCAATACCCCGCCGCGGCCGCGGAATTCCGCCACAGCTATTATGACCCACATCTCGGAATCCGCCGAAATTCAGACACCCACACAACTCCGCCACACCAAAGGTCAGTGATAAACTGGTGAAAACAAAACCTCCACGCCAACAGAAATACGCCCACACTGTCACGACACACGAATCCTCGCGGCGGTCTTTTAACCGCGGTATTCCATTGGCGGTACACACCGCCACGCTCAAAATACACACACTTCTCCAAAACACCACCACATTGGACAATTCAAAATACACACACCTGAGACACATACACACACCACTCCCAAACACCCATTACAATATAAAACACACACCCACATCACCCACAAACCCCTACGACTGAAAAATCACGAACGAAGGCCAGAGAGAGAGCACAGAATAGACAACCCCATCACACAGAGGCACACAACACCATCACCCACACAACATCCACGCACCAAACACCACACACCACTACACATCACCACACTCATCACCACATACACCACCCCACACATCACCCACACCACCCCATGTCACACCAAAGACACCCCCGCTTCTCCGAGCAGGAGCTCAGGGTCATGGTAGAGGAAATCATCCGGGTAGAGCCACAGCTATTTGGCTCACAGGTACAGCACACATCAATAGCCAGGAAGATGGAGATATGGCGCAGAATAGTGGACAGGGTCAACGCCGTGGGACAGCACCCAAGAAATAGGGAGGACCTCAGGAAGAGGTGGAACGACCTACGGGGGAAGGTGCGTTAAACGGTCTCCAGGCACAACATCGCGGTGCAGCGGACTGGCGGCGGACCCCCACCTCCTCCCCTACAACTAACAACATGGGAGGAGCAAGTCTTGACCATCATGCATCCAGAGGGCCTCGGAGGAGTCGGTGGAGGATGGGACACTGGTAAGTCAAATCTTAACTATCAGATCCCCCACCCTACCTGCATGCTATCACACACTCCCACCCTCACACCCTCCCCTATCACTCCAACTCCTCACTAATGTACTAATAATACAAACCACACATCCCAACACCAAGCCCTGCATGACGGAACTAAGCATGGTCACCCCTCACTAAAGCATGCTCACTGCAAATACCCAGAACAACCCCCTAACCATCATCACACAAGCCCCCACACAGGAATGCTTGCACTGGGGTACACAGACACCCACCCATTGCACACCATCACACACACATGCTATAATCATGCTCTTATGCCCCTGCAGGAACCCGAAGGACCGTCACCACACCAGAGGGTCCAGACAACACCACTCCACCCCCAGAAGAGGCCCACAGTGACGATAGCAGCTCTGCCCTACTGGATCCTGATGACCAGCCCGGACCATCGTGGGCCTCGGGACAGTCGGTTCCCCTTGCACAGGCACAGCCCAACACTGACCTTCCACCCTCTGGTAACACCAGCACAGCACCCACCCAGCGTGCCCAAACCTCCCTACCCAGGACAGGTCAATCAGCGGTGTGTCCACCACTACAGGGAACCCAGGATAACCCACCACCCCAACAACGACAGGGACCTGGGGGGAGTGGTAGTGGGCACACGGTCCGGGGGACCGAGGCACAGGAACACAGGGGAACTGGGAGGGCTGCTGTGCGACAGGTTGCGGACAGGCCAAGGGAACCCACTCTCCACGAGGCCCTCTCCTCCATCATGGGAGCCTACCACCACTCCCAGGAGACGATCGCGACGGTCCTGGCCAAGTTTCAGGAGACCCTGCGCCTGCAGGAGGAACAGTATTTGGGGTTCAGGGAGGAGCTCAGGACCATCAGCTCCGCCTTGGGCACCATCATAGGGGTGCTGAAGGACATACAGAACACCATGAGGGACACCGTGGCACTCCAAGGGGCCCCTGACACTAGCCAGGACGATGAACTGCCCACCACCTCCGCCGGCGCTAGTGGACAGGACGCCCCGCCACAGGGCCAACACACCAGCACCCCACCCCCTGCAGACGGACAACCACCACGCAAGCGGTCCCTGAGATCCAAGAACAGGACAGAGCAAGATGGCAAGACCCCCGCCAGGAAATGAGACCACCCTGTTTGTCCTCCCACTGTACCACCTTGTTACCCTGTCCATACTTAAACTGCCCCAGCTCCACTTCCTATGCCCAGATGGGCAGTGCATCAGTGAGACTAATAGACTGGACTCTGCCATGGACATTCCTACGCCATCACCCATCCTCTTTTTACAACCCCCTCACATTTCTGAGCACTTCAATAAACACCCTTGAAACACAAAACAATCTTGAGTCAGTCTGTGATTTACTAATTATGTATTATCAATGACAGTGTCATAATGCGTTTCCCATTGTAAGGCTAACATACCTATGTCACACATCACAAGTCCTTGAAGGATGCAAGCAGATGACACGTTGGTAACCACACCTGTGAAACCGTAATGGAAAGGTACAACTCAGCTACCAAATAGTGTTTGAAATCGACAAACCGGATAGAGGTAGACGTGTGAAAGTCAATGTAATGTTAAACATGCAAATGTTCTCACCTGTGCGTCACTGGAAATATTGCTGAATGACTGACTCCCTGTTGTCGTTGTCTTCTTCCTCAGCTTCCTCCTCATCACTGTCCACAGGCTCCACAGGCTCCACAGCTGCACCAACACCGTCATCTGGATCATCCTCCTGCAGAAAAGGCACCTGGCGTTGCAAAGCCAAATTATTGAGCATGGAGCAGGCGATGATGATCTCGCACACCTTCTTCAGTGAGTAGAATAGGGATCCACCTGTCATATGGAGGCACCTGAACCTGGCCTTCAGGAGGCCGACGGTGCGTTCGATCACCCTCCTAGTCTGCCCATGGGCCTCATTGTAGCGTTCCTCTTCACTGGTCCTGGGATTCCTCACTGGGGTCAATAGCCAGAAAAGGTTGGGGTAACCAGAGTCCCCCAATAGCCATACACGGGAGTTGACCCATCATATCAGGGATGCTGCTATTTCGCAGGATGTAGGCGTCATGCACTGAGCCAGGGAACATAGCATTTACCTGGGAGATGTACTGGTCTGCCAAACATACCATCTGGACATTCATTGAATGATAACTCTTCCTGTTCCTATACCTGTTCACTCCTGTGGGGGGGGACCAGAGCTACATGGGTGCCATCAATGGCACCTATGACGTTGGGGATATGTCCAAGGGCATAGAAGTCACCTTTTACTGTAGGCAAATCTGCCACCTCAGGGAAAATGATGTATCTACGTACGTGTTTCAGCAGGGCAGACAGCACTCTGGACAACACGTTGGAAAACATAGGCTGGGACATCCCTGATGCCATGGCCACTGTTGTCTGAAAAGACCCACTTGCAAGGAAATGGAGCACTGACAGCACATGCACGTCAGGGGGGATTCCAGTCGGATGGCGGATTGGTGACATCAGGTCTGGCTCCAACTGGCTACATAGTTCCTGGATTGTGGCACGGTCAAACCGGTAGGTGACGATGACATGTCGCTCTTCCATTGTCAACAGGTCCACCAGCGGTCGGTACACCGGAGGATTCCGCCATCTTCTCAACTGTCCCAGCTGACGGTGCCTACGAAGGACAACAGCGAAGAATCAGTCATTATTCCTCCAGGTATGTACCCACAGTTACACACAAGACTACTCCACTCACAGAACCCTTCCTGTATGTGTGTTGAGTGTTGGCCTAGCTATTTGTGACGCAGTGGTAAATTCAGCCATGTGGGCCCCTTGAAATAGTGGGTGCCTGACCTCTAAACTGGGACAATGGGATTGAGGGGTAACTGCGCTGGAGTTGCACACCGTCACGGTAGGCAATGCTGCATTGTTTAACTTTGGACCCTATGGGTCACAGGGGCCAATGAACAGGTGCGCCCGCGGTGATGATGCGCACCGCCGCGGACGTCACCGCCATTTTCTATCTGTTCAATCACTAGATACCTGACCTTCGACAGGAGAGGACCTACACTGCAAGTGCTGCTGTGACCTCGGTCTGGAAGCGACGATGGCTGCTGCGTCGGGGGAAAGGGCCCCTGCCTTCACTGCACAGGAGTTGGAGAAACTGGTAGACGGGGTCCTCCCCCAATACACGCTACTCTACGGTCCTCCAGACCAACAGGTTAGTACACAGGGAGCACGTGGGATGGGCTAGGCCTGGGTGGAGAGGGCTGGTTGGAAGAGGGAAGGGGGCAGAGTTCATAGTACATTAATGCATGGGAATGAATGGGCCACATGGCCAGAGTAGGGAGGGGGGCTAGTCACAACGATGGTGCAGTTGTTAATGACTGTTCCTCTTTCCTTGTGCATGTCATGTAGGTCAGCACCCACCAGAAGAGGGACATTTGGCGTGCCATCGCCAAGGAGGTCCGGACCTGGGGGCCCACCAGAGACGGGGCACCCACTGCCGTAAGAGATGGGAGGACATTCGCCACTGCAGCAAGAAGACGGCGGAGGCTCAGCTGGGGATGGCCTCCCAACGTGGTAGGGGTGCCCGTAGCACCATGACCCCCCTGATGTTCCGGATCCTGGCGGTGGCCTACCCGGAGTTGGATGGGCGCTTGAGGGCATCACAGCAGACACAAGGGGGTGAGTACACTCTCATTCAGTGGACTTTGCGCGCAGTGGAGGTGTCTGGGTGCGGGAGGTGGGCTGTGGGTGTCCCTAGGCCAGGGCGAGTTCAGTAGGCAAGGCCCCTCCGTAATGTAGGCCATGTGGCACTCTACCCCACCTCAGCAGAGTGCCAAGTCGAGGTATAGTTGCCCCTGTGGCATCCATGTCCGCAGATGTCCACAATTGCCATGTAGGCCATATCCTAGGAATTGCATGTGCAGAGGGCAGGTGCAAGGCGTAATGCAGGGGGCTTCTGTGTCTGTCTTGTCCGCCAACAGTAGCGGTATGCCATGCACTAAAACTCTCTTTCTTCTGTCTCCCCCCTTTTTTCTGCTCTCTCTGTCCTTTTGTACATCAGCATCATCAGGCGGAGGTACAGTGACACCGGAGCACGAGGGAGCTGCATCCCACCTGGCCATGGAGGGCCAGACCACGGACTCTGAATGCACCAGTGGGACGGAGGGCGAGGGGAGCTTCACGTCGGCCACCGGATCACCAAGCAGCGACACGGACTCGTCCGCCGATGGGGGCTCCCTTGTGGTGGCGACACCATCTATGCGCCCCACTTCTACAGGTACAGCCGCCACCTCCTCTACCAGCACCGCCCTCCCAGCAGCCCCTCAGCGTTTGCCCCATGCCCGCTCACCCAGGAGGGTGGGCATCACCTGCGCCCCAGGCACCTCGGGCCCTGCCCCAGTCACCCCTGCTGCCCTCAGTGAAGAGGCCATTGACCTCCTCAGGTCACTCACTGTTGGACAGTCTACCATTGTGAATGCCATCCAGGGTGTAGAACGAGAGTTGCAACACGGTAATGCATTCCTGGAGGGCATTCATTCTGGTCAGGCTGTCCTTCAGCGAACCCTGCAATCTCTGGCCTCAGCACTGATGGCAGCCATTGTCCCTGTGTCGAGCCTCCTCCCTCCAACTTCCTCCACCCAGACCCAATCCCCTGTACCCCAGCCCATCCCAAGCACACCTACAGACCAGCATGCACACAAGTCAACACCCAAAAGTAGCTCAAGCAAACATAGGCACCACACATACCACAGGCACTCACACAAGCATCACACCCATACAGACACAGCAACATCCACTGTCTCCACTGTGTCCCCCTCCTCCTCTTCTCCCTCCTCCCTCCCAGTCTCGTCTACACACACACCTGCATGCACCACATCTACAGGCACCAGGAATCGCACCAGGACACCCAGCACCACAAGCCACTCACCTGCACTCACCACCTCCACTGCCATTTACACGTCCCCTGTGTCCTCTCCCAGTGTGTCTGTGACGCCCCCTCCCAAAGTACCCAAACGCCGGCAATCACTCACCCAACATCCATCCACCTCACGACAGCCTCCTGTACCTGCACCTGCACCCAAAACAGCTAAAGTAACACCTCCTACAACCACCTCCTCTTCCTCCACTCCCAGACCCCCTCCAGCTACCCATCCCAGTGTTCGTCAGAAACTGTCCCTGTGTAAAATTTACCTTTTTGCCCCCCCCCCCCAATTCATCAGTCCCGTCGTAGCGCCTCAGCCAAAAAGCCTCCAATACCAGTGGTGCAAGTTCAGGGATTGTGGAGTGCACCGGCCACTAGGGCAGGCAGTAGGACCCGGAGCCAAGGCACTGGCAGCCCACCCCCTGTAAAGGCTCTAAAATTGGAGAGTGGACGACGGGACTGTGTTAAGACTCCTGGTGGGAAAACAACTCACATGGGTTCCAAGGGGATTAGAGAGTCAGCTGTGACTCCACCAAAGGTGGGGAAGGTCCAGAGGAAGTCTTGCCAGCCTGTTGTGAGTGTCACGGCGGAGAAGTGCGCAATCATTTCCGGCGGTCCAGACACAACCGCCAGCACCGTCGTCACTGGTCCAGAGACCACCGCCAGAGTCACAGCCCAGGAGGTCCCAAGTATCGTCACTGGTCCAGAGACCACCGCCAGAGTCACAGCCCAGGAGGGCCCAAGTATCGTCACTGGTCCAGAGACCACCGCCATAGTCACAGCCCAGGAGGGCCCAAGTATCGTCACTGGTCCTGAGTCCACCGCCAGAGTCACAGCCCAGGAGGGCCCCGGCTGCCACAGCCCCGCTGGGCAATGATGGAACGTCATGCCACACACCAATGTCCGTACCAGAACCACCATGGCAAAGCACCGCTGAACAGGGCAAAGACCGCTATGGCAAAGCACCGCTGAACAGGGCAAAGACCGCCATGGTGAAGACCGCTGAACAGGGCAAAGACCGCTATAGCAAAGCACCGCTGAACAGGGCAAAGACCGATATGGCAAAGCACCGCTGAACAGGGCAGGCAACATGTAGGAATGAATGGACCACCACATCAGGCATCCTTATCTCATGTGCAGCTGGGACAGTGACAGCACAGGAACTTTCACATGGAGACTCATCCAGTATGGGCACCAGTCCCACCCAGTACCAGTAGAGAACTGCATCTACTTGAGAGACTGTAGCTTTGCACTCCCCAGGATGGCACAGTGGGCAACCCACCCACTGTAGAGACATGAGAGACTGTGGCTTTGCACTCCCCAGGATGGCACAGTGGGCAACCCACCCACTGTAGAGACGAGAGACTGTGGCTTTGCACTCCCCAGGATGGCACAGTGGGCAAACCACCCACTGTAGAGACTTGAGAGACTGTGGCTTTGCACTCCCCAGGATGGCACAGTGGGCAACCCACCCACTGTAGAGACTTGAGAGACTGTGGCTTTGCACTCCCCAGGATGGCACAGTGGGCAACCCACCCACTGTAGAGACTTGAGAGACTGTGGCTTTGCACTCCCCAGGATACGTCTATGGGCATGGTGCCCCATCGTGGATCTGGCTTCGCATTCATCTGGCTGAGGTGCCCCCCCTTCCATTCCCCCTGAGGTGCCTGTAGTATTTCTATCTGATGCCCCGGCAGTTGTATATATATAGTTATATATATTATGTACCATTAGACATATATTTTAATTTGAAATTGTTTTAAGTTGTGAAAACACACTTTTTATACTATATTATCCATTATGCCTCAAAAATGAAAGCTTGGATTTACCATATATGAGGATAGGGGAAATTTACTCACTATCTGTGAGCAAACAAAATTGTTGCGTCAAATGGCGCTAAGGGGCGCAAGGGCCTTCAAAATCTGGCCCTAAGTATTTTTTATCGAAACAGACCAGCATGTATAGAAGAGGTTGTAACGGCCTTGCAATTTTCTTTGAGTTCCAACTGATGAGAACCTTTATTTAATTGAAACTGAGTAAAAGGGTACTTGACTCTGTACCATGAAGCACATAAATGGGTGCTTGTACCTTGGTTTTGTGTTTCACTGTCACTTCAAAAGAACCTTGACTTTTTATGGGTGTCAATGCAGCCCATGTAAATACTTTGGTTTTCGATGAAGTAACCCACAGTAATGAAGATAGTTCATTGTATTTCTCTTCAGGTATCAAACAACCTTTTATTTTCAGTGTAATTTTTGGACAGTGCTTCTATGATTCCGGTGCTTTGGCATGTTGACTTTTCCTTGACTGACATTTTATTTCAGATGTTGCCAGTCTACATGCGCACATTTCTCTGAGGTAAAAATCGACATGGCACAATTATCTTCCTCACTTTCACTTGACATTGAGGCAGAGGAATGGTTTCAGGATGATTTTTGTGATGACCAACAACATTCTGTGTCGATTTGCCTCAACTGATGTCGCCACTTGGGCTTGTGGGCTTGCATCGAGAATTGCTTCTGGAATGTTCTGGTGGCCATTTTGTCTTCACACCATAATGCACTTACTTTTTCCTTCATTTATAGTTCTCTTTCCCACAGCCTTTACATATCTGTACAATGGCGGGGCATTTACCTTTTTGTGGAAATCAAAATCCACATCTAAAACATAACTTCTTTTTATGTGCAAACATCATTTTGTGCCCTTCCATCTTTTGCTTTGTCTTACTTTTCACACTCCTGACTGATTTACTCTGGGGACCTCTGGTCTCTGTGTCAGCAGCTTGTCTTTCAACATGCTATTCATCTCTGGCAGCCATTAACCCTAAGTAAAGGCTTGGAGTTGCTCTCAGTATTTGTCGTCTGAATGAATTTGACAAGCATCCATCAATAACTCGAAGATGTAAAACTTCTTCATCTTTAAATTCATTCGACGTACAGTGTTTGTTGAATGTATCAAGCCTCTCCACAAATTCATTGATGTTTTCACCTCCTTTTTGGTGTTCTTGACTAAAATGTATCTTTCTTAATCAACGTTTCGTATCACATTGAATTTGAGATTGAACACTTCTTTAATCTGATTGTATGTGACTTCTTTGTCAGTTCTCTATACTCACTTTATGTCTTCTTTCACAGCATCACCAGCAGTATTGTTTAGATACTTAATTATCTTTTTGTTATCAGTCTCTTCAAGTGCATCAATTAAAGCATCAAATGTCTCTATCCAAGAACTCCATCTATTGCCAATATTTTGCTTTTTGGCAGTATCAAAAGGTGGTGGTAGTTTCAGGAAGGTGGCAGCATTGTAAACTAGTGTACAACCTACTGACTTTGAAGGTAGTGCACGCTCTGGTGCTGTTTGTTGATCATGGTTATGCAAACCTTCTCTAAGGTTCTTTGACCTCCTGGCCTTAGGCTCATCTTTAATTTTACTTTGAAGTGTGGCTTCCTTCTTAGCCACCATCAGATAAATTTCACTATTCCAAAAGTCGATTTCAGCTGTTTGTTTTTTGAAGACCTATGAAGTTATTCTGAGCCCTACTCTGCAACTTCACGGGCAAACCACTTTGGGTATGGACAGCTTTGTAAGCACAACCCTGGGCACTCCTCCTTAAGCCACTTCACAGAGTGCTGTGGTATGATTACTCTCTTTAGTGGATTCAGTGATTTATTTATTTCTTCTTTTCTAAATGTCAGTTTGCACTTCCTGACACCTGGTTGATCTCAGCCTTACAGCACTTCTGTTTGCAGCATTCTTTGGCAAGTTATGATTATCTTTGGCTGAGCTTTATAAACCTGGTTGTATCCACCTTAAGTGTTAACACTCCATATAATGTAAATTTTACCTTGCATGGCAGCACAGTACCTTTATGTATGAACTGACCGTCAGCATCTCAGCCAACTACGTGTAGATTCCTTGCAATGCTTTCAATGTCTTTAACTGCTTTTTCCACAGCTGGAGCTGTGCTTTTACTCCACATGCATGAGGCGTTGATTCTGTACTTCGTCAGGATCACATATGGCACGCATGAGCAGTTTAATGCACAACAGCAAACTCACTAGGTGATCACAATTGTTCTTTGGGTTACTTATCTCCTATCTCATCACCAGTTCTAGAGAGCCTAATTAAGGTCTGCTGTCTTTAAATGAGGAAGGCGGGTTTTCAGTTTGGTGGAGAGGGTACATCATTGATATTGTGATGGAATGCCCTCTTTGCCAAACTATAAAGGTGCCCTAAGTCAGAAGGTAGAAATCGTCATTGGTTGCAAGTGCAAAAAGTATCTGGCCATTAAGGTACCTTCTGTGGATGCAAAATTTAAACTTAACCATCTTGGTGCTTTCCATCCAAAATTGAACTACTTCACCTCATCCAGTGGCTATCTGATGACATGGAGCTCTCTTCTGCCACAGCCTGCAGCTTCTCCCTTCTGAGGATTTTTCTTTTCCTTTTTAGAGATCTACAGTAAAACGTTCCACCCAGTCAAACCAGGTTTATGTATCTGACCCACGCTCTATCATAGGAAAATAACTATAAGGGGATTCCCTGAAAGAATAAGCGTAGCTCAAACAGGGAAGTAACCAATGTAGGGAAAACTACTGGAAGAGCTACTCAAATATACATGAAGATACCATACTCTTCAAAAATAAAACACTATAGTTTTTGATAATTGCAACTTAATACAATAGAACCTATTATAGACACATAATACTAGGCTGCTATACTCTAACGGTTAATCACAAATAAAATGATCCTATTACATGTTTTTTATATATGTTTTTTATTATTAAATGATTATACAATCATGGGAAAATATACATTATCGCATTAAGAAGAACTGTAATGAACAAACAAAATACCTAACTCAGACATACCACATGCACACTAAACAAACCAAGATCGTGAAAAATATCTTATCTACAAGTGAAAATTTACATCAATAAAGTTAGTACTAATGACATAATAAGGCTAAAACAATTCTTGATAATAGAGATATATAAGTATTAATTCATCTAGTACAATAATAATGATAGTCTGATAAACAAAAAAAGCAAATGCTGACGTGGCTCTATCAAAGTGGTACCGTAGGTATATTTGAGTAGCTCTTCCAGTAGTTTTCCCCACGCTCTATCATAGTCAGCCTTAATTTGGGCCTAAGTACTGGTCAATTGTAGCTAGATGACTAAGGTTGGCGCTTAATGCTTTCTGTCACTATTTTCACATTTACTTTTTTTAAATTGATAATGCTGTTTCCTTTATTGGAAATTTGTTGTTTTGGTGTCATTTTATTTATTAAAATGTGCTCTACTTTTCTGAATCAGTTTGGGATTTTTCTTGTGTGCTTTAATTGCATTACTGTTCTGGTACTGCTTAACTACGTTTCACATTGCCTCTAGGTTAACATGTCTGATGTGTGCAAGAACTTCCAGGAGGTTGAGCTCAGGATCAGTTAGTGACTTCATGGTTTCAACCTGGCGAGTGTTAAAGCTATTACTAGAGGTGTGTATTCAACCCCACAACTAATATCCAATTTCTGACAACTATTATATAACTTTAGCACATACTCAACTAGCCAATCAGATAAGACACAGGAACAACAGGTCGTCTCCTAATATTACATTTCAGCCTTAATACTCTCTAGAACCTTTTGCAAGTGTTTTAAGGGGGTGGAAATCATAGAATCACGATTACATGAAGCCACTCCTGATGACTGTGAAAACGAGTTAACGTGGTATGTATTGAATGCCGAGTCGACGACCACATACTTGAACAAAAGTTTGTCACCCTTAAAAGAGCATGGTAGGATAACTCATTGCTGGATCAGTATCCATGAAAAGAGAGGGCTGAGCTGTGATCCAAATTCATAAATTCCAATAAAGCTTTCAGAATGAATAAGAAACACATTTATAAATACTGAAATGTAGCTGCAATTATTCATTGATTATTATGAAAACTGTCTGACATTTACTGTTCTTTGGTTTTCAAAGAGCACATCTACATCGACTAAAATCACTTCATTTTATACCATATTCCGTCACTTGGCTAAAGTTCTACTTTAGTAGACTACATGGCTGTCAAATGCTGCATAGGATAGCTGGATTTCAAAATCTGCACAACGGATTACAGATAATGAATGTCTGTTCCAATGTACAAAAAAATACACACAAAGAAAAATGTACTAATCAGCTTTGATTACAGAGTGTTATGAATTCGTCCTCCGGTTCCATGGCATACATCAGTGCCCACCTTTGTATGGTTTCTTTACCCCTGCTCTCCACCTTAGAAATTGGCTTTATCACATGGCACATATCATGTGCACATGTCAATGCCTAGTTAAATTATTCATTTACCCCATAATAATCAGTGTCATCGTAAGGATTTTGGGCCGCCGAAGCAAGAAATATTTTTGAGGCCTCTGTTTGGAACCAATGTGTATTGTTGTATCCATTTTTGCTAAATCAAGCCCTATGTTGAATTATACGATAAGCCATAAGATAAAAAAATACACAGACGTGAGATGGAGAGAAATTTCACTTTTCCAGTGGTCAGCTTTGTGTGTGGGGCCCTTGGGCAATAACCCATTTTGCCTATGCCTTGAAACGTCTCTCATACTAATGCAATATTAAAGTTGTTAGACATTGATATATTACTGCTACCTAGTAGTAAAACAGAAAAAGGCAACCTTTTACAAAAAATACCTTCTATTTTACTTTGAGCAGTTTACCAGATATAGAAGTAAAATTTAACACATATGAAATGCAATATTTACACGGATCCCACCCAAATCATGCCTCATTTTGCCTGATTTAATCAGTTCACCGACCTTTACTGACCATACATTTAGCCTCAGAAATTATTCTAGCAACTTCTGCCCTGTACATACTGTTAGCATTCTCTCAGTCTGTAATTTGGTGCATCATTCTTCGCTCCAGACGACAATCCAGAACAATATTTACAAGGGCCAGTGCCTAAAGAGAAGCACATTTGAGTGCTTCAAATTAATCAGATCAACGGCTTTCTGCTTGAGACAGAACAAGGGCACTGACTGTTGCACTGCAAAATCACTTATTCAGTTCCATTTGAAAGGTCTTGGAGTGGGAGACTGGGACCCAGTCTTCAGGGATGATCTTAGGTAAAGCCTCTTTAATGGTAACTCCCACACCCAATAAATGGTGACGCAGTGCCACTATTTTTCGGTTGCGTTTTAATGACCTGCTAATGCAAAGCACGTATATCATTGTGTGCATGCATGTACTTGAACTTTTATATTAACCACAGAAAGTGACTTTTCGTTAGCAGTAAACTACATTAAAAAAGCATTAGGCATTGTAGGCCTAATTTCTAAAGACTGCATAATAACGAAATGTATATCTACTTTATGCGCATAATCTTTTTTTTGTTTCAGATATAAATTCAATGTGTTGCTTTGTTAATCTTTAACGTTATTGTTAACATTTTATGTGAAGGTAGTTTCTTACAATTTATTGATTTGGATTGAAGTTTTCAGCACCTGTAAAACAAAGGATTTGGGACAGAAGTCCTCCTTTTGTCTGACATCTCTGAAGGCTGTGGGACTGGAACTGCTTATTTCATTACTCATGTAAAATGCTCTCACACCGTGCTCAACACGAAGGCTTAATTGTGATCGGTTTCTTTTAAGTGAGAACATGTGCATTGTATTTTTAGATCAAGTTTCATGTTTAATTGTGTGTTAGAGACTTTAGCTAGTTAGTCTTACTCCTGACCCCCTTCAGTGGCAGATGTCGCTTTCTCTGCTCTTAAAACTTCATGTTTCTTTTGACCTTGTTCATAAAGAAAGCTTCTCAAGTGAGCACTTTTGTTCTTGTCCTGATTGAAACTATCATGTGGTTCTATTTGATATATTATATTCGCGGATTCCTGCGCTTATGAATACCCCGACTGGATTGATGATTTACGTCTTAGTTCAAGATCAATATCCATTCGAGTAAGTTTAAGTGGAGTTTTGAATTTGCACCAAGTTTCTATGATGAAATAATTATCCTTTCTTTTCGCTATTATAAGTAACAGGTAAGTATCAGACACACTGTTTGCAGTGCCTCAAAATTGGAGAAAAACACTAACATTTTATCAGTTCCTTCCAGCGTGTGCTTGTGCATGGTGAACATCATACACAGGGCCGGCTTTAGAGGGGTGCGACTGGTGAGGCTGCACTGGGCGCTGTCGTGGGATGGGGGGCGCTGTGTTTAATAATAACTTACAATTTAAAAGCACCTGCTGCAGAATTCCATGTGCTCCAGCTGTTAGGCAACAATAAAAATGTCACGATAACTCTTGTGATTATTGTTCTTGATAGCGAGATTGGAGTTTTGGCCAGTGGCAGTTTTGATTCGCCATGAACTAGCGCAGAGGGGCAATATGCCTGTTGCAAAGAACATATCTGTATTTTATGTGGATGGTGCATGGAGTAGTAAAGGTGGCCTTTACCAGCACTTTAAAACAACTGAAATATATGTGAAATAGGGACTATGGAGAGATGAGGGGCACTTTTGCTGGATGGCAGCCCTAGGAGGAGGCTGTGAGAGGGGCGCCAAAAAAGATTGTTGCACTGGGCACCACCAGCGCAAAAGCCAGCCCTTATCATACACCCTGATCATGCAGACTTAATAGAACGTCAGAGAAGAGGAACCAAAGCTGGAGGTTAACACTATGGCAATCTTGGTAGAGTGTCCTGTACTTTTAGAAGTGTATTCTCTTTCAACAAGACAAAAATAAAAAGTGCAAGAGTACTGGGCTGTGCAGGCATTCTTCCACAATAATCAATTACAGGTGCACAATAATGAGTGCAGAGGTTCATGGATGCACATTTCTGCTGACACAAGAGAGGTACAACTATTAAGGGCAGGACACAACTAATATGCTATCTGCACATATCCCAATAAGCAGTGGTGCTGCTGTTTTGTCCATGGCCATTGGGGGCATATGCAGTGATACAAGTAAAACTGGGATGATGCACAACACTAGAGCATTACTCGCAAGTTACTCTATTGTTGAGCACCATAAATTAGAAAAGTAATTAAGCTGTGTGTGGGGGATTTGCACTGCTGTATCCACCTTTACACTGTGGCACAGATCATCATTGAGAGCCATTGTTTGTTATGCTGGTGCTGGTTTGAGATGAACGTATTTGCAGCTGCAAGTCCCCAGTTCTATATGCGGGAGAAAATATTAAAGCAGCGTTATGCCACCACTGCCGGAGAAGAGCAACAATGGTCAAAGTAGGTTGATCAATGTTGTTGTGGGTGGAACCAACATCTGAGTGACACTACAACAGACCAATGGGTGAAGAGGACAAGCTGAAAGTTCCTGGAAGTTTCTTAAAGAATTGTTTTGGAAAAATAAAAGGTCCTTGCTAATGAGGGACCTAAAAATATTGGCATGGTTAAAGAATGAGAGCTTAACTGCAAGCCAAAAGAAACAGTTGTCTCAAAATGAAAGGTTTCACCTATCTGTTGTTACACACATACACAATTGCACCTTCTGTTACCTTTTAGGAGAGCTGCTTATTTTTTGTTTCTATTTTGCATTGGGGCCAAGTAGTAGAAAGGTTCGAGGACTTTTCTTTGGATGGGGATGGGAGAGTGAGGCAGACTTTGTCTTGGAAGAAGAAGGTGTGGAGATTAGCAGGACTTTCCTTTGGGCAGTGTGGGTGGGGACAGGGATTAGGAGTTTGCTCTGGAGTGGAGAAAGTAGTTAGGAAATGGAGCTCTACATTGAGACCAGAAATGGTGGCAGAGAGTCAGACATTCCCGTGGGAATAAAGGTGGCTCTTTGCAACAGTTTGAATGGACTGCCACTTTGGAAATAACCCTCTGAAAGTGCCTTATTAAGAAATGCAAAGTTTGGGTACTGCACACAATTTCTAAAAATATTTTTCAAAGTTTTGGTGATTGAAATCTTACATTGTTCTTGCACCCCTAAAAAGAACTTAATGTTTCAAAACATGTGATATGTTTAGATGAGCTGAGATGTTTATATACTCCAGCTTGAGTGGTCTCGTGGTTCTCCCAATGAAGAAGAGGCCTAACATGCTAAAAACAAATTAGAGAAGTAATGCAGAGATTTATTGGACAAATGAACATTCCTGTAGCTTTTTTCTAAAAAAAAGCAGTTCCACACAGAAGCCAAGAAGACAAAAATAGGATATTATTTTCACTATTACCAAATATCAGTATAATGTGACTGTACATTAGCTTCCTATCTGGCATTAGGGTCTGCCATTCCATATTTTCTCTACGGTCTTTTGTTGGCATCTCTAAAAGGGTAACATATATGTTTTCTATGGATAAGCAGACCGTAAGAGGTCTACACTTTCCATTCCTCCACCACTGTTGATTAGTCTTGACTTTTAAAGCTTACAGATCTCCTTTAGTTTAACTCCATAGAACATTAACTTACAGAGTATAGATACCCTGTGGCACCTTTTGGACCTTATGATGAGTTGGAAAATAGCTGCTTTCCCGGATCATTTTAATTACAGGGAGGTTCATACTAACTGGAATAGATTATTTATATGACAGCTAGAATGCTAGTTGTTGGCCATAGTCTTAACACAGACAGAAAACAATCATTTGGATAGTGCAAATAACCTGTGATGTTCGTGGATGCATAATTTTGTGAAATACCATTACATTTTAGCGAAATGTCTTTGAGGGGGCTTAGCTACAAATTTTCCAAGTCGGTATGGTTACTTTGAATTGATTTCACTATTGCTCATATAATTTTGCTTTCTAAAAAGTGCAACATTCATACAACAATGTTGTGAGATAACGGATTCACATCATGTTTGCAAAGGAATTCCCAGTTGAGCCAGAAAGAGAAATTCATGTGCATTATAGGCCAGTTGAGTTTTTGTATTTTCTCTCAAGAAAGCAAGGCTCTATACGTTCCCTGTAACAAGTATATTGTTACATTCTCTTCCTTGCAAAGTCAACAGTTCCACATTTAACAGAACCGCTAATGTAATTGGCGGATTAGCTCAACTGTCTTAATTTGTGACATGGCAGTCAACGGAAATGCAGTATCAACGAAGTCTGTAATTTAGAAGTATTAAGAGCGTCAACATGCTACACAACAGTTTCCAGGAATCAGGCGTTTTTTAAACAAAATACCTACTTTTTCAAGCCTCACAAGGTATCGTAAGCTATTTTGTTCTCGCAAGTCACATTCAGACACGTCAGCCCACTTAAAAACACCTGCACGTATTTTCTTTTAAAAGACAGACCACGTTATTTAGCCCAGGCACCACAACCACATCTGTTCTCGGTTTTTGTGCAGATTCCCTAATAGAGGTGTTTGCGTTGTTTAATCTGATTTTATCTTGGTTGAGCTACTGTTTGTGTGATTTTTTGCCTTGTGTCAAGAGACACACAGGTAACAGAGGATGAGAAATGCAAGCAGATGAGAAGTTGTTCACTTATCTGGCACAATACATGTGTCCTGAATAGGGTATTGTCTAGTACTCACAGTCCCATTCAGACCCTGCTTGTGCTCCCGTTCATTACAGTCTGGAAGTTGAGAGGACAGATCCGAGGCTCATTTTTACTAACATTACACACAATGCGGCGCAGGAACTGAATTTGCAGCACCGCATTGCGTGAAAGGGAGAGAGCAGAACAGTGCCATATTTTCAAAGATATGGCACTGTTCTGCTCTCTCGCTCTCTCTTCTAGCACTGGCACACTTGTGACTCCTGAGTGGTAATGCAGACACCCTTGCGGCATGGGTCATTGATGCCCATGCTGTGGTCAGGTTAGTTTTTGTGCAGGAAGGGATACCATGATGAATTTCTGCACCAAACTTTATTTTCAAAGAGAACCTCCCAAAGTGGGAATAAAAATGAAAAAAGAAAATCCTCCCCTAACCATGGGAGTTCTCTATCATGGAAAGGGGAGCATTTAGCAGTTTTCACTGCCCCTAATCTCCAGGATTTTCCTGGCAGTGACGGGCAGTGGAAAAACTGATGCCTAATTCTGTCTATCTAAATCATATGGATCGGTCTACCTCTAGCGGTCTTTACTCTGCAGAGCCTTTGGAGGGATTTAATCTCAGAGACAGAGTAGTCTCAGCTGTGATTAAATTTAAGGACAGCCTGCATCTAACGTTGTGGCAGGACCATTATCTTGGTAGTATAGCTACTCTGCCACCGCTGCAATAGAGTATCCATCCCGCCAAGATATAAATGGGCCCAAAGTCACAAGTTAAAATCTTTGACCAGTACGATCAGCCTAAAATCATGCCTAGGCCCCAGTGAGACTAGAACTGTGACAACTGAGTAACACTGTATTTAAAAAAATTCATGTCTTCAGTTCCCTTTACTGGATTTTTGTTGATTTGGTGTAATTTCTGTTCATAAAACTTTTCTCCAGTTTTATAACCTGGTGGCAGCATTTTATTGTGTTGCGTCCTGATGTTTTAACTGTTTTGTCACTGCTAAACACTTTACACATTTTCCTGAATTAAGCCTCACCAAATACCTTTCAAATGTTTCTAAGTTAAACCTGTCTGCACTGTGCCATAACTGCCAGGGGGTTGAACACAGTTGTATTTTTGAAATTGCATACTACATGACATGTTTAACTTTTTTTGCATGTGTTGGACCCAAATCCACCCCAATTTGTAATTACATCTCTTTAGCCACATACTCAAACCCTGATGACATGTATAAAAGTCCCCTGTCCCCTGTATATAGGTGTGTTCTATACACAAAGTCAAAATAGAAATCTATTTCACTGGCGGTATTCTGGCACCCGCTGCCTCGGTGGTCTTCTGAGAAGACCACTGAGGTTGTAATGAGAGCCATAGTCATGTAACCATGGCCCTGCAGTTCTCTATTGTGTATAATAACCTCCTGGTTTTGGGGGGTAACCCAGAGATTTTCCTGAACATCTTTCAGCCTGGAATACAGTCCGTTCCTCTTCTTATTTTACTGTTCGTTTGGGACGTAAAATAATTCTGATTTCTGACTATGTGCTTTGCATTTGGGCCTTCATAGCACGTTTTTCTTTTGTCTGTACGGCTTTATTTTTGTGTCTTTATAATAAAATCCTTGACTTATTCCCCTGATCTAGAACTCAGTTATTAAGTGATCAAAGTTAATAATTTGCCATTCTTCCAAGTTATTGTTGGGCTTGATGTTGCGGAGGGTGCCTTTCAATGCAAGATGTTCTCTGAAGTGAAAACGCCAGAGGTGAATTTGGGTGTTTTGAATTTTGGGGTGTCCTGTAGTTTGGGAGTTCAGAGTTTTGCTTCCACAGACATTAAAGTTAGTATTTCACAGTGCCCAACCTTCCACGAGCACCCAGTTTTAGGAGGCAGTGTCTTGCAAGTTGAGACATTTTCATTAGCAATATATGAAGTAGTCATATAAAGTTAATGGAACAAGCTAGTATACACCAAATTGTTCAAATGGTACAAAATATTAAAACAATAAATTTAGCAAAATAGAAAAATAATATTAACATAAAAAATACATTTGTAAATATGAACATTGCAGATATCTTTAGAAATCACATGATAAAACGTGAACATAAGAGATGCACATACAAAGAAAATTACAAATGTGTACTCAACTGTAGGTGGTGTCTGTTGTCCATGGCATCTCACGCACATGAAGCGAGCCCTAGATATGTGTTTTCAAATGTGATGATTTTCAGATATTTTTTATCATTCTTATGTGATGTCTGTTTCCTTTTTCATTCGTAGTTAAAAATAGCTTATGTGGCTCTCTCTGTATGCTATGCAAAACTGTACTTTGGCGTTTTACATATGAACCATACCCCTAAAGATATTTCTGCATTTCTTTACTAACTTTATTGTTACTATAAATTTACAGGTGTAGTTTGAGTTTTAGGTGTTCCCATCCCGCTCTTCATTTATGCCTACTAGTAGGCATCAATTTCCACCAGAGATGCTGAATTACATTTAGGTAAAGAGTTATACCTATGAGTAGTTGATAATCTCCATATGTGGACATTTCAGCCTAGAAAGGGAATTAGGCTTTTTTTACTATGCTTTGAATCAGAACGTCTGAGCTACCCATTACTATGGGCTAGCCCTCCTCAATCATTGATTTAGGAACATGTTAATCTCATCTTGAAAGAGATCAGAGCAGAATTTCACCACCCGAACTGTTGATATCTGATTGGGTTTTAGGTATATTAGTCTGCCCAATAGAAAGATCTTCATGTGCAAATCCTGGTACCATTTGTTTCAATGTGGAAGAATGCTTGTTTAAATAAAAGCATAAAAATGCATGTGATAAAAAATGCTTTCTTTAAGTACAAGATAAATAGGAATGAAAATATCCAATTAATTCAATATTATTTTGTAACAAAATCATTTGTTTTTTTATTTGAAAAACCACTTAATAAATGTACAAAACGAAACATTGATAAAAAATGTAAAACTGGAAAATTATCACATGCATATTTACAATATACTTTGCTTCAAGTTCATATTAATTTAAATTACATAGTGCCCCAAGGTAATACCCAAGGCTTTGCAACCATTGTATCGGCCATGCTGCCCCATCACGCTATCCAGCTAGGCCGGTCCTAAGCCTTATCAAGTTGCTTTTAGAAAATAAGTTTTATTTAAGTGCCTGCTCCTCCCTATGTGCAATAATCAGAAGGCCGGAGTGTGACTTCCACCATATGCCAATGTGCAAGACGGAACAACATGCCCACTGAATCAAATGATCTGTACAATAACAAATGCTCCACAAATAAAGATCTAGGGCTCATTTCACAAATGCATAGGTGTCCGTCATAACCTTTTTTCAATTTCTTACTATTTGCTGGATGAACAGTAAACAATGAAATATCATTAAACTGCAGCTGAGTTGTTAACTCTGGCTATCAAGTATTTTTGACTACCAGCAAATACTATATATCACTGCGACCAGAAGGGTTGTATGGACTTATTGGTGTGTTACTTTTGTAAATTAATCATCAAAGCAAATTATTACAAACATTGCTAATTTCATTCTTAATTTCACTAGTGTTGTGTTTTCCTCAACTACTTTTCTGCTAGAAAATAGTGAGCAATATTTATAAATGACACCTCGCTGAGATATCTATTTTGTCTAATTAAAAAAAAAAAAAACTATTGTTTAACATGGTACACCTATTGTTGGTTTCACACCCTTTCCACCACAAACTGCAACTAAGTTTAAACCACTAAAAAGAGACTACTACTTATAAAAATGAAACATTAGTGGTGTTTTTTCACAACTCTGCGTGTTCCTGAAAGCTGGGAAGATGGTGGTCTTAGCACAACAAATATTACATTGATGCTGATGCATTTATTAGTGAAAAAATGCACTTATTGCATGCACGTTTCCCATTTTCCAATGAAACTCCAAAATGTTGCTATTGTTTTGGCTATTTTCTCGGTTCCCCTTACAGAATCCGTAAAAACTGAGGGCCATATTTATACTTTTTGAGCGAAACTGCGCTAACGCAGTTTTGCGTCAAAAAAGTTAACGCGGGCTAACCCCATTCCAACGCGCCAGCCGGGCATCCTATTTATGGAATGACGCTAGCCGGCGCTGCTGCCAGCTGAGCGTCAAAAAAAATTACGCGAACCGGGCAGTGCTGGCGTAGGGAATAATGGGGGTTGTGCGTCAAAAAATGGTGCAAGTCAGGTTAGAGTCAAAAATGTTGACGCTAACCTGACTCGCGTCATTTTATGACGCACAAGCACCATGGAAATGACTCCTGTCTTAGCAAAGACAGGAGTCATGCCCCACTGCCCAATGGCCATGCCCAGGGGACTTCTGTCCCCTGGGCATGGCCATTGGGCACAGTGGCATGTAGGGGGGCCCAAGTTAGGCCCCCCTATGCCACTTAAAACTTTAAAAAAAAATACTTACCTCTACTTACCTGTACTTACCTGAGATGGGTCCCCCCATCCATGGGTGTCCTCCAGGGATGGGCGAGGGTGGCAGGGGGTGTCCCTGGGGGCATGGGAGGGCACCTCTGTGCTCCTTCCGAGCCCACAGATCCCTTAACGCCTGCCCTGACCAGGCGTTAAAAAATGACGCAAATGCGGCTGCGCGTCATTTTTTAAGGCTAGCCCCCTCCCGTGCGTCATTTTTGCACGGGAGTTTAAATAAGGCGCAAAGGCCTTAGAGCCATTTTTAGCGAGGAAACTCCTACCCTGCATCTCATTAACGCAAGGTAGGTGTCCACGCTAAAAAATGACGCAAAATCCAAGAATTGTATCGCTAGACGGGTCTAGCGTCAAAGTATAAATATGGAGTTAGCTTTGCGTCAAATAAAACGACGCAAATCCACCGCAAACAGAGTATAAATATGCCCCTGAGTGTCTTGTAAGGCGGCAATTTAAGGCTTAAGCTGGAAGTGCCCCAAGCATCAAAAAAGGCTCAGCACTGGGAAGGGGAAGCTTCAGCAGCTGAGGAGTATTCATTTGTTTTGGTTGTTAATTGCAACTAAATCTTTATTTATTTATTTTTCTTTTATTGATCTATTGTGTGTTTCAGCTGAGTCCCTCTTGGATATTTAGTTTATCTATGGCTCACAGAACTTTTTCAGATATTTTCCAAACTAAGGCACAAATTTATATAAAATGGCACACTGCTGTGCTAGCGCAGTTGTGCGTCAAATTGTTTAACGCAAGCTACCGCCATTCCCTAGCGCCATCCATGTGCCCTATTTAAAAAATGACGCAGTATGGCACTAAGGAATGGCCAGCATCATAGAAAATGACCCAAGCCGGTGATGGATGGCGTTCCAAAAAATGGTGCTAGTGGGTCAAAAATGGCACTAGACTGATTAGCCGCAAAAATTCTGCCACTAGTCAATGTACTGTCATTTTTCTGTCGCACAAGCAGACAAATAATGATGCCTGTCTAAGAATAGACAGGAGACAGTACAACAACCACAATGTCCAACACAGGGGACCAGTGTCCCTAGGACAACCCCAACAGAACCAGTGCCAGTTAGTACAAATAGAAAGGAGGATGTCCTCTTTATACTTTCATTTATAGGGAATCGCACATTTTGTGGTCGATTCACAAAGGTATGTCAGAGTATGTAAAATAGCTTTTCTTTAGTACTACTGCTCCCAGTTACCACACGGGGGAGCTGATTATGCACATAAAGAGGAAGGTTAGTATCTGTTCCATGTGTTCCCTGGAAAATCCTGCTTGGCAAAGAACACCTAATTGTGCACTGTAACTCTTTCTCTGTGGGTACAATGTGGGTATGGCAGTAGCTAAGTGTGTAGTCGTTGAAAACACTATTCAAGGGATATGGTAAACAAGGTGCATGGTGACCTTCTGCAGCCTTGAAACAGCTAACTACATAGGCACAACTTTAACAAGAGAGAGAAGCTCACTTTAAATGGTCAGTCCTGCATGCAACGCCCATGCTTCATGGTGCCATTTCGTGTAGCATAATTTCTGACAGAAATGAGATGGGGAGCGGGCAGAGAGGATCAGAAGCATCAGGGAAGGCAATTAAAAGAGAACACATTGCAAAGAGAAACAAGTGTGATACACAGCACATGCACTCCCATAGAGCACTGAATAAAAAATATGAGTACCTTCAAGACGGTATTGGAAGGATACAACTCGTCATATTAGAATACTGTGTGAATGAAATGCTCCTGGGCCCGGCAAACACATGAATTGGGAGGATTGTGTTGAATCAAAAGAAAACACAACAAAAAGACAACAAAGCCATCCAACAGTGAGCAATGAGTGGTCCTGAGACCCCCACTAGGAATATGGTCTGGATCGGAAGCAGTTATCTGCTCTTTGTAGCTGAGACCTAAAACAGTGGTTTTTGACTCATAAAACTGCCGTTTCTGTTTCCTTTATATTTAAAGCAAGACAAGTTTGATAACAAAGTAAATTGCCGTTGTCTATATGGCAGCTGTTCTTATCTTTGGAAAAAAAATAACATTTCTTTACCCATGTGTGTCCCTGTACAAACTTTCTCAGTCCTCCATATGCGCCCATTATTCCAGCACTCACTTCTTTTCCATCTCGGAATTCTCTATTGATGCATTTCTTTCTTTTTACAATGTGTCGACTTTTATTGCTTTTTCTGTTGAAAATGTACCAACCTTGTTTGCTGTATCTCTAGATTCACGGAGAAAGGTATTACGATCTGTCTAGCAAGAGAGAACGGAAAGTGTTTTTGCAGTACTTTTATTACTCGTCTGACAATGGCTCTGAAACAAGGGCATGATTCAGGTGGCTGTAAAAGCTCCAGGCCAGAAGCATCCACATAACCGTATCAGGGGGCCCGTAGGAGCAAACGGTCTTTGACTCATCTTATGGCAGCTTTACCATGCATAACTAAAAGACTTTCAGAGGTGATCAAAGAAGTGTAAAGTAACAATATTTTAAATGGCAATGTGAAGAGTTTCAGATCTCAGACGCTTAAGTGATTAGATTTTACCTCCAGTGCGGAGCACGTTTCTCCACAGAAGATACCCAAGTCTATATGTGTCCTCTTTTCCATGCCATGTGTTTGTCATAACTATGCCTAAATCCAAAATGTAAATGTAAAAAGTTACCAGGTATTTTGAAATTCTTTAGGTGGTGAACAGTATTTCATATTTCTTAATTTTGTGTTATGATTGTTATGTGAAATTTCATAAATTTTCCAATCAAGCTACGACACGTAATTACACCACTATTCATTACAAAATTATACTGAGGGAACAAGGTGAACATCTAGAATGCTAGTTGTTTTTGCTGTTTTTTAAAGCAATTGTGCTTTTTACACTATTTTTCTTTTAGCTCAAAATGTGCATTCATTTCGAAAGTTGACCATGGATGCATTTCATGGTAAAATATAATGATAAAATGACAGATTCACATTTCACATAACTGCATAATTTCCTACAATTTCCCAAATCTTGTATAATTACATGAAGGAAAGTTGGGCACATTTCACCCACGCCTAGGTCAACTTTTTTTTTACACCCTTTTTCCCCACAACCTACAAGTAGGTAGAAACTGAAAAAAGAACAGTAGGAAGTCTGCTCTCTCACATCAATAGTGCTAATGTCAGCTCATGGTCATTCACAAAATATTCTTAGGCTTCTGTGGAAGCACTTCACCAGCAGCAATAGGTGGGGGGTCATAAAGAGAAGCTCTCAGCTTTGAGTGTTAGAGGGTTTCATAGCCTTGGGGCAAAGACGTGAAGTTCACGTTCTCTACATTATCAAGGTCATAAACAAAAGTTTAATAAAAAATAGAAATCGATTTATTAGAAACCAAAATAAGAAATACAGAGTAAGGGGCATGTAAACTGCAAGTTCAAAATGTGACATCAACAGTTAATGGAGAAGGTCGATATTAAAACAGAAGATGGTGGACAGATTTAAGCATGAGGCCAAGAGATTTTACTTTAGAAATCAGCCCCTCAGTCTGAATCCTGAGTTTGTCTCGGTACAAATTGCATTGGAGAACGTTTGTTGCCTCACAGTTGATATTTCCCAGAGGGTGGTTTGTACAAAAGATTACAATATTTTAGGTTCAAAAGAATGGTAACATGCTGGTTTGGTTTAATGATCTGGTAATTGTTTTTTCCCATTACTGAAACTTTTCACCACACAAAACCCTACAGATAATGTAACCATCGCAATTAGATAGCAATTGGAACTATGCCAGGAATTTAGCATTTCTATTTGACTACAGGACACAGATTGGGCCTAGTAGTCTTAGAAAGGTGAAAAATGTCTGCTGGCTGCTGTAGCGTCTTTCTAGCATGGTTACCCCCACTTTTGTCCTGTTTGTAATTGTGTGTCAGTGTGTTTTTACTGTGTCACTGGGATCCTGTTAGCCAGGACCCCAGTGCTCATAGATAAAAACCTATATGTCAGTGTGTTTTGCCTGCCTCACTGGGATCCTGCTCATAGTTTGCGGCCTAATGTGTATGTCTGTGTAGTGCCTAACTGTGTCACTGAGGCTCTGCTAATCAGAACCTCAGTTTTTATGCTCTCTCTGCTTTTAAATGTGTCACTGTAGGCCAGTGACTACATTTACCAATTTCAATTGGCATACTGGACGCCCCTTATAAGTCCCTAGTCTATGGTATCTAGGTACCCAGGACATTGGGGTTCCAGGAGATCCATATGGGCTGCAGCATTTCTTTTGCCACCCATAGGGAGCTCAGACAAACCCCTGCACAGGCCTGCCATTGCAGCCTGGGTGAAATAACGCGCACGTTATTTCACAACCATTTTAACTGCACTTAAGTAACTTATACGTCACCTATATGTCTAACCTTCACTTGCTGAAGGTTAGGTGCAAAGTTACTAAGTGTGAGGGCACCCTTTCACTAGCAAAGACGCCCCCACAGAGTTCAGGGCCATTTCCCCGGACTTTGTGAGTCCGAGGACGCCATTACACGTGTGCACTACATATAGGTCAATACCTATATGTAGCTTCACAATGGTAACTCCGAATATGGCCATTTAACATGTCTAAGATCATGGAATTGTCCCCCCATTTCAAATCTGGTATGCATCTATGGGGCTCAACCATGGACCCCTAGTACTGCCAAGCCAGCTCTCTGAGGCTTGCACTGCAGCTACTGCTGCTGCCACCTCACAGACAGGGTTCTGCCATCCTGGGGTCTAGGGAGCCGAGTCCCAGAAAGGCAGAACAAAGCATTTCCTCTGAGAGAAGGGTGTTACACCCTCTCCCTTTGGAAATAGGTGTTACAGGCTGGGGAGGGGTAGCCTCCCCTAGCCTCTGGAAATGCTTTGAAGGGCACAGATGGCGCCCTCCTTGCATAAACCAGTCTACACCGGTTCAGGGACCCCTTCTCCCCTGCTCGTGTCGGAAACTGGACAAAGGAAAGGGGAGTGACCACTTCCCTGTCCATCACCACCCCAGGGGTGGTGCCCAGAGCTCCTCCAGTGTGTCCAAGACTTCAGCCATCTTGCTTTGCAAGGTGTGGGGGCACTCTGGAGGGCTCTGAGTGGCCAGTGCCAGCAAGTGATGTCAGAGACCCCTACCTCATAAGGTAGCCAATCCCCCTCTCAGGGCTATATAGGGTCTCTCCTGTGGGTTCTCTTCAGATTCTGCTTGCAGGTTTCCTTTAGGAATCCTCTGCAACAACTTCAGACTCTTCTGACCTCGGATCAAGCGCAGCCTGCTCCAAGAAATGCTGTAACTGCAACAAAGTGTCTACAAGAGACACTTTTCTTCAGCAACCTCAGCTCCAAGTCAGCACCTGCAACAGTTTCCACAGGGTGCACGCTCTGGGGACTCCCTGTCTTCATCCTGCACCAGAAGAACCAAAGAAATCTCCTGTGGAGTGACGGAGTCACCAAGGCTTGTTGGCACCTTCCAACATGAAATTTAATCTGCAACAGTCTTCACACAGTGGGACATCCTTTGCATCATGAAGGATTCCGCTGGCATCTTCCTAGGGTGCATTTCTGCAATCTTCGACTAACTCTTCTTTTGCACCCTGTCACTAGGCAGGTCGCTCCCCCCATCTGCCACGCAGCCCCCTGTGGGTTGAACCTCTGTTGCCGCTTTTGCCGCCTGACTACTCGCTCCCTTTTTTATTCTGTACCCCTGCGCTTGGCTTCTGTGCCACTTTGTTTTTTCATTCTGTGCACCTGTGTTTTGCTTTCTGTACCCCTGTGCTCTGTTGTCCCTCTCCCACCGTCTTTTCCCATCGTTTTTTCCCCGGGTTTTACCCGGGTTTTTCCCTCGCCTCTGAGCCCCTGCTGCCCCGCCCCCTTCACTCCCATTGGCCGCCGTGCTCCCACCTCCCAGCTGCTCCTCCCTCCCTCTGCCCTCATATGGAGGCCGCGAAGCGGCCGCGCCGAAGGCAAGCCCGTCTGCGCCCGTCCGCGCCTGGACCGCACCCAGCACCAGAACCCCTGGAACCCACACCCCCGCAACACCAGACTGCACTACGACGCAAGCACCCTCCACGCACTGAACACCAGACGAGACCACCCCTGCTACTGGGCCACCCCGACACATAACCCAGGGGCCTTTCACCTGCCGGAACTGCAGATTCACCAGCATCCAACCCTCCACACCACCAGCCAGAGAACCCAGCCACCTATGCTGCATCGTCCTCAACACTCGCTCCACTCGCAAGCACGCCATCAAATTCTGGGACCTCCTAGACTCCACCGCCCCCGACATCGCCTTCCTGACGGAGACCTGGCTGAACGCCACCTCAGCACCAGACATCGCCATAGCCATCCCACAGGGCTACAAGATCTCCCGCAGAGACCGCACCAACGGAGTGGGAGGAGGTATCGCCATCATCCACAAAGACTCCATCAAAATCTCAACGAACACCGATGACACCCTCACCACCGCCGAGCACATGCACTTCCAGATCCACACCGACCCCAACACCACCCTCAGAGGAACTCTCATCTACAGACCTCCCGGACCACGCCCACAGTTCAGTGACACCATCGCCGACCTCATCAGCACCCACGCCCTCACTTCCACGGACTACATCCTCCTCGGGGACCTGAACTTCCACCTCAAGAACAACAACGACGCCAACTCCACCGCCCTGATCGACAACCTCGCCAACTTCGGACTCAAACAGCTCGTAACGACACCTACTCACGCCGCTGGACACACGCTCGACCCCATCTTCTCCGCAAGCCCCCACGTCTCCTTCAACCACACCACCGAACCACACTGGACCGACCACAGATGCGTCCACTTCACCTTCAGTAAACCCACCACACACCACCGCACCCAATAGCTACCACGCCACTGCTGGGGTAAGGTCACCGAGGACCAACTGACTACCGCCCTCGCCCTGAGACCACCCACCGACCCAGACACCGCCGCGACCAACCTCACACAGTGGATCAACGACTGAGCCAACACCCTCGCCCCTCTCAAGACCTCTACAACCAACCACACCAACAAGAAAGCCACCTGGTTCACCGAGGACCTCCAGATCTCAAAGCACAACTGTCGAAAGCTGGAGAAGAAATGGCTCCACGACCGAACACCAGACAACCACACAGCCCTCAAGAGCGCCACCCGCAGACACCACCAACTCATCAGGACCGCCAAGAAGACCGCCTTCAAGGACCGCCTTCAAGGACCGCCTAGACAACAACGCACACAACACCAAAGAGCTCTTCAGCATCGTGAAAGAACTCTCCAACCCCAGCTCCAACACCAACGACATCCCGCCATCTCAAGACCTGTATGACTCCCTGGCCACCTTCTTCCACCGCAAGATCACCGACATCCACGACAGCTTCAACTCCGACCCCCCCGCACCCACCGCCGAGACCACCACCCCTGCGACTACCACTCGCACCAGTCGCCTGACCGTCTAGTCCAGCGTCAGCGACGAAGACACCATCAAAACCATGAACTCCATCCACTCCGGATCCCCATTGGACCCCTGCCCTCACCACGTCTTCAACAAAGCCAGCGCAACCATCGCGCCCCACCTCCGGAAAACAATTAACTGTTCCTTCTAGACAGCAACCTTCCCAGAAAGCTGGAAGCACGCCGAGATCAACGCCCTTCTGAAGAAGCCCAAGGCGGACCCCAAGGACCTCAAGAACTTCCGGCCCATCTCCCTCATCCTCCTGGACCTACCAGCAGCCTTTGACACGGTCTGCCACCGCACCCTATCAGCACGCCTCCATGACGCCGGTATCCAAGAGAAGGCCCTGGCCTGGACCACATCCTTCCTCTCCGGCAGAACCCAGAGCGTCCGCCTCCCACCCTTCCGCTCCAAAACCACCGAGATCATCTGCGGCGTCCCACAGGGATCCTCCCTCAGCCTGACACTGTTCAATATCTACATGGCCCCCCTCGCCCACGTCGCACGACAACACAACCTCAACATCATCTCCTACGCCAACGACACCCAGTTGATCATATCCCTCACCGAAGATCCCCACTTCGCCAAAGCTAACCTCCACAGAGGAATGAAGGCCGTAGCCGACTGGATGAAGGACAGCAGACTGAAGCTGAACTCAGACAAGACGGAGGTCCTCATTCTCGGACCCACCCCATCAGCCTGGGACGACTCTTGGTGGCCCACATCACAAGGCACAGCCCCGGAACCCACGGACCACGCATGCAACCTGGGGGACATCCTCGACTCCACTCTCTCCATGACCAGGCAAGTCAACGCCGTCTCCCCGTCCTGCTTCAACACCCTCTGTATGCTCCGCAGGATCTTCAAATGGATCCCCCTCGACACGAGAAAAACCGTTACCCAGGCCCTCATCACCAACAGACTCGACTACGGGAACGCCCTCTACTCAGGAACTACAAACAAGCTCCTGAGACGACTCCAACGCATCCAGAACGCCTCGGCCCGACGCATCCTGGATGTCCCCCGCCGCAGCCACATCACACTCCACCTGAGAGGCCTGCACTGGCTCCCCGTCAACAAAAGGATCACCTTCAAGCTCCTGATCCATGCACACAAATCACTGCACAACACCGGACCCACCTACCTCAACAACCAACTCAGCTTCCACACCCCCACCCGAAGCCTCCGCTCAGCCAACCTCGCCCTCGCCACAGTCCCCCACATCCGAAAAACCACCGCCGGCGGCAGATCCTTCTCCTACCTCGCCGCCAAGACCTGGAATACTCTCCCCACCATCCTACGACAGACCCAGGACCTGCTGGCCTTCAGAAGACTCCTCAAGACCTGGCTCTTCGACCAGTAGCACCCCCCCTCCCCAGCGCCTTGAGACCCTCGCGGGTATGTAGCGCGCTTTACAAATGCAGTGATTGATTGATTGATTGATTGACCCTCTTCTGGGTTGGCAGGGGCTCCTGGTCCTTCCTGGAACTTCTTTCGACTTTTGGACTTGGTCCCCTTCCTTTGCAGGTCTTCAGGTCCAATAATCCAGCAGTTGTTCTTTGCAGACTTTGTTGGCTGCTGCAAAATCCCCAAAACGAGGTGTAGTGTGTCCTGAGGAAACTTGCAGTACGTTACTCCTCCTTTTTATGGGCTCTGGGGTGAGGTAATTTACTTACCTTTACTGTATTCTTACTCTCCCAGCGATTCTGCACACACTACACTTGACTAGGGGGAAATTTGTGATTCATATTCCACTTTTTTAGTATATTGTTTGTGTTGCCCCTAGACCTATTTTCTCCCATTGCATTCTATAGGTTTTCCTACTGTTTGCATTGTTCTATGACTATTTACTTGTCTAATTTTGGTGTCTAGTGTATATATTGTGTATACTACTTACCTCCAGAAGGAGTATTACCTCTAAGATATTTTTGGCATTGTGTCACTCAAATCAATACCTTTATTTTTGGTAACACTGAGTATTGTCTTTACTTTTGTACAAGTACTGTGTAACTATGAGTGGTATTGCAGGAGCTTTGAATGTCTCCTAGTTCAGCCTCAGCTGCTCTGCTATAGCTACCTCTATCAACCTAAGCTGCTAGAACACTACTACTTCACTAATAAGGGATAACTGGAGCTCTGCTATAGCTACCTCTATCTGCCTAAGCTGCTAGAACAGTACTACTTCACTAATAAGGGATAACTGGACCTGGTATAAGGTGTAAGTACACAAGGTACCCACTACAAACCAGGCCAGCCTCCTACAGCTGCATCTATCAAGACTCCTACAGTTTTGCATAGGGTAAGCTTTAGCCCTAATAAACTCATGGAGACAAATGCTACATGTAGAAGGCGGTATGTTATGGTTGGCTGAGGCAAGGCCCACCCAGGCAGAATCTTGCCACTCTGTCAAAGTCTGATTTCCTCGGGATTTGTGCATTTGTTTTTCTGTTATTATTCTACAAAACTGAAAAGTCTTTTCACAAGCACGAGAAATAAATACAAGGACATTAAACAATTATTCAGTATTTATTAGTCAATAAGTTCGTAATAATGTAAGATAAGTCTACATTATACCAAAGCTTCTAAATAACTATAAACCTTTTTAAATCTATTACGCACGTACAAAAATGTTCTTTTCAAAGCACACAATGAAATACAAATGATAAGCCTTTTTAACTCTGAGCACGTGTGTGTAAATATATTCCTTTTTCTAACAAAACAATTAATTCTGAAATAAACCTTTCTTCAAAAACCGAGCGTGCTTATACAAATGTTCTCCCTTTAAAGAAACATAGAATTCTACATAAACATTTCTCGAAGCCGAGCGCACGTGTACAACTGTTCTCCTTTTAACAAAACATAGAATTCTAAATAAACATTTCTTGCAGCCGAGGGCGCGTGTATAACTGTTCTCCTTTTAACAAAACATAGAATTCTAAATAAACATTTCTTGCAGCCAAGCACGCGTGTATAACTGTTCTCCTTTTGACAAAACGTAGAATTCTAAATAAACATTTCTTAAAGCCGAGCGCGCGTGTATAACTGTTCTCCTTTTAACAAAACATAGAATTCTAAAACATTTCTTGAAGCCGAGCGCGCGCTTACAAATGTTCTCCTTCTCAACAAACAGAGAATTCTAACTAAACCTTTCTCAAAGTCGAGCGCGCGAGCACTAATGTTTCCTTATTAAAACAAACAAGGAATTCAAATAATCGTCTTTCTAAACTAAACGCGCGCGTGCAAACATTTCCTGTCCCTACATACACAAACTATTAACAAGCACGCAAAATATAACAGTTCGCTATTTTTCAAAAGCACTCTAATTCTTAAATAATAACATTTACTTTAAAATAATTAAATCCTTCCAAGAAATGGTCAGTTCAAGAACGAACTAACAACTGAAGCAATTAAACAATTACTTATGCCCTGATTCTAACCCCGGCGGTCTCATGGGGGATTCTGACACCCCCTACCGCCATCCTGTTCCTGGCGGTTCGCCCGCCAGGAACAGGATGGCGGTAGGGGGTGCCGGCAGGGGCCCCCGAAAGAGGGCCCCACAAAGTATTTCAGTGTCTGCCTAGCAGACACTGAAATACGCGACGGGTGCAACAGCACCCGTCGCACCTTCCCACACCGCCGGCTCGATTACGAGCCGGCATCCTCGTGGGAAGGGTGTTTTTCCCTGGGCTGGCGGGCGGTCTTTTGGAGACCGCCCGCCAGCCCAGGGAAAAACTCATAATACCCTCCGCGGTCTTTTGACCGTGGAGCGGTATTATGGAGGGCTGAATTCTGGCGGGCGGCCTCCGCCGCCCGCCAGAATCAGAATCAGGGCCTTAGTCTCCATGGGAAACTTGGAGCGGCAATAAAATAGCACACAGCTTTTATTTGTTCTAAATAAACAATGTTGCTAGAATCCTGAGAAAACACTCTCACCACAGTGAGTCCGTCCACTCGCTTCAACAAGAACTCCAGATGATGGCAGACTGAACAGGAACTGCATGCAAGATCCACCTGGGCAAAACTTCAAAATAGTAAGCACTGGAAGCTGGGTGCGGTCGGTTTTTATAGAGGAGCCACATCCTCAATCATGGCTGTTCTGGAAGAATGCTGGGAATTGTAGTTCCATCCTTGCAAACATCGTGGATTTGAACAGTTAAGCCACCCTCGACCACTCCTGTTATATAGATGCATTTTACCACATGAATAATGAGAAGAATATGATTTAAGAGAACAAAGTGCGTGGCATGGACTTACGAAATGAGAACTTTTGTTAGGAGAGGCCAAATCAGTACTGTGCTTAGAAGTATGCCAAAGTCTGACAATACACCCCCCTCCCGGGCGCGGCTGAGGGCCAGGTTTAGTTGGATGAAGACGATGAAACTTAGTCACCAAACGAGAAGCATGAACCTGTGTAGCGGGTTCCCAAGAATTTTCTTATGGTCCATAACCTTTCCATGCTATTAAGTACCATAAAGAGAAAACACGGAGTCGAGAATCTAAAATGGCACGCACTTCATACTCCCAGTGACCTAGTACCAGTAACGGTGCTGGCCGAGGTGTGCTAGATGAAACGGCAGGTTTTAGTAAAGACGTATGAAATACTGGACGTATTTTTAGAGAGGAAGGTCATTTCAATTTGTAAATTACTGGATTAACTTGACGAAGGACTTCATAAGGGCCAATGAATTTAGGGCTAAATGCATTGTGATTTTTGAATGTAAAATGTTTTGTAGACAACCAAACCTTGTCATGTATTTTGTAAGTAGGACCAAGTTGATGTTTCTTGTCATATTGTAGTTTATAATTGTTTTTGGCTTGACGTAGATTAGCTTGTAATCGTGTATGCACCTTTTGCATATGAGATAGAATGTCTTGAACTGTAGGCATCGTTTGGGATGCAACTGGTAAAATGACAGGTAATATTTGTGGGTGTCGACCATACAGACCATAAAAAGGGGTTTCTTTTATAGATGAATGATAAGAATTGTTATATGTCAACTCAGCAAGCCATAAAAAATCTGGCCATTTTGTAGGAGTGTCAGAGACATAACAACGTAAATACTGCTTCAGCGTCTGATTTAATATTTCGGTTTGACCATCAGTTTATGGATGGTAACTGGTAGGTAGATAGAGCGGAATCTATTTGTAAGGCACGACACCAAGCCTGCCAAAAGCGAGCTGAAAATTGTGTGCCTCTATCCGAAAGGATTGAATTTGGGAGTCCATGAAGACGGACAATGTTTTGAAGTATAAGATTGGTTAGAGTGCTAGATGTTGGGAGCCCCTTGCATGCTATGAAATGAGCGTATTTTGTAAGACTGTCAATGACTACCAAAATTGTGTTTGTATGATTTACGTCTGGGAGCCCAGTGATGAAATCCATTGAAATGTGTTCCCAAGGATGTTTTGGAGTCGGCAAAGGAATTAATAATCCTTTTAGATTAGTATGTATGCTCTTACAGCGAGCACAAATTTCACAGGATTGTATAAACTTTTTAACATCTTCAGAGAACGTGGGCCACCAGAAATATCTTTTCAAAAGTTCCATAGTTTTTTGAGGTCCTGGATGGCCTGCCACAGGATGAGTGTGTAACCATTGGAAGGCTGTTAGTCTTAAATCTTTAGTTGGTAAGTAGACCCGAGAGTCAAATAATGGTAAACCTTGTTGAATAGTATGTTTAGTGCTTTGTTGTAACCAATTCTGCCAGTCTGTGATATGAAAGTGAGAGCGAATAAGATCTAAAAAATCATCAGCGGCTATTAAACATAGTACTTTTGTAGGATCTATAATAGATTGTGGTTGTTGTTTTTCATGAGATAGAGAAGAATCTTGTCTTTTGAGAGCATTTGCTTTTCTATTTTCTGTGCCTGGGCGAAAGGTTACAATGAAATCGAATTCTGTGAAAAATAACATCCATCTTAATTGTCTAGGAGTCAAAATCCGAGCTGAGCTCATAAACTTGAGATTTCGATGATCAGAGTATACTATGATTTTATGTTTGGATCCTGATAGATAGTGTCTCCATTCTTTGAAAGCGTCTTTAATTGCTAAAAGTTCTTTCTCTGCAATAGTATAATTTTGTTCAGCGACATTCAATTTTCTGGACATGAAAGCAACTGGATGAAGTTGTCCATTGTAAGGATTAAGTTGTGATAAAATGGCTCCTATTGCCACATCTGAGGCATCGGCTTCCACGATAAAAGGGTCCGTAACTCTCGGGTGGGCTAAAACAAGTGCAGTAGTAAATGACTGTTTTAACATAATGAATGCTGCATTAGCTTCTTCAGACCAACAAAAGGGAATGTTTTTGCGTAACAGTCTGGTGATGGGCGCCACCTTATGAGAGAAATGATCTATAAATCGTCGATAAAAATTTGCAAAGCCTAAAAAGCATTACACATCTCGTACAGATTTAGGCGTAGGCCATTCCATTACTGCTTGGATCTTTCGTTCGGTCATCTGCATTCCTCTAGGAGTTAAAATAACCCCTAAAAACTCCACTGTGGTGACATGGAATTCACATTTACTAAGCTTACAAAATAAATGATGAATTCTTAAGGTATGTAAAACTTTCTTTACATGTTCTTTATGTAATTCTTCTGAGGTGGAATAGATCAGAATATCATCGATATATATGATTACAAAGATATCAAGATATTCTTTTAATACATCATTAAGAAAATATTGAAAAGCAGCAGGAGCATTGCACAAACCAAAGGGCATTACCAGGTATTCAAACAGGCCATAACGGGTTTTAAAAGCTGTTTTCCATTCATCACCTTCACGAATGCGAACCAAATGGGAAGCACCTCGTAGATCAAGTTTAGTATAAATTATTGCATTCTCAACTTGATCGAACAACACTGGGATTAAAGGTAATGGATATTTATTTTTTATCGTGATCTTATTCATGGCTCTATGGTCTATACATGGTCGTAACTCATCATTTGACTTGGGTACAAAAAATAATGGAGAGGCAGCTGGAGAACGTGAAGGACGAATCAAATTATTTTCTAAACACTGACCAAGATATTTGCGTAAAACAAGATTCTCCTTTTCAGATAGAGCATAAATTCTACAATTAGGTATGACCGAACCTGGCAAGAGATCTATTTGACAATCGTATGTTCTATGTGGGGGTAAGGTACTTGCAGCTTGTTCACTGAAGACATCTTCATATTCATTATATATATGAGGTAATATGATATCTTTTTCTGCTGCTATAGCTATACATTGTGAAAAGTTTTCCTGATCATTATGCAAACAATTCTTTTGACAAAATTCTGAAAGAAAGTTAAGTGTTTGTTCTTTCCAGTCGATATGTGGATTATGTAATATTAACCATGGCATTCCAAATATTAAACCATATTGTGGTGCTTGCATAATATCGAAAGAGAGACTTTCTTGGTGTTCTTGACTGTCAATATTTTTACAAATTGTGTGAATAGGTACAGTGCGCATGGTAACCGGGCCTCCAGATAATTCACTTCCATCCACAGCTTGTACAATTTCAGGTATTTGTTTTTTGGCACACGTAAGTCCTAGTGATTTAACAGTTTGAAAGTCTACAAACTTTCCAGTGGCACCTGAATCTATCAAAGCTTGAACTTTCTGCCATTTTCCTTGGACCATAATTTGTATAGAAAGTCGTAAATGTCTAATATGATGAATAATTTTGTAATGTACGGAAGGGATCATTTTTGTACCCAAGAGGTCCCCTTCCTTGATTCTTGGGCCTACTAGTTTTCCTCTGAATTTTCAAGCATGGCTACTTGTTTCTTTGGATTAGTATTTGAATCCCATTTATTTTTTGGTTTAGATGGACAGTCTGTCACAAAGTGTCCTTTTTTTCCACAATAGAGACATTGTCCCTTACGGCGACAAAGTTATTTTTCTTCCTTAGTTAGGGGTTGACGCAGTGTCCCTATTTCCATGGGTTCGCCAGTATTGTCTGATGAAGAGGTGGATGCAAAAGTATTTTGATTTCGTTCGGAACGCCAAAAGCTACGTTCAGGGCGTTTTTTGTCTCCTTTTCTTTCAGCAAGCCTATGATCCAATCTTAAAGTGAGAACTATCAAGTCATTGCAAGTTGTTGGTTGAGGATCAATTTGTGCTAAAATATCTTTTAATTCTTCTTTAAGCCCCTGATAGAAAAGTGCAGCTCTTTTCTCTTCAGGCCAAGAAGTTTCCATAACTAGACGATTAAAATGAGAGAGATATGTGATGAGATCTTTATTGCCCTGTCGTAGTTCTAAGAGTTCTTTATCAGCTGATAATGTGACAGATCGTCAATCAAAAACTTTTTCAAACTCGTTTATAAACATGCGCCAGTTATACAATAGCCTACTATCCTGACGTACTAATGGTACTGCCCATGTAGCAGCATCTCCAGTTAAATATGAAATAAGGAAGGCTATTCTCGACTGTGGGTCAGGGAAAGCAGCTGGACAACATGTAAAATGTAACTCCACTTGTGTAAGGAAGATTTGTACTTTAGAGGAATCTCCTGAGAATCTTTCGGGAGCAGCAAGAGGAATTTGAGCGGGAACATGTACTGAAATGTTACTAGGAGGAGTAACATGTGGTTGGGAAGTAGCTCCTTGTTGCATTGTTGTTGTACCATCTACTTTGGCTTCTAGTTGTGTCACCTTTGTAACGAGAGCTGCTGTGGTGTTTTATGATTCTTGCAAATCTTTTTGTAACTGGTTTAAAGCTTGCATGACAGTATCCAAAGTGGCCATTTTAATAATAATAGCACAAACCAAGAGGAAAATAAATTTCGTGGGCTTAATATTCTGTCAAAGTCTGATTTCCTCGGGATTTGTGCATTTGTTTTTCTGTTATTATTCTACAAAACGGAAAAGTCTTTTCACAAGCACGAGAAATAAATACAAGGACATTAAACAATTATTCAGAATTTATTAGTCAATAAGTTCGTAAGCATGTAAGATAAGTCTACATTATACCAAAGCTTCTAAATAACTATAAACCTTTTTTAATCTATTACGCACGTATAAAAATGTTATTTTCAAAGCACACAATGAAATACAAATGATAAGCCTTTTTAACTCTGAGCGCGTGTGTGTAGATATATTCCTTTTTCTAACAAAACAATGAATTCTGAAATAAACCTTTCTTCAAAAACCGAGCGCGCGTATACAAATGTTCTCCCTTTAAACAAGTGTAGAATTCTAAATAAACATTTCTCATAGCCGAGCGCGCGTGTACAACTGTTCTCCTTTTAACAAAACATAGAATTCTAAATAAACATTTCTTGCAGCCGAGCGTGTGTGTATAACTGTTCTCCTTTTAACAAAACATAGAATTCTAAATAAACATTTCTTGCAGCCGAGCGCACGTATATAACTGTTCTCCTTTTAACAAAACATAGAATTCTAAATAAACATTTCTTGAAGCCGAGCGCGCGTGTATAACTGTTCTCCTTTTAACAAAACATAGAATTCTAAAACATTTCTTGAAGCCGAGCGCGCATGTACAAATGTTCTCCTTCTCAACAAACAGAGAATTCTAACTAAACCTTTCTCAAAGTCGAGCGTGCGAGCACTAATGTTTCCCTATTAAAACAAACAAGGAATTCAAATAATCGTCTTTCTAAACTAAACGCACATGTGCAAACATTTCCTGTCCCTACATACACAAACTATTAACAAGCACGCAAAATGTAACAGTTCGCTATTTTTCAAAAGCACTCTAATTCTTAAAGAATAACATTTACTTTAGAATAATTAAATCCTTCCAAGAAATGGTCAATTCAAGAACGAACTAACAACTGAAGCAATTAAACAATTACTTAGTCTCCATGGGAAACTTGGAGTGGCAATTAAATAGCACACAGTTTTTATTTGTTCTAAATAAACAATGTTGCTAGAATCCTGAGAAAACACTCTCACCACAGCGAGTCCGTCCACTCGCTTCAACAAGAACTCCAGATGACGGCAGACTGAACAGGAACTGCATGCAAGATCCAACCTGGGCAAAACTTCAAAATAGTAAGCACTGGAAGTTGGGTGCGGTCGGTTTTTATAGAGGAGCCACACACTCAATCATGGCTGTTCTGGAAGAATGCTGGGAATTGTAGTTCCATCTTTGCAAACATCTTGGATTTGAACAGTTAAGCCACCATCGACCACTCCTGTTATATAGATGCATTTTACCACATGAATAATGAGAAGAATATGATTTAAGAGAACAAAGTGCGTGGCATGGACTTACGAAATGAGAACTTTTGTTAGGAGAGGCCAAATCAGTACTGTGCTTAGAAGTATGCCAAAGTCTGACACACTCCCATTGGGGGGGGGGTAATTACACTTGCTGCATAACCTGCACTTGCCCTTGGGTAGCTTGGTACAGAGCAGTCAGGCTTATCACAGAGGCACAGCACTTCCCCACCACAACCACACAGTGGCACAATAGCGGCTTTACACGCCATGTAGGTATATTGTATTCAATACACACATTGTCAACACAACATGATTATCATGGAATTCTGAGCATAAATCACATTTAGCCCTACTGTGTGCAACAACAAAAGTATGTACAAGTAGCAAAACAATAGTTTCTCTCCCCACACCCTCATGTGGTGCCAAAGGTTGTCAGCACGAGACCGACCCTAGAGTTTACAAACTTTGATGTAACACTTAAATTCAGGGTGCACCTTGGTTCCCAGAGCTAGCCAAAATAAGTACATGCAAGGGTTGTAACACTTCTACATAGCACTGATGCCCAGGCCTCACTAGTATATCGCATTGCCAACCTCAGGAATCTCCTGACAGACGAACGTGACCAGCAACACCACAGTGCTGCCCTCACATTCACCAGCACTCTCTCCCACACATCCACTCTCAACAATCAAACATTTATAGACCACGCAAATCACCCGTGAGTGTCTCAAGGTGCTGGAGCTGTATGTTGCTGCATCGAAGAATGATCATTCGAACATCCAGGTCATTAGTTCTCTTCTAAATTGCTAGAGTGATGTTGAAATCCTAAGGTGCAAGGGGAAGGTGGTCCAAGCCTTGGCTGGCAGGTGTAAAAAGAGTGTTCTCCGCAGTTGGCTTGACAGATCAGTGGGGTGGTTGCAAGGTAGAGGGAAGCTGATCGGAGGTGTCTGGCTGGTCGGTGGAAGATCAGTCATTTGTTGCTGAGCCTTTTATTGAGCAGGTCTTATAGGCATGGGCTAGCATCGTGAACTAGCATCTCTTCTTTATCATGAACCAGTGTGATTTTTTGAGATAGGGTGTTAGGTGGATTCTTCTGAGGAGGTCGAGAATGAGTCTTGCCAATGAATTCTGTATTGTCTCTTTCGGAGACATGCTGTGATTCCAATGTGGATCACATTTCCATAGTCCAGTTTGCTGGAGGGGAGATCCTCCTTGACAGTCCTTCTTGTGTCTGCTGGGAGCCACCTGAAGATCTTGCAGATCATGCAAAGGGTGTGGAAGATAAGTTCACAAGACTACATTGACTTGTTCCTCCATGGATAGCTTGCTATTCAGGATGATGTTGAGATTGTGGGCATGGTCTGTTGGGGTTGGGGGTGCCTAAGTCTGTTGGTCACTGTGTGTCAGTCCATTGTGAGGTGTTGTTCTCAAAGATGAGGACTTCCATTTTTTCTATGTTGAGTTGGAGACGTTCTCCTTTACGTCGGCTAGTTTCATCATGCATCTATGGGAGTTATCTTTTGTGGTGGAGGGATCTTCAGACAGTGAGAGGATGAGCTGTGTGTCATCAGCATAGGAGACAATGTTGAGTTCAGGTGATCTTACTGTGTCGGCCAGGTGGATCATGTAGATATTGTAAAGGGTCGGGATGAGGGACGATCCTTGGGCCACTGTACAGATGATCTTCTTGGACTCTGAGGTGAACTGTAGGAGACTGATCCTTTGGGTTCTGACAGTGAGGTACGAAACAATCGTTTGGAAGGTGTTTCTTTGAATCCCTATGTGGTGGAGTCCGTTGATCAGGATGTGGTTGGATAGGGTGTCAAACATGGCGTACAGGTCCAGAAGGATGAGGGCTGCTGTTTCCTCATGGTCCACGAGGGCTCCTATGTCATCTGTAGCTGCAATCAGGGCTGTCTTGGTGCTGTGGTTAGCTTTAAATTCAGATTGAGAAGGGTCCAGGAGGTTGTGGTCTTCTAGGTGTTCAGTCAGTTGCTGGTTGATTGCTTTCTCAAGGACTTTTGCTAGCTAAGGGAGTAAGGAGATGGGCTGGGAGTTCTTCAATTCAGCTGGGTCAGTGGATTGTTTTTTCAGGAGGGGCTGTACTTCAGTTTGTTTCCAGACCTCCGTGATGGAGGCCGTGGTGATGAAGGCATTTAGGACCTTCCTGAGCTCATCACTGTCCCTGAGTGCTCCAGAGTGTAGGGAGTTCATGATGGAGATAGAGGCTTGCGTGGTGCGGAGTTCAGTGGATGAGAAGGGGTTTGTGTTTGTGCATGTGAGCTGGTTGATGATGTCTGTAGTGGACGGTAGACATTCAAGATTTTTGTAGATAGCTGAGATCTTGTTGTGGAAGAAGTCTGCAAGGTTGTCGCACAGTTACTGGGAGGGAGTGATGTAATTCTCAGTGTCTGTGGGATTGGTGAACTCCTTCATGTTGGTTAAGATTTCTTTGCTATGGTTTGTGCCGGCTTTGATGAGGTCTGCTAGTGTGTTCTTCATGGTTTCTTTCAGAAGGCAGTGGTACTGGTTGAGGGGGGTTCTGAAGGGGGTGCGGTCTTCTGTCTTTTTTGCTGATGCACCAATTCCTTGCAAGTTCTTAGCAGTTGCATTTCTTTGGTGAACCAGCTTACTCTTTGCTTTGTTCTTTGACCTTGGCTGTTTTGGCAGGGGTGGTGGAGTAGGTGCATTCTGTAATTCACTGGGAAAAGCTCTTTCGTGCTTGTTCAGGGTCATGTGTAAAGTCTGGGAGGTGGGAGCGGAGAGTGTCATTCCACTGGTCTTCTGACACCTTTTTCCAGTATCTTCACTTGGATCTGGGGGACACAGTGCTGGGGTTTGTGGGTCCGGAAATGGTGAAGTGTACGCTGTGTGGTCGGACCAGGTGAGTGGTGTGGATGTACCTGACTCTGTCACTAGAGGTGAAGATGGGGTTGCGCATGTGTCATGTGATGTAGGTAGGGTCTGTGATGAGCTGCTTGAGGCCCATGCTGATCAAGCTTTCCAGAAGGTTCAGCGAAGTTGGCATTGCTGGGGTGGTTGAGGTAGAAGTTGAGGTCCCCTAGAAATATGTAGCGCTCAAAGACGATGGCTTGCTGGGCGATGAGTTCTAGGATGGCATTGCAGAAGTTGGAGCATGGTCCTGGTGGGCTCTAGGAAAGGGTACCTCTGATGGTGCTTCTTCGATCTTTGTGGAGTTGGAAGTTGAGGTGCTTCATTAGCGATATCAGGTTGTTAGTTGATGGTGCCCCTGTAGATGATGGCGATTCCACTTCCGTTTTTGTTGGTTCATTCCCAGTGTGCTATCTTGCACCATTCAGGGGTGGCAGTGTTGATATCTGGTGTGGAGGTGGGGTAGAGCCTGATTTCTGTGAGGAAGATGACATCCAAGGTGAAGGAGGATATTTTGTCCCAGACTGGGACACGTTTAACTTCTGGGTGGTGCCACGGATATTAGTCAGCTTGTGCACTCACACACTCATATGCACACACTCCTGGCACCCTAATGAGGTGCCCTGAAATCTAGCTAGTGGATGCCACTGTGTTTGCAGACAACATGGGTACCAAACCACCCTCTACGCACAAACCAGCTTCAGCTATCCCACCTCACCACAAACCATGGATTGAGTCAACCTTTCCCCTGTATAATAGGCTACTTAATGCCCTAGTCACACTACACAGGATCCTGGGGGACAAAATGGGATGGGGGAAGGAAAGACAACAGCCGATCTGGCAACAATTAGCAAGGAGATGGTTGGGCTCCCATTAGGAGGTTAATCAGAGGTCTGCAACACACAGAGGGTGATTTACTGGGGCTACCTCTTAGCCACCACAGCGACCATCCCTAGGAGGCAGTAGGGTTACAAAATAGTTACCACGTTCGGCACCTCCAGAATGAAGGTGCATCGTGGGGGCTTGTTGACTTGAGTTGCCCTCAAAAATTCCAGTTGCACATGACGAGTTACTAGGTCTGCAACATCTTTATAAGGAGGTGCCACATCTCGTACATGAAGACTTGAGTTGCACCAGACAGTTATGCTCCCACGTGAAAAGTGCTCAGTGCTGTACCTCCACAAAAATGAGGCACAACGTCTGGGGCCAGATGAGCTGAATTGTCACTGACAATGCGATCACTCCAAAGACAATTCCCAATATGGTATCTCTTCAGGAGGAGGCACTAGTCTGCTGCGTGATGACTTGAACCGCACCAGACACACCCGGAAACTTCCATGAAGAATGTAAATCCTGGACCTCTTTGAAATGAGGCATAAAGGCTAGCGCTTGATGACTTGAGTCAGTATAGATCAACAGATCACATGAGGAACTTTGTTTCCGTGCCTCCCCGGAATGAGGTACAATGTCTGGTGCGTGATGACTTTAGTCACACCAGACTCCCCAGTCACACACTTCAACGCAAATTCAGCAGTACCATACGAGGCAGTGTATAGCAAAACTCTGGTTGCACTCCAGCCTCAGAGGGTCACAAGCTATGAACACAAAACAGCAAGCAAAGTGCATTCACAAAGGGTCACACAAGAGAAATGCAACTCACTTTACATCAGCGGGCCATGGAGGTACTCTAACAGGTGATCCTGCTCACACTACAAGACGTCTCAGTGTGCAGTTGTCCCCATGATGAAGGGCTACTCACCTGAAGTGGGGGCAGTACTTTCAGGCTCTGCACCAGGTATCCAGTCTCCAGACACAATACTTAATCCAAGCTCACACCGCTGCTACCCGGGGGAGTCCAACATATGATGTAGGCACAGAAAAGGGCACTGTTCTCCAGATGGTACTGGCAAATTATGTAAATCCTTTGCAGGTGATCTTTGCTGTCCTTGAAATCTCCACAGACAATAGAAGGTAGCCAACCTGCCCGTGGAAAGCATACCGCAGGTACGACACAGCAGCAGGCAGTTGGCTCAGGACAGCCACAGTACAGGAAGGGTGCACAGATCCATTCCTCAGACATTTATTCTCATGTGTAGAACAGATTCCTCTGGAAGAACGCACTATGCGGTCCAGCAGCACCTCTCCCGCATCACAGTAGCTGCAACTCTGCTTTGCTGAAAGATACTACCCCTAGTTATACTAAAGTGTGCCTTTAAAGTTAGGGGTGGTTAAAAGGGTTCTAATTTGAACCACAGATGTCTCCCCTAAATTTCCTCCACATCCACCTGAGGACATGGAATGTAGACCTTTATCTTTAGTGGAGCTGGGCCTTGGCTATGACAGTGTCAGAAACCTCTCCCTCCAGGCGATCTATTCAAGGCCACAAATGGCAGGGGTCTGTCATTCCTAATGCCCAAGTTTTATAGCTGTCACTTAGGGAATGCACAGATGTGCTCTTCCCCCACACCCAGTGGAATTAAGCTGAATCCACAGGACACACAAAGCATTTTACAATCTAGAAATACCCACTTCCTGGAAGTGGCATTTCTAGGGCATTAAACTATAACCACCTTTATCATTACAGGGGGTTTGTTACTCTGAATCCAATGATACCACACATCGTGAGGCTACTCCTCTGCAATCCACTGTTGCAGCCAGACCTAATAAGACTCTTCTCTCCCACACTACCTTATGGGCAGAGCAGCTCTCATGGGCAGTGCGAACACGCATGGGTGTTCCACACCCCTGGGCACTTTTACCCTGGCACACACGGAAGCCTGCAGAGGCAGCCACCAAAAGTGGACAAGTGCGCCAATACAGGCCTGCACTGTCAGACTCAGCCTCTATTTTAGAATCCCCGTTTGCAAATGCACACACCCTGGCACATGATGGCAGAACCAAGATCTATATAGTAAACCACCTGTCAGCCAGTATGCACTCAGGGACCCTTCCCCCACCACGTCTTCAAGCTAGGAAGGCAGGTGGATGGAAGGATTGTACCAACACTTTCACACTGTACTTATAGTGGGAAAGTGCCCAGGGCTGGTGGGCTCCTTGCAAGAACCAGCAAAACCTCCTAGAGAAAAGTTAACAAAACATGGGAAACCACTACCTATGCGTGTCAGATATACCACTCCAGAACACAGGAAGTGCATTTTGCTAGCCAGCGCAGACACCAAGGTTAGCTGACATTTCTAGAGCCTTCCTTTCCTCTCAGTGGATTTTATTAACCTTGATTATGAGGGCAGGTTTTCCAGACTTGTAATTTCTTTGAGCATGATGAGACACTTGTCCAACCTTTGCGTTGTGAGTCTTTTCCAGACTGATGCCTCTTGGTTGCATATTCCTTGCAGGTTCTTAGACAATCGCAGAAGCAATGATGATTATCTCAAACTCTGAAGGAATGGTTTTAAGGAGCTCTATCCTCTTGGTACATTCTGGCAATGATCTCCTCACAATGGGTAGCTGTTAGACCTGTTAGCCTTAAGGTGATCTTCCCCTAAACCTTTTGCCTTCCCCTTCAATTTTTTCTGATCTTTTTTTTTTTGCTTGTCTTTGGACTCTGGGCACTTAACCACTGCTAATCAGTTCTAAAGTGCAAGTGCTCACACCTTAGGAAACTGTAACAATGGCTTATGCACAATTGACATATTTCATTTACTTATAAGTCCCTGGTAAAGTGGTATTGTGTGTATCTATCCAGGGACTGTAAATTAAATGCTCCTAGAGGGACTGTAATACTGGTTGTTGCACCCACTTAAGTAGACCTATAAATGTGCCTCAGGCCTGCCATTGCAGCCTGTGTGTGCAGTTATAAACTGCAATTTTGACTGTGCATAATCAACCTTTTTGCCAGGCTCAAAGCTTCTTTTTTAATACATATGTCACCCTTAGTGTAGGCCCCCATCAGTCCACAGGGCAGAGTGTAATGTATTTAAAATGTTGGGCATGTACTTTCAAGTTTTTCTCAGTCTGATAGTAAAACATTCTTAAATTTGTTTTTCACTATTGCAAGGTCTACCTCTCCCATAGGACAACCCTGGGGTTACCTTATTATATTTAATAAGCTTTAACTTTCAAATGAGAACAGGTAATCAATTCATGTTTAGTGTCTTTGATATTGCAATGAAAAAGCATATTTTATGGTAAAGCTGGAAATGCCACTTTTAGAAAGTTGGCATTTTCTGGCCTTAGCCATTTAGTGTCTGTGGCCTGACTCTGGGTCACATGACTGGGTGTAGTTGACAGGTGGTCTTCGTATAGTCCTCCTAGACAACCTCACACAATAGAGATCTTTGGTGTGCCTAGATGGGCCATCACTTGCAGAGTGTGAGGGTGGGGTTAGACATAGACCCACTTACATCTGAATAAGCTGTGTACTCCATTCACACAAAGGATTGATTGCAAACCCCACTGTACTTAGTCTAAAGCTTAGGCAGCGTAGGTAGGAAACCTGTACACTTCAAAGAGAACATTCCTACTTCAAATGAGGCATCATTGATAAATATTAGACCTCAGAGTCCAACTCTTCAGTTTACTTCTGGACCCGTGGAAGACGCTACCAGGAGGATGGACTACTGTGCTGCTGAAAGGACTGCCATCCTGCTGGACTGCTACCTGCTGTGCTGACCTGCTGCCTGCTACCCTTGTGCTTGGATGAGCAGGACTGGATCCGTAACCTGAACCCAAGACCACTACAGTGACTTCAAGGGATAGTCTCTTGTACCCAGTGCCTGGATTTCACCACCATGAGTCTTACCCTGCCAATTGGTGCCACCCTAGTCCTGAGCCCTTGATAGTGGACCTGAAGGGGCTCTGCCAGCCCATCTGTAGATCCAGAAGAACCAGCACTTTACCTCTGCTGCGTGGTGTAAGCTTGTACACAAGGACTCTCCATTGACCTCACAACCACATCAGAACTGCAGCTGAGTGATGCATCCCTGATACAGGATCTTCTCAGCTCCTTAGAAGTGAGGCATTGCTTTAGCTGCAGAACACATCCTCGACACTGGGCTTCACATCACAAGCTTCCCTCATCCTTTTTGTGGTGTGCCTTTACTTTATAACTGTTTGGATGGTTGCAGAAATACTTTACACATTGCCTCTGAGTTAAGCCTGACTGCTCTCTGCCAAGCTGCCTGTGGGTTGAGCACAGGTTAATTTAGGCTTGCCTGTGACTTCACTCTGACAGGGATTGTGGTTCCTGCTTGTGTTTCACTCCCCCTAACCAGAAACTCAATTTGTAACAGTAGCATAGTTCAAGAAGCCTCTTCAACCTCCACAAAAGGGATGGAAGATGAGTCGGGGAGGCTATCATCTCTTACACTGAATCTCAAATTTCGCCCAAAAAAGACAGTGACAAAGATTAATAAAGCACTATTGTTTTCTTCAGCACAGGAGGAAGCGGTTTGGTAAACTTTAACTAAACCATCCCAAAGGTTTTTTTGTTTTTTTTAATTAAAAGTCTAAAGTGTTGGTTGTCCTAAGAGAACAATCATTCACTAAGACAGCATACTCTCTTTGTACTACAATGTGATGGTTTTCAATGTCTGATCTTGTTGTTTGAATGACAGTGAGTGAGCAGGGAAGACCTAGAGTCTTTTTAAGAGTTTGGCAGACACGGTAATCCAATACAAAAGCCATGGAGTACCCTGTCTGTCAAACAGACAGTCCACACTCCCTCTTTAGAGACAAAAAGATAATCATGTTTTTGCAAGCAGTGCTATTGCTTGCTCTACAAGCAGAAAGATTACACAATCATCCAACTGACTAAGGGCCACTAGTTTAAGAACATAAGAGTATCTCCTTATTTAGAGCAGATGGTCTGATGTACTTTTTTCTTTTGAGGACTGCCCTGGGAACCCTAGTGAGCAAAAACCAAAAAGGGCTCCCACACTTTGAGAGAAAACTCCAATGGTGTGCAGATCTGTTTGAAATTGGATTTCTAGTTGGCAGAGGTCTGCGTCCTGTCCAAGCAGGAACCACAATACTAGTCAGGAGAAGTCAGGTACACACCATAATTTTAGTTGTGATCACCCTTTGGTAGCTTGGCACAGAGCAGGCAGGCTTAGCCTAATAGGCAATTTGTGAAGTATTTGTGCAACACTTCAAACAGTAAAAGAGTGAAAACACTACAGAAAAATATACTACGCTAGGTTAGAAAAAATAGAGCATAATTAATGAACACCACAAGGCCAAAATGTCAAAAATCCAATTAGTTAAAGTTGAGATATGAATTTTAGATAACAAACTTAGTTGTAGTGCTTAAAAGCATAAAGTGCCAACCAGTGCAATCTGCGATGGAGTGTGGGTTGTATATAGGGACCAACCTTGGCCCGTTGAAAACAGTTCCTTGGTTCGGAGTTGCGTTGACATTGAGAATAAAATGTGAGGAGCAACAGGAAGTGATGGATTGACATTGATCCCGCAGATGCAGAATATGTGCCGGATTTGAGTCACACAAAGTCAGAGTTGCATCAGGAAAGGATGCATCATGTAGTTGATCAAGTGATGTCCTTGAAAATCGCAGCAGCGGCTATGCGTCTGCGCTGATGGCGATGCACGGGTTCCAATCAGTGCAATGGCATCAATTCACAGTTTCTGGCAGTTGCAGCACTTTATACCCTCTGCCAAGGGTCCAGTACTGGATTTGGCACCACTTGGGAGGACAAGACCTACAGGAAGCAAAGTCTGAGTTGCAGGATGAAGAGAAGTCTTTGATGTCCCTGAGATTTCGAACGAGTAGAAGGCAAGCCAGCAAGCCCTTGGAGTCACTTTGGTTCTGGGTTAGAGAGATTCAGGTCCAGTCCTTCTCACTACCAGCCAAGAAGGGCTTCAACATAGCAGAGCAGGAGTTCAGCAGGGTCCAGCAGAGTGCCAGTCCTTTCAGCAGCACAGCAGTCCTTCCTGGCAAAGTATCTACAGGTCCAGAAGGGTGCTGAGCTGGTGGGGTCTGAGGTCCAGTTATTATACCCAGTGGCGCCTTTGAAGTGAACGAGACTCCAAAGAGAGGTCTTTGAAGTGCATAGAGACCCTGCCCTTCCTGCCCTGATTTAAGGATCACTACATGGGGTTATGCAATCTGTTGGAAATGGCCTTTCTGCAGGGTCATCCCCAGACTTTTTGCCTTCCTCCTCCTCTTTTTATGACCTAATTTTTGCTGGCTTTAGGACTCTGCACACTTTACCACTGCTAACCAGTGCTAAAGTGCAAATGCTCTCTCCTTAAAACATGTTAACATTGGATCATACCCAATTGGGCTATTTAATTTACTTATAAGTCCCTAGTACTGTGCACTATATGTGCCCAGGGCCTATAGATGAAAAGCTACTAGTGGGCCTGCAGCACTGATTGTGCCACCCACTTAAGTAGCCCGTTAACCTTGTTTCAGGCCTGCCTTTGCACGGCCTGTTTGTGCAGTTTCACTTGCCAAGTCGACTTGCCATTTAAAAGTACTTGCCAAGCCTAAATCTCCCCTTTCTCTGCATATATGTCACCCCTAAGGTGTGCCCTAGGTGACCCCTAGGGCAGGGTGCTGTGTAGGTGAAAGGCAGGACATTTACCTGTGTAGTTTACATGTCCTGGTAGTGTAAAACTCCTAAATTCGTTTTTACACTACTGTGAGGCCTGCTCCCTTCATAGGCTAACATTGGGGCTGCCCTCATACATTGTCTGAGTGGTAGCTGCTGATCTGAAAGGAGTAGGAAGGTCATATTTAGTATGGCCAGAATGGTAATACAAAATCCTGTTGACTGGTGAAGTTGGATTTAATATTACTATTTTAGAAATGCCACTTTTCGAAAGTGAGCATTTCTCTGCACTTAAATCTTTCTGTGCCTTACAATCCATGTCTGGCTGGGTTTAGTTGACAGATCCTTGTGCATTTATTCAGACACACCCCAAACATGGGATGCATATATCTGCATTTTGAATGGGTCTTCCTGGGCTGGGAGGGTGGAGGGCCTTCTCTCACACAAAGGACTGTCACACCCCCTCCTGGACGCTGGCAGACAGGATTGAACTGAAAGGGGACCTGGTACACTTCTAAGCCACTCTTTGAAGTCTTCCCCACTTCAAAGGCATATTTGGGTATAAAAACAGGGCCTCTGCCCTACCACCTCAGACACTTCCTGGAGAAGATACCTGAACCAGAATCTGCACCCTGACAAGAAGAACTGCCTGGCTGCCTAAAGGACTCAGCTGACTACTTTCTGAAGAGGACTGCTGCCTTGCTGTTGCCCTGCTGTCTTGCTGATTTCTTGCTTTGCTGCAGAAGTGCTCTCCAAGGGCTTGGATAGAGCTTGCCTCCTGTTCCCTGAAGTCTCAGGACTAAAAAGACTTCTCTCCTGCAGCTGAAATCCTCGTGTGGTGAAAATTTGACGCACCGCCTGCCAAGAACGATGCACAGCCTGCTCTCTGTGAAAAATTTGCCGCGTGCCAAGTCTGGAACAACGGAGCCCGACTTCACGACAGAATTTTGGCACAGTGCCAGCGATACGACCGGAACTTTGATGCATGGCCCTACTGGATCGACGCAAGCCGACTCAGAACGACAACGCCTGACTTCCTGGCTTGACTGTCAACCAAAGACCTCATTTCTAACACAACCCTTTGTGTGGGATTAGGCTACAGCTCATTCAGGTGTAAGTGTGAGCTCTTTCCTTCCATCCTTCCCAGGATGGTCCATCAGGATGTTAATGGCCCATCAGTCACACCTAAGCTCCCTTTGTGTGTGGCTGTCTAGAGAGAATGCACAGGTCCAGGTGTCACCCACCCAGATGAGTATTTTGAGACAGGCAGAAATCACCAAATAGTAAAAGTAAGAAAATGCTAACTTTGAAAAAGTGACATTTTCAGAATTACAATGTAAAATATGACTTCACTATATGTTGTGATTCTAAATTGTGATTCCAGAGACACTAAACCCAGGGGGACCCATCGCTTCCCAATTGGAAATTGTACTTATAAAAATGCAACAAGGTGTTTCCAATGATATCCTATGGGAGAGGTGGGCCTTGCAGTAGTGAAAAATGACTATAATAGTTTTTTAATACTAGGACAAATAAAACTCAAAAGTACATATCCTACTTTTTAAATGCACAGCTACCTGCCCTTAGGCTGTCTAAGGCCTACCTTAGGGGTGACGTATATGTATTAAAAAAGAAGGTTTTAGCTTGGCAAGTGGGTTCGCTTGCCAGGTCGACATGTCAGAGTAAAGCTGCACATACAGGGCTCTGCAATGGCAGGCCTAGGACATATTTGAAGAGCTACTGGAGTGGGTGGCACAATCAGTGCTGCAGGCCCACCAGTAGCATTTAATGTACTTGTCCTGAGCAGATGTAGTGTATTCTACTAGGAACTTGTCGATAAGCCAATGTTACCATGTTACTATGTTTTATGCAGAGAGCACATGCACTTTAGCACTGGTTAGCAGTGTTAAAATGCCCAGAATCATAAAGCCAGGAAAAGAAAGGTCAGCAAAACAGGAGGTCTGAAGCCAATAAAGTTAGGGGAAACCACACCAAGGATGCCAGGTTTAACAAGGTAATTAGTATTTTGTTTTAGAAAAATAACCTTCCACTTGGAGAGTTTGTTTTGTAGAAGAAAGGTTTAATAAGTGGCAGTATGCAACATTGCAGCAGATCTGCAACATTTCAGTGTTGTTAGAGATTTCCACCAAGCCGATGGAGATTTTGAAATATAGCAGGTGGTAGTCTGCCTGGGTGAGGAAGGTAATGAACACTGCCACCTTGATGACATAGGGCCATCCAACACACCATAAATAAGGCTGCTAGTCCTCTCCCAGAGAAATATCCACATACTATGATGGTACTTCTCCATATTCGAAGCTTGGACATTTGCATATTTCGACTACTGACTGAATAAAACATAAAACATTTAGACTTCCTCTAGTGATATTATACATAGTACTAAATATAGTTTTTCTTTGTGTTATTGCTAGAAATGGGGTCTCTGGTTGGCAGTCACTTTGCACTCTGTCCAAGCAGGGGCCCTCACTCTAGTCAGGGCAATGGAGATACAGACTTAAGATAACCCTTCTCGCCCCCTTGGTAGCTTGGCACAATCAGTCAGGCTTATTTCAGAGGTGATGTGTAAAATATTTGTACCAACACATACAATAATGCAGGGAAAATACTACAAAATGGACACATCACAGGTTTTGAAAAATAGCCAATATTCATCTAAATCAAACAATATCAAAATGACAAAAATCCAACATACACAAATAAAGTTATGATTTTGTAAGTTAAAAAGAGTCTTACTACATAGAAAACAATGGATGCGTTGATGTTACACAAAGTACCAGGTTTGTGTCAAAAGTGAAGCTGCGCGGGCAAGCGTGCATTTGAAAAGTCAACAATGCTTGATTTCTTACTTGCAAGTGAGGGCTAGCGTCGTTTCTTCTCCAGTCAGGGCAGGTTCTGTGTCATTTTTCTCTCCTGCAAGAGAGCGATGCGTCAATTTGTGGAGGGTCACCTTGAATCTGGGCAGGTTCACATTGATTTTGATGCCCAGCGACGATGCATGCGAAAACCGACCCCATGAGGATGAAGGACCATGCTGCATGAGGGTTTGCGTCGATTTTAGCAGCCTCAAGCGGGTGCTGTGTTGTTTCTCCAGCCACGATGCAGGTGAGGTGTTGTTTTCTCTGCCATGATGCAGGTGGTGCATAGTTTTTGCAGCGGTGACATTTTTCCCCACATGGCTCCTGTGCATGGGTTTCTGTCTTGGTTCCACCAGCTTCACCTCTAGAGGGCCCAGGGACAGGAGTGGGCACCACTTGCCACGGTAGGAGTCTCAGCAAGAGTGTCCAGGAGCTGGCAGAGGAAGTTTTTGATGGCCCTGAGACTTCAAATCAGTAGGCAAGCTTATTCCAAGCTCTTCAATTGAGTGAGTTGAAATATACCACAAAGTCCAGTATTTGTCGTCTTTCAGACAGAAGCAGCAACTGCATGCAAACCCAGCAAGGCACACTCACAGGCAAAGGGGTAGTACTCCTCCAGCTCTTTAGCTCTTCTCCTTGGCAGAGATTCCTTTTGAGACTAGCAGTAATCTAAAAATCTGATGTTTTGGGTCCACTACTTATGCCCCTTTCAGCCTTTGTAGTAGGCAAACTTCAAAGGAAAGCCTCTGCTATTCACAAGATCCTGCCGCCTTGCCCAGACCTGGGCCCAGACACACACCAGGGGGTTGGAGACTGCACTATGTGAGGACAGGCACTGCCCTTTCAGGTGTAAGTATCAGCTTCTTCCTCCCCACTCCAGCCCAGGAGACTCATCAGGATATGCAGGCTACACCCCCAGCTCCCTTTGTGTCACTGTCTAGAGGGAATTCAAAACAGCCCAACTGTCAGTCTGACCAAGATATGAAATACACAAGCAGGCACAAGCACAGAATGGTTAAGCAAGAACATGCCCACTTTCTAAAAGTGGCATTTTCAAACAGAGAATCTAAAAACCAACTTTACCAAAAGATGTATTTTTAAATTGTAAGTTCAGAGACCCCAAGCTCCACATCTTCATCTGCTGCCACTGGGAAACTGCTCTTAAAATATGTGTAAAGGTTGTCCCTAAGTTAAAATATGGAAGAGATAGCCCTTGCAATAGTGAAAAACAAAATGTGCCAGTATTTCAGTGTCAGGACATGTGAAAAACAGCAGTACATGTCCTACCTCTTAACTAGACTGCACCATGCCCATGGGGCTACCTAGGGGTGACTTGCATGTAGTAAAAGGGAGGTTGAATTAGCATGTTAAAACTGCACACACGGACACAGCATTTGCAGGTCTGAGTCATGTTTACAGGGCTACTCATGTGGGTGGCACAATCAGTGGTCTACAAGTAGCATTTTATTTACAGGCCCTGGTCACCTCTAGTGCACTTTATTAGGGACCTACTAGTAAATCAAATATGACAATCATGGAAAAGCCAATTATACATACAGTTTACACAGAGAACACTTGCACTATAGCATTGGTCAGCAGTGGTAAAGTGTCAGAGTACCAAAACCATCAAAAACAAAGTCCAGCACACAGTCAAAGCACAGGAAGCAGAGGCAAACAGGTCTAACAGTTATCTAGGTCAATAGTTTTATGTTTAACAACAAGTACAGGTTGTTGTTTTGATTTGAATATGTGTTTAGATTTGACCAGGTGCGCAGTGTGGTTCCATCTCCATGGTGGCCAGTCATAGGGGAATAAGTTGTGGCTTGCACTCCATGGATGTGAGATCAGTGAGGCGTGAGCTCTTTTGCTTCAAAAAATTTGAATATTACCTTCTACAACTTATTCCTGCCCTTTATTAACTCTACATTTGGCGACGAGTGGAACAAAGCACATAAATAAGGAGCTCACTTGCCTTGCAGCTTTTCCTGACCATTCTGGACTGTGAGAGCGCTGTTAGGTGCAGATGAGGAAAAACGTGACCCAAGAACCATACTGAAGTACGTCTGTTACTAATGTCTATTTCTTGAAGACATTCTCTTGGATTTGATTTCATGTCAGAAATGTTGGGCATTGTACTTGATTGGTATTATGGAGCTGCACAAACCGTGGGACCTGTTTGTGTTTGGCTTGCGCCATTGTTTAAAGCTAAACATTTGAAACAGTGCCCTAGAGAGCTATGCAGCATGAATGTCATGGTCAATTTCCTATAGAAAATCACCCTAACTGTATAATCTGGGTGCTGTTAAACAAGACCTAACTCCTTCAGGAATGACACAAAGCACGTTGTGGATGCCATCTTTGTGCAGGTTATTTCTCCGTGCCTGTTTCACATCGGTGATAGGTATCCGTTGGAGTGTAACTTTTATAATCAATATTAGCATGAAAAGCTTGCAATATAATGCATAATGAAGCCGTATAGAATATGTATTAACTTAGAAAGAAACTAATGCACACGTTTGAAATGTGCCCAGGGGGAGTGGCCACCAAAGTTTACAACGATTAATGAAACTGACTAATAATGAATTAATAATTGTTAGAAATGGGTTTTTTGGTTGGCAGTCAGGTTACCCCCTGTCCAAGCAAGAACCCTCACTCTAGTCAGGGTAAGTCAAACACAATCCAAAATTATCCTGTGCCCTCTGGTAGCTTTGAACGAGCAGTCAGGCTTAACTTAGAAGGCAATGTGTAAAGTATTTGTGCAATAAATCATACAATAACACAATATAGCACCACAAAAATACACCACACAGTGTTTAGAAAAATATATATTTATCAGGATAATTGTAGGTCAAAACGAATAAAGATGCAATGTGAAATTGTAGAGATATCACTGAAAAGTGATATAAAGGTGGTCATTACAACCCTGGCAGACGGTGTTAAAGCGGCGGTAATACCGCAAACAGGCCGGCGTAAAAAAAAAGGGAATTATGACCGTGGCGGAAATCGTCAACATAGCCAGCCACTTTAACACTCCGACCGCCACGGTGGTACAGACAAGCAGCGCGGCGGTCACCGCCAACAGACAGGCAGAAGACAAAGTACCGCCCACAGTATTACAACAGGCCAATCCGCCACCTTTTCCGGGGCGGATTCACCGTGGATAAAAACACGGCAGAAAAAGAAATTTCTATGGGAAAACGTTCACCTGAACAAACTCCACGATGGAAGGAGGGCACCATGGAGCCGGAACTCCAAATACTGCCTGCGCTTGTCTTCCTGCTCCTCTACGAACATCAGCAACGGCAGCGCCGAAGACAACTGTGAGTACTGCACCTGCGACATAGGGGAGGGGGGAGGCAAAAGTCACGGACACACACATGCAACACCCCCACCCCCAACCCGACCCTCACCCACTACAACACACAAACCAATGCATTTCCAAACATCACAGTAACAACCCCCAACCCCCCCGGAAGAATGCTAAGACAAAAGGAAATGAGTTCAACCATTGTAATGTATCAAAAAACAGTTAGCTCATATATACATCAATACATACACATTCCAAATATATACATCACGATTAGTAGTACAGGTATGCACATTTCAATGTCTGTGGACCACTGGGCCCAAAATGCATGGGCGAGGCCCACACACGATACCTGTCCTGGAACGGAGAGAACACTGCAGGGGCATTAGATAGAAATACAACAGGCACCTTATGGGGAAGGGAAGGGGGGCACCTCAGCCGGATGACTGCACCACACCAGATCCACGACACGATGGCAGTGCTTTGGCTCCGTGTCACACTGGCTGCCCTGGTGCCTGGTGCACTCCACATACCTCGAACAGGCACCACTGGTACTGGAATCTTTTTGGCTGAGGTGCTAGTGCGGGACCTATGAATTGGAGGGGGGGGTGATGGGACAGAGGTCAAGGTTGCTCAGGAAAAGTTTCTGACGAACACTGGGACGGGTAGCTGGAGGGGGTCTGGGAGTGGAGGAAGAGGAGGTGGTTGTAGGAGGTGTAACTTTTGGTGATTTGGGTGCAGGTGCATGTTCTGGAGGCTGTCGTGAGGTGGATGGATGTTGGGTGTGTGTGTGCCCGCGTTTGTGTACTTTGGGAGGGGGCGTCACAGACACAGGGGACGTGTAAATGGTAGTGGGGGTGGTGAGTGCAGGTGAGCGGGGTGTGGTGCTGGGTGTTCTGGTGCGAGTCCTAGTGGCTGTTGTGGTAGTGCATGCAGGTGAGAGTGTAGACGAGACTGGGAGGGAGGAGGGAGACGACGAGGAGGGGGACACAGTGGAGGCAGTGGATGTTGCTGTGTCTGTATGTGGGTGATGCTTGTGTGAGTGCCTGTGGGATGTGTGTGGTGCCTATGTTTGCCTGAGCTGCCCTTGTGTGGTGAGGTGTGTGCAGGCTGGTCTGATGGTGTGCTTGGGATAGGCTGGGGTACAGGGGATTGGGTCTGGGTGGAGGAAGTTGGAGGGGGGAGGCTGGACACAGGGACATCAGTGTTGAGGCCAGAGATTACAGGGTTCGATGATGGGCAGCCTGACCAGAATGAATGCCCTCCAAGAATGCATTGGTGTGTTGCAACTCCCTTTCTACACCCTGGATGGCATTCACAATGGTAGACTGCCCAACAGTGAGTGACCTGAGGAGGTCAATGGCCTCCTCACTGAGGGCAGCAGGGGTGACAGGGGCAGGGGCTGAGGTGCCTGGGGCGAAGGTGATGCCCACCCTCCTGGATGAGCGGGCACGGGCCGAAGGCTGAGGGGCTGCTGGGAGGGCGGTGCTGGTAGGGGGGTGGCGGCTGTACCCGTAGAAGTGGGGGGCACAGATGGTGCCGCCACCACAAGGGAGCTCCCATCGGAGGACGAGTCCGTGTCGCTGGTTGCTGATCCGCTGACCGCCGTGAAGCTCCCCTTGCCCTCCGTCCCACTGGTGTATTCGAAGTCCGTGGTGTGGCCATCCATGGCCATGTGGGACGCAGCCCCCTCGTGCTCCGGTGCCCTTGTACCTGCGCCTGATGATGCTGATGCACAAAAGAACAGGGAGAGCACAAAAAGGGGTGGGGAAACAGAAGAAAGACAGGTTGAGTGCATGGCTTACCGCTACCGTTGGCGGACAATACAGACACAGCTGCCCCCTGCACTACGCCGTGCTCTTGGCCTCTACAGATGCAGTTCCTGGGATATGGCCTACTTGCCTATGAGTGTCATCTGCCCACATAGATGACACAGGGGCATGTATACCAGTTTTTGGCACTCTACAGAGGTGGGGTGGAGTGGCACATTGCCTGCATTATGGAGGGGCCTAGCCTACGGAACTCGCCCTGGCCTGGGGAAACCCACAGCCCTGCTCCCACACCCAGACCCCTCCACTGCGCGCAAAGTCATGATAATGTGAGTGTACTCACCCCCTTGTGTCTGCTGTGATGCCCTCATGCGCCCATCCAACTCAGGGTAGGCCACCGCCAGGATCCGGAACATCAGGGGGGTCAAGGTGCGACGGGCACCCCTCCCACGTTGGGAGGCCATCCCCAGCTGAGCCTCCACCGTCTTCTTGCTCCAGTGGCGAATGTCCTCCCATCTTTTACGGCAGTGGGTGCTCCGTCTCTGGTGGACCCCAAGGGTCCGGACTTCCTAGGCGATGGCAAGCCAAATATCCTTCTTCTGGTGGGCGCTGACCTACATGAAATGTACAGGGGAAGAAGAGAAGTCATTAACAACTGCACCGTCGAAGTGAGTGGCCCACATCCCTACCCTTGCCATGTGGCACATGCATTCACAGTCCTTCATGCTCGCATTACTCTGCCCCCTTCCTACTTACATCCAGCCCTCTCCAACCAGGCATAGCCCATACAACTTGCACCCTATGTACTCACCTGTTGGTCTGGAGGACCGTAGAGTGGCGTGTACTGGGGGAGGACCCCGTCCACGAGCTTCTCCAATTCCTGTGCAGTGAAGGCAGGGGCCCTTTCCCCAGACGCACGTGCCATTGTCTCTTCCAGACCGAGGTCACAGCAGCACTTGCAGTGTAGGTCCTCTCCTGTCGAAGATCAGGTATCGAGTGATTAAACAGATAGAAAATGGCGGTCACGTCCGCAGCGGTGCGTATCATCACCGCCGGCGCACTTCGTCATTGGCTCCTGGGACCCATAGGGTCCAATGTTAACCAATGCAGCATTGCGCTGCGGTCTTCGACCGCCTACCGCGACGGTGTACAATGCCAGCGCAGTTACCTCACATCCCATTGTCCCCCTTTAGAGGTCAGGCATCAGCCATTTCAGGGACCCATATGGCTTCATTTACATCTGCGTCACACAAACCTAGGCCTGGACTCAAGACACATACAGGAAGATTTTTGTATTTTGTGTCGTGTTCTGTGTAGCTGTGGGTACATACCTCTGAATTGGTTGACTCTGTGGTCGCTGTTGTTCTTCCTAGGCACCGTCAGCTGGGACATGTGAGGAGATGGCGAAATCCTCCGGTGTACCGACCGCTGGTGGACCTGTTGACAATGGAGGAGCGACATTTAATCATCACCTACAGGTTTGACGTGCCACAATCCAGGAACTGTGTACCCAGTTGGAGCCAGATCTGCTGTCACTAATCCGCCATCCCACAGGTATCCCCCCTCAAGTGCAGGTGCTGTCAGTATTCCATTTCCTAGCAAGTGGGTCATTTCAGACAACAGTGGCCATGGCATCAGGGATGTCCCAGCCTATGTTTTCTAACGTATTGTCCAGAGTGTTGTCTGCCCTGCAGAAACACGTGAGGAGCTACATCGTTTTCCCTCAGGTGGAGGATTTGGCTACAGTGAAAGGTGACTTCTATGCCCTGGGACACATCCCCAACATCATAGGTGCCATTGATGGGACCCATGTGGCTTTGGTCCCCCCCATAGGAGTGAACAGGTGTACAGGAACCGGAAGAGTTATCATTCGATGAATGTACAGATGGTATGTTTGGCAGACCAGTACATCTCGCAGGTAAATGCTATGTTCCCTGGCTCAGTGCATGACGCCTACATCCTGCGGAATAGCAGCATCCCTTATGTGATGGGTCAACTCCAGAGGCACCGTGTGTGGCTATTAGGGGACTCTGGTTACCCCAACCTGTCATGGCTATTGACCCCAGTGAGGAATCCCAGGACCAGGGCAGAGGAACGCTACAATGAGGCCCATGGGCGGACTAGGAGGGTGATTGAACGCACCTTCGGCCTCCTAAAGGCAAGGTTCAGGTGCCTCCATATGACAGGTGGTTCCCTATTCTACTCACCAAGGAAGATGTGCCAGATCATCATCGCCTGCTGTATGCTTCACAATCTTGCTTTGCGACGCCAGGTGCCTTTTCTGCAGGAGGATGGTCCAGATGACGGTGTTGTGGCAGCTGTGGAGCCTGTGGACAGTGATGAGGAGGAAGCAGAGGAAGAAGACATTGATAACAGGGACTCTGTCATACAGCAATATTTCCAGTGACACACAGGTGAGAACATTTCTTTTACTAATATATTTACTTTCACACTTCTACCTCTATCCTGTCTGTCAATTTGATGCAGTATTTGCTAACTGAGTGGTACATTTCCATTACGGTTTCACAGGTGTGGTTACCAACGTGTGTCATCTGCTTGCATCCTTCATGGGCTTGTGATGTGTTACATAGGTATGTTGACATTACAATTTCGAACGGTTTTTGTCATTGTCATAGATTATACACATTTTCTAAATCACAGATTGACTCCAGATTGTTTTGTGGTTCAAGGGTATTTATTGAAGTGCTAATTATTGGAGGGGGTGGCAAAATGGTGATGGGTGATGGTGGAGGAATGTCCATGGCAGAGTCCAGTCTATTAGTCTCATAGGTGCACTGCCCATATGGGCATAGGAAGTAGAGCTGGGCCAGTTCCAATCTGGACAGGGTAACAAAGTGGGACAATGGGATGTCAATCAGGGTGGTCTCATTTCTTGGCGGGGGTCTTGCCATCGTGCTCTGTCCTGTTCCTGGATCTCAGGGACCGCTTGCGGGGTGGTTGTCCGTCTGCAGGGGTTGGGGTGCTGGTGTGGTGGTCCTGTGGCGTGGCGTCCTGTCCACTAGCACTGGCGGAGGTGGTGGGCAGTTCATCGTCCAGGCTAGTGTCAGGGGCCCCTTGGAGTGCCACGGTGTCCCTCATGGTCTTCTGTATGTCCTTCAGCAGCCCTACGATGGTGCCCAGGGCGGAGCTGATGGTTCTGAGCTCCTCCCTGAACCCCAAATACTGTTCGTCCTGCATGCGCTGGGTCTCCTATAACTTGGCCAGGACCGTAGCCATCGTCTCCTGGGAGTGGTGGTAGGCTCCCATGATGGAGGAGAGGGCCTCGTGGAGAGTGGGATCCTGGCCCTGTCCGCCCCCTGTCCACAGCAGCCTTCCCAGTTCCCCTGTGTTCCTGTGCCTCTGTCCCCTGGACCGTGTGCCCACTGCCACTGCCCCCAGGTCCCTGTTGTTGTTGGGGTGGTGGGTTATCCTGGGTTCCCTGTAGTGGTGGACACACGGCTGATTGGCGTGTCCTGGGTACGGAGGTATGGGCCCGCTGGGTGGGTGCTGTGCTGGTGTTACCAGAGGGGGAAGGTCAGTGTTGGGCTGTGGCTGTGCCTGTGCGAGGGGAACCGACTGTCCCGATGCCCAGGATGGTCCGGGCTGGTCATCTGCATCCAGTTGGCCAGAGCTGCTGTCATCACTGTGGGCCTCTTCTGTTGGTGGGGTGGAGATGTCTGGACCCTCCTGCCTGGTGGCGTTACGTAGTGGCCCTGCTGGGGTTTAAAAGCATGATTATTGCATCTGTGTGTGTCATGGTGTGCAATGGGTGGGTGAGCGTGTACCCCTGTGCTAGCATTCCTGTGTGGGGGCTTGTGTGATGATGGTTGGGGGGTTGTTATGGGTATGTGCAGTGGGCATGCTTTAGTGATGTGTGTCCATGCTTTGTTGTGTCATGCAGGGCTTGGTGTTGGGATGTGTGGTTTGTGTTATTAGTACATTAGTGTGGAGTTGGAGTGATAGGGGAGGGGGTGAGGGTGGGGGTGTGTGATAGCATGCAGATAGGGTGGGGGATATGATAGTTAAGATTAGACTTACCAGTGTCCATTCCTCCACCGACTCCTCTGAGGCCCTCTGGATGAATAATGGTGAAGACCTGCTCCTCCCATGTTGTTAGTTGTGGGGGAGGAGGTGGGGGTCCGCCGCCAGTCCGCTGAATCGCAATGTTGTGCCTGGAGATCACTGAACGCACCTTCCCCGTAGGTCGTTCCACCTCTTCCGGATGTCCTCCCGATTTCTTGGGTGCTGTCCCACTGCGTTGACCCTGTCGACGATTCTCCGCCATAGCTCCGTCTTCCTAGCTATAGAGGTGTGCTGCACCTGTGATCCAAATAGCTGTGGCTCTACCCTTACAATTTCCTCCACCATGACCCTGAGCTCCTCCTCCGAAAACCTGAGGTGTCTTTGGCGTGCCATGGGGTGGTGTAGGTGATGTGTGGGGGGTGTATGTGGTGATGAGTGTGGTGATGTGTGGTGGTGTGTGGTATTTTGTGCGTGGATGTTGTGTGGGTGATGGTGTTGTGTGCCTCTGTGTGGCGGGGTTGCCTATTGCTGTGCTATCTCTCTGTCGCCTTCGTCTCTAATTTTTGGTCGTAGGGGTTTGTGGGTGATGTGGGTGTGTGTTTTATATTGTGTTTGGTGTGTGGGAGTGGTGTTTGTATGTGTATCAGGTGTGTGTATTTTGAATTGTCCAATGTGGTGGTGTTTTGGAGATGTGTGTGTATTTTGAGCGCGGCAGTGTGTACCGCAAATGGAATACCGCGGTTGAAAGACCGCCGCGTGGATTCGTGTGTCGTGATAGCATGGGCGTGTTTCTGTTGGTGTGACGGTGGAGGTTTTGTTTTCACCAGTTTATCACTGACCTTTGGTGTGTCGGACTTGTGTGGGTGTCTGAGTCTCGGTGGATTCCGATATGTGGGTCATAATAGCTGTGGCGGATTTCCGCTGCCGCGGCGGTGTATTGGCGTTCTCCTGCATGGCGGTAAGCGGCTTTTACTGCCAAAGTTGTAATGACTCCCAAAGTGTCTTAGTTCTTTAAAAAGCAAGCAAAGTCTCTTTCAAACACAAAGCAAATGGTTTAAAGTGGAAAATCTCTGCAAAGGGCTGCAGAAGAAGAGATACGTGGAAAAATGGTGTGTGCGTCGATTTCTCCCCTGCACGCACGGACTTGCATCGTTATTTTTCACGCGGGGAAGTCGTGCGTCTTTTTCCAGCGCGCGTACAGTCTCTTTCTGTGGGCCGAGGGATTAGCAGATGTCCCGGGGTCTGTGTGTGGATTCTTCGGCTTGTTTTCCGGCTGCGCGTCGTTCCGGGAGGCTGTGCGTGGAATTCTCGTTCTCACGGCAGGTGTTGCGTCGATTTCCCGTCTGGAAGTCGGGCGGCATTGTCCTTGTGAGGCCGTGCGTCGAAGTTCCAGTCGCCCCGAAGGTGTCGCGTCGATCAGCGTCGGTGTGCTGTGATTTTCTCGCCGCGGAGCAAGCTGTGCGTCGAAATTTTCGGCGCACGAAGAGTCCAAATGAAAAAGAGAAGTCTTTTTGGTCCTGAGACTTCAGGGAACAGGAGGCAAGCTCTATCCAAGCCCCTGGAGAGCACTTTTACAGCCAGACAAGAGTTCAGCAAGGCAGCAGGGCAACAGCAAGGCAGCAGTCCTTTGTAGAAAGCAGTCAGGTGAGTCCTTTAGGCAGCCAGGCAGTTCTTCTTGGCAGGATGCAGGTTCTGGTCCAGGTTTCTTCTCCAGTAAGTGTCTGATGAGGTAGGGCAGAGGCCCTGTTTTATACTAAATTGTACCTTTGAAGTGGGGGTGACTTTAAAGAGTGGCTAAGAAATGCACCAGGTCCCCTTTCAGTTCAATCCTGTCTGCCAGGGTCCCATTAGGGGGTCTGGCAGTCCTTTGTGTGAGGGCAGGCCCTCCACCCTCCCAACCCAGGAAGACCCATTCAAAATGCTGATGTATGCAAGTAAGGCTGAGTATCCTGTGTTTGGGGTGTGTCTGAGTGAATGCACAAGGAGCTGTCAACTAAACCTAGCCAGACGTGGATTGAAAGGCACAGAAAGATTTAAGTGCAAAGAAATTCTCACTTTCTAAAAGTGGCCTTTCTAGAATAGTAATATTAAATCCGACTTCCCCAGTCAACAGGATTTTGTATTACCATTCTGGCCATACTAAATATGACCTTCCTGCTCCTTTCAGATCAGCAGCTGCCACTTCAACAATGTATGAGGGCAGCCCAAATGTTAGCCTATGAAGGGAGCAGGCCTCACAGTAGTGTGAAAACGAATTTAGGAGTTTTACACTACCAGGACATATAAACTACACAGTTACATGTCCTGCCTTTTACCCACACAGCACCCTGCTCTAGGGGTTACCTAGTGCACACATTAGGGGTGACTTATATGTAGAAAAAGGGGAGTTTTAGGCTTGGCAAGTACTTTTAAATGCCAAGTCGAAGTGGCAGTGAAACTGCACACACAGGCCTTGCAATTTGAGGCCTTGGACAAGGTTAAGGTGCTACCGAAGTGGGTGGCACAACCAGTGCTGCAGGCCCACTGGTAGCATTTAATCTACAGGCCCTAGGCACATATAGTGCACTCTACTAGGGTCTTACAAGTAAATTAAATAGCCAGTCATGGATAAACCAATCAACAGTACAATTTACACAGAGAGCATATGCACTTTAGCACTGGTTAGCAGTGGTAAAGTGCCCAGAGTTCAAAAGCCAACAAGAACAGGTCAGAAATAAATAGGAGGAAGGAGGCAAAAAGTTTGGGGATGACCCTGTCAAAAAGCCAGGTCCAGCATGACCCCCCACCAGCCTAAAGCCAGGGGAGAACAATCACTATCCTGATGTACTTCTCTGTTTGAGGCGATAGAACAAGGACCAAGGCCCACAACAGCAGGAATGCTCCAGTTCTTCGCCTTCCTGACTCCAATTGGATCCCTCTGTCCATACTCTCAGGGCCCAATAAGCCAACCCATGGGGAACCTTTCTCCTTACCTGCGGATACAATCTGTGCAGCACCTAACCTTACTTTGTTCACAGATGTAATCCAGGAGTAGGAAAGTACCACCAGGACCAACACAGTGGTGTTGCCCGCTCTACCCCCGGGGTGTGACTCTTGTCCCCTCCCCAGGGATAACTCTGTCCACCTGGACAGCAAGCCACAGTGGTTACTGACAGCTGTCAGGGATGAGAGCCAGGCCCCAGGCCTCTCAAAGCTCTCTAACCACTGTGGCTGTGGAGAGTGGGGGGCGGTAGCCCCAGGTGCTTGGCACCCTTTAACCACTCTCCCTTCCACCTGGTCAGGGATGACAGCCTGAACCTGGTCCTCCCCTCTGAGGCTCTGTACCCTCCCTCCTGGAGCTGTACGCCCAGAGTCCAACATTGTCAGGGTGCTTATAGAAGCCGCCCTGCACCATTCCTCCACCAGTGCAGGGCTGTTAACCTGCAACTGGCCCTCCAACCTGGGGTCTGTACCTTCAGGTTGGACTAGGGCCCGGGGTGAGGCTTCCCTCCCCCTGCCCTCCCTTCTGGGATCCAGCACCCTCCAACTAGGAGTGGCCTCCTCAGAAGACAACATGGTAGGGGCACTGTAATCAGTAGCCCCTCCCTCCAGGTCCGGGGGGACTCCCTGAACCTGGTCTTCCAGCCCAGGGTCTGTACCCTCAGACTGGATAACTGCCTGACAAACCAGGACTTTCTGGGGGGCACACCTACTCCCCACCAGGTCAGAGTTTAACCTCTGAACCTGGCCATCAAACCCAGAGTCACCACCCTGAGGTTGAACAATTGCCTGGCACAACAGGACTTCTTGGGGGGCACGACTACCCCCAACCAGGTCAGAGTTTAACCCCTGAACCTGGTAACCCAACCCAGAGTCATCACCCTGAGGTTGAACAATTGCCTGGCACACCAGGACTTCTTTGGGGGGCACGCCTACCCCCACCAGGTCAGAGTTTAACCCCTGAACTTGGTCATCCAACCCAGAGTCATCACCCTGAGGTTGAACAATTGCCTGGCACACCAGGACTTCCTGGGGGGCACACCTAACCCCCACCAGGTCAGAGTTTAACATCTGAACCTGGCTATCCAACCCAGAGTCACCACCCTGAGGTTGAACAATTGCCTGGCATGCCAGGACTTCCTGGGGGGCACACTCACCCCTCACAAGGGACACACCGTCCCCAAGGGCCACCCATAAGTCTGGTTGGCACAGGTCTCCTGACCTCGGCCCATCCGGCAGAGCCTGGATCTCCCCCAAACCAGAAACGGTTTCACCTTGGTCATTCCTGGGGGGCTCTGTTCTCAGAGCTGACCCCTGACCCTCCAGGACCTCCACTGGGGTCCGCAACCCCCTTTCAACCCTCTGTCGGGACTTCTGCACCCCCTCCCTAGGAGTGGTACTGCCAGACACCAGAACTGGTCGGATGCTGGCTACAGTCACCCCCCCAAGTTCTTCTGACACTGCAAGGCCTCACTCAACAGGTGGCCCTATGGTACAGGCTAGGCTTCCCTCCTGGTGTTCCCTCATGGAACCCTCTAGGGCCTGGGACCTACCTGGGGCACTACAATCCTCTCCCACCTCACTGGGTTGGGAAACACCTAGACCACTCCCTTCAGGAGCACCCCTAAATGCCTCTTCAGACTCTCTGGTATTCACCCAGAAGTCTGCCTCAATTGTAAGCTCCCTGGGGTCAGAGAACTCACACTCCACCTGGTGTTGGCGTAGCTCTGGAAAATAAGGACCAGACATATGCTCTCCAGCAATTACATCACTCTGCCCTTCACATGTATTAACCACAGTACCCTTCACCCAACCATCCAGTGACACAGCCTTGAAAACGCACTCTACATCACCCTCCTGAGACTGCTGAGACAGTATCTGACTGTCCCTGACACTCAACCCATACTCTTCTGGGATGTCTCCACACTCTATATCCAGGACGTCCACCAGGGGGGAACCCTTTTCCCTGTCACTCTCTTCTAGAGCCAGTAAAGTGTCCCTCACCCCAGTAGGAATATGACTCCCGGTGCCAGTTCCCCAATCCTTCTCAGGGACTCTGTGCATAACGGGAACTACCTCATACTCTTGAACCGCCTGGTGTGTGTCAACTCCCTTCTTCAAGTTGGGCACCACATCTCTGGGCTTGTGCCCTTCTTCAGCGGTACTGGATGCAAGATTTTTGCTGTCACCATCTGAACTGGACTCAGCCCTTCCGGCCTCCAGTTTCAGCTCTTCACGGCTCAGCTCCTGAGCTGCAATCCTTTCTTTTTCCAGGGCTAAGGTTCTTGCTGCCTCAGGCCTTTCAATAAAGTCATCTAGCTCCTCCAGCGACCGCTCTCGAGCTAGGAGCCATTCATCTGTCACTGGTTCTCTTTCCTCATCTGAGTAGTCCTCCTCCTCATCTGAGCAGTCCTCCTCCTCATCTGAGGAGTCCTTAGTCATTTGTTTTTTTGCTGCCTCTTCCTCTTCCCATCTCTCTTCCCCCCAGGTTATGTAGGTATCTAGCAGTTCCATCTTAGTAGATCTCCTTGACATAGGAAGTCCCCATTTTCTGCAAAGCCTCCTTAGGTCAGCCTTAGTGAGGGATTCAGTAGGCACAAAGAATGACACACGGTAGATACCCATTCTCAATCTGATAAGGTATCACAGGCAATAACCAAAAACCAAAGTCCAAAATATCAATACTATATCCAGGAGGACATCAGAGAACCAAAAGCAAAAAGATGAAAAAAATCAAGTTGACCTTCAACTGTGGGTAGGTAGTGAAATACTTAGCTACTGTATGTCACTGCACAAACACAAGTCCTATCCTCACCGCTGATCACCAATGTTAGAAATGGGGTTTTTGGTTGGCAGTCAGGTTACCCCCTGTCCAAGCAAGAACCCTCACTCTAGTCAGGGTAAGTCACACACAATCCAAAATTATCCTGTGCCCACCCTCTGGTAGCTTGGCACGAGCAGTCAGGCTTAACTTAGAAGGCAATGTGTAAAGTATTTGTGCAATAAATCATACAATAACACAATATAGCACCACAAAAATACACCACACAGTGTTTAGAAAAATATATAATATTTATCAGGATAATTGTAGGTCAAAACGAATAAAGATGCAACGTGAAATTGTAGAGATATCACTGAAAAGTGATATAAAGTGTCTTAAGTCTTTAAAAAGCAAACAAAGGGGGTCATTCTGACCCTGGCGGTCATGGACCGCCAGGGCCAACGACCGCGGAAGCACCGCCAACAGGCTGGCGGTGCTTCCGGGGGCATTCTGACCGCAGCGGTAAAGCCGCGGTCAGAAAAGGGAAGCCGGCGGTTTCCCGCCGGCTTCCCGCTGCCCCAGGGAATCCTCCACGGCGGCGCTGCAAGCAGCGCCACCATGGGGATTCCGACTCCCTTCCCGCCAGCCTGGTTCTGGCGGTTCTCACCGCCAGAACCTGGCTGGCGGGAACGGGTGTCGTGGGGCCCCCTAACAGGGCCCCACATTGATTTTCAGTGTCTGCGTGGCAGACACTGAAAATCGCGACGGGTGCAACTGCACCCGTCGCACACCAGCAACTCCGCCGGCTCCATTCGGAGCCGGCTTCCTCGTTGCTGGTGCTTTCCCGCTGGGCGGGCGGGCGGGCGGGCGGCCTTTTGGCGGTCGCCCGCCAGCCCAGCGGGAAAGTAAGAATGGCCGCCACGGTCTTTTGACCGCGGTACGGTCTTCTGGCAGTTCCCGCCAGGCCGGCGGCTTCCGCCGCCGGCGGGGGTCAGAATGACCCCTAAAGTCTCTTTCAAACACAAAGTACCTGGTTTAAAGTGGAAAATCTCCGCAAAGGGCCGCAGAAGAAGAGATACGTGGAAAAATGGTGTGTGCGTCGATTTCTCCCCTGCACACACGGACTTGCGTCGTTATTTTTCACGCGGGGAAGTCGTGCGTCGTTTTCCGGCACGCGGACAGTCTGTGGGCCGCGGTATTAAGAGATGTCCCGGGGTCTGTGTGTGTATTCTTCGGCTTGTTTTCCGGCTGCGCGTCGTTCCGGGAGGCTGTGCGTGGAATTCTCGTTCTCACGGCAGGCGTTGCGTCGATTTCCCCTCTGGAAGTCGGGCGGCGTTGTCCTTGCGAGGCCGTGCGTCGAAGTTCCGGTCGCCCGAAAGTGTTGAGTCGATCAGCGTCAGTGTGCAGCGATTTTCTCGCCGCGGAGCAAGCTGTGCGGTGAAATTTTCGCCGCAATAAGAGTCCAAATGAAAAAGAGAAGTCTTTTTGGTCCTGAGACTTCAGGGAACAGGAGGCAAGCTCTATCCAAGCCCTTGGAGAGCACTTTTACAGCCAGACAAGAGTTCAGCAAGGCAGCAGGGCAACAGCAAGGCAGCAGTCCTTTGTAGAAAGCAGTCAGGTGAGTCCTTTAGGCAGCCAGGCAGTTCTTCTTGACAGGATGCAGGTTCTGGTCCAGGTTTCTTCTCCAGTAAGTGTCTGATGAGGTAGGGCAGAGGCCCTGTTTTATACAAAATTGTACCTTTGAAGTGGGGGTGACTTTAAAGAGTGGCTAAGAAATGCACCAGGTCCCCTTTCAGTTCAGTCCTGTCTGCCAGGGTCCCAGTAGGGGGTGTGGCAGTCCTTTGTGTGAGGGCAGGCCCTCCACCCTCCCAGCCCAGGAAGACCCATTCAAAATGCAGATTTATGCAAGTGAGGCTGAGTACCCTGTATTTGGGGTGTGTCTGAGTGAAAGCACAAGGAGCTGTCAACTAAACCTAGCCAGACGTGGATTAAAAGGCAAAGAAAGATTTAAGTGCAAAGAAATGCTCACTTTCTAAAAGTGGCATTTCTAGAATAGTAATATTAAATCCGACTTCACCAGTCAGCAGGATTTTGTATTACCATTCTGGCCATACTAAATATGACCTTCCTGCTCCTTTCAGATCAGCAGCTGTCACTTCAACAATGTATGAGGGCAGCCCCAATGTTAGCCTATGAAGGGAGCAGGCCTCACAGTAGTGTAAAACGAATTTAGGAGTTTTACACTACCAAGACATATAAACTACACAGGTACATAACCTGCCTTTTACCCACACAGCACCCTGCTCTAGGGGTTACCTAGGGCACACATTAGGGGTGACTTATATGTAGAAAAAGGGGAGTTTTAGGCTTGGCAAGTACTTTTAAATGCCAAGTCGAAGTGGCAGTGAAACTGCACACACAGGCCTTGCAATGGCAGGCCTGAGACAAGGTTAAGGGGCTACTGAAGTGGGTGGCACAACCAGTGCTGCAGGCCCACTAGTAGCATTTAATCTACAGGCCCTAGGCACATATAGTGCACTCTACTAGGGTCTTACAAGTAAATTAAATAGCCAATCATGGATAAACCCATCAACAGTACTATTTACACAGAGAGCATCTGCACTTTAGCACTGGTTAGCAGTGGTAAAGTGCCCAGAGTTCAAAAGCCAACAAGAACAGGTCAGAAAAAAATAGGAGGAAGGAGGCAAAAAGTTTGGGGATGACCCTGTCAAAAAGCCAGGTCCAACAATAATGTTCTCATACATGGGTTTGTATTAACGTATCCTAATTAGAGTTATGAGTTAAGGGTTTTGCCAAGTTAATCACTAGGCCTTAGTTGGCAAGGTTCTGGGCCTAGCTGCCTGGTCTCACATTAACTGTGTTTTTCTAACGTGCAATGTGTTGCTTTCCTGAAGGGCACCAAGCTGTACTTTTCCAGGAGCTAGAGATATGTGTGTAGCCGTAGTAAATTCTTTCTCATGGGACCCGACTTGCTCAAGGATACATTCTTGCTGAATGCAACAGTGTAATTCGCAACAGGTGCAAGGTCGCCTGGACCAGGAGAAGACAATGGAACTACTGACTGGAGCGACAAGTGTAACTTTTCTTACCTGACATTCCACCCGTTGAAGATGTCAATCACAGAAGACAATCAACTGCATGAGAACTGTCTTAGGTGAAGATTCTAGTAAGGTGTGTGATGGATTTTGGACAGGGATAACGATGCACCAAATATTGCCCAATGGGAAATTAGAGACTTGTTCGACAACTTTGATATAACGGCATGACACAAGGAAAAATCAGACATTACCCTGTCATTACGGAGCCATTCTTCACCATTCTTCATCACCCTTTGCCATTCTGAGAGACTTTGGCCCTCATTACAACATTGGCGGTAAATCCTGCTTACCGCCGTGCAGAAGACCGCCAACACACTGATGCGGCGGCGGAATTCCGCCATTGCTATTACGACCCACAGGCCGGAATTTGCCAAAATCCAGACACCCAAACAAGTCCGCCACACCAAAGGTCAGTGATAAACTGGCGATAACAAAACCAACGCCGTCACGCCAACAGGAATACGCCCACACTAACACGACCCACGAATACACGCAGTGGTCTTTCAACCGCAGTATTCCATTGGCGATACACACCGCTGCACTCAAAATACACACACAACCACATTGGACAATTCGAAATACACACACCTGATACACATACACACACCACACCCACACACTCAATACAATATAAAAACACACCCACATCACCCACAAACTCCTACAACACAAATTGAGAAAGAAGCACAGAGAGAGACACCACAATCAACAATACTAGCATCCACAGGCACACAACACCATCACTCACACAACATCCATGCACCTCAAACAACACACACAAACACATCCCCTCACACATCCCAACACACACCACCCCACACATCACCCACACCACACCATGGCACCCCAAAGACACCCCAGGTTCTCTGAGGAGGAGCTCAGGGTCATGGTGGAGGAAATCGTCCAGGTAGAGACACAGCTATTCGGATCACAGGTGCAGCACACCTCCATAGCTAGGAAGATGGAGCTATGGCACAGAATCGTAGACAGGGTCAACGCAGTGGGACAGCATCCAAGCACACAGGATGACCTCAGGAAGAGGTGGTACGACCTACGGGGAAAGGTGCATTCCGTGGTCTCAAGATACCAGATTGCAGTTCAGAGGACTGGTGCCAGACCCCTATCTCATTCCCCACAACTAACAACATGGGAGGAGCAGGTCTTGGCTATACTGCATCCTCAGGGCCTCGCAGGAGTAGCAGGAGGCACGGACTCTGGTAAGTCAAATCTTAACTATTACATCCCCCACCTTACCTGCCTGCTATCACATACCACACCCTCACCCTCTCCCCATCACTCCAACACCTCACATATGCCCCACTATCACAACCCACACATCCCAATACCAAGCCCTGCATGCAACAACAAAGCATCAACACCCATCACCAAAGCAGATCCCCACACAAGGTCCTACACAAGATTGCAAGCACTGGAGTACAGGGTCACCCACAGATTGCACACAATGGCACACACAGATGCAATAATCATGCCTTTACACCCCTGCAGGACCCCTACCCATCGTCACCGGACAGGAGGTTCCAGACATATCCACTCCCCCCACAGAAGAGGCCCACAGTGATGACAGCAGCTCTGTCCAACTGGATCAAGATGACCAGCCCGGCCCATCTGGGACCTCAGGACATTCGGTTCCCCTGACACTGGCACATGCCACCACAGAGCCTCCCCCCCTCAGGAAACACCAGCACAGCACCCACCAAGTGGGCCCATCCCTCTGTCCACAGGATACGTCAAGCAGCAGTGTGTCCACCACTACAGGGAACCCAGGCAAACCCACCACCCCAAGAAAATCAGGGACCTGGGGGCAGTGGGCACACGGTTCAGGGGACAGAGGAACAGGAAAACAGGGGAACTGGGAGGACTGCTGTGCGACATGGGGAGGACAGGCCCAGTGAACCCACTCTCCACGAAGCCCTCTCCAACATCATGGGAGCGTACCATCATTCCCAGGAGATGATGGCAACGGTACTGGCCAAATTTCAGGAGTCCTAGCGGCTGCAGGAGGAACAGTATTTGGGGATCAGGGAGAAACTCAAGTCCATCAAAACCACCCTGGTCACCATTGTAGGGGTGCTGAAGGACCTTGTCAACACCAGGAGGGCTACTGTGGCACAACAAGGGGCCCCTGCCACTAGCATGGATGATGAACAGCCCACCACCTCCGCCGGCGCTAGTGGACAGGAGGCGCCGCCACAGGACCACAACACCAGCACCCCACCCCCTGCAGATGGAGAACCAGCCCGCAAATAGTCCCTGAGATCCAGGACAAAGACAGAGAACAATGCCAAGACCCCCGCCAGGAAATGAGACCACCCTGAATGTCATCCTTCTGTCCCACTTCGTCACCCTGTCCATCCATCAACTGCCCTAGCTCCACTTCCTATGCCCCTTTGGACAATGCACCTGTGAAACAAATAGACTGGACTCTGCCATGGACAATCCTCCACCATCACCACTGCCCATTTTACAACCCCCTCCACTAATTTGCATTGAAATAAACACCCTTGAATCACAAAACATTCTAGAGTCAGTCTGTGCTTTCACAAATGTGTATTTGCAATAACTAAGGAAAATAGCAATGTTGATTGTATTGTCAACATACCTATATCACACAGCTCTAGTCCATGAGGTAATATAGCAGAGGTCACACAGTGGGACCCACATCTGTGAAATGGAAAGGCAAAGTGTCAAGTCAGGGTCCATACACTTGGTGAAAGTGACAGATATACAATAGGTATAACAATTGTATGAGATGTGTGAGCCAGTGACATCTTCTTACCTGTGTCTCACTGGAAGTATTGCTGTATAACGTTGTTTCTGATGTCGATATCCTCTTCTTCTGCTTCCTCTTCTTCACCCTCCACAGGCTCCACAGCTGCCACAAGACCTCCATCTGGACCATCCTCCTGCAGAAAAGGCACCTGTCGTCGCAAAGCCAGGTTGTGCAGCATACAGCAGGCCACGATGATCTGGCACACCTTCTTTGGTGAGTAGTAGAGAGAACCACCTGTCATATGGAGGCATCGGAACCTGGCCTTCAGGAGGCCGAAGGTCCTTTCGATCACTCTCCTTGTTCGCCCATGTGCTTCATTGTAGCGTTCCTCTGCCCTTGTTCTGGGATTTCTCACTGACATCAGTAGCCATGAGAGGTTGGGGTACCCAGCCTCACCTGCAAATGCCAAAGGACAACTGTTAGACACACACTAACCCTTACGGACAACCCCAGACCCAGACAACTATTCACACTGTATAGGGTCCTTGTCCTCACCTATTAGCCACACACAGTGCCTCTGGAGTTCCCCATCACATAAGGGATGCTGCTATTCCTCAAAATGTAAGCGTCATGCACTGAGCCTGGAAACTTGGCATTCACATGGGAGATTTACTGGTCGGCCAAACATACCATCTGCACATTCATTGAATGGTAGCTCTTCTGGTTTCTGTACAACTGTTCACTTCTGCGGTGGGTAAAAAATCCACATGTGTCCCATCAATGGTACGAATGCTTTGTTGGGGATATGTACCAGGGCATAGAAGTCACCTTTCACTGTGGGAAAATCCTCCACCTGAGGGAAAACGATGTAGCTGCGCATGTGTTTCACTAGGGCAGACAACACTCTCGACAACACGTTAGAGAACATTGGCTGGGACATCCCTGATGCAATGGCCACTGTAGTTTGAAAAGACCCACTTGCCAAGAAACGGAGTACTGACAGGACCTGCACTAGAGGGGGGATTCCTGTGGGATGGCGGATAGCTGACATCAGGTCTGGCTCCAACTGGGCACACAGTTCATGGATTGTTGCACGATCAAGTCTGTAGGTGACTATTACGTGTCTCTCTTCCATTGTCGACAGGTCCACCAGCAGTCTGTACACCTAAGGATACCGCCATCTCCTCACCTGCCCCAGCGGACGTGCCCTATCGACCAGAACAGCGAGCAGAGAGTCAGCCAACACTGAGGTATTACAAAATTTATTATTGCACACATTTGTCAATCTGCAATGTGCCTGTGTATTCCAGGCCTAGATAGGTGTGACGCATTTAAAAATAATGCCATGTGGCCCCCTGAAATGGCGGCTGCCTGACCTGTAAGGTGGGACAAGGGGATATTGGGTAACTGCAGTGGCGTTGTACACCGTCGCGGTAGGCGATCGAAGACCGCAGCACAATCCTACCTTGGTTAACATTGGACCCTAAGGGTCCCAGGAGCCAATGACGATGTATGCCGGCAGTGATGGTACGCACCACCATGGACGTGACCGCCATTTTCTGTCTGTTCACTCACATGATACCTGACCTTTGACAGGAGAGGACCTACACTGCAAGTGCTGCTGTGACCTCAGTCTGGAAGCGACGATGGCTCATGTGTCTGGGGAAATGGGCCCCTGCCTTCACTTCGGAGGAGTTGGAGAAGTTAGTGGATGGCATCCTCCCCCAGTACGCGCCACTCTACGGTCCTCCAGACAAACATGTGAGTAAACTGTGAGCATGCTTTATGGGCAATGCCTGTTTGGAGTGGTGTGGATGGAAGATACAGGGGGTGGGGACCGAGGCCTGCATGTGCGGACGGTGAGTGTATTTGTGTCAGGGCAAGGGTGGGAATGTGGGTCAATGCCTGTGACGGTCTGGACGGTTAAAGATTTTCCTTTTCCCCTGTACTATTTCTCTAGGTCAGCGCCCACCAGAAGAAGGATATTTGGCGTGCCATCGCCAAGGACGTCCGGACCCTGGGGGTCCACCACAGACGGAGCACCCACTGCCGTAAAAGATGGGAGGACATTCGCCGCTGGAGCAAGAAGACGGCGGAGGGTCAGGGGTGCCTGTCGCACCATGACCCCCCAGATGTTCTGGATCCTGGCGGTGGCCTACCCGGAGTTGGATGAGTGCTGGAGGGCATCACAGCAGCCACAAGGGGGTGAGTACAGTCACATCCATCTGACTCTGTGCGCATTATGAGGTGTCTGGGTGGGGGAGATGGGCTGTGGGTTCCCCTAGGCCAGGGCGAGTTTTGAAGGCAAGATCCCTTCGTGAGGCAGGCTATGTGGCACCCCAACCCCACCAGTGGTAAGAGCCAACTACACCTAGTCAGGCTCCTGTGAGTTCCATGTGTGCAGCAATCGGGCATAGGCCTTGTACCCCTGCGATTAATTAGGGAACTCTAAGTGCATGGCGTAGTGCAAAGGGCTGCTGTGTCTGTAGTGTCCGCCAACTGTAGTGGTATTGCATGCACTGAACATGTCTTTCTTCTGTCCCCCCCCTTTTTGTGGTCTCCCTGTTATTGTGTGCATTAGAATCATCAGACAGAGGAGCAGTGGCACCGGAGCTGGAGGGAGCTGCATCCCACATGGCCCTGAAGGGCGAGACAACGGGGTCTGAAGCCACCAGTGGGACGGAGGGCGAGGGGAGCTCCATAGCGGGGACAGGAGGTGACATCAGCGACAGCGACTCTTCCTCTAAAGGGAGCTCCCTTGCAGTGGCGGGCCCCTCTCTGCCCCCGCATCAACAGGTACAGCCGCCACACCCCCTACCAGCACCGCCCTCCCAGCAGCCCCTCAGCGTGTGTCCCGTGGCCACTCACCCAGGAGGGTGGGCATCTCCTTCGCCCCAGGCGCCTCAGGCCCTGCCCCAGTCAGCCCTGCTGCCCTCAGTGAGGAGGCTATTGACCTCCTGAGATCCCTCACTGTTGGGCAGTCTACCATTGTGAATGCCATCCAGGGTGTAGAGAGGCAGTTGCAACAAACAAATGCATACCTGGAGGGCATTCATTCTGGACAGGCAGCCCAACAGAGAGCATTTCAGGCTCCAGCCTCAGCACTGATGGCAGCCATTGTCCCTGTGTCCAGCCTCCCCCTCCAACTTCCTCCACCCAGACCCAATCCCCAGTACCTCTGCCTATCCCGAGCACACCATCAGACCAGCATGCACACACCTCAACACACAAGGGTGGCTCTGGCAAACATAAGCACCACACATTCCACAGGCACTCACACAAGCATCATACCCATGCACACATACCAACATCCACTGCCTCCACTGTGTCCCCCTCTTCCACGTCTCCCTCCTCCCTCCCTGTTACGTCTCCACTCACACCTGCATGCACTACATCTTCAGCCACTACCTCCTTCACCAGCTTTCTTTAGCGCTCCGCTGCTGCCAAGATTCACTGCCGCAGCCGGGCTTTTGAATTATTTCAGAGCGCGAGGGTTGCGCTCATCTCAGTGCCCCCAGGGCACGAAGAAAACCTCCTTCTTGTTCTCTGGAGCAAGCGTGCTCCTGTTGGTGCCCCTGGGGCGAGAACCGCTCCGTGAAGCACCCCCGGGGCACCGGTAGGCCCTGCCTTGGGCCAGGACAACGTCGGAGGGAGAGGAGGACGCCTCTCCCTCGTCTGTAAAAGTCCTGGAGGACTTTCTTTTGTCGGGCGGCCAGGTGGTAGCCTCACCAGAGGCTCGCCTGGACCGCTGGCTCCCTGGTTGGCCCCCTTGTGGGCCAAGGGCATTACTGTAGGGGTCTCTCCCCATGGAAGGGCCGACGGAGGCCCAGGGAGACCCCAGGAGTTCGCGGGTCCCTAGAGAGGCCTGTTTTCAAATCGGAGGGGGTGCTTGGTGCCCCCCTCCTTACTCAAAGGTTTTCCCTGACTCGGGGCCCCCCTCGTGAAGGCCAGTGGAGGCCTAGGGAGGCCCCCAGTAATCCTGGTCCCCAGAGGGGCCCGTCAACAGGATTGAGGAGGTGCGTGCCGCCCTCTTCTCCTCCCAAGGAAATCCGAGGCCCCCGATTTGCGCGTAGGACCGCCCGGGGCCCCATTGTTCACCTTCTAGGCACTGGAAGTGCCTCTTCATCCAACCAGGTACTTTTTAAAGGACCAATAATAGTTGCAACCCAAAGTTCTTTGGTTCATATATTACCTACCTGTGTTTGATGTTTTTACATATATGCTAATGTTTTTTTTATGGGCATGACAAGCAGATATGTATTTATATGACTTGTGAGATATTCTCTAATGTTCTTTTTATGGGTATTTAGGAATTGTTCCTGACAAGTGCATACATCTTTTACTCTAATTCCTGACTACTGCTTATGTTGCAGAATCCTGAGTACTTACGTGTTCTAATGTGACCACTGCATACTCTTGCAGAATATTAGTAACTTGTCTAACCTTCGGACAACTGCTAAAGTAGCAGGGTATTACTTACGTGTAATGTTAGTCTAATTATGTTTTGTGCAATACAGATTATTTTTATATAGCTCAGTGTTGTGTTTACTTTGTGGTATACATTTTGCGTCACGTGTGTTGTGTGTTGTGCGAACGCTTTACACATTGCCTCCAGGTTAAGCCTGACTGCTCGTGCCAGGCTACCAAGTGGGTGAGCAGGGGTTATCTTGGACGTATAACTCCCAAGCCCTGACTAGAGTGGGTAGGTTCTGCCTGGCTGTGGTGCATACCCTAGCCAACCAGAAACCCCATTTCTAACAGATGGGTAACTATCTGATGATATATTGTAATTGTCTGTTTGCCTTTTCTTTCTAGGTACCAACTGCTCTTTTGATAGAGGCCATAGTTAGATTTTTTCTAAATTTGTGTTGCTAAATTGTTTTGCATGAAGCCCAACATGCTGATGCTTATTCGAGGTTAGTTAAGGAGTTCATTAATATCTGATGTAAATAGACAAATGACTGAATTCTTGCTTTGTTGAATAATGTGCTAATGATACTCTGCTAAAGTTGATTCGTGTTAACTTCGTGCTTTGGTCTAATGTTCATGACCTATGCTTTCATAAAGTCTTACTCGAGTTGCCAAGTTATAGTAGTATTGATGTGCTTATTGATATTGCGACTAATGAATATGATACTAGAGTGTAACTAATAGGGAATAAATATCCTAAATCTTACTAGATTTGTGTGTTTTTTTATGGCTGAAAGATCATGGTGTGTTTGATTCTTATTAAATGTTATTGATTAGTTCGATTGATTAGTTACTGTGAATATTGATTAGGTTATTGATCTACTGATTGAAATGCTAGACAGATATCTCGTTCTGGGAAGTCCCCAAACGTGGTCAAAAGATTTATTGGCCTAAAATGAGTCCCCGTATAAATTAAATTGACAAGGTTTGGACACGTTATCAGTTCTGGTAGCAGAGGACGGTTTAAGCCCTTTGGGGCCCTAGTACGAAGGACCATTGTTTGAAAATAGTTTTTGAGATAATGCAAATTGGAGAAATGATGTGCCCCCAAGTCCCAAATGACTTTCCCGGAATCTCGGAGCTTGCTAACGTGAGTTGGGTATGTTCTCGCCCTTCTAGCGATAGAGTGAGTGACGTAGGGTTTGCGCTTGCACAGCTTATGCATACCGCAGGTGAATTGTGAGGTTTGTGAGAATTTTAGGGCAGGAGATGTTTTAGTAGGAGTGTGAGTACTCCACAGTATGAGACTAGGGAAGTCGGCAAACTTCATGCGAGTGTGGCGCTTTGTGCTCAAAAATTGTCCACGTGGTTGTTGGTGATGTACGGACACTGCATGGTCTAAGACTCCGGAGTATATGTTGACGGTTTATGTTGTAATTTGGTGGTTTAATAGGTCAATCGGGCGTGGTTGACAAGTCAAGTTTGAGTCAAGGTGAGTGAATGAAAACTTCGATTGAGATTTGGTAAGTTCGAAAGTGCACTAGGACAAACCATTGACAAGTTGAGAGTAAAATTTGCGGGTCAAATTTTGCTTGCGAGTGCGAGATCTGAGAAGGAGAGAGTAGCGGCCGATGCTAAAAGCAAAATCTCTGTAAAGTTCTGAAGCGATTGTATTACCCTTCCTGTAGTAAACAAGCAAATTTGAGTTTGTTAGTGCTCGCAATGTATTGCATTAGTATTGTGTGAATCGAGAGTGAGGAAGACAAGCCGCAAGACTTTGTCAGCCGCAGTGTGTGTGAGTGTGACGTCATTGGAGCCGCGCTGGGACAGGTCGATTAGTGAGAAGGGTCGCGCACGGATTGACAGCCATCTGTGAGAGGCAATTGGTTGAGAAGGTAGGCGAAGAGAGTTCTGGAAATTAAAGTCACATCCTGATTCGATTGTAAACAAAATAAAAGATGCAAAAATGAAGTTTTTCAAGGCTTTAAAGAGCGCTTTGAGGGGAGATGTGTACATTACCGCAAGTGTGGGGGAGCCTACACTGCCAGAGGATACACCGGCTTATGCCGTAATGGAGGAAAGGGGAGTCGCTCCATGGCTTTGGCTAAAGCAGTGGTGCAAAGCGACAGAGAAAGACGGGTGTTTGGCGTTTCCTGAGCATGGAACGTTCAATATAATGATTTTGGAAAATTTGCGGAAGGTGTTAAATGAACAAAAGCCACCTCCGAGGCCAGCACAGTGTAAGGCATTAGCAATTTAGGAACTGATTGCCATACGACAACGGCAACAGAAATTTGAGAGGAGAATGAGGAAAGCAGAAAAGACGCTAGTGGAGGCTAGGTGGGATAGCGAACACAGGATGTGGAGAAGGGAGATAATAGATGGAGTTAGGATGTTTCCGGCAAAAACTCAAGAAGCCGGAACTCAAGGAGGGAAAGCCACTTGTAAGACGGATAAGGGGTCTAGCAAAGAAAAGGAGACTAAAAAGTCCTGGGCTGATGCAGATGACTCGGATGATGATAATTTCCTTAATCAGTTGCTACATGATCGACCACCGCCATATGCCCTAGATGATAATAGACCAAGTACAAGTGCAGGTCCTGTAAATTCGACACAGAACCAGGGAACAACAAATACAGCACAGGTAAATACTGTTGCAACACCAGCTCCAGTACAGAACAGTGTCAGTGTGTCTACCGCTCCAGAGATGCAGACACAGCTGCTACCACCACCAGTTCAGAGGCTCTATCCTGATGTCCCAATATTGGAGACTACTACAAACTTGATGGTGCCATCAGATTCAGCATATACAAGACCAAAATTAGTACAGATTGAGCCAACTCCACTTTTACTGCCTCAGGCACAGCAAGAGATGATCCCGAATTACACCTCAGTCACAGGACCGCAGTCTGCCACAGCACCAATAATGAATCAGAATATGGGAGTTAATGCTCCACAGGGTTTGGGAAGCAGGCAGTCGCCAGCCGCCATATCCTTACCTATTACAGTTGGTCCAGCAGTACCATTGTACGCACAGGCAAAGTCTAGTGTATGTGATCAGGGAGTAATGACTCAAGAAGTGACAAGAGGAGGGTTCATAGGGATAACTCCAGTGGAACAGACAATAGAGAGATCTAGATCCTTGTTAGACTTCAGTCCAATTGGGGTTCCTCCAGATACCATGAGACACTTAGGTTTGGGGCTGCTGACTCCGCAGATCTCAAGTGCGAATGTGCCGCAAACACCGATAATGCAGGCTGGAAATATCTTGTTGCAAGGTTTAACTGCGCAACAACTGAACGAATGGTTAGGAGTACCTGAATTTTGTGAGGTTGGGCATGGAAGTAGCTGAGCTAGTAGAAGGGAGTATGGGAATGAACAGGCTAGAGTCATATACTGAAGCAGAATTGAGGTATCTGTGCCCAAAGATAACTAAAGAAGTGGGCAAGGTGCACCAGAGGTTGGCGAACCTGGCAGATAAATACAACATAGACCTAGACAACACAAAACATCTGAAAAGGAGTTATAGGTTGGACTTTGAGCCTAAGGATTTTGATCACATGAGGTCTACTGGGATGAAGGCACACCTTAAAGAAATACTGCAGAGTGCACAAGTTTGGGGAGCTTTAGAGAAGTGGGGAGGCAGATGGGCAAAGAAAAGAGATAAAAGGAAAAGTGACTGCTCTGAGCAGCAACAGGCGAAACCAGCACCAATACTGGTAAAATAAAGATGTTACCCATGAGAGAAACTGCTGGAGGAGTTCTTGTACATGTACAGTGGTCTAGAGGTGACATTCTGTCTTTCACAAATGACTTTCCCAGGCTGAGGGAGAAGCCGATAGAGTGGTACCAGCAGACGGACAGGTTTGTGAAGCTTGTGAAGTGTCTTTGGCAAGACCTGAATACCCTTTTTGAGATTATAGTTCCAGCTGATTTGTGGCTTGCATGCAAGAGAAGTGTTGATTGGCCAACTGCGGAACCGGCAAGAGACAGGGCTACAGGAGCACCATCTCCTGATGTAATGAGATACTACTATAAAGTGATTGAGTTTTGAAGCAGAAGGTTTCGCCGCAGAATATTGATTGGCAAAAGATTGATCGAATGGCGCAGGAGGCCAAAGAGTCGATACATGCATACTATGAGAGGTTGTTGAAGGCATTCAAGCACTACAGTGGTACAGAAGTCATAGAGCCGAAGGACATGAACCACCTTGTGTTCAGGTTTGTTGAAGGACTGAGACCAGAGAGTTTGCCTGGGGTCCCTGTAGTGGTGGACACACTGCTGATTGACATGTCCTGGGGCGGAGGGATGGTCCCGCTGGGTGGGTGCTGTGGTGGTGTTTTCTGAGGGGGGAGTTTCAGTGGTGGTTTGTGACTGTGGCAGGGGAACCAACTGTCCAGAGGTTCCTGATGGGCCAGGCTGGTCATCTTGATCCAGGCATGCAGGGCTGCTGTCATCACTGTGGGCCTCTTCTGTGGGGAGACTGGATATGTGTGGCTCCTCCTGTCCGGTGACGATGGGTATGGGTCCTGTTGGGGTGTAAATGCATAGTTATTGTATCTGTGTGTGCAATCTTGTGCAATGGGTGAGTTACCCTCTACTCCTGTGCCTGCATTATTGTGTTTGCCCTTGTGTGATTAGTGATTTTGGGGTCAGGGTGGGTATCTGTACTGGACATGCTTTGGTGATGGGGGTCCATGCATTGGTGTTGCATGCAGGGCTTGGTATTGGGATGGGTGGGTTGTGATGGTGGGGCATATGTGAGGTGTTGGAGTGATGGGGGTGAGGGTAAGGGTATGTGATGGCATGCAGGTGGGGTGGGGGATGTAGTAGTAAAGTTTGACTTACCAGAGTCCAGTCCTCCTGCTACTCCTGCAAGGCCCTCAGGAGCCATGATTGCCAAGACCTGCTCCTCCCATGTTGATAGTTGTGGGGGAGGAGGTGGAGGTCCACCGCCAGTCCTCTGTACTGCTACCTGGTGTCTAGATACCACGGAACGCACCTTCCCCCGTAGGTCGTTCCACCTCTTCCTGATGTCATCCCGTGTTCTGGGGTGCTGTCCTACTGCGTTGACCCTGTCGACAATTCTCCGCCATAGCTCCATCTTCCTAGCAATGGAGGTCGGCTGCACCTGTGATCCGAAAAGCTGTGGTACGACCTGGATGATTTCCTCCACCATGACCCTGAGCTCCTCCTCAGAAAACCTGGGGTGTCTTTGAGGTGCCATAATATGGTGTGGGTGATGTGTGAGGTGCTGTTTGTTGTGCTGTGTGATGTGTTGTGTTGGTGTGTGTTCTTTGAAGTGCGTGGATATTGTATGAGTGATGCTGTTGTGTTTGCTATTCTCTCTCTCTCTGCGTCTTCAAAAATTTTTTGTTGTAAGAGGTTGTGGGTAATGTGGGTGTGTGTTTTATAGTGGTGTGGATGTGTGGGTGTGGTGTGTGTATGTGTATCAGGTGTGTGTATTTGGAATTGTCCAATGTGGTTGTGTTTTGTAAATGTGTGTGTATTTTGAGCGCGGCAGTGTGCACCGCCAATGGATAACCACGGTTGAAAGACCGCCGCGTTGATTCTTGGGTCGTGATAGTGTGGGAGTATTACTGTTGGCGTGACGGTGTTGGTTTTGGTATCGCCAGTTTATCACTGACCTTTGGTGTGGTGGACTTGTGTGGGTGTTCGCATTGTGACGGCTTACCAGATGTGGGTCGTAATACCTGTAGCGGATCTCCGCCGCGGCCACGGTATGTTGGCAGCCTTCAGCACGGTGGTAAGCGGGATTTACCACCAGGGTTGTAATGAGGGCCTTTGTGTGTAAGGCGTGTGAGACTGACTTTCTCGAAAGAAGAACAATGGAGATATTGACTGTAGTGGAAGCTGCAACAAAATTGCTACCAGACAAGCTCTATGATGAGGACATTGCAGGACAAACCAATCAACGACATGTGAACGTAGTAATGGTAGAATTCATAGATTTGGAATTTTAGTTTAATTGCACAAAGTATGAACATGCAATTAACTGACCATTAGGGATTCGGGAAGTAGTTTTACTAGTTATAATTTAATGACACTGCACTGAGAGAAGGCACCGTCATTGCCCATTTTCTTGCTGGCCGAAAGGTCATACGTTTCTTGTGCGTCTTGACAAGAGAGGTGCTTAGCTTTTATGAATTTTATGAATTAGACTGTTGACTATCATGTGTATTTGCTTACCTTTCTAGGTACCAACTGCCCTGTTTTGTTTAGAGCCATAGTTAGATTTTTTTCCAAATTTGCGTTACTAAATTGTTTTGCATGAAGCCCAACATGCTGAAGCTAATTTGGTGTTAGTTAAGAATCCTCACTAATGTAATTCTGCTAATAGGTAATAATACTTGATGAATTTCTGTGCTGAATTAGAATGAACATAATCTTTTTGACGCAGTTGACTTTTTTTTATTAATTTGCATCATAACCTTAGAATGTTTCACAGTTCAAGCTTTGATTAGATTACGTTTCTTCCGCCGCTTTGGACAGCCGGTATTGTTTTTGCATGTGTTTCATTTGATTTTGAGATTAATCTACATGACTTAAAATTGTTAATATAGGGAAATAAATATCCTAACTTTTACTAAAATGTGTGGTTTTTCTTGACTGAAAGGTCATGGTGCGTGGCAATTACTGACTCCAGTGATTATTGATGTTATTGATTGTTGTTGATTATTGATATTGGATATTGGTTATAGATTATTGATCTGCATGTACTGGAGCTATGGTAAGAACATCTTAATTGCAAGTCAAAAGGTTCATCAACTTATTTGCGTCCCCTTGTAAGTTTACTTATTATGATCAGAAGCACTAACAGAGATGGTAGCAAAGTAATGGTTAGTCCCCTTAAGAGCTTATCATAGACGTCCGGTACAGAGTAACAGGTGTTAACAGTGTTGGTAAAGAGAGGTGAAGGTTTGTCTCATTAAGAGCCCATGGTAGATGCTCAGAGATAGAAACAGAGGTGAAGGTTCAGTATTATTGAGATTTGGATTTTGTTTTTCAATGATGCTAATTGGAGGAAACATTATGTTCCCTTAAGTTCAGAAATGAGTTTCCCAGAATCCTGGATCCTGCTAATGGTTGTTTGAGGATGTTCTCAGCGTTCTAATGACAGTGTGAATGAAGTAGGTTCCGCTTACACAGCTTATGCAAATTGCAGGTGAATTGTGAGGTTTGTGAGGGTTTAGGGAGTTTGCGTACTCTAAATGAAATTGTAGAAGGAGTGTGCGTACTCAGCAGTGTGAGAGAAGGGAAGTCGTTGAACCTCCTATGTGTGTGGCCCTTTGTGCTATTGTTGAGAAAGTGGGTGAAAAAGGATTCTTGGGATTAAAAGTCACTTCCTGATTTGATTTTGAATAGCAAAAAAAAGTCAAAAAGATGAAATTTTTAAAAGATTTCAAGAGTGACTTAAGGGGAGATATGTATATTACAACAAGTATAGGCGAGGCTACACCTCCAGAAGGTATACCAGCTTACATTGTAATGGAAGAGAAGGTTGTTGTGCCATGTCTTTGGCTAAAACAATGGTGCAAATTGACAGAGAGGGATGGGAATTTACGTTTCCTACAAATGGGACGTTCAATTTGAGGGTTTTGGAGAATTTAAGAATGGTGCTATATGAACCCAAGCCCCTTCTGAGACCAGCACAGTTTGAGGCATTAGCAATTTGGGAGCTAGAAGCCAGACAGCAACAAAAATTCCAGAGGAGGATGAGAAAGGCAGAAAATAATTCAACAGAGGCTATGTGGGACAGTGATCAGAGAGTTTAGAGGATGGAGACTTTGCACGGAATTAAGTTGTTTCCGGCAATTATGCAGGACAATGAGAAGGAAGGAAGGAAAGCTACTAGGAAAACTAATAGAAGTCTGTCCGAAAGTAGGGAGGCTAGAAAGTCTTCAACAGTAGAATAGGAATCGGATGATGATGAGTTTATTACACAGTTATTGAGAAATCGCCCACCACCATACACAGCACATGAGAGTGGTCCAAATACCAGGGTTGATCCGACAGCCCCAACACAGGTTAATAGGACAATTAATCTGATGCAGGTTAATGCTAGCCTGACACAGAATGCGAAGCAGACTGGTCATAATCTGTCTACTACTCCTGTAGTGCAAAATCAGGTGCAACCACCACAGGTTCAGAGAATTTATCTTGATGTGCCCATTATGGAAACAACCTTGAACTTAATGGTGCATACGGAATAGGTTTACCCGAGACCGATGTTGGTTCAGACTGAACCAACTCCACTTTTACTGCCCCAAGTGCAGCCACAGGTAATGCCATAGTTTACTCCAGTAACAGGGACACAGTCAGATGTGACTCCAAAGATGAATCAGAATATGGGAGTTACCCTCCCACAGAGTGTAAGTGCCAGTATAGCCCCAGATGCTATATCACTACCTATTACTGTTGGTCCAGCCGTACCCTTATTTGCACAGAAGAAAACGACTATAGGTGAACAGGGAGCAATGTCCCAGAGTATGATGAGAAGAGGACATAATGAACATGCTCAGGTAGTCTCTACTGTGGGACAGACGTTTGACGGATCAAGATCATTGTTAGACCTTAGTCCATTTGTAACACTTCCAGATGCTATGGCAGGGTTGAACGTTAGCCAGAGTTTGAAATTATTGACACCATAGACCCCAAATGTAGTTACACAGCAGGTACCACCAGTCCAAGCAGGTAGCATTTTGCTGCAAGGATTGACAGCTCAGCAGTTGACTGAATGGTTAGACAAGCTGAATACCCCACAGAGTGCTCCCAATGGAGAGGAGTGTTTTAATTATGCTAGGCTAAGCATGGAAATGGGTGAACTCATTGAAAGAACTATGGGTGTGAATAGGTTAGAATCCTACACAGAGCAGAATTGAGATATTAGTGCCTGAAGATTACAAGAGAAGTGAGCAATGTGCATCAGAAAATAGCAGACCTGGCAGAGAAGTACAGCATAGAAATAGAGAAAACAAAGCATTTGAAAAGGAGTTACAGATTAGATTTTGAGGCTAAAGATTTTGAACACATGAGATTTGCCGGAAGGAAGGCACACCTTAAGGAATTACTTCAAAGTGCCCAGACCTGGGGAGCACTAGATAAATGGGAATGTAGATGGGTAAAGAAAAGAGACAAGAGAAAAAGGGATTCTGCGGAGCTGACTGCAAATGTGCAGCAGGATAAAGATCCAGTAAAAATTTTACCAATGAAAGAGATTCCAGGGGGAAATTTTGTTAATGTCCTGTAGAGCAGAAGTGACGTTTACAAATGATTAGCATTTACAAATGATTATCAAAAATTGAGAGAGAAGCCAGTAGAGTGGTATCAGCAGACAGACAGGTTTGTGAAACTTGCCAAGTGCCTATCGGACGACTTGAACACACTACTAGAGATAGTGGTTCCAGCTGATCTGTGGATTGAGTGTAAGAGGAGTGTAGATTGGCCAACAAGTGAACCAGAGAGAGACAAGAATAGAGGTGCACCATCTCTTGAGGTAATTAAATATTACTATAAGGTGATTTAATTTTTTAGAACAAGAGTTTCGCCCAAGGATATTGATTGGCAGAGGATTGACAGAACAGCTCAGGAACCAAAGGAGTTGATACAAGCATATTATAAGAGATTGTTGCAGGCAGCATTACAGTAGTACAGAGACAATTGAGGCGAAATACATTCTCCATTTTGTGTTCAGATTTGTGGAAGGGTTGAGGCCTGAGATTAGTCAGATGATTAAGAGTCATTTGATTTGCTGACAAGCAAAGCCGATTGATGAGGTGCTGCAGTATGCGAAATACTGCAGTGATGAGATTGAGTTGAAGCAGAAAAAGTTGAAAGAGAAGGCGATGGTGATGCAGATTAAAGCAGCTCAGAAGGGAGTGCAAGGGAATGTTACGCAGCAGTTACTGCAGCATCAGCAGGGAACCATGATGTTTCAACCCCAGATGAGAGGTAGAGGTCGTGGAGGAAATATGACTCGTGGTCCGCATTTGGGTACTGTAGGTGTTCAGAATGATGTGCAGGGAATGAAGAAGTTATTGCCATATCACGTTTGCGGAGCCATTAGACATTGGAAATGGGAGTGTACAATGATGGTGCAGAAAGGTGTCTTTCAGCAGAATTATGACATCACTTCATTTCAGAATGTGAAAATACAGAGTGTGAGAGGTCCTAATCCAAATTTTCAGAATAATGTGAATCAAATGCAAAATTTCCTACCCATGCAGCAGGTGCAAATGCCAGGTGTACAAATGTCACAGTTGCAGCCACTGCAACCACAGGTTCCCATGGTACCTAAACAGCAAATTCAAATACCTCAAGCCTCAATGGAACAGCAGCAGATTATGCTTTCGCAGCAGGTCAGAGGCTTAACCAAAGTAATAACACAGTGCACCAATTCCTATTACACAGTGAGAATGGAATAAATGATGATTGGACGAGTGACAGTTCAGATGAGGAGCTGTGTGTGCTTGCAACTTCCCTAGAAGTAGATCAACGAGGTCCCTATGTGAAGGGAAAGGTTATGGGTCACAGAGTTTCATTTTTGGTTGACACAGGAGCTACACGCTAAACAGTGAGAAGTGCAGAAGTTCCGAATTTGCCCCTTTCAGGGAGAACAGTTCAGATTGTAGGAGTGGCGAATCAGTATTTGACCAACCCAATTACAGAGACGGTTCAGGTTAAAATTGGCAGTTATCAGGGATTGCAAAAATTTGTTGTCTGCGATTCAAGTCCGGTATCCCTACTGGGAAGAGACTTGCTGTGTAAAACTAAAGGTTTGATAACTTGTTAAAATGATGGAAGTGAGATTCAGATGAATGGTGATGATGAAGATAACCAAGCCCCAGAGATAGAGGGAGAAACTGCAAATGAGGAGTACTCTCTGATTGAATTTTTCCAAATGTTCACAGTGAAAGAGCTTCATCCTGATTTGCAGGGAACGGTTAAAGAGAAAGTGTGGGATTTGACAGGAAAAGAGGTAGGTTGGATAAAAGGAGTTGAGCCAGTTAAAGTTACTGTGAAACAGAATGCAGTTTTTCCTCAACATCTGCAGTTCCACATGCTGCAAGATGTCCTTATGAAGGTTGCCCAGATAATTGCAGACTTTGTAAAGCAATTGGTTATGAGGGGAGTATTGAGCAGTCCATGTAATTCACCGATAATGGATTTGCAGAAGCCCTGTGGGGAAGTTTGAATTTTCCAGGACTTGGGAAAAATAAATTAGTTTGTGGTCAAATGGTGTCCCGTGGTGCCAAATCCAGCTGTAATAATGTTTCAGATTCCATGTGATGCTGAGTTGTGCCTTCTTTTCTGTGCCTCTTCATGAGGATAGTCATTTTTTCTTTCGTTTCAAATTTCTGGATTGAGTTTATTGCTGGTGCAGAATTCCTCAAGGGTTTTCAGAGTCACCTTCCATATTTAATCAGATCTTGAAAAAGAATTTGTAGTCATTGGGATTGCCTTTCCAACCGACCTTGGTGCAGTACATTGATGACTTGCTGATTGCGTCCAAAACAAGGGACAAGTGCAAGTATGATACAATAGCCCTGTTGAACCATTTGGGAAAGCATGGTCACAAAGTGTCTCCGCTTAAATTGCAATACTCTCAGAAAGTAGTGAAATACTTGGGTCACCAGACTGAGAAGGGTTCAAGAAAGATATCCAGAGAAAGGATTACAGCCAAATTGCAGATAAATCCCCTGACCACACAGAGAGATTCAAAGATGTTTTTAGGGATGGTAGGCTATTGTCGCAAATAGATTTCAAATTGTTAGGTAATTTTGAGACCATTGCCGAAGCTAACTTATAAGGAAGTCACTGATCCCATAGTGTTAGACCAGACTGGAATGAAAGCGTTCACTGAATTGAGAGAGTCTGTGCAAGGCTCCAGCGTTGGGTATGCCTGATTACACGAAATCTTTCACATTGTTTTGTCATGAGCGTGATGCATGTTCTTTGTCTGTGTTGATACAGGTCCATGGAGGTGTAAACTGCCCAGTAGCATATTTTTCAGCTACCTTGGACCCAGTTGCAGCAGCCTTACCAGGTTGTTTAATCACAGTTGCAGCAGTTGGTCAAAGCCTTACACAGTTTGAAGGCATTGTGATGGGACATTCCCTGTCTGTAATGGTCCCTCACTCTATTGAGATTCTACTGACAAGGAAGAAAACCCAATATTTGACTGGTGACCAGATATGAAACAAGTATTTTAGGGTCACCAAATGTGTCATTGAAAAGATGTACAGTGCTGAACTCTGCAACATTACACTGTTGAAATTGAAAAAAATGGAAAATGTTGAGCATGATTGTCTTGAAGTAACTGACGTGCACAAAACCGAGACCTGACATTAGAGACACCTGATTGGAAGAAAATTACCAAATTATCTTTGTTGATGGTTCTTTTCTGAGAGACAATGCAGGGACCCTGAGAGCCGGATATGCTTTGTGTACAATTACTGGTATTTTGGAAGCTTCTTGGCTTCAAGGAGTGTATTCTGCTCAAGTAGCGGAACTGGTAGCCCTTACTAGAGAGTGCCATGTTTCTGCTCAGCTGAAAGTTACAATCTATACAGATAGCCAGTATGGATTTGGAATAGTTCATGATTTTGGCCAGTTGTGGTCACAGAGAAGTTTCATGACCTCTTCCGGTTCACTGGTGAGAAATGGTGAGAGAATTAAAGAATTGTTACATGCTATTCAAATGACTGAAAAGATTGCAGTGGTGAAATGCAGTGCACATCTAAAGTCGCAGGAATTTGTGTAATTGGGAAATGGATTTGCGGATCAAGTCACAAGGTTTTGTGCACTGAACTGCATATCATTCAAAGACAAGTGGGAACTGTTATCTGAAGAAGATGAAACCTGTACAAGCTATGCATTGAGATTCATTGACACCTTGGAGTAATTGAAAATGTTGCAAAATAATGCTGACAGGGAGGAAAAGCATTCATGGAGCAAAATGAAATGTGTGCAAAGACATGATGAATTGTGGGTTTCAGAAGAGGGTCAGTTGGTTTTGCCAGATAGACTATTGGCTCAAATGGCGAGGTATTATCATGGACAAGCACATATTGGAAAGGATTCAATGATTCGACTGTTCAAACATGATTGGTTTAACCTAAAGTTTAGACACGTTGCTGAAACAGTTTGCCATCATTGTGTCATTTGCCAATAACTAAATGCGGGAAAAGTGACAGTGGTTAATTTGAGCCACATTGGAAGAGAGGGAGGTCCATTCAGCAGAATGCAGATGGATTTTATTGAGATGCCTGTGTGGGGAGGTTTGAGATATGTGTTGGTGATTGTTTGCATCTTTAGTCTTTGGATTGAAGCATACCCTACATGAAGAAATGATAGTCTCACCGTAGCGAAATTACTACTTAGGGAACTGATACCACGTTTCGGTTTCCAATCTCTTTAGAATTAGATAGGGGAAGTCACTTTAACAATGAAGTAATTAAGTTACTGTGTGCAGCATTGAACATTGAGCAGAAGTTGCATTGTAGTTTCCGTCCTGAAGCCTCAGGACTAGTGAAACAGATAAATGGTACCTTGAAGTCAAGAGTTGCAAAGATGTGTGCGTCCACAAATTTGAAATGGCCTGATGCATGGCCTTTAGTGTGGATGTCAATGAGAAACACACCAGACAGTAAGACAGGACTGTCGCCGCATGAAATTCTTATGGGCCGAGCCATGAGGTTGCCAAGCGGGGCCTGCAAATGTACTTGTCAACATTACAGATGATATGGTGTTGGACTACTGCAAAGGTCTGGATGATGTGGTTCACTCTTTCTCTCAGCAGGTGGAAGCCACCACACTGCCACCGATCCATGACCCAGGGCACAATCTGAAAGCTGGAGACTTGATTGTGGTCTGGAAACACAAGAGGAAAACGGGTTTGGAGCCTCGTTGGAAGGGACCGTCTCAGGTAGTTCTGACAACTACCACAGCTGTGAAGAGCACTGGAATTCGGAACTGGATTCATGTGAGTCATACGAAGAAAGTGGCATGTCCACTGGATCATGAGGAAGAAGAGTCGTTGAGAGTACCAACAACAGAGAAACAAGTCTCGGGCCGGAAAGAGAACAAGGGGGAACTGACACCGGATCTGAGCCCATTTGTTGTAATTTAGCAGTGATTAGATTAAGCATTAGCAGAAGACATCTTGTATTTAGTAACTATTGTGAACATTTTGCGGAATCCATTTTGTATTCATGGCAGCCGTTTTCACTGCTACATGCTGCCATGTGCTCACCATGTGCTCTGTCCTACCTTTCTGTTAACTGCTCTTGAAATCTGCCTAGTGACAAGTTATATTTAGCATCTCTTACTTTCGCACATGCTCAGTAAGGTCTGCAGCTGTTAGTCCTTGGAAACTGTTAGCTCCTCCTACCTGCCGACTGTGCATTTTCCACATGACCTTACATGTATACAAGTCTTGTTTCCATAATTGTACCATCTCCTTTTAGCCCCTGTGTGGGTATAAAAGGACCATGCTCTCTCAGTTCAGTGTGCTACTTCAGACATTACCCTAGGGTGCTGTTTGAACTGTAGTACCACCTCATGAGGTTAATAAACTTTTGTTTTTTATTCCAGTTTCTGTGCCAACTTCTTCCTACAAGGTCTGAGGACTTTGTGCAGAGAAAGGTGAACCCCTTGCACTAGTAGGCCTTGCTGAGGCTTACTTCAAAAAATTGCCGCCCGAACAGGGACTCATCGGCGACTCGGATGCCCAACGGATTGGTCGCGATGAAGGATTGGGATCTCGCTGCGGACGATCAATGCCTGAGGAGACCCGAGTCTTGGCAACCACAGCGTTTTTCCCTTCCTTCTGACTTGACCATCCAGGTGGCGCCGGTCCTCGACTGAGATCCTTTTTGTTCATTAGAACTTGGCAGTTGGAACCTGGACACCCTGTGATTGGTAAGAGCCGTTTTACGGCACTTGCTGTGGGTTTTGATGCCTGTGTTTGGTAATGTAGTTTAGCACTACTTATTGTGGCTCTCGTGATTTGGGTGACTAGTCAATTTGTATTCTTTGGATTTGATATATAAATTGCAATTTATATAGGCAGGTAATGAGGAGAATTTTCTCCAATTTAATTTTGATTTGAACGGCACCTTAAGTGCTACTTTGATTATAATATTGCATATTCTGCACTATTTTTGGCATGCCTGTTTTTAGCGCACATCGTAGGATGTGTTGCTTTGGTAATGGTACCAATTTGAGACTGGAAGAATCGCAACCGGCACCCCCAGAGGGGACACCAAATAGAGATATGTATGTTAAACATACCCGCGCGGATCCTGAGTTACGTTGGCCTATGCATGGGTCATTTGATTTGCGAAAGATTGAGTATGTGGAACAATGTATGTGTAAGCGAAAGTCTAGGCAAGATATGTTTGACTGTGTACGAATGTGGGAGAAAGAAGCACGTGGACGAGTGAAGCGTGAGCAAGCCTTGCTTGAGAAAGAGCAGCGGAAGAATGTATATGTGAAAGCATTGGAAATGAGAAAGAAATAAATAAATGACTTAAAGGAGCTAGAAGAGAAAGAACATAAGCTACAGGTAACTGGCCAATACACTGTTAGGCAACCTCTCTATCCTATCCTTAATTAACCACATGATGATTTATTCTTACTAGATCGCCCTCCACCTCCGTATGTCATCCCTTCTGCCCCTCATGAGTTACCTAAAGTCTCCAGTTCGGAGCAACAGAAGATGCGGGACAGTTGCTCTATGCTGCCTGCTGACCGTGCGTCTGAGCTTAGATCTATTGCTCGTAAAACAATTTGTAGCGTTGTTTCTGCTTCTGAACTTTTAGACAACATGAAAGTGTGGACGGAAAAGGAGCAGCTATATTTTACTGAGGCATTTGGCTCAGAAGTTATTGAACTATATCGGAAATATTCTGATGAGTTAGAGCCCGATGATGTAGCAGCTGATCATAAGCAAATGCGTGATGGTCTTTTTGTTTTCTCCCAGGTGGCTGATGCAATCAGGCGTTTAATGAAATTACGTATTGTGGCAGTCCGTTTGCAAGAAGAGAAAAGGGCTGCGGACGCAGTTGCACGAGCATCTCAGACCGAAGGGGCGCAAGCTTCCATCTTTGAAACAGATAAGACTATGATAGTTCACGCGAAACCAATGCGGGAGGCCGCGCCTTTGTATGTTCCTCCTAAAGGATTGGGTACAAATGATGATAAAACTTCTGTTGATGCTAAGGGTTATTTTATTTATAATTGGGTGTATACTCCTTGGAATAGGGCAGATGTAATGGCACTTAAAACAGCCTTACCTGACCCGCGGAAAAATCCAGCCGCCTTTTATGAGGAAGTTGAGGGAGCAATTAGTTCTTGTACTATGACTTTGGACACCTTGATTCTTTTGTTTTACCTGAAGGTGTGGCTCTCATACAATATGTTGATGATATTTTGTTGGCAGCTGATATCCCGGAGCAATGTGAAAAGTGCACTTTGTCCTTACTTTCTTTTCTTGCTTCACACCATCATAAAGTGTCACGAAAGAAATTGCAATATTGTAGACCAAAGGTAACCTATTTAGGTCACCTTTTGTCTAAGGAGGGCCGTGCACTTACATCAGATCGTATTCAAGCAATTTTAGACACACCAGTACCCTCTACTCAGAAAGATGTTCGTGCATTCCTTGGTCTTACTTCTTTTTGTAGGCAATGGATATTAGGGTTTTCACACATTGCCAAACCTTTGCTAGCACTTTTTACTAAAGATACTCCAATGCCCCTCCCATGGACAGATGAATGTGAGACTGCTTTCCGGCAGCTGCGACAAGCCCTTTGTTCTGCACCAGTGTTAGGTACTCCAGATTACATGAAGCCTTTTGCAGTTTACGTACACGAGAAAGATGGATGTGCATTGTCAGTTTTAGTACAGACACATGGCGATAAGCAGCGTCCCTGTGCATATTTTTCAGCAGTACTTGATCCTGTCGCTCGAGCGTTGCCCGGGTGTTTTCGTTCAGTTGCCGTAACAGCTGTCTCAATACGTCAGAGTGAAGGGATAGTTTTGTCACATAAGCTGTTGGTGCTAGTACCCCATGCGGTTGATGCTCTTTTAAATCAAACAAAGACACAACATTTAACTAGCGCCCGTATGACAGGTTATGAGTTGACATTGTTGGCTCCTCACATTACACTGAAGAGATGTGCGACACTAAATCCAGCTACTTTGTTGCCATATCCGGTGACTCAGCCTCAGTCACAAGAAACACATAATTGTATATTCCTTACCGAAGAACAGACAAAGGATCGTGTTGATTTACAAGATACGCCCCTTTTAAATGTGGACGGGGAACTGTGGGTTGATGGGTCTTGTTTGAAGTTGCCAGATGGTACGACCTCAGCTGCATATGCAATCACCACAATACACACGGTAGTGGAGACAGCTCGTATACCACAGAAGTCAGCTCAAGCAGCTGAACTAATAGCTTTGACACGAGCATGTGAGCTTAGTACTGATTTAAGTGTGAACATTTACACAGACAGCCGCTATGCTTTTGGAGTGGCTCATGATTTTGGTTTGCTTTGGAAGGAGAGAGGTTTTCTCACATCCCACGGGATGCAGATAATGCACGGAGAATTAGTGCATAACCTCTTGACTGCATTGACATATCCAAATAAATTAGCTATTGTGAAATGTAGTGCACATAAGAAAGTGACCGATAAGATAGGGCAAGGTAATGCTCTTGCAGACGGTGTAGCACGTGAGACTGCGATGCAGCGAAGTACTACTTCTATGTATGTAGTGAAGTCACAAGCTGAACGTTGGCATAATGCTACACAAGACGTATTAGATATACAGAAATCTGCTTCTGTGAAAGAACGTGAGCAATGGTCTAAAGATGGAGAATTGGATGATGAGGGCTGTTGGCGGAATAAGCAGATGGATAAATGGAAATTGCCTATATCTTTTGTACAACCTATGGTTCAGATGGCACATGGGCTGGCACATGTTGGAGCTTCAACAATAACGAAGTTGCTTACGCAAGTTTGGGAGCATCCAGAAATTTCCAGTACAGCTAAGAGAGTAGTACAGTCTTGTTTGATCTGCTTACAATACAATCCTGGAAAAGGGACACGTACTCCTGCAGGAGGGTTTGCTACACCAACTGCACCTTTTGAAGTTCTACAAATGGATTATATTCAGCTTGAACGCTGCAACAATTTAAAGTATGTCTTGGTGGTGGTTTGTGCCTTCAGTAAATGGATAGAGGCGTACCCCACAAAGGATAATACTGCCATTACCACAGCGAAGGTGCTTTTGAAAGAATTTTTCCCTAGGTTTGGTGTTTGCAGACTTTTATGGAGTGATAACGGACCTCATTTTGTTGGGGAAGTTATTAAGTATGTCCTGAAAGGATTAGGGATCAAACAGAAGTTCCATGCGGTTTTCCACCCACAATCAGCAGGGTTGGTGGAAAGGTATAATGCTACATTGAAGCTGAAATTAGCGAAGATACAGGCTTCCACATCCTTAACTTGGCCGGATGCATTACCATTGGCATTATTGTCTATTAGGTCAGTGCCACACTCCCGACTTGGCCTTAGCCCCTATGAAGTAGTATTTGGAAGATAAATGAATATTTGGGGAGTTCCTAAACCAAAATCTGTATATGATGTACCTTGTGTCCTGATGAATGATTATTTGGCACAGTTAACCGACAATTTAGTTTCTATTCATCAACAGGTTCGAGAAGCACTTCCTGACAGATCTACAGGTGAAGGCCATGAACTCCGACCTGGTGACCAGGTGATGATTAAGTCTTTTGAAAGATCAAGCAGCTTGGAACCAAGGTGGCGAGGCCCAGAACAGGTGCTCCTTGCGACAAGGACAGCAGTTCGAGTGACGAACCGAAAGAATTGGGTCCATAGTACTCACTGCAAGAGAGTGCTACCTACCTTGGTGGAACCTGCTGTGCTGACCGATCATCAAGAGATTTTTACTACGGAGAAAGGCCGTGCTATATCACCTGACGAATCTGCAGAGGTCTTCCCGGACCATACGACTTCTGGAGTGTCGCGATATAATTTGAGACCAAGGAAAGAATCTGAATTTTTTCTGAAAAGACTGGTTGAGCTACCGCCCTGGGTTAGTGAAACGGAGAGCCAATGTGGCAAGGGGGGTGGATCAGCCGTGCATTAGAGTAGTGACACCCGTCTTGGCCCGTGGTGAAGAAATCAGCGGCTGCCCAGGGATAAGAGCTCCAACGATTGTTTTTTAATTCATTTCTGAAAGGGTCGATTATCACTGTTGCTAAAATGAATAACAAATTGATCATTAGTATTATGGGGTTTGTTGTTGTTTTGGTGGTTACAGCAACAATCATCTGGTTTATTGAAAAGAAGTCTCCTGCTCGTGAGTTTTTTGTTGCCACTACTCCAGTACCAGAGGATCACTATTACTTTACGCTTCCCTATCAGGATCAGAAGCACCGTCAATCGTACTTCAATAATACTTTCATTCAGATGTTGCATCATACTCATAATGCTACAAATACTACTAACTGTTGGGTATGTGGAATGATACCTGCGCATCAAAAGAAAGGAGGAACACCTTTCATTCCTCTTCCTTTTTCACACAATGGTTCTTGTCAAGCTTGGTACATGCTTTTGTTTGCATCTGGAAAACGTACAGAGGGCGGACTTCTTTTTCGCCTTAATAAAGTGTGCTACCAAGACAAAGATGGGTATCCCCAAGCTAAAGGAACTAAATGGGAATCGGAAGAGTATCAACCGGACAATGTTTCAATACCATATGTCTTCACAAATATATGAGACTCTGACAAGAAAGAACAATTTGTGATTTCTGTTACAAAAACTAAAGCAGATTTATGTATACGAAGCATTGGACGAATTCCAGTAGGGATAAGCGATTGTACCTTGTTTTTAACTATTGAGAATGTAAATAATAGTAGTTTTACAGCTTCACATAATACATATTTTGTTTGTGGTAACTATGGATATTACCAACTACCTGTTGGGTGGTCAGGTGTGTGTTATGTATCTTTTCTATTACCCCCTGTGTTTTTGGCTCCTGCATCATATCACTGAGATTTAAAACTGTTCAATGACATCATTAACAATAGATATAAAAGGGAAATAAGTACAAATGAGGTAGACCAAACGGATACTAGCCTGAAACAATATGTTGATTTAAATTTAGGATTGTTCCCCTTTGTAGGTGTTGCGTTAAACAGTAGGAAAGTGAGACAATTGACTAGGGTTGTGGAAGCAGATACCAATCAGGCAGCTCTGGTACTTGGGAATATTACTGAGGAGCTCCAAGTTGCGAGGATTGTAGCGCTCCAAAATCGTATGGTACTAGATGTGATATTAGCTGATCGAGGTGGTGCATGTCGAATCATCGGTAGTAGATGTTGTGTTTTTATCCCAGATCACTCACCTTCAGTATATGATGCAATATCTAAAGTGCATAAAATTGCTGCAGAAATCCATACAGAGACTGGTACTTGGACTTTTTCTGGATGGTTTTGGGCTCTTGTTTCTGCCTGGGGCTGGAAACTACTGACTCCCCTGTGTGTAATAATTGCAATATTTTTTTCATGCTGTATCTGTATTCAGTGTGGTCCAATGTTCTGCTCCATGTGTATTACTGCTTGTATGCCTACCAAAAGAAATATTACAGAAATGAAGGCACAACATATGTTAGATAAGGAAATAGCTGAAATGATGAGCATAAATATACAGGATGAATATTTAGATTATCCCAGAAAGACGAATGTCTTCAGCTAATGCTGAAAGGGTCGTCTGTTGTAATTTATCAGTGATTAGATTAAGCATTAGCAGAAGACATCTTGTATTTAGTAACTGTTGTGAACATTTTGCGGAATCCATTTTGTATTCATGGCAGCCATTTTCTCTGCTACATGCTGCCATGTGCTCACCATGTGCTCTGTCCTACCTTTCTGTTAACTGCTCTTGAAATCTGCCTAGTGACAAGTTATATTTAGCATCTCGTACTTTCGCACATGCTCAGTAAGGTCTGCAGCTGTTAGTCCTTGGAAACTGTTAGCTCCTCCTACCTGTCGACTGTACATTTTCCACATGACCTTACATGTATACAAGTCTTGTTTCCATAATTGTACCATCTCCTTTTAGCCCCTGTGTGAGTATAAAAGGACCATGCTCTCTCAGTTCAGTGTGCTACTTCAGACATTAGGGTGCTGTTTGAACTGTAGTACCACCTCATGAGGTTAATAAACTTTTGTCTTTTATTCCAGTTTCCGTGCCAACTTCTTCCTACATGATCTGAGGACTTTGTGCAGAGAAAGGTGAACCCCTTGCACTAGTATGCCTTGCTGAGGCTTACTTCAACACATTGAGGACAGTTCAGTCACTCCTGTGAAAGACGGGGAGAAGACCTCCAGGAGGGTGACTGAGAGCCTATCTCAATTGAGGCCGCAGGAGAACCTAGTCAGAGGAGGGCTTTCCCAGAAGCAGATGATCTTGAGAGACAAATAGAGTAATTGCCAGACTCAGAGGGGAAAGGAGTTGAGGTGGATCAAAGTCACTGTGATCTAACTCCTCCTGAACTGATTGCAGGTCAGTCAAGAGAAAACACCACAGAACAAGGGGAAGTTTCAAGTTCGACTCTGAAGAGAACACTGACAAAAGGTCCACTGAAAGGAGATAAGTGGCCTGAGTCGCAAGTAGAAAGAGAAAAGGAAGTGGTTGTTGAGGCAACAATCGAGGAAGAACTAGATACAACAAGGAGAGAAAATCTAAGTGAAGGAGAATTGAACGGTGATCGAAAGTTGAAAAGAAAGAGAATAGCAATTCGAAGATACGCAGGTCCTGAATGGGCGTATGCAACTAAAAGTGAGTGGCAGCAAGGGTTTTTGTCTTTTTGTTTTGATAGAGACATTCTCGTCAGTTTTTTGGCACTTGAAGGAAGCTAATGAACTGAACTGAACTGTTGAAACAATCTGAGAGAAAGTTTTGAAAAAGGGACTGTTGAACGTAAAAGAAATTGATAACCTGATTTGACTTTTGAAACCTGATTTTGACAAGCTGCTTACCGATTTTGACAAGGGATTCTGGAAGTGAGACTGAAATCTGTAAACAACTACTGAAAGAAGAGTTGTCTATTTTTGACCTTTGCTGCAGTTTTTCTAAATTTTCTTCTGCTTTCTAATTCTTTACAGATCATGAGTGACATTAGCCAGCAGGGTAGAGATATTAGGTGCTGTAAATATAGGAGTTTTGGGTTGGCGATTATGTGTAGAATATTGTTTATGGTCTTGATTGTGGGTATGTCTGTTCTTGAGTGAAGCCAACCATACTTCTGCTCTTGAGACAACTACTGCACTAACAGCAATAGAGAAGTTTAGGTTAGATGAAAAATATTTGCATGGGGATACTAATGTGTACGCAGATTCCTTCATCAGTAGAGGAAGGAGTCAACTATCACAGCTTGCCATTAACTTATGGAATAAGTTGTAGTCTGCTACTAACAAGGTTTTATAACCAGGAGTACATTCAGTACTTTTACTCAAACTACGATATGGTGTTTTCGTTTGTCCCTATAATTAGGTATTGGAGTAGAGTAGCTAGGGATAATGACATAGTAACAGTTAAAGGTTTTTTTGAGCCTACATTGACGTTTGGCACAGCTTATGCGCACAGGAATAACGTGACATGCTTGCTTACACCTTTAGAGAAAAGAGATCAAAAAGATGACAGGTGAAAGGCATTGAAGGAGAAGATAGAAAAAGGCTGAGAGAAAAGGACTTACAGGAACAATTATGCTTATAGTGCAATTAAAACGCAAGGTAAATTAGCTTTAGATGCTCAACACGCAGGGAAACTTTGTATATACAGTCCTAAATCACGCACTGACACTTTATTTGTGGGAACAAGTGAATATAAGCAAGTGTTTCTGTTTCAGAGTAAATGGATGTTTATATTGAATGAACAGGACCCGGCGATTACCGGAATTTATTATATCTGTGGTCTTAATACTTATCACAATCTTCCAAGAGGATAGTATGGGACATGTTATTTGGCAGTAGTTTCCCGAAGATTTATCAAATGGATGATTTGAAGAAGCTTCAGAGAGTGACTGAATTACATCATATGAGACAGAGGAGGGAGTTCTCTTCTGGTGTAGTGGGAGATATATTTGGAGCAGTGATTCCTTCAGTGAGAGTCATTTTGAATTCAATAAAGATTCGAAAGTTGTCTACTATTGTGGATAACATGCTGACACATTTTTCAGGAGCCATTCGCCTGATAGATACTGAGTTACCTGCTGATGGAGCTATGACTCTTGAGAATCGTCTTGCAATAGACATTCTTTTAGCGAAGGATGGTGGAGTCTGTAGAATGATTAATTCTAGGCATTGTTGTTTGTATATTCCTGATAATGGTAAATAAATTAGAGGCTTAATTACTAATCTTACTAATAAAACTGCTGATTTGAAAGAATTGAAAGAACAAGGTGTTTGGGAAAAGGTTGGCATAAGGTTTTGCTTCAGTGACAAATTGGCTCAGCAACATTTGGAATGGGATACTATTGAAAATCTTAAAGGGATGTAGAAAGTTGGCTCCGTGTATACTATCTCAAAGTGAGCGATAGCGTGCACAGAGTCCAAGGGTTCCTCTTAGAGGTTGGTAGTGGCAAAATTAGATACTACTAATGCTCTATTTTGTGGCAGTGTAGTTGAGCAGTAGGCTTATCAGAGGGCAGTGTTAAGCATTTGTTGTACACACACACGCAATAAATGAAAACACACACTCATAGACTTAACTCCAGGCCAATAGGTTTTTATATGGAAAAATATTATTTTCTTAATTTATTTTAGAACCACAAGATTCAGATTCAAGCAAGTACATAAATGGTAAGGTACTTGGCATAGGTAAATATGGAACTTTGAATTAAAACAGTAATGTACACAGTTTTGGCAAAAACGGCAAATAACTATTTTAAAAGTGGACAGTGTAAAAATCAACAGTTCCTGGGGGAGGTAAGTATTGGTTAGTTTCTCAAGTAAGTAAAGCACTTACAAGTTCAGTCTCCTGGGCATAGGCAGCCCACCGTTGGGGGTTCAAGTCAACCCCAAACACCCAGCACCAGCAACACAGGGCCGGTCAGGTGCAGAGGTCAAAGTAGGGCCCAAATAGCATAGGCGCCTATGGAGAACAGGGGTGCTCCTGTTCCAATCTGCTAGCAGTTAAGTACCTGTGCCCTCGGGGCGTGGACCAGGGGGTTTTGTAGAGCACTGTGGGGGTCCCAAACAGGCACATAAAATACACCCCCAGTGGCACAGGGGTGGCCGGGTGCAGTCTGCAAAGTAGATGTCAGGTTGTAGGTAGGAATCAATGGAGGGACCCAGTGGACCCTCTGGCGATGCAGGCAGGGCACAGGGGGGTTTCTCTGGCCAGCCAATGACTGGGCTAGGATAAGGGCTGCCTCCTGGTCACTCCTGTGCCAGTAGTTGGTTCCTCTCGGTCCTGGGGGCTGCGGATGCAGTGCTTCTTCCAGGTGTCGGGTTCCTTTGTTTACAGGCAGTCGCGGTCTGCTGGAGCCTCTGGATCCTCTCTGCAGGCGTTGCTGTGGGGGTGCAAGGAGGTTGTCTCAGGCTGTCCACATCGTGGGAGTAGCTGGGGGTTCTCTCTGCAGTGTTGGTTCATCTGGACACGGGCCGGGAGCATCGGTTACAGACTTACGCTTCCGGAGTGAGGCTGGAGTCTCTTTAAAGATGGTTTCTTTGTTGCAGTTTTGGACAGAGCCGCTGTCCATGGGAGTTTCTTGGTCCTTTGGTTGCAGGACAGTCCTCTGAGTCCTCAGAGGTCGCTGGTCCCGCTGGATGCGTCGCTGTGCAGGTTCTTCGAGTCTGGAGCCAGGCCGGTAGGGCTGGGGCCAAGTCAGTTGTCGTCTCCGTCGTCTCTGCAGGGCTTTCAGGTCAGTAGTCCTTCTTCTTGTTTCAGGTCATCAGGAATCTGGTTTCCTGGGTTCAGGGTCACCCCTAAATACTCAATTTAGAGGTGTGTTTAGGTATGAGGGGCAGTAGCCAATGGCTACTGTCCTTGAGGGTGGCTATACCCTCTTTGTGCCTCCTCCCTGTGGGGCAGGGCACATCCCTAATCCTATTGAGGGGAATCCTCCAAAGCAAGATGGAGGATTTCCTAAGGCAGGGGTCACCTCAGCTCAGGACACCTTAGGGGCTGTCCTAACTGGAGGATGACTCCTCCTTGTTTTTCTCATTATCTCCTCCATACTTGCCACCAAAAGTGGGGGCTGTGTCCAGAGTGGCGGGCATCTCCACTAGCTGGAGTGCCCTGGGGGCTTTAACACCAGGCTTGAGCCTTTGAGGCTCACCGCCAGGTGTTACAATTCCTGCTGGGGGAGGTGTGAAGCACCTCCACCCAGTACAGGCTTTGTTCCTGGCCACAGAGTGACAAAGGCACTCACCCCATGTGGCCAGAAACCCGTCTGGATGTGGCAGGCTGGCAGAAACTGGTCAGCCTAGCACTAGTAGTTGGACTGGTATATAGGGGGCATCTCTAAGATGCCCTCTGTGTGCATTTCTCAATAAATCCCACACTGGCATCAGTGTCGATTTATTGTGCTGAGAAGTTTGATATCAAACTTCCCAGTGTTCAGTGTAGCCATTATGGAACTGTGGAGTTTGTGATTGACAAACTCCCAGATCATATACTCTTTATGGCTACCCAACACTTACAATGTCTAAGAATTTGCTTAGACACTGTAGGGGCATAGTGCTCATGCAGCTTTGCCCTCATCTGTGGTATAGTGGGCCCTGCCTTAGGGCTGTAAGGCATGCTAGAGGGGTGACTTACCTATGCCGCAGGCATGGCAATCTGAGGGGAATGCCATGTCGACTTAGTCATTTTCTCCCCACCAGCACACACAAGCTGTGAGGCAGTGTGCATGTGCTGAGTTACGGGGTAACCATGCCAACAGTGGCATTTTCCTACAAGGGGATATTCATTATTGTGGTTTCTCTAATTGGAATATGGGGATTGTGTAAATTATGCAAAATAATTAAATTGCAAAGGTCAAAGAATAATCAGAGGAGGGAAGAAAAGAAAAGGGAAAAATTGTATAAGGAAAATTCAAAAAGGAAACAAAAATATGAGGAGATTGAATTGACAGAATTTTAGCTAATGCAAATATTTGTGGGTTGTAGTTAGTGTGATGACACATTTAGTAATCAGAGGAGGGATTGCTAGTGCAGGTGTATTAATACAATGATTAATGAGTGTTTATGTATTCTGAATAAGAGATTTGTGTAGAAAATATAATAACGTAGAAAAATATACACATTTGAAAATGTGATTATGAAGAGTCGCCGTCAATGTTCACAAAGTGTACTTATTAGTAGATAGATTATTATTGTGAAATGTTGAATATGTTTGACTAATGAAGTAATACGTCATATTAAGGGTTATGCATTACGGTCTAGCTTTATTAATTTTAGGCCCTAACTTAGCGAGTGTCTTGGCCTAGTTGCCAGGCCTCATGTCAAAGCTGTATTTCCTAACATTTAATGAATGGCTGTCCTAGAGAGTTAAACTGTGATTTTCATTTTGTATTGTTTAAATGTGCTCACTACAGAAGGTTCTCATGAGAATTGACTGATAGAAAATACTGTTCTTGCTAATGTAACATTTTGTGTGTAATGTGTGTGAGACTGACTTTCTCAGGAGGAGAACAATAGAGATACTGACTGGAGTGGAAGCTGCAACAATATTGTTACCTGACAAGCCGGATGATGAGGACATTGCAGGATAAACCAATCAACGACATGTGAACGGAGTAATTGTTGAATTCGTACATTTGGATTTTGGAATTTTAGTTTTATTGGACAAAGTATGAACATGCGATTAACTGACCAATAGGGATTTCGGAAGTGGCTTTACTAGTTTTAATTTAATGACACTGCACTGAGAGAAGATACTATCATTGCCCATTTTCTTGCTGCCTGAAAGGTCATATGTTTCTTCTGCATCTTGACAAGAGACATGCTTAACTTTAGTGCTAAAGACTTTACTTTTTCTGAACTTTGATGCTGAATCCTGATTGCCTAGCTGATCGACTGATGTCCTGAGGATGAAGATTGACTCTGCTTGCTGATCCACATTGAGGATAGGTATTATGAATTAGACTGTTGACTATCATGTGTATTTGTTTTTCCTTTCTAGGTACCAACTGCCCTGTTTTGATAGAGCCATAGTTAGATGTTTTTCCAAATTTGTGTTACTAAATTGTTTTGCATGAAGCCCAACATGCTGGTGCTAATTTTGTGTTAGTTAAGGATCCTCACTAATGGGGAATGATGCTTGATGAATTTCTTTGCTGAATTCGAATGTAGGTAGTCACTTTGATACAGTTGACTTTGTTATTAATTTGCGCCATAACCTTCAAATTTGTCATAGTTCAAGCTTTGATTAGATTACGTTTCTTCTGCCACTTTGGATAGCCAGTATTGTTTCTGTGTGTGTTTCATTTGATTTTGAGATTAATCTACATGACCTTAGCATTGTTAATATAGGGAAATAAATATTCTAACTTTTACTAAAAGGTGTGGTTGTTCATGACTGAAAGGTCATGGTGTGTGACAATTACTGACTCCATTGATTATTGATGTTATTGATTGTTGTTGATTATTGATATTGGGTATTGGTTATTGATTATTGATCTGCATGTAGTGGAGCTATGGTAAGAACATCTTAATTGCGAGTCAAAAGGTTCATTTACCTATTTGCATCCCCATGGAAGTTTACTTATTAAGGTCAGACGTGCTAACACCATTGTCCGTTTGAAGCACAGGAGGAGCGCTGCAGTTTAATTGTATAGCACCTAGAGAAGCGCTCTCTTTTTACAGGATCTCAGTGCCTGATGAGCGCTTTTCTTCAATTGTTGAGCATTTCGAGGGCGCTTTGTTCATAATTTCTGGAGCATCTGGAGAGCGCTCCCTTTGGTCCTGTTGTTGGAATAATCACCGTCATGGCACGGGCAACTGGCGTTTCTGAAGCATGTTGGAAACGCGCTGGGCTGTGTACCCCCGAGGCCTGAGAAGGTGAATCTCAGAGTCAGTGCTCTGTGTTGGTACCTCCAGGGTGCTGGAGGCCATCAAGAGGCTCCCCCAGGGTACAAGCAGGCACCTCCTATGTGGTGTCAACGCCGTGGCCAGGAAGTTGAGTGAGAGCAGTCCGGAAGCCTCAGAGAGCTCCTACTTCTGTCCAGGAGGACCGCACCTTCACCGCTAGTGGCCGCTCCCCCCACCCGGAGGTGAGAGGACATTGAGAAGCTGTGCCCTGCACAGTGAAGACCCCGAGAGGCCTCCACGTGAAGCTGGGCTACTTCCTCTTGCTGTAGGTGACCACCAGATTGGGGCCCTACATCCGTATGATCACCACTCCCTCTCCGGTGCATCCTTTAGTAATATTTTCCTGATTACTGTTTATGTTGCAGAATAATAAGTAACCTGTGTGTTATGTGTGACTACTGCTGATTTCTGCAGAGTAACAGTATTATGTAATGTTCTGATAACTGCCTGGGTAGCAGGGAATTACTGACATGTTGTGTTTGATCTAATGATGTTGTGTACAATACAGTTTATTTTTATATAACTTGGTGTTGTGTTCCTTTTGTGGTGTATTTTTTGCATCACGTGTGTTGTGTGTGTTGTGTAATCGCTTTACATATTTCCTCTGGGTTAGGCCTGGCTGCTCGTGCTAACCTACCAAGGGGATCAGCGGGGGTTATCTTGGATATTAACTCCCTTGCCTGACTAGAGTGGGTGGTTTCTGCCTGGCTTAGGTGCATACTCTATCCAACCAGAAACCCCATTTTTAACAGTTATGTAGGATCTGTGAAAATTTCTAACATGATGGCTGATTCAGGTGCACCTATCATCATCATACCAGACAACTTGTATAATCGAATATGGAGTGAAACTGCACCATTGTTGATGCCTGATGTATCTCCAAAAGCTTATGGGGACCAAGAAATTCACATGATTGTTTTTTTCAAGGAAACATTGTCATGTTTAGGGAGAGAAACAATCATAAAAATATACATAGCAGAGAAAGGAAAACACCTAATAGGTTGGCAAGATTTAGCAACGTTAGGCCTAATGCTTGGTCCTGGCTCATCAACTCTGGCTATAATAAATAATGTATATATGTAGTCAGTAGTTGATAATACTGACAATTCACTACAAGACTTGGTACAAACATTTTCAGAAGTATTCAGTAACAAAATGGGAACTATCAAAAAGTTTGAACACAAAATTAAACTTAAGAAAAATGCCATTCTAATTTCTCATAAGGTGAGACTGTTAGACCTGGCATCCTTGGCATAGTCACCCATATCTTTTTTTGCCTCTGCTTCCCATGTTTTGACTGTGTGCTGGACTTTGTTTTTGCTGGTTTTGTTACTCTGGACACTTTAACACTCCTGACCAGTGCTGAAGTGCAAGTGTTCCACATGTAAAATATATGTGTAATTTGCTTTCCCATGATTGCCACACTAGATTTACTAGTAAGTGCCTAGTAAAGTACATTAGCAGTGCCCAGTACCTGTACATCAAATGCTACTAGTGGACCTGAAGCACTGGTTGTGCAATCCAGGAGTAGCCTTGTAATCACTGCAACTGCACTGCAGTGTCTGTGAGTGCAGTTTTAACTGCTGTTTCGACCTGGTAAGTGTACACTCTTGCCAGGCCCAATCCTTCCCTTTTTTTTTAAATGTAAGGCAGTTCTAAGGGAGGTCTTTGGTAGCCCCATGGGCAGGGTGCAGTGTATGTTGAAGATTGGGCATGTACTGAGGTGCTTTACATATCCTAATAGTGAAATACTGCCAAATTTGGTTTTCACTGTTGCAAGGCCTATCTCTCTCATAGGTTAACATGGGAGCTGCCTTTAAATAATGTTTAAGTGCAGTTTCCCATTAGGAGCAGATAAAGATCTGGAGTTTGGGGTCTCCGAACTTACAATTTAAAAAGACATCTTTTGGTAAAGTTGGTTTTTGGAATGTTAGTTTGAAAATGCCAGTTTTAGAAAGTCGGCATTTTCTTGCTTGAAACATTCTGTGACTGCCTGCTTGTGTATTCCCTGTCTGGGTCAGACTGACAGTTGGGCTGTTTGTGAATGTCCACTAGACAGTGACACAAAGGGGGCTGGGGTGTATCCTGCATATCCTAATGGGCCATCTGGGCTAGAGTGGAGGGAAGAGTGGTCACTTACACCTGAATGGGATGTGCCTGCCCTCACACAATGCAGTTTCCAACCCCCTGGCATGTGTCTGGGACCAGGTTTGGGTGAAGCAGGATCTTGTGGACAGCAGAGACTTTCCTTTGAGGTTTGCCTACTTCAAATGCATAAAGGGGTATAAGTAGTGGACCCCAAACTCCAGATTTTCAGATTACTTCTGGAACCAAGAGGAACCTCTGCCAAGTAGAAGAGCTGGAGGGGGAGTACTGCCCCCTTGCCTGTGACTGTGCTTTGCTGGGTTGGCCTGCAGTTGCTGTGTCTACCTGAAAGAGGACACAGACTGGACTTTGTGATATATATTCCTGCTTGTGAAGTGTCTCCAAGAGCTTGGACTGAGCTTGCCACCTGTTTTGAAGTCTCACGGCCATCAAAGACTTCATCTGCAAGCACCTGGACACTCTGCTGGGACTCCTGCCCTGCGAAGTGGTGCGCTTTACAGTCCCTGGGCTCTTGAAAGGTGAGGCTGGTAGAACAAGGACTGAAATCCTCGCACAGGAAGCCGTGCTGGGAATGTTTCAATGCATCACCTGCAACGCGGCTGTAAAAATGACACACCACCCACCTCACAGCTGAAATCGATGCATCACCTGTATCGTAGCTGGGAAATCAATGCATCAATTGCACCGCAGTTGGAGAAACTCTCAACACCTGTTTGCGGCTGCTAAAATCGATGTAAACCCCACACAGCGTAGTTTTCTATCATTGTGCGGCCAGAGTTTGAATGCATCATTGCTGGGCATCAAAATCAACGTGAACCTGCATGGATCTCAGGTGCCTAGCCCTGAAATCAATGCATCGCTCTCTTATGGGAGAGAAAAAAGACGCATCGCCTACCCAACCAGAGAAGAAACGACGCACAGCCTCACTTGCAAGTAAGGAATCAAATCATTGTTGACTTTTCAGACGCACACTCGCCCGTGCGACTTTATTTTTGACACAAACCAGGTACTTTGTGTAACAACAGTGCATCCATTGTATTCTATGGAGTAAGACTCTTTTTACTGTAAAAATTCATATCTTTACTTGTGTATATTGGATTTTTGTCATTTTTGTCTTGTTTGATTTAGATAAATCTTGGCTATTTTTCTAAACTGGTGTGGTGTACATTTTGTAGTGTTTTCAATGTATTGCTGTGTGTGTTGGTACAAATACTTTATAGATTGCCTTTGAGATAAGCCTGACTGATTGTGCAAAGCTACCAAGGGGGTGTCCAGGGGTTATCTTAAGTGAGTATCTCCTGTGCCCTGGCTAGAGTGAGGGTTTCTGCTTGAACAGAGTGCAAACTGACTGCCAACCTGGTACCTCATTTGTAAAAGAGACCAGTTCCATTATCAGTAAAACCAGAACTCAAAGTTCTTCTTGATAACTTACTTAAGGAAGGAATAATTACTCAGATTCCTTTGGACAGGTAAGTCTCATCATTTGAGTAGGGAAAAGGATGGGGACATCAGGCTCTGTATAGATTTGAGCACTTTGAATAAATATTTAGTCATAGTGTCATCTCCTTCCTACGATAAATTTCTTATTAACAAATGTAAGTGGTGATAAATATTTTTTGCTGTTAGATCTATGATCAGCATGTTATCAGATACTGCTCTGCTTCAGATTCACAAGACCTGACAACTTTTGTCACTCCATTTGGAGCTTTTAAGTTTCAAAATCTCCCTTTTGATCTTGCATATGCAGCGAGCGTGTTCAAAAAATTGATGGACACCATTTTGAGAGATATTCCTGTTACTCAGGGATACCAGGTGAATGTACTGATTTTCGTACTCGATACTGCAGAACACGATGCCACTCTGAATTGGTATTAGAAGCTTTTAAAGAGGTTGGCAACCAGAAAAATGTTGCCTGTTAAAACAAAAACTGGACTACTTGGGTCATCACATTTCGAGTAATGGTATAAAAGCCAAATTCTCTTCATTTCAGGCCATACAGGAAGTCGCACCACCGAACAACGATGATACCTTGAAATTTTTCTTAGGAATGAGTGAATACCATGAAAGGTTTATTGAAAGGTATGCATCGTTGGTTCAACCTCTTTGCAGATTGTTACAAAAACATGTACATTATAATTGAGATGATGCTGCCAACCATGCTTTTGAAACATAAAAGAAAATGATAATACATGCCCCAGCACTGTCCTCATTCAAATTTGATGCTTAGTAAGTTTTGACTGTAGATGCAAGTCAGGTTGGTTTAGATGGAGTACTTTCACAGATTTATGATAATGAGGAACACATACTTCCCTTTGCCTCCTACCCGTTAAAAAATCCAGAAATGCATTACAGCACTTTTGGGAGGGAGACATGGGCCTGTTCCTAAGCAATGGAAAATTTTACAACATTCTTGTGGGGAATGCCTAGTGAATTACTCGCAGATCACAAGCCTACGATACATCTTCTAAATGGATTTGGATCAGGAAAAGCATCAGCCACGTTGGTCAGGCTTCTTTCTTGTTTACAATAGTATAACTTTAAAATTGATCATGTACCAGGTGGAAAAAAATCAAGGACAGATTTCCTATCTAGAATGTCATTACAAGGAGCAGAACTTGAAGAAATTGGTGATGACGTTGAGTCTGTGGTAGCAACTCTGGATGATATTGTGAATTCTGCAGGCTTCACATCTCTTGAGGAGTGGTTGTCTGCTACAGAAAATGTTAATATGCTAAAGAATGTTATGTATTTTGTTACACAAGGATGGCCTAAGGAAAAAACATAGAAATTCCACTCAAATCTTTCTAACATATTGAAAGTAAATTGTCCATAGATAACAATGTATTATTTCACAATGATGTAGTGACTCCTCCTTCTTCAATTAGACCTAAACATATTGAGGCAGTGCACCAAGGACATCTGGGAGTAGTTGCCACTTGCAAGAATATTAAACAATACTTTTTGGTGGCCCTCCTTAGATGCACATGTGATTAACTGGATATCATCATGTAACATTTGTTTGCTTTCAGACAGGCATTGGTTTACAAATCAAACACCTTTACACCCAGTTCCCTTTCTTGAGGAAGCATGGTCCAAGGTTGCCCTTGCGTGTTCAGAGCCTTTTGAAACTCTACCATCAGATAAATGATTATTGATAGTTTTAATAGATTACTTTTCAAAGTGGGTATTTTTTAATTTGCCTCTGCCACCAGTACAAACATGGTTCTCAAATTTTTAGAAAGGTTTTTCAAAACAGTAGGTCCTCCTTAAGAATTAGATACCGAAAATGGTACAAATTTCACATCTTTGCAAATGAGGTCAGACATCGTCCTTTTAAAAGTAGCTCTTTACTCACCAATTTCTAATGGTTTCTTAGAAAGAATGAACATGTTCCTTAAAGAAGGTTTAAAGACTGTATTGGCAAACAGACTTCCTGTGAAAGAATTCCTGGCATACCATACCCCTCCACATTCAACTACTGGCATTTCACTTTTCTGTTTGTTAAGGAGAAGGCAACAAAATTTAAATGTATGTCCTGACTGGAGTAAAGAACTTATGCCTAAGAATACAATTTGTCAATGCAAAATTGATAAGTTAGCTAAACACCAGACTGAACAAAAGACATCATATGATAAGTCATATAGAGAAAAGGATATGAAATTCAAGGAAACAGATTGGGTTTTCATTGAACGCCCTTGTAGAGTGAAAAAAGGGGAATCACAATACTCTGATCCAGTGCAAATCAGTAAAGTTGCCAATGGTTCAGTATTGTTGGAGAAAAAGGGGTGATGGAGTAAGCAAGACCTTATAAAAATGTCACCTGAACAAGTGAATAAGATTTGGTTGTAGAAAACTCATACAGTGAAAGCAGATCTTGATAGATGTTTCTTTGATGACAATGACTTGGACTTGAATGTAACTCAAACCATTGTCAGTGATTCTCATACTAATTTGGGTTTTGATACTAATCAAGAGTGAGCATTGTTGTGTTCTGAATTGCAGGATGATTCTAATCTGATTTTGGTATGAACTCAGAAATTAATAATCTTGATGTTGATATTATAAAATTGTTACACAATTTATGGATGCCAGTGAGATAGAAAGACTTTTATTTACATTGAAGTACCTTCAAGTTTTATGTTTTATAATATATATATATATATATATATATATATGTATATATATATATATATATATATATATAAGCTCTTTTGCTTCAATATACCTGAAGATTAACTGTTACACTACAACTTCATCCTGCCCTTTTTAACTTTACACTCCCATTCCTTTATTCCCCATCATGTTATATTAATAAAGTCCTTTCACACTATTGGGGCTACAGGAATTTTTTAAGACCGGTGGGGGTTGATTCTCCCTCACTTACATCACTATATATCACTGTAAAAACTCTAGGTCTGTGGTCAGAATGGTTTAAGGCAGAAAGAGAAGAAAAGGAAACAATAACTAAAAAACTGTGTCTGTGACTTGGTCTAGCTATGATAAAGAAATCCTCCTTATAGGACGAATTCCCTCACCCATCTAGAGGTGGCATGCTTCATCGTTAAAACAGTGCCTGTGACATGGGATAGGTATGATTTAAAGGTCCTCTTTATAGAAAAACATTCCCTCACCCATCTAGATGTGGCATGCTTCATCATAGGGAATGATGAAACATGTCACCTCAAGGTGGGTGAGGGAAGTTGTCCTATAAAGAGGATCTCTTTATCATAACTAGGCCACGTCAGGGTATTATAGCGATATATATTAATACAGTTGTCACATTAGGGAGATTTGCTCTTTAATTGATATTGCTTCTAATCTTGTAGTATTCACCTTCTGAAAATGTTAATGTAATGCCTATTAGTTTAGCAGAGACTTAGCTATGAGTCTCACATCTTCCTGCCTTTATAAAAGCTACATAAAAAAGGTTGTACAGAACAATGTCACAGATTTACACAATTGTTCATTACACATGCATATATGGAGAGTCTGGGTGGGACTATTGACAGTCATTTTTCAGTTTACTGGTTATGATTTTGCATGTCACTGCTAGAACATGCAGACACATCAAATGTCAGTCCTCTCACATTTGCAGGGACTCAGCTAAAGAATAACTCATTCAGATGGGGATACAGGGTATGATGATTATTTATTAGCCCTCCAGCTATATCAGAGTTTGAAAGTAATTAATTCTGAAAATGAAATCTCTGTGCTTGTGCACGGGATGATTGGAATTCTTTACAATATTCTTTATTTTGAGTAAAATCTTTGAGGCAGCAACATGTAGACAAACCATCTAGCATGACAAGGTGACTGATAGAGTGGTGCTCTACCACTTATTCAAGAGGTTAACCATGATTTCTGTTAATTCCTATAAACCCACTCCTAGAGAACACTCTTTCACATCCAGGAAATCCACCTATGAGATCGTTAAACCTAACCTATCTATAAATGTATGCTCCAGAAAAACCACCTTCATTATAGGTGCAAAGGTTCTAGGGCAGTTTTGTGTCTACCTGTATTATCTTTGTTGCCAGAATGAGCCATTATGACCAGACTCAGCAAAGAGCAAATACTCAGTGCTGCTACAGTGAGTCTAGTAATCCTAACTTAAAGCAATTAAAACACAATAGGATCACTGTCCACTGATCTTTTGGTAAATGTTCATAGCATATATGCTTGATAAGTTCTTTGTCATACGCATGGCTAGTGAAGCCTGGTCCAGTCCACACATATACATGGCTGTTGGACTCATTCAGAACTGGGGAGAACTGTCTGGATTTAATAATAATATCAATAAAATAATTTCCTAAAGGAGTGCAGCCCACAATCACAATCATCCACCTGGTTCACTCAAGGTAAAGAATAATAAAATACCTGTTAGGAACTTGTTGAAAGAAGGAGAAAGGGAAAAGACATTGAAGACACTGGTTTAGAATGGCACCAACAGCAGCCTAGGGTTGCCTTAGAACCAGTGCTCAGAGAAGGAGAGAGGGAAAGAGAAGAGAGAGAGAGGGAAAGAGAGAGAGAGAAAGAGAGAGAGAGAGAGAGAGAGAGAGAGAGAGAGAGAGAGAGAGAGAGAGAGAGAGAGATACCTCACATTTATGTAACCATCGGTTTTTAATTTTGTGTATGTCAAGTGTTAGTTGTGCCTTGCATAGTGTTTTCAGTAGTAATGTTTTACCCTTTACTCTGTTACATTTTATGTATCTTTATCAGCCCTGAAGAAGTCCCAGTACTTACATAACAAAAAACTTTGGCTGTGTTCACTGTAATTTACCCAAGCAAAAAATAAAGAATAATTATTTTACTGAGAATAGAAATTATTCTTTTTTATTTTGGAAAATAGTTGAAAATATTTGTGATTGACTGCTATGATTCATTTGTACTGCTTACGGAGTGTTCTGTCTATATTCATGTATATCTAAGGATATTAGAATGACCTCTGACATCTCAATCTTTGTTTTGTTTCACAAATAAATGTAAAACTCTGGCTATCTTATAGGGGATATCAGTACCTGTGCTATTCTCCATGGGACTCGTGTCCCCTATGCTTGATATCAAATTACTGTAATAATTCACAACAAACTCCTACACACCTTTGGAATCTCCCTCTATTTCTGGTTTGGTTTAGGAGCTCACTCCTTTTTTTAAATTGAAAAAGTAGTAAAATAAACAAAAAACATCATGCACTTAGTATTAACTCAAGGGAGGAAGGTTCTCTCAGGATAGTTCAACATGTTATTTTAGTTTCATTTGATTCAAATTCAGGAATATCTTGTTTAGCCAAAAACAGTATAACAATTAACCAATCAAATATAGCACCCTATATATCAATAAAAAAGTTGCCTTCTTGAAATCACCTTTGCCAAATAGAGATCAGTGTACCGAAAATCAGACCACCAATGTTCAAACCTTTGGCAATACTAGCTAAGCCAATTCTGTGCAATACATAAGCAACTTGTTTGGAAATAACATTTACAGAGGCTGTCTCTCGAGTATTAATCAAAATTTATATCAATGGATCATGAATCAATGGATCCTTGTCCATATTGATTTTCCCTGGGTCATTCGTTTTTCCGAGAAATAACAAATCAGGAGATATTTATGTAATCATTTTTTGTGAGTTCAAACTTGACTGTTATTTGCTAAACAATCACATCACCTGTTCCTTGTACAGACATCCAATACTTTTGAGTGAAGGCTCGCCACATAAAAAAGTGGCAAGAGTACGACAGGAGAACATGATTATTCCTTGACCCTGACCCTGGCACTCTAGGTTTAAACCCTTCTTTAAGAGTAGAAGTAGTTATTGGTGATTATGTAGAAAAAGATCCTGAGCTTGTTGAGCCTTTGTGGTGTGGGTATGACTTCTAGCTCTGCACCTGTAAACACTGACTGCAGACCCTGGGTCAGTGCCTGACATCATATTCTGCTAATTTCAGCTGACATCACTCTCAATAGTCGATTATACAGCTATTGCATACCCACACATTTGTTTTCTTCCGCTTCTTGGTTCCTGTTTCTTACTTGCACAGATCTAATCCAATCCAATCCTCTCTATCCATCTCCTTCCTATTAGTACCAGAACTGATGCAGTCTGTAACCATCCACCATTCTAGTAGCACTCCATTTGTGATTACCGTACATTGACAACCTCATCTTCATCCAGTTGACTTCTCTGGGAAGCAGTCTTCTTAATCACAACAGTCTCAGAGCCTCTCCTTGGCAGTTCAAATCAAAGTCTGATTCCTGGTAGCAATAGGCTATGTATAATCATTTACCATTGAGCGAGAGGTAAATCACAGCACCAATGGACATAGATAACATTGTTATATGTCCATAAGTACAGCAAAAGTCTTAAAGTCCATGCTGTGTTTCTGTCTCTCAGGATATGTTGTTCTGGGCCCGTACTCATTTGCTGAGAGCCCAATTCTGAACCTGTCTTCTTCTGTTCCCATTTTTTAGTGGATTCCTATTCCTTGCATTATCATTGAGAACGTGGGTTGAAACAGGAGGACTAGTATTGACAACTATACTTTGCGTGGGCATTACATCTTTGTCCCTATGACCCTGACAAGGGTTATGTAATAATAAATTGCTATAAATTGTATTTGTATAGCGCTTATTACCCCTGACAAGGCATCAAAGCACTTTGCTAAAAGTAGCACACTTCTTGGGAGCCAAATTAGTGGTTGGTCAACCAGTTATTGGGGTTAGGGTTAGTTTTGCATGCTCATTCCATGCATTCTGTGGTAGCTGACATAGATGTGATCATTAGGGGTGGGTTCTAGGTGCAACACAATTTTTAGCTTGAATTAATAGATAAAGTCATGATTTTCAAAGAGCTTTAAGGCAGTTAGGCATGAGATTTAGAGTAACTTGTACACAGGAGAGGGAGACAGAAGGTAGAAAAGAGGGCGATCTTAAAAAACATAAGTGATGGGGGGCCAATTTTTCATGCAGGATTTTAAGGGTTATAACAGATTGAGAATGTTTGCCTGCAAATTGCAGATGTAAATTATGGATGAAAACCTGTTGAAAGAAACAGTTTCAAAGATACTTCTCACAGTAAAAAAAGGAAACACAAGAGACCATATTTAATATTATGCTATATAGACTGTTGTAAGTTTAGGGAATTATATGCACCATAAACAATATATACTTATAAAAAATGTTATGTAAAACACCCCACTAACTTAAAAATATAACAAGGCAATTAAAATAGACACATTGCAGTAACCATTAGCATATTCGGTGCCATATTTGTCAGCCATATAATGTCTGGTTTGGACGGTGCTGTCCTCTTCATCTGCCCCAAGAGCACCCTAAATGTCCAGCAGAATGGATGTGTCTGGGGTCACCTTGTGCTTCCAGCATCCACCTTACCTCAGTGATTATTTCTGGATAATGGAATAATCTAAAAGACAATACAAATTTTTCCAAATGCGTTTGCCAGTTGATTTCCCTCTTGGAGCCGCTTAGTGGCTCCATAGGACTAATGTCTCTAAAACACGTCTTATAACCCATTAGTGTCGAAGATGGCTGCACATTATTGAGAGCATTCCACAGAGACTGAATACATCCTTTTTAAAATCACGCCATCAGGACTGCACACAGTTAAAACCAACATCTGGTTGATTTTCTTTTATTGAGCGAATAGCATGACTCCTGACAAATAGCACAACACCCCTCTCCCCCCTGCCCGACCAATCACCCTTGTCCCCATTACTACAGCGCGCCGAAAACATGACTCCCAGCTGTGACGACGACCCAGCTCAGCATCCTCGCGAGGAGACGGAAGTTGTTGACTGGAATGACATGAAAGCAAGTTGGTCGAACACAAACTACACTGCCTGCTGATTGCAGACACTGTCGCGTGCCTTCGCCCTCCCGGAGTGAATAGTCGAGGACAGCAGCAGTTGCCATTATTTCACTACATATGTCACAGTAGAATAAAGAATAATGGACGAAGTGGCTTTGTACCCAAGAGATTGGACTCATCCTAAAGAGGTGCAACTTACCAACTATAATAAACATCAATGAACTAACAAAGAAAATATTCTGGTGCAGATATATTCTGGTGCAACTAGAGAGCAACTGACGAATATTAAGCACGTACCTTTGCACGTCATTACTTTACTCCTCGGGCAGGAAGCGTACAATCTTTAGGGTGAAGAGAAACAAAAGTGACAATAGTCCTTTGGCATTTTTTAAATATGTGCATGAATGTACATATATTAAATTACAATAACGCAAACCTCTTGACATTTACCATTAGAAATAGCTGTTTTACATCACAAATGACTATATATTAATGTGCGCAAATATCATAAATGATATCCCCATTAATATTAAAAGGTTATGGCTGATGTCTACGACTGGATGTTTATTTTTGTATGTAATGTGCAGATGTCGATCACTGTACGGATCTCTTATTTTAGCGAGATAAACATCCGCCTACCGGGGGCAAAAAAAGAGGCTTATTACACACTGCAATTTCGCAGCCAACCCTGATGCAAATGTACTGCTCCATGTGATCTGCAGTCACTTCACATACAGGTGGTTTCAATCATAATAGTTTGAACAAATGTCCATATTCTCATTGGCTGATAGGGGCCATGTGCTACATCCATGTTGATTGAACGGTAGCCATTGAGTATCCATTGGGTCAGCCCATATATCACTTGACTGCATTTTGCCATCAGGTATGTTGGGCAGCCTGAACAATCTTTACTCAGTCTTGAGCAAAAAATTTATAATTTTTTCTAGTTTTCCCACCAAGTGGACCTGGTGGGGTTTTCTGCTAATATGGTCCATGGGGAAACTGAAAAAACATGCTATTCATTATTCACTATTTGGGTCATCTTTTCCCCCTTGATACTGATGTGAAAATGTGTAACATGCTCACTGACATAATTAAAGTCATCAACCGTTTAATTCCAATCAAGGTAAAATAGTAAAAGCATAAGACGTTATTGAACTAAGATCCTCACTGTGTACCTAGAGGCACATATTAGTTATTCATTAATACTTTTAAAATATGTATTTATTACCTGCTTTTGGCACAAACTTCAGGGCAGATTAGCTAAACTTTATCCCAGTGCAGTGTAGCAGCCAAAAATGCTGTGTTGCGTGACAGGGAGGAAGGAGGACCAAGACCACATCAATAAGCCGCAAGGAGGAACAGCCATCTTCCACAAAGAGACCATACAGTGCACCACCACCACTGACATCACCACCCCCCTTGGAACACCTTAACTTCAAGCTCCACATGGATGACAAATCAACCATCAGAGGCACCCTTGCATAGCGATCCCCAGGTCCGCGGTCCAGGTTTTGCAACACTATCTCAGACTTCATTCTCCTCTTAGCCTTGAACTTCAAGGATTACATATTTCTCTGTGACCTAAATTTCCACATCGACAACCCCAACAGCAACAACACTGCACACCTCCTGGACAGTGTAAACAGCCTTGGATTGACCCAGATCATCCATGGCCCTACACACACCGCAGGACACAAGCTGGACCCCATTTTCACCTCGAAGCAACCGCAACAAACACAGCCATGTAACAGAATTCACATGGACTGATCACTCCATTGTCCACTTCAGCATCTCCAGCCCCTGCACTTCCACCCTCAAGATGGCCAGCCCCCCTCACCAGAGGTGGAACAAAATCTCAGAGACCAGCTGGTTGGATGCACTCAACACCTCCAACCCCACTACCCCCACCAACCTCGAACAGGGAGTGAAAAACTTCAATGCCTGGATCACCAATTGCGCCAACAGCATTGTCCCTACCAAGAGCAACATCCAGAGAAAATTCTACAAAAAGATCAGCTCGTACACCCAAGAACTCAGAACAGTGAAACAAGATACCGAACAGCAACAGAGGAGATGGCGCACCTGTACCTCCACCTGTTGAGGGCAACAAAGAAGTCAACTCTTGCCGCACACATCAAAACCAGCACTAATAACACCAAGGAACTTTTCAACATTGTTCAGGAACTCTCCAGTCCAGCTGCCAGCTAAAACAACATCTCACCCTCTCAGGAGCTGTGCGACAACTTTGCCCACTTCTTCTGTGACAAGTTCACAATCATATACAGGAACATTGAGTCCCAACTCACACCTACACATTTCCTCGACAGATTCTCCACCACTGTAACCAACACGTACCACACACTAACCACCTGGAACATCCTCTCTGCCCAGGACGTCATCTCCACCATGAAATCCATCCACTTGGGAACTCCCACAGACCCATGCCTGCACCACATCTTCAACCTTGAAAACAAAAGGATCGACCAGAAACTCCCCACCATCACAACAACAACACCTCTATCATCACCACAACATTTCCCAATGCCTGGAAACACTCAAAGGCAGACCACTAATCGAAAAACCCTCTGCCAACCCCAGCAAACCCCAAAACTACAGCCAAATCTCCCTGCTCCCATTCCAAGCAAAGGTATTGGAAAAGATCATCAACAAGCAACTCATGAGGAATCAGGAGCAGATAGTACAAGGGTGGTGTGTGTGTGTGTGTGTGAATCTAGCATAGGTTTTATACTGAAAGGGCTCCCTTCCAGTACAAAATACTTTGCCTAGACAACTTACAGTACTTTACCTACTTTGTATGTGGGCTACACAGTGCTGGTGCACAATGGGCTGGCTAGCGCCAATACAGATACCCTTGCACCATGGTGCAAAGATGCCTGTGTCACAGACAGGATTGTTTCTGTGCAGGAAGGGACACCTCGGAGACAAAAAGGATCCTAGGAGGCTTTTTCCTCTTTATATGTGTGCCGTAGAATGTCTGACCTGCTCATCGCACCATGCCATCCGCCGGCAGCGATGCTCTCCTTGCTCGCAGCAACTTTCTTCAATGTGACGGGACGAAACGTGAAAGGTAAATCTTCAGCTGTACTAATCTTGGACTGTATCCGACTCATGCTCCATTGTTGTTAGTCTGAATTCTATACTTTGACCCTGTCCAGCACACCCAGATATCCCTGGTTGGTGGTTTATGCTTTTAGGCGCTCCTTTAAAGTGTATTCTTCAAAAAATCATAACTCTGGTTCTACTGATTCGATTTTTGTTGCTTTGGTCTTGTGTAATTGATGAAATTCTGCTCTATTATTTCTAATCTGGTGTGGAATACTTTTCTGTGGTGTTTTCATTGTTTTATTGTTTGAAGTGTTGCACAAATCCTTTACACATTGCCTCCAAGTTAAATCGGACTACTCTGTGCTGAGCTAGCAGGGGGTTGAGCACAGGTTAATTTGGGGTTTGCTTGTGCCTTACCCTGACTAAGATTGTGATTGCTGCTTGACCAGGGCTCACACCCCAGTCAACCAGTAACCAAACTTTTTACAGTAATTTAAACTCTTCTTTGATGATAAAGTTGGATTTAGGTAATAATTCTTTAAAACACCTCTTTTAAAAAGTTGGCATTTTCTTTTGCTAACCATTTGATGCCAGCAGCCTGTGTCCTGGGTCACATGACTGTGAATAGCTGGCAGTTTTCCTTTGAGTATTCCTCAAAGTGAGATTAAGGGGGACTAGGTGTTGTCAGGATGGGCCGTGCTGCCAGGATGGTGGGAAAGAGCTGCTCCCTGCCAAACTTACATTTCAAAGGCTGCTTCCAGCACACTCACAAAGGAACCTGACACCAGCCTTATGCCATCCTAGACTACTAGGAGCCTGGGCAGGAGAACGAAGGAACTTTCCAGAACCAGATATGGGATTAGCCTAGAAGTTTCCCCTACTTCAAAGGCTGGCACCAGGAATACATATTAAAGCTTCAGACCAACTCTTCAGTACACCACTGGACATGTAGAGGACACACAGAAGGACTACCTTGCACTTCAGAGGACTACTCTGCTCTTGAGGCATGCTTCTTACCTCAGAGGACTGTTCTGCTGCTACCAGAGGACTGCTGTGTTTCTTGAAACTTGTCTTGTATCCTCAGAGCGCTGCCCTGCTGGCTGCTTGAGACCTGCCTTGCTGCTTGATTACAAGACTGACTACCAGAATGACTCCAAGGGCTAGTTTGCAGGTCTCTTGTGTGAGCTACAGGGACATAAGAAGTTCCAGAGTCTGTGGACCCAGCACCTGGCCTCTGCCTGAAGTCAGTTCTGACCCCCCAAGTGGAGTCTTTTCAGTCCTGGACCCTTGGACTTGATGCTAAACATGCTCCTTCAGTAAAACCTGAAACTTGGGCTTAGAAAAGTTTTCACCAATAAATGGCCTGAGAATCAACAGAAGATCCGGACCTACTTGCTCATCAATCTACCTGATGTTGTCAGTTTTACTTTGGGATATCTCCTTCTCTGTCCCTCTCCACAGCAAAAAATCCTATACAGCCGGACCTCCGCACAACAGCATACGGGTTCATGGAGCCCCTGTTGGCTACAGCCTGCAGCTTCGTCTTGCTGGAGATTTTTGACTTCCAAAAAAGTGACAAAGTCCAAAAAGAGAATCTTCACTGCAACTCCGTTTAGCGGATCCCTGAGGACAACAACTCTGCATCAAAGGGGTGTTCAATTGGTCATACATAGGTGTTCTTATGAAACCACCATGGTTTTTATGCAAAATACTATCTAATAACCATAGACAGGGTTTTGTGGCAAAAATTAACCGTACCGAGAAGCAGGTATTTGAAGGAGAAATGCTTTTATTTCTCCTGATTTTTTCCACTTTGCATGTGTGCTGTACTTTACAGCACACATTCAAAGAAGGAACATATTTTAAAAAAATGTAGACGTAGTATTTTATACTGAAAGGATACCCTTCCAGTACAAAACCTATATCTTGCACTCAACGAGGTGCGACGGTGTGTATTTAGTGCTGGCAGCATGATTCTGTGGCAGCTCTAGGAAAGAAGAGAAGGATAGTGCTGGATCTCTGTAGATTTGGCACTTTTCTGCTCTCCCTGTTACGCCACACAGTGTAGTGCCAGTGGCGTAATGAAACTTCAGGGGGGCCCCCTGCAAAGTCCCTTCTAGGGGGCCCCTTCCAACATGGCCCCAGGGAGGGGCCTGCCACCCGTTCACTGTGTACTGTGCTGAAAGGGTCCCCTGGAGCTCTGGGGCCTTTGTTTTGATGACGTCTTTCTGAACTGGGCCTTAGTATGTAAAAACAACAGTAGCTATCATTCAATGTAACTTAGCTCTGCAGCCATTCCAAACCACTATCCCATTAATTTTGTGTTTGTCTAACACCTCTTTCTCTTCTCTGAATCCTAGGAAGCTCAATGTGTGTTTTCCCAAATTAAGGTTGATTAAGAGTTACTTCTTTACCATCAAAATCAATAATAATCTTCATAAGTAGGGTTGCTTGAGATCCTTTTAAGAAATAGTTAGTTGAACTATTTTGCACTGGGTTACCCAGGCGACTTTCTCTCCCCCAGGAACCTTTCCTCTGCATGCTGATGTACTTTGAGAGGTAGTTCGGCATGTTAGGGAATATTCCAGTAACTTTAAAATGAGCTCAGACCTTTCAGTTGGTATATACCTTTGAGATAAATTGCTATTCAAATTAAATAAACATCAAAATGTGTATTTAACAAAACTGCAATAACCTATGTATGCTATTGAAAATGTCGAGCGATAGTAAATACAGGCACCCCAGCACATTTTTCATAACTAAAATAAAGGAAAATAGTAGTTGCATGTTTTCTTATGGAACAAAATAAATCCCTCTACAAATTTACTAAATGTCAAAAAGGGATGTACAATAAAACCAAGCACCTTAGGGTAACTAGGACAGAAGAACAGTACCACGTGGCTCATTCGTATGAATGAGCCTTGGTTTAGCGGAAGGAAAGAAAAAAAGTGTGATCTTCATTGAAGGGTGACACCTAAAATGTATACCAGAAAGGTTTATTTAAATTAATTTATTATGATACGAGCTAGCATTACAAACTAATTGGAAATGAGTCCTATCAAATGGATTGCATCTTTTAGAATTCTGTAAATTTCAGGTGGTGTCAGTGCTGAGGCTCACTTTAGCATGGTTGAAATATCGACTTTCAAGTACATCAGATCCACAATATCGAGAAATTAATTTTGTATGTCAGAGGTCCTTATAGAGATATGCAGAAGTTGCAAGTTCCTTCTGCAGAAAATTCCAAAGATGCAAACTCTCTATTGAATTCTTAGAGAACTACTTGTACTTTAAGATACATTTAGAGTACAGAAGTATTTGGGTCCCTGATGTCCATATAGGCAGGTGGTAAATAGTGGATGCAACTTGTGCACTTACTTTTTGCAACTTGTCTGTAATTTTGCAATGCAATGTAGATATCAATAAATTGCATCCCAAAATGTCCATTCAAACAGGATCGCAAAATTGCATGCCTAATAATTATCAGTTAGGCAGGTTGTTGTCTGTGATGCCCTACAATAAGATCTCAGACATGGTAGCTTGCAAGGCAAGTAGATCTCTAGCTCTACATTCAGATTAGCAAAACAGAAAACTATTTGTTAAAGCAGCCCCTGTCCTTTAAAGGAATAGGTGCAGCTAGTTATACATTAAAATATTTCCCATTTGAGAAGACATCTAGGGAAGAGTCAATTGGTCACTGGACCACTGTCTTCTCACCCTGAGGATACCTAGAATGATTCTGTTGGAGCAGATATGTTAATTAAGAAGTTATTAATGACTTATATGTGTGTTTACTAATAAAGAAAATGTGTAGATAAATTAATGATAGAAAATAATGTATTTGTTAAGAAATGTGCCCACGGGGTATGATCACCATATGTAATAAAATAACGTAAAAGATGCAAATTATGGAAAAACATATGAGAAAAATGTCCTAATATGTCATAATGAAATGTATAACCTATGTTTTATTTTAATTCATATTCTTAAATTAGCCGGATTAAAGGCCTGGTTTCACTGGGCCTTGCTCGCTCTGAAAAAGGAGACATTCGAACGCTTTGCAAAGAACTGGTAACCGGAGACAGGAGACCTTGAACTGCGCAGAGTTCAAGCCGCTTAGCTAGAACATTCTGCAATGTACCAATGTACAGGAGATGGTGTAGACAATTTGATACAATTATGTGTAGTGTAGGCTAAATGTACTTTCCCAGGACTTGAACAATAGAGGCACTGACTGAAGAAACATATGCAACAATTTACCTGAAGAGCCGGATGATGATCTCATTGCATGAAGAACCAATCAGTTTTATAGGACTCGAGTCATATGCAAACTCAAAGATTTGGTAAATAAAAATTATTGGTTAGAGTCATATCTTCCTACTGATTGACTAATTAGCAATTAGTGGGATGGACTGGGAGACCCTAATAAAAATTCATGACAAGGGGCAAGGAGACAGAACTGTGGGGAGAAAATTGATGACGTCAGGAAACGCTGTCCGAGGTGCTGATATTGGGCTCATACTCTGTGAGCCTGATCTGTAGCTGACTGTTCGATGACCTGGGGATGAAGACTGACAAGTTGATGGTCCATCCTTGAAAGGTAGCTATGAAAATGTGACTGATGGTTTTGTGCCTTTCCTTCTAGGTACCAACTGTGCTGTTTTATAGAGACTTTCACCTAGGTAGAATTTTTCTAAATTGATGTTTTCTCTAAATTATTTTTCGCATGAAGACCCACATGCTAATGCTAATTTTTGTGCGGTAGGCTGTCAGGGTGACTGACGGACCCAATTGCTGAATTACAATATTAATGGTGATATTCATAGCTTATGGCGTTGCTTTGCCGTATATGTTCCCTTTAAGAGATAATGGGGGTCATTCTGACCCCCGCCGGCGGCGGATGCCGCCGGCCTGGCGGGAACCGCCAGAAGACCGTACTGCGGTCAAAAGACCGCGGCGGTCATTCTGAGTTTCCTACTGGGCTGGCGGGCGACCGCCAGAAGGCCGCCCGCCCGCCCGCCCAGCGGGAAACCCCCTTCCACGAGGATGCCGGCTCCGAGTGGAAGGGGCGCGATGGGTGCAGTTGCACCCGTCGCGATTTTCAGTGTCTGCCACGCAGACACTGAAAATCTATGTGGGGCCCTGTTAGGGGGCCCCTGCACTGCCCATGCCAGGGGCCCCACGACACCCGTTCCCGCCAGCCAGGTTCTGGCGGTGAAAACCGCCAGAACCAGGCTGGCGGGAAGGGGGCCGGAATCCCCTTGGCGGCGCTGCTTGCAGCGTCGCCGTGGAGGATTCCCTGGGGCAGTGGGAAGCCGGCGGGAAACCGCCGGCTTCCCTTTTCTGACCGCGGCTTTACCGCCGTGGTCAGAATGCCCCCGGAAGCACCGCCAGCCTGTTGGCGGTGCTTCCGCGTTCGTTGGCCCTGGCGGTCCATGACCGCCAGGGTCAGAATGACCCCCATTGTCTTTTAATTGATGAATAATAAATAATTGATTTGAATAAAGATTGAATTAACAGATGACTCAGAATTGTAAGCAATAGGGAATAAAACGTGTTAATGCCTTTCCTGAGTAGTGGATATTCTTGAATCTGATGTTTAGAGTTGTTTTCTATAGAATGTATCTTGATTATTGATGTTAGTTACTGATACACTAATTACTGCATGACTAAGATACTCCATGCGATTCAAAAGGTTCATCGACCTATACACGTCCCCTTGTAAGTTTACTTATTAAGGACCAGGCACACTAGGAGTTTTTTGTAGCAGCTTGATGGTTAGTTTCCTTGGAGAACTAGTTATGTGGTGACTAGTGGTTATGATAGTAGTATAACTTAGGGTTAGTTGTGTGTATTTTTATCAGGTTTTGAATTTGTTTTTCTGAAATGGCAATTGTAGCAAAGACGATGTCCCCTGAAGCCCAGAAATGACTTTCCCAGATCCTGGATCCTGCTAGAAAAATTGGGTATGTTCTTGACGTGTTTTGTGATAGGGTGAAAGTGGTAGGTTGCGCTTGCACAGGCTTAAGCAAATTGCAGGTGAATTGTGATGTATGTGAGGTAACGTAGGGAGTTTGAGAGTAGGGAAGTTGTCGAACTCCATATGTGTGAGGTGCTTTGTGCTAAAAAATTATCCACATGGTTGTTGGTGATGTACAGACCTTGCGTGGTCTGAGACTCTGGTGTATATTGACAAGTGTAGGAGACACTTGGTTATATGTTGTAATCTGTCTGGTTTAGTAGGTTTGATCGGGCATGGTCAACAAGTCGTTGTGTGAGATAGATGAGTAAGATACATTTTTCAACTGAGATTTGGCGAGTTATATGTGCGCCAGGACAGACCCATTGATCAGTTGAGAGTAAAATTCGCGGGTCCAATTTTGCTTGCGAATGAGGGAGACTGAGAAAGAGTAAAAGCTACATGAGCAAAAGAGCCATTAGTGAAAATCCGTAATGTCTCTGAAGCGATTGTGTCCCTTCCTGTAGTAAACCAGCAGGTTTGTTTTAGTTATTGGTATTTGGTTAAAGTGTGTGCCATAAATTGCATTCGTTGTGTGAATCAAAAGAGGAGGACGAGCCGCAAGACTTTGTCAGCCGCTGTGTGTGAGTGTGATGTCAGAGTGTGCCGCGCTGGGATAAGTCGGTTAGTGAGAAGGGTCGCAAACGGATTGGCAGCCATCCGTAAGAGGCAATTGGTTGAGTAAACGGGAGAAAGGAATCTTGGGAGTAAAAGTCATTTCATTATTGAATCGAAGTAAACAAAACAGGTAACCTGAAGTTTTTCAAGGCGTTTAAGAGTGCAATGAAGGGTGATACTTACATTAAAGCGTCAGTGGGGGAGCCGACCCCACTGGAAAATACTCCAGCTTACATTGTGATGGAAGAGTGAGGTGTAGCACCATGTTTGTGGTTGAAGCCATGGTCTAAGCTAACTAAAAAGCAAGGGTCTTTAGCGTTTCCAGAGCATGGAACGTTTAATTTGAGAATTTTAGATCAATTGCGAATGTCGTTATCTGATATGAAGCCATTACCAAGACCTGCACAGATCGAGACTTTAGCGGTTTAGGAGCTGGTAGCCAGACAGCAACAAGAAATGAAGTTCAAAAGGAGGATGAAGCGAGTAGAGAAATCTTTAGCTGAAGCTAGATGGGATTGGGAACAAAAGAAATGGAGAGCAGTGACATTACAGGATGTTAAGTTGTTCCCTGCCATTACAGAGGAAGATAGTGCTAAAGAGGATGAAAGTGCAGAGAAAAAGAAAAAGAGAAAGTCTTATGTTGATGATGAAGATTCGGATGTTGAGGATCTTATTACACAGCTGTTGAGAGATCGACCTCCACCTTTAACGACTTATGCAGGTGGTCCAGGTACTAGTACTATTACAGCTGCTCCAGCACTAGCACAGGGGGCTGAGGGAGCAGTACAGGCAGAAGGAGGACAGATACCATGGGTAGTACAGAGTACACCTAATGCAGGGACAACTACTGTGGTCCAAGCACAGATGCATCCACCTTCAGTTCAGAGAATTTATCCAGAGATACCGGTTCTTGAGACAGTTTCGAACATAATGGTGCCAGGGAGCAAATGCTTCTGAAGCCAATGCTGGTCCAAACTGGTCCGACACCAATTTAATTGCCTCTAGCACAGGTGCAGTGTTTGCCGAAGTTTACCGCAATGACAGAAACACAGTCCGATGTTACACCAGTTATGAATCAGGCAATGGGGGTAACATTTCCACAAGGTGCGAGTGCTAGGGCAGCACCAGATGCAATATCGCTACCAATTACTGTTGGTCCAGTAATTATTTGCGCAAAAGAAATCAGATGCAGGAGAACAGAATGACACGACACAGAGTCTTGTGAGAAGGGGTGTGAATGATCCTGTGCAATTGATGTCATCTGCAGGACATACTTCCAATGGATCTAGACCCTTAATTGATCTTAGTCAACTCATAGCACTTCCAGATGCAGTGAATGACCCGAATGCAAGTCAGAGTTTGAAACCTTTGACACCGCAAGCTTCAGGTGCAGTGATGCAACAGTTACCAGTACCAAAGGAGAGTAACATTTAATTACAGGGATTGTCAGCCCAGCAGTTGAGTGAATGGTTAGACAGTCTAAACACTCCTCAAAATGCATCCAAGTGTGAAGATCAGATAAATTGTGTGAGGCTAAATATAGAAGCAACAGAGTTAGTTGAGGGAACAATGGGCATGAACAGATTAGAATCTTAAACAGAAGAAGAGCTGAGGTATTTGTGTCCAAAGATTACAAGAGCAGTGAGTAAAATACATCAGAAATTACCAGAGCTAGCAGAGAAGTGTGATACTGACATTGAGAAAACAAAGCAATTGAAACACAGCTACAGATTAGATTTCGAGGCAAAGGATTTTGAACACATGACATCAGCAAGAATGAAAGCACACTTGAGAGAATTGCTACACAGTATTCAGATTTGGGGAGCATTAGAGAAGTGGGAAGGAAGATGGATGAAGAAAAAAGATAAATGAAAACGAGATTCACAAGAAGGGTCTGAAGGTGTCTGTTAGAAATGGGGTCTTTGGTTGACAGTCAGGTTACCCCCTGTTCAAGCAAGGACCCTGACTCTAGTCAGGGTAAAAGAGAATCACCCTCAGCTAACCCCTGCTTACCCCCTTGGTAGCGTGGCAGAGCAGTAGGCTTAACTTCAGAGTGCTAGGTGTAAAGTATTTGTACCAACACACACAGGGGGTCATTCTGACCTTGGCTGTACATGACCGCCATGGCGGAGGGCGGCGGAAGCACCGCCAACAGGCTGGCGGTGCTTCCTGGGCGATTCTGACCGCAGCGGTAAAGCCGCAGTCAGAAAAGGGGAGCCAGCGGTTTCCCGCCGGTTTCCCACTGGCCCAGGGAATCCGCCATGGCGGCGCTGCTTGCAGCACCACCATGGGGATTCCGACCGCCTTCCCGCCAGCCTGTTTCTGGTGGTGTCCACCGCCAGAACCAGGATGGCGGGAACGGGTGCCTGAACATGCATGGGCAGTGCAGGGGCCCTCTAACAGGGCCCCACAAAGATTTTCACTGTCTGCTGTGCAGACAGTGAAAATCGCGACGGGTGCCACTGCACCCGTCGCACCCCTTCAACTCCGCCGCCTCCATTCCGAGCCGGTTTCATTGTTGAAGGGGCTGTCCCGCTGGGCCGGCCGGCGGTCTTCTGGCGGTCGCCCGCCGGCCCAGCGGGAAAGCCGGAATGGCCGCCACGGTCTTTTGACCGCGGAGCGGTCTTTCGGCGGGAACCGCGGTCGCCGCCCGCCGCGGTCAGAATGACCGCCACAGTAACTTAATGAAAACACTACAAAATGACACAACACCAGTTTAGAAAAATAGGAAATATTTATCTAAACAAATACAGAACAAAAACAACAAAAATCCGACATAGACAAGTCAAGTTATGAATTTTTAAAGATTAAACTCAAAAATAGCGCTTCGAAACACAAAATGCTTCGATGAGGTGTTAACACAGCGTCATGACGAAGTCGTTCCCAACAAGCCAACACCAGCGCCGCCGGGCACAGAGTCGCGTAGACCCCCAAGTACAGTACCTTTGGTGAAGAGTGAAAACAAGTCGATGCGCGAAGACGGGGATTGCGGCGTCTGTGCGAAACATTGAATCCGTGCACTTCGAGCTGCGTCGGTCACGACGTGGTGCGGTGACTTCCACACAGTCGCGGACTTCAGCGGGGCTGCAGCGGCGTCGGGCTTGCGAAGGTCATCACATTCCAGCAAAGATCACGGAGTTGGTTGCAGGCGGCATCACCGGATTCAGCAGCGGCATCGGTCCGAAGTCGTCCGAAGTCGATTTCCTTGGATTTCCACCAGCTTTTCTTTCAAGGGCCCAGGTACTGGATAGGGCACCACTTGTCAGAGCAGGAGTCTCTCCAGAGACTCCAGGTGCTGGCATAGAGAAGTCTTTGCAGTCCCTGAGACTTCAAACAACAGGAAGCAATCTCTAAATCAAGCACTTGGAGATTTCTTCACAAGATGGAAGGCACACAAAGTCCAGTCTCTGCCCTCTTACTCTGGCAGAAGCAGCAACTGCAGGATAGCTCCACAAAGCAAGTCACAAGCAGGGCAGCACCTCTCCTCAGCTCTTCAGCTCTTCTCCAGGCAGAGGTTCCTCTTGATGTCCAGAAGTGATCTAAAGTCTGTGGTTTTGGGTGCCCTTCTTATACCCAATGTCTCCTTTGAAGTAGGCCTACTGAAGTAAAGTCTCTTTTAAATGTGAAATCCTGCCTTTCCCAGGCTAGGCCCCAGCCACTTACCAGGGGGTCGGGGACAGCATTGTGTGATGACAGACACAGCCCTTTCAGGTGTAAGTGACCACTACTCTCCTTCCTCCTAGCACAGATGGCTCATCAGGAAATGCAGACTACACCCCAGCTCCCTTTGTGTCACTGTCTAGTGTGAGGTGCAACCAGCCTGTAGAGGCTGGCCTGGCTTGTAGTGGGTACCAGAGGTACTTGCACCTTGTGCCACGTCCAGTTATCCCTTATTAGTGTAGCAGAGGTGTTTCTAGCAGCTTAGAGTGATAGAAGGTAGCTATGGCAAAGCAGCTTAGGCTGAACTAGGAGACATGTAAAGCTCCTACTATACCACTTATATCATATGCACAATATCATAAGAAAACACAATACACAGAGTTACTGTTAGAAATGGGGTCTTTGGTTGGCAGTCAGGTTACCCCCTGTCCAAGCAAGGACCCTCACTCTAGTCAAGGTAAGTCACACACAATCCAAATTATCCTGTGCCCACCCTCTGGTAGCTTGGCAGTCAGACTTAACTTAGAAGGCAAAGTGTAAAGTATTTGTGCAATAAATCATACAATAACACTATATAGCACCACATAAATACACCACACAGTGTTTAGGAAAATATATAATATTTATCTGGATATTTGCAGGTCAAAAACGATAAAAGATGCAATAAGAAATTGTAGAAATATCACTGAAAAGTGATATGAAGTGTACCTGTTTGGAGTGAAATATCTCTGCAGAGGGCTGCAGAGGAGGAGATGCGCGGAAAATGGTGTGTGCGTCGGTTTCGCTCCTTCACACACGGACTTGCGTCGTTATTTTTCACGTGGGGGAAGACGTTGCATCAATTTCTGGCGCGCGGACAGTCTCCTCTGTGGGTCGTGGGGTTTTCAGACGCCCAGGGGTCTGTGCGTAGAATCTTGGACTTGTTGTCCGGCTGCGCGTCGTTCCGGTGGGCTGTGCATGGAATTTTCTCCCTCACGGCAGGCGTCACATCGATTTCCTCTCTGGTCAAAGTTCCGGACGCACCGCAGGTGCCGCGTCAATCTTTTCTTTGCGAAGTCGAGCGGCGGCGTCCAGGGCTGGCGTGCGGTGAACATTTCACCGCGGAGCAAGCTGTGCGTCAAATTTTTCGTCGCACAAGGAGTCCATTTGAAAGAAAGAAGTCTTTTTGGTCCTGAGACTTCAGGAAACAGGAGGCAAGCTCTATCCAAGCCCTTGGAGAGCACTTCTGCAGCAAGGCAAGAGTTCAGCAAGGCAGCAGGCCAACAGCAAGGCAGCAGTCCTTTGTAGAAACCAGTCAGGTGAGTCCTTTGGGAAGCCAGGCAGTTCTTCTTGGCAGGATACAGGTTCTGGTTCAGGGTTCTTCTCCAGCAAGTGTCTGAGGTGGTAGGGCAGAGGCCCTGTTTTATACCCAAATGTGCCTTTGAAGTGGGGGAGTCTTCAAAGAGTTGCTTTGAAGTGCACCAGGTCCCCTTTCAGTTCATTCCTGTCTGCCAGGGTCCCAGTAGGGGGTGTGGCAGTCCTTTGTGTGAGGGCAGGCCCTCCACCCTCCCAGCCCAGGAAGACCCATTCAAAATGCAGATGTATGCAAGTGAGGCTGAGTGAATGCACAAGGAGCTGTCAACTAAACCCAGCCAGATGTGGATTGTAAGACACAGAAAGATTTAAGTGCAAAGAAATGCTCACTTTCTAAAAGTGGCATTTCTGGAATAGTAATATTAAATCCAACTTCACCAGTCAGCAGGATTTTGTATTACCATTCTGGCCATACTAAATATGACCTTCCTACTCCTTTCAGATCAGCAGCTACCACTCCAATAATGTATGAGGGCAGCCCCAATGTTAGCCTATGAAGGGAGCAGGCCTCATAGTAGTGTAAAAACAAATTTTGCAGGTTTACACTGTCGCGTGGGCTCTCATTATTCTAAATGAGACTACTGGATTTCTAGGTAGCAGGATCGATAACAGTGTGGGGGACTGAGTCTGACCCACGTGTAAAGAACTCTGTCACCCTAAATCCGTTTTTTGCTCCGGCTAACTAGCAGTGTCTCATTTCTCCCATGTGGAAGGAATGATTTGGCAGCCGAGCGCATGACATCTTTGGAACTTCTCAGGGAAGTCGTGGTTACTCAGATCCAAACCAACTCTCTTATTTCCAATATGATCTCATATAAAAATGACAAAGACAGTATAAGTTTTATATAATGTTTTAATAAAACGACTGTATTTTAGATATTAAGGCGTGAGCCGCAATAACCAGAACGATACAACACAGTAGGATTGTAATAGTTACCAGGAGAGTAAAACATAAAAACAAAGCTATCATATTGTCAAACAGTTTCTACTCTCCCTCTGCTTGTTCTATCTAGAGCACAGCATGTTAAGCTTCTAGCTTGCCTATTAGAATCACTATGGGGATATCAGCCCTCATACCTGAGCAAAGACCTGTGATCTTGGTTCAGCCTCTGCAACGAGGCAGTCAGCGTCAAGTTGTGGTTCCCTGGTCGGAATCTCCCTCTTGCGTGTACTGGGACAAGTGAGTGATTTTATAACTAACATGTCAGCGTGATCACAAAATGTCCCTACACAGGAATGCCGAGTCTAAACTCTTACCACGTCTATCGGCAATGTACCAGACTGTATCCTTGACTGAAGCACAGAGTAAATATGTTATGGAGAACTCTAGTGCTGAAGTAGGCAAAACAGTGTGATATGAATAAAAAACAACACCGTAGAACTGGCTATTTGAAAAATAACAGTACGAAGCCTAATAAAAAGCATGTAGAGCAAAGTGCACAGAGGCTCTAAGCTATTAGCAAATGAATAAAATATATTCAGGGCAAAATGCACAAAGGCCTAAAGCCTGAAGCTAAAGCGCAATGAATACGTAAAACTAACAACACTACACCCTCCCCTTGTCGGTAGCAAGTGGTTCCAATAACATAAAAGGATGCCCTAAATATAAACAATATCTAAAACAAGTATTTCGACAAGGTGAGAAGACAACAAAGTCATAAATTTAGGTAACATGTGAGCATAACCAAATTCAATATAGTGTCAGTTTTGTAAAAATCCAATCATCAGACAGAAGCAATAGAACGTAGGAGTTCCTCCACTTCGATATATGTCAATATCGGAAGATCCACGCCACAAAGTACCATGGAGCAGGTGTGATCCAAAGCCCCAAAACCATTCAGGGCGGCACCCCGTGCAGGGCCTATGAAAGAGACACTACCATCTTCCTCCAGGAAGGGAATCTCATAAACTGCCTCACGAAGCAAGCGCATCCGTAGTGCACAAGTCTGGGAATGAGCCCTAATCGGGAACATCAACAGATCAGTATCGACCATTGGAGGGCGCTGCAATGAGAGACAGAGAGCCAGTGCATGTTCAAACGAGCACCAAAGGCATGGAAACACGGGTTGCACACAATCCAAAACCGGTCTGAATGACAGAGACCAGTCGCACTCCAAATGTCCCAGGAGTGTCGCTCCAAAATGCTGCATCATGCGTTCACGACACAGCTGCGCTGATGGGAGCAGCAGTACAGGATCTCGTCGTGACGGGACAGCCATTGCGAAAAAATAGCAACAACAGCAAGACTCCAGCCAATAAAGCCAAAGTAATCGGGAAACCCCCAAAAATGCTTCCGAAAATAGAATGTATAGCCGAAGGTATCAAACCGAATATGGAAGAGAAGGTATGAGCAAAACCAACACCAACGACTTTGAAAAAATGTGCAATACCAGCAGTGCTGGATGCATTGAATATACGTCCCACAAGTTCACCGAAGTGAGTCGGAAAGTTAGTATTCGAAAGGGACTGTATCTCCGCCGATGACCTTGCCACCTGAAGTGCGTAGGTCTCACTAGCAGATGTAAGGGCCACATGCTTTTGAAACAATAAAGCTTTTAGCCGATTCAACTTGTCGAAATCAATCTTGGAAGTAGCAATATGAGGCCAGATGTCCGCTACCTCCCTAATTTGAGTGGGGGGAAACAACACATTCCCGCAGCACGTAACGGCCTTGTTGACAACGACGATGTAAACTATTCCGGCACGCATGCCACAGCAGCGTTCGCTGTTAAGAACAATGTAACTGCCGTTAGAAAGCACCTGGAAAGTGTTTTTAATAACGGGGACTGGAACTCCCTTCAGATAACAAGCTAAGTTAGCAATCGAAGCGTTACACGCCCCGTGCAAGGACAGCTGTTTACAAACCATTGAATGGCTGACAGAAGCTTCGCATTCGCTGCCGCTAAGAAAAACCTCCTTCAAACCGTTAACACATCTGTACTGAAAGGGAAGGTCCCACACCTCGTGTATGTAACTGTCTCCCAATAGTTCATATCTACCCACCGGAATGTGCTTCAAACACGAAGTAATTTGCAAAGTAGAGATAGGCAAATTAATAACCCCATGGATCAACCATTCAGCTGACGGAATCTCAGCTACCGTGAAAGGCAGTTTCTCTAATTTTTCAATATTTAACATAACATATGTCGCTTCCTTTTTAGCCATCAGTTGTTGTTGACGAGTCAAATTAAAAGAGATAAAGATCTCCCTGGCACGAACGTGCTGCAATGGAACGCGACCCGCCTTCAAGGTCTGAAGAGTCCAACCCAGCTGCATGATGGACCGCGTCTGACTCTGCCCATGATATAAAGAAGACATGTCCGATTTAATAATGTCAATGGCAGAGGAAACAATGCTGTCAATCGTGTAAACACGTTGAGAAAGGGTATGCATGCCATTATCAACAACAGACAAAGTCTGCATCAGATTTTCTTGATCAATCTGCCTCAACCGGGCTGCAGCCTCTTGTTGTGAAAGCTTCCAAATCTCATTATAAACCTCGTATAAGAACCTTTTCTTCCGTGGTACTCTGGGACCTGACAAAAAATCTTGTAAATCAGTATTATTAGACAGTAACATGAGATGTGACTTAACTGCATCCAGCGTGGAGGACTTCAACCATTGCTGACAAAGCTTCCCCACACTGTATGTAGTTATAATATCAGCATGTTCTGGTGAAACGTAACGAGGGTCTGCCCTACTAGTCCTGAACCCCCCTGAAGAGGTGACAAAACGTTGATGACACATATTAGTGTCAACAGGCCATAATAACCACCCGCCTGGATGTAACGATGAAGTGTTAAGTGTACCATTCTGGACCCAATGTGTAAAGTCACTGAAAGTAGCATTCACATAGTGCTGCCAATTTTTTAATTTAGAAGGGACAGGTATACTAGGCAAAGTTAACTCCTTAATCGTCGCTAAGCCCAAACAGCTAGTCTGTTGTACTGTGTCATTAAGGAAAATCATCTGCACAGGGATAATACATGCTCTAAATAACGTGTCCCTGCCTCGCATTTGCCAATTTTTCGTACCCCAAACACTTTTCAAGTCAACAGTTTTCAACCAGTATTCATATCCCTCGACCGACAGTTTAGATACAAACAAATTAGAATACAGTAATTTAGTATCGGTCAATAACATTTGCTTATTAGAATACAGTGTAACTTTAAAATAGTAGGACCTAGCATTACGTGGATCATGCCCAGTAAAATATGCAAATTTGTCATAATACATTTTTGAACTCCCTTGTGGAGGAGTCGAGCAATGTTCCCATTGCACATAATTAAACATGGACTTAGGGCTACTAGCTTTATGAATAAAGTGGTGTCCAAATAGTTGTAACAAAACATGTCACCATGATTATCTCTAAACTGGTAAGCATCTTCATCGTCATAGACAGTATAATATTGCAAATCCGTTAGCATAGAATCTACTGTCTTCACATCCCAATCATCAGAAACAATGCCAGGTATAACAATATCATTAATTGATAATTTGAGGACATACGGTATTTGAATCAATTCAGTGGGACCATATATATCAAACATTACTTTATCCCACACAATTCCATCCGGAACCGGTATAGCAGAAATGTTCACTGTGGACAAGTCTCTTCGAACCATATGAGACGAAAAATGTGGTTTCAACACAGTCTCCACGTGCTCAATGACAGATCGATCAGGAAGAAAATGACCATGTATTATCAGAAAAAAAGTAACCACAAATCCCAACCATAATAAAATAGTCATCAGGGCCAAAAATAGCCGAAAATAGTTCCAAGGAAAAACAAAATATGTTCGTTTAAGCCACCCCAGCAGCCGTCGTGGACAGAAGACATTGAAGACGAGGAGCCGGACCCATCATTATCAGCGTCGTTGAAGCAGCCAGAAGCAGTTCTAGCAAAAGGTGCAACTGTGAACGAAGAAGCAGACGGAGGCTCTCGCCATGGCACGCTATAAACCACATGTTCAGAAACGTCAGTAGAACGTACAGCAATTTGATCACAAGATTCCATATTAATCGCCGTCGGTGGAACAATCGCAAGATCATTATCCACCCTCCCCAAGCTCGGAGAGGAAACAGTGTTGGTGATAATCACCTGCAGCGGGACCTCGTCCCCAGTAGTGAGAGGGATTCCGGAACTACTGGGTGTCCCTCTTGGTCTGCTGTGCAGAATCGGCCACATGTTGTAACTTGACATTATCAATGGAAACAAAGCGATTCCCTTTGGCCCCTCGCAGAGGTGGTAAAATCACAGTTCTCGTGCCGCTCACCCCCAACACAGGGACAGGTTCTCGATAAGAAGGACCAAATTCTTTTTTAACTGCGACCTTTTCACGCACCAGATCCCCAATCCTGGGTATCCAACCAGTAGGTGTTACTGGCTCATCCTTAATTCCTGAGGAGGCAGCACTGGCAGAAGAGTTAACTTCACGGAATTGTTGTAAATCCTGCAAAACAGTGACACGATCATTTATGTCAAAGGGCGTATCCGCCGCCTCCACACCAGGACCATCTAGATCAGGAACATACATTCGTGTTCCAAACAGGCACTCATATGAAGTACGACCCCCCAGTGACCTTCTAGGCAAGTTATTAAGTGCTCTCTGTACTCCATATAGGTGGGCTAGCCAACCACGACCCGTACCTATAACTCTGGCCGTTAAGGACTGCTTTAAATCAAAATTTAAACGCTCCACGACAGAATTTCCCTCGGGATGAAATGGAGACGAGAATTGGAGCTGGACCCCCAACGAAGCCATGGTGTCCCTGAATGCCTTAGAGGCAAAAGCAGGGCCCTGGTCCGAATGAAAAGCCGCAACTGCAAATATATCGACAAAGATGCGCAAATCTTTAATAACAGTTCGAGCGTCAGCCGAGCGTTGTGGCCATACCCATATAAATCTGGAGCACGAATCTACAGCAACCAATATATATTTGTATGCACTATCTGGTGTCAGCGGACCATAATGATCCAAGTACACACACTGTAATGGCTTATTTGAAATCAGAAGGGGCGTCTGCTGCGGGCGTCTAGCCGACGATGCCTTAATTTGTTGACAAATGTCACAACAAAGGACATACTGCTTCGTCTCTTTATAGAGACCAGGCCACCAGTAACGAGCCTGTAAAAGTGAAATTGTGGCAGCCACCCCAGCATGTGCAGAAGCCACCCCCTCATGTGCTGCAGAAATCAATCGAGGTCTCTCAATTTTATTGGGAATTTCACGTACACCAATGCCTGGAATTGTAACAGTAGCATTTAGCGCACCATTCAAGCAGTAACTATATTTTGAAGGAAATCCTTTAGGAATGGGCGTGCCATCAGCAGTAGCTTTTATGGCAGGCGATATTTCAGTGTCTGGTTTTGAACTCGAACGAGTCACTACGGCCACAGTGGCGACAGCCACTGCCGATTTCGCGGCTTCATCAGCCAGAGTATTCCCAGCAACGTGTATTCCAACGCGCTGGTGTCCAAGTGTATGCACAACATGGACTTTAGGAAGCATTTCCTTCAGATCCGCAACCTTACCCCACAACATTTTATGCTTAATGGTGTTGCCTTTAGAATCTCTGAAGCCATTCATCTTCCAATAGTGTAAATATTCGTTGAAAGACTGCACACAGTAGTAGGAGTCACAGACCAGCAAGGTTAAAAGTGCTGGATCCGCATGCTCCAACGCTAACAATAGAGTTTGAGCTCAGCCAGCTGTGCCGTGCAATCTCCCAAGGTTTTAGTATAAGTATGTCGGGGGCAGAACACTTCCCCCTCCATAGTGCCGCTCACCACCGCACATGCAGCAGAATACTGTTGTTTAGTCCCAACCGCCGGTTGCGCAGAGCCATCGGTATACATGACCACTTCATATTGGTCAATAGGCAATGTACCAGCAGGAACAGGGAATTCTATTTCGTATTGAAGAAATTCTTGAGTCTGCAGTTTAGGGTCAAATACATAATCTACATCAGTGGCTGTCAAAGACGTAGCCCATTGTATCCATCACGGGTGTAGAGCCTTCGAATTAGGAACACTCGCTTTTGTAACAGCCTCTAAGGCCGGAACCGGGGAAACGACAACAATGCGTTGACCCTGGGCCAGCGGTCTTTCTTTAATAACAGCCATCTGTACTGCAGTGAGAATTTTCTCAGTTTGTGCAAAACGTTGCTCTGCAGCAGAATACAAGTGAGATTTGTATGCAATCGGGACAGTCTCCCCTTCATTAAAGGTGACATAAGTAAACCCAACAGCCCCAGGTATTACCCTGATCACTAAATGTGTCTTATTGTCCCGAATGTGTAAGTGTTTAACTGCTAAGAGATCACTCTGCAATTCTCGCAGTATGTGTGTATGTTCAATCGTCCAAAGTTTACTCGAAAAATTTGGGCGAATCAACTCGTATAAGGGTTTTATACGCGTTGCATAATCAGGAATGTAAGTTCTGCCAAAATTCAGAAACCCCAACAATGACTGGAGCTTCCGAACCGTATTAGGAGGCTGCAATAAAGCACATTTCTCCAAAAAATGTGGCGCTAAGCTCTTGCCCTCACTCGACAACTCATATCCCAGGAAAATGACGCTGAGGAAGGCAATCTTTGATTTCTTAAAATTAAACTTATAGCCAATATCAGCAAACCCCACAACAATGCGCGATACACGCCTTAGATGTTGCAGAATCTCATCATCTGTCAGATATATGTCATCTACATATGATAATGCTTCAGGGTCGAGCTCATGCAGCATTTCAGTTACACAAGCCGAAAACAGTCCTGGGCTATTCTTATACCCCTGAGGCAAACGACAAAACTTTTTCTGAGAGCCAAACACACTGAAACAGGTATAGTCCCGACTCTCGGGCGCTATATTCTGGCAGAAAAATCCATTCGAGATATCTAATGTTGTCTTATATTTTTTACGCACTATATTATTCATAAGCGCTGCGCTGTGTGAATTCTGTATTGCATATGTGCGTGTATGACTATTTAAATGTCGGTAATCCACCACTATCCTATATGAATGGTCCGGTTTAGCAACCGGAAACAAGGGATTATTCATCGGCGAGACACAGGGCTCAATTACACCCTGATACTCCAATTCTATAAGAATTTTTCTAACCGATGCCCTAGCTTCAAATTTGATAGGATATTGCGGTTGTGGCTGAGGTTCGCCCTTTATCGGAATTACATGATAAGGTGATTGTCTGTCCCACCCCACGTTATTTCTATACAAGGCGGGAGCCTGTGCTAGAGCCCATGATTTACTATAGGACTCCGCGAGTTCTCGTGGAACAAGTGGTGAGAAGGAAGGTGTAATAACCTCCTCCCCAACTGGACAGTCGCGAACAAAGTCAGGTGGCCAATCTTGTTCGGCCAACAGAACATCATATGATTTTACCACATGGTCCCAAAAAATGGCGTTTATAATACGGTCAATGTCCCCTTCCAATCGCAGAGTTACTTCATATACTCTATCAGGATCAGAGACTCGCATATCCGCCGTTTCGACTTGTATGAAGTCATCAGTTGCTTTCACCTCCAGATGCTCTAGAAGACTCCGGCGAACTATTGTGACCTCTGCCGCGCTGTCTAACAGTGCTAACGCCCATGTCTTGTTCGTCAAGAGAACTCTCTTCTTGAGCGGCATGTCTAACTGAGACAGCTGCCACTTTCTTCTTTTTAAATTGCTGTTTCTGTTGCAGCGGTTTCTCTTCTTGTTTAATAGAAACCTCCGCTGAGCATTGTGAATCCTGTCTCGGTTTCACGTACTCCGTCCTCCGCTCTGACCGCCCACCTCTCTCACTTCTCTTTTCCGAGGAGTCCTGAAAGGAACGAGATTGGCGTGTATCAGTATATTGATATCTATCAGGCGTCTTCAAAGTATCCCTATTCCTGAGATTATACTTATTCTGTGGGGTCTCCGGTTGCGGAGACTGCCCATCATCCTTCTTAGGTGTTTGCTGTTTCTTTTCCCAGCGCTTTTTCGAACCCTCAGGTTGTTGCTGTTTAGCATTATCTTTATTATTTTTACCCTGTAACTGGGGTTTTTGTGGTCTAGCCCCTAGGCTATCACGACCAATACTAGAATATGTTTCCGCTATTATTCTCGGAAGCTCCCGCTCCTGTTGAAGCAGTAGAACATCCCGAAGACGCATACGCACTGCTAGTGCTACTGCTTCTCCTTTGAGATTACTCAAAATAATAGAAGAAACTGTGGCAAAATTGCCCAGCAACTGCATGCCCAAATCCAAGGCAGGGGCAGCCCCATATTCATCCTGAATCTGTTTAAGTACGTCCGGTAAATTAGCTAATGTCGGTGTACCATGTGCCGTAGTATAAAGCGCGGCAAACACATCGTCAAAATTCTATGTTTATCCTGAGGTCCCGTATGGGGAAATACTGCTTCCAGCGTATTAATTTTTTGCGCCAGCCAAAACGGAGTCTCCTCTCGTTTAGCCGGTACTTTACCCATTACTGAGTGTACAGTGGCTGGATTAAGACCCGGAACCACTGCCTGTTGGTGCGCTGGAGCAGCACGCGCTGCATTCGTGTTTAATGTCAGCGTCACAAACTGAACTAACCGTCTATATGTAGCCGTTAATTCTGTATATAAACGACGAACTTCAACCACTGCCAATTGAGCAACCGCAGGATGTGGTGTATATGTAGCCAATAAAGGCCAGGTAGGACCATCATTACTCAGTGGACCTAACCTTACTTGTGCTATTGTGTGTGGGAGGGCGCCATCAAGCCAATTATGGTGTTCTTGATAAGATAGAGGTATTTCTAAATAAGCGTAAGCCCTGTTTTGTCCAGGGACATTCGCAACTGTGTATTCGTGAAAAGTATTTGTCCCCCCATCCACTGCTGGAAAAGCGACCCAAGAATAAAAAAGTTCCGTTCTATAGGCTGCATGGGCGTCCACCACAAAAGTGACTTGACCCCCCTGGACTGTCAGTCCATGTGTCAATAGATGTCCCGTGAGCGGATGTCGCATATTAATTGCTATGTTCACTACATTAGGATTCGCCATTTTATTAAAAAACAGCCGCAGGTCAGAGAAGGCACACCAATATCAGGGTTTTTTCCTTTCAAAGTTCAAGCTTGAACAACCAACCACTAAGCAATAGGAAGCACCTATGCCGTGGCGGCGGAAACCCTCAGCCCCACGGACGTCTCCGTATACGGAACCGAGGAGTCAAAATATATATGAGACCAAGAGAGTCAGTCGGACCTAATCATTAGAGCCAGACCAAACGTTGGCGGCGCCATGTCGCGTGGGCTCTCATTATTCTAAATGAGACTACTGGATTTCTAGGTAGCAGGATCGATAACGGTGTGGGGGACTGAGTCTGACCCACGTGTAAAGAACTCTGTCACCCTAAATCCGGTTTTTGCTCCGGCTAACTAGCAGTGCCTCATTTCTCCCATGTGGAAGGAATGATTTGGCAGCCGAGCGCATGACATCTTTGAAACTTCTCAGGGAAGTCGTGGTTACTCAGATCCAAACCAACTCTCTTATTTCCAATATGATCTCATATAAAAATGACAAAGACAGTATAAGTTTTATATAATGTTTTAATAAAACGACTGTATTTTAGATATTAAGACGTGAGCCGCAATAACCAGAACGATACAACACAGTAGGATTGTAATAGTTACCAGGAGAGTAAAACATAAAAACAAAGCTATCATATTGTCAAACAGTTTCTACTCTCCCTCTGCTTGTTCTATCTAGAGCACAGCATGTTAAGCTTCTAGCTTGCCTATTAGAATCACTATGGGGATATCAGCCCTCATACCTGAGCAAAGACCTGTGATCTTGGTTCAGCATCTGCAACAAGGCAGTCAGCGTCAAGTTGTGGTTCCCTGGTCGGAATCTCCCTCTTGCGTGTACTGGGACAAGGAAGTGATTTTATAACTAACATGTCAGCGTGATCACAAAATGTCCCTACACAGGAATGCCGAGTCTAAACTCTTACCACGTCTATCGGCAATGTACCAGACTGTATCCTTGACTGAAGCACAGAGTAAATATGTTATGGAGAACTCCAGTGCTGAAGTAGGCAAAACAGTGTGATATGAATAAAAAACAACACCGTAGAACTGGCTATTTGAAAAATAACAGTACGAAGCCTAATAAAAAGCATGTAGAGCAAAGTGCACAGAGGCTCTAAGCTATTAGCAAATGAATAAAATATATTCATGGCAAAATGCACAAAGGCCTAAAGCCTGAAGCTAAAGCGCAATGAATACGTAAAACTAACCACACTACATGTAAACTACACAGGTACATGTCCTGCCTTTCACCCACGCAGCACCCTGCCCTAGGGGTTACCTAGGTCACCCATTAGAGGTGACTTATATGTAGAGAAAGGAGAGGTTTAGGCTTGGCAAGTACTTTTAAATGCCAAGTCGAGGTGACAGTGAAACTGCACACACAGGCCTTGCAATGGCAGGCCTGAGACAAGGTAAAGGGGCTACTTAAGTGGGTGGCACAACCAGTGCTGCAGGCCCACTAGTAGCATTTAATCTACAGGCCCTAGGCACATATAGTGCACATTACTAGGGACTTATAAGTAAATTAAATAGTCCTATTGGGTATGATCCAAAGTTACCATGTTTAAAGGGATAGAGCATATGCACTTTAGCACTGGTTAGCAGTGGTAAAGTGCGCAGAGTCTAAAAGCCAGCAAAAACAGGTCCAAAAAGTGGAGGGAGGGAGGCAAAAAGTTAGGGGTGACCACCCTAAGGCATGTCAGGTCTAACATGTGTCCCCCCCAGCTGAAAGTGGGGAGAGCTACCCAACCTCCTGGGAGCTCTCATCGCTAAGGCAGAAGTATCTGGAGAGACCATCAGCATTGGCGTGGTCAACCCCTGGGCAATGCTCCACCGTAAAGTCCATCCCCTGTAGGGAAATGGACCACCTTAAGAGTTTTGGATTCTCACCCCTCATCTGCATGAGCCATCTGAGGGGCCTGTGGTCTGTCTGATCCCGGAAGTGAGTCCCAAACAGGTAGGGTCTTAGCTTCTTCAGTGCCCAGACCACAGCAAATGCTTCTCTCTCAATAGCACTCCACCTCTGTTCCCGTGGTAATAGCCTTCTGCTAATAAAGACTACTGGTTGGTCTGAGCCCTCCTCATTTAGCTGTGCTAGAACAGCCCCTATGCCATGCTCTGAAGCGTCTGTCTGCACAGTAAGGAGCATATTTATACTCCGTTTGCGCCGAATTTGCGTCGTTTTTTTCGACGCAAATTCGACGCAAAACTATCTCCATATTTATACTTTGGCGTTAGACGCGTCTAGCACCAAAGTTCATGGAGTTAGCGTCTTTTTTTTGCGTGAACACCTTCCTTGCGTTAATGATATGCAAGGTAGGCGTTCCCGTCTAAAAAATTGACTCCAATGCTATTGCGTCGGATTTATACTCCCGGGCAAAAATGACGCCCGGGAGTGGGCGGGACTAAAAAACCCGCATTTGCGCCGGATTTTAGCGCCTGGGTCAGGGCAGGCGTTAAGGGACCTGTGGGCTCAGAATGAGCCCAGAGGTGCCCTCCCAATCCCCAGGGACACCCCCTGCCACCCTTGCCCACCCCAGGAGGACACCCAAGGATGGAGGGACCCACCCCAGGGAAGAAAAGGTAAGTTGTGGTAAGTATTTTTTTTTTTGGGCATAGGGAGGCCTGATTTGTGCCCCCCTATATGCCACTATGCCCAATGACCATGCCCAGGGGACAGAAGTCCCCTGGGCATGGCCATTGGGCAAGGGGGCATGACTCCTGTCTTTGCTAAGACAGGAGTCATGTTAATGGCACCTGGGCGCCAAAAAAAAAATGGCGCAAATCGGGTTAAGACGTTTTTTTTGCCTCAGCCTGACTTGCCCCATTTTTGGACGCCCACACGCCATTTTTCCCTACACCGGCGCTGCCTGGTGTACGTGTTTTTTTTCACGCACACCAGGCAGCGCCGGTCGGCTAACGCCGGCTAACGCCATTCAATAAATACGTCGCTCGCATGGCCCTTCAGAATGGCGTTAGCCGGCGCTAATTTTTTTGGCGCTAAACTGCGTTAGCGCAGTTTTGCGTCAAAAAGTATAAATATGGGCCTAAATTCCTGAGAGTAGTCAGGGGCCTTGAGCACGGGGGCCGTGCACATGGCTTCCTTCAGAGAATCAAAGGATTTCTGACAAGCCTCTGACAAATTCACCAACCTAGGTTATTTCTTGGAAGTGAGTTCTGTCAAGGGTGACACAATGGTACCATAGCCCTTGACGAATCTGCGGTAGTATCCGGTGAGGCCTAAAAAGGCTCTCACCTCAGTCTGTGTTCTAGGTGGTTGCCGGGCCTTGATAGTTTCAATCTTGGCCTGGAGTGGCTGCACCTTGCCACCACCTACTAGGTGTCCCAAGTACACCATGGAACCCTGCCCAATCTGGCACTTACTGGCCTTGATGGTCAGGCCTGCCTGTCGCAGAGCCTGAAGCACCTCCTTGAGGTGGAGCAGGTGTTCCTCCCAGCTGGAACTATAGACAGCTATGTCATCCAGGTAGGCTGCACAGTAGGCATCCTTGTCAGCCAGGGCCCTGTTAACCAACCGTTGGAAGGTAGCGGGGGCATTTTCAACTCAAATGGCATCACCCAGAACTGGTAATGGCCATCAGGTGTGGAAAATGCTGATCTCTCTTTAGCCCCCTCAGTCAGGGCGATCTGCCAGTACCCTGAAGGAAGATCAAATGTAATCAGGAACTTGACAGCGCCTAGTCTGTCAACGAGCTCATCAGCTCAGGAGATGGGGTGAGCATCAGTCCGTGTTACTGAGTTGAGACCAAGGTAGTCACCTGAGTTCTGGCTTTGCACCTGGGGCAGTAGCCTTAGGAACCAACACCACAGGGCTGGCCCAGGAACTGCTGAATTTCTCAATAACCCCTAAAGTCAACATCTTGGAGACCTCCTCCTTGATGCTGGCCTTCACCTTATCCGATAACCTGTAAATTTTGTTCTTCACAGGGGGACTGTCACCGGTGTCAATGTCATGGACAGAGGTGGGTCAGTCCAGGGGTAAGGGAGAACAGGGGGGAGAACTGCTCTAACAGCTCATAGCAGTCTCCTCCCTGGTTTAGAGTCAGGGAGTCAGAGAGAATGACACCCTCCACTGACCCATCACCTTCTTTGGCAGAGAGGAGGTCGGGGAGAGGTTCACTCTCCTCTTCCATGCCCTCATCTGTGACCAGGAGCATACTGACTTCAGACCTCTCAAAGTGAGGTTTGAGCTGGTTGTGATGGAGGACCCTTAGGGGGTGCCTAGGGGTCTTGAGGTCCACTAGGTAAGTGGCCTCTCCTTTACGCTCCTTGATCTCAAAGGGGCCAGTCCAGCAGTCCTGAAGAGCCCTGGGCTCTACTGGCTCCATTACCCAAACCTTGTCTCCAGGTGAGAACTCAACCAGGGTGGTCTTCCAGTCGTACCACTCCTTCATCACCTCTTGACTGGCCTCGAGGTTACTCTTGGCCTGCTTCCAGAAGCGTTGGGTTTGGTTGCGGAGGGCCAGCATGTAGCTGACCACATCCTGGGGAGGTGTCTTGGGAGCTTTCTCCCAGCCCTCTTTGACAATGCTTAGAGGTCCCCTGACAGGGTGACCATGGAGAAGCTCAAAGGGGCTGAACCCCACCCCTTTCTGTGGCACCTCTCTGTAAGCAAACAACAGGCATGGTAAGAGGAAGTCCCACTTACGCCTCATGGCTTCAGTCAGGCCACTAATCATGCCCTTCAGGGTCTTGTTGAATCTCTCAACAAGCCCATTGGATTGAGGATGATAAGGGGTGGTAAACCGGCAGGTCACCCCACACTTATCGCACATGGACTTCATGTATGCAGACATGAAGTTTGTGCCCCTGTCAGACACAACCTCCTTAGGGAATCCCACACGGGTAAATATTCCCAACAGGGCTCTTGTCACCACCGGTGCAGTCACTGTTCTCAGAGGGAATGCCTCTGGATAGCGGGTAGCATGGTCCACCAAAACCAGGATAAACCTGTTGCCCAAGGCAGTTTTGGGGTCCAAGGGACCAACAATGTCGATGCCCACCCTTTCAAAGGGAGTGCAAATGACAGGGAGTGGGAGCAGGGGAGCCTTAAGCTGTTTCCCTGTCTTCCCACTAGCCTGGCAGGTGGGGCAAGCTCTGCAGAAGTTATCTGAGGCTATCCTCATTCTGGGCCAATGGAAGTGGGTGACAAGCCTGTTAAAGGTCTTGTCTTGGCCCAGGTGTCCTGCCAGGGGGATGTTGTGAGCCAGACCCAGTAGGAAGGTCCAGTAACACTGGGGGGCCACCAGCACATGGGACCTGGAACCTTAGGCTCACTGTAAACGAGATCATTCTCCCAGTAAATATGGTGAGTGCCAGAGGCGTTACCTGCTGCTTGGGCTGTGGCCTGTTGCCTCAGACCCTCAAGGGTGGGGCATTCCTTCTGTGCCTTGCATAATTCTGCCCTTGTTGGCCCACCCAGCAAGTTCAGGTAGGTTACCCAGGTCAGCTATGTCTTCCCCAGTTGGCTCAGGGGCCTCCTCCTCCTCAGGGGCCCCGTCCACCACCGTGGGAACATTTGAGGCGGGTTTCCCGTGCCTCTTGCCCTTCCTCTTTGCAGCTGTCTGGGCCATTGTTCCAGGCTCCAGACGCCCTTGACTCCCTTCCCCGGGCAGCATGGACCGTGTGGTCATGCAGACCCACTCAGGCAAACCTAACATCTCCAGGTGGGATCTGAGCTCTACCTCTTTCCAAGCAGTATGCTCAAGATCATTGCCTAACAGACAATCTACAGGCATGGCAGGACTCACAGCTACTTTCAGAGTACCAGAGACCCCCCCACTCAAAGGGATCCAGAGCCACCGGTAGGTGACTCTCACGATTGTCAGCGACCATGACCTGGTGGAATGTATTAGGGACTATCTGCTCTGTTGACACCAGCTGACTCTTGACAGTAGTCATACTGGCTGCTGTGTCAAGCAGAGCCTCCACCTTTTGCCCACACAGATGACAAATTGGAAACTTCAGAGGGGGATCTGTCCCTATCTGTCTGGAAGCTGGTAACTTGGCCTCTAGGAATAAAGGATTTCCTACTGTGATGGGACCATCCATTACTACCAACATTACTAGGTGTCTTGCTAGGGGGCAGACCCTTGACAGAACCCTCCCCAACTTCCTCAGGGGATTCCTCTGAATCAGACTGGAAAGCTTCTATTAACCTCTCATTTGATGGGCCAGCTTGGGACTCATAATTTACAATAAGCATGTTGAACAGAAACTCTTTTGTAGGGTTCTTTCCTATAACTACACCTCTATCTAAGCAGAGACTCCTTAAGCTCTTGTAATTCAAATTGTCATAAGTTGCATTGACAGTTTTAAGAGCTGAAGCTACCACAGACATGATAGCAAAAGGTTTAGAGATAGTGAGAAGGAAGAAAAAGTTTCAGAACTTTTTAAAGAACAGAGAAAAAACTGTTTCTAACTTTTAGAAAACTTTTAGAAGTTTTAAGAAACTTTTCAGAACTTTTTAAAAAGTTTTAGAGGAGAAAAGCAAACTTTTTTGGTTAAGTGTATTTACACTGAACTGTTTGGTATATGATTCTCTTATGAAAAGTACAAAATGACAAAGTGGTAAGTAGTTACAAGTACTTATCCCACCGCTGCACAACCAATGTAGGAGGCTGGCCTGGCTTGTAGTGGGTACCAGAGGTACTTACACCTTGTGCCAGGTCCAGTTATCCCTTATTAGTGTAGAAGAGGTGTTTCTAGCAGCTTAGACTGATAGAAGGTAGCTATGGTAAAGCAGCTTAGGCTGAACTAGGAGACATGTAAAGCTCCTACTATATCACTTATATCATATGCACAATATCATAAGAAAACACAATACACAGAGTTAGTAAAGATAAAGGTACTTTATTTTTATGACAATATGCCAAAAGTATCTCAGTGAGTATCCTCAGTAAGAAGATAAGTTATATACACAAGTTTTATGTACACCAACCAAAGTTAGGTAAGTAATAGCAAGAAAAGTAATGCAAACAGTGTAGAATTACAATAGATTGCAATAGGAGCACATAGGTATTTGGGCAACATAAACCATGTACTCCAAAAGTGGAATGCGAACCACGAATGGACCCCAGACCTATGTGAGCTTGTAGAGGGTTGCTGGGACTGTAAGAAAACAGTGAGGGTTAGAAAAATACCCCACTCCAAGACCCTGAAAAGTAGGAGTAAAGTACACCTACTACCCCCAGAGAGCACAGAAGTCGTGATAAGGGGATTCTGCAGGAAGAACAAACACCAGCAGTGCACTGACAACGGATTTCCAGACCTGAGTACCTGTAAGACAAGGGGACCAAGTCCAATAGTCGCAACAGTGTCCGGGGGGGGCAGGAGCCCAGGAAACCCCAGCTGAAGGTGCAAGGAAGCTGCCACCGGTTGGAAGAAGCTTGGAGTTCTGCAAGAAAGAAAAGGACTAGAGACTTCTCCTTTGGAATAATGATGTCCCACGTTGCGATGAAGCTAGCAGAGGTGTTCCCATGGAGAAAGACCACAAACAAGCCTTGCTAGCTGCAAGGGTCGCAGTAGAGGTTTTTGGGTGCTGCTGAGGACCAGGAGGGACCAGGATATCACCTTTTGGAAGAGGAGACAGAGGGGGCGCTCAGCAACTCAGAGAGCCCTCGCAGAAACAGGCAGCACCTGCAGAAGTACCCCAGCAAGCACTTAGAAGAAAAGTGAACTGGAGTGCATGCAAAGTCACAAAAGGGAGTCCCACGACGCCGGAGGACAACTCAGAAGGTTGTGCACTGCAGGACAGAGTGCTGGGGACCCAGGCTTGGGTGTGCACAAAGAAAATCCTGGAAGAGTGCACAGGAGCCGGAGCAGCTGCAAATCATGCTGTACACAGCTTTGCAGTCTAGCATGGGGAGGCAAGGACTTACCTCCACCAAACTTGGAATGAAGAGTCACTGGACTGTGGGAGTCACTTGGACAGAGTTGCTGTGTTCCAGGGACCACGCTCATCAGGATGAGAGAGGACCCAGAGGACCAGTGTTGCAGTCTTTTAGTGTCTGCATTAGCAGGGGGAAGATTCCGTCGACCCACAGGAGATTTCTTTGGAGCTTCTGGTGCAAGGTGAAGGCAGGCTACCCCCAGAGCATGCACCACCTGGAAACAGTCGAGAAAGCCGGCAGGACTAGGAGCTACAATGTTGATGGCAGTCGTCTTGCTACTTTGTTGTGGTTTTGGAGGCATCCTGGAGCAGTCAGCGGTCGATCCTTTGGTAGAAGGTGAAGAGGGAGATGCAGAGGAACTCTGGTGAGCTCTTGCATTCGTTATCTGAAGAATTCCCCAAAGCAGAGACCCTCAATAGCCAGAAAAGGATGTTTGGCTACCAGGTTAGGAGGATTGGCTACCAAGAGAGGTAAGAGCCTATCAGAAGGAGCCTCTGACATCACCTGCTGGCACTGGCCACTCAGAGCAGTCCAGTGTGCCCCGAACACCTCTGTTTCCAAGATGGCAGAGGTCTGGGACACACTGGAGGAGCTCTGGGCACCTCCTCTGGGAGGTACTGGTCAGGGGAGTGGTCACTCCCCTTTCCTTTGTCCAGTTTCACACCAGAGCAGGGCTGGGGATCCCTGAACCAGTGTAGACTGGCTTATGCAGAGATGGGCACCATCTGGGCCCATCAAAGCATTTCCAGAGGCTGGGGGAGGCTACTCCTCCTCAGCCCTTCACACCTATTTCCAAAGGGAGAGGGTGTAATACCCTCTCTCAGAGGAAATCCTTTGTTCTACCTTCCTGGGCCAGGGCTGCCTGGATCCCAGGAGGAAAGAAACCTGTCTGAGGGATTGGCAGCAGCAGCAGCTGCAGTGAGACCCCAGAAAGGCAGTTTGGCAGTACCAGGGTTCTGTGCTAGAGACCCGGGGGATCATGTAATTGCATGATCTTAGACATGTTACATGGCCATGTTCGGAGTTACCATTGTGACGCTATACATAGGTACTGACCTATGTATAGTGCACGCATGTAATGGTGTCCCCGCACTCACAAAGTCCAGGGAATTTGCCCTGAACGATGTGGAGGCACCTTGGCTAGTGCCAGGATGCCCACACACTAAGTAACTTTGCACCCAACCTTCACCAGGTGAAGGTTAGACATATAGGTGACTTATAAGTTACTTATGTGCAGTGGTAAATGGCTGTGAAATAACGTGGACGTTATTTCACGCAGGCTGCAGTGGCAGGCCTGTGTAAGAATTGTCAGAGCTCCCTATGGGTGGCAAAAGAAATGCTGCAGCCCATAGGGCTCTCCTGGAACCCCAATATCCTGGGTACCTTAGTACTATGTACAAGGGAATAGCAGAGCCTCAGTGAGACAGTTAGGCATCACACAGAGAACACATACAGGGCACATACTTATGAGCACTGGGGCCCTGCCTGGCAGGGTCCCAGTGACACACAGACTAAAACAACATATATAAAGTGAAATATGGGGGTAACATGCCAGGCAAGATGGCACTTTCCTACACAGCCCAACTGTCAAACTGACCCAGACAGGGAATCCACAAACAGGCAGAGTCACAGAAATGGTATCAGCAAGAAAATGTTCGCTTTCTAAAAGTGGCATTTTCAAACACACAATCTTAAAATCAACTTTACTAAAAGATGTATTTTTAAATTGTGAGCTCAGAGACCCCAAACTCCACATGTACATCCGCTCCCAAAGGGAATCTACACTTTAATCAGATTTAAAGGTAGCCACCATGTTAACCTATGAGAGGGACAGGCCTTGCAACAGTGAAAAATGGATTTAGCAATATTTCACTGTCAGGACATATAAAACTCATTGCTATATGTCCTACCTTAACCTTACACTGCACCCTGCCCTTGGGGCTACCTAGGGCCTACCTTAGGGGTGCCTTACATGTAAGAAAAGGGAATGTTTAGGCCTGGCAAGTGGGTCCACTTGTAAAGTCAAATTTACAGTTAAAACTGCACACCCAGACACTGCAGTGGCAGGTCTGAGACATGATTACAGAGCTACTTATGTGGGTGGCACAACCAGTACTGCATGCCCACTAGTAACATTTGATTCACAGGCCTTGGCACCTCTAGTGCACCTTACTTTGAACTTACTAGTAAATCAAAAATGCCAATGATGGATAAACCAATCAACCATACAATTTACAGAGAGAGCATATGCACTTTAGCACTGGTTAGCAGTGGTAAAGTGCTCAGAGTTCAAAAGCCAACAGCAACAGGTCAGAAGAAATGGGAGGCAGGAGGCAAAAAGATTGGGGATCTCCCTGCATAAGCAAAAATGCTGAAAGGAGATGCTGGCAGCCTAAAGAAATGGGAATCCACGCATAGAGCACTGTGCGTGGAAAAGATCGATGCGACTCCGATCTGGGGCTGAACAAACGATGCGCCACCGGCTCTGCGGCTGAAAATCGGCGCTCGCTGGAAACGCAACTTAAGAATTGATGCACGGAGCAGGAGAAATGACGCGCAGCATTGCTGACGGAGGCTGGGAGACCGCAACCCGCGCTGCGTGGTTTTCAGATCATCGTGCAGCAGGATTTCTGACGCAAGTACCGCTAGGTGTGTAAAAACAAGGTAAGGCCTGCCCGGACCCGAGAGTGCTGACCGGATCGACGCATCGCTCTCCTGCGGAGAGAAGGAACGACGAGCCCAACCCGGTGAAAGGAAAAATGACGCAAGGTCCAGCTCATTAGTGGAATAAATGCATCGCAAGCCCTTTATGACGCACACTCACCCGTGCGGGGTTATTTTTGGCACACCCAAGGTACCCTTTCATGCTAACAGTGTTAGTGTGTGTTTGAAACTACTTAAAGACTCTTTTTGATTTTTAATTGATAGCTGGACTTGTGTATTGTGAATTTTTGTCGTTTTGGTCTTGTTTTGTTTAGATAAATATTTCCTATTTTTCTAAACCTATGTTGTGTCATTTTGTAGTGTTTTCATTGAGTTACTGTGTGTGTTGGTACAAATACTATACACCTAGCACTCTGAAGTTAAGCCTACTGCTCTGCCAAGCTACCAAGGGGGTAAGCAGGGGTTAGCAGAGGGTGATTCTCTTTTACCCTGACTAGAGTGAGGGTCCTTGCTTGAACAGGGGCATAACCCAACTGTCAACCAAGGACCCCATTTCTAACACCTTGCTTTGCAGGCAGAGTGGTTCACAGTTTTAGATCTGTCACAAGATTTATTTTCCATGCCACTTCATGAGGATAGTCAGTTTCTTTTTAGTTTCAAATTCCTAGACAGAGTCTACAGCTGGTGCAGGCTTACACAAGGGTACACAGAGTCACCTTCACTGTTTAATCAGATCTTGAAAATGAACCTGGAGTCATTGGAATTACCATGCCAATCAACTCTAGTGCAGTACATTGATGATTTATTGATCGCATCCAGAACAAGAGACGAGTGTGAACATGACTTGATTGCCCTGTTGAATCATTTAGGAGAGTTTGGACATAAAGTTTCCCCTGTGAAATTGCAGTATTGTCAAAAATCTGTAAAATACCTGGGACACCAAATTGAGAAGGGATTGAGGAGAATCTCTATGGAGAGAATTACTATGATTCTGCAGAGAAGTCCCCCAACTTCACAGAGAGATGTCACGATGTTTCGGGGAATGGTGGGGTACTCTAGGCAGTGGATTCCAAATTTTGCTGAAATTGCTGAACCTTGGCAGCATTTGGCACATAAGTAAGTTACAGATCCCATTACCCTAGATGAAGACCAGATGAAAGCATTCACTGAATTGAGGGAGAGTTTGTGCAGAGCTCCAGCGTTGGGAATGCCTGGTTACACAAAGCCTTTCACATTGTTTCGTCATGAACTTGATGCTTGTTCTTTGTCTGTTTTGACACAGGTCCATGGAGGTGCTTATCGCCCAATAGCTTATTTTTCAGCTACCTTGGACCCGGTTGCAGCAGCTTTACCACGTTGCCTGTGCGCAGTAGCCGCAGTTGGTCAAAGTCTTTCGCAATGCGAGGGGGTAGTCAGGGGATACCCTTTGACGGTAATGGTACCACACTGACAAGGATGAAAACGCAATGCTTGACAGGTGCAAGACTGACAAGGTATGAGACGAGCATACTGGGTGCTCCAAATGTAACCTTGAAAAGATGTACAGTATTGAATCCAGCGACCTTGCTTCCAAGCGACACAGTTGGAATTGAAAAAGAGGAAGATATTGAACATGATTGTCTTGAGATGACTGAGTTGTGTACAAAACTGAGGCCTGATATTAGAGACACGCGTTTAGAAAAAAATGACCAAATTGTATTTGTTGATGGTTCGTGTCTCAGAGACAGGACAGACATACAGAGAGCAGGATATGCTCTGTGCACAATTACAGGCACATTAGAAGCTTTATGACTTCCAGGTGTATACTCTGCACAAGTGACAGAATTATTAGCTCTTGCTACAGTTTACTAGGTTTCTGCAAGATTAAGAGTCACAATCTATACTGATAGTCAATACGGATTTGGAATTGTTCATGATTTTGGCCAATTGTGGGCGCAACAAGGTTTTATGACCTCCACTGGAACTCCAGTGAGAAATGGTGACCGAATCAAAGAGTTGTTGTACGCAATACAGTTACTTGAAGTAATTGCTGTAGTAAAATACAGCACACACCAAAAGACACAAGATTACATCTCATTGGGAAATGGATAAGCAGCTCAAATCGCAATATTTGGCGCATTATATCGTTTAAAGACAAGTGGGAACTAATGCCTGAAGAAGAAAATAATTGTGCAAGTTTTGCCTTAAAAGTGATTGATACACTAGAAGAATTGAAAACATTGCAGGAAAATGCAGACAAGGAAGAGAAAACCCTTTGGGTGAAGTTCAAATGTGTTCAAAGACCTGATGAGATTTGGGTTTCTGAGGAGGGTCAGATGGTGCTGACAAACAGTTTGTTGGTTCAGAGGGCACGCTACTACCATGGCCAAGCACATATTGGAAGAGATGCCATGGTTAGGTTGTTTAAAGTTGATTGGTTCAACCCGAAATTCAGGCAAGCAGCAGAGGCAGTATGCCATCGGTGTGTTATCTATCAGCAACTAAACGTGGGAAAAAGGACAGTGGTGAATTTGAGCCACATTGGAAGAGCAGAGGACCATTCAACAGAATGCAGTTGGATTTCATTGAGATGCCTGCATGTGGTGGACTGAAGTACGTGTTGGTGATTGTGTGTGTGTACAGCCATTGGATTGAAGCATACCCCACTCGAAGAAATGACAGTCTCACAGTAGCAAAGTCATTGCTTAGAGAGTTAATACCAAGATTTGGATTTCCGATCTCTTTAGAATCAGATAGGGGAACACACTTCAATATCAAAGTGATTAAACTCTTATGTGCAGCACTAAACAATGAACAGAAGTTGCATTGTGGCTATCGCCCAGAAGCCTTAGGACTAGTGGAGCAAATGAATGGTGCGTTGAAATCAAGAATTGCAAAGATGTATGCTGCTACCAATTTGAAATGGCCAGATGCATTACCCTTGGTATTGATGTCAATGTGAAATATACCTGACAGGAAGACTGTCGCCCCAAGAGATTCTCATGGGCAGAGCAATGAGATTGCCAGCAATTCCGGAAAATGCACTTGTCAATATTACAGATGATATGGTGTTGGACTACTGCAAGGGTCTGGCTGATGTGGTTCGCTCTTTTTCTCAACAGGTGCAGGCTGTCACCCTGCCACCCATCCACGACCCAGGTCACAATATAAGAGCTGGAGATTGGGTTATCATCGAAAAGCATGTTCGAAAGACTTGTCCAGAGCCGCTTTGGAAGGGGCCATACCAGGTGGTGCTAACAACTACGACAGCTGTGAAGTGTGCAGGACTGCCCAATTGGATACATGCATGCCGTACAAAAGAGAGTGGTGAGTCCGCAAGATCATGAAGAAATATTGTTGAGAGCACCAACAGCTGCGAAACAGGTGGCTCTACCTGAGCCGGAACCAGAGCAAGTCGAACCTGAGATTGATCCTGAGTTGGTGGAAGACGGTTCAATCCCCCCTGTAAGAGACAAAAGTGCAGAATTACAGGAGGGAGTGAACCGAGCACAGGAAGGGTTCTTCCAGAAGCAGACGGTGCTGAGACACAAACAGAACAAGTGCCAGATTAAGAGGGGGAAAGAGTTGAGACAGATCAAAGCCAAAGTGGTCCGACTTCTCCTGAACCCATTGCAAGCCCATCAAGGGAAAACACCATAAAAAAAGGGAAAGAGAAGAGTCCAATTTTTTAGAGAATATTGACAGAAGGACAAAGAAAAGGGGATAATTGGCCTGAATCACAAATGGGAAAGAAGAAAGAATTGATTATGAATGAACCAATAGAGGACGAAGTGGATGCTACGAGAAAAGACGAATTAAGTGAAGGAGAAATAGGCGGAGAACGAAGGTTGAAAAGAAGAGTAGCAAGTCGAAGATACGCAGGTCCTGAGTGGGCATATGCAGCAACAAGTGAATGGCAAAACAAGTTCATGTCCTTTTGTTTTGACAGAGAAGTTCTGAATCAGTACTTTGATGCAACTTGAAGGTAATAAATAGACTTAGTTGTTGAGCTAATCTGAAGAAACCTGAAAAAGAGACTGCCAAAGTAAACCCAGGAAGAGACATTGATAACCTGATGTGACAAATTGAAAACCCAGATGTGACAAGCTGCTAACTGATTTTGACAAAGGAAGAAAGGGGTTCCTGTGCGTGAAACTGAACAGTGAGAATTATTATTATTTTTGTTTTCTTCCTGTTGCACTTTTTTCAAGAGTTGATTCTACTTTCTGATTCTTTACAGATCATGGCTGAATTAGATAATCACGTTAGAAATATTAGATATTGTAGGTATTTGAGTGTTGGAGTGGCAATTATGTGTGGAATAATATTCATAATATTGATTGTGGGTATGTCTGTTCATGAAATGAAGGAGGCTACTATTGCTTCTGTTCCCGAGACTACTACACTGACAGATTTAGAGAGGTTTAAGTTAGATGAAAAATATTTGCATGATTATACTAATGCTCAAGGAGAGCTTTCTTCTAATGTGTTCTATTGGTTGTTGAATGAGTATGTGGAAATGATGGATGCAATGAATTGTCTTGTGGGTACTTAAATTCCTTCTTCTGTGGAAGAAGGGGTAACGTACCATAGCTTGCCCTTAACTTATGGCATAACTTGTAGTTTGCTACTAACCAGATTCTATACCCAAGAGTATATCCAGTATTTCTATTCTAATTATGATCTTGTGTTTTCCTTTGTTACTATTATTAGATATTTGAGTAAGGTAGCTAAAGAGCATCATACAGTATTTGTTAGAGGATTCTTTGAGCCTACCCTAACATTTGGAACTGCTTATGCACATCAAAACAATTTAACCTGCTTACTAACCCCATTAGGAAAGAGCTTTATAGGGCATACTGATGACAGAAGGAAGGCATTAAAGGAGAGGTTAGAGAAGGGATTGGAGAAAAGGACTTATAAGAATGATTATGCTTACACTGCTATTAAAATGCAAATGAAACTAGCTATGTATGCATTACACGTGGGGAAGCTTTGTATATACAGGCCGAAATCACGCACTAACACCTTATTTGTGGGAACAGGTGAATGTAGGCATGTTTTTTTGTTTCAGAGTAAGTGGACTTTTATGCTGAATGGTCAGGACCCTGCAATTCCTGGAATCTACTATATTTGTGGACTTAATGCTTATTACCGTCTTCCTAGAGGATGGTATGGGAAATGCTATTTGGGGATAGTTTTCCCTAAAATCTATCAGATAGATGAATTGAAGAAAATTCCAAAAGTGACTGAGTTACATCTTGAAAGACAGAGGAGGGAAACCTCTTCTGCAATTGTGGGAGATATTTTTGGTGTGGTAATTCCTTCTGTAGGAGTTATTTTGAATGCAATCAAGATACAAAAGTTGTCTACTATTGCGCATAACATGCTGACAAACTTTACAGGGGCAATACTCCTGTTAAACACTGAATTGGCTGCGGATAGAGCTATGATGCTTCAAAGTAGACTTGCTTTAGACATAATCTTAGCAAAAGCAGGCAGAGTCTGTAAAATGATTCATGCTTCGCATTGTTGCTCATATATTCCAGAGAATGATAAGGAGATAAGAGACTTACTTACTAATTTAATTAATTCAAGCAAAGATTTGAAGGAATTGAAGAACCAGGGATTTGGGAAAAGGTTGGAAATTGATTTGCTTCTCCAGGGAATATTAATTGTGATTGTTTCCATATTGGGATTATGGGGTACATGCAAATTATGGTAGAAAATAAAACTGAGGAAATCTAAGAATGATCAGAGGAGGGAAGAACCAACTAGGAGAAAAATGTATAGAGAAAATCCAAGGAGAAAATCAAAGTACATCCGAAACAGAACTATAAGGTGTTGTCAAGAAAGAGTGTGATGACATATTTAGTCATCAGGGGAGGGACTGTTGGAGCAGATTTGTTAATTAAGAAGTTATTAATGACTTAGATATGTGTTTACTAATAAAGAAAATGCGTACAGAAATTAATGATAGAAAATAATGTATGCGTTAAGAAATGTGCCCATGGGGTATGATCACCATGTGTATTAAAATAATGTAAAAGATGCAAATTAATGAAAAACATATGAGAAAAATGTACTAATATGTTAAATTAGGCGGACTAAGGGCCTGGTTTCACTGGGCCTTTCTCGCTCTGAACATGGAGAGATTCAAACGCTTTGCAAAGAACTGGTAACCGGAGACAGGAGACCTTGAACCGCACAGAGTTCAAGCCGCTTAGCTAGAACATTCTGCATTGTACCAACGGACAGGAGATGATGAAGACAATTTTACACAATTTTGTGTAGTGTAGGCTAAATGTACTTTCCCAGGACTTGAACAATAGAGGCACTGACTAAAGAAACATATGCAACAATTTTGTTACCTGAAAAGCTGGATGATGTTCTCATCACATGAAGAACCAATCAGTTTTATGTGACTCGAGTCATATGCAACCTCAAAGAATTGGTAAATAAAACTATAGGTTAGAGTCATATCTTCTGACTGATTGACCAATTAGCAATTAGTGGGATGGACTGGGAGACCCTAATAAAAGGTCATGACAAGGGGCGAGGAGACAGAACTACGGGGAGAAAATTGATGATGTCAGGAGACGCTGTCCGAGGTGCTGATATTGGGCTCATACTCTGTGAGCCTGATCTGTAGCTGACTGTTCGATGACCTGTGGATGAAGACTGACCAGTTGCTCATCCATCCTGGATAGGTAGCTATGAAAATGTGACTGATGGTTTTGTGCCTTTCCTTCTAGGTACCAACTGTGCTGTTTTATAGAGACTTTCACCTAGGTAGAATTTTTTTTAATTGATGTTTTCTCTAAATTGTTTTTCGCATGAAGACCCACGTGCTAATGCTAATTTTGGTTAGGTAGGCTGTCAGGGGTGACGTTGACGGTGACAAATGACTGACGGACCCAATTGCTGAATTACATTATTATTGCTGATATTCCTAGCTCATGGTGTTGCTTTGCCGTATATGTTCCCTTCAAGCAATAATGGCCCTCATTCTGACCCTGGCGGTCGGTGATAACGCGGCGGCCAAGCCGCCAACAGGCCGGCGGTCCAAAATATGCAATTCTGACCCTGGCGGGAACCGCCAACACAGCCCGCCGCATTAACACTCCGCCCGCCACGGCGGAACAAACAAACAGCGCGGCGGTCCCCGCCAACAGCCAGGCGGCAGACAATGTACCGCCCACCCTATCACGACCCACCAATCCGCCACCTTTTCCGGGGCGGGAGCACCGCCGATAAAAACACGGCGGAAACAGACTACGAACGGGAAAACGCTCACCTCTACGCACTCCACGCGAGATTCCGGCAGTATGGAACCCGAGTTGCAGGTCATCCCCGCACTCCTATACCTGCTCCTGTACCAGGAGCACGCCCGGCGGCGCGGAAGACATCGGTGAGTACTGCACCTACGACACAGGGGAGGGAAAAGATTACCGGCACACACCCACCCACCCACACCCACTACAACACACACATCAATGCATTCCCACAGATCACTGTCACAACCCACAAACCCCCCCCTCCGAAATAATGCAAAGACCAAAAGAAGAGATCATAAACGGGCAGATATATTGAAATATGGACACCAGTAATCCCAATAAATAAATAAACTATGTACAAAATATATACAGCTACTAAATGTAGTCCAACCACTGTCCGTGGACCACAGGGGTCCTGTGCAAAGGGGCAAGGCCCAGTCCCACGACAAGAACTCCACGGAGAGAACACTGCAGGGGCATCAGAAAGAAAATAGGACAGGCACCTTAGGGGGAAGGGAAGGGGGGGCACCTCAGCCACTTGAGTACACAACGCCAGATCCACGAGGGGACTCCATGACCACTGGCCCATCCTGGGGAGAGCAAAGCCACAGTCCAAACAGTCCATACAGTGGGTGGCCTGCCCACTGGGCCATCCTGGGGAGAGGAAAGCCACAGTCCATACAGTCCATACAGTGGGTGGCCTGCCCACTGGGCCATCCTGGGGAGAGCAAAGCCACAGTCCAAACAGTCCATACAGTGGGTGGCCTGCCCACTGGGCCATCCTGGGGAGAGCAAAGCCACAGTCCATACAGTCCATACAGTGGGTGGCCTGCCCACTGGGCCATCCTGGGGAGAGCAAAGCCACAGTCCATACAGTCCATACAGTGGGTGGCCTGCCCACTGGGCCATCCTGGGGAGTGCAAAGCCACAGTCCATACAGTCCATACAGTGGGTGGCCTGCCCACTGGGCCATCCTGGGGAGTGCAAAGCCACAGTCCATACAGTCCATACAGTGGGCGGCCTGCCCACTGGGCCATCCTGGGGAGTGCAAAGCCACAGTCCATACAGTCCATACAGTGGGCGGCCTGCCCACTGGGCCATCCTGGGGAGTGCAAAGCCACAGTCCATACAGTCCATACAGTGGGCGGCCTGCCCACTGGGCCATCCTGGGGAGAGCAAAGCCACAGTCCATACAGTCCATACAGTGGGCGGCCTGCCCACTGGGCCATCCTGGGGAGAGCAAAGCCACAGTCCAAACAGTCCATAACAGACTCCACTGCCACTGGAGGAGGCATGTTGGCCAGAGGACATCCTGCAGCCCTGCCCGAGACAGATCCTGCCCTGCCACGTCTGCCAAAGGGCCAGCGGTTCTTGCCTGGAAGGGCCCAGTTCAGCGCTTCTTGCCTTGAAGGGCCCAGTTCAGCGCTTCTTGCCTTGAAGGGCCCAGTTCAGCGCTTCTTGCCTTGAAGGTCCCAGTTCAGGGGGTCTTGCCTTGAAGGGCCCAGTTCAGCGGTTCTTGCCTTGAAGGGCCCAGTTCAGTGGGTCTTGCCTTGAAGGGCCCAGTTCAGCGGTTCTTGAGACGACGGTCCCCAGCGGAGCGGTGCTGGAGACGGCAGGGCCCAGTTCAGCGGTTCTTGAGACGGCGGGGCCCAGTTCAGTGGTGCTTGAGACGGCGGGGCCCAGTTCAGCGGTTCTTGAGACGGCGGGGCCCAGTTCAGCGGTGCTTGAGACGGCGTGGCCCAGTTCAGCGCTTCTTGAGACGGCGGGGCCCAGTTCAGCGGTTCTTGAGACGGCGGGGCCCAGTTCAGCGGTGCTTGAGACGGCGGGGCCCAGTTCAGCGGTTCTTGAGACGGCGGGCCCAGTTCAGCGGTGCTTGAGACGGCGGGGCCCAGTTCAGCGGTGCTTGAGACGGCGGGGCCCAGTTCAGCGGTTCTTGAGACGGCGGGGCCCAGTTCAGCGGTTCTTGAGACGGCGGGGCCCAGTTCAGCGGTGCTTGAGACGGCGGGGCCCAGTTCAGCGGTTCTTGAGACGGCGGGGCCCAGTTCAGCGGTGCTTGAGACGGCGGGGCCCAGTTCAGCGGTGCTTGACACGGCGGGGCCCAGTTCAGCGGTTCTTGAGACGGCGGGGCCCAGTTCAGCGGTTCTTGAGACGGCGGGGCCCAGTTCAACTGTTCTTGAGACGGCGGGGCCCAGTTCAGCGGTGCTTGAGACGGCGGGGCCCAGTTCAGCGGTTCTTGAGACGGCGGGCCCAGTTCAGCGGTGCTTGAGACGGCGGGGCCCAGTTCAGCGGTGCTTGACACGGCGGGCCCAGTTCAGCGGTTCTTGAGACGGCGGGGCCCAGTTCAGCGGTTCTTGAGACGGCGGGGCCCAGTTCAACTGTTCTTGAGACGGCGGGGCCCAGTTCAGCGGTGCTTGAGACGGCGGGGCCCAGTTCAGCGGTTCTTGAGACGGCGGGGCCCAGTTCAGCGGTTCTTGAGACGGCGGGGCCCAGTTCAGCGGTTCTTGAGACGGCGGGGCCCAGTTCAGCGGTTCTTGAGACGGCGGGGCCCAGTTCAGCGGTGCTGGAGTCGGCGGCCGGTCTATGGCCAACTGCTCATTGCCTGGTGGTGCCCTCCTCGGCAGCGGGGATGGTGCTCCTTCAATGCCTACCTGGGCTGTGGGTGGTGGGGCCCTCCTGGCCAGCTGGGCTGGGTCCTCCCTGGCCAGCGGCTATGGGGGTGGTGGGCTCCTCCTGGGCAGCAGGCCTGCAGCCTGACCTCTCCGACTTGCTGCCCTTGCCCTCCTTAGTCGGGAGTCTGTGGCCCTTTCCTCCCTTTGGAGCTGTGGCTGGTGACTGTGTCTGGGTGGTGTCCGGGGGGGATGTAGAAGCCGGGCTCCTGCGGCGCCCCTTCCGCCTTCTGCTCCTCTTCCCAGGGGGTGGGCTGGCTGTCCCCTTGCTGCTGGGCGAAGATCCAGACATGCGGGCTGGTGGGCTCCAATACCCCTGCACCCTTGTCAAGGGGGCTGCAGGGCTGGTGGTGGCTGAGGTGCTCTTCTTACCCCGACGAGAAGGAGGGGGGGGCTCAGGGTCAGGAAAGAAGTTAGCAGTGGCGAGGAAGAGTTTCTTGGGACAATGGAGAGTGGTAGGTACAGTGGGAATGGGAGTGGAGGGAGAGGATGTGGTTGTAGGTGAGTCACGTTTGCTGTCTTTGGGTGCAGGTGCAGGAGGGATAGGCTGTCGTGAGGTGGATGGCTGTTGGGTGGGTGGGTGGCTGCGTTTGTGTGGTGTGGAAGAGGGGGTGACAGACACAGTGGGAGAGGACACAGGGGACGTGTAAATGGCAGTGGGGGTGGTGACTGCACGTGTGCGGACTGGACTGGAGGGTGTGCTGGTGATGGAAACACTGGCTGATGGTGAGGTGAATGGAGGTGTGAGTGTAGACGTCACAGGGAGGGAGGAGGGAGACGAAGAGGTGGGGGTCACAGAGGTGGTAGTGACTGTTGGCATGTCTGCATCGGAATGTTGCGTGTGTGAATGTCTGCGTGATCTGTGGTGCTTATGTTTGGATGAGCTTCTCTTGGGTGTTGAGGTGTGTGCAGGCTGGTCTGATGGTGTGGGTGGGACAGGCAGAGGAACAGGAGACTGGGAGGAGGGAGTTAGTAGAGGGAGGCAGGAGACAGGGACAATGGCTGCCGTCAGTGCTGAGGCCAGAGCCTGGAACGATCGCTGATGGGCAGCCTGACCCGAATGAATGCCCTCCAGGTACGCATTGCTGCGATGAACCTCCCTCTCCACCCCCTGGATGGCATTCAAAAGGGTAGTCTGCCCAACAATGAGCGTTCGGAGGAGGTCAATGACCTCCTCACTGAGGGCAGCGGGGTAACAGGGGCAGGGCCTGAGGTGCCTGGGGCGAAGGAGATGCCCGGCTTCCTGGCAGAGCGGGCACGGGGCGAACGCTGAGGGGCTGCTGGGAGGGCGGTGATGGTGCGCTGGGTGGCGGCTGTACCTGTAATGGCGGGGGGCACGGATGGTGCCACCCCCGCAAGGGAGCTCCCTTCCGAGGACGTGTCCGTGTCGCTGCAGGGTCCAGTCGTCCCCGTTGTGGAGCTCCCCTCGCCCTCCGTCTCACTGGTCCAGTCAGACTCTGTGGCATGGCCCTCCTGGGCCATGTGAGATGCAGCTCCCTCCTGCCCCGATGCCACTTCTCCTCCGCCTGATGATGCTGATGCACACAAGCACAGAAAGACAAACAAAAAGGGGGGGGAGAGAGAAATAAAGGGATATTGAGTACATTGATCTCCGGTACAGTTAGCGGACATGACAGACACAGATGCCCCCTGCACTAAGTTGCGCACTTGGGGTCCGCTACGCATTCCGTGGAACATGCCCTACACGCCTAGAGTTGACAACTGCACCCATGGATGACACGGACCAGAGATGGCTGGACTGACACACTACTGAGGGTGTTGGCTGGGGACACAGGGGCTTACGGGGGTGCCCAGCCTACAGATATCGCCCTGGCCTAGGGGGACCCACAGCCCTCCTCCCCCACCCAGACACCTCCAATGCGCGACAACAGAGTAGATAATGCGTGGACTCACCCCCTTGTGTCTGCTGTGCTGCCCTCACGCGCCCATCCAAATCAGGGTAGGCCACCGCCAGGATCCGGAACATCAGGGGGGTCAGTTGACGGCAGGCACCCCGCCTACGTTGGGAGGCCATCCCCAGCAGAGACTCAGCGGTCTTCTTGGTCCCGCGGCGGATGTCCTCCCACCTCTTGCGGCAGTGGGTGCCCCGTCGATGGTGGACCCCCAGGGTCCGGACTTCCTTGGCGATGGCACGCCAAATCCCGATCTTCTCATGGGCGCGGACCTATGTGACACGTACAGGGAGGGAGAAATACCACGTTCAAGTTTGTCTGCATTTTCGTTGCCAGTGGGCCAACGCCCCCCATCCCCGCCAGGCCCCCCGCCAGGCCCCCCGCCAGCCCCAACATGCCCCCCATCCCCGCCAGGCCCCCCGCCAGCCCCAACATGCCCCCCATCCCCGCCAGGCCCCCCGCCAGGCCCCCTGCCAGCCCCAACATGCCCCCCATCCCCGCCAGGCCCCCCGCCAGGCCCCCCGCCAGCCCCAACATGCCCCCCCATCCCCGCCAGGCCCCCCGCCAGGCCCCCCGCCAGCCCCAACATGCCCCCCATCCCCGCCAGGCCCCCCGCCAGCCCCAACATGCCCCCCATCCCCGCCAGGCCCCCCGCCAACCCCAACATGCCCCCCATCCCCGCCAGGCCCCCCGCCAGGCCCCCTGCCAGCCCCAACATGCCCCCCATCCCCGCCAGGCCCCCTGCCAGGCCCCCCGCCAGCCCCAACATGCCCCCCATCCCCGCCAGGCCCCCCGCCAGGCCCCCCGCCAGCCCCAACATGCCCCCCATCCCCGCCAGGCCCCCCGCCAGCCCCAACATGCCCCCCATCCCCGCCAGGCCCCCCGCCAGCCCCAACATGCCCCCCATCCCCGCCAGGCCCCCCGCCAGGCCCCCAAGCCAGCCAGTGGCCCCAAATCCAGATTGAATTAAACTCACTTGTTGGTCTTGAGGACCGTAGAGTAGTGCATACTGGGGGAGGACCCCATCCACAAGTTTCTCCAACTCCTCTCCAGTGAAGGCAGGGGCCCTTTCCCCAGGCGCAGCAGCCATTGTCCCTTCCAGACCGAGGTCACAGCAACACTTGCAGTATAGGTCCTCTCCTGTGAAAGTTCAAGTCGCAAGTGGATAAGTAGATAGAAAATGGCGGTCACGTCCGCGGCGGTGCGTACCGCGGCGGTGCGTACCGCCACCGCCGGCGCCCTTCGCCATTGGCTCCTGAAACCCATAGGCTTCAATGTTAACCAATGCGGCTTCGCGCCGCGGTCTTCGCCCGCCGCCCGCCGCGGTGTGCCACGCCAGCGCATTGACCTCACATCCCATTGTCACACTTCACAGGTCAGGCAGCCGCCATTTCGAGGGTCCACATGGCTCAATTTCAACTGCGTCACACAGGCCTAGGCCTTGCATAGCCACTCAGACACGCCATTCACTGCATAGAGAATCGTTTACTGTGCTAGCTGTGAGTACGTACCTGTGGGTTGCTTGACTGTGTGCTCCATGTTGTCCTTCCTAGGCACCGTCCGCTGGGTTTGGCGAGGAGACGGATGAATCCTCCCGTGTACCGACCGCTGGTGGACCTGTCGACAATGGAAGAACGCCACATTATCCTGACCTACCGTCTTAACCGTGCCACTATACATGAACTGTGTGCCCAGCTGGAGCCCGACCTGATGTCCCCCATCCGCCAACCCACAGGGATTCCCCCTCTGGTGCAGGTCCTGTCAGTACTCCATTTCTTGGCAAGTGGGTCATTTCAGACAACAGTGGGAATTGCTTCTGGGATGTCCCAGCCCATGTTTTCGAAGGTGTTATCCAGAGTGTTGTCTGCCCTGATGAAATACGTGAGGAGCTACATCATTTTCCCTGAGGTGGGCGAATTGGCTGCAGTGAAAGGTGATTTCTATGACCTTGGACATATTCCCAACGTCATTGGTGCCATTGATGGGACCCATGTGGCTTTGGTTCCCCCAAGAGACAGGGAGCAGGTGTACAGGAACAGAAAAAGTTACCATTCCATGAACATCCAGGTGGTGTGTTTGGCTGACCAGTACATCTCGCATGTAAATGCCAAATTCCCAGGGTCAGTGCATGACGCCTACATCCTGAGGAATAGCAGCATCCCTTACGTGATGGAACAGCTAGAGAGACACCGTGTATGGCTATTGGGGGACTCTGGGTACCCCAACCTGTCGTGGCTACTGACCCCAGTAAGGAATCCCCGGACCAGGGCAGAGGAACGGTACAATGAGGCCCATGGGCGTACTAGGAGGGTGATCGAACGCACCTTTGGCCTCCTAAAGGCCAGGTTTAGGTGCCTGCATATGACAGGTGGATCCCTAATGTACTCACCTAAGAAGGTGTGTCACATCATAGCGGCCTGCTGCATGCTTCACAACCTGGCTTTGCGCCGCCAGGTGCCTTTCCTGCAGGAGGATGGTCGAGACGGTGGTGTTGTGGCAGCGGTGGAACCTGTGGAGAGTGACGAGGAGGAAGACGACGGGGCTGAAACAGACAACAGGGACAGAATCATTGAACAGTACTTCCAATAGGACACAGGTAACAATTCAAAGATAATTTAGTAAATCTGAACTACTCTCCTGCATCTCTGCTGCCTGTCTATTTGCCCCAGTGTATGATGACTGAGTTGTGGCTTTTCCCTCCCTATTTCACATCTGGGGTCCCCACTACGAGTCCTGTGCTTCCTTTCCCCATGGACTACAGCTTTGTGGCAGCTGTTTGTTGACTTCACTATGTACAAGGACATATTTGCACTGTCATGTCAATTACAATATTTTGAAATCACAGCCAGACTCCAGATAGTTTTGTGCAAAATAGGTGTTTATTTAAGTGCTGAAAATGGGATGGGTGGTTTCAAGTGGGTGGGGGCTATGGTGAAGGAATGTCCATGGCAGAGTCCAGAGAAACAGTCACACAGGTGCATTGTCCAGAGGCCTGTGGAGAGATGGAGCATGGGCAGTTCAAGGATGGACAGGGTGACAATGTGGGACAGTGGGATGACATCAGGTGGTATCCTTTGCTGGCGGGGGTCTTGACATCCTACTCTGTCTTCTTGCGAGATCTCAGGGCCCTCTTGCGGGGTGGTTCTTCTCCTGCAGGAGGTGGGGGTCTGGTGGGCTGCTGCTGTGCGGGGGCCTCCTGTCCACTAGCGCCGGCGGAGGTGGTTGGCTGTTCTTGGTCCAGGCTAGTGGCAGGGGCCCTTTGGTGTTGTTGAGTGTCCGTCCTGGTGTTGATGAGGTCCTGCAGCAGCCCTACCATGGTAACCAGGGTGGAGGTGAGGGCTCTGATGTCCTCCCTGTACCCCCGATAGTGTTCCTCCTGCAGTACCTGGATCTCCTGGAACCGGGCCAGTACCGTCGCCATCGTCTCCTGGGAGCGGTTGTATGCTCCCATGATGGTGGTGAGGGCCTCGTGAAGAGTGGGTTCCCTGGGCCCGTCCCCCCCCTGTCGCACAGCTGCCCTCCGAGTTGCCCTGTTTCCCTGGGCCTCTGCCCCCTGGCCGGTGTGCCCACTACCACTGCCCCCAGGTCCCTGTTGTTGTTGGGGTGGTGGGTTATCCTGGGTGCCCTGTAGTGGTAGACACACCGCAGATTGACGCGCCCTGGAGACAGAGGCATGGGCCCGCTGGGTGGGAGCTGTGCTGGTGTTCCCAGAGGGGTTTGGGTCTGTAGTGGCCTGGGCCTGTGTGAGGGGAACCGACTGTCCAGAGGTCCCCGATGGTCCGGGCTGGTCATCGGTGTCCAGGTCGACAGAGCTGCTGTCATCGCTGACGGCCTCTTGGGTGGGGGGTGTGGAGAATTCTGGGCCCTCCGCGGCGGTGTGTTGACGGTCGGGTCCTGCAGGGGTATAGAGGTATGGTTATAGTTTCAATGTGTGGCATATGGGTGTATCTGTGGGTTCCCGTGTCCCCAAGTGCTGGCATTCGTGTGTGGGGGCTTTGGTGAGGGTGGCTTGTGGGGGGGATGTGTATATGCATTGGGCATGCTTTGGTGATGGGTGTCCATGCTTAGTGGACGCATGCAGGCCTAGGTTTTTGGATGTGTGGGTTGTGATGGTGAGACATTGGCAGGGAATAGGTGTGCTGGGGGTGGGGGTGAGGATGGTGGTGGGGGTGAGGATGGTGGTGGGGGTGAGGGTGGGGGTGAGGATGGGGGTGGGGGTGAGGGTGGGGTTCGAGGATGGGGGTGAGGGTTGGGGTATGATTTGGCATGCAGGTGGGGGGGAAGCAGTAGTGAAGCTTCAACTTACCAGTATCCATTCCTCCGCCGACTCCTGCGAGGCCGTCAGGATGCAGGATGTTCAAGACTTCCTCCTCCCATGTTGTAAATTGTGGGGGTTGAGGTGGGGGTCCTCCGCCAGTCTTCTGCACGGCGATGTTGTGCCTGGATACCATGGAACGCACCTTCCCCCGTAGGTCGTTCCATCGCTTCCTGATGTCTTCCCGATTTCTGGGGTGCTGTCCCACAGCGTTGACCCTGTCGACAATCCTCTGCCATAGCTCCGTCCTCCGGGCAATGCTGGTGTATTGGATCTATGTGCCGAACAGCTGGGGCTCTACCCGAACGATTTCCTCCACCATGACCCTGAGTTCTTCGTCTGAGAAGCGGGGGTGTCTTTGGGGTGCCATGGGGTGGTGTGTATGATGTGTGGGGTGGAGTATGTGTAGTTAAGTGTGTTGAGTGTGGTGGTGTGTGTTGTTTTGTGTGTGGCTATTGTGTGGGTGATGGTGTTGAGTGGCTGTGGCTGCTAGTTTGTGGATGGTGGTGTCTCACTCTGGCCTTCTTTCAGAATTTTTGGTCGTAGGGGTTTGTGGGTGATGTGGGTGTGTGTTTTATATTGTATTGTGTGGGTGGGAGTGGTGTGTGTATGTGTATCAGGTGTGTGGAATTCAAATCGGCCAATGTGGCTGAGTTTTGTTCGTTTGTGTGTATTCTGACCGCGGCGGTGTGTCCCGCCAATGGAATACCGCGTTTGAAAGACCGCCGCGTGGATTCGTGGGTCGTAATGGCATGGGCGTATTTCTGTTGGCGTGACGGTGGAGGTTTTGTCACCTCCACTTTTCCGCCGACCGCTGGTCTGGCGGTCTGTTGTGGCTGTCGGATTTTCGGAGGTTTGCCTGCTGCGGGTCAGAATGACCGTGGCGGGTTTCCGCGACCGCGGCGGGATTATGGAGGATTTCTGACCGGCGGTAGGCGCCTTTTACCGCCGAGGTCAGAATGACCACCATAGTCTTTTAATTGATGAAAAATAAAGAATTGATTTGAATAAAGATTGAATTAACAGATGAGTTAGAATTGTAAGCAATAGGGAATAAAACTTGTTAACCCTTTTCCTGAGTAGTGGTTATTCTTGAATGTGATGTTTAGAGTTGTTTTCTATAGAATGTATCTTGATTATTGATGTTAGTTACTGATACACTGGTTACTGCATGACTAGGATACTCCATGTGATTCAAAAGGTTCATCGACCTATACGAGTCCCCTTATAAGTTTACTTACTAAGGACCAGGCGCGCTGGCAATTCCCACAGGGAAACCGCCAACGGACAGAGCTTCCTCGTTACGACTCAAATACTATCCAAACTTGTGATCCAGTATCTGACCAATGGCTTCCAACTACAATGATGGAAACAAATAATTGATACATTTCATTTTGAATTGCTAATAGGAGGGGACAAATGGTCCAATTCCCCTTCTAAATAAAATTCCTTATGACTCAAGAAAACCCTTTTTTGAGTCTCAAAGGAATATCTGACCCACAAAAGGGTTAAGGAACTATTAAAAAAACATTTTGCTGTCACAAACCTTGTGAGTTTGCAAATTTCAGGTTCTCTGACTGCAAAAGGACTTTGTACATCAGGCCTTCTGTTGACATTGATTGTTCCCCTTTTCCATTAGGAAGAGATTTGTTGACTCTGACACTAGAATATATTCATTTAGTTAATTGATTATAACTGTTCCATGCATATTGTTTCAGGTAGTCTACATTTAAGGCACACAACTGAGAGAGCGTAGCTTATATACTTAGAAATTAACATGAAATGCTTATGAACTAATGTGTAATAATGCTGCATAGAAAATGTATTAATGTATTTTGCTAAACGTGTGATTGAAATGTGCCCACGGGGAGTGGCCACCAATATATACAATGACTAATGAAACTGATTAATAATGATGAAATGTTATGTTGGTATGATTTTACATTAATAATAAAAGGTTATATGTTAAAGTTCTGCTAATAAATCATTAGGCCTTAGTTAACATGAGTCGAGGCCTAGCTGCCCGGTTGCATAATAAATGTGTTTTTCTAACGTGCAGTGTGCTGACTTGCTGAAGGACATGAACTCTTGTTTTTCCAAAGCTAGGAGATTAATGTAACTGTAGTACATCCGTTCTCATGAAATTCAACTTGCTTAGTGAAACATTCTTGCTGAATGCAACAGTGTAGACTACTCGCAGGTACAAGGTCACCTAAACCGGTACATACAATGGAACCACTGACTAAAGATGCGAAGAGGACCACGAGTGTATAAAATCATTCCGGACATTCTACGCGCTGAAGACGTCAATCATAAGGACCAATAAACTATGTGAGAACTATTATGGGGTGACAAGTTTAATGAAGTCATTGAAACCCTATTGGAGGGAGATAGTGGGGTGAAACCCCAGACCAATGGAAAATTAGGGGACTGTACAACGGAAAAGGGGTAAAAACCCTTGACACAAGGAAGTAGATCAGAATAGGAGACTAGGAGATAGAGGAGGGGGAGATGCTATTGATACTTGCTAGGACCCAGACACTTCGTCACTCTGCATAGAGACTTTGGGCCTCATTCTGAGGCTGGCGGGCGGCGCCTGGCGGGAACCGCCAAATGGCCGCTCCGCGGCTGAAAGCCCGCGGAGGCCATTCTGGTTTTCCCGCTGGGCTGGCGGGCGACCGCCAGAAGGCCGCCCCTCCAGCCCAGCGGGAAACCCCTTCCCACGAGGAAGCCGGCTCCAAATGGAGCCGGCGGAGTGGGAAGGTGCGACGGGTGCAGTTGCACCCGTCGCAAATTTAGACACTGAAATTCTTTTTGGGGCCCTCTTACGGGGGCCCCTGCAGTGCCCATGCCATTGGCATGGGCACTGCAGGGGCCCCCAGGGGCTCCACGACACCCCATACCGCCATCCTGTTCCTGGCGGGCAAACCACCAGGAACAGGATGGCGGTATGGGGTGTCGGAATCCCCATGGTGGCGCAGCAAGCTGCGCCGCCATGGAGGATTCCGTCGGGCAGCGGAAAACCGGCGGGAGACCGCCGGTTTTCCACTTCTGACCGCGGCCAAACCGCCGCCGTCAGAATGCCCTGCGGGGCACCGCCAGCCTGTTGGCGGTGCTCCCGCCGACCCCGGCCCCGGCGGTCCTTGACCGCCGGGGTCGGAATGACCCCCTTTGCTGTTTGGTTCTTAAAACCATCCTTGCCTTATATTGCCCGTTTACACTTTACCTCCTTATGAGGGAAGTGCCCTTTTACCCGACTTGCTGAATTCCTGGCAGATGGCGAATCAACTGATGTCCTGAGGACGAAGACCAAACCTGTATGCTGACCCAATACGGAGGGTAACTATCTGTTTGATTTTCCTTTCTAAGTACCAACTGCTTCTTTTGACAGAGACCATAGTTAGATGTTTTCTAAATTGGTGTTGCTAAAATTGTTTTGCATGAAGCCCAACATGCCGATGCTAATTTGAGGTTAGATGAGGGGTTCACTAAACAGACGCAAATAGACAAATGACTGAATCTATGCTTTGTTGAAAAACGTAATAATGATACTCTGCTAAGGATAACCTATGTTGACGTCGTGCTAAATTCTAATATTCGTGATTTTTGCTTTGATAAAATCTTATCAGAGTTGCCATATTGTGACTATGCTAATGTGTTTCTTGGTTTTGAGATTAATAAACTTACTAGTAGAATTGTAATCAATAGGGAATAAACTTCATATAATAATACGAAACTGGTGTGGTTATTCATGACTGAAAGGTCATGGTGGTTTCTGAGTTTTATTAATGTCTTTAACTAATCTGAAATGTCTTATTACAATAAACCTTGATGACTTTATTGACTTATTAATTGACATGCTGATTAGTTATTTCATCCTAAGGTGTCTTCAATCAGGGTCAAAAGATTCATTGGCCTAAAATGAGTCCCAAAGTGAGTAAATTAATCATAAAGAGACGCTTTAACAGTTCTGGTAGCAGAGCAACGGTTTAGGCCCTTTGGGGCCTTAGGACGAGGGACCATTGTTTAAAAGTGTTTTTCGAGATAATGCAAATTGGAGGTATGTTGCATTTCTAAATTCCCCATGACTTTCCTGGAATCTCGGAGCTCGCCTAAGTGAGTTGGGTATGTTCTTGGTGTTTTAGCATGTGTGGTGTAGAATTTGCGCTTGCTCAGCTTATGCATATTGCAGGTGTTTTGTGAAGTTTGGGTGACTTTAGGTCAGGTAATGTTGTTTTAGTAGGAGTGGGCGTACTCCGCAGTATGAGAGTAGGGAAGTCGGCGAACTTCATGTGAGTATGGTGCTTTGTGCTCAAAATTATCCATGTGGTTGTTGGTGATGTACGGACCCGTCGTGGTCTAAGACTCCGGAGTATATCGACAAGTGTAGGAGACACTTGGGTTTATGTTGTAATTTGTGCGGTTTAATAGGTCAATCGGGCGTGGTTGACAAGTCGAGTTTGAGTCAAATTGTGTGAGTGAAATCTTCAATGGAGATTTGGCAAGTTCTAAAGTGCACTAGAACAAACCATTGACAAGTTGAGAGTAGGATTTGAGGGTCGAATTCTGCTTGCGAGTGCGGGAGCTGAGAAGGAGAGAGTAGCGGCCGAGGCTTCAAGTGAAATCTCTGTAAAGTTCTGAAGCAATTGTGTTACCCTTCCTGTAGTAAACAGGCAAATTTGGGTTTGTTGTTAGAGGTGCTCGCAATATATTGCATTTGTTTTCTGTGAGGAGGACAAGCCGCAAGACTTTGTCAGCTGCAGTGTGTGTGAGTGTGACGTCATTTGAGCCGCGCTGGGATAGGTCAGTTGCTGAGAGAGGTCACGCACGGATTGGCAGCCGTCCGTGAGAGGCAATAGGTTGAGAAAGGTGGGTGAAGAGTGTTCTGGGAATTAAAGTCACTTCCTGATTAAATTCTAAAGCAGAATAAAAGACGCAAAGATGAAGTTTTTCAAGGCTCTAAAGAGTGCTTTGAGGGGAGATACATATATTACAGCGAGTGCGGGGGAGCCCACACCGCCTGAGGGTACTATTGTAATGGAGGAGAAGGGAGTCGCACCATGTCTTTGGATAAAACAATGGTGCAAATTGACGGAGAAGGAAGGATGTTTAGCGTTTCTGGAATACGGGACGCTTAATGTAAAAATTCTGGAGAATTTGCGAATGATGTTACGCGTGCAAAAAATGCCTCCGAGACCAGCTCAGTATGAGGCATTAGCAATCTGGGATTTGATGGCCATACGACAGAGACAGCAGAAATTTGAAAGGAGAATGAAAAGAGCAGAAAAGACTTTAGCTGAGGCTAGATGGGATAATGAGAGCAGGATGTGGAGAACGGAAGTAGTTGACGGACTTAAAATGTTTCCGGCAATAACACAAGAAGACGAGACACAGGGAAAGAAGGCTACTTGTAAGACAGACAGGGGTTCTAATAAACCAAAGGAGACTCAGAGGTCTTGGGTAGACGCAGATTATTCAGACGATGAAGAGTTTCTAAATCAGTTGTTACATGATCCCCTGCCACCATATGCCATAAATGATAGCGTACAGAGCACTAGTGTGAGTTCTGAAGATCCGGCACAAAGTAAGGGCATCTCAAGTACAGTGCAGACAAGTGATACAGTTTTGATGCAGAATGGTGACAGTGTACCCACTGCACCAGACACACAGATACAGTTGCAGCCGCCACAGATTCAAAGGATTTATCCTGATGTTCCAGTATTGGAAACAACTACGAGTCTGATGGTGCTGCCTGATACGGTATACACGAGATAAAAGTTAGTGCAGGTTGAGCCAACTCCGCAATTGCTGCCCCAGCCGCAGCAACAGGTGGCTCCAAGTTACTCTTCAGTTGCAGGACTGCAGTCAGTAGCTACAGCACCTAAGATGAATCAAGCTATGGGAGTTAATGCTCCACAGGGTTTGGGACCTGGTCAGACACCAGCTGCCATATCATTGCCAATTGCTGTTGGTCTACCAGTACCGCTGTATGCCCAGGGTAAGCCTGGCGTATGTGATCAGGGAGTAATGACCCAAGAGGCAATAAGAGGAGGATCCACAGGATACTTGCAGGGAGAACAGACAGTCGAAAGGTCTAAATCCCTGTTAGACTTTAGTCCGATTGGGGGTTCCTTTGGAGACAATGAGACAAGCAGGGTTGGGAACACTATCCCCACAGGTAATGAGTACAAATACGACACAGACACCAATGGTGCAGTCTGGAAATATTTTGTTGCAAGGCTTAACAGCGCAACAATTGAACGAGTGGTTGGACAAACTCAACACTCCGCCGACTACTGCAGTCACCACAGAGAGGTCAGAAAGGGAAGAATACCTGAATTTTGTGAGACTGGGTGTAGAAGCCATGGAACTAGTGGAAGGAACAATGGGGTTGAACAGACTAGAGTCATACACGGAAGCAGAATTGAGGTATCTGTGCCCCAAAATAACTAGAGAAGTGATCAAGGTGCATCAGAGGTTGGCAAACCTGGTAGATAAATACGGCATAGACATTGAGAGTACTAAACATTTGAAAAGAGCTACAGATTAGACTTCGAACCTAAAGATTTCGAGCACATGAGGTCTACCGGAATGAAAGCACATCTTAAAGAAATACTGCAGAGTGCTCAAATTTGGGGATCCTTAGAGAAATGGGAAGTCAGATGGGCAAAGAAGAGAGATAAAGAGAAAGGTGATGGTCCGGAACCAAAGCAGGCTAAAGCCGCACCGGACACGGGGACGATAAACATTTTACTAATGAAAGAGACAGCTGGAGGGGTTCTAGTCCATGTACCGTGGTCTAGGGGTGAGACGGCAGATGGACAGATTTGTGAAGCTTGCAAAATGTCTCTGGGAGGACTTGAATACCCTTTTTGAGATTATAGTTCCATCTGATTTATGGCTTGAGTGCAAGAGGGGCATAGATTGGCCGACAGAGGAGCCGGCAAGGGATAAGGTTACTGGAGCACCATCTGCAGAAGTTATGAGGTATTATCATAAAGTGATTGAGTTTTTGAAGCAGAAAGTGTCGCCGAAAGTGACTGATTGGCAGAAAATCAACCGAACATCACAGGAGGCCAAAAAGTCGATTCATGCTTACTATCAGAGATTGTTGAAAGCATTCAAACATTACAGTGGCACTGAGGTCATTGAGCCGAAAGACATGAATCATCTTGTGTTCAGGTTTGTTGAAGGGCTGAGACCAGAAATTAGCCAGATGATTCAGAATCATTTGATCTGTGGTCAAGCGAAGCCGATTGATGAGGTGTTGCAGTATGCGAAATACTGTAGTGACGAGATTGAGTTGAAACAGAGAAAGTTGAAAGAGAAGGTGATGGTGATGCAGATTAAGGCAGCACAAGCAGGGATGCAGGGGAACGGAATACAGCAGGTGGTACAGCAGCAACCGCAGGGAAGTGGAGTGTTTCAGGTGCAACCAAGAGGTCGAGGATGAGGAGGTTTTGTGAACCGTGGTCCAGACTTGATTACTGTTGTGGTTCAAAATAATGTGCAGGTGATGAAAAAGGTGTCACCATGTCACGCGTGCGGGGGCCTGGGGCATTGGAAGCGGGAATGCCCAATGGTGGTGCAGGATGGTGTTGTTCAACAAAGCAATGATGTCGGTACATTTCAAAATGTGAGGGGTCCAAAAATGAGGGGTCAAAATCAGAACTTTCAGAATAACATGGTGCAGATGCAGGGTCTCCAACTGTGCAACAGGTGCAAATGGCATTTGTTCAACCAGCACAAATGCAGCAGGCACAACAGCAGATTCCCATTGTACCTAGACAGCAAATGCAGATACCATTAGCTCCAATGGGACAGCAACAGGTGATGCTTCCTCAACAGGACGATGAGTCAAAATTACACAGTACAACAGTTCCCATTGCGTGGTGAGGATGGAATAAACGATGAATGGTCGGATGATTGTTCAGACAGTGAGGAGTGCAGGCTTGCACCTTCCCTAGAAGTAGACCAGAGGGGACCCTATGTAGAGGGAAAGGTAATGGGTCATAAGGTTTCGTTCCTAGTTGATACCGGAGCTACACGCTCTACAGTTAGAAGTGCAGAGGTTCCGAAATTACCACTTTCGGGGCGTACCATAAGGGTGGTAGGAGTAGCAAATCAGTTCCTGACAAATCCAATTACAGACCCGGTCCAAGTTGAGATTGGTAACTTTCAGGGATTACACAAATCTGTAGTCTGTGACTTGAGTCCCGTATCCTTATTGGGATGAGACTTACTGTGCAAAACAAGGTGTTCGATTACCTGTTCCAATGAAGGGATTGAGGTGCAGACACACAGTGATGATGAAGGGGACGATGGTCAGTTTCCAGAGTTAGAGACGGAGATCACAAATGAGGAATACCATTTGATAACCCTACATGCTTACAGTGACTGATTTACCACCTGAGTTGCAGAGAACAGTGACAGAGAAAGTGTGGGACCTGACAGGAAAGGAAGTGGGACTAATAAAAAGGAGAAGAACCGGTTAAAGTAGAGGCGAAGCCGAATGCAGTGTTTCCCCAGGTACCACAGTACCACATGGCACAAGAAGTCCTCATTCAAGTAGAGCAGATAATTGTGGACTTTGTGAAGCAAGGGGTTCTGAAAGAAGTGCTGAGTAGCCAGTGTAATTCACCAATAATGGGTCTGAAAAAGCCTTGTGGGAAAGTTCGAATTGTTCAAGACCTGAGGAAAATAAATGAGATAGTGGTAAAGTGTTGCCCCATAGTGCCAAATCCAGCTGTGATCATGTTTCAGGTTCTGTGTGATGCGAAGTGGTTCACAGTCTGTCTCAAGCATTCTTTTCGGTGCCTCTTCATGAGGATAGCCAATTTCTCTTCAGTTTCAAATTCCTGGATAAGGTTTACAGTTGGTGTAGAATTCCTCAAGGGTTTTCTGAGTCATCTTCCATCTTCAATCAGATACTGAAGAAGGACTTGGAGTCATTAGAACTGCCTTTCAGTTCGACATTAGTGTAGTAGATTGATGATTTGTTGATTGCGTCCAGAACAAAAGATAACTGCAAGTATGACACAATTGCCTTACTGAACCATTTGGGAAAGAATGGACATAAAGGGGGTCATTTTGACCTCGGAGGTCTTTTTCCAAGACCGCCGAGGGACTCCCGTGCGGAAAACCGCCAGTGTTGGCGGTTTGCCGCTCTGCCTATTATGACCGTTGGCAGCTCTCCGTCCTTTTACGGATGGAGAGCCGCCAACAGCCATACTGGCGGGCGGCGGGGAAGTGGAGGTTGCTCCACCTCCACCGGCACGCCTACAGAACGTCCTGTGATTCGGCGTGGCGGTGTTCTGTTGGCGGTGTGGTGTCAGCGGAGCAGCCCCCATGGCTCCCGTCCCCTCCCGGAGGATCGTCGGACCAGGTAAGTCGATTGTCCGTGAGGGGAGGGGGTTAGGTGGGGTGTTGTGTGTTGTGTGCGTGCATGGGGGTGTGTGTGTGTGTATGTAGAGGGGGTGTGTGAGTGCGTGTATGTTTGCGTGGGTGTTGTGTGTTTGGGAATGAGTGTGTGTATGTCTGTAGGTATGTCTGTATGGATGTGTGCGTGTATGTTTGAATGTGGATGTGCGTGTCTGACTGTGTGTGAGGATGTTTGCATGTTTGTTGGTGTGTGTGCATGTATGTGTGGTGGTGGTGCCTGCGTGCATGTCGTGTGTGTATGAGTGATGTTATGTTGGGGGTCGGGTGGGGAGGGGGGCCCTGCCACCTTTGGGGGGTGGCAGGGGTGGTGGGGGGTGTTGGGGAGGGAGTCGGGGTGGGGGAGACCCCTATCAGTGCCAGGGAAGGAATTCCCTGGCACTGATAGTGCTTACCGCCATGGATTTCATGGCGGTTTCAAACCCCATGAAATCCATGGCGGTCAGCCGGGTCCAAATACCGCCGGTGGTATAGTGACTGCCGCAGGGCTGGAGACCCTGGTCTCCAGCCCGGCGGGCGGAACGGAGAACCGGCGGATGACCATGGCGGTAACCGCCATGGTCATAATTCCACAAAGTAAGACCGCCAGCCTGTTGGCGGTCTTACCGCCACTTCTCCGCCTTCCGCCAGGGTCATAATGACCCCCAAAGTGTCCCCAAAGAAGCTTCAATACTGTCAGAGAGAGGTGAAGTACTTAGGTCACCTGATTGAAAAAGGGTCAAGAAAAATATCCAAGGAAAGGGTGACAGCCATACTGCAGATGAATCCCCCGACAACAAAAAGAGACCTTAGGATGTTTTTGGAAATGGTGGGCTACTGTCACCAGTGGATTCCCAACTTCTCGATTATCTCTAAACCTTTGGTGAGACTGACTGTTAAAGAAGTTCAGGATGGCCCAGGTGCCATAACCATGTCTGAGAAAGAGATGAAGGCATTCATGGAATTGAGGGAAAATATGTGCTGGGCACCAGCTTTAGGTATGCCTGATTACACAAAGCCTTTTGTACTGTTTTGTCATGAACGTGATGCTTGTTCTTTGTCTGTCCTGACACAGGTCCATGGAGGTGCAAACTGCCCAGTAGCATATTTTTCAGCTGCTTTGGACCCAGTCGCAGCAGCCTTACAGGGTTGTTTGCGTGCAGTTGCAGCAGTTGGTCAAAGCCTCACCCAGTGTGAAGGAATAGTGATGGGACATCCTTTAACAGTAATGGTCCCACATTCAGTTGAAATTCTGTTAACCCTAACCAAGACGCAGCATATGACAAATGCGAGGTTGACAAAGTATGAGACAATTATACTGGGGTCCCCTAATGTATCCCTTAAGAGATGTACTGTATTGAACCCGGCAACTTTACTTCCTATTGAAAATGCAGACATTGATGATGCCGAGGACGTAGAACATGATTGTCTTGAGGTAACAGATCTGTGCACCAAACCAAGGCCCGATATTAAAGATACCCAACTTAAAGAAAATGATTACATCATTTTTGTTGATGGTTCATGTCTGAGTAGGAGTACTGAGAGCTGGGTATGCCGTGTGCACAATCACTGGTATCTTAGAAGCTTCTTGGCTCGAAAGAGTACTCTGCTCAAGTGGCTGAACTAATTGCTCTTACTAGGGCATGCCACGCAGCTGAAAACCTAAAAGTCACTATCTATACTGACAGCAGATATGGATTTGGAATTGTACATGATTTTGGCCAGTTATGGTCACAGAGGGGTTTCATGACCTCTTCTGGTTCTCGAGTGAAAAATTGCGAAAAGATTAAGGATTTGTTGCACGCGATTCAGTTACCTCTTGAAATTGCCGTGGTGAAATGCAATGCTCATGTGAAGTCACAAGACTTTGTGTCAATGGGAAATGGATATGCAGATCAAGTCGCAAGGTTTTGTGCATTGAACTGTATATCGTTTCGAGATCAGTGGGAATTTTTACCAGAAACTGAAAATGAAACATGCTTAAACTTTGCATTAAGGGTGGTTGACACATTAGATCAACTAAAATCCTTGCAGGGACGTGCTAGCAAAGAGGAGAAACGTTCCTGGCAGAGAATGCAATGTGTACAGAGGTCTGATGACTTATGGGTTTCAGAAGAGGGAAAAATGTTTTTGCCAAACAGTCTTTTGTCACAATTTGCGAGGTTTTACCTCAAGCACATGTTGGGAGAGACGTAATGATCAGGTTTTTCAAAATCAATTGGTTAAATCCAAAATTCAGACAAGCTGCAGAGGTTATCTGTCGCAGGTGCATCATCTGCCAGCAGATGAATGCAGGAAAAGGGACTGTGGTGAATTTGAGCCACGTTGGGAGAGCTGGAGGTCCATTTAGCAGGATGCAGATGGATTTTATTGAGATGCCTGTGTGTGGAGGATTGAGGTACTTGTTGGTAATTGTGTGCATTTTCAACCACTGGATTAAAGCTTTCCCTACACGTAGGAATGACAGTCTCACAGTAGCAAAGCTGCTGCTTAGGGAGTTGACACCACGTTTCGGGTTCCCGATCTCTTTAGAATCAGATAGGGGCAGACACTTCGACAATGAGGTGATTAAGCTCTTGTGTGCCGCATTAAACATTGAGCAGAAGCTGCATTGTAGCTATTGCCCTGAAGCATCAGGACTAGTGGACCAGATGAATGGTACCTTGAAGTCGGGAATGGTAAAAATGTGCGCAGCTGCCAATTTGAAGTGGCCAGATGCATTGCCCTTAGTACTGATGTCAATGAGAAACAAACCGGAGAAGAAAACAGGACTGTCTCCTCATGAAATTCTCATGGGCCGAGCTCTGCGATTGCCTCAGTACCTGCAAATGCACTTGTGAATTTCACGGATGATGTGGTGTTGGACTACTGCAAGGGTCTGGCTGACGTGGTCCACTCTTTCTCTCACCAGGTGGAAGCTACCACATTGCCACTGATAAGTGATCCAGGTCACACCCTGAAAGCCGGTGACTGGATGGTTGTCAAGAAAAACGTGAGGAAGTGGTGTCTGGAGCCACGTTGGAAGGGGCCGTATCAAGTAATACTGACAACTACTACTGCTGTGAAATTTGCAGGCCTTCCAAATTGGATACATGCCAGTCACACAAAGAAGGTGACGTGTCCGACTGATGAGGAACTTGAAGTGTCCAAAACAACAGCTGCAGAGAAGGAAGTCTCAGGGCCAGAGAGTATTCAAAGGGGAACTGAGACTGAAGGAGAGCCCACTGAGGATGGCTTAATCACTCAAAACAAGATCCAGAGGGGTGACGGTGAGCCTATCTCAGCTGGGGCATCAGGGGAACTGACACAAAAAGAGGTTCTCCCAGAAGCAGACGGATACGGGTTTGAAGTTGAGCCCATAACAGACCCTGAAGGCGAAGGGAGTGAGGCAGAAGGAAGTAGAGGTGTTCTGACTCCTCCTGAGCTGCTTGCAGAGCCATCAAGAGAAAACACCATAGCACAAGAGGAGGGTGCTGTTCAACATCCTGAAAGGCCAAGCAGAAAGAAAGTACTTAAAGGGGATAATTGGCCCGAGCCACAAGCTGCAGGAGAGAAAGTGATCCTTAATGAAACAATAGAGGAAGAAGTTGATACAACCAGGAAAGAAGATCTTAGTGAAGGAGAGTTGCAGGGTGATCGCAAACTGAAAAGAAAAAGAGTTGCAAACAGAAGGTACGCAGGTCCTGAATGGGCGTATGCAACATCAGCTGAATGGCAACAATAATTTTTGGTGTTCTGTTTTGATCGAGAGGTACCTGGTCAATACTACGGCACCTGAATTACATTTTAGAAAGAGACTTTGTTAAATTGAAATTGAAAATTAAAAGCTGATAAGCTGAGAAAAGAGACTGATAAATTACTGGATGTGACACTGTTAAACTGAATTGACTCTGAAAAACCGATTATGACAAGCTGCTAACCTGATTTGACAAAGGGGTCTTGGAGTGAGTGAAACGCTGTAAATACTCACAGAGAAAGAGAAAGACTTTGCACAGAGAAAAAAAAAGAGCTTTTATATCGTCCTCAACTTGATTGCTTGCTTTGTATTATTTTGCTACCTGATTCTTTACAGATCATGAGTTACACTAGAGATAATAGTAATAAGGGTAGGATGTGTGGTTGGTTGAGTGCTATTCTGGGTATTGTGTGTGGAATAATAATTATAGGTGTGATTGTGGGAAAGCCATTGGTAGATATGAAAGTGACTAACAATGCTTCAAATCCTGAGACTGCTACACTAACACCATGGGAGAAGTTTGAGCAGGATGCAAAATACTTCCATGAGGGAACTAATTCAAAAGGGCAACTATCTACTACTGTCTTTTATCGCTTGCTGAATGAGTATGTTGACACAATGGATGCGAAGAATTGCTATGTGTGCACAAAGATTCCTTCATCAGTACAAGAAGGGGTTACTTATCATAGTACGCCGCTAACCTACGGGATAAGCTGTAGTTTGCTGTTAACAAGATTCTATGATCAAGAACATGTTCAATATTTCTATTCTAAGTTAGATGTAGTGTTCTACTTTGTGCCTGGGATTGAGTTTCTAAATAAATTAGCTAAAGAACACAGCATTAAGATTAGTTAGGGGTTTCTTTGAGCCGACACTGACATTTGGGAAGGCTGATGTGCACTGCAATAATCTAACCTGCTTACTGACACCTATAGAAAAGAGCTTCTTAGATCACACTGATGATAGACGGAAGGGATTACAAAAACACACGCTTGCAAATGATTATGCTTCCATGCATAAAGACACAGGGCAAATTTGCTATAGACGCATAACACGTAGGAAGGCTTTGTATATATAGGCCGAAATCTGAGCTTGACACTTTATTTGTGGGAACGAGTGAGTGCAGGCATGTGTTTTTGTTTCAGAGTAAATGGACGTTCATGTTAAATGGACAGGATCCAGCGATCCCTGGGATCTATTATATATGTGGACTTAATGCTTATTACCGTCTTCCAAAGGGATGGTATGGGACATGTTATTTGGGAATAGTTTTTCCCAAGAACTACCAGATTGATGACTTAAAGCAAATTCCTAAAATGCCTGAATTAAAACATACTAGACAAAAAAGAGAGACAGCGTCTGCTGTCGTTGGTGAGATATTTGGACCCATACTTCCTTCAGTGGGGGTTATCTTAAACTCCATAAAGATTCGAAAGTTGTCTACTATTGTGGATAACATGCTGACAAACTTCACAGGGGCTATACTCCTGATGGATACTGAACTTGCTGCGGAAAGAGCTATGACCCTTCAAAACCGGCTTGCTTTAGACATTCTTTTAGCAAAGAGTGGCGGAGTCTGTAAAATGCTTAATGAGCGCCATTGTTGTGCATTCATTCCTGATAATAGTAAAAAGATTAGAGGTATGCTTAATAACTTAACAAGAGACAGTGTAGATTTGAAGGAGCTGAAGGAACCTGGAGTTTGCGAAAAATGTGTGAAAGGAATTACCAAAGTAGGGAATTGGTTTAGTAGTATTTGGATTGGGGTTCTTGCAAAAATATTAGGGGGTATGTTGATTGTCCTGATTTACCTATTTGGACTATGGTTATCATGCAAAATTAATAAAAGAATTAAAAGAGATTTGGCAAAACTTAATAAAAGAAAAGAAGAAAACGAAAAAGAGAAAATGTTCAAAGAATTTTGGAAAGATCACATAGGGAGGAAGAAATTGAGATGAGCAATCTAAAGAAAATGAAAGGTTGTGAAGGGAAAGGTTTTGTGTGATGACAAGTGTCATCAGAGGAGGGACTGAAAGAGCGTAGCTTATATACTTAGAAATTAACATGAAATGCTTATGAACTAATGTGTAATAATGCTGCATAGAAAATGTTTTGATGTATTTTGCTAAACGTGTGCCTGAACAGTGCCCACGGGGAATGGCCGCCAATATATACAATGACTAATGAAATTGATTAATAATGATTAAATGTTATGTTAGTGTATGATTTTACATTGATAATAAAAGGTTATATGTTAAAGTTCTGCTAATAAATCATTAGGCCTTAGTTAGCATCAGTCGAGGCCTAGTTTCCTGGTTGCATATTAAATGTGTTTTTCTAACGTTCAGTGTGCTGACTTGCTGAAGGACATGAACTCTTGTTTTTCCAAAGCTAGGAGATGAATGTAACTGTAGTAGATCCGTTCTCATGAAATTCGACTTGCTTAGTGAAACATTCTTGCTGAATGCAACAGTGTAGACTACTCGCAGGTACAAGGTCGCCTAAACCGGTACAGACAATGGAACCACTGACTAAAGATGCGAAGAGGACCACGAGAGTATGAAATCATACCGGACGTTCTACCCGCTGAAGATGTCAATCATAAGGACCAATAAACTACATGAGAACTGTTATGGGGTGACAAGTTTAATGAAGTCATTGAAACCCTATTGGAGGGAGATAGTGGGGTGAAACCCCAGACCAATGGAAAATTAGGGGACTGTGCAACGGAAAAGGGATAAAAACCCTTGACACAAGGAAGTAGATCAGAATAGGAGACTAGGAGATAGAGTAGGGGGAGATGCTATTGCGACTTGCTATGACCCAGACACTTTGTCACTCTGCATAGAGACTTTGCTGTTTGGTTCTTAAAACCGTCCTTGCTTTATGTTGCCCGTTTACACTTTACCTCCTTATGAGGGAAGTGCCCCTTTACACGACTTGCTGAATTCCTGGCAGATGGCGAATCAACTGATATCCTGAGGACAAAGACCGAACCTGTATGCTGACCCAATACGGAGGGTAACTATATGACAATGAAATTGTAATTGTTTGTTTGCTTTTCCTTTCTAGGTACCAACTGCTTCTTTTGACAGAGACCATAGTTAGATGTTTTCTAAATTGGTGTTGTTAAAATTGTTTTGCATGAAGCCCAACATGCCGATGCTAATTTGAGGTTAGATGAGGGGGTTCACTAAACAGACGCAAATAGACAAATGACTGAATCTATGCTTTGTTGAATAACGTGATAATGATACTCTGCTAAGGATAACCTATGTTGACGTCGTGCTATATTCTAATATTCGTGATTCTTGCTTTGATTAAATCTTATCAGAGTTGCCATATTGTGACTATGCTAATGTGTTTCTTAGTTTTGAGATTAATAAACTTACTAGTAGAATTGTAATCAATAGGGAATGAACTTCATATAATAATACTAAACTGGTTTAGTTATTCATGACCGAAAGGTCATGGTGGTTTCTGAGTTTTATTAGTGTCTTTAACTAATCTGAAATGTCTTATTACAGTAAACCTTGATGACGTTAGTGACTTATTAATTGACATGCTGATTAGTTATCTCGTCCTAAGGTGTCTTCAATCAGGGTCAAAAGATTCATTGGCCTAAAATGAGTCCCAAAGTGAGTAAATTAATCATAAAGGGACGTGTTAACACACCTATTAGCAATTCCAAGACATTATTCCCTTATGTTGTAGATATGCCATATATAAAGTAATGTTCATTCATCAGATGACTCTTAAACTCCAGATCCAAACTCCAATTAGCTCGATTTGATTCGATTCGGCCTATCACAAATTGAATCTCCAGTCCTTCAGTGCATTTCAGTCGATTATAATCAGTTTCAAATCAGCCTCAGATCAGCCAACACATCTTTTGTCCTGGGAAATATCCCACCGACTTCGTCAAGGCTGGTATCAATGAAATTCCAATAGAGTATATTTGTCCAGTCTCTTCTGATTCTGGGTCCTTCAACTCTTCAAAAGTCTAAAGTAACTTAGTATCAGCACTCCCCAATGGAAGTAAATGTCCATGTGCTGCAAATTCGCTGCCATAATAACTATTTAAAAAAAAAAAAAGAAGAATCCTGTGCTTTCTACCTCTTTATTTTGACCATACATTGTATTGGTTTCAATCTGTTTTTGATTCTATCCTTGAAATATATTTTATTTTTGTATACTCTCTTGAAATCAGCTACCTTTGGTGGCTTAGTGGACTAGTGCTACCACTTCAGAGGTCTATGTTTAACCCCATTGTCACAGCTTTGAATTATTGTAGCCACTCAGTATTTTTTCCTTCTGAGGTCGAGAAACTGAGTACCATTGAGTTAGGTAACTATAATCATCAGCTATCTGTTACCACACCTAGAGGCATAATTAGGATGAATGGTAGACACTACAAATGCATATTTTATCTACTGTTTTTAAACCTGTGTAATGCAAAGGCAAAAACAATGCTGAAATTCCCCACAAGGCAATACCATGAAATTGTTGAAAGTTTGTATGAGCATTCACATGTTAATGTTTACAACTGCCACCAGGGACAACAACCAAATTTCGAATCTGTTACATATTCAGTGAAGCCAGTAGGGGACTAAGAACTAAAAGTGGCCCTGAAATATGTTAATAACAGCCCAACATAGAATACTGTAAGGGGTGTGTGCCAATATGAGTCCACCCATCTCCTGTAGAATTTGCAGTGGGGTGGGGAATTACAGAGAGAACTTGCCTACCAGAAAATTGTGTGCATTCTCACAGGACTGTTTGCCAGGATGGGTAGGTGACAATCCCTCTGTTTAAAACCCTTAAAATGAGGTCCCTGATCCTCAGCCTTCCGGAGTATTTCCCTATGTGCAACATAGCCAGTCCAACCTTGATGATACCCTCTCTTCGGGTTAGTCCAATGTTGAATCACCTCAGTGTTGTGTAGCTCTTTGATAGTGCTCGCACGATCTGCACTAGGTGCAATTTTGTCTCAAGAGAACAGGCCCTCAAATAATGAGAGCAGAACAACAGTGAATAAGGTGCCGTAAAGGTTAACTGAAGGAAGAACGATAAAGACATTGTTGCTAGAGAGCTATCAATACTGCAACCACGACGAATGTGAATGTGAAGCTCCCCAGAGACATAGAATAATTACCACATTTTTTTCAGTTTTGTTTGTCAATCAAGATACAACACGGAAAGTTTATTACGGCAATGGACCCTGCCTCAGGTGTGAAAACCTAACGTATGACTAAGAGTCTGCTCTCCTGAAAGGCAAAAATGACAAATTAAAGGTGATTTATGAGGTTGTTTTGCTCATACTAGCAGAGACTATCAAGTGTTTTGCAATTAGTGAAGAGTCTCAGGACACATGTTCAGCTCTAGCCCTGCAGCTAGTAGCAGAGGAACATTTCTATCTGAGACACGATCCTCTGGTAATTGCACAGGAAGACGTGTTGTAGGATGAGGAGAGATGGCAACAACATGGTCGACACTGACATCACGCAAGCTGAAGGTGGTCCGTTAGGAATCCAGTGAGATGATTCTAAAATAGAAACACAGCCAAAGCAGATACTCGTTGAATTTATGTGAGGGCCGTAAGATTATGGATGAGCAGCTTAGGATGTTGGAATTCATTGAAGCCGGAAGTTGAAAACCGGGAGTTAACTATTTTCCATCCATTTGTGCACTTGCATCCATTAAAAGATAAGCACAGACACCACGTGCATATTTATACTCCGTTTGCGCCGAATTTGCGTCGTTTTTTTCAACGCAAATTCGACGGAAAACTAACTCCATATTTATACTTTGGCGTTAGACGTGTCTAGCGCCAAAGTTCATGGAGTTAGCGTCATTTTTTTGCGTGAACACCTTCCTTGCGTTAATGATATGCAAGGTAGGCGTTCCCGTCTTAAAAAATGACTCCGATGCATATGCGTCGTATTTATACTCCCGGGCAAAAATGACGCCCGGGAGTGGGCGGGTCTAAAAAACCTGCATTTGCGCCGGATTTTAGCGCCTGGGTCAGGGCAGGCGTTAAGGGACCTGTGGGCTCAGAATGAGCCCAGAGGTGCCCTCCCCTGCCCCCAGGGACACCCCCTGCCACCCTTGCCCACTCCAGGAGGACACCCAAGGATGGAGGAACCCACCCCAGGGACATTAAGGTAAGTCCAGGTAAGTATTTTTTTTTTTTTAGGGGGGCATAGGGGGGCCTGATTTGTGCCCCCTACATGCCACTATGCCCAATGACCATGCCCAGGGGACAGAAGTCCCCTGGGCATGGCCATTGGGCAAGGGGGCATGACTCCTGTCTTTGCTAAGACAGGAGTCATTTCAATGGGGGATGGGCGTCGTAAAAAAATGGCGCAAATCGGGTTGTGGCGATTTTTTTGCCTCAGCCTGACTTGCACCATTTCTGGACGCCCATACGCCATTTTCCCCCTACGCCGGCGCTGCCTGGTGTACGTCGTTTTTTTTAACGCACACCAGACAGCGCCGGCGGCTAACGCCGGCTAACGTCATTCAATAAATACGGCGCCCGCATGACGCTTCAGAATGGCGTTAGCCGGCGCTAATTTTTTTGACGCAAAACTGCGTTGGCGCAGTTTTGCGTCAAAAAGTATAAATATGGGCCCACCTATTTCAGTTTTTTACGTTGGCAGTTACCATTTCTCCTGTCTGGAGGAAGCTATATGACCAAAACTGTGTGCTACGGGTGGTAATATGCAAAAGTGGCAAAAGATCTGTTTGCCTATGCATTCTACATTGTTTAGCACACAGTCAAAAACCAAGTGCAAATCACATGCAATCTCCTGAAAAAAAAAAAAACGCATCCAAAAAGCCAACAAATCTAATTTTATTAGAAGTGTTTGGTAATAGGAGAATCTGCATATGTGTGTGTCTGTGTGTTTGCGCGTGTACGTGTGTGTGTGTGTGTGTGTGTGAGTGTGGCAACAGTACCATAATAAAGCAACATATTGGGTTACAACAGTATGGAAGCTCGGCAAAGGGACCCTTTAGTCCTCTTTGCTAAAGAAATTGCATTACTGTAACTACAAGAGTGCTATGAAAATGAGCCCTAAGATGAAGTCTGTGTTGTTATATGAGGCGAACGTAAATGGTATACAATCCACACTATAACATAGTAGATACTTTCATTTTAGCTGTGATCCAGTATGGCCACCACTCGTGATAATGTATACCAGCATTTGAGGAATTATCTGTTGTTGAAGTCTATGGTGAAACTTTGGTACTAAAACCAGTGATTGAAATATTGCGGAAATTAAATGCAAAGAGGAGAATGGACCATCGTTGTGCCCCTTTTGTCTCTCTGCTTCTGGTCATAATGCTAGTGTAGGGATGTGTTAACCTTTTTTAGAGATGTGTAATCTTTAGTAGTAAGGCTGTGCGGCCGAAATAGTTTTTGTATTTCAGGACGTTTTACTAGAAAGAAAACTTGAAGTACACAGTATGGACGCTAAACACTGAGGCCCTGATTCTAAGCTTGGCGGGCGGCGGGAGCCGCCCACCAAGCGGGAACCGCCAGAAGACCGTACCGCAGTTAAAAGACCGCGGCGGTCATTCTGGGTTTCCCACTGGGCTGGCGGGCGACCGCCAAAAGGCCGCCCGCCAGCCCAGCGGGAAACACCCTTCCCACGAGGAAGCCGGCTCAGAATGGAGCCGGCGGAGTGGGAAGGTGCGACGGGTGCAGTTGCACCCGTTGCGAATTTCAGTGTCTGCAAAGCAGACACTCAAATTCTTTGTGGGGCCCTATTACGGGGGCCCCTGCAGTGTCCATGCCATTGGCATGGGCACTGCAGGGGCCCCCAGGGGCCCCACGACACCCCATACCGCCATCCTGTTCCTGGCGGGTGAACCGCCAGGAACTGGATGGCGGTATGGGGTGCCAGAATCCCAATGGCGGCGCAGCAAGCTGCGCTGCCATGGCGGATTCCCATGGGCAGTGGAAAGTCGGCGGTACACCGCCGGCTTTCCACTTATGGCCGCGGCTGTACCGCCGCAGTCAGAATGCCCGGCGGTGCACCGCCAGCCTGTTGGCGGTGCTACCGCCAACCCCCGGCCCTGGCGGTATTTACCGCCAGGGTCAGAATGACCCCCTGAATGTTTTCCTGGATACAGGAAAAACGCCCGAAAAACTTGTCAAGAATCAAATACAGTGAGAGCAAGCAAATTATGATGCGCTTGCCGTCGTGCCCATCACGTTCCTCTACGGGAAAAGCATGAAAATAAATTTGATGTGAAGCAGAGTTGCCAGAAAAATTGTTGTGTACAAGAGTACATTGCAAACAAATGAGGGATCCTGGAATGCTAGAACATAATGTAAGCGTGCTAAGTGCACCGGCCCTGAGTAACATGGGATGTTCCAGTGATGATGTTATTTGGAAGGCAAAAACTGCAATGGCCAAACAGTAAAATAGAACTAGATGTATCACAAAGAAATACAATTACAATAACGTTCTAATTTGTTAGGTTAATAGATGGAATTGTTTTTAGTAATTGTCGACATGCTATATTTGTGAATGAATCATGGGATTTTGTTTTTTGACCTTGTTAAGTAACTTGGTATACTCATTGGTGTGGCTGCTTCAGGATTAGCAAACACACTTTTAAGGAAAGGGGACTTACTGAAAGGTGATAGAAAAGTGATAAGACAAAAATGTTGTTTAAATATAGTAGTGTTATATAATATATGGCAAATTTGTATGTATGCATGTGTGATTGTAAAAGAGACGTTTTGTAGCATTTGAAAGTTTGATGTATTTTAGTGCGTTTTAAATAGTAGTGCAAGGGGGTTATTTGTAAAGCGATGGAAACATTTTGTTACAGTTGTGATTTTACAAACACTTTGATGTTTGGATCCCTAATATGTTTTCAAAAAGTTAGAGTCAATAGAAAGTGCGTGGCGCATATGTGCAAAGGAAGCTGACTGCAAGGTTTTCTGTCAGAAATGTTTTGACAGTTTTTGTTAGAAAGAGAATTGTATGAATGTTGTGATGTGTAGTCTTGTGAATAAAAACAAAAACTCCAACAACATTTTTTCATGCCAGCAATTAATGCACATCATGAGTGATTAGTCAGTAACACTGTGGCTTTATGACAGACCAAAGCAACCAAGCAGCACTGAATTCTTAAACAAAACTGTCATAAACGAGCAATTGTAACATTGTTATGCCAGCAAAGTTGAAACATCAAAACACACTGGCTCTCAATTACCAGCTACATGTCATGTTGCATCTGTTGTCCAACAAAAGGGCTACTTGCTGAACCATTATCAAAACTTAAGGGGAACATAAATGGGACAATATAACCCTTCTCGAAATACCATGGCAATGAGGGGCATTCCATCAAAACACTGTCAAACCTTTTAAAACAAAGTCAATCACAGAAAGGGATTGTCCCAAATTCTGCTATCTCTTTCTTCGTCTAATTGTACTTTTTTTGGCAAATTTAAAACATAATTTTTTGCAAGCAGCTAAACATGTTTGTACACAAACCTATTATGCAGTGAGTGAAATGCTTGAATTATTCTCAGCCACCGTTAATTACTACTGGTCTCATTCCAGTCCATCATTCATTGGAGGAGGAACAGTGCTGACATGCATCTGGAGTGGTACAGTGTACAAAGCAACAGCAGGTAAGAATGAGGTCTTGTGCAATTACCAGTTGCTGACCCATCACTTGTTTGTTGCTCGTCTGATGCTTGATTCGAACCATGGCGCATATTTAAGAAAAGTGGCGCTGCATAATGTGCAGCGTCACTTTTCATGCATCCTTCATTGTCCCAACTACTGCCACCATGTGTACGCCGTATTTAAAATACTGCACACCATAGCACAGGGTAGGGGGCAATAGCATCATTTTTCATGGAACTATTGATGTACTCTGCAGGAGTAGCACCAAAATAGTGGCGCTACTCCTGCAGAGTACATAGGGGCCCATTATAGATAATGGAAGCCAACTTTTAACGCCTGGTCTGAGCAGGCGTTAAAAGTGCCATAAAGATGAGACAAGGAAATCTGTTAGATTTCCTTGTGCCATCTTTTACCCCCCTAACATGGGAATGCCCCTTTGCATACATTATGCCTGATGCAGGCTTAATGTAGGGAAAAGGGTTACAAAGTGGCGCACTTTGTAAATATCGCACAAAGATTTTGGCCTTCTTGGGCCACATTAGCGTAAAAAAATGGCGCTAATGTGGCACAAGGGGATTATAAATATGCCAAAATATGAGGGAAAGGGAGTATTAGGATAGGCCCCGTGTACAGCCTCCCTAGACAGTTAATACAAATCAAAACAGGTACACTTTTCCTAAGTAGAAGGCAAAAAGCACAGAGGCACTTCTAAATTTAGATGCTAGAACCCTTGATGACGCAGAAAAGAAGGACTAACAAATATTCATATATCATATAATCAAAATCGTATAAAGTAGTGTGATTTTAGCAAAGAAAATTAATATACGTGGGAAATTGTGCCCACGGGGTAGTTCGCCATTATTATAAACGGGCTTAATTAATCATGAAGAATTGAAAATGTAGTAATCCGTCATAATTGCAAATGTATTCTATGATTTCTTGTTGAAACTGTTTTATGCTTAGCCTAAATTTAGCAGAGGCTTTGGCCTAGTTGCCTGGTCTCAAATTTAACTGCGTGGTTTTCACTTGCACTAACAAAGACATATTATTTCACTTTAAAGGTTGTATTTTTCCAGTAGAAATGACTAATACACTTATCTCAAGGTTTCGTGCTAGCCTAGCTTCATCTCCTTTGAAGCAAGGTCAGTTTCTGCAGGTGCAGACAATAAGGACACTGTGATAAAATTAATTGGCAAACTTTGTTGCAACTTGTGTTCCAAGGCTCCAAGGACAATGTATGCATAAATGAGTACTAGGAGAAAGACACTGTTCATTGGTCAAATTGAAGCCACCCTATGAACCCTCCAATGGAAGACCCTGAAGAATTTGGAATGTTTCTTACTTAAACCCACCGGACAAAGAGAAGTCAGCCATTTTCTTTGATGCCATTTTGAACCCTGATTCAGGAAGCCATCTTAGACGATATCTTCGATGCCTTTTCTCTGTCGCAGAGAAAGAGACTTTAAAGAATTCTCACCCTAGAGACTTTAACTTGAATTTTGCCCCGTCTTGCCCATGCAGTAACCTTTGCCCCATTCTCCTTGCTGCAGCAAGGAAACTTGCCCTTAACTTTGCCCCCCTTGAAATCTGCCCCATGTTGATCGAACCGGTACCTGAAGGACGAAGGCTTTTCCTTGTATGCTGATTGTATTTGGTAAAAATGAAAGGATAATTGTATTATGCATTGTGTTTTCCTTCCTAGGTACCAACTGCTTATTTTGATAGGGCCCAAGCTAGAAGTTTTCTAAATTTGTGTTGACTAAATTCGTTTTGCATGAAGCCCCACATGCAAATGCTAATTAGAGGTTAGTTGAGGTATTCACTCGATGCACCATGCTAAATTGAAATCTTGTTATGCTGACCGATGTATGCAATTAGTCAAATTCAGTTACTTATATTAGTGATTTGCATTGCTATAACCGAGTGCATTATAATTCAGATTTTGCGTAGATTGCGTTTCTTCCGCCGCTATGGACAGCTAGTAATGTTCGTATACATATATCATTTGATTTTGAGATTCACTTATATCATGCTAGCTTTGTTAATATAGGGAAGTAAATTCATTAACTTTTATTAAACTGGTGTGGGTATTCATGACTGAAAGGTCATGGCGTGTCAAAGTAAAAATTGTTATTGATTCCTAATGTGTTGATTGATTATTAATTGATTATTGGTTATTGATTGTATTTAGTTATCGATGATTGATTTGAACGATCCGATTATTCTTGGATGAGGAGAGCCCAACTAGGTTAAAAGGTCCACCGACCTCCAGCGTGTCCAAGTACAAGTAATTCAGAAGAACTGGATGCGCTATCAGTAGATGGTAGCAGAGATTGATGGTTACGCCCTTTGGGACCCCATCCGAACAATAGACGGAGTCAAGTTAAAATTTTCTTTGATAAAACAAGTTGGAGAGATGATGATGCCCTAAGTCCCCAATGACTTTCCCGGAATCTCGGAGCTTGCGAATGGAGGAGACGGAGGTGTGAAAATGTTTTCGGCGTTCCTAGTGACAGTATGAGTGAAGTTAGGGTTTTGCGCTTGCAAACTTAAGCCGCAGATGAATTGTGAAGTTTGTGAGGATTTTTAGGGGGTTGCGAACTCCAATTAAAATTTTAGAGGAGTGATACTCCAAGGTGTGCGAGTAGGGAAGTCGTCGAACTTCACATGTGTGTAGCGCTTTGTGCAGGAAAAATTGCCCACATGGTTGTTGATGTTGAGACGGGCCCTGCGAGGTCAAGAGACTCCAGGGTAAAAAAATTGAAAGGCATGGTCTCACACACCCACCTGGGTGTCATGCAAAGTCATTGGTCACACCTCATTCACCATAGAAAATTCTAGTGGTCAAATGGACTTTCCTTTGTTATGAGGAGTACTTTCAGGCAATAGGTGTATGTGGAAACAGAATCTAGTGAATCTAAGAATCTCTATGCCCAAATCCATGGACTTCCCTTTATTAAGGGTGGACCTGAGGGATGAATACAAAAATGGCGATGCATGGGATTACCAATTACCCTGGTATATGAACAAGTCAACATGTTTCAACCTATACAATGGCCCTGCAATGGGACCTAAGTATGCTGCAGTGCCCTGATCCTTATTTTCCTAACTCCTATGTTGTAATCATGTTCATTCATTCATAAGCAGTCACACTATACCTATTAGTACAGTCCTCTTGGAGAATGTTTGCTGGAGTAGCAGAATTTTAAATCCCTAACTCAAGGTAATGGGGCCCCATGGAATATTTCACGGGAATATCCTTGTAGTCACACTTTCATCAACAAACATTCAGAGGGTTCGTACCTGGTTCTAGCAGTGATGGCAGCTTGGAACCATTCTGCTAAGTGCTGCTACACCTGTGAGGATTTGGCTGCAAAGTCACCATGTAGGCCATTGGTGAATTGTGCCCTGTACCGCATGAGCTGGGAAACCCGAATAAGGGCCTGATTAAAATCTTCATAGTGTTACCTCCAATCCATGCTTGTGGCAGCCCGAAAAGACCATCTAGTCGACGATGTTCCTTTCACCATATTTAGACGTACTGTGGCTGAGCAGCAGACCGCCATTATGGAGTACTCTTCCTAGCCGTCACCCAGGTGGGTTCCCACTGGCTGTACTTAGATTTAGAAATTATACATGCAGTGTCCTGCTGGCGGTTTGCAGATGGTAGAGGGACATTCCTGGACCCAATGGACATCAGAATGACAGTGGCCATAGGATATAGGTAATTCACACACACACATTCTACCCTTGGCTTATGCATCCCCCTGCATCACAAAGAACACAAGACCCCACATACACACCAAAATCCATTACCATTCCAAAGCAACACAACACGTACATGCCACAAACACACATTGATGCATATCCATGACACAACATACATACCCTAGTGTCACTGCACCCACACACGGCACAACCACAACTACACACACATCTACACAAACACAGGCACACACAAGCACAGCTACATATATCACGCCAATGACCGCCACACAACATGCATCTGAATGTTGCATGCAGCAATGCAACACAACATACACAACAACATCCACACCATATGCAAGTGGCACACAAACCGACTAAACAATATCATACACTACATCTCCCTCCACCTCAAGAAGCCAATCACATTGCACACACATACATACGTACTGAGTCACACACAGAACACAATGTACAACATGACAGGTACAGGTCTCCTTGCAATGTGCTCACATCAACACAGTTGATAATTGTGAATGTACTGTCATTGTGGTGGCAGCATTCATTTGGCATTGAATACTGGCACCATAATGACAGTTGACTATGTGTTTGATATATGTGGTGTACCAGTGTGCCCCCATTTGTTTCTGACCCACGCATGTCTCCAACATATGCATGTCACAGTAATTTTATAACATTACTGTGACATGCATGTCTGCAGTGGTTCCATGCTCATGCGCGGTGACCCACCAATGTTCTTAGCCAATGTGGGCTGCCGGAGGGGGTTGTGTTTTCTCCATGGTCACATGGCAGCAAGAGCCAAGGGTTCTGTCTAGTCATGTCCATGACTTATCATCTCCTTTCCCCCCAATCCGCCAAGTCAGAAGTGGAGGTCAGATAGTAACTTTTTGCTTGGCAGTATAGCATATCCAAATGTCCTTGGCGGGAAGTGTGTCTAGAGTCCCGCCATGAGCCACACTTTCCTATGGCACCATCATGGTGGATGGGAATCCTTGGCGGAGTCATTGGGACTCCGGCAGGTTAAAGTCTGTGGGACCACCAACATCTAAATCCAGTGGGCAGACCTTTATGGTGGCAGATGGATTTGTAGCTGGAAAACCGATGGGTGGACCGTTACGGCCAACAACTAAATCAGGCCCTAAAACCCTTCTTATGAGTACTCAGTTAATAGCCCATGTTTTCGCCACTCCTAGAGATACCAGTGCTGTGGATACCAGTAACTCTGGAGTTTGGGAAGATCAGGCTCATTGCAAGTTGAATCCTGAAAGTCCACTAAGAAATGAGAGATGAACAGGGAGCCGGTAATACAAGGTCTGAGTCCCCCAGTAATTTTTCATATTGGGACAAACTTTTACCTGGACTTTTGAGCTGCATTTAGCAGCTGAAATCACTGGGTGAAAGTGAGGAAAGATAGTGTTTCTGCTGATTTCATAATTCCAATGGGGTTGGTTACTGTTGTAACCCTTCCCTTTAGAATTCAGAAACCGTTTGTAATTAAGCTTTAGGAGTTCTAGTGAGTAGCATGTGTAACTGCACAGATGACTGAATACAACTCTGTTAATAAAGAGGATATAAATTGGGTTACTCCCTTCCACTTAGCACCAGGCACGTGCATAATGGTATAATTATTTAAAATTCCAAATCATCATGAATGCACATTAATTCCAGAGACTTTGCAACAGATTTACTAAAGTGTCACTCAAGCCAAAAATGCTGTGCTGCATTGCGTGGGAGGGAGCAGGAGAGCGCCAGATCTATAGAGATATGGCACACTCTTCCTCTCTCCTAGCGCTGGTGCAGAATATTGATGCTGTGCACCACACACACACCTTTGTGCCATAGTTAAAGGGTGTGTGCAAGAGTCTAGCAAAGGTGTGTACTCAAAGGATTTCCTTCAAGTGCAAAATACTATGCCTAGAGAACTGCTAAAACTTTTCCTACTTTGTATGTGTGCTGTACAGTTCAGCACACATGCAAAGTCAGAAAAGAAAATAGAAAACATTGCTCCTTTTAATCAAATGTCATCCAACCTGAACAGCGAGCCAAAGGCAACCGCACCTCCCCCTTGTCCCATATGACTCCTTATGTCGTGCTCCCGAACAAAGCACCTGCTGCTCCAAATGTGCGACCAAACGGGTCCTATGTCCATATATTATAGGTGGAGGGACAACAACAAAATTCAAGAAAAAGTAAAGTCATCCAAGTATGTTGTTCCAATGCAGCTTTTATTTACTTCAATATACCAAAAGAAACCAGCTAACGCATTTTTTTCACCAAACATGAACTTCATCAGGGCTGTAAAATAATTTTATATGGAGTGTACAAAATATTTTTTTACATATCGTAGAGATAAAACAATAAGGAACCTACTATGCCCCAGTTATGTAACAGATGCAGTAGCAACCAGAACATGGCTATGGGATTCCAATAAGGGGTTCTACACATGTGGGGAATGCAAGATGTGTGGGTTTGGCAAGAACAGGACCAAACAATATAGTTACAGCACAGGGAGAAATTATAGTATTCAACATTACATAAATTGTAAAACCAAATTTGTGATGTATGTTATTGTTTGCAGATGTGGCCAAATGTATGTGGGCAGTACAGTGAGAGCCCTCAACATACACATACAAGAGCATGTACGTGCAATACGCGACAAGGATGATGGGTACCCCATGACCACACATATGGTTGTGCCACATGCAGGTATGACTTCTGATTGGTTCCACGGGATTGATCACGTTCCCCTGAATGTTAGGGGGGTGGGCAATAGGGAGCTGTTGATGAGTTAAAAGGAAGCAGGCTGGATTAACTGCCTTCGTAGTGTTGAGATGGGTCACAATACTGAGAATTAATTCCATTATTTCTTAAAACCTGTTTAAACATATGCGTATGGGACAACTCTGTCATAGGGAATTTTGTATTATCTCATGACCAGCGGTAGGATCTCATGACCACTAAAGTAATTTTGATGCGTGTAAATTTGATATTTAAATTCCTACTCCTACAGCCCAAGGTAAGAGTGGGTCATATGGGAGGTTATGTTGACCCAGTATTAAGTTTCTGTATTAGGGGTCTATGCGAACACTTCTGAATGTGAAAATTATAGCGATGTATCCTCGTAGCTCTTGGGCATTCACTGGGGTAATAATTGGGAATATGGGATTGGTTCTTGCATCTCCCCGACATTAGTTGAGGATTTCATAAAAGGGCATATAATAGTAGATTCACACTGTGGAGTGGTGTGGCACATGTCCTTAGTCTTGTGTCAGTTTACAGAACGACTGGAGGTTTCAACTCTGACCTATGATCTATCTTATGTTATTTTATGTTTATTTTTGTTTTTATTTTATTTTTATTTTATTTTTATTTTACTTTGATGTACAATTCTATGTCCACTTGCACTTGTATGATAGTGACTCTAATAAATGGTTTGGTATGAATAGATCTTGTCGCCACATGTGTAAATAATAAGTGACCTTGGACGGTGGTCTGTATGGACTACCTGGCTAGCCCCTGGGATTAATGGTGAAAATGACAGAGGGAACTTGTGGAGTAATGGGCAATTAGCCCTTGGGCCTTGTTATTTTGGTGGATCAACATGGAGTTTGAATCTGGCTCATTACTTCCTCAGTTGTTATTATACCTTTTTGGTTATGGCAATCATTAGGTTCGAGCCTGCGTCGCATGCACTCGCGCATGCGTTTCGCTAGCGAGACACTTTAGGTATTAGAAAAGGGCTCGGACCACCGTTGATGTCACGTCAGTGTCTTTCATTGGCAAGTTGGCTTACCTGTTAGAATCCGCTTCTTTTGATTAGTGGAAGGCACGCATACGTCATGCCTTTTCCGGTGGTTAGCTCTCCTCAAGCGCAGCGACCAAGTACAGAAAACATGCAAGGCTCGCTGGGTTTGGGGACTACTTTTTCTCTATTTTCGCAGAGCGATCTCGCGGGGCAGAAGTTGAGCGCTTCGCATACCATCGACCTTGTTACACAGTTAATTGCACTTTTGCAGTTACGTTCATAATTGCACGTTTGCCGATAGGTATTGATGTTTGGTGCGTGACAAGTCTGTTGCATGAGAAGTGTTTATATATACAACTAATGTCGCATTGCTGCCGTTTCTAAGCACTGTTAACGACTTGGTATTCTTAACCCATGGAGGTGCAGGAGATTTCTTTGTTATACGCAAAATATTCAAAAGTATCTCGAAGATTTGGAGACTAATACGTCTGTTGTACAGAGAATGCATGGGGGTTCTTTTCAATGTTTAATATCGTTTTTTAAACTTTAATTGTGTTGCTCACTAGAACCTAAATTATCATGTGGGCTGTTACATCTTTCAAGCAAAACACAGTGGCCCCATCCTCAATACCTGCTATGTCTTCGAGAAAGTATGTTTGGGAAGAAAAAAAAGGCGTTTTACAGCTTTTCAAGCCGTTTTTAATCCGGTGCACCTTCTTTGGTAATAATGGTATCGTTGTTCTAGTGTTGGTAACATTTTAACTGGAACTTGTAGGCTATTTATCACTGGTTTGTAATTTCCATTTTCAAACGATAGCCCGGTCATGGTGATAATAAAATGTGCAAGAGTTATGTGTCTGTGCATAACACGGTTTCATTTAAGTTATTAGCAAATGTTTAAACTAGTGCCATAATTTTAAAATCTTGTACCGGGGATGCTGGGTATGTTATTGTACAGGAGCACTGCTTCTTTTTACCTTTGCTACTGAATCTTTGGACAGGCCTCACGTTTTTGCAGCTTTGGTGGGTGATTTTGAACTTGTATGATAAAGGCAGAAAGAAGTTTAGTGGTTCATTTTACCTGCAACTTCTTGTCCACTGTTCGCAAACTTTGCGAAACGATTTTACAGCGAAATGCAGCTGTTTTTCCCCCACTCAGGGCATGTTTTACTGCAAACTTGGCTGGGAGTTAATTTAGGCGTGTGTTTTTGTGCTAATGTAGAGTGCACAGTTTCCACAAGAACGCAAAGTGTACTTTATAAATGGTATAGTATGTTGTTTTTTAGGGTGTCTTTGGAGAGGGGCATGTTAACTATGAACAGTTGAGAGTTGTATAAGAATTCATTGTAATTTACAGAAAGATGGACCTTCTCCTAAACAGTGCACTCTGCCATATCACTGACAATCCCTACATTGTACTCTTGTGCAAGCACTCTTACCCCATTCAACATTTTTTTCGAAATTTGGTAGAAATAAACACAGGCTATTCATAAATCTTTAAAGCCTAGTTTTCTTAAGCACATTGCTGCTAAACTTGGTTTACAATGGATATTTATTCCGCTGTTCCTCTTGGAGACTGGTGACCATTTAGAGTGTGTTTTGGTGGGCGAGCGCAAAGTGCTCCGTCTCATGCTGTAATCTCTCTTTGGGCTCCAAACCACACCTATGTCACATCAGTCACTTCCATTGGTTCGTGGACTTGCCTTTTAAAATCCGCTTGCTTTCATTTGTTAAAGGCATGCATATGTCATGCCTTTTCCGGTGTTTAGCCCACATACACAGCACCAGTAAACTACTAAAAACATATGAGGCTCTACGTTTTCAGCATGGGTTCCGGAATACTTCATCTGTTTATTTTCCACGCAGCACGATTGCGCTGGGGTTTACATAGCGCGCTCTTACTCGTTTTTTCCGTTTTCAATTTTAGCATGATCCTGCTGCATTTATTTTTTCTTTTAATTTGTGTGGCAAGAAAAGTCCGGTTAGTAGTTTACAACGCTAATAGCTCTAACTCGAGCAAATTCGAGACCCGTTGCATTGAAAATGCTTGTTTTTACTTGGCAACATGACAATAAATATAGTAATACACTGTAGTGACTAGATGCTCCCGCATATCTCGAATGGGACATGTGTACTTCATTGGAACTGCAGTGACCTGGTGGAGCTGCTGGCCCCCGGGTGATATTCTGCTGATGTTGTTTATTTTATTTGGCAACATGAGAGTAAATATATAGTTCTCACTTTTTGAATTGTTCCCGGTTATTCTCCCTATAGTCAGATACAGCCAGGAAAATAGATTAATATTATCTAACAGCTTAATGGTGTGTGTGTTTTACTTTAAATGGCTTTGGCCATTCACTTAACTTCACTTAAACATGAGAGAAATTGGCATTAAGGGTAACTTTCTTTGGTGTTTCATTGAGTGATTGCAGAGCCCAGCAGAGCGATTTATCATGGCTATGGTAATATTGATTGGATTGAGCGTTTTATCTATTGAGGTTAAAGTTTTGGACCTTCACTAGAAATGTTTACGGACATTTTACTATTACGTTAAGGGCTCCTTTTTTTAAAACGTTTTTGTGGGTTATTAGCAAAGCAACTTATTACAGAGGGTTGAGATGAATTGAAACGTCGTTTGATCCCTCTTTTATGATCTCTTTGACCCCTGTTACTGACACACGCTATTTATCTGTGCCATACTAGCAATCTATCATTTTTACTTAAAAGGAAATGTGGTTTACAACGAATGTTTCCAGTAGATGCAACTTTTCAGTAAAAGCGGGCATTGGACATGTCTGGCTTGGAGAGCTAGTATCTGAGACGGTGAATGTGTTTTTGCAAGAATATGTTGCAGACATGTGCCATGAATTGTCGAGGTTTCATGCTGGCACAATAATTTAAGGTAAAGGTAGTTATACACTTTTGAGGAAATAAAATTAATTCGCAATGCACTATTGTTAAGAGAAGGCAATGGAGTCATTGACATCAACCCTTCTGTTCAAATAACTTGACATCATCTATCACATGATTTTTATCACTTTGAACCTTGCCTCAGTATCTGTTAACAAAGGAACACTAACCTTAGCTATGGCATTAGACTTTTGTTTTACGCATTTTGTAATAGAGTAGCCAGATTTGTACCTAGGTCTTGAATGTAACACATAAATGGAATAAGCGATTCAGAGGAGACCCAGAGTTTACATTACTTGGTTGTTCAACAAGTTGTTTGTATTTTAATACTGTGATGTGGTATTTTGGCAGCGTTTTTTCTATTTTTGTTTTTAAAGTATGAGGATGTTTTGTGTGGGTGTTTTTTTACATATATTTGAATATGGTGACGTGTATGTTGTAAATAAAAAAAAATTGTACACTCCATATATGTTTATTTTACAGCCCTGGTGAAGTTTATGTTTGGTGAACGAAACACGTTGGCTGGTTTAGTTTGGTATATTGAAGTAAATAAAAGCTGCATTGGAGCAACGTACTTGGATGATTTTACATTATCGTGAATTTCGTTGGTGCCCCTCCATCTACAATATATTTCTCCTTTTAATGCCTGGTTTAAAAAGGTGTTATTTGTTTACACAAAACTCTCACATTTTTGGTAGATAGGGCTCGGCATCAAAAGGGTTGGTGATTGCATGGGAACGCCCACATAATGCCCCTTGACGCCAGCTACTTTGTGTTACTTTTATTTAATTCCCAGCATGAAACAAGTTTTATGCTGGAAAGTAAATGAGAAAAAAAAACATTTTGGGCTGGTTTGCACCACTTTTATGAAGCAAATTCGGAAATCTATTTCTCTCTGGTTAAATATGTGCTATGCACACACCCAACCATGCATTCATGTCTACATAATCAGTACAGGTGCACCATGAGAACCCTCAGTGAAAACCTATGATATATCCGGGCAGGTGCCACAACAGTGCAGTGGGGGAGTGCTGGCACACACACACGAAAAACTTTTAGTTTCATGCTGTATGACCACAAACATGCTGACCTTATAACATTATTACAGTGTGAGCAAATGATTATTAGCATGAGGAGTACATTTTAACAAAAGCAGGATAAAATCAATATTTTTTCACAACGGTACAATGCACTTTCACAGATAAAGCCTTGCCGGGAGAACAATGCCGACATTTGACGGATTCATCTGGACTATTTTGCCATGCTCTCAGTCCCTCACCTGAAGTATTTTTATTACTTTAAGTGGTCGCTTCTGCAGTATTGTGTACAATTCTGGAGGCACATAGCTGCTACTTCGGGTTTAATTCGGCAAGATCTTCGGGGGAGGGAGCAGGGAATTGCAGAAATCCTCATCTGGAATATTGTTAAATTGTTTCGACTTCCAGTTTATTGTGCTACTAACTACATGCAGCTTCTGGAGACTTCTGTTTAGAAGTGTAGTCGTGAGTTTCAAGCTAAAACACATGAAATAGGGGTTAACCAGAAGTGATGCACACTTACGTTGAAAGCACATATGTTCGTATTTTTAACCTTTGTATGAGTTTCTGTACAGCAGCATACCGGCCTCCAAAACACAGAGGGGCATATTTATACTTGTTTTGCACCAAATTTGCGTCTTTTTTTACTGCAAATTCGGTGCAAAACGAACTCCATATTTATACTTTGGCGCTGGATCTATCCAACGCCAAAGTTATGGAGTTAAAGTAATTTTTTGGATGTGAAAACCTACCTTGCGTCAATGAGATGCGAGGTTAGGTGCTCCCGTACAAAAAATGACTAGGGCCTTAGCGCCATATTTATCCCCCCATGTTAAAATCATGCACAGGGGGATGGAGAGGTCAAATAAAGGTGCAAAGCTTGCTTTTCACCATTATTTAACGCCTTGGTCAGAGCAGGCGTTAGGGGACCTGTGGGCCTATTCCCATGGTGGAACACCATGGAATAAGCCCACAGGTGCCCTTCTCAGGCCCCAAGGACACCCCCACCCACACCAGAGGGACAACTGAGGATGAGGGACCTCATCCCAGGTAAGTATAGGTAATTACCCCTGGGGAGTGGATCAGGGGTAATTGCCCCATCTGCCCACCGGTGAGGAGAGCAACTTTGTCCCCATTAATTTGGGGTATTGCCATACCACCACCCTCTCTAAAAAAAAATAATAATAAATCTTCCCTGGTCTCTAGTGGGCTTTCTGCCCCTCTTGGGGGCAGATGGACCTTACAAAAATAGGCTGATTTGCCTCCCGGGAGGGCAGAAATGTCCAACAGAAATGTGCCCCCATGGGGAGTGACCCTAGTCGCGTAGGCTCTCATTATTCTAATGAGACTACTGGATTTTGAGCAGCAGAATCACCTGCGATGTGGGAGACTGAGTCTAACCCACTGCGGGTGACAACAGTCGCTCCAATCTGGGTTTTGCTCCGGCCAACTAGCAGTGCCTCATCCCTACCAAAGGATAGTGATGATTGAGCAGCCGAGGGCATGGCATACTAGGCTTCTCATGGAAGTCGTGGTCACTCAGGTCGTATCCGGTTCTCTCATTTACAATTCAGTCTCATATATAAATGACAAACAGAGATAGTATATGTTTCAATAATAAGTTTAATAAAAACGACTGCATCTTAGATAGCAAAGCGTGAGCTGCAATAACCAGGACGACACAACATGACAGTATTAAAATTGGGACGAGAAGAGTGAAGCATAAAAACAACGCTATCATATTTTCACTATGATCGATAGACTATTTCCTATCCAGGTTGTAATTTGAGCACATCATGTTAAGCTCTAATTCTGCATTTCAGGTTTCCCCGGGAAGACATTAACCCCCATACCTGAGCAAAGGCCTGCATTCTGCGTTAGCATCTGTAGCGAAGCATCCAGCAGTCAGCATACAGTTGTGGTTCCATGGCTGGAGTCTCCTGCTAACGTGTAAGGGACAAGGAAGTGTTTATCTAATAACACAGCTGATTTTCTGAGAAAATGTCCCTACGTAAGGATGTGTATTTCTACGAATGTTGAAGAGTAAACTTCTACCACGTTTACCGGCAATGTAACGAGCTGCAGCCTTGAATGAAGCACAGAGTGATCAAGAATGTCTTGTTTGAGAACAGAGTGCTGGCCTAGGCAAAAACAGTTAGATAGATGAAAATAAAACAAGACGGTAAAAATGGTTATTGTAATAATAATAAAGTGAAGCTGAATAAAATATATCTAGGTTAAAGAGCACAGCGGCCTAGTGTGTTAAAATAATGTGCATGGAGCTATAACTAAAATGGCTACACAACAGCCCAAGGGGCTGCCCCACCAAATAAAACACACAAACACCAATGCCTGGTGCCTAGTGGTTTCTTCCCCCATGAGAGCAAATTGGCCTAAGAAAAATAGGCCTATCTGCCCTCAAGGGGGGCAGAAATGTCCTAAAATAAATTTGCCCCCCCCAGGAGGGCGACCCTTGCCTAAGAGGTCCCTCCTCGAGCGTGAAATTGGCGCAAAAACAAAATATCCTTGGTGTCTAGTGGTTTCTGCCCCCCTTGGGGGCAGATTGGCCTAAGCAAAATAGGCTGATATGCCCCAAGGGGGGCAGAAATGGGCTAAAATAAAATTGCCCCCGAGGGGAGCGAACCTCGTCTAAGGGGTCGCTCCCCATCTGTAACAAAAAAAAAACCCTGGTGCCTAGTGGTTTCTGCACCCAAGGCAGGCAGATCGGCCTAATTAATATATGCCGATCTGCCCCTAAGGAGAGCAGAAATGGCCTAAAAAGACTTTGCCCCCCAGGAGTCGCTCCCCCATCTAAAATGAAAAAAAAACAAAAAACAATTACAAAAGATGATCTAGATCTGGGGGCAGAACAGCCTAGTTACAGTAGGCCAATCTGCCCCCAGGGGGGCAGAAAATGCCTTAAAAAAGATTGCCCCCCTGGGGAGCGACCCTCGCTCGAGGGGTCGCTCCCCTTATGTATAAATATTTTAAAAAACTCCCTGGTGTCTAGAGGGCATTTCTGCAACCTGATTGCTTCCCGATTAGGCTTCTGATAAGTCTCTTCTCTGCTCTGGTAAATACCAACCACAAAACAATATTTGTTGACCAAAAGGAGGTAAAGCTGTTGGAACTTATCAAACATTTTCAATTAGCAAAAACATTTATAATGAAGTTCAAGACCTTATTATGAAATTACTTGTCTCATATATGCAGACACACATGACACATTACAGCAAATTATACAGGCTTTTAATGTAGATAATTTTCTCTAATTAGTGGAATCTTAATTCAAGGACAAAGCTCAATAACAGGTTAATTTCTGTTAAAGTTAACCGACTACTTGCTATGATTTCATCCTATGGAGGGAACTGATATTACCAATCGGAATCAGCACAACCAGGTACAAACAACTAGTCAGTTATGAAACTTTGAAACCAGTTCACCGCCAGAAGCGAATAGTGTAAATTCTCTCATGGTAATGCTAAATCACAGTAGATTTGGGTGTTTTTTCTAGTAATATTTGATCCTGCAAGGTGTTTCAAAAGCAGTAAATATGACACTCATAGATATAAATATGGAGGAATTGTAACAGTTCAAAATTATTTATAAGTAACAAGCTGTGATTAAAGATATTTGTCCTTTTTGGATCACCCACTGCCAGAAAATGAGATTTGTTATCTCTCCATTAAGATTTAGCTAAGCAACCTATCTCCATCTTTCCTGGAATTAAACTGAAGGACAAAATGGCTACCATCGAATCAACCTACAATTGTGTATGAGAAATCTAATTTACATGATGTTTCTGTGGGGCATGACTTATTTTTACATCAGCATTAAACTTTCAATAAATTGTCGCGTGGGCTCTCATTATTCTAAATGAGACTACTGGATTTCTAGGTAGCAGAATCAATAACGGTGTGGGGGACTGAGTCTGACCCACGTGTAAAGAACTCTGTCACCCTAAATCCGTTTTTTGCTCCGGCTAACTAGCAGTGCCTCATTTCTCCCATGTGGAAGGAATGATTCAGCAGCCGAGCGCATGACATCTTTGGAACTCCTCAGGGAAGTCGTGGTTACTCAGATCCAAACCAACTCTCTTATTTCCAATATGATCTCATATACAAATGACAAAGACAGTATAAGTTTTATATAATGTTTTTTAATAAAACGACTGTATTTTAGATATTAAGGCGTGAGCCACAATAACCAGAACGATACAACACAGTAGGATTGTAATAGTCACCAGGAGAGTAAAACATAAGAACAAAGCTATCATATTGTCTAACAGTTTCTACTCTCCCTCTGCTTGTTCTATTTAGAGCACAGCATGTTAAGCTTCTAGCTTGCCTATTAGAATCACTGTGGAGACATCAGCCCTCATACCTGAGCAAAGACCTGTGATCTTGGTTCAGCATCTGCAACGAGGCAGTCAGCGTCTGGTTGTGGTTCCCTGGTCGGAATCTCCCTCTTGCGTGTATTGGGACAAGGAAGTGATTTTATAACTAACATGTCATCGTGATCACAAAATGTCCCTACGCAGGAATGCCAAGTCTAAACTCCTACCACGTCTATCGGCAATGTACCAGACTGTATCCTTGACTGAGGCACGGAGTAAATATGTTATGGAGAACTCCAGTGCTGAAGTAGGCAAAACAGTGTGATATGAATAAAAAACAACACCGTAGAAATGGTTATTTGAAAAATAACAGTACGAAGCCTAATAAAAAGCATATAGAGCAAAGTGCACAGAGGCTCTAAGCTGCCAGCAAATGAATAAAATATATTCAGGGCAAAGTGCACAAAGGTCTAAAGCCTGAAGCTAAAGCGCAATGAATACGTAAAACTAACCACACTACAAAATCATTCAATCAATCAAGTATTTGTTAAACACAGCTTGTCACCCGTGAGAGAACCCAGGTGCTTGATGTGGGTCTCATTTGAAGAGCCAGGTCTTGAGGTGCAGAGGGTGGAGGGTGTTCAACACTTTGGCGGCGAGATGGGAAGAGGAGCAACCTCTGGTGCGGCAGTGGTGTGTGCGAGGGATCTGTGCAAGGACCAGGTGTGTGAAGAGGAGGTTCCTGCAGAGGCAGTGGTAGTGCAGGAGCTGGTTCAAGTAGGTGGGTCCTATGTCATGGATGGCTTTGCAGGTGTAGTCAGCAGCTTGAAGTGGCATCTCTTCTGGACCAGGAGCCAGTGGAGGTCTGTTAGGTGCTGGGTGATGTGGGTTCTCTTGGGCAGGTTGAGGTACATTAGTCATATTATATTATTTGCAATTGATCCTATGCAGAATTGTGTATTTAGTTACATCAAAGTTGTAAGATAAAGATCGCAAAGTCAATGTTCTTTATTTTAAAAAATAACATTAAAAAACATTTTCATCACCCCAGGTATTAGTACAATTGAAAAATCATTAATAAAGAAATGAAGAGGATCTGTACCCTTTTCATATCATATCAATATATTTCTCAGTTGAATTATGGTATAATCAAAACAACTGTGGAAAAAGAAATAAAGAAATACTTTTTCAAATGTTTATAGTAGGAAAATCTATGAACATAATTCGGATGTTCTTGAAGACTGAACCCTAGTGTCTTAGTGGGTATTACAGTGCTCGTGTATAAAAATTGAAAAAGTAAAAGTTGAAGAATGATAAGTGGGACAGGGGAAGGTTTGCCAAGAAAAATGATTGAAAGCTGCTGGAAGAAAAACAAATTATTGCTCTCAGTGTATTAGAGTAAAAATATTAAAAACCATGTGCTGAATGAGTTAATGATGATATAAAAGAGGCCCTGATAGTTCAATTTGATAACAAAAACATAAACTGAGGAATTTGGTTCTTTGTTGGCTTTGTACCAACACTATTTCCTGCTTATTGTTTGTGTGTATATTCAGGTACCAATATTCATGACATTGCCTCCAGACTTTAACTAAGGTAAAAGATATGATAGTGACAAAAGTAAATGAATGTCCAGATCGATGCTCACCATTGAATTCCATGAACAATTTTACAACACATTCCTGATATGTTAAAAACAAACAAGCAGCTTAAATAGAACATGATACAATTAGCAATATTATGTACATATCATGAGAATTGTACCAAGGATATCTCATCTATTCACATTATCATGTCAAACTAACCCTTTATATTGTCACCCTCCTATTACTCGTGGTTACCCAAGCCTTGCTTATATATGAATCTACAGAGTATTAGATTACATTTGTAGCTTAAAAGCTGCTCAGTGCTGTGGTCAGTCTAACTACACTTACCTTACAATTTTTAATTAAGGTACTAACTAATTCATTCTCTATTCGATATATCTGTAAAAAATGCATGAGGTGCATGATTGTTTTTCTTGTCTTATCCTCAGAGCTCCTTCTAAATTCGGACCTCTTCCCAGGTCGCAGAAGACTCATTGGTTGGTAGTGTGCCAAAGCTTAACTGGATATGAATGAATGTTTTTTCTCATCAGTGACTACGAGTAGGTAGGGTTCAAATGTGACATTGTCTTTAAAGTTTTGGTCCTTTCCTGTTCATTGCTCCCATACATCTCATGAGATATTTGGAAATATACCTAGTGAGGCATTTGCATGGTGATCTGTGGATGACAACTTGGTGGGATCCAAGGAAGCCACACTTCAAAGAAATTTCTTGAGTCTTTAGCTTTAGGATATTCCTAGGATAGTAAAGGTCCTGGGTGTTAGCAGAAACTGGGCCTAAATATTGCAGCCATATCACATGGATATAGTGAGTATATTGTGAGTTTGGAAGGTCTTGTTTCATTTTGCTGGGTGAACTACAAAAGACAGATTAGTGTGATACTTACAAGACAAATCTCCTTGGATTGTCCAGGTCTCATGTTTTTAAAAATACTTTTGGAGATTCTTTGGACCAGCCGGTATTATCAATAGGAAATATGGTGAAATGTTTCTTTTCTGCGGAATATGTAAGGACAATCCTGCTTTTATTAAGAAACAGAAGTGAGTAAAATGTGTGACTTCCTTGCCGTAGTTAAATAAGCCAGAAAGGGTTGAAAAAGAAACACTATAGAAAACTACAATGTTCAGCAACCTCTAGGCTACCAACAGTCAACTCACAGGTGACGCAGTTATTTTTGGGAACTGCTTAAAGTTCCCTGAAATGAAAGATGATGGATAGAATGCTTGCAAAAGTCTAATCTACTGGCAGTTGCTTGGGCGACATTCTTCCCCATCATTGCTGTGCCCACAACACCACTCCTGAAGGGAAGAATCCTTGTTCAAATCAATCTTGGATATGCTCTCATGGGAACAGTCCGGTCAAAACAGCCAGGCCAAATCTTTTCTGAAAAGGAATATAGAAAAAAGTATACCTTCAACCTTATTGAGCCTCATAAGTGAGAAGCAGCTAAAACTAAGGCACTGTTGGCAATAGAGCCTTTTCTGGGCACACCTCTTACACTTAGGGTATAACAATAATACAACTATAGTGACACATGGAATGCTTATAAAAGTCTCAGCTACTGACAGAGACTGGAACAGTATTACAGTCCATTACGTTTCTGTTATCCACTGTGTCATGCCATATGGAGAGCAACCACAAGAGGTCCACATAGGGCCAGGCTAACTTTTTGCGTTTGTATGCTGGGAAGACCAATATCACTTATGTGAATTTGGTAGAGGGGTTTCTTCCTGGCTTTGTGGGCTATTCTGGAATTGTCTGTGGCATTCTTGGCCTCCATGGATCCTGCTTTGGACATTGTCTTTGGCCTACCTTTTCCCACCTCATGCATAGTGCGCTTACAAAATCTGTATGTTTGCCCCCTGTATGAAGTTTTTATAAAGACATTTGGTGAAGTTGTCCATTCTAAGAAGAATCGAGTGATTACCCGATCATTTGTGAGTGGCTCGATTAGTGGATCGATTGGAAAGAAGCTGCTAGTTAGTGCTAAACTATTTATGTGCACTTAGGATGCCTTCAAAAACTATTTGTAACCAGTTGGCAACTGATAACAGTGAGCCCCAAGGTAGAAAGACTGGTGTCTGATCCTAATTGAACAGTGTTGCATTAAAAATTGCTCATCAGATCCAAGCTTTTTGGTAGTGTAAACACTACAAAGATGTCTTTATAGTTTATTTTTTTAAAGGAATTATGTTATATGCAAGTCTTTTTCATTAGGATGGATCTTTAACCTTTGAAGATCTTGGTTGTAACAAATGTCAAGGAATTCAGCTATGATAGAAGAAGACAAATTACATACTATTCTGGAGGAATGTTGAAAAAGGTAAGGAAAAGGGACCGTTCTATTTGATTAATGCAATTCTTTTTTTTTTATAAATGTAATCATGATGACTAAGAGCTAAAGAGATGAAGAAATAGAATCTACCTCAATGCAGAAGTATGACATTTTCAAGATTGACAATAAAGCCTAATTTGTTAAGTAGATGAATTATTAATTTCATGCCTATGGTGTTATGTCAATTAGATAAATAAGGCATCCTCATTTCTGGACTCTGAGATGAGTCACAACCTTCCTCAACATTTCAACAGATTAGTGAATGTATTACTTGTGTGTACTTTCATCCACCCCAGTCAATAACTTCATTAAAATATGCAAATCAATTCCTACGCGTTATTACTGTGTGTTATGTCATACAGGCTAGACTGGGCCTCCTCTGATGCAGAGCTACCTATGTGCAGATCACACGTTGAGTGACTCAGCAAAAATGTGTACATATGAGTTTACAGGTGTCACGTGTATTCTACATGGAGTCATTTGTCCCAGCTGTCTTTATGCAACTGCCCTCATATTGAAAGATGGTTGATACAAATTGCAGCTCAAAACCAATATACCTCGACCTTTACAATGAGTAAGTCTCTATTCATTAGAATTACTTTACAACAGTGTTCAAAGACAAGGGCCCCAAATGCGCAAAACAGGGGCTTTTCATGGATAGAGATTACATTGCTAGAACAACACAAAAATGCAGGTTTATAGGGCAGATGAGGGTGGCATTTTCTCTTTTACAAGTAGTTTGGGTACAAAACCAGTTACACAAATACTACACCTTAATAGGGCACAGTCAGTTGGAGGTGCAATGTATGGAATTTGTGTGTGGGGCTATACCAACAAAAATAGATTTTGTAAGATGATTGCTCGGTGTTCCCGCTTCAACCTTTGCGGTGTACCAGAAATGGTCAATGTGAATTGATCACAAAATAAAATGATGACTCTATGTATAATGATGGTGGTGTAGTGCACACGCCAAGATGCTTTATAACCTAGGGGCATATTTATACTTTTTGACGCAAAACAGCGCTAACGCAGTTTTACTTCAAAATATTTAACGCAGGCTAAAGCCATTTCTTAGCGCCACCCGTGCGTCAAATTTAAACTTTGACGCACAGTGGCGCTAAGAACTGGTTAGAGTCATTTTTTGTACGCTAACCATTGTGCTGCATCATAAAGCAAAATGACGTTAACGCAGGAAAAGTGACTCTAATCCGGTTTGCGACGCGGAAAATGTCGCAAACTGGATATGCGCCATTTTCCACCTCAATAGTGTCAACAAGTGGCGCAAATGCAGCAAACAGTGCTAAGGAGCCCCAAAATGGATCCCAGAAGCCCTGAGAGACCCCAGGGAGACTTCAATCTACCAGGAACCAGCCAGGAGGACACAGACAAGACCAAGGGGAGAGACAAGAAGAAAAGGAAGTGTTGTTTCAGCGCAGAGGAGCATGAAATACTGATCAGAGATGTGACAGCGCACCAGCATAAACTTTTCATTATCTCTAAATTGGCAATTGGGAGGAGAGAGGCAACAAACAGTGATAAACAGTGTGGCAGAGGTCAGGACAACGGTCACTGAGTGCAAGAAATGCTGGCATGACAGGAAGCGCAGGACAACGGAGAAAATGGAAAGGAACAGGAAGGCAGCACTGCAGACTGGAGGTGGGAGTCCAGTACCGCAAGAGGCCCTGGATGAGATGGAGGAGATGGTTGCAGCCGTCTTCCCGGAGGAGATCGTCACAGGAATCGCAGGACAGCACAGACTACCAGGAAACAACACATATGCAGGGAAAGTTGCATGGGGGACCAAAATGCCTAAATGTTAAGTGCAAGCAATAGGAGGTACATACCTACTACACAATGCATGTCAGCCATGGAAATCAGGCAGTGGAAAGGGTAAAGGGGCACGGCACGGGTGCATGGGTTGTGCAGGGGCATACAGGGGCAAACCACAACACAACACCAACAACTTTTGCATGGGGGTACATCGCCATGCCAAGGCTGCTGCAAAGGCAAAGCCAGTCCAGGAGGGTAGTCTAGAATTCAAAACCGGGCTGCTGTCACAGGATAGCTGGTATTGTCAGAATGTGAACTCAAGCAGCATTTACCATTGACAACATTTGCCACTACTACCTGTGCTGTGTGTGCTGGTCAATTAGGAAATGGCAGTTCGGTGCCCATGGCACAATCACACTCAAAATGAGGGTTCAGGATCACTACGTGATCAGTCCCCTTCAGTTCCTAACCAAGTGCAACTCCTGTCAAATGCTCATGTCTATAGGCTCAATAAACATCAGGCATTGCCACTTATATTATGAAGTACACAGCAGTAATGTCATACCCAGGATGCCCATTCCAGGGTCTACCCTGTGCCTGTGTTACAATAGCTGCAATGCCACCTTGCAACATCTCAACTGTCATACTGCTAAGACAACAGCATTGAGGGGGAGGACATAAGTGTGTAGCTAGTGAAACACACCCGCACAGTCATAAGAGGAAATGAAACTCTGCCAGGCCCATCAGTGCAATGCAATGTAGCACACATTCTCAGACATCAACATGACACACTACCAATGCTGGCACCTGTATCGTGTAATGCCAATGCAATACATGGTATGTGCTAGGTTCCAGCAATGTATGGGTGTATGTGAAATATCATAGACTGGGTCAGGGCCATATTGTTATGTGTGGTGCAAGTGGCATCAGAACACCAACAGGCATTGCAAGGCCTCACCATGCTAATGGTAGTAGAAGGAGGGTTGAGTAGGACAAGAAGGTGGCAATACACAATTTGGACTGAACTACACCTAAAGGATGTGACGCAGACAATTCCCCAAACTGCCCACACTACATGTGACATGCAGGTGGGGAATAGGCCTGTGAGAATGCAAATATTAATGACAGGAACAATGAACAGGAACCCAGATTACAATGTTCCACTAATTGGAAGTCAGTGATGTCACATTACAACTGCCACAACACAGACACACTAATTGTACAATATCACATTGCAGAGGGCGATGGGTCTCCTGTGAATATGCCTGTCCTGAACTACCCTGATGACATGGATGACAAGCTGACAACCATTAGCCAAGAAACCCTCCAAAATGTCCTGGGAACCCTCCAAAACCCACCTTCAGTCACAAGGAGGAGCACAGATGTAGCAGCCATCTCAGAGGAACCACCCACCACCCCAATAGTACGACCTGCCAGCTCAAACACAGCAGGTGTGTTGTAACATGCACTGTTCTCCAACACACTGTTTACCTTACCACAATGGACTGCAATTGTCTCTCACTACCAAATTGGCAATTTATTTTCCTCTGCACTGAATGACACTCCATCACAGCATGTCCAATGAGATGTCCCTCAACATTGCACTTGTGTTGCATCACAATATAATGCGTCACACCAATGGACTTACAAACCTGGACTATGTAAATATTGCACTACAGCACTTAAAAATAAACAGCACTTACACAACCACTTTGTCTCTGGATAATGTGACACATCTACTGTGCAGGAGTTTTGTGATGCATGTAACATGTCAATGGCCACAGAATGTCAATACAAATGCATAGAAAGAATGTGGGCTGATGTCTATGCACAAGGGTCTGGATTTTAGAATCACCTGTGCTGCTTGTGGCTCATTTCTGAAGTTAAAGCACCACAAACAGTATAATGCTGTGTAAAAATTGTATATGTCAGGCCCAAGGTATCTACAAGATGAAACTCAATGCTGCCCACATCCCCTATAAGACAATCATTGTGTATGTGACATATGACTCTAAACTTAAATCCCACAACCGCAACATACAGCAGGAATGGATAAGTAAGAATGTTTGGACAATAACGTCACCTGGGAGTACAGTGAGAAAAGTCATAGGCATGATTTTTGTATACTGAACTTCATTAGATTATGACACCACTCAGTTTCTCAGGGTTCACATGAACTTCAGGCTGCAGGCAGATTCCCAAGATTCCAACACAGGACCCAAACGATGACAGCTTTAAAATCACACCTACCTCTCCAATGCATGGGGACCATCGTCACCTTGAGTGGTGGGTTCAAAGGATGGCAGCTGCATAGACGTGTAGCTTTGTTGTAGCTGCCAATGAGGCAGCTCATTTGGAAGTGGGGATAAACATGTCAAGAATGGGATGTGGATGTAGGATGGAATACACAGGCAAATACAAATTTGCCACTGTACACTCATGCAAAGGCCCGGATTCGCAAGCATATGACACATACCATAAAGGAGTACCCACAATTTTATTACATATGTATGAAAAAAAACTTAAACTATGTCACACACCTATACGAACCTAACCCATCCTAACAATACATTACTCACAACTGGCCCTAACTACCTTATGCTAAACTTACTTACTATATGTAACTAAACACTCTAAACATCAACCCACCTCCCCCCTTATATGACGGAACACGTGTAGGACAACATATCCTAACATAAACAGATACTAGCTAATGCTAAACAAATATATATGTATTTTGTATTTTTTGTAAAAAAAAATCTGGAATACACATAAACCCCAACATCAACCCTCACCCACCCACCCACAAACTAACATGTAATAATAAAACTCCCCCACCCCAACTTACTTTCCTATCTAAACTATTAGCCTACTCTAACCTAACCCCCTAAACTCACTAAAAAACAGTATAAGGAAAGAGGAGGGAGGGGACAGAATTAGGGGTAAGGCAAAACTGGACTCAGAGGTTTTTAATTGACTTGAGTCGCCTGCTGTTGCAGGCCACCTCTTGCTGGAGACTGTCCATTCAACTAATGACCCCACGCATGTCCTGCTGTAGCTGGAGCAATGCGGCCATGTCCATACCACCTGCTTTTGTGGTTTGTGTCACAGTGGATGTAGCAACTGCAGGTGCTGGTGCTGTGGTTGGGGGTGGTGGCATAGATGGTGCAGCAGTTGTGCCTTGTGCTGCAGATGTTGAGGGTGCAGCAGGTGTGGTAGAGATACCGGTGTCCACTTTGCCTGCAGTCGGGATGGTGGCAGCACCTGTTGTGGCCAATGCCGGGCCCCCTCGGCTAAAAGCCCGTCATGCTCCTGTGGCTCTCTCATGGTGATAGCATCTTGCCATCATTCGATACCCAGTCTCCACATCGAGGATGTGCCTGTATCGCACTGCCTGCATCTGAAGCTCTCAAATTTCTTGGGCATTCATGTTGGCAGCTGTCAAAAAGAGACAGGCAAACATTAGTGTCATCATTGTGTGATGCATGTACAGATGGTAATCTAACACTTCCTCACAAATTGCACATGCAGTCCAAATCTGAGTACAGCTGATAGAATGTCCCTGAGGAATGACATGCCAACTCAGCCTACCCATCAACTATCTAACAGCACAGCAATGCACAACAAGGTGTGTACCAAATTAACTGATCTGTGCATATCTGTAGTGCAATTGGTCACATTGCAAATACAGCAAGTACTCAACATGTGGCAGGCCAACTAATCCCTATCATCTGGATCAACTTCAAGCCATACAAGACCTGTGATTTGTATATGGAACTGGCAGGATGGTATGCAATTGCTAATCATAAGGGGTCAGTATAGTTTGGCACACGTGCATGCTTGAATTACATGTCTGTCACCTACACTGTGCCATCACACCTAGCTACGTATATTTTCTCCCCCTAACCCTGTGCCTCAGGGGGGATGGGCATGCAATACATATTGTAAACCGTCAAGGACAACCACTAAGCTTTGTCCATCTATACATGGATTTAGTGAGTGGATCACATGTAAGGAGGCCTGCCAACTAGGAGTAAGTCAACCATTGGTCATTCACATCTACATTCATGTTACCATTTGTGGGCAACCATCAATATCAGATCACACTGACATATTTCCTAAATCACCCACATTGATGAAAGCACACATCTGGCCTTGACCTGCATGCACGCCTATAACATCACACTTAAGTTGTACATAAATGGAGTACAACATGTGGGGCTAGATGCTGTAGGACAGTCACCCATACAGTCCTACATGTTCATTACATTCCAGGGATGCACAATTTTGTGTGTTAAAATGATGCATCACTGTTTTGTGTGAATTAGGGTATGACTTGATGACTAAATTATGACACTGGACCACCTCCAAATCAAATGTGGGCATACATGTGGCTACAAATCACCTATTGCACAGCACTAGGCTCCCAATATATGATGCTCTGCCAGTGTCTAACTCTTCCATGGAACACTATGTCAACCTCCAGTCAAGTCACATATCAGATCACATGCCAGCTCATCATATCTTGCAATGAGTCCAACACACATGAGCCAATCAAACAACAGCTGCAATCACAACACAGGACAAACATTTTCACACTTACTGGATATGTCTGGGTCCTTGAATCAAGCCACTTCACCAATGGTGTAGGGGGATGCTCCACCTATAAGACATGGAAGGGAGATATATGCTCAATGTCTGATCACTGTACAAACGTGGGAACAACAAATCACAGTATGTGACATTTTATATGATAGAGCTGCACATCAGGCATGTAGATACTCCAACAGACATACCACTGAAAACTTGCATTGACACTGTCACTCCAGTGAGTGACAGACACACATATGCACATATGCACCGGCCTTAACAATCATGTGGTGCTAAACTTGACTACACACTTTTGTGGCTAATCCATTTCAGATGGTACTCCATTTCATCATTTGTTATTGGGTGACAATTGCAATTCCTCTTTCCTAATGTACTGCAATACCAGTGACTCAGGTATTGTGGCTTGTGCATCAAGGGACAATGAGTAACTGTGTGATGGACATGTGGGTTGATTTGCTTTCAGGAATTATCGTGCTTTCAGTGGTCCATAATCGGTGCGCCAGTGTTGTCTGTAGGTTACATGTGCCCCATTGGCAGTGTCCTCTAAGCAGTATATGCACCCATGACAACATGATGGCAGGGATCCTGTGTGTAAAATGATGACAATGTAGCGCTAAACATGGATTGGCCACTTTGCTGTTCCAAAACTGCAAAATAATGTATGCTGACAGTGTCTTAGTTGATCATCGTTGACAGAATGCATGGGCACAGGTGTAGTCATTGCACCTGAAATGTGTCACTCAGGGCCATGTGAACCTATATCAAGTATTGTGAATCACACATTGCAAGACTCAGCAACTAGCAATTAGCAAGTTGGATGATCAGAGGTAGAACACCCGAAATGACACTGTTTCCAAATGAAAAATGGGATAGCAAATGACCTACCTCTTCAATCATGATGAGGTAGGTCTCATTTTGAAAACCCCTTGGGAATGGTAGCACTCACAGGAATGCTGGCCCGCTGAGCATAACTGACCACCGTATCTGTGACTGCCTTCATATTGAGATGTTAACATTTGTTGAAATGCACTACTTCATGCATGTTGCCTTTATTTACCTTATGATTGACAATGTCATAGTTTGGTGTCATATGCTGCAATAGACCATGTTGGCAACATGGATGTCTCTCATAGCTGTGGTCCTATGAATTTGCCCTTCAACTGTGAAATAGAAAAGATGTTTTTCGTACAAACTGTGTGTGATGCTTGCTGTACAATAATACCCATCAAATGTGATGTGGTATCAGAAGTAGTCAACTTTGTCTTTGTGAAATGCTCCCTGAGGTAATACTCTGATTCCTAGAGAACATGTGATACATAAATAATTACCCAGAGCAGGATTGAGTGATAAAGTGAGGTGTTTAATTCCATATGGTAACAATGTGTTGATAGTGACAATTGTTGAAAAAAGTTTTGAACTATCTGTTGTCTGCGATGCATTCCTGCAGCTGTGTTAGTATGTTCCCCCTCATTTTCCTGGCCAGCATCCACTTCCTCCTCCTCTTCAGGCAGTTCTTGTTCAGGTTCATTTAGGGGGATGTTCCTTCTAACACAAATGTTGTGCAGGATGGCACAGGTCAAAATGATCTTGTAGACCATTTCTGGGGAATATAGGAGGCTGCCTCCGGTGATGTCCAGGCACCTGAATCTGGACTTCAGGATGCCAAAAGTCTGTTTAACAATGGTGCATGTCCTCTGTATAGTTTTATAAATACAACTGTATGTATGTGCAAATATAACCATCATTTCGATTGAAAATGTGTTGTCTGTAATGTCAGTGTGCTACCACACAATAAATACTCTACTCTAAGTTACTCCACTCTACTGTGCACCACTCCACACTACTGTACTCTGCACTACGCCATTCTACCCCTCTGCACTCTACACCACTTCACTTCTTTACTCTACTCTGTACCACTGTACTCTATGGCAATTCGCTCTTCACCATTGTACTCTACATGACTGCACTCTTTGCCACTAAACTCTACACCACCACAGTTTAGGCCATGCCAATTTATTCTGCACTACTCCACTCTACATCACTTTACTCCATGCCGCTCTGCAACACTGCAATACGCTATGCGTCATTGCACTTTACTCTGTAACACTCAACGTTATTTCCCTGCACTCTATGCCAAACCACTGTATGCCAATCTAATCTACTCTGCATCACTGCACTCTATGCCACTGCACTCTACACCACATTGTTCTACGCCATTACACTCAATGCCTCTCTTTGCAACTGCACTTTACCCTGTACCACTCCACTCTACACCACTTCACTCTACGCCACTTCATGCTATGCCTCTTTACTCTACCCTGTACCAATCTACTCTATCCCAATGTACTCTTCACCACTCTACTCTACACCACTGCACTCTTCTCCACTGCACTCTACACCTCTCCACTCTAGGCCCCACCAGTCTACTCTGCACAACACCACTCTATGCCACTGTATTCTACGCCATTCTGCAACACTGCATTCTACGTCACTGCACTCTATGCTAATACAATCTGCACTTCAGTCTATAATGCTCAGCTCTATATCTCTACACTTTACACCAATCCACTGTATGCCATTCTAATCTACTCTGCATCATTGCACTCTATACCACTTTACTCTATGTCAATAGTCTCTATGCCACTCTAAGCAACTGCACTCTGCCCTGCACCACTCCTTTCTATGCCACTTTACTCTGAAACAATCTACTCTTAACCATTGTATCCTATGCCAATGCACTCTACTCAACTGCACTGTACTCTGGATCACTGTACTCTGTGGCACTGCTCTCTAAACCACTCTGCTCCACTCTACACCACTGCATTCTGACACTCTACTCTGCAGCACTGCAATCTCTACCACTAAACTCTACGCCACTTTACTCTGCACTACTCCAGTCTATGCCACTGCACTCTATGGCACTATACTCTGCCCCGCTATGCTACTCTACTTTACACCACTCTATGCCACTGCGCTCTGCACTACTCTACACCACTACACTATAAGCCATTGCACCAAGAGCAACTCTACTCTCCACCTTTCTACTCTGTATTACTCCACTCTGCGCCACTGTACTCTTCATCACTGTCTCTACTATGCACGACTGCAATCTATGCCACTGCATTGTATGCCACTGAATTCAATTCCATTGCACTCAATGCTACTTGAATTCTACACCACTATTGTTAGATGTGACAGCCTTAGGGTGGTCACCACTAACCTTTTGCCTCCCTCCCTCCACTTTTTAGATACTGTTTTTGCTGGTATTAAGACACTGCACACTTTACCACTGCTTACCAGTGCTAAAGTGCATATGCTTTCTCCCTTTAAACATGGTAATATTGGATCATACCCAATCGGACTATTTAATTTACTTATAAGTCCCTAGTAAAGTGCACTATATGTGCCCTGGGCATGTAGAACGAATGCTACTATTGGGCCTGCAAAACTGATTGTGCCACCCACTTAAGTAGTTCCTTAACCTTGTCTCAGGCCTGCCATTGCAAGGCCTGTGTGTGCAGTTTCACTGCCAAATCGACTTGGCATTTAACAGTACTCGCCAAGCCTAAAACTCCCCTTTTTCAACATATAAGTCCCCCTTAAGGCCTCCCTAGGTAACCCACAGGGCAGGGCGCTGTGTAGGCAAAAAGGCAGGACATGTACCTGTGTAGATTACATGTCCTGGCAGTGTAAAACTCCTAAATTCGTTTTTATACTGCTGTGAGGCCTGCTCCCTTCATAGGCTAACATTGGGGCTACCCTCATATACTGTTTGAGTGGTAGCAGCTGATCTGAAAGGAGTAGGAAGGTCATATTTAGTATGGCCAGAATGGTGATACAAAATCCTGCTGACTGGTGAAGTTGGATTTAATATTACTATTTTAGAAATGCCACTTTTAGAGAGCATTCCTCTGCACTTAATTCCTTCTGTGCCTTACAATCCACGCCTGGCTGGGTTTAGCTGACAGCTCCCTTGTGCATTCACTCAGACACACCCAAAACACAGGATACTCAGCCTCACTTGCATACATCTGCATTTTGAATGGGTTTTCCTGGTCTGGGAGGGTGGAGGGCCTGACACTTGCATGTAAAAGGACAGTAGCCTGCTCTCACACAAAGGACTGCCACACCCCTTACTGGGACCCTGGCAGACAGGATTGAACTGAAAGGTGACCTTGTGCACTCTTCACTTCAAAGGCACATTTGGGTATTTAAAGAGGGCCTCTGCCCCTACCAACTCAGACACTTCCTGGAGAAGAGAACCTTAACCAGAACCTGCATCCTGCCAAGAAGGTCTGCCTCGCTTCCCAATGCACTCACCTGTCTGCTTTCTGTGAAGGACTGCTGTCTTGATGTTGCCCTGCTGCCTTGCTGCTCTCTGGCTGTGGTGAGAAGTGCTCTCCAAGGGCTTGGATAGAGCTTGCCTCCTATTTCCTGAAGTCTCAGGACCAAAAAGACTTCGGCCCTCATTCCAACCCTGGCGGTCTCTGACCGCCAGGGCGGAGGGCAGCGGAAGCACCGCCAACAGGCTGGTGGTGCTTCCTGGGCTAGAAAAGGGGAACCGGCGGTTTCCTGCCGGTTTTCCCCTGGCCCAGGGAATCCTCCAAGCCGGCGCTGCTTGCAGCGCCGCCATGGGGATTCCGACCCCCTTCCTGCCAGCCTGTTTCTGGCGGTTTTCACCACCAGAACCAGGCTGGCGGGAACGGGTGTCGTGCCCATGCCACTGGCATGGGCAGTGCAGGGGCCCCCTAACAGGGCCCCACAAAGATTTTCACTGTCTGCCTAGCAGACAGTGAAAATCGCGACGGTTGCCACTGCACCCGTCGCACCTCTGCAACTCCGCCGGCTCCATTCGGAGCCGGCTTCATTGTTGCAGGGGCTTTCCCGCTGGGCCGGCGGGCGCTCTTTTGGAGGGCGCCCGCCGGCCCAGCGGGAAAGTTGGAATGGCCGCCGTGGTCTTTTGACCGCGGGGCGGTCATTCGGCGGTGACCGGATGGCGGGCTGTGACCGCCGCCCGCCGTGGTCAGAATGACCGCCTTCATCTCTACAAGAAGGACTTCTTGTGCGGTGAAAATCTACGCACAACCTGTCACAAACAACGCAGAGCCTGCACCGCAGTGAAAAATTCACCACACGCTGAACCGGAATGACGCAGCCTGACCTCGCAACGAGAAGATCGACTCAGCTCCAGCGTAGGAACCGGAAATTTGACAAACGGCCCACTGGATCGATGCACAGCCAAGCTGGAATGACACTGCCCGACTTCCAGAGAGGAATCGACGCAGTGCCTGCGTGCGGTAGAAATTTCCACGCAATGCCCACCGGATCGACACAGCCCCTATGACTTTGTCCTGTCAGTGCCGGAAATCCACCCATCTTCCACGGGGTGTCCGAAAACCCCACAACCTGAAGAGGATCCACGACCGAGCACTAGAAATCGACGCGCTGTCTTCCCTTCGTCAAAACTAAACAACGCATTGCCATGTGAGGCCCGATAAATCGACGCACACCTCCTTGTTTTCCATGTATCTCCTCATCTTCAGTTCTTTGCAGAGGTTTTGAACGCGAACCAGGTACTTTGTGCTTGAAAGAGACATTTATTGCTTTTAAAAGACTAAAGACACTTTATCTCACTTCTATAGTGGTATCTCAACATATACTTACTGCATTTTAATTGTTTTGACCTGCATCTTACCAGATAAATATTATATATTTTTCGAAACACTGTGTGGTGTGTTTTTGTGGTACTATACTGTCACAGTGTCCTTTCCTCGGATCTGCACGTCGCTGAACAAAAGGCCCACCTCCCGGCGTCACCAACTCAGAAAGCTATTATAGCACAGAGTTATGGTGATGCCAGTCGGAGGGAAGGGAATTAGGGTAGGGAACAGCAGGAAGAGAGATCTGAAAAGAAAAGGTTAGAACAAATATGCATTTACTCATTCACAGAAATGCAACTTATCAATAGACTCTTGACTAAATGCGTCTCCGAGATATCAGATGGAGACCCCTTTTGAAATGAGAGCAAAGCCCCTTCTTTGAAACATGGAACAAGAATAAACTAAGACCTCAGAAACAGGAGATGAAAGAGCTTTGGACTATGATTACACTCAGAATATCAATCCTGTAACATCTCTGCATTCACAACAAAAACCTTTGATCATGACCTAGAAAATCTCATAGAATTAAATATGCTTTTCACATCTTAAGCTTTTCAAAGAACAATGAAAACTATGATTTGCTTATCTCCAAAAATACTTTCACATTCACAACTATAAAGACCGAAAAGTTTTTACTCATTGAACTTGAAGCGCTTTACTTATAATACCAAGAAGAGCTTTTACTTGTCTTGCAATAAAGCTCTACGTTCATTATACTAAGGGGGTGCTTTTACTCAAGTGGCCAAAATCACTTTGATTGTTGTGCCAAGAACCTTTTACTCCTGTGAATTGAAGCGCTTTGATTGTCGCGCCAAGAGTGCTTTACATCTGTGAACTGAAGCGATTGAATTGCCGTGCCAAGAGCGCTTTACATCTGTGAACTGAAGCGCTTGAATTGCCGTGCCAAGAATGCTTTACATCTGTGAACTGAAGTGCTTGAATTGTCGTGCCAAGAGCGCTTTACATCTGTGAACAAAAGCGCTTGAATTGCAGTGCCAAGAGCGCTTTACATCTGTGAACTGAAACGCTTCAATTGCTGTGCAAAGAGCGCTTTACACCTGTGCTCTGAAATGCCTTTGATTGTTGCACCAAGGCCGCTGTACTCTGGAAACTGAAAAGTTTTGCTCGTTATGCGAAGGGGCGTTTTTACCTTTTGGATGTAACGACTTCCTCCAAACTTGGATTCATCAAGGCCTTACCGCTACGAGTACGACCTACTTGTTTTTGAATGCACCATGGAAACAAGGATACTTCGGTTGGATGACCCTCTGCCATTCAGGAACTCTGCTCTTCTTCAGAGAAACCCCCACGAGGTCTGGCTGCATCGAAGTCTTCAAATAGTGAGCAACATGCTTGGGTGTGGCTAGGCTTTATAGGCCTCCCACACCTCAAGATGGCTGCTGCCTCTGAAAACATGGGAATTGTAGTCCCTTCATGGAATAGCACTGATAAGTGCATCTTGTCCACCAATGTCCTGAACCTGCAGCTCTATGAGCTTTGCCACTGGGCAGATGATGCTGATGGCCACCATCGGAACAACAGGGGATGACCAGTGGTGCGCATAAAGCACCGCAGAGTCGCGTAGCGGAGTTTCGGGCGAGACCTGGACCGTGCATGGCCTTATTCCTGACATTACACCCCTCTCCCAAGCGCGGTCCAAGGCCTGCTTTATCAGGATGGAGGAGGTGAAATTGTCGCACCAAACGTGGTGCATGGACATGTCTTGCAGGTTCGCAAGAGTCATTTTCCGGTCCGTATGCTTTCCAGGACACCAAGTACCAAAGGGAAGACCCCCTATATTTAGAGTCTAGAATAGATCGCACCTCATACTCCCAATGACCTTGGACTAATAGAGGAGCAGGTTGTGTGACGCTTGAGGGCGAAGCAGGTTTAAGAAGCAAAGTGTGAAACACCGGATGAATTTTCAAAGACAATGGTAATTTTAGCTTCTTTGTTAATGGGTTTACTTGTTGTATTACTGCATAGGGCCCTATGAATTTTGGATGAAACATATTTTTTTTTTTTAATACAAAGTTTTTTGTGGATAACCAAAGTCTATCTTTGATTGTATACTGAGGGCCAGGCTGGTGTTTTTTATCATATTTTATTTTATATTTTGTCTTTGCTTGATGAAGATTTGTTTGTAATTGTGCATGCATCTTTTTCATGTGTGTTAGCATGTCCATGACTGCTGGAGTGGTTTGAGTAGATGCAGGTAACGTAACTGGCAAAATGTGCAGATGACGCCCATATAAACCATAGAAAGGAGTTGAGTTTATTGAAGAGTGGCGAGAGTCATTATAAGCCAGTTCTGCAAGCCACAATAGATCCAGCCAGGTTGCAGGAAACTTTGTTGCATAACATCGTAAATATTGCTTCAGAGTTTGGTTTAGTCTCTCTGTTTGACCACCCGTTTGTGGATGATAACTAATAGATAATGTTGAATCAATTTGTAGAGCCTTGCACCATTGTTGCCAAAAATGCGCAGAAAATTGTGTTCCTCTATCAGAGAGAATAACTCTTAGAAGTCCGTGAAGACGAACTATATTTTTTAAGATGATAGTCGCTAAGGTGTCGGAAATTGGGAGCCCTCTACAAGCAATGAAATGAGCATACTTAGTAAGACTGTCTACTACCACTAGAATGGTTGTAAATTGTTTTATTTGAGGAAGACCAGTAATAAAATCCATAGAGATATGTTCCCATGGATGATTGGGAACGGGTAGAGGTATCAGTAGACCTTTGGGCTTGCTATGTTCGCTTTTGCATCTGCACATACTTCACATGATTGTAGCATTTGCTTCAGGTCGTGAACGAATGTAGGCCACCAAAAATATCTTTTCATGAGTTCTATTGTTTTTTGAGGACCTGGGTGACCTGCCAGAGGATGCTTGTATAACCAATGAAAAGCTGTCTCTCTTAACTCTTCAGTAGACAGGAATACTCGAGATTCATGTAGAGGTAAGCCTTGTTGAATAGACCTCTTGGTGTCTTGTTGTAACTACTCTTGCCACTTAGTGATGTGAAAATGATTACGAATGAGATCAAAAAAATTCTCGGCAGCTACTAAACACATCACTTTTGAAGGCATTATAATAGGCATGGGTTTTTGTTCAGTAGGTGTTGATTGAAGAATCTTGTCTAGATAATGCATCGGCCTGACGATTATCTATTCCTGGTCTAAAAGTCACTATGAAATCAAATTCTGCAAGAATAGCATCCATCTTAGTTGTCTAGGAGTTAGTAGTCTGGCAGAACTCATAAATTGTAAATTTCTATGATCAGAATATACAGTTATGGTGTGTTTCACTCCCAACAGATAATGTCCCCATTCTTTAAAAGCATTACAAATTGCTAGTAATTCCTTTTCTGCTAAGGTGTAATTCTGTTCTGCTCCATTTAATTTTCTTGACGCATATGCTATGGGGTGCAATTGTCCAGTTTTTCGATGACGTTGAGACAGGATGGCCCCAACTGCACCATCAGATGCATCAGCTTCCACGATTAATGGTTCTTCCACATTAGGGTGAGCTAGAATGGGAGCGGTAGTGAAAGCCTTTTTTAAATCTTGAAATGCTTTCTCTGTCTCTTGGGACCAGTTGGAGACGGCCTTTTTTCTTAGCAATTTGGTGATTGGTGCCACCTTTTGAGAGAAGTGATGGATGAAGCGTCGATAAAAATTTGCAAAACCCAAAAAACATTAAATATCACGTACTGATTTTGGTGTGGGCCATTTGGATACAGCTTGAATTTTTCTTTCAGTCATTTGCATGCCGTCAGGTGTTAAAATGACTCCTAGAAATTCAACTTCTTTGGTATGGAATTCGCATTTACTTAGCTTACAAAACAAATTGGGGGTCATTCCGACCCCGGCGGTCAAGGACCGCCGGGGCTGCGGGAGCACCGCCAACAGGCTGGCGGTGCCCCGCAGGGCATTCTGACCGTGGCGGTTTGGCCGCGGTCAGAAGAGGAAAACCGGCGGTCTCCCGCCGGTTTTCCGCTGCCCTGGGAATCCCCCATGGCGGCGCAGCTTGCTGCGCCGCCATGGGGGATTACGACCCCCTCACCGCCATCCTGTTCCTGGCGGCTCCGACCGCCAGGAACAGGATGGCGGTGAGGGGTGTCGTGGGGCCCCTGGGGGCCCCTGCAGTGCCCATGCCAATGGCATGGGCACTGCAGGGGCCCCCGTAAGAGGGCCCCACAAAGTATTTCAGTGTCTGCTTTGCAGACACTGAAATACGCGATGGGTGCAACTGCACCCGTCGCACTTTCCCACTCCGCCGGCTCCATTCGGAGCCGGCTTCCTCGTGGGAAGGGGTTTCCCGCTGGGCTGGCGGGCGGCCTCCTGGCGGTCGCCCGCCAGCCCAGCAGGAAAACCAGAATGGCCTCTGCGGTCTTTCGACCGCGGAGCGGCCATTTGGCGGTTTCAGCCAGGCAGGCGGCTACCGCCGCCCGCCAGCCTCAGAATGAGGCCCATTATGTTTTTATATAGTTTTTAATACTTTTTTAACATGTTCTTCATGTATATCTTCAGAGTTCGAATAAATCAAAATATCCTCAATATAAACCATGGCAAAGATGTCTAAATATTCTCTCAGAACATCGTTTAGGAAATATTGACAGGCTGCTGGGGCATTACACAGACCAAACGGCATCACTAAATACTCAAAGAGGCCATAACGAGTCTTAAAAGCCGTTTTCCACTCATCCTACTCTTGAATTCGAACTAGGTGATAAGCACCTCGCAAGTCAAGTTTTGAATAAATGACGGTGGATTTTACCTGGTCTAACAAGACTGGTATGAGAGGTAGTGGATATTTATTTTGAACTGGGATCTTATTTATCACTCTAAAGTCAATACAAGGCCTCAAATCGCCCTTTGCTTTAGGTACAAAAAACAATGGAGAAGCCGCTGGCGATCATGATGGCCGAATTAGCTTGTTGGCTAAACATTGATCAAGGTATTGACTTGATTTTCTTTCTCTGATAGTGCATAGATCCTACAATTTGGTATATTTGTGCAAGGTCGATCTGACAATCGTATGGCCTGTGAGGTGGTAATCAGCTTGCTTTCTTTTCACTGAAAACATCGGTATATTCTGAATACTGTGATGGTAAATCAATTTCCTTCTCAACTGCGGTAGCTTTGGAGTGTTGAAGATTTCCTTCTTTGTTTCGTCTTTTTTTAAAACATTTCTTTGCACAAGAAGAAGAAGAAAAATGCAAAACCTGGTTGCGCCAGTCTATGCATGGATTATTTAACATTAACTATGGCATTCCTAAAATAAAACCATATTGAGGTGCTTGGATTATATCAAAGCGAATTATCTCACAGTGGTTCTGATTCTCATCATCTTTGCAAATCATTTGTATTCGTGAGGTTTGTTTAGTAACGGGGCCTCCTGCCAACTCACTTCCATCAAATGCATACACAACTTCTGGAACCTTTTTCTTGACACTGGGTATATGCAGGTGTAGTGCAGTTTGTTGGTCCACAAAATTTCCTGTTGCCCCTGACTCAATTAGAACTTGAACATTATGGTGGTCATTACAACCCTGGCGGACAGTGTTAAAGCGGCGGTAAGACCGCCAACAGGCCAGCGGTAAAAAAATTGGAATTATGACGGTGGTGGAAACCGCCAACAAAGACAGCCACTTTAACACTCCGACCGCCAAGGCGGTACAAACAAACAGGCCCGGCGGTCACCGCCAACAGACAGGCGGAAGACAATGTACCTCCCACAGTATCACAACCTACCAATCCGCCACCTTTTCCGGGGCGGATTCACCGTGGATAAAAAACACGGCGGAAACAGCCATTTCAAAGGGAAAATCGCTCACCTCTACACACTCCATGCCTGAACTCCATATCCTTCCTGCACTAGTCTTCCTGCTCCTGTACGACGATCATCAACGCCGGCGGCGAAGACAACGGTGAGTACTGCACCTACAACATAGGGGAGGGGGAGGCAAAAGACAGGGACACACACACGCAACACCCCCACCCCCACCCTGACCCTCACCCACTACAAAACACACACCAATGCATATCCAAACATTACAGTAACAACCCCCAACCCCCCCGGAAGAATGCAAAGACAAAAGGAAATGAGTGGAGCCATTGTAATATATCAAAATACAGTAACCAAATATATACACATATAAATATATATACACATTAAACAAAATCTACACCACGATTAGTAGTGCAGGTAATGCACAAGTCATTGTCCGTGGACCACTGGGCCCAAAATGCATGGGCGAGGCCCTCACAAGATACCTGATTAAAACAGAGAGAACACTGCTGGGGCATCAGATACAAATACAACAGGCACCTCAGGGGGAAGGGAAGGGGGGGCACCTCAGCCGGATGAGTGCACCACGCCAGATCCACGAGGGGGTGACATGCCCATTGATGTATCCTGGGGAGTGCAAAGCCACAGTCTCTCAAGTCTCTACAGTGGGTGGGTTTCCCACTGTTCAATCCTGGGGAGTGCAAAGCCACAGTCTCTCAAGTCTCTACAGTGGGTGGTTTGCCCACTGTTCAATCCTGGGGAATGCAAAGCCACAGTCTCTCAAGTCATTATAGTGGGTGGTTTGCCCACTGTTCAATCCTGGGGAGTGCAAAGCCACAGTCTCTCAAGTCTACACAGTGGGTGGGTTGCCCACTGTTCAATCCTGGGGAGTGCAAAGCCACAGTCTCTCAAGTGGATGCCTTTCTCCACTGGTTCTGGATGGGGACTGGTGCCCAGAGTGCTTCATCCTGCCAAGGACAGAGGTAGTGGATGCCTTTCTCCACTGGTTCTGGAGGGGGACTGGTGCCCAGAGTGCTTCATCCTGTGCAGGACAGACTGAGTGGATGAATGTCTCCACTGGGTCTGGAGGGGGACTGGTTCCCAGAGTGCTTCATCCTGCCAAGGACAGAGGTAGTGGATGCCTTTCTCCACTGGTTCTGGAGGGGGACTGGTGCCCAGAGTGCTTCATCCTGCCAAGGACAGAGGTAGTGGATGCCTTTCTCCACTGGTTCTGGAGGGGGACTGGTGCCCAGAGTGCTTCATCCTGTGCAGTACAGACTGAGTGGATGCATGTCTCCACTGGTTCTGGAGGGGGACTGGTGTCCAGAGTGCTTCATCCTGCCAAGGACAGAGGTAGTGGATGCCTTTCTTCACTGGGTCTGGAGGGGGACTGGTGCCCAGAGTGCTTCATCCTGCCAAGGACAGAGGTAGTGGATGCTTTTCTCCACTGGTTCTGGAGGGGGACTGGTGCCCAGAGTGCTTCATCCTGTGCAAGACAGACTGAGTGGATGCATGTCTCCACTGGTTATGGAGGGGGACTGGTGCCCAGAGTGCTTCATCCTGCCAAGGACAGAGGTAGTGGATGCCTTTCTCCACTGGTTCTGGAGGGGGACTGGTGCCCAGAGTGCGTCACTCTCCCCGTGACGGTCCCAGTTGCGTCCCTGCCCCTGCCGCCCATGGGCTAGCGGTGCTTGAGTTGGCGTTGAGTTGAGGTTGCCCTGTTCAGCGGTCCTTGTCTGCTTGAGTTGGCGGTCTTTGCCCTGTTCAGTGGTCCTTGCCCTGTTCAGCGGTGCTTGCCCTGTTCAGCGGTGCTTGCCATGGAGGTCTTTGCCCTGTTCAGCGGTCCTTGCCCTGTTCAGCGGTGCTTGCCATGGCGGTCTTTGCCCTGTTCAGCGGTGCTTGCCCTGTTCATCGGTGCTTGCCATGGCGGTCTTTGCCCTGTTCAGCGGTCCTTGCCCTGTTCAGCGGTCCTTGCCCTGTTCAGCGGTGCTTGCTCTGTTCAGCGGTGCTTGCCATGGCGGTCTTTGCCCTGTTCAGCGGTGCTTGCCCTGTTCAGCAGTGCTTGCCATGGCGGTCCTTCATTGCCCAGCTGGGCTGGGGCTGGCGGTCCTTCATTGGGCAGCTGGGCTGTGGCTGCCGGGGCCCTCCTGGGCAGCTGGGCTGTGGCTGGCGGTGGCCTCCTGGCCAGTGACGATCGGGCTGCCCTCCTGGGCACTGACTCTGGCGGTGGCCTCCTGGCCACTGACGATTGGGCTGGCGGTGGCCTCCTGGGCAGCGGGGATGATGGCGGTCTTCTCCGCCGTGCTGCTCCTCCCAGACTTTGGCAATTTCTTCTGCCCCTTCCGCACCTTGGGAGGAGTCACAGCTGAGTGGACACTCCCCCCGGGACCCTTGTGAGTGACTTTGCTGGCTGGAGTCTTCCCCCACTCCTGCCGGGCACTGTCCAACTTCTGGTGCTTCACAGGGGGGGGACTGGCTGTGCTGTGGCTCCGTGTCACACTGGCTGCCCTGGTGCCCGGTGCACTCCACATACCTCTAACAGCAGGCACCACTGGTCCTGGAGATTTTTTGGCTGAGGTGCTAGTACGGGACCTATGAATTGGAGGGGGGTGGTGGGAAAGAGGTCAAGCTTGGTCAGGAAACGTTTCTTAGGAACACTGGGATGGGTAGCTGGAGGGGGTCTGGGAGTGGAGGAAGAGGAGGTGGTTGTAGGAGGTGTAACTTTTGTGGCTTGGGTGCAGGTGCATGCGCTGGAGGCTGTCGTGAGGTGGATGTATGTTGGGTGGGTGTGTGCCTACGTTTGTGTACTTTGGGAGGGGGCGTCACAGACACACTTGGAGAGGACACAGGGGACATGTAAATGGTAGTGGGGGTGGTGTGTGTACGTGAGCGGGGTGTGGTGGTGGGTGTGCTGGTGCGGGACCTAGTGGCTGTAGTGGTAGTGCATGCAGGTGAGAGTGTAGACGAGACTGGGAGGGAGGAGGGAGACGACGAGGAGGGGGACACAGTGGAGGCAGTGGATGTTGGTGTGTCTGTATGTGTGTGATGCTTGCGTGAGTGCCTGTGGGATGTGTGGTGCTTATGTTTGCCTGAGCTTACCTTGTGTGGTGAGGTGTGTGCATGCTGGTCTGATGGTGTGCTTGGGATAGGCTGGGGTACAGGGGATTGGGTCTGGATGGAGGAAGTTTGAGGGGGGAGGCTAGAGACAGGGACAATGGCTGCCATCAGTGCTAGAGACAGGGACAATGGCTGCCATCAGTGCTGAGGCCAGAGTTTGCAGGGTTTGATGAAGGGCAGCCTGACCAGAATGAATGCCCTCCAGGAATGCATTTGTGTGTTGCAATTCCCTTTCTACACCCTGGATGGCATTCAAAATGGTAGATTGCCCAACAGTGAGTCACCTGAGGAGGCCAATGGCCTCCTCACTGAGGGCAGCAGAGGTGACAGGGGCAGGGGCTGAGGTGCCTGGGGCGAAGGTGATGCCCACCCTCCTGGGTAAGCGGGCACGGGGCGAAGGCTGAGGGGCTGCTGGGAGGGCGGTGCTGGTAGGGGGGGGTGGCAGCTGTACCTGTAGCAGTGGGGGGCACAGATTTTGCCGCCACCACAAGGGAGCTCCCATCGGAGGACGAGTCCGTGTCGCTGGTTGCAGAGCCTGTGACCGCCGTGAAGCTCCCCTTGCCCTCCGTCCCACTGGTGTATTCTGAGTCCGTGGTGTGGCCCTCCATGGCCATGTGGGATGCAGCTCCCTCGTTCTCCGGTGCCACTGTACCTCCGCCTGATGATGCTGATGCACACAAGAACAGGGAGACCACAAAAAGGGGGGGACGACAGAAGAAAGACAGGTTGAGTGCATGGCTTACCGCTACCATTGGCGGACAATACAGAAACAGCAGCCCCCTGCACTACGCCGCGCTGTTGGGCTCTACGGATGCAGTTCCTGGGATATGGCCTACATGGCTATGGTCGTCATCTGCACACATAGATGACACAGGGGCATGTATACCTGTACTTGGCACTCTACAGAGGTGGGGTGGAGTGCCACATGGCCTGCATTACGGAGGGGCCTAGCCTACGAAACTCGCCCTGGCCTAGGGGAACCCACAGCCCTCCTCCCCCACCCAGACACCTTCACTGCGCGCAAAGTCCGCAGAATGATGTTGTACTCACCCTCTTGTGTCTACTGTGATGCCCTCAAGCACCCATCCAACTCAGGGTAGGCCACCGCCAGGATCCGGAACATTAGGGGGGTCATGGTGCGACGGGCACCCCTCCCACGTTGGGAGGCCATCCCCAGCTGAGCCTCCGCCGTCTTCTTGCTCCAGCGGCGAATGTCCTCCCATCTTTTCCGGCAGTGGGTGCTCCGTCTTTGGTGGACCCCGAGGGTCCGGACGTCCTTGGCGATGGCACGCCAAATATCCTTCTTCTGGTGGGCGCTGACCTAAATGAAATGTACAGGGGAAGAAGAGAAGTCATTAGCAACTGCACTGTTGAAGTGAGTGGCCCACATCACTACCCTTCCCATGTGGCACATGCATTCACACTCCATCATGCACGCAGAACCGTGGCCCCTTCCTTCTTACAACCAGCCCTCTCCACTCAGGCATAGCCCATACAACGTGCTCCCTGTGTACTTACCTGTTGGTCTGGAGGACCGTAGAGTAGCGTGTACTGGGGGAGGACCCCGTCCACGAGCTTCTCCAACTCCTGTGCAGTGAAGGGAGGGGCCCTTTCCCCAGACGCACAAGCCATTGTCTCTTCCAGACCGAGGTCACAGCAGCACTTGCAGTGTAGGTCCTCTCCTGTCGAAGATCAGGTATCGAGTGTTTGAACAGATAGAAAATGGTGGTCACGTCCGCGGCGGTGCATACCATCACCGCCGGTGCACCTCATCATTGGCTCCTGGGACCCATAGGGTCCAATGTTAACCAAAGCAGCATTGCGCCATGGTCTTGGACCGCCTACCGTGACGGTGTACAACGCCAGCGCAGTTACCTCACATCCCATTGTCCCAGTTTAGAGGTCAGGCAGCCGCCATTTCAGGGGCCCACATGGCTTCATTTTCAACTGCGTCACACATACCTAGGCCTAGACTCAACACACATACAGGCAACTTTTTGGATTATGTTTCGTGTTCTGTGTAGACTGTGGGTACATACCTCTGAGTTGTTTGACTCTGTGGTCGCTGTTGTCCTTCCTAGGCACCGTCCGCTGGGACATGTGAGGAGATGGCGGAATCCTCCGTTGTACCGACCGCTGGTGGACCTGTTGACAATGGAGGAGCGACATTTAATCATCACCTACAGGTTTGACCGTGCCACAATCCAGGAACTGTGTACCCAGTTGGAGCCTGACCTGATGTCAGCAATCCGCCATCCCACAGGATTCCCCCCTCAAGTGCAGGTGCTATCAGTGCTCCATTTCCTTGCAAGTGGGTCATTTCAAACAACAGTGGCCATGGCATCAGGGATGTCCCAGCCTATGTTTTCAAACGTGTTGTCCAGAGTGTTGTTTGCCCTGCTGAAACACATGCGGAGTTACATCGTTTTCCCTCAGGTGGAGGATTTGCCTACAGTGAAAGGTGACTTCTATGCCCTTGGACATACCCCTAACATCATAGGTGCCATTGATGGGACCCATGTAGCTCTGGTCCCCCCCCACTGGAGTGAACAGGTGTACAGGAACCGGAAGAGTTATCATTCCATGAATGTACAGATGGTATGTTTGGCAGACCAGTACATCTCCCAGGTAAATGCTATGTTCCCTGGCTCAGTGCATGATGCCTACATCCTGCGAAATAGCAGCATCCCTTATGTGATGGGTCAACTCCAGAGGCACCGGGTGTGGCTATTAGGGGACTCTGGTTACCCCAACCTGTCATGGCTACTGACCCCAGTGAGGAATCCCAGGACCAGGGCAGAGGAACGCTACAATGAGGCCCATGGGCGGACTAGGAGGGTGATGGAACGCACCTTCGGCCTCCTGAAGGCCAGGTTCAGGTGCCTCCATATGACAGGGGGTTCCCTATTCTACTCACCAAGGAAGGTGTGCCAGATCATCGTGGCCTGCTGTATGCTTCACAATTTGGCTTTGCGACGCCAGGTGCCTTTTCTACAGGAGGATGGTCCAGATGACTGTGTTGTGGCAGCTGTGGAGCCTGTGGACAGTGATGAGGAGGAAGCAGAGGAAGAAGACATTGACAACAGGGACTCAGTTTCCAGCAATATTTCCAGTGACACACAGGTGAGAATACATTCCTGCCTACTACAGGTACTTTCACACTTCTACCTCTATCCTGTCTGTCGATTTCAACCAGTATATGGTAACTGAGTTGTACATTTCCATTACGGTTTCACAGGTGTGGTTTCCAACGTGTGTCATCTGCTTAGATTCCTCATGGACTTGAGATGTGTGACATAGGTATGTTGACATTACATTTGAGAACGCATTTTGTCACTGTCATTGCTATAATACATTTTCTAAATCACAGACTGACTCCAAGTTGTTTTGTGCTTCAAGGGTGTTTATTTAAGTGCTAAATATTGGAGGGGGGTTGTAAAATGGTGAGGGGTGATGGTGGAGGACTGTCCATGGCAGAGTCCAGTCTATGAGTCTCACAGGTGCATTGCCCATATGGGCATAGGAAGTGGAGCTGGGGCAGTTCCAATATGGACAGGGTTACAAAGTGAGACAATAGGATGACAATCAGGGTGGTCTTATTTCTTGGCAGGGGTCTTGCCATCGTGCTCTGTCTTGTTCCTGGTTCTCAGGGACCGCTTGCAGGGTGGTTCTCCGTCTGCAGGGGGTGGGATGCTGGTGTGGTGGTCCTGTGGTGGTGCCTCCTGTCCACTAGCGCCGGCGGAGGTGGTGGGCAGTTCATCATCCTGGCTAGTGTCAGGGGCCCCTTGGAGTGCCACAGTGTCCCTCCTGGTGTTCAGTATCTCCTTCAGCACCCCTACGATGGTGCCCAGGGCGTTGCTGATGGTTCTGAGTTCCTCCCTGAAGCCCATATACTGTTCCTCCTGCAGGCGCTGGGTCTCCTGAAACTTGGCCAGTACCGTTGCCATCGTCTCCTGGGAGTGGTGGTATGCTCCCATGATGGAGGAGAGGGCCTCGTGGAGAGTGGGTTCCCTTGGCCTGTCCGCCCCCTGTCGCACGGCAGCCCTCCCAGTTCCCCTGTGTTCCTGTGCCTCCGTCCCCTGGACCGTGTGCCCACTACCACTGCCCCCAGGTCCCTGTTGTTGTTGGGGTGGTGGGTTATCCTGGGTTCCCTGTAGTGGTGGACACACAGCTGATTGACGTGTCCTGGGGACGGAGGTATGGGCCCGCTGGGTGGGTGCTGTGCTGGTGTTACCAGAGGGTGGAAGGTCTGTGGTGGGCTGTGCCTATGTGAGGGGAACCGACTGTCCCAAGGCCCACAATGGTCTGGGCTGGTCATCTAGGTCCAGTTGGACAGAGCTGCTGTCATCACTGTGGGCCTCTTCTGTGGGTGGGGTGGAGATGTCTGGACCCTCCTGTCTGATGACGTTGGGTAGTGGTCCTGCAGGGGTGGAAAGGCATGATTATTGCATCTGTGTGTTTCATGGTGTGCAATGGGTGGGTGACCGTGTACCCCAGTGCTGACATTCCTGTGTGTGGGCTTGTGTGATGATGGTTGAGGGGGGTGTTATGGGTATGTGCAGTGGGCATGGTTTAGTGATGGGTGTCCATGCTTTGTTTTTGCATGCAGGGCTTGGTGTTGGGATGGGTGGTTTGTGATATTGGTACATTTGTGAGGAGTTGGAGTGATAGGGGTGGGGGCGAGGGTGGGGGTCTGTGATAGCATGCAGGTAGGGTGGGGGATATGATAGTTAAGATTTGACTTACCAGAGTCCATTCCTCCACCGACTCCTGCGAGGCCCTCAGGATGCATTATTATCAAGACCTGCTCCTCCCATGTTGTTAGTTGTGGGGGAGGAGGTGGGGGTCTGCCGCCAGTCCGCTGTACCGCGATGTTGTATCTGGAGACCACGGAACGCACCTTCCCCCGTAGGTCGTTCCACCTCTTCCTGATGTCATCCCTATTTCTTGGGTGCTGTCCCACTGCGTTGACCCTGTCGACTATTCTTCTCCATAGCTCCATCTTCCTAGCAATGGAGGTGTGCTGCACCTGTGAGCCAAATAGCTGTGGCTCTACCCGTACGATTTCCTCCACCATGACCCTGAGCTCCTCCTCCGAAAACCTGGGGTGTCTTTGCCGTGCCATGGGGTGGTGTAGGTGATGTGTGGGGTGCTGTATGTTGTGATATGTGTCGTGATATGTAGTGGTGTGCGTGGAAGTAGTGTGGGTGATGGTTGAGTGCCTGTGGCTGCTAGTTTGTGGATGGTGGTGTCTCTCTCTGGCCTTCTTTCGGATTTTTTTGTTGTAGGGGTTTGTGGGTGATGAGGGTGTGTGTTTTATATAGTATTGAGTGTGTGGGAGTGGTGTGTGTATGTGTTTCAGGTGTGTGTCTTTCGAATTGTCCAATGTGGTGGTGTTTTGGAGATGTGTGTGTATCTTGAGTGCCGCGGTGTGTACTGCCAATGGAATACCGCGGTTGAAAGACCGCCGTGTGGATTCGTGGGTCGTGATAGCATGGGCGTATTTCTGTTGGCGTGACGGTGGAGGTTTTATTTTCGCCAGTTTATCACTGACCTTTGGTGTGGCGGACTTGTGTGGGTGTCTGAATTTTGTCGGATTTCGGGATGTGGGTCATAATAGCTGTGGCGGATTTCCGCGGCCACGCGGTGTGTTGGCGGTCTTCTGCACGGCGGTAAGCGGCTTTTACCGCCAATGTTGTAATGACCCCCTATGCCTTTTTCCCCGCACAGTCATTTGTACTAAGATTCGGAAATGTTAGACATAACGATTTATGCAAGAGCACACTGAAGAGATTGTCAATTTGCCCAAGAGGTCCCCTTTGTTTTTTCTTGGGCACTTTAGTTTTCCTGTGAATTTTCCAAAGCAACCGCCATCTTTTTCTTTGTCACAACTGTTGGATCAATTTTACCTTTGGGTTTCTTTTGGCATTCTTTTACAAAATGACCCTTTTTCCCACAATACAGACCATTTTTTCGTTGCATGTCTTTCTCCTCTTTGGTCAGTGGTGGGCAAACAGTTGCAATATCCATTCGTTCTATCAAAGAATCTAAAGAAAATTGAAAGTGTCTGGATCTTTCCATTCGCCAGTTCGTTTTTTCCCATTTTTTCCTTACTCCTTTTCTTTCAGAAAGTCTGCGATCTATCGGTAGAGTTAGATTAATTAAATCAGTGCCAGAAAGGCACTAGGCTGACACGTAAAATGTAGTTCCACCTGTGTCAGAAAAATTTTAACCTTATTGGGGTCCCCAGAAAACCTCTCTGGTGCAGCTAAAGGAATCTGTGTCGGCACATTCACTGCTATGTTAGTAGGTGCGGGAGGCGTAGGACGAGACTCAGATTCAGAACCATCCACCTTACTCTGTAACTGAGTGACTTTATACACTAAATCAGCTGTAACATTTTTGGGGTCTGTCAAATCCTTTGCATATGAGTTACTACTTGCATAAGAGTATCTAGGGTGGCCATTTTGTGCAGCTCCCGTACAGACCAAGAGGAAAGTATAAAACTCATAGGCTCACTATTCTGTCACAGTGTCCTTTCCTCGGGATCTGCATGTCGCTGGACAAAAGGCCAACCTTCCGGCATTACCAACTCGGAAAGCTATTATAGCACAGAGTTATGGTGAAGCCAGTTGGGGGGAAGGTAATTAGGGTAGGGAACAGCAAGGAGAAAGATCTGAAAAGAAAAGGTTAGAACAAATATGCATTTACTCATTCACAGAAATGCAACTTATCAATAGACTCTTGGCTAAATGCGTCTCCGAGATATCAGATGGAGACCCTTTTTGAAATGAGGGCAAAGCCCCTTCTTTGAAACATGGAACAAGAATAAACTACGACCACAGAAACAAGAGATGGTAAGAGCTTTGGACTATGATTACACTCAGAATATCAATCCTGTAACACCTCTGCATTCACAACATAAACCTTTGATCATGACCTAGAAAATCTCAAAGAATTAAATATGCTTTTCACATCTTAAGCTTTTCAAAGAACAACGAAAAGTATGATTTGTTTATCTCCAAAAATACTTTCACATTCACAACTATAAAGACCGAAATGTTTTTACTCATTGAACTTGAAGCGCTTTACTTATAATACCAGGAAGCGCTTTTACTTGTCTTGCATTAAAGCGCTACGCTCATTATACTCAAATGGCCTAAGTCACTTTGGGCCATATTTATACTTTTTGACGCAAAACTGCGCTAACGCAGTTTTGCGTCAAAAAAATTAGCGCCGGCTAACGCCATTCTGAAGCGCCATGCGGGCGCCGTATTTATTCAATGACGTTAGCCGGCGTTAGCCGCCGGCTCTGCCTGGTGTGCGTGAAAAAAAACGACGTACACCAGGCAGCGCCGGCGTAGGGGGATATGGAGCTTGGGAGTAAAAAAATGGGGCAAGTCAGGTTGAGGCAAATTTTTCGCCTCAACCCGATTTGCGCCATTTTTTCCGACTCCCAACCCCCATAGAAATGACTCCTGTCTTAGCAAAGACAGGAGTCATGCCCCCTTGCCCAATGGCCATGCCCAGGGGCCTTCTGTCCCCTGGGCATGGTCATTGGGCATAGTGGCATGTATGGGGGCACAAATCCGGCCCCCTATGCCACAAAAAAAATAAAAAAAATGACTTACCTGAACTTACCTTAATGTCCCTGGGATGGGTCCCTCCAGCCTTGGGTGTCCTCCTGGGGTGGGCAAGGGTGACAGGGGTTGTCCCTGGGGGCATGGGAGGGCACCTCTGGGCTCCTTCAGAGCCCACAGGTCCCTTAACGCCTGCCTTTTCCAGGCACTAAATAACGGCGCAAAAGCGGCCGTACGTCATTTTTTTTGACCCGCCCACTCCCGGGCGTGAATTTTGCCCGGGAGTGTAAATACGGCGCACATGCCTCGGAGTAAATTTTTTAGACGTGAACGCCTACCTTGCATATCATTAACGCAAAGTAGGTGTCCACGCTAAAAAATTACGCAAACTCCATGGACTTTGGCACTAGACGCGTCTAACGCCAAAGTATAAATATGGAGTTAATTTTGCGTCGGAATTGCGTAAAAAAAAACTACGCAATTCCGGCGCAAACGGAGTATAAATATGGCCCTTTGATTGTTGTGCCAACAACCTTTTATTCCTGTGAATTGTGAATTGAAGCGCTTTGATTGTCGTGTCAAGAGCGCTTTACATCTGTGAACTGAAGCGCTTGAATTGCCGTGCCAAGAGTGCTTTACATCTGTGAACTGAAGCGCTTGAATTGCTGTGCCAAGAACACTTTACATCTGTGAACTGAAGCGCTTGAATTGTCATGCCAAGAGCGCTTTACATCTGTGAACTGAGCCGCTTGAATTGTCGTGCCAAGAGCGCTTTACATCTGTGAACTGAAGCGCTTGAATTGCCGTGCCAAGAGCGCTTTACATCTGTGAACTGAAGCAATTGAATTGTCGTACCAAGAGCACTTTACATCTGTGAACTGAAGCACTTGAATTGCTGTGCCAAGAGTGCTTTACATCTGTGAACTGAAGCGCTTGAATTGTCGTGCCAAGAGCGCTTTACATCTGTAAACTGAATCACTTGAATTGCCGTGACTAGAGCGCTTTACATCTGTGAACAAAAGCGCTTGAATTGCCGTGCCTAGAGGGCTTTACATCTGTGAACTGAAACGCTTGAATTGCTGTGTAAAGAGCGCTTTGCACCTGTGCTCTGAAATGCCTTTGATCGCTGCGCTAAGGCTGCTGTACTCTGGAAACTGAAAACGCTTTGCTCGTTATGCTAATGGGCGCTTTTACCTTTTGGAAGTAACGACTTCCTCCAAACTTGGATTTATCAAGGCCTTACCGCTACGAGTACGACCTACTTGTTTTTGAATGCACCATGGAAACAAGGATACTTCGGTTGGATGACACTCTGCCATTCAGGAACTCTGCTCTTCTTCAGAGAAACCCCCATGAGGTCTGGCTGCATTGATGTCTTCAAAATAGTGAGCAACGTGCTTGGGTGTAGCTGGGCTTTATAGGCCTGCCACACCCCAAGATGGCTGCTGCCTCTAAAAACATGGGAATTGTAGTCCCTTCTTGGAATAGCACTGATAAGTGCATCTTGTCCACCAATGTCCTGAACCTGCAGCTCTATGAGCTTTGCCACAGGGCAGACGATGCTGATGGCCACCTTTGGAACAAGAGGGGATGTCCAGTGGTGCACATAAAGCGCCGCAGAGTCGCGCAGTGGACTTTCGGGCGAGACCTGGACCGCGTATGGCCTTATTCCTGACATATACTGTGTTATTGCATTATTTATTGCACACATACTTTACACATTGCCTTCTAAGTTAAGCCTGACCACTCAGTGACAAGCTACCAGAGGGTGGGCACAGGAAAATTTGGATTGTGTGTAACTTACCCTGACTAGAGTGAGGGTCCTTGCTTGGAGAGAGGATAACCTGACTGCCAACCAAAGACCCCATTTCTAACAACTATACTCTGCAACACTCTACACCATTGCCCTCAACACCAGTCCACTCCACTCTATGCCACTCCAGTGTATGCTACTCTACGCAACTCCTCACTATGCCACTCCTATACACTACACTCTTTTCCACTCCACTAGACAAAACTCTACTCCACTCTTCACCATTCCACACTACAACACTCCATTCCACTCCCCTCTATGCCACAAAAGTTTAGCAATGCTGAACAGCAGCCACCCTGGTGAACAACATGGCTAAAACACATTGGCAAAGCCAATAGCTCTTGCATAGGCAAGAGCTATTGGCTTTGCCAAAGCTTGTTCCTTCAGTTGCAGGGCAATGACATTTCCACAGATCTGTTCCCTGGTGGAGCCACTTCAATTGAGAACTGCTGTTTTTAGGTCTTATGTTAGCCAAGACTTTTCAATTTACTAAACTGATTTGTGTAATGTACATACCTTTGGGGGCGTTCATCGAGCCTTCTATTGTGGTGTCATTCCTATTTTTGCTCCACCCTCTACAGCATGAAGCAATGGGTATATCCACTTTAGCCATTGACTGTCTTCACTGTGAGTGACAACATTCTCATCGGACCACATGACAAAATAGTTTACTTTGGTGCAAGGGTCTACTATGGCAAAGTATCCTTCTTTTAAACCAAAAAATCATTTGTTTTTATCTAGTGTTTTTCTTTATATATTGTTGATGGCTGGTCTCTTAACAGTAAAGTCTTACATTAAGCATGGCAGCACAAAACAAGCATTAGTAAAGTCAAAAAGGTGCCAGCCAACATCAAACCTATTGTCTTAGCCAATGCATATTTTTTACCTTTGAGATCTACTTTACCCTAATCCTTTCAGAGAGCAGAGATTCCAGATAGATTAGGCCCATGGAGACACAAAAAAATACATTTAACGCACCTCACACTAAGTACTGCCCAGTGGGAACACATTCTGAACTTTATTCAAATCAAAATTAAATAACTTTCACTAGGAATGCAGTCAACACTGTTTTCTAAATAGCAATAGCATTGCTAATTTCTTACACCTTTCAGTGACTATGTTTAAATTATTAGCCTTAAAATACATAGGGCCATATTTATGAGAAGTGAGGCAACACTACGTTGAGGCAGCGTTGAGTAAAAAAAAACTTGCGCTGGAGAGCGCCATCTCCTTGTGACATGGATGCGCCAGATTTATAGAACGGCACATCACACCATAAGGTCCGAAGGTGTGTAAAACATGTTTACTTAACTAAAAAAAGAAAATGATGCAACGTGGCATAAGGCGATCGGTCCCTACGTGATGCAGAGCTGATTTTGGTGTCGTTAAAGCACTTGTAGTTGCCTCAAATCAACATTGTGTCACTTAGAAGTGTGTTATGTCATGCAATCTGTAAAAAAAGATAAATTACAAAACTCTGAACAGCAGACTAAAACAAATGCACAAAATGGAAGGCGCATCATCCACAAGTTAAGAGGGCAACAATCTCAACCCCAGCCAAGATGACCAGGCAGCAGGCCAGGGGAGGAGGAAGCGGAAGACCAATTTCAGTGCGGAGAACTAAATATTAATAGCTGAGGTGACAAAAATTGAACACCTGCTCCAAATTGCCATTAGGGAAGAAGGAAGCCATTTGGAAATCCATACTGAACGTAATCAACAGTGGACGGGCATACAAAGAGGACAGTGCTAGAGTTGAAGATGAGCTGGCACGACTACAAGCGCAGGACCAAAGAGAAACTGGCCAAGAACCTGAGGGCAGCCATGCAGACCGGAGGAGGACCTGACGACTAGGAGGAGTTGGACACCTTGGAGGAGCATGTGACATCAGTCATACCAACTGAGTCAGTGGCAGGAGTGGAAGGACAAAACAGTGATTGGGTAGAGGACTAGTAGGATCTACAGGGTAAGTGTCAACAAGGAATGATCGGGTTATAAATGTCATGCAGCGCAGTAAGATATTTTGCTGCACTGCACTGTTCTGTGTGCAAGATAAAGGGCAGGAATGTCTAACATGTTAACTCATACATAACATGGCAATTTGTCCAGCTCAGTTCAGTCCTGCCAAGTTTCTCAGGTCCATGCAAGATGTGCTGCCCTAGTCCAGGTTGCCCTTTGAATACAGTGACATGTAATCTAATGTTTAACATGAGTGGCCAGGACTACAAGTCTCACAACACAAAGCAAAAAACCTGGACTGGAACAGCAGATCATGCATAGGCCTTAGAAACCTGCCTTTCCTTACTGTGACAATACAAGCCTCCTTGCCCAATGAAGGAAATGTGTTTGTCTTAGGGCTACACAGCCAGAAGTGGAATGAAAAGTAATGGAATGAATTGTGTTACAAGAGGATTAGCATCTCATCTGAGAAGGAATCCAGTTGTTGAGTATGTGGAGTATCTCCAAGTAGGATCATGTGAAGAGCCATGGGCACAGTCACTAGCATGAAACCATACTTTATGCAGCTGTCTTGATGTACTGGGTCACATCTCAGAGGTGTTGCCTGTCATGTTAGAGACCACACTACCTCCTGTCATGTACCTCCATGTCAAAGTTAATATTGGGGTGGGGATGAAAATAAGTGATGCACACCAGGGGTCCATGAGTATTTGTCTGAAGCATATATGGGGTGTGAACTTGGTAGGGCCTTGGTGTTGTAGTGTCATGTAGGTGTGCTTAAGCACATTGCACTGGCAGTGTATCTGAATGGGGAGTCATTGGATCTCAAGGAGGTGATGTGTGATGTGTGTGCTGCAAGGTAACTTAAGTAATAGTCATGCACTGCTGTGTTTGATAGTGTCACATGTGTAGTAGCTGTGAAGGAATGATATAGAAAAGGGCATAGGTGCACCACACTTGACATGTGATGTGGCCCTGGTAGAAGATGTAGCAGCTGTCAGGAGGGAGGTCTAAGAAGATAAGTCAGACTATGCTACATATGTTAAAGAAGAAGGATGTGAAACAGGGAATTGTGAAGTGACAGGATGAGCCAGGTGTCTTGGATGATGGGCAGGTTTTGGGGATGGTTGGAGAGTGAGGTTGGGCCTAGTTGTGTGGAAAATCAGGGTAGGTACATGTTACAGAATATCATTACTACTCTCTTGTGAGGCTCAGCATAAGCCATAACTCTCCCATACAAGAAGGCATGTTGGTCAATTGTGTATGCTAACAAATGTTGGGTGGTGTAGGTGTCTCCTGAGAGTCAATTTATGATCTGAATGTCATCCGTGAGTGAGAGTAAGTTCCAGCCCTGGGACCAAATGATGATTGACAGAGGAGTCATGTACAGGTACAAGTGAGTGGGGCTGAGTGAAGAGCTATGTGATACTCTGTACAGGACCAACTTGGGTAATGATGAAATGGGATAAGCTTCAGTGGGTGTAGACTTCCAAATGTGACAGTGCTTATCTCCTTCACAGATGGTTCATAGTGACTATTGTTCTGGGCTCAGAATATAACTGGGCGTGCTATGAAATCACAGGAGTACACATCAAACAGTAAACCATGGTGAGTACGTGCCCTTACACATTCCTGCAGTGTAGTAAGGCTGCTTGTTGTGAGCAGTTGTGGGGATATGTGTCAAATGTGAGGCCTTGGCCACATGAATGCACAAATGTTTGCAATACAGCACTGTAAGGCAGATTGACCTCGGCAACACCCCGTCCGCCTGGGACGACTCCTGGTGGCCCACGGCCCTCGGCACCGCACCGACCCCCACAGACCACGCCCGCAACCTCGGCTTCATCTTGGACCCTCTTCTCACCATGACCAAGCAAGTCAACGCCGTGTCCTCTGCCTGCTTCCTCACCCTCCGCATGCTCCGCAAGATCTTCCGCTGGATCCCCGCCGACACCAGAAAAACCGTGACCCATGCCCTCGTCACGAGCCGCCTGGACTACGGCAACACCCTCTACGCCGGGACCACAGCCAAACTCCAAAATCGCCTGCAACGCATTCAAAACGCCTCGGCCCGCCTCATCCTCGACATACCCCGCAGCAGCCACATCTCCGCACACCTGAGACACCTGCATTGGCTCCCTGTCAGCAAAAGGATCACCTTCCAACTTCTCACCCACGCACACAAAGCCCTCTACGACAAGGGACCGGAATATCTCAACAGACGCCTCAGATTCTACGTCCCCACCCGCCTCCTCTGCTCCTCTGGCCTCGCACTCGCTGCTGTCCCTCGCATCCGCCGCTCCACGGCAGGTGGGAGATCTTTCTCCTTGCTGGCGGCCAAGGCCTGGAACTCCCTCCCCACCAGCCTCAGGACCACCCAGGACCACTCCGCTTTCCGGAGACTCCTAAAGACCTGGCTGTTCGAACAGCGATAACCCCCCCCCTTTTTCCCCTAGCGCCTTGAGACCCGCACGGGTGAGTAGCGCGCTTTATAAATGTTAATGATTTGATTTGATTTGATTGACCGGGTATACTGTGTGAAAGACAGTGTGGACAAAGTAATAGATGACCAAACTAATATCACAAGAGTTGTGAGCTAAGTAATGGCTACAAGGAATGCAGGCACTCTGGTGACATGGTGCAATGGTCTCAGTAGTAGTGCAATAAGTGAACCTTACATCAATATAGCCATGATATGAAAATAAGTCAAGCAACATGGTAAATGGGGCCCTTACCTGCACTCACTCTTTCAGCCACGGAAGGCCAGAAAGCTGCATTACTTCCTCGCAATGTGTGGAATGACATATAAATGCCCCCTTTGTCACATAATGGTTGCACGAATAACTTACCAATATTGTCATGTGCAAGGCAAAACAGTATAACTTGCCCTCATTTACTGTGAGTAACACAGGTCAAACACATTTATGTGTAACAAAAAGTGAATGAAAATAAAATCTATTAGTCACCAAATCTACTATTTTCAACATCTATCATAGATCATCATTGACATATTACAATTTCATTGCAAAGGGCCAAACAATGCCTCCTGTCAAGGCAGCCTGCCCTCGATGACCAACCTGTTGGTGATGACATCCTGCCGCCCATGGATGAATACACCTTCCAGCGAATCATGGACTCCATGGAATCTCCTTCTAGGGGCATGGCAATGGATGACATAATTGCAGGGTCCCCAGGGGAACTGCCACTCACAGGACATGACCCATCTGCCAGTCCAAGTCCAGGTATGGACTTTGTGAACCTCCAAGTTGTCTTCCAACAGCAAGTGGTAGGGGCCAGTAGGGAATGTCTGATGAGGTGTGGGCAGGGAGAGAGACCATAGCCCGCACAATAAAAGTGGTCCATAGGTGCCTCTGACCCAATGAGGATAAACCTGAGGCACTTAAAGGCACCTACACCTGCCTCCATAGTATGGCTGAGTCCCTAGCTGTCAATGCTAGTCTCATGAGGCAGAGGCAAGAACAATAGACCTCAACATCTGAGGTTGCCACTAAGTTGGGGAGTATCATTAACATCATGGCATCTATGGAGCACAAGTTGGACTCGCACATAGCATCAATGCGTGCCTCCCACATACAGAGACATTTGCTGGTGGGGTCGGGGGAGCCACATCTTCGGTCCTTGTTGTGTGTGTGCCTCAGATGGCCTCCACACCAGCACCAACAACTGCAGGGGAGGCACAATGCCTATCGGAAGAGGCCAATGTGGGCTTTCCCAATTTCTGTAGGAGAACTTCCAGGTAACATTTGGCAGTGCCTCCTAGCTAGTTCCCCAGTGATCCTGTATCTAACATCATGCCACATCCTTTGTCATCCAGAGCTGCACCTTTTTTATTGGGTACCTGTAAGTTGTATTCACTTGTGGCCTGTTGAAGAGGCCTACTTTCCCTAATAGAAATTTGCACCTCCTCACTGAAATTCTCCTCACCTCTACATGTTGCATGACATGTCTCCCTAATGAACTCTGTCTGGACATCCTTTGCTCACTATCAACAGTGATGTTGTTGCCCCAACACTGCAAAAAGGCTAATTTGCAAATAAATTGATTCCTACAAACCTAGCACCTAGTGTGCTGTATTTCTGTTGCAGAAAGGACACCTTATAACATGGTGGATGTGTATTAAGAAACCCAAATTCTTAGTATCTCAATGACAGTAAGCTAAATTCGCTATCACCTGATCTCTGTGTATAGCACCAACATCATGTACATCCACTGCGATAGCATTATGCGGAATGTATTGCCTCCCAATGGTACGTCATGATGTGACAATAAGCTTCAGTTGCTTGACAGACACACAGTGAAAAGGACTTTCTAAACACACATTACCTATCCTGTGAAAAATGGGACCTGTGAGGCATGTGGGCTAATAATTCTGTTTCACTCATCCAAATATATCTAGCTCAGTGAACATGACAACAAGATCAAACACATTTGATAGCCTCAATGCACACACTGAAGAGAACCTACAGTACATACATTATCATGGTTATACTAATAATCTGCAGATACCCATGCCCAGACTCCTTCTCAATTTGAATCTTACCTGTGCCACAGTAGGATGTACTAGGGCAGTCCTATACCTCAGATTTGAGTATGCAAGAAATGTTAGGGATCACTGTTGGGCTTCTGTGGCAACTCATAAATGGTTTAAAAAGCTGCACTGGGATACGTAGTGTAAATGTGTTCCTCTGCCCCTGAGAGTCTGTAACCACACATGACATCAAATGTACAATATACACACATATTACTGCATAGGAGCTAGAGCTCAGAACCAGGAACAATGCAATACCTGCCCAGGGTAAAAGGATATGGAAGACTCATGTGCTTAAAACTTAGCAAGTAGTCAAACAAAGTGACATATATGATGTGCGACACTTAGCAAGTAGTCAGTGTCAGTGATGATGGAGTACTTCAGACAGGTGTGGATACATTCAAGATTTGTATCCAGCCAACAGCAATGACACACTTGCACAATGGTACAAGAGTGAGTGTGGTACTAGCAGGCACCAGTGTGGGTCAGTGCTGCCTGGAATCAGCACTTGAGTCTGATGTCCCAATACTTTACCAATTATTTTTGCATTAGCACCTTCACATAAAGTTCAACAATAGAATGATGTGCTGTGAATAAAATTTCCAACAGAGTCACATTACACTGGCTACATTTTAAAAAGTGTTCACACTTGACTCAATTGTCAGGTAGACTATCAATGCATCATAGGCCTCTGACAAAACAACACTGGCCTACAGAGCCTGCAGGTCTATAGCAAATTCATGTACTCAAATCTCCACACCATGTACTCAATTCTCCATACTCCATGCTAGCAACTCAAAACTATCAAATGATGATGAATTTGTGAAAGTATAAAGAAGTTTAATTTATGAAAACTATCTAACCTACCTACACCTATATAGCCTAAACTAACCTTAACTCTACCTTACAATATCCTTACTTGTCCTAAACTTCCTACCCCTACCTAGCCTATCCTACGTGGCCTTTGCGCTACCCTATACTATCTTAACATATCGTAAACTATCTTATCTACTATATACAAAAGACCAGTTGAACATATACCCCCATCCACTTAATGCACATATATCAGTACAATACTGAAAACAAATACATCCTAAACATACACATCTATCCATGTAAGCCTAAACAAATATATATATTTTTGGAGTTTCATTTTTATATATTTTTTATAGCACACACTAAACATCACCCCCCCCCACCCACTTAAAACACTCTTAAAGCTTATTACCTACATGTATATGTATCAAACTAAGACAAACCTACACTATTCCTAAACTAAATTCAAAACTAAACTATGCTTAAATTACTATAAATGTTGAACAACAGGTAAAAAATTAGGATAGGGAAATGTCCAAGGGAGAGTCAAACCAGCGCAGTGATGCGCTCCATGGCCTCTTGCAGCGCGAGCATAATGGCACAGATGGTTGTCAGCCCATTCTCAAAGCCAGTAAACCAGATACTTAATTCATGAAGTTCCTTCAGGGCTTGTGCCTCAAATATTGACCCTGTTCCAGGGGTCGGTGGAATGGCCTGTGTGTCGGGCACCTGATGTGCTGAAGACAGGCCTGGGATGTTCTGAAGAAGATCTTGCTGTTGTAGGGCACTGTCCTGTCTTTTTTGCCCTTGGACTGTCTTTGTTATTCCCGCCTACATTTCAGGTTCCTTCAACCTTCCCTTATTCAAACAGGACCCCCATCTTCCTGTAGACCTTGGCGACATGATGTATGTGGTGATATCACTACAAACATATGTAAAATTGTTTCGCCTCTTCATCTGTCATGTTGTCTAGGGAGGTAAAAGAATAACGTCTCAGCTAAGGTTGAAAATGTACATGATATCTGCAAGAATAGGCTTTCATGGTCATATTAGTAGATGTGAAAAGGCCAACCTATGACCAAATATTAAGAAAGAGATATGGACAACATATGTGTACAAATACAACTCCTAATCAAATAAGGTAAACTGACTCAAGTGCTGGCAGTGTAGGTATAAGATATGGAAATGTAGTCACAAATGTAGTTGTAGCCATGCCATTCCTGACACTGACTCACAAGCATGATAATGTTTCCATATGGAACAGGACACATGGTTCAGATATGGATACTTTGGTATTGCTGTTGCATCATGCAATTAGGGTTGTCCTTTGCTCATTTATATGTGTGAAATGTGCTAAGTTAAGCCAGCCAAGATAGTGTGCCTCTGCATTTCATTACTCATTTGGAAATACACAAGACAATACACATTCCTAGCTTAAGACACTGAGTACCAGGTCTTCAGAACATAGATGGAGTGTGGCTTACTACTTCTTGCAAGACATTGTTGCTGTCCACGTCACCAATATAGACTCTGGTAAATTCCATGGAAATCTAATATAGAGCTTCTGGTATACAGCTGTAGCAATAACATGTTGTCTTTCACATATACAAATGTCTGTATACACATTTTCCCAAGGCTGCTTTCCTCCCCGCACACTACGATTTAGGTACTGTATGGCCTTACCTTTCCATGTGGACATTAACACTCATAAAGTGCATCAGTCAGGTAGCCTGGAAATTATTTGTCCAACTCCCTGGTTACATAGAGTTTCAAGCCTACATCCTTACAGCCTCCATGGTATCTATGTTATTGTCTCTCTGTCACTCCATTTCACATGTGGATGACATGGACTACTCTGAGGGATGCCCACACACTCCTGAAGCTTTATGCAAATGACAAAACAAAAAGACTACTGATAATGTACCAACACCATTACAGCTAGACTTGTTATGATACCATATGCCCTCTGTCATGATTAAATTAAAGGTTAAGAAAAGGTTTACAACATAACCAGCATCTATCATAGAAAGAATGGTTTGCCTGTTATGGCTAGCCTGCTGACACTGTAATACAAGGTTGTACATTTTAGACTTATGAAATCAAACATAGCTTCAGGTAGTTACGGGCCACAAACCATCTTAAGTGTTGATCAGCATGAATGTCTGATGATGCATATAGTTGTTCACATTGATCTCATGTTGTAGGAGAGATTCAATGTATGTAGCATGTATGAGCATAGTATGATGCAAAATGAAGCAACATGTGGAATTTTGTACACATACTTACATGAGTGCATAATGTTTACACTTAGTAGCGCTATTTGGGTAATGGGTTTCACCTCATCAGCACCAGTGTCAAACTCAGATATGGACATAGCTAAGCATACTCTGTCAAACAAGATAAGCCTAGCTCATTCCACTTGGGCGCAACATGTGTTGACCCATTGTTTGTGCCAAGTGTTGGATGTCACATTTTGCAACTTTTTACCATCAGCAGATTTAGGCCCATATTTATACTACGGCAAAAAGTATAACGCTGGCTTGTGTCATTGCAGAGCACCAGCCAAGCGGCAAATTTATGGAATCCCGCAAGCCGACGCAAAAGGAAAATGGCATTAGCTGGGTTGGGGTGGCGGTACGGGGAAGGGGGTTTGCCTCAAAAAAATGAGGCTAGGCAGTTTAGAGGCAAAAAAATGCCTTCAACCAGCCTAGCGTCCTTTCCTGACACAAAACTATCCATACCACATGACTCCTGTCTTATTAAAGACAGGAGTTATGCCCACCACCCCAATGACCAGCACAGGGGAATGATGTCCCCTAGGCATGGCCATTGCACCCAGTGCCATGTAGGGGGACTAATTTCAGGGCCCCCAATGGCACTTTAATTTTTGTTCAAACACTTTCCTCTACTTACTCTACTTACCTGGGTCCCCCCATCCTCTGGTGTCCCTCTATTGTGGGTTGGGGTGTTCCTGGCGTTTGGTGTGGGCACCTGTGGGCTCTTTCCATGGTGTATGACCATGGAAATTGGTCCACAGGTCCCCTAACGCCTGCCCTGAACGAGGCATTAAATAATGGTGCTAAACAGGCTTAGCGCCATTATTTAGGCCAACCTCTACCCATGCACCATTTTTGCATGGGATGATAAATAAGGCGCCAGGGACTTTGAGTCATTTTTGGGACAGGAACGCCTGCCCTGCATCTCATTGATGCAAGGTGGTTTCACACATCCCAAAAATTTCATTAACTCCAATATTTTGACGCTGATGGGTCTAGCATCAAAATATAAATATGGAGTTAAGATTGCGCTGAATTTACATTTTTTTTAAATGATGCAAATTTGACGCAAACATAGTATAAATATGCCCCTAAGTGCCTGGTGATGGTACATATGCCATAGGCAACCAACCAGTTGGTGAGCAAACCTCCACGGCAGGGAAATATAAAGGAATCCTGTTGGCATGCATACATTGTCCCTACATGCACATTTACACAAATTCTTGTCCATTTAACATTATTCTGCTGTGCATGTACACTGAGTGCAAAATGGTTACAGGTGATTGATACATCCCCATAAACATCACAATGATACTGCTATCATAGATAATACACAAACCTTACAGAGCTACAACCATGTCTTTCTTACACTTACTGGTAGTGTTGGGATACCGGAAGGTTGCAACTTTCCCACTGATGTAAGGTTCTGGTCCACCTACAAGTCAACATTTGGAACATTTGCGTTGTAAATAGTGCAACTACACACTGTCATTTTGTAGGTTTGTGCTGCTTTTGCGTCAAAAAATGACGCAAATATGGTGCAAAAAAAGTATAAATATGGGCCAAAGGGTCAAAACCATTTTCCCAAGGCAGGGCAAAGTAGTGCTGGGATGGAAAGGAAAGGTATACCCATGCAACTGTCCTAATGTGTGAGATTTACTGTAGAGAACTGTAAAATGAAGGAAATCAGGGAACTCAGGTGCACTTCCATTGGTCCTGGATTCATAGCAGCCAAGTTTTAAGTCTGCTTATGTGTGACATTTCTGTGGTGATAGTGTGCTTATGTGTGACATTTTCACTTGCTAGGTGTGACATTTTGAGTGGTACTTTACTGTGAGGGGAACAAAGTAATTATTGTCATGCAATAATGTCATGTAATAATGAGACATTTTCAAAATGACTTCCTTTTGTTGTTTGTTTTAGGCTTGGGTGGACTTAGATAGCTGTAGTGATGCAGGAAAAGTGACATACTTGGCAGAGCTGTGGACTGGGTTGGCACCATTTGGCAGGTTTGTTTGACAGAGGGCAGTATTCCTGTGGTGAAGATGGGTGGTTGTAATTTGTTCATGACCCTGTCACTTCATGACAGGTCGGCTGGCACATGGGTCGTGGAGTTAGTCTGGGCTTAAGGAGTACATATGCATTCCTTTTCACCCAGCCCAGGGAACAGCAAGCAACATGGCAGCACAGCAGGGCAGGAGTCAGGAGACGTCTGATCACACATCACTTGTCACAGCTATTACCAGGGTAGACACCTGAATGTTCCCCGTAGTCATATGTTCATGTGAAGGTTGCTCCTGTGGCCTATGGGCCAAGCTATTGTATTCCCTTTTCTGCACAATCTCTTTATTTGTTCAGTCTGTCAGAAATCCTTCCATATGATGTGTTATGGATGCAGCAAACAGTTAGGGAAGCACATAGAGTGGCCGCCTCACCCATACTACAGTATATGTGCCACCCGGCTTGCAGATTTACTGGATTTTTAAATTTCATATAGTGTAATTCCAATATTGCACATATGATTGTCAGGCACCCATTCACATTCCTTGGTTTGAGATGCATTCCCAAATTAACCAAACCAGGTAAACCTGGAAATGTACTAGTAAGTACTACTTTCCTAGGAGTGGCATAACAAGAATTTAGAACTTTAAGTCTCCTTGTTTCTTCATTTTTCAATGCACAAGGATGGTCAAATATGGCTCACAGGATATTTAGATCTGCAGATGCACCTTCATGCAAAAATACATTCATAAAGGCAATAGAAACATCCTTGTGTCCTGTGCAAGTGTAATGGCATTGGCTCTAGGCAGCCAAAACAGCATCGGCACAGGGGAAAAGGCATGAATCATTGGTATTCTATCAGATACAGCACAGTACTTACCTTGCGCTTTCACACAAAGCTGTGCAGTAGGGAGACTACCTGTGCAGCACTTTGCAGCTGTGCTCATTATATGCCTGCCCCTCTGTTTACAGTCACAGGACATTACTGTGATCCACATGTTTCGGACAAACACAAACATCATGATGTGCAGTACACACAATCAGTCATCACACACTGGTTCTACACTTCATTTGAACTGTGCTAAAGTGTCTGAAGGTGAACACACTTTACCAGCACACACACTATCCGCATGCACACACTGTTGCACATTGCAACCCTTATGTTGTGTGGGTCTTGCACAGGAGCATGTGGTCCGCACATGGTGTTGTTCTGCACCCTTATTTTGGTCAACATGATGTTGGATGGGGTGAGTTTAGCACACAGGAACATACTTTTGGAACAGGTGAGTGAGCCAGTAGACCTCACTGTAGTCAACCAGGATGATATGGTCATGTTCACTACTGCTGTTCAATTAACACAATGTTGCTGAACACACATGATCTCTGTTTTACTCCTATCAAAGTTAGTAGCAGTATATCTACTCTGAGGGCAGACTTATGTGTGGCCCTCCTGGTCCAAGAAGACTGTAATCCATGACACAGGTCTTTGTAAAGGCACACACTCAAATGCCATTTTGTCTTTGGGATGATATAAGATTTGTGATCCCCTCAACTATGCACTTGTACACTTAGGGCAGGGGTAAACTACTCTCGCCATGCAGAGATATGTTCACATCCACATTCATCCATCATACCATATTCAATGAGTTAGCATGTGTACACATACATTTGTGTGTGACTTTTGACATTGAAACTTCACACTTGTGGCATTTCTGTATTCTTCAGGTGTTGTGATTTTTGCAAAAACATCTCCATTGTCTTACTTCTCTGGGTACTTCCTCACATTGCAACATCATCTGTTCTTATTGTTGTGTTACAGGACTTCGAGTCTCACCACATTCCCGTGTAATGCCTGTGCAATGTGTATTTTGACAACTGTGGTATACATGAAAATCTGGCTGGGAATTGCATCACATGTGCAATGTTTGGAGGACCCCTACATGTGCATGTATGCATTCTGTACAAACAAAATCTTAACTTGTACACATCACACTTGGCCTTTGTTCATGACAACTGCTGCTCATGATTTGTGATGGTATGTCCTACAAAATTTGCTTCTGAAAAGTGGTGCCATTCTGTTTACTACCACATTGGTGAGACACACTACAATGAGTGGTACGGGCATATTGGGTGATTTGTGTCACAACACTCACTGAGTACCACACTAAACAAGCTTTGCTGCTGCATATGACAGCAAGACTACTAGTTGTGCAGTACTACTCTGCTCATGAACTTGAGGACAGAAATGTACTATTTAGATGTGAATATGTGGCAAGCCTGGGCCATCCCTTATATACAGTACACTGCATCCCATTGGATTGCTGTGTTGTTTGACTGAATATTTGGAGCCATGGCCCCTATTTTGCTCAATGGGTTTGAAAACATGATTGATAGATATTTAGGCCTACTTCTTTCTGAGAAGATGTGATTAACTTGATGTTTACATTGACTGTGTCATAAAGACAACACAATGAATGAGTTTATTCTCATGTTGAACATTTATGTAAATTTCAGACATTCTAGCAATAATGCAAATTAATTATGAAAAAAATGGGTACAATGCTGTTGCATCTCCACCGACCAGCCATAGTTCTGCTGGAGGTCTCCTCCACTGCCATCCTTCTCCTTCACTGAGTCGCTCTCTTCTGGCTCCCAGTCCCATGGGACACTTGTTCTAAAACAAATGTTGTGTAGGATTGCACATGCCAGAATTATCTTGCACACCATATGGGGAGTATAGCAATCAGCCCCCAGACACATCAAGGGACCTAAAGCTGGACTTCAGAACACCGAGGCCCATAGTTATTCTCTGCTTGCGCCGGTTGCGTAATTTTTTTTTACGCAAATTCGGTGCAAAACCAACACCATATTTATACTTTGACGCTAGACCCCACTAACGTCAAAATATCTCAGTGTGCATCATTTTCTGGATGCATGAAATCACCTTGCGTTAATGACATGCAAGGTAGGCGTTCCCATACAAAAAATGACTTAAACACTTGTGTGCCATATTTATCCAACCGTACAAAAATCCCGCATGGCTGGGAGGCAGAGGCGGAAAATGACGCACATCCCGATTTGCGTAAAAAATTAACGCCTGGGTCAGGGCAGGTGTTAAAATGGGGTAAATACACCAGTACTTAAGGAAAACACACAGAAGCAACATCAGAGCTCCAAAAGGAAGACATGGAGGTGCTATTCATGCACGAAGACGCAGAGCACAGGAGCAACAGCAGAAGCTTCCACCACACCAACAGGGACCCCAAAGGCAACGCCAAAGGCAGGAGAGGATGTTCAGGAACAGGACAACCCTTCAAGGCCTCAGGGAACATGACATCATCCAGAGGTACAGACTAAACTGGCAAGACATACAGCAGCTGCTGCGCCACATTGAGCCACAGTTGGCACCCAGTTTCCAGACATCCCACATCATTCCACCAGAGACCAAGCTGCTAGCTGTCCTGCACATGTGGGCAAGTGGCTCTTTTTAAACCACTGGTGCCCTGGATGCCAGGATCTCACAGCCCTCATTCTCTGCCTTCCTACCCAAGGTACTGTATGCCATCATCTCCCTCACACCCCACCACATCAGCTTCCCCAACACACAGCAGAAGCAGCAGGAGACCAAACAGGGCTTCTATCAAAACAACGGCTTCCCACACGTGCTTGGTGCCATTGACTGCACACATGGACAGATTGTGCAACCTGCTGCAACCTAGCATCTATACCGCAACAGGAAGCACACACACTCCATCAATGTGCAGGCCATTGTGGATCACGGGGGATTGATCTACAACATCGTGGCAAAGTATCCTGGGAGTGTACATGATTCATTCATCTTCCGCCACAGCACCATCGATCAACACTTCCAGGAAGAACGATATGGCAATGGCCTACTTGTTGGTAAGTACAGAAACCTAGTATTATACACACAGCACAGTAATCCTGTAGGACATACAACACATACACCACTACATTGACACGTGGTCTGGAAGACACTGAGGTTGTGACACTGCCAGTCATGTTTGATATCCTGACCCAATGGGATACACACCTATGGACAAATGACAGAAGCAAATAACAACAGATGCCACTCCAGAGCCACCAATTTAAAACCACACAGTGACAATGACATGGCCTTAACTGGCAGTACAACTTGGAAGATGAATCTTCCAATTTCACATCAATAACACTCAATCACACACCCTTCCAAGCAATACGTACTGTGTAAGGGGTGTGTAATGTGTTTCGCTTCACGTCACACACCAATGAAGGTGACATGGAATCATTGAGCCAGTACCAACATCTCACATCACTCCTAGGGTGACATTGCCCGCTACCAATAAGGATGTGGACTGTGCTAAGAACACATAATGATATGATAATATTGCAAAGTGCACACTGCCACACATACAGATTGACACAATTACACACATACACCATAGATGTGCAGGCACATGGACCTTCTGACTCTTAAACCTTCAGCCCCACAACCAAGATAGCCAACTTACCCGGAGCAGGTTCAGTAGTGTAGATACACGTCTGCACATGGGCCAACTCGTTGAGGGCACAAAAATAGGTTTGCATAGAACTTGTCACACATGGGATATTTGTGCATTGTCAATTGTGAACAATTCAGTGTTGCCAACTTATAGAGATGTGTTGTACGTTGTCACCTAGCCAAATCAAAGGGCTTCACTGTTTTTTTTCACATGCTATTACATATGTTGAATTGGATGGGATGTTCAGGCCATATAGTGCAACCATGTTACCACTACAGTGGAATCAATTCTGTGTGTGGAAGTATCATGTCACCTCCAGTGAAGGCACATGGACATTTCTTTCACATGACATAATGCATGGGTGATACACAATGGGCTGTAAGTTTAAAAATATACCGCTGATATCCGGTCACTCAGCCAAACACCAGTTTTGATAAATAAACAACCCAACACTGAAAGAACATCCTAGAACCCTAGGATCCCACACAATAACACAAACACAGATGAGTCACAGGCGACACAAGATAACAACTGCCATGCAAAGTGATAATCAAGGTGCAACCAACATCCTGATATTTACACTCATTTTCTCTTTCAGCTGATCAGGCTTATGATATCCAGCCATGGATCATGACCCCATTTGCCAACTCAAGCACAGCATCAGAGCATGCCTATAATGAGGCACATCGGAGGACACACACCATAGTAGACAGGACTTTTGGCATCCTGAAGTCCAGATTCCGGTGCTCCGACATCACCGCAGGCAGCGTCCTATATTCACCTGAATTGGTCTGCAAGATCATTTTGACCTGTGCCATCCTGCAAAACATTTGCTTAAGGAGGAACATTCCCCTCTATGAACCAGACCCACAAATGCCTGAAGAGGAGGAAGAAGAGGATGCTGTTTGTGAACATGAGGGGGACCATCCAAACACTGCAGCAGGATTGCGTCGGAGACAACACATTGTACAAAACTTCTTCTAATTATAGTCACCATCACCACTTTGTTAGCATATGTCATTAAACACCTACCTTCATCACTCAATCATGCTCTGGGTAAATATTTATGCATCACATGATCTCTAGGAATCATAATCAGAGTTTAGCCTCATGGAGCATTGAAGAAATACAGAATGGATACTGAAAAAGCCACATCACATTTGATGGGTTTGAATGTACAGCCAACATCACACACAGTGTACATGACATATGTCCTGTCTATTTCACATGTGAAGGCCAATATCAGAGGACCACAGCTATGACACACATCCATGTTGCCAACATGGTTCATTGCAGCACATGACACACAACTCAGACACCATCAATCGTAAGGTAAAAAAGTGTTTGATACATGAGGCAGTGGATGTGCTATTGCATTGGTAATAGGAATGTATGACCAGACCCTTGGCAGCAGTAAGTGTGACATCAGCTATCTTTGCAAGGAGCATGTGTGATAAGGAGTCCATCTAAGCTGAAAATGGATAGCACGGGTGCCCCAGGAATGACAAGCATTGCTCACAAGACATGCCCTGCGCAGTCCATCCCAGGTAATAAGTCTTGCCACTGCCATGTTTTCAGTCTCTTCCCACCCTTCTCTAGGGGGGCCCCCTGTAAATGGACTATCTGTACCCTGATAACCTTCATCTACCCACACCCAGACTCCCATTCTGACTCCTGTGTGCTTCCCTCTTCAGTGTGGCATGCCATAGTCATAGTTCATCATTCTGCATGGGCTTCAGGTCCGATAATGCACTGCCTGGTAGTCGGTAGGACCTGTATTCAGCTGTCCATTGCTTCCCATGAGAAAGGTCCACTTGGCCCTTTGAACTTGATTCTCAACTCCAGGACTTGTGAGAGACTGAAGCTGCACACACCTGCGAGCACTTCCATGCAGACCAGCCATTTGAACCTGCCCTGCCCTTGCGTCTGCCTGGACCTGCTTAGAAGCTGCATTTTCTGAATCTCCTTGTTGTGCATTGGCGTACAAATCACTTGTGTAACAGAGCCCTTGGGGGATTGTGTAACGTTGCAGACCACAGCACAAATACAGTTTTTAGTTCCCACACTGTTGTTCCAGCTTTTCCCAGTCAGAGTCTGCTCATTGTGCATTGCCTTGTTCATGTTTGTTCCTGACAGAGCCTGCATCCTGTTAGTCTGATTGGTTCCTGTCTTTGTGTGAACCATAGAGATTCCCTGTGGCTACATTTGTCTAACAGATGCTTTCCATGCCCTCTCTTTCCTCATGGGGTATTGTGTCTGATAGGTCTACGATGAATCCTCAAATATGTAGTATAGTTTACTCAGTTTCCTTATAGTATTCTGTTCTGGAACATGTATTCATATAGTCTAATCTAGCCCCCATCCCTTGTCTGGTTTTGCATGTATTCATTAGTGCCAAACAGTGACAGTGTGCCATAGCTGTATGCATGGTTTCGGTACGGTGACTCCAGCACAACAAACAAGGGTTGCAATGTGTATGTAAGGACAAGACATGTTTGTGTCCTGATGGTCCACACACAGATTCACTTCTGCCGCCACCTTTTGATGGGGCTTGCGTGATGACTAGCTGTGACATTAATCAGCACAGAGGCACTGATGTTCCCTGTTGCAGTGGAAATGATTGACGCAGAGCCCGTAAGTGTCATAAAATTTCACGCATCATAATAAAAACGCTCCGCATTTGAGACAGGAAGTGATGTAATAGGGAATCCTGTTTACAGAAGTGGTACAGTGGGTGTACTTTAACTTTCACTTTGCAGTCTGTGATTCTTCTAGACTGTGTGGCTGTGTTGGGAGTTGTGTCTGTCCAAATTGTGCTTTTCTCTCCTGTGTGCCATTCCAATTGTCATTTGATGTTTTTGTAATTGTCTCAGTAATTCAGTGTGTGTGTTTTTGTCATTTTTTGTGTCTAATTTTGTCTTTGTACTGTTGGGAGTGTGTTGTGGGTATTGTTAGTTGGGGTATTGTTGGGCTGTTTGTGGGTTCTTTAAGTTTCATTTTCCTACCTCATTTCCCTGTATTTCCCTCTTTTCCCTTTCCTATCCCTATTATTTTTTGTGATGTTTGGCAGGCCACGTCTGGGGATAATGGGTGAGGAGGAGCTGGGGGCTTTCATTTGGCTGGTGTGCCACTTCCTCCCCCTGATGTTAGAGGCTGGTGGCAGGGTGATACAGGGGTATCACACTGAGACGAGGAGGCTCAGGTAGTCCAAGGTGCTGTTCCACCTAAAGAGAGTATTCAACAGCCAGCTGAACGACCACCAACTCAAACATCGCTGGGCTGACCTTGTGGCCAGAGAGCAAGACCTGCTGGACCACCTGGGTGTTGTGATTGGTGGTCCTGTTGGTGACTACAAATCAGATTAACGTGTACAGAAAAATGCTTTGTAGTGACAGTAGCAGATTTGGTGACATGCTGCATTCAATGTTTATGGGCATGTGGAATGCAAGTTGAACATACAGTGGTCCTGATTTATACAATATTTGGTATGCATTACCTTCATTTGTTGACGCAAAAGCTGCACAAACTTACAAAACACAACTTGATCTTGTAAATTAGTGCTGCTCTGATGTCAATAGATGATGGTAGTGCGGCACAAACAAATGTTTTATTCATGGTCTGTGAGTGTACCAGGAATGAGATGTATTTCACATGCTAATGCAAGAAATGAATGTGGTCCCCAATTATTTGGCATACATGTCTGACTTGTATTCATGGCCAGACGTACAAAGATCTACCTAACCTTTGGTAATATCTTAGGCTGATATTTTGAATTGGTTTGTGCAGCATTTAAATTAATCATGGATGCCAAAGTAATGCACACTGGAAAATCTAAATGCTTGGTGCTACTTTCCATAGCTGTAGTGTAAAAACAGGAAGCAAATGCTACACATTAAAAAAAAAAAAAAAATCTGGCCCTATGTTCATTGTTCCTATGTGTTTTAATTTGCCTTGGGCACAATTGCTGGTACAGAGCTGATGCATTTGCCATCTGTGTCACTTTATAGCCAAGCAATTTTCATAAGTTAATGGGTCATCATGGGATCCCTGAACTTTGTGAATGCATAGTCACAAGTTATTTATTTGCATGATGTTGTGCAAGGGACCCCTGACTGCTTCCATCACACATTTAAAGTGACAAAATAGTTTGGTAGTTTACGTTTGGTACACCCCTGCTGATCTAGTGCAGCATATGTACAATTGTTAACTTCTCAGTATGAAGGCTATCACAGACATGGGTGTATGCTAGGATCAGCAGACCAGCATTCCTGTGACTGCTGCCATTCCCAGGGTGCATATAAATTGAGACCTACCTCATCAAGATTGCCACGGTAGGACATTTGCTAAACCATGTTTCAATTAGAGGACAGTGTCAGTTTGTTGTATAACCACAGATCACCCAACTTGGCAAATGTAAGATGATGAATGTGGCTAACTGTGATCTACAATACCTGATATAGGTCCGCAGGGCCCTGAGTAACACATTTCAGGTGCAATGACTACACCTCTGCCCATGCATTCTGTCACAGATAATCAAATTAGACACTGTCAGCATATATTTCTTTGTTGTTTTGATTTAGATAAATGGCCAATCCATGTTTAGCGTAACATTGTCATCAAGTAACACACAGGATCCCTGCCATCATGGTGTCATAGGGGGCATATACGGCTCTGGGTACACTGGCAATGTGGCATATGTAACCTACCTACGACACAGGCCCACATATAATGGACCATAGAAAGCACAATAAATCCTGAACTAAACTCAACCCACATGAGCATTGCACAGTAACGGATTGTCCTTTGATGCACAAGCCACCATACCTGAGTGACTGGTATTGCAGTGCACCAGGAATGTGGCTTTGCATGTCTCTCATAACAACAAATAAAGAAATGGAGAACCCTCTAGAAAGAATTCTGCAAAACATTGAGTAATCATGTTTGTCACCACATTATTGTTAGGGCCAGTGCATGTGTGCATATGTGTCTCTATCACTGGAGTGACAGGGTCAATACATGTTTGCAGTGGTATATCTTTTGGGGTATCTACATGCCTGAGGTGCTGCTCTATCATCTAAAATGTCACACATAGTGATTTTTTGTTCCAATGTTTGTACAGTGAGCAGACATTGAGCACATTTCACCCTTCCATGTGTTACAGGTGGACCAGCCCCCTACACAATTGGAGAAGTAGCTCGATTTGTGGACCCAGACATATCCAGTTAGTGTGGATATGTTAGCTCTGTGTTGTGTTTGCAGCTGTTGTGTGATTGACTCCTCTGTGTTGGACACATTGCAAGGTATGATGTGCTGGCACATGATTTGATATGTGACTTGCCTGGAGTTTGACATTTTGTTCCATGTTTGAGTTAGACAATCCATGGCGGAGAGTCATATTTTGGGATTCTAGTGCTGTGCTATAGGCATGGGCAGGTGAACAGGGTGATATTTGTTGCTACATTTATGCCAATGATAAATTTGGAGGTGGCCATGTTCATGATTTAGTCAGCAAGTCATACCCAGATTCACACAGACCAGTGATGCCGAAGTATTACCCACAGACTTGAGCCTCCCTGTTAACTAATGAACATGGAGGACTGTATGTTTGACTTCCTAGCAGCATCTGGCTCCACATTTTGTGCTACATTTATGTGGCACCTGAGTAGAATGTCATAGGTGTGCATGCAGCTCAAGCCCAGATGACTGCTTGCACCTATGTGCTTGTTTTTGGAAAGGTATTAGGGAGATCAAATGATGTTGACAATTGTCTGCAGTTAGGAACATAAATGTGGATGTGATTGTCCAATGTTTGAGTCAATCCTAGTTGGCAGCCCTCCTTACTTGTGGTGGACTGACTAAACCCATGGACAGCTGTCCAAAGCTTCCTGGCTGTCCTAGATGTTTGAAAGTATGAGTTGCATGTCCATCACCCACTGAGGCACAGGGTTAGGGTTATGAAATATGTGTACATAGGTGTGAGGATACCAGTGTAGAAGACAAACATGTAATTCCAACATTCATTTGTCCAACCTAGGATACCCCCTAATGATTTGCAACTGCATACCATCCAGGCAATTCCATTTACAAATCATAGATCCTTGATTGTCATCCAGAAGATATTCATTAGTTGGCCTGTCACATGTGGAGTACTTGCAGCATGTGTTATGTGACTAATGGCAGAACAATGATGCACAGATCATTTAAGTAGGTACACACCTTTTTGAGCATTACTGTGTTGTTAGACAGGAGATGTGTAGGCTGCGTTGGCATGTCATTCCTCAGGGACATTGTACGATCTGTACTGTGATTTGGACTGTTTAAGCTAATTTTGAGGAAGTGTTCGCATATCATCAGTAGATATATCACACAATAATGTCACTAATGTTTGGCTTTCTCTATTTTTACAGCAGCCAACATGGATGCCCATTAGATCAGGGAATTCCAGAGGCGGGCGCTGCTTACCGCCACATACTAGATGTGGAGTCTAGGTTCTGAAATATGGCATGGCATTATCGCCATGAGAGAGCCACAGGGGTCTGGAGGGCATTTTCAGAAGGGGGGCCATCCTTGCCCACAACAGCCACCACCACCAGCACAACCACTCTGACCACAGTCACACAAAGGATGACAGCCACTGTTGCAGGTCCCTCTACCTCATCAGCTCCAGGTCCACAGACAGCAGCTCCTGCACTTCCCCCTCCAAGCACGGCATGGGCACCAGCACTACCATCCACTAGTGGCACACAGACATCCCCAGCTGCAGTGATAGACAATGCAGAATCCCAACAAATGAGACGTGACATGCAACGGATGTTGTGCAGGATGGACAGGCTGTAGCAGGAGACTGCGTGGAATAAAGAAGATCCTGGGGAGGGCAAATTTGTGACTTTGTGACTTTGTGACCCTCAGCCATGATTCCCTCCCTTCCTTCCTCTTTCCTGGTTCTTATATTTAGTGGGTCTAGGGGGCTTAGAGTTAGGTTGGAATAGGCTGTTAGTTTAGTTGGTATAAGTGGGTTGAGGCGTGGAGGGGGTTATATTATTACATGTTTTTTTGTGGGTGGGTGGTTGGGGGATGATGTTGGGGTTTATGTGTATAAAAAATAAAATACAAAAAATATAAAAAAATAAATACCCCCAAAAAATATATTTGTTTAGGATAAGATAATATGTGTTCAGGTTAGTATATGTTGTCCTACATGTGTCCCGTCATATAAGGGGGTGGGAGGTAGATGTTTAGAGTGTTTAGTTAAATGTGATAGGTAAGTTTAGATTAGGGTAGTTAGGGCCAGTTGTGGGTAATGTGTAGTTAGGATAGGTTAGGTTAGTTAAGGTGTTTCCCCTAGTTTTAGTATCCTTATTTACTGATAAATAAATATTTAGGTACTCCTTTACAGTATGTGTCATATGCCTGGGGATCAGGGACATGGCATGGGTGAACAGTGTCAATTTAGTATTTGCACTTGTGTTCCATCCTGCATCCAAATCCCATTATTGACATGGTTATTCACAATTCCTAATGTGCAGTCACATTGGCAGCTACACCAAAGCTACTTCTCAATGCATCTGCCATCCATTGCACCCACCACTCAAGGTTGCTATGGCTTCCAATGTGTTGTTAAGTTTGGATGTGTGTTTTAATTCTGTCATCGCTTAGGACCTGATTTGGAATCTTGGAGTCTGCCAGTTGCCTGATGTTCATGTGAACCCTGATAAGGTGAGTGATGGTATAATCTTATGTAGTATTGTATACATAACTCACACTTATAATTTCTTACATTGTACTCCCAGGTTACAGATTTGTCCATACACTCGTACACATCCATTCCTGCTGTATGGTGTGTATGTGATGAAAGTTTATTGTCAGATGTCACATACATAAAGATTGTCTTGAAGGGAATTTTTAACACATTGATTTTCAGCTTAAACATACCTTGGAGTGGACTTTTTCAGTCCAACACAGCATTACACTGTTAGTTTTCAATTTACTTCAGAAATAAGCCTCAGGGAGCACAGATGATGTTGCAATCCAGACCCCAGTGCACAGGTATCAGCCCACAATCTTTCAACACAGTTGTAGTGACAGTCTATGGCCATTGACATGTGACGTACATCACTAATCTACTACACAGTTGATGTGTCACATTACACAGAGACAAAGTGGTTGTGTAAGTGCTATTTATTTGAAAGTGCTGTAGTGCTATATTTACATAGTCCAGCATTGTGAGTCCGTGAGTGTGATGCCTTCTATTGTGATGCTACACAAGTGCAATGGGACATGTCATTGGACATGCTGGGGTGAAGTGTCATACAGTGCAGGGAACATGAATTGCCAATGAGCATAGTGGCAAGGTAAACAGTGTGTTGGAGAACAGTGCATATGAGCAGCTGTTGCAAGACTGGCATGTTAACAAGCACAGGACCTAGGATATAAGTGCCCATGTGGCATGGACTTGTGCTACCGGGTACTCTTACGGGTGAAGGTGATCTGTTCCACGTCTTCATCTTCTGATGTGAGTGTTGGGTCCTCTGCCCTTGGTGGTGGTGGGTTTGAAGGGGCAAGTGTTTGAAGACGTGGAGTCAGAAATCCTGGTAGCTGCCAACTGTGGGGCTATTAAGGGCACTACTGCAGCAAGGAGGAGCTGCTGGTTCTTAAAGTTAACAGCTACATCACTGTGGTAGGCAGCCAGGTCAGCCCTGAGGGGGTCATTATTGCATTTGTGCATGCAGCGAAAGGTTTGGGGTGCGAGGTGTTGTGGCAACTCCCATACTGCAGTGGTGAATTCTTTTACACTTTGTTGTAGTCCTTGCAGGATGGATGTTAGCGCTTGCATGGCTGCTGCCTGTTCTGCAGATGACATCAAGCACAAACGCATACCCTCAAGGCTTGCTGCAATATTTTGCATCCCCACCCGCACCTCTTTGGCCAGCTCCCTCTGTACTCCAACTACAGTCCTCTCAAAGGTGGTACCAGTGTACTCAGAGTCCCCAGCTGGGTTGGAGCTGGCAGGTCGTACACTAGGGGTGGTGGGTGGGTCCTCTGTGATGGCTGCTACTTCTGTGCTCCTCTTTGCAACTGAAGGTGGGGTCTGGAGGGTTCCAAGGATATCTTGGAGGGTCTGCTGGCTAATGTTTGTCAGCTCGTCTTCCATGTCATCAGGAAAGTCCAGGACAGATATATCCCCCGGAGAGCCATCATCCTTTGCAATGAGACATTGTGCAATTAGTGTGTCTGTGTTGTGGCATTTGTAATGTGACGTTCCTGACTTCCTATTATTTGAACATTGTGATCTTGGTTCCTGTTCATTGTTACTGTCATTAATATTAGCATTCTCCCAGGCCTATGCCCCACCTGCATGTCACACGTAGTGTGGGCAATTTGGGGAAATGTCTGCGTCACATCCTCTAGGTGTGGGTTCTGCCCAAATTGTATGTTGCCACCTTATTGTACTACTCAACCCTCTGTCTACTTTCATTATCATGGTGTGGCCTTGCACTGGCTGTGGGTGTTCTGATGGCACTTGCACCACACATAACAAACTGGAACTGACACAGTCTCTGATATTTCACATCCACCGATATGTTGATGAGACCTAGCATATACTATGTATAGCATTGGCATGGCATGATATGGGTGTCAGCATTGGTAGTGTGTACTGCTGATGTTGCGGAATGTGTACTACATTGGATTACACTGATGGTCCTAGCAGTGTTCCATTTCCTCTTATGACTGTGCAGGTGTGTTTCACTAGCTAGAAACATATGTCCTCCCCCTCAATGCTGTTGTCTTAGCACTATGACACTTGAGATGTTGCATGGTGGCATTGCAGCTATTGTAACACAGGCACAGGGTAGACCCTGACATGTGCAGCATGGGTATGACATTATTGCTGTGTACCTCATAATGTTAATTACAATACCTGATGTTTATAGCGCCTATAGACATGAGCATTTGACAGGATTTGCACATTTTTATTAATTACAGGGTATTGATAACGTTGTCATCCTAAACCCTCTATTTTGGGTGTGTTTGATCCATGGGCACGCAACTGCCATTGGCTACTTGACCTGCACACACAGCAGAGGTGGTAGTGGCAACTGTTGTCAATGGTAAATACCACTTGCGGATATGGCCTGAAACTGGATATTGAACCCTAGTTCATGTAGCGACAATACCAGCTGTTGTGTGACAGTAGGCCAGTTTTACTTTGTACCCTACGCTAACGCAGTTTTGCGTCAAAAACAATTGCGCCGGCTAACGCCATTCTGAAGCGCCATGCGGGCGCCGTATTTAATCAATGACGTTAGCCGGCGTTAGCCGGCGGCGCTGCCTGGTGTGCGTGAAAAAAAAACACGTACACCAGGCAGCACCGGCATAGGGGAATATGGAGCTTGGGTGCCAAAAAATGGGCCGAGTCAGGTTGAGGCAAATTTTTCGCCTCAACCCGATTTGCGCCATTTTTTCCGACTCCCAACCCCCATAGAAATGACTCCTGTCTTAGCAAAGACAGGAGTCATGCCCCCTTGCCCAATGGCCATGCCCAGGGGACTTCTGTCCCCTGGGCATGGTCATTTGGCATAGTGGCATGTAGGGGGGCACAAATCAGGCCCCCTATGCCACAAAAAAAATAAAAAAAATGACTTACCTGAACTTACCTTAACGTCCCTGGGATGGGTCCCTCCAGCCTTGGGTGTCCTCCTGGGGTGGGCAAGGGTGACAGGGGGTGTCCCTGGGGGCATGGGAGGGCACCTCTGGGCTCCTTCAGAGCCCACAGGTCCCTTAACGCCTGCCTTTTCCAGGCGCTAAAAAACGGCGCAAAAGCGGCCATACGTCATTTTTTTTTTGACCCGCCCACTCCCGGGCGTGAATTTTGCCCGGGAGTGTAAATACGGCGCACATGCCTCGGAGTCAATTTTTTAGACGGGAACGCCTACCTTGCATATCATTAACGCAAAGTAGGTGTCCACGCTAAAAAATGACGCAAACTCCATGGACTTTGGCGCTAGACGCGTCTAACGCCAAAGTATAAATATGGAGTTAGTTTTGCGTCGTAATTGCGTCAAAAAAAACGATGCAATTCTGGCGCAAACGGAGTATAAATATGCCCCCAAGTGCTTCTCCAGACCGTTTATATAAATGATGAACAGGGGTATTGAAGAGCACACCACTGATGCACACCTCTGGTTAATTTGAACTCCTGTGTGGCTTCACCATTAGGACCTTATATGACACTAGCAGTCTAGGATAACACTATCACACTAGCAGTTCACCAAACCATATGCCGAGCTAAGATCCTTGAAGTCTAAATACATACTCCTTCCCTTTACTAAAGATTACTTATTGATCAGTGGATAAAGATCAATACACAGCTCAACTGTGGTAAGACGTGTTGTAATACCAGTTTGCAGGTTGAAAAAATTGTGATAATCATTAGCCCATGATGCGGGATATTGGGCACTAACAATGAGAGTCATCTTTACAGCCCTTTTTAGAAATGGGTACGATAGTCGCATGGGACAGGCTTTTTGATACTGGGCCTCGCAAAAGCCTTTAGCACATTGTTGTCCTTAAGAAGGTCCACTGGTGCCCCATCAGGTCTTAGTGCACCTATTTAATGCACGTAGCACATCTTCAAGTGCTTCTATATAGTCTTTATTAAGTTGCATGAAAAAACAGAAAAGCAGAGCAAGTTAAAATACAAATGCAAACTAACCCCACAAAAGAATACATAGAATAAGTTAAAAACATAAAAACAATGTGCATATATATATATATATATATATATCTATGTATATACATATATAGATATATATCCATTAATCATGAAATCACAGTCATCACTGGTTAGAAACAGATACATTGCATTAATAAATCTCATGAAATATTCCATCCACAGACAGTATTCTCCAGTCAGAAGTTTGGAAGGCCAAAAGCAATACTTAATGAAAAAAAAATGAATTAACAGACCAACACAACATGCACCTAATTCTCCAAGCATTCATCAGGTATTTAGACCGGGCAAAAAGTAGCCAGCCTCTAGTATCACTTTTGAGGATCCGCAAGGTGAACCTCACCTTTCTAGATCCAAAAGCTCAGCAGATAGGTAACAACCAAGTCCTCCTGATATGTATATAGTAAGAGCAAAAAAAAAAAAAAAAATGCACTTCCGTTGTTTAAGAAGCAAAACAGAGTGGACATTCTGGGGAGGTACTTGACAAATTCCAGACACTCCAGAAACTGTTAAGTGGCAGGATACTGAATCAAAATTTAAGATACAATGATTTTGCTTGGTGAGGGGGCTCAATCATACTCATAAAATCCTCACAACACATTTGGTGCCAGATTTTTAGAAAAGTGGTGCAGCGCGGTGCTGCGCCAAAATTGGCAGCGCATTTAAGGGAATTTTCCCCCTGCGCTGGAGCTAAATTTAGCTGCCAGCACCAACGCAGGCCTCCTTGCACCATCATGCAAGGATGTCTGAGTTGAAGGGCATGATTGTTTATGTGCGGGAAGGTGTCCCTTCCTGCAAATAAACAATCATTTCTGGCATTTTGCTTTTTCTATGCATGTGGCAGGATGCAGCACGCATAGAAGAAGCAAAAAACTAAGAGGAATAAAAGTATTCCTCCTTGTTGCGCCCTGCTAACGCCACCCCTGGGTGTGATGTTAGATTTTGGCACTGCCTCAGGTTCACGGGATTTCATAAATCTGAGGCAGCGTCAAAATGCAACAGGTGTTGCTGTGGCATGCCCACAGCAACACCCATTGAATGCCCCTTCCACGCACAGTGCTGTGTGGGAAGGGGCCGTATTTACAAGGTGGCATTAAGCCACAAAAAGTGGCTTGACGCCACCTTGTAAATATGGCAATGTGCTTAGCGCCACAGGAGTGTTACTAAAAGTGCCGCTCCTGTGGTGCTAGGGGGCCTCTAAATACGGCCCTTGGTCTTTAAATATCAAAATCCTCACGGTCAAGCTCCCCCTATTGGCCTTTTGCTACCATAAATGGCACACAGGGGCCGAAAATCTTTCTTGAACACTGTAGAATTTTTACTGATATTAAGGGGCTAGTCCATAAATCACTCATGCCAAAGGCATTTAACCAAGTTTTCACATATTTCAGCTAAGGGATACTATTGCTGCATTTAAGCTCCAGAATCTCGGAATGATTCTTGCAACGGAAGTGGCGTTTTATTAACCCATACTCGCATTCAATAGACCAAAGGTCACAAAAGCGCTACATGAGCAATGTTGTGCAAGCCAAGATCTAGCCGTAAAGGAGTAAGGTGTGTGTTCTGAGGTAGATTCACAACCGACTTCATAAAGCTGTTCTCTACTTTTTCCAGCACTCCCAGATGATGAGTTTCCCAGAGCTCTGCACCATAAAGCACGGCACTACCCCTTTTGATTGATAGATTTCAACAATTGGTCTAGCTGGTCTGAATCTGCATGTTTTCCATCTTCTTAATAATGCAAAACAGATTTGTTGGAGGGAGACTTGGCTTTTGGAAAGCTGGGGAGACCATACTAGTGAGTGTGCAAGTCTTACCCCTAAGTAGTCGAATTCTTTGACTTGCTCGAGATGTGTTCCATCCAACATAACATTGCCCTTGAAGGATTTGTGTGAAGTAAATGCCATGAACTTTGTTTTATGAATATTAATCTATAGGCCCAAATATGTACAAGCCTCAGAAACTCTATTCAGGAGGGTCTGTAGACCTACCGGTATTCTTGATATTAATGTAGTATCATCGGAATACATCAGTGATGGTACTGGATTACCAGCTAGCTTAGGAGGCATCCTCTGCAGCCAATCAGAGAATCTAATAGCCGATTAACCCCTTCGCTGCCAGGCCTTTTCCCCCTCCTGTGCCGAGCCTTTTTTTGGCTATTAAGGGCAGTTCGCGCTTAGGCCCTCATAACTTTTTGTTCACATAAGCTACCCACGCCAAATTTGCGTCCTTTTTTTCCAACATCCTAGGGATTCTAGAGGTACCCAGACTTTGTGGGTTCCCCAGAAGGAGGCCAAGAAATTAGCCAAAATACAGTGAAGATTTCGTTTTTTTCAAAAAGAATTGGAAAAAGGGGCTGAAGAAGAAGGCTTGTGGTTTTTTCCCTGAAAATGGCATCAACAAAGGGTTTGCGGTGCTAAAATCACCAGCTTCCTAGCTTTCAGGAACATGCAGACTTGAATCAGAAAACCCAATTTTGCAACACAATTTTGGCATTTTACTGGGACATACCCCATTTTTACGATTTTTTGTGCTTTCAGCCTCCTTCCAGTCAGTGACAGAAATGGGCATGAAACCAATGCTGGATCCCAGAAACCGAACCATTTCTGAAACGTAGACAAAATTCTGAATTCAGCAAGGGGTCATTTGTGTAGATCCTACAAGGGTTTCCTATAGAAAATAACAACTGGAAAAAAAAATATTGAAATTGAGGTGAAAAAATCTGCAATTTTTCTCTACGTTTTACTCTGTAACTTTTTCCTGCAATGTCAGATTTTTGAAAGCAATATACCGTTACGTCTGATAGACTCTTCTGGTTGCAGAGATATATAGGGCTTGTAGGTTCATCAAGAACTCTAGGTACCGAGAGCCAATAAATGACCTGCACCCTGCAGTGGGTTTTCATTCTATACCGGGTATACATCAATTCATTTGCTGAAATATAAAAAGTAAAAAATAGGTATCATGAAAACCTTTGTATTTCCAAAATGGGCATAAGATAAGGTGTTGAGGAGCAGTGGTTATTTGCACATCTCTGAATTCCGGGGTGCCCATACTAGCATGTGAATTACAGGGCATTTCTCAAATAGACGTCTTTTTAACACACTCTCTTATATTTGGAAGGAAAAAATGTAGAGAAAGACAAGGGGCAATAACACTTGTTTTGCTATTCTATGTTCCCCCAAGTCTCCCGATAAAAATGATACCTCACTTGTGTGGGTAGGCCTAGCGCTGGCGACAGGAAATGCCCCAAAACACAACGTGGACACATCCCATTTTTTGACAGAAAACAGAGGTGTTTTTTGCAAAGTTCCTACCTATAGATTTTGGCCTCCAGCTCAGCCGGCACCTAGGGAAACCTACCACACCTGTGCATTTTTGAAAACTAGAGACCTAGGGGAATCTAAGATGGGGTGACTTGTGGGGCTCTGACCAGGTTCTGTTACCCAGAATCCTTTGCAAACCTCAAAATCTGGCTAAACAAAAACAAATTTTCCTCACATTTCGGTGACAGGAAGTTCTGGAATCTGAGAGGAGCCACAAATTTCCTTCCACCCAGCGCTCCCACAAGTCTCCCAATAAAAATGATACCTCACTTGTGTGGGTAGGCCTAGCGCCTGCGACAGGAAATGCCCCAAAACAAAATGTGGACACATCCCATTTTTTGACAGAAAACAGAGGTGTTTTTTGAAAAGTGCCTACCTGTAGATTTTGGCCTCTAGCTCAGCCGGCACCTAAGGAAACCTACCAAACCTGTGCATTTTTGAAAACTGGAGATCTAGGGGAATCCAAGATGGGGTGACTTGTGGGGCTCTGACCGGGTTCTGTTACCCAGAATCATTTGCAAACCTCACAATTTGGCTAACAAAACACATTTTCCTCACATTTCGGTGACAAAAAGTTCTGGAATCTGAGAGGAGCCACACATTTCCTTCCACCCAGCGTTCTCCCAAGTCTCCCGATAAAAATGGTACCCCACTTGTGTGGGTAGGCCTAGCGCCCACGAAAGGAAATGGCCCAAAACACAACGTAGACACATCCCATTTTTTTTACAGAAAACAGAGGTGTTTTTGTGCAAAGTGCCTACCTGTAGATTTTGGCCTCTAGGTCAGCCGGCACCTAGGGAAACCTACCAAACCTGTGCATTTTTCAAAACTAGAGACCTAGGGGAATCCAAGATGGGGTGACTTGTGGGGCTCTGACCGGGTTCTGTTACCCAGAATCCTTTGCAAACCTCAAAATTTGGCTAAAAAAACACATTTTCCTCACATTTCAGTGACAGAAAGTTCTGGAATCTGAGAGGAGCCACAAATTTCCTTCCACCCAGCGTTCCCCCAAGTCTCCCGATAAAAATGGTACCTCACTTGTGTGGGTGGGCCTAGCGCCCACGAAAGGAAATGGCCCAAAACACAACGTGGAAACATCACATTTTTTCCACAGAAAACAGAGGTGTTTTTTGCAAAGTGCCTACCTGTGGATTTTGGCCTCTAGCTCAGCCGGCCCCAGTGGGGGTAAAAATGGCCTAAAATAAATTTGCCCCCCAACCCCCTGGGGAGCGACCCTTGCCTACGGGGTCGCTCCCCTTGCGTGACGGCGCAAAAAAAAATCCCGGGTGCCTAGTGGGGCAGATTCACCTAAAATCGGCTGATTTGCCCCCAAAGGGGACAGAAATGGTCTAAATACAATTTGCCCCTCCAGGGGAGCGACCCTTGCCTAAGGGGTCGCTCCCCATCACTGAAAAAACAACAATTTTTTTTTTGCCCTGGCGCCTAGAGGTTCCTGCCCCACCGGGGGCAGATCGCCTATTAACAATAGGCCGATCTGCCCACAGGGGGGGGCAGAAATGGGCTAAAATCAATGTGTCCCCCCCGGGGAGCGACCCTTGCCTACGGGGTCGCTCCCCTTGTGTGACGGCGCAAAAAAAAAGATCCCTGGTGCCTAGTGGTTTCTGCCCCCCTTGGGGGCAGATTGACCTAAAATCGGCCGATCTGCCCCCAAAGCGGGCAGAAATGGCCTAAATACAATTTGCCCCTCCAGGGGAGCGACCCTTGCCTAAGGGGACGCTCCCCATCTGTAAAACAACAACAACAAAAAAAATCCCCGGTGCCTAGTGGTTTCTGCCCCCCTTGGGGGCAGATCGGCCTCATTAAAATAGGCGGATCTGTCCCCCTATTGGGCAGAAATGGCCTAAAATAAATTTTCCTCCCAGGGGAACGACCCTTGCCTAAGGGGTCGCTCCCCTCACGTGAAATTCACAAACAAAAAAAAACTCCCTGGTGTCTAGTGGTTTCTGTCCCCTTGGGGGCAGATTGGCCTCATAAAAATAGGCCAATCTGCCCCCCAGGGGGGCAGAAATGGCCTAAATATAATTTGCCCCCCCTGGGAGCGACCTGCCCAAGGGGTCGCTCCCTTATGCCAATTTCCTTTTTTAAATAAAATCCTTGGTGTCTAGTGGGCGTTTTGACAGCCGGATTGCTTTCAATCCGGCTGCCAAAACGCAGAGAGAGACTTCCAGCGAGATGGGAGGAGGCCCTGTGACAAACAGCGCACGATCGCGCGCTGACATCACAGGGGGGGTGGGGGGTTCGGGGTTGGAAGGGGAAGGGCTTCCCCTTCCATCCCTGCCTTGGGGGGTGGGGGGGAACCCCACAGAGGGAGCACTAGCGCTCCCTCTGGGCTGTGTGCCCAGGACATAATGGTTACGTCCTGGGCACAGCAGCACTGTGCCGCAGGACGTGACCATTACGTCCACGGCACAGAAGGGGTTAATATACAAATTGAAAAGGGTTGGGGCCAAAATAACCCTTGCCTAACTCCCTCCTCTACTCTGATATGATCGGTAAGCTCCTCGTTCTGGCCCCATCTAATCCGGGCATAGTTCATGTGATGCAATCTGTTGATACCAAAAAAACAAAAGTACACAGTTCCAGCCAATAGACTAGTACAAATGTATACAAAGATCTCCGGCAAAGAGCCCCCATGAGGGGCCCATCAGGCATTGCAGTGCTGGCCTGACGAGGAGCAAAAGCCTGATGATGACGCATGTCACCATTTGGTGAGTGAGGGCTCTTCTTCTAATAAGAGCAGACTCATAGACTCTATTACTTACTGCATACATTTGTACTAGTCTATTGGCTGGAACTGTGTACTTTTGGTCTTTTGGTATTATAATGGGAGTACCGTACACAGGACCAACTTTTCTCTAAACACTCCCAACATATTAGCCCTTCTTTGTTTGTCTTCAGCAACCTGATGATAACCTGTAAGAAGTATTTCGGGACACCCAGCTGATTCAATGTCTCCCACAATTTCCATCTGGGAATGAGGTTGAAGGCTGCCCGTAAGTCCACAAAGCCATATAAACATGTTCTCTCTTAACAGATATTTCCAAAGTATAAGCAGGAATCTGAACAACTGATCTATGGACCAGTATGTTCTCTAAATTTTGCCTGGAGGGGTGAGAGGATATTATTTTCCTCCATCCAAAGCAATAACCTGTCTAACACGTCTGCTAAACAATTTGTGGGTAACATCTATAAGGCTTATTGGCCTACAGTTTGCAGGATCAGATTTGACACCTTTTTTGTAGATTGGAATGACCTCCACTCCAAACCATGTGTCTGGGATCTGTGAGCCTGCTGGGGTAGCATTAAAGCATCAGTTCAATAAAACACACCAGATCCCTCTTTCTGTAAGGTACAAGTCAACTGGAATTTTATCCAGGCCTGGTGCCTTGCACTTTGTAAAATAAGGAGGGCCCGGTTAGTGTCTTCAAGACTGAAAGACACAGATTTCAACTCCCAGGTTCCCAGGGACCCAAGATCATCTAGGCCTGGGGTCCCCGTCATCCCCTTATTTGCATAATTCAAATCAGTGTATAGAGAACTGAAGTGCATTTCCCAAGTTTGCAGTTGTATATAGAAATATTCTTCAGTACCCTGCTTCCTTTAACCTATGAAAACAAGATGTCAAAACAATTTCTCCTCTTTATTAATTGTAGCCTGCAGCAATTCTCTCCAATGCAAATCTTCCCATTCCCTCTTGGCCTCCCTATCCACCTTAACATAAAGCTTTCTTTTAGAGGTTATCAATGTTCTACACCCAGACTCAAAACTTTCATTATTTCCTTCCTGGCATCCTTACTGGAATCATTATACCATTCCTTAGTTTTTTTAAATAAAAATAATTATTCTTCCCCTTACTACCTGTAAACTTATAAAAAGGAGGCATAGTGTTTCTCAACAATTTTAAAAAAATGGCTGCAGTGTAATGTATTTCATCCCACCAATCCATTAATTCAATAAAGGCATTTACCACCTCGCTGCAGATGATGGCCATGGCCTCAGCATAGCTTTCAATCAAAGGTTATTTAACCCTCCTCCTAATACTAGCTCTGACAATGGGGTGGGCTGTAGCTGTCATCAAAACAGTTCTAGTGAAATGATGTAAATAATCTATCTCCGGGTCTAAAACCAGAGAGTTGTGATCACTATGTAGTTTGTTAATAATAGCCATGTCACTCATATGTCTCCAAGATGGTAGGTTTAATAAATTATAGTCAATTCGAGAGTGGCAGTTAGCCCTCTTAAAAATATGATAAAGAAGTTTATCTGATTTAGATTGTCCACTACAGGTGCGCAAATCATGCTTAAGTGGCATCAGGGAAACCTGGAACTCAACTTTAGTTTGCCTAACCAGGCTTTCAACCTCCAATCCCACGATACCCGACACCTTATCTTCTTCCTCCGTGGCCATGGTCACAAACTCCGAGGGCTCGTAAGTGATATTAAAGTCTCCTACCACCAGGAGAAGATCATGATCCTCAATTGTCTCTAACAAATTATCTAAAACTGTGATTGTGGGTGAGTCCTGATGCTTTGAGACAAATCTATTATAAACATTAACCACCAGGACGGACTTTGACCTTCGCAGGTCATATAATTAAACTGCCAATATATCTCTAGAATTAACATCTAATATTTTTGCAGTATAATATAAGGCAGCACTGACCCATACAAGAAGTCCACCCACAGGACATCCTTTTGGAGAGGGGGTTGCCTCAGTGCAAAAACTTGTAAAACCAACCCTATGAACTAAATCAGTCGACCATTTGTCTTGGAAAATACAGATATAAAAGCCATTTATAAACTTTCTCCAGCTCTCACAATCTAACTTGGACTTAATACTTGCCAAGTTCCAAGAGAGAACTCTCAACATCTTAGGAACTAAGGGCAAAAATTATTTAGTAGAGCCACACCACTGGTCCCTCAGATCATTTTATGTTTCTAGCATCTCACCGTCTTGAATCATATTATTGGAGAAAAAATTATCTTTACTGAACTGAGCGTACTCCACCCCAGTCACTAACCCATCTTGAAGGTGTGATATTTCTCTGTTACTTTCCTGAATAATAGAGGGACCATTATATTGGCGCCAGTCCACATCATCCAAGGTGGCTAAAGGCTCAAATGAATTATAGATGGAAACTGTGAGGTACTTAGTACTCTCTAATTGCAAGTGATTTGGCAAAAGGGACCATCTCTTTGTGCTCTGGGCTTCGGCTTATAAAAATAGCCGAATGGGACTGCTTAGATGTTATCCACTAAATGTTGGGATGCTTTCCAATTCAAGACATTAAGCGTAAATTCCCCTGAAGTTGGGGATTTAAAACGTTTTGTTACACAATCTCCTATCACCTCTTTATGTCCTACACCTATTCAAGGTATTCTCCTTACCATTTATATCTCTGTCTGATAATTAATAAAACTCCCCACATGGCGAGTAAGCCAATTCATTACTTTATTTTTGCGACTGTGTAAGTCTTCAAACACGCCTGGGACCAATACTGGAACGTTTTTTAAAATCAGTACATATGGTGTACACTTAGGTGGCAGTTGGAGAAAGGATCTCAACCTTGTCCCTTTATTGAATTGCAGGCTTCCATTTGCCTCAAGCCTCCAAGGGCCATTACTGCCACGTGCAGTTCTAGTGGCTGTATCACTGAGTGTTTCAGCAACATTTGGCCTAGTAATGTTACAGGACGGCCTCAATGTGTTCCTAGATGGAGACATTACCCTGTCTTGCCTATGGAGCTCCGTTCCACTGGTAGATCCAGCCTTTTCCAGATGCTGACGGGCGTGGATAGGCATGACCTTTGCCCAGGATTTGCCTGGGCACAGCCCATGTGCGTCCTGTGCAGTGAGAGACTGGCAGCAGTTTATGCACCTGATGGCGCCAAACGAGGTGTAAGTGGCTCCTCCCTCAAGTCACTGTGGTCCATCATGGTCCCCCCAACACTCCTAACACCCCGCACAATGGGTGACTCGCTGCAGTTTATGCACTCGATGGCGCCAAACGAGGTGGAAAGGGCTCCTGCCGAAAGGCACTGTGGTCCGTCACAGGCCCCCCGCACACTCCTATTTTCAAGTGATATGTGCAATCCTGCATGCAGAACATTCAATATAGGCAATAGAGCATTGTAAGAACCATCAGTTGAAAATCAGCCAGAATAGAGCTTAGAAAAATGCAATATCCATTTGGCAGAAACACTCCATCTAAGCCAGACTCAGGAGAGTCATGGAAATAGGGCAGATTGATGACTTGCCAGAAAGCTTCACCATCTTTAAGAGTGCTGGTTGCTATTGCCTGGCAGGCTTTCTCACTTATGGTTTTTGTTCACCTAGCTAAAGTCTTCCTGTATGCCACCCTGCAGTGGTGCACGACGTCACAAGTGTTGGGTGTAACTTTAAGGGTGGTCAAAAGATTGCTTTCTGCTCTTGAACAGTGTGAGTCAAACCAGCTAGCTGATTTTGTTTTGCTGGACATTGAAGGGATAGTATGACGTTTCTTGACAGCCTCGCACAACGTGCAAACTCAATTAATTATCATCAGCTGCAGCTTCCCTATTCAGACATTTTGAAAACTCAACTTGTTACTGACAATAAGATTGGCAAGGACTCTGTCCTTATCAAAGCGGTCGCACCTCAGTATGACAACCTTGATTTTTTTTTGGGTGGGGGGGGAAGAGGCAGTGAATTAATTGACATCAACAAGTTAGAAGAAGGACAACGTAAAGTAATAAAAAAACAATTATGATCACTAAACACTTTTTCTGAGACTGTGTAGTCCATAAAACATCATTAAAAATCGGAGGAAAACAAGAAAAAAAAAACAAAACTAGAAAGACAGTGCATGCTGGTATCAGAACTGTGGCATTAAAAAAGAATCAAGAGCGAAATGCAGTTGAAACTTCATGAAACAAATCAAGGGCTTCTCCATCAGAGTGTGTCAAAAACATGTTACAGAGTCACCATCACTTATACCACGTGTCACAGTACATTATAACTGATCATATTAGATAGTAAAATCTTCCAGCCATTCCAAAGATATGGGGCCACAGTGATAATTAAAAAAGCCTCAAATTTCCAATTTGAACAGTTGGTAATGGTAGTGTTGTTTGAATCAAATGTATTGTTATAAAAAATGATTAACAAGAACTCCCTTGAGCTACAGCATACCAATAGTATTTGAAAATAAGGAGACATTGAATTAATCAAGACTACCTTCCCTGGAAATGGAAAGAGATACTAAAGTAATCAATTCTCCTTTAACTTTGCCTATGCTTGTAGGGATCGCAGGGGTAAAGTAAGGTACAAAGACATCTATCTTGTTGCAAGTCAAAATTAAGTTTCTTGGCAGCACAAAACGTCACAACATTTAATTTTAAAAAACAGCCAATCAAGGTTGGCTATATTAGAGGACATGCTTGCAATGTTCCAAGAACCAAGTCTGCAGGGAGATCTTTTTCGCCTACTAAAATAGTATGAGCCTGGTTGCAATCAGTCTGATCTGTTGATTTCGCAACTTCTGAAATAGCGTCTGCGGTTGTGGGTTTCTCAGCCCTCAATAAGATACAAGTAGCAGATGAGCATGGTGCATTTGCTTTTTAGTCAATCTAAGGAATCAGATTGTTATAAAGCTGAAAAAGTGTTGGTGAACTGGATGGAAAATGTCATAGTAGCGAGCAACTTAATTCCCTGAATTCTCGAAGTAAAATGTCTTAATGGGAAGCACAATCAGGGGCTTATTTACTAGCTTTTGATGCAGCATCTCAGCGCATTCCTGTTCCACTGAACTGGCTCACAATTGGCACAACTTTCCTGCCCAGAAACAATCAATAGAGGGGTTTACCTCCTTCTATGTGAGCTGCAGAATGCAGCACAAGTAGAAATAGGTAAAAACCAGGGAGAAATAAAGTTACTTCTCCTCATTATGCCTCCCTTGGGAAGGCATAGGCCCTCATTACAACCCTGGCGGTAAATACCACCTACCGCCGTGCTGACGGCCGCCAACATACCCTGACTGCGGCGGTAATCCGCCACGGGTATTATGACCCACACATAGAAATCTGCCACTATACAGACACCCACACAAGTCTGCCAGACCAAAGGTCAGTGATAAACTGGTGATAGCAAAACCCACACCGTTACGCCAACTGGAATACGCCCACAGTATCACGACCCACGAATCACTGTGGCGGTCTTTCAATCGCGGTAAACCATTGGCGGTCCATACCGCTGCGCCCAAAATACACACACACTTACAAAACTACAACACATTGGAAAATTCAAACTACACACACCTGACACACATATACACACCACACCCACATACCCAATCCAATATAAAACACACACCCACATGACCCACAACCCCTTACAGCGAAAAAAAAGATAGCAAGCAGAGAGAGACAAGCAAGGAGCACCCACTGAATCAGAGGCACAGAACACCATCACCCATACACCATTCACGCACATCACAGCATACACCACAACACATCACCCCACACATCACCCCAAACATCCTCACACATATCACTCGCACCACATCCATGACACCCCAAGACACCCCAGGTTTTCTGAGGAGGAGCTAAGGGTAATGGTGTAGGAAATCAACCGGGTAGAGCCACAGCTATTCCGATCACAGGTGCAGCAGACGTCCGTTGCAAGGAAGATGGAACAATGGCAGAGAATCATGGACAGGGTCAACGCCATGGGACAGCACCCAAGAGCAAGGGATGACATCAGGAAGAGGTGGAACGACCTACGGGGGAAGGCGCGTTCCATGGTAGCAAGACATCAGATTGCTGTCCAGAGGACTGGCGGCAGACCCCCACCTCCCCCCCACAACTAACAACATGTGAGGAGCAAGTCTTGGCGATCATGCATCCTGAGGGCCTCGCAGGAGTAGCAGGAGGACTGGACTCTGGTAAGTCAAATCTGAACTACTTCATTCCCCCCCACCCTGCATGCCATCACAAACTCCTACCCCTACCTCACACCCATCACTCCAACACCTCACATATACCCAACAAACACAACCCACCCATCCCAATACCAAGCCCTGCATGCCACACCAATGCAAGGACCCCCATCAAAGACCTGCATGGACACCCATCACCCCAGCATGCGCAGTAGAGAGACTCACCCAGCCCACAAAATCACCACTCACACAAGGGCAAGCCAACAGGGAAATCACATTCATAGATGGAAACACACCCATGCACAATATGGCCCACGCAGATACATTAACAATGCATTTGCATACCAACAGGACCCCTACTCAACGTCACCAGAGAGGATGTGCAAGGTACATCCAGTCTCCCCCGAAGAGGCCTACAGTGATGACAGCAGCTCTGCACGCCTGGATCAGGATGACCAACCTGGCCCATCATGGGCCTCTGGACGGTCAGTTCCCCTGCCACAGTCCCAATCCACCACAGAGCCTCCCCCCTCATGAAACACCAGCACAGCACCCACCCAGCGGGCCCATGCCACTGTCCCCAGGACACATCAATCAGCAGTGTGTCCACCACTACAGGGACCCCAGGCAACCCCACAAACCCAGGACGATCAGGGACCAGGGGTCAGTGGCAGTGGGCACACGGTTCAGGGTACAGAGGCACAGGACAATAGGGAAGCTGGGAGGACTGCTGTGTGACAGGGGAGGACAGGCCCAGGGAACACACTCTCCACGAGGCACTCTCAAACATCCTGGGAGCATACCACCTTTCCCAGGAGACCATGGGACAGATACTGGCCAAGTTACAGGAGACCCAGCGGCTGCAGTAGGGACAGTACATGGGGATCAGGGAGGACCTAACAAAAATATACACAATCCTGGTCACCATTTCAGGGGTGCTGGCAGACATGCCCAAGACCATGAGGGAGGCAGTGGCACAACAAAGGGCGCCAGACACTAGCCAAACCGAGGAACAGCCTTCCACCTCCGCCGGTGCCAGTGGACAGGAGGCCCTGCCACAGGACCAACAGGCCACCTGCACCCCACCCCTTGAAGAAGGAGAACCACCCCGCAAACTCTACCTGCAATCCAGGAAGAAGACAGAGAACATAGCCAAGACCCCCACCAGGAAATATGACTCTCCTGATAGTCACCCTTCTGTCCCACTCTGTTACCCTGTCCACCTTGAACTGCCATTGCTCCCCTTCCTATGCCCCCTTGGACAATGCACCTGTGATACCAAGAGACTGGACTCTACCCTGGACTTTCCTTCACCGTCACCCCAGCCCCTTGCACATACCCCTATACTTATTAGCACCTAAATAAACACCCTTGATACAAATACCAATCTGGAGTCAGTCTAATGATTCACAAATGTATTAGTACAACATTATCAAAGCATTGAAACGTGTATGTAAAGTGAAATATACTACAGGATGACCTTTGGTGGGCAGCAGTACATATAACAGGAGCCAGAATGGGGCACAGAGATCTGAAAATAGAGAATCCAAAGGGAACTGTCAGTGGCCATAGACATAGGGTGAGAGGCTGCCTTGTACAATGTCCAACAGATTACTGAAATGTTAAGTGGAGTTACAGTCTCTTACCTGTGTGTCACTGGAAGTACTGCTGCATTATATTTGTTCTGTTGTCAACATCTTCTTCCTCTGCCTCCTCTACCTCACTGTCCACAGGATCCACCGCTGCCAGAAGACCATCACCAGGCTCATCCTCCAGCAGAAAAGGCACCTGGCGTCTCAATGCCAGGTTGTGCAACATACAGCATGCCACGATGATCTGGCACATCTTCTTGGGTGAATAGTACAGGGAGCCACCTGTCAGATGAAGGCACCGGAACATGGCCTTCAGGAGGCAAATGGTTCTTCCTATAATCCTCCTTGTACGCCCATGTGCCTCATTGTAACGTTCCTCTGCCCTTGTCCTGGCATTCATCACTGGGGTCAGTAGCCATGAGAGGTTGGGGTAACCAGAGTCATCTGTAAATATAGGGTGACAACTGTTAGACACACACTGACCCTTAGGGACAATCCCATACCTAGACATCAACATATACTTGGTGGGGACCTTTGGCTCACCTATTAGCCACACGTAATGGTGGTGAGTGTATGTGCTTAAGGGCATGGGTGGTAACTGGTGGGCAATGAGTATGACGGTCCGGATGGGTGAGTAATTTCCTTTTCTGCTGTCTTTTTCTTCCAGGTCAGGTCAGCGCCCACCAGAAAAAGGGTATTTGGCGTGCCATCGCCAAGGAGGTGCGGACCCTGGGGGTCTTTCAAAGACGGAGCACCTACTGCTGCAAGAGATGGGAGGACCTGCTCCGCTGGTCAAAGAAGACGGCGGAGGCCCAGCTGGGGCTGGCCTCACAACATGGAAGGGGTGCCCGTAGCACCATGACCCCCTGATGTTCCACATCCTGGCGGTGGCCTATCCGGAGTCGGATGGGTGATTGAGGGCATCACAGCAGCCACAAGGGGGTGAGTACGGATTCTAAAAGCTGATTTTGCACACTTTAGGAGGTACCTGTGTGGGGGATGTGGGCTGTGTGTGCCACTAGGCCAGGGCGATCATGGCAGGGAAGGTCCCTTGTTGGGCAGGCTCTGGAGCACTCCTACCACAATGGTGTAAGTGGCCATCTACTACTGGGCAGGGTCCTGTGGGTTTCTGGTGTGCAGATGCTGGCGTTAGGCATTGTACCCCATGGGCTGGTGACTGTCTCAGTAAAGGGTTGGGCCTGGCCTAGTGCATGGGGCTGATCCCTGTGTGTAGTGTACACCAACGGTGGTGTTGTTGCTGGCATTGTCCGCCCCTTTTTGCTTTGTCACCCTGTCCTTGTGTACATTAGCATCATCTGGCGGAGAAGCAGAGGCACCGGCGACGGAGGGAGAGGGGAGCACCACGACGGGGAGAGGAGGGGAGACCACAGACAGCAACTCCTTCTCCGATGGCAGCTCCCTGACAGTGGCGGACAACTCTATGTCCACCCCAACAACAGGTACAGCCGCCACCCCCACTACCAGCACCGCCCTGCCATCAGCTCCTCAGCGTGTTTCCCGTGCCTGCTCACCCAGGAGGGTGGGCATCTCCTTTGCCCCAGGCACCTCAGGCCCTGCCCCAGTCAGCCCTGCTGCCCTCAGTGAGGAGACTATTGACCTCTTGAGATCCCTCTCTGTTGGGCAGTCAACCATTCTGAATGCCATCCAGGGTGTCAAGAGGCATTTGCAACAAACAAATGCATACCTGGAGGGCATTCACTCTGGCGTGGCAGCCCAACAGAGAGCATTTCAGGCTCTGGCCTCAGCACTGATGGCAGCCATTTTCCCTGTGTCTAGCCTCCCCCTCCAACTTCCTCTACCCAGTCCCAATCCCCTCAACCTCAGCCTGTCCCAAGCACACCTTCAGACCATCATTCACCCAAATCACCACACAAAAGTGCCTCAGGCAAACATAAGCACCACACTTCATCTCACAGGCACTCACACAAGATCCATGCCCATGCAAACACACCAACATCCACTGCCTCCACTGTGTCCCCCTCCTCCTCATCATCCACCTCCGTCCCAGTAGCGTCTCCACTCACACCTGCATGCACTACATCTTCATCCACTACCTCCATCTCCAGCACGCCCATCACAACACAGCCCTCACGAGCAGTCACCACCCCACAACCATGCATACATCCCCTCTGTCCTCTCCCAGTGTGTCTGTGAACCCTCCTCCCAAAGTACTCAAATGCAAGCACCCACTCACCCAGCAAGCATCCACCTCACAACAGCATCCAGCCATGCACCTTCACCCAAACATAGCAGACAGACACCTCCTACAACCACTCCCTCTTCCTTCACTCCCAAACCCGTCCCAGTGTTTCTAAAAAACTTTTCCTGGCAAACATTGACCTCTTCCCTACCCCTCCCCCCCGTCCTTCCCCTCGGGCCAGGGTGTCCAGGTCCCAGGCCAGCACCTCAGCCACCAAGTCGGCATCCGCTGTGGTACCTGCAACTCCCTGAGGATCAAAGGGGTCACCCATCAGGCCAGCCAGTGTGCCACGGACCCCTGCAAAGGACCAACCCATTCCGTCACCTGCCAAGGTGAAGAAGGGGCCAGCGTGCAGCACAGCCAAGGAGTATGACCCACCCAGCAAGGCCTCCTCGAAAACTCCAGCTGCCAGTGCCAAGGTCCCAGCAGCATCTGCCAAGGTGAGGAAGGGGCAGAAAAGCCAAGGCAAGGCACTTCAGGCCTCGGAGGCTCCAGGTGAGGGCCTGCTGCCAATATTAGAACCGACAGCCCCGCCACCTTTACCGCGGCAAGCACCACCACAAGCACCGCCACCTGCCCCGCCACCGCCACAACAACTGTCAGCAGCAGCATCCCCAGTGGGCAGCCATCCGAGGCTGCAGGAGATGAACTGGTGCCTCCCTCCACCACTACCAGCACCAGCACCACGGCCAGTACTGCCAGCATCCCAGCAGTAGGCACCGCCACAAGCACCGCCACAAGCACTGCCACCTGCCCTGCTGCTGCCACAACAACTGTCAGCAGCAGCATCCCCAGTGGGCAGCCATCCAAGACTGCAGGAGATGGCCTGGAGCCTCCCACCACCACTGGCAGCACCCCCACCAGCACCGGCACTGCCACCAGTTTGCAGCCTTAGTCACCGCAGGATGGAGTTTGGCCCTGCCTCCATGGAGTATCATGCTACCTGTTCCCTGCAAATCTTGTGCCTCAGACACCCAGGTGAGGGAATGTGAACTGCCACACCCCAAGTGATGCATCACTGGGCACAAAGCCCCTCCAGAACCAGTGGAGAAAGGCATCCACTCACCCTATCCTTGGCAGGATGAAGCCGACTAGGCAAAAAGTCCCCTCCAGAACCAGTGGAGAAAGGCATCCACTCCCCCTATCCTTGGCAGGATGAAGCAGACTGGGCACAAAGCCCCCTCCAGAACCAGTGGAGAAAGGCATCGACTCCCCCTATCCTTGGCAGGATAAAGCAGATTGGGCACAAGGCCCCCTCCAGAACCAGTGGAGATGCCAGCCCCTTGAGAGACTGTGGACTTGCACTCCCCAGGACCAAGCAGTGTGCAACCCACCCGCTTGAGAGACTGTGGCTTTGCACTCCCCAGGAGCAAGCAGTGGGCAACCCACCCACTTGAGAGACTGTGGCTTTGCACTCCCCAGGACCAAGCAGTGGGTAAACCACCCACTAGAGAGACTGTGGCTTTGTACTCCCCAGGACATCACTGTGGGCATGAAGCCACCTCCAGGAGCATTCGCTTAGTACCATCTTCTGGCTGAGGTGCCCCCCTTTCCCATCCCTCTGAGGTGCCTGTGTTGTTTGGACCTGATGCCCCTGCAGTGTTCTCTCTGTATTGAGGCAGGAGTCAAGTGTGGGCTTGGCCCATGATTTTTGGCCCAGTGGGCCACAGACATTTGCAAAGGACAGTGTACGGCCTTCTGTACATATTGTAAATATTTGTATATACTGTTTTTCTATTTGTTAAGTATATCTGCCTATTTCTAAAATATCACTGATTTAACTCAATTCCTTTTGTTCTTGCGTTCTTCCAGGGGGTAACAGGGTGTAAATGTAATGTTGAGGCATGTGTTTGTGTGTATGGTGTTGTGGGTGGGGTGGGGGTGTTGCGTGTTGCGTGTGTATGTCACTCTCTTTTTCCTCCCCCCTCCCCTGTGTGCTAGGTGCAGTACTCACCGTGGTCGACACCGCCACCTCCTTTGATATTCCTTGTGTATGAGGAGGTAGACCAGCATCGGCCGGACCTGCAGCTCGGGCTCCATGGTGTCCTGGTTCTTCGTTGATTGTCAGAAGGCGAGTGGTTTCCCTTCCAAAGACTGTTTCCGCCGTGCTTTAGATGGCGTTGGTACCTCCCCGGAAATGCGGGAAGATTGGCGAGTTGTAATAGGGTGGGCGGTACATTGTCTTCCGCCTGTCTGTAGGCGGTGACCACCGCGGTGTTTGTTGCTACCGCCGTGGCGGTCAGAGTGTTAAAGTGGCTGTCTGTGTTAGCGGTTTCCGCTGTGGTCGTGATCCCATTTTTTTTACCGCCGGCCTGTTGGTGGTATTAACACTGACCGCCAGGGTTGTAATGAGGTCATAGTCTTTTAACACATTCCCATGTTTACAAATCCTTGTAAATATGGTAATGCGTCAAAATCCATGTCTGTTGCATGGCAACAGTGTCCACAACAACCATAGAACACCTCTTTGACGCATAGTAAGGCAATGCAGCACCTTGCACTGCGTTGCCTTGCTCCATATCTACAAGGCCATGAAAAGCTACACAAAGTGACTTTACGTGACTTGTAGATATAGGTCTACAGCCTGCACCACCGGTGCATCACAAACAGTGACACAATGTCAGCGCAAGTTGCTTGTGAATATGCCCCTCCGTCTGTCAATAAAATCCTACCAGTAAAGCTTCTATTTGCCTTGGGAGGGTGTTTGAACCTATGGAAATAGTGCACACAGCAAATTCATTTTTAAAGTAGATAACAAAACAATCTCTATCATCAGGTTCTGGCCTGTTCCCCACCCATGAGATTCTCTGCACCATAATCACATCTGCCTATTCTCCCATTAAACCAATGGGCAACCTTATTGATAAGATGGTCATTTTTCTCAGTCAACCCGGCAAAAGTGGAGTAACCTCTTTAAGAATAATGGTGTAAGTTGTAGCTTCTGGTAGCAAATGTAAAACTGAAAAATGCTCAGCTGAAACTGTTGGACTGCTAGTAGCAGTGGCATGAGTGGCGTTGTTTTTGGCCTGGGGGGCAGTAAGCATGGGAGGGGCAGATGCAGAGACTATCGTGCAAGAATGGTTATGTACTTGTACTTGTGAATGCATGAAGAAATTATTACTGCTGTCGCCAAATGGCCATTTCTTCAGGGTCGAGATAGATTCGGTTTTAATGGTATGTTGCACAAAATAGATATATTGGCCTCAAAGAGACATTCCACGGACCCAAGCATTTAGAGACAGAGTTCATAAGAGCAGCAAATCGGGCTACCAACAGGTCCAGCTTTCTGTATATGACATCTGCATCATTAACCTGTCATCTCCCCCTCTATTTCCACCGTTCATGTTGATGACGCAGAAAAGAAAGACTAACAAATGTTCATATATCATATAATCAAAATCGTATAAGGTAGTGTGATTTTAGCAAAGAAAATAATGTACGTGGGAAATTGTGCCCACAGGGTAGTTCGCCATCATTATAAACAAGCTTAAATTAATCATGAAGAATTGACAAATGTAGTAATCCGTCATAATTACAAATGTATTCTATGATTTTCTTGTCAAAATTGTTCTATGTTTAGCTTAAATTTAGCAGAGGCTTTGGCCTAGTTGCCTGGTCTCAAAATTGAACTGCGTGGTTTTCACTTGCTTTAATAAAGACTTACTATTTTAGTATAATGCTGTATTTTTCCAGTAGAGATGACTAATACACCTATCTCAAGGTTTAGTGCTAGGATGGTTTCATCCCTTTTGATGCAAGGTCAGTTTCTGCAGGTGCAGACAATAAAGACACTGTGATAAAATTAATTGGCAAACATTGTTGCAACTTGTGTTCCAAGGCTCCAAGGACAATGTATGCATAAATGAGTACTAGGAGAAAGACACTATTCATTGATCAAATTGAAGCCACTCTATGAACCCTCCAATGGAAGACCCTGAAGGATTTGGAATGTTTCTTACTTAAACCCACCGGACAAAGAGAAGTCAGCCATTTTCTACGATGCCATTTTGAAGCAAGATTCAAGAAGCCATTTTAGAGCGACCTCTTGATGCCTTTTCTCTGTTGCAGAGAAAGAGACTTTAAAGAATTCTCACCCTAGATACTTTAACTTTAATGTTGCCCCGTCTTGCCCATGCGGTAACTCTTGCCCCATTCTCCTTGCTGCCGCAAGGAAACTTGCCCTTAACCTTTCCCCTTTGAAATCTGCCCCATGCTGATCGAACCGGTACCTGAAGGACAAAGACTTTTCCTTTTATGCTGATTGTATTTGGTAAATATGAAAGGATAATTCTATTATGCATTGTGTTTTCCTTCCTAGGTACCAACTGCTTATTTTGATAGGGCCCAAGCTAGAAGTTTTCAAAATTTGTGTTGACTAAATTCATTTTGCATGAAGCCCCACATGCCAATGCTAATCAGAGGCTAGTCGAGGTATTCATCTGATGTACCATGCTAAATTGAAATCTTGTTATGCTGACCGATGTATGAAATTAGTCAAATTCAGTTACTTATATTAGTGATTTGCATTGCTATAACCGAGTGCATTATAATACAGATTTTGTGTAGATTGCGTTTCTTCCGTTATGGACAGCTAGTAATGTTCGTATACATATATCATTTTATTTTGAGATTCACTTATATCATGCTAGCTTTGTTAATATAGAGAAATAAATTCATTAACTTCAAATAAACTGGTGTGGTTACTCATGACTGAAAGGTTATGGTGCGTCAAAATACCGATTGTTATTGATTTTAATGCATCGTTTGATCTCTTAATTGAGTATTGGTTATAGATTATGAACGGTTATTGATTATTGATTCGAGTGATCCGACTATTCTTGGATGAGGAGAACCCAACTCGGTTAAAAGGTTCACCGACCTCCAGTGTGTCCAAGTACAGGTAATTTATAAAGACTGGACGCGCTATCAATGTTGGGAGCTAGAATCACAGATGATTTAGAGATGGTTTCCCCTGGCCTCAGTGGGGGCACTTCTCTTCCTTTTTCTTTTTGTGCGAGGTGGAGAGAACATAGAATCAATACTTAGGGCCTCACTTACAAGGCCCGTGGCGCAAGGCGACACAACAAGTGCCTTGCTGCGCTGCCCTGCACCACATGGAGAGGGTGATATTGCGCAATTTCTATAAGACTCAGCGCATTTCTGTCCTCTCCCTCTGCACTGGCACTCAAATTGCTGCCATGCACCAATGCAGGCACCCTTGCACCACAGTGCAAGGATGCCCGCATGGAGGGGATGATTGTTTTTGTACAGGAAGGGCACCTTCCTCCAGAAAAACAATAATAAGAGGTGTTATCCTCTTTCTATGTGTGCTACAGAATGCACCACACATAGAAATCGAAATAAACATGGAGAAATAAAAATATTTCTCCTTGTTCCGGCACTCTTACGCTACCTCTGAGATGGCGTAGGAATCTGACACATTCCCAGACTTGTAAATCTGGGAATGCATCAGATTCCTTTGGGTACCATGGTGTTGCGTGGGAACACCCCAAGTAACATTCATGAAATGCCCCTTTCATGCAGTGTTATGTATGAAAGGGGTCCGTATTTACAAGGCCATGACAAGCCACGCAAGGTGGCTTTGCGTGGCTTTGTAAATATAGGCTGCCACACTGCGCTACTGGAGCAGCAAAAAAGAAAATGACACTCCAGTGGTGCAGTGTGCCACTAAGGACTCGTAAATGAGGCCCATCACTTTGAACCAGCATCATCCACAGAGACAAGTAAGTCATGGACTTAAGGGTTAAGCTCACTTTATCCACCGCACAACATTGATGATCGAAGTTGGCTTGGGAGCTGCAGCCGCTAGCCCCACTCCAAGTCTCAGATCTTTAAACATTTCTCAACTGAGACAAATTTCTTGACACTAACTCTCATGACATTTGTGTGATAAATAATAATAGATTTGGAGAGCCATGGGTTTTGTCTAAGCCATTGTGATAATGAAATTGGGTGAATTAGAAAAATCCCACTCTGACCTCTAAAAATACCAAGATGAGTGGCCCAGAACAGCCTTACATGGGATTTGATGGGTGCAGATGGGCCTGCTCTTGATCTGGCTCTTGCCCATGCAGTGTCTGGGTGCATCCCACATGTTTCCCATGCTGAGGGTGAGAAGTGCGGTTGAAGTCACTAAAGTTGGGTCAGCCTATTTGAGAACCCAAGGAACAAGGCAGTATGGGGGGTGAAGTCCTGCTCGCCCCTCCAAAACTTTACATTCATTTTGAGAGTCTCTGAGTTAACATTCATTAATGGAAAAAATGCACACAGAGTTTCAACATGAGTGCAAAAATACCATTTTCATGCAAGCACTGTTAGCTTCCTTGGTGACTATATTAATACACCACACCAAAATGCCAATTTTTCCAATTTACAAATTCTTGGAGTAACAGCTCTATGCTGCATTTGATATTTGTCTTCTACAAACATGCTACTTCGACTACCCATATTTCTGTGATGCTTGAATACAGCTACTAATTTGCATTAACTTAAGGTTAATTTGCATTAATTCATTATCAAGGGTCTGTTAATTTCTATCTCGCTCTAATTTATTACATTATCATTTTGGCACCTATTTTTAGCTTCTATTTAATTCCAAATGTAATAACAGCGCTTTTCCAATTACTGCTCTCTTTCAATTCTAATTGGATTATTGCCCTGCTGAAAAGTCCTAGTCCCACTTCTTCTAGCTTTATAACATTATAACTTTCTTGTGATCAAAAACATACATTTTTACTTATTTCTCCCTCTGTCTCTTTACTAGTTTTTTTTTAGATAGAATAACATTTCTCCAGTAGTGTAATTCAATGATAAGGTACCCTGCCTGACTGTTACTCTAGTGAGAAGGCCAGGATAATGCATATAGGGACAAGACATATAGGCACCTACTGGCAAAGGGCTTCTGTAAAGGTATGCAGCATTGCTTTTTAACTAAGCTGGAAACATGATGATCTAGCATTGCATCCTGGCAATATAGGAATCCACACTTATAATCCAGGGCCAGAACAATCATTGAAAGGGGACTAAAGGTTGCACTGTGGTCATCCTGAAATGGGGACCTTATTCATGAATCAAGTGAAGAGTAAACCTACAGTGCTACAAAGGGCCAATATATGTTTTATTGAAGCACAATATCAGAACTGCACAAGATTGATTACGCACAGTTGTAGTCAGAATAGTGTCTCAGTTACTATGTTTATGCTACATTTTAGCAGTACTCATCACTGAACCTCTCTCTATGTGACACCAAGGAGTTAGTGTTAATGTAAAATATTTTAGACAGAGGACACTAAGGAGCATAGTTAAGAGTCCCTAGCACCTCCTTGCTCCTCTGAGCGTCATTGTTTTTACAGTTATGTGGCCCAACAAGGCCAAAAACGCCACTCCATATTTACATACAGTAGTGACGCAATGCATGCATTGCACCACTTTGTAACCCTCTGAGCTAAATTAGGCCTAAATTAGGCCTGTGTTAGGCAATATGTATGCAAAGAGGGCATTCCCCGGTAGGGAGGCAAACAAATGGAGCAAAGAAATCTAAGAAATTTCTTTGGGTAATTTATTTTGCCACTGCTCAGAGCAGGTGTTAAAAGGAGGCTCCCATTGGTTACAATGGGCCTCTGGGTGCTTTGCAGGATTATCGTCAACATTTTTATGCTAATCCTGCAAAGACTAGCGTAAAAACTTTTAAATATAGGGCACACATGGTGGCATTAGGGGGCACTAAGGGGTGCAAGAAAAGTGGAGCTGCACTGTGTGCAGTGCCACTTTTCTTAAATATGCCACTAAATGTATAGGTTTCTGGGGCACAAGAAGTGTAGTTTTTTACATGTGTTTGTACTGTGAGATGTTCCTTACACTTCTTCCCTCATCAGGTTTCTGTTCCCTCACATTGCACACAAGTGAGACACTAGACTTTGCTTTCTAAGATTGAAAAAATGAAATGTTTCACACACACAATGTCACACAATGTCCACACACAGACTGGACAAAAACAGCCACAACAGCAGAGAACTTTTCAGCATCGTCAAAGAGTTCTCCAACCCCAACGCCAACACCGTCACGCCCTCACAAGACTTGTGCAACTCCTTCGCCACCTTCTTCCATCGCAACATCAGAGACCTCCACGACAGCTTCGGACACCAGACCCAACCAAGCATCACCGAACACACACCCCCGGCCATCACCCTCAACGCCTGGACCCACATCAACACTGAAGAAACCAAAACCACCATGAACTCTATCCACTCCGGCGCCCCATCGGACCCCTGCCCTCACTTCATCTTCAATAAAGCCGACGACATCATCGCCCCGCACCTCCAGGCTGTCATCAACTCTTCATTTTCTTCTGCTACCTTCCCCGAAAGCTGGAAACACGCCGAAGTCAACGCCCTACTAAAGAAACCTACGGCTGATCCTAGCGACCTGAAAAACTTCCGCCCCATCTCGCTCCTCCCCTTCCCTGCCAAGGTAATAGAGAAGACCGTCAACAAACAGCTTACCACCTTCCTGGAAGACAACAACCTGCTCGACCCTTCACAAACCGGATTCCGAACCAACCACAGCACTGAAACCGCCCTCATCTCAGTCACAGACGACATCAGAACCCTGATGGACAACGGTGAAACAGTCGCCCTCATCCTCCTCGACCTCTCGGCGGCCTTCGACACCGTCTGTCACCGCACCCTAATAACCCGCCTCCTCTCCACCGGGATCCAAGGCCAGGCCCTGGACTGGATTGCCGCCTTCCTCTCAAACCGCTCTCAAAGAGTTTACCTCCCACTGTTTCGCTCAGACCCCACCAAGATCATCTGCGGCGTACCTCAAGGCTCTTCGCTCAGCCCAACACTCTTCAATGTCTACATGAGGCCCCTCGCCGACATCGTACGCAAGCACGACATCATCATCACCTCCTACGCCGACAACACCCAACTTATACTCTCCCTCACCAAGGACCCCGCCAGCGCCAAGACCAACCTACAAGAGGGCATGAAGGATGTCGCAGATTGGATGAGGCTCAGCCGCCTAAAGCTGAACTCTGACAAAATGGAAGTCCTCATCCTCGGCAACACCCCGTCCACTTGGGACGACTCCTGGTGGCCTGCGGCCCTTGGTACCGCACCTACCCCCTCAGACCACGCACGCAACCTCGGCTTCATCTTGGACCCTCTTCTCACCATGACCAAGCAAGTCAACGCCGTGTCCTCCGCCTGCTTCCTCAACCTCCGCATGCTCCGCAAGATCTTCCGCTGGATCCCCGCCGACACTAGAAAAACCGTGACCCACGCCCTCGTCACGAGCCGCCTGGACTACGGCAACACCCTGTATGCTGGGACCACCGCTAAACTCCAAAAACGCCTGCAACGTATTCAAAACGCCTTGGCCCGCTTCATCCTCGACGTACCCCGCAACAGCCACATCTCCGCACACCTGAGACACCTGCATTGGCTCCCAGTCAGCAAAAGGATCACCTTCTGACTTCTCACCCATGCACACAAAGCCCTCCACAACAGGGGACCGTAATACCTCAACCATCGCCTCAGCTTCTACACCCCCACCCGTCTCCTCCGTTCCTCTGGCCTCGCGCTCGCTGCTGTCCCACGGCGGGTGGGAGGTCCTTCTCCTTCCTGGCAGCCAAGACCTGGAACACCCTCCCCACCAGCCTCAGGACCACCCAGGACTACTCCGCATTCCGGAGACTCCTCAAGACCTGGCTTTTCGAGCAGCAGTAACTCCCCCTTCCCCCTATCGCCTTGAGACCCGCACGGGTGAGTAGCGCGCTTTATAAATGTTATGATTTGATTTGATTTGATTTGACTTGTGGTGGAAAGTCAACAATAAATACCATTCACTGTTGCACCCCACCGTCTGCTTTCATGCTGTTTGACAGAATCTCACATGGATGAGGTGTGCAGAGGATGTCAAAATACAGAAAGAAAAAGAGAAAAGGAAAAACTCTCATTTTATAAAGAAAATAAGGTAGAAAAAGTAACATAAAATATAGGATGATGGTCTACCTACCAGCAGGTGCTCTCCCTCTATCCCTTTCAGACCTCAATCCATCTTTAAGGCCGTTCTGTAACTGTCAGTGTCTGTTACCCAGTCTTTGGATCCATACAAACTATAGCTTGGAAAGTGTATATAGACTGTATTAGTATTGATTTATAGATATTTACAACTCTAAGTTTTCTGAAACTGAAATAAATTCTAACTTTGCATGTATTGCCCTGGCAGGCATTTAGTTATCCTCTAGCTTATAGCAATACTTGTATGTGATTTTCTGTGTTGACAAATCAAACTGTTCCTCTTCAAATAAATATACAGCAAATTCTTGCCTCTTATCTCTGTTCTTATGTTTGAGAACAAAACAATATTTCTAGTTTAGCTTTTGTAGTGATTGCATAAAAAGGAAATGCAAACACAGTTTGATTTCTCTGAAGAAACTGTGTTAAACTTCGCCATGTCTTGTGTGCGATTACCGATACTAATATCTATGTTCTGTTCTTCTACACCTGCACATACCAACTCCTGATTTTTCTAGACTCCTCCTTAGGACCAAAGAAGCAAAACTGAACATCCTCAAAACTTTTTCCACCTCTGGTAGTCTACCATGCAATAGAGCTGTATTCATTTCTTCTAAAAATAAGGCAGGTGTTTTCACAAAGTAAAGTCCACTAAATAAATTTTCTATTTTAGAGTGATGAACAGCCTATGTTCTGAAGTGATGAAATATGCTTCTGCACACATTCTTCAAAAGACATGCCAGTGAATGTTCTTGTAAATTAGTGTACTTCCTCACTTTGCATGGATGTAATCCTTGCAAATTCCCAATTTGTCGTTTCACACTTTTTCATCGAAATTAATTTAACACAGTTCTCACTATATCAATTGATTCCCGACAAACACTACAAATGCTGCTACAGTTTCATATGTATACAGGTACCTGTCCATGTCTTCCTTCTACCCCTTCATCTAACTATCACTTATTTTACATTCCTAGAAACCATCTCCTTTTTTGCAATGGGAGTACCATCTTTTACCTCATAACAACAACCAGTTGTTTCAACTGCATACACTAATGTGTTCTCATGTAAGCAACTTTCTTCATTAAGGAAAGGCTCTGTATTAGACATGTGCTTAAATTCACCTTTAAAAATCGATCAAAAATTAGTTTTATTAATAAGCCTTTTTTAGGGTTTTTTCTTCATAGACAATACTGTTTTATCTAGTGTCCTCATCCTCTTCAATATCAAGATAAATAGTGCCCTTTTTGCAGCAAAAGCTTTGTCAACTACACTCTCAATATGTTGCTTTTGCTTCAGTGCAGCTATTCTGCTTCATGCTTCAAAACAAATTCTGTATCACTCTTTTTCAAAACATTTTAACTCTTATCTCTTTATTTTGTTTCTCTCTTCTTGTCAAGCTACCCGTTTTCTTATATTTCCTACTTTCAAAGTCATCTGCTCCTTGTCCATTCTGAGTTAATTGCAAACTTTGCTTTTAATTTGGAACTTTTCCCTCATTTTGCATGTTTTGACATATTTTTTACAGAGGCTCCTTAGCACTCCTAGCATCTACTCTTTTTTCCATTCTCCACCTTGTCATCCTTTTCACTCTCAGTTTTAAGCGGTAGTATTGTTGCTTCTGTTTCGCTCTTCTTTGTCTCTTGTAGTAATCACATCAGAACACTGTTGTCATATCACCAATATCTGTAAAATGATAAGCCATAGGTGACAGTAAGTGCAGATGCAAAGGAAGTGAATGACATCATGTTACAGTCACACAGATGAAATCAATAGTCATGGTAAAGTTCAGTTCCACTGTCCCACCTGTGTGTCATTGAAAGGATTGATGTATAACTGATGTTCTGTTGTCCACATCCTCATCCTTTGCCTCCTCATCCTCACTGTCCTCAGGGTCCACTGCACCCACAGGAGCATCTCCAGTCTCCTACTCCTGCAGAAAAGGCACATGTTGCGTGAGGGCAAGGTTGTGCAACATGCAGCATGCCACTACTATCTGGCAGACCTTCCCCGGTGAGTAGCACAGGGATCTACCTGTCAGATGGAGGCACCTGAACCTGGCCTTCAGGAGGCCGATGGTCCTTTAGAATATTCTTCTGGTTCGCCCATGTGCCTCATTATAACGGTTCTCAGCCCCTGTCCTGGCATTCCTCATAGGGGTCAGCAGCCACAATAGGTTTGGGTAGCCAGAGTAACCTGCAAGTATTGAGGGACAACATTTAGCCTAACACAATGCTATGGGGATAACACCAGAAGGCCTACACTGACATACAATGGGTGGGAACTCTGGTTCACCTATTAGTCACACCCTGTGCCTCAGTAGTTGGGCCATCACATTTGGGATGCTGCTATTCCTCAGGACAAATGCATCCTGCACCGACCCAGGATACTTGGCAGTGACAAGGGAGATGTACTGGTCCACCAGGCACACTATCTGCACATTCATTGAGTGAAAACTCTTCTGATCCCTGAACACCTGTTCATTCTGGCAGGGGGGTGCAAACGCAATATGTGTGCAGTCATTCGCCGCAATAATATTGGAGAGATGTCCCATTGCATAGAATCCTGCCTTCACAGTGGCCAGATCTTCCACCTGGGTGAAAACAATGTAGCTGCACATGTTTTTTCACCAAGGCAGACAATACCCTTGTGTTCAAAATGGGGTCTTTGGTTGGCAGTCAGGTTACCCCCTGTCCAAGCAAGGACCCTCACTCTAGTCAGGGTAAGTCACACACAATCCAAATTATCCTGTGCCCACCCTCTTGTAGCTTGGCACTGAGCAGTCAGGCTTAACTTAGAAGGCAATGTGTAAAGTATTTGTGCAATAAATCATACAATAACACAATGTAGCACCACAAAAATACACCACACAGTGTTTATAAAAATACATAATATTTATCTGAGTATTTGCAGGTCAAAAATGATAAAAGATGCAATAAGAAATGGTAGAGATATCACTGAAAAGTGATATGAAGTGTCTTAGGTCTTTAAAAAGCAAACAAAGTCTCTTTCAAGCACAAAGTACCTGGTTTGGAGTGAAAAATCTCTGCAAAGGGATGTAGAGGAGGAGATGCGTGGAAAAATGGTGTGTGCGTCGGTTTCGCCCCTTCACACACGGACTTGTGTCGTTATTTTTCACGCTGGGAAGACATTACGTCGATTTCTGGCACACGGACAGTCTCCTCTGTGTGTCGCGGGATTTTCAGACGCCCCAGGGTCTGTGCGTGGATTCCTGGGCTTGATGTCCGGCTGCGCATCGTTCCGGTGGGCTGTACGTGGAATTTTCTCCCTCACGGCAGGCGGTGCGTCGATTTTCTCTGTGGAAGTCGGGCGGCATTGTCCAGGCTGGCCGTGCGTCGAAGTTCCGGTCACACCGCAGGCGTCGTGTCGATCTTTTCCTTGCGGGGTCGAGCGGCGTCTTTCCGGATCGGTGTGCGGTGAATTTTTCACCGCGGAGCAAGCTGTGCATCAAATGTTTCGGCGCACAAGGAGTCCAGTTGAAAGATGGAAGTCTTTTTGGTCCTGAGACTTCAGGGAACAGGAGGGAAGCTCTATCCAAGCCCTTGGAGAGCACTTCTGTGGCAAGGCAAGAGTTTAGCAAGGCAGCAGGCCAACAGCAAGGCAGCAGTCCTTTGTAGAAAGCAGTCAGGTGAGTCCTTTGAGAAGCCAGGCAGTTCTTCTTGGCAGGATGCAGGTTGTGGTTCAGGTTTCTTCTCCAGCAAGTGTCTGCGGTGGTAGGGCAGAGGCCCTGTTTTATACTAAAATGTGCCTTTGAAGTGGGGGAGACTTCACAGAGGGGCCTAGAAGTGCACCAGGTCCCCTTTCAGTTCAATCCTGTCTGCCAGGGTCCCAGTAGGGGGTGTGGCAGTCCTTTGTGTGAGAGCAGGCCCTCCACCCTCCCAGCCCAGGAAGACCCATTCAAAATGCAGATGTATGCAAGTGAGGCTGAGTACCCTGTGTTTGGGGTGTGTCTGAGTGAATGCACAAGGAGCTGTCAACTAAACCTAGCCAGACGTGGATTGTAAGTCACAGAAAGATTTAAGCGCAAAGAAAGGCTCACTTTCTAAAAGTGGCATTTCTAGAATAGTAATATTAAATCCAACTTCACCAGTCAGCAGGATTTTGTATTACCATTCTGGCCATACTAAATATGACCTTCCTACTCCTTTCAGATCAGCAGCTACCACTTCAACAATGTATGAGGGCAGCCCCAATGTTAGCCTATGAAGGGAGCAGGCCTCACAGTAGTGTAAAAATGAATTTAGGAGTTTTACACTACCAGGACATATAAACTACACAGGTACATGTCCTGCCTTTTGCCCACACATCACCCTGCTCAAGGGGTTACCTAGGGCACACATTAGGGGTGACTTATATGTAGCATAAGGGGGGTTTTAGGCTTGGCAAGTACTTTTAAATGCCAAGTCGAAGTGGCAGTGAAACTGCACACACAGGCCTTGCAATGGCAGGCCTGAGACAAGGTTAAGGAGCTACTTAAGTGGGTGGCACAACCAGTGCTGCAGGCCCACTATTAGCATTTAATCTACAGGCCCTAGGCACATATAGTGCACTCTACTAGGGTCTTACAAGTAAATCAAATAGCCAATCATGGATAAACCAATCAACAGTACAATTTACACAGAGAGCATATGCACTTTAGCACTGGTTAGCAGTGGTAAAGTGCCCAGAGTTCAAAACCCAACAACAACCGGTCAGAAAAAAATAGGAGGAATGAGGCAAAAAGGTTGGGGATGACCCTGTAAAAAGGCCAGGTCCAACACCTTGCTAGCACAATTGAGAACATTGGCTGTGACATTCCTGCTGCCAAGCCCACTGTCACTTGGAAAGAATCAGTTGCCAGGAAATGGAGCACTGATAGAACCTGCACAAGAGGGGGGATCCCAGTGGGATGATGGATAGCTTTTATCAGGTTAGGCTCCAATTGGGCACACAGCTCTGTGACTGTGGCCCTGTCCAATCTATAGGTGAGTATAATGTGCCTGTCCTCCAGTGTAGCCAAGCCCACAAGGGGTCTGTACATGGAGATTGTCTCCTCCTCCTATTCATCTGCAGGGGTAGGTATCTAAGGGACACAAAAGTGAGTAGGCTGTCACAATTTGAACAATGGAACCACCACCTCAGTGTACATATGTAGGAAAGTACCATCTTGCCTGGCATGTTACCCCCATTTTTACTTGTATGTCAGTTTGTTTTTGCCTGTCTCACTGGGATCCTGCTAGCCAGGACCCCAGTGCTCATAGTTGTGGCCTGAATGTGTTCCCTGTGTGGTGCCTAACTGTGTCACTGAGGCTCTGCTAATCAGAACCTCAGTGCTTATGTTCTCTCTGCCTTTAAAAGTGTCACTGCAGTCTAGTGGCCATTTTGACCAATTCTGATTGGCACACTGGAACACCCTTATAATTCCCTAGTATATGGTACCTAGGTACCCAGGGTATTGGGGTTCCAGGAGATCCCTGTGGGCTGCAGCATTTCTTTTGCCACCCATAGGGAGCTCAGACCAATATTACACAGGACTGCCACTGCAGCCTGAGTGGAATAACGTCCACGTTATTTTACAGCCATTTTTACAGTGCACTTAAGTAACTTAAAAGTGACCTATATGTCTAACCCTCACTTGGTGAAGGTGAGGTGCAAAGTTACTAAGTGTGAGGGCACCCTGGCACTAGCCAAGGTGCCCCCCACATAGTTCAGGGCAATTTCCCCGGATTTTGTGAGTGCGGGGACACCATTAAACACGTGCACTACATATAGGTCAATACCTATATGTAGCATCACAATGGTAAGTCCGAATATAGCCATGTAACATGTCTAAGATCATGGAATTGTCCCCCCATGCCAAATCTGGTATTGTGGTGCCAATATCATGCATCCCCGAGGCTCCAACATGGACCCCGGGTACTGCCAAACTAGCTCTCTGGGATTTTCACTGCAACTACAGCTGCTGCCAACCCACAGACAGGCTTCTGCCCTCCTAGGGTCTGGACAGCCCAGTTCCAGGAAGGCAGAACAAAGGATTTCCTCTGAGAGAGGGTGGTACATCCTCTCCCTTTGGAAATAGGTGTTAAGGGCCTGAGAGGAGTAGCCACTCCTGACCTCTGAAAATGCTTTGAAGGGCACAGATGGTGCCCTCCTTGCATAAACAAGTCTACACTGGTTCAAGGATCCTCCAACCCCTGCTCTGGCACGAAACTGGACAAAGGAAAGGGGAGTGACCACTCCCCTGTCCATCAACACCCCAGGGGTGGTGCCCAGAGCTCCTCCAGTGTGTTCCAGACCTCTGCCATCTTGAATGCAGAGGTGTGAGGGCACAATGGAGGCCTATGAGTGGCCAGTGCCAGCAGGTGACATCAGAGACCCCTCCTGATAGGTGCTTACCTGACTAGGTGCCTGACTAGGTGGCCGATCCTCCTCTGAGGGCTATTTAGGGTCTCACCTATGGGCTTCTCTTAAGATAACGAATACAAGAGCTCATCAGAGTTCCTCTGCATCTCCATCTTCAACTTCCGCCAAGGATCAACCGCTAACTGCTCCAGGATGCCTGCAAAACTGCAACAAAGTAGCAAGAAGACTACCAGCGACATTGTAGCACCTAATCCTGCCGTCTTTCGCGACTGTTTCCTGGAGGTGCATGCTTTGGGGGCTTCCTGCCTTCATCATGCACTGGAAGCCATGAGGAAATCTCCTGTGGGTGGACGGAATCTTCCTCCTGCTAACGCAGGCACCAAACTTCTGCTTCACCATTCCTCTGGGGCCCCTCTCATCATGATGAGCATGGTCACTGGAATACAGGAGCTAGATCCAAGTGACCCCGACAGTCCAGTGGTCCATCTGTCCAAATTTGGTGGAGGTAAGTCCTTGCCGCCCCACACCAGACAATAATCCTGTGTACTGCATGAACTGCAGCTGCTAGGGATTCTGTGCACTTTTGAAAGGAATCCTTCATGCACAGCACAGCCCAGGTCCCCAGCACTCTGTCCTGCATTGCTCAACTCGCTGAGTTGACCACCGGCTTTGTGGGGCCCTCTTTTGTAGTGTTGAGAGAACTGCTGGTCTCAGTTTTCTTGAACCTGTGTTCAAGTACTTCTGCGGGTTCTGCCTGCATCTGCAAGGGCTCTCTGTGTGGCTGAGCATCCCCTCTGTCCCCTCCTGCAAGGAGCTACCTCCTGGTCTTTCCTGGGCCCAGGCAGCACCCATTTTCTTTAACCACAACCTTTGCAGCTAGCAAGGCTTGTTTGTGGTCTTTCTGTGTTAAAACAACTCTGCATCCTCCAGCATGCCGTGGGACATCTACTGTGCAAAGGAAAAGTTCCTGGCATCTTCCGTTGTTGCAGAATCTTCAGCTTCTTCCACATGGAGGCAGACGTTTTGCTCCTTCTTCCGGGGTTTAGTGGGCTCCTGCCCCCCTGGACACTTTCGTGACTCTTGGACTTGGTTCTCTTCCTTTGCAGGTCCTCAGGTCCAGAAATCCATCTTCAGTGCTTTGCAGACTCTTGTGGTCTTTGCAGAATCTCCTATCACAACTTTAGTGTGTTTCTGGGGAAGTAGGGTAACTTTACTCCTACTTTTCAGGTTCTTGGGGTGGGGTATCTTGGACACCTTTAGTGTTTTCTTACACTCTCAGCGACCCTCTACACACTACACTAGGCCTGGGGTCCCTAAGAGGTTTGCATTCCACTTTCTTAGTATATGGTTTGTGTTGCCCCTAGGCCTATTGCATCCTATTGTATTCTACAGTGTTTGCACTACTTTTCTAACTGTTTACTTACCTGATTTTGGTTTGTGTGTATATTTTGTGTATTTTACTTACCTCCTAAGGGAGTATATCCTCTGAGATATTTTTGGCACATTGTCACTAAAATAAAGTACCTTTATTTTTAGTAACTCTGAGTATTGTGATTCTTATGATATACTGCTATATTATCTAAGTGGTATGGTAAGAGCTTTGCATGTCTCCTGGTTCAGCCTAAGCTGCTCTGCTATAGCTACCTCTATCAGCCTAAGCTGCTAGAACACTACTACTCTACTAATAAGGGATAACTGGACCTGCCACAAGGTGTGAGTACCATCAGGTGTCCACTATAAGCCAGGCCAGCCTCCTACAACATACAGCATCAATGTGATGGGATAGTGAGATTGGCAACGTATGTGCAATTTTAGGCAATGAAGCAATTATGGATAATCTGATCGTTGTCCACCACCATGAAATGGTAACCGCCTGTCCTGTATCTTGGGACAGGTGGAAGTGAGGTAACTCCACTGACGTTGGGCGTTGTGGCGGAAGGCGGTGTTGCACAGCCGTGCAATTCCTCATTGGCTAATATGGGGTTTAATGGAGTACAGTGGCTAGTTGGGATCAGTGCCGGTGTTGACGGTGTACGTTGCCATGGACGTGACCGCCATTTTCTATCTAAATCCTTACTTGGTTCCTGACTCTCCACAGGACAACACCTAAACTGTGTGTGCTGCTGTGTCCTGTGTCTGGAAATGACCATGGTCCGTGTGACTGGGGAAAGGGCCCCTGCCTTCAATTCGGAGGAGATGGAGCGACTGGTGGATGGGGTACTACCCAAGTATGGACTGCTGTATGGGCCGTCAGACCAACAGGTGAGTACACCTTGGGCATGATGCATGTGAGAAGGATGCATGGAGATGTGTGTGCAAGCATCCTGTCATTGGGGGGGAAATGTCTGGTGGTAGTGTACATGGTGGGCGCCGGGCAATGTGTGTGCCAGTAGAGATAGAAATGGGATTGGTGGGCCATATGTGTTACAGGCTGGATGGCATGTGTAATGTTATCCTCACATCTGTATTACCTCTGCAGGTCAGCGCCCATCAAAAGAAGGGATTGTGGCGTGCCATTGCCAAGGATGTGCGGACCCTGGGGGTCTACAGCAGGCGTAGCACCCACTGTCAGAGAAGGTGGGAGGACCTGAGACACTGGGCACGGATGACCACGGAGGCCCAGCTGGGGATGGCCTCCCAATGAGGAAGCAAACCCATCGATCGGAACCTGACCCCCGCCCCTAGATGACCCGCATTCTGGCTGTGGCCTACCCAGAGATGGGTGGGCGCTTGATGGCATCACAGCAGCTACAAGGGGATGAGTACAGTGGGCGTTACAACAATAATTGGGAGGTGACATGGGATCCAGCTGGTGAGTGTGACTTAGTGGGTGCCCATTAATGCAAGGTCAGACATTGCAGCATGATCCAGCTCAAGGAATGGGTGTATGGCAAATCCAGGTAACCAGCTAGGTTGCATTCCATGTCAGACAGGGCTTAGTGGGTCAAAAGAGGGGTATAGGTGGCGAGGTTTGGTCCTCATCTTGCTGTAGCACCTAGCCAATTGAATGCCAGTGCAATGCATAGTGCTCAATCCTGATCCCTGTGTGTGACGGTACTGTGTATGTCAACTTTGGTGCTGGTGCTGTAATTGACCCAGTGCTCCCTTTATCTCTCCCCTTTTCTCCTTCTGTCATCCTGTTCATTAGCATCATCTGGAGGAGGAGCAGGGGCACCAGTGACAGAGTGAGCTGCATCCCGCAGGAGGCAGAGTCCACCGGCACCTAGGGAACCATTGGGACGGAGGGTGAGGGGAACAGCACGGTGGAGAGAGGAGGTGACAACACTGACTCAGATACCTTCTCCGATGGACGTTCCCTGGTGGTGGCAGACACCTCTGTGACCACCCCAGTTGCAGGTACAGCCGCCACCCCCCATACCAGCACCACCCTCCCAGTAGCCCCCAGGAGGGTGGGCATCTCCTTCACCCAGGCACCTCAGGCCCTGCCCCAGTGAGCCCTGCTGCTCTGAGTGAGGAGGATTTTGACCTTCTGAGATCCGTCTCTGTAGGGCAGTCAACCATTGTGAATGCCATCCAGGTGCTGGCATTCCAGATGCAGCAATGCATTCCTGGAGGGCATCCACGGTGGATTGGTGGCCCAACAGAGATCGATTCAGGCTCTGGCCTCCTCTCTGATGGCAGACATTATCCCTGTTCCTACCATCCCCACTCCAACTACCACTTCCCAGTCCAGTCTCCTGAACCTCAACCCATCCCATGCACACATACAGATGAGCATGCACACAGGACATCACACAAGAGTGGCACAGTCAAACAAAGGCACCACACTTCAGTCCACAAGCACTCACGCAAACACCAGACAGTTGCACACACAACCACATCCACTGCCTCCACTGTCTCCCCCTCCTCCTCCTCCACTTCTCTCACAGTCACCTCCACACTCACACCTGCATGCACTGCTTCAACATCCAACACCATCATCACCACACCAAGCAGGACACACACATCACTTGCAGACACTTCCACAACATACATCCACACGTCCCCTGTGTCCTCTCCCACCCTGTCTGTCCCCACTCCTAAAGGAAACAAAATCAGGCAATAAGACACCCAACAGCCATCTACCTCACATCAGCACACTGCCCATGCATCTGCACCCAAGTCCAGCAGATGTACTCCTCCAACAACCACTCCCTGAACTTCCACTCCCATCCCTCCTCCCTCACCCCACCCCACTGTCCCTAAGAAGCCTTTCCTTGCCCAACTTGACCTCTTCCCTCCTCTTCCCTCCCCCCGCCCTGCCCGTAAGAGCAGGGTCCCAACAACCTAGCCCCTCACCCAGACAGTCCACAGGGACAGTGGGGGCAGCTCCTAGTTGTGGAGGCAGGACAGTGAAGGATCCCACTCCACCAGCCAGGAAGGGGAAGGATCCCACTCCACCAGCCAGGAAGTGGATAGATCCCACTCCACCAGCAAGGAAGGGGATGGATCCCACTCCACCATCCAGGAAGGAGATGAATCCCTCTCCTCCTGCCTGAAATGGAAGACATCCTCACCTCCTGCCATGAAAGGGAAGAAGCCCTCACCTCCTGCCATGGAAGGTAAGAAGCTCTTACCTCCAGCTGAGACACAGCAGCCCTAGCCTCCAACAGAGGCTGCCCAGGAGGCCCCTTTCCCTGCTGAGACACAGCAGCCCTCACCTCCTGCAGAGGCTGGCAGGGTACCATTACCACCACCACCAGTGGGCACTGGGCCCTCATCCCCTGCTGGGACAGAGCAGCCCTTGCCTCCAGCAGAGGTTACCCAGGAGACACCTTCCCCAGCTGAGACACAACAGCCCTCACCTCCAGCAGAGGCTGGCAGGGTACCAACACCACCACCACCAGTGGTCATGGAGCCCTCACCTCCAGCTGACACAATGCAGCCCTCACTTCCAGCAGAGGGCATGTGGGCCACCCTCCAGGGACTGCTGTACAAGGTGCCCCCTCCAGAACCAGTGGGAAAGTTCCCCACTTGAGAGACCGTGACCTTGCACTCCCCAGCAAAGGATAATGGGCATGGAGCCCCCTCTAGAACCAGTGGGCAAGTACCCCACCTGAGAGACTGTGACTTTGCACTCCCCAACAAAGGATAATGGGCATGAAGCCCCCTCCAGAACCTGTGGGCAAGTTCCCGACTTCAGCTGAGGTACCCCTCAACCCTCTTCCCCCTGAGGTGCCTGCCCACTTCCAAAATAATGCCCCTGCACAGTTCTGTGCGGATGTTGTCAAGAATCAAGTTGGGTCCTGGACTGTGCTCTGTGACCATGTGGGCCCTTTGTACTTTGGGCTGGGCATTGGCTATTTTTGGACAATTGTACATATCTCTTTGTTATCCAATTGGTTCATTTGGTGGTTGTTCCCGTTCAATACATTCTCAGTACTGACGTACCGTTGTTGTTGCATTATTATGAAGTGTGTTGTGTGCCATTGTTTTTCCTCTGCAACTGGTTGTGTGTGTGTGTATAGTGTGTGTTTGTGCGTGTGTGTGTCACTCTCCATTTCCTCCCTCCCTCCCTTGTGTGCTAGGCGGCTGTACTCACCGTTGTCGTCTTCGTCGGGGTTGGTGTTCCAGGTGGAGCATGGCGTAGAAGCATCGGGAAGACTTGTAGTTCCGGTTCCAGGGCAAAGTTGTTCTTCTCTGTGTCTCTGATGGGGAGTCTTTCGTCTTCTGTTCAGTGTTTCTGCCATACTTTTGATGGTGTTGGTACCGCCCTGGAAATCATGGCGGATTGCAGTGTCATGATATGGTGGGCGGTACCTTGTCTTCCGCCTGGCTGTTGGTGGCTATCGCCCTGGTCATGGTGTTAACACCCTGGCAGTTGGTGTGGTACATTAGCTGTCTATGGGAGTTATCACCGCCATGGTCTTAATTTGACGGTAATTACCACAACCTGTTGGCGGTAATACTGCCACTTTAACAGTCACCGCCAATGCCATAATGAACACCATAGTATTAAATAAGGTACTATAAGCAAGTAACTAACTATATAAGTGGTCATTTCAATGTCTAAAGGGTTGTGTAAGACTCTCAGTATGGACCAACAAATGCATATATCACTGTAAAGATGTTCCAGTATATTAGAATATATTGAGTGAGTGTTGGACTTTTTTGCTTATGCAGGGTCATCTGCAACCTTTTTGCCTCCTGCCTCCTATTTTTTCTGACCTGTTGCTGTTGGCTTTTGAACTCTGAGCACTTTACCACTGCTAACCAGTGCTAAAGTGCATGTGCTCTCTGTGTGAATGGTTTATCTATGATTGGGATATTTGATTTACTAGTAAGTCCCTAGTAAAGTGCACTAGAGGTGCCCAGGGCCTGTAAATCAAATGCTACATAAGTAGCTCTGTAATCATGTCTCAGATCTGCCACTGCAGTGTCTGTGTGTGCAGTTTTTAACTGTAAATTCGACTTGGCAAGTGTACCCACTTGCCAGGCCTAAACTTTCCCTTTTCTTACATGCCAGATACCCCTAAAGTAGGCCCTGGGTAGCCCCAAGGGCAGGGTGCAGTGTATGGTTAAGGTAGGACATATAGGCCCTCATTACAACATTAGCGGTAAATCCCGCTAACCGCCGTGCAGAAGTCCACCAACACATCGCTGCGGCGGCGGAACTCCGCTACAGCTATTACAACCCACAGCTCGGAATCCGCCAAAATCCAGACACCCACACAAGTCCGCCACACCAAAGGTCAGTGATAAACTGGCGATAACAAAACCGACACCATCACGACAACAGGAATACACCCACACTATCACGACCCATGAATCCATGTGGCGGTCTTTCAACTGCAGTATTCCATTGGCGGTTCACACCGCCGCACTCAAAATACACACACATTTACAAAACACAACCACATTGGACAATTCGAAATACACACACCACTCCCACACACCCAAACCAATATAAAACACACACCCACATCACCCACAAACCCTTACTACCAAAATTGCGAAAAAAGGCCAGAGAGACACCACCAGAAACAACACCAGCATCCACAGACACACAACATCATCACTCACACAACATCCACACACACAAACACATCCCCTCACACATCACAACAGACACCACCCCACATATCACCCACACCACATCATGGCACCTCAACAACACCCCAGGGTCATGGTGGAGGAAATCGTCCGGGTAGAGCCACAGCTATTCGGATCACAGGTGCAGCTCACCTCCATTGCAAGGATGATGGAACTATGGCGCAGAATCGTCGACAGGATCAACGCAGTGGGACAGCATCCAAGAACACGGGATGACATCAAGAAGAGGTGGAACGACCTACGGGGGAAGGTGCGTTCCGTGGTTTCAAGACACCAGATTGCAGTACAGAGGACTGGCGGTGGACCCCCAACTCCTTCCCCACAACTAACAACCTTTGAGGAGCAAGTCTTGGCAATACTGCATCCTGAGGGCCTCGCAGGAGTAGCAGGAGGAATGGATTCTGGTAAGTCAACTCTTAACTATTATATCCCCCACCCTACCTGCATGCCATCACATACCCCCACACTCACCCTCACCCCCATCACTCCAACACCTCACATATGTCCCACTATCACAAACCACCCATCCCAACACCAAGCCCTGCATGCAACACCAAAGCATAGACACCCATCACCAAAGCATGTCCACTACAGATACCCGCACAGACCCCAAACCAAATATCACACAAGGACCTAGACAAGAATGCAAGCACTGGAGTACAGGGCCACTCACCCATTGCACACAATGGCACACACAGATGCAATAATCATGCCTTTACACCCCTGCAGGACCCCTACCCAACGTCACCGGACAGGAGGTTCCAGACATGTCCACTCCCCCCACAGAAGAGGCCCACAGTGATGACAGCAGCTCTGTCCAACTGGATCAAGATGACCAGCCCGGCCCATCTGGGACCCCGGGACAGTCGGTTCCCCTGACACTGGCACAAGCCACCACAGAACCTCCAACTCAGGAAACACCACCACAGCAGCCAACCAGCAGGCCCATCCCTCTGTCCCCAGGACACGTCAAGCAGCTGTGTGTCCACCACTATAGGGAACCTAGGCAAACCCACCACCCCAAGAAAATCAGGGACCTGGGGGCAGTGGTAGTGGGCACACGGTTCAGGGGACAGAGGTGCAGGAAAACAGGGGAACTGGGAGGACTGCTGTGCGACAGGGGGAGGACAGGCCCAGGGAACCCACTCTCCACGAGGCCCTCTCCAACATCATGGGAGCGTACCATCATTCCCAGTAGACAATGGCAACAGTACTGGCAAACTTTCAGGAGACCCAGCGACTGCAGGAGGAACACTATCTGGGGATCAGGGAGGAACTGAAGTCCATCAACAACACCCTGGTCACCCTGGTAGGGGTGCTGCAGGACCTTGTCAACACCAGGAGGGACACTGTGGCACAACAATGGGGCCCATGACACTAGCCTGTATGATGAACAGCCCACTGCCTCCACCGGCGCTAGTGGACAGGAGGCACCGCCACAGGACCACAACACCAGCACCCCACTCCCTGCAGATGGAGAGCCACCCTGCAAACGGTCCCTGAGATCCAGGAACAAGACAGAGAACATTGCCAAGACCCCCGCCAGGAAATGAGACCCCCCTGAATATCATCCTTCTGTCCCACTTTGTCACCCTGTCCATCCTTAAACTGCCCTAGCTCCACTTCCTAAGCCCCTTTGGACAATGCACCTGTGAAACAAATAGACTGGACTCTGCCATGGACATTCTTCCACCATCATCCCTGACCATTTTACAACCCCCTCCACTTATTTGCACAAAAATAAACACATATCAATCACAAAACAATCTGGAGTCAGTCTGTGCTTTCACAAATGTGTATTTACAGTAACTATGGAATATAATAATGTCAATTTTATTGTCAACATACCGATGTAACACAGCTCTAGTCCATGAGGAAATATAGCAGAGGTCACACAGTGGGAACCACATCTGTTAAATGGAAAGGCAAAGTGACAAGTCAGGGTTCATACACTGGGTGAAAGTGACAGACTTCTGATAGTTCAAACAATAGTATGAGATATGTGAGGCAGTGATATCTTCTTACCTGTGTCTCACTGGAAGTATTGCTGGATAACGTTGTTTCTGTTGTCGATATCCTCTTCTTCTGCCTCCTCTTCTTCACTGTCCACAGGCTCCACAGCTGCCATCCTCCTGCAGAAAAGGCACCTGTAGTCACAAAGCCAGGTTGTGCAGCATACAGCAGGCTACAATGATCTGGCACACCTTCGTTGGTGAGTAGTAGAGATAACCACCTGTCATATGGAGGCACCGGAACCTGGCCTTCAGGAGGCCGAAGGTTCTTTCTATAATCCTCCAAGTTCTCCCATGTGCCTCATTGTAGCATTCCTCTGCCCTTGTCCTTGGATTTCTCACTGGGGTCAGTAGCCATGACAGGTTGGGGTACCCAGAGTCACCTGCAAATGTCGAGGGACAACTTTTAGACACACACTAACCCGTAGGGACAACCCCAGACAACTATTCACAGGGTATAGGGTCCTTGTCCTCACCTATTAGCCACACACGGTGCCTCTGGAGTTGCCCCATCACATAAGGGATGCTGCTATTCCTCAGAATGTAAGCGTCATGCACTGAGCCAGGAAACTTGACATTCACATGGGAGATGTACTGGTTGGCCAAACACACCATCTGCACATTCATTGAATGTTAGCTCTTCCTGTTTCTGTACACCTGTTCACTCCTGCGGGGGGTACCAAGGCCACATGTGTCCCATCAATGGCACCTATGATGTTGGGGATATGTCCCAGGGCATAGAAGTCACCTTTCACTGTAGGCAAATCCTCCACCTGAGGGAAAACGATGTAGCTGCGCATGCGTTTCAGCAGGGCAGGCAACACTCTGGACAACACGTTAGAGAACATTGGCTGGGACATCCCTGATGCAATACTGACAGGACCTGCACTAGAGGGGGTATCCCTGTGGGATGGCGGATAGCTGACATCAGGTCTGGCTCCAACTGGGTACACAGTTCATGGATTGTTGCACGATCAAGTCTGTAGGTGACTATTACGTGTCTCTCTTCCATTGTCGACAGGTCCACCAGCGGTCTGTACACCGGAGGATGCCGCCATCTAATCACCTGCCCCAGCGGACATGTCCTATGGATGAGAACAGCGAGGAGAGAGTCAGCCAACACTGAGGTATCACAAAATGTCATTAGCACACATTTATTAATCTGCAATCTGCATGTTACTGTGTGTTTGCAAGGCCTACATAGGTGTGACGCAGTTGTTATTCTTGCTATGTGGCCCCCTGAAATGGCAGCTGCCTGACCTGTAAGGTGGAACAAGGGGATATGAGGTAACTGCGCTGGCGTTCTACACCGTCGCAGTAGGTGGTCGAAGACCGCAGCGCAATCCTGCATTGGTTAACATTGGACCCTATGGGTCCGAGGAGCCAATGACGATGTACGCCAGCGGTGACGGTACGCACCGCCGCGGACGTTACCGCCGTTTTCTCTTTGTTCACTCACTTGATACCTGACCTTCAACAGGAGAGGACCTACAATGCAAGTGCTGCTGTGACCTTAGTCTGGAAGCAAAGATGGCTCATGTGTCTGGGGAAAGGGCCCCTGCCTTCACTTCGGAGGAGTTGGAGAAGTTAGTGGATGGGGTCCTCCCCCAGTACACGCTACTCTACGGTCCTCCAGACAAACAGGTGAGTACATTGTGAGCATGCTGCATGGGCAATGTCTGTTTTGAGTGGTGTGGATGGAAGATACATGGGGAGGGCTGAGCCCTGCATGAGCGGACGGTGAGTGTCTGTGCATCAGGGCAAGGGTGGGAACTTGGGCCAATGACTATGACGATCTGGACGGTGAAAGATTTACCTTTTCCTCTGTACTATTACTCTAGGTCAGCGCCCACCAGAAGAAGGATATTTGTCGTGCCATCGCCAAGGAAGTCCGGACCCTGGGGGTCCACCACAGATGGAGCACCCACTGCCGGAAAAGATGGGAGGACATTCGCTGCTGGAGCAAGAAGACGGCAGAGGCTCAGCTGGGGATGGCCTCCCAATGTGGGAGGGGTGCCCGTTGCACCAGGACCACCCTGACGTTCCGGATCCTGGCGGTGGCGTATCCGGAGTTGGATGGGCGCTTGAGGGCATCACAGCAGCCACAAGGGGGTGAGTACAGTCACCTTCATCTGACTCTGCCGCATTACGAGGTGTATGGGTGGGGGAGGTGGGCAGTGGGTTCCCCTAGGCCAGGGCGAACTTGGTAGGCAAGGTCCCTTGTGAGGCAGGCTATGTGGCACCCCAACCCCACCAGTGGTAAGAGCCATCTACACCTAGTCAGGCTCCTGTGACTTCCATGTGTGCAGCAATCGGGCATATGCCTTGTACCCCATGGCCCTGTGAATAATCTAGGAACTGTTAGTGCATGGCGTAGTGCAGAGGTCTGCTGTGTCTGTAGTGTCTGCCAACGGTAGTGGTATTGCATGCACTGAACATGTCTTTCTTCTGTCTCCCCCCCCCTTTTTGTGTTCTCCCTGTTCTTGTGTGCAATAGCATCATCAGGCAGAGGAGCAATGGCACCGGAGCAGGAGGGAGCTGCATCCCACTTGGCCCTGGAGGGCGAAACAAAGGAGTCTGAAGCCACCAGTGGGACAGAGGGCGAGGGGAGCTCCACGGCGGGGACAGGAGGTGACAGCAACAACAGCGACTCCTCCTCTGATGGGAGCTCCCTTGAGGTGGCAGGCCCCTCTGTGCACCCCACATCCACAGGTACAGCTGCCACCCCCCCTACCAGCACTGCCCTCCCAGCAGCCCCTCAGCGTGTGTCCCGTGCCCGCTCACCCAGGAGGGTGGGCATCTCCTTCGCCCCAGGCACCTCAGGCCCTTCCCCAGTCAGCCCTATTGCCCTCAGTGAGGAGGCTATTGACCTCCTGAGATCTCTCACTGTTGCATAGTCTACCATTCTGAATGTCATCCAGGGTGTTGAGAGGCATTTGCAACAAACAAATGCATACCTGGAGGGCATTCATTCTGGCCAGGCAGACCAACAGAGAGCATATCACTCTCTGGCCTCAGCACTGATGGCAGCCATTGTCCCTGTGTCCAGCCTCCCCCCTCCAGCTTCTCCACCCAGACCCAATCCCCTGTACCTCAGCCTATCCCAAGCACACCAACAGACCAGCATGCACACACCTCAACACACAAAAGTGTCTCAGGCAAACATAAGCACCACACATCCCACAGGCACTCACACAAACATCATACCCATGCAGACATACAAACATCCACTGCCTCCACTGTGTCCCCCTCCTCCATGTCTCCCTCCTTCCTCCTAGTCTCGTCTCCACTCACACCTGCATGCACTAAATCCTCAGCCACTACCTCCATCACCAGCATGCCCATCACCACACACCGCTCACGTGCACTCACCACCCCCACTACCATTCACACATCCCCTGTGTCCTCTACCAGTGTGTCTGTGAGCCCTCCTCCCAAAGTACAGAAACGCAGGCACACACCCACCCAACAGCCATCCACCTAACAACAGCCTCCAGCCCATGCACCTTCACCCAAATTCAGCATATGTACACCTCCTACAACCACTACCTCTTCCTCCACTCTCAAACCCCCTCCATCTACCCGTCCCAGTGTGTCTAAAAAACATTTCCTGGCTAATATTGACCTCTTCCCTATACCTCGCCCCGTCCCCTAGGGCAAGGCTTGTCAGGTCCCAACCCAGCACCTCAGCCACCACATCACCAAGCACAGTGGTGCCAGCATCTGCGGGCTATTGAAGTGCGCCAAATAATCAGGGCTGCCAGTGTGCCTCGGAGCAAGGGCAAGGATATTCCGCCACCTGCAAAACTTAAAAAGCTGCCCACATCCCATAGGGAGAAGCAAATAACACCTGCCACGAAGGGCTCAAGAAAAACAAAAGGGGATAGTGGCAAGACAGCTGCGCCACCATCCAAGGTGGGGAAGGGCCAGAAACTGAAGGGCAGGTCAGGAGAGGGCATGGTGGCACCGACTGAGGGACCAGTGTCACACCTTCTGTCCACGTCGATGCCAACCTGTACGGCGGAGAAGACCGCCATTGAGCCCACCACCAGCACCGCAGTCACTGAGCCCGCCACCAGCACCGCAGTCACTGAGCCCGCCACCAGCACCGCAGTCACAAAGCCCAGCCGCCAGCACAGCTTCAACAGAGCCCGTCGCCAGCACCGCCGCAACACAGCCACCGCCAGCACCGCTCCCACAGGGCCCGCCGCCAGCACCGCTCCCACAGAGCCTGCCGCCAGCACCGCTGCCACAGAGCCCGCCGCAAGCACCGGTGCAACTGACACCGCCGCAAGCACCGCCAGCGGCCCCGCGACATCCTGAGCCAGTGGCACCACCACAGACATGGCTGCCATCCCCAGTGGTCAGTCGTCCGTGGCTGGTGGTGAGTTCCAGGAGCCTGGGCAGCTTCATTGATGCATCACTTTCAGTGGAGACATACATCCACTACCTCTGTCCTTGGCAGGATGAAGCACTCTGGGCACCAAGCCCCCTCCAGAACCATTGGAGAAAGACGTCAACTACCTCGGTCCTTGGCAGGATGAAGTGCTCTGGGCACCAAGCCCCCTCCAGAACCAGTGGAGATTCACATCCACTTGAGAGACTGTGGCTTTGCACTCCCCAGGATATAACAGTGGGCAAAACACCCACTGGAAAGACTTGAGAGACTGTGGCTTTACACTCCCCAGGATAGAGCAGTGGGCAAACCACCCACTGGAAAGACTTGAGAGACTGTGGCTTTGCACTCCCCAGGATACAGCAGTGGGAAAATCACCCACTGGAAAGACTTGAGAGACTGTGGCTTTGCACTCCCCAGGATAAAGCAGTGGGCATGGAGCCCCCTCGTGGAGCAGTGGCGTCGTGCATTCATCAGGCTGAGGTGCCCCCCTCCCCCTGAGGTGCCTGTTTATTTTCCATCTGATGCCCCTCCAGTGTTCTCTCCGTTTGGAGTCAGGTATTGAGTGTGGGCCTCGCCCATGTATTTTTGGTCCAGTGGTCCACGGACAATGATTGGTGCACTATCCGGACTTGTGTAGTTGGTGTACATAATTGTATATAGTGTATTTAGAGTTTTGACTACTAGATTTTTCTTGATTACAATCGTTCAAATCAATTCCTTTTTTCCTAGCGTTATATTATGGGGGGGTTGGGGGTTCGTATATGTAATGTTGCAGCATGTATTTGTGTGTATGGTGTTGTGGGTGAGGTGGGGGTGTTGCGTGTTGCGTGTGTGTGTCACTATCTTTTTCCTCCCCCTTCCCCTGTGTTGTAGGTGCAGTACTCACCATGCTCGTCACCGCCGTCTCTGGAGCTCCTGATAGAGGAGCAGGAAGACGATCGCTGGCAGGATCTGCAGTTCTGGCTCCATGGCGTCCTGGTTCCTCGTGGGGTGTGGAGAGGTGAGTGATTTCCCCTTCTGTGTACTGTTTCCGCCGTGTTTTTGATCGCGTTGGTTCTGCCGCGGAAAAGGTGGCAGATTGCCATCTTGTGATAGGGTGGGCGTACATTGTCTTCCGCCTGCCTGTTGGCGGTTACCGCTGCGCTGTTTGTTTGTACTGCCGTGGCGGTCGGAGTGTTAAAGTGGCTGTCCATGTTGGCGGTTTCCGCCGTGGTCGTAATCCCATTTTTTTTTTCGCCGGCCTGTTGGCGGTATTACCAGCGCTTTAACACCGACCGCCAGGATTGTAATGAGGGCCATAGTGATGTGTTTTAAATGTTCTGACAGTGAAATATTGCTAAATTCATTTTTCACTGTTCCAAGGACTGTCCCACTCATAGGTTGATGTGGGAGCTACCCTTTGGGAGTGGATAGCCATGTGGAGTTTGGGGTCTCCGAGCTCACAATTTCAAAATACTTCTTTTAGTAAAGTTGATTTTAAGGTTGTGTGTTTGAAAATGCCACTTTTAGAAAGTGAGCATTTTCTTGCTTGTACCATTTCTGTGACTCTGCCTGTTTATGGATTCCCTGTCTGGGTCATTTTGACAGTTCACACTAGACAGTGACACAAAGAGAGCTGGGGTGTAGTCTGCATTTCCTGATGAGCCATCTGTGCTAGGAGGGAGGGGAGGAGTGGTCACTTACACCTGAAAGGGCTGTGCCTGTCCTCACACAATGCAGTCTGTGACCCCCTGGTGAGTATCTGGGGCCTGGCCTGGGCAAGGCAGGATTTCACATTCAAAAGAGACATTTCTTTGAAGTAGGCCTACTTCAAAGGACAAATTGGGTATAAGAAGGGCACCCAAAACCACAGACTTGAGAAACACTTCTGGAAACAAGAGGAACCTCTGCCTGGAGAAGAGCTGAAGGGCTGAGGAAGAAGAGCTGCATTGCCTGTGACTGCGCTTTGTGGAGCTATCCTGCAGTTGCTGCTTCTGCCAGAGTAAGAGGGCAAAGACTGGACTTTGTGTGCCTTCCATCTTGAGAGCAAATCTCCAAGGGCTTGATTTAGAGATTGCCTCCTGTTGTTTGAAGTCTCAGGGACAGCAAAGACTTCTCTCTGCCAGCACCTGGAGTCTCTGGAGAAACTCCTACTCTGCCCTGTGGTGCCCATCCAGTTCCTGGGACCCTGAAAGAAGAAGCTGGCACCCTAAAGAAAAGGAAATCCACGCACAGAGTGCCATGCGGGGAAAAAATCGACGCAACTCCGATCTGCGGCTGAAGAAACAGCGCACCGCCGGCTCCGCAGCTGAAAATCGTTGCTCAATGGAAACGCGACCGAAGAATCGATGCATGGAGCAGGAGAAACGACGTGCAGCATCGCTGACGGAGACTGGGAGATCACAACCCGCGCTGCATGGTTTTCGGATCATCGTGCTGCTGGATTTCTGACTCAAGCACCGCTGGGCGTGTAAAAACAATGCAAGGCCTGTCCTGACCCAAGACTTCTGACTGGATCGACGCATCGCTCTCCTGCGAAGAGAAGAAACGACGCGCTTGACCCGGTGAAAGAAGAAACGACACAAGGTCCCGCTCGTGAGTGGAATCAACGCATCGCAAGCCCTTTTTGACACGCACTCGCCCGTGCAGGGTTATTTTTGACGCACCCAAGATAACTTTTCACGCTAACAGCGTTAGTGTGTGTTTAAAACTACTTAAAGACTCATTTTACATTTTTCTTAATAACTTGACTTGTGTATTGTGGATTTTTGTTTTTTTGGTCTTGTTTTGTTTAGATAAATATTTCCTATTTTTCTAAACTTGTGTTGTGTCATTTTGTAGTGTTTTCATTAAGTTACTGTGTGTGTTAGTACAAACACTTTACACCTAGCACTCTGAAGTTAAGCTTACTGCTCTGCCAAGCTACCAAGGGGGTAAGCAGGGGTTAGCTGATGGTAATGCGCTTTTACCCTGACTAGAGTGAGTGTCCTTGCTTGAACAGGGGGTAACCTGACTGTCAACCAAAGACCCTATTTCTAACAGTGAGTGTATCAGTGATTCCCTGAGTGTTTGACTGTATATATAATGAACAATATTGTTTCGTGACTGGCTGTCTATGGGTTTGTAAATAGTTACACAAGTGACTATTTGCATTGCTTATTTGCTCTATCACTTACAGTAGGTATATCTAACTGTCTGTGTGTTTTGGACCTGGCCCTTTTTGCAGGGTCATCCCCAAACTTTTTGCCTCCTTTCTCCTATTTTTTCGGAACAGTTTTTGTTGGCTTTAGGACTCTGGGCACTTTACCACTGCTAACCAGTGCTAAAGTGCATATGCTGTCTGTATAATTTGTATTGGTGATTGGTTTATCCATGATTGGCATATTTGATTTACCAGCAAGTTGCGGCCCGCAACATCCTGAGCCAGTGGCACCACCACAGACATGGCTGCCATCCCCAGTGGTCAGTCGACCGTGGCTGGTGGTGAGTTCCAGGAGCCTGGGCAGCTTCATTGATGCATCACTTTCAGTGGAGAGATACATCCACTACCTCTGTCCTTGGCAGGATGAAGCACTCTGGACACCAAGCCCCCTCCAGAACCAGTGGAGAAAGACATCAACTACCTCGGTCCTTGGCAGGATGAAGTGCTCTGGGCACCAAGCCCCCTCCGGAACCAGTGGAGATTCACATCCACTTGAGAGACTGTGGCTTTGCACTCCCCAGGATATAACAGTGGGCAAACCACCCACTGGAAAGACTTGAGAGACTGTGGCTTTACACTCCCCAGGATAGAGCAGTGGGCAAATCACCCACTGGAAAGACTTGAGAGACTGTGGCTTTGCACTCCCCAGGATAAAGCAGTGGGCATGGAGCCCCCTCGAGGAGCAGTGGCGTCGTGCATTCATCAGGCTGAGGTGCCACCCTCCCCCTGAGGTGCCTGTTTATTTTCCATCTGATGCCCCTCCAGTGTTCTCTCCGTTTGGAGTCAGGTATCGAGTGTGGGCCTCGCCCATGTATTTTTGGTCCAGTGGTCCACGGACAATGATTGGTGCACTATCCGGACTTGTGTAGTTGGTGTACATAATTGTATATAGTGTATTTAGAGTTTTGACTACTAGATTTTTCTTGATTACAATCGTTCAAATCAATTCCTTTTGTCCTAGCGTTATATTATAGGGGGGGTTGGGGGTTCGTATATGTAATGTTGCAGCATGTATTTGTGTGTATGGTGTTGTGGGTGAGGTGGGGGTGTTGCGTGTTGCGTGTGTGTGTCACTATCTTTTCCCTCCCCCTTCCCCTGTGTTGTAGGTGCAGTACTCACCATGCTCGTCACCGCCGTCTCTGGAGCTCCTGATAGAGGAGCAGGAAGACGATCGCAGGCAGGATCTGCAGTTCTGGCTCCATGGCGTCCTGGTTCCTCGTGGGGTGTGGAGAGGTGAGTGATTTCCCCTTCTGTGTACTGTTTCCGCCGTGTTTTTGATCGCGTTGGTTCTGCCGCGGAAAAGGTGGCAGATTGCCATCTTGTGATAGGGTGGGCGGTACATTGTCTTCCGCCTGCCTGTTGGCGGTTACCGCCGCGCTGTTTGTTTGTACTACCGTGGCGGTCGGAGTGTTAAAGTGGCTGTCTATGTTGGCGGTTTCCGCCGTGGTCGTAATCCCATTTTTTTTTCCACCGGCCTGTTGGCGGTATTACCACCGCTTTAACACCGACCGCCAGGGTTGTAATGAGGGCCATAGTGATGTGTTTTAAATGTTCTGACAGTGAAATATTGCTAAATTCATTTTTCACTGTTGCAAGGACTGTCCCTCTCATAGGTTGATGTGGGAGCTACCCTTTGGGAGTGGATAGACATGTGGAGTTTGGGGTCTCCGAGCTCACAATTTCAAAATACTTCTTTTAGTAAAGTTGATTTTAAGGTTGTGTGTTTGAAAATGCCACTTTTAGAAAGTGAGCATTTTCTTGCTTGTACCATTTCTGTGACACTGCCTTTTTGTGGATTCCCTGTCTGGGTCAGTTTGACAGTTCACACTAGACAGTGACACAAAGAGAGCTGGGGTGTAGTCTGCATTTCCTGATGAGCCATCTGTGCTAGGAGGGAGGGGAGGAGTGGTCACTTACACCTGAAAGGGCTGTGCCTGTCCTCACACAATGCAGTCTCTGACCCCCTGGTGAGTGTCTGGGGCCTGGCCTGGGCAAGGCAGGATTTCACATTCAAAAGAGACATTTCTTTGAAGTAGGCCTACTTCAAAGGACAAATTGGGTATAAGAAGGGCACCCAAAACCACAGACTTGAGAAACACTTCTGGAAGCAAGAGGAACCTCTGCCTGGAGAAGAGCTGAAGGGCTGAGGAAGAAGAGCTGCATTGCCTGTGACTGCGCTTTGTGGAGCTATCCTGCAGTTGCTGCTTCTGCCAGAGTAAGAGGGCAAAGACTGGACTTTGTGTGCCTTCCATCTTAAGAACAAATCTCCAAGGGCTTGATTTAGAGATTGCCTCCTGTTGTTTGAAGTCTCAGGGACAGCAAAGACTTCTCTCTGCCAGCACCTGGAGTCTCTGGAGAAACTCCTACTCTGCCCTGTGGTGCCCATCCAGTTCCTGGGACCCTGAAAGAAGAAGCTGGCAGCCTAAAGAAAAGGAAATCCACGCACAGAGTGCCATGCGGGGAAAAAATCGACGCAACTCCGATCTGTGGCTGAAGAAACAGCACGCCGCCGGCTCCGCAGCTGAAAATCGACGCTCGATGGAAACGCGACCGAAGAATCGATGCATGGAGCAGGAGAAATGACGTGCAGCATCGCTGACGGAGACTGGGAGATCACAACCCGCGCTGCATGGTTTTCGGATCATCGTGCTGCTGGATTTCTGACTCAAGCACCGCTGGGCGTGTAAAAACAATGCAAGGCCTGTCCTGACCCAAGACTTCTGACTGGATCGACGCATCGCTCTCCTGCGAAGAGAAGAAACAGCGCGCCTGACCCGGCGAAAGAAGAAACGACACAAGGTCCCGCTCGTGAGTGGAATCAACGCATCGCAAGCCCTTTTTGACGAGCACTCGCCCGTGCAGGGTTATTTTTGACGCACCCAAGATACCTTTTCACGCTAACAGCGTTAGTGTGTGTTTAAAACTACTTAAAGACTCATTTTGCATTTTTATTAATAACTTGACTTGTGTATTGTGGATTTTTGTCTTTTTGGTCTTGTTTTGTTTAGATAAATATTTCCTATTTTTCTAAACTTGTGTTGTGTCATTTTGTAGTGTTTTCATTAAGTTACTGTGTGTGTTAGTACAAACACTTTACACCTAGCACTATGAAGTTAAGCGTACTGCTCTGCCAAGCTACCAAGGGGGTAAGCAGGGGTTAGCTGATGGTAATGCTCTTTTACCCTGACTAGAGTGAGTGTCCTTGCTTGAACAGGGGGTAACCTGACTGTCAACCAAAGACCCTATTTCTTACAGTGAGTGTATCAGTGATTCCCTGAGTGTTTGACTGTATATATAATGAACAATATTGTTTTGTGACTGGCTGTCTATGGGTCTGTAAATAGTTACACAAGTGACTATTTGCATTGCTTATTTGCTCTATCACTTACAGTAGGTATATCTAACAGTCTGTGTGTTTTGGACCTGGCCCTTTTTGCAGGGTCATCCCCAAACTTTTTGACTCCTTTCTCCTATTTTTTTCTGAACAGTTTTTGTTGGCTTTAGGACTCTGGGCACTTTACCACTGCTAACCAGGGCTAAAGTGCATATGCTGTTTGTATAATTTGTATTGGTGATTGGTTTATCCATGATTGGCATATTTGATTTACTAGCAAGTTGCTGGTAAATGGCTAGAGAAATGTGGGCACTTTCTTCCTTAAACCATTCTGTGACTGCCTGTTGGTGGATTTCCTGTCTAAGTCGTCAGACTGACAGTTGGGGTGTTTGTGAATCTCCACTAGACGGAAACACAAAGGGAGCTGGGATGTAGCCTGCATATCCTGATGGGCATTCTGGGCTAGAGTGGAGGGAGGAGTGGTCACTTACACCTGAATGAGCTGTGCCTGCCCTCGCACAATACAATCTCTAACCCCCTGGCGTGAGTCTGGAGACAGGTCTGGGCAATCAAGATCTTGTGAACAACAGAGACTTTCCTTTGAAGTTTGCCTACTTCAAAGGCAGAAAGGGGTATAAGTAGTGGACCCAAAACCTTAGTTTTAGTGATAGATGCAGGAGAAAGGGAACAAAGACTGGACTTTGTGGTATATTCCTGCTTGAGAACAGAGAACAATCTTCAAGGGCTTGGACTGAGCTTTCTTCCTCTTTTGAAATCTTAGGGCCATCAAAGACTTCCTCTGCCAGCACTTGGACTTTCTTCTGAGACTCCTGCCCTGCCAAGTGGTGCCCTATTAAGACCCTGGCCCTTAAAAAGCTGAAGCTGGTAGACCACGGACTGAAATCCACACACAGGAAGCCGGGCGGGGAACATTTTAATGCACCACCTGCACAGCAGCCGTAAAAATGATGCGTCACCTGCTTCACAGCTGAAATCGTTGCACCACCTGCATTGTGGCTAGGAAATCGACGCATCACCTGCATCATGACTGGAGAAACGACGCAACACCCGCTTACAGCTGCTGATAATGGCACACACCCCATTCAGTGCAGTTTTCCAACACAGTGCGGCAGATTTCTCATGCATTATTGCTGGTTGTCAAAGTCATTGTGAGCCTGCTTGGATCCGCGATACCCTGTCCGGAAAACAATGCATCACTGTCTTGCGGGACAGAAACACGATGCATCATCTACCCGACCGGAGAACAAATGATGCATGGCCTCACTTGTGAGTATGGAACTGTCATATCGCTGAGTGTTACGATGCACGCTCGCCTGTGCAGCTTTATTTTTGACACAAACCAGGTGCTTTGTGTAAAAACAATGTTTTTCATTGTTTTCTATAGAGTAAGACTCTTTTTACTTTAAAAATTCATAACTTGACCTGTGAATGTTGGATTTTTGTCATTTTTGCCTTGTTTGATTTAGGTATATATTGCCTATTGTTATAAACTGGTGTGGTGTCCATTATGTAGTGTTTTCACTGTAGTTCCGTGTGTGTCGATACAAATAGTTAACACATTGCCTTTGAGATAAGCCTGACTGCTTGTGCCAAGCTAGCAAGGTGGTGAGCTGGGGTTGTCTTTGAAGTGCAACTCTCTTACCCTGACTAGAGTGAGGTTTCCTGCTTGGAGAGAGTGCAAACTGACTGCCAACCAGAGTCCCCATTTCTAACACTTTGCAACTACCTCTCTTACTGATAGGTATAACTGTATGGCTGAGCTTGTCAATGCATGCATGGTGTGTCAGTGCCTGAAATATTGTTTGGTTGGATGTGTTAGTGTCTTTATCAGTGTATGCCTGCTTCTGCAAGTAGATGCATTTGTGTTTGGCTGGCTGTGCCAGTGGCTGTATTAGTATATGCCTGGCTGTGTCAGTGCCTGCATCAATATGTGCCTGAGTGTGTTAGCAGCTGCATTCATATTTTGCTGGGTGTGTCTATGTCTGCATTGGTGAGTACATGGGTGTGTCAGTGACTGAATTATTGTTTGCTGGGTGTGTCATTGTCTGTTTTTATGTATAACTGGGTGTGTCAGTAGCTATATCAGTGTGTGCATAGATGTGCCAGTATCTGCTTTGGTGTGTGCCTGGGTGTCTCAGTAGCAGTATCAGTATTTGGGTTGGTATGACAGTGACTGTATCAGTGTGTACATGGGAGTGTCAACGTCTACATCAGTGAGTGCATGGTTGTGCTAGTGCCTGCATCGGGATGTCATTGAGTGTGTCAGTGGCTGCATGAGAGTATGTCTGTGTGACAGTGACAGTATCTCTAATTGGCTGAGTGCATGAGTGTCTACATCAGTGTGTGTGTGTGTGTGTCTGCATTAGTGTTTAGTTGGGTCTGTCAATGTCTGCATAGGTGTCTGCCTGGGTGTTTCAGTAGTTTTATTTAGTGTTTGGTAGATAATGTTATTAGCTGGGTGTGTCATTACTTGAATCAGTCTGTGCCTGACTGTCTCTGTAGCTGCATTGGGGTTTGACTGGGTGTGTCAGTGGCTGTATCAGTGTGTGCCTGGGTGTGTCAGTGGCTGCATTAGTGTGCCAGTGGGTGTATTAGTGTGTGTCTCAGTGTTTGCCAGGGTCTATAAAGTTTGGTCGGATGTGTCAGTGTGTGCAATAGAATTATTTCTGGAATCAGAAATTGCTCTATATCACAGAATTTCTGTATGTGGATGTTAAAAACATTTTTACTGCACATGTCACTTAGGGGGTCATTCTGACCCTGGCGGCCGGTGGCCGCCAGGGCCACCGACCACGGGAGCACCACCAACAGGCTGGCGGTGCTCCCACGAGCATTCTGACCGCGGCGGTCTCCCGCCGACTTCCCGCTGCTCGGGGGAATCCTCCATGGCGGCGGAGCGCGCTGCGCCGCCATGGGGATTCTGACACCCCCTACCGCCATCCTGTTCCTGGCGGGTCTCCCGCCAGGAACAGGATGGCGGTAGGGGGTGCCGCGGGGCCCCCGTAAGAGGGCCCCTGCAGTGCCCATGCCAATGGCATGGGCACTGCAGGGGCCCCCGTAAAAGGGCCCCACTGTGTATTTCAGTGTCTGCAATGCAGACACTGAAATACGCGACGGGTGCAAACTGCACCCGTCGCACCCCTGCAACTACGCCGGCTCAATTCTGAGCCGGCGTCCTCGTTGCAGGGGCATTTCCTCTGGGCCGGCGGGCGCTCTTTTGGAGAGCGCCCGCCGGCCCAGAGGAAATGTTTGAATGGCCGCCGCGGTCTTTTGACCGCGGTGCGGTCATTTGGCGGCGGTACCTTGGCGGACGCCCTCCGCCGTCCGCCAAGGTTAAAATCACCCCCTTAATCTCTACCTACAGTAGAATTGTCATTGTAAATGGTTTTGTAAAGATGAAACTTGGCGCGTTAGTTACAAGAATTGACACATTGCTGCGTTGCAGCAGTTATGCGTCAACATGACTTGTGCCTTGCTACATCATGATAAAATGCCATGGATGCACCATATTTACGGTATGGGGTGAGATCAGAGCTGCATCAAAAAAAGTTGACGCATCCATGAGCATGATGTCACAGCGGAAACTGACGCATCGGGAGCAAAAGGGATGTAAGGCAGGGTTGACGCACGTAAGGTGAGGCAAACAACATTAGCATCACTTTTCAGTGTCTGATGCCTCAAAAACCTAAAACAAATGATACTTCTAGAGAATACAAAAGGCACACTTCACATAAGGCATCCATGGAGCAAAGAGCAGAAGCCAGGACAACAAACCCAGCAACAGCCTGGATGTCCAGGCAGAATCCAAGAGGAAGTGCAATTTCGGTAAGGAAGAGAATGACATCTTGATCATTGAGGTGACAGAGAACCAACATCAGCTCTATTTCACCTCTAAATTGCCATTAGGGAAGAAAGAGACCATTTGGCAGTCCCTAGTGGAAAAGATCAACAGTGTGGACCAAGCGAAGAGGACATTCACCGACTGTAAAAGACTCTGGCAAGTGCCGGACAAAGAAATAAACTGGCCAACAACCTGAAGTCAGCCATGCAAACTGGAGGAGGAGGCCTGGTGCCCCAAGAGGCGTTGGAATCCTTGGAGGAGTGAGTGACAACTGTCATCCCAGACGAGTTGGTAGTAGGAGTTCTGGAATAGGACGGTGCTGGCCACAAGGAACAACCAGACCTGCAGGGTGATTCCAAACAAGGGGCAATGTGGCCAAAAAATGTAATGTTGTGCAGTGCAGCTCACTATATCCCAGCACTCCACTGCACTATGTGCAGGGCAAAGGGCAGGAATCTGACTCATGTCCCATTAAACATCACAGAAACGTAAGTCACACTGCCAGGTTACAAGTTGCACAGCTCAGTAGTGCTCTATCATGTTTCTCCATCACATGTGTCCATGTGGGAAGTGCAACACCAGTCCAAGACCACCTTTGTATACTGGTGCATGCAGTAGAATATACACCATGAGTCACAAGAGCCTCAAGTCCCACAATACAAAGTAAAAAAAAAAATACTGGAACAACACATCACGCTTTGCCACTAGAACCCTGCCCAACCTGACATGACAATGCAGGCCACCTTGCACATGAGGGCATGGGCCCAAGTAAGACCATGAGGCCACTGTGTCTTACCTGGGCCCATGCACACATATATGGACTGTAAAGCAATGGAATGGAATGGGCTGGTCATAGGAGAAACAACTTACCTGAGAGGGAGGATCAGGTGTGGGGCATGTGAAGTATGAACACATAGGAACATGCCAAGAGACACATGTTTATTAACAGGCATGAAACTGCATTGCACTCAGCTGTCCCAGCATGTGGGGCGAGAACACACAGGTGTCAGATGCCCTGGTATGGCCCTCCAGAACTCATGCCTATACAAAATGGGACTGGATGGGGGGTTAATGCAAGTGATACACACCAGATGACCATGTGTGTTGAAACCAAAGATGGTGTGTGGCCTTAGTGGGCCCCTGGCTGTGCAAAGCATTGTATGCACTGGTTGAGTATGTTGAACTGCCACTGTGTCTGAATGGGAAGACATTGCATAGCAAGGAGGTCAGAAAGGATATGTGTCCTGCAAGGTAGCCTGATCAATACACATGAGCTGCTGTGTCTGACAATGTCATGCTTCTGCTGCAGCTTGTAAGGGATGACAGAGAAGAGCCCATTGGGGCACAACATCCTACATGTAATATGGACCTAGTTAAAGAAGTAGCACGTGATAGGAGGAAGTCTAAAGGAAAATTGTCTCAACTTGCCACATATGTTTAAGTATAAGGATGTGAAACAGGGATCTGTCAAGATGCAGCAAGCCCTCGGGGCATATGTATACTTTCTTTGCACTGAATTAGCATATTTTTTTTTATGGGAGACCCGTCTAGCATCAAAATATTGAAGTTAATGTCATTTTTGGGACGCGTGAAACCACCTTCCGTCAATGAGATGCAAGGTAGGTGTTCTCGTCAAAAAATGACTCAAAGCCCCTAGCGTCTTATTTATCCTCCTGTGCAAATATGGTGCACAGGAGGGAGGCGGGCCTAAATAATGGCACTAAGCAGGCTTAGCGCCATTATTTAACGCTTGGGTCAGGGCAGGCGTTAGGGGACCAGTGGACCTATTTCCATTGTCAAACACCATGGAAAGAGCCCACAGGTGCCCACCCCAAGCCCCATGAACACCCCAACGCACACCAAAGGGACACCAGAGGATGGGGGAACCCCATTCCAGGTAAGTAGGGTAAGTATGGGTAAGTATTTAAAAAAAAAAGAAAATGTGCCATTGGGGTCCCGGAAATGCCCCCCCCCCCCTACATGGCACTGGGTGCAATGGCCATGCCCAAGGGACCCTTGTCCCCTGTGCTGGCCATTGTGGTGGTGGGAATGACTCCTTTCTTTTATAAGACAGGAGTCATGTGGTATGGATGGTTTTGCATCAGTAAATTACGATAGGCTGGTTAAAGGCATTTTTTTGCCTTTAACCAGCTTAGTGTCTTTTTTTGGTGCAAAACTCCCTTCCCCATACCGCCACCCCCAACTGGCTAACGTCATTTTCCCAGACGTTAGCCCACCCTTTGCGCCGGCTTGTGGGATTCCATAAACTTGGCACCCGACTGGTGCTTTAGAATGATGCAAGCCAGTGCGTTTGTGCAGCTTTGCATCAAAAAGTATAAATATGGGTCCTAGTTTACCACAACAAAGGTCAGGAGTCAGGGGTGGTTGGAGACTGAGGTGTATGGGCCCAGAATGTGGGAAAGGGGAGGTACAGCACTACTACCATGATGGCTACAGCTTAACCTATAGCCCTCAATAGTAGGCCGTCATGTCAGTCCATTGGATATGGGCATGCATATTGTTGGTGTTGTAGGCACATGTGAGTCAATGTATGATCTGGGTTCCATCACTGTGTGGCAGTAAGTTGAGTCCATGGGCCAAAATGAGGAGTGGCAGAGACGTCATGCACATGTACAAGTCCTGAGTGAAAGGCAGACTGCAGGATGATAACTAAATCATGGCTAAACCCACATCACCTGCACAGGTGCTGTGGGCTGAATACTGGTCACAGGGAATGCAGGCACCTTGGGGACTAGGTGCAATTTGCACAGTAGTGGTGTCAATACGTCAAAACACACTCAGTATAGGCATCATGAAAAATAATGCAAATCATCAAGGCAGATGTGGGCCTTACCTCTTATCAGATGTGCAGTAATGGTAGGCCCGGTGAGCTATGTAACTCTGCTGCAATATGTGTCATGACATGAAAAGTCAGTTTTGTCACAGAGTGGTTGGATGAACAATACAGAGATACTGCCATCTGAAAGGCAATTACAGTGCAACTTGAACTCACTACCTATGAGTAACAGATGTCCTACGCATCAATGCTGAACTGGAAGTTAAATAGTAGCAAGCCTGGTTGTCAACCAGATTACTCATGTCAACCTCTATCATGGATCACCATTAACATATCACTATCTAATTGCTACATATCCTGTCTAGCTGCCTGTCTTGGATGAGGATCTTGCTGAGGGTGGAATCCTCCCAACCTTCAACCAAATCCTGGCCTCCACTGACACACTATCTCTGGTTGCAGGAAGGACTGACAGCATTAAAGGGTCTTCAGAGGATCCACCTATTACCCAACAAACACCACCTGCCAGACCACCCCAGCCGTGGACTCCGAGGACCCCCAAGTTAAATTCCAATGTTGTGCGACAGGAGTCCAACAGGATCTGGTAGATGAGGTGCAGGCAGGGATGGAGACCATGGCGTATACCCTAGAGGGAGTCTGTAGGTGCATCAGTCCCAATAAGGACGCCTCTGCGGCTATAAGAGGCTCCTACACTCCGCTCCATGGCACTCCCTGGCTGACATCACTGGTGTCATGATGTAGAGGTATGAATAAGTGCCCTGCCAAAGTGGCACTAGCGAGGCTGTTAACCAGCAAGGGGTGATCTGTAATATCTTGCAATCCATGGAGCAGAAGCAGGACACCTATATAGCAACAATGCGTGCCTACCACTGCAAAGATGGTGCTGTGCTGGCAAACCAGCAGACCCTTCTCAATACACTGCTGCCTTGCTTGTTGGTGCAGATAAATACTGCTGCAGACAGGAGATCCACATCTTTAGTCCCTGATGTGTGTGTACCTCCATGTGTGTACCTCCATCGCTTCTGGCACCTACAACACTCCCCTTACGGGATGCACCACACTCATCTGAGGAAGAATATGAGGGCTGCACCTCTTTCCATCAAAAAATTGCCCAGTATCATTTCTCTTTGCCAAATGCCCAGTTTCTCTTTTGACCTGTGTTGATGACCAAGCCAGTGTACTTCTCAACTGGTATTATCCATTATTTTCTGTCCCACATGTTGATCTGTAGACTGTCAATGTGGCCTATCTTCCCTATTGGCTACTTGGTCCTCCTGGTCACTGAAACAGTCCTCTCCCCCACATGTCCCATGCAATGTATTCCCCATGGGAGCTGTCTGGACATCCTATGGCTCACAAATAATGTTGGGGTGATTGCTGCAAGAACTGCTACTTGCTACTTGCTCCTTGGTTCATGTGTCAATAAATCACTTACCAGAACCAACATGTTGTATGTCTGGTCATGATCAGACTAAGTAGACCATGGTGTATATGCTGCTCCCAAAGACACTGCCTATTAACAAAGGAAACAGTTTTTGTACACCCATAGACAAATCTTCACAGGCCAAGAGAAATAGTTTATGTAAACCACATGTGCATCTAAACTAGTAAGTAGTTACCCAAGGTCAGATGACTGAAGTGCCTCAATTAGCAATCAGTCAAGGGTAAAACTGAATGAAGTTTCTGCCCAAGTGGGGAACACTTCAATAAATACTAGCCAACAAACAACACTGATGTGACAATAAATTGTTACAATGGAGAGCATGTAAGTGGATGTCACCATTGTGTAACCCAACACATCCTTGATTAGTCACAATTGTCTAACTTATTCAGCCATACAAAATATAGCATTGCTTACACACACAGTGCAACAGTAGAGGAATACCTGTTTTGGGCCGTGTGTTCATTCACAGCAAGATTACCACTTACAGTGCACTATCACATTTTAAGATCCCTTAAGAGACTCCATTTCAAATTTGACACTATCTACTCCTTAGGTGCTTCAATTAGTTACACATGTATACAAACACTTCCAGAAAAAACCTACAGCATGTGCTAAATGCAACCAAACCATATATGGGATTTGTCATCCAGTTAATAAGTAAGTGGTTCTGAAAGTGCAAATGTTTTTTTATTTAAAGCATTATAAAATACTAAAAATCTAAGCTTAACTAACCTACACTAAGTAATCCTATGTAAACTATGCCTAAACTAAAATAGTCTTACTTACCTACTTCCTACACACTCACACCAACACACACACTCAGTCATTGCACACTGTTCACATTTACACTCCCTTTGGAGTGTGGTAGGATTTCAGTACACAGTTGCACCACACATACTCACAACATGTGCATACTGTTCCACATTGCTACCTTTGTTTGATATACATCTTACACACACACACATGCATTTGGCACATGTTGATATACACACATGTTTTGAACCACATGATGGTGTCCTGGGGTAGGAATAACACTGAGCTACAGACCTTTGTGATGGGCCAAATTCAATTAGGAGAAATGTCAGTGTTTTCACAAAGGAAGAGTTAATTCATTTAATTACACTCTTCTTTTAAAAAAACAAAACTTTGATTTATGATGATCCAACAGATTCAGACTTCACTGAAATAGTTCTGCACAATGGTGTTCCTTCACTGAGTCCCAGCAATTGTGCCTACATTTCCCCTCTCTGTCCTCATCTTCATCCTCATCCGCTGCTTCCTGCTCCAAATGGCACTAGTCCCATGGGACATTTGTCCACACACAGATGTTGTGCAATGTACAACAACCATGATGATTTTACAAACCGTAAGGGGGGGAGAATAGCAATCAGCCACCAAACATATCCAAACAGCAGAAACAAGACTTCAGTAGCTCAAAAGTTCACTCCATGATACCCATGGTCTTGCACAGTGTGCTATTGTAGGTGCAATCTGCCTGGGGATGTGCAAACAGGGTCACACCCCAGGACTGCAGACCATATCCTTGGTTAGCTGAAAAGACAAAGGGGGGAAAGTCACTCAATTCTCATAGTCATTGATCAACCCATGTTCAAATACATGCCCATTATTTGTACTGAATGACTCTTGCAGATTCCTACCACTATTGTACGCTATTCATAACATTAAGATTGGCACATTTAATTCCACATGTCTAGTCCTGTTTTCTGTGTCATATTGAAACATGTGCATGGCCCGCTACTTTTGACAGTGCCACAATGGGAGAAATACATTTGGGCTATACCTTAGTGTGATAGGTGTTTTGTAGGTCCATTGCAACTGTAAGTGAAAGTATATTGATCACAAATTGGGATTTGTTGGCATCCATAGATAGTCTGTACCAACATGAACCTGTTTCATTTGCACACATACATGTGTCTCTGTGGAAGCATTGATATTGTAGCTGCACTACCTACCAATGGCAGAACTTTCAAATTGTTCACTTCCTTTATGAAATGTAATCTGGTGAATACATTGGGTGTATTCCACATAGGTTACCTTGTCTGGGATACATGACATAACTCACATACAATGGGATTCACATTTGGACACACAGACAACAGCCATGAAAGCCCTTCATTGTGCACAGTGTTCCAATACAGAATGTTTCCAAGTGTTGCATTGCTCAGGTTCCTCCCACTATTAATAGACAGACACAGTAGTCTAGCATATCTCAGCATGTGTGATTTACAGGTTTGCAATGCAGATGTGCCCATATAAATGGTGCAAGTATGAGGCACACCCTTTCAACATATGCACTGTATCTGGTAGCAGACATGGCTCTGTCCATTGGGTCATTCATCATTTGCTGTTATTAGGTCTGTCATGTACTTCAGTTGTACTTCCTAACTAGTAGGTCATTCCCATATTGGCCATTCTGGATGCACTCATTGATGATCTAGTGCCCTGAAAATGTATGTGTCATGCACACTTCCAGGATATTTGGCCAGCACATTGCTGAACATTTCCAATGGTCCAGGATGGCCTGGGCATTGAAGGAGTGTGTGTGCCTCTGGTTCCTGTAGAGATAGGATGTAGCTGCAGGGTGAACCATTTGCACATGTGTACAGTCCATGGTATCCAGCACATCTGGAAAACAGACAATGGCATAGAATCTTTGCTTGATCTCCAACTTCAGTTGTGTGTTGTGGAAGAGGAGGTACTGTGGTGTTAGGCAGATGATGGTATCCAGCACAGAGGGTAGGTAAGTCAACAAAGATGGCTGGGAGATACCTGCCACACTGGCTGTTGTAATCTGGAAAGACCCAGGACAGCCATGTAGAGGATAGCCATAAGGTTGACCTGGGAATGGATGTTGGTGGACCACCCAGTTGGTGACTAGAGGCTTGGCACTATCTGGTGTAGTACTTGGACAATAGATTCCCTCCTGAGCTGGTAGTAGGTGATGACCTCATCCTCCCTGAGACCAAAGAGGGAAGTCTGCTACTGATCAATGTGCTCCCTTTTCCTGAACTGCCTTTGTGGTCATGGTGTGGGGGAATGGATGGGTGGGGTGGTGGTGTTTATGGTCTTCTCTTTGCGACTCCCAGCTGAAAAATCAGGAGCTCCATGGTGTAGATGAGCTTTCCAGACTGTTCTGTCTAGCTTCTCTTGGTATTCCAAAGCCAATGTGTCATTTCCAATGTGCTAGTTACCTAACCACAGAAATATTGACGCACTTGGGTCTCAGTGTGACAATTGATAATCTACATCTACTTGCATAACACAAGTTTACCCAAATTCACATACCTGTTAATGCGTTTCTTGGTCTTTAATTTATTTTTTTCAGTATCAGCAGCTCTTCTCACTGAAAATGGGAAACATCACTGCAGTGGATCTGCAGAGGATCCGCGTCCACATTTCTTTTTCCTTTAATAACTCTAAAACTACTGAGCAGATTTACACCAAATCAAAAAAGCACACTTTCTGGGCTGAAAACTACTTTTCTGCCAAATCTGGTGTAATTCCGTCCAGCGGTTCGGGCTGTAGTTGTGTCTAAATTCTCTATGGGAAATTGCGTGGGGAAAACACGTTTTGTGACCCCCTTTTTCTTGGACCACACTTTACAAATCACCTCCAAACTTTCAAAACCTCAGTTGGAACTGAGTGGTGAGTTAGTTTTGAAAATTTTGCAAAGATTCATCAAACGGTGCAAAAGGTATTGATAAAAAAAACGACACTTTTCCTTCGGAAACTAAGACCTAACTAAGGGCCATATGTACAAACACATTTTCCCATAGACACAGAATGGGTAAAACCCTTTGGTACATCTGGCCCTAAATGTTGTGAAGTGTATTATCGGTAAGGGCAGGTAGGTACCCATGCTTAGCAAAAGGCCACAAACCCCCACTAGATCCAGTTAAGGTCTCAGTAAGTTAATCCTTGCTCAACCCTTGGTAGCTTGGACGCAAGCAGTTAGGCTTAACTTAGGAGACAGATGGGTAAAACATTTAGGCCCTCATTACGACCCTGTCGGTTGGTGATAAAGTGGCTGCAATACCGCCAACAGGCCAGCGGCAATTACCACCAAATTATGACCATGGCAGAAAGATCTCCGAATGACAGCCAATGTACCACACCAACCGACAGGGCGGACACAACAGCCACCACGGCGGTAGCCGCTAACAGCCAGGTGGAAGTCAATGTTCCACCCACCATATTATGACCCTGCAAACCACCACCTTTTCCGGGGCGGTACCAACGACATCAAAAGCCTGGCAGAAACAGTGCTCAGAAGTGAAAGGACTCACCATTAGAGACACAGGGAACAACCACGCCACCATGGAACCAGAACTGCATGTATTTCCAATTATATTCTACGTTCTGCTCCACCACGAACATCAACACCGGCAAAGACGACGGCGGTGAGTACAGCCGCCTAACACACAAGGGAGGGGGGGAGGAAAAAGAAAGTGACACACACATGCACCACACACACCCCATACACAACCAGATGCACAAGAAAGCAAGTTAATCCCCCTAAATTGGCTGAATAATGCAAGGACAAAAAGAATTTACTAAAGTGAGTATAATAATATCAACTCAGTATAAAAATAACGTAGCCAATGTTAAAGATATCTACAAATGTACAGAAAAAGGGACACTGCCCAGTCCTCAGTTCGCGTGGGCCACATGGCCACAGGGCAAAGCCCAAGGCACCACCTGCATCAATACGGAGAGAACACTGCAGGGGAATCAGTTGGCAACTAGGCACCTCGGGGGGGACCACCTCAGCCAGATGCGGAAACAAGACCACTGGTTCTGGAAGGGGCAACATGCTCTGTGCTTGGTCCTAGGGAGTGCAAGGTCACAGCCTCTCAAGTGCGTGATTTGCTCACTGGTTCTGGAGGGGCCAACTTGTCCTGTGCTTGGTTCTGGGGAGTGCAAGGCCACAGTCTCTCAAGTGGGTGACTTGCCCACTGGTTCTGGAGGGGGCAACATGGCCTGTGCTTGGTCCTTGGGAGTGAAAGGCCACAGTCTCTTGAGTGGGAGTCTTGCTCACTGGTTCTGGGGGGGGGCAGCCCGCACAGCAGCCCATGGAGGCAGGATCACATTGCGTCCGCCGGCAGTGACGGCTGCACTGTGGTGGTGCTGGTGCTGGTCGTAGTGGTGGGAGGCTCCTGCACATCCCCTGCACCCTCGGATGGATGCACTGTGTTGGGGCTGGTGCTGGTGGTGGTTGTGGGAGGCTCCTGAACATCCCCTGCACCCTCAAATGGATGCACTGTAGTTGTGCTGGTGGTGGGAGGCTCCTGCACATCCCCTGCACCCTCGGATGGATGCACTGTGGAGGTGCTGGTGCTGGTGGTGGGAAGCACCTGCACATCCCCTGCACTCTCAGATGGATGCACTGTGGTTGGTGCTGGTGGTGGTGGTGGGAGGCTCCTGCATATCCCTTGCACCCTCAGATGGATGCCCGGTGGATGTGCTGGTGGTGATGGTGGGAGGCTCCTGCACATCCCCTGCACCCTCGGATGGATGCAAAACCATGCTTGGTGGTGGGGGCTCCGTGACAGCTGCTGGTGCATGCTCCCGGCCCTTCTTGCCTGCTGGTGCAGGCTCCTTGCCCTTCTTGCCTGCTAGTGCAGGCTCCTTGCCCTTCTTGCCTGCTGGTGCAGGCTCCATGCCCTTCAGCATATGTGGCCTGGAATCCTTTCCACCACGAGTGGGTGTGGATGGAACTGGGGCCATGAACTGAGGTGCTTGGCTGGGTTTGTGATAGCCTGGCCGTATGTGCAGGATGGGTGGGAGGGGTAGGGAAGAGGTCAATGGTGGATAGTAAAATGTTCTTAGGGACATTGAGGCGGGAAGAGGGACAAGGAATGGGAGTGGAGGATGAGGGAGCAGTTGTTGGAGGTGTCTATCTACTGGATTTGGGTGCAGATGCATTGGTTGTATGCTGTTGTGAGGTGGATGGCTGTTGGGTGTCTGAGTGCTTGCATTTGTGTACTTTAGGTGGGGGGACAGACACAGTGGGAGAGGAGATAGGGGACATGTGCATGGATGTTGTGGAGGTGTCTGCCAGTGAGGTGTGTGTTCTGCTTGGTGTGGTGATGATGCTGATAGTGGAGGATGATGTAGTGCATGCAGGTGTGAGTGTGGATGTGACTGGGAGGGAGGTGGTAGAGGGGGAGGAGGGCGAGACAGTGGAGGCAATGGATGTTGTAGTGTCTGCAACTGTATGTTGTTTGCGTGAGTGCTTGTGGGATGAAGTGTGGTGCTTTTGTTTGCCTGAGACACTCGTGGGTGTTGTCCTGTGTGGATGCTCGTCTGGCTGTGTGCTTTTGATGGGGTCGGGTAGAGGAGAATGGGACTGGGAAGAGGAAGTTGGAGGGGGGACTGTAGAAGCAGGGACAATGGCTGCCATAAGAGAGAGGGACAGAGCCTGGATCGATCTCTGTTGGGCCAAGGAACCAGTGTGAATGCCCTCCAGGAATGCATTAGATTGTTGCATCTGGGCTGCCAGCCCCTGGATGGCATTCACAATGGTTGACTGCCCCACAGAGATGGATCTCATGAGGTCAATAGCCTCCTCACTCAGGGCAGCAGGGCTAACTGGGCAGGGCCTGAGGTGCCTGGGGTGAAGGAGATGCCCACCCTCCTGGGTGAGCAGGCACGGGCAACTTGATGAGGGGCTGCTGGGAGGTCGGTGCTGGTACGAGGGGTGGTGGCTGTATCTGTAGCTGTGGTGGTCACATAAGTGTCCACCACCACCAGGGAGCTTCCATCGGAGGAGGTAGCTATGTCTGAATTGTCCCCTCCAGTCTCCCCCTTGGTGCTCCCCTCGCCCTCCGTCCCACTGGTGCCCTCAGCGTCGGTGGACTTTGCATCCTGGGTCCTGTGGGATGAAGCTCCCTCCATCGCCGGTGCCTCTGCTCCTCTGCCAGATTATGCTAATACACATAAGGACAGGATGACAAAACAAGAAAGGAGGGGAGAGAGACAAAGGATACTCTGGGTCAATGGCTGCACCAACACCACCATTGGCGTACACAGCACCCTCACACATAGGGAACAGGCCTACGCACTAGGCATTGCACCACCTCTGATATTGCTAGCCACCAAAGCATGAGGAGGGGCACACACCGCCAAATGCAGCACACCTGGGACCCATGCAGCCCTGACCAATAGTGGATGCTTACAAGCTAGGTAGGCAAGATTATCCCTTCAGAACCCTAGCCACCAGAGGACCTACGCTGCTATGTCAGGCCTGGCATATGGGCACCCACTGACACCCACCCACCACCCGGATACCACCCCACCAGCCATAAGTTGTAATGATAGCCACTGTACTTACCCCCTTGCGGCTGCTGTGATGCCCTCAAGCGCCCAGCTAGCACTGGATAGTCCCCCGCCCGTATGCGGGTCATCAGAGGGGGTCGGGGTTTGGTTAGTGGGCCCCTGGCTGTGCAAAACATTGTATGCACTGGTTGAGTATGTTGAACTGCCACTGTGTCTGAATGGGAAGACATTGCATAGCAAGGAGGTCAGAAAGGATATGTGTCCTGCAAGGTAGCCTGATCAATACACATGAGCTGCTGTGTCTGACAATGTCATGCTTCTGCTGCAGCTTGTAAGGGATGACAGAGAAGAGCCCATTGGGGCACAACATCCTACATGTAATATGGACCTAGTTAAAGAAGTAGCACGTGATAGGAGGAAGTCTAAAGGAAAATTGTCTCAACTTGCCACATATGTTTAAGTATAAGGATGTGAAACAGGGATCTGTCAAGATGCAGCAAGCCCTCGGGGCATATGTATACTTTCTTTGCACTGAATTAGCATATTTTTTTTTATGGGAGACCCGTCTAGCATCAAAATATTGAAGTTAATGTCATTTTTGGGACGCGTGAAACCACCTTCCGTCAATGAGATGCAAGGTAGGTGTTCTCGTCAAAAAATGACTCAAAGCCCCTAGCGTCTTATTTATCCTCCTGTGCAAATATGGTGCACAGGAGGGAGGCGGGCCTAAATAATGGCACTAAGCAGGCTTAGCGCCATTATTTAACGCTTGGGTCAGGGCAGGCGTTAGGGGACCAGTGGACCTATTTCCATTGTCAAACACCATGGAAAGAGCCCACAGGTGCCCACCCCAAGCCCCATGAACACCCCAACGCACACCAAAGGGACACCAGAGGATGGGGGAACCCCATTCCAGGTAAGTAGGGTAAGTATGGGTAAGTATTTAAAAAAAAAAGAAAATGTGCCATTGGGGTCCCGGAAATGCCCCCCCCCCCCCCTACATGGCACTGGGTGCAATGGCCATGCCCAAGGGACCCTTGTCCCCTGTGCTGGCCATTGTGGTGGTGGGAATGACTCCTTTCTTTTATAAGACAGGAGTCATGTGGTATGGATGGTTTTGCATCAGTAAATTACGATAGGCTGGTTAAAGGCATTTTTTTGCCTTTAACCAGCTTAGTGTCTTTTTTTGGTGCAAAACTCCCTTCCCCATACCGCCACCCCCAACTGGCTAACGTCATTTTCCCAGACGTTAGCCCACCCTTTGCGCCGGCTTGTGGGATTCCATAAACTTGGCACCCGACTGGTGCTTTAGAATGATGCAAGCCAGTGCGTTTGTGCAGCTTTGCATCAAAAAGTATAAATATGGGTCCTAGTTTACCACAACAAAGGTCAGGAGTCAGGGGTGGTTGGAGACTGAGGTGTATGGGCCCAGAATGTGGGAAAGGGGAGGTACAGCACTACTACCATGATGGCTACAGCTTAACCTATAGCCCTCAATAGTAGGCCGTCATGTCAGTCCATTGGATATGGGCATGCATATTGTTGGTGTTGTAGGCACATGTGAGTCAATGTATGATCTGGGTTCCATCACTGTGTGGCAGTAAGTTGAGTCCATGGGCCAAAATGAGGAGTGGCAGAGACGTCATGCACATGTACAAGTCCTGAGTGAAAGGCAGACTGCAGGATGATAACTAAATCATGGCTAAACCCACATCACCTGCACAGGTGCTGTGGGCTGAATACTGGTCACAGGGAATGCAGGCACCTTGGGGACTAGGTGCAATTTGCACAGTAGTGGTGTCAATACGTCAAAACACACTCAGTATAGGCATCATGAAAAATAATGCAAATCATCAAGGCAGATGTGGGCCTTACCTCTTATCAGATGTGCAGTAATGGTAGGCCCGGTGAGCTATGTAACTCTGCTGCAATATGTGTCATGACATGAAAAGTCAGTTTTGTCACAGAGTGGTTGGATGAACAATACAGAGATACTGCCATCTGAAAGGCAATTACAGTGCAACTTGGACTCACTACCTATGAGTAACAGATGTCCTACGCATCAATGCTGAACTGGAAGTTAAATAGTAGCAAGCCTGGTTGTCAACCAGATTACTCATGTCAACCTCTATCATGGATCACCATTAACATATCACTATCTAATTGCTACATATCCTGTCTAGCTGCCTGTCTTGGATGAGGATCTTGCTGAGGGTGGAATCCTCCCAACCTTCAACCAAATCCTGGCCTCCACTGACACACTATCTCTGGTTGCAGGAAGGACTGACAGCATTAAAGGGTCTTCAGAGGATCCACCTATTACCCAACAAACACCACCTGCCAGACCACCCCAGCCGTGGACTCCGAGGACCCCCAAGTTAAATTCCAATGTTGTGCGACAGGAGTCCAACAGGATCTGGTAGATGAGGTGCAGGCAGGGATGGAGACCATGGCGTATACCCTAGAGGGAGTCTGTAGGTGCATCAGTCCCAATAAGGACGCCTCTGCGGCTATAAGAGGCTCCTACACTCCGCTCCATGGCACTCCCTGGCTGACATCACTGGTGTCATGATGTAGAGGTATGAATAAGTGCCCTGCCAAAGTGGCACTAGCGAGGCTGTTAACCAGCAAGGGGTGATCTGTAATATCTTGCAATCCATGGAGCAGAAGCAGGACACCTATATAGCAACAATGCGTGCCTACCACTGCAAAGATGGTGCTGTGCTGGCAAACCAGCAGACCCTTCTCAATACACTGCTGCCTTGCTTGTTGGTGCAGATAAATACTGCTGCAGACAGGAGATCCACATCTTTAGTCCCTGATGTGTGTGTACCTCCATGTGTGTACCTCCATCGCTTCTGGCACCTACAACACTCCCCTTACGGGATGCACCACACTCATCTGAGGAAGAATATGAGGGCTGCACCTCTTTCCATCAAAAAATTGCCCAGTATCATTTCTCTTTGCCAAATGCCCAGTTTCTCTTTTGACCTGTGTTGATGACCAAGCCAGTGTACTTCTCAACTGGTATTATCCATTATTTTCTGTCCCACATGTTGATCTGTAGACTGTCAATGTGGCCTATCTTCCCTATTGGCTACTTGGTCCTCCTGGTCACTGAAACAGTCCTCTCCCCCACATGTCCCATGCAATGTATTCCCCATGGGAGCTGTCTGGACATCCTATGGCTCACAAATAATGTTGGGGTGATTGCTGCAAGAACTGCTACTTGCTACTTGCTCCTTGGTTCATGTGTCAATAAATCACTTACCAGAACCAACATGTTGTATGTCTGGTCATGATCAGACTAAGTAGACCATGGTGTATATGCTGCTCCCAAAGACACTGCCTATTAACAAAGGAAACAGTTTTTGTACACCCATAGACAAATCTTCACAGGCCAAGAGAAATAGTTTATGTAAACCACATGTGCATCTAAACTAGTAAGTAGTTACCCAAGGTCAGATGACTGAAGTGCCTCAATTAGCAATCAGTCAAGGGTAAAACTGAATGAAGTTTCTGCCCAAGTGGGGAACACTTCAATAAATACTAGCCAACAAACAACACTGATGTGACAATAAATTGTTACAATGGAGAGCATGTAAGTGGATGTCACCATTGTGTAACCCAACACATCCTTGATTAGTCACAATTGTCTAACTTATTCAGCCATACAAAATATAGCATTGCTTACACACACAGTGCAACAGTAGAGGAATACCTGTTTTGGGCCGTGTGTTCATTCACAGCAAGATTACCACTTACAGTGCACTATCACATTTTAAGATCCCTTAAGAGACTCCATTTCAAATTTGACACTATCTACTCCTTAGGTGCTTCAATTAGTTACACATGTATACAAACACTTCCAGAAAAAACCTACAGCATGTGCTAAATGCAACCAAACCATATATGGGATTTGTCATCCAGTTAATAAGTAAGTGGTTCTGAAAGTGCAAATGTTTTTTTATTTAAAGCATTATAAAATACTAAAAATCTAAGCTTAACTAACCTACACTAAGTAATCCTATGTAAACTATGCCTAAACTAAAATAGTCTTACTTACCTACTTCCTACACACTCACACCAACACACACACTCAGTCATTGCACACTGTTCACATTTACACTCCCTTTGGAGTGTGGTAGGATTTCAGTACACAGTTGCACCACACATACTCACAACATGTGCATACTGTTCCACATTGCTACCTTTGTTTGATATACATCTTACACACACACACATGCATTTGGCACATGTTGATATACACACATGTTTTGAACCACATGATGGTGTCCTGGGGTAGGAATAACACTGAGCTACAGACCTTTGTGATGGGCCAAATTCAATTAGGAGAAATGTCAGTGTTTTCACAAAGGAAGAGTTAATTCATTTAATTACACTCTTCTTTTAAAAAAACAAAACTTTGATTTATGATGATCCAACAGATTCAGACTTCACTGAAATAGTTCTGCACAATGGTGTTCCTTCACTGAGTCCCAGCAATTGTGCCTACATTTCCCCTCTCTGTCCTCATCTTCATCCTCATCCGCTGCTTCCTGCTCCAAATGGCACTAGTCCCATGGGACATTTGTCCACACACAGATGTTGTGCAATGTACAACAACCATGATGATTTTACAAACCGTAAGGGGGGGAGAATAGCAATCAGCCACCAAACATATCCAAACAGCAGAAACAAGACTTCAGTAGCTCAAAAGTTCACTCCATGATACCCATGGTCTTGCACAGTGTGCTATTGTAGGTGCAATCTGCCTGGGGATGTGCAAACAGGGTCACACCCCAGGACTGCAGACCATATCCTTGGTTAGCTGAAAAGACAAAGGGGGGAAAGTCACTCAATTCTCATAGTCATTGATCAACCCATGTTCAAATACATGCCCATTATTTGTACTGAATGACTCTTGCAGATTCCTACCACTATTGTACGCTATTCATAACATTAAGATTGGCACATTTAATTCCACATGTCTAGTCCTGTTTTCTGTGTCATATTGAAACATGTGCATGGCCCGCTACTTTTGACAGTGCCACAATGGGAGAAATACATTTGGGCTATACCTTAGTGTGATAGGTGTTTTGTAGGTCCATTGCAACTGTAAGTGAAAGTATATTGATCACAAATTGGGATTTGTTGGCATCCATAGATAGTCTGTACCAACATGAACCTGTTTCATTTGCACACATACATGTGTCTCTGTGGAAGCATTGATATTGTAGCTGCACTACCTACCAATGGCAGAACTTTCAAATTGTTCACTTCCTTTATGAAATGTAATCTGGTGAATACATTGGGTGTATTCCACATAGGTTACCTTGTCTGGGATACATGACATAACTCACATACAATGGGATTCACATTTGGACACACAGACAACAGCCATGAAAGCCCTTCATTGTGCACAGTGTTCCAATACAGAATGTTTCCAAGTGTTGCATTGCTCAGGTTCCTCCCACTATTAATAGACAGACACAGTAGTCTAGCATATCTCAGCATGTGTGATTTACAGGTTTGCAATGCAGATGTGCCCATATAAATGGTGCAAGTATGAGGCACACCCTTTCAACATATGCACTGTATCTGGTAGCAGACATGGCTCTGTCCATTGGGTCATTCATCATTTGCTGTTATTAGGTCTGTCATGTACTTCAGTTGTACTTCCTAACTAGTAGGTCATTCCCATATTGGCCATTCTGGATGCACTCATTGATGATCTAGTGCCCTGAAAATGTATGTGTCATGCACACTTCCAGGATATTTGGCCAGCACATTGCTGAACATTTCCAATGGTCCAGGATGGCCTGGGCATTGAAGGAGTGTGTGTGCCTCTGGTTCCTGTAGAGATAGGATGTAGCTGCAGGGTGAACCATTTGCACATGTGTACAGTCCATGGTATCCAGCACATCTGGAAAACAGACAATGGCATAGAATCTTTGCTTGATCTCCAACTTCAGTTGTGTGTTGTGGAAGAGGAGGTACTGTGGTGTTAGGCAGATGATGGTATCCAGCACAGAGGGTAGGTAAGTCAACAAAGATGGCTGGGAGATACCTGCCACACTGGCTGTTGTAATCTGGAAAGACCCAGGACAGCCATGTAGAGGATAGCCATAAGGTTGACCTGGGAATGGATGTTGGTGGACCACCCAGTTGGTGACTAGAGGCTTGGCACTATCTGGTGTAGTACTTGGACAATAGATTCCCTCCTGAGCTGGTAGTAGGTGATGACCTCATCCTCCCTGAGACCAAAGAGGGAAGTCTGCTACTGATCAATGTGCTCCCTTTTCCTGAACTGCCTTTGTGGTCATGGTGTGGGGGAATGGATGGGTGGGGTGGTGGTGTTTATGGTCTTCTCTTTGCGACTCCCAGCTGAAAAATCAGGAGCTCCATGGTGTAGATGAGCTTTCCAGACTGTTCTGTCTAGCTTCTCTTGGTATTCCAAAGCCAATGTGTCATTTCCAATGTGCTAGTTACCTAACCACAGAAATATTGACGCACTTGGGTCTCAGTGTGACAATTGATAATCTACATCTACTTGCATAACACAAGTTTACCCAAATTCACATACCTGTTAATGCGTTTCTTGGTCTTTAATTTATTTTTTTCAGTATCAGCAGCTCTTCTCACTGAAAATGGGAAACATCACTGCAGTGGATCTGCAGAGGATCCGCGTCCACATTTCTTTTTCCTTTAATAACTCTAAAACTACTGAGCAGATTTACACCAAATCAAAAAAGCACACTTTCTGGGCTGAAAACTACTTTTCTGCCAAATCTGGTGTAATTCCGTCCAGCGGTTCGGGCTGTAGTTGTGTCTAAATTCTCTATGGGAAATTGCGTGGGGAAAACACGTTTTGTGACCCCCTTTTTCTTGGACCACACTTTACAAATCACCTCCAAACTTTCAAAACCTCAGTTGGAACTGAGTGGTGAGTTAGTTTTGAAAATTTTGCAAAGATTCATCAAACGGTGCAAAAGGTATTGATAAAAAAAACGACACTTTTCCTTCGGAAACTAAGACCTAACTAAGGGCCATATGTACAAACACATTTTCCCATAGACACAGAATGGGTAAAACCCTTTGGTACATCTGGCCCTAAATGTTGTGAAGTGTATTATCGGTAAGGGCAGGTAGGTACCCATGCTTAGCAAAAGGCCACAAACCCCCACTAGATCCAGTTAAGGTCTCAGTAAGTTAATCCTTGCTCAACCCTTGGTAGCTTGGACGCAAGCAGTTAGGCTTAACTTAGGAGACAGATGGGTAAAACATTTAGGCCCTCATTACGACCCTGTCGGTTGGTGATAAAGTGGCTGCAATACCGCCAACAGGCCAGCGGCAATTACCACCAAATTATGACCATGGCAGAAAGATCTCCGAATGACAGCCAATGTACCACACCAACCGACAGGGCGGACACAACAGCCACCACGGCGGTAGCCGCTAACAGCCAGGTGGAAGTCAATGTTCCACCCACCATATTATGACCCTGCAAACCACCACCTTTTCCGGGGCGGTACCAACGACATCAAAAGCCTGGCAGAAACAGTGCTCAGAAGTGAAAGGACTCACCATTAGAGACACAGGGAACAACCACGCCACCATGGAACCAGAACTGCATGTATTTCCAATTATATTCTACGTTCTGCTCCACCACGAACATCAACACCGGCAAAGACGACGGCGGTGAGTACAGCCGCCTAACACACAAGGGAGGGGGGGAGGAAAAAGAAAGTGACACACACATGCACCACACACACCCCATACACAACCAGATGCACAAGAAAGCAAGTTAATCCCCCTAAATTGGCTGAATAATGCAAGGACAAAAAGAATTTACTAAAGTGAGTATAATAATATCAACTCAGTATAAAAATAACGTAGCCAATGTTAAAGATATCTACAAATGTACAGAAAAAGGGACACTGCCCAGTCCTCAGTTCGCGTGGGCCACATGGCCACAGGGCAAAGCCCAAGGCACCACCTGCATCAATACGGAGAGAACACTGCAGGGGAATCAGTTGGCAACTAGGCACCTCGGGGGGGACCACCTCAGCCAGATGCGGAAACAAGACCACTGGTTCTGGAAGGGGCAACATGCTCTGTGCTTGGTCCTAGGGAGTGCAAGGTCACAGCCTCTCAAGTGCGTGATTTGCTCACTGGTTCTGGAGGGGCCAACTTGTCCTGTGCTTGGTTCTGGGGAGTGCAAGGCCACAGTCTCTCAAGTGGGTGACTTGCCCACTGGTTCTGGAGGGGGCAACATGGCCTGTGCTTGGTCCTTGGGAGTGAAAGGCCACAGTCTCTTGAGTGGGAGTCTTGCTCACTGGTTCTGGGGGGGGGCAGCCCGCACAGCAGCCCATGGAGGCAGGATCACATTGCGTCCGCCGGCAGTGACGGCTGCACTGTGGTGGTGCTGGTGCTGGTCGTAGTGGTGGGAGGCTCCTGCACATCCCCTGCACCCTCGGATGGATGCACTGTGTTGGGGCTGGTGCTGGTGGTGGTTGTGGGAGGCTCCTGAACATCCCCTGCACCCTCAAATGGATGCACTGTAGTTGTGCTGGTGGTGGGAGGCTCCTGCACATCCCCTGCACCCTCGGATGGATGCACTGTGGAGGTGCTGGTGCTGGTGGTGGGAAGCACCTGCACATCCCCTGCACTCTCAGATGGATGCACTGTGGTTGGTGCTGGTGGTGGTGGTGGGAGGCTCCTGCATATCCCTTGCACCCTCAGATGGATGCCCGGTGGATGTGCTGGTGGTGATGGTGGGAGGCTCCTGCACATCCCCTGCACCCTCGGATGGATGCAAAACCATGCTTGGTGGTGGGGGCTCCGTGACAGCTGCTGGTGCATGCTCCCGGCCCTTCTTGCCTGCTGGTGCAGGCTCCTTGCCCTTCTTGCCTGCTAGTGCAGGCTCCTTGCCCTTCTTGCCTGCTGGTGCAGGCTCCATGCCCTTCAGCATATGTGGCCTGGAATCCTTTCCACCACGAGTGGGTGTGGATGGAACTGGGGCCATGAACTGAGGTGCTTGGCTGGGTTTGTGATAGCCTGGCCGTATGTGCAGGATGGGTGGGAGGGGTAGGGAAGAGGTCAATGGTGGATAGTAAAATGTTCTTAGGGACATTGAGGCGGGAAGAGGGACAAGGAATGGGAGTGGAGGATGAGGGAGCAGTTGTTGGAGGTGTCTATCTACTGGATTTGGGTGCAGATGCATTGGTTGTATGCTGTTGTGAGGTGGATGGCTGTTGGGTGTCTGAGTGCTTGCATTTGTGTACTTTAGGTGGGGGGACAGACACAGTGGGAGAGGAGATAGGGGACATGTGCATGGATGTTGTGGAGGTGTCTGCCAGTGAGGTGTGTGTTCTGCTTGGTGTGGTGATGATGCTGATAGTGGAGGATGATGTAGTGCATGCAGGTGTGAGTGTGGATGTGACTGGGAGGGAGGTGGTAGAGGGGGAGGAGGGCGAGACAGTGGAGGCAATGGATGTTGTAGTGTCTGCAACTGTATGTTGTTTGCGTGAGTGCTTGTGGGATGAAGTGTGGTGCTTTTGTTTGCCTGAGACACTCGTGGGTGTTGTCCTGTGTGGATGCTCGTCTGGCTGTGTGCTTTTGATGGGGTCGGGTAGAGGAGAATGGGACTGGGAAGAGGAAGTTGGAGGGGGGACTGTAGAAGCAGGGACAATGGCTGCCATAAGAGAGAGGGACAGAGCCTGGATCGATCTCTGTTGGGCCAAGGAACCAGTGTGAATGCCCTCCAGGAATGCATTAGATTGTTGCATCTGGGCTGCCAGCCCCTGGATGGCATTCACAATGGTTGACTGCCCCACAGAGATGGATCTCATGAGGTCAATAGCCTCCTCACTCAGGGCAGCAGGGCTAACTGGGCAGGGCCTGAGGTGCCTGGGGTGAAGGAGATGCCCACCCTCCTGGGTGAGCAGGCACGGGCAACTTGATGAGGGGCTGCTGGGAGGTCGGTGCTGGTACGAGGGGTGGTGGCTGTATCTGTAGCTGTGGTGGTCACATAAGTGTCCACCACCACCAGGGAGCTTCCATCGGAGGAGGTAGCTATGTCTGAATTGTCCCCTCCAGTCTCCCCCTTGGTGCTCCCCTCGCCCTCCGTCCCACTGGTGCCCTCAGCGTCGGTGGACTTTGCATCCTGGGTCCTGTGGGATGAAGCTCCCTCCATCGCCGGTGCCTCTGCTCCTCTGCCAGATTATGCTAATACACATAAGGACAGGATGACAAAACAAGAAAGGAGGGGAGAGAGACAAAGGATACTCTGGGTCAATGGCTGCACCAACACCACCATTGGCGTACACAGCACCCTCACACATAGGGAACAGGCCTACGCACTAGGCATTGCACCACCTCTGATATTGCTAGCCACCAAAGCATGAGGAGGGGCACACACCGCCAAATGCAGCACACCTGGGACCCATGCAGCCCTGACCAATAGTGGATGCTTACAAGCTAGGTAGGCAAGATTATCCCTTCAGAACCCTAGCCACCAGAGGACCTACGCTGCTATGTCAGGCCTGGCATATGGGCACCCACTGACACCCACCCACCACCCGGATACCACCCCACCAGCCATAAGTTGTAATGATAGCCACTGTACTTACCCCCTTGCGGCTGCTGTGATGCCCTCAAGCGCCCAGCTAGCACTGGATAGTCCCCCGCCCGTATGCGGGTCATCAGAGGGGGTCGGGGTTTGACGGGAACCCCTTTCCTCGTTGGGAGGCCATCCCCAGCTGGGCCTCCGCATCTTGCGTGCCCAGCGTCTCACGTCCTCCCACAGTTTCCGACAGGTGGTGCTCCGCCTGGCATAAACCCCAGGGTCCGCACCTTCTTGGTGATGGCACGCCTTATACCCTTCTTTGGATGGGCGCTGACCTGCAGAGGCAATACACACACGAAAACAGCATTAGACAAACAGTCCAGCCTGTTACACATATGGCCCACCATACCCATCCATCACCATTGGCACACACATAGCCCAGCACACAGCATTTGCACTGCAAAGAAGACATCCACCCCCCCTTACATCGAGGCCTTCACACACACAACACCATACATTCATGCCACATGCATCGTGCCCACTGTCTACTCACCTGTTAGTCTGGAGGCCCATACTGGGGTAGGACCCTATCCATCAGTCTCTCCAACTTCTCCGAAGTGAAGGCTGGGGCCCTTTCCCCGGTCACACGGGCCATAGTAGGTTCCAGACACAGGTCACAGCAGCACATGCAGAGTAGGTCCTCGCCTATGGAAGGTCAGGTAGCAAATGCGGAATATGATAGAAAATGGCAGTCACATCCGCGGCGGTGCATGCCATCACCACCGACGTAGATCACCATTGGCCACTGTATCCCATAGGGGCCAATAATAACCAATGAGGAGTTGCACGGCGGTTCCTGACCACCTCCCGCCATGGCGCACAATGTCAGCGGAATTAACTCACTTCCACCTGTCCCTCCACACATGACAGACAGATGCCATTTCAGAGAGTGGGTAGCCCTATGGATTCATGCTGCGTCACAGGAGAAATAGTCACATACTGGACAATTCACACTGACCCAGTACAAGTTAACTGATTGAAAACTATTATTGTGGCTCCAATGTTCAGTTTGTGACAGCATCCTCACTCTTGTGTCCCTTAGATACCAACTGCTGCGGATGAATAGGAGATGGAGACATAACCCTGGTGTACAGACCCCTGGTGTACTTGGCAACACTGGAGAACAGGCACATTATCCTCACTTGTAGACTTGACAGGGCCACAATCACAGAGCTGTGTGCCCAACTGGAGCCTGACCTGATATCGGTTATCCGTCACCCCCTCTTGTGCAAGTGCTATCTGTACTCCATTTCCTGGCAACTGGTTCTTTCCAACTGACAGTGAGCTTGTGAGTGAGTGTTGTCTGCCCTGATAAAACACATGTGCAGCTACATTGTTTTCCCCCAGGTTAAGGATTTGGCCACAGTGAAGGCCGAGTTTTATGCAATGGGACATATCCCCAACATAATTGGGGTGATTGGTGGTGCACATATTGCATTTGTTCCCCCCCCCCCCCAGGGCAGGTGTTCAGGAATCAGAAGAGTTTCCACTTCATGAAAGTTCAGATGGTGTGCTTGGCAGACCAGTACATCTCCCACGTCAATGCTAAGTATCCTCGGTCGGTGCATGATGCCTTTGTCCTAAGGAATAGCAGCATTGCAAATGTGATGGGCCAACTACAGAGGCACAGGGTGTGGCTAATAGGTGAGCTCTGGTTCCCACCCAGTAGATGTTGGTGTATGGGTATGGTGTGGGCCATATAGGATAGTTTGTGGCTAAATGTTGTCCCTCAATATTTGCAGGTGACTCTGGTTACTCAAACCTATCATTGCTGCTGACCCCTGTGAGGGATGCCAGGACAAGGGCAGAAGAATGTTATAATGAGGCACATGGGCGAACCAGAAGAATCATTGAAGGCCAGGTTCCGGTGCGTCCATCTAACAGGTGGATCCCTGTGCCACTCACCCAAGAACGTCTGCCAGATAGTAGTGGCATGCTGCATGTGGCACAATCTGGCCCTCAGACGCTATGACCCTTTTCTGCCGGAGTAGGAGACTGGAGATGCCCGTGTGGCAGCAGTAGATCCTGTGGACAGTGAGGATGAGGAGGCAGAGGATGAGAATGAGGGCAACAGAACATCAGTTATACAACAATACGTCCAATGACGCACAGGTAGGACAGTGTAACTTTACATTTCAATGACTTTGGTTGTAATCTGTGAGGCAATGGCATACTGATATTTCCCACTTCTATGCCCACTTACTGTTCCCTCTTGCAATTCATTTTGCAGATGTTAGTGACTTGACATATACTCCTGGTGTGATCACACCAGCCAGCTACAGGTCATTGATTCTATGCTCATTCTATGTACAGTTAATTTGCAATGTTTGTACTTGTTTCAAATAATACATATTTAAAATACATGACATAGTCCAAATGGATTTTTTTCAAAGGGTTTTTAGTGAAGTGCTACCATATAGGGGGCAGTGCAATGGGATGGGGTGATGATGGAGGAAGGTCCAGGGTATTGTTCCAGTCTGTTTGTAGCACAGGTGCATTGTCCAAGGGGACATAGGAAGGGGAGCAATGTCAGTTCAAGGTGCACAGTGTGACTGAGTGGAACACAAGAGTGACAATCTGGAGATTTTAATTTCCTGGCGGGGTCTTGGCAAGTGTCTCTGGCTTCTGTCCGGATCGCAGGGAATGCTTGTGGGGTGATTCACCTTCTGCAGGGGGAGAGGTGCTGGTGGCCTGTGAGTCCTGTGGTGGGGCCTCCTGGCCACTAGCAGCAGCGGAAGTGGAAGGCTTTTTAGATGTCTGGCTAGTGGCAGGGGCCCGCTGGTGTGAGACTGCCTCCCTCATAATGTTGACCATGTCAGCCAGAACCCCTGCCATGGAGATCAGGGTGTTGTTAATGGCCTGCAAGTCCTCCCTGATCCCCTGGTACTGTCCCTCCAGCAGCCACCTGTTCTCCTGCAGGTTGTCCAGGATCTGGCCCGTCGTGTCTTGGGAATGTTGATTGGCTCCCAGGATTTTGGAGAGTGCCTCGTGGAGAGTCGGTTTCCTGGGCCTGTCCTCCCCCTGGCACACAGCAGTCCCCCCCATTGGCCTGTGCCACTGTCCCCTGAACCGTGTGCCCACTGCCACTCACCCCAGGTCCTTGATTGCCTTGGGGGCGAGGTGTGGCCTGGGGTCCCTGTACAGGTGGCACACTGTTGATTGACGTGTCCTCGGGACAGAGGTGTGGGTACGCTGGGCGGGTACTGTGGTGTTGACTCTTGATGGGGAGGCTCTGTGGTGGTGTATGAGAGGGCTTGGTTAACTGGTTGTCAGTGGTCCCTGATGGGCCAGGTAGGTCATCCAGATCCCAAAGACCAGAGTTACTGTCATCACTGTGGGCCTCTTCTGTTGGGGGACTGGATAGTGCTGGCACCTCCTCTCTGGTGACATTGGCTGGGGTACCAGTGGGGATGTAAATGATGTGTGATGGTTAATGTGTCTGACATATTGTACATCTGTGGCTTCCCCTGTATGGTTGGATTTGCTGTGCCAGCTTTTACTTGTGTATGTTAGTGTATGGTGGGATTGTTGGTTCTCTATGGTGTGCATGCTTTAATGATGAGTATCTATGCAGGGCTGTGAGGGGTGTCCATACATTGGTACAGAATACAGGGCTTGGCATTGGGATGAGTGAGATGTGAGGGTGGAGTGTGTGGGATGTAGTGGAGTGATGGGAGTGAGGGTGAGGGGTGAGATTGTATGCAGGTATGGGGGTGATACTAGTAGAGAGTTGACTTACCAGAGTCCAGTCCTCCTCCAACTCCAGCCAGGCCCTCAGGATGCAGTATTGCCAAGATTTGCTCCTCCCCTGCTGTGAGTGGTGGGGGAGGAGGTGGGGGTCCACCGTCAGTCCTGTGGTTAGCGAGCTGGTGTCTTGCTGCTATGGAACGTACCTTCCCCCGTAGCTCGTTCCACCTCTTCCTGATGTCAGCCCTAGTTCTTGTGTGCTGTCCCATGGCATTGACCCTGTCCACGATTCACCACTATAGCTCCATCTTCCTAACTCTAGATATCTGCTTCACCTGTGCTCCAAATAGCTGTGGCTGTACCCATACAATTTCCTCCACCATTACCCTTAGCTCCTCCTCTGTGAAACGGGGGTGTCTTTGTGGTGCCATGGGTGTAATGTGAGGTGTGTTGGTGAGGGTGTGTTGGGTAATGTGTTGGGGTGTGTTATGTGGAGTGCATGTAGTGTGTGGCTCTACTTGTGTCCGTGGTCTTGGTGTCTTTCTGTTGGCAATGATTTGTATTCGTAAGGGGTTGTTGGTAATGTGGGTGTGTGCTTTATAGTGGTGTGGGTGTGGTGTGTGTATGGGTGTCAAGTGTGTTTTCTTTGAATTGTCCAATGTGGTGTATGTGGGTGTCCACTGTGAGTGTGGCGGTATGTACCGCCAATGGTTTACCACCATTGAATGTCTGCCGTGGTGATTCATGGGTCATAATGTGATGGGCGTAGTTCAGTTGGCGTAACGTGTGGGTTTTGATACCGTCAGTTTATCACTGACCTTTGGTCTGGCGGATTGGTGTGTGTGGCTGAATTCTGTCGGATTGGTGTGTATGACTCATAATATGGTGAACAGATATTCGCTGCCGTGGCAGTAAATTGGCAGCCGTGAGCGTGGCAGTAAGTAGGATTTACCGCAAATGTCATAATGAGGGCCTTAATATCAACAAAACAATAAATAAGTAAAACATAACACACAATAATCTAACACTGATTCATAAATATTTTTATCTTTTAAATTACACCAAAACACCAAAATCCAATGTAGGGACCCTGAGATATGATTTTTTTAAATTAAAGTTCACAACTAGTACTTAGAAGCAATTATCGCTCAGACCTCCCACAATGTAACATCAGAAGTGTTTCTTGATTCAGGAAAGTGGTCAACAGCACCAGCCAAGGGTTCAGAGGCTCTGGGTTGCCTCTTGGAGTCTGGGACTACAACTCCCACAATGCGTATGGAGCTTTTTACAACAGTTGCTCCAAACTTCTCCAAACTTCTGGATTTTCTTCCAGAGGTCTTTTTTGAATCCACAAACGTGATCCAAGGTTCTAAAAGCTCTGAGTTGTTCCTTGGAAGTTGGGACTAAAGTTCCCAGATTGCACCAGGTACATTGTACCTGTAAGTTACAGGGATCCCACTCCTAGAGTTGCAGAAGCAAGCCAAATTCCTTTTCTTGGTGAAGCCCAAAGTATGCAGCTGGTGCAGTCCTTGTGTGTGCAGTTCTTTGGGTGCAGGCCAGGGGTCTAACAGAACAATCCTTCTTCTCTGGTATCTTCTTCCAGCAGGGATTTGAATTGTGGGCAGCTCTGCCATATTTATCCTTGCTCCTGGGGTGGGAAACAGGGGGGTGCTCCTGTTGAATGGGTTTCATGCCACCACCGTCTGTGGTGACCACTTCTTGTGAAGTGTGGGAAAAATCAATCCCAGGGAGCAACATTTTCTAAAAATCCAAGATTGCAAAAATTCATCCGTAGAGGTTAGATGTGGCTAAAACCACCCTCTGGTTTGGCCAAGTTCCCCTTAGCACACCCCTTCCAGCCCCTCTCCTAATCTAATCAGTGGGGCTCCCAACTGTCTGGCGGAGCAAGCAATGGGGAAGATCCGGTTTCTGTTCCTCCTTTGAAGACCAGTTTGGCTGCTCTTCCCCTATCCTGCTCTGCCATCTGCTGCAGAAGTTCTCCCCCAACCAGATGCTTTCTTTGTCTCAGCCCAGACCACTTCACATCCCATTAAGGTAGCCTGGCTCAGGCTGCTACAGGATTGAATTAGGTAACTTTCAGAAAGAGTTCTAAAACTCTTTCCCTGTGCTAGTTATATCAACTTCAAAACTGGAATTGTTGGATTTATTATAGCATGTAATTTGGTACCAAACGTGCTATATTTCGCTTGTCTCTATTGAAAATAAGACTTTGTTAATTTAAAATAATGTCTCCTAATGTTAGCCTACGCAGCCCATTGACTACAATGGGGAAACATGAATTTGGCTATTTTCCCCTCACCAGGGCTTATAAAATAGCTTTGATAACATAACTGATTATATTTACACTGCACCCAAACCTGGCGGCACCTGGGGCAGACCCTAGGGGTGACCTAAATGCAAAAGTAAGGTACCCTGAAACTGTGAAAGTACTTTTAATTCCAAAGTCAAATTTGGGGTTAATTTTAACTTAAAAGTAGCCAGCAAGGCAGGCCTTCCTTTACAACAACACTGGTTACCACAGCAGAGCTCCTATGAGTGCACTAACTATACTGGTGTCCCTAGACCGACATGCCCTATCATGTACTAGGGACTTATAGGTAGGTTGTCAGAACTAATTATAATTAGGCCTAATATTCATATATCATTTTAGACAGAGCACTGGCCCTGTCAGCTAAAAATAGGGGGAAAATTGAGAGGGCTTCTGCAATCAGCCCAGTTCTCCCACAATAACTACCTACTGGCAGCCTCCAGTAGATGGTATATATAGGGCCAGACCCTGCAGCTAACCCCCTTAACCACCCAACCCTATGGTGGGCACGGACTTTGACCATGAGCAGCAGGAATTGGCCCCATGTCAGTATGGCCCCCTTTGGTATATTTTGGCCCCGGGTACCCCATACTTCAGGGCCCAGGCTTCTAATTTTTTTGTGGGAGAGCTTTTTTGGGGGGAGGAGGAGAACGCAGCCCCATCCCCGGCCAATTTTGCCCCCGGGGACCCAGATAAATGACCACAGACACACATAGACTTTAACCCTCAACCTTCAGTGTACAGGTCTAAGGGCCAGAAGTACGAAATTTCGGCATTGCGAGTCGCAATGTCGGATGCAGGATGGTGTCATGACACCATCTGCGAGTCGCAAGGGGGTCGCAAAGGCCCACCTCATTAATGTTAATGAGGTGGGTCGCAATTTGTGACCCCCTTGCGAGTCGCAGCACTCACAGGGATGGTGGCCTGCTGGAGACAGCAGACCCCCATGTCTGTGTCTGCTTTTAAATAAAGCATTTTTTTTTTTTTTTTTGCAATGCAGCGCGTTTTCCTTAAAGGAAAACGAGATGCATTACAAAATGAAAAATGAAACGTTTCAGTTTTATTTTTTCCGAGCAGGCAGTGGTCCACTGCCTGCTCTGAAAAAATGTTTTCAAGGGCATTCACAAAGGGCAAAGGGGAAGGGGTCCCATGAGGACTCCTTCCCTTTTACAAATGGGTTACCACCAGTGTGACACTGGTGGTAACTGCGATTGCTTTGCGACCGCGTTCGCGGTCACAAAGCAATCACAGATCGCGCTGCGACTCACAAATAGGAAGAGGAACACCCCTTCCTATTTGCGACTCACAGTCCCATTTTGCGAGTCGGTAACCGGGTTACTGACTCGCAAAATGGGAATGGGCATCGCGATGTGGCTTTTGCGCATCGCAAACAATGATTTTCGCTAATTGCGATGCACAAAAGCCTTTCTACATCTGGCCCTAAGAGCTTAACCATTAGGCCAAAAGTGACTCCTTAACAAATGGTGTTCAGACTTATCTATGACATTGAACCCAAAGATTTTGAGTGGAAAAAGACTTCAATGTTACATCATAAGGAATGTTTAACAGCCAAAACAATGGAAAATAAACAGACACACTGCCATAAGATACAATAAAATTGAACCTTTAGCCTACTGAGTGACAGTCGAAGAGCTTTACCATTAGGCCAATAGTGACCATTGTCTGCTGTCCATCAAATGTAACTATAACATTCTTAACACACATCTTGCTAGCCTGTCTCTTTGAAGTCATTGTATGAAGAGACAATTGCAATAACAATCGCTCTCTGTCTCTTCCAACCCATTATGGGATGGAAGAGAGAGAGAGAGAGAGGGAGTGAGTGACAGGACCGTGGAAAGAACCTCAAAGCCTACAGGGTCCTAGCCAGCTCCCTGCGTCCTCCGGGAGCCAGCATTGCTCCCACAAGCAAGGAGTTGCTTTAAAAAACAGCTCCCTGCTTCCGGGAGCAATGCTTTCAACTCTTTCTCTGCACGCATATTTGCATGCAGGGAAACATATGAAACAGTCACTTTCTGCAAGTGAGAGCTGTTTGACAGCTCCTACTTGCAGAAAGTGAAGTGTTTGCTCTGATTTGGCAGGAGCTGTCAAAGCTCTTGCCAAGTGAGAGCAAACAGTTATGTCTCAGGGGTAGGGTCCCTGGCAGATAGCAGGAGCCAGCCCTGCAGGGTGACAGTCCCCAGGGCCACCATTGGCTCCTCCAGGGAGGCTACACATGCCCCCATCCGATGTCTATTTACACTTGGGAGGTGGTGGTCCCCAGGACTCTGGGGTCCGCAACGGATTGCTTCATTTTTTTAATGTAGCACTGGAGCGGTGGTGGTCTCCAGGGTAGCGGGGGCATGTGGCCCCCCGCATACAATTAAGTCATTGCCCAAGGGAGGTGGTGGTCACCGGGACTGTGGTGGGGGACGCCTGGACCCCGCATACATAGTGTATTCTGCCGCAGAGATCTGGCGGTCCCTGGGCTATTAGTGCAGCCCTCCCACATGAAATTGTATCTCTGACCTGGGGAGATGGCGGTCCCTGGGGCTGTGGGGGGCTGCATGCCTCCCTACATTTTCCTTTGTAATGACCTTGGGGAGGTGGCCGTCCCCAGGGCTATTAGAAGTCCAAAGGGAGGGCCCTGTTCTAGTCTTACTCTTTGAAGTTATTGCTTTGAGAGACCATCGCAATCACAATCTTTCTCAGGGGTGGTGTAAGAGTGACACAACGATGGGAAATATCTTTATTTTTCCCTGTATTATTCTCTTACTGTTAGACCTGACAGCCTTAGGGTGGTCACCACCAACTTTTTGCCTGTCTCCCTCCACTTTTTGGACCCAATTTTTGCTGGTTTTAGGATTCTGCACACTTTACCACTGCTTACCAGTGCTAAAGTGCATATGCTCACTCCCTTAAAACATGGTGACATTGGCTCATACCCAGTTGGCTTATTTAATTTACTTATAGGTCCCTAGTAAAGTGCTCTACGTGTGCCCATGGCCTATAGATTAAATGCTATTGGTCGGCCTGCAGCACTCGTTGTGCCATCCACATAAGTAGCCCCTTAACCATGTCTCAGGCCTGTCATTGCAAGGCCTGTGTGTGCAGTTTTACTGCCAATTCGACTTGCCATTTAAAAGTACTTGCCAAGCCTTAAACTCCCCTTTTTCTACATATAAGTCACCCCTATGGTAGGCCCTAGTTAACCCATAGGGCAGGGTGCTATGTAGGGAAAAGGCAGGACAAGTACCTGTGTAGTTTATATGTCCTGGTAGTGTAAAACTCCTAAATTTGTTTTACACTGCTATGAGGCCTGCTCCCCTCAAAGGCTAACATTAGGGCTACCGTCATATACTGTTTGAGTGGTAGATTCTGATCTGAAAGGTGTAACAAGGTCATATGTAGTAAGGCCAGAATGGTAATACAAAATCCTGCTGAATGATGAAGTTGGATTTAATATTACTATTTTACAAATGCCACTTTTAGAAAGTGAGCATTCCTTTGCATTTAAATCTTTCTGTGCCTTACAATCCACGTCTGGCTGGGTTAGTTGACAGCTCCCTTGTGCATTTCACTCAGACAACCCCAAACAGAGGATGCTCAGTCACACCTGCACACATCTGCATACTGAATGGGTCTTCCTGGGCTGAGAGGGTGGAGGGCCTGACACTTACATGTCAAAGGACAGTGGCCTGCCCTCACACGATGGATTGCCAAATCCCCTAGTGGACCCTGGCAGACAAGATGGAACTGAAGGGGGACCTTGTGCACTTCTAAGCCACTTTTTGAAGTCTCCCCACTTCAAAGGCCATTTGGGTATTTAAACAGGGCCTCTGACCCTACCAACTCAGACACTTCTGGACAAGATACCACTGGGGCAGAAACTCTGAACCAGAACCTGCAATCTGAAAAGAGAAGCTGCCTGGCTGCCCAAAGGACTGACTGCTTTGCTGAAAATGACTCCTGCCTTGCTGTTGCCCTGCTGCCTTGCTGCCCTGTGGCCCTGCTGAGAAGTGCTCTCCAAGGGCTTGGATTGAGCTTACCTCCTGTTTTCTGAAATCTCAGAGCCAAAAAGACTTAATCTCTGCAAAGAACTCCTTGTGCGGCAAAATTCAGACGCACAGCCTGACAGAAATTACGCACAGCCTGCATCACAGTGGAAAAAATCACTGTACGCAAAACCAGAATGATGCAGCCCGGCTCCCCGAGTGGAGATCGACCCAGCGCCAGCGTGGTAATCAGTACTTCGATGCACAGACCATGGGATTGACGCATAGCTCAGCTGGAACAACGCAGTGCAATTTTGTGCGAGAAGAATCAACGCAGCGCCTACTGTGCGACAGAAATTTCCCTGCATCGCCCACCAGATCAACGCAGCTCCTGTGACTTCGTCCTGCACGCCCATGATTTCTCTGCATCATCCCTGGGGCGTCCAAATACCCCGCAATCCAAAGAGGATGCAAGTCTGTGGACGGGAAATCAACGCAAGGCCTCGGTTACGTGAAAAATATTGATGCATCGTCTGAGTGCACTCAGAGCAATCAACCCACACCTCCCCGTTTTCCACACATCTCCTCCTCTGTGGTCCCTTGCCGATAATTTAGACGCAAACCAGGTACTGTGTGCTTGCAAGAGACACTTACTGCTTTTAAGAACTTAAGACTCTTTATCATTCTTTACAGTTATATTTCAACGTGTACTTATCTAATCTTGATCGTTCTGACCTTATTTTATTCCGATAAATATTCTATATTTTTCTAAAACTGTGTGGTGTGTTTTTGTGGTGTTTATACTATTGCATGATTGATTGCACAAATACTTTACACATTGTCTTCTAGGTTAATCCTGACTGCTCAGTGCCAAGCCACCAGAGGGTGGGAACAGGATAATTTGGATTGTGTGTGACTTATCCTGACTAGAGAGAGGGTCCTTGCTTGGACCGGAGGTAACCTAACTGCCAACCAAAGACCCCTTTTCTAACACTTACTATGAACATCTGCAGCACACATAGAAAGAGATAACACCACTTATGCTGGTTTTTGGGTAGGGAGATGTCCCTTACTGCACAAAAACAATCATCCCCACAATGCAGGCACCCTTGCACCATGGTGCAAGACTACCTGCGTTGGCACTGGGCAGCGATTTGTGCCCCACTGCAGGGGGAGAGGACAGAAAGTTGTCATGTCTTGAAGATACAGTGCATTTCTGCCCTTTCCCGGTGGTGCATGGCAGCAGAGCAAGGTACTTTCTGCTGCACCCTGTCCAATGGGCATTTCGGGTGAGAGACTCTTGTATCCTCCATGCCCCCCTTGGTCTGCAAGATAATATTGGCCTGTGCAATACTGCACAATACGTGTGTCAGGACAAATGTTTCCTGGTACGAAGACCTGGAGGCACCAAGGGAAGAGGAGGCGGATGAGCCACCACATCGTCCTGACCTCCATAACACTGCTGCAAATGTACAGAGAAGTTCACACATCGTACAGAACTTGTTTAGTTAAGCACATGTGACTGAAGGCATGACTGCCAAACATGCCAATAAATGAGTCAATCTAACATATTTCTTGGTGTATTTCTCACAGTCCCACTTAAAAACAAAAACACCCACACACAGGAAACCATAAATAACCAACAACAGTTGTCAATCAAGTGTGAACACTGTCATCATTCTCAAAGTACCAGACACAATGCACTGATCTCTGCAAAGTGTGGTGTTTTATGTATGCATTGCCCGTCGAACAAACATGTTGAATTGAAAACACTCATATCCAACAATGAATTGTTGGTAAAAAAGGAAAACTGATCAATCTGAATCACTATGTGAAGCATTAGGGCAAAACTGTATGCCAAGGTAGGTAAATAGTAAATAGTAGTGAAAGATTGATGACACTGGTGACAACTCACAATATCCTCATCTTTTGCACTCACATGTATGACAAATCGTAAGTGCATCGCAGAGGACAGTACAGCTATATCTGTAGCACAGTGTCCGACAAATCTGTGATCATTTATCATGTATGGCAATCAATGGCATAGCATGTCCCATACTGTTGCCAATATGTCCATCAGGACACAGAATGACTTGCATATGTATGTGAGATCATTAGCTGTAATGCCCATTCCCCCCATCCACACCTACTCACTGTGCAGCTGAAAAGGTTTGTAGCTCTGGGTGGGTACTCCTCACAAACACACACATAGGTAAGCCCAGCAGAGTCATAATCATGTCCTAAACAATACCTGCTATATTGTGTAGGGGGCACAATTATTACTTCGGTAGTCAGGATATGGTTTGGGCCAATTAGCCTACTCACCACCAAGAGCAACAAAACCAATCCTAGTGTGCTTCAAATTGCAGAATACATGTACAGGGCATAACGTCCCGTGGGCCAATGACAATAAGGAGCATGAAGAACGGGAAGATGAGTATGGGGAAGATGGGGAACAAGCACAAGAAGTAACATCAATAGCAGCAACATTGCTGATGTACATTATGCTAGTCATGTGTGTGGTACATGCCCAAATGACTCACACAATGTCAGAAGAGTGTGACAACATGAAAAAGTGTTTCTATGTAAGATAACACATATCATCACAACCAGTATGTATCCAAATTTCCTACCCAGTCACAGCGTGAGAAAGTCACCCTGTTTGCATATACAACCAAATTTGACTGCCTGAAAATGTTAATGACTGCCCCTGGCTGTACCCTGGGTCTGCTAACCAGGCCTGCGCCACTGCTCTGAATAAAAGGCACATGCTGAAGTGACACAAGTAAAACTGCCAACAACAGACTCCTGTAAATCCTTAGTAGATGATATGGCAAGGGTGAATCAATCCACCTATAAGTCCCTAGTAAATAATAGGGCATGGGGGAATCAAACAACTTTTAATTCCCTAGTAGATAATAAGGCAAGGGGGAATCAAGCCACCTGTAAGTCCCTAGTAGATAATAGGGCAAGGGGGACTCAAACTACCCATAAGTCCCTAGTAGATAATACATCTGGAAAGTTTTGACTGTCTGCTGTATGTAAAATGTGGTGTCAGGTGTGGAGACAATCTCCGGAGGTAAACTGGAAGTGCATACCTTGATGGGTGACCCCTGGATGGGGTAAAGATGAGCAAATTGCACCATTCATATATCCCTTCACATGTGTGTACCAGCTATCACAACTCTTGCCTGCTCCAGAGACTGTAACCCCACCCCCATTGCCTGACAGCGTGCTGTCTGCACTTTGGGACACAACACATATTGGCAAGGATCTAGATGTGAGTGTGCGGTTCAATTTCCAGGGCAGGTCCATGGCATCCCTGGGGGCAAACTAAGCAATGTATTCAGGTGGCAATGCATAGTTGGCACATGGACAACACTTCAAAGGTATAGTGTAATTAAAACGTACGCCCTATGCATTGTCTGATCCTTGTAATGCATGTACTTTCACCCATGTACACTTACAAAACATACATTGGACACATGGAAAGGGAGGAGAGTGTTAAACATAGCAATTCCAGGCAACACAGCAATCCACATTAGTTTAAAAATGAATTCAACATAACACCATACACATATACACATGTTTTATTCATTGCGTCAAAAAAATAGATGCATTGTCCCAATGAATGTTTTTTTCAGCCATCGAGTATGCCAAAAATTGATGCATCAGGACTTCCTCATGGTGCTTTGTCATGCGACCTCAAAAATCCATGCATTGGTGTGAATCATCAAAAAATGACACATTGGCTAAAAGTGTGCCGCATCAGCTCAGGAAGTCATACAATGGATCAGCCATGTTGCAAACCAGGAACTGTAAAGTTACTTTCACTTTCTCTTACACCCACAGTCTTTCTATCTGTGCCTGTGAGAGGTTGTGTGGTGATCGAATTTATGTTGAGGAGTGCTATTTCAGGAGTCTTTTGTGCGGTCTGCTGTCTCTGTTGTTTCCCTGACATCTGTTTTGTTGTGTCTATTCATATATTGTGTTGTAATTTACTGTTTGTTGTCTGGTGTTTGTCCTTGGGTAGAGTGGTCTGTTGGGGTAGTTTGTGGTTTTCTTTATTTATTAGGTTAATTGTGGGTTTGGGACATGTCGGAGAAAGAAAGGGCCTGTGGCATGAGTGAGGAGGAGATGGGGGGGCTTCATCTGGTTGGTCACCCAGAATCTGCCAAATATAGTTGCCATGGGTGGCCAAGTGATCCTGGGGTACAGGACGGAGGCACGCAAGCTACAGAGGGTGAATGTCCGCTTCCACATGCACCAGATCTTCAAGGTGGAGCAGACGAGGCACAAACTCAAACACGATGGGTAGACATCATCTCCCGGGAATGTGACCTCCTGGACTACCTCGCAATAGAGGTCAGTGGAACTGTTGGTAAGTACACAATCTTTGTGTGTGATTCCTGCATTGCATTTACAAGTAGATGTCTGCTGCCCATAGGGCCTCTTTTACTAAGTAAGGACACAGGGCAAGGATGCAAGTCGAAAACAATGGAAATTATGATTTTACACAAAGTCCCTGGTTTGCATCAAAAATAAAGCCGCACGAGTGAGCTTGCGGCAGAAAAGTCAGCGATGCATTGATTCCTTACTTGCAAGTGAGTCCGTGCATCGTTTCTTTCTCCGGTCGGGTCGGTGGTGCATCGTTTACCTCTCCCACAAGAGAGTGATGCATCGATTTCCTGATGGGTACCTCGGATCCGTGCAGGCTTGTGTTGATTTTTGACGGCCAGCGATGATGCGTGAGAAATCTGACCGCACGGTGTTGAAAAAGCATGCTGGGTGGGGTTTGCGTCATTATCAGCAGCCGCAAGTGGGTGTCTTGTCATTTCTCCAGCCGCAATGTGTCGATCTCCCACCCACAATGCAGGTGGAGTGTTGATTTTAGCCGCAAAGCAGGTGGTGCATTGTTTTTCAGCCGCAAAGCAGGTGGTGCATCAAAAGTTTCCCTGCACGTGTTTTGTGCATGGATTTCTGTCCTCGTTCTATCAACTTCACCTTTCAAGGGCCCAGGGACTGGATAAAGCACCACTTGGCATGGCAGGACTCTCAACAGAGCGTCCAGGTGCTGGCAGGGGAAGTCTTTGATGGCCCTGAGACTTCAAAACAAGAGGCAAGCTTAGTCCGAGTCCTTGGAGATTCTTCATAAGCAGGAATGTACGACAAAGTCCAGTCAGTCAGTCAGTCAAAATAACTTTATTTGGCTTATCAATAAACCATAAAAGTATACTAAAGTGAATAATCAATTGAAAATCATATACAAAATTTCAATTTTGCAGTTGGTTCAATTAACCTCAGCCACCATGATCTAACCAATACTTACAATATATTTTCAGATACCAAGGACTATGTGAAGAGTCATCCAATTGATTCCCTATAAATACAACATTAATTGAACACTATGGGGGTCATTCTGACCCCCGCGGGCGGCAGGAGCCGCCCGCCTGGAGGGAGCCGCCATATGGCCGCTCCGCGGTCGAAAGACCGCGGAGTCCATTCTGGCTTTCCCGCTGGGCTGGCGGGCGACCGCCAGAAGGCCGCCCGCCAGCCCAGCGGGAAACCCCTCCCCACAAGGAAGCCGGCTCCGAATGGAGCCGGCGGAGTGGGTAGGTGCGACGGGTGCAGTGGCACCCGTCGCGTATTTCAGTGTCTGCAAAGCAGACACTGAAATACAAAGTGGGGCCCTCTTACGGGGGCCCCTGCAGTGCCCATGCCATTGGCATGGGCACTGCAGGGGCCCCCAGGGGCCCCATGACACCGCTCACCGCCATCCTGTTCCTGGCGGTCGGAGCCGCCAGGAACAGGATGGCGGTGAGGGGGTCGGAATCCCCCATGGCGGCGCAGCAAGCTGCGCCGCCATGGGGGATTCCCAGGGCAGCGGAAAACCGGCGGGAGACCGCCGGTTTTCCTGGTCTGACCACGGCCAAACCGCTGCGGTCAGAATGCCCTGCGGGGCACCGCCAGCCTGTTGCCGGTGCTCCCGCATCCCCGGCCCCGGCGGTCCTTGACCGCCGGGGTCGGAATGACCCCCTATGTCAATAAAATACATTCATATCATAAAATTATAAACATACTACATAAAATATTAAAATCCATCTAAAAATGCTTGAACATATTCAGTTCCAAATTTAGCACCTATTTCAAATTAACTAAAACCATACCAGATTAAGGCCCTCATTACAACCCTTGCGGTAAATCCCGCTTTCCGCCGTGCTGAAGCCACCAACATACCGTTGCGGCGGTGCAATTCCGCTACAGGTATTACGAGTCACACTTTGGAATCCGCCACAACACAGACACCCATACATGTCCACCACTCCAAAGGTCAGTGATAAACTGGCGATATAAAAACCCACACCATCACGCCAACAAGAATACTCCCACGCTATCATGACCCACGAATCGACGCGGCGGTCATTCAACCAAAGGAAATCCATTGGCGGTACATACCGCTGCGCTCAAATTACACACACATTTACAAATCACAACCACATTGGACAATTCAAAATACACACACCTGATACACATACACACACCACACCCACATACCCAATCCAATATAAAGCATTCACCCACATCACCCACAAACCCTTACAATCAAAAATTTGAAAGAAGGCAAGAGAGAGAGATTAGCTAACACAACACCAGCATCCACAGACACACAACAGCATCACTTATACAACATCCAAGCACCTCAAACAACACACACCAACACATCCCCTCACACATCACAACAGACAGCACCTCACACATCACCCACACCACATCATGGCACCTCAAAGACACCCCAGATTTTCAGAGGAGGAGCTCAGGGTCATGGTGGAGGAAATCATCTGTGTAGAGCCACAGCTATTCGGATCACAGATGCAGCAGATATCCATTGCTAGGAAGATGGAGCTATGGCGGAGAATCGTTGACAGGGTCAACGCAGTGGGACAGCATCCAAGAACATGGGATGACATCAGAAAGAGGTGGAATGACCTAAGGGGGAAGGTACGTTCCATGGTATCCAGACACCAGATTGCTATACAGAGGACATGCATCCTGAGGGCCTCGCAGGAGTAGCAGGAGGACTGGACTCTGGTAAGGCAAATCTTTACTACTATATCCCCGCCTACCTGTATGCCATTACATACTCCCCACTCACCCTCACACCCATCACCCCAACACCCCACAGATACCCACTACCACAACCCACACATCCCAAAACCAAGCCCTGCATGTAACACCAATGCATGGACACCCATCACCAAAGCATGTCCAGTAGAGAGACTCACTCATGCCCCAAAATCACCAATCACACAAGGGCCATGGCAATAATGCAAGAACAGGAGTAGAGGTTAACTCACCCATTGCACAAGATGGCACACACAGATACCAAGATTATTTATTCACACCCTAACAGGACACATACCCAACGTCACTGGACAGGAGGTGCCAGACATATCCAGTCCCCCCACAGAAGAGGACCACAGTGATGACAGCAGCTCTGCACGCCTGCATCAAGATGACCAGCCCGGCCCATCAGGGACCTCGGGACAGTCGGTTCCCCTGACACAGTCACAAACCACCACAGAGCCTCCCCCTCAGGAAACACCACCACAGCACCCACCCAGCGGGCCCATCCCTCTGTCCCCAGGACACGTCAATCAGCAGTGTGTCCACCACTACAGTGAACCCAGGCAAACCCACCAACCCAAGAAAATCAGGGACATGGGGTCAGTGGCAGTGGGCACACGGTTCAGGGGACAGCGGCACAGGATAACAGGGAACCTGGGAGGACTGCTGTGCGACAGGGGGAGGACAGGCCCAGGGAAGGAACACTCCACGGGGCACTCTGCAACAGCATGGGAGCTTACCACCATTCCCAGGAGACCATGGGCACGGTACTGGCCAAGTTTCAGGAGACCCAGTGGCTGCAGGAGGAACACTACCCGAGGATCAGGGAGGACTTGAAGTCCATTAACACCACCCTGGTCACAATTGCAGGGGTGCTGGCAGACCTTATCCACACCATGAGGGACACAGTGGCACACCAACGGGCCTCTGACACTAGCCTGGATGATGAACAGCCCTCCACCTCCGCCGGCGCTAGTGGACAGGAGGCACCGCCACAGAAACACCAGGCCACCAGCACCCCAGCCCCTGCAGAAGGAGAATAAGCCCGCAAATGGTTTCTGAGATCCAGGAACAAGACAGAGAACATTGCCAAGACACCCGCCAGGAAATAAGACCCCTGAATGTCACCCTTCTGTCCCATGTTGTCACCCTGTCCACCTTAAACTGCCATTGCCCACTTCCAATGCCCCATTGGACAATGTACCTGTGATACAAATAGACTGGACTCTCCCATGGACATTTCTCCACCATCACCCCAGCCCATCTCACAAGCGCCTCCACTTCTTTGCACAGAAATAAACACCCTTGAATCACAAAACAATCTGGAGTCAGTCTGTGCTTTCACAAATGTGTAATTGCAAAACCTCTGGAGTATAGCAATGTCAATGTACTTATTCACATACCAATGTAACACAGCTGTAGGCCAGCACTAAACATAGCAAAGGGCACAAATTGGGACCCAGATCTGTGAAATGGAAAGGCAAAGTAACAAGTCAGGGTCCATACACAGAGTGAAAATGACAGACTTATGCTAGCTCCAACAATAGTATGAGATGTGGGAAGCAGTTCCTTCTTCTTACCTGTGTCTTACTGGAAGTACTGCATGATGATGTTGTTTCGGTTGTCTACATTTCTTCTTCTGCCTCCTCTTCTTCACTGTCCACAGGCTCTACAGCTGCCACAAGACCACCATCAGGGCCATCCTCCTGCAGAAAAGGCACCTGGCGTCGCAAAGCCAGGTTGTGCAACATACAGCAGGCCACGATTATCTGGCACACCTTCTTCGGTGAGTAGTATAGAGATCCACCTGTAAGATGGATGCACTGGAATCTGGCCTTCAGGAGGCCAAAGGTGCGTTCTATAATCCTCCTAGTTCACCAATGTGCCTCATTGTAGCGTTCCTCTGCCCTTGTCCTGGTATTCCCCACTGGGGTCAGTAGCCATGAGAGGTTGGGGTAACCAGAGTCACCTGCAAATATCGAGGGACAACTGTTAAACATCCTCCAAACATTAGGGAATCTCCCATACCCAGACCCCAAATGAAACTGTGTGGGGACTTTAGGCTCACCTATTAGCCACACACGGTGCCTCTGGAGTTGCCCCATCACATAAGGGATGCTGCTATTCCTCAAAATGTAAGCGGCATGCACTGAGTCTGGATACTTGGCATTCACATGGGAGATGTACTGGTCTGCCAAACACACCATCTGCACATTCATTGAATGGTAGCTTTTCCGGTTTCTGTACACCTGTTCATTCCTGCTGGGGGGGGGACAAATGTCACATGTGTACCATCAATGGCACCAATGATGTTGGGGATATGCCCCAAGGCATAGAAGTCACCTTTCACTGTTGACAAATCCTCCACTTGAGGGAAAACGATGTAGCTGCGCATGTGTTTCAGCAAGGCAGACAACACTCTGGACAACACGTTAGAGAACATTGGCTGGGACATCCCTGATGCCATAGCCACTGTTGTTTGAAATGACCCACTGGCTAGGAAATGGAGTACAGACAGAATCTGCACTAGAGGGGGGATTCCTGTGGGTTGGCGGACAGCTGACATCAGGTCTGGCTCCAACTGGGCACACAGTTCCTGGATTGTTGCACGATCAAGTTTGTAAGTGATAATGATGTGTCTCTCTTCCATTGTTGATAGGTCTACCAGGGGTCTGTACACCGGAGGCTGCCGCCATCTCATCACCTGCCCCAACGGACATGCCCTATGGAGGAGAACAGGGAGCAGAGGGTCATCCAACCCTTAGGTATCACAGTGTGTTATTTGCTAAAACGTTAGAAATTCGCAAAGGGCCCGCCTTCACTTCAGAGGAGTTGGAGAAACTGGTGGATGGGGTCCTCCCCCAGTATACGCAACTGTACGGTCCTCCAGACAAACAGGTGAGTACACTGTGAGCATGGTGGAAGGCCCATGATTGTATGGAGTGTCGTGGATGAAAGAGGGTAGGAGGGGGACAGGCCAGCTTGTCAGGATCGTGTGTGTGTATGTATGTCTGGCCCAGGGTGGGAGGTGTTTGGCAATGCGTGAGATGAAATGTACGGGATAGTAACATCCATTCTAACTTCACTTTTCCTCTAGGTCAGCGCCCACCAGAAGAAGGGTATTTGGCGTGCCATCGCCAAGGACGTCCGGACCCTGGGGGTCTACCGTAGATGGAGCACCCACTGCCGGAAAAGATGGGAGAACCTGCGGCGCTGGAACAAGAAGATGGCAGGGGCCCAGTTGGGGATGGCCTCCCAACGTGGAAGGGGTGCCCGTCGCACCATGACCCCCCTGATGTACCGGATCCTGGCGGTGGCCTATCCGGAGTTGGATGGGCGCTTGAGGGCATCACAGTAGCCACAAGGGGGTGAGTGCCCTCTCATTCAGCTGACTACGCACTTTACGAGGTGTCTAGCTGGGGGAAGTGCGCTGTGGGTTCCCCTAGGCCAGGGCAAACTTGGTAGGGTAGGTCCCTTGTTAGGCAGGCTCTGTGGCACCCCAACCCCACTACTGGTAATAGCCATCTACACCTAGTCAGGCTCCTGTGGGTTCCAGGTGTGCAGCAGTTGGGCTTAGGCATCATAACCCATGGGCATGTGAATTTCCTAAGAACTGTTAGTGCATGGCTTAGTTCATAGGGCTGCTCCCTGTGTGTTGTGTCCGCCAACGGTAGTGGTGTTGCTTGCACTGAACATGTGTTTCTTCTGCCATTCCCCCCCTTTTTGTTTTGTCACCCTGTTCTTGCAAGCATTAGCATCACCTGGCGGAGGGGCAGTGGCACCGGAGCTGCATCCCACATGGCCCTGGAGGGTGAAGTAATGGAGTCTGAAGGCACCAGTGGGACGGAGGGCGAGGGGAGCTCCACGACCGGGACAAGAGCATACACCAGCGACAGCAACTCCTCCTCTGATGGGAGCTCCCTTGAGGTGGCGGGCACCTCTGTGCCCGCCGCATCAACAGGTACAGCCACCACCCCCCCTACCAGCACCGCCCTCCCAGCAGCCCCTCAGCGTGTGTCCCGTGCCAGCTCACCCAGGAGTGTGGGCATCTCCTTCGCCCCAGGCACCTCAGCCGCTGCCCCAGTCAGCCCTGCTGCCCTCAGTGAGGAGGCTATTGACCTCCTGAGATCCCTCACTGTTGGGCAATCTACCATTTTGGATGCCATCCAGGGTGTTGAGAGGCATTTGCAACAAACAAATGCATACGTGGAGGGCATTCATTCTGGGAAGGCGGCCCAACAGAGAGCATTTCAGGCTCTGGCCTCAGCACTGATGGCAGCCATTGTCCCTGTGTCCATCCTCCCCCCTCCAACTTCCTCCACCCAGACCCAATCCCCTGTACCTCAGCCTATCCCAAGCACACCATCAGACCAGCATGCACACTCATCAACACACAAGAGTAGACATGGCAAACATAAGCACCACACATCCCACTGGCACTCACACAAGCACCATACCCATGCAGACAGTGCAACATCCACTGCCTTCACTGTGTCCCCCTCCTCCACCCCTTCCTCCTCCCTCCCTGTCTCGTCTCCACTCACACCTGCATGCACTACATCCTCAGCCACTACCTCCATCACCAGCACGCCCATCACCACACACCGCTCATGTGCAATCACCACCCCCACTACCATGCACACATCCCCTGCGTCCTCTCCCAGTGTGTCTGTGAGCCCTCCTCCCAAAGTACACAAAGACAGGCACACACCCACCCAACAGCCATCCACCTCACAACAGCCTCTGGCTCATGCACCTTCACCTAAATTCAGCAAACGTACACCTCCTACAACCACTACCTCTTCCTCCACTCCCAAACCTCCTCCATCTTCCCGTCCAAGTGTGTCTAAAAAACTTTTCCTGGCTAACTTTGACCTCTTCCCTTCACCTCCCCCGGCCTTCCCCTAGGGCTAGGCTTTCCAGGTCCCAGCCCAGCACCTCAGCCACCAAATCCCCAGGCACAGTGGTGCAAGCAACTGCGGTCTCATCAAGTGCGCCACCCATCAGGGCTGCCAGTGTGCCACCGGGTGAGGCCAAGGACATTCCGCCACCTGCCAAGGTGAAGAAGGTGCCCACATCCTGGAGGGAGAAGCCGCACCTACCAGCCACCAAGGGCTCCTCCAAACCAAAAGGGGACAGTGGCAAGACACCTGCGGCAACATCAAAGGTGGGGAAGGGACACAAGCCGAAGAGTAGGTCAGGACAGGGCATGGTGGCTTCGACTGAGGGACTAGAGTCACCCCTTCTGTCAACCACTACAGCAGCCTGCACAGCGGTGGACACCGCCACCTGCACTGCCACCAGCACCGCCACCTCCACCACCACCAGCACCACCACCTGCACATCTGCTGCCTCAGCAACAGTCCCCAGCATCATCCCCAGTGGGCAGCTGTCCGAGGCTGCAGGAGACGTCCTGCTGTGTCCCTCAACAGGTGCTGACACATGCCTCACTGCCAGCACCTCCGCCACAGACACCGCCGCAAGCACCGCCACCAGCCACGCGACGTGCTCAGACAGTGCCACCACAGCTGACATGGTTATCATCCCCAGTAGGCAGCCGTCCGAGGCTGGAGGAGACTTCCTGTACCCTGCCCAGCTTCCATGAGGCATGACTCTCATCACTGTTTGCACCTGCAGGTGGCAGGTGAAGCCGCAGCAGGGTGGGGTATGTCTCTGCCTCCAGGGCGTTTCATGCTACCTATTCCTAGGCAATCTTGTGGCACACACACCCATGTGAGGTAATGGGACCAGCCACACTGCATGTGAAGCACTCTGGGCACAAAGCCCCCTCCAGAACGAGTGGAGATTCACATCCACTACCTCAGTGCTTGGCAGGAGGAAGCACTCTGGGCACAAAGCCCCCTCCAGAACCAGTGGAGAAAGACATCCACTACCTCAGTCCTTGGCAGGATGAAGCACTCTGGGCACAAAGACCCCTCCAGAACCAGTGGAGATTCACATCCATTACCTCAGACCTTGGCAGGATGAAGCACTCTGGGCTCAAAGCCCTCTCCAGAACCAGTGGAGATTCACATCTACTACCTCAGTCCTTGGCAGGATGAAGCACTCTGGGCACAAAGCCCCCCACTAGAACCAGTGGAGATTCACATCCACTACCCCAGTCCTTGGCAGGTTGAAGCACTCTAGGCACAAAGCCCCCTCCAGAACCAGTGGAGATTGACATCCACTACCTCAGTCCTTGGCAGGATGAAGCACTCTGGGCACAAAGTCCCCTCCAGAACCAGTGGAGACTGTTATCCACTTGAGAGACTGTGGCTTTGCACTCCCAGGATAAAGCAGTGGGCAAACCACCCACTGGAAAGACTTGAGAGACTGTGGCTTTGCACTCCCCAGGATAGAGCAGTGGGCAAACCACCCACTGGAAAGACTTGTGAGACTGTGGCTTTGCACTCCCCAGAATGGAGCAGTGTGCAAACCACCCACTGAAGAGACTTGAGAGACTGTGGCTTTGCACTCCCCAGGATAAAGCAGTGGGAAAACCACCCACTGGAAAGACTTGAGAGACTGTGGCTTTGCACTCCCCAGGATAGAGCAGTGGGCAAACCACCCACTGGAAAGACTTGTGAGACTGTCGCTTTGCACTCCCCAGGATGGAGCAGTGGGCAAACCACCCACTGAAGAGACTTGAGAGACTGTGGCTTTGCACTCCCCAGGATAAAGCAGTGGGCAAAACACCCAGTGGAAAGACTTGAGAGACTGTGGCTTTGCACTCCCCAGGATAGAACAGTGGGCAAACCACCCACTGGAAAGACTTGAGAGACTGTAGCTTGCACTCCCCAGGATACAGCAGTGGGCATGAAGCCCCCTCGTGCAGCAGTGGTGTCATGCGTTCATCCGAATGAGGTGCCCCCCGTTCCCCTCCCCCGAGGTACCTATTTAATTTCGATCTGATGCCCCTGCAGTGTTCTCTCCGTTTCGAGTCAGGTATCTTGTGTGGGCTTCGCCCACGCATTTTGGGACCACTGGTCCACGGACAATGATTGGAACACTTTCCGGACTTGTGTAGTTGGTGTACATATTTGTATATACTGATTTTTGAAATTGCACTATCTGATTTTTATTGATTACACTTGTTACAATCATTTCCTTTTGTCCTTGCGTTCTTCCAGAGGGTAAGGGGGTGTATATGTAATGTTGCTGCATGTATTTGTGTGTATGGTGCTGTGGGTGAAGGTGGGGGTATTGCGTGTTGCGTGTGTGTGTCACTCTCTTTTCCCTCCCCCTCCCCTGTGTTGTAGGTACAGTACTCACCGTGGTCGTCAACGGCGTCTGTACTGCTCCTGATAATGAAGGAGGAAGAGCAGCATGGGCAGGACGTGTAGTTCTGGCTCCATGGCATCCTGGTTCCAGGTTGGGTGTCGAAAGGTGAGTGGTTTCCCTTCTGTGTACTGTTTCCGCCGTGCTTTTGATAGCGTTGGTTCCGCTCGGAAAATGTTGCGGATAGGCGTGTTGTAATACAGTGGGTGGAACCTTGTGTTCCGCCTGTCTGTTGGTGGTTACCGCTGCGGTGTTTGTTTCTACAGCCGTGGCGATCGGGGTGTTAAAGTGGCTGTCTATGTTGGCGGTTTCTGCCATGGTCGTGATTCCATTTTTTTTTCTGCCGGCCTGTTGGCGGTATTACTGCTGCTTTAACACCGACCACCAGGGTTGTAATGAGGGCCTAAATCTCTCAACAGTATGGCATAACCGCATAAGGTGCTTACATATATAATTAACATGTTATTTACAGTCTAATAGATGGTCTAACGATAAACATTAGCATACATTATGATCATAATTGGGTCCAGTTCAATTAATATCATGCTAGATGTCTCCTATTGTTTTCCTACTGCGGATAGCCTGTTTCAGAAAACTACACACTTCGGGTCAAACATTTGTGTTGTCTAACAGCTGAAGAAAGTTTAAAGCCTCTTTACACTTTCGAATAGCTGATTTTCTTAATAAGACCTTAAGGCATATCTGGAAATATTTTACAATAGCCACAGAAAACATAAAATGAAGTAGGGATTGTTTTGCCCTTCCATTAAAGGGACAAAGTAGCAGCAAAGTATCCCACACATCATTTCCATAATTAAAACAGAGTAATCACTATACTGTGCCTGACCTAAACCTAAAAAGTAACGATCTCTCCCATCTTGATAGCTCTAATGAGAGGTACCGGGGAGTAACACCAACTGCCAAAGTAAAATAAAAATTACAAATACTCTATTTGCTATGGGTGTTTTAAATCCTCTGTCGGTGGTATACTCTTCAAATCTCTGCCTCAGCACCCTTTTATCTGAGTTAACAATCGCACCAGGGTTGTCAGCATACAACAAAATCGGCACAGGGGAATTAGCAATTAACGGTACATCCTGTACGGAGCTAGAAAGACTGGCATTTAACTCATTTATGTAGAGGACAAAAAGGAGTGGTGCTAAAACACACCCCTGCTGGACTTTCTAAAGAAAAGGTGTCTGACAATTCGCCCTGCTGACCATAATGCACCCTGGCACCTAAATTTTGATGGAGATCATGTAGAAAGTTTACTAGGGCAGCATCCACTCCTAAGCTAATTAACATCATCCAAAGCTTACTTCTATTTACCCTGTCAAACGCAGTGGACAAATCCATGAATGCCAGGGACATTGGGCCATGCTTGGGGACTGTATTTTTACTTACAATGAGATGTAAATTCAAGCATTGCTCTACAGTACCGAGACCTGGTCGAAAACCATATTCACAGGGAGACAGTATTTTATTTACAATGGTCCAAGGCTGCAAACAATTAAAAATAACTATCCCTATTATCTTAACAGACCTCTCAACTAAAGATATTGGCCTATAACACTTAGGTGACCCCTGTCTCCTTTAAAAAAAATTGGGACAATTGTATAGAGTGACCAAGACTCAGGTATCCTGTTGCATAATGAGTTATTAAATATGTTCGCAAGTAGGGGTCCCCATAGACCCGGATCACAACTAAGTAGGTCCCTGGGAATCCCATTCAGGCCTAGCGCCTTTCCACCAGCACTCGAAATAGTAGCCATCTCAACCTTCTGAATTGTTACTTGCAGCGACCCTGCGAAAGCAAGTGCCTGCCGCAAAACAGTCTCAAGCTCTGTATCTACTTTCTGCGAGTAAACACTTTTAAAGTGTGTTACCAAGAAATGACCTGAGATATTGCTAATAAGATGGTTTGTTTGTGGTGCATCCCTTTGATATAGCATATTAACTTTCTCCCAAAACACCTTGTTTTTGCTTTGAGCAGCAGCCCGTTCCAACATTACCCAGTCCTTGCTAAACAGAAAGTGCTTCCTTCCTTTTATAGTCGCTTTGTATGAGCACCTCACCTCCTGTATCGCTTTCTTATCCCTAGGAAACCTCTCTAACACTGATCTCAAACGGCAATTAGCAATAGAACACTTTCCATCAAACCAACAGGGATGGTTTATTTTAAGTTTTAAAGGTTGTAATAACATATTCTTGACAGCTTCACACAATTACCTATAGCGCTGGAACAACTCAACACCAGATCCTTCCTCTAGACATCCCAAAATAATCAGAAGATTATCTTTAATGATGCCTGTTAACGTTGCAAAAAGGTCTTTTATCCACACTATCCTTAAACCATCACTGGTATGTTTATTCATTCCATCAGACATTTTTGGGTTGGCATCCTTGTTCAAGGGAAAACAAGCATCCAGGTGGATAGCATTATGGTCACTCCATAAAGTTTTTATCACCACGCTATTTTTACACCATTGAAGACAGTTGTTTGTAGCAAATATATAATCGATAACTGAACCATGATCCCCTCCTCTTTAAATAGGCTTATCTGGGCTGGAGCCTTGGAAAAAATTTACTACATCTATCAAGTGACACTGGGCTACTAAATTCCACAGATACAATCCTCTCACATCATGTGGGACTTCTTCCGTATCCATGCTCCTGAGCCCAAAAGCTGTGTTATCAATGCCCGTTTTAGCATTAAAAATCCCCACAAATTAAGATGCTTGGTTGCTGAATGGTACTCCTCCCATGAAACTTTAGCCCTCCGATAAAACTGAATAGCTCCTCAAACAAGTCACTGTAAGTATTGGAAAAATTATATGTACTAAATATAAATTAAAAGACTGCTTATTGTCTCTAATAAATAGGGCCTGATAAGCAGAACTACCTGTATCTATAGCTGTAACAGTAACTCTAATATTAATCTTAACCCAAAGAGCGAGACCTCCACTAGCTCTCCCAGATTGAGCAGCACCAGCAGGGCAGGAATAAAAGGAAAAACCATTAAAAACTACAGAAGTAGTATCACAGGTTTCTTCAAAATACAATAAAATCGTAACCCTCAATGAAAGATAGCCACTCTGGATTAGAGATTTCTTTTCTTAAGCGGCCACATTCGAACTCAGCAAGGAAAGCTGTCTATCCCCACCATGGTTATTACAATGCATCTCACTTACTTGCCCCCTCCCCCTCAATAAAGTATTTAATGAAGGCAAGGGAGTAGTAGGAGTGACCCATTCTAAAACAGACTGGACATGACATGAAAACACACTATGATAAGAAGCGGGTCTATGGGGGTCACCCTCATCCAATTCTCTATCCCGGACACTTAAGGCTACCTTCTTCAGACCCCTATACTGTCAGTCCATCTTGTTAAGATCTACCAATGGATCAAAATGTTTTTTACATATAACGCAGGAAACACCTAGTGGGGACTGCACTATGTGGGCCGAAGAAGGGCTCATGGACTTTCAGGGGTTATTTGGCCTATAACAAAAGCCAAGAGGTAACACTCTAATTTTGACAATAATACAGACACCAGGGAAACATTTACCAGAGAGACCGATCCTGGCGACACGACGAGTCAACAAAATATTCCCAAAATCATGAACATCGAACTTGGAATGGTTCGCTAACCAGTGACACACCTCATTTTGAAGTTAGAGAGTAGATTCTAAAGATGAATTGGACACGGAAGGAACACCTGCCAAAACAACATATGGACAAGAAGCTGGAGGAAGATTAATCACTGGTATGTATGAGGGTGATGTAATGGCTGAGGTCTCTTCTGGCACCACACCGGGAACTTCTGAAGACACATTGGGAGCATGTAGATTAACTACAGGAGCTTAAATGGGTGCGGACCGCTGTCTTGCAGACATAGGCCGGGGCACAGTGGGCTGCTTCCTGCTATCACTTCCTGACTAGTACTTTCGAGAGGAAGAACATTCAATAAAGAAGGGTATCCCACAGGGATCTTAACAGGGTTACTTGTAGCGGCTAACCCCCTGGTTAGCAACCTTTGATGTTCCTGACATATTCCTAAAAGTTTCTCTACTGCTACTTCTAATTATCCCAATCTTTCTCTCAGGGGGGGTTAAACACTCATTCAGTGAAGTTCTAAGCTTTTGGACAACTATATCCCAATCCTGTATTTGTACCGTACCTGGGTTGTCTATTTCAACTTGATCTTCTACAGTGGGAAGTGAAAGGTCATCAGTAGTCCTGTCTTTCCTATTGCGCTTAGTGGTTGGTGAGGCTTTAGCTAAAGCTTGATATGAGCTTAGATGCCACACTACTGACCATAGGGGCATCTGAACTAATGAAAGGATATGTAGTCCCCCACAAGTTGTTTAGCATGTCCCACACAGCGGTGATCTGCCCGCGCTTTATAGCCCTCGTTAGTGGCACAAGTGTGAGCAGCTGGTCCCAAAATGTCCACCTCCAGGGGCCAAAAGGTGTCTGTGTTATGTAGTCCAGCACAAGTTGTTCAGTGTGTCCCGTCTTTATCCTCTCTCAGGCAGAAGTAGCAACTGCAGCCTGAAGTACTGGGTTTTTCAGAACCCAGTGGTGCCAGGGAACACACCCTAAGACTTCGAGTCCTTCCTGTTTCAGACTACAGAAACACAGAGTCTTCTTGGTGAAGTCAAAGATCTTGTTTATTGGCTGCAGCCAGTAACAGGTATCCTAGAAGTACAACACGGTGTATATTCTCAGGAGACTGCTCCTCTTGCAAAGCTAACCTTCTCTTTTATACAAAATATTATGCTTTGGGCAAACATTCCTTATTTTACAGTTGACCATTCACATATTTTCACTACAAAGAAATAGCAGGGTTATGATGACAAGCCCATATTTCAGTTTGTCCAGCCCTCAATCAATTACCCGGCAAGGCTCAGTACTTTCATCAGATATCGACGGACCCCCAATATAAACAGGCACCTCCTCCTTGTAAAGCAAGTCATAAAGAAAGAAACAGGGACAGGTGCGTGTAAGATTAGGCATGGTTTGTGTGTGATGAAAGGTTTTATGATGTGTTGTGCCTTGATACTAATCTCATTCGGCCACTGGGAAATAAACTGGCCAAACAGGTTTGGCTTCAGGCAGTGGAGTCAGCTTGCCCAGGTCACAGAGGAGTCAGCAAAGATGTACGTGTCCTTCAGACTCGTTTTCAGCATTAGACATTGGCCTATGTGAGGGCAATCACAAAATGGCTGTCGTTTAAATGGAACACGAGGGTTCAGGACGGAAACTCTGATATTCGGGTGATTTCGTTACCCGAATATGAATACAATGCTTGTGCATACTATTCTAATCATTCTCGGTCTGCTGATACCAAAATCGTTGTGATACGACGATGTTTATAACACGGGTCCAGAATTTTCAGTACCACAGACCCTCCTTTTGCCCTTACATAGGCAATAACCTATACTCACGCTAATCTGAGTCCAGGTCTATATTCATAAAGTCGTTGAGATGTTGCTGTAGCATCATCCTATTACTTAGCTCGTCTTTTGATACAGGTTTCCTTACACACGATATAGCACAGAGGCCACATATTGCAGGAGCACACTGTACACACAGACAGGACAGGAAAAGAATGGCTAAGATCATCCCAATGACTACCAGAGTCTTCCATCCCCAGGCGGATATCAGCTACCAGAACCACCCCATCAATGACCAATCTCCCTTATCCACGTGAATAGACTCAGAGATCTTATGCAGTTTGGAAATGGCCTGGTAGACTGTCGGAGCGTTATCTGGGATGAAAACACAGCAACTTGATTGGATCACTTTACATACCCCACCTCGGTCTGCAAGTATGACGTCTAATGCGACCCTGTTCTGAAGAGTCATAAGGCGATCCGACTGGAGCTCAGCATTACCAAGGGCACCGGCGGTTTCAACTACCGTGGATTCAACCACCCTTGTCAATTGCCTTATGTTCCTGCTGTTAACCATAGGACCCCAAAACGGCAGAAAACCCTTTACGAAATCTCCAAATTCTTGTCCTGTAGTGTCTTCTTTACTTATGACACCTCTAACTATCCTTGTCTTATGGTAATCTGCCGCGGCCGTGTAGGTGGGAGGTAACAGGAACGAAACAAAACATGTGCCTGAGAAGTCAGGGGGCAACCATGTATAGGCTCTATTATGGCAGATGAAATAGGTACCCTTAGCTGCTAAGAACGAAGGAGAAGTCTGAGACGCAAAAACATATGTTTCAGTGCAGATACTTTTCCCTAACTGAGCTCTGGGATTCTTGCCATTACCTTGCAGACATAGGTGACCCTGATGGGGTACAATCCAAATCGGGGAGGATCTCTTTGCTCGCTGGTTCCCACTCAGAGTAACTCCATATCATGTTATGTTCCATCCAATATATGCTAGTGTCTCATCTCTCGGGATAGTCTCATAGGAAATATCTTCCCTAATCATATCTACTATACCCTTAGCTAGAGCACTATTCTTAGGATTATCTTTCACAGAACGTAGGGGGTTGGCTTCATACGCGTATATGAACACCGTTCTATATGCCCATACAGAACCATTATGGCTGAAAGGCAGGACCAGATAAGGGATACCTTTATCAGTAGTATGAGGCATAAGACTACACACCCAACAGTTAGTTGTGTTCACTACTAATTGGTGTTGGTGTAGAAGCTGAATGAATGAATTGTTGACAAATTCTAATCTTCTGGCAGACTCGTGTTCAGGCAGGGGGTGAAAAGAATGCGAGGAAACAGTAGAAGGAGGTATGGGCTGTGCAATGGGTGCAAATGTCACTTGAAAAGAGAATAAAACATATCCTATTAAAAACGTCATTACACTAAGCAACATGAAAATACATAATATCAAAAATCGTTTCTTTGTCATTATTATACACATTCTGGCTTTAAAGTCCATCTGTCTGGCAGGTCTCTCATTCTTGAAAAACTCCATCCTCTCTAATTGCTGCTCGTGGTGGTAGGGTGTTCTATGCTAGGGAATGCTTCTGTCAGTCCAGGGCAACTCCCTTAGACCGACCAGAACTGTCGACCTAACGTCTTCAGCTGCACTCCAAAGACTTGGGCAACCATGACCCTAAAGCTGAATCCGGATGGCGGTTCGAAAAGAAAAAAACAAAAATAAGAACGTTTCTCAGATGAGAGAGCCGCACTATAAAAAAAATTGCAAAGGAACGGGAAAAAAATTATTTGTCCTTAGTTCTTGGTCTCAAATTATAACGGCTTTTTCCAGGTACTGTCTGGTTCTGGAACAAGAGTTCAGGCTCTGTAGTGTTCACTCGAATTGACGGTGGCACAGCTTCTTGCAAATTATTGTCACTTTCTCGTTCAGAAATTGTTCCTTTTACACGTGCATCGCTAAATGGCAAAAAACGAGGCACAGTCTCAGTCGTAGAGTCAGCGATCCCCTACTGGACCCACCGGTCGTACGGTAGAGGAAAAGGGACCCTCTTGCAGTGTACGCCGTGGATCCAGTTATTTTTCCCTTCCACTCGAACAGCTGATCTTGTTGAGAGAAGGACGAGGTAGGGGCCGGTCCAACGGGGCTGGTCATTCTTTGTCCGCTGGAAGTTCTTGACCAGCACCCATGATCCAGGATCGATAAGATGTCCTGGAGCTTCAGAGACCTGAGGCAGAGTATCGTGAACCTGTTGGTGTAGAACACGCAATTTAGCCGTCAATTCATACAAATAATCAAGCAGTACAGGGTGTTCGATCTCACTGAATTTTGTTGGTCTTGGCACTCCCCATATGTTGGCCGGGCGTCCGAACACAATTTCATAGGGACTAAGTCCCACTCGCGAATGCACAGTCATTCTTGTTGATAGGAGTGCTAGAAGCAGAGCGTCAGGCCATTTAAGACCAGAGCTCGCTTGTATCTTTGCCAACTTCAGTTTTAGCGTGCCATTATAGCACTCTACTAGTCCAGCTGATTGGGGGTGATTTGCAGCGTGGAATTTTTGCTGGATACCTAGCCCCACGCATACTTTTTTCATCACTCGACCCACAAATTCACTCCCATTATCACTCCAGACCATTCTCGGCATTCCAAACCTAGGGAAGAATTATTTGGCAAGGGCTTTAGCTGTGGATAAGGCAGTGTTGTCTTTTAAGGGATATGCTTCTACCCATCTTCAAAAAAGCACAAACAACAACGAGTACGTATTTCAGATTGTTGCACCTTTCCATGTGGATGAAATCTAGCTGCAAAACCTCGAACGGATACGTTGGAGGCGCAAAATGACCAGCTGGAGTTGGGGTTCCCCTACCAGGATTGTATTTCAGACACACCATGCAATTCTTGACCACATTCTCTGCACATTTAGGAATTCCAGCATTTTGCCATACTGGAGCCAACAACTTACAAATCCCTTTCACACTGATATGGGCCATTCCATGAGCCATTGTCACCACTGCAAGCACATACGCATCGGGTAATAACCATCGCTGATGTTCTGACATGTCAACCCAACAACCATTTTCATCCAATTTACCCGTACTTTCTTTCCACACACTCAACTCTTTCTCTGAAGCTTCAGCTTGAAGAGACTTCACACCCTCTATCGTATCTTCACATATTCCAACGTCACCAACCCATCTTGCGGGGCCTGCAACATACATTCGATTCATCACATCTTTTGCTGTTTCTTTTGCGATTTCGTCAGCAAATGCATTGCCACGACCGACATCATCAGTAACCTTCTTGTGTGCACTGCATTTCACAATCACAACCTGTAATGGCAAGGTCAGTGACTCAAGAAGCTCATTCACCAACTGACCATGCTGAATTTTAGCTCCATGCGAAGTCAGGAACCCACGTTCTTTCCACAATCGTCCAAACTATGGGCCACACCAAACACATACTGGCTGTCGGTATATATGGTCACTTTCATTCCTTTCGATAACACACATGCTCTCGTAAGTGCAATCAGCTCTGCTGCTTGAGCTGAATTATGTGGTATACGTGCAGCTTCAACAATCGTATGCAAAGTTGTGACAGCATATGCTGCAGTCGTATCACCATTCGGAAGCTTGAAGCATGAACCATCCACCCATAAGGTACCATCACACTTTACAAGAGGAGTATCTTTAAGATCTACTCTCCCTTTCGTTTCTTCTTCTGTCCTAAGAAAATAATCATGTTGTTCAACATCATCTGACTCTACTGAAATCGGCAATAACGTGGCTGGATTCAATGTATTGCACCTCTTTATGTGCACATGACTCGCTAACAGTGTCAACTCGTAACCTGACAATCGAGCACTAGTTAAATGCATGACCTTGGTCCTGTTTAACAACGTGTCCACTGCATGTGGAACCATCACAATCAACATATTATTCATCACTAACCCAGCAGACTGTCGAATAGAAACAGCTGCGGCCGCTGTGGCTCTCAAGCAACTCGGCAATGCTTTAGCTACCGGATCCAAAGTTGACGAAAAATATGCGCATGGGCGCTGCTTGTCTCCAAAAGACTGTGTCAGCACTGACAATGCACAACCCTCTTTCTCATGGACATACAGTGTAAAGGGCTTACTGTAGTCGGGGGTACCCAACACAGGAGACGAACACAATGCGTTACGCAATTCGGAAAATCTTTTCTGACAATCTTCAGACTACGGAACGGGGTTCGGTGTATCTTTATAGGTCAATGCTACCAAAGGTTTGGCCAGCAAAGAAAAATTCGGTATCCATTGTCTGCAGTATGATGTAATGCCCAAGAAAGCACGTACTTCTGTCTGTGTCCTTGGCACACTCAATTTTGCAATTGCCTGAATTCTTTCTGAGGTCAGTTTCCTTCCCTCCTTCGATAAGAGATGACCTAAGTAGGTCACTTCTTGTCGACAATATTGCAGTTTTGAAAGGGACACTTTGTGATGTAAATCAGACAAATGACACAACAACGACAAGGTGGCTTCTTTACAAATCTCTTCAGTATCTGTAGCGACTAGCAAATCATCGACGTACTGAATAAAGGTAGCGCCGTCAGGTAAAACAATTGCATCAAGCTGTGTTTTTAAAGCCTGACTATATATTGATGGACTTTCACAGTAGCCTTGTGGAGCGCATTTGAAACTGAAACTTCGGCCTCCTAAACTGAAGCCAAAAATATCCCTGCTCTCCTCTGCAATCGGGATGCTGAAGAAAGCATTCTTTAAGTCGATCACCGAGAACCAGGTGGCGGAAGCTGGAATCATAGTCAATAGGGCAGTGATATTAGGAACAACTGGAAACTGAGGCACAACTATTTTATTTACCTCTCTAAGATCAATCACGAGCCTGTAAACAGGTGGCTTAGAGGGGTCAGTACGTTTCAAAACAGGCAGAACAGGACTATTACAAACGTTGCCTCTTGTCTCTTCAATTACATCTTTTTCAATTAAATCATAAATGATCGCTAACAACGCCTTTTCACCTTCACTAGAGATCTTGTATTGTTGAATGTGTGGTAATTTAACATTGGCTTTCAATGTCACAACATAAGGCGGTATTTCCAACAGACCCACGTCATTAGGACCAGTAGCCCAAATGGTATCAGGAAGAAACGACAATTCGGTCGGAAGTTTATGCTTCGACAAATACATTGGAGAGACCAATTTCCTACCCAGTGTAAGTTGTACTCCCGAAGGAGAACAATATAATGTTGCATTCAATCTTTTCAACAAATCCAATCCTAACAAGTTTTCACCACAACCTGTCGTCAGAATAAGGGGTGCTTCCAATTCACAAGGTCCAACAGAAAGGGACATAGGACTAGAAATCGGGTTCCTAACCGGGGCGCCAGAAAAACCTATTGAAACATTCATCTCGCCAGACAAAGGTGCGCCAGGGAGTTTTGAGTGCATAATAGAACTCTTTGTAGCACCAGTATCCAACAGAAAAGGCTCCGACACACCTGATGTAATCACCTTAACATAAGGTCCATTCTGATCCACTGGAACTAAAATACTCCCTCTCTTCGTCTATGGCTGTCCTAGCAATTATTATCTTCCAAGTTCTCATCTTCTGCATAGTAGTCGTCAGCATAGTACTGAGCCGTCCTACCAGACGCGTTATGTTGCTGGTCAAAACTATTCATTGAGTTTTGAGACGGAAAGGAACGCGTGTTCTGGGGAAAAACTTCCACGTCCTCTACCTCTAGGAGCTTGTTGAACACCTCGACCTCTTGCGCCAGAAGCACCATTCGTACGCTGTAACAAAATAGGACAACTATACTTGAAATGACCCTCTTCTTTACAATATGAACACTGATTGGGACCTACAGGAACACGTGGTTGAGAAAACTCGAACCTTTGCGAGTTTCTCTGGAACTGTTGAGGTTGCTGATAGTTACTCTGACCACCACGTGGCGGATACGCCTGTTGTAAAAGAACCTTTGTTTTTAATTCTTTAGTTTTCTTGTCTGCTCTATCCTTCTCATCTTTATCCCTATTTTTGTAGTACTGTGCAGTAGCCAATATTTGTGCTGAAGAGGAAACGACCCAAGAACTCTCTGAATCCTTCAATTTCTTACACAGCTCGGCAAGCAAATTGTGCACAAACTTGTCGACGAACAACCGTTGACCACCCTCTGTACTCATATCTTGACCACTGTGGTCGATAAACGTTTCCTCAAACCTGGTGAAGAAATCAGACACTGTTTCATCTTTCTTCTGCTTACACGCAGACAATTTATCCCAATTCACACGCATCGCAGACATTAAAGTCTTCATGTAAGTAATGATCCTAGCAGGCAGTTCTGCTACCAAAGGCTCAGGCTTGGCACCACCAACTTGTCTATCATTTGCAGCACTAATATTAGCCCATGAGTCACCTAACTCTTGCGCATGATCTGTATGGCGAATCAATCCCCACAAAGGCTGTGGAACAACATTCCCAAATAACATGTCTATGTCGGCTAAATTCATAATGCATGAGTCTGCAGTCTGTGATAATTCCTTATAATACCCTGCAGGGTTTTTACGGGGATCAGGCAAAGTCTGCTTAAGGGCTAAAACTTCAGCTCGCTTCCACGGAACATGTACCCAAACACGCTGAAAATGAGCTGGGACAGCATCAATTTGATTAGCAACATCAGCCGCAACGGCGTCCTTCCATACCGGAGGGACTTCTCTCATTGGGTACTGTTGGACCTTTTTTTTAACAGAGGAGTCATGTTGGAACAATGACTGAGAAGGATCCTTATTCCTAAAGGACAACAACGTCGCAACTGCTTTCTCAACATCGGGACCCACAATCGTGCCTTTTTCAAACTCAAACCTTACACGGCACAAATCAGGCGGATTTGTTTCCAAATCATTATCCTCCAATTCCTCACAAAGGAAAGTACACATTTTCTCAAAAACGTATCTTTGTTTCGGTGCTCCCCATTGACGGAAGACATCCATAACAGACTCTACATCGTATCTTAAAGGGTAAACAACCCATTTATGCGCCATACAGTCCAACATTTCTCTCTCTTGAGAATTAGGCAGTTGACTACGCGACTGTTTACGCTCCGAATCTGGGGTCACACCAGACGACCCAAAGAGAGGAAATATAAGGCTGTCAACAGTATCTGTCATTCTCTGTCGGACAGAAGGAGAAGTTGATGAAAGAACAGGAGGAAAAACAGAGGGAGGCAAGGCAGACGCAGAAGCAGACGCAGAGGCAGTATCAGGAAGAACACCAGAAGAGGCAGTCGATGTAGTACATAAAGTCGCAGGAGGTACAGATGGAGCAGGTAGCGAAGTCGGTGGCCCTTGAAGGGGCTGCGCCATAGTAGTAGGAGCCAACTGAAGAGGAGCTGGCGGCTGTGGAAGAACCTGAGGCACAATAACCGGAGGCTGCACAGCTAAAGGTTGCGGGGGTGCTGTAGCATTCTGCGCATAAGGGGGTGGCGAACTCAACAAGTGTGACATTAAAGGATCTTTCTCAAGTTCTTTTGCTGCATCTTGCTGAAGAAGCGGAAAAACTGGATAACATTTATCGGTCACCAATTTACGTTGCCTGTGCAACTGCTCATTCATCTGTTCTTCTTCATCATCTTTAAACTGCATGGCAGCTTGCATTATCGAGATACCCTCTTCCCTCTTATTTCTCTTTGCTAATTTAATTTCCTTCTGTTTGGCTTCCTTACGCCATAGGCGGTAAGAGTCAAACATCGCCAGCCGGGCTTTCTTCTTAAAAAGTTTAACCTCCAGATTATTCACAATCTCTGTGTCAAAACTACCATATTGGGGCCATTTTAAAACACCATCTTTCCTGGTGTATCGGATCCATACTTCATTATATGTGAGGGGGCCTATGCCATGTTTCACATATAGTTCATAGGTTGGAGTTCCAATCGGAGGAACCGGACACGAGTCCTCCAATCGGGAATCCCTATTATAACCAAGACAAAACAAATTTCCATGTCTGCTAAAACCAGGCATCTTCGCTCTCTAGTCTAGCTTCAAACTTCAAAGGATTATCGAATACGATAGTCTCGTGAATACACAAATCCCTCGGCTTTGGTACTTGCAAGTTCCAAATCAAAGATCCCAAGGGGATACCAAACTAAGAACCAAACTAAGGACTGGGAGACGCTCCACTTATACTTAACTGAGGTATCGATGACGTCACCAGAAGACTCGTTTATCGTTTCGCTCTACCAAATCATCAAGGGTCCAAAACAGGGCGATAGTCAGGGCAGCAGTCCTTCGTAGCCGTCGGGAAGCGGGGAACCTCGCAGCAAAGACTTTCGGACCACGTCGACATACAGGGGTCGATGAAGTGGCGGCCTCCCTCCAGAATTTTCACACGAAGCTCCTCACGAACCTCTGCTTGGACTGGTACCGCTGAAATCGCCCCACGTTGGGCGCCAACTGAAGTACTGGGTTTTTCAGAACCCAGTGGTGCCAGGGAACACACCCTAAGACTTCGAGTCCTTCCTGTTTCAGACTACTTCTTGGTGAAGTCAAAGATCTTGTTTATTGGCTGCAGCCAGTAACAGGTATCCTAGAAGTACAAAACGGTGTATATTCTCAGGAGACTGCTCCTCTTGCAAAGCTAACCTTCTCTTTTATACAAAATATTATGCTTTGGGCAAACATTCCTTATTTTACAGTTGACCATTCACATATTTTTACTACAAAGAAATAGCAGGGTTATGATGACAAGCCCATATTTCAGTTTGTCCAGCCCTCAATCAATTACCCGGCAAGGCTCAGTACTTTCATCAGATATCGACGGACCCCCAATATAAACAGGCACCTCCTCCTTGTAAAGCAAGTCATAAAGAAAGAAACAGGGACAGGTGCGTGCAAGATTAGGCATGGTTTTTGTGTGATGAAAGGTTTTATGATGTGTTGTGCCTTGATACTAATCTCATTCAGCCACTGGGAAAGAAACTGGCCGAACAGGTTTGGCTTCAGGCAGTGGAGTCAGCTTGCCCAGGTCACAGAGGAGTCAGCAAAGATGTACGTGTCCTTCAGACTCGTTTTCAGCAGTAGACATTGGCCTATGTGAGGGCAATCACAAAATGGCTGTCGTTTAAATGGAACACGAGGGTTCAGGACGGAAACTCTGATATTCGGGTGATTTCGTTACCCGAATATGAATACAATGCTTGTGCATACTATTCTAATCATTCTCGGTCTGCTGATACCAAAGTCGTTGTGATACAACGATGTTTATAACACGGGTCCAGAATTTTCAGTACCACAAGCCGAACCCAGCAAAGTACAGTCACAGGCGAAGGGGCAGTACTCCTCCTCCAGCTCTTCAGCTCTTCTTCTTGGCAGAGGTTCCTCTTGATTCCAGAAGTGATCTAAAAATCTGGGGTTTTGGGTCCACTACTTATACCCATTTCTGCCTTTGAAGCAGGCAGACTCCCATGGAAAGTCTCTGTTGTTCACAAGATCCTGTCTTGCCAAGGCCTGGCTCCAGACTCATACCAAGGGGTTGGAGACTGCATTGTGTGAGGGCAGGCATAGCCCATTCAGGTGTAAGTGACCACTCCTTCGTCCAGTCCAGATGGCTCATCAGGATATACAGGCTACACCCCAGCTCCCTTTGTCTCACTGTCTAGAGGGGATTCACAGACTGCCCAACTGTCAGTCTGGCCCAGACAAGGAATGCACAAGCAGGCAGAGTCACAGAATGGTTTTAGCAAGAAGATGACCACTTTCTAAAAGTGGACTTTTCAAACCGACAATTTAAAAAAACAACTTTACCAAAAGATGTATTTTTAAATTGTGAGTTCAGAGAACCCAAACTCCACTTCTCTATCTGCTCTCAAAGGAAACTGCACTTCGAGGATATTTAAAGACAGCCCTCATGTAAACGTAAGAGAGAGTTAGGCCTTGCAGCAGTGCAAAACAAATATGGCAGTATTTCACTGTTAGGACTTGTAAAACACATCAGTACATGTCCCACCTTTAACAGACACTGCACCCGCCCCATGGGGCTAAATAGGGCCTACCTTAGGGGTGCCTTAAATGTATAAAAAGGAAAGGTTTGGGCCTGGAAAGTGGCTAAACTTGCAAGGTTGAATTGGCAGTTTAAAACTGCACACACAGATACTACAGTGGCAGGTCGGTGCCATGTTTACAGGGCTACTCATGTGAGGGACACAACCAGTGCTGCAGACCTACTAGTAGCATTTGATTTACAGGCCCTAGGCACCTCTAGTGCACTTTACTAAGGACTTACTAGTAACTCAAATATGGCATGTAAAAGCCAATTATACATACAATTTAAACATAGGGAGTACTTGCACTTTAACACTGGTCAGCAGAAGTGCCCAGAGCAACAAAAACAGCAAAAACAGAATCCAGCACACTACAACATCCTGGGAAGCAGAGGCAAAAAGTTGGGGGAGACTACACAGTAGATGCCAGGTCTAACATGAGCCAATCAGCATCCCTGACAGGTACAGCAATGTGCCATAAATATGACATCTGGCACATTCCTGTACTTATCCCCTGTGCTAACCCACAAATTGCTGTTAAGCCCCAATGCAAGCACCCTTGTGTCATGTTGCAAGGGTACATGGTAGCCAGAAGCAAGTGTACATGTGCAGGAAGAGACACTTTCCTGCCCATACATAATTATCAATGGTGTTGTCCTTTGTGTATGTGCTGCAGATAGCAGCACACACAGGAAGCAGAAAAACATAGATAAATGAGGTATTTCATTCCAATTGGGACACTGTGACGCTCAACTTCAGATGACATATGACTCTGATGCATTACCAGCCTTGTGTCCATGCCCAGGCACACTGTGCCACATAAACCCACCAGACATGTTGTTCTTGTGGTGCAGCATGACACTTGGGCGGGTAACTGTGGCCCATTGTGTCAGTGGTTGACATATGTCAGGGCTCAAATGCCAGCACACCCCAAAAAAAGTAATTTCAGAGACAAAGCATGGCACAAAGGTTTCTGAAAACTGGGCTGTCATGCCCCCACACTGAGCAGTGTCCCTAGCATATCTTTCGGACACTTTCCTGTTAGCACCACGGTGCACATGTCACTTGATGTGCTGTGAGCAGCATGAGGAAGAGTGCACATTTCAATATTTGGCCTGCCACCAGGGCATATGTCAACATGTGCCACCCTTGGAGATGGTCCTTAGCATTAGACATCCCACTTTCAGACACTTCAGTGGATCATCTCTTATGTAGATGAGGCATGATGTATGTGACTATGCATATAGTTATAACATGTGGAATGTCATACACTTGTATATGTCACATACATTTCTACCTGAAATGAAAATGTAGTGGATTGTGGATGGAGAAAACATGTATGTGCATTGTCTTTGACCATGCAACAACAACATCTAATGATGTCTGCTAAATGAGGGGACAAGGATGTCTAACTACTGTTGAATGTTGCAAAGTTACCTACATGTAATGAAAAGAGTGAGGCAGGAGTATTGCTAGTCATGGCTGAGTGTGTTCTGTGAGTTATGTAGGTCCAAAGTGCCACTACACTCAGCTAACCCTGTAAAATCTTGGGGTAGTAAGTAATTTGAAAGCCTTAAACCATCTACCCGAGACATGTATGTATGGTACCATCACATATCTGCACATATCAGCCTGGACTACTAATGTATGGCATTGAGACATGTCCAATGGAGTATTTGAGTTGCTACAACCATACGGCTTTAATGGCCATTTGCACGTCATGTGTAATGGGCAATATTTGACCACAGTGTTCATTATTCAACATTCACAGTGCTGTTTCATGTTCTATCTTGCAGGTGGACCTGAGCCGTACACCACTGAAGTGGTGGAAAGCTGTGACCTCAATGCTACCAGTGAGTGTCATCCTGTATGTGTAATGGCTATTGCAAGGATTGTGTGTGATGTTGTATGCTATGTGCAATTCTATGTACAATGTGCATTTATACAAAGTGAAACTATATAGGCTATACATGTTTATGGACAGTAAGGTAGAGGTTGGGTCCAGGATGTGGAATTGCATCTGACTAATGTCAAGGAGGTTCCGATTCCTATCACTGAGAGCCCACAAATTTGCAGGTATGACCAAAGAGCAATGGCCACAATGCCAGGATCTGTGAACATATGTGGTAGTGGAATCATAAATTAACATGGCAGCGCTCTGAATATCTGAGCAAAGCTTTTCATATGCACAGATAGACTATTGTTACTCATGGTGCAATCTATGTCTGATGTGTCTGGCTAGCCCACACATTGTATATGAGTCAAAACACAGTGATGAATGTAAAAACATGGGTCAGAAGTACAGGGTTCTATACATATCTGCAGGGTGACAGTATGTGGTTAACAGAAAATGTTCCTGCTGTGTGTGACACAGGAACATCACAGTAAATGATGTACTTCCATGACTGAGAACCCTGTGAATAGGGCCCTAAGATTATGTGTATCAACATTGTAATTTCCTGTGATCTTTAAAGATTTGGAAATGTGTGTTAGACTAGAGGGATGTCCGTTCAACAGTGTCATATGGCATGCCAATACCCAATTCAGCTTCAGATAGTGCTGGCCCTGATAGTCTACAGGATGTAATGCAAACAGGTTCATTCAATGAACAGCATTACCCATTGCTGGTCCAAGATGCCTTTGCAGATGAGATGTAGGGAATGCATGCACCCACCAATTAAATGGCTCTGCTGCGTGCGGGTGTGCAGCAAGGTGACATGAATTGTGGACCCATATGCACAGGCAATGGGCTGTGTAATGGAACACATCCAGTTACTCAGGGAGTATGCTAGGAGTCATGGCATGGGCCACTATGTACTTACATGAGTGAACATGATAGTGGTCTCATGCATCTCTGTGTGATGTGAGTGAGCTATCCACCCTCCATTCTCACATATGGTACCTGGCACATGTATATTCCATGTAGAAGTGTGTCCAGATATGTGTCCTTGCCATATCAGACACATTGGCCCTCATTATGACACTGGCGGTAAATCCAGCTTACTGCCACTCTGACGGCCGCCAACTTACCACCGTGGTGGCGGCTATCCGTTTACCATATTATGACACACACACCAATCTGACAGATACAGCCACATACACAAATCTGCCAGACCAAAGGACAGTGATGAACTGGCAGTCTCAAAACCCACACTGTTACGCCAACTGAACAACGCCCATCACATTATGACCCACGAATCACCACGGCGGACATTCAACGGCGGTAAACCATTGGTGGTACATACCGCCGCACTCACAATGGACACCCACAAACAACACCACATTTGACAATTCAAACAACACACACCTGACACCCATACACCACACCACACTCACACACCCACACCACTATAAAACACACACCCACATTACCGCCAACCCCTTACGAATACAAATCATTGGCACAAGACTAACACTAGGACCACTGTGACCACTAGATCCACACACCATTCACACCCATGCATCCCTCACGCACCCCACTTCACACATTATAACACATTACCCTACACACCCTCACCGACACCAACACACATCACAGAACACCCATGGCACCACAAAGACACCCCCGTTTCACAGAGGAGGAGTTAAGGGTCATTGTGGAGGAAATAGTCAGGGTAGAGCCACAGCTATTTGGAGCACAGGTGCAGCACATATCAATAGCCAGGAAGATGGAGCTATGGCGGAGAATCGTGGACAGGGTCAATGCCATGGGACAGCACCCAAGAACAAGGGACGACATCAGGAAGAGGTGGAACGACCTACGGGGAAGGTACGTTCCATAGCAGCAAGACACCAGCTCTCTATTCAGAGGACTGGCGGGGGGACCGCTACCTGCTCCCCCACAACTCATAGCATGGGGGGAGCAAGTCTTGGCAATACTGCATCCTGAGGGCCTTGCCGGAGTCAGAGAAGGACTGGACTCTGGTAAGTCAAATTACATCAATTATCACCCCCCATACCTGCATGCCATCACATACCCTCACCGTCACTCCCATCACTCCACTCCAACCCACACACTCTACCATCACAACCCACTAATCCCAAAGCCAAGCCCTGCATGCTGTACCAATGCATGGATACCCCTCACAGCCCTGCATGGACACTCATCACTAAAGCATGCACAGCATAGGGAAACTAACAATCCCACCATACACCAACATGCACAAGAAAAAGCTGGCAGGGCAACACCAACCATAGAGGGGAAGCCAGGGATGTACAATGTCAGACACATCAACCATAACACATTATTTGCATCCCCACAGGTATCCCTGCCAATGTGACGGGAGAGGAGGTGCCAGCACTATTCAGTCCCCCAGCAGAAGATGCCCACAGTGATGACAGTAACTCTAGTCTTCAGTATCTGGATGATCTACCTGGCCCATCAAGGACCACTGGACAGCCGGTTACCCAAGCCCAGTCACAGACCACCAAAGAGGCTTCTCCATCAGGAAACAACATCACAGCACCCACCCAGAATGCCCAAACCTCTGTCCCCAGGATACGTCAATCAGCAGTGTGCCTACCTGTACATGGACATCAGGCTACACCTCGCCCCCAAGACAATCAGGGACCTGGGGTCAGTGGCAGTGGGCACACAGTTCAGGGGACAGAGGCACAGGCCAACAGGGAAACTCGGAGGAGGGATGTGCGCCAGGGGGAGGACAGGACCAGGGAACCAACTCTTCGAGAGGTGCTCTGAAAGATCCTGGGAACCTATCAACATTCCCAGGACACGATGGGCCAGAACCTAGACAACATGCAGGAGAACAGGCGGCTGCAGGAGGGACAGTATCAGGGGATCAGGGAGGACTTGCAGGCCATCAACAACACCCTGATCTCCATAGCAGGGGTGCTGGCAGACATGGCCAACATTATGAGGGAGGCAGTGTCACACCAGTGGGCCCCTGCCACTAGCCAGTCATCTGAACAGCCTTTCACTTTCGCTGCTGCTAGTGGCCAGGAGGCCCCGCCACAGGACCCACAGGCCACCATCACCCCTCCCCCTGCGGAAGGTGAACCATCCCGCAAACGTTCCCTGCGATCTAGACAGAAGCCAGAGACACTTGCCAAGACCCCCGCCAGGAAATTAAACTCTCCTGATTGTCCCCTTTGTGTCCCACTCAGTCACCCTGTCCACCTTCAACTGCCATTGCTCCCCTTCCTATGTCCCCTTGGACAATGCACCTGTGCTACGAACAGACTGGAACTGTACCCTGGACTTTCCTCCATCATCACACCATCCCATTTCGCTTTCCCCTCTATATATTAGCACTACAATAAACACCCTTTGATATTCATCGATTTTGAGTATGTCATGTATTTCAAATATGCATTGATTGAAACAGGTACAACCATTGCAAATGAACTGTACAGAGAATGAACATAGAATCAATTTCCTGTAGCTGGCTGTTGTGATCACACCAGGAGTATTTGTCAAATCACCATCTGCAAAATGAATAGCCAAAGGCAACAGTAAGTGGGCATAGAAGTGGGAAATACCAGCATGCCAATGCCACACAGAATACAACCAAAGTCATAGAAATGTAAAATTGCACTGTCTCACCTGTGTGTCATTGGAAGTACTGATGGATCACAGATGTTCTGTTGTCGACATCCTCATCCTTTGCCTCCTCATCCTCACTGTCCACAGGGTCCACTGCTCCCAAAGGGGCATCTCCACTCTCCTCCTGCAGAAAAGGCACATTTCTTCTGAGGGCCAGGTTGTGCAAAATGCAGCATGCCACTACTATCTGGCAGACCATCTTGGGTGAGTAGCACCGGGATCCACCTGTTAGATGGAGGCACCGGAACATGGCCCTCAGGGGCCAAAGGTCCTTTCAATGATCCTTCTGGTTCGCACGTGTACCTCATTATAACATTCTTCTGCCCTTGCCCTGGCATTCATCACAGGGGTCAGCAGCCATGATAGGTTTGGGTAACCAGAGTCACCTGCAAATATTGAAGGACAACATTTAGCCACACACTATCCTATATAGCAACACTATAGGCATACACCAACATATACTGGGTGGGAACCAGGGCTCACCTATTAGCCACACCCTGTGCCTCTGTAGTTGGCCCATCACATTTGTGATGCTGCTATTCCTTAGGATAAAGGCATCATGCACAGACCCAAGATACTTAGCATTACGTGGGAGATGTACTGGTCTGCCAAGCACACCATCTGCACATTCATGGAGTGGAAACACTTACGATTCCTGAACACCTGTTCATTCTGGCGGGGGTGGGACAAATGCTATATGTGTTCCGTCAATCGCTCCAATTATATTGGGGATATGTCCCATTACATAAAACTCAGCCTTCACAGTGGTGAAATCCTCAAACTGGGTGAATGCAATGTAGCTGCACATGTGTTTTATCAGGGCAGACAGCACACATTCCGGCTGCCAAGCCCACAGTCACTTCAAATGAACCAGTTGCCAGGAAATGGAGAACTGATAGCACTTGCACGAGAGGGGTGATCCCAGTGGGATGGCGGATAGTAGATATCAGGTCAGGCTCCATTTGGGCACACAGCTCTGTGGTTGCGGCCCTGTGGTGAGGATAATGTGCCTGCCCTCCAGTGTAGCAAAGTCCACCAGGGGTCTATACACGGGGTATGTCTCCATCTCCTATTCATTCGCAGCGGTAGATATCTAAGGGACAAAAGAGTGAGGAGTCTGTCACAAACTGAACAATGGAGCAACAACAGTAGTCCACAATCTTTAAACATGTAATGGAACAGTGCAACTTGTCATGTATGTGCCTATTTAGCCTGTGACACAGCATTATTCCATAGGCCTGTTCCCCCGCCCCCTGAAATGGCATTTGCCTGTCCTGTGTGGAGGGACAGGTGGAAGTGAGGTAATGCCACTGACGTGCGCCATGGCGGTAGGCGGTCGGGAACCGCTGCGCAACTCCTCATTGGTTATTATTGGGCCCTATGGGGTACAGTAGCTAATGGTGATCTACGCCAGCGGTGATGGTATGCACCTCCACGGACGTGACCACCATTTACTATCCTATTTCCCACTTGTTTCCTGACCTTCCATAAGAGAGGACCTACACTGCATGTGCTTCTGTGACCTGTGTCTGGAACCTGCCATGGCCCGTGTGACCGGGAAAAGGGTCCCAGCCTTCACTTATGGAGTGACTGATGGATGGGGTTCTACCCCAGTACGGACTGCTGTATGGGCCTCCAGACCAACAGGTGAGTACACTGTGGGCATGATGCATGTGGCATCAATGCATGTGTTGTGTGTGAAGGCATCATGTAAGAGGGGTGGGGTGTCATCTTGGCTGGGTACACATTGTATGCTGGGCTATGTGTGTGCCAATGGTGATGGAAACGGGTATGGTGGGCCATTCATGTTATTGGCTGGACTGTTTGTCTAATGGTGTTTTTCTGTCTGTATTGACTCTGTAGGGCAGCGCCCATCAAAAGACGGGTATATGGTGTGCCATCGCCAAGGTGGTGCGGACCCTGGGGGTCTATGGCAGGCGGAACACCCACTGTCGCAAACGGTGGGAAGACCTGAGAAGCTGGGACCAGCTGGGGATGGCCTCCCAACGAGGAAGGGGTGCCTGTTGGACCCTGACCCATCTGTTGGCCGGCATACTGGCGGTGGCCTATCCAGAGCTGGATGGACGCTTAAGGGAATCACAGCAGCCACACGGGGTGAGTACAATGGCCATCATTGAAGCTCATGGCTGGAGGGTGGTATCCGGGTAGTGGTTGTGTGTCAGTGGGTGCCCCTAGGCCAGGCCAGACATAGCAGCGTAGGTCCTCTGGTGGCAAGAGTCAGAAGGGGAAATACTGCCTACCTAGCTTTTTAGCATCCCCTACTGGTCAGTAGAAGATCATCAGGAAAACATGCAGTTTGGGTTCTATGGCAGCGTGGGTCTTCCCTATGTCTCCAATGATGAGTCCCTTGACTTTTGTGCTCTGTTTCCGCCAGGCTTTTGATGGCGTTGGTACAGCCCCGGAAAAGTTGGTGGTTTCCTGTGTCATAAAATCATGGGCAGAACTTTGTCTTCCGCCTGGCTGTAGGCGGCAACCACAGTGGTGACTGTTGTTTTCGCCCTGCCAGTCGGTGTGGTACATTGGCTGTCTTTTGGAGATATCAACGCCATGGTCTTAACTTGGCAGTAGTTACCGCCAGCCTGTTGGCGGTATTACCGCCACTTTATCACCCACCACCAGGGTCGTAATGAGGGCCATAATGTTGTGAGATGCCATTAAACTTACAGTCCTTGCTCAGATAACTTTGCTAAATGGTAATGGATCCAAAGGCAATTGAATATGCAGAAGGGACATTGAATGGCAATGCAACATGAGTGTGCCATACCATGGTCATGAAACAGCATTTTTCATAACCATAGTCAATGATGACATGGTCATTCAATGATGTCCCAAGAAGGGGCATTGCTATTGTGTAACGTTTACTTGGCCTTGATATCTTGACCATATTCAATATGGAGATGATGAATATATGGCAGATGTCAGTTCACTTTGCCCTTCAAGATGAGATGTTATTGTGACTTGTGATGTATATCATGTGATGTCTGCAGATAGTATTTACATGTAATGCCTGATGTTCATTTGCCAAATGAACATTTGTATGACATGTCTTCCTTCTGTTTACTCAGGAAACATGACCCCATCACAGAAGCTGGATTTTGAAAAGAGGGTCGACCGTTACCACCACATCTTCCATGCACAAAAGGCTTTCAAGAGAATGGGGACAACCTATGACTGGGAGAGAGCATTGGGGTCCTGGAGTACCTTTCCCCAAGGGGCTCCAACCATGGAACCAGCCACCTCCACTCACCATGGAAAGGGCAAGACTCGGACCACAAACATAGGTGGGCCTGCAGGACAACTGCTCCATCCACATCACAGGCCCCACCAAATGTACTTTGGGCAGATTTTGAGGGGGACATTCAGCAGGAAGTGGCAAACATGAAGTTCTGGTTGTCCAGCCTGTAGCACAAGCATGATCAGGTGATCATCTTGCTCCGGGAGATCAAGGCAGGCATGATAAAACAATGAGGAGCAGGATGGCCCAAATAGACACTTGCTTCCCTCCCCCTTGTATATAGATTTTTATTGTTGAGGTTTTTAGATCGCTAGTGTTAGGTAAGTTAGTGTAGCATAGGTTAGTTGTAGTACATAGAAGTTTTTTTAAGGGGTGCATTCTTTTCTGGGGGGTTTCTTTTTATTGGGTGTTGTTGGTAGGGGGGTGATGTTTTAGATCTGTGTACTAAAAAAATCCCAAAATTTTTAAAACATAAAAAAAAAATACAAAAATATAATATCTTTGTTTAGGCCTAGATGTTTACTATGTATAGCTGTAGTTACTGTTGTCCTTGTCTACAGCTGTGTTTTAAGGGGGTTGTTGTTTAACATGTGGCAGAAAACATACAGGATTAGTTGTAGATATAAATTACTTTAGGATAGTGTAGAATAGGTTACGATAGCTAGCTTAGTTTGCTTGGGTAGTTTTCAGTAAAAGATATAAGAATAGTTTTATTAACCCCTTTGCCGCCATGGACGTAATGGTTACGTCCATGGCTACGCCTGTGTGGCACCATGGACGTAACCATTACGTCCATATACTGGCTCTCGGGGAAGCACCAGCGCTCCCCCCGAGGGCCGCCCCCCACCCTCCCAGGTTAGGACTGGAAGGGGAATCGCTTCCCCTCCCACCCAACCCCCCCCAGTTATGTCTGATGACTAATATAATTAGGCCAATCTGCCCCCAGGGGGGCAGAAACCACTAGACACCAGGGATTTCTTTTTTTTTATTAACATAAGGGGAGCGGCCCCTTGGGCAAGGGCCGCTCCCCATGGGGGCAAATAATTTTTAGGACATTTTTGCCCACCATGGGGGCAGATCGGCCTAATATAATTAGGCCGATCTGCCCCCAAGTGGGGGAGCAGAAAACCCCCTAGACACCAGTTTTTTTTTTCCTTTTTTTTCTCTTATGTTTAGGGAGCGACCACTTCAGCAAGGGTCGCTCCCTGGGGAGCCAAATTGTTTCTAGGCCATTTCTGCCCCCCCGGGGGCAGATCGGCCTAATTATATTAGGCCGATCCTCCCTGGGGGGCTGAAACCACTAGACACCAGGGAATTTTTTTGATCTTATACTTACGTATAAGGGGAGCGGCCCCTTGGGTACAGGCCGCTCCCCAAGGGGCCAAATAATTTTTAGGCCATTTCTGCCCCCCCTTGGGGCAGATCGACCTAATATAATGAGGCCGATCTGCCCCCAGGGGGGGCAGAAAACCCCTAGACACCAGGGATCTTTTTTTCTTTTCTTTCTTTTATGTTTAGGGAGCGATCCCTTCGGCAAGGGTCACTCCCTGGGGGCCAAATTGTTTTAGGCCATTTCTTCCCCCCTGGGGGCAGATCGGCCTAATATTATTAGGCCGATCTACCCCCGGGGGGCAGAAACCACTAGACACCAGGGATTGGTGTGTGTGTGTATGTGTGTGTTTTGATTTGGGGGGCTGCCCCTTGGGCAAGGGTCGCTGCCCATGGGGGCACATTACTGTTGGCCATATCTGCCCCCCTTGGGGGCAGATTGGCCTATTTTTGGAAGGCCCATCTGCCCTCAAGGGGGGCAGAAAGCCCACCAGAGACCAGGGAAGACTTGTTTTCAAAATAAGAGGGTGGGGGTATGGCCATACCACCACCCCAAATAAATGGGGCCAAAGTTGTTCTGCCCACCAGTGGGCAGATGGGGCAATTACCCCTGATCCACACCCCAGGGGGGCAGAAAGTCTACTATATGGCATGGAATTAAAATAAAATAAAATAGTGGAGTGGTTGCTACCAGCCAGTATTGGCCTGGTTATGCCCCCACCCCAACTGAAGGGGGTAACAGTCTTTCAGCTCTCCCCCCACACAATAAAACATTTTATCCAATGGCAAGCAAGAAGACAATTGATTATTTGGGGTTTTGGTTTTACATTTGGGACATGAGAGCTTGGTAACTCTCAAAATCATCCAACTTGAAAAGGTGAAGATGCACATTTTTTACTTTGGGACGCTGCTATGTAGAAATATCCACAAGACCCAGACACATCGGAATACTAAATATCTGGTTGATTCCAGGGTGATGTGCCTCACATGCACCCTACACCATTTTCTTACCCACAATGCCCTGCAAACCTCCAACTTTGCTGAAAATCACAAATTTTTCCCACATTTTTCTGATGGAACCTTGCGGAATCTGCAGGAATCGTCAAAATTCCTACAACCCAACATTGTCCCATCTATACCAATAAAAATTCTGCTGCTCTTGTCAGCCTAAAAATGTTTTGTTTCAAACTGCCCTTTTGGACCCGCTTTGGTTCCCCCTCAATTTCAATATGTTTTTGGCTCTTCCCTGTCACATGCACTTGGCCCACCTACACAAGTCAGGTATCATTTTTACTGGAAGACTGAGGGGAACTTTGGGTGGTAGAAACATTGTCCTGGTGCGGTGATCCCACACAGAAATGTGGGAAAAAAGTTTTTTTTTTAGCTAAATTTGAGGTTTGCTGAGTATTCTAGGTAAGAAGTCATTAGGGGATCCACACAAGTCACACCTCCCTGGACTCCCTCAGGTGTCTAGTTTTCAGAAATGTCTGGGTTTGGTAGGTTTCCCTAGATTGCTGTTGAGCCCAGGACCAAAAACGCAGATTTCCCACCCCCCAAAAACAGTTCGTTTTGTATTTGATAATTTTGATGTGTCCAGATAGTGTTTATCAGGAATAAGGCTGTGCGCGGTCCAGGTCCCACCTGAAACTCCACTGCGCGGATTTGCGGCACATTATGCGCACCACTTGTCATCCCCTCCTGTTCCAAAAGTGGCCATCAGCGTCGTCTGCCCTGTGGTAAAGCTCCTGTAGCTGCAGGGTCAGGACATTAGTGGACAAGATGCATTTATCAGTGCTATTCTATGAAGAGACTACAATTCCCATGTTTTTAAAGGCAGCAGCCATCTTGGGGTGTGGCAGGCCTATAAAGCCCAGCCACACCCAAGCATGTTGCTCGCTATTTTGAAAACTTCAATGCAGTCGGACCTCATGGGGGTTCTTCTGAAGAAGAGCAGATTTCCTGCATGGCAGATTGTCAGCAAATCGGAGTATCCTTGTTTCCATGGTGAATTCAGATACGAGTAGGTCGTACAAGTAGCGGTAAGGTCTTGATGAGTCCAATCTTGAAGGGAGTTGTTACTTCCAAAAGTAAAGTGCCCCTTAGCACAACGAGCAAAGCGCTTCAGGCCCCCACATGTAAAACGTTCTTGGCACGGCAACTAAAGCGCTTCAGTCCACATGAGTAAAGCGCCCTTGGCACGGCAATTAAATCGCTTCAGTCCACATGAGTAAAGCGCCCTTGGCACAGCAATCAAAGCGCTTCAGTCCAAATGCGTAAAACGCCCTTGGCACAACGATCAAAGTGTTTCAGGCCACATGAGTAAAGCGCCCCTTAGCATAACGAGCTTAGCGCTTCAGATAAGACAAGTGAAAGTGCTTTCTGGCATAAGGAACAAAGCGCTTCATGTATACTATTCAAAGCGCTTCATGAACAATAAACAAGGTGCTTCTGCCCAACGACTATCAGGAATAAGGCTGATAAGTTCAATGAGTAAAATTTCAGGCCTATAGTTGTAAATGTGAAAGCATTTTTGGAGGTAAGCAAATTGTAGTTTCATTGTTTTTTGGAAAGCATAATATGTGAACAGCATATTTAAGTTTTTGAGAATTTCTAGGCTATGATCAAAAGTTTATGTTATGAATGCATAGTTGTTACAGGATTGATATTCAGAGTATGACCATAGTCCAAAGCTCTTGCCATCTCTTGGTTCTGAGGTTGTAGTTTGTTCTTGTTCCATGATTCAAAGAAGGGTCTTTGCCCTCACTTCAAAAGAGGTCTCAATCTGATATCACGGAGACGCCTTTAGTCAAGAGTCTATTGATGAGTTATGCTGCAATGAATGAGTATATGCATATTTGTTCTAACCTTGTCTTTTCAGATCTCTCTCCCTGCAGTTCCCTACCCTAATTCCCTTCCCTCCACCTGGCTTCATCATAAATCTGTGCTATAATAGCTTTCTGAGTTGGTGACGCCGGGAGTTGGGCCTTTTGTTCAGCAAGTGTCAGCACTAGGCCTACCCACACAAGTGAGGTATCATTTTTATCGGGAGACATGGGGGAACGATGGGCGGAAGGAAATTTGTGGCTCCTCTCAGATTCCAGAACTTTCTGTCACCGAAATATGAGAGAAAGTGTTTTTTTAGTCAAATTTTGAGGTTTGCAAAGGATTCTGGGTACCAATACCTGGTGAGAGCCCCACAAGTCACCCAATCTTGGATTCCCCTAGGTGTCTAGTTTTCCAAAATGCACAGGTTTGGTAGGTTTCCCTAGGTGCCGGCTGATCTAGACGCCAAAATCCACAGCTAGGCACTTTGCAAAAAACACCTCTGTTTTCTTTGGGAAAATGTGATGTGTCCACGTTGTGTTTTGGGGCATTTCCTGTCACGGACGCTAGGCCTACCCACACAAGTGAGGTTTCATTTTTATCGGGAGACTTGGGAGAACGCTGGGAGGAAAGAAATTTGTGGCTCCTCTCAGATTTCAGAACTTTCTGTCACCGAAATATGAGGAGAAAGTGTTTTTTCAGTCAGATTTTGAGATTTGCAAAGGATTCTGGGTAACAAGACCTGGTGAGAGCCCCACGAGTCTTTAAAAATGCACAGGTTTGGTAGGTTTCCCTAGGTGCCGGCTGAGCTAGAGGCCAAAATCCACAGGTAGGCAGTTTGCAAAAAACACCTCTGTTTTCTTTGGGAAAATTTGATGTGTCCAAGTTGTGTTTTGGGGTATTTCCTGTCGCGGGCGCTAGGCCTCCCCACACAAGTGAGGAATCATTTTTATCTGGAGACTTGGGGAAATGCTGGGTGGAAGGAAATTTGTATCTCCTCTCAGATTCCAGAACTTTCTGTCACCGAAATGAGAGGAAAAGGTGTTTTTTTGGCCAAATCTTGAGGTTTGCAAAGGATTCTGGGTAACAGAATCTGGTCAGAGCCCCACAAGTCACCCCATCATAGATTTCCCTAGGTGTCTAGTTTTAAAAAATGGGCAGGTTTGGTAGGTTTCCCTAGGTGCCGGCTGAGCTAGAGGCCAAAATCCACAGGTAGGCAGTTTGCAAAAAAACACCTCTGTTTTCTTTGGGAAAATTTGATGTGTCCATTTTGTGTTTTGGGGCATTTCCTGTCACGGGCACTAGGCCTCCCCACACAAGTGAGGTATCATTTTTATCGGGAGACTTGGGGAAATGCTGGGTGGAAAGAAATTTGTGGCTCCTCTCAGATTCCAGAACTTTCTGTCACCAAAATGTGAGGAGAAAGTGTTTTTTTAGCCAAATTTTGAGGTTTGCACAGGATTCTGGGTAACAAAACCTGGTGAGAGCCCCACAAGTCACCCCATCTTGGATTCCCCTAGGTGTCTAGTTTAAAAAAATGCAAAGGTTTGGTAGGTTTCCAACGGTGCTGAGCTAGAGGCCATAATCTACAGCTAGGCACTTTGTAAAAAACACATCAGATTTCAATGTAAAAATGTGATGTGTCCATGTTGTGTTTCCTGTCGCGAGCATCAGGCCTTCCCACGCAAGTGAAGTACCATTTTTATCGGGAGACTTGGGGGAACACAGAATTGCAAAACAAGTGTGTATTGCCCCTTGTCTTTCTCTTCATTTTTTTCCTTCCAAATGTAAGACAGTGTGTAAAAAAGACATGTAATTGAGAAATGCCCTGTTATTCACATGCTAGTATGGGCACCCCAGAGTTCAGAGATGTGCAAATAACCACTGCTTCTCAACACCTTACCTTGTGCCCATATTGGAAATACAAAGGTTTTCTTGATACCTATTTTTCACTCTTTATATTTCAGCAAATGAATTGCTGTATACCCGGTATAGAATGAAAACCCATTGCAGGGTGCAGCTCATTTATTGGCTCTGGGTACCTAGGGTTCTTGATGAACCTACAAGCCCTATCTATCCCCGCAACCAGAAGAGTCCAGCAGACGTAACGGTATATTGCTTTCAAAAATCTGACATTGCAGGAAAAGGGTACAGAGTAAAACGTAGAGAAAAATGGCATTTTTTTACCTCAATTTCAAAATTTATTTATTTCAGTTGTTATTTTCTGTAGGAAACCCTTGTAGGATCTACACAAATTACCCATTGCTGAATTTAGAATTTTGTCTACTTTTCAGAAATGTTTAGGTTTCTGGGATCCAGCATTGGTTTCACCCCCATTCCTGACACTGACTGGAAGGAGGCTGAAAGCACAAAAAATCGTAAAAATGGGGTATGTACCAGCAAAATGCCAAAAGTGTGTTGAAAAATTGGGTTTTCTGATTCAAGTCTGCCTGTTCCTGAAAGCTGGGAAGCTGATGATTTTAGCACAGCAAATCCTTTGTTGATGCCATTTTCAGGGAAAACAACACAAGCCTTCTTCTGCAGCCCTTTTTTCCCATTTAAAAAAATAAAATAAAAATGTCACTGTATGTTGGCTAATTTCTTGGTCTTCTTCAGGGGAACCCACAAAGTCTGGGTACCTCTAGAATCCCTAGGATGTTGGAAACAAGGACGCAAATTTGGTGTGGGTAGCTTATGTGGACAAAAAGTTATAAGGGCCTAAGCGCCAACTGCCCCAAATAGCCAATAAAAAGCCTGGCACCTGAGGGGGCAAAGACCTGGCAGCAAAGGGGTTAAATGCTGTTTGTAGGAAAGTATCCCCCTTTTTGGCATGTTACCCCCAATTTCCGCCTGATGTCAGTGTGTTTTTAACTGTGTCACTCGGATCCTGTTAGTCAGGACACCAGTGTTTATGGTTTATGGCCTGCTTGTCAGTATGTTTCACTGTTTTCTAAATTGTCACCGGAGTCCTGCTAATCAGGCGCCTAGTGCTCATGATCTCTCTGTTTCCAACTTTGTCCTTACATACTGGTAATACAGTATTTCACTCCACATTGGCATACTGGTCCCCCCTTATAAGTCCCTAGTATATGGCACCTAAGTACCGAGGACATTGGGGCTCCAGGGGATCCCCATGGGCTGCAGCATTTCATTTGCTACCCAGAGGAGCCCATGCAAAGGCTTCTACAGGACCGCCATTGCAGCCTGTATGAAATAGGGTATGCACTATTCCACAGCCATTTTCACTGCACCAGGTGACTTATAAGGCACTTACATATCAGGTCTTCCAACTCTGAAGGCTGGGTGCAAAGTATCTGTGTGTGAGGGCAGAATTGCACTAGTAGAGGTGCCCCCACGTCATCCAGGCCCTTTCTTCCAAACTTCCTTCGTGAATGCGGGAAAGCCATTTAACGCATGCACTAGACATAGGTCAATACATATGTCCAGCTTTACAATGATAACCCCAAATATGGCCCTGTAAGGTGTCTAACTACTGGGAATTGTACCCCAATACTGTTTCCAGTATTGGTTGCACAATCCCATGCACTCTGGGAGCTCCACAGTGGGCCCCCAGTACTGCCATACCAACCTTCTGAGGTTTTCCAGGCAGCCCCAGGTACAGGTATATGTTGCATCTTGGTAAATACAAAGCATTTCAACATTTTCAAAATAATGCAACACAGCACAGCAGGCTGGCTTACAGCACCACTTTACATCATTTCCTCATACATGGGGCCCTGACATCAATAGTATTGTTCTCACAGGCACTGTGTGCCTACTCTTAGGGGATGAGCCCTCTCCTACTGGATAGTTTAGCTCACTTACATTCTCCCCATAACATCCTGATGTGAATTGTTTATCTGCAGAGTGTCAGTTCATATGACTCAGGCCCACCCCATTGTATGTGTTCAGACCTCCTCAGATTACCAACTTTTGGGTCCTGGTACCCAGGTAAGTGGAACACAGTGATGCTACCCAAAGCATAGATTCATTGTCACATGCCTACAACACATCGATCATTTAAGTCCATATCCAGTGGGACTACATGTTGTTTTGTTATGAGCAGCAATTGTTGGGGCCTCACTCCACATTGTAGTGGTGGTGTGATTGGTGGCAAGTCCCTACATCTGTATCCCACATCAGTAGGCCCACCCACTTCAGCCTGAGTTCCTTCATGGGTCCTATTGTGGTGGCTAGGTGCTTCTTGATATCCCTTTGTCAAATCCCTCTTTGACATCCTCCAATTGGTACATGTGGCACCATGAGACATTATTGCATGATACTCCTTACTGGCATTTGCCACAGACTCCCCCCAGTCAACATGGCATGTAGGTTGTGGTCCTTTGACATCCCTTTCCAGGTATGCCACAAGCATTACACAGTCAGACCCAGTGGGACATGTGTATTTGTGTAGGTACCATGCAGTACACATACCCATTCCCCCCTCCCCAGCATGCACAGACTCCCCCTTCAAAGCAAATGTAATTTTGCCATGAGGAGTCCGCACCTACAATGCAGAACAGTGACAGTGTCCCACCAGGCCCACACATAGGCGGTCATTACAACATTGGTGGTAAAAGCCGCTTACCGCCATGCAGAAGACCGCCAACACACCGGCGCGGCCGCGGAATTCCGCCACAGCTATTATGACCCACAGCACGGAATCCGCCAATATTTAGACACCCACACAAGTCCGCCACACCAAAGGTCAGTGATAAACTGGCAAAAACAAAACCTCCACTGTCACGCCAACAGAAATATGCCCACACTATCACGACCCACGAATCCACGTGGCGGTCTTTCAACCGCGGTATTCCATTGGCGGTACACACCGCCGCGCTCAAAATACACACACACTTACAAAACACAGCCACATTGGACAATTCGAAATACACACACCTGATACACATACACACACCACTCCCACACACCCAATACAATATAAAACAAACACCCAGATCACCCATAAACCCCTACGACCACAATTGAGAAAGAAGCACAGAGAGAAACACCACCATCAACAATACTAGCATCCACAGGCACACAACACCATCACCCACATAACTTCCACGCACCTCACACAACACCCCACTACATATCAGCACACTTTTCACCCCACACACCATCTCACACATCACCCACACCACTCCATGGCACGGCAAAGACACCCCAGGTTCTCGGAGGAGGAGCTCAGGGTCATGGTGGAGGAAATCGTCCGGGTAGAGCCACAGCTATTCGGATCACAGGTGCAGCACACCTCCATTGCAAGGAAGATGGAGCTATGCCGAAGAATAGTGGACAGGGTCAACGCAGTGGGACAGCACCCAAGAAATCGGGATGACATCAGGCAGAGGTGGAACGACCTACGGGGGAAGGTGCATTCCGTGGTCTCAAGACACCACCTTGCAGTTCAGCGGACTGGCGGCGGACCCCCACCCCCTCCCCCACAACTAACAACATGGAAGGAGCAGGTCTTGGCGATTCTGCATCCTGAGGGCCTCGCAGGAGTAGGTGGAGGAATGGACTCTAGTAAGTCAAATCTTAACTATTACATCCCCTACCCTACATGCATGCCATCACATACCCCCACCCTCACCCTCACAGCCATCACTCGAACTCCTCACAAATGTCCCAACATCACAAACCACACATCCTAACACCAAGCCCTGCATGCAACAACAAAGCATGGACACCCATTACTAAAGCATGTCCACTGCACATACCCATACACCCCCCTAAACCATCATCACACAAGGACCCACACAGGAATGCAAGCACTGGGGTACACGGTCACCCACCCATTGCACACCATGGCACACACAGATGTAATAAACATCCTTTTATACCCCTGCAGGACCCCTACCCAACGTCACCGGACAGGAGGGTCCACACATGTCCAGACCACCAACAGAAGAGGCCCACAGTGATAACAGCACCTCTGTCCAACTGGATCTAGATGACCAGCCCGGCCCATCGGGGACCTCGGGACATTCGGTTCCCATCACACAGTCACAGGCCACTACAGAGCTTCTGGAAACACCAGCACAGTACCCACCCAGCGGGCCCATACCTCCGTCCCCAGGACACGTCAATCAGCAGTGTGTCCACCACTACAGGGAACCCAGGCTAACCCACCACCCCAACAACAACAGGGACCTGGGGGCAGTGGCAGTGGGCACATGGTAAAGAGGACGGAGGCCCAGGAACACAGGGGAACTGGGAGGGCTGCTATGCGACAGGGGGAGGACAGGCCAAGGGAACCCACTCTCCACAAGGCCCTCTCCAACATCATGGGAGCCTACCACCACTCCCAGGAGACGATGGCAACGGTACTGGCCAAGTTTCAGGAGACCCAGCGCCTGCAGGAGGAACAGTATTTGGGCTTCAGGGAGGAACTCAGAGCCATCAATTCCACCCTGGGCACCATCGTAGGGGTGCTGAAGGAAGTACTCATCACCAGGAGGGACACTGTGGCATTACAAGGGGCCCCTGACACTAGCCTGGACGATGGACTGCCCACCACCTCCGCCGGCGCTAGTGGACAGGAAGCACCGCCACAGTACCACCACACCAGCACCCCACCCCCTGCAGAAGGAGAACCACCTCGCAAATGATCCCTGAGATCCAGGACAAAGACAGAAAACAATGCCAAGACCCCCCCCCCCAAGAAATGAGATCACCCTGAATATCATCCTTCTGTCCCACTTTGTCATCTTGTCCATCCTTAAAGTGCCCCCGCTCCACTTCCTATGCCCATTTGGGCAATGCACCTGTGAGACTAATAGACTTGGCTCTGCCATGGACATTCCTCCACCATCACCCCTCACCATTTTGCTACCCCCTCCAATATTGAGCACTTAAATAAACACCCTTAAAGCACAAAACAATCTGGAGTCAGTCTGTGATTTCGGAATAGTGTATTAGCAATTACAGTGTCAAAAAGCTCTTTCATTTGTAATGTCAACATACCTATGTCACACAGCTTTAGTCCATGGGGAATCAAAGCAGATGTCACACTTTGGGACCCACATCTGTGAAATCGTAAGGGAAAGTGACAACTCAGTGACCATACACTGGGTGAAAATGACAGACAGTAGAGAGGTAGTAGTGTTAAAGTGCATGTAGTAGGCAGGTTTGTATTCTTACCTGTGTTTCACTGGAAATATTGCTGGATCACTGAGTCCCTGTTGTCCATGTCTTCTTCTTCTGCTTCCTCGTCTTCACTGTCCACAGGCTCCACAGCTGCAACAACACCGCCATCTGGACCATCCTCCTGCAGAAAAGTCACCTGTCGTCGCAAAGCTAAGTTGTGACGCATACAGCAGCCCACGATGATCTGGCACACCTTCTTTGGTGAGTAGAATAGGGATCCACCTGTCATATGGAGGCACCGGAACCTGGCCTTCAGGAGGCTGAAGGTCCGCTCGATTATCCGCTGTGCACGCCCGTGGGCCTCATTGTAGCGTTCCTCTGCCCTTGTCCTGGGATTCCTCACTGGGGTCAGTAGCCGTGACAGGTTGGGGTAACCAGAGTCACCTGCAAATGGCGAGGGACAACTGTTAGACACACACTAACTCATAGGGACATCCACAGACCCAGACAACCATTCCCACTGTCTTTGGTGAGTAGAATAGGGATCCACCTGTCATATGGAGGCACTGGAACCTGGCCTTCAGGAGGCTGAAGGTCCGCTCGATTATCCGCTGTGCACGCCCGTGGGCCTCATTGTAGCGTTCCTCTGCCCTTGTCCTGGGATTCCTCACTGGGGTCAGTAGCCGTGACAGGTTGGGGGAACCAGAGTCACCTGCAAATGGCGAGGGACAACTGTTAGCCACACACTAACTCATCGGGACATCCAAGACCCAGACAACCATTCCCACTGTCTTGCTTCCAGGTGCTCACCTTAGAGCCACAGACGGTGCCTCAGGAGTTGACCCATCACATAAGGGATGCTGCTATTCCACAGGATGTAGGCGTCATGCACTGAGCCAGGGAACTTGGCATTAACATGGGAGATGTACTGGTCTGTACATTCATGGAATGGTAACTCTTCCGGTTTCTGTACACCTGTTCACTCCTGTGGGGGGGAACCAAAGCCACATGGGTACCATCAATGGCACCTATGATGTTGGAGATATGTCCCAGGGCATAGAAATCACCTTTCACTGTCGGCAAATCCTCCACTTGAGGGAAAACGATGTAGCTCCGCATGTGTTTCAGCAGGGCAGACAACACTCTGGACAACACGTTGGAAAACATAGGCTCGGACATCCCTGATGCTATGGCCACAGTTGTTTGAAATGAGCCACTTGCAAGGAAATGGAGCACTGACAGCACCTGCACTTGAGGGGGGATTCCTGTGCGATGGCAGATAGCTGCCATCAGGTCTGGCTCCAGCTGGGTACACAGTTCCTGGATTGTGGTACGGTCAGGAATGTAGGTGATGATCACATGTCTTTTCTCCATTGTCGACAGGCCACCAACGGTCGGTACACCGGAGGATGCCACCATCTCCTCACATGTCCCAGTGGACGGTGCCTATGAAGGACAACAGCGAGCACAGAGTCAACCAACTCAGAGGTACATACCCACAGCTTACACAGAACACGAATCATAATCCAAAAAGTGGCATGTATGTGTGTTGAGTCTAGGCCTAGGTATGTGTGACGCAGTTAAAAATGAAGCCATGTGGGCCCCTGAAATGGCGGCTGCCTGACCTCTAAAGTGGGACAATGGGATGTGAGGTAACTGCGCTGGCGTTGTACACCGTCGCGGTAGGCGGTCGAAGACCGCGGCGCAATGCTGCATTGGTTAACATTGGACTCTATGGGTCCCATGAGCCAATGACGATGTACGCCGGTGGTGATGGTACGCACCGCCGCGGACGTGACCGCCATTTTCTATCTGTTCAATCACTCGATACCTGATCTTAGACAGGAGAGGACCCACACTGCAAGTGCTGCTGTGACCTCGGTCTGGAAGAGAAAATGGCTCGAGTGTTTGGGGAAAGGGACCCTGCCTTCACATTGGAGGAGTTGGAGAAACTTGTGGACGGGGTCCTCCCCCAGTACACACTACTCTACGGTCCTCCAGACAAACAGGTAAGTACACTGGGAGCATGCTGTATGGGCTATGCCTGTGTGGAGTGGGGTGGATGTAAGAAGGGGGGGAGATTGCAGCGTGCATGAAACGACGGTGAGTGCATGTGCCACATGGCAAGGGTAGGGATGGGGGCCAATGAATTGTGACGGTGCAGTTAGTAATAAGTTTCTCTTCCCCCTGTACAATTCATGTAGGTCAGCGCCCACCAGAAAAAATATATTTGGCGTGCCATCGCCAAGGACGTCCGTACCCTAGGTGTCTACCAGAGACGGAGAACCCACTGCCGGAAAAGATGGGAGGACATTCGCCGCTGAAGCAAGAAGACGGCGGAGGCTCAGCTGGGGATGGCCTCCCAACGTGGGAGGGGTGCCCGTCGCACCATGACCCCCCTGATGTTCAGGATCCTGGCAGTGGCGTACCCGCAGTTGGATGGGCGCTTGAGGGCATCACAGCAGCCACAAGGGGGTGAGTACACTCTCATCCTGCTGATTTTGCGCGCAGTGGAGGTTTCTGGGTGGGGGAGGTGGGCTGTGGGTTTCCCTAGGCCAGGGCGAGTTTTGTAGTCAATGTCCCTCCGTAAGGCAGGCCATGTGGCACCCCACCCCACCTTTGTAGAGTGCCACGTACACCTAGTCATGCCCCTGTGTCATCCATGTGTGCAGATGTCGTCCATAGCCTAGTAGGCCATTTCCCAGAGATTCAACAGTGGAGCCCAAGAGCGCGGCGTAGTGCAGGGGGCTTCTGTGTCTGTCGTGTCCGCCAACGGTAGCCGTAATGCATGCACTCAACATGTCTTTCTTCTGTTGTCCCCCCCCTTTTTGTGCTCACCCTGTTCTTGTGTGCATTAGCATCATCAGGCAGAGGAGCAGTGGCACCGGAGCACGAGGGGGCTGCATCCCAAATGGCCATGGAGGGCCACACTACGGAGTCGGACTTCACGAGTGGGGCGGAGGGTGAGGGGAGCTCCACGGCGGGGACAGGAGCTGAGACCAGCGACACAGACTCGTCCTCTGATGGGAGCTCTCTTGTGGTGGCGGCAACATCTGTGCCCCCCCCATCTACAGGTACAGCTGCAACCCCCTACCAGCACCGCCCTCCCAGCAGCCCCTCAGCCTTTGCTCCGTGCCTGCTCAACCGGGAGGGTGGGCATCAACTTCGCCCCAGGCACCTCAGGCCCTGCCCCAGTCACCCCTGCTGCCCTCAGTGAGGAGGCCATTGACCTCCTCAGGTCCCTCACTGTAGGGCAGTCTACCATTTTGAATGCCATCCAGGGTGTAGAAAGGCAGTTGCAACAAACAAATGCATTCCTGGAGGGAATTCATTCTAGTCAGGCGGCCCTTCAGCAAGCTTTTCAGACTCTGGCCTCAGCACTGATGGCAGCCATTGTCCCTGTCTCTAGCCTCCCCCCTCCAACTTCCTCCACCCAGACCCAATCCCCTGTACCCCAGCCCATCACAAGCACACCTACAGACCAGCCTGCACACACGTCAACACACAAGGGAAGCTCAGGCAAACATAAGCACCACACATCCCATAGGCCCTCACGCAAAGCATCAGACACATGCAGACACACCAACATCCACTGCCTCCACTGTGTCCCCCTCCTCCTCGTCTCCCTCCTCCCTCCCAGTCTTGTCTACACTCACACCTGCATGCACTACATCTACAGCCACTACTGCCATCACCAGCACACCCACCACCACACCCCGCTCACGTGCAGTCACCACCCCACTACCATTCACACGCCCCTGTGTCCTCTCCCAGTGTGTCTGTGACGCCACCTCCCAAGATACACAAATGCAGGCACACACCCACCCAACAGCCATCCACCTCACGACAGCCTCCAGCCCATGCACCTTCACCCAAAGTCAGCAAACGAGCACCTCCTACAACCACAACCTCTTCCTCCACTCCCAAACCCCCTCCAGCTACCCTTCCCAGTGTCTCCCAAAAACGTTTCCTGTCCAACCTTGACCTCTTTCCCACACCTCCCCCACCCCGTCTGTCTCCTAGGTCCCGAACTAGCACCTCAGCCACAACATCTCCAGGAGCAGTGGTGCCTATAGTCACCGGAATCTGGAGTGCACCGGCCACCAGGGCAGCCAGTGTGGCACGGAGCCACAGCACGGACAGTCCCCCACCTGTGAAGCATCAAAAGTTGGCCAGTGCCCGGTGGGAGAGGGGGAAGACTCCAGCCACCAAAGCCGCTCCCAGGGGTCCCGGTGGGAGTGTGGAGTCAGCTGCGACACCTTCCAAGGTGGGGAAGGGCCACAAGAAACCAGGAAAGTCTGGGAAGAGCAGCACGGTGGAGGAGACCGCCATCATCCCTGCTGCCCAGGAGGCCAGAGCCATCATCCCCGCTGGCCAGGAGGCCACCGCCATCATCCCCGCTGCCCTGGAGGCCACCGCCATCATCCCTGCTGTCCAGGAGGCCACTGACATCATCCCCGCTGCCCAGGAGGCCACCGCCATCATCCCTGCTGCCCAGGAGGCCACCGCCATCATCCCCGCTGCCCAGGAGGCCACCGACATCATCCCCGTCATCCCCGCTGCCCAGGAGGCCACCGCCATCATCCCCGCTGGGACAGAGAGGACCGCCAGCACAAGCCCCGCTGGGATAGAGAGGACCGCCAGCACAAGCCCCACTGGGACAGAGAGGACCGCCAGCAGCTGAGTCACTGCAAAGGAGCCCGCCGCCTCAAGCACAGCTGAACAGGGCACCGCCGCCTCAAGCACCGCTGAACAGGGCACCGCTGAACAGGGCACCGCCGCCTCAAGCACCGCTGAACAGGGCACCGCCACCTCAAGCACCGCTGAACAGGGCACCGCCGCTCCAAGCACCGTTGAACAGGGCACCGCCACCTCAAGCACCGCTGAACAGGGCACCAGCACCTCAAGCACCGCTGAACAGGGCACCGGCGCCTCAAGCACCGCTGAACAGGGCACCGCCGCCTCAAGCACCGCTGAACAGGGCACCGCCGCTCCAAGCACCGCTGAACAGGGCACCGCCGCCTCAAGCACCGCTGAACAGGGCACCGGCACCTCAAGCACCGCTGAACAGGGCACTGCCGCCTCAAGCACCGCTGAACAGGGCACCGCCGCTCCAAGCACCGCTGAACAGGGCACCGCCGCCTCAAGCACCGCTGAACAGGGCAGCGGCGCCTCAAGCACTGCTGAACAGGGCAATGCCGCCTCAAGCACCGCTGAACAGGACACCGCCGCTCCAAGCACCGCTGAACAGGGCACCGCCGCGTCAAGCACCGCTGAACAGGGCACCGCCGCTCCAAGCACTGCTGAACAGGGCACTGCCGCCTCAAGCACTGCTGGCCCATGAGCGCCAAGGGCACTGACGCTACTGAGTCTATCACGAGCAGGATGAAGCACTCTGGGCACCATGCCCCCTCCAGAACCAGTGGAGAGATGCATCCACTACCTCTGTCCTTAGCAGGATGAAGCACTCTGGGCACCATGCCCCCTCCAGAACCAGTGGAGAGATACATCCACTACCTCTGTCCTTAGCAGTATGAAGCACTCTGGGCACAGAGCCCCCTCCAGAACCAGTGGAGAGATACAACCACTACCTCTCTCCTTAGCAGGATGAAGCACTCTGGGCACAGAGCCCCCCCAGAACCAGTGGCGAGATACATCCACTACCTCTGTCCTTAGCAGGATGAAGCACTCTGGGTACAGAGCCCACTCCAGAACCAGTGGAGACTGTCATCCACTTGAGAGACTGTGGCTTTCCACTCCCTAGGATGGGACAGCGGGCAACCCACCCACTGTAGAGACTTGAGAGACTGTGGCTTTGCACTCCCCAGGATTGAACAGTGGGCAACCCACCCACTGTAGAGACTTGAGAGACTGTGGCTTTGCACTCCCCAGGATTGAATAGTGGGCAACCCACCCACTGTATCACTGTATAGACTTGAGAGACTGTGGCTTTGCACTCCCCAGGATGGAACAGTGGGCAACCCACCCACTGTAGAGACTTGAGAGACTGTGGCTTTGCACTCACCAGGATTGAACAGTGGGCAACCCACCCAGTGTAGGGACTTGAGAGACGGTGGCTTTGCACTCCCCAGGATGTAACAGTGGGCATGTGGCCCCCTCGTGGATTTGGTGTCGTGCACTCAACCGGCTCAGGTGCCCCCCCTTTCCCTCCCCCTGAGGTGCCTGTTTTCTTGCTCTCTGATGCCCCTGCAGTGTTCTCTCCATCATGGTCGGGGATCTTGTGTGGGCCTCGCCCATAATGTGTGGGCCCAGTGTTCCACGGACTTCATTGGAGCACTACCTGGACTACTAAGCTTGGTGTATATTTTGTTTATGGTGTATATATATATATTTTTGCCTACTTTATTATAATATATTACAATGGTTACACTCATTTTCTTTTGTCTTTGCATTCTTCCGGGGGAGTTGGGGGGTGTAACTATCATGTATAAATATGTATTAGTGTGTATGTTGTAGTGGATGAGGGTGGGGGGTGGGGGACGGGGTGGGTGTGTTGCGTGTGTGTGTCCCTGTTTTTTCCCTCCCCCCTCCCCTGTGTCATAGGTGGAGTACTCACCGTGGACTTCGCCGCTGGCGTTCGTGCTCCTGGTAGAGGAGCAGAAAGACTATTGCAGGGAGAATTTGGAGTTCCGGCTACATGGTGTCCTGGTTCCTCGTGGGGTGTGTAGAGGTGAGCGTTTTCCCTTCGAAATCCTGTTTCCGCCGTGTTTTTATCTGCAGTGAATCCGCCCAGGAAAAGGTGGCGGATTGGTAGGTTATGATACTGTGGGTGTTACTTTGTCTTCCGCCTGTCTGTTGGCGGTGACCGCCAAGCTGTTTGTCTGTACCGCCGTGGCGGTTGGAGTGTTAAAGTGGCTGTCTTTGTTGGCGGTTTCCGCCACGGTCGTAATTGCAATTTTTTTACCGCCGGCCTGTTGGCGGGCTTACCGCCGCTTTAACACCGACATCCAGGGTTGTAATGACCACCATAATCATTAGTTTGTACACACATGGTCCAGAGTTGTGCATTTGTTATATCAACCACCCTCCAATTGATTATTTGTGATGAGTTCCTGTTGTCCCTTCTATTGCAGCTGGCACTTGTTTGCACTCACCTGCCCACCATGTCAGCTGTGTGCAATTTAGTTTCCTGCAGGGTGCAACAGACATGTATCTTGCCATGTCCCTAAGTGTGTATGCCTCCCATCGCCCACACCTGCCACCCCTCAGATGAGTTGTTTGTTCTGTGACATAGCCATACCATTCTGAGGATTTACATCCTAGATTAGTGTGCAAAGGCCCAAGTGACACCAAGTAGCTACATGGTACAAGGATGCCTGCATTGGAGCTAGGCAGCAGTTTGTGCGCCCTTTCTGAGGAAACTACAGGGATGCATTGACTTTCAGTGAATATGACGCATTCCTCTACTTTCTGCATGAAACAGCACAGGAAGCTGGTTCACTGTGCTGCAGTGCATCATTTCCTCGTACATGAGGCACAAAGTGAGTTTAACGTGGAAACATGCTGCACTTTATACTTCACCCCACCACTTTTTACTTCACCCCACCACCCAGTGCCATGGCAGTGCAGGGTGGCACCCACAAACAGGGGAGAGGCAGCTCCAGGCCCTCCTGAACAGCCAGCAGCAGCCGTCTACCTTGTGAGTGGCAGTGCCGCCAAGAGGTGCAGCCCCAGCCCATCTTCTGTAAGGCAGAGGTGGCAGCACTGGTTTTCTCACCCTCTGTTCTGGCAGCAGGTGGCAGGCCTGGCAGCGGTTACCCCCTGCAGGAGCATCAGCTACATTGAGGGAGAGTACACAGCTATGTTTGGAGCACAAACCAGGTCCGTCACACTACCCAGCAGCTGACACACCGCTGGGCGGATATCATCAAACACGAGCAGGACCTGCTAGATGTAGAGATTCTGGGGCTTGGTGAGTATTAACTATATTATTGTGTTTGTGTTCTACAATACTACCTTTTCCTCCAAATAGCATGCTGCTCACACTCAGATATAAGTTTAGTTAAGAATATTATAATATGATCCAGTTAGAGCTAGGCAGGTGTTCGGCGATATCTCATCATACTCATCAGCGCTCCCTTTGACTAGTTATTTAATAAGCCAATGAAATGCAGAATCCTCTGTCTTCCTTTCACCATGTGAATTAGTGATATCAGTGAGTTAGCCTTCTCTGTGACTTTCTTTATGTAGCTCGTACAGTTCCAATCAATTTCACAGAGATGTGAAGTACTAGTATTCATCTATGCATTGCAAAAAAGGGAAACTGAGTTGGTCCCTCAAGGGAGTTGAGAAATGAGAATAGACACAAAGATCATTCTTTGCAATTTATTGGTTCCAAATGTAGTTTTTAAGGAAATGTGGAATAGGTATTTTAGTGTATCCAACTCAAGGAAAGTTTATACTAGTACCATAGGTGATCTGATTTAGATAAGTTCAATATTACTGCATCTGCAAGTTATAATTTTGTGGAGATTAACTGATTAACTGTACCACTAAACACTTTTTTTTTATCTTCTTCATTTCTTACATCAGCAGTCAAGGGCAAGAAGTGGGGCAGCAAAAAGGTGGGTAAGAAAAGAGCTGGGGATGAGGTGCCAACCACCAGCGCCTCTGCTGAGGGCTCTGCTCACCCCAGTAAGCTATTATTTATCATTATTATTTTCCTTACTTTTACTTCTGCCCACTGTTATACTACTTTTAATGTGTCCTTGTTTATCGTTTTATGCTGTCTCCTTTTGTTCAACTCCCTTATCCAATTTGTGTTTAATTCCTGTTATCCCTGCATTATTGGCAGCTGACTTCTTTCGGTCTGTAATAGTCTGTAGATTTCTTCTGTCTTGTAGATAATCATTCTCTCTCCCCCATATAGCTTGTGGTACTGTAAGACTAAGAACATATTTATGGTACTCTGCTGTCTACTGTGAAGATAGCAGGCCCAAGAAATACAGTATTGTTGATAATATTCACCATGTATGTTTGTTGAGAAGGCTTTCTTTTTCTTGCTCATGGTCTAACAGTTAACACAACAGTGACCTTGGTCACAGACCACTCCTTCCAGCCCCAATACTGTGCTGTGTAATTCATTAAACAGTATACCAGCAGTTCCCATGACAGTGCAGCATGGTTGGAAAGTATGAGGTCCCATTGCATTTGCCAACCAACACCATATGTCTTTTGTTGACCATTATCATTCCACCCTTTCATTGCACTTCAGTGACTCAGATTCATCATCATAATAAGCTATATAGTTCTGCCTCTCCATTAAGTTTTTGGTAGTCTTGACTAGCTGGCTCTTCTAACATGGTGAGCCAACAAGATGCCCAGAGTGGTATTTTGGATAGAAAATAATGCAGTGATAATGGCGTATTTTGATTAAAAAAATTAAGGGAAGGTGTATCTGGCATCTAGAAATGCATAATGTATCTTTCTAGCCACACAGATTTCTGCCGGCTCAAGTTCTTCTGTAGGAGCAGAAGGGGCAGGGATAGAAGCTGCAGTACGGACAGGTGGTGATAAGTCACATTGCTTGCTTATTAACAATTACTATTATACTCTCTAGCTACAAGGGCATTGTCATGACTCGTGATCGTGAACCCCCACCTTACTATCTACAGCGGTGGTTGAGGCATGGCCTCTTCTATCTGCAACTCAGGAAAAGCTCACATAATGTACACTAAAAAGAGCGCTTGATGGAAAGCAGAACTAATGTAAGGCTAAAAGAAAGGATGAATGAAATTAGTGAAACGAAAGGATGCATACGTGGGTGAAAGGATGCATGGGTGAGTTTTGAGTAATTCTTGGATGGGTGAAATGATGATTGAAAGAAAGGGTAGATTCTGAATGGATGGAAAATGGATTGGAAATTCTGGTAGAAGACTGGATGAAAGAAAGCAAAGTTTAAATTATGGCTGCTATGGGTGAATATGCTTAAGAAGAACTACATGATGATTGAATAATTGCTTGGATGATTAAGCAAGGGAGCTCTAATGGAGAGGGGCATTTTGCTCACCTACTTTACTTACTTTCTCTTTTCTATTCTATTTTGGAATTTTGTAAAGTGCATGGCTGCCAAAAGGCTTCCCAGCGCTAAATGTGGAACCAGAAGAAAAAAAATAACAACTGGGAGACCCTAAGAGGGGAAGAGGAAGGTTTTCAAAGATTTCCGAAAGGAGAGTTCAGAGTCTGCTGATCGAATTTCAACTTTGCTTTATGGTTATCAAAACTATCATTCAGAGTGGGGGGTATCTTAATTTGTGTTCTTCTAATCCCTTGACTCACTGTATTTGTTAGGCTAGGCAGATATGTATCCCACCCATCATCACTGATCAATCCCCTCCATGCCCATGGCATTTCTCTACCCATGATCGATGAAGATCAGTGTGGTTCAATTCGTGACTGCAGTGTTGGCTGTGCAATGTGTGTCTGCTTCAGTTAATGCGCCATTTTCAAAGTTTTCAATGCATTGCAAACTGAACACATGAGGTGTGTTTCCCTTTGCCCACTCAGTCCCTTAATTTCTTCCTTGCCAGCCTACCAAAAAAAATGAAAAATCCAATGTCATATTTTTATGGCCATGTGAAGTGTTTCCAAAATACATTTTATAGTTTCCCATAACCCATAACAGGTTTGTTTTACGCCTGTTCAGATTTTTCCCTTTTTCATCTATTACAATGACAAAAAAGACAATGCTTATGCACATGATGAATCAATGATTATGGACACCCCCCTATTCTATAGCAAAAGCTCTACCTACCCGCCGAGTCCCTGTGCCTTACCCTGCAGTAGAGTATGTCATGTTTCCTTTCCTTACTGCCCAGTGAAATCATTTTTGGGAAATAATTTGTGGTGGTGGGCAAGGCCAGTGAGTAAAGCAGGATTTGTAAGTGCCTGATTCGAATTTAAGTTTGGCTTCAGGGATACTCTCTGATGAACGTGCCAAATACACTCTATATAGCCCATTAATTTCCCTGTAGTGCAGTGCATTATTTTCCCCACCATCTACATATGGAAGACAGGATAACATACCTGCATTTTATATATGACATGTGTGACATAGTATCTTATTTATTATTCATCTGCCTCTTTGAAGTCAGTGTAGAAATGAAGTGAAAGACATTTGGAAAAGGGAAGGGCCATTGTAATTAACGATAGTTAATTGTCTAACTACAGTTACCCCAGCTGCAGACAGTAACAAAGTACACAAAGTGTGGATAGCATGCCTCCATCAATTTGGCATAACAACTTCATTATGCCTTACTCATAAATAAGAGGTAATGTGATTTTACTTTTCCACTGAATGTGTTTCTTTAGTTACTAGAAAAGCCTTTACAAGGAGAAAAAATCAAATCTCATTTTTTAATCTGGTGCTAATCTGCCTTAATTATTTTCTACTAGGCAGTCAGTGCTTTTATGTGAGACCTGTGACTTTCCTAATCATAATCACATCAAATTCCATTGCCCCTAGTGGATCAGCCATGTACTGTAATGTACCACCCACTACTTACTTTTAAATAAGTGTTTGCTTAGAGCATTGTTTATAATTTGTCTTTTTTATTTATTTTTCTTGATATAGCTAATCCTGATGGTCGACCAGGCAGGAGATAGTTGCCGTCTGTGGCAGCAGAGATTGGAGAATATCCAGGCAGCATACCATTGGCTGGTGGTCCTGCAGGATGAAGAAGAGGAAATCGCTGCCTCCGACCCAGGACCAAGTTTATCAGCAGCATGCCAGCCACCAGCTGCCTGGATATCACATCGCCGGTGCTAGCTGTCAAGGGCTCTGACTGCACCTGCTGCCGCCCCCCTGCCGTTCTGACAGGGCATTGCTCCACCACATCCTGCAGCGGACGGACGGTACAGTGAGCCAGCTTGCCAGGATCAAGCAGAGTCTCGACCAGCTCCGGACCCAAATATATAGTGCCCTCTTCTGAGCCTTTTTTTAAAATTATTTTAATGGGATGGGCTTGCTGTGGGTGGAGAGTGTGGGGAGGGAGTTGGGACTGGATTTCACTTTGGACTTAGGTTAGACATTTCTGGGGGCAGGGCTAATGTTTGGGGAGAGGGGTATGCCTGTTGTAGGTGGAAAGGGTGGGTTTTCTTATTTATTAAAAATAAAAGGTGAAACATAATTTACTCCATTTATGCCTCAAATGTTGATTTTAGTGTTTTAGATTGCACTGCTATCTTTTATTGTAGCCTGTTTTTAAAAATCTGCAAAAAAATGTGTATGCCATTTACTTATATCCTTACTCTAGTGCCCTCTGTAACTATATTGACCACTAGGGAATGATTGCATTGCATGTTTTGTCTACAAAAACCTAGGTACAGGCAAACAACAATTTTCGGTAGAAGTTTATTACTAACTACACAAGTTCACTTAAATCCATTGTTCTTCACTTACCTAAATAGATGAACCAAGGGCTGATAACTCAGTCTTCTTACTGCAGGGTTTTCTTAAGGTGGCATCCTAATTTAAGGGGATGGTAGTAGTATTAACAGGCTAGTGCATTAACAGGTAAGACATGAGGTGCCACTCCCATCTATGCAAACTCCAACTGCAGGATTAATCAAAGTGTTATCCATCACTGTCAACTAGATTGACAGAAAACAGAGAGTTAGTAGGTCACATATTATATCATATGTTAAGGAAGGCTGAAACCAGACTACCACTGAGACAGTATTTGACACACAACAAAGAAGACCTGATATGATAATAAAATCTAACAATATCAAATTCTTCTGAGCAATGGGGACCTAGTATTTACAAACTAAACTTAGGAAATGAAATCTTTGACTCAGGAGACGTGGGCTCAGAGTCAGGAGTGGTTGGACAAGGTTAAGCATTTACGTAATACACAAGACAAGGCCTGAATGATTATGTTGAAGAGGCTCGTGTGGAATATTGCTCAGGTAATAGAATGTCATGCAGTGAGTTGGTGTCACTTTCAATACATCCGTCCCAGCAAGTGTGTGATCCATTTATGGTGTAACATTTAGCCATACCTCAATGAATCATGCAATCTGGGGGAAGAGGGTTAGGGCTCGATGAATGGATGGGAAAGGGGATTTGGGGAAACGTGTGACAAAGACAACTACTAAACAAAACAATCCATGCCAATATTCATCAGGACCGCTGATCAGAACACCATCATCAGTCTGTTGTGGATGGGAACAATGAAGGGATAAGTATGATACAGTTCATTTAAATGCATTGCAAACAGTCTTTCTGCCCCAGAAAGACCCAAGATAGTATGTTTCCAAACCTTCTGTCTTCTAGGTTTGAAAAACACAAATTATGGAGGATTAAAATTAACCCAACCATTTCTAAAAATTATGATTTCTAAAAGGAAAATGATACTGTATTACCAAATTGGGTTGTGCCTCTCCATTCTTCTTTTAATGTCCGTAGCTCTTGGGTGCCTGACTCAATCTGTCCTGCAGGTATGCTGGAGTGTTGAGCATTCACCAAGTTTTGTTCGTGCAGGGGAGGACTAGGAGAAGGCCTGTGCATTGGACAACTGTGTAATAGAGTAAAGGAGAAGGACATAAGGGAGCAAGGTAAGCTTGAACATGAGGAGTCAGGAGTGTACCAAGAAGACCCAGAGGCAGAGCAAGAACATGAAGAGGCTTTTCACGTTTGAGCCAGCATTGCACCAAACACACACACAGCAGCATTTCCCAAATCAACTCACCTCTCTCTAGTCCAGAGAGCTGAGTGAGTACCAGGCCTCAAAGTCTTTGACACCATCATGGTTTCTCTTTGAAGTTGATAACTTTTTCCTTCTAGCTGTTGATGTAGTTCACCCTGAGTCCTTCCACCATCCTCCTCCCTCTCCTTATTCTGAGTAATTCCATCCCAGTCCAACGCCCAGTGAGGTACAACTGTGTAGACCACTTCTGTTGAAGAACACATAGAGAAAGAGAATTGGAGTATATTGTGTTGATTTGTGTTTGGTAACTAATGTGACTGGTCTGGTCTCTGAGGAACCAGATAAAAGGAGTGGACCCTGCAGGTAAATTTTGCAAAGTTTGAAAGGCCAATCACTTTCAGGAAAAACCCATCAGCCCCCAAACATTGTGAATCATCAAAATCAAGTTTCCAAATTTGTTGAACTTTCTCCCTCACTCACTGTCAGTCACCGCATATATCATCAATCATCACTCACAATCACTCAATATATCACCACTCATTGATGTGATAGTTAGTAGCTACTTCTTCCAGTTCAAGCAAGGTGCTTGATTGATACAAAATATTATTTCCCCTTTGATGGTAGCAACACCTTGGAATTCAGCATTGGTACTGGCAATCTTCTGGGGCAGCCCTGCTAGATTATGTAAAAAAGGATATGCAATGGCATATGACAGGGCAGGCATTGTCTCCAATGTCCTGAATGGAACGGAATTGGAATTAACAAGAAATAATTTTAAAGTTCTATGGTGGCACTGGCCCATTCATGCCCTCATTTCGACTTTGGTGGTCTTTTGTGAAGACCGCTGTCAAAGTGGGCACCAGAGGAATGCCAGTGTTGATGGTCGGAAGACTGCCATATTATGTGTCACATATGGATTTCCACCCATAAAAAGGTGGAAATCCGACACCGTCAGCCTGATAGACGGCAGGTGAGAGGTGGTTCTGCTGCCAGAAGGACTCTGCCTGCCATATTACGAGCAGTAAATTGGCACTGCGGTCTTTGCATGGCGGTGCAACATTGGCAGTGGAACTGCCGTCATTCACCCTCTCCCGGACAACCACCTTGGCGTGGGCTGTTGTGCAGACAGGTAGGTGGACCGACCGGAAGGGGATGTGTGTGTGTGTGGTAGGTACATGTGTGTGGTGTGTGCATGTATGTGGGTGAACATGTGTGTGTCAGAATAGCTGAGCGTGCATGTGTGTGTGTGCGATTGTATGCGTGTGTGGTGGTGTGTGTGTGACTGTATGCATGCATGGTGGTGTGTGTGTGAATGTATGCAGAGTGTAGGGATGTGGGGGTGAATGTATGTGGAGGGGATGTCTGTGTGTGAATGTATGCCGTGGGTGTGGTGTGTGAATGTAAGCAGAGGGGGGGGGAGTGTGTGAATGTATGCGGAAAGTGGGGAGGTGCATAAATGCAGAGTGTGTGTGTGTGTGTATGAATGTGGAGAGAGATGCGTATGGGTGCAAGCGAGTGAGGGTGAGTGTCTGTGTTCGGTTGGGTGGGGGTGCACGTCTGTTTGTGTTTGGTAGGGTGGGGTTGCGTGTCTGTTTGTGTTTGTTTCGGTGGGGGTGCATGTCTGTTTGTGGTCAGTTGAGTGGGGGTGTGTGTCACTTTTCAGTTGGGTGGCGCTCTCTGTATGTATGCATGTGGTTAGGTGGGGGTGTCTGTATGTATGCATGCAGTTGGGTGGAGGTATTTGGATGTATGTGAGGAGTTGGGTGGGGTATTTGGATTCATGTGTGCATTCAGGTGAGGGTGTGTGTCAGGAAGTGTGTGGGCGAGTGGGTGTGTGTGTCAGGAAGTGTGTGGGTGAGTGGGTGTGGGTGTCTACAAGTATGTGGACATGTAGGGCTGTGTGTCTGCAAGTGTGTGGACATGTGGGGATGCGAGTCTGCAAGTGTGTGGGCATGAGGGGGTGCGTGTGCCAGCGACAGGAATGGGGATTCCTGTTGCCGGGTGCATTATCACCAGGGTTTCTGTGGTGAAGCGACCCGCTGCGAAAAGCCTGGCAATTTGGTGCCTCATAATATAGCCGGCAGTCTTAGGCATGCTGATGGCCCGCAGGAGCTCACTGCCAGCTGCACCAGTCTGATCGCACCAGCCAGACTGGCGGCATTGTGGCGGTTTGGCTTAGGCCAAACCACTGAACTCGTAATGCGGCAACCTTTACTGCCGGGTCCAGCGATGGGATTGTTGCTATGATACAAGCAGCAGGCAATCCCCAGAGCAGTGTGTCTTAAGTTCAAGCAGTAGTAACAATTTTAAAGTAGATGTTAGACTTGGCATCCTCGGCATGGTCTCCCCTAACTTTTTGCCTCTGCTTCCCAGGTTGTGTCTGTGTGCTGGACTCTGTTTTTGCTGGTTTGTTTGCTCTTGAACCTTTACCACTGCTGACCAGTGATAGTGTAAGCGTTCCTTGTATAAATTATATGCGTGAATTGGCTTATCCATGATTGGCATAGTTGATTTACTAGTAAGTCATTAGTAAAGTGCACTGGAGGTGCCCAGGGCCTGTAAATCAAATGCTACTAGTGGGCCTGCAGCACTGGTTGTGCCACCCACACTAGTAACCCTGTAAACATGGCTCAGACCTGCCACTGCAGTGTCTGTGTGCGCAGTTTTAATCTGCCAATCCGACTTGGCAAGTGTACCCACTTGCCAGGCCTAAACCATCCCTTTTCTTACATGTAAGGCACCCTTAAGGTAGGTCCTAGGTAGCCCCATGGGCAGGGTGCAGTGTATATGTAAGGTAGGACATATACTAAGGTGTTCTACATGTCTGGACAATCTTAAACCATTCTGTGACTCTGTCTGTTTGTGGATTCCCTGTCTGGGTCAGTTTGTCAGTTGGGCTGTTTGCACCTCTCATTTAGACCGTGACACAAAATGAGTTGGGGTGTAGTCTGCATATCCTGATGAGCCATTTGTGCTAGGAGGGAGGGGAGGAGTGGTCACTCACACCTGAAAGGCTGTGCCTGACCTCACACAATGCAGTCTCCAACCCCCTGGTGTGTGTCTGGGGCCTGGCCTGGGCCAGGGAGGATCTTACAAACATGAGAGACTTTTCTTTGAAGTTTGCCTACTTCAAAGGCAGAAAGGAGTATAGGTAGTGGACCCAAAACCCCTGAAAATTAGATCACTTCTGGAATCAAGAGGAACCTCTGCCAAGGAGAAGAGCTGAAGAGCTGAGGAGAAATGCTGCCCCTGCCTGTGACTGTGCTTTGTTGGTCTATCCTGCAGTTGCTGCTCCTGCCTGTGAAAGGGGACAAAGACTGGACTTTGTTGTGCATTCCTGGTTGAGAAGAATCTCCAAGGGTTTGAACTGAGCTTGCCGTCTGCTGTTGAAGTCTCAGGGCCATCAAAGACTTCCCCTGCCAGCACCTAGACTCTCTGCTGAGACTCCTGCCCTGCCAAGTGGTGCCCTGTCCAGTCCCTGGACCGTTGAGAGGTGAAGCTGGAAGCCAAGAACGTAAAATCACGCTCAGAATGTGGCGCAGGAAAATTTATGATGCACCTTCCACGACGCATCTGATAAATGATGCGCCGCTGGTTTCGCAGCTGAAATCAACACTCCATCTGCATTGCAGCTGCAAGATCGATGCTCACAGCGGGAGAAACAACACACAACACCTGCTCACAGATGCTAATGACGTAGACCCCACGCAGTGTGGTTTTCTAACACCGTGCTACCAAAATTTCCACACATAATCCCTGGGCGTTCCAGTCAACCCGAATCTGTGCCAATCCGAGGTGCCAGTCCAGAAATCAACGCATCGCTCTCTTGCAGGGAGAAAAACGACGCACCGCAGACTCAACTGGAGAAGGAAATGACGCACGGCCTCTCTTGCGAGTAAGGAATCGATGCACGACTGACTTTCCCAACGCACGCTCGCCAGTGCAGCTTCATGTTTGCACTACCCAGGTACTTTGTGCAACAACAGCTTTCTCACTGTTTTCTAAGGATTTGGGGCCAGATGTACGTACCATTTTTCTTGTTGCAAATGGCCCGATTCACAGAATCGGGCTGTTTGTGACAGGAAAAAATACATTTTGGTATGTACAGACCGTATTTTACGATTTGGTAATCTATTTACCAAATCGCAAAATAGGTTTGCGAGTTGCAAATAGGAAGGGGATTGTTTTGTGACCATGAATACAGTCACTAACAATTGCAGTTAGCACCAGTTTCAAATTGGTGCTAACCCATTCGTAAATGGGAAAGGGTCCCCATGGGACCTCTTCCCCTTTGTGAATGATGGTGAAAATCATTTTTTCAGAGCAAGCAGTGGTCCTATGGACCACTGCTTGCTCTGAAAAAATTAAGGGAATCGGTCTGCATTAAAAAAAAATGCTTTATCTAAAAGAAGTAACAACAGCAAGGAACTTTTTGTCATCATCAAAGAACTCACCCAACCCAAATCCTGCACCTTCGACCCTCCACACTCCCAAGACATCTGCAACTCCCTCTCCAACTACTTCCACCGCAAGATCGCAGACATACACGATAGCTTCACACCGTCAGCACCCACCATCACCACCACCGACACAACCAACACCACAACACCCTGCCGCACCAACCTACTGAACACTTGGACCCCCACCAACAACGAAGAAATCGGCAAAACCATGAGCTCCATCCACTCTGGCTCCCCAACAGACCCTTGCCCCCACCACATCTTCAACAAGGCCAGCCAAATCATCGTTCCCCAGCTCCGGGCCGTCATCAACAGTTCCTTCGAGACCGCAACCTTCCCAGATATTTGGAAACACGCCGAAGTCAATGCTCTTCTCAAAAAAACCAAAGCAGACCCTGAAGACCTCACAAGCTACCGACCCATCTCTCTTCTCCCCTTCCCCGCAAAGGTCATGGAGAAGATAGTAAACATACAACTGTCTCGCTTCCTAGAAGACAACAACATACTTGACGTCTCCCAGTCTGGATTCCGCAAAAACCACAGCACCGAGACCACCCTCATCACCTGTACAGACGACATCAGGACCAGATTGGACAAGGGCGAAACCGTCGCCCTCATCCTCCTAAACCTCTCCACAGCTTTTGACACCGTGTGCCACCAAACCCTCTGCACTCGCCTCTTCGACGCCGGAATTCGCCACAAAGCCCTGTACTGGCTAAATGTTCTGCTTTCCTTCTTATCTCGTTTTCAGAGCTTACAGAACATATCAAGAATGCACTTCTGAGTTCAAAGAAGACTTTTATTGTTGTTAATTCTTCTAAAACCACAAGTTCGTAAGAGACGAATTAATAGATTTCAAGCACACGTTCAATGAAAACAAAATATATCACAGTTTGCAATATACACAGCAGGTTATATTTATAAGATATTGAATGCAAAGCAAAACAAATACTTCACCGTGTGAGAAACTATTTACAGCTTCATATTTCTAGGGTCTGCAAGTTGATGACTCCTGGTCAACTGCGAGAAAGAGATAATCTACCCATACGGGAGGCTGGCAACTGGCGCCAAGTTCCAGTCCGAAGTCAGGCAGATTCGAATCTAATTCTCCGAAGCCCGTGTCATCCGTTACAAAGGTGTGCCCCATCCTCTCAGACTCGGGAAAACTACGCAAGCCTTTGGAGACTGGCCATATCTCCTAGACTGCTCCTCTTCCCAAGCTCAAGCAGAGAGAAAAACACCCGGGCCCATATTTATACTTTTTGACGCAAAACTGCGCCAACGCAGTTTTGCGTCAAATAAATTAGCGCCGACTAACGCCATTCTGAAGCGCCATGCGGGCGCCGTATTTATTGGATGACGTTAGCCGCCGGCGCTGTCTGGTGTGCGTTAAAAAAAACGACGTACACCAGGCAGCGCCGGCGTAGGGGGAAAATGGCGTATGGGCGTCCAGAAATGGTGCAAGTCAGGCTGAGGCAAAAAAATCGCCACAACCCGATTTGCGCCATTTTTTTACGATGCCCATCCCCCATTGAAATGACTCCTGTCTTAGCAAAGACAGGAGTCATGCCCCCTTGCCCAATGGCCATGCCCAGGGGACTTCTGTCCCCTGGGCATGGTCATTGGGCATAGTGGCATGTAGGGGGGCACAAATCAGGCCCTCCTATGCCACAAATGTTTTTTAAAAAAAATACTTACCTGGACTTACCTTAATGTCCCTGGGGTGGGTCCCTCCATCCTTGGGTGTCCTCCTGGGGTGGGCAAGGGTGGCAGGGGGTGTCCCTGGGGGCAGGGGAGGGCACCTCTGGGCTCATTCTGAGCCCACAGGTCCCTTAAAACCTGCCCTGACCCAGGCGCTAAAATCCGGCGCAAATGCGGGTTTTTTAGTCCCGCCCACTCCCGGGCGTCATTTTTGCCCGGGAGTATAAATACGACGCATATGCATCGCAGTCATTTTTTAAGACGGGAATGCCTACCTTGCATATCATTAACGCAAGGAAGGTGTTCACGCAAAAAAATGAAGCTAACTCCATGAACTTTGGCGCTAGACGCGTCTAACGCCAAAGTATAAATATGGAGTTAGTTTTGCGTCGAATTTGCGTCGAAAAAAACGACGCAAATTCGGCGCAAACAGAGTATAAATATGCCCCCAAATGCAATGTCTAATGTCATGTCAAAGCCAATAGGCAGCTGAACTGAATACAAAATGTAATGTCTAATATCATGTCAAAGCCAATAGGCAGCTGAGCTGAATACAAAATGCAATGTCAAATATCATGTCAAAGCCAATAGGCAGCTGAACTGAATACAGCATGTCAAAGCCAATAGGCAGAATACAGAATGTAATGGCTAATGCAATGTCAAAGCCAATAGGCGGCTAAATTGAATACAGAAAGTAATGGCTAATGCCATATCAAAGCCAATAGGCGGCTCAACTGAACAAAACATACAATCTGCTACTGGTGAACATTGAGCAACTAATATGCGCAGTGGTGAAACACAAAGTCATTGGTCAAACATTATCAATAGCATGACACTCACCTCCTTCCTCTCCGAAAAAACCCAAAGAGTTCGCCTCCCTCCTTTCCGGTCTACAGCCACCAAGACCATCTGTGGGGTCCCCAAGGATCCTCCCTCAGCCCCACCCTTTTCAATGTCTACATGGCTCCTCTCGCCAACATCATACGCCCCCACGGCCTCACCATCATTTCTTACGCTGACGACACCCAGCTCATCATCTCCCTCACGAGGAACCGAGCTACCGCCAAGAATAACCTACACGCCGGACTCGTCGCCATCGCTAACTGGATGACAGCAAGCCACCTCAAATTGAACTCAGAAAAAAAGAGATCATTATCTTTGGTGCCAACAAGACAGCATGGAACGACTCTTGGTGGCCCACCACCCTTGGGCCACCCCCAACACCCACCACCCACGTAGGCAATCTTAGCATCATACTGGACTCATCCCTTTCCATGATGTAGCAAATCAATGCCATATCATCCTCCTGCTTCAACACCCTTCGCATGCTACGCAGGACTTTCAAATGGATTCCTTTAGAAACAAAAGGAACAGTCACCCACGTCCTCATAATCAGCAGACTGGACTACGGCAATGCCCTAAACGCAGGGATCGCAGCCAAGCTTCAGAGAAAACTCCAGCGAATCCAGAACGCAGCCGGACGCCTCATCCTCAACCTCCATCGACACAAACACATCTCTGCCCACCTCAGATCCCTACACCGGCTGGCCCTCAACAAAAGGATCTTTTTCAAAATCCTTGTCCACGCTCACAAAGCCCTCCACGACACCAGACCGGCCTACCTCAATGAACAAATCAACTTCCACAAACCAACTCGACAGCTCCGCCGACCTTGTCCTCGCTACAGTCCCCCGTATCCAAGGCACCACCTCCAGCGGCAGATCCTTCTCCCACCTCGCCGCCAAAACCTGGAACTCCCTCCCCACCAACCTATGCAAGACCCAGGACCTCCTAACCTTCAGAAAGCACATAAAAACATGGCTTTTCGAGCAGTAATCAGCCCCCAGCGCCTTGAGACCCTACCGGGTGAGTAGTGCACTTAAGAAATTTGTATGATTGATTGATTGATTGACATCGTGGTCTGCTGTCCCCAGCAGGCCCCCATCCCTGTGAGGGTGGCCATTCACAATGGGATCGCAAATTGTGACCTACCTCATGAATATTTATGACGTAGCTCATTTGCGACCCCATTGGGAATCGCAAACAGTGTCATTGACACTGTTGTACATCAGGTTTTGCGACTCACAAATTGCGAGTCCCTATGACTCGCAATTTGCGAGTCGCAAAACCTAATATTTGTACATTTGGCCTTAACACTTTTATTCTTTTGAAAATTCATGTCTTGACTTATGTATGTTGAAGTTTTGTCATTTTTATCTTGTTTTGTATAGATAAATATTATCTATTTTTCTAAACCTGTGTTATGTCATTTTGTAGTGGTTCCCTGTATTACTGTGTGTGTTGGTACAAATACTTTACACATTGCTTCTGAAGTTAAGCCTGCCTGCTTGTGCCAAGCTACCAAGGGGGTAAGCGGTGGTTAACTGTTTGTGATTCTCCATTACCCTGACTAGAGTGAGGGTCCTTGCTTGGACAGTGGGTAACCTGGCTGCCAACCAAAGCCCCCATTTCTAACAATCTTCATTTAAAGTTTGGTGGATAGGTCCTACATTATAAAAGTGATGCAGTACTCTGTCCTTCAAACTCTCGGCCAGTCTGGCCTAATGTAAGTGAGGCCTAGAATCAGCTTTCTGTCAGTGGGAACAATATTGACCCCATGGATGAAAATCTTACTCCAAAAGTGCGAGAGTGTGCTGGCCATAGGAGTTAAGGCATCACATGACTTCCCCTATTTAGGTCAAACTGCTTGATGTTTTTTTTCTTCCTGCGATTTCCAGGGAAAAACGGGCTCTGACAAACTAAACTAATCAATTCAAACTCAGACAAAAAGCTTCTTAGGTGTGGGGGTTGTTAATTATCCTGGTGGACTTTTTAATTCCGCCAGCGAAATTGGAGGAATTTGGTAATTCTGCATTACTCTTGTAACATGGAATTACTGATAAATTCTGCTGCTCCACTGGCGGGATGGCCTATTTTAATTTTCAGTGTTTTGTAAACATAGAGGGATGGTTCACCTATCACCATATTGAGAAACCACTGGATAGCCCTGTGCACCTTACTCACTCTGCAGTGATTAAGGTTTGATCACTTCAGAGAATGTAAGTTCCTGCTACTTTCGAGGGCAAAATTAATTTTCACACCAATTGTTAGGCACAAGAGTGCATTTTGCGTTAAGAAATAGCTCCATGTGCCCACTCTGCCCTGTCGCCAAATTCCAGGGAACCTGGTGTCATTTTAATGTGATTCTGCGTGATTCAGTGGAATCAAACACCATGAATTCGGCCCACCCTAAAGTCAGCTTCACTTTTGGAAGTTTGTTTATGGAAAAGTATCGTTAGGTGAATGCCCATCAAAAATTTACAGTGGGTCTTCGGAGGAACCACCGACCTCTAAAGGTATAGAGATCAACACTGGGCCAACAGTGACCTCTAAATACGTTGGTCGTCTGTCCATCATGGTAAGGGCCAAAATGTCCTCTGCCACCCTAGTGGCAAGCCTATATTCATCTCCAAAGCCACTGCCCCTTTCAGATGAGCTCTTTTCCGAAATGGTAGCGTCAAACTGGATTTCCCTCCCACTGTAATTGAAGCCAGGGTAACAGAGAATCAAAATAGGTAGAGTTAAGCTGCCCTTTGTTCTGCTGATTGTTCCTATCCACTCCCAGATAGTTAATCCCTGCTAAATTGTTAGCAATTTACAGTCACTGGCTCTTCCTTGGCTCAAAGGCAGCCCAATGTCCTCTCAATTTGGACTGCTAAGAATTATGGCCCTCATTACAACCCGGGCGGTCGGTGATAAAGCGGCAGAAATACTGCCAACAGGCCGGCGGTAAAAAAAAATGGAATTAAGACCATGACAGCCACTTTAACACTCCGACCGCCATGGCGGTAGCAACAAACACTGCGGCGGTAACTGCCAACAGCCAGGCAGAAGACAATGTACCGGCCACAGTAATATGAGAGGCCAATCTGCCAGCTTTTCTGGGGCGGTACCAACGCCATCAAAAGCACAGCGGTAACAGTACACAGGGGGTCATTCTGACCCCCGCCGGCGGCGGATGCCGCCGGCCTGGCGGGAACCGCAAGAAGACCGTACCGCGAGTTTCCCGCTGGGCTGGCGGGCGGGTTGTACCATATTCAAGTAAACATGGCACATCCATGCGTTTTCTAAACTGGTGCAGTGTCATGCTACACATATTGCTGCTGCAGAGACAACTATATGTACCATATGGGAATGGCCACAAAATAAAACACATACAACACATGGAGCATGTCTGTGAACCACATTTGGCAGCGTCACGCATTTTCAAAACACAGGGGTGCACCATATTTTAAAGGAGGCAGCACACCCCTGTGATCCCCCCTAAATTAGCTGTTGTGCAGCAACGCAGCCACCTTTGCACCATAGTGCAAGGATGGCTGCGTTGAGGGGGAGATTGGTTTTGTGCAGGAAGGAACAGCTTCCTGCACAACAACAAACTTAAATGGCAATTTGATCTTTCTATGTGTGCATCAGGATGAAATAAAAGCACTTATCCTGTTTTCCCATGCTAACGCCACCCGTGAAGTGGTGTTACATTTTGCCACTGCTTCCAGTTTACGAAAACTCGTAAATCTGAGGCAGAGTAAAAATGCAATTGGTGTTGCTGTGGCACACCTACAGCAACACCCATTGCACGCACCTTCCATGCAAAGTGCTGCGTGTGAAAGGGCCGTATTTACAAGGTGCATTAAGCCAAAAAAAGTGACTGAACGCCACCTTGTGAATACAGTACAGGGCAGTGTGCCATTGGAGCATCACAAAAAGTAAAACTCAGGAGGCACTCGGGGAACATAAATATGCCCCAAAATACCTTGTGAGCTTGACCCATGTGTAATCCACAATGCAACTCATAATGTACAACTGCAACCTTGGGTCAATAACATGTCACTGAATCTCCAGTAGCAAAACAATTATGTGCCTTTCAACAGCCACAACAATCTAAGATTCACTTTACACTATCTTATTGCAGAGGATGATGGCTTATCACCTGCCAATCTGCCTGTCCTGGATTTTACAAGTGACATGGATGACCAGCTGCCAACCATCAATGAAGAGACTCTCCAGGATGTGCTAAGATTCCTCCAGACACCACCTCCAGTCACATGGAGGACACACAGCATTGTGGGGTCTCCACATGAGCCGCCCAGCTACCAACACACACCACCAGCCAGTACTGACACAGATCTGTACTCCGAGGACCCAGAGATCACCTTTCAGAGTCCAGCGGAAGCTGGCCAAGATGATGCAGGTGGGAATGAAGACCATGGTAGGCAGCCTAGAGGGAGTGCAGAGGTGCCTCAGTCCAATTAAGGACAACTCAGCTGTCATCAAGGGCACTCACTCCAGCAGTCCCTGGCCAACATAGCTGCTGTCATGAGGCAGAGGCTACAACAACTGCCATCCCAAACTGGAAGCAGCATAACTGACAACAGGCTGGGGGCTATGCAGAATACTGTGGAGTCCATACAGTGGGAAGTGACCTTCTTCAGGGAAAACACGGCTGCCTACCACTGTGATGCTACTGCAGTGTTGAAAAGTCAGCAGTTCCTCCTTGCTGCAATGATGCCTTAAGTGTTCTCACAAATGGCAGCTTCTAGGACCTTTGACTCCACAACTCTATCCCCTGATGTGTGTGTGGCCCCCCTCTACCTTTACAACAGCACTAGCCATGCACAGGAGGCACTACACATATCAGAGGATAAAGATGTCAAAGGAATAACATTCACAAGTAAAACCACCCAGTAGCACCAGTCTGTGCCACATAGACAGTATTGTCTTAGTTCTAGGCTTAAGATCATGCCAATATTGCGACAATAGGAAATGTGCTCTCCTCACACAACCACTGTTGACTTGTCTGCTATGTACTGTCATATCTCTACCCTTACTGTTTGGCAATGTTTAACCTCCTCGCTAATGTACACTTCTCATAACCATGTCTCATGAAAAGTCCCTCACCCCTGGACTCTGATTGTGCTACATATGGCTAACGTTCATTCATGGGTCTGTGAACTGGCCATTGTATAGCATTTGAAAATACACTTGCACCTGTAACTAAAGCACCTTGTATACATGTAGCATTTATACGTATACTGTGATCTAGTTACTGAGCTAAATGGTTGCATTGTGTGAATCCATGTCAATGAGTACAGAACATCATTACATGAGTACTCTACTGTCAGACACAAAGCCACACACTAGGATCCTAACATGAGAAAGGTGAATGTTGGTGTTGTCGGCTACAACCAACTTACTGAGTACTCTATACAAATATTGAACAGATATCCCTTGAAGTTGACATACAGCATTTATGGCTCAGAACCAAGTCCACGGTAATGTACTCAGATGGGAGTACCAGTACAACTAATTTGTCTGGGACAGAAGAAGCTAACCTTATCAGAGATGGGCACCTGTCAGTGTTGCAGGATACACTTCCAATTTTGCCTGTTGTCAGATGTGCCACACTTGCCAACAAGGAAACTGCAAGACCCCATCAATGACATTTGAAGTTCCATACTTACCTGTCCAAGATAACGTATACATACACATTGTGAATGGCTTGAACAGTGGATGGCAAATGTATGGACTAGTTGATGTTATTTAGCAGCCAATCAGACAGCTCCTTGGTCATAGGTGATGCACAGGGTAATCCTTGGAAATGAAGACAATAAGCATGCCCTAAGCTATTCCTCCAACTTGGTCAGTGTACACATGAGAACCCCCAGGCACTCATTCAACTTTGAAAAAACCTAGTCTTACCCAAACAGGATTTATTGTAAAATATTAATAACCATATACCTAATACTATCCTTAAAACTACCGTACACTAAACTAACTGAAACTCACTTAACTTAAATTACTACTACACCGATCTAACCTATTCAAATTTTATCATACACATGTAAAATCACACTTTAAACATTTGTCCCCCACCCCCTTTAAGAGACAAGATACATGTACGACAACATAAACTATGACTACACATGTACTAACTTAACCTATGGCCTAAACAAATATATACATATATTTTTTTATACACAAATAGCACAACATGACCCCTCACCCAAACCCCCAATAAAAAAATATACTAAAAACCATCCCCCAATTATACTTAATCTAACCTATGCCTACCCTACACTACTACTCTAACCTAAAACTACCCATCCAAAACCCAGTAAAACTATTTACAGTAAAAGGGAGAGGAACGAACTGGGCGGCTATGGCACTAGTTTTTGACATTTTCTTCAACTTTTTTTGATGAACTTTAACATCTTCTTATTGTCCACACTCTCCTTCTCCAATCTGTCCAGTCTGGCCATTATGTTGTCCCATCTCATGTCCCTTTCAAAATGGGTGCTCATGACTTCAGCAGGTGGCTGCACAGGTGCCTGGCTTTTTACAGGTGCAGCAGACGTGGAGGGGCTTGGACCTGCAGATGCCGCCTGCACCCCTAATATTTTCCCCAAATTGTCCTTCTTCTTCTGCGGCTGCTGTGGAGGTCCCCCATGTGTGAATGCACGTCATTCCCCTTTGGCCTTTTCCTTGTGGAACCTCCTTCCCATCCTGTGGTATTCTGCATCCACTTCCAAAATGTGCCCTTACCTTTCATCCCTTTTGTGGTATGCATGCCATTGCTCAGGTGTCATATTGGCAGCTGAAAATGAGGAGAATCAAGCATCAAATACAGCATTGGGTGGAGGTTGAACAGACATTGAATGTACACTGCATCTGCAGATGACACATGCAGTCCATCACACATTGCTCAACAATGACTTACTCCTCATCTATGACTATTTCCTTCCAGCCATCTACTGTATCATGTACATGTCACTAGGATGATGGCTATCCATTGTAAACTATCAGGACCCATAAGGTGAGTGGACTAATTTGTCCTTGATCAAACTTGTGAGGATCTTGAGCCTCAACAAGTCTGGATTCCGATGTCCTTATACTTAAGGGGGGCTTTGCATGTAATCCACCACTTTGACACCCCTGGTGAAACATCAAGGCTTGCCCAGCCATCATGGGTGCAAGGTGGGGGGCATCTGATAGGGGTCTGGAAACTTCCAAATGGCTATTCTACGGTTTGGTAAATCTTCATTCATATGTCCTGGTTTAAGTCCTGGTCTGACCATACGTTTCAAGGGGGCACACCATTGCTCACGATGTGCCCACATGCACAAATAATGCAATGCCCCCAGAAAGTTTGGGCAAAGCCTGAACTGCACATCAAAGATGTTTACACATTACAGAACTAATGCCCCCTATCCTCTGCTATGTTGTGCTACATGCATAAAACAGCACAGACCTGGTGACTGTACGGGTGCCCTTAGGGCCACAGTGAGTTTGGCACTGCACTGGATGCTGCAATAGAATTCTTATATATTGAAAATCATGTGCACATGCATGTCAGACACCATCAAAGTACCAGGTATGCACTCAGTATTCACATCATATGCATATGTGATGTGACCTACATCACTCACAAATATCATGGTGGCAGGACCATGTTGGGAATTCTGCTGAGATCTAGCTTGGGACAATTCATAGACTTTTCCCACAACTATCTGGAGCTGAGATGTCTCCTAATATTGTACACTACTGACTGTTGTCCAGCACATAATGGGTCCATGCAGTATTACAACCTCAATTTATATCTGAAGAGTACTGAGGCACCTGTGGTGCAAGTGTCTCCTACATACGCCCCCTAGAGACCTCTATACATAACCTTATATCTGTACTGTCTTGTGAGTAAGTGGAAACTATGGGCCTGATTCTAACTTTGGAGGACGGTGTTAAACCGTCCCAAAAGTGGCAGATATACCACCTACCGTATTACGAGTTCCATAGGATATAATGGACTCGTAATACGGTAGGTGGTATATCCGCCACTTTTGGGACGGTTTAACACCGTCCTCCAAAGTTAGAATCAGGCCCTATGTGTGGCACACAGTGCTGTCAATAGTGCTGTGACAAAGTTGTTGTCAACAGGCATGCTATATATATAAACAGCTGCTCTGACACCTATCATGATAGACATGACTATGTGGCCAGACACTCCATTTCGTAATACCCACAATTCCATACCAGCATAATTTGCCACTAGTGCTACAACCAAGCCATTCTCAATGCTCAACATGGCAACAGACATGGTTATATCGCCATTCTAACTCCAATGATATCATATCATTGGTCAGGCAAAACCATAATTCATAGCATTCCATGCATCAGATTGACTCACACCAAACCCTGGATTGGCACACATGATACACAAGATGACACTTACTGGCTGATTGGGGTCTTCACATGTAGCGACCTCACCAGCTGTGTAAGGTGGAGGCCCACCTGCAATACTTTAATGGAAAACATTGCTTAGTGATATTTGCACACATCAGTTAATGGATGACATTGTTTACTATCAACTTGTTAGGCTGAGTGAGCAAGTCAACCTAGTGGTAGATCAGACCAACTGACAAACATCTATGATCAGTCAATCACACATAGGCCCTCATTACAACCCTGGCAGTTGTTGTTAAAGTGGCGGTAATACTGCCAACAGGCCGGCAGTAAAACAAATGGGATTTGGACCATGGCGGTTACCGCCATCCAAAACCGCCACTTTAACACACCGACCGTCAGGGTGGTAATGGCCGCTGGGCTGGAGACTTCGGTATCTAGCCCGGCGGCCGCCACAATCCCACCCTCGGGATTACGATCCGCCCTACCGCCATGGTTTTCGTGCCAAACTTACCGCCATGAAAACCATAGCGGTAGGCACTATCAGTGGCAGGGAATCCCTTCCCTGTCACTGATAGGGGTCTCCCCCGGCCCCCTCCCCAGAGTCCTCCGCCACCCTCCACCTTCCACTCCTGCCCCGCACATATACACACCCACATGTGCATCCATATACACACATGCACACACGCATACCCACCACCACCCATACATGCACACATACATACCCACATACCGCAACACACACCAACATAGCTTGTCACACACATGCATTCACAACACACAACACTCACAATCACTCATTCACACATGTATCCTACGTGACTCACACCCACATGCAAGCATACCAATATACACACCCCCTCCCACATACACACAACTCCCCCGCCCCCTCTCCAGTCGGAGAACCCGACTTACCTGCTTGCAGGGGGTCCTCCGGCTGGAGACGGTTTGCGGCGCTGATGTCAGCAGCAGCGTCGGCCAGCAAAACACCGCCAGGCCGTATCATTGCTCCTGAAACGGGCGGTGGTGTTTTGTTGGCGTGGTGGTGCTGCTTTCAGCAGCGCTGCCTTACCACGGTCCGCCGCCATGATCGCCGGTGTTGTTCCGCCAGCATTCTGGCCGAATACTGTTGGCGATCATAATACCAATAGATGGCTGGTAGCCACGGCGGCGGTATGTTGGCGGCCATCGCCGTGGCGGTAGGCGGTCAATACCGCCAATGTTGAAATGAGGGCCATAGTCTCATATAATGGAGACCCAGGTACCTACAAACCATCCCTTTCCCAGACAGTCCTGTGGTGCTTTTCACTGCACCATATAAACATGGCATTGTCATACAGGTGTTTGTTAGCTTTACACCTGACCATGACCATATAGGACTGCTTGGCACTGTATGCTTCATCTGAGGTGCATGCAATGGTTGTTGCAGTCGGCATCCCACTGTGACACCCATAGCTTTTGAGACTGCCCCAGAAATTGAAGACATCTACCTCATTGTCACCGCAAACTGACGAACAACTACCCAGGGGTTGTGTAGGTATTCCAAAGTGTTGAGGAATGCTTTGATACATCCTTGCTTGTAGTTACTAATATGTGTGTGTGCCATTACTAGGAACATACCCAAGCAATAGTGTCACAGGAGTTTACTTATGATTATTTAGTTGTACCTACCTGAACATTGACTGATTGAATTTACGGATGTATTGCCAATACTGTGTTGCCAGCCATTGATGGCATGGTACACGAGGATTTGTCCACGAAGGGATAAGAACATGCGCATAGACATATACCTCAACACAGACACTCTTGCTCTGTTGTCCAAGGTTGCATGTGTTGGTGCAGGTTTCTGAGTAATCTGCCAGTAATGGAGTAGATGCAGGGCAGCCCCATACCGTCAGTAAGATGCGGCAGTTCTGTGGTACTAAATCATCACATGTGTGTGGGGTAATAGATATAGTTTGGGGAGTATGTGATACACAATGTTCAGGAAGAGGAAAGTGCTACTTTTACGGACCCAGTGCATAGTGAAGCTCTCTTACATGGCCTTGGCCAACTTGGCCAATAACTCAAAGGAGCAGATTAAACGAAAGTGGTACAGCACCAAGTGCATCACTACAGTCCTTGTGGCCCTCAGTGCACCCGTCACCCCAACCATGTATGCACCTAATGAGAATTAAGGCACAGCATGATGCAGGGAGGGTCCAACTGCATCTATTTATATGGAGTAAAATGATGTACTCAGAAGGAGTTGCAACAAAACATATCATCACGACTTCTGATGAGTACACAGGGGCCCATCATATACATTTATATGCCCCTGTATAACACCTGCTCTCAGCAGCCCTTCAAAGTGCATGAAAAATTGGATTTAGGTATTTCTCATTTTTCCCAGAGGCTTGTACATTTATGATGCATGGTGCAGGCCTCATGTTATGCTGCTCTAAACAGACTTGCCCTATGCATGCATTAAAACACTTTATAATGGTTGTGCTGGGAAGATGGCACATCTGCCATGCCTCGGCTTCATTATTGTGCATTAGATGGGCATCCCTAAGATGGCGCTGGGGCTCTCCATACAGACAGCACACAACGTGTCCAGATCCTTAAACATGACATGCTGTACTCAACCATATCAGTACCTGTCATGCACATGCAAATAATGGACTTGGTACGGAAATGGGATACTTACCAACTGCTCCATCCATCTCTATGCCCGGGTGATCCAGCAGATCTTGCTCCCTTGTGATGAGGTCAGCCCAACAATGTTTCAGTTGGTGGTCATTTCTTCTGCTGCCAAAAACCCAAGTCACCTTGCCTCACCACAGCTTCCTGGTCTCTGTGGGGCAGCCCTGAATTACCCAGCCACCCAGTACAAGCATCATGAGGAGGTAATGTTGTACCAGCCAAATGAAGTCCCCAGCTCATCAGCCACCATCTTGGTCATCCTCCCTTTCCCTGACATCAGGCACTGCAAATGCAGTTGGCAGAAAAAAATGCCCTAACGCTATTGTTAGACTTTTCATCCTTGGCATAGTCTCCCTTAACTTTTTGCCTCTGTTTCCCAGATTGTTGATGTGTGCTGGACTCTGATTTAGCTGTTTTTGTTAATTTACCACTGCCAACCAGTGCTAAAGTGCAAGTGCTCCTTTACAAAATATGTATGTAATTGGCTTATCCATGATTGGCATATTTGATGTATTAGTAGGTCCCTAGTACAGTACATTAGAGGTGCCCAGGGCCTGTAAATCAAATGCTACTAGTGGGCCTCCAGCACTGGTTGTGCCACCCACATAAGTAGCTCTGTAATCATGTCTCAGACCTGCCACTGCAGCGTCTGTGTGTGCAGTTTTTAACTGTAAATTCGACTTGGCAAGTGTACTCACTTGCCGGCCTAATCCTTCCCTTTTCTTACATGTAAGGCACCCCTAAGGTGGTAGGACCTAGGCAGCCCCAAGGGGAAGGTGCAGTGTATGGTTAAGGTAGGACATATAGGTGGTCATTACAACATTGGCGGTAAATCCCACTTATCGCCGTGCAGAAGACTGCCGCCGAAAACCGCCACAGCTATTATGACCCACAGCACGGAATCCGCCAAAATTCAGACACCCACACAGGTCCGCCACACCAAAGGTCAGTGATAAACTGGCGAAAACAAAACCTCCACCGTCACGCCAACAGAAATACGCCCACACTATCACGACACACGAATCCATGCAGCGGTCTTTCAACCGCGGTATTCCATTGGCGGTACACACCGCCATGCTCAAAATACACACACATTTACAAAACACAGCCACATTGGACAAATCGAAATACACACACCTGATACACATACACACACCACTCCCACACACCCAATACAATATATAACACACACCCACATCACCCACAAACCCCTACGAACAAAATTCACGAACGAAGGCCAGAGAGAGACACCACCATCAACAATACTAGAATCCACAGGCACACAACACCATCACCCACATAACTTCCACGCACCTCACACTACACACCACTACATATCAGCACACTTATCACCCCACACACCACCCCACACATCACCTACACCACCCCATGGCACGGCAAAGACACCCCAGGTTCTCGGAGGAGGAGCTCAGGGTCATGGTGGAGGAAATCGTCCGGGTAGAGCCACAGCTATTCGGATCACAGGTGCAGCACACCTCAATTGCAAGGAAGATGGAGCTATGGCGAAGAATAGTGGACAGGGTCAACGCAGTGGGACAGCACCCAAGAAATCAGGAGGACATCAGGAAGAGGTGGAACGACCTACGGGGGAAGGTGCGTTCCGTGGTCTCAAGACACCACCTGGCGGTTCAGCGGACTGGCGGCGGACCCCCATCTCCTCCCTCACAACTAACAACATGGGAGGAGCTGGTCTTGGCGATTCTGCATCCTGAGGGCCTCGCAGGAGTAGGTGGAGGAATGGACTCTGGTAAGTCAAATCTTAACTATTACATCCCCCACCCTATCTGCATGCCAGCACATACCCCCACCCTCACCCTCACCACCATCACTCTAACTCCTCACAAATGTCCCAACATCACAACCCACCCATCCCAACATCAAGCCCTTTCACTTGTAATGTCAACATACCTATGTCACACAGCTCTAGTCCATGAGGAATCAAAGCAGATGTCACACTGTGGGCCCCAGATCTGTGAAATCATAAGGGAAAGTGACAACTCGGTGACCATACACTGGGTGAAAACGACAGACAGTAGAGAGGTAGTAGTGTTTAAGTACATGTAGTAGGCAGGTTTGTATTCTTACCTGTGTTTCACTGGAAATATTGCTGGGTCACTGAGTCCCTGTTGTCCATGTCATCTTCCTCTGCTTCCTCGTCTTCCCCTTCCACAGGCTCCACAGCTGCAACAACACCGCCATCTGGACCATCCTCCTGCAGACAAGGCACCTGTCATCGCAAAGCAACGTTGTGAAGCATACAGCAGGCCACGATGATCTGGCACACCTTCTTTGGTGAGTAGAATAGGGATCCATCTGTCATATGGAGGCACCTGAACATGGCCTTCAGGAGGCCGAAGGTCCGCTCGATCACCCTCCTAGTTCGCCCATGGGCCTCATTGTAGCGTTCCTCTGCCCTTGTCCTGGGGTTCCTCACAGGGGTCAGTAGCCATGACAGGTTGGGGTAACCAGAGTCACCTGCAAATGGCGAGGGACAACTATTAGACACACACTAACCTGGAGAGATATCCCCAGACCCAGACAACCATTCCCACTGACTAGCTTCCAGGTGCTCACCTAATAGCCACACATGGTGCCTCTGGAGTTGACCCATCACATAAGGGATGCTGCTATTCCGCAGGATGTAGGTGTCATGCACTGAGCCAGGGAACTTGGCATTCACATGGGAGATGTACTGGTCGGCCAAACATACCATCTGTACATTCATCGAATGATAACTCTTCCGGTTTCTGTACACCTGTTCACTCCTGTGGGGGGGTACCAAAGCCACATGTGTCCCATCAATGGCACCTATGATGTTGGGGATATGTCCCAGGGCATAGAAATCACCTTTCACTGTAGGCAAATCCTCCACCTGAGGGAAAACGATGTAGCTCCGCATGTGCTTCAGCAGGGCAGACAACACTCTGGACAACACGTTGGAAAACATGGGCTGGGACATCCCTGATGCTATGGCCACTGTTGTTTGAATGACTCACTTGCAAGGAAATGGAGTACTGACAGCACCTGCAATAGAGGGGGGATTCCTGTGGGATGGCGGATAGCTGACATCAGGTCTGGCTCCAACTGGGTACACAGTTCCTGGATTGTGGCACGGTCAAGCCTGTATGTGATTATCACATGTCTTTCCTCCATTGTCGACAGGTCCACCAATGGTCGGTAAACCGGAGGATGCTGACATCTCCTCACATGTCCCAGCAGATGGTGCCTATGAAGGACAACAGCGAGCAAAGAGTCAAACAATTCAGAGATACGTACCCACAGCTTACACAGAACACCAATCATAATCTAAAAAGTGGCCTGTATGTGTGTTGAGTCTAGGCCTAGGTATGCGTGACGCAGTTGAAAATGAAGCCATGTGGGCCCCTGAAATGGCGGCTGCCTGACCTGTAAAGTGGGACAATGGGATGTGAGGTAACTGCGCTGGCGTTGTACACCGTCGCGGTAGGCGGTCAAAGACCGCGGAGCAATGCTGCATTGGTTAATATTGGACCCTATGGGTCCCAGGAGCCAATGACGATGTACGCCGGCGGTGATGGTACGCATCGCCGCGGACGTGACCGCCATTTTCTATCTGTTCAATCACTCGATACCTGATCTTCGACAGGAGAGGTCCTACATTGCAAGTGCTGCTGTGACCTCGGTCTGGAAGAGACAATGGCTCGAGTGTCTGGGGAAAGGGCCCCTGCCTTTACATCGGAGGAGTTGGAGAAACTCGTGGATGGGGTCCTCCCCCAGTGCACGCTACTCTACGGTCCTCCAGACAAACAGGTAAGTACACTGGGAGCATGCTATATGGGCTATGCCTGTGTGGAGAGGGGTGGATGTAAGAAGGAAGGGGGAGAGTGTGGCATGCATGAAACGACGGTGAGTGCACGTGCCACATGGCAAGGGTAGGGATGGGGGCCAATCACTTTGACGGTGCAGTTGGTAATAAGTTTCTCCTTCCCCTGTGCAACTCATGTAGGTCAGCGCCCACCAGAAAAAATACATTTGGCGTGCCATCGCCAAGGACGTCCGGACCCTGTGGGTCTACCACAGACGGAGCACCCACTGCCGGAAAAGATGGGAGGACATTCGCCGCTGGAGCAAGAAGACGGCGGAGGCTCAGCTGGGGATGGCCTCCCAACGTGGGAGGGGTGCCCTTCGCACCATGACCCCCCCCTGATATTCAGGATCCTGGCGGTGGCGTGCCTGGAGTTGGATGGGCGCTTGAGGGCATCACATCAGTCACAAGGGGGTGAGTACACTCTCATTCTGCTGATTTAGCGTGCAGTGGAGGGGTCTGGGTGGGGGAGGTGGGCTGTGGGTTTCCCTAGGCCAGGGCGAGTTCCGTAGGCAAGGTCCCTCCGTAAGGCAGGCCATGTGGCACCCCACTGCACCTCTGTAGAGTGACAACTACACCTAGTCATGCCCCTGTGTCATCCATGTGTGTAGATGTCGTCCATAGCCTAGTAGGCCATTTCCCAGGAATTGAACAGTGGAGCCCAAGAGCGTGACATAGTGCAGGGGGCTTCTGTGTCTGTTGTGTCCGCCAATGGTAGCGGTAATGCATGCACTCAATATGTCTTTCTTCTGTCGCCCCCCCTTTTTGTGGTCTCCCTGTTCTTGTGTGCATTAGCATCATCAGGCAGAGGAGCAGTGGCATCGGAGCATGAGGGGGCCGCATCCCACATGGCCATGGAGGGCCACACTACGGACTCGGACTTCACCAGTGGGACGGAGGGCGAGGGGAGCTCCACGGCGGAGACAGGAGCTGAGACCAGTGACACGGACTCGTCCTCTGATGGGAGCTCCCTTGTGGTGGCGGCAACATCTGTGCCCCCTATGTACAGATACAGCCACCACCCCCCCTTCCAGCACCGCCCTCCCAGCAGCCCCTCAGCCTTTGCCCCGTGCCCGCTCACCCGGGAGGGTGGGCATCACCTTCGCCCCAGGCACCTCAGGCCCAGCCCCAGTCACACCTGCTGCCCTCAGTGAGGAGGCCATTGACATCCTCAGGTCCCTCACTGTAGGGCAGTCTACCATTTTGAATGCCATCCAGGGTGTAGAAAGGCAGTTGCAACAAACAAATGCATTCCTGGAGGGCATTCATTCTGGTCAGGCAGCACTACAGCAAGCTTTTCAGACTCTGGCCTCAGCACTGACGGCAGCCATTGCCCCTGTGTCTAGCCTCTCCCCTCCAACTTCCTCCAACCAGACCCAATCCCCTGTACACCAGCCTATCCCAAGCGCACGTCTAGACCAGCATGCACACACGTCAACACACAAGGGAAGCTCAGGCAAACATAAGCACCACACATCCCACAGGCACTCACGCAAGCATCAGACACATGCAGACACACCAACATCCACTGCCTCCACTGTGTCCCCCTCCTCCTCGTCTCCCTCCTCCCTCCCAGTCTCGTCTACACTCACACCTGCATGCACTACCTCTACAGCCACTACGTCCATCACCAGCACACCCACCACCACACCCCGCACACGTGCAGTCACCACCCCCACTACCATTCACACGTCCCCTGTGTCCTCTCCCAGTGTGTCTGTGACGCCCCCTTCCAAGATACACAAACGCAGGCAAACACTCACCCAACAGCCATCCACCTCACAACAGCCTCCAGCGCATGCACCTTCACCCAAACTCAGCAAACGAACACCTCCTACAACCACAACCCCTTCCTCCACTTCCAAACCCCCTCCAGCTACCCGCCCAGTGTCTCCCAAAAACTTTTACTGTCCAACCTTGACCTCTTTCCCACACCTCCCCCACCCCGTCCGTCTCCTAGGTCCCGAACTAGCACCTCAGCCACAACATCTCCAGGACCAGTGGTGCCTGTAGTCACCGGAATCTGGAGTGCACCGGCCACCAGGGCAGCCAGTGCGGCACGGAACCACAGTACAGACAGTCCCCCACCTGTCAAGCATCAGAAGTTGGCCATTGCCCGGCAGGAGAGGGGAAGACTCCAGCCACCAAAGCCGCTCCCAAGGGTACAGGTGGGAGTGTGGAGTCAGCTGCGACACCTTCCAAGGTGGGAAAGGGGCACAAGAAACTCAGCAAGTCTGGGAAGAGCAGCACGGCGGAGAAGACTGCCATCATCCCCGCTGCCCAGGAGCCCACCGCCAGCACCAGCCCAGCTGCCCAGGAGGCCACCACCAGCACCAGTCCTGCTGTCCAGAAGGCTACCGCCACCAGCCCAGCTGCCCAGGAGGCCAGCACCAGCCTTGCTGCCCAGGAGGCCACCGCCAGCACCAGCCCTGCTGCCCAGGAGGCCACCGCCAGCACCAGCCCTGCTGCCCAGGAGGCCACCGCCACCAGCCCAGCTGCCCAGGAGGCCACTGCCAGCACCAGCCCTGCTGCCCAGGAGGCCACCGCCACCAGCCCTGCTGCCCAGGAGGCCACCGCCATCATCCCCGCTGGGCCAGAGAGGACCGCCAGCACAAGCCCCGCTGGGCCATGAAGGACCGCCAGCACAAGCCCAGCTGGGCCATGAAGGACCGCCAGCACAAGCCCCGCTGGGCTAGAGAGGATTGCCCGCACAAGCCCCGCTGGGCCAGAGAAGACCGCCAGCACAAGCCCCGCTGGGCCAGAGAGGACCTCCAGCACAAGCCCCGCTGGGCCATGAAGGACCGCCAGCAGCTGAGTCACTGCAAAGGAGCCCGCCGCTCCAAGCACCGCTGAACAGGGCACCGCCGTCTCAAGCACCGCTGAACAGGGCACCGCCGTCTCAAGCACCGCTGAACAGGGCACCACCGTCTCAAGCACCGCTGAACTGGGCACCGCCGTCTCAAGCACCGCTGAACAGGGCACCGCCGTCTCAAGCACCGCTGAACAGGGCACCGCCGTCTCAAGCACCGCTGAACTGGGCACCGCCGTCTCAAGCAACGCTGGCCCATGAGCGCCAAGGGCACTGACGCTACTGAGTCTGTCACGGGCAGGATGAAGCACTCTGGGCACCATGCCCCCTCCAGAACCAGTGGAGAGATCCATCCACTACCTCTGTCCTTAGCAGGATGAAGCACTCTGGGCACCATGCCCCCTCCAGAACCAGTGGAGAGATCCATCCACTACCTCTGTCCTTAGCAGGATGAAGCACTCTGGGCACCATGCCCCATCTATAACCAGTGGAGACTGTTATCCACTTGAGCGACTGTGGCTTTGCACTTCACAGGATTGAACAGTGGGCAACCCACCCACTGTAGAGACTTGAGAGTCTGTGGCTTTGCACTCCCCAGGATTGAACAGTGGGCAACCCACCCACTGTAGAGATTTGAGAGACTGTGGCTTTGCACTCCCCAGGATTGAACAGTGGGCAACCCACCCACTGTAGAGACTTGAGAGACTGTGGCTTTGCACTCCCCAGGATGGAACAGTGGGCAACCCACCCACTGTATAGACTTGAGAGACTGTGGCTTTGCACTCCCCAGGATTGAACAGTGGGCAACCCACCCACTGTAGAGACTTGAGAGACTGCGGTTTTGCACTCCCCAGGATGGAACAGTGGCCAACCCACCCACTGTATAGACTTGAGAGACTGTGGCTTTGCACTCTCCAGGATTGAACAGTGGGCATGTGGCCCCCTCGTGGAATTGGAGTCGTGCACTCTACTGGCTGAGGTGCCCCCCTTTCCCTCCCCCTGAGGTGCCTGTTTTGTTGCTCTCTGATGCCCCTGCAGTGTTCTCTCCGTCATGGTCGGGGATCTTGTGTGGGCCTCGCCCATACCGTGTGAGCCCAGTGTTCCACTGACTTAATTGGAGCACTACCTGGACTACTATGCTTGGTGTATATTTTGTTAATGGTGTATATATATATTTTTGCCTACTTGCTTTTAAGATATTACAATGGTTACACTCATTTTCTTTGGTCTTTGCATTCTTCCGGGGGGTTGGGGGTGTAACTGTGATATATCAATATGTATCAGTGTGTGTGTGTTGTGCTGGGTGAGGGTGGGGGTGGGGGTGTTGCGTGTTGCGTGTGTGTGTCCCTGTTTGTTCCCTCCCCCCTCCCCTGTGTCGTAGGTGCAGTACTGACCATGGTCTTCGCCGCCGGCGTTCGTGCTCCTGGTAGAGGAGCAGGAAGACTATCGCAGGGAGAATTTGGAGTTCCGGATCCATGGTGTACTCATTCCTCGTGGGGTGTGTTGAGGTGAGCGTTTTCCCTTCGGAATCCTGTTTCAGCCGTGTTTTTATCCTCGGTGAATCCACCCCGTAAAAGGTGGCGGATTGGTAGGTTGTGATACTGTGGGCGGTACTTTGTGTCCTGCCTGTCTGTTGGCGGTGCCCGCCGCGCTGTTTGTTTGTACCGCCGTGGTGGTCGGAGTGTTAAAGTGGCTGTCTTTGTTGGCGGTTTCCACCACGGTCGTAATTGCAAAATTTTTACCGCCGGCCTGTTGGTGGCCTTACCGCCTCTTTAACACCGACCGGCAGGGTTGTAATGACCACCATAGTAATATGTTCTATGTGTCCTGACAGTGAAATATTGCAAAATTCGTTTTTCATTGTTGCAAGGCCTGTTCTCTCATGGATTAACATGGGGGCTACCTTTAAATCTGATTAAAGTGTAGATTCCCCTTGGGAGCATGATGGATATATGGAGTTTGGGGTCTCTGAGCTCACAATTTAAAAATACATCTTTTAGTAAAGTTGATTTTGAGATTGTGTGTTTGGAAATGCCACTTTTAGTAAGTGAGCATTTTGTTGCTTATACCATTTCTGTGACTCTGCCTGTTTGTGGATTCCCTGTCTGGTTCAGTTTGACAGTTGGGCTGGTTGCACCTCACACTAGACAGTGACACAAAGGGAAGTGACGTGAAGCCTGCATATCCTGATGAGCCATCTGTGCTAAGAGGTGGGGGAGGATTGGTCACTCACACCTGAAAGGGCTGTGCCTGCCCTCACACAATGCAGTCTCCAACCCCCTGGTGAGTGTCTGGGGCCTGGCCTGGGCAAGGCAGGATTTCACATTCAAGAGAGACTTTGCTTTGAAGTAGGCCTACTTCAAAGGACAAATTGGGTATAAGAAGGGCACCCAAAACCACAGACTTTAGAATATTTCTGGAAACCAAGAGGAACCTCTGCCTGGAGAAGAGCTAAAGAGCTGAGGAAGAAGAGCTGCCCTGCCTGTGATTGTGCTTTGTGGAGCTATCCTGCAATTGCTGCTTCTGCCAGAGTAAGAGGGCAAAGACTGGACTTTGTGTGCCTTCCATCTTGTGAAGATCTCCAAGGACTTGATTTAGAGCTTGCCTCCTGTTGTTTGAAGTCTCAGGGACAGCAAAGACTTCACTCTGCCAGCACTTGGAGTCTCTGGAGAGACTCCTACTCTGCCAGTTGGTACCCGTCCAGATCCTGGGACCCTGAAAGGAGAAGCTGGCAGCCTAAGAGGAAGAAATCCACTCACAGGACGCCGTGCGGGGAAAAGATCGACGCAACTCCGTTCTGCGACTGAAAAATCAAAGCGCTGCTGACTTTGCGGTTGAAAATCGAAGCTCGCCTGCAATGCGGCCCGCAGATCGACACCCGGAGCTGGAGAAATGATGCACAGCATCGCGGCCAGAGGCTAGTGAGATCGCAACCCATGCTGTGTGATTTTCGAATCATCGTGTGGCTGAATTTCCGACGCAAACACCGCTGGGTTTGTAAAACCGCTGCAAGGCCTACCCGGACCCGAGAGTGCCGAATGGATCGAAGCATCACTCTCAAGCGGAGAGAAGAAACAACGTGTCCCGACCCGATGAAAGGTGAAACAACGCAAGGTCTCGCTCGTGAGCGAAATCATCGCATCGCAAGCCCCTTTTGACGCACACTCGCCCGTGCGGGGTTATTTTTGATTCATCCAAGGTAAATTTTCACTCTAACAGTGTTAGTATGAGTTTAAAATTACATGAAGACTCTTTTTGCATTTTCAGTGGTAACTTGACTTGTGTACTGTGGATCTTTTTCGTTCCGGTCTTGTTTTGATTAGATAAATATTCTCTATTTATCTAAACCTGTGTTATATAATGTTGTAGTGTTTTCATTAAGTTACTGTGTGTGTTGGTAGAAATACCTTACACCTAGCACTCTGAAGTTAAGCCTACTGCTCGTGCCAAGCTACAAAGGGGGTGAGCAGGGGTTAGCTGACTGTGATTCTCTTTTACCCTGACTAGAGTGAGGGTCCTTGCTTGGACAGCGGATAACCTGACTACCAAACAAAGACCCCATTTCTAACAACTATCCCAACTACCCACAAACTATCCTACCCCAGACAAACACCCCACAATACAGTGACAGATACATAACAATTACAATACATAGGCACAAATACACTCCAATTAATCCAAATCACCAACAGCACCAGCTCTACACATCCTCACACAGTCACAGACAATAAGACTGTGAAGTGAAAGTGAAAGTGGACCCACTGTACCATGTATGCAGGCAGGATGTCCTATTTCATCACTTCCCCGGCCTGTTTGTCACGTTTCCAGTCATGTGTTTTTTTGACGCATGATTTTCCCATGGTGCGTGAAAAGTCCTGTGGATGTGCGATAGACGCTCAGGGGCTAGGCGTCTTTTTGCTCAAGACAAAAGTATGGAATAGGCGTATGCGTATACATTTTTGATGCATGGCGGTAATGCGTCGATTTTCCCCAATGTGCTTGAGAAGTCCTGTGGACGTGCGATTGATGCTCAGGGGCCATGGGTCTTTTTGTTGAGGACAAAATTATGTGGTTTAGGCATTTGCATCTAGATTTTTAACGCATTGTCATGCGCCAAATTGTTCCCATTGTGCGTGAAGAGGCCAGTGGATGTGTGATAGATGCCCCGGTCCCAGGCGTCATCTTTCTGGCATTGCAGAATATATTTTTGAGTCGGTTGCATCATAAATTTTTGACGCATTACTGAAATGTGTAAAATTGTGCTTCACATACACTGTCACATGGATTATATAACAATGTTGTCATTATGGTATGGCTACATGTGTCTAACTATCCAGTCATAGTGTAGTTTATTGAAACTATATGTTTGTTTATGTGTCTGCTTCATGCAATGCCTTATATCTTGTGCATATGTGCATGTGCAGCTACACTGTGTCCACATGAGTTAGCACATATATACTATGAATGCACATATGTGTTTGAACACTTATATGTGGGACTACTACATTGTTATGTCTGATATAGAAATGTACACATACCAACAACACAAAATATATGATGGACTGTGTTCAAAACATGGAAAGGCATGTGACAGCCATGACAATTTGTACTCAGAGGATGCAGTGGACTATGACTGGGTTGACATCACATTACCCCTGGCAATTTGCATGTGCATGTGTGTCCACTCTGTGATGTGTTATTGTTTTTGCCTTCATGATGCTCTGCTACATGTGTGACATATAGTTCCCAATGCATCTTAGTTGCAGGAGATGGTATGAACACATGTGTCACCGAAGGTTGCTATATGCCATGTGTGTGTGTAAAGAAATGTGTGGTGTCATTTCAGTAACTTATGACCACAGTGGTGTGTTCATGGGATGTGAAACCTCACATATCTATCTTCCTGCATGAACACACGTTCGACTTTGACAAATGCCTGAGTAGTCATAATAGTGCCACCTATGTTTCAGTATGTTGGAACACATGTGAAGGTAATTTATTTCAGTCAGTGATCTTGTGATACATATGCCCTTGCATTTGTGGTAGGTTGCCTTTTGATCAGAATCCTATCCACATTACCACGCCTGAGCCATTTAAGTGGTACATGTGTGCTGAGATATTTTGTATATGTGGGCATGCCACCAACTAGGCACCTACATTCATCCATATCATGTTTGTTATGAATGTCACATACAATGGCATACCACTGTGTTGCAGTGTTGCAGTCTGGCATAGAAGGCGCCTACTCTTCATCACTACTGTGGGAGTTTGTACATCAACACAAACCCATGGTTGCATGTGACGGGGCAGGTTTATAGAACTCCAAATTACTCAGGCCACTGTGCACATGCATCAGGCCCCTGCAAATGTCATAAGTTTATGTAGCCAGAGCAGTGGTGTTAGGGTGTTTTAAGCAGGGATATAGCCTTTTCATGACTGCTAATTAGCAGAGCAATGCACACTCTCCTGCAGACAGACACATTGACAATTGTGATCAAACAGACTGGGACATCACATTTTCAACTGTGGTACTTGATGTCAGCCTTCCCCTCTCATGGATAGAGGATTGGGTACTTGCATGTGTTGGACATGTCTCATCATTTGGTGTCCTTAGTAACTTCCATGGGCAGCTTGGTTAGTGGTTGTTTCTCTGTTGTGACTTCTATTTTGGGAACATTCAAAGATGGTGTTATCTGTCGCTGCCTCCTGTCATGCTGGCATATGATGGGCAACTATCAGCTTATGGTAGTGACAAACATGACTGAGTTATGTACTGACCAGGCCACCCTCTCTGTACATAAGCTGGATGTTCACATGTAGACATTGATGTGTTGCACAGTCCGTATTGGTCTGCGCATGTTCCTTCTCCATGTTTTACCACATTACTTGAAAGTTATATTTTGTCTCCTACATTGCTCCCATTCTTTAGGCTTCTCACACTTTGTACACGTCTTCTACAGCAACATTGTCTGATAGTACATGGACAGGATGCAACATGCGACTTGTGTAAATTGTAGATGTACACATCTTCTACTACTGCCTACTTGATAGTTGACGTCCCATTGCAGGTATTTGTGAGATGTAATGAATGCCACACACACATGACATTACACCTGCACAGCACTTGTGTTGTCTCCAAGTGACCTCCCATGTTGTATTTCCAAGTATCTGTGGGTGTCTCTCAGCTCTCCATCCACATCCCCCATCGAACACAGATATGCATTTATTCCTGCAATCCACAACCTAGGTAATTCTTACCATGAATGAATGATGTTGATGTGTGAAATCATCTTAGTGCTGCTTCTTTCATCAGCCAAATGCAACATATATGGCTACTTCTACTCCCATTCATTTTTTGGATGGGACTCTGACATTTTTGGACATTGCTGGACCTAGTTGCACATCCCACACCTGATTGCCATGTTGGAGCCCAAAACATGTATGGGATAATTTGAAACAGTTGCTACCTTGCTCTTGTTCTGTCATGTGAGTGTCAATGAGTGGTGTGTATTGCCATATGCTGTGTGATGTTGTTGTAAAGAGCATACTAGGTAACCATACTGACACATGTCAACCATTGTTGGTACTAGCAAACCCTTCGCTACCTAGGACATACACCCGTATATCAATCTTCACAATTTGATCTGGAATTGCTGTAGGCATGTGTCAATACAGCAGATTTGTGTGGCAATTGTGCATCTTATGTACATATAGAGTATAACACACTATGCCTACATTCCACCCAGAAAATTATTTGGTGGTGCATTGTCCCGTTTAATTCCTAGATCATGACAATGGGTCATATGTTTGGATGGTGATTCAGCACCCACAGCTGCTTCATTTGTCTGGCAACGCATAGTGCACTCCACAGCCAACGTGTGTGTGCCATAAGTGATGTCCAGCCCACCCGTTCTCAGGGTTGTGCCCAATGGCAGTGCCAGGAGATAATGCCATGGATACATAGTGCAGACTCTGCTGTTAACATTGGTTACAATCCCTGTACAGTTACTGATGTTCCATAGTTACCAGTGATGTTCCCCCTTGTCACACATGCACCGTGCAGGAAAAGCAGCAATCACCCTGAGATGTGACAGTCTTCAGTTCCTACATTACTTAAACACCATTTGATCACAGCCCCTATCTTATTTATGCCCCCCTTGCATACATCCTGGTAGACATGGTGATGATATGGGAAAGGGCTAGGAATTAGTACCTTGCCCATTTGACTGCACTTTATATGTTGTGGTACTTGGATCTAAGCTTTCAGGAGTCACATGTCCGTGAAGTGGGTGTCACTGATATGTGAAATGGTCGCAGTAGACCCTCTTACATAACAAACCGTACTTGTAACTATTGTGTTTCTTACCTGTACTCTGAGGTTTGAGTTACATTCCAATGGTATCTGTGGTGGAGACTGAGTAGACCAAGAAGATTCAGGTGCAAAGTATTTTATTGGTGCTATTTGCAATGTGATGATGATAGTCCAGTCATTATGCATACAAGTTCTGTACTATGTGGAATCTCCTGCGAACTCCGGCAGCAGTGTTATGTTGTTTCCCCTCCAAATTTGCTGCACCATTATCATCCTCCTCGTTGGGGATGTCAACCTTTTAATGCCAGAGAACATGTGCTCTTATACATATATTATGCAGGATTGCACATGCCAGTATGATTTTACGTACCAGTAGTGGAGCATACAAGAATCTTCAGCCTGTCACGGCCAGGCACCTGAACCTCGTCTTCAGAAGCCCAAATGTCCTCTCCACCACATTTTGTGTTCTTCTATGCCCTTCATTATGTGCACACTCTTCCACCGTTGTGTGACTGGCAAATGGAGTCATTACTCATGGCTGCATGCATAACCTTGATTTGCTGCAAAGGAATTGAGAGAAATTGTGTTGGTAAAGCTTGATAGTGGTTTGGAATATACCATGGCAGTTGTTAGTTGTAGGTGGAGTGATGACTCTGACGTGCTTAAGATATAGTGCGTGTCCCTGTTTTTGTGAAATGTTTTAATAGGCCTGTGTTGATGGACATGACAATCTTGGGTTGTGGCTCAGGGATCTGGGAATTGTCATATTAATTCCAAAATCATGGTTAAACCATTGCAAAGATGTGTTTTGTAGTCCATATATGAGTCAGTGTCCTATTGTTGGATGGAATCTACCACCTCCTTGCACCACAGTGGTGTCAGATGTAGAGACACCATGGTAGCCCTACAAAGCCAAACTGTGCCCTTCATGTTACCATGTGGCACTACGCATGCAGTGCGACACTTAGTGACCATTTGTGGCAGATGATGGTTGTGCCAGTCATCAGGTGCGCGAGGATGTGAATCCCAGATTTGTAGGATGATCAAATTTGGGGCAGTAGAATCTCCTTACTTCCAATACATGACTTATCACAGACACCTTCAACACATACACTGTGCAGGCTTTGGGAGCGGGCACACCTATTTTCACATGGGTCCCTATGTACAGTGCATTAAAGGTCAGGTATGTCCTCTATACTTCTGCAGAGTCCTACTATGGCATCCATGATCTTTAGAGTTTTGCACAAACTCTGCACCATGGTGAACCATTTCTTGTATACGAAACATACATGGTGGTGTCAGGGGGCATTAAGGGATTCATGTGAAGTGGCACTGGAGTGGGTGCTGCACCATTTATCATGATTCTGCCCCATGGTCTTTCATGGCAGGCTAATTTCTATTCCTATGTTTGCAACACAATGCTGCAGACAGGTGTATGTGCATGCTCCAGGTATGTCAGATATGTGTAGATGATATGTAGTTGGTAATGGCACCACTTGGATGGCATTTGATATAGGTACTGCCAGAGGCTTGCACACCATGATTTACATGGGTCTGTGCCTATGTGAGACTTTCTTTACATGGCAATGGCCTATGCCATTGACATAGCTGAACTATTCTTTGTTTGGTGTAATGTGTGTGGGATCTGTATTTAGTTGTCAACCAGTGGACACTTGTAGTGGTTTGTGGGCAGTTTCTGTATGCAAAGGGGACATAGCTCCACCTGTCCTCACGTAGTGTGCCAGTCAGGTTGTAGCTGTGTTAGGTACATTTGGGTGTATGTTTTTGTGATGTGCAGTGATTGCAGTGTAGTGTGGCATGCTGCATATGTGTTGTTGCCTGTACATATGTATTCCCCTGCAAATGTGTATTAAGTGTGGTGCATGTCTTGTTTGTCCTACATGGTTGGCCTGTTGTGTGTGTACTGATTGGTATGGTGACTTATCTACGAGTAGCCCAATAGCCATATTGCCCATCCTGGAACCACTTGTAGATAGTCGAATGGCAGAACATGTAGGCATCATGGACGCTGCCGGGATATGTTGCTAGGATGTTAGTGAAGAGTCCATGGTGGTCCACAATGGTCTTCACATTGATCGAATGGGTGTGCTTGTGGTTCCTATGTACATGTTTGGTTGCTGCAGGTGGCACCAGTTGAACATGGGTGCAGTCCATTGAACCCAGCACATGCTGGAACCCAGCAATTTGGTAGAAACCTTGCTTGGTCTCCTGCTGCAGTTGTTGGGTGTTTGGGAAGCAGCTGTGGTGGGGTGGGAGGCGTATGATTGCGTCCAAGACCTTAGGTAGGAAGACCGAGAAGGATGGTTGGAAAATACCTCCTACTTCTGCGCCCATTATCTGAAAAGATCCTGACGCCAGCATATGAAGGACAGCAAAGAGTTTTTCATTGATATAATAGTTGTAGGAGTTTTCACCCTTGCTGTGATGTGTTGCGCAATGTGGTGAAGCAGGCGTACAATGGACTCCCGGTTCATCCTGATGACATCTTGTTCCCTGAGCCAAAGGATGGCTGTCTGAAGATTCTCTCCCGCCTTCTGCGCTGCCTTTGTGGTTGCTGCGGTGGTATATGGTGTTGCTGCGGTGGTGGTGGAGGACCCTGCTGTCTTTGCTGACATCTGTGGCATCTGCCCAGCTGGAGCAGTACCACTTCCATGTTGTCCTGGGGGCTGCAAATGCTCCTTCTGTGTGCTTTCCTTTCGTAGTGGTGCGTGGGCCTCTTTTAAATGCCAGGCGTTAAATTTTCAGGATTATAGGTCTTAGCATCATTTTCACAGTCCGCTACCTTGGTGTGACTCGGGAGATAAATCTGGCGCTAAGTGGCTAGGATCATTTTTAGGAAGGGAACGCCTACCTTGCATCTCATTGCTGCAAGGAGGCACAAGTAGGGTTGGCGCTTCCTAAAAATGGCTCTAACTCACATATTTTGACGCTAGACGGGTCTAGCGTCAAAATATAAATATGGAGTTAAGTTAGCACCACTTTAGCATTAAATAAATTACACTAAAGCGACGCTAACTTTCCAAAAATATGATCCTTAGTGTCAAGTGTTATCCCTGAGAGGTGCACAACCCTCCATGAACCTGTAGCAGCTATGCCAGTAATTGCAATTGATTTACAGAGTTTTCACCAATGACTGTGCAAGTGCGGGATGTTGTGATTTCCAAATATCCTTCTGGGTCTTTCTCATTGGAGTTGTACTGGTTCTTCTGAATATTCTCCGTGGTGTTTATTCCTGTGCTGTGCTCAGATGGAGCCTCTGACAACTACCTTTTCATTTTGTCCCTGTTATTGGGGTTTATCAGTCCTTTTTTCTCCCTATTTCTCCCTACTTCTGTTATTTTTTAAATGGCGTTCTATGGCATTTGTATGGTACTCATCAACCTGGAACTGCAGAATTTTTCCCTGACTCTAAATTGCTTTCCCTGGTATATTTTCTGTCCCACTGATTTATTTTTCAGGAAAGACCTTATATGGCCGTAATTCTCCCCATGACCATTCATTTATCTGCATAGATAACAGTTGACATGATTTGAAGTCAGCAAACTGACGGTTGTACACTCCATCTAGGAGCTTGGTCCTGAATGAGTAGTGGCATCCATGCTTGGGAGAGATGTCCTTTCCAGTGTACTGAAGGTCAGGCCTTAGCACCATAGACCCTAGGGCAAACAGGGGGAGATGGCTGACTCTGAAGGACTGAACCAATGTCCTTCAGATCTCTGCTCCAGTGTAGTCAAATTTGTGTGCATCTGTCAGAAATGGAAGTCCTAGTAGGGACTCTTCTTCCTAGCCAGGATAAGGGAGTCACACACCTACGACAACCCCTGCTCACCCGCTTGGTAGCTTGGCACAAGCAGTCAGGCTTATCTCAGAGGCAATGTAAAGCATTTGCCCATAACACACAGTAACACAGTGAAAACACTACCAGTTTTAGAAAAATGGGCATTAGTTATTTGTGTAATACAAGACCAAAACAAGAAAAATTGAATATACAGAAATAAAGATATCAATTTTGCAAGAAATAACTTAAAAATACAGTTCCTTGAAGTCAATAGCTCCGCCTGGGGCTATCACAGTGCAGTGATAAAAAAAATCTAACAGTTGAGGCCGACGGTGCAGGAAGACCCACAAACAGTACCTTGGAAATGTATGGCATTGTGATCCTTGCTATGAGATCCAAAGTGCAGGGTCGCTGGCGTCAGCACGCATCACCAGGCGTTGTCGGGCGTCGGTCTCAGAGGTCGTGCAGGGGTGGTTGGGGCCTTGAAGACACACGTGTTTCAGATCGAACATCGTGCTGATGGGGAAGTCGGGAGCGCTGCACTTCAATCAATCAATCAGGGTATTTGTAAAGAGCACTACTCACCCGTGAGGGTCCCAAGGCACTGGGGGGGACTGCTAATGTTCGAGAAGCCAAGTCTTGAGAAGTCTCCTGAAGGTAAGGAGGACCTTGGCAGCGAGGTGCAAGAATGATCTGTTGCCGGTGGTTGTTCTGTGGATGCGTGGGCCGGTGACAAGGGCGAGGTCAGCGGAGCGGAGCTGTCGGGTCGGGGTGTAGAAGGAGAGCCGTCTGTTGAGGTATTCTGGTCTGGTGTTGTGCACTGCCTTGTGAGCGCAGGTGATAAGTTTGAAGGAGATTCTCTTGTTGACAGGGAGCCAGTGCAGGTCTCTCAGGTGGCCTATGAGATGGCAGTGGTGGGGGATGTCCAGGATGAGGCGTGCAGAGGCATTCTGGATGTGTTGCAGCCTTTTCTGGAGTTTGGTCATGGTTCCTGCGTAGAGGGCATTGCCGTAGTCCAGTTTGCTGCTTACGAGGGCTTGAGTGACTGTTCTTCTGGTTTCCGTGGGGATCCATTTGTAGATCTTTCAGAGCATGCGGAGGGTGTTGAAGCAGGAGGAGGAGATGGCATTGACTTGCTGGGTCATAGATAGTGAGGAGTCCAGGATGAAACCCAGGTTGCGTGTGTGGGTGGTGGGTGTCAGAGCGGTTCTCAGTGTGGCAGGCTACCAAGGCTCATCCCTTGCAGAGGGGGTGGAGCCGAAGATGAGGTCCTCAGTTTTGTCAGAATTCAGTTTAAGGCAGCTGTTCTTCATCCATTCGGCGATGGCCTTCATGCTTTCGTGGAGTTTGGTTTTGGTGGAGTCCTTGGTGAGGGAGAGGATCAGCCGGGTAGCAAGCGGAGCCATGTAGATGTTGAAGAGGGTCAGGCTGAGGGGCGAACCCTGGGGTACGCAGCAGATGATTTTGGTGGCTTCAGAGCGGAATGGAGAGAGGCCGACTTTCTCAGTTCTGCCGGTGAGAAAGGAGGTGATCCAGTCCAGGGCTCTGTCATGGATTCCTGCATTGCTGAGGCGTGTGCGCTGGGTATGGTGGCAGACGGTTTTGAACGCGGCTGAGAGGTCCAGGAGGATGAGGGCCACAGTTCTGCTGTTGTCCAGTATGGTTCTGATGTCGTCGGTGGCAGCGATGAGGGCAGTTTCGGTGCTGTGGTTGCTGCGAAATCCGGATTGGGAAGGATCCAGAGTGCTGTTCTCTTCGAGGCAATGGGTCAGTTGTTTGTTGACAATTTTCTCTATGACTTTTGCAGGGAAGGGTAGCAGGGAGATGGGCCAGAAGGTCTTGAGGTCCTTTGGGTCCGCCATGGGTTTCTTGAGGAGGGCATTGATCTTTGCATGTTTCCAGCTGTCTGGGAAGGTGGCGGACTCAAAAGAACTGTTGATGATCTTCCGGAGTTGGGGTGCGATGACGGAGCTTGCTTTGTTGAGGATGTGGTGAGGGCAGGGGTTGGATGGTGAGCCAGAATGGATGGTGTTTATGATTTTGATGGTGTCGTCGTTAACATGGGTCCAGGAGAGCAGAAGGCTGGTGGGTGGTGAATCTGCAGTGTCAGTGGTTGACAGGGGGTCTGAGTGCTGAAGCTGTCATGGATGTCTGCGATCTTGCGGTGTAAGAAGGTGGCTAGGGAGTCGCAGAGGTCTTGTGATGGCGGGATGTCGTTGGTGTTGGAGCTGGGGTTGGAGAGTTCCTTCACGTGAGTTGTAGATAGCGTAGGGGCTGCGGTGAGAAGAGGGATGATGCAACGTGCGGTGCAGGCAGTGGCTCGGTGAGGGTGTCCTGCGGGGTCGGTGAGACACGGTCTGAGGTGTGAAATGGTCGATGCAACATGCAGTGTCTCCTCAAGTGGTGCCCCCAGGCCACAGTGAAGGAAGCAGCAGTGGAGTCAGTGTAGATCGGTGGCGTCGGGGATGTTGTGTAAAGCAAAGTGATGCAGAATGTGGGGCCCACAGGTCATGGTGCAAGTAGCGGCTCAGTGATGGCGTCAGGTGGCAGTTTCGTTGAGACCAGGGTTGCGGTGCGAAGTGGGGCACAGCTCCATGTGGCCCTGTCAGGTCAAGGTGCAGGAAGCGGTATTGTTGATGGTGATTCTTCTTCTGTTTCAACACAAAACACACAGTTCCCGGTGCTGCAGGCAGATTAATTTGAAGTCTTTGATATCCCTGAGACTTCCAACAGGAGGCAAGCTCAACTTCAAGCCCTTGGAGAAACTTCACAAGCAGGATACAAAGCAAAGTCCAATCTCCACAGCAGAAGCAGCAACTGCAGGCCAACCCAGCAAAGCACACACAGCAAGGGGGCAGTTCTCATCCTCACATCTCTTCAGCTCTTCTCCTTGGAAGAGATTCCTCTTGATCAAGAGTGTTCTACAAGTCTGGCCTTTAAGATAGGCAAACTTCAATGGCAAATCCTTCCTCCTCGTAAGATCCAGTTCTGTCCTGTACTGTCCTTGACAATCTCCAGGAGGTGGAGACTTCTTTGTGTAGGCTGGTCCAGTTGTATCCAGTTGCAGGTGTCAGCACCTCCCACCACTCTTAGCCCAGGAAGACTCATCAGGATATTCAAGGCACACCTAGGCTCCCTTTGGGTGACTGTCTAGAGTGTATGTAAGAGGCCCTAGCTGTCAGCTACACAGACGTGGATTCCACAGGCAAGCACAGAATGGTTGAGCAAGAAAATGCCCACTTTCTAAAAGTGTCATTTTCAAACTTACAGTTCAAAAACCAACTTCACTAAAGGATGTATTTTCAAATTGTGAGTTCAGAGACCCCAAAATCCACATCTTCATCTGCTCCCAGTGTAAATTCGACTTGGCAAGTGTACCAACTTGCAAAGCCTAAACCTTCCCTTTTCTTACCTGTAAGACACCCCTAAGGTAGGCCCTAGGTAGCCCCAAGGTCAGGGTGCAGTGTATGGTTAAGGTAGAACATATAGGGGATCATTTTGACCATGGCGGTACTAGACCGCCAGGGCTAAAATTACGGAAGCACCGCCAACAGGCTGGCGGTGCTTCCTGGCCTATTTCGACTGCAGTGGAAGCGCCGCGGTCGCACCGCCGGGGCCGGTGGTATTCTGCCAGATTTGCCCCGGCGGTGATAATCCACCTGAGCAGCTCTGCTAGCAGCGCTGCCCAGGGGATTACGAGTCCCTGACCGCCAGCCTTTTTCTGGCGGTCTGAACCGCCAGGAAAAGGCTGGCGGTACGGGGAGTCGTGGGGCCCCTGGGGTCCCCTGCACTGCCCATGCCACAGGCATGGGCAGTGCAGGGGCCCCCTGACAGGGCCCCATGCGGCTTTTCACTGTCTGCTACGCAGACAGTGAAAAGCGCGACGGGTGCAACTGCACCCGTCGCACGGCTGCAACACCGCCGGCTCCATTTGGAACCGGCTCCCATGTTGCTGCCCACATCCCTGCTGGCCCGGCGGGCGGAAACTTGGTTTCCGCCTGCCGACCCAGCGGGGATGTCCAAATGGGCACCGCGGGAGTGCACCAGCATTGGCGGCCGCCCGGCGGTTACAGCTTAAACCATTTCTGGGACTCTGCCTGTTTGTGGATTCTGTCTGAGTCAGTTTGACAGTTGGGTTGGTTGCACCTCTCACTAGACAGTGAAACAAAGGGAGCTAGGGTGTAGCCTGCATATCGTGATGAGCCATCTGTGCTAGGAGGGAGGGGAGGAGTGGTCACTTACACCTGAAAGGGCTGTGCCTGCCCTCACACAATGTAGTCTCCAACCCCTGATGTGTGTCTGGGGCCTGGCCTGGGCAAGGCAGGATTTCACAAACAAGAGAGACTTTTCTTTGAAGTAAGCCTACTTCAAAGTGCAAAATGGGTATAATAAAGGCACCCAAAACCACAGACTTTAGAACACTTCTGGAAACCAAGAGGAACCTCTGCCTGGAGAAGAGCTGAAGAGCTGTGGAAAAAGAGCAGCCCTGCCTGTGATTGTGCTTTGTGGAGCTATCCTGCAGTTGCTACTTCTGCCTGTGCTAGAAGACAAAGACTGGACTTTGTGTTGCCTTCCTTCTTGTGAAGAACTCTCCAAGGGCTTGATTCAGAGCTTGCCTCCTGGTGTTTGAAGTCTCAGGGATAGCAAAGACTTCTCCCTGCCAGCACCTGGAGCCTCTGGAGAGACTCCTACTCTGCCAAGTGGTGCCCAGCCAGATCCTGGGGCCCTGAGAAGAGAAGCTGGCAGCCCAAGAGTGAGAAATCCACGCACAGACCTCCGTGCGGGTAAAAGATCGACACGACTCCGATCTGCGGGTGAAAAATCGTCGCCCCACCGGCTTCGCAGCTGAAATACGACACTCACCTGCAACGCGACTGGAAGACTGACGCCCACAGCTGGAGAAACGACATGCAGCATCGCTGAAGGAGGCTGGTGAGATCGCAAACCGAGCTGTGTGGTTTTCAGACCATCGTGCTGTTGTATTTCTGACACAAACACCGCTGGGCATGTAAAAACTATGCAAGGCCTGCCCGGACCCGAAAGTGCTGACCGGATCAACGCATCGCTCTTCTGTGGAGAGAATAAACGACGCACGCTGACCCGACTAAAGAAGAAATGATGCAGGTCCTGCTCGTGAGTGAAATCGACATATGGCAAGCACTTTTTGACGCACACTCGCCTGTGCAGGGTTATTTTTGACACACCCAAGGTACACTTTCACGCTAACAGCGTTAGGATTGTGTTTCAAATTACATGAAGACTCTTTTTGCATTTTTAGTGATAACTTGACTTGGGTATTGTGGATTTTTGTTGTTTTGGTCTTGTTTTGTTTAGATAAATATTTTCTATTTTTCTAAACCTGTGTTGTGTCATTTTGTAGTGTTTTCATTAAGTTATTGTGTGTGTTGGTACAAATACTCTACACCTAGCACTCTGAAGTTTAGCCTACTTCTCGTGCCGATCTACCAAGGGGGTAAGCATGGGCTAGCTGAGGGTGATTCTCTTTTACCGTGACTAGAGTGAGGGGCCTTGCTTGGACAGGGAGTAACCTGACTACCAGCCAAAGACCCCATTTCTAACACCCTCTAATACCTAGATGCGGTGCTTAACGCTGAATTAGTGCTCTGAAAATAAGATAAGAACTGATCAGGGCCTATGGCCCATTTGTGACCAGTTTATAAGCTTCATTGTTTAAGGTGCCCTTAAATGAGGCAGGGTTGTTTCAAGGAATCCATAGTGTTTATATATGTATGCAAATACTCCGGCCAGATTCCGGTACTCCACGGAGTCACATGAGCAGTACAAGGTACTCTTCTTTTCGGAAAGCCATTTTTTAATGGTCATTTATTATTCAATAAAGTATCAGCAAATTGAGGCATGAAGTATTGCATTTTTATTTCTCAGGAAATGCCAACACCTCGTACAAATTCAGTATTTCAATTTATATCTTAATTTGCATTGGGAATTGAAGGGACATTCCACCTTCTACATCTTTTTTTCGGACTAGCCTTGAGAAAAATAATTTTGCCTAAGTAATCTGTAGTGTGCCAGTAATCTATCTCTGTGACCAGTAGCGTAGCAAGGATGGCATGGGCCCTGGTTCAAGCAAAGAAATTGCCCCCTTTGACTGCTTTCGTGGTAGTAAAGCAGGGCAATTAAGAAGGCTCAATAGGTCCAGGTGACACTGCACCTGCTGCACACATGATAGTTACGCCCCTGCCTGTGACACCGATAATGAGAGGGGGACAAGATGTACCCGGTTCCTTGTGCATCCTGGCTGACGCCCTCCTGCTGTTGAAGGCGGTGACGCACCTGAGGCAACGGAGACTGTAAGTCAGGCCGGTCTGCTCTGATACCTCATTTTATCTTCAAGAACTGCTCTCTTTGTTTACAACTAGGTCATTAATTCCCTTGCCAGTTATGAAATCGCATACAGCTAACCCCAGAGGAGCAGCAGCATCAATTTCCTCTGCTTATAATGCCGAGGGATCATTTGTTATCGCAGCCCAATCTTGGCACCAATGTGGCAATTTAATCCCCTTGGCCAGAAGACATTGTGAGCTCAAGTCACAAAGAAAGTTGTAAATACCAAAATGCGATGAACATTCCCACGCATTGCAAGGAATGTGTGACAGGTTATATGAGACCTAAAACTTTCAGGTGTATGAGAGTAAAATATTCAGTTTTCATGCATAATACGTAAAGGTTTGTGATTCAAGCACACAATGTTAATTTATAGCTGTGAGAGAGCGTATTTTAAATATTACATATTATAGACGTGAAATGCTTATGTCTAACAATGCTGTATTAATAAAATATTCATTGAAGCGTATTCATAAATATGGAGAATTGTTCATATGTATAAACTAATGTCGACTGTAAGAAATAATCGTTTATAGTTTGCCTAACTGAGCACATTAACACTTATAAAACTGCATTCATTGGAACCATATATCCTAAGTTAGCGTGAGTCGAGAACTAGCTGTGTAACTCTCATATTAAAGCATATTTTTCTGTTTCTCCAGTGTACTGACTTGCAAAAGACCATGACCCAGCGATTGTTCTTTTCCCTTATTAGTTTGCAACATCACCCAACTCTCCCATCCGCATGCTAGTAGCTTTCATATAGAATTATGCGCTTTGAAACATTATTGGACACTTCCAAGGACAATGGAGCGAGGAGAAGAGAACTTTTGACCTGACGAGTGCCAAGGAGATGAAGTAACCCCGGATATGCCACCTACGAAATACGTCAATTATGATGACCAATTAGAACCAAATAAAGTATCCAAAACGACAAAATGCATTACTTAATGTATAATGTGATAGGTTGACAATGGTAGGGTGTATTGACTGACCAATAGAATTTTGGGGGAATGAATTACGAAAAAGGGATAAAAACCCATGACACAGGAAATAGAACACATTAGGTAGGGAATGATATTGATTGCATCTCGAAACTCTGTCACTCTATTTGGTGACCTGAGACTTAGAGAAAACCATCCTTGCCCATTAGACTGCCCCTACACTTTTCTCCTTATGAGGAGAGTGTCTTTGCCTTTAAACTTAGATAGACTGACGGCGATCTAACTGATGTCCTGAAGACGAAGACTAATCCTGAATGCTGACCTAATCAGAGGAGGGTAATTATATGTTGCTAATGAAAAATTCTTTATTTGCCTTTCTTTCTAGGTACCAACTGCTGTATGTTTTTTTATTAGAGACCTTAGTTAGATGTTTCCAAATTGGTGTTCAAAATTGTTTCGCATGACGCCCAACATGCTAATGCTAATTAGAGGTTAGACGAGGTATTCATTTTGACTGACAAACTGACGTGACTGACATGATGCTATGCTGAACTTGTATCTTAGAACATTTAATGTATTGTGATCTGGTTATACTCATCTGATTATCTATGCTTCTGATTTCTGCACTATCGAAAGCTTACTGTGGCGGTCATCTTGTAATTGTGCTTATATGCTTCTTGACTTTGAGACTGATACCTTGCTACTAGATTGTAATCAATAGGGAATAAAACTCATAAAACTTCATTAAGGTGTGGTTATTCATGACTGAAAGGTCATGGTTGCGCCGAATGTTTATTAATGCCTAAAACAAGATATATCTTGGTGTTAAATATTGACAATGTTATTGACATATTGATTGGTGTTTTGATCAGTTATCTCGTCCTAAGGTGTCTCACCACTGGGTCCAAAGATTCATTGGCCTAAAACGAGTCCTGATGTGTATAGATTAACATAGACGGACGCGTTAACAGTTCTTTTACCTGATGCTACCTGTACTGTCTCTGCATTGCGTGGAGTTTGAATATATATTATTAGAAAACTGTGATACTTGTGGAATATTGTTTCTTTTTGTTCAAGAACAATACGTTTCCTTCAGATGTGTTTCCTACCTTCACACATGTTGTGAAAATGTGGACTGTTCAGGCACATCCTACATTTTCCACACAACTTAAACCTGGATGTTTCAGCTGTGAGTTAGAAGCTGGGATAATTTATAAATGTTATTGATAACACATGACGTTACAGATTTTTCACACCATGACTCTGAAACTCTCCTAGAGTGCCCACCTTTAAACATCTTGGTGGTAGTTACGAATAAGAAATTGATATGATTTTTTCAACGAATCCAGTACAGATAGAAAATATATCAGTATGTGGATCTTGATAATTTCTGCCTTTGTGGGTGGCAATGTTTTCCGTGCATAAGACACAAGTAGGCCCGTGTAAATCTTTGTGATCAGATCGTGTTTATTTAGCTCATCCTAAAATATGTTGGGTACTTGTGGTAACCTCGAAAAATGCAGGCCATGGCACAACAGACTAGCCCTGAAAGCAGGACTGTCCACGACTGAAGATCTCCAGGAAGGTAATCAAAGGCCCATGTTTATACTTTTTTAGTACCGCATTTGCGCCGCTTTTGTGTCAAAAAATGGCGCAAATGCGGCGCTAAAACAGTATAAATATGGGCCACAGTGTCTCTGAGTGCCGTCATAAATGTGGACACAATCCCCTCTTAGGGATCATGGAAACTGCCTCATCCTGATTGGTTAGACATACAAAATAGATGAATACGCTGGAGCCGATTGTAAGTTGACTGTTGGACAACTGCTTAGTACTGGAAATATACACTGTGGCTTTACTCCAGCACTGGGAACATTTCACACAAACCCAGACCTTTCAGGACCCTGCTGTAAAGTTTCTCGAATATTGCAGCCAAGCCCTGCACCCCGTTCAGGCTTGTCCAAAAGGATTTGGTCGCCTGTGGAGGGCAGGACACAGGGTCTGGCTGAGGTCAGGAAATGGCCGAAGGACATGTGCAGTAGGGGCTGCATACCTGTGGAGGTTGCCAAGCTCTGCAGTCCACCCTTGCTGTACATGGCTGACCGTTGTGCACAGTATGTGTGGAATGACTGATATGGGTGGGGTGTGGGGTCTCATCGGAGTCGAGGACTTGCAACCCACTCCCACTGCACACAACTGCATGCCATATACTGTTGAGGTCAGCTATCAGCAATGGTGGCATAGAAAACCTTACTGGGCATCACCCACAGCACACAGCCATAGTACATGCACATCCAGGATTGTAACCTGTGGTGCATCAGATACAGTGTTTGGCTACAGATCAGGCTCTGCTTGCAATCTCTGCAGTACAAACCCCTCACTCAATTAGTTTCATGCAATCAGTCACTGACAAACAATTTCACTCATTCCTCTCTCTTCAAGTACGTAGTTTAAATAATATAACAGAAATACTAATGAAGGCTACTTAACCACTAGGCTTTTTGCTGTACGCGTGGGACTCCTGTGCCAGGTTGTTTGCAGGGTTTTGCTCAAGGCTCTGCCCTATGAACAACATCTGCTGTATAGAGCCCAGTAGTGGCTGGTGATATTTCAAAGTAGTGGGTCATAAAAGTTGGGTATGACTTTTCTGTAGCGAGTGAAGCGAGCAAGCCTAATGGACAAACATGGAGTCCAGGATGGGTCCTCCTCTGAAGAAGGAACTGAAAAAAGGTGAACAAATGGTGCATTTGAATGCAAATGAATTTAGTGAGAACGCAAGGTTTATAAAGCAGAGCGAATGTATAGCCTTGAAATATTAAACACATTCAAAACTGCCCCATATCTTACTGCAATAATAAGTTCAACCGTTATTTTAATGTGCTAATTGTAAAGCATGACAACTTCAGGCCCTTTAAAGTGTGTGCTTGCCCAGTATCTTGCACTGCATTCAGCATCAACTTTGGAAGAAAATTTTCAAACCAGACATTGGGAAGCACCCACAGCTTCTGACTGCAATCAGTCATACAAAAATATGTGCAAGCAGGTCTTTAAGTCAGATAAAAAAGCAAGGGCTTTCAAAAAGGGACATGTAAAATAAATTTCTGTGATTCCCTTAGTGTGCCACCTGACCTGTATTTTGGTTTCTCTCTGAGGTGTTACTGCTTCCAGAAATATAACACAACAACTGACATACATCTAAAACTTGTCAGTCTTATTGGCTTTGTCAATGATTTTCTGTTTAAGATAAATGAGTAACACCAATGATTTATTATAAATAATTAACATTGGAAATGTTTCAATTCTGAAATCGTGAAACTATATAATAAATATTATTGAGGCCTGTGGAAGGAGTATGGCCTTCAGTTTTGTGTGCTTTATGTTAGATATGTATGCCTTTTTTCTCTGCAAATGTCATCCATCTGCATGTTTTCAACTTCCTTTCTTTCCTCTTTAGAACCCTCTTTTCACTCTCACCTGAATGTAATTCCCCCATCTCCCTCATTTTACCATCTCAAACACACACTGCACTCATACACATTTAAGCATTTTATTTCCTTTTGCTTTCACCTTCTAAATATTTTGACCCTTTTGCACACATTTACACGGAATTTCAATTCTAACTGGAATACATGACCATTGTTCTGTGTGCTCTGCAGAGGTACCAACCCATTGTCAGGCACAGTGCTCTCCCAGCTTCAGCCTCAGGTCCAGCACGCTTAATCAAAGCCCTTCATAAACACCTGGCAGAAGTCAAAGTATGCACTAATGAAGAGTAATAACATGCAGGAAAAAATACAGAAATACAGAAAGATGAAACAGTGAACTCTCTTGGGGAATGCAACATTAAGTAAAACGTGAAAAAAGAGAGAAACAAAATCACTAACACACATTACCTTAATGTTCTTAACATTCATTGTTCGCAAATCAATCCATGTTTTTGGCATAAATGTTAAGGGCATAAAAATAGGGCCAGTTTTAAGGCCATACAGCAGATAACTGCCTTTCCTGTAAGCACATATTTCTCGCTTTGAGGTTGCCTCTGATATTTGGATAAACTTTGCGAAGGAAATCAGAACCCTGCTAGTCTTTTTGAAAAATTTAGTGAGGGAACAAATATAGCAGGTCCACTTCTGAAGAGGCTAGGAATCTGCAGCCAGGGCCTGGGGTGTCACAGTGGGGAAGGTTAAGGTGACAAAGAGTCACACCTCAATATAAATAACTCAAGATTAGCATTATAACACTTACCATTAACAAAGACAAGGCACCTAGTTACATGTGCTTTTAGACACTCCTACTGTATGACGAAGGGTAAAGGGTGGGTTCTATGCCTGTGGATGAAGGATGGCTGCCCTCATGCAGGGATGAAGACTCTAACACCTGACACCATGACACTGAAAGCCTTACTGTCCTATAGTGGATGCCACCGTAGACCAAAATGGAAATGAAGGGCTTTAGAAAAATAAACCCTGCGGTGTGTGTCAGAGTGCAGAAAAGTTGATTTACTCTCTGGCTTCCATCTCCTATTCAATGCGAGGTGGGGCAGGCAGGCAGCCTAGAAATGACAGCTCTGAGTTAAATACATCGATTTGTTTGGAGATCTGATAGCATCTCCAAACAAAGCAAACTATTTAGTATTTTTTAATGTAGATGTGCAGGAATTTCAGAGTGGTGCAGCCCCTTAGCCCTAAAGGAGAACCCCCCCCGATAGAGCCAAAAAGTGTGTGGAGCAGGATTTGACCTTGCATGACAATTTAGATGCAAGGCCTGGTTGCCATCAGAAATTGCTGCCCAACTCTATTACCATGTACAGTCTAGTGGTCACTTGACCATGGCGGCCACGAATGCCATGGAGAATGATGTGCTCGGGAAGCCACCCTGTTGTACACTTCTGCTTATTTGCAGTGGCGGTTAGTCAGAAGTGGTGGCTTAGGAACATGTTCTGCTTAGCGAACTGCCAGTACAGGCAAGTTAAAGTGCCTTGCTGTAGGTCCTGCTCTGCTGGCAATCTCTGCTTCACATAGTTAACAGACATGTATTGCAGAGGTATGCTGCCTTTTACAATTTGTGTACAGGCCCTGCAGCCATTCCCTAGACAAAGTCTGTGTGCTGTGATGGGTAGCTGTAAACAGACGTTGAAGTACAAAAACAGGTCCATGTGGAATAGGATTGCAAATAAACAGAAATTCACAGAAAACAAATAAAGAATAAAGTTGGGTTATGGTTAAGTTTAGTTATAACAAGTTAATGTATGTTTAGCAAACCGCAGAAATTTACTACAAAACATATTTAGAGCGCAGTTATGATTATAAACAAAACTTAAGCACCACTGAAATTCACAAGTTATGGTTGGGACCGGTCTAACCAAGCAGGCTCAGCTACATGTGCCGTTTGTCCGCAAGCTGAATACCGCTTGCCTGAACCATGCATATGCTTTAACCACGCATCTGCATTGTTGAGGCAGGACGCATATGCGTGGTTCAGGTAGCAGTCTTGCTGTGCGGATGGGCGGGCAAGCAGGAAGGAGCATTTGCAGGAAAAAGGATCAGGAGAGGTAAGTGGGGCTAGAGTTGTTTTTAGGAGTGGGGTAGTTTTTTGATTTAGGACTCAGGGCAGAGGGGTCAGGGTAGATTTAAGTGCAGGAAGGATGAGGGGGGTCAGGATAGTTTTGTGGATTTAGGCCTCAGGGTGGGGGGCAGTTTACCACACATAGGGGGTCATTATGAACACGGCGGAAACAACTGTCGCATTCATGCTGACGGTCAAAACACTGACCGCAAGCGACCCCGGAACCCCGCCGGCCAGATTATGAACCTTTCTGAGAGCCGGCGGGCGGAAACATTGTTTCCGCCCGCCGGCTCACAGATAGGCTTGGCCGGGACATTGACAGCAGCTCCACATGGAGCCGCCGTCAATGCCTCTGTGCAGCAGGTGCAGTTGCACCCGTCGCGCAGATCACTGCCCGAAAATCGGGCAGTGACTTGCGCGATCGGGCTCTGCACCGGGGCCCCTGCACTACCCATGCAAAGTGCATGGGCAGTGCAGGGGCCCCCAGGGGTGCCCCGGGGCACCCCCTCCGCCAGCCTTTTCCTGGCGGGATATACCACCAGGAAAAGGCTGGCGGGAAATGAAACATTATCCCCAGGGTAGCACCGCTACCTTGGTGGATTGTGTTTCATCCCGCCGCCAGGTTGCCTGACGGTGGGAGCATGGCGGTGGGTGAGCCGTCACCATGTTCATTATATGGCGGTTTGGCCCACCATGTTCAAAATGGTGGCTTCAGCCACCACTGCCGGCATGGCGGGCCGAACGGCCATGTTCAAAATGAGGGCCATAGTTTGTTACCACATATGATTTTATAATGAAATTCATTGTAAAGACATGCGTGGTAAAGGCATGCACGGTAAAGACGCGGTAGTGGTTCTTGGGTTGTTCAGGCATTCATTTTTTAGGCATGCTTGTTGTATCATACAACCTTTATGGTTCAGAATCACATATACCTGGTGTCCCTTTGTTCTTTTTTTAACTTTAAAAATATTTAGGGGCTCATTCTGAGCCCGGCGGGCGGCGGGCGCCGCTCGCCTGGAGGGAGCCGCCAAATGACCGCACCGCGGTCATAAGACCGCGGCGGCCATTCAGACATTTCCTCTGGGCCGGCGGGCGCTCTCCAAAAGAGCGCCCGCCGGCCCAGAGGAAATGCCCCTGCAACGAGGACGCCGGCTCAGAATTGAGCCGGCGTAGTTGCAGGGGTGCGACGGGTGCAGTTTGCACCCGTCGCGTATTTCAGTGTCTGCATTGCAGACACTGAAATACACAGTGGGGCCCTCTTACGGGGGCCCCTGCAGTGCCCATGCCATTGGCATGGGCACTGCAGGGGCCCCCAGGGGCCCCGCGGCACCCCCTACCGCCATCCTGTTCCTGGCGGGAGACCCGCCAGGAACAGGATGGCGGTAGGGGGTGTCAGAATCCCCATGGCTGCGGAGCGCGCTCCGCAGCCATGGAGGATTCCCCCGAGCAGCGGGAAGTCGGCGGGAGACCGCCGCGGTCAGAATGCTCGTGGGAGCACCGCCAGCCTGTTGGCGGTGCTCCCGTGGTCGGTGACCCCCTTAATCTCTGAATGACAACCAATTCACTGGTGGTGCAGTAGAAAAATACTACCATGATATACTATTTGAAAAAGTGTCTTGACAAGATCCAGAAACGTCTTGGGAGAGGTTCAAACCATTAGGCTTTCACACATTTTGTCAGATCTGTCAATGGCAGCAATATGTCTTCTGGATATAGAAGAAAAAGAAAGTGCACTATGCAGATCATTTACAGAATTTCACAGAAAAATCATAGTCATGAACTAAAAACTGGTTAAGAAAATTCCCCAAAGATGATTTTTACCCACATAAAATATGCAAAATGCCAATACTTCCCGTAGACGCCAAGCGAGTAATTCAAGGGGAAGTGCCCTCTTAAAAGCGTTCTTAAACTTCTACTTTATACACTAATAATACTAAACGTCCTAGTCAAATCAAATTGTAGAATTCCAAAATAGAAATTAGAAGTGATAAAATGTGTCCTTTCCATTTGGTGGTGTTAGGCTTTCTTCACCTATCCTAAGAACCACAGAAGACACTGCCAAGCTGGTCACTTCTTCTGTCCATGGGAAGGTGCGGAATCCTGGACCACAGCCTTAACTCGCTGAGATTGAGTGCTAGGCACTTTAATATCACCATTGTGGACACAAAGTGTACCTCTTATTTATATGCATGTATTGGAATAAGCAAAAAATTATTCTGCAACTTCAATCAACATCTTCAAATGGGATATATTTAGCAGCCTGCATCAGTAGAGATGCATTAATCATTGCATCACATTATGTATGCCATGAAGTAATACAATTGCCCTATTTACTATATTTGGTCAAGTCAGCCAAAACACTTCTTGTCCATTTAGCTGCTCACAGAAAATATTAATCCCAGTTTTATTTCTTGTTGTTTCCATTGGCAAGTGATACCCAGAAGGGCTAAATAAGTTATTTCCCACATAGGGAACATCTTTTCCATCACTAGATTTAAACATTGTCTTCTGCAAACTGATGGAAAGCCCTGTTGAAAGATAAATAAATTCCCCCTACAACGCTTTCATGGGATATAGTTTTCATGTGCAACCACCTCATCTCCTACAGTTAGAGAGATCCTGGGCACATGTTCCAAGATTCCAAATACTGTATCCAATAGAAATAAGCTTGTTTTTAATTCACCCCTACCTTTTCTTTGCAAAGAGTCTTGGAGTATCATGTAAATCAGAACACATTTTAACATACTTTGTTCATGAGTCTGATTCCTAAATGGGGAAGATTATCTACTATCCTTTTTACTGCTACCTTGACAAGTCCAAAGAGGTAATGACATCTAAACAATTACTTTTCCACTAAAGGGTTATTTATTCTAGCTTAAAATGCAGATTTCATAACCAGGCAGGTCATTTTCTGCTTGAAGACATCCATTAAAAAATATTGAAAACCTATTCATACTAGACCTAAAGTCAGTTCCACTTGGTGCAAGATGACACCTAGGTAATTATGTACAAGCAGCCTGCGCTGCCGATGTGTCACTTTTTGTGACACATAGGTGTTGCAGGATACTGACCCATAGCTACACAGCCAACAAAAGCCACTTTGCATGGCTTTTCATGGCCTTGTAGATATGGAGGAAGGCAATGCAGCGCAAATCGCTGCATTGCCTTACTTTGCGTCAGAGAGGCATATCCATGGGTGTTGCATAGGTGTTCCCACACAACATCCATGGATTTTGACGCATTCCCAGATTTACAAGGTTTTGTAAACCTGGGAATGTATCAAAAGCCTACGCCAACCCAAGGGTGCCGTAAGGGTGACGCAACGGGGAAAGATATCATTATTTTCCCTGATTTTCCTCTTTCTATGTTTGCTGCATTTTGCTGCAGGTGTCCCTTTCTGCACAAAAACAATCATCTCTCCATTCAGGCATCCTTGCACCATGGTGCAAGGGTGTCTGCATTGGTGCATGGCAGCAATGTGTGCACCATAGCAGGGGAAAAGGACAGGAATGCACTGTATCTTGTAGATACAGCCCATTCCTGCCCTTTTATTTTGACACAGGGATGCGCAGCAAGAAGGCTTGCAATGCTGCCCTTCGTCAAAACGCTGTAAATTAGGCCATTAGTATTGCTACTCTAAACAGTTGCTAAACATTCCTACTTGCTGACACATGGAAAGATATAGAATTGTGTAAATTTATATGCACAACTTATTTGGTTATCTGGCAGATGTTTTGTTTCGCTCCCTTTTCCATTATTGTTTCCGTTCCCCCTTGATATAGTGTGTGACAAAATCATAGTTCTATCCAGTGTTAATGAATGACAAAAAAGATCATATAATGGAAAAGACAGAATTACTTACCTTTTTTTTTTTTTTGTATCTATTTATTAGGTTTTCATTCTGGTAAATCACATGTATATCTCTGCGTATAGCACGCACATACGTTACCGCACTCGGATATGAATGGCAAATAAATATAACAGTTTGTGTCAAATAGCATAGGTTGGTTTGGTGCCCCTGTTATGCACTCTTTATGACGTCACATATTACATCAATCGTGATATCATGATGATGTTATTGATACATCACAAATAATCTAAAATGACATAATTGAGGACATCTCTGACATCATTGGATTGAGGAGCATAGAGCCTTGTTATATCTGCAAGCGGGGTTCAGAAACTAGGTTAGCACTATTGAACAAGTTTTCAGGTTTATGTCTGTTTTATGTAAGGCTGTTTCAATTGAAAAATGCCACTTATACCTGTTTTTTTTCGATCTGAAATCGGCTTTGATTTGGTCCCTTGTCCAAAATTATGGGAGGTACTCAAAGCAAACAAGTTCCCCCCTTATCTTTTAGATATTATCAGACGGCTGCACCAAAACACCTACGTGCAGGTTAGCAGGAGCTCTAGGGAGGAATTAACGGACCAAATTTGGATCAATAAGGGTGTCCGACAGGGGTGTGACCTTGCCCTGATCTTATTCTCACTATACCTAAAGGGAGTAGTTACACATTTGGAAGATTGTATGTGTGACTGCTGAGGTTGGCGGGAGATACCCCTGTTCCTACTTGCAGATGACACTATCTTAATCTCCAAGACCCCTGCTGGCTTTCAAATGTTAAACAATAGATTTGGGGAGTTTTGTGATGAAAGATGGCTGGTCATTAATCACAGCAAAACAAAATTTATGACAAATAACCCTCATAGGTCTTTTCTCCTTGATGGTACACCTTTAGACAGAGTTCAACTACTTGGGAATAACATTATCGAAGAATATAACCTTGTCCTAACAGGTTATGAAAAGCGCCCGTAGTCTGACACAGTATGCGACAGCAATATATAGATGTTATCAGACATCCAAATTCTAGCGTATTTCTCCCATGTTAAAAGTCTATTGGGCTAAAGCAGAAGCCAGCACCTTATATGGGGAAGAGACGTGGGAGCATTCAAACACAGCTGAATTGAATGTAGCAGAAAACAACTTCCTGAGGGTCATCCTTAGGTTGCCCAAAAGCACTTCTTTAATGCCGTTGCTCCGAGATATGGGCCTCGCGCCCGTGGCTTCTAAGGTTCACCTGCGCCCTCTGTTATTGTGGCAGAGACTTAAATACACCTGGTCCTAAATGATTATTATTAAGCCCTCAAAGAAATTGCTGCACTAGATAAATTTGGCAGAAATAAATGGCTATGGTACGTGAAAGAGTCTTTACCAGAGCTTAGCCTTGATGAATACTGGTATAATGATTCCCCACCACTTTCTAGGGAGGTTCTCAAAGATTCCTCTGGAAGTGAAAATGCGAGCAGGACATGTCAAATGTGCACCATGGCAATCTTACAAACGCATTCCTTGAGGTCAAACCACACATCAGGAGCCAGAAATGTGTTTTTGAAATTTCGCTATGGTACGTTACCACTTTTTTTCTTTTTTCTCAGAAAAGGTATCCAGTGTTGGTAAAAGCACCTTATGTCCGGTATGCACGCAGGCGGAAGAATCTTTAGCGTACTTTGGGGCATATTTATAATGCCCTAGCTCCATCTTGCGCCACAGTAATGTCATTATTTTTTACAGTAATGTAGCCAGAGGCCAAAATCCCCGCACCGTATTTACAGGGTGGCACAATGCGTGCACTGCACCACTCTGTAACCCTTTGCGCCACATTATGCCTGCGCCAGGCATAATGTATGCAAAGGGTGGAGTCCCCCTGTTAGGGGAGCCAGAAAAATTGTGTAAGGAAATCTATGAGATTTCTTTGAGCCATTTTTTACTACACTTTTAACGCCTGCTCAAGAGCAGGCGTCAAAAGGGGGCTTCTATTCTTTAGAATGGGGCCCCATGTACTCTGTAGGAGTAGCACCAATATTTTGGCACTATTCCTGCAGAGTACATCAATAGCGTCATGAAAAATAACGCTATTTCCCCCTACCCTGCATCATGGTGTGCCGTATTTTAAATATGGCGCACGCATGGTTGCGGTAGCGGGGTGCTAAGGGCACAGGGATAACAGCGCTGCACTTGGTGCAGCACCACTTTCCATAAATCTGCCCCTTAACTTCTTCTGTCCCGGCTGTACCCAGCCTAGGAAAAGCTAGATTATTTCAATATGCAGGCTAATGGCTTAGGATATTACGCACTGAAACAAGAGAACCAGTGGTTTGCACAATGGCCAGATATGTGCAGTGGTGTTGGGCCATTAGTGCAAAAGTAATTAAATAATTCTGGGGTGTTATATTTCCCTATCTGATCTATTTTGACATGTCATCCTAAATGCAATTCTTGTGTATATATTTTAAAAATTACTTCTTATAAATAGTTTTGTGACCTTTCATACTAGGATTTTTTTTTAAATTGTTTTTTTCTTCTGAGTGTGAATCTATTCTGTGTATTGATTTGAGGGTCTATATTGTTTTATGAGCTTTTATGGTTTTATAACCAAACAAAGGGCCAGAGTTACAAGGCCCTAATACTCCAATGGCACTACTCACTACACCATATTTACAAGGAGGTGTTAAGCCACTTTTTTTGTAAATATGGGCCCTGCGGCAGAGGTGCATTCACTGGGTATTGCTGTGGGTGTTCCACTGCAACACCCATTGCTTTTAACGCTGCCCAGATTTACAAGAAAATATAGATCTGTGGCAGCGCAAAAACCAATACCACCCCTGGAGCGGTGCTAGCATGGCACAACGAGGAGGAATACTTTTATTCCTCCTTGTTTTTTGCTTTTTCCATGTGTGCCGCATTCTGCAGCACACATAGAAGGAGCAAAAGCCCATGACTGAATATTTATGTGCAGAAAGCACTCAACCAATCAATCACAAATTATGCTTTTGAACATCTATGTGAGCTGCATTCTGCTGCATATATAGTACTGCTGAATCGCCGTTATTGATTGTTTATTTGCAGGAAGATGCAGGCTGCTAAATACAGCACCGAGCAGGAGGAAACACAGGGGTGCACCGTTTTTTTGTAAATATGGTGCATTCCTGCATTTCAAAAGTGGCGGAGTGCTGCAAATTCTTTAGCAGTGCCGAGCTGCATCTCTTTTTTTGTAAATCCAGGCCAAAGTATTCATTGACTGACATTACTACATATAAGTCACCCCTAAGGTAGGCCCTAGGTAACCCATTGGGCATGGAGCTGTGTAAGTAAAAGGCGATGACATGTACATATATGTTGTACATGCCCCTGTAGTGAAAAACATTAATTAATTCCTCACTACTGTGAGGCCTTCTCCTCTCATAGGTCAGCATTAGAACTGCCCTTATGTACTTTTAAGTGTAGATTCTGATCTAAAAGGAATTGCCATGTCCTGTTTAGTATGGTAAGAATAATAATTGAAAATCCTGCTTACTGGTGAATTTGGATTCAATTTTTCTATTTTAGAAATTACACTTGTAGAAAGTGGGCATTTCTCTGCACTCACTGCCTTCTGTGCCTTACAGCTGTCTCCAATCCACATCTGGGCTGTGCTGGTTGATAGCTCCCCTTGTGCATTCCACCCAGACAGCCATAAACACAGGATACTCAGTCACATCTTCACTTATCTGCATACTGAATGGGTCTCCCTGGTCAGGAAGGGTGGAGGAGCACTCTCTTACATTTCAAAGGCCAGTGGCCTGCCCTTACACAAAGTACTGACAACCCCCTACAGGACTGGTTGAAAGGGGAATTTATGCACTTCAAAACCACTCTTTGAAGTCTCCCCCACTTCAAAGGCATTTTTGAGTTTATAAACTGGGTTTGTGACCCTCCAAAATTAGACACTTCTGGATCTACAACTGGACTCTGTAAGAGGGACTGTCTGGCTTCCCAAAGGACTCATCTGGACTGCTTTGCTGAGAAGGACTGATGCCCTGCTTGTTGCCATGTTCCCTGCTGGCCCCTGACTCTGCTGGAAGGACTCAACCTTTCCCACAAGTGCTCTGCAAGGGCTTGGATTGCGCTTGCTTCCTGTTCTGATGTTTCAGGGCCACAAAGACTTCACCAAAGAGAAGAAAATCCCCATGCATCAGAAAATCAACGCAATGCCTGCAGAAATCGATGCAGAGTCTGTCTCATGGCTGACAAATCACTGTATTGCCTACTGGATCATCACAACAACTGCTTCTTCTTACCAGCACGTCAAGGATTTTTAACCCATCATCCATGGCCATCAAAATATCCGCATATCACAGTGAGGAACTAAGGCTGCCCATGTGTATGTGGGATTTTTGTCCATTTGATCTTTTTATTCTTTGATTAATATTTTCTATTTTTCTAAACTGGTCTGACATTGCCTCTGGAATAAGCCTTACTGCTTGTGCCAAGCTACAAAAGGGCTGAGCAGGGCTTATCATAGCTGTGTGACTCCTTTACCGTGACTAGATGGAGGGTCCCTACTTGTTCAGGGTGCATACCACTGCCAACTAGAAACCCCATTTCTAATACTGAGCCACAGACTAGGTATGGGGAGCTTGTTGTAGAGCTTAGGAAGCAGAGCTTAGGGATGCTCACTGACTTTGAGCTGAGAATAATTTCCTGCTTTTGCTAATTTCCATTGTCTGAGTCCTAAGGCTTTATGGCTATGCATGCCCCTTCTCTCATCACAGCCCTTCTTTAAGGTTACTGAAACTGACACCTTACCCTTTATGCTTAAAAATGCCATTAATTTAGAATAGAGATTTTCATTAATGGAACACACTTGTTGCATTTTTTCTATTTTATTTGTAATTTTTACTAATGTGCTATTTTAGCTTGTTTTAACATATTGACCAATGGATTATTTGAATTTGTAACAATGATGACCAACATGTAACACTTAGTTTGATATGACTTCATTTGTTAATAAAAATTCTTTAAGCTCACACCAAATCTCCTTATCTAGTCTTGTGAAGGTTCAATTCAACTCCACTGTTTATGATGTTTGATGAAAGTGATTGTTCCTTATCATCTCTCCTTGCCAACTAACAAAGGTCCATATGACCCAGTGGCAGGGGTCATTTAATGATTGTAGTCAGTGATTGAGATACAAGAATCCCTGCTCTGTCACAATGCAGCAGTAATGCAAGTAGGGGGGTCTAGGGCAATATTGAGAAACAGATCTTTGTAAGCACAACAGGGACAACATAAAAGAAATGTGTAACCTTGGTTTTAAATGCCTGTCCAGTCTCCCATTCCTCCACTTTTGCTGCTCACAGTTCGTACTTGAAGCTCACAGCCCCAGTACACCCGCAGGCACCGCAGCAGCTCCTGCTAGGTCCCTCTAAGACCTGTCAGACAGACCCTTGAAAGTGTGGCTGGCCACTTGAACTGTAAGACGCATGGTGTGTCTGAGCAAGTATATTTAGAAGCGAACCTGCTGCTGAGGTGGACTGAATGTTTTGGGTGGTAAGTTACCTGGGATCAGCTGCATGAGTCAATGGTGAGTCGAATAATAAGCTGCTAGCTCTTTCTTCTTTTTGAATGAGAACTGCATCATATTTGATTAACTAAGGCTGTGTGCAGGAGAGGAGAGCAGGATGCCTTAAAGAACAAGATGGCAGTTAATTGACTTTCTGTAAATGTTCCTGTTGGATTGTGATTTAGTCATCTGATATCACAGCAGCATTTCTGGTGATTAAGCAGAAGTATCACCTCTTAATAGCCAGGAAAGAAAAGCCCTTTATCTGTAAGTTTCAGGTATCGCCTCGTTGTTTATTTAGATTGTATTCATTGAGATGGTGAATTATTGATGGTTTCCCTAGGTGGTATACCAAAAACATCGGCAATTAACTGCTTCCCATGCTATTTAGCTGCTGTAACTACAATGAGTAATGTGTCTTTTCATTCTCCTGTCAATCAAGTAGATTCTGGAGCATTCACACTTGAAATGGTCTTGTAAAACAAGCTCCTTTCAGCAGTGTTATCAGTTCTGTTCTGGAGGCGGCTGTTGGCAACGATTTGTCAGCACTTTTTTCAGACTCCATAAAGTTGAATAAGCCACATAAAGAGAGTGGTGCAATTCAAGGTACAGGCCTCTGTTACACATGAACTACTTTTTCTGTGTATGCTGCATCCCCGCCAGGATAAAGAACACTTCTGTTTATTACTAATAACACAGCAATCAAGATGAACTACCATTAAAAACGTTTTTCGGTCTGGCGTTTGTTAAATCTTGGTGAAGGTGAGTTAGAAATGTTTGTACATTTGATAAGATGAACAAATCATGTTTTTTTCTGAACATGCTTTTATGTATTTTCCCCTGCTACAATGCGGAGGCAACATGTTCAAGCCTGACTTGTCACATGTGCCAATGCCTGTCTCATGTTATGCCTGGAAATGAATATCATATTATCCTTACAAACCTAGGGCCTCGCTTACAAGAAAATAACACATCATCATCGATACGTCAGATTTCTTGCACCTGATGCACGTGCCCTGACGACGCCATGGATGCACTGTATTTACAATATAGATCTCCATGGCACACGTTTTCACAGATGCATCAGAAATTCTGACTCACCTGTTGGCACTAAAGTGACCCATTGCTGGAGTTGCTTTGCTAAACTGACGCAACTTCAACAATGCAAGGAGAGTCCCATCTGAAAAAGCCCTGCATCAATTTTACGTCTTCTAAGCATGCAGTAACATTTTGATGCAGTGAAGTGGTAGAGCGACGCAGTAAAGTTGTGAATTTCACTGTATCAGTTCTATGTTGCTTTTTCCTTGGGAATGCCTACTCTGCATACATTATACCTGGCGCAGGTATAATGTGACACAGGGCTTTGTAGACTGAATCATTGGGCAGATATTTCCACGCACAGCGATGTTGCGTTGAAATCTGGTTGCAAGGGGTCAAGAAACTGCCGTATGTGGAGTCTTGTATCGTTATCAGCAGCCACTGCAGGTGTTGTGAGTCGTTTCTCCAGCCACGCTGCATCAATCTCCCAGCCGAGATGCAGGCAGAGCATAGATTTTAGTCACAAGGCTGGCGGCGTGCTGTTTATCAGCTGCAGGGCGGGTGGTGCATCAAACATTACCCCGCACAGCGGTCTTTGCGTGGATTTCTGTCCTTTTGCACCAGCTGCAACTTTCAAGGACCCAGAGACAGGTTAAGGCACCGCTTGGCAGGAAGGCCTCTCAGCAGAAAGCCCAGGTGCAGGTGAAGTCTTTGTTGTCCCTGAGACTTCAACAACAGGAGGCAAGCTCAGTTCAAACCCTTTGAGATTCTTCACCAGTGGGAAGTCACACAAAAGTCAGGCTTTGTCCTCTCTCAGGTAGAAGCAGCTACTGCTGGCCAACCGAGCAAAGCACAGTCACAGGCAAAGAAGCGGTACTCCTCCTCCAACTTCTCTAGCTCTTCTCCTCAGCAGAGATTCCTCTTGGTTCCAGAAGTAATCTGATTTTCAGGGGTTTTGTGTCCTCTTCTTATACCCTTTTCTGCCTTTGAAGTAGGCCTACTTGAAAGGAAAGTCTCTCTTGTTTGTGAAATCGTATCTTGCCCAGGCCAGGCCCAGACACACACCAGCAGGTTGGACATTGCAATGTGTGAGGGCAGGCACAGCCCTTTCAGGTGTAAGTGACCACTCCTCCCTTCCCCTCCAGCCCAGATGGCCCATCAGGATACACAAGCGACACCCCAGCTCCCTTTGTGTCACTGTCTAGAGGAGAGGTGCAAATAGCTCTACTGTCAAACTGACCCAGAGAGGGAATCCACAAAGAGACAGAGTGACAGAATGAATTATTCAAGAAAATGCCTACTTTCTAAAAGTGGCATTTTCAAACACACAATTTAAAAACAACCTTTATCAAAACATCTTTTTCTAAATTGTGATTTCAGAGACCCTAAACTCTATATTTCCATCTGCTCCCAAATGCAATTTGTGCTTTAATGATATTTAAAGGCAGCCCCCATTTTAACCTATGACAGAGTTAGGCCTTGCAACAATGAAAACCGAATTTGGCAATATTTCACTGTTAGGACGTGTAAAACACATTGGTGCATGTCCCACCTTTAACATACACTGCACCCTGTCCATGGGGCTACCTAGGACCTGCCTTAGGTGTGTCTTACATGTATAAAAAGGGTAGCTTTAGGCCTGACAAGAGGGTACATTTCCTAAGTCGAATGACAGTTTACAACTGCGCACAAAGACACTGCAGTGGCAGGTATGAGCCATGTTTAATGGGCTACTCATGTGGGTGGCACAACCAGTGCTGCAGGCCCACTAGTAGTATTTGATTTACTGGCCCTGGGCACTTCTAGTGCACTTTAATAGGGACTTACTGGTGAATCAAATATTCCAAAATGGATAAACAAATGTACACATATAGGCCCTCATTACAACCCTGGCGGACGGTATTTAAGCAGCAGTAATACCGCCAACAGGTCGGAGGTAAAAAAAAATGGGATCAAGACCACGGCGGAAACCGCCAAAACATATAGCCAATTTAGCACACCGACTGCAGAAAGTACCATCTTGCCTGCCATGTTACCCCCATTTTTTACTTATATGTATGTTTGTTTTTGCCTGTGTCACTGGGAGCCTGCTAGACAGGACCCCAGTGCTCATAAGTTGTGCCCTGTATGTGTTCCCTGTGTGGTGCCTAACTGTATCACTGAGGCTCTGCTAACCAGAACCTCAGTGTTTACGCTCTCTCTGCTTTTAAAATTGTCACTGCAGGCTAGTGACTAATTTTAACAATTCTGATTGGCATACTGGAACGCCTTTATAATCCCCTAGTATATGGTACCTAGGTACCCAGAGTATTGGGGTTCCAGGAGATCCCTCTGGGCTGCAGCATTTCTTTTGCCACCCATAGGGAGCTCAGACAATTCTTACACAGGACTACCACTGCAGCCTGAGTGAAATAACATCCATGTTATTTAACAGCCATTTTAACTACACTTAAGTAACTTATAAGTCACCTATATGTCTAACCCTCACTTAGTGAAGGTTAGGTGCAAAGTTAATAAGTGTGAGGGCACCCTGGCACTAGCCAAGGTGCCCCCAATTTGTTCAGTGCAATTTCCCCGGACTTTGTGAGTGCGGGGACACCATTACATGCGTGAACTACATATAGGTCAATACCTATGTGTAGCTTCACAATGGTAACTCCGAACATGGCCATGTAACATGTCTAAGATCATGGAATTGTCCCCCCAAAACCAATTTGGTATTGGGGTGACAATCCCATGCATCCCCGGGGCTCCAGCATGGACCCCGGGTACTGCCAAACTAGCTCGCTGGGGTTTTCTCTGCAGCTACCGCTGCTGCCAACCCTCAGACAGGTTTCTGCCCCCTGAGGCCTGGGCAGCCCAGTACTAGGAAGGCAGAACAAAGGATTTCCTCTGAGAGAGGGTGTTATACCCTCTCCCTTTGGAAATAGGTGCTAAGGGCCTGAGAGGATTAGCCTCTCCTGGCCTCTGGAAATGCTTTGAAGGGCACAGATGGTGCCCTCTTTGCATAAACCAGTCTACACCGGTTCAGGGATCCCCCAGCCCCTGCTCTGGCATGAAACTGGACAAAGAAAAGGGGAGTGACCACTCCCCTGTCCATCACCACCCCAGGGGTGGTGCCCAGAGCTCCTCCAGTGTGTCCCAGACCTCTGCCATCTTGAATGCAGAGGTTTGAGGGCACAATGGAGACCTCTGAGTGGCCAGTGCCAACAGGTGACGTCAGAGACCCCTACTCTGAGGGCTATTTAGGGTCTCTCCTGTGGGTTTCTCTGCAGATAACGAATGCAAGAGCTCACCAGAGTTCCTCTGCACTTCTCTCTTCGACTTCTGCCAAGGATCGACCGCTGACTGCTCCAGGATGCCTGCAAAATGGCAACAAAGTAGCAAGAAGACTACCAGCAACATTGTAGCGCCTAATCCTGCCGGCTTTCTGGACTGTTTCCTGGTGGTGCATGCTCTGAGGGCTGTCTGCCTTCACCCTGCACTGGAAGCCAAGAAGAAATCTCCTGTGGGTCGACGGAATCTACCCCCTGCTAACGCAGGCACCAAACTTCTGCATCACTGGTCCTCTGGGTCCCCTGTCATCTTGACAAGCGTGGACCCTGGAACACAGGAGCTGGAACCAAGTGACCGCCACAGTCCAGTGGTCCTTCTGTCCAAATTTTGGTGGAGGTAAGTCCTTGCCTCCCCACACCAGACAGCAATCCTGTGTACTGCATGATCTGCAGGTGCTAGGGCTTCTGTGCACTTTTGCAAGACTTCCTTCATGCACAGCACAGCCCAGGTCCCCAGCACTCCTTCCTACATTGCCTAACTCACTGAGTTGGACTCCGACTTCGTGGGACCCTCTTTTGTTGTGCATAGACGACCGCTGTGCTCAGATTTCCTGAACACCTGTTCAGGTGCTTCGGCGGGTGCTGCCTGCTTCTGTGTGGGCTCTCTGTGTTGCTGAGTGCCCCCTCTGTCTCCTCCTCCAAAGGGCTACCTCCTGGTCCCAAGGCTTGTTGGCTGTCTTTCTGCATGGAAACAACTCTGCATCCTCAGCACGCCGTGGGACATCTTCTGACCAAAGGAGAAGTTCCTGGCACCTTCCGTTGTTGCAGAATCTTCTGCTTCTTCCACCCGGAGGCAGCTTTTTTACACCTTCATCCAGAGTTTAGTGGGCTCCTGCCCCCCCTGGACACTTGCGTGACTCTTGGACTTGGTCCCCTTCCTTTGCAGGTCCTCAGGTCTCCGGATCCATCTTCCGTGCTTTGCAGTCAGTTGTTGTCTTTGCAGAATCCCCTATCTCAACTTTACTGTCTTTCTGGGGTAGTAGGCTAGCTTTACTCCTACTTTTCAGGGTCTTGGGGTGGGGTATCTTGGACACCCTTAGTGCTTTCTTACACTCACAGCGACACTCTACACACTACACTAGGTCTGGGGTCCATTCGTGGTTCGCATTCCACTTTTGGAGTATATGGTTTGTGTTGCCCCTAGGCCTATTGTCTCCTAATGCATTCAATTGTGTTCTACAGTGTTTGCACTACTTTTCTAAGTGTTTTACTTACCTGATTTTGGTTTCTGTGTATATTTTGTGTATTTTACTTACCTCCTAAGGGTATCCTCTGAGATACTTAAGGCATATTGTCACTAAAATAAAGTACCTATTATTTTTAGTAACTCTGAGTATTGTGTTTCTTATGATATAGAGCTAAATGATATAAGTGGTATATTAGGAGCTTTGCATGTCTCCTAGTTCAGCCTAAACTGCTCTGCTATAGCTACCTCTATCAGCCTAAGCTGCCAGAACACGACTAATCTACTAATAAGGGATAACTGGACCTGGCACAAGGTGTAAGTACCACAACGTACCCACTATAAGCCAGGCCAGCCTCCTACACCGACCGCCACGGCGGTAGCAACAAACACCGCGGCAGTAACCACCAACAGCCAGGCGGAAGACGATGTACCGCCCACCCCATCACAACCCGCCCATCCACCAGCTTTTCCGGGTCGGTACCAACACCATCAAAAGCACGGTGAAACAGTACGAAGAACCAGGATGCCATGGAGCCCGAACTACAGGTCCTCCCCATGCTGTTCTACCTCCTCATCCACCAGGAGTACGGTGGTGGTGACAATGACAGTGAGTACTACACCTAGGAGACAGGGGAGGGGGAGGAAAAAGAGAGTGACACACACACGCAGCATGCAACACCCCCACCCTCACCCACAACACCATACACACAAACCCATGCAGAAGCATTACATTTACACCCCGTAACCCCCTGGAAGAACGCAAGGACAAAAGGAATAGAATCAAATCAGTGATATATTAGAAATAGTCAGATATACGTAAAAATTGCTAAAACAGTATTTACAAAAATATACAATATGTACATAGCGCGGTAAAATGTCCGTGGGCCACTAGGCCAAAACTCATAGGCCAAGCCCACACTTGACTCCTGCCTCAATATGGAGAGAACACTGCAGGGGCATCAGGTCAAAAACACACAGGCACCTCAGGGGGAGGGTGAAGGGGGTGCACCTCAGCCAGAAGATGGGACAACGCCACTGCTCCTGGAGGGGGCTCCATGCCCACAGCAATGTCCTGGGGAGTGCAAGGCCACAGTCTCTCAAGTGGGTGGTTTGCCCACTGCTTGCTCCTGGTGCGTGCAAGGCCATAGTCTCACAGGTGGGTGGTTCCCCACTGTTTGGTCCTGGGGAGTTCAAAGCCACAGTCTCTCTAGTGGGTGCTTTGCCCACTGCTTGGTCCTGGTGAGTGCAAAGCTACAGTCTCTAAAGTGAGTGGTTTTCCCACTGTTTGGCCCTGGGGAGTTCAAAGCCACAGTCTCTCTAGTGGGTGCTATGCCCACTGCTTGGTCCTGGGGAGTCCAAAGCCACAGTCTCTCAAGTGGGTGGTTTGCCCACTGCTTGGTCCTGGGGAGTGCAAAGCCACAGTCTCTCAGGTGGGTGGTTTGCCCACTGCTTGGTCCTGGGGAGTGCAAAGCCACAGTCTCTCAAGTGGGTGCTTTGCCCACTGCTTGCTCCTGGGGAGTGCAAAGCCACAGTCTCTCAAGTGCCTTCTTCCACTGGTTTTGGAGGGGGCTCTGTGCCCAGTCTGCTTCATCCTGCCAAGGATAGGGTGAGTGAATGCATTTCTCCACTGGTTCTGGAGGGGGCTCTGTGCCAAGTGATGCAACACTTGGGTGTGGCAGTTCACAGTCCCTCACCTGGGTGTCTGAGGCACGAGATTTTCAGGGACCAGGTTGCATGATAGTCCATGGAGGCAGGGCTAGACTCCACCCGGCGACGGGTATGGCTGCAAACTGGTAGTAGTGCTGGGGCTGGTGGGGGTGCTGCCAGTGGGGGAAGGAGGCTCCAGCCCTTCTCCTGCAGCTTCGGACAGCTGCCCACTGGGGCTGCTGCTGCTGCCAGTGGTGCTACTGTCAGCGGTGCAGGTGGCGGTGCTTGCGGCGGGGCCTGCGGCGGTGCGGGCCATGGTGTAGGTGCCCGTGCTGCCAGTGGTGGAGGGAGGCTCCAGCCCTTCTCCTGCAGCCTCGGACTGCTGCCCACTGGGGCTGCTGCTGCTGACAATAGTGGTGCTTGCGGCGGTGCAGGTGGCGGGACTTGCTGCGGTGCTTGTGGCGGGTTGTTGGTGGTGCTGGCCGTGGTTCAGGTGGCGGTGCTGGCTGTTGTGCTGGTACACACCAGGCCTTCACCTGCAGCCTCGGACAGCTGAAGTGCCTTGGCTGTTTTTTTCTGCCCCTTCCTCACCTTGGCAGATGGTGGTGTGACCTTGGGTCTGGCAGCTGGAGCCATTGAGGTGGCCTTGCTGGGTGGTTGTGGATACTACCCCTTGCTGGATCCTTTCCCTCTCTTCCCCTTGCCAGGTGGCGGAATGGTTTTGGCCTTGGCAGGGGTTGGTGGCACACTGGCTGGGCTGACGGGTGACCCTCTGAGCCTTTGATAGCTGCAAGAACCACAGCGAACGACAATTTGGTGGTTGAGGTGCTGGGCTGGGTTCTGGCCACCCTGGCCCGAGGGGAAGGACGGGGGGGAAGGTTAGGGAAGAGGTCAATGTTGGTGAGGAAAAGCTTCTTAGGGACACTGGGGCAGAAAGAGGGAGAGGGTTTGGGAGTGGAGGAAGAGGGAGTGGTTGTAGGCAGTGTCTGTCTGCTGAGTTTGGGTGCAGGTTCATGGGCTGGATGCTATTGTGAGGTGGATGGCTGTTGGGTGCGTGGGTGCTTGTGTTTGTGTACTTTGGGAGGAGGGGTCACGGACACACTGGGAGAGGACACAGGGGACGTGTGCATGGATGTGGGGGTGGTGACTGCCAGTGAGGGGTGTGTAGTGATCGGTGTGCTTGTGATGGAGGCAGTGGATGAGGATATAGTGCATGCAGGTGTGATTGGAGACGCTACTGGGAGGGAGGTGGATGAAGTGGAGGAGGGGGACATAGTGGAGGCAGTGGATGTTGGTGTGTCTGCATGGAGATGGTGCTTGTGTGAGTGCCTGTGAGATGAAGTGTGGAGCTTGTGTTTGCCTGAGCCATTTTTGTGTGGTGATTTGGGTGAATGCTGGTCTGAAGGTGTGCTTGGGATAGGTTGAGGTTGAGAGGATTGGGACTAGGTAGAGGAAGTTGGAGGAGGGAGGCTACAGACAGGGACAATGGCTGCCATCAGTGCTGACGCCAGAGCCTCAAATGCTCTCTGTTGGGCCACCACACCAGATTGAATGCCCTCCAGGTATGCATTTGTTTGTTACAAATGCCTCTCAACACCCTGGATGGCATTCAGTATGTTTGACTGCCCAACAGTGAGGGATCTCAGGAGGTCAATAGCCTCCTCACTGAAGGCAGCAGGGCTGACCGGGGCAGGGCCTGAGGTGCCTGGGGTGAATGAGATGCCCACCCTCCTGGGTGAGCGGCCACAGGAAACACGCTGAGGGGCTGCTGGTGAGAGTGGTGCTGGTAGGGGGGGTGGTGGCTGTACCTGTTGTTGGGGTGGGCACAGAGGTGTCTTCCACTGCCAGTGAGCTTCCATCGGAGGAGGAGTTGCTGTCTGTGGTATCCTCCCCTGTCCCCGTCGTGGTGCTCCCCTCGCCCTCCATCCCACTGGTGCCCTCACCATCGGTGGATTCGGCCTCCGGGCCTCCCTCCGTTGCCAGTGCCTCTGCTTCTCTGCCAGATGATGCTAATGCATACAGGGACAGGACAGGGTGACAAAACAAAAAGTGGGGGAGGGACAGAGGATACACTTGGTCAATGCCAGCAACAAAGCTAACGTTGGCGTACAAAACTCACAGGGAGCAGCCCTATGCACTAGGTCATGCACTACCAGTTACTAAGATAGTCACCAGCAAGTGGAGTATAATGCCTAATGCCATAAGCTGAACACCTGAAGCCCACAGGACCCTGCCCAGTAGTAGATGAACGCTAACACTATTGGGGGTGGAGTGCTTCAGAACCTGCCCAACAAGGGACCTACCCTGCCATGTTCGCCCTGGCCTAGGGGCACCCACAGCCCACATTCCCCACCCAGGTAAACCTTAACGCGTGCAAAGTCATGATTCTGAATCTGTACTCACCCACCTGAGGCTGCTGTGATGCCTTCAAGTACCCATACACGTCAAGTACCCTTTTTCTGATTGGCGCTGACCTGTATGGAAAAGACAGCAGAAAAGGGCATTAGTTAACCGTCCAGACTGTCACACTCATGGCCCAACAGATCCCTCCCATCCCCTGACGCCCATACATTGACCACCATACATGCATCACCCTTGCCAGGACGCCTCACCCCTCCCCCACATGTGGCTTACACACACAGCAATCCATACATTCTTGGCCCACGCATCATGCTCACAGTGTACTCACCTGTTTGTCTGGAGGACCATAGAGTAACGTGTACTAGGGTAGGAACCTATCCACTAGTTTCTCCAACTCCCCTGCAGTGAAGGCAGGGCCCTTTCCCCAGACACATGAGTAAATTGTCACTTCCAGACACAGGTCACGGCAGCACTTGCAGCGTAGGTCCTCTCCTGTTGAAGGTCAGGTAGAAAGTGAGTGAAGAGATAGAACATGGCGGTCACGTCCACGGCGGTGTGTACCGTCACTGCCGGCGTACATCGCCATTGGCTCCTGGAACCCATAGGGCCCAATGATAACCAATGCGAAGTTGTGCGGCGGTCGTAGACCACCTACTGCAAAACCGCAGACCGGCAGCGGAATTACCTCATTTCCACTTGTCCCTCCTCACAGGTCAGGCAGTCGCCATTTCAGGGGGACACAGGCCATGGCACTTAACTGTGTTACAGCAGACATTAGCACAGCAACTGACTCTCAGATTCACATACAGGTTCTGTAAAGTAAAAGATGCATCATTATTTGAATTGGTGTGTGAATAAGACCCTCTGCTCACCGTTTTCCTCCATAGGCTTCTGCCGCTGAGGATGAATATGAGATGGCAACATCCTCTGGTGTACAGTCCCCTGGTGGACCTTGCGACAATCGAGGACAGATACATTATCCTAACCTACAGATTTGATCGGGCCACAATCCAAGAACTGTGTGCCTAATTGGAGTCAAACCTGATGTCAGCTATCCGCCAGCCCACAGGTATCCCCCTCTAGTGCAGGTCCTGTCAGTACTCCATTTCCTGGCAAGTGGTTCCTTCCAAACAACAGTGGCCATGGCATCAGGGATGTCTCAGCCAATGTTCTCAAACGTGTTGACCAGAGTATTGTCAGCCCTGCTGAAACAGATGCACAGCTACATTGTATTCCCCCAGGTGGAGGATTTGGCCACAGTTAAAGCTGACTTTTATGCCCTGAGACAAATCCCCAACATCATTGGTGCCATAGATGGTACACACGTAGCATTTGTCCCACCCCGGAGAAATGAACAAGTGTTCAGGAATAGAAAAAGTTATCACTTTATGAATGTGCAGATGGTGTGTTTGGCGGACCAGTACATCTCCCATGTGAACGCCAAGTTTCCTGGCTCTGTGCATGACGCCTTTACCTTGAGGAATAGCACCATCGCATATGTGATGGGCCATCTCCAGAGGCACTGGGTGTGGCTAATAGGTGAACCCAAGGTCACCACCCAGTGTAATTTTGTGTCTGGGTATGTGGTTGTCCCTAAGGGTTAGTGTGTGTCTAACAGGTATCCCTTATATATTTGCAGGTGACTCTGGTTACCCCAACCTCTCATGGCAGTGAGGAATGCCAGGACAAGGGCAGAGGAACGTTACAATGAGGCACATGGGCGAACAAGGAGGATCATTGAAAGGACCTTTGGCCTTCTGAAGGGCAGGTTCCGGTGCCTCCATCTGCAGGTGGATCCCTGTATTACTCACCCAAGCAGGTTTTCCAGATCATCATTTGCACGTTGCATGTTGCACAACCTGGCCCTGAGACGCCAGGTGTCTTTTCTACAGGAGGATGTGCCTGGAAATGGTCTTGTGGCAGCAGTGGAGCCCGTTGACAGTGAGGAAGAGGAGGCAGAGGAAGAAGATGTGGACAACAGAAGTAATATAATACAGCAGTACTTCCAGTGACACACAGGTAAGACAATGTAACTTCACTTTACATTTCAGTTTTCTGTTGGACATTGTACATGGCAGCTTGTTTCCCTATGTCTATGGCCACTTACTGTACCCTCTGTCATCTCTATTTTCAGATGTCTGTGGTCCACTCTGGCTTGTGGTATGTTTACTGCTACCCACTAAAGGTCATACCAATGTATAAATGACTGTATATATGACTTACAATGTTTTCAGAATGTTGTACTAATACATGATTCAATCATTTGACAGACTCAAGATTAGTATTTGTTCCAAGAGTGTTTATTTAAGTACTAATACGTAGAGGGGAGTTACCAGAGTCCAGTCCTGCTGCTACTCCTCTGAGGCCCTTATGATGCATTATTGCCAAGACTTGCTCCTCCCATGTTGTTAGTTGTGGGGGAGGAGGTGGGGGTCCACAACCAGTCCTCTGTACGGCTACCTGGTGTCTTGCAACCATGGAACGCACCTTCCCCCGCAGGTCGTTCCACCTCTTCCTGATGTCATCCCTTGTTCTTGAGTGCTGTCCCACTGCGTTGACCCTGTCCACGATCCTCCGCCATAGCTCCATCTTCCTAGCAATGGACGTCTGCTTCACCTGTGATCCAAATAGCTGTGGCTCTACCCGGATGATTTCCTCCACCATGGCCCTTAACTCCTCCTGGAAAACCTGGGGTGTCTTTGGGGTGCCATGGATGTGGTGTGAGTGGTATGTGTGAGGATGTGTGGGGTGATGTGTGGGGTGATGTTTTGTGGTGTGTGGTGTGAGGTGCGTGGATGGTGTATGGGTGATGGTGTTCTGTGGCTCAGATTGAGTGGGTGCTCCTGGCTTGTGTGTATCTCTCTGTTGACAATCTTTTTTTTTTCATGGAAAGTGTTGTGGGTAATGTGGGTGTGTGTTTTATATTGGATTGTGTGTTTGGATGTGGTGTGTGTATGCGTATCAGGTGTGTGTAGTTTGAATTGTCCACTGTGGTGTAGTTTTGTAAGTGTGTGTGTTTTTTTAGCGCAGCGGTGTGTACCGCTAATGATTTACCACAGTTGAAAGACCACTGTGGTGATTCGTGGGTCCTGATACTGGGGGCGTATTCCTGTTGGCGTAACGGTGTGGGTTTTGGTACCACCAATTTATCACTGGCCTTTGGTCTGGGGGACTTGTGTGGGTGTCTGTATAGTGGCGGATTTCTCAGTGTGGGTCATAATACCCATAGCGGAATACTGCCGCGATCACAGTATCTTGGCAGCCGTCAGTACAGCGGTAGGTGGAATTTACCGCCATGGTTGTAATGAGGGCCACAATGTATACAGGAAACGTTAACACTTTAGCACTGGTCAGCAATGGTAAAGTGTCCAGAGGAAACAAAACAGCAAAAACAGAGCCCAGCACACAGAAACAACCTGGGAAGTGGAGGCAAAAAGTTAGGGGAGACCATGCCAAGGATGCCAGGTTTAACAGTATCCTATTCCACTTACCAATGAATATACATAATATACACAAAGGACTGCATTGCTGCTTGAAGCCAATCTTGTAACCTCAGAGGACTGCCCTGTTTCTTAAAGCCTGCCTTGCTGCTTTATCCAGGACTATCAGAGTGACTCCAAGGGCCAGGTGACTGGCCTCCTGTTCTGAGCTACAGGGACATAAAAATCTCCATCAACCTTAAACTTGAGTCCTGCCCTCCAAGCGGTGCCTACCCATACCTTTGCCCTGAAAGGGGTCAAAAAGGTGCTCAAACAGCCAAAATCCAAACCTTGGGACTTAAAACATTTTCAACAGAAAGTACTCAGAGAACCGACAAGAGATTGAGCCATACCTGCTTGGCTTTGCTTCACATTAGCTCCCACTGGAGATTTTTGAATTCCAGATAAATGAAGTTTGGTGTGCCAACCATCGGCCTGTCAAACCCTTGGGGAGAAGACCACTGCGGAGCTAGAGGTCTCCCCTCGGCCCAATTAAGATGTTTCCACTCATCTAACTGGTGGAAACCTCTGAATTAGGAGGTTTCCTCTGGTCAGCCCAGTGGAAACAGTACAGCGGCAATGACCTCAGCTTTTCAGGGAACTGAGGCCGATGCTGTCACACAGAGGTTGCCCCAAGCACCCACAGAATGCACACTGTCTACCGTAGCAGATAGTGTGCATTCCAAGTGTGAGAAAACAGGGCTGATTGCAGAGGCCCTATAACTTTTTGCCCCCATTTTCCTCTTTTTGCTGGTGTTTTCCTGACTTTGATGGTGCCCTGGGTACTGCTAACCAGTCCCAGGGCCTGTGCTCTGTGTAAAATGGATATGCAAATTAGGCTAATTATAATTGGCTAAGTTAACCTACTTATAAGTCCCTAGTATATGGTAGGGCATGTAGGTTTAGGGACCACAGCATAGGTGGTGCACACCTAGGTGCACTGCTGAGGTGCCCAGTGTCATTTTAAAAGCAAGCCTGCCTTGCTGGCTGCTTTTAAATTAAAGTTATATGCAAATTCGACTTTGGAATTAAAGGTAATTCCAAAGTCTTAAACTACCTTATTTTTACATATAAGACACCCCTAAGGTGTGCCCTATGTGCCCATAGGGCTGGGTGCCATGTAACTATAAGCAGGGACTTTATAAAAATAGATTTATAAGCCCTGGTGAGGTAAAAACAGCCAAATTTGTTTTTCCCTCATTGAAGTAAATGGCCTTCATAGGCTAGAATGGGCAGACTTTATTTTAAATTTTAAAGTCTCCTTAAATGTTACATACCAAGAATTTGATATCAAATTAATTGTTGTAATAAATCCCACAACTTCCAGTTGTTGGATTTACTATAACTTGTTCAGGTAAAAAGTTTAGACTTTACCTAAAAAGTTGCCAATTTCAGCTCTGCATTGTTTTTGCTGCTGTGCTCTGATTGGCCAGCCTGCAGCAGCTTCTGCCAGGCTGCCTTGATGAGGTGTGAAGTGGCCTGGCTTCACACAAAGGAATGTGCTTGGGGGAGAGAATCTCCCCTCAGCAGATGGTGAGGCAGGAAGGGGGAGGGCTGCCAAACTGGTCTTCAAAGGCAGAGAAGGACATTTGGAGCACCCAGCAACACCCCCACATCCTGCAACCCCAGACAATTAGGTGCCCCCTTGATTAGATTAGGAGAGGGCAGGAGAGGGGTGTGTTTATGATTTTTAGCCACACCAGTGGGTGGGCTCAGCCAGATGTAACCTCCAAAAATCAGATTCATCCATGTTGGATTTTTAGAGACTGTTGCCTTCTGGGATGGATTTTTGCCACACTTCCCAGGAGGTGGTCATCACAGGGGGACAACCCTGTACCTGATTGGAGGACCAGGACCCCCCTGCTTTTCACCCAGGAGCAAGGATAAAACTGGCAGACCTGCCCCCACACCTCAGATCCCCACCAAATTTCAAGAAGAAGGAACTAAAGGAGAAGAAGGACTGCCCTGCTGGACCCCTGGCCTGCACCTGGAACCTGCACTCAGAAGGACTGCACCAGCTGCACACTTGGGCTTCACCACAAGAAGGACTTTGCCTGGCTTCAACTGGTTCAAGGAGGGACTCCCTGTTTGCTACAGGTGAAAAATTGCTATCCAGAGTCCCTTGCACCAACTCCTGAAAAAGTGACCAGCTGACCACTGTCCAGTGGCCAAAAAGGAGTTTGCGCCAGGTGCATTCTGGGAGTTGATGTCCGCACCCCCCAAGGACCATCACAGAACTTCTGGACCCTTGGGGTGAGCTGTGGACCCCAAAAGAACCTTAAAAGAACATCTGGGTGAAGCCCCAGAAGTTTGGAGAAGATTTGAAACATTTTGTAAAAAAGCTCCAGAGAGGGACCGACCCGCCACAGAAATTCTAGCCGGCTTGCCTCAACCGCGACCCGGCCTGACTTCGTGGTTCGTCCCGGTAAAGAAAAACAACAGAAAAAGAGACTAAGTCCGAAGGTAAAAAGTTGACCGGGACCTCCCAGCCATCGTATCCGAGAAGGGCTCCACGGACGTCGGATCAAGATACAGGTTTACCCCGGTCGAAGGATTTTCATCTCGAAAAAACGACTAAGTCCGAAGGTAAAAGTCTCCACCGAGGAAACCCACATCGCGTATCCGGACAAGGGCTCCAGGAGGTCGGATTCAACTGGCAGGTTCGTCCCGGTGAAGAAAAACTTCAAAATAAAGACTAAGTCAGAAGGAAACTTTTTAACCGAGGCCTCCCGCGACTTGTAGCCGAGCAGGGCTCCATCGCGGTCGGCCTGAAACTTTGACTTTGCCCCGGTCCTGGTGCAACCAGATGACCCGATTGGCGCTTTTTGTTTCTAAGCGCTAGAAAAATAATTATTATTTAAAAATTCCTATCTCCGGTTCCCCTGAACCGATTTTAATCGTTTTTGTGTCATTTTAAAGATAAAAATCTAAACTATTTTTATAAATTGGTTTTGGATTTTTAAACTGTTTCCTGTGTTTTATTTAATTACTGTTTTGTGATATTTGAATGCTTTACACACTGTCTCCTAAGTTAAGCCTTGACGCTCGTTGCCAAGCTACCAAGGGTTGAGCTGGGATTAATTTACTGAGACCTAACTGTACCTAGGTGGAGGTTAGTGTCTTGTTGCTAGGTGTAGGTACCTACCTGCCCTTACCAATAACCCATTTTCCAACATTTGTGGTGGCAGCGGTGTGATCCTGTACTTGTGTTCAGTATCACGTTACAGTTTTAAGTAAAACAAATTAAAAATCCTTTAAATTGTCTTAGTGCAAAAATTATTTTTAAAAATGTTTTTTTTTTTTTTTTTTTATTAATTTGGATTAATTTCAATTATTGAATTTTTGTAATTTTTCTAAATTCTTGTTTCCAATTTTTGCAAAAAGTTTTTGTTGACACAAAACTAGGGAACCATGGAGCTTGATCTGGCTAGCCTACCCACACTGACAGTAGTCCAGCTTAGGGGGTTGTGTATTGAAAGAGGGTTGCCTGCAACCACTGATCTCAGGAAGCAAATCCTGATCAAATCCCTGACAGCATGGGCTGAGGCCCAAGAGGTAGACGCAGAGGAAGCTCCAGAGGAGGGAGAAAAAGGGGAGGATGCTAGCTCTAACCACTCAGGGGAGGGAAGGCATCTGAGCCTAAGTGAGGACGAGGAAGAACGGTCCTCAGTAAATCCAGCCACTAGGGGCAGACCCAAAGCTAGTGGTGGGAAGGGGGTCCTTTCAGGAGGAGAGAACCTCTCCATCAGAGAAAGAGAGCTGGAGGCCCAGCTAGCATACATAGCTTTGGAAGCAGACAAGCTGGCCCTAGAAAAGAAAAAATGGGCAAACAAGGAGAAAAGAGATGGTGGCAGCGACAGAGAAGTTGAGGTGTCCATGGGTGGGGGAGTTTGCCCCAGATTACCCAAGGGGGTGGTTCCTGCCTATGTAGAGGGGGATGATATAGATAAGTGGCTGGGGGCCTTTGAGAAGGCCCTCCAGATGAGGAGAGTCAAGCCTCAGTACTGGGGTTCACTTCTTTGGGAGTTAGTTCCCAACTCTGGGAGGGATAGGCTCCTAACCATGAGGGGGGAGGATGCAGACTCATACCCCAGTATGAAGAGTTGCTTGACTAAAAAGTTTGGTCTGACCCCAGAGCAGTATAGGCTCAAGTTTAGGGACACCCAGAAGGTCAGTACCCAGTCTTGGGTTGACTTTGTAGACACCTCACTAAAGGCACTAGAGGGCTGGATTATTGGTAACAAAGTAAATACTTATGAGGGGTTATACAATCTGATCATGAGGGAGCACATCTTGACCAATTGTACCCAAGAAAGGTTACACCAGCATCTAGTGGACTCTAAGCAGACCAACCCTAGAGAGCTAGGGGAGGCAGCTGATGAGTGGTTGAGAACCAGGGTGGTTGTTAAGTCCCAGGGGGGAGACTCCAATAAGGGGGGGTCAGGTCCCCAAAAACCTAAGGAGGGAGGTGGTAAGCCCACCACAGAGACTCCCTCTGTACCCCAGAACCCTAAGAAGGAGGAGAGTAAATCCCACTCCCACTCTGACAAGCAGAGACAGGGAGACCCAGGGTTAAAAAAGCTCTTGGACAGTAGGGCTTGCTTTGACTGTCATCAGACAGGTCACTTCAGAGGAGATGCAGCCTGTCCAAAGAAAGTGGTTAGCACTGGGCTGTCCAGTGTAGCCATAGAGGAGGACTCCTCAGATGATGAAGTCCTCCTAGCATTGAGCTGGGAGACAGGACCAGATGGTAAGCTGGTGATCCCTGAGGGTGGGAGTAGGCACTTCCACCACATTCAAGTGAATGGGATCCCTACCACTGGCCTGAGAGACACCTGTGCCAGTCACACTATAGTGAGTGACCGGTTAGTGACCCCAGACATGTATGTCCCAGGAGAGACAAAGAAAGTCAGGATAGCCACAGGGGAGGTCACCACCAAACCTGTAGCCATAGTGCCCCTAGAGAGGGAGGGTATCCTTGACTGGTTTAGGGTGGTAGTCAGTGCTGACCTCCCCCTAGATTGTATCCTGGGCAATGACCTCCCAGAGGTGGGTCTGGTCCCAGATGGGGCGGTCGCCCAGGGCGCCCCCCCAACCCAAAGTCCTGGGGAGTCAGTCCCTACAGTTAGGAGACAGGGGTCCCCAAGAAAAGGAAAGAAGAAAAGGAAGGGTAGGCCACTCTTAAAGAGAGTTCCAGGGAGCCAAAGGCCTTCTGCCCCAGTAGGGGGGGAGCCCAGAATTGGCACTGGTGAGGCCTCCCCTGACCCCAAGGAAGTCCTGAGTAGTCAGGCAGCTGTTCAGATGCAGGGTGTTGTCCCTGCACTGACAGAAGGGAGAGTGGAAGGAGGGTGTCTGCCACAGGAGGTGGTAGCCCCCCACTCTAGACAGCAAGAGGGGTGCCAGGACCCCAAAGATGCCCCTAAAGCAGCTCAGCCACCTGTCAGTGGAGAGCTTAGGGTGTGGTTCTGGGTACTGACAGCTGTCAGTAGCCTCTGCTGGGTGCTAGCCTTCCTGGCAGCAATGTACTTGGCCTGGGAGGCCGACCCCAGGGCCAATGGCAAAGTAGGCCCCCTGACCCTTTTGGTCATGGTGGGGTTGCTCAAGTGTTGGGTGACCTCTTTGGATAAGCTAGGTGTTGCCCTAGCAAAGTTTGGAGTAGGGGAGGTGGGCACCTCACTACCCAAGTTGGCAGAGAGAAAGGAGGAAGACCCCCCTAGAAGAAAGTTTAAGTTTGAGTTGGGTCCTTTTACTGTTGGGATGGCTTCACTACCCATAGGGAGTGACCCTGACAGGAGGATATAAGGCAGAGTAGGCCCTGCAAAGGGACAGCCAGTTTTCTTCACTGTCTTCCTCGCCTAACAAGCCAGGAAGACTCTCCCAGGGTTGGGCTGAGTCTCCTGGGCGTGTGGGCTGGGGGGGGGGTTGTGAGAGAAAACAGGGCTGATTGCAGAGGCCCCATAACTTTTTGCCCCCATTTTCCTCTTTTTGCTGGTGTTTTCCTGACTTTGATGGTGCCCTGGGTACTGCTAACCAGTCCCAGGGCCTGTGCTCTGTGTAAAATGGATATGCAAATTAGGCTAATTATAATTGGCTAAGTTAACCTACCTATAAGTCCCTAGTATATGGTAGGGCATGCAGGTTTAGGGACCACAGCATAGGTGGTGCACACCTAGGTGCACTGCTGAGGTGCCCAGTGTAATTTTAAAAGCAAGCCTGCCTTGCTGGCTGCTTTTAAATTAAAGTTATATGCAAATTCGACTTTGGAATTAAAGGTACTTCCAAAGTCTTAAACTACCTTATTTTTACATATAAGTCACCCCTAAGGTGTGCCCTATGTGCCCCTAGGGCTGGGTGCCATGTAACTATAAGCAGGGACTTTATAAAAATAGATTTATAAGCCCTGGTGAGGTAAAAACAGCCAAATTCGTTTTTCCCTCATTTAAGTAAATGGCCTTCATAGGCTAGAATGGGCAGACTTTATTTTAAATTTTAAAGTCTCCTTAAATGTTACATACCAAGAATTTGATATCAAATTAATTGTTGTAATAAATCCCACAACTTCCAGTTGTTGGATTTAATATAACTTGTTCAGGTAAAAAGTTTAGACTTTACCTAAAAAGTTTCCAATTTCAGCTCTGCATTGTTTTTGCTGCTGTGCTCTGATTGGCCAGCCTGCAGCAGCTTCTGCCAGGCTGCCTTGATGAGGTGTGAAGTGGCCTGGCTTCACACAAAGGAATGTGCTTGGGGGAGAGAATCTCCCCTCAGCAGATGGTGAGGCAGGAAGAGGGAGGGCTGCCAAACTGGTCTTCAAAGGCAGAGAAGGACATTTGGAGCACCCAGCAACCCCCCCACATCCTGCAACCCCAGACAATTAGGTGCCCCCTTGATTAGATTAGGAGAGGGCAGGAGAGGGGTGTGTTTATGATTTTTAGCCACACCAGTGGGTGGGCTCAGCCAGATGTAACCTCCAAAAATCAGATTCATCCATGTTGGATTTTTAGAGACTGTTGCCTTCTGGGATGGATTTTTGCCACACTTCCCAGGAAGTGGTCATCACAGGAGGACGACCCTGTACCTGATTGGAGGACCAGGACCCCCCTGCTTTTCACCCAGGATCAAGGATAAAACTGGCAGACCTGCCCCCACACCTCAGATCCCCACCAAATTTCAAGAAGAGGGAACTAAAGGAGAAGAAGGACTGCCCTGCTGGACCCCTGGCCTGCACCTGGAACCTGCACTCAGAAGGACTGCACCAGCTGCACACTTGGGCTTCACCACAAGAAGGACTTTGCCTGGCTTCAACTGGTTCAAGGAGGGACTCCCTGTTTGCTACAGGTGAAAAATTGCTATCCAGAGTCCCCTGTACCAACTCCTGAAAAAGTGACCAGCTGACCACTGTCCAGTGGCCAAAAAGGAGTTTGCGCCAGGTGCATTCTGGGAGTTGAAGTCCGCACCCCCCAAGGACCATCACAGAACTTCTGGCCCCCTGGGGTGAGCTGTGGACCCCAAAAGAACCTTAAAAGAACATCTGGGTGAAGCCCCAGAAGTTTGGAGAAGATTTGAATTTTTTTTTAAAAAAGCTCCAGAGAGGGACAGACCCGCCGCGGAAATTCTAGCCGGCTTGCCTCAACCGCGACCCGGCCTGACTTCGTGGTTCGTCCCGGTAAAGAAAAACATCCGAAAAAGAGACTAAGTCCGAAGGTAAAAAGTTGACCGGGACCTCCCAGCCATCGTATCCGAGAAGGGCTCCACGGACGTCGGATCAAGATACAGGTTTACCCCGGTCGAAGGATTTTCATCTCGAAAAAACGACTAAGTCCGAAGGTAAAAGTCTCCAACGAGGAAACCCACATTGCGTATCCGGACAAGGGCTCCAGGAGGTCGGATTCAACTGGCAGGTTCGTCCCGGTGAAGAAAAACTTCAAAATAAAGACTAAGTCAGAAGGTAACTTTTTAACCGAGGCCTCCCGCGACTTGTAGCCGAGCAGGGCTCCATCGCGGTCGGCCTGAAACTTTGACTTTGCCCCGGTCCTGGTGCAACCAGATGACCCGATTGGCGCTTTTTGTTTCTAAGCGCTAGAAAAATAATAATTCTTTAAAAATTCATATCTCCGGTTCCCCTGAACCGATTTTAATCGTTTTTGTGTCATTTTAAAGATAAAAATATAAACTATTTTTATAAATTGTTTTTGGATTTTTAAACTGTTTCCTGTGTTTTATTTAATTACTGTTTTGTGATATTTGAATGCTTTACACACTGTCTCCTAAATTAAGCCTTGACGCTCGTTGCCAAGCTACCAAGGGTTGAGCTGGGATTAATTTACTGAGACCTAACTGTACCTAGGTGGAGGTTAGTGGCTTGTTGCTAGGTGTAGGTACCTACCTGCCCTTACCAATAACCCATTTTCCAACACCAAGGGTACAGGGCAGGGGCCCCCTGAACTGCCCACAACATGTCCGGAGGCATTGCAAGGGCCCCCCTGGGGCCCCTAGTACTGCCTTTCCACCAGCCTTTTAATGGCAGGGACCCCCACCACTCAGTGCTGCCATGGCTGGCCACAACGTTGACCACCACCACCCCGTTAGGATCCATGATCCTGGTGGTGGCGGTGGTCTGACTGCGAGGATCATAATCTGGAGGTCAGACCACTAGGACTGCGGCAGTCTGACTGCCACTGCAAGTCTGGTGGTCGCAAAACCGCAAACTCCTAATGAGGGTCTAAGTCTGAAGGTAAAAATCTAAATTTAATCTAGCAGGTCCCCGACAAGGATGTATACTCCTCAGACACCACTGGCTGCTTTGCTCTGATGAACTTTAACTTTCCATACATGCTTTTCCAAAATCCGAAGGTAAGCAGAGACTGGGCCCAATCCTCCTGCTGTATCCAAACTGTGCTCCATTGTGGTCGGTCATAACTTTCAACTTTGTCCCAGTTTCATGCAACTAAATGCTGCTGTGGGCGCTTTGATCTTTTAGGTGTTAGCTTTTACGAAATAGTCTAAAAATTAATAACTCTGGCTCTAGTGATTGAAGTTTTGTCATTTTGTTGTCAAATTATTTATTAAATGTTACTCTAGTTTTTCTAAATTGGTGTGGAATTTTCTTATGCTAATTTGTTCACTTTATTGTTGTTTGGGTGCTGCATAAATACTTAACTCATTGTGGCTAAGTTAAGCCTGACTCCCTTGGTGCCAAGCTATCAGTGGGTTAAGCAAAGGTTAATTTACAGACTTTGGCCCATATTTATACTTTTTGGCGCAAACATGCGCTAATGCAGGTTTGCCCCAAAAAGTATAGCAGCAGCTAGCACAATTCCTAGATGCCAGCCGGGTGCCATATTTATGGAAAGGATGCTAACAGGGCCGGGGAGACGTAGGGGGCACTGAGGCTTGTGCGCCAAATTATGCTGCTACACTGTTTAGAGGCAACAAAATTGACTCTAGGCAGTGTAGCGCCATTTTGTGGCGCACAAGCCCCATGGGCATGGCTCCTGTCTTCGTAAAGACAGGAGCCATGCCCACCACCCCAGTGGCCATGCCCAGGGGATGAATTTCCCCTGGGCATGGCCACTGGGGCCAGTGTCGTGCAGGGGGTGCCAAGTCAAACGGTGTTTGGCAAAAAAAAAAAGAAAATACTCACCAGGACATATCTTGAATGGGTCACCCATCCTTAGGTGACCTCCTGGTGTGGCAAGGGGTGGGTGGGGGTGTATCTGGGGCCAGGGAAGGGCACCTTTGGGCAATTTCTATGGTCTCCAACCATGGAAATCTGCCTACAAGTCTCCTTACGACTGCCCATACCCAGGCGTTAAATAATGGCATTAAGCAAGCTTAGCACCATTATTTAAGGCCACATCCCCTCGTGCTGGGTTTTAGCAAGGGGGGATAAATATGGCGCAAAGACCATATCGTCCTTTTCTGAACAGGAATGCCTACCTTGAATCTCATTGACGCAAGGTAGGTTTTCCCCTCCAGAAAATGACGTAAACTCCATAACTTTGGTGCTAGACGTGTCTATGGAGTTAGGTTTACGCTGAATTAGCGTAAAAAAAAATGACTCTAATTCAGCGCAAACCGAGTATAAATATGGACTTTGTGGCTTAATCTGACACAAATTGCGGTTCTTGCTTGAGTTGGGTTTTCACCCTCCTCATTTAAAACCTCGATTTCCCACAGTGAAACATCGGTTAGGTCAGTATGCTACTTATCACTTGGTTAGGGTAGTGCCCTTTACCACTATGAGGGCAAAGCTTGGGATGTCCTTTCCAGTCTAAAAAGATTGTAGTCTGTGAGAAAGGCCTAGGTCATGGTGCACATCAGTATTCACCCAGGAGAAAAATCAGTACCAAGGATCCATGTCCATATCACTGCAACTGGGGCACTCAGGGTAAGGGTGAATGTCAGTATCAAGCAAGGAATTTTTCTGTCCCCACAAGCATCATGCAGCCTTGTGTTTATGCGTGAAAGACTAAGGTCCTCATTACGACCCTGGCGGTCTGTGATAAAATGGTGGTAATGCCGCCAACAGGCCGGCAGTAACTACCGCCAAATTCTGACCATGGCGGAAAGATCTCCGATAGACAGCCAATGTACCACACTGACTACCAAGGCAAAAACAAAAGCCACCACGGTGGTAGCCACCTACAGCAAGGAGGAAGTGAAAGTTCCGCCCTCCATATTAAGTCCCTGCAAACCACCACCTTTTCCGGGGCGATATCAACAACATCAAAAGCGTGGCGGAAACTGAGCTCAGAAGTGAAAGGTCTCACCATTGGAGACACAGGGAACAACCACACTGCCACGGAACCTGAACTGCATGTCTTTCCTACAATACACTATGTTCTGCTCCACCACAAACACCAATGCCAGCGAAGACGACGATGGTGAGTACAGCCACCTAGCACACAAGGGAGGGGTGAGGAAAAAGAGGAAAAAGAGAGTGACAAACACACACGCACAACACACACCACATACACACACCATACACATAGGCAGATGCATTACAAAAACAATTTTACCCCTAACTCGGCTGAATAATGCAAAGACAAAACAATTTCACTAAAGTGAATGTAATGAGATCAACACAGTATGAAAAATAAGTTAGGCAAGATAATGGATATATGCATATGTACAGAAAAAGGGACATAGCCCAGTCCACAATTTGCGTAGGCCACATGGCCACAGGCCAAAGACCAAGGGCACACATGTCACCTGCTTCAACACGGAGAGAAAACTGCAGGGGCATCAGTTGGTAAATAGGCAGGCACCTCAGGGGGTCAGGGGACGGGGGCACCTCAGCCGGGAGATGTAACAAGACCACTGGTTCTGAAGGGGGCAATATGCCCTGTGCTTGATCCTGGGGAGTGATAGGCGACGTCTCTCAGGTGGGTGTCCCACCCACTGGTTCTGGAGGGGACCACATGCCCTGTGCTTGATCCTGGGGAGTGATGGGCCACAGTTACTCAGGTGGGTGTCATACCAACTGGTTCTGGAGGGGACAACATTCCCTGTGCTTGATCCTGGGGAGTGACAGACCACAGTCTCTCAGGTGGGTGTCATACCCACTGGATCTGGAGGGGGCAATATGCCCTGTGCTTGATCTTGGGGAGTGCAAGGCCACAGTCTCTCAGGTGGGTGTCTCACCCACTGGTTCTGGAGGGGGCAACATGCCCTGTGTTTGATCCTGGGGAGTGATGGGCCACAGTCTCTCAGCTGGGTGGCATACCCACTGGTTCTGGAGGGGGCAACATGCCCTGTGCTTGATCCTGGGGAGTGCAAGGCCACAGTCTTTCAGTTGGGTGTCTCGCCTACTAGTTTTGGAGGGGCAGGCTGCACAGCAGCCCATGGAGGCAGGATTACATACCGTCCGCCGGCGGTGACAGCGACACAGTGGTGGTGCTGATGGTGGGGGGAGGCTCTTGCCCATCCCCTGCAACCTTGGATGGCTGCACAGTGGTGGTGCTGCTGGTGGGGGAAGGCTCCTGCCCATCCCCTGCAACCTCAGACGGCTGCACAAGCATGTTTGGTGGTGGGGGCTCCGTCATAGTTCCTGGTCCAGGCCCCTTGGTCTGCCTGCCTCCTGGGCAGGCCCCTTGGTCTTCCTGCCTGCTGGGGCAGGCTCCTTGGTCTTCCTGCCTGCTGGGGCAGGCTCCTTGGCCTTTAGGGTGGAAGGTGCAGGTTCCTTTCCCTTCTTGCCTGCTGGGGCAGTCTCCTTTCCCTTTAGGCTGGCTGGTGCAGGCTCCTTCCCCTACAGGACATGTGGCCTGGATCCCTTTCCACCACAAGTGGGTGTGGTGATGACTGGGTCAGTGGACTGTGTGGCTGAGGTGCTTGGCTGGGTTCTTCCTACCCTGGCCATAAGTGCAGGGTGGGGGGGAGGGGTAGGGAAGAGGTCAATGGTGGAAAGGAACAGTTTTGTTGGGACATTGGGTCGGGAAGAGGGAGAAGGAATGGGAGTAGAGGATGAGGGAGTGGTTGTTGGAGGTGTCTGTCTGCTGCTTTTGGGTGCAGGTGCCTGGGCTGTATGCTTTGTGAGGTGGATGGCTGTTGGGTGTCTGAGTTCTTGCGTTTGTGTATTCCAGAAAGGGGGGGCAGACACAGTGGGAGAGGACACAGAGGACGTGTGCATGGCTGTTGTGGAGGTGTCTGCCAGTGAGGTGTGTGTTCTGCTTGGTGTGGTGATGCTGGTAGTGGATGATGATGTAGTGCATGCAGGTGTGAGTGTTGACACAAGTGGGTGGGAGGTAGAAGAGGAGGAGGATGAGGAGGGGGAGACAGTGGAAATAGTGCATGTTGTAGTGTCTGCAACTGGATGGTGTTTGTGTGAGTTCCTTTGGGATGAAGTGTGGTGCTTGTGTTTGCCTGTGACATTCTTGGGTGTTGTCTTGTGTGCATGCTCATCTGTATGTGTGCTTGGGATAGGTTGGGGTTGAAGGGAATGGGACTCGGCAGTGGAAGTTGAGAGGGGGACAGTAGAAACAGGGACAATGGCTGCCATCAGAGAGGAGGCCAGAGCCTGAATCAATCTCTGTTGGGCCACCCATCCAGTGTGAATGCCCTCCAGGAATGCATTAGATTGTTGCATCTGGGCTGCCAGCCCCTGGATGGCATTCACAATGGTTGACTACCCTACAGAGATGGATCTCAGGAGATCAATAGCCTCCTCACTCAGGGCAGCAGGGCTGACTAGGGCAGGGCCTGAGGTGCCTGGGGTGAAGGAGATGCCCACCCTCCTGGGTGAGCGGGCACTGGAAACTCTCTGAGCGGCTGCTGGGGGGACAGTGCTGGCATGGGGGTGGCAGCTGTACCTGTAGCTGGGGTGGTCACAGAAATGTCCGCCAGCACCAGGGAGGTTCCATCTGAGGTATCTGCTTCAGAACTGTCCCCTCCAGTCTCTGCCGTGTTGCTCCCCTCACCCTACGTCCCACTGGTGCCCTCACCGTCGGTGGACTCTGCCTCCTGGGTCCTGTGGGATGCAGCTCCCTCCGTCACCAGTGCCTCTGCTCCTCTGCCAGATGATGTTAATGCACATAAGGACAGGATTACAAAACAAAAACGTGAGGTAAAGAGACTAAGGATACACTAGGTCAATGGCTGCACCAACAGCACTGTTGGCATACACAGCACCCTCATACGCAGGGAACAGCCCTACGCAATATGCATTGCACTACCGGAGAAATAGTTAGCGGCCAAGGCATGGGGAGGGGCACACACCGCCAAATGCAGAACACCTGGGACCCACGCAGCCCTGACCAGTAGTGGATGCCTACGAGCTAGGTAGCTAAATTTGCCCTTCTGCACCCTAGCCACCAGGGGACCTATGCTGCAATATCAGGCCTGGCCTTGGGGCACCCACTGACCCACATCCCCCAACCGGATACCTCCCTACCATGCGTAACTTGTAATGATGGGCACTGTACTCACCCCCTTGTGGCTGATGTGATGCCCTCAAGCGCCCATCAATCTCAGGATAGGCCACAGCCAGTATGCAGGCCATCAGGGGGGTCAGGGTTCGACAGGCACCCCTTCCTTGTTGGGAGACTATCCCCAGCTGAGCCTCTGCCATCTTCCGTGCCCAGCATCTCAGGTCCTCTCACCATTTTCAACAGTGGGTGCTCCGCCTGACATAGTCCCTCAGGGTCCGCACCTCCTTGGCAATAGCACACCATATACCCTTCTTTTGATGGGTGCTGACCTGCAGAGACAATACAGACAGGAGAACACCATTAGACAAACAGACCAGCCAGTAACACATATGCCCCACCATACCTGTTTCCACCACCATTTACACACACATAGCCCAGCACACAATCTGTACGCTGCCCAGAGGACATCCACCCACCCTCCTTACATGAGGCCTTCACACGCACAACTCCATGCATTCATGCCACATGCGTCGTGCTCATACTGTACTCCCCTGTTGTTCTGGAGGCCCATACAGCAGTCCGTACTGGGGTAGGATCCCATCCACCAGTCTCTCCAACTCCTCCAAAGTGAAGGCTGGGGCCCTTTCCCCAGTCATACAGGCCATTGTAGATTCCAGACACAGGTCACAGCAGCACATGCAGTGTAGTTCCTCTCCTATGGAAGATCAGGTAACAAGTGAGGAATATGATAGAATATGGTGGTCACGTCCGGGGTGGTGCATACCGTCACTGCCGGCGTAGATCACCATTGGCCACTGTATCCCATAGGGCCCAATAATAACCAATGAGAAGTTTCACAGCAGTTCTCGACCGCCTCCTTCAACAGTGCACAACATCAGCGGAATTATCTCACTTCAACCTGTCCCTCCACACAGGACAGGTGGATGCCATTTCGGGGGGGGGGGGCAGGCCCTGGAATAATGCTGCATCACACAAGATATTAGGACATACTAGACAAATCACAATGACCCATTACATGTTTACAGGATGCAAAGATCTGTTGTAGCTCCATCATTCAGTTTGTGACCGGATCCTCACTCTTGTGTCCCTTAGATTGCTACCGCTGTGGATGAATAGGAGATGGAGACATACCCCCGTATACAGACCCCTGGTGGACTTGGCAACACTGAAGGACAGGGGCATTATCCTCACCTATAGACTGGACAGGGCCACAATCACAGAGTTGTGTGCCCAATTGGAGCCTTTCCTAATATCTGCTATCCGTCACCCTACTGGGATCCCCCTCTTGGGCAAGTGCTATCTGTACACCATCACAGACAATATGATCCATACAAAAATCTATTGCAAACCAACAGCCTGTAATTCTGTACTACATGCAGAAAGTGCGCACCCCAAAAGTCAAATTTCAGCCATTCCCTTTGGGGAAATGACAAGATTAAAAAGAAATTGTAGTGATCCAATTGTATGTAACATGGAATTAAATAAATTGGAAGATAGGTTTATACAGAGAGGCTATTCAAAGCATATCATTAAAACATCAAGAAAAAAGATTGATCAAACATGTAGATCTACCCTCTTGGGTCAAAATATGAAAATGTGAGACAACTCGGCATACAAAGCAATAAGTTTTTGTACGGCGTATAGTCAGAATAGTCACAATATATACCGTATTCTATGTAAACATTGGAACGTACTACAGACAGATGAGACACTTGCTGCTCTACTTCCTAAGAAACCAAAAATGGTCCACAGAAGAGGCAAAACTATTAGAAATGAAGTCTGCAAAAGTTTCCTACTACCTATTATGGAAAGCAAAGCAACATGGCTTCCCAAAACAACTGTGGGTTTCTATAGGTGTGGGAATTGCAATATGTGCAACATGGCACTGCATAAAACTTCTGAATTCAGTTACAATGGTAGTGACAAATACAAAATATCCACCTTTATTAACTGCAATACAAAATTTGTGGTATATATATTGCAATGTATATGTGGCCAGATATACATGGGCAGTACAATCAGGCCCTTAAAGGAACGAATCCAAGAACATATCAGAGCTTTAAGAAATCATGATACAGCATCACCATTAGTACGGCATGTCAATGACAAACATCCAGGAACTGAGGTCCCATTAGTAAAATACATGGGTATAAATCACATCCCGACTAATGTTAGGGGTGGTAATAGAACATTGGATTTGCGAAAAAATGAGGCAAAATGGATCATTAAATTAAGAACGATCGAAATGGGCATGAATTTGGATGATGAATTGTATCATTTCCTCTGAATGTATTCACTGGGTATACTATTGATGAAGAATAATATACATATGTATGAGCAATTTATTCTGGTGTTATACATTGCATACCATATTTTTGGGGGGGATCTCTCCTCCTATCACCCTAGTTGTCCTATATACTGGGGGGACTCTTTACTTCCTCACTCTGCATGAACTTCTATGTTGATATTTCTATACATCTGGGGCATTTATTATATTGCAACCATGGAACTTGATGGCTGTAAACTAAGGGAAAACTGATCTCTTTTGTTGGTAGATAGATCTAATTGGCATTCTTCCATATACTTTAAGTACATTGCCGGCTTAATAACAACAATGATTTTTTAGAGATACATAGGATCTGTTCGTCGAAATCGCTCCTGCCAAGTTGGCTGGTGTACTTGTCGAATGACATGATGTATTATAATCGCCATTTAATAATGGCCGCCGTATTTGTATGCGTTTGACTTAATATGTACATAGACTGGAATTGCCACATCAAAATGGCCACCATATATATACATGAATAGACGGCAAGTCCGTCCTTGCTGTTTAGTAATTCTTTTCTGAATAATGAACCACTTCAAGATGGCCGCCATAGTCCTGTTGGACAGGCGGAAGTCCGTCTTTGCTGTTTGTTAGCCGGCTTTGAAAACGAACGCGGCATTTGAAATGCCGGCGTGGGGGCTGTAGGCAGGACATAATAACCGGAGGACTGACGGAGGTTACGCGCTTCCCTCCGCCATTGCTATAAATGATCTTGTTCTGAAGAAAAACGCGGCATGCATTAGTGCCGGCGAAGGGCTCACGTTGACTTTCGGGCTCACGAAACACTTACAGGAGGCACAGACTTCCCACGACGTTTTTTGCCGAGATTTATCAGCAAACGGGATTGGAGAGTAAATAAAAGAATAGAAAGAGGGTTGGATAGGTAAGTTAACAGCACGAATTTGGTAATGGTATTTAGTGTAAGTAATGGGAAAATGGAGCCATATTGATGTGTCTGTTTCATTGTTGGAAACTATGGAGACACTGATATAAAATTTTGTAAGGTGGATGGACAGTGATAGAAACTAAAGGCTATTTGGTTTTGTAGAAAGGTTACTAGAGATATTTTATGTGTTTATGTTTCAGTTGACTCACCAATAGATGAAACTGGCAATGTCCAGTACTTAAATTGATTATGAAGAAGGAAAAGATGTGATTAACTGTGGTTTTGAAACAGGTCAGTAATGGCATTATAATAAATAACTCTCACAATTCTGAGGAATATTTTGGACAAAGCAAAAGGAGATTAATGGATTGTTTTTTCTACCCCCCCTCTTGTTCTAGAGTGTGATAGATTTGATATGAATATAACGGACACAAAAGTGAGCAAAGGTACATAATTTTTCTACACCATGATATAAGGAGGGGTCAGTTTAGACATAGAGTGGTCCAATATTAATAAAATATAAATTCTAGACATGAAGTGGTATATTGCCAACAAAAGAGAAGTCTTTTCACACTTGGGTGTGCATGTGGCATGTTGAACTTTGGCTATGGCTTTGATATACCAATTTTTGGAGACATGGGTAGTATTCTATGTTATATCTTTGAACATTAAATAACACTTTGCCATTAAGACTATGTGGTGGTGGTTCTTTTCTCTTCCTGTATAGTTTCTGGTTTAGATTCAAATCAATATTATAAATATGATATGTATATAACATCTTGGACACCTAACTGACCAAAAGAATACCTTTGTTTAGTTATCTTGGAAAATAATAGGATAAAATGTACATATGTCTTAACTTTTGTGTAAAATTGTATATATATGTTTGTCGTGTATTGATTGTTGCTTGTTGTGATTTTCTCAGCCTTGAAGAAGTCCAGTCAGGACGAAACACGTGCCGGCTGATGGCTATTCATCTGTTTTCTTTATGTTTTGTATATATATGTATATGTTTATGTATATAAGAAAACTTATTCTCTTTGTATTAAAATTTCTACTTGCACGGACATATTCTTCTTTTGGTTAGTTGTATATTTTTACAGTATTTTCTGGTCAGATTTATGATCGTTTATTTCATTCGAGGAAGAGAGAGGACCAAACAAGCACTCTAGGGGAATTTATTGTGATACGTTATTTGTTCTTTTTAAGATATTTGATTATCTCTTAAGTAGAGATATTGTTTTGTTTGGTGTGCCCCACTGATTTGTTTTTGCTATCTGTACTCCATTTCCTGGCAACTGGTTCTTTCCAAGTGAGAATGGGCTTGGCAGCAGGAATGTCACAGCCAATGTTCTCAATAGTGCTGACAAGAGTATTGTCTGCCCTGATAAAACACATGTGCAGCTACATTGTTTTCCCACAGGTTGAAGATTTGGCCACACTGAAGGCCGAGTTCTATGAAATGGGAGGGACACATCCTCAACATAATTGGGGTAATTGATGGAACACATATTGCATTTGTTCCCCGTGCCAGACTGAACAGGTGTTCAGGAATTAGAAGAGTTTCCACTCTATGAATGTACAAATGGTGTGCCTTACGTACCAGTACATCTCCCACGTCAATGCTAAGTATCCTGGTTTGGTGCATGATGCCTTTGTCCTGAGGAATAGCAGCATCCCAAATGTGATGGCCCAACTACAGAGGCACAGGGTGTGGCTAATAGGTGAGTCCTGGTCCCACCCAGTATATGTTAGTGTATAGGTATGGTGTGGGCCATATGGAATAGTGTGTGGCTAAATGTTGTCCCTCAATATTTGCAGGTGACTCTGGTTACCCCAACCTATCATGGCTGCTGACCCCTGTGAGGAATGCCAGGACAAGGCCAGAGGAATGTTATAATGAGGCACATGGGCAAACCAGAAGAATAATTGAAAGGACCTTTGGCCTGCTGATTACCAAGTTACGGTGCCTCCATCTAACAGGTGGATCACTGTGCTCTTCACCAAAGAAGGTCTGCCAGATAGTGGTGGCATGCTGCATGTTGCATAACCTGGCCCTCAGACGCCATGTCCCATTCCTGCAGGAGGAGGAGGCTGGAGATGCCCGTGTGCCAGCAGTGGACCCTGTGGACAGTGAGGATGAGGAGGTAGAGGATGAGGATGAGGACAACAGAACATCTGTAATCCGACAATACTTCCAATGACACACAGGTAGGACAGTGTTACTTCACATTTCAATGACATTTGTTTGAATTTGTGTGGCAATGGCATGCTGATATTTCCCACTTCTATGCCCACTTATTGTTCCCTCTTGCAAATGTTGATGACCTCACATATACTCCTGGTGTGATCACTGCAGCCAGCTATAGGTCATTAATCAATGCTCATTTTCTGTACAGTTGATTTGCAATGTTTGTACCTGTTTCAATGAATACATATTTGATATACATGACATATTCCAAACTTCTTTTTTTCCAAGGGTGTTAATTGAAGTGCTAAAATAAGGAGTGGCAAGTGAAGTGGGATGGGGTGATGATGGAGGAAAGTCCAGGGTATTGTTCCAGTCTGTTTCTAGCACAAGTGCATTGTCCAAGGGTACATAGGAAGGGGAGCAATGGCAGTTCAAGGTGGACAGGGTGACAGAGTGGAACACATGTGACAATCAGGAGAGTCTCATTTCCTGGCGGGGGTCTTGGCAAGTGATTCTGGCTTCTGTCTGGATCTCAGGGAACATTTGCGGGGTGGTTTGCCTTCTGCAGGGGGAGGGGTGCTGGTGGCCTGTGAGTCCTGTGACGGTACCTCTGGGCCACTATTGGCAGCAGAAGTGGAAGGCTGTTCAGATGTCTGGCTAGTGACTGGGGCCCGCTGGTGTGAAACTGCCTCCCTCATAATGCTGGCCATGTCTGCCAAAACCCCTGCTACGGAGATCAGGGTGTTGTTGATGGCCTGCAAGTCCTCCCTGATCACCTGGTACTGTCCCTCCTGCAGCCACCTGTTCTTCTGCATATTGTCCAGGATTTGGCCGATCGTTTCCTGGGAATGTTGGTAGGCTCCCAGGATCTCTGCAGTGCCTCCTGGAGAGTCAGTTCTCTGGGCCTGTCCTCCCCCTGGTGACAGCAGTCCTCCCAGTTTCCCTGTTGGCCTGTGCCTCTGTCCCCTGAACTGTGTGTCCACTGCCACTGACCCCAGGTCCCTGATTGTCTTGGGTTTGAGGGTCCCTAATGAGGTGGACACACTGCTGATTGACATGTCCTGGGGACAGAGGTGTGGGTATGCTGGGTGCATGCTTTGGTGGTGTATCCTGATGGGGGAGTCTCTGTGGTGGTGTGTGACTGGGCCTGGGTAAATGGCTGTCCATTGGTCCCTGATGGGCCAGGTAGGTCATCCAGATCCTGAAGACCAGAGTTGCTGTCATCACTGTGGGCCTCTTCAGTTGGGGGACTGGATAGTGCTGGCACCTCCTCTCTGGTGACATTGGCTGGGGTACCTGTGGGGATGTAAATGATGTGTTATGGTTTCTGTGTCTTACATATTGTGCATCCATTACTTTCCCTCTTTGGTTGGATTTGGCCTGCCAACTTTCACTGGTGTATGTTGATGTAAGGTGGGATAGTTTATCCTCTATAGTGTGCATGGTTTTGTGATGAGTGTCCATGCAGGGCTGTGAGTGGTTTCCATGCATTGGTAGAGCATGCAAGGCTTGGCATTGGGATGAGTGAGATGTGATGGTGGTGTATGTGGGAAGTGGTGGAGTGATGGGAGTGACGGTGAGGGTGGGGGTATGTGATGGCATTCAGGTAAGAGGGTAGTTGTAGTAGAGAGTTGACTTACCAGAGTCTAGTCCTCCTACTACTCTGGCCAGGCCCTCAGGATGCAGGATTGGCAAGACTTGCTCCTCCCATGCTGTTAGTTGTGGGGGAGGAGGTGGGGGTCCTTCGCCAGTCTTCTGGATAGCGAGCTGGTGTCTTGCTGCAATGGAACATACCTTCTCCCGTAGGTCGTTCCACCTCTTCCTGATGTCATCCCTAGTTCTTGGGTGTTGTCCCATGGCGTTGACCCTGTCTATGATTCTTTGCCATAGCTCCATCTTCCTAGATATCGATATCTGCTGCACCTGTGCTCCAAATAACTGTGGCTCTACCCTGATCATTTCTTTGTGGTGCAATGGGTGTTGTGTGAGGTGTGTTGGTGAGGGTGTGTTGGGTAATGTGTTGTGGTGTGTGAAGTGGGCTGCGTGAGTGGTGTATAGGTGTGAATAGTGTGTGGCTCTGGTAGTGTCAGTGGTCTTGATGTCTCTCTACTGGCAATGGTTTGAAATGGTAAAGGGTTGTGGGTAATGTGTGTGTGTGTGTTTTAAGGTGGTATGGGTGTGTGGGTGTTGTATGTGTATGGGTGTCAGGTGTGTGTTGTTTGAATTGTCCAATGTGCTGTTGTTTTGTTTGTGTGTGTCCATTTTGAGCGTGACAGCATGTACCGCCAATGGTTTACCGCTGTTGAATGTCCACTGTGGTGATTCGTGGGTCATAATGTGATGGGCGTTGTTCTGTTGACATAATGGTGTGGGGTTTGATACCGCCACTTTATCACTGACCTTTGGTGTGGCAGATTTGTGACTGTGGCTGAATACTGATGGATTGTGTGTGTGTGTGTCATAATATGGCGAACGGATATCCGCCGCCGAGGCTGTAAGTTGGCGGCAGTCAACGTTGCAGTAAGTGGGATTTACTGCCAATGTCATTATGAGGGCCTAAGTCATCATAGTTCTTTGGATTCTTATGTGCAACCAGAGTATGTGTATTTGTGAACTTTGCCTGAAGGAGAGTCCAATGCATTTTTTTTGGATTAATCATACATTATCAGTTTGGACTGGTTGACGTTTGGCAGTACTCACCCAGATTGTAGATAAAGTAGATTGCTGGATGTTCATAGTGTCTTTTAATGTAGTGCAAAATGGTGAATTATTGTCAATAGGATGCAGTGCAGTGCATTATAGCGCTTCAGTGCCCCTAAAATGCTTTGCAGTCGGTATAAAAAAATGCAGAGATGTTTGGTGGGTTAGTGGTCCTAGAATGCAGCGTGACTAAGTTGGACAGTGCCTCTAAAACGTTGTGTAGTTTAGTGGGTTAGTTTATCTAGGATACACTGCAATCTGGAGAAGTAGTATCTCTAATGAATAGTGCAGAATGTTGGCTTAATGCCTTCAGAATTCAGTGCAGCGTGGCGTGTTTGTGCTTCTTAAATGAATGCAGTGTGGTAGCATTGCAAGGATAATGTGCTGTATCTTGGGGTGTTGCCCATAAGATGAAGCCTTTCTTGGTGGCTTATATCGCTAGGAAGCAGTGCAGGAGTATGCCATTTAGCTTGAATAAAGCATGTTGTCTTTCTGTGTCGAGTCACCTGTGACTCTTATTTATGGCCTCACGGAATGGCAGATACAGCGAAAAGAATCTAAAAACAAGGAAACGACTTCAGAGCGCATCGCGAAATCATCCTTTAATCATCACATTCTCTCAGTGTTCTATTGTTCGCTGTCACTTTTGGAAGGCTGGTGGGCTGCTTGCCCTATCTCTTCATCTTGAACCTCCCCCGAAGCTGCAGGAAATTCTTTCATATGGTACCTCTACTATTCTACCCCTGCTAGGCAGTAGAGGAAAGATCCAATCAGCAACAATTTGGTAGAACCAAAGTGCCAATTAGGGTCCAAATAAAAAAATAAAAACTATTGTGAGACATGAAATAGTAATTTTTACACAATTCTTAATCTAACACGGGCCAATTTATTGATTTTAAAGGAAAAGCAGCTTGACATTGGCTAGGTAAAAATACCTTCCCAAAGGGTATGTTCCTTTCACCAACCAAGGGCAGACGAACTGAGGTGACCTTCACATGTTCTGTGACTGAAATGGTTGGCAACTGCCTGTAGCAGTGTAATAAAACTGTCTGAGGGCTTTGTGGGAACATACGCAAAAACACCATTGCTATCAGAGCTCCCAGAATCCTAGTAATAATGGTTACTTTTTATGAACATATTTAGGGCCATATTTATACTTTTTGACGCAAAACTGCGCTAACGCAGTTTTGCGCCCAAAAAATTAGCGCCGGCTAACGCCATTCTGAAGCGCCATGCGGGCGCCGTATTTATTGAATGGCGTTAGCCGGCGTTAGCCGACCGGCGCTGCCAGGTGTGCGTGAAAAAAAACGACGTACACCAGGCAGCGCCGGCGTAGGGAAAAATGGCGTTTGGGCGTCCCAAAATGGGGCAAGTCAGGCTGAGGCAAAAAAATCGTCTTAACCCGATTTGCGCCATTTTTTTTGGGTGCCCAGACGCCATTAACATGACTCCTGTCTTAGCAAAGACAGGAGTCATGCCCCCTTGCCCAATGGCCATGCCCAGGTGACTTATGTCCCCTGGGCATGGTCATTGGGCATAGTGGCATGTAGGGGGGCACAAATCAGGCCCCCCTATGCCACAAAAAAAATTAAAAAAATACTTACCACAACTTATCTTTTCTTCCCTGGGATGGGTCCCTCAATCCTTGGGTGTCCTCCTGGGGTGGGCAAGGGTGGCAGGGGGTGTCCCTGGGGGCAGGGGAGGGCACCTCTGGGCTCATTCTGAGCCCACAGGTCCCTTAACGCCTGCCCTGACCCAGGCGTTAAAAAGAGGCGCAAATGCGGGGTTTTTTGCCCCGCCCACTCCCGGGCGTCATTTTTGCCTGGGAGTATAAATAACACGCACATGCCTGGGAGTCATTTTTTAAGACGGGAACGCCTACCTTGCATCTCATTAACGCAAGGAAGGTGTTCACGCCAAAAAATAACGCTAACTCCATGAACTTTGGCGCTAGATGCGTCTAACGCCAAAGTATAAATATCGAGTTAGTTTTGCGTCGAATTTGCGTCGAAAAAAACGACGCAAATTCGGCGCAAACGGAGTATAAATATGCTCCTTAATTTCACATTACAAGTCAGGGTCTTATCTGTGAAAATCCACATTGTTTTCACTTTCGTATCTTTAGTTCCTGCTGTGCCATGGGATCCCCTCAGCGAGTCTTGTCCACCATAATGCTCTTAGTAATTGTAACATTCAGTGTTCACTTTTTTTAAATAAAATAGTCTTCTGCGCATTTTGGGTAAGGGAATCTGAACAGGTTGCATGTTAACATGTATGCAAATTAGTGTGAATACCAGATTCATGTGGCATATGCATACTTGTCACACTTTGGCACATGTGGCAAAGTCTAAATTTAATCTGAATTAATTGGAGACCAAAATCCACATCATCTGATTTTCTAAATGTGTAAGGCATATTCCTCTATGTGTGCAGCAGAATGCAGCACACATAGAACGTAAAAGGGAGATATGAAGCTATATCTCCTTGTTACTTCTCACTGGACAAGGAGTCGTATTTCGACTCGTGCCCAGGAATGCACCAAAATCCATAGGTGGATGCATGGGAATGCCCGTGTTCTAACCATGGAATGCCTTTCCAGTGCAAGGTACACAAGTCAGCGCTATGCGCTCCATTGCATTATTTTATATTTACTAAACCGTGCAAAGCCATGCAAAGTGGCTTTGCATGGCTTAGTAAATACCAAAAATGATTTTGTGTCAGGGCTGCACCACAAAAGTGATGCAACCCTGATGCAAAATCAGAGTAAGTCTGCCCCCCAATTTAAGATCTGACTGTACATATCTGTATTCCATCACACATTTCATAATTTGTCATAGCTTTCTGATCCAGCATGAACGTAATGCATGGTTTGATATGCTTAGTTGGGGTAGTTAATTGCTCTGCTATCCTAAATGGTTGACCAAAGACCCTCGCACACAGTTGGTCAGTTTCAGAGATATTAAGGCATCTACTGCTGGAGATAGGGAATTTGGTTAGAATTTTCATAGATATTCACATCAACTCCTTAGACAGTATGTTGGAGAGTGTTCTCATATGGGACAAAATTAGACTTACAGAATCCTGGGTCTACTCACCAAATTACATTTCTTTGAGGTCCTGAAGGGAAGCGACCTGGCCTAGGCTTGTGAAGCTTGCTTGACTCAGAGAGCAAGAGGTACTACAATTTTGGAGGAAACTGCCGCCTTGAAACCTTTGAAAACAACAACACAGTAGGACAGACAGTAGGCGGAGGTCTGCTAATAACAAAGTGGGGTGAAAGGACAACATTACACTGCCAGATTGGCTGGTTGCTCACCCATCTTACGAAACTCCACTCCCTGTTTAAGTCTCTGCACACAATAAGAAAGCTGAGAAGGAATCTGCATGATGAGTGCAAGTATCAGCCTTGGCTACTGCACTACTAACAAAAGTCTGAAGACTCCTTGGTTATGCTGTGAACTTCGTGAACACTGTCAGGGCTCAATAACCACCTTCTTGATTCTCTCTCCCACCCAATTGAGGGAAGACTTGTAGGGGACCCTCTAGGAGAGGTATTCTGGACATCTGTGAAGATATCCTGTTGTCAGTTCTCCAGGAGGGGTCATAGATACCCTTGCTGAACACAAAGCTTTCCTGCATGTGAAGACGACCTGGGCCACCTAGGAATGCAAATATGGTGTGTGCTCTTATTAGGATAAACTTTGGTGGCGGCTACCACGAGGAGCAAATGTCAGAACATTAGGAAACCACCTCTGATGGAGAGTCAGGTCCGGGCTCCTACAGGCAAGCTGCTGAGTAAGGAGCAGTGCTAGTGGTTGTGGAAGGGAGCAAACACTCCTCAGGAAACCCTCTGTGGGTCAAGAGGGATTAGAAGACTGCCCATTGTTACTGAAGCATGCCATCAAAAACACAATGTTGAAAATCACACTGAAATTTGTCAAGTTGGGCCCAAGGTATGCCAAAAAAAGGTGATCGTACTCAGCACTTTGTGGTCTGCCATGGGTGCTGTGGACTCAGCGTTTCCTCAATCATAAATGAATTCACAATGTGAATCTCGTTTTTACATGTGAGAGCCTATGGTGAGTTGAGTCCACCTGGGGGATAGTGATGTGAGTCCATGCTTTATTATCTATTTGCCTCTGGACTTAAAGGGGACCTGGTGCTGGCATTCCTGCAACCTGTGGGGACATCGGGAGTGCCACCCAGTTCTAGGGAACCCCCTTGGCCTGTGAGGAGTAGGGGGCACAAATCATACCAACATTGCATTTGCCACTGACTCTAGATGCCAAAGTTAGAGGCGCATCACTGGAGAAGGAAACATTTGCTTTTATCTGCTGGTTCTCCTCGATGGATAAGGAGCATACTCATTGTGTTCAAAATATTCATGGGTCCACCTGCAAATACAATGAACCCACATAAGTCCCCTTATGCCTGGAGAAATTTGCCTAACACTAAATTTATGGGGATTTGGTACACAACAGCGCAGCAAGTCACCTTGCTGTGCTGCCCTGCTTCAAATCAAAAGGGCAGGAATGCACCGTATCATTGATATATGGCTCATACCTCTCCTTTCCCCCATGCTGGTGCTGTTTTGGCAGCCTAGCACCAACGCTGGCACCCTTGCAACATGGTAAAAGGGTGTCTTCATTGTAGGAAGCATTGTTTTTGTGCAGGAATGGATACCGGCCTGCACAAGAACCCTGGGAGGAGTTTTCCTCTTTCTGTGTGCTTCATTCTACAAATTAATATATTTCTCCTTGTGCCTCCCCTGGAGAGGCATAAGAGTTTGGCACAATCCCAGGTTTAAAGGCACTTGTAAATCTAAGGATGTGTCAAGATCCATAGGTGTTGCATGGGAGAACCCATTGCGATGCCTCCCTCATGCAGAGTAAGGTAATGCAGCGATTTGAGCTGCAGTGCCTTACTCCTTCTCTGTGGGGCCATTTAAAGCCACACAAAGTGGCTTTGCGTGGCCTCAGAGATATGTTTGAGAGGTTTGTGCCACAGCTGCGTCACTAAAAGTGATGCAACAGCAGTGCAAGCCTTTTATAAATATGCCCCTAAGTTTTCTGGAGGGATACAGCAGGAGCAGGACACTGAAGGAGCAAGATATCGCTATAACAATCTCCAGGGCTCAGTTTCTATGATGTCCTTAATTGTGTGTGTGTTTGTGTGTGACTTTTTGTGTTTTGTGAGATCATGAATGGTTGAGTCACTAAGGCTTTAAAAAACCGTAATGGTGAATTTAAAGCCTGTTGGCTTTATATGTTGTGAGTGAATAGCAATGTCAAAGCAATAGGGCTGTTTTAGTTTTATCAAAATGCAAATAAAATATTTGACTCTGCTAAAGGTAATAGAATTTTGTTTTAAGAGCACATGTAGTGACAAATGTTCTACGGCTGTTACTTTAATTGTGAATATGTTTTCAAAGCTAGTAGCACTGAGCACTGGCTTTTCAATATTGAAAACATTCAGGCCCTCATTACAGCCCTGGCGGTCGGTGGGAAAGCGGCGGTAAAACCACCAACAGGCCGGTGGTAAACATTTTTAATTATGACCATGGCGGAAACTGCCAACATAGACTGCCACTTTAACACTCTGACCGCCATGGCGGTACAAACAAACAGCATGGTGGTCACCGCCAACAGACAGGCGGAAGACAATGTACCGCCCACAGGATTATGACAGGCCAATCCGCCACCTTTTCTGGGGCGAATTCAACGCGAACAAAAACACGCCGGAAACAGGACTTGGAAGGGAAAACACTCACCTCTACACACCCCATGAGGAACCAGGACGCCATGGAGCCTGAACTCCAAATACTCCCTGCGAATGTCTTCCTGCTCCTCTACCAGGAGCACGACCGACAGCGGCGACGACCACGGTGAGTACAGCATCTACGACACAGGGGAGGGAGGAGGGAAAAGAGATTGACACACACAACACCCCCACCCTCACCTACAACAACACACACACCAATACATGCTGAAATATTACATTTACACCCCCAACCCCCCCTGGAAAAACGCAAGGACAAAAGGAAATGATTGTAACCATTGTAATCAAGAAACATCCATTAGTCAAAAATGTATATACACTATAAACAAGTATGTACACCAAGAATTCAGGTCCAGGTACTGCACCTATATAGTCCATGGACCACTGGGCCCAAAATGCATGCAGGGGCATCAGATCGAAATAAAACAGGCACCTCGGGGGAAGGGGGGGGCACCTCAGCCGGATGAGTGCACAACGCCAGCTTCACGAGGGGGCTCCATGCCCATTGATGTATCCTGGGGAGTGCAAAGCCACAGTCTCTCAAGTCTCTTCAGTGGGTGGTTTGCCCACTGCTTTATTCTGGGGAGTGCAAAGCCACAGTCTCTCAAGTCTCTCCAGTGGGTGGGTTGCCCACTGCTTTATCCTGGGAAGTGCAAAGCCACAGTCTCTCAAGTCTCTCCAGTGGGTGGTTTGCCCACTGCTTTATCCTGGGGAGTGCAAAGCCACAGTCTCTCAAGTCTCTCCAGTGGGTGGTTTGCCCACTGCTTTATCCTGGGGAGTGCAAAGCCACAGTCTCTCAAGTGGATAACAGTCTCCACTGGTTCTGGAGGGGGCTTTGTGCCCAGAGTGCTTCATCCTGCCAAGGACTGAGGTAGTGGATGCCTTTCTCCACAGGTTCTAGATGGGACTTTGTGTCCAGAGTGCTTCATCCTGCCAAGGATTGAGGTAGTGGATGCCTTTCTTCACTCGTTCTGGAGGGGGCTTTGTGCCCCGAGTGCTTCATCCTGCCAAGGACTGTAGTAGTGGATGTGATATTCCACTGACGGAGGGGCAACATGGAAGCTGCCCAGGCCCCTGGAACTGACCACCAGCCACGTACGGATGACCACTGAGGATGGCAGCCATGTCTGCGTTGGTCCCACTGGCTCAGGTTGTCGCGAGGCCGCTGGTGGGGCTGGCGGAGGTGTCCTTAGCGACGGTGCTTGCGGCTGTCATTGTGGCGGTGGTGCTCGCGGCGGTCATTGTGGCGGCGGTGCTGGTGGCGGCCTCACTGACCGCGGTGCTGGTGGATGGCTCACTGACTGTGGTGCTGGTGGCTGGCTCACTGACTGCGGTGCTGTTGGCTGGCTCAATGACTGCCGTGCTGGTGGCTGGTTCACTGACTGCCGTGCTGGTGGCTGGCTCACTGACCGCAGTGCTGGCGACGGTGTCAGTAATGGCGGTGCTGGTGGTGGGCTCACTGACTGCGGTGCTGCTGAAAGGCTCAGTATCTGGGCTGCTGGCAGCGGTGTCTTTGGTGGCGGTGCATGTGGTGGTGCCGGTGGCAGTCTTGTCTGCCATACAGGTTGGCGGCGACGATGACTTGCCTTTCTGCTTCAGGCCCTTCCCCACCTTGGATGCTGGCGCAGCTGTCTTGCCACTCCCCACACTTGTCTTGGCTGAGCCCTTGGTGGCAGGTGTTTTGGCCTTCTCCCTCTGGGATGTGGGCTACTTTTTCTGTTTTGGAGGTGGGGGAATGTCCTTGGCCTCGCTCCTTGGGACACTGGCAGCCCTGTTGCTTGGCGCACTCCAAAAAACGGGTATTGCTGGCACCACTGTTCCCGGTGATGTGGTGGCTGAGGTGCTGGGTTGGGACCTGGAAAGGCGGGCCCTAGGGGACGGATGGGGGGAGGTGTAGGGAAGAGGTCAACAAGTAAGAGGAAAAGTTTTTTAGACACACTGGGACGGGTAGATGGAGGGGGTTTGGGAGTGGAGGAAGAGGTAGTGGTTGTAGGAGGTGTACGTTTGCTGACTTTGGGTGAAGGTGCATGGGCTGGAGGCTGTCATGAGGTGGATGGCTGTTGGGTGGGTGTTTGACTGCGTTTGTGTAGTTTGGGAAGAGGGCTCACAGACACACTGGTAGAGGACACTAGGGATGTGTGAATGGTAGTGGGGGTGGTGACTGCACGTGAGCAGTGTGTGGTGATGGGCGTGCTGGTGATGGAGGTAGAGGCTGAAGATGTAGAGCATGCAGGTGTTAGTGGAGACGTGACAGGGAGGGAGGATTGAGATGTGGAGGAGGGGGACAGAGTGGAGGCAGTGGATGTTGGTATATGTGCATGGGTATGATGCTTGTGTGAGTGCCTGTGAGATGTGTGGTGCTTATGTTTGTCAGAGCCACCCTTGTGTGTTGAGGTGTGTGCATGCTGGTCTAATGGTGTGCTTGGGATAGGGTGAGGTACTGGGGATTGGGTCTGGGTGGAGGAAGTTGGAGGGGGGAGGCTGGACACAGGGACAATGGCTGCCATCAGTTCAGAAGCCAGAGCCTGAAATGCTCGCTGTTGGGCTTCCTGGCCAGAATGAATGCCCTCCAGGTATGCATTTGTCTGTTGCAACTGCCTCTCTACACCCTGGAAGGCATTCAGAATGGTAGACTGCCCAACAGTGCGGGATCTCAGGAGGTCAGTTCCTCCTCACTGAGGGCAACAGGGCTGACTGGGGAAGGGCCTGAGGTGCCTGGGGCGAAGGAGATGCCCACCCTCCTGGGTGAGCGGCCACGGGGCACACACTGAGGGGCTGCTGGGAAGCCAGTGCTGGAAGGGGGGTGGCGGCTGTACCTGTAGATGCGGTGGGCACAGAGGGTCCTGCCACCGCAAGGGAGCTCCCATCAGAGGAAGAGTCGGTGTTGTTGGTCTCAGCTCCTGTCCCCGCCGAGGAACTACCCTCGCCCTCCATCCCACTGGTGAATTCAGACTCGATTGTCTGGCCCTCCAGGGCCATGTGGGATGCAGCGCCCTCCTGCTCCGGTGGCACAGCACCTCCGCCTGATGATGCTAATGCACACAAGAACAGGGAGACCACAAAAAAGGGGTGGGGAGAAGAAAGACATGTTCAGTGCATACAATACCACTACCGTCGGCGGACACTACAGACACAGCAGCCCTCTGCACTACGCCATGCACTTGTAGTTCCCTAATTAATTACAGGGACATGAGGTACATGGCCTATGCCCGATTGCTGCACACATGGAAGTCACAGGAGCCTGACTAGGTGTAGATGGCTCTTACCACTGGTGGGGATGGGGTGCCACTTAGCCTGCCTCACAAAGGGTCCTTGCCTACAAAGCTCGCCCTAGCCTAGGGGAACCCACTGCCCACCTCCCCCACCCAGACACCTCCAATGCGTGCAGAGTCAGCTGAATAAGAGGGTACTCACCTCCTTGTGGCTGCTGTGATGCCCTCAAGCGCCCATCCAAGTCCGGACACGCCACCACCAGGATCCGGAACATCAGGGGGGACATGGTGCGACGGGCACCCTTCCCACGTTGGGAGGCCATCCCCAGCTGGGCCTCCGCCGTCTTCTTGCTACAGCGGCAAAGGTCCTCCCATCTTTTCCGGCAGTGGGTGCTCCGTCTGTGGTGGACTCCCAGGGTCCGGACGATCTTGGCGATGGCAGGCCAAATATCCTTCTTCTGGTGGGCGCTGACCTAGAGGAATAGTACAGGGGAAATTGTAAAACTTTTACCGTCCGGAACGTCACAGTCATTGTTCCACGTTCCCACCCTTGCCCTGATGCACATACACTCACCGTCCGATCATGCAGACCTCATTTCCCCCTGTATCTTCCATCCACACCACTCCAAACAGGCATTGCCCATGCAGCAAGCTCACAGTGTACTCACCTGTTTGTCTGGAGGACCGTAGAGTAGCGTGTAATGGGGGAGGACCCCATCCACTAGTTTATCCAACTCCTCCGATGTGAAGGCAGGGGCCCTTTCCCCAGACACATGAGCCATCGTTGTTTCCAGACTGAGGTCACAGCAGCACTTGCAGTGTAGGTCCTCCCCTGTCGAAGATCAGGTATCAAGTGAGTGAACAGAGATAAAATGGCAGTCACGTCCACGGCGGTACGTACCGTCACAGCCGGCGTACATCGTCATTGGCTCCTGGGACCCATAGGGCCCAATGTTAACCAATGCAGGATTGCACCGCGGTCTTCGACCTCCTACCGTGACGGTGTACAATGCCAGCGCAGTTACCTCATATCCCCTAGTCACACATTACAGGTCAGGCAGCCGCCATCTCAGGTGGCCACATGGCATTATTTTTTAATGCGTCACACATATATAGGTCTTGCATATACACAGAGACAGGCACATAGCGTATTGACAAATGTGTGCAATAAAATTGTTTTTTTCCTACCTCAGTGTTGGCTGACTCTGTGCTCGCTGTTCTCATCCACAGGGCACGTCCGCTGGGGCAGGTGAGGAGATGGCGGCATCCTCCAGTGTACAGACTGCTGGTGGACCTGTCGACAGTGGAAGGGCGACATGTAATAGTCACCTACAGAATAGATTGGGCCACAATCCAGGAACTGTGTGCCCAGTTGGAGCCAGACCTGATGTCAGCTATCCGCCATCCCACAAGAAACCCCCCTCCAGTGCAGGTCCTGTCAGTACTCCATTTCCTGGCAAGTGGGTCTTTTCAAACAACAATGGCCATTGCATCAGGGATGTCCCAGCCTATGTTCTCCAACGTGTTGTCCAGAGTGTTGTCTGCCCTGCTGAAACACATACACAGCTACATCGTGTTCCTTCAGGTGGAGGATTTGCTCACAGTGAAAGGTGACTTCTATGCCCTGGGACATATCCCCAACATCATAGGTGCCACTGAAGGGACACATGTGGCCTTGGTACCCCTCGCAGGAGTGAACAGGTGTACAGAAACCGGAAGGGCTACCATTCTATGAATGTGAAGATGGTGTGTTTGGCTGACCAGTACATCTCCCATGTGAACGCCAAGTTTCCTGGCTCAGTGCATGACGCTTACATTCTGAGAAATAGCAGCATCCCTTATGTGATGAGCAACTCCAGAGGCACCGTGTTTGGCTATTAGGTGAGGACAACGACCCTATACCATGTGAATAGTTGTCTGGGGTTGTCCCCAAGGGTTAGTGTGTGTCTAACAGTTGTCCCACGACATTTGCAGGTGACTCTGGGTACCCCAACCTGTCATGGCTACTGACCCCAGTGAGAAATCCCAGGACAAGGGCAGAGGAACGCTGCAATGAGGCACATGGGTGAACTAGGAGGATCATAGAAAGAACCTTTGGCCTCCTGAAGGCCAGGTTCAGGTGCCTCCATATGACAGGTGGTTCCCTATACTACTCACCAAAGAAGGTGTGCCAGATCATCGTGGCCTGCTGTATGCTGCACAACTTGGCTTTGTGATGACAGGTGCCTTTTCTGTAGGAGGATGGTCCAGAAGGAGGTCTTGTGGCAGCTGTGGAGCCTGTGGACAGTGAAGAAGAGGAGGCAGAAGAAGATGACATAGACAAGAGAAACACCGTGATCCAGAAATACTTCCAGTGAGACACAGGTAAGAAGACATCACTGCCTCCTACATCTGATAAAATTGTTAGACCTATCATCTGTCTGTCACTTTCACCCAGTGTATGGACCCTGATTTGTCACTTTGCCTTTCAATTTCACAGATGTGGGTCCCACTGTGTGACCTCTGCTATGTTACCTCATGGACTAGAGCTGTGTGACATAGGTATGTAGACATAAGAATTTATATTGAGTTTTTCCTCAGTTATTGCAAATACACATTTGTGAAAGCACCAACTGACTCCAGATTGTTTTGTGATTCAAGGGTGTTTATTTAATTGCTAAATAGTGGAGGGGGTTGTAAAATGGGCAGGGTTGATGGTGGAGGAATGTCCATGGCAGAGTCCAGTCTATTTGTCTCACAGGTGCATTGTCCAAAGGGGCATAGGAAGTGGAGCTAGGGCAGTTTAAGGATGGACAGGGTGACAAAGTGGGACAGAAAGATGACATTCAGGGTGGTCTCATTTCTTAGCGAGGGTCTTGGCATTGTTCTCTGTCTTTGTCCTGGATCCCAGGGACCCGCTTGTGGGGTGGTTCTCCATCTGCAGGGGGTGGGGTGCTGGTGTCGTGGTCCTGTGGCAGTACCTCCTGTCCACTAGCGCCGGCAGAGGTGGTGGGCAGTTAATCATCCAGGCTAGTGTCAGGGTCCCCTTGTTGTGCCACAGTGTACCTCCTGGTGTTCACAAGGTCCTTCAGCACCACTACAATGGTGCCCAGGGTGGTGTTGATGGACTTGAGTTCCTCCCTGAACCCCAAATACTGTTCCTCCTGCAGCCGCTGGGTCTCCTGAAACTTGGCCAGTACCGTTGCCATTGTCTCCTGGGAATGATGGTACGCTCCCATTATGTTGGAGAGGGCCTGGTGGAGAGTGGGTTCCCTGGGCCTGTCCTCCCCCTGTCGCACAGCAGACCTCCCAGTTCCCCGGTTTTCCTGGGCCTCTGTCCCCTGAACCGTGTGCCCACTGCCACTGCCCCCAGGTCCCTGCTGTTTTTGGGGTGGTGGGTTTGTCTGGGTTCCCTGTAGTGGTGGACACACTAATGCTTGACGTGTCCTGGGAACAGAGGTATGGGCCCGCTGGGTGGGTGCTGTGGTGGTGTTTCCTGAGGGGGGAGGCTCTGTGGTGGCCTGTGACTGTGTCAGGGGAACTGACTATCCCGAGGTCCCAGATGGGCCGGGCTGGTCATCTAGATCCAGTTGGACAGAGCTGCTGTCATCACTGTGTGCCTCTTCTGTGGGGGGAGTGGACATGTCTGGAACCTACTGTCCGGTGACGTTGGGTAGGGGTTTTGCAGGGGTGTAAAGGCATGATTATTGCATCTGTGTGTGCCATGGTGTGCAATGGGTGGGTGGCCCTGTACTCCTGTGCTTACATTCTTGTGTAGGACCTTGTGTGATAATTGTTTTGGGGTCTGTGTGGGTATCTGTAGTGGACATGCATTGGTGATGGGTGTCCATGCTCTGTTGTTGCATTCAGGGCTTGGTGTTGGGATGTGTGGTTTGTGATAGTGGGACATATGTGAGGAGTCGGAGTGATGGGGGTGAGGGTGGGGTATGTCATAGCATGCAGGTAGGGTGGGGTATATGGTAGTTAAAGATTTGACTTACCAGAGTCCATTCCTCCAGCTACTCCTTCGAGGCCCTCAGGATGCAGTATAGCCAAGACCTGCTCCTCCCATGTTGTTAGTTGTGGGGGAGGAGGTGGGTGTCCGCCGCCAGTCCTCTGAACCGCAATGTGGTGTCTTGAGACAATGGAACGCACCTTCCCCCGTAGGTCGTTCCACCTCTTACTGATGTCATCCCATGTTCTTGGGTGCTGTCCCACTTCATTGACCCTGTCCACGATTCTGCGCCATAGCTCCATCTTCCTAGCTATGGAGGTGTGCTGCACCTGTGATCTGAATAGCTGCGGCTCTACCCGGATGATTTCCTCCACCATGACCCTGAGCTCCTCCTCAGAAAACCTGGGGTGTCTTTGCGGTGCCATGGGGTGGTGTGGGTGATGTGTGAGGTGGTGTGTGTTGTGATGTGTGGGGTGGTGTTTAGGGATGTGTGTTGTTTTGTGCGTGGATGTGTATGAGTGATGGTGTTGTGTGCCTCTGTATGCTGGTGTGGTCTTTGCTTTTCTGTCTCTCTGCTTCTTCCAAATTTTTGGTAGTAAGGGTTTGTGGGTAATGTGGGTGTGTGTTTTATATTGTATTGGGTGTATGGGAGTGGTGTGTGTATGTGTATAGGTGTGTGTATTTCAAATTGTCCAATGTGGTAGTGTTGTGCATATGTGTGTGTATTTTTAGCACGGCGGTGTGTACCGCCAATGGTTTACCGCAGTTTTTTTAGCGCCGCACTTGTGTCATTTTTTTACACAAAAGCAGCGCAAACTTACAAAATACAATTTTATTTTGTAAGTTTGCGCAGATTTTGCGTCGAAAACCGACGCAAATGCGGTGCTAAAAAAGTATAAATATGGGCCTTAAAGCCTCTGAATATCCCTGGGAAAGGATCTGTGTGTGACGCACTCAGGGGAAGTCTATGCCAACTATGGGCCTGTCTTCGCCCGTCCTTGCCCCGAAGAAGTTGGGCTGGGCTACCCATCTTGGCCTATCGAAACTCTGAGTTCTACAACTTTTCCAGCCCTCGCTCTCCAATCTGTGTAAGAGTTTATTCTATGTTTTGTCTGGCAGACAATTGTGTGATCTACGACTTAGACAATCTAATTGAGGAAGTAGAATCACTACTGGAAGATAAATCATCATCTGCCCTAAAAGAGCAGCATGGTCAACGGGTGTTAGTAAATTTCTTTGAATGCAAAAATACTATATTACCTCCTAATAGTGATAACCCAAACTCCGGTTCTAATCCACAGAATTATGTGGATTTAGAACCGTCAGGAGTTCCACAGATTTTATGCAGTAACAGGTCCACTCGTGGCTTAAATTGTTTGCCTAGTCACTCTGACAAGTTATCTTCTGGTGATATGGAATCCCAAACTGATGATGTGGTAGTGTCCGTTCCCTCTTATATACCTGGCCCTAATGGTTTTCAACAGCTGCAACTGGAAGTGACTAATCTAAAGCAAATGGTTGCCGAGCTCTGTGATGCAGTAAAGAATTTAAGCAACGGCTGCTTTACCTATCTTCAGGAGACAAGTCAAGCCCAAGACTGATCTCCGTCTCCCAGTGCCTCCTGCCACCCAAGGCACCTTCTTTCTAAGCCGAGTGTTCCCCTTGAAGTCATTGCCTACGTTTCCAATGCACCGGGCGCATCTCTCCTGCCTCCTTACAGACCTATTAATTCTCTAGGTTCTAATTCCATTGTGCCTATAAGACTTCTCCCAAGAACACTAAGGCGGTCATTCCGACCGTAGCGGTCGGCGGTGAAGTGGCGGTAAGACCACCAACAGGCTGGCGGTCTTTTTTCTGACATTCTGACCATGGCGGTTACCACCATGGCCAGCCGCCGCTTCACCGTTCCGACCGCCACGGCGGTAACGACCACCGGGCTGGAGACCTGGGTCTCCAGCCCGGCGGTCGCCACATACCGCCGGCGGTATTCCGACTTGCCTGACCCCGGCTTACCACCATGGATTTCATGCGGTTTGGGACCGCCATGAAATCCATGGCGGTAAGCACTATCAGTGCCAGGGAATCCCTTCCCTGGAACTGATAGGGGTCTCCCCCACCCCCCACCCCAACTCCCTCCCCTACCCCCCCACCACCCCTGCCACCCCCAAAAGGTTGCAGGACCCCCCTCCCCATCCCGATCCCCAACATGTACACACACATACACACATACACGCACGCATACATGCACGCATTCATGCACATACACACACCTCCCCGCATTCATGCATGCAGTCATGCACATACACACACATCCCCGCATTCATGCACGCAGTCATGCACATACACACACCCCCTGCATTCATGCACGCAGTCATGCACATACACACACCCCCATGCACGCACACAACTCACAACACCCCCCACCCCTTTCCCTAACAGACAATCACCTTACCTGTTCCGGTGATCCTCCGGGAGGGAACGGGACCCATGGGGGCAGCTCCGCCGACACCGCCACGCCAACAGAACACCGCCACAGCGAATCACAAGTCGTGATTCGCTGGGCGGTGTTCTGTTGGCGTGGCGGTGGAGGTGGAGCTACCTCCACTTCCCACCCTGCCGCCAGTATGGCTGTTGGCGGCTCTTCGTCCGGAAACGGGCGGAGCGCTGCCAACGGTCGTAATGGCCCGTGTGGAAGACCGCCAGCACTGGCGGTCTTTCGTACGGCGGTCCCTCGGCGGTCTACGAAAAAGACCGCCGAGGTCAGAATGATCCCCTAAGAGTGGCAGAAAAAACAATATGTGTTAGAATCCTTAAGCAGCCACAAACATTACTGAAACACCTTACCCCCCCAAGGAATTCTTACTGTGAACTATCAAGGTTGCCCACTTCCCAAGTATCACTGGTCAGAAAACAACCACCTCTCCCTGACACTCTGATCAAAAGCGAGATTTTATGTTGAATGTCCCCTAACGTATGCCAGGAAACTGTATGCAAGAATGGAATCACTTATTAATAAAATAATACACCGAATCAGGAGTGTGAGACATTGTTATTGGCCCAGCAATTGGCATAGTTATTGAGCCCAGCTCAAATTCTGCTAGCACAGTTTTATTTGTAAATAAGACCTTCTGGCAATCTGTTTGGATGACACAGTGAGGTGCATCCTGTCTTGGGTATTCAACCAGCTCATTTCTGAACAAAAATGGATTTCGACTTCAAAGAGTTCCTTGATCTTTTACAAGCCCCCATGCAGAGGAAGCTTTATATCCAACTAAGGTTGGATACTCCTTCGTTATCTTGTTTTACGAGCAATTGGTCCAAACTTGTGCCTAGCAAAGTCAAATGCCCGGTATGTAGTGCTGCTTGTAAAGATGTCCAGCGTGTTCTTTTCTTCTACCCTGCATATAAAGTCGCACAAGTAAAACGGATGTAACTAATCTGCATAAGCGTGGGGATAAGGCACAATCACGACGCCATATAAATCTGTCTAGTGAGTACTAATCTAATGATAGCCCTCCCTTTGTCTAATTTTCTGAAAGGAGCCTGGTGTGTAAGAAGAAATTGTCTTGACAACTAAAAATCTGCGCTCATAGTCAGCCAAAGTACATTTTGCTTTTACTCTAGGGAGTGCCCAAGCTGATCCATTCATTTTACTTTTTGTATCTGATAATAAGCACTAGTAAAACTGCTCTAACTATTGTATTACCCTGAGCAGATAGCACTGACCAGCTTGCCTCGCAGTATTAATAAATAATAATTATATGTATGGTGCTTTTTATACTTTTTTAAAACATTTTAAATTTCTACGCTGATGTGATATTTTGTATATATGTTTGTCTTTGTCAATGAATTCATGTAAAAACGAAACGACAAATAAAGCGATACATGTCCACATGCCTTCTGGTATGTATTTGTAATTGAGTGTATAGTCTTTAGCTGTGTGTACATTAAAGTACTTTTCCTTTTAGAAAAAAAAAACAGAACCGACCCTGAATATCATTTATTGAGTATTATTTTGTGTATTGATTACTCCCGGATTTCTCACCCACTGTACCACCTTGAGTCAGACTTGGGCTGCTCTCTCTTGCTACCCTACTAGTCATTTGCTAATGGGGTACTTGGACACCAGAGGGGAATGACCCCCTTGATGACAAAATGGGGCTAGTAGTTTCTGACTTCTCCTCATTATTCCTGTAAATGTATGTTATAAGAGAGACAATGTTCTCAAAACAGAAATGATTGGATGTGGGCACTTAGACACATATTTATGGGCTTTAGATGCAATGCAGCAGAGCAGGTAATCTTGATGCACTGCCCTGCATTAAAGGTACATGGCAGGAATGTGCCATCATTAAGCAACATGGCACATTCTTGTCCTCTCCCACTGCACCGGTGCTGCTCTGGCAGCCCATTCCCAATGCAGGCACCCTTGCAAAATGGTGCAAGGGTGTCTGCTTTGTAGGTAGGATTATTTTTGTGGAGGACGGAGAACCTTCCTGCACAAACACAATCCTGGGAGACGTTTTCCTCCAGCACACATAGAAGGAGGAAATAATAAGGAGGAATGAAGATATTTCGCCTTGTTGCGCCTCTCTTGAGGAGGTGTAGGGTTTTGGCCCAGCTTTACAAGGTCTTGTAGATCTGTGGTCGTGTCAAAATCCATGAATGTTGCGAGGGAACACCCAAGGAACTCCTCCCTTGTTCAGATTAAGGCAATACAATGATTTGCCCTGCTTTGCCCTACTCCTTTTCTATGAGGCCATTCAAAGCTATGTAAAGTGCATTTGTGTGGCCTGCAAGGCGTGTGCTGCCGTTGCTTCACAAAACATGACACAACAATGGCATCAGGGGCTCATAAATACCCCCTTGAGTGTAAATAAACTGAGAACGTTTAACTGATTTTTTTAAGATCTTAAATTTTACAGTGCCTTCTAGTGAGACATTTACATTATATGGATAAATGCAATTTAAGATTCTGTTCTGCAGGGCCATTTTAAATGCAACTAGGTGCTGCCGAGACACACAGTAAAAACTAAAACCAAAGTTAAGTAGATGTTCTGAAATATAAGCAGGATACATTTGATACAAGAGGAAAGCCTTTTATTATATGAAGTGTTCAAAAACACAAGTAGGGCCTCATTAAGAGGTCGGTGGATGGAAAACTTCATCCACCAAACTCCTGACAGTGTGACAGTCGCCTACGCAGCGACCTCACCACTGAAGCTATTACGAATTTCCAGCTTGGTCAGCAGCCCGCTGGCATAGTGGGAAACAGGCTGCAACATTGTCCCTGGCTCATAATCGAGCTGGTGGCAATGCTGTAGCCAGTAGGGTGCACAGGCACCCTTGCATTGTTCACTGTCTGCATACTGGACAGTGAACACTGCAACACTGCTGGGCAGGGAGGCCCCCTGCCCCTGTTCTCCACCAGCCTTTTCATGGCGGTGTTCATACTTTCAGAGCTGCCCTGGCAGATTAGGATCTCCGCCACCACCAGAGCACCAGGATCCAAGATCCTGCTGGAGGTTCCTTGGAGGTCAGACCTCAAAGGTTGTTATGTGACAGTTGGACCACAGCATTTGCAGTGGTCTAGACCGCCACCGCAAGTGTGGCAGTCGTTAGACCACCACACTCATAACGAGGGCCTGTGTCTGTGAATTCACCTGAAAATGTTCTTAAAATGCTGTGAAAAAGCTATTCCACAATGAGAGTTTAAAGATATGGACTTACAAATGGTGTTCCTGTGCTTCCATGAAGCATAAAATAATTTTCTGTAGGTAAATAACTTTTTTAAAATTTGAATAAGATGAACATATAAAATATTCTTAAGATACCTTTGTCTTTCTCATTGGGCTCTATCATGTGCGTGAAAATGGAAAAATAGCGAGATAATACTGCCACCGAATGTGCTGGATGATCCTGCATGATTATTTCATTTTGGCAGAATAATGTATTCCTCTGTCAAATAATCCTCTGTCGAATAGATCCAGCGATCCTATTTATAGCATCATGAAAACTAATAGGAGACAGGTTAGACATACCCAAAGCAAATATTTGGCATTTGCAAGCAAAGTCTGATAATTGCACATTTTTATCTGAGTTGTGTTTTGACCATTTTCCCACAGCTACTAAGCTATTTTCCCAGTTCTTAACTGGATGTTTTAATAGCTATTGGCAACCTGAGTAAGAGCAAGTAGGGATCTAAAGGGGCCAATTAAAGTCATGACTGGTCTTATGGGAGCATAATGCCTTACAGCCTGCTGCCCTGGGCTTTACCAGTTGCTAAAGGCCCTGAACACGAGTTATAAGCCCAAGCTGCAGATGAGGGCCTATAAGGAGAAAAATGGTCTTTAACAACCAGTGTAGCTCGAGGCAGAAGGGCTATAAGGCTATTAGAACATTACTGGTGCCAGGAATTTTTAAGAAGCTGTTGAATTACAGAGCTCTGTGCTTGCTCACATTCAAAACAGGTGCACTGAGAAATCAGCTGTCTCCTGCACCGTTCACATCCACTCAGTGAGAGCTGCCAAACAAAGCAACAAGTCATTAGCAAGTGTGAAACATTTCTCCGCTGAATATAAACAAGTAATAAATAGATAACTAGAAATGTACACATTTCCATTTATAATGTCAGGGGATTGCCTCGGCATGGCTGAGATGGAGAACAAGAGTGTATTTTGTACACTGTGTGGAAAGCTGAATTGTCTACAATTTTTGAAAAGCTGAAATGAAACTGTGAGCTGGGACATTATATGGAAAGTCATTAGCTGGAAGAGACGCCAGAGGGGATATAATCGTGAGAAGACGGAGTGAAGACTAGGCACAGGAGCCAGGTGCAAATCAGAGAAGATGCCAGGGGTAGTCAGCAAAATCAAAGGTAGGAAGTGCAAAATACCACAGGAGAAGAAGTTTGCAGTGGGGAGAGGAGAGGAGGGACGGAGAGGAGGGGAGAGAAGGAGACAAAGACGTGAGGAGAGGAGAGGTGAGGAGAGATGAAATGTAGGGCCTGGTTTATTGTATGTCAGTCTTTTCTCAGTCTGAAAAGGTGACGGAGGACATTACATTTGTATTTTGTAATTTGGTGCCATTTTTGCGTCAAAAAGCAGCACAAATGCGGCGCTAAGAAAGTAGAAATATGGGCCCAAGTGTCTAGAATCTGGGGAGGTACCTCTTGAGGAATTAGGACTCACTCCAGCAGCTGTTATTATCAAGGTTCAGGCATGTACAGTTAGTGCTGATCAGCTTGGCAGTTGCATGGAAGGCCTCTGGAAGCTTGTTGTGCCCCTGTAGCTCAAACAGGAGGTCTACAACCTGACTCTTGAATCACTTCTGTCATCCTGGTTCAAAGCAAGCTGGTCCAGTTTTCCTTCTTCAAACAGCCTGGGCAGTCTTTCTTCTGAATGTTCTCAGGACCAGGAGTGTTTTATACCCAGTGCCAGCCTGTTTGTGGGGTAACCCTCCTTGTCAAACTCTAACTGGTTATGGTCAGGTCGTCCCTCTTTCCTCTGTTTGGCTCCAATCTGTCTAGGGAGACAAAGGGCAGGCAGCTTCTGCTGTGAGTTGTGTTTGCCAGTGAGAGAGTAGGCACCTTCCGAAGCCAGGAAGAGGGTAGACACAGTCCTCAAGCTACCATTTGAAGCCCAGGAAGTGCTGAGTACAACCCCCTAGACCATCCTGTTCTGGAGATTTACATCCATCCAGGACCCTTCCTGGACACTGGCAGAAAGACACATTTGGGTAAAAGCAGAAAAATAACTACTTTCTAAAAGTGCCATTTTCAGAAAATTAATTTAGAATCTGACTACGCCATTAAAGAGGATTTTTAAAGTACTATTCAAATGAGTGGAAGAAGTATTTATCCATTTGTTCCCAAACTGAAATTATCACTTTTCAAGTGTAATAAGGTAACCTGTTAATTAGTATGTGTGAGAGTTAGTCATGCTACTATGAAAAGCAACATTAGGAGTATTTCACAGTCAGAACACATAAAAGAGGACATCTACTACTTTTTGAATATCATGCACCTTGCCCTTTCAAAGTAAATGGTAGGTCATTTCTTCCCTCAGAACTACGTTGAGGTTGATGGGGTACGGAAGAGCCTGAGAATTATTGTCCCTCCTTATGAGAACCCCAATTCTAAGTTGTTGTAACAATGGTACTCTGATGGCAGGAGCCGGACCTAACATAGTTGAGTTGTGTGTGAAACATGCAAAAACGATCTTAATCAAACCTACAAGGATATAACAAAATTAAATAATGTGATATCAGACTGCCAAGACTGAGAGATGATTGATAAGTACTTGAAAGGCATGGAAAAAAGACTAGCTAAATTTGAGGATTAAATTAAGCAAAAAAAAAGAAGGGAATTTCTGGGAGCCAAATGGGACTACATGGAAGGGTGGATACCTACTTTAACCAAATGATCCAGAATTATATGAAAGATTTTAAGAACTGTAAAAATATAGAGATAGCAAGAACAACTCATGATGGTGTTAATCTGAGAGATCAGGTCAGAGTCTGATGCACAAGAAAAACCAACCTCCCAAGGTAAAATGAAAAAGGCCACTATTTTTATAAGTTCCACCTGATCCACCAGGGCAAGCAGCTGACTACAAAGAAAGCAAGAGGAACACCAAAAGCAAATAAATGAGTCCCTTTTGGCATTTAAGTTGAATCTTTTGTCATATTGTCAAGGTAGAACTGATTTCTTGGGAAGATCTTTGAGATTCTCTGGAACCAATTTTTATTGCTCACATTGAATTTTGTGTCCCTATATACATGCATTGCAAGAATCGAGCAGTTGGTGCGTAATCAGTCGCCACTTTTTACAAGCCAATTTCTAGTACATGAGACCCAAAATGTGGCCTATCTTGCCTTGCCTATTTTGCCTTTTTTCTGTGTTTTTTCCCTATATAAATTAGGCCAGTAGGTTGGTCCTGTTGCCTTATGTCAGAGGAAAACTGCAGCAGAGTGCTAGTTATGGCAATACGTTTGATCCCTGAGAAAACTTTGTTTGCACTAGAATTGGATTTATCCCTCACAGTTGGATTCAGGGACACATTGTGGAACCACACTGAGGTCTTGATTTACAAAGATGTAGCTGTCGCTGATTCTTGGGATGCTGGTTTACTCCCAAATTTCAGGAATAAGTGAGAAGTAGTGCAAGAATAGGTCACACCTACCCATAGCAAATCTTTGTTATTTGGGCAGATGTATTTTTTGTGGTGAGTTTCCTTATTATTCATGGTCTCCATTTGATTTGTGTATGTAGCTAGGGAGTAAGGTGTACGTAGCTAGGGAGTAAGGTGTTGAGTCCTAAGCATTCTCATTACCAGGTGTACATAGTAAGGATTCAGCATTGAGGTACTGTACAGCTGTTTGTCTGTGTGATGGTGAGAAAGGAAACGATGTGGGGATTTTCAAGCTGTCCCTCTATACCATGGCCCAAGAATAAAGCAGTGAGTAGTCTAGCTGTCAATTGAGGCTCCAAGCAGAAGAAGACAGAAACTTCTCAGTCGTGGGAACAAAAGAAGGTTGAGGAACTGCAAGAGGAGTGAGACAGCGAGTACAAATGAAGACAGAGGAGCAGTCAAGGATGAGAGACGTGACACCTGATAGCCCAAAGTGACCAGAGAAAGGAATCTAAGGAGGAAGGAACCAGCAGGTTCCTACAGTGCACCTACCCTACAGTCTACAGGAAGAAGTTACTGCAGTCCAATCTGTCACAATCCCAGGTGAGGGCCATGGTCTAAGGCAAGTGCTGTGCTTGACACCATTTCATTAGGCTGACTGTGGTCACCAATAGTGTGAGAGTTCCCATCTGTATCAGGGGAAGAGTGAGCACCTACCCAGTAGTGGTCCACTAGGGAAACATGGAATTTACTGGATTGGGTGGTCATATAAGTTTTCTTTTAGTACAGAATATTTCCCTAAAGAATGGTATTTCTTTTCTTTTCTTTGAGGGATCCGACTTTCTTAGAGACATGGGGCCTGATTCTAACTTTGGAGGATGGTGTTAAACCGTCCCAAAAGTGGCGGATATACCACCTACCGTATTACGAGTCCATTATATCCTATGGAACTCGTAATACGGTAGGTGGTATATCCGCCACTTTTGGGACGGTTTAACACCGTCCTCCAGAGTTAGAATCAGGCCCATGGTGTGCAGGGGTGAACTAAAAAAGGCATAAGTGACCTGAGTCAATATTGAGATGAACTGAATTTCTTTCTGAGTTGTACAACAATCTTGGAGGAAAACGCAGTTGAATTCTCAATAAAATTTAACTCTCAGAAAAATCTGTGTGAGTCTGCTGTTATTGTAGAACCATGTGACAATCTGTTTTTGATCAAATAAGTCATTCATGCTCATCATACTCAGGTCTTTGTAGAGGGTGGTGAATTAACACTTTTCTCGCTCCTACTCTTCCAACACTCCACCACTTCACTCAAGCCATAAGCTCTGCTATGGCCAAATCTAGAATGAGGGAAAACTATGGCTGACTCAAGATTGAGGCATCACTCAAATATCATGCACAATCCAATGTTAACTTAAGCAAACTACAGATCCACTGGGCAGATGAAGGAGGCATCTGCAGCTTTGTATGTCACTGTATCTCAGAACAGCATGCCAATAGCTGACCTTTGGAGACATTCAGCTTGAAATGAAGGGACAGGTCCAGTGTTCCTTCTCAGAAAGCAGGGGAGGCCTCAAGCAGCAGGGCGTCCTTTTTCAGTACTATCTACAATGGCAATGCCTGAGGTATGTTTAACAGGGCTAATTAAGTGGGTGGCACAGTAAGTGCTGCAGGTTCAGTATTTAGTTTACAGGCCCTAGGTACCTGTAGTAACATTTTACTAGGTGCTTACAAGTAAATTAAACAGGCCAATTGGGTCCAAGACAATTTTTCCACATTTAAAGGAGAGAGCACAAGCACTTTAGCACTGGTTAGCAGTGGTAAAGGCCAACAAAAAGTGGTTCAAAGAACAGGAAAAGTGAAGGCAAAATGTTTGGGGATAACCCTGGAAAGAGTGTCAAGTTCAACACCATAGATAACTGTAGACATAGCTGACTCTATTTTGATTCTCCACTCTAAGTGCAGTGTTCAAAATGGAGTATGGAGGTAGCCTCCCAGATCAGCAAAGTTTATTGCTGACATTCTTATGCTTTGGAACCCATTTTCTTGTTTACTGCTTGGGTAAGAGCCATGGATATTTGTTCCTCCTAACTTTACCAGTCCATGACTGTGATTGAAGAGCAATTTAGATTATTGGAAGTGCATATTGTAGGATGTTGGTGTCTGCAGCTGTTGGAGAAGTATGTGCGTTGGGGTCCTCTACAAGAGTAGGATGAAGGAAGCACTTTTGTCTTCCTTGTCTACAAGTCATCTTCACTAAATTAAAAGCTGTGCCAGCTCCAAATACTGATAAACCGCACCAGGATCCTGAGTTGGGTGTGGCTGCAGCCCATTGTAAAAGCTAATGCCTTGGCAATTTACACATGAGCTGCTGTGAAAAAGCCATTTGTTTCCCTAGGTGAATTGGGGACAAGGGAAGGTATGTAACATAGCAGGTGTCATGCCCAACTCAATAACATGAACACTTTTATCTTTTGTCAGGCTAATACCACATGCCTCTGTTAAAGTCATCCTTTGCCTATTAGACAGGAAGAAAGTGTTGGAGACTACATGTAGTGGTGTAGCTTTATCTCAGCAGCGCATTAGGACTTGTGACTACAATTGTTAGCTGACAAAGTATTTCTCCTACTAGTTTGCTGCAGAGAAAGAGCAAGAATATAATCCCATAATACATTCATTATACAAGGGATTTACTGTGGCGTGAGGGAGCCACATTATTAACCAGAGACTTCCAGCTCCTTTTATAATCAATGTTGTCAAATTAAATGTTTTGTTTTCTTTTGTACTTTTAAAAACAAGTTAGCAAGCTTGAGTACTCCTAATAACTAATCATGTGCACGCAACACGTTTATTTCCTACAAAGAGGTAATATTCTATTGCTGCTCCATACAAACCTCCAGTTTGTGTGTGTGTGGGTGTGCGTGGGCGTGCTGCTGTACTGCATGTACTGCTGTGAGATGCTATTTATGTAAGAGATGCTGGCAACCCATTATTCATTTATTCATAGTGTACTTGTACTTTATGGGTCACATTTATTAAAAAATGGTGGATCGGACTGGTTTCTGACTTGCTGGCAGAAGGGTAACGGGGGTGCCTAAGCAGTTGGCAGGGACAGTAAGGTGGGCTAGAAAGGGGATCCCAGCCCCACTCACATTACCTGTTTTTTGCCTGGCTGCCCCTGACAACTCCAGTGAGCCTGCATCCCGGACCTTTTCTTTCCTCAAGATCCAGGAAGAGTTTTTAATTTTGCTTTATTTTGCCCTGATTTTTGGATAGCCCTGGCTGCAGGTGTGGTTCTTGTCTGACCAGCCATTGCCTGTTGGTTGTCAGCTCATGGGGGCGGGGAGTTTGCCATAATGGCCACTGCCACCAGCGCTCATCATCCTTCACATAGGAGGCAATGACTTGGCAGCAATAGGTAGAAGAGCATTGTTTGAGAACTTCATGGTTGAAATCTGTTGGTTAGCAAAATGGTGCCCAGGAGCTGTCATAGCTTGGTCCCACCCTATACCTAGGCAGATAAGAGGTCAGGATGTTCAGCCAAGGGCCTTAATGAGTTGGCCAGGCACCTAAATGGCTGAATGAAGCTGCTACTCAATACAGCATTGTTAAAGACTATTCCTCATGGGTGCCTCCGAAGCTGTCCCACAAGGATGGTGTCCACTTGTCGGACAGTGTCCATGGACAGTTTGTTGAGAATTTTGTAGCACTTGTGATGCAGAGTCTCTCTCAACACTAAGGGGGTCAATATGACTTTGGCGGTGGGAAAAGCCTGTTTGCCGAAGTCCCATTGAGGAGGTTGTCTTCAGTGCGGCTGCCTCCCTGATGGCCCCCCTTATGAGTTTCCTGCTGGGTCAGCAGGTGAAAACAGAGTTTCTGCCCACTGGCCCAGCAGGAAACCACCTACAGCATTGTTGCTGGCTCATAAAAGAGCCAGCAGCAATGCTGCAGTGCATAGGGTGCACCAGCACCCATTGCAAAGTTCACTGTCTGCAAAGCAACTGAGCCCCTGGGGCCCCTGAACTGCACATGCCAAGTGCCCCATCTCCGCCAGCATTTACATGGTTGGGTTACCGTCATGTAACCGCTGGCGGATAGGGGGCCCATAATCCCCAGGTTGGCACTGCTTGCAGTGCTGCCCTGGCTGATTAGGACCACCAGCACAACCAGACCCTCCTGTGGAGGAAAACTGGCAGTGCTGGCGGTCCGACAAAAGGGCTACTGCCACAGTCGTAATGTGGCGGTCTGACCGCCACCGCAACCCAGTACGGTCTTAAGACTGCCGGGGATGTAATGAGGGCCTAAGTGTGGCAGGTCTTGGGGGGAGGCCTGGTGGGTTGGGGAACCACCCAGGCCTGTGGGAGGGAAGGTGTGATGTTTGAACACAAAGCAGGTGGACAACCTTGGCATCAATAATATAAGGGCAGGCAAATTCAAGATGGAATTGGAAGCCTCTGGCTCAAACCAGGGCTGGAGGTGCTGTGGGGTGTAACAGTGATTGCTTAATGCCAACCATGGACCTCCATTACATGGCCCTGGGGAAGTTGGGGATGGTGACAGCACCAGGGGACCGAGGTATGGCCCGATGCCTAAGGCCACCTCCCATTGGGTGCCAGTGCAGTCCCTTCTTTGGGTTTGCTTTTGCATGGTTGTGCTTTGGGTGTCCAGATTTCATGTTGGCCCACACTCCCATTATCTTGAGAGGGCAAGTGAGTTTGCCTTGTAATGTGCTACTTGTTTTAGGGGGAACACGGCCCCCAATTCAATCAGAATAGTCAATGTCATGGGTGCTTTTTGGGGGTAGTCACCCATGGCTCCTTTAAGCGCCATTGTTAGGGGATACCATGTATTAGTTACCTCCAAACATGTCTTGAATGACATACTGTAAATAGGATGCAGCAATACTGTGAAATGTTTTTTGCTAATGACATGTTTATGAAGTTGCAATAAATACGGCCTGAGAATTGTTATATTCTCTAACGCAGGAGTGTCGTCAGTTTATCTCTGTCCCCTGGGGGGAATCCCAACCTCTCATGGAGGGAGGCCGCCCGCCTCAATCAGAATCAGGCCCTATATCTGTGCACGAGGAGTGCATTCAATCCAAGTCTCCACTCAAGTAACAAGTGGCAGTCAGCAGTTCCAGTATTTCATGCTTGCACAGAAGACTTCCCATAGCCATCAGCAGATCATGCTTCCTTTTCATACACTGAATATCCACCACATGGCTATTAGGAATGCTAGTTTCAGTGCCCCACACAGAGCAGATACCACATAGGGGCTCATTTACAAGCCCCCCGTCACAAGTGTCTTGCTGCGCCGTCCTGTGCCACTGGGAAAGGTACAGTGCATTTATGTCCTCTCCCCCTGCTCTCACGTTAACATTAGCCGCCTTGTGCAAATGGTGGCACTAGGCAGTGCCTGTGTTGCAGGGGATGATTGTTTATGTGCAGGAAAGTATCCTTTCTTGCTCATAAATAATCAATATTGGTGATTTGTTACTTCTATGTGTGCTGCAGAAGTAGCAAATCATTATTATTTAATGATTGTTTATGTGCAGGAAGGAATTCCTTCCTGCACATAAACAATCATTAATGGTGTTTTGTTCTTTCTATGTGTGCTACAGAATGCAGCACACATAGGAAAAACAAAAACAAGGATAAATAAAAGTATTTCCCCTCGCTGCACCACTCTAACGTCACCCTGGGTTGGTGTTAGTTTTTGATGCTGCCTCAGATTTATAAATTCTTGTAAATCTGGGGTAGTGTCAAAAGCATTGGGTATTGCGTGGGAAGGGGCAAAGCAACACTCACTGCACTCCCCTCTGCTGCAGAAAACTGTGTTGGGAGACCCATATTTACAAGGCAGCATAAAGCCACGTAAAGTGGCTCAGCGCCGCATTGTAAATGTGGAAATAATCACATCCCCACCGGAGCGTCACTGAAAGTTACACTATGGTGGCGCTAGGTGGTTGTAAATAAGCCCCATAGTCTTTCGGGATCAAATTTTCCTCTCCCACACATAGAACATGTATTATGTGATACATCACCATCCACGCTTCTGTCACAAAGAGATGCATGGATAAATGGATAGCAAAAGTGAAGGCTACTTTAGACAGGCATAACAGGTTTACCATTCCATTAGAAGCATAAACATAATTTCCTCCACACCCGGAGAACAGGTAGCACATAGAAAAGAGCAGACCAAGCTTTCCTCGGCTCCCTGTTTCCTACACACCAAACAGCCACAGCACATGGATCAGCAGTGCAAGATATCCCTCAAATACAAAAAGTCATGCATACGCAGCACCAGTGAAAGATTTCCCCACTCACGAAAGGGCTAAATTAAAGCAAAAAGCCTTACTTGATGACAAAAAAGAGAGAGAGTGAGAGGGAGAAAAGATGGATAATAGATGCAGCAATAGTGAGAGGTTTCCACACACAAAACAGGAACAGCAGGAATACAAAAGTCATAGCAATGCACACAGATGAGATATAGCACAAATAGAAGCAGTGCAAGCAAATGTCACACAGTACAGAAGCATTGCAAAGTTCACATAAACATGCATGCATAGAAACACAGAAACATACACATACTAATTTGGTGTAGGCAGCAGCAATGAAAGGAAAACACATATAGACAGCAGAAATATAGCAAGCATCAGCAGTGCAATATTCTCTAACAGAAAACATGCAGATCAATTGCAGGAATGATGCACGCTTCCCATCAAATGTTTCACCAAAGGCATTTGCAACACAGCCTCTTTCAGCTATATATTATAACATGAAACCATCATAGCATTCATAGGATGGGGGGTACTTGTAGATTCATGGGTCACAGACGTGCTTCCCGCTCTGAACCGTGTACTGGCTTGGGGAAGTAGCTCAGATTTGCAGAGCTCCTGGTGATAAAGTGCCCGGAAGCACTTTCTGAGGCCTGAAACAGCTGAGGGTGTGGCCTTGGACCATCATAAGAGTGCCACGCTCCATTGCTCTTGCGTTAGTTCTGCACTGCACAAATAATAACAAATATACATAAATACATGAAATATAGTGAATAGTGAATACAGGCTTCAACTTTCAGTCTCTTGTTTTTTCATCAATCCTCTCCTATGTCATCACAGGGTAGGGTGGAGTCAGTGAAGTACCTGGCCTACCACATGCTATGTCAAGATGGGGAAAAGTGAGGTAACAGCCAAGCTGACAGGCTTAAACCTAATGCACCAGGAGCAACTTGTGTGGGTGGAAAAATGAAGGGCAGAAAACTAGTAGTGTGGAGCCCTAATGCCCATAAGAATGGGCCATGGCTGACCTTCCTAACAGACTAACAGACAAACCATCATAGAGTCATCAGGTCCTTGGTGTTGAAATACCTGTCCTGTTTAGGGAGCACATCTTGAGGCTCTATTTTCCGGACCCATTTTGCCTGGCATTTCAGCAGTGCTTAATTTGTGACATAAATAGTGCCAATGTCTATATCTCTGCTCAGAAGCTCATGGCCTTCTCTATTAAAAGCCGGCACGCTGAATACCAAAGATGCGTAGTCTTGAATCCATCTCATGTGTCTTTACCCTACTACCCGACCCTTCCTGCCACTTTACATCTCCCTTGCAGTTTGCTGGATTCAACCTTTGTGATGATTCAGGCGGCTTTCTCTTCCACCTAAACCAGGCAGAACCCACTCACTCTAGTCAGGACGAGAGAGTTACACACCAAAGATTACCCCCTTGGTAGATTAGCACGAAGTGCTGCTCTCTAAACATGAATGTCTGTGGCCCCCACCAGCAATCGCCAGCTCAAATTAAGAGCTGGATCCCAAGCAGGAAAAGGCTAGAATTTTCTTGGCATGCAATGAGAATATTTCCAGCGCATCAATGACATCGATATTTTGTTTTCAGAAACAAACATCTGTATTGTGGGTTTGTTTCTTTAAACAAAAGATGCCTACGAGTGCACCAATCCAAGACAAGTCAGCCGGAGTTGCAGTTCCACAGAATATCCTCTCACCATGTCAGCTGAAGAACGTTAAGAGAATAGTCCCTCCCAGTTGGAAGGGAAAAGCTGAAATGGGCACTAAGGCATAAGTGAAGCACTAAGGGGCAGATTTAGGAGCCCGTAGTGCCTCCTTGCACCACATTAACGTAATATTATTTTACATTAATGTGGCCCAAGGCCAAAATTTTCACCCCAAAATTACAAAGTAGCGCAATTGCATGCATTGCACCACTTTGTAACCCTTTGCCCTACATTATGCCTGCCCCAGGCATAATGTATGTAAAGGGGTTGTTCCCCCGTTAGGGAGGCCAAAAAATGGTGCATAGAAATCTAAGAGATATCTTCGCTTCATTTTTTTGACACTTTTCACCCCTGCAGGCGTTAAAAGGAGGCACACCATTATTTACAATGGGCATCAATTGGTGTTGAAGAAATTAACATTTTTGATGCAAATACTGCAAAGCTTTGAACTAGTGTGAAAAATGTAGACGCTAGTTTCCTAACTGCCGCCAAGGTGCGCCGTATATTAGATAGAGTGCACCAATGGTGGAGTTATGGGGGCGCTAAGGGGTGCAAGAAAGTGGCGCTGCACTTGGTGCAGCGCCACTTTTCATAAATCTGTCCCTAAGACTTTATGTACAATGAAAAAAATGCCAGCACAAAAACAGCTTTGCTTCGCACAGACAGATATTTCCCGGCTCTAATTCTGGTGCTGTGCTGAGCTATGAATAAGGGCTATCTCTTCATCTCCATGAGGCGGTGATTATTAATTCAGCACAAGGGCCCTATTCATATGCTTGTCACTTTCTAATAACATTACCTTTAATAATAATTAGACAATTACATTTGCTAATATTAGTCATGTCCAGGTAATCTGTCAAAACTAATTAATTCATTGCCTTTTAACTCATATTTCTCTGATTATGTGAGTGGAGAGAAAGCAAGGGAGAGTCATTGATGTTAGCTTTCCTGTGATCAGGTAGGGAAGCTGTCCACAAAGGGCAGCACCTCATGCTGCTGCCGAGAGAACATCTGAGGATTAAAAGGAGCGAACTCTGACCTGTTTCAGGTCCTGAGCTCGCCCCCCACGACCGCAGCACCAACCTGCTGCCTCCTGCCTGTGTCCCCCATCCACGCTGCCGTTTGCGTGTTCGAGGCCCTCCTCCACCCCCAGGCATCCTCCTGCGCCTCATCCCTGGTGGCTAGTGGGCTCACTTGACCCGTGTGCCGCTTCTGCCGTCCTGTAAGTTGTTTTTTCGCTTTTTCTGCGCCTCGCCGCCGGCGCTTCTGCCCCCATTGTGCCCCCCTGATTGCTGTCTCCCCGATCGTGTATTGTGCCATTATTGTATTTCTGATTGTGTGGTTTTCTTATTGTGACTGCCTTCAATTTTGCTCGTTTTCTGTGTTTTTGCCCCTTGTGCGCTCCCCGATCCCTGCCGCTGCCTCCCTGCGGCCCCGCCCCCCTCGCGCCCCCATTTGCCGCTCCCTCCCGCTTCCCGCCTCCCAGCTGCTCCTCCCTCCCCCCTCCCTTCTTAATGGCTGGCGCTGCGCGTCGCGAGTGAGCGAACTCTGACCTGTTTCAGGTCCTGAGCTCGCCCCCCACGACCGCAGCACCAACCTGCTGCCTCCTGCCTGTGTCCCCCGTCCACGCTGCCGTTTGCGTGTTCGAGGCCCTCCTCCACCCGCAGGCATCCTCCTGCGCCTCATCCCTGGTGGCTAGTGGGCTCACTTGACCCGTGTGCCGCTTCCGCCGTCCTGTAAGTAGTTTTTTTGCTTTTTCTGCGCCTCGCCGCCGGCGCTTCTGCCCCCATTGTGCCCCCCTGATTGCTGTCTCCCCGATCGTGTATTGTGCCATTATTGTATTTCTGATTGTGTGGTTTTCTTATTGTGACTGCCTTTAATTTTGCTCGTTTTCTGTGTTTTTGCCCCTTGTGCGCTCCCCGATCCCTGCCTCTGCCTCCCTGCGGCCCCGCCTCCCTCGCGCCCCCATTTGCCGCTCCCTCCCGCCTCCCGCCTCCCGCCTCCCAGCTGCTCCTCCCTCCCCCCTCCCTTCTTAATGGCTGGCGCTGCGCGTTGCGAGTGAGCGAACTCTGACCTGTTTCCGGTCCTGAGCTCGCCCCCCACGACCGCAGCACCAACCTGCTGCCTCCTGCCTGTGTCCCCCGTCCACGCTGCCGTTTGCGTGTTCGAGGCCCTCCTCCACCCGCAGGCATCCTCCTGCGCCTCATCCCTGGTGGCTAGTGGGCTCACTTGACCCGTGTGCCGCTTCCGCCGTCCTGTAAGTTGTTTTTTTGCTTTTTCTGCGCCTCGCCGCCGGCGCTTCTGCCCCCATTGTGCCCCCATGATTGCTGTCTCCCCGATCGTGTATTGTGCCATTATTGTATTTCTGATTGTGTGGTTTTCTTATTGTGACTGCCTTTAATTTTGCTCGTTTTCTGTGTTTTTGCCCCTTGTGCGCTCCCCGATCCCTGCCGCTGCCTCCATGCGGCCCCGCCCCCCTCGTGCCCCCATTTGCCGCTCCCTCCCGCCTCCCGCCTCCCAGCTGCTCCTCCCTCCCCCCTCCCTTCTTAATGGCTGGCGCTGCGCGTCGCGAGTGAGCGAACTCTGACCTGTTTCAGGTCCTGAGCTCGCCCCCCACGACCGCAGCACCAACCTGCTGCCTCCTGCCTGTGTCCCCCGTCCACGCTGCCGTTTGCGTGTTCGAGGCCCTCCTCCACCCGGAGGCATCCTCCTGCGCCTCATCCCTGGTGGCTAGTGGGCTCACTTGACCCGTGTGCCGCTTCCGCCGTCCTGTAAGTTGTTTTTTCGCTTTTTCTGCGCCTCGCCGCCGGCGCTTCTGCCCCCATTGTGCCCCCCTGATTGCTGTCTCCCGATCGTGTATTGTGCCATTATTGTATTTCTGATTGTGTGGTTTTCTTATTGTGACTGCCTTTAATTTTGCTTGTTTTCTGTGTTTTTGCCCCTTGTGCGCTCCCCGATCCCTGCCGCTGCCTCCCTGCGGCCCCGCCCCCCTCGCGCCCCCATTTGCCGCTCCCTCCCGCCTCCCGCCTCTCAGCTGCTCCTCCCTCCCCCCTCCCTTCTTAATGGCTGGCGCTGCGCGTCGCGAGTGAGCGAACTCTGACCTGTTTCAGGTCCTGAGCTCGCCCCCCACGACCGCAGCACCAACCTGCTGCCTCCTGCCTGTGTCCCCCGTCCACGCTGCCGTTTGCGTGTTCGAGGCCCTCCTCCACCCGCAGGCATCCTCCTGCGCTTCATCCCTGGTGGCTAGTGGGCTCACTTGACTCGTGTGCCGCTTCCGCCGTCCTGTAAGTTGTTTTTTCGCTTTTTTTGCGCCTCGCCGCCGGCGCTTCTGCCCCCATTGTGCCCCCCTGATTGCTGTCTCCCCGATCGTGTATTGTGCCATTATTGTATTTCTGATTGTGTGGTTTTCTTATTGTGACTGCCTTTAATTTTGGTAGTTTTCTGTGTTTTTGCCCCTTGTGCGCTCCCCGATCCCTGCCGCTGCCTCCCTGCGGCCCCGCCCCCCTCGCACCCCCATTTGCCGCTCCCTCCCGCCTCCCGCCTCCCAGCTGCTCCTCCCTCCCCCCTCCCTTCTTAATGGCTGGCGCTGCGCGTCGCGAGTGAGCGAACTCTGACCTGTTTCAGGTCCTGAGCTCACCCCTCACGACCGCAGCACCAACCTGCTGCCTCCTGCCTGTGTCCCCCGTCCACGCTGCCGTTTGCGTGTTCGAGGCCCTCCTCCACCCGCAGGCATCCTCCTGCGCCTCATCCCTGGTGGCTAGTGGGCTCACTTGACCCGTGTGCCGCTTCCGCCGTCCTGTAAGTTGTTTTTTCGCTTTTTCTGCGCCTCGCCGCCGGCGCTTCTGCCCCCATTGTGCCCCCCTGATTGCTGTCTCCCCGATCGTGTATTGTGCCATTATTGTATTTCTGATTGTGTGGTTTTCTTATTGTGACTGCCTTTAATTTTGCTCGTTTTCTGTGTTTTTGCCCCTTGTGCGCTCCCCGATCCCTGCCGCTGCCTCCCTGAGGCCCCGCCCCACTTGCGCCCCCATTTGCCGCTCCCTCCCGCCTCCCAGCTGCTCCTCCCTCCCCCCTCCCTTCTTAATGGCTGGCGCTGCGCGTCGCGTGTGAGCGAACTCTGACCTGTTTCAGGTCCTGAGCTTGCCCCCCACGACCGCAGCACCAACCTGCTGCCTCCTGCCTGTGTCCCCCGTCCACGCTGCCGTTTGCGTGTTCGAGGCCCTCCTCCACCCGCAGGCATCCTCCTGCGCCTCATCCCTGGTGGCTAGTGGGCTCACTTGACCCGTGTGCCGCTTCCGCCGTCCTGTAAGTTGTTTTTTCGCTTTTTCTGCGCCTCGCCGCCGGTGCTTCTGCCCCCATTGTGCCCCCCTGATTGCTGTCTCCCCGATCGTGTATTGTGCCATTATTGTATTTCTGATTGTGTGGTTTTCTTATTGTGACTGCCTTTAATTTTGCTCGTTTTCTGTGTTTTTGCCCCTTGTGCGCTCCCTGATCCCTGCCGCTGCCTCCCTGCGGCCCCGCCCCACTTGCGCCCCCATTTGCCGCTCCCTCCCGCCTCCCGCCTCCCAGCTGCTCCTCCCTCCCCCCTCCCTTCTTAATGGCTGGCGCTGCGCGTCGCGAGTGAGCGAACTCTGACCTGTTTCAGGTCCTGAGCTCGCCCCCCACGACCGCAGCACCAACCTGCTGCCTCCTGCCTGTGTCCCCCGTCCACGCTGCCGTTTGCGTGTTCGAGGCCCTCCTCCACCCGCAGGCATCCTCCTGCGCCTCATCCCTGGTGGCTAGTGGGCTCACTTGACCCGTGTGCTGCTTCCGCCGTCCTGTAAGTTGTTTTTTCGCTTTTTCTGCGCCTCGCCGCCGGCGCTTCTGCCCCCAATGTGCCCCCCTGATTGCTGTTTCCCCGATCGTGTATTGTGCCATTATTGTATTTCTGATTGTGTGGTTTTCTTATTGTGACTGCCTTTAATTTTGCTCGTTTTCTGTGTTTTTGCCCCTTGTGCGCTCCCCGATCCCTGCCGCTGCCTCCCTGCGGCCCCGCCCCCCTCGCGCCCCCATTTGCTGCTCCCTCCCGCCTCCCGCCTCCCAGCTGCTCCTCCCTCCCCCCTCCCTTCTTAATGGCTGGCGCTGCGCGTCGCGAGTGAGCGAACTCTGACCTGTTTCAGGTCCTTAGCTCGCCCCCCACGACCGCAGCACCAACCTGCTGCCTCCTGCCTTTGTCCCCCGTCCATGCTGCCGTTTGCGTGTTCGAGGCCCTCCTCCACCCGCAGGCATCCTCCTGCGCCTCATCCCTGGTGGCTAGTGGGCTCACTTGACCCGTGTGCCACTTCCGCCGTCCTGTAAGTTGTTTTTTCGCTTTTTCTGCGCCTCGCCGCCGGCGCTTCTGCCCCCATTGTGCCCCCCTGATTGCTGTCTCCCCGATCGTGTATTGTGCCATTATTGTATTTCTGATTGTGTGGTTTTCTTATTGTGACTGCCTTTAATTTTGCTAGTTTTCTGTGTTTTTGCCCCTTGTGCGCTCCCCGATCCCTGCCGCTGCCTCCCTGCGGCCCCGCCCCCCTCGCACCCCCATTTGCCGCTCCCTCCCGCCTCCCGCCTCGCAGCTGCTCCTCCCTCCCCCCTCCCTTCTTAATGGCTGGCACTGCACGTCGCGAGTGAGCGAACTCTGACCTGTTTCAGGTCCTGAGCTCACCCCTCACGACCGCAGCACCAACCTGCTGCCTCCTGCCTGTGTCCCCCGTCCACGCTGCCGTTTGCGTGTTCGAGGCCCTCCTCCACCCGCAGGCATCCTCCTGCGCCTCATCCCTGGTGGCTAGTGGGCTCACTTGACCCGTGTGCCGCTTCCGCCGTCCTGTAAGTTGTTTTTTTCGCTTTTTCTGCGCCTCGCCGCCGGCGCTTCTGCCCCCATTGTGCCCCCCTGATTGCTGTCTCCCCGATCGTGTATTGTGCCATTATTGTATTTCTGATTGTGTGGTTTTCTTATTGTGACTGCCTTTAATTTTGCTCGTTTTCTGTGTTTTTGCCCCTTGTGCGCTCCCCGATCCCTGCCGCTGCCTCCCTGCGGCCCCGCCCCACTTGCGCCCCCATTTGCCGCTCCCTCCCGCCTCCCGCCTCCCAGCTGCTCCTCCCTCCCCCCTCCCTTCTTAATGGCTGGCGCTGCGCGTCGCGTGTGAGCGAACTCTGACCTGTTTCAGGTCCTGAGCTCGCCCCCCACGACCGCAGCACCAACCTGCTGCCTCCTGCCTGTGTCCCCCGTCCACGCTGCCGTTTGCGTGTTCGAGGCCCTCCTCCACCCGCAGGCATCCTCCTGCGCCTCATCCCTGGTGGCTAGTGGGCTCACTTGACCCGTGTGCCGCTTCCGCCGTCCTGTAAGTTGTTTTTTCGCTTTTTCTGCGCCTCGCCGCCGGCGCTTCTGCCCCCATTGTGCCCCCCTGATTGCTGTCTCCCCGATCGTGTATTGTGCCATTATTGTATTTCTGATTGTGTGGTTTTCTTATTGTGACTGCCTTTAATTTTGCTCGTTTTCTGTGTTTTTGCCCCTTGTGCGCTCCCCGATCCCTGCCGCTGCCTCCCTGCGGCCCGCCCCCCTTGCACCCCCATTTGCCGCTCCCTCCCGCCTCCCGCCTCCCAGCTGCTCCTCCCTCCCCCCTCCCTTCTTAATGGCTGGCGTTGCGCGTCGCGAGTGAGCGAACTCTGACCTGTTTCAGGTCCTGAGCTCGCCCCCCACGACCGCAACACCAACCTGCTGCCTCCTGCCTGTGTCCCCCGTCCACGCTGCCGTTTGCGTGTTCGAGGCCCTCCTCCACCCGCAGGCATCCTCCTGCGCCTCATCCCTGGTGGCTAGTGGGCTCACTTGACCCGTGTGCTGCTTCCGCCGTCCTGTAAGTTGTTTTTTCGCTTTTTCTGCGCCTCGCCGCCGGCGCTTCTGCCCCCAATGTGCCCCCCTGATTGCTGTTTCCCCGATCGTGTATTGTGCCATTATTGTATTTCTGATTGTGTGGTTTTCTTATTGTGACTGCCTTTAATTTTGCTCGTTTTCTGTGTTTTTGCCCCTTGTGCGCTCCCCGATCCCTGCCGCTGCCTCCCTGCGGCCCCGCCCCCCTCGCGCCCCCATTTGCTGCTCCCTCCCGCCTCCCGCCTCCCAGCTGCTCCTCCCTCCCCCCTCCCTTCTTAATGGCTGGCGCTGCGCGTCGCAAGTGAGCGAACTCTGACCTGTTTCAGGTCCTGAGCTCGCCCCCCACGACCGCAGCACCAACCTGCTGCCCCCTGCCTTTGTCCCCCGTCCACGCTGCCGTTTGCGTGTTCGAGGCCCTCCTCCACCCGCAGGCATCCTCCTGCGCCTCATCCCTGGTGGCTAGTGGGCTCACTTGACCCGTGTGCCGCTTCCGCCGTCCTGTAAGTTGTTTTTTCGCTTTTTCTGCGCCTCGCCGCCGGCGCTTCTGCCCCCATTGTGCCCCCCTGATTGCTGTCTCCCCGATCGTGTATTGTGCCATTATTGTATTTCTGATTGTGTGGTTTTCTTATTGTGACTGCCTTTAATTTTGCTAGTTTTCTGTGTTTTTGCCCCTTGTGCGCTCCCCGATCCCTGCCGCTGCCTCCCTGCGGCCCCGCCCCCCTCGTTCCCCAATTTGCCGCTCCCTCCCGCCTCCCAGCTGCTCCTCCCTCCCCCCTCCCTTCTTAATGGCTGGCGCTGCGCGTCGCGAGTGAGCGAACTCTGACCTGTTTCAGGTCCTGAGCTCACCCCTCACGACCGCAGCACCAACCTGCTGCCTCCTGCCTGTGTCCCCCGTCCACGCTGCCGTTTGCGTGTTCGAGGCCCTCCTCCACCCGCAGGCATCCTCCTGCGCCTCATCCCTGGTGGCTAGTGGGCTCACTTGACCCGTGTGCCGCTTCCGCCGTTCTGTAAGTTGTTTTTTCGCTTTTTCTGCGCCTCGCCGCCGGCGCTTCTGCCCCCATTGTGCCCCCCTGATTGCTGTCTCCCCGATCGTGTATTGTGCCATTATTGTATTTCTGATTGTGTGGTTTTCATATTGTGACTGCCTTTAATTTTGCTCGTTTTCTGTGTTTTTGCCCCTTGTGTGCTCCCCGATCCCTACCGCTGCCTCCCTGCGTCCCCGCCCCACTTGCGCCCCCATTTGCCGCTCCCTCCCGCCTCCCGCCTCCCAGCTGCTCCTCCCTCCCCCCTCCCTTCTTAATGGCTGGCGCTGCGCGTCGCGTGTGAGCGAACTCAGACCTGTTTCAGGTCCTGAGCTTGCCCCCCACGACCGCAGCACCAACCTGCTGCCTCCTGCCTGTGTCCCCCGTCCACGCTGCCGTTTGCGTGTTCGAGGCCCTCCTCCACCCGCAGGCATCCTCCTGCGCCTCATCCCTGGTGGCTAGTGGGCTCACTTGACCCGTGTGCCGCTTCCGCCGTCCTGTAAGTTGTTTTTTCGCTTTTTCTGCGCCTCGCCGCCGGCGCTTCTGCCCCCATTGTGCCCCCCTGATTGCTGTCTCCCCGATCGTGTATTGTGCCATTATTGTATTTCTGATTGTGTGGTTTTCTTATTGTGACTGCCTTTAATTTTGCTCGTTTTCTGTGTTTTTGCCCCTTGTGCGCTCCCCGATCCCTGCCGCTGCCTCCCTGCGGCCCCGCCCCCCTTGCGCCCCCATTTGCCGCTCCCTCCCGCCTCCCGCCTCCCAGCTGCTCCTCCCTCCCCCCTCCCTTCTTAATGGCCGGCGCTGCGCGTCGCGAGTGAGCGAACTCTGACCTGTTTCAGGTCCTGAGCTCGCCCCCCACGACCGCAGCACCAACCTGCTGCCTCCTGCCTGTGTCCCCCGTCCACGCTGCCGTTTGCGTGTTCGAGGCCCTCCTCCACCCGCAGGCATCCTCCTGCGCCTCATCCCTGGTGGCTAGTGGGCTCACTTGACCCGTGTGCTGCTTCCGCCGTCCTGTAAGTTGTTTTTTTCGCTTTTTCTGCGCCTCGCCGCCGGCGCTTCTGCCCCCAATGTGCCCCCCTGATTGCTGTTTCCCCGATCGTGTATTGTGCCATTATTGTATTTCTGATTGTGTGGTTTTCTTATTGTGACTGCCTTTAATTTTGCTTGTTTTCTGTGTTTTTGCCCCTTGTGCGCTCCCCGATCCCTGCCGCTGCCTCCCTGCGGCCCCGCCCCCCTCGCGCCCCCATTTGCTGCTCCCTCCCACCTCCCGCCTCCCAGCTGCTCCTCCCTCCCCCTCCCTTCTTAATGGCTGGCGCTGCGCGTCGCGAGTGAGCGAACTCTGACCTGTTTCAGGTCCTGAGCTCGCCCCCCACGACCGCAGCACCAACCTGCTGCCCCCTGCCTTTGTCCCCCGTCCACGCTGCCGTTTGCGTGTTCGAGGCCCTCCTCCACCCGCAGGCATCCTCCTGCGCCTCATCCCTGGTGGCTAGTGGGCTCACTTGACCCGTGTGCCGCTTCCGCCGTCCTGTAAGTTGTTTTTTCGCTTTTTCTGCGCCTCGCCGCCGGCGCTTCTGCCCCCATTGTGCCCCCCTGATTGCTGTCTCCCCGATCGTGTATTGTGCCATTATTGTATTTCTGATTGTGTGGTTTTCTTATTTGACTGCCTTTAATTTTGCTCGTTTTCTGTGTTTTTGCCCCTTGTGCGCTCCCTGATCCCTGCCGCTGCCTCCCTGCGGCCCCGCCCCCCTCGCACCCCCATTTGCCGCTCCCTCCCGCCTCCCGCCTCCCAGCTGCTCCTCCCTCCCCCCTCCCTTCTTAATGGCTGGCGCTGCGCGTCGCGAGTGAGCGAACTCTGACCTGTTTCAGGTCCTGAGCTCGCCCCCCACGACCGCAGCGCCAACCTGCTGCCTCCTGCCTGTGTCCCCCGTCCACGCTGCCGTTTGCGTGTTCGAGGCACTCCTCCACCCGCAGGCATCCTCCTGCGCCTCATCCCTGGTGGCTAGTGGGCTCACTTGACCCGTGTGCCGCTTCCGCAGTCCTGTAAGTTGTTTTTTCGCTTTTTCTGCGCCTCGCCGCCGGCGCTTCTGCCCCCATTGTGCCCCCCTGATTGCTGTCTCCCCGATCGTGTATTGTGCCATTATTGTATTTCTGATTGTGTGGTTTTCTTATTGTGACTGCCTTCAATTTTGCTCGTTTTCTGTGTTTTTGCCCCTTGTGCGCTCCCCGATCCCTGCCGCTGCCTCCCTGCGGCCCCGCCCCCCTTGCGCCCCCATTTGCCGCTCCCTCCCGCCTCCCGCCTCCCAGCTGCTCCTCCCTCCCCCCTCCCTTCTTAATGGCTGGCGCTGCGCGTCGCGAGTGAGCGAACTCTGACCTGTTTCAAGTCCTGAGCTCGCCCCCCACGACCGCAGCACCAACCTGCTGCCTCCTGCCTGTGTCCCCCATCCACGCTGCTGTTTGCGTGTTCGAGGCCCTCCTCCACCCGCAGGCATCCTCCTGCGCCTCGTCCCTGGTGGCTAGTGGGCTCACTTGACCCGTGTGCCGCTTCTGCCGTCCTGTAAGTTGTTTTTTTGCTTTTTCTGCGCCTCGCCGCCGGCGCTTCTGCCCCCATTGTGCCCCCCTGATTGCTGTTTCCCCGATCGTGTATTGTGCCATTATTGTATTTCTGATTGTGTGGTTTTCTTATTTGACTGCCTTTAATTTTGCTAGTTTTCTGTGTTTTTGCCCCTTGTGCGCTCCCTGATCCCTGCCGCTGCCTCCCTGCGGCCCCGCCCCCCTCGCACCCCCATTTGCCGCTCCCTCCCGCCTCCCGCCTCCCAGCTGCTCCTCCCTCCCCCCTCCCTTCTTAATGGCTGGCGCTGCGCGTCGCGAGTGAGCGAACTCTGACCTGTTTCAGGTCCTGAGCTCGCCCCCCACGACCGCAGCGCCAACCTGCTGCCTCCTGCCTGTGTCCCCCGTCCACGCTGCCGTTTGCGTGTTCGAGGCCCTCCTCCACCCGCAGGCATCCTCCTGCGCCTCATCCCTGGTGGCTAGTGGGCTCACTTGACCCGTGTGCCGCTTCCGCAGTCCTGTAAGTTGTTTTTTCGCTTTTTCTGCGCCTCGCCGCCGGCGCTTCTGCCCCCATTGTGCCCCCCTGATTGCTGTCTCCCCGATCGTGTATTGTGCCATTATTGTATTTCTGATTGTGTGGTTTTCTTATTGTGACTGCCTTTAATTTTGCTCATTTTCTGTGTTTTTGCCCCTTGTGCGCTCCCCGATCCCTGCCGCTGCCTCCCTGCGGCCCGCCCCCCTTGCACCCCCATTTGCCGCTCCCTCCCGCCTCCCGCCTCCCAGCTGCTCCTCCCTCCCCCCTCCCTTCTTAATGGCTGGCGCTGCGCGTCGCGAGTGAGCGAACTCTGACCTGTTTCAGGTCCTGAGCTCGCCCCCCACGACCGCAGCACCAACCTGCTGCCTCCTGCCTGTGTCCCCCATCCACGCTGCCGTTTGCGTGTTCGAGGCCCTCCTCCACCCGCAGGCATCCTCCTGCGCCTCATCCCTGGTGGCTAGTGGGCTCACTTGACCCGTGTGCCGCTTCTGCCGTCCTGTAAGTTGTTTTTTTGCTTTTTCTGCGCCTCGCCGCCGGCGCTTCTGCCCCCATTGTGCCCCCCTGATTGCTGTTTCCCCGATCGTGTATTGTGCCATTATTGTATTTCTGATTGTGTGGTTTTCTTATTGTGACTGCCTTTAATTTTGCTCGTTTTCTGTGTTTTTGCCCCTTGTGCGCTCCCCGATCCCTGCCGCTGCCTCCCTGCGGCCCGCCCCCCTCGCGCCCCCATTTGCCGCTCCCTCCCGACTCCCGCCTCCCAGCTGCTCCTCCCTCCCCCCTCCCTTCTTAATGGCTGGCGCTGCGCGTCGCGAGTGAGCGAACTCTGACCTGTTTCAGGTCCTGAGCTCGCCCCCCACGACCGCAGCACCAACCTGCTGCCTCCTGCCTGTGTCCCCCGTCCACGCTGCCGTTTGCGTGTTCAAGGCCCTCCTCCACCCGCAGGCATCCTCCTGCGCCTCATCCCTGGTGGCTAGTGGGCTCACTTGACCCGTGTGCCGCTTCCGCCGTCCTGTAAGTTGTTTTTTCGCTTTTTCTGCGTCTCGCCGCCGGCGCTTCTGCCCCCATTGTGCCCCCCTGATTGCTGTCTCCTCTATCGCGACGCGCAGCGCCAGCCATTAAGAAGGGAGGGGTGAGGGAGGAGCAGCTGGGAGGCGGGAGGCGGGAGGGAGTCTTATTGTGACTGCCTTTAATTTTGCTTGTTTTCTGTGTTTTTGCCCCTTGTGCGCTCCCCGATCCCTGCCGCTGCCTCCCTGCGGCCCCGCCCCCCTCGCGCCCCCATTTGCCGCTCCCTCCCGCCTCCCGCCTCCCAGCTGCTCCTCCCTCCCCCCTCCCTTCTTAATGGCTGGCGCTGCGCATCCGCGCAGCGGGCGCTCCGCTGGCGCGCCGGAAGCGCACCAGAGGCAAGTCCGTCTGCGCCCGTCCGCGCCTGGACCGCCCCCAGCGCCACCCCCCCTGGTCCTCGCGCCCCCCGCGTCAGCTACTCTGCCAATGAACTCCGCGCTTTCAACACCGGCTCCTCCACGGAGTGCTTCCTGGCGTCCCCGAAGCACACTAAAGGACCTTTTTCCTGCAGCTCCTGCAACTTCTCCTGCATCAGAACGACAAAACCAACAATAGAATCACTCAACCCCAACCACCTGAACTGCATCCTCATTAACACCCGCTCCGCACGAAAACACGCCATCGAGCTCTGGGATTTGCTCGACTCCACTGCACCCGACGTGGCCTTCCTGACCGAAACCTCGTGGAACGACTCCTCGGCTCTGGACATCGCCATCGCCATACCGGACGGTTACAAAATCACCAGAAGAGACCGAACCAACGGAATCGGCGGCGGAATAGCCATCGCTCACAAAGCTACCCTCAAAATCCACACCCACACTGACAACACCCTCAAGGCAGCCGAACACCTCCACTTCCAGATCCACACAGACCCCAACACGACCCTCAGAGGAACCCTCATATACCGCCCTCCAGGACCAAGAGCCCCCTTCAGCGACACCATCGCCGACCTCGCTAGCACCCACGCCCTCGCTTCCCCGGATTACATCCTCCTGGGAGACCTAAACTACCATATGGAAAATAACAACGACGTCAACACCGCAGCACTGACCTCCAACCTCCTCAACCTCGGACTCCGCCAGCTGGTCAACACTCCCACCCACATCGCTGGACACACCCTCGACCCCCTCTTCACCTCAAGCAACCACATCTCTTTCAGCCACACCTCCGAACTCCACTGGACCGACCATCACTGCGTCCATTTCTCCTATAAGAAAATTACCGAGCAGCACCGCATCCATCTACCCCCCTACCTCAGAAGCTCAAAAAGAAATGGATCCTAGAACGCACGCCTGACAACCTCGCCTCCCTCAAAGACGCAAACCGTGAACACCACCAACGGATCCGCGTCGCCAAGCGTGCCCACTTCACCGAACGCATCAACAACAACGCCCACGACTGCAAAGAACTCTTCTGCATCGTGAAAGAACTCTCAAATCCAAAAGCCAACGCCAACGACATCCCGCCCTCCCAGAAACTCTGCGACGACCTCTCCACCTTCTTCCACCAGAAAATCGCTACCATCCACAACAGCTTCAACACCGGCCCACCGCCAGATCCCCCCCGACGTCTCCAACCGCGACTGCCGCCTCACCGCGTGGACCCACGTGGACGACGCAGAAACCATGGCAACCATGAACACCATCCACTCAGGCTCCCCCACGGACCCATGCCCTCATCATGTTTTCAACACAGCCAACGCCACCATCGCCCCCAAACTCCGCAAGATCATCAACCTCTCCTTCACTTCCGCCACGTTCCCGGACAGCTGGAAACACGCTGAAATCCAACCCCTCCTCAAGAAACCCAAGGCCGACCCCAACAATCTCAAAAACTTCCGTCCGATCTCTCTCCTCCCTTTTCCAGCAAAAGTCATCGAGAAGATCGTCAACACACAACTCACCCACTTCCTCGAAGACAACTCCATCCTGGACCCCTCACAATCCGGATTCAGACGAAACCACAGCACGGAGACTGCTCTCCTCGCCGCCACAGATGACATCAGACATCAAATGGACAACGGCGAAACCTCGGCCCTCATCCTCCTCGACCTATCAGCTGCTTTTGACACAGTCTGCCACCGCACCCTACTGACCCGCCTCCAGGAAGCCGGCATCCAAGACAAAGCCCTCCACTGGATCTCATCCTTTCTCTCCGACAGAACTCAGAGAGTCCGACTCTCCCCCTTTCGCTCCAAAGCCACCAACCTCATCTGCGGCGTCCCCCAAGGATCCTCCCTCAGCCCTACTTTGTTCAACGTCTACATGGCCCCCCTCACAAAACTGGCCCGCCAGCATCACCTCAGCATCATCTCCTACGCCGACGACACCCAGCTCGTCCTCTCCCTGACCAAAGACCCACTCACCGCCAAAACAAACCTCCACGAAGGACTAAAATCCATCGCCGAATGGATGAACAACAGTCGCCTGAAACTCAACTCCGACAAGACGGAAATCCTCATCCTCGGGCGCTCTCCTTCGGCCTGGAACGACTCATGGTGGCCCGCCGACCTCGGACCCCCACCCACCCCTGCCAGCCACGCAAGAAACCTCGGCTTCATCCTGGACTCTGCACTCACCATGTCCAAACAGGTCAGCACCGTCTCCTCCTCCTGTTTCAACACCCTCCGCATGCTCCGCAGAATCTTCAAGTGGATTCCAACAGAGACCAGAAAGATGGTGACCCAAGCCCTCGTCAGCAGCAGACTTGACTACGGCAACGCACTCTACACAGGCATCCCAACCAAAGACATCAAACGACTCCAGCGTATCCAAAATGCCTCCGCCCGACTGATCCTCGACATACCCCGCCGATGTCACATCTCCCCTCACCTGAGGGAACTCCACTGGCTCCCGGTGGAGAAGAGGATCACCTTTAAACTCCTCACCCACGCTCACAAGGCACTTCACAACGCCGGACCCTCCTACCTCAACTCCAGACTCAATTTCTACGCTCCCACACGTCAACTTCGATCCGCCAACCTCGCCCTCGCCGTCGTCTCCCGAATCCAGCGCAAGACCTGCGGCGGCAGATCCTTCTCCTTCCTCGCCGCCAAGTCCTGGAACTCTCTCCCCACATCTCTACGCCAGACCCAGGACCTCCTCGCCTTCAGGAGACTCCTCAAAACCTGGCTCTTCGACCGCTAACTGCAGCACACCTCCACCCCTCCTCCCCCCCAGCGCCTCGAAACCCTGACGGGTACATAGCGCGCTTTATAAATATCGTGATTGATTGATTTATTGAATGTCTGGCATCCCTCGAGCATAGGGGCAGAGCGACTGACACATAGGTAAAGTGACATTTATGTAGCTCTCCCAAAAAGAGCAGCATTGAAACAATAGTGCCCCAAAATGAAGATTCTGGAATAAGCGTAGGGGGCACCCGAGCTCGAGGGTATAGCAATAACTGCCAATAAAATAAGAGGTAGTTTAAGATAACCATTATAATGCCAGGAGTCTGTAGTACCAGAATAGTTTGAACAAATTAGCATTTTACAACCATTTTATGTCCTCAATATCATTTACAAAAATATCACACAATTAAGTTTATATTAGAAAATCTGCATCCAGTGAGACAATGTTTTTGTAAATGACATTGAAGCACAATGGATCTTATCACAGGTGACTCATTAAAATGTGACCTATAAACAAAAACACTTGCTTGCATAGGTATTACACTTAAAAATGATGCACTGTTCGCCACATTTAAAGCCAATTTTTCTAGTCGCAAACAGGACAATTCACAGAATTATGTGCGTCTAGAAAAATTATTTTTGTGATGTTCAAAGCCCAAATTCGATTCAGTAACTTGATCCCAAATCGCAATTTGGGGTTTGCCATTCAGTATTAGGAAGTGGTGTGCTAAAGGCATCCCTTCCTAATACTGAATGGGAAAGGTATGTAAGAATGTTTTGGGACCGGAATGCAAAACATTTGAAAGTTGGTGGTAACCCATTCTCAAATGAAAATGGCTCCCTAAGGGAACCCATCCCCTTTATGAAGGGTGGGCAAACTATTTTTTAAGAGCAGGCAGTTGTCCCACGGACCACTGACTACGGTTCAAAAAAATGAAACTTAAACTTTTCATTTTTTTCTTTTTAAATGCCTCCCATTTTCCTTAAAGGAAAATGGGCTGTGTTTAAAAAAAAAAAAAAAAAGATTGTTTTATTTATAAGCAAACATGGTGTTCTGCTGAGCTCAGCAGGCCACCATCCCTGTGATGGCTGCGATTTCTAATGAGTCGCAAATTGCGACCTACATCATTATTATTCATGAGGTAAGTCCTTTTGCGACCCACTGGGAATCACAAAAAGAAGCTCAAAAGAGTTTCATATATTTGAAATGAGAATTGTCTAATTGCGATTCACATGAAATTGCAATTAGGAACTCGCAATTTCAAACTTTAGTACATGTGGTATTTACCAGGTGCAAACAACTTTGATACACAAAGGCACACGTCCCACAGATGTCTAATATTTTTCAATGTTCACTTTTATTCCATATTCTTCCTCCAATCAGAAATCAGCTTCAGTTCAGACTCCAGCCACTCTTGCCAACACGTGTTTCATCTGGGTAATCACCCAGTGACTTACTCAGGGCTGCAATTACACATATACATCATATTGCATACCTTCCACTCCACTTGAATAATATTCTTTTACAGAATCATCCACCTCCTGTGAAGCAAGTGGGAACCTCCAGTAATTTACATCACCTTCTTTTCCCCCATTTCCGTGTCTTGTGTGACAATAAGACATAGGTACATATATATCCATTCTCTTTATAGAATTAATATTATCATTGACATTTGAGATAATTTAAGATAATTTTATCGTGTACATACATACACATGTTAAATCCCATTATACTGCCACACTCCCGTATTGTGATAGTTTGGACACACTACAACCATCACCCATACAAAGTACCCGTAGACTCATTTTTTCTATATATTAAGCTGTTGTCAAATTTTCATTATTATTTTGCTGTCTTTCGCCCAAAACTTTTGTATGCTTTTCAATTGTTCTTTAGTCTCCAAATCTCTTATACATATTCTCCCCTCATATCCGGGTTCTATAAAAATAATCTATCGTTACCGTCTCCCAAATCATATTCCTCTACATTCCAATCCAGTCCAGACTCCTCACACATAATTAACATGGTCTTCTCCATCTCACCTATTTCTAAATCTTGCAATGTGCGCCCACCATGCTGTGTGTCCCCATCACCACTCCGTACTCTATTTACAACTAAATCTATATACCACCTGTCTCATAAGATTCTTCGGCGTATCCTCCTTTATTGTATTCCATTCATACATAAATAAAGGTTTATCAATTCTTGTCAATTACATCCTATTCGTGCATGTATTCTGTATCAATTTATCCTCCTCTGTTTACTGCCCACGTTTAGCCCCCTAACAAGCAGCGCATACAGTTCCTTTCATTCCCTCGATTAGCATTCTCACCGCAATGTTTTTATAACCTCTGCCTCACTGCTACAAAACCGGACCAAATTCCCGCACTCTCTCTGCCTGAACCCCTCTAAAGATAAATCGTGATGGGACCCTACTTTGCAGCACTGCCCACATCTCAATTGGTTCCCGTCTTACTGAGTGCCCTCTAAATCGCTGTAGCTCCTCGGTATATGTTTCATGATAAAGAAAACTCGCTCTCTACCCACAATATATTCCCATTTTTAACATCATTTGAACACTTTCCCAGTCCACTCACCCACGTTTGCCGTCCTCATGTGCAGTAAGTAGACTTCCCTTCGTATTCTTAGTCCACTCTCTATCTCCTCTGTATCTGGTATAGATTTCTGTGCTCTCTCTGCCAACTTTGCACCCTGTTGGAAAACAGATTTTTGGTAAGTGCGGGTAAGTACCTACACTTAGCAATATGCCACTAACCTCCACCTAGGTCCAGTTAGGGATCAATAAGTTAAACCCAGCGCAACCCTTGGTAGCTTGGCAATGAGCGACAAGGCTCATAAAGCATTTACAAATCACAAAACAGTAAATAACTAAAACACAAAACAGAATAAAAATCCAACATCAATTTATAAAGGTAGATTACATTTTCATGTTTACAATAACACCAAGAAAAATAAAATTGGATGAGGGGATCCGGAGATATTGATTTTTAAAGAATTAATGCTTTTTGGTGCTTAGAAACAAATAGTGCCAATCTGGTCATCTCCAAAGTTTGAGGCTGACAGCGAAGGAGCCCTGCTTGGCTACAGCTCGCAGGAGGTCTCGGTCAAAAGTTTACCTTCGGACTTAGTCGTTTTTCTGGAGATTTTCTTCAGCGGGACCAAGTTGCTAGTCCAATCTGACCTCCTGGAACTCTTCCTCGGATACCCGTTGCGGTAGCCCTCGGTGGAGATTTTTACCTTTGGATGTAGTCATTTTTTCGAGATGAAAATCTTTCAACCGGGGCAAACCTGAATCTTGATTTGACGTCCCTGGAGCCCTCTTCGATACACTGGCTGGGAGGTCCCGGTCAACTTCCTACGTTCGGACTTAATTCATTTTTCTGAGATTTTCTTCACCGGGATGAAACTGCAAGTCAGGCCAGGTCGTGGTTGAGGCAAGCCGGCTACAGTTTCCGCGGCGAGTCAGTCCCTTTACGGAGCTTTTTCCCAAAAGTTCTCCAAACCTCTGGATCGTCTTCCAGGTGTTCCTTTAAGGTTCTTTTGAGGTCAACAGCTTACCCCAAGGTTCCAGAAGCTCTGAGATGCTCCTAGAGGGTGCGGACTACAACTCCCAGAATGCACCTGGTGCAAACTCCTTTTTGGCCACAGGACAGTGTTCAGCTGGTCAGTTCCTTCAGGAGTTGGTGCAGGGAACTCTGGTTAGCAAGTTTTCACCTGTAGCAAACAGGGAGTCCCTCCTTGAACCAGTTGAAGCCAGGCAAATTCCTTCTTGTGGTGAAGCCCAATTGTGCAGCTGGTGCAGTCCTCCAGAGTGCAGTGTCCAGGTGCAGGTCAGGGGTCAAGCAGGGCAGTCCTTCTTCTTCTGATGCTCTTTCTTGTTGTAATCTGGTAGGGATCTGATGTGTGGGTGCAGGCCTTCCAGTTTTGTCCTTGCCCCTGGGTGAAAAACAGGGGGGTCCTGGTTCTCCAATCAGGTGCATGGTCCTTCCCCCTGCAATGACCACTTCCTGGGAAGTGTGGCAAAAATCAATCCCAAAGAGCAACATTTCTCAAAAATCCATCATGGCTGAAAGTGATTTTTGGAGGTTATATCTGGCTGAGCCAACTCACTGGTGTGGCCAAAAATCTTAAACACACCATTCTCCTGCCCTCTCCAAATCTAATCAGGAGGGCACCTAATTGTCTGGGTTTGCAGGATGTGAGGGAGGTGCTCAGTTGCTCCAAATGTCCTTCCCTGCTTTTGAAGACCAGTTTGGCAGCCCTCCCCCCTTCCTCCCTCTCCATCTGCTGAGGGACGTTCTCTTCCCCCAGGCACATTCCATTGTGCTGAGCTCAGGCTACTTCACACCTCATCAAGGCAGCCTGGCCAGGCTGCCAGAGGTTGGCCAATCAGAGCAAAGCAACAAAACACTGCCGGACTGAAGTTGACAACTTTTCAGAAAAGTGTAAAACTCTGTACCTGACCAAGTTATATTAAATCCAACAATTGTAAGTTGTGGAATTTATTATAACAATGAATTTGATACCAAACTTAAGGTATCTGTCACTTAAGGGGACTTTATGAATTAAAATAATTTCTCCCCATTCTAGCCTATAGAGGCCATTCACTACAATGGGGGAAACAAATGTGGCTGTTTTACCTCACCAGGGCTTATATATTTTTATAAGGTCCCTGCTTATAGTTACATGGCACCCAGCCGTAGAGGCACATTGGGCACACCTTAGGGGTGACTTATATGTAAAAATAAGGTAGTTTAAGACTTTGGAACTACTTTTAATTCCAAAGTCAAATTTGCATGCAACTTTAACCTAAAAGGAGCCAGCAAGACAGGCCTGCTTTTAAAATGATACTGGGTACTTCAGCAGTGCATTTATGGGGGCACCACCTATGCTGGGGTCCCTAAACCTACATGCCCTACCACATACTAGGGACTTGTAGGTAGGTTGACTTACCCAATTATAATTAGCCTAATTTGCATACTCATTTTATACGGAGCACAAGCCCTGGGACTGGTTAGCAGTACTCATGGCACCACTGAAGTCAGGAAAACACCAGAAAAAAGTGAAAAATGGGGGCAAAAAGTCGGGGAGCCTCTGCAATCAGCCCTGTTTTCTCACACACCCGTTATTAAATATCAGTAGGTCAAATGTACCGGAATTTACCAAAGGTTGAAGGCCTGCTACTTTTCAGGATATGCATTCTCAGATCTAACAGGTCTCAAGGGTGAAATGACAACAATATCACATCAGTGTCAAATGGGATCCTGGAGGTTTACTCTCCAGGATCTCAAATGCATCTAATGCCCAGCCCTCTGAAGTGTTGAAGGTAAGATCGACCACTTACGAACTTCGAGTTGGGAGTCATGTACTCTCATCTTGAGTTGCTTTAAGACGGACATGCCCATGGTTAGAAACAAACTATGCCATAGGATCTTCATAGAGATATTGGATTTCAAGCTAGACACACATATTAATGATGTCCTCAAGTGAAAGGTAGGACTGATCGTCTGCACTTTCACTCAATGAGTGAGGTATTTTCTTGCAAAAGTAAACTCTCTGCGGCAGTGATTACCTTCAGGAGAATATTTAATTGCTGTTGAAATGTGTTCGATCGAGCTGTTAGATCAAAGATAGGCAATCGTTCAGCTTGTAAGAAAAGTTTTGTAAAACTTATAAACTTGACATATCAGAAAAACGTTTTTGCAAAAGAATGTTGGCAAAATGTTTTTGTGAGATGATTTTCCCATTGAGAAGTAGTATTTCCTTAGCTTTTTACACGAGCCATATTTATACGGACTACGATTCCTTGTTTTATAAAAAGCATCAGACGTATTGCCAACATTACAATTTTTCCACCCCCAGTTACCACATGCATTCTCCTAAACACAGCTGATATCTTTAAATCTCTGGTAAGCATTTCAGTATCAGTCCAATTGTGGCATAAGACAGTCCATCAGATCTGCCACTGGTGTAAAGTCAAAGAGATGAAGAGAGGAAATATTGGCAAGAACACTACTTTCAGCATCAGAAAAGAGAAAAAAAAACAATTGCTGCCCCAATATATCTCTGTAATGACAGCATACGGTTCGCTTCCTTGACAGAGGTAAGCAATTAACTGCTTTCTTCTCAGACACTGCTACAGATATAATTGGAGCGCGTCGGGTCTGTCGGCTACACCTAATTACAAACACTTCCACAGAATCCAGATCGTTTCAGACATTTCTGATCTTTTCATTTTTACCTTTCATTTATTTTGTCTTTACAGCAATGCCAAGTGCATGTGTTGAAAGAGCAAATGTACATGAAGGATGAAAGGATACATCTGCAGACAGATGGGCCTGGGCAAGATGAGTAGGAGTCACTGGAGGTGCATGAGATGCTATGAAAACAAACAAAATAACGGCTTACCTTCCAAATGTTGCTTGCAATAAAAGTTGCAAACGCTTCATCTATGTGTTGTATTCACAGCAGCAGGATATTGTACTGCGAACGGGGTCCCTTTTGTCCACTCTTACAAATATGGCCGATTTTGATTTAGTTATTCCTGAAGGTCTAAAATCTATATTAAACGGTTTTAATCTTATTTACTTCAGCTTGAGTATTGTTTTTATGTGTACCCTGTCAAAGGCTAAAGCCATGTGTAGTGTCCTAGACTGATAAATTGATAAAGGTAAAAATGCAGGAAAACTGTGGCATCTCCATAAATCTTGAACGACTGTGAAAGAGAACCACTGATACCTCGCTGGAAAACACTGGTCACGGAAGGAAGATGTCTATTGGTAACTTCCTCCTAGTTACAGAATGATTCCTCTTAGTTACAGAGTGTGTAGAAAATGACACACTACAGGACAATTGTTATGGGTTAGGATTTGCACTTTTAATGGTCTGAGCATTAAAAATATTTTCTTATGAAGGACCTTCACCGATGTTGTCTCTTGCTCATATGTAAATGCAGAACCAAACGAAAGAAGGAAGTTCAAAATAATCCCTACTACCACCGTTCTTTATTTAGTTGTGTCAAATGTTAAACCTACCTTTTGTTCTGAATAACAGGAAAGTGGATTTGATAGAAGGAAAAGATAACAATATGTAGTTTGTGATCCTGCAGACTGTGTAAGCATGACTGCAGTGAAAAAGTTCAAGTTAGTGATTCAAGAGATGTCAAGGTGGGGCCTTGTGATACCAGTTGTGACAGGTGTGGAACAATTAATCACTCGGGCATTAGTACGAATTGCCCTGCTCACGGAAAGAAATTCAACATATCTAAAAATATGGACATTTTATGCATGTTTGCAACAGTCTTGAGAATATAAAAAGTCAGTTGGCTTCCTGGAGCAGAGAAGCGGGATGTAAACAGTATTACTTCAACCACCCTTTCAACTGTGGGAGTGAAGGAAGAGAACAGTGATCTTCATCTTGGTACAAGTGACTCAGGGGAGGTTGCTTGTGATGCAGGTGCTGTTGCATGTAGAAAAAGGTTCTTTCTGCATGGTAAGAATTGGTGATATTGACTTTCAGTTCATGTCTGAATCAGTTTTGCTGGAGCCCATGTTATCAGAACTCAGTTTCAAGTCACTGTAGATTAATAAACTGTTCAAGAAAGCTGACATTAGATCAATAGCACAAGGGACACCAATATTGAAACTTTAGGTCACTTTGAAAGTGTGTTGTGCTTCTCTGGAAGTATTATCTCCACAAAAATCCACAAATTGATTACCACTTTAGGTTTGGGCAAAGGCTTTCAGTAAAATCGATCTCAGGGCAACTTATCACCAATTTTCTTTGGTCAAAAAGTCTCAAATTCTTACCACACTTATCACTCAATTTAATGTTTTTAAGAACTTAAGATTGCCGTTTGAAATAGCATCCGCTACTGGTGTTTTTCACAAGCATATATATTGTCTTTTCAAAGATGTTCCTGGGATACAAGCCTTTTAGGAAGACATACTCATCTTTTCACACATTATCTATGAACACAATTGTATTTTAGAGAATGTCTTACAAATTGTGAATGAGCATGGCATGGAAGTTTCCAAAGACAAATGTAAATTCCTAACTAATTCTGCAAATATTTAGAACATACTATTACATCTGAAGGGAATTAAACCAAAAGAGGATCTAATTAAGGCTTTGAGGGGGGTGTCTTTTCCAAAACAAATGGATGATTTGCGCTTATTCATAGGGTTATGCAACTATTATTCTAAGCTTGTGGAAAGCAATGGCAACATTATGGAACCTCTTTTAAGGTTATTAAGGAAAAATGAAAAACATTGTTGGCTAAACTAAGGGACAAGATGGGTTTCTGAAGATTAAAAAAAAGTTGTTACTGAAGTACCAGTTTTAAACAGCTGATGCTAGTACTGTGGTATTGGGTGCTGTTTTGTGCTAGAAGATCAGTGGTATAAGGCATAACATTATCTTTGCTTCCAGAGTGATATCTGAGGTGGAAAGGACGTAAAGCACAATTAAAAGAGAGACTTTGGCTTGTGACTGGTCAATTGAAAAATCAATACATGTGGGTGACGTATTTAACTCTCTGGTAAGATAATAAAACATTATTGTACTTGTTGGGAGAGAAAGGGTTACCAGCTACGCATACTGTGAAGAAGGCAAAACATTTGGGGAAAACCCTGCTAAAAGGGCCAGGTCCAACAATGTATAATAGAAAATATTATTATATGCAGACACATTTCTGTTTTCTGCTTTGGTCGCATAAAGCCCACCCCGAATCCCCAAAATTGCCCACTACATCACACTCACCTATTTATCAAGTTCAGTACTTTTAGTTACTGTTGGACTTGATGCTTTTTATAGGGTCATCCCCAATCTTTTTGCCTCCTTCCTCCTATTTTTTCTGCCCTGTTTGTCTTGGTTTTAGGACTCTGGGCCCTTTACCACTGCTTACCAGTGCTAAAGTGCATGTGCTCTATGTGTAAATTGTATTGTTGAGTGGTTTATCCATGATTGGCATATTTGATTTACTAGTAAGTCCCTAGTAAAGGGCAAGAGGGGTTCCCAGGGCCTGTAAATCAAATGCTACTAGTGGGCCTGCTGCACTGTTCGTGCTATCCACATTAGTAGCCCTGTAAACATGGCTCAGACCTGCCACTGCAGTATCTGTGTGTGCAGTTTTCAACTGCCAATCCGACTTGGAAAGTGTACCCACTTGCCAGGCCTGAACCTTCCCTTCTTATACATGTAAAGCACCCCTAAGGAAGGACATAGTTAGCCCCGTGGGCAGGGTGCAGTGTAAGTAAAAGGTGGGGCATGTCCTAACAGTGAAATACTGCCAAATTCGATTTTCACTGTTGCAAAGCCTATCTCTCTTGTAGGTTAACATGGGAGCTGCATTTAAATATTATTAAAGCGTAGATTCCCTTTGGGAGCAGATAGAAATGTGGAGTTTAGGGTGCCTGAACTCACAATTTAAAAATACATCTTTTAGTGAAGTTGGTTTTTAGATTATGTGTTTGAAAATGCCACTTTTAGAAAGTAGGCAACTTCTTGCTTAAAAAATTCTTTGAGTCTGCCTGTTTGTTGATTCGCTGTCTGGGTCAGTTTGACAGTTGGGCTGTTTGCACCACTCTCAAGGCATGGACACAAAGGGGGCTGGGGTACAGGCCGCATATCCTGATGAACCATCTGTGCTGGAGGGGAGGGGAGGATTGGTCATTCATACCTAGCTGGGCTGTACCTGCCCTCACACAATGCAGTCTCCAACCTCCTTGTGTGTGGTTGGAGCCTGGCCTGAACAAGAAAGGATCTTACAGACACTTGAGACTTTACTTCGAAGTAAGCCTACTTCAAAGGCAGAAAGGGGTATAAGAAGAGCATCACAAACCCCTAAAAATCAGATTACTTCAAGGATTCAAGAGGAACCTCTGCCTGGAGAAGAGCTGAAGAGCTGAAGAGACGTGCTGCCCTGGCCTGTAGCTGTACTGTGTTGGGCTATCCTGCAATTGCTGCTTCTGCCTGTCCAAGAGAACAGAGACTGGACTTTATTGCATTCCTGCTTGAGAAGTGACTCCATGGGCTTGGAGTAGAGCTTGCCTCCTATTTTGAAGCCTCAGGGACAGAAAAGGCTTCACCAACCAGACCCAAGTCTACTTGCTGTGGACTCTAGCTTGCCACAGGATGCCATTCCAGTTCCTGGACCCATGGAAGTGAATTCCTTGAGAACAACTAGTCTACTGATGTCAGGCGATTGCGACTTCGTAAAGGAAGCTGCTGTCTGGAACCGCAATGCCACTTGCCCCGAGGCTATGGATCTCATAGAAATCTGACGTCCCTTTAGGCCTGCATCGCTGCAACCGCTGATCCTGCCTGACTTCGCTGACACCAGAGTGGCATAAGTCCAACGTCCGTGATGATCTGACACCATTGCAGTGCTTGCACCCCTGTGATGTCATTGCGACCCCGTGAGGTCGCCCCAATGCATGGTAACTCCACCAGACTTCGCATCTGCTGGAACCAAGGGACCGATTTCACATCCAGCACCCCCTCACCTCTACCGCCCTGTAGAGAGGACCCGATGCCGCTGGGCGACGCTGCAGTCCTTCTGCCCTGTGGCACCGGAATCGGTGCCTCATCAGACCCAGGGAAGCAGCTATCCCCAACTCCGTGCACCGGCCTGTTTCCTACTTGTCCTGAAGGTACTGTACCTGGGGGGGGGGGTCGACCGACTCCCGAATGGTGCCATTGGCATCACATTGTAGGAAACAACTACGTTACAACACCGTATTTTACCAACTTCTAGTGTTTTCACCTCAAATTACTGTTTTCTTGCTTTTAAGTGCTAAATTTGTATTTTTAACTGTATATTGTGGTTTTTTATTGTACTTGGTCCTTTTTATTTAGATAAAATATGTAATATTTTTCTAAACCTGTGTTGTGTCATTTTGTAGAAGTTCAATGTATTACTGTGTGTGTTTGTACAAATACTTAATACATTATCTCTGAGTTAAGCCTACCTTCTCGTGCCAAGCTACCAAGGGGGTGAGCAGGGGTTAACTGAGTGTGATTCTCCTTTACCCTGACTAGAGAGAGGGTCTTTGCTTGGACAGGGGGTAACCTGACTGCCAACCAAAGACCCAATTTCTAACAGTTACCATTTCCCCACTACTGCACTTACACAACCCCCCGATCCCTCACTCACAAAAATCAACCTGTACTGCACTGCGCATCTCATTAAATTATTTCCAGTTCCCATCCTTATCTGACCACCATCAAACTTTCATCATTCCACCCTCACAATAACATAACCCCTCCATCCCTATCACAGCTTCACCAGACTCTGCAAATTCTGAACCCATCAGTTGACTAGCAACCCTCCAACCTTGATTTATGTTGCTCCAATATCATCAAAAGAGGGCTCCTGAAATAAATAATCAAGAGCAGCAAACCAGGGTATATAACATGATAAACAACAAAGAGCAATTGCTGCCCCAAAATTATTAATAATGGGAATATCTCCTGCTATTTGTTTATAATAAATCTAATTGAAACAATATCCATAATATGAAGAGGCAAAAATAAATTGAACGTTTTATTATATTCCTTTTCTCATAAAAATATTCAATGATACACATGAATAGTCAAATCCTTCTGATATATATATATATATATATATATATATATATATATATATATATATATATATATATATATATATATATATATATATATATATATATATATATATATATATATATATATATATATATATACAGTATATATATATGTATCAAGTATATAAGCATTAAGTATATGATACAATCACATAACAAATGAAATGCAGATTATCTGGGTCACAGACATCACTCACTCTAAAACATTCCAAAACCCAAACACTCAAACTCAATCATACCACATGTATCAATTCAGAAATAGCATATACAACACACTGTACATATAGAAAAGTTGCACACGGGGCAGGGGTATTAAGCAGTCACTCTTCTTAACAAAGCACAAATACAGTTAATCAGATTGGCCACTGTAGATACATTCTTATAAGTTTCATAAATTCTGATACATCTTGTTATTAATCAACTATCTTTATCAAAACAAATAGTAATGCAATGTCATCGTAATCAGATCTTATTTTAATACATTCAAGAAATATAGATTGTGATATATTTCAAACCGATTGTGATCCTTCAGACACCATATACTCCACCAACATATGTTTCAGTGAGGACCGCACTGTAGGAGCCACCTTCTTCAGGGAACAAAAACTCATTGTAAAAAAATGTCTGAGAGAGCTGCAATCCAGAACTGATTAACCATAAGTGACGATAACACAATGATCAATTGAAAATGCAAAACATACACAAAAAAAACAAGTGTTTTACTAAGAAAAAGCAGTAGTGTGCTATACTAAAATTTGCGTTATGTATTTGCTTTATTAATTGTAGGCCTTATCTTGGCAAGGTTTTGGGCCTAGTTTGCAGAGCCTCATGTTAAGCTGCACTGCTCAGATAGTGCCAAGAGAAAGGTACACTTGGAGAAATGAATATGTGTATTCTTTTTCACTGTGTTGACCAAACACTAGCAGATGTCTTTAACTCTCTCATAAGAACTGCTTGCTAGAATGTCTCACGCTAGGGGAATAAACCTTGTATAGTTTAATGTGTGCGAAAGCGATGTTCGCAGGAGCTAACAATGGACGCACTGGCTTGAGTACAGATGGATACAAGAATTGTTACCTGACGAGCCTGGCGATGGGAACAGGAGAAGAGGGGCCATTCATCAACATCTGAAAGACAGTTTAGTTAGATCTTAGATTTAGAAATAAATCCTTATTGGACTAAAAGTAAACGTACGATTCTTTGACCAATGGCAACGTGGGAAGTTTTTTAGATGATTTTAACTTAACCTGACTGCACACAGATAGAAGCACTCATTTTCTGTTTTTCCATTGAAGAGACATGTTCATTCCTATTTCAATATTCCTCCAGAGAGGATTTTGCTAAAACTTTTTTGCTTAAACTTCTGATGCTGAATGCTGATCCCTTAGACATTGCTTTCTAAATGGTTCGGATAGCTTAGAGTTTCTGTTTCTGAACCATCCCTTTCATGGTCCATTGCTGATGCTGACCGAACAGATGTCCAACTGATGAAGATATTTGCAGCTTGCTGATCAATATGAGGAGAGGTATAACAAAATGCTATTTTATTTGATGTAAATTTTCTTTTGTTTGTAGGTACCAACCGCTATTTTCTTAGAGCCCTAGTTAGATGTTTTCCAAATTTATGTTGACTAACTTGTTTTGCATGAAGTCCAAACATCCTAATCAGAAATTTAGTGATGGAAACCCTGAAATGTTAACAGGTTGCTATTAATACATAACTGAGGTTGCTCGGTTGCTGAACTCTGATATATGCTATTTCTATCGTGCAGCTATTGATCTGTAATGTAACAATAGAATGTTTAGTGATCAATGCCCCAATTAAATTGAGATTCTTTCAAAAGTTTGGTCAACCAGTGCTGTTCTTGTATGTCAGTTTGTGTTGAGATGAACTTATGTGATATTAGTATTGTGAATATAGGGAAATAAACCTTTAAACCTTTACATAGAGGTGTTGTTATTCATGGCTAAAGGGGTCATGGTGTGTGAGATTACTTAGTCCAAAGATTGTTGATATTGTTGATTGATGTTATTGATAACATGTATTTGAACTGAAACCTATGGTGGAAATTACTCTAAGCGCAGTCAAAAGGTCAATCGAACCTCTAAAGCGTCCCCTTATATATTAAAGATAAAAAGCCAAATAAGGTCCGACGCGCTAACAGAAATGGTAGCAGAGTAGGATGATTATGTCTCATTAAGACGCCACCATAAAGTTTCCCCTTACAAAAAAGTTAAAAGAGTTGGATGGTTACTTTAAGAGACCACCATAAAGTTTAACCCCCGCTTAAAAGAACACAAAAAGTTATTTTCTTAGAAATATAGCAGAGCAGGATGGTCATTATTCCTAAGAGCCCATCATAAGATCCTTTTTGTAACCTAGAAATGGCAGAGGAGTATGAAGGTTGTGTCTTTGTTTCTCTAGAAAGGATAGCAGAGTATTTGGGTTATGTCTCCCTAAAAGATTGCCGCAAAGCTTCCTTCAGAAGTAGTAAAAGAGTTGGATTGGTGGTTCCATTAAGAGATCAAGATAATTCTGAAATTGGTAAAGGTTAAGATTTTCAGATTCGATGATACAAAGTGGAGAGAAAATTTTGCCCTAAGAACTTAGAATGACTTTCCTATAACCTTGGGGCTTGCCAATGCTTGTTTGAGGATGTTCTCGGCATTCTAGTGACAGTGTGAATGAAAAAAGTTTTGCGCTTGCAGAGCTTAAACAAATTGCAGGTGAAATGTGATGTTTGTGATGTTTAAAGTGGTTTGCATACTCCAAATGAAGTTGTTGAAGGAGTTTGCATACTCCAAAGTGAGAGAATGGGGAAGTCATTGGTCTTCACGTGTGTTGTGCTTTGTGCTCAAACATTCTCCACATAGTTGTTGATATACGGATCCTGCATAGTGTAAGACTCCGGAGTTTTGAAAAGTGTATGAGACACTTGGTTTATTGTTGTAATTTGTCTGGTTAAATAGGTCAATCAGGCATGGGTGACAAACTTGAGAGTCTATGTAAAAATGAGCAAAAGGTTTACAACTAAGATTTGATGAATCCTGTGTGCACCAGGACAGACCCAATGACCAGTTGAGAGTGAAATTTGCTGGTTGCGTTTTGCTTGCGAGTAAGGGACACTGAGAAAGAAAGAGTAGCTGTTAGAGCGAAAGGCCATCAGTGAAAAATCAATAAGGTTTCTGAAGAGATTGTGTTACCCTACCTGTAGTAAACAGACAAATTGGGTTTAGGTACTACTTAGTGCTCACAATATTTTGCATTCGTTTTTTGTAAATCTGAGTTTAGGAGGGTAAGGCAAAAGACTTTGTCTGCCGCTGTACATGTGAGTATGACATCATTGGAGCCGTGCTGGGATAGGTTGGTTAGTAAGAAGGGTCTCGCACAGAATGGTGGACAACCTAGAAGCATAATTGGAGGATATGGTCGGCGAAAAAGATTTTTGGATTGAAAGTCACATAAATTACTGAAATCTAAATTTTTCTAAGCTTTAAAGAGTGCCCTAAGCGGAGATTCATATATTCCAACGAGAATAGAAGAACTCACACCACCAGAAAGTCCAACCGCCTATATTGTATTTGAAGAGCAGGCTGCTGCACCTTGTCTTTTGCTGAAGCAATGGTGCAAAGAGACAGAGAGAGATGGGAGCTTGGCATTTCCAGCTCATGGAACCTTCAATTTGAGAATTTTAGATAATTTATGGAGAGTATTGTATGATTTGAAACCTCCTCCAAACCCAGCACAGTTTGAGGCTTTAGCAATTTGGGAACTAGTAGCTAGACAACAACAGCAACTGAAATTTGAGAGAAGGATGAGAAAAGCTGAGAAGACACTACCAGAGACTAGATGGGATTGCGATCAGACATTTTGGAGAACTGAGACTTTACAGGGAATTAAGCTGTTTCCTGGAGTTACACAAGAAAATGAGAATGAGGCTAAAAAGGGTACTAAGAAGAGGGATTCTTACCCTTCAGTTGTCAGAGAGCAGAAATCCACAGAGTCTAGGAAGTCTTTGACATTCAATGCAGCACATGAGAGGAGCTCAAGTTCCAGTGTAGATCCTACAGCCCGGGTATCAGTTGAGTCCACCCAGAGTCAGATACAGGTCAGTCATAGTGCTCCCAATACTTCAGCGATTCAAAGGCCCACCCAGGGTCAGATACAGGTTAGTCGCTTAGCGATTCAAAGGCCCATGCCGCAAACCGATATTAGCAGAATTCACTCAGATGTGCCTATTGTAGATACTGCAACAAACTTGATAGTACCAGCAGGACAAACCTACCAGAAGCCAACATTGGTCCAGATAGAGTCAACCCTGAACTTGAGGTCCCCGATACAGACACAGATGTTCCCGAGATATACTCACATAGCAGGATCACAGAGAAAGATGTCCACTTTGACTAGTCAAAATACAGGAATAATGCACCCCGAGACCCAAATGCCCAACCAAGTCCAGATGCAGTGTTAGTACCACTTACCATAGGTCCAGTTATACCGTTGTTTAGGAAATAACGAGAACAGTGAGCAGAAAACTTCAAACCCAAGTATAGAAAGGTAGAGAGATATAACGCACACACAAGAATGATAACTTCCATGAGGCCAACATTTGAAGGTACAGGTCCGTTAATTGATTTAAGTCCTTTCAGGACTCCTTCAAATAATGATGTGAGATCATACATAGGTCCGAATCCAAGCATGGTGACACCAGAAAACCCAAACTTAAAATTGCAGCAAGCACCAGGTGTAAGTCACAACAATGTTACATTGCAAGGTTTGACAGCACATCAATTGACTGAATGGTTAGAGAAGTTGAGTAGTAGCCAAGGAGATTCTAGCGGAGGAAGTGCCCTAAAGGGATTCTGCAAATCTTACTGCAAATGTGAAGCAGGTTGAGGACCCAGTGAAAGTACTACCAATGAGGGAGATTCCCAGAGGGAATTTTGCCCATGTATCTTGGAGCAGAAGTGACATTCTGTCATTTACAAATGATTATCCCAGATTGAGAGAGAAACCAGTAGAATGGTACCAGCAAACAGACAGGAAACTCACAAAATATGTGTGGGAGGTTTTGAAAACCCTGTTAGAAATAGTAGTTCAAGCGGACTTATTGGTTGAATGCAAAAGGAGCATAGATTAGCTGACATGAGAACCTCAGAGAGACCCCGCGACAGGTGCATCATCTCCTGATGTGTTGAAATATTACTATAAGGTGATTGAATTTTTGAAGACGAGAATTGCGCCCAAGAACATTGACTGGCAGAGAATAGACAGTACTGCTCAGGAAGCGAAGGAGTCAATACATGCATTCTATGAGCAATTGTTGCAGGCGTTCAAGCATTACAGTGGCACAGAAACAATTGAGCCGAAGGACACAATTCACTTTGTGTACAGATTTGTCGAAGGCCTGAGACCTGAAATTAGCTAGATGTTTAAGACTCATTAGTATTGCAGTATGCAAAGTACTGTAGTGACAAGATTGAGTTGAAGCAGAGAAAGTTGAAGGAAAAGGCAATGGTGATGCAGATTAAAGAGGCACAAACAGGCATGCAGGGAAGTTTTTCGCAACAGCAGCAGCAGGGAAACGTGTTGTTTCCGAATCAAGTTAGAGGTTGTGGTGGAATCGGAAATGCGAGTTGTAGTCCTGATTTGAGTACTGTGGTTGTTCAGAATGATGTGCAAGGGATGAAGAGATGGTTGCCATGTCACACTTGCGGAGGCCTCAGACATTGGAAATGGGAGTGTCCGATACTAGTGCAGGAAGGCGTTGTTCAGCAAACAAACAAAATCAATTCTTTTCCATACATGACCAAGAATGAGAGCTTATAATCCAAATTTTCAAAGCAATGAGAATCAGATACAATGTCCCTCATTACAACATTGGCGGTAAATTCCGCTTACCGCCGTGCAGAAAACCACCAACCCACCGCTGTGGCCGCGGAAACCCACTACAGCTATTACGACCCACAAGCCGGAATCCGCCAAAATCCAGACACCCACACAAGTCCACCACACCAAAGGTGAGTGATAAACTGGAGAAAACAAAACCTCCACCGTCACGCCAACAGGAATACGCCCACATTATCACGACCCACGAATCCACCCGGCGGTCTTTCAACCGCGGTATTCCATTGGCGGTACACACTGCCCCGCTCAAAATACACACACATTTACCAAACACATCCACATTGGACAATTCAAAATACAAACACCTGATACACATACACACACCACTCCCACACACCCAGTACCATATAAAACACACGCCCACATCACCCACAAACCCTTTCAACCAGAAATTCCGAAAGAAGCATAGAGAGAGACACCACCATTCTCAAACTAGCATCCACAGGCACACAACACCATCACTCACACAACATCCACGCACCTCACACAACATACACAAACACATCCCCTCACACATCACAACACACACCACCTCACACATCACCCACACCACACCATGGCACCGCAAAGACACCCCAGGTTCTCTGAGGAGGAGCTCAGGGTCATGGTGGAGGAAATCGTCCGGGTAGAGCCACAGCTATTCGGATCACAGGTGCAGCACACCTCCATAGCTAGGAAGATAGAGCTATGGCGCGATTCATAGACAGGGTCAACGAAGTGGGACAGCATCCAAGAACACGGGATGACATCAGGAAGAGGTGGAACGACCTATGGGGGAAGGTGCGTTCTGTGGTCTCAAGACACCAGATTGCAGTTCAGAGGACTGGCGGCGGACCCCCACCTCCTCCCCCACAATTAACAAAATGGGAGAAGCAGGTCTTCGCTATACTGCATCCTGAGGGCCTCGCAGGAGTAGCAGGAGGAATGGATTCTGGTAAGTTAGATCTTAACTACTTCATCCCCCACCCTACCTGCATGCTATCACATACCCCCACCCTCATCCTCTTGCCATCACTCCAACACCTCACATATGTACCACTATCACAAACCAACCATCCCAACACCAAGCCCTGCATGCAACACCAAAGCATGGACACCCATCACCAAAGCATGTCCACTACAGATACCCACACAGATCCCCAAACCAAATATCACACAAGGTCCTAGACAAGAATGTAAGCACTTGGGTACAGGGTCACCCACCCATTGCACACAATGACACACACAGATGCAATAATCATGCCTTTACAGCCTTGCAGGACCCCTGCCCAAGGTCACTGGACAGGAGGTTCCAGACATGTCCACCCCCCCACAGAAGAGGCCCACATTGATGACAGCAGCTCTGTCCAACTGGATCTAGATGACCAGCCTGGCCCATCTGGGACCTCGGGACAGTCGGTTCCCCACACACTGGCACATGCCACCACAGAGCCTCACCCCTCAGGAAACACCAGCACAGCAACCACCCAGCATACCTCTGTCCCCAGGACACGTCAAGCAGCAGTGTGTCCACCACTACAAGGAACCCAGGCAAGCCCACCCCCCCAAGAACATCAGGGACCTGGGGGCAGTGGCAGAGAGCACACGGTTCAGGGGACAGAGGAACAGGAAAACCGGGGAACTGGGAGGACTGCTGTGCGACAGGGGGAGGACAGACCCAGGGAACCCACTCTCCACGAGGCCCTCTCCAACATCATGGGAGCATACCATCATTCCCAGGAGATGATGGCAACGGTACTGGCCAAGTTTCAGGAGACCCAGCGGCTGCAGGATGATCAGTATTTGGGGATCAGGGAGGACTTAACACCACCCTTGTCACCATTATAGGGGTGCTGAAGTACCTTGTGAACACCAGGAGGGACACTATGGCACAACAAGGGGCCCCTGACACTAGCTTTGATGATGAACTGCCCACCACCTCCGCCGGCGCTAGTGGACAGGAGGCACCACCACAGGACCACAACACCAGCACCCCACCCCCTCCAGAGGGAGAACCACCCCACAAACGGTCCCTGAGATCCAGGACAAAGACAGAGATCAATGCCAAGACCCCTGCCAAGAAATGGGACCACCCTGAATGTCATCCTTCTGCCCCACTTCGTCACCCTGTCCAGCCATCAACTGCCCTAGCTCCACTTCCTATGCCCTGTAGGACAATGCACCTGTGAGACTAATAACTGGACTCTGCCATGGACATTTTTACACCATCACCCCTGACCATTTTCCAACCCCCTCCACTAATTTGCACTTAAATAAACACCCTTGGATCACCAAACAATCTGGAGTCAGTCTGTGCTTTCACAAATGTGTATTTGCTATAACTAATGAAAATAGCAATGTCCATTGTATTGTCAACATACCTATGTCACACAGCTCTAGTCCATGAGGTAAAATAGCAGAGGTCACAGAGTGGGACCCACATCTGTGAAATGGAAAAGCAAAGTGACAGGTCAGGGTCCATACACTGGGTGAAAGTGAGAGACATATGATAGGTCTAACAATTGTATGAGATGTAGTAGGCAGTGATGTATTCTTACCTGTGTCTCAATGGAAGTATTGCTGGATCATGTTGTTTCTGTTGTCGATATCCTCTTCTTCTGCCTCCTCTTCTTCACTGTCCACAGGCTCCACAGCTGCCACAAGACCTCCTTCTGGACCATCCTCCTGCAGATAAGGCACCTGTCGTCGCAAAGCCACCTGTCATATGGAGGCACCGGAACCTGGCCTTCAGGAGCCCGAAGGTCCTTTCTATCACTCTCTTAGTTCACCCAAGTGCCTCATTGTAGCGTTCCTCTGCCCTTGTCCTGGGATTATTCACTAGGGTCAGTAGCCATGACAGGTTGGGCTAACCAGAGTCACCTGCAAATATCGAGGGACAACTGTTAGACACACACTAACCCTTAGGGACACCCCCAGACCCAGACAACTATTCACAGGGTATAAGGCCCTTGTCCTCACCTATTAGCCACACACAGTGCCTCTGGAGTTGCCCCATCACATAAGTGATGCTGCTATTCCTCAAAATATAAGCGTCATGCACTGAGCCTGGAAACTTGGCGTTCACAGGGGAGATGTACTGGTTGGCCAAACACACCATCTGCACATTCATTGAATGATAGCTCTTCCTGTTTCTGTACACCTGTTCACTCCTGTGGGGGGGTACCAATGCCACATGTGTCCCATCAATGGCACCTCTGATGTTGGGGATATGTCCCAGGGCATAGAAGTCACCTTTCACTGTGGGCAAATCCTCCACCTGAGGGAAAATGATGTAGCTGCGCATGTGTTTCAGCAGGGCAAACAACACTCTGGACAACACGTTTGAGAACATAGGCTGGGACATCTCTGATTCAATGGCCACTGTTGTTTGAAAAGACCCACTTGTCAGGAAATGGAGTACTGACAGGACCTGCACTGGAGGGGGGTTTCCTGTGGGATGGCGGATAGCTGACATCAGGTCTGGCTCCAACTGGGCACACAGTTCCTGGATTGTGGCCCGATCTATTCTGTAGGTGACTATTACATGTGGCCCTTCCACTGTCGACAGGTCCACCAGCAGTCTGTACACCGGAGGATGCCGCCATATCCTCACCTGCCCCAGCGGACGAGCCCTATGGAGGAGAACAGCGAGCACAGGGTCAGCCAACACTGAGGTAGTAAAAAAAGAATTTATTGCACACATTTGTCAATCCGCTATGTGCCTGTCACTGTGTATATGCAAGGCCTAGATATGCGTGACACATTTAAAAATAATGCCATTTGGCCCCCTGAAATGACGGTTGTCTGACCTGTAATGTGAGACAAGGGGATATGAGGTAACTGCGCTGGCATTGTACGCCGTTGCGGTAGGCGGTCGAAGACCGCGGCGCAATCCTGCATTGGTTAACATTGGGCCTTATGGGTCCCAGGAGCCAATGACGATGTACGCCGGCGGTGACGGTACGCACCACCACTGACGTGACTGCCATTTTCTTTCTGTTCACTCACTTGATACCTGACCTGCGACAGGAGAGGACCTACACTGCAAGTGCTGCTGTGACCTGTGTCTGGAAGCGACAATGGCTCATGTGTCTGGGGAAAGGGCCCCTGCATTCACTTCAGAGGAGATGCATAAGTTAGTGGATGGGGTCCTCCCCCAGTACACGCTACTCTACGGTCCTCCAGACAAACAGGTGAGTATACTGTGAGCATGCTGTATGGGCAATGCCTGTTTGGAGTGGTGTGGATGGAAGATACGGGGGGGACTGAGGCCTGCATGAGCGGATAGTGAGTGTATGTGTGTCAGGGCAAGGGTGGGAACGTTAGCCAATGACTGTGACGGTCCGGACGGTTAAAGATCATCCTTTTCCCCTGCACTATTCCTCTAGGTCAGCGCCCACCAGAAGAAGGATATTTGGCGTGGCATCGCCAAAGACGTCCTGACCCTGGGGGTCCACCACAGATGCAGCACCCACTGCCGTAAAAGATGGGAGAACATTTGCCGCTGGAGCAAAAAGACGGTGGAGGCCCAACTGGGGATGGCCTCCCAACGTGGGAGGGGTGCCCATCACACCATGACCCCCCTGATGTTCCGGATCCTGGCAGTGTCGTATCCGGAGTTGGATGGGCGCTTGAGGGCATCACAGCAGCCACACGGGGGTGAGTACTGTCACATCCATCTGACTCTGCGCGCATTATGAGGTGTCTGGTTGGGGGAGGTGGGCAGTGGGTTACCCTAGCCTAGGGCGAGCTTTGTAGGCAAGGGCCCTTTGTGAGGCAGGCTATGTGGCACCCCAACCCCACCAGTGGTAAGAGCCATCTACACCTAGTTAGGCTCCTGTGACTTCCATGTGTGCAGCAATCGGGCATAGGCCTTGTACCCCATGTCCCTGTGATTAATTAGGGAACTCTAAGTGCATGGCATAGTGCAGAGGGCTGCTGTGTTCGTAGTGTCTGCCAACGGTAGCGGCATTGCATGCACTGAACATGTCTTTCTTCTTTCTCCCCCCCCCTTTTTGTGGTCTCCCTGTTCTTGTGTGCATTAGCATCATCAGGCGGAGGAGCAGTGTCACCTGAGCAGGAGGGAGCTGCATCCTACATGTCCCTGGAGGGCAAGACAACAGAGTCTGAAATCACCAGTGGGACGGAGGGCGAGGGGAGCTCCACAGCGGGGACAGGAGCAGGGACCAGCGACACCGACTGTGGTAGGAGCTCCCTTGCGGTGGCAGCCCCTCTGTGCCCACCGCATCTACAGGAACAGCCGCCAACCCCCCTACCAGCACCCCCCTCCCAGCAGCCCCTCAGCGTGTGTCCCGTGGCCACTCACCCAGGAGGGTGGGCATCTCCTTCGCCCCAGGCACCTCAGGCCCTGCCCCAGTCAGCCCTGCTGCCCTCAGTGAGGAGGCTCTTGACCTCCTGAGATCCCTCACTGTTGGGCAGTCTACCATTCTGAATGCCATCCAGGGTGTATAGAGGCAGTTGCAACAAACAAATGCATACCTGGAGAGCATTCATTCTGGCCAGGCAGCCCAACAGCGAGCATTTCAGGCTCTGGCCTCAGCACTGATGGCAACCATTGTCCCTGTGTCCAACCTCCCCCCTCCAACCTCCTCCACCCAGACCCAATCCGCAGTACCTCAGCCTATCCCAAGCATACCATCAGACCAGCATGCACACACCTCAACACACAAGGGTGGCTCAAGCAAACACAAGCACCACACATCCCACAGGCACTCACACAAGCACCATACCCAGGCAGACATACCAACATCCCCTGCATCCACTGTGTCCCCCTCCTCCACGTCTCCCTCCTCCCTCCCAGTCTCGTCTCCACTCACACCTGCATGCACTACATCTTCAGCCACTACCTCCATCACCAGCACGCCCATCACCACACACCTCTCACGTGCACTCACCACCCCCACTACCATTCACACATCCCCTGTGTCCTCTACCAGTGTGTCTGTGAGCCCTCCTCCCAAAGTACAGAAACGCAGTCAGACACCCACCCAACAGCCATCCACCTCACAACTGCCTCCAGCCCATGCACCTTCACCCAAAGTCAGCAAACGTACACCTCCTACATCCACTACCTCTTCCTCCACTCCCAAACCCCCTCCATCTACCCATCCCAGTGTGTCTAAAAAGCTTTTCCTATCAAATGTTGACCTCTTCCCTACACCTCCCCCCCTGTCTGTCTCCTAGGGCCGGCCTCTTCAGGTCCCAACCCAGCACCTCAGCCACCACATCACCGGGCACAGTGGTGCCAGCAATAGCAGGATTTGGGAGTGCGCCAAGCAACAGGGCTGCCAGTGGATGGAAGATACGGGGGGACTGAGGCCTGCATGAGCGCACGGGGAGTGTATGTGCGTCAGGGCAAGGGTGGGAACATTGGCCAATGACTGTGACGGTCCGGACGGTTAAAGATCATCCTTTTCCCCTTTAATATTCCTCTAGGTCAGCGCCCACCAGAAGAAGGATATTTGGTGTGCCATCGCCAAGGATGTCCAGACCCTGGGGATCCACCATGGACGCAGCACTCACTGCCGTAAAAGATGGGAGAACATTTGCCGCTGGAGCAAAAAGATGGTGGAAGCCCAACTGGGGATGTCCTCCCAACGTGGGAGGGGTGACCGTCGCACCATGACCCCCCTGATGTTCCGGATCCTGACAGTGTCGTATCCGGAGTTGGATGGGCGCTTGAGGGCATCACAGCAGCCACACGGGGGTGAGTACTGTCACATCGATCTGACTCTGCACGCATTACGAGGTGTCTGGTTGGGGGAGGTGGGCATTGGGTTAACCTAGGCCAGGGCTAGCTTTGTAGGCAAGAGCCCTTTGTGAGGCAGGCTATGTGGCACCCCAACCGCACCAGTGGTAAGAGCCATCTACACCTAGTCAGGCTCCTGTGACTTCCATGTGTGCAGCAATCGGGCATAGGCCTTGTACCCCATGTCCCTGTGATTAATTAGGGAACTCTAAGTGCATGGCGTAGTGCAGAGGGCTGCTGTGTTCGTAGTGTCTGCCAATGGTGGAGGTACTGCATGCACTGAACATGTCTTTCTTCTTTCTCCCCCCCCACTTTTTGTGGCCTCCCTGTTCTTGTGTGCATTAGCATCATCAGGCGGAGGAGCAGTGCCACCGGAGCAGGAGGGAGCTGCATCCTACATGGCCCTGGAGGGCGAGACAACGGAGTCTGAAATCACCAGTGGGACGGAGGGTGAGGGGAGCTCCACAGCGAGGACAGGAGCAGGGACCAACGACACCGACTGTGGTAGGAGCTCCCTTGCGGTGACAGCCCCTCTGTGCCCACCGCATCTACAGGGACAGCCGCCAACCCCCCTACCAACACCGACCTCCCAGCAGCCCCTCAGCGTGTGTCCCGTGGCCACTCACTCAGGAGGGTGGGCATCTCCTTCGCCCCAGGCACCTCAGGCCCTGCCCCAGTCAGCCCTGCTGCCCTCAGAGAGGAGGCTCTTGACCTCCTGAGATCCCTCACTGTTGGGCAGTCTACCATTCTGAATGCCATCCAGGGTGTATAGAGGCAGTTGCAACAAACAAATGCATACCTGGAGAGCATTCATTCTGGCCAGGCAGCCCAACAGGGAGCATTTCAGGCTCTGGCCTCAGCACTGATGGCAACCATTGTCCCTGTGTCCAACCTCCCCCCTCCAACCTCCTCCACCCAGACCCATTCCGCAGTACCTCAGCCTATCCCAAGCATAACATCAGACCAGCATGCACACACCTCAACACACCAGGGTGGCTCAGGCAAACACAAGCACCACACATCCCACAGGCACTCATACAAGCACCATACCCATGCAGACATACCAACATCCACTGCCTCCACTGTGTCCCCCTCCTCCACGTCTCCCTCCTCCCTCCCAGTCTCATCTCCACTCACACCTGCATGCACTTCATCTTCAGCCACTACCTCCATCACCAGCACGCCCATCACCACACACCTCTCATGTGCACTCACCACCCCCACTACCATTCACACATCCCCTGTGTCCTCTCCCAGTGTGTCTGTGAGTCCTCCTCCCAAAGTACAGAAACGCAGTCAGACACCCACCCAACAGCCATCCACCTAACAACAGCCTTCAGCCCATGCACCTTCACCCAAAGTCAGCAAACGTACACCTCCTACATCCACTACCTCTTCCTCCACTCCCAAACCCCCTCCATCTACCCATCCCGGTGTGTCTAAAAAGCTTTTCCTATCAAATGTTGAACTCTTCCCTACACCTCCCCCCCTTTCTGTCCCCTAGGGCCCACCTCTTCAGGTCCGAACCCAGCACCTCAGCCACCACATCACCGGGCACAGTGGTGCCAGCAATAGCGGGATTTTGGAGTGCACCAAGCAACAGGGCTGCCAGTGTCCCAAGGAGCGAGGGCAAGGACATTCACCCACCTCCAAAATACAAAAAAGTTGCCAACATCCCGGAGGGAGAAGGCGAAAACACCTGCCACCAATGGCTCAGGCAAAGCAGAACTAGAAAGTGGGAAGACAGCTGCGCCACCATCCAAGGTGGGGAAGGGCCAAAAAGTCAAAGGCAGGTCCACATCAACGCCAACCTGCACGGCGGACAAGACCGCCACCGCCACCCGCACCACTGCCACAGACACCGCGGCCAGCACCACAGACACTGAGCCCTTCACAAGCACTGCAGACACTGAACCCTTTACCAGCACCGCAGTCAGTGAGCCCGCCATCAGCACCGCCGCTACTGACACCGCCGCCAGCACTGCAGTCAGTGAGGCCACCACCAGCACCGCAGTCAGTGAGCCCGCCACCAGCGCCGCCGCCACAAAGATCGCCGCCAGCACCGTTTCCACAGAGCCCGCTGCCAGCACCGATGCCACAGAGCCCGCCACCTGCACCGATACCACAAAGCCTGCCACCATCACTGATGCCACAGAGTCTGCTGCAAGCACTGCCGCTACTGACACCACTGCCAGCACCGCCGCTACTGACACCGCTGCTACTGACACCGCCGCCAGCACCACCAGCGGCTTCGTGACATCCTGAGCCAGTGGCACCACTGCAGACATGGCTGCCATCCCCAGTGGTCAGTAGTACAAGCCTGGTGGTCAGTTCCAGGAGCCTGGCCAGCTTGCATGTTGCACCACCATCAGTGGATTGTCACATCCACTACCTCAGTCCTTGGCATGATGAAGCACTCTGGGTACAAAGCCCCCTCCAGAACCAGTGAAGATTCACATCCACTTGAGAGACTGTGGCTTTGCACTCCCCAGGATAAAGCAGTGGGCAACCCACCCACTGAAAAGACTTGAGAGACTGTGGCTTTGCACTCCCCAGGATAAAGCAGTGGGCAAACCACCCACTGGAGAGACTTGAGAGACTGTGGCTCTGTACTCCACAGGATAAAGCAGTGGGCAAACCACCCACTGGAGAGACTTGAGAGACTGTGGTTTTGCACTCCCCAGGATAAAGCAGTGGGCAAACCACCCAATGGAGGGACTTAAGAGACTGTAGCTTTGCACTCCCCAGGATAAAGCAGCGGGCAACCCACCCACTGGAGAGACTTGAGAGACTGTGGCTTTGCACGCCCCAGGATAAAGCAGTGGTCAATACACCCACTGGAGAGACTAGAGAGACTGTGGCTTTGCACTCCCCAGGATAAATCAATGGGCATGGAGCCCCCTCGTGGAGCTGGCGTCGTGCACTCATCAGGCTGAGGTGCCCCCCTTCCATTCCCCCTGAGATGCCTGTTTCATTTCGATCTGATGCCCCAGCAGTGTTCTCTCCATTTGCAGTCTGATATCGAGTGTGGGCCACGCCCATGCATTTTGGGCCCAGTGGTCCACGGACTTTGAATGGTGCATGATCTGGACTTGTATAGTTGGTGTACATAATTGTTCATACTGTATTTAAAGTTTTGCCTAATGGATTTTTGTTGCGTTCTTCCAAGTGGGGTTGTGGGGTGTAAATCTATTGTTGCAGCATGTATTGGTGTGTGTGTTATTGTGGGTGAGGGTGGGGGTGGGGGTGTTGCATGTTGCGTGTGTGTGTCACTCTCTTTTCCCACCCCTCTCCCCTGTGTTGTATGTGCAGTACTCACCATGGTCATCGCCGCCGTCTTTCGTGCTCCTGGTAGAGGAGCAGGAATACTATCGCAGGGAGGATTTAGGGTTCTGGCTTCATGGTGTCCTGTTTCCTTGTGGGTTGTGTAGAGGTGAGTGTTTCCCCTTCCAAGTCTTGTTTCCGCCATGTTTTTGTTTGCGTTGAATCCGCCCCGGAAAAAGTGGCGGATTGGCCTGTCAAAATAGTGTAGGCGGTACATTGTCTTCCGCCTGTCTGTTGGCGGTGACCGCTATGCTGTTTGTTTGTACCGCCGTGGCGGTCGGAGTGTTAAAGTGGCTGTCTATGTTGACGGTTTCCGCCATGGTTGTGATTAAATTTTTTTTAACCGCCGGGCTGTTGGCAGTCTTACCGCCGCTTTAACACCGACCGCCAGGGTTGTAATGAGGGCCAAGGTTTTCAGCCCATGCAACAGATACAAATGCCACGTTTGCAGATTCCCCAATCACAGCAAATGCAACTACAAGTTCAAATGGTACATTGACAGCAAATTCAGATAGCTCAAGCCCCAATGGAGCAGCAGCAGGTGATGCGTCCTCAGCAGGGCACAGGTCAAAGGCTTAATCAGAGTAATAACACAGTACACCAATTCCTGTTACACTGCGAGGATGGAATAAACAATGATTGATGGTGAGTGAGAGTTCGGATGAAGAAGAATGCGTGTTGGCAGCATCACTAGAGGTAGATTAGAAAGGTCAGTATGTCAAACGAAAGGTGAAGGGTTACAAAGTCTCATTTTTAGTTGGCACAGGAGCTACACGCTCTAGAGTGAGAACTGCAGAAGTTCCAAACCTGCCCCTTTCAGGGAAAACAGTGCAGAATGTAGGAGTTGCAAATCAGTGTTTGACCAACCCAATTAAAGAATCAGTAAAATTGGCAACTCTAAAGGATTAAAAAAATGTTTAGTTTGTGACTCAAGTCTGGTATCCTTACTGGGAAGGGACTTGTCGTGCAAGACTAGATGTTCAATTACCTGCTCAAAAGATGGAATTGCTGCCCAGACAAACAGTGATGATGAAGATGACCTGATCCCAGAAACAGATTGTGACACAGTAAATGAGAAATACCTTTTGATTAATTTCTTTCCAGTTTTCACAGTGAGAGATCTTTCTTCTGTTTACAGGGAACAGTTAAAATGAAAGTGTGGGATTTTACAGGAAAGGAAATTGGCCTAATAAAAGGAGTTGAGCCAGGTAAAGTCCCAGTCAAGACAAACGTGATTTTTCCCCAGATTCCTCAATACGACATGAAAAAAGCGACAATTAAAGGGATTGCACCCATAATTGCAGAATTTGTAAACCAAGGAGCTTTGAAAGAAGTCTTGAGCAGCCCATCTAATTCACCAATAATGGGACTGAGAAAGCACTGTGGGAAATTTCAAATTGTCTAGGATTTGAGAAAAGTAAATGACATTGTAATTAAGTTTTGCCCCATAGTGCCACATCCATTAGTAATTTTGTTTGAGATCCCATGCGGTGCTGAATGGTTCACTGTAGTAAACCTGTCACAAGCATTCTTTTTTGTGCCTCTTCATGAGGACAGTCAGTTTTTTTTCTGTTTCAAATTTTTCGATCGAGCCTGCTTTTGGTGTAGGATTCACCAAGGGTTTTCATAGTAATCTTCCATTTTCAACTAGATCTTGAAAAAGAACCTGAAGTCATTGGAGATTCCTTGCCAATCAACATTGGTACAGTACACTGATGATCTGTTAGTTGAATCAAAGACAAGGGAAGCATGCAAGTATGATACTATTGCCTTACTGAATCATTTAGGGAAAAATTAATATAATGTGTCCCCTGCTTAATTACAGTACTGTCAGAAAGAAGTGAAATATTTGGGTCACCTGATTGAGAAGGGATTTAGGAAAATCTCCAGAGAAAGGGTCACAGCCATATTGTGATGAGTCCCCCAGCAACACAGAGAGATGTCAGAATGTTTTTGGGAATGCTGAGCTATTGTCATCAGTGGATTCCCAACATTTCAGTAATTTCAAAGCTGTTACAGAAGCTGATTCACAAAGAAGTCACTGATCCCCTAATGTTAGACAAAGCCTGTATGAAAGTATTTATAGAGTAGAGCGAAAGTCTGTGCAAAGCCCCAGCTTTAGGAATGCCTGACTACACAAAACCCTTTATGTTGTTTTATCATGAGCGTGATGCATGTACTTTGTCTGTCTTGAATCAAGTCCATGGTGGACAAACCCCCAAGTAGCATATTTTTCAGCTACTTTGGACCCAGTTGCAGCAGCTTTACCAGGCTGTCTGCAGTCCGTTGCAGTGGTTGGACTAAGCCTCACTCAGATTGGGAGCATTGTGATGGGATATACTTTAACTATCATGGTCCCTCACTCCATTGAAGGTTTACTCACCAGAACCAAGACTCAGCACCTCACCAATACCAGGCTGACTCGTTATGAAACGGTCATCCTGGGGTCCCCTAATGTAACCATCAAAAGGTGTACCGTGCTTAACCCAGCAGCTTTACTTCCAAAAGAGAATATTGAAGTTGACAAATTGAAAGAAGTTGAACATGACTGTCTCGAAGTAACTTATTTGTGCACAAAACCAAAACCCGTTATTCGAGATACTCGATTGGAGGAAAATGACCAAATTATTTTTGTTGATGGTTCCTGTTTAAGAGATAACATGGGAACACTGAGAGCAGGATATGTGAACAATTTTTGGTATACTGGCTTCAAGGAGTATATTCTGCACAAGTGGCGGAATTGGTAACCCTTATTAGAGCATGCCAGGTTTCTACACAGCCTAAAGTTACCATCTATACAGTCAGTATGGATTTGAGATAGTCCATGATTTTGGCCTGCTGTGGTCACAGAGAGGTTTCCTGACCTCTTCTAGTTCACCAGTCAGAAATGGTGAGAGAATTCATGAGTTGTTACAAGCTATTCAAATGCCTGAAAAGATTGATGTGGTGAAATGCAGTGCACACCTGAAATCACAAGATTTTATGTCAATGGGAAAAGGATATGTGGATCAAATCACAAGGTTTTGCACATTGAACTGTATATCATTCAACGATAAATGGGAATTGTTACCTGATGAAGATAAACTTTGCCCTAACTATGCATTACATGTTATGGATACCTTGGAAGAATTGAAAGCATTGCAGGATAATGTTGACAAAGATGAGACAAGGAGTTGGGTAAAGTTAAAATGTGTTCAATGTGAAGACGATGTCTGGGTTTCAGGAGAGGGACAAGTGTCCTTCCTAATAGTTTGTTGACTCAAATGGCTAGATATTATCATGTTCAAGCACATGTTGAGAGGGATTTACTGGTTCAAACAATTTTGGTTCAATCCAAAACGTAGACATGTTGCCAAAGCAGTTTGCCATCGCTGCATTATCTGTCAACAGATGAATGTAGGTAAAGGGACAGTGGTCAATTTTAGTCACATTGGGAGAGCGGGAGGTCCATTTAACAGAATGCTGATGATTTGATTGAGATGCCTGTATGTGGAGGATTGAGATTTGTATTGGTTATTGTCTGTATCTTTAGTCATTGGATTGAACCTTACCCTACATGGAGAAATGACACCCACACAGTAGCAAAGTTACTGCTTAGGGAACTGATACCATGTGTTGGGTTTTGGTCTCTTTAGAATCAGATGGAGGAAGTCACCTCAACAACGAAGTAATTAAATTACTATGTTCAGCTTTAAATATCAAGCAGAAGTTGCATTGTAGTTACCGCCCTGAAGCCTCAGGACTTCTGGAACAGATGAATGGTGCCTTGAAATTAAGAATGGCGAACATGTGTGCGTCCACGAATTTGAAATAGCCCCACACACTGCTGTTAGTTCTGATGACAGTGAGAAACACACCTGACAGGAAAACAGGACTGTCACCACATGAAATCCTCATAGGCAGAGCAATGAAGTTGTCAGTTGTTCCTGTCAATGATTTTGTGAACATGACCGATAAAATGGTTTTGTACTACTGCAATGGTCTGGCTGATGTGGTTCGCTCTTTCTCCCATCAGGTGGAAGCCACCACACTGCAAGCCACCACACTGCAACCGTCTCAAGATCACAGCCACAAAAGTGGGTGATTGGGTTGTGATTAGAAAGCACATGAGGAAGAGGTGTTTGGAGCCTCAGTGGAAAGGTCCTTACCAGTAGTGTTGATCACTACTGCAGCTGTGAAGTGTACTGGAGTTCTGAACTGGATCCATGCCAGCCATACTCGGAAAGTACTGTGTCCGTTGGACAATGAAGAAGAGTTGTTGAGAGTACCAACAACGTCCAGACAAACTCCAGAATTGGAGAGGGGAAAAGAAGAAACAGAGACTGAATCTGAGCAAACTGAAGCCACTCCTGTGAAAGATGAAGGAGAAGACCTACTGGAGAGTGACAGTGAGTCAACCTCAACTGAGGTTGCAGGAGAGTCTGATCAGAGGAAGGCTCTCAGCAACAGATGGCTGGGAAAGACAAACAGAGCAAATTACAGATCCTGAGGAGGAGTGAGTTGAGGCAGATCAAAGCCAAAGAGATATGACTCCTCCTGAACCAGTCATAGGTACGTCAAGAGAAAATCCTGCAGAACAAAGAGAAATTACAAGTCCGACACCAGAAGAGCATTGACCAAACATCCACTGAAAGGAGATGAGTGGTCAAAGTCACAAGCAAAAAGAAGAGCTGTAATTACAGTGACAACAATTGAAGAAGAAGTAGATACAACAAGAAGAGATTTGAGTGATGGAGAATTAAATGGAGATTGAAGATTGAAAAGAAAGAGAATTACAAGTCGAAGGTACGCAGTTCCTGAATGGGCATATGTAACGACAAGTGCATGGCAGAGTCAATATTTTGGCACTTGAAGAAAATCAATGAACTGAACTTGGCTAAACTGTGAATATAAGAAAAGTGCAAAAGAGATTATTGAAAGTAACCAGAAAATACTTTTTGATTGCCTGATTTGATGAGCTGCTATATCAATTTTACAAAATACCTTTTTTTGACAAAAAGGGTCCTGGAAGAAAAACTGAAAGCTGTAAATAACTGCTAAAGAAGATTGAAGGTTTTTTTTATTTTATTTTTGCTGCATAGCTATACTTTTTCTTCTTCTACTTTCTGATTCTTTACAGATCATAAGTAACCTTAGCCAACAGGGTAGGAAGAATAGGTGCTGTAGATACATGGGTACTGGTTTGGCAATTGTATGCATGATATTGTGTCTGGTGTTGATGATGAGTATGACCCTTCTTGCTAAGAGTGTGGCCAAGCATACCTCAGCTTTAGAGATTGCTACTGCACTCACAGAAGTAGATAGGTTTAGGATAGATGAAAAATATTTCCCTATAGATAGTACCCAAGGGGAACTTACTTCTAATGTTTTCTATTGCTTACTGCATGAGTATGTTGAGACGATGGATGAGAGAAAATGTTATGTCTGCACGCAGATTGCTTCATCAGTGGAGGAAGGAGTTACTTACCATAGATTGCTCCTTACTTATGGAATAAGTTGTAGTCTGTTACTAACACGATTCTATAACCAGGAGTACATTCAGTACTTCTACTCCAATTATGATGTTGTGTTTTCGTTTGTCCCTATAATTAAGTACCTGAGTAGAGTAGCTAAGGAAAACACTATAGAGTTAATGAGAGGATTCTTTGAACCTATGTTGACATTTTGCACAGCTTATGCACACAGCAACAATCTGACATGCTTGCTTATACCTATAGAAAAGAGCTTCTTAGATCAGACAGATGATAGAAGAAATGCATTGTAGGAGAAATTAGAAAAGGCCTTAGAAAAAAGGACATTTAGAAAATATTATACATTTAGTGACATAAAGACACAAGAGGGGTTAGCTTCAGATGCACAACATGTAGGAAAGCTTTGTCTATATAGGCCTAAATCTTGCACTGATACATTGTTTATGGGAACGAGTGAATGTAGACATGTGTATTTGATCCAGAATAAATGGACGTTTATGTTGAATAGACAAGACCCAGTGATTCCAGGAGTTTATTACCTCTGTGGACCTAATGCGTGTTGTCATCTTCCTAGAGGTTGGTATGGCACATGCTACTCAGGGATGGTTTTCCTAAAAATATTTCAACTTGAGAACCTGAGTAAAGTATCTAAAATGACGGAACTACATCATGTTTGACAAAGGAGAGAATCATATTCTGGCATAGTTGGAGACATATTTGGAGCAATAATTCCTTCAGTAGGAGTTATTTTGATTTTTTTTTTTATTCTAGAGTTGTCTACCTATGTGAATAACATGTTGAAAATGTTTTCAGGCACCATGATCCTGATGGATACAGAAATGGCTGTGGTAGGTTCTATGACTCTTCAGAACCGCCTTGCGTTAAATATCCTTTTAGAAGAGGAGGGCGGAGTTTGTAAAATGTTGAACTCACAACATTGTTGCTCATGTATACCTAGTAATGAAATTAGGAGCCCTATTAACAACCTAACTATGATAGTGCTGATTTGAAAGGGTTGAAAGGACCAGGAGTTTGGGAAAATGTTGGCAAAGGATTTTCTTCTGTGGGAATTTGGCTCGGCAACCTAGGGAAAGGGCTAATATTGAAGATATTACAAGTGAGATTGATTATTGTGATTTGCATAATTGGAGCAAGGGGAATTTGTAAATTGTATCATGTTATTAAATCAAAGAAGTTGAAAGAAGAAGAAGAATTGTTCAGGGAAAATTCAAAAAGGGAAAGAAGAAATACTAGTTACAAGGAGGAGAAATTTTAGGGGAGCAAACATCAGAGGAGGGATTGTGAACCTTGAATTTTTTACTAGTAAATATTCATGTATTTTGAATTATAAATCTACATAGAATTTGACGTAATATATTAAATAACGTGCAACTTGGAAAATGCGCCCACTTAGGGGACCAATATTAATTGCAAAGTGTCCTTATTAAATGCATTAATGTTAATCAAAGTGTTTTCACTAATAAAAAGAAGTAGTGTTTTATCGTAAAATTTGTGTTATGCATTTGCAATCTTAATTGTAGGCCTTAAATTAGCGAGGTTTTGGGCCTAGTTTACACAGCCTCATGTTAAGCTGCACTGCTCAGATAATGCCATGAGAAATGTACGCATGAAGAAATTAATACGTGTCTTGTTTTTCACCGTGTTCACTAAAAGCTAACAGATGTCTTTAATTTTCTCATGAGAACTGCTTGCTAGAATGTCGTATGCTAGGAGAAGAAACTTTGTATAGTTTAGTGTGTGAAAAGCGATGTTCCCAGGAGCTAACAATGGACGCACTGACTGGAGTACATATGGATACAAAGATTGTTACCTGATGAGCCTGCAATGGAAACAGAAGAAGAGGAGACAATCATCAACATGTGAAGGACAGTTTAGTTAGATCTTAGACTTAGGAATGAATCCTTATTGGACTAAAAGTAAAGGTCTGATTCTTTGCCTAATGGCAACGTGGAAAGTTCTTTAGACGATTTTAATTTAGCGCAGCTGCACAGAGAGAAGCACTCTTTTTTTCTTTTTCTGCTGAAGAGATGTGTTCATTCCTATTTCAAGCTTTCTCAGAGGATTCTACTTTAACTTTATTGCTTGTACTTCTGATGCTGAATGCTGATCCAAAATAAGAAATAATAGTGGAGCACCCAAAATCTCTATAAGTCATTCATGTAGTAGTCAATGAGACCATCTGGAAAGAGGAATTAGATCAAAGTAAAAAAACAGCATACACAATAAAAAAATTAAAAAAACAATTGGGTGTTGATGTTCTCTAAATCATTGACAACTTTAATAATGAATTAACTGTACATTCAAAATACAGTGTTTGGATTGTCCTATCCATGATAACATTTGCACAAAAGAATATCAGGGGAAATTGGATCAAGAGGTAAGTTGAATAGTTGGCAGTCTATCAAATACTAATTGGGTATTGGAAATATTTCTGAGCCAATTGACATGTGCAATATATGATAGAATATTTTCTTCTCTTTTGATATCAATATTTTGTCAGCCTTGATAAAGACCCAGAACGGAACAAAACATATGTTGGCAAAAATATTGAATGGGCTGAAATTCACTTTGAGTGGTTGAAGACTCACAAAAATTGAAGATCAGGGCCCAACTGTCAAATGGACTCTCGGCTGTAACATTTGATGGGCTGAAGTGTACCTTAATTGGTTGAAGATTTACAAAGGATGAACTCTTGGGCTTAACTACTAAGTGAATTTCCATAGTAACGGACATTACCTTTTTTTGCATTATCGAAAGATGTTATATTTTGGTATTGGATAAAAAGTTAAAATGGATTATTTTAGAAAAGATCCAATCCATCAGATGACAGGATACTAATATGGAATGTAAAAAAGAGGGAAGTTTACTGGATTTACACATTTAAAACTGATTACTGAGATTGAGAACTGAATACAATGACACTACATGATTATTTGTTTTGATAAAGATAGTTGAGTAATAACAAGAAATATTAATTTATTAAACTTATATGTATCCACAGTGACCAATCTGATGAATTGTATTTATGCTTTGTTAAGAAGAGTGACCTCATACTACCCCTGTTCCTTGTGCAACTCTTTTATATGTACAATGTACAATGTGTAGAATTATATGTTTCTGAATGGCTACATGTGCTATTATTGAGTGTTTGGATTTTGGAATGTTTTAGAGAGGGTGATGTCTGTGACCCAGATAATATGTTATGTTATTTATTAATTAATTGTACACTGCACTGACAATATATATATATATATATATATATATATATATACACATGATTTGCGTATTCATGTATACCGTTGAATATTATTATGTGAAAAGGAATATAACAAAAATGCTTCAATTTATTTTTGCCTCTTCGTATTGACTAGTGCTCCAATGGGATTTATTATAAATAAATGGTAGGAGATTTTCCCATTAGTAATACATTTGAGACAAAAATTGTTCTTTGTTGCATTGCTCCAAAATCTTAATCCTCTTGCCTTTTTCCATTCCACCTTTAGAACCCATCACCTATATTAGATTGCATGGAAGAGGGAACACATCATGTTCTATTTTACCCCATCTCTGCTACATCTATCCCCATCCGCCTTCATAGCCACATTGCTAAAGTTATTCACCTCTTATCTATACCCAATTTGACTATATTGCCTCACACCCATTGCCGACATGAATCCTTCTCCACAGCTGTATCCCTGTCTTGTGATGCATTTATTAAATGTGGGAACAATGTACAAATCATAATCTTGTAAAACTATGAAGGTTTTTTGTATTAAAACATGCACCCACATTGATAACATCTGATTAAGTGACCAGTAATCATTTTCCCAGACCCTGGGAAAGAAGCAGGCTTTCTCTTTTGGAGATGTTTTTATGTTCATGCTAATCTTCAGCCACCAGCTTATCCTTTGAATAATGGCTCCACTTAGTGTTAGCCAGAAATGTTCACTATTAGAGCAATAAGTGCAATTTCACCACTCCTTCATCATTTTTCAACTCAGCTAAGGGTAAAAATTGCACAAATATCCTCAACACTTCTATTGTATTTCATTACTCTTTTCTTTCTTGGCAAGCAGTTGCATGAATTTTTCATGAATTACAAATTGAGGGTTTTTAGGGATCACAACTTGCCTAGACCCAAATGGTGATCAAAATGTATGAACCTTGTGACAGGACAGCAGAGAGGAGTTGCACTACATTTCTTAGGAAGTCATACGGTTCTTTAAAATCAAGGGGCATATTTAAGAAAAGTGGAGCTGCTCACAGTGCAGCACCACTTTCCTTGCATCCCATTGTGCCCCTCTAGCACCAACATGTGTGTACCATACTTAAAATACAGTGCAACACGTCACTAGTTAGAGCACTAGTGTCAGAATGTCTGTCACTAGTCCAGCGCATTGCAGGATTAGCGTCCAAAATTCTGGCACTAATCCTGTAAAGCACCCAATGGAAGCCCCCTTTTAATGAGTGATCTGAGAATCTAAGAGAGTTCCTTGCGCCATTTCTTTTGGCACTTTTAACACAAACGTGCCCAAAGAAATGGCGCAAGGAAATCTCTTAGATTTCCTTGCAACATATTTTTGCCCAACCCCCTTAACAGGGTAACACCCCTTTGCATACATTAAGCTCATGCCCCCAAGTGTTTGCAAAGCAGATGGTGACAACCTGGTAGGTTAGTCAAGAGATAAGAAGTGTTAGGGGAGAGTAAAGGAGACAGCATGACCATGTGGCTCAATCCCACCGCTCATTCAGCAGCCCTGTGAGTGGGAGTGCCCCAGGAGATGCAGGAGGACCTATATTGTAAATAACTGTGACGTGACCAAGACTGTTTGAAAGGAAAAAGCAAGCCCACCTCAGGACCACTCCAGGAGTAGGGGCATGGCTTTCTGAATCAGTCATTAAATATACATTTGAATACTGGAAGACTGAGAGACCAGAGCATATGAAAACTGCATATATTTGTTTGAGTTGCCACCTGTAACAGTGGTGCTCATTCACAAGAACCTCAACTGCAAGGAGAAATTCCGAACCATAAGTCTCGTAGGGAGGTGTAGTAGGTGCCTTATAAGGGAAGAGCACCCACAGTATCATATTTCTTGGGCTTGTTTGAAAGCCCTTATTATTGCTGATCAGGATTGGTTGAACCACAAACATATTCAAGAAAGAGATGTTTCTTTTAAAACCTGTAGACCTTGCATGTTTATAATGAAATATCAGCTTTAAAGCTAATTTAGTTATTGTGAAAAACAAATGCTGTATGTGTTGTGGTAGAGTTGACAGACTGATGGATTGTAATGAATTATGCTATGCCATTCTCTGTAATCTGGTTTTATGATTGTAGACTACAATGACAAAGCTAGTATGCATACATTTTTAATACTGAACATCATTTAATATGTTGCTATTGGTAGATTTAGGTTACTGATATTGAGCGGGGATAGGGTTTTGTGATGAAAAAAGAATGTGAACATATGAGATTTATGGGAGAGGTTGTTCACTGTGATATCTCTTTAGGGTGATTTGTACCCTTGTTCTTTTGCGAGCCTTCCTTCTGAGAGATTCCAGAATGTTATTCTATCTCCAATCTTGAATATATTTGTAATTTGTGTGTTGCATTTAATACAATGGGCATACAAATATTTCTCTGATTGAAAAAAATGCACCAACTGGACAATGTTTCACTGAGTGTTGCATTGTGTGTTGCTCAGTTCTGAGATTCTAGCACACAGCACCTCACTGAGTCAGCCTTGAGCCGCTCTGCTTGGCACCTTGAGAGCCACATTCTCAACTACCCTGAGAGGTACCTTGGCCCAAGGATGTTGAAGAGAGTCTTGTCAACCAAATTACATTCTCCAAAACAGAGAGGAATTGGGTAGCTAACCTTAGGAATTAGGTCAGCATAGTGGAAATTTGACAGGAAATGTAGAGCAAAATAAATTAAACGAGTGAAGTAATAGATGAAGGAGTTATAAATCTTAGGGTGAAAGTAAACAATGTGATAAATCATGGACTGACAGAACATTAGGAATCATTGTAGACTCATTATATAGTGGTATACCATATACCCAGAACCTCTAGATAAATGCTACCAGTGGGCCTCTAGCACTTATTATGCCATCCATTTAAGTAGTACCTTAAAGCATGTCCCGGGCCTGCCATTGCATTTTGAACGCAACCATGTCGACTTTGCTTGAAAACCCCCTTGCCAAGCCTTGAACTATTCTTTCATTACATACGTCACCCCTAAGTTGGGCCCTAGGTAGCCCACAGGGCAGGATGCTGTGTAATTCGAAGGTTAGACATGCACTTTTAAGTTCTACATGTCCTGGTAGTGAAAGATTCCTACATTCATATTTCACTACTGTGAGGCCAACCACTCCCATAGGATAAAATTGGGGATTCCCTAATACGTTTAAATGGCTGGAATTTCTAATTAGGCGCAGAAAGTTATGCCATGTTCAGCGTCTATAAAATTGCAATGATACACTCTCTTTAATAGTAAAGTCAGCGTTTTGAATACAAATTTTAAAATGGTCATTTTAGAAAGTTTGCATTTTACTGCCCTTAGCCCTTTATGCCTACAGCCTGTCTTGCATCACATTACTGGATAAATAGCTGATAGACTTTGTAAATTCCTCCCAGACAGACATAGTAGATGGATTAGTTGTGCTTCAATGGGCCATCTGCTGGAGGGATGGAGGGGGTGGAGCTGAGACAGCCCCACTTGCAACTGAATAACATGTGTTCTGCATTCAAACAAAGGGCCTAATGACACCACATTATCACTGGAGCCAGAGCAGGGGAGCCAGGAAATTCCATGCACTTCAAAGACCTTTCCAGAAGCTTTTCCCACTTTTCTGAAAAAGGACACAAGGGTATAAACATAGGACCTCAGACCCCAACTCCTCAGAATCCATCTAGACTCTGCCAAGAAGAAGGACTGCTGTGCTGCTGGAATGACTTCCAAACTGCTGGACTACTGCTCAGAAGCACCATTTCCTTGCTGGATTGTTTCCTTGTTGTACAGCTGTTATGCTACCTTCTGCCTTCGGAAAAGGAATGGATCTTCAACTGTCTCAGAAGCTCCAGAGTTACTCACAAGGGCTTCATTGCTGGTCTTCTGTTCAGAGCCACAGAGACACAAAAGTCTTCCTCCATCTTGAACCCACACCAGTACCCAGCCTGAGTGACTCATATCCGTCCAAGTGGTGCCCCTCTACTCCTGAACCCTTAGAAGTGCTGTTAAAGGTGTGCAGACAAACAAAATCCAAAAAGTGGGGACAGAACATGTTTGGCTAAAAACTGCTCTTAGAACCAGAAGAAGATTGGGGTCAACCTGCTATCCTACCCACCCGAGGTGAATTGGCAGTTGGCTTCTCCAGCTACATTCTACTCCACAGCAGCATGTCCTTTTTAGTGGTCCTTCACCAAACGTACCAGACACAAGCCACTTCTTGTATGTGAACTGTGCTCCTTCGAGGTTGGCCATATTTTTTTTACTTTGACCCAGATTTGCTCAACTAGATGGCAGTAGTCGTTGCTTTGATCTTTTAGGTACTAGTTTTACTAACACTTTAGGAATTCGTAACTCTGGTTCTACTGCTTGGATTTTTCTCATTTTGTTGTTTTCTTGTGTTGTGTTTACACTTTATTGCTGTTTATGTGCTGGATACAAATTTTAAACATTGCCTTTATGCTAAGCCTGACTGCTTTTTGTGCCAAGCTACCCAGGGTTAATCAGAGGTTAAATTAACGACTTTTTGAGGTCAAGCAAAGTATTGCTGATGTTGGTAGGCCAGGGCTCACACACCAATCAAACAGCAACCCCATTCCTCACTGTTAGATATTGGGTATTTGGTTGGCAGTCAGGTTACCCCCGTCCAAGCAAGGACCCTCACTCTAGTCAGGGTAAAAGAGAATCACCCTCAACAAACCCCTTCTCAACCCCTTGGTAGCTTGGCACGAGCAGTAGGCTTCACTTCAGAGCGCTAGGTGTAAAGTATTTGTACCAACACACACAGTAACTTAATGAAAACACTACAAAATGACACTACACAGGTTTAGAAAAATAGAGAATATTTATATAAGCAAAACAAGACCAAAACCACAAAAATCTACAATACACAAGTCAAGTTATCACTAAAAATGCAAAAAGAGTCTTCATGTAATTTTAAACACTACGCTAACGCTGTAATCATGAAAATGTACTTTGGGTGCGTCAAAAATAACTATGCATGGGCGCGTCAAAAAGGGCTTGCGTTGTTTCTCCTTCAGTCGGGTCAGTGTGCAACGTTTCTTCTCTCTTCAGGAGAGCGATGGGTCGATCCGGTCAGCACTCTCAGGTCTGGGCAGGCCTGTGTTGTTTTTACACGCTCAGTGGTGTTTACATCACAAATTCAGCTGCACGATGATCCGAAAACCACGCAGCGCGTCGTTTCTCCAGGGACGGGCATCGATCTTCCGGTCGCGTCGCAGGCAAGCGGCGATTTTCTGCCGCGAAGCCAGTAGCACGTCAATTTTTCAGCTGTAGATTGGAGACACGCCGATCTTTTCTCCGCACGGCGGTCGGTGCATTTATTTCTCACTTTTGGGCTGCAAGCTTCTCTTTTTAGGGTCCCAGGAACTGGATGGGCACCACTTGGCAGAGTAGGAGTCTCAGCAGAGGCTCCAGGTGCTGGCAGAGAGAAGTCTTTTTTTTTCCCTGAGACTTCAAACAACAGGAGGCAAGCTCTAAGTCAAGCCCTTGGAGAGTTCTTCACAAGAAGGAAGGAACACAAAGTCCAGTCTTTGTCCTCTAGCACAGGCAGAAGCAGAAACTGCAGGATAGCTACACAGATTACAGTCACAGGCCAGCTCTTCATCTATTCTCCAGGCGGAGATTCCTCTTGGTTTCCAGAAGTGTTCTAAAGTCTGTGGTTTTGGGTGCCCTTCTTATACCCATTTTGCCCTTTGAAGTAGGCCTACTTCAAAGCAAAGTGTCTCTTGTTTGTGAAATCCTGCCTTGCCCAGGCCAGGCCCCAGACACTCACCAGTGGGTTGGAGACTGCATTGTGTGAGGGCAGCCCCAGCCCTTTCAGGTGTGAGTGACCACTCCTCCCTTCCATCCTAGCACAAATGGCTCATCAGGAAATGCAGACTACACCCCAGCATCCTTTGTGTCACTGTCTAGTGAGAGGTGCAACCAGACCAACTGTCAAACTAACCCAGACAGGGAATCCACAAACAGACAGAGTCACAGAAATGGTTAAAGCAAGAAAATGCCCACTTTCTAAAAGTGGCATTTTCAAACACACAATCTTAAAGTAAACTTCACTAAAATATGTATTTTTAAATTGTGAGCTCAGAGACTACAAACTCCACATGTCTGTCTGCTCCCAAATGGAATCTCACTTTAATCATATTTAAAGGTAGCCTCTATGTTAACCTATGAGAGGGACAGGCCTTGCAACAGTGAAAAACTAATTTAGCAGTATTTCGCTGTCAGGACATATAAAACACATTAATATATATGTCCTACCTTAACTATACACTGCACCCTGCCGTTGGGGCTACCTAGGGCCTACCTTAGGGGTGCCTTAAATGTAAGAAAAGGGAAGGTTTAGTGCTTGGCAAGTGGGTACACTTGCCAAGTCGAATTTACAGTTTAAACCTGCGCACACAGACACTGCAGTGGCAGGTCCTAGCCATGTTTACAGAGCTACTAATGTGTATGGCACAACCAGTGCTGCAGGCCCACTAGCAGCATTCAATTTACAGGCCCTAGGCACCTCTAGTGCACTGTACTAGGGACTTACTACTAAATCCAATATGCCAATCATGGATGAACCAATTACATACACATTTTGTATAGGAGCACTTTAGCACTGGTTAGCAGTGGTAAAGTGCCCAGAGTAACTAAAGCAGCAAAAACAGTCCAGCACACACCAACAACCTGGGAAACAGAGGTAAAAAGTCAAGGGGGACCATGCCAAGGATGAAAAATCTAACACTCACACTCTAAGGCATGTCCATGAATGGAAAGACAGGGTAAGAACACATGGACAGGTGAAAGCTTCATGTCTAAGCAAAACTTAATGCCTCTTATGGTAACTTCATACGTGAGGAGAGAGTAAACAGTAATATCTGCATCTAATAAATCCTCCACTTCAAGAAATCATTTCTACTATGTCAAAAAATACTCCATCAAATCCTTGGATTTTACTGAATGGTATCATGAAGACAACAATCAAGTGTGCTCTGACCATCCAGGGAAACTTGGCATAAATTATGTATTTACCTTATGTTTTTTAAAGTTAACATATGAAAAAGATAAGTTTGCCAGATTGATCCATGTACACCCAACATTGAATATCAAGCCCGGGACCTTCCTTTAAAAAAACATTTTCTTAAGATGTCTTAGCTCAACTGAATCAAGTATCAAATGAATGGATGTTTATATTTGTAGAGTGCACTGCTATTCAGAGAATGTCCCGGCACTGCAGGCTGGAGCAAAACAAGGAATGGGATCAAGCAAACTAAACAAGTCAATTTTTAACATTTTACAAAAACACTCCTTATTCAAGATGTTCTTAAGATAAAAAGAAAATGATTCCAGGTCTGAGGAGCCAGGAACCTCCAAAAAAGCCTGCTCTCTAAGGTTCAAGAAGGAACTGAACCAATTCCAAGCTGAATCTCCTATCCCAAATTCTGCAAGAGGATCTGACAAGTGACAATTTCAAATTGCAGCACACATATAATTACCAAAGTATCATTTTTGAATAATTGTTTTTGTGCAGGAAGGTACCCATTCCTGCACATAAACAATCATCCATGGAATTTTGCTTCTCTATGTGTACTGCAAATTGCACCACACATAGATGACGCAAAAAACGAGGAGAAATAAAAGCAATCCTCCTCATTTTGCCATGCTAATGCCATGCCTGGGGTAGTGTTAGTTTTTGGCACTGCCACTGATTTACGATTTCTCGTAAATCTGGGCAGTGTCAAACGCAATGAGTTTTGCATTGGAAAGCCCACTGCAACACTGATTGCATGCCGCTGTGACACAGAAAACTGTGTCGGAGGAGCCCATATTTAAAAGAAGGCCTAATGCAACAAAAAGTGGGATTATACTGTGAGCACGACCAGGCCTACCTGTTTAGTTATAGTAACTTATAAGCAGGTGTGTCCTTAAGGCCGATAAACCTTTGGACTCATTTAAGATGATCACCCTATGTAACACATGAAACATCAGTCAAGCAATACAAATCATTAGAGAGTCAGTAAAGAACACACCATGACCCATGTGGCCATAAATAACCACACCTTTGGTATCACTTCAAATATTTATTTCCCTATATAAACAATACTAAGGTCACATAAATGAATCTCAAAACGAAATGGCACAAATAAAGGAACAACACAGGCTGGGCAAATTGCCTAAATAATCTCAATTTAAACAAAGCAATAAAAACGATAATTTCAACAGCAAGAAAACTCATTAATAGCAGTAATATTTGAGCAAGAGAAATAACATACATTTGTTCAACACTAGAAGGATGTCAGTTCATAAATATAGGGGAAACACCTCACTAACTCAGTTTAGCATCAGCATGTTGGGCTTCATGCAAAAGTTTTCTTAACATGAATTAAGCTATGGCTCTATCAAAAGCAGCAGTTGGTACCTGGAAAACAAAAGACAAAAACAACAATACACTGATCATTCATATTATTTATCGCTAGGAGCAGAACAGCTTCATATTCATCAGGGGGTCAGCAGCATCAGCAGCATGCCAGGAGCAGGAAAAGGGGAATGGTTTAGAGTTTGGATAGTAAGATTACCAAACCAAAAACATCTCAGCTCAATTATCGCAGAAAGAATGTCAGTGGCTAACAACTCTTAGCACCTAAACCTTAAATTAAGCTACCACACATTTTCTATTGGTCAGAAACATAAGGAGAAGAAAGAACATCCAATTACATAAATATTAAATATCGACAAAGCATTAGGAAGATACACTTAAGCACTAGGAGGACATAGATTGGTTTCTTCTCCTTTCAAGTAGTTCTAAACTATACTAAGGCCCTCATTTTAACCTCAGCAGTCATTTCTAAAGACTTATGAGGTTACTCCGGGCCAAAGACTGCCAGTGGTGGTGGTCTGCCGCCAACCGTATAATGACTGCTGGCAGCCCCCTGCCCTTTTTCGGACAGAGAGCCGCCAGCAGCTATACGGGCGGTCGGCGGTGAAGTGGGGGCTGCTCCACCTCCACCGCCACATCATCAGAACACCGCCCACCGAATCACATCCCAGGATTCGGCGTGGTGGTGTTCTGTTGATGGGGTGCTGGCGGCGGAGCAGCCCCCATGGATCCTGTTCCCTCCCGGAGGATCACCAGAACAGGTAAGGTGATTGTCTGTTAGGGGAGGGGTGTGTTGTGTGTTGTGGGGAGGGGGTCCTACCACATTTTGGAGGTGGTAGGGGGGTCGTGTGTGTTGGGGGAGAACTCAGGGGAGGGGGAGACCCCAATCAGTGCCAGGGAACCAATTCCCTGGCACTGATAGTGCCTACCGCCATGGATTTTGTGGCGGTGAAAAAACCCACAAAATCCATGGTGGTATGCGGGGTCCTGATACTGCCGGTGGTCTAGTGACGGGCACCGGGCTGGAGATGGAAGTCTCCAGCCCAGCGATCATTACCACCCTGGCGGTCGATGTGTAAAAGTGGCAGATTTACATGGTGGTAACCGCCATGGTCATAATTCAATTTTTTTGTTCCACCAGCCTGTTGGCGGTATTACCGCCACTTTTACACTGAAAGCCAGGATTGTAATGAGGGCCTAAATGTATTATCCCGCTCTTCCTTCCGTCCACGTTCAATAGACCCTTTTGGTTGGCACATCTCAAACACGCTACAATACAGTGGTTACAGAGACTGCAGCATTATACGTCACATCCTCGGAAGAAACACCTGAGTTAGAAACACAACTTCAGACAAATATGCAATTCAAACAATGGAACCTGTTATACAGCAGACGTGAGTTCACTCGAAAGCCACATTTGCTAGAGCATTGGCAGTTAGATAACTTCTCTAACAGTAACATGAGAAAAGCTCATATTATTCAGCCATTAATTTGACAGAGAAATGCTTTTTAACAACAGGATTCTCAATACACCATAAGTAAATTATTTATGAAAGGGCACATACAAGTCTTACATCTGATAGTGGCAAATTAAGTAGGCACATTATGGCCCTCATTACAAGCTTGGTGGTAAATGCCGCCTACCGTCGTGCTGATGACCGCCAACATACCATAAGCACGGCGGTATACCGCTGCGGGTATTATGACCCACACATATAAATCTGCCACTATACAGACACCCACACAAGTCTGCCAGCCCAAAGGTCAGTGATAAATTGGCGGTACCAAAACCCACACCGTTACGCCAACAGGAATACACCCACAGTATGAGGACCCATGAATCACTGCAGCAGTCTTTTAACCGCGGTAAACCATTGGCGGTACACACCTCTGTGCTCAAAATACCCACATATTTACAAAACACCACCACATTGGACAATTCAAGCTACACACACCTGACACACACACTACACCCTCACACTAACACCACTATAAAACACACACCCACATTACGCACAACCCTTTCAATGAAAAAAAAGATTGCCAACAGAGACAGACTCAAGCCAGGAGCACCCACTCAATCTGAGCCACAGAACACCATCACCCATACACCATCCATGCACCTCACAGCACACATCACCCCACACATCCTCACACATATCACTCACACCACATCCATGGCACCCCAAAGACACTCCAGGTTTTCAGAGGAGGAGCTAAGGGTCATGGTAGACACAGCTATTCAGATCACAGGTGCAGCAGACGTCCATTGCTAGGAAGATGGAACTATGGTAGAGAATTGTGGACAGGGTCAACGCCATGGGACAGCACCCAAGAACAAGGGATGACAAGGGATGACATCAGGAAGATGTGGAACGACCTACGGGGGAAGGTACGTTCCGTTGTTGCAAGACACCAGGTTGCTGTACAGAGGACTGTCAGTGGACCCCCACTCCCTCCCCCACAACTAACAACATGGGAGAAGCAAGTCTTGTCAATAATGCATCCTGAGGGTCTCAAAGGAGTAGCAGGAGGAGTGGACTCTGGCAAGTCATATCTTTACTACAATATCCCCCACCCTACCTGCATGCCATCACAAACTCCTACTCCTACCCTCACCCCATCACTCCACCACCTCACATATACCCCACTATCACAACCCACCCATCCCAAAACCAAGCCCTGCATGTAACACCAATCCATGGACCCCCATCACAGACCTGCATGGACACCTATCACCACAGCATGCCCATTAGAGAGAATCACCTAGCCCACAAAATCACCACACACACAAGGCAAAGCTGACAGGGCAATCTCAACCATACAGGGAAACACACCCATGCACAAGAAGGCACACGCAAATACAATAACACTGCATTTTCATCCCCACAGGACCTCTACTCAACGTCACTGGAGAGGAGTTGCCAGCAACATCCAGCCCCCCTCCCCCCAGAGGATGCCCACAGTGAGGACAGCAGGTCTGCACGCCTGGATCAGGATGGCCAACCTGGCCCACCAGGGACCTCTGGGCAGTCAGTTACCCTGCCACAATCCCAACCCGCCACAGACCCTTCCCCCTCAGGAAACACCAGCACAGCACCCACCCAGTGGGCCCATGCCACTGTCCCCAGGACACTTCAATCAGCAGTGTGTCCACCATCACACGGACCCCAAGAAACCCCACAAACACAGGACGATCAGGGACCTGAGGTTGGTGGCAGTGGGCACACGGTTCAGAGGACAGAGGCACATGACAACAGGAAAGCTGGGAGGACTGCTGTGCGACAGGGGGAGGACAGGCCCAGGGAACCAACTCTCAAGGAGGCACTCACCAACATCCTGGGAGCATACCACCATTTCCAGGAGACCATGGGCCAGATACTGTACAAGTTGCAGGAGACCCAGCGGCTGCAGGAGGTAGTACCTGAGGAACAGGGAGGACCTAAAAAACATCTACCCCTTCCACCACGAACTCCACCCACTCCAGCCGACTGACCTCCTTGACCAACATCAGCGACGACGATACCCGCAAGAACATGAACTCCATCCACTCTGGATCACCATCAGAGCCCTGCCCACACCACATCTTCAACAAAGCAGACACAGCCATCGCACCACACCTACGGGAAGCCATCAACATCTCCTTTGAAACTGCAAGATTCCCGAAAAGCTGGAAACACACCAAAATCAACGCCCTTCTCAAGAAACTAAAGGCGGACCCCAAGGACCTCAAAAACGTCCGGCAAATCTCTCTGCTCCCTTTCCCGGCAAATGTCATCGAGAAAATCATCAACACTCAGCTCACTCGGTAAGTCAAAGACAACATCCTCGACCCCTCCCAGTCCGGATTCAGACGCAACCACAGCACCGAAACCGCCCTCCTCGCCGCCACAGACGACATCAGAAGCCACCTCAACAATGGAGAAACATCAGCCCTCATCCTCCTAGACCTATCAGCCGCCTTTGACACGTCTGTCACCACACCCTTAAATCCCGCCTCTGCGCAGCAGGAATCCAGGACCAAGCCCTCGACTGGACCACATCCTTCCTCACCGGCAGAACCCAAAGAGTCTGCCTCCCCCGTACCAATACAAAGCCTTCAACATCATCTGCGGTGTACCCCAGGGCTCATCCCTCAGCCTGACGCTGTTCAACATCTACATGGACCCCCTCACACAAGTGGCCCGCCAGCACAACCTCAACATCATCTCCTGTGGCAACAACACCCAACTCATCCTCTCCCTCACCAAGGACCCGCACACCGCCAAAACCAACCTCCACGAGGGACTAAAAGCCATCGCCGAATGGATGAGAGACAGCTGGCTAAAACTGAACTCGGACAAAACAGAGGTCCTCATCCTTGGGCACACCCCCTCCGCCTGGGACAACTCATGGTGGCCGTCCACGCTGGGTCCCCCACCGACACCCACAGACAGCGCACAAAACCTTGGCTTCACCCTCGACTCCTCACTCTCCATGTCAAAGTAGGTCAGTGCCATCTCCTCCTCCTGCTACAACATCCTCCGCATGCTTCGCACAGTTTACAAATGGATCCCAACAGAAACAAGAAAAACAGTAACCCAGGCCCTCGTCAGCAGCAGACTCGACTACGTCAACGCCCTCTACACCGGTATCTCATCCAAACTCCTCCAACGCCTCCAACACATCCAAAACGCCTCCGCTCGACTCATCCTCAACATCCCTCGCCACTGCCACATCACCCCCCACCTAAGAGACCTTCACTGGCTCCCCGTCAACAAGAGGATCACCTTCAAGCTCATCACCCACGCACACAAGGCACTCCACAACACCGGACCATCATACCTGAACAACAGACTCAGCTTCTACACCCCCACCCGACATCTCCGCTCCGCTAACCTCGCCCTCTCCTCCATTTCCCGCATCCGACGCAAATCTTCCGGCGGCAGATCATTCTCGTACCTCGCTGCCAAGACCTGGAACACCCTCCCGCTGGATCTACGACAGACCCAGGACCTTCTTTCCTTCAGAAAACTCCTCAAGACTTGGCTCTTCAAGCAGTAGCAGCGCCACGGGTATGTAGCGCGCTTTACAAATTGTCTGATTGATTGATTGATTGATTGGTCACCATTGCAGGGGTGCTGGCTGACATGGGCAACACCATGAGGGAGGCAGTGGCACAACAAAGGGCCCCTGACACTAGCCACACCGAAGAACAGCCCTCCACCTCCGCCGGTGCTAGTGGACAGGAGGCACCGCCACAGGACCAACAGGCCACCAGCACCCCATCCCCTGCAGAAGGAGAACCCCCCACAAACGGTCCCTGCAATCCAGGCAGAAGCCAGAGAACATTGCCAAGACCCCCATCAGGAAATAAGACTCTCCTGATTGTCACCCTTCTGTCCCACTCTGTCACCCTGTCTACCATGAACTGCCATTACTCCCATTCCTATTCCCCATTGGACAATGCACCTGTGATACCAAGAGTCTGGACTTTAACTGGACATTCCTCCACCATCACCCCAGCCCATTGCACATCCTCTTCTATGAATGAGCACTTAATAAACAAAGTAAAGTTACAGTGTCTTACCTGTGTGTCACTGGAAGTACTGCTGTATGATATTACTTCTGTTGTCCACATCTTCTTCCTCTGCCTCCTCTTCCTCACTGTCCACAGGCTCCACCGCTGCCACAAGACCATCTCCAGGCTCATCCTCCTGCAGAAAAGGCACCTGGCGTCTCAAGGCCAGGTTGTGCAACATGCAACATGCAATGATGATCTGGCACACCTTCTTGGGTGAGTGGTACAGGGATCCACCTGTCAGATGGAGGCACCGGAACCTGGCCTTCAGGAGGTCCTCTCAATTATCCTCCTAGTTCGCCCATGTGCCTCATTGTAACATTCCTCTGCCCTTGTCCTGGCATTCCTCGCTCAGGTCAGTAGCCATGAGAGGCTGGGGTAACAATAGTCACCTGCAAATATCGAGGGACAACTGTCAGACACACACTGACCCTTAGGGACAACCCCATACCCACACACCAACATATACTGGGTGGGGACCTTGGGCTCACCTATTAGCCACACCCGGTGCCTCTGGAGTTGGCCCATCACATATGGGATCCTGCTATTCCTCAAGATAAAGGCATCATGCACAGAGCCAGGATACTTGGCATTCACATGGGAGATGTACTGGTCCGCCAAACACACCATCTGCACATTCATAGAGTGATAGCTTTTTCTATTCCTGAACACTTGTTCATTTCTCCGGGGGGGTGACAAATGCTACATGTGTACCATCTATGGCACCAATGATGTTGGGGATATGTCCCAGGGCATAAACGTCAGCTTTCACTGTGGCCAGATCTTCCACCTGGGGAAATACAATGTAGCTGTTCATGTGTTTAAGCAGGGCTGACAACACTCTGGTCAACACGTTGGAGAACATAGGCTGAGACATCACTGATGCCATGGCCACTGTTGTTTGGAAGGAACTACTTGTCAGCAAATGGAGCACTGACAGGACCTGCACTAGAGGGGGGAGACTTGTGGGCTGGTATCAGGTCTGGCTCCATTTGGGCACACAGTTCTTGGGCCCAATCAAGTCTGTATGTTAGGATAAATTGTCTGTCCTCCATTGTCGCAAGGTCCACCAGGAGGATGTCTCCATCTCATATTCATCCTCAGCGGTTGAAGCCTATGGAGGAAAACGGCCATAATCACACATCTAGTGCAATAATGATGCATTTCTTCTTTTACAGAACCAGTATGTGAATCTGAGAGTTAGTTGCTGTGCCAATGTCTGGTGTGACGCAGTTAAGTGCCATGGCCTGTGCCCCCCTGAAATGGCGGCTGTCTGACCTGTGAGGAGGGACAAGTGGAAATTAGGTAATTCCGCTGGCGGGGTGCACCGTTGCAGTAGGATGATGAACACCGCGCAACTTCGCATTGGTTATTATTGGGCCCTATGGGTTCCAGGAGCCAATGGCGATGTACGCCAGCAGTGACGGTACGGACCATTGCAGACGTAACCACCATTTTCTATCTCTTCACTGACTTGCTACCTGACCTTCAACAGGAGAGGACCTACACTGCAAGTGCTGCTGTGACCTGTATCTGGAAGCGACAATGGCTCATGTGTCTGGGGAAAGGCCCCTGCCTTCGCTGTGGAGGAGTTGGAGAGACTGGTGGATGGGGTCCTACTCCACTACACGTTATTCTACGGTCCTCCAGGCAAACAGGTGAGTACACTGTGAGCATGATGCCTTTGCCATGAATGTATGGAGTGCTGTCTATGTAAGCCATATGTGGGGGGGCTGAGGTGTCCTGGCCAGAGTGCTGCATGTATGGTAGTCAATGGTATGTGCATCAGGGAATCGGAGGGATATGTTGGGCCATTAGTGTGACAGTCCGGACGGTTAACTAATTCCTTGTTCTGCTATCTTTTTCCTGCAGGTCAGCGTCTATCAGAAAAAGGGTATTTGGTGTGCCATCACCAAGGAGGTGCGGACCCTGGGGGTCTTTGACAGGCGGAGCACCCACTGCCACAAACGGCGGGAGGACCTGTGCCGCTGCACAAGGAAGACGGCGGAGGCCCAGCTGGGGCTGGCCTCCCAAAGAGGAAGGGGTGCCCGTCGTACTCTGACCCCCCTGGTGTTCCGCATCCTAGCGGTGCACTATCTGGAGTTGGATGGGTGCTTGAGGTCATCACAGCAGCCACAAGGGGGTGAGTACAAAATCTGATTCAGTATTTTGCGCGTGTTAAGCTTTTGCCTGGGTGGGGATGTGGACTGTGGGTGCCCTTAGGCCAGGGCGAACATGGCAGGGTAGATCTCTTGTTGGGCAGGCTCTGAAGCACTCCAAACCCAATAGTGTTAGTGGGCATCTACTACTGGTCAGGGCCCTGTTTGTTTCAGGTGTGCAGCTGATCACGTTAGGCATTGTACCCCATGGGCTGGTGACTGGCATTGTAACTGATGGAATAGTGCATAGGGCTGTTCCCTGTGAGTTGTGTACGCCAACAGTAGTGTTGTTGCTGGCATTGACCAAGTGTATCCTCTGTCTCCCCCCCTTTTTGTTTTGTCCTAGTGTGCATTAGCATCATCTGGCAGAGGAGCAGAGGCACCGGTGACAGAGGGAGCTGCATCCCACATGGGCCTTGAGGCCGAGTCCACAGACGGTGAGGGCACCAGTGGGACGGAGGGCGAGGGGAGCACCACGAGGGGGACAGGATGGGACACCACAGACAGTGACTCCTCATCCGAAGGAAGCTCCCTGGCAGTGGCGGACACCTCTGTGCCCACCCCAACAACAGGTTCAGCTGCCACCCCCCTTACCAGCACCGCCCTCCCAGCAGCCCCTCAGCGTCTTTCCCATGCCCGCTCACCCAGAAGGGTGGGCATCTCCTTCACCCCAGGCATCTCAGGCCCTGCCCCAGTCAGCCCTGCTGCCCTCAGTGAGGAGGCTATTGAACTCCTGAGATCCCTCACTGTTGGGCAGTCAACCATTCTGAATACCATCCAGGGTGTCGAGAGGCATTTGCAACAAACAAATGCATACTTGGAGGGCATTCACTCTGGCGTGGCGGCCCAACAGAGAGCATTTCAGGCTCTGGCCTCCGCACTGATGGCAGCCATTGTCCCTGTCTCCAGCCTCCCCCTCCAACCTCCTCTACCCAATCCCAAACCCCTCAACCCCAACCTATCCCAAGCACACCTTCAGACCAGCATTCACCCAAATCAACACACAGAAGTGGCTCATGCAAACACAAGCACCACACATCCTCTCACAGGCACTCACACAAGCACCATCCCCATGCAGACCTATCAACATCCACTGCCTCCACTGTGTCCCCCTTCTCCTTCTCGTCCACCTCCCTCCCAGTAGCGTCTCCACTTACACTTGCATGCACTACATCCTCAAGCACTATCTCCATCACCTGCACAGCCATCACTACACACACCTCCCTGGCAGTCAGCACCCCCACTTTCATGCACACATCCCCTGTGTCCTCTCCCAGTGTGTCTGTGACCCCTCCTCCCAAAGTACACAAATGCAAGCACACACCCACCCAACAGCCATCCACCTCACAACAACTTCCAGCTCATGCACCTGCACCCAAACTCAGCAGACACCTCCTACCACCACTCCCTCTTCCTCCACTCCCAGACCTTCTCCCTCTTCCCACCCCAGTGTCCCTAAGAAGATTTTCCTTGCAAACATTGACTTCTTCCCTGCCCCCCGTCCTTCCCCTCGTGCCAGGGTGGCCAAAACCCAGCCCAGCACCTCAGCCACCAAGTCCACATCTGCAGCTGTCAGAGGATCAAAGGGGGCACCCGCCTGCCCAGCCAGTGTGCCACCACCCCCTGCCAAGGCAAAATCCATTCCGCTACCTGGCAAGGTGAAGAATGGGACAGCATCCAGCAAGGGGAAGGAGCCACAGGCCACCTCAAAGACTCCCGCTGCCAGACCCAAGGTTACACCACCATCTGCCATGGTGAGGAAGGGGCACAAAACATCAGGCAAGGCACTTCAGCCATCTGAGGCTGCAGGTGAAGGGCTGGTGGCTACCAGCACAACCGCCAGCACCTCCACCTGCACCGCGGCCAGCACTGCCAGCAGCCCCGCCGCAAGCACCACCACAAGCACTGCCACCAGCACCGCCACCTGCACCACCGCAAGCACCACTACTGTCAGCAGGAGCAGCCCCTGTGGGCAGCCGTCCGAGGCTGCAGGAGAAGGGCTGGAGCCTCCCCCCACCAAAGGCAGCACCGGCACCTGCACCGAAGCCAGCACCGCCACCTGCACCACAGCAAGCACCGCCGCAAGCCCCGCCGCAAGCCCCGATACCTGCACTGCTGACAGTAGCACCACTGCCAGCAGCAGCAGCCCCAGTAGGCAGCCATCCAAGGCTGCAGGAGAGGGGCTGGAGCCTCCTTCCACCACTGGCAGCACTCCCAGCGGCACCGGCATTAGCACCACAGTGCAGACATAGCCGCCACTGGATGGACTGTAGCCCTGCCTCCATGGACTATCATGCATCCTGGTCACTGCAAATCTCGTGGCTCAGACACCCAGGAGAGGGACTGTGAACTACCACACCCCAAGTGTTGCATCACTGGGCACCAAGCCCCCTCCAGAACCTGTGGAGAAAGGCATCCACTCACCCTATCCTTGGCAGGATGAAGCACACTGGGCACCAAGCTGCTCCAGAACCTGTGGAGAAAGGCATCCACTCACCCTATCCTTCGCAGGATGAAGCACACTGGGCACCAAGCCTCCTCCAGAACCCTTGGCAGGATGAAGCACACTGGGCACCAAGCCCCCTCCAGAACATGTTGAGAAAGGCATCCACTCACCCTATCCTTGGCAGGATGAAGCACACTGGGCACCAAGCCCCCTCCAGAACCTGTGGAGAAAGGCATCAACTTGAGAGACTGTGGCTTTGCATTCCCCAGGAACAAGCAGTGGGCATACCACCCACTTGAGAGACTTGAGAGACTGTGGCTTTGCACTACCCAGGACCAGGTAGTGGGTAAACCCCCCACTTGGGAGACTTGAGAGAGTGTAGCTTTGCACTCCCCAGGGCCAGGCAGTGGGGAAACCACCCACTTGAGAGACTTGAGAGACTGTGGCTTTGCACTCCCCAGGTGCAAGCAGTGGGCAAACCACCCACTTGAGAGACTTGAGAAACTGTGGCTTTGCGCTCCCCAGGACCAGGCAGTGGGCAAACCACCTACTTACGAGACTTGAGAGACTGTGACTTTGCACTCCCCAGGGCCAGGCAGTGGGCAAACCACCAACTTGAGAGACTTGAGAAACTCTGGCTTTGCACTCCCCAGGACCAGGCAGTGGGCAACCACCCACTTGGGAGACTTGAGAGACTATGGCTTTGCACTCCCCAGGACATTGCTATGGGCATGGAGCCCCCTCCAGGAGCAGTGGCATTGTCCCATCTTCCGGCTGAGGTGCCCCCCCTTCGCCATCCCCCTGAGGTGACTGTGTGTTTTCAACCTGATGCCCCTCCAGTGTTCCCTCCATATTGAGGCAGGCGTCAAGTGTGGGCTTGGCCTATGAGTTTTGGCCCAGTGGCCCACAGACATTTTGAGTGGACAATGTACCGCCTTATGTAAATATTGTATATATTGTAAACACTGCTTTTGATTTTGTAACGTATATCTGACTATTTCTAATCTGACTCTCATTTGACTCAATTCATTTTGTCCTTGCGTTCTTCCAGAGGATTATGGGGTGTATATGTAATAGATGCATATATTTGTGTGTATGGTGTTGGGAGTGAGAGTGTTGTGTGTTGCGTGTGTGTGTCAGTCTCTTTTTCCTCCCCCCTCACCTGTGTGCTAGGTACAGTACTCACCGTGGTCGTCACCACCGCCGTTCGTACTCCTAGTAGATGAGAAGATACACCAACATCGGTAACACCTGTAGTTTGGGCTCCATGTCATCCTAGTTCTTCGTTGAGTGTCGAGAGGTGATTGGTTTCCCTTCCAAGTACTGTTTCCGCTGTGCTTTTGATGGTGTTGGTACCGCCCCGGAAAATCTGGCGGATGGGCGGGTTGTAATGTGGTGGGCGGTACATTGACTTCTGCCTGTCTGTTGGCGGTTTCCCCTGTGGTGTTTGTTGCTACCGGCATGGCGGTCGGAGTGTTAAAGCGGCTGTCTGTGTTGGTGGTTTCTGCTGTGGTCGTGATTCAATTTATTTTACCGCTGGCCTGTAGGCGGTATTACCGCCAATTTAACACCGACCACCAGGGTTGTAATGAGGGCCTATGTGTCATACATTATTAATTTCAAAGTTAATACATCTTATATATCAAATCAAATACAGGAATAAAGGCAAAAAATGTTAACGTTAACTTCAGCGCTCACAATACCTCCTTGTAAATTTAGAGCAGTGGTTAGCACCACCGGAGTGTCATGAAAAGTGATGCTCCTGTGGCGCTAGGTGCTCTTAAATATGCCCCAATATCTTATAGGAAAACCCAATTCCAAACACTTGGCATCAGCTGTGCTTGGAGCAAGCTACTAACATATTCATGCTACAGACAAATTCCATACCTCGTGGCATTTGGCAACCAGATGTTAAAAAGCAAACACCACACAAACTCAATTGAAATCCTTTACTCTACTGAAAGCACATTTGGTTTTCATTATGTCTTACTTTTCTATTCCAGCTTCCAAACAATTTGTATGTGTTTTGGCACTCATTAACAAGAGGATGCACCCCAAATGATACATCAATTACTTATACCTCTTTTACTGCACCTAGTTATCAGTGTTTCTTTATTTTCTGTTGCTGGTGATTGCCTCCATTAAATACATGGTTTCAATGGGAGAAGAGGAGGAGAGAAGTAGCAGATGGAGCTATCCTTTCACCCAACTAAGTATTTATGTGGGTTACATGGTTATCACTAGCAGGCTCGCACCACATAAAATGATCACTGGGAGGGCTGTTAGGACATAGTTTCTGCTACCATTTTGGGATAACTGCTGCTTTAAGTAGTTGAAGATTAGGAGCTGCGCTATTTAACCACCCCAGAGAGTGGTAATATTGCTTGTAACAAGAACTTTCAACACATGTGCTACTTTTGGCTGGAAATGCAGCATCAGTTGACAACTAAACTAAACTGAAGAACATAACACAATAAGGAACCTACACAACCCAACATAACACTATTATTAACCCCTTCGCTGCCAGGCCTTTTCCCCCTCCTGTGCCAGGCCTTTTTTTGCCTATTTGAAGCAGTTCGCGCTTAGGCCCTCATAACTTTTTGTCCACATAAGCTAACCAAGCCAAATTTGCGTCCTTTTTTTCCAACATCCTAGGGATTCTAGAGGTACCCAGACTTTGTGGGTTCCCTTGAAGGAGGCCAAGAAATTGGCCAAAATACAGTGAAAATTTCGTTTTTTTTAAAAAAAATGGAAAAAGTGGCTGCAGAAGAAGGCTTGGGGATTTCCCCCTGAAAATGGCATCAACAAAGGGTTTGTAGTGCTAAACTCAGCAGCTTCCTAGCTTTCAGGAACAGGCAGACTTGAATCAGAAAACCCAATTTTTCAACACAATTTTGGCATTTTACTGGGGCATACCCCATTTTTGCAATTTTTTGTGCTTTCAGCCTCCTTCCAGTCAGTGACAGGAATGGGCATGAAACCAATGCTGGATCACAGAAACCTAACCATTTCTGAAAAGTAGACAAAATTCTGAATTCAGCAAGGGGTCATTTGTGTAGATCCTACAAGGGTTTCCTACAGAAAATAACAGCTGAAAAAGAAAAATATTGAAATTGAGGTGAAAAAAACATCAATTTTTCTCTACGTTTTACTCTGTAACTTTTCCCTGCAATGTCAGATTATGGAAAGCAATATACCGTTACGTCTGCTGGACTCCTCTGGTTGCAGGGATATATAGGGCTTGTAGGTTCATCAAGAACCCGAGATACCCAGAGCCAATAAATGAGCTGCACCCTGCAGTGCGTTTTCATTCTATACCGGGTATACAGCAATTCATTTGCTGAAATATAAAGAGTAAAAAATTGCTATCAAGAAAACCTTTGCATTTCCAAAAAGGGCACAAGATAAGGTGCTGAGGAGCAGTGGTTATTTGCACATCTCTGAATTCCGGGGAGACCATACAAGCATGTGAATTATAGGGAATTTCTCAAATAGATGTCTTTTTTACGCACTCTCCTATATTTGGAAGGAAGAAATGTAGAGAAAGACAAGGGGCAATAGCACTTGTTTTGCTAATCTATGTTCCCCCAAGTCTCCCGATAAAAATGATACCTCACTTGCGTGGGTAGGCCTAGCGCCCGCGACAGGAAACGCCCCAAAGCGCAACGTGGACACATCCAAAATTTTGGGAGAAAACAGAGGTGTTTTTTGCGAAGTGCCTACCTGTAGATTTTGGCCTGTAGCTCAGCCGGCACCTAGGGAAACCTACCAAACCTGTGCATTTCTGAAAACTAGAGACCTAGGGGAATCCAAGGAGGGGTGACTTGCGGGGCTCGGACCAGGTTCTGTTACCCAGAATCCTTTGCAAACCTCAAAATTTGGCTAAAAAAACACATGTCCCTCACATTTCTGTGGCAGAAAGTTCTGGAATCTGAGAGGAGCTACAAATTTCCTTCCACCCAGCGTTCCCCCAAGTCTCCCGATAAAAATGATACCTCACTTGCGTGGGTAGGCCTAGCGCCGGCGACAGGAAACACCCCAAAGCGCAACGTGGACACATCCTAAATTTAGGAAAAAAACAGAGGTGTTTTTTGCGAAGTGCCTACCTGTAGATTTTGGCCTCTAGCTCAGCCGGCACCTAGGGAAACCTACCAAACCTGTGCATTTCTGAAAACTAGAGACCTAGGGGAATCCAAGGAGGGGTGACTTGCGGGGCTCGGACCAGGTTCTGTTACCCAGAATCCTTTGCAAACCTCAAAATTTGGCTAAAAAAACACATGTCCCTCACATTTCTGTGGCAGAAAGTTCTGGAATCTGAGAGGAGCTACAAATTTCCTTCCACCCAGCGTTCCCCCAAGTCTCCCGATAAAAATGATACCTCACTTGCGTGGGTAGGCCTAGCACCGGCGACAGGAAACACCCCAAAGCGCAATGTGGACACATCCTAAATTTTGGAAAAAAACAGAGGTGTTTTTTGCGAAGTGCCTACCTGTAGATTTTGGCCTGTAGCTCAGCCGGCACCTAGGGAAACCTACCAAACCTGTGCATTTCTGAAAACTAGAGACCTAGGGGAATCCAAGAAGGGGTGACTTGCGGGGCTCGGACCAGGTTCTGTTACCCAGAATCCTTTGCAAACCTCAAAATGTAGCTAAAAAAATACATGTCCCTCACATTTCTGTGGCAGAAAGTTCTGGAATCTGAGAGGAGCTACAAATTTCCTTCCACCCAGCGTTCCCCCAAGTCTCCCGATAAAAATGATACCTCACTTGCGTGGGTAGGCCTAGCGCCGGCGACAGGAAACACCCCAAAGCGCAACGTGGACACATCCTAAATTTTGGAAAAAAACAGAGGTGTTTTTTGCGAAGTGCCTACCTGTAGATTTTGGGCTCTAGCTCAGCCGGCACCTAGGGAAACCTACCAAACCTGTGCATTTCTGAAAACTAGAGACCTAGGGGAATCCAAGGAGGGGTGACTTGCGGGGCTCGGACCAGGTTCTGTTACCCAGAATCCTTTGCAAACCTCAAAATTTGGCTAAAAAAACACATATCCCTCACATTTCTGTGGCAGAAAGTTCTGGAATCTGAGAGGAGCTACAAATTTCCTTCCACCCAGCGTTCCCCCAAGTCTCCCGATAAAAATGATACCTCACTTGCGTGGGTAGGCCTAGCGCCGGCGACAGGAAACACCCCAAAGCGCAACGTGGACACATCCTAAATTTTGGAAAAAAACAGAGGTGTTTTTTGCGAAGTGCCTACCTGTAGATTTTGGCCTGTAGCTCAGCCGGCACCTAGGGAAACCTACCAAACCTGTGCATTTCTGAAAACTAGAGACCTAGGGGAATCCAAGGAGGGGTGACTTGCGGGGCTCGGACCAGGTTCTGTTACCCAGAATCCTTTGCAAACCTCAAAATTTGGCTAAAAAAACACATGTCCCTCACATTTCTGTGGCAGAAAGTTCTGGAATCTGAGAGGAGCTACAAATTTCCTTCCACCCAGCGTTCCCCCAAGTCTCCCGATAAAAATGATACCTCACTTGCGTGGGTAGGCCTAGCGCCGGCGACAGGAAACACCCCAAAGCGCAACGTGGACACATCCTAAATTTTGGAAAAAAACAGAGGTGTTTTTTGCGAAGTGCCTACCTGTAGATTTTGGCCTCTAGCTCAGCCGGCACCTAGGGAAACCTACCAAACCTGTGCATTTCTGAAAACTAGAGACCTAGGGGAATCCAAGGAGGGGTGACTTGCGGGGCTCGGACCAGGTTCTGTTACCCAGAATCCTTTGCAAACCTCAAAATTTGGCTAAAAAAACACATGTCCCTCACATTTCTGTGGCAGAAAGTTCTGGAATCTGAGAGGAGCTACAAATTTCCTTCCACCCAGCGTTCCCCCAAGTCTCCCGATAAAAATGATACCTCACTTGCGTGGGTAGGCCTAGCACTGGCGACAGGAAACACCCCAAAGCGCAATGTGGACACATCCTAAATTTTGGAAAAAAACAGAGGTGTTTTTTGCGAAGTGCCTACCTGTAGATTTTGGCCTGTAGCTCAGCCGGCACCTAGGGAAACCTACCAAACCTGTGCATTTCTGAAAACTAGAGACCTAGGGGAATCCAAGAAGGGGTGACTTGCGGGGCTCGGACCAGGTTCTGTTACCCAGAATCCTTTGCAAACCTCAAAATTTAGCTAAAAAAATACATGTCCCTCACATTTCTGTGGCAGAAAGTTCTGGAATCTGAGAGGAGCTACAAATTTCCTTCCACCCAGCGTTCCCCCAAGTCTCCCGATAAAAATGATACCTCACTTGCGTGGGTAGGCCTAGCGCCGGCGACAGGAAACACCCCAAAGCGCAACGTGGACACATCCTAAATTTTGGAAAAAAACAGAGGTGTTTTTTGCGAAGTGCCTACCTGTAGATTTTGGGCTCTAGCTCAGCCGGCACCTAGGGAAACCTACCAAACCTGTGCATTTCTGAAAACTAGAGACCTAGGGGAATCCAAGGAGGGGTGACTTGCGGGGCTCGGACCAGGTTCTGTTACCCAGAATCCTTTGCAAACCTCAAAATTTGGCTAAAAAAACACATATCCCTCACATTTCTGTGGCAGAAAGTTCTGGAATCTGAGAGGAGCTACAAATTTCCTTCCACCCAGCGTTCCCCCAAGTCTCCCGATAAAAATGATACCTCACTTGCGTGGGTAGGCCTAGCGCCGGCGACAGGAAACACCCCAAAGCGCAACGTGGACACATCCTAAATTTTGGAAAAAAACAGAGGTGTTTTTTGCGAAGTGCCTACCTGTAGATTTTGGCCTGTAGCTCAGCCGGCACCTAGGGAAACCTACCAAACCTGTGCATTTCTGAAAACTAGAGACCTAGGGGAATCCAAGGAGGGGTGACTTGCGGGGCTCGGACCAGGTTCTGTTACCCAGAATCCTTTGCAAACCTCAAAATTTGGCTAAAAAAACACATGTCCCTCACATTTCTGTGGCAGAAAGTTCTGGAATCTGAGAGGAGCTACAAATTTCCTTCCACCCAGCGTTCCCCCAAGTCTCCCGATAAAAATGATACCTCACTTGCGTGGGTAGGCCTAGCGCCGGCGACAGGAAACACCCCAAAGCGCAACGTGGACACATCCTAAATTTTGGAAAAAAACAGAGGGGTTTTTTGCGAAGTGCCTACCTGTAGATTTTGGCCTCTAGCTCAGCCGGCACCTAGGGAAACCTACCAAACCTGTGCATTTCTGAAAACTAGAGACCTAGGGGAATCCAAGGAGGGGTGACTTGCGGGGCTCGGACCAGGTTCTGTTACCCAGAATCCTTTGCAAACCTCAAAATTTGGCTAAAAAAACACATGTCCCTCACATTTCTGTGGCAGAAAGTTCTGGAATCTGAGAGGAGCTACAAATTTCCTTCCACCCAGCGTTCCCCCAAGTCTCCCGATAAAAATGATACCTCACTTGCATGGGTAGGCCTAGCGCCGGCGACAGGAAACACCCCAAAGCGCAACGTGGACACATCCTAAATTTTGGAAAAAAACAGAGGTGTTTTTTGCGAAGTGCCTACCTGTAGATTTTGGCCTCTAGCTCAGCCGGCACCTAGGGAAACCTACCAAACCTGTGCATTTCTGAAAACTAGAGACCTAGGGGAATCCAAGGAGGGGTGACTTGCGGGGCTCGGACCAGGTTCTGTTACCCAGAATCCTTTGCAAACCTCAAAATTTGGCTAAAAAAACACATGTCCCTCACATTTCTGTGGCAGAAAGTTCTGGAATCTGAGAGGAGCTACAAATTTCCTTCCACCCAGCGTTCCCCCAAGTCTCTCGATAAAAATGATACCTCACTTGCGTGGGTAGGCCTAGCGCCGGCGACAGGAAACACCCCAAAGCGCAACGTGGACACATCCTAAATTTTGGAAAAAAACAGAGGTGTTTTTTGCGAAGTGCCTACCTGTAGATTTTGGCCTCTAGCTCAGCCGGCACCTAGGGAAACCTACCAAACCTGTGCATTTCTGAAAACTAGAGACCTAGGGGAATCCAAGGAGGGGTGACTTGCGGGGCTCGGACCAGGTTCTGTTACCCAGAATCCTTTGCAAACCTCAAAATTTGGCTAAAAAAACACATGTCCCTCACATTTCTGTGGCAGAAAGTTCTGGAATCTGAGAGGAGCTACAAATTTCCTTCCACCCAGCGTTCCCCCAAGTCTCCTGATAAAAATGATACCTCACTTGCATGGGTAGGCCTAGCGCCGGCGACAGGAAACACCCCAAAGCGCAACGTGGACACATCCTAAATTTTGGAAAAAAACAGAGGTGTTTTTTGCGAAGTGCCTACCTGTAGATTTTGGCCTCTAGCTCAGCCGGCACCTAGGGAAACCTACCAAACCTGTGCATTTCTGAAAACTAGAGACCTAGGGGAATCCAAGGAGGGGTGACTTGCGGGGCTCGGACCAGGTTCTGTTACTCAGAATCCTTTGCAAACCTCAAAATTTGGCTAAAAAAACACATGTCCCTCACATTTCTGTGGCAGAAAGTTCTGGAATCTGAGAGGAGCTACAAATTTCCTTCCACCCAGCGTTCCCCCAAGTCTCCCGATAAAAATGATACCTCACTTGCGTGGGTAGGCCTAGCGCCGGCGACAGGAAACACCCCAAAGCGCAACGTGGACACATCCTAAATTTTGGAAAAAAACAGAGGTGTTTTTTGCGAAGTGCCTACCTGTAGATTTTGGCCTCTAGCTCAGCCGGCACCTAGGGAAACCTACCAAACCTGTGCATTTCTGAAAACTAGAGACCTAGGGGAATCCAAGGAGGGGTGACTTGCGGGGCTCGGACCAGGTTCTGTTACCCAGAATCCTTTGCAAACCTCAAAATTTGGCTAAAAAAACACATGTCCCTCACATTTCTGTGGCAGAAAGTTCTGGAATCTGAGAGGAGCTACAAATTTCCTTCCACCCAGCGTTCCCCCAAGTCTCCCGATAAAAATGATACCTCACTTGCGTGGGTAGGCCTAGCGCCGGCGACAGGAAACCCCCCAAAGCGCAATGTGGACACATCCTAAATTTTGGAAAAAAACAGAGGTGTTTTTTGCGAAGTGCCTACCTGTAGATTTTGGCCTGTAGCTCAGCCGGCACCTAGGGAAACCTACCAAACCTGTGCATTTCTGAAAACTAGAGACCTAGGGGAATCCAAGAAGGGGTGACTTGCGGGGCTCAGACCAGGTTCTGTTACCCAGAATCCTTTGCAAACCTCAAAATTTAGCTAAAAAAATACATGTCCCTCACATTTCTGTGGCAGAAAGTTCTGGAATCTGAGAGGAGCTACAAATTTCCTTCCACCCAGCGTTCCCCCAAGTCTCCCGATAAAAATGATACCTCACTTGCGTGGGTAGGCCTAGCGCCGGCGACAGGAAACACCCCAAAGCGCAACGTGGACACATCCTAAATTTTGGAAAAAAACAGAGGTGTTTTTTGCGAAGTGCCTACCTGTAGATTTTGGCCTCTAGCTCAGCCGGCACCTAGGGAAGCCTACCAAACCTGTGCATTTCTGAAAACTAGAGACCTAGGGGAATCCAAGGAGGGGTGACTTGCGGGGCTCTGACCAGGTTCTGTTACCCAGAATCCTTTGCAAACCTCAAAATTTGGCTAAAAAAACACATGTCCCTCACATTTCTGTGGCAGAAAGTTCTGGAATCTGAGAGGAGCTACAAATTTCCTTCCACCCAGCGTTCCCCCAAGTCTCCCTATAAAAATGATACCTCACTTGCGTGGGTAGGCCTAGCGCCGGCGACAGGAAACACCCCCAAGCGCAACGTGGACACATCCTAAATTTTGGAAAAAAACAGAGGTGTTTTTTGCGAAGTGCCTACCTGTAGATTTTGGCCTCTAGCTCAGCCGGCACCTAGGGAAGCCTACCAAACCTGTGCATTTCTGAAAACTAGAGACCTAGGGGAATCCAAGGAGGGGTGACTTGCGGGGCTCGGACCAGGTTCTGTTACCCAGAATCCTTTGCAAACCTCAAAATTTGGCTAAAAAACCACATGTCCCTCACATTTCTGTGGCAGAAAGTTCTGGAATCTGAGAGGAGCTACAAATTTCCTTCCACCCAGCGTTCCCCCAAGTTTCCCGATAAAAATTATACCTCACTTGCGTGGGTAGGCCTAGCGCCGGCGACAGGAAACACCCCAAAGCGCAACGTGGACACATCCTAAATTTTGGAAAAAAACAGAGGTGTTTTTTGCGAAGTGCCTACCTGTAGATTTTGGCCTCTAGCTCAGCCGGCACCTAGGGAAACCTACCAAACCTGTGCATTTCTGAAAACTAGAGACCTAGGGGAATCCAAGGAGGGGTGACTTGCGGGGCTCGGACCAGGTTCTGTTACCCAGAATCCTTTGCAAACCTCAAAATTTGGCTAAAAAAACACATGTCCCTCACATTTCTGTGGCAGAAAGTTCTGGAATCTGAGAGGAGCTACAAATTTCCTTCCACCCAGCGTTCCCCCAAGTCTCTCGATAAAAATGATACCTCACTTGCGTGGGTAGGCCTAGCGCCGGCGACAGGAAACACCCCAAAGCGCAACGTGGACACATCCTAAATTTTGGAAAAAAACAGAGGTGTTTTTTGCGAAGTGCCTACCTGTAGATTTTGGCCTCTAGCTCAGCCGGCACCTAGGGAAACCTACCAAACCTGTGCATTTCTGAAAACTAGAGACCTAGGGGAATCCAAGGAGGGGTGACTTGCGGGGCTCGGACCAGGTTCTGTTACCCAGAATCCTTTGCAAACCTCAAAATTTGGCTAAAAATACACATGTTACTCACATTTCTGTGGCAGAAAGTTCTGGAATCTGAGAGGAGCCACAAATTTCCTTCTACCCAGCGTTCCCCCAAGTCTCCCGATAAAAATGATACCTCACTTGTGTGGGTAGGACTAGCGCCCACGAAAGGAAAGGGCCCAAAACACAACGTGGACACATCACATTTTTTTATAAAAGCAGTGCCTACCTGTGGATTTTGGCCTGTAGCTCAGCCGACACCTGAGGAAACTTAGCAAACCAGTGCATTTTTAAAAACTAGAAACCCAGGGGAATCCAAGATGGGGTGACTTGCGGGGCTCTGACCAGGTTATGTTACCCAGAATCCTTTGCAAACATCAAAATTTGGCCCAAAAAACACTTTTTCCTCTCATTTCGGTGACAGAAAGTTGTGGAATCTGAGAGGAGCCACAAATTTCCTTCCACCCAGCGTTCCCCTAAGTTTCTCGATAAAAATGGTACCTCACTTCTGTGGGTAGGACTAGCGCCCACAAAAGGAAATGGCCCAAAACACAACGTGGACACAACATATTTTTTCACAGAAAACAGAGGTGTTTTTTGCAAGGTGCCTACCTGTGGTGTTTGGCCTGTAGCTCAGCCGGCCCCAGGGGGGGGCAGAAATGCCCTAAAATAAATTTGCCACCCCCACCCTCCCCGGGAGCGACCCTTGCCTACGGGGTCGCTCCCCCTGCGTGACATTGGCTCCAAAAAACAAATCCCCGGTGCCTAGTGGTTTCTGCCCCCTTGGGGGCAGATTGACCTAAACTCTGCCAATCTGTCCCCAGGGGGGCAGAAATGGTCTTAATACAATTTGCCCTCCTGGGGAGCGACCCTTGCCTGATGGGTCACTCCCCATCTCTAAAAAAACAAACAAACAAAAAAAAAAAAAACACAAAACAAAATTTGCCCTGGCGCCTAGGGGCAGATCGCCCTAATAATAGGCCGATCTGCCCCCAGGGGGGGCAGAAATGGCCTAAAATAAATTTCTCTCCCCCCAACCTCCACCCCCCCCCCGGGAGCGACCCTTGCCTACGGGGTCGCTCCCCCTGCAGTTCAGCCTAATAATAGGCCGATCTGTCCCCCGGGGGGGCAGAAATGGCCTAAAATAAATTTGCCCCCCCAACCCCCACCCCCCCCCGGGAGCGACCCTTGCCTACGGGGTCGCTCCCCCTGCGTGACATTGGCGCCAAAAAACAAATCCCCGGTGCCTAGTGGTTTCTGCCCCCTTGGGGGCAGATTGACCTAAAATTGGCCAATCTGCCCCCAGGGGGGCAGAAAAGGTCTAAATACAATTTGCCCCCCCCAGGGGAGCGACCCTTGCCTGATGGGTCGCTCCCCATCTCTAAAAAAAGAAACAACAAAAAAAAAAATTGCCCTGGCGCCTAGAGGGTTCTGCCCCCCCTGGGGGCAGTTCGGCCTAATAATAGGCCGATCTGTCACCCGGGGGGGGCAGAAATGGCCTAAAATAAATTTGCCCCCCCAACCCCCACCCCCCCCCGGGAGCGACCCTTGCCTACGGGGTCGCTCCCCCTGCGTGACATTGGCGCCAAAAAACAAATCCCCGGTGCCTAGTGGTTTCTGCCCCCTTGGGGGCAGATTGACCTAAAATTGGCCAATCTGCCCCCAGGGGGGCAGAAATGGTCTAAATACAATTTGCCCCCCCCCAGGGGAGCGACCCTTGCCTGATGGGTTCTCTCCATCTCTAAAAAAAGAAACAACCCAAAAAAAAAACACAAAAAAAAAATTGCCCTGGCGCCTAGAGGGTTCTGCCCCCCCCTGGGGGCAGTTCGGCCTAATATTAGGCCGATCTGTCCCCCGGGGGGGCAGAAATGGCCTAAAATAAATTTGCCCCCCCAACCCCCACCCCACCCCCCGGGAGCGACCCTTGCCTACGGGGTCGCTCCCCCTGCGTGACATTGGCGCCAAAAAACAAATCCCCGGTGCCTAGTCGTTTCTGCCCCCTTGGGGGCAGATTGACCTAAAATTGGCCAATCTGCCCCCAGGGGGGCAGAAATGGTCTAAATACAATTTGCCCCCCCAGGGGAGCGACCCTTGCCTGATGGGTCGCTCTCCATCTCTAAAAAAAGAAACAACCAAAAAAAAAAAACACAAAAAAAAAAATTGCCCTGGCGCCTAGAGGGTTCTGCCCCCCCCTGGGGGAAGTTCGGCCTAATAATAGGCCGATCTGTCCCCCGGGGGGGGCAGAAATGGCCTAAAATAAATTTGCCCCCCCAACCCCCACCCCCCCCCGGGAGCGACCCTTGCCTACGGGGTCGCTCCCCCTGCGTGACATTGGCGCCAAAAAACAAATCCCCGGTGCCTAGTGGTTTCTGCCCCCTTGGGGGCAGATTGACCTAAAATTGGCTAATCTGCCCCCAGGGGGGCAGACATTTTCTAAATACAATTTGCCCCCCAGGGGAGCGACCCTTGCCTGATGAGTCGCTCCCCATCTCTAAAAAAAGAAACAACAAAAAAAAAAAAACACAAAAAAAAAAATTGCCCTGGCGCCTAGAGGTTTCTTCCCCCCCTGGGGCCAGATCGGCCTAATAATAGGGCGATCTGCCCCCAGGGGGGGCAGAAATGGCCTAAAATAAATTGCCCTCCCCCCCAGGGAGCGACCCTTGCCTAAGGGGTCGCTCCCTTTGCGTGAAATTCACGCAAAGAAAAAACTCCCTGGTGTCTAGTGGTTTCTACCCCCCTTGGGGGCAGATTGGCCTCATCAAAATAGGCCAATCTGCCCCCAAGGGGGGCAGAAATGGCCAAAATATAATTTTCCCCCAAGGGGAGCGACCCTTGCCTAAGGGGTCGCTCCCTTTTGTCAATAACAATAAAATAAATAAAAATCCCTGGTGTCTAGTGGTTTCTACCCCCCTTGGGGGCAGATTGGCCTCATCAAAATCGGCCAATCTGCCCCCAAGGGGGGCAGAAATGGCCAAAATTAATTTTCCCCCAAGGGGAGCGACCCTTGCCTAAGGGGTCGCTCCCCAACCAAAAAAAAATAAAATGAAAAAAAATAAAATAAAAAAAAATAAAATGGTCCCTGGTGCCTAGAGGTTTCTGCCCCCAGGGGGGGCAGAAAAGGCCTTCTCAAAAAAATGCCCCCCCTGGGAGCCACCCTTGCCCAAGGGGTCGCTCCCTTTTGTCACTTTCAATAAAAAAAAAAAAAATCCCTGGTGTCTAGTGGGGTTTCAAAAGCCGGATTGCAAGCAATCCGGCTTTTGAAACCCTCGGAGGGACTTCAAAGGGAAGGAAATACTTTTCCTTCCCTTTGAAGCCCCTCCGGGCCTCCCAGTGATTGAAAAAGAAATGCTTTTGCATTTCTTTTTCAATCGCGCTGGAAGCAGAGCTTCCAGCGCGACTAGGGAGGCCCCTGTGACACATCAGCGCGCGCGCGCGCGCTGACGTCACAGGGGGGGGGGTGGGGAGGTCAGGGGTGTAAGGGGAAGGTCTTCCCCTTCCATCCCCGACTTGGGGGGGGGAGGGGGGTGCACGGGGGGCGCGCTAGCGCGCCCCCAAGTTCCCCTGTGCCTAGGACGAGATGATCTCGTCCAAGGCACAGGGGAACTGTAGCCTTGGACGAGATCATCTCGTCCAAGGCACAGAAGGGGTTAAAACATAAAAACGACCTAAACTACAACACAGTCAAGTCAGAACACAATACAGGAACTGAAGTGCACCACAGCACCATCACTTGAAACATTGCAGCCCAAAATAAATTTGCACAAAACCGTACAACTTATAACCAGCCTGTCTGAATGGGACAAAATGCACAGACATTCCTGTCACACATTACAACCTACAGACACCTCCTTTTATTATACACATGTGTGAGAGTGTACATGTTCTAATATGTTTATTCATGATTTTAAAATGTGTAATGAAATAACGTGTACAATGAGAAACTTCTGAAATGTCTGTTTTTCTGTTCTTGGCTAAGCAAAATTATATTCAAATGCTGTGGTTATTTTCCATGATTCAAAGCTTTCATAATAATGCCTATATTTATTCTTTTTTTAGCACCGCATTTGCGCCGCTTTTTGATGCAAAAGTGACGAAAATGTAAAAAAAACAATTGTATTTTGTAAGTTTGCACCGCTTTTGCGTCAAAAAAAGATGCAAATGTGGCGCTAAAAAAGTATAAATATGGGCCTATGTGTTTTCAAAGCTTGTGTAGCTGTACCCACAGCCAGCCCTAGTGGGTTGCAGCATTCTGTCTTACAACGTCATGTATTAACCAAGCATTGCATAAGTTGAAATGTCCTATTGTTTGAAAATGTTACTAATATCTGCTATTTCCTGGAGGATGGAAGTAAAACTAAACTGTAAAGGTTTCTTCCTGAGAACAAGATACTTGAGAGGCGATGAGACAATGGAGTTACAGGCGAGACGGAAGAAGCAAAGATACATCGAAGAAAATTTTATAGTTAGCGTACAATTTGTTAAGATTAGGTCATCAATTTAGTTGTCGATTGGCTGAAATTAAACCACCTCATAGACTGACCAATCAGGAGTTAATTAGAATTTAGTATAACAACCTAGGTAGAATGATTAGAGGGGTTGCTGTTGTTCTTCCTTCTTCTAGAAAAGTTTCTTGGAGAGCAGACGAGATTCGATACTAGCTGTTGTTTTGCCCAAATATTCTGATGATATAATTGATGGTCTCCTCAGCTAAAGCTGATCATTTGCTGTTACTACTTTTGTGGTAATGTATGTTATCAAATGTGAATTGTGTCTCTCTTGCTTTTCACGTACCAGCTGCAACTAATGATTTTATTGCTGCACATTAATAGGTTTTTTTCAATAACATAATTAAGTTAGGAGTTTTTCTAAATTTGTGTTACTAAATTCTTTTACATGAAGCCCAACATGTCAATGCTAATTCGTGGTTAGTTAGGGAATTAATCTTGATATGCCCATGGTTTGTTTTGAGATCATTTGATGCTGAACTAATGTATACTCTGCCATTATTACCAGTTTTTGTACTATTAATAAGTGTGATTCTTTTGGAGATAATTTGTTTAATTGTATTAATCAAATTGAGATATATACTTTGTTTTAACCAACCGTTATTGATCTTATATGCTCATCATCTGTATTTGAGACTTATTATCGTGACATTAGCATTGTTAATATAGGGAAATAAATCTATGACCTTTAATTACTAAACAGGCGTAGTTATTGACTGAAGTTTTATTATATTGAATGTCATTATTGATGGTCCTCTCACATCCCATTAGTGACAACCCCTCAAACCTATGTCGCTTTGATCCATCGTCCTCTAGCGCTGAATCCACTATTCAGTATTGATGATAACTAGAATTCTGTGGTGCGTTAGCAGTTTTTGGTACCAGATAACGGTTATGTCATTGTTTTGATGATGTCATAGTGGGTCCAAATTGTTAAACAGATTTAACATGATGAGTGGCTAGCTGCCTTAAGTGACTTTCCCCGGTTCTTGGAGACCCCCTAAATTGATGGTTATGTTCTTGGCGGCTGTTGACTGTATTTGAATGAGGAGAATAAAGTATTTGCGCTTGCACAGTTTTAGCTAATTTGCCAATGAGTGTGTCAAATATGAGTTTAGAGGAGTAGAGATACACATATTAGAGATTAGATGGAGTTGGAGTACTCCTATAGGTATGAGAGTAGGGAAGTGGTGTTCTTCATTTGAGTGTGGCGTTGATGCAGAAAAACGTATCCATGTGGGTGTTGATGACAGACCTAGAGAGAGAGGTCTAGGACTCTGGAGTATAAGGACAAGTGTAGAGAGACACTCGGTATACGTTGTAATTCGTTCATTTAGTAGACCGAGCTTTTGTGATTGGTGAATCAAGTTTGTGAGAAATTGGTGTGACCGAGATATAATGAAGACTTGGTGAGTACTAAGTGCACTAGACAATAGTCCAAGGAACAGTGGAGTAGTAAAGTTTGCTGGTCGAAGTTTACTTACGATTGTGGGAAACTGTGAAAAAGGAGTAGGTGAAAGCTGAAGGTTTCTTTAAAAGGTTCTGAAGTGTTTGTGTTACCCTACCTGTAGTAAATGAGGGAATTTGTTTTCTTATTTTTAAGATACCTCGCAAATTAATATTGCATTGTTTTGTGTGTGGTCTGTGAAAGGTTAGTACAATAGACTTTGTCAGCATCTCAGCGAAGGTGCTGAGGGGAGTGAATGTGTTGAGTGTGACGTAGTATGCCATGCTGGGATTGGTTGATCGGCAGAAAGGAGTCATGTACAGATTCGTCAATCATTCCGATAATAGAGTAACATGATTGGAAGGCAAGGGGGTCAAAGAGAATTGTGGGATCAATTTTTTTTATGGATACTGAGTTTGAATAAATTGAATCAAAATGTAGTTTTTCAAAGCTTTGAAATGTGCGTTGAGGGGTGGTGAATACATTCCAGTATTGGAAGGAGAGATTTGTCTGCTTAAAAATACTCCAGCATATATTGTGTTTGAGGAGAGAGGTGCAGCGGCATGTCTTTGGTTGAAGCATTGGGTCAAAATCACAAAGAAAGAGGGTTGTTTAGCTTTTCCAGAACATGGTACGTTCAATTTAAGAGTTCTGGATAACCTGAGAACGAAGATGTGCAATCTTAAACCTCCACTGAGGGCAGCACAGTATGAGGCATTAGCTGTATGGGAGCTGATAGCAAAGGAACAGCAGGTTTTAAAATATGAAAAGAAAATGAGAAGGGTAGAAAAAACACTGTCTGAAAGGATGTGGGATGAGGAACAGAAATGATGGAGAGAAGATACATTACACGGGGTTAGGTTATTTCCAGCAAGAACAAATGAGGATGAGGCTAAAACAAAAAATGGAAAGAATAAGAAGGGTTCATTAGAACAGAACGCAAAAGAGCCAAAAAGGGTCATGTTTAACGATGATGAAATGGAGGAAGACGAAGTGGTTAACCATTTTGTAGAGACAAATCTTCCACCATATGTGAGACAGCATAACATAAATGGATTAAATGGGAGTGGTAAGAGTAACATAATTCCTTCTGCACCATTTACTTCAGAATCAGCGAGGGGTGACCTGAATCATGAGAGAGTTCAGATGCAGAGTAGTTTTAATGGCTCGTTGAGTAATAGACAACAGTTTGAAATGAACATTCCAGAGATACAGCCAGAAATCCAGACAGTGAGAACAACGGCAAACAGAGTACTGTCACACGGTCATCCAGGTACAAAAATAAGAGAACCTGTACATATACAGATTCCGCAAATGCAGAGCATAAGAGCAGGACAAATACCGGGAGCTGGAACACTGATGAATCCAGATGCAATTACTGTACCTATTACTATGGGCCCAGTGAATCCATTATACGTTCGGACAGACAATAGTGGTGACAATTCATTGCTGAATGTGCAGAATAGACAGGGACCAAGTTTAAATGAGACAAATTCTCTAATAGATTTGTCGCCTGTCGAAACATCAGGGACAATGTCCCAACAACCGAGTGCGAGTTCAGGATAAGGGCGAGGAGCAGGTGCACAAGCAAGTGGAGTATCCTGAAAGGCTTGTCTGCACAAGAGATAACCGAATGGTTGGAGGACTTAAATAGTTCAAAACAACAGGATAGAAAATAAAAAGAGGAAGAAATGATAAACAGAGTAAGATTAAATGTGGAAGGGAGTAAACTTTTAGAGGGAATAATAGGAGTGAACAGACTTGACTCGTATACCGAAGAGCAATTGAGATACTTGTGTAAAGTCATTACAAAAGGAGGGAACAGAGTTTATCAACAGTTACAAGATGTAGCAGACATTGATTTGACAAAAATGAAAACATTGAGAAGTAGTTATAGGTTAGGTTTGGAGGAAGAAGACTTTGTTCACATGAGGTCTGCAGGAATGAGAACACATCTCAAAGAGTTACTTGAGAAGTTGCAGGTTTGGAAGGCATTGGATAAATTGGAGAGTAAATGGGAGAGGAAAAAAGAGAGACCTAAGAAAGATGATGGGATACAGGCAGGAGATGCAGTCAAAATATTACCAATTGGAGAAACGCCAGGATGAAATGTTATTCATGTACCTTGGAATAGAAGTGACATCATAAGTTTTACAATTGATTATCTGAGACTGAGAGAGAAGCCTATGGAGTGGTATTTGGGAAGATTTGAATACACTTTTTGACATTGTGCTACCAGCAGATTTGTGGGTTGAATGCAAAAAGAGTGTTGGTTGGCGGACGAGTGAACCGCAAAGAGAATTGAAAAGTAATGAAATATTACTATAAAGTCATTGAATTTCTGAAAACGAGAGTTTTGCTGAAAAGCGATGATTGGCAGCGCATTGATAGAACAACACAAGAAAGGAAGGAGTCAGTTCATGTGTATTATGAGAGGTAGTTGAAGGCATTCAAACAATTTAGTGGTGCAGAAACTATTGAAATGGAGAACATGAATCATTTGGTGTTCAGATTTGGTGATGGGTTAAAACCAGAAGTGAGTCAAATGATTAAGAATCATTTAATATGTTGCCAGGCAAAGCCGATTGATGAGGTTCTGCAGTATGCTAAATATTGTAGTGATTAAATTAAGTTAAAGCAAAGGAAGCTGAAAGAAAAGGTGATGGTGATGCAGATGCAGGCAGCACTGTCAGGGATGCAGGGAAATTTACAACAGTTGCCACAGGGAAATTGTTTGTTTTTGAATCAAGGTCGTGGTATAGGACAAGGAATGATGCTTCCAGTACTTAATAGAAATGTGGACTTGAGTTCAGTGGTGATGCAGGATGAGCAGCAGTGGCGAAAAGTATTACATTGCCACATTTGCGGATTGCTAGGGCATTGGAAAAGATAGTGTGCGATGTTGATTCAGGGAGGAAAAATGATTCAGCAAACAAATGGTGTCAATTCATTTCAAGGCATGAGAGGACCTAGAATGGGAGGTCAAAGTCAAAATTCTCAGAATAATGTGAATAACATGCAAGGTTTTCAGCCTTTACAGCTGGTGCAACAAATGCAAAATGTGCAACCCCAGGTATAGCAAGTACAAATGCCACAAATGCAACAAATGCAGCCAAAGGTGCAGATGGTGCCTGTACAGCAAATGCAAATACTGAGACAGCTTCAATTAATACAGAGCCCAGTGGAACAGCAGCAGGTTATGCTTTCGCAGGTGGTCACAAATCAGATTAAAGACAAATGTGTAAACACAGTTGAGCAATTTCCTTTACAAAGTGATAGTGAAATAAACACTGAATGGCAGTTGAGTAGTTCAGATGCAGAGGAGATCATGATGGGTGCATCATTAGATGTGGATCAGAGAGGTCCTTATGTGCAGGGTGAAGTACATGGCCATGAGGTAAATTTTTTGGTTGACACAGGAGCAACACTCTCAACGATAAGGACACTGGAAGTGCCAGACATACCTGTTTCTCAGAGGACAGTGCAGATAGTAGGTGTTGCAAATAAACAGTTGGTTAATGCCCTTGCAGAACCAGTCCTTATGAAAACTGGAAATTTCAGAGACTATCATAGTTTTGTTGTTTGTGATTCTACTCCAGTATCATTGTTGGGAAAAGATTTGTTGTGAAAAATAAATTGTTCAGTTATGTGTTCCAGAAAGGGAATTACAGTGGAGACCATTAGTGTTACCAGCTTTATTGAATGTGAAGGAGGACCAGGTAGTCGATGAGGATTAGACACACGAAGAACACAATTTGGAGTACTTAATCAGTTTCTTTCCAGTGTTTGAAAATAAAGACTTGCCAAATGATCTGCAGGAAAGGGTTAAACCACAGGTTTGGGATTTTACAGGAAAAGACATTGGTTTAATTAAAGGAGTTGAGGGAGTCAAGGTGGCAATGAAAGAGAATGTGGTGTTCCCACAAACAGCGCAATACCCGATGACAAATGAACAAATTAATTTATAGAAGGAATAAGACCACTGATAGTACACTTTTTGGAACAAGGAGTTTTGAAAGAAGTGATGAGCAGTCCATGTAATTCACCAACCATGGGTTTGAAGAAGCCGAATGGGAAAATATGCTTGGTTCAGGATTGAAGGAAAATAAATGACATTGTGGTGAAGTGTTGTCCGGGGGTACCAAATCCAGAACTAATGTTTCAGATTTCATGTGATGCAGAAGGGTTTACAGTCATCGATTTGTGTCAAGCATTCTTCTCAGTACCTCTTCCTGAGGATAGTAGATACCTCTTTTGTTTCAAGTTCCTGACTAGAGTCTACTGTTGGTGCAGGATTCCTCAAGGGTTTTCAGAATCACCATCAATTTTAAGCCAGATTCTGAAAAAGAACTTGGAGTTGTTGGTAATGCCCTATAAGTCGACCTTAATACAGTAGATTGATGATTTACTAATCGCATCAAAGACAAAGGAAGGCTCTAGGGAGGATATGATTGCATTGTTGAATTTCATGGGAGACAATGGTCATAAAGTTTCTCCAGCTAAGTTGCAATACTGTCAGCAAGAGGTGAAGCATTTGGGACATTTGATTGAGAAAGGCTCGAGAAAAATGTCCAGAGAGAGAGAGTAGCGGCAATAATGACAATGAAAATGCCAAGTTCCCAAAAGGAATTGAGAAAGTTTTTGGGAATGGTGGGTTATTTTTGACAGTGGATATTGAATTTTTCAGCGGTTTCAAAGCCATTGCAAAGATTGACACATAAGGATGTTTCAGATCCTATAATGATGGATAAGGAGTGTCAGAGCTTTTACTGAGCTGTGAGAAAGTCTGTGTCAAGCACCAGCTTTAGGTATGCCTGACTGCACAAAACCTTTCCTATTGTTTTGTCATGAGAGAGATGGATGTTCTTTGTCTGTCCTAACACAAAAACATGGTGGTATCAATCACCCGGTAGCATATTTTTGAGGTACCTTAGATAATGTTGTAGTAGCCCTACCTGGATGCCTGCAAGCTGTCGCAGCTGATGAGCAGAGTATAACTCAAAGTGAAAATATTATGATGGGTTATCCTCTGACAGTGATAGTACCTCATTCAATAGAAATCTTATTGACAAGGTCAAAGACACAATATTTAACAAATGCAAGATTGACTTGTTATGAAACAGTTATTCTAGGGGCACCAAATGTGACAATAAAAAGGTGCACAGTGCTTAACCCGGCAACATTAATACCAAATGAGGGGGAAGATGTGTCCAACATAGATGATGTTGAACATGATTGCTTGGAAGTGACAGAACTTTGTACCAAACCAATAGAAGACATTAAAGATACTTGTTTAGAAGAAAATGATCAAATCCTTTTTGTTGATGGTTCTTGCTTACGAGACAACAGGGGTGCATTGAGAGTGGGGTATGCAGACCAGGTTGCAAAGTTTTGTGCTCTAAATGGAATTTCATTCAAAGGAAATTGGGAATTGATGTCTGAAAATGAAGAAATGTATGGCAATTTCATTGTGCAGATAGTGGAAACACTAGATGAATTGAAAGCAATACAGAACAATGTGCCAGAAGTGGAAATGAGAGATTGGATTAGACATCGATGCATACAAAGGGAGAATGAGATTTGGATGACAATAGAAAGAAAGCTAGTCTTGCCAAACAGTTTACTGACGCAAATGGCGAGATATTACCATGATCAAACACATATTGGAAGGGATGCAATGATTATGAGTTTTAAACAATTCTGGCATAATCCAAAATTCAGGCAAGTGGCAGAGCTGGTGTGCTATAGGTGCATAATATGCCAGCAGGTGAGCATCGGCAAAGGAACAATTGTCAACATGGGTCACATAGGTGTGGCAGGAGGTTCATTCAGTAGAATGTAAATGGATTTCATTGAGATGCCTGCATGTACCGGTTTGAAATATGTGTTGGTGATTGTGTGCATTTTCAGTCACTGGATTGAGACTTACCCGACAAGGAGAAATGACAGTTTAACTGTGGCTAAATTGCTTCTGCGAGAAATAATTCCACATTTTGGTTTTCCAGTCTCTATTGAATCAGATAGCGGTACACATTTCAATAATGAGGTGATAAAATTGCTTTTTTTCTGCATTAAACATTCAGCAAAGATTGCATTGCAGTTATCGCCCAGAAGCTTCAGGTCTTATAGAACAAATAAATGGAACACTGAAATCATGATTGGCAAAAGTGTGTGCATCAACAAATTTAAAATGGCCAGATGCTTTACCTCTAGTACTAATGTCAATGAGAAGTACACCTGACAAGAAGCCTGGGTTATCTCTGCATGAGATATTGATGGGGAGAGCAATAAGATTACCAGCAATACCTGCAAATGCACTTGTAAATATTACAGATGATATGGTACTAGATTACTGCAAAAGCCTGGCTGATGTGGTTCGGTCTTTTTCTCATCAGGTGGAAGTTGCAACAGCTCAACAAACACAAGGACATAGTATGAGAGCAGGAGACTGGGTGCTTCTACAGAAGCACGTCCGAAAGTCTTGCCTTGAACCACGCTGGGAGGGACCTTACCAAATCATGCTCACTACAACAACTGTAGGAAGTGTGCTAGTTTGCTGAATAGGGTGCATGCGAGCCATACGAGAAAAGTGCATGATCCAACAGAAAGAGAAGAGGAATTGTTGAGATTAACAACAGTCGAGAATACCGGAAACAAAGAAAAAGAGAGTGAGCAAAATATTGAGAATGAGAGATGTACCTACACTAATGACAGATGAAAGAGAACAAAACAGAGACGAGGTTTAGAAAGCTGTAAAAGGAGTATCAGAATCAGTCAAAGAAAAAAGAAGTGAGACTGATTTTGATCGAAGGAGGGTCTCCTTTAATGAGAACGAAAAAAAGGGAACAACTGAAGAAATATTTGCTCAGAGGAGGGTGACCTCAGTAGCAGGTGGTTTGTGAAGCCAAACCGAAGACGAGACAGACCCCGGTGGGAAAGGAATTGAGAATAGTCCCGCCCCAGTGGATTATACTCTTCCAGAACCAATTGCCGGAACGTCCCAAGAAAAAGGCCTGAAGGCAAGTGAAGGCTCAATATTGAGAAGACTATTGACAAAAGGAACATTGAAAGGCAACAAGTGGCCAGAGAGAACTGTGGTAAAGTGAAAGATTGATGTGATATAATCAATACCAGAAGAGAGAGAGTTGCTTGGAGAAGATTATACCGGTGGAGAAGATAGTGAAAGTGGAAGGTGACCAAAAAGGAAAAGAGTTGTGAGTAGGAGATATGCGGGGCCTGAATGGGTATAGTTAAATACAAGTGACTGGCAGGAAGAATTTTTGAGTTATTGTTTTGACAGAGACTGAGAAAATTCTGATTTCGGGACGTGAACACTCACAAGTAAGACACATTGGCGGTCATTCTGACCCTGGCGGTCAAAGACCGCCAGGGCGGAGGACCGCGGGAGCACCGCCGACAGGCCGGCGGTGCTCCAATGGGGATTCCGACCGCGGCGGTAAAGCCGCGGTCGGACCGGCAACACTGGCGGGCTCCCGCCAGTGTACCGCCGCCCCATTGAATCCTCCAAGGCGGCGCAGCTTGCTGCGCCGCCGAGGGGATTCCGACCCCCCCTACCGCCATCCAGATCCCGGCGGTCCGACCGCCGGGATCCGGATGGCGGTAGGGGGGGTCGCGGGGCCCCTGCAGTGCCCATGCCACTGGCATGGGCATTGCAGGGGCCCCCGTAAGAGGGCCCCTAAATGTATTTCACTGTCTGCTGCGCAGACAGTGAAATACGCGACGGGTGCAACTGCACCCGTCGCACAGCTTCCACTCCGCCGGCTCGATTCCGAGCCGGCTTCATCGTGGAAGCCTCTTTCCCGCTGGGCTGGCGGGCGGCCTGAAGGCGACCGCCCGCCAACCCAGCGGGAAAGTCAGAATTACCGCCGCGGTCTTTCGACCGCGGAACGGTAACCTGACGGCGGGACTTTGGCGGGCGGCCTCCGCCGCCCGCCAAGGTCAGAATGAGGGCCATTGTGTTAAAGAGAATGAAAATTGAGTATTAAAATTTATGCTGCAAAGACAGAAATTGAAAACTACTGGAGAAGACAAATGAACAATTGAAAGTAGACAAGCTGCTATACCACATTTGACAAACTAACTGTCCAAGAGTGAATTAATTCATTATATATAAAAAAAATTATGAGGGATTTCTGAAGTTTTATTTGAAATTCAGAATTTTTGTGGGAAATGTTTTATTTTTTATTTTTTCCTAACATGGAAAATGAGAGATTCAGATAACCAAAACTGTAGGATTAGTTGTTGCAAATTGCTTGGTATTGGTTTAGCTGTAACAAATGTGTTGATATGTTTATTGTTATTTTTGGGTGTGTCTGTTTATGAGCTTGATGGAGCAAATCAAACTGCAAAAATGAGTTCTCTAGACTTGACTGATAAGTCATTAACCAAAGATAAATTTAGGATAGATGTAAAATACTTATATGAGGAAAAATGGCTTTCTTCTAATGTTTTCTATTGCTTATTGCAGAGTATGTTGAAGTGATAGATGCGACTGATTGTTATGTATGATCGCAGATTCCAACTTCAGTAGAAGGAGGAACTATGTATCACAGCTTACCTGCTACGTATGCTATAAGCTGCAGTCTTTTGCTAACACGTTTCTATAATCAAGAATATAGTCAATATTTTTATTCAAACTAGGATATGGTATTATCTTTCATACCTGTCATAGGATATTTGAATAAAATAGCCAAAGAAAATAACATAGTCATTATGAGAGATTTCTTTGAGCCTACTTTAACCCTTGGGACAGCCTTTGCTCATTGTAATAATTTTACTTGTTTACTGACGCCAGTGGAGAAGAAATGTTTAGATAATACAGAAAATAGAATGAGAGAGATAAAGGAAAAAAATGGATAAGGGAATTATAAGTAGAAAGCCTGGAATAGATTATACTTATACTTATATCACTAAACAGGGTAGACTACCAATAGATGCTGAGCATGAAGAAAAACTTTGGGGGTCATTCTAACCCTGGCGGTCCGAGACCGCCAGGGCTAAAATGACGGAACAACAGGCTGGCGGTGCTTCCTGGGCCATTCTGACCGCGGCGGTAAAGTCGCGGTCCGAAAACCGGGTCTGGCGGTTTCCCGCCGGATTTCCCCCGGTTGCCCAAATCCAAATCCTCCATGGCGGCGCTGCAAGCAGCGCTGCCGTGGGGATTCTGACCCCCTTCCCGCCAGCCTGTTTCTGGTGGTTTTTACCGCCAGGAACAGGCTGGCGGGAACGGGTGTCCTGGGGCCCCTGGGGGCCCCTGCACTGCCCATGCCACTGGCATGGGCAGTGCAGGGGCCCCCTAACAGGGCCCCAGTATGCTTTTCACTGTCTGCTTAGCAGACAGTGAAAAGCACGACGGGTGCAACTGCACCAGTCGCACACCTGCAACACCGCCGGCTCCATTCGGAGCCGGCTTCAGTGTTGCAGGCCTCTTTCCCGCTGGGCCGGCGGGCGCTATTTTGGCTAGCGCCCGCCGGGCCAGCGGGAAAGTCAGAATGGCCCCAGCGGTCTTCCGACCGCGGAGCGGCCATATGGCGGTTCCAGCCAGGTGGGCAGCGACCGCCGCCCGCCTCGGTTGGAATGAGGCCCTTTGTATACAAAGACCTTGGAGTAAGTTTGTTGGAAAGAGTGAATGTAGGCATGTCTTTATGTTTAAGAGTAAGTGGGATTTTATGATGGATGGACAAGATCCTCTGATACCTGGTATTTACTATATTTGTGGAAGGAATGCATATTACCGCCTTCCTAGAGGGTGGTATGCAACGGGTTATTTGGGAATAGTCTTTCCAAAAGTGCATCAATTGAAAGACTTGAATAAGATTCCTGATTCAATTAAATTTCAAACGAGACAGAAGCGAGAATCAACTTCTAGCATTGTGGGGGACATATTTGGGTCTAGAATTCCTACAGTGGAAGCAGTCTTAAATTTGATTAAGATTCTGAAGTTGTCCACAATAGTGGATAACATGTTGATAAGATATTCCAGAGCTATTATTCTTCTGGACACAGAGTTGGCTGCTACAAGAGCTATGGAACTTCAGAATCGCCTTGCGTTAGATATTCTTTTGGCGAAAGAGGGTGGAGTTTGTAAATTGTTAGGTTCTAATCATTGTTGTTCCTTTATTCCTGATAACTCAGGGAAAGTTAAAGGATTAATCACTAATGTGACTAACGTTAATTATAAAAATTTGACAGAACTAACAGAAACTACAATTCAGGAAAAGGCTGGAAAAGGAATTGAAGCTGTGGGAAATTGATTTAGCAATGTGGGAAGAAATGTAATTCTGACATTAGCAAAATGGGTGTCAATAATTGTGTTTTGTTTAATTGGAATATGGGGAACCTATAAAGTAATAAAATGTGTTAAGAAGAGAAAATTAGAAAGAAATACATGAGATTTTGAAATGGAAATGAATATGTTTTACAAAGAAAAGAAGTAGAGAAAAAGAAATAATTCAGAAATAAATGAGACAAAATTTTGAATCTGAAGATAATAAATACATTTATTTAAGATGTGATGACATGAGTAGTCATCATAGGAGGGATTGTGAGAGTGTGAATTTTCTAATATGTTTATTAATGATTTTCATATTAAAATGTGTAATGAACTAACATGTACAATGAGAAACTTCAGAAATGTCTGTTTTTCTGTTCTTGGCTAAGCAAAATTATATTCAAATGCTGTGCTTATTTTTCATGATTCAAAGCTTTCATAATAAGTGTTTTCAAAGCTTGTGTAGATGTACCCACAGCTACCCCTACTGGGTTGCAGCGTTATGTCTTTCAAGGTCATGTATTAACCAAGCATTGCATAAGCTGAAATGTCCTAATATCTGGTCTTTCCTTGAGGATGGAAGCAAAAGAAACTGTAAAAGTTTCTTCCTGAGAACAAGATACTCGAGAGGCGATGAGACAATAGAGTTATAGACGAGACAGAAGAAGCAAAGATACATCGAAAGAAAATGTTATAGTTAGCGTACATTTGTTAAGTTTAGGTAATCAATTTAGTTGTTGATTGGCTGAAATGAAACCATCCCATAGACTGACCAATCAGGAGTTAATTAGAATTTAGTATAACAACCTAGGTAGAATGACTAGAGGGATTGTTGTTGTTCTCCCTTCTTCTAGAAGAGTTTCTTGGAGAGCAGACGCGATTCGAGACTAGCTGTCGTTAGCCCAAATATTCTGATGATATAACTGATGGTGTGCTCAAGCTGAAGCTGATCATTTGCTGTTACTACTTTTGTGGAAATGTATGTTATTAAATGTGAATTGTGTCTCTCTTGCTTTTCAGGTACCAGCTGCAACTAACGATTTTATTGCTGCACATTAATAGGTTATTTTTTTCTAACATAATTAAGTTAGGAGTTTTTCTACATTTGTATTACTAAATTCTTTTACAAGAAGCCCAACATGTCAATGCTAATTTGTGGTTAGTTAGGGAATTAATCTTGATATGCTTATGGTTCGTTTTGAGATCATTTGATGCTGTACTAATGTATACTCTGCCATTATTACCAGTTTTTGTATCATTAATAAGTGTGATTCTTTTGGAGATATTTTGTTTAATTGTATTAATCAAATTGAGATATATCCTTCGTTTTAACCAACCGTTATTGATCTTAAATGCTTATCATCTGTGTTTGAGAGTTATTTTCGTGACATTAGCATTGTTAATATAGGGAAATAAATCTATGACCTTTAATTACTAAACTGGTGTAGTTATTGACTGAGGTTTTATTATATTGAATGTTGTTGTTATTGAGGGTCCTCACACATCCCATTAGTGACATCACCTCAAACCTATGTCGCTTTGATCCATCGTCCTCTACCGCTATTCAGTATTAATAATAGCTAGGATTCTGTGGCATGTTAGCACATGTAAAAAGTGTTTGCACCAACCACCACCTTACTTTACAACAATTGGGATGTAACATGATAATCTTGCTGGTTTAGCACAGTTTGTTTTTATATGCCTCCCGTGTCTAAAGTGAACTTGTCTATCCTGATATTTCTCTGAGTCAGTGCTTTATTTTTAAGCTATCTCTAGTTCTGAGCAGCCCCCCCACAACATGAAATGGCACCAATCAAAATTGTTTTCTGAATCTAGCTCAAAAGTGGACTTATTAGCACTATTTCTAACACTACCTGAGGCACAGTAAGGTAAAAGTGGAAGCACTCTGGAAATGGCGTATTGTTGATGAAATCTTTATATTACCTGTCATCTTTTCATTCTAATACCTGTGTCTTCTTTGTAGTGGTCCAGTAATATAGATCACCATTTCCAAAAAATTTAATTCCTTGTGGTATCACCTTCGCTAAATAAACCCAGATTTTGAAGGAATTTCTTAATAAAAAGAAATCAAATTCAATGTACTAATTACTTGGATAACTGTCTAACCCTACAGTATTTGCAATGTAAATCCAACCACACCACAGCAGCAGAGCTTAAAGGAACACTGAAAAATAGAAAGACCATATCATTTTCTCAACGTCCACAAGAATGCCAAATCAGGAGGGAAGTACCACATTTTAAGACTGAATTAAACACGTCTGTTAGAAATGGGGTCTCTAGTTGGCAATCAGTTTACACCCTTTCCAAGCAGGGACCCTCACTTCAATCAGGGTAAGGGAGTCCCACACCTTAGATAACCCCTGCTCACCCCATTGGTAGCTTGCCACAACCAGTCAGGCTTATCTCAGAGGCAATGTGTAAAGTATTTTTTACACACACACACCATAACACAGTGAAAACACCTCAAACGTTCTCTACACCTGTTTAGAAAAATAGCCAATATTTATCTGAGTAAAGCAAAACCAAACCGACACAAAATCAACATACACAAATAAGGTTTTCACATTTTAAAGGTTTTTAAAGATTCTTAATCCTGAAAAATCAGTGGTTGTATCCTTATAACACACAGTGCCTTCAATGTGTTGAAAACAAAGATGATGTGGGCCCAAAAGAGGTGATGCTTTGGAAAAGCAAGAGATGTGTCAATTATTTCCTCGCTGGACGGGCGATGCATGGATTTTCACTCTGTATTTGCGATGTGTTGATCCTTTTACCGCTGGACAGGCAATGCGTGGATTATTTTCCTGCCAGGCTGATGATGCGTTGATTCCTAACTGCAGTGCACTGATGAAGAAAATTGTGCCTAGGGATGACGGATGAAAAATCCAGATGCACAGCAATGATGGATCCGCACAGAAGCAGGTGATGCATTGATTTTGCAGCCACGAGACAGGCACGTATTGATTTTTCTGCCGCACCAGAGTAGATTTTACTTCAGGTCACCAGCTTCCACTTCCAGGGCTCCAGGGACTGGATTTGGCATCACTTGGCAAGTCAGTACTCTCAGCAGAAGAGCCCAGGCACTGGAAGATGAAGTCTTTGATGTTCCTGAGACTTCACAACAGGAGGCAACCTCAGTTCAAGCTCATGTTTAACCTTGGAAAGCAGGATGTAGAAGGCCAAGTTCCTTTCTTTCACTCCCAAGACAGAAGCAGCAGCAGCAGGCCAGCACAGCAAAGCAATAGGCAAAGAGGCAGAATGTCCTCAGTTCAGAAGTGTTCTGAAGTTGTGGGGACAGCAGTCCAATACTTATACTAATTTCTGCCTTTGAAATGGCAAGCTTCAAAGGAAAGTCTTTGCAGTGCACAAGATCCTGTCTCTCCCTGTCCTGGCTCCAGACACACTCTAGGGGGTTGAAGACTGCTTTGGTCAGGGCAGGCACAGCACAATTTAGGTGCAAGTGTCATCTCTTCCCTCACCTCTAGTCCAGGAAGACCCATCAGGATATGCAAGACACACCTCAGATCCCTTTGTGTGACTGTCTAGAGTGAATTCACATAGAGCCTTACTGTCAGTCTGACCCAGACATGTATTCAGTAGCCAGTCAGAGGCACAGAATGGTTAAGTAAGAAAATGTCCACTTTCTAAAAGTGGCATTTTCAAACTCACAATCTAAAATCCAACTTTGCCAAAAGATGCATTTCTAAATTGTGAATCCAGAGACCCCAAACTCCACATCTCCATCTGCTCCCAATGGGAAACTACACTGGAAAGATATATCACTGCAATCCCCATGTTAACCTATGGAAAAGATAGGTCTTGCAATAGTGAAAAGCGACTTTAGCAATATTTCACTACTAGGACATGTAAAACATAGCAGTACATGTCCTATCGTTGACATGCACTGCAACCTGACCATAAGGCCGCCTTGGGCATACGTTAGGGATGGCATACATGTAGAAAAAGGGAAGGTTTGAGCCTGGCATGTAGGTACAATTTCCAGGTCGAACAGGCAGTTCGAAACTGCACACACAGACACTGCAGTGGCAGGTCTGAGACATGTTTATAGGGCTACCCATGTGGGTGGCACAGTCAATGCTGCAGGCCCGCTATTAGTATTTTGATTTACAGGCCATGAGCACACACATTGCACATTACTAGGGGCTTACTAGTAAATCAGATATGCCAATCATGGAAAATCCAATCACCAATCCAATTTAGACAGAGAGCACTTGCACTTAAGCACTGGTCAGCAGAGGTAAAGTGCCCAGAGTCCTAAAGCCAGCAAAAATGAAATTCAGCAAGGGATCAAAAACAGAAGGTCAGAAGCCAAAAAGACAAGGGAAACCACGAGCTGACAGCTCTAACAGAGTCATTTAAAAAAAACATCAACATAGAGCTTCCTAAGGTCACCTCTGAACCATGGTATGAGGCTCACATTGTTCAACACATACTCAACCTCAGGTTATTACAAACAGGCATAGAGACAAGAGATTCAGGTAGCTTAGCAGGAGCATAATTGGTGGGAACAACTGTGAATGGCAAAATCATAATTCAGTTTGAACATTTTGATTTCATATTTTCTCCCATTGTGAGCCATTAGTTTTGAGGTGCTTATAAAATACATTCAACTATTTGTGTTGTGCTATAACAAACTAGTTATTAGTCAGTACCCCAGTTATGAAACTTGCAGAACTGCAAAACTTGTGTTAGACCCTTCTGAATTCTATTTCATGCTAGAGATACAGACCAAAACACTACCTATTTAAACACTTTAAAAATAATACAACTGACCAAGGACCTAATAGCTAAAAGATTTAAGAGAGGGAAAATACCCTGCACACTGACCATATTGGTACGGTTATATGCCATTAGAGTGTGAGTGAATTGTAAAGGGGCTTGGACTTCTCTTACATTATGAATCATTGTTTACTTGGCTGAAAGCTTTGAGCAAACATTTATGACCATAGTCTCTACTTCACAGGATGCAACGCAAGGGAGGTTTACAATGTCAAGTTGATACTTTGTGTTATAATGAAACGCCAGGGAGATATTGCTTTTTATTTCCTGCCCTTTTTTTGCTATGCTTCACTCAGTGTAAGTATCCTTACCACACCCCTAAAATTGTGCCTCATCACGTCCCAGGTACCCTCCATAGTTGCCACTACCATTAGCCTTGATCTGCCCCATATTATCACTATCCTGCCCTACTTCTCCGTTTTGTCCAAACTGCTCACTGCCCTGTATCATGTGATTCCCAAAATGTCTAGCCAGTGAGGGACATATAGGCCCTCATTACAACCCTGGCGGTCGATGTTAAAACGGCAATAATACCGGCAAAAGGCCGGCGGAAACAAAATGGGATTACGACCGTGGCAGAAACTGCCAACATAGACAGCTACTTTAACACTCTGACCGCCACAGCGGTACAAATAAACAGCGCAGCGGACACCGCCAACAGACGGGCGGGAGACAATGTATCGCCCACCCTATCACAACATGCCTATCCGCCACCTTTTCCGGGTCGGAACCAACGCGAATATAAACACAGCGGAAACAGTACACAGAAGGGAAAACACTCACCTCTCCACACCCCACGAGGAACCAGGACGCCATGGAGCCCAAATTGCAGATACTGCCGGCGATGGTCTTCCTGCTCCTCTATCAGGAGCTCCAACGACGGCGGCGGCGACCACAGTGAGTACTGCACCTACAACACAGGGGAGGGGGAAGGGAAAAGAGAGTGACACACATACACACAACATACAACACCCATACCCTCATCCACAACACCACACACACAAACAAATGCTGCATCATTACCTATACACCCCCCCAACTGCCTGGAAGAACGCAAGGACAAAAGGAAATGAATTGAACTAATGTAATCATGTGAAATATCATTATCAAATTTCAAAATCCAGTATATACAATTATGTACACCAAATACACAAGTCCGGATAGTGCACCAATCATTGTCCGTGGACCACTGGGCCCAAAATGCCTGGGCGAGGCCCACACTAGATACCTGACTTCAAACGGAGAGAACACTGGAGGGGCATCACATAGAAAATATACAGGCACCTCAGGGGGAGGGGAAGGGGGGCGCCTTAGCCTGATGAACGCACAACGCCACTGCTCCACGAGGGGGCTCCCTGCCCACAGCTTGGTCCTGGGGAGTGCAAAGCCACGGTCTCTCAAGTCTTTCCTGTGGGTGGTTTGCCCACTGCTTTATCCTGGGGAGTGCAAAGCCACAGTCTCTCAAGTCTTTCCAGTGGGTGGTTTGCCCACTGCTTTATCTTGGGGAGTGCAAAGCTACAGTCTCTTAAGTCTTTCCAGTGGGTGGGTTGCTCACTGCTTTATCCTGGGGAGTGCAAAGCCACAGTCTCTCAAGTCTTTCCAGTGGGTGGTTTGCCCACTGCTTTATCCTGGAGAGTGCAAAGCCACAGTCTCTCAACTCTTTCCAGTAGGTGGGTTGCCCACTGCTTTATCCTGGGGAGTGCAAAGCCACAGTTTCTCAAGTCTTTCCAGTGGGTGGGTTGCCCACTGTTGCATCCTGGGGGGTGCAAAGCCACAGTCTCTCTAGTGGATAACAGTCTCCACTGGTTCTAAAGAGGGCATGGTGCCCAGAGTGCTTCATCCTGCCAAGGACTGAGGTAGTGCATGTGATACTTGTGAGAAAGTAGCCTCTTTCTAGCCTTGTTAACCCCACTTTTGGCCTGTTTGTGAGTATATTTTAGGTGTTTTCACTGTCTCACTGGGATCCTGCTAGCCAGGGCCCAGTGCTCATAGTGAAAACCCTATGTTTTCAGTATGTTTGTTATGTGTCACTGGGACCCTGCTAGTCAGGACCCCAGTGCTCATAAGTTTGTGACCTATATGTATGTGTTCCCTGTGTGATGCCTAACTGTCTCACTGAGGCTCTGCTAACCAGAAATTCAGTGGTTATGCTCTCTATTTACAAATTGTCACTAACAGGCTAGTGACCAATTTCACCAATTCACATTGGCATACTGGAACACCCTTATAATTCCCTAGTATATGGTACTGAGGTACCCAGGGTATTGGGGTTCCAGGAGATCCCTATGGGCTGCAGCATTTCTTTTGCCACCCATAGGGAGCTCTGGCAATTCTTACACAGGCCTGCCACTGCAGCCTGAGTGAAATAACGTCCACGTTATTTCACAGCCATTTACCACTGCACTTAAGTAACTTATAAGTCACCTATATGTCTAACCTTTACCTGGTAAAGGGTGGGTGCTAAGTTCCTTAGTGTGTGGGCACCCTGGCACTAGCCAAGGTGCCCCCACATTGTTCAGGGCCAATTCCCCAGACTTTGTGAGTGCGGGGACACCATTACAGGCGTGCACTATACATAGGTCACTACCTATGTATAGCTTCACAATGGTAACTCCGAATATGACCATCTAACATGTCTAAGATCATGGAATTGCCCCCCCAATGCCATTCTGGTATTGGGGAGACAATCCCATGATTCCCCGGGTCTCTAGCACAGACCCGGGTACTGCCAAACTGCCTTTCCCGAGGTTTCACTGCAGCTGCTGCTGCTGCCAACCCCTCAGACAGGTTTCTGCCCTCCTGGGGTCCAGCCAGGCCTTTCCCAGGAAGGCAGAACAAAGGACTTCCTCAGAGAGAGGGTGTTACACTCTCTCCCTTTGGATTAAGGTGTCAGGGCTGGGGAGGAGTAGCCTCCCCCAGCCTCTGGAAATGCTTTGATGGGCACAGATGGGGCCCATCTCTACATAAGCCAGTCTACACCGGTTCAGGGATCCCTCAGCCCTGCTCTGGTACGAAACTGGACAAAGGAAAGGGGAGTGACCACTCCCCTGACCTGCACCTCCCCTGGGAGGTGCCCAGAGCTCCTCTAGTGTGCTCCAAACCTCTGCCATCTTGGAAACAGAGGTGCTGCTGGCACACTGGAATGCTCTGAGTGGCCAGGGCCAGCAGGTGACATCAGAGACTCTTTCTGATAGGCTCCTTCAGGTGTTGCTAGCCTATCCTCTCTCCTAGGTAGCCAAACCTCCTTTTCTGGCTATTTAGGGTCTCTGCTTTGGGGAATTCTTTAGATAACGAATGCAAGAGCTCATCAGAGTTCCTCTGCATCTCTCTCTTCACCTTCTGCCAAGGAATCGACTGCTGACCGCGCTGGAAGCCTGCAAAACTGCAACAAAGTAGCAAAGACGACTACTGCGACTTTGTAACGCTGATCCTGACGCCTTCTCGACTGTTTTCCTGGTGGTGCATGCTGTGGGGGTAGTCTGCCTCCTCTCTGCACTAGAAGCTCCGAAGAAATCTCCCGTGGGTCGATGGAATCTTCCCCCTGCAACCACAGGCACCAAAGAACTGCATCACCGGTCCTCTGTGTCTCCTCTCAGCACGATGAGCGAGGTCCCTTGAACTCAGCAACTCTCTCCAAGTGACTCCCACAGTCCAGTGACTCTTCAGTCCAAGTTTGGTGGAGGTAAGTCCTTGCCTCCCCACGCTAGACTGCATTGCTGGAAACCACGTGTTTTGCAGCTATTCCGGCTCCTGTGCACTCTTTGAGGATTTCCTTTGTGCACAGCCAAGCCTGGTTCCCCGGCACTCCAACCTGCATTGCACGACCTCCTGAGTTGTCCTCCGGCTTCGTGGGACCCTCTTGTGCACCTTCGGATGAGCTCCGGTTCACTCCACTTCGTAGTGCCTGTTCTGGCACTTTTGCGGGCGCTGCTTGCTTCTGAGTGGGCTATTTGTCTTGCTGGATGCCCCCTCTGTCTCCTCACGCAATTGGCGACATCCTGGTCCCTCCTGGGCCACAGCAGCATCCAAAAACCCTAACAGCAACCCTTGCAGCTAGCAAGGCTTGTTTGCGGACTTTCTGCGGGAAAACACTTCTGCACGACTCTTCACAACGTGGGACATCCATCCTCCAAAGGGGAAGTTTCTAGCCCTTGTCGTTCTTGCAGAATCCAAAGCTTCTACCATCCAGTGGCAGCTTCTTTGTACCCTCAGCTGGCATTTCCTGGGCAGCTGCCCACTCTCGACTTGATCGTGACTTTTGGACTTAGTCCCCTTGTTCCACAGGTACTCTCGTCTGGAAATCCATCGTTGTTGCATTGCTGGTGTTGGTCTTTCCTGCAGAATTCCCCTATCACGACTTCTGTGCTCTTTGGGGAACTTAGGTGCACTTTGCACCCACTTTTCAGGGTCTTGGGGTGGGCTTTTTTTCTAACCCTCACTGTTTCCTTACAGTCCCAGCGACCCTCTACAAGGTCACATAGGTTTGGGGTCCATTTGTGGTTCGCATTCCACTTCTAGAGTATATGGTTTGTGTTGCCCCTATCCCTATGTGCCCCCATTGCATTCTATTGTGACTATTCATTGTTTGCACTGTTTTCTATTGCTATTACTGCCTATTTTGGTATTGTGTACATATATCTTGTGTATATTTGCTATCCTCATACTGAGGGTACTCACTGAGATACTTTGGTATATAGTCATAAAAATAAAGTACCTTTATTTTTAGTATATCTCTGTATTGTGTTTTCTTACGATATTGTGCAAGTGACACTAGTGGTACTGTAGGAGCTTCACTCGTCTCCTAGTTCAGCCTAAGCTGCTCTGCTAAGCTACCCTTTTCTATCAGCCTAAGCTGCTAAACACCCCTCTACACTAATAAGGGATAACTGGACCTGGTGCAAGGTGTAAGTACCCCTTGGTACTCACTGCAAGCCAGGCCAGCCTCCTACATTGGTTGTGCAGAGGTGGGATAAGTACTTTGAAACTACTTACCACTTTTGTCATTGTACTTTTCATAAGAGAAAAATATTCAAAACAAGTTCAGTGTATGTACACCTAACCAAATAGTTTTGCTTTTCTTCTCTCACTTCTTTTACTAAGTGCTGAAAAGTACCTCTAAACTTTCAAAAAGTTCTTAAAAAGTTTAAAAAAATTTTTTTCTGTTCTTTAAAAAGTTCTGAAACTTTTTCTTTCTGTCTCTGTCCCTTAAACCTTTTCTATCATGTCTGGTACAGACCAAACTCCTGATCTGTCCAGCATAGCTTATGACAACCTTAGCTGGAAGGAAGCAAGGAGTCTCTGCATAGATAGAGGTTTAGGGGTAGGGAAGAATCCCTCAAGACAGCTGTTGCTTAATATGCTCATTGAACAAGATAAGACCTTAGTTGGCACTTCTGGTGAGAAATTGGCTGATGGTTCCCAATCTGATCCTGGGGCACCCCTAGCAAAAGATTTGGGAGGGAATCTTTCCAACCTGCCCCTTAGCAGGCTACCTAGCATAGCTGGTACTTATGTGAATTCACATCACAATAATAGTGTTGCTTCTCATCACAGTAGAAGTGTTACTTCTGTAGGCCAGAATGTTAGAGTGCCATCTGTTAGGGCCAGGCCTCCCTCTGTTCATTCTCACCATTCTTCTGTTTCAAGGCATGCCCCACCCACCCACCCTGATGACAGAGTGTTAGAAAGGGAGCTCAATAGATTGAGAGTGGAAGAATCCAGGCTGAAGCTCAAAAAGCAACAGCTGGATTTAGATAGGCAAACCTTAGATTTAGAAAAAGAAAGACAGAGGTTGGGGTTAGGACCCCATGGTGGCAGCAGCAGTATTCCAAATAGTCATCCTGCAAAAGAGCATGATTCTAGGAATCTGCACAAGATAGTTCCCCCTTACAAGGAGGGGGATGACATTAACAAGCGGTTTGCTGCACTTGAGAGGGCCTGTGTTGTACAGGAGGTCCCTCAAAGGCAGTGGGCTGCTATACTATGGCTATCTTTCAGTTGAAAGGGTAGGGATAGGCTCCTTACTGTGAAGGAAAGTGATGCCAATAATTTTACAGTTCTTAAGAATGCACTCCTAGATGGTTATGGCTTAACCACTGAACAGTACAGGATCAAGTTCAGAGAAACCAAAAAGGAGTCTTCACAAGACTGGGTAGACTTTGTTGACCATTCAGTGAAGGCTTTGGAGGGGTGGTTACATGGCAGTAAAGTTTCTGACTATGAAAGCCTGTATAACGTAATCCTGAGAGAGCATATTCTTAATAATTGTGTGTCTGATTTGTTGCACCAGTATCCAGTGGACTCAGATCTGACCTCTCCCCAAGAATTGGGAAAGAAGGCAGACAAATGGGTCAGAACAAGAGTGAACAGAAAAGTTCATACAGGTGGTGACAAGGATGGCAAGAAGAATGATGGTGAAAAATCTCAGGATAAGCATGGGGATAAGGGTAAAACCAAAGATCCTTCTTCAAATCCTAAACACTCTTCAGGGGGTGGGGATAAAACATATTCTTCCTCTTCTTCTCAACCCACACACATTAAAAAGCCTTGGTGCTTTGTGTGTAAAAACAGAGGCCATAGGCCAGGGGATAAGTCCTGTCCAGGTAAACCCCCTGCGCCTACCACCACTAATACATCAAGCTCTATTGCCCCTAGCAGTAGTGGTACTAGTGGTGGGACTGCTGGCAACAGTCAAGTTAAGGGTGTAATTGGGTTCACTTATGGGTCCATCATAGAAACTGGGGTAGTCAGTCCCAAGACAGTTTCTGTCACACCTAGTGGCATGGCCTTGCCACACTGGCTGCTTGTCCCCTTACAATGGATAAGTACAGGCAGACAGTTTCAATAAATGGTGTTGAGGCTCAGGCCTACAGGGACACAGGTGCCAGTATCACTTTGGTGACTGAAAACCTTGTGGCTCCTGAACAACACATCATTGGACAACAGTATAAGATTATTGATGTCCATAACTCCACTAAGTTTCTTCCCTTAGCTATAGTTCAGCTTAGTTGGGGTGGAGTTACTGGCCCTAATCAGGTGGTAGTATCACCTAGCTTACCTGTAGACTGTCTCTTAGGTAATTACCTAGAGGCCTCAGGTTGGGCTGATGTAGAGTTTTATACCCATGCAGCCATGCTGGGTATCCCTGAGGAATTGTTCCCTCTCATTTCTACTGAAATGAAAAAGCAAAGAAGAGAAGGCCTGAAAACTCAGGATCCCTCTCCAACAACAGGTAAAAAGGGTATCACAGTATCCCCTAACCACCCTGCCTTTCAGGATACCATTCCTGTGGTAGGAGAAACCTCTCTTGGGGTGGCACCTGTTCCAAGAGAATCATCAGCTGGCAGAGCTGTACTCCCTGAGGTGGAAGTACCTCTCTGTGGGATAACTAACATTGGTGAGAAAAAGAGCACCATTTTAGTTAACATGGAGCATCCCCCAACCCTCCCAGAGAAACTTTAGTGCAGAAACCCTGCACTGCCTCACAACACTTAGGACAGCATCCCTGCCCTAGTGTGGAGCTCATAGGCCAGCATCCCTGCCCTGCTCCAACTAAAGAGAAACAGCATCCCTTTTCTCTCTTCCAGCCATATGGACAAAGTTTTTGCCCAGCTATGGCTTTACTGAGACAGCATCCCTGTCTGGCATTCTCATCACTAGAAATAGGTTCAGTGGATAATTCCCTCTGCTCTAAACTAAAACTTACTGATAGAAACTCTGAAAATATATCTTCGCATTGTTGCTTAACTAAAAAACTTCAAACAGGGTGGTTTACATCCCCACAGGGAAGTAACCATATAGTGGATGATAAAGGGAGTAACCAGTCTATTGCAGAGCTACTCTCTACTTATCACCACTTAGACAATAAAGTCTCAACTGGCCAAGGTTAGCCTTATTGTCCTTCGTTTGGGGGGGGGAGGGTTGTGTGAGAAAGTAGCCTCTTTCTAGCCTTGTTACCCCCACTTTTGGCCTGTTTGTGAGTATATGGTATTGTGTACATATATCTTGTGTATATTTGCTATCCTCATACTGAGGGTACTCACTGAGATACTTTGGCATATTGTCATAAAAATAAAGTACCTTTATTTTTAGTATATCTGTGTATTGTGTTTTCTTATGATATTGTGCAAGTGACACTAGTGGTACTGTAGGAGCTTCACTCGTCTCCTAGTTCAGACTAAGCTGCTCTGCTAAGCTACCTTTTCTATCAGCCTAAGCTGCTAGACACCCCTCTACACTAATAAGGGATAACTGGACCTGGTGCAAGGTGTAAGTACCCCTTGGTACTCACTACAAGCCAGGCCAGCCTCCTACAATACTCCACTGGTTCTGGAGGGGGCATGGTGCCAGGACTGCTTCATCCTGCCAAGGACTGAAGTAGTGGATGTATCTCTCCACTGGTTCTGGAGGGGGCATGGTGCCCAGAGTGCTTCATCCTGCCAAGGACTGAGGTAGTGGGTGTGATACTACACTGGCTCTGGAGGGGGCATGGTGCCCAGAGTGCTTCATCCTGCCAAGGACTGAGGTAGTGGATGTATCTCTCCACTGGTTCTGGAGGGGACATGGTGCCCAGAGTGCTTCATCCTGCCAAAGACTGAGGTAGTGGATGTATCTCTCCACTGGTTCTGGAGGGGGTTTGGTGCCCAGAGTGTTCCACGTGCAGTGTGGCCAGAACAAAACATTCACCTGGGTGTGTGTGCCACGAGATTGCCATGGTACTGGTAGCATGATATGCCATGGAGGCCCCACAATGCTGCGGCTTCGCATTCCATATGCAGGTGACAACTGTGATGACAGTGATGCTTCATGGAAGCTGCCCAGGGTCCTGAAACTCACCACCAGCCTCGGACGACTGACCACTGGGGATGGTAGCCATGTCAGCGGTGGTGCCACTGTCTGAGGACGTCGCGGGGCCGCTGGCGGTGCTTGCAGCGGTGTCAGTGGTGGCAGTGCTGGCTGCGGGGTCTGTGGCGGCAGTGCTGGCGGCGGGGTCTGTGGCAGTGGTGCTGGCTGCGGGGTCTGTGGCGGTGGTGCTGGCGGCGGGGTCTGTGGCGGCGGTGCTGGCTGCGGGGTCTGTGGCGGCGGTGTTGGCAGCGGGGTCTGTGGTGGTGCAGGTGGCGGTGCAGGTGGCGGTGTTCTCTGCCGTACAGGTTGGCGGCGATGTGGACAGAAGGTGTGACACTTGCCCTCTCCTGACCTGCACTTCAGTTTGTGGGCCTTCCCCACCTTTGATGGTGGCGCAGCTGTCTTGCCACTATCCCCTTACGTTTTCCCTAATCCCTTGGTGGCAGGTGTTTTCTGTTTCTCCCTCTGGGATGTGGGCACCTTTTTCACCTTGGCAGGTGGTGGAATGTCCTTCCCTCGCTACGAGGCACACTGGCAGCCCTGATGGTTTGTGCACTCCATGACCCCGCTGTTGCTGGCACCACTGTGCCTGATTATGTGGTGGTTGAGGTGCTATTCTGGGACCTGGAAAGCCTGGACCTAGGGGAAGGACAGGGGGGGAGGTATAGGGAAGAGGTTTATGTTAGCCAGGAAAAGTTTTTTAGACACACTGGGATGGGTAGATGGAGGGGGTTTGGGAGTGGAGTTAGAGGTAGTTGTTGTAGGAGGTCTACGTCTGCTGAATTTGGGTGAAGGTGCATGGGCTGGAGGCTGTTGTGAGATGGATGGCTGTTGGGTGGGTGTGTGCCTGTGTTTGTGTACTTTGGGAGGAGGGCTCACAGACACACTGGGAGAGGACACTGGGGTTGTGTGAATAGTAGTGAGTGCACGTGAGCAGTGTGTAGTGAAGGGCGTGCTTGTGATGGAGGTAGTGAATGAGGGTGTAGTGCATGCAGGTATGAGTAAAGACAAGATTGGGAGGGAGGAGGGAAACGTGGAGGAGGGGGACACAGTGGAGGCAGTGGATGTTGGCATGTGTGCATGGGTATGATGCTTGTGTGAGTTTCCTGTGAGATGTGTGGTGCTATTGTTTGCATGAGCCACTCTTGTGTGTTGATGTGTGTGCATGCTGGTCTGATGGTGTGCTTGGGATAGGCTGAGGTACAGGGGATTGGGCCTGGGTGGAGGAAGTTGGAGGGGGGAGGCTGGACACAGGGACAATGGCTGTCATCAGTGCTGAGGCCAGAGCCTGAAATGCTCTCTGTTGGGCTGCCTGGCCAGAATGAATGCCAGCCAGGTATGCATTTGTTTGTTGCAAATGCCTCTCTACACCCTGGATGGCATTCAGAATGGTAGACTGCCCAACAGTGAGGGGTCTCAGGAGGTCAATAGCCTCCTCACTGAGGGCAGCAGGGCTGACTAGGGCAGGGCCTGAGGTGCCTGGAGTGAAGGAGATGCCCACCCTCCTGAGTGAGCGGCCACGGGACACACGCTGAGGGGCTGCTGGGAGGGTGGTGCTGGTAGGATGTGTGGCAGCTGTACCTGTTGATGCGGTGGGCACAGAGGTGCCCGCAACCGCAAGGGAGCTTCCATCAGAGGAGGAGTCGCTGTCGCTGGTCTCTGCTCCTGTCCCCACCGTGGAGCTCTCCTCACCTTCCCTCTGTCCCACTGGTGGCTTCAGACTCTGTTGTTGCGCCCTCCAGGGCCAAGTGGGATGCAGCTCGCTCCTGCTCTGTTGATAATGCTCCTCCGCCTGATGATGCTATTGCACACAAGAACAGGGAGACCACAAAAAGTGGGGGGGAAGACAGGAGAAAGACATGTTCAGTTCATGCAACACCACTACTGTTGGCAAACGCAACAGACACAGCAGCCCTCTGCACTACGCCATGCACTTATAGTTCCTAGATTAATCATATGCCCAGTGGGTACAAGGCCTAAGCCCAATTGCTGCACACCTGGAAGTCACAGGAGCCTGAATAGGTGTCGATGGCACTAACCACTAGTGGGGTTGGGGTGCCAGAGAGCCTGCCTCACAAGGGACCTTGCATACCAAGATCGCCCTGGCCTAGGGGAACCCACTGCCCACTTCCCCCACCCAGACACCTTGTAATGCGCACAGAATCAGCTGTATGAGAGTGTACTCACCCCCTTGTGGCTGCTGTGATGCCCTCAAGTGCCCATCCAATGCCACAGCCAGGATCCGGAACATCAGGGGGGTCATGGTGCGACGGGAACCCCTCCCACATTGGGAGGCCATCCCCAGCTGGGCCTCCGCCGTCTTCTTCCTCCAGTGAAGCAGGTCCTCCCATCTTTTACGGCAGTGGGTGCTCCGTCTATGGTGGACCACCAGGGTCTGGATGTCCTTGACAATGGCAAGCCAAATAGCCTTCTTTTGGTGGGCGCTGACCTAGAGGAATAGTACAGGGGAAAGGAAAATCATTACCCGTCTGGACCGTCATACTCATTGACCCACGTTCCCACCCTTGCCCTGATGCACATACACTCACCATCTGCACATGTAGGCCTCAGCACCCCCCCCCAATTTATCTGCCATCCACACCACTCCAAAAAGGCATTGCCCATACAGCATGCTCACAGTGTACTCACCTGTTTGTCTGGAGGACATTACAGTTGTGTGTACGGGGGGAGGACCCAATCCACTAGTTTCTCCATCTTCTCCAAAGGGAAGGCAGGGGCCCTTTCCCCAGACACATAAGCTGTTGTCGCTTCCAGGCACAGGTCACAGCAGCACTTGCAGTGTAGGTCCTCTCCTGTTGAAGGTCAAGTATCAAGTGAGTGAACAGACAGAAAATGGCAGTCATGTCGATGGCGGTGCGTACCGTCACCGCCGGCGTACATCGTCATTGGCTCCTCAGACCCATAGGGTCCCATGTTAACCAATGTTGGATTGCGCGGGGACTTCGACCACCCACCGCGACGGTGTACAACGCCAGTGCAGTTACCTCATATCCCCTTGTCCCACCTTACAGGTCAGGCAGCCGCCATTTCAGGGGGCCACATGGCATTAATATTAACTGCGTCTCACCAATGTAGGCCTTGAATACACATAGTTATAGGCACATTGCGGATTAATAAATGTGTGCAAATGACATTTTGTGATACCTCAGTGTTGGCTGACTCTCTGATCGCTGTTGTCGTCCATAGGGCACGTGTGCTAGGGCAGGTGATGAGATGGCGGCATCCTCTGGTGTACAGACCGCTGGTGGACCTGTCGATGATGGAAGAGAGACACATAATAGTCACCTACAGACTTTATCGTGCAACAATCCATGAACTGTGTGCCCAGTTGGAGCCAGACCTGATGTCAGCTATCCGCCATCTGACAGGAATCCCCCCTCTAGTGCAGGTCCTGTCAGTACTCCATTTCCTGACATGTGGTTCCTTTCAAACAACAGTGGCCATTGCATCAGGGATGTCCCAGCGAATGTTCTCTAACGTGTTGTCCAAAGTGTTGTCTGCCCTGCTGAAACACATGCGCAGCTACATTGTGTTCCCTCAGGTGGAGGATTTGCCTACAATGAAAGGTGACTTCTATGCCCTGGGACATATCCCCAAAATCATTGGTGCCATTGATGGGACACATGTGGCCTTGGAAACCCCCCCAGCAGGAGTGAACAGGTGTACAGAAACCTGAAGAGCTACCATTCTATGAATGTGCAGATGGTGTGTTTAGCAGACCAGTACATCTCCCATGTGAATGCCAAATTTCCTGGCTCAGTGCATGACGCTTACATTTTGAGGAATAGCAGCATCCCTTATGAGATGGGGCAACTCCAGAGTCACCGTGTGTGGCTAATAGGTGAGGACAAGGACCCTATACAGTGTCAATAGGTGTCTGGGTATGGGGTTGTCCCTACGGGTTAGTGTGTGTCTAACAGTTGTCCCTCCATATTTGCAGGTGACTCTGGTTACCCCAACCTGTCATGGCTACTGACCCCAGTGAGAAATCCCAGGACAAAGGCAGAGGAACCCTACAATGAGGCATATGGGCGAACTAGGAGTGTGATTGAACGCACCTTCGGCCTCATGAAGGCCAGATTCCGGTGCCTCCATATGACAGGTGGTTCTCTCTGCTACTCACCAAAGAAGGTGTGCCAGATCATCGTGGCCTGCTGCATGCTGCACAACCTGGCTTTGCGATGCCAGGTGCCTTTCCTGAAGGAGGATGTGCAAGCTGGTGGTCTTGTGGCAGCTGTGGAGCCTGTGGACAGTGAAGAAGAAGAGGCAGAAGAAGAGGATATCGACAACAGGAACAACATAATCATGCAATACTTCCAGTGAGACACAGGTAAGAAGATGTCACTGCCTCCCATATCTCATACCATTATAGGAGCTAGCATAAGTCTGTCATTTTCACTCAGTGTATGGACCCTGACTTGTCACTTTGCCTTTCCATTTCACAGATGTGGGTCCCACTTTGTGCCCTCTGCTATATTTCCTTCTGGCCTAAGCTGTGTTACATCGGTATGTGCACAAGTAAATTGACATTGCTATATTCCATGGTTATTGCAATTACATGTTTGTGAAAGCACAGACTGACTCGAGATTGTTTTGTAATTGAAGTGTGTTTATGTCTGTGCAAATAAGTGGAGGGGGTTGTAAAATGGGCAGGGGGGATGGTGGAGAAATGTCCATGGCAGAGTCAAGTCTATTTGTTTCACAGGTGCATTGTCCAAAGGGACATAGGACGTGGAGCAATGGCAGTTGAAGGATGGACAGGGCGACAAAGTGGGACAGAAGGGTAACATTCAGGGGGGTCTCATTTCCTGGCGGGGGTCATTGCAATGTTCTCTGTCTTGTTCCTGGACCTCAGGGACCGTTTGCGGGGTGGTTCTCCATCTCCAGGGGTGGGGTGCTGGTGTCGTGTTCCTGTGGCGGTGCCTCCTGTCCACTAGCGCCGGCAGAGGTGGAGGGATGGTCATCATCCAGGCTAGTGTTGGGCCCCTTGCTGTGCCACAGTGTCCCTCCTGGTGTTGACAAGGTCTTGCAGCACCCCTGAAATGGTGATCAGTGTGTTGTTTATGGACTTCAGGTCCTCCCTGTTCCCCAGATAGTGTTCCTCCTGCAGCCGCTGGGTCTCCTGAAACTTGGCCAGTACCGTTGCCATCGTCTCCTGGGAATGATGGTAAGCTCTCATGATGTTGGAGACGGCCTCGTGGAGAGTGGGTTCCCTGGGCCTGTCCTCCCCTTGTCGCACAGCAGTCCTCCCAACTTCCCTGTTTTCCTGAGCCTCTGTCCCCTGAACCGTGTGCCCACTGCCACTGCCCCCAGGTCCCTGATTTTCTTGGGTTGGTGGGTTTGCCTGGGTTCCCTGTAGTGATGGACAGACTGCTGATTGACGTGTCTTGGGGACAGAGGGATGGGCCCGCTGGGTGGGTGCTGTGCTGATGTTTCCTGAGGGGGAGGCTGTGTGGTGGCTTGTGACAGTGTCAGGGGAACCGACTGTCCCGAGGTCCCAGATGGGCTGGGCTGGTCATCTTGATCCAGTTGTGCAGAGCTGCTGTCATCACTGTGGGTCTCTTTTGTGGGGGGACTGGATATGTCTGGAACCTCCTGTCCGGTGACGTTGGGTTGGGGTCCTGCAGGGGTGTAAAGGAATGATTATTGCATCTGTGTGTGCCATCGTGTGCAATGGGTGAGTGACCCTGTACTCCAGTGCTTGCATTCTTGGCTTGGTCCTTGTTTGATATTTGGTTTGGGGTCTGTGTGGGTATCAGTAGTGGACATGCTTTGGTGATGGGTGTCCATGCTTTGGTGTTGCATGCAGGGCTTCGCATTGGGATGGGAGGGTTGTAATAGTGGGGCATATGTGAGGTGTTGGAGTGATGGGGTGAGGGTGGGAGTATGTGATGGCATGCATGTAGGGGGGATGAGGTAGTAAAGATTTGACTTACTAGAGTCCAATCCTCCTGCTACTCCTGCGAGGCCCTCAGGATGCAGTATTGCCAAGACCTGCTCCTCCCATGTTGTTAGTTGTGGGGGAGAAGATGGGGGTCCACCGCCAGTCCTCTGTACAGCAATCTGATGTCTGGAGACCACTGAACGCCCCTTCCCCCGTAGGTCGTTCCACCTCTTCCTGATGTCATCCCTAGTTCTTGGATGCTGTCCCACTGCGTTGACCCTGTTGACAATTATGCGCCATAGCTCCATCTTCCTTGCAATGGAGGTGTGCTGCACCTGTGATCCAAATAGCTGTGGCTCTACCCGGACAATTTCCTCCACCATGACCCTCAGTTAAACCTCAGAGAACTTGGGGTGTTGTTGAGGTGCCATGAAGTGGTGTGGGTGATGTGTGAGGTGGTGTGAGTTGTGATGTGTGAGGGGATGTGTTGGTGTGTGTTGTTTGAGATGCGTGGATGTTGGGTAAGTGATGGTGTTGTGTGTCTGTGGATGCTGGTGTTGTTTATGGTGGTGTCTCTCTCTGGCGTGGTTTCAGAAATCTGGTAGTAAGGGTTTGTGGGTGATGTGGGTGTGTGCTTCATATTGGATTGGGTGTGTGGGTGTGGTGTGTGTATGTGTGTGTATTTTGAATTGTCCATTGTGGTTGTGTTTTGTAAATGTGTGAGTATTTTGAGCGCAGCAGTGTGTACCGCCAATTGAATACCGCGGTTGAAAGACCGCCACGTGGATTCGTGGGTCGTGATAGTGTGGGCGTATTCCTGTTGGCGTGACGGTGGAGGTTTTGTTATCACCAGTTTATCACTGACCTTTGGTGTGGCGGACTTGTGTGGGTGTCTGGATTATGGCATATTCCGAGCTGTGGGTCGTAATAGCTGTAGCGGAATTCCGCGGCTGCAGCAGTATGTTATCGGTCTTCTGTGCGGCGGTAAGCAGCATTTACCGCCAAGGTTGTAATGAGGGCCATGGAGCCATAACACTCTTTTCTAGCACAAAGGTCTCGATTTTAGGCTCCTTCTACACATTCCTGGTTATGGTGAAAACTGAAGCAAACCTTGCCAGGTCGACTGTGCTGTTTTCTGCAATGCTGATAAGACTTGCAGAAATTACTGCATTCCAGCAGTTACCCTATGGAATGAGTACATGTTTTATCATTCCCACATTTATGGTATGCTCTTGAAACTTTGGGGAGAACTCATTACCTCTTTACTTTCACAGTAATGCTCATTACTTAAATCAAATATTATCAAAAAAACTAAAGGAATATTAGCTTTCCACACTTTAACTCTCCACTTACTATTTGGCTATTTGACTATTTTTCACAAAAGGGGCCAGTGAACTCTGACGTTTCCCATAGAACGATGCTCAGTACAGTCATCACTTATGTGCTTTCCATCCTACTGCTGCATGTACTCCTGATTTATCGGTCAATTGAATGTTGGAATCAGTGGACATTCATGTCCTACCATGGAGCAGGCTATTCCAATTGGATGTAAAAGAAAACAGATTGGCAGTGCTGGCCCACAGGGTGATGACATGGTTTTATTGTATAAAAGTCTGTCATATTTCACTTTTTCCTCTTGAACACCTATTGAAGACTTACCTACTCAATGTATTTTAATCTGTATTTGCTTTCTTTCTTTTTACAGATATAGGGCCTCATTACGAGTACGGCGGCCCTAAGACTGTTGTACCCATGGTGGCGGATCGAGCACCACAATCTTGGCAGTCTGACTGCCAGTTTGCAATAATGGTGGTTGGACTGCCAGAAGACCAACACCACTGCCGTGCTGATGACGACTTGCCTTTCCCCCAGCCTTTTCATGGCAGAGTCACGAACATGAAAAGGCTTGCAGAAAGGCAGAAATGGGGCCACTGAGCGGCCCTTGCACTGCTCATATCCATGTCGTGGGCAGTGCAGGGGTCCCCCTGTCAGCACACTTGGGGCCATATTTATACTTTTTGACGCTAAACTGCGCTAACGCAGTGTAGCGTAAAAAAAATTAGCACCTTCTAACGCCATTCTGAAGCGCCATGCGGGCGCCGTATTTATAGAATGGCGTTAGCCGACCGGCGCTGCCTGGTGTGCGTGGAAAAAAACCACAGACACCAGGCAGCGCCGGCGTAGGGGAAAATGGCATATGGGCGTCTCAAAATGGGGCAAATCAGGTTGAGTCCAAAAAATCGCCTTAACCTGATTTGCGCCATTTTTTTACGACGCCCATCCCCCATTAACATGACTCCTGTCTTAGCAAAGACAGGAGTCATGCCCCCTTGCCCAATGGCCATGCCCAGGGGACTTCTGTCCCCTGGGCATGGTCATTGGGCATAGTGGCATGTAGGGGGGCACAAATCAGGCCCCCCTATGCCACAAAAAAAAATAAAAAAAATACTTACCTGAACTTACCTTAATGTCCCTGGGGTGGGTCCCTCCATCCTTGGGTGTCCTCCTGGGTTGGGCAAGGGTGGCAGGGGGTGTCCCTGGGGGCAGGGGAGGGCACCTCTGGGCTCATTCTGAGCCCACAGGTCCCTTAACGCCTGCCCTGACCCAGGCGTTAAAATCCGGCGCAAATGCAGTGTTTTTTGCCCCGCCCACTCCCAGGCGTGATTTTTGCCCGGGAGTATAAATACCACACACATGCCTGGGAGTCGTTTTTTTAGACGGGAACGCCTACCTTGCATCTCATTAACGCAAGGAAGGTGTTCACGCAAAAAAATGATGCTAACTCCATGGACTTTGGCGCTAGACGCGTCTAACGCCAAAGTATAAATATGGAGTTAGTTTTGCGTCGAAATTGCGTAAAAAAAAACGACGCAATTTCGGCGCAAACGGAGTATAAATATGCCCCCTGGAGTGCACACTGTCTGCCATTGGACAGTGCGCATTCCAAGTGTGCTGCTGGTGCAAACAGTGCAGCAGCATTGGCCTCGGCTGTTCCTGAGAGCAGAAGTCAGTTCCACTGCATTGTTTCCACCGGTCAGCCCGGCCAGGAATTACAATACGAAGGTCAAGAGGCCACCAGCTTGTGGCAGTTTGACGGTCAGACCGCCACAGTCATAATTAGGCCTATTGTTTGAATGGAAATCAGTAAAATCTTGTAACACAAGAGTATCTCCTTACAAACTACCTAGGTACAAACGCTACAAACATCCATACGTATATACATGTTTAGCTGTGTTAAGAGCTATTAACATTTGGTTAGATATTCCAACACTGTCTGTGATTGACTAAGGCTTCTTGAAATAGTTGGGTGGACAAATGTGCCTAGACAAGAGATGGGTATTGCTGGAGCAAGGATTCTTGTATCTCAAAGATTTTGACTGTAATGATTAAATAACCCTGCCATTTGTTATAAGGACCTTTGTTAGTTGGCAAAGAGAGATGAGCACCAATCATTTATATGAAACTCCAGGAACAGCGAAGTCCAATTGGGGCAACACAAGAATTGACAGATTTGGTGAGAGTTTGAATGGTTTTATTAGCAAATTAATTCAACTTGATTTATTAATTTAGTAAGTTATCAATCTAGTCATCATCGTTATAAATTCAAATAATCCATTAGCCAATTTTTCAAGACACAATAAAATACTGTAGGAAAGACATCCATTGTGCTCTGGTCACCCACAAACGTTTTGCACAGATACTGGAGATTACTGACTCTTCGCTGAGCCCTGGGTGCTGCTAACCAGTCCCAGGGCTAGTGATCTGTGTAAAGTGGATATGCAAATTAGGCTAATTATAATTGGCAGTATCACCCTACCTATAAGTCCCTAGTAGATGGTAGAGCATGTAGGTTTAGGGCCCCTAACATAGGTAGTTCACCCATAGCTGCACTGCAGAGGTACCCAGTGTCATTTTAAAGACAGTCCTGCCTTGCTGGCTGCTTTAAAATTAAAGTTACCTTCAAATTCGACTTTGGAATTAAAAGTACTTCCAATGTCTTAACCTACTTTATTTGTACATATACGTCACCCCTAAGGTATGCCCTAGGTGCCCCCAGTGTTGGGTGCAGTGTAACTATAAACAGGGACCTTATAAAATATGTTTTATATGCCCTGGTTAGGGAAAATAGCCAAATTAGTTTTTTCCTCATTGTAGTGTATGGGCTCCATATGCTAAAATGGGGAGACATTATTTTAATTAATAATAATGTCCCAAAATGAGCTAAATATTTCACGTTTGGTATCAAACTGATTGGTATAACAAATCCAACAACTTGCCATTGTTGAATCTAATGTAACCAGTTCAAGGAAATAGTTTTAGAACTCTACCTGAAAGTTGCAAACTTCATCTCTCTAGTGCCCGTCTCTGATTGTCCAGCCTCTTGCAGCCTGGCAGGTTGCCTTGATGAGGTGTGAAGTGGCCTGGGCTGAGGACTAAGGAAGTGCCGGGGTAGAAGATTTGCCTCAGCAGATGGTGAAACAGGTTGTGGGGAGAGCAGCCAAACTGGTCTGCAAAGGAGAGAAGGACATTTGGAGCATCCCAGGACCTCCCCCATTTCCTGCAAATCCAGACAACCAGGTGCCCCCTTGACTAGATTAGGAGAGGGCAGGAAATGGGTGTCTCAAGAAATTTTAGCCATACCAGTGGGTGGACGCAGCCAGACCTAACCTCCAAAATTGAATGTCTGCCATTTTGGGTTTTTCAAAATGTTACTCCCTGGGATTAATTGTTACTAAACTTCCCAGGAAGTTTTCATCCAAGAGGGTGGTGGCCTGCCTGTGATTGAACAGTTGCCCCCCTGCTTTCCAACCCAGGAGTAAGGCTAAATATGGTAGAGTTGCACCCACACCTCATATGCCTACTAAGAACAAGAAAAGAAGTAGAAGGACTGCCCTGCTGGACCCCCAACCTTTACCTGGGCACTGTACTCTGAAAGATTGCACCAGCTGCACACTTGAGCTTCACCACAAAAAGGACTTTTCCTGGCTTCAACTGGTTCAAGAATGGACTCCCTGTTTGCTACAGGTAGAAAATAGCTAACCAGAGTTCTCTGCATCTTAAGAAACCGACCAGCTGACCGCTGTCCACTGGTCATTTTTGAGTTTGAGCCAGGTGCATTCTGGGAGTTGGAGTCCTAACCCTCAAGAAGCAACTCAGAGCTTCTGGAACCTTGGGGTGAGTAGTGAAATCCTAAAGGACTTTCAAAGACCTTCTGGAAAAAGATCCAGAAGTTTGGAGAAAATTGGAGAACATTTGGAAAAAAGCTCCATAAGGGGACCGACCTGACATTGTGAGTCAAGCCAGCTTACGTGGACTGCGATCTGGCCTGACTTGCAGATTTGTCCTGCTGAAAAGCTCCAGAGCCCCAGTCTTCCAGGATTTCACTGGGGGCTCCTGGAAAGGCAATCTGATGACTTGAAATCATCCTGCTGTGGAGAGTCGTCCGATATCGGAAAGAAAAAGCTCCAAAAAAGTGACAAAGTTCGAATGTAGAAAGTTGACTGGGACATCTTGTGCAGCATATGTGAGGAGGGATCCAGGGATGTCACATTCAATTTCACCTTCAGCCCGGTTGAAGATTTCCATCCCGACAAATCATCTAAGTACAAAGGTAGAATTCTTCACTGATGTCTCCTGTGATGCGAATTCGAAGAGGACTCTGGGGAGGTCAGATCAGAATGGTGACTTTATCCAGTTGGGCAAAATCTTAAAGAAAAAGACTGAGTCCAAAGGTAAACTTTTGATTGAGGACAAAACGGAAAAAAAACTACCTCCTACAAAAGGATCCAACAAGAATCCTGAAAAAAATAATCAACGTTGAGCAAACAATTTAAACACATATGTGAAACTAAACATTATAGATGATGTAAAGAATAATTTTATTGTTAATGTTAAATCAATAATATCTATATATATATATAAATATGAGCACTCTAAGGACAAAAATGGAAAATTCTCTCTCTACCAACAATCATACCCACATATTCCACACCCATTCATCAATAACAAATAAAAAAAATAGAAAAATTGCTTAGTCAATACATATATCATCACATGTTCAACTAGAGAAGACACTATTGTCCATCAAATCATCTGTACATATAGTGAATCAAATATAAGCAGGGCTTCATCACGGTTGTCCTCAGATTTTGACTTAGCCCCGGTCAAGTTGTGACCAGATATCCTGAGTGGCGCTTTCAGTTCTTCAGCACTAAAAACATTTATTCTTAAAAAAATAATATCTCCTGTTCCCATAATCCAATTTTATTTGTTTCAGTGTCAAATTAAAGATAAAAATATTTCTTATTTTTATAAATTGGTTTTGGATTATAAGACTTTTCCTGTGTTTTATGATATTATTACTGTTTTGTGATATTTGAATGCTTTATACACTTTCGCCCTCATAACGACTTCAGAAGTCCTTTTAAAAGACCGCTGAAGCCGCAGCAGCCAGCATACCGCAAGTGCTGGTGGTATGCTGCATGCCGTATTAGGAGTTTTCCGCTGGGCCAGCAGAAAACTCACTTCAACATTGATGCCGGCTCATAATTGAGCCGGCGGCAATGTTGTGGTGTGTAGGGTATGACAGCACCTGCCGTGCATTTCACTGCCTGTAATTCAGGCAGTGAAATGCACGACGTGGCTGTCCATGGGAGCCCATGCACTGCCCAGGCCAAGTGCATGGGCCCCCATGGGGCTCCTGATGCCTCTTTTCGCCCAGCCTTTGCACAGCGGTGAGACCGCCATACAATGGCTTTTGGAAAGGGGACTCATAATCCCCAGGGCAGTGCTGTTTGCAGCGTTGCCTTGGTGGTTTGAGACCACTGAGACCACCAGGCTGTCGACAGGTGGCAACCTGGCGGTGCTGGTGGTCAGACCATGGCCCATCTGCCACAGCCATAATAGTGCGCTCTGACCACCTGATCTGCGGTGGTCCGTCCACCATTGCGAGTGTGACAGTCTTGAGAGCGCCACACTCGTAAAGAGGGCCTTTGTCTCCTAAGGTAAGACTTGTTGCTCATTGCCAATCTACCAAGGGCTGAGCTGACGTTAATTTATTGAGTCCAAACTGGATCTAGTGGGGGTTAATGGCCAATTGCTAAATGTAGGTATCTACCTGCCTTTACCAATAATACACTTTCCAACAAATACCGCATGAGAAAGAAATAAAATTGAGAAAATGCTTCATGAGTATTCCATATAGGAAAATGCCAATCTAAATTAATGTTTTTTTTTGGAAGAAAAGGCCAATTCCTTCATGAGGCAAGGTAAGATGTCAGGTTCATAAACTGAAATGATGGGCAAATGATGAGAGAATCAAAATGCATATCCATGAAGGTTTAGCACTCAAGCAATAGAAATTAGCAAAAATTGGAAAGTATTCTCAGCTCAAAGTCAGGAGTAATCTGTAAGGTCTGCTTCCTAGGTTCTGCAGCAAGCTCTCTGTATGTAGGTCCATATTTGTTAAGGAGTTGCATCGCTATTGTACCACACAACGTGGAACAAGAGCAACGCAACTCTTAAGTTGCGTTTAAGAAGGCAGACAAGGCCACCTTGCTTGGCCCTGCCTGGCTTGATAAATTTAAAGCAGCACATAATGGAGGTTCCGTTACTCTGGCCTGGGAAGAAAATCCATGGGTAGAGGGTGGGTGTTCCATTACTCGTAGACCTGGGAATGCGTAAAAAAAACTATGCCTCCCCAGGTGAGGCATAACAAGCAGAAATATCTTTATTTCTCCTCTTTACTTCTTTTTATTCTGCAGCACATGTAGAAAGAGGAAAATGCCTCTCAGTATTGTTTGTGCGGGGAGGTGTCCCTTCCCATCAGTGGGGCCTCAATCTGTGAGTGTGGTGGCAGGTGAAAAGATTTGGCTAAAAGTAACAAAATATTGAGTAAATAATTTGTTGTTTTTTCACCTTCAGGCCACTGGCTGTAAAATAATGCCAACCTCAATGGATTATGGAATCACTGCAGATGGATGTGTGTGTGTGTGTGTAACCAGAGAGTCACAGAATTGAATCCTGAGTGGTGCAGTGGAGAATAGTGACTTGTGTATTTATAGTGTTAACAGGTCTTAGCCTGTGACAGAAAGCATTATGAATATGTGTTTTTATTTTAAAATTGTGGTACTCACAGTATCGGATGGCTGTCTCAAAATGATTTAGGGCCTGATTTAGATCTTGGTGGTAATGGTCCTGGCGTTGGTTTTCCGACTGAAAACCTGTCCGCCTCCTTGGTGGTCCACCCACCCTATTTAGATGTTGGTGGTCCCATAGGCGAAAGCTCGCCCAAGTCTCTCTGACCCTACCAAGGATTCCCATCTATGTTGATGGTACCTTAGGAAATAGTGGCGGTAAACGGGACTCCAACCACCCATGAAGATTTGGCTGCACCTTACCACCAAGCCATATGTGGCGGTCTGACCTCCACATCTGACTTTGCAAATTGGGGGAGGAAATAGAATGCGAACCTACCTTTTCCCAGAATCTACTTCCATTTTCAACTGGACATGGCTGGACAACACCTTCCGTCACTGCTGCAACTCAAAGGTGGGCACCACATGTGAGCATGGGACCACTGCCGTCATATACATATCACAGATTTTTTTTATTTTTTTTTATTACTGTAGCATGCATATGTCAGGATCACAATTGGGTCAGATATGGATTGGAACATACTGGTACATCACACATATCACACACATAAACAACTGTCATTTTGGTGTAAGTATTAATTGACAAATGAATGCTGCCATCTCATTGACAGTACAATCACATTTGTCAACTCTGCCCATGTGTGCACATTGCAAGAAGACTTGTACCTGTCATGTTGTACCTCCAGTTGTGTATGTGAGTCAGTTCTTGTATGTGTGTGTGCAATGCAGTTGGCTGGTTCAGGCGGAGGATGCTGGAGAGGTTGAAATGGTTGTATCAGAATGTATTCCACTTGCATATGGGTATGATGTTGTTGTGTGTTGTGTTGCTGAATGCAACATTCATGTGAGTATTGTTGTTTGATGGTCATTGTCATGATGTGTGTAGTTGTGCCTTTGCGTGAGTGTGTTTGTGTTAATGAGTGTGTAGTTGAGTTGGTTGTGGTGCTTGTGTTGTGTGTGGTTGAAATGTCAATAGTATGTGTATGTTGTGTCATGGATGTACATCAATATGTGTTTGTGGCATGTACGTCTCGTGTTGTGATAGTATGACAATGGATATGATTATGTATGTAGTGTGTTGTGTCATGTGTAATGCAGAAGTACACATAACGGCTAGGTAAGGTTAGTGTATGACTTACCTGTATTCCATAGCCACTGCCATTGTCCGATGTCCATTGGGGCCAGCGATGGTCTACCTCCATCAGCAATCCACCACCAGTACACTACCTGCAGGTCTGTAGCATCTAAATATGGTCAGAGGGCACCTGCCCGCAAAACGGCTAGGAAGAGCACTCCATCATGGTGGTCGGCAGCTTAGTCATAATACATCTATATACGGCGGGCAGAACACAGTTGACTTGATGGTCTTCTCAGGGACACTGATGAGGTGGATTTGGTGGTAAGACCACCAAGATCTATATCAGACCCTTCATAGTTAAGATTAGAAGCGTTTTTCTTGTATAATACCAGTAATACATAATTCAGAATGTGCCTAGTATAACATTTGTTTGAAGTGGCTATTAAAAGGATGCATTTAGGAGCTCAACTGATAACCTCTTTACATTGACTCTCAAAAAGAATAAAACTTTGTCACCATGAAGTTTTAAGGGACAATTAAAATCTATGCAGGCTCACAATCTGCATTTATATTTGGTGAATAACCAGTTGCACACAAATAAATGTACTTTTCTTTCTGGTAGAAGGCACCCTGAGAAGGCCTGTTTCTTTAACTTTCTGTTCCTCTCTTTCAGTCCCGACACACCCTAGCACTTTGAGCCAGAGACACCTGCATTAACAGCCCAGAGATGGTAGTTTGATAAAAAAAATATGAGAACTGTTCCTGTAAAAGTAAATAAAGAGTCTAGGCACAACTACCTTCATAGATCCTGTACACTTTGAAATCTCTGTTCATACAGATATCCTTTCAGGTGAGTGAAGGGTTTGGCAGGAAGAAGGCCAGCATGGTCACATTCTGATGAGAGTCCTGATAGTTCAGACCCATGGGATCTGAAAGTAATGTCCCACGAGAAAAAGAAAAGGAAAGAGATCCAAGGATTTCATCAAGGTAATGACTAATAAGAGGGTGCACTATGAGATTTATTTTTTATGTCTCGCCTAACACAGCACTTGAGCTCTTCTTTTGAGAACTTTTGTTACCTTACACTGGGCTTAGAGGCTGCCCTTTGCTTATCATTGGTTGGCTTCATTTTCACTCTCATTTACTTGATTCTGTAGGCTTTGCTTCCTCTTCTTTTGGTTGTCCCTCCCCCTGGAGAATGGACATGTTACTGTGTAATTACTCTGCTCACTTTTTCAGATGTTACTTTTTTCTTTTGTTTAAGCATTCTGCTAGAGTGCATGTGTTTTCCAGGTGTCTCCCTCATGTATTTATCCCCTTTCATGTTCCTCCTTATTCCCCTGCTGCCTACCCACTGTTGTCCATGTGAGGCCATAGCCTGTTCTTTCCACCCTCTGTTGTCTGTGCACTTCCCCAGCCCCTCCTGCCTACCCATGGTGTTAGGTTGTGCTTCCTCCACACCTACTCCCTACCCTTTGTCTGCGTGCAACACCCTTTCTCTTTTGCCTGTTCTCTGTGTGCTGATCCCAGCTTCTTTCGTCTGCCCTCTTTTGTCTGTGCTTACCCCAACACCACCCACCCCCATTTCTGTGTGTTCCCTCATTCCCTTTCACCTGTCCTCTAACCCTACCCATGTCTTTCTCTCCAGCACTCTCTTCCACAGCATTTCCTCATCTGCCAAATCACTCTCCCATTTGTTGGGAAGGGGGGGCAGTTGGGGACTGCAGCAAAAGAGAGGGGGGAGGTGTTAGAGAAGATCATGATGGATAGGACAGGTGAGATAGATTGTGAAGCACACTGCTGAAAATACTTTTAAAAAGTATCATGCAATAAGTTCTAATGCAGGTTTATGCTTTGAAAAAGAGCAGTACAGCTGGTTGTGTAACACAATTTATTTTTTATATCACTTTTAGCTATGCTGCACAGCAGCTCCATTGTTGTACATCATGTTTACAAATCATTACTAGTGCATATAACTCTCATATGTGAGACCTGTTGGCTTTACAAATGTTTGTTTAATTTACAGATCTACAGATACAGCTTACTCAGAGTGATGCCCTGTGGAATGGATGTGATATGGGAGCTTATTTTTGTTTGGCCTATCAATACCATTAACGCAGCAGGTGAAGTGACACTGGGGCCAAGAATAGGGGCTATTGTACCCCATTTATATCTTACCCCACCGAAAAGAGAAACAGGTCACGCTTCTTGAACAGGGCTGAAGCAACAGGGGCAAAATGCAGGGCTTTTTGCCTTTTTTTACACAAAGGAGCAGGCAGCCTATGTTGGGCCTCAGGCCAAGGAGTGATGGCTCAGTGGAGTAAAAGGGGACATAAGGTTGTAAGTATCATGGGTGCTGCAAGCTCCATGGCACCAGGGCCCAGTGGTGTGAGGGGTCAACTAAGCACCAACTATGTCTGTATTACTCTTCTTTCTTGCTTGAATTAGGGCCCAGTGTATCTTTGCTGTGCTACCTTTGCTGCGGGCTTTAGAGAAATTACCCAACGGAGGGGGAATTTGAAAAGGAGGAGACACTTTATCTTTGGGAATCTTAGATGGTGTGTAATGGGTTGGGCAAGATCAGGGCCATGTTTTTAGGGAAGATGGGGCTCATGTTTTTAGGAATGGGTATACAGAGCCCAATTTGCAAGGCAGTGACTATCATTAGTGGAAGAGTTGCAGTGGCAAGGGGGATTAGGGATGTGAGGGGTCTACTGCATCACAGGTAAGACTGGCTTAATTTGCAAAAGGGATGGGATTTCATTTTACTTGGTAGTGTCTTAGTTGGACTATCTCTCCTAGATGAGACTGCTGGTTTAAGGATGACAGCACTTTTATTTGCCGGCGACTAGGCAATTCCTACAACAAGTTGTAACTGTCGGCTCAACCCTCCTGGCTCACAAGCAGTACCGCACCAAAAACCCAAACAGTAAAAGGTGATTTCAGGCAGTCTTTACACTTGGACTCTAGAGCGCAACATCTCTGGGGAGTTGTGGTGGAACAGAGGTTACCCTTTTCTCACCTTAGCAATAAGTCTCAGTCACATACAGGCAATGAAGGAGATGTAGGAACGCTTTCAATATGTTTATTAAAAAGACTGCAATCTATAATAAAATGCTTGAGCTGCAATGAGTAGAAAAATTAACAATTTAAGAAGCAGAATTCTAAAGATGAAAGACGTGAATACAAAGACCCCCACCATCTTGCAATAACAAGAAATGTAAAGTACCCTAAAACCCTATCCCTGAGAACCTAGGCCCATATTTATACTTTTTGACGCTAAACTGCGCTAACGCAGTTTAGCGTCAAAAAGTTTTGTGCCGTCTAACGCCATTCTGAAGCGCCATGCGGGCGCCGTATTTATGGAATGGCGTTAGACGGCGCAATCAGACCGGCGCTGCCTGGTTTGCGTGGGAAAAAACCACGTAGACCAGACAGCGCCGGCGTAGGGGGAAAATGGCGCATGGGCGTCTTAAAATGGGGCAAGTCAGGTTACGTCGAAAAAATCGTCTTAACCCGACTTGCGCCATTTTTTAACGACGCCCATCCCCCATCAACATGACTCCTATCATTGTAAAGATAGGAGTCATGCCCCCTTGCCCAATGGCCATGCCCAGGGGACTTCTGTCCCCTGGGCATGGTCATTGGGCATAGTGGCATGTAGGGGGGCACAAATCAGGCCCCCCTATGCCACAAAATATTATTAAAAAAAAAAAAAATACAACTTACCTGAACTTACCTGAATGTCCCTGGGGTGGGTCCCTCCAGCCTTGGGTGTCCTCCTGGGGTGGGCAAGGGTGGCAGGGGGGGTCCCTGGGGGCAGGGGAGGGCACTCTGGGCTCATTTTGAGCCCACTTGTCCCTTAACGCCATGCCTGACCCAGGCGTTAAAAAGCGGCGCAAATGCGCCGTTTTTAGCCACGCCCACTCCCGGGCGTCGCTTTTGCCCGGGAGTATAAATACCACGTAAAGGCCTGGGAGTCATTTTTTAGACGGGAACGCCTCCCTTGCATATCATTAACGCAAGGAAGGGGTTCACGCTAAAAAATGACGCACATTCCGGGAACTTTGGCGCTATTCGCCTCTAACGCCATAGTATAAATATGGCGTTAGTTGGCGTTAGTTTTGCGTCGAAATTGCGTCAAAAAAAACGACGCAATTTCGGCACAAACGGAGTATAAATATGGCCCCTAATCTCTAACCTAAAGAGAACTAGTCATTGTAAACCTAATCTACCAGTACCAGGTCCATGAGAAGAATCCTCAACCCTTCTTACCTTGGAATGAGGTCTCTAGATCAGACTCTGTGGTGACACGAAGGCTGGGTCTGCATCAAGGCAACGTGCAGCATAGATGGCGTTAATAGCATCTGGTAGAAATCCCTCTGATAACCTTGTCTGTGTGAGATGCATTTATAGAGATCTTGTAGGACACCTAACACAGGTGTGTTCCCAAACAATAGATAAGGGGGCATGGTTGGAGCGGCAATTATATAAACAATTCCCTCCAAACGTACATTATGTTCCTGTCACACGTATGTGGAAAAGTGAAATGATGTGAATACCTACGTATCTCACTTAACTTTGATGCTGATAGTGACGCCTTCACAGAATGGCACTGATAACGTAAACTCAAAACATTTAACTAACTATATACATAGAAGCCATTTTAAAAGAAACAATTAAATAAACGGGCTAAGACAAAGCAAGCTTAGAAGGTTAAAAGTCACTAGGTGACAGGGGTACAGGCCTGCTAACCAGAAGGCCAAGCTAAACTCTTGATTCCCGTTGAAACTAAATAGGATCCACTACAGCAGCATTAGGGCAGATTGAACCCTTGCTGCACATAGGGGGGTACCATATGGAAGCTATTTCTTCTGAAAGGGGCAGAGAGCCTATTTCAAAATTAGAGGGATGACCTTGTATGATGGGGAAAGGGTGAAAGAGTCAGGAGGCAGCCTGCTATTCAGGACTGAAGCTATCATTATTGCACCTGGTGCAGTTGCTATTGGGACCTAGGAGTGTGAGGGTGCAGTGTTTTTGCTCAGTTTCTCTTTTCAGTATCGCTTGATGCAGTTTCTTCTTTATGCATCTTAAATTTAATTTGGAATATTGAGTCACAGACAATAAATCCATGAAATGATCTCATAAGCTCCAAATCCTGTACTCAGTCTTGCCCCTCTGAGTCCTCCCAATCATTGCCATAACTATTTGTTTATGGGGCTCAGAGCAAAAGAATTGAAGGCCTCTGTCCTACCCCCTGGGCAAATCTGAGGGTGATTCTAGAAGGGGAGTTGCTCCGACCTTGTGCTGGAGTAAATCTCTGACTTCTTACAGGTTAACTAAAGATGAGAGAGGATGTTCTGTTATCTCTCAACAAACTTTCGATGTTAACCACATCTTGCATTGCTCACATACCACCCCATGAGAGGAATTTTCTGCTGTGAATACCTTTTCACTTGTGGTATAGCTCTCTTTCGAAAATGGGCTTCTGCATGCGAGGAATCCTTTCATGAATTCCTAGAAGGTGTAACAGAGGTAGATTTGGTTGTAAACAGATGTTTATGTCCTAATTTACCTTTATGGCTACTCAAGAAAATTATTACAAAAATTCTCATTTAAAGAGACTCTGATATGAACTGTGTCCTTAGATCTTCTCTGTAAAATGCCCCTCTTTAAAAATATATATATATACTTTTGCCTTTTCTTTTTTCCTTTAAAGTAATAACCATCAGTCGGAATATCACGTGAATGCTTAGGCTTCACTCTGACTAATGTGCACCTATATCTCTGTCACCGTTGTTTGCATTTGGAGAAGGCATAACATCTAGAACACTTTTAAATCCATGTCTACTTATTTTAGGCCTAGCATAGTGACAGCACTATGGCTCTCATTACGAGGCTGGTGGTTATCAGACTGCCAGCCTTGCAACGGTGGTCTTACAGCCACAGACCTGGTGGTAAAGACAGCCGCAGTACAAGTTGTGGGGTTTGGCCAAAGCCAAACAGCCACAACGTCGCCTGGCCCGCTGGTGAGGTCACACTGATGCAGCCGGCGGTGAGCTCCTCTGGGCCGTTGGCAGGCCTCTGCCTGCCAGCCAGATTACTAGGCAGCAGACTGTCAGGCTTTCCTTGGCAGTCACCCCACCATGAAAACCCTGGCGGTCATGCACCCGGCAACAGGAATCCCATTCCTGTCACCAGCACACACATGCACACATACCCCACATCTCCATGTAACCTCCCCACCCGTCCACACACTTACAAACACCCCCACCCAACCGCACATATCCATAAAAACACCCCCACCTGCTCTCACACTGACATACACACACACCACTCGCACTCAACCATCACAGGACACACACTCCTCCCCTCCGAATACATGAAGACACACATAGCGTCCATGTACCCATACATACACAAATGCACAACCATTCAGGCACACATACACACACACACCACACACCTGCACCCAACACCCTGCCTTTTGTACGATCAACTTTTTCCAGTGAGGTGGTCGTCCGGGAGGGGATGAGTCCTGGTGTATTCCACTAGCCAGCAAAACACTGCCAACAGAACCGACTCTTCAAATCTCTTGGCCAGGCCGACAGAGTCAGACTTTCGCCCATAAATAGGTGGGAGTCCAAACATGACTCCTAATATGACAGTAAACAAACTGCCATCAATGGCAACAGTTTACAGTAATTCAAAACCAATAATGCCTTTGCTAACAAGAGTCCTAGGGCCTCATTAACAAGGAACCGTCAGAGCAAGGAGCAGCACCAAGTTTGGCAGCACCACGCTTCGACATTTCAAAATCACAGGTATGAGCACCCCTGTGTGTTCCCTAGAGCTGCCGCTAACATTATCTGCCTTTCGCCAAAGCAGGCACCCTTACACAATAGTGCAAGGGTGCCTGCTTTGCAGGAAATGATTGTTTCTATATAGGAAGGTTTTCCTTCCTGCATATAAACAATGAGTCATGGCGATTTGTTACTTCTCATGTGCTGCAAAATGCAGCACACATAAACTTAGCAAATTGTCATTTAATGATTATTTATGATTATGTTTATGTTATGTGTATATTTTTTTTATTTGGGAATATATTTAAAGAATATCATTTGAATTTCTACATTGATGGTATGTTGGAATTGTAGGAGATGAGGGTTCGTTTTTATTTTAAATGTTTATAGATTTTTAATTTGAATGGTTTATTTTGATAATTAATTATATAAATGATATAATTATAACTTATTTATTAAATTATTTGCTAGCTAAATGGTAATTATTTGTTGAAACCATTTATTGATTAATTGGATTGTATCTAAAGTAAACAATGTAATTGTTTTTAAAAATGAATGTGTATTGTTGATTATTGTCAAGTATTTTTATTTGTGTTTGTGTTTTTTTTTGCGTGGAAGGTTATGAGGTGTTGTTTTAAATAAGCATATTTTGTAATGATGTTAATTGGTACATTTTTAAAGATGTATTTTCTATTCTTAATTGTTAATGTTGAAATTACTTATAAATATTGTCTTACATTTTCTAATGTAAAAATATATATTTAATGTATGTCTGTTAAAATAGATTTTAAGTTGATGTTTGTAAGTATGTTTTAAATTTAGAAGGGAAAACTAACTTTTTGGTTTCCAATCTCCAAACCTTTCCCTACTCTTGCATAAAATGAAGTCAGCATAGTAAATCTGATGCCTCCAAGACCAACACTTACCCTGTTGTTGCTGCGATTAGAAAGAGAAGGATAATTCTAGTCCCTCCAATGTCCAACACTTTCCTTAATGTTGTTGTGTAGGATGGGCATAGTACATCTGAATTCTCCAAAGTCCAACACTTTCCCTACTGTTTCATGTTTGAGCATGAATAGTAAATCAGACCACTCCAAATTTCAACACTTTTCCTACTGTTGCTAAAGATGGAGTGGAAATAGTAAAAGTGACCCCTACAAGGCTTCACACATTCCCTACTTTTTCTCGGGTTTGAGTGTTAATTATGTTGGCGTGGGAATATTACATCTGACCCGTCCAAAGTCCAACACTTTGGGGGTGATTCCTATCTTGGCGGGCGGCGGGAGCCGCCCGCCAAGCGGGAACCACCAGAAGACCGTACTGCGGTCGAAAGACCGCGGCGGTCATTCTGAGTTTCCCGCTGGGCGGACGGGCGACCGCCAGAAGGCCACCCGCCCGCCCAGCGGGATACCCCCTTCCACGAGGATGCCGGCTCCGAATGGAGCCGGCGGAGTGGAAAGGGTGCGACGGGTGCAGTTGCACCCGTCGCGATTTTCAGTGTCTGCATAGCAGACACTGAAAATCTTTGTGGGGCCCTGTTACGGGGCCCCTGCAGTGCCCATGCCATTGGCATGGGCACTGCAGGGGCCCCCAGGGGCCCCAAGACACCCGTTACCGCCAGCCAGGTTCTGGCGGTCAGAACCGCCAGAACCAGGCTGGTGGTCGGAATCCCCACGGTGGCGCTGCCTGCAGCGCCGCCATGGAGGATTCCATAGGGCAGCGGAAAACCGGCGGGACACCGCCGGTTTTCCGTTTCTGACCGCGGCTGTACCGCCGCGGTCAGAATGCCCATGGATGCACCGCCAGCCTGTTGGCGGTGCATCCGCGGTCCCCTACCCTGGCGGTCTCGGACCGCCAGGGTAGTAATGACCCCCTTTCTCTGCAGTTGTTCAGGTTGGAGCTGAAATATTAAATCTGAACCCTCCAAATTCCAAACCTTTCCCTACTGTTACTCATCTTGTGGGAGAAAAGTAAGGGGCAGATTAAAGAGTTCCTAGCTCCTCCTTGTTCCACATTTGAAACATATTTTTATGCTTATGTGGCCCAATGGAGTCAAAATCGATGCACCAAATTTACAAAGTGGCGCAATGTGTGCATTGTGCCACTTTCTACTCCTTTGTGCTACATTATGCATGCACCGAGCATAATGTATGCAAAAGGGGCATTCCCCAGTTAGGGGTGGACGAAAAAATGGCGCAAACAAAGCTAAGAGATTTTTTTTTGCATCATTTTGTTTTGCCACTTTTAACGGCTGCTCAGAGCAGGCATTGAAAGGAGGCATACCATTGTTTACAATGGGCCTCAATGGGTTTTACAGGATTAGCATCAACATTTTTTATGCTAATCCTGCAAAGCTCAGAACCAGCATAAAAAATGTTGACACAATTTCCCCTAACTACCGCCGTAATGTGGCGCATCTTAGATATGGCACACATATGGTGGCGGTAGGAGGGTGCTAAGGGGTGCAAGAAAGGTGGCGCTGCACTATGTGCAGCACCACTTTTCTTAAATCTGCCCCTAAATCTGACCCTCGATATTCCAACATTTTCCCTCCTGTTGCTTAAACTGTAGGGAAAAATACATTTAACACTTTAAAAGTTCAACATTTTCCCTACTATTGATTAGTTTGGTGTGGGAATAGTAAACCTAATGTCTCCAAAGCTGACCCTTTCCTTATTTTTGAGTTAGTTGGAATTGGAATAGTAAAGCTAACCCCTTCGAAATCCAGGTTTTCCCCCACTGTAGCTTATAGTGGTTGGTGGATCTATTCTAGTTCCAAACTGGGCAGAGGGGTTAGCTTAGCCTTCGTCTTGCAGGCCTGTTGCCGTCGTCACCTAGAGACCTTTTACCCACTTAGGCCCATGTTTATGCTTTTTGCCACAAAACTGCGCTAATACAGTTTTGCAGCAAAATGTTTCGTGCTGCCTTGAGTGATTTAACAATGCCAGCCGTATTTATTGAATGGCGCAAGATGGCGTTAAACTTGGGCTAGCGACTTAGAAGAAGATGCTAGCAGGGTGGGGGTGGTGGTAAGGGAGTTGTTCATAAAAAAAAATGCCTCTAACCAGACTAGCACCATTTCCTGGTGCACAACCACTACAAGCATGACTCCTGTCTTAGGAAAGACAGGAGTCAGGCCCACCACCTCAATGGCCAGCACAGGGGACAAGTGTCCCCTGGACATGGCCATTGCACCCTGTTCCATGCAGGGGGCCCAAAGTTAGGGCCCCCGATGGCACTTAAAAAAAAAAAAAAACATACTTTTCAATACTTTTCAATACTCACCCAACTTACCTGGGATGGGGTCCCCCAATCTCTGGTGTCCCTCAGGCATGGTTGGTGGTGTTCCTGAGGCGTGGGGAGGGCATCTGTGGGCCCATTCCATTATGACTCCACAGGCCCCCTAACGCTTGGTCTGACCCAGGTATTAAATATTGGTGCAAAGCAAACTTTGCACCATTATTTAGCACCTCCTCCCACCCATGCATTATTTTAGTACAGGGGGATAAATATAGGGCCCTGGGGATAGCACCATTTTTGAGATGGGAATGCATACCTTGCATCTCATTGATGCAAGTTAGGTGCATGCATACAAAAAATGGTGCAAACTCCTATATTTTGAGGTTAGATGCACTTTGCAGCTGCCTACATTTTATAAGAAAAGTTTTGGTTTTGCCATCAGTGCCATTCTGAGAAGACGATGCATGTAGGTATTGTCATTATGTCCCTTTCTCACTTACGTTTGACAGGAACATAATACACACTTGTTAGGGATTGTTTATGTAGTTGTCAATACAAGTCTGCCATATTATCCATTGTTTAGGAACATACCTGCATCAGGGATCCTACATGATCAGTATAAATACATCTCACATGGGCAAGTTCATTAAAGGGGTTCCTTCCAGATGCCATCTATGCTGCACGTCACCTTGCTGTAGAACTCAGCCTTTGTGCCACCACAGAGATTGACTCATGTTATAAAATCACATTCCACCAGCTAGTAGTAGGTCTACAAATGTAACAATCATGCTGTAGGAGCCTTTAACCAACCCTGTACCATGCCACCTGAGATCCACTGCAGCGATGCAATGTGACACTGTATACTCCATGTAAGGTACAGGCCAGGATTGTCACATAGCCATAGAGAAATGGCAGCACTCCGGGATGAAAAAGGGGGACCCCTGGATGCCCCAGATATCCCCAGCAGGCTGGTGCTGTTATTCACTGCACCTACCTGCATGGGGGTCTCACTCCCCTCTCGAAAGTGTAGGTGACATGCACCTGCACTGTGAAACATAGCTGGTCCATTTTCATGTTCACCTGAACCCCCTACTCCCTTGATCTTCCCTGAGCACTCCCTCAGCTTATGACGAGGGCCCGCCCACCACTAAAGGATTCGCTGGTGAGGGAGAGATGGCCGGGGATGAAGCCTGACACTCAGGGGGTATGTGAGGCCATCCTGTCCTTTTAGGTAAGTACCCTTTGGGTCCTACGCATAGCTCCTGGAACAGACATATCCTAAATGGAGTAACTACTCAATATTAATGATGATTGACATTCATTATGAGAGCCCATAGCAGGGGCAAATTTGTCTTTTGTGTGCGGATATTGAAAGGGAGATCACAATTGTTTACTACTAAACAATCGCTCTCCTTCCCCAAGCCCTTCATGTGTTAAGGGAATTGTGTTTTGGAGTTCTTAATTCTTGACCAATTAAAAGTAGTCTGGTGGTAAATTAAGGGAAAGGAATATCCATCCTGTTCCTATCTAACCACTGTTTCAAACTCTCTGCTCTTAAATGCTTGACAAGAGGGAGCCTACCATTGTGCACTCCTCATTTATTTAGGGAGAATCCAGACTGTACCAGAACAAAAGCCTAGTGTATTACCTCACAGGATGCCAAACTTGCTGTCAGGGTTATGGAAATAAAAACATTCACATTTATTTTCAGGATAATTAAACAGAACTAGCAAATAGAAATGAAACAAGTGTTTTCCTTTTTGAAATAGGAATAAATCAATTAAATTAGAAATCAACAAGGGATATTATTACTAAAAGGGAAAAATAAGTTATTCTTAGTTCAAGAAAGGTTCTTCAGCTGCACTGATTAGAGGACAGTAACAGCAGTGTATTCTCTCCTGTCATAAGCAATGGAAACAGATGGTGTAAAAAATTGAGCTATTGGTATATAGGGGTGGAAACCCTGCTTAACACACAACCACAAACCTTGTTAGTGTGAACCACAAGAGTCACTCAATTGACCTGTGCTCAACCCTCTGGTAGCTTAACACAAGATCACTCAGGCTGGACCTAGAGATAATGTAGGATAAAGAGAAAAAATAACACAATAAAATTGCAAACCAATTTAGAACATTATAGGAGTAAATTCTAATAAATAAAGGAGACGTAAAATTTCAAAGTTTTGGGAATGTATTGCACCTACAAATACCAAGCTCCACTTACAGTCACCTGCTTGTGTTACACCCTGGAGGAAGTCACAAATTCAGGTCGACTGCAATGAAACAATGGCTGGATACAGACACCAAGTTAGTCATGCTGAAAAGTGACCTTTTCAAGGTCTGCAGTGGGAATAGACCAGTTTGCGATGGTGGAGTCAGTGAGGATGTATGAGAGCATCTGGATGGTCATTGCTGTGGTGGGAAGAACAGCCCTGGCGTTGCTGATGGTCATTGATGTGGCACAAAGATCCAGTCAGGCATTGCTGACAGCCATTGCTGGAGTTTCACATTGGCGTTTACCACAGGATGCTGTTGTTGTAGTGCAAAGTGTAGATCTTGCGTTTCGTTCAACGCTGGTAGTCTCTGTAGCATGAAAAGTCATGAACACTGGATATTCATGTTGGCCGTTATTGTGGGTGTCAGAGTCTCCATGCAATTAGTCTAGTTCTGATCGCAATGAGCCCAAAACTTTAGGATTTCACCTTTTATTATAGAGTATTGCACTCTGATGCCAGCCAAGGGTCCAGGACCTAGAGAGGCACCTCTTGGGTATTAGGGACTGACTCTAGCAGAAGCTAGCAGGACTCAGGCAGGTCCAGTTGCAGGCCCAGCATAGCAAGTCTGCTGGGCAGTTTCAGGGAGGCCTCTGGAGCTTCTTATGCCCCTTTTGCAGATGGGAAAAGAGGTCAGGCAAATGACCACTTTAGTCCCTCGGGTAGCCTGGAAAGAAGGGGTAGGTCCAATGATCTTTCTCAGGCTTAAAGCTGCAGGGCAGCCCTCTTGCAATCAAGGTAGGTCTTAAGCACCAGGGCAGTCCTCTTAGGAACAAGGTAAGCCTCAAGGAGCAGGGCAGTCATCTGGGGAGCAAGGCAGTACTTCTTCTGTAATGCCCATATGGCCAAGAGTGTCCTAATGTGGTGTTCTGAACGTCCAATATCTATACATGGTGCCAGCCTTTTGAATGGGGACCATCGTGGACTACTGCCACATCTGGTTCTTCCCTTCCCCTGCCAAGCCTCGAAGATGTCTGTGGTGACAAAAGGCTGGTGTAAGATAATTTTGTTTGTGCTGGGGGCAAGCCCTTTGAAGTGTAAGTGGGACAGGGAAAAGCTCTGCTCCCAGTCGTCCTGGCAGGATTGTTGTCCTGCCTACACCTGTCACCTTTGTCTCACTGCCTGGCAGGTATACGAAAAGTCCAACAGCAGATCCATTCACATTCATGTGACCCAGGACACTGTCGGCAAGCACAAAATGATTAGGGTAAGAAATTGCCAACTTTCTAAAAGTGGAGTTTTTGGAGATTTAACTCAAAATCTGTCATTACCATTAGAAAGGATTTTGAATTACAATTCATGTGAACCCAAATGTGAAATTTCTACCTGCTCCCAATCAAAAGATAGCACTCCTTAAATGCAATAAGGTAACCTAATGATATCCAATGGGAGAGATAGGTCTTTCAGTAATAAAAATAAATGTAGGAGGTTTTCAGTACCAGGACATTTAAAACTTGGATCCACATGCCCTACGTTTTAAATAAAAAGCATACTTCCTTTGGGGCGTTTAGGGCCAACCTTTGAAGTGACCTATATTTATTAAAAATGAAGGTTTTAGGCCTGGCAGAAGGTTTGTTTTGCCAGGTCGAAATAGCAGTTTAAAACTGAACTACAGCCTCCAGTGGCAAGTCTGAGACAAGTTTTAAAGTGCTATTTCAGTGGGTGGCACAATGAGTGCTGCAGGCCCACTAGTTCAGACTGGACTGTTCCCCTGGGGGAGTCAAGACAGATATGCATATGGCTGGGTCCAAACTGGGGAGGCGTGATGAGCAAAAAACCTGATGTATTAAACCTGAAATCTCTCACTGTGGGTGAATGTTTACATTGTTCAGCATTCCGTCCATCATCTGTTCTGCAGGCCCGCTAGTAGCATTTTCTCTACAGGCCCTGGATACCATGTAGTACCACATTGTAAAGGTGTATAAGTAAGTCAAATATACAGTTGTAAGTCAATTGAACCATGGTTCTAGGGAGACAGCAAAAGCTATTTATGACTGGTTAGCAGTGGCAAAATGCACAAAGTACTATTGTAAATAAACACAAATTCAGAAAAAAAGGGGGGGGTGAAACAAAATTCTGGGCTGTGATCTTGCAGAGAGGGCCAAGTCCAACAGGGGCACAAAGCTCTTGAAATGTGAGTGAACACTCTGATCTCAGATGACAAGACTGTTGAAAGAGGGAAATGTTTTTAGGTCTCCATGGGGAAATAGCTTCATGCATTTGGCTCCAATGCTGATTTGTACCAGGACTTTCATCTTTTAATGGAAAATGAACCTGTCAATCTGAAGGTATGATTCAGCTCTTATGAGAGAATGCTCATCATGATAGCTAGTTCAACAGTCACAATCTGATTCAGATCCTGCCCACTTTATCACCCACTTGAATGTACACTGCCCACACTCTTCTAGTTCCCATAACCTAAATTCACTTGTGTACTGGGGCTCACCATAATTGACAACAGTGTTGAGTGAGGACTCTCTCTCAAATATGGTACACTTGTACCATATTGAACTAGTTCTGTAATTTCCATATTCACATACAGCAGCATACGTCATCTTCTCTAGCATTGATGTTGTGGTTCTGCTCAGGTTGTAGCATAAATAAATAATGATGCCATCCTCAAAGTTATGCAGTTGTGGCTTCTTCCATCAATATTATTGGTAGTTTGATAGGCATCATTAGGAAAGCAGACACGTTGTGGCCTACTAAATTCAAAGGTCCGCTTTAGGGTTTGACCTAGTTACTATAGTCTGACCAACACTTGTGTAGTATTCTTGGATACTGAACAAACAGAAGAGTAATGGACTGCAACAAGTCTATCCAGTACCTTGGGAGTCTGCATAGCTTGAGCCTATGCCGGCCTTTCTTGGGTGGGATATGAGCAAATGTTACCGTCCCATTGCATAGCATTAATCCTCCTCATTGGCATTGCATGAGATGCATAGAGGTCTATGCCTTCTTGCATCTCCATAGTACATTTGCTCTGAAAGTTTAACCAAATGAACAAATATGGTCAGTGCCCTCAGCTTACTTTGAGGCTGTTGCATCATGTACAATGCATGCAGTAGGACAGCCAGTATTAAGGAATCCTGGAGCCACATTATCCATTTCTGAAGCAAAGGATGGCTTTTAGAAAGCATCCTGAGGCAACTGTAGTTTCATGGGACAACACTGAAAATGATCCTTCAACAGGGACATCTGCAGATTCATGTCCATAAATTGTACCAAACGCATTGCAGGACAGATGTTGAACACACACTCGAAAGGGCACCAGAGACAGTGGAACACAGTCTGCACAAAATAAAGCCATACTGGCCCGAAAAGGCAGGGACCATTTTTCATTTATCTCCTCCAGTAAAGGTATTCTAAAGAACTGTATTACGCGATCATGACACAGCTGGGCCTGGGGTGGTTCCATCACTATTTGGCCTTGAGGTGGGACATTCATTGTGGAGCAGCAAAAATAGAACCAAAATACAACCAATCAAGAATAACACCAGTGCTATGCTTCCAAAATCACTTGAAAACAAAGAATGTATTAAAGATGGTATCACTCTGAAAACAGTTTCGAACGTACTGACAAAGCCAGATGCAACCACTTTATAAAGTGCACACTACCTGTGGTGGTAGAAGCATTAAAGATTTGACTCATATGTTTGTGGAAATGTTGGGAGAAGTTTGTATTTAACAGTGATTGTTTTTCAGAGGGCGATCTTGCAACTTGCAGTTTAACTGTTTCATGGACAGATGTAAGTGTCACGTTCTTCTGAAACAATAAGGCCTTTAAACTGCTCATCTCATCAAAATTAACATTGAAGGTCAGAATGGAAGGCCACAAGCTAGCAACTCTAATTTCATATGCGGGAGGTAACAGTACATTTATATATACGGTCACTATTTGAGAAACAGAAACCACATAGGGGACACCTGCTCTCATCTCACAACAGCCTTGCTAATTCAGCATCAAATAACTTCCATTCAAAAGTAATTGAAATACTGGGTGAATCAAGGAAACTGATACTCATTTCAAGTAACACGCCAGATTGGCCACTGAGGCAATACGTTCCCCATGCAATGTCACCTTTTTACGAGTCATAACCTGGTTTAGAGAAGTTTGACGTTCATTTTTACTGTGAAGGACCTCCTTTTCCCCACTCAAACATTTATAATTGAAGGGCAATTCCCACACCTTGTGAATAAAACTCCTCTAACGCTTCATATCTGCCTACTGGAAAGTTCTTCAAACATGATGTGAATTGAAATGTTGAAATTGGAAGTGAGATGACTCAATGAATTAGCCATACTGCTGATGCACTTTCAGATACTGTGAAAGATGATTTTTCTAATCTTCCTATACTGAACGTTGTATAGGTAGCATCTTTCTGTGCCATTATGGCCCTCATTCTGACCCTGGCGGTCGGTGATAAAGCGGCGGCCAAGCCGCCAACAGGCCGGCGGTCTAAAATATGCAATTCTGACCCTGGCGGGAACCGCCAACACAGCCCGCCAACTTAACACTCCGCCCGCCACAGCGGTACAAACAAACAGCGCGGCGGTTCCCGCCAACAGCCAGGCGGCAGACAATGTACCGCCCACCCTATTACGACCCACCAATCTGCCACCTTTTCCGGGGCGGGAGCACCGCCGATAAGAACACGGCGGAAACAGACTACGAACGGGAAAACGCTCACCTCTACGCACTCCACGCGAGATTCCGGCAGCATGGAACCAGAGTTGCAGGTCATCCCCGCACTCCTATTCCTGCTCATATACCAGGAGCACGCCCGGCGGCGCGGAAGACATCGGTGAGTACTGCACCTACGACACAGGGGAGGGAAAAGATTACCGGCACACACCCACCCACCCACACCCACTACAACACACACATCAATGCATTCCCACAGATCACTGTCACAACCCACAAACCACCCCCCTCCGAAATAATGCAAAGACCAAAAGAAGAGATCATAAACGGGCAGATATATTGAAATATGGACACCAGTAATCGCAATAAAACAATAAACTATATACAAAATATATACAGCTACTAAATGTAGTCCAACCACTGTCCGTGGATCACAGGGTTCCTGTGCAAAGGGGCAAGGCCCAGTCCCACGACAAGAACTCCACGGAGAGAACACTGCAGGGGCATCAGAATGAAAATCGGACAGGCACCTCAGGGGGAAGGGAAGGGGGGGCACCTCAGCCACTTGAGTACACGACGCCAGATCCACGAGGGGACTCCATGACCACTGACCCATCCTGGGGAGAGCAAAGCCACAGTCCAAACAGTCCATACAGTGGGTGGCCTGCCCACTGGGCCATCCTGGGGAGAGCAAAGCCACAGTCCATACAGTCCATACAGTGGGTGGCCTGCCCACTGGGCCATCCTGGGGAGAGCAAAGCCACAGTCCATACAGTCCATACAGTGGGTGGCCTGCCCACTGGGCCATCCTGGGGAGAGCAAAGCCACAGTCCATACAGTCCATACAGTGGGTGGCCTGCCCACTGGGCCATCCTGGGGAGAGCAAAGCCACAGTCCAAACAGTCCATACAGTGGGTGGCCTGCCCACTGGGCCATCCTGGGGAGAGCAAAGCCACAGTCCATACAGTCCATACAGTGGGTGGCCTGCCCACTGGGCCATCCTGGGGAGAGCAAAGCCACAGTCCAAACAGTCCATACAGTGGGTGGCCTGCCCACTGGGCCATCCTGGGGAGAGCAAAGCCACAGTCCATACAGTCCATACAGTGGGTGGCCTGCCCACTGGGCCATCCTGGGGAGAGCAAAGCCACAGTCCAAACAGTCCATACAGTGGGTGGCCTGCCCACTGGGCCATCCTGGGGAGAGCAAAGCCACAGTCCATACAGTCCATACAGTGGGTGGCCTGCCCACTGGGCCATCCTGGGGAGAGCAAAGCCACAGTCCAAACAGTCCATACAGTGGGTGGCCTGCCCACTGGGCCATCCTGTGGAGAGCAAAGCCACAGTCCATACAGTCCATAACAGACCCCACTGCCACTGGAGGAGGCAAGTTGGCCAGAGGACATCCTGCAGCCCTGCCCGAGATAGATCCTGCCCTGCCACGTCTGCCAAAGGGCCAGCGGTTCTTGCCTTGAAGGGCCCAGTTCAGCGGTTCTTGAGACGGCGGGGCCCAGCGGAGCGGTGCTTGAGACGGCGGGGCCCAGTTCAGCGGTCCTTGCCCTGAAGGGCCCAGTTCAGCGGTTCTTGAGACGGCGGGGCCCAGTTCAGCGCTCCTTGCCCTGAAGGGCCCAGTTCAGCGGTGCTTGAGACGGCGGGGCCCAGCGGAGCGGTTCTTGAGACGGCGGGGTCCAGCGGAGCGGTGCTTGAGACGGCGGGGCCCAGTTCAGCGCTCCTTGCCTTGAAGGGCCCAGTTCAGCGGTGCTTGAGACGGCGGGGCCCAGCGGAGCGGTTCTTGAGACGGCGGGGCCCAGCGGAGCGGTGCTTGAGACGGCGGGGCCCAGTTCAGCGCTCCTTGCCTTGAAGGGCCCAGTTCAGCGGTGCTTGAGACGGCGGGGCCCAGCGGAGCGGTTCTTGAGACGGCGGGGCCCAGCGGAGCGGTGCTTGAGACGGCGGGGCCCAGTTCAGCGCTCCTTGCCTTGAAGGGCCCAGTTCAGCGGTGCTTGAGACGGCGGGGCCCGGCGGGGCCCAGCGGAGCGGTTCTTGAGACGGCGGGGCCCAGCGGAGCGGTGCTTGAGACGGCGGGGCCCAGTTCAGCGCTCCTTGCCTTGAAGGGCCCAGCGGAGCGGTGCTTGAGACGGCGGGGCCCAGTTCAGCGCTCCTTGCCTTGAAGGGCCCAGTTCAGCGGTGCTTGAGATGGCGGGGCCCAGTTCAGCGCTCCTTGCCTTGAAGGGCCCAGTTCAGCGGTGCTTGAGACGGCGGGGCCCAGTTCAGTGCTCCTTGCCTTGAAGGGCCCAGTTCAGCGGTGCTTGAGACGGCGGGGCCCAGCGGAGCGGTTCTTGAGACGGCGGGGCCCAGTTCAGCGGTGCTTGAGACGGCGGGGCCCAGTTCAGCGGTCCTTGCCCTGAAGGGCCCAGTTCAGCGGTTCTTGAGACGGCGGGGCCCAGTTCAGCACTCCTTGCCTTGAAGGGCCCAGCGGAGCGGTGCTTGAGACGGCGGGGCCCAGTTCAGCGCTCCTTGCCTTGAAGGGCCCAGTTCAGCGGTGCTTGAGACGGCGGGGCCCAGTTCAGCGCTCCTTGCCCTGAAGGGCCCAGTTCAGCGGTTCTTGAGACGGCGGGGCCCAGTTCAGCGCTCCTTGCCCTGAAGGGCCCAGTTCAGCGGTGCTTGAGACGGCGGGGCCCAGCGGAGCGGTTCTTGAGACGGCGGGGCCCAGCGGAGCGGTGCTTGAGACGGCGGGGCCCAGTTCAGCGCTCCTTGCCTTGAAGGGCCCAGTTCAGCGGTGCTTGAGACGGCGGGGCCCAGCGGAGCGGTTCTTGAGACGGCGGGGCCCAGCGGAGCGGTGCTTGAGACGGCGGGGCCCAGTTCAGCGCTCCTTGCCTTGAAGGGCCCAGTTCAGCGGTGCTTGAGACGGCGGGGCCCAGCGGAGCGGTTCTTGAGACGGCGGGGCCCAGCGGAGCGGTGCTTGAGACGGCGGGGCCCAGTTCAGCGCTCCTTGCCTTGAAGGGCCCAGTTCAGCGGTGCTTGAGACGGCGGGGCCCGGCGGGGCCCAGCGGAGCGGTTCTTGAGACGGCGGGGCCCAGCGGAGCGGTGCTTGAGACGGCGGGGCCCAGTTCAGCGCTCCTTGCCTTGAAGGGCCCAGCGGAGCGGTGCTTGAGACGGCGGGGCCCAGTTCAGCGCTCCTTGCCTTGAAGGGCCCAGTTCAGCGGTGCTTGAGATGGCGGGGCCCAGTTCAGCGCTCCTTGCCTTGAAGGGCCCAGTTCAGCGGTGCTTGAGACGGCGGGGCCCAGTTCAGTGCTCCTTGCCTTGAAGGGCCCAGTTCAGCGGTGCTTGAGACGGCGGGGCCCAGCGGAGCGGTTCTTGAGACGGCGGGGCCCAGTTCAGCGGTGCTTGAGACGGCGGGGCCCAGTTCAGCGGTCCTTGCCCTGAAGGGCCCAGTTCAGCGGTTCTTGAGACGGCGGGGCCCAGTTCAGCGCTCCTTGCCTTGAAGGGCCCAGCGGAGCGGTGCTTGAGACGGCGGGGCCCAGTTCAGCGCTCCTTGCCTTGAAGGGCCCAGTTCAGCGGTGCTTGAGACGGCGGGGCCCAGTTCAGCGCTCCTTGCCCTGAAGGGCCCAGTTCAGCGGTTCTTGAGACGGCGGGGCCCAGTTCAGCGCTCCTTGCCTTGAAGGGCCCAGTTCAGCGGTGCTTGAGACGGCGGACGGTCTATGGCCAACTGCTAATTGCCTGGTGGTGCCCTCCTGGGCAGCGGGGATGGTGCTCCTTCACTGCCCACCTGGGCTGTGGGTGGTGGGGCCCTCCTGGCCAGCTGGGCTGGGTCCTCCCTGGGCAGCGGCTATGGGGGTGGTGGGCTCTCCCGGGGCAGCTGTGCCGGTTCCTCCAGGGGCAGCGGCTATGGGGGTTGTGGGCTCCTCCTGGGCAGCAGGCCTGCTGCCTGACCTCTCCGACTTGCTGCCCTTGCCCTCCTTAGTCGTCGGCCTGTGGCCCTTTCCTCCCTTTGGAGCTGTGGCTGGTGACTGTCTCTGGGTGGTGTCCGGGGGGGATGTAGAAGGTGGGCTCCTGCGGCGCCCCTTCCGCCTTCTGCTCCTCTTCCCAGGGGGTGGGCTGGCTGTCCCCTTGCTGCTGGGCGAAGATCCAGACATGCGGGCTGGCGGGCTCCAATACCCCTGCACCCTTGTCAAGGGGGCTGCAGGGCTGGTGGTGGCTGAGGTGCTCTTCTTACCCCGACGAGAAGGAGGGGGGGCTCAGGGTGAGGAAAGAAGTTAGTAGTGGAGAGGAAGAGCTTCTTGGGACAATGGAGAGTGGTAGGTACAGTGGGAATGGGAGTGGAGGGAGAGGATGTGGTTGTAGGTGAGTCACGTTTGCTGTCTTTGTGTGCAGGTGCAGGAGGGATAGGCTGTCGTGAGGTGGATGGCTGTTGGGTGGGTGGGTGGCTGCGTTTGTGTGGTGTGGAAGAGGGGGTGACAGACACAGTGGGAGAGGACACAGGGGACGTGTAAATGGCAGTGGGGGTGGTGACTGCACGTGTGCGGACTGGAGTGGAGGGTGTGCTGGTGATGGAAACACTGGCTGATGGTGAGGTGAATGGAGGTGTGAGTGTAGACGTCACAGGGAGGGAGGAGGGAGACGAGGAGGTGGGGGTCACAGAGGTGGTAGTGACTGTTGGCATGTCTGCATCGGAATGTTGCGTGTGTGAATGTCTGCGTGATCTGTGGTGCTTATGTTTGGATGAGCTTCTCTTGGGTGTTGAGGTGTGTGCAGGCTGGTCTGATGGTGTGGGTGGGACAGGCAGAGGAACAGGAGACTGGGAGGAGGGAGTTAGTAGAGGCAGGCAGGAGACAGGGACAATGGCTGCCGTCAGTGCTGAGGCCAGAGCCTGGAACGATCGCTGATGGGCAGCCTGACCCGAATGAATGCCCTCCAGGTACGCATTGCTGCGATGAACCTCCCTCTCCACCCCCTGGATGGCATTCAAAAGGGTAGTCTGCCCAACAATGAGCGTTCGGAGGAGGTCAATGACCTCCTCACTGAGGGCAGCGGGGGTAACAGGGGCAGGGCCTGAGGTGCCTGGGGCGAAGGAGATGCCCGGCTTCCTGGCAGAGCGGGCACGGGGCGAACGCTGAGGGGCTGCTGGGAGGGCGGAGATGGTGCGCTGGGTGGCGGCTGTACCTGTAATGGCGGGGGGCACGGATGGTGCCACCCCCGCAAGGGAGCCCCCTTCCGAGGACGTGTCCGTGTCGCTGCAGGGTCCAGTCGTCCCCGTCGTGGAGCTCCCCTCGCCCTCCGTCTCACTGGTCCAGTCTGACTCTGTGGCATGGCCCTCCTGGGCCATGTGAGATGCAGCTCCCTCCTGCCCCGATGCCACTTCTCCTCCGCCTGATGATGCTGATGCACACAAGCACAGAAAGACAAACAAAAAGGGGGGGGAGAGAGAAATAAAGGGATATTGAGTACATGGATCTCCGGTACAGTTAGCGGACATGACAGACACAGATGCCCCCTGCACTAAGTTGCGCACTTGGGGTCCGCTACGCATTCCGTGGAACATGCCCTACACGCCTAGAGTTGACAACTGCACCCATGGATGACACGGCCCAGGGATGGCTGTACTGACAAACTACTGAGGGTGGTGGCTGGGGACACAGGGGCTTACGGGGGTGCCCAGCCTACAGATATCGCCCTGGCCTAGGGGGACCCCCAGCCATCCTCCCCCAACCAGACACCTCCACTGCGCGACAACAGAGTAGATAATGCTTGTACTCACCCCCTTGTGTCTGCTGTGCTGCCCTCACGCGCCCATCCAATTCAGGGTAGGCCACCGCCAGGATCCGGAACATCAGGGGGCTCAGTTGACGGCAGGCACCCCGTCTACGTTGGGAGGCCATCCCCAGCAGAGACTCGGTGGTCTTCTTGGTCCCGCGGCGGATGTCCTCCCACCTCTTGCAGCAGTGGGTGCCCCGTCGATGGTGGACCCCCAGGGTCTGGACTTCCTTGGCGATGGCACGCCAAATCCCGATCTTCTCATGGGCGCGGACCTATGTGACACGTACAGGGAGGGAGAAATACCACGTTCAAGTTTGTCAGCATTTTCTTTTCCAGTGGCCCAACGCCCCCCATCCCCGCCAGGCCCCCCGCCATGCCCAACATGCCCCCCATCCCCGCCAGGCCCCCCGCCAGGCCCAACATGCCCCCCATCCCCGCCAGGCCCCCCGCCATGCCCCCCGCCAGGCCCAACATGCCCCCCATCCCCGCCAGGCCCCCCGCCAGGCCCAACATGCCCCCCATCCCCGCCAGGCCCCCCGCCATGCCCCCCGCCAGGCCCAACATGCCCCCCATCCCCGCCAGGCCCCCCGCCAGGCCCAACATGCCCCCCATCCCCGCCAGGCCCCCCGCCATGCCCCCCGCCAGGCCCAACATGCCCCCCATCCCCGCCAGGCCCCCCGCCAGGCCCAACATGCCCCCCATCCCCGCCAGGCCCCCCGCCATGCCCCCCGCCAGGCCCAACATGCCCCCCACCCCCGCCAGGCCCCCCGCCAGGCCCTACATGCCCCCCATCCCCGCCATGCCCCCGCCAGGCCCAACATGCCCCCCATCCTGCCAGGCCCCCCGCCAGGCCCAACATGCCCCCCATCCCCGCCAGGCCCCCCGCCATGCCCCCCGCCAGGCCCAACATGCCCCCCATCCCCGCCAGGCCCCCCCGCCAGGCCCAACATGCCCCCCATCCCTGCCAGGCCCCCCGCCATGCCCCCCGCCAGGCCCAACATGCCCCCCATCCCCGCCAGGCCCCCCGCCAGGCCCAATATGCCCCCCATCCCCGCCAGGCCCCCCGCCATGCCCCCGCCAGGCCCAACATGCCCCCCATCCCCGCCAGGCCCCCCGCCAGGCCCAACATGCCCCCCATCCCCGCCAGGCCCCCCGCAATGCCCCCCGCCAGGCCCAACATGCCCCCCACCCCCGCCAGGCCCCCCGCCAGGCCCAACATGCCCCCCATCCCCGCCATGCCCCCCGCCAGGCCCAACATGCCCCCCATCCCCGCCAGGCCCCCCGCCAGGCCCAACATGCCCCCCATCCCCGCCAGGCCCCCCGCCATGCCCCCCACCAGGCCCAACATGCCCCCCATCCCCGCCAGGCCCCCCGCCAGGCCCAACATGCCCCCCATCCCCACCAGGCCCCCCGCCATGCCCCCCGCCAGGCCCAACATGCCCCCCATCCCCACCAGGCCCCCCGCCAGGCCCAACATGCCCCCCATCCCCGCCAGGCCCCCCGCCATGCCCCCCGCCAGGCCCAACATGCCCCCCACCCCCGCCAGGCCCCCCGCCAGGCCCAACATGCCCCCCATCCCCGCCATGCCCCCCGCCATGCCCCCCGCCAGGCCCAACATGCCCCCCATCCCCGCCAGGCCCCCCGCCAGGCCCAACATGCCCCCCATCCCCGCCAGGCCCCCCGCCATGCCCCCCGCCAGGCCCAACATGCCCCCCACCCCCGCCAGGCCCCCCGCCAGGCCCAACATGCCCCCCATCCCCGCCATGCCCCCCGCCAGGCCCAACATGCCCCCCATCCCCGCCAGGCCCCCCGCCAGGCCCCCAAGCCAGCCAGTGTCCCCAAATCCAGATTGAATTAAACTCACTTGTTGGTCTGGAGGACCGTAGAGTAGCGCATACTGGGGGAGGACCCCATCTACGAGTTTCTCCAACTCCTCTCCAGTGAAGGCAGGGGCCCTTTCCCCAGGTGCAGCAGCCATTGTCCCTTCCAGACCGAGGTCACAGCAACACTTGCAGTATAGGTCCTCTCCTGTGAAAGTTCAAGTCGCAAGTGGATAAGTAGATAGAAAATGGCGGTGACGTCCGCGGCGGTGCGTACCGCGGCGGTGCGTCCCACCACCGCCGGCGCCCTTCGCCATTGGCTCCTGAAACCCATAGGCTTCAATGTTAACCAATGCGGCTTTGCGCTGCGGTCTTCGCCCCCCGCCCGCCGCGGTGTGCCACGCCAGCGCATTGACCTCACATCCCATTGTCACACTTCACAGGTCAGGCAGCCGCCATTTCCAGGGCCCACATGGCTCAATTTCAACTGCGTCACACAGGCCTAGGCCTTGCATAGCCACTCAGACACGCCATTCACTGCATAGAGAATCGTATACTGTGCTAGCTGTGAGTACGTACCTGTGGGTTGCTTGACTGTGTGCTCCATGTTGTCCTTCCTAGGCACCGTCCGCTGGGTTGGGCGAGGAGACGGATGAATCCTCCCGTGTACCGACCGCTGGTGGACCTGTCGACAATGGAAGAACGCCACATTATCCTGACCTACCGTCTTAACCGTGCCACTATCCATGAACTGTGTGCCCAGCTGGAGCCCGACCTGATGTCCCCCATCCGCCAACCCACAGGGATTCCCCCTCTGGTGCAGGTCATGTCAGTACTCCATTTCTTGGCAAGTGGGTCATTTCAGACAACCGTGGGAATTGCTTCTGGGATGTCTCAGCCCATGTTTTCGAAGGTGTTATCCAGAGTGTTGTCTGCCCTGATGAAATCCGTGAGGAGCTACATCATTTTCCCTGAGGTGGGCGAATTGGCTACAGTGAAGGGTGATTTCTACACCCTTGGACATATTCCCAACGTAATTGGTGCCATTGATGGGACCCATGTGGCTTTGGTTCCCCCAAGAGACAGGGAGCAGGTGTACAGGAACAGAAAAAGTTACCATTCAATGAACATCCAGGTGGTGTGTTTGGCTGACCAGTACATCTCGCATGTAAATGCCAAATTCCCAGGGTCAGTGCATGACGCCTACATCCTAAGGAATAGCAGCATCCCTTACGTGATGGAACAGCTACAGAGACACCGTGTATGGCTAGTGGGGGACTCTGGGTACCCCAACCTGTCGTGGCTACTGACCCCAGTAAGGAATCCCCGGACCAGGGCAGAGGAACGGTACAATAAGGCCCATGGGCGTACTAGGAGGGTGATCAAACGCACCTTTGGCCTCCTAAAGGCCAGGTTTAGGTGCCTGCATATGACAGGTGGATCCCTAATGTACTCACCTAAGAAGGTGTGTCACATCATCGTGGCCTGCTGCATGCTTCACAACCTGGCTTTGCGCCGCCAGGTGCCTTTCCTGCAGGAGGATGGTCGAGACGGTGGTGTTGTGGCAGCGGTGGAACCTGAGGAGAGTGACGAGGAGGAAGACGACGGGGCTGAAACAGACAACAGGGACAGAATCATTGAACAGTACTTCCAATAGGACACAGGTAACATTTCAAAGATAATTTAGTAAATGTTAACTACTCTCCAGCATCTCTGCTGCCTGTCTATTTGCCCCAGTGTATGATGACTGAGTTTTGGCTTTTCCCTCCCTATTTCAGATCTGGGGTCCCCACTACGAGTCCTGTGCTTCGTTTCCCCATGGACTACAGCTTTGTGGCAGCTGTTTGTTGACTTCACCATGTACAAGGACATATTTGCACTGTCATGTCAATTACAATCTATTGAAATCACAGCCAGACTCCAGATATTTTGGTGCAAAATAGGTGTTTATTGAAGTGCTCAAAATGGGATGGGTGGTTTCAAGTGGGTGGGGGCTATGGTGAAGGAATGTCCATGGCAGAGTCCAGAGTAACAGTCACACAGGTGCATTGTCCAGAGGCCTGTGGAGAGATGGAGCATGGGCAGTTCAAGGATGGACAGGGTGACAATGTGGGACAGTGGGATGACATCAGGTGGTATCCATTGCTGGCGGGGGTCTTGACATCCTACTCTGTCTTCTTGCGAGATCTCAGGGCCTTCTTGCGGGGTGGTTCTTCTCCTGCAGGAGGTGGGGGTCTGGTGGGCTGCTGCTGTGCGGGGGCCTCCTGTCCACTAGCGCCGGCGGAGGTGGTTGGCTGTTCTTGGTCCAGGCTAGTGGCAGGGGCCCTTGGGTGTTGTTCAGTGTCCGCCCTGGTGTTTACGAGGTCCTGCAGCAGCCCTACCATGGTAACCAGGGTGGTGTTGATGGCTCTGATGTCCTCCCTGTACCCCCGATAGTGTTCCTCCTGCAGTGCCTGGATCTCCTGGAACCGGGCCAGTACCGTCGCCATCGTCTCCTGGGAGCGGTTGTATGCTCCCATGATGGTGGTGAGGACCTCGTGGAGAGTGGGTTCCCTGGGCCTCTCCTCCCCCCCCTGTCGCACAGCTGCCCTCCGAGTTCCCCTGTTTCCCTGGGCCTCTGCCCCCTGGCCGGTGTGCCCACTACCACTGCCCCCAGGTCCCTGTTGTTGTTGGGGTGGTGGGTTATCCTGGGTGCCCTGTAGTGGTAGACACACCGCAGATTGACGCGCCCTGGAGACAGAGGCATGGGCCCGCTGGGTGGGAGCTGTGCTGGTGTTCCCAGAGGGGTTAGGGTCTGTAGTGGCCTGGGCCTGTGTGAGGGGAACCGACTGTCCAGAGGTCCCCGATGGTCCGGGCTGGTCATCGGTGTCCAGGTCGACAGAGCTGCTGTCATCGCTGACGGCCTCTTGGGTGGGGGGTGTGGAGAATTCTGGCCCCTCCGCCGCGGTGTGTTGACGGTCGGGTCCTGCAGGGGTATAGAGGTATGGTTATAGTTTCAATGTGTGGCATATGGGTGTATCTGTGGGTTCTCGTGTCCCCAAGTGCTGGCATTCGTGTGTGGGGGCTTTGGTGAGGGTGGCTTGTGGGGGGGATGTGTATATGCATTGGGCATGCTTTGGTGATGGGTGTCCATGCTTAGTGGACGCATGCAGGCCTATGTTTTGGGATGTGTGGGTTGTGATGGTGAGACATTGGCGGGGAATAGGTGTGCTGGGGGTGGGGGTGAGGATGGTGGTGGGGGTGAGGATGGTGGTGGGGGTGAGGATGGTGGTGGGGGTGAGGGTGGGGGTGAGGATGGGGGTGGGGGTGAGGGTGGGGTTCGAGGATGGGGGTGAGGGTTGGGGTCTGATTTGGCATGCAGGTGGGGGGGAAGCAGTATTGAAGCTTCAACTTACCAGTATCCATTCCTCCGCCGACTCCTGCGAGGCCGTCAGGATGCAGGATGTTCAAGACTTCCTCCTCCCATGATGTGAATTGTGGGGGTTGAGGTGGGGGTCCTCCGCCAGTCTTCTGCACGGCGATGTTGTGCCTGGATACCATGGAACGCACCTTCCCCCGTAGGTCGTTCCATCGCTTCCTGATGTCTTCCCGATTTCTGGGGTGCTGTCCCACTGCGTTCACCCTGTCGACAATCCTCTGCCATAGCTTCGTCCTCCGGGCAATGCTGGTGTATTGTATCTGTGTGCCGAACAGCTGGGGCTCTACCCGAACGATTTCCTCCACCATGACCCTGAGTTCTTCGTCTGTGAAGCGGGGTTGTCTTTGGGGTGCCATGGGGTGGTGTGTATGATGTGTGGGGTGGAGTATGTGTATTTAAGTGAGTTGAGTGTGGTGGTGTGTGTTGTTTTGTGTGTGGATAGTGTGTGGGTGATGGTGTTGAGTGGCTGTGGCTGTTATTTTTTGGATGCTGGTGTCTCGCTCTTGCCTTCTTTACGAATTTTTTAGCGTAGGGGTTTGTGGGTGATGTGGGTGGGTGTTTTATATTGTATTGTGTGTGTGGGAGTGGTGTGTGTATGTGTATCAGGTGTGTGGGATTCAAATCGTCCAATGTGGCTGGGTTTTGTTCGTTTGTGTGTATTCTGATCGCGGCGGTGTGTCCTGCCAATGGAATACCACGTTTGAATGACCGCCGCGTGGATTCGTGGGTCGTAATGGCATGGGCGTATTTCTGTTGGCGTGACGGTGGAGGTTTTGTCACCTCCACCTTTCCGCCGACCGCTGGTCTGGCGGTCTGTTGTGGCGGTCGGATTTTCGGAGGTTTGCCTTCTGCGGGTCAGAATGACCGTGGCGGGTTTCCGCGACCGCGGCGGGATTATGGAGGATTTCTGACCGGCGGTAGGCGCCTTTTACCGCCGAGGTCAGAATGACCACCTATGTGTTGTTTATGTGTCAAATTAAAAGGTACAAACAATTATTTTTCATTCATGTACTTCCAGGGCACGTAGTTTAATTTTAAAACTTGTATTTTTCAACTCAGGGACACTAGAGACTTCCAAGAGGGACTACATATCCCAAACTGCTTTGTGGCCCCAGGAGGTGGCCATTTTCCTCTGCACTTGCACCCACTTGACCAGACCAACGAGCGCTATAAAGCACGTGGGGGCACATCGTGGCACGGGACACGCTAGAGACTTCCAAGAGGGACTACATATTCCAGACTGCTTTTTGGCCCCAGGAGGCAGCTCTTGTCCTCTGCACATGCACCCACTTGACCAGACCAATGAGCGATATAAAGCGCGTGCAGGCACATCGCAGCGCAGGATGCACTAGAGACTTCCAAGAGGGACTACATATCCCAGACTGCTTTGTGGTCCCAGGAGGCGGCCACTTTCCTCTGCACCTGCACCCACTTGACCAGACCAACGAGCGTTATAAAGCACGTGGGGGCACACCACAGTGCAGGACATGTGCAGGCCACGACCGGGCCAAGGGCAGGCCCGTCTAAACCCATCGGAGCCCCCTAACATTTATTTTCAAGCAGACATTGTAAGTGCTTTTGCATTTTTATAGACTCTGGGAAAGGTCATATTATTTTATAGTATCTCTAAGGGATCATCCTCTGGTGTAAGCAACTGCAATGGGTAAAAGGAAAGTGAACGAGGGTGGGGCTGGGGTGGCACACAGTAAAAAACACAAACAGTAGAAGCATGCAGCACTGTGTAATTGATAGGATAGACAACCTCTTAGTTGACTGTGAGGATATTTTGACTTCCTCTCTGGATAGAGCCCCTAAATGTATTCAGAGTGAAAGTTCTCCAGCAAGACCAAGGGAGGGCCACAGAGATGTTAAAAGAATATGGGGCCCCAGTTTTAACTCCTACAGGGCAGGGCAAAGCGAGAAATGCTAATTCTCATTCACCATTGTCACCAGTGAGTGCGCCTACACCTACTGGAAGTGAGGCCCTTCACTGCAGCAACGACTTCAGCTCCTTAATTGATATATCACATTCCAATCCTGACCTGAGTGTATTAATGGGTAGGATGGCAGACACAGGAGCAACAGACACAAGCCCAGACCTGCCTAATGCTCAGTACATTTCATGTCTAAAAGATCTACAAGATGAGGTATCTGAGCTCAAATCTATGCTTAAATCCTTAATTATAATGGTCAAACAGCTAACATCCACAGATGTGACACCCAGCAGGGATCACAATGGTAGCACCACACTGAATCCCCCAGGGTCCTCAACATTTCTGACCAAATTGCCCTCGAACACTGGTGACAAGAGTTGCAACTGTGGCCTTCCCCCGTTGCTGTCAACCTTTTGCCTGGCACTGGTCATCCTACATCGGGCGGTAGGATCAAGAATTCTTGCCAGGCACCGACATTCAAATACCTAAATAGGGATGGCAAACCAAGTCTTCATCATAAATTGCCTAGATTAATGAAAGATAAAGTTCCAAATTACGTTGGACAGCTGGCTGCCAATTGGGTTAATTCTAACAACACTGTCCTAAGCGTTAATGTCCCCAAAATACATCTACCAGCCCACAGGGAAGGGGGAGATTCTGTGAGAAACAAGATGATCCACTGGAACTGTCATGTGCGGGGCTGTTATATGCGAGGACATAATTGATGCAGTTAGAAGCCCGGATCCGGTTACCTGCCTTGACACAATTGAGCTGACACTAGGGACAGGAGCTTTGTTGATAATCTTGTGGCCTTTGATGCAAGGACAAGTACCCCAGGGTACTCACACATTCAGTTTAAGTATCCCAGTCTCCCCCGCGTGGCAGGACCGGGTGCACCAAACTTTTAGCAGGCATTTCTTCTAATCTAGATAAGAATGACTGACTTGGTGCACCGCCCAACATCCCTGCTTATCTACTATCCCTTCCATGTGACATAACTACTCCTGGCTCAACTGCTTCTCCTACTGCTGATTCTAAAATCATCCTCCACTTCGTCTTGGACAGACCCAATCTACTGATTCAGGACCATTTGTTCAATTGTTTACGTACCGCTCCTGAGGGGAATTCAAGGATAGCATTCTGGAACGTGGCAGGTCTACTATCTAAGGTTGTAATAGCAGACTGGTGTGATTTTGTTAATAGCTTCACTGTAGTCTGTGTACAAGAAAGATGGGCAGTAAATCCAATCCACCTAAATGGTTTCCAAACCTATCATATACCGGCGGAACCATCCAACTCAGGGAGAGCAAAGGGGGGTATCTGTACTTACGTTTCAAACACTCTGAGAGCAGCTAGTATAACTATGCTGGCTCCGCAACCCTACCATCACATCGTTGTTGTTGAAACATCAGCAAAAAGGGTGTTGGCCTTAACTAACTTCTATAAAAACATCCCAAAAGCTGAGCTAAAAAACTCCTTTACTCTACTAAAAAGGGATATTGAATAAAACATTCCAGGACTTGGTATTTCTATGGGGGGGGGTGGAGATTTCAATACCGAAGTTTGCACTTGGGCTTCAGAAAAGGTCTGCGGTTCAAGTGAAAGGGGGAATGTTGGGCACTCACACTTTACACACTCTACCTGTGGGGAACAATTGAATTATTGACCTTTCATTCTGTAACAAGATTTGCTGCTGCCCAATCGCATTTACACCTACGTTCAGTGGGCATGAGAAAAACTCAGTGATAGATTACATATTGATCACAAACAGACATGCCTCAAGGGGCTGGAAATTTAATTACCAACACAATTGCATTCCGTGACCATTACCCCTTCAGCATAGACCTGGATATCATTCAAGAGATTTTTTATCCATAGTGCCAACTGCTAACTATTGTACTGTGGGAGCTATGGACATTAGCAGGCTCAACGGGTACACCTTGCGCTGGTCAAAGATTGAGCCCCGAGAGTTTCTAAAAAAGTTGGTTAGTGGTTGTACACAGGCTTTTGAAAGTTGTCTCGACTTGGGCTCTGACCCCGAGGATATCATTGAGAGTTTCCAAAAGACTGCTGGGTATGTTAAGGAGTGAAGGGGCTAGGAATTACAGGTAACGACAGCAATAACAACAACAGGATGAGAGGGTGGTTTGATGAACATTGTAGATAGCCATTAGTGAGGGAGACTGGATTAGTAAATTTTCCAATATTTATTACAATCTTACTAACTGGTCAGGGCTGACAGTAGATGCTGTGTCTGATAGTGATTCTTTTTTCCCTATAACCTTCCCTATAAAGCTGGTGTTCACCTTGGATGACTTAATTGCTGCCCTGAACTCTAGCAAGGCCAGCAAGGCACCGGACCCGGACTTCATCCCTGTAGATCTGTTTAAAGCCAACACGACCCTCTGGGGGCCACTGCTTATTCAAGTCCTGAACGCGTGTTGTCCAGCTGGCCTACTGAAATCCCGGAGGGAATCAAATATTGTCCCAATCTTCAAAAAGGGAGCTATACATAGTCCAAGTTGCTACTGTCCTATCTCTCTCCTGGATTCGATGCTAAAAGTGGCAGGCTGCGTTATCTTGAACAGACTACAGGAATGGGCCCAGGACAAGAATGTTTTATTGGACTTACAGTATGTGTTCTGGGAGGAAGTAGGCACTGTGGAACAGAGTCTAAACCTAAGCATTCTGATTGAGAAATATACCACTATCAAACAAGGGAGATTGTACCTAGCTTTTGTTGATTTAACTGCTGCCTTTGACTGTGTAATTCATAGCAAATTGTGGGCTATCATGGGGAACAAGGGGGTGGACCTACCGATCATACAATTTCTTAGGGAAACATGTCATGGATGTAGTGCCAGAGTGCAATACGTACTAAAGGATGAATGTACCCAGCCATTTGGAATAGAGAGGGGTGTAAGGCAGGGTTGTGTTCTGGCACACTTTCTCTTCTCCCTACACATTAATAGTCTGGGTAATGTATTATCTGCCATTTGTAACAACCTGCCCCAAATAGGCTCCCTGCCTTTCCCCGCCATTTTATATGCTGATGATGCAGTCCTTATGGCCCGAACCCCCCTGGCACTACAACAGTTACTAACATGTTTTGTGCCCTATGTGGAGGAACTGGGGCTATTAGTTCACAAAAGCAAGGCATTTGTGGGAAAGTGTTACAGAAAACTCCCAGTCTCATGATAAAAGGCACCAGAATTGATTATGTTACATCCGTTTCCTAACTGGGGATCATGTTTGACATAAAAGGGACATGGCAAATGGTAATTAGAACCAGAGGGCTACCCTTCCAGAAAACTATTGCAGTCTTACTCAATTTTGCTTGTAAGGTTGGTAAGAAACCCCTTAGGAAGTTAATAACAGTGTATAAGGCCAAATGTATGTCAACAGCCTTTGGGGGCATGTAAACAGTATCTCCCCACAGCTGATAGAGTATCTTCTTCCTCTCCCACAGAGTGGTCCATCATACATATGCCACTCGGAAGTAGGGGTCCTGCTAATTTTAAGCCTAGTTAAAACCCAACCGATCTTGCTATGGCACAAGATATGGACTTCTGAGTGTACCAAGCTGAACCAAGAGATTACACGGGATTGCCTTAGATCCTCTAATGTAGGAAAAGTAAAATAGTTGGGCTATGTAAAAAATGTATGAGTGATCTAGGACACCCAGACTACTACAATAAACCAGAAACACAACGAGCTGTCACAAGAAAAAATCTGAAGAAAGACTGCTCGTCACATTTAGAGGAACTAAAGCCCTGATTTATACTTTTTGACGCAAACCTGCATTATTGCAGGTTTTTGTCAAAAAGTATACCGCCGTCTAGCACCAGTACTGGACGCCAGCCAGGTGTCATATTTAAGAATGATGCTAGCCGGCAGTACGGCCCAGTTAGCGTCAAATTATTGATGCTACCCGGGTGGGGGAGGAGTAGGGGAAACTGGAGGTTGTGCGTGAAAGAATGGTGCTAGTCAGGTTATTGTAAAAAAAATGGCTCTAACCTGATTAGTGTCATTATTTCCACGCAAAACCACTATGGACATGACTCCTGTCTAAGTAAAGACAGAAGTCATGCCTCCCAGCCCAATGGCCATGCCCAGGAGACTTAAGTTCCCTGGGTATGGCCATTGGGCACAGTGCCATGTAGGGGGGCCCAGTTAGGCCCTCCTATGGCACTATGCAAAACAAATAAAAATACTTACCTGGACATACCTGGGATGGGTCCTCCCGTCCTTAGGTGTCCTCCAGGTGTGGGTGCGGGTGGGTGGGTTGTCCCTAGGGGCAGGGAAGGGCACCTGTGGGCTGGTTCCATAGTCTCTGACCATGGAAAAAGGCCCACAGGTCCCCTAACGCCTGCCCTGACCCAGGCATTACATAATGATGCTAAGCAGGCTTAGCGCTATTATTTAAGGCCCTCCTCGTTTCGTGCGTGATTTTTGCACAGGAGGATTTGAGTTATTTTTGGCCCAGGAAAGCCTACCTTGCATCTCATTGGCTCAAGGTAGTTTTCCGCATGCAAAAAATTACTTTAACTCCAATATTTTGACACTGGACATGTCTAGCATCAAAATATAAATATGAAGTTATGTTTGCGCCGGATTTGCATCAAAAAAATGATGCAAATCCAGTGCAAACAGAGTATAAATATGCCCCTAAGTCTAACCGCTGAACTGCTTAAGCCAAATGTTCTAAAAAAACAGCTGATCTTAACCTCACCTGGGATTCAACTATATTTAAAGGAGGTGAGCAACAAGCAGCACAGATTTGTTTTTACCAGGTTTAGGCTAGATCTTTTCCATCACTCGATGAGATTTCCAGCCTTAAACAACTGATCGAGGTCTATGGCCAAATGCCTGTGTGACATGGCTACTGAGCAAAGTTCTTTCCATACAATTCTATTCTGTTCATTGTATAGCTCGCCAAGAAAGATACTATTGCTGCCATTACTGAGATCCATAAACCTGATGCAATGTCAACCAGCTTATGTGCTCCTACAGTCTTTGCCAACCATATACATCTATAACATCATTTCCAAATTCCTACAGGCTCTCCTCAGACAGAGAAAAATTATACATTTCGCTAGTGACTAGAAGTAAATTCCATAACTATTGCCATGTGCAACCTGCTGGGTGATCTTAATCATTTGCACTGTTTTATTCCTTGCATTTTCATGATATTATTCTGAACAGATAATATATATGTATATATATATATATATATATATATATATATTATATATATATATATATATATATATATATTATATATATATATATATATGAATTTGAACTCTGGCCCACAATAGATCTAATTTGAATTTGACAATGTTGCAAAAAAGACATACCATTATGTATAATAATGTCAGTTGCAGATAACAATGATGTTTAATGTGCAAATATGAGTTGACAATGTTTTCACTTCATTATCAACAACAGCCAATGGTTTTTGCAAATAAGGCTGATCAATTTGCCTTGAACAAGCAGCATCTTCCATTTAAGAAATCTTCCATATTTCTTTATGGACGGCATAAAGAAACCTTTTAGAACATGGTGACGTAGGACCTAACAAGGAATCCCATAAGTCCATGTCATCAGAGAGAAGAGAGAGGTGTTCTTTTACTAGAGATAAAGTGGAACATTGCAACCACTGCTAAAATAACTTTCCCACTCTGTAAGTGGTGAGCTTCCCTGAGTGCTAGGGCTAGACATAACAAGGGCCTGGTCTGCTCACTTTAAAACCCTGTCAAGAGTTTAAAAAACCTGCATGATAGCCAGTTGTGTCCACTGGCCACAATAACCACCCGTTAGGATCTGAAAGCGTAGAGTTAAATGTACCATTCTGTACCATGCTTTTAAACAGCTCTTCAGTGTAATTTACTATGTGTTGCCAATTTTCAATGTGCAATAGATGGAATACTGAGCACATTAATTTCTTTATTTTTTGCTAGACCCAAACAAGTGGTCTGCTGCACTATGTCCTTCAGAAAAATCATTTACATTGGGAATAGACACACTTTAAATAAGGCACCTAAGCCCTGCACTTCTTCAGCAATGAGTAACAGGATCTGAGGTATCATGCCTAGAACAGTATACAAAGTTGTCTGAAAAGGTCTTCCCACTGGTTGTGTTGGGCAATATTCCTATTGTGTACTAACTCTGTATGAGTATAAGTAGTGATGGGGATAGTAATAATAACGAAATATTTCATCATTATTAGCAGAATTCATGTACATATCATCACTTTAAAAAACGTTATAATATTCAGCATAGACTGAATAGAAATGTCCCTAGGAGAGCTCTGCAATCCTTTACTGCTAGTCTTCTGCAGGTATCTAGATTCCGTTGAGCCCACTTGGGCAGCCGTTCCTTCTCTATTATAGCTGCTCAGATGTGAAATGTGCTTCCAGCGACTGTGAGAGTGTACACTGAGCTGCTGAAATCTAGGAAATCCCTGAAGACATGTTTGTTTCCCAAAAGAGTAATCTGCTCTTATCTGTACTACTCCTGGGTTTTTCCAGCTCCTTTCTGCTTCGAACAATTGTTGCAGCACTTGCACATCAGTTTTTGGTCACAGTGTGTTTTACAAATGTTATACAATACAATACAACAATTACAAACACAATGAAAAAAATAAACAGTCCAACCATGGCAAATGATTTCTAGGTATTCCTACTGATCACTAACCGGATACTGATAGCTTAGTGAATGGAACCTCTGCCTTCACCTGATCTAAGAGAATAGCCTTAGCCCGTAACCTTGAAAAATGAACCAGGAAATTGGCTTGTTGTGCAGATGGCAATCTTTCTTTGCAAACTGAATGATTATCATCAGAAGAGCTTCATGTTGAACACAGCATTCATCCTAGGATGGTTGTGGCTGGAGTGTTCCTCTGATTTTTCTGTGTCAGTACAAGGTTTATATGATCAAAGCCACACTGTGTTGGAAGTACAGATCAGATGCAATGATAAGTCTAGATGTTAGACGCTGCCTCAAATTGGGCAACCCAAGCACTAGGATAGCTTGTACTGTGCTCCTGGATATGAAAAGAGTGTACAGATTACATGTTGAGAAAGGCTAACTAAAAACAAGCAGCATTTACAATGTGTTCTTGGACGAAAATAATGCAAGCAGAAAGTGAGTAAAATTTCACTGTTAAAAGAGATTTCAGCTAAAATGTGTAAGATGTCAACTATAAAACTGAGCTAATATGAAGAACTAACATGGTCCCAAGAAGGCCTCACAACAGTTTTGGCACTGAAAGGCAAAAGCAGACCACAGAAAATACACAGAATGGAATAGAAATGGGCAGCAGCTGAGAATGACAGAGAAATTGTCTAGATGAATGTCACCCAATGGAGATTTTTCAATACTGTAAAAATTGTGCACATCACAATAGGGCAGGGAAGACCACCCTCTGCTTTACTGGATGGCAGTTTAAGTTAATTCTTTCCTGTGTATCATGATCATTTGTTTAATCAGCATATCACTGTGACTGTAAAATATTGAATTCTATGTAAGACTGTAAGAGAAGACTGTAGAAGCCCTAAATAAGTTAAGTTGCAAAACTACACTATAAACAAACCACTTAGTGATACCACCAGTTGATGCAAGTGTTTCAAGAGAACCAACAGAAGTTTCCAGATAGTCTTTAGTTGCAGGCCACAAGCAGAAAACACTGCTTCAAACCTAAGGACTTATCTTTCAGGGAAAGTGAAGGAGAAGGACCTAAGAATTCAGACCAAACAGAATTATTGTTTGAGATGGCAACATGGTTCATCACTAGGAAGAACTCTGTCTTTGGAAAATTGAGCCTGAGAAAATTAGTCTACATCCAGGACTGGACTGCTGGAGACATGATGTCTGGTTCATTGAAGATCTTGGAACATGTTAGTCCATGTTAGTTGCCAGCCAATAGGAAACAAATGTACATCTGAAAGATCAAATAAGAAAAGTTAGTGGCTGTGAGAAATGTATGTATTACTTGGGGTAGATTGGTGTCCAACACAAGAAATAAAATCAATATCTTGTTAGATACAGTCAAAGGTTTCATTATTTCAAACCTGAGCTCAGTCCCTGATAGTTGTAGCAGAGAGCACGCAGTCTTAACTTAGAGGAAATGTGTAAAGCAGTTAAAAGTACCAAACCAATCATAAAATAGAGAGTACAACAAAATAAAAATCCCTCTCCAATTTATAGAAATAGTTTAAAATGTAAAGAACAAAATGACTCCAAAAAAGACAAAAAGTCCAATAACGGGAACCACTGATTTGAACCGTTTAATGATTTAGGAGAAAATAGTGCCAAGAAGAGCAAATAGTCAACTGTGATCAGTGGTCAAGTTAGACCTGGAATGAGGCACAATTTGAAGTTGACCATGACAGAGTGCAGGTTGGACACACAAAGTAGATTGGCCCTGATATGGCTTGAATGTGGGGAAATTCAAAAAGGCTTCTAAGTCCCAAGGTAGAAAGGAACTGTTGTATTTTGCTGAAGAAAAACCGTTCTATGCACAGGGCTACCGTAAAATTAAGTGCGGTGCCATGGAACAGCTGGTAAGATACTTTTCATGGTCGGTCACCTTGAATCTCTGGAGCTCTGGAGCAAATGTTTTGAAAAAGTTCCCGAACTATCTCCAATTGCCACAAGGGGCACAGGAGGAGCATTTAAGTATCCTTTGGAGCGTCAGGCAGAGGGCAATAGAAATGTCCAATCCAAGTCCAGTTGCCACTGGTCAAGTGGGATTTTTCACAGAAAGGTTGGCTCAGTTGTTATGTTCTTGGAGCTGCCCAGGACCCTGGCCTTATGGCCTTTGGAGATCTTTCTGTCTTGAATTTTGAGTTGAAGGGGGTCCATCCTCCTCAGGTTCTTCTCACTGGTCACCGATCCCAAGTGCAGAAGGTTCAGTCAGGATGTTGTCCATTTACAAGGCCAGCAGTGTTCTGTGAAAGGTTAGGTGAGGAGCCTACTTTTTAGGGTTCATTAGCCTCCAAGTGGGGGACACACTACGGCACTTATAATTCTTTACTGACCAATGGAGTAAATCTTGCCAAGCCAAGCTACGGAGTTCTGCTGTAGTTCCTGATTATTTTACTGCAAACAGGCCTACAATGCCATGTGCAAGGGCATTTTTTAGATGGTAAAAGTCTTCAGCCACACTAAACTTGGGCCTTGAGGGCTAGGTATGTCTCTAGGGAGTGTACTATGGTAATGTTTGTATCCTTTCTAATACAACAGTAAAATTTAGTTTGAAGCAGACACTCTACCCACCACAAACCCAGAGACAGACGTCTATTAAAACAAATCAGGGTTCTTCAGGCAACCAGACAAACAACACATAAGAATTGTCCTAGCTTCATGTTTGCTCTCATTGAAGGGCCTAGAACACTTACCTTTCCTTCAAACAGACCTGTCAAGCAGAATTTGACACAGAAGTGTCAATATAAAGGGCACATCCCCTATCCTGCATATTCTAATGTGCTCAAATGAGTTATCTTAACCTATTCCAATGTGACTATTGTGTGCTCCTCTACAGATTTTCACATCTCATTCACGCCTCACTAAAGGCTGATCAAGGATGGGAGTAACTGAAGAGCTATTGCAAATTAGCCTCCTAAAAGCTCAGGCATATAAGGGGAACTTTACATTTCATTAATATTTCTTAAAAGTCTTCACTAGCTATTGAATTGGATTTCTAAAAACTATTAAAAATAGTGTTTTATTTTTTGTTAGTTGGTCCCTTTCTGGGGTTAGCAATATTAGTATTGTAATATGCATAATGGTTTTCTACATAAGACAGCTAGAACTGCCACAGCTAAAATAGTTTTTTGGGCTTTGCCTCTGTAGGGACTGTTGGAAGGTGGGCCATTAGTTGTGTGGCCTGCACAAGTAATGGGTCCGCATGCAACCACCACTGGGAACCAAAGACCCCATTGTAGCGCTTGACTCTGATAGGGTAGTGTTGCAGAGCAGTCCAAGGCTTACTCACGGGAGGTGGTGTAGGCTAGTAATCCCCATTCACAAGCAAGCAAGCATGACACTCAATAAATGATTGCCCGTCTGTGCTTTTTCCTTTGATAAAGTAAAAGTACACTTATCTTTTACACTCACACTACTCAATACTATGCAACAATTTACAAATATACACAAATTGAGAGAATTACTCTTGGATGACATTGTGTAATCTCTCATGTCTCCCCTAGGGGTAAATATAATCCAACAACCCACTTGGCAAAACCATTCCCAGTATCCCAATGCAACATTTGAATGTAACGTAGAAAGAGCACACCTAAATCTGGCAATTAGGTACATCTGCTATGAGGTGGCTGGCAGTCTCATTACTCAAACTAGAATCAACAAGGAATCTCTAAAGACATGTTTCAGAAATTTAAAGGTTAGGATTACTTTTGGATTAATCTTGGATTACTTCCAAATTGCTTTTGATTAACATTCAGATTACTGTTGACTAACATTGCATAATACCACCCCTAGAGAACGCAGTCTCACAAGCCAGAATAAAAGTCCAAACAAGTTTGTGCTTCTCCTAGCATTGGAGACCCTTTGGGGGGGTTACAATTCTTTTGTCCCTCCCTATCTAGGGTGGGGACACAAACTGCATAGGGGGTAGGCTGCGCAGCTTCTGCAGCTCACTCTGTCCATGGGCACTCGTTTGGTAGTGGCGCCATCTTCCTGGGGCCACCACAAGTTGACTAAGGGCATAGAGCAATGTTGGTGCCCTGCAAGGCATGCTGGGGCAGGATGCATATCCAATGATCAGCTCTCCTGCTGAGCCGGGGAGAGCCGCTGTGCCACCAGAGCTGGTGTGCTGCCTTTGGGGTGCTCGGTTCCACCCAGACACCCAACTCCCTCGCTGGGGGGCGGCGAAGGGAGCCTACCCCACTCCGACCTCACCAGCTCCCCGCACAGCCGGCACTTCCATGTTCTACCACGGGAGCTGGCCTTTCCTGTAGTGTCTGCCCACCTGAGGGAGTGCAGCGGCACTCCCCTCACCTCTTCTGCAACTTCGGGCCCCTCCTCACCCCAATGTCCTCCTCCTCATGGGAACCTGAGTTGGGGTACGGGGCCCCTCAGGCAATTTTCATGGGGGGCGTGACGTAGCCCCCGACTTGGCTTCTGGTGGAGCCCCAGGATGGGGTCCGGGGCCCCTGTTCCGATCTACACAGGGAGTACAACGGCTCTCCCAGCTCCCTCTTCAGCCGCCGGCCCACTCCACCGATGGCAGCCATCATGTGGGGGTGCGACAGCGCCCCCCAGCCATCCTTATGCATGGGACCCCGGAAGGGGTCTGGTGCCCATATCCATACTGTTCAAAGGAAGCGCGACGGCGCTCCCTGCCTTTACTTTGGCCGCAGGGGCGCTGCAATGGGGTCCAGGGTCCCTACATCACCGCAGCAAGGGGGGTGCGTAATGGTGCACCTCCATCACCTTGAATTGGCCAAGCTTCACTAGGCCAAGGGATGGGGTCTGGGGCCCCTTCTTCCTCCAGAGGGAGAGTGCGACGGCACTCCCCCGGATCCTCTTCTTCTTGGGGCAGCCCCAGGGCCCTGGCCCACCCAAGGAAGGGGACAGGCTGGAGCAGCATCGGAGCCCCACGCACTTTGTTGCAGCCTCTGGGAAGGTCAAAGGTCACAGTCCTTCTCTCATTGATATCTTGGGCCCCCAAGGGCTGATTTTCGTGATTCAGGTGTCGTTTCACTCCTGGTGACAAGCCCTTGCCACCGAGAGCCCTGTCATTAAGCCCAGTCATTTGTCCTAGAAGGTTCCCAGATTGTAGGGAGACAGTCCCCCTGACTCCCTGCACCATCCTTTCCTCTGAGTGCCTTCCTTTTCTTCTGGGCTGGGCGCTCTCCTAGTGCCAGTCTAGTCTTTCCCCCAACTAGTACTCAGGGGGATAAGGGGGCCAGCCTACCTGGCATATGCCTTCCTGGGCTGAAGTCCTTCAGGGACAGACTCCCTGCCCCAGAGGGCAGTCAGGGGGTTCTTCGTTCCCATTGCCCATAATGCCCAACTGCAGTCCCAGTGTCCAGCAGTGAAGCACAGCCAAGAGAGAAAGCTCTCACCTGTACAGGACTTGCACACATGATCACGTGTAACCTGGAACGGGCCTCCTACTCTTGCTGTGCCTTATCAGCCTTTCCTTAACACAGCGGCGCCTGCGGTAAACATGCACAGTGCCTTTTACCCTGAGTTTACTGTGCGTGAGTCCCTGCCTAGGAGGCTCCCTCACAGTACAAGGTAAAAAACCAGGTGGTCAAAAAGTGAAAAATTAGGGCAGACCCGATGGTCAGAACTGTCCTCTCACAGGGACATATTAAGATTAATTTTCCACATGTTCTACTTTTAAATACCATGCACCCTACCATGTGGGCTACAAAGCCTACATGAGGTCAAATACTAGTACTTAAAATGAAGCTATTGCATAAAGAGCTACTTATCAGGTTGCACTGCAGGTGTAAAGAGCAGAAATCAGGCTACAATGGTAGGCCTGAAGCCGTGTTTTCCTTTTCACATTGATGGATTGCACAATAAGTGCTGCAGTCCACAGGTGACATGTAACTTTCATTGCCATGAGTGCAGTTTATATACCATATACTATGGCCTTAGCGAAGAGTTTAATATGCCAGTCAGAGATAAGACTATTGCTACAAGTTTTAGGGGTCAGAGCACATACACTGGGCACTGGACAGTGTGCAGAGTCTAAAAATCAGCAATAAGATTCGACAACAAAATTGAAGTGAGTACGCAAAAAAGAGCATTTTCTCATAGTGGATGCAAGTAAATGTTAAAAAAACCTTAAGGGAATCTACAATGAGTTGTCTACAAGGCCAAACAATAAGGTCAGATTGCCACTGACTTTGAGAAGTGCTTTAAAAAGAGGTAAACCATGCCAGTACTGTAAACCCCAATCATAACTCCATAAGATGATTGCTTATAATATCATGATCAATGATATCAAACACTGCAGACAAATATAGGAGGATAAGTGCAGCCATATCATCCTGAATATCAGATACAACTCCTCTGACTTCAAAAACAGAACTATTTCTGTGTTTCTTTTATACTGAAAGCCCACTTGTCAATTATCATGGCGGTTTTCATTTTCAACTAACAAAGCAAGTTGCTTGGAGAAATCTTTTCAGCAAATGCATGCATTACAGTAAAAATGTGATAGGTCTATATTACTAACCTTGAAGCTGTACATATTGCTTTTTGTTAGGAGAGGTTAAATAACACTTATTTTCTTATCGTTTGGAAGCTTACTTGAGGTTAACAACAGGTTAACCATTTCAGTTGTGTGTTGTACAAAAACTGAGATCCCATCTTCAGGAAGGGGACCAAATTGCGAGCCTGACATTGTCAAGGTCCTCTCACCTGAATGTCCAGGCTCTGTGGGAGTACAGAGCCTGGACAATCTACCTGTTAGCCTGTAGGCTAACCCTCAACACTTGACATGTTAGTGAATGAGTGCTGGTAACTAAACGTCTGTGGGCATAACCCATGTAACAGAGTGGAGCAGCAGGCATAGGGGGGCATGTCCTGAATGTTAGCACACTGCCTTCAATGTTGCACTGTGAAAACATGCAACCTAAATGCTTAGGCTGCACTACACTCCCTCATAGGGCTCCTCTTTTGGGTTGTCAGTGCAAAACACAAACTATCAGGAAAAGTTACTGATCATCCTCGTTGATAGAGTGAGACACCACAGGTTCTTAGTAATTACATAATGTGTTATTCTAGGTTATGTGTCATTTATGTCTGTCATTCTGGTACTTCACAAAAGCAGAGGAAGAAATACATTACTTTTTCCTTACTATACAAACCTTAATGAGAGCGAAAGGTAACTCACCTGATGGAAATGTTCTCTGGAAATGTATTTCCATATACCAAATAGTTGATTAATGTAATGCATCCATTACACTTTGTGATCCTTGCTTTATGCTGCCCATCAATTCAATAGCATTTGAGGGGAGGGAATACCTTTTGAAAAAAGGGTATACAAAACATGCCTTTGATGCAACTGACTCTGTAAAAAAGAGCACAAATTTCACATCGGTTTTGAGGCACTAAGAAAGAAAGAATCCTATCAAGCAGTTTGAAGAATCAGAGATTAGTGTGGCCAGACTGGGCTATAGGCAGCCCTTACCCATTGAGTTTTTTTGTACGGAGTAGCTCCACCTTTGTTACATGCACATTGTTGGAAAGGTCAGTCGAGAGTAGAGATGAGAAGGGAAAAATAAAATAGGTCTATCACAGCCAATAACAGGGCCCCAGCAGCTGAAAAGAATCAGTGCTTCCACAGAAATGTAAGGTGGAAGATTTAGGGACAATCTAACAGTAGAGCTTGTCAATAAAACACACAAAATAACAATGCACCAGCACTTCTTAGCTGTAAGGAATCAAGCATCCATAAATTCTTATGCAGCACAAATCTAAAACTAATTCCAGGGGCTGGCAGACACAAGGACCAAATGATCTGTTATGGTATGTTTATGTAATGTTATGTTATGGTATTGTATGCTTTGTTATGCTGATTGAGAGAGCACACTATCACCTGAGAGTGTATACTGGAACTGAGTAGATGTGTGGTTAGCCCCACCTACGGCCTAGTTGAACTAATCAAAAAGCAAGGTTTCAGCTTCCTGTGGAATTCAGCAAATGAGGGAAGGCTCTTATGTGTAGTGGTAGGTCATTAGATGACGTTGAAGTGATATAGGAGAACGCTGGATGGCTTCATATGGTTTTGCATATCATTGTCATTTGTGCAAAGTTGGAGGTCAGGCAGCAAAGGTTTGTGAAAGCAGATGCGATTTTTGAGGTATGATGGGCCTCTGTTATGTAGTGTATTAAAAGTGTGGGTGAGGGGTATGAAGTGGGCTTATTTGTGACAATGGAGCCAGTCAAGCTCCTTCAGGTGTGGTGTGATGTGAATGCAGTTTGGGAGGTTTAGTCTGATTCTGACAGACAAGTTCTGAATGGTTTCTGTCGACGCTCAATGTCTCATTTAGATGAACGACCTTGCATACGTTACTACAATTGTTTGTGTGTTTTTTTGTTCTCACTTGATAATTAGCTAGTGATGGTGCCTTTCTAAACATTAAGTCGATTAAATAGATAGGTACACGCCTCAGATTTTAAGTTTGCTTCCTGTTACCAGCAGCTTCTTTTCGACAGCCTACATTTAATTAACACTGTGCAGTCAACAGATGTTAAATTAAGTGTTGTTTTTTGTGCATGACCTTTCCAGGACGACGTCAGTCCTAAGGTCCGCTGTATCCTAAGGAGCCTAATCCCGAATGTGGGAGGGTAAGCCTAATTATTTAACCCTCTTGTTTCTTCCTTCCACCTTGTTATGGTGAATAGTGTCACTAGTAGTTTTGTTCAGCATGATCAACACAGAGGCCCTCATTACAACCCTGGTGGTCGGTGTTAAAGCAGCGGTAATACCGCGAGCAGGCCGGCAGAAAAAAAATTGGATTACGACCGTGTCGGAAACCGCCAACATAGACAGCCTCTTTAACACTCCGACCGCTACAGAGGTACAAACAAACAACCTGGCGGACACTGCCAACAGATAGGTGGAAGACATTGTAATGCCCACCCTATCACAACACGGCTGTCCGCCACCTTTTCCGGGGCGGAACCAACGCAAATAAAAACACGGCTGAAACAGTACACAGAAGGGAAAACACTCACCTCTCCACATCCCACAAGGAACCAGGACGCCATGGAGCCAGAACTGCAGATCCTGCCGGTGATGGTCTTCCTGCTCCTCTATCAGCAGCTCCAACGACGGCAGCGAAGACCACAGTGAGTACTGCACCTGCAACACAGGGGAAGGGGAGGGGGAGGGAAAAGAGAGTGACACGCAACATGCAACACGCAACGCCCCCACCCACAACACCATACACACAAATACATGCTGCAACATTACATATACACCCCCGCACCCACCCTTGAATAACGCACGGGCAAAACGAAATGATTTGAATGATTGTAATAAAAAAAAATCCATCAGTCAAAAATCAAAATCCAGTATATACAATTATTTACACCAACTACACAAGTCCGGATAGTGCACCAATCATTGTCCGTGGATCACTGGGTCCAAAATGCATGGGCAAGTCCCACACATGATACCTGACTCCAAACGGAGAGAACACTGGAGGGGCATCACATAGAAAATATACAGGCACCTCAGGAGGAGAGGAAGGTGGGGCACCTCAGCCTGATGAATGCATGACGCCACTGCTCCACGAGGAGACTCCATGCCCCTTGATGTATCCTGGGGAGTGCAAAGCCACAGTCTCTCAAGTCTCTCCAGTGGGTGGTTTGCCCACTGCTGCATCCTGGGGAGTGCAAAGCCACAGTCTCTCAAGTCTTTACAGTGGGTGGTTTGCCCACTGCTTTATCCTGGGGAGTGCAAAGCCACAGTGTCTCAAGTCTTTTCAGTGGGTGGTTTGCCCACTGCTTTATCCTGGGGGGTACACAGCCACAGTCTCTCAAGTCTTTCCAGTGGGTGGTTTGCCCACTGCTGCATCCTGGGGAGTGCAAAGCCACAGTCTCTCAAGTGGATAACAGTCTCCACTGGTTCTGGAGGGGGCTGTGTGCCTAGAGTGCTTCATCCTGCCAAGGACTGAGATAGTGGATGTATCTCTCCACTGGTTCTGGAGGGGGCTTGGTGCCCAGAGTGCTTCATCCTGCAAAGGACCGAGGTAGTGGATGCCTTTCTCCACTGTAAGTGATGCTTCATGGAAGCTGCCCAGGCTCCTGGAACTCACCACCAGCCTCGGACGACTGACCACTGGGGATGGCAGCCATGTCTGAGTGGAGCCACCGGTTCAGGATATCGCGGGGCCGCTGGCAGTGCTTGCGGGAGTGTCAGTCTCGGCGGTGCTTGCGGCGGGCTCTGTGGCAGTGGTGCTGGCGGCGGGCTCTGTGACAGCGGTGCTGGTGGGTGATCTGTGGCAGCTGTGCTTGAGATGGGCTCTGCAGAGGTGCTGGCGGGGGCTCTGTGGTGGCGGTGCTGGTGGTGGGGTCTGTGGCGGCGGTGCTGGTGGCGGGGTCTGTGACAGCGGTGCTGGCGGCGGGGTCTGTGACAGCGGTGTTGGCGGCGGGGTCTGTGGCGGTTCAGGTGGCAGTCTTCTCCGCCGTTGGTGTCGACGTGGAAAGAAGGTGTGACACTGGTCCCTCAGTCGGTTCCACCATGCCCTCTCCTGACCTGTCCTTCAGTTTCTGGCACTTCCTCACCTTTGATGGTGGCGCAGCTGTCTTGCCACTATCCCTTTTCATTTTCCCTGGCCCCATTGGTGGCAGGTGTTTTCTGCTTCTCCCTCTGGGATGTGGGCAACTTTTTTAGCTTAGCAGGTGGTGGAATGTCCTTGCCTTCGCTCCGTGGCACACTGGCAGTCCTGATGGTTGGCGCAGTTGCTGGCACCACTGTGGCTGGGGATGTGGGGGATGTGGTGGCTGAGGTGCTGGGTTGGGACCTGGAAAGCCTGGCCCTAGAGGATGGACGGGGTGTAGGGAAGAGGTCAATATTAGCAAGGAACAGTTTTTTTGACACACTGGGACGGGTAGATGGATGGGGTTTGGGAGAGGAGGAAGAGGTAGTGGTTGTAGGAGGTGTATGTCTGCTGAATTTGGGTGAAGGTGCATGGGCCGGAGGCTGTTGTGAGGTGTATGGCTGTTGGGTGGGTGTGTGCCTGCGTTTGTGTACTTTGGGAGGAGGGCTCACTGACACACTGGGAGAGGACACAGGGGATGTGTGAATGGTAGTGGGGGTGGTGAGTGGACGTGAGCGGTGCGTGGTGATTGGCGTGCTGGTGATGGAGGTAGTAGCTGAGGATATAGTGCATGCAGGTGTGAGTGGAGACGAGACTGGGAGGGAGGAGGGAGACGTGGAGGAGTGGGACACAGTGGAGGCAGTGGATGTTGGTATGTCTGCATGGGTATGATGCTTGTGTGAGTGCCTGTGGGATGTGTGGTGCTTATGTTTGCCTGAGCCACTTTTGTGTGTTGAGGTGTGTGCATGCTGGTCTGATTGTGTGCTTGGGATAGGCTGAGGTACAGGGGATTGGGTCTGGGTGGAGGAAGTTGGAGGGGGAGGCTGGACACAGGGACAGTGGCTGCCATCAGTGCTGGCCAGAATGAATGCCCTCCAGGTATGCATTTGTTTGTTGCAAATGCCTCTAAACACCCTGGATGGCATTCACAATGGCAGACTACCCAACAGTGAGGGATCTCAGGAAGTCAATAGCCTCCTCACTGAGGGCAGCAGGGCTGACTGGGGCAGGGCCTGAGGTGCCTGGGGCAAAGGAGATGCCCACCCTCCTGGGTGAGTGGGCACGGGACACAGGCTGAGTGGCTGCTGGGAGGGCGGTGCTGGTAGGGGGGTGGCAGCTGTACCTGTTGATGTGGGGGTACAGAGGGGCCCGCCACCGCAAGGGAGCTCCCATCAGAGGAGGAGTCGCTGTCACTGCTGTCACCTCCTGTCCCCACTGTGGAGCTCCCCTCACCCTCCGTCCCACTGGTGGCCAAGTGGGATGCAGCTCCCTCCTGCTCCTGTGCCACTGCTCCTCCACCTGATGATGCTATTGCACAAAAGAACAGGGAGACCACAGAAAGGGGGGGAGACAGAAAAAAACATGTTCAGTGCATGCAACACACTACCGTAGGTGGACACTACAGACACAGCAGCCCTCTGCACTACGCCATGCACTTATACTTCCTAGATTATTCACATGCCCATGGGGTACAAGGCCTAAGCCCGATTGCTGCACACATGGAAGTCACAGGAGCCTGACTAGGTGTAGATGGCACTAACCACTAGTGGGGTTGTGGTTCCACTGAACCTGCCTCACAAGGGACTTTGCCTACCAGGCTCGCCCTGGCCTAGGGGAACACACTGCCCACCTTCCCCACCCAGACACGTCGTAATGCGCGCAGAGTCAGATGAATGAGACTGTACTCACCCCCTTGTGGCTGCTGTGATGCCCTCAAGCACCCATCCAACTTCGGATACGCCACCGCCAGGATCAGGAACATCAGGGGGGTCATGGTGCGACGGGCACCCCTCCCACATTGGGAGGCTATGCCCAGCTGGGCCTCCGCCGTCTTCTTGCTCCAGCGGCAAAGGTCTTCCCATATTTTCCTGCAGTGGGTGCTCCGTCTGTGGTGGACCCCCAGGGTCCGGACCTCCTTCGCGATGGCTCGCCAAATATCCTTCTTCTGGTGGGCTCTGACCTAGAGGAATAGTACAGGGGAAAAGGAAATTATTTACCTGTCCGGACCGTCATACTCATTGGCCCACGTTCCCACCCTTACCCTGACGCACATACACTCACCGTCCTCTCATGCAGGCCTCAGTCCCCCCCTATGTATCTTCCATCCACACCACTCCAAACAGGCATTGCCCATGCAGCATGCTCACAGTCTACTCACCTGTTTGTCCGGAGGACCGTACAGTTGTGTGTACTGGGGGAGGGCCCCATCCACTAGTTTCTCCAACTCCTCCGAAGTGAAGGCAGGGGCCCTTTTCCCAGACACATTAGCCATTGTCGCTTCCAGACTGAGGTCACAGCAGCACTTGCAGTGTAGGTCCTCTCCTGTTGAAGGTCAGGTATCAAGTGAGGGAACAGACAGAAAATGGTGGTCACGTCCGCGGCGGTGCATACCGTCACCACCGGCGTACATCGTCATTGGCTCCTCGGAGCCATAGAGTCCAATGTTAACCAATGCAGGATTACGCCGCGGTCTTTGACCACCTACTGCGACGGTGGAGAACTCCAGCGCAGTTACCTCCTATCCCCTTGTCCCACCTAACAGGTCAGGCAGCCTCCATTTCAGGGGGCCACCTGGCATTAATAATAACTGCGTCACACCTATCTAGGCCTTGCATACACACAGTAATAGGCACATTGTGGATTAATAAATGTGTGCAAATGACATTTTTGTGATACCTCAGTGTTGGCCAACTCTGTGCTTGCTGTTCTCCTCCATAGGGCACGTCTGCTGGGGCAGGTGAGGAGATGGTTGCATCCTCCGGTGTACAGACCACTAGTGGACCTGTCGACAATGGAAGAGAGACACGTAATAGTCATCTACAGACTTGATCATGCAACAATCCATGAACTGTGTGCCCAGTTGGAGCCAGACCTGATGTCAGCTTTCCGCCATCCCACAGGGATACTCCGTCCTGTGCAGGTCCTGTCAGTACTCCATTTCCTGGTAAGTGGGTCTTTTCAAACAACAGTGGCCATTGCATCAGGGATGTCCGAGCCAATGGTCTGTAGCGTGTTGTCCAGAGTGTTGTCTGCCCTGCTGAAACACATGCGCAGCGACATCGTTTTTCCTCAGGTGGAGGATTTGCCTACAGTGAAAGGTGACTTCTATGCCCTGTGACATATCCCCAACATCATTGGTGCCATTGATGGGACACATGTGGCCTTGGTACCCCCCTGCAGGAGTGAACAGGTGTACAGAAACCGGAAGAGCTACCTTTCGATGAATGTGCAGATGGTGTATTTGGCCAACCAGTACATCTCCTATGTGAATGCCAAGTTTCTTGGCTCAGTGCATGACGCTTACATTCTAAGGAATAGCAGCATCCCTTATGTGATGGGGCAACTCCAGAGGCACCGTGCGTGGCTAATAGGTGAGGACAAGGACCCTATCCAGTGTGAATAGTTGTCTGGGTATGGGGTTGTCCCTACGGGTTAGTGTGTGTCTAACAGTTTCCCTCGAAATTTGCAGGTGACTCTGGGTACCCCAACCTGTCATGGCTACTGACCCCAGTGAGAAATCACAGCACAAGGGCAGAGGAACGCTACAATGAGGCACATGGGCGAACTAGGAGGGTGATCGAAAGGACTCCTGAAGGCCAGGTTCCGGTGCCTCCATATGACAGGTGGTTCTCTCTACTACTAACCAAAGAAGGTGTGCCAGATCATCGTGGCATGCTGTATGCTGCACAACCTGGCTTTGCGACGACAGGTGCCTTTTCTGCGGGAGGATGGTCCAGCTGGAGGTCTTGTGGCAGCTGTGGTGCCTGTGGACAGTGAAGAAGAGGAGGCAGAAGAAGAGGATATCGACAACAGAAACCACGTTATCCAGCAATACTTCCAGTGAGTCACAGGTAAGAAGATGTCACTGCCTCCCACATCTCATACTATTGTTAGAGCTATCATAAGTCTGTCATTTTCACTTAGTGTATGGACCCTGACTTGTCACTTTGCCCTTCCATTTACCACATGTAGGTCCCACTTTGTGACCTCTGCTATATATCCTCCAGCCCTACAGCTGTGTCTCATTGGCATGTGGACAATTAAATTGACATATATTTCATTACACATTTGTGAAAGCACAGGCTGACTTCAGATTGCTTTGTGATTGATGTGTGTTTATTTCTGTGCAAATAAGTGGATGGAGTTGTAAAATGGGCAGGGGTGATGGTGGAGGAATGTCCATGGCAGAGTCCAGTCTATTTGTTTCACAGGTGTATTGACCAATGGGGCATAGGAAGTGGAGCAATGGCATTTTACGGTGACAAAGTGGGACAGAAGGGTGACATTCAGGGGTGTCTCATTTCCTGGCGGGGGTCTTGGCAATGCTCTCTGTCTTGTTCCTGGATCTCAGGGACCGTTTGTGGGGTGGATCTCCATCTGCAGGGGGTGGGGTGCTGGTGTCGTGGTGCTGGGGCGGTGCCTCCTGTGTACTAGCGCCGGCAGAGGTGGAGGGCTGTTCATCATCCAGGCTAGTGTCAGGGGCCCCTTGTGGTGCCACAGTGTCCCTCCTGGTGTTGATAAGGTCCTGCAGCACCCCTACAATGGTGACCAGGGTGGTGTTAATGGACTTCAGTTCATCCTTGATCCCCAGATAGTGTTCCTCCTGCAGCCGCTGGATCTCCTGAAAGTTGGCCAGTACTGTTGCCATTGTCTCCCGGGAATTATGGTACGCTCCCATGATGTTGGAGAGGACCTCGTGGAGAGTGCGTTCCCTAGGCCTGTCCTCCCCCTGTCGCACAGCAGTCCTACCAGTTCCCTGATTTTCCTGAGCCTCTGTCCCCTGTACCGTGTGCCCACTGCCACTGCCCCCAGGTCCCTGATTTTCTTGGGGTGGTGGGTTTGCCTGGGTTCCCTGTGGTGGTGGACACACTGCTGCTTGACGTATCCTGGGGACAGAGGGATGGGCCCGTTGGGTGGGTGCTGTGGTGCTGTTTCTTGAGGGGGAGGCTCTGTGGTGGCTTGTGCCAGTGTCAGGGGAACCAACTGTCCTGAGGTCCCAGATGGGCCGGGCTGGTCATCTTGATCCAGTTGAGCAGAGCTGCTGTCATCACTGTGGGCCTCTTCTGTGGAGGGACTGGATATGTCTGGAACCTACTGTCCGGTGACGTTGGGTAGGGGTCCTGCAGGGGTGTAAAGGCATGATTATTGCATCTGTGTGTGCCATCATGTGCAAATGGTGTGTGACCCTGTACTCCAGTGCTTGCATTCTTGTCTAGGTCCTTGTGTGATATTTGGTTTGGGGTCTGTGTGGGTATCTGTAGTGGACATGCTTTGGTGATGGGTGTCCATGCTTTGGTGTTGCATGCAGGGCTTGGAGTTGGGATGGGTGAGTTGTGATAGTGGGACATATGTGAGGTGTTAGAGTGATGGGGGAGAGGGAGAGGGTGAGGGTGGGGGGTATGTGATGCATGCAGGTAGGGTGGGGGATATAAAGGTTAAGAGTTGACTTACCAGAGTCCATTCCTCCTGCTACTCCTGTGAGGCCCTCAGGATGCAGTATTGCCAAGACTTGCTCCTCCCATTTTATTAGTTGTGGGGGAGGAGGTGGGGGCCCACCGCCAGTCCTTTGTACTGCAATCTGGTGTCTGGAGACACTTTCCTGATGTCATCCTTAGTTCTTGGATGCTGTCCCACTGCGTTGACCCTGTCGACGATTCTGCGCCATAGCTCCATCTTACTAGCAATGGAAGTGTGCTGCACCTGTGATCCGAATAGCTGAGGCTCTACCCGGACAATTTCCTCCCCCATGACCCTCAGCTAATCCTCAGAGAACCTGGGGTGCCATGATGTGGTGTGGGTGATGTGTGAAGTGGTGTGTGTTGTGATGTGTGAGGGGATGTGTTGTGTGTTGTTTGAGGTGCGTGGATGTTGTGTGAGTGATGATGTTGTGTGTCTGTGGATGCTAGTGTTGTTTCTGGTGGTGTCTCTCTCTGGCATTCTTTCGGTAGTAAGGGTTTGTGGGTATGTGTTTTATATTGGATTGGGTGTGTGGGAGTGGTGTGTGTACGTGCATCTGGTGTGTGTATTTCGAATTGTCCAATGTGGTTGTGTTTTGTAAATGTGTGTGTATTTTGAGCTTGGAGGTGTGTATTGCTAATGGAATACTGCGGTTGAAAGACCGCCACGTGGATTCCTGGTTTGTGATAGTGTGGGCGTATTCCTGTTGGCGTGACGGTGGAGGTTTTGTTATCGCCAGTTTATCACTGACCTTTGGGGTGGCGGACTTGTGTGGGTGTCTGGATTATGGCAGATTCCGAGCTGTGCGTCGTAATAGCTGTAGCAGAATTCCGCCACCGGAGCGGTGTGTTGGCGATCTTCTGCACGGCGGTAAGCAGGATTTACCGCCAATGTTGTAATGAGGGCCTGAGTGTTTCACGCGAGTGGGTGATATCTATGATTTTCAATGTTGATATATTACCTTTAGCACAAATAAACTCTATTTATCTTTTACACAGGTTGCCCTACACAGATTAGAGATATTCAGAGGCGTCAATGTAAGTGTTTTTGCCTCATACTTCCCTAATACTATTTGAGTGTGTAGTGAAAGCCCAGTAGCCTTCGTTTTTTGGTCCTGGCGAAGCGCCATCTGATCTATATAGACTCCCAGGGCGTGAAACATGTTGACCGTTTCTTACCAGCAACAGGGATAGTTTACCTGTTCAGTCTGTTTTTCGATTGCAGAGTTGTTGAAGTAAGCCTCAACAAGGCCTACTAGTGCAAGGGGTTCACCTTTCTCTGCACAAAGTCCTTAGACCATGTAGGAAGAAGTTGGCACAGGAACTGAAATAAAAGACAAAGTTTATTAAACCTCATGAGGTGGTACTACAGTTCAAACAGCACCCTTAGGTAATGTCTGAAGTAGCACACTGAACTGAGAGAGCATGGTCCTTTTATACCCACGCAGGGGCTAAAAGGAGGTGGTACAATTATAGAAGCAAGACTTGCATACATGTAGGGTCATGAGGAAATGCACAGTCGACAGGTAGGAGGAGCTAACAGTTTTCAAGGACTAACAGCTGCAGACCTTACTGAGCATGTGCGAAAGTGGGAGATGATAAATATAACTTGTCACTAGGCAGATTTCAAGAGTAGTTAACAGAAAGGTAGGACAGAGCACATGGTGAGCACATGGCAACATGTGGCAGAGAAAATGGCTGCCATGAATACAAAATGGATTCTGCGAAATGTTCACAATAGTTACTAAATACAGATGTCTTCTGCTAATGCTTAATCTAATCGCTGCTAAACTACAACAGACGACCCTTTCAGCATTAGCTGAAGACATTCGTCTTTCTAGGATAATCTAAATATTCATCTTGTATATTTATGCTCATCATTTCAGTTATTTCCTTATCTAACATATGTTGTGCTTTCATTTCTGTAATATTTCTTTTGGTAGGCATACAAGCAGTAATACACATGGAGCAGAACATTGGACCACACTGAATACAGATACAGCATGTGAAAAATATTGCAATCATTACACACAGGATAGTCAGTAGTTTCCAGCCCCAGGTGGAAACAAGAGCCCAAAACCATCCAGAAAAAGTCCAAGTACCAGTCTCTGTGTGGATTTCTGCAACAATTTTATGCAATTTAGATATTGCATCATATACTGAAGGTGAGTGATCGGGAATGAAAACACAGCAACTCCTATCGATGATGAGACATGCACCACCTCGGTCAGCTAATATCACATCTAGTACCATACAATTTTGGAGCGCTACAATCCTCACAATTTGGAGCTCCTTAGTAATATTACCAAGTGCCTGGTTGGTAACAGCTTCCACAACCCTAGTCAATCGTCTCACTTTCCTACTGTCTAACGCAGCACCCACAAAGGGGAACAATCCTAAATTAAAATCAACATATTGTTGCAGGCTAGTATCCGTTTGGTCTACCTCATTTGTACTTATTTCCCTTTTATATCTATTGTTAATAATGTCATTGAACAGTTTTAAATCTCGGTGATATGATGCAGGGGCCAAAAACACAGGGGGTAATAGAAAAGATACATAACACACACCTGACCACCCAACAGGTAGTTGGTAATGTCCATAGTTACCACAAACAAAATATGTATTATGTGAAGCTGTAAAACTTCTATTATTTACACCCTCAATAGTTAAAATCAAGGTACAATCGCTTATCCCTACTGGAATTTGCCCAATGCTACGTATACATAAATCTGCTTTAGTTTTTGTAACAGAAATCACAAATTGTTCTTTCTTGTCAGAGTCTCTTATATTTGTGAAGACATATGGTATTGAAACATTGTCCGGTTGATACTCTTCCCATTCCCATTTAGTTCCTTTGGCTTGAGGATACCCATCTTTGTCTTGGTAGCATACTTTATTAAGGCGAAAAAGACGTCCGCCCTCTGTACGTTTTCCAGATGCAAACAAAAGCGTGTACCAAGCTTGACAAGAGCCATTGTGTGAAAAAGGAAGAGGAGTGAAAGGTGTTCCTCCTTTCTTTTGATGTGCAGGTATCATTCCACATACCCAACAGTTAGTAGTATTTGTAGCATTATGAGTATGATGCAACATCTGAATGAAAGTATTATTGAAGTACGTTTGACAGTGCTTCTGCTCCTGATAGGGAAGCTTAAAGTAATAGTGATCCTCTGGTACTGGAGTAGTGGCAACAAAAAACTCACGAGCAGGAGCCTTCTTTTCAACAAACCAGGTGATTGTTGCTGTAACCACCAAAACAACAACAAACCCCATAGTACTAATGATCAGTTTGTTATTCATTTTAGCAACAGTGATAATCGACCCTTTCAGAAATGAATTAAAAACAATCGTTGGAGCTTTTATCCCTGGGCAGCCGCTGATTTCTTCACCACGGGCCAAGACGGGTGTCACTACTCTAATGCATGGCTGATCCCCCCTCCCCTTGCCACATTGGCTCTCCGTTTCACTAACCCAGGGCGGTAGCTCAACCAGTTTGTTTAAAAAAATCTTCAGATTCTTTCCTCGGTCTCAAATTATATCGCGACACTCCAGAAGTCGTATGGTTCGGGAAGACCTCTGCAGATTCGGCAGGTGATATAGCACGGTCTTTCTCCGTAGTCAAAATCTCTCGATGATCGGTCAGTACAGCAGGTTCCACCAAGGTAGGTAGCACTCTCTTGCAGTGAGTACTATGGACCCAATTCTTTCGGTTCGTCACTCGAACTGCTGTCCTTGTCGCAAGGAGCACCTGTTCTGGGCCTCGCCACCTTGGTTCCAAGCTGCTTGATCTTTCAAAGGACTTAATCATCACCTGGTCACCAGGTCGGAGTTCATGGCCTTCACCTGTAGATCTGTCAGGAAGTGCTTCTCAAACCTGTTGATGAATAGAAACCAAATTGTCGGTTAACTGTGTCAAATAATCATTCATCAGGACACAAGGTACATCATATACAGATTTTGGCTTAGGAACGCCCCAAATATTCATCGGCCTCCCGAATACCACCTCATAAGGACTAAGGCAGAGTCGGGAGTGTGGCACTGACCTAATAGACAATAATGCCAACTGTAATGCATCCGGCCAAGTTAAGGATGTGAAAGCCTGTATCTTCACTAACTTCAGCTTCAAAGTAGCATTATACCTTTCCACCAACCCTGCTGATTGTCGGTGGAAAACCACATGGAACTTCTGTTTGATCCCTAATCCTTTCAGGACATACTTAATAACTTCCCCAAAAAACTGAGGTCCGTTATGACTCCATAAAAGTCTGCAAACACCAAACCTAGGAAAAAATTATTTCAAAAGCACCTTCGCTGTGGTAATGGCAGTATTATCCTTTGTGGGGTACACCTCTATCCATTTAATGAAGGCACATACCACCACCAAGACATACTTTAAATTGTTGCAGCGTTCAAGCTGAATATAATCCATTTGTAGAACTTCGAAAGGTGCAGTTGGTGTAGCAAACCCTCCCGCAGGAGTACGTGTCCCTTTTCCAGGATTGTATTATAAACAGATCAAACAAGACTGTACTACTCTCTTAGCTGTACTGGAAATTTCTGGATGCTCCCAAACTTGCGTAAGCAACTTCGTTATTGTTGAAGCTCCAACATGTGCCAGCCCATGTGCCATCTGAACCATAGGTTGTACAAAAACTATAGGCAATTTCCATTTATCCATCTGCTTATTCCGCCAACAGCCCTCATCATCCAATTCTCCATCTTCAGACCATTGCTCAAGTTCTTTCACAGAAGCAGATTTCTGTATATCTAATACGTCTTGTCTAGCATTATACCAACGTTCAGCTTGTGACTTCACTACAAACATAGAAGTAGTACTTCGCTGCATGGCAGTCTCACGTGCTACGTGGTCCGCAAGAGCATTAACTTGCCCTATCTTATCGGTCACTTTCTAATGTGCAATACATTTCACAATAGCTAGTTTCTTTGGATATGTCAATACAGTCAAGAGGTTATGCACTAATTCTCTTTGCATTATCTGCATCCCGTGGGATGTGAGAAAGCCTCTCTCCTTCCAAAGCAAACTAAAATCATGATTCACTCCAAAAGCATAGCGGCTGTCTGTATAAATGTTCACACATAAGTCAGTACTAAGCTCACATGCTCGTGTCAAAGCTATTAGTTCAGCTGCTTGAGCTGACTTCTGTGGTATACGAGCTGTCTCCACTACCGTGTGTATTGTGGTGATTGCATATGCAGCTGAGGTCGTACCATCTGGCAACTTCAAACAAGACCCATCAACCCACAATTCCCCATCTATATCTGGAAGGGGCGTATCTTGTAAATCAATACGACCCTTTGTCTGTTCTTCGGTAAGGAATATACAATCATGTGTTTCTTGTGACTGAGGCTGAGTCACCGGATATGGCAACAAAGTGGCTGGATTTAGTATTGCACATCTCTTCAGTGTAATGTGAGGAGCCAGCAATGTCAACTCATATCCTGTTATACGGGAGCTAGTTAAATGTTGTGTCTTTGTTTGATTTAAAAGAGCATCAACCGCATGGGGTACCAACACCAACAACTTATGTGACAAAACTATCCCTACACTCTGACGTATTGACACAGCTGTTGCGGCAACTGAACGAAAACACCCAGGCAACGCTCAAGCGACAGGATCAAGTACTGCTGAAAAATATGCACAGGGACGCTGCTTATCGCCATGTGTCTGTACTAAAACTGACAATGCACATCCATCTTTCTCATGTACGTAAAGTGCAAAAGGCTTCATGTAATCTGGAGTACCTAACACTGGTGCGGAACAAAGGGCTTGTCGCAGCTGCCTGAAAGCAGTCTCACATTCATCTGTCCATGGGAGGGACATTGAAGTATCTTTAGTCAAAAGTGCTAGCAAAGGTTTGACAATGTGTGAAAACCCTAATATCCATTGCCTACAAAAAGAAGTAAGACCAAGGAATGCCCGAACATCTTTCTGAGTAGAGGGTACTGGTGTGTCTAAAATTGCTTGAATACGATCTGATGTAAGTGCATGGCCCTCCTTAGACAAAAGGTGACCTAAATAGGTTACCTTTGGTCTACAATATTGCAATTTCTTTTGTGACACTTTATGATGGTGTGAAGCAAGAAAAGAAAGTAAGGACAAAGTACACTTTTCACATTGCTCAGGGGTATCAGCCGCCAACAAAATATCATTGACATATTGTATGAGAGCCACACCTTCAGGCAAAACAAAAGAATCAAGTTGTCGTTTTAACATTTGACTATAAATACTTGGACTCTCTGTATAGCCTTGAGGAACTCTGCAAAATCTATATGATCATTTATTCAAAGTAAAACCAAACAAATATCGGCTGTCAGGATGAATAGGGATCGAAAAGAAAGCATTCTTCAAGTCTATCACAGAGAACGTAGTTGCTGTTGGGGGAACCAAAGTAAGAAGTGTTGTGATGTCAGATACCACAGGATATTGTGGTATCACAATCTTATTGACTTCTTGTAAATCAATAATGAATCGGTAAATCCTGGTATCAGTATCCTTTTTCAGAATAGGAAGAATCGGACTGTTACAAACATTATACAGAACTTCCTCAACAACTCCAACTGCAATAAGATCATGCACAATTCGTGTGAGTGCTTCTTCGCCCCCTCCTGTGAAATTTTGTATCGAGGCAAACGTGGCAATACAGCTCCCTCCTTAACACTAATATGTACCAGTGGAATAATCATTTGTCCCACATCAGTATCTGAAGTAGCCCACAAAGTACTAGGAACTGAAGCTAATGCAATATCCTCTTTAACAAGACAAACTCTTTCCATCAGAGGATGATTATCATTTAAAATAACACGCACCCCTTCAGGAGAGCATTGTATTGTAGCCCTGAAATACTTGAGCATATCAAGACCCACAATATTGTCTGGTGTATTTGGAGAAAGCAAAAATGGACATGGAACAGTAAATTTATCAACATGGAATGCAAGTGGTTGTGACAATGGGCTAGGGGAAGGTGTTCCATCAAAACCTATCAATGTAATGGTTAAGCCAGACAGGGAAGCCCTTGGAATCAATTGTTTAGTAGCTCCTGTATCAACCAGAAACTGATCAGTAGAACCCAAAACAGGTGCTGTAACACTCTGATCTACTGGAACTTCAACTGATTCCTTACCCCATCCTTGGCAATCCTATGCATAAGCAGAATCTTGGAAATCAGGCTGCACATGGTTAGACATCTGGTATTGGTTCCGTCTATCAAAAGTGTTAAACCCATCCTTCCCTCGTACATTAGTATCAACCCTACCATGATCATTCGTGCTTCTTCTAGGTCCTGAATATCCTGAGCGATTTCTCATTTGTCCCCGACCACGTGTACACTGCTGAACACGTAGTGCTGGACAATCGGCAGCCCAATGCCCAAATTTCTTACAATACGCACACTGATCAACAGACAAATTTGAACGAGTGTAAGAAGAACCATAAGATCCACGTCCACCTCTATCACTACCTTTAAAAGGCGGGCCATAAGCTTGAGCCAACATAACCTTTGTCTTTAATTCTTTAATCTTTTTGTCCTCGCTAGCTTTTGCTTCTAATTCCTGACGTTCATAATACTGAGCCATAGCCAAAAGAGAAACCGGAGTAGAAGTAGTCCATGAACTTTCTCTAGCTTTTAGACGACTAGCTATTCCTGGTAAAAGATTTGCGACATATTTATCGACAAACAAATGTCTGCCCGTATCATCTGACAATAACTGACCGCTAAAATCATGAAATGCTTCTTCAAAGCGTGTAAAGAAATCAGAGACCGATTCATCTGCCTTTTGCTTACAAGACGCTAAAACAGTCCAATCTATCTTTTTAGGGGGAATAATTGTTTTTAACTTAACTAATATGGCTGCAGGAAGATCTAGAATCAACTGATATGGCTTTTTCGCAGGTTCCCTATCCCCGTCCATCTGTTCTAATTCTTTCCATGACGCCCCAAAAACTGCACGATCATCAATTTTTACGAACAGTTCTCCACATATCTGGCGGTAATATCAATCTGAAAAATAAATCAATGTCAGCCAAAGTCATAGTACAAGAACTAATTGCTCCCTCAACTTCCTCATAAAAGGCGGCTGGATTTTTCCGCTGGTCAGGTAATGCTGTTTTAAGTGCCATTACATCTGCCCTATTCCAAGGAGTGTACACCCAATTATAAATAAAATAACCCTTAGCATCAAAAGAAGTTTTATCATCAGTTGTACCCAATCCTTTAGGAGGAACATACAAAGGCGCGGCCTCCCGCATTGGTTTCACGTGAACTATCATAGTCTTATCTGTTCCGAAGATGGAAGCTTGCACCCCACAGGTCTGAGATGTCCGTTCAACTATGTCCACAGCCCTTTTCTCCTCTTGCAAGCGGACTGCCGTAACACATAATTTCACCAACCGCCTGACTGCATCAGCCACCTGGGAGAAAACAAAAAGACCATCACGCATTTGCTTATGATCAGCTGCTACATCATCGGGCTCTAACTCAGAATATTTCCAATATAGTTCAATAACTTCTGAGCCAAATGCCTCAGTAAAACATAGCTGCTCCTTTTCCGTCCACCCTTTCATGTTGTCTAAAAGTTCAGAAGCAGAGACAACGCTACAAATTGTTTTACGAGCAATAGATCTAAGCTCAGACGCACGGTCAGCAGGCAACATAGAGCGACTGTCTCGCATCTTCTGTTGCTCGGAACTGGAGACTTTAGCTAACTCATGAGGTGCAGAAGGGATGACATACGGAGGTGGAGGGTGATCTAATAACAATAAATCATCATGTGGTTTATTAAGGATAGGATAGAGAGGTTGCCTAACGGTGTATTGGCCAGTTACCTGTAATTTACGTTCTTTCTCTTCTAGCTCCTTTAAGTCATTTATTTATTTCTTTCTCATTTCCAATGCTTTCACATATACATTCTTCCGCTGCTCTTTCTCAAGCAAGGCTTGCTCACGCTTCACTCATCCACGCACTTCTTTCTCCCACATTCGTACACAGTCAAACATATCTTGCCTAGACTTTCGCTTACACATACATTGTTCCACATACTCAATCTTTCGCAAATCAAATGACCCATGCATAGGCCAACCTAACTCAGGATCCGCACGAGTGTATTTATTCCATAATGTGCTGTAAATTATAGAAGAAAGACCATGTTTAACATACATATCTCTATTTGGCGAAACCTCTGGGGGTGCCGGTTGCGATTCTTCCAGTCTCAAATTGGTACCATTACAAAAGCAACACATCCTACGAAGTGCGCTAAAAACAGGCATGCCAAAAATAGTGCAGAATATGCAATATTATAATCAAAGTAGCACTTAAGGTGCCGTTCAAATCAAAATTAAATTGGAGAAAATTCTCCTCATTACCTGCCTATATAAATTGCAATTTATATATCAATTCAAAGGACACAAATTGACTAGTCACCCAAAACACGAGAGCCACAGTAAGTAGTGCTACACTACATTACCAAACAAAGGCATCAAAACCCACAGCAAGTGCCGTAAAACGGCTTTTACCAATCAAAGGGTGTCCAGGTTCCAACTGCCAAGTTCTAAAATCAACCAAATGGTCACTGCATGACGAATTAACAAAAGAATCTCAGTCGAGGACCGGCGCCACCTGGATGGTCAAATCAGAAAGAAGGGAAAAACGCCGTGGTTGCCAAGACTCAGGTATCCTCAGGCATTGATCGTCCGCAGCGAGATCGCAATCCTTCGGCGCGACCAATCTGTTGGGCATCCGAGTCACAGATGAGTCCCTGTTCAGGCGCCAATTTGTTGAAGTAAGCCTCAGCAAGGCCTCCTAGTGCAAAGGGTTCACCTTTCTCTGCACAAAGTCCTTAGACCATGTAGGAAGAAGTTGGCACAGGAACTGAAATAAAAGACAAAGTTTATTAAACCTCATGAGGTGGTACTACAGTTCAAACAGCACCCTTAGGTAATGTCTGAAGTAGCACACTGAACTGAGAGAGCATGGTCTTTTTATACCCACGCAGGGGCTAAAAGGAGGTGGTACAATTATAGAAGCAAGACTTGCATACATGTAAGGTCATGTGGAAATGCACAGTGGACAGCTAGGAGGAGCTAACAGTTTTCAAGGACTAACAGCTGCAGACCTTACTGAGCATGTGCAAAAGTGGGAGATGCTAAATATAACTTGTCACTAGGCAGATTTCAAGAGTAGTTAACAGAAAGGTTGGACAGAGCACATGGTGAGCACATGGCAGCATGTGGCAGAGAAAATGGCTGCCATGAATACAAAATGGATTCCGCGAAATGTTCACAATAGTTACTAAATACAGATGTCTTCTGCTAATTCTTAATCTAATCGCTGCTAAACTACAACAGAGTGGTGGAACCTCATTCCTTTTCCACTCCCCCGTGTTTTTAATATTGACCTGGAGTCCCTATACCAATTAAATGAGTTGTTAAGGGACTTCGGAGCCAATTTTAATTTCTTTCTTTCTCTTCAGCTTTCTTCCAAAGGTAGGCGCACATATACTCCTACCTCTTTAACAGCACTTCCTCTGATTTATAAAGATCTCTGGCAAAGTGCCCCCTTGTGGGGCCCGTCAGGCATTGCAGCACCGGCCTGACGAGGAACTGGCCCTATGATGAAGCATGACATCCATTGGATGTGTGAGTGATCTTGCTTCTAATAAAGAAGTGCCCTCTTTCTTAAACCTGTGAAATCTCCTCATAGGAACAGTGTACTCTTTTTTGTATAATTGATTATTGAGGGAGACTGTACACGGGACCTAATAATCTCCCCGTCTCCCTTGTTTGATAACTGAATGGTCTGACCATGTCATGAGTGACGTCATATGTGAGGTCATAAGCAGTAAGTTATAGTTAGCTCAGGTAATTATAACTGCTGAATTTCTATGGTTTTGTGTGTAAAATCTGAGCCTCACTATAATATCCCAGTAAACTTTGTTTTTTTGTGAATTTCTAAGGGTTTTAATACTACTTCCTGGCCATAAAGTCCCTGTAACCTTTGTTTTTTTAGCTAATTGAATTCCTAATGTTTTTAATGGAATTTCCCAAATATGAGATTCTGTAACCTTTGTTTTTTAGTGAATGTCTATGTTTTATAATTAAAAAAATATGAATGAAACACAATTAACTGTAACCAGGGCAACTAGAATTATGCAGTAGGAGATAGCCAAATTATGTGGCAAAGTTGAGTAGATTTTGCGGCAAGAAAATGAAAATCATGTAACATAATGTGGCACATTTTGTACTAATAGTATTTAATTCTAAAACATTTTTAAACTTGGTAACAGTATATAGACATAGGTTGTGCCCTATTAGTACCAGTTTAAAACGCACATACAATAGGCAACAGAAAGATTACCAGTCCAGCTTTCCATAGGGCCTTGCACTGTGCCGTCTTAGTTGGACTCTCGCTCCTTTGTGAGGCTGCTGATTTAGGGATGGCAGCACTTTTGTTTGTAGGTGCCTGAGTCACTCCTACAGCAAGTCCCTACCCTCCCTGTACAAGCTATACCTCACCAAAACTCAGAAAGTAAAAGTGATTTCTGGCAGCCTTGCACATGGAATCTAGATAAGACCTCTCATGGACGTGGTGGAACTGAAGTTATCCTTTTATCTTGATAGCAACACTTCTAATATACACATAGACAAGGAAGGAGATGAAGGAGAGTTTTCAATAGGTTCATTGAAAAGACTGCACTCTATGATAAAATGAATGTGCTGCAATAATTAAGATAATTAATAAAGCAGAATGGTGAAGATGAGAGTTGTGAACATAAAAACCCCCACCATCCTACAATAAACATGAGATGTAAAACTCCTAACCAAGAAAGCCTAATTCTCTACCCTAGAGAGAGCTAGGTATGATAAACCTTACCTGCCAGTACCATGTCCATGAGAAGCACTCCCACCCTCGTTACCTTGAAATGAGGTCTCCAGGTCTGACTCTGTGGTGACACAAAGGCTGAGTTCTGCAGCAAGGTGATGTGTAGCATAGATGGCATTTGGAATGAACCCCTCTAATGATCTTATCCGTGTGAAATGTACTTATAGAGATCATTGAGGATCCTTGGCAAAGATATGTTCATAAACAACTGTTAATGTGGCAGCCTTATGCTGGTAATTGCAAAAACAGTCCCTAACAAGGGGAAACATCACTTACAATGCAGCAAATGTGATGAGATGCATTTACCACAATGCCTTTCCCATGCATATGCGTTTACCATGCATGGCTTTACCACGCATGGCTTTACCACGAATATACCTTTACCACGGATGCCTTTACAACGAATTCCATCGAAAAGGCGTGAATTGTAAAGGTATATGCGTGGTACAGGTTTTAAAGGTAAGTACAGGTAAGTATTAAGTGGGTTGAGTGATATATATATATATATATCTATATCTATATCTATATAGATATAGATATAGATATATAGATATATATGGTGTTTAGGTTGGGTAACAATTACTGGTGGTGAAGGTACTTTTAAGTTTTAGGGTGAGTATGGAATTTGGGGTGGTAAGGGCATTTTAGGTTTTAGGGTGGGCTTTTTGGGTGGTAAGGACATTTTGAAGTTTTAGGGTATGTATGGTTTTTTGGGTGGTAAGGGCAATTTTAGGCTTTAGGGTGGATATGGCTTTTTGGGTGGTAAGGGCATTTTTAGGCTTTAGGGTGGGTGTGGCTTTTTGTGTGGTAAGGACATTTTTAGGTTTTAGGGTAGGTATGGGTTTTGGGACGGTAAGGGCATTTTTAGATTTTAGGGTGGGTATGTGAGTTGCGATGGTAAGGATATTTTTAGATGTAAATCTGGGTATGGGTTTTGGGGCGGTAAGGTCATTTTTAGGTTTTAGGGTGGGTATGGGTTTTTGGGTGCAATATGCCTTTTTAGATGTTAGGGTGGGTATGGGATTTGGGGTGGTAAGGATATTTTTAGGTTTAAGGGTGGTTATGAGTTTTGGGCTGTAAGGGAATTTTTAGGGTTCTAGGGTGGGTATAGGTTTTGGGGTGGTAAGGGCATTTTTAGGTTTTAGAGTTGATATGGGTTTTGGGGGTAAGGGCATTTTTAGGTTTTAGGGTGGGTATGGGTTTTTGGGTGGTAAGGGCATTTTTATATTTAAGGCTGGGTATGGGTTTTTGGGTGATAAGGACATTTTTAGGTTTTAGGGTGGGTACGGGTTTTTGGATGGAATAGGCATTTTTAGGTTTTAGGCTGGGTATGGGAGTTGGGGTGGTAAGGATATTTTTAGGTTTAAGGATGGGTATGGGTTTTGGGGTAGTAAGGGCATTTTTAGGTTTTAGGGTGGATATGGGTTTTGAGGTGGTAAGGGCCTTTTTAGGTTTTAGTGTAGGTATGGAATTTGGGGTTGTCAGGGCATTTTTAGGTTTTACAGTGAGTATGGGGATTTGGGTGGAACATGCATTTTTAGGTTTTAGGGTGGGTATGGGATTTGAGATGGTAAGGATATTTTTAGGTTTAAGGATGGGTATGGGTTTTGGGTTTTGGGGTAGTAAGGGCATTTTTAGGTTTTAGGGTGGGTATCGGTTTTTAGGTGGTAAGGGCCTTTTTAGGTTTTAGTGTAGGTATGGAATTTGGGGTGGTCAGGGCATTTTTAGGTTTTACGGTGAGAATGGGTTTTTGGGTGGAATATGCATTTTTAGGTTTTAGGGTGGGTATGGGATTTGGGATGGTAAGGATATTTTTAGGTTTAAGGATGGGTATGGGTTTTGGGGTAGTAAGGGCATTTTTAGGTTTTAGGGTGGATATGGGTTTTGGGGGGTAAGGACATTTTTAGGTTTTAGGTTGGGTCTGGGATTTGGGATGGTGAGGATATTCCTAGGTTTAACGGTGGTTATGGGTTTTACGCTGGTGAGGATATTTTTAGGCTCTAGGGTGTAGTATGGGTTTTGGGTGGTAAGGGCATTTTTAGGTTTGAGGGTGGGTATGGGATTTGGGGTGGTAAGGGCATTTTTAGTTTTTAATCTGGGTATGGGTTTTTGGGTGGAATAGCCATTTTTAAGTTTTAGTAGGGGTATGGGATTTGGGGAGGTAAGGACCTTTTTCGGTTTTAGGGTGGGTATGGGATTTGGGGTGGTAAGGAGTTTTTAGGTTTTAGAGTGGGTAATGGGTTTTGGGGTGGTGAGGTAATTTTTAGGGTGTATGGTTTGTGTATATATGTGTGAGTGTGTGTGTGTGTGTGTATAAATATATATACTAATGAATCACACTTCTCCACAGAGTTTCAAAAATGCTTTAATGTAAACGTGCTTTAATCTGCACAATCTTCTTCCAAGCCCTTTTTTGACATTTGTGTCCAACTTTCCTTAAACATCACTTCCGTACACCAAGGACAGAAAAAGAGAGCAGACTCTCAAACTCTATGTCAGAAGACAGACTCTTCACATATTCTCTAACAAATTAAATCTATCAAAAAAAAAGTATTAAATACATGTAAAATAGTCAAAGGGCAAATGCAGTAATTTAATTATTTCAAACAGACATCAATTATACATTACAAAGTGCAAACATTTTCTCTTTTTTATGTAGCAGTCATTTCACACTTTTTTAACATGATAAATGTTCATAACATCAAAGCCAAGTGGCTGACTATCATCATCTCTACCCTAAGTCTGTAATCCACTTTTCTTCTTTTTAGTCCTTATCACATAATCTAAATATTAATAAAAAGTATGGAACCAAATAAAAAGAAAAGGAAAAAGCAATTGAAGAAATTATATCATAGTAATTATTTTCCTCATTTGTTCTCTTAAATTAATCAAATACATCAATACCTTAATCATGTGTATGTAATGACAACACCAATTCAAATGTGCACAAAAAAGTTCTTCATCAGAGTTCAAACGTCCTGGTGCACAACTATTTAAATGTATAATGTATTCAGATTCCATGATTCTAGGTTTCTTCTTTCTCTCTTGCTCAGAGTGACCCTGTCAATTCCATAAAAAGATAACACATCAACATTCTAAATTGCTCCAATGTGTTCTAAAATTATTTTCTTTATTGGGAAACTAGTACTCCCTACATAAAATAATCAACAAGGACAACTGAGTACATAGATACAATAATCACTACTGAACATGATGAATTTATGTATATTTTCAACTTTGTCATTGGGGAGACAAAAACTTTTTATATTCTTACTTTGCTTGCAAGCTTTACAATATCCACATTTGTAAAAACCTTTTTGGTCTTTCAACCAATCCCCAAATGACCATGCGTTGTACTTACCGCGTTGTAAAGGCATGCATGGTAAGTGCATGCGTTATTCCATCATACATCCCTAACAAGTGTGCATGATGTTCCTTCACATGTAAGTGAGAAACGGACATGATGAAAATACCTATGTCTATCTCTGATAATGACACAGATAATGATGCCTTCTCAGAATGACACTGATAATGAGAATAAAAACATTTCTCATTAAATGTAAACAATAGCAGCAAGCTAAATGAAATAGTAAAATAAGTGAAATAAAAGAGAGCATACTAAGTGGATAAAAGGTCACTAGGTGATCGGGGCACAGGCCTGCAAGCCAGACGCTAAGCTGACTCCAGTGTCCCAAGGGGAAAGTACAATGGATTCACCACAATGCAGCAACACTTATCACTGTATCATTAATAACTTTTGAGGTGCTTGAATTGGAAATACAAATTAAAATCTGGATATTGTGTGGCAGATGATGGATTATGTGGCAAAATAAGGCAAAATAATAAGTATGCGAACATTACTGTCACTGCACAATCACATAGTCATTGTGGCCCTCACTGTAACATTACTTTAACCTTAAGTTTTTTTTAACTGACATCTACAAAAAAAATTAGGAAGCAAACTACATAAAATGTTAGATTACAAAAGTTAAATCATTTTAAAAACACAAAACAGAGGTTTTTTTCAAAGTTTTTTTTGATTCATGAATACCCCACGAGGACAATAAATGGGTACTTCTTACTCTGGCCTCTGCGGGGTATCCAAGGATCCGATTTAAACTTGAAAAACACTCAAAAACATATATGGATCCTATAAAATTTATGTTTGAGGCAAGGAATTTGTTAAAAGAAAATAGAAATTCACATTCTACTAAGTAATTTACCCTTATATAATTGTTTTAATATATATTTCTGGATCAACAAATCCCCTGTGCCACAGCAGCAAATAGATTTGATTGGTTAAAACACCCCGCGATCTCTTCTACAGGAAGTTCCTTCCCATTCCTTGTTGTTTGGGTGTGTTTCTTTATTTTTAACACCTCTGCAGCACAGGAGGAACTTCTTCTTTTTCTATGGTGTTATATTTTTTAAAATTTTAAATCCAAAATGGTCTCAGGAGGGGATGGAAATTAGCAGGAGAAATAGTAGAGGGCACAAGAAGAGGAAGATCAACTGCCACAGAAAAAGGAATCTATTGCTTGAATGTTTTCTCATACTGTCTGGAGAAAAAAAGGGCATTGCAAAGGTTGCAAAATGCAACCGTTGCAGCAAACAACTATCCAGAGGAAATAGTAAAAACTAACTGCATGGTAGCAGGAGCATACTAAAGCACCTACAAACCATCCATCCTCCTTACATGGCGAGAACAGAAATAGAAAGGGATGCAGCACAGGCATCAACATCATCTGCTGCACCAAAAATGTTTCTGGACACCCGACCCGTGCAGCTGTTGCAGCGAACCTGCATGCTGTTATTCTGCAGATGCTAAAAGGTGCATCCTTTTGCACAGTGTGCAATAAAAATATTTCAGTTAGTGAGGAGGCTATGCTAGTATTTGTGCAGGCTGTGGTAAATCTTTTTTTTTTAGTAAGACTGTTTGCACGCATTGCGTTTCTTCAGTTAATTTGGTATAGTTCCAGTTTGTTTAAAAAAAAAAAAAAAACACCCAAAAAAGTTCCAAAAACACAAAAAGGCTCCAAAAGCACACAAGAAAATTTTCTTTTTAGAGCTGCTTATTTTGGTGTAAAACTAGAGAGCTTATATGCTATGCATTTATTTGTGGATGTATACATACATGTTGTATGTGAGTGTGTGAGTGTTTGTATGGGTATCTCAGTGGTTATGTAAGTGGCTCTGCTGGTCTGTTAGTGGCTGCGATATTAGTTTTGTGGGTTTGTAATTGGGTGTGTGAGTGTGCGAAGGGATGTTTGAGTGGGGGTCTGAGTGACTGTGTGAGCAGGTGCGGTAGTTGTTTTCTGGGTATGTGAGTGAATGTGTGAGTGTGTTAATTGGTGAGTCAGTGGGTGTATGACTTTGTGAATGGGTATATATGTGGGAGTGTGTGTGTGTGTGCGTGAATAGGTGTGTGAGTGGGTGTGTCCGTGGCAGTATAGGTTTGTCAGTGGGTGTCTGTGTGGGTGTATGAGTATGTGACTCAGTGTGTGAGTGTCTGTGTGTGGGTCTGTCAATGTGTCTGTGAGTGGTTGTGTGGATCCTTGAGGGATCTGTGAGTGGGTGTGTGAGTAGCTCTGTGGGTGTGCGACTGTGTGAAAGGGTGAATGAGTGGGTGTCTGGTGTTGTGGGTCTGTGAGTAGGTGTGTGACTGGCTGTATGGGTCTGTGAGTTAGTGTGGGAGTGGCTGTCTGGGTCTGTCAGTGGGTGTTAGAGTGGATGTGTGGGTGTGTTAGTGGGTGTGTGAGAGCTTGTGTGAATCTGTGAGTGGCTGTGTGAGTGGTTGTACGGATTTGTGAATGGTTGCGTGAGTAGCTTTGTGGGAGTGTGAGTGGATGTCTGAGTGGCTGAATGGGTGTGTAAGTGGTTGTGTGGTCAGTTAGTGGGTGTGTAAGTCACTGTGTGAGTCTGTGAGTGACTGTGTGAGTGGTTGTATGGGTCTGTGCATGGGTATTATGTTAGTGCTTTTATGGGTGTGTGGATGGTTGCGTGGGTCTGTAAGTCTGTTTGAGTGGTTCTGACATTCTGTTAATGGGTCTGTGAGTGTGCATGGGTGCATGAGTGGCTGTGTGAGTGGTTATGTGGGTTTGTGAATGGGTGTGTGAGTGGGATTGTGGGTATATGATTGGGTGTGTGACTGTGTGAATAGGTGTATTAGTGAGTGTGGAAGTGGTTTTGTAGGTCTATGAGTGGGTGTGGGTTCGGTTGTATGGGTCTGTCAGTGGGTTTATGAATGTTGTGTGGGTTTCTCAGTATGTGTTAGAGTGGTTGTAAGGGTGTGCACTTGGGTGTTGTAGTGCTTGTGTGAGTCTGTGAGTGGTTTTCTGAGTGGTTGAGTGGGTGTGTGAGTTATTTTGTATGTGAGTGGATGCCCAAGTGGCTGTATGGGTGTGTGAGTGTTTGTGTGGGACTGTTAGAGAGTGGGTGTCACTGGGTGAGTCTCTGAGTGACTGTGTGAGTTGTTGTGTGGATCAATAAGTCAGTATGTGAGTGCTTTTATGGAAGTCTACTTGGTTGTGTGGGTCTGTAAGTCTGTGTTTGAGTGGTTGTGTCATTCTGTAAGTGAGCCTGTGAGTGTACATGGATGCATGAGTGGGTGTGTGAGTGGGTGTGTGGGTTTGTGAATGGGTGTGTGAGTGGGTTTGTGGGTATGTGAGTGGGTGTTTGAGTGGCTGTATGGGTGTGTGAGTGGATCTTTGAATGATTTTTTGGTATATGAAAACTATGGGGGTCATTACGACCTTGGCGGGCACTCACGCGGCCCCCATTATGACATTCACGCTGGGCCGGCGGGCGCAAAACCAAGGCCCAGCGGGAATGAGGCCGCAACATAGGAGCCGGCTCCTAATGGAGCCGGCGGTGTTGCGGCCGTGCGACGTGTGCAGTTGCACCCATTGCGCTTTTCACTGTCTGCTATGCAGACAGTGAAAAGCTGGCCGGGGCCCTGTTAGGGGACCCCAGGGCACCCCTTACCGCCAGCCTCTTCCTGGTGGTGTAAACCGCCAGAAACAGGCTGGCAGTAGGGGGGTCGTAATCACCAGGGCAGCGCTGCCCTGGCGGATTACATCCGCCGGGGCCATTGTGGCGGTAAACCGCCGGCCCCGGCGGTGCGACCGCGGCGCTACCGCCGTGGTCAAAATACGCCGGGAGGCACCGCCAGCCTGTTGGCGGTGCTCCCGTCGTTTTGGCCCTGCGGTTATAATACCGCCAAGGTCATAACAATGACCACCTATGTGTCTGTATAAGTTTGCAAGTGGGTGTATGAGTGGCTGCTAGGGAATGTAAATGGAGTCTGACTGTGTAAGTGGGTGCATGTTTTTATTTGTAGTGAGGGAAACTCTCACAATGTAAACTAATAAACAACACTGTAAGAACTAATTTGTAAACCACATTTCTGAGGTGTTCTTTGAGGATTAGCGCCTTCCTATTAATGACAGGTCCCTGCTCATTCTTTGTGCAAAGAGTTGACTGGTCACTAGCCCTTCCACCAATGTAACAATTTGCAGTTGTTCTGAAGTGCCAAGTCTTTCCCTCTGCAACTACTTGGTATTTAAGAGGTACAGAATCATATAGTTGAAGTCTTTGATTTGTATTTTCTTTGTGACCCATTCAAAACTTTGTTGTTGTTTTTGTACTTTGTAGCTAAAATTGAGAATAGATTGATTGCTGTGTTCTCATATTTTATGTCTCTCTTTGGTTGGGCTGCTTGGAGGATCGCATCTCAAACTCAGTGGTTGAAGATGCATGTCATAATCTGGGCAGAGCCTCTGGTCGGTGCAGCCGCACAGTGGCTCTGTGCGCTAGCTCCAAAGAGAAGAATTTTGACAGTCTCTTTGGTTGTAGGGTTTGTGTTTTTAGTTCCTGTTTGAATTGGTTTACTGGTTAGGGGGGTGAAACACCTCTCAAGCATCAACCAAAACCTCTGTCAGGGTGAAGCACAAGCAAACCCCAAATAAACTTGTGCTTATACATCTGCGAGCTTGGCACAAAGTAGTCAAGCTTAACTTAGAGACAATGTGTGAAGTGATGCAGCACTTCAAACAGTAATAAAGTGAAAACACAATGAAAGAAAAGCCCCACATCTAATATAGATAAATAGAGTAAAATGTTATAAATAATTTGAGACCAAAATGACAAAACCCCAATCAGTAGAACCAGAGATATGCAATTTCAAAGTTTCAAGTAAAATGGTGCCTAGAAATACAGTGTGCCAACTGTGGTATCTGGTCACGTCAGACCGGGACAAAGTCAAAAATTCAGGCCGACTGTGATAGAGCGTGAGCAGGATATAGGGACCAAGTTAGTACTGCTGAACAAAGTACCTTAAGTCCTGGTTTGCAGACCATTGTGAGGTCCCATGTCAAAGATGGGTCATGCAATGTTGGTCCCAGGAAGCTGTGAGACTGCAATACGGCATCCTGCAGTGTCATCGAGGATGTCATTGACAGGGCCTTGTGATGTGAAGTCCAGCTTCAAAGATCCATCGTGCACCAGTGGTTCAAGAAGCAGTGGGGCTGTGATGAGAAGTTCTGCATTGTCATTGAAGAGGCCGTTGATGAGGGGTTTGCAATGTGAAGGACTATGTCAAGGCTTAGGTCAAGGATACGTTGTGCAACAGTATTTCCGCGGAGACTGTGGTCTGTGATGCATCTAGCTTGAGGCTGTTCCAATGTGGGGCTGCGAGACAATGCATCATGCTACATTACTTCCCATCAAAGGATCACAACTGGGCTGGCAGACCCCTTCAGGACCACTTCCAGGACTGAGGTGGCACTACTTCAGGGGAAAGACTCACAGTAGACTGAGTCCAGGAGCAGAGTTTAAGGTGGTTAGGGCCTGTTCTGCCCTTGAGGCTCTGATCGGGAGGCCAACCAATTAGCCCTTGGAGTCACTCTGGTGGTCCTGGAATCAAGATGCAAGTCCACTTTGTTCACTCAGGCAGCAGAGCAGCAAAGCAGCATAGCAATCTTTCTGAGTCTTCCACAGGTTCAGAGGAGTACAGAATTGTTGGGTCTGAGGGTCCATTATCTCTACCTGATGCACACTTTGCAGCAGGAGATGGTTCTGGGTTTTTCCACCACCAGAGATGCTTGAAATTTCCTGCCTCACTGCCATGGACACAGCTTGCCTTGGGTCACAATAGACTAGTCAATGTTCAGGCAGAGACTTTATGATGTGCTAGTATGGTGGATGAAAGCTCCTCTCCTGCATCAAGTGAGAGGTGGCCCATCCTACCTACACCTATGCTACTTTGTCACACTTTCTGAGATTAATGCAAAAAGAACAAATAGCAGCTACACTTAGTCATGTCACTCAGGATACAGGCTCAGGCACCAAATGATTGGGACAAGAACTTTCTAAAAGCCGCATTTTCAGAATTGTGACTTAAATCTCACTTTACCATTAAAGAGGGTTATAAAATACAATTCTTTCTAAACCAAACTCGACATTCCTACCTGCCCCCAAGTGAAACTTATCACTTATTAAATAAAATGTTAACCTAATGTTATACTATGGGAGAGGCAGGCCAGTAGGGAAAAACAAGCTTAAGAGTTTTTTATTACCAGGTCATGTAAAAGTTGAAAATACACATACATCTTTTCAAACACACTGCACTGTTCCACATGGGTTGTCTAGAGTCTATAATAGGGGTTACGTATATTTACAAAAAAGTAATATTTAGGCCTGGCAAAAGGTTTATTTTGCCATGCCGAAATGACAGTTTTAAACTGCACACATAAGCTACAATGGCAGGCCTCAGACATGTTCAAAGAGACTAGTCAAGTGAGTTGCACTATGTTATTTTTGGGTGGTCTTGCCCTCTCTACTGTCCACAATGGCTGCTTAAGGGTGGTGTGTGTGGTTCTTCCTTGGCCGCCTACCAGGGAGAACTCTGCTTTGTGGAGATTCACTCTACCAATTACCGGCCGGGTTTCACAGGTCTCCTAAGGAAGGTATGAGCCGAAGATCCATGGGTGAGATGCAGTGGGGGCCGGTGCACTCTCAATGGAATGCCACAGTCATGTTGTCTTTTCCTGCAGTGGGCTCATATGCGCCATCTGGTCCTATCCATAGCGTAGTGCCTGCAAGCCTCCGGTCAACACTTCTGCGATCAGGAGATCTCCAGGCCTCACAAATAATGAAGGGTAATCTTGTCTCTGTAAATGTCTATGACTGCTCCCACATGGCCCATTACAAAGCTCTGCTGCTGCTACCTTCTCCGCAAGTCAGGATGGGAGGACTTTGTGGCCGATGTTGTGCCATCTTGCGTGTCCCCACTGTTCCCATCAGTGCTCTCTATCAGTCCTCACTCCATCCAGGTGTTAGCGGGTGTCTTGGGCCCGCGTAGCCATGTCTGTGTCCTCGCTCTGCATGCTCCCCTTCAAAAACAGCAGAGACTGGCAACTTCCAACAGTCCCGAGTCTCGCTGCCACTCGAACAGTGTGAGGTCCGCTCATGGGATGAGCTTTGTTGGTGGGTGTATGATTTTGTGACCGATTTTGGGAGATAGTATTGTAATCGACTAAGAAACTGTGTTAACTTACATCTATCTTCTCTAGTGGTTGGCCACTATCCTCCCTGTCCCTCCTCCTGGACAAGTGGAATAATGCCATGGGTTGCTATTCTCGTATAGTGTTTTGTGCTTTTTGGTAAACAATGAAATGAACACAATTTCAACTCTGTTTTTTCATTCTTGTCAATGCTGAATACCCAGTGAAAAAATAGAAGAAGAGCGCAATACTATTTGCAAGTGAAGTCAGAGGCAGTGATGAACGTAACCTTGAATTTAACAACAGCTCTCAAATGGTTTCTTATGCGCACAGAAAGAATGGCCAAGGGGAAAATAATCAGTCTAACCATACTTTTTGAATAACAAGGAAATAATAAAAGAATTAAGGTACAGATAACTTACTTTGACTGAGAGTGTGCTATATTAGCATCACTGAAAGCATATTTAAATTGTAGAAATTAATATACTAGCAAATATACCATGGTGACCTGTATCTAAAACTGATTGTTTTACAGAGAGAGCTGTATGGGTGCAATGGCCATTTGCACCTGCTTCTTGCACCACTGGGGACCTTTACAGAAAGCCCGCAGACACTTTCTGTCCCATCTGTAAAAAAAATTGGATTCAGTCTGTGGGGACATGCCACATTACAGACACAGGTGTTGGAGCAAACTAGCTGTCAAGGCACACACTGATTGTATGCTGGGTATGGAAGTGAGACAGACTTAGGGGGTTATTCTAACTTTGGAGGAGTGTTAATCCGTCCCAAAAGTGACGGTAAAGTGACGGATATACCACCAGCCGTATTACGAGTTCCATAGGATATAATGGACTCGTAATACGGCTGGTGGTAAATCCGTCACTTTTCCGTCACTTTTGGGACGGATTAACACCTCCTCCAAAGTTAGAATAACCCCCTTAATGTGCCCCCATGGGTGTCCATTAGTGCAGCATAACATCCCCAGGAACTCTCTTGCTGTTTGTAAGGGGGAAGGATTCTTGCAACTCTAGAAAATGCAGCCTCGCATGCTTTTAGTGAGCTGTGGTTTCAGACAAGGGTGCTGTGTTTCAATCATTTTCTCTTGCCAATTCATGCACAAACTGTTAGACCTGGCATCCTTAGCATGGTCTCCCCTGTCTTTTTTTACTCCACCTCCCAAGTGTTGATTGTGTGCTGTACTCTGTTTTTGCTGTTTCTGGTACTCTGGGCACTTTACCACTGCTGACCAGTGCTAAAGTGCAAGTGCTCCCTGTGTAAAATGTATGTGTCATTGGCTTTTCCATGATTGGCACATTTGATCTACCAGTAAGACCCTAGTGCAGTTTTAAACTGCCAATTCGACATGGCAAGTGTACTCACTTACCAGGCTTAAACCTTTCCTTTTTATACATGTAAGGCACCCCTAAGGTAGGCCCTAGGTAGCCCCATGGCTGATGTGTTTTACATCTCTTACCAGTGAAATACTGACAAATTTGATTTTCACTGTGGCACGGCCTATCGCTCCCATAGGTTAACACGGGCCTGCCTTTAAATATCCTTAAAGTGCAGTTTCCCTTTGAGAGACATTTGGTGTCTCTGAACTCACAATTTAAAAACTATGGCCCTCATTCTGACCTTGGCGGGCGGCGGAGGCCGCCCGCCAAAGTCCCGCCGTCAGGTTACCGTTCCGCGGTCGAAAGACCGCGGCGGTAATTCTGACTTTCCCGCTGGGCTGGCGGGCGGTCGCCTTCAGACCGCCCGCCAGCCCAGCGGGAAAGAGGCTTCCACGAGGAAGCCGGCTCGGAATCGAGCCGGCGGAGTGGAAGCTGTGCGACGGGTGCAGTTGCACCCGTCGCGTATTTCACTGTCTGCGCAGCAGACAGTGAAATACTTGTAGGGGCCCTCTTACGGGGGCCCCTGCAATGCCCATGCCAGTGGCATGGGCACTGCAGGGGCCCCCAGGGGCCCCGCGACCCCCCCTACCGCCATCCGGATCTCGGCGGTCCGACCGCCGGGATCTGGATGGCGGTAGGGGGGGTCGGAATCCCCGCGGCGGTGCAGCAAGCTGCGCCGCCGCGGAGGATTCAATGGGGCCGCGGTACACTGGCGGGACCCCGCCAGTGGTGCCGGTCCGACCGCGGCTTTACCGCCGCGGTCGGAATCCCCATTGGAGCACCGCCGGCCTGTCGGCGGTGCTCCCGCGGTCCTCCGCCCTGGCGGTCAAAGACCGCCAGGGTCAGAATGACCACCTATATCTTTTGGTGAAGTTGGTTTTTAAATTGTTAGTTTGAAAATGCCAGTTTTAAAAAGTGGGCATTTTCTTGCTTAAACCATTCTGTGACTCTGCCTGCTTGTGTATTCCCTGTCTGGGTCAGACTGTCAGTTGGGCTGTTTGTGTATTCCCTCTTGACAGTGATACAAAGGGAGCTGGGGTGTAGCCTGCATATCCTGATGGGCCATCTGAGGTAGAGTGGATGGAGAAGTGGCCACTTACACCTGAATGGGTGGGGCTTCCCTTCACACAATGCAGTCTCCAACCCTCTGGTGTGAGTCTGAAGCCAGGCCTGGGCAAGGCATGATCTTCTAAACAACAGAGATTTTCCTTTGAAGTTTGCCTACTTCAAGGGCAGAAAGGGGTATAAGTAGTGGACTCCAAACCCCAGATTTTTAGATTATTTCTGGAATCAAGAGGAACCTCTGCCAAGGAGAAGAGCTGAAGAGCTGGAGGAGGAGTAATGCCCCTCTGCCTGTGACTGTGCTTTGCTGAGGTGGCCTGTAGTTGCTGCTTCTGCCTAAAAGAGGACAGAGACTGGACTTTCTGGTATATTCCTGCTTGTGAAGAATCTCCAAGGGCTTGGACTGAGTCTGCTTTCTCTTTTGAAGTCTCATGGCCATCAAAGACTTCCTCCGTCACCACTTGGACTCTCTGTTGAGACTCTAGCCCCGCTAAGTGGTGCCCCATCCAGTCCCTGGGCCTTTGAGAGATGAAGTTGGCAGAACAAGGACTGAAATCCACGCACAGAACACTGTGCGGGGAAAATGTCGATGTGCCACCTGCAACGTGGCTAAAATTGACGCTCCACTTAAATTGCGACTGGGAGATCCATGCATCGTGTCTGGAGAAATGACGCAACACCCGCTTGCGGCTGCTGATATTGACGCAAAGCCCACTTAGTGTGGTTTTTCATCACCATGCGGCCTGACTTCACACACATCGATGGGCGTAAACAAGCCAAGAGGATCCGAGGTGCCCGTCCGGAAATCAAATCATCAACCACTTGCAGGGGGAGAAAAATTACACATCGCTGACCTGACCGGAGAAGAAACAATACACAGTCTTGCTTGCAAGTGAGAAGCTGATGCATCGCTGATGTTTTCAACTCACTCACTCTCGCCCTTGCGGCTTGATTTTTTTCCCGCAAACCAGGTACTTCGTGTAACAACAATGTTTCCATTGTTTTTATTGAGTAAGACTCTTATTCTTTTGAAAATTCATATCTGAACTTGTGTATGTTGGATGTTTGTCGTTTTGGTCTTGCTTAATTTAGATAAATATTGCTGATTTTTCTAAACTGCTGTGGTGTCCATTTTGTAGTGTTTTACTGTATTACTGTGTGTGTTGGTACAAATACTTTACACACTGCCTTTGAGATAAGCCTGACTGCTTGTGCCAAGCTACCAAGGGGGTTGGCGGTGTTATCTAGATGTGTATCTCCATTGCCCTGACTGAAGTGAGGGTACCTACATGGGCAGAGTGCATATCGACGGACAACCAGAGACCCCATTTTTAACAGAGTATATGACTGCGCTGGAGAGAGTGCAATGTTTGATGGAAATTAGGCACAATGTCACTCTAAGATGAACACACCATTTAACGGTACCCTGTGTCAGAGACTGCGCTGGTGCACCTGATGGCTAATACCTTCTTGTGTTCCTGGTTAGGTGACTTTGTAACAGGAGCCTATTCCTCCAAAAACCCCATCAGCTATCAGTTAATTTCTGATTTATTAATTTCCTTCTCAGTAGAACACACATAAACATTAGGGAGTAGACATTCTAATTTCTTAACCTTAATATGTACTGATTTTACAACTGTAATGGTGTGTGAACAATTGTGTATAGGCATTAGAAACCTGCACAAATCATAATCAAGTTATAAAAGACACACACAATTATACAGAACAGAAAAAAACATTGTTACAGTGATATGTGGAGAAAAGGTGCTTCACATGCTTCTGCAATAGCTACCTCGGACTCCAAAAAGAAGCTTGGTCCAATAAGTTGAATATTTGCCTTGTTATGTATAGCTTGTTTTTCGTAGGTGTTTGAGTCAATAGCATCAATGTTGTCAAGCATTCGCACAGTCTCATGTCACTGAGGGCATATATAAGAAAAGTGTTGCTGCACACAGTGCAGCGCCACTTTCCTTCTGCCCTTTAGCACCCCCCTAATGTCACCCTTTGTGTCCTGTATTTAAAATACGGTGCACCATGCGGTAGTTAGGGGTTTAGCATCAGAATTTATGATGCTAGTATGACGCTTTGCAGGATTAGCATCAAAAATTTTGACGCCAATTCTGCAAAGCACTCAAAGGCCCATTGTAACCAATGGAAGCCTCCTTTTAATGCCTGCTCTAATCTGTTGGATTTCTTTGCGCCATTTTTTGAAGCCTCCCAATGGGTGAATGCCCCCTTTGCATTCATTATGCCAGTGAAAAGGGTTACAAAGTGGCGCAATGCATGCATTGTGCCACTTCTTAAATATGGCGTGACGTCTTTCGCCTTCTAACACCACATTAGCGTGAAATAAATGATGGCACCATGGCTCAAGATTGGCGCTAGGGTCTCTTAAATATGCCCCTTGAAGTTTTATTTTATAAGATACATAACCAGATGTGTTTCTGAAAAGTAAGGTGACATACCTTTTAACAAAATCAAATTGGGTATCGTCCTTGCACTTATACTAAGAAGTGATCACCTTGATAGATAGCTCAACCTGATCCATTCTCAATGTGAACAACACTGTTGGCACAAGGGACCCTGTGGCAACCTTGAATGTGAGGGGGCCACAGCAGCAATCCATCATTCCAAAGCTGACCTGGGAAACGTACAGTGATTCTTGGACATGGCCACTGAAAATTCAGCCTCCTTTTAATAATGGAAACTAGATCCTTGTGGTTTATGTCAAAAGCTACATTGGGACCCAATGAGGTCAGCAGGCAGGGAAGGTAACCCGCCTGTAAATATGTGTAAGCTGTCACCCAACACGAATAGAATACCATTTATTGTACTGCAGCTAGAGAGCTAGGACAACACCTGGTACCATTGACTCTTATCCACTGTTCTAACACCATGCCAATCAAGGAAAGCACCATACAATAGTCACTCTGGCATTCACTCTGCTCATCCCACTCTGTGTTGAAGTTACAAAGAGCCCTGAGATTACAAAACAGATAGAGAACCCACACCTTATGCAGTGTTATCCGAAACACAATAAAAGACATCCCCCCAGTCACCACAACATTTCGCAGTTAGAAAAGAATAAAAAGCATTTTCAATGCAACGGGCTCGCATTTGCTCGAGTTGGAGCTATTTGCGTTGTAAGCTCCTAACCTAACTTTTCTTGCCACATAAATTAAAAGAAAAAAAACACAGCGCGATCGCGCTATGTAAACCGCAGCGCGATCACGCTGCAGAGAAAATTAACGGATAAAGTAGTCCGAAAACCCGGGCTGAAAACATCGAGCCTCGTATGTTTCTAGTAGTTTACTGGTGCTGTGTAGGTGGGCTAAACACCGGAAAAGGCAAGACGTATGCATGCCTTTCACAAATGAAAGCAAGCAGATTTGAAAGAGCAAGCCCCGTAACCAATGAAAGAGGCTGAGGTGACCAGGGCGTGTTTTGATGCCCAAAGAGAGATTACTTTATGGACGTAGCGCTTTGCGCTCGCCCATAAGAAATGCAAAGTTCACGAAGTTAATGTTCTGCGCAGCCGTGGAGTAAAAAAAAAATTACGCTACGGCTGCAAGGGGCTTGTAAAAGAGTCCCTCTGTTTTTTTATAAAGGCCATACTAGCTTCTTTTAGACCCACAAGGAATATTTAAAAGTCTTTTCAGAAACATTTTCTTAAGTGTTTCCGTGATGTTTCTTTCTAGATGTTCTGTCGGAACTCCGAGGGGGAAGATAGATACACTGTACAGTATTTTACTGAAAGGCGGTACACCGTATGATCTTTTTGGAAATAAGATCCCTGCTGATATTGTTTATCTCAAAACTTTATTTAGCTCATTGTTTTATTTTGAGTGCCTTAAATTATTTGGAAATTATGAGGAGATTATAATACAAACATGCTCCTCATAGGCTTTTAGATGCTGCCTTTGCCTCGGTTTATTGTTTAGTTTGTATTAATGGCAGCAGTAATTTCGACTTCAAGATTGTCTTGGAAAACAAGAGCTGATATATACTAGCAAACATAATACCACACGAGATAAAAAAGATGTTTCTCTCCCCCACAGAGCACATTCAGAGTCAGGAATCAGAGGTTTGGTTCCATTCAACGAATATTACATGTTATCCATCAGCATCTCACAGCTTGGAGATGCGGCAGGTACTTTGTTGCAAACAGCAGCTCCATCACTGATATTGCTTTTACAATAGAGTCGACAAGCCGTGGACATCTGATATAATTCTTGTGCATGAAATACAAAAGGGACATTTGGGAAATGAAAGATCTGTCTAGGAGAAGCCTGCAACTGAGACACATCGTGTTATTGCATTTAAAGTGCCATCTGAATGGGGTGGGTGAGTAGGGCTTGGGTGCGACACTGACTCTGAAAAACTGGTGAAATATTTAAGTATATATCAGAAAAATACACCAGCCATACATATGCAGTGAATTTTTAACCCCCAAAGCAGTATGGGGCCTCGGTAATGTTTGGCAGAAAGGGGCATTCACCAAAATCAGCAGATGCTTTGCCTGCCCACGGTTCACTTCCCAACCCCCCTCCCCCTTATTTGGACGTGGGAGAAATTTTGCATGTTGGTCCACGGTGTCTCATCTAGCTCCACCTGAAAAAAAACAAAAACCTTTGTCTCTCCAATCAGCTGGTCAGAATTACAATGCACGGACAACTCTTTTTAGGGGCGAGCGCAAAGCGCTCCATCCCCTGCAGTTATCTCTCTTTGGCTTCTTATCAAGCCCATGTCATGTCAGTCACTTTAATTGGTTCATGGGCTTGCCTTTTAAACTACGCTTGCTTTCATTTGTGAAAGGCATGCATACATTATGGGGGTCATTCCGACCCTGGCAGTCAAAGACCGCCAGGGCCGCGAATGACGGAAGCACCGCCAACAGGCTGGCGGTGCTTCCCTGCCCATTCTGACCGCGGCGGCAAAGCCGCGGTCAGAAAACCGGGTCCGGCGGTTTCCCGCCGGATTTCCCCCGGCTGGGCGAGTCCGCCATGGCGGCGCTGCAAGCAGCGCCGCCATGGGGATTCTGACCCCCTTACCGCCAGCCTGTTTCTGGCGGTTTACACCGCCAGGAAGAGGCTGGCAGTAACGGGTGTCTAGGGGCCCCTGGGGGCCCCTGCACTGCCCATGCCACTGGCATGGGCAGTGCAGGGGCCCCCTAACAGGGCCTCAGCCTGCTTTTCACTGTCTGCCTAGCAGACAGTGAAAAGCGTGACGGGTGCAACTGCACCCGTCGCACACCTGCAACACCGCCTGCTCCATTCGGAGCCGGCTTCAGTGTTGCAGGCCCCCTTCCCGCTGGGCCGGCGGGCGCTAACAATGTTAGCACCCACCGGCCCAGCGGGAAGGTTGGAATGGCTGCAGCGGTCTTTTGACCGCCGCCCGCCGGGGTCAGAATGACCCCCTATGTCTTTTCCCGTGTTTAGCCCACATACACAGCAGCGGTAAACTACTGAAAACATACGAGGCTCCATGTTTTCATCATGGTTTCTGGACTACTTTATCTTTTTATTTTCCACGCAGCACGATCGCGCTGGGGTTTACATAGCACGATCGTGTTCTGTTTTTCCATTTTCAATTTCAGTGCAATCGCGCTGCATTTAACATAGCGCTATTTTGCTTAATTTTTTTCTTTTAATTTGTGTGGCAAGAAACATACGGTTTGGAGTTTACAATGCTAATAGCTCTAATTCAAGTAAATGTGGGTCCCGTTGCATTGCAAATGCTTGTTTTCTGGGTTGCCCACTCCATGTCATTCTTGCAAGCCTTAGGGTGGTCAGCTCTAACTTTTTGCCTGCCTCCCTCCACTTTTGAGATACTGTTTCTGCTGGTTTTTAGACTCTGTGCACTTTACCACTTCTAACCAGTGCTAAAGTGCATATGCTCTCTCCCTTTAAACATGGTAACATTGGATCACACCCAATTGGGCTATTTAATTTACTTATAAGTCCCTAGTAAAGTGCAGTATATGTGCCCAGGGCCTGTAGATTAAAAGCTACTAGTGTGCCTGCAGCACTGATTGTGCCACCAACTTCAGAATCCCCTTAACCTTGTCTCAGGCCTGCCATTGCAAAGCCTGTGTGTGCAGTTTCACTGCCTATTCGACTTCGCATTTAAAAGTACTTGCCAAGCCTAAAACTCCCCTTTTTCTACATACAAGTTACCCCTTTGGTGTGTCATAGGTAACCCCTGGGGCAGGGTGCTGTGTAGGCAAAAAGCAGGACATGTGCCTGTGTAGTTTACATGTCCTGGTAGTGTAAAACTCCTAAATTCGTTTTTACCCTACTGCGAGGCCTGCTCCCTTCATAGGCTAACATTGCGGCTGCCCTCATACATTGTTTGAGTGGTAGCTGCTGATCTAAAAGGAGTAGGAAGGTCATATTTAGTATGGCCAGAATGATAATACAAAATATTGCTGACTGGTGAAGTTGGATTTAATATTACTGTTTTAGAAATGCCACTTTTAGAAAGTGAGCATTTCTCTGCACTTAAATAAATCTGTACCTTACAATCCACGTCTGGCTGGGTTTAGTTGACAGCTCCTGGTGCATTCACTCAGACACACCCCAAACACAGGATACTCCACCCTGGCAGACAGGATTGAACTGAAAGAGGACCTGGTGCACTTCTAAGTCACTCTTTGAAGTCTCCCCCACTTCAAATGCACATTTGGGTATAAAAACAGGGCCTCTGACCTACTACCTCAGACACTTCCTGGAGAAGAAACCTGAGCTAGAACCTGCATCCTGACAAGAAGAACTGCTTTCGCTGCCTAAAGGACTCACCTGACTGATTTCTGAAGAGGACTGCTGCCTTGCTGTTGCCCTGCTGTCCTACTGCTCTCTTGCTTTGCTGCAGGAGTGCGCTCCAAGGGCTTGGATAGAGCTTGCCTTCTCTCCTCCAGATGAAATCGCCATTCAGCGAAAATTTGACGCACCGCCTGCCAAGAACAATGCACAGCCTGCTTGTGGTGAAAATATCATCACACGCCGATTCTGGAACGACGCAGCACAACTTTGCGACAGAAGATCGACGCAGTGCCAGTGAAGCAACTGGAACTTCAACGCACAGCCCTACTGGATAGACGCAAGTTGACTCAGAACAACACCGCCCGACTTCCTGAGAGGAATCGACACAGCGCCTGCCGTGCGGAAGAAAATTCCAAGCATCGCCTACCGGAATCGGCGCAGCCGCTGTGACCTCGCTCCACATGCCCAGGATTCCTCGCATCGTCCCCGGGGCATCTGAAAACCCTGCAACCCGAAGAGGATCCAAGTCTGCACACTGGAAATAGATGCAATGTCTTCCCCGCATGGAAAATAACAACTCAAGTCTGTGTGTGAAGGGGCGAAACCGACGCACACTCACCGTTTTCCATGCATCTCCTCCTCTGCGGTCCCTTGCGAGGATTTTTCAATGCAAACCAGGTACTTTGCCCTGCAAAAGACACTTGTTTATTCTAGGAGAACTTAAGACACTTTTTTTTGATTTTACAGTACTACTTTAACTTTAAAGACATTTGATATCACTTTTAGTGATATCCCTACATTTGCTTATTTCATCTTTAATTGTTATGACCCACATTTATCCAGATAAATATTATATATTTTTCTAAACACTGTGCATTGTGTTTTTGTGGTGTTATATTGTGGTATTGTATGATTTATTGCACAAATACTTTGCACATTGCCTTCTAAGTTAAGCCTGAATGCTCAGTGCCAAGCTACCAGATGGTGGGCACAGGATAATTAGGATTGTGTGTGACTTACCATGACTAGAGTGAGGGTCCTTGCTTGGACAGGGGGTAACCTGACTGGCAACCAAAGATCCCAATTCTAACACTTTCCCTATCTGTCTTGATTATGAAAAAATGGAATCCAGGCACTGCGTAAAAAACAACTCCCAGCACTTCAAAAATATTTTATTGTTGTTTCTCAACAACAAATCCCTGTTTTAGGGGAGAGTGTCATTAAAATAAAATCTTGACCAATTCACCATGGCTTTTTTTGGTTAGCCATCACTCAAATATGGCGAAAAGTACTCGCTCCTTGTCAGCAGAAGAAAATGTGCAGCAAAAACATCCTGCTAAATAGGGACAATGAATTCTAAATTAGGCAAATTGGCAGCAAGGGTGAGCGAACTTTCTGAAATTTGCTTTTACAAAATTACACAAAACTTCAGAAAAATTACAAAAAATGCAAATCTGTCATTAAGTGCTATATGTCAGAGCGAAATGCAAGGGCTCATTTTGAAGTCTAAAATTGTATGAAATTGCAATTGATGCTAACAGCAGTCACTCACGTTTTAGTTGTTCACTTTATTTCCATGCTCATGTGCTACAATTATGCGGAGAACAGCAGTTTAATTATGCAATTTGGCACAATGGCGTAAATTCAGGAATGTTGCTTAACCAGCACAATGCGAAATTCCTGAGATTACGCAAGTTGCACAAGCATAATTTTAATAAGGGGTTTTTGGTTGGCAGTCAGGTTGCCCTCTGTCCAAGCAAGAACCCTCACTCTAGTCAGGGTAAGTCACACACAATCCAAAATCAGCCTGTGCTCACCCTCCGGTAGCTTGGCACGAGCAGTCAGGCTTAACTTAGAAGGCAATGTGTAAAGCATTTGTGCAATAAATCATACAACACCATAGCATAACACCACAAAAATACACCACACAGTGTTTAGAAAAATATATAATATTTATCTGGGTATCTTCAGGTCAAAACGATCAAAGTTGCAATGTGAATTTGTAAAGATATCACTGAAAAGTGATATAAAGCGTCTTAAGTCTTTAGAAACTAAACAGAGTCTCTTTCAAACACAAAGTACCTGGTTTCCGGTGGAAAATCTCCTAAGAGGGCCACAAAGGAAGAGGTGCGTGGAAAAAGGGTGTGTGCGTCGATTTCTCCCCAGCACACACGGACTTGCGTCGTTATTTTCCACGCGGGGAAGTCGGCATCGTTTTCCGGCGCGCGGACAGTCTCTTTCTGTGGATCGCGGGGATTACCAGATGTCCCGGGTCTGTGCGTGGATTTTCCTGCTTGTTCTCCGGCTGCGCGTCGGTCTGCGGGGCTGTGCGTCGAAATTACGATCTCACGGCAGGCGTCGCGTCGATTTCTCCTCTAGTCTTCGATCTGCGGGGCTGCGCGTTGAAATTACGATCTCACGGCAGGCGTCGCGTCGATTTCTCCTCTAGAGGTCGGGCGGCGTTGTCCTTGCGAGGCCGTGCGTCGGATCTTCGATCGTCCCAAGAGCGTCACGTCGATCAGCGTCGGAGTGCGGCGTTTTTCTCGCCGCGAAACAAGCTGTGTGTCGAAATTTTCGCCGCACGGAACGTCCAAGTAAAAGAGAGAAGTCTTTTTGGTCCTGAGACTTCAAGGAACAGGAGGCAAGCTCTATCCAAGCCCTTGGAGAGCACTTTTACAGCCAGACAAGAGTTCAGCAAGGCAGCAGGCCAACAGCAAGGCAGCAGTCCTTTGTAGAAAAGTAGACAGGTGAGTCCTTTGAGCAGCCAGGCAGTTCAGCAAGGCAGCAGGCCAACAGCAAGGCAGCAGTCCTTTGTAGAAAAGCAGACAGGTGAGTCCTTTGAGCAGCCAGGCAGTTCCTCTTGGCAGGATGTAGTTTCTGGTTCAGGTTTCTTCTCCAGCAAGTGTCTGATGAGGTAGGGCAGAGGCCCTGTTTTATACTAAGTTGTGCCTTTGAAGTGGGGGTGACTTCAAAGAGTCTCTAAGAAATGTACCAAGCCCCCTTTCAGTTCAATCCTGTCTGCCAGAGCCCCAGTAGGGGGTGTGGCAGTCCTTTGTGTGAGGGCAGGCCCTCCACCCTCCCAGCCCAGGAAGACCCATTCAAAATGCAGATGTATGCAAGTGAGGCTGAGTACCCTGTGTTTGGGGTGTGTCTGAGTGAATGCACAAGGAGCTGTCAACTAAACCTAGCTAGACGTGGATTGAAGGGCACAACAAGATTTTAGTGCAAAGAAATGCTCACTTTCTAAAAGTGGCATTTCTAGAATAGTAATATTAAATCCGACTTCACCAGTCAGCAGGATTTTGTATTACCATTCTGGCCGTACTAAATATGACCTTCCTGCTCCTTTCAGATCAGCAGCTGCCACTTCAACAGTGTATGAGGACAGCCCCAATGTTAGCCTATGAAGGGAGCAGGCCTCACAGTAGTGTAAAAACGAATTTAGGAGTTTTACACTACTAGGACATATAACTACCTAGGTACATGTCCTGCCTTTTACCTACACAGCACCCTGCTCTAGGGGTTACCTAGGGCACACATTAGGGATGACTTACATGTGGTAAAAGGGGAGTTCTAGGCTTGGCAAGTACTTTTAAATGCCAAGTCGAAGTGGCAGTGAAACTGTACACACAGGCCTTGCAATGGCAGGCCTGAGACAGGGTTAAGGGGCTACTGAGGTGGGTGGCACAACCAGTGCTGCAGGCCCACTAGTAGCATTTAATCTACCTGCCCTAGGCACATGTAGTGCACTCTACCAGGGACTTACAAGTAAATTAAATAGTCAATCATGGATAAACCAATCAGTAGTACAATTTACCCAGAGAGCATATGCACTTTAGCACTGGTTAGCAGTGGTAAAGTGCCCAGAGGTCAAAAGCCAACAACAACAGGTCAGAAAAAATAGGAGGAAGGAGGCAAAAAGTTTGGGGATGTCCCTGTCAAAAAAGCCAGGTCCAACAGTTCCAATCCTAGTTAACAGCACTGGATCGGCACAGACTGTGCCTCCACCACAGCTGCCTTTTGGCCAGTCTGCAAACCTCCAGCTGAGGTCCCAAGTGCAGAGAACTGCAGAATGAACTGACCAATCCCAATTATTGACATACTTGAGGGTACTTTGGCACCAATTCCCAAATCATTTGCTCACATAGGTGTGAAAAACCCACAATATATGGTAGCAAATGTACCCTAATATTTCAAACAATATAAATGTGAACGTATAAAAGCATTTACCCACAACACAATTTTGCAAATGTGAGAACATTTACTTTCAGTTTGAAATGTGCTTATTTTTAAATTATAAGGCTTCGCTAATTTGTGTACTTTTAGGTCTGTCCCAAGATTTTATGTGCGATATTAAATATTGATACGTTTTTTAATGGAACTAAATTACAGGGATACACTTTATGATTCTTGTGCATAAAATACAAAAGGGACTCATTAGATTTTTTTTTAAAACACATAAAACTCATCCTGCGACAACGTACAGTTTATACATCAACTATTCAATGTGAACATTCATTCTCAAATCCTTTTATAGCATTCAGGAATAATTTAAAATTACTTTGAACGATTTTTCTCTTACTCGAGATTAGAACACTTTTAGTAAAGGTCAAGCCTTGGAGTTAGATTGTTTGCCTCAGCTATACCTTAAATTTCTTAAGCAAAAGCTATTAGGTATATACAGATAAAAATGATAATAAATGGTCATAGTGGTTAGCAACCGATATCACCCAAGGCCAGATTGTACAATCATGCAGGTCCATCGTGGAGGAAGGAAGAGAGATTTTAAGGGAGAGAAAAAAATGTTCATCTGCTAATACATGTCACACAGTTTGACACATTACCTCAGAACCTGGCAGATGGTTAGCAGGTTTAGCTTACTGTTGGTTATGTGAATTTATGAACAGATTCACCAGGGACAGAGATAAATGGGGGCAACTTCAGTCAATAATAATGATGGCACTGTTTAGTGAATTTGCAGGAAACTGGCAGCTAGCAAATTGAGCCCAGTACTTGTTCAGGCAGTACTTCTACCCAACCTCAATAGTACATGGCTGAATTAGGTTGAGTAGAAGGCGTAGCCAAAGGCAGTGCACAGCACAGAATTGGTACATGGCAGGTCAATGCATTACATCATTAGAAAACTTATGATATTTACTGAAAAAAACACAGTTAAATGTCAGTTATGGTTTAAAAACCTAAACTTAAAAAAGACCTACAATATGCCACTTGTGTTGCCCAAAGAAAAACTCCTGACCATCTAAGAAAGAGGACGCACTCTGCTATTAACAGCACCTAAATTCACATCTACCACCACAAGTGAGCATTTCATCACAAGAGCTGGAGTATCAGTCAAGAACATGCTACGCAGGAATCCCAAACCGTTAACTCTAATCTTGATCTTCAGAAAGCAACTAAAAACTCATTAATTTTTTTAAACAGTTCTTGTCTCACTGGCCTTATCATCTTTTCTTGTCATTAAGGAGAATAAATTACTAATCTCTGACTGCAGCCGTATTAGGTGTTATCCGTTCACCTATCCCTTGGCATCTATTTCTCTTAGCTTTGAGACTTTGATTTTATTATTTTCCTTCCCCTTTACAGATACTTCATACATGGTCACCTTGCTATTTTATACAGCAAACCTTTCTTCTTCCGTGGTTTTCATCCTGCTGTATACATGGTTAAATAAATAAATATAACAAAAGTGCTAGTTTGACTAACGTAGCCTCAGAATTTTTTTAATCTCCTTCACGTTTCTAGCCTCTTGGTGACCGCCATGGCAGTTGGGAAAGATGGTGTGGCTTGTTCTGAAAAACTATGATACAAAGGGGCATATTTATACTCCGCTTGCGCCAAATGTGTGTCAAAAATGTTGACGAACCTTCGGCGCAAACCGTGCACCATACTTAAACTTTGACGCCCGAGCCCACGGATGTCAAAATTCCTCTGTGTGCGTCATTTTTTGGATGCGGGAAACTGCCTTGCGGTAAAGACATGCAAGGTAGGCGTTCCTGCCCAAAAAATGACTTTAATGCCTGTGAGCCTTATTTATACTCCCGCGTCATTTTGAAGCACAGGAGGGGGGGGCTTTATAAAATGGCACACAGCCTGATGTGCGTCATTTTTTAACGCCTGGGTGAGGGCATGCGTTAAGGGACCTGTGGGCTCACTTCCATGGTCTCTGACCATGGAAGCAGTCCAGAGGTTCCCTTCCCTGCCCCCAGGGACACCCCCTGCCACCCTCGCCCACCCCTGGAGGACACCCATAGATGGGGTGACCCATCCCTGGCAAGTACAGGTAAGTCCAGGTAAGTATTTTTTTTTCAAGTGGCATAGGGGGGCCTATTTGGGCCCCCCTACATGTCACTGTGCCCAATGACCATGCCCAGGGGATGGAAGTCTCTTGGGCATGGGCATTGGGCATGGGAGCATGACTCCTGTCTTTGCTAAGACAGGAGTCATTTCAATGGGGGTTGTGCGTCATAAAAATGGCACAAGTCCGGTTTGACGCATGATTTTTGCCTCAAAGCTGACGTGCACCATTTTGTGACGTAAAACCCCCATACGCCGGCGCTGCCTGGTTTGAGTCATTTTTTTTTACTCTGACCAGTCTGCAGAGCCGGCTAATGTCATTCATTAAATAAGGTGCCCGCATGGCGTGTAGGAATGGCGTTAGCCCACGGTAAAATGTTTGACGCAAACCAGCGCCAGCGCTGGTTTTCGTCAAAAAGTATAAATATGGGCCAAAGTTTTAGCCCTCTCTGCCTTTTCCTCCTCCTTTCCCTTCAGCATGTGTATGAGGATATGTTGCAACTGTGCTGCACAAACTTTGTTGGTCCTTCTCTCACCCATTTCCTCAAATGTGTCCCAACTTCAAACACAAGTCATGACTTCCTTCATAATATCAGGTTTTCAATGGAGTCTCAGTGGTGTTCTTATGATCATAGATGTATACTAGCTGGCTTGTGACAGGGGATATCATTTATCAGTATTTAATCTATAGTTCTGCAACTCAGTGACAGATTCATACTTTGCCTTCAAAATTGCTTTTAGCTTTCTGGAGGTGTTTCTGCATTTGGCCTTTATTATTGATTTATCTCAGATGGCTAGATCTCTGGTGTAAAGGAAGTATTAATGACCGAATTGAGGTTTGTCAGGATAGGAGCAATGCCATCAATTGGTAGTGCTCTCAGTCTGAGATGCTCACAGCTGCCCACCTCATTTAGATTTGGGGGAATAGTAGGGTTTCATTAGCATAGCCTCAAGTGGCAATGATATCCATAAATACTGACATAGCGGACAGTCAACCACAGGGCTGCCACCTCACAGTGGTGGTAGCCTTGCCTTACTTACAATGGGTTTCCCATCATTGCTATCCCCACCCAGGTCACCATGGCAGAATGGGGTGGGCAAAAGTAACAATAGCCCAGATGCACAAGTAGAAAAGTCATTGATGAGGAGGACTTTGACTTTATTTCCATTTACTGAAACAAACTCCCACTTTGGGAGCTTTTTAGAACAAACAGTGAATTCACAGGGGCTCAAACAAACATGGCACTTACTTGGCTATCATCAGTGTGTTCAATGCATTGCTGAACTGATAAACGTGCTGAGAGTTTGGACATTCCTGTCACTCATGGGAGTATCTTTAAATATGTATCTGGCCACCTGCACACTTTCCATGAGCCACTAAAGGGCATGAATATGAGCCCCATGTGCTGCCGGAGTGCCATTTTTTTTATCCTCTAGTAGCGAGACAACATAATCATATCAATGCGGCCATCCAAAGCCACTTTTACTGTCCTCATAGATATGTAGTGAGGCAAGGCAGGGCTAATAGCTGCACTGCCTTATTGTGCTTCATAGGGGCATTTCATGGGCATTGCGGTGGGTTTGCCCACCAACACCCATGGATTTTGACACTGCCCCAGGTTTTCAAAATCAAGTAAACCTGGGGAAACGCCAAAACTTTACACCCCATGAGGTGAGGCATAACAAGGAGAAAAAAATTTCTCCTCAATCTTTCCTCTTTTCATGTGGGCTGCATTCTGCCCCTTCTTGCACAAAAACATTCCTGCATACAACAGAGGCACCCTTGCATCATGGTGCAAGGGTGCCTGCATTTATGCTAGGCTGCCATTGGCGCCATCGCAGGAGCAAATGACAGGAATGCACTGTATTGCATGGTGGTAGGTAGCATTTGAATAAAACTTTCTCTTAAGAACAAGACTCTGAATTGTGTTTCAGTTGTATGAGCTGCTGACGAAAATATTGATGGTTCTGAAAGTCTCTAACTCCTGTTTCTTTTTTCCATTTCCTTGTGTTCTTCCTTCACCTCTACAGGGGTATGGGTGCATTATGATTCAGTAGCTTCTTTATTGTCAACATTGCTTTTTATCTTTGGGGGAGCAGGTGCCCTTCATTACTTTGCACTTGATGGGAGGGGTACTGGATTTGTGGCTCAGGTGGGAGAAGAAATGTAGTGTGCAGTTTGATATCCTACAAAGAGTGTATATTAGCTGCAGGCATATTGCATTCATGTTGTATGGCTTTTTAATTTAATTTTGATGTGCATGTTTACTGAGTGTCTATGTGTCTGTCCGTCTGACTTACATTGCATGAATGATTACTGGGGGTATTGCTGAGCTTGTGTTCAACAGTGGTCCCCTTGTTGTGCAATGGATCGTGGTCCAAGCAACTCTTGAGCTCCTGAGTAGGTATTCTCGACTACATCTGTGTGGCAAGTCCAATATTTTATAATGCTTTTTTTGGTTCCTGGAACTTTTGGTGTGCTGGGGCCTTATTACAGTATAGTATTTCTTAGGTAACTAACTTATGCTTCTTAATTATATAATATTGTGTGTTATGTGAACACAAATGTTATCTTGGCCCTGACTACTCCTTCGAGTATGGATTGAGAATCACAGCCATCCAGCATCTAGTCTGATTGTAATGGGTGGAATTGGTGAGAGTTTGCTTTGGGAATGTGTGTTTCCTTTCCCTTTCCTCTGATTCCAGAATGGGAAGCTGTCAGACAAGGCTTTGTGAATATACACTGATCGGTGCATATCAGAGTGTTCACAAAGTCACAGGAACTTGATATCCTGTGACACTCACCTCTCCGTGCCCCACTCCTATTCATAGATTTACTCACATTAAAATCATTGTGTGAGTATATCTATTACCAAATGCTGAAATAACTTTTCTAACTTGTATGAATGGTTTTGCCCTTGTAAATAATTCTATTTATCTGTGTAAGTTAGAGTTTCATGCACAATTTGATTTGTGAAACAGACCTAGGAAGTCCTACCTGCGGTAAAAGTTGTTGCAAAGCAATAATCGGCTACGTTGGAAAGGTCTGTTTTTAGAGAGATGCTTACAGGTCGCTACGTCAAGCTTCAGAATCCTTTTGCAGGAAGAATCCTAGAGCACCATTAACACCACCATACTTCTCCACACAGTAGGAATATTTCTTTCATTATCAGCAAAACCCATTAACCAAGGCTGAGGGAGGAAACACTGCTTTCAAATACATGGACATTCACTGAACAGAAGGAACATGCCTCTGGCCAGCAATCCTCTTTGCTAATCTTGTTAATGTAGCTTCTTAATGCAAAACAGCAGCTCTCCTGCGTAACTATTCATCTGATTTTTTTGCCTGAGCTTGATAATAGTTTTATATCAACCCCTTTGCACAGATTTATCTCGCTGCAAAGTTCTTACTATCTTATAATTCCTAATTTAAAAACATATTCTCCACGGGGTATATTCCCAAGCTGCTTGTTTTCCATCCAAAACAGAAACTCAGCTTCTCCAGCTTTTAATGGCTTCTTCATTTACTAAGCATCATTACCTGCCAGGTCCTCTCTCCTGAGCCTCTTTGGATGAGATGCACTATCTTTTACAGCACCCAACAAGCCACTTATGCTCTTGTCCTATAGGGTCAGCTGACCACTCATCTGCTAATAGGGACCGATTGGGCTCCAGCCTAGGTGACACATTCACTATTGAACTTATGGTAGCAGAGAAGGGATTTAGGCTGGCACATCATGTATACAATGACATAAACCCCTGCAGCTGATTTTTAGAAGTGCTGAAATCCTTGTTTTTTGTGTAGAGTTACTGCAATTCAAACTCTTCATATGAACATGCATATTTTACTTTTCTATAATCCAGTGGAACCATCTTTTACCTACTGATTATTGATCAGCTAAGAACATCCAAAAGCGCACTCTACATGTGGAACTCGAGCAAGAGAAGAGGCAACATCCAATAGCTCATCATCCTATAGCTGTATGACAGGCTGCTGTCTCTCAGTCAAGTCTAAGTAACAATATAGGAGAATACCAGGATTCTTTCTATAACTCCATAATCGAAAGTTAGATTCCACTCTGTTTAACAGGGTCAGCAGGGGATTGTTTCTTCTTTCGAGTGACTGAAAAAATGGATGTAAATAGGTGATACGTACAAAGCCTGATCTGAACACCTTTAAGTGGTAGGCGAACTCATTGTACACGATCACCAATATTTCTCAGCAAGCCAAAATCTACTGTTTACAATATCCAGTATAACTAGAGAACAACCTCCAACACTGACTCTAGGTTTGGTTGAGGTGGTGGCAACAATCCTTGCTGTTCAGAGTTGATTCCATACTTTCTATTATGTTAATCCATACTTACAGTTGAGGACTCAACAAAAGCAGCCAGTAGCCATAAATTAAACACACAATCCAGATGGGTAGATAAAGTTTGCAAGGGAGAGGAATGTTAAAAGATGTAATGTCCTGAAGCTTTTTGACATTGACATTATAATGAAATAGGCTGGCTTAGCAGCGAAGTTTATTGCATGTATGCTGAAACAAAGCCCAATTTTGAAGTGCTAAACCTTTAATGTCCATCTATTTGAACAGTGTGGTGTACTATTAGCTATTTCATTCACAGGAAAACATATCTTAATCATGAATCCTGAGGTTTCCGTTTAATTCACCCAACAAAAAAGGTTATGAGGGCTCTGTGTTTGGAAAATTGGAAAATAAAATCTGCTATTAAGAGATTGGGTTGATGCAGATCATCAAGTTTTCCCCCAGAGACTGGTTGGCTCATTTACGTCTAAAACATGTATGCTTTCATTTCAGTTTGGTTTAAATACACAGCTGACAGCAGACCTTATATGATCACCAGACAAAGCTTTATGAAGCAATATTGAGAAAGGGGCTTTGGCTTCCCATATACACTGATCCTTTTCCTTACAAGCATTTGATTGGGCAACAAGAGTGTCCTTCCCCAGAAAAATAGTGCTTATTAACTGTGCCTTTTGGCAATTCCTGTGTTCAGGACAGTTGGCCTGAATAGTTCCTGGTGACAAGTTAATCATCAAGGCTGTAGGCCTGGTTGGATCATTGAGTAAATTTGATACAGGAACTAGGTCTGATTTGTTTAATATGAAAAGAAATGACAAAGGTGGTAGGCTGACTTTCAAATTGTGGAATCATATTTTAAAACCAAGGTTGGTACGTTGGTACATCATAAAGGCCCTCTAGGCCAGGCTGACAGGACTCTCTAAGAGCTGGTCGGCTCAGCTCTGCTAGTCTGCTTTGATTGAAACCAGAGAAACAGCTTCAAAAGGGGAACAGGAAGGCAGGGAAGGTGGGGGTTGCTTTTTTTCATTTACCTTCGATGAGAACATATTTCCCTCAGTATACTTATTCCTGCTCCTATTCTGCCATCCTTTTTGGCGTGTGTTTCCTTCCCCTTCCCTGTCATTTTCAGTGTGGGAAGCTGTCAGAAAGGAGTTTGTGAATATACACAAACCGGTGCATATGAGAGTGTTCAAAAACTCACATCCTGACATCCTGTGACCCTCACATCTCCATGCCATACGCCTATGCATATATTTACTCACATTAAAATCGTTGTGTGAGTAAACCTATTTCCAAATGCTGAAACAACTTTACTAAATTGTATAAATGAATTTGCACCTTGTAAATAAGGCCATATATCTGTGTAAGTCAGACTTCCATGCACACATTGATTTGAGAAACAGACCTAGAGTGCCCTACCTGCAGTTACAGTTCTTGCAAAGCAATCATTGGCTACCTTGAAAAGATCTGTTTTTAGAGAGATGCGTACAGGTCGCTACACCAATCTTCAGCATCCTTTTGCATTAAGAACCTTAGAGCACCACTGACACCACCATATTGTTTCATGCAGCCGGAATATTTCTTTCCTTATCAGCAAAACCAATTAAGGCTGAGGGAAGACTGCTCTCAAATGCATGACCATTCATTGAACAGAAGGAATATGCCTCTGGCCAGCAATACTCTTTGTTAATCTTGTTAATGTTGCTTCTTAATGCAAAACAGAAGCTCTCCTGCGTAACTATTCATCTGATTTCGTTGCCTGAGCTTGATAATAGTTTAATATCATCCCCTTTGTACAGATTTATTTCACTGCAAAGTTTTTACAATCTTATAATTCCTAATTTAAAAACATCTTCTCACCAGGGTGGCTTCCCAAGCTGCTTGTTTTCGATTCAGAACAGAAACTCAGTTTCTCCAGCTTTTAATGGCTTCTCCACTTACTCAGCTTCGTTTCCTGCCAGGCTCCTCTTTCTTGAGCTTCTTTGGCTCTATTTTCCATCCAACTCCCAACATGCCACTTATGCTCTAGTCCTGCAGTGTGAGCCAGCCACGCATCTGCTGATGGAGAGAGAAGGTGGGCTTTGGTTGAAGTGACAGATTCTCTAGTGAACCTATGGGAGCAGAGGAGGTCTTGAGGCTGGCACATTATGTATACAATGACATAACCCCCCTGTTGGACTTTTGCTTTTGCAGGGTCATCCCCAGACTTTTTTGCCTCCTGCCTCCTATATTTTTCTGACATGTTGCTGTTGGCTTTTCAACTCTGAGCACTTTACCACTGCTAACCAGTGCTAAAGTGCATATGCTCTCCTGTTTAAATTGTATGTAAGTGGTTTATCCATGATTGGCATATTTGATTTACTAGTAAGTCCCTAGTAAGGTGCACTAGAGGTGCCAGGGCCTGTAAATCAAATGCTACTAGTGGGCCTGCAGCACTGGTTGTGCCACCCACATAAGTAGCTCTGTAATCATGTCTCAGACCTGCCACTGCAGTGTCTGTGTGTGTATTTTTACACTGTAAATTCGACTTGGCAAGTGTACCCACTTGCCAGGCCTAAACCTTCCCTTTCCTTACATGTAAGGCACCCCTAAGGTATGCCCTAGGTAGCCCCAAGGGCAGGGTGCAGTGTATGGATAAGGTAGGACATATAGTAATGTGGTTTATATGTCCTGACAGTGAAATACTGCCAATTTCGTTTTCACTGTTGCAAGGTCTGTCTCTCTCTCATAGGATAATATGGGGGCTACCTTTAAATATGATTAAAGTGTAGATTCCCCTAGAGAAGAGATGGACAGGTGGAGTTTGGGATCCCTGAACTCACAATTTAAAAATGCATCTTTTAGTAAAGTTGATTTTGAGATTGTGCGTTTGAAAATGCCACTTTTAGAAAGTGAGCATTTTCTTGCTTAAACCATTCTGTGACTCTGCCTTGTTTGTGGATTCCCTGTCTGGGTCAGTTGACAGTTGGGTTGTTTTTCACCTCACACCAGACAGTGACACAAAGGGAGCTGGGGTGTGATCTGCATTCCTGATTAGCCATCTCTGCTAGGAGGGAGGGGTGGAGTGGTCACTCTCATCTGAAAGGACTGTGCCTGCCTCTGACAATGCTGTCTCCAGCCCCCTGGTGTGTGTCTGAGGCCTTGCCTGGGCAAGGCAGGATCTCACAAGAAGGTGTGAGTCCCCTTTGAAGAAAGGTGACTTCAAAGACTAAAATGAGTATAAGAAGGGCACCCAAACTTACAAACTTTAGAAACACTTCTGGAATCAAGGGGAACCTCTGCCTGGAGAAGAGCTGATCGCTGAGGAACAAGTGCTGCCCTGCCTGTGACTGTGCTTTGTGGAGCTTTCCTGCAGTGCTGCTTCTGCCAGAGTAAGAGGGCAAAGACTGGACTTTGTGTGCCTTCCATCTTGAAGAAGAAATCTCCAAGGGCTTGATGTAGAGCTTGCCTCCTGTTGTTGAAGTCTCAGGGATAGCAAAGACTTCTTCCTGCCAGCACCTGGAGTCTCTGGAGAGACCCCTACTCTGCTCTGTGGTGCCCTTCCAGTTCCTGGGACCCTGAAAGGAGAGGCTGGCAGCCTAAGGACAAAAATACACGCACCGAGCACCGTGCGGAGAAAAGATCGACGCGAATCCGATCGCGGCTGAGAAAACGACGCGACGCCGGCTCCGCAGCTGAGAAACGACGCCGCTGGAAACGCGACCGGAGAATCGACGCCCGGAGCAGGAGAAACGACGCGCAGCATCGCTGACGAAGGCTGAGAGATCGCAACCAGCACCGCGGGACATCGGACCGTCGCGTGGCTGGCTTTTTCGACGCGCCTCGCCGAGCCGAGCTGTTTTCGACGCATAAACCCGTGCCGGGTTATTTTCGACGCACACCGCCCGTGCGGGGTTATTTTTGCCGCAAACCAGGTACATTTTCACGCTAGCAGCGCTAGTGTGGTGTTACAACTACCTAAAGACTCTTTTTATTTTAAACCTTTAAAAAAATCATAACTTGACTTGTGTATGTTGGATTTTTGTCGTTTTGGTCTTGTTTTGTCTAGATAAATATTTCCTATTTTTCTTAACTGGTGTTGTGTCATTTTGTAGTGTTTTCATTAAGTTACTGTGTGTGTTGGTACAAATACTTTACGCCCAGCACTCTGAGGTTAAGCCTACTGCTCTGCCAAGCTACCAAGGGGGTAAGCAGGGGTTAGCTGAGGGTGATTCTCTTTTATCCTAACTAGAGTGAGGGTCCTTGCTTGAACAGGGGGTAACCTGACTGTCAACCAGAGACCCCATTTATAACATTGGTGACCAGCGGTCGGGATTTGGACTTGTATTTGTACTTGACATACAGTAATTAAGTGTACACTACTGTTTTGATCTCAGACCACTACGTGACCACATACTACTTGTCTTGTGATTCTGCTTTTTGTTCTCTGATGTCCTCCTGGAAGTATTGATGATATTTTTGGACTTTGTTTTTTGGTTGTGAAGCCTTTGCAGAAATGGAAGTCAATTTCTGGCACCTATCTATGTATAAAAAGTGGCAGCTTAAAGCATTCTGCATGGAAAGGGGACTGGCTGTGAACAAGGAATCCAGAAGGGAGGATCTTGAGTCAGCCCTGTTTCAGGATGAATTGAAACGTTGTCAGGCAACACCACCAAATGAGTCTGAGGAGGATAACTACTCTGAGGAGGAGGACTACTCCAAAGAGGAGGGCAGTGGCCCTGAGGAGGGAACAGAAAGAGATGATAGGCTCCTAGCTCGAATCCGGAGTCTGGAAGAGCTTAAGAGGGCCGAGGAGAAGAGAGCCTTAGCCCTGGCAGAAAGGAGGAGGGACTTAGAGATTAAAAAAATGATTTATGCTTACGAGCTTAAATTGAAAGAGCTGGAAGTCATGAGGGCTGAGTCCAGCTGGAATGGTGGCAGCAACAAGTGTATATCCAGTGATGCTGCAGAAGTACACATGCCCAGAGAGGTGGTGCCCTACTTGAAGGAGGGAGTTAACACACGCCAGGAGGTTCAGGGGTATGAGGTAGCTCCAGTGATGCACAGGGTCTCTGAGGTGGATTGGGGAACTGGCATGGGGAGTCATATTCCTACTGGTGGGAGGGACACTCTACTGACTCTAGTTGAGAGTGACAGGGAGAGGGGTTCCCCCCAAGTAGAAGTCCTGGTTATGGAGTGTGAAGACATCCCAGAAGAGTGTGGGTTGAGTGTCAGGGACAGTCAGGTACTGTCTCACCAGTCTCAGGAGGGTGATGTGGGGTGCTTTGTCAAAGCAGAGTCACTGGATGGTTGGGTGAAGGGTACTTTGGTTAATTCATGTGAGGGGCTGAGTGATGTAATTGCTGGAGAGCAGATGTCTAGTCCTTATTTTCCAGAGCTATGCCAACACCAGGTGGAGTGTGAGTTCTCTGACCCCAGGGAGCTTACAATGGAGGCAGACTTCTGGGTGAGTACCAGAGAGTCTGAAGAGGCATTTGGGGGTGCTCCTGAGAGGAGTGGTCTAGGTAGTTCCCAACCAGGTGAGGTAGGGAAGGATTGTAGTGTCCCAGGTAGGTCCCAGTGTAGTGGGATGGGTGAGGGACCCCATGTCCAGTCTCAGAGGAGAGGGAATGGGGATGGGTTGAGGCCCAAGGTGCCCGAGATCCGGTCCCAGGTCCTGGAGGGTTCCCTGCGGGAACCCCAGGAGGGGAGCCTAGCCTGTACCATAGGGCCCTCTGTTGAGGGAGACCCCACAGTGTCAGGAGAACTTGGGGGGGCGGCTGTAGCCAGCGTCCCACCAGTTCTGGTGTCTGGCAGTACCACTCCTAGTGAGGGGTTGCAGAAGTCCAGACAGAGGGTTGAGAGGGGGTTGCGGACCCCAGTGGAGAACCTGGAGGGTCAGGGGTCAGCTCTGAGAGCAGAGCCCCCCATGAATGACCTTGGTGAGACCATTTCTGGGTTGGGGGGAATCCAGACTCTGTCAGATGGGCAGAGGTCAGGAGACCTGCGCCAGCCAGACTCTTGTGTGGCCCTTCGGGACAGTGTGTCCCTTGAGGGGGGTAAGTGTGCCCCCCTGGAAGTCCTGGTGTGCCAGGCAATGGTTCAACCGCAGGGTGGTGACTCTGGGTTGAATAATCAGGTTCAGGGGGTAAACTCTGACCTGATGGGGGGTAAGTGTGCTCCCCAGGAAGTCCTGGTGTGCCAGGCAGTGGTTCAACCGCAGGGTGGTGACCCTGGGTTGGATGACCAGGTTCAGAGGGTAAACTCTGACCTGGTAGGGGGTAGGTATGCCCCCCAGGAAGTCCTGGGTTGCCAGGCAGTGATCCAGTCTGTGGGTACAGGCCCTGGATTGGGAGGCCAGGTTAAGGGTGTCCCCCCTGACCTGGAGGAAGGGGCTACTGCTAACAGTGCCCCTACCATGTTGTCTTCTGGGGGGGCCGCTCCTAGTTGGGTGGTTCAGGACCCCAGAAGAGAGGGCAGGGGGAGGGAAGCCTCACCCCTGGCCCTGGTCCAACCTGAAGGTACAGACCCCAGGTTGGAGGATCAGTTGCAGGTTAACATCCCTGCACTGATGGAAGAATTGTGCAGGACTGCTTCTACAAGCACCCTGACAGTTTTTGACTCTGGGGGTGCCGCTTCTGCAGGGAGGGTACAGAGCCCCAGAGGGGAGGACCAGGGTCAGGTTGTCATCCCTGACCTGGTGGAAGAGAGAGTGGTCAAAGGGTGCCAGGCACCTGGGGCTACCACCCCCCACTCTCCGCAGTCACAGTGGTTAGAGAGGCCTGAGGTCGGGCTCTCATCCCTGACAGTTGTCTGGGGCCACTGTGGCTTGCTGTCCTGGTGGACAGAGTTGCCCCTGGGGGGGGAAGGACGAGAGTCACACCCCAGGGGTGGAGTGGGCAACACCATTGTGTTGGCCCTGGTGGTACTATCTGCCCATTGCAATACATCTGTGAGCAAAGTAAAGTTAGGTGTTGCACAGATGGTGTCTGTAGATGTGGAGAAGGGTTCCCCATGGGTTAGCTTAGTGGGCCCTGAGAGTATGGACAGAGGGATCCAACTGGAGTCAGGAAGGCGTAGAACTGGAGCATGCCCCTGCTGTTGTGGGCCTGGGTCCCTGTTCTATCGCCCCAATCAGGGAAGTACATCAAGGTATTGATTGTTCTCCCCTGGCTTTAGGCTGGTAGGGGGTCGTGTTGGACTTTTGCTTTTGCAGGGTCATCCCCAGACTTTTTTGCCTCCTGCCTCCTATATTTTTCTGACATGTTGCTGTTGGCTTTTCAACTCTGAGCACTTTACCACTGCTAACCAGTGCTAAAGTGCATATGCTCTCCTGTTTAAATTGTATGTAAGTGGTTTATCCATGATTGGCATATTTGATTTACTAGTAAGTCCCTAGTAAGGTGCACTAGAGGTGCCAGGGCCTGTAAATCAAATGCTACTAGTGGGCCTGCAGCACTGGTTGTGCCACCCACATAAGTAGCTCTGTAATCATGTCTCAGACCTGCCACTGCAGTGTCTGTGTGTGTATTTTTACACTGTAAATTCGACTTGGCAAGTGTACCCACTTGCCAGGCCTAAACCTTCCCTTTCCTTACATGTAAGGCACCCCTAAGGTATGCCCTAGGTAGCCCCAAGGGCAGGGTGCAGTGTATGGATAAGGTAGGACATATAGTAATGTGGTTTATATGTCCTGACAGTGAAATACTGCCAATTTCGTTTTCACTGTTGCAAGGTCTGTCTCTCTCTCATAGGATAATATGGGGGCTACCTTTAAATATGATTAAAGTGTAGATTCCCCTAGAGAAGAGATGGACAGGTGGAGTTTGGGATCCCTGAACTCACAATTTAAAAATGCATCTTTTAGTAAAGTTGATTTTGAGATTGTGCGTTTGAAAATGCCACTTTTAGAAAGTGAGCATTTTCTTGCTTAAACCATTCTGTGACTCTGCCTTGTTTGTGGATTCCCTGTCTGGGTCAGTTGACAGTTGGGTTGTTTTTCACCTCACACCAGACAGTGACACAAAGGGAGCTGGGGTGTGATCTGCATTCCTGATTAGCCATCTCTGCTAGGAGGGAGGGGTGGAGTGGTCACTCTCATCTGAAAGGACTGTGCCTGCCTCTGACAATGCTGTCTCCAGCCCCCTGGTGTGTGTCTGAGGCCTTGCCTGGGCAAGGCAGGATCTCACAAGAAGGTGTGAGTCCCCTTTGAAGAAAGGTGACTTCAAAGACTAAAATGAGTATAAGAAGGGCACCCAAACTTACAAACTTTAGAAACACTTCTGGAATCAAGGGGAACCTCTGCCTGGAGAAGAGCTGATCGCTGAGGAACAAGTGCTGCCCTGCCTGTGACTGTGCTTTGTGGAGCTTTCCTGCAGTGCTGCTTCTGCCAGAGTAAGAGGGCAAAGACTGGACTTTGTGTGCCTTCCATCTTGAAGAAGAAATCTCCAAGGGCTTGATGTAGAGCTTGCCTCCTGTTGTTGAAGTCTCAGGGATAGCAAAGACTTCTTCCTGCCAGCACCTGGAGTCTCTGGAGAGACCCCTACTCTGCTCTGTGGTGCCCTTCCAGTTCCTGGGACCCTGAAAGGAGAGGCTGGCAGCCTAAGGACAAAAATACACGCACCGAGCACCGTGCGGAGAAAAGATCGACGCGAATCCGATCGCGGCTGAGAAAACGACGCGACGCCGGCTCCGCAGCTGAGAAACGACGCCGCTGGAAACGCGACCGGAGAATCGACGCCCGGAGCAGGAGAAACGACGCGCAGCATCGCTGACGAAGGCTGAGAGATCGCAACCAGCGCCGCGGGACTTCGGACCGTCGCGTGGCTGGCTTTTTCGACGCGCCTCGCCTCGCCGAGCTGTTTTCGACGCATAAACCCGTGCCGGGTTATTTTCGACGCACACCGCCCGTGCGGGGTTATTTTTGCCGCAAACCAGGTACATTTTCACGCTAGCAGCGCTAGTGTGGTGTTACAACTACCTAAAGACTCTTTTTATTTTAAACCTTTAAAAAAATCATAACTTGACTTGTGTATGTTGGATTTTTGTCGTTTTGGTCTTGTTTTGTCTAGATAAATATTTCCTATTTTTCTAAACTGGTGTTGTGTCATTTTGTAGTGTTTTCATTAAGTTACTGTGTGTGTTGGTACAAATACTTTACGCCCAGCACTCTGAGGTTAAGCCTACTGCTCTGCCAAGCTACCAAGGGGGTAAGCAGGGGTTAGCTGAGGGTGATTCTCTTTTATCCTAACTAGAGTGAGGGTCCTTGCTTGAACAGGGGGTAACCTGACTGTCAACCAGAGACCCCATTTCTAACACCCCCCGTGGCTGATTTTGAGAAGGGCTGCAATATTTCTTTCTTTGTGTAGAGTTACTGCAATTTAAACTCTTCATATTAACTAGCATTTGTTACTTTTCTATAATCCAATGGAACCATCTTTTACCTATTGATCAGCTATCCACATCCAAAAGCACACCCCACATTTGGAAATATCATTGAGGCATCATAATCACCTAATAGTTCATCCTCCTATAGCTGCATAGCAGGGGGCTCTCCATCCGTCCAGTCTGAATATCAATACAGCAGAACGCCAGGAATCTTTCTATAGCTCTAATAGAAAGTTGGATTCCCTGTTAATCACACGTCTGTAGACAGGGTCAATAGAGGCATGTTTCTTCTTTTGACTGACCAACAAAATGGATGTAAAAGACAACAAATAACAAGTCTGATCTGAATACCTTTACGTGGTGGGCAGACTTATTGTTCTCTGTCACCACTATTTCTCAGCAAGCCAAAATCTACAGTGCACAATATCCAGTATAAGCAGAGATTTACCTCCACCTCTAACTCTGGCTCTAGGTCTAGTTGGGGTGGTGGCAACAATACTTAACCTTCAGAATTGATTACATCCTTTATATTATGTTAATCCATAGTTACAGTTGAGGTCTCTACAACAGAGCTCGAAGATTAAACACACAATCCAGATGGCTAGAAAATGTGTGCAGGGGAAGGAAGGTTAAAAGCGGTAATGTCCTGAAACTTTCTGACATTAACATTATAATGAAGTAGTCTGGCTTAGGAGGGAAGTTCATTACATTTATGCTAAAACAAAACGGAAATGTTAGACCTTTGATGTATGAACGGTTTGGTATATTATTAGCTATTTCATTCCTATGAAAAAATATCTTTATCATGAATCCTGAGGATTCTGTTTCCTTCACCCAACCAAAGAAGGTAAGAGGGCTCTGCGTTTAGAAAGTTGGAAAAAATATGTTCTGCTATCAAGAAATCGGGTTGATGTAGATCATCACGTTTTCCCGCAGACTGCTTGGCTCATTTGCGTCTATAAAAATATATTCTTTAATTTCAGTTCGGTTTGAATGTACCACTGGCACCTTACCTTATGCAATCTCCAGAGACAAAGCTTCAAGAAGAAATATTGAGAGAGGAGCTTAGGCTTCACATACACACTGATCTTCTGCTCTACACGTTTTTGATTGAGCAGCAAGAGTGTCTTTTTACCGAAAAATAGTGCTTATTGATTGTGCCTTTTTTGGAATTCTTATGTTCAGGACAGTTGGTCTGAATGGGTCATGGTGACAAGCTGATGTTCAGGGCTGTAGGCCTGGTGGGACCAATGAGTAAATTTGATAGAGGACCTAGGTCTGATTTGGTTATTATGAAAAGATATGACAAAGGCAGTAGGCTGACTTACTCATTGTAAAATCATATTTTAAAACCAATAGGCCTTTAATGGTTGGTTGCTATTACACTGTGTTAAAACCTATAGACAGGACTTTTGTTACATAGATTACCAAACTAGGTATGAACTTTGTAATCAGTTACCTTTTGACCAACTATGAGGGTAGAAGATTGCATTTTGAGCTTCCTGCAGGGAGACCAAGGAGGGCTCAAGGAAGTGGACCTGAGTGAAGCTGACCCATGGCTCAAGGGTCCTCCAATGGTACTCTTGGGGGTAGACTTCATCCCCTGGAGAAGATGGGGGCATAGGCCCTGTTCTCACAGTGCAGAACAAAGGATAGAGTCTAGGTTCCTGGGGTGGGTTCTGTGTGGAGCTACCAAAAGGGAGGAGGGAGCTGTGAGCTGTCTGACGAAGCATCCTCAGTGTTTCTCTCCCGAAACTGCCGGTGTGGTGGTGAGGCCAGACTGGTGTCCTTTCTAGCAGCCAGGCCTAGGCCAAGGATGCTTTTCTCTGAGGGAGAGGTACCAAGAGTTCCGAATGGGCTATTCTTTCTTGAAGGAAGGCAGTCATCCCAAATGGGTGGTGGCAGTTAAAGACTCCAGCGGCATGCTGAGGGTGAGGGTCCAATGAGTCTGCATCTTCAAAGTGTTGGTACCTGGAAGAAAGAAGGTAATGGGTGGAATACTCTCCAGAAGAGGTCCTGGCCAGTGACTCAATGAGTAGATTGTAGACCTATCCAATGTGCAGGGGCACTGTTCCCTTGTCCAAGAGAGTGGGGGGCATTGTGTTGCATGACCCAGGACAAGGGTAGGCCTAATAAGGCTCTGACCAAGTAGAAAATAGTGATCTAGATGCATTCAGCCTAAAACCAGGTGGGTTCATAGAGCAGTCAGGAGTCCAGGTAGGGAAATGGGATCTCATGGTTGGGCGCAGTAGGTGTTCCTAGTGTCCGACTGCCAGCATAAAGTATCAGGATAGCAGACAACTGGTGAGTAAGGTGCCTGGTCAGAACCCCTCATCACTTGTTATGGCTCTCAAGGCGAAAAATACCCATGCATAGTGGCTACTTCTTCCATACAGGGATCAGCTGGGTACAGTGAGAGTGAAAGGGTGGTTCTTACTATCTGATCAGCATTTTGGATCACACAGATTTTAAACTTTCACTGTGAGGGAGTCTCATAGTCTAGGACTCACCCACAATAAAGTCATGGTAAAATGACTCGTGTTTACCACCAGTGCCATCATGTTAAGTTATGACTGCTGTGATGCAGCAAGGGTAGGAGGCCCAGGGTTGGTTATACGTGATCATGTGTGAACACACTGCGCAGGGAGGACTCCTGTCATGTGCAGCACAAGAACTGCGTCTAGGTAGGCTGGTGCAGAAGGGACAATGCAGAGCGGGTGGTGACCTGGAATAGGCCTGATGATGTGGGTGTACACATGTAAGAGGTAGTCAGTGTGCTTTACTGTCTTGACTGTAGTGACACTCCATTATATTCCAATGAGAAAGGCTGCCCTGGGGTGCAAGTCCAGTTCCAGAGGTTCCATAGACTCCAAAGTCACATCAATGTACAGTGTAACCTGTATGAAAAGAACAATGGAGTAGGTTACAAAAGCCTGGGGCTTATTGCAAGCCCCTAGTGCCACAGTTGCATCATTTTTTTGGATGCAGAGGTGGTGCTAAGCAGTACCATACAGTGTGCCACATTTACAAACTGGCGCAATGGGCCCATTGCGCCAGTTTGTAAAGTCTTGCACCACATTATACCTGCTCCAGGTACAATATATGCAAGGTAGGCTTTCCCATGTAAAAAGCCACGCAGAATGGATGCAGGGAAAATTACATTTCACTGTGTCGTTCTGTGACTTCACTGCATCAGAATTTTAATGCCTGCTCGGAACAGACATCAAACTGACACAGGGATTCCAGGAATTCCTGAAGGTGCATCATTTATTTGACTCTAGTCCAGCAATACATGACTTTAGCGCCACAGATGTGTCAGAAATTCCAATGCATCTTTGAAAATGTACACCATGGAGCGCTGCATTGTAAATAAGTGCTTCCATGGCTTTGTTAGGGAGGGAAGGGCAACGCACGAAATCTGATGCATTGGAGCCAATGAGTAAGATTCTTGTAACTGAGGCCCCATACCAGGGCTTATAGGCATTCAGAAATGTCATCTTCCTCTGATTCAGCTCAGGATCAGAGTCCAGGCCTTTGTGACCCTGCTGGGCTGGATAAATTACTGTTCTCTCCAGCTGCAGTAACAGGGTCCTGCATCAATAAGCCAGCTGTCATACCGTGCCAGGAACCTGGCTTGCCCCAGGCCACTCAACAAAGAGGGGCTCCTTGGAGGACTTTCAGGGGGAGGCCCTGGCAGGAATGTGAGGGAGGAGGTGAGCTCAGACCCTCAGAGCACATGTGGCAACTGACTCCTAGGCGATGCCATTTTGATCTACTCCAGAAGACTGTGCAGTAAGGATGGGACAAGGACAGAGAGGTAATGTGTGATCAGGATAGGCCAGAGGTGCAGCCCTGCTGGACACTTCCACTCCCACTTAAAAGGCTTTGCACAGGGGAGAGAGCTCTCTCTTGGATGTGGTTTTCTGCAGAAATCTAGGGCTGAAGATGGGTGTCATCAACAACTAGAAAGAATACCGCCGACAGCCCATTGAGGCAAGGACTCTGTCCCTGATTAACTCCAGAACCAGTGGGGGACACCCCTGAACCAGGTAAGCTCATCCTCTTACTCACCCTGAGGACCAGTTGGGGGAAAGACTGGGCTTCTGCGCAAGGAAGGCGCGCTGCCCAGAGAGAGAGAGACAACCAAGGGAATGGTTGGTTCAGGGAGTCCGTGAGACTGGCTCCCTACCAAGTTGGGGACCTACGAGGCCAGGAGACCTGATGAAAGTGTTCCAGGGGCAAGGGCTCAACACCAGGAGCTAAAGGAGACCAGAATCATTAAAATTGGCCCAAGGAGACCTGAGTTCTGGCCATCAGAAGGTTTGCAACCTTTGACCCCATTTCAGTGTGAACGGCAAAGCACATGGGGCTCCTCTGCTGGACTGGAATGTGCCCCCAAGGTGGGCCAAGGGCTGGGGGATGTCCCCAACAGCAAAAAATATGTGCTTCCTGCCAAAGAGAAGGAGGGGCCCAGGACCCCATCTCTGGACCCTGAGCATGAAGTAAAGTTGGGAAGCGCCATTGCACTTCCTGTGAAGTCATCAGGGGGCCCAGGACCCCATCGCTGGAGCCCTGAGTCTGAACTAAAGTCGGGGAGTGCCATCGTATACCCTGTGAAGCTTCTGGCGCAGGTCATCATCCCTGGGACCGATGGAGAGCAGGATTGTGGCGATGCTGTCACGCCCGCCAGAAGGTGATCTTGGGGGCTCAGGACCCTATCCCTGAGCCGCAATGGGGAGAAGAAGGAGGGGGTAGCAATGTCGCAGTTCCCTGAGGGTGCAGAGGGTGCAGACAAGAAGAGGAGTCAGCTCCCGCTGCAGCATGCAACATTGCTGGCTGTGCAGGGAGCCAGCATGAGTGGCCAGGTCTGGGCTCCCAGCACTGCTCCCAATGAAGCGCACAGCATGTAGGGTGTCTGGGTGGGATCGGACACCCTAAAAAGGAAAAGTACACAGCCTGCGAAACAGGTCCACCAATGGAGTGACTCTCCCCAGCGCAAATGGAAAGCTGCTCATTGAGTAAGCATGCTCCAGGAGAAGTCCCTCATAATGCCTTGCAAGGCTAATTGAGTTTGCCTTCAAAATTGCTAATTGTTAACATGTTGGTGATCGCAGGAGAGTGGGGTCACTGCCAAAATGATTCCCAAGTGTGGAGGTGAGCTGTAGGAGGAGTGCAACTTCACCCTAAAAACGTTCCAAATGTCCCCACCCTCGGTTTCAGGGAACTTGAAAAGGAGCACCTCTCAAGGGTATTAATGCCTATTCAAGCTCTGTCTCAGTTGGAACCTTTTTTTCAGAGTCATGAAACCGAGTCCTCTGGGAGTGAGGATCGTGCCTGCAGTCCTTGTGACCTGAATTTGAATAACAATGGATGGCCATAATGGTGAACACCCTCTAGGGGTGAAAGGCTGTAAAACATGTTTTTGAACAAATGAAATCCTTTATGAACTATGGTTGAAATGCAGCATATTAGGCTGAATGTGATTAGAAATGTGTGGTTGCAGAATTGTGGCCAATGTATGGCCATATGGAAAGGCACCCTCTGGGGGTGGGAGATGGTATTACGCAACTGTGAACAACAAAGTCATGTCCTTTAGGGACTTTGTCAACTGTGCATCATTTTTATGTGGAATGCTGTAATGTGGAATATGATGAAACTTTGCCAGCACGCTTTAGGGGTGTGATTAGACTGCATAGATCATGCTGAGTGTAATAGTAATAGCACAAATCAGTCCAATATCTCTATACATGTTTCTTGTTAATGCTTTATTTGAGTAGCAAGACTGACTGTCACTAGTGATCAAAGTAGACAGACGTCATTGCCAGTATTAGGTGCTCTCACTCCAAGTTACAGTCAGATTTTGCCATGGAATAAAAGTGGATGTTTTGCCATGTGGGCTTTTGGTCTACATCTTCGTTTGGGAATCAAGGAATGATTACGCAATGTCATCCATAAGTTATTCCATCAGCTTTTGTATATTTGTATATTGTTGCATAGTATTGAGTACTGTGTGTGTAATAAATGTACTTTTTGTTTTTCAAAATAAAAAGCACAGACTGGACAACCATTTATTGAGTGTTTTTCTTGTGTACTTGTGATTGGTGCCAACACCACCTTCCTTGAGACACATGTTCAAGTCTGAAGGCTTTTAGAAGTGGATTATTGTTACACTGTATTAAAACCGTGGTTCAAAGGAGCCTCGCAGATTAAAGTAATGCAAAGGTTTTTATAGACATTGCCTTCTCTGAGCAACACCGTGTTAGTACATTTGCACTCTGATAAACCTTGTTAGGTCTTCTTAGGAGGGAGCTGTACATTGTTTTTCTAAATATCATTTTGGAAGTATTTGTTATTTTATAACTGTATACGTTGTGGGAACGGTAATTCATAATACAGTATCCTGAGCTGGTTATGATGGCAAACCCTTGATTATGTCTATAGGCCTGAATGAGTCAATGGCAGCAACTGCCGCAAATCTCAAGGGGAGGGGTGAGGGGACAGGGATGGAGAGGTAAAATAAAAAAAATATATATATTAGAAAAAAATTAACTTACCTTGGACTGCCATCTCCTGCTGCCTCCCTCCTGTTCCCTCGATATGGTGTACCAGCATTCACTGGGACACCAGCACAGGCTCCCCAGTAATCCTGGTGCTACTTTCATTCTTAAACTAGCATGAAAGCAGTGTCAGGACTGGTGTGAGTAGCTCAGACTGCCGCTCAGACACAGCCCTGGGGTCTGTGCAGTTTCTTCAGCCTGGCTGTTAAACACAGCCAGGCTGGAGAAACCTAAGTGTGCATGTGTATTTGGCCAGCCTCAGATGACTGGGTAAACGCACATGCCCACTTAGGTGCACTCCATTCCTCCTCTCCCTTCCCACCTCCCATGGCCCAGCCTGACCCTCCCTCACTGCTGGGTGAGCAAGCAGCAGAATGTTAAAACAATAGTAAAGTGCTGTTTTATTTTTCTGCTGCTGGCTCAGCCGGGTGGGGCGAAGCTCCTTCACCATAGCAAAGGAGCATCCCAATGTCATGTGGACAGTTATATCAGATATTTTAGGTATGGCCTGCTTATTATGCAAAGGCCAAAGATTAAAGGTTTTACTTACTAATTGTAAAATGGATGCGTTAAGGGTGTAGGCCAAATAGGCTAGTTTGGTTTACACTAGATTTAAAGCTTTTAGAAACTTATCAAGTGGCATGGATGTCTCACATATTAGTGTGGAAAGCAAAGCTGTTGGTGTTGGTTACCAAATTCTGTCACCGCAGAAGATAGAATTTTGCCTGTAGTGTGTGTGAAAATTGTACATGCGAATATACTTTATGTAAAAAAGTCATGAAAATTGTTAGCAGAGAGTGGCTGAAGTAGAAATTGTCTCTGGGCTGCAACACACTAAGGTTTACAGTTTCTGCAAGATATATTCTGCTCAAAAGACACCCACAGTCAAAAGTTCTTGAAAAAGCACAACAGCCCAAGACAAATACATGAACAAAATATGTATTGCAGAAAAAAAGAGGCACATTTCAAAATTAAAATTGCTTAATACCAATTTCGCCTGAGCCTGCTGGAGTCCTCATTTGCTCAAATGGAGGACACACCCTCTTAAAGAGCATGACAGACTCTATGCTGCTAATCACGCTAGTTAAAAAGTGCTCCAGTCTGAATTTAGCATGGAAAGTCAACAGCTTTTTTTCCATCATCATTTACTGCAAACTCTTAACTCCTATCAGATCTTCCTACTTTTCTGGCTCTGACAATTTTCATGAAAAGCATCTCTGCATTCTTGTATGTATTGATAGATCAACACGGTCTCTATTGATACTTTCGTGTTGCTGTAGCCAAGACAAAATATGTTATGAGCGGTAGATAGATCACATATTGGGCCGTATCTAAAAATGCCTATCCTCTCCCAGAAACCACATGGGAAAAACATTTACATTGATAAGTGAAGGCAGTGGTAATAGACCTTTTATAGTTCCTGACATAGCTCCTAGTTTATCATGGTCAATAGGAAAAACCTAACTCAATCAGATAAGGTTCCCTTCAAAGCACTGCTATAAATCCCAACCATCCGCTAATGATCAAGTTCATCATTTTGCTCACTATCTTTCCTTATCCTAATGGGGAAATAATTATTCACTGGGAGTGAACTGCAGTGCTTATATTCACAACTCTAAAACCTACCCTAGCTTTCTTACATCATTAGCCAGGATGAAAAATACCTGGCGCCCATGCATTGTTCATTGGTGAGAGACCAGGCAGTCAAACCCAAATCAAGAGCTGTTAGTGTCAACATTGATGAAGGCCTTTATTTTGTTCCTGATCAAAAGTGTTGGTAACTTTATTCTAGTCTTGAATGTAGTCTCTCTGGTCATACTGCAGATCTATCAAAAGCTTCCAGTGTCCCTTTAAACTTCAATGTGCCCCTGCTTGATAATCCAGTTACTTTCCTTAAAGTGTACAGATATGTTTTTATTTCTAGGTGTTAGACTGCTATGATTGCCATTGATAAAAATGTCAAGTATATATCTGACAGATGAGCCACTTGGCTGAAGGACAATATTAAAACTCCAAGGTTGACTCCAAGTGTGTAATAAATACAAAACATTCACCTGCCTTCACTACAGGAGTCATTAGTTCAATGGAAGTACTATTAGATGAATGTTTGCTTACAGCTTCATGTACACTCTTCTATGTAATCAGAGTAAATCACGTGAACAATTGCACAGCCCGTCCCCTGCTTCATGTTGTAGCAAGCGTTTTGCGGAACATCTTTTTCTCCCACAAAAAGAAGACCTTATGAAAGTGGTAAAGAAATATTTCCATCATTTTAAATCATATTGCATTGCTTAAAAGGTTTAAAGGGGGTTGATGTTATGATTAGTGTTATGCATCTTTTGAATGATTGCCACATACAGGCCCATATTTATACTTTTTGTCGCAAAACTGCGCCAACGCAGTTTTGCGTCAAAAAAATTAGCGCCGGCTAATGCCATTCTGAAGCGCCATGCGGGTGCCGTATTTATTGAATGGCGTTAGCTGACGTTAGCCGCCGGCGCTGTCTGGTGTGCGTTAAAAAAACCGACGTACACCAGGCAGCACCGGCGTAGGGGGAAAATGGCGTATGGGCGTCCAGAAATGGTGCAAGTCAGGCTGAGGCAAAAAATTCGCCACAACCCGATTTGCGCCATTTTTTTACGACGCCCATCCCCCATTGAAATGACTCCTGTCTTAGCAAAGACAGGAGTCATGCCCCCTTGCCCAATGGTCATGACCAGGGGACTTCTGTCCCCTGGGCATGGTCATTGGGCATAGTGGCATGTAGGGGGGCACAAATCAGGCCCCCCTATGCCACAAAAAAAAAAAAAAATACTTACCTGGACTTACCTTAATGTCCCTGGGGTGGGTCCCTCCATCCTTGGGTGTCCTCCTGGGGTGGGCAAGGGTGGCAGGGGGTGTCCCTGGGGGCTTGGGAGGGCACCTCTGGGCTCATTCTGAGCCCACAGGTCCCTTAACGCCTGCCCTGACCCAGGCGCTAAAATCCGGCGCAAATGCGGGTTTTTTAGACCCGCCCACTCCCAGGCGTCATTTTTGCCCGGGAGTATAAATACGACGCATATGCATCGCAGTCATTTTTTAAGACGGGAACGCCTACCTTGCATATCATTAACGCAAGGAAGGTGTTCACGCAAAAAAATGACGCTAACTCCATGAACTTTGGCGCTAGACGCGTCTAACGCCAAAGTATAAATATGGAGTTAGTTTTGCGTCCAAATTGCGTCAAAAAAAACAACGCAATTTCGGCGCAAACGGAGTATAAATATGCCCCACAATTTCTGGAATGCAAATCATTTCTGTCTACCTTTATTTTTCTCTTTATACACCTCAGGTTACCCTGTTAGAACTGATTCCGATAACACCTTTGTCTTAGAGGGGGCACCACGCCCAAGGCATATTTGCTATTTTCGTCTTGATACCATGACCGTCAAGACCCAGTTGTGAAGGACAGATACAGCGAGTAGGTGCACTCATAGGACAAGTCCCTGAAAGACCCTCACTTGAACTCACAACAACAAATGGCCATCTCATTCCAGCCACTTTGCCAATGGTGTCCAAATCTTATGCATTCTGTTTTCCAGGACCGCAGTGTCCATTCTGATTTTTTACTCAATTTACCTCAGCCAGTCAGCCGATAACGGAGGAAAATTATGTAACCTTTTCCTACATCTTTCCCTACGGGCTAGGAGGATTGTATAAAAAATCAGTTTCAAACCATCTTTATTCATTCTGGGCTGCTTTTCCAAAATGCCAAAGACAACAAGAGAAAGGCTTACCTGAACTTTAATGCCGTGTCCCCTTTGAAGCCCAAATAAAATTGTTAATCCTACCTTGTAACCTCTCTAACCCTTCAGTCTTGAAAGGTAGAGGGATTGCATTGACTAAGAAGGTAAAATTAGGCGGAATTAACTTCTTAACCAGATTTATTCTCCTCAATATAGTAAGCGGTAAGTGAGCGCAACTCATCATCAGATTGCACACCTCTTTTCTAACTCTTAGAAAATTCATTTTGCCCCTAAATACGTAATTTTCTTCATAACCCGACTGCTCACTCTCATCAGTTTCCAGGGCATTATTTCTGTTTTGAGATTATTAACAGAATATTCAACAACTTTGCCAAATCCTCGGGTCAATCTCTCAATGAATGGTAGTTCTGCCTGAAGGTCAGATGTATAAACCATGAGGTTATCCACATAACAAGCAACCTTTTTTCCCCAGCAGTTGCATCTAAAAGAGGATCTAGCTTTTTCATTTCTAATTTTGGTAGCCAACAATTCAATATAGAGATTAAATAATAATGTTCATAACAGCCCCCCCATTACGTCACCCTAGCTATCCTAAACAAAGGGATCAGATTACCATTCACTAAAACTTTGGCATAGGGGTTTTGATATATCAAAGCTAAAGACCTACAAAATGTCTTCCCTAGATTTTTCTCCCCTAGATTTCACAGCTTCAGCATAGACTGCAAGCAGACCCAATTGACTCAATCAAAGCCTTTTGTAGCATCTAGGGTTATTGCTGCAATGGGTACCTTATATGCAGTGGCAAGATCTATAGATCCACTTAAGCCATACGTTAGCTTATGGAGGGCCCTCTCCTTGAGAAAACCTTTCTTATCCTCATGCAAGAGATCCTCACTCAATCCATTAGGCCCCCCGCCAATATCTTAGCTAAGATTTTATAATCACAGTTTAAAAGGGGAATTGGCCTGTATGACTTGCGAATCCTAAGACACTTTCCAGGATTCAATATTAGTGTGACTATGGCTTTATTCCATAACGGAGGTATTGATGACACTTCCTGAAATATCTCCCTGAATAAACTTGTCAAAACTGGCAACAAGGAATCGATCAGGACTTTATAGACCTCATGTGGTATACAGTCAGGGTCTGCTGACTTATCTTATGTACCCGACTGTATTGTTTGCTTGACCTCTAAAGGAGTTATAATTCTATTAAGTAGAATATTAATACCATCACTTGAAATGTTTAGGTCTTCTAAGCCTTCTTTTTTCAATCAGAACTGCACCCCCTCCTCTGAAGTTGCTAGATCGTTGTGATACAGGTTCTTGAAAAAGATTTGAAAAACCTTTTTAATCTCCTGACTATCTCTTAACAATGCCCTTGTATTATTACATTTTACTTCTTGGATCACATTTCTTACTAAGTCCACTTTGGTTTTTCAAGCCAACAACCTACCACCATTTTCTCCATATTCAAAGTGAGCTAACTTGTTAGTTCCCCACCTATTTGTAACTCATGTCATCAACTACTCTCCCTAATTTTGCTTTATATTTTGCAGGGAGGTCTGTAGATTTCCTATCACACTATGCTTGAGAGCCAATTGAGACAATTTTTCCTCCACCTCCTGTATTAGGGACTGCAAACCTTTAACTATGTTAATATAAGTTTTCCTGTTAAATTCTGCTATATTGGTAACTTTCCCCCCTTAAAAAAGCTTCATAGGCATCCCACATTATGTTTCAATACAGAGTATTTCTACAACCTTTTCATCTAACAGGAGAGTATGGTCTAATGTCCATCTCCTGCTTTCCACTCTACGTACTTCAAATCCAATACCACTGCTGAGTTGTCCAAAATGTGAACCACTAAGTGTTTGATCCCTTGGATCTGGCTTTTTATATTTTGATCAACTAGAAAGTAATCAATTCTAGATTGATGACTGTATTTGTTGTTGTTGTTGTAAGTAAATCCTCTTTTGGATCCTGTCCTCTCCCTCCAAGTATCGCACAACCTCTAGCTGAATCATGATTCATTTGATTTGGGATAATATTTCCGTATTAGTTATTGATCTACTTTTGATTGATCTATCCAGGGTGCTATTTAGAACTACATTAATATCACCTGCCAGAATAATAGGGTCAGAAAATTATCCTAGATTAACTAGCATTTCCCTAAGGGGACCTACATACGGGCTGTACTATCCCACCACAGTACACATCTGATCATATCCTACTAACCTTCTGATGACTGATCTCCCTGCTTTATCCACTGCACTTTCTGTAACATACATTTTCAGGTTATTCTTTAACAGTATAGCCACCCCCTTTGTGTTAGTATTATGACTTGTATATACCACTTGCTGAACCCCTTTTCTCCTTTGAATACGTCAGTACACTCTCTATCAGTCAAGTGGGTCTCTTGCAAAATGATAATATGAGCTGGGGAGTCTAGGCAACAGCCTTTCTCTTCTTCCTTTCACCCACAAACCATTTGTGTTCCAAGATAGGATTTTTTCATGGGCTACAATATTCCAATCTGATATTCCATTATTTTTTGTCGACCTTTGAATATATGAAGATGAATGAGAGAAAGATTTTATGCCTGCCTCACACCAGAGTTCCCATTATAAGAGATTTGGTGTCCAGATAGAAATTCTGAAAATATTTCTCCTAAGTTATGGTAATAACCAAAATAAATTTTCTTTTAGAGCCCTCTAATTTAATTTTCATTTATTTGGTAATCAAAGAGAAGCTGACAAGTTGACCATGCCACTGCAAATGCAGTCATATGATTAAAAATATTGTCCAGATAAGATTGTAGGCATTTTATTCTGATCTCATACATCCCAACATAAACTGGGATTCTTAAAATTTGTATAAAGGTATCTTACTTAGCTCATGAACAGGGGCTTAGTATAAAAAATCAATTTTCCTAAGGGTTTCAACCAAGTAATTAAAAACTCTGTAGGACTAAGATGTCTATTGTTGACTCAAAAAGCCCTTAGCCTGTCCCAGTAACAAAGCTTCCTCTTTGTACAATCATAACACTGCCATTTTCTCATCTAACAATGTGTTTCACATATGTGTGCCTCAGAGGTTAGTTCTTTTCCTTCTAAACACCAACACTAAGCGACTCACTTGAAAAGCATCCTGAGCAAGACTACAACATGGCATGTTGCTGAGCAGCAAGACCGTTATTATGGGATGAACACAAATAAATTAATCCGGATGGTATCTCTTTACCATTTTCCAGCCTTCACGATTTACAGGTGTGGAATGGGGAATAATCTAAGTAATTCATAATTGCTTGCTTAAAACACTGTGGGCCTCATGTACAAGGCACTAGTGGCACACTGCGCCACTGGAGCATTCTTTTTTTTTACGCGCTGGTGGCGCAGTTTGCCAGCCTATATTTACAAGGCAATGCAAAGCCAACTTGTGTGGCTTTCCATGGCCCTGAGAATATGGACCCCTTTCACACACAACACTTTGTGAGAGGGTCGTTCCATGGGTGTTGCTTGGGGTGTTCCTATGCAGCACGGATGGAACCCAGAGGAATCTGACGCATTCCCAGATTTACAAGTCTGGTAATGCGTCAGATTCCTACACCAGTGGGGGTGTATAAGAATGACGCAACGGGGAGAAATATATTTTTTCCCCTGTTTTTCCTCTTTCTATGTGTGCTGTATTCTGCAGCACACATAGAAAGAGGAAAACGCCTCTTGTGAACAACCATCCCCACAATGGAGGCACCCTTGCACCATGGTGCAATGGAGCCTGCATTGGCACTAAAATGCAATTTGTGCACCAGTGCAACTGGAGAGGACAGAAATGTGCTGTGTCTTGTAGATACTGCACATTTCTGTCCTTTCCTGGTGGCCCATGGTGGCCTCATTTATGAGGCCCTGCACCACGGGCCTCGTAAATGAGGCCTTGTCTGTTTTCCACGTTTCCAGGGCCCTTTCCATGAACACTGAAACTTTCCACGGAATACTCTGTGGTTTTTACTACGGTCTTTTCCACACCTCAGAAAACTGGACCTGTGTACAGGAACACCATGTAGCTCAGAATTTCCCAAAGTGATACCATAACGTAAAGGCCCAGATTTAAGAAGCTCTAGCACCACATAAGCGTCATTTTTTTATGCTAATGTGGTGTTCAACTTCAAAAATCGCTGAACCATATTTACAGAGTGGAGCAATGCATGCATTGCACCACTTTGTAACCACTTGCGCCACATTATTCCTCTGCCAGACATAATGTTCGCAAGGGGGGTGTTCCCCATTAGAAGGGTCACAAAAATGCACAGAGCAGGCGTTAAAAGAAGGCACACCATTATTTAATGTGCTTTGCTGGATTAGCATCAAAACTTTTGACGCTAATCCTGCAAAGCGCCAAACTAGCGTCAACAATTTGTGCGCTAGTTCCCTAACTACCACCATAGTGCACCATATCTCAAATACGGCGCACACATGATAGCATTAGGGGGGCTCTAAGGGGCACAAAAAAGTGGTACTGCATTGGATGCAGTGCCACTTTTCTTAAATCTGCCCCAAAGTTTCCACTGTGGGAGACTACGGCCTTAGAGATGGTAACGTTCCAGAGCCCAGATTTAAAGGGCCTAGTGCCATCTAACAACACATTAGCATCATTTTTTCTGCTAATGTGGTGTTAGATGGCACAAAAAACTGCACCGTATTTACAAAGAGATGCAATGCATGCATTGCACCACTTTGTAACCCCTTGCGCCACATTATGCCTGCGCCAGGCTTAATGTATGCAAGGGGGAGCTGAAGAAAATGGTGCAAAGAAATCTAAGAGATTTATTTGTGCCATGTTTTCCAGCATTTGGAACACCTGTGCAGAGCTTGCGTTAAAAGCAGGCACACTATTGGTGACAATGGGCCCTATGTACTGTTCAGGGTTGGCTCCAAAATTTTGGCGCTAACCCTGAGCAGTACATCAATAGCGTCACACATTTTTATGCTATTGCCTCCTACCCTGCGCTTTGGTGCTCTGTATTTTAAATACGGTGCACATATGGTGGCAGCAGAGGGGTGCTACGGGGAGCAAGGAAAGTGGCGCTGCACTGGGTGCAGGGCCACTTTTCTTAACTATTCCCCTTGGTATTTTGAAATAGATTCTCCTTCTGAGTTTCAATCCTTCCTAGAAAATGATTAACACCACCGGCTTGATGGATGAAATCCAAATTGCATTCTACATACATACAGCGTGTTAAAGAAGAAATTCCCCGGAGGCAATCACTACAAAGTGCAGTGGAACCACACTTGGATACTCCAAAGGCCAGATGTCTCCCCTTCTTAAGGACCATTAGACGTTCCTAAATGACAATGAAAGCATCTTTTGTTGACGTTCTGGGATGTGCCTTTTAATAGCCAAAAGTAATGTAACCACTCTCGTAGGTTTTAATTGCTAGAAAAAGAATCTTAGAATTAATACAGCTATTAAACTCTGCCCATTTTTGTATCTGTGCGAATTTGATGTTAGATAAACAAAAGCATTTATCAGAGACTTTGTTTAATTCGTATTCTACTCAAAAACTCGAAATACTGACTACACTCTATTTCTCTGGAAGTGCAGTAAGCAGCGTGGAGCATTTTAATTGGCTGATTGTTTCACACAGTGAAGGAAAAATGTTTGACAAGACCTATGTGGTCCTAAAGTTAAAAAGCGTTCTTCCCTCTTAAACAAGAGTTATGATATCCGTTAAGATCAGTCATTTTCCGATTGGAGCAGCTTTTGTGCTTCTAGTGTGCTTGCATCAACATGCTGGCAAAAGCGGGGCTGGACTGGGAATTAAAAGCAACCCTGGCAAAAATTGTCAAACCAAGTCTAAGGTTGCCACCTTTTCCAGGGACAAATACAGGCTACTTCTTCATGTTTTAAGATCGTGCAAGGCTCTGTTATACCTGATATCCTTGGCCTGGTATTTCTTTCACTCACCTATTTTTGCTGACTTGGTTTTCGTTGACTTGCGGATTCTGTGCACTCTCCCCTTGCTGACCAGTGTAAATTGCTTGATCTATCCCCCTTAAATATGGTAAAAATGTCATATACCCAATTGGCACATTTAATTATCAGTCTGTACCCTGTAAATTAAATGCCACTAGTGGGACACAACACTAATTGTGCCATCCACTAAAGTATCACAGTAACATGTCTCAGGCCTGCACCTGCTGCCGTAGTGCAGTTTCGTTTTAAACTGGCTCTTCAACTTGGTAAGATAAACCTTTTGCCAGGCCTAAATCTTCCTTTTAGCAACCCATATGCCACCCGTAATGTAGACCCTAAAGACTCATAGAGCATGGTGTATGTTATTTAAAAAGTATTACATGTGTACTTAGATTGTACATGTCCTAAGAGTGAAAATACCCTCAAGTACTTTTTCACAGTTACAAGACTACATCTCCCATTGACCAATACTGGGTTACCTTACTACAGTTGATAACTGATAACTTCTGTTTGGAAGACATTAGAGGAATACTTCTTTGTTAGAAATGGGGTCTCTAGTTGGCAGAGGTATACACCCTTGCCCAAGTGGGGACCACAATCCTAGTCAGGACAAGTCACACATAATCCAAATTATCCTGTGCCCACCCTCTGGTAGCTTGGCACTGAGTAGTCAGGCTTAACTTAGAAGGCAATGTGTAAAGTCTTAATCCTTAGAAATAAACAGTTGTCTCTTTGTTACAGACAGTACCTGGTATGCGTAAAAAATAACAATGCACGGAGACCGCAGATGAAGAGATGCATGGAAAAATAACGTGTTGTGTCAGATTTTCCGAAACGGAACAGGCGATGCATTGTTTCTTTCTACGCTGCAAGGGGTTTTGCTTTATTTTTCGGCATGCAGTCTTGGTTCCTCACTGTGATGCAGGGATATTTTGATGCCCAGGGACGATGCTTGAAAATCCTTGACACGCTGGAAGAAGGCAGGGGCACTGTATCGATCCGGTAGTTGATGCATCAAGTTATTCCATTCCAACGTAGAAGCTGCATCGAATTTCCACTCAGGGAGTCAGGCTGTGTATTTCTGGTTGGCTGTACGATGATTTCTATGTTGCAAGGCAGGCTTCATGTCATTTTCGGCAGGTGATGCGTCGATTTTCGATGCACAAGAAGTTTCTTTGAAGAGTTGAAGTCTTTGTTGGCCCTGAGCCTTCAGAAACAGGAGGCAAGCTCAAACCAACCCCTTTGAGAGCAATTTTGGGGGAAGGCAAAGTCTCTCCAACAAAGTCAGAGGAGAACAGGGCAGCAGTCCTTCTCAGCAAAGCAATCTAGGTGAGTCCTTTGGGCAGCCAGGCAGTTCCACTTGACAGGATGCAGGTGTAGGTCCAGAAGTGTCTGAGTTGGTGGGGTCAGCGAACCAGTTTATAAACCCAAAATGCCTTTGAAGTAGGGGAGACTTCAAAGAGCGGTTCTGAACAGCACAAGTTCCCGTTTCAGTCCAGTCAGGGAGATCCATTCAGAATGCAGATGAATGCAGATGGGACTGAGTGTTCTGTGTTTGTGGTTGTCTGGGTGAAATGCACAAGGTAACCAGCACAGACCAGACGTTGATTGGAGACCGGCTGTAAGGCATAGATGGTTTTAAGTGCAGAGAAATGCTCACTTTTTAAAAGTGGCAATTCTAAAATAGTAGTTTTAAATCCAACTTCACCAATAAGCAGGTTTTTCTATTACCTATCTGACCATGCTAAATATGACCTGATTACCTATTTCAAAGCAGAATGTATCATTAAAAAAGTATATGAGGACAGCCCTAATGCTAGTCTCTGAAAGGAGCAGGCCTCACAGTAGTGGAAAACAAATTTAGGAGTTTTCTACCAACAGGACATATAAAACACATAAGTACATGTCCTGCCTTTTACCTACATTGCACCCTGCCCTATGGGTTACCTAAGGCCTACCTTAGGCGGTGACTGATATGTGGAAAACGAGGAGTGTAAGGCTTGGCATGTAATTTTAAATGCCAAGTTGAAGTGGCAGTGAAACTGCACACACAGGCCTTGCAAAGTCAGGCCTGAGACATGGTTAAGTGGTTACTTATGTGGGTAGCACAATCACTTCTGCAGGACCACTAGTAGCATTTAATTTACAGGCCGTGGCCACATGTAGCACACTTTACTAGGGACTTATAAGTAAATCATATATGCCAATTGGAGATGAATCCAATGTTACTATGTTTAAGGGACAGAACAAATGCACTTTAGCACTGGTTAGCAGTGGTAAAGTGCGCAGAGTCCACAAACAGTGTCCGAAAAGTAGAGGGAGGCAGGCAAAAAGTCGGGTCTAATATTCTTCCAGTCATTTAAAATCCTGTTTAATGGTAAAGTCAGATTTTAAGTTACTATTCAAAAATGCCACTCTTGGAAAGTTGACTTTTTTTGTCTAAACCAAATACATATTTCTGTCAGTGTCCAGCCTCACTTGACTGTGAATGGATCTCCTGTAGAGTCATGTGTATTGCTTCTGGACATAGCATCAAAAGGGCCGTGGATATGTGGCAGGGTGTTCCTCTCCTGAACATGATGACCTGGGGAGTTGTATAAAACTCTTCCTGAGAATCAAACTGTATCCTGAGATTTGTGCCCACCCCTATCCTGACTTCTAAGGCTGTGTGTCCTGCCACTGAAAAATGGCTCATACCTAGGCCTGTCTGCCTTTGTCCCCTGGACAGTTTGGAGCCAAACCAAGGAAAGGGGGGAGATTAGACAAAAGGAGCATCCTCCACCCACAAGCTGGCTCTCAGTAGAAAGGCACCAATTTATGAAAGAATGAGTGCTGGAGCCCAAAGCTCTGCACCTGTGGAGTTGTTAAAAATCAGTGCACTAAATACCAAGGCTGCATAGTGTTGAATTTACATCAGGCCTCTTTAAGGCACTACCAGACATTGACTCCTCTTTATCTCACTCTTGCCTTTCTCTAGTTTCTCCCTTTGTGCCTGTTTTTCCTTATTTGACTTCCTTATGGATTGTGTGTTTTTCTGTCTCTTTATCTCTGTCTCTTTGACGCATTATCTAATGAGTCAAAATAAGCACCGGTTCCCAGTAGTAAGTTCCAATTGGCCCTACCTGCAACCACCATCTCAAATTAAACACTGATTGGCACGCTCAGAATTGCTTATTGGAACTCCCCTGGGCCTGGGGAAGATTCAGACGGACTACCCTTATGTCTGAAGAAGAAAGACAGGACCTGCTTACCTTTAACCTAGGAACCTCAGATGTGACTCCAAAGGTCAGTTGGCTGGCCTCTTGTTTGAGCTACAGGAACACAATACGCTTTCAGAGGTCTTCCATGCAACTGCCCAGCTGACCAGCAGCAACGCACATGTCTGATCTCTGCTGCTGGCCTTTGCTGGAGTGAGCCCTGGTTCCCAGGAGGTGCCCCACTAAGTCCTGAACTCTTGGCTGGCATCAGAGTGTACTCCATTTGCTTCACCACTGAGCTACAGGTGAAAATCAATACTTTTTTTACCTCTCCGCGACCAAGAAGCAACTCCTCAAATCAGAAATGATTTCTGTGCTTCCCACCAATGCGAAGTTCCAATGTCTATCTGCTCTTTGTGCCTAACAGCGACAGGCTGCGTCTCTTGCCAATGCAAAGCACCAGTGGCATTCAGCTCCCCATGCCCACAATGATTTCCTTGTGGCACCCTTCTATCAGAAGCTTGCTGGATGAACTTGGTCTGTGAGAAGGTAAATCTTCACTGGGATGAACCTGATCCCTGTATTTGACCCATACTACATCACATCAGCTGAAGTTCTGACTTTGACTTTGACAGCCTGGCCAGATAACTGTGAGTGGTGCTTTGTCCTTTTTGGTGCTATTTTCTGCTGAAACATCAAAAATGTATACCTCCTGTTCTACTTATTCATTTTTTTGTTTTTTTGTTTGTCATTTATTCATTAAATGTTACTCTATCTCAATTGGTTTGGGATTTTTCTTGTGTTGTGTTTTCACTATGTTGCTGTTTAAGTGCAGCATAAATACTTTTCACATTGCCTTGAACATAAGCCTGAGTGCTTTTATGCCAAGATAGTAGAGGGTTCAGCACAGGTTTATTTATTGACTTTTGTGGTTCACCCTGACCATTATTGTATTTATTGCTTGAGTGGGACTTTCACCGCCTTCAACTAATAACCACGGGCCAGATGTAGGAAAGGATTTGCAACTCGCAAACGGCAAAAACCGCCGTTTGCGAGTTGCAAATTGCATTTTCCTATGCAGAAATGCATTCTGCGAGTCGGACCGACTCGCAAAATGCATTTCAGAATCGCAAATAGGAAGGGGTGTTCCCTTCCTATTTGCGATTCCTAGTGGTATGCAATACCATTTGCGACCGCATATGCGGTCGCAAATGGTGTTGCAGTTACCATCCACTTCAAGTGGATGGTAACCCACTCGCAAATTGGAAGGGGTCCCCATGGGACCCCTTCCAATTTGTGACTGGACCCAAAAACATTTTTTCAGGGCAGGGAGTGGTTCAAGGGACCACTCCCTGCCCTGAAAAAATACCGAAACTAAAGGTTTCGGGTTTTTTTTTAAGTGCAGCTCGTTTTCCTTTAAGGAAAACGGGCTACACTTAAAAAAAAAAAACTGCTTTATTTAAAGCAGTCACGAACACGGAGGTCTGCTGACTACAGCAGGCCTCCATGTTTGCGAGTGCCCATAGTCGGTATGGGGCCGCAATTTGCGACCCACCTCATTAATATTAATGAGGTGGGTCATTGCGACCCCATACCGACTCGCAGACGGTGTCTGAGACACCGTTCTGCATGACATTTTGCGAGTTGCAAATAGCGAGTCGCTAAGACTCGCTATTTGCAACTCGCAAAATGCTTCTTTACTACATCTGGCCCCACATTTCTTAGCATCTCCTTCGATCTTTCAGTCTTTTCTAGAAAATGATGGTTGTCATTACAACTGCCTTGATGGGTAAATTTCAAGTTGCACAATCAATAGAGAGTGTTTCAAAAAAGAGGCAACTGCTACGAAGTGGAAGGGGACTATACTTGGACTAAAGGCCAGGGCCCAAATCTATCATACTTTCACTCAGCGCAACACAGCAAGTCACTTTGCTGTGCTGTACTGTTTGAAAAGGGAAAGAGCAGGAATGCACAGTTTTCAAGATTATACAGCACGTTTCTGTCCTTTTCTTGCACTGGCTCATTTTTGGCTGCCTAGTGCCAATGCAGGCACCCTTGTGTAATGGTGGACATGGCTTTAACTATTTATGGCCCCATCTACCTACTTATACTTTCAAATTAATATATATATCTGTGGAGAGATTCACTAACATTTGATGCAGTGCAATGCAGCTTGAGAACTTGCTGTGCTGCATCAAATGAAGAATCAAGAATGTGCCATATCTAATAAGACATGGCACATTTCAGCTCTCTTCTTGCGCTGGTCACTAGTGGCTGCCAAACACTAATGAAGGCATCTTTTTGCCCTGGTTCTAGAGTGCCTGCTTTACAGGCAGGATTGTTTTGTGCTGGAAGGGACACCTTCCTGCATAAAAAAAACGAATCCTCAGAGGCATTTTCCTCTTACTATGTGTGCTACAGAATGCAGCAATCACAAAAAGAGAAAAAAACGAGGAAAAATAAAGATATTTCTTCTTGTTACACCTCCCATCGGGAGACATAGCATTTTGACGCATTTCCAGGTCTACTACTAATGGTAAATCAGGGGATGCACCAAAATCCATGGATGAATTGGTAGGAACACCTATGCTCCACCCATGGAACGCCTCACCGGGGCATAGTAACACAAGTCCGTCAACCACTAAAGGTGTGGGGTGGTAAAGGTAGAGGGTGGAACTTGATCAGTATGCCCTCAATTGTTGATACCGGCTAGGTGGGGGTTCGTGCTGTGGGAAATGTGCGATGAGTGTCTCTATCAGGGTGGTTGTATTCAGCAAAGGGGAGTTCCTTTTACGGACTAGGTGGTCTCACACACATAATAGTGTCATGCTTCATCATTTGACCACCTAGCCCCACCCAGGTAAGATGGTACTACCTGGGCGGACTCAACCTCTTTGTTAAAAGAACAAGAGGGAGTGCTGAAATTAATCTTACTGGATAAGTCTCAGGGATCCAGATAGGGTTAGAATAAAATTACCATGTGTGTCACCTATTTCAATCGATTACATTTAATAAAGGTGCATGCAGGTAAGGATAAAAATGGGGGAGAGACTCATTAGAGTATTATGTCTCTTAGAGTCTAAAAAATAATCATGACCAACATGTTTCTGCCCTCTCTATGTGCTGGAAGGTCAGGGGCATTCGTCAGGGTCTAATATCCCTAGAGCACAGCTGCTAATGGGTGTGCTCACTAAGTGAAATAAAGGAGTTATGAAGGCCTACCTGAACAGTTGGTTCATTATTTGGGTAGGTCTGTGCGGAAGATTGAGAAACTAATAATTACAATCAAATAAAACAAGGTGGCACACCACAGCACACAACACAGCACACACAGTGGTGACACACAAGGTTAAAGATAAAAAACACTCATTGCAGTGGTGACTTACCCTAGAAGGCGGGAACTGCCAATCGGCCGCCATGTGGCCAAAAGACCGCTGCCGGCATTCCAAAATTCCCGCTGGGCCGGTGGGCGCTAACCAAGTTAGCGCTGCCGGCCCACCCGGAATGAGGCCGCAACACAGAAGCCGTCTCCGAATGGAGCCGGCGGTGTTGCGGCCGTGCGACGGGTGTAGTTGCACCCGTCGCGCTTTTCACTGTCTGCTAGGCAGACAGTGAAAAGCTGGCCGGGGCCCTGTTAGGGGACCCCTGCACTGCTCATGCCAGTGGCATGGGCAGTGCAGGGGCCCCCAGGGGCCCCAGGACACCCCTTACCGCCAGCCTCTTCCTGGCGGTGAAAACCGCCAGAAACAGGCTGGCGGTAAGGGGGTCAGAATCCCCAGCGCTGCCCTGGCGGATTCGCCCAGCCGGGGCAAAAACCCGCCGGCCCCGGTTTTCCGACCGCGGCTTTACCGCCGCGGTCAGAATGGGCTTTGAAGCACCGCCAGCCTGTTGCCGGTGCTTCCGTCATTCTGCGCCCTGGCGGTCCAAGACCGCCAGGGTCAGAATGACCCCCATAATACTCTATTGAGTCTCTCCCCCATTTTTATCCTTACCTGCATGCACCTTCATTAAATTTAATCGATTGAAATAGGTGACACGTATGGTAATTTTATTCTAACCCTATCTGGGTCCCTGAGACTTATCCAGTAAGATTCATTTCAGCACTCCCGCTTGTTCTTTTAACAAAGAGGTTGAGTCCGCCCAGGTAGTACCATCTTACCTGGGTGGGGCTAGGTGGTCAAATGATGAAGCATGACACTATTATGTGTGTGAGACCACCTAGTCCGTAAATACAACCACCCTGATAGAGACACTCATCACACATTTCCCACAGCACGAACCCCCACCTAGCCGGTATCAACAATTGAGGGCATACTGATCAAGTTCCACCCTCTACCTTTACCACCCCATACCTTCAGTGGTTGACGGATATGTAGATTTAGTTTGGGAGTATGTGTGGGATGGTTTCACTCCCATAACTCTCTTTTTGTGTTGCATAGTAAAACAAGACAGCCATTTGTGCTGCCTTGCGTTACTCCAGATTTATCAAGCCATGCAGGGCCATGCAAAGAGGCCTTGAATGGCTTGATAAATCTGATTTTAGTGTTGCCTCACTCTTGTGGTCCCTTGCATGGCATCAGGGCGATGCCGCACCATTACCAATCTGGCCCACAGATGTCTGCTCTTGTAATGGCCTATTATAAGTTCCTGAATGATTCTTGACAAAAATCTAAATGTCCTTTTTGTTGTAGTTCTGTTATGCAACTGTTATTAACCTAAGGTAAGGTAACAACTCTTGTGGCATTTAACTGCTAGAAAAAGCCTCTTAAAATTAGTGCAGCTTCTGCATTTGTGTCCATTAAAGCACCTGTGCGAGTTTGAGGTTTAATTAAAGTATTGTACACCAACAATATAATTTTCTGATTGAAGCAGCTTTTGTGCATCTAATGCAGGTGCACCTATATGCTGGCGGGGCACGCACAACCAGACTAGGAAACAAAGCAGCCGTGGCAAAAATGTGCCAGCCGTTTCTAGGGTTGCCACCTTTCCAGGAAAAAATGATGACCATTTGTTCATGTTTTAAGATTTTGTAGGGCCCAGGCATCTTATTAAATATGTCTTTTTATAAAGTTGTTTGAATTCCTTTTGAGCATGGCTTTGCTGTCATTGTTTTCTATAACCAGGGAAGGCTTTAGGGTGGTGCGACCTGTGCAATTACACCTGGTTCTGTCCTGTGGATGTGAGGCACTGTGTTACAAATAACTCCAAAATGTAAAAACCCCTGCTGCAGAATAGTTGTGTGCCAGTTTTTAGGCAACATTAAAATCTCAAGATAACTCTGGTGATTTATGTTCCTGCTGGAGTGCAAACACAGTTTTTTTTCTAATGAAGGTTTTGACTCATCATAAAGTATTACAGAGGGGAAATATATCTCTGCAAAGAAAGTGCACCGTACAAATCACTAAACTGTATTTTATGTGGCTAGCTCAGTGGGTTACTGCTTTTGTCACGTAGATCCTTTTGTTGCTTGCAGTTCGTAAGTTACAATCTTCACATATTGCAATGACATATGAATCAAAGGGCTGTATGCAAACTGCATGGTGTAGGTTAGAACGTTAAGGTTTTTTCTCCAGTCTTTCATTACCATTATGTTGCAAAAAAGGGTTTGATTGGTTAGAAATACATTCTTACTACTAAAGTCAACCCCAGCCTCTATCATACGTTTTAAATGCTGAGTTTGTGCTTCTCCAGACCAGACACTCTTAAACATAAAACATACTGCCTACTAGTATGGTTTACAAGTGATTTCCTACACCTTCTAATTTTCTCTGGCTTATGTTACATTTCCTATAGACTGATTTACATGCACACGATTGATTGCCTCTGTATGAAGTTTGTGTAAAGTGTTTCTGACACCCTATGCTTTCTTCGGTAGCGCTGTAAAACAAACCAAATGCATGTGAGAGAGGGGCTCTGGAGAGATGAGGGGCACTGTTGTTGTGTGGTAGTGAGGGAATCCTCTTTCAACTTTGAGATAACAGTGGGGTCTGGCTATTGAAGAATAGTGTTATCCTTATTAATTTTCTGTTTGTGAACACTCCAAAGGAGAGTCAGGTTGAGGGGAATACTATCTGGGCATCATAAAAAAAGAACATTAATCTTTGCTCTCAATGAACAGCAGACCACCATCCCTATAGTTGTATTAACAAACAATGTATTTTTTTTAGTTTCTTTTTTTTATAAATCATGTTCCTTAAAGAAATTGGTACTGATTTAAAAAAGATCCTGTTGGGAAACACATTTTGGGGACTGGGTTGTGAGATATAGGGTTTGGAACTCTGTTTCTCCCAAGGACACCAGGAGTTCCAGTTTGAAATCTCAATTTCAGTTGCTTGGAGCCGAAATTCCCATCACAAATATTTTAAACCTACAAATCGAATCAAAATTTAGGGGACGCCCCTTTCATGATCATTCATAATTGCGATTCAGAATGGATTGCCCATTTTCAGTGTTGGGAATGTTTTTCTGTTAGACTTAGCTTTTTCAGTAGGGTCATACCCACACTTTTTGCCTTCACCCTCCTGTTTTCTGAACCTTTTTTTTTGTTAGCTTTTAGGTCTCTGTGTACTTCACCACTGCTAATCAATGCTAACATGCTTGTGATATCTCCCTAAGACATATTAAAATTGGCTTACACCCAATTGACATAAATTTCCCTGTAAGTCCCAACTAAAGTGGTACCAGATGTTCTCAGTTCGTGTAAGTTAAATGCTACTAGTGGGCCTGCAGCACTCATTCTGCCACCCACTAGAGCAGACTTTTGAAAATGACTGAGGCCTGCCATTACAGTCTGTGTGTTCAATTTTAAAATGTAAACTACCATTTTGATCCAGCAAACATTTCTTTTTATTGCATTAAGGTAACCCCTAGAGTAGGCCCTACACAGCTCAGAGGGCAGGGTGAAGCGTGTTTAAAACGTTAGACATGTACCTTTAACTTTTACTTGTGCTAGTAGTGAAAAGTGAAAAACTCTTTAGTTTGTTTTTCACTCACCACTGTAAGGCCTCCGGCTGCCATAGAATAACATTGGGTTGCCTTATTACATTTAATAAGTGCTTACTTTCAATTGGAAGCAAATAGGAGGGTTGAGTTTGGTGTCTAAAGAATGAGAGTGTAAATCTCTCTTTAAATACAATTCTTAAAACATCACTTTAAGTAAGTTCCTATTTTCATGCTCTAACCATTTGGTGCTTTCAGCCTGTAACCTGGGTCACATGCCTAGGTGTTGTTGGTAGTTGGACTTTGTGTAATTCTCACAGACAATGAGACGAAGGAGAATAGGTGTTGGCGGGGTGGCCCAGCTCTGACTTGATGAGAGGGAGGAGCTGTCACCTACCACACTTGCACATCACAAAGGCTCTGCCTGAGCACACTCACAAAGGGTTTGACACTAGTTTTTTGTGACCCCATACACACTGGAGCTACGTCATGGAGGCAAGAAATTCCAAACAATTCAGGTCGCGGAAATCTCTAGAAACTGTTTTACTTTAAAGTGGACACCAGGTATAAACAATGGACCCTCAGACCCAGCTCTTCAGTAAAACCAATGGACCTCTGGAAGACTCAGGACCATTGAGCTGCTCTGCAAGAAAGACTGCTACTCTTTTGCTCTGGTGGACCTGCATGTTGATCCCAGGACCACCAGAGTGTCCCCAAAAGCCAGGTGGCTGGCATGCTGATCAGAGCCTCAGGGACATAACAGGCTCCAACTCCTTGAACCCAGCACTTGTACTTAGTCTGCTGTGAGTCTTGCCCCTCCAAGTGGTGCCACCCAAGTCCTGGACCCTTGGAAGTGGTTCTCATTGTGCACTGAGAACACAGATGTGGTGCTGTGCTCACAACCGACCCAGCATAATGCATTTCCTCACAGCTCCACTTTGAAACTGCTGCTGTGCAATACATCCCTGACACCGTATTTCACATTGCAACCCTCAGTCTCTTTAACAAAGACACTGTGCAATGCATCCCTGATGCAGGTGTTCCTATCGGAAGCCTGTCACCGATGGCATCCTCAATATAAACGCAGGATGTCACATTGCAGCCCCACTACTTCTCTGGAACCACTAATTGGCAACACATTTTCAACCCAGGATTTTGCATCACAAGTTTCTCATCAATGGCAGCCTCGACAATGACACAGGACTATACACTGCAGCCCACAAGCTTCCTCAAAACTACCATTACACAAAGCATCCTCAATGCAGGATCTCACAACACTCTGTAACCAAAATTAGGGTACTTTGTTCAACTGGACTAACTTGGTCCCTGTATCTGGCCCACACTCCATTGCAGTCAGCCTGAACTCGTGACTTTGTCCCCTTTCGTCACAACCAGCTAACCACAGTTGGCACTTTGTGCTTGTACTACTATTCTTAATTAAAACTTTGTAATTTCTTATCTCCAATTCTACTGATTGGAATTTTGTCATTTTGGTCTAGAATAATTTATTAATTTGTAATCTATTTTTCGTATTTGGTGCGGGATTTTTTTATGTTGTGTTTTCACCCTATTACTGTTTGATTTTCTGCAGAGATACTTTACCCATTTCATTTACATTAAGCTTGACTGCTTTGTGCCAAATCACCAGAGGGTTAAGCAAAGGTTAATTTAGGGTTTGCTTGTGTTTCACCCTACAGAGATTGGAGTTGCTTCTTAAATAGGGTTTTACCCCCTCAACCAGTAACTCAATTTCCCACATATTCCAACCCTCAAAATAGTACATAACAACACTCCATTTTTAATCATGAACCTTGTAATGTCACAAATCATGGGGTTTGTGTCCAAAACATTGCTTTTTAAATCTGTAGCAAGATTCCACCAACACCTCTTTCAATGTTAGAAATCTAACATATGCAAGTCACTGTTCATGTAAAACTGCTTTAGAAACCATACATAAAACATTATGCAAGTGCAAAATTTCAACGTAGTGAAAACGTTTCTACAGTAAGTTCTACAGTTTGTCACCAAAATAAAAAGTATTTTATGGGCAAAAACATTACAAAAAGAAATTTGGAAAATAAATTCCTGACAAAATGTATGATTTATTGTGTGAGTTTCCTCATAGAAGAGAAACCCTGTGGACAACATTAGGCATGTGAAAAATTACAATGTAGCAAAAAGTTTGCAAATAAGTTCTAATGTGTTCACTAGCCCAAAACTTATATTATGAGCAAAAAGATTAGCCAAAGGACTTCTGAAAATACATTCTGGACAAAATGTATAATTTTGTCCTTGAGTTTTCAAACACAATTCATAATTGCAGGATTTTGGCAAAAACATTGCAACATGAACTGATGTTCATGAAACTAGCAAAGTTTTGAAAAACAAACTTCACACTGGTTTTGGAGGAAATCATTGGCAACTTCACTTATACTTTGGAAATGGAAGGAATATACTGAGGGCCAAACTTATGGCCTGGTTTTCATTGCAAAATAGTGCAATAGTGACGCAAACCTTAAGAGAGATTTCTGAAGCCACACAAGGCCATCTTGCATAGCCCTGCGTGGCTTCATAAATCCTGAATAATGTAACACAGCACAAACTGCTGCATTACATTACTCTGAGCAAGGGAGGTGTTTCCATGGGTGCTGCAAGGGTGTTCCCACAATCCGTAGATTTTGATGCATTCCCAGATTTTCAAAAAATTGCAAACCTGGGAATGTGCCAAAAAGATACACCTCCCAAAGCATTACCTTGAATTGCGCGGTCCCTTACTGGATGAGATTAACACATTTTTACACACTTACCACTTTTTTCAGCATGTAGAAATGTGAGCAGACATTGCCAATAGGACTCATGCACCCAGAAAAACTATGGCCCATATTTATACTATGCTTGTGCCGGATTTGCGTAATTTCTTTTTACGCAAATTCAGCGCAAAACTAACACCATGTTTATACTTTGACGATAGACCTGTCTAACGTCAAAATATCTCAGTGTGCGTAATTTTCTGGATGCGTGAAACTGCCTTGCGTTAATAACATGCAAGGTAGGCGTTCCTATCCACAAAATGACTTAAACACCTGTGTGCCATATTTATCCAACCGGGCAAAAAAGCCGCACGGCTTGGAGGCGGGGACGCGATTTGCACCAAAAATTAATGCCTGGGTCAGGGCAGGCATTAAAATGGGGCAAACACACCAGTACTTAAGGAAAACCCACAGAAGCAACATCAGAGCTCCAAAAGGAAGACATGGAGGTGCTATTCATCCACCATGAACAAAGATGCAAAGCACAGGAGCAACAGCAGCAACTTCCACCACACCAACAGGGACCCCAAAGGCAACACCGAAGGCAGGAGAGGATATTCTGGTCCAGGACAACCATTCAGGGCCTCAGGGAACATGACTGGCAAGCAATACAGCAGCTGCTGCACCACATTGAGCCACAGTTGGCACCCAGGTACTGGAAGCCACCATCTCCCTCACACCCTGCCACATCAACTTCCCCAACACACAGCAGAAGCAGCAGGAGACCAAACAGGGCTTCAATCAAATCAATGGCTTCCCACAGTTGCTCGGTGCCATTGACTGCATACATGTACGGATTGTGCCACCTTCTGCAACTGAGCATCTATACTGCAACAGGAAGCACACACACTCCATCCATGTGCAGGCCATTGTGGATCACCGGGGATTGATCACCAACATTGTGCCAAAGTATCCTGGGAGTGTACATGATTCATTCATCTTCCGCCACAGCACCATTAATCAACACTTCCAGGATGGACAATATGGAAAATGGCCTACTTGTTGGTAAGTACAGAAACCTAGTTATATACACACTGCACAGCAACCCTGTAGGACACACAACACATACACCACTACATTGACATGGGGCCAGGAAGACACTGATGTTGTGACACTGCTAGTCATGTTTGATATCCTGACCCAATGGGATACACACCTATGTACAAATGACAGATGTAAATAACAACAGATGCCACTCCAGAGCCACAAGGGACCAATTTAAAACCACACATTGACAATGACATGGCCTTAACTGGCAGTAGAACTTGGAAGATGAATCTTCCAATATCACATCAATAACACTCAATCACACACCCTTCCAAGCAATACTTACTGTGTAAGGGGTGTGTAATGTGTTTTGCTGCATGTCAAACACCATGAGACACATAGCGTGATGATGCTGACTCTAATGAAGGTGACATGGAATCATTGAGGCAGTACCAACATCTCACATCACTCCTGGGGTGACATTGCCTGCTAGCAATAAGGAAGTGGACTGTGCCATGAACACATATTGATGCGATAATAATGCAAAGTACACACTGCTACACATACGGATTGAGACAATTACACATATACATAACATATGTACAGGCACATGGACCTTCTGACACTTAAACCAGTTAAGTTCGGGCTGGACTGTTACCATGAGGAACAGGGTCAAGACTGATTTGCATATGGCTGGGTTCAAACTGGGGTGGCATGGTGAGCAAAATAATGGATGGATTAAACCCAGATCTGTGACTGGGGGTGAATGTTTGATTGGTTCCGCATTCTGTCCATCCAGTTACGCTATCTCACAGCGTTGTTGTTGTGTGGTAGTGAGGGAATCCTCTTTCAACTTTGAGATAACAGTGGGGTCTGGCTATTGAAGAATAGTGTTATCCTTATTAATTTTCCGTTTGTGAACACTACAAAGGAGAGTCAGGTTGAGGGGAATACTATCTGGCCATCATAAAAACAACATTAATCTTTGCTCTCAATGAACAGCAGACCACCATCCCTATAGTTGTATTAACAAATAATGTATTTTTTTTTTTCTTTTTTTTATAAATCATGTTCCTTAAAGAAATTGGTACTGATTTAAAAAAGATCCTGTTGGGAAACACATTTTGGGGACTGGGTTGTGAGATATAGGGTTTGGAACTCTGTTTCTCCCTAGGACACCAGGAGTTCCAGTTTGAAATCTCAATTTCAGTTGCTTGGAGCCGCAATTCCCATCACAAATATTTTAAACCTACAAATCGAATCAAAATTTAGGGGACGCCCCTTTCATGATCATTCATAATTGCGATTCAGAATGGATTGCCCATTTTCAGTGTTGGGAATGTTTTTCTGTTAGACTTAGCTTTTTCAGTAGGGTCATACCCACACTTTTTGCCTTCACCCTCCTGTTTTCTGAACCTTTTTTTTTGTTAGCTTTTAGGTCTCTGTGTACTTCACCACTGCTAATCAATGCTAACATGCTTGTGATATCTCCCTAAGACATATTAAAATTGGCTTACACCCAATTGACATAAATTTCCCTGTAAGTCCCAACTAAAGTGGTACCAGATGTTCTCAGTTCCTGTAAGTTAAATGCTACTAGTGGGCCTGCAGCACTCATTCTGCCACCCACTAGAGCAGACTTTTGAAAATGACTGAGGCCTGCCATTACAGTCTGTGTGTTCAATTTTAAAATGTAAACTACCATTTTGATCCAGCAAACATTTCTTTATATTGCATTAAGGTAACCCCTAGAGTAGGCCCTACACAGCTCAGAGGGCAGGGTGAAGCGTGTTTAAAATGTTAGACATGTACCTTTAACTTTTACTTGTGCTAGTAGTGAAAAGTGAAAAACTCTTTAGTTTGTTTTTCACTCACCACTGTAAGGCCTCCGGCTGCCATAGAATAACATTGGGTTGCCTTATTACATTTAATAAGTGCTTACTTTCAATTGGAAGCAAATAGGAGGGTTGAGTTTGGTGTCTAAAGAATGAGAGTGTAAATCTCTCTTTAAATACAATTCTTAAAACATCACTTTAAGTAAGTTCCTATTTTCATGCTCTAACCATTTGGTGCTTTTAGCCTGTAACCTGGGTCACATGCCTAGGTGTTGTTGGTAGTTGGACTTTGTGTAATTCTCACAGACAATGAGACGAAGGAGAATAGGTGTTGGCGGGGTGGCCCAGCTCTGACTTGATGAGAGGGAGGAGCTGTCACCTACCACACTTGCACATCACAAAGGCTCTGCCTGAGCACACTCACAAAGGGTTTGACACTAGTTTTTTGTGACCCCATACACACTGGAGCTACGTCATGGAGGCAAGAAATTCCAAACAATTCAGGTCGCGGAAATCTCTAGAAACTGTTTTACTTTAAAGTGGACACCAGGTATAAACAATGGACCCTCAGACCCAGCTCTTCAGTAAAACCAATGGACCTCTGGAAGACTCAGGACCATTGAGCTGCTCTGCAAGAAAGACTGCTACTCTTTTGCTCTGGTGGACCTGCATGTTGATCCCAGGACCACCAGAGTGTCCCCAAAAGCCAGGTGGCTGGCATGCTGATCAGAGCCTCAGGGACATAACAGGCTCCAACTCCTTGAACCCAGCACTTGTACTTAGTCTGCTGTGAGTCTTGCCCCTCCAAGTGGTGCCACCATAGTCCTGGACCCTTGCAAGTGGGTCTGATTGTGCACTGAGAACACAGATGTGGTGCTGTGCTCACAACCGACCCAGCATAATGCATTTCCTCACAGCTCCACTTTGAAACTTTTGCTGTGCAATACATCCCTGACACCGTATTTCACATTGCAACCCTCAGTCTCTTTAACAAAGACACTGTGCAATGCATCCTTGATGCAGGTGTTCCTATCGGAAGCCTGTCACCGATGGCATCCTCAATATAAACGCAGGATGTCACATTGCAGCCCCACTACTTCTCTGGAACCACTAATTGGCAACACATTTTCAACCCAGGATTTTGCATCACAAGTTTCTCATCAATGGCAGCCTCGACAATGACACAGGACTATACACTGCAGCCCACAAGCTTCCTCAAAACTACCATTGCACAAACATCCTCAATGCAGGATCTCACAACACTCTGTAACCAAAATTAGGGTACTTTGTTCAACTGGAATAACTTGGTCCCTGTATCTGGCCCACACTCCATTGCAGTCAGCCTGAACTTGTGACTTTGTCCCCTTTCGGCACAACCAGCTAACCACAGTTGGCACTTTGTGCTTATACTACTATTCTTAATTAAAACTTTGTAATTTCTTATCTCCAATTCTACTGATTGGAATTTTGTCATTTTGGTCTAGAATAATTTATTAATTTGTAATCTATTTTTCGTATTTGGTGTGGGATTTTTTTGTGTTGTGTTTTCACCCTATTTCTGTTTGATTTTCTGCATAGATACTTTACCCATTTCATTTACATTAAGCTTGACTGCTTTGTGCCAAATCACCAGAGGGTTAAGCAAAGGTTAATTTAGGGTTTGCTTGTGTTTCACCCTACAGAGATTGGAGTTGCTTCTTAAATAGGGTTTTACCCCCTCAACCAGTAACTCAATTTCCCACATATTCCAACCCTCAAAATAGTACATAACAACACTCCATTTTTAATCATAAACCTTGTAATGTCACAAATCATGGGGTTTGTGTCCAAAACATTGCTTTTTAAATCTGTAGCAAGATTCCACCAACACCTCTTTCAATGTTAGCAAGCTAACATATGCAAGTCACTGTTCATGTAAAACTGCTTTAGAAACCATACATAAAACATTATGCAAGTGCAAAATTTCAACGTAGTGAAAACATTTCTACAGTAAGTTCTACAGTTTGTCACCAAAATAAAAAGTATTTTATGGGCAAAAATATTAGAAAAAGAAATTTGGAAAATAAATTCCTGACAAAATGTATGATTTATTGTGTGAGTTTCCTCATAGAATAGAAACCCCGTGGACAACATTAGGCATGTGAAAAATTACAATGTAGCAAAAAGTTTGCAAATAAGTTCTAATGTGTTCACTAGCCCAAAACTTATATTATGAGCAAAAAGATTAGCCAAAGGACTTCTGAAAATACATTCTGGACAAAATGTATAATTTTGTGCTTGAGTTTTCAAACACAATCCATAATTGCAGGATTTTGGCAAAAACATTGCAACATGAACTGATGTTCATGAAAGTAGCAAAGTTTTGAAAAACAAACTTCACACTGGTTTTGGAGGAAATCATTGGCAACTTCACTTATAATTTGGAAATGGAAGGAATATACTGAGGGCCAAACTTATGGCCTGGTTTTCATTGCAAAATAGTGCAATAGTGACGCAAACCTTAAGAGAGATTTATGAAGCCACACAAGACCATCTTGCATAGCCCTGCGTGGCTTCATAAATCCTGAATAATGTAACACAGCACAAACTGCTGCATTACATTACTCTGAGCAAGGGAGGTGTTTCCACGGGTGCTGCAAGGGTGTTCCCACAATCCGTAGATTTTGATGCATTCCCAGATTTTCAAAAAATTGCAAACCTGGGAATGTGCCAAAAAGATACACCTCCCGAAGCATTACCTTGAATTGTGCGGTCCCTTACTGGATAAGATTAACACATTTTTACACACTTACCACTTTTTTCAGCATGTAGAAATGTGAGCAGACATTGCCAATAGGACTCCTGCACCCAGAAAAACTATGGCCCATATTTATACTATGCTTGTGCCGGATTTGCGTAATTTCTTTTTACGCAAATTCAGCGCAAAACTAACACCATGTTTATACTTTGACGATAGACCCGTTTAACGACAAAATATCTCAGTGTGCGTCATTTTCTGGATGTGTGAAACTGCCTTGCGTTAATAACATGCAAGGTAGGCGTTCCTATCCACAAAATGACTTAAACACCTGTGTGCCATATTTATCCAACCGGGCAAAAAAGCCGCACGGCTGGGAGGCGGGGACGCGATTTGCACCAAAAATTAACGCCTGGGTCAGGGCAGGCATTAAAATGGGGCAAACACAACAGTACTTAAGGAAAACCCACAGAAGCAACATCAGAGCTCCAAAAGGAAGACGTGGAGGTGTTATTCATCCACCATGCACAAAGATGCAAAGCACAGGAGCAACAGCAGCAACTTCCACCACACCAACAGGGACCCCAAAGGCAACACCGAAGGCAGGAGAGGATATTATGGACCAGGACAACCATTCAGGGCCTCAGGGAACATGACTGGCAAGCAATACAGCAGCTGCTGCACCACATTGAGCCACAGTTGGCACCCAGGTACTGGATGCCACCATCTCCCTCACACCCTGCCACATCAACTTCCCCAACACACAGCAGAAGCAGCAGGAGACCAAACAGGGCTTCAATCAAATCAATGGCTTCCCACAGTTGCTTGGTGCCATTGACTGCACACATGTACGGATTGTACCACCTTCTGCAACTGAGCATCTATACTGCAACAGGAAGCACACACACTCCATCCATGTGCAGGCCATTGTGGATCACCGGGGATTGATCACCAACATTGTGGCAAAGTATCCTGGGAGTGTACATGATTCATTCATCTTCCGCCACAGCACCATCAATCAACACTTCCAGGATGGACAATATGGAAAATGGCCTACTTGTTGGTAAGTACAGAAACCTAGTTATATACACACTGCACAGCAACCCTGTAGGACACACAACACATACACCACTACATTGACACGTGGCCAGGAAGACACTGATGTTTTGACACTGCTAGTCACGTTTGATATTCTGACCCAATGGGATACACACCTATGTACAAATGACAGATGTAAATAACAACAGATGCCACTCCAGAGCCACAAGGGACCAATTTAAAACCACACATTGACAATGACATGGCCTTAACTGGCAGTAGAACTTGGAAGATGAATCTTCCAATATCACATCAATAACACTCAATTACACACCCTTCCAAGCAATACATACTGTGTAAGGGGTGTGTAATGTGTTTCGCTGCAGGTCAAACACCATGAGACACATAGCGTGATGATGCTGACTCTAATGAAGGTGACATGGAATCATTGAGGCAGTACCAACATCTCACATCACTCCTGGGATGACATTGCCTGCTAGCAATAAGGAAGTGGACTGTGCCATGAACACATATTGATGCGACAATAATGCAAAGTGCACACTGCTACACATTCGGATTGAGACAATTACACATATACATAACATATGTACAGGCACATGGACCTTCTGACACTTAAACCAGTTAAGTTCGGGCTGGACTGTTCCCATGAGGAACAGGGTCAAGACTGATTTGCATATGGCTGGGTTCAAACTGGGGTGGCATGGTGAGCAAAATAATGGATGGATTAAACCCAGATCTGTGACTGGGGGTGAATGTTTGATTGGTTCCGCATTCCGTCCATCCAGTTACGCAATCCCACAGCGTTTATGTTTTGCTTTAATTAAACCTTCACCCCCACAACCAAGTTAGCCAGCTTACCTGGAGCAGGTTCAGTAGTATAGGTGCACGTTTGCACATGAGCTAACTCGGTGAGGGCACAATAATAGGTTTGCCTAGAACTTTTCACACATGTGATATTTGTGCATTGTCAGTTGTGAACACTTCAGTGCTGCCAACTTATGGAGATGTGTTGTACATTGTCATCTAGCCAAATCAAAGGGCCACACTGTTGTTTTTCACATGCTATAACATATGTTGAATTGGATGGGATGTTCAGGCCATATAGTGCAACCGTGTTATCACCACAGTGGAATCGATTGTGTGTGTGGAAGTATCATGTCACCTCCAGTGAAGGCACATGGACACTTTTTTCACATGACATAATGCATGGAATATACACAATGAACTGCAAGTTTACAAATATACTGCTGATATCAGGTCAATCAGTTTTGATAATTAAACAACCCAATGCAGAAAGAACATCCTAGAAGCCTAGTCTCCCACACAATAACACAAACACAGATGAGTCACATACAAAATAAGATAACAACTGCCATGCAAAGTGTATAATCAAGTTGCAAGTAACATCCAAATATTTACACTAATTTTCTCTTTCAGCTGATCAGGGTTACGGGATCCAACCATGGGTCATGACCCCATTTGCCAACCCAAGCACAACATCAGAGCGTGCCTATAATGAGCCACATCGGAGGGCACGCACCATAGTAGAGAGGACTTTTGGCATCCTGAAGTCCAGATTCCAGTGCCTCGACATCACCGGAGGCAGCCTCCTATATTCACCTGAAATGGTCTGCAAGATCATTTTGACCTGTGCCATCCTGCACAACATTTGTGTAAGGAGGAACATTCCCCTCTATGAACCAGACCCACAAATGCCTGAAGAGGAGGAAGAGGAGGATGCTCTTCGTGAAAATGAGGGGGACCATTCAAATACTGCAGGAGGATTGCGTCGGAGATAACACATTGTACAAAACTTCTTCAAACTATAGTCACCATCACCACTTTGTTATCATATGTCATTAAACACCTACCTTCATCACTCAATCATGCTCTGGGTAATATTTATGCATCACATGATCCCTAAGAATCATAATCAGAGTTTAGCCTCATGGAACATTGCAGAAATACAGATTAGGATACTGAAAAAGACACATCACATTTGATGGGTATGAATGTACACCCAACATCACACACAGTGTAAATTACATATATCTTGTCTATTTCACATGTGAAGGGCAATATCAGAGGACCACAGCTATGACACACATCCATGTTGCGAACATGGTCCATTGCAGCACATGAAACACAACTAAGACACCATCAGTCAAAAAAGTGTCTCATACATGAGGCAGTGGATGTGCTGTTGCATTGGTAACAGGAATGTATGACCAGACCCTTGATAGCAGTAAGTGTGGCATCAGCTGTCTTTGCAAGGATCAAGCGTGACAAGGAGTCCATCTAAGCCGAAAATGGATAGCACGAGTGGCCAAGATATGACAAAAGCATTGCTCACAAGACATGCTGTGCGCAGTCCATCCCAGGTAATAAGTTCTGCCACTGCCATTTTTTCAGTCTCTGCCCACTTTTCTCTAGGGGGCCCTGTAAATGGACTAGTTGTACCCTGAGAATCTTCATCTACACACACCCAGACTCACATTCTGACTCCTGTGTGCTTCCCTCTTCAGTATGGCATGCCATAGTCATAGTTCATCAGTCTGCATGGACTTCAGGTCCTATAATGCACTGCCTGGTAGTCGGTAGGACCTGTAATCAGCTGTCCATTGCTTCCCATGTGAAAGGTCCAGTTGGTCCTTTGAACTTGATTCTCAACTCCAGGACTTGTGAGAGACTGAAGCTGCACACACCTGTGAGCACTTCCATGCAGACCAGCCAAATTGAACCTGCCCTCCCATTGCTGCTGCCTGGAACTGCTTAGAAGCTGCCATTTTCTGAATCTCATTGTTTTGCATAGGTGTACAAATCACTTGTGTAACAGAGCCCTTGGGGGATTGTGTAACGTTGCAGACCACAGCTCAAAAACAGTTTTTGGTTCCCACAGTGTCGTTCCAGCTTTGCCCAGTCAGAGTCTGCTCACTGTGTATTTGCCATGTTCATGTTAGTTCCTGACAGAGCCTGCATCCTGTTAGCCTGACTGGTTCCTGTCTTTGCGTTAACCAAAGAGGTTCCCTGTGGCTACATTTGTCTCATAGTTGCTTTCCATGCCCTCTCTTTCCTCCTGGGGTATTGTGGCATTACCATCATTTGTTGACGCATAAGCTGCACAAACTTACAAAAGGAAACTTGATGTTATAAATTAGTGCCGCTTTGACATCAATAGATGATGGTAATGCGGCACAAACAAAAGTATTATTCATGGCCTGTGAGTGTACTAGGAATGAGATGTATTTCACATGCTAATACAAGGAACGAATGTAGTCCCCAATTATTTTGAATACATGTCTAAACTATATTCATGGCCATACGTACAAAGATCTTCCTAACCTCAGGTAATATCTTAGGCTGATATTTTGACTTCGTTTGTGCAACATTTAAATTAATTATGGATGCCAAAGTAATGCACACTTGATAATATCTAAATGTTTCGTGCTACTTTCCATAGCTGTAGCATAAAAAAATTAAGCAAATGCTACGCATTAAAAAAAAAGATCTGGCTCCAAGTTTATTGTTCCTATGTGTTTTATTTAGCCTTGGGCACAATTGCTGGTACAGAGCTGATGCATTTGCCATCTGTGTCCATTTATAGCCAAGCAATTTTCATATGTTATTAGGTCATCATGGGATCCCTGAACTTTGTGAATGCATGGTCACAAATTATTTATTTGCATGATGTTGTGCAAGGGACCCCTGACTGCTTCCATCATACATTTAAAGTGACAAAATAGTTTGCTAGTTTACGTTTGGTACACCCCTGTTGATCTAGTGCAGCATATGTACAATTGTTAAGTTCTCAGAATGAAGGCTATCACTGACATGGGTGTGTGCTAAGATCAGCATACCAGCATTCCTGTGAGTGCTGCCATTCCCAATGTGCATACAAATTGGAAACTACCTCATCAAGATTGCCAAAGTAGGACATTTGCTAAACCATGTTTCAATTAGGGGACAGTGTCAGTTCTTTTTATAACCACTGATCACCCAACATGGCAAATGTAAGATAATGAATGTGGCTAACTGTGATCTACAATACCTGATATAGGTACACAGGGGCCTGAGTAACACATTTCAGGTGCAATGAATACACCTGTGCCAATGCATTCTGTCACGGATGATCAAATTAGACACTGTCAGCATATATTTCTTTGTTGTTTTGATTTAGATCAATGGCCAATCCATGTTTATCGTAACATTGTCATCAAGTTACACACAGGACTCTGCCATCATAGTGTCATAGGGGTCATATACGGCTCTGGGTACACTGCCAATGTGGCATATGTTTCATACATACAACACAGGCACACATACAATGGACCATAGAATGCACAATAATTCCTAAACTAAACTCAACCCACATGAGCATCACACAGTTACTCATTGTCCCTTGATGCACAAGCCACAATACCTGAGTGACTGGTATTGCAGTGCACCAGAAATGTGGCTTTGCATGTCTCTCATAACAACAAATTAAGAAATGAAGTATCCTCTAGAAATAATTCTGCACAAAATTGAGTAATCATGTTTGGCACCACATGACTGTTAAGGCCAGTACATGTGTGCATATGTGCGTCTATCACTCACTGGACTGACAGGGTCAAGACATGTTTGCAGTAGTATGTCTGTTGGGGTGTGTACATGCCTAAGGTGCTGCTCTATCATATAAAATGTCACACACAGTGATTTGTTGTTCCAGGTTTTGTACAGGGAGCAGACATTGAGCACATTTTACCCTTCCATGTTTAACAGGTGGACTAACCCCCCACACAATTGGAGAAGTGGCTCGATTTGCAGACCCAGACATATCCAGTAAGTGTTGATGTGTTAGTTCTGTGCTGTATTTGCAGCTGTTGTGTGATTGAGTCCTGTGTGTTGGATACATTGCAAGGTATGATGTGCTGGCACATGATCTGATATGTGACTTGCCTGGAGTTTGACATTTTGTTCCATGTTTGAGCTGGACAATCAGTGGCGGAGAGTCATATTTTGGGATTTTAGTGCTGTGCTATAGGCATGGGCAGGTGAACAGGGTGATATTTGTTGCTACATTTATGCCAATGATACATTTGGAGGTTGCCATTTTCATGATTTAGTCAGCAGGTCATACACTGATTCACACAGACCAGTGATGCCGAAGTACTAACCACAGACTTGAGCCTCCCTGTTAACTAATGAACATGTAGGACTGTATGTTTGACTTCCTAGCAGCATCTAGCTCCACATGTTGTGCTACTTTTATGTGGCACTTGAGTAGAATGTCATAGGTGTGCATGCAGCTCAAGCCCAGATGAGTGCTTGCATCTATGTGCTTGTTTTTGGAAAGGTATTAGTGAGATCAAATTATGTTGACAATTGTCCGCAATTAGGAACATAAATGTGGATGTGATTGTCCAATGTTTGAGTCAATCCTAATTGAGAGCCCTCCTTACCTGTGGTGGACTGACTGAACCCATGGACAGCTGTCCAAAGCTTCCAGGCTGTCCTTAATGTTTGGAAGTATGTGTTGCATGTCCATCACCCCTTGAGGCACAGGGTTAGCGTTATGAAATATGTGTACCTAGGTGTGAGGATCCCAGCGTAGAAGACAGACATGTAAATCCAATATTAATTTGTTCCAACCTAGGATACCCCCTCATGACTAGCAACTGCACACCGTCCAGGAAATTGCATTTACAAATAACAGATCTTGTGGGCCTTGATTGTCATCCAGAAGATAGTCATTAGTTGACCTGTCACATGTGGAGTACTTGCAGCATTTGTTATGTGACTAATGGCAGTACAATGATGCACAGATCATTTAAGTAGGTACACACCTTTTTGAGCATTGCTGTGCTGCTAGATAGTAGATGTGTAGGCTGCGTTGGCCTGTCATTCCTCAGGGACATTCTATGATCTGTTCTGTGATTTGACTGTTTCAGTTAATTTTGAGGAGGTATTAGAATATCATCTGTAGATGTATCACACAATGATGTCACTAATGTTTGGCTTTCTCTATTTTTACAGCTGCCAACATGAATACCATTCAGATCAGGGAATTCCAGAGGCGCGCATTGTGTTACTGCCACATACTAGATGTGGAGTCTGGGTTCTGCAATATGGCATGACATTATCGCCATGAGAGAGCCACATAGGTCTGGAGGTCATTTGCCCAAGGGGGCCATCCTTGCCCACAACAGCCACCACCACCAGCACAACCGCTCAGACCACAGTCGCCCAAAGGATGACAGCCACTGTTGCAGCTCCGTCAACCTCATCAGCTCCAGGCCCACAGACAACAGCTCCTGCACCTCCCCCTGCAAACACGGCCCCAGCACCAGCAGTGCCATCCATTAGTGGCACACAGACAATGCCAAATTTCAGTCTATGAGACGTGACATGCAACAAATGTTGTGCAGGATGGACAGGCTGCAGCAGGAAGTGTCAAGCAATAGCAGGAGACTGCAGGGTATAAAGAAGATCCTACGGAGGGCAAATTTGTGACTTTTGGACCCTCAGCCATAATTCCCTCCCCTCTCTCCACTTTCCTGGTTCTTATCATTAGTGGGTTTAGGGGGCTTAGTGTTAGATTAGAGTAGACTGTTAGTTCAGTTAGTATAAGTGGGTTGGGGGTGGAGGGGGTTATATTATTACATGTGTTTTTTTGTGGGTGGGGGATGATGTTGGGTTTATGTGTATAAAAAAAATAAAAAAACATTACTAAAAAAATATATATTTGTTTAGGATAAGATAGTATGTGTTTAGGTTAGTATATGTTGTCCTACATGTAGCCCGTCATATAAGGAGTGTGGGGAGTTGATGTTTAGAGTGTTTAGTTAAATGTGATAGGTAAGTTTAGATTAGGGTAGTTAGGGCCAGTTGTGGGTAATGTGTAGTTAGGATAGGTTAGGTTAGTTAAGGTGTTTCCCCTAGTTTTATTATCCTTTTTTACTGTTAAACAAATATTTAGGTACTCCTTTACAGTATGTGTCATATGCTTGGGGATCAATGTCTTGAACAGTGTCAATTCAGTATTTGCATTTGTGTTCCATCCTGCATCCGAATCCCATTATTGACATGGTTATTCACAATTTCTGATGTGCAGTCACATTGGCAGCTACACCAAAGCTACTTCTCAATGCATCTGCCATCCATTGCACCCACCACTCAAGGTTACTATCGTTCCCAATGTGTTGTGAAGTTTGGATGTGTTTTTAAGTCTGTCATCGTTTGAGACCTGATTTGGAATCTTGGGAACTGTGGTACGTCTGCCTGCAGCCTGATGTTCATGTGAACCAGGATAAGTTGAATTATGTTATAATCTTATGTAGTATTGTATACACAACTCACACCTATCATTTATTACATTGTACTCCCAGGTTACATAATTGTCCATACACTCGTACACATCCATTCCTGCTGTATGGTGTGTGTGTGTGATGAAGGTTTAGAGTCAGATGTCACATACATAAAGATTGTCCTGAAGGGAATGTTGGACACATTGATTTTCAGTTTATACATACCTTGAAGTGGACTTTTTCAGTCCAACACAGCACAGCATCTCAATTTACTTCAGAAATAAGCCTCAGGACACACAGATGATTATACTATCCAGACCCCAGTGCATAGTTATCAGCCCACAATCTTTCAACACAGTTGTATTGACATTCTATGGCCATTGACATGTGACTTACATCACTAATCTCCTACACAGTTGATGTGTCATATTACACAGAGACAAAGTGATTGTGTAAGTGTTATTTATTTGAAAGTGCTGTAGTGCAATAATTACACAGTCCAGGATTGTGAGTCCATTAGTGTGATACCCTCTCTTGTGATGCTACACAAGTACAATGGGACATGTCATTGGACATGCTGGGGTGAGGTGTCATGCAGAGAAACATGAATTGCCAATGAGGTAGTGAGAGACAATCACAGAGCATACTGTCAAGGTAAACAGTGTGTTGGAGAACAGTGCAAGTGACCAACTGTTGCAAGACTGGCATGTTAACAAGCACAGGACCTAGGATATCAGTGCCCATGTGGCAATGGACTTGTGCTACTGGGTACTCCTACAGGTGAAGGTGATCTGTTCCACGTCTTCATCTTCTGATGTGTGTGTCGTCTCCTCTGACCTTGGTGGTGGTGGGTTTGAAGGGGCAACACACACTTCAGTGTTTGAAAACATGGAGTCAGAAATCCCCGTAGCTGCCAACTGTGGGTTTATTAAGGGCATTACTGCAGCAAGGAGGAGCTGCTGGTTCTTGAGTATAGCATTTATATAATTGTGGTAGGCAGCCAGGTCGGCCCTCAGGGGGTCATGATTGCATTTGTGCATGCAGTGAAAGGTTTGTGGTGCCAGGTGTTGTGGCAACTCCCTTACTGCAGTGGTGAATTCCCATGCACTTTGTTGTAGTCCTTGCAGGATGGATCTTAGCGCTCAGAGTCCTCAGCTGGGTTGGAGCTGGTAGGTCGTACTATTGGGGTGGTGGGTGGGTCCTCTGTGATGGCTGCTACTTCTGTGCTCCTCCTTGTGGCTGAAGGTGGGTTCTGGAGGGTTCCAAGGACATCTTGGAGGGTCTGCTGGCTAATGTTTGTCAGCTCGTCATCCAGGTCATGAGGGAAGTCCAAGATAGGCATATCCCCAGGAGAGCCTTTGTCCTCTGCAATGAGATATTGTACAATTAGTGTGTCTGTGTTGTGGCATTTGTAATGTGACTTTCCTGACTTCCTTTTAGTTGGACATTGTGATCTTGGTTCCTGTTCATTGCTCCTGATATTAGGAGCAGTCTCCCAGGCCTATGACCCACCTGCATGCCACATGTAGTGTGGGTAGTTTAGGGAATTGTCTGCGTCACATCCTCTAGGTGTAGGTTCTGTCCTAATTGTATGTTGCCACCTTCTTGTACTATTCAACCCTCAATCTACTTCCATTATCATGGTGTGGCCTTGAACTGGCTGTGGGTGTTCTGATGGCACTTGCACCAAACTTAACAACCTGGAACTGACCCAGTCTCAAATATTTCACATCCACCTATATGTTGCTGAGACCTAGCATATACTATGTATAGCATTAGCATGGCACGATACAGGTGTCAGCATTGGTAGTGTGTACTGCTGATGTTAGGGAATGTGTGCTACATTGGATTGCATTGATGGTCCTAGCAGTGTTCCATTTCCTCTTATGACTGTGCGGGTGTGTTTCACTAGCTAGACACAAATGCCCTCCCCCTCAATGCTGATGTCTTAGCACTATGACACTTGAGATGTTGCATGGTGGCATTGCAGCTATTGTAACACAGGCACAGGGTAGATCCTGAAATGTGCAGCATGGGTATGACATTACTGCTGTGTACCTCATAATGCTACTAACAATACCTGATGTTGATAGAGCCTATAGACATGAACATTTGACAGGATTTGCACACTGTTAGTAATTACAGGGGATTGATAAGGTCTTCATCCTGAATCCTCTATTTTGGGTGTGTTTGATCCTTGGGCACATAGCTGCCATTGGCTACTTGACCTGCACACACAGCACAGGTGGTAGTGGCAACTGTTGTCAATGGTAAATACCACTTGCGGATATGGCCTGAGAATGGAAATTGAGCCCTAGTTCATGTGGCGACAATACCAGCTGTCGAGTGACAGCAGGCAAGTTTTACGTTGTACCCTACCCTCCTGGACTGCCTTTGCCTTTCCAACAGCCTTGGCATGGCAGAGTACCCCCATGCAAAGGTTGTTGGTGTTGTTTTGTGCTGTGCCCCAGGTTTCCCCTGCACAGCCCATGCACCCGTGCCATGCCCCTTTGCCCTTTCCACTACCTGATTATCATGGCTGACATGCGTTGTGTAGTAGGTATGTACCTCCCCCTGCTCACAGTTAACGTTTAGGCATTTTTGTCCCCCATGCAACTTACCCTGCATCTGTGTGGTTTCCTGGTAGTCTGCGCTGTCCTTGAATCCCTGTGACGATCTCCTCTGGGATGACGGCTGCCACCATCTCCTCCATGTGTTCCAGGGCCTCCTGCAGTGCTGGACTCCCACCTCGAGTCTACACTGCTGCCTTCCTGTTCCTTGACATCTTTTCCTTGGTCCTGCGCTTGCAGTCATGCCAGCGTTTCTTACACTCAGTGACTGTTTACCGTATTTCTCCACACTTTTGATCTTATCGACAATTTGTTGCCGAGTTTGTAGCTCGAAATTTGGGGCACCAGCCCACGCTCTGTCATTGGTCTCTAGAGTTTGGATAGGGCTACCCTATGGGGCCCATCTCCCCAGATCAAGTCAAGTAGCAAGCCATCACGGGTCTTAAAAAAGACGCGTGGCACCACTACAGGTAATGCTGAAAATAAATAAAGCAATCTGACTAGGATTATCATCTTGGATATTGCCACACGGCCAATCTGTGACAGTGGCAAAGTACGCCAGAAGGTGAGGGAATTACGGAGATTTGCAACCGCTTTGTTGAGATTACCATCAAGAAGATCACGCGTCGTATGATAAACATTGACTCCTAAGTACTTGAAGGAGTCATAGTTCCGCTGCAAGTGTGAGTCAGTCATAATCCCTCTGTTGGCGGGAGGGCGTGGGGCCAGTGGGAATACACTTGACTTGGGCCAATTAACCTGGAGACCTGATGCCTCCCTGAAGGTCTCCAGGAGCTGCTCAAGCTCCTGAAAAGTGGTTTGCTCATCCTTGAGACAAATGAGAGCGGCATCTGCGTAGAGAGACATTTGTGGTACTGCCCGAGTCCGGTATACCCCAGATCTCAGCACAGTCACGCAGGTAAGAGGCAAGGGGTTCCACAACTAAGGCAAAGAGAAGTGGCGAGAGTGGGCAACCCTGCCACATCCCCCTTTTTATAACAAAACTGTTAAAAATCACTTGACCCATCTTCACCCTGTCTAGCGGTTCCATATACAACGTGTTGATCCATCTCAGAAGTTGCAGTCCAAATCCCATGGCTTCAACATCGCAAAAAGGAAATCCCATCCTAGGGTATCAAAGGCTTTTTCTATGTCTATGGAGACTGCCACCTGGTACAGGTCATCAGGTGAGGTATTATGAATGATATGTAATAGGTGCCGTGTGTTAAAAAAGGACTTCGGCCTGGAAGGAAGCCTGATTGGCCATGATGGGCTAATGTCTGTATTACAGGTTGTAATTGTTTGCCAGGATCTTCTCCAATATTTTGCAGTCCAAATTTAGTAAAGATAGGGGTCGGTACGACCTAATGGATCTCACCACGGTTTTGGTAGCCCCACTATTAAAGTTTTCCATAAGGATTCTGGTAGGCGACTCTACTCAAATGCCTCTTGAAATACCTTCAAGAGTTGCAGTGTAACAGCAGTGGAGTAAGTAGCATAATATTCGATCGGTAGGCCATCTGCACCCTGTGTTTTGTTATGAGCAATTTGGGAAATGGCTTCCTTGATCTCATCTAGCTGAATGGGTTCCTCCATAATATCCCTTTGTGTATTGGAAAGCCTGGGAAGGGACACCCCGCCTATAAATTCCTGCACACAACTCAGACTTGGGGAGCAGGTTTCTCATAGAGCTTTTGATAATAATCCCAGAATGCATTGTTAATAGCCATCTGCGAAGTAACTCTCATGCCATCAGCCAGTTGAATTGCAATAGCCGGGGCAGTTTGGTGTTCTCCTCGGGGAAGCCAAGAAAGCAATCTGCCTGAGCGATCTCCCTGAGCATGTTGTAGAGCCATCTTTGTGTGAAAGTCATGTTAGCTCAAGGTGCCTTCCACCTCACTATGGTGGAGACGATACTGACAAAACCATGATGGTGATACAGTTCATCCCGCGACCTGTACTTCTTTTTGATACAGCTCTTGCTCCACTGCAGATAGGTCATGGAGCAGCTGCCACCGAGCCCCCCAGGTGGTCGCCATACAGTGACCACAGATTACAACCTTGTGTGCTTCCCACTCCATGGCATGAGATGACTCTGAACGAGCATTGCTTTTGAAGATGTGTCGGATGTACTGTGATAGTGTGTCACAAAATAGGGGGTCCAAAAGAGTGATTGAAGCCGCCAGATGTGGATAATGGGCTGTAGTGTGCCCCATGACAGAATCGCCACTAGCTGGTCAAAGGATGCTTGTTTCCAGTCCATGGAGGACCTGGCCTAGCAGTCTGAGCTTGACTGTTCCCATGGGGAACAGGGTCAAGACTGATTTTCATATGGCTGGGTCCAAACTGGGGTGGCATGGTGAGTAAAAGAACAATGGATTCAACCCAGATCTCTGACTGGGGGTGAGTATTTGAAAAGTTTCAACCCTCCGTCCATCATCCTTTTGTGTTGCTAAAGTTGCCCTAAGTGGGTAGGGTATGCCCAGACGTGGGTCCCTTGCTGACTTTGCCACTGGATTCAAGCTAGCCTGACTGATGAATGGTGATATCCTGAAACTAGTCCCAGGATACTTGTTTCTGGTTCAGGGAGGATCTGGCCTGGCAGTTTTGACTGGACTGTTCCCATGGGAAACAGGGTCAAGACTGATTTGCATATGGCTGGAACCAAACTGGGGTGACATGGTGAGAAAAAGAACAATGAATTAAATCCAGATCTGTGACCGTGGATGAGTGTTTGAAAAGTTTCAACACTCTGTCCATCATCCTTTTGTGTTGCTAAAGTTGCCCTAAATGGGAAGGTTATGCCCAGACGTGGGTCCTTTGCTCACTGTGCCACTGGATATAAGCTAGCCTAGCTGATGAAGGTTGATCCCCTGAAACTGGTCCCAGGATGCTTGTTTCTGTTCCAGGGAGGACCTGGCTTGGCAGTTCGGGCTCGACTGTTCCCATGGGAAAAAGGGTCAAGACTGATTTGCATATGGTTGGTTCCAAACTGGGGTGGCATGGTGAGCAAAAGAACAATGGATTAAACCCAGATCTGTTACTGGGGGTGAGTGTTTGAAATGTTTCAATGCTTTGTCCATCATCCTTTTGTGTTGCTAAAGTTGCCCTAAGTGGGAAGGGTATGCCCAGACGTGGGTCCCTTGCTCACTGTGCCACTGGATTCAAGCTAGCCTAACTGATGAAGTGGGATATCCTGAAATTGCTCCCAGGCTGTTTGTTTCTGGTCCAGGAGAACCTTGCTTGGCAGTTAGTGCCGAACTGGGGAACAGGGTCAAGACTGATTTGCATATGGCTGGGTCCAAACTGGGGTGGCATGGTGAGCAAAAGAACGATGGATTAAACCGGATCCGTCACTGGGGGTGAGTGCTTGAAAAGTTTCAACACTCCGTCCATCATCCTTTTGTGCTGCTAAGGTCAGCAGTTTATGACATATGTGTAGCATAAAATCAGATAAGGTCATCTACAGAGCCAGTGGTGATGAGGGGGACCCCAGCGCTGCAAATCAAAGGGGTCTCTATTTCGTATATCTCGGATCCGGATGTTCTCATAATATCCGAGTGAACAGCAGAGAATGAGTTGGTGTGATGCTCGGGCCTGCTCCGCAGCTGCTTGATCACGATCAGGATGGGACCGTGGGGGCTTTCTGCGATGTCGCTGAGGTTTAGGTGTCACCCATTTATCTGTTTCCTCCTCCGTCCGAAGTGTTGCAGCAAGGCCCTTGTTGTGCAGCCAGGTCCACACATCGTCTGATGTTTGAAAAATGTGAATCTTTTCATTGACCATTACTTGAAGTTTCGCTTGGAAGAGGAGAGCATATTTGATCTGCAATTCACGCAACCGTTGTTTAACGTTTGTATAAGAGCTACGTCTTCACTGCACTTCCATGGTATAGTCTGGGTAGGCTGAGATTGTGGAGTTATCGAAGTGCTACGGATCCTTAGTGTGGAACAATTGAAGGATGAGATCCCGGTTGCTGAAATTCAATAGGCGGGTGATAAGAGGGTGTAGCGGTGCTCCTGCCTTGTGAGGGTGTCACGGGATGTGGTGGGCTCTTTCCAAGGAAAACAAGGGAGGTGTCTTATCTCTCAGCACAGTGTGCAGGAGCCACTCCTCCACAAAAGTTTGGTACAGGGGAGCCCTGAATGATCGGGGAAGCCAATAAACCAAATGTTAATATGTCGCAATTGTCCCTCTGCATATTCTGCCCTGCAATGTAAAGCAGTAATTTCTTCTTGCATGGTCGCTATTTTTGTTTGCATGGCCTGAAGAGTCGGTAGCAGCGTTTGTGTTTCTGATTCTGCTTGGGTGCCCCGTCTGCCAACTTGCAGTGGTCCGCTCTTTATGAGTTCACCTCCTGGGATACTGAGTCAATTTTAGCCTCCAGCAAGGTTTTGGTGTCCAGTATAGCGTGTAGGATCTTCTCAAACTTCTCAGAGTGGCCATTTAGTGTGGATTCAAGGTGTCAAAAATGATCCACTTGTGGCGGTAAGTCCGATGTGGAGTCATTCCCTTGCTTGCAACATGTCCCCTGCCGTTTTGGTGGGACGTATTGTTCCCATGGCTTTTCAGGGGTCAAAGGGGCATTACCACCAGTTTGTCGACGAGGTGGCTCACTCCTCCACCATGGATATCTTGAAGGGATAGCTCTGCCTCACAGTTCCCCCAAATTATTGAAGGGAGCCCCCCTGTGAGTCGGAAACCCGCACGGTAGTGTTAGCTACTACGGATCAGGACCTTCTCAGCAAGTCAGGGTGGGAAACAAATGACTGCGAGTTCATATGTGCGTATATCCTCTGTATTGCCTCAGTCACTACAGTGTCCCATTCATTATGAGGGATTTCCCGGTAAGATGGCCATCTCTCCTACTGGCACCAGCATAACTTCTTAAGTGATTGTGCAACCTCGCTCAGTACATCAGACACTATCAATGTGCTTGCCTCTGCTCTGTCAACTCATTTTTGCCCTTCACCAGGGCACTAGCTGCCTCTCAGGCTGCACATTTTTTATGTGGCTTCGATGAATCACTGCTATCAAAAGCGGTGTGAGGTGCGTCACGCTCTGAGGCTGTAGTTCTCAAAGGGGGTGCCGATGGGCGTGCACTAATCTTCCCAGGGGGCAGCCTGTGCACACCGGCTAATGCTGCCGTCAACTCCTCTGATGGTCCATCTCGACTCTGCCGGCAGTCAGGCACGCTGCAGTACGCTTTCACATGTAGCGCAGCCGTGACCCCTGGACTCACTTGTAGCACCTGCTGTCCCGCAATGGTCTAGGTCACCCTTACTGACTCATCAGCGGCCCCCCACCGTCACTCGCAGGGGTCCACTAATCCACGAACCATGTACAGGCCGTGGTGCCAATACCTCTGCACATGTGGCTTCCGCAGCTCAGAGTTGGACGAGTCCTGTAGCGCTATTTATGACTTCGCTGATGCAGTCCAAATACTGTTGGAGCTTCTCTGGGTTTTGCGGGAATTCGTGTTGCAATCATGGGACCCATCAATAACGGTAAGCAGGAAAACTGCCAGGCCCAGGGCAGAGCTCTCTAAGTAACTTCCGACGTGGTCGCCATCTTGTTCATGACCCCTTAAGTTTAAATGCCCCCTCAAGTTTACACTTTTGGTCTAAACTGGGACTTTTGGTCTAAGATTACCTTTGTGCATCAGGCCCATTGTGATGGGCCCCTGGGTTCCCATGCCAACAGGACTAACCTACCTGAGGACTAACTCCTTTGACTAACATCATCTGTTCTAGAGGTTATAGTTTGTCCCTGGAACAGATGACTTGAATGTTGAGGCACATTTACAAGCCTCAGTCCCTCGTGGAGCACAAAATATATGTGTGTTTTCATCCTATTGATAATGATTTAGTGTTCTCTATTATAGCTTCTAATTTCTTGTTATTTTAGTTAAAGAGTATACGTTTTTGCTGAACTTGTGGTTTGGAAAAGTGTTTCTTCAATGTTTCTAGGTTGCTGTGTCCATCAGTTGGATTTTACTATAGTGATTGGTTGAATCATTGGCATAATTAGGGTACCAGATCATTTCTTCACTCCCACTAGCTTTGTAATACCTTCTTCTATGTGTTTTCAAGCAAATCATGTGCATCTTTGACTTTGATTTGCTCCAAATACACCCTAATTTTTTGTAAGAGTTTAGAGATTGATGAACTCTGAATTATACCACTTTTTAAAACTGTATTTTCTGACTTTTCATTGGAACTTCTTAGTGAAGGTTTGCTAAACATATTTTGTATTTTATGGAACAGCGTGTCTATGATATCCTTATTGACAGCCCAGTGGAACTGGAATATTGTTTCATGTTTTCCTTAACCAGTCACCTCTACCTAAAATCACCTAATTGTATTTTTCCGTTGTCCATTTTTGCCCCATTTTTAAAGGAATGGGCAGAAAACATAGAATAGTCCACAATAGCAGGTGCAGCGCAAATAGCTTGGTTACATCTATGTGCTGTGTGTGTTTTTATTATAATGTATCAGTCAAGTGTGTTAGTCCTCTGACTATTTGGTGGAAGATGAAAGTTTTACACACACATTAAATATGTGTGTACAATATCCAGTGGGAATTCATCATTACTTCATACCATCCACTCACCAGCAGAAGACAAGGCGTATGTTCATACTGGAGCAGACATCACAATAGTGATGAGGGCTCCTACTCCTGCAGTCTTAGCACATCCGGGACCACAACAAATGTGGAAGCTCACAGAGACGTTGTTGCATCCAACAGCACATGATTCACAATGCCTCTACCAATTATTCCGATATTGCAAGTTGGGTGAGCACTTCGCTGCAGATGATAACTTAAGGGTCATGAAGAAACTTAGGGCCGGATGTAGCAACAGAACATTTTGCGACTTGCAAATTGCGAGTCAGACCGACTCGCAATTTGCAACTCGCAAAATTGTATGCAGAAAGGTGTCTCAGACACCTTCTGCGAGTCGATATGGTGTCGCAAAGACCCACCTCATGAATATTAATGAGGTGGGTCGCAATTTGCGACCCCATAGCGAGTCCCTGCACTCACAGGGATGGTGGCCTGCTGGAGACAGCAGACCTCCATGCCTGTGACTGCTTTTTTAATAAAGCAGTTTTTTTATTTTTTATTGCAGCCCGTTTTCGTTAAAGGAAAACGAGTTGCAATTCAAAAAAATAATGAAACCATTTGGTTTCATTTTTTCAGAGTAGGCAGTGGTCCATTGGATATTCACAAAGGGGAAGGGGTCCCCTGGGGACCCCTTCCCGTTTGCGAATGAGTTACCACCCACTTCAAGTGGGTGTTAACTGCGATTTGCTTTGCGACCGCTTTGGCGGTCACAAAGCAATTCTGCATCGTGGTGCGAGTCGCAAATAGGAAGGGAACATCCCTTCCTATTTGCGAATCGGATTCACATTTTGCGAGTCGGTACCGACTCGCAAAATGTGAATCAGCATCGCGATGGCCGTTTTGCATGTCGCAAATTGTGTTTTTCACAGTTTGCGACATGCAAAACTGTTCCTACATCTGGCCCTAAGTTGAGGAACATGACCACAGTAATAGAAGCATTCATAGTATGGGGGAGGTGCTAAACAAAATCTGCCCACATGACAATCCAATAATGTGCATTAACAAAATTAAAGTATTTCTGTGAGTCACAGAAGTCGAAGGGAAGGGGATCGTCGCACCCCAAATGTGCATAAGTTGCACAATAGGAGGGATTGAATAAATGTGTAAGTTTTCATAGACAATGCTCCAGTGGTGAATTTATAACGAGAGTGAACCAAAGAAGTTAAACAGATGTAGGATTCTAAAATCATAAAAAATATGCTCACAACTTTCAAACAGATACAGAATTGTAAATGCTCACTGCTGAATAAGCAAATATAAAAAAATCTTCATTGAAGAGCCAAGCATGGAAAATGGCTTTACTCATCATAGGCAGACCCAAAGTGAAGGAATAGTTGGCATGAGCATAAACATTGCTGCAGATGTTACAGATTAAGCATATGTATCATTTTTAAATGTTGTCATTAGGCATGCTTGTGACCTCTAATGATCTGAAACTAGGAAGCTGAACCAAATTTACAGATTCTTCAAATTTTTACAATTGCAAATTGTGAGCAGCACCATCAGAGTGTGGGCACTCTGAATGCTGGCCTGAATGTGAACCTACAGTATGTGCATCAGCACTTGCAGGCAGTAAAGGATTTGAACCATGCTTCAGACAGAATGGAAGAAAATGCTTGTCAACAAGGCCAAAACCTGCCAGACTTGGATTTTGTCTTTTTGCAGAAAAGAACTCTCTGCAGGGTGAATTTTATATCTGGGCTAAAATACCCCAATCTACCCATTATAAGACTATTGCAAGTCACTGAGGATCTCGGTGACCATGTAAACAAACAAGGTCTTTATAAGGTCATAAGACTCCGGGGTGACTTGTAATACTGTTTTTATGAACAGCAGATGGTGTTTTAACCCCTTCACTGCCAGGGCTTTCCCCCTCAGGTGCCAAGTCTTTTTTTGGCTATTTGGAGCAAGTTGCACTTAGGCCCTCATAACGTTTTGTCCACATAAGCTACCCACACCAAATTTGCGTCCTTTTTTTCCAACATCCTAGGGATTCTAGAGGTACCCAGAGTTTGTGGGTTCCCCTAGAGGAGACCAAGAAATTAGACAAATTGCAACTGAAATTTTGTTTCTTTTGAAAAAAATGGGGAAAAAAGTGCTGCAGAAGAAAGAATGTGTTTTTTTTCCCTGATAATGGCATCAACAAAGGGTTTGTTGTGCTGATATCACCATCTTCCCAGCTTTCAGGAACAGGCAGACTTGAATCAGAAAACACATTTTTCAATGCTATTTTGGCAATTTATTGGGACATACCCCATTTTTACTATTTTTGTGCTTGCAGCCTCCTTACAGTTAGTGACAGAAATGGGCGTGAAACCAATGCTGTATCCCAGACAGGTAAACATTTCCGAAAAGTAGACAACATTTGAATTCAGCAAGTGGTCATTTGTGTAGATCCTTCAAGGTTTTCGTACAGAAAGTAAGTTAAAATAAAAAACAAATTGAAATTGAGGTGATGAAAAGAGCCATTTTGCTCAACGTTTTCTTCTACGACTTTTCCCAGCTATGGCAGATTTTTTAAAGCATTATATCGTTATGTCTGCTGGACTCTTCTGGTTGTGGGGATATATAGGGCTTGTGGGTTCATCAAGAACCCTAGGTACCCAGAGCCAATAAAGGAGATCCACCTTGCAATGGGTTTTCATTGTATACCGGGTAAACAGCAATTAATTTGATGAAATATATAGAGTGAAAAATAGGTATCAAGGAAACATTTATATTCCAAAAATGGGCACAGGATGAGGAGCTGAGAAACAGTGGTTATTTGCACATTCTGAATTCCAGGGTCCCCATACTAGCATGTGAATTACTGGGCATTTTTCAAATAGATGTCTTTTTTACACACTGTCTTCCGTTTGGAAGGAAAATATGTAGAGAAAGACAAGGGGCAATAATACTTGTTCTTCTCTTCTGTGTTCCCTCAAGTCTCTCAATAAAAATGGTACTTCACTTGTGTGGGTAGGCCTAACGCCCGCAGCAGGAAATGCACATGGACACATCACATTGTTACATTGAAAATTGGATTTTGGCCTGTAGCTCAGCTGGCACATAGGGAAATCTACCATATCTGTGCATTTTTTAAAACTAAACACCTAGGGGAATCAAGGATGTGGTGACTTGTGGGGCTCTCACCAGGTTCTGTTACCCAGAATCCTTTGCAAACCTCAACATTTGGCAAAACAAAATACCTTTTCCTTCCATTTCGGTGATAGAAAGTTCTGGAATCTGAGAAAAGCTGCAAATTTCCTTCCACCCAGTATTCCCCCAAGACTCCTGATAAAAATGCTACCTCACTTGTGTGGGAAGGCCTAGTGCCCGCAACAGTAAATGCCCCAAAACACTATGTGGACACTTCCAAATTATAAAATACATGTGGGGGGCACCTATGTTTTTGGTCCTGGGCTCAGCAGCCATCTGGGGAAATCTACCAAATCCAAACATTTCTGAAAACTAGACACTGGAGGGAGTCCAAGGAGGTGTGACTTGCATGGATACCCCAGTGTTTTCACCCCCAGAATCCTCAGCAAAAATCAAATTTAGCTAAATAAATCAAATGTTTCGCACATTTCTGTGTGGGATCACCACACCGACACAAATTTCCTACTATTCAACATTCCCCGAAGTCTCCCAATACAAATGATACCTCACTTGTGTAGGTGGGCCAAGTCCCAGTGACAGGGAAGAGTAAAAAATATGTCAAAACTGAGGGGGAACCAAAGCGGGTCCAAAAGGGCAGTTTGAAAAACAATGGCCCTCATTCTGACCTTGGCGGGCGGCGGAGGCCGCCCGCCAAAGTCCCGCCGTCAGATTACCGTTCCGCGGTCGAAAGACCGCGGCGGTAATTCTGACTTTCCCGCTGGGCTGGCGGGCGGTCGCCTTCAGACCGCCCGCCAGCCCAGCGGGAAAGAGGCTTCCACGATGAAGCCGGCTCGGAATCGAGCCGGCGGAGTGGAAGCTGTGCGACGGGTGCAGTTGCACCCGTCGCGTATTTCACTGTCTGCGCAGCAGACAGTGAAATACATGTAGGGGCCCTCTTACGGGGGCCCCTGCAATGCCCATGCCAGTGGCATGGGCACTGCAGGGGCCCCCAGGGGCCCCGCGACCCCCCCTACCGCCATCCGGATCCCGGCGGTCCGACCGCCGGGATCTGGATGGCGGTAGGGGGGGTCGGAATCCCCGCGGCGGTGCAGCAAGCTGCGCCGCCGCGGAGGATTCAATGGGGCGGCGGTACACTGGCGGGACCCCGCCAGTGGTGCCGGTCCGACCGCGGCTTTACCGCCGCGGTCGGAATACCCATTGGATCACCGCCGGCCTGTCGGCGGTGCTCCCGCGGTCCTCCGCCCTGGTGGTCAAAGACCGCCAGGGTCAGAATGACCACCAATGTTTTTAGGCTGACAAATGGGGCAGAATTTGTATCGGTATAAATGTGACAATGCTGGCTGGTAGGAATTTTGTGGATTCCTGCAGATTCCGGAAGGCTCTATCACAAAAATGTAGGAAAAATGTGTGATTTCAAGCAAAGACGGAGGTCTACAGGGCATTTGGGTAAGAAAATGGTGCGGTGCATCTGAAGCACACCACCCTGGACTTACCCAGATGTTTAGTTTTCAGTTGTGTCTAGGTCTCATAGATTTTTCTACATGGCAGCATCCCAAAGTCCAAAAAATGCAGCCCTCACCATTCCAAGTAGGATGATTTTGAGAGTTAGACAAGCTCTCATGGCCCACATGTAAGACCAAAATACAAAATAATCAAATGTCCTATTGGTTGCAGTGAGAAAACAGGGATGATTGCAGAGGCCCCCTAACTTTTTGCCCCCATTTTCCACTTTATGCTGGTGTTTTCCTGACTCTGATGGTGCCCTGGGTACTGCTAACCAGTCCCAGGGCCTGTGCTCTGTGTAAAATGGATATGCAAATTAGGCTAATTATAATTGGCTAAGTTAACCTACCTATAAGTCCCTAGTATATGGTAGGGCATGTAGGTTTAGGGACCACAGCATAGGTAGTGCACCCATAGGTGCACTGCTGAGGTGCCCAGTGTCATTTTAAAGGCAGGCCTGCCTTGCTGGCTGCTTTTAAATTAAAGTTATACGCAAATTCGACTTTGGAATTAAAAGTAGTTCCAAAGTCTTAAACTACCTTATTTTTACATATAAGTCACCCCTAAGGTGTGCCCTATGTGCCCCTAGGGCTGGGTGCCATGTAACTATAAGCAGGGACTTTATAAAAATAGATTTATAAACCCTGGTGAGGTAAAAACAGCCAAATTCGTTTTTCCCTCATTGAAGTAAATGGCCTTCATAGGCTAGAATGGGGAGACTTTATTTTAAATTTTTAAGTCTCCTTAAATGTTGCATACCAAGAATTTGGTATCAAATTAATTGTTGTAATAAATCCCACAACTTCCAGTTGTTGGATTTAATATAACTTGTTCAGGTAAAAAGTTTTAGACTTTACCTAAAAAGTTGCCAATTTCAGCCCTGCATTGTTTTTGCTGCTGTGCTCTGATTGGCCAGCCTGCAGCAGCTTAGTCAAGCTGCCTTGATGAGGTGTGAAGTGGCCTGGCTTCACACAAAGGAATGTGCTTGTGGGAGAGAATCTCCCCTCAGCAGATGGTGAGGCAGGAAGGGGGAGGGCTGCCAAACTGGTCTTCAAAGGCAGAGAAGGACATTTGGAGCAACCAGCAACACCCCCACATCCTGCAACTCCAGACAACTAGGTGCCCCCTTGATTAGATTAGGAGAGGGCAGGAGAGGGGTGTGTTTATGATTTTTAGCCACACCAGTGGGTGGGCTCAGCCAGATGTAACCTCCAAAAATCAGATTCAGCCATGTTGGATTTTTAGAGAATGTTGCCTTTTGGGATGGATTTTTGCCACACTTCCCAGGAAGTAGTCATCACAGGGGGACGACCCTGTACCTGATTGGAGAACCAGGACCCCCCTGCGTTTCACCCAGGAGCAAGGATAAAACTGGCAGACCTGCCCCCACACCTCAGATCCCCACCAGATTTCAACAAGAAAGAACTAAAGGAGAAGAAGGACTGCCCTCCTGGACCCCTGGCCTGAACCTGGAACCTGCACTCAGAAGGACTGCACCAGCTGCACACTTGGGCTTCACCACAAGAAGGACTTTGCCTGGCTTCAACTGGTTCAAGGAGGGACTCCCTGTTTGCTACAGGTGAAAAATTGCTATCCAGAGTCCCCTGCACCAACTCCTGAAGAAAGTGACCAGCTGACCACTGTCCAGTGGCCAAAAAGGAGTTTGCGCCAGGAGCATTCTGGGAGTTGTAGTCCTCACCCCCCAAGGACCATCACAGAACTTCTGGACCCTTGGGGTGAGCTGTGGACCCCAAAAAAACCTTAAAAGGACATCTGGGTGAAGCCCCAGAAGTTTGGAGAAGATTTGAGAATTTTTGTAAAAAAGCTCCATAGAGGGACCGACCCACCGCGGAAATTCTAGCCGGCTTGCCTCAACCGCGAACCGGCCTGATTTGGTGGTTCGTCCTGGTAAAGAAAAATCTCCGAAAAAGAGACTAAGTCCGAAGGTAAAAAGTTGACCGGGACCTCCCAGCCATCGTATCCGAGAAGGGCTCCATGGACGTCGGATCAAGATCCAGGTTTACCCCAGTCGAAGGATTTTCACCTCGAAAAAACAACTAAGTCCGAAGGTAAAAATCTCCACCGAGGAATCCAGCATCGCGTATCCGGAGAAGGGCTCCAGGAGGTCGGATAGGACTGGCAGGTTCGTCCCGCTGAAGAAAATCTTCAAAATAAAGACTAAGTCAGAAGGTAACTTTTTAACCGAGGCCTCCCGCGACTTGTAGCCCAGCAGGGCTCCATCGCGGTCGGCCTGAAACTTTGACTTTGCCCCGGTCGAGGTGCAACCAGATGACTCGATTGGCGCTTTTTGTTTCTAAGCGCTAGAAAAATAATAATTCTTTAAAAATTCATATCTCCGGTTCCCCTTATCCGATTTTATTCGTTTTGGTGTCATTTTAAAGATAAAAATATAAACTATTTTTATAAATTGGTTTTGGATTTTTAAACTGTTTCCTGTGTTTTATTTAATTACTGTCTTGTGATATTTGAATGCTTTACACTCTGTCTCCTAAGTTAAGCCTTGACGCTCGTTGCCAAGCTACCAAGGGTTGAGCTGGGGTTAATTTACTGAGACCTAACTGGACCTAGGTGGAGGTTAGTGGCTTGTTGCTAGGTGTAGGTACCTACCTGCCCATACCAATAACCCATTTTACAACAGTTGCCATTGGGATAAAATCTTTTAGTGTGTGGGTTTAGAGCTGAAAGACTGTTACCACATTCAGTTGGGGTGGGGGCTTACCCATGCCCATACTGGTTGATAGCCACCACCCCTGTTTTTTTTTTTTTAAATTCCCTGGCATCTAGTATGCTTTCTGCCCCCCCCCCCCCCCCAGGGAGTGGATCAGGGTTATTGCCCCATCTGCACACTGGTGGGCAGAACAACTTTGACTCCATTTATTTGGGGTGGGTGTATGGCCATATACCCACCCTCTATTTTGAAAAACATTCTTCCCTGGTGTCTGGTAGGCTTTCAGATGGGCCTTAAAAAATAGGTGGGCAGAACTGGCCAACAGTAATGTGCCCCTATGTGGAGCGCCCCTTGCCCAAAGGGCTGCCTTCCCCAAACAAAAAACACACACACACCAGTTCCTGGTGCCTACATGGTTTCTGCCCCCAAGGGGGACAGATCGGCCTAATTGAAACAGGCCAATCTGCCCCCAAGGGGGGCAGAAATGGCCTGAAATAAACTATGACCCCCAGGGGAGAAACCCTTGCCTTAGGGGTTGCTCCCCATCTGTAAAAAATAAAAATGACAAAAATCCCTGGTGCCTAGTGGTTTCTGCCCCCTTTGGGGGCAAATTGGCCTAATTAAAATTGGCCGATCTGTCCCCAAGGGGGGCAGAAATGGCCTGAAATAAATTTACCTCCAAGGGGAGCGACCCTTGCCTAAGGGGTCACTCCCCTAGCATGAAATTGACATAAAATTAAAACAACCTGGTGTCTAGTGGTTTCTACCACCTCTTGGGGTTAGATTGGCTTAATATAAATAGGCCAGTCTGCCCCAAGGGGGGCAGAAATGGCCTAAAAACAATTTGCCCCCCCCAGGAGAGCGACCCTTGCCTAAGGGGTAGCACCCCACATCAAAAAAGTTTTTAATAATGATCCCTGGTATCAAGTGGCTTTTGCCCCCTCTGGGGGCAGATTAACCTAATTAAAATAGGCCGGTCTGCCACTGGGGGCATAAAAAAAATTTACCCCCAGGAGAGTGACCCTTGTGAAAGAGGCCGCTCCCCTTCCTTGTTTACTAAATGTAAATAAAACTCCCTGGTAACTAGTGGGCATTTCTGCAGCCCGATTGTTATGCAATCAGGCTGCAGAAATGCACAGAAAGACATCAAAGGAAAGGAAAGGCCTTTCCTTTCCTTTGATGCCTCTCTGCAGCCCCCACACTCCGATCGGAAGAGAAATGCTTTCATTTCTTTTCTGATCACGCTGGGGGGTGAGGGCGGCCTCTGATGAGGTAGGTGTGCGATTGCATGCTGCCATTATCAGACATCATGGAAGGGGGTCATGGGTGGAAGGGGAAGCAATTCCCCTTCCATCCCTGCGCAGAGGAGGGAGAGGAGGGCCTCGGGGAGCGCTAGCGCACTTGGGCCTGGTGCGGGACGTAACGGTTACATCCTCGGCACCCGAGCAGTGCTTCAGAGGATGTAACCATTACGTCCATGGCACCCAAGGGGTTAATTCTTAGACAACACAATCACACAGTCATGGTTTCCACAAGCACTTTAAATCTGTGGGGGCTCATTTACGCGGCCCTAGCTCCACACTGCACCACTGTCATTTTCTTTTGTGCTCTGGTGGCGCAGTGTGCCAGCCATATTTTTTACAAGGCCATGCAAACCCATGTTGCATGGCTTTTCATGGCCTTGTAAATATTGACCCCTTTCACGCATAACACTGTAGGAAAGGGGTGTTCCATGGGTGATGCTTGGGGTGTTCCCACACAAAACCCATGGAACCCGAAGGAATCTGACACATTCTCAGGTTTACAAGTCTGGGTATGTGTCAGATTCCTATGCCACTTCAGCAGTAGCATAAGAATGATGCAACAGGGAAAAATATTTTTAGTTCTCCCCATTGTTTTCATCTTTCTATGAGTGCTGCATTCAAAGAACTCCTTTTGTGATCCTTTTTGTGCAGGAAGGTGTCCCTTCCTGCATAAAATCAAATCATTCCTACAACACATGCATCGTTGCACCCTGGTGCAATGGTGCCTGTGTTAGTGCTAGGCAGCAACATGTGCTCCAATGCAGGGGAAGAGGAGAGAAATGCACTGTATCTTGTAGATACTGTGCATTTCTTCTCTTCCTGGTGGTGCAGGGTGGTGCTGCAAGGCACCTGCTGTGCCACTCTGCACAACGCACCTCATAAATGTGGCCCTTGGTGTTGTGCTCTTCTACGTGAAAGAGATTGTATGCTTGTAGACAAGAAAAATAAAATCAGAATCTATAGTTCGAAATTGAACATATCTTGGCTGCTGGCTCTGGAAGCAGGCATTATGATGTCACAAATCAAGTATAATAATTAAGTACAGTTGAGCAACAACTTCGTTTTCTTATTACAGGTGACTAGAGATGTCACAGCTCGACATGTAATTAGGAAATTAGAGACAGGCTTTCTATCGCAGGATCTTTATCTGATGTTTTTCTTCGGCGTTTGAGAATCTGTCATCCAAACACAGGTAGTGCGGGACTGTGCAATGCCTAGCGCTATTTCCTACAAGCACATATTCCACCTTTTGATCTTTGAAGTAGGGATATATACGCTTTGGAAGGATTATTTGACAGCAATCATAATCTTCAAAGCAGTTCACTCTTTTCCTGAAAATAATGGATTTCCTCTGGATGGGACAGGAGTAACGATGGTTTTGAGGCATGTATTCAAAGTCCAACAAGCAAACGCTCAACGTGAGTTAGACAGTGCAGCTCTACTTTTCTGCGGAATAAGTATTTTGGTTATTAATGACTCGAACTTTAGCAGGTAATGAGGTACAGAAGGTGCCGTAGAAAGCAAACAAACAAGACTTCCAGAAAATGTCATATCTGTGGATACAAACACACAGTAATGCTTCAGAGAAAGAAGCAGAGCCTCAGGGTACCTATCAGTTCTGAGTTTAACCTTATAATGCATCGATGCATCGAAAGAAGCATTCGCATAACCAGACCGAGAGGAAGCTAATAAGTTATATATTTATTTATAAACATTTGTGAACGCCCATTATTATAAGCAGTGTTACATTTGTATCGATAATTTAACATTGTTCTTCATTAAGTTTTACTACATTTGTTTTGAAATGGTTTAGTGGACTGTTATTAGAAGCAGTGTTATCTTTGTATCGATATTGCTACATTTTGCCTCATTATGTTCTGTTACATTTTTTTGATAGGGTTTGTGTGTTATATGTATCTATCTTTCGATTTGTACCGTTTCCCTTACCCTGCGAGTGCTTTAAAATGGCACCTGTTTGTGACTTGCATTTTTTCCCCCCTTCCCTGTCTCATATTACCAGGCATCACCACCTCTCTCCTCGTTCTGCCCCCATTGGGTTTACATAAAATGGACCTTTCTGTAGAATATGATGAGGGGCCACAGAGTCTTCCATATCTCACAGATATTCATTGGCTTTCGACTGAATTGGGGGGGGGGGGTGCTTAATGGTTAGAGGTGCCCGTGCACCGCAAGAGCTGCAGGGACCTGCTTAATGCCCCTGTCTGCTCCTATATGATAACATCCTCTTCTTCGTTATACATATGTCCCAAAACCATATACATTAATCTTCCATCTTCACCCCTTCACCTCACCTCTTTCTCATCATGTTTTACTTTTCTTCGCATTTCATCCTCTTAATGTTTCTCCACAATTTTTTGTCACCACCAAAACTCTTTCCTTTCTCCTCTAACCCCATTCTCCATCTCTACCACAGCATTTCTTTCCTTTCTCCTCTAACCCATTCTCCTTTACTCCGCCACCCTTCATTTCGCCCCTCTCAGCCTGAATTTATTCATGTTTCATCTGAGTCTCCTCAGAAAAAATAATCTAGATACCGAATTTACACATCTAATGTACAATCAATGTGCCTGCAAAAACATCCCTCCGCTTGGCTTACACAAGTATGCTCAATCATGTGTGTTCCACTGTTAATAAGTGCTTCCTTAGAAAACTGCTGTGTCTATTTCAGTAAGTCAATAATGATTTTAATTATTTATTTGTGTATCTTAGACATAGAGAGAAAAATAATAATAATAGTTTGGCATTAGATGTGTTAGAAATGGGGTCTCTAGTTGGCAGTGGTTTGCACCCTGTCTAAGCAGGGACCCTCATTCTGGTCAGGGTAAGGGAGTCACACAGCTAAGGTAACCCCTGATCACCCCCTTGGTAGCTTTGCATGAGCAGTCAGGCTGTTGTATAGCCATTTTAGTTATAGCTCCATGCAAATTAATTTAGCACACTAGGCCTGCAGCTGTGCACTTTAACCTAGATATATTTTTTGCAGCTTCTTTTATTATTTTTACAATAGCCACATTTGCGGTCTTGTTTTATTTTTCTCTATCTAGCTGTTCTTTGCCTAAGCCAGCACTGTGTTCTTAAACAAGACATTTCTTTCACTCTGTGCTTCTCTCAAGGCTGCAGTAAGATACGTTGCTGGTAAACGTGGTAACGCTTTGTCTCTGGTATTCATAGAAATATACACATCTTTACGCAGGGACATTTTCTTAGAATATCAGCTGTTTTATTATAAAAACACTTTCCTGTTCCATACACATTAGAGGGAGATTCCCGCCAGATGACCACGATTGTATGCTGATTGTTGAACGCTTTGCTACAGCTGCTTCTGCAGACTTCTGGCCTTTGCTCAGGTATGGGGGATGATGTCTTCCCAGGGCAACCTGAAGGGAAGAACTAGCGCTTAATATGCTGTGCTCAAATGTAGCCTAGGTAGGAATTAGTCTATTGACTCTAGTGACAATATGGTAGCGTTATTTCTTTGTTTTACTCTCCTTGTCACAATTTTAATCCTGTCATGCGTTATTGTCCTGGTTATTGGGGTACATGCTTTATTAGCAAAGATGCAGTTGCTTCAATAAAACTTTATTGAAACATATACTGCCTCTGCTTGTCCTTGTGTATGTGAGTCTAATTTAACTGAGAGAAACGGATGTGATCTGAGTGACCACGATTTCCTTGAGAAGTCAATTGAGTCATGCGCTCGGCTGCCCAATCATCCCTGCTCTTGGGTGGAGATGAGGCACTGCTAGTTAGCCGGAGCAAAAAACGCAGATGAGGCCGACAGGTGTCACCTGTAGTAGGTTAGACTCAGTCCACCACACTGCAGGCGATTCTGCCGTTCAAATCCAGTAGTCTCATTAGAATAATGAGAGCCTACGTGACAAGGCTTATCTCAGAGGCAGTGTGTAAAGTATTTGTACACACACAGTAATACAGTGAAAACACTTCAAAAGTACTCCACACCAGTTTCGAAAAGTAGCCAATATTTATCTAAGTAAAACAAGACCAAAATCACAAAAATACAACATATACAAGCAAAGATACTAATTCACAAATAATAAATCTTAGTATAGCACTTAGAAACACAATAGCTCCAACCTGTGCTATCACAACGTCTTGATGGAGTTGTTCCCAACAATCTGATGCCACTCCTGAGGGAGTGTGGGCCAGTCACAGAGTCACACAGACCTCCAGGTACATGTGAGGAAACAAAGACATTGCATGGAGTCAGGGAAATGAGGTGTCGCTGGAGCTGGTGCGGCATTGGGTCCTTACTGGTGCCAGGGAGGTGAGGTGTTGATTTCTTACTGGCAGGCATAGGAAGTGAGGCATCGGTTCCTTATGGTTGCAGAGGAGGTGATGCAGTGTTGGTGGCGAGGCGTCGGTTCTTTACAATCAAGCAGGTTCAATTAATCCAGCAGGTCAAGATGCAAGGTGTTGACATTGAGGTATCACGATCACACCATGGGGCCACAGGTGTGGTGATGGAGTCGGTGTCAGGTGTCATGGACATTGGTGACACAGTACTCAGGACTGAAACTGTAGCTGGACTTCAGAGGTGTTGTGGCGGTGTCAGGCCTGCTGCGTTGGTCAAGGTTGTTGCACTCAACGGGGACAATGGCTCCAGTGCAGGCAGCGGCTCGTAGTTGGACAGTGGCACCAGTTTCGAAGGTGCCCCCGAGTCGATGTGCTTGACTTTTTCTTGGTTTCACCAGAGCTCACTCCCAAGGGCCCTGGAACTGGTTTTGGCACCACCTGGCAAGTCAGGACTTGCAGCAAAAGAGCCCAGGCACTGGCAGGTGAAGTCTTTGATGTCTATGAGAATTCTTAACAGGAGGCAAGCTCAGTCCCAGCCCTTGGAGAACCTTTGGAAGCAGGTTGTAGAAAGCAAAGTCCAGTTCTTACACTCCCAGGCCAGAAACAGCCAGCAGAAGACAAGTGAAGCAAAGCAACAGGCAGCATGGCAGTCCCTCCTACAGCATTCAGCTCTTCTTCCTGGCAGAATGTTCTCAGTCCAGAAGGATTCTAACTTTTTGTGGTCAGAGGTCCAATACTTATACCCATTTCTGCCTTTGAAGTACACAAATTTCAAAGAAACGTCTTTGTAGTGCACAAGACCTTGCCTTTCCTGCCTGGCCCCAGAGACACTCTAGTGAGTCAGAGACTGCTTTGTGTAAGGACAGGCAAAGTCCTATCCAGGTGCAGGTGTCAGCCCCTCCCACCACTCTAACCATGGAAGACCCATCAGAATGTGCAAGGCACATCTCACCTCCCTTTGAGTGACTGTCTGGAGTGAATTCACAAACAGACCAACTGTCATCCAGACCCAGATGTGTTCTCCACAGCCAGGCAGAGGCATAAAACGGTTAAGCACAGAAATGCCCACTTTATGAAAGTGGCATTTTCAAACTTAAAATTTAAAAAACAACTTCACCAAAAGATGTGTTTTAAATTGTGAGTTCAGAGACACCAAACTCCAGATCGCTAGCTACTCCCAGTGGAAAATTACAAGGCAATCCTCATGTTACCCTAGGGGAGAGAAAGTCCTTGCAATACTGAAAAAATAATGTAGCAGTATTTCACTATCAGGGCATGTAAAACACACCAGTAAAAGTCCTACCTTTTTTGATACACTGCACTCTGCCTTGGGCCTACCTTAAGGGTGACCTACATGTAGTAAAAAGGAAGGCTTTGGCCTGGCAATTGTGTGCACTTGCCGGGTTGAAATGGCAATTTAAAACTGCCCACACAGACACTGCAGTGGCAGGTCTGAGACATGTTCACAGGGCTACTCATGTGGGTGGCACAGGTCAATGCTGATGGCCCACTAGTAGCATTTGATGTACAGGCCCTGGGCACTAGACTAGAAACTTACTAGTAAATCAAATATGCCAGTCATGGACAAACCAATTGCCAATACAACTTAGACAGAAAACACTTACACTTTAGCACTGGTCACCAGTTGTAAAGTACCCAGAGTGCTAAAGCCAGCAAAAATCGAATTCAGCACAGGATCAAAAACAGGAGGTCAGAAGCAAAAGGTTTGGGGATAAACCTTCAAAAAGGGTAATTTCCAACAAATGCACTGAATTTTGAGGCACTTACATCCTCCACCAAGCAGGTTGCCTCTTGCATTATCATTAATAGGAATAATAAGTGTCATAATTCTACACACTCAATGGTAGTTAAAAAACATATGCTGAGATTTCCCTCTAGGAAACACAGCTTCCTCCATTCAGCAGTCAGTCCACTGAGCTATTGAACAAGCTTCTAAGCTCTGGAAATGATTTCAGGATAGTACAGACAGGCATGTAAGCACTGAACCGAATGAGGCTGTGTGTCAGGAAGACTCAGAGCAGGGGAAACCCAAAACAATCCTCTGACTCAGGGGAGACTAGTTCAAAAATCACCAAGTTTTAACCTGCCTGCAGAATCCCAAATATGTCTTTATACTCCTCATGTAATCTGGAAGGAAATTCCACAGCTTGGTTGCCGCCACGGTGAAGGCCCACTTCCCCCATCTAGCTTTCCTGCAACTAGTTACAACCCTCTTCTAATGGCCTGCCAATCCGAAAGACCTCATCGGGCATACCAATTAGATCCCTTTAAGTGAAGGGCCTTATAAACCTAACAGAGAATTTTACAAACCACCTGTGTCTAGACTGGCAGCTAGTGAAGGGACCTCAAACCCTTCCTGACTGAACAATGTTTAGGCACTCCCAACATGAAGCGAGCATCCACATTTTGAATGCGTTTGAAGCTTATTTTGGGAGAACTGATTGACATTTACAGGGCACTACAGTAGTCTATGTGCGAGGTGATAAAGCAATGACCGCTTGCACCCTGTGTTCTTTTGGAAGAAATGGTAAGACCTTCTTCAAGATCTTGATGATCCAGAAGCAGGGCTCACAACTCTATTCCCCTGCATGTCAAGAGTCAAGATGTTATGAAAGATCACACCCAGGTTTTTGGCCATAGTCACTGAAGTAGGAACAATTCCACACATTTCTGGTCACCAGCAGCTAAATGGAGCTATCCCACTCAAAACTCAGGATATTGTTTTTCTCCCCATTCATTTTAAATCAATTCTCTCTCATCCACCTCCAGATCGCTTTTCATGCCCTAAATGTATTAGCCATCTCTTCCCGGTCATCAGAGATGTGAATGATGATCTAAGTGTCATATGCATAGGATGATGCCAGAAAGCCAAATGAGTGCAACAGTTTTGCTAAGGGGATGAAATATAGATGGAATAGGATCACACTTAAAGGGGACCCTTGTGAGACCCCATAGGAGAGCCAAAAAGGAGTAGCTCTAAAATTCCCACAACTGACCATAAGGATCCTGTCCGACAGGAGGGACTCCAAAAAGTTGAGTGCCTTGTACTTAAACCCAGCCTGACGAAGCCTTTGCAATAACAACAATGGAGATGTGGAGTGAAAGGCTGCAGACAGGTCGAGCAGCACCAGAATAGCCACATCTCCCTGGTCAACATGCCTGAGAATGCAGTCAGTAGTTGCTACAAGTGTTCATTCGGTGCTATGAATCCTCCTGAACCCAATTTGAGAAGGGTCCAGGAGTTCTTGATCCAGGAGAAACTGGGCTAATCCCTGATAAATGGGTTTCTCCAAGATTTTAGCTGGAGCAGGAAACAATTTAATAGGGCACAAATTATTGAAGTTAGTATGGTCTCCCTCCAGTTTTTATCTTTAGAGGGATGACAACAACCTACTGCCATCTCTGCAGAAAAACTCCAGATTCCAAAACCTGCAAGTAGACCTTCTCCAGACCCTCTGCAATCAGGTCAGGAACCAATTGCAGGACCCTGGGAAGGCAGGGATTGTCCAGAGATCCCAAAGTAGTGACCTCAAGTAGAGTCTTGATTTTTTTGACACAGGCAGTGGAGTTGCCATCTTGTTTTTCACTCCGTTTATGGTGCTGGACCCTATTTATTATTTATTGTATCTGTGTATTTTTGTGTCTGATTATTTTTATGTTTTTTTAATTTTTTTTTGTTTTTTTTCTACTTTTTGTATTTTTGTTTGTTTATTTGTCCATTATTTCTTCCTTCCTTTTCCTCCTGTTTCTTTTCTTCTCTTTTTGTGGGCAGCAGAGACGCCAAGGGGTGCAACCTCCGCCCATCTGCATTTGGTATTGGAAAGTTCGGTGGTCACACCTTCCTCATAAATAGCAATAGCCCTCCTATCACTCCCTTTCCATCCTGAATTTCTGAAATTTTCCATCGGCAAACTATGAAGACGATCCCTAGACACAGGAAACTCTTTCTTGATAGAATTCTGCAACCTTCTTACAAAAGACCTACATGTTTTCCACCACGTGGTATATGGGAGGCATCAAAATGGCACACACAGTACGAAACAGTTCCTTCAGGATGTTAATAGCTGACCTAATCTTCTGGGAGAATTACATGGCTTTTGTCTCCTTAATCACCTGTTTATATTTAAGAATAAGCTCCCTATGCTTGATTTTCTCCTCTAGATTAGGTGCCAATCTCCTACTGTGTTACTCCCTCCTTTATTCCCTTTGAAGCACCTTGAGCCTCTGCGAAAACCAACGGGCAGGGGATTTCTTCCTACCCTTGGGGCCAGTTTCGGCCAGAGGGGCAACCTTCTCAATGGCTAACCTCACTCAACTGTTGAAATTCTCTGCCACTAAGCCTGGACCCTTAAACTCTTTCTCATGAAATTTTAACAGTGCCTCTGAGAAAGCGCCAGCCATGATTTTTCTTCAGTTTTTAGTACTCTTAACAGTACCTAACATGCTTTCTGCCCCATGGCCCCTGAGTGCTCTAAACTGTGTACATTTTAGCTCTACCTCTGTACTCCAAACTGAGTGCTCTAAACTGTGTACATTTTGGCTTCAGGGATAGAGAATGATTTGTGTTTGAGAAATATTTATTAGCGGGCATCAGTACATGTAACAAAATGTCATCACTGCACAATCAATATCTGCCAAATGACCCAAATTCCAACTTTCAGTGACAACTGATTTCTACACCAGGACAGATTACAACACTCTCCAAGGCAATGAGGTTTTCACAAAGGCATATTTAAGTGCTGGCTATGAGCAGGCAGCAGGGTTTGACTGGCATTGCAAGATCACAGGTCATACTCAATGCAGATACTCGCAATGGCATACACATTGTCACATGTCATATCATTGCATGCATCTGTTCACTGCTCAGCTCATTTCACATTACAGAACAGACATTGCATTGTGTTCATCTGTTCTCTGGTCAGCTCATTTCATATTACAAGGCAGACATTGCATCCATTTGTTCTGTAGTCAGCTCTTTTCTCATTCAAGTGCAGACATTGTATCCATCTGTTCTCTTGTCAGCTCATTTCACATTACAGCACAAACATTGCATCTATCTGTTCTTTGGTCAACTCATTTCACATCACAATGCAGAAAGTGCTTCCATCCATTCTCTTATCAGCACATTTTACATTACAGTGCAGTCATTGCATTGCATCCACCAGTTCACTGATCACCTCATTTCACATTACAGAACCAACATTGCACCCATCTGTTCTGTTCTCTGGTCAGCTCATGTCACAATATAGTGCTGACATTATATTGTATCCACCTGTTCTTTGGTCAGCTAATTTTACACTAGTCGGACAGTGCTTTTGTATGTTCTCTGGTCAGCTCATTTCACAGAACAGTGCAGACATTGCATTGCATCCATCTGTTCTCTAGTCAGCTAATCTCACATTACAGTGCAGACATTGTAGTGCTTCCACCTGTTCCCCGATCAGCTAATTTCTCATTATACTGCAGACATTGCATTGCATCTATCTATCCTCTGGTCAGCTAATTTCACATTACAGAACAGACATGGCATCCATCGGTTCTCTGGTCAGCTCATTTCACATTACAGAGCAGACATGGCATCCATCTGTTCTCTGGTCAGCTCATTTCACATTACATCACAGACATTGGATTATATCCATCTGTTCTCTGGTCAGCTCATTTAACATCACAGCACAGACATTGCATCCATCTGTTCTCTGGTCAGTTTATTTCACATTAAAATGAAACATTGCCTCACATCCAACTCCATCTATGACCAGCTCCTTTCACATTACAAGGAAGACATTGTATTGCATCTATCTGTTCTCTGGTCAGATCACTTCACATTGCAACACAGACATTGCATCTATCTGTTCTCTGACGGCTCATTTAACATTGCAGCACAGACATTTCATTGCTTCCACCTGTTCTCTGGTCAGCTCATTTTACATTACAGTGCAGACACTGCATCCATGTGTTCGCTGATCAGCTCATTTCATATAGCAGTGTAGGCATCGCGTTTCATCCCTCTGTTCTGTGGTTAGCTTATTTCACAGCACAGCATAGACATTGAATTGCATTCATGCATTCTCTGGTCAGCTCATTTCATATTACAAAGCAGAAATGTCATCCATCTGTTCACTGGTCAGCTAATTTCACATTACAATGCAAACATTGCACAGCATCCATGTGTTCTCTGGTCAGCTCAATTCATATTACAGCTAGCCCTGGGCGGAGTGCATGGAGTCACGCTATGCAGAACTCTGTGAAGTGGAAAATATACTCCACCACGCTAAGGGGAGTTCCGCAACCAGGTGGAGTTCTATGTTGGGCTAGTTCAAAATCATGTGTGAACAGCACCATGTGGTTTACATGGTTGTGGCCATCTTGTTTTTCACTCCGTTTATGGCGCTGGACCCTTTTTTTTATTTATTGTATCTGTGTCTTTTTGTGTCTGATTATTTGTACGTTTTTTAAAAAACCTTTTGTATTGTTGTTTATTTATTTGTCCATTATTTCTTCCTTCCTTCTCCACCTGTTTCTTTTATTCTCTTCTTGTGAGCAGCAGAGACGCCAAGGGGTGTAATCTCTGCCCACCTGTAGTGAGGAGGAGATGGCAGCACTGTTTTTTTACTTGCAGCGCCACCGCCACTCAATGCTGGCAGCAGTTGGCAGGCCTGGGAGTGGATACTCCCTGCAGTAGAGTCAGCTGCATTGGGCTAGGGTGTGCTGGTGTGCAGGGCCACCACCCAGGTCCAGAGCACCACCCAGCAACAGACACATACTGGGCAGTTATAATATACCTCAAGCAAGACCTGCTTGACCTGCTAGGCGTTGAGATTCTGAGGCTTGGTGAGTATTATATTTTTATTGTGCTCTACAATGCTAACTTTTTTTTCCAAATAGTGTGCGTCTTGCACTCAGGGGTAAATTACATTTAGTTTAGGTTAGGAATATTATTTATTACGTGATCCAGTTATAGCTAGGCAGGTGCTCAGCGCTATATCATCATACTCATAGCCACTCACTTTGGCTGATTATTTGAGAAGCCATTGCAAAGCAGACTCCTTTGTCTTCCTGTCCCCATAGTGCATTAGTGATATCAGTGAGTTAGCATTCTCTGTGACTTTATATAGCTCATACAGTCCCAAGCAATTCCACAGTGATGCGAGTATGCATGCATTGCAAAAAAGGGAGACTGAGTCGGTCCATCAACGGGGTTGAGAAATGAGAATAAAATGAAAGATCATTCATTTCAATGCATTAGTTCCAAATGTAGTATTTATTAAGGAAATTTGGAATAGGGATTTTAGAAGTATAGCCAACTCAACAATAATTGACCACACTAGTACCGTAGGCGATCTGATTTAAGTACAATGTTATTGCATTTGCCTGTTGTATGATATTTTTGTGGAGATTAATGGTACCACAAATGTGTTTTTCTTTATCTTCTTTATTTCTTACATCAGCACCCAAGGGCAAGAAGAGGGACATTAAATCGACGGGTCCATCAGGCGCCTCAGAAGCACCAACCACTAGCACCAATGCTGATGGCTCTGCTCATCCCAGTAAGTCCTAATATTTATTAGCATTATTATTATTTCCCTAACTTTACTGCTCCCCACTTTTAAACTACTTTTAATTTTGCCTTGTTTACTTTTTTATATTATCTCCATTTTTTCCCAACTCCCTCATCCAAGTTTTGTTTAATTCCTGCTATCCCTGCATTATCTTTTTTTCTGTCTTTCATTGACAATGTTGTATTCCACCCCTTTATTGTGTTTAAATGATTCTGAGTCATTATCAATCATAGGATATAACTCTGTCTCTCCATTACAACAAGCTTTTGATGGCTTGACTACCTGGCTTTTCTAACATTCCAACAAAATGCCCAGAGTAGTATTTTTGATAGAATATACTGCAGTTGTAACTGAACTGTAACAATGTATTGTGGTTGCATTTGTTAGATTAATTAAGAAGAGGAAGTGCACCTGGCATCTAAAAAACGTATCGTGTTTTTTATCTAGCCACACAGACCAGTGGAGCCAGCTCAAGCTCCACTGCTGCAGGAGGAGCGGGAGCAGGGGAGATGTGGTGGCAGGGACGGGTGATGGTAAGTTATATTGCTTGCTTATTGACAGTTACTATTCCTTATTAGCTACAAGGGAATTGTCATGATCAGATTTGTAAACCCCCCATTACAGCTATAGTGGTGGTTGGGATACTTATAGCCTTTTCTATCTGCAACGCAGCAAAAGCACACATAATGTATGCTAAAAATAATGGCTTGATGGAAACATGAAACAAGAGAAGGTTTAAAAAAAGGATGGGTGAAAAGAGTGAAAGGAAAGAATTCATGGGTGGATGAAAAAGGATGTGTGGGTGAGTACTGGGGAAATGGAGAGATGGGTGAAAGGAGGATTGAAAGAAAGGGTGGATAGTGGGCACTGAATGGATGGATAAAGGATTGTGAATTTGGTTGAAAGACTGGATGAGAGAAAGTAAAGCTTAAATAATGGTGGTTATGGGTGAACATAGCAGGAAGACTCTCCCGGGTCCACTCCATGTCCCTATGATACTCATCAGAAGTAGTGCTTGGAGAAGATGGTGGAGTAGTACCCTTCACTTTCTTGCTGGAGGTCTAGGAGTCATTGATTCAAAAAGATGAGGTTCTTGCTTGACAGAAAACTCAACCTCTTGTTCTGCTCCAATTTCTGGAAGATACACTATTGCTGTCTGTAGCTGCTGTCCACTTGTCCACTTTGCTCTGTTTCCTGAAACGATTAGGCATTACTTTGCGAAAGGGACAAATCCGATTCACTACCACTGCTCATCGGCATTGCCATGATTGCAGTGGTTCCCTCACTGCCAGACATGGTCTTGGGCTTAGGTTGGGGTTGTGCTGTTGATGTGGGAGTGCTGCTCCCTGTTTCCTCCCCAGAGGCTGGTGTGGCATGCATACATCTCCCAAAAAAGGTTGCATTTGGCATACCACTGACGGAAAGCTGCTTCTTCTTCTCCCTGGCCACTTTCTTGGGAGAAACTTTCTTTAGGGCCATCTTAAGCTCTAGGTTAGAAGTGGCACTAAGATGCAGAAGCGAAAGAGTTTGGAGGAGCGAAGTAACTGTAAGGCCTTCTCTTTGTCAGTACTGCTGGTGCACCTAAAAACAACCAAGCAAAAAAGAATGTGCAGTTAGTGAAACGTGGCATTGTTGTAGGTTGAAATAGTACATACAAATGCAATCTTAGTGTGGTTGGTTACTTATGTAATAGAGACCAATTTAATCAAACATTGTAAAGGCAAATCACACCATCACATCATAAAAAAATACATTTCAAATCAGAGAGCACAACAGGCAGATCTAGCTCTTTGCTTTAGCTCCATCTGTTTTAAAGGAAACACCTGGAGCAGTCAAAGAGAAGGTGCATGGGTAAATGGAATAATCCTTTAAATAACCTATGGTGGCAAGATGGTCTAGGGGAAATTGAATAATCGTTAACAAAATAAATTTTGTTGTTGATTTGTTTGCAGTGCTCTGAAGCTAGGGTGTCCTGGAGGAAATTGAATTACACCTAAAGAAACAGAATGCTGTAGTGCAGCTGTGCAAAATTGTTGGATGGAAGGGGGAATGGATGGATTTGGATGGATGGATAACGGAAAAATGCAGAATTAAATACAAATTTAAATAACAAAAATTATTAAAAAAGTGAAAACTAAAATATAAAAATTTAAATAAAAAGAAGTTAAAAAATAAAAATACAAAACTAAAATAAAAAGTAAGAAAAAATGAAAAATTATTTTAAAAAGCTGACATATAAAAATTAAAAAAAAAATTGAAAAAAATGAACAAAATATACAAAAGTTAAAATAAAAATAAAATTAAAATAAAAATTTAAAATTTACATTGAAAATAAAAATAAAAAGTTAAAATAGAAAACAAAAAAAAAACAATAGAAACTTAAAAACAAATGATCAATAATTATAGATGTTTGTATGTAAGTCTCTATCAAAGACTCATTTGCTACTTGCGCAAAATGTCTGCAAGCCAGCCACATGGTTAAACAACAGCAACAGGAGCAAGGAGGCATTGCAAACAAAGACAAATGCTAGCCTAGGATAAGCAACAATGGCTGGATGGACAAAATGTCTGGCAGCCAACCACACAGTCAAAGAACAACAAGGAACAAGGAGGTATGGAATACAAAGGAGATATGTAAGCCTATGGCAAGGGACACTGGCTGCATGCACAAAATAGCTGCCAGACAGCAACATGATCAACAACAACACCAAGGAGCAAGGAGTCATTGCAAACAAAGGACACATACAAGCCCATGGTAAATGAAACTGACTGGATGGACAAAACGGCTGCCAGCCAGCCACATGGTCAAACAACAACAAGGAGCAAGGAAGCATGGCAAACAAAGAACACAAGCAAGCCTTCGGCAAAGGGACACTGGCTGCATGCAAAAAACAGCTGTCAGTGACATGGTCAAACAACAACTACAAGAAGCAAGGAGAAAAAAGAAGAACACGCAAGTCTCTGGCAAGGGACACTGGCTGGATGGACAAAATGGCCACCAGCCACAAGGTCAAACACCAGCTGAGAACCAGGAGGCATGGGAACAAAGAACACAAACAAGCCTATGGCAAAGGGACACTGGCTCGATGGACAAAATGGCCACCAGCCACATGGTCAAACAACAACTGCAAACAAGAAGGCATGGAGAACAAAGAATACATGCAAATTTATTGACAGAAAATTACCCCTGGCCACACTGCATGGAAAACAAAGAGAAATGGTGGACGCACACACACACTGGCCATAGGGAGGCATGGTGGTGGAAACACTGAAGAAAAGTGACCAACATGAATTAATCAATGCAAAATATTAGAAAATTAACTGAGCTATGAAAATTTCGCAACCCACATCCTCCTATACCATTAAATATTACCCCACAACATATACACTTTTTGCAAAAAAAACATGAAATCCAAACAATAGCCTACATTTTTATTTAATCCAATAACATCCCTGCTCTAAATAAAGTTTTAAGAACATATACCACTGAAGCATTTATTTCATACAGTGATGACTACTAGTGTTGGCTCTAACTGGCTAGATGGCTCTTTGCAAATCTAGGCCACATACTATAATTATATTACAAATATTACCATCAAGTAGAAAAGGTACTGAGCTGTTCAACAATTTTCCTTTACGAAAGGTGAAAAATCATTGAAATGCAAAATAAATATTAACTAGGCCTATACTAAAGCTCCAGGTCACCCACCACTATACAATGTAAAAATCGAATTAAAGAACAAAGAAATACTGATGCATTCCCAAGCAAACAAACAACACCCTTATACAATAGTTTTTTTTAAAAAAATTACTTGTGTGATTCAACAAAAACAAAGTCCTAAAATCCAAAGGCATATTTAGGAGACAAAGAGAGTGATCCTTCCACCTTGAAATCCAAGTGAAAAGTGACCAGGAGATGGACGAAACGGGAGAAGCCTGCTGGACAGAAACAGGAAGTTGGAGTCCCTGACACACTTCCTTCCGGTTTGAAATAAAGGATTCTCTGTCTGAAAATCAAATTGATGGGTACATTGGGGAAGAAAATCTAGTAAAAAAATATCTTTTTGACTGGATTTAGTGGCATCAGAAGTAGAAAATCTACTCCAGAAATGAGTTTGCCCTCATGAGCAGCACTGTTGTGGCCACCAGTGTGGCTAGAAGCAGTGTGAGCGAACGTAAAGTCTTGCACGTGCTCGCTAGCAGCTCAGGATTATCATGGCATTCGCAAGAGAATACCATAAACCAACCTCGCTAATGAACTCCGCTTCACATCAGAGTGCGGAAGTCGGGAACTCCATGCTACTCCACGTAGCGCAAAGTGCCAGAATTCTGCAAACTCCATCGGCGGAGCAGAGTCCAACGCCCAGGCCTCATTACAGTACAGACATTGCACAGCATCCATCTGTTCTTTGGTCAGCTCATTTCACATTGCAATACAGATATTGCATCCATCTGTTTTCTGGCCAGCTCATTTCACATTACAGCACGGGCATTGGGTTGCATCCATCCTTTCTCTGGTTGACTCATTTCACCGTACAGTGCAGGTGTTGCAGAGCATCCATCTGTTCTCTGGTCAGTTCATTTCACATTACAGCACAGGCATTGCATCCATCTGTTGTCTGGTCAGCACAGACACTGCATCCATCTGTTCTCTGGTTTGCTCATTCCACATTACAGTGCAGACATTGCATTGCATTCATCTACTTTATGGCCAACTAATTTTACATTACAGCTCAGACAGTGCTTCCATATGTTCTCTGGTCAGCTCATTTCACATTACAGTGCAGATATTGCATTGATTCCACCTGCTCCCTGGCCAGCTAATTTCACATTGCAGTACAGACAGTGCTTCAATTTGGTCTCTGGTCAGCTCATTTCACAATAAAGTGCAGACATTGCATTTCATTAACCTGTTCTCTGGTCAGCGCATTTCACACTGAAGTGCAGATATTGCATTGCATCTATCTGTTCTCTGGTCAGCTAATTTCACATTACAGTGCAAACAGTGCTTCCATATGTCCTCTGAGCAGCTCATTTCACATTACAGTGCAGACATTGCATTGGATCCGTCTGTTCTCTGGTTTACTCATTTCACATTAAAGTGCAGACATTGCATCCACCTGGTCTCTGGTCTGCTCATTTCACCTTACAGTGCAGACAATGCATTGCATCCATCTGTTCTCTGCTTAGCTCATTTCACATTATTGTGCAGACAGCACCACGGTCTGGGGCGTGGCACTGGGCCACAGGAACGCTGCAAGAGGTGTCAAGGTAAAAGCCAGGGGAAGCCACTGCTACTCCTGATGATCCCTGACTGACATCCATGGTAAGAAATATCATCTGCTTCTGGCTGAATGTTAAGAATCAGAGACTCCTGCAAGCTCACTGAAGCCAACTCTCACTCATACTGAGGGTGATACAGATTTTATTTTTTATGTTCAGGCACAAGTAACATAGAGAAAGTACATAATGCACAGATTGTGCAGATAGTGTATGGTATGCATGGATCTCACACAAAGTCCCTCATTACGACCCTAGTGGTTGGCAGTAATTTGGGGAAAGGTACTGCCAACAGGCTGGCAGTACCTTTTCCCAAATTATCACATTGGCGGTTTGGCTCAAGCCAAACTGCCAATGTACCACTCCACCCGCCAGGGTGATGATGGCCGCTGGGATAAAGACTTAGGTCTCCAGCCAGGCGGCTGTCAAAATCCCACCCTCGGGATTATGACTCTGCTACCACCATGGTTTTCGTGGCAAGTTTACCGCCGCGAAAACCATGGCGGTAGGCACTATCAGTGCCAGGGAATTCATTCCCTGGCACTTATAGCGGTCTCACCCGGCCCCCTCCCCAGAGTCCTCCTCCACCCTCCCTCTCCTGCCCCCCACACATTTACACACCCACACATGCAAACATATACACACATACACACACGCATACCCACATCTACCCATACATGCCACATACGTACCCACACACCCCAACACACACCAACATACTTTGTCGCACACACGCATTCACAACACACAGCATACACGTACACCCACATTCAGTCATTCACGCACTCATTCAACGTGACTCACACCCGCATGCAAGCATACAGAAACAGACACACACACACCCAAAGACGCACACAACACCCCAACACACGCACACAATGCCCCTCACCCCCTCTCCTGTCAGAGAACCCGACTTACATGCTTGCAGGAGGTCCTCCAGCTGGAGACGGGATGCAGCACTACTGTCAGCAGCAGTGTCCGCCAGAAAAACACCGCCAGGTCAATTCATTGCTCATGGAACTGCTAACGCGTCCTTTTATGATATTTTATTACACATCAGGACTCGTTTTAGGCCAATGAATCTTTTGACCCAGTTGAGAGACAACGTAGGACACGATAGCTAATCAATATATCAATCAATACATCAATAATGTCATCAATATTTATCACAACAATACATTTAACTTTAGTCAAAGTCATTAATTAATTTAAAGACACTACCATGCCCTTTCAGCCATGAATAACCAGACCAGTTTAGTAGAATTTTATGAGTTGTATTCCCTATTAGTTACAATCTAAGAGTAGATGGGTTAACCTCAAAACTAAGAAACATAATAGCATAGTCACAATATGGCAACTTTGATAAGATTTCATTAAAGCAAGAATCACAAACATCAGAACATAACACAGAGTGAACATAGATCAAGTTTAGCAGCGTGTCAATATCACGTCAGTTCAACATAGAATAATGTCAGTTGTTTGTCTATTTGCGTCAGTTTTAGGGAACACCTGTCCTAACCACTAATTAGCATTAGCATGTTGGGCTTCATGCAAAACAATTTTGAACACCAATTTGGAAAACATCTAACTAAGGTCTCTGTCAAAAGTAGGCAGTTGGTACCTAGAAAGGAAAAGCAAACAGACAAATTACAAATGCATTGTCATAATTACCTTCCAAGGATTAGGTCAGCGCACAGGTTCAGTCTTCGTCTTCAGGACATCAGTCAAATCGCCATCAGTCAGAACTCAGCTCTGAGACAAAAGGGCACTTCCCTCATAAGGAGGAAAGTGTAAATGGCCAAATTAAGGGCAAGGATGGTTTTAATAAAATCTCAAGTCACCAAACAGAGTGACAGAGTTTCTGGATAAAATCAATAGCATTCTCTACCCTGCCTAGATGACCTCCTTGTGACATGGGTTTTATCCCTTTTTCGTTGTACATTCCCCCGAAATTCTATTGGACATTTGCTATACCCCACTATCTTTAACCTATCGTATAACACATTAGGTAATCCTAATCTTCACCCCATATTGTTTTACAAGTTTTGATTGGTCTTCGCAATTGACGTCTTCAGAGGTGGCACGTCCAGTGTGACTTCATCCCTTGGTAATTCTTTGCACATCTTTTGGTCAGCAGTTCCATTGTCTTCACCAGTTTGAATGACCTTGTACATTACATTCATCTACACTGTTTCAATTTATTTTAACATTTATTCCATGGGCATAGAAAATATGCTTGAGAACGGATCTAACATGGTTACATTCATCTTCCAAGTCTGAAGAAAAAGAACAAACAGGGTCCTGGCCCCTTGTGAGTCAGCACACTGGAAAATAGAAAAATGCATTTAATATGAGAGCCAAGCAGCTAAACTTCGACTCATGCTAACTTAAGACCTATGAGGTTTTCAATACAGATTTAATAACGCAAATGTTAATATAAGCTCATTTGAACGTAACATAAACATTTTGATCATCATTATTAGTTTGCGTATACATTGGTGGCCACCCATCGTGGCCCAATTCAAGCGCACGTCTAAGCAAAATTGCTATTACTATAGTTTCTATGCGGCATCATCACATCTTAAGTCATAAACATTTCATGTTAATATAGATTATATAAGCTACGCTCTCTCAGTCCCTCCTCTGATGATGTTCGTCATCACACAAACTTTTCCCTTTGACCTTTCACTTTAATTTTTCAACTTACGCATAATGCGCATTTTCAACATCTTGTCCCTTGTGTGAACTTTCCCAAATTTCATTGAACATTTTCTCCCTTTCACTTTCTTCATTCTTCCTGGTTCTCTTTGTCCAATTTCTTTTAATTTTATCATTAATTTTGCATGCTCCACATAATCCTAATAGACAGGCCAAAACTATTAATAGACCCCCTAAACTTTTTGCAAGTACCCCATTCCAAATATTGCTAAACCAGCTCCCTACTCTGGCAATTCTTTTTCCAAATTTTTCCCACACTCCAGGTTCCTTCAAGTCCTTTAAATATGCACTCTCCTTAGTTAAATTAGTAAGCATACCTCTAATCTTTTTACTATTATCTGGTATAAATGAGAAACAATGACGCTCGTTGAGCATCTTGCAGACTCCGCCACTCTTTGCTAAAAGAATGTCTAAAGCAAGTCGATTTTGAAGAGTCATAGCTCTTTCTGCAGCAAGTTCAGTATCCATCAGGAGTATGGCCCCTGTAAAATTTGCCAGCATGTCATCCACAATAGTAGACAACTTTTGAATCTTTATGGAGTTTAAGATAACCCCTACTGAAGGAATTATGGCTCCAAATATGTCTCCAACGACAGCAGCCGCTGTCTCTCGTTTTTGTCTAGCATGTTGTAATTCAGACGTTTTAGGTATTTGCTTTAAGTCATAAATCTAGTAAATCTTTGGGAAAACTATTCCCAAATAACATGTTCCATACCATCCCTTAGGGAGACGGTAATAAGCATTAAGTCCACAGATATAATAGATCCCAGGGATCGCTGGATCCTGTCCATTTAACATGAAAGTCCATTTACTCTGAAACAAAAACACATGTCTGCATTCACTTGTTCCCACAAATAAAGTGTCTTGCTCAGATTTTGGCCTATATATACAAAGCCTCCCTACATCTAGTGCATCTATAGCTAGTTTGCCTTGCGTCTTTATTGCAGTATAAGCATAATCATTTGCATATGTGAGTTTTTCTAATCCCTTTTCTAATCTTTCCTTCAATGCTTTGCGTCTATCATCGATGTGATCTAAGAAGCTTTTCTCTACAGGTGTCAATAGACAGGTCAGATTGTTGCGGTGTGCAAAAGCTGTCCCAAATGTAAGCGTCGGTTCAAAGAAGCCTCTAACTCATTTTATACTATGCTCTTTAGCTAGTCTGTTCAGAAACTCAATCACAGGCACAAAAGAAAACACAACATTCAGATTTGAATAAAAGTATTGCACATGCTCTTGATTATAGAATCTTCTTAATAGCAAGCTACAGCTTATCCCATAAGTTAACGGTAAGCTATGATAGGTGACCCCTTCTTGCACTGACGAAGGAATCTTTGTACATACATAACAGTTTTTCGCATCCATGGTCTCAACATACTCATTCAGCAAGCGATAGAAAACATTAGTAGAAAGTTTCCCCTTTGAATTAGTTCCCTCATGCAAGTGTTTTGCATCCTGCTCAAACTTTTCCCACTGTGTTAATGTTGTAGTCTCAGGTTTTGAAGCAGTGTTAGTTGTTTTCTTATCTGTTGGACTTTTTTGCTTATGCAGGGTCATCCCCAGTCTTTTTGCCTCCTGCCTCCTATTTTTTCTGACCTGTTGCCGTTGGCTTTTGAACTCTGAGCACTTTACCACTGCTAACCAGTGCTAAAGTGCATATGCTCTCTGTGTAGAATTGTATGTGATTGGTTTATCGATGATTGGCATATTTGATTTACTGGTAAGTCCCTAGTAAGGTGCACTAGAGGTGCCATGGCCTGTAAATCAAATGCTACAAGTGGGCCTGCAGCAGTGGTTGTGCCACCCACATAAGTAGCTCTGAAATCATGTCCCAGACCTGCCACTGCAGCGTCTGTGTGTGTATTTTTACACTGTAAATTCGACTTGGCAAGTGTACCCACTTGCCAGGCCTAAACCTTCCCTTTTCTTACATGTAAGGCACCCCTAAGGTAGGCCCTAGGTAGCCCCAAGGGCAGGGTGCAGTGTATGGATAAGGTAGGACATATAGTAATGTGGTTTATATGTCCTGACAGTGAAATACTGCCAATTTCGTTTTTCACTGTTGCAAGACCTGTCTCTCTCATAGGATAATATGGGGGCTACCTTTAAATATGATTAAAGTGTAGATTCCCCTAGAAAGTAGATGGACATGTGGAGTTTGGTGTCCCTGAACTCACAATTTAAAAATACATCTTTTAGTAAAGTTGATTTTAAGATTGTGCGTTTGAAAATGGCACTTTTAGAAAGTGAGCATTTTCTTGCTTAAACCATTCTGTGATTCTGCCATGTTTGTGGATTACCTGTCTGGGTCAGTTTGACAGTTGGGTTGTTTTTCACCTCACACTAGACAGTGACACAAAGAGAGCTGGGGTGTAACCTGCATTTCCTGATTAGCCATCTCTGCTAGGAGGGAGGGGTGGAGTGGTCACTCTCATCTGAAAGGACTGTGCCTGCCTCTGACAATGCAGACTCCAACCCTCTGGTGTGTGTCTGAGGCCTTGCCTGGGCAAGGCAGGATTTCACAAGTAGGTGTGAGTCCCCTTTGAAGGAAGGTGACTTCAAAGACTAAAATGGGTATAAGAAGGGCACCCAAATCTACAGACTTTAGAAACACTTCTGGAACCAAGAGGAACCTCTACCTGGAGAAGAGCTGACAGCTGAGGAAGAAGTGCTGCCCTGCCTGTGACTGTGCTTTGTGGAGCTTTCCTGCAGTGCTGCTTCTGCCAGAATAAGAGGGCAAAGACTGGACTTTGTGTGCCTTCCATCTTGTGAAGAAATCTCCAAGGGCTTGAGTTAGAGCTTGTCTCCTGTTGTTTGAAGTCTCAGGGACAGCAAAGACTTCTCTCTGCCAGCACCTGGAGTCTCTGGAGAGACTCCTGCTCTGACAAGTGGTGCCCTATCCAGTCCCTGGGCCCTTGAAAGGAAAGCTGGTGGAAATCCAAGGTAATCGACTTCGGATTACTCCGGACCGACGCCGCTGCTGAATCCGGTGACACCGCCTGCACCTGACGCCGCGACCTTCGCTGGAACGCAACGCTCTTCGCAGGCCTGACGCAGCAGCAGCATCCCTGCTGAAGCCCGCGACTCCGTGGAAGTCGCCGCACCACGTCGTGACCGACGCCGCTCGAAGTGCACGGATTCAACGTTTCGCACAGACGCCACAATCCCCGACTTTGCGCATCAGCTTGTTTTCACTCTTCACCAAAGGTCCTGTACTTGGGGGTCTACACGACTCCGTGTCCGGCGCCACTGGTGTCGGCTTGTTGGGAACGACTCCGTCACGACGCCGTGTTAACATCTCATCGAAGCATTTTTGTTTCTAAACGCTATTTTTGAGTTTCATCTTAAAAAATTCATAACTTGACTTGTGTATGTCGGATGTTTGTCATTTTGGTCTTGTTTTGTTTAGATAAATATCTCCCATTTTCCTAAACCTGTGTTGTGTCATTTTGTAGTGTTTTCATTAAGTTACTGTGTGTGCAGGACAGACAGGCAGAAAGTGCTCGCCAGTTGGAGGCAGAAAAGTTGAGGATGCAAAGGGAGTATGACGAGTGGGAAAGGAACTTCGAGATAGAAACTATGATTTTGGCTTATAAGCTAAAACTGGCAAAGCTGGCAGTCAGGAGGGCTGAGTCCAGCTGGAATGGTGGCAGCAACAACCTGTGTTGTGTCATTTTGTAGTGTTTTCATTAAGTTACTGTGTGTGTTGGTACAAATACTTTACACCTAGCACTCTGAAGTTAAGCCTACTGCTCTGCCAAGCTACCAAGGGGGTAAGCAGGCGTTAGCTGAGGGTGATTCTCTTTTACCCTGACTAGAGTGAGGGTCCTTGCTTGAACAAGGGGTAACCTGATTGTCAACCAAAGACCCCATTTCTAACATTGGTGATCAGCGGTTGGGATTTGGACTTGTGTTTGTACTTGACATACAGTAATTAAGTGTACACTACTGTTTTGATCTCAGACCACTACGTGACCACATACTACTTGTTTGGTGATCTTTCATTTTTCTCTTTGGGACTCCTTTTTGTTCTACTTCCATGATTTTGCTGATCCCTTGACTGATTCTTTTTACTTCATTGGGAACTTCTTTTCTGCCGTTGGAACTTTGCACTTGTTGCCATCATGTCTCAATCTGAAGATGCAACAGCTGGAGCTGTTTTTGAATTAGGAAAACTGAAGAGGTACTCAGTTGCTCAATTGAAACAGTTCTGTGAAGATCTTGCCTGTCACGTTAAGAGCTCTGCCAGGAAGGGGGAGCTGCAAGAGGCATTGAGGGCCTGGGTGACAGCCAAGGAAGCTGGGGGGCACACAGAAGATATGGATGGGAAAGTGCAGAGTCTACACCGTGGTGTATTAGAGGTACCTGTTACACCTGGGGGGAGGTTCTCCAGGAGTGGTAGCGGTAGGTCCTCTAAGGGTCTGACTCCTAAAGATGTGCAGGACAGACAGGCAGAAAGGGCTCGCCAGTTGGAGGCAGAAAAGTTGAGGATGCAAAGGGAGTATGACGAGTGGGAAAGGGACTTCGAGATAGAAACTATGATTTTGGCTTATAAGCTAAAACTGGCAAAGCTGGAAGTCAGGAGGGCTGAGTCCAGCTGGAATGGTGGCAGCAACAATTTTATATCCAGTGCTGCTGAAGAAGTGCACATGCCCAGAGATGTGGTGCCCTACTTGAAGGAGGGAGTTAACACACACCAGGAGGTTCAGGGGTATGAGGTAGCTTCAGTGATGCACAGGGTCCCTGTGGTGGATTGGGGAACTAGCATGGGGAGTCATATTCCTACTGGTGGGAGGGACACTCTACTGACTGTAGGTGAGAGTGACAGGGAGAGGTGTTCCCCCCAGGTAGAAGACCTTCAATCCAAAGGCTGAAAACACACACAATCACCAACACGTATTTCAATCCTCCGCAAACAGGCATTTCAATTAAATCCATTTGCATCTTGCTAAATGGACCGCCAGATCTCCCAATGTGGCTTAGTGTTACCACAGTCCCTTTTCCGGCATTCATCTGTTGACAGATGATGCACCTGTGACAGGTAACCTCTGCGGCATGTCTAAACTTTGGGTTAAACCAATCGATTTTGAATGACCTGATCATTACATCTCTCCCGAGGTGAGCTTGTCCATGGTAGAGCCTAGCGAATTGTGACAGAAGACTGTTTGGCAAAACCAATTTCCCCTCCTCTGAGACCCACAATTCGTCAGCCCTCTGTACACATTGCATTCTTTGCCAGGAGCGTTTTTCCTCTTTGCTAGCACGAACCTGTAGTGCTTTTAGCTCATCTAGGGTATCAACCACCCTTAATGCAAGGTTTAAACATGTGTCATTTTCAGTTTGCAGCATCAATTCCCACTGGTCCTTAAACGATATACAGTTCAATGCGCAAAACCTTGCGACTTGATCTGCATAGCTGTTTCCCATGGACACAAAGTCTTGGGACTTAACGTGAGCATTGCATTTCACCACGGCAATTTCAAGAGGTAACTGAATCGCATGTAACAAATCCTTAATTTGTTCACCATTTTTCACAGGAGAACCAGAAGAGGTCATGAAACCTCTCTGCGACCACAGTTGGCCAAAATCATGTACAATTCCAAATCCGTATCTGCTGTCAGTATAGATAGTGACTCTTAGATTTTCAGCTGCGTGGCATGCCTTAGTAATGGCAATTAGCGCTGCCACTTGTGCGGAATATACTCTCTCGATCCAGGAAGCTTTGATGATACCAGCTATGGTACATACAGCGTAACCGGCTCTCAGCATTCCGACTGAGTCTCTCAAACAGGATTCATCAACAAACATAATACAATCATTTTCTTTTAACTGTGTATCTTTAATATCAGGTCGTTGCTTGGTACATAGTTCTGTTACCTCAAGACAATCGTGCTCAACTTCCTCTTCATTATTAACTTCAGTATTCCAAGCAGGAAGTAGAGTTGCCGGGTTCAACACAGTACATTGTTTCAGCGAAACATTAGGTGACCCCAGTATAATTGTCTCATATTTGGTAAGACGAGCATTTGTCATGTGCTGAGTTTTGGTTCGAGTCAACAAAATTTCAACTGAATGCGGAACCATTACTGTTAGGGGATGTCCCATTACTATGCCTTCACACTGCGTGAGGCTCTGACCAACTGCTGCAACTGCGCGCAAACAACCCGGTAAGGCTGCTGCGACGTGGTCCAGGGTAGCTGAAAAATATGCTACAGGGCGATTTGCACCTCCATGGACCTGTGTTAAGACAGACAAAGAACAAGCATCACGTTCATGACAAAACAGTAGAAAAGGCTCTGTGTAATCAGGCATACCCAAAGCTGGTGCCCTGCACATGCACTCTCTCAATTCCATAAATGACTCAAGCTCTTCCTTGGACAAGGCTATGGTATACGGTTCATCCTTAACCTCTTTGCCTGTCAGCTTTATCAATGGTTTTGAGATAATCGAGAAGTTGGGTATCTACTGGCGGCAGTAGCCCACCATTCCCAGAAACATCCTGACATCTCTCTTTGTTGTTGGGGGGTTCATTTGCAAAATGGCTGTTATTCTTTCTTTCAATATTCTCCTAGACCCTCTTTCAATTAAGTGTCCTAAGTACTTCACTTCTTTCTGGCAGTACTGCAGCTTCTTGGGTGACACTTTATGCCCATTCTTTCCCAAATTATTCAGTAAAGCAATTGTGTCATACCTACAATCATCCCTTGTCCTGGATGCAATCAGCAAGTCGTCAATGTACTGCACTAGAGTCGAGTTAAAAGGCAGTACTAAGGATTCTAAGTCCTTTTTCAATATCTGATTGAAGATGGACGGTGACTCAGAAAACCCTTGAGGAATTCTACACCAACTGTACACCTTATCCAGGAATTGAAAACTGAATAAAAACTGGCTATCCTCGTGAAGAGGTATTGAAAAGAAAGCTTGTGACAGGTCTACAACGGTGAACCATTCAGCATCACACGGGACTTGAAACATAATCACTGCTGGATTGGGTACTATGGGGCAACACTTTACCACAATCTCGTTTATTTTTCTTAAATCCTGCACAATTCGAACTTTCCCACAGGGCTTTTTCAGACCCATTATCGGTGAACTACATGGGCTGCTCAACACTTCCTTCAGTACTCCCTGTTTCACAAAATCTGCAATTATTTGTGACACTTGAATAAGAACATCTTGTGCCATGTTTTATTGCGGCACCTGGGGAAACACTGCATTTGGTTTCACCTGTACTTTAACTGGTTCTACTCCTTTTATCAGTCCCATGTCTTTTCCTGTCAAATCCCACACTTTCTCTGTCACTGTCCCTTGTAATTCAGCAGGTAAGTCAATCACTGTAAGCATCGGGAATAATGTAATCAAAGGGTAATCTTCATTTGTAGTTCCTGTCTCTAACTCTGAGAACTGACCATCATCCCCTTCATCATCACTGTTTGTCTGCACTTTGATTCCATCATTGGAACAGGTAATCGAACATTTTGCCTTGCACAGTAAGTCTCTTCCCAGTAGGGATACCGGACTCGAATCGCAGACTACAAACTTACTCAGTCCCTGGAAGTTGCCGATCTCAACCTGCACTGGATCTGTAATCGGATTTGTTAAGTACTGGTTTGCTACGTCTACCACCCTTATTGTACACCCTGAAAGGGGTAATTTCGGAACCTCTGCACTTCTGACTGTAGAGCGTGTAGCTCCAGTATCAACCAGGCATGAAACTTTGTGACCCATTACCTTTCCCTCTACATAGGGTCCCCTCTGATCTACCTCTAGGGATGCTGCAAGCCTGCACTCTTCGCTATCTGAGCTGTCATCCGACCACACCTCATTCATTCCATCTTCACCACGCAATGGGAATTGCTGTACTGTATTATTTTGACTCATCACCTGACCTGTGACCTGCTGAGGAAGCATCACCTGTTGCTGTCCCATCAGAGCCATTGGTAATTGCATTTGCTATCTAGGTACCATGGGAACCTGCTGTTGTACTTGCTGCATTTGCACTGGTTAAACGCGCTGCATTTGCATTTGCTGCATGGGCTGTAACCCTTGCATCTGAATCATGTTATTTTGGAAGTTCGGGTTTTGATTTCTCAGTTTTGGACCTTTCATATTTTGCAATGTACCGACATTAGTGCTTTGTTGAACGACACCATCCTGCACCACATTGAGGCATTCCCGCTTCCAATGCCCCATGCCCCCGCACGCGTGACATGGTAACATCCTTTTCATTCCTTGCACATCGTTTTGGACCACAACAGTATTTAAGTCTGGACCGTGATTCACAAAACCTCGCCCTCTCGGTTGTGCCTGAAACACACCATTCACTTGCGGTTGCTGCTGTTTCATCTGTTGAACTCCATTTCCCTGGATACCAGCCTGTGCTGCCCTTATCTGCATCACCATCACTTTCTCCTTAAACTTTTTCTGCTTCAGCTCAATTTCGTCACTACAGTAATTTGCATACTGCAACACCTCATCAATCGGCTTAGCTTGTCAACAAATCAAATGATTCTTAATCATTTGGCTAACCTCTGGTCTCAGCCCTTCAACAAATCTGAACACGAGATGGTTCATGTCTTTCGGCTCAATGGTGTCAGTACCACTACAATGTTTGAATGCCTTTAACAACCTCTCATAGTAAGCATGTATTGATTCCTTAACCTCCTGTGAGGTCCGGTCGATTTTCTGCCATTCAGTCACTTTCGGCGATACTTTCTGCTTCAGAAATTCAATCACTTTATGATAATACTTCATCACCTCCTCAGAGGGAGCTCCGGTCACCTTATCCCTTGCCGGCTCCTTCGTCGGCCAGTCTACCCCTCTCTTGCACTCGTGCCACAAATCAGGCGGAACAATGATTTCAAACAAGGTATTCAAGTCTTCCCAGAGACACTTTGCAAGCTTCACAAACCTATCTGTTTGTTGATACCACTCGATCGGTTTCTCCCTCAACTTGGGATAATCATTTGTAAAAGATAGGATGTCTCCTCTGGACCACGGCACATGGATTAAAACTCCACCAGCTGTTTCTCTCATGGGTAATATTTTCACAGATTCCGTATCAGGTGAAGCTTTAGCCTAACTTGACCCTGGACTGTCACCTTTCTCCTTATCTCTTTTCTTTGTCCATCTGCCTTCCCACTTTTCTAACGCTCCCCAGATCTGTGCACTTTGCAGTATTTCTTTTAAATGTGCTTTCATTCCAGCAGACCTAATATGCTCATAGTCTTTTGAATCAAAGTCTAACCTGTAACTTCTTTTCAAATGTTTAGTTTTCTCAATATCAATGTTATACTTGTCTGCTAGGTTCGCTAGTCTCTGATGTACCTTGCCTCCCTCTTTAGTAATCTTAGGACATAGATATCTCAGTTCTGCTTCTGTTTATGATTCTAATCTGTTTACCCTCATTGTTCCGTCCACTAGTTCAGCAGCTTCCATCCCCAGTCTCACAAAATTCAGATACTCATCTCTCCCTATCCTTTCCGGATCTACTGCAGCCACTGTAGTCTTCTGTGAAGCATAGGTCTTCTCTAACCACTCATTCAACTGTTGTACTGTAAAACCTTGCAGTGAAATGTTCCCTGCATGCATCATTGGCGATTGTGAAGCATTCGTACTTATTGTCTGTGATGTTAACTCTCCTAGCCCTGCCTGTCTCATTGCCTCCAACGGTGCTTCAGCTGGGCTAAGGTCTATCAAAGACCTTGGTTTTTCAATCACTTGCTCTCCTGGGGCCATTAACTGAGGGGTTCCTATGGACCCTCCTCTTAGCACATCTTGGGCCATTACTCCCTGATCACATACACCAGGCTTACCTTGTGCATACAATGGCACCGGTGGACAAACAGTAATTGGCAATGATATTGCAGCTGGTGTCTGACCTGGTCCCAAACCTCGTGGAGCAGCGACTCCAAAGGTCTGATTCTCTGAAGCTGGGGCATGTATTAATGGAGGACCTGCTGCTGGGTTATATCCTGGTATTAGTTGTGGCTGGGGCAGCAATTGTGGAGTTGACTCAATCTGCACTAACCTCGATTTTGTATATATCGGGTCTGGAAGCACTATCAGATTTGTAGTAGTCTCTAGTACTGCGACGTCTGGATAGATTCTCTGTATCTGCGGTGGAGTTTGCAACTGTATCTGCATGTCTGACGCAGTGGGTACACTGACACCATTCTGTATCGAAGCCGTATCACTAGTCTGTACTGTATCAGTAACTCCCTTCTCCTGCGTCTGGTTCTCAGGACCCATACTAGTTCTCGGGACATTGTCGCTCGCGCATAAGGTGGCGGGCTATCATGTAATATCCGATCCATGAATTCTTCATCGTCTGAGTCGTCTTCCTCTTCCCAAGGTCTCTTAGTTTCTTTAGGCTTACTAAAATCTTTGTCTGTTTTACAGGTGGCTTTCTTCCCCTGCGTCTCTTCTCCCTGTGTTATTGCTGGGAACAATTTCAGCCCATCAACTATTCCCCGTCTCCACATCTTGCTCTCATTATCCCACCTAGCTTCTGCATAAGTCTTTTCTGCCCTTTTTATTCTTCTTTGGAATTTTTCTTGTCTCTGTATAAGAGCCATTAGATCCCAAATCGCTAAAGCCTCATACTGAGCTGGTCTCGGAGGTGGTTTCTGTATGCTTAACATCCACCTCAAATTCTCTAGCACCCTTGTATTGAACGTCCCATGTTCTGGGAACGCCAAACATCCTTCTTTCTCTGTTAATTTGCGCCACAGTTTCATCCATAAACAAGGCGCGACACCTTTCTCCTCCATAACTATGTAAGCTGGAGTACCCTCAGGCGGTGTAGGCTCCCCTTCACTTGCCATAATGTATACATCTCCTTTCAGAGCACTCTTAAAAGCTTTGACGAAATTCATCTTTGCGTTTTCTCTTATTTTGTATTTAATCAGAAGTGACTTTAGTTCCCAGGACACTCTTCACCCACCTTTCTCAACTTATTGCCTCTCACGGACAGCAGCCATTCAGTGCGCGACCCCTCTCGACAACTGACCCATCTCAGCACGGCACCACTGACGTCACACTCACACACTGCAGCTGACAAAGTCTTGCGGCTCGTCCACCCTCACTGGATTCACACAAAACTAATGCAAAATTACTGCGAGCACCTTTAACAACAACACAAATCTGTCGGTTTACTACAGGAAGGGTAACACATTCGCTTCAGAATTTTAAAGAGATTTCACTTGAAGCCTCGGCCGCTACTCTCTCCTTCTCAATTCCCGCATACGCAAGCAGAATTCGACCCGCAAATCCTACTCTCGACTTGTCAATGGTTCATCCTAGTGCACTTTAAAACTTGCCAAATCTCCATCGAAGGTTTCACACATACATTTCGACTCAAACTCGACTTGTCAACCACACCCGATTGACCTATTAAATCGCACAAATTACAACATAAACCCAAGTGTCTCCTACACTTGTCAATATACTCCGGAGTCTTAGACCACGATGGGTCCGTACATGAACAACCAACCACGTGGATAATTTTGAGCATAAAGCGCCACACTCATATGAAGTACACCGACTTCCCTACTCTCATACTGCGGAGTACGCCCACTCCTACTAAAACAACATTTACCTGGCGTAGATACACACAAACTTCACAATTCACCTGCAAAATGCATAAGCTGAGCAAGCGCAAACCCTCCACAATACATGCTATGACGCCGAGAACATTCCCAACTCACTTAGGCAGGCTCTGAGATCCCGGGAAGTCATGGTGAATTGAGAAACACATCAAACCTCCAATTTGCATTATCTGAGAAAAACAATTTAAACAATGATTCTTCGTCCTTGGGCCCCAAAGGGCCAAAACCATCCTCTGCTACCAGAACTGCTAACGGCTTCCTTTTATGATATTTTATTACACATCAGGACTCGTTTTAGGCCAATGAATCTTTTGACCCAGTTGAGAGACACCGTGGGACGAGATAGCTAATCAATATATCAATCAATACATCAATAATGTCATCAATATTTATCACGACAATGCATTTCACTTTAGTCAAAGTCATTAATCAATTTAAAGACACTACCATGACCTTTCAGCCATGAATAACCACACCGGTTTAGTAGAATTTTATGAGTTTTAGTCCCTATTAGTTACAATCTAAGAGTAGATGCGTTAACCTCAAAACTAAGAAACATAATAGCATAGTCACAATATGGCAACTTTGATGAGATTTCATTAAAGCAAGAATCACAAACATCAGAACATAACACGGCGTGAACATAGATCAAGTTTAGCAGAGTGTCAATATCACGTCAGTTCAACATAGCATAATGTCAGTCGTTTGTCTATTTGCGTCAGTTTTAGGGAACACCTGTCCTAACCACTAATTAGCATTAGCATGTTGGGCTTCATGCAAAACAATTTTGAACATCAATTTGGAAAACATCTAACTAAGGTCTCTGTCAAAAGTAAGCAGTTGGTACCTAGAAAGGAAAAGCAAACAGACAAATTACAAATGCATTGTCATAATTACCCTCCAAGGATTAGGTCAGCGCACAGGTTGTCTTCGTCTTCAGTACATCAGTCAAATCGCCATCAGTCAGAACTCAGCTCTGAGACAAAAGGGCTCTTCCCTCATAAGGAGGAAAGTGTAAATGGCCAAATTAAGGGCAAGGATGGTTTTAATAAAATCTCAAGTCACCAAACAGAGTGACAGAGTTTCTGGATAAAATCAATAGCATTCCCTACCCCGCCTAGATGACCTCCCTGTGACATGGGTTTTTATCCCTTTTTCGTTGTACATTCCCCCGAAATTCTATTGGACATTTACTATACCCCACTATCTTTAACCTATCGTATAACACATTAGGTAATCCTAATCTTCACCCCATATTGTTTTACAAGTTTTGATTGGTCTTCGTAATTGACGTCTTCAGAGGTGGCTCGTCCGGTGTGACTTCATCCCTTGTTAATTCTTTGCACATCTTTTGGTCAGCAGTTCCATTGTCTTCACCAGTTTGAATGACCTTGTACATTACATTTATCTACACTGTTTCAATTTATTTTAACATTTATTCCATGGGCATAGAAAATATGCTTGAGAACGGATCTAACATGGTTACATTCATCTTCCAAGTCTGAAGAAAAAGAACAAACAGGGTCATGGCCCCTTGTGAGTGAGCACACTGGAAAACAGAAAAATTCATTTAATATGAGAGCCAAGCAGCTAAACTTTGACTCTCGCTAACTTAAGACCTATGAGGTTTTCAATACAGATTTAATAACGCAAATGTTAATATAAGCTCATTTGAACGTAACATAAACATTTTGATCATCATTATTAGTTTGCGTATACATTGGTGGCCACACATCGTGTTCACAATTCAAGCACATGTCTAAGCAAAATTGCTATTACTATACTTTCTATGCGGCATCATCACATCTTAAGTCATAAACATTTCATGTTAATATAGATTATATAAACTACGCTCTCTCAATACGGTGGGCGGTGTTTTGCTGGCGAGGGGCTGCTGTACCACCTTACCTCTATCCGCTGCCATGACTGTCAATGGAATTCTGCCAGCCTTCTGGTATGTTGGCGGCCATCGCCGTGGCGGTAGACGGCAGTTACCGCCAAAGTTTAAATGAGGGCCAAAGTCATTAGCAGGAATGCTGGATTATACATCTTGTAATTCACTTCAATGACATAACAACAGTGAAAAATAAAAGCTGTTTCCCCTTATTACTACATCATAAAGGAATTACAGGCTATGCTGGTAGGGCTCACAGTGAGCCTGTAGGTGAGGCACTTGTGTTCTCCTGCGATGAAGGGCAGAGTCCACAGCTGTGAGGTGAACTGAATGCACATCTGACTCGATAGAATGTTTTATTTCTGTACCTTTGGACAAAGAAAGGGGTGGATTGAAGAAAGGGTACAGTCAGTGTGTGGCAGGACACTAAATTTTTCAGTTAGGGTGGCGGAGAGAAAGAAATGCTGAGGGTGCCGGAGTGGCTATCAGGAGCCCAGGTATCATTTGTATATTTCAGAATTGGCAATGGAGGAATAGGAGAAAGTTTGATGTGGGGCAGGGCCATAATTTATTGAGACTGTTCTACTTCGGCGTAACTCTTGACAGCTTTGAAAAATGAAATGGAGGGGCCATATTTGGCATAAAAATAAATAGGGGTCATTTTAATAAGGGGGATCTTTTAACCTTAGTGCTCTGAGTGACATCAGGGACAGCTCAAGCTTCGCTCTCATTATCTAGGTGATGTCATTAATCATCATTCAGTGAAAAATATCTCCATTATTAACAACTATTCTCCAATAATTCTATATATATTCACATTTACATGAAAAAAATGTTTTTAAACTATAGTTTTACAAAAAATATTATGTACTCTGTTGAGGGTAAAACTAAGGGTCAACTTTTCTTGTGCCCTTTAGAGCGCCCCTACCTCCACCATGTGTACAACATATTTAAAATACGGCGCACCATTGCACAGGGTAGGGGGTAATAGCGTAATTTATTTTTACTCTATTGATGTACTCTGCATGAGTAGTGACAAAATGTTGGCACTACTCCTGCAGAATACACAGGGGCCCATTGTATTCAATGGTATGCCCCCTTTTAACACCTGCTCTGAGCAGGCATTAAAAGTGCTGAAAAAAATGATGGAAGGAAATATATTGGATTTCCTTGCACCATTTTCTTTGTCCCCTCTAACGGGGGAACGCCCCCTTTGCATACATTATGACCGGTGCAGGCATAATGTAGCGTAAAGGGTTACAAAGTGCCACAATGCATGCATTGTGCCACTTTGTAAATATGGTGCAGCATTTTTGGCCTTCTAACGCCACATTAGTGTTAAAAATATGCTAATGCACCATTAGAATGGTGCTAGGGGCTCTTAAATATGCCCCTAACTTCCTTGACAGTTACCAAGTCACATATTGAAGCCGGTAACTGGAAACAAATACAAATCACTGACCTTCTGCAGCCTATGCACTGTATTCCTATTGTGCTTTGGGATTTCTGAATGATTTGTCAGGCTGAGAGTAAGATGCTAACAGCCTCTAGATAAGGCAGGGGAGAACATTCTTATACCACCCACGCTTTCAGAAGGCTAGGGTGGTAGCTAGGTACAAACCTTTCCTTAGGCCTTGGCTGTAGAGCCATGGGGTTAAATTGGGAATAACCCACCTCTACCCCTTGGCTAGCACAATGACTAGTTAGAGCAATCGGTCTTTGGTGATGTGGCATCCCATTTGACTTTTTTCAAATATAAAGATACACACTTGCACTGTCAAACATAACCCGTATTTGTTTTTTTTTTTACAATCCTTCTCAGTGCTCACAATGATTGAGAGTGATAAAAACACTGTTCAAAACCCTAACTATGGCACTATCATTATAGCGATTCACAAACTGCAAATACCATTTTAAATCATCTCTACTTTACCCATGTTTAAATTCTTTAATGTTTTACGGAGATTGCAAGTAAAAGGATGATTTGAACATGTTTTTCCTTCTTCCTCCTATTTTTTCAGACCTGTTTTTGTTGGCTTTAGGATTCTGGGCACTTTACCACTGCTGACCAGTGCTAAAGTGCAAGTGCTCTCTGTTTAAATTGTATTTTGTCCATGATTGGAATACTTGATTTGCTAGTAAGTCCCCAATAAGTCCCTATTGTAGTGCACCCTGGATGCCCAGGGCCTGTAAATCAAACATTACTAGTGGGCATGCAGCACTGACTGTACCACCCACAAGAGTAGCCCTGGAAACATGTCTCAGACCTGCCACTGCAGTGTCTGTGTGTGTAGGTTTAAACTGAAAATTCAACCTCTCTTCTACTACATGTAAGTCACTCCTAAGATAGGCCCCAGGCAGCTCCATGAGCAGGATGCAGTGTATTTAAAAGGTAGGACATGTCCTGATAGTGAAATACTGCTAAATTAGTTTTTCACTATTGCAAGACCTATGTCTCCATTAGGTTAAAATGGGGATTGCCTTGAAATATCTTTTAAGTGAAAATTCTCATTGGGAGCAGATAGAGGTATGGAATTTGTGGTCTCTGAACATACAATTTAAAAATACATTTTTTAGTAAAGTTATTTTAGATGTAAGTTTGAAAACGCCATGTTAGAAATTGGGTCTTTGGTTGGCAGTCAGTTTGCACTTTGTCACTCTAGTCAGGGCAATGGAGAAACACACTTGCTTAACCCCCACTCGCCCTCTTGGTAGCTTGGCACAAGCAGGCAGGCTTAACTCAGAAACAATGTGTAAAGTATTTGTACCAACACACACAGTAATATAGTGACAACACTACAAAATGGACACCACACCCGTTTAGAAAAGTAGGTAATAATTATCTAAAGACCAAATTGACAAAAATCCTAAATACACAAGTTAAAATATGATTTTTCAAAAGAAAAAGAGTCTTACTCCATAGAAAACAATGGAAATGATGTTTTTCCACAAAGTACCTTGTTAGCGTCAAAAATAAAGCTGAAAGGGTGATCATGCATCAAAAAGGCAGCGATTTGTGCTTGGATTTTCAGCTCTTGTCTGCCAACTTCACCTTTCAAGGGCCGAGGGACTGGATGGGACATCACGTGGCAGGGCAGGAGTCTCAGGAGAGAGTCCAAATGTTAGCAGAGGAAGTCTTTGATGGCCCTGAGACTTCAAAACAGGAGGCAAACTCAGTTCAAGCCCTTGGAGATTCTTCACAAGTAGGAATAGGCCACAAAGACCAGTCTTTGTCCTCTTTCACAGGCAGAGGCAAAAAACTGCAGGATAGCCCAACAAAGCACAGTCACAGGCAGGGGCAGCACTTCTCCTCAGCTCTCCAGCTCTTCTTCTTGGCAGAGGTTTCTCTTGGTTCCAGAAGTGATCTTGAAGAAATCTAAAGTCTGGGTTTTTTGGATCCAATACTTGTACCCATGTCTGCTTTTGAAGTAGGCATACTTCAAAGGAAAGTCTCTGTTGTTCACAAGATCCTGCCTTGCTCAGGCCAGGCCCTAGACACACACTAGGGGTCAGAGACTGCATTGTGAGTGGGCAGGCACAGCCCATTCAGGTGTAAGTGACCACTCCTCCCTACACTCTACCACGGATGGCTCATCAGGATATGCAGGCTACCCCCCAGTTACCTTTGTGTCCCTGTCTAGAGGTTATTCACAAACAACCCAACTGTCAAACTAACACAGACAGGGAATCCACAGAATGGTTTAAGCAAGAAAATGCCTACTTTCTAAAAGTGGCAATTTTAAACCCACAATCTAAAAACCATCTTCACTAAAATATGTATTTTTAAATTGTGAGCTCAGAGATCCCAAACTCCATATTTCTATCTGCTCTCAAAGGGATTCAGCACTTTAAAGTTATTTAAAGGCAGCCCCTATGTTAACCTTTGTGAGAGATAGGCCTTGCAACAGTGACAACAGAATTTTGCAGTATTTCATTGTTAGGACATGTAACACACATCAGTACATGTCCCACCTTTAACATACACTGCACCCTGCCCATAGGGCCACCTTGGGCCTACCTTAGGGGTGCCATACATGTATGAAAAGGGAAGGTTTAGGCCTGGCAAGGGGGTACACTTGCAAAGTCAAATTGGCAGTTTAAGACTTCACACACAGACGCTGCAGTGGCAGGTCTGAGCCATGTTTATAGGACTACCAATGTGGGTGGCACAACCAGTCCTGCAGGCCCACTAGTAGCATTTGATTTACAAGCCCTGGACACCTTTAGTGCACTTTAATAGGAACTTAATAGTAAATCAAATATGCCAACAAATTCAGATCAGAAAACATAGGAGGGAGGAGGCAAAATATTTATGGATGACCCAGCAAAAAGGGCCATTTCCAACATGCCACTTTTAGAAAGTGGGCATTTTCTTGCTTAACTATTATGTGTCCCTGCCTGGCTATGGAATGCATGTCTGGGTTAGACTGACTGTTTGTGAATTCACTATAGACAGTCACAGAACGGGAGCTGATGTATTTTCTGCATAGCCTGATGTGTCTTTCTGGGCTACAGTGGTGGGAGGAGCTGACACTTGCACTTGAATTGGATTGTGCCTGCCCTCACACAAAGCAGTCTCCAACCCTCTGGAGTGTGTCTGGGACCAGGACAAGAAGAAGCAGGGTCTTTTGCATCTCAAAGACTTTACCTACTTTAAAGGCAGAAATGAGAATAAGTATTGGACTGCTGAACCCATAACTTCAGAACATTCCTGGACTGAGGGCATTCTGCCAGGGGTAAGAGCTGGATGCTTGAGGAGTTATCTCTGCCTCTTGCTTTGCTGTGCTGGCTTGCTGCTGCTACGTCTGCTCTGGAAGTGAATGACTGGAATTGTATTTCTACATTCTGCTTTCCAAGGTTCTCCAAGGGCTTGAACTGCGCTTGGCCCCTGTTAGAATCTCAGAGACATCAAAGACTTCATCTGCCAGCACCTGGGCAATCTTGCTGAAATATACGACTTGCCAAGTGGTGCCAAATCCAGTTCTTGGGCCCTTGGAAGTATGTTCTGGTGAACCTAAGAGGAAAACAAGTGCGCCAAGTCCAGAGCGACTTCAGAACTAGCACCGCTGTCCGACTCCACGCCGCTGCCTGCACCAGGAGGCATGGTTCCTGTTGAGTGCAACAACCGTGACTGACACCGCATGCCCCACACTGCTGCAGCATGTCCAAAGTCCTGCCACAGTGTGAGTTCTGAGCACCTGTGGCCCTGTGGTATGATCGTGACACCGTGAAGTCGATGCCACACGTCTTGACCTGCTGGATTCAGTGACCCCGCCTGATCCTAAGGAACTGACGCCTCACCACCGATGCCGCATTACCTCCCCTGCAAATGTAAGGAACCAACGCCTCACCTTCCCTGCCTCGCAGTAAGGAACTGATGCCTCACCTCTTTGGTAACAGTAAGGAAACAACACTGCAACAGCTCCAGCAATGCCTGATCTCCCCGACTCTTTGTTTAATTGTTTTCAAAGGTACTGAACCTGGGGGTCTGTGCAACTCCGTGACTGGCCCGCACTTCCTTGAGAATGGTGTTGGACTGTTGGGTACGACTCCAGCAATGGCATTGTGATAGCCCCAGTTGGAGCTGATGGGTTTCTAAGCACTATACTGAGACCAAGGCCCTCATTATGAACACGGAGGTCCGTTCCGCGCTGCTGGCAGTAGCGGTAAAAACTGCCAACAGAGGAGCAGACCGGACCACCAAATAATTAAGCAAACAAAAGACATGCATCCTGAAAACCACCCACTGCCAGCAGAGGAGTGCCGACGACGACGGCAGAGTCCGCCCACAGGCCGACGGAAAGTCCCAACCCGCCCATCAAATAATGAACCACCAGTCCGCCGCCAGTTCCGGGGTGGAAACCACTGACATGCAAAGCCAGACGGAAATGAACCAGATATAAGGAAACACTCACCAGAGGCCCACACAACGCATCGAAACAGACATGGATAGAGAGCTGCAGATCATGCCAGCCCTGCTCCTTGCCATATACCTCCACGACCGAGACCGCCGACGAAGACGACGACGGTATGTACTGCAATCTATAAAACAAGGGAGGAAGGGGCACAGTTACATACCCACCCTGCAACACCCCCAAACCCTTCATAGCAGCACAAGTCATACACCCCACAGCAAGAGGTACTTACCTGACACAAGGCAAATCCAACTTGACCATAGTACATACAAATGACCCACACCCACAGACAAAGAAACGAAAGACCAGGGTTCAACAGTGTGCCACCCAAACACAGGCCACACAGATATTTTTAATGAAGGCTCACAGATTCAAATAGTCCAATCAGGGCCAATGGCCAGTCCATACGGCGACAATTGCCATGGGCCAAAACTGACACAACCTGACTCCCAAAATTTTACCGTACTCCACCTAATAGGGCAACAAAGGGGCATCCAGGGACCTCACGGAACGGGGGCAGGGAGTGCTTGGGGGTGGGGATTTGCGACGGGGGTGGGCCTTGGACTTTCGTTTGGGAGGTGGAGGAGGGTGGGCTTTTCCTTTGAAGGGGTTGTTTTGAGCGGGTGGAGCCAGATGGACTAGGCTCTGCCCGGGCCTTTTTTTTATCTGGGGAAGGGGCACAGGAATGGGAAAGGCGGACAGGGGTGGGCTGTGAAAAGGAAGGAATGAAAAGGGGAAGGAGGTGAGCACGCTTAGGGACAAGACAGAGTGGGCCAATGGTTGGAAGAGGTCAGCAAGGGAGATGAAGAGTTTTTTCGGAGCAATTGGGGTGGTCTTGGATGAGGGCGTGGGAGTGGAGGCAGAGGCAGTGGATGTACGTGGTGTAGGGGTGCCTGTAGTGGGTGCAGGTGACTAGACAGTGTGCTACAGTGTGGTGGATGTGTGATGGGTGGGTGTCTTGGTGCATTTGTGCGTTTTTGGAGGAGGGGGTAGACACAGTGGGAGAAGAGAGACAGCTAGTGTGGATGTATGTTGTGTGTGTGTCTGCAAGTCTGGTGAGTGTGCTGCATGTGTCAACTACAGTAGTTGTGGTGAGTGCAGGTGTGGTGTATGGGATGCATGCATGGATGCCTGCTATTGTGGTGAGTGCAAGAAGAGGAGCAGCAATAGTGACTGAAGGTACAGTGCATGAGTCTTGTGTGGATGTAGAGGGGACAGACAGGGAGGCCTGAGAGGTGGGCACACTGGGGGAAGTGGATGTTGCTGTGTGTGCATGTGTCTGTTGGCTGTGTGAATGCTTGTGGTGGGAGGTGTGGTGCTTGTGTTTAGAAGTGTGCTTCTTGTGTGTTGATGTGCTTGACTGCGTATCTGAATGTGTGCTTTGGACGGGTGAATGGAGTGGGGTGCTGGAAGGGATAGAGGAGGTTGGAGGGGGGACGGAATGAACAGGGAAACTGGCTGCCATCCAAGAGGAGGCCAGAGCCTGAAAAGATCTCTGTAGGGCAGACACAGCACTGTGAATGCCATCCAGATAGGCATTTGTCTGCTGCACCTCTGATGCTAGCCCCTGGATGGCATTGTCAATGGTTGTCTGCCCTACAGAGATGGTTCTCAGGAGGTCAAAAGCCTTCTCTGTGAGGGCAGCAAGGCTGACTGGGGCAGGGGAGGAGGTGCCTGGGGCGAAGGAGACGCCCACCTTTCTGGGCGAGCAGGCACGGACAACTCAGTGGAGAGCAGAAGGGAGGGCGGTGATGGAATGGGGAGTGGCGGAAGATGTCACTGTAGTGGTGTGGTCATTAGGGTCCGCCACCGCCGGGGAGCCCCCATCGGAGGAGGTCTCGGAGTCACTACCCCGAGTGGAAGTTGCCTCCCCCGTGGTACTCACCTCATCCTTTCACCCACTGGTCCCCTGGGAGTCGGATGTCTCTGCCTACGAGGATCTGTGGGCCGCTGCTTCCCCACTTGCCGTTGCCTCAACTCCCTCGCCAGATGTTGCTGCTGTACCAAACCAACACAAGAGAACAGGGATGGGAAGACAAAACAGGAGAGACACTTGTAAATAGATGAATGGAGGTCCATAATGGCCAGACATACACCCACCCAGAAGGCACACCCAACAGGCAGCACCATTCACTATGCCCATGGCCATGCCCCTGACTACTGACCAGAATACTGCTCTACACCCATCCCCTGGACTACCTAAGGAGGTGATGTGTGGGAGACCTGACAATGACACCCCTACACCCTTTGGGGACCATAATGTAAATTGACACCAGTCAGAGTCCCTGCCTCTAAGCAGCATGAACCCTAATATACACACAGACATCCTTCCAGACTGAAGTTTGTGACAAGAAAGCCCCCTTGTGACTGCTTTGCAGCCTTGAAACGCCCATCCAGGTCTGGGTACGCCACCACCAGAATACGTCGCATGAGGGGGGTCAGTGCCCGATGGGCTCCCCTTCCACGTTGGGAGGATTTCCCCAGCTGGGCTTCACAGATCTTATGCACCCAGCGCCGCAGGTCCTCCCACCTCTTTCTGCAGTGGGTGCTCCGTCGGTTATAGACCCCCAGGGTCCGCACCTCCTTGGCGATGGCATGCCAAAGTGCCCTCTTCTGGTGGGCGCTGACCTAAAAGGGTGACACAGATATGGAACACAGAGGTCAGGCACTTGCAAGATAGGTACAGTTGGCTAATTGTCCACTATGGGATGGACAGTACTCTCAGACTTACAGCCCATATGCACGCAGCATGCCATACACCACGGACCATGCAGGCTCAGAGGTGCATACATGTGTCCATTCAACACCATCCATTACACCCAAACAGTGGCCCCCAAACCCAGACTCACCTCTACCTCTGGCCGTCTGTACAGTTTTGCATACAGGGGCAGGACCCCATTCACTAGCCTCTCAATTTCCTCCTGGGTTAAGGCCGGGGCCCTTTCCCCTGCAACACGAGCCACATCCATTGCAAGAGGCAGGCCACAGCACTACACACAGTGAGTACCTGTCTGCTCGAGATCAGGGAGTCAAGTGAAGCATAGATGACGAAATCGCATACGTACCACGGGGTGTTCACCGTCTCCGCCGGTGGCAATCATGATACACCAGGATTCCCCATTGCCATCCATGTTAACCAATCAAGGTGCGAACGGCGGTAAAGACCGCCTTACTCTGTGACGTCAACCGCTAGCGGTATGAGGTCACTTCCACAACAAAAGGCCTGGATTACAGTGGGCAGACATTTTGGCTGTAACTATGCATCTATAAATTAATATTTGCACATTGCGGGCCCTACTAGCCACATGAAGCACCTAAGCATGTGACCATTCCATAATATACCACACATGTAAAACTCTGTTCCCTCATTGTGGTGTAGATCTAGATCTGTCAAGAAGCAGTTAATGTTGAGTCACTACAATGAACTATGCAGTGCATATTTGATGACAATGTGTGCCTATGTATGTGTGTTCATCACACCTTGTTGATATCCCTCATAGGTACCGACCCTTGCGGCGAGGAAGGGCACCATCGGTGAAAAGACCACTTGTGGAAATGAGGACCATGCTGGAGCGTCAGATCATAATCAATTACAGACTCACACGTGGAACAATTCAGGAACTTTGTGCATTACTGGATCCTGCACTAACTCTGGGAAATCGTAATCAGCATGCCATCCCTACTCCATTTCCTGGCCATGGCCTCATTTCAAGTGACAGTGGGCATGGGTGCTGGTTTTTCGCAGCCAATGTTCAGCATGGTACTGACAAGATTTCTAAATACATTTGTACCACACCTGCAGTCCTATGTGAGGTTTCCCCAAAGTACTGACCTCCCTGCCATCAAATCTGAAATCTATGCCTTTGCCAACATACCCCATGTTGTAGGTGCCATCAATGGCACCCATATACCGATCATCCCCCCAAGAGTGATTGAACAGGTGTACAGAAACAGAAAGAACTTTCACTCCATGAACATCCAATTGTTATGTACTGCAGACCAGTACATCTCACATGTGAATGCCATGTTCCCAGGTTCAGTCCATGATTCCTTTGTGTTGAGGAACAGTAGTGTGCAACAGAGGATGGAACAACTCCAAGAGGACAGAGGGTGGATCATAGGTCAGTGTTTCTGTCACTAACTGACACATAGCAGGCAGCCAGGCTGTCTGATTAAGGTGCTTAACAATGACGACTCTGTATTGCACCATTTCCTAGGTGATTCTGGCTATCCAAACTTTTGTTGGCTCCTGACACCAGTGAGGAATCCCAGGACGGATGCAGAGAGGAATTACAATGAGGCCCATGGACAGACTTGAAGGGTGATAGAGCGCACAATAGGTCTCCTGAAGGCTAGATTTCGTTGTCTACATATCTCTGGGGGTTCCCTGACCTATGGGCCTGAAAAGGTGTGTAGAATAGTGTTGGCCTGCTGCATGCTGCACAACGTGTCAGTGAGACATTCTATCCCCCTCTTGGAGGTGGAGGGTGCTGTATGTCCTGCCCAGCTACCTCAGAGAGATGAGGGAAGTGATGGGGATGATGAGGAAGGTGAAGATGTCAATTCCAGGTCCCAACTGATACGACTGTACTTCCAGTAACTGTGTGGGACTTTTCCCTGACATTGGGGTTTGTGACACATACCTGCAGTGTGCTCAGTCATATAGGGGGGTTGATCATGATAGGTGAAACATGGTCCACCTCTGCATGTACAGATAGAAATTTTCTGCATTTACTTATTGCCAACATTTAGGCATACAGGACTCCCTTGATGCACAGATCTGACAATAAAGTAGTTATCAGCCAGTTGTATCCATACTTCACTTTGTTCAAAATTTAACACAGGGGACAGTGTGACAGGTGTGATATGTGTTTTATTGGTTGCAGGGAGTGAATAGTGCTATTTACAGTGATGGCAAGTCGTAAGGGGTGGGTGTCCTCAAAATCAACATGGTGGTAGCCTTGTTGGTAGTAATGATGGGTCCATCTTTTCTTACATTTGTTCATATTGCCTCTTAGCAATGTGTGGTGGCTGAATGAGTGGGATGGGTGCTGTGCAGATTGTTGCTGAGTTACTTCTTGAAGGGGGCCTTGTTCTTTACTGGGGTTCCAGTGCCATATCTTGGCCTGAGGGTCCGTTTGGGCACTTGCTGTTGATCGTCGGGGGTGACATGGTAGGCCGTTGGGTTTCCTGAGAAGGTAGTTCCTGGGATGTTTCTGCTGATGGTGTAATCTCATGGTGGGTGTCCGGTGCTGTAGTGGGGGCCTCTTGTCCTGTGTGGGTGTCAGACTGGGTTTGGACCAGCTGCAGCAGTGCTCCTTCTATGGTGGACATTGTGGTATTGTGCTGTTTCCACTGCTCCATGGCCAGTTGGTAGTGTTCCTGCTGCATCCTCTGACTGTGCTCCAGAGTGGACACAATCTATGTCAACCTGTCATGGGTATGCTGGTAGGCCCCCAATACCTCTGATATCACATCCTGGGCTGCTGCATCCATCCTGTGGCCTCCCCCCTGGCCCACTGACACCCTTGCTCTTGCCCTAGACCCCTGTGCCTGTGTCCCCTGCACAGGTCTGGCAGTACTACTTGTACTGGTGCCCTTGCCTTCCTGAATGTTGTGAGTGGGAGACTGTGGCCTCTGTACCTGTGTTCCACCAGTCTGTGGCCTGGATACACTGGTGTGGGAACGCTTGCCCTGGGCTGATGGTCTTGACTGGTTGGTAGGGGTGACAGTGGTTTCCTGGGTGGGGCTGCTGCATGGTGACAGTCCAGGACTGTGTGAGGGGCCTGCCTGCTCATCAGTGTCCAGGGATCCTTCACCAGTGTCCTGTGAGGTGCCTCTGTCTCCCTTGGGGGCACTGCCACTCCTTGTCCCGTCCATTAGGGTTGCATGTGTGGTGGTGCCTGTTGAGGGACATAGACATGTCTGTTACAGCTGCATGAACGTTTGAGGTGAACAGGACTGGGCTATTTTGTGCTGGGGTTATTTTCAGTGGCCTTTGTGAGGTTGACACTGCATTTAGCGTCTACTGTGGGGTTGCATTGTGGTGGGGGGTGTCGTCCCATTGTGGGTACATGCATGGGTAGGTGACTGTGCGCAGGAAGAGTGATGTGGGCCTGTTAGTGGGTTTGTGGTCCTGCGGGGGGGTGGAGTCAGTTGCTGATGCCTGGGTGGGGTGTTGGTCCTGGTGGGTGTGGGTGGGGTGGGGTGGTACATGCATTACAGATATGGGGTATATGTGGATGACTTACCCGAGTCCATTCCTCCAGTAAGTCCAGTGAGTCCCTCAGGGTGCAGGTGGCGGTCCTCCCCCAGTCTTCTGGACTGCAATGTGGTGCCTTGATGCCATGCGCCTGACCTTCCCCCCAGGTTGTTCCATCTCTTCCCGATGTCGTCCCTGGTGCATGGATGGTGTACCACTGCATTGACCCTGTTCACAATGGTCTGCCATAGCTCCATCTTCCTTGTGATGGGTGTGTGCTGCACCTCGGCCCCGAATATTTGTGGCTCCACCTTCAGTATCTCATCCACCATTGGTCCCTAGCTCCCTTTCTGTGAAGCGTGGATGTTTGGGGGGGTGAAATGGTGAGTTTGGTGAATGGTGTAGGGGCTGGGAACGCGGTGAGAGTGCTCTTCTGTGGGTCGTGTGCGTCTCCTGTCTGCTGGTGTTAGATGTCTGTCTCTGGTGCTCTCCGTCTTCTTCACCTGGTTTCGTTGCAAAGGATTGTGGGGTATGTCTGGGGGTGTTTTATGAGGTTATGGATGTGTGTCAGGTGTGTGGGTTACACGCTTATCCAATGTGTGCACTTCTTGCTGTTAAGTCCACTTGCTGCCCGTGGCGGTCGGTGCCACCAATGGTCGTCCGGCCTCCACTGGCCTCCACTGTCTGCCAAGGTGATTTGTGCATCATTATTTGGAGGAAGGGATGTGGGTGTGCTCGGTGGTGGTGGGGTGGGGAGGTTCCGGGATTTCCGCCGACAGGGTCATGGCGGGGAGTGGTGGTCTGGTGATTGTTGGCAGGGATGGGATTTTCGATCATTATATGGCGGGTTACCATTCTACTTCTGTTCACTGCCGCCACAGTGGTCGGCGGTGTTTGCTGCTGTGTTCATAATGACCACCTCAGTCTTTAAAAATGTGTATCTTTGCCTGTGTATGTTGGATTTTTGTTGATTTGGTCTTAGTTTTTTTAGACAAACATTGGCTATTTTTCAAAACTGGTTTGGAGTACTTTTGGGGTGTTTTCACTGTGTTACTGTCAACACATCACCTCTGAGATAAGCCTGTCTGCTCGTGCCAAGCTACCAAGGAGCAGGGTTTATCTTAGGTGTGTGACTCCCTTACACTGATTAGAGTGAGAATCCCTACTTGGACAGGGTGCAAACTGACTGCCAACTAGAGACCACATTTCTAACATGTATTCATTTTCCTGAGGTGAATGTGTTTTCAGAAATTAAATGCTTTTGAAGCTAACTTTTGGATGGTTATGGGTCAGGGCTTCCTTTGACAGGGAACTTCCATTCAACTGGATCCTAAATTACATTTGATCTAGTTGTGAAAGTACATGCCAGACATTTTTAGCTGTAGTTTCATAAGGAGGAACATTTGTTTGTTCCCTACAGGATTGCAAATGCCAAATATGATAATTTTTTTATTTGTTTCACAAAACAATGACAATATGAGGGTTCTAGCCTCTGCCACAGTGGGATAAGACTACCAGCTAGTACCATCGTTAGACCTGACAGCCCTAAAATGGTCTTCCCCCAAAATAATTTACCCACTTTACCTCATTTTTGCTGATCTGTTTTTCTTGGCCATAGGACTCTGAGCTCTTTATCACTGCTAACCAGTGCTAAAATGCATGTGCCCACTCCCCTAAAACATGGTAACATTGGTGTATCCACTATTGGTATATTTAATGTCCCCAGTAAACTGCACTATATGTGATCATGGCCTGTAAATTGAATGCTTATAGTGGGCTTGCAGCACTGATTATGCAACTCACGTAAGTAGCCCATTAAACATGTCTAAGGCCTATTATTGCAGAACCTGTGTGTGTGGTTTCTCTGCCATGTCAACATGGCATTTAAAACCCTTTGCCAAGCCTTAAACCCCCTTATTATTACACATAAGACACCCCTAAGATAGGTCATAGACAACCCATCAAGCAGAGTGCTATGTAAATAGAAGGCAGGACATGGTACATATGGACTTGTAATATTAGAGTCATCTTTAATGGTAAAGTTGGATGTATGATTACAACTTTAAAAATGCCACTTTTAAAAACATTGGCATTTTACTGCTCTTAAGCCCTCTGTGCCTGCCTAAGTTACACATCTGGGTGGGTGACAGCTGAGCTTTCTACATTCCCTCCAGACAGTCACACATAAAGGGAGCTGAAGTGTTCCATTTACATCCAGATGGCCCATCACCAGGATAATGGGATGACTTGAGCTAGATGGGAGGAGCTGACACTTGCTCCTGAATAAGGCTGTGCCTGTCTCGACACAAAGAGCTGTATAACCCCCTGTAGCGTGTCTTGAGCGAGGGAAGAGAAGGGCAGACCTGTGAGCACATCAAAGTCCCCTTGTGAAGTCACACCCACTTCAAAGGCACCACTGGGTATAAGAGCTGGACTTCTAACCCTACCAAATCAGTACATTTCTGGACTTGAGGATACTCTGCCAGGAAGAAGGACTGCTACGCTGCCAAAAGGACTGCCACTCTGCTGGAACTATGATGGACTCTGCTGGACTCCTGCTTTGTTCTGCCTGCCCGTTGCCTGCTGCTCCTCTTTCCTGGGAGTGAGAAGGATTGAATGTGCATCTCTCCATCCCTAGAACCAAGCGACTCCAATGGCTTGCTGGCTTGCCTCCTGTTCTGGAAGTTTCAGCTCCATCAAAGAAATCCCTCAGCTCTGCTTCAATTGCTGAGCTCTGTCTACTGTGAGTTCTGCTTTGCTAAGAGGTGTTGATCCAGGCTTGGGTCTTGAGAGTAGACTCTGCAGTATTTTTATTAAAAAATTGGCACACGGAGGCCATTGCGCCTCTCGTAACCGCTGTAGTGCCCTTCGACACCATTGGAGTGCTGATTCAACAATGACGTGGGACCCAACTGCGAGGTTTGACGATGACACAGCACCGATCTGAAGACATTGCATCCTGGCTGGACACCGATGCATTGCCTGCATTAGAAAGAGATTTGCCACTGACACTGGATCCGATTGCAAGGCTCGAGCACAAGGCATCAACCCGACTGCCCAGATCGGAACTGACACATTGAGACTTTGAAGCTTGCGCCATCCAGGATACTTCTTCAGCAGGCCCTGTGTGGGTCCTGTAGCCAGCCTCCCCTTCATCATGATTCACCTGAAGTTTGGATTTACCCCTGTCTAGCGTGATCTGAAATAACCTTTGAGCACTATTGACTTTTAATCACTACATTGCAGATTATTCTTTAAAAATTAATATCTTGAGTTCTTCTTATTGTTTTTTGAGGTTTTGGTCTTTCTACTTAGATAAATGTTCTCTATTTTTCTATGAGCCCTTTTTGAGGTGTTTTCTCTATGTTACTGTAATTTAAGTGTTGCACCAATACTTTACACTTCGCCTCTTAAATTAAGCCTCACTGCTCTGTGCCAGGCTACCAGAGAGTGAGCACAGGCTAATTTAGAGAACAGACTGTAACTGACTTACCTTGACTAGGATTATGATCCCTCATTGGACAGGGTGCATACCTCTGTCAACTAGAGACTTAGGGCCAGATGTAGGAAACTTTTTGCATGGCGCAAACAACAAATTTAGCTGTTTGCGACATGCAAAAAGCACATCGTGATACCCATTCCCATTTTGCGAGTCGACTCGCAATATGGGAATGCGAGTCGCAAATAGGAAGGGGTGTTCCCCTTCCTATTTGCGATTCGCATCGCGATGCAGAATTGCTTTGTGACCACGAACGCGGTCGCAAAGCAATTCGCAGTTACCACCAGTGTCACACTGGTGGTGACCCATTCGCAAAAGGGAAGGGATCCCCATGGGACCCCTTCCCCTTTGTGAATGACCCTGAAAACATTTTTTCAGAGCAAGCAGTGATGCTATGGACTACTGCCTGCTCTGAGAAAATGAAACAAAAACGTTTAATTTTTTCGTTTGTATTGCAACTCGTTTTCCTTTATGGAAAACAGGCTGCATTACAAAAAAAACTGCTTTATTTAAAAGCAATCACAGACATGGTGGTCTGCTGTCTCCAGCAGGCCACCATTCCTGTGAGTACTGCAACTCGAAAGGGGGTCGCAAATTGCGACCCACCTCATTAATATTAATGAGGTGGGCCTTTGCGACCCCCTTGCGACTCGCAGATGGTGTCAGGGACACCATCCTGCATCCGGGTTTGCGACTCGCAAATTGCGAGTCGCTCAGACTTGCTTTGCAAGTCACAAACCCTGAATTTCTTACATCTGGCCCTTACTTACAAGCCCTGTGGCATAGGGCAGTGCAGCAAGTGAACTTGCTGTGCTGTCCTATGCCACAGGGAAAGGGCAGAAAGGAAGTGTTATCTACAAGATATGGTGCATTTCTGTCATCTCTCCCTACACTGGCGCACAATGAGCTGCCTAGCACTGACACAGGCATCTCTGCACCATGGTGCAAGGATGCCACATCACAGACAAGATTGGTTCTGTGCAGGAAGGGACACTTTCCTGCACAAAAATAATCCAAGGAAGATTTTTCCTCTTTTTATGTGTGCTTCATGATGCAACACACATAGAAAGAGGAAAAAACGAGAATAAATAAAGATATTTCTCCTCATTGCACCGCCCCGGGCAGGCATAATGAGTTTGATGCATTCCCAGGTTTACAATGCCTTGTAAATCTGGGAATGCACCAAAATCCAAGGGGGTGTGTGTGAGAAAACCCCCTGCAACTCACATGGAATGCCTTCCTGATGGAGTGGAAGACAATGCAGCCACTTACACTGCATTACTTTACACCATATCTACAAGACCATGAAAGGCATGCAACATGCAAAGTGGCTTTGTGTGGCCATGTACACATGGGCCTGCAGTATGTGCCACTGGTGGGCCGCAAAAAGTGATGCACCGGTGGAGCAGGGGGCTTGTAGATAATTGTACCAATCTCTAACAACCATAAAATGTTTTCCCTGAAGAGCCCTGTTGGAATAGATCAGAGTTTTCATTTCCTCATGAAGAAGTAATTAGACAGACCATCAATTGGGTCCATTATCTGTTAGAACGCTATTGAGACCTTTGTGATGGAATCATGCTTCCACAAAGGTCTTTGCACCATATCCAACAATTGCTGGAAGGACAGACCGGGCATACTGCTATACAGACTGGAGGTTCCCTATCTCTGCCCCCACCATCAACCTGCGGAACACCTGCATTGTTAGATTGGGTTAGCAGACTTCTCAAATCTAACATGCATCGGGTAAGAAAGGATAGTAGAGGTCCTGCCTGCTCAGAGCTGGTTGTAACTCCTGTACCTCCCACTATGGGGTTCAGAAAGTCCTCGAGAAGTTTTTACAGGCTGCCACATCAACATGACAGGAGGCTGGGGATGGAGGCAATCCACAAGTAATGCTCTCAAGTCACCATGGAGAATGCCTGAATGAGTCTCAGGGAGTCTCTAGGGATTCCCTGCAGTCCATGCATGGAATATTCATCAAAGCAAATGGGGATGTTCATATAATGTAATCACACAACACCGCCTACGCAGCTCAAACATAGGAGGTCATTACAACCCTGGCGGTCAGTGTTAAAGCAGCGGTAAAACTGCCAACAGGCCGGCGGTAAAAAAATTGGAATCACGACCGTGGCGGAAACCGCCAACATAGGCAGCCGCTTTAACAGTCCGACCACCAAGGCGGTAAAAACAAACACCGCGGCAGTAACCGCCAACAGACAGGCTCAAGACAAGGTTCAGCTCACTGTATTACAACAGTCCAATCCGCCACCTTTTCCGGGGCAGATTCACCGCAAACAAAAACATGGGAAAACCCTTACCTCTACACACCCCACGAGGAATCAGGACACCATGGAAACCAAGCTCCAGATACTCCCAGCCTTTATCTTCCTGCTTCTCTACCAGGAACAACAAAGACAGTGGCGAAGACCACGGTGAGTACTGCACCTACGACACAGGGGAGGGGGAAGGGAAAAAAGAGTGACACACACACGCAACACGCAACACTCCCACCCCCACCCTCACCCACTACAACACACACACAAGTATATGTTGATACATTACATTAATAACCCCCAACCCCCCCCGGAAGAATGCAAGGACAAAAGGAAATGAGTCAAACGTTTGTAATCTATTCAAATACAGTAATCAAAAATTTATACATATATATATATATATATATTTACACTAGAAACAAATATATACACCAAGAATACAAGTCTAAGGTATTCCACCATCATAGTCTGTGGACCGCTGGGCCCAAAATGCATGGGCGAGGCCCACACTCAATACCCGATCAAAACGGAGAGAACACTGCTAGGGCATCAGATAGAAATACAACAGGCACCTCAGGGGGAAGGGAAGGTGGGGCACCTCAGCCGGATGAGTGCACAACGCCAGATCCACGAGGTGGCTCCATGCCCACTGCTGCATCCTGGGGAGTGCAAAGCCACAGTCTCTCAAGTCTCTCCAGTGGGTGGTTTGCCCACTGCTGCATCCTGCGGATTACAAAGCCACAGTCTCTCAAGTCTCTCCAGTGGGTGGTTTGCCCACTGCTGCATCCTGGGGAGTGCAAAGCCACAGTTTCTCAAGTCTCTCCAGTGGGTGGTTTGCCCACTGCTTTATCCTGGGGAGTGCAAATCCACAGTCTCTCAAGTCTCTCCAGTGGATGGTTTGACCACTGCTGCATCCTGGGGAGTGCAAAGCCACAGTTTCCCAAGTCTGTCCAGTGGGTGGTTTGCCCACTGCTTTATCCTCGGGGAGTGCAAAGCCACAGTCTCTCAAGTCTCTCCAGTGGGTGGTTTGCCCACTGCTGCATCCTGGGGAGTGCACAGCCACAGTCTCTCAAGTCTCTCCGGTGGGTGGTTTGCCCACTGCTGCATCCTGGGGAGTGCAAAGCTACAGTTTCCCAAGTCTCTCCAGTGGGTGGGTTGCACCCTGCTTTATCCTGGGGAGTGCAAAGCCACAGTCTCTCAAGTGGATGTCAATCTCCACTGGTTCTGGAGGGGGCTTTGTGCCCAGAGTGCTTCATCCTGCCAAGGACAGAGGTAGTGGATGTAAATCTCCACTGGTTCTGGAGGGGGCCTTGTGCCCAGAGTGCTTCATCCTGCCAAGGACAGAGGTAGTGGATGTCATTCTCCACTGGTTCTGGAGGGGGCTTTGTGCCCAGAGTGCTTCATCCTGCCAAGGACAGAGGTAGTGGATGTAAATCTCCACTGGTTCTGGAGGGGGCCTTGTGCCCAGAGTGCTTCATCCTGCCAAGGACAGAGGTAGTGGATGTCATTCTCCACTGGTTCTGGAGGGGGCTTTGTGCCCAGAGTGCTTCATCCTGCCAAGGACAGAGGTAGTGGATGTCATTCTCCACTGGAGGGGGCTTTGTGCCCAGAGTGCTTCATCCTACTAAAGACAGAGGTAGTGGAGGTGATACTCCACTGGTTCTGGAGGGGGCTTTGTGCCCAGAGTGCTTCATCCTGCCAAGGACCAAGGTAGTGGATGCCTTTCTCCACTGAAGGTATTGCATCATGGAAGCTGCCAGGCTCCTGGAACTGACCACCATGCTCGGTCGACTGACCACTGGGGATGGCAGCCATGTATGCAGTGGTGCCACTGGCTCAGGATGTCGCAGGGCAGCTGGCGGTGCTTGCGGCGGTGTCAGTAGCGGCAGTGCTGGCGGCAGCCTCTGTGGCATCGGTGCTGGCGGCGGACTCTGTGACAGCGGTGCTTGAGGCGGCCTCTGTGGCATCGGTGCTGGCGGCTGACTCTGTGGCAGCAGTGCTTACGGCAGCCTCTGTGGCATTGGTGCTGGCGGCGGACTCTGTGGCAGCGGTGCTTGCGGCGGCCACTGTGGCATCGGTGCTGGCGGCGGGCTCTGTGGTGGCAGTGCTGGTGGCGGATTCTGTTGCGGCGGTGCTGGTGAAGGTGTTGGTGATGGGCTCTGTGGTGACGGTGCTGGTGGCGGGCTCTGTGGCGGCGGGATCAGTGACTGCGGTGCTGGTGGCGGGCTCAATGACTGGGGTGCTGGTGGCGGTGCATGTGGCAGTGCAGGTGGCAGTCTTCTCCGCCGTACCGTCTGGCGTCGACATGGACAGAAGGTGTGACACTGGTCCCATAGTCGGTGCCACCATGCCCTCTCCTGACCTGCCCTTGATTTTCTGGCCCTTCCCCACCTTGGATGGTGGCGCAGCTGTCTTGCCACTATCCCCTTTTGTTTTCCCTGAGCCCTTGGTGGCATTTGTTTTCACCTTCTCCCTCAGGGATGTGGGCAACTTCTTTACTTTCGCAGGTGGTGGAAGGTCCTTGCCCTCGCTCCGTGGCACACTGGCTGCCCTAATGCTTGGCGCACTCCAAAAGCCCGCTGTTGCTGGGTCCACTGTGCCCGGTGATGTGACAGCTGAGGTGATGGGTTTTGGACCTGGAAAGCCTGGCCCTAGGGGACGGACGGGGGGGGGAGGTGTAGGGAAGAGGTCAATGTTAGCCGGGGACGAGTAGATGGAGTGAGTTTGGAAGTGGAGGAAGAGGTACTGGTTGTAGGAGGTGTACGATTGCTGAATTTGTGTAAAGGTGCATGGGCTGGAGGCTGTTGTGAGGTGGATGGCTGTTGGGTGGGTGTGTGCCTGCGTTTGTGTACTTTGGGAGGAGGGCTCACAGACACACTGGAAGAGGACACAGGGGATGTGTGAATGGCAGTGGGGGTGGTGAGTTCACGTGAGCTGTGTGTAGTGATGGGCGTGCTGGCGATGGAGTTAGTGGCTGAAAATGTAGTGCATGCAGGTGTGAGTGGAGACGAGACAGGGAGGGAGGAGGACGAAGTGGAGGAGGGGGACACAGTGGAGGCAGTGGATGTTGGTATGTCTGCATGGGAATGATGCTTGTGTGAGTGCCTGTGGGATGTGTGGTGCTTATGTTTCCCTTGTGTGATGAGGTCTGTGCATGCTGGTCTGATGGTGTGCTTAGGATAGGCTGAGGTACAGGAGGTTGGGTCTGGGAGGAGGAAGTTGGAGGGGGGAGGCTGGGCACAGGGACAATGGCTGCCATCAGTGCTGAGGCCAGAGCCTGAAATGCTCTCTGTTGGGCTGCCTGGCCAGACTGAATGCCCTCCAGGTATGCATTTGTTTGTTGCAAATGTCTCTCGACACCCTGGATGGCATTCAGAATGGTAGATTGCCCAACAGTGAGGGATCTCAGGAGGTCAATAGCCTCCTCACTGAGGGCAGCAGGGCTGACTGGGGCAGGGCCTGAGGTGCATGGGGCGAAGGAGATGCCCACCCTTCTGGGTGAGAGGCCACAGGACACACGCTAAGGGGCTGCTGGGAGGGTAGTGCTGGTAGGGGGGGGGTGGCGGCCGTACCTGTTGATGCGGGTGGCACAGAGGGGCCCGCCACCGCAAGGGAGCTCCCATCAGAGGAGGAGTCGCTGTCGCTGATGTCACCTCCTGTCCCCGCCGTGTAGCTCCCATCGCCCTCCATCCCACTGGTGGCTTCAGACTCCATTGTCTCTCCCTCCAGGGCCAAGTGGGATGCAGCTCCATCCTGCTCCGGTGCCACTGCCCCTCCGCCTGATGATGTTATTGCACACAAGAACAGGGAGACCACAAAAAGGGTGGGGGAAAGACAGACAAAACACATGTTCAGTGCATGCAATACCACTACCGTTGGCGGACACTACAGACACAGCAGCCCTCTGCACTATGCCATGCACTTAGAGTTCCTAGATTAATCACATGCCCATGGGGTACAAGGCCTATGCCCGATTGCGGCACACATGGAAGTCACAGGAGCCTGACTAGGTGTACATGGCTCTTACCACTGGTAGGGTTGGGGTGCCACATAGCCTGCCTCACAAAGGGTCCTTGCCTACAAAGCTCACCCTGGTCTAGGGTAACCCACTGCCCACCTCCCCCACCCAGACACCTCGTAATGTGTGCAGAGTCAGATGGATGTGACGGTACTCACCCCCTTGTGGCTGCTGTGATGCCCTCAAGCGCCCATCCAACTCCAGATACTCTGCCGCCAGGATCTGGGACATCAGGGGGGTCATGGTGCGATGGGCACCCCTCCCACATTAGGAGGCCATCCCCAGCTGGGCCTCTGCCCTCTTCTTGCTCCAGCGGCAAAGGTCCTCCCATCTTTTCCAGCGTTGGGTGCTCCGTCTGTGTTGGACCCCTTGGCAATGGCACGCCAAATATCCTTCTTCTGGTGGGCGCTGACCTAGAGGAATAGTTCAGGGGAAAAGGAAAACCTTTCACCGTCCGGACCGTCACAGTCATTGGCCCACGTTCCCACCCTTGCCCTGACGCAAATACACTCACCGTCCGCACATGCAGGCCTCAGTTCCCCCCATGTATCTTCCATCCACACCGCTCCAAACAGGCATTGCCCACGCAGCATGCTCACAGTGTACTCACCTGTTTGTCTGGAGGACCGTAGAGTAGCGTGTACTGGGGGAGGACCCCATCCACTAACTTCTCCAAGTCCTCCGAAGTGAAGGCAGGGGTCCTTTCCACAGAAACATGAGCCATCGTCGCTTCTAGACTGAGGTCACAGCAGCACTTGCAGTGTAGGTCCTCTCCTGTCGAAGGTCAGGTATCAAGTGAGTGAACAGACAGAAAATGGCGGTCACGTCTGCGGCGGTGCGTACCGTCACCGCCAGCGTACATCGTCATTGGCTCCTGGGACCCATAGGGTCCAATGTTAACCAATGCAGGATTGCGCTGCGGTCTTCGACCGCCTACCGCGACGGTGTAGAACGCCAGCGCAGTTACCTCATATCCCCTTGTCCCACCTTACAGGTCAGGCAGCCACCATTTCAGGGGGCCACATGGCATTAATATTAACTGCTTCACACCTATCTAGGCCTTGCATACACACAGTAACAGGCACATTGCGGATTTACAAATGTTTGCTAATGACATTTAGTAATACCTCAGTGTTGACTGCCTCTGCTCGCTGTTATCCTCCATAGGGCACGTCCGCTGGGGCAGGTGGTGAGATGGCGGCATCCTCCAGTGTACAGACCACTGGTTGACCTGTTGACAATGGAAGAGAGACACGTAATAGTCACCTACAGACTTGATCGTGCAACAATCCATGAACTGTGTGCCCAGTTGTAGCCAGACCTGATGGCAGCAATCCGCCATCCCACAGGAATCCCCCCTCTAGTGCAGGTCCTGTCAGTACTCCATTTCCTGGCAAGTGGGTCTTTTTAAACAACAGTGGCCATTGCATCAGGGATGTCCCTGCCTATGTTCTCAAACGTGTTGTCCAGAGTGTTGTCTGCCCTGCTTAAATACATGTGCAACTACATTATTTTCCCTCAGGTGGAGGATTTGCCTACAGTGAAAGGTGACTTCTATGCCCTAGGACATATCCCCAATATCATAGGTGCCATTGATGGGACACATGTGGCCTTGGTACCCCCCCGCAGGAGTGAACAGGTGTACAGAAACCGGAAGAGCTATCATTCAATGAATGTGCAGATGGTGTGCTTAGCTGACCAGAACATCTCCCATGTGAATGCCAAGTTTCCTGGCTCAGTGCATGAGGAATAACAGCATCCCTGAGGAATAACAGCATCCCTTATGTGATGGGGCAACTCCAGAGGCACCGTGTGTGGCTAATAGGTGAGGACAAGGATGTCAGAGTCACCAGATCCTCGGGATCTGTGCACGTTCCCAACACATCCACCACTGAACAGCTCCAAGACTCTGATAGATAAATCACAGAGACTGAGAGAGTTCAAGAGGGGAAGAGGGGACTAGGAAGGGAACAGCTGGGGAGGAGACCTGTACTAAGAAAAAGCTTAGAACACACAATAAGAAAATTATATCTCCTGAAATCAATACTAGACTATGACTCTAAGCCTAGTCACTAGTCATGAAAACATGAACAATCTAAAAGTTAAGTTTAAAATGACTAAGTTTCAAGATGGCCGAATACCTGTAGGGGAATCAAGATAAATTAAATGAAAACTTTCTTATTCAAGTACTTTCTTTACATGAGAATCAGAAAAACATTCTGACTAAATTTTAAACCAGTCATATAAATCCTGTTTTGAGAATGTATACTAGGACCATATAATATTGCATCTAGAAACTCTGTGTATTCTTAAAATGTTTCAACACAAATTGCGCATATTGCAGATATATATATATATATATATATATATATATATATATATATATATATATATATAGTAAACACCATAAAAGGATTGTGTACCATGAATAACACAAATCACATAACTTGTCAACACGAATATTATATAAGAAATATCTTAGAATAGTGGCATACAATAAAGAACATGAATTAATCTCGAGGAGAGAATTGTGCATCTTGCCGATTCGAGTGTCACCATGTAAAATACCAAGAAATGGTAGCACGCAATGAATATCAAAGTCAAATCATCATTAATCGAATCGCGCGTCTTGCTGATTCGTAAAACACGATGTAAATGTCAAGAAATAACAGCTCACAATAAATAACAAGATCAAAGTACAATTAAACGAATTGCGCTTCTTTTGCCGATTCTTAAGCCACCATGTAAATGTCAAGAAATGGTAGCGCGCAATAAACAACAAAGTTAAATCCTCATGAAACGAGTTGCACGTCTTGCCAATTCGCAAAACATCATGTAAATGTCAAGAAATAGTAGCGCGCAATGGACAACAATGTTTAAACACCATAAAACGAATCGTGCGTCTTGCCGATTCTTAAGCCACCATGCCAATGTCAAGAAATGGTAGCACGCAATGAATAACAAAGTCAGACCTTTATGAAACAAATCGCGCGTCTTGTCTTTTCATAAACTACCATATAAATGTCAAGAAATGGTAGAGCGCACTCTGGTTACCCCAACCTGTCGTGGCTACTGACCCCAGTGAGAAATCCCAGGACAAGGGCAGAGGAAGGCTACAATGAGGCACATGGGCAAACTAGGAGAGTGGTCAAAAGGACCTTCGGCCTCCTGAAGGCCAGGTTCCGGTGCCTCCATATGAGAGGTGGTTCTCTCTTCTACTTACCAAAGAAGGTGTGCCAGATCCTCGTGGCCTGCTGTATGCTGCACAACCTGGCTTTGCGACGGCAGGTGCCTTTTCTGCAGGAGGATGGTCCAGAAGGAGGTCTTGTGGCAGCTGTGGAGCCTGTGGACAGTGAAGAAGAGGAGGCAGAAGAAGAGGATATTGACAACAGAAACAACGTTATCAAGCAATACATCCAGTGCGACACAGGTAAGAAGATGTCACTGCCTCACACCTCTCATACAATTGTTAGACCTATCATATGTCTGTCACTTTCACCCAGTGTATGGACCTTGACTTGTCACTTTGCCTTTCCATTACACAGATGTGGGTCCCACTGTGTGAACTCTGCTATATTACCTCATGGACTAGAGCTGTGTTACATCGGTATGTTGACAATACAATCGACATTGCTATATTCCATAGTTATTGCAAATACACATTTGTGAAAGCACAGATTGACTCCAGCTTGTTTTGTGATTCAAGGGTGTTTATTTCAGTGCAAAATAGTGGAGGGGGTTGTAAAATGGGCAGTGGTGATGGTGGAGGATTGTCCATGGCAGAGTCCAGTCTATTCGTTTCACAGGTGCATTGTCCAAAGGGGCATAGGAAGTGGAGCTAGGGCAGTTGATGGATGGAGAGGGTGACGAAGTTGGACAGAAGGATGACATTCAGGGGGGTCTCATTTCCTGGCGGGGGTCTTGACATTGTTCTCTGTCTTTGTCCTGGATCTCAGGGACCGTTTGCGGGGTGGTTCTCCCCCTGCAGGGGGTGGGGTGCTGGTGTTGTGGTCCTGTGGAGGTGCCTTCTGTCCACTAGCTCCGGCGGAGGTGGTGGGCTGTTCATCATCCAGGCTAGTGTCACGGGCCCATTTTTGTGCCACAGTGTCACTCCTCGTGTTCAGAAGGTCCTTCAGCACCCCTACAATGGTGACCAGGGTGGTGTTAATGGACTTAAGTTCCTCCCTGCTCCCCAGATACTGTTCCTACTGCAGCCACTGGGTCTCCTGAAAGTTGACCAGTACCGTTGCCATCGTCTCCTGGGAAAGATGGTACGCTCCCATGATGTTGGAGAGGGCCTCGTGGAGAGTGGATTCCCTGGGCCCGTCCTCCGCCGTCACACAGCAGTCCTCCCAGTTCCCCTGTTTTCCTGTGCCTCTGTCCCCTGAACCGTGAGCCCACTGCCACTGCCCCCAGGTCCCTGATTTTCCTGGATTGGTGGGTTTGCCTGGGTTCCCTGTATTGCTGGACACACTGCTGTTTGACGTGTCCTGGGGACAGAGGGATGGGCCCGCTGGGTGGGTGCTGTGCTGGTGTTTCCTGAGGGGGGAGGCTCTGTGGTGGCTTGTGCCAGTGTCAGGGGAACCGACTGTCCCGAGGTCCCAGATGGGCCGGGCTGGTCATCTTGATCTAGTTGGACAGAGCTGCTGTCATCACTGTGAACCTCTTCTGTGGGGGGAGTGGACATGTCTGGAATCTCCTGTCCGGTGACATTGGGTAGGGGTCCTGCAGGGTTGTAAAGGCATGATTCTTGCATCTGTGTTTGCCATCGTGTGCAATGGGTGGGTGACCCCGTACTCCAGTGCTTGCATTCTTGTGTAGGACCTTGTGTGATAATTGGTTTGGGGTCTGTGTGGGTATCGGTAGTGGACATGCTTTGGTGATGGGTGTCCATGCTTTGGTGATGGGTGTCCATGCTTTGGTGTTGCATGCAAGGCTTGGTGTTGGGATGTGTGGGTTGTGATAGTGGGACATTTGTGAGGTGTTGGAGTGATGGGGTGAGGGTGGGGTATGTGATAGCATGCAGGTAGGGTGGGGGATGTAATAGTTAAGATTTGACTTACCAGAGTCCATTCCTCCTGCTACTCCTGCGAGGCCCTCAGGATGCAGTATAGCCAAGACATGCTCCTCCCATGTTGTTAGTTGTGGGGGAGGAGATGGGGGTCCGCTGTCAGTCATCTGTACTGCAATCTGGTGTCTTGAGACCACGGAACGCACCTTCCCCCATAGGTCGTTCCACCTCTTCCTGATGTCATCCCTAGTTCTTGGATGCTGTCCCACTGTGTTGACCGTGTCTACGATTCTGCACCATAGCTCCATCTTCCTAGCTATGGAGGTGTGCTGCGCCTGTGATCCGAATAGCTGTGTCTCTACCCGGACGACTTCCTCCACCATGACCCTGAGCTCCTCCTCAGAGAACCTGGGGTGTCTTTGAGGTGCCATGGTGTGGTGTGGGTGATGTGTGAGGTGGTGTGTGTTGTGATGTGTGAGGGGATGTGTTTGTGTGTGTTGTCTGAGGTGCGTGGATGTTGTGTGAGTGATGGTGTTGTGTGTCTGTGGATGTTAGTGTTGTTTCTGGTGGTGTCTCTCTCTGGGCTTCTTTCTCGATTTTTGTCGTAGGGGTTTTGTGGGTGATGTGGGTGTGTGTTTTATATTGTATTGAGTGTGTGGGAGTGGTGTGTGTATGTGTATCAGGTGTGTGTATTTGGAATTGTCCAATGTGGTTGTATTTTGTAAGTGTGTGTATTTTGAGCACGGTGGTGTGTACCACCAATGGAATACAGCAGTTGAAAGACCACCGCATGGATTCGTGGGTTGTGATAGTGTGGGCGTATTCCTGTTGGCGTGACGGTGGAGGTTTTGTTATTGCCAGTTTATCACTGACCTTTGGTGTGGCAGACTTGTGTGGGTGTCTGGTTTTTGGTGGATTTCAGGCTGTTGGTTGTAGTAGCTGTAGCGGTATTCCGCCGCTGCTGCGGTGTGTTGGCAGTCTTCTGCACGGCAGTAAGCGGCATTTACCGCAAATGTTGTAATGAGGGCCAAAGTCAGGAAAAAGAATTTACTTTCTAAATGAAATGTTTTTTGTGTTGAAAAATTGTCCTTAAAGTAACACAAACAGTCCTTTGTTCTGTGCTTGTGTTACTTTCTCTCCATGGGTGGTTCATTAATGTTACCGTGCAAATACTTAAGTTTTTTGCAGCAAAACCCAAGCTAAATAGATAGATGTGTTTCCAAGGAGAAATTTTTCATTTTCACATGTTGATTGCGTGCTGCACTATACACTATGTAATCAATGTGTGAAAAGTTTTAAAGTTAGTCTCCTCATTTTATTTTGTACTCGAAGTCAACCCTTGCAGGACACTTCAAACACACGCCTTTGCTCCATGGTGCAAAGGTTTGTGTATGTGTGTGTTTCAAGGCAACCTGTTTGTGTGGTAGCTCTGCAAAGAGAACAGCAGTGTTAAATCTTAGAAGATACGGTTCTACAGTGTTGTCTCCCCTAGCAAAATACAGCACAACAACCATGGCTGAAGAGCCATACTGTGCTATTTTTTGTACATTTTCTCCTAAATCTATGTGAGCAGCAGAACAAAAGAGGGCATTGAACCTTTTGTAGTAGCAATGGACAAAGTGCGTGAGTGATTGCTGTCAGGCTTCGAAGTGAAATACCTTCACGGTGCTCCTCCAGGACCTGCAATTTTTACAGATTTACTGCTGGTTTTCAATAATAGTCCCGCCCCTGTGGGAATGTGACTTGGATCAAGCGCCATAGAACAAGTGAAGGGCGTTGAGCACAGAACAATGTTGGCTTTTTACAAGACACTGCATGGGGATTGTAAGTGTGCCTGAATCATGTTTTCAGTCTCCCAGCGGATAGATCATTTAACGTTAATGGAGATGGACAGGGAATCAACAATGTTAAACAATTTGGATTTCTGCGAAGACCATTTGGCCACAAAATATGAACCAAGAATTAGGCATTAAAGTTAAATGATTTATTTCCAATCAATAATCAATCCAGGGTACATGCAAGTCATGGAAATATTAGGAAGGTACACAATTAAAGCTGACAAGATGAAATATCACAATTGGTTCAGTCTCATCAAATTAAGATACAAAGCAATAACAACCACAGCAATATACAAACTGAGAATTAGAAATATCTGTTCCATAAAAAAAAAACTTTGTTCAGTGTCCTAAACATGAAATAATTCTAAAATCATTTAGTCCGATTTCTAAGTCAATAATAAGGTTTGTTGGTATGAAATCCTAAGGAAATTATGAAATGCAAGAAGGTTTCAACATAACAAAGGCTTTAGTAGAAGTCCCCCAGAAAAGAAGAATAAGGACCTTATTTAGAGTTTGGTGGAGAGGTTTACTCTATCACAAATATGACCGATATTCCGTCCGTTGTCTTTCAATTCCATTATAGCCTACGGAATGTTTGTGAAGGAGTAAATCCTCTGCCAAATTCTAAATCAGGTCCGAACTGTTTAGCATAAAGCTTCACACTTACAAGAAGAAGAGAAGCAAAGAGGTCTGTGCTCCTCAAAGTCTAAGGAAAGGTAGTCTTAACTTCTAATAATAGTATTAATTAAAACAAGCAAATTCTCTAACATGAAAGTTATCAGTTTCTTCCTCTTGAAGGACAAATCAGCTTCAGATCAGTCATTTGCATTTGCAACACCACCTGAATTTCTCATCTCACAGATCCTGGACAGTTACTATGACCTTGGACATCCCACGTTCCTGGTACAAGATTAATTATTCAGATGTTCATTTATTCTTCACGTCTCTTGCCAAGATTTATTCTCTCGCACCTTTCTATCAGCAAAACTAATACGTAAGACAGTACTCCTTTCCTCTAGTTAACAAAGCCTTGAAACACACCTACAAAGGGAAGAATACCCTATCCAGGAAAAATACAATTTAGAATTAAGGCCTTCAGTCAGTAAAGTTAGCCTGACTTTAACTAAATGTTTAATGTGCATTTACAATACATGGTTATACCTGCACACAATAACTTTTCAGACTAACATAAATGTGAAAAAGAGGAATACAATTTACTTCAATGAATGCAACTTGAAGAATAAATGTAAAATGTGAATGAGGAATACATATAAGAACTTTTAATGAACATTAGTGTGCTCCTCCATTTCCATATCCCTTGAAAATAATGAACAAACATATGGCACAGATGGCAATAGAGATAAGTGGTCTCAAAATAGAACCTATTATTCCTCTTCCCAGGTTCCCAACAATCTGCCAATTTTAGAAATGTAATCTCCAATTGCTTATTAAATACCTGTAGCTTCTAACTTCTACAAATCTTCCATTAAGCCAGTAATGTTCTTGATATAGGCCATTGCTTTTGCTCTTGTCAGGGATGTAGGTACAGCATTGCTGGACCTTTAACATCCTGCAGAGTCCGCTCTCTTCGGTGAGGATAATATCTAACACACATCTATTTTGCAAAGCAATGGATCTCATAGCTAGTATTTCAGTATCAACAACCAATAAAGCTCCTGCCCTACTGGTGGGCAGTTTATCCAGTATGGTAGACAACTTTCTAATCTTTGTGCCATTTAAAATCAGACCTACAGATGGAATCATTATACCAAAGATGTCTAATACTACTTCTCCAACACCAGCACCTCATTTAGGTCTGGAATTTGCTTTCCATAGAGGATTAATAAAATGTTCCACACAATATATTTTCAAGAAGACTACTCCTAAACAATATATGCGTACCATCCCTTGGGCAGCTTGAAATATGCGTGTTCTACACAAATATAGTAAACTCCAGGAATAACAGGATAATTACCTGTCAAACTTAATTCCCAGTTTTCTCTAACCTGAAATGTGTGATCATGTTCACTCTTTCCCATAAATAAATGTCAACTCAAAAGTTACCTGTACGTTTGCACAATTTCCATTTACGTTTCCAATCCAAAGTCAATGCTGCTTGATTCCCTGCCACTTTATACTCAATTTCTTTTCTAGCCTACTTAAGCTTTCTTTCTTAAACTTCCATTCCATATCCATCCTCCTGTCTTCAACTAAATTGAGAAATTTCTTCTCACCATCTGTCAAAAAACGTGTCAAATATTTTTGATGAGCATAGGCAGTGCCCAATGTCATAGTGGGTTTAAAGAACTTTGCATGTATCCCTAAGTATGGGAACTTCTGAAATAACTAAATCATAATTTGAAAATAATACTGGAAATGAACCTTTCACTACTCAGTAAAAGACTAAAAGCAACACAATACATCAGAGGCATACAATGGTACATGATGCCCTCTGAAGCTGATGCAGGCAATTGTGTACCTTCATAGCAATCCCTTACATCCGTAGAGTTAACATTATCATAAATCAATCTTAAATAAACATTTGAAGACAAATCTCCCCTAGATGTGTCTACATATAAAGCCTTATAATCTTGTGCATGCAAACTGTTATCTATAGGACTCAGGGTCAAAGGGGTAACACTAGGCCTAAGCTTGGCTGTTGCAGGAGATGTGGGTGAGGACAGTCCTATGAAAAGAATGATCAATACTACAATAGTGACAAGCAACACTCCTCCAAACATATATCTAAATGTATGTGTGTTGTCAGTTTCCATAACTTCTCTAGAATCTGACCATTCAGTAGAAATTAGCAGCAAACTGAGTCTTCTCTGTACATTTCTACTTGTGCAAACAGCAACGCAAAGTCCAATCATCATGCAATGAAATTATGTACAAACTCTTCATGAGACTTCCTTAGCCCTACTCCATCTTCTTCCAAATGTCACCCATATGCCCCTTCAGGTGCCTCAGGCCTAATGACTCTTCTTAAGTCTTTTTAAATAATGTCCATTTTATTATTTAAAAATCAAAGTTCTCAATTGTCCAGTATATTTTCAACTTTGTTCAATCTCTAGGACTCTGAGCATTTTATCACTGCTGATCAGTGCTAAAGTGCAGGTGCCCTCCCTTCTAAAGTTGGTATGATTGGCTTACACCTAATTGGCACATTTCATTTACCTTTAATTCCCTTGTACAGTGGTATCTCTATACCCAGGGCCTGTAAATTAAATGCTACTAGTGGGCCTTCAGCGCTGCTTGTGTCACCCAAAGAGGTAGCCTTTCAAACCTGCGTCAGGCCTGCTAGCAGTTTACTGCCACAGGCACCTGGCTTCTAAATGGACTTGACAGGCCCTGAACTCCCCTTTTACTACATATACCTCACCCCTGAGGTAGGTTCTAGCTAGCCCTATGGGCAGGATGCTATGTATGTAGAAGGCATGATATGTGCCTGGTTGTGTAGCCTGTTCTGGTAGTGACAAACAGCCTATTTGGTTTTTCACTGTTGTGAGTGCTGCCTTGCTCATAGGATTGCATTGGCAATGCCCTGTTTATGTCAAGGGGGTACTTTCTGATTTATAAGTGGTAGCGCAGGCATGTTTGATATGGTTGCAATGGTAGTGAGAAATGCCGCTTAGTGGTGTGGCTGTTTTTTTTTTATTACCATTATAGAAATGCCACTTCTAGGAAGTGAGCATTTCTCTGTGCTTATGACACTGATGTTTTGCAGCTTGACTCCAATCCACATCTGGGACAGAGTGACAGCAGGGCTTTGTTCATACTTTTCAGACAGCCTGTACACAGGGAGGGTGGATGAGTCACAAAGGTGTATCTGCATATTGAATGGTCTTCTTGGGATGAGAGAAGGGGATGTGGGGCACACATGCATTTGTAAAGTGTGTGCCCTGGCCTCACACAAAGGGCTCCTCTATCCCCAGCTGATGTCTGCAGCCTGTGCTGGAGAAGAGAGGGGACACCCCTAGAACCAGTTGTAACTGGTTGGAACCTCTTCTCCCTCTCTTTGTGAGTGTCTTGCAAAACTTAGTACAAGTACATGGGATTTTCCTCATGTAAAAGTGCACAAGAAACATCTTAAAGGTATAGACACAGAATGCTGCTGGAGGGACTCACCAGGAACCGCCTTGGATTGATGCTGCTGTGCTGACCTGTGACCTGCTGGGTTACTAGGATAAACTGCCACTGCCTGCATCACCCTTGTGCTGGCATGTTGTTGAGCTCTGCAGCCCTGTGCTTTATTTGTGTCCCCAGGGGCTGGGTGTTGTGGCCCCTGCCCTCTGAAACCTTAGGCTTTTCAACGTGAGGAGAGCTTACTCTTATCTGTTAGAGCACATAGATTAGCGCTCTGCTGGGTGCCTGTGTTGCACAGTGAGAGCGCCTCTTCTTTTAAATGTTTGGCACCTTGAGAGCGCTTAGTGACACCTATTGTCTGAAGAAACCACTGCCACGACCCAGGCACTTGTGCTGGCCGAGAACGTCTGAAAGCACGCTGTGTTTTGTGCTCCAGGGTCACCAGGTAACGATGCCCCCAGGGCACTAGCCGGCATCCATTTTGCTCCGAGATCACTGCCGTGGCCTGGAGAAATTTGCGCACCATGTCGGGTGTGGGTATGTCGCCAGCAGGGGCAGGGACCGCATTGAAGGCCCCTCACCTGCCCTCCCCGTACTGTCACAGAGGTCCGCGTATGGGGGGAAAGCCTCATCGGAGGCCTCCTGTGCTGCCAGGCCCCCTTCCCTGACAAAGAGCAGGACACGGGGGGTGCGAGGGTGAGTCCCTCTACCCCAGTCACTGCACTAGAAGCGTGAACGTTCCTGCAGTACTTTTTCGTCCTTGGGCTATCTGTCCCCCGCAAGGGTTGGGTGAGGCCCCTGTTGGTTGCCTCTCAAGGCAGATAAGAGGCCAGGGTTGAGACCCTCAACAGTGGTCTTGTGTCCTGCCCACAATTATCCTACCACCCCACAGGAGCCAGAAACGGAGCGTCAGAGCGTCCCCTTGGTGCACAGACGTCCCCGTGTTTGCCAGCATCCAACTGTTTTGTGCCTGGGTGGTAACAGCTCTCCGATCTAGCCTACATTAGTGATATTTCACATTTTTGGGCATTCATGATGGTATGTTCAATGAGATAAGTGCATTATGAATAATGTATGTACTGTGACCCGTACAGTTATGTTAAATGTGTTTCTGAGGATGTATTGTTGTGCCATGACAGGTGTTCTTCTATGATCTGTGCAACTAGGGTGATATGTTTTATGACTTGCCATGTGTTTTCTGATGCTCCTTTTATGGGAATTTATGTTTACTATGACATGTGCATTATTTTAGTAATGTCTGCCCGACTACTGCTTATGTTGCTGGATATCCAGTAACCTATGAGTTATATGTGACTACTGCAGGTTTTTGCAGAGTAATAGTTCTGTGTAATGTTCTGACAACTGCTTGGGTAGCAGAGTATTACTGACATGTTGTGTTTGGTCTATTAATGTTGTGTACGATACAGTTTATTCTTATATAACTTGGTGTTGTGTTTCCTTTGTGGTGGGGCTAGTGCGTCATGTGTGCTGTGTGTGTCGTGCAGTCACTTTACACATTGCCTCTGGGATAGGCCTGACTGCTTATGGCAAACTACCAAGGGGGTGAGCAGGGGTTATCTTGGGTGTGTAACTCCCTCTCCCTGACTAGAATGGGTGAGTTCTGCCTGGCTTAGGTGCATACCCTAGCAAACCAGAAATCCCATTTCTAGCTCATACCAACCATACATTACTCTCACACAAAGAATTTCATCCCTATCTCAATTATGTAGCCAACGGTGCTCCATAACTAACACAACAAACTTAACAGACAATTACAATGCAATGTATTCACTGATAACTTATTACTATTCTGGGATCTTAGGCTAAGTCGAGCCCGATAACCAATTCAACTTCTTGCATTAAGTGCTTCTCATCCACTCAGCAACTTAAGACATCACAACATCACACCAGGTAATTTCAGCAAAACACTGCAAGCCAGAAAAAAAGCAATTGCAAGATAATCACTTCCCCGCTGCTAAGATTTAATTCCAAACTTCTGTAATACCACTGCTCCTCCAAATAAGGATATAGGCTTGGGATCAGGAATGGGCTTGAGCAAAAGTGGACTCTCACACAAGTACAATGACTCCCTCTGTCTCAGTAACACAACAGTCCTGTGCTACCATCTGCAAGTGTGCATTAAACATGTTTTCAGTCTCTCACTGGACTGAACTTTTTACTTTGAAATAGATAGCTAGGTAATCAACAATATTAAACAATTTAGATTTCTATGAAGCCCATTTGGCCACACAATAAGGACTAAGAATCAGAAATTTAAGTTAAATGATTTTTTTCCAAACAGTAATCAATCCAAGGTATATACAAGTCTTGGGGATATTGAAAAGGTACAGCATTGCAGCTGGCAAGCAGAAATAATGCAGTCGGTTCACTCTCATCACATTAAGATACAAAGCAATAACAGCCACAGCACTGCAGAAACTGAGAATTAGAAATAGGTGTTCCATGCAGATACCCTTGATCTCTCTCTGCTAAACATGAAATAATTCTACAATCATTTAGCCAGAATTCTAAGCCAAGAATAAGGATGGTTGTGATGGAATCTTACGGAAATTTTTAGATGCAAGAAGGTGTCAGTTTAATGAAGGCTTCCGAAAATGGAATAAGTGCTTAGCATAAAGCTTCACACCTACAAAAAGAAAGAAAAGCAAAGAGGTCTGTACCACTCACTGTCTAAGGAAAGTCTGTCTTAACTTCTAACAACAGTATTAATTAAAACAAGTAGAATCTCCAATGTGAAAGTTATCCGTGTCTTGAAGGACTAGTCGGTTTTGGTTCCATCGTCTACATTTGCAACACAATCTGAATTTCTCATCCCACAGATACCAGACAATTACTACGACCTTGATAATCCCACCTACCTGGTACACGATGAATAGGAGGCTGCAGCTGCTCATTAAATCTTCATGTTTCTTGCCAAAATGTATTCTCTTAGACCTTACTATCAGTGTTAGAAATGGGCGTTTTTGCAGGGTTATATCCAAACTTTTTGCCTCCGTTTTTTTTTTTTTGAGGTTATAAATAAGCACAATAGCAGGTGATGAAATACATATCTGTTGCGTATTCAAGCAACAATAGAAAATCAACCCGGCATATGGGTGTAACTGGATGTAACATTTGGAAGAACACAAGAGAAGGCAAACCCTAGGTGAGTTGGTGGTCATACCCAGACTTTAAGTGAACAAAACAATCCCCTAAATAGCTCCCATGTCCTCCTGAGAAGGTAACACCACTCACTGTGAGAAAACAGGGCTGATTGCACAGGCCCCCTAACTTTTTGCTCACATTTGTCACTTTTTGCTGGTGTTTTCCTGACTCTGATGGTGCCCTGGGTACTGCTAACCAGTCCCAGGACTTGTGCTCTGTATAAAATGAGTATGCAAATTAGGTTAATTATAATCAGCTATGTCAACCTGCCTATAAGTCCCTAGTTCATGGTAGGGCATGTAATTTTAGTGACTCCAGCACTGCTGAGATGCCCAGTGCCATTTTAAAGACAGGCCTGCCTTGATGGCTGCTTTTAAAATAAAATTTGACTTCGGAATTAAAAGTACTTCCAAATTCCTAAACTACCTTATTTTTACATAAAAGTCACCCCTACAGTGTGCCCTCTCTGCCCCTAGGATGGAGTACCATGTAACTATAAGCAGGGACATTATAAAAATTGTTTTATAAGCCCTGGTGAGGTAAAATAGCCAAGTTCATTTTTCCCTCACTGCAGTGAATGGCCTCCATGGGCTAAAATGGGAAGACTTAATTGTACTTAACAAAGTTCCCATAAGTGACCGATACCTTGAGTTTCATATCAAATTATTGTTATGATAAATCCCACAGCTTGCCATTGTTGGGTTTAACATAACTAGTTCAGGTAAAAAGTTCTAAAACTCTACCTGAAAGTTCCCAACTTCAGCTTTGTAGTGCCCTTCACTGATTGGTCAGCCTCTGGCAGCCTGGCTGCCTTGCTGAGGTGTGAAGTGGCCTGGGTTGAACACAAAGGATGTGTCTAGGGGAAGAGATCTGTCTCAGCAGATGGTGAGACAGGATGGGGGCAGAGCAGCCAAACTGGTCTTTAAAGGCAGGGAATGATATTTGGAGCAGCTCAGGACATCCCCCACTTCCTGCAAACCCAGACAATTAGGTGCCATCTTGATTAGATTAGGAGAGGACAGGAGAGAGGTTTGTTTAGGATTTTTAGCCACACCACTGGGAGGGTTCGGCCAGATCTAACCTCCAAAAATCACTTTCGCCATTATGGATTTTTGAGGAATGTTGCTCCCTGGGAGTGATTTTGCCACACTTCCCAGGAAGTGGTCATCAAAGGAGATAGGAGCCTGACTGTGATTGGACAACTAGGACCTCCCTGCTTCCCAACACAGGAGCAAGGATAAATATGTCATAGCTGCACCCACACCTCAGATCCCTACAAGGAACAATGCAAAGAAAAAGAAAGACTGGCCTGCTGGACCCCTGCCCTGCACCTGGACACTGCACTCTTAAGGACTGCACCAGCTGCACACTTGGGCTTCATCACTAAAAGGACTTTGTCTGTCTTCTACTGTTTCAAGAAGGGAATCCCTGTTTGATATAGGTACAAAGGAGCTTCCTAGAGACCCCTGCATCAAGTCCTGCAAGCAGAGCCCGGCTAACCAGCGTCCAGTGGCCATTTGAGGATTTTGACCAGGTGCATTCTGGGAATTGTAGTCCCAACTCCCAAGGAGCACCTAATAGCTTCTGGAGCCTTGAATCACGTTGTGGACACTTAAAAGACCCAAAAAGGACCTCTGTAAGAAGATCCTGAAGTTTGGAGATGTTTGGAGCAACTTCATAATTTGAAGGGGTGCATTGTGGGAGTTGCAGTCCCAGACCCCAAGAGGCAAACCAGAGCCACTGAGCCATTGGCTGGTGCTGTGGGGCACTTTCCTGAATCAAGAAACACTTCTGAAAGTACGTGTCACAGTGTTGCCTCGTGGGTGGCCTGAACTCTGGACCTTGTCCCTGTCCAGTGCAAGCTTTTTTAACCCTTTCATCGCTAGCTGCTTCAAAACGCTAGAAACCTTAATTCTTTGAAAATTCATACCTCCGGTTCCCCTTATCTGATTTCATTTTGGTGTCATTTTAAAGAAAAACATATAATCTATTTGTATAAATTGGTATAGGATTTTCTTGTGTTTGTGTTTTAATTATATACAGTTTTGTGATTTTTAAATGACATACACACTTGTCTCCTAAGTTAAGCCTGGTCGCTCGTTGCCAAGGTACCAAGGGTTGAGCTGGGTTTACTTTATTGAGACCTAACTGGGCCTAAGTGGGGGTTAGTTCCCTTATTGCTAGGTGTAGGTACTTACCTGCCTTTACCAATGGTCCACTTTCCAACATGCATCATTATTGATAATTAGGCATTCAAGAAGGCAATATCTTTTAAGTGTAATTTCCCATCGGAAGCAGATGGAGGTATGGAGTTTGGGGTCTCTGAACTCACAAGTACAAAAACACATCTTTTGGTGAAGTTGTTTTTTGAATTGTAAGCTTGAAAATGCCACTTTTAGCAAGTGGGTATTTTCTTGCTTAACCATTCTGTGCCTCTGCCTGTCTGCTGAATACATGCCTGGGTCAGTATGACAGTTGGGCTGTTTGTGACAGTCACATAAAGGGAGCAGAGGTGTGCCCTGCATATCCTGATCGGTCTATGGGAGGTAGAATGGTGGGAGGAACTGACACTTGTACCTGACTAGGCTGTGCCTTTCCTTACACAAAGCAGTCTCTAATCCCCTGGAGTGTGTCAGGGCCAGGGCAGGAAAGGCAGGGTCTTGTTCATTACAAAGACTTTTCTTTGAAGTCTGACTACTTCAAAGACAGATAAGGTATAAGTACTAGACCTCTGACCCCACAAAGTTAGAACCATTCTGGAATGAGGACATTCTGCCAGGAAAAAGTGCTGGATGCTGTAGGAGGGACTGCCAATCTGCCTTTTGCGCTTGTTGCTTTATATTGGTGGCCTGCTGCTTGCTGCTTTTGTCTTGGAAGTGAAAGGACGGGACTTTACTTTCTACATCCTGCTTTCCAAGGTTCTCCAAGGGCATTTCTTGAGCTCGCTTCCTGTTAGGAAATCTCTGGGACGCCAAAAACTTCATCTGCCAGCACCTGGTTTTCTCTGATGAGAGCCCTGTCCTGTCAAGTGGCACTAAATCCAGCCCGGGCCCTTGAAGGAGGTTTTTGGTGCCACAGGAAGAAAATCCATGCATCGCTCACAGTGTCATTCTGAACTGATGAATCACAGTAAGAATTTGATGCATCACCTCTGCCCACACCGGAGGGTGGTCTCCGCCTGGGGCAAAGACCACAGTTTTTAACACAGATCCCAGCTTTCTATCGCAGCACGTCAGAAGAACCAACACTGCATGAGTTCTGAGCTCTGCATCACCAAAGTCTGTGACGTAGTGTGCTGACTCCGACGCAGCGCCCACTTCATCATTGTGAGATCAACGCTTTGTGGCTTGGCTTTTGAAGCATCATCAGCGCATAATCCCTGGGTGCTATTTTCTTCATCAGCACTGCAGTAAGGAACTAATGCTTTGTGCCTCAAATGACGCATCACCTCCCCATGACAGCAAGGAACTGAGGCATCACATCCCTTGACTAGCAGTAAGGAATCAACGCATCTCTGGCTCTTTTGACACATCACCTCCCCTGGTGTGGAGTACTTTTGTGGTGTTTTCACAGTGTTACTGTGTGTGTGTGTGTGTGTGTACAAATACTTTACACATTGCCTCTGAAATTGGCCTGAGTTCCTGTTCCAAGCTACCAAGGGAGTGTACAGGGGTTATCTTAGCTGTGTGGCTCCCTTTCCTTGACTAGAGTGAGGGTCCCTACTTGGATATGGTGCAAACCGCAGCCAATTAGAGACCCCCTTTCTAGCAATCAGAGGAGTAATACTTAAGACTATACGGCCTTTCACTAGCAAGCCAGGCTTTGAAACACACCTGCATAGGAAAGAATACACTATCCAGTCAAAACTTAATTCAGAATGAAAGCCTCCAGTCAGCTAATTCAGCCTGACTTTAACTAAACATTTAGGCCCAAATTTAAGAAGGGCCTAGCGCCAACTATCGGCACATTAGCATTGTTTTTTTACCCTAATGTGGCGATAGTGTGGTAAAAACGTGACGCCATATTTACAAAGTGGTGCAATGCACACTTTGTGCCACTTTGTAAACCCTTGTGCCACCTTATGCTTGCGCCAGGCATAATATATGCAAGGGAGGTGTTCCCATGTTAGGGGGCCCTAAAAAATGGCACAGTGGAATCTGGGATTCCACTGCGCCATTTTAAGTGGCATTTGTAACGTCTGCACAGAGAAGCATTAAAAGGAGGCACACCATTATATTTAAAGGGCCTCTATGTACTTTGTGGGATTATCACCCAAATTTTGGGTGCTTATCCTACAAAGTACAACAATAGTGTCAAAAATTATAATGCTACTGTCCCTAACCTGCGCCATGGTGCACTGTATGTTAAATACGCACACACACGGTGACATAAGGGGGACGCAATGGGCCACAAGAATTTGCATTTCAAATACATAGTTCTACTTGCACACATGAACTTTTCAGATTACATAAATATGGAAAAGAGGAATACAATTTACTTAAATAAATGCAACTTAAAGAATCAATGCAAAACATGAATAATGAATACATGTAAGCACTTTCTTTGAACATTAGTATGCACATTATAAAACTTCAGTCTTTCAGTGATTGCATTGCATTAATGAGTTTTAGCATCCATCTACGTTAATAATATTAAGGCACGCAATAAAATGTAAATGTGTAACTTGTGCAATGATGATATGTAAAGGATGGAGTTTAAATTGCGATACTCCAGGATCAAGCACAGGGACCATTCAGTTTATGCCCATTTTCTATAACTAATGTCAGCAGGAAGAAAGATGATGTAGCATAATGATGCAAAATGGCCAAACCCATAAATAGCATGACAGGTATCAGCAAATGTGATTATAAACCTGCAAGGAGGTCTGGACATGCATAGTCTCATATTCAGAGTGGCGACTGGGTGATGGTTAAGGACCCATTATTGTTAGCAAATGTTGCATCCAAATTCAGGAATTCACTCTGGTATTAGAAAACAAGTGACAATAATATCAAAGTGGAAAATCATCAATGGAGGAATATTGCCCAGGATGCAAAGATGAAAATGAGGAACTGTGCAAGCGATGAGAGGAAGCGCACACGTGTTGAGAGTGAAATGTTTCCTAATCATATGTCCTTGTTGGGTAAATTTGATACTTTGAAGGGTGCTAAGGCCTCTTTTTGGTCTTCTCATGAATCTCTTGGTCCATATTAAACTTATCCTGGGGGACCATCTTCGATGGCCAATGCTAGATAGAATCACAATGGTTCCTTGCTTTGTCACAGTTCTAGATTCAGAACGATTCCAAGTAAATTTATTGGCTGAAATAGGTGGCAGAGTAGCATTAGATATCTTTCTTTTGGTTTCCATTAACATTTCAAGTCTTTTTTTAGGTTTTATTTTGCATATTGAATTGATTTTGGAAACGGGCGGGTGTGTGGTATCCTGCGTTAGGCATGTATGTGGTGGGAAACATTTAGGGGCATATTTATACTCTGTTTGCGCCGGAATTGCGTCGTTTTTTTTTACGCAATTCCGAGGCAAAACTAACTCCATATTTATACTTTGGCGTTAGTCGCGTCTAGCGCCACAGTCCATGGAGTTTGCGTCATTTTTTAGCATGGACACCTACTTTGCGTTAATGATATGCAAGGTAGGCGTTCCCGTCTAAAAAAATGACTCCGAGGCATGTGCGCCGTATTTACACTCCCGGGCAAAATTCACGCCCGGGAGTGGGCGGGTCCAAAAAAATGACGTACGGCCGCTTTTGCGCCGTTTTGTAGCTCCTGGTCAGGGCAGGCGTTAAGGGACCTGTGGGCTCCGAAGGAGCCCAGAGGTGACCTCCCAAGCCCCCAGGGACACCCCCTGCCACCCTTGCCCACCCCAGGAGGACACCCAAGGCTGGAGGGACCCATCCCAGGGACATTAAGGTAAGTTCAGGTAATTTTTTTTTTTTTTTTTTTGTGGCATAGGGGGGGCTGATTTGTGCCCCCCTACATGCCACTATGCCCAATGACCATGCCCAGGGGACAGAAGTCCCCTGGGCATGGCCATTGGGCAAGGGGGCATGACTCCTGTCTTTGCTAAGACAGGAGTCATTTCAATGGGGGTTGGGAGTCGAAAAAAATGGCGCAAATCGGGTTGAGGCGAAAAATTTGCCTCAGCCTGACTTGCCCCATTTTTTGGCGCCCAAGCTCCATATCCCCCTATGCCGGCGCTGCCTGGTGTACGTGGTTTTTTTTCACGCACACCAGGCAGCCCCGGCGGCTAACGCCGGCTAACGTCATTGATTAAATACGACGCCTGCATGGCGCTTCAGAATAGCGTTAGCCGGCGCTAATCTTTTTGACGCAAAACTGCGTTATCGCAGTTTTGCGTCAAAAAGTATAAATATGGCCCTTAATGCATTCCTTTGTGATATGTGGGTTGGAATGTAGAATGTCAGTTGAGTCTAGACCCCTCTTTGTGTATGCACTGACTTCTTTTCCTCAATAAATCCAAAATAAAAGTGTTGGGTCTGAAGCATATTCTCGAAGGGGTGACACCAAGGCCCAGATTTACGCTTTTTAACGTAAAACTGCACTAAAGCAGTTTTGCGTCAAAAACTTTAGCGCTGACTAGTGACATTTTTTAACTCCACTCATGCGTCAAGTTTATACTTTGATGCTGAGTGGTGCTAAAAAATGTTTAGAATCATTTTTCTCCCCATTAACCATTGCTCCTTGTTGAAAGGCAAAATTATGTTAACGGAGGAAAAATGACTCTAATCCGGCTTATGACATGGAAACACTTCACTGTTGGAAATGACCTTTCTGTGGGGTCACCCCCAAACTTTTTGCCTTTCTCCTTCTCTTGTTCTGACCTCATTTTGCTGGCTTTAGGACTCTGCGCAGTTTTCCACTGCTAATCAGTGCTAAAGTACATATGCTCTCTCCTTAAAACATGGTGACATTGGCTCATACCCAATTGGCTTATTTAATTTACTTGTAAGTCCCTAGTTAAGTGCATTATATTTGCCCAAGGCCTGTAAATTAAATGGTACTAGTGGGCTGCAGCACTGGTTTTGCCACCCACATAAGTAGCCCCCTAACCATGTCTCAGGCTTGCTTCTGCAGTGCCTGTGTGAGGAGTTTCACTGCCACTTCGACTTGGCATTTAAAATTACCTGCCAAGCCTTAAACTCCCCTTTTTCTACATATAAGTCATCCCTTAGATAGGCCCTAGGTAGCCCATATGGCAGGGCGCTATGTAGGTAAAAGACAGGACATAAACATTTGTGTTCTATAGGTCCTGGTAGTGTAAAACTCCTAAATTCATTTTTACACTGCTGTGAGGGATGCACCTTTCATAGGATAGCATTGGGGCTACCTCATATACTGTTTAAGTGGTAGATCCTGATCTGAAAGAGGTAGCCAGGTCACATTTAGTATGGCCAGAATGGTGATTCAAAATCCTGCTTAATGGTGAAGTTGGATTTTATATTACTATTTTAGAAATGCTACTATTAGAAAGTAAGCATTTCTCTGCACTTAAATACTTCTGTGCCTTACAATCCACGTCTGTCTAGATTTAGTTGACAGCTCCCTTGGGAATTCACTCAGACACATCCCAAAAACAGGATACTCAGCCTCACTTGAGTACATCTGCATTTTGAATGGGTCTTACTGGGCTGGAAGGGTTGAGGGCTTGACACTTACGTGTCAAAGGACAGTAGCTTGCCTTCACACAAAGGACTGCCACACCCCCTATTGGGACCCTGGCAGACAGGATTAAACTGAAAGGGGACCTTGTACACTTCTAAGCCACTCTTTGAAGTCTCCCCAACTTCAAAGGCACATTTGGGTATTTAAGCAGGGTCTTTGACCCTACCAACTTAGACTCTTCTGAGGTAGATACTCTACCTGACAAGACACTTCCTGGAGAAGAGAACCTGAACCAGAACTTGAAACCTGCCAAGAAGACCTGCCTGGCTGCTCAAAGGACTCACCTGTCTGCTTTTGTGAAGGACTGCTGCCTTGCTGTTGCCCTGCTGCCTTGCTGCTCTCTGGCTATAGTGAGAAGTGCTCTCCAAGGGAGTGGATGTAGGAGGCTGGCCTGGTTTGTAGTGGGTAACTTGGGTACTTACACCTTATACCAGGTCCAGTTATCCCTTATTAGTAAAGTAGCAGTGTTCTAGCAGCTTAGGCTGATAGAGGTAGCTATGGCAGAGCAGCTGAGGCTGAACTAGGAGACATGCAAAGCTCATGCAATACCACGAATAGTTACACAGTACTTATACACAAGTAAAGACAATACTCTGTGTTACCAAAAATAAAGGTATTTATTTGGGTGACACAGTACCAAAAATATCTTAGAGACAATACTTCTTCTGGAGGTAAGTATTATACACAATATATACACTAGACACCAACATTAGACAAGTAAATAGTCATAGAACAATGCAAACAGTCGGCAATCCTATAGAATGCAATGGGAGAAAATGAGTCTAGGGGCAACACAAACCATATACTAAAAAAGTGGAATGTGAATCACAAATTCCCCCCCCTAGACAAGTGTAGTGTGTGCAGAATCGCTGAGAGAGTAAGAATACAGTAAAGGTAAGTAAATTACCCCACCCCAGAGCCCAGAAAAGCAGGAGTAAAGTACTGCAAGTTTCCTTAGGACACACTACACCTCGTTTTTGGAATTTTGCAGCAGCCAACCAAGTCTGCAAAGAACAACTGCTGGATTATTGGACCTGAAGCCCTGCAAAGGAAGGGGACCAAGTCCAGAAGTCAAAAGAAGTTTCAGGAAGGACAGGAGCTCCTGCCAACCCAGAAGAGGGTGCAAAAGAAGAGTCCCCTGTTAGTAGAAGACTGCAGAAATGCACCCTAGGAAGATGCCATTGGGTTCCTGCATGATTCAAAAGGTTTCACACAGCATGAAGATTGTTGCAGATGAGATTTCTTGTTGAAAGGTGGCAACAAGCCTTGGCTACGACAAAAGTGCGTTTTTCATCAAAATGGCGCTGGATGGACCCAGGAGGAACCTGGGGGCCTCAACTCTGTGTGAGGAGGAAGAGGGGGCTCTCAGCACTTTAGAGAGCCCTCATGATTCCAACCGAACCCCCATAAGCCATAGGATCCAAGTTCAAAGGAGGTGCAAATGCAACACAACAAAAGAAGGTCCCATGCCGCCGGAGAAGAACTCAGCGAGTTGAGCTTTGCAGGGTGGAGTGCTGGGGACCCGGGCCAGGATATACTTGAAGGAACTTTGCAAAGAGTGCTCATAGGCCTCAGGAGGCGAAGAAGACACAATACACAGGGGTACTGTTGATCTTGGGGAAGACAGGGTCTTACCTCCTCCAAATTGCGTCAGCAGGACGTCAGGACAGTCTATGTTGATAATGTCCACCCTCTGTGGCCTTAGGAGCATGCTCGTCACCATGAGAGGAGTCCCAGGGTACCGGTCGTCACCTTGGAAAGTGCCTGCTTGGAGCAGGAGTGTGACTCTGTCACTCCATGGGAGATTTCTTCAGTCCTTCTGGTGCAGGATGAAGATAGGGAGTCCCCAGAGCATGCACACCATGGAAACTGTTGCAGTTGCTGACTTGGAGCTGAGGTTGCTGAAGAAAAGTGTCTCTTGTAGACAATTTGTTGCAGTTACAGCGTTTCTTGGAGAATGCTGCAGTTGATCCGAGGTCAGAAGAGTCTGAAGTTGTTGCAGAGGATTCCTGAAAGAAACTTGCAAGCACAATCTGAAGAGAACCCACAGGGGAGTCCCTAAATAGACCTGAGAAGGGGATTGGCTACCTTATCGGGTATGGACCGCAGGAGGGGTCTCTGACATCACCTGCTGGCACTGGCCACCCAGAGCCCTCCAGAGTGCCCCAACACCTTGCAAAGCAAGATGGCTGAAGTCTGGGACACACTGGGGGAGCTCTGGGCACCGTCCCTGGGGTGGTGATGGACAGGGGAGTGGTCACTCACCCTTCCTTTGTCTAGTTTTCCACTAGAGCAGGGGAGAAGGGGTCCCTGAACTGGTGAAGACTGGTTTATGCAAGGAGGGCACCATCTGTGCCCTTCAAAGCATTTCCAGAGGCTGGGGGAAGCTAGCCCTTCCCAGCCTGTAACACCTATTTCCAAAGGGAGAGGATGTAACACCCTGCTCTCAGAGGGAATGCTTTGTTCTGCCTTCCTGGGACTGGACTGCCCAGACCCCAGGAGGGCAGAACCCTGTCTGTGAGGTGGCAGCAGCTGTAGCTGCAGTGCAGGCCTCAGAGAGCTGGTTTGCCAGTACTGGGGGTCCATGGCGGAGACCACAGGATGCATGGAATTGGCCCCCCAATACCAGATTTGGAATGGGAGGACAATTCCATGATCTTAGACATGTTACATGGCCATATTTGGAGTTACCATTGTGAAGCTACATATAGGTATTGACCTATATGTAGTGCACGCATGTAATGGCGTCCCCGTACTCACAAGGTCCGGGGAAATGGCCCTGAACTATGTGGGGGCACCTTTTCTAGTGAAGGGTGCCCTCACACTTAGTAACTTTGCACCTAATCTTCAGCAAGTGAAGGTTAGACATATAGGTGACTTATTAGTTAGTTAAGTGCAGTGAAAATTGCTGTGAAATAGTGTGTGCACTATTTCACGGAGGTTGAAATGCTGCAGCTCATATGGATCTCCTGGAACCCCAATGCCCTGGGTACCTAGGTACCTTCTACTAGGGACTTATAAGGGAGGTCCAGTGTCCTAGTTGAAATTGGTAAATGAAGTCACTGACACAGTTAGGCACTAAATTAGGCCACAAAATATGAGCACTGGGGTCCTGGCTAGCAGGATCACAGTGAAACAGGCAAAACATACTGACATATAGGTTTTTATCTATGAGCACTGGGGTCCTGGCTAGCAGGATCCCAGTGACACAGTAAAAACACACTGACACACACTCAAAAACAGGCCAAAAGTGGAGGTAACCATGCTAGAAAAATGCTACTTTTCTACAGTGGATAGAGCTTGCCTCCTGTTCCCTGAAGTCTCAGGAACAAAAAGAGTTCATCTCTGCACCGCAGTGAAAAATTCACAGCACGCCAAACCGAAATGACGTAGCCCGACTTCGAGAAGATCGTCGCAGCGCCAGCATAGCGCACAGAAATTTGACGCCTCGCCCACAGGATCGACGCACAGCTGAACCAGAGTGATGCAGCCTGACTTCCAGAGAGGAATTGATGCAGCGCCTGCTGTGCGGTAGAAAATTCAACGCAACACCCACCGAATTAAAGCAACTTCTGAGACTTCATCCTGCCAGCGCAGGAAATCCAGGCATCGTTCCCAGGGCTTCTGGAAACCCCGCAACCTGAAGAGGATCCACGACCGAGTGCCCAAAATTTACGCACAGCCATCTCTGCATGAAAACCAACCTACCCATCACCGTTGCGGCCCGAGAAATCGATGCACACCTCTTTGTTTCCACGCATCTCCTCCTCTGTGGTTCTTTGCCGAGATTTTGCATACGAGCCAGGTACTTTGTGCTTGAAAGAGACATTGATTGCTTTTAAGAGACTCAAGACAATTTATATCACTTTTACACTGATATTTCAACACATACGTATTGCATTTTAATAGTTTTGACCTGCATCTTATAAGATGAATATTATATATTTTTCTAAACACTGTGTGGTGTATTTTCGTGGTGCTCTATGGTGTTATTGTATGATTTATTGCACAAATACTTTACACATTGCCTTCTAAGTTAAGCCTGACTGCTCAGTGACAAGCTACCAGAGGGTGGGCAGAGGATAAGTTGGATTGTGTGTGACTTACCCTGATTAGAGTGAGGGTTCTTGCTTGGACAGAGGGTAACCTGACTGCCAAACAAACACCCCATTTCTAACACTCCCCATGCCAGACATTGAACTGTAGGAATAAATGTAAGATAGTACAATGGAAAAAAAGAGTAATGAAAGGAAACTTAACACCAAAAAAATCTATAACCCAACCAACTCAGCTATAGAACTAACTCAGAAATACACTAGACAGCACAAGTACAAGGAAAAATACACTGAACACACACTGAACACAACAAATTCACAGACACTAGGATAAAATACAACAGTAGACACAACAGGAGGGACAGCACATGATAGACTAAATCACAAGAAGACACCACCAACTCCAAAACACAACCACACAGTCAAAAGAGGCACAAACTGTAAAGAGAAAGTGAAAGTACACCCACTGTACCATGCCTGTAAAAAGGATATCCTATTACATCACTTCCTATGCCCTTGAGTCACGTTTTCTGTTATGCATGTATTTTTTTGACGCATCTGATACTTGCGTGAGTATTTCAATCAATCAATCACAACATTTGTAAAGCGCACTACGTACCCATTAGGGTTTCAAGGCGCTGAAAAGGGGGGGGGGGGGAAATGCTGCTACTGGTCGAAGAGACAGGTCTTAAGAAGTCTCCTGAAGGTGAGAAGGTCCTGGGTCTGTCGCAGGGAGGTCGGGAGGGTGTTCCAGGTCTTGGCGGCGAGGTAGGAGAAGGATCTGCCACCGGAGGTCTTGCGCTGGATGCGGGGAACGATGGCGAGGTTGGCGGAGCGGAGTTTGCGGGTGGGGGCGTAGAAGTTGAGTCTGTTGTTCAGGTAGGCTGGTCCGGTGTTGTGGAGTGCCTTGTGAGCGTGGGTGAGGAGTTTGAAGGTGATCCATTTGTCCACGGGGAGCCAGTGGAGGGCTCTCAGGTGGTGGGAGATGTGGCAGCGGCGGGGTACGTTGAGGACCAGTCAGGCAGAGGCGTTTTGGATGGGTTGGAGGCGTCGGATGTCTTTTGCTGGGATGCCTGTGTAGAGTGCGTTGCCGTAGTCTAGTCTGCTGCTGACGAGGGCCTGGGTCACCGTTCTTCTGGTTTCCGTCGGGATCCATTTGTAGATTCTACGGAGCATGCAGAGGGTGTTGTAGCAGGAGGAGGAAACTGCGTTGACCTGCTTGGACATAGTGAGGGCAGAGTCGAGGACGAAGCCCAGGTTGCGTGCATGGTTGGCTGGCGTTGGCGGGGCTCCCAGCGCGGTGGGCCACCAGAAGTCGTCCCAGGCGGAGGGGGTGCATCCGAGGATGAGGACCTCCATCTTGTCGGAGTTCAACTTCAGGCGGCTGTATCTCATCCACTCGGCGATGGACTCCATTCCCTCGTGGAGGTTGGCTTTGGCGGTGTGTGGATCTTTGGTGAGGGAGAGGATGAGCTGGGTGTCGTCGGCGAGAATATTGAGGTTGTTCTGACGGGCCAGTTGTGCGAGGGGGGCCATGTAGATGTTGAACAGCGTCGGACTCAGTGAGGAGCCTTCGGGTACGCCGCAGATGATGTTGGTGGCTTCGGAGCGGAAGGGTGGGAGGCGGACTCTCAGGGTTCTGCCGGAGAGGAATGAGGAGATCCAGTTGAGGGCTTTTTCTTGTATTCCGGCTTCGTGGAGGCGTGTTAACAGGGTGCGATGGCAGACCGTCTCCAAGGCTGCGGAACGGTCCAGGAGGATGAGGGCTGATGTTTCGCCGTTGTCCATTTGCTGTCTGATGTCATCTGTGGCGGCGAGGAGTGCTGTCTCAGTGCTGTGGTTGCGTCTGAAACCGGACTGGGAGGGGTCCAGGATGGAGTTGTCCTCAAGCTGGTGGGTAAGCTGAGCGTTGACGATGTTCTCGGTGACCTTCGCCGGGAAATGGAGCAGGGAGATCGGTCGGACGTTTTTGAGGTCGTTGGGGTCTGCTTTGGGCTTCTTAAGGAGGGCGTGGATTTCGGCGTGCTTCCAGCTTTCCGGGAAAGTTGCGGTTTCGAAGGATAAGTTGATGACCTTTCGAAGTTGGGGGGCGATGGTAGAGTCGTCTTTGTTGTAGATCCTGAGTGGATGGAGTTCATGATCTTGCGTGTTTCAGTGTCGTCTACGTAGGTGCAGGCGGTCAGGCGGTTGGTGCAGGTGGAGATTCCGGGGGTGGGGTCTGACGGAGGCGTGGTGTTTAGGCTGTCGTGGATGTCGGCGATCTTTTGATAGAAGAAGGTGGACAGGGCGTTGCAGAGTTCTTGGGATCGTTGACATTGGCGCTGGGGTTGGAGAGCTCTTTCACGATGCTGAAGAGTTCTTTGCTGTTGTGTGCGTTGTTGTTCAGGCGTTCTGTGAAGTGGGATCGTTTGGCGAGTCTGATTAGCTGGTGGTGCTTGCGGGTGGCCTCCTTGTGGGTTGACAGGCTGTGGGGTGTGTGTTCGAGGAGCCATTTCTTCTTTAGTTTCTGGCAGACGCGTTTGGAGGTTAGGAGTTTGTCAGTGAACCAGGCGGCTTTTTTTCTTTCTTGGTTGTCTGAGGACTTCTTGAGTGGTGCGAGGGTGTTGGCGCAGTCGTTGACCCACCATCGTAGGTTGAGTGCGGCGGTGTCTGGGTCGGTGGAGTCGGTGGGTGTGTTCTGGGTGAGGGTGCTGGTCAGCTGGTCAACGCTGACTTTGCTCCAACGGCGGTGTGGTGGTTGTTGGGTGCGGTGGTGCTCGGTGTGCTTCTTGAATGTGAAGTGGATGCAGTGGTGGTCGGTCCAGTGAAGTTCGGTGGTGTGGTTAAAGGTGACGTGGTTGCTTGCGGAGAAGATCGGGTCAAGCGTGTGGCCGGCGATGTGGGTGGGTGTGTTGACCAGTTGTCTGAGGCCGAGGTTGGAGAGGTTGTCAATCAGAGATGCGGTGTTGGCGTCGATGTTGTTCTCCAAGTGGAAATTGAGGTCTCCAAGGAGGATGTAGTCCGTAGAAGGGAGTGCGTGGGTGCTCGTGAGGTCGGCAATGGAGTCGCTGAAGGGTGCACGTGGTCCTGGGGGTCTGTAGATTAGCGTTCCCCTGAGAGTGGTGTTGGGGTCAGTGTGGATCCGGAAGTGTAGGTGTTCGGCGGTCTTGAGGGTGTCGTCCGTGTGGGTGAGGATTTTGAGGGTGGATTTGTGGGCGATGGCTATTCCTCCTCCGATTCCGTTGGGGCGATCCCTTCTGGTGATCTTGTAGCCGTCCGGGATGGCTATGGCGATGTCAGGTGCTGAGGAGTCGTTCCACCAGGTTTCGGTCAGGAAGGCTACATCTGGGGCGGTGGTGTCGAGCAGGTCCCAGAGCTCGATGGCGTGCTTGCGTGCGGAGCATGTGTTGAGGAGTATGCAGTGGAGGTGGTTTGTGCTGGTTGTTGCAGGTTTCCTTGTTTTGTTGCAGGTGAAGTTGCAGGCGTGGCAGGAGAAGGGTCCTTTGGTGTACTTTGGTGAGGCCTGGAAGCATGTTGTGGAGCGGCCGGGGTTGAGGCCGATGAGCTGGTTGGCCGAGTAGCGGCGTCTGGTGGTGCGGGGGTCGTGTGGACCAGGGGGAGTGGCACTGGGCGTGGTCTAGGCGCAGACGGGCGCAGACGGGCGCAGACGGGCGCAGACGGGCTTGCCTGTGGCGCACCTCCGGCACGCCAGCGGCGCAGACCCGCAGCGCCAGCCATTAAGAAGGGAGGGGGGAGGGAGGAGCAGCTGGGAGGCGGGAGGGAGCGGCAAATGGGGGTGCGAGGGGGGCGGGGCCGCAGGGAGGCAGCGGCGGGGAAACGCGGCTAAGGGGAGCGCACAAGGGGCAAAAAGGAGTCACAAAACAGTCAAAAAAGCACAAATGGAAGTCAAAAAAGCACAAATGGAAGCAAAATGGAGCAAAAGGCACAATAAAGCAAGGCACAGAATACAGTCACAAATACGGTGAAAACGGCACAATGCACACGAGTCTAGCGACGCTTACCAGAAGCCCACTAGACACCAGGGATGAGGCGCATTACTTACGTGCGTCTATTTATATTGATGCATAACCTTTATGCGTCGATTTAATAGTAAATCAGCATTGCGAGGAGTGCGAATTTGGAAAATACGCTAAGGGCCCATGGGTCATGTACTTTGCTTTTGCAGGTATTTCCGATGCAGTTGCGTTTTTTTTTTACTCTAATCGTGATTGCATAATTTTAAGATTTGTTGATGTATGCATCCTGTATCCACATAATAATTGTATGTGCTGGGCTGAAATATGGAATTTTGTGTATGGTCACATGTGTTAGTCCATTGTACAATGTGATCTGTGTGTGATTGTTGTGTTACACCAATGTGTGTATTACAGAATCAGCAGCATGTAAATGTATACACGTCATGCATGTGTCTGTATGTGTCTGTATGTGTGACAACAGTGTATGCACATATGAATGGCAGTCAGTACTATGCAAGCGTCAAGGTATGTGATTGTGATTTGTGTTCACTTATGTGCTGTGTGTAGTTGTCTTACAAAGCATCACATTTAATGCGAAATTCACAGCTCAGGGATTGTTGATGATGGCTGATGATTGCAATTTGGCAAATATTATGCAACAAATGTCTCCATATGTTGATCTTGAGTATATGGATGATTTGTGTGTGGAATACACATATTTGTGACATGTATACATCTTTGCTACATACTATGATTGACACACTCTGCCTACATTCCTACCATTTCACGTATTGAACACAATAGCCAGTTGAAAATCATAACATTTTGGTTTGTAATTACAATTACTTTGTGGTGGACCTGCAGCCATAGTGTTAAGCTCAGGCAATTGGTTTTCAAAAATGATTGAATACCACCAACCCACAGCAAATATAAACACGTCCACTCTCACCAACCGTCCAGGCTCTCTCCACAAAGATCCAATTACCTCATCTGGAACCTGGATGACCCATGGATTCCAGACAGTGATCAACATTCCTAAACATCCAATATTCATAGGCATCCACAACACATCCCCTTTACATACATCAAAATATAATTAATAAAGAAAGATAAAAAAATATAACACTTAACAAAACAGTGTGAAGAAACTCAGAAATATCTATAATACACAGAGGAGTATAATAAAAGATACAAATTAGCAGGTTACATAATCTTTCAACCACACTGGTTCAGAACGAATTCTGGAAGGAGCTTTGATGCATGGTGTTGCCTTAGACCTACTTAAGAGATGATCTTCCTCAGGGTCTGTGGAATCCGCCATCCGGTTATTCCATTTCACTAATCTAGACATGCTCCACACATCTCCATTACCAAGGACAACCACATTCTTCCTAACTTCCTTGATGCAGAAAGGGCCTTTGAAACTTGACTTGCCCTTGGTTCTGAACCCGGGATCTTTCAGCAACACCAAGTCACCAACCTTCCATTTAACATCAGAAACACCATATTTATGATCATATCGCAATTTGTACTTAGACTGGTAATTTTGCCTACGATCGGATGCCTTACTAAGTTTCTCTTGGTCAAAATCTCTTTGACTAAACCTATTTCTAAACCAAGCAGGGAACATTTTGGTACACCCAGACCTTCCCCTCATGTACTCAAAAGGGGCGATGCCAGAGATGCTATTAGGGGTATTACGATATGCCCACCACTGGTCCCTTAGAAGATCCGCCAGAGAAACTCTGGTTTCAATTGCTTCCTGGACACAGGATTTTACCAATCTGTTCATGCGCTCAGCACGGCCATTTGCTTGAGGAGAATATAAGGCCGTTCTCAAATGCACAACGGCTAGGGAATCCAAAAAAAACTTCATTTCCTGAGAAGTTAACTGTACACCGTTATCTGTGATTAAGTGACTAGGTACACCTTCCCGGGAAAATTCTTCCCTTAAGAACTCAATCACAGTTCTGGTGTCTACAAAATTCACACACTTAGTCACCACCCACTTCGAGGTATAATCCACTAAGAGCATGACATAACGTTCATTAGCAGGTAGGAGATGGAATGGACACATAAAGTCAAGTCCTAACTTCACCCATGGTTTCTCTGGAACTGCAACTGGGGAAAGTGGAGCTTTCACCACCACTTTGCTTTTGTCATTCCGTGCACAGGTCACACAATCTTTCACCACCGCTTCAACATCCCGGTCTAAACCTGGCCACCAATATACTGTTCTTAACCTTGATTTAGTCAAATTCCTGCCTAAATGGCCTTCATGAGCCAAATTGACAATCTTTCCCCTCAGACTAATAGGAGGTATGGACTTAGTACCACAGAATAATTCACCTCCACTCAAAGACAGTTCATCTCTCACATTCCAGTACCCCTTTAAAGAATCTGAAATGTTTTTGTACTCTGGCCAACCTCCCACAACGAACTCTATAAGGTCATGTCTGTCCAAATCCTGAGTGGTTGCAGCTTTCCATTCATCTTCACCAACAGCCATCTCCCTCACCCAGTTAACTTCTCCCTCCTCTTCAGACTCATCGTCACTATCAATCGATGTTCGAGACAAGAAATCTGCGACCAAATTCTTGGGCCCGGGCACATATTCAACAGCGAAATTATATTCCATTAATCCTTCAACCCATCTTTTTATCCTTGGTGTCAATTCTTCCCCTTTCTTGGAAGAAAATATTTGAACAAGGGGCCTGTGATCCGTTCTTACAATAAAAGGTAAGCCCCACAAGTAAAATCTGAAATGCTTAACTGCCCACATGCAAGCGAGTGCCTCTCTTTCAATAACAGAATACTGTTGTTCAGCCCCTTTGAGAGATCGGGACGCAAAGGCAATCACCTTATCCTCTTGGTTAACTCTTTGGATCAAAACCGCTCCCAGCCCCCTGATACTGGCATCTGTGTACAAGAAGGTCTTGGCCTGTGTATCAAAATGACCTAAAGTGGGCATCTTCCCAATACAATCCTTCACAAAAGTGAAAGCCGCTGCACACTCATCTGACCAAATAAATTCACACCCTTTCTTCAAGAGGGATCTCAGGGGTTGGGTCACACTCGAAAAGTTAGCAATAAATTTAGAGTAATACTCTGCTAGACCTAAAAAGGATCTTACCCCGTCCCTGTCTCTGGGTTGAGGTGCTCGTATAATGGAATCAACCAATTCCAACTTGGGTTTGATTCCTTCATTGGAAATAGTATGGCCCAGGTATGTTACCGATGAAACCCTAAACTTGCATTTCTCCCTCTTTACAGTGAGGCCTGAACAGGCTATCTTACTCAATACTTCTCTAATAACCTTGTCATGTTCCTCTACAGTACTGCCATGGACTAAGATATCGTCTTGGAAAAATAATACTTTAGAGACTTCACCTAAGATCTTCTTCATGATCCGTTGGAAACTGGCAGCCGCGGAAGCCAACCCAAAGGGCATTCTTAAAAATCGGTAGGCTCCCACAGGCGTCACAAATGACGTAAGGTGTCTGGAATCGGGATGTAAAACGATTTGGTGATAGGCTGAGGATAGATCCAATACACTAAACACCTTCGAACCACCCAAACCAGACAACTCTTCAGAAATGTTGGGTAAAGGTTGACGATCAACCCATATATGCCTATTGAGATCTCTAAGATCCACACACATGCAAATCTGTCTCCCATTGTCTTTCGGTGCTAGGACAATGGGAGCCAACCACTCAGACGATTCTATCTCTTCAATTACACCAGCGCACAGAAGCTTATTCAACTCTGCTCTGAGTGGTTCTATCATCAACTTAGGAACTCTCCTCACTTTGTGCACAGAAGGAATAGCACCTTTCTTCAGAATAATTTTGTGTTCAAAATTAATTAAACATCCTAATTTGTCACTAAACACCTGGGGGAATTCCTTGGGAACCTCACAATCGTTATTCTCAACATTCACTACCATAACTTGGCACTCAGAGTTGGGGTCTAACTTAATCCCCATGTCACGCTGATGGCGCCACCCTAGCAGATTATTTCCACGCCTTGCTACGTAAACCCTCCCAACAGTGGTTTTGTCTTGAAATTGGATCTCCATAACTTTGTACCCAATTACTTCTATCTTAACACCACCATAACCGACCGGATTGATATCAGGTTTAATTAAAGAATGGAGGTCTTCCCCAAAAATTGCTCACCAATTCTTGTCCCCCACCATGGTGTATGGAGATCCTGAGTCTGCTAAAACTGTAACTATTCTGCCGTCAAGTCTAATAGCACACTCAGGCATGACGACTGGCCCAACATCCACTACACCAACATCGTTCTTAACATGGTTAATCTCATGATCAATACACAAAATCATTTTGTTAGTGTTATCAGCAATGGAATCTACGTTACATTTGTCACTGTTGCAGACCCTAGCATAGTGGCCTTTTTTCCCGCATTTCCTACATAAAGAGTTCCTTGCAAAACAATTCGAACTGTTCGCCGTGTGTCCAGAGTTGCCACAGCGGTAACAACGCTGAAATTTGGTTTCTTTTCTTTTCTCCTGAGTCAATACAGGTGCTTTGTTGTCGTTGCTGACCCTTAAAACTTCTTCTCGTGCTAAAAGCGCTTGTACGTTGGACAAATTGTCCTCTTCATGGTTATTCATTTCCTTAATCCAATTGCTAGTACTTTCCATTCCTTCAACAATTGCAATGGCTTCTTTCAAATCAGGGTTCCTCGTCAACAACTTCTCTTGAACCCTCTTATTGTTTGTACAGCGCACTAACTGGTCGCGAATGAGGGAATCTGTGATATCGCCAAAGTCACAAGTACGTGCTAACATGCGTAATGCAGCAACAAAATTTCCCACACTCTCAGATTTTCCTTGGGATCTTGCAAAAAATTTGTGCCTTTCCAAAACAATATTGAGCTTGGATTCAAAATGTGAAGCCAACATCGCTACTGACATTTCATAAATATCTCTGGGTTCCCCTTCAGCTCCCCCTACAGGTAGGGTTTCAAGACTATCATAAATGTTTCTGCCTTCAATTCCCAAATTGTGCAATAAAATAGCCTGTTTTCTAGCTGGGGAGAATTTTTCCCCCCCAACAGCCAATAGGTAAGAGTCAAAAAGATTCTTCCAAAGTTTCCAAGGAAGAATGGGGTCCCCCTTATCAGATAAAAAGAGGGGCGGTTGAGACAACATGGGAGTAGCCATTCTAAGCTCTCACAGCACAATTAACAATAAATACCTAAAACAAGGTGAATAAGTGTGAGTAACAGCAATATATGAACAAAATACTGGCAAAATATGAGTAAGTATACTAGTGTATCTGAACGTGTTTGGAAAAACAAAATTCAGTATTGCAATGTTCAAAACATCTTCGAATTTTAACTTCTCATGGAATCCAAATACAGTTAATGGTCTAATGTTCCAAAATGCACCTCGCGGAGCCTACGTGCCTCCCGTTTCCAGGGAGAAGAGACGCGTCGCGAAGGCTGCATGTGCCACTTTAGCACTCCTCGTGCTGAGAACGAAACTGGTTGCTTCTCGAGGCACGCGCCTTCCGTTGCCAGGGAGAGAAGACGCGTCACTACGGCTACGCGTACAGTTCTCGCGCACCTCGCGCACAGGTAACTGTCAGAGGAGCCGTTGAAAGGCTCGCGCACCAAAGAGGAGAAAAACGTAACCGGGACAAAAAAAAAAATCAACCCGATAAAACAAATCTCCACCAGCGTGGGATACAAAACGTGCGCTGCACTCCTCCATGTAAACCAGCAGAAGCCTCACTGCTCCGCAAAAACTCCACCACAGCAGGGTGTTGTCAACATCCGCTGCGGCACCTCCAGAAATCCACCACTCCGGCTCCCAAATCCAACATCTCCAAGCCAGAAACCACAGGTGGGCCGATCCCGATGAGGAGCAAACAGAAGATCCCTCAGGTATGAAATCCGTGGGTCCTGGGTTGGTGGTGACACCTCGTCGCCAGTGTTAAGCTCAGGCAATTGTTTTTAAAAAATGAGCTTTATTGAATACCACCAACCCACAGCAAATATAAACACGTCCACTCTCACCAACCGTCCAGGCTCTCTCCACAAAGATCCAATGACCTCATCTGGAACCTGGATGACACATGGATTCCAGACAGTGATCAACATTCCTAAACATCCAACATTCCTAGGCATCCACAACACATAGCTGCATATGTTCTCATCCATTCTGATGTGCATTCCATAGACATTTCCGTGCAAAGTGTGAGGTCATGTGTAAACTGTGACAGGATTGGGCACCATGGCAGTGGCAGGTGTGAATTCCATGGATGTACTGTGCATGTTCCATTTCTCCCATTGCTTGTCATAGCTGGGCTAATCATAATGGCCATTGTCACCAATGATTTCCCCACCTTGTGACACATGCTCCATGTAGCCATTGCAAATCTCACACAGAGTTGTGTTAGTGGTCTTTTCAAACATTACAGTCTCACCATATTTTGACATCCACTGCCTCATGTATAGACCCCTTATTTAGGTTACCTTTAGACATATTGTTGTTGTGTGTGATGTGCTATTGTTATACAAGCTGGTAACGTGGATGTAAATTATATGTTTTGGTCCATAAACTGTGTCCTTCAGTTGTCACATTCAAGTGATGGATCTAATTGTGATGTGTGTGGTGGTAGAAGTTCACTCTTACGCTTCACATGTGATGTTGATACAGTACTCTTCAGATTTGTATTTGTGACATGCTGCCTGAGGTTAGACTAATAGTGCTAAGGTATATGTTGCAAATATTGAAGACACCAAAGCCAGATTGTGTGGATAAGTGAGATGTTGTTTGACAAAATGTACAAGGTGAGTCATGTGATGATTATGTGAAGAAGTTCTGAACTATTTGCAGTCTGCTGTGTATACCCACAGCTGTGTTGTGGTGTTCCCCCTTATTTACTTCTCCACCATCATCCTCCTCCTCCTCAGGCAGGTCATCAACCTGCTCATATAATGGTACGTTCATCTGAACAAATAGGTTGTGCAGGATAGAACAGGTCAATATGATCTTGCAGACCATTTCTGGGGCAGATAGGAGGCTGCCTCCTGTGATGTTCAGGCACCTGAATGTGGACTTCAGGATGCCAAATGTCCTTTCCACAATGGTCTGTGTCCTTCGATGTCCCTCATTATGTGCACACTCTGCTGCTGTGCTTGGGTTGTGAAATGGGGTCATTATCCATGGCTGTATGCCATAACCCAGATCCGCTGCAAAAGATTGAAGGAGTAGATCATTGACAGGGCTTGCAAGATGTAAGTCATGTAGCATGGCAGTTGATATTAGGATCTGGTTGTGGCTCATATGTATCTGTGTTTTGGTGTGAGTTCCTAACTTTGTGTGATCTTTCCTCAGCACTAGGTTGTTGGACATGACAATCTTGTGTATGGGTGAAGAAACTAGAACACTTGAATTGGATTCCACACTGATAGTCAGTCTGTATGTACCATGCGTTTTGTAGTGCACTTTTGTATCAGTGTGCTATTAGTAAAGGGGACATGACACATCCTGACAACACAATGGGGTCAGATCTGGTGGCAACATTGTGACACTAGAGTGTCTGGACATCTCATCCCTTTTGACATTTGTCATTGCAGATGAGGTTTGACACTTAGGGCCTGATTTATGAATAGTTAGTGCCGCATTTATGTCATTTCTTGATGCAAAAGTGGCACTAACTTATAAATTATCATTATATTTTGTACGTTTGCGTGGTTTATGGATCAGAAAATGACATAAACGCAGCACTAACTTGTCATAAATTAGGCCGTTAGGGCCTATGAAATTGGTTAGTGTGACTGCACAACATGTCTCCTAAATTGGCTGCTGTGTCCTGCAACATTTCAACAATGCACAGTTGTACATGTGTAGCTGTCCACCAGCGCTACCTATCATACACCAGAGTACTTGGCTATCTGCCATGTGGAGGTGGATGTATCTGTGCTGTATGGTACACTGCCCTATGTATCTTGTAGTGACAGGCCTGCAGCAAGAAACATTGCACACCCCTTCCACGTTACATGCAGTATTGGAGGGTAGCCAAATTCGGATGTGGCTTAAAGTAATGTAGAGATGGTCATCTGCCAAGATGTACATACAGGACAGGCCATGACTATGAAACTGTGGCATATAACATTGTTCCCTTAGTGTTCCAGTCTGGCAGTTAATGTCTGTGTCAGCCATGAGGTGTCCAAGGGTATGCATCCCATTATCACAGGATGCTCAACATAATTAACAGTGTCTCTCCTATCTTCGAAAACAAAACTGTGCATTTCTACTGTCAACACATGCACAGTGCAGGCTATGGGATGTACCTCAGATACTTAGCAAATGTGCTCCTTGGCACAGTGCATGTGAGGTCAGTGATGTCTTGTTGTCTCCTACTGGGTCCCACTATGACATCCAGGATTTGCACTGTCTGACTGTGTCTCTGTCCCCTGTTAGGCCATTTTTTGTATCTGGTACAGACATGATGGTGTTGTGAGTCAGTGGGTGTTGCATGTGAGGTTTCACTACAGTGACTGTGGTTCCATTTCTAACACATCTGGCACATGGTAAGTGTTGGTGTTTGATCTTGTATTCCTATGTGTGTGAGCCACTGCGTCAGGGAGTTGTCTCTGCACACTACAGGTAAGTTAGGTGTGTGTTGATGAGATGCAATAGGTATTGGCACAAGTTTTGTGGTGCTCGATATTTGTTCTGGCAGTGATTAGCACGACATGACTCGAGACATCTGTGCCTATTTGGAAGTTAAATGACATGGGCATGGTGTATGCTCTTGACGTGTCTGTGCTATTGTTTGTTTGGTGTAGTGTGTGTGATGTGTATAGAGTTGGCAACCTGAGGGCACTTGTAGTGGTCACTATAGTTCTGCTGTTTTCAAAGTGTACATGTCTGCACCTGTCCTTCCTGTGGTGTGCCTGTCAAGTTGTGGGTGTTTTACGTACATGTGGGTGTGTGTATTGGTGTTGTGCACTGATTGTGCTGTACTGCAGCATGTTGCATATGTGTTATCAACTGCACATGTGTGTTACCATGGCCATATGTTGCTGTAGTGTTTTTAGTGTGTCCAACAGGGTTGGGGTGTTGTGTATACATTACTAGATTTGTAGACTTACCCACAAGTAGGCCATTGCAAAATTGTCCATCCTGGAAATGTTCATTGATTGTACTGTGTCGGAATATGTAGGCGTCATGCACACTTCCAGGACACTTGACCAAAATGATTATGAATAATCTGCGGTGGTCCGAAATGCCCTTCACATTAATGGAATGCGTGTGCTTGCAATTCCTGCATAAGAGCTCTGTTGCTGCAGGTGGTACTAGCCAAACATGGGAGCAGTCCATTGCACCGAGCACATGGGGGAAGTCATGGGTTTGAAAGAACACCTGTTTGTTCTCCTGCTGCTTTTGCTGGGTGTTGGGAAATCTGATGTGGTGGGGTGTCAGGGAGATGATGGCGTCTAAGACCTTTGGCAGGAATGCAGAGAATGATGGCTGTGATACACCACCAACCAGTGCACCTGTTGTTTGGAATGAGCCACTTGCCAGCATGTGCAGGACAGCAAGCATCTTTGTTGTAGGCGGTCTGTTCTGTGGGATCTGCAGGCTGACCGCAATTTGCAGCTCAATGTGGTGCAGCAGGTGTATTAGGGCTTAGCGGTTCAGTCTATAAGTCCTAGTGATGTGCAGGTCCCTGAGGCCAAGGAGGGTTGTCCTGGTTCTGAAGACCCGCACCTGCCTTCTGCGTTGCCTTTGTGGGCTGCATTGTGGTGGTGGTGATTGCTGGAGTTGTTGCTGTCCTCTGCGCTGTCCAGCAAGCTGTATCAGTATCACCTCCATCTTCTCCTTTCGGTTGTGATGATGCTTCTGTGTGTTTTCCTTAAGTACTGGTGTGTTTGCCCCATTTTAACACCTGCCCTGGCCAAGGCGTTAAGGGCCATATTTATACTTTTTGACGCAAAACTGCGGTAACGCAGTTTTGCGTCAAAAAAATTAGCGCCGTCTAACGCCATTCTGAAGCGCCATGCAGGCGCCGTATTTAATCAATGACGTTAGCCGGCGTTAGCCGCCGGCGCTGCCTGGTGTGCGTGGAAAAAAACGACGTACACCAGGCAGCGCCGGCGTAGGGGGATATGGAGCTTGGGCGCCAAAAAATGGGGAAAGTCAGGCTGAGGCAAATTTTTCACCTCAACCCGATTTGCGCCATTTTTTCCGACTCCCAACCCCCATAGAAATGACTCCTGTCTTAGCAAAGACAGGAGTCATGCTCCCTTGCCCAATGGCCATGCCCAGGGGACTTCTGTCCCCTGGGCATGGTCATTGGGCATAGTGGCATGTAGGGGGGCACAAATCAGACCCCCCTATGCCACAAAAAATTTTTAAACAAATACTTACCTGAACTTACCTTAATGTCCCTGGGATGGGTCCCTCCAGCCTTGGGTGTCCTCCTGGGGTGGGCAAGGGTGACAGGGGGTGTCCCTGGGGGCATGGGAGGGCACCTCTGGGCTCCTTCCGAGCCCACAGGTCCCTTAACGCCTGCCTTGTCCAGGCGCTAAAAAACTGCGCAAAAGCGGCCGTACGTCATTTTTTTTGACCCGCCCACTCCCGGGCATGATTTTGCCCGGGAGTGTAAATACGGCGCACATGCCTCGGATTCAATTTTTAGACGGGAACGCCTACCTTGCATATCATTAACGCAAAGTAGGTGTCCATGCTAAAAAATGACGCAAACTCCATGGACTTTGGCGCTAGACGAGTCTAACGCCAAAGTATAAATATGGAGTTAGTTTTGCGTCGGAATTGCGTAAAAAAAAACGACGCAATTCCGGCGCAAACAGAGTATAAATATGCCCCTAAATTTTTACGCAAATCGTTGTTTGAGTAATTTTTTGGACGGGAACACCTACCCTGCAGCTCTTTGATGCAAGGAGTTTTCACGCATTTGAAAAATGCTAGACGGGTCTAGTATCAAAATATAAATATGAAGTTAAGTTTGTGCTGGATTTGCGGAAAAAATAATTAGCGCAAGTCCGGCTCAAACACAATATAAATATGCCCCCAAATTTTCTAAAGACCTGATTACAAGTTTGGTAGACAGGTTATTCAAACACGCTGGAGTCCCCTATCCACTAAGCTCTTGCTCTGTCCACCCTATATAGAGTCAGGCAGACCACCAGCTTTCTGTCAGTGGTGCCTCCAATGATTCTCTCAATGAAAAGCTTACTAGTAAGTAGTTTAGGCCTTTAGAGCATCAAATAGCCCACCGTATTTAAAGCAGATGGTCTAATGTCCTTTTTTCCAGCCCATCACCACTAGGTTATAAACAGTAAAATATCAGCAAAGAGCTCCAACACCAGGAAACACCCCCTAAGGTGTAGGGTCGTTAGTTATTTGTTTTTTCTAAATAAACTCCCACTTTGGACGTTTGTCCTTGAAATTAAAAAGTTTGATGGCAGATCATCTCAATTAATGGCTGCCCATCAAACTTTTGGACTCTCTAAAGGAATCACCATGACAGTGGTTCCTCAGAAACTACAGAGATCACCACTGGGCAGATGGTGATCGCTAGATATGGCGGGCAGTAATCCTACAGCGTGGTGGACGTAATGTCCTCTGCCACCCTGACGGACAGCGGGTCACCCAGCAAACCCCAAATCAGGCCCTTACTTTCTACTTCTGTTATTTCTGAAGATGGTAGTGTAATGTATCAACACAGGGACCAATGTTGTATTGTATTTTCTGTTTATATAATGCTGCATCCCCGACATGCATTGACAGATAGGTATCATGCTACATCTTGGAGCGGTGCCCTTGGGAATAAATGGCCAATTGCAGTATGGCACCTGTGTTAAGCATTTTTTAATAGTGGTAAGTGAGCAGAGGGGTGAGCTTGTCTTTGGTCGCAGCCATCGCCTATACATTATATGATAGGAACATGTGTGAGAAATCGAATGCATACATTTTACATTAATTTGATTGCTCATTGCTATGTCATTGTAAGGTGTAAATTCTGCTGATGCGTAAGGAGAGGCAACAGCGAGCTGCAAGCATGGATCGCTTTGTATATGCACCGTGGTGCTTGATTTGAAATCAAATATAGTCTGCACTGCAGGAACAGTTCGGATTTATAAATATCCAGTAAGTGGATAAAATGATGCTTTTCTTTAAGAATGTGCGTGACCATATAGGGCACCCTCCTGTGTCTCCCCTGCATGACCTCTGCGCAGGGGCCATGAAAGCAGAAACGGAATGGGATAAATAAATCATGTGATTTCAGAAGCTGCTCCACCAGGTTGGAATAAGAAGACTGCTTTATTCATGAGGTGAAAAGAACATCGCAGTTCCCACAGCCCTTGCAATTAAACCCCGTGCATAGGTGAGGGCACTGAAGGGAATGGGCTCTTCTACCGTAAACAGCATCCTGCTACTAGCAACCTAATTGTAAAGCTTAACTGAGAGTCGTGAATAATACTGCATTTCAAATTATACACAGTTTATATCTCTGTAGCCGATTCACAAAGGCATTCATGAGCACAGGAAGTAGTACCACAGGAGTACTCTTTTATGTCTGCAAATACATAATTGTAAATCAACCCAGAAACGTCCAACAGACTAGTAGTACAATTGCAAAGATGGCACAGTCCTTTCTATTGGTAGAAATTGTGTATGAATGTTCCCTGAATATAATCATTGTATTCCCGTTTTACAAATTTTGTGGCTGTAAGAAATTGTCTGAGGGGCGTGAAGCCCTGCTCAAACAGCATCTACAATTCTGGTCAGGGTTAAATCACAAGCAACCCCAAATTAACCTGGCTTAACCCTCTTGTAGCTTGGTACACGAGCACTCAGGGTTAGTTTAGAGGCAATGTGTAAAGTATTTAGGAAGCCCTTAAAACAGTAATAAACTGAAACACAACACAAGAAAAACCCCACACCAACTTTTAACAATAGAATAAAATTGTAATAAATTATTTTAGATCAAATGACAAAAATCCAATTGGTAGAACCAGAGGCATGCAATTTTATAGATTTAAGTGAAAACAGTGCTTAAAAGCATATAGCACCAACTATACTTACCTAGTTGTACCGGACAGGGAAAAAGTCACAAGTTCAGGTTGACTGTAATGGAGTGCAGGAGGGACACAGGTGCTGAGTTTGGCCCACAGAACAAAGTACCTTAAATCCTAGTTGTGGAGTGTTGTGAGATCCCACATTGAGAATGCATCACACAGCGGCGGGTTCTGAGGAGCTGCATGGCTTCAATGCAGAGTCCTAGCTGTCATGAAGGAGGCTGTTGATGAGGGCTGTGTGATGCAATGGCACATGCTGAGGATGCGTTGTGAAGTGACAGGTCTGAGGAAGCTGTAGGCTGTCATGTGAGGTCCTGAGTTGTAGATGTGTTGCTCAGTGGTGGTTCAAAAGCATAACTACGAAGAATTCTGTCCACAAGACCACTGCTGGGCTGGCAGAGCACCTTCAGGGCCACTTTCAAGGGTACAGGCTGGGGCGGCCCCTCCACAGACGCAAGACTCACAGCACATGGAGTTTAGGTGCTGGCTTCAAGGTTTCTAGAGCCTTTTCTGCCCCTAAGACTCTGATCAGAAGACCTGCCAACTAGCAATTGGAGTCACTCTGGTGGTACTTGGTTGAGGAGGCCTGCCCAGTCCTTCTCTGTCAGGCAGCAGGGCAGCAAGGCAACAGGGCAGAAAGGCAGCAGGGCAACAGAGTAGCAGTCCTTCTTGTAGAAAAGCACCGCAGTCATTCTGAGTCTTCCTCAGGTCAAGAGGTTACTGAAGAGTTGGGCCTGAGGGTCCATTATTTATTCCTGGCTACAACTTTGAAGTAGGAGAAATTTGTAGAGACTTACATCCCCAAAGGGGGTTGGAATTTCCTGCCTCCCTGTCCTGGCCCCATCTTGTCTGGGGTCAAGAAAGACTAGTGTCCAACAGTTTGGACCTGATTTAAGGGGCACCAGCACCACCTTACCGCTGCCACAGAGGTGTTATTTTTTTTACGCTAAGGCAGTGCTAAAGTTACGTTTTACACGTGGCTTATTTAAAAACTGGCAGAATGCATGCATTGTGCCACTTTGTAAACCCTTGCGCCATATTATGCTTGCACCAGACATAATGTATGGAAAGAGGTGTTCCACCGTTAGAGGGGATGAAAAAATGGCGCAAGGAAATCTAAAAGATTTCCTTGCAGCATTTTTTTCTGCACTTTTAATGCCTTTAAAGCAGGCATTAAAAGGGGGAATGCCGTTTAATACAATGGGCCCTTATGTACTCTGCGGGAGTAGTGTCAACATTTTAGTGCTTCTCCTGCAGAGTACATCAATGGCGTCAAGAATTGTGACACTATTGTCCCCTACCCTGTGCCATGGTGCACCATATTTTAAATACGGCGCACATATGGTGGCAGCAGGGAGGCACTAAGGGGCACACGGAAAGTGGCGCTGCACTGGATGTGGCACCACTTTTCTCAAATTAGCCCCTTTGTGTTTGTGCTCAGGCAGAACCTTTCTGAAGTGCAAGTATGGTAGGTAACAGGTCCTCCCCCTCATCAAGTCAGAGATGGCCCATCCTGCCTACACGTATTCCCTCTTTGTCTCACTGTCTTGGAGCACTGCAAAAAGACCATCTGTCAGCTTTACCTATTCCTGTGATCTCGAATACTGGCTGTAGGCATCGAATGGTTAGGGCAAGAAAATGCCAACTTTCTGATAGTGGCATTTGCAGAATTATGACTGAAAATCTGATTTTACCATTAAAGAGGGTTTTTAAATTGCAATTCTTTAGACATGAAACTCAATGTTCCTATATGCTTTCAATTGAAAGTTACTACTTATTAAATGTAATGAGGGAACCCAATGTTGTCCTTTGGGTGAGGTATGCCTCACAGTATTGAAAAACTAATTTATGAGTTTCATTACTACCAGGAAATGTAAAGGTTAATTGTGCATGTCCAATTTTCTAAATGCACTGCACCATGCCCTCTGGGCTGTTTAGGGCCTACTCTACCTTTTTGTAAAAGGAGTGTTTGGGCCTGGCAAAATGTGTATTTTGCCAGGGAAATGTGGCAGTTTAAACTACACACACAGGCTGCAATTGCAGGCCTGAGACATGTTGAAAGTGCTTCTTAAGTGGGTGGCACAATCAGTGCTACTGGCCCACTAGTGGCATTTCATATAGAGGCTCTGGGGATATGTAGTACCCCATTTACTAGGGACAAAATGGCCTGTTTGGTGTAAGTCAACTTTACAATGCTTGTAGAAGAGAGCACAAGCCCTCTAGAACCGGTTAGCAGTGGTAAAGTTGGCAGAGTCCTGAAAAGACAATTATCATGGTTTCTGAAAATAGGAGGGTGAAGACAAGAGGTTTGGAGATGACCCTGCAGAGAGGGCCAGGTCTAGCAATTTGCAAAGGTAGGTAAGACTGTGTAAAACAGTACTGTAGGAATACTACTTAACATATTCCAAAACACCTTGGCAAATAGCACTCTGTAAATTCTTATCACAATGCAAAGGTGGAAGCAGTCCATATGTAGATGAAACGTCTGCAGTAGCTTACTAATTATCTTATTATTAATCATCAACATTCTTCTATTAAGGGCATACTTTTTCAATTTTCATCAATGCTCACCTGCTCACTTTAGCCTGATTTGTTCATAATAGCTAACAAACACAATGCCTGATGTGGAAAATACTTTTACATTCGCAAAGCCATTGCAAATGACTTTGCCCCCCACAATTCGGAGGTGGCATTATAAACTGCACTGCACATATTGTGATCCTTTGCAAATTGTACAAAGAGCCTGGCCTGCAGTGCAATATCTTAAATGCTCTGCAAGTAGCCTCACTATTTGTAGTGCAAGGAATTCTCAAATCCTTCACAGTGGAAATACACTTTTCTCAAGAAGCTGACGATTTCTCTTTAAAAAAGTAGCAGATACTGGCATACAACATAAACCTCAATTCTAGCAGTTGCATTTAAATAGTGCTTGCATCCCTTGTATCTTAAAAGTGGGGATTGTGAACTGCATATCTGAAAGTGAATGAAGTGCTCCATTTCACCACTGGGGTAAGTTAACCGTAACCCAGTAAGCTGGCAGTTTACGAAAGGTTATCACCTGCCCTGGCAGGCTCTCATTATTCTCTGCTCTGCAAATACAAAAATAGTTACAAAGTATTTGTGCATATCATTGTGAGGCACAGTGGAGAACGAGTGCCCCTTTGGGCCTTTGCCATCTCAACTTTGTGACTCACAAGGGATCACAATGGGGGCATTGCAATTCGTATTAGCAATTAGAAATTGCTAATGTGTGGCTTGGAAATTGAGACATTGCTTTCGGGACACACTTACAGTGACACCCATCATTAGTGTAAAAGGTCATTTATTTACGACAGGATTTAAACATAAAACATCATTAAACTTTGACTGTATACCCCATCATTAACGAAACCCCAACTTTTCAAGATTTCCTTGATCATCTTTCTCTCTTCCTAAACCTCTCTTCGCTTCTCCTCCCCTAGACACTCCCCTATTCCTCTCATGCCCTACTTGCTTCGAGCATACCCCCCCCCCACTGTGATCCTTCACCTCCTTGTTTTTCCTCTTGGAAGGGTGGACAAGCCCGCATCTGGCTCTCCACCCTCCCCCATCTTTTGGCATCCAGCAAAACCCACTTGGTGTTTTGCTGCCCCACCTCATGAAAAACAAACACTCTTCAGGTCTTTTAAAAAAAAAAATGATATACCTTAACTCTTAAGCTTGTTCCCTGAACCACAGCTTCTCGCCCCATAGCTCCCCTAACAGCAGCCTCAACTCTGTCAAATAGTATGCGTTTCCCAATTGTGACAAGTGCACCCCGTCAGCCCTGAACAATGTCTCGTCTTGCTCCTTGATGTCATCGTGCTTAAGGACCTTGATCCCCTGAGCCCAACAGAATACCCTCATGGCCCTGTTCAGTTTTTTGCGAGCCCGCTCGATGGCTCCATGTTTAAATGCCCCTCTCCACACTCATCTGGGCACAAATTCTGTCCACACCAAGCATGTGTCGTGTAACCTCTGTTTCAATAGTTCCAAGTCTCTCTGCATATGCTGTATTAGTGTGAGCCCTGATAGCTTCACAAGGTCATTTTCCCCCAGGTGAATCAGCAGTAAATCAGGATATCCCCATTCTGGCAAACTAGCAGTGATAAATGGAAGCAAACTTCCCCACCTCATGCCACTCTTCCCCACCAAAAAAATTCTTGGTGTCTGCTAGGGAGTCCCATCGCCCTGCCATAAATTTGTTTCTCTGCAAACTTCGCTGCCCAGTGAACAAAGGAATGGCCGACCAGCCATGTCACCATCTTGTCTTTCTGTGGCCCAGCCACACATCCTGCAAAGAAAAAACACTGTAAAGGCTGTCATGAAAACCTAAACCCCCCACCCCATATGTCTCAGTTAATCAGACCACCCTCATGAACCAGGACTGTATCACGGCCTCACATAACGCTGGCAGCATCTAGATTTCCATCTACATATGGTCTTAATTCTAGCCCAGTCCCAACCTGAATGAGCTGCCGCTGTAGCTGCGCCAATCCGAAATGAATGCGTGCCAAAATCCATTGAGCGCCGGCCTGTTCACCCAAGAGCCATTCTCAAAACCTGCAGCTGATAGCTAGTAAGCTTCATCCCTGTCCCATGTACAAACACCCCGTTCTCTCCCATCCTGCGTAGCCTTTGCTTAAACGCCATCCATTCCCTCACCGGGCACGCCAACTCATCCCCCCGTCCAGCCATACCCATTTTCCCTTCCCCAACTGGTCCGTCTTCGAGCGCCTGAGCAAAATACCCAACCGGTCCCCATGCATGCACACCTCCTTTACCTTCACCCAATCTCTTTCCCTACCCCCAACAATTCAGACACTCGGAATGCACCAAAAAACATCCAAACCATACACAGGCGAAATAAACCCACTTCGTACTCCTTTGTGCAGCATACTGGCAACACATGCAATAACTCAAGAAGTATTTCAAAAGTGATGGGTTATCTGGCTGGTTTTCCTGCACTGGCCCTAACCCTACCCCAACCTTTCAACATCCTACCTAACAAATCATTACGCGCTAGATCAGAACCAAAGAAAGTTTCCCATGAAAAGAAACCCCCGCCAGTTTCCCTCCAATTGTTGCAGGAGATAAACCCTCCTCAAAAAGCACAAAAAGCAGTGCGCGTGCCTCGAGATCCTGCGGTCCTTGTGCCCAAACATTTCCCATAAACCACTCAAAAGATTGAAACTCCAACCATGCAAGCCTGTAACTCCGCCGAGTAGACACTGCTAAAGACATCTCCACCAGCCCCGTGATCATCACGCCCCCCACTCCCAAATGTCTGCCAGGACCGCAGTCCTGCTCCATTCCGCTTCTGGTGCCAACTCGCGGAAATGCTGCCACTGTGAACAAGACAGGGAATCTGCAATCTCGTTGTAAACCCCAGGTATGTGTACAGCTTTAAAAATAACATTTAGAGATAAACATCGAAGCATAAACTGGCGCAATAAGCGCAGCACTCTGAAGTCCCTAGCCCGCTGTCTGTTGACTAATTCCATGACCGTCATGTTGTCCACCTGGAAAACCACTGTCCTATTGGCCAATTCCTGCCCCCAGACTGCCAATGCCACTAAAAGTGGGAAAAACTCGAGGAAGGCAATACTCCTCCCTTGCTGCACCCATTGTGGGGGCCATGCCTCAGCGCACCTCCTCCCATCCCAGTACAGACCGAGGCTCCTGCTGCATCGGAAAAAATTTGAACCTGCGACACCGTGTCAGTGTCCCCAAAATACATGGGTACCCCATTGAAATCTTTCAGAAAGGTTTCCCAAACCTTAATGTCCTCTCTCAGGACCAAAGAAACCCGTATCCTGTGGTGTGGGAGTACTGCTCCTGACATGGATAACCTCAATCGCCTACAAAAGGTCCTTCCACCCCTCACCAACCTGCAAGCAAAATTAAGGTATCCCAACAATTTTTGAGCCGTTCGCAAATCCATCTTGCGAAGCACACTCACCATGGCCAGAAACTAGAGGATCTCTGTCACTTTTGTCACTAACAATCTGGCCACCAGCGCGTTTGCGTCCAATTCAATGCCCAAAAAGGTTAAAACTGATAACGTCCCCTCTGTCTTTTCTGGGGCCAAAGGCACTCCTGTCTGCTGAGCTAGTCTCTGAAAGTCTGCCAACGCCCGAGCACAGGCCCCAGATGTGGCCGTTCCTACAAATAGAAAATCATCCAGGTAGTGAGTCACCGTCCGGTGTCCACTCATTTTAACAAAAACCCACCGCAAGAAGGTACTGAAGGTTTCAAAAAGTGTGCATGAGATAGCACAGCCCATAGGTAACACCCGGTCCACATAAATGGCTCCGTCCAACTGCATACCCAGGAATCTGCTGGATGAATGGGTAATAACCTAAAGGCCGATTGTATGTCACATTTTGCCATTTCTGCCTTACACCCACACCTCAAAACTAACCTCACGGCATCCGGCATCATCCACCGAGGCATAGACCACTTTGGAGTCCTCGTGTGTGATAAAATCATTGACAGACGTTCCCTCAGGCCATGACAAATGGTGAATCAACCGGAACTCACCTGGTGCTTTTTTGGGCACGACTCTCAAGGGGGATATCATAAAATTATCACTTGGCCAGTCATAGAATGGCCCTGCTATTCTCCCCAATGCCACCTCCTTTGCCAATTTGTCACGTACCACCTGAGGCTGTTCTTTTGCAGACCACAAATTGTCTGCCCACCTCCTATTTCAGGGACCCTGGTAACCCACCCGAAAACCTTCATGAAACCCCCACTCCAACTGACAGGCCTTATCAGAATCTGGATGGATGTGTAACCAAGGCAACAGAGTCTCCAGCCTAACTGGCGTAGGACCCCTTTGGCGCAGCAGTGCCCTGCGTGCCCCGTCCCCTGGACGCCCTCCATTGCTCCGCTGGACTGGAGAGGGAAAAACATTGAGTGACTGGATGACGGCCCCCGCACTTGGAGCAGTCATGTTTGAACCTACACTGTTGTCATTATCCCTGTCTAAAAGCTTAAAAAAGTCTACATATTCATGCCTCCAAATTTGTGCTTTCGTTTTGTCAGCCACATGTGACCCCAGGGGCATGGCCAGTCACATATACGGAAGCCGCTTCCTATGGCTTCCCCCCTCCTTGTCCTCTGTACCTGTGTCATCCCTTGTCTTCTGAATGCCTGGTTCTGCAACTGATGCGGAAAGGGCCTCCTTGTTCTTGTTCGCATCTCCCTCCTGTCCTGAACCAACCCCGGTTGTCTCCAAAACTGACCCGTCCCCAACACCAATGGACTTGTGTGTGCATGAGCCCTTGGTGCCCCCTTCACCCCAAACTGACTACCATCTCCCCTTACCTCTGTCCATTGCCCCCAGTGTTTTCCTCAATAACCAATCCCGTGACGTAATTCCCTGCATTCCTGATGTCCCTTCTGCTAAACCGGTGTCCTGTAAAACAAAAGCAGAGGAAGAGATTGCGCTGCACTTGCGCCCTCGCCCCCCCTTGTGACACCGCTCAACTCCGTCTCCCGAATCTCTCCGTCTTCCCAATCATCCCCTTCTTCCTGCGTCGCAGCTGTTGTTTCTTGTCTCACATGGCGCAAACCATCAGTGTGGTACACACGATCCTGCGGTGTAGAGAAGGCCGCCGCATGCCCCTCTAGTGCTTCAGACCAATGTGCTAGGGCCGTGTTGCACCCCGTTGGCATCACCCTTCTTCTGCCAACCTCAAGCATTGCCCTGCTTCTCCCCACGTGGCCGTGTGTGCCACTAGGTCTTCCAGGGCCGACCTGCCCTTCGGCCGCACTAGCCACCTGTCCCCCCCCCGGCCTGTGGCACCCAGACCCAACTCCCCTCCCCCAAACTAAATGGCTATGGCCCCCTGGCATCCGAGATCTCTATAGCCCTCTTGCTCACTTCACCCCGGGCTCCTAACTCTTCCCGATCCCTACACAGCTGTGCCCATCTGGCCTCAGTCTCCGCAACGACCCTGCGTTGCTCCCGGATCCTAGCCTCCAGGTCCCATGCCTCTGCTTGGTCCCAGCCTCCCTGCATACAGGGGCCCTGGGACACCGGGTCCCCCGCCTCCCCGCCTTCCCTGGACTTAATTTGCTTGGCCTGTCTTGGTGCTGTCTTGGCTTTAGCCGCCCCCCCCCCGGCTTCAACCGTATATTTCTCTTGTTTCCTTGCTGGGGCCCCGGGGCCCCCTGTGGAAGCAGGCCCCCCCTTGGGGTAGGACAAATCTAAAGGGGCCCACCCTCGACTAGGCCCGGGCATGTGCTGCACCCCCATCTCTGCCTGCATTTCCGGGGCCTCTCCCCTCACTGTGTCCCCTTTTATGCCTGGGGGCCCAGCCCGTGCTGGGCCTGGGCAAATATCCCCAATGGTCCCCTCTGCTACCACTTCCTTGCCATCAACTTCCTCCATTGAGTTTTGGGGGCTAGGAGCGCTTCGTGCCCCTTCCCCCACATTTTCTTGCTGCTCTTGGGCTCCGCCCTCCCTGTCCCCATCTGAATCCAAAGACTGACAAGCGGCAATGGCAGCTGCTACCCGGCTCGACGCGGCTCGCATCGGCCGTGTCATTCCCACCCAGGCCTGGTCCAGAACCCCAGGCCTGAGCAAGTCGGAACGGCCGGCTTCGCCCAAAACGCGAAGCGCGGCCTTTACTGCTTCAGCGTAATGGCTGGTTGCCATGGCGCTGAGCAGCTGGAGCGGCGAAGCCGCGTGTACCAATAAATCTGCGGGGCCCGCAGGGCCTCGCGCACAGTCACTCTCCCGAGCTCCCCCCGCTGCACTAGCGTGAAAGGCCTCAAAGCCTCACGCTTATAAAAAAGTACAAAGCGCCTGCTCTACCTGGCACCGGGGCCGCAAAGCCTCGGGCCTAAATTAAACTATTTAAACCCCCCACACTCGCCTGCTATCCAAAAAGGGCCACCTTAAATTCCGCACCTTCCTAAAACGGTCGGTCGGCGTGGAAAGAGGTCGACCCTCCCTCCCACCCCCCTTATAAACCCTAAACTAAAACCCACCCCCACTTAGCTGCAGCCAATCCGGCTCCCTTGCGCCACTTCCTGTCCTTCCCGAATGTGCCCGTGGAGAGACTAGAGCGAGTCTCTCTCTTCGCGGGCCCCTCCATTGTAACGACAATTGTACTAGCTGTGCAAATGCAAAGTCCTTTGCTCACATTCCAGGCAACAGCAAAAGTGCATTCTGCATCATCGGGGCTTGCAATGATATGAACAAACAGTTTATGAACATATTTTTGCAGTCACCAGGTTATAATTATTAGTGGCTGCTGAGGGAATGCATTACCCATTCGAAAATGTTAACCCATCAATATTTGATGCCTTGCACTGTGCATTTTTAGGTTATGGTGTCGGAAGAAGCAGACAGGTGTCAGGTGGACTGCTTCATACTCTCCAAATTGTCAAATTTGAATTGTACCACTTTCACGGCATTGTGCCATGCATCACTTTAAAACACAATAGGTACATTGTGAATAGGAATGCTGAGATGATGGTCTGCTGTCTCATGCAGTGTTTGTTTCAGCATTCGCAACTGAGTGGCAAGCTCATCCCTCCCCTCTGCCCCATTATTATTAATGAGGTGGACAGTGTTCATCCTAGTGCAAGCAGTCATTTTGCTCTTGGAGGGTTTCGAGAATCTTTTGCACGTCCATGTTTTAGGCATCAGGCACAAGAACTGCACTTTTAAGATTTCCTTTACCAAATTAGATTTATGAGTCAAGGTACTAAACAATATATAACAACAGCAAGGGTGGCACTCAGGTGTCAGATAATGTCATACAACAAAATGGTACAGAACTGTGCCTCCGTTTTAAAGTGTAAATATATTCAGCAGGGCACTTTATTCACTATAGTAGTGATTGCTGGTGAGTCATACTCCTCTGTATGTCATCCAAAGGCGACTCCCTGATGCCTGATAGTACCTTTTTTTTGGCACACCGATAAATGGGAACAAATAAATAAAAGGTCAGACAACACAAAACTACATGTCTAACATCTGTAAAAGTATAAATAAAAATGAATAGTGTAGGAAAGTCCTCCTTTTTGCCCTGGTCACCCCCAAACATGTTGGACAAGCCTTGTGAGGTAAAACTGCCAAATGTGTTTTTCCCTCATTGTAGTGAATGGCCTCCACAGGCTAAAATGGAGAGACTTTATTTTAATTTTAAAAATCCCCTTAAGTAACAGATACCACAAGATTGGTATCAACTTAATTGTTATAATAAATCCCACAACTTGTTGGATTTAATATAAGTTGTTCAGGTAAAGAGTTTTAAACTTTACCTGAAAAGTTGCCACCTTCAGCCCTGCAGTGTTTTTGCTGCTTTGCTCTGATTGGCCAGCCTCTGGCAGCCTGGCCAGGCGTCCTTGATGAGGTGTGAAGTGGCCTGGCCCGGCACAAAAAGATGTGCCTGGGGGAGGAGATCTCCCCTCAGCAGATGGGGAGGCAGGAAGGGGGAGGGCTGACAAACTGGTCTTCAAAGGCAGGGAAGGACATTTGGAGCAACCCAGCAACACCCTCATATCCTGCTAACCCAGACAATTAGGTGCCCCCTTGATTAGATTAGGAGAGGACAGGAGAGGCGTGTGTTTAGTATTTTTAGCCACACCAGTGGGTGGCTCAGACAGATATAACCTCCAAAAATCACTTTCAGCCATGATGGATTTTTGAGGAATGTTGCACTCTGGGACTGATTTTTGCCACACTTCCCAGGAAGTGGTTATCACAGGGGGAAGAACCCTGCCCCTGATTGGAGAACCAGGACCCCCCTGTTTGTACCCAGGAGCAGGGATAAAACTGGCAGACCTGCACCCACACCTCAGATCCCTATCAGATTCCAACAAGGAAGAACTACAGAAGAAGTACTGCCCTGCTGAACTCCTGGCCTGCACCTGGACATTGCACTCTGGAGGACTGCACCAGCTGCACACTTGGGCTTCACCACAAGAAGGACTTTACCTGGCTTCAACTGGTTCAAGGAGGGACTCCCTGTTTGCTACAGGTGAAAACTTGCTAACCAGAGTCCCCTGCACCAACTCCTGAAGAAACCAACCAGCTGACCACTGTCCAGTGGCCAAAAAGGAGTTTGCACCAGGTGCATTCTGGGAGTTGTAGTCTGCTCCCCCCAAGGAGCATCTCAGAGCTCCTGGAACCTTAGGGTGAACTGTGGATCTCAAAAGAACATTAAAAGAACACCTGGAAGAAGATCAAGAAGTTTTGAGAAGTTTGGTGAACTTTTGGCAAAAAGCTCCATAGAGGGACCGACCTGCCGCGGCAACTCTAGCCGGCTTGACTCAACCGCATCCTGGCCTGACTTGCAGGTTCGTCCCAGTGAAGAAAATCTCCCAAAAAGTCACTACGTCCAAATGTAGGAAGTTGACCGGGACCTTCCAGGCAGTGTTTCCGAAGAAGGCTCCAAAGACGTTGGATCAAGATTTAGGTTTGCCCTGGTCGAAGGATTTTCACCTTGAAAAAACAAATAAGTCCAAAAGTAAAAATCTTCACTGAGGGAGAGTTCCAGGAGGTCGGATTGGACTGGCAGGTTTGTCCCGCTGAAAAAAATCTCCAGAAAAACGACTAAGTCCTAAGGTAAACTTTTGACCGGGGCCTACCGTGGGCTGTAGCCAAGCCGGGCTCCATCGTGGTCAGCCTTAAACTTTGACTTTGCCTCGGTCGAGGTGCGACCAGATGACCAGATTGGCACTTTTTGTTTCTATGCACTAGAAAGCATTAATTCTTAAAAAATTTATATCTCCGGTACCCTTTATCCGATTGTATTCGTTTTGGTGTCTCTTTAAAGCAAAAAATATTTCCTATTTTTATAAATTGATTTTGGATTTTTAAATTGTTTCCTGTGTCTTATTCAATAACTACTTTGTTGAATGCTTTACGCTTTGTCTCCTAAGTTAAGCCTTGTCACTCATTGCCAAGCTATCATTTACTGAGACCTAACTGGACTAAAGTGGATGTTAGTGTCCTATTGCTAAGCGTAGGTACTTACCTGCCCTTACCAATAACCCATTTTCCAACAAATAGCCTGATTGTTAACCCCACAACTCACTTGGTTATCTACTCGTACCCAAATAGTGCAGGAACAAAAATACCTTTTATCTGGTGTTCCATTAGTTATGCAGCAAGTCCTGGATATGGATAGGTATCTCTCCTCTAGCCATATCAGCAAAATTAACAATATCAATGGGCCTTAGACTGCATACACAAGCAAAATGCCTCCACCAGGAACTTGTTGTAATCAGAATGTATAAGAGAGGAAACATAACGATTCAAGCAAGTAAAGGGACTCTCAGACAGTTTGCCTCAAAGTCTAGCCTATCCGGAGTCATCCTTGTGAATTGAAAATAAAAAGAGTTATCAAAAGAACAATAAAAGTAGCAGACATTATCAAATTCACACACATCGTCAAATAAACAATACAGTTATCGCCTACAATAGCCATCAAAATAAAACTAAGTTGGTGTTGTCAAGAAAGGAATGACAGTTTCCTACTCACACTGGAAATTAGCAACATGATTAAAGTTGAAGATTGGGTTTGAGGGAATCTTCATTTATGTCCAGTGTCCCTGCTTTTTGATAATATACTTTCTCTAGGAGCCAGAAATATGGGATTGTTTGGCTTGACAGCCTTAGAGTGGCCTTCTTTTCCTGGTTACCTCCTTTTTTTGCTAATTTCCTTTTGTTGGTCTTAGGATTCTGAGCACTTTAACACTGCTGACCATTGTTAAAGTGCATGTGCTCTCCCCCCAAAACAAGGTCTGATTGGTACAACCACAATTGGCATATTTAGTTTACTTATAGGTTCCTAGTAAAGTGCACTCCATGTGCCTTGGGCCTGTAAATTAAATGGTAGTAGTGGGGCTGGAACACTGCTTGTGCCACCTACTCAGCCCTTAAATATGTCTCAGGGCTTCCATTGCAGAGCCAGTATGTGGAGATACACTGCAATGTCAACTTGGCATTTAAATCTTTTGCTAAGCCTTAAACTCCCCTTCTATTATGTATAAATCACCCTTAAGGTAGGCCCTGGGCAGTCCATAGGGCACTGTGGCATGTAATTAGAAGGCAGGATATAAACTTTTAAGTTTTACATGTTCTGGTAGTGAAAAACTCCCAAATTTGTTTATCACTAATTTGAGGCCTATCCCTCTCATAAGTTAACATTGAGGATTCCTTATTGCATTTAATAAGCCGTAATTCCTATTTGAGAAGGAGTAGATATTTTGGCCCATATTTATACTTTTTGACGCAAAACTGCGCCAACGCAGTTTTGCGTCAAAAAAATTAGCGCCGGCTAACGCCATTCTGAAGCGCCATGCGGGCGCCGTATTTATTGAATGACGTTAGCCGCCGGCGCTGTCTGGTGTGCGTTAAAAAAACGACGTACACCAGGCAGCGCCGGCGTAGGGGGAAAATGGCGTATGGGCGTCCACAAATGGTGCAAGTCAGTCTGAGGCAAATAAATTGCCACAACCCGATTTGCGCCATTTTTTTCCGACGCCCATCCCCCATTGAAATGACTCCTGTCTTAGCAAAGACAGGAGTCATGCCCCCTTGCCCAATGGCCATGCCCAGGGGACTTATGTCCCCTGGGCATGGTCATTGGGCATAGTGGCATGTAGGGGGCCACAAATCAGGCCCCCCTATGCCACAAAAAAAATTAAAAAAATACCTACCTGGACTTACCTTAATGTCCATGGGGTGGGTCCCTCCAGCCTTGGGTGTCCTCCTGGGGTGGGCAAGGGTGGCAGGGGGTGTCCCTGGGGGCAGGGGAGGGCACCTCTGGGCTCATTCTGAGCCCACAGGTCCCTTAACGCCTGCCCTGACCCAGGCGCTAAAATCCGGCGCAAATGCGGGTTTTTTAGACCCGCCCACTCCCGGGCGTCATTTTTGCCCGGGAGTATAAATCCAATGCAATAGCATCGGAGTCATTTTTTAAGACGGGAACGCCTACCTTGCATATCATTAACGCAAGGAAGGTGTTCACGCAAAAAAATGACGCTAACTCCATGAACTTTGGCGCTAGACGCGTCTAACGCCAAAGTATAAATATGGAGTCAGTTTTGCGTCGAATTTGCGTCGAAAAAAACGACGCAAATTCGGCGCAAACGGAGTATAAATATGCCCCTTTATGTTTAGTACCTATGGAACAATAATAACAAATTCAGATTAACTATTACAATTTAGAAAATGTCACTTTTAGAAAATTGGCATTTTCGTGCTCGTAGTCCTGCAGCTCTGTCTCCAATACATGTCTGGTTGTCAGCTGTACTTTGGGCTTTCTCTCCAGACAGCCACATAAAAAGGGAACTTAGGTCTGACTGATGGGCCATCAACATCCTGATGGCCCATCCTGGGCAGAATGGGTGGGAGGAGCTGACATACCTGAATAGGCAGTGTCGGACTTCCACATAAAGGGCTGCATAACCCCCTGTAGCAAGTCTGGAGCAAGGGTAGGACTAAAGGACCTCTGTGCGCTTCAATGACGCTTCTTTGAAGTCACTCCCACTTCAGAGGGACAACCGGTTACACGTACAGGATCTCTGACCTTACCAGATCAGTACACTACTAAACATGTGAAGAACTTTGTCAGGAAGAAGGACTGCTGTGTTGCTACAAGGATTGCCACTCTGGACTATTTCTATGGAAGAACTGCTTTTCTGATGTGCTGCCCTGCTGCCTGCTACCCTCTGATATGCTGCGGAAGGTCGGGACCCATCTCACTTAAACCCAGAATGACTCGGTTCAGTGACAAAATATTGAAAACCTAACTATTGTGATACACAAATATTGGGGCATATTTATGAAAAATGATGCACAACTGTGCTACCACAGTTGTGCGTAATTTTTATTAACGGGAGCTAACGACATTCCTTTACACCATCTTTGCTCCATATTTATGAAATGACGTAGGATGGTGATAAGGAATGGTTAAAACGGCGCTAACAGCTGTGCAATGCCGTAAAGAAAAATTACGTTAATGCTGCAAAAGCGGTGCTACACCATTTTGTACATAAACATTTTGTACATAAACATGCTGCAAAAGGGTTAGCACCATTTTTACACAGTATTAGCGTCAAAACGAAACACACAAGCAGGAGGAAATAATGCAGTTGCAAGAAAATATGGAATCATCAGGTTAGGAGAGACCCCAGGGAGACCCCTAACACCCAAGTACCAGCCAGGAGGGTCCAGAAAAGTCACAGGAGAAGAGAAAGCGCAAGTGTAGCTTTAGTGAGAAGGAGCATGACATCCTGGTCAGAGAGGTGACTGAGCACCAACACCAACTCTCGTCACCTCCAATTTGCCAGTTGTTAAGAGAGATGTAATATGGCAGCAAATAGTGGACAAAATCAACAGTGTTGCTGAGGTGAAGAGGATTGTCACTGAGGTCAAGAAGTGCTGGCATGATTGCAAGTACAGGACTAAGGAGAAACTTGCCTGGAACCATAAGGCATCACTGCAGACTGGAGTTGGAAGTCCCAAAAGGACCTGGATGAGCTAGAGGAGATGGTTGCAGTGGTCATCCCGGAGGAGCTGGTCACCGGAATCACAGGACAGGACAGGACAGACTTCTAGGAACCACCACTAATGCAGGGTAAGTTGCAGGGGGAGATATCTGGAACTCCACTAATGGCAGAAGGGGGAGCTACATAGGACACAATGCATATTAAAGGGTTGCATCAGGACACATAGGCCCTGAATCAAGACGCATCATCCTCACCCTATCCACACATGTACTGACGCTTTGGTTGTGCAATGGACTTCAACATATACACAATGTCAACATAGGCCACTCACTATGGCTATAATCCACCATGTAAATAAGCACCACATTGCCTGGGAGGCACATGCAAATAGTGTGGCTGTGCCATTACAACGCCCATTGCATATGGTCAAAGCCCTTGTAACAACACAGTGTAAACATCAGAGACTAAGTCAATATCATCCCTAGGGGTGGTGTCTCGTGCCAAAATGTTTCCCTTCCTCAATGTTGAATTGCCTTTACTCATGTGTGCTGCATCTTGTAGCAGACATTTAAATGCCATCTCAGCAAAAATAGCTTGTACATGTGCAGGAAGGGACACCTCCCTGCAAATGGACAAATCATCACTTCAAGGATGTCACTCCATCATCATGCTGCAACAATGCCTGTGTTGTTGCAGGAAGCACAAATCTGTGCAGGTACAGGGGGAAAGGCAGGGCTTACTGTATAGAGGTCAATTTGGCATATCACTGCATATCAAAACTGCTGCAGTGTACTACAACACTTCTTGCAGCTGCACTGAGCCATGGCAAATGAGAAATAATCTGTCCTAAAGCTTGCAACCTGTGGAACACAACCCATACAGGCTGACCCCACAACAACTCACACACAGCCATATGCATCATATGGGAATAGCCACAGCAACACCCATTGCATTTTGAGGCTACCTCAGATTTACGAGTTTTAGTAAACCTGTGGTAGCACCAAAGTCTAACGCCTCCCCAGGGGTGGTGTTAGCAAGGGACAACGAGGAGGTATTCCTTTATTTCCCCTCATTTTTTTTGTATGCGTGCAGCAGAATGCAAAATGTCAGACATGATTGTCAATGTGCGGGAAGGTGTCCGTTCCTGCAAATAAAATATAATTTCAAAATTACGCTTTGGCACTACTGTGTGTGCTGCCTTCTGCACCACACACAGAGGTGCTAAATCGCCATGAGTGATTGTGTATGTGCAGGAAGGGACACCTTCCCACACATGAACAATCAAACCTTTCAATGCAGACATCCCTTCACGATGGTGCAAGGATGCCTGCGTAGGTGCTAGGCATCTCAATTTAGCGCCAGAACAGGGGGCAACACAAGGATGTGCTGTATACAAATGAATACAGTGCATCCCTGCATTGTGAAAATGACGCAGTGGGGTGCTGCCACTTTGAGCACAGAGTTGAGCTCCGTCATTTTCCGTTTCTAGTGAGCTTGACCTATTTGTAATGCACAATGCTACACATAAGTACAACCACAACCTTGGGTCAGTGACATGTCACTGAGCCTCCAGTGAGAAATACATGATGTCCCATATCAACAGCCAGTGCAATCGAATATTGATTTTACGCTGTCTCATTGCAGAGGATGATGCCTTACCTCCTGCTGACCTGCCTGTCCTGGATTTTTCTGATGACATGGATGACCAACTGCCAACCATCAACGAAGAGACTCTCCAGGATGTCCTAAGATCACTCCATACACAACCTCCAGTCGCAGAGAGGACACACAGTGTTGTGGGGTCTCAACATGAACCACCCAGCCACCAATACATGCCACACGCCAGTACTCACACAGCCCTGGACTCTGAGGACCCAGAAATCAGCTTTTAGAGGACAGTGATAGGAATCCGGTGGGAGCTAGCCAAGCAGGCTCGGGTGGGGATGGAGACCAGGGTAGACAGCCTAAAGGGAGTGCGGTTGTGCCTCAGTCCAGTTAAGGACTCCTATATAACAGCATCAGCCATGGCGCATGAGGCACCACACACATCAGAGGATGAAGATGTGGAAGGAATAACATTCACAAGGTAAAACATCCTGTAGCACCAGTCTGTGCCACATGGACAGTATCTCCTTAGATCTGGGTTTAAGATCCTGGCAGTGTTGTAACAGTGGGAAATATACCCTCCTCACCTAACCACTGTTGAATTGTCTGTTATGTGCTGTTGTTGTCTCTTCCACACCAATTGGCATTTTCTTAAACTCCTCACTTATGCATACTACTCCTAAAAATGTCTCATGACATGTCCCTCAACCCTGGACTCCGAATGTGCTACATATGGCTAATGTTTACTGATGGGTTCTGTGAAATGGATATTGAGTAGATATTGAAATTACAATTGCACTTATAAGTAAAGCACCTTGTACACATGTTGCATTTCTATGTTCACTATGATCCATCTACTCAGGTAAAAGACAACATTGTTTCAATCCATGTCAAGGTGTACAGAATATCAGTACATGAGTGCACACACTAGGATCCTAACATGAGAAAGCTGAATGATGGTGTTGTTGGCTACAACCAACTTACTGTGTATACCATATGGTTTTGAACCTATATCATTTGAAGTAGGCATACAGCATTTATGACTCTGAACCAAATCAATGGTGATTTACCCATATGGGATTATCAGTACAACTTACTTGTGTAGAACAGGAACATCTAACCTCATCAGTGATGGTTACCTGTCAGTATTGCAGGATACAGTTCTAAATTTCATTGTTGTCAGATGTACCACACTTGCCAACAATGAAATTACAGGACCCCACCAATGACAGGTGAAGTACCATATTTACCTGTCCAAGATAAAGAATACATACACATTGGGGATGGCTGGAACACTGAATGGCAAATGTATGCCCTAGTGGACAGTATGTAGCAGCCATTCTGACAGCTCCTTGGTCATAGGGGATGCACATGGGAAACCTGGGAAATTAATACAGTAAGCATACATAGGCTATTCCATGAGAACATATACCAAATACCTAAAACCTACCCTATCCTAAAGTAACCTATCCTAACTATACTTAATTAACATCTACCCCTATCTAACCTATTCTAAACATATTTTACACATGTAACACCACACTCTAAACATTGCCCCCCACCTCCCTCAAGAGACAAGATACAAGTAGGACAACATAAACTATGACTGAACATGTACTAACCTAACCTATGGCCTAAACAAATATATCATTTTCTTTTTTTTTTAAATACACAATTACCCCAAAATGACCCCCCACCGAACCAACAACAACAAAATGTAGAAAAACCCACTTGCCCACATTTATTTAACCAAACCTTTGCCTACACTATACTAACCTAAAACTACACATCTAGAAACCCAACAGAAAACTATGTAAACAGTAAAAGGGAGGGGATGGAGCTGGGAGGTTGTATGACACAAAGTGAATTTCCTGCTTTTCTTCATCTTCTTCTTGATCTATTGCAACATCCTCCGGTTCTCTGCTGATTCCTCCTTCAATTTTTTAAGTCTGGCTAAAATCTTGCTCATATCCCTTCTCATGTCTTGTTCAAACTGGCTCGGAACTACTGCAGCAGAGGGCCTTGGTCCAACTGTGTCCGCTGCACCCCTGATGACTTTGCTCTAGTGTCCTTGTGTGGCTGCTGTGGAGGTTCACCATGTGCAAACTCATGCCATTCCCCCGATGCTTTCTCACTTCGGAACCTCATTCACATTCAGCGGTATCTGATCTCAACCTCCATTATGTGGCAGTGGCATTCGGCCCTTTTGTGGAATGCTCGCCTCTGGTCTTGTGTAATGTTAGCAGGTGAAATATGAGGAGAAGCAAGCATCAGTATCAGCAATGGGTGGAGGTAGTACAGACATATTATGTACACTGCAACTGCAGATAACACATAGTCCAACACACATTCCTCAACAATTGCTTACTCCTTATCTATAAATCTTTCCTGTCAGCCATCAACAATATCATCTATATGTCACTAGGATGACAGCAATCCATTGTTAACAAACAGGGCCCAGAGCTGATTGAACAAAATTGTCCATTATGAACATTTGTGCTATCTAACTTTGAGGATCACGTGCCCCAATATGTCTGGATTTCCTGTGTCCCTGTGCATAAGGGGGGCTGTACATGCAATCAATCACCTCAACACCCCTGGTGAAACATCAAGGCTTGCCAAGTCATCATGGAGGCAAGCTGGGGGCCATATGATAGGGGGTCTGGTAACTTCCCATCTGATATTCTAAGGTTAGGTAAATCACCATTCATGTGTCCTGGTGTAAGACCTGGCCTCAGCACGTTACAAGGGTCACACCATTGCCCATGATGTGCCCACCTGAGCAACTGATGCAAGGTTCCCAGAAAGTTTGGCAAAAAGCCTGAGCTGTACATCAAAGTTGTCAACACATTACAGAACTTAAGCCCCCTACCCTCTGCTATGCTGTGCTACATGTGTTAAACGGCACACACATGGTGCCCACAGTGAGTTTGGCACTGGACTGGGTGCTGCAACAGTATCCTGATGCATTGTACATCATTTGTACATGCATGTTAGACATCATCAAAGTACCAGGCACGCACACATCATATGCAAATGTGATGTGACCTACATCACTCATGAATATCATGGTGGCAAGACCATGTTGTGAAAACTGCAGAGATCTGGTGTGGGAAGAATCACAGATTTTTCCCACAACCATCTGGAGCTGAGTTGCCTGCTAATTGTGTACACTACTGACTGTTGTGCAGCACAATATGTCTCCTTGCAGCACTACAGACTCATTATATTTGAAGGGTATTGAGACACCTGTGGTGTATGCGTCTCCTACATAAACCCCTTAAAGACCTCTGCATTTATAACCCACATCTGTACCGTCTTGTCAGTAAGTGTAAGCTATGTATGGCACACAGTGCTAACAATGGTGCAGTGACAAAGTGGTTGTCAACAGGCATGCTATGTACATAAACATCTGCCCTGAGACCTATCATGGTGGACATCAATGAAGAAGTGGCCAGCCATTCAAATTCCTATTTCACACAATTCCATGCAAGCACACATTGCCCCTTGAACTACAAGCAAGCCATTCTCGTTGCGCAATATTCCAACATACATGATGTCACCATCCATTCTCCAATGATATATTATTGGTCAGGCAAAACCATCTTTTATAGCATTCCACAGTTCAGATTGACTCACACCAAACCCTGGATTAGAACACAGGCTGCACAAGATGACACTTACTGGGTGCATCAGGGTTTTTAAATTGGGCAACCTCTCCTACCATGTAGAACGCAGGTCCACCTGCAAGACATGAATGGAGATCATTGCTCAGTGTTATTTGTACAGATCAGTTAATGGATGACATTGTTCACTGTCAACTTGTTAGGCTGAGTGAGCAAATCATCTTAGTGGTAGATCAGAGCAACTGACAAACATCTATGATCAGTCAATCACACATAGTCTCAGATAATGTAGAGCCACACACCTACAAACTATCACTGTCCCTGACACTCTAGTGGTGCCTCTCACTGCTCCATTTATACATGACATTGTCATGCAGGTGTCTGTTAGCACTACACCTCCATGACCATATGGGACTGCTTGACACTGTATATTGTATCTGAGGGGCATGTGATGGTTGTTGTAGTGGCCGTCACATTGTGACACCCATAGAATTTGAGCCTGCCTCAGATGTTGCCGACATCTACCTCATTGTCACAATAAACTGACAAACTACTGCCCAGGGGTTGTGTGGGTATTCCAAGGTGTTGGGGAATGCCGTGATACATCCTTCAGTGAAGTAAGTAATATGTGTGTGCCATCACATGGCACACAAACAATCAAAATGCTATGGGAGTTTACTCATGTGAAGATAGTTGTACCTACCTACACAGTGATTGCCACAAGATACCATTATTTGTCCAGGAAGGGATAAGAACAAGGGCACAAAAATATGCCTAAACACAGACATACTTGCTCAGTGGTCCAACAATGCATTTACTGAGTGATGTGCCAATGATGGAGCAGATGCAAGGCAGCCCATACTGTCAGTGAGAAGCGGCAGGCCTGTGGAACTGACTTTGCACATGTGTTTGGTAATAGACATAGTATAAGGTTTATGTGATACACAATGAATTGGAACAGAGGAGTGCTAGTAGACTGGACCTAGCGCATGTTCAAGCTCTCTTAAATGGCCTTGGCCAATGATACAAAAGGCCAGATAGAACTACAGTGGTGCAGCATCAATTGCAACTATACAGCCTTTGTGGCCCTCAGTACACCCCTTGTGCCCACGATGTGTGTGCCTACTGAGAATTAAGACACAACATGATGCAGCTAGGGTCCAACTGCATCTACTTATGTGTAGGTAAATGATGCACTCAGCAGGAGTTGCGACAGATCATCACAACTTCTGCTGAGTAAATAGGGGCCCATCTCATACATTTACATGCCCCCATATCACAACTGCTCTCAGCAGCCATTCAGAGTGCATGAACAATTGAAATAAGGGATTTCTCATTTTACTCAGTGGATAATACATTTGCCTCCCAAACAAGTTTTGGGACCCCCTTCCATAAATAATGCATGACGCAGGCCTGATTTGGTGCTGCTCTTTACCGAGTTGCCCTATGCATGTATCACAACACTTTGTAATGGTTTTGCAGGGAAAATGGTACATCTGCCCTGCATTAGCTTCATTGTTGAACATTAGAATTGCAGGCCTAAGGTGGTGCTGGGACTCTTCATACAGGTAGCATACAACATGTAGCACTCAACAGTATCTGCAACTGTCATGCACATTCAAAATAAAGGACTTGTATGGAAATGTGAGCCTTACCAGCTGCTACACCAATCACTATGCCCAGATGATCCAACAGATCCTGCTCCCTTGTACCGAGATCTGCCCACCAATGCTTGAGTTAGTGGTTGTTCCTTCCTGTTCCAAAGATCCTTGTTAGGTGGTGGAGCACCTTGCCCCACTGCAGCTCCCTTGCCTCTGTGGGGTAGCCAAGAATGAGATGGCCATCCCGTTGCAGCTTCATGGGGAGGTAGTGCTGAACAAGCCATACAAAACCCCCAACTCATCTGCCGACATCCGCGTCATCCTCCCTTTCCCAGACATACTGGGCTGCAAATGCAGGTCACCAAAAAACAAAAAATAAATATACCTAACCGAATTACCCCAACTACCCCAACAACTGTACCACCCCAGACAAACACCCCACAATACAGAGAGAAGAACAGTACACTTACAATACAAAAGACAAATTTAATGACAAATAAAACACAACACCTACAGGACACAACACAATAAACACTACAAACACTCCAGCTTCACACACCCTCACACAGTCACAGACAAAAAACACTGTGAAGTGAAAGTGAACTCACTGTACCATGTTTGCAGGCAGGATGTGCTGTTTTATCACTTTCTGGGTGTGGGCGTCACGTTTCCAGTCATAAATCTTCTGTGTAATAGACATTCAGGGGCTAGGTGTCTTTTAGCTTTGGGGAATTATATGGTATATGCATATGCGTGAAAAAAAGTGACGGTCATGCGTTGATTTTTCCCCATGGTGCGTTAAGAGGCTTGTGAATGTGTAATTACCGCTCAGGGCCAAGGCGTCATTTTACTTACGTTTGCATCATTTTTTGACACATGATGGAATTGCGTGGATTTTTGCATTGTTGGCCTTGAGTGCACCCTTATTCACTTAACATGTCACATGGGCTGTGCTACAATGTTGTATATGTGGTATGGCTACATTGGCTTGACTATCCAGTAATGTAATTACGGTGACATTGATATGTCTAATCCATAGGTCTGCTGCATGCAATTACATGCATATGTGTATATGTGCGATTACATACATATGTGCATGTGTAGCTACACTGTGTCCACATACATGTGGCACATGTGGGCTATGTGTGTACATATGTGTATGAATACTAATTTGTGGGCGGACTACATTGTTATGTCTGAGATACAAATGTACACATACTTATAACACAATATATATGACGGCCTATGTCTAATATATGGTAAGGCATGTCACAGCCATGACAATTTGTACTCAGAGTATTCAGTGGACTTGGACTGTATTGACATCACGTAACCGCTGGCAATTTGCGTGTGCATATGTGTCCACTTTGTGATGTGTTGTTGGATTTTACTTCATGTTGCTCTGCTACACGTGTGCCATTTGGTTCCCCATGCATTTTAGTTGCAGGAGATGTTATGTACACATGTGCTAGTGAAGGTTGGTATATGCCCTGAGTGTAAAGACATGTGTTGTGTAATTTCTGTAACATATGACAACAGTGGTGTGTTCATGGGATGTGAAACCTCACATTACTATCTTCCTGCATAGACACATGTGGGCATTTTACAAATGGATGTGTAGTCACATCAGTGCCACCTATGTTTCCATATGTGGGAACACATGTGAAGGTAATTTCTTTCATTGTTGTTCTTGTGATACCTATGCCCTTACGTTTGTGCTAGGTTGCCTTTTGTTCAGAATCCATACACATTACCATGCATGAGCCATTATAGTGGCACATGTGTGCTGAGATATGTGGTATATGTGTGCATGCCTCCAAATGGGCACTCACATTTGTCAAAGTTATGTTTGTTATGACTGTCACATACAATTGCATACCACTGTGTAGCAGTGTTGAAGTCTGGCACAGATAGTAGCCTATTCATCATCACCACTGTGTGAGTTTGTATGTCAACACAATCCCATGGTTGCATGTGAAGGGGCAGGTTAATGGTGCTCCAGTTTACTCAGCCCCCTGTGCACATGCATCAGGCTCCTAACAATGTCATACATTGATGTAGCCAGAGCAGTGGTGTGTGGGTTTATTGAGCAGGAATCTAGACTCTTCATGATTGTTACTCAGCAGAACTATGCACACTCCCCAGCAGACAGACACATGCACAACTGTGGTCATACAGACCAGGATATCACATTTTGCTCCGCTGTACTTGTTGTCAGCCTTCTCCTCTCATGTAGAGAGCTTGGGTGTTTGTACATGTAGGACATTATTTGATGTCCTTAGTTGTTTCAATGGGTGACTTGTTTGGGCTTGTATATCTGTTGTGAATTCAATATAGGAAATGTGGCAGGGTATAGATGGTGTAGTCTGTCACTACCTCCTGTCATGGTAGCATGCGATAGGCAAATACCATGGTATGCTAGTGGCAAACGTGACTGGGTTATGTACTGACCTAGCCACCCTCTCTGAACATATGTTAAATGTTGACATGTAGACATTGATATGTTGTACAGTCAGTATTGGTCTATGTGTGTCCCTTCTCCATGTTTTCCTGCATTACTGGTAAGATATGTATTATCTCCTACATTGCTCCCATTCTTTAGGCTGCTTGCACTTTGTACACATCTTCTACAGCAACACTGTCTGGTCATACATTGACATAATGCAACATGTGACTTGTGTAATTTGTAAATGTACACATCTCCTACTACTGGCTACTAGATAATTACTGTTCCATTAACGGTATTTGTGAGATATAATGAGTGCCACACACAGATGACATTACACCTGCCATAGCATTGTGTTGTCTCCAAGTGACCTCCTGTGTTGTATTGGCAAGTATCTGTGGTTGTCTCGAAGCTGTCCATCCACATCCTCCATTGAACATGGGTATGCATTTCTTCCAGCATGCCACAACCTAGGTAATTCTTACCATGACTGAATGATATTTAGGTGTGAAATCATCGCAGTGCTGTACTGTTCATTAGCCAAACACAACATATATGGCTAGGTCTACTCCCACTCTGTTTGATGTTGTGTCTCAGACATTATTTAACAATGCTGGACATAGTAGCACATCCCACACCTGATTGCAATGTTGGAGCCCAAAACATGTATGGGATAACTTGCTGCCATGCACTTGTTCTGTCATGTGACAATGGGTGGTGTGTATTGCTATGTGCCGTATGATGTTGATATACAGAGCATACTAGGTAAACATGCTTACACATGTCAAGCATTGTTGATACTGGCAAACCCGTTGCTCCCTAGGACATACACCAGTACATCAGTCTTCACATGTTTATCTGTATTTGCTCTAGGCATGTGTCAAGACAGCAGTGTGCACCTCATGTACATGGTGAGAGTAAGAATCTCTGCCTACATTTGAACCAGAGAAGTATTTGAAGGTGCATTTTCCCCAATAAATGCTTAGATCCTGACAATGGGTCAAGTGTTTGGATACTGATTCTGCACCCATAGCTGTGTATTTTGTCAGGCAACCCATTGCACACTCCAAAGCCAACTTGTGTGTGCCATATGTGAGGTACAGTCCACCATGTGTCAGGGTTGTGCCCAATGCCAGTGCCAGGACATTATCACATGTATATGCTGTGCAGGCTCAGCATCAGACATTGTTTACAATTCCTGGACAATTACAGAAGGTCCATAGTTACCAATGATATCCCACCCTTGTCACACATGTACCATGCACCATGCAGGCAAAGCTGCAATCACCCTGACTTGTGACAGTGTTCTGTCACTACATTACTTAATTATCATTTGTTGAAAGCCCCTACCTTATGTGTGTCCTCCTTGCATACATTTTGTTAGGCATGGTGTTGTTGTGGTGAATGGGCTAGGTATAAGCACCTTCACTACTTGACGGCACAATATATGTAGTGGTGCATCAAACTAGGCTTTCAGGAGTCACATACCCGTGAATTGCGTGTCACTGATATGTGAAATGGAGGCATTAGACCCTCTTTTATCACAAACAATGTTGCTACCATACTTTTCACCTTTGTGTTTCTTACATTTTCTCTGAGGTTTGAGTCCCATTCCAAAGGTATATGTAGTGGAGAATGAGTAGACAAAGGAGAATCAGGTGCAAAGTATTTTATTTGTGCTATTTACAATGTGATGTTTTCAGTACAGTGACTATGTGTAGAGGTTCTCAACAATGTGGAGTCTCCTGCGAACTCCTGCAGCAGTGTTCTGTTGTTCACCCTCCAAATTATCTGCTCCATCATCAGCCTCCTCTCATTGGGGACATCAACCTGGTCATTCCAAGGGATATTTGTTCTGACACAGATGTTGTGAAGGATTGCATATGTCAGAATTATTTTGCAAACGATTGATGGAGCATACAAGAGGCTTCCTCCTGTCAGGGCCAGGCACATGAACCTTGAGTTCAGGAGCCCAAATGTCCTCTCCACCACACTGCATGTTTTCCTGTGCTGCACGTTGTAGGCCCGCTCTCCACCATTGTGGGATTGGCAAGTAGAGTCATCACCCTCAGCTGTATGCCGCACCTTTAATCAGCTGCAAAGGAAAGAGAGACAATGTATTGGTAAAGCTTGATAGTGGTTTGGAACCATGGCAGTTGTTAGTTTTAGTTGGAGTGGTGACACAGACTTGCTTGTGGTATAGTCTATGTGCCTGTTCTTGTGAAATGGTTTCATTGGACTGTGTTGATGGACATGGCAATCTTGGGTAGTGGCTCAAGGGTCTGGGGATTTTAATGCTGATCCCCAAATGATGGTTATGAATTGGGAAAATGTGTTGTATAGTCCATATTTGAAGCAGTGTTCTATTGTTAGATGGAACCTACAACCTCCTTGCACCACAATGGTGTCAGATGTTGAGACACCATAGTTGCCCTACAAAGCCAGACTGTGCCGTTCATGTTACCATGTGTGCCACTATGCATGCAGTGTGACACTTTGTGACCCTGTCTGGCAGATTATGCTTGTGGCAGCCATGAGGTGTACGAGGGTGTGTATCACATATTAGTAGGATGATCTCTTTTGGTACAGTAGTATCTCCTAGCTTCCAATACATGATTTCTCACAGACACTTTCTACACATGCACAATGCAAGCTTTGGAAGGGGGCACAGCTATTTTTCACATGGGTCCCTTAGAACGGTGTATGTTAGGTCAGGTATGTCCTCTATACTCCTACAGAGTCCTACTATGGCATCCATGTTTGTTACAGATTTTTTCACAAACTCTGCACCATGGTAGACCATTTCTGGTATATAGAACAGACATTGGGGTTTTAGGGGGCGCTAGGGGTGTATGTGGGTTGGCACTGGAGTAGGTGCTGCCCCATTTCTCATTATTCTGCCCCAGGGTCTTTAATGGCAGATACTTTTGTATTTGTATGTGTGCAACACAATGCAGCAGACAGGTGTATGTGCACACAACAGATATGTCAGGTATGTGTAGATGATATGTAGTTGGTTATGGCACCACTTGGGTGGCATTTGATTGAGGTACAACCAGAGGTTTGCACACCATGATTTACGTGGGATTGTGCCTATGTGTGACTTTCTCAAAATGACCATGGCTTATGCCATTGACATGCCTGGACGCTTCTTTGTTTGGTGTAATGTGTGTGCGATCTGTGTTTAGTTGTCAATCTGTGGACACTTGTCGTGGTTTGTGAGCAGCTTCTGTATGTAAAGGGGACTTGGAACCACCTGTCCTCTTGTGTTGTGCAAGTCGGAGTGTGGCTGTGTTACGTACATGTGGGTGTATGTGTTGGTGTAGTGCAATGTATGCAGTGCATTGTGGAATGTTGCACATATGTTGTTGCCTGTACATCTATGTAGCCCTGCCCATGTGTATTTAGTGTGGTGTTTGTCTTGTTTGTCCAAGATGGTTGGTGAGTTGTGTGTAATGAGTTGTATGGTGGCTTACCTATAGTAGACCACTGCCATAGTGGCTATCCTGGAACCGCTCATTGATGGTGCAGTGGCAAAATGTGTATCCATCATGGACGCTGCTGGGTTATTTAGCAAGGGTGCTGGTGAAGAGCCCACTGTGTTCCATGATGGCCTGCACGTTGATTGAATGTGTGTGCTTGCAGTTTCAATATAGGTGTTCCGTTGCTGCAGGTGGCACCAGTTCCAAGTGGGTGCAGTCCATTACACCCAGCACATATGGAAAACCAGCAATTTGATAGAAACCTTGCTTGTTCTCCTGCTGTCGATGCTGGGTGTTTGGGAAACAGATGTGGTGGGATGTGAGGCATATGATAGCGTCCAGGACCTTAAGTAGAAGGACCAAGAAGGATATCTTAGAGATACCAGCCACATGTACACCTGTTATCTGAAACTATCCTGATGCCAGCATTTGGAAGACAGTGAGGAGTTTGGTCATAGGTGGTATGTTAGTGGGCGTTTGCACCCTTCCTGTGATGTGTGGCTTAATAAGGTGCAGCAGGCATCCCTCACTCCAAGAATGGTTGTCCACTGTCTGAAGGTCCTCCCCTGCCTTCTGCGCTACTTTTGTGGCTGCTGTGGTGGTGTTTGCGGTTGCTGCGGTGGTCGTGGAGGGACCTGCTGTCTTCGCTGGCATCTGCGGTGTGTGCCAAGCTGAAGCAGTTCCACTTCCATGTTGTCCTGGAGGTTTCCATAGCTCCTTCTGTGTGTTTCCCTTGAGTGGTGGTGTGTAGGCTTCTTTTTAACGCATGGTCTGACCAGGTGTTAAAATTTGACATTAATCAGACTTAGCATCATTTTTTAAGTCTGCTTCCTTGGTTTGCATTGTTTTTGCGTTGGTAAGTAAATATGGCACTAGAGGGCTAAAGTCATTTTTGGGAAGGGAATGCCAACCTTGCATCTCATTGTCACAATGAGACGCAAGGGGGTTTGGCACTTCCTTAAAATTGAGTTATCTCAAAAATTTTGATATTAGACAGGTCTAGGGTTAAAATATAAATATTGAGTTATGTTTGTGCCACTTTAGCATAAAAAATGACGCTAAGGCAGTGCAAACATTTAATAAATATGGGTCATTGTGACAAAAATATCATGCATAAAATATATAAACATATTGAAAAAAAACATTGTTTTCCACTAATATAGAAAAAATTGACAAAAATAATGTTTTTTAAAAATACATATAGTTAAAAACATGAACATGTAACAGTAATATGATGTAAATTAAATATATTTAAACAATATAAATATATATATATATATACATAAATATATTCTTATTCAAACAAATACACATATATATATATATATATATGTCACCAGTAGGTAGTTATATTTAGGACCATGTTTCCATAGACAAGCATTTTTTGACTTGCCTATATCTTTTATCTTCTTTTATCTTTGGCACCGTTTGACGAATCTTCACGAAATAAAAAAAAAAAAAAAATGACCCGGAGATTCTTCTTGCCTACAGGAAGTCTCGAGGTGAGCTGTCAAGCATGGGCTGAGGAAAAAGAGGGCTCATAAACGGTGTGTTTCCCACGCTAATGACCTGTCACCACATCTACAGCCCGAACCACTGGATGGAATTACACCAAAGTTGGCAGAAAGCTAGCAGCCGGTGCACAGGGTGTGCCTTTTTGTTATGTGGTGGAAATCCGTTCAGTAGTTTAGGAGATATTTAAGGGCAAATACATTTGTATATCTGTTGCTGTGATTAATCATGACATTTGCCAATTTTCAGGAATATTTGTGCACAAAATAATCATTACAATTGGCTGATCGCAACCTGACTAGAAAGTTGCACCCGCCATTTTATTTCAAGGGGCACTGTATCCATGGAAGAAAATTGAAATTAAAAGTGGCATAAGGGGTCAGGGTGAAAGTACACTGACCCCAGGGGTGGTATATAGGTGTGTTTTAGGGTAAAATTATAGGTTTGATATAATTTTGCATCACACGTGCAATATTCATGAAAATTTGGGAATTTTCATGGATTCCCACAGTTTATTTGCAAAATATTTATGATTATGGAAAAATATGAAAGAAAAACCACAGACTCATTCATACAATAATTCATTCACTCATACATGCACTCAGAGGCTCATGTGCCCACTAACACACCCACTCAGACACTCATGGACCCACTCAGACCCACTCATAGACTCACACACCTACTTTCAGACCCACTCAGACACTCATGTACCAACTCACACATCCATTGACAGAGACAGGCGTTGTGGCCAACCTGCGCTGTGCACAACCAAAGGCAATACGTGACAAGAGCTTGGCTGCAAGGCCTGGCTGCAAGGTTGGAATAATACATAGTAATTTAAATCACTTTATGTGAAGAAATCATAAAAAATACCTGTTTGTTCAGTGAAAAAAAAAGGAAAGCGTTGGGCTCAGGAGGGGTACAACTACTTATTCCCACTCCAGTCTGTGCAACAGTAGGGAAAGTACTACACTTCAAACACATACTTTATTTTAATACAAGTATTAATTTAATAAAATAAGCAAACTATTAACATAGAATTAAATATATAAAGTAAAAAAAAATCAATAAAAAATGCATAACCTTCTTAAATAATTATTATAAGAAAAAAAGTTATGTAATAATTTATAAATACTGACTAATTAATTCATTATTGTTTAATTAACTTTACACTCTATACTCCTTCAAGCCCAGCAACCTGCATCTAAAATATAACTTAAAAATAGTATTTACACAACTTACATACTTAATAACCAAATAAATAACTAATATCAATTTTAAAAATATTAAAATAATTATACTTAATTAACTTCCCACCCCATACCCCTACAAATGTCACAACTCGCTACCAAACTAAATCAAAAATATAAATAACATAAAATGATTAACTATATTTAAAATATTAACAACTACGCAGCGGAGGATGGGGAACCCATCCCAGGTAAGTATAGGTAAGTACCTGTCAGTATCTTTTTTTAAGTGTCATTGGGGGCCCTGAAATGAGCCCACCTACATGGCACTGTGTGCAATGGCCATGCCCAGGGGACACTGGTCCCCTGTGCTGGCCATTGGGGTGATGGCAATGTGGTATGGATGGTTTTGCTTCAGAAAATTAACCTAGGCTGGTTAGAGTAATTGTTTTTACTCTAACCTGCCTAATGTAATTTATTGTTGCAAAAACCCCTTCTCCCATACCGCCACCCCCACCCGGCTAACATCATTTTTTTTTTTTACGCTAGCCTACCCTTTGCACTGGCTTGCACCATTCCATAAAATGGTGCACACCAGTGCTAAACATTTTGATGGAAAACTGAATTAGTGCAGTTTTCCACCAAAAAGTATAAATATGCCCCAACATGCGGCAACTGCCCGAATCTGCGCATTGACGCCAATGCACCAATTGGAATCAACACATCACCGCTGTTGTAGGGGTCGGACTGACTCACCGTACTGGGAACTGTTGCATAGTCTCCAGAACAGCTGCATCAGAACCAATATATCACTGCCTCTGTGTGTAGGAGATCAATGCATCGCTCCTCCAGCATGAATTAAACCAGGGCATTGCATTTGGAACCACTGAACTTCGAACTGTCCTCTCTCCATGGAACTGATGTATTGCTGCAGTTTCGTGGAGAAGTCAGACACAACACCCCAACTGCATGGGAATCATCAACACATCCTGTGCAGCAGCAAGGATTAAGGTACTGTTTCGCAGCTGGCCCTGCATGGGTCCTGTAACCAGCATGCACTCCATCACAGGCAGCCTGAACTCCTGACTTTGTCCCAGCCCAGCATGCCAAAATACCCCCGTTTGACACTTAATGCTTCTGCGCACTATATTTCCATTTAGTTTTTTAAACAGTTATATCTCCACTTTCAATTATAGGATTTTTTTTGTGTTGTCCTTGTTTTGTTCATAAAATTATACTCTATTGTTCTAACTTGGTGTGTAGTCTTTTTGTGGTGTTTTTACTTTGTTACTGTTTGAAGTTTTGCACAATTTCTTTACACATTGCCTATTAAGTTAAGCCTGACTGCTCTGTGCTTAGCTACCTGAGGGTGAGCACAGGTTAATTTAAGGTGTACAGCTGACTTTCCCTGACTAAGATTGTGGTTTCTGCTCGGACAGAGTACATATCTGTGCCAACCAGAAACCCAGATTCTAACAGCGACATAAAGCAATTCACAAGGACAGGAAAACATGGAGAAGTAGATAAACTGTAAGGATGCTTATTCCATACTTCGTATGTGAAATAAATGTAGACACTGGTAACGTCTCCTCAACCACCTTGATAAACATATTTCAACCAGCCCAAATGCATCATTTATCCTGCTCTGATGTACCCTAATCATCTTATGCAATTGTTTTTTTAGAGGGCTTAACAACTCCAGCAATACAAATACTATCACAGGCTCAAAATTCTTTAATGATCAGAGACTTCAACTGCTGAATCACCCAAAAAATTGCAGTCAAGCTTCAGAGGTAATAGGCAGCCACTTAGGGTACAATCAGCAGGGCAAAGCTCAAGCCGAAAAAGCAAGAAATGCTATTTCTGTCCCATGGCACAAATACCTCAGAATTGATAGGCCAACCTCAACTACAGACAGATCATTCCCTAATTACATTTTCCATAATATGCTTTGAAACTCATCATGGACACAAAGACACAATGCTTATAGCCCATAAAACTTGCAGAAGCAAGTGACAAGAGATAAGTTCCACCAGTCCTTCTACAAATGTAGGATTGTCCCACCTCTGGATTCATGCCCAAGGATCTGGTAAAATTGCTTTATACCAACATTGGCAACCCCCTCCATGGACATGCAACAACATGTTTTAAGAAATCTAAACCATCACTTAAGAGAACAATACACTGCTACTCTTTAAGTGCTACAGCTCAAGGGAACTGGGAACAAATTCAAATGTCATTAAAAGCTGTCCAGCCATCCACAACCTAAAGCCTAGTAAAAAATTGTTATGTGTGGATATTGAAAGAGAGGAAGTAGAAGCAAAATACTTACTTCTAAATGTATACGGGAAGTCATCCAACAAAACCAGAGAGTTCTTCAAAATATTATAATAATAATAGCAAAATCACCAAACTAGAATCTATCAAAAATGCACCATCAGGAACACCTAGTCTATGTGAATTATCCTCCACATCTTTGAAATGCACCTGAATATAGCCAAGCTACATTTGAAAAACACCCATCCCAATTCCTATGCAGTTGTATTTGCACCTCCTAACATCTCAATGTCCCAGGATTCATTCAATAAGCTGACCAAGCCACAGATCGTTCATGGTGTGAGAAAATTATAGCTCATAACATTGTTTCATGAAATATGAAAATATGGAACACTTCCCATATCATCCCATTTCCAACCCACCAATTACAAGTAAGATTGTGAAAAAATTAATTACTAAGTACTCAGAAATGTCATTGGGAATGCATACTATGCTTCTCAACTGTTCATTTATGTTGAGGCATCGATGGGTCCCACGTCTCTCACTCCTGAACACAAACTACCAAAGACCAATTTTCTCCTAGATATGTTGGTGGTATTCGACATAGTTCGACATAGTGTATACCTATATGTCTATAACAACAGAGAGGTATTAAATGGCCCAGAAACCCGTGGATCAAACTGTTCTTGTGTGGCATATGACCTTAATTTAGATGCAGAAATGTCCCTTTCAACCACAGCCACATCACATGCAATATTTCTCAGGGATGTGCATAATCTGTATTTTTATTGAATACGTACAAGTGACCTTTATGTAATGTGAACTTCCAAAAACAGCTATAATTCCAAACTGCAAGAAATCACTAGTCTGAATTCTGGGTCCAATGAGAGCAATTAACTGTTCAGTACTTCTCTGCACCCACAACCAACCATACACAATAATTCACACTGAATACCAAGCAACCCCTTTTCTTAACACTAAAGACTACATTAAATACAATAGGCCCTATTAAAAAAATGAAGTTTGAATATGTAGATCTTCCTATTTGTGGATCTACACCTTCACATAGGTGTACCTCTCTTCATGGATAGAATTTGCTATTAACATTTGTAGATTTACACGTAAATATAGATGTATGTATGTCTACTCCCTCAAAGGAGAATGTGGAGAAAAGACACTTCTAGTAACTCTCTGTGTGTTTGTGGAGCTTCCTGCAGATGAATGGTATGTCATCCAGTAGAAAGTAATATAAAAATATTTAAAAAATAAAGATGTATTTTTAATTAAAAAAGAATCAAACGCAGGCCCCTAATTCCTGTTCACATAGGATGACATGAGTAACTAGGGACAACAAACCTGTCCTCAGGGGAATATTTATGAGGGCTGTTGTGTCACTGTTACACCACGCAACATAGTACAGGAGCGACACAAGCCCAAAATTTGATTTATGAATCTATGCAAGACTGCCTTCCGTGGCTCTTAGTGGCATCCGATACCAGGAGTAAAGCAATGCAGTGCAAATCGCTGCATTGCGTTACTCTGCTACAGGGAGGCATTCCATGGGTGTTGCATGGGTTTTCTTCTATACAACCATGGATTTTTCTGCATTCCGAGATTTATCAGAAGTGGTAGACCTGGGAATGCACTAAAAACCTACGCCTTACCAGGTGAGGCGTACCCAGGAAAATATCTTTATTTCTCCTTGGTATTTTCTCTTTCTATTTGTGCTGTATTTTTAAGCACACATATAAAGAGGGTTTTTGTGTGTAGGAAGGTGCTCCTATCTGCACAAAAACAGTCCTCCTTACATTAAACTTACAAGGAGTGGCAAGGGCCTCATTAAGAGTTTGACGGTCCCACTGTGGGACCGCCAAACTCACGGGGAGGAGCCCACCACCATGGCAGTGGTGCCCCCCTGCCCTATTAAAATGTTCCCACTGCTCTGACTGGCAGGAACACTGCAATAAAGCGTTCCCACAGGTCAGACCGGCAGGAACCATGCTACGAGATAGCACTTGGTGTCCTTAAAGGAGCCGAGCGCTATCTCGTAGCACCAAGGGGGCTGACCAGCATCCTTGGAATGAGCACTGGCTGCAAAGCCCACATTGCACATTCCGATGGTGCTAGACAGGGGGGCCTTTGCACTGTCATGGACAGTGCAGGCCCACCGTGGCACCAGCACACCCTCACCTCCTGCCTTTTCATGCCAGTCAGACTGTCATGGTAAGGCTGGCAGTGAGGGGAGTTGTAATCAGCCAGACAGCGCTGAGTCCAGCACCACCCTGGCTGAGCAGAACTCTGACAGCCATCATGCCATCAGGAACCATGTTCCCAGCAGGGATGGTGGTCCCCTGGCAGGACTGCCCATCAGGGTTTGTAATTGGGCGGGCAGACTACATGGAGTGCGGCGGTCTAAACATCAAGGCGAGTGTGGCAGTCCTTAAACCACCACACTCATTGTGAGGCCCAAAGACTGCAAAAACATGTTACAAAAACAACAAAAAGCCAAAATGTTGACCTTATATTAATATCCTGTGACACATATTAGGACCTACATTTGAATTGGAAATCTAGGCAAACTGATGTCTCACATGACATATTTACTATTCAAACTCTACTCCAACCATACTTGGGGGCATATGATTTGCACTCTATGTGTAAGTGGAGTACACTGCCCTCATTATAAGAGGACTGGTGTTATACGTCAGTGATAGTGATTCTACATCCTGGGTTAATAAGCACTGGTTATCTCTAATAACATGGCTCTGTATTATTATAACATTACAAAGTTGGGCCCAGATTTATACTTTCTCATTTTCTTTGACATAAATTTGGTGCAAACCTAACTCCAAATTTATACTTTGTGCTGGAACCATCTAGCACCAAAGTTTTGGAGTAAAAGCCATTTTTTGCTTGCGGGAAACTACCTTGCGTCAATGAGATGCATGGTAGGCATTCCCGTGCAAAAAATGATGATATGGCCTTAGGGCCATATTTATCCCACCATGCTAAAATCACAAACGGGGGAAAGGGGCCTTAAATAATGATGCTAAGCTTGCTTAGCGCCATTATTAAATGCCTGGGTCAGGCTAGGCGTTAGGGGACCTGTGGGTCTATTTCCATGGTCATGGTCCTAGCCCCATGGACACCCCCACCTACACCAGAGGGACACCACAGGATGGGGGACCCCATCCCAGATAAGTAAGGTAAGTACAGGTAAGTATTTTCTATTTAACTATATGTATATATGTCCCCTGGGCATGGCCACTGGGGTGGTGGGCATGACTCTTCTCTTTATTATGACAGGATTCATGTCCCTGGGGGTTTTACGTAAAAAATTGACGTTAATCTGGTTAGAGGCATTTTTTTGCCTCTAATCATACTAGCGTCATCCTTTGACGCACTACCTCCTGTTCCCCCTATGCCTCCTCCACCCGGTTTCCGGCTGCCCTTCTGACCCTTGTCCACCACACATCTTCAGGAACATTCTATCTATCTCTGCTGCCCCACCAGTAATAAGAATCATAAATAATTCTTTACTACATTAAACTTTCCTGAAGACCTCAAAAATTATTAAGGAAAACAAACTTGGACCCACATAACCAATGGATCACGTCCTACCTTCAAAACCAAACAAATGTCATCGATACACCCCCTTTCTCATTCAAACCCTACTTCAGAAAAGAAGGGATCCCTCAAGGCTCAATGATCTCATCGATGCTTTTCAACATCTACATGAAGTCATTACCGTCAATGATAAATTAATTTCAATTTGCATGCTACAACTATGCAGATGACACAAAATACCTCTTAAACTAGAATGCCCCAAAGACAATGGAAACTCACAAATCTGCAATTGCCTCAGAGCCATTGATCAGTGGATGACATGGTGCCATCTCAAACTGAAGGCTTCCAAAATAGAAATACTCACATTAGGCCATTGGAAAAATGATGACCCACTCTGCACCTGACAATCTGGAGCCACCTCCTAAAGTATCTAGGGAAGTTAGAAGCCTTGGAATTACCATGGTCTCCAGGTTAATAATGAATACCCAAGTGGACAAATTAGCAGGATCAAGCTTCATCACCATGTAAACTCTGCTTTGCATCTTCTCCCAGCTCCAATTTCCACACAAGGTCCTGGCTACTAACTCTCTTGTACTGTCTAATGTGGATTACGCCAATGGCCTCTACCGTGGTTCATCTCTGTCTACTATAAGAAAACTACAACACATTCAGAACTCGGCTGCCAGACTACTCCTACATGTAAAGCCACAAGCCCACATCTCCCCTGCCTTGAGGGCATAATATTAGTTACTGGTTGCCAAAAGATTCACCTTCAAGCTACTTTGTATCACCCACAAAGCAATATATAAAACAAGACCACACTTTTCATCAGGAATAAGATCAACAAATGAATTCAACAAAGGAACCTCTGCTCAAGATTGTCACCCAGCCTCAAAACTCAACAACACAAGAAAAAGACAATAGGTAGTACATCTTTCTCTGTTCAAGTGACCAAACTATTTAATTCATTACCCCAAAATAAAAGATCCACAGATAGCTTTCTTATGTTCATAAGGCTTCTTAAAGGTTGGCTCTTTCCTACATTACCAACATACTCAAAAAGTAATGGACTCCATATCCCTGTGTACGTAAACTCTTATATATATATATATATTGCATAGTCTCTATATAAGTTGTTTGATTAGATGCAAAAGAGTCTGTTTTTTATTTTATCTATCACAATCGGTAAATATTTTCTTAAATATTTATCTACAAAGATTTCACTATTGAAATGTTAAGGAAAGATGGAATAATGTTATATAAGTCCACAAATAAATTAACTTCAAATACTGCAATCAATCAGGAATTTGTAAAGCGCACTCCTGACCCGTGATGGTCTCAAGGCACTGAGGAGGGGGAGTGGTAGAAAAGGGGGGGGGATGCGGTCTGATACTGCTCGAAAAGCAAGGTCTTGAGAAGTTTCCTGAAGGTAAGGAGGTCTTTGGCCTGACGCAGGTGGGTGGCAAGAGTGTTCCACGTTGTGGCGGCAAAGTGCGAAAATGATCTACCAACGGTTGTAGTTCTGCGGATGCGTGGGACGGTTGCGAGGGCGAGGTTGGAGGAACAGAGATATTGGGTCGGGGTGTAGAAGGAGAACCATCTGTTGAGGTATTCTGGTCCTGTGTTGTGCAGTGCTTTGTGAGAGGGGGTGAGGAGTTTGAATGTGATTCTCTTGTTGACTGGGAGCCAGTGCAGGTTTCTCAGGTGGTCTGTGATGTGGCAATGGCAGGGGATGTCCAGGATAAGGTGTGCAGAGGCGTTCTGTATTAGTTGCAGCCACTTCTGGAGTTTGCACGTGGTTCCTGAGTAGAGGGCGTTGCCGTAGTCCCGTTGCTGCTTACGAGGTCTTGGGTGACTCTTCTTCTGGTTTTGTTGGGTATCCATTTGTAGATCTTTTGGAGCATGAGGACGGTGTTGAAACAGGAGGAGGAGATGGCGTTGACTTGCTGGGTCATGGTTAATGATGAGTCCAAGATGAATCCTAGGTTGCATGCGTGGCCGGTGGGAGTTAGAGCAGCTCCGAGAATGGCAGGCCACCAGGAGTCATCCCATGCGGAGGGGGTGGAGCCAAAGATGAGGACATCCTTCTTGTCGGAATTGAGTTGAAGGCAGTTGCTCTTCATCCATTTGGTGATGGCCTTCATTCCTTCATGGATGTTGGTCCTGGCGGAGTCCTTGGTGAGGGAGAGGGTCAGCTGGGTGACGTCCGCATATAAGATGATTTTGAGGTTGTGGGATTGGGAAATGTTAGCAAGCGGGCCATGTAGACATTGAAGAGGGATGGCGTTGGAGGTGGGATTGAGGAATTCCTTCATGACGTTGAAGAGCTCCTTGTGGCTGTGTGCGTTGTTGTTGATTTGGTCTTTGAAGGCGGTTCTCTTGGCAGCTCGAATGAGTTGGTGGTGTCTGCGGATGGCGTTTTTGAAGACCATGTGGATGTACAGAGTCTGATCTTGGCGTCACTTTCTTTTGAGTCTTCAGCAGGTTTGCTTAGATTCATGGAGGCTGGCAGTAAACCAGAAGGCCTTTTTTTCAGTGCGTCTGTTGGAGGGATTCTTGATTGGGGCTAGAATATTGGCACAGGTGTCGACCCATTGCCTGAAGTTGCGGGCAGCTGCATCAGTGTAGGTGGTGTTGATGGGTGGGTTCCTAGAGAGGGTTGCGATAAGTTGGTCTTCGGTGACCTTGTTCCAGCTGCAGTGGGGGATCCATTGTGGGTGGTGGTGTGTTGTGGGTTTCTTGAAGTAGAAGTGGATGCAGCGGTGATCTGTGCAGTGGAGTTCAGTGGTGTGGCTGAAGGTGACGTGATTGCTGGTGGAAAAAATAGGGCTGAATGTGTGTCCTGCGGAGTGGGTCAGTGTCGTGATGAACTGTTTGAGGCTGAGGTTGGAGAGGTTGTCAAGCAGGGTGGCAGTGTTGTTGTTGGTGTTCTCGAGGTGGAAGTTTAAGTTCCCGAGGAATATGTAGTCACTGGATGCGAGAGCGTGCGTGCTGATGACGTCAGTGATGGAGTCACTGAACTGCTGTCGGGTGTCAGGGGGCATGTAGATGAGGGTCCCTCAGAGGGTGGTGTTTGGGTCAGTGTGGATCTGGAAGTGCAGGTGTTCGGCAGTTCTGAGGGTGTCTTCGGTGCTGGTCGTGATCCTGAGGGTGTTCTTGTAGACGATGGCGATGCCTCTTCCTGGTTTGTTGGAGCGGTCCCTGAGGGTGATCTAGTAGCCGTCTGGGATGGCTATGGCAACACTTGAAATGTATATGATACAACCTTAAATCTCAATATATTGTATTCCTTACACATGTATTCATGTATCATATATTTATTACTTTAGTCCTACTGTACAAGAGAAAAGAAACACTCTTGAAAGTTTTACTTTGTTTCACCATCACACTTTACCTCTATCAATCTAACCTCATTCTTCACTCTGTGACTCATCCCAAACCCATTCTACTACTATGATCTCCAAAATAACCCTTCCTAGACTCTTCCCTTCTCTACCGCTCTTGACTCACCCCAAACTTAAGTTTACTACTATGATCTCCCTCTATTCCTCCTGGCTCACCCCAAACCTCAGTTCACCACTAAGATCTTCCAAACAACCCTTTTCAAATCTCTCTCATGTATCTCTCATTTGACCCATTTCCATCCACATTTTACTACTATGGTCTCCCTAATCCCTTTCAACAGACTCTTCCCTCCTCCATATCTCCTCTACTCATCCCAAACCTCATCTTACTACTAAGATCTCCAAATGAACACTTCTAGATTCTTCCCTTTTCTATCCCCGCATTTTTCTATTCATTCCAACTAATAGACTTGCATGTCCTCTGCTCAAATTAACTCATACCTCACTATACTAATACTATACTCATATTTCCCTATCCTAATCCACCACTAATTCTATGGGTTCCGGAGTAGCATACTACCCACCAAACAGCAATTCAATGCCTCATCTGGGGTCGTAAGTGCTATATAAATACAATTACAATTACAATTACAATTACATGAGACTATAATTCCAGGCTTTTTAAAGAGGGCAGATTCCTCCAGAAATGACCAGGAGGATTTTCTTCCTCATCAAATTAGGGACTACTACAGCTAGGAATACCAAATGCTTCAAAACTGCACCAGATAAGAAATTACAGAAAGCTTGGAACCAGCTAGGTCTACTGCACACATTCATAAGTTACATCTCTAGCTCAAGAGCAAAAACGTATATTTTCTTATTGGAATGATGGTGATGCCCTGGATACCATACTCTACTTAATCAGATACAAATAGTTTGGAATTAAATCATAAAGAATTCTTGATCACTTCTCGAGATAGCCAAATGCACCATGCAAACAGATGTAAAATTGAGTGTTACATCAATCAGAATTTTATCTGATGAAGTACACCCTGCTGTACATTATTAGGATATTGCACGTCACAGAGGAGTTCCAATGCCATTTAGAGAAATGAGGCTGAAGTCTGAGTTTCTATATAAGGGTATGGAACTCTGAGGTGACTTGTAATATGCTCATCATGTAGGTAATGGGGTACTTTACCCCATATGATACATGGTCACACCATCGCCTTTCCCAGGAACCACTTAAAACCTTGCTGCGTAGCTCTTTTCTATGAGAGGGCGAGCAGGTTTGCAAACATAAAGAATAAAAATAAAACTTACAGTGCAAAAGTAAACACATCAAAAACCTGTTAGATATTTGTTGCAAACATATATTAGAAACAGTTCACTACGGTCAGTTTTATTAAATAAATAAAAAGCTGCAGCACCTCGAAAGTGTGAAAACATGCTGCAAGTCTCTAGATCTTCTCTAACTATCTAAGGAGTGTGGAAAATAAACATGTTCTCTCTGCTTTTCATTGTAAGCTAGACAAATAGAACAAAAGAAAGAAAAGCAACACAGGCATTGGCAGCTGCACTGACCTCCTGGTCAGTGTCTGCTCCCCTCCCCAGCTCCTCTAGCTGCTGCTGCCTCTGCCTCTTGCCTGGGACAAACTGTGAGTCTTCTGACTCACAGTTCGAGGCTGCAAACACTGAATGTAGTATAGAAAGGATTTATGAAAGACCATGTATAGCCTATCACAGTGGTCCATTGTTGGAAGTGGCACGTTCTTGTTGGCTAAGGCTGGGTCCTAGGCAGGCAGAACTCACCACTCCTGTCAGGGGTGGCTGATTACACTCACTGCGTAACATACGCTCACCCTTAGGTAGCTTTGCACAGAGCACTCAGGATTATCACAGGGACAATGTGTAAAGCAATGGCATAGCAATGCCACACAACAATTACGTTAAGCGTCACAAAAGAGACTTCACATGAGGTTATGTATTTATGTTTTGTATTCAAAACACATATTAATTAACACAGTGTGAATGGCATGTAACTCTGTCCAGGAATCACCATTTGAAACAACACTAGCAGTACTAGGCCCAGCTGTGTCAAAACGACATATGCAGTATGCACACAAGAGAAAAACAATACATTCCCTCCCAGCACCCACCAGAGGTGCCAAAGGTGCCAAGCCTTGTCAGCATGAGACCCACCTTAGTGATTACCCCAATTCAGTCATACACAGTCCTAGGGTGCACCCCAGCTTACAACAATAGCAGTTCTATGTAATTAGCTCCAGTGCCTGTATTGCACAGGTAAACTCTAATGTCAACAGTGTAAGTCCTCTGGTACATATTAACGTGTCTGGCAACACCATCGTACAGTTTAACAATCACCTGAAATTGCTCCCACACACTCACTTAGCACTGCCAAGTAGTGCCACAGATATCAGGTGGTTGTAAGTTCTGCACTCGCATACACTTGCTCCCAGCACCTAAATGTGGTACACTGATATCCGGCAGGTTAGCTGTCACTACACTAGCAGACCCCTCCTTGGTTCCCAAACCCTTACTCCACCCTCCAGCTGGTCCTACTACCCCACCTCCCACTAGATGAAGATGCAAACAGCCTTTCCCTGGGTGATAGGCCACACACGTCTGGAGTCACATTTCTTTAGGCACTCAAGGACAATATATGGTGAAAGGAAGGGATACAAGCAGAGCAGATAATAGTCAATAAATGGTGGTTTGGCTACCACTTGGGATGTTCACTGAGAAGTCTCCACACAATGCCTTCCACCAAGGGCTTAGGTCTGCAAATCACGGTTGGAGGGTCATTGGGGGGCACACGTTGGTCACAGAGTGCCCAGCAAAGCCAGACACTCTAATCTACAATAGTTACCAAATCCCACACCTTCCTGGAGGAGGCACAACTTCTAGGGCATGATAATTTGAGAAGCCCCAGACGGTCCTGGTTGCACACAAAGAGATACCAATCTGCATCTCCCTGTATGGATGCGCTACATCAGGAGGACAATGACTTGAGTCACACCGGACAACTCCGATTAAAAACACAAAGTGCTCAGTGCCGATCCTCCCTGAAATAAGGCACAATGTCTGGTGCGCAATGACTTGCTTTGCACCAGACAGGTTCTGATCACACAGAAAGTGCTCAATGTCATACCTCCCTGGAATGAGACACAATGCCTGGTGCACAATGACTTTAGGGACACCAGACAAACAGATTGAACACATGAAAAGGGATTCTACTCCTGTCCCTCACTAGAATGAGGCACAACATCATGTGTGCGATGACTTGAGCTGCACCAGACACTTCCAATTGCACATACAGCATGTTCAAAGTCGTGCCTCCCAGGAATGTGGCCTGGTGCGCAGTGACTTGAGTCACAGCAGACAATCCTGATTGCCAGCACAAAGTGCTCAATGTTGTACCTCCCTGGAATAAGGCACAATGTCTGGTGCACCAAGAACTAAGTCGTACCAGACAATCCTTGAGCATGCACACAAAGGATTCCAATTTTGCACCTCCCTGGAATGAGGCACCAAGTCTGGTGCACTATGACGTGAGTCACACCAGACAATCCAGCTACACACACAAAAAATGCAAGTTCAGCGGGACCGCACAAGGTAGGATACAGCACTTCTCCTATGACACCCACACCTCCAAGGGTCGTCACCTATGACATGGACAGTGCACACACAATGAGCCTGGAGTCAGGTTTTGCATGAGAGAAATGTGACACACTTGACAAAGGCAGGCCAGGCGTGGTTCTGCACTGGTGAATACGCTCACAACAAATCAGCTGCTTATGAATGTCGTGGCATCACGATGAAGGGCTACACTCCTTGAAATGCGGGCAAGACTTTGAAAACACCGCAGCTGCAAAAACTGGTCTCCGGATAGTATACTTGCTTCAGCGTTCGCACCACTGCTCCCCGAGAGAGATGCTATGAGCCAATAACATGTCCCCATAACACAGAGTTTAACGTACAAGGGCCTGATTTACAAAGGTAAACTTCAAGGTTTGGTCTAAATTTAGACCAAAAGTACGGACCTAAAGATAGTGCTCTTAAATGCCCTTTGTGAATTCCTAAACTTAGACTTTTGGTCTAATTTTAGACCAAACGTTGAAGTTTACCTTTGTGAATCAGGCCCCAAGTCAGTAAATTAACCCCAATACCAATATCAATTCAACATGGTCGCATATTTTAAACCTACAGAGACATTGAATATAAAAATCAATCAAAAGCTCCCTGAAAAGAATTTTAGAGCCCACCAACAATCATCATAATCAAAGACTCAAAAAAATATGTTTTTGAAAGACAGCGAGAGCTTTCAATTGGCCAGCATAGCCCCGACAAAGAACATCTGTTATTCAGAGAGCCTAGGCATGGCAGAACAGCAGCTTGATTCTCTTCTTGATCTTTTTAATATTAGCACTAGATGGTCATCCCATGTCTGAGGTAACAGGTTCCATTCACATCATAACTCACTATCTTGGTACCACTGGCTAAACATATTCCCTTTGCCCCTTAACTTTTATTAAACAATGCACTCCGTACATCAGAAGGGAGAATCTTTGTAAACCGGAAAGCAAACATGTTGTTTCAGCTCAGGTCAACGTGACCTCTCACCTTGAACGTTTTGTGAGTTTATAGATGGGATCAGGGTTATAATTGCTAATTAGATATCCCAATGAGATATATTAATGAAACCTGTGACCATGAGATTGAAGCCGAAGGTGTCAAGCAGTGTGGTACCAGACTCAGGAAGGAGACTTTGGTGGTTCCACTCTTGCATGAGTTCCTACTACTTGAGAGTTAAACCACAGTCCTTTGCACATGCAATTGTATCAAAAAGGTTTGTTCATTTCTTCTTGCACACAGACGTGCACACTGCGTTAATTAAACTCCCTTCCAGAATCAACACAGTCCAATACAGACGCAAATATATTTGAACTCATCACTTTATGAAACTTTTTTTCAGACAACTTATTTTCGCAGGCTTTAATAATCTTCATTCCTCCAGGAGGCGTTTAACTGGCTGTTTCCACTTTAAGCAATATGAAAGGCTGCAGAGATGCTAAATGTTTTATAAAGCTAGAAGCCTTGCTACAGGTTGGGAGCCTTGAGGAAGGCAGAATGTTTGAGGCATTTGTATGAATTTTTATTTCTAATTTCCTTGATCTTGTTAGAGGATAAGGTCGGAACTGCTAAAGTAATAAAGGTTTTAGGATGGAGAACATACAGTAAGTAGTCAACAATATGCCCTTGGAGCTCGGAATATAAATATATTTCTATTTAATTCACAAGGGCACAACGAAATCATAATGGTGAGTATCAAGGCTTAATAAAACTGGCAGCTGTAAATTAATGGCACAAACAAATTACCAGTGGCCATGCAATTTGTAAAATATGCTATAGATTTGGATAATTTTATCAACAGCAGAAGAATAAAAGTCTGGGTCGGATTTTAGGTTTATCGCGTTACCTGCAAGGTAGCTAGTGTAGGCCCACCTTCTGTATAGGGATGAGTGAGGGTGCATGGAAGAGGTATGTGAATGTAGCAGAGAATCAATCAAACTGGATTTGTTGAACACGGCTTGTCAGCTGCAAGAGTATCCAGGTGCTGACTGTGTAGCTGCTTTAATCAATCGAACAGCCAGGTCCTGAGTCCTTTCCTGAATTTCAGAAGGGAGAAGGTGGTCTGCAGGTGAAGGGGGAGGTTGTTCCAGGACAAGGCTGCAAGGTAGGAGAAAGAGCATCCTCCACTGTTGCACTAGTGGATGCAGGGGTGTGTGCAAAGGAGAGGGAGGTGGAGTGCAGAGGCCTGGGGGGGTTGGTGAAATTTCAGACAGTGGTTATTGTATGCTGGTTCTTGCTTGTGAAGAGTTTGTATGTGTTTATCACTGTCTTGAATTAGCATCTCTTCTGTGTGGGGTGCCAGTGGAGCTCACTGAGGTGGAGGGTGATATGGGTCCATTTAGGGGTTGAGGATGAGTCTGAGTGCTGAGTTCAATATGGTCTGTATTCTCTTAAGAAGGTGTGTGTGTGGTTCCTACGTAGAGTGCATTTCCGTAGTCCACTCTGCTTGTGACTAGGGCTTCAGTGACAGTACATCTGGTGTTGATGGGGAGCAATTTGAAGATCTTATGGAGCATGCAAAGCATTAGAAAGCAGGCGCTGATTTGTTTTTTCATGGTGAGCTTGCTATCTTGGATGAAACCTAGGTTTAAAGCGTGGTCTGCCAGGGTTGGTGCTGGTCCAAGTTCTGTGGGCCACCAAGAGTCATTCCATGGGGAAGAGTTGCTTCTGAAAATAGCACTTCTGTCATGTCAGTACTGAGTTTTAGACAGTTGTTTTTCATCCATTAAGTGATGGCTGTCATGCACCTGTGGAAGCTGACCTTAGTGGTGGCGGGGTCTTCTGAAAGTGAGAGGAGTTGTCAAACCAGCCACTTCCCTATGTAGGTAATAAGTGGGTAATGTGCCGAAGTAGAGCTTAGAGGTTCAACCCCAAGGCTGATTGCAGGGCACTGGGTTGGGACCCTAGTTATACTAACGAGTAGTGACGCTTATCACATTACAACTGCTTGTGTAATTAAGGCAAATATCCTACTGCAAGAGCACACTTAGCAAGGGCTGCTTGTGCTCACTATTCATGTTCGGCTGCAGTTAGCACTGTTTCTTAACATAATATGCATCCTCACATCTATTTTGGATATGAGGGTGTATTTTACGCTAACAAAATAGTGCTAAATGGTGGTAGTACGCTGGGGGGAAATCCTATCCAAGAGCACATATAGTGAGTGCGAGCAGCTGCTTGGGTTTACTATTAATGTTCTGTTGCATTGAGAGGAATTTCTTAGTGCGAAATGCATCATTGTTTCCATTTTGGATGTGAGGGGGCATTTGTGCACTAAGAACTAGCACTAAATGCGGAATTACTCTTCACGCATAATTCAAGAGTAATCTTGCAGAATCCATGTGATTACGCTGTAAAGAATTCAACCCTAGTCATTAAGAAGACTTCCATGTAGTCCTAATTTTCAGCCAAAAACACTAAGGGGCATATTTATACTCCGTTTGCGCCAAATTTGCATCGTTTTTTTCGACGCAAATTCGACGCAAAACTAACGCCATATTTATACTTTGGCGTTAGACGCGTCTAGCGCCAAAGTATGAGGAAAGAGCGTCATTTTTTTGCGTGAACGCCTTCCTTGCGTTAATGAGATGCAAGGTAGGCGTTCCCGTCTAAAAAAATGACTGCGACGCAAATGCGTCGTATTTATACTCCCGGGCAAAAATCACGCCCGGAAGTGGGCGGGGCAAAAAACCCCGCATTTGCGCCTCTTTTTAACGCCTGGGTCAGGGCAGGCGTTAAGGGACCTGTGGGCTCAAAATGAGCCCACAGCTGCCCTCCCATGCCCCCAGGGACCCCCCCTGCCACCCTTGCCCACCCCAGGAGGACACCCAAGGATGGAGGGACCCATCCCAGGGACATTCAGGTAAGTTCAGGTAAGTATAAAAAAAAAAAAAAATTATATTTTTGTTTGGCATAGGGGGGCCTGATTTGTGCCCCCCTACATGCCACAATGCCCAATGACCATGCCCAGGGGACAGAAGTCCCCTGGGCATGGCCATTGGGCAAGGGGGCATGACTCCTGTCTCTACTAAGACAGGAGTCATGTAAATGGCGTCTGGGCGTCGTTAAAAATGGCACAAATCGGGTGGAGGCGATTTTTTTGCGTCAACCTGACTTGCACCATTTTTAAGACGCCCTAACGCCATTTTTCCCTACGCCGGCGCTGCCTGGTGTACGTGGTTTTTTTCCACGCACACCAGGCAGCGCCGGTCTGCTAGCGCCGGCTAACGCCATTCAATAAATACGGCGCCCGCATGGCGCTTCAGAATGGCGTTAGCCGGCGCAAAACTTTTTGACGCTAAACTGCGTTAGCGCAGTTTAGCGTCGAAAAGTATAAATACGGGCCTAAACACGTTGAGATTGTAGTTTCCGGACAACCCCAGCTAATAGCTCTGGCATACAGTTCCCAGCATGTTTAGCACAGTTTTATTGAAGAATAACAAAAAGCTCGACTGAAAGGAGTCTCATAACATGGGGCCCATTGATGTATCAAAGCCATGCCTCAAGTGATTGATCTTTAGAAGCGTTCTTGAAGTACATTGAAGAATAACTGAGCTGTCCTTTAAAATCGCTGCAGGACACAGCAATTGACTATGGACAAATATTTCACAGTTTCTAAAACAAATTCATGAAGGAATCCTAAAGGTGTACTGGCCAATCAGCTCACTCAAAGTGATCATAACCTCGCAGTAAGGTCCTGCTTTTCATTTTTCTGAACCTTTCGATATAACATTACCCCACCAGCAAATCAGATTACGACTATCAGCTTTTGCTGCAGGTCAGCTTATCATAAATTACTCATTATGATCTGCTTAATTTGAGACTGTGTTTGTAGGTTGGTCCTATGGACAATTCGTTTTGTGGACCGCCCCTTACTTTTCCTCATCAGATTTTGACCCAGAGCAAGGGGTGGAGAAATAGACAAAAGGGGTAAAGAAGGAGGATAGGAAAGACGAAAAAAAAATAACAAAGGCAGGGATGGAAAACAGTTTATAGGAGTGAGATGAAGGGAGAGTGAATGTGTGGTTGTGCATTAAAGAGGCAGAGGGTGGAATCAGACTACGCAGCCTTGGGAATCGACTCATCAACTTTCAATATCTCTGACCGAAGGCTTCTGGGCAAAACCTTGGCCCGGCACTTATTCTTCTACAAATTGAGCACCGTGCTGTAACGCACGGAGTGTGAATCAACACTGCTTAACAAATGCATTAGTCAACAACACAGTTTATACATTTCTTTTCCTTTTATTTTAAAGCCTCCGTAGGAGTTTTCTAAACTCCTGCTGTTTCCAGCAATTACATCTTCTAATAGCAGGCAGCCTAGCAAGGCATCGTTTCGACTCCATCACACTTGCCGTATTTTCACCTTAAATGATCCCATAAAGTAGTATGCAGCAAGACTATTAAGCTATCTCGGCCCATTGCCCTTTGTCACCTCACCATCCTTTGTTTTAGTTATCAGTTTTCTGAAAGTTAATGATTGTTGAGCTTTTGTTTATTTCCTTCTGTTGTGTGTCTCTGGAAAACATGTTAGCGATGTAGGTGCTGGGAATCTGAAAATTATTTTATTTAAAATCGTCTTTCTGTTTGGAATATGAGAAAATTAGGATTCATTAAAACACAGGAACTGGGGCGACATAGGCTGGCGGAATACTATTCAGAATCTAGGAAGGTTATGAGTTCAATATCCAATTAGACAATTAACCCAGCCCATATCCAAAGTGAAGCTAGGTCACTCTACTAATTTGCTAAAACTTGGCTCAGTCGAAGAACAATTAAACAAGGAGTCATCATAGTCGAACAACAACACATGGGAAAGGCAATAGCATGCCCATGCAGAGAACGGTCCATTCAGACCCCTCATGTGAAGGGTTCAAGCTTATTTGAGTTAGTTGGAGAATTTGAAAGCCCTCATCCTGACTGCTATACGCAGTCCTGAGACAAATCAGATATTAAGGCCCACATTTATACTTTTTAAGCGCCACATTTGCGCCGCTTTTTGATGCAAAAACAGCGCAAACTTCCAAAATACAATTGTAATTTGCAAGTTTCCACCGTTTCTGCATCAAAAAATGACCCACATGCGGCACTAAAAAAGTATAAATACTATTGAATTTTGCAAGTTTGCGCTGCTTTTGCTTCAAAACAATTACGCAAGCGAGGCGCTAAAAAAGTATAAATACGGGCCTAAGTAACTTGGACAGCAGGTCGTAAATTCTACCAATATTACAACAAGCAGACTATGCAGCATTGCAGAATATATCTGAAGCTCAATAAATTTGTTTTTTGTGAAAAATACAAACAAGAAATTATAATCTTCTTCACGATTTCCTCACTCTTGGTTGTGGTTTTAGCACATTGCACTTGGTACACTGATCACTAAGAAACTGAGATTTATAATGCATATATATTAAATGTGATTTGAAATAATTTGAAATCTTGAATGCGATTTTTGAGCAAGCTGTTAGGTACCTGTTGCACTTTATTGGAAAGCATTGGTTGCATACAGGATTGAGCTGACAATTTTTTTAACCTGAACCAAACAATATCTCTGTGTACCACTGTTTTCTAGAATCGTAAGGTCTACCTCCCACACGTGGACCTTAATTACACGGGAAAACCTTACATTAATCCCACTCAACATTTACATAGTGAGCCAGGGCATGTCTATTGTCATGCCCCATAGGCAAACCCACAACCACAGACATGCTCTGCTAAGAGGACCAAGTAATTGGCGAGTGAGCATTATATAAAAACGTATTAAGTTACATTGCGTTTGACTTTCTGGATCATGCTTTGGGGTGGGGTTGTGTCTATGTACACAGACAACTTTCAAGTATTATTGTGACTCAACAAGTTTTTGGTGCATTTTCCTTTGTAATTTGCAAACCTTTAAATTACTTCCAGGAAGGTTAAAAAAGAGTCTAGGCACATTGCTTATGTCAATGCCAATATACCATTTTTTTTTTTTTTTTAAGTAAATAAAAACGTTATCGATTGTAATCTGGACCACTGCTGCAGATAGTGGAAAATAAACTTTACCCCTGTCCTGGCTATGAACTAGAAATCATGACAAGGAGAGGAGTGTCCAGCCTAACAGGGGCTTTTTTAAAATCCTTTTCGCCTCCCTGTAGAAATGTTTTTGTTAAGGAGATCGCACTAGATACCTCGGAGTTTAAGCACGCTGTTATTGCTTGCCTGCAGGAGCGCATCCCTGCCTGGATCCAAAATGTCCTCAGTCAGTGACGCTGCAGATTTAGGGTTGAACTGTATATGCAGAAAACATGGATCATGTCTTCTTTTGATGGCAGCATAGCGTACAGGGGATTTCTCCCACTATCCTTAGCCAAGGTGCTGCATGTGCATTGATGGGGAGAACTCCAAGGTGGTATTTGAGAAAGGTATCTTTGGTCCTGCAGGTTTAAGGTATGCTCAAGTATGGTTGTGATTTTAGCTGTGTGTAGCTAGTTAGGATCATCCATGCATGGGTGTGACCTCCCAACTCTCCGACTCCCACTGACCACGCATGCAACCTAGGATTCATCTTGGTCCCCTTACTATCTATGTCCCAGCAAGTCAACGCCATCTCCTCCTCCTGCTTCAACACCCTCTGCATGCTGTGAAAGATCTACAAATGGATACCCACCGAAACCAGAAGAACACTCACTCAAGCCCTCGTAAGCAGCAAGTTGGACTACGGCAATGCCCTCTACGCAGGAACCACGGGCAAACTCCAGAAGAGGCTGAAACACATCCAGAACACCTCTGCACGCCTCATCCTGGACATCCCCCGCCACTGCCACATCACAGACCACCTGAAACACCTGCACTGGCTCCCAGTCAACAAGAGAATCACCTTCAAACTCCTCACCCACGCTCAAAAAGCACTGCACAGCACCGGACCAGAATACCTCAACAGACAACTCTCCTTTTGCACCTGACCCGGTATCTCCGCTCTGTCGACCTTGCCCTCGCAACCGTCCCACGCATCTGCAGAACTACAACCGGTGGTAGATAATTCTTGCACCTCGCCGCCAAAACGTGGAACACTATTCCCACCCACCTGCGCCAGACCAAAGACCTCCTTACCTTCAGGAAACGTCTCAAGTCCTGGCAGTTCGAGCAGTAGCAGCATCTCCCCCCCAACCTTTCTCCCACCTCCCCTCCTCAGCACCTTGAGACCCTCACTGGTGAGTAGTGCGCTTTACAAATTCCTGCTTGATTGATTGATTGATTGATTAGATTAGTCACAAGATTTTGCCAGTTGTCTTCCTAAATGACTCAACGGTGGGAGTTGCAGACAATAGCTTTACTAGGCCGAGCTGGTCAGTCAAGTCTTTGAGATATTTTCCAGCTGCTGAGTGGGGTTTATTGATTTCCATCCAGATACTGTAGTTTAGGGTATTCTGTTCTGTTAACTGGTATCTGTAGCACATGATGACAAATGCTGCGCTTCTGGCTATCATTTGCTCGGTGAGACCAAATTCAAGCCTAATCTGGGCTGCCAAGGTGTGTCTTGCTAGATGGAATGTTTCCCTGTAGATTTTAGTAACAATTATGTCCAGAGTGGTTGAAGCCCTCCCTAAAAGGGCTTCATTTCCGTACACCAAGGGAGGGACTATCTTTGCCCGAGCTGTTTTCACAATGGGGCTGTGAAAAGGACCATTCAGGTTCCTAAAGAGAACGCTGAAACCTGTGGTCAGGGTAAGACCTTTTATTTTCATTTCATCCTTGCGTGGCATAAAGTTGCCATTGTTGTTAAATGTGAGGTCAAGATATTTGTAGTTGGTGACTCCTTCAACCTTTGTGGTGTCTAGGAGGCAGCTGATTTCACCATGCATTCTTCTGCAGCAGTTCATGATTTTAGTTTTCTTGCTGTTGATTGTCAGGCCGTTCCTTAGCGAGTAGTCATGAATGCGGTTTAGGACGCGTTGCATCCCCCCTTTGGTGTGGCTGATCAGCACTAGATCATCGGCGTACAGCAAATTGGACAGTGAGATAAAACCAAGCTTCAGAGCATGAGAAATTACTGCTGCCAAGGATGAAGAAAGGTCCGCCAAGAATAGATTACAGAGCGTTGGGGATAGAACGCATCGCTTTAGCCCTTGAGATCCTGGGATGGCCCTGGAGAGGCTATAATTTATTTTTTGTAACTGGTTTCACTTTCATTGTATTAAACTAGCGCTAAACCTAACTTTCAGTTTATATAAATTACATTATACCAAATTAATACTGAACCTTAACATAACCATATTTCAACATCATGACTGATTGGTGGGTGTTTCCCTGAGTAGTATTCCTGCACTTGCTTACCTAGAGGGAAAGTAACAGCTCTGTCCTCTCTATAAACCTCTACCTAGAATTTCTTTGCAAATACTTTAGCATATGTAAACAGGTGTTGTCAAAGCCAATATGTCTGTCTATTTTGCCAATTAAATTGTTTTTTCTTTGAACTTTGAGTGTGTGATTGAATGGATTATGTAAACACTCGGATCTGTTTTAGCCAGTCCTAAAATCACTAAGGTAGAGTAAAAATCAGTGTCAATATTTTAGTTTTTCCTTTCTTCTTCAAATTAAGTCATGTTTTTTCTTAGAATCAGTGCTATGAAATACAAAAGTGTATTAAGAACCACACTGAGAAATCCGCCACTATACAGACACCCACACAAGTCCGCCACACCAAAGGTCAGTGATAAACTGGCGATAGCAAAACCTACACCGTTACGTCAACAAGAATACGCCCACAGTATCAAGACCCACAAATCACCGCAGCAGTCTTTCAAATGCGGTAAACCATTGGTGGTACCCATAACGCCGCACTCAAAATACACACACATTTACAATACACCACCACATTGGACAATTCAAACTACACACACCTGACACATATACACACTTCTCACCCACACACTCACACCACTATAAAACACCCACATTACCCACAAACCCTTACAGCGAAAAAAAACTATAGCACACAGAGAGAGACAAGCCAGGAGCACCCACTCAATCAGAGGCACAGAACACTATCACCCATACACCATACACGCACACCACAGCATACACCACAACACATCATCCCACACATCACCCCACACATCCTCACGCATTTTACGCACACCACATCCGTGGCACCCCAAAGACACCCGAGATTTTCAGAGGAGGAGCTAAGGGTCATGGTGGAGGAAATCATCCGGGTAGAGCCACAGCTTTTCGGATCACAGGTGCAGCAGACATCCATAGCTAGGAAGATGGAGCTATGGCGGAGAATAGTGGACAGGGTCAACGCCTGGGATAGCACCCCAAAACAAGGGATGACATCAGGAAGAGGTGGAATGACCTACGGGGGAAGGTGCGTTCCGTGGTTGCAAGACACCAGATAGCCATACAGAGGACTGGCGGTGGACCCCCACGTCCTCCCCCACAACTAACAACATGGGAGGAGCAAGTCTTGGCGATCATGCATCCTGAGGGTCTCGCAGGAGTAGCAGGAGGACTGGACTCTGGTAAGTCAAATCCTTACTACTCCCCCCTACCTGTATGCCATCACATACTCCTTTCCCTACCCACACCCCATCACTCCACCACCTCAAATATACCCCACCATCACAACCCACCCATCCCAATACCAAGACCTGAATGCAACACCAAAGCATGGACTGCCATCACAGACCTGCATGAACACCCATCACCACAGCATGCCCAGTAAATCACCAAGGCCAAGCTGACAGGGAAATCACAATCATAGAGGGAAACACACTGATGCACAAGATGGCACACGCAGATACAATAACACTGCATTTGCATCCCCACAGGACCCATAGTCAACGTCCCTGGAGAGGAGGTGCCAGCTACATCCATTCCCCCCATAGAAGAGACCCACAGTGATGACAGCAGCTCTGCACGCCTGGATCTCGATGACCAACCTGGTCCATTCGGGACCTCTGGACAGTCGGGTACACAGGCACAGTCCCAACCCACCACAGAGCCTCCCTTTTCAGGAAACACCAACACAGCACCCACCCAGCAGGCCCATGCCACTGTCCCCAGGACACGTCAATAAGCAGTGTTTCCACCACTACAGGGACCCCAGGCAACCCCACATCCCAGAATGACCATGGACCTCGGGTCAGTGGCAGTGGGCACACAGTTCAGGGGACAGAGGCACAGGACAACAGGGAAGCTTGGAGGACTGCTGTGAGACAGGGGGAGGGCTGGCCCAGGGAACCCACTCTCCATGAGGCATTCTCCAACATCCTGGGAGCATATCACCATTTCCAGGAGACGATGGGCCAGATACTGGCCAAGCTGCAGGAGACCCATTGGCTGCAGGAGAGACAGTACCTGGGGATCAGGGAGGAACTAACAAAAATATACACCATCCTGGTCACCATTGCAGGGGTGCTGGCAGACATGGGAAAGACCATGAGGGAGGCAGTGGCACAACAAGGGGTGCCTGACACTGGCCAAACTGAGGAATAGCCTTCCACCTCCGCCGGCGCTAGTAAACAGGAGGCCCTGCCACAGGACCAACAGGCCACCAGCACCCCACCCCCTGCAGTAGGAGAACCACCCCACAAACTGTCCCTGCGATCCAGGCTGAAGACAGAGAACATTGCCAAGACCCCCACCAGGAAATAAGACTCTCCTGATTGTCACCATTCTGGCCCACACTGTCACCCTGTCTACCTTGAACTGCCAGTACTCCCCTTCCTATGCCCCATTGGACAATGCACCTGCAATACCAAGAGACTGGACTCTACCCTGAACTTCCGTCCACCATCAGCCCAGCCCCTTGCACCACCCCCTCTACTTATGAGCACCTAAATAAACACCCTAGGAACAAATACCAATCTGGAGTCTGTCGCTATTACAGGCCCGTTACTGGTGGCCTGGTCTCTATAAAGAGACTAAGCAGTATGTCCTTTGTTGTGATATCTGTCAACAAATTAAACTTTCAACAGCTAAGCGCCCGCCGCAGACCCCCCTCTTAATATCAAACAGACCATTACAATGTGTGTACTTGGATCATTGCGGTCCACTCACACCGGATAGTGCATACAAATATATACTGGTGGCTGTATATTCTTGCTCCAGATTTGTGTGGGTATGGCCACACCGCTCGACTGACGCTCGAACTGTTATTAAAGATTTGCGTGTCTTTGTCGGTACATATGCAGTTGCGGCGTTCCATTCGGACCAGGGCCCTGCTTTTGCCTCAAGGGCATTCAGGGACACCATGGCTTTGTTGGGGGTCCAGCTCCAGTTCTCGTCTCCATTTCATCTCGAGGGAAATTCTGTCGTGGAGCGTTTAAATCGCGATTTAAAGCAATCCTTAACAGCAAGATTCTTAGGTACGGGTCGTAGTTGGCTAACCCACCTGTATGGAGTACAAAGAGCACTGAATAACTTGCCTAGAAGGTCCCTGGGGGGTCGTACTTCATATGAGTGCCTGTTCGGAACACAAATGTTTGTTCCGGATCTAGATGGTCCTGGTGTGGAGGCGGTGGAAACGCCTTTTGACATAAATGATCGTGTCACTGTTTTATAGGAATTACAACAGTTCCGTGAAGATAACTCTTCTAAAAGTGCTGCCTCCACAGGAATTAAGGATGTGCCAGTAACACCTACTGGTTGGATTCCCAGAGTTGGGGATCTTGTGCATTAAAAGGTCGCAGTGAAAAAAGAATTTGGCCCTTCTTATCGAGCACCAGTCCCTGTGTTGGGGATACACGGAACAAGAACTGTTATTTTACCACCGTTGCCAGGTGCCAAAGAAAATCGCTTTGTTTCTATTGACAATGTCAAGTTACAACATGTGGCCGATTGTGCACAGCAGACCAAGAGGAACGTCCAGTAGTTCCCAAATCCCTCTCACTACTGGGGAAGATGTTCCGCTCCAAGTTATTTATACCAACACTGTTGCCTCTCTGAGCTTGGGGAGGGTGGAAGATGATCTTGCATTGGTTCCACTGACGACAAATAACTTAGAAACATTTGATCGAGTCACCATGACTACTGATGTTGCGGGTGGTGCTATCTACAGTGTACAGCGAGAAACACCGACTCCTCCATTGAATACGGCAGCACCTTTTACACAAACTGCCTCTGGGTACTTTGCCAACAACAACGATAGTCTATCGGACACGTTTGCCTCTTCAACCACTGACCCATGTCCACGTAAGCTGATTTGTTGGCTTAAAGATAAGTATTTTGTTTTTCCTTGGAACTATCTGTGGCTTTTATTGACTAATTCAGCATTTTTTCTCTGGATAGGGTTTGTCGTTACCTTTTTTCTGTTGATACATGGTCATTTTCTTCCTGAGAGATCAGCGGTTGAGCAGGTGGAGGAGGTGTTGAAGCCACATTTTTCATCACATAAGGTTCGAAGAGACTTGTCCTTTGTGAACATTTCTGCAGTACCAATTCCTGATGGGATTGTGTGGGAGAAAGTAATGTTTGATGTATACGGTCCCACTGAGATAATTCAAATACCGTATGTTCTAAAGTTATCTATGAATGATATCGTAATACCAGGCATTGTTTCTGATGATTGGGATGTGAAGACAGTTGATTCCATGATGACTGAATTACAATACTATACTGTCTATGAGAATGAAGATGTTTACCAGTTTAAAGACAATTATGGTGACATGTTTTGCAATAATTATTATGGGCACCACTTCATACATAAAGCAAGTAGTCCGAAAGCGATATTTGACTATACGCAATGGGAGCATTGCCCAACTCCCCCGCAAGGGAGTTCTAAAACTTATTCTGACAAATTTGCGTATTTTTCTTGGCATCATCAAATGAATGCTAAGTCATATTATTTCACGTTAAGTCCGTCTAAAGATAAGCAAATGTTGTTGACTAATACGAAATTCATATACTCAGATTCTTTTGTTTCCCGACTGTTGATTGAAGGTTATGAATATTGGTCAAATAATATTGATTTGAAAAGTGTTTGGGGAACAAAACATTGGCAGACACAGGGTAGAGAAACATTGTTTAGAGCATGTCTCATTCCCGTCCAAATGATTTTTTTACATGAAACAGTACAACAGACTAGCTGTCTGGGATTAGCAACGATTAGAGAATTGAGTATGCCTAGTATACCTGTCTCTACAAAAATTAAGGATTGGCAGAAATATATTAACGCCACTTTTAGTGAACTTACAGACTGGGTCCAGAATGGTACATTTAACACTTCATTGTCACGTCCGGGCGGGTGGTTATTGTGGCCTATAGACACAAATGGTTGTCATTGACGTTTTGTCACCTCCTCGGGGGTTTCAGGACGAGTCTGGCAGACCCTCGCTACATATCACCTGAACATGCTGAGATTATTACTACATATAGTTGGGAAAATTGTCTCAACAATGGTTAAAATCATCCACACTCGATGCGGTCAAGACACATCTCACTCTCCTGTCTAATAACACTGACTTGCAAGATTTTTTGTTAGGCCTGAAGACACCACGTAGGAAGCGTTTCTTGTACGAAGTGTACAATGAAATATGGAAACTTTCTCAACAAGAGGCTGCAGCCCGGTTAAGGAAAATAGATCAGGAAAGTTTGAAAAAGGCATTAGCTGTTGTGGATAATGGAATTCACACATTGTCCGACCGAATATATACCATTGACAACATTGTTTCTTCTGCTATAGACATTATACGATCTGATATGTCTTCTTTATATCATGGACAAAGTCAAACAAGGTCCATTAAGCAGCTGGGTTGGACACTTCAGACATTGAAGGCGGGTCGCGTTCCGTGGCAGCACATCAGTGCCAGGGAGATATTTTCTTCCTTTAATTTGACACAACAACAACAACTGATGGCTAAGAAGGAGGCGACTTATGTAATGCTTAGCATTGAAAAATTGGAAAGATTGCCTTTTACCGTGGTCGAGATTTCCTCAGCGGAGTGGTTGATACACGGGGTTATTAATCTGCCTGTTTCTACACTACAATTCACATCTTGTTTAAAACATGTTCCGGTGGGCAGATATGAAAAGCTGGGAGATAGTTATATACATGAGGTGTGGGAGCTTCCCTTCTTGTACAAATGTCTCAATGGTATGAGAGAGGTTTTTCTTAGCGGTAGTGAATGCAAGACTTCAGTCAGCCATTCGATGATTTGTAAGCAGCTGTCCTTACATGGGGCATGCAATGCCTCGGTTGCGAACTTGGCTTGCTATCTGAAGGGAGTTCCGGTCCCCTTGATTAAACGCACATTCCAGGTTCTTTTAAACGGCAGCTATGTCCTCCTCAATAGTGAAGACTGTTGTGGCATGCGGGCCGGAATAGTTTGAATTGTTTCGGTCACCAAGTTCGTTACTTGCTGCGGGAATGTGTCGTTTCCCCCCCACTAAATTAAGGGAGGTAGCAGATATCTAGCCTCACATTGCTACTTCCAAGGTGAATTTCGACAAGTTAAGTAGACTAAAGGCTTTATTGTTTCAGAAGCATGTGGCCCTTACATCTGCACGCAAGACCTACGCACTTCAGGTGGCAAGGTCATCAGCAGAAATACAGTCCCTGTTAAATACCAACTTTCCGAGCCACTTTGGTGAACTCGTGGGACGTATATTTAATGCGTCCAGCGCGGCTGGATTGGCACATTTTTTCAAAGCCGTAGGTGTTGGTTTCATTCACACCTTCTCTTCCATATTCGGTTTAATACCTTCGGCTATTCATTCAATTTTCGGAAGCATTTTTTTGGGATTTCCGATCACTTTGGCTTTATTAGCCGGCATTTTGCTGTTGCTGTTGTTTTTCCGCAATGGCTGTCCCACCGCAACAAGGGCTGATGTGGACGCTCCCATCAGTGCAGCTGTGTCGTGAAAGCATGATGCAGCACTTTGGAGCAACACTCCTGGGACATTTGGAGTGTGACTGGTCTCTGTCATTCAGACCGGTTTTGGATTGTGTGCAGCCCATGTTTCGGTGCTGTTGGTGCTCTTTTGAACATGCACTGGACGTCTGTCTCTCACAGCAACAACCCCAGTGGTTGATGCTGATCTGTTGATGTTCCTGATGAGGGCTCATTCCCAGACACGCGCGCTGCAGCTGCGTTTGCTTCGTGAGGCTGATTATGAGATACCCTTTCTGGAGGAAGTTGATATTAACTCGTTTACGGATCGTGTACGGGATGCCGCCTTGGTTGATTCTGGGGATTTGGAACACACCTGCTCCTTAATGGTCTTTGGCGTGGATTTTCCGGTCTTGTCATCTGCCGAAGTGGAGAAGCTCCTGCTTTCCTTGACCACTGTTTGAATTGGATTTGGTCTAAATTGACACTGTTAGATGAATTTGGCTCTTAGCCGCATGCTTATTTTTTAAATTTAGGATTACTGTGCTTTGGTGTCCTCTTGACTTGTTGAAAGTATATAAGATTTTAATTATTTTTTTAGCTTAGGACATTTTTAGCTTCAGCTTAAACCACTTCCTACCGACAAGGGGAGGGTGTAGTGTAGTCATTTTTAATTTAGCTTTTTACGCGTTTGCTTAAAGTATTAGGCCTCTGTGCACTTTGCCCTAGATGCATTTTATTTAGCCTCGCACTGTTATTTTACAATAACCAGTTTCAAGGTCTTGTTTTATTTTCTTCTATCATACTGTTTAGCTTACTTCAGCACTGAAGTTCTCAAACAATACATTCTTGCTCGCTCTGTGCTTCAGTCAAGGATGCAGTCTGGTACATTGCCGATAGACATGGTAGAAGTTTAGTCTTTAGGGTTCTTAGAAAGTACACATTCTTACGTAGGGACATTTCTTAGAACACCGGCGTGTTAGTTATAGAAACACTTCCTAGTCCTGGTACACGTAAGAGGGAGATTCCGACCAGGGAACCACAACTAGACACTGACTGCCCTGAATAGATGCTGATCCCGATCACAGGCCTTTGCTCAGGTATGAGGGTTGATGTCCTCCCGGGGGAACCTGAAAGGCAGGCTTAGAGCTTAACATGCTGTGCTCAAAATAGAACTTGGAAGAGAGAACGTAATCTAGTAGCACTATGATAGCGTTATTCTTAAATTTCACTCTCCTCGTTACTATTTCAATCCTACTGTGTTGTATGGTTCTGGTTATTGCGGCTCACGCCTTGTTATCTAAAATGGAGTCGTTTTATAAAGCAATCTTTAAAACTCAAACTGCCTTTGTCATTTATATATGAGACAACACTGCGTATGAGAGAACTGGTTGGGATCTGAGTGACCACGACTTCCCTGGGAAGCACTAAGATGTGATGCGCTCGGCTGCCCAATTGTCTCTTCCTATTTGGGAGAGATGAGGCACTGCTAGTTAGCCGGAGCTCAACCCGGATTTGGGGTGACAAGGGTCCTTTGCCGTGGGTTAGACTTAGTCCCCCACACTGTGAACGATCCTGCCACCCAAAAATCCAGTAGTCTCATTAGGATAATGAGAGCCTACGCGACAGCAGCACCCCCACCGTCACCACAATCACCACCAGTTTACAGCCTTAGTCGTCTCAGGATGGAGTCTGGCCCATCCTCTATGGACTTTCCTGCTACCTGTCCCCTGCAAATCCGGTGCCTCAGACAACCAGGTGAGGGAATGTTAACTGCCACACCCCATGTGCTGCATCACTGGGCACCAAGCCCCCCCCAGAACATGTGGAGAAAGGCATTCACTCACCCAGTCCTTGGCAGGATGAAGCAGACTGGGCACAATGCCTCCTCCAGAACCTGTGAAGAAAAACATCCACTCACCCTATCCTTGGCAGGATGAAGCAGACTGGGCACAATGCCCCCTCCAGGCATCCACTTGAGAGACTGTGGCCTTGCACTCCCCAGGACCAAGCAGTGGGCAAACCACCCACTTGAGAGACTGTGGCTTTGCACTCCCCAGGACCAAGAAGTGGGCAAACTACCCACTAGAGAGACTGTGGCTTTGCACTCCCCAGGACCAAGCAGTGGGCATGGAGCCCCCTCTAGGAGCAGTGGCATTATTGCATCTTCTGGCTGAGGTGACCCCCCTTTACCATCCCCCTGAGTTGACTGTGTGTTTTTGACCTGATGCCCCTGCCGTGTTCTCCCCGTATTGAGGCAGTAGTCAACTGTGAGCTTGGCAAATAATTTTTTGCCCAGTGGCCCACGGACATTTGCAAAGGACAATTTACGACCTTATGTACATATTGTATATTTTTGTAAATAATGTTTTTTGAATCATTACGTATATCTGACTATTTCTAAAATATCACTGTTTAACTCAATTCCTTTTGTCCTTCCATTCGTCCAGGGGGTTACGGGGTGTATATGTTGCTGCGTATGTTTGTGTGTATGGTGTTGTGGGTGAGGGTGGGAGTGTTGCATGCTGCGTGTTTCATGTGTGTGTCACTCTTTTTTCCCTCTCTCCTCCCCTGTGTGCTAGGTACAGTACTCACCGTGGTCGTCGCCGTGGTGTTTGATATTCTTGTTGTATGAGGAGGTACACCAGCATGGGGAGGACCTTTAACTCGGGCTCCATGGCGTCCTGGTTCTTCATTGAGTGTTGAGTGGTTTCCCTTCCAAACACTGTTTGCGCTGTGCTTTTGATGGCATTGGTACCACCCCGGGAAAGCTGTCGGATTGGCGGGTTGTAATGGTGTGGGCGGTACATTGGCTTCCGCCTGTCTGTTGGCGGTGACCGCCGCGATGTTGATTTCTACCGCAATGGCGGTCGGAGTGTTAAAGTGGCTGTCTATAATGGAGGTTTCTCCCATGGTCGTGATCCCATTTTTTTTACCGCTGGCCTGTTGGAGGTATTACCGCCGCTTTAACACCGACCACCAGGGTTGTAATGAGGGCCAATTTATAAAGACAAGGATGGTTTTGGTCAGTTATGGTGATGATAATCTAAGTACAGATATCATTAGAGTTGCTCTATTGAGACTGATTTGTCAGCAACTTTGACGCAGTTAACCACAAAATACTCTTCGGTTATCTTTCTGGCATGCAGCTTGCTGGCCCATTTCTGAGGTTGAATTATGAATGGTTGCACTGGCTCGGTTCAGAGTTGAGCATCTGTTTATCGACATTTCCACTGCCTAAACTGCATAATTGAACTCTGAACTCCAAGTTAATGTGTGGTGTGCAGACAGCAAAGGTCGTTCGAAAACACAACTAGGCAACAACCTCTCCCTGTTTCCAAACTCTGCTGTCTGTCACCCACGTACAGACTCAAAAACAATTTGAGTTAAATGTATCCACTTTAGATGCAAATGCCTATGGTCCTGCTATTTATGCATTATGTTCACAAACTGCCCCCCAAAAGTATTGATAACAGAGATATGTAATAGCAAAGTCGATTCATTATTGATCCAGCTTGGCCCCATTTAAGAGAGCTTAGGGGGTGAATATATTTGTGGTGAAGATTAATGAGTATCCAGCAAGTCTCAGGGTATAATTCTGGTATGGTAGCTCAAGATGCATGTAACCTTCTAATCATAGGGTTTTAATCATCATAACATAAATCAGAAAGTTAATATGCTTGTTGGAGAGCAGTGAGTGCAACCTGAAATTCACAGGTCCATATGCTACCTAGCTACAATGGTTAGTGTGTTCATTGTGGAGATCCTAGAGTTAACTGGCAAGTCTCAAGTTCTAATTTTTGCAAAGCAGCTAAGTGAGTTGCACCAGGTGTAATGAGCTGCAAGCAATCTACAAATGATTAACTCTGAATTTGTGAAGGTTTATCTTCATCTTTCATACTTCTAAAGTTGATAAAATTGGGTCTGTTGAATATTAATTAAAACAGTTTTCTAAAAGGGAAAAATAATTCACACTTGATACTTTATATATCACAATTAATCTCTAGGCTAATTCGATTAGTGACATGAAGAGTTCATCTCTGTGCACCTTCGCTGCCAGCCCTTTTCCCCCTGAGGTGCCAAGCCTTTTTGTGCCTATTTGGGGCAGTTCACGCTTATGCCCTCTTAACTTTTTGTCCACATAAGCTATCCACACCAAAGTTGCGTCCTTTTTTTCCTAACTTCCTAGGGATTCTAGAGGTACCCAGACTTTGTGGGTTCCCCTGAAGGAGACCAAGATATTAGCCAAAAATACAGTGATTTTTTATTTTTTTTAAACAAAATGGGAAAGAAGGGCTTCAGAAGAAGGCTTGTGGTTTTTCCCCCTGAAAATGGCATCAACAAAGGGTTTATGGTGCTAAAATTACGAGCTTCCCATCTTTCAGGAACAGGTAGATTTGAATCAGAAAACCCAATTTTTCAACACAATTTTGACATTTTACTGGGACATACCCCATTTTTACTATTTTTTGTGCTTTCAGTCTCCTTCCAGTTAGTGACAGAAATTGGTGAGAAACCAATGCAGGGTCCCTGAAAGCTAAACATTTCTGAGAAGTAGACAATATTCTGAATTCAGCAAGGGATCATTCGGGTCGATCCTACAAGTGTTTCCTACAGAAAATAACACCTGAAATAAAAGAATATTGAAATTGAGGTGAAAAAAACAGCTATTTTTCTCCACGTTTTACTCTGTAACTTTTCCTGCGATGTCAGATTTTTGAAAGCCATATACCGTTACGTCGGCTGGACTCTTATGGTTGCGGGGTATATGAGGCTTGTAGGTTCATCAAGAACCGTAGGTACCCAGAGCCAATAAATGAGCTCCACCTTGCAATGGGTTTTCATTCTATATCAGGTATACAACAATTAATTTGCTGAAATATAAAAAGTGAACAATAGGTATCAAGAAAACCTTTGTACTTCCAAAATGGGCACAAGATAAAGTGATGAGAAGCAGTGGTTGTTTGCACATCTCTAAATTCTGGGGTGCCTATACTACCATGTGAATTACAGGTTATTTCTCAAATAGATGTTTTTTTTACACACTGTCTTACATTTGGAAGGAAAAAATGTAGAGAAAGACAAGGGGCTGAGAGAGCGTAGTTTAAATATTACATACCTTAGATGTGAAATGCTTATACTTACCAATGCTGCAATAACAAAACATAAAGTATTATTCATCTGAATGTATTCTAAAAGTGAAGAAATTATTGTACACATATACTAATGTCGACTATGAGAAATAATTGCTTGCATTATGATTAATTGAATATGTTAACACCTACGAAGATTGCGTTTATTAGAATCTCATAGGCCTTAAGTTAGCATGAGCCAAAAACTTAGCTGTGTAACCCTCATATTAAAGCATATTTTTCTGTTTCTCCAGTGTGCTGATTCGCAAAAGGCCATGACCCAGCATGTGTTCTTTCTTTGTTTTATGTTGCAAGTTAGGATTCTTCTCACCCGCATGCTAGCTGTTTTAGTATAAGTTGTGTGCGTTTTTGCAACAAAATTTGAAACATCCAAGGACAATCGACCATGGAAAAAATAACTTTTGACCCGAAGAATGTGCCAGAGAATGAAGTAACCCTGGATGTGCCACCTACGAAGACGTCAATTATGAAGACCAATCAAAGTGTTATAAATTATCGTGGGGTGACAATTGCATTACCTAATGTATAATTTGATAGGTTAGAGATAGTGGGGTGTAGCGACTATCCAATAGAATTTTGGGGGAAGGTATTGCGAAAAGGGGATAAAAACCATGACACAGAAGACTTAAGAGAATGAGCTAGGGAATGATATTGATTGCATCCAGAAACTCTGTCACTCTGTTTGGTGATTTGAGACTTGAATAACCATCTTTATCCATGGACTGCCCCATTTCACTTTTCCTCCTTATGAGAGAAGTGTCCCCTGTCCCTTAGATGAGATACATTGACGGCGATCTAACTGATGTCCTGAAGACGAAGACCGATCCTGTATGCTGACTCATTCCAAGGAGGGTAATTATGACAATTGCTATTGTAATTCATCTATCTGCTTTTCCTTTCTAGGTACCAACTGCTGTATTTTTGGATAGAGACCCTAGTCAGATGTTTTCTAAATTATTGTTCTAAATTGTTTTGCATGAAGTCCAACATGCTGATGCTAATTAGTGGTTAGATTAGGCATTCACCTTGACTGACGCAACAGACGCAACCGACTTTGTGCTATGCTGAACTAAGACATATATGGTGTTCTATGCACTCTGATCTGTGTATATCTTATATTGGTGCTTTTATGTTTGTGATCTTTGCATTGTCAAAATCTTATCACAGTTGCCATATTGTGACTGTGCTCTTTTGCTTCTTGGTCTTGAGATTAATACTCTTATTATTAGATTGTAATCAATAGGGAATAAAATTCACAAAACTCCAATAAAGGTGTGGTTATTCATGACTGAAAGGTCATGGTTGCGCCGACAGTTTAATCAATGTCTAAAGTGAAGTATATTGTGGTGATATATGTTGATAATATCATTGATATATTGCTTGACATATTGATCAGCTATCTCGTTCTACAGTGTCTCACCACTGGGTCAAAAGATTCATCGGCCTAAAACGAGTCCTAATGTGTATAAATTGACATAGAGGGACGCGTTATCAGGGCAATAACACTGGTTTTGCTATTCTGTGTTCCCCCAAGAAACCCGATAAAAATTGTACCTCACTATCGTGGTTAGCCCTACTGCTCGCGACAAGAAACACAAAATGGACACATTACATTTTTACATTGAAATCTGACATGTTTTTTGGAAAGTGCCTAGCTGTAGATTTTGGCCTCTAGCTCAGCCAGCACCTAGGGAAACCTACCAGACCTGTGCATTTTTTTAAACTAGACACCTAGGAGAATCCAAGATGGGGTGGCTTGTGGGGCTCTGACCAGGTTCTGTTACCCAGAATCCTTTGTAAACCTCAAAATTTGGCCAGAAAAACATTTTCCTCTCATTTCGGTGACAAAAAGTTCTGGAATCCGAGAGGAGCCACAAATGTCCTTCCATAAGTGTTCCCCCAATTCTCCGGATAAAAATGGTACTTCACCTATGTGGGTAGGGCTAGCGTCCACGAAAGGACATGCCCCAAAACACAACATGGACACATCACATTTTCACAAAGAAAACAGAGCTGTTTTTTACAAAGTGCCTAGCTGTGGATTTTGGCCTCTAGCTCAGCCAGAACCTGGGGAAACCTAGCAAACCTGTTCATTTTTGAAAACTAGACACCTGGGGGAATCCAGGATGGGGTGACTTGTGAGGCTCCAAAAAGATTCTGTTACCCAGAATACTTTGCAAACCTCAAAGATTGTCCAAAAAAACACTTTTTCTTCTCATTTCGGTGACAGAAAGTTCTGCAATCTGAGAGGAGCCACACATTTCCTTCCACCCAGCGTTCCTCCAAGTCTCCCGATAAAAATGGTACCTCACTTGTGTGGGTAGGCTCAGCGCCCGCAAAAGGAAATACAACGTGGATACATCACATTTTCACGAAGAAAACAGAGCTGTTTTTTTACAAAGTGCCTAGCTGTGGATTTTGGCCTCTAGCTCACCTGACACCTGGTGAAACCTAGCAAACCTGTGTATTTTTGGAAACTAGATACCTAGGGGAATCCAAGACGGGGTGACTTTTGGGGCCCTGACCAGGTTCTGTTACCCAGAACCCTTTGCTAACCTCAAAATTTGTCCAGAAAAACATTTTCCTCTCATTTCGGTGACAAAAAGTTCTGGAATCTGAGAGGAGCCACAAATTTTCTTCCACCCAGTGTTCCCCCAATTCTCCCGATAAAAATAGTACTTCACTTATGTGGGTAGGGCTAGCGTCAGCGAAAGGACATGCCCCAAAACACAACGTGGACACATCACATTTTCACAAAGAAAACAGAGCTGTTTTTTACAAAGTGCCTAGCTGTGGATTTTGGCCTCTAGCTCAGCCAGAACCTGGGGAAACCTAGCAAACCTGTGCATTTTTTAAAACTAGAGACCTAGGGGAATCCAGGATGAGGCGATTTGTGAGGCTCCAACCAGGTTCTGTTACCCAGAATCCTTTGCAAACCTCAAAATTTGGCCCAAAAACACTTTTTACTCTCATTTCGGTGACAGAAAGTTCTGGAATCTGAGAGGAGCCACAAATTTCCTTCCACCCAGTGTTTCCCCAAGTCTCCCGATAAAAATGCTACCTCACTTGTGTGGGTAGGCCTAGCACCCGTGAAAGGAAAGGCCCTAAAAGACAACGTGGACACATCACATTTTCACAAAGAAAACAGAGCTGTTTTTTACAAAGTGCCTAGCTATGGATTTTGGCCTCTAGCTCAGCCGGCACCTGGGGAAACCTAGCAAACCTGTGGATTTTTGAAAACTAGGCACCTAGGGGAATCCAAGATGGGGTGTCTTGTGGGCCTCTGACCAGGTTCTGTTACCCAGAATCCTCTGCAAACCTCAAAATTTGGCCCAAAAAAAACATTTTCCTCTCATTTCGGTGACAGAAAGTTCTGGAATCTGAGAGGAGCAACAAATTTCCTTCCACCCAGCGTTCTCCCAAGTCTCCCTATAAAAATGGTACCCCACTTGTGTGGGTAGGCCTAACACCCGCAAAAGGAACTGCCCTAAAAGACAGCGTGGACACATCACATTTTCACGAAGAAAACAGAGCTGTTTTTTTGCAAAGTGCCTAGCTGTGGATTTTGGCCTCTAGCATAGCTGGCACCTGGGGAAACATATCAAACCTGTGCATTTTTTAAAACTAGATACCTAGCGGAATCCAAGACGGGGTGACTTGTGGGCTTCTGACCAGGTTCTGTTACCCAGAATCCTTTGCAAACCTCAAAATGTGGCCAGAAAAACACTTTTTCCTCTCATTTCGGTGACAGAAAGTTCTGGAATCTGAGAGGAGCAACAAATTTCCTTCCACCCAGCGTTCCCCCAAGTCTCCCTATAAAAATGGTGCCCCACTTGTGTGGGTAGGCCTAACACCCGCGAAAGGAAATGCCCCAAAGGACAACGTGGACACATCACATTTTCACAAAGAAAACAGAGCTGTTTTTTACAAAGTGCCTAGCTGTGGATTTTGGCCTCTAGCTCAGTCGGCACCTGGGGAGACCTAGCAAACCTGTGCAATTTTGGAAACTAGACACCTAGGGGAGTCCAAGATGGGGTGACTTTTGGGGCTCTGACCACGTTCTGTTACCCAGAATCCTTTGCAAACCTCAAAATTCGGCCAGAAAAACACATTTTTCTCTCCTTTCGGTGACAAAAAGTTCTGGATTCTGATAGGAGCAACAAATTTCCTTCCACCCAGCCTCCCCCCAAGTCTCCCTATAAAAATGGTACCCCACTTGTGTGGGTAGGCCTAACACCGGCAAAAGGAAATGCCCTAAAAGACAACGTGGACACATCACATTTTCACGAAGAAAACAGAGCTGTTTTTTTACAAAGTGCCTAGCTGTGGATTTTTGCCTTTAGCTCAGCCGGCACCTGGGGAAACCTAGCAAACCTGTGCAATTCTGAAAACTAGACACCTAGGGGAATCCAAGATGGGGTGACTTGTGGGGCTCTGACCGGGTCCTTTTACCCAGAATCCTTTGCAAACCTCAAAATTTGGCCAGAAAAACACATTTTTCTCTCCTTTCGGTGACCGAAATTTCTGGAATCTGAGAGGAGCAACAAATTTCCTTCCACCCAGTGTTTCCCCAAGTCTCCCTATAAAAATGGTACCCCACTTGTGTGGGTCGGCCTAACACCCGCAAAAGGAAATGCCCTAAAAGACAACGTGGACACATCACATTTTCACAAAGAAAACAGAGCTGTTTTTTACAAATTGCCTAGCTGTGGATTTTGGCCTCTAGCTCAGCCAGAACCTGGGGAAACCTAGCAAACCTGTGCATTTTTTAAAACTAGAGACCTAGGGGAATCCAGGATGGGGCGATTTGTGAGGCTCCAACCAGGTTCTGTTACCCAGAATCCTTTGCAAACCTCAAAATTTGGCCAAAAAAACACTTTTTACTCTCATTTCGGTCACAGAAAGTTCTGGAATCTGAGAGGAGCCACAAATTTCCTTCCACCCAGTGTTTCCCCAAGTCTCCCGATAAAAAGGCTACCTCAGTTGTGTAGGTAGGCCTAGCACCCGTGAAAGGAAATGCCCTAAAAGACAACGTGGACACATCACATTTTCACAAAGAAAACAGAGCTGTTTTTTACAAAGTGCCTAGCTATGGATTTTGGCCTCTAGCTCAGCCGGCACCTGGGGAAACCTAGCAAACCTGTGGATTTTTGAAAACTAGGCACCTAGGGGAATCCAAGATGGGGTGTCTTGTGGGCCTCTGACCATGTTCTGTTACCCAGAATCCTCTGCAAACCTCAAAATTTGGCCCAAAAAAAACATTTTCCTCTCATTTCGGTGACAGAAAGTTCTGGAATCTGAGAGGAGCAACAAATTTCCTTCCACCCAGCGTTCTCCCAAGTCTCCCTATAAAAATGGTACCCCACTTGTGTGGGTAGGCCTAACACCCGCAAAAGGAACTGCCCTAAAAGACAGCGTGGACACATCACATTTTCACGAAGAAAACAGAGCTGTTTTTTTGCAAAGTGCCTAGCTGTGGATTTTGGCCTCTAGCATAGCTGGCACCTGGGGAAACATATCAAACCTGTGCATTTTTTAAAACTAGATACCTAGCGGAATCCAAGACGGGGTGACTTGTGGGCTTCTGACCAGGTTCTGTTACCCAGAATCCTTTGCAAACCTCAAAATGTGGCCAGAAAAACACTTTTTCCTCTCATTTCGGTGACAGAAAGTTCTGGAATCTGAGAGGAGCAACAAATTTCCTTCCACCCAGCGTTCCCCCAAGTCTCCCTATAAAAATGGTGCCCCACTTGTGTGGGTAGGCCTAACACCCGCGAAAGGAAATGCCCCAAAGGACAACGTGGACACATCACATTTTCACAAAGAAAACAGAGCTGTTTTTTACAAAGTGCCTAGCTGTGGATTTTGGCCTCTAGCTCAGTCGGCACCTGGGGAGACCTAGCAAACCTGTGCAATTTTGGAAACTAGACACCTAGGGGAGTCCAAGATGGGGTGACTTTTGGGGCTCTGACCACGTTCTGTTACCCAGAATCCTTTGCAAACCTCAAAATTCGGCCAGAAAAACACATTTTTCTCTCCTTTCGGTGACAAAAAGTTCTGGATTCTGATAGGAGCAACAAATTTCCTTCCACCCAGCCTCCCCCCAAGTCTCCCTATAAAAATGGTACCCCACTTGTGTGGGTAGGCCTAACACCGGCAAAAGGAAATGCCCTAAAAGACAACGTGGACACATCACATTTTCACGAAGAAAACAGAGCTGTTTTTTTACAAAGTGCCTAGCTGTGGATTTTTGCCTTTAGCTCAGCCGGCACCTGGGGAAACCTAGCAAACCTGTGCAATTCTGAAAACTAGACACCTAGGGGAATCCAAGATGGGGTGACTTGTGGGGCTCTGACCGGGTCCTTTTACCCAGAATCCTTTGCAAACCTCAAAATTTGGCCAGAAAAACACATTTTTCTCTCCTTTCGGTGACCGAAATTTCTGGAATCTGAGAGGAGCAACAAATTTCCTTCCACCCAGTGTTTCCCCAAGTCTCCCTATAAAAATGGTACCCCACTTGTGTGGGTCGGCCTAACACCCGCAAAAGGAAATGCCCTAAAAGACAACGTGGACACATCACATTTTCACAAAGAAAACAGAGCTGTTTTTTACAAATTGCCTAGCTGTGGATTTTGGCCTCTAGCTCAGCCAGAACCTGGGGAAACCTAGCAAACCTGTGCATTTTTTAAAACTAGAGACCTAGGGGAATCCAGGATGGGGCGATTTGTGAGGCTCCAACCAGGTTCTGTTACCCAGAATCCTTTGCAAACCTCAAAATTTGGCCAAAAAAACACTTTTTACTCTCATTTCGGTCACAGAAAGTTCTGGAATCTGAGAGGAGCCACAAATTTCCTTCCACCCAGTGTTTTCCCAAGTCTCCCGATAAAAATGCTACCTCAGTTGTGTGGGTAGGCCTAGCACCCGTGAAAGGAAATGCCCTAAAAGACAACGTGGACACATCACATTTTCACAAAGAAAACAGAGCTGTTTTTTACAAAGTGCCTAGCTATGGATTTTGGCCTCTAGCTCAGCCGGCACCTGGGGAAACCTAGCAAACCTGTGGATTTTTGAAAACTAGACACCTAGGGGAATCCAAGATGGGGTGTCTTGTGGGCCTCTGAACAGGTTCTGTTACCCAGAATCCTCTGCAAACCTCAAAATTTGGGCCAAAAAAAACATTTTCCTCTCATTTCGGTGACAGAAAGTTCTGGAATCTGAGAGGAGCAACAAATTTCCTTCCACCCAGCGTTCCCCCAAGTCTCCCTATAAAAATGGTACCCCACTTGTGTGGGTAGGCCTAACACCCGCAAAAGGAACTGCCCTAAAAGACAGCGTGGACACATCACATTTTCACGAAGAAAACAGAGCTGTTTTTTTGCAAAGTGCCTAGCTGTGGATTTTGGCCTCTAGCATAGCTGGCACCTGGGGAAACCTATCAAACCTGTGCATTTTTGAAAACTAGATACCTAGCGGAATCCAAGACGGGGTGACTTTTGGGGCCCTGACCAGGTTCTGTTACCCAGAATCCTTTGCAAACCTCAAAATGTGGCCAGAAAAACACTTTTTCCTCTCATTTCGGTGACAAAAGTTCTGGAATCTGAGAGGAGCCACAAATTTTCTTCCACCCAGTGTTCCCCCAATTCTCCCTATAAAAATAGTACTTCACTTATGTGGGTAGGGCTAGCGTCCGCGAAAGGACATGCCCCAAAACACAACATGGACACATCACATTTTCACAAGAAAACAGAGCTGTTTTTGACAAAGTGCTTAGCTGTGGATTTTGGTCTCTATCTCATCCAGAACGTGGGGAAACCTAGCAACCCTGTGCATTTTTTAAAACTAGACACCTCGGGGAATCCAGGATGGGGTGACTTGTGAGACTCCAACCAGGTTCTGTTACCCAGAATCCTTTGCAAACCTCAAAATGTGGCCAAAAAAACACTTTTTACTCTCATTTCGGTGACAGAAAGTTCTGGAATCTGAGAGGAGCCACAAATTTCCTTCCACCCAGCGTTTCCCCAAGTCTCCCGATAAAAATGGTACCTCACTTGTGTGGGTAGGCCTAGCACCCGTGAAAGGAAATGCCGTAAAAGACAACGTAGACACATCACATTTTCACAAAGAAAACAGAGCTGTTTTTTTACAAAGTGCCTAGCTATGGATTTTGGCCTCTAGCTCAGCCGGCACCTGGGGAAACCTAGCAAACCTGTGGATTTTTGAAAACTAGACACCTAGGGGAATCCAAGACGGGGTGTCTTGTGGGCTTCTGACCAGGTTCTGTTACCCAGAATCCTTTGCAAACCTCAAAATTTGGCCAAAAAAACCAATTTTCCTCTTATTTCGGTGACAGAAAGTTCTGGAATCTGAGAGGAGCAACAAATTTCCTTCCACCCAGCTTTCCCCCAAGTCTCCCTATAAAAATGGTGCCCCACTTGTGTGGCTAGGCCTAACACCCGCGAAAGGAAATGCCCCAAAGGACAACGTGGACACATCACATTTTCACAAAGAAAACAGAGCTGTTTTTGACAAAGTGCATAGCTGTGGATTTTGGCCTCTAGCTCAGTCGGCACCTGGGGAGACCTAGCAAACCTGTGCAATTTTGGAAACTAGACACCTAGGGGAGTCCAAGATGGGGTGACTTTTGGGGCTCTGACCACGTTCTGTTACCCAGAATCCTTTGCAAACCTCAAAATTTGGCCAGAAAAACAAATTTTTCTCTCCTTTCGGTGACAGAAAGTTCTGGATTCTGATAGGAGCAACAAATTTCCTTCCACCCAGCCTCCCCCCAAGTCTCCCTATAAAAATGGTACCCCACTTGTGTGGGTAGGCCTAACACCGGCAAAAGGAAATGCCCTAAAAGACAACGTGGACACATCACATTTTCACGAAGAAAACAGAGCTGTTTTTTTACAAAGTGCCTAGCTGTGGATTTTGGCCTCTAGCTCAGCCGGCACCTGGGGAAACCTAGCAAACCTGTGCAATTCTGAAAACTAGACACCTAGGGGAATCCAAGATGGGGTGACTTGTGGGGCTCTGACCGGGTCCTTTTACCCAGAATCCTTTGCAAACCTCAAAATTTGGCCAGAAAAACACGTTTTTCTCTCCTTTCGGTGACCGAAATTTCTCGAATCTGAGAGGAGCAACAAATTTCCTTCCACCCAGTGTTTCCCCTAGTCTCCCTATAAAAATGGTACCCCACTTGTGTGGGTCGGCCTAACACCCGCAAAAGGAAATGCCCTAAAAGACAACGTGGACACATCACATTTTCACGAAGAAAACAGAGCTGTTTTTTTACAAGGTGCCTAGCTGTGGATTTTGGCCTCTAGCTCAGCCGGCACCTGGGGAAACCTACCAAACCTGTGCATTTTTTAAAACTAGACACCTAGGGGAATCCAAGACGGGGTGACTTTTGAGGCCCTGACCAGGTTCTGTTACCCAGAATCCTTTGCAAACCTCAAAATTTGGCCAGAAAAACACTTTTTCCTCTCATTTCGGTGACAAAAAGTTCTGGAATCTGAGAGGAGCCACAATTTGTTTTCCACCCAGTGTTCCCCAATTCTCCCGTTAAAAATAGTACTTCACTTATGTGGGTAGGGCTAGCATCCGCGAAAGGACATGCCCCAAAACACAACGTGGACACATCACATTTTCACAAAGAAACCATAGCTGTTTTTTACAAAGTGCCTAGCTGTGGATTTTGGCCACTAGCTCAGCCAGAACCTGGGGAAACCTAGCAAACCTGTGCATTTTTTAAAACTAGACACCTAGGGGAATCCAGGATGGGGTGACTTGTGAGGCTCCAACCAGGTTCTGTTACCCAGAATCCTTTGCAAACCTCAATATTTGGCCAAAAAAACACTTTTTACTCTCATTTCGGTGACAGAAAGTTCTGGAATCTGAGAGGAGCCACAAATTTCCTTCCACCCAGCGTTTCCCCAAGTCTCCCTATAAAAATGGTACCCCACTTGTGTGGGTAGGCCTAACACCCGCAAAAGGAAATGCCCTATAAGACAACGTGGACACATAACATTTTCACGAAGAAAACAGAGCTGTTTTTTTACAAAGTGCCTAGCTGTGGATTGTGGCCTCTAGCTCATCCGGCACCTGGGGAAACCTAGCCAACCTGTGCAATTTTGAAAACTAGACACCTAGGGGAATCCAGGATGGGGTGACTTGCGGGGCTCTGACCTGGTCCTGTTACCCAGAATCCTTTGGAAACCTCAAAATTTGGCCAGAAAAACACATTTTCCTCTCCTTTCGGTGACAGAAAGTTCTGGAATCTGAGAGGAGCAACAAATTTCCTTCCTCCCAGCGTTCCCCCAAGTCTCACTATAAAAATGGTACCCCACTTGTGTGGGTAGGCCTAACACCCGCAAAAGTAAATGCCCCAGAAGACAACGTGGACACATCACATTTTCATGAAGAAAACAGAGCTGTTTTTTTACAAAGTGCTTAGCTGTGGGTTTTGGCCTCTAGCTCAGCTGGCACCTGGGGGAAACCTAGCAAACCTGTGCATTTTTTAAAACTAGACACCTAGGGGAATCCAAGACGGGGTGACTTTTGGGGCCCTGACCAGGTTCCGTTACCCAGAATCCTTTGCAAACCTCAAAATTTGGCCAGAAAAACACTTTTTCCTCTCATTTCGGTGACAAAAAGTTCTGGAATCTGAGAGGAGCCACAAATTTTCCTCCACCCAGTGTTCCCCCAATTCTCCTGATAAAAATAGTACTTCACTTATGTGGGTAGGGCTAGCGTCCGCGAAAGGACATGCCCCAAAACACAACGTGGACACATCACATTTTCACAAAGAAAACAGAGCTGTTTTTTACAAAGTGCCTAGCTGTGGATTTTGGCCTCTAGCTCAGCCAGAACCTGGGGAAACCTAGCAAACCTGTGCATTTTTTAAAACTAGACACCGAGGGGAATACAGGATGGGGTGACTTGTGAGGCTCGAACCAGGTTCTGTTACCCAGAATCCTTTGCAAACCTCAAAATTTGGCTAACAAAACACTTTTTACTCTCATTTCGGTGACAGAAAGTTCTGGAATCTGAGTGGAGCCACAAATTTCCTTCCACCCAGCGTTTCCCCCAATCTCCCGATAAAAATGGTACCTCACTTGTGTGGGTAGGCCTAGCACCCGCGAAAGGAAATGCCCTAAAAGACAACGTGGATACATCACATTTTCACAAAGAAAACAGAGCTGTTTTTTACTAAGAGCCTAGCTGTGGATTTTGGCCTCTAGCTCAGCCGGCACCTGGGGAAACCTAGCAAACCTGTGGATTTTTGAAAACTAGACACCTAGGGGATTCCAAGATGGGGTGTCTTGTGGGCCTCTGACCAGGTTCTGTTACCCAGAATCCTTTGCAAACCTCAAAATATGGCCAAAAAAACACATTTTCCTCTCATTTTGGTGACAGAAAGTTTGTAATCTGAGAGGAGCAACAAATTTCCTTCCACCCAGCGTTCCCCCAAGTCTCCCTATAAAAATGGTACCCCACTTGTGTGGGTAGGCCTAACACCCACAAAAGGAAATGCCCCAAAAGACAACGTGGACACATCACATTTTCACAAAGAAAACAGGGCTGTTTTTTACAAAGTGCCTAGCTGTGGATTTTGGCCTCTAGCTCAGCCGGCACCTTGGGAAATCTATCAAACCTGTGCAATTTTGAAAACTAGACACCTAGGGGAATCCAAGATGGGGTGACTTGTGGGGCTCTGACCAGGTCCTGTTACCCAGAATCCTTTGCAAACCTCAAAATTTAGCCAGAAAAACACGTTTTCCTCTCCTTTCGGTGACAGAAAGTTCTAGAATGTGAGAGGAGCCACAAATTATATTCCACCCAGCGTTCCCCCAAGTCTCCCGATAAAAATGGTACCTCACTTCTGTGGGTGGCCCAGGTGCCTGCAACAGAAAAATGCTAAAAACCTTTAGAGATTGAGGGGATAGCACAGCGACTTGATGAGCACATTTTTTTTTATACATCTTTTAGGCTGACTCTGCTTTGGGGACCCACACAAGTTGAGGAAATTCGATTTTTAATACGATCGTATCGACCCGCCATTTTGTGGCCCGCCGCCATTTTATGTTGCCTTCACTCAGGCAGCACAGCGAACGAAGTTCATTCTGCCTTTTCTGCTTATTCTGCAACATGGTGTTCAAAACAGCCTTCTGCCTCTATCTTTACAAGGCTGGTATTAAGGTCTGACCGAGTACACTAATCCCTGTCTGGTTTTCTAATCCTTGTTTCAACTATCTGTAGGCTCACACTATTCTCCGCCGATCTTATCTTATCGTCTGGCCTTCGCTGTCCTTTGCTAGTATTCTCTCATTTCACAACTGTCCTCCAAACGCACACAAACTTATCACACCACATGCAACTTCGTTGTGGATCGGTTAATGAATTAGTTCAAGGGAGGGGTGACAAACACAGCTGGAGGGGAGGCAACCTTAAGTCACTTGATACTTTGTTTTCCAATTCCTTCTATTGGTGCTGTCTTGTTTTCCGACATTTCTATTGGCTCTGTTCTATCTTTACATTATTCTTACTGGCTCCTTTCTATGTGTTCTGGGAGTGTATGTAGTTAATAAATGGTTTTTATACGGTATATAAGATTGTGCGCCACAAAGTAAAGTGGCAGTCTCCTGAGAACATACCTTGTGTACTTCTTGGACAACTGTACTAGCTGCAGCTAATAAAATCTGAACTTTTACGCCTGACAGAGTGTCCCGTGTCTCTGTTAGTTGAGGCAGGTGAATCCAAGGAGATTTTAGGCGTACCCTGCGCCGCCAGGCCCATAAGGTTCTGGTTCTTCAACTGGCGCCCAACGTGGGGCGGCTTCAGCGGTACCGGTTCTGCCTGAAGGTCGTGAGGAACCCCGCAGGAAAATTCTGGAGGAATCGCGAGCCACGTCAAGCGACCCCTGTATGTCGAAGTGGTCCGAAGGTCTTTTTCAGCGCGGTTACTCCTTCCTGACGGCTACTGACGACTGCTGCCCTGACTGCCGCCCTGCCTTGGCCCTTTCTTTGATGATGTATGGTAAAGCGAGACGATAGACGGGCCTCTGTTGGTGTAAGAAGACATCCTTAGTTAAGTATTTGGTGGGTCGCGCCCACAAATTTTGGTCTTTGTTTTGTCCTTAGGTCCTTAGATTTGGCCATTGCAGTGGCCAAAGCCGAGGGGTAAGTGCATTTGTGCTGTGTAAACTGAAAGTTTTACCCCCTTGATGTTTGTGAACAGCCAGTAAAAATCGTGAGATGTCTGGTCTGACTACGTTTGGAAAACTTTGTTGCTTTGGTTGTAATAGGGACTCCCAGCTTGAGGACTCCTGTCCGATTCCTTCGGTTGGAACTCCCACATATGAGCTCTATTCTAAACATGGTGTTGGTCCTATTGCCTTTAATAAGACATGGACCCGATATACAAAGAAAGATGGTGTTTTAAAATGGCCAGAAAATGGTAGTTTCGAAACTGATGTGCTAGATAATTTAGAAGCAACGTTATTTAAAAGAAAAGCCCGGCCGGCAATGTTTGACTCTTTTCGCCTTTGGCGTAAGGAAGCCAAACAGAGAGAAATTAAACAAACAAGCGAAACGAGATAGGAAAACACAGGGAATGACGATTATACAGGCTGCTCAGCAATTCAAAGATGATGAAATAGATAATGCAATGGAAATTTCAGACAGACAGCATCGAATGGCAATAGATAAATGCTATCCGACGTTGCCTATCTCTTCCCTTGATAAGAGAAAAGATTTTGAGGAAGATTCCTTAATGTCCCACTTATTGAAATTGCCTCCGCCCTATGTACAAGGTGCTAATGCACCCCCGATGTTACAGCCTGTTCAGCCACCAGTTGTGCTTCCGCCTGCTCCAGCTTTTCCACATTTGCCTCCTCAAGTATTGCCTATGCCAGCTTTGCCTTTAACTCCTTTGCCTTCTGCTCCTTTGGCAATTCCTAATGCTCCTTTAGTTAATTCACCTAATACCTTGTCCCCTATCCTTATGTCAAATTCTCCATCTATGCGTAAGCGATTTGCCGATACTGTCTCTGGTCTCTTATCACCTTTCTTTGAAGCTTTAAACGTGTCTCCAGCTTTTTCTCGAAGACAGTCTCGTAGTCAATTCCCAGACTCCGAAGAGCGAGAAAAATTGGACTCACTTGCTTGTAGATGGATCAAGAAGGGTCCCCAATATAGTACGTCTGATATTATGTCCACCTTTCTGCAATGGAATGCACCTACGCAGAGATATGTTTTTAAAGTTATGTGCGATACTCTCGCTAAAGAATGGGAGGATATGAATTTGGGTTCGGTCCCACAGGATCTGTTAGATGTTCAGGCTGACTTTGACAAAGGACTTATTGTGGGTCCTAAGGTTGAAAACGCTGTCAGAACACTTATTTCTTTCAGATCCCTATTGTTCTCACAGACTTTTCCTGATTCTGATCCTTCAGTTAGGACAGCACTGAAAAACTATCCCATGAGAGAGGTTTCTCCAATATGGAAGGAAGAAGTTGCAGCAGCAGGTGCTAATCCAGCTATTCCTGCGCATTTTCAGCGCATATGGATACATGTCCCCTGGAAAAGGTCTGAAGTTTTAGCACTTAAACAGTCACTACCAGATCCACGCAAAAATCCTGCTGGTTACTATAAAGAGTTGTCGCAAACAGTTGATGCATGTACTATGAATCTAGCAGATATTGACATGTTGATGGGAAATGTAGTTCCACAGACAATATGGGCTAAAATTCGTAGAGAGGATCACGCTCAAGAATTAGGCGGCGATTGGAACGCTATTATTGCCGCAGATAGAGGTCAAGTAGGTGGTGCAAAGCCCGACGCTTTGATCTCAGAACTCCCTGGTAGGATTATTACATTAATGAAAACAATGATGCCTGCTTTGAGAGTTAATTGGGATAAGCTAGCAGTATGTAAACAAAAGAAAGATGAAAGTGTTTCCGATTTCTTTACCCGATTCGAGGAGACATTCATTGATCACAGTGGTCAAGATATGGCTACAGAAGGGGGACAGCGATTATTTGTGGATAAGTTCGTATATAACTTCCTTCCTGAACTATCACACAAGCTAAAAGACTCCGAGAGTTCATGGGCAGTTTCTTCTTCCGCCCAAATATTGGCTACTGCACAATATTATGAAAATAGAGACAAAGAAGAAAGGGAAAAACAAGAGAAAAAGACGAAAGAATTAAAAACTAAAGTTCTCTTGCAACAGGCTTATCCTCCTCGTTATGTTCAGCCTCAGTTTCAACAGCCTCCGCAGTTTTAGAGGTTGTATCAAAAGCCTGAACCATTCATTCCAAGACCTTTGCTAGGTCCCAATCAATGTGCTTATTGTAGGGAGGAAGGTCATTTTAAGAACAGTTGTCCGGCATTGTTGCAGCGTAATGGAGCAACATCTGCTTCACGAGGTCGTGGTGGTCCTCAGTCAGCAAATAGAGGTAGAGGTCGAGGTGTGTTAACCCAAGAGCAGCGTTCTTTTGTTCCTCCAAATTCCGGAAATTACTTTGACCAGCAAAATGTTAGGTCTACACAGTATTACAGTGAGGATCAGTATATTGAAGGAGGGAATGAAAGTCTTCATTTTGAATAGGACAGCCATGGACAAAGTAAGGGGGTTACGTCAATTCCAGTGGATCAGAATGGACCTTATGTTAATGTCACTACAATGGGTGTTTCAGAGCCATTTCTTTTAGATACTGGTGCCATGAGAAGCTCTATCATTCATTCTAAACTCCCTGGCGCACCTTTGTCTGGCTTAACGAATGTATCTGTAGGATTTTCTGGCGCCCCTGTTCGCAATCCAGTTTCTTGCCCTTTGCCTGTTTCAATAGGCCCTTATGATTTAGAAGCTCCGCTTCTTCTGACGAATGGTTGTGGTGAAAATCTGTTGGGTTTAGATCTATTAAAAAGAATGCATGCTACGATATATTGTTCACCTTCTGGTGTATACCTCACTCTAGGACAGAAAATGACTAGTCCAATGTACTTATCAAAAGATCAATTCCCACCTGAATTGCTTTCTCTTCCCGAAACGCTTTGGGCTACGGGTCCGAATGACGTTGGTTGTCTTGAGATCCCACCTTATGTTGTTACTCTTAAGCCCAATGCTGAAATGCCACGTATTCCGCAATACAGAATCTCTACTGAAGGTGAGAAAGCACTTCTGGAAATTGTCCATGATTTGATTCAGAAGGGTGTGGTTGAGGAAACGAGAGGAAATACATGTAACAGTCCTGTTCTTCCGGTTCTTAAACGCACTGATCCTTCTCAGCCTCCTGTTTATCGTTTTGTAATTGATCTTCGGGAGGTAAACAAGATTGTCGTACCGCAGTTTCCTGTAGTCCCAGATATCACTGCTCTGTTGACGATGATACCTTCTACAGCGACTTGGTTTTCAGTTATTGATCTAAAGAATGCTTTCTTTAGTATTCCCATCGCCGAAGAGAGTAGAGATATTTTTGGTTTTTCCCTCGGAGGCCGAAGCTTCCGGTTTAAACGCGCACCTCAAGGTTATTGTGAAAGTCCCTCTATTTACAGTCAAGCTCTAAAATGTCATCTTGATGCCTTTTCCTTACCGTCCGGTGCCGCTCTCATTCAGTACATGGATGACTTATTAGTTGCCGCTGATTCAGAGGAGATTTGCAAAAACGTGACCGTTGCACTGTTGCGTCATTTGTTTGATCTAAATCACAAGGTTTCTCCTTCTAAATTACAATATGTCTGTCGCGAGGTGACTTATTTGGGTCATCTCTTGTCAAAGGAGGGACGACGATTGACCCCCGAACGAATTCAGGCAATTGCACAAATGTCAGTGCCATCCACACAAAGAGAGGTACGTGCTTTTTTGGGCATTACTTCTTATTGTAGACAGTGGATTCCGAGTTTCTCTTTATTGGCTAAACCGCTGTTGGCGCTAACTTTAAAAGATACGCCTCAGCCTCTTCCGTGGACTGACGAATGTCAGAAGAGTTTTACTGATTTGCGTATTGCTTTGTGTTCTGCTCCTGTATTGGGTACTCCTGATTACAGTAAGCCCTTTACGCTCTATGTCCACGAAAGAGAGGGTTGTGCATTGTCAGTCTTAACGCAGCGTTTTGGAGATCAACAGCGACCATGCGCATATTTCTCAGCTACGTTAGATCCAGTAGCTAAAGCATTGCCTAGTTGTCTTAAGGCGACAGCGGCAGCAGCAATTTCTATTCGACAGTCTGCTGGAGTAGTGCTAGATAATACTCTCATTGTTATGGTGCCACATGCAGTGGATACTTTACTAAATAGGACAAAAACGCAGCATCTTACGAGTGCTCGGTTGTCCGGATATGAGCTGACGCTTTTGGCTAGTCACATACACATCAAACGATGTAATACCCTGAATCCAGCTACTTTGTTGCCTCTTCCAGAAGAGAGAGATGTCTCTGAACAGCATGATTGTTTTCTCCGTACTGAAGAAGAGACTAAGGGTAGAATTGACCTAAAAGACACGCCATTAGTGAATCCAGATGGAACACTATGGGTAGATGGTTCTTGTTTCAAGCTCCCGAATGGAGATACAGTTTCAGCCTACGCTATTACTACTTTGCATACGATTGTGGAGACAGCACGCATTAGACATAATTCAGCTCAGGCAGCTGAATTGATAGCCTTAACTAGAGCGTGTGTGTTCTCCAAAGGAAAAAGAGTAAACGTGTACACTGATAGCCAATACGCTTTTGGTGTAGCGTTTAACTTTGGGCGTTTATGGAAGGAAAGAGGATTCTTTACTTCCCATGGTACTAAGATACAACATGGTCAATTAGTGACTGAACTTCTTGAGTCACTTACAATGCCTACTCAGATAGCGATCGTGAAGTGTAGTGCACACAAAAAGATTGTGGACGATGTTGGTCGAGGAAATGCATTTGCAGATGAGGTAGCGAAAAAGACAGCCAGAGACAACACAAGTCGAATGTATGTTGCAGGTCCCGCAAACTGCGTAAGAGAAAAGGGAATGTGTGAAGATACAGTAGAGAGTGTGAAATCAATTCAAGGAGAGGCTACGGAGAATGAGTTGAGAAAGTGGAAGGAAAGTACAGGAATGTTAGATGAGATGGGATGTTGGGTTGAATTATCAGAACATCAACGTTGGCTGTTACCAGATGCTTATGTACTACCTGTAGTTACTATGGCACATGGTCCAGCTCACCTAAGTGCAAAAGGAATATGTAAACTTCTGGCTCCAGTGTGGCAAAATGAGGGGATCCCAAAGTGTGCAAATAATGTAGTAAAACATTGTATTGTTTGCTTGATGTACAATCCGGGAAAGGGAACCCCAATTCCAGCAGGTCATTTTGCTCCTCCAACATATCCATTTGAGGTGTTGCAGATCGATTATATTCACATGGAACGATGCAACAACCTCAAATATGTTCTGGTGGTAGTATGTGCTTTTTCTAGATGGGTAGAAGCCTACCCTCTGAAGGACAATACTGCTTTATCAACTGCCAAAATACTTTTGAAAGAATTCTTCCCTAGGTTTGGTTTGCCGCGCATTGTCTGGAGTGACAATGGGAGCGAATTTGTGGGTCAAGTCATGCAAAAAGTTTGTGCAGGTCTTGGCATAAAACAGAAGTTCCACGCGGCGAATCACCCCCAGTCGGCTGGTTTAGTAGAATGCTACAATGGAACCTTGAAGCTTAAAATTGCTAAGGTGCAAGCTAGCACAGGACTTAATTGGCCTGATGCTTTACCATTGGCTCTTCTGTCCACCAGAACAGCAGTACACTCTCGTTTGGGGCTTAGCCCTTACGAAGTGATATTTGGTCGCCCAGCTAATGTATGGGGAGTTCCTCGCCCTAAGAAATACTCAGACTTGCCATACCCGATGTTGATTGACTACTTGCATGACCTTACAACTAAATTGCGTGTTCTTCATCAACAGGTTCAGAGTGCTCTACCAGAGGCTTCCACAGACCCAGGTCATTCCATCCGACCAGGTGACTGGGTCTGCACGAAAAATTTCCAACGACAGAGAAATTTGGAGCCCAGATGGAGAGAGCCACGCCTGGTTCTTTTGACCACAAGAACAGCAGTTAAAGTCGAAGGAAAGAAAAACTGGGTGCATGCCGTGCACTGCAAGAAAGTGCCTTTGCCCTTGCCTTTCGATCAGTGGGTCCGTAGAGGCATCAGTGACTCTGAAAGTGAGAAAGTTCCGCAATTTGTACCATTCAGTGATGCGCGTCTAATTGGAACACTTTCTGAGAAAGAGGACGACGACATCCTTCAAGAAGCAATACCATCGCATCGTCGCTTGAACACGACAAATCCAGGAACATTGTTTCAAAACCAGACTGCCTCTGGACAGGAACGCTATAATTTGAGACCAAGACCAAAGAACTTGTAAATTTCTCTCCTATGTAGTACTCTATCCCGGTTGCAGGGTCACGGTAGGAGTCTTAGTTACGACCTGAGTAAGTGGCAATAGGCCTGCAGGACCTCACAGTGTCATAGGACGGTAGATAATCGTGACTACAGTGATTGAGGAAGATTGCCGTGAGCATCCACTTAGAAAGATGGAGGCTACATTAGATAAAAGAGAAAGTAAAAATGTAAAGAATAATTGTAAAGAAATATATAGTCGTTGTAGTATTGCTCTATGCGTCATTATATTGTCGTGTATTCTTTTGGCATCTGTAAACTGGATCATTATTACTCTGCAGCAAAAAGTTGTCTCTTCTCCTACCTCTACATCTTCTTCTACTATCTCTCCGCACCTATTTCACACTCTTCCCCAGCATGAACTCATCAGAAGAACTGAATACTTTAACAATTCCTTCGTCCAGTTGTTACATCAACATCAGTTAGTGATCAATACAACTGACTGTTGGGTGTGTGGACTCATACCACATACGGTAGAAAAAGGAATGCCATATTTAGTTCTTCCATTCTCCTATGAAGGTTCCGCTTGGGCTTATTTTGTCATTTTCAATAATGCATATCAAAGTAAAATTAAACAACCTGTCAGTTCACATAGTGTTGGTTCAGATTTCAGTCATAGTTTATTGATATAGGGAATGGTAGCTATGGCTAAAATCATGGAAAAAAAGTGAAGCTTCCATAGATGAAAGAAAAGCATATACCAATTGGAACATAACTAATTACATTTCCAGCCTCAATGATAAGGTTGAGCAAGGAAAATCTCCTCCGATACGGGTCATACCCCAACAAGGAAATTTCTGTCTGCAAATAAATGGTAGAACTCCAAACACCGGACAAAGAGAAAGTTTATGTTCCCATACATATGTTTATTCAGCCCTGAATTCACTGCCGTTAGTACCATCTCAAGGTACATACTTCGTTTGCCACGATAGGGCTTATACATGGTTGCCAGCTGATTTCTCTGGTACTTGTTATATAGCCTTTCTTCTTCCCCCTACATACACCGCTCCTGCGAACCATCATAAAAATAGATATGGCAGAGGGATTGTGGATTCGAAAGACACAGCAGGACAAGAGGGAGGAGATTTCCTCAAAGGATTTCTTCCCTTCTGGGGTCCAATGGCCAACAGCAGAAATATAAGGCAATTGGTTCGTGTCGTAGAAACCACCATAGACATCACTGTAGGAGCTTTAAGTAACATTACAGCTGAACTACAGGCTGATCGTCTTATGACCTTGCAGAACCGTGTTGCCTTAGACTTTGTTCTTGCGGACCATGGTGGAGTATGCAAATTGATCGGATCAAGTTGCTGTATTTTCATACCTAATGACGCTCCGACAGTATACCAAGCTATCTCTAAGTTACACATAATCTCCGAGTCGATTCATCAGGACGAAGGAGATTGGTCCTTTTCAGAGTGGTTTTGGGGATTACTGTCCAAATGGGGTTGGAAGGTATTGACATTCTTTGGAGTAATTTTAGCTTTTATATTCTCTTGTTGTCTTTGTATGCACTGCGGTCCTGCCATCTGCAACCTATGTGCTACTGCATGTATTCCCAAACCCAAGTCACAAAGAGCAGAGAATATCAAAATGATGGTACAGCAACAGCTTGATGACCTCATGGCCATAGACATCGACTCAGATTAACATGAGTTTGTGTATCTTGCCTGAGTTCTGGCAAAAGGAGGGTCTGAGGAAATTCGATTTTTAATACGATCGTATCGACCCGCCATTTTGTGGCCCGCCGCCATTTTATGTTGCCTTCACTCAGGCAGCACAGCGAACGAAGTCCATTCTGCCTTTTCTGCTTATTCTGCAACATGGTGTTCAAAACAGCCTTCTGCCTCTATCTTTACAAGGCTGGTATTAAGGTCTGACCGAGTACACTAATCCCTGTCTGGTTTTCTAATCCTTGTTTCAACTATCTGTAGGCTCACACTATTCTCCGCCGATCTTATCTTATCGTCTGGCCTTCGCTGTCCTTTGCTAGTATTCTCTCATTTCACAACTGTCCTCCAAACGCACACAAACTTATCACACCACATGCAACTTCGTTGTGGATCGGTTAATGAATTAGTTCAAGGGAGGGGTGACAAACACAGCTGGAGGGGAGGCAACCTTAAGTCACTTGATACTTTGTTTTCCAATTCCTTCTATTGGTGCTGTCTTGTTTTCCGACATTTCTATTGGCTCTGTTCTATCTTTACATTATTCTTACTGGCTCCTTTCTATGTGTTCTGGGAGTGTATGTAGTTAATAAATGGTTTTTATACGGTATATAAGATTGTGCGCCACAAAGTAAAGTGGCAGTCTCCTGAGAACATACCTTGTGTACCTCTTGGACAACTGTACTAGCTGCAGCTAATAAAATCTGATCTTTTACGCCTGACAGAGTGTCCCGTGTCTCTGTTAGTTGAGGCAGGTGAATCCAAGGAGATTTTAGGCGTACCCTGCGCCGCCAGGCCCATAAGGTTCTGGTTCTTCAAAGTGAGGTATCATTTTACTTGGGAGACTGAGGGAAACTCTTGGTGGTAGGAAATGTGTGCTGCAGCGGTGATCCCACAAAGAAAAGTGAGGAAAATCTTGTTGCAAACACTAACATTGTGAAAAGAAACACACTTTGGTTATGTTAAAAAAGACCCCTCACCCACCAACCAAATTGGTGGCATGCTTCATCATCGGGGTCCCACCCGAGACACCTAGCATATCACAGGTGTGCTGTGACACCTGATTACAGCGGAGCAGGTTTTGTCATTTTTACCACACAGACTGGTTGGATTCTGCACGAGGGTGAGTGATGGTTCAGTGAATCAAATTTTATTAACAAGAGATTTCACAAAATTTAAATGCACTGTTAATAACTGAAAGGCCCAAAAACGGAACCAATGACTCACAGCTCGTGAGCTGTAAAGCCACGACAAGGCACCAACCACTTTACAGTCCATTCACACACCTTCCATACATGACATGCACAAGACCATTCACGCCCCCTGCCATGGGCCCAGCACATTACAACACTCGCATCGACAGACCGAACCACTCAAGGGCCCATCACTTTCATAGGCCCACATGCCTGATACAGCAATCACACCAGCTGATGAGTGTGTGGACTGGCGTTTGGCGGGCACCTCCAGCCAAGCGCCACCCCACGCACACTGCCAGCCAAGCGCCACCCCACTCACAGCACCAACCAAGTGCCACCCCACTCACACCGCCAGCCAAGTGCCACACCACGCACACCACTAGCCAAGCGCCACGGCATGTACACCATCACCTTTTTTTTTTAAACAACAAAGACACCACTTATTATAAATAAGTACAAAACTACAAACACAAGAGGTCTAACTGAATACATGACAGTAATGCCAACCGTGAAACTGAACATATAAAAATATAAAACAGCAGTTTACGTTCACAGAATTTCCCAATAATTCTTCTGTGTGTGGTAGCTCCTGAAACAGCCACCCACACACAACCCAGGCTTTGAAGGACAATCAGGGCAGTACATCCTAGTCTCCTCCCTGATACCTTTTCGAGCAAAGACTCTACATCTCTTAGTAGGAAAGTTTTTTTTGGCCGTAGGAGGTATGTGCTCAGCAAAGTGACAATCTTTCAATCTAGCCACATCCTCCACCACTGCTTCTCTGGGAACTTTTGCCTGTTACAGCACAACAAGGCTCGCTATGACAGACTCCTGAAATTTCACAAATGTCATCCTTGACTCTGGAGAACTATCCTTGAACACGACAAAAGCATTAAAAGTTGACAAGTGGAACAAGTCAACCGCTAATTTCTTATACCAAACATAAGACTTACGAGCAGCAGTGTAAGGTTCCAACCTCTGATCTACTCTATCAACACCACCCATGTGCTTATTATAGTCTAAAATGCACACAGGTTTGCGCACTTTGGCAACCTAACCCCAAACAGCCACAGGTGAAGTACTCTCATCATGGATGGTACTTAGCATGTTCCCTGTGTGTTGTGTACGCCAACGGTAGTGGTGTTGCTGGCATTGACCAAGTGTATCCTCTGCGCCCCCCTTTTTGTTTTGTCACCCTTTCCTTATGTGCATTAGCATCATCTGGCAGAGGAGCAGAGGCACCGGCGACGGAGGGAGCTGCATCCCACATGGCCCATGAGGCCCAATCCACCGAGGGTGAGGGCACCAGTGGGATAGAGGGGAAGGGGAGCACCACGACGGGGACAGGAGGCGGCACCACAGACAGCGACTCCTCCTCAGATGGAAGCTCCCTGGCGGTGGCAGACACCTCTGTGCCCACCCCAACAACAGGAGCCGCCACCTACCAGCACCGTCCTCTCAGCAGCCCCTCAGTGTGTTTCCCGTTCCCGCTCACCTAGGAGGGTGGGCATCTCCTTAGACCCAGACACCTCAGGCCCTGCCCCAGTCAGCCCTGCTGCCCTCAGTGAGGAGGCTATTGACCTCCTGGGATCCCTCTCTGTTGGGCAGTCAACCATACTGAATGCCATCCAGGGTGTAGCAGGGCATTTGCAACAAACAAATGCATACCTGGAGGGCATTCACTCTGGCGTGGTGGCCCAACAGAGAGCATTTCAGGCTCTGGCCTCAGCAATGATGGCAGCCCTTGTCCCTGTGTCTAACTTTCCCCCTCTAACTTCCTCTACTCAAACCCAATCCCCTCAACCCCAGCCTATCCCAGGTACACCTTCAGACCAGCATTCACCCAAATCAACACACAAAGGTAGCTCAGGCAAACATAAGCACCACACTTCATCTCACAGGCACTCACACAAACACCATACCCATGCAGACACACCTACATCCACTGCCTCCACTGTGTCCTCCTCCTCCTCTTCATCCACCTCCCTCCCAGTAGCGTCTCCACTCACACCTGCATGCACAACATCCTCATCCACTACCTCCATCACCAGCATGCCCTTCACAACACACCCCTCACTGGCAGTCACCACCCCCACAACCATGCACAAGTCCCCTGTGTCCTCTCTCAGTGTGTCTGTGACCCTTCCTCCGAAAGTACACAAACGCAAGCGAACCCAACAGCCATCCACCTCACAACAGAATCAAGCCCATGCACCTTCACCCAAACTCAGCAGAAAGACACCTCCTACAACCACGCCCTCGTCCTCCACTCCCAAACCCTCTCCATCTTCCCACCCTAGTGTGTCTAAAATACTTTTCCTGGCAAACATTGACCTGTTCCCTACCCCTCCCCCTCCCATCCTTCCGCTTGGGCAAGGGTGTCCAGAACCCAGGCAAGCACCTCAGCCACCAAGTCGAATCCACTGTGGTACCTGCAAATCCAAGGGGCTTCTAGGGGGCACCAGTCAGGCCAGACAGTGTTCCACCGACCCCTGCAAAGGACCATACCATACCACCACCTGCCAAGGTGAAGAATGGGACAGCATGCACCAAGGGCAAGGAGCAGGACCCACCCAGCAGGGCCTCCTCCAAAACTGCAGCTTCCAGAGCCAAGGTCCCAACAGCAGCTGCCAAGGTGAAGAAGGGGCAGAAAAGCCAAGGCAAGGCACCTCAGGGGTCAGAGCCTGCAAGTGGGGGTCTGGTGGCCACCATCAGAACCGACAGCCCCGCCACCTGCACCAAGGGCAGCACCGCCAGCACCCCGCCGCAAGCACCGCCACCTGCACCACCACCCGCACTACCACCTGCAACACCGCTGCCATCACTACTGTCAGCAGCAGCATCCCCAGTGGCCAGCCATCCGAGGCTGCAGGAGAAGGGCTGGTGCCTCCCTCCACCACTGGCAGCACCGCACCTGCACCATGGCCAGCACTGCCAGCATCCCCGCCACAAGCCCCGCCGCAAGCACCGCCACCTGCACCACTGACAGCAGGACGACCAACAGCAGCAGCAGCCCCAGTGTGCGTCTGTCCGGCGATGCAGTAGATGGCCTGGAGCCTCCAACTACCACTGGCAGCACCCCCATCGGCACCACAACCACCACCAGTTTACAGCCTTAGTCGCCTCAGGATGGAGTCTGGCCCTGCCTCTATGGACTTTTCTACTACCTGTCCCCTGCAAATCCGGTGCCTCAGACACCCAGGTAAGGGAATGTTAACTGCCACACCCCATGTGCTGCATCACTGGGCACCAAGCCCCCTCCAGAACCTGTGGAGAAAGGCATTCACTCACCCAGTCCTTGGCAGGATGAAGCAGACTGGGCACAATGCCTCCTCCAGAACCTGTGACGAAAGACATCCACTCACCCTATCCTTGGCAGGATGAAGCAGACTGGGCACAATGCCCCCTCCAGAACCTGTGGAGACAGGCATCCACTTGAGAGACTGTGGCCATGCACTCCCCAGGACCAAGCAGTTGGCAAACCACCCACTTGAGAGACTGTGGCTTTGCACTCCCCAGGACCAAGCAGTGGGCATGGAGCCCCCTCGAGGAGCAGTGGCATTATTCCATCTTCTGGCTGAGGTGACCCCCCTTTACCATCCCCCTGAGGTGACTGTGTGTTTTCGACCTGATGCCCCTGCAGTGTTCTCTCCGTATTGAGGCAGGAGTCAAGTGTGAGCTTGGCACATGATTTTTTGCCCAGTGGCCCACGGACATTTGCAAAGGACAACGTACGACCTTATGTACATATTGTATATTTTTGTAAATAATGTTTTTTGAATCGTTGCGTATATCTGACTATTTCTAAAATATCACTGTTTAACTCAATTCCTTTTGTCCTTCCATTCTTCCAGGGGGTTACGGGGTGTATATGTAATGTTGCTGCGTATGTTTGTGTGTCTGGTGTTGTGGGTGAGGATGGGAGTGTTGCATGCTGTGTGTTTCATGTGTGTGTCACTCTTTTTTTCCTCTCTCCTCCCCTGTGTGCTAGGTACAGTACTCACTGTGGTCGTCGCTGTGGTGTTTGATATTCCTGGTGTATGAGGAGGTACACCAACATGGGGAGGACCTTTAATTCGGGCTCCATGGCATCCTGGTTCTTCGTTGAGTGTTGAGCGGTGAGTGGTTTCCCTTCCATACACTGTTTGCGCTGTGCTTTTGATGGCGTTGGTACCACCCCGGAAAGGCTGGCGGGTTGCAATGGTGTGGGCGGTACATTGGCTTCCGCCTGTCTGTTGGCGGTGTCCGCTGCGGTGTTGATTGCTACCGCCATGGCGGTCGGAGTGTTAAAGTGGCTGTCTATGATGGAGGTTTCTGCCATGGTCGTGATCCCATTTCTTTTACCGCCGGCCTGTTGGAGGTATTACTGCCGCTTTAACACCGACCACCAGGGTTGTAATGAGGGCCAATTTATAAAGACAAGGATGGTTTTGGTCTGTTATGGTGATGATAATCTAAGTACAGATATCATTAGAGTTGCTCTATTGAGACTGATTTGTCAGCAACTTTGACGCAGTTAACCACAAAATACTCTTCGGTTATCTTTCTGGCATGCAGCTTGCTGGCCCATTTCTGAGGTTGAATTATGAATGGTTGCACTGGCTCGGTTCAGAGTTTAGCATCTGTTTTGCGACATTTCCACTGCCTAAACTGCATAATTAAACTCTGAACTCCAAGTTAATGTGTGGTGTGCAGACAGCAAAGGGCGTGCGAAAACGCAACTAGGCAACAACCTCTCCCTGTTTCCAAACTCTGCTGTATGTCACCCACGTACAGACTCAAAAACAATTTGAGTTAAATGTATCCACTTTAGATGCAAATGCCTATGGTCCTGCTATTTATGCATTATGTTCACAAACTGCCCCCCAAAAGTATTGATAACAGAGATATGTAATAGCAAAGTTGATACATTATTGATCCAGCTTGGTCCCATTTAAGAGAGCTTAGGGGGTGAATATATTTGTGGTGAAGATTAATGAGTATCCAGCAAGTCTCAGGGTATAGTTCTGGTATGGTAGCTCAAGATGCATGTAACCTTCTAATCATAGGGTTTTAATCATCATAACATAAATCAGAAAGTTAATATGCTTGTTGGAGAGCAGTGAGTGCAACCTGAAATTCACAGGTCCTTATGCTACCTAGCTACAATGGTTAGTGTGTTCATTGTGGAGATCCTAGAGTTAACTGGCAAGTCTCAAGTTCTAATTTTTGCAAAGCAGCTAAGTGAGTTGCACCAGGTGTAATGAGCTGCAAGCAATCTACAAATGGTTATCTCTGAATTTGTGAAGGTTTATCTTCATCTTTCATACTTCTAAAGTTGATAAAATTGGGTCTGTTGAATATTAATTAAAACAGTTTTCTAAAAGGGAAAAATAATTCACACTTGGGCCCGTATTTATACTTTTTGACGCTAAACTGCGCTAACGCAGTTTAGCGTCAAAAAAGTTTGCGCCGGCTAACGCCATTCTGAAGCGCCATGCGGGCGCCGTATTTATTGAATGGCGTTAGCCGGCGCAAGCAGACCGGCGCTGCCTGGTGTGCGTGGAAAAAAACCACGTACACCAGGCAGCGCCGGCGTAGGGAAAAATGGCGTTAGGGCGTCTTAAAAATGGCGCAAGTCAGGTTGACGCTAAAAAATCGTCTTAACCCGATTTGCGCCATTTTAAACGACGCCCAGACGCCATTTACATGACTCCTGTCTTAGTAAAGACAGGAGTCATGCCCCCTTGCCCAATGGCCATGCCCAGGGGACTTATGTCCCCTGGGCATGGTCATTGGGCATAGTGGCATGTAGGGGGGCACAAATAAGGCCCCCCTATGCCACCCAAAAAAACAACAAAAAAAAAATTATACTTACCTGAACTTACCTGAATGTCCCTGGGATGGGTCCCTCCATCCTAGGGTGTCCTCCTGGGGTGGGCAAGGGTGGCAGGGGGGGTCCCTGGGGGCAGGGGAGGGCACCTGTGGGCTCATTTTGAGCCCTCAGGCCCCTTAACGCCTACCCTGACCCAGGCGTTAAAATGTGGCGCAATTGCGGGGTTTTTTGACCCGACCACTCCCGGGCGTGATTTTTGCCCGGGAGTATAAATACGACGCATTTGCGTCGCCGTAATTTTTTTAGACGGGAACGCCTTCCTTGCATCTCATTAACGCAAGGAAGGCGTTCACGCAAAAAAATGACGCTATTTGCCCATACTTTGGCGCTAGACGCGTCTAACACCAAAGTATAAATATGGCGTTAGTTTTGCACCGAATTTGCGTCGAAAAAAACGACGCACATTCGGCGCAAACGGAGTATAAATATGCCCCTTGATTCTTTATATATCACAATTAATCTCCAGGCTAATTCGATTAGTGACATGAAGAGTTCATCTCTGTGCACCTTCGCTGCCAGCCCTTTTCCCCCTCAGGTGCCAAGCCTTTTTTTGCCTATTTGGGGCAGTTCGCCCTTATGCCCTCTTAACTTTTTGTCCACATAAGCTACCCACACCAAAGTTGCGTCCTTTTTTTCCTAACTTCCTAGGGATTCTAGAGGTACCCAGACTTTGTGGGTTCCCCTGAAGGAGACCAAGATATTAGCCAAAAACACAGTGAACGAAACATTTTTCTAAAACAAAATGGGAAAGAAGGGCTGCAGAAGAAGGCTTGTGGTTTATTCCCCTGAAAATGGCATCAACAAAGGGTTTATGGTGCTAAAATCACCAGCTTCCCATCTTTCAGGAACTGGTAGACTTGATTCAGAAATCCCAATTTGTCAACACAATTTTGACATTTTACTGGGACATACCCCATTTTTACTATTTTTTGTGCTTTCAGTCTCCTTCCAGTTAGTGACAGAAATTGGTGAGAAACCAATGCAGGGTCCCTGAAAGCTAAACATTTCTGAAAAGTAGACAATATTCTGAATTCAGCAAGGGGTCATTCGTGTCGATCCTACAAGTGTTTCCTACAAAAAATAGCACCTGAAATAAAAGAATATTGAAATTGAGGTGAAAAAAAAAAAGCTATTTTTCCCCACGTTTTACTCTGTAACTTTTCCTGCAATGTCAGATTTTTGAAAGCCATATACCGTTACATCTGCTGGAATCTTATGGTTGCGGGGTATATGAGGCTTGTAGGTTCATCAAGAACCGTAGGTACCCAGAGCCAATAAATGAGCTGCACCTTGCAATGGGTTTTCATTCTATATCAGGTATACAACAATTAATTTGCTGAAATATAACAAGTGAACAATAGGTATCAAGAAAACCTTTGTATTTCCAAAATGGGCACAAGATAAAGTGTTGAGAAGCAGTGGTTGTTTGCACATCTCTGAATTCCGGGGTGCCTATAATACCATATGAATTACAGGTTATTTCTCAAATGGATGTATTTTTTACACACTGTCTTACATTTGGAAGGAAAAAATGTAGAGAAAGACAAGGGGCAATAACACTTGTTTTGCTATTCTGTGTTCCCCCAAGACTCCTGATAAAAATGGTAACTCACTGGAGTGGTTAGGCCTACTGCTCGCGACAAGAAACACAAAATGGACACATTACATTTTTACATTGAAATCTGACATGTTTTTTGGAAAGTGCCTAGCTGTAGATTTTGGCCTCTAGCTCAGCCGGCACCTAGGGAAACCTACCAAACCTGTGCATTTTTGAAAACTAGACACCTAGGAGAATCCAAGATGGGGTAACTTGTGGTGCTATGACCAGGTTCTGTTATCCAGAATCCTTTGCAAACCTCAAAATTTGGGCAATAAAACACTTTTTCCTCTGATTTCGGTGACAAAAAGTTCTGGAATCCGAGAGGAGCCACAAATGTCCTTCCACCAAGTGTTCCCCAAATTCTCCGGATAAAAATGGTACTTCACTTATGTGGGTAGGACTAGCGTCCACGAAAGGACATGTCCCAAAACACAACATGGACACATCACATTTTCACAAAGAAAACAGAGCTGTTTTTTACAAAGTGCCTAACTGTGGATTTTGGCCTCTAGCTCAGCCAGAACCTGGGGAAACCTAGCAAACCTGTGCATTTTTTAAAACTAGACACCTAGGGGAATCCAGGATGGGGTGACTTGTGAGGCTCCGACCAGGTTCTGTTACCCAGAATCATTTGCAAACCTCAAAGATTGGCCAAAACAACACTTTTTCTTCTCATTTCGGTGACAGAAAGTTCTGCATTCTGAGAGGAGCCACAAATTACCCTTCCACCCAGCATTTCCCCAAGTCTCCCGATAAAAATGGTACCTCACTTGTGTGGGTAGGCCTAGCGCCCACGAAAGGAAATGCCCCAAAACACAATGTGGACACATTACATTTTCACACAAAAAAAACAGAGCTGTTTTTTACAAAGTGCCTAGGTGTGGATTTTGGCCTCTAGCTCAGCCGGCACCTGGGGAAACCTAGCAAACCTGTGGATTTTTTAAAACTAGACACCTAGGGGAATCCAAGATGGGGTGACTTGTGGGGCTCTGACCAGGTTCTGTTACCCAGAAACCTTTGCAAACCTCAAAATTTGGCCAAAAAAACACTTTTTACTCTCATTTCGGTGATAGAAAGTTCTGGAATCTGAGAGGAGCCACAAATTTCCTTCCACGCAGTGTTCCCCCACGTCTCCCGATAAAAATGGTACCTCACTTGTGTGGGTAGGCCTAGCACCCGCAAAAGGAAATGCCCTAAAAGACAACGTGGACACATCACATTTTCACAAAGAAAACAGCTGTTTTTTACAAAGTGCCTAGCTCTGGATTTTGGTTTCTAGCTCAGCCGGCACCTGGGGAAACCTAGCAAACCTGTGGATTTTTGAAAACTAGACACCTAGGGGAATCCAAGATGTGTGTCTTGTGGGCCTCTGACCAGGTTCTGTTACCCAGAATCCTTTGCAAACCTCAAAATTGGGCCAAAAAAACACATTTTCCTCTCATTTCGGTGACAGAAAGTTCTGGAATCTGAGAGGAGCAACAAATTTCCTTCCACCCAGCGTTCCCCCAAGTCTCCCTATAAAAATGGTACCACACTTGTGTGGGTAGGCCTAGCACCCGCGAAAGGAAATGCCCTAAAAGACAACGTGGACACATCACATTTTCACAAAGAAAACAGAGCTGTTTTTTACAAAGTGCCTAGCTGTGTAGTTTGGCCTCTAGCTCAGCCGGCACCTGGGGAAACCTAGCAAACCTGTGCAATTTTGAAAACTAGACACCTAGGGGAATCCAAGATGGGGTGACTTGTGGGGCTCTGACCAGGTCCTGTTACCCAGAATCCTTTCCAAACCTCAAAATTTGGCCAGAAAACACGTTTTCCTCTCCTTTTGGTGACAGAAAGTTCTGGAATGTGAGAGGAGCTACAAATTTCCTTCCACCCAGCGTTCCCCCAAGTCTCCCGATAAAAATGGTACCTCACTTCTGTGGGTGGCCCAGGTGCCTGCAACAGAAAAATGCTAAAAACCTGTAGAGATTGAGGGGATAGCACAGCGACTTGATGAGCACCTTTTTTTTTATACATCTTTTAGGCTGACTCTGCTTTGGGGACCAACACAAGTGAGGTATCATTTTACTTGGGAGACTGAGGGAAACTCTCAGTGGTAGGAAATGTGTGCCGCAGCGGTGATCCCACAAAGAAAAGTGAAGAAAATCTTGTTCCAAACACTAACATTGTGAAAAGAAACTCACTTTGATTATGTTAAAAAAGACCCTTCACCCGAATATGTGACAGAACAACTAGGTCCTAAACAACTATAGCCTAAACCACTACTGCTAAACAACTAAAAAGTCTCAACAACTAAGTACTGAACAACTACTGTCTGAACAACTATTGTGTCTGAATAACAATTGCCTGAACAACTAATATATATATATATATATTCTAAACAACTAATAAACCATAAAAACCAAAAGGAAAACCTTACCTTAAAATTAGTTGTTCAGGCAATTGTTATTCATGCACAATTGTTGTTTAGACAGTAGTTGTTCAGTACTTAGTTGTAGAGACTTTTTAGTTGTTTAGCAGTAGTGGTTCAGGCAAGTAGTGGTTTAGACCTAGTTGTTCAGGATGTTTCCCTGCTGGGATGCCTGATTACAGCGGAGAAGGTTTTTTCATTTTTACCACACATTCTGGTTGGATTCTGCACGAGGGTGAGTGATGGTTCAGTGAATCAAATTTTATTAACAAGAGAGTTCACAAAATTTAAATGCACTGTTAATAACTGAAAGGCCAAAAAACGGAACCAATGACTCACAGCTCGTGAGCTGTAAAGCCACAACAAGGCACCAACCACTTTACAGTCCATTCACACACCTTCCATACATGACATGCACAAGACCATTCACGCCGCTTGTCATGGGCCCAGCACATTACAAAACTCGCATCGACAGACAGCGCCACTCAAGGGCCCATCACTTTCATAGGCCCACATGCCTGATACAGCAATCACACCAGCTTATGACTGTGTAGACTGGCGTTTGGCGGGCACCTCCAGCCAAGCGCCACCCCACGCACACTGCCAGCCAAGCGCCACCCCAATCACAGCACCAACCAAGTACCACCCCACTCACACCGCCAGCCAAGTGCCACCCCACGCACACCGCCAGCCAAGCGTCACCCCACGCACACTGCCAGCCAAGCGCCACCCCACGCACACCGCTAGCCAAGCGCCACGGCATGCACACCATCACCTTTTATTTTTTTTAAACAACAAAGACACCACTAATTATAAATAAGTACAAAACTACAAGCACAAAAGGTCTGACTGAATACATGACAGTAATGCCAACCGTGAAACTGAACATATAAAAATATAAAACAGCAGTTTACGCTCACGGAATTTCCCAATAATTCTGCTGTGTGTGGTAGCTCCTGAAACAGCCACCCACACACAGCCCAGGCTTTGAAGGACAATCAGGGCAGTACATCCTAGTCTCCTTCCTGATACCTCTTCGAGCACAGACTCTACATCTCTTAGTAGGAAAGTTTTTTTTGGCCGCAGGAGGAATGTGATCAGCAAAGTGACGATCTTTCAATCTAACCACATCCTCCACCACTGCTTCTCTAGGAGCTCTTGCCTGTTCCAGTGCAACAAGGCTCGCTACGATAGACTCCTGAAATTTCACAAATGTCATCCTTGATTCTGGAGAACTATCCTTGAACACGACAAAAGCATTAAAAGTTGCCAAGTGGAACAAGTGAACCGCTAATTTCTTATACCAAACATAAGACTTACGAGCAGCAGTGTAAGGTTCCAACCTCTGATCTACTCTATCAACACCACCCATGTGCTTATTATAGTCTAAAATGCACACAGGTTTGCGTACTTTGGCAACCTATCCCCAAACAGCCACAGGTGAAGTACTCTCATCATGGATTGTACTTAGCATGTACACATCCCTCTTGTCTACAAATGTCCCTTCTCAAGTTTTTTACAGACAAGCTCTCTTGGATAGCCTTTCCGATTAGAGCGGATTGTGCCACAAGCAACAGTGTCCACTCTGAACAACTCCTTGAACAACTGAATTCCAGTGTAGAAGTAATCTACATATACATGGTGACCTTTGTTAAACCGTCATCTACCAAGTTCCCACACAATTTTCTCATTAACTCCAAAAGTGGGTGGACAACCGGGGAGGTCAATATTGGAATCCCTACCAGTGTAGACCCAGAAATTATAAACATATCCTGTACTACTTACAGACAGTATATGCAATTTAATTCCACACTGTGCCCTCTTGCTAGGAATGTACTGCCTAAAAACCAAACGACCCTTTAACAGGACCAAAGATATTTCTTTGCCTGGAACATAGATCTCTGAAAACTGATCTACCAAATGATCAAGGACAGGTCTAATCTTAAAAAGACGGTCAGAATCAGGGTGATCTTGTGGCAAGGCTCAAGCATTATATACAAAATGCAACATCCAAAGAAGAAGCTCATACCGGTTATGACTCATGATGGTAGGAAATAAAGCAGTTAGAGAACTTTTTCAACTCTTCCAGATTTGTGGGAATCCCCCGGCTAGCTCTAGAGTGTGCCCTAAGTCTGGCAGCGTTGTCCCTCAAAAACTGCTCTGCATACAAATTAGTCTGCTCAACAATCTCATCCAAAAATATTTTCTGTATTAACTCGACACCCTGGGAAACCAGTAAACGCAGGCAACTGTGGCTGCTCCATGTTTGGTGCAACCCACGTGTCAGGTCTTCCAATGGGAAGCCTTTCAATCGCTGGCTCCTGCACCATCGGCACATCAGTGTCCTCCTCCAAAACAGGCCCTTCATCAGCACTGAGAGTGGCTTCATCATCAGATGATTCCTCTCTGAGAGGAAATTCACTTCCAAAATCTTGCACTTCCTCCTCTGCCTCAGATGCAGTCAGTCTCATAATCATGGTAAGAAGATGACTCAAAAAGCACACCAACAACCTGCTGAACAGTCATCCTACGGCTAGCCATGATCCTTACTACAAAAATTAACTGGACAAATGCACCACCAACAACCAGCACTGTGTAAGATAAGTAACAAACAAAGGGGGTCATTCTGACCCCGGCGGGCGGCTCCCGCCGCCCGCCTCGAGGGAACCGCCGAATGACCGCACCGCTGTCAAAAGACCGCGGCGGCCATTCTGGCTTTCCGGCTGGGCCGGCGGGCGACCGCCAGAAGGCCCCCGCCGGCCCAGCGGGAAACCCCCCTCAACAATGAAGCCGGCTCCGAATGGAGCCGGCGGAGTAGTAGGGGTGCGACGGGTGCAGTGGCACCCGTCGCGATTTTCAGTGACTGCAAAGCAGATACTGAAAATCTTTATGGGGCCCTGTTAGGGGGCCCCTGCACTGCCCATGCCAGTGGCATGGGCAGTGCAGGGGCCCCCAGGGGCCCCACGACACCCGTTCCCGCCATCCTGTTCCTGGCGGAAAAAACCGCCGGGAACAAGATGGCGGGAAGGGGGTCGGAATCCCCAGATTCCCTGGGCCAGGGGTAAACCGGCGGGAAACCGCCGGTTGCCCTTTTCTGACCGCGGCTTTACCGCCGCGGTCAGAATGGCCCAGGAAGCACCGCCAGCCTGTTGGCGGTGCTTCCGCGGTCCCTGGCCCTGGCGGTCATGGACCACCAGGGTCGGAATGACCCCCAAAGTGTAGCTTTATCACTAAGTTATAAACTCAAAAACTATACCTCTCACCTGCCTGAAAAAGCTTGACTCACCAGCAACTACTCTGCACAGCCACAGCAATCACCAATGATATCCCACTAAAAAGAGAAAAAAAGCAAATTAGACATAAAACAACACAATAATCATTGTGCACAAATCTAAAGACAATTTCACACACAATCCTGCATTCAGTACACCACCTACAAACATGTCATTCATGCATGGCAACAATACTCCTTTGGAGTACATTTATTTACATACCTAAAACATGCAACTACGCATACCGCAGGACAACCACTGCCAAAACTGCAACAAGCCACAGCAAAGGAAGCAAAAGCTTTGCGCTAGAACAAAAAGAAGAAATAAACTGTTATAATAAATGCAAATACTTCGCCAGTCGACAAACACCCCACCACCAACCATTTTTAAATGTTCCCTTGTGTCTAGTGTTCTCTGCTTGGGGGCAGATGGGCCTAAAAAAAATTGTCCAATCTGCCCCAAAAGGGGGCCGAAATGCCATAGACTATATTCCCTCCTTTGGAGAGCGACCCTTGTCCAAGGGGCCACACCCCTCACAAAACACACACATGATCCCTGGTGCAAAGGCGATTCCGCCCCCTTGAGAGCAGATGGGCCTGGAAAAAAATAAAATAAAATAGGCTGATCTTCCTCCAAGGGGGGCAGAACTGCCTAATAGTACTTTTTGCCCCTTGGGGGCGACCCTTGCACAAGGGGGTGCCCCCCAACACAAAAAAAAGAAAAAAAGATCCCTTGCATCTTCATGGTTTCTGCCCCCCCCGGGGGCAGAAGGGCCTACAAAAACTAGGCCAATCTGCCCCCAAGGGGGGCAGAATTGGCCTACATTACATTGCCCCCTTTGGGAGGTGACCCTTGCCAAGGGGCCACCCCACCACACAAAGCACACACACACATGATCCCTGGCGCTATGGGGATTCTGCCCTCCTTGGGGGCATAAAGGCCTAAAAAGAATAGGCCGATCTGCCGCCAAGGGGGAGGCAGAACTGCCCAATAGTACTTTTTGCCCCTTGGGGTGACCCTTGCCCAAGGGAGCACCCTCCAACACAAAAAAAAGAAGACAAAAAATAATTGCTGTCTTCATGGTTTCAAAGAAAAGGCTGCAGAAATGGCCTACATTACATTGCCCCCTTTGGGGGGCAACCTTTGCCCAAGGGGCCACCCCCCCCACACAAAGCACAGACACACACATGATCCCTGGCGCTATGGGGATTCTGCCCCCCTTGGGGGCAGAAAGGCCTAAAAAAACTGGGCCTGTCTGCTTGAAAGGGGGGCAGAACTGCCCAATAGTACATTTGGGCCCATGGGGGCGACCCTTGCCCAAAGGGCCATCACCCAACACAAAAAAACAAACAATAAAAATCAATCCCTGGTGTCTAGTGGCTTCTTGGGGGCAGATCGGCCTAAAAATAAGGCCAATCTGCCCCCAAGGGGGGTCAGAAATGGCAAAAAAAAGGTATTGCCTCCCCCAAAGGAGAGCGACCCTTGCCCAAGGGGTCTCTCTCCATAATAGTAAACACACACACGCACACACACACTAAATCCCTGGTGTCTAGTGGGCATTCCTGCTGCCCGATCACATTGCGGTCGGGCAGCAGGAATGCTCAAAGAGACATTGAGGGAAAGGAAAACCCTTTCCTTTCCCTTGATGCCTCTTTTACAGGCATTCCCCCACCCCCCTGAGGTAAAACCTAACTCCTTCCTCTAGACGTGCTGGAAGCCAAATGGCTTCCACGCATCTTTCCTACCTTTCATGATGTCAGCGCACGATTGTGCACTGATGTCATGGGGGGTTAGGGGTGGTGGTGGAAGGGGAAGGGAATCCCCTTTCAGCCCTGACCTGGGGAGGCGGGGTGGCGTCCTTCAGGGGGAGCGCTAGCGCTTCCCCCGAGGGCCGGTACATGGACGTAATGGTTCCGTCCATGGCGCCACACGGGCGCAGCCATGGACGTAACCATTACGTCCATGGCGCCGAAGGGGTTAAAGAGTGCTAAGTCTGAGAACATGGCATTATCCAGCCACCTAGTCCCATTCAGGAACACAGTGTAGTCAAAAGTACGTGGTGCTTGGCTCTATGGTGGAAGAAATAAAAATTGCCTCCAATCCCCTTTGTCTCCCCTCCCCCCCTCACAACACACACACACACCCACACACACCACACACACACTTGGAGCCCTGCAAGCTTGCACTCTGCACATCGCTGAATGTGTGAAGGCACAACATAGGCAAAGATGCATTGGCATTTTTCTGTGCGTCCCTGGTCTGGGGTTTCCTTACTGCACTGGCTCACTTTCTGGGGCATGTATTCCTTGAATACACATAGCAACCGAATGGAGCATGGCTGGTCCCATCTCTATTCCAGCAGTGTTCATCATGCCCCTGTCCTGAAGTTGTGCCACCAAGCATGATGTGAACTGTACATTCCCATGTTTAAAATGATATTTTTGTGGTTTGCGGTAGCTCATATTCTCAGTTGTCGATAATATTTGCCACTAAGTATACACACAATTCTAGCTTGCATAGCTTTCTGTAATATATACATATTTTTTGGGATAGTTTTATTAATTCGCCTGTTCCTAGAAAAATGCGTTGTGGCATCTCTGTGTCTGGAAAGCTTGTTGAATCTCCAATATGTAACGATAGTTAACTTTGCTTTTTCATTGAGAAGTCGTTAAGAGAATGAATCTGATGAGTACACAGTATTGTTCATTAGCCTTCTGTGAGGGTTCATTGGTATAAAATGAGCTCATTAATTCTATGCAAATGAACACTCAGTTTTAAGTTTACTTCATCTTACAAACCTCATATTTACCAGGCTTTTAAGCACGCTAATGAGTTATGAACACCAACCAACCCCTTTGAAGGGGCACCTTCACCTCTTGGTTACTTCTTAACCTGTTCTGCGTCTGATTGCTTAACGAGCATTTTGAGAAAAGAGAGCCGCTGATCGCTGTAGTGTAGCGTACATCCATGAGTCGAGCAGTGAAAGCACGATGCCGGCTGCCTCTCATTGGCAAACTATTATTTTTGTCACCGTGAGTATCTTGCACGAGAAGAGGCTGTTGAGTTGTGAGTTAGAATTTATTTAGAGACGTCCATCGTAAGTCACATGAGGGGTATTCGGCCATCAAAAAGTACAAAAGATTTCCATTTGTGTTGCAATGTTTTAAACAATTCGGTGCAGAATTTCTCAAATGACTAACATGCGAGGTTAAATAGCAATCAGGGTGAAGGTGCTCCTAAAATGGAGGTGTCATGAGACCTTATGCTTTAAGCTTGGAACTACTAATGTTTTTAGTTAAGAAAGTTCACAACGTTATTTCGCTAGGAAAGTTTTCTTCAGAAATCATTAGGGTGCAAAGATGCATAGAAAAGTAATGTATTTATGTATTTTAACTGTCTGTTTTAAATACTTTATATCTTTCTGTACCCGAACGAAGTGCCTTATCGAATCACAACAGGATATGCCTTCTTCAGTTCTGGAACCCGGTGACTGTAATAATTTACATAAATACCAAGGTAATTAAATACTTTTCATATGTGGACTATGGGTGTGAGTCTCCCTCACAGCATCTCCCCAGCTGACATAACCTGATGGTTTTGAAAAAAAAACCACTAAGACATACATTTTCAAGGTAAGTGTTCTCTATGGTGCATACATGAGGCTCTTTTTGTTGCTGTTTCAATCTGCTTCTAGTACTTGGATGTCTCAGTGCTTAGTGGGTTATCCTGTCTAAATGTACAACTAACATTTCAGTGATAGGATGTAGACCATGGGAAGGATGAATATTTGCTCCATTTATCGGATCTGTACACTCAACACTGTACACTCGACACTGGGCCCTTCATTTGGTGTGCACCCTGAGGTGTCATGTACCAGACATTGGGGGTCATTACAACATTGGCGGGAAAAGTCGCTTACCGCCGTGCAGAAGACCTCCAACACACCGCTGCGGCCGCGGAATTCTGCGATGGTCATTATGACCCACAGCTCGGAATCAGCCAAAATCCAGACACCCGCACAAGTCCGCCACACCAAAGGTCAGTGATAAACTGGCGATAACAAAACCGACACCGTCCCACCAACAGGAATACGCCTACACTATCACGACCCACGAATCCACGCGGCGGTCTTTCAACCACGGTATTCCATTGGCGGTACACACCGCTCAAAATACACACACTTTTACAAAACACATCCACATTGGACAATTCCAAATACACACACCTGATACACATACACACACCACTCCCACACACCCAATACACTATAAAACACACAACCACATCACCCACAAACCCTGACGTCAACAATTGCGACAGAAGGCCAGAGAGAGACACCACCAAAAAGAACAATAGTATTCACAGGCACCCTACACCATCACTCACACAACATCCAAGCACCTCACACAACACACCTCTAAATATCATCCCACACATCACAACACACTCCACCCCACACATCACCCACACCACCCCATGGCACCGCAAAGACACCTCAGGTTCTCTGAGGAGGAGCTCAGGGTCATGGTGGAGGAAATCATCCGGGTAGAGCCACAGCTATTTGGATCACATGTGCAGCACACAACCATAGCTAGGAAGATGGAGCTATGGCACAGAATAGTGGACAGGGTCAACGCAGTGGGACAGCACCCAAGAACTAGGGATGACATCAGGAAGAGGTGGAACGACCTACGGAGGAAGGTGCGTTCTGTGGTCTCAAGACACCACATCGTGGTTCAGAGGACTGGCGGCGGGCCCCCTCCTCCCCCAAAACTAACAACATGGGAGGAGCAGGTCTTGGCTATACTGCATCCTGAGGGCCTCACAGGAGTAGCAGGAGGAATGGACTCTGGTAAGTCAACTCTTAACTACTTAATCCCCCACCCACCTGCATGCTATCACATACCCCCACCCTCGCACTCACCCCATCACTCCAACTCCAAACGTATGTCCCAGTATCACAAACCACATATCCCAAACCCAAGCCCTGCATGTAACACAAAAGCATGGACACCCATCACCAAAGCATGTCCACTGCACATACCCATACACCCCCATAAACCATTATCACACAAGGTCCTACACAGGAATGCAAGCACTGGGGTACAGGCTCACCCACCCATTGCACACTATGGCACACACAGATGCAATAATCATGCCTTTACACCCATGGAGGACCCCTACCCAACATCACCGGACAGGAGGGTCCAGACATGTCCACTCCACCCACAGAAGAGGCCCACAGTGATGACAGCAGCTCTGTCCAACTGGATCTAGATGACCAGCCCGGCCCATCTGGGACCTCGGGACAGTCGGTTCCCCTGACACAGTCACAGGCCACTACAGATCTTCCCCCCTCTGGAAACACCAGCACAGCACCCACCCAGCGGGCCCATACCTCTGTCCCCAGGACACGTCAAGCAGCAGTGTGTCCACCACTACAGGGAACCCAGGCTAACACACCACCCCAACAACACCAGGGACCTGGGGGAAGTGGCAGTGGGCACACAGTTCAGGTGACAGAGGCCCAGGAACACAGGGGAACTGGGAGGGCTGCTGTGTGACAGGGGGAGGACAGGCCCTGGGAACCCACTCTCCACGAGGCCCTCTCCAACATCATGGGAGCCTACCACCATTCCCAGGAGACAATGGCAACGGTACTGGCCAAGTTTCAGGAGACCCAGTGGCTGCAGGAGGAACAGTATTTGGGGTTCGGGAGGAACTCAAATCCATCAATTCCGCCCTGGGCACCATTGTAGGGGAGCTGAAGGAACTCGTCAACAACAGGAGGGACACTGTGGCACAACAAGGGGCCCCTGACACTAGCCTGGACGATGAACTGCCCACCACCTCCGCAGCGCTAGTGGACAGGAGGCACCGCCACAGGACCACGACACCAGCACCCCACCCCCTGCAGATGGAGAACCACCCTGCAAGCGGTTCCTGAGATCCAGGACAAAGACAGAGAACAATGCCAAGACCCCCGCCAAAAAATGAGACACCCTGATTGTCATCCTTCTGTCTCACTTTGTCACCCTGTCCATCCTTAAACTGCCCAGCTCCACTTCCTATGCCCCTTTGGACAATGCACCTGTGAGACTAATAGACTGGACTCTGCCATGGACATTCCTCCATCATCACCTGACCATTTTACAACCCCCTCCACTATTTAGCACATAAATAAACACCCTTAAATCACAAAACAATCTGGAGTCAGTCTTTGCTTTCGAAAATGTTTTAGCAATAACTGTGGCAAAATGCTATATCCAATGTAATGTCAACATACCTATGTCAAACAGCTGTAGTCGATGCAGAAACAAAGCAGATGTCACACAGTGGGACCCACATCTGTGAAATCGTAAGGGAAAGTGACAACTCAGTGACCATACACTGGGTGAAAATGACAGACAGATGAGAGGTAGTAGAATTAAATCAGATGTAGCAGGCAGTGTTGTCTTCTTACCTGTGTGTCACTGGAAGTATTGCTGGATCACCGTGTTCCTGTTATCTATGTCCTCTTTTTCTGCTTCCTCATCTTCACTGTCCACAGGCTCCACAGCTGCCACACGACCTCCATCTGGATCATCCTACTACAGAAAAGGCACTTGTCAACGCAAAGCCAAGTTGTGAAGCATACAGCAGGCCACGGTGATCTGGCACACCTTCTTTGGTGAGTAGAATAGGTAACCACCTGTCATATGGAGGAACCTGAACCTGGCCTTCAGGAGGCCGAAGGTTCACTCTATAATCCTCCTAGTTCTCCCATGGGCCTCATTTTAACGTTCCTCTGCCTTTGTCCTGGATTCCTCACTGGGGGCAGTAGCCATGACAGGTTGGGGTAACCAGAGTCACCTGCAAATGACGAGGGACAACTGTTAGGCACACACTAACTCATAGGGATATCCCCAGACCCACACACCTAGTCACACTGTATTGGGTCCATGTCCTCACCTTATAGCCACACACGGTGCCTCTGGAGTTGCCCCATCACATAAGGGATGCTGCTATTCTGCAGAATATAAGCGTCATGCACTGAGCCAGGAAATTTGGCATTCACATGGGAGATGTAGTGGTCGGCCAAACACACCATCTGGACATTCATAGAATGGTAACTCTTCCGGTTTCTGTACACCTGTTCACTCCTGCGGGGGGGCAAAGGCCACATGTGTACCATCAATGGCACCAATGATGTTGGGGATATGTCCCAGGGCAGAGAAGTCACCTTTCACTGTAGGCAAATCCTCCACCTGAGGGAAAACGATGTAGCTCTGCATGTGTTTCAGCAGGGCAGACAACACTCTGGACAACACGTTGGAAAACATAGGCTGGGACATCCCTGATGCTATGGCCACTGTTGTTATAAATGACCCACTCGCTAGGAAATGGAGTAGTGACAGCACCTGCACTTGAGGGGGGATTCCTGTGGGATGGCGGATAGCTGACATCAGGTCTGGCTCCAACTGCGCACACAGTTCATGGATTGTGGTATGATCAAGTCTGTAGGTGATGATCACATGTCGCTCCTCCATTGTCGACAGGTCCACCAGCGGTCTGTACACCGGAGGATGCCGCCATCTCCTCACCTGCCCCAGAAGACATGCCCAATGGAGGAGAACAGCGAGCAGAGACTCAACCAACTCTGAGGTACGTAAACACAACTTAATCGGAAAATTTTATCAAATTGACATATGGCTGTATTAGTGTTTAAGAAAGGCCTAGATATGTGTGACGTAGTCCAAAATAATGCCATGTGGGCCCCTGAAATGGCGGCTGCCTGACCTGTAAAGTGGGACAAGGGGATATGAGGTAACTTCTGCGGTGTTGTACACCGTCACTGTAGGCAGTCGAAGACCGCAACACAATCCTGCATTGGTTAACATTGGACCCTATGGATCCCAGGAGCCAATGACGATGTACGCCGGCGGTGATGGTACGCACCGCCACGGACGTGACTGCCATTTTCTCTCTGTTCAATCACTTGATACCTGATCTTCGACAGCAGAGGACCTACACTGCAAGTGCTGCTGTGACCTCAGTCTGGAAGAGACAATGGCTTGTGTGTCTGGGGAAAGGGCCCCTGCCTTCAGCACGGAGGAGTTGGAGAAACTAGTGGATGGGGTCCTCCCCCAGTACACGCTACTCTACGGTCCTCCAGACAAACAGGTGAGTACACTGGGAACATGCTGTATGGTAAATGCCTGTTTGGAGTGGTGTGGATGAAAGATGGGGGGGGAGAATGAGCCGTGCATGAAACGACGGTGAGTGCATGTGCGTCATGGCAAGGGTAGGGATGCGGGCCAATGACTGTGACGGTGCAGACGGTTCTCCTTTTCCCCTGTACTATTCCTGTAGGTCAGCGCCCACCAGAAGAAGGATATTTGGCGTGCCATCGCCAAGGAAGTCCAGACCCTGGGGGTCTACCACAGACGGAGCACCCACTGCTGGAAAAGATGGGAGGACATTCGTCGCTGGAGCAAGAAGATGGCGGAGGCCCAGCTGGGGATGGCCTCCCAACATGGGAGGGGTACCCGTCGCACCATGACCCCCCTGATGTTCAGGATCCTGGTGGTGGCGTACCCAGAGTTGGATGGGCGCTTGAGGGCTTCACAGCAGCCACAAGGGGGTGAGTACACTCTCATTCAGCTGATTCAGCGCGCATTGTAGGTGTCTGGGTGGGGGAGGTTGGCTGTGGGTTCCCCTAGGCCAGGGCGAGTTTAGTAGGCAAGGTCCCTTCTTAAGGCAGGCCCTGTGGCACCCCTCCCCACCTGTGTACAGAGCCAACTACATCTAGCCAGGCTCCTGTGACATCCATGTGTGCAGCAATCGGGAATAGAATTGTATCCCATGTCCCTGTGTTTGATTAGGGAACTCCAAGGGCACGGTGTAGTGCAGGGGTCTTCTGTGTCTGTAGTGTCCACCAATGGTAGCGGTATTGCATGCACTTAACACGCCTTTCTTCTGTCTCCCCCCCCTTTTTGTGGTCTCCCTGTTCTTGTGTACATTAGCATCATCAGGAGGAGGAGCAGTGGCACTGGAGTAGGAGGGAGCTGCATCCCACATGGCCCTGGAGGGTGACACAACGGAGTCTGAATTTACCAGTGGGACGGAGGGCGAGGGGAGCTCCACGGCGGGGACAGGAGCTGAGACAAGCGATACGGACTCCTCCTCTGATTGGAGCTCCCTTGCGGTGGCGGGCCCATCTGTCCCCCCCCGCATCTACCGGTACAGCTGCCACCCACCCTACCAGCACCCCCCTCCCAGCAGCCCCTCAGCGTTTACCCTGTGCCCGCTCACCCAGGAGGGTGGGCATCTCCTTCACCCCACGCACCTCAGACCCTGCCCCTGTCACCCCTGCTGCCCTCAGTGAGGAGGCCATTGACCTCCTCAGGTCCCTCACTGTTGGCCAGTCTACTATTTTGAATGCCATCCAGGGTGTACAGAGCCAGTTGCAACAAACCAATGCATACCTGGAGGGCATTAATTCTGGTCAGACAGCCCAACAGCGAGCTTTTCAGACTCTGGCCTCAGCACTGATGGCAGCCATTGTCCCTGTCTCTAGCCTCCCCCCTCCAACTTCCTCCACCCAGACCCAAACCCCTGTACCTCAGCCTATCCCAAGCACACCATCAGACCAGCATGCACACACCTCAACACACAAGGGAAGCTCAGGCAAACATAAGCAACACACATCCCACAGGCACTCACACAAGCATCATACACATGCAGACATATCAACAGCCACTGCCTCCAATGTGTCCCCCTCCTCCTCCTCGTGTCCCTCCTCCCTCACAGTCTCGTCTCCAATCACACCTGCATGCACTACATCCTCAGCCACTCCCTCCATCACCAGCACACCCACCACCACACCTCGCTCACGTGCAGTCACCAATCCCACTACCATTCACACATCCCCTGTGTCCTCAACCAGTGTGTCTGAGAGCCCTCCTCCCAAGGTACACAAATGCAGCCACACACCCACCCAACAGCCATCCACCTCGCGTCAGCCTCCATCCCATGCACCTTCACCCAAAGTCAGCAAACGTACACCTCCTACAACCACTACCTCTTCCTCCACTCCCAAACCCCCTCCATCTACCCGTCCCAGTGTGCTCAAAAAACTTTTCCTGTCCAACCTTGACCTCCATCCCTCACCTCCCCCACCCCTTCAGTCTCCTAGGGCCCGCCTCTCCAGGTCCCAACCCAGCACCTCAGCCACAACATCTGCAGGGACAGTGGTGCCAGTAGTAACCGGCTTCTGGAGTGCGCAAGCCAGCAGGGAAGCCAGTGTGGCAAGGAGCCAGAGCATGGACAGTCCTCCACCTCAAAAACACAAAAACTTAACCAGTGCCCGGTGGGAGAGAGGAGAAAAATCTGACACCAAAGCCGCTCCTAGGGGTACAGTTGGGAGTGTGGAGACAGCTGCACCACCATCCAAGGTGGGGAAGGGGCACAGAAAAACCAGCAAGTCTGGGAAAACCTGCACAGCGGACAAGACTGCCACCAGCATCGCTGCCAAGGACACCACCGCCAACAGCACTGCTGCCCAGGACACCGCTGCCACCAGCACCGCTGCCCAGGACACAGCCACCACCAGCACCGCTGCCCAGGACACCACCGCCACCAGCACCGCTGCCAAGGACACCGCCACCACCAGCACCGCTGCCCAGGACACCGCTGCCACCAGAACTGCTGTCAAGGACACCGGCGCAACGACCACTGCTGAACAGGACACCGCCGTCACCAGCACCGCTGCCAAGGACACCGCCGCTACCAGCACCGCTGCCAAGGACACCGCCGCCACAAGCACTGCTGCCAAGGACACCGCCGCAACAAGCACCGCTGAACAGGACACCGCCACAACAAGCACCGCAGGCCAGTGAGCGCCAAAGATTCCGATGCTACTGAGGCTGCCACGAGCAGGATGAAGCACTCTGGGCACCAAGCCCCCTCCAGCACCAGTGGAGAATGACATCCACTACCTCTGTCCTTGGCAGGATGAAGCACTCTGGGCACAAAGCCCCCTCCAGAACCAGTGGAGACTGTTATCCACTTGAGAGACTGTGGCTTTGCACTCCCCAGGATAAAGCAGTGGGCAAACCACCCACTGGAGAGACTTGAGAGACTGTGGCTTTGCACTCCCCAGGATGTAGCAGTGGGCAAACCACCCACTGGAGAAACTTGAGGGACTGTGGCTTTGCACTCCCCAGCATTAAACAGTGGGCAAACCACCCACTGGAGAGACTTGAGAGACTGTGGCTTTGCACTCCCCATGATTAAACAGTGGGCAAACCACCCACTGGAGAGACTTGAGAGACTGTGGCCTTGCACTCCCCAGGATAAAGCAGTGGGCAAACCACCCACTGGAGAGACTTGAGAGACTGTGGCTTTGCACTCCCCAGGATACAGCAGTGGGCAAACCACCCACTGGAGAGACTTGAGAGACCGTGGCTTTGCACTCCCCAGGATGCAGCAGTGGGCAAACCACCCACTGGAGAGACTTGAGAGACTGTGGCTTTGCACTCCCCAGCATTAAACAGTGGGCAAACCACCCATTGGAGAGACTTGAGAGACTATGGCTTTGCACTCCCCATGATTAAACAGTGAGCAAACCACCAACTGGAGAGACTTGAGAGACTGTGGCTTTGCACTCCCCATGATTAAATAGTGGGCAAACCACCCACTGGAGAAACTTGAGAGACTGTGGCTTTGCACTCCCCAGGGTAAAGCAGTGGGCAAACCACCCACTGGAGAGACTTGAGAGACTGTGGCTTTGCACTCCCCAGGATGCAGCAGTGGGCAAACCACCCACTGGAGAGACTTGAGAGACTGTGGCTTTGCACTCCCCAGGATGCAGCAGTGGGCAAACCACCCACTGGAGAGACTTGAGAGACTGTGGCTTTGCACTCCCCATGATTAAACAGTGGGCAAACCACCCACTGGAGAGACTTGAGAGACTGTGGCTTTGCACTCCCCAGGATTAAACAGTGGGCAAACCACCCACGGGAGAGACTTGAGAGACTGTGGCCTTGCACTCCCCACGATAAAGCAGTGGGCAAACCACCCACTGGAGAGACTTGAGAGACTGTGGCTTTGCACTCCCCAGGATAAAGCAAGTGGGCATGGAGCCCCCTCGTGGATCTGGCGTCATGCACTCATCTGCCTGAGGTGCCCCCCCTTCCCTTCCCCCTGAGGTGCCTGTTTTATTTCTATCTGATGCCCCAGCAGTGTTCTCTCCGTCTTGTTCGGGTATTGAGTGTGGGCCTCGCCCATGCATTTTGGGCCCAGTGGACTATAATGGTGGAATCCCTTGGACTTGTATTCTTGGTGTATATATTTGTTTATAGTGTGAATCTCTTTATATATGTATATATTTTTTATTCTTGTCTTTGAATATATTACAATCATTCGACTCATTTCCTTTTGTCCTTGCATTCTTCCGAGGGGGTTGGGGTGTAACTGTAATGTTCCATGATGTATTGGTGTGTGTGTTGTCGTGGGTGAGGGTGGGGGTGTTGCGTGTTGTGTGTGTGTGTCACTCTCTTTTCCCTCCCCCCTGTTTCGTAGGTGCAGTACTCACCGTGGTCTTCGCCGCCAGCGTTCGTGCTCCTGGTAGAGGAGCAGGAAGATAAAGGCTGGAAGAATCTGGAGCTCGGGTTCCATGGCGTCCTGGTTCCTCGTGGGGTGTGTAGAGGTGAGCGTTTTCCCTTCCAAGTCCTGTTTCTGCCGTGTTTTTGTTCGTGGTGAATCCGCCCCGGAAAAGGTGGCGTATTGGACTGTTGTAATTCTGTGGGCGGTACATTGTCCTCCGCCTGTCTGTTGGCAGTTACCACCGCGGTGTTTGTTTGTACCGCCTTGATGGTCAGAGTGTTAAAGTGGCTGTCTATGTTGGCGGTTTCCGCCACAGTCGTGATTAAATTTTTTTTACCGCCGGCCTGTTGGCGGTTTTAACGCCGCTTTAACACCGACAGCCAGGGTTGTAATGACCACCATTGTGAGTTAATAAGAGCTCACCTTGTGCAGTACACTTTATAGTACACCCTGGCAGTTGTCAATACGCACTCTGCACACTCAGCTAACACCCACTTCAGTGGCGATTTTTACAAACAGGTAATGATTGACGTGCATTATACATAAAGTCTCCATTCTGGGTAATTGTGAATTGCAATTTTCAGGAAAGCTCAAGATGTTCGCTATAATCTTGGGCAAGAGTGTCAGGTTTTCTCTCTGAACTCTGTAGCATGGGCTTTCAGCAACTTCACCAAGAGACTGTTATTTAGTTTTCCTCCAAAATATTTGCCTTCCTTCTCCATTTTCGCTGATCCAATTTTTGCTGACCTTAGTACTCTGCAAACTTTACTACTGCTAACAAGTGATGAAGGGCATGTGCTCCCTCCTTAAAACATTGGCTTATCCCCAATTGGCATATTTAATTCAATTATAAATTCCAAGCAGATTAGTACTACACGAATCCCAGTGCCTGTAAATTAAATGCCACAAGTGGGCCTGCAGCACTTATTGTGCCACCCACCTAAGTGGCCCTTAAACATGTCTGCCAGTTCATCCTGGCTAAATAGACCTTTTGCCCAGCCTAAACAGTTGTTTTCAATAATATGTCACCCTAGGGTAGGACTTGGACAGCCCATAGGGTAGTGTGTATTGCATTAAAAAACCAGGACATATACTTTTAGTTTGTATATGTCCTAGTATATTAAAAACTCTTAAATACATTTTTCACTACTGCAAGGACATAGGATAACATTGGAGTCAACTTATTACATTTAACAGCTTGTAATTTCCAATAGGGAGCAGGTAACCAATTCATGTTTGGTGGAATTTGTAATGAAAGATCTTCTCTCATGGTAAAGTTGCATTTGAAATTACATGGCACAATCCTTAGCCCTTGGAGAGGGGCAATAAGAAATCCAGTCTTCAAGTGGGTGATCGAAGAAACCCTGTAATCTACAGATTAATAGCGCTCATTGATGCAGAGGTGAAACACTACTCCTCACTAATCCTGGACGAACTAGTAGAATGGTCAAACACCAAAGATCTAGTCCCTGTCAATCAGATTGGTTTTCAAAGAGGGTTCAGAACAAACATCCTAAAACTAACAATAAGTGCCAACAAGTGCAAGTGATTCAAAACATGCTGCATTTATGTTTTATCAACTTCAAAGCTGCCTTGCAACTGGTGAATCAGGACCTATAGCGTGGGGGCTTCCAACCAGAATACTATGCGCTATTGAGCAGCTTTATTCACCCACCTGTATCCAAGTAAAACCTCTCCTATGCAGCTGACATTATCCTACTCAGCCACACTAGAGTGGGTCCGCAAAGACTATGCACAGAACGTTTAGAATATGCTAAGCGCAACAAATTAGAAATCAACACGACAAAAATTAAAACAATGTCCATCCAGACTTGATCTGGGCCATCCCTCGGGCTTAAGATCTGAGACACCAATCTAGAGGAAGTCCATTTTTACAAGTATTTTGAGCTGTATATAGATAAGAAGCTAATCCTCGAAGATCATGAACAGTATGTTGACAAGAAAGAGAATGCATCAATATTTGCATTTTGTGCTCTGGCCAATCCATGCATTGTGCCAATTTGTAACCCTTTGTGCTACATTATGCCCGCACCAGACATAATGTATGCAAAGGGGGCATTCCCCCGTTAGAGAGGCTGAAAAAATTATGCAAAGTAATCAAAGAGATTTCTTTCCATCATTTGTTTGGGCACTTTTAACACCAGCTCAGGGCAGGTGTTAAAAGGAGGCACACTATTGTTTACTATTGACCTCAATGGGCTTTGCAGGATTAGCGTCAAAAATTAAAAAGCTCTGAATTTTCATAAAAAATGTGGATACTAGTTTCCTAACTGTCACAATGGTGCGCCGTATCTTAGTACGGCACACACATGTTGGCATTCAGGGGACACTAAGGAGCGCCGCACAAGTGGCACTGCACCACGTTTCTCAAATCTGACCCTAAGAGATTTCCTTCCGTAATTTCTTTCTCCACTTTTAATGCCTGCTCAGAATAGGTTTTAAAAGGAGGCACACCATTGTTTACAATGGGCCTCAATGGGCTTTGGAGGATTAACATCAACATTTGTTACGCTAATCCTGCAAAGTTCCGAACTAGTGTCAACCTTTTTTATGCTAGTTCCCTAACTACCGCCATGGTGTGCCATATCTTTTTTTCTCTGATCGGGAGGCACAGGGGGCAAAAGATTCCTCACCGTGGGAACCATTCTAGTTATATAGAGGCCACATTTTTAAACAAAAGGCTAATTTGAGAACCATATCGAAACAGACTTGATATTACAGCTTTTGGACATTTTTTGTACAAAGCCAAGGTGTGGTCCAATAAGCTTTTACAATTGAGACTCTAAGGACAACCATTCCCCAGGTCACTGTTTGTCTTGATGAGACCCTGGTACCCTTCTTTAGGGTCAAAGCATCATTTACAATTTAAATGACAGACCTTGCCCTTTATGTTTTAAATGGAGAATATTTACTGTTCCAACAAATGTGTTGAGTTTTTTAAATAGGCTGCTTTTGTGAGAAACACCAGAGATTGGAGGAAGACCAGCAATTTCTCGATTGTTTTCTTGTTCTTTTTTATGTGGTGTTCTTGTGGTCACTTGGGGTGCACCTTTTTCACCATTGTGTTTGTTTATTACAAGAGAGATAGGGGGTGATTCTGACTGTGGCGGGCAGCCGAGGCCGCCCGCCACAGTCCCGCCGACAAATGACCGCACCGCGGTCAAAAGACCGCGGCGGCCATTCTTACATTTCCACGGGGCCGGCGGGCGCTCTCCAAAAGAGCGCCCGCCGGCCCAGCAGAAATGCCCCTGTAACGAGGATGCCGGCTCCGAATGGAGCCGGCGGAGTTGCAGGGGTGCGACGGGTGCAGTTGCACCCGTCGCGTATTTCAGTGTCTGCTTTGCAGACACTGAAATACTTTGCGGGGCCCTCTTACGGGGGCCCCTGCAGTGCCCATGCCATTGGCATGGGCACTGCAGGGGCCCCCAGGGGCCCCGCGGCACCCCCTACCGCCATCCTGTTCCTGGCGGGAGACCCGCCAGGAACAGGATGGCGGTAGGGGGTGTCAGAATCCCCATGGCGGTGGAGCGCGCTCCGCCGCCATGGAGGATTCTCCCGAGCAGCGGAAAGTCGGCGGGAGACCGCCGACTTTCCGTTTCTGACCGCGGCTGAACCGCCGCGGTCAGAATGCTCGAGGGAGCACTGCCAGCCTGTTGGCGGTGCTCCCGTGGTCGGTGACCCTGGCGGTCACCGGCCGCCAGGGTCAGAATGACCCCCATAATTTATGCCATCCTAATGGTTTACAGCAATAAAAATAACATGTTTTCCTATATAGTTGGATACTGGTTGTAGTGTATCTATCAAAGAGACTTACTACAGAGACCCACTGTATATTATTAACTGCTCATATCCTAACAGTTTGACTGTTTTTGTCGGTGTGCAAAACATATTTGCCTAAAATGTAAAAGAAAATTCAAATGAGGTTCACGTGACTGTGTGCCTCATTAATAAATATCTTAGATACGGAGCATACATGGTGGCAATAGGGGGGCTCTAAAGGGTGAAAGAAAAGTGGTGCTGCACTGAGTGTAGTGACACTTTTCTTAAACCTGGCCCTCTCATTCTTTCTTCTTTCGTTTTGACTCATCTATCTCCAGAGGCTCTCCCTCAGTATCATTTTCTTGTAGCCTCAAGTTCATAATTATCGTTTACTTTGGCCGTCCTTAGCTAGGTATGTCACCAATCTTACCTCTTTAGAAATGCGAGACCCTCTGTAGATTTCTAAAGTTCTTCACCTTTGGACCCATTTAACAGAATATTTATGTTTTTCTCTCCTGATAACATTATCCTGTCTTAATTGAACTATTTATCTTCTGTATGCATTATGAACAAATGATATACTTACAGTTTAAACCTTCACCCAGCAGGTTAGTACATATCTGTTCCTATATCTGATAGGCATGTGCCTGCGACGTAACAATTTCTCTCTGCTTTCTTTGTCTGCCAGAAGGATGTATAAGTAAAAGGAAAAGAAGACTGCAGAAGAAAAAAAATGGGAAAGGAAATAGAATACTCAAATAAAGTCCTCTGGTACCTATGTGGTCCTTTCTTTTAAGGCACTGTATTTTTTAAGAAAACTAAGGTTTCCCTTTTACCACCCAGTCACCCTCTTCTGCATAACATTACAGGGTCTTTGGTGTTTGGAGAGCAGGTCCTTCACAAGCACAGGATCCTTATCACCATGAGGTGCCAACGTGAGAGCTGGGGGCAGGAGCAGCCACACCCCCTTTCAGCACTACTTAGCCCGTCATGGGTCCCAGCTGTAAGGGACACACGTGGGCTGCACCCAGGCATAGCTAGGGCCATGGGCAGGCCCATTCTGTGCCCATCAGCAACAGGAAGAGGTGGGTCGGGCCACCCCCCTTGGTTCTGTGTTTGACAGCCCTCAATTTAATTGCTGCTCTTTGTGGTGTCCATTTGAGGAGGCAAGGTATGTGACTTGTATTTCTCATGACTCCGGGTGCTTGGGCTTCCTCCTGTGGTGAGACCCACCCAGCTGACTGTTTGCCCTTCTTCTGGAAGACACTGAAACTTACAACTTTGCCTTTTGGCTGGATCTTTTCTTTAGATGTTGCTGTTACATAGGGAGGTTGTGTCCTTTTTTCTGATTATCCTTTCCCAGCTGTTTTATTTTCAATGGTTCCCTTACCCCCTATTGATACAACCATTGACTCATTGGACCCAAAGGGGGATGGAGTCTGTATTATTTGGTTTTAGTTGATCATTTCTGTTATATTTTGTGGGGGAATTACTCATTAGCAGAAGGTGTTAGTCTATGTGTTAGTCCACTTACTCACTTGTGAGAAATCTCATGATAGGGAAGAAGAACATTTTCAAAGAGGAGGGTCCCAAGTGGGATATTTCCAAGCCTATCCCTTTATCAGCCAAGAAATAAGTGTAGGAGGCAGCGCTTAATCTGTAAATAAAAATGTGCTGGTGCCCAAAGCCCTCCTCTTAAACATGCGGCTGCTGCAATTAAATGTGGAAACACAGAATACTGAGGCAGCGTAATCCTGAAGCCATCTGGGGCATCTTCAATCCATATAAAATCACTCCCTTCCCCTTCAGCTGACTCTAGCAGCTTTCGACGTACTCCCTTTGTGATGCTTTTTCGTTTTGCTGTTCCTCCGTCTTTCACATATGTGTCTTTTGCTAGCAGCAAATGCTTGAGGCAGAAGAAAAAGCCCTGGCCCGCAAAAATAAGTGCCCGTGCTCAGCACCGGAAACAACAAGCACAAATTAAGCACTGGTAGGAGGCGACTGGGAGTTTCCAAGAAGAAAAATTCTGATGGAAGTGTGGGTGTACAGACAGAACCTTTAGCTCTCCCACCCACATCTGATGCAGGCTCCTTACCTGATCATTTCACAAAACTTGAAACATTTCTCAGTAGGGCATTTGATGATTTGGTGGCTCGTATATGAAAGGTGGGAAATCTCATGAACTACCTGGGGAATTCCCTGGTGGAAATTCATGCATTTTTTTACTCTTCCTATGCCTAACTGCCCTGAGGGGTCTGTTAGTGACTTGGAGCATGGGTCAAGCATCCCTCAAAGTGCCAGCCTCAATAAGTCTGCCTCCCTTCTTCTGGGAAGTAGGGGCCTGGGCGCAAAACCCACTGTCCAGCCAGACAGTATTCTTCCCCTCTTAGCTCCTTACCCACTTCTATTTGTCCAGTTACTGTTTCTGGACTGTGATAAGTCCTCCCACCCTACTCATCTCTGTCTTATCCCCAGATAGAGGGAGTGACTCAGATCCTTTTATTTTTCCAGCGGGAACCTCACCTAGTAAGGTCATTATAACTACCCCCAGCTTCAATTCCCTATGTCCTTGTTATAGGCAATGTTCTTCCTTTCTTGAAAGCAGCCACAGAACGTTTTCCACAATTACAAAATAAAGTACTACATTAGACTTTCAAAGAAGATCAAGCTCAACTAACTGTGGGCCAGGGCAATTATTATGACCAGGAGACTAGGCTGGCTGGGGCACTCCCCCAAAACCCCTGCAGGCGACTGTGTTGTAATCAATGTCTCTAATAGTTGGCGGGCAGGCAATATTCTAGAACATCTTTCACGCAGGCCTGCACAAGATGGGAATATCCTTCTGCTCTCCATGGGATATTTTTACATACCCTCTCCTCTTTCCACCAGGTGGTGGCATGGCAGGATGGGGCTGACTAGGCCTGTGGCTCAGGGGCCTAGGGCTCACTGTGCTTTCCTGACCACCCAGGCTCCTAGTTTAACTTTGAGTAACCGCTTCATGCCTTTGTCTGACTTTGATGCACAGGATTGACTGAATCCTAGCTCAAAGGATTTCTTGCCCCATACCTCACTGCCCCATCTCATATATCCCTGCCACCTCCTAATTTCTTAAAGGTACTGAACTGGAACATCACAGAAATCAGAGGAAAGGTGGCAGACAAAGAGTGGACAGATTTATTATGCTCCACTGACATCATCTGTCTCCAAGAGACATGGCATACTGGGGGTTCCCTTGTTCTAGATGGTTGTGCCCCATTTATTTCACCTGCCCTCACAGCCCCTCACAGTCAAGCCAAGGGCAGGCTAGCCATCTTTATCAAACTTAATTTAAAATGCAAAATGGAGAAAGTTGTTGCACCCTCACATTCTATCTTGGGCACACTTTTGACCCATGCAAATGAGTGGAGGGTTATAGTTGCTAATGTTTATCATCTACCCCGGAAGGAGCTTGCTGTTGTGAGTGAGCTGGGCAAGCTTCTTAGTAACATCGTTGCCAGATCACCCAAGTCTACAGTGCTCCTTTTGATGGGAGACTTTAACATACACCCCTGTCCTGTTTGTTACTTGTGCAAGGATTCACCCCAAGATGGCGACTTGAAGGATTGGGATCAGACACACCTGATAAATTCCTCCTTAGAAGATCAGTTTAACAACCTGTTTTCAGATCATTCCCTTGTGAATCTTCTTCATTGGTCGAACATTAATAACGAGCTGCAGATTCCTACTTTTATGGGAGAAGGCACTTGTTTCATTATTGACTACATAAATGTCTCTAACTATTTATTTGAATCTTTAATTGACATTAAGGTAGTCTGGCACCTGTTCTTTAGGCGCTCCTCACCTGCGGTTGGTCCTGATGATCTCTTTCTGGAACAGGTCCTCATAATAACATGGGGGCGAGACCTAAAGTGGGCCAAGGTCCTCCCATCAAAGTTTCATTCCTCTCTCCTCTATGGCAGTTCACAGGACTTTAGTGCCTGTCTAGATGATGGGGCCTCTGACTCTAATATCTTGCTTGCTTTTTCCAATATTGCTGGTTATATTAAGTCAGCCCTTACTGCTTCCACCACAGCTCGCACTGTGTGGCACAGTAGATGGTTTAATAAGGCATGCTCCAAGGCTCATAGATTGCTTATGGCAGCTTTGCACAGGAAGCCCCGGGACAGGGGGGAAGTGAGGAGAGCCAGAGCTGCTATCACATGGCTTACTTGGAGGGAAAGAAGTCTCTCAAGAGGGAGCTTTGAGATAGGTTGTTGAGGGCTAGTGTTCTATGCGATAGCATAGAGGTTTGGAGGATTGTGAGCCATCCTTTTTTTTCCACTGATGGAGCAAATACGCAGGCATAGACTATCTCTTCTCGGGGTGGCTGGACCACTTTGGGGTCATTAATGACCTTGAGTCTGGTGAAGCGTCCTTGCCTGTTGAGTGGATGTCATCTAATCTTTGTTTTCAATGGGAGGAGGTTAGGAAAGCCATCATGTCCCTTCCTGAGGGCAAAGCTCCAGGCCCAGGTGCTATCCTGAGGGATTTATCTAAATCAGAGGTTGATTTATGGGCCCCTATATTAACTCAGCACTTTAATGAGGCCATTGGGGGACTCCCACCCATTTAGAATCATTCTATTATTGTCCAGATCTTCAAGACATGCAATAGGTCTGACCCTGCCTGCTAATGTCCCATCTCATTGGTGGATAGTGAGGTCAAGATGATGGGAAGGGTTCTGCTGGATCACCTTTCCATCTGGGCTAAAGATAACAATGTCCTCTCAGAAGCCTATTATTGTTTTAGTGCTGGAAAGGGCACTGTTGACCAGACCTTGAATCTTTACAAGCTGGTCGCGAAGAACACAAGGGCGAGGGAAAGGGAAGTTCACCTGACATTCATGGATCTAAGCTTGGCCTTCAATAGTGTAAATAGAGTTCAGCTTTGGGCCAACTTGGGGTTATGGGGGTCGAACCAGCCCTGCTTTCCATCTTACACACTTTGCATGAGGATCTATCTGTCTTCATTAGATGCGGGCAGAGTGGGGAATGCACCTTGCACCGGAAGTTGAAGAGTGGGGTGCAGCAGGAAGGCATTCTGCCCCCCTTTCACTTCACGCTTCACATTAACAGTCTGGAGGCGGACCTATTGGATTAAGGAGATGAAGTTCTGATTGCAGGTGGTTGTCGGCTGCCTGTTCTCTTATATGCGGACAAAGCTTTATTTTTGTCACGTACATCTATGAGGCTACAAAGTCTCTTAGATCTTCATGGATGGGCTTTATCTTATCACCAACTACTCTAAATCTCATGTTATGGTGATGGTCCCAAGGAATACCAGATCTAAAAGCTTCTCGATTAAGGGTCAGCTCATTAGGAGGGTGGACCACTTTTCGTATTTAGGGATCTCAGACTCTTGTCTCTCCTCTCTCAGCTTCAGGTCATTGAGAATTCCTTCTTGAAATGTCTTCTCAATGTCCCTCAGAGCACTCTTTCTGAGATGCTTTATGAGGAAGTTGTCCTCTGGTATATCTTTAAACTGATTGGACTGTGCCCCCTGTTACTATGGCTGTCCATTTGGCTGAAGGAGGACCTGTCTCTAAGCAGACTCATCTTACGTGACTCTTGATGGTCTGTCTCGTATTCCATGGCTCATGTACATTAGATGTACTCTAGCCTCCCTGGGATGCCCAGAGTTTTTTGTAGACCCAGAATGCAAAGTGAGGTGGGATGTTTCATGTTTAAAACAGGTATTTGTGACCAGGGAGGCTGCAGAATGAAACTGTTCCTGGAATGGAGCCCTACTTGATCTTTGAGATCTCTGACTTCCACCACATGCTGCTTACCTATTTTAGATTTAACTTGTTCCACCAACTCTTGTTGTCTAAAGGGTCTTGATATAAAATTGCTGACCTTCCCATATGTCCCTGTGATGATGTTTCTCTCCTTGATACCTTTCACAATGTCATGACATGCCCAAAATTTAACAAACATCAGCACTAATTTATTCACCTGTTCCTCCTGCCTATGAATTTTAACCAAGTGAGGCCTGCTTTTCTTTTTCTTCAATTGCTAAAATCACCCACTATCTACTTTTTTCTGACCCACTTTTCATCTGGGATGTTGCACGGGTGATGATTTTTAGTACATGTTTTTAGTGTGCTTTGTCCCTTTTTAGCTTATATGCTGTGGTTTTAATTTTGTTTTTAGCTTTTTATAGTGCATCAACTGGTTTTTATGTATATGTTATTTTAACTTGCTGTGAATGTGACTCAAAGTTTCTCTTGTGTCTTTTACTATGCAAACAATAGTCCTTCTTCTGTTTTATTTTTCCCTTTCTTTTTTGTTCCTCTTCTCTGTTATTTGTCCTTTATTTCCTTTTGCAGGGTCTACGGACGGCGCAGACTAACATGGAAGTTCAGGTATGTCCTCTTCTTCTTCTTCTGTGTGACTGGTTCTCTTTGCTTCCAGCTCCTACACTTACCTTAAAACTTTGAAATTGCATACCTCTAGTTCTCCTGATTAGATTTTTCAGTTTTGGTTTCAAATAATTTATTAGTTTTTTTTCTATTTTTCTAAAGTGGTGAGGGATTTTCTTCTGTTTACTTTTCACTTTATTGCAGTTTAAGTGCTGGATAAATACTTTACACATTGCCTCCAAGTTAATCCTGATTGCTTTTGTGACAAGCTACCAGTGGGTTAAGCACAAATCAATTAGTGACTTTCAGTGGTTCACTCTAACATGGATTGTGGCTGTTGTTTGAGAAGAGTTTACACCCCTTCAACCAGCTACCCAGTTTCTCACAGTAGTCATCCATAAGTGAAAATGTAAATGAATCCCCATGCACCCTCCTTGATAAGGAAAATCAAATCGGAAAACTGTTAATGTCTCTGATGATCTGCACTTGTTGTAAACTTGTCCTGCTGGACAGTCTTCAAAGTAGCATGCACTGGAAGGTGAAAAATTGATAGTCTCTGTGGTTTTCTGATAGGTATTTGCTTGCATTATCAGAAACATTCCGGTCCCTCTCCAGGCTTTCAGGCTTATGTGTCTCTCTAACTAGGTAGACTACCAGGCCACAAGAGTTAATCTCTGAACCATATGTTCTGCTCTGTTTAGACCAATAGGAAATAAGAGTGAACTTTGAATGCAAGCCTCTATATACTCTTCTCCGTCCAATGTGATGTAAGCAGTGTTACCTGGAAGTAGGGTTTTTGAATTTAATGACATTGGTTTCCATCTCTTGAAGCGTCTGCTCACTAAGGGGTTATTCTAAATCATTCATGTCATGCTATGTGCACACCTGCCAGCAATAACAAATCAGGGATACATGTTTCTTTATATGTAAATAGTTCAATTGAAAGATCATTGGAATATCTGCCAAAGAATTACTCATTCAGAACGCCAGATGCCAATCAATCTGTCACCAATGCATGGGCTGCTATGTGTAATCCTCCCAGAATCTCCTAGTTTGAAGAGAAAAAGTATGTGACACAAAATATCAGTCCGGTACCTTAGCAACCACTCATGGCCAGAGCATGGTGTCAACACTGGATTTCTAGATAGAAACCATGAGAGGTACAGAAATGAAATATTAGGCATAGTGAGCTAGTTTGGAGGACAAGTGCATGCTCTTCTGTGAACTCCAGAGCTCACTGATAGGGGCCACACTCCTGTAGGTGAGCTCAGGTTGGCAATAATAAGTGATCTTAGGTTGTCATATCTAGTATGTAGTCCATTGCTTAAGTGTGTCCTGGTGTCTGAGGGACAGCTAAGTGCTGCAATAATTCAGATTAGTGGATGCATATATAACAGGTACAAATGTATTCCTTAATGGAGTGATTGGAAAATACATTTCTGCCAAATATGTTTTCTTACTGCTGAAATACAGACAGATCCTGTGCTTTCCAGTAATTAATCATAAAGTAAGCTTTAGAATAAACCAGCAGCCGCTTAACCTTCAGATAGCTCAGATAATGAGTTGTATAAATACCTGGAGCATGTTTTTTAAGGTAAAGACTCCAGAGGCCTAACACAAAATGATGGGCATCTCCTGCAAAATGTCATGAGGGACCCCTGAGTCTCCCATATCCCACAGATATTCATTGGTCTGCGTCCAAGATGCATTGCAAGAAAGCAGTTCTAATGAGACTGAGTGCTGCAATGCAAAGTCCATGCATCGGGTGTCATGCACTCACTTGGTTTTGACGGCAGAGATGAGGCTAAACCTCTAATCCCACCTCGGGAAGAAAATTAAACAAGTAACCATAACCCACTCTCTGCCTTCAAGGGGAAAGAGGTTGGGATAAAAAAAAGAAAAAAAAAAGATTCACTTCACTGGGTCTGCTCTGCTGCCTTGTGACACTGCACAAGAGGGCATGTATTCCCTGGATCTTTTAGTGTAGATGCGGGTTTGGATCACTAAAACAAGAGGAGAGTTTCACTAACAGTTCTCGGTATGTGGTCTTTAAACTTACGGGATTCGTCACAAATAAGACTTGAGAGCAGGTACAATACAAAGAGAACACCAGAGTTTTCTGGCCCTCCACAAAATGTTAAACAGAGCAAAAGTATGATTTGTGCTCTCAAAGTCTTTCCGTGTTCATAATACACAAACGTGTCAAGGAATATAAACATGAAAACCTTCAGTTCAGAATCAAATAATTTCAGAGAGCCCAAAAAGTAAAAGCACCAGACCACTAGGACATTGTAAACATAGAAACCAGATTGTTTGATTTCAATGAAAAGATTTGTTCTCCTTGAAAGAACTCAGTCTTCTGACAATTTTCAAAACTTAACTAAGGATTAGAGTGTACCAACCTATAATCAGGTACTTAGCCTAGAATACATTTTTTCACTTAGAATCCAAGGAAGGCTGAAGGCCGAGTAGCAAGAAGCCAAAGAGGAGGTAGAATCGTAGCTCAAGATGCAAGGATACAAGAGATGTCAACAGAGACTGGCTCACAGGATCAACAGGAAGGCTCGAAAGACTAGAGCACTGGAGGTTCTAAGTGACTCAGCTGGTAAATGCAGGAAAGATGCTTGCTCAGGACTGGAATGAGACCAAGTGCCATCTCCAGATTGGATGGGGTTTATTCACCTGATAGGAGGACTTTTCCAGAATGACACGTGGCTGACATGGAAGGGCAGAATGTTCCAAGGAAACCAGGGAGAGTTAACCTACAGATATGACCTTTGCTGAAGACAGGTGCAAGCAACCCTTGGAATCAACTAACCAAAAAGCAACAGACGTTAGAATCAATAGGTCACACCAGTTGGCGCCGATAACCAATGCAGGTGGAAAAATATGCCTAAATAGTTACATGCAATAGGGAATATGTGATGTTCTTACAAAAGTACAACCAGGGGGAAGTAATGGTACAGGAGGTTCAAGGGGGTGAAGAGCTCTGTGAGTAATACACTACTTTGCAGGAGGCTAAGAGATGCCACAATGGAAACCAACATGAGCTGTTTGCACAAAACCTACAGAACATAAGGCACACGAGTGGGAGGGTGACACCAGGAAAGTCCACGCAGCATAGGTGATGGGTCAATTCTGCTTTGGATTGTGCTATGCATCTGAGGAGATGCATCAGTTCTGTTGTGTCCACTGATGGGCTGGCAGAGCACCTTCAGGCTAACTTCCAAGGGACCTGGATTGTGGTGGCAACACTTGGCAGGATAGGACTCACAGATGCCAGAATCCAGGTGCTGGGTTCAAGGTTGATGGAGTCTTCTGTCCCTGAGGATCTAATCAGGAGGCCAGCTGCTGAGCCCTTGAGGTCACTCTGGGATCATGGGTTCAACAAATACAGTCCATTTCTTCACAGTTTTACAAGAGGGCAGCAGGCAGCAGGTCAGCAAAGTAGAATAGCAGTTCTTCAGGACAGCAGTCCAGCAGAGTGGCAGTCCTTTAATTAGCACAGCAGTTCTTCTTCCTGGAACCACGGATACAGAAGTGTACTGAATAGTTGGGGTCTGAGGTCAAGTATTCATACCTGGTACCCACTTTGAAGTGGAGGAAGATCCTAGAAGCTTCCACTCCCCTGAAGTGTCAGGCATGTCCTTCCTCCCTGTTCTGGACCTAGCTTGCCTGTAGTCACAATAGACTTGTGTCATTCCGTTTGTGAGTGTGCTCAGGCAATGCTATGTGATGTGCAAGTGTGGTATGTGCTAGCTCTTCCCCCTGTTAACTCAGAGTAGCCCATCCTGCTAACACCTATCTTCCCTTTGTCTGGGAGCAATACACAAAGACCAACTTCCAATAACACCTAGTCATGTCACCCAGGAACGGGCTGCAGGCACCGAATGGTTATAACAAGAAAATGCCAACTTTAAAAAATGGCATTTTCAGAATTGTGACTAAACATTTGATTTTACAACTAAAGGGGGCTTTTAGTTACAACTCTTTAGACCCCAAACTCAACCTGTTCACAACCAGAAGTTACATCTTGTTATATGTAATAAGGTAACTCCAATGGTATGGGAAAGGTAGGCCTTTCAGTAGTAAAAAACTACTTTAGGAGGTTTTCACTTCCAGGACATGTAAAATTTAAAAGGACATGTCAAACTTTTCAAATACACTGGACCATGCCCTCTGGGCTGTTCAGAGCCTGCCCCAGAGGTGACATATATTTCCTAAAAAGGTAGGTTTAATCTGGCTAAAGGTTTATTTTGCCAGTCGAATGGCAGTTTAAAACTGCACCCACAAACACCAATGGCAGGCCTGAGACATGCTTAAAGAGCCAATTAAGTGAATGGCATAGTCAGTGCTGCAGGCCCACTAGTCACATTTAATTTACAGGCCCTGGGCACATGAAATGACACTTTACTAAGGCTTTACAAGTAAAAAAAATATGCCTATTGGGCTGTAAGCCAATTCTGTCATGTTTAGGGTAGAGAGCAAAATCCCTTTAGCCCTGGTTGGCAGGTGTAAAGTGTGCAGAGTCCTAGGAGATGTCAACAGAGATTGACTCACAGGATCAACAGGAAGGCTTGAAAGACTAGAGCACTAAGAGCCAGCAAAAAACGGGTTCAGAAACAGGAGGGTGAAGGGAAAAATGACCCAGCAGAATGGGCTAAGTTTAATATTAGTGCTCTGAACTGATCCCAGTTCTGATGATGATTTCCTATTCATCATAGAAGTAAAAATACCATCAACTAGATAGCACATAAGGCCTGATTACTAGTGGGTTCATTAATTCAGACACATGAACAAACCCTGTTTACGCCCCGGTCAGAATTACAAGTTTGGCTGTATTAAATACATCAGATAATTATTGGATCAAAAAAATACCACAATTGTCATTACATTTCAGCAGGTCAAATCTCTAAATTTACCATGGGATAGTCATGTGGTATTTACTGTACTATGCGCATTTCAGTGCATTAATTAAAAGAAAATCAGCATGTCATCCACCACAAACTCATAAAAGGTGTTATTTATTGCACCCAGTAAATAACCTATTTTATGGTTTCATTATTTATTAGGTGTGATAAATAACACCTAAACTTGTAATCAGGCTGATAGATTCACTGATTTTCCATGCTATGTACTTTCTTGAGTCAATTGTCATTCGTTCTTTGTATACACGTTACTTTATCACATTTTTATGCCCAAATATAGCATACAGCCTAAAAGTGTGATTGATTTAAGCCAGTGGTTCCTAACCTTTTGACTTCTGTGGACCCTACGTTATCATTACTGGAACCCGGGGACCCCCAATGAATCAATATTGCAGTCCAAGGACCCCCAAGTGAGTCATTACTGGAAGTCGGGACCCCGGTCTCAACATTGTTTATAATTTGAAATGGAAAACAATACACAAAAAATACACAAACAAGCATTCATCAAACACATAAATAAATGATAACACATTTTATTTAATTTTCAAACAAATATAAAATGTGTAATTTTAATAGAAAGGTTGGAGCTCAACTAAAGTCAATAAGAGTTGCACAATGTCCAAACTATATTTTCTTTGATGCACCTGCATTGCTCCCATGAACCAATCTGAGGATACTAATTTATACTTAACCTCCAGTTTCAAAATCCTTGACATTTACAGCATGTTTAACAAGTTTCAGTTCTACATTCAGCCACGTTTTGTATATACACTTTATTAATCTGTTAATATTTAATTTTCTAAGCAGTTGTGAACCCCATGAGGAGGCACTATATGTGTATTACTCTCCACTCATCACATATATGGTTTATGCCAAACTGTTATATTATGTGCTTTCATTATAACAGCAGGTGTTTATGAAAAGTCAGAGCTCAGTCTCATTGCGTAACCCTGTAGTGAGAAGCAGTGAAGATCCAAACAATGATACAAATCCTTATCTATCTCTCCTCTTTTTTGTTTTTATATATTTTTTATTTTTGAGCCAAAGCTGATTAAACAACAGATAAAAACACTTGCAGCAAAGAAATGACATGATAACCAATGTCTGAAACACAAACTCATTAAGTAAGCTCAACATGCTAATATAGCAGATGTGTAATACAGTATAAAACGTATAACCTAAATAAAAAGGTGAAGAAAAATAAAAAATAAAACAATGAGAACACTGCAAACATGTCTGGGTTAAGCAGGAAACATCTTATCCAGTCCCACCGAAACAGTTATGGGATCTTTGCTGCTGGCTTGAATATTGAAATGTGATCCTAGCTAAATCCTGACCGAATTCGCTCCAGTCTCTTATAAGAGCGTACACCACTGGCTTTGGCCAATGCTAATTCAGGCTCATATATCACCTGAATAGTGGCCCACCACTCAGCAGTTCTTAGGGGTAGGGAGGACACCCTTGGCCTGGCAATAAAAAGCCTGGCTGTAATAACTGCAATTGCCAACAACCGTTCAAGTCCTATATTGAATTCCAGTCGGTGTCTCAGTAGAATCGCCTTGGAAGAAAACTGTACTTCAAGTCCCAGTCGGAACGTTAAAAGTTAGGCAAACCCACCCAGAATTCCTTCAAGGCGGGACACGTAGCAAACATGTGTAAGATGTCGGCTGCTTGGGGGGCGTGGCCTGACCGCCGGGCAAGATGGCCGTCACCTTGTGAGGCTCTGCCCGGCCCGGGGCCGTTTATCCGTTTTATTGACACACCTGACGGTTCGGACGGGTACCGGCTGGGCGCGCATTTATAGTAAGCGCCCCTGGGCCGTTTTCTGCGGCTCAGAACGGCGCGAAGACCAGAGCAGCAGCTGAGCGGAGACGCGGGCGGGCCCACACCGGGTGCGCCCGCGTGTGCGGAATGCAAGAGGAGCGGGCGGACAGAGGTGGAGCCTGCGCCGGCCGCTGAGGGACAGGGCCGGGCGCTGTGCTAGAGAAGCACGAAGCGGACGGGGGGATCCATTGCCCCCGGCCACTCACGGAGGTGTTTGTCCGCAAGCGAGGTGACGCCTGGGGGCCACTCGGCGACGGGGTCGCGTCGCGGCCCTACGGCCCCACGGAGTGCTTTGCATGGTGGCGCTGGGGCGAGGAGCCACTGACGGTCCTCGTGGTTCTCCTGCTGCCTAGAGGTATTATACGGACGTGGCTGGAGAGGCGAGCTCTTGCGTTGGGCTTTGGAACCTGTGGCTGCTGACAGTTTGGGCACAGTGAGGGAGTGCTCCGGGACCTGGGCGAGCCTCTTGGGCCGTTATTTCGAGGACACAAAGGTACGACCTGATGGAGGGCGGTGAAAACTGAGATTGCAGCCTCCTGCGGAGAAAATCGGGAGGCGAGGATCCGGCCGGGCAGCGTAGGCCAATCGGGCCTGTGAGTGCAGGCTGGCGTTCAGGGGTCCCGCTAGTCGATAACCCCTGTGGCTGTTACGGGGGCCCCCGGTGAGTGTCACGCTACAGAAGGAGTTTCTTTTGGAACCGGGAATTCCCTTGGTCTGGCTCCACATACCTGAGTCTGGTTGGAGGTGCTGACGCAGTGTGGAACGATGGGTAAGGCTGATCAGCGCCAGGCTAAACTTACCTTTGAAGGTGGGAAAAAAAAGAGCGCTGTTGCTGGCTCCCAGTCCTGCGAGGAGCCGAGCGAAGAGGACAGTTCTGTGGCATCGGTGAAGTCCATGTTCTTAGACCTTAAGACCAGCTTGGCTGGCATCGATGCTAAGCTGGACCATGTTACCGAACAGCTTGATCGAATTAGGGTGCGTGTTGATGATCATGACTCCAGATTTGCTGCTTTGGAGACACGTACACCTGAAATAGAGGATGCACGCCAGGGTGACAGAGATCAGATCGCTCGAATGGATCGAATACTTGAGGTCATACGCAACAAGAACGAAGACTTGGAATCAAGATCTCGACGCAATAACATACGAATCGTGGAGCTGCCGGAGGCGACCGACATGGGGCGAATGGAAGACTTTATAGAGCAGATGTTATCTGAGTTGTTTGCTGGCGAGCTCTCTTGGTTGCTGGTGGTAGAGAGAGCTCACAGATCCTTGGGACCCCGTCCTCCTCCTGGGACTCCTCCACGCCCAATTATTGCACGTCTACTGAATTACCGTGACCGTGACACGGTACTCCGATTGGCACGAGAGAGACGCCCGTCACTCTATAAGAACTCCGAAATAATTTTTTTCCCAGACTATACGCTTGGTGTGCAGTCCCAGAGGCGAGCCTTTTTGCCGGTTAAGCGTCTGTTGTCACAAGCGGGAGTAAACTTTGCTCTGCTATACCCTGCTAAGTTAAGGGTGCGTCATGAGGGTAAGATGATCTACTTCACAGACCTGAAACAGGCGACCAAATTTGCACGGCAGCTACCTAGGAGACGGGAGGCTGTGGAGCGCCGGGGACGTGACGACGATGATGCTGCCTTAAGTGACAATGACTAATATGCTCTGGTTGACTGAGTACTCATTGCTGGAACTGCTTGAGCGCGCTGTCTGCTTTTTGCCTGGCTCCCTGTCAGCTCAGGACTAATGGTTGGCCCACGGGCCCCTCTCTTTCGGTGTTAACTGAGTAGAGAGGTATCTGGCTGGTCATAGCCCCTAGGATGAGTCCTGTCAATTTTTGTTCTTGTTCTTGGGGTGGGTGTTGGGGCCAAGATGGGTGGGATTCTGGTTGGGTCCATTTGGGGGACCTGTGTGGGTGGGGGGTGGTTGATCTCCTGAATGATTGCGGGGTGTTGTTTCCCTTTCTTTGTATGGATGTTTTATTAGCTCCTTTGTTAAATACAAGGCAGGTGGTGGCTGGTCTTCGAATTCGCTTCTGGCTGATTGTCGATGGGACCGAGGGGTGAGGAAGTGTCTGTGATCAAATGTTTGACTTGGAACGTGCGAGGGCTTAATGATGGCAGGAAGGCTCGCCTTGTGGCTGCCTATGTTAAGAGACATGCAATTGATGTGTGTATGCTACAAGAGACGCACTTGGTGAAGTCCACAATATGCAGACTTAAATCTGGGTGGGTGGGTGAGATACATAGCTCCACATACTCGAGCTATTCCCGTGGAGTTGCTATCCTAATTCGTAAGGGGCTGCAGTGGCGCACGAAGGAGGTACTGGTGGACCCAAATGGCAGATACGTTATGATGAGTGGTGTGCTTCTAGACAAAGCGTGCCGCCTGGTTGCTGTATACGGGCCGAATGTTGATGATCCAGATTTCTTTTTGGAGCTGTGGCGCTTAATAGAGTCGCTGGGTCCTGGCGCGATGATATGGGGGGGCGATTTTAATGTCGTCCTAGACGCCAGGTTGGATAGAGAGAGCCTAGCCAGGATGCAGCATGTTGCAGCTGCTAAAGCGCTTGAGATGGTGATGCGCGATGGTGCGTTGGTTGACCTGTGGAGGCGACGACATGGGGAGGCGAGAGAGGGTACATGCTTAAACTACGTGCATGGTAGCTGGTCCCGTATTGACCACTGGCTGGGCTCCGGGGATACTTTGGTTTGGACTAGAGCAATTGACCACCTCCCCCGCACGCTGTCAGATCACTCACCGGTATGTTTGGAATTGGAGATACCGACTGAACTTGGTAGATCGGCTATGTGGCGTCTGCCTAGGGGGGCGCTCCGGGATTCGGCCTTCCGCAAGGAGGTGCGAGAGGCGATCAGATTGTACTTTGTAGAGAATCAGGGAACGGTGAGGTCCCCAGGAACTATTTGGGAGGCATTCAAAGGCGTTATCAGAGGGGTATGTCTCTCGAAACAACATGGCATAGTAAAAACGTTGAGGCGCGAGATGGCTGAAATTGAGGCTCGGATCGCTGAGTTGGAAAGACGATTGGAATCCCACTGGTCCAACGAAACTCTCGCTGAGATTCGTCGAGAAATATCGCAGTATGAGGAGGCCTCTCTCAGAGAAATTTGTTTCCTCGGGAGGGAGGCTCGAGCTCGCCAATATGGGGAAGGTGAAAGGGCGGGTCGCACGTTGGCAGCACTACTTCGCAAGCCTTGGGCCGGTGACTATGTCTCCGAGATTGTGGATAGTGAGGGGAGGAGTGTGTCAGGATCAGGTGGAGTCATGCAGGTATTCACTGAATTCTATACAAGACTTTACGAAGCTCCGGCGGACGCTAGCGGGACTGATGCACTGGGGCCCTTTGAGGACATCGCGTTAATATGGTTTGATGAAGTGCACCGGAAATATCTGGATGAGCCATTCTCAGTAGAGGAGGTGGCTGCGGCTATCCGTAGCATGCCCGGGGAGAAATCTCCTGGGGTGGACGGCTTAACCTCTACGTTTTATAAAGAATATGTGGATATTTTAGCTCCCCGACTATTGGAGGTATATGCAGAAGCCTTAGAGACTGGGTCCCTTCCGACCTCGCTCAGGGAGGCTCTGATTGTGACGATCCTGAAGCCAGGCAAGGATCCGACTCAATGCGACTCATCCCGACCGCTGTCTATGATAAACATTGATAATAAAATTCTTGCAAAAATGATTGCAGCAAGATTGCAGCCCCTCCTCCCTAGCTTGGTACTTCCGGACCAGTCGGGTTTTGTCCCGGTAAGGTCTACGGGCCATAATTTACGCACTTTCTTTGCGGTGACGAGTACACTGGTAGAGGATGATAATGTAGCAGCTGTTTTTCTGGACGCTGCTAAAGCGTTTGATTCCTTGGCATGGGACTATATGTTTGCCTTGCTGGGACGGGTGGGACTTAGCGCGCGCTTCCTTCGTTGGATTAAATTGTTGTATACGTTGCCCACGGCTAGATTGCGCCTTAATGGGAATGTGTCTTCCCCTTTCCCTGTAGCGCACGGCACGCGTCAGGGATGCCCGTTGTCCCCTCTCCTTTTTGCTGCGGCGATGGAGCCTCTGGCGGCTCGGCTCCGCCAGAAATATAACGATATGGGCCTACAGTTTCGGCAGCGGCCAATTTTGATATCTCTATATGCTGACGATATTGCACTATATGTACGGAACCCTGACCAAAATCTGGACACACTGTTAGATGAGATTGTGCGTTTTGGTACCTTCTCTGGTATCACTATTAATTGGTCAAAGTCCGTGGTGTTGCCTTTGACCCCCAGAGGGCCACGTTATGAGTCCCGATACCCCCTGGTGTGGGCAGAGGGCCCGGTGCGCTATTTAGGTATACAGCTTAGCTGTGACGTGAAGGAGTTGTGGCGTGCTAACTATGGCGCTGCTCTGGCGTGGTTGGAGGGGAAGGTAGAGATCTGGCGTACCCTCCCGCTGTCACTGATCGGCAGGATTGCTGTTGCAAAGATGGTGGTTCTGCCGAAGTTTTTGTACTTGTTTGTGAATCTTCCGCTCCCGCTTCCGAGAGATTACCTGAGGCGCCTACGCTCTGCTCTGATCTGTCTGGTATGGGCGGGCCGCGCGCGCATTTCCTGGGAGAGGCTGACGTTGCTGTTTGAGCTGGGTGGGCTTGCTGCGCCGGACATGGAACTGTACTATCTATGCGCTCAGGCACATTTTGCGTATTACTGGTTAAATCCTATCCGTTATCTGCCACACCTGGCGCCTGAGAGTGACTCTGTGTGGCCAGACGACCTGGCGAGGGCATTTGGTGGGCGTATTCCATCCCGGGTGCGGGGGATCGACCCGGTTTCCTGCACGCTGCGGGCGTGGGGCTTACTGCTGCGGCGGTCTGGGGCTGCGATTCCATTCGCCCCCTCCTTGCCGGTCATGGCGATAGCTGATGGACAATTGCACCGCGACGATGGAGTACGGGGGTTTCTTCGAGATGCTGGCCTGACTGAGATGAGAGATTGGATGGTGGATGGTCGCTTACTTGGCATGTCCGAGATACTGGCTGACCGCGAATGTACGGTGCTTCAGCGTATGTATGTGATACGTGTCCGCTCTTTCCTGCGGAGCCGTCTGTGGAACTCAGCTGAGGCCCCAGTGGAGCCCCGTGCACTGGAGGTCCTTTGCTGTGCGCAATCTTCCAGCGGGCTGGTCACCAGACTCTATAACTGCATGCAGGAGCGGGGGAGTAACTTTCGGGAGCCGTCTAGATTAGCGTGGGAGGCAGATTTGGGTGAGCCCATTTCGGAAGCTTTGTGGCGTGGCTGCTGTGCTCATATGAGAGCGCTGACGCCCAATTATAGACTCAGATTGTTGCATTTTAAGTTTTTGCACAGAATATATTATACTCCAGTGTGGCTCCATTCTCGGGGGCTACGTGAAGATGCGTGCTGCATGCGCTGCCGGGCCCCAGAAGCTGTTTTTTTACATTTGGCATGGGAGTGTGCAGATATTAATGCTTTCTGGGTGGCTGTGTTTGATGCAATCTCTGAAATGGTCGATACAGAAATTCCTGCCACTCCTAGAACCGCGCTGCTTGGGTGCGTGGAGGATATCCGGGCAACAAATAGACGCTTGGTGGGACTGCTGTTGTTGTTGGCCAAGCGTAGAGTGGCCATATGTTGGGGCGGAAAGAGAGTACCACGTCGTTCAGAATGGTTGCGAGATGCTGCCTTTTGTCATGATCAGCTCGTGGTCTTCTGGAATTTGATGCCTGAAGGATCCAGACCCAGGAATATCTGGGCCCCGTTAGATAATTACCTGGCGGCTCAGGACGAGTGAACGAAATACTCAAAGAAGCCCAGTCTGAACTATTGCCCCCCCCCCTTGGTACGCTGGCATTTATGCCTGAAAGGTGAATGTTTGCTGTTGACTGCCTGTTCCAACCGCCTTTCTTCCCTTTTTTTTTTTTTTTTTTTTTTTCTCTGTGTGTTTGTTGATATCCCTCCACTGGCTGCATATTGTTATTATTGCAACATGGTTAATATAATTGCCCCGTGATAATCTGATATGGATGCAGCATCCAATGGTGGAAAGGAACTTAGAAGAACAAATGGTCTGCAAGGATTATTGTGTAATTATTTGATCTCCCTATACTAAACGTATGTAGAGATTAACTGTGGACAGCTGTTATATGTTGAATTGTGCTGCTTTGGGGGGATAGCTGTTGCATTGTTGTAAGTTGATAAAATTGATAAATAAATAAATAAAAAAATAAATAAAAAAAAGATGTCGGCTGCTTGACAGCCACACTTAGGACATTTACGGCCAGATTTAAGAAAGTGACGGTACATTACATGTAGCACCACACTTTTCTTGTGGCCCTTTGAGCCCCCCCTACCACCACCACGTGTGCGCCTTATTCACATCTTGGTGCAGGGTAGGGGGGAATAGCATCAGAATTTCTGATGCTATTGATGTACTGCTCAGTGTTTGAGCCAAAATATTTATGCTAACCTCAAACAGAACTTAGGGGCCCATTGAAAACAAAGGCATTTCCCTTTTTAACTCCTGCTCTGAGTAGGCATTAAAAGTGCCAAAAACAATGATGCAAATAAATCTTTTTTTGGCACCCCCAACGGGGGTATGACCCCTTTGCATACATTATGCATGGTGCAAGCATAATGTAACGGAAAGAGTTACAAAGTGGTGCAATGCATGCATTGGGCCACTTTGTAAATTTGGAGTGGGGAAAAGGCCACCTTAGTGCTGCCTTAGTGGTAAAACAATTACGCTAATGAGGCACTAAAAGGGCACTAAGCCCTCTTAAATCTGGGCCTCAGTCTTAGCTAAGCTTGTATTTTCATTCTATTTGTAGATTTTCTCTGACGTATTATACAACATACAGATCATTTTAAATTATTGTAATTTTATGTTGATAGAGTGCACCAAGCCTTCGATTGTCTGCAGAGCAGAATAGGCTGCAGAGGGCAAAAATATCCAGAGAGTGTTCTACACCGTTTAACAGCAAGTTAAGTGATATAGGGGGTCATTACAACCCTGGCGGATGGCGGAGAAGCGGCGGTGAGACCGCCAATAGTCTGGCGGTCTTACATTGGTGAATTATGACCATGGCGGTTACCGCCATAGTCATCCGCCGGTTCTCCGTCCCGCCTGCCGGGCTGGAGACCTGGGTCTCCAGCCCTGCGGCTGTCAGTATACCACCGGCGGTATTTGGACCCGGCTTACCGGCGTGGATTTCCAGCGGTTTGAACCGCCATGAAATCCATTGCAGTAAGCACTATCAGTGCCAGGGAATTCCTTCCCTGGCACTGATAGGGGTCTCCCCCACCCCAACTCCCTCCCCTACACCCCCCACCACCCCTGCCACCCCCCAAAGGTGGCAGGGCCCCCCTCCCCACCCCGACCCCCAACATAACATTACTCACACACACCGGACACGCATGCAGGCACCACCAATACACACATGCACACACCCCGACATACATGCCCACAGCCACACACACAGTCAGGCACGCACACCCACATTCAAACATACACGCACACATCCATACAGACATACCCACAGCCATACACGCACTCATTCCCAAACACACAACACCCACGCAAGCATACACGCACTCACACACCCCCTCTACATACACACACGCACACCCCCATGCACGCACACAACACTCAACACCCCACTCCCCTAACGGACGATCGACTTACCTGTTCTGTCGATCCTCCGGGAGGGGACAGGAGCCATGGGGGCAGCTCTGCCGACACCGCCACGCCAACAGAACACCACCACAGCGAATCACAGGATGTGATTCGCTGGGCGGTGTTCTGTTGGCGTGGCGGTGGAGGTGGAGCAACCTCCACTTCCCCGCCGCCAGCAAGTATGGCTGTTGGCGGCTCTCCGTCGGAATAACGACGGAGAGCAGCCAACAGTCATAATACGGCGAGCGGCAAACCGCCTGCATGGTCTTCCGCACGGCGGTCCCTCGGCGGTCTTGCAAAAAGACTGCTGAGGTCGTAATGACCCCCATAGTCCACCTGTTACTTATAAAGCCCCGGATAGATTAAGCTGAAAAGCGAGCTTCTAGGTGCCCTGTGTAAGCAAGAAAGAATGTCAGACCCTACCAGATCAATTGGGTACCTGCACCCTAACATTAAATAATCCCTAATCTGCAGGTATTTAAAAAAGAATTGATGGGAAAAGGTAAAAGAGGCCTAAAGCCCAGCAAACAAGCAGAACCCATTAAAGCTGCCCAACCATCTCAACCCCATACCTCACCCAAGCCTTACTGATTGAATCATGAAATACACCTGAAAACACAGGATTAAACCACAGTGGCGTGTCCATATGAATTGCTGACAAGGAAAATTTGACACAGATATCTCGCCATATGGTACTAATGTCACAAATGCATTTGAACTTAACATGCCTATGATCAGACCCTAAGGCAAACTGATAACAGAAATTGAGGGGTCTGGGTCACCTTGTGTTAGCAGTTTACACAGACGGACAGAAAATGCAGCCCAAAAAATCAGGTAACAGTAACACACCCTGCCAATAAGCAAATTGTAATAAATGGCTAGCATGTCTATCATGTCTATAGCCCCAGTTGAAGCAACCTATGACACCTTCCAACTGTTTAAAAAAAGAATTTGGAACCCGGGGGTGGGGGATTCCCAAAAAAGATAGAAGAATTTTAGTAATAAATTCATTTTGATAATGTTGTAGCAGCCAATGACGCTAATCGAGAGCATTTTCCAAAATTGTATCTTATGTATGACTGAAGATCAGAACGGTTTGTCTTTCAATTTGATGATTTTATCAACCTGTGCACTCAACTGGACATCAAGATATGTAGCCGTTGGGGTGACTTCTACTGTTGGATCATCCAGTTCAACATTGAGGAGAACTCAAGTTTTAACTATATTAAGCTTATAGCCAGAAAAGGTTCTGAATCTCTCTGCTTCATCTACTATATGGTCCATTGCAACTGAAGGATTAGAAGAGAAGATTGCAACATCATCTGCATATGCATTGTTTTTAAGTTCAAGGTCTCTGGACTTCATAGGCTGTATGCCTACATTCTTCCACAGAGATCTCAGATAGGGCTCTATATATAAAGGAAATAGGTGGACGGAGAGCAGACTTCCCTGTCTGGTGCCCCAAATGATCTGAAATTAGGCCAATGCTATCCCGGCATAAACCAGCTTGGCACATGGACTCCTATACAGTGACTTCACTCACTTACAGAACCAGTCCTTAATACCAAAAGCTTGCATTGCTGCCCAAGGACAATTCCATATAGCATGATCAAACACCATCTCTGCATCTAAAAGTATCATACCTATCCTTTGTCCGCTTTTAGCTGCAACATTGAATGCCACCATAGCCATATTAGTACGACATGTGGTATCCCTGCTGGATATAAAGCCATGCTGTTGCTGCAAAACTAGATCTAATAAAAGCGGAGGAAGTCGAATAGCAAGGAGTTTGGAAACGCCTTAGCATCAGCATTAATGAGAGATATGGGTCGACAATTCATTGCTTGTTTACCCCTCTCCCCTCTACTATGGTAATAATATAGAATTTGATGATTGCCACATAATAATGAATGAACGAATATGCATTTATTAGCAAACTTGCTAGAAGAAGCATGATTTATTAAGCTACATTTATTTTATATGATGCACACACACACACACATGCAATCATGCATGCACGCATACACACACATGCATAAACACAGACTAGTGTGCACACACACACACACACACACACACTACAGCCAGCTCTTTAGTTTAGGTTATTACTTTGAGCACATTATAGTTGGAGAAGTTTAAATACCAGCCACGTCACCTAACATAATTATCAGGCAATTCAACTACACATCATCCCAATGAGGGTTGAGAAGACTGCAAGTTTCTAATGGATTTTTCCAATCAGGGGAGCACTGACAGCCACAAATTGGAAAATGTGAAAGATTGTTTCTAAAGGTTCATTTGTCCAAAGATTAAAAGTGATTTGCTTTGCCAAAGTTTCATATTTGCAGTTTTTTTATTGTTAATAAGAGTGAAATATGCACTCATTACAGTGGTGGCTGGTGACATATGAAAGTGGTGGGCCATAAAAGTTGGGTATACCTTTTATGTAGCGAGCAGCGCAAGCAAGATTAATGAACAAAAATGGAGTACAGGGTGGGTCCGCCTCCCAAGAAAAATGGAAAAACCTGACAAATGGTGCAATTTCAAGCAAAATAACTTATTGATAAAGCAATGCTTATAAAACAGTGCAAATGTATAGCATTAAATTATTTAACACATTAAACACATTAAACACTGCCACATATTTTACTGTCTTAATATGTTCTACAGTTACTGTAATGTGCAAATTGTACAGCACAACAACTTCAGCCCTGTGTGTTTTTCCAGTGTCTTGCACTGCATACACCATCAACTTTGGAAGAAAATGCTCTAACCAAGCTTTGGGAAACACCCACAGCTGCAATCAGTCATTTGGGAAAACTTGTTGACAGGTCTTTAAGTAGGATAAAATAAGTGGAGACTCTCTGAAAGGGACATGTAAAATAAATGTATGTGATTACCACTGTGTGCCATCCGACCAATATTTAGTTTTCTCTCTGGGATGTAATTGCATCCAGATATAACACATCAACTGACATACATATAAAAGCTGTCAGTATTATTGCCATGCCATTCCAGTTTGCTTCCCACCATATGCAAATCAGTCTTGACCCTTTTCCCCATGGGAACAGTCCAGCCCATACTGCCAGGCCATGTCTTCTCTGGACTGTAAATAGGCATCCTTGGATTGGTTTTGGTTTGGTTTTGGAGTATGACCCCTCATCAGCCAAGCTAGCTAGACTCCAGTGACATGGGGAGCATGAAATGATGGACGGCTGCCCCCACACAAAGACGGAGACTCCAACACCCGAAACCGTGATACTGAAAGTGTCACTGGTTTATAGTGGATACCACCATAGACTACAATGGCAATGAAGCATTTTAGAACGGTAAGCCCTATGTTGTGTGCCACATTGCAGAAAGTTTATTTACTGCCTGGCTTCTGTCTGCTGCTTCAGAGGTAAATGGGGCTGGCAGTCTGGGACAGACAGCACAGACATAAAAACAGTGATTTGTTTAGAGATACAATTGTGTCTCTAAATTAATCAATCTAATTAATATTTGTGCAGGAATGTGTAGGAATTTCAGTGGAGCGCAGCACCTAAGCCCTTGACATTTTACTTGCTATATACATGACAGATAACAAAGTTGGTTTAATATAAGTAAGATTGAAGGGCTGCAGAACTCAGGTGAGTGGACTTTTGAGACACTGAACAAGGTTATTTATAGGGAAAAAACAATGCCTTCAAAGTATTTGTGCAGAAATAATCCCTAGAAAGAGAAATATATTGCAAATATGTTTTGTTGTAAATTTTCTCCCAAAGGTGACATTTTTTACTGTTTACATCTGTGTAATCTTCATAAGCTATAACGATTGTTGCCATCAGAAAACCTTGATGAAAAAAAAAATACACACTGCTCTACTTTATAAATGAACTGTCACTCATTTATGCCTGCAAATGGCCATTAGAGAGAAAGGAGTCACTCTCTCCTCGAAAACATTTGACATCACACAATGGGGGCAGTGACAAATTGGGTTGTTGGTTTAGGCGGGTGTGAGCACTTTTGAAGCAAAAGGCACAACCCTTGTCAGGGTGAACCACCAAAAATCACTAAGCTAACCTTTACTTAACCGTCTAGTACACAAAAGTGGCACAAAAGAAGTCAGGCCTAATTGAAAGACAAGGCATAATGTGCAGCACTTAAACAGTAATAAAGTGAACACACAAGACAAGAAAAATCCCACACCAATTTAGAAAAATAGAGCTAATGTTAACACATTATTTGACACCAAAATGACAAAAATGGAATCACCAGAACCAGAGCTCTGAACTTTTAAAATTTTAAATGAGGATTAGGGCCTAAAAGGTCAAAGAGCCAACCATGGACTTCTAGTCATGCAAGCTTGGGGCAAAAATTAAAGTTATGGTTGAACACGATGAAGTGGGGTTCAGATACACAAAGTGGATTGATCCTGTCTCTGCTTACCTTTGGACCTGGAAGAAATTTTGGAAAAATATGTCTGAGAAGGTAAAGATCAATGGGACAAGTGTCCGAGGAGAAGACCTTGCCATTGGGGAGCTGATGGATGAAGTTACAGTGAAGATTTCTATATTCAGACTTAAGGCTACATTTATCAGAGGTTTGTGTCACCCTTGTGCCACACAAGTGGATACAGGACAACACAAAACCTAGAAAGAGATTTACCAAGCAACGCAAGACAAACTTGCGTGGCCCTGTGTGGCTTGGTAAATTTGAAGTAGTGCAAGGGAGTGAAAGTCACTGCCTTTCATTAGTTTGTCCCAGGGAGGACTTCCATGTACGGAGCGTGGGTGTTACGAAGCATCCGAAGCCTAACAAGGAGAAATATGTTTATTTCTTCTTATTTTTACCTCTTTCAACATTTGCTGCATTCTGAAGCACACACAGAAGAGGAAAAGGCCTCTGAGGATTGTTATTTTGCAAAAAGGTGTCCCTTCCTGCACAAAAACAATCCTGCCTGTAATGCAGGCACCCTTGCACCATAATGCAAAGGTACGTGTGTTGGCGCTAAACACCACATAGTGCGATAACGCAAGGAGAGGACAGGAATGCACCTTATGATTTTAAATATGGCACTTTCCTATCCCATCTCTGTCATGCAATGCAGCACAGCAAGGTGACTTGCTGTGCTGCATTGCATGACATTTTGATAAATCTGCCCCTAAGTCTCTTTTTTTAGAAGCAGAAAATCTCCAGCAGGACAGAGCTGCATTCTGCAGCCAACAACAAATACACAGAGCTGGATACCCCTTCTGCGAGGAGCCACTAAACAGGATGTACTGCGGCAAAGAAGGTAGTGGAAGCTCCTGCAAAGTCAGGCCTACATGTGATCCACCTTGGGTGGGTCGGCAAGCAGGTAAGTCTCTGCCTCCTCTTGGTTCTCAGGGCACTTTTTTGGTTGAAATGTCCCAGGTTTGGATTTGGACTGTCTGGGCAATTTTAGCAGCACTTCCAAGTGTCCAGGACTGGAGGGACACCACTTGGAAGGCCGGGACTCTCTCAAGCTGGGTCCAGGAGCAGGCTCTGGATGGTTAGAGCCATTTCTCTCCCAGAGGCTCAGTTCAGGAGGATAGTCAAGTAACTCTTTGAGTCACTCTGGAGGTCTTGGGTTTAAACAGAAAATTAAGTCTCAATCAGCAAGACAGTCCTCTGAAATATACAGCAGGCCATTGGCAGAAAAGATGTCTTCTGAGAGTCCTCCACATATCCAGCAGTGAACTGAAGAGATGGTTTGAGGGTCCTTATTTTATACATGTGGCCACTTTGAAGTGAATAAAACTTCTAGAGTTTCCATCCCATGGATGGTGTTGGACTTTCCTGCCTCCCTGCCCATGCTCCACTACGTCTGGGATCATAAAAGACTAAGGTGAAGTTCTTTGTTTGAATGCTGAGGCAGCTGCTCTAAAGTGTAAGTGGGGCTGTGCACAGCACCCGCCCATCCTGCCAACACCCAGTCCCCATATTTTGTGGCTTTCTTGGAGGAATATGCAAAGGCCATCTGGCAACTACACCCAGTCATGTGACCCAGTACACAGGCTTAAAGGTACGGAATAGCTGGGACAAGAAAATGCTGCTTTCTAAAACCATCATTTTCAGAATCACAAAATGGTTTGGCAGAAAAAAAGCTGTGCAAAATCACACTGTAGAGCAAGGCTATCTGAAAAAAACATATGCTTTCGTAGGAATAGTCTTTGCAAAAACAGATTTTGTAAGAATTTAAACCCAGTGATGAATTTTTGGAACATTTTCAAAACTTTCTAACTTTTGCAATGTGCAAAATTTTGAATCAAATACACATTCTTTGTAAAAAATGAATAAAATATAGAGTTTGTTTGCACTGGTTTCGACTCTAGTCATGTATCATGTGCAGTTTCTGATAAAAACTAAAACTACACACCATGCATATTGTAACAACAAACCAATAACGACATGATGAGCGCACTACTATTCTGAAACGCTAGGTTTGGACTCCTTGTTCATATTTGCAAGCACAGTTATTTAAACTGTGTCTACCATAAGTAGACAATTGGAGCACTGCAGTCGAGAATTCTCTGCCCCTTGAGCCAGACCTTTCATGTCATACCTGGAGTGTGATTGCCCCAATCTCTTGCTTGGCTCAGTTGAAATTCGCACTTCTGCAAAGATTGGCTCTAACCGCTGTAAGTGGAATTCACCGCTATCAAAAGGATTCTGACTGTAAATAGGAAGGTATATTCAGAGGCGACACATAGGGTGATATTTCAGCTGCACTAATCTACGAACTTAGAGAAAGTTGCAGTGACTTGCCAAATACTAATAATGAAACCTCGGAAGAAAAGAGCACATAGTAGTAATACCATTCTACAAATGAAAAATGAAACACAGAGATATATAAATGTTTTACATTTTTTCGACACAAATAATTAGAGTATGTGTGAAAAGGACTATGCACATCTTGTTACAGTTCTGGGGAGTTCAGGAAATCAAAGAACTGCGGGGTATATTTACAAGACCCTTGCATCGCCGTTGCATCACTTTTTGTGATGCAACAACAGCACAAAACTTAAAATCATATCTATGAGGCCACACTTTGTGTGTCTTTAATTGGCTTTATAGATATGTATTAAGGCAAGGCAGACCAAATCACTGTGTTGTGTTACTTTATGCACACCCTTGTAAGCCTGGGGATGTGCCAAAACCTATGCCTCCCCAGGAGAGGTGCAATGAGGAGAAATATGTTTATTTCTCCTCGTTTTTTCCTCTTACTATGTGTGCTGCATTCTGCGGCACACATAGAAAGAGGAAAAATTCTACCAGAATAGTATCCAATCCTGCACAAAACAATCCTACCTACAATGCAGACACCCTTGCACCATGGTGCCAAAACAGCACTATTACAGTGAGAAATGACAGAAATGCACTGTATGCCATAGATACAGCAAATTCCTGCCATTTCCCTTTGACGCAGGGCACTGCAGCAAGGCATCCCTGTGTCAAAATCCCATACATATGAGCCTACAGTTGCAATAGGTTAAAGCTGGTCTTTTGGGTTTCAGAGATGATGATAGGTGACCTTAAATGGGGGGCCAGGGCAATTTTAGCAGAGGTTTTTCTCCTTCATACAGAGCACTAGCTGAGGACCTTGGATATCATCTGCAGCCCTAAGAAGTTGTGTCATCTCTTGTGAGAAGATGGTTTCCCACTGGAAATCTCCAGTAGACCTAATTTACCTTCCACATGGGTGTTGGATTAGCAATATATTGGCAAACGATAAAGTGACATCATGAACACTTTTAATCCCAAAGCTCTCACTGAGTTCACACGTTGTTTGACACTTAGGGGCAGATTTAAGAGCCCCTTGTGCCACATTAGCGCTGCCTTAGCATCATTTTTTTTATGCCAAAGCTGTGCTAAGGTGGCCTTTTCCCTGTGCCATATTTATGCATGGTGCCACTTTTGCACCGCTTTGTAACCACTTGCGCCACATTATGCCTGTGACAGGAGTAGTGTATGCAAGGGGGGTGTTCCCCTGTTAGGGGGGGCTTAAAAAATGGTGAAAAGAAATGAAAAATATTTCTTTGCAACAGTTTTTGGCATTTTTTATGCCTACAAAGAGCAGGTGTTGAAAGGAGGCACACCATTATTTATAATGGGTCCCAATGTGCTTTGCAGGTTAGCATCAACATTTTTAACGCTAATCCTGCAAAGCGCTAAACTAGCTTCAAATCCTTTGGCACTAGTTCTCTAAGTACCGCCATGGTGCACCTTATCTTAAATACAGCGCACACATGGTGGCGTTCGGGTGGGTGCTAAGGGGCGCAAGAAAAGTGGCGCTGCATTGCGTGCAGCATCACTTTTCTTAAATCAGGCCCTTAGCCTTTCCCACGACTGGGTGAAGGAAATAAGACGTCTCCATCACCTGCAAACAATCCAGTTAATGACTTAATTCCCGCTAAAGCCGCAAAAAGTATGCCTGGACAGTTAAGTAAACACTTTGCCTACACCAGTCTTGAAAATAATATGCCATCACTCGGATCAACATTTTCAACAAAAGTGATAACAGTTCTTTTACGTTATAAGGATAGGAACACATCACAGAAATCTTGAAGACTATAGTGAAATAATCAGTACTTAGAACAGCTGGTGCAATCCGTGTCGCTCAGGAACCAGTTTACCAAATATGTTGCTAATAAAATGTATTGCATGAGTGCTGCTGATGGAAGAAAAGCTACAGGGTGCAATGTTGTAGCACAAGCAAATATATTGCTCTCATCCTGGGAAAACATATCTTCAATATACTTTGCAGTCCAGAGCATCCAGGTACATTGAGCAGGTCTAGCATCTAAGATGTTGTAACAAAGTCGTAAACGTATATTTTCCACACATTCCAACAAACCATCATCAATACTGCTTTCTCCCCTAAACATGACAGAATTGACTCATACTCAATTGGCACATATCACTTTTTGTAAGCCCCTAGTAAAGAGTATCCCATATACCCAGGGCCTGTAAATTAAATGTTGCTAGGAGGCCTGTAGCACTGTTTGTGGCACTTATTTAAGTAGCCCTGTAAAAAGATTTCTCAGGCCTTCCATTGCAGCCTGTGTGTGCAGTTTTCAATTGCCATTTATTTTGACTGGGCAATATATACCTGCTTCCAGGTGTATAGCTTCCTTTTAATGCATAAGTCACCTTTAGGATAGAGGCCCCAAAGGGCACCATGCTGTGCACTTAAAACTGCCAAGTACTTTAATGTTTTATATGTCCTGGTATTGCAGTCTGTTGCTGGGTCACATGCCTACTTGTAGCTGGCCGTCTTTGTGCATTGCCCCCAGACAGTGAGACAAAGAGAAAATAGGCATTGACAGGATGGGCCACTCTGGCTTAAAGAGGGGGTGGAGCTGTCAACTACCACAATTGCATATCACAATGACTCTATCTGAACACACTCAGACAAGCTGGGACCAGGACTGGGAGGAAGGTAATGCCTAATACCTCAGGGTTGGAAACTTCCACAATGTTCTCCTACTTCAGAGTGGGGGCCCTAATATACAACTCTTCAGTACACATCTTGACATATGAAGGCTCAAAAAAGGACTGCTGTGCTGCTTTGTTGCAAAAAGGGCTGTCACTCCTGCCCTGCTGTTGTGCTGCCCTCCTGCCTGAGTGAGAAGGACAGTACCTGCATCTTGAACCCAGGAACAGTAGAGTGCCTCCAAGGGCTATTTATCCATCCTCCTGATCAGGGACTGAATGACAGAACAGCATCCAACAACCTTAAACCACCACTGGGACTCTACCAGTTGGGATTCCTACCTTCCCAAGAGATGCCACCTAAGTCCTGGATCCTTCGAAGTGGGTCTGAAGGTACTTTGCAAGCCTAGCTGGAGTTTCAGCAGAACTGAAGCAGTGCAACTCATCACCTTCCAAAACTCTGCATCAGAACCGTTATGCAAGGCATATTTGCTGAAAGATTTTGCACCGCAGCCTGCAGCAGCTTCAAAGCCACCACTGCATGATGCATCCTCGCCCAAGTTCTTCACATCACAAACCCTTCATGAATAACATCCGTCAAGCTGATGCAGGACTCCACATTGCAAACCCTGCAACTTCTTCGGAACCAGCTGCCGTGTAATGCATCTTCGACACAGAACCTGATTCGCAAGCCCCTCATCAATGGCCGATGTAGTCATGCAGGAATTCACATCGCAGTCTCACAGCTTTTGGGAACTAAAGCTGCATCTCACCCCAGGACCTCACATCACTGCTGCTGTGCAATGCTTCCTCTATGCAGGATCTGATCTTGCAATGCTCTGCAACCAAGATTTCAGGTACTCCTGTTCAGTGGACTTTACTTGGTCCCTGCATCCAGCCCATAATCCTTAGCAGTTGCACTGAACTTGTAACATTGTCCTGGTCCTGCGCAACAAGATGACCACATTTGGTGCTTCGCCCTTTTTGGTGCTATTTTCACTTAACTTAAATCTGTAAAATTTCATACCTCCAGTTTTACTGATTGGATTTTTGTTGTCCTGGCCTTAAATTATTTATTACATTTGACTCTATTTTTCTAAATTGGTGTGCAATTTTCCTTGTGTTGCGTTTCACTTTATTGTGGTGTGAATTGCTGCATAAATACTTTACACATTATCTCTAAGTTAAGCCTGAGTGCACTGTGCCAAACTACCAGAGGGTTGAGCACCGGTTCATGTAGGGTTTGCTTGTGACTTCACCCTGACAAGAATTGTAGTTGTTGCTTCAGTAAGAGTTCACTACCATGAACCAGTAGCCCAGTTTCTTACTACAAGGTATGATGGTCAACGTGCCAGTCTGTGCCTCTATGGTGCTCCTTGGTGATGTGAATTAAAGGGTTGTAAAGATTGCCCAGTATCTTCTGTTTCCCTCTGTTTGTCTGCCAGATAGAAAGTGCTTTAATTATCTGTTGCAGGTGACCAAATTGGCACAGCCCTGGAAACACTGTAACCTAAAATGAAGAAGAGTCATTCATTGTTTTATTTATTTTCTTACATTTTTTGGAGAATTGTCCAGAGCTTTGTATATTTTATTAACATAAAAAAAGATCAGTGGTTGAATGACACAATACAGAGAGCCAAGGGATTGTCATCAAGTCAAATTCTCTTAATGTTTAAGCAGCAGTGAAAAGATAAGTTATGAACGTCTGGGATACAATTAAAAGAGTGTCTGGAGATTGAGATCAAGTAGAAGTGACTGCTAGTCAAAAAGGCAAATAAACATAAACATTTGTAAAGCCAATAGATTGTAGTTTTCTATAGTTAAGTGCCGTTGGTGGTACATCTAGACTTCAATTAAAGGTTGCCATAGTAGTGGCTGCTGCCTCTGACTTTAGGTATGGTATCTCTGGTACCGCCTTTGCTACCCATGACCGCAGGTGTCATAAATTAACTGGCTGGAATAAAGATTAAACTCTGAGGGGCAGATTAATCAAAAAGTCACACAACTCAGTGCAACAAGACGCCTTGCTGTGCTGTGTTGTGTGACAGAAAAAGGGCTTCCTATTTAACATTATATGATGAATCCCTGGGCTGACCTCTCTTTGCGCTGGAACAATAGGTGCTGCCTAGCGCCTACACAGGCACCCTTTCAGTGTGGTGTAAGGGTGCCTGTGTTGCAGTTAAGGATGTTTTTCATGCAAGAAAAGACACCTTGCTACCTAAAACCTGAAGCTTTTTCCCCTTTCAATGCAGCACAAGTAAAAAAGAGGAAAAATGAGGAGAAATACATATATTTCTCCTTGTTACACCTCTTCCGGCATGCTGTAGCAATTTGCCACATTTCCAGGTCTACCACTCATGGTAAATCTGGAAATGAGCCACAAATCATGGGGATGCGTGGGTACACCCACGTCTCACCCATGTAAAGGCTTCTTGGTGCACAGTAATGCAAGACAGCAGGTTGCTCTGCCTTTCATTACTCTAGATTTACCAAGCCACACATGCCCATGCAAGGTGGCACTGCGTGGCTTGGTAAATATTATTCTAGGTTTACCATCACCCTGCGCCTCTTGCATGATGCAAAGGTGATGCAAAACCTTGCAGAAATGTGCTCTTCAGAGCCCTGTTTACTTTCATTGGTTTCCACACTTTACCTACTCATCAAGGGCAAAAAATAGGCTGTTTACAAGGAAAGGGTGGACCAAAGGATGCCATAGGGGACAACGGGTGAGTGATATTAAATTAATTTTTGTGCACTACATGTAAGTACCACATAGACAGTGGTGGATGATTACCTGTCATTAGAAATGTCAAGGCATGTGCTGCTTATGACTCGAAAAATAGCAGCATTTGTTGTCATTTGTAAAGTGAGCAACAGAATATAACACAAAACCATGAACAAAGAAGCATAACAACACAATTAATATATAACATGGTATGTGTTGGAAATGGCCCTCTCTGCAGGGTCACCCCAAAACATTTTGCTTTTTCCTCTCAACTCTTTGCTGAATTGTTTTTTGTTGGTCTTACGACTCTGTGTAGTTTAACACTGCAAAAGTGCTTTTGCTCGCTCCCTAAAACATGGTTTGATTGGTACATACCTATTGGCATTTTTAATTTACTTATAAGCCCCTAGTAAAGTGCAATATATGTGACCAGGTCCTGTAAACTAAGGCCCATATTTATACTTTTTGACAGGAGTCATGCCCCCTTGCCCAATGGCCATGCCCAGGGGACTTATGTCCCCTGGGCATGGTCATTGGGCATAGTCGCATGTCGGGGGGCACAAATCAGGCCCCCCTATGCCACAAAAAAAAATTAAAAAAAACACTTACCTGAACTTACCTTAATGTCCCTGGGATGGGTCCCTCCAGCCTTGGGTGTCCTCCTGGGGTGGGCAAGGGTGACAGGGGGTGTCCCTGGGGGCATGGGAGGTCACCTCTGGGCTCCTTCAGAGCCCACAGGTCCCTTAACGCCTGCCTTTTGCAGGCGCTAAAAAACGGCACAAAAGCGGCCGTACGTCATTTTTTTTGACCCGCCCACTCCCGGGCGTGAATTTTGCCCGGGAGTATAAATCCGACGCACATGCCTCGGAGTCGATTTTTTAGACGGGAACGCCTACCTTGCATATAATTAACGCAAAGTAGGTGTCCACGCTAAAAAATGACGCAAACTCCATGGACTTTGGCGCTAGACGCGTCTAACGCCAAAGTATAAATATGGAGTTAGTTTTGCATCTAAATTGCGTTAAAAAAAACGACGCAATTCCGGCGCAAACGGAGTATAAATATGCCCCTGAATGCTACTAGTGGGCCTGCAGCACTATTTGTTTTACCCACTTACGAACACTTTAAAACATGTCACAGGCCTTCACGCAGTGTTACACTGCCATGTCAATTTGACATTTAAAACTCCTTGCCAAGCCTTAAACTCCCCTTTTATTACATATAAGTCACTCCTAAGGTACGCCCTAGGTGGCCCAAAGGGCAGGGTGCTGTCTAAATAAGTCAGGACATATATTTGTATATGTCCTGGTAGTGAAAAACTCTCAAATTCGTTTTTTACTGATATGAGGCCTAACACTCTCATAGAATAACATAGGCAATTCCTTATTAGAATTAAGAAGCTGTAATTCCTGATTGGTAGGTCTGTCATGGTTAGTACCTAGAGAATTGTGTGAGATGATATCTCAGCTTTTTGCATTCCCTCTAGACAGCCACACACAAAGGAAGCTTTGGAGTGACTGATGAGCCAGTCTGGGCAGGATGGGTGGGAGGAGCTCGTCCCAGCCTCACACTTACACCTAAATAGGCTTTGACCTGTCCCCACACAAAGGTGCTGCATACCCCATGTAGTAAGTTCGGACCCAGGGCAGGAAGAAAGGACCTCTGTGTGCTTCAATGCCCCTTCTTTGAAGTAACCCCTAATTCAATGGCACAACTGGGTGTACGTACTAACCCTACTAACTCAGTACACTAGTCGACCTGTGAAGAACTCTGCCAGGGTGAAGGACTGCTATGCTGTTACAAGGACTGCTGAACTACTGCTCTAGAAAAACTGCTTTTCTGCTGTGCTGGCCTGCTGCCTGGTACCCTCTGCTCTGCAGAGGAAGGGCTAAACCCATCTCGCTTGAACCCAGAGTGACTCCATTGGCATGCTGACTTTTCCCCTGTTCTAAGTCTCAGTGAAATCACAGGCTTCCCGTCAACCTACAATAGCAACTGGAGTTTGCTTGCTGGAAGGCTTGCCCTGCCATGTGGTGCTAATACAGTCCTGGGCCCTTGGAAGTGGGCCTACAGAGCTGCAACTAAAAGAACCTGCACATAGATGCAACTTTGCCGATTGGAACCAGTACTTCTCCCTTTAGGCAGATGCATCGTTGTTGCCGCGAGGATTGCAGACACCCAATCGCTGACTGCATGGTGCATCATCTCCAGCTTCTGACACATCTCCGACGTTGCGCAGCTCAGAACCAATGTATCATCTACATCCGAAGGATCAGCGAGGATGCATCACCTTCTCTGCTCCCCACATCTCAGCTTCAACTTTGATGCCTCCAAGATCCCAGGCACTTTTCAGCGGGCCAAGGCTGGTCCCTGTATTTGATCTGTGCTCCATCGCAGTTGGCCTAAAATTTTGGATTTTTCCTCACCTAACACGACCAAATAGCCCTAGTTGGTGCTTTAAGCTTTCAAGCACTACAATTTAATAAAAAAATTACAAATTCATAACTCTGATTACTCTTAGTGGATTTTTGTTGTTTTGGTCTTGTTTTGTTTATAAAAATATACGCTATTTTTCTAACTTGATGTGGAGTCATTGTGAGAAAACAGGGCTGATTGCAGAGGCCCCCTAACTTTTTGCCCCCATTTTCCACTTTATGCTGGTGTTTTCCTGACTCTGATGGTGCCCTGGGTACTGCTAACCAGTCCCAGGGCCTGTGCTCTGTGTAAAATCAATATGCAAATTAGGCTAATTATAATTGGCTAAGTTAACCTACCTATAAGTCCCTAGTATATGGTAGGGCATGTAGGTTTAGGGACCACAGCATAGGTGGTGCACACCTAAGTGCACTGCTGAGGTGCCCAGTGTCATTTTTAAAGGCAGGCCTGCCTTGCTGGCTGCTTTTAAATTAAAGTTATATGCAAATTCGACTTTGGAATTAAAAGTAGTTCCAAAGTCTTAAACTACCTTATTTTTACATATAAGTCACCCCTAAGGTGTGCCCTATGTGCCCCTAGGGCTGGGTGCCATGTAACTATAAGCAGGGACTTTATAAAAATAGTTTTATAAGCCCTGGTGAGGTAAAAACAGCCAAATTCGTTTTTCCCTCATTGTAGTAAATGGCCTTCATAGGCTAGAATGGGGAGACTTTATTTTAAATTTTAAAGTCTCCTTAAATGTTGCATACCAAGAATTTGGTATCAAATTAATTGTTGTAATAAATCCCACAACTTCCAGTTGTTGGATTTAATATAACTTGTTCAGGTAAAAAGTTTTAGACTTTACTTAAAAAGTTGCCAATTTCAGCCCTGCATTGTTTTTGCTGCTGTGCTCTGATTGGCCAGCCTGCAGCAGCTTAGCCAAGCTGCCTTGATGAGGTGTGAAGTGGCCTGGCTTCACACAAAGGAATGTGCTTGTGGGAGAGAATCTCCCCTCAGCAGATGGTGAGGCAGGAAGGGGGAGGGCTGCCAAACTGGCCTTCAAAGGCAGAGAAAGACATTTGGAGCAACCAGCAACAACCCCACATCCTGCAACCCCAGACAACTAGGTGCCCCCTTGATTAGATTAGGAGAGGGCAGGAGAGGGGTGTGTTTATGATTTTTAGCCACACCAGTGGGTGGGCTCAGCCAGATGTAACCTCCAAAAATCCGATTCAGCCATGTTGGATTTTTAGAGAATGTTGCCTTCTGGGATGGATTTTTGCCACACTTCCCAGGAAGTGGTCATCACAGGGGGACGACCCTGTACCTGATTGGAGAACCAGGACCCTCCTGCTTTTCACCCAGGAGCAAGGATAAAACTGGCAGACCTGCACCCACACCTCAGATCCCCACCAGATTTCAACAAGAAAAGAACTAAAGGAGAAGAAGGACTGCCCTGCTGGACCCCTGGCCTGCACCTGGAACCTGCACTCAGAAGGACTGCACCAGCTGCACACTTGGGCTTCACCACAAGAAGGACTTTGCCTGGCTTCAACTGGTTCAAGGAGGGACTCCCTGTTTGCTACAGGTGAAAAATTGCTATCCAGAGTCCCCTGCACCAACTCCTGAAGAAAGTGACCAGCTGACCACTGTCCAGTGGCCAAAAAGGAGTTTGCACCAGGTGCATTCTGGGAGTGGTAGTCCGCACCCCCCAAGGACCATCTCAGAACTTCTGCACCCTTAGGGTGAACTGTGGACCCCAAAAGAACCTTAAAAGAACATCTGGGTGAAGCCCCAGAAGTTTGGAGAAGATTTGAGAATTTTTGTAAAAAAGCTCCATAGAGGGACCGACCCGCCGCGGAAATTCTAGCCGGCTTGCCTCAACCGCGACCCAGCCTGATTTGGTGGTTCGTCCCGGTAAAGAAAAATCTCAGAAAAAGAGACTAAGTCCGAAGGTAAAAAGTTGACCGGGACCTCCCAGCCATCGTATCTGAGAAGGGCTCCATGGACCTCGGATCAAGATCCAGGTTTACCCCGGTCGAAGGATTTTCACCTCGAAAAAACGACTAAGTCCGAAGGTAAAAATCTCCACCGAGGAATCCAGCATCGCGCATCCGGAGAAGGGCTCCAGGAGGTCGGATTCGACTGGCAGGTTCGTCCCGCTGAAGAAAATCTTCAAAATAAAGACTAAGGGGGTTATTCTAACTTTGGAGGAGTGTTAATCCGTCCCAAAAGTGACGGTAAAGGGACGGATATACCACCAGCCGTATTACGAGTTCCATAGGATATAATGGACTCGTAATACGGCTGGTGGTAAATCCGTCACTTTTCTGTCACTTTTGGGACGGATTAACACCTCCTCCAAAGTTAGAATAACCCCCTAAGTCAGAAGGTAACTTTTTAACCGAGGCCTCCCGCGACCTGTAGCCGAGCAGGGCTCCATCGCGGTCGGCCTGAAAGTTTGACTTTGCCCCGGTCGAGGTGCAACCAGATGACCCGATTGGCGCTTTTTGTTTCTAAGTGCTAGAAAAATAATAATTCTTTAAAAATTAATATCTCTGGTTCCCTTTATCCGATTTTATTCGTTTTGGTGTTATTTTAAAGATAAAAATATAAACTATTTTTATAAATTGGTTTTGGATTTTTAAACTGTTTCCTGTGTTTTATTTAATTACTGTTTTGTGATATTTGAATGCTTTACACACTGTCTCCTAAGTTAAGCCTTGACGCTCGTTGCCAAGCTACCAAGGGTTGAGCTGGGGTTAATTTACTGAGACCTAACTGGACCTAAGTGGAGGTTAGTGGCTTGTTGCTAGGTGTAGGTACCTACCTGCCCTTACCAATAACCCATTTTCCAACAGTCATTTATTGTGTTTTCACTGTGTTACTGTTTGAAGCCTTGCACAAATACTTTACATATTGCCTCTTAAGTTAAGCCTGCTTGCTCTGTGCCAAGCTACCACAGGGTGAGCACATGTTTATTTAGGATATGTATCTGACTTACCCTGACTACAATTGTGGTTCCTGCTTGGACATGGTGCATACCTCTTCCAACCAGAAATCCAATTTCTAATAGCATGGCACAGCAGAAAAGTCAAAATAGAACATAATACAACAATCACAGTACTACATAACACAATGAGATTGCACTAATGCAGCACTTAAACACAGGAGTATAAAAAGTAACAGACACTGCCACTGCAACAAAATTCTGCACATTAAATGTGCACAAATGCTCTTTTCTCTTGTTACCACACCTAGAATCCTATTTTTGTAATATGGTTCCTACAAATCAAGTAGGACTTTCAGTCTGGTCAACATAAATGTCAGCGTATAGGGATTCCATGTATTACCCCAAGAAATGTTGACACGGTTCCTAGCTAGTTCACAGTGCCCCATCTAAACCCCTAAACACAACTGGGTATGAAACCTTAAACATTAAGACTCAGATTCTCAATTCTCATTTTCACTCGCATACCCAAGAAGAGACACAATAAAGATGCAGAAATTTCTTTAAGAACATTAATTGCAACAGTCTTATTTTTGCATAAAAACATGAGCTGTGATTGTTAGGCAAACAAGACAAAGCATGGTAACCATTATTACGAAAATGGTGAAAAAGGTAAACAGTTCAACCATAGTAATGTTATTATGTTGATACAGTCACTACCTAAACTTTAAAGAACATAGTTGGAGTACCCTCTGTAAGATCAGTTTGGATAGCATAACTCTCCATACCTGGGTAAGGTGTACTGTGAAGCCAGGAAGATGATCTGGTGTAGTACAGGCTAGTGTCCTGTGCAGAGAAGACGTCAGAGTCAGCATCAGAGTCAGCAAAGCTTCATCTTAGCCACTGAGCACCATGTTCCAGGATAATCCTAGCCAAAGTGCTCCTTTGCTGAATACAGCGCTGAGTCCATTTTTTTTAGAATACAACCACTGTTTGTGTCACACTGTGGCAGGGGTGCAGGGCCGATGTGATGATATGACTATAAGTGAAGAGCTGCCTCCCAGTACTATCACAATACTAGGGCATCACGTTCTGTGTACCTAGACTTGGGCAGTTTACAGGGCGGATGGCAGGAGTGCTTACAAGAACCAAGCTGCATATACAGTGGTTTCTCAGTACATTATCACATGAGTGAAAGCCATGTAAAAAGGTCATCATCATAAAGAAAATGCTAAGTTAAAAATGAACATTTTAAAATAGAGGCACTAAGTAGGCCTTATCATGCTTTACTACATTTTGAAATTACAGTGGTCAAAGGTGCTTGAAGCATGCCCTGTTGTATTTTACCACAAAGGATATGAAACAGCACCAGTCAAAATGTTTTGAAATCTAACCTCTTGTGTTGAGACAGATTGTAGTACAATTAAAAAAGATGAAAAGTTGGCTATTTCTGGATATTCAATAAAATAGTTTGAGCATATAGATAAGTTCTTGCAACTTGGGACTTCCTTTTCAAAATAATTACATTCCCTGAAAAGTTTTTTATATCTTCCTTCATTTAGGTTTTGAATTAAACCTCTAAATTGTGAAAGTTGCCTATGGCTGGAAAAACAGGCAGGTCGCCTTTAAATTTATGAAAGGACATTGTGTCCTCATTTACAAGGCCTTTACGCCACCGTTAAGGGAATTTGTTTACACAATGGTGGCGCAATCAGTGCTTTACACTGCTTCACATTTGCAAACTGATGCATTGGGCCCAATGTGTTAGTTTGTAAAGCCTTGTATGCAAGGTAGGTGTGTGCTCTGGAAAAGCCATGCAGAACTGACACAGTGAAAACTTACATCATTTCACTGTGTCATTTTGTGCATCAGAATTTTAATGCCTGCTCAGAGCAGGCGTTAAACTGACACAGGGCTTTTATCTATGGGACCCTTACTCACATTGCTGGAGTAGCATTTTTTTGTCTCTAGTCCAGCAATGCTTCAGTTTAGTGTCACAATACGTCAGAATTTCTGGCACATCTGTGAAAATGTGCCCCATGGAGCTCTGTATTGTAAATGCAGCACATCCATGTTGTCGTTATGGAGTCATAGGGCAGCGCAAGAAATCTGAAGCATGGTAGCTGATGCATTAGATTCTTGTATTTGAGGCCTTAGGTGTTCAAACTCAAGAAGCTGCACTAAGTCAGACATGTCTTCTTCAACCCTATTTTTTCAATCACTGACTTCATCTCTGTTGAGCAAAATGTCCTCTAATTGTGTCATATAATTTGGGGATTTCAATCCAAATCATTATTCCTCCTCTTCCATCATATCGTGCCTCTCATTTTGCCATGTATCTCCTATGTTTGGAATGTACTTAATATACCTATGTATTATTTGCAGCAGAAAAAAATTTTATGGAAGGAAGTATTTGCACAATCAGTGTTTTTCATTACATCTAGCAAAATTAAAAGTAGAGCCTAACCCGAGAAAGTGGAGATGAACATATTTGTCCAAGCCCAAAACAACACCCTCAAACCTGCTTACATTGCATCAGCCCCTACAAAAACTTGAGCGGGCTGACAAAATTAACCTATTTTTTAAATCAAAATGATAGAGTACTCAATGTACCCAAGGAGTTGTCCTTGATAATATCACAGTTCACTCTAATTTCAGTTCTTTAAATCATCTGTGATGATTTCTCCACACGTTTTGTGGAAAAAAATCTTCAAAAAGTGTTCATCACTCATGCAGAAAAGGCCCTCTAACTTATCCTTTTTGAGCATGTCAGCAGGCTTAATGTGTCACAGGTATGGCCAGAAGTGGGTTCTGGGCTAACTGCACCATAAGTCTCAGGCTAAACCCAATAGAAAAGGCCCAAATAAGATTAATCTGGTGTTGAGTTTCTTGTGTTTCTCTGGCAGAGGGGGTCTGGCGTGGCAGCTAAGGTTGGACTATTCTTATTAGAGAAGTATCATAACTGATTTGCATGTGCCTTGTTCCTCTTTGAGGTGGTCAAAAGAAAGATGGACTGCAATGCGGCTCAGTACCTACCAATGTCTGAGATTAATTAAGCATTCCACCAATCACTTTGTTGTGTACCTCAAATATTTTTGTTGGAACAGTTTGAACCATTCACTGAGGCTCATATTTTTGTGCTTATTGGTGGTAGCCATCCCTTTGCTCAGCTAGGTTTATCAAACAACCTGCCTGCCTCCATGTCAAGGAAAAACTGGACAGCAAAGGATAATCAGCAGGTTCCAGAAGTAGATCAAGTGCCAACACCCTCTCCCCTACACCAACACTGCCATGGAGTCCATTAAGAGTACTTTCCAGTCCAAGGCAATGGCAGAACTCAACAACATTGACACTTCTGGGTCAGCCACAACACTCACAAATTAGTACCCTGCACCTTTCTAGGGTGACCACCCATCTGTAGTTTTCACCCACTGCAGTTATTTAGCCCTACCGTCCGTGATGAAAGGCTTAACGGGCAGCATTTTTCCGTAATTTTAGCCTTTCAGCTAAGGGAAAAATTTTACTAGGACAATTCAGTTTCCCCATCTAGATTGAAGGTCAGGGAGTAACCTATGCTTTGATCCTGAGGGGGGGGGGCAGACAGATGAGAAACAGGCATTCTTGACAGGGTGCCTCCTTCTCAAAAAGAAATGCAGTGAGTGCAACTGGAAATCTGAAAATGTAAAGGGGCTTGAAACCTGCATTGGTTTTAATTAAAGGAGTATCTTGAAGCTGTCACTCAAAGCTTTCTGTTGACAAAGATATTTCTTTTAGAGAGGTACTGTAAGGGTGTTTCAAGCTGAGGTGTGGAGTGTGTGGCTTTAATGGACAGTAAAATAAAAAATGTCACTAGGTATAATCTGTATATTTTTTTAATCTGTTTTTAGAAGGGCTTTTTTAAATTTAGCTTAAATGTATTTGCTCATTTTGTGTCAGCCTATACTATACTATGTGTAATTCATGTTTAAAATAAGGACTTACACATTCACAGAGCTTTCAGGGACCTCAGCACCTCATAGTACTAACAAACATTGGCAAAGCCAATAGGTCTTTTTTATGCAAGAGTTATTGGCTTTGGCAGTGTATTTTAGCAATGCTGTAGACCAGAGTGGCTGCTGTTCAGCATGGCTCAAACTTAGTCGCATAGAGAAGAGTGGTGTGGAGTGTTGCAAGGTGGAATGTCGAAGAGTGGAGTAGAGTGTTGTAGAGTGGAGTGGCAGAGAGTGTTGTGTTTAAGAGTGGCATACTGTGGAGTCACGAAGAGTGGCATATATTGGGGTGGCATGCACTAGAGTTGACTGGTGTGGAGTGCATTGGCGTAGAGTGTTGCAAAATATATTGGTGTAGAGTATTGGCATTGAATGTAGGGGCATAGAATTCTGCGGCATACAATGCAGTGTCATACAATGCAGAGGCATAGATAAGAGTGGTGCGTAGTAGAGTGCAGTGGTGCAGAGTGGAGTGGTGCAGAGTAGTGTGGCATTGGGTGTAGTGGCATAGAGAAGAGTGGCATACAACAGAGTGGCAGAGTGTGCAGTAGTGTAGAATGGTGTATATTGCAATGGCATAGATTGCAGAGTAGACTTGAGTGGTGTAGAGGTCAGTAGTGTAGAGTGGTACAGAGTAGAGTAGCAGAGAGTGGTGCAGTGCAGAGTAGAGTATAGAGCTGTAGAGTGCAGTGTTGTACAGTGGAGTGTTGCAGAGTAAAGTGGCATAGAGTGCAGTGGCATATAGGGGGTCATTCTGACCCCGGCGGGCAGCGGGAGCTGCCCGCCTGGAGGGAACCGCCAGAATACCGCTGCGCGGTCAAAAGACCGCCGCAGGTATTCTGGGTTTCCCACTAGGCTGGCGGGCGACCACCCAAAGGCCGCCCGCCAGCCCAGTGGGAAACACCCCTCCATGAGGATGCCGGCTCCGAATGGAGCCGGCGGAGTGGAGGATGTGCAACGGGTGCAGTGGCACCCGTCGCGTATTTCAGTGTCTGCTAAGCAGACACTGAAATACAAAGTGGGGCCCCCAGGGGCCCCACGACACCCCTCACCGCCATCCTGTTCCTGGCGGGCGGAACCGCCAGGAACAGGATGGCGGTGAGGGGGTCGGAATCCCCATGGGCAGCGGAAAGTCGGCGGTACACCGCCGACTTTCCGTTTCTGGCCGCGGCAATGCCTGGCGGAGCACCGCCAGCCTGTTGGCGGTGCTACCGCCGACCCCGGCCCCGGCGGTCCATGACCGCCGGGGTCAGAATGACCCCCATAGTGTACTGGACTAGAATGCAGTAGTATAAAGTAGATTTGTGTAGAGTACTGTGGTGGAAAGTGCAATGTTGCAGAATAGAGTATCATAGTGCAGTGGTGTAGAGTGGAGTAGAGTGGCATAGAGAGCAGTGGTGTTGATTACAGTGGTGCAGAGTAGAGTGCAATGGCATACATGGTACACTGGTGTAGAGTGCAGTGGTTTGGAGTGGAGTGACATAGAGTGGCTTGGGGCAGAGTAGAGTGGCATAGAGTGCAGTGGAGTAGAGTGGTGTACAATACAGTGGCAGAAAGTGCAGTAGTGTAGAGTGGTGTATGATGCAGTGGCTTAGACTGCAGAGTAGACTCAAGTGGCATAGAGTGCAGTGGCGAGTGGTGGAGAGTAGAACAGTGAAGAGTGGTGCAGTGCAGAGTAGAGTATAGTGCTGAAGAGAGCAGTGGCATAGAGTGCAGTTATGTAGAGTAGAGTGGCTAAGTGGTCAGTGACAGTGTATTGGTGCAGAATGCAGTAGTACAGAGAAGAGTGGTGTGGAGTACAGTTGCAGAGAGTGCAGTGTTGCAGAGTAGAGTGTCATACAGTGCAGTGGTGTATAGTGGAGTAGAATGACATAGAGAGCAGTAGCATAAAGTACAGTGGTGCAGAGTAGAGTGCAGTGGCATGTAGCACAGTTGGTTTGAGTGCATTGGCATAGAGTGCATCGAAGTAGAGTGCAGTGGCGTAGAGTACAGTAGAGTAGGGTGTTGCAGAGTAGAGTGCAGTGGCATAGAGTGGAGAGGTGCAGGGTAGACTGCAGTGGCGTAGAGGGCATTTGCGAAAAGTAGATTTGTTTCACAGTAGAGTGAAGTGGCGGAGAGTGGAGAGGTGCAGGGTAGAGTGTAGTTGTGTAGAGTGGCATAGAGTATAATGGCATAGAGGAAAGTGGTGTAGAGTGCCATGGCATAGAGTGCAGTCGGCCAGAATAGATAAAAGTGACATACAGGCAGGCCCTCATTACAACCCTGGCGGACGGCGGTATAATGGAGAAAAGTACTGCCAACAGGCTGGCGGTACTTTTCCCCATAATATGACATTGTAATGTACCACTCCATCCACCACAGTCTCCAACCAGGTGGCCAACACTAGCCCCCCGCGGGATTATGACCCCGCCGACCGCAATGGTTTTCGTGGCTTCCATACTGCCACAAAAACCATAGCAGTAGGCACTATCAGTGACAGGGAATTCTGTCCCCCCCCAGGTTTCCCCCCAGCTCCCTCCACTCCAGACCCACCCCCAACATACACGCACCTTCAAGCACCATCGTACACACTCATACACACTGATACCCACATGCACCCACACATGCATAGGTCCATTCACACACACATCCAAACACACTGACATGCATAAAAGCACACACGCATTCATACAACACAACATACATGCACTCACACATGCACACACATACAACACGCAATACACCCCTGCATTCACGCATGGGCAAACATACACACACCCACAAACACACAACACTCCCCACCCCTCTCCCGTCTCGGAGCACCTGACTTACCTGTTGTGAGGGGGTCCTCCAACAGGAGATGGAATGGGCTGCTGCTGCCAGCAGCAGCGTCCGCCAGAAGAACACCGCCAGGCCGTATCATGTGCCATGATAGGGTCTGCGGCCGTCTACTAGCGTGACGCTTACACCTTACTGCCATCCTCCTCCATGGCCGCAGCTGGAAGTCTGCCATCCTTCTGGTGGGATTCCGAGTACAGTGATAATATGGTACGGCTGGTAGCTGTGTCGACGGTATTTTGCTGGCCGTCGCCGCAGCGGTAGGTGATTTTTGCTGCCAATGTTATACTGAGGGCCACAGTGTATTTATGTAGAATGCAGGGGCATAGAGTTGAGTGTTACAGAGTAAAGTGCATTAGCACAGAGTGTATTTGTATGTGGTGCAGTGGCATACAGTGCAGTGTTGCATAGTGTCATAGAGTGAATTTGTGCAGAGTAGATTAGTGTGGCCTAGACTTGAGTGGTGTACCATGCAGAGGCTCAAAGCGCAGTGGTATAGAGAGTTGTAAAGTGCATTTACATAGAGTAGATTGGTACAGAGTAAAGTATAGAGGCGTATTGTGAAGTGGCATAGAGTGCAGTGGCATAGAGTGGAGTGGTTCGGAGTGGAGTACAGTGCAGTATCCCAGAGTGCAGTGGTATGGAGTGGTATAAAGTGGAGTGGTGCAGAGTGGGCGCAGTGGTGTGGAGTGCTGTGGAGTAGAGTGGAGTGGAGTATGCATGTTGTGGTAGCACACTGCCATTACAGATAACATGGTTTTCAATGAAATGACCATTACATTTGTACAAACACATAATTTTTCTAATAAAACTATACAGTGCACAAACGATGATGTGTGGAAATTGCATCACCTAGTGTAATGATTTGTTTTAACCATTTTATGTTATTTGTTTCCAGCATAAAAATGTGCTTCACATTGTCATTTGTGTGTCTAATTCTGATATATTCTGAAATCCTTGCACAGTTCATTTAAATGTTGTCATGTGATAGAAACAAACGCTTTCCTACCCCCAGTATCCAGCAAAATTGTTATATAAATCCTCTCCCTATGAAGTCAGAGAAAGAAAAGTAAACACCAAGCTCCCACTAAAGACAGAGCCAGGCATTTGACCGTGTTCTTTGAATGCACAGCAAATGTGATGAGATAAGAACAAGATTTACTGGCCTGTTAACTGAAAAGGAGCAATTGGAAGGATACTGTAAATAAGGTTTGGGCAATGGAAAGGTCAAACTCAAGCTGGATAGCCTAAAACAAATAAAGCCAGCAAATTGAAAACAACGAAATGTGAGTTACCAACAACAAAAATCCAATGACAAGTAAAGGGTGGAATGCCTTCCCAGGGAAGCTCTCTGAGTGTACTTAAAGTGGCAGCTGAAGGATACTTTGTGGAGAAAGTCTAGTATTTCAGCCCAGTTCATATCCTGCAGAGGTTTTACCACACCAATCTCCCAGGTAGATTGACAAGAAGCCCTGGAGTGGTCTCCATGTTACAGGAACGGTCTGTACACCCATCCTATCAGTTTGCCACCAGTTCCTATAGTGTAGAGCTCTGGTACACCTCAAGTACAGTTAGTGTGAGGTACCAGACATGAAATAGGGCATTTAATGATTGTTTAAGGTGTTTGTAAACAAGGAGTTCACCTGGGTGAAGACAATAGTCTGCACAAGGGGTTGGAAATGTAGTAGCTCGCCTTCCAGAAAAAAATCCCCCAATTCTAAGATACCTGCAGCATGCCACAGATGGGAATACCTAGCAAAGGTAGTGAGGGAGCACAAGATTTATTCATGTCTGTGAATTTACAGGTTTTAGCAACGCAAGATAGTTGGCCGTAAAATGGTCAGTCGGAAACAATGGTGGTGCAGTAATCCCACCTTAAAGTCTTTACGGAAACCCCTTCACATGCAGGGGGCAGGCAGACAGCCTGCAAGCCACCCATTGGACCTGTGCAACGAAATAATAATGTTCTAAGTCCTAAAGACCTAACTCACCCGCAGTCACGGGTAGCTTTAGAGTGGAAAGAGGTACCCGACGGCACCACAGTGACCAAATCTGATGTGTGGCATGTCTGAAGAGGGAACGAAGGATGAGCAGGGGAAGGTTTGCAAAATAATACAGTAATCAGCATAGCACACCATCTTCACTAGTGCCATGTGGCCCACTGCAAAAAGCAGAAAAGAAGACCACAAAGCAAACTGTGCTCGGAAGGACTGTGACTCTCTGCTGAGATTTCCATCCTACAAGTCAGTTGGGAAATGCTAGATATTAATCCCTAGGTATTGAAAGGTAACTGGTTCCCAGTTCAATCTAAGGTCTAATTGTATATAAAGAGGAAAATAGTACTATGTTAAAGAAACAATAATTGCATTTTACAATCTTTCTCATGTTCTTACATTTTGTTTGTGCAATTTGCATCCCAAATATTTGGAAGATTCTATGTGTACTTTGACATTTAGGGATAAGACAGGTCACCTGTTTGGCTTTTGTTCAACTGCAAAACCATTTTAAGACATGGACAGAGTCGGCAGTTACCTCGCACAACTTTGCAAGAGGTCTGGCCCCTGCTCACCCTTCACAAGCATGAACAGTGGAGCATTTCATCAGAAGAGTTTGCCAGGGTGGGTTGGTGCTGCTTGTTCAACTACTAGACAGTGGCTCTTCTGTCTCTCACCCTTCTGATACTCTTTGGGACCCATCTTGTCTGATTTTAGGAATTGTTCCACCTTGCCCTTCCCTTACTTCTTCACCCAGTTCTTAGCAACAACCCTTTGAATCAGTTGTTGTGGATCTCCCATCTGATCTCGATTTCATCCTCCTCTTTTATTATCTTTGATTGGTAGTCTGGGCTCCCAGCTCTGAGATAAATATAGAGTCCTAGATGTACACTTTAGTGCTGTGAGACTACAGACAAGTTATGGTACATCACATCCTGGCCTTAGGTGTGAGACTGTCGCCCACACCATCTGCTCTGCCTCATTAAATTTATTTTAGGTTGAAAGTCCATTAGAGGTTGAGGTGAGCCCTATGTTTTTGTTCAACTTGTTTAAAATAGGATAAAGTTACTTACCTTAATGTTTCCCAAACTGTTTGCCATTGGTTTTAAAATTTTAGAAACGTTAAACAAAATGTTGCTGTTGCTTTCTCTCCAAGAAAGATTGGGTAGATTTGGGTAGGGGTGATGGCCTTGACACAGTGCTGAAGGCATTAATTTACAATTGAACAAGGATGTAATGTGACACCTGAATGTAGCATCCCGGGAGGCAATCACAAAAAGGCCACAGTGTCTAAATAGTGCTAGGTAAAAAAGAGTAAATAAATGCACTGATAATGTAACTGGGTATGGCCTCTCTTGGGTCTGACGTTTGTTCTTGAATTTTTGTCCTGAAGTTTGACCCTTCGTCCTGAATTTTTGTCCTGAATTGTGACCCTTTGTCCTGATTTTTTTTTACAATCCTGTAGAGAATTTGCCTCGATGCCAAGGGGTCACCCTAGACCTTTCACCTATAGATATTGGCCAACAAACAGCCCGCACATAAGAGCACACAACTTGTTGAGTCTGCTTATTTAAGAGCTCCTAGCGCCATTCCAATGCCACATTAGCTTTATTTTTTTATGCTAATGTGGTGCTAGAAGGCAAAAAACGCTGCACCAGATTTACAAAGTGGAGCAATGCATGCATTGTGCCACTTTGTAACCCTTTGCCCTACATTATGCCTGCACTAGGCATACTGTATGCAAAGGGGGCGTTGCCCCATTGGGGGGGACAAAAAAATGTCGCAATTAAAACTGAGAATACCTTGCACCATTTTTTTGGCACTTTTAACACCTGCTCAGATCAGGCTTTAATTGTTTACAATAGGCCTCTGAATGCTTTGCACTATTAGGGTTAAAATGTTTGACGTTACTCTTGCCCAGTGCCAGACTAACATCAAAAAATGTTATGCTAGTCCCCTAACTACCGCCATAGTGTGCTGCATTTTAGATATGGCGCAAACAAGGTGGCATTTGAGGGGCGCTAAGGGGCGCAAGAAAGGTGGCGCTGCACTGTGTGCAGCAACACATTTCTTAAATATGCCCCCCAACCTTACAGCTTTTGGCAGCTTCACTAAGTGACACATAAATATTAACCCTGATTATGTCAGGCACATAAAGATCACAAACAGAGAACTATAAATATAAAACGTAGATCATAATAGCAAGCATTGGCAACACCAATAATTCAGACTCATTTTTGGATGAAAGTGTCTCTTTATTGATTGGTGGTATGAATGTGTTATTATTTGAATCATTTGCTGGGAAATGAGAAAGTATGTCAATGGGTGCTTCACTATTAAAATATTGAGGAAAATAAAAAATTTAAATAGAAAAATGAGTAAGAAAATACACAAATAAATTAGCTTAAAGTACAGCAAAATTTGAAAGTCTGAGTTTATAAAATACAGCTATAAATCTCGATATATTATCTTCCTTTTACATGCATATCCTTTCTATGTGCCTATGTATCTATATATTTATTACTTTACTCCTAGTGGAGGAAAAATCCCTTTGACTCTCTCTAGTGCACTACTCTCTGTCTCACCCTATACCTCTCTCAATATATGCTGTACCTCCACTCTGACTCATCCCAAACCTCATTCTGCTACTATGATCTCTAAAACAACAGTTTAGTTTCTAGACTCTTCCCTCCTCTATTCCTCCTTGGATCACCCCAAACCTCATTTTACTACTTTGATCTCCTAATCTATTTCTAGTGACTCTTCCCTCCTCCATCTCTCATTCTATTCACCCCATACCTCTTCTTACTATCATTCTCTCCCACATAGCCCTTTCTTGTCTCTTCCCTCTTCTATCCCTCCACTATACTATTTCACTTCAACTAACAAACTCACATGTCCACCACTCAAATTAACTCATATTTCCCTAAACTAATCTACCACTATTGCTTTTTGGGTTCCGGAGTACAGTGCTACTCGCCACAAAGTGATTTGATGAGTCGTCTGGGGTAATACGCTCTATATCAATACAGTCACAATTACAATAACTTAATAGACGAGTAATAGGATATCTGAGTGCATCATGTTCGCATCCATGCATCTTGAATAGGTGAGTTTGTGTTGGGTGATGTATGGCAGAGTGAATACATGAACAAACAGTTGGAAAAATAAATTATCATATGAATAAACGGTAAAATGTTGGGCGAGTGAATGAATAGCTACAATCATGTTGGTGACAGGAAGCTTTTCTCAACCTCTGCTGTTGCTGCTCACTCACTCATGTGCTCACCAGTTCATTTATGCATTGCACGAAGCTTCCTTTCCTGATATGTATCTGTCTCCTATTCATTCTCATCCACTTCTGACATGAATAAGTAATAAAGAAAACTCATACAAACTATCGAGCAATGAAATACTTCGAAATTAGTGAAGATGAAATACATACTTGGAGTAGCAACACTGTTCACCAGTACATACTCAGAGAAAACAACAGGACATAAGCAGTCCTTGAACATTTCGAAGTATTTCATCAAAAAAATCTGCTTAAATAAAAATGGTACCAAAGAGGGATTGCATTCTGATACCGTACATGTATGACATATAGAATTCAAAGCACATCATAGGCAGTTTTACATTTACTGTGATTAAGGGTCTATCTCCTGCCCGTTTCCATCACTGCTGCCATGCATCAGTGACAATGTAAGCATGGAGAAACACTAATCACTAGAATATGATAACAGATGACTTTATAACACGTGGACCACAAAATAGGCTTTAAAAAAAAACAGTACTGAAAAAGCATTGATTCGTGTATAGGATGCATGTGTGACATAAATAATTGAATGTCTGATGACTGAGGACGCCTTTTAGACTTGCAAAGATGCACTCACACATAACAGGTGCATTGCAATGCCAGTATTCCATTGGCGGTGGAAGGATACACAAAATAGTCAAGCGAATCAGCAGAGAGTCATATCCCACTGGGTCACTAGCCAAAGCCCAATTTTATAGAAGTGGTAACAAAAAGTTTACGTATTTACGAATGTGGTATTTGTGTAGTGCAGACCTAGCCCAAAAGCAGTGGAGCACTGTACTTGGTCAAATGCAAGCATTGCAGTCAATGAGTGAAAGGAGAGGTAGCTGGTTTGTGAACTGTTACTGTTATCATAATGGCACTGACTGGTCATAGGAGAACTAAATAAATGTGTTAAAAGCTTTTCAAACGCATCAACTGAAAAGTAACCTGAAAGAGTCTCACATCTGCTAAAATATTATCAAAACCTCCTTCTGCCCAAAAATCCTAAGGCAAAAACTAAGGGGCATTCTTATAATCTCCTAGCGTCACCTTGCACCACATTAGCGTCATTATTTTTTACGTTAATGTGGCCTAACAAGGTTGAAATTCCCGCACCGTAGTAATAGAGTGGCGCAATGCACGCATTGTGTCACTCTGTAACCCTTTGCCAGGCATAATGTATGCAAAGGGGGCATTCCCCCGTAAGGGGGATAGATACAATGGTACAAGGAATTCTCTGAGATTTCTTTGTGCCATTTTTTAACAGCACTTTTCAAGCCTGCTCAGAGATGGCACTAAAAGGGGGCTTCCTTTATTTAGAATGGGCTCTTATGTACTTTTCAGGAGTAGAGCCAATATTTTGGCACTACTCCTGCAGAGTACATCAATAGCGTCACATTGAATACCACTATTGCCTCCTACCCTTCCCCATGGTGCACCGTATTTTAAATAAGACGCACACGTGGTGGTGGTAGGGGGGGTGGTAAGGGTCGCTGAGAAAGTGGTGTACCACTCGTTTCAGCACCACTTTCCATTAATCTGCCCCTAATTGTCTGATGAAGAATTGAGGGTAACAGTTGGAACAAAACGAGTGGCGACATTTGGACCCATATTTATATATTTTTTGCACTGAATTTGTGCCGCATTTGCGCCGCTTTTTGACGCAAAATGTCACAAACTTAGAAAATACAATTGTATTTTGAAAGTTTGCGCATCTTTTGCTCTAAAAAAAAGTATAAATATGGGCCTTGGACTTTTCCATCAGAAACACCATGATATGAGCTTTAATTTGGAAGGAATTCGAATGATTGCTGTTCAAAATGTTTTAGTTGAATACAATTATAATATTCACTCATATTATTTGTGTTCTGGTGCTTCTGGTCGGCAGAGTTAAGGACTTTAAGCTATTTTTGAAAGGTAATCATGCGATATATTCATTATTTCTTCATCCTGTATTAACATTGGAATCTTCAGACATATTTACTTTAAGAGTGAGTAACAAATCCCAAAAATTACCGAATTCCTCCACATTCAATTTCATCTATTTAAAAACACACGTTTGATATTTATACAAACATGTGCGCAAACAGCACACATGGCTACTCCCCTTGAATAGAGCTAGTAGAATACAAGCTGTAAAAAATGAAAAAATGCTGAACAATGATATCCATCTGATTACTGGAGCTAAATTTTAGTAGATATAAATTCAAAGAAGGAGTTAGGTACTCCATCATAATATTACTTTTGCTGCTGTTCAACCTTTGTAAAAATGCGATTCTCAAATGCACATTAAGAAATATGGGGCCAGATGTAGCAAACGTTTAGCGAGTCGCAAACGGCAAAATTTGCCGTTTGCGACTCGCTAAACGCGTTTGCCAATGCAGAAATGCATATTGCGAGTCGTTACCGACTCGCAATATGCATTTCCGACTCGCAAATAGGAAGGGGTGTTCCCTTCCTATTTGCGAGTCGCAGTGGGATGCAATACCATTTGCGATCGCGTACGCGGTCGCAAACGGCATCGCAGTTACCATCCACTTCAAGTGGATGGTAACCCACTCGCAAATTTGAAGGGGTCCCCATGGGACCCCTTCCAGTTTGTGACTGGACCCAAAAATATTTTTTCAGGGCAGGGAGTGGTCCAAGGGACCACTCCCTGCCCTGAAAAAATACCGAAACTAAAGGTTTCGGTTTTTTTTTTTAAGTGCAGCTCGTTTTCCTGCAAGGAAAACGGGCTACACTTAAAAAAAAAAAACTGCTTTATTGAAAAGCAGGTCACGAACATGGAGGTCTGCTGACGTCAGCAGGTCTCCATGTTAGCGAGTGCCTATACTCGCTATGGGGCTGCAATTTGCGACCCCCCTCATGAATATTCATGAGGTGGGTCATTGCGACCCCATAGCGAGTTGCAGTAGGTGTCTGAGACACCGTACTGCATAGCAATTTGCGACTTGCAAATTGCGAGTCGCAGGGACTCGCAATTTGCAAGTCGCAAATTGCCGATTTGCTACATCTGGCCCATGGTTATTTACTTAAACCACACAAAATCAACGATTGAGGAAATGAATTGCTGTGCTGTTTTGAGATACACTGGCCCAGGAGTCGGGTAGTTGAGTGTAGGGTGACAAGCTGCTGCTCAGCCTCATATTCACAAAGAGTTGTGCCCAAATGGTTTCTTTGGTAAGGCTTGTACAAAGTATGCAAAGCATTGCACCACAGTGTAAAGGCGAGAAGAGGGGTCTTTTGTGACATTTTGTACCCAACGTACGCCCTATAGTACAATTTGTTATGCAATGATAACTACTTCAGGGTAAGCCACTTAAAATAGGTCATTTTGTGGAAAGTATGCGTTTCACGTGTGAATTACATACAATAGTCTGCATGGTCATTATTTACACCTGGTTTTACTTGATGCTACAATTTCATCCAGAGTCAGGTCATGCTACTTTATTACTTCTGATTATGCATGTAGTACTTAGCATGTTTGCACTGTTCTGCCCTGTTGCGTCTCCTGTGATTTATATCAAGGGCTTGCACAACACAATGCAAAGGCAGTTGAGAAAGCTCTTGACAACATTTTGGTGCAGAATATATCCTTCATTGCACATGTGACTAGTGTTTCCATTTGCACCACTTTGTGTTATGCAACTCCATGGTAAGCCTCAACCATAAAGCTTTTGCACTTTTGGGAATTCCATTATACTCTGTATTAACAGATTAAGGTACTAAGGAGCAAAGCTCTCAATTTGTGCCAGTAAACATGTCAGTTGTCACTGGTTGATTCCTCCTGTTTTCATAGTTGGTGATCTTGGACCATGGTGCAAGGGTGCCTGCTTTGTAAGGGTGATTGTTTTGAGCAGGAAGGGGCATCTTCCTGCACAAAAGGAATCTCCTGAGGCTTTTTCCTCTTTCAGTATGTATTTTCACAAAGTACAGTATTTTACTTGCATTTTCGAGTGAGAAATCAACAAACCAGTTTTCTTGAAGCAAAGCTCCTCTGTGTGAGTTGTCACTAGGTGTCTCATCAGAAGGCATAGGACTTGTAGTCAGCAGGGTTTTACTGTGGTAAAGGTTTTGAACAAGGATAGTTAATGCAACCCTATGGGGAAGCTGGTCTGATTTCCCACTACACTTTCCCAAATCTATAATAGTTTGCTCCACATTTCGTGCCCGTCTCGATCACAGTGCAATTTTGCAATTATTTCGAAGCATTCACCATTTTTTGAGGCATTTTCTTCCCTCCAGTTTTGTATTTGTTGGTGATTTCGTTGTGCTTCCAACTTGAGAAACAATCTTGGTAAACTATATACTGTCACTGTCCGTTTTAGATCATTTTTCTCAAGTGGCATCTTTGGACACTGGCTTGTCAAATATTATAATGCTATTTAACATTTGATGAGTCACATGGACGCATTCTTTATGGTGTTTGTGGTTGGGACGTTGTACGTTTTATGTCATTATAAGAATCTTTCTACTGACCAGCAGCTTTGAAAAATATACTTATTTTAGTGTGTACTTTGAAATGGAGTCAAAAGTACCATAGTGACAGCAAAGCAATACAGTAAAATATGACTGTGTGGTATTTGTCTATCTATGTGATTGCAGAGAAAGAAGCAGGGAACAAGTGGCATCCACAACAAAATAAGATGAGACATATTTAATGAGAGGTGGAAACGTTGAAAAGAGTGTGGGGATGATAGAAGCAGCATAGAAAGACAAAAAAAGCACAAAGGAGAATGGGGGAGTGGACACAATGAGAAAGGTGGAGAGAACTGCGTAAGACATAATCTTAATTACCCTGATTCGTAGTCCTCCACTTCCCAGACCTAACAACAGGAGGTGGGCCTCCTCATGTTGTTAGGTCTGGGACAAGGAGGATGCAGAATAAGGAGGTAATGTGACAAGAGGAGAAAGTGTGAATATAAGTAAAACTTTGGGAGGAGAAACCCAGAATGAGGGGTCAAACTAAAGAGAAAGCACACAATGGGAGAGCATGGTGAAAACAGTAAAGATAAAAGAATGGGTAGAGCATAAGGAGTGATGACGAATAGGTTTAAAGGTGGGGCAAATGAGGTCAGAATAAAGAACTTAGAGGAAGATTGAGGAAGCCAAATCAGTAGAGCACAAGCAGACAGCTTAGTAGAATGGAAAGAAAAGAAGGCAAGAGGTGAGGGGGTCAAGGGATCAGGGACAGTGGAACAAAGAAAGGAAGAACATGGAGAGACAGAATTCCAGAAGTATAAAGCAGAGTGGGGCAAGAAACTGTGTGGGAAACTGGAGATTAGATGATAAAATGAAAAGGAGGAATGGGGCAGAAGTGAAACCAACACACAAGGAAAATATGATTGTGGAGTTGAAGCAAAGAGGGGCAATGGAATTAAGAAGTATTGTGGACAAGAGAAAAGCATTGGGAAACGTCAGCAACAGAAAGGGCAAACTAGTGCAGAAGATGAGAGGAAATTAATTTAGAATGGGAGTAAAAAGACATAGAATAAGTGGGGTAAACAGGAAGTACAAAGAACACAATATGAGTAAAATGACAGGATCAGAAGGAACCGAATTGGAGATAGAAAACCTGATAAAATGAGTAATGGCGAGGGCCAATGTAAAGAAATAGAAATAAATATGACATAATTATAAGGGGGGATGTCTCAAGGAGACTAGGTGCAACTGGTTGAGTCGTTTTTATAGTTTGTCTGGACAGTTCCGCTGTCACCAGGTAATTATTTGAGAGTCACCAAGAGAAAGGGACTTTGGCTGTTGGGAGCCATGAGTACAGGATTTAAGTGGGCACCAGTTACTCAATCAATCAATCAATCAGTTTTTGTAAAGCACGACTACTCACCTGTGAGGTTCTCAAGACACTGGCGAGGAGGGGGCTTATTCGGAGAGCCACGTTTAGAGGTTCTTCGTGAAGATGGTGAGCGACGGGCTTTGTCTGAGCTGCAGAGGGAGGTTGTTTCAGCTCTTAGCTGCAATGTAGGTAAAGGATCGTCCCCTGGCGGTGCTTTTGCGTAATGAAGGGATGGTGACCAGGGCCATCTGGGCGGAGAGGAGGGATCTGGCGGGGTGTGGAAGGAGACGCAGTGGTTCAGGTAGGCTGGTCCTGCATTGTGTATGGCCTTGTACGTGTGGGTGAGTAGCTTGAAGGTTTTTCACTTCTCGACCAATAGCCAGTGGAGGGTCCTCAGGTGTTGGGAAATGTGTTCTCAGTGTGGGAGGTGCAAAATGAGTCTGTAGGCAGCGTTGTGGATGAGCTGTAGTTTTTTGATTTTTCTAGTTGGGCGTAGACTGATTTTACCTGGCAGGTCATGGATAGGGAGGAGTCGAGGATGATGCCTGGGTTGTGGGTGTACTCAGTCGGTGCAGGGGGGCCATTATGTTTTAGCTGTGAAAAAAAGTGCTTCTTGAAATCTCATTGACTCCTGAGGGAATTTTCATCAGCCAAGATAGACGCCACGATACACATAATGACATACCAGCTTCTTGGAAATCACCAGTCAGGCTGATTTAAAGATGTGATAAGTGGCCTGCAATGGGCAGAGGTTATCTGATGGGGGGGCAAAGTCTGCAGCTGTAGAGGCCAAGTTAGGAAGCAGACTAGGTAAATCAAACTGGGCTTCAAAGGAAGTAGGACAGAAATGAATGCCAGCCAGGCCTGCTCTCTCACCCTGTTCCCCACAGATAGATAGCAGACCCAGGAAATGAATTTGCAGATGTCTAGAGGGGGCTGTTAATGGAAGTGAGCCACACATCGTACGTTGGTTTAACCAGGTCTTGCTCCTCTGGAGGAAAATCATCCATCTTAGAATTTGTGAGAAAACAGGGCTGATTGCAGAGGCCCCCTAAATCTTTGCCCCCATTTTACACTTTTTGTTGGTGTTTTCCTGACTCTGATGGTGCCCTGGGTACTTCTAACCAGTCCCAGGGCCTGTGCTCTGTGTAAAATCAGTATGCCAATTAGGCTAATTATAGTTGGCTAAGTTAACCTACCTATAAGGCCCTAGTATATGGTAGGGTATGTAGGTTTAGAGACCCCAGCATAGGAAGCGCACCCGTAGGTGCACTGCTGAGCTGCCCAGTGTCATTTTAAAAGCAGGCCTGCCTTGCTGGATGCTTTTAAATTAAAGTTACATGCAAATTCGACTTTGGAATTAAAAGTAGTTCTAAAGCCTTAAACAACCTTATTTTTACATATAAGTCACCCCTAAGGTGTGCCCTGTGTGGCCCTAGGGCTGGGTGCCATGTAACTATAACAGGGACCTTATAAAAATAGTTTTATAAGCCATGGTGAGGTAAAACAGTCAAATTCGTTTTTCCCTCATTGTAGTAAATGGCCTCTGTAGGCTAAAATGGGGATACTTTATTTTAATTTTAAAAGTCCCCTTAAGTAACAGATATGACAAGTTTGGTATCAAATTAATTGCTATAATAATTTCCACAACTTCCAGTTGTGGGATTTAATGTAACTTGTTCAGGTAAGGAGTTTTAAACTTTACTTGAAAAAGTGTTTTTTGCTGCTGTGCTCTGGTTGGCCATCCTCTGGCAGCCTGGCCAGGCTGACTTGATGAGGTGGGAAGTGGCCTGTACCTGGACAATGCACTCTGGAGGACTGCGCCAGCTGCACACTTGGGCTTCACCACAAGAAGGACTTTGCCTGTCTTCAACTGGTTCAAGGAGGACCTCCCTGTTTGCTACAGGTGAAAACTTGCTAACCAGAGTCCCCTGCACCAACTCCTGAAGAAACCAACCAGAACTTCTGGAACCTAGGGACCTCAAAAGAACCTTAAAAGAACATCTGGAAGAAGATCCAGAAGTTTGGAGAACTTTTGGAAAAAAGCTCCATAGAGGGACCGACTTGCCGTGGCAATTCTAGCCGACTCGCCTTAACTGTGACCGCAAGTTCGTCCTGGTGAAGAAAATCTCCAAAAAAGTGACTAAGTCCAAACGTGGGAAGTTGACCAGGACCTCCCAGTCAGTGTATCCGAAGAGGGCTCCAAGGATATTGGATCAAGATTCAGGTTTGCCCCAGTCGAAGGATTTTCACCTCGAAAAAACGACTAAGTCCGCCGAGGGCTCCTACGACGCGTATCCAGGGAAGAGTTCCAGGAGGCCGGATTGGACTGGCAGGTTCGTCCCGCTGAAGAAAATATTCAGAAAAACAACTAAGTCCTAAGGTAAACTTTTGACCGAGGCCTCACACGGGTTGTAGCCTAGCCGGGCTCCAACGCGATCGGCCTTAAACTTTGACTTTGCCTTGGTCGAAGTGCGACCAGATGACCAGATTGGCGCTTTTTGTTTCTACGCGCTGCAAAGCATTAATTCTTTAAGATTTCATGTCTCCAGTTCCCCTCATCCGTTTTTATTTGTTTTGGTGTCATTCTAAAGCTAAAAATATTTCCTATTTTTATAAATTGATTTTGGAGTTTTAAACTGTTTCCTGTGTTTTATTTAATTACTGTTTTGTGATATTTGAATGCTTTACACTTTGTCTCCTAAGTTAAGCCTTCTCGCTCGTTGCCAAGGTACCAAGGGTTGAGCTAGGTTTAATTTACTGAGACCTAACTGGACCTAAGTGGAGGTTAGTGGCCTATTGCTAAGTCTGCCCTTACCAATTACCAATTTTCCAACAGAATTTTAAAGTTCAGCGCTTTATGGGGCAAGAGAATGAAACACTTTGGAGGAAGCTGTCATGGTTTTGGCTAGCACCCTGCAGCTAATTGGACAAGGGTACCTACCTGCTTGTCACCCAAGATTATGGCAATAAAAGTGGCTGATCTCCTTTGCAACTCAGAACTGCTGCCTAGAACCAAATGAAGAAAAGGTACTGCCCTGATGGTACCCTGGTCTGCAACCCAAAGTACTGCACTTTGAAGTACTGCTCCTGTTGCACACTGGAACAACAGCCTTAAGGACTTTCTCTTGTTTCAAAAAGGACTCAGGAGTGGATTCCCTGAAAACAACAGGTTAACAGAGCTTGCCTGCACCAACTATCACAAACGTCCACAGCCTGGAGTGCGTCCTGTGGACTTTTAAGGATTTGGCCAGGTGCATTATGGGAGCTGTAGTCCTAAAATCCCAAGGACCATCTCAGTGCTGCTAGACCCTTTGTGTTTTGGACACTATGAACCTTTAATAGGAACTTCACAAAGAAGTTCCAGAACTTCGGAGTAGTTTGGAGCAACTTTTGGAAAAAGCTCCATAAGTGGACAAACTCGCCATCGTGAGTCTAGCTGACTACCTTCAACTGTGACCCAGCCAGGATTTCTGGTTTGTCCCACTGATAACTCCAGAGCTCCAAACTTCCAGGATTTGACCAGGGTTTCAGTGAAAAGCAGCCCGATGATGTTGTATCAAAATCGGCTTGCTGAGAAGGACCACACAATGTTGAGAGAGAAAAGCTGGAGAAAGGTTTCTAAGGGCAAAGGTAACATTTTGTCTGAGGTCTGTCATTCAGTGCATCCAATCAGGGCTCCATCACTGTCAGCCTCAAACTGTGACTTCATCACAGCCAAGTGTGACCAGTTGTCCCCAGAAGGCATTATTGATATCTAAGCATTAAAAATCACATTTTTATTTAATCTTTGAAAATGTATAACTCTGGTTCCCTATATTGGAATTTCACCATTTTGGTGTAATTTTAAAGATAAAGATATTTACTTTTTTTATAAATTGGTGTGGGATTCTTATTGTGTGAGTTGTCTCATTTATTTACTCTATTCAAGTATTTATATGTTTTACATACCTGTCTCCTAAGTTATGACTGTCTGCTCATTGCCAAAATACCAGGGGTTGAGCCAGGGGCTAATGTTTTGAGACCTTGACTGGACCTTACATTGTGTTGGGGACATTATTGGTAGTGGCAACAAGCCGGAGCAGTACTCAGATTTGCAAAGGCTACAGGCAATCACTCCGTGAGCTCCGCACTGCTTGCATACAAAACAAAAGCAAGAGCCGCAGCACTTTACAGCGCAGAGATCTGGGGATTCAGAAAGATTCCATCAATACAAGTAACCGAGAACAAATTTTTACGCCAATTACTTTGTCTAGGTAATGCTACACCAATGAACGCAATAAGAATTGATCTACAGATGAGAAAGGTTGAGGACTACATCGCTCTGGCTCCAGTAAGATACTGGATCCGTATTTGGACAAAAGAGGCTCTCAAACCATTCAGAGACGTACTTAAGGATATCATGAAGCTGCAAAACCATCGGAAACTGCCCTGGTTCAAACATATCTCAACTATCCTGGCTGCTATCAGCCAGGAAGACTTTTGGCTCCATCCAGAAAAAATCGGAAGGCCTAGTCTAGCTGTCATAAAAAAGGCATATTGGGAGCGAAAGACAGAGACTATGTGCGAGTCATTTAGCCCTTTATTCAAGCGGTATATTTTGTTTAACCAAGAGCTTAAACCAGCAATATTCATAGACAGTATTTATCCGGAGGAAAAAAGGGCTCTCTACTTTAAATTCCGTATGGGCACACTACCAGTGACAGCGGTGGTCAACAGATGGCAATCCGCTCCTCCGGGTAGTTTAGAATGTTGTCCATGCCTTCATGGTGGTCCGGAAACACTTTCCCACTTCCTTTTACTATGCCACTTTACGCTCAGACTCCGTAAATTGTACCTTCGTCCACTTTTCAGAACTTCCGGAGTTAGGAAGTGCAAGGAGGCGGAAGCGCTATGTAAGCGTTCAGATGAGAAATACATTGTGACAAAAGTCTCAACTTATATCTTGGAAGCATGGAAATTACGTCTATCAATGCACCTACAGTTGGCACAGGCACAATAGCCTATGTTATCCCGTAGCTATTTAGCTTGGGAAATCGGTGCAGGGTAGTGTAAACTGGGTTAGGCCTCGGGCTTTTATTAAATGGCTGGAAGTCAATGCAAGGCCCCAAATGACTCGTCCCATAATAAGACATTTTAAATTTTAGACTCATAATGTTTTTCTAGAATAAGTTAAGTTTTTATGTAAATTATGGTCAAATCAGGTTTTACGATAATGCATGGTAAATTGGATACATTTTTGCACATGTTAAATCAAAAATTCAAGCATAGTTCCTTTTATTGAGATGTTTTATTTAATGTGATTTTTATTGAGTTCGAGGGATTGATTTCTATTGTGTGATTATTGTTAAGGCCGGATAGGCTAATAACAATTAAATAAATAAATGGCAAGGGTAAAGACACTATGAACCTTTAATAGGAACTTCACAAAGAAGTTCCAGAACTTCGGAGTAGTTTGGAGCAACTTTTGGAAAAAGCTCCATAAGTGGACAAACTCGCCATCGTGAGTCTAGCTGACTACCTTCAACTGTGACCCAGCCAGGATTTCTGGTTTGTCCCACTGATAACTCCAGAGCTCCAAATTTCCAGGATTTGACCAGGGTTTCAGTGAAAAGCAGCCCGATGATGTTGTATCAAAATCGGCTTGCTGAGAAGGACCACACAATGTTGAGAGAGAAAAGCTGCAGAAAGGTTTCTAAGGGCAAAGGTAACATTTTGTCTGAGGTCTGTCATTCAGTGCATCCAATCAGGGCTCCATCACTGTCAGCCTCAAACTGTGACTTCATCACAGCCAAGTGTGACCAGTTGTCCCCAGAAGGCATTATTGATATCTAAGCATTAAAAATCACATTTTTATTTAATCTTTGAAAATGTATAACTCTGGTTCCCTATATTGGAATTTCACCATTTTGGTGTAATTTTAAAGATAAAGATATTTACTTTTTTTATAAATTGGTGTGGGATTCTTATTGTGTGAGTTGTCTCATTTATTTACTCTATTCAAGTATTTATATGTTTTACATACCTGTCTCCTAAGTTAAGACTGTCTGCTCATTGCCAAAATACCAGGGGTTGAGCCAGGGGCTAATGTTTTGAGACCTTGACTGGACCTTACATTGTGTTGGGGACATTATTGGTAGTGGTAGGTATGTACTTACCTCTACTAATAACCAGCATCCAACCAGCATCCAACACATGGCCCCATAGCCCCACTTTTACATGTATTTCATTTAATTTAGAGTGCAACTCATACCAATGTACAGAGGCAAGGTGCTTTACATCACACACACACATTAAACAGAGACAACGAATCACACAAATGTGCAAATCAATGTATAGCAAATGTTACATAGGAAAATGAGGATGACAAGTTGTAGGAGTCACATGTCATCCACACTGGTAGTCAATGTGTTTTAAGAGTGCTTAGTCTACATAAAATGCAACTCTGTAATCTGCATGCTACATGTACGTAGCAGCAATCACATTAGCCCACTGAACTACTTTGTAATGAGTCAAAACTACTATTAGATGGAGATCCCTCTAGCAGGTACATTAAACACCGAAAATATCTCTGGAGCAGGGCTTTTAAACTCATAATACATTTCAGAATGCACTGACCCTTGAGCTCAGCACCCAGTGCAGCAGCACAGATTGCACTGCTATAAAGCTGGCACTGGTCACACTTCTGCTCTAGGTTGAGTGTTGGGGCAGTTGAATTTTCACTCATTTTTCTCTGACATTTGTCTGCACTCATCAGTAAGTGTGAATGCATTGTTGGGCTAATTTTGATGGCCATTTTCTTCTTGCAGTTATGTGAAATCATGCCCTCATCATTACTGCTAGGGTTGTGATGTCTTGCTGCCCCTCAGACCATTCCATTTGTGTGCGATTGAGCCGTCCCTGCCTCCATTACCTCAAGCAGGCTCTGTTTTCCCCCAACAGTTAAACAATTTGGATATTAACAGCAAGCAGCATCTGAACTGTTCATTAAACTTACAAAGAAGGAAGTAGCCGGAAAATTAAAATACCCCCCACTTTGAAGTGATTACGGCACTATGCACGCAAAGCAAGTGAGACTGACCCTCCCTAAAAGAATTTCCTTGGCTCTTTAATCCAAGCATCTATCCATTCATCCTTTTACCCTTGTATCCACTTACTGATATCTACCATGTCACTTTTCTGTTCTGTCATCTATTCATTCTTCGATCCACCATTCAAACATTTACCAGGTCATCAATCCATGTGCCAATCCATCAAACCATCTGTTCACAGGTCCTTGAAATACGCATGCATATATCTAAACATCCATCCATCCTTTGACGTATCCATCCACCAATGTCCACCTACCCATCAGTTGATCATTTTGTCCATCCATCTGTTCACACTCTTACCTTTCAGTTTACTTTGCCATCCATTCATTCTTCATTGAGCATTATTGTGGAGTTCAGGAATGTTCCCATGTTCCTCAATTTTAAGCTGGTTTTGATGGGTTCATTGAAAATGGGGCAAATGTTACATTGGCATTCTGTTTTCATTTCATTTTGGGAAAATAATTTGCTCTGAGTTTTTAGGTCAGCTATCTGCATGACCTGCTCTTATCAGTTCTTTAAAATGTACATAGAGTGGGCTTTAGCTCCACCCAGAGGATTGTTACTCTCTCACCACATGCTTTTGGCTGTCTGGTGTATCGTTCAATCTCCTATGTGATGTTTGCATTGCTATGTATGAGGGACTAGTTTACATCTAAAAAAATCTTCACACACTAAGGGGCATATTTAAGAGCCCCTTGCACCATCTACCGGCATATTAACATCATTTTCTTGATGCTAATGTTTTGTTAGATGGCCAAAATCCCTGCACCATATTTACAAAGTAGCGCAATGCATGCATTGCACCACTTTGTAACCCTTTGCGCTACATTATGCCTTTGCTAGGCATAATTTATGGAAAGGGGGCATTCCCCAGTTACGGGGGCCAAAAAAATGGTGCAAGAAAATCTAACAGATTTTCTTGCATCAATTTTTTTGGCACTTTTAATGCCTGCTCAGAGCAACCATTAAAAGAGGGCACACCATTGTTTGAAATGGGCCCCTATGTACTCTACAAGAGAAGTGCCAAAATGTTGGCACTACTCCTACAGAGTAAATCAGTAGCGTCATAAAAAATTATGCTATTGTCACCTACCCTGCCCCATGGTAGGCCCTATTTTCAATACGGCGCACACATCGCACACATGGTGGCGGTAGTGGGGCAGTAAATGGCACAAGAAAAGTGGCGCTGCACGCTTTTCTTAAATATGACCCTAAATTCTTTATTTCATAGATGTTTTCTATACGGAAACAGTCATTTTGCTTTGTGTTTGCATTGCAGTGCATAAGGTCATTATTTTATCATTTTAACTATGACTCAAATTGCAAACCAGACCTATTGGCTTTGTCAAAGCTTGTTGATTTTTCCTGGTGTGTGATGGCTAAACTGGGGTTTGTCAGCTACTCATTGGCTGGAGAGTTGGGTATGTTGTATACCTGGGCGATAATGTTGATAGAACTTACGATACGAAAGTAAGTAAGTAAGCAATGGATTTATTTGTTTAAATAATTTTAATTGTTACAAAAAACAGCACATTGCGCCTAATAAATAGCACTGTATATACAAGCACAATCAACTATCCATAATGCAACACCCAAATCCTTAAAATAAAACCCCATTTAAAATGAATAGGCGTCTTATCAGTTTGATCGGCATTTAGACTTTATATCAATAAAAAGCAATAAAAGAATAATTTAAAAACGCATGTAGTTCTAGCAACATTGATTCAAATTGTGCAATAAGTCATTCTGTGCGTGCCTAAACTTCCACCAAATATGCCCAACACTCATCCAGGCAATCCTGACTCCAGGGAAACTACAGTGTGCAAAGGTCGTTCACGCATTTTCTGGGCAGTCAGTAATGCACGGGCAATTCATATGATGCCCTTCATATCACCAGAGCATCCACTGGGACTTTAGTCTTTCGGGAATGCTCCTTGTGCCCATGGGCTACCCACGGGGTGCCCTCTTAGAAGAAGGTGCTGATAATGCTAGTTGATAGAGCAGTATTGCAGTTTCCAGGGTTGTACTAGCGAAGAAAACTGACAAACTGCGTGTTGTAAGATGCGTAGCGGTGCTAATAGTGTACTGTCATTGATGTTTAGACTGTGCCACTACAGCGACTGCAGGTTACCCTTTCAATGATGTCTGAGTTTCTGAAATACATTTTCCGAATTTTGCCTGGCTTACCAGAGTCTCAAGAAGGTAAAGCAGTTCTTTGGCTTCAATGCATGTACGTATCCCATATGCTAAAAAGATTTGTTTTAGTAAAGTGCGACGTGCATTAAGAAGAGCCAGACGGATGCATCTTAGATGTTCCAAGGTTTCTTCTCTTAGGTAGCATAATCTGCATAGGTCCGGTGCCGGGCATAACTTCCAGCTTGCATGGAGCTCTTTGACAGGTAGGGCCATTAGTTTTGCATAACGAATGTGCGATAGTGTTTCCTTCCTCAGTGCACTGTCAAATAAGGCTGGATTGAGTTCTCCCCTGTATCGTTTTGTGACCATCTTAATGTCGGCTTTAGACGTTTTTGATATTTTCTTGCCTAGAGATTTGTGGACATGCGTTCTGGGTGGGCAGGGCAGAAGAAATATTTTGAGCAGGTGTTGAAGGGCTGACATTATTATAAGCAAACATTTAGAAAGGGCATAGGATGCAAATGATTATCTGTTATTGAAGACTAAGAAAAAAGACACTCTAGTGCAGAATTATCAAGATGTTAGGCAACGTAGTGCAGCAAGTAAGTTTCTAAGTTGCATTGCGTCAAATGGAGACATCAGAGCACGATATGTGGTAAGATGTGGTGCTGTTCTCCCCCTGAACTGGGGCACTGTAGGCCGGCGTGTACCATTTTAGACACTCTTGCGCCATAGAGAAATGGTAACTACATTGTCTGAAGAATAGTTTAGCTATTGTAATGGGTCCCTTACTATAAAGATCTTGTCTTTTAAGGCTTTATCCACTTTGTATGTAGCCCAATACAGGACTCATGCAAAGTGGGAAAACGAGGAGAAATGAAAACATTTCTCCTTGTTAAACCTGCCTCTAGGATGCAATTGGAATTTGCAGCAAATCCCTATCTAAAATTCCTTGTGGATAGGGATTTTCTTCAAAATCCATGTATGATTGCATGGAAACACACATGCACTACGAAAAGGTGCACTACAGAGAAGGTGGTTGGAGGAATGCTTGCAGTTTGTCTAACCAAAGGCAATTGCTTGGACGTAGGTCCCTTGATCACTGTGCAACTGGAGCCAAGCTACCCCTGACTGAAGAGCCCCAATCAAGGTGAAACCTATCCTGGGTTTCATGAGTTCCAGTTTAGAGAGGGCCTAGCTTGGAAGCTCAGGTTGGACTGTTCCCTTTGGTGCATGACCAATACTGATTTGCATATGGCTGGACCATATCTGAAGTGGCATGGTGGGTTAAAGAATGATGGGTTTGAATGCTACCTGAGCGACTGCCAGTGGTTAGACATATTACAAGCATCATCCCTTCCTCTTTTCTGTGTTTGAAACTAATACACCACCCATGGAACTCTTCCAGTGTAATCCTATGCAAGGCAGCATACTGCCCAACTTTGCATTACTTCGGGTTACTATCCTGGATAGTAAATCACACCTGAACACTTTGCATTGGGTTTGTATGAAAAAAATAATGCAAACCGAACACACAGCATTTGTAAATCGGGGCCTGTGGCTAGACACTCAAGTGTCCTTTGTATTGGGGAAATGCATCAAAATGACATTGTAAGGAAATGACTCTCTTTGCATGTTTATCATCCAGTTTACAACTAATGCTGCTGGTTTTTGGACTCCGAGAGTGCACCGAGGCCTGCCAACCAGACCTCAGTGCCAGTGCCTTGACCCTAAAAGTGTATGTCAAATTCACTACACACAATTGGAAATAGTTAACTTACCTTTAAGTCCCTAGTAAATTGTACCATTGGTTCACAGGACATGTAAGTTAGAGGGGTACCCAAGGGATTGCAGCACTGATTGTGCCACCCTGGTGGTCCCCCAAGTAAAGCAAGTCCCCAGTTTGCCACTGCAGACTGGTAGAGCAGCTGTGCACTGCTAGTCTACCATTGCCATTGAAAGCAGTTGAAAGCAATGGCAAAGCACCACTTCCCCTGTGCATGTGTGTATGTCACACTTTTGTCAGGCCTAATGAGCCCTAAAAGGCATAGTTGGGACATATGCATGGTCAGGACGTGTACTAAACCACAAGAAACTACAGTTTTACTGAAGAAAGACTTGCTTGCCCATTGTGGGGTACAGAATTACACATGGACCACTCAGCTGTTCTAAGTCTTGTGAAGTCAACTAAAGTAGGCACTCCAAGGTATCAAACAATTGAGTACATTAAGCTTGACTTGTATCCCCAGTCAAAATTAATATAACTTGTTGAAGAGGGCAGCTTTAACAAAGCTGCCACTTTGTTGCCTTTAAAACTCCTGGAGCCTTCTGGGAAAACTTGGAACCTGCTCCACAAGACAGCATTCTGCCCTCCGGGAAAGACATGCTAATGACTCTCAGGAAGGAGTACAATGAGGGTTCCAGACCAGGGATGTGTCACCTCCCTCCTGCAGAAAGCCACTCAGTTGTTAACTCCAAAAGGCAGGCTTCAAAGGCAAAGCCACCTTTGAAACACAGATGTAGGACACTGAGAGGGGATTAGGCTGCCCCATTGTGGAGGTAGACAGGCTGGCGCGGGCAGCAGGGAGGGGAAACTAATTGCCAAGAGGGGTATCCAAAGGGGTGCATATCTCTGAGGTAGCCTCTCCCCAGGGGTGGGTTAGGGAGGTCTGCACTCTAGTAGAGTGATCTGGCCATCTTGGGAGTGGCCAGATTGGTGCATCCTTGGGTAGCCAGATGCCACACTCTACAGGAAGGTGGAAGGAAACCTGGTAGCAAATTGGCCACCAACCATGTCCTGCCCTGAGGGCACTTCCCAAGCATACGAGGGGTATCCATGTCACCCAGACCTAGGTTCTCGACCAACTTTGAGGAAGGACTGAAGAAAGACTACCCTGCTGCATTTAAGACCAGCAAAGAGAAGCTGTACCTATGAGGACTTCACGTGCTGCACCTGGTGGCTAGCGAGGAGAGAAACTGTGCCTGTCATGTCCTACTCAAGGAGAAGTCATCTCCAGAACCCAGTCAAGCCAAGAGAATTCCAAGGGCCAACTCACTGACCTCCTGTTCTGAGCACAGGGACACAACAGTGAAGGCAAGTTGGTAGACTTTAAGTCGCTACCACCACCGCTGTGCAGCCCCAAGGACCAGGACCTGATGCACAGAGTTACACCTCCATTTGCAAAGCACAGGAGTGCTGTTGGAGATTTGCTGGGACCCATGAAAGAAAAGTTATTGATGCAGGAAAGATTGGCCTGTGAAATGACAATAGGTGACTGATAGTCCAGTGGTGACTGAACTTTGACTAGACCAGAGGGGACTTTGTGGGACATCAACCCTGCAACCAGGACCCCCTCACCATCTTTGTGAACTAAGGAATTCCTGCAGGAAGACACCCACCAGCTGCATCGCATTCACAGCACCCTTAGAGCATCTTCAGGATCCTTTATACCTTGCATAAGAGCCACTCCATAGCGATCCATTGCAATGTGGATAAACTGCCAGGAACTGTTAAAGAACTGTTTCTCCTGTGAAAGTAACTGTTCTAGAGGACCTTGCTAGTCCCCCTGACAACCTCACTGTCCGAGTTGGTCAGTGGTAGTACTTTTAAATGACAGCAGTGACACTTACCTAAATTTTCTTTGAAAAACCTTGGCCCTCATTTTGACCTTGGTGGTCAATTTCCCTGTCTGGCAAAGCAAAACCTGCCTCCAAGCCACCAGTACTGGCGGTCTGCAGACCGCCATACTACGAGTGCTGGCAGCTGTCCACCATCTTTGTAGTGGAAAGTCACCAGCAGTTGAGTTGGAGGTCTGTAGTGCTGAGGCGGGTGCATCACCAGCACGGCCACGGCAGCAGGACTCCACCTGCCTTTTTACCAGCCGTAATACGGCTTGGCAGAGTCCAGCTGACGTGGTGGTGCTGACGATACAAGACCATTAGGGCCAATCCCCTCCGGGATGTCCTCCTCGATGGAGAATGTAAGTGGGCGTCCGAAAGGGGGGTGAGAGGGAAGGGTGCCTGTGTGTGTGGGTGCATGTCTGTGTGTCTGTGGAAGGGTGAGGGGGTTGTTGAACGCTTGTGTGTTTGCGAGTATTAGAAATGAGGTCATTTGTTGGCAGTCAGATTACCCCCTGTCCGAGCAAGGGCCCTCGCTCTAGTCAGGGTAAGTCACACACAATCCAAATTATCCTGTGCCCACCCTCTGGTAGCTTGGCACTGAGCAGCCAGGCTTAACTTAGAAGACAATTTGTAAAGTATCTGTGCAATAAATCATGCAGTAACACAGTAGAACAACACATAAGTACACCAAACAGTGTTTAGAAAGATATATAATATTTATCTGATAAGATGGAGGTCAAAACTATTAAAATGCAATAAGTATACGTTGAAATATCACTGTAAAAAGCAACAAGTGTCTCTTGCAAAGTGCCAGGTTTGTGTTCAAATTCTACGCAAGGGACCACAGAAGAGGATTTGCGTGAAAAACGGGGAGGTGTGCGTCAGTTTTTCCGGAGCACACAGGCAGTGCGTCAATGAGTTTTCACGCAGGACAGACTTTGCATCGGTTTCCGGCGTGTAGACTGGGATCCTATTTGAGTTGCGGGGTTTTCAGACGCCCTGGGGATGATGCGTTGAGATCCAGTGCTTGCAGGACGAAGTTACAGGGGCTGCGTCGATCCGGTGGGCGTTGCGTGGAAATTTCTACCGCATGGCAGGCGCTGCGTCGATTCCTTTCAGGAAGTCAGGCTGCATCATTCCAGCTCGGCTTTGCGTAAATCCAGTGGGCTGTGCGTCAAATTTCCGGTCGGTACGCTGGTGCGGCTTCGATCTTCTCCTTGCGAAGTCGGGTTCCGTTGTTCCGGTTCAGTGTGCAGTGATTTTCTTACCGCAATGCAGGCTGTGCGTCGTTTCTTGCAGGCTGCGCATCGATTTTCGCCACAAAGGGAGTTCTCTTGCAGGAATGAACTCTTTTCGGTCCTCTGTCTTCAGAGAACAGGAGGCAAGCTCTATCAAAGCCCTTGGAGAGCACTTCTCAGCACAGCCAGAGAGCAGCAAGGCAGCAGAGAAACAGCAAGGCAGCAGTCCTTCTCAGAAACGTAGTCAGGTGAGTCTTTTGGGCAGTTCTTTTAGGCTGGTTGCAGGTTCTGATTCAGGTTCTCTTCTCCAGGAAGTGTCTTGTTCAGAAGTGTCTGAGTTGGTAGGGGCAGAGGCCCTGTTTAAATACCCCAATGTGCCTTTGAAGTGGGGAAGACTTGAAAGAGTGGCTTAGAAGTGCACAAGGTCCCCTTTCAGTTCTATCCTGTCTGCCAGGGTCCCAGTATGGGGTGTGGAAGTCCTTTGTGTGAGGGAGCCGGTTACTGTCCTTAGACATTTAAGTGTCAGGCCATCCACCCTCCCAGCCCAGGAAGGCCAATTCAATATGCAGATGTATGCAAGTGTGACTGAGCATCCTGGGTTTGGGGTTTGTCTAAGTGAATGCACAAGTGAGCTGTCAGCTAAACCTAGCCAAACGTGGATTGTAAGGCACATAAGGATTTAAGTGCAGAGAAATGCTCACTTTCTAAAAGTGGCATTTCTAAAATAGTAATATTAAATCCAACTTCACCAGTCAACAGGATTTTGTATTACCATTCTGGCCATACTAATTATGACCTTGTTACTCCTTTCAGATCAGAAGCTAGCACTCAAACAGTATGTGAGGATAGCCCTAATGTTAGCCTATGAAAGGAGCAGACCTCATAGCAGTGCAAAACGAATTTAGGAGCTTTACACTACCAGGACATGTAAACTACATGTCCTGCCTTTTGTCTACACAACACCCTGCCATATGGGTTACTTTGCGCCTACCTTAGGGGTGACATATATGTAGAAAAAGGGGAGTTTTAGGCTTTGTAAGTACTTTTAAATGCCAAGTCGAATTGGCAGTGAAACTGCACACACAGGCCTTGCAATGGCAGGCCTGAGACATGGTTAAGGGGCTACTTAAGTGGGTGGCACAATCAGTGCTGCAAGCCCACTGGTAGCATTTAATCTTAGGTCCTGGGCACATATAGTGCACTTTACTAGGGACTTATAAGTAAATTAAATACGCCAATTGGGTATGATCCAATGTCACCATGTTTTAAGGGAGAAAGCATATGAACACTAGCACTGGTTAGCATATAGCAGTGGTAAAGTACGCAGAGTCCTAAAACCAGCAAAAACAGTGTCCAAAAAGTGGAGGGAGGCAGGCAAAAAGTTAGGGGTGACCACCCTAAGGCTGTCAGGTCTAACAGCGAGTGAATGTGAATGTGTGTGTGCATGTATGTGGGCATGTATGGGGGTGTCTGTGTGAATGAATGTGAGTGAGTGGGGGTGTCTGTGTTGATGAATGTGAGTGAGTGGGGGTGTCTGAGTGCATGTATGCGTATATTTGCGAGTGTTTAGACGGGTGGGGGGGATGAGTGCATGTGTGGGGACATGTGTGCATGTGTGTGCCAGCGACAGGAATCTCTGCCAGGGTGTTCATGGCAGGGTGACCACCACTAAAAGCCTGGTGGTTTGCAGCCTCGTAATCTGGGCAGCGGGCCTCAGCCTCATGTTTGCATTGTTCAGCATTCCATCCATCATCTGTTCTTTTTACATTTGTCGCCCCAAGTGGGAAGGGTATGCCCAGATGTGGGTCCCAAGCTCACTGCACCACTGGAATCAAGCTAGCCTAGCTGATGAAGAGTGATACCCTTAAACAGGTCCTAGGATGATTGTTTCTGGTCCAAGGAGGACCTTGCTTGGCAGTTCAGGCTCGACTGTTGCCATGAGGAACAAGGTCAAGACTGATTTGCATATGGTTGGGTCCAAACTGGGGTGGCGTGGTGAGCAAAAAAAAATGGATTAAACCCAGATCCTTGTGACTGGGAGTGAATGCTTGCATTGTTCGGCATTCCGTCCATCATCTGTTCTTTTTGCATTTGTTGCACCAAGTGGGAAGGATATGCCCAGACGTGGGTCCCGTGCTCACTGAGCCACTGGATTCAAGCTAGCCTAGCTGATGAATGGTGTTATCCTGAAACCGGTCCTAGGATGATTGTTTCTGGTCCAGGGAGGACTTGGCTTGGCAGTTCTGGCTAGACTGTTCCCATGAACACATGCATACAGCTGGGTCCAAACTGGGGTGGTGTGGTGAGCCAAAAAATTATGGATTAAAGCTGTATCCTTGTGACTGGGGGGAACGTGTGCATTTTTCAGCATTCTGTCCATCATCTGTTCTTTTTGCCTTATGGAATATGAGCTGCATTCTCTGCCAGCAATTTCATGGCAATAACACCTCCATGAAAAGGCTGATAGAGAATGGGTGCATGGGGCCCTTGTACTTGGCATTAGCAGTGCAGGGGTCCCCCTGGCCAGCACCATCACAGTGTTCGCTGTCTGCTACGTGCATCATGTATTCTACAGCATTGCTACTGGCTCGATTACAAACCGGAGACAATGCTGCAGGATGTTTCCTGTTAGGCCACTGGGAGTTTCTACCCACTGACCTAGTAGGAAACTCTTAATGTGCCCTGCAGCGAGGTAGCCACTATGGCGGCAACCTCTCCATCGGAAGTTCAGCAGATGGAAAAAACTGTTCCCCAAACTTGTAATGAGGCTCATTGTGATTTGTATTCACAAGCAATAACTACAGATCACTGAAGAAATATTTGTAATTTCTGGAGCTAATGTCATTTCAGATTAAAAAAACACAATATCAAGTAATGACAACAAAGTAGAAACACATGGCTGAGTTACAAAGTATCCTGGGTATAGACGAGTTACTAGTAGACTAAAGCAATTAAACTGAAAAACGAACCACACTAAAGAATTCACCACTTTCAAGGAACACTTTAAGACTTTATGTCACCTGTTTAGCTCCTCAAAGATAATGAGATTTAGTAAGCTAGTAAAAACATTTACCTGTGTCTTTTCTCCCTAAAACAAATAGGTAGGATGGCTGAACTACCTCCCACACACTTTGGAAACAGGGCTGTTTCCAAGGAAAGGCAATGTTAGTTTGTAGAAAGACTAACAACAAGTGAGATCTTGCTTATAGGGGCTGTAGGCTAAATGTGGATTTGACTTGGGTGGTGAAATACTTGGTAATTGCACTAACAAAATCATCAGTGATGTATAAGACACAGCATAACACACTCACTGCCTTTGTATGTGGGCCTTGTTAAATTACTCTTCTAGCATATGGTTTATTGAGAAAGCATCCGTCTCTTTTTTGTGACTTCTGTAGTCATTTGAGCCTTGTCAAATTACTCTTACAGCATATGGTTTATTAAGAAAACATCCATGTCTTTTTTGTGACTTCTGAAGTCATGCTATAACTTGGTAGCACTAGTACTGGGATCCCAGAGCTGACCTTCAGCTTCCCGCTCAGGGGCATCATACTGCATCCTTGTCTGCCACATCTAGTGGTAACAGTACCATCAGGTGACTTTGCTCCTGCCCTTGCAGGGACTAGCTGTATAAACAATCATTACTTAGACTAACCACACCACTTGCGGCTGATAATGCAAATGCAAATACAAAATCAGTGTTTTACAAAAACAACTTAACTACTACTCCTTTTAGATGTAGACAGGTTGACTCTGTTCCTGGAAGAGCTGGTGCAGATGTTACATCATTTGTAACCTTTGTTAAGGCTGGGTGGAGTTGCAGCAACAAAAACATTTATAAAGAGAAGACTTGTGAAAACGTGCAGTAAGCACAGATTGCATCAGTGTTGTTGTGCAAAATAACCAACCCAAGCCCCTCAAAACTTGGTTAGAGGCTCCTACATTTCCCATATGTCACAAATATTAATTGACCTTGGAGTGAATGAGGCTCCCTTGAGGGATGTATGTGTGTGGGAGACGTGGTGGGGCTGGAAGGTCTGGAGAGGCCTACGGTGAACCCCTTGAGTGCACCAAAATTGAGGCCTGAGTATTTTTTCACTAAAATTGGAGACTACAGAAAGTAGAAATGTTTGGGGTGACTTCTGATAATAAAAACAAATCAACCAATGTTTTAAAATGATCAGACATGAAACAGGGGTTCTGAAGGGAAGGGATGGAATGATCTAGAAAAATTGAAGTAGAGATGATGAAATGACCTAGAAAACTTGAAGTAGAGATGATGAAGGATGGATGAAGAATGGAAACAAAAGAACATGGGTCGAGGATCAGAAGAAAGAAGAGAAGAAGTAAAGATAAGAAGGAAGGGTATGAGAAAGCTTCATAGATAGAGTGAAAGTTGAGGAAATGAGATGCATGGAGGTAAGGGTGAAGATTAGACTGGAGAAAAGGCTGAAAAGTGAACGTAGAAAATACAATAGTAATGCAGAAAAGAACGACAGACATTCATAAATGAAATTCTAGTGAAAGGTACTAGGAAAAGAGTGTGAAAATCACAAATAATAAAGTATGAAGCGAAAGATGTATGGGAGGAAGGCATCATGCAGTAAAGAGGAGAGAGATAAAAAGAGAGATTAATGTGTGTTATTACAGTAATTACTGACTGAGACATAGCAAACACAGCAGATGCTTTTTTTCCATTAATTGATTCTCTGCTGATAATTAGAACAAACTCATAACAAACCATAAATCTGAGAAGAAATCAACACAGGTTTACTCCCGGGAGACCGGCAACTGATTCCAAATGTGCCAGCACGACCAAATGTCAACAAATGTCAATGTGCAATAAAACTCTGAGGCAGACGATTTTTACTGTGAACAGTAGTTGCAAGGTCAAGGATAGTTGTCAGTAGAGTTGCTATTCTTGTAGGTTTACTGAACAAAGAATCGAGATTTTGTTAAACATAAGGAAGCTAGCATTATGCAGTACCTTCCATTCACTAACTTCTGAGCAGCACCTTTAAAAGCTTGCAATAGAATGAAACCACATCACAATGGAGTAGAATTTTTAGTCCTATAAATGTAACTTGTCCACCATGTTCTCCCTCTTTTGTTTTTCTTCTTCTCAGCAACTTGCGCAATCTGTTGTATAACCATATCATTAACTGCGATAATCAATCTGAATTTTTAAAATATATTATTATGATACTTCCATTTTTAATTACAAAATAAAAATAAATCAAGAGATTTACTAAAAAAATATATAAATTCTGTAAAAAATCGTGATACACAAATCACATATACATTTATAACCATCTTACAACTAAGTACCATTACATGTCTTACCCCATCTGGGTTGGGTGGATGATATAATGCTACCCTCCGTGTCTTTAATAAAATCCTGATTCTTTGTTCAGTAAACCCTAATTTTATGTCACAACAGGAGGCTAGCATTCTGCATGTTCAAAGCTTCGTAAAGCACATTTTGAAACATGCTCGACTGCCTTGAAATAAAAGTTCCTGATTGTTTCTGCATTTTACCAATCCGCTGCTTTCACAATGTCTTCCAAATGACCTCCCATAAAATATACCTTACTTGCCATAGCACCTCCTGTGGAATGTGCTGTAAATCTGGTCAAATCCACCCCAGCATCATTCACAACTGTCTTAACCCATCTAGCAATAGTCACATTAGCCACAGGTTTAAAAGGTTTCACATATGAAATTAATAATTGAGTATCTCCTGCTCTCCTGTTAACTGACACTCAAACTTCATACTCCTTCTAACATCTCACGAAACACAATTTTGAAAGGTCATCAAATCTTGGATAGAATATTGATTCAGACATTGGCTTGGTTCGTTTATATATTTGAAAGGTCACTGCTTCTGGGTGAAAAAAACTGATGCGATATTTCTAAAACTTGCAGGTTTGAAACTCTCATAAAGGAAATTAAACATAACAAAGTCGCCAAATTCATGGATAACTCCTTAATTTCTAAAAACCTATTATCAGGCCAGGAACTCAAAAACTGTAAAACTAAATCAACATCCCACATTGACTAATATTTTGCTTTAGGAGGCCTCCTCAATCGATTTCCTTTCATAACCCTACACACTAATATATTTTTCCCAATTGATAATCCTTTCTACAAAGAATGTCCATCTGCAATTGCAGACCTATAACAATTGACCGTTCTATAAGATAGGCCTTTTTCAAAAAGTTCAACCAAAAAATTGGTCACCTCTATTTCATCAACTTCCATGTTATCCAAACCCCTGTCCAAGCACCAACATGTCCAGACCCTCCATGCTCTCCTATACTTCTTCCTGGTTCCGGGTGCCCATGAATCATGGAGTAATCCTAAAGCAGTTCCCAAAAGACCTGTGCATCTTCCAGGATACCTGATATCTTCCATACTAGAAGGTTCATACAACCATATTCCTCCAATAGATGTTCAAATCCTCCTGCCCCAACTAGAAGACCTCTGCAAGAGTATATAGGATATGGTATTTCCATAGTCATTTCCATAACTGTTGGAAACCAAACCTGAGTCTTCCAAAAAGGAGTGACCAGAACCAAAAGACATCTCTGTCTCCTCACCTGAACTAATAACCTCTCTATCTTTGAGAAAGGAGGAAATGCCTAGCCTTTCATTGGTGAACAATCCTGAGCAAAGACATCTATTACGACTGCACCCGGCTCTAGCCTCAAGCTGACATAACTCTGTAACTGATACATTAGCCTTGAGGCAAACAGATCCACTTACAAAGGCCCTGAAAGCATCTGTATCCTCATGAACATATTTGCCTCCAGTTTCCAATTGCTGAAATCCCTTATATTCCGTGAGTACCAGTATGCCCTCACATTGAGTATCCCTGGGAAATACTCTGCCTTCAATCCTATTTTGTGCACTTAACAAAACTCCCTGATTTCTTTTGCCAAATCTGTCAACTTCCTGGACTTGCTGTCTCTTAACTTGCTTGCATATGTTACTGCTGTCACATTGTCCATCTTTAGTAATACTGACTTCCCATCAAAAACTTTTTGAAACTGTGAATCGCAAACAAACCTGCTTGCCTCTCCAGATAATTTATGTGTTCTGTCCTCTCCGACAAACTCCATTTTCCACTTGTCTCTTGGTCTAAACAAGCTGAGCCTCAACTTAGGCAACTGGCATCCATCTCTATAATAAAATCCAGATTCATTAAAAAAATCGCACGGCCATTCCAAGCCTCTAAATTCTCCTTCCATCTTATCAACTCTACTTGAGCTTCCTCCGACATGATCACTGTATCTCAGTACCATAGACCCTTCTTCAGACTGGATGCCTTCAAACACTGAAGAGCTCTGTAATGCAAGGGCCCCGGAAATACTGCTTGAATGGATGAAGACAACAGACCTATTAACCAAGCTAAATCCCTCAGCTTCACATTCTCTTTTCTGAACATTACTTTTACCTCCTCTCTTATCTTTCTCGCTTTCTTGTCAGGTAATTGTAACAGACATATCACCGCATCTATCATAAATCCCCAAAATTATATTTTTCTTGTTGGAACTAAATTGGATTTGTCTGTGTTTATTATGAAACCCAAATTCTGGAACAAATCCATCACCAGTTTCAACTGCTGTTGTAATTCTCAAACATCTTGATTCATTATCAAAAAATCGCCTAAGTAAACAATCAACCTTACCACTCTTTCTTTTATATAACCCACAATTGGTGTCACAATTTTTGTAAAATACCATGGAGCCGATGATAAACCAAAAAGAAGGCAAAAAAATTGATATAACCGATTTTTCCAACGGAATTGCTAAACATTCTGACTTTCCTCTGCCACTGAAATGTGAAATAGGCATCCTTGAGATCCAATTTCACCATCCAAAACCTGAAGAACATCTCATATTAAATATATGCCTTCCATTTTGAAAAGATGGAACTCCTGCAGATTTATGATAGGTCTCTATCACTTGTCTTTCTTCTCTACTAAGAATAAAGTGCTTAAAAAACCTTTTTCTGCTTCTTCTTTTTCCACAATTGCTCTTTTATCTAACATACATGTTATTTCATTCTGTACAATGCTTTCCAAATCTGTTTGAAACACCAATTTTTTGGCTCTTGCAATTCGAAGGGTTCTTGAGCAAATTGTATATGGTAACCTTGTATTGTTTGTAAAACCCACATATCTTGGTGTGACGGGGTAAACCCGATCACCGCAAGACGGGAGACCGGAGTTGACGTGTCGGACTCCTCTGACACGTCATCTCCGCGTTTCCCTGTTACCGGGGAAACGCGTCCCGAGCGAGGCCGGCGTCAGGACGTTGCCGGGGAAACCTGGATAGGTTTTCCGACCCCGGATTGGCCAGAGGAGTACGGCGTCACGAATGAAAAGCCGGTGGAGCCGGCGAGGAGAAAAAAGGAGGAAGAGACCGGAGACGAGCGAGAAGAAGACGGAGACGACGGCGAACGGAGGGAGACCGAGGCGAGGGACCCGACGGCAAGCGCGGCGAGAGACCAAGAGAAGGAATACCACCTGGAGGACGGCGAACTGGAACCAGGAAGCCGTAACGAACCCTACCTCAGCGAGGACCACCTCAACGCCCGCCACGGCCCCGGAGGGTCGTGGCTCACGAAGGTACGGTCCTTCTGGACAAATAAAGGTGCACGGCAGGGAAGGGGACTGGGGAAGGAAACTAGGGAAGGGGTAGAGGGTGAATGGGGGAAAAGAGGTGGGAGGGCACAAAAGAAGCACTAGCGACACAATAAAACACGAGTAAAATTAGTAATAAGCACTTCCCTCTATTCCGCACAGACACCACCCCCTCCCCTCTGTTATCCATCCCAGTCGGATAAAATTTAATAAGAAAGACGTATCTCTTAACGTCCCACTTACCCTCGTTTTCCTTATTTCCCTTTTTGATATCCTCATGGGACGTCCGCGAGACTGACAGTACCTCCACCTAAAGAGAAGAAAAGGGGAAAACACGTCAGTGACAAGAAGAACTGCGCAAGAAACTAAGAGCAACAACAGAACGAACTTTCACTTGATTTATCCTATTTGGTTAGAAAACAATAAACACTTACCTGAGCACCATAACTTCTTGTTTTAGTTGTCCTCATCTTGTTCGGTCTGTCACAGTGGTGTCAGAAGTGGGATTCCTTAGGGGCCCTACGACAACCGAACAGAGTACACAATGAGCGACAACCCTTCCCTTGAGGATATGATCAAACAGCTAGCCGAAGGACAAAGACATTTGCAGCTGGTATGGGAGGCTCACCAAAGGGAAGCAAAAGAGGACAGAGAGGCTTTACAATCGGCCTTGAAAAGCCAGGCCACCATTCTGGCAAATAACCAGCTGGTACACGAAACGGCCATGACAAAATTAACCGAGACTATTGCCGCTAGTAAAGTCCACCCGAACGTTCCCAGCTCAGTATTGCAGAAATATCAAGAGGGAGAAGACCCAGAGTCTTTCTTTACTAACTTTGAAAGAGTGGCTTCTTCAGCCCAGTGGCCTGAAGAACGCTGGGGACAATATGTTGCTCCATTACTAACTGGCCTCTTACAAGCAGCCTATCAGGCTGCTAATCCCGGAGGCCTCACACCCTACAAGGATATAAAATCCAGTATTTTGGAACGTGTTGGGCATGATACGGAATACTACCGGATGAAATTCCGCAAGGTCAAGTGGGGACCAAATGAGGACCCCCGAACCTTTTATTTCCGGGTAAAAGATTTGGCCTTAAAATGGTTGGGGCCTATTGGCGATAGCCGTGAAGAAGTGATACAAATAATTATACTGGAACAGTACTTGGATGCTCTACCCTTAGCCACAAAACACTGGATACGACAGCATCCAAAAGTAGACACTAACACAGCAATTGATTTGGCCTGCGCGTATCATCGCTCCTCCGACATAAGAAATATACCACCACGGTCCAATATAAAACCAGTCTTGCCACCTGTAAAAACCCTCCCAAAGAATCCACTGGACAATACCGTTTCCCGTAGAATCCCGGAAGGCCCCCCTATACAGGGACCCCAATGTTACCACTGCGGAGAATGGGGACATATCGCCCGTATGTGTCCTCAGAAACACGAAGGAGGTGAGCCGATGGAAATAGGGGTTACCAGGCGTAGGGTCCTATGTACGGGGAAAGGTAACCACAAGTTCAAACAGACTGTAAAAATCAATGGACGGTATGTGTGTGCCCTCGTCGACTCCGGGTGCAGCCAGTCTGTAATAAGGGAAGACCTGATAACCACTCTGGGTTCCGAAACGAGACAGTGGGTACATATTTGTTGTGTTCACGGGGACAAGGAGCAATATCCATTAAAAATTCTCCAGATAGAATGGGGGCCCTACCGGGATAGTCTCCCGATGGGGATAATGCCAAAATTAATCGAGGATTGTATCGTGGGAACAGATTACCTTCACTTTCAAGAACTATTGGATCAGGTTAGAGACTCTAAAATCTCACAGGACTGGTGGGGTGAAGCCCCGTTTTCAGGAAGTCCCATTGAATGTCCAATAACCCGTAGAAAACTGACCCGAAGGGACAAAAGAATAGAAAGAGAGCAGTTCCGAAATAGTACTAGTCAGGACACTATAAGAGGAGTGGTAGCAGAATTCCACGAGGCACCTGTCAGTTTTGCTCAACAACAGAGAGAAGATCCCTCCCTATCTCACGCTTGGAGAACTGCAGTGTCAGAGGAAATGGATGAGGTAGGTCCCTACTTCCTAATCAAAAATAATCTCCTGTACCGAGTAAACACCACACGTACCGGGGAAAAAAGAAAACAACTCATAGTACCTGAATACTATAGGGATCACATCCTTACGCTCGCTCATAATCATCCGGGAGGGGGACACTTTGGGAGAGACAAAACGGAAGAATATCTCCTCAGACGATTTTACTGGCCTGGTGTTTTTGCCAACATAAGAAAATATTGTGCGCAATGTCCCAGGTGTCAACTGACGGAACCAGGTAAACCAAAAAAAGCACCACTCATGCCCCTCCCCATCATAGATGTCCCGTTTAGACGAATAGGGATGGATTTGGTTGGACCCTTGGTTCCTTCTTCAAAAGGACACACTTACATACTGGTCATAGTTGATTATGCTACTCGATACCCAGAGGCTATTCCCCTAACCAGTATGACAACAAAGACCATAGCCCAGGCGATGATAACGGTGTTTTCGCGTCTTGGTTTCCCGCAGGAAATACTCACAGATCAGGGCACTCCCTTTACGTCTACCTTGATGAAACAAGTGTGTAAAACGTTAGGCATATCTCAGATCAAAACATCCGTTTATCATCCTCAAACCGATGGTTTGGTCGAACGATATAATCGTACAATCAAAACGTTACTTCGAAAGATTGTACACGACACAGGGAGAGACTGGGATCAGAAATTACCGTTGGTATTATACGCGATCCGAACGCACAAACAGGCTTCCACGGGGCATAGCCCTTTCGAGCTAGTGTTCGGGCGACAACCACGTTCCCTTCTGGACATGGCGGTAGAGGCCTGGGAGGAAGAAGCCATGGAGGGAGGGACTCCTTTGTTGGAGTATGCTCATAACTTGAGAACGCATTTACAGGGATTATGGGACGAGGTAAAAGACAATATGGAACAGGCTCAAAGAACCCAAAAGCATTATTATGATAAGGGGAGTAAGTTAAGAGTTTTCCAACCCGATGACCAGGTCTTAATCATGCGACCCACGTCCGAACATAAATTGCTGGCGAAATGGCAAGGCCCCCATAGAATCATCCGAGCCGTCTCCCCTGTAACTTACCTAGTGGAAATAACAACCAACCCCAGGAAAACCCAAATATATCATGTCAATCTTTTAAAGAAATGGGAGACACCCGAGACACCCAACACTACCCCAAGAATAGTTAACCTTCTGTACCCGAATAAGGAATTGAAGATTGAATTTTGCCCTACCACCCTAGCCAAGGGGACAACTCTACCCACTATAGACGAAGCATTAACGGAAGCGGAAAAGAGGCAGGTATACCGCATGTTACAGCAATATCACCAATTGTTTTCAGAAGACCCCGGTAGAACCACCCTAATCCGACATAAGATACGAACAAAACCCGACACAGTAGTTCGGGTCAGACCATATCGCATCCCCGCAGCAAGGAAGCAGGTTATAGAAAATGAAATACAGAAAATGTTGACCTTAGGAGTAATAGAGCCCTCTACCAGTCCCTGGTGTTCACCCGTAGTTCTTGTACCAAAACCTGACGGTACGGTCAGATTCTGCATAGACTTCCGGAAACTTAATGAGAACTCATTATTTGACACATATCCAATCCCTAGGGTGGACGATGTCCTAGAGAAATTAGGAAAGGCGAAATATATGTCCACAATAGATTTAACCAAAGGATATTGGCAGATACCCTTAGCCCCCGAAGATAAAGAAAAAACGGCATTTTCTACCCAGTCCGGGCTGTATCACTTTACTGTATTACCTTTTGGGCTACATGGGGCACCGGCCACTTTCCAAAGATTAATGGATAACATATTAAAACCATACCCTGCTTTTTCAGCGGCCTACCTGGATGATGTAGTTGTTTTTAGCGATACCTGGGTAAACCATCTGGACCATCTAAACCAAGTTTTTAATGCACTCACCGAGGCTGGGTTGACAGCCAATCCCAAGAAATGTGTTATCGGGAAAACCGACATTTCATATCTGGGATAGAGAATCAGTCAGGGAACACTTCAACCCCAAGCCCAGAAGGTGGACGCAATCTTACATGCCCCTCTCCCGAAAACTAAAAAAGACTTACGCTCTTTCTTAGGCCTAGTAGGATATTATCGGCGTTTCATACCTCACTATTCCTCTCTAGCCGCTCCCCTTACGGATCTTCTGTCCAAATCTCATCCAAATCAGCTAGTACCTTTCTCTGCTATTCAAACTTCCAGTTTTGAACGCTTGAGGAACTCTTTAACCAAAGAACCCATATTGTTATGCCCGGATTTTTCAAAACCCTTTCACCTTTACACTGATGCCTCCGATGTGGGGCTCGGGGGGGTTCTGACACAGCCGGGAACGGAGGGACTCGATCATCCCGTTGTGTACATCAGCCGCAAACTGGGTCTTCGGGAACGTCGTTTCCCCATAATAGAAAGGGAGTGTTTGGCCATTAAATGGGCCGTGGATTGTCTACAGTATTACTTGTTGGGCCGGCCTTTTGTACTTTTTACGGATCACGCCCCCCTCACTTGGCTTGCCGCTCATAAAGATACGAATGCCCGGATTCTCAGGTGGTTCCTTGAACTTCAACCATTCTCCTTTCAGGTCCGACATGTTCCTGGGAGTTCGCAGGTCCCTGCGGATTATCTCTCTCGCTTCCCGGTTTCCGATTCGGTCCTGGAACAGGACCTGTCTTGGGAAGGGGTATGTGACGGGGTAAACCCGATCACCGCAAGACGGGAGACCGGAGTTGACGTGTCGGACTCCTCTGACACATCATCTCCGCGTTTCCCTGTTACCGGGGAAACGCGTCCCGAGCGAGGCCGGCGTCAGGACGTTGCCGGGGAAACCTGGATAGGTTTTCCGACCCCGGATTGGCCAGAGGAGTACGGCGTCACGAATGAAAAGCCGGTGGAGCCGGCGAGGAGAAAAAAGGAGGAAGAGACCGGAGACGAGCAAGAAGAAGACGGAGACGACGGCGAACGGAGGGAGACCGAGGCGAGGGACCCGTCGGCAAGCACGGCGAGAGACCAAGAGAAGGAATACCACCTGGAGGACGGCGAACTGGAACCAGGAAGCCGTAACGAACCCTACCTCAGCGAGGACCACCTCAACGCCCGCCACGGCCCCGGAGGGTCGTGGCTCACGAAGGTACGGTCCTTCTGGACAAATAAAGGGTGCACGGCAGGGAAGGGGACTGGGGAAGGAAACTAGGGAAGGGGTAGAGGGTGAATGGGGGAAAAGAGGTGGGAGGGCACAAAAGAAGCACTAGCGACAAAATAAAACACGAGTAAAATTAGTAATAAGCACTTCCCTCTATTCCGCACAGACACCACCCCCTCCCCTCTGTTATCCACCCCAGTCTGATAAAATTTAATAAGAAAGACGTATCTCTTAACGTCCCACTTACCCTCGTTTTCCTTATTTCCCTTTTTGATATCCTCATGGGACGTCCGCGAGACTGACAGTACCTCCACCTAAAGAGAAGAAAAGGGGAAAACACGTCAGTGACAAGAAGAACTGCGCAAGAAACTAAGAGCAACAACAGAACGAACTTTCACTTGATTTATCCTATTTGGTTAGAAAACAATAAACACTTACCTGAGCACCATAACTTCTTGTTTTAGTTGTCCTCATCTTGTTCGGTCTGTCACACTTGGGTTATCTTCTCTCATTTTTTCCTGAAAGACTTCAATCTTCTTCCTACACTTGTAGGGATAAAAGTAGAAATCATCTTCATACTGACCTTGTCCTCGTGCTTGGGTAGCACTCCCTCCTCTAACTCTGATCGATCTACCTTGTCCTCTTCCTCCATGGGTATAGAATTGAGAACCACCCTGGTTCCCATACAACATTGGGCTCGACCATGACCATAGCCAGAAGGGTGCCCCCTCTGTCCAGGCCTGACATAAAAACTATTTTCATTAAAGACTCTCCTCATGGAATACTGTGCCTTGTCCAGACTAGTAAAGGTCTGGACATATTTAGTTAGGGACTTAACCATCCCTTCTCTAAACAGGAGACCTCTTAGATCATCTGAAATCTCTTTCTTTGATAAATTACATAATTTCTGGTTAATGCACATAAACACTATGTTGTGCCTTTCACTTGGCAACCCCAGCATGTGCGCTCCCTAGGAAACATATTGCTCGTTAACACCAACCTCACAATAATATCTAAATCTGTGCCTTTAATTAGGGAATCCTCTTTAGAGTCCAATAATTTTGCCAAAGGTCCCAGTATATCTAAAACCTTGCCTTGCCATTGTTTCAAATATTTCTCAAATCCCTTCCTGTGATCTTTAACAAACAAGTGATCAAATCAGGGTCCAAATTAAGGGTAATCATTATCTTTTCATCAATAATTGGTTGTGAACATTCAGCTTTCATTACATTTCTCTCATCATTCTGTAAAACTTTTCGCAACCTTGAATTAATATAGTCTGCAACATGTTTCAAGGGCTACCCCTCTTTGCCTCTTGGATGATGAATATCTTTGGGATCAAATCATTTCTCCCCAAATGGGTCAATAACATGATTCTCTTTTTTTATTTTGGGGTTCACTATAACCTCTTCCTCAACATCTAAATCATCTTTATATTCTAAGTCTAGAATATATTCATCCAAATCTGACTTTTTACTAAATGAACCCAGTTCATCTAATGAATCACATTTATCTTCAGTGTGTAAATGATCTTTTGTCATGTTTCGTTGGACACCTTTTTTGTTTGAACTGCTTAGGTTTCCACTCTTACTCTACATTTTATTAATATGCTCACACTTTTTTACACATTTCCCACCTGTATCCCTGTTTAGATAATCTTATGATATTGAATAATATTCTTCTTCCTCCAAATTTATTTTGTCCCTATTTTGGTTCAATACCTCTTGATCTGTTTCTGCAACTCTTGACTGCAGTTCTTTATTAATTTTTCTTATAATTTCCTTCTGAGAACTATCTTCCATATTAAGCTCACTCATACGGGTAGCCTCCAATTATCTTAATATTTTTCAAAATTAATAATGTCAATATTGATAATGTCTAAATATATTTTCACTTTTTTAACAACTCTTCAAAATGTCCTTGCAAATTAAAAAAACATGGATGAGATCGTTATGAAACTCGCATCCGATCACAACTGCTACAACTGTTCCCTTGAAAATGGTCTTAGACCTTGATTTCCTATAGAAATCTCAGACTATGTTTGAAAACAAGTCCATTTCCTATTGAAACGTACGTATGTTGCACAACATGGACGATGTGCAACTTAAGCTCTGTTGCCTCAAAAAATGGCCCAAATGATTTGTTTAAAGATAAAGACAGTGACATCTATTTGTCTTGCTCAATTTCAGATTGTTGTCACGAAGCAATAAATATGCAAGTCCAGGATTTAGACGCTCTGTAACAGTAAAATCCTTATTGTTAATGTAAACATCGTGAAACTAAAGCCTAGATTAGAAAAGCCTTTCAGAATATTTTGCTTCCTTACCTCTTTTTTCATCTTTTTTTTTTTAATCTATCACAAACTTAATACTTTTCAGATATTTAAGCTACATGTGAACAATATTAAATATAGAAAACTAGTACTAAGATACATTACCCATTAATTGGATTACAAAGACAACTATACATCCACAAAAACAATGTTAATTGAACATACCATAAATATATATTGAAACACTAAACATAAGAAGGTACTTATCTGCTCAGAAGCAGCAAACCAAAAAGGAAGAAATGGTGGACAAGTTATGTTTATGGGACTCAAAATACTACTCCATTGTGATATGTGTTCATTCTATTGTAAGCTTTTGAAGGTGCTGCTCAGAAGTTAGTGAATAAAAGGTAATGCATAATGCTAGCCTCATGTCTTGACATAAAATTCATTTGTACATTTGCTGGAGTGATTGCTCGATAGATTCATAATTGATGGGGTGTTATGTATTGCAGGCAGGTATTTGACTGTTATACTAGATGTTTGGTTCAATGGTTTTGCCCATGGCTGAAAGAGGATGGAAGATGGCATTTGTTGTAGAAAGGTTTTTTAATGAGTATAGTTTGGGGAGCTATTGTGAACAGACAATTTATTGCATGTGACAATCGATACACAATTATGAGAAGGTCTTGCAGAATAGAAAATTATTGGAATGCAGTTTTGATGCCAGCATTCATGTCTCGCTGAAATGTAATACTCAATGAGCACATCTTAGAGAGCAAAAATGGCTGTACAATTGTTAGAGGGTAAAAGTTAGTCCACAGCTGTTCAAATGTTTTAGTCAACATGCTATTGCTGTGTTGTCCTATGTGAAAGAGCAGTGGGTTTAAAAGGAAGAATGATTGGGTTGCTCCCTATGAAGTGGGGGAGGCTTCTGGAGTTCCCCTAACCTCCCGCCCCCCCCCCCAAGAAGTGTCTGAAATGTATTGCCTCCCTGTCTTAGTCCCAATCTGACTGGAGGCACAACAGGATAGAGCAAAGTCACTTGTGTGTGTGTGTGTATGTGTGTGTGTGTGTGTGTGTGTGTGTGTGTATGCTGGGACAGTGCCTTTGAAGTGCAAGTGTGGTAGGCAACAGCTCCGACCCTCTCATCAAGTCAAGATGGCCCATTCTGCCAATACCCAGACCCTTTATTGTATGGCTGCCTCAGAGGAATACATAAAGGCCAACTGTCAATTACACCTATTCATGAGAGGAAACATGGTACTGACACCAAATGGTTAGGACTAGAACATGTCAACGTTCTAAAAGTAGCATTTTCAGATTTGTGAATTGAAATCTGACTTTACCATTAAAGAGGATTTAAAATTACAATTCCTCAGACACTAAACATACCTTTCCTACCAACGCGGAAGAAAACGTTATCATATATTACATGTAATGAGTTAACCAAATGTAATCCTATGGGAGAGGTAGGCCTTGCAATAGTGAAAAAAGAATTCAAGAGTTTATCACTACCAGTACATGTAAAACTTAAAAGTAATGAGACTGAAAGAGGAGATAGACAGGGAATTCATGGATGGAAAGAGAAAGAGCTAATGGAGGAAATGAAGCGTGGGTGGTTGGAACATTTTCACCAGGTCTACTATTCACAGCCTGTCCACTCTACCAATTGCAACCATCTGCACAAATTAAGCACTGTAAAAGAGAGAAATGGAAGGTCATAGGGCTGAAGTAGAGAGGGCAGTATCAAGAAAGAACTGATAGAATGGGGGAAATGAGAAGAGCATAAAAGGTAGCGTGAAGAAACAGGGAAACTATAAGCAATATAAGGTGAACTGGTCAGGTACCTCAATGAACAGAAGACATACAAGGAGCATATGAAAAGCAGAGTGGGACAAATAATAAAAGATGAATTAATTAAAGTTGAAAATGGGGAGAGCAGGGGGCACTAGGGGAAAAAGGAGGGAATGGTGGAAATTGTGGGGAGCAGACAACACAAGGAGGAAAACAGGAGAGAAAGAAGAACAATTGGGGAAGAAGAGAGGGAGGTGGAAAGAGGATAAAAGAAAAAAGGATATGGGGAGATGAGAGAGGGTGTGATATGGAAAAGAATGTGCTGAATAAGGAAGAAAGGAAAGAGAGATAAAGAATATATTAAGAGTAGAATGGGAAGAATGGAGAGCACAAGGGGTGGATGACAGTAAAGATGCTGGAGCAGAGGTGATAATGGTCCGAAATTTAAAAGGAGAAGCTGTGATCGGGGTGATGAGAAAAAAAAACAGGGGAGAGACTCCAACCACCTTTCACAAAAGCAAAATGGAACTTTATCAGAAAGCTAAATATTATTATTATTAGTAGTAGTAGCAATAATAATAATACATAGTTAATAGTAGTACATTTTTTATAATAATAATAATAATAACATGGTGATGAGATTGAAAAAATACGCAAATAAGCAAATGAGACACATCTCAGAAACAGCAGAAGACCGAGATGTACAGAATGGAAATATCCTTGTTGCAGGGGAATAAAGTGTAGCAGGTGGGAGTTCAGCATACAGTCCTTGTCTTACATTTGCTGCCATAATTAGCCTCCCCCTCGGTGTCGCTTTGCCCGCTTGGAGTTTTGGCATTGTTTTTGTGAGGCGTTTCAATGCGCCCCCTCAGTAGGCTCACAGGCTTCGTCAAAGCTCTTCTACCGGTGGCCAGCCTTGAGAAGCGGTGTGGAAATAGAGCTTTTGATCCCTTGGTATTGTTCAGGCCTCTCTATCTATTTAGAATGGTTCTTGAGCGTGGAGTGCTCGCAGGATGCACGGCTAACAAAGACTCTTGTGCCCGCTCTTCTCTACTGCATTGTCCTTGGGCCTTTCGTTTGGGCAAGAGATGGAAACCACCCCAGCACACACCGCAAAGATTCTGCATTTTGCTAGGAAAAAAAAAGAAAGAGCGTTGTTTGAATTTCATTTCTCCTCTGCTAGAATCTCTTTTGTTTCCTTTCATTTATCATCTTTATTATAAAGGTGCCCCCTGTGATCTGACATCTTGTGTGTGTAAAACACAGACCTGTAATTTCAAAAGATACACTTGCACGTTGAAAAAACAGTCAGCTTTGGCACAATGAAACTCTTCCCCTCAATATAGACTCACGAGAAAAAATGATTTCGATTTAAATGTGCTCTTGAAAACAAGGTACGTTCATGCCAGCAATGTGGGCATTACTACCTGGATTCCCTATTCTTCTAAATATTTTTGGGGAGTTTTGAAGATGTTAATATCAAAAATGATTTTTAGCTCATTGTTAGAATAGCTATAAATGCAAATAAATTACTAAGGTTTACCATAGTTTGCTAAGTTACTAAAACGCTAGTTCAGTGGCTTATTTACATTTATTTTTGATAGCCCTTATATTTTAAAAGTGGAGAGTAACATATTAGTAATGGGCTTAGGTCAGCTGGTCTGATGTGATTTTGTACTGTCTAGTACTTTCATAAATGCCCACATGCCCATTTCATGTTGTGCTTACTTATTCCAGTGTCTGTAACTGATGTTTTTAATAACAGCGCAAGAGTTTGGAGAAGCAAGCTTTGTCTAATTTCCTTGAAAATGATTTTTTCTGGAAAAAAGCTGTGACAAGATCTAATGATTCCTTAACTTCGTTTAGCCACAATTTTCTAATTAAATTATTTGACAGTAAGGCCAATATTTTATTCTTTTTTTAGCGCCGTATTTGTGCCACTTTTTGACGCAAAAGCAGCGCAAACATACAATACAATTGTATTGTGTAAGTTTGCACCGATTTTGCGTCAAAAAACGACGCTAATGCGGCGCAAAAAAAGTATAAATATGGGCCTGAGTGAGAAAATAGATATAATCGCTTTCTTCATATCTTTATTAATGGGTCTTCCAGGAACTATTAATTTAAAAAAGATGGAGTGTTTGAACCAGGGACAGTTTCATAATATTAGATTGCAGGAAGTTGTTGACAGAAAGAGAAGCAGGGTCAACTGCTTGCCGCACCATTTTTATCTTATTCTAGCAAGATATCAGTGAAATATTTTTTAGCTCACCCACACACAATTTGAATAAAGGTGTGCCAGTTCAAGACAGAGAGAACAAAAATGTCTACATAAAGAAATAACATCGATCATACTGTGGAACCAATAACTACGGAGCTGTACAACCAGCGAAAAGTAATACACTCAGATGTTTCCTATTTCTAGATGTGGAATTCATTGTAGAAGCATTTCACAGAAGATAGGCGATGGTTCATTATACTATATGAGTTCATTAACCTATTATAATTCCATAGGATGCTTGGCTATGTCTCCCAGGAGATTTGTTCTTCTTGTATTTTTATGTCAGTTTGCAAAGAGTGCCCAATAGCATTTTAAGTCCTCTAACACCCTCTTTGTTGTGTTGCCTACCTGTGGTCTACTTGTTCTGTATGTGTGAGAGAATTGTGTGATGTTCCTTCTGCTACTGCCAGTTGTCATTCATTTATTCTTTGTGATAGGGAAGGTTGTTCTACCACTGTCCATGTTATACGTTTGTTGTTTGAAGCTCAGTATACAACATTTCACTTCACAAAAGAGCAAACAATTTGTACTGCCAATGCTTTTTAATTGCACAACATTAAAGAAGGTGAGACCCTTCTGAAAATACATAAGCAGGGGTTACGTCATGTTTTACATGTGAAACAAGTAATTTTTTAATGGACTGGCTGCCTTTGTACAATTTAAAAATATGTGGCAATTGGCTTTATGTAATGTATAACGCCTTCTGCCATTTCTAGGAATGTAGCCAACACCACGTTGCATACTGGGGTTTTGATCCAAAAACGAAAGTGTTAAAACCAAAACTATGGCCCTCATTCCAACCCTGGCGGTCGGTGTTAAAGCGGCGGTCAAACCGCCAACAGGCTGGCGGTAAAAAAAATGCAATTCCGACCCTGGCGGAAACCGCCAACAGAGACCGCCACTTTAACACACCGCCCGCCACGGCGGGACAAACAAACAGCGCGGCGGTCACCGCCAACAGACAGGCGGGAGATAATGTACCGCCCACCCTATCACAACCCACCAATCCGCCACCTTTTCCGGGGCGGTAGCCCCACCGATAAAAACACGGCGGAAACAGACATTTCAAACGGAAAACGCTCACCTCCATACACCCCACGAGGAATCTGGACAGCATGGAACCCAAACTACACATCCTACCAGCAATTGTCTTCCTGCTCCTCTACCAGGAGCACGAACGCCGGTGCAGAAGACAACGGTGAGTACTGCACCTACGACACAGGGGAGGGGGAGGCAAAAGATTACGGGGACACACATATGCGACACTCCCACCCTCACCCTCAACCACTACAACAAACACATCAATGCATAGCAACACATCACAGTTACACCCCCAAACCCCCCGGAAGAAAGCAAAGGCAAAAGGAAATGATTATAAATATGGAATTATATTGCAAGACTGAGTATAAAATATATCACACATCTATAACTTCATATACATAAATTGTCCAGTCCGATATGTCCATCAGCCATTGTTCATGGGCCACTGGGCCAAAACACATGGGCAAAGCCCACATAGGATACCTGCCTCCAACGGAGAGAACACTGCAGGGGCATCAGATAGGAAAACTACAGGCACCTCAGGGGGAACGGAAGGGGGGGCACCTCAGCCTGATGAGTCCACGACGCCAGATCCACGAGGGTCCTCCATGGCCACTATGCCATCCTGGGAGTGCAAAGCCACAGTCTCTCAAGTCTCTACAGTGGGTGGCTTGCCCACTGCCATATCCTGGGGAGTGCAAAGCCACAGTCTCTCAAGTCTCTACAGTGGGTGGCTTGCCCACTGCCATATCCTGGGGAGTGCAAAGCCACAGTCTCTCAAGTCTCTACAGTGGGTGACTTGCCCACTGTGCTATCCTGGGGAGTGCAAAGCCACAGTCTCTCAAGTCTCTACAGTGGGTGGTTTGCCCACTGTTCAATCCTGGGGAGTGCAAAGCCACAGTCTCTCAAGTGGATAACAGTCTCCACTGGTACTGGAGGGGGACTAGTGCCCAGAGTGCTTTGTGCAGCCCTGCCCGACACAGATGCGGGCCTGCCCCTTCCGCCAATGGGCCAGCGGTGCTTGAGATGAAGGGCCCAGTTCAGCGGTGCTTGAGACGGCGGAGCCCAGCGGAGCGGTGCTTGAGATGAAGGGCCCAGTGGAGCGGTGCTTGAGATGAAGGGCCCAGTGCAGCGGTGCTTGAGACGGCGGTGCCCAGCGGAGCGGTGCTTGAGATGAAGGGCCCAGTTCAGCGGTGCTTCAGACGGCGGTGCCCAGCAGAGCGGTGCTTGAGATGAAGGGCCCAGCGGAGCGGTGCTTGAGATGAAGGGCCCAGCGGAGCGGTGCTTGAGATGAAGGACCCAGTTCAGCGGTGCTTGAGATGAAGGGCCCAGTTCAGCGGTGCTTGAGACGGCAGTGCCCAGCGGAGCGGTGCTTGAGATGAAGGGCCCAGCGGAGCGGTGCTTGAGATGAAGGGCCCAGCGGAGCGGTGCTTGAGATGAAGGGCCCAGTTCAGCGGTGCTTGAGATGAAGGGCCCAGTTCAGTGGTGCTTGAGATGAAGGGCCCAGTTCAGCGGTGCTTGAGACGGCGGTGCCCAGCGGAGCGGTGCTTGAGACGGCGGTGCCCAGTGGAGCGGTGCTTGAGATGAAGGGCCCAGCGGAGCGGTGCTTGAGATGAAGGGCCCAGCGGAGCAGTGCTTGAGATGAAGGGCCCAGTTCAGCGGTGCTTGAGACGGCGGTGCCCAGCGGAGCGGTGCTTGAGATGAAGGGCCCAGCGGAGCGGTGCTTGAGATGAAGGGCCCAGCGGAGCGGTGCTTGAGAAGAAGGGCCCAGCGGAGTGGTGCTTGAGATGAAGGGCCCAGTTCAGCGGTGCTTGAGATGAAGGGCCCAGTTCAGCGGTGCTTGAGATGAAGGGCCCAGTTCAGCGGTGCTTGAGACGGTGGTGCCCAGCGGAGCGGTGCTTGATATGAAGGGCCCAGCGGAGCGGTGCTTGAGATGAAGGGCCCAGCGGAGCGGTGCTTGAGATGAAGGGCCCAGTTCAGTGGTGCTTGAGATGAAGGGACCAGTTCAGCGGTGCTTAAGATGAAGGGCCCAGTTCAGCGGTGCTTGAGACGGCGGTGCCCAGCGGAGCGGTGCTTGAGACGGCGGTGCCCAGCGGAGCGGTGCTTGAGATGAAGGGCCCAGCGGAGCGGTGCTTGAGATGAAGGGCCCAGCGGAGCGGTGCTTGAGATGAAGGGCCCAGTTCAGCGGTGCTTGAGACGGCGGTGCCCAGCGGAGCGGTGCTTGAGATGAAGGGCCCAGCGGAGCGGTGCTTGAGATGAAGGGCCCAGCGGAGCGGTGCTTGAGATGAAGGGCCCAGCGGAGCGGTGCTTGAGATAAAGGGCCCAGTTCAGCGGTGCTTGAGATGAAGGGCCCAGTTCAGCGGTTCTTGAGACGGCGGTGCCCAGCGGGGCGGTGCTTGAGATGAAGGGCCCAGTTCAGCGGTGCTTGAGATGAAGGGCCCAGTTCAGCGGTGCTTGAGACGGCGGTGCCCAGCGGAGCGGTGCTTGAGATGAAGGGCCCAGTTCAGCGGTCCTTGCCCTGTTCAGCGGTGCTTGCCCTGTTCAGCGGTGCTTGCCTTGGCGGTCCTTGCCCTGTTCAGCGGTGCTTGCCTTGGCGGTCCTTGCCCTGTTCAGCGGTGCTTGCCTTGGCGGTCCTTGCCCTGTTCAGCGGTGCTCGCCTTGGCAGTCCTTGCCATGTTCAGCGGTGCTTGAGTTGGCGGTCCTTCATTGCCCAGCTGGGCTGTGGCTGGCGGTCCTTCATTGCCCAGCTGGGCTGTGGCTGGCGGGGCCCTCCTGGGCAGCTGGGCTGCGGCTGGCGGGGCCCTCCTGGGCAGCTGGGCTGTGGCTGGCGGGGCCCTCCTGGGCAGCTGGGCTGTGGCTGGCGGGGCCCTCCTGAGCAGCTGGGCTGTGGCTGGCGGGGCCCTCCAGGGCTGCAGTACCGGGCCTGTGTGTGTCCTCCTGCACACCTGGGATGGGGCTGGTGGGGCCCTCCTGGCCAGCTGGCCTGCTGCCGGACTTGTCGGGCGTGCTGCCCTTCCCACCCTTCCCTGCACGCTTGTGGCCCTTTCCCACCTTTGGCGGTGTGCCAGGTGGCACCTCACTTCCTGACGGTGCCAATGTAGGGATTTTGGTCCCTGGGGTCTTTGGTCGCTCACGCCGGGCACTGGCAATCTTAGGATGCTTTTCCGGTGGTGGGCTGGCCGTGCCTTGGCTCCTAGCTGAACTGGATGCCCTTGAGGGTGGGGGACTCCACAGTCCATGGACAACAGTCTTCATTGGTCCCGGTTTTGTGGTGGCTGAGGTGCTGATTGGAGTCTTATGAGACGGACGGGGTGGGGGAGCTGTAGGAAAGAGGTCAACTTTGGAAAGGAAAATCAATTAGGAAAGAGAGGGACGGGTAGGTGTAGTGGGTATGGGAGTGGAGGAAGAGGATGTGGTTGTAGGAGTGTGAAGTCTGGTGTATTTGGGTGCAGGTGCTTGGGCTGGAGGCTGTCGTGAGGTGGATGGCTGTTGGGTGGGTGGCTGCCTGCGTTTGTGTAGTTTGGAGGAGGGGGTGACAGACACACTTGGAGAGGACACAGGGGACGTGTAAATGGTAGTGGGGGTGGTGACTGCACGTGTGCGGAGTGTTCTGGTGGGTTTGCTGGTGATGGACGTAGTGGCTGAAGATGTTGTGCATGCAAGTGTGAGTGGAGACGTCACAGGGAGGGAGGAGGGAGACGAGGAGGAGGGGGACACAGTGGAGGCAGTGGGTGTTGGTATGTCTGCATGTGGATGTTGCTTGTGTGAATGCTTGTGTGATGTGTGGTGCTTATGTCTGGATGAGCTTCTCTTGGGTGTTGAGGTGTGTGCAGGCTGGTCTGATGTTGTGTCTGGGATAGGCAGAGGTACAGGGGATTGGGTCTGGGTGGAGGAAGTTGGAGGGGGAGGCTAGAGACAGGGACAATTGCTGCCGTCAGTGCTGAGGCCAGAGAGTTGAACGATCGCTGATGGGCAGCCTGACCCGAATGAATGCCCTCCAGGTATGCATTACTCTGGTGCACCTCTCTTTGTACACCCTGGATGGCATTCAAAAGGGTAGACTGTCCAACAATGTTGGTCCTTAGGAGGTCAATGACCTCCTCACTGAGGGCAGCAGGGGTGACAGGGGCAGGGCCTGAGGTGCCTGGGGCGAAGGAGATGCCCACCTTCCTGGGTGAGCGGGCAGGGGGCAAACGCTGAGGGGCTGCTGGGAGGGCGGTGCGGGTGCGCTGGGTGGCGGCTGTACCTGTTGTTACGGGGGGCACGGATGTTGCCGCCACCACAAGGGAGCTCCCTTCAGAAGACGAGTCGCTGTCACTGACATCAGCACGAGTCCCCGCTGTGGAGCTCCCCTCGCCCTCCGTCTCACTGGTGAAATCCGAGTCAGTTGCATGGCCCGCCATGGCCATGTGAGATGCAGCTCCCTCGTGCTCCGATGCCACTTCTCCTCCGCCTGATGATGCTAATGCACACATGAACAGGAAGACCACAAAAAAGGGGGGGAGGAGAAATAAAGACATGTTGTGTGCATGGATTACCGCTACGGTTGGCGGACAAGACAGACACAGAAGCCCCCTGCACTACACTGCGCACTTGGGGTCCACTACGCTATCCGTGGGACATGGCCTACAAGCCTATGGACGACAACTGCACACATAGATGACACAGGGCCATGGATACCTGTACTTGGCACCCTACAGAGGTGGGGGGCGGGGGCACAGGGCCATGCCTTACGGAGGGGCCTAGCCTACAGAAATCGCCCTGGCCTAGGGATACCCACAGCCCTCCTCCCCCACCCAGACACCTGCCCTGCGCGCAAAGTCAGCAGAATGTTTTCATAATCACCCCCTTGTGTCTGCTGTGATGTCCTCACGCGCCCATCCAAATCGGGGTAGGCCACCGCCAGGATCCGGGACATCAGGGGGGTCAATTGACGACTGGCACCCCTCCTACGTTGGGAGGCCATCCCCAGCAGAACCTCCGCCGTCTTCCTGCTCCCGCGTCGGATGTCCTCCCACCTCTTCCGGCAGTGGGTGCCCATCTGTTGTGGACCCCCAGGGTCCGGACGTCCTTGGCGATGGCACACCAAATCTCGACTTTCTGGTGGGCGCTGACCTATGTGACATGTACAGGGAGAGAAAAATTGTCATCACCTTCTGCATGCTCGATGTGAGTGGCCCCCCATCCCCACCCTTGCCATGTGGCACATGCTCTCATCTGTCATTTGAAGCATGCCTCAATCGCTCCCCTCCCCACCATCTTTCATCCACCCGACTCAACCCAGGCATTGCCCAATAAGCATGGTCCCAGTGTACTTACCTATTGGTCTGGAGGACCGTAGAGTTGCGCATACTGGGGGACGACCCCATCCACAAGTTTCTCCAACTCCTCCGCAGTGAAGGCAGGGGCCCTTTCCCCAGTCGCATGAGCCATTGTCTCTTCCAGACCGAGGTCACAGCAGCACTTCCAGTGTAGGTCCTCTCCTGTCGAAGATCAGGTATCGAGTGATTAGGCAGATAGAAAATGGCGCTCACGCCCGCGGCGGTGCGTACCGTGGCGGTGCGTACCGCAGCGGTGCATACCGCGACCGCCAGCGCACATCGTCATTGGCTCCTGAAACCCATAGGGTTTTATGTTAACCAATGCGACTTAGCGCCGCGGTCTTCGACCGCCGCGGTGTGCCACGCCAGCGCATTGACCTCACATCCCACTGTCGCACTTCACAGGTCAGGCAGCCGCCATTTCAAGGGCCCACATGGCCTATTTACCAACTGCGTCACACATACCTAGGCCATGCACCAACACTCATACAAGCCATTCAATGCATTGGGAATCGTGCTATGTGCAAGCTGTGGTTACGTACCTGTGGGTTGCTTGACTCTGTGCTCGCTGTTGTCCTTCATAGGCACCGTCCGCTGGGACATGCGAGGAGATGGAGGAATCTTCCCGTGTACAGACCGCTGGTGGACCTGTCGACAATGGAGGAACGACATGTCATACTGACATACAGGCTTGACCGAGCCACTATACAGGAACTGTGTGCCCAGCTGGAGCCAGACCTGATGTCACCCATCCGCCAACCCACAGGGATCCCCCCTCTAGTGCAGGTGCTGTCAGTACTCCATTTCTTAGCAAGTGGGTCATTTCAAACAACAGTGGCCATAACATCAGGGATGTCCCAGCCTATGTTTTCCAAGGTGTTGTCCAGAGTGTTGTCTGCCCTGCTGAAACACATGCGGAGCTACATCATTTTCCCTGAGGTGGGGGATTTGCCTACAGTGAAGGTTGACTTCTATGCCCTTGGACATATCCCCAACATCATAGGTGCCATTGATGGGACACATGTTGCTTTGGTCCCCCCCAGCAGGAGTGAACAGGTGTACAGGAACCGGAAGAGTTATCATTCGATGAATGTACAGATGGTGTGTTTGGCTGACCAGTACATCTCCCATGTTAATGCCAAGTTCCCTGGGTCAGTGCATGACGCCTACATCCTGCGGAATAGCAGCATCCCGTATGTGATGGGTCAACTCCAGAGGCACCGGGTGTGGCTATTAGGGGACTCTGGTTACCCCAACCTGTCCTGGCTACTGACCCCAGTGAGGAATCCCAGGACAAGGGCAGAGGAACGGTACAATGAGGCCCATGGGCGGACTAGGAGGGTGATCGAGCGAACCTTTGGCCTCCTGAAGGCCAGGTTCAGGTGCCTCCATATGACAGGTGGATCCCTAATGTACTCATCAAAGAAGGTGTGCCAGATCATCGTGGCCTGCTATATGCTTCACAACCTGGGTTTGCGCTGCCAGGTGCCTTTTCTGCAGGAGGATGGTCCAGATGGTGGTGTTGTAGCAGCTGTGGAGCCTGTGGAGAGTGAAGAGGAGGAAGCCGAAGAGGATGACATAGAGAACAGGAACACAGTAATACAGCAGTATTTTCAGTGACACACAGGTAAGAGTAGACACCGGCATATTACATTTACTTAATGACTCCTACCTCTCTACTGTCTGACTTTTTCCCCCAGTGTATGGTAACTGTGTTGTGACTTTCCCTTCCGTTTTCAGAGATGTGGGCCCCACTGCGTGACATCTGCTTTGTTTCCCCATGGACTACAGCTGTGTGACAGCGGTTTGTTACCATCACAATGTGAATGAACATTTTGGCACGGTCATGTCTAATACAATTGTTCTAAATCACAGCCAGACTCCAGATTGTTTTGTGCAATAAATGTTTTTATTCAAGTGCTCTACATTGGATGGGTGGTTGCAAATCAGTGAGGGGTGATGGTGGAGGATTGACCATGGCAGAGCCCAGACTATCAGTTTCACAGGTGCATTGTCCAAATGCCTGTGGGAAGTGGAGCAGGGGCAGTTTAAGGTTGGACAGGGTGACAATGTGGGACAGTGGGATGACAATCAGGGCGGTATCCTTTGCTGGCGGGGGTCTTGACATCTTACTCTGTCTTCTTCCTGGATCTCAGGGCCCGCTTGCGGGGTGGTTCTCCTTCTGCAGGGGGTGGGGTTCTGGTGGCCTGTTGGTCTTGTGTCGGGGCCTCCTGTCCACTAGCGCCGGCGGAGGTGGTAGGCAGTTCTTGGTGCATGCTAGTGTCAGGGGCCCTTTGAGGTGCCACAATGTCCCGCAATGTCATGACTACCTCATTCAGGGCCACTACGATGGTACCCATGGTGGAACTGATGTTTCTTAGTTCCTCCCTGAACCCCATATACTGTTCCTCCTGCAGAAGCTGGATCTCCTGAAACCTAGCCAGGACCGTCGCCATCGTCTCCTGGGAGCGGTGGTATGCTCCCATGATGGAGGAGAGGGCCTCGTGGAGAGTGGGTTCCCTGGGCCTGTCCCCCCCCTGTCGCACAGCAGCCCTCCCAGTTCCCCTGTTTCCCTGGGCCTCTGTCCCCTGGACCGTGTGCCCACTACCACTGCCCCCAGGTCCCTGTAGTTGTTGGGGTGGTGGGTTAGCCTGGGTTCCCTGTAGTGGTGAACACACCGCTGATTGACGTGTCCTGGGGACAGAGGTATGGGCCCGCTGGGTGGGTGCTGTGCTGGTGTTCCCAGAGGGGGGAAGGTCTACTGTGGCCTGTGGCTGTGTGAGGGGAACCGACTGTCCCGAGGTCCCCGATGGACCGGGCTGGTCATCTAGATCCAGGGAGACAGAGCTGCTGTCCTCACTGTGGGCCTCTTCTGGGGGTGGAGGGGACATTTGTGGACCCTCCTGTGCGGTGACGTGGCGTTTGGGTCCTGCAGGGGTATAAAAGCATGGTTATTGCTTCTGTGTGTGTCATAGCGTGCAATGGGTGGGTGCCCGTGTACCCCAGTGCTGGCATTCCTTTGTGGGGGCTGTTGTGACAGTGGTTGGGGGGGGTTTGTATGTGTATGTGCAGTGGGCATGCTTAGGTGATGGGTGTCCATGCTTTGTGGACGCATGCAGGGCTAGGTGTTGGGATGGGTGGGTTGCAATGGTGAGAAAGTTGCAAGGAGTAGGATGTGATGGGGGTGAGGGTGAGGGTGGGGGTGAGAAGTAGTTAAGATTTGCCTTACCAGAGTCCATTCCTCCTCCTACTCCTGCGAGGCCCTCAGGATGCAGGATGTTCAAGACTTGCTCCTCCCATGTTGTAAATTCTGGGGGAGGAAGTGGGGGTCTGCCGCCAGTCTTCTGCTCCGCGATGTTGTGCCTGGATACCATGGAACGCACCTTCCCCCGTAGGTCGTTCCACCTCTTCCTGATGTCGTCACGATTTCTTGGGTGCTGTCCCACAGCGTTGACCCTGTCCACTATTCTGCTCTATAGTTCCATCTTCCTGGCAATGGTGGTGTGCTGCACCTGTGCCCCGAACAGCTGTGGCTCTACTCGTACAATTTCCTCCACCATGACCCTGAGTTCATCATCAGAGAACCTGGGGTGTCTTTGCGGTGCCATGGGGTGGTGTGGGTGATGTGTGGGGTGGATTGTGTGCTGCTAAGTGTGGTGATGTGTATTGTTGTGTTGTGTGAAGTGCGTGCAAATATTGCTGGGTGACAGTGAATTGGGCGTCTGGGTGCTCGGATGTCTTTTCTCGGTGCGTGTTCACGAATCTCTAGGAGTGGAGGTTTGTGGGTGATGTGGGTGTGTGTTTTATATTTAATTGGGTGTGTGGGAGTGCTGTGTGTATGTGTCTCAGGTGTGTGCATTTTGAATTGTCCAATGTGGTTGTATTTTGTAAGTGTGTGTGTATTTTGAGCGCAGCAATGTGTACCACCAATGGAATCCCGCGGTTGAAAGACCACTGCGTGGATTCGTGTGTCGTGATAGTGTGGGCGTATTTCTGTTGCCGTGACGGTGGAGGTTTGGTCATCGCCAGTTTCCCGCTGCACTTTGGTGTGGCAGAATTTTGTGGATGTCTGTATTTTGGCGGTTTGCCTGTTGTGGGTCAGAATGACCGTGGCGGTTTACCGCGGCCGTGCCGGTGTTATGGCGGTCTTCTGAACGGCAGTAAGCGCCTTTTACCGCCGAGGTTGGAATGACCACCTATATGTCTTCCAGTCCAACACATTGTTCGCTGAAGAGTCGGGCATAGCTGATGGTATCACATGTTATAGTGCTACTTGGCAGACGTGTGAAATGCAAAATCAACTTTAGTTCCTGACTTTCTGTCTTTTTTCTTTTAGGATATCAAGGTTTAAATTGCAAGTCTATTAGAGGTGCAGAGATGGCCCTTCACATGCAGATGCGAGCATGTCCCTGCTAATAGGCTAGCATTAACACTGTTTAGAAGAGCAAACTGCCTAAAAACTACCAAGAAGACGCAGCAGCCGAACATGTCTGAAGGGACACTGAGAAGGGTAAAACAGTGTGCTGTGCTCCAAGGGAGACATAGGTAAGCCTTCAGAGTTAAGTCTCTGTACAGAGGAGATACAATTTATGGATATGAACCTGGTCATAAGATAAAATAAAAAAAGTGGCAGTGGAAAGTAATCAGTGGGGTGATCATGCAGAGAAACTGAAGGAGTGACATATGGAACAGCTGAGGGAGAATCAGAGAAGAGGTCAGAAGGTAGTCAATGGAAAGAGAACAAGTGGGGGCTAGTGGAAGTAGGTTTTGGATACTGGCAATGACAGAACAGGAGTGACAATGAAAGACTGCATATGAGTGAAACCAAAAGGGGTTATAAGTTGCCATAAAATAGATCATATATGTGTCAGTAAAAGATAAAGCAACAGAGACACAATGATGAAATTGATGAAAGGGATAATTAAGTCACTGGATGACCTCTTGGTGCAGAAAGTCACAGTTTGTTGTCAACTCAGTAAATACCACCCTGTGCCACCCTAGTAGCTCACACATTGATATAAGGGTCACTATTTTTGTTAAAGATGTGTTTGCTGGCCCTGCATAGATGTTGTTCTTGCCAAAGTGACCATGCCCATCTTTGCACTGTTAGCATGCAACAAAATAATAGAAACGCATACGGAGCCCGTTGACTTTCTATTTAAATCATTGTGACTTTCCTTGCATTAGTAGAGTTACTAACCTCAGCAGCAATAAACCATAGCAATTACCCTGGTGGGGTAGTCTAGTTTAATCAAAGCACGTTTATATTTTGTTTTCAGCAGCAATGTACGCTGCTGTAAATAATGGAAAGCTACTTTTATTAATAAAGCATTATCCATTAACTTATTTGAAAAACACCTGTGCGCTTCGCTGCTAGTTACTTGTAGTATGGCAGATGATCTGTATGCAACAAGCTCACAGTAGAACATGCATTTCAATAGCTCTGAGTCTGCCCCTCTATATGTTTGCCACTTTCAGAAACTGCTTTTTTTTATTCAACATACTTTGAATGGTGTGGTCACTGAAAGCATACTGAAAATGCTAAAAGCAAAGCAAGTCCAGTATCTAAAGTCTCCTTTAATACAACCCATAACTGGCTTGCAGAGTTGTATTACATGGAGCCATTGGTGACTACATACTACTATGAACAATAGGGAAACTAATCCCAGAATGCAATATACCATTTGCTTAAAAGCTGGAACTGTATGCCAGTATCACACAATCCATGTGGCTATATGGAAACTATGGTTGTTTTCTACAGAGTATGACCTGTGCAAAATGAGGTTGTGTCTGCTCCAGTGCTGCCTGTCATAAGTGCCAAAGAAACCGGGTAAAAACCCTTTGACTATACAAGACCAAACTAATAGAAATTTCCAGTGTTTGCTTGATTTGGAATTATCCCCCTCCATCGGAAGGCCTGCCTGATAGTTGAACATCAACTGATATAACGACATAGAAAGGGGAAGCAGGTTTGTAGTATCAGTCACCACAAGGAGGTTACTTTGAAGTCTTGAAGGAAAGAAAATAGATCTGACATGGGTAGAACCGTTAGAAATTGGGTCTTTGGTTGGCAGTCAGGTTACCCCCTGTCCAAGCAAGGACCCTCACTCTAATCAGGGGAAAGGAGAAACACACCTGGTTAACCCCAACTCACCCCCTTGGTAGCTTGGCACGAGCAGAAAGGCTTAATCCAGAAGCAATGTGTAAAGTATTTGTACCAACACACACAGTGACACAGTGAAAACACCACAAAATGGACACGGACCACACAATATTTATCTAACCCAAACAAGACTAAAACAACAAAAATCCAACATACACAAGTCAAGATATGATTTTTTAAAAGAATAAGAGTCTTACTCCTTAGAAAACAGTGAGAATGCTTGGTTTGTGTCAAAAATAAAGCTGCAGGGGCGTGCGTCAGTCGGAAAAGTCAGTGTTGCGTCTATTTTTTACTTACAAGTGAGGCTGTGTGTTGTTTCTTCTCTGGTCGGGATGGAGATGCATTGTTCTTCTCTCCCGCAAGAGAGCCATGCATTGATTCCCTGACAAGCACCTCAGATCTGCACCAGCTTGCGTTGATTCTTGACGTCCAGCGATGATGCTTGAGAAATCCAGTCGCAAGGTGTTAGAAAACTGCGCTGCATGGGGTTTGTGTCATTATTAGCAGCCGCAAGTGGGTGTTGCGTAGTTTCTCCAACTGTGATGTGTCAATCTCCCAGCTACGTTTTAGCCGCAAAGTAGGTGGTGTGTCGTTTATCAGCCATGTTGCAGATGGTGCATCAAACATTTCCCTGCACAGTGTTCTGTGCGTTCACCTTTCAAGGGCCAAGGGACTGGATGTGCAACCACCTGGCAGGGCAGGAGTCTCAGAGGAGAGTCTAGGTGCAGGCGGTGGAAGTCTATGATGGTCCTGAGACTTCAAAGCAGGAGTCAAGCTCAGTTCAAGCCCTTGGAGATTCCGCTCAAGCAGGAATGCACAACAAAGTCCAATGTTTGTCCCCTTTCACAGGCAGAAGTAACAACTGAAGGATAGCCCAACAAAGCACAGTCACAGGCAGGAGCAGCACTTCTCTTCAGCTCTTCTCCTTGGCAGAGGTTCCTCTTGGATCCAGAAGTGATCTTGAAGACATCTAAAGTCTGGGGTGGTCCACTACTTATACCCCTTTCTACCTTTGGAGCAGACACACTTCAAATGATAGTCTCTGTTGTTTACAGGGCCCTGCCTTGCTCAGGCCAGGCCCCAGACACACACCAGGGGGGTGGAGACTGAATTGTGTGAGGGCAGGGACAGCCCATTCAGGTGTAAGTGACCACTCTTCCCTCCACTCCATCCCAGATGGCTCATCAGGATATACAGGGTACACTCCACCTCCCTTTGTGTCACTGTCTAGAGGAGATTCACAAACAGCCCAACTGTCAGGATGACCCAGACAGGGAATCCACAAACAGGCAGATTTACAGAATAGTTTAATCAAGAAAATGCCTACTTTGTAAAAGTGGCATTTTCAAACTAACAATCTAAAACCAGCTTTACTACCAGATATAATTTTAAATTGTGAATTCAGAGACCCCAAACTCCAAATTTACATCTATTTTCAAAGGGAAACTGCACTTTAAGGATATTTAAAGGCAGCTCCATGTTAACCTATGCGAGAGCTAGGCCCTTCAACAGTGAAAACCGGATTTGACAATATTTCACTGTTAGGTCATGTAAAACACATCAGTACATGTCCCACCTTTAGCATACACTGTGACCTACCCATAGGGCTACCCAGGGCCTACCTTAGGGGTGCCTTACATCTATAAAAGGGAAGGTTTGGCCTGGCAAGTGGGTACAGTTGCCAGGTCGAATTGGCAGTGCAAGACTGCACACACAGATACTGCAAAGGAAGGTCTGAGACATGATTACAGGCTACTCATGTGCGTGGCACAATCAGTGCTGCAGGTCCACTTGTAGCATTTGATTTACAGGCCCGGACATCTCTAGTGCACTTTACTAGGGACTTACTAGTAAACCAGATATACCAATCATAGATAAACCAATCAGCAATACAATTTAAACAGAGAGCATATATATATTAGCACTGGTTAGCAGTGGTAAAGTGCCAAGAGTCCTAAAGCCACCAAAAACTGGTCAGAAAAATAGGAAGAAGGAGGCAAAAAGTGTGGGGGTGACCCCGCAAAAAGGGCCAGGTCCAACAGGAGCCTTTACAAAATGCTGTGCAGGGAGCATAAACAGCCAGCAACATTCCTCTAGGAAGTGCCACTTCATAGGTGAATAGCCGAAGTTGCATCTTTATATTGGGCAGTAACTCAAATCTTTTAGAATTCTCCACCTATATGTTTAATCCCCTGCACAGGGAAGAATCTTTTAAAAGTAGAGAAGAAACGTAAAAAGGAGGCAAGAATATAATTTGCACCCACATTCAACCTGAGAGCTGGGTCCACATTTTGCTAAACTCTATGCTATGCCATGTGATCCTTCCCCATGTAATTTCCACTCCCAACAGCTTGCTGTAGTGAATTCACCATTTGTCGATTTGGGGATGGACGCGTGTAAACAAGATGGCTACAAAGTTTTTACCTTAGAGGAAACATTAGCCGCAATTAACTCTTTGAAATCCTCCAAAGCCCCAGGCCCAGATAAGATACCAGGGGACCTATATAGGTCTGAGCTGGTGATTTGGTCTAGTTATATAAACATGTTATGCAACATAATAGCAGAGGGGGGCTTAATACCCAATATATGGAAAGGGGCCGAAATAGTTCCTATCTATAAAAAGGGAGTGGTGAGTTCCCCTGGTAACTATAGACCTATTACCCTTATTGATAATCCTCAAAAACATTTTGTTAAACAACTTTTGGGAAGGCTCTTAGATTGGGTTGATTCCTCTTACAAGATGTCCCCACTTCAGGCAGGCCTTCGCCCCAAAACTAGCACTATGGATCAGGTTTTTAGGTTGGTACTTTTATACTGGAAATATGTAAAGCTTGCCAAACAAAAATTGCATGTTGCGTTCGTGGACCTATAGTCTGCGTTTGATATGGTCCCTAGAAGGAAATAATAGGATGTTTTATACAAAATTGGCACTCCAACAAACATAATCCACCTCTTACAAAGATTACATGAGGCCACGTACGCTCAGGTGAGGTGGGGCAATCGCAGTGAATTGACAGACCATATTGCAATTCGACGGGGGGTTCATCAAGGGTGTGTTTTGGCACCCACCTTATTCACCCTATATATAAATGAGGTGGGACAAGCTGTGTCTTTCTGCCAAAACAATGCTCCATCCTTGAATATTCAGAAGATTCCTATACTGCTTTTTGCAGATGACTCTCTCCTTATTTCTAAGACCCCAATGGGTCTCCATATCCTTGTGGATATGTTTACGACCTTTTGCAAAGACTATGGGCTGGAACTAAATGCTGGTAAGACCAAATTAATGGTACTTAGATCTCGTTCAGCCAAGAGATGTACTATCACTCTAGCTGGGGCTCCTTTGGGGGAAGTAAATTCAATAGACTACCTGGGTGTGAGGATCTCTAACAAACTGCTTTGGGAAGATCAGATTAACAAGAGTGTGTCCCTTCTTCAACAGAGATCTGGGGCCATCCGGCACTTTTACAAGATCATAACTACAAAAGTGGTTTCTCCGGCCATAAAGATTTATATAGCCAAAGCACAGAACGCTGCTACTTATGGTGCTGAAGTGTAGGGCTCTTGTAAGACTTTTAAGTTAGCAGTGGGTGAGAACAATTTTGCTATATCATTACTTGCGTGCCCAGGCAGTACCCCCTTGATACCCATTTTTTTGGATCTTAGTTTCAATCACATCTCTGATGTGATAGCTTTGAAACCATTACTCTTTTTGGTAGGAATTTGGACGACTCCCCAGCTTGTTAGCTATAGGGATTCTCTTTTTGATCTTTTAAAAAGACCCAATGTGACATCAATTCTATGGTTCAGGCATGTTTTTGAATGGTTTTGTACCATGGGCCTTGGGAATTACTGGGAGAACACACAGGATTTAGAGAAGGCTCGTACAGTGTCCTTGAAAAAAGCATATCGGTCTCATGTCAGAAATAATTACCTTTTTGGTTTATCACATGGATTGACCAATACTTTTCTTGGTTTTAAATGGTACCCTGAGTTTGAGCCCTTTTTAGATCTCATCCCCAATATTTTGGGGAAGAGTTTGTATGTTCATTTCCGTCATGGGTGCTTACCACTATTGGCTTTTGTCAACAGCCGGAGGCCATCGCTGGAAACTAGATTATGCCCATGTTGTAAAACTGTCCTGGAAACAGTTGAACATTTTATGTTCTTCTATCCAGCGTTCACCCTTCCCCATTGCAAATGGATTCACCTAGCTTGTCAGATGTTGGGTTTTAGGCAATTTGTCACAGCTCTCAGGATTTTAAAGAGCAATACTTCTGTTACTCTAATCCATACAGTCAGCAGGTTTCTTGAGGCCGCATGGTATATACAAACTCATTTTTTTTTAACTGCTGTAGTTTATATTTAGGTATGTTCTGGGTAATGCACTGTTAGATTTTATTGTTTTTTATTGTTAATAATAAATGATGTTTTTATTGCTGCTACTTATTCTTTTATGGATTTTATTGTATATGTATTTATATGAATTATGTGTTTTCTCTTTTTGCTTTGATGGTTTATGACCGAATAAAGCTTTTGTTAAATAAAAAAATAAGTAGGATGAAGCCACATTTTGGGTGGACCCCAGTCTGAACTGGAGGGTCATTCAATTTCTAGACTTTTTAGATTTGTTTTCAACTCTTCCTCTAATGCTAAGGGCACTAGTTCTCCATTGCCTCTCTCTCTTGAGAGGGTGGCCTTGACAGGGACCTTACAGGATGGGGTTGCTTTTGGACTTCTGTGGAGTGGTCCTAGCTGTAAATGCCCTCACAATCAGTACTATAGCTTCTGCTGGGCACACGGGCAGCCTCCAAATGGCTGAAGAACTCTGTAATATGGGAATTCAGGGAGAGCTGTCTGTCATCCAGACCATAAGGTGCTGCTGCAGAAAGACCTCCAGTTGAGACAATTAGAACTGCTAGAAGTTTTTATTAACCCCCACATTTACCCTCTGCTTTGATTGAATGGTGAGTGTGTGCAAGGGAGTCAGAACTGAAAGGAAAGAAGTGGACTTGGAGGGTAGGTGAGGGAAAAGGAAGATCTCTGGTGGTAAAAAGGAGCAATATATACTCCCCATGCTTTGGCTAAGAGTCAGGCCAGGGGCTGGAGAATGGGCATGAACTGCCATTTCCTTAAACAATTTTCCTGACAAGATTGTCTGACCACTAAAAATGGTTACCGGAATACAGAGACACTGGTGCAATGGTGCCTGTGTTGGCACTAGGCAGCCAAAAATGCAACAGCACAAGGAATGGACAGAAATTTGATGGAAAATAACTGCAATTCATTCCTGTCCTTTCTCTTTCATGCAGCACAGTTCAGAAAGCTAGCTTGCTGTGTTGCACTGCATGAAAATATGATGAATATGCCCCTTTGCTTCTAATCCACAGCATCACCCTCAGTAGAAGTTGGACTGCTCTGTTTTTCTACCATGAGCATTTGGTGCTAAAAATAGGTACTTGTTTACCAGTTTGGGGTTTCACAGTACAGTATCCCAGGACACCAGGGGTCATATTATATATTGTGTCCTGGGGCCGCAGCAGGCATGTGTGCCCACTTTGTGCACCTCCGGGGCACCTCTGCTTGTGCATCCCCTTCTGTAATACATGTTGTGCTAGCACTGTCATAAGATGGTGTTCTCTCTATTGCATTTGAGTGGCTCCCTGCAAATGAGGAAATCACTTTGCCTCTGCGCCCACACAGTATTAGGGCTGGAAGGAACAGAGGAAAACATGCTTTCAGGAGGTGCACTGAAAATTCTCCAAAAAAAGGTGGCCCACTTTCAGTGTGCCTCCTAAAGGCAACCCTCTGAGGGGAAGAAACAAAGTCCAATGAACCCCTAGTAATCCTCCCCTGCAGGTGAGTGCAGCCATTCACTGCACCCGCTTGCAAGGGGATCTCACTCCCTCCTTGAGAGTGCAGTTGGGCTGCAACCTGCACTGTGAAAAAATGAGCACATGTTAAACAGCTGCTCCATATTTCACTTGAATGTACTGCCCTAGGGGCAGAGCAGGTTTGCATCTGCCCTGATGGAGGGCAGCTTATTCTTTTGTAATATGGTGCAGTGTCCTTGTTTACGCACAGCAAACTTTTCTAAAGGTGTGCCATGAGGCAAACAGGGAAAGTGCATCCTATACATACAACAGACCCAGAATCAAAAGACTATGATTTACTTAACTTGGACCCAGTAACTTCTGATTGCAATGACACACACTTTTCACATTTCCACTTTTCTCATTTTTCTAATTTTTTACTGCCCCATTTTAGGGTGTTTACTGTTAAAGTACTATCTTTCAAAGTGAAAAAACTTGATTGTAATGCGATATTTTTGTGTAAGTAACAATGAACTGTCTCGTACTGTCATTTTGTGCTTCAAATTAGATGGGCATGTACCCAAGTTCAAAATGGTGACTGGCGAATCCTCAGTCAAAAATGGAAGGAAATTAATTCATGCAGGTGGTAAACAAAGTAAAAATCGAATGGCTGGTTACGTTTCTCAAAATCCATCTACAAAAGGAAAATTCTTGTAAACATGAATGCTGGATTTACGATGTATTTTTTGCCTAAAGCTCGTCCCTTGGGGTTGTGGATCCCCATAAACAGCTTGCCCTTACTGTATCTCGTTGATTGCTAAACCCACGCATTGCCTTGCCCTGCCCATTGATTCCAAGTTAGAATGCACAGCCTACTGCTGAAAGTGAATTTGCAATTTGTGTGAGTTTCTACACCATGAACAAGGATAAAGCTCAGCATTGTAGGTTACATCCAGTGCCAAAAATGTGTGTGCAAAGGCTGTTTTTTCGGTGTAAATGTTGATTTGTCAGAGTAGCCACGCATTCCATTATATGCTGTATTATTTGCAGATTTCTTAAAAAAATGTTTCGTGCCTAAAGAGATCAACAGTTAAAAAGAAAGAACTCAGCAAGGCGATTCAGTGCAGTTATGGGCACTCCTCAAGAGTTAACTGAGTATCTTTCAGTTATTGATTGCTGTAGTCGTGTATCACATCAAACATTTGACCCCTTGGGGATTGACTCGATAAGGGCTTTGTGTACTGTTTTAACAAAACCATTAAATGTTTAATTGTATTTTCAAATGGTGGACTATTGGTTACGTCTTTGTCATGAATGTTTTGGTATATCATTCAGTCAAATTCCTGTAATCCTGCAGACACTACTTTCAACACAACAGTTAATTCAGGTAGGTATCCAGAGTTCCAAAATAATCCAAATATTTTAGGTAGTTGTTTAAGGGTCTGAAGTAGGCATCCTTAGATGTCTTCTAGTAATGCATTGATATCGCTCACATGTATACAGCTCTGCGGATCTGTTATGGATGGAAAGACGTATTTATAAAGGCCCATAGCTTGAGCACATATTCAACTTAAATATGAACACTTGTTTTAGAGCTGGTGTGCATAGCTGAGGATTCATTTTGATTACCAAAGAGCGACAGACATCAGCATTTCTTTTTCATTAGAAAAACTCTTGAAAGTGTTTGAAGACTTTAATGTAGAATGTTATGACGTGTGGCATTTGTAACCTTAATAATGCAGGGAATTTGATATATGCCAGACAGAGTTCTGCTTGGTGGGATCAGGAGGTGATTTTGTTAGCATGATTTAAATGCCAACCCAGCCTGCGGTTTGAAACACCAATTCTGGCTGCAGACAGATGGGTTAGATAAACCCTTGCCTGTGATCCTGCACGGCTCTGTAGCTCCATGAGTTACACTTGCACAACTTCCCTCTAAGAGGCAGTTTCTAACCATAGCTATCATTTCTATTAGTCACAATGGGGCCAACATCAAGTGATGGATGGCTTTCTTAAAGGGTAATTTAATTTATGATACAGAATTCAGGAGAGCTACCTAATTCTCCTGCCCTCTTCATGTGAACTGCGGCTAGAAAATGAGAATCTCTTATTTGCTTAAAACAAGATCAAAGAAACCGTGAATGCGAAGGGTAGAATAGATAAAGAATACGATAGCTTGCGACAGAGAGAAAGAAAGAGAGAAAAGAAGAGACAGAAAGACAATCACAGGGAATCACAGCGAGGCAAAGGGGAAAAGAGGTAGAGCATTCGGGAGTGAGATGTGAAGTGAGCAAAAGAGAAAGAGGAAGAAAATTAGATGGAGAAAAACAAAGAAAGAGTGGAGGAACAAGAGAGAATAACGTAGAGAAAGGAAGGGATATATAGAGCTCATGCAGCGTACATAAGTATCTTTTAATCACGCCTACATTCAGACAAACGTGTTGTAACACATGCAGGGCCTGATTTAGCATTGCTTCGTAAAGAGCAATTTTATATTTTATGTTTTGGATGAAGTGAAAAAAAAATCGAAGGAGAATCCTCAAGTGGAATTTCCTCTACCCTACAATTTTGTGGGTTTTGGGAAAAACCTACCAATTTACATTTCTCAACATTTCAGAGAGCTTTGCAGTTCCACCCACCTATGAATCAGACCTTCAGTGACTTATGATTGGTTAAGGGATACATATGCTGCACTCTGTTCAAGTGAAAATGTTCTTAACGAGAACAGAAAGTCTCCATTCTGGGTCGTAAAGCAAATTTCTCAAGCAAAGCTTCTAATTTGGGTGTCTTTGTAATTTAAAAGGCCAAAAAGTAGCTCCAATCAAGTGTTTAGAAAGGTCAGGAAAGCAAGGTTCACTGCAAAATTGAGTGTCTTTAGGCAGGCCCCTAAACTAAACAGTCTACCTTACCCCAGGGCAATGCCAGGTCTGCGTGGAACAGGTACGCAACAACCCCCTGCTCCCTCATTGTAAAACGTTTCCATACCTCACTTTACATTTTGTTGTCTGCCATCCGCTGCAGGCATGGGTGAGGCTACAAGCTTCAGACCCATCACATGGTGGGTGACTGAGACCCTGCACGCTTTGAATGGATGGATGCAGGAAGATGGCCCTCTTCAAGAGATAAGGCATAGCGAGTTATGATCTTCTGTGGGAGCTGAAAATAACTAGAACATGAAAGAAAGTCCATCCTTTTTCTCTTTCCCCTAATCGTCAGGATCAGGGTTCCTCACAAAATTCGCATAACTTGCATAGAAACATGAAAAACGTATGGGAGTACAAAGTGTAGGTGAGGGGACTTCTGCATGAAAATCTCAATTTTTCCAATGCTTTTTATCACAATATTCTATCTCAGCTATCGTGCACAAGTGTAAGGATTTATACTGCTCTTACTTGGGAGTATTCATGGAAAATCATTGGCAGCGAAAACTTACAAAATTCCCATAAGATAATGGTACCTCAAATCATGTCTTAGTTACAGTGCCGGTATATGCAACGCTCGGGTGCCATCGATTTTTATTCATTCCTGCTCTAAAAACGAGAAGTGGTGTGCTTCTCGTCAGGATTACCCTTTGTTATTTTGCACTATATTTCAAAGAACACTCACTCCGCACACGGTGCTGATGTGGAATTGATTTTACGTTTATTTTAGGAAGGCTGTATTTCTTTTGGATATTTTGGTCATATCGTAAGGGTATGAATTAATCCTTTCCCAAAAGTCCTTACTCCGTTTGAGACGTGGATGGGCTATTCACAGTCTTTTTTCTTTAAGTGGGGGATGAAATATTCCGGGTCACTATGTATATCAATCAGTTCAGGTCCTAATATTCCTGTCTTCACCAGAGAAGGAGAGAAGATAACAGCCAGGACGCCTCTGGAATGCTCCTGAGGTGTTCTCTTTCATCTCCTCTCTCCTCTCCTTTTAAATTTGTTTTTTATCCCTCCCCCTTTATGTAACTCTGCATTTGTCTGGGAAAGGGAGAGAAGACAGCAGTCGGCCTCCCCTGGAATGCCTTCTATAACGACTGGCAATATGAAGGGAAATTAAATGGGTTGGGCTACCCTGTTTCCCGCTTTCTTGTTCCTGACTGGTTCTCCCTTTCTAATGGGTGGAGAGACAAGCAAAAGGACATGATCTACTGGCCGAAGGGACTGTCAGTTCTGAAGGCAGATAAGTCCTAATATAAGATGACTGTTTCCCTTTTTTTTCTACTTTGGTTTTCTATGGCATGTGTCCCTCTGCATGGGTTTGAATTATGTTTAGGATGCTGCTGGTGCTATTATGCGCATTGGAGACTCGGGTAAGGTGAGAGGTCAGCTCCCTAAATTCCATGGACACACCACCTTAACACCCATGAAAGCTGACATTGTGTTCAACGTTCTCCCATCTCCGGACACGTGGAGAGTTCGATCAGACACCTGTGGCAGCATGCATATGGCACATAATCTGAAGCGTTATTGTACATCTATGCCTTCACGGATCTGAGCAGACTAGAGGAACAAGAAAAATTGAAATCTGTGTGTGTTTTGGGATTGCCTGCAGGATTTAAGATCTAAGTTACTCTTGAATGTATTGCTCTTTACTTCAGTACTGTAGTAAATCATTGATGAAAAATCACCTCTGTGATGTCAGACATAAGTCCTAAGTGATCATATTACAAGGGCCAATTTATTATGGGCTTTAGAATCTGTACATGTACATCTTTAATCTAAAAATACAACTACAAATAGATATTGTAAATAATTGATCATGCAGTTTGATTTCTCACAGCAGTACAGCTCGAGTTTGATAGGACAGTTATCCTGTCACAATAACAAGCATTGGCAAAGCAAATAAGTCCTTCTTTGGAAAGCTGTGCATTGCATATTATTATTAGTTTATTGCAACCATATGCCACAACATGAAGATGAGAGAGGGAATAAAACTAAACATGGTTGCCACATTGTTGGAAAGTGGATTATTGGTAAGGGCAGGTTAGTACCTACACTTAGCAATAGGCCACTAACTTCCACTTAGGTCCTGTAAGGTCTCAATAAATTAAACCTAGCTCAACCCTTGGTAGCTTGGCAATGAGCAACAAGGCTTAATTTAGGAGACAACTATGTAAATCATTTAAAAAACATGAAACAGTAAATAAGTAAAACACAAAACACAATACAATCCAACACTAATTCAAAAAAATAGATTGTATTTTTCTCTTTAAAATGACACCAAAATGAATAAAAATTAGATAAGGGAACTGGAGATATGATTTTTTAAAGAATTTATGTTTTCTAGCGCATAGAAGCAACTAGAGCTCAAAGGGTTAAAAAAGTCACTCTGGAAAGGGAGAAAGTCCAGAGTTCAGGCCACCAACGAGGTAACACTATTGCACTGACTTTCAGAAGTGTTTCTTGATTCAGAAAAGTGGCCCACAGCACCAGCCAGGGGTTCAGCGGCTTTGGTTTGCCTCTTGGGGCCTGGGACTGCAACTCCCACAATCCACCTCTGTAACTTATGGTGTTGCTCCAAACATCTCCAGACGTCTGGATCAACTCCCAGATGTCCTTTCTGGGTCCGTGAAGTGTCCACAACTTGATCCAAGGTTCTAGAAGCTCTGAGTTGCTCCTTGGCAGTTGGGACTACAATTCTCAGAATGCACCTGTTCATAATCCTCAAATGGCCACTGGAAGCTGGTCAGCTGGGCTCTTCTTGCAGGACTTGATGCAGGGGATTCTGGGCAGCTCCTTTGTACCTGTACCAAACATGGCGGTTCTTCTTGAAGCAGTAGAAGACAGGCAAAGTCCTTTTAGTGGTGAAGCCCAAGTGTGCAGCTGGTGCAGTCCTTCAGAGCGTATTGTCAAGATGTAGGTCAGGGATCCAGCAGGGCAGTCCTTCTTCTTCTTTGTCTTGTTTCTTGTAGGGATCCGGTAGGGATCTGAGGTGTGGGTGCAGCTCTGCCATATTTATCCTTCCTCCTGGGTGAAAAACAGGGAGGTCCTTGTTCTCTTAATCAGATGCACGGTCCTTCCCTCTATGATGACCATTACCTGGGAAGTGTGGCAAAAATGAACACCGGGGAGCAACATTCTTCAAAAATCCATCATGGCTGAAACTGATTTTTGGAGTAGCTAAAAATCCTAAACACCCCCCTCTCCTGCCCTCTCCTAATCTAATCAAGAGGGCACCTAATTGTCTGGGGTTACAGGATGTGAGGGAGGTGCTGGGTTGCTCCAAATGTCCTTCCCTGCCTTTGAAGACCAGTTTGGCAGCCCTCCTCCTTCCTGCTTCCTCATTTGCTGAGGGAGTTCTCCTCCCCCAGGCACATCCTTAATGTTTAGCCCAGGCCACTTCACACCTCATCAAGGCAGCCTGGTCAGGCTGCCAGAGGCTGGCCAATCAGAGGAGGGCACCACAGAGCTGAAGTTGGCAACTTTGTAGGTAGAGTTTAAAACTCTTTACTTGAACTAGTTATATCAAATGCAACAATTTTAAGTTGTGGGATTTATTATAACAATTAATTTGATACTAAACTTGAGGTATATGACTGTTAAACCTGACAGCCTTAGGGTGGTCACCTACAACTTTTTACCTGGCTCCCTCCACTGTTTGACACTGTTTCTGCTGGTTTTAGGACTCTGCACACTTTACCACTGCTCACCAGTGCTAAAGTGCATATGCCCTGTCCCTTAAATCATGGTAACATTGGTTCATACCCAATAGGCATATTTGATCTACTGGTAAGTCCCTAGTAAAGTGCACTACATCTGCACAGGGCCTGTAGATTGAATGCTACAAGTGGGCCTGCAGCACTGGTTGTGCGACCCTCATAAGTAGCCCCTTCACCATGTCTCAGGCCAGCCATTGCAAGGCCTGTGTGTGCAGTTTCACTGCCAATTTGACTCTACATATAAGTCACCTGAAAGGTAGGCCCTAGGTAACCCAGAGGGCAGGGTGCTGTGTGGGTAAAAGGCAGGACATATATCTGTGTGTTTTATATGTCCTGGTAGTGGAAAACTACTAAATTCATTTTCCATTGCTGTGAGACCTGCTCCTTTCATAGGCTAACATTAAGCTACCCTAATAAACTGTTTGAGTGGTAGATTCTGATTAGAAAGGGGTAAACAGGTCGTATTTAGTATGACCAGAATGTTAATGCAAAATCCTGCTGACTGGTGAAGTTTGAATTAATATTACTATTTCAGAAATGACATTTTTAGAAAGTGAGCATTTCTCTGCACTTAAATTCTTCTGTGCCTTACAATCCACATCTGGGCTAGGTTGATTGACAGCTCCCTTGTGCATTTCACCTAGACAACCACAAACACACAAGGCTCAGTCACACCTGCACACATCTGCACACTGAATGGGTCTTCCTGGTCTGGAATGGTGGAGGGCCTAACAGTTACATTCTAATGGACAGTGGCCTGCCCTCACATAATGGACTGCCAAACTCCCTTCTGGGATCCTGGCAGACAGGATTGTACTGAAAGGGAACCTTGTGAACTTCTAAGCTACTTTTTGAAGTCTCCCCCTCTTCAAAGGCACATTTGTCAATATAAACTGGGTCCCTGATCCTACCACCTCAGACACTTCTTTCCAAGATACCTCCTGGGAAAAAAACTCTGAACCAGAACCTGCATCCTGCCAAGAGAAGCTACATGGCCACCCAAAGGACTCACCTTGACAGCTTTGCTGTAAAGGACTGCTGCCTTACTGGCTTCAGGCTCTGCTGGGAAGTGCTCTCCAAGAGCTCGATTGAGCTTGCCTCCTTTTGCTGAAGTCTCATAGCCAAAAAGACTTCACTTTCTGCAAAGAAATCCTTGTGCACCGAAATTCAATGCACAGCCCGCTGGAAACGAAGCACAGCCTGCACCATGATGAGAAAATCGCCGCACAACCGAACCAGAACGATCTAGCCAGACTTCACGTGTGAAGATCGATGCAGCGCCTGCGTTGCAACTGGAAATTCGCCGCACAGTCCCCCTGAATCGGTGCACAGCTGAGCTGGAACAACGCAGCATGACTTCTGGGATGGAGAATCAATGCAGTGCCTGCTGTGCGACAGAAAATCTGACGCAGCGCGCTACTGGAAGGAGGCAAGCCTGTGACTTCGCTCCACACAACCAGGATTTCCAGGCATCGTCCCTGGGTGCAACGAAGATCCCTGCACCACAGTGAGGAACCTGGACCAAATGACACAAGTCCTGTGTTGTGGTAAAAGAAATGACCCGTCAACGGTGGGCGCCAGAAAAATCCATCGCACACCCTCTCTTCTTCCACGCAACCTCCTCCTCTGTGATCCTTATGCGTGTAATTTTTGGCACACACTAGGGGGCATATTTAAACTCCGTTTGCGCCGAATTAGCGTCGTTTTTTTTTACGCAAATTCAGCGCAAAACTAACGCCATATTTATACTTTGGCGTTAGACGCGTCTAGCGCCAAAGTATGAGGAAAGAGCGTCATTTTTTTGCGTGAACGCCTTCCTTGCGTTAATGAGATGCAAGGTAGGCGTTCCCGTCCAAAAAAATGACTGCGACACAAATGCGTCGTATTTATACTCCCGGGCAAAAATCACGCCCGGGAGTAGGCGGGGCAAAAAACCCCGCATTTGCACCTCTTTTTAACGCCTGGGTCAGGGCAGGCGTTAAGGGACCTGTGGGCTCAAAATGAGCCCACAGCTGCCCTCCCATGCCCCCAGGGACCCCCCCTGCCACCCTTACCCACCCCAGGAGGACACCCAAGGATGGAGGGACCCATCCCAGGGACATTCAGGTAAGTTCAGGTAAGTATACATTTTTTTTTTTTTTTTTTTGGGCATAGGGGGGCCTGATTTGTGCCCCCCTACATGCCTCAATGCCCAATGACCATGCCCAGGGGACATAATTCCCCTGGGCATGGCCATTGGGCAAGGGGGCATGACTCCTGTCTTTACTAAGACAGGAGTCATGTAAATGGCGTCTGGGCGTCGTTAAAAATGGCGCAAATCGGGTGGAGGCGATTTTTTAGCGTCAACCTGACTTGCACCATTTTTAAGACGCCCTAACGCCATTTTCCCCAACGCCGGCGCTGCCTGGTGTACGTGGTTTTTTTCCACGCACACCAGGCAGCACCGGTCTGCTAGCGCCGGCTAACGCCATTCAATAAATACGGCGCCCGCATGGCGCTTCAGAATGGCGTTAGCCGGCGCTAAACTTTTTGACGCTAAACTGCGTTAGCGCAGTTTAGCATCAAAAAGTATAAATACGGGCCTAGGTACTTTGAAAACCAAGCATTTTTGTCTGTTTCTTATGCAAAGAGTATTTAACAACTCGTGAAATTCATATTTCAACTTGTACTTATTGCAAATCTTGATCGTTTTGACCTGCTTTTTTATCAGATAAATGTCTTATATTTTTCTAAAGCTGTTTGTTGTATTTTTGTAGTGTTCCATTGTGTTATTGCATGATTTATTGCACAAATACTTTACACATTGCCTTCTAAGTTAAGCCTGACTGCTCAGTGCCAACTACCGGAGGGTGGGCACAGGACAATTTAGATTGTGTGTGACTTACCCTGAGTAGGGTGAGGGTCCTTGCTTGGACAGGGGGTAACCTGACTGCCAACCAAAGACCCCATTTCTAACACTGACACTTAAGGGGACTTTGTTAATTAAAATAACGTCTCCCCATTTTAGCCTATGAAGGCTATTCACTATAGTGAGTGAAAAACAAATTTGGCTGTTTTACCTCACCAGGGCTTATAAAACTATTTTTATAAGATCCCTGCTTATTGTAACATGGCACCCGACCCTAGGGGCACATAGGGCACACCTTAGGGGTGACTTATCTGTAAAAATAAGGTAGTTTAAAGTTTAGGACTTTGGAAGTACTTTTAATTCCAAAGTCAAATGTGCATTTAACTTTAATTTCAAAAGCAGCCAGCAAGGCAGGCCTGCCTTTAAAAATGGCCCTGGGCACTTCAGCAGTGCACCTCTGGGTGCACTACCTATGCTGGTGTCCGTAAACCTACATGCCCTACTATATGCTAGGGACTTATAGGTAGGGTGACATTGCTAATTATAATTAGCCTAATTTGCATGCTTATGACTGGTTAGCAGTGCCAAGGGCACCATCAGAGTCAGGAAAACACCAGCAAAAAGTGAAAAATGGGGGCAAAAAGTTAGGAGCCTCTGCAATCAGCCCTGTTTTCTCACACACATGCTCTCGTTAAAAATACTGATGTAGCCATTTTACTTGTGATGTTTTTAAATAATAAACATTTTGACTGTGTCATGCATTTTACTATAGTTGTATGGACAGGGCACATAACTACATCACCACATGACTACATTGTGAGGCCCTCAGATCAAAAGCCCTTCTAAGTAGGTCTATTACATATACATTTTTTTTTAGAAAAGAACAAAAGTCTGGCAAAATATTTAAGCTCTCTCAAAGGCCAGACCTAAAAAGAAGTTTTGCATGTGCTAGTTTACACTGCTGAGGCCGATTGGCACACAAGCTCATGAAGTGGGGGGTTAAAAATGGGCCATTAATGCTGATGTTTCTTTGGAGCACGTATGGTTTTCTCACAGCCTGGTGGATGGAGACTAGTTGGCCATTTGTTGACCTTGGATAGACTAGCAGAATTCCTAAAATTCTTAAATGGTCTCAGCTTCCAAGTTTGTTCAATCAGTGGGTAATACAATATAACAAGATAAAGACTGATTTACTTTTAGTTGTGTTGTGCAATCTGGTATGGTGTCATTTTGTCAATATGCATGTGGAAGGTTATTTTGTAAATATGGTGTTGGGTAATACTTCCCATTTGCATGTGTTTATCAACTGTCCGGTTCTACACCACTGGTAGTACAGAAAGTCTACAGATCAGCGCTATGCCTTATAATATCTTATTCTGAAATAGGAAGAACCTCATTGCCGACTGTCTCTCTCTGCAATCTGTGATTGGTCTTAATGAAATGGGGAACTTGATTAGTTTGGCTGGAGATGCTAAACCTTAAAGAAACTTCAGTAGGCATTGAAGAATTAAATACCTTTTCTTCAGTTGCCAGTGTTTCCAAGTTCATGTTACAATGAGTCTGGAAACACATTTTCCAGGAAACTGTTTGCTGGACTTCCCATAACACACTACAAAGTTCATCTTCAAATTGCTGTCCACTATTTTTGTAAAGCAAGCTGTGCACTTTTGTACAAACACATTGTTTTGAACAAAGATTTGTCTTCTCATGGCTAGTTCCATGCACATTGCAGTATTATTATTTTGAATATTTTTCGTTTATTTTTTTATTTTTGAACAATCATGGCTACAAGAGAGTGCATGCCATGTGTACTCCAAGACAGATATGGAGTCTGTCTTCGCACTCTACAGGAGTCCACCATGCTCCATAGAACTACTGTCTGAGACAGCTGTCATGTAAAATGTTTATTATTTCCCACTATCATTCATCTTCATAGTCTAAAGCCGATTTAGCTGTTTTCCATTATTTTAGAATGATGAGTGAGCCATTTTTCAATCCTTCACGGGGTGCACACATCCCAGGCAGAGGCTAAGCCATTATTTAAATAACATGCACATGCAAACTTTCAGGCTGATGGTGTCCCAGGAAGCAGTTGAATTCAGGAAAGATCAGTTCTTCTCTTTCTTGATGGCATTATTTCATTTCAAATTAAATTTTTCAACCAATGTCATAATATTTACACATTTTCTTTAGGGTGTGACACTTGGGGACTGACATAGATCCACGTTGACGGGCTAGTCCATCGCAATTTTGATGGATATCTTGTCCACTGAAATCTAAATACAACAGAAAAAATGGTATTTAGATTTCAGCAGACAGATATCCATTACCTTAACCCCTCCGTCGAGATCAAATCAGGCCCTTGGTGTTCTAATGAATTAATGTTTTCTCATTGTACAGGGTGAGTGGTATCCCTTGTGGTTACATTTAACAGTAGTATCAAGCATGACTAGTTATACAGCTCAGTGTACAATATCATAGGCTCCATCCCACAATAGGATGAGTTACAATCCTCATTCTGAAATAAGCTAAGCAGTTATTTTATTCGTAATCGTGTTGCACACCTTTTATATATATGCTTGAAATTTTATTTTGAATCCCTGATTGATTGTGAGTCTGTAATAAGTATTTGATAAAAACATTAACTATCATGCCAACTCCATATGGGTGTATGGTACAACAACATGTCTTGTCACAATCCATTGATTTGCCATAATTTAACACACGTAGAGCTAGCAATTTAGTTAAGAGTTCCATCTGATTCATAATGGCTTTTATTCTAATATTTGATCATTTTCATGTGGCAATTTTCTGAAATTGTTAGGATATTAGTGTTTCGTAACAACCACCTTATTTTTATAATTTGTTATTTTGCAGTAGAGATTAATCAGGAATTTACTATGAATAACTGAATAAGCACCAAGTGGCTGATTTGGAGTTTGCTCGGTGGAGGTAAATCCATCTGTATGGTGGAGTACCTAACTCCTGCCGTACCGAGGGTCCTCCAGGTGGAAACTTGTATACATTGGCAGGGCCACCATTACAGCAGTTCCTGTCAATGGTATAAACAATTGACCAAAGACTCCATCAAAAATGACAGCAATCCGTCAAACTATCGCAATGCTTTATTTTTCCTAAAAACAAATTCTAAAATGGGAGTTTGTTTTTGGAAACATTAAAACTGATGGCCCAACATCACGGGAAGTGTCTACAAAGACCTGGGATTTCTAATTACAACAATCTCCGATGAGGTATCAATTAGTAAAATCTAATGTGAGATATTAGAAAGGTAATAGAGAAAATCCAAACCCAGAGAAATCAAATAACCACTAAGAGAACATACAGATTTGAAAGGGATAATTAAACAAACATTATCATTTAGGGGGAGTATATGGGATAGAGATTAACACCAAAATAAATATAATAAATATAATTACTAATGCTTACCCAGCCATTGATCAAGGTGCCTGGAAAAGATAGCTTCATCCCTAAAATTATTTTGTTCTCCATTATAAACAAATGGCTACTCAAATATAATTTTGCTGTGTAGAATGTAATTCATGTTATTTTGAAATGTTTGTTTTGATGGAAAAAATGTAATGCGTGAAACAAAAAGTTTCTTTAAGTAACAGTAAATATTATCTAGCATTTATTGTGAGGGAGACCAGATCCTCGGGGCCTGTGCACGCTCCCAACATGTCCACCACTAGACAGCTCCAAAGCTCCAATAGATGGACCGCAGAGCCTGAGAGAGTCCAAGCGGGGGAAAAGGGGATTAGGGAGGGAACAGCTGGGAAGGAGACCTGTAGGAAGCAAGAGAATAAACAACACAATGTCAAGATATAATCACATTGACTTTCAATAGACTATGGTTCTAAGAGTTCTCATACTGTAATCATGGATAACCTAAGAAATGACTATAACTAGACCTCAAGAAATCTAGTTACCTGGAAAAATCAAGAATGGGTTAATGCAATGTTTCATATGAGCTTTTCAGGAAATATCACATACTGTCTAGAATACAAGAACCTTCTTCAATAATGTTTCAGAATAAACATTGCATTTTTACATGAGGACAAAGGCTATCTGAACATTCCCTGTAAACAACAGGAACTGTACTAGGAACTTAATATGCACAAAGAATGTCACACTTTGAATTAAGTGTTTCAAAGAAATCCAAAAGCTCAGGATAAATGTGCGCACCTCAACAAACAAGGCACACCAAAGTTTTCAATGTCATGAAATGATCACGCACACTGCCGATATAAAAGCCAAGCGTTTTATGCCAGGGTTGAATCGCGCACACTGTTGCCGATTCGAAATACACAATACAAATGTCAGGAAATGATCGCACGCACTGGCGATTCAAAAAAACAAGGCCCATATTTATACTTTTTTAGCGCCGCATTTGCACCACTTTTTGATGCAAAAACGGTGCAAACTTACAAAATACAATTGTATTTCGCAAGTTTGTGCCACTTTTGCGTCACAAAATGACACAAATGAGAAGCTAAAATAGTATAAATATGGCCTCAAGAGTTTTATGCCAGGGATTAAATCGGGTACATTGTTGCTGATTCGAAATACACGATGCAAATGTGAGGAAATGATCGCGCACACTGCCGATCCAAAAGCCAAGAGTTTTATGCCAGGGACTGAATTGCACACACTGTTGCCGATTCGAAATACACAATGCAAATGTGAGGAAATGATCGCACACACTGTCAAAACAAAGCCAAGAGTTTTATGCCAGGGTTGAATCGCGCACACTGTTGCCGATTCGAACAAGAATATGAAAGGCCATGAAATTATCGCGCACATGGTTGCCGATCTGAATGCCAAGGGTTACATGTCAGAAATGAATCACGCACTCTGCCGATTCGGACAAGAATTCTGGCAAGAATATGCAAATGCCATGAAATCACACTCACGCACACAGAGAGTTTCACAACTAGGCCCAAAACTCGAATGGCTTTGAGAACAGGGGTCAGGGGCCCAGCCCGACCTCCGCCTTACCGCCCTGCTCAAGGATCACCAATATAATGAGGGCAGGCCTGGAATATCAAGGTAGGCTTCCGGAACAGGAGCTCAGGAAGTTGCTGCTCTGCACCGGGACCTCTGAATATTGAGCAAGTGGAGCTCGGCTGGTTCCTTTATATAGAGTCAAGCCCAGCCCACAAACCACACCCAGTCATGCTGCAGGGAAAGCTTCTAGAAGGTCCTAGAAAGGGTCCACACCCTAACACACTCAGTAAGCCTGCAGCAATACCTTGCAAATGAACAGTTTTTGCAAACATCATTAATAGTGTTTTTCAAGGTTAAGCTCTGCAATGCAGGAGGTTAACATACTGCATATAAACACAATGTATGAATTATGCTCTTGCATAAAGATTGGGTTTTTGCATTTTTGTCACCCGTAGAGCGCGCACTGTCCTGATGTTGACATTTGTATACTTTTTGATGATCTGTGTCATTACTCTATGCCTTTGTGATCCTTCTTAGATGGTGCTGGTTTCCTGCCCATTATATTTCTTCTTCTTGTTGACTGGTTGTATGTGCTATTTTGGCCCTTTTTCAAAACTGCTGGTTGTAGGTATGGTTGAGATCCTTCTCAAATGTTTTTGATTCTATGTGCTTCTTCCATATCATTGGTTGTAGGTGGTACCTTCTATAAATTTGCTATGTTGCATGTAATACTGAAGTCTAAATCTATGCTGCTGGTTGTATGTACCATTTTAGCATTTATCAAATAAAGTACTTTTAGAGAAATTATGAATTAAGTTGTACTAATATAAGTAGGGCATCCTATATTAAATAATTTAAACGTTGTATCAAAGACAATTTTCAGTGTTGTTTTAATAAGTGGAGGTTGTTCTTTTTGATCTCAGTAAATCATAGAAATAACTGGTGGTACTTCAGGATTGTGTTGCTTACTTTTGGGGCACCTACAAAAAGCACTGGTATTTCAGGCTTTAGTTGGTAACTATCAGGAAACATATCTGTTGTTGTTTATTCTAGAGACATGTAGCTTTGGCAACACTAATATTTCAGAACAGAATTGAGTATATGCAGGTGAACAGAAATGTCCATGCAGACTCAATTGCCATGTTACCTTTGAAATGCAGTGAGACATGTGGGGAAGAGACACATAAATGTGAGGTTGCTTATACCAATCTTGATGTGGCTAATGGAGGAAAGCTTGTCATCATGGGAGTTATTGTGGAGTAATCGTGGATTTCGGAAATGGAAAATGACTCTGTAATGAAAGTGGTAAGAGAATTTGTGATAAAATGCTGAATTGAATAATCCAAGTTTCCTTTTGTGACCAAGGTGAAATAGCTATGGCCAATGGAGTTCTAGGACTGATAGAGGTTTACCCCGTTTGGGTTGAGGAGTTGGATATTCGAAAGCAAAGGCAACAAACAAAGGAGAATTTTCACAGCTTCACCAGAGTCGAATGCACAAGTTGAATGATTTTTAAGAGATGTGAAAATGTCTATGTATTTATCAACACAATGGGGAATTAATTGGATGAAAGGATTATATGCTCACTGGTAGATCAATACCTAACACTGCATCTTCAATGTCACTGTTTGCACTTCTAAGAGGCAAATAACTAACACCAAAATTGGTACCTTCATGTTGGAAGATTAGATTAAAAAAATATCCAATGGTTGGCTATGTAAAATAAGAGAAGTAGCGGAATGGAACACACAAAAGCTGTAGAACAATATGAGAACTAAGAAAAGCCAATGACCCAAAATGTATCTTAGGAAAGATAGTTTGGTCAGACAGACAGGCATTTGATTCTGAGAAGAGGTCTTCGATTAGGTCAGATCTGTGACAGGTATAGAAGTGTTTAAGAATACAATGAGGTTTGAAGGAGGTCAAGAGTGGAACCTTGCAGAATTTCAGTTTTCAAAGGGAGTGTGTCATGTTCTCAAGATGGTTTAAGGCTGAATGAGGAGAAGACGAATGTGTTACTTAATGAAGGGAAGATGGTTCAAGGTGTGTCTGTTTTTGATGTAGTGATTGATAGTGAGTCTGATGCAAATCATGAAAGTGTGAAGTGCTTAATGGGTAGGAGTTCCTTTGTGCTCTTAAGGGATTTCCAACTTGAGTGGATCACAGACATAATATCGATTCATACAATATTGAAACATAAAAATATCAGAAATTAAATATTGATAACAAATATATTGATCCCATATACTTAACTATCCATTTTTATATATATCGAAAACAAAAATATAGGAAATAGGAAAATTGTTACCTTTAAATAAATACACTATGGCCCTCATTACAACCCTGGTGGTCAAAGACCGCCAGGGCTGTTCTGGAGTTTGTACCGCCAACAGGCTGGCGGTACAAACTCGGGCATTACGACCGTGGCAGAAGCGTCGCGGTTGCACCGCCGGGACCGGCGGTTTCCCGCCACTTTTGTCCCGACGGTTGTAATCCCCAGGGCAGCACTGCCCAGGAGATTACGAGTCCCCCTCCTGCCAGCCTTTTCATGGCGGTATGAACCGCCAAGAAAAGGCTGGCGGAAAGGGGAGTCGCTGGCCCCCTGCCACGGCCCCATGGAGCTTTTCACTGTCTGCATATCAACTGCACCCGTCGCACCGCCACATCACCGCCGGCTCCATTTGAAGCCGGATCCCGTGTTGCGGCCTACATCCCCGCTGGGCCGGCGGGCGGAAACCAGGTTTCCGCCCGCTGGCCCAGCGGGGATCTCCAAATGGCCTCCGCAGGAGTGCGGTTGCATTGACGGCCGTCCGGCGGATACAACCTGGCAGGCGGCAGTTGCGGCCCGCCAATGTTGTAATGAGGGCCTATATGTCAAAAATATAGATTCGCACTATATCGACTACAATATTATAACCACAATAATTAAATAATCATAAATAAAAAGATTTAAAAAACACTTTTCACAAAAATCAATTACTTCAAATAAACCCAAAACTTGTTATACACATTATATAAAAATACAGTACAACAACCAAGCATTTACTATTCACCCCAAACAAATTATAGATCTCAAATATATACAGTGAAACCCCCCAAAAATTATTAATTTCAAACATTGAATCACCAACTTGAATATAGATTAAAACATATATGTATGTATGATGTATGTGTATGTGTGTGTGTGTGTGTGTGTGTGTGTGTGTGATATATATATATAAACAAACATTGCAAATTTAACAGTGCTCCTCGGCACCAGTGCTTCTCGACTGTAGTCAGCAGTTCAGGCTTCGGTATGGTAACTCTTATTATGCAGAAAACGATATCTTCATACAAGAGATATACCTGGATACACCTGTAGTGTACTAGATTGGATGTTTATTTTGGTTTCTCCCCCAACGTGTATCGATCCAGTCGGGTCTTGATCACAGGTAAACATTGAAAAATTCTCCTCCCTGTACATAGACATCATAATGCCATAAACATAGACAAAGGGCTCACACTCAGTATGATTAACATAGTCAAAGAACAAAACTACCAAAAGTGTTTGTCAGCACTGTTCCCTGGGTGCCATCTTGGAATGTTGTTTTAAACATTCACTGTATATCAAAAGATGAAGGAAATACAAACAGACTGACTTTTGTTGTGCCATTTCAAACCAGACATCTATGGAAGCGTATAAAATCACTTAAATATCACATCAGTTTGGTCAAACGTCACCATGTGGGCACCATCATAGTTCATTACATTTTGAAATTTTCAAATTGATTGTCTCATATGACTGTACAACACAATTATTATTATTATAGTTTCTTTAATTATGCAATCTTCTGCGATACTATGTACAAATCTCGTATGAAATTTGCTAAATTAGTAACACATAATACATAAAAGGGCACAAGGATGTACATGACATTGAAGCCCTTTATCTGTATATAATCTGCATACATAAGAAAAAATAGAGTTTTACCAAACAATCATCCCAGTGTGCAACTAACGCAGGCATTCCATGGCAGAGTAACCATGCTGATGAGAATTAGTGCTCGCCTCTACACCTTGTGTGTAACCTGTGAAAGTACAAAAACATATGGTGAAAAAACTTAGTAAAAAATACAGACAGAAGACAAACATACCTAAAAAGATTAATAATGCAAATCCATGACAGGCATAGACCATAAACTCATTTAATCATATAAGTGGCTATCCATTTCTTTATCTAAGTTTAACCCACGAGGGAACAGTGTATTGAATTCAAGGATGTGCCTTGATTCTAATTTCCTCACACTTTTCTCTCTGTTACCTACCGGTATATTATCAGGAATGATGCCAATCACAAACAAATGTACCAAATCTGCATTACTGAAGTGTGTACTGGCAAAGTGTTGTGCAACAGGATACTGTGAATTATTGGGTACTCTAGTCCTTAGATGTTCAAACACACTATACTTAACTTTGTGAATCATGCTATCCACATGCAAGAGATTGCACGAGCATAACAAACAGTACACACAAATGTTTGTACTGCAAGATGTAGATTTTCTAATAGTGAAAGACCTCTATGTGTTAAGGTATACAGAATGCACATACCTCCGTACTGTTCTTGCACGCTTTGCAATTTTTACAGCTGACAAAGCTCTGCTGTGTTTTCCTTGAGGGTTCACTTGTGACATGGTTCCTATTCAATGAGTCTATTAAAGATTGACTTCTTCTAAATATAACCTGTGGACTGTCATTGAGATGTTTACTCAATGCCTCATTCGTATGTAGGACATGTCAATTTTTGGAAAGATTTTCTAATCTTTCCTGCTTATGCTTAAAAAGTAGTGATAAATCTAACTACCTACTCTCTGTTGTTTATTTCTTCGTCATGACTACATAGCAGGTCTTGTCTAGATATAGTATTAGCCCATTTTACTGCCTTATTGATAGTTCCTTTGGAGTACCCCCTCTCTTTAAATCTTGTCACCATGACCTCTTTTTCATTGGTGTGGGCCTCAGGCATGCTGCAGTTTCTTTTGGCTCTCAATGGGTCACAATAAAGTATTCTCTGAATCAGATTAGCAGGGTGGGCACTCTTAGCAAATAACAGGCTATTGTTGGCTGTCGGTTTCCTAAAACATTTTGGCCCTGATTCTAAGCTTGGCGGGCGGCGGTAGCCGCCCGCCAAGCGGGAACCGCCAGAAGACCGTACCGCGGTCAAAAGACCGCGGCGGTCATTCTGGGTTTCCCACTGGGCTGGCGGGCGACCGCCGAAAGTCCGCCCGCCAGCCCAGCGGGAAACACCCTTCCCACGAGGAAGCCGGCTCAGAATGGAGCCGGCGGAGTGGAAGGTGCGACGGGTGCAGTTGCACCCGTCGCGAATTTCAGTGTCTGCAAAGCAGACACTGAAATTCTTTGTGGGGCCCTCTTACGGGGGTCCCTGCAGTGCCCATGCCATTGGCATGGGCACTGCAGGGGCCCCCAGGGGCCCCACGACACCCCATACCGTCATCCTGTTCCTGGCTGGTGAACCGCCAGGAACAGGATGGCGGTATGGGGTGTCAGAATCCCCATGGCGGCGCAGCAAGCTGCGCCGCCATGGCGGATTCCCATGGGCAGCGGAAAGTCGGCGGTACACCGCCGGCTTTCCGCTTCTGGCCGCGGCTGTACTGCCGCGGTCAGAATGCCCAGCGGAGCACCGCCAGCCTGTTGGCGGTGCTACCGCCAACCTCCGCCCTGGCAGTATTTACCGCCAGGGTCAGAATGACCCCCTTTGTCTTGAGTTTTTTACCTGCCACCTTAACTTCTACATCAAGAAATTGGACAACACCCTTCTTCTTTTGACCACTGAAATGCATAATCAAAGTGTTGTCATCCAATTTAGCCAGTAAATCAGTCACAGGTTTCATATCACCATTCCATATAAAAAATATCATCAATTAATCTGCCCCATGATGTCACATGTTCTGAGTATTCCTCATAGTTGCTAAGCACCTGCTGCCCCCACCAGCCCATGAAAAGATTGATGTAACTGGAGGTGAAGCAGGTGCCCATAGCTCTACCTTGCTTTTGACTGAACACTCCATCAAAATAAAGAGGTTGTTATTAAGCAGAACCAAATCATGTCTAAGATCATTTCTGAGTGTAGAAAGTATGATAGATCTCTCAGGATATGTCTGCAGTCTTTCAAACCTACTTCATGCACAATGCAGGTATACAAGTTAGTGATGTCTAGAGTACACATGATATAGGGCCTGATTACGACTTCGGCGGAGGGAATTAGTCTGTCCCAACTGTGACGGATATTACAAGTTCCATAGGATAAAATGGACTCGTAATTCGGGGGGCTGGATATCCGTCACATTTGGAACAGAGTAGTCCCCTCCGCCAAAGTGGTAATCAGGCCAATAGTCTTTTTACCAGTGTATACTTTCAGTGATCCTTAGGAAGTGCATGGTATCTTTTTTTAGATAGACTGGCAGGGCAGATACAAAAGATCTAAAAAAGTAATCTATGTGCCTGGATGTATTCTCCACCAGAGAACCCTTAGTGGGAACAATAGGTTTGCAAGAGGGATTCTTAGCATCTTTGTGGAGTTTAGTTTTAACATAAAGAATGGGTATCCTGGGTTTATCACGTTTCAGAAAACTGTATTCCTCCCATTCTATCAACCCTATATCTCCCCCAGTCTAACAGTTTTAAAAATAAATTGTTTCTACCTTACTGCACTCAGCCCTACTAGACACCTCATAGCAGGAGTGAAGCAATAGCTGTCGTCTCCCCTCTTTCAAGTAGGATTCTTTGGATTGTACCACAACATTTTCACCTTTATCTGATTGCCTGATCACTATACTCATATCTGATTTAAGATTCTGCAGGGCCTTGATATTGTGCTTTTGTCAAATGTGTCTTCCCTAAATTGGTACAACTCTATCTGATCTTTTTTTAAATATGTTATAACACCTTTTTCAAAAACATTAATGTTTCACAATTAATAGATGGTAAGAATACAGATCTGGTTTTAATGTTACTCAGACACCCAGCCCCACATCCACTCCTACTTCTAACAAGTTTTGAAAAGGGTCCTTGTCTCAAGGTCCACTAGTGCTGCCAATTTGTATGGTGTATCAATGTCTACTCCCGTCAGATTAGTGGCACTCACTGTCTCTTTTACACATTTACTAAACTCAGGCTTGGTATCAAAGTACTTTTTCAGTTTTAGCTTCCTGGTAAGATGAAATACATCTGCTCTGCACATAGTTAAATGCTATAGTGGGACAAAATGATATACCCAAAGATAACAATTCAGTGTCTACCTTGGTGACCACCCGGTCTGATAAGTTCATTACATTCAATGTGTTTGCACTTCGCCTCTCATTAGCAATCCCATGGAGGCTTTATTTTCATCTGCCACATTTCTCTTGTCTCTGTTTCTTCCTCTTCCTCCTCTTGTTCCTCTGCACCTGCCTCTTTGATTCCCTTTGTATATATATATATACATATATATATATATATACACACGTTACCTACTGGTGGTCGCCATTAGGTAGTTATAGTTAAGTCCATATTTCCATAGAAATTGCAATTTTTGACTTGCCTATATCTTTGGCACATTCGGCAAATGTTCAATTTTTTTTTTTTAAAGTGTGCCGGTCTTGTTGCACATGGGAAGTTTTGGGGTGATCTGTCAAGTGGGAGGGGCCAAGAAAAATGGGTGTAAAAACATAATAATTTTGATAGGAGCTTTGAACACGAATACAGCCCAAACCACTGGATGAAATTACACCAAATTTGGCAAAAAGATAGCTTTCAGTATACAGATTATGCTTCTAGTTATTGTGAGAAAACATGGCTGATTGCAGAGGCCCTCTGACGTGTTGCCCCCATTTTGCACTTTTGCTGGTGTTTTCCTGACTTTGATGGTGCCCTAGGTACTGCAGTCCCAGGGCCTGTGCACTCTATAAAATCAGTATGCAAATTAGGCTAATTATAATTGGCTAAGTCAACCTACCTATTAGTCCCAAGGGTATGTAGGTTTAGGGACTCTACCATAGGTAGTGAACCCATAGGTGCAATGCTGAGGTGCCCAGTTTCATTTTAAAGGCAAGCCTGCCTTGCTGGCTGCTTTTGAGTTAAAGTTCCATTTAAATTCGACTTTTGAAACAAAAGTAGTTCCAAAGTATTAAACTACCTTATTTTTACATGTAAGTCACCCCTAAGGTGTGCCCTATGTGCCCCTAGGGTTGGGTGCCATGTAACTATAAACAGGGACCTTCTAAAGAGAATTTTATAAGCCCTGGTCAGGTAAAACAGCCACATTTGTTTTTCCCTCTTTGTAGTGAACGGCCTCTGTAGGTTAGAATGAGGAGTCTTTATTTTAATTTATGAATTCTCCTTAAGTGACAGATACCACAAGTTTGGTATCAACTTAATTGTTATAATAAATCCCACAACTTACAATTGTTGGATTTACTATAAGTTGCTCAGGTAAAGAGTTTTAAACTTTACCTGAAAAGTTGCCAACTTTAGCCCTGCATTGTTTTGCTGCTTTGCTCTTATTGGCCAGCCTCTGGCAGCCTGGCCAGGCTGCCTTGATGAGGTGTGAAGTGGCCTGGCTCAATACAAAAGAGATGTGCCTGGGGGAGGAGATCTTACCTCAGCAGACGAGGAAGCAGGAACGGGGGAGGGCTGCCAAACTGGTCTTCAAAGGCAGGGAAGGACATTTGGAGCAACCCAGCACCTCCCTCACATTATGCAAACCCAGACAATTGGTGCCCCTGATTAGATTAGGGGAGGGCAGGAGCAGAATGTGTGTTTAATATTTTTATCCACACCAGTAGGTGCGCTCAGCCAGATGTAACCTCCAAAAATCACTTTCAGGCATCATGGATTTTTGAGGAATGTTGCTCCCTGGGATTGATTTTTGCCACACTTCCCCTGAAGTGGTCATCACAGAGGGAAGGACCCTGCACCTGATTGAAGAACCAGGACCCCCCTGTTTTTCACCCAGGAGCAAGGGTATGACAGGCAGACCTGCACCCACTCCTCAGATCCCTACCAGATTTCAAAAAGGAAGAACTACAGAAGAAGAAGGACTGCCCTGCTGGACCCCTGACCTGCACCTGGGTACTGCACTCTGGAGGACTACACCAGCTGCACACTTAGGCTTCACTACAAGAATGACTTTGCCTGGCTTCAACTGGTTCAAGGAGGGACTCCCTGTTTGCTACAGGTAAATTTGGCTAACCAGAGTCCCCTGCACCAACTCCTGAAGAAACTGACCAGCTGACCACTGTCCAGTGACCAAAAAGGAGTTTGCACCAGGTGCATTTTGGGAGTTGTAGTCTGCACCCTCAAGGAATATCTCAGAGCTTCTGGAACCTTGGGGTGAGCTGTGGACCTCAGAAGAACCTTAAAGGAACATCTGGAAGAAGATCCAGATGTTTGGAGAACTTTGGAGAACTTTTGGAAAAAAGCTCCATAAGAGGGACTGAACCCGCGGCAACTCGTGCTGCCTTGCCTCAACCGTGACACAGCCTGACTTGCAGGTTCGTCTCGGTGAAGAAAATCTCAGAAAAAGTGACTAAGTCCGAATGTAAGAAGTTGACCGGGAGTGGCACTCCCAGGCAGTGTATCCGAAGAGGGCTCCACGGACGTCGGATCAAGATTCAGGTTTGCTCTGGTTGAAGGATTTTCACCTCAAAAAAATTACCAAGTCTGAAGGTAAAAATCTCCACTGAGGGCTATGATGACGCATACCCGAGGAAGAGTTCCAGGAGGTCGGATTGGACTGGCGACTTTGTCCCGCTAAAGGATATCTTCAAGAAAACAACTAAGGCCCGTATTTATACTTTTTTAGCACCACATTTGCATCACTTTTTGACACATTAGCGGTGCAAACTTCCAAAATATATTTGTATTTTGTAAGTTTATGCTGATTTTGTGTAAAGAAATGACACAAATTCGACGCTAAAGAAGTATGGGGATACGTCCGAAGGTAAATTTTTGATCCAAGCCTCCCGCAAGCTGTAGCCGAGCAGGGCTCCATCACGGTCGCCCTCAAACTTTGACTTGGCCTCAGTCGAGGTGCGACCAGATTGGTGCTATTCATTTCTAAGCTCTAAAAAGCATGAATTCTTTCAAAATTTGTATCTCCGGCAGCCACTTCCCCAGGGCATAAAATAAATACAATGTGGGGAACCACAAGCCCCCCCCCCCACAGCCCAAGGGACTTCCATATCCCCAGGGCTTTAAATGAGTACAATGCAGGGGCACACAACCCCTCTGCACCCCAGGGGCTGCCACCTCCCCTCACTGGGCTACAACAAAAGAGTGAAGGGGGTCAGATTCAGACCCCTGAGTCCCGGCGCCCACAACCTCCCCAGGGCTAGATTACATTGGAGGGGGCACGAGGCCCCCCTTGAGGAGCCAATGATGGCCCTGGGGACCATTACCTCTAAGGTGAGTGGAGTGATGAGGTGAGGGTAGGGGTGGAAGTTTGGGAAGGCATGCAGGTAGGGTGCGGGATATAGTAGTAAAGATATGACTAACCAGAGTCCAGTCCTCCTGCTACTACTGTGAGGCCCTCAGGATGCATTATTGCCAAGATTTGCTCCTCCCATGCTGTTAGTTGTGGGGGAGGAGGTGGGAGTCCACCACCAGTCCTCTCTACAGATACCAGGTGTCTTGCAACCACAGAATGCACCTTCCCCCGCAGGTCGTTCCACCTCTTCCTGATGTCACCCCTTGTTCTTGGATGCTGTCCCACGGCGTTGACCCTGTCCAGGATTCTCCGCCATAGCTCCATCTTCCTGGCAATGGACGTCTGCTGCACCTGTGATCCGAATAGCTGTGGCTCTACCCAGATGATTTCCTCCACCATGACCCTTGGCTCCTCCTCTGAAAACTTGGGTTGTCTTTGGGGTGCCATGGATGTGTTGTGAGTGACATGTGTGAGGATGTGTGGGGTGATGTGTGGGGTGATGTGCTGTGGTGTGTGCTGTGAGGTGCGTGGATGGTGTATGGGTGATGGTGTTCTCTGGCTCAGATTGAGGTGGTGCTCCTGGCTTGTCTCTCTCTATGTTGCCAATCTTTTTTTTTGTTGAAAGGGTTGTGGGTAATGTGGGTGTGTTTTATAGTGGTCTGAGTGTGTGGGCGTGGAGTGTGTATGTGTGTCATGTGTGTGTAATTTGAATTGTCCAATGTGGTGTAGTTTTGTAAGTGTGTGTGTTTTCTGAGCACAGCAGTGTGTACCGCCAATGGTTTACGCAGTTGAAAGACCGCCACAGTGATTCCTGGGTCCTGATACTGTGGGCGTATTCCTGTTGGCGTAACAGTGAGTTTTGCTACTGCCAATTTATCACTGACCTTTGGTCTAGCAGACTTGTGTGGGTGTCTGTATTGGGGCTGATTTCTCAGTGTGGGTCATAATACCCGTAGCGGAATATCGCTGCGGTCACGGTATGTTGCGGCCGACAGCACGGCGGTAGGCGGCATTTACCGCCAGGGTTGTAATGAGGGCCTATGTTCATAACAGCGCTGTACACAGCTCCAAGTAGCAATCTGCATGCATATCTCAGTCATGTGCTTGGGAGCCACTTATGACCTACCTGAAGGTCATTTTAAGAACCTTATCTGGGTATTCCTAACTTCACCAATAACCCATTGAATCACTTTTATTACATCACATCACATACCTTGATTCATTTGAAGTACTGGTCGATGAGATCAGCCCTGATGTCTCCAGCTTCATCCTAATCATGGTCATCCTCGCTTGGCAAATCTGCATTTCCAGCAAAAGGATCTGCTGGCTCCCCCTTATCCGGTATGAATGGTATCTGACGCCTCAGGGTGAGGTTGTGGAGCAGGCAGCAAGCAACAACAATTTTACCAACCTTGTTTGTTGAGCGAAGGAGGGCTCCTCCAGTCTTATCATTGCTGCAAAATCCTGCCTTCAGGAGCCCAAAAGTACACTCCAGGACAAGCCTTGTCCTTCCGTCGGCCTCATTGAAGCGGACTTCACCTGGTGTAGATGGGTACCTCACTGATGTTAACAACCAAGGATGGTTTGGGTAACCAGAGTCCCATGTAAGGTATGGTTACAACAATCCAAACATTAATCTTGGACATCCACATATATGGTGGCAGATAAAAGGTACAGACACTTGTTAGAAATATGACTTACCAACCAGCCAGGCCCTCTTTGTGTATAGTCATGTCATTAGCAGTGGGGTATCACTGTTCCGCATTAAGAAGGAATCTTGAACTGATCCAGGAGACTCAGCACAAACTTCTGAAATGTAGAGGTCAGCCAAACAGACCACTTGGACTTTGATGGAGTGGAAGTTTTTCCTGTTCCTATATGTTTGTTCATGAGCACTTGGGGGGAGCCAAGGCAACATGGGTGCCATCTATAGCTCCAACCACATGTGAAATGTGTCCCAAAGCATAAAAAGCAGCCTTACCATGGGCCAAATCTTCACATTGGGACAGTCTAGGTGTTTCAACAATGCAGATTACAGCCTTCAAAATCAGGCTGAACATTGGCTGATATGTACTGCCTCTGGGAGCAATCATGCCTCATCCTGCAGGTGATAGGGCCCCTGCCTTCTCAGCTGATGACCTGGACAAGCTTGTGGGGGAGGGCATACCCTTGTATGGACAGCTCTATGGTGCCCCAGAGGAGCAGGTAAGTGTATGAAATGTTGAATGTTAGATGATTTTGATGAAATGTGGTGGAATGAAGGGTTAGGATGATATGTTTGGGTAGATGGACATGTGCACATGTGCATAGAACATTTTGATCACTGATACATAGTAGGGAGTGTGTGATGTATGTACCCTGACCCACTAGAAAACTGTATAATATGATAAATGAAGGTGGTGTTTGAAATAGCGGTAAATTTATACCATGTTTAAAGACATGGTTGAGGACTGGTCATATATTTCAAGCCAAGACATGGTACTGGTTATCCATGTTGTAGGCCTGACTCCACTTCACACATTGCCTATCTGCATATGGTCATTCCACATAGAAGGGGGTGTTAGAAGAAGTGTATGTATGGCTACTTGCACAAACCTTTGTTTCACCCTTCTTGTTTTGGGATGGTGAATGTGGACATGACTTTCTCCTCTTGACTGTGTCATCCATGCAGGTCAATGCACCCCAGAAAAAGGGGATCTGGCATGCTATCACCAAGAAAGTGTGGACCCTCTAGGTCCACAGCCGGCAAAGCACCCACTATAGGAAGTGATGTGAGGGCCTGAGACGCTGGGCCCGGAACACCACAGAGGCCCAGCTGGGAATGTCCTCCCAAGGACGAAAGGGTGCCCGTTGGACCTTGACCCCACAAATGGCCCGCATATTGGCGGTGGCCTACCCTGAGTTGGATGGGTGTTTGAAGGCAGCACAGCAGCCACAAGGTGATAAGTAATAACTAAGCACATTTTTATCCCTATGCCAGGTCAGTGTTTGAAGTCATAGCATCTAAGTTAGGACAATGTGGTAAGTCTAAAGGGTCAAAGTCCTCTAAGGAGCACATAGATGTAAAGTTATCAAACTTGGTACACAGGTATGCACATACTATTGTGTATAGGGACATATTAATCTCCTATGTTATCCCTTCTGTACAAAAGCATATGATGAGGCTCATGTGACTGTGTCATATGTGTACCACCATACGGCTACATATCCTATGCTGGTTGTTACTTGCCACCTACAGATCCATACTACCAATCTCATGATGGTAAGTTGCTCAGGTATTTGCTCTCTGTCCATTCCAATGCCCTGTGATCCATGTCTATATGCAACATTGAGTCTGACAAGTTTTAGTCATACCTACTTTTCATGAGGTTTCTCATGAGGCTTTGATGTCCATCTGACATTTCATTGCTGTACTTATTCAGAGCTGTTAGGAGGTTAACCCATTTGGTAAGTGAGGGATGTTCATTGGACTCTGTAATGTCTTGTCTGATTGGACAGCCTACATGTTAGAAACATTGAGGTATTACAAGACTACTATTGCAACACATACATTGTTATCAAAGCTCTGAATGTTAGTATCATGTACATGTTATTTGAATGGTAAGTGGCTACACAGTTATTTCCTTATTCATTGTGATGTGGGCAAGACATCTTATAAACAGTTATATTATTCACAGGTTTTTGCCAACATCATGTGTTCATTGTAAGGTTCTGTCATCAATAAACAGTGTAATAATGGATCATGCACATAATTTATTTTGCTATCTTGAATATGTTTTGATTGCTTTTAATATGGAAACTGTTGGACCTTGCCCGTTTACAGTGTCATTTCCCCAAACGTTTGCCTTCTCTTCCTAATCTTCCTGACCCATTTTATCTGATGTTATGACTCAGATCACTTTATCACTGCTTATCAGTGCTAAAGTGCATGTGCTCTTCCTTGTAAACTTGGTATAACTGGTTTATACCTAATTGGCATATTGAATTTACCTTTAAGTCCCTTGTAAAGTGGTATCTCTATACCCAGGGCCTGTAAATTAATTGCTACTAGTGGGCCTGCAGCGAGGCTTGCAGCACCCACTGAAGTAGCCTTTCAAACCTGTCTCAGGCCTGTGTGACAGTTTTCTGCCACAGGGACCTGGCATCTAAATTTACTTGCCGGGCCCAGAACTCCCCTTTTACTACATGTAAGTCACCCCTAAGGTAAACCCTGGTTAGCCTTAAGGGTAGAGTGCCATGTATGTAGAAGGTAGGACATGTGCCTAGTAATGTGGTCTCTTCTGGTAGTGGCAAATAGCCTATTTGGTTTCTCACTGCTGTGAGGGCTGCCTTCTCATAGGATTGCATTGGAAATGCCCTGCCTTATGTCAAGGGGGTATTGTCTGATTTATGAGGGGTAGCGTAGGCATGTTTGGTATGGTTGTAATGGTAGTGAGAAATGCTGCTTACTGGTGTAGGTGGATTTTTTATTACTACTACAGAAATGCCACTTCTAGAAAGTGAGCATTTCTCTGTGCTTATGACTCTGATGTTTTGCAGCTTGACTCCAATCCACGTCTGGGCAGTGTGACAGTTGGGCTTTGTGCATACTTTTCAGACAGCTTGTACACAGGGAGGGTGGAGATGTCACAGAAGTGCATCTGCATATTGAATAGTCTTTCTGGGCTGAGAGAAGGGAGAGGCGGGGCACACCTGCATTTGTAAAGGCTGTGTCCTGGCCTCACACAATAAGGTTGTTTACCCCCGACTGATGTTTGTAGCCTGTGTTGGAGGAGAGAGGGGACAATCCCAGAACTAGTTATAACTGGTTGGAGCCTTCTCTCCCCTCTCTTTGTAAAACACACTGTAAACTGAGTATAAGCACATGGGATTTTTCCCCACAATTTAGACATGAAGGGACATTCTTGGAACAGGGCACAGAACGCTATTGAACGGACTCACCAGGACCCACCTTGGACTGCTGATGCTGTGCTGACCTGTGACCTGCTAGGTCACTAGGAGGAACTGCCACCATTTGCATCCCTTGTGCTGGCCTATTGTTGGGGCCTGCTAGCCCTGTAGTTCTGTCCCCCCCTTCTGTCTCCAGGGGCAGGGTGCCTTGGCCCCTGACCCCTGACCCCTGTAATCAACCAAAGCATGAGGAGGGCTTCTCTTCTGCACCTACAGTGCCTGGAGAGCACTTTTCTATGCCTCCCTGCGCTTTTCAGCACAGTCGCTGTAAAGAAGATTCACCGACCCAGGCTTGGTGAATGCCCCCTGTGCCTTGAAAAGTGCACCTCTGCCGTGAGGGATTCACCGCCACGACCCGGCTTGGTTTTTGTTCTCGAGTGCGCCGAAGCCCCATTTGTTCTTCAGGGGTCTTGTTTGTCCCCCCCCCCCTTTGTTGGAGGGCCAGTGGAGGCCTGAGGGAGCCCCCAGAAATCACGGGTCCCAGGAGGGGCCAGTTATAAAAATCAGAGGGGGTGCGTGCCGCCCCCCCTCCACCCAGGATCAACACGTGGCCCCCCCACTTTGCACAGAGGAGCGCCAGGAGTCCCCCATATCGATCCTATAGGCACAAGAAGTACAGTCTCATCACAATGCAGGTACTCTTTTGGACATGCTCTTTCTTAGGTTCCAGATATGAACAATGGGGAGGGATATGTTAATCTACTTACTTTATGGAATGCTGTATATATGTGCTGATGTTCTTTTTATTGCCCTTGACTTGCCATATGTTCCTCACTGTTCCTCTTATTGATAGTTATGAGATGTTTATGACAAGTGCATTTATTCCATTACTGTGATTCCTGACTACTGCTAATGTTGCAGAATGCTAAGTACTTATATGTTTTAATGTGACTACTGATTATTCTTTCAGAGTATTAGTAACCTTTGTAATGTTCTGACAACTGCTAAGGTAGCAGGGTATTACTGACATGTAATGTTTGGTCTAATTATGTTTTGTCCAATGCAGTTTATTTTTACATATGTCAGTGTTGTGCTTACTTTGAGGTATACATATTGTGTTGCATGTGTTGTGTGGGTCGTGCAAATGCTTTACATATTGCCTCTGAGTTAGGTCTGACTGCTCATGCCAAGCTACCAAAGGGGTGAGCAGGGGATATCTTGGACATGTAACTCTCTTGCCCTGACTAGAGTGGGTGGGTGCTGCCTGACTTAGGTGCATACCCTAGCCAACCAGAAACCCTATTTCTAACATAAACCTACTGTTTGCACTGACTACATTGTGGTGCAGGTGTTGTAGTTCACATTCACATGGGGGGGATGGTATGCATAGTCAGTCATTTGGCTAGACTCAAGGTGTATGTTTCTATCATGGTATCCTCAGATGTGGTTTTATGTCACTGACAAATTCTGATACAAATGTAAGACTACTCACGTCTGAAATGTGGATAGTGATGTTGCCACTCAAACATTGGGCTATTGTTGTTACCACTCATCATGATACATTGTACTGTATGTGGCCTGCATGCATATGACAGTTGTCCATTGTATTAAATGATTAGTTATGCTACCTGCGGTTGCCTGTGGATAAATGCTATGGGGTAATTAGGCCCCTATGAGTGTGCAAGACTGTGTTTATGGGTGAGAATGACTAGGATGAGTAGGACATCAATGTATCATCCTTTCGCACATCACTATTGGTACATGTGCTGGTGACCTGTGTTTCGACTCTATCATACTCCAAATTAGGAAATGCCAAACATAGTGGTTGCATGTTTGCAATTTTCAATTGTGAAGGTTGTGGACTCTGACATGAAATGGTTTTGGCTTGTATGCAACATGCTATCTTGTGTTTGGCATATGATAAGGTTCCTTTCCTGGTACATGACATCATGGCATGGGCAGAGATAGGTGGATTTATTGTATGTGATATGTCGAAATGAATGCTACTCCTTTTTCCCATTGCTTGGTTGTTGGTTGCAGAAGTTGCTGTGGATAGGGACCCAGAATTATGTTACCAAGTGTGACAGCTCTACTGATATGATGGTATAGCAGGTGTGCAATAGGTGGCTTAGCTGGTGTATGACATTATTGTCATGTAGGGCTATATATAATATCTTGTGACATGATGTTGGCACTAACCTGGTCCTAGTTGTGGGTGCAGTGCAAATGGATGTAATGTGAACGATGTGTACAGTGTGATGTTAGTGTATGAAAATAATGTGATGACCCTACCACTCTTCCTGTTTTCCAGCATTAGCATCGGCAGGCAAAGGAGCGGGGCACAGACAAGTGGGGAAACTGCTGGCCACGAGGCCTCAAGTCATGATACCATCAACACCGAGGGACCCAGTGGCCCGGAGACTAAGGAAATGCCACGGGTGACACGATACACCTCATCATCTTCGGAATCCTCCTCCAGTGGACACTCCCTGGTGGAGGCTGACCCATCTGAGACCACCCAAGCACCATCTCTGTTCACCAAGCCCCTTGCCACTATCCTCTCCCTGTAGTCCCCACCAGTTGGTCGTGTCTGCTCACCCAAGAGGGTGGGTGTCTCCTTTGCCACAGGCACCTCTGCCCCAGCCCCTGTTAGCCCTGCTGGCCTCCGTGAGGAAGCTATCGACCTTCTGAGGTTCATCTTTGTGGGTCAGTCGACAATCGTGGATGCCATCCAGGGTTTGGCAACTCAAATCCAATAGAGTAATGTACTCCTGAAGGGCATTCACAGTGCACCGCTGGACAACAGCGATCCTTTCAGGCTCTGGCCTCTGCATTGACAGCAGCCCATCCGTCCCCCCTCCACCTTCCTCTACCCAATCACAAACCCCTCTTCCCTGACCCAGCCAAAGCACACAAACACACAAGCATGCATCCACCTCAACGTCCAAGGATAGCTCAAACAAACCAAAGCACCAGAGGACACACCACCAGCCCACACACAAGCAACATTCACATTCATATCCAGCAACAGTCACAACCTGCTCTGACACCCCACAACCTCTAGCATCACAGAAAGCCCACAAGACACACCTGCAGACACCACACCAACATTCACAATTCCAGCCACTACACTTATTCTACCCACAGACAGCACCACAACAAACCCTCAGACATCCAAACCAGTCACCACACCACTCCCGCAGACACCACAACCACTGACACTCCTACAAGCAGCACATCCACCATACCTGCAGTCACCACCCCAACAGACAGCCACACACTCACCACAGCATCTGCCATTACCTCCACCCTCCTCAGCCCAAAACACAAAAACACCTTCCCTCACCCACCCAACAGACACCATCCACCCACAAGAATACCTCCTACAAACACGCACCCAAGACATCAATACCAACATCTCATACAACAACTTCCTCTCCCACCACACCTAACCACTTTTACTCTGACCATCCCAGTGTGTTTAAAAATCTTTCCTTTCTGAATGTGCCCTTTTCCCTACTCCTTTTTCATGTAAAACCCCTAAATATGCTGTTACCCTCCCGAAGTCCATCCCTTCTATCTCCAAGGCCACTCCTAACCACCCAGCAAGTGCCATGTCCCTCCCCCACCAATAAGTCTACCCCTCCCATGAAGACCCACCCTCTCCAAGCCTAAACCTAAATCCCTCTCCATTCCGTGTTGGTTGTAGGTTTTGTTGTATGTGTGATGTGTCCCTGGGTAGAGTCGATTGTGACTGTTTCCCAATGTGTTGACGATGGTGCGGTTGTGGTGTTATTGTGGTGTTGTGTGTTATTGGGTGAGACTGGACCTGTGCTGCTTTTCCATGCGTAAGTGTCTTTTTGACGTGTGTGTGTGCCGGCTTTAGTGTGTGTACTGTCTAGTTGCAGTTGCCTGTGTGGCTGTATATGAGTTTGCATGTCAGTGTACAGTTAGATGTGTGTGTGTCACCCTCACACCCCCTTGTCAATGGTATGTTGCGTAAGTGTCGAAAAATTAACAATATGCAACAGGTAAGGGTGTGTATTTACGGTTGCTGTCATCGTCGTCGGTGTAGATTTCAAAGTGTTTTGGCGAGCAGGAGCAGCAGGATGACATCTAGTTCTGGTTCCATGGCAGCTCCGGACGTGTATGGCTTCCTGAAGGTGAGTATCTCCTTTTATTGAGTTTGTTTCTGCCTGGGTTTCTGTGGTGGTGTGACCGCGGCGGTAATCTTGGCGGTGTGCCGCCTCATAATATGTCTGGCAGAAACATGGTCTCCACCGACCTACAGGTGCCTTCAGTCGTCTGTGGTGGTCTGACCACAGTGGTGGAGCTTTGGCTATATTCCGTAGGGAATACTGCTGCAGTCATAATTTGGCGGTCTAGTTCCGCTAACATGGCGGTCCAGGAACCACCAAACTCATAATGAGGTCCTGAGTGTTTGAAGGGATTTATGGTGTAATAGCAGATATGTGAGTGTCTGTATGTGTGTGTAACTGAGTCTAAACGATTGCATGAGTATGTAAGTGGATGAGTGGATGTGTATGAACATGGGTGTTTATGTGTGGGTGTTTGAGTGAGTGTATGAGTGTTCATGTGGGTGTTTGAGTGGGTGTGTGAATGTGTGGGTGTGTGACTGGGTGTGTGAGTGGCTGTATGGCTGTGTGATGGGTATGTGAGCAGGTGAATGGGTATGTAAGTTGGGAGTGAGTAATTTGTGTGTGTTTCTCAGTGGTTGCTTGAGTGTATCACTGGGTATGTGAGTAGGTATGTGGATGTGTGATTGGTTTTGTGGATGATGTTTTCCGTGATGTCATTTGAAATGTCATCAGTGGTGAAATTAGTTATGTCATTGACCATATCATGAGCGATGTAATATGTGAGATGATAAGCAATGAATTGTGGGGGCGTAAGTTATAGTGAGGTAACTATAACTTCTGAATTTCTGTGGTTTTCTACACTTGAAATGTAAGCCTAGCTATAACATCCTTGTAACCTGTGCTTTTTTTTCCAATGACTGTCTAAGGTTTTTGTTTTCTATTTCCTAACTATAGCATCCCTGAAACATTTGTTTTTTCAGTCATTTGTAAGGTTTTTTTTTTTAATTCAATTTTCCTAAAGATAATGTCCCTTTAACATTTGCTTTTTTCAGTGACTTTCAAGGTTACATTTGGAAATGTTTTAGACAGTATAACATGTCTATTCTCTTTAGTTTATTCAGTGCATTTAAATTGGTTTATGTTTTTTTACTATGTTTCATTTTTGTCTAATCATTGGTTTTTTTAAAGACAATTTCTAAAGTTAATTTATAGTAGAAAGTGTAGTGCTATTTCATTTTGAATATTATGTATTTTTTGTTTACTTTTTAGGTACACATTTTTGTTCATAAATGAATATATATTTATATACATTTTAATGTTCAAGAGGGTGTATGAATGTTTGGGTTGGTGTGTAAATCACTTTGTGAGTGTTTGACTTAGTGTTTAAGTGACTGTATTGGTATGTTTGCGTGTGTCAGTGCTTCTATCATTGTGTGCATGGATGTTTGAAAGGGGGTATCAGTGTTTGGCTGTGTGTGTCAGTGACTGTATTGGTGTGTGACTGGGTGTGTCAGTGGCTGCATTGCTCTGTAGATGGGTGTGTGTGTGGCTGTATCAGGGTGTGTTTGGGTGGGGTGTCTCAGTGGCTATATCACTGCCTGCCTCAGCGTGTACCTTGAGAATGTAACTTTGTTGAACTGCACACTATATCGCTGAAATTAAGCGCTCACTACATTTTTTTAAGCAATTGTTTTACCTATACTTACTCAACTACCCTAAAGAAACATATGCCAAAAATAACTTATGTATTGCTAAGAGTGAGGAATACAACTAATAGATACAAAGGACACTCAGATGTGGAGATCCTTATAAAGACAGCCCACAGGTAGGTTGTATGATGTCATAAATACTGCTACTACATCAACTACAACTAAATGATTTCACTTTTGAAATTGTAATCCTCCTTATAAATTGGTAGCTTATAATGCAATATTTGTTTGGTTCTGATGTTGCTGTCATTACATTGTGTCCATCCAGTTTTAGTTTTTAAACACAGATTGTAGTGTCTAATTGTAACACTAAAGGGCATACTCACAAGAAAGTGGTGCATCATATATGATGCACCACTTCTCTTGCTCCCCTTACCGGCACCTAACGACACCATGATAGAGCTGTATTTATGATACTGTGCACCATGGCAGTCGTTAGCCCAGAATTTGTGACGCTATTGTGGTGCTTTGCTGCACTAGCGGCAAAACATTTTACGCTAGTACACCAAAGTATAAGGAGGCCCACAGGTTACTATGTGTGCGTCATCTTAACACCTGCTTTGTGCAGGCATTAAAAATGACATCAAAAATGGTGTTGTGAAATCTTGTAAATTTGACTGCACCATTTTTGTGGACCTCCTAGCGCCAGAATGACCTCCTTGCATATATTATGCCTGGCGCAAGGGGTTTACAAAGCATGCATTGCATCACTTTGTAAATATGGTGTGGCAAAAATGCCTCCTTAGCGTCACATTAGAGTAAACGAAATGATACTAATATGTGGCAAGAAGGACCTAGGGGCTTGTAAATATACCCCTAAGTCCTTCATTAAAGATGATAGCCTTAGCAGTATTTATTTTTCCAGAAATAGCTTTTTGTCCTCCTTCATACTTTGTAATGTCTGTTTCCATTTTACTTCCATCTGCCGTGCATAATTGTAGCATTACCTCCACATCAGCATCTCAAAAGCCTTATAAAGACTTCCCTGGTAGGTCATATGATGCCATAAATACTCCTAATACAACTACCACAACTATACTATTTCACGTTTTCACTTCTAATCCTCCTTAGAACAGAGGCTCAAGAAACAAATGATAGCAATATTGTAGCTAATAAGGCAATCTTTGCTTGAATGTGAGGTTACTGTCATTACATTCTGTCCATACAGTTTTACTTTTTAAATAGACAGCATAGTCTCCAGATGTAACACTAACTCCTTCCTAAAATAAAATAGCCATAGTAGTATATGTTTTTTCTGAAACAGATAAATGTCCTGCTTTAAAATTTACCTGTTTCCAATTTAGTTCCAACTGATCTGCATCACTGTAGCATTAGAATAAGATACTTGCCATTTCTTCATATACATAAACCTGACATAAGATGTGATCAACAATTTCTGCTGGTATTTTTTGTGCAGCTTCTTTAAACAATCTCTCCAAACTGACAGCTTTGCAATTCCACGTGTTAAGTAAATAAATCACTCTGAATCTATTTCTGTACTTGATATCAATGAACAATCTTCACACTCATCGTTCCATGAGTTACTAAGTCCAAATAACTCGTCAATAGGTACTTCGACTTCTTCTAAAACACCAAACATCACCTTCAGAAATTCCTGTGTATCTCCTTGAGTTTTTAGTGTAAACTTGACTGGTCCATTGCATACTTCTTCAAGGCCTCCAATGTATGACCCACAATGTGTTTTAGCTCTATTACTGAGAGATTTCCCAACAAAGCAAAAATTTCAGAACACAATGTCTTCTTTTTTTTTCTTTTCAATTGAATTAACAACATGAGGTTCAACATGATGCATGTTGTGTGTTGCATACTGGAGGAGGAAGACCTAGGAGGAGAAGTGGAGGAGGACTGCAGCGGAGCTACTAAGACAGAGCTGTGGTGCTAAGCTGTGGTTCCGGGCCAGAATATACTGCCATATTGAGAGGCTGTGCTGGTTCTGGAAGCCTTGTGAGAGGCTTTTTGGGCATTTCTGGGTGGCTTTGGAGGGGACAAGAGGAGGTCACGGCCGGAGGGCTGAGTGGGGTGTAGTTGCGGCATTGGGCTTGTGGCTCATGCTGAGTGCTTCATTGTGCTTCACTGTTGTGCTGGGTCTCACCTTGACCTGTTGCCTCACTTGAGTCACCTCCAACCGGTGACCGGCCCATTCTCCCCCGCCTGCATTGCTGCCCCACTCCCATTGCCGCGGCCTCTGCCTATGAGCATTGGTCCATGCTGTAGCACCTGTAGTGGTCCCTAGCCAGAGGTTCACCATTCACAGAAGGCCACAGAAGGCCAGGAAGGAGGCAGAGATATCAACAGTCCAGCCCCCAGGGCCCATAATATCAGCCAGAAGAGCACCAGAGTACTGGCAAAATTTCTACCAACTTTGGCTTGCTAATGCCTCTCCCTACCCACAAAAAAGGAAATTGTGTGGCATCTGAGGGGGTAAGGCAGTGCCCGAGCATGTTTGTACTCCCTCCCTATAAGAAGCAAGCAAACCCAGGGAGGTTGCGGTGGTGCTCCGCAGGCCTCTATGAGCCTTCAGACTCCACAAATTCTATGCCCTCAAGGGACCTGGGGATCTGGAACTAATAATGACAAGGAGCTAAAAGGGGCCAACAAAGCCAAAAGGAGGGAGAGACGGTGCCCTAACGTGTGCTTGTTCCCCTCCCTTGAAAGAGGGGGGTGAGGTGGAACTTCATTGGTCTGGAACGTCATATAGCCCGGTGGGTCCAATGGCCTGGAAGATAGACATCGGCAAGATCAATCAATAACTCTAACTTTTTGGGAACAACAGTTACATCCATAAATACATCTACACACCCAGATGTACCTTGATATAAGTAGAATGAGGTCGGGTAAATCTAGATGACAGGTCTGAGGCTGAGCAAAAGAAAACAAGGCTCAAAGACAGAAGGAGTAGTGACAAAAAGAAAATATAGTGACACAATAGTATGGAATTCCCCTCCAGACTAGGCCTGGGTAGAGTTCACAGAGCTCAACTCAGATTTCGGTATTGTTCATTAAAAACACATGGAATTCCACAGAGGCAGAGTTCCGTAAGCCACAGAGTACTGATTGCGCCGTATCTCGGAAGCGCCAAGCAGGGTCGGGCCTGGTTAGCCAGGCCCGACCCTGCTTAACTTTTCTGAGATCGGGCACATACAGGAGAGACCCGTAGGCAGTAAAAGCTTCAGTTTCAGGCCTCTTGTCTTGTACACCGGCCTGTCCTATGTGCACTGCACATAGGGCAGGTCAGTGCATAAGAGGCCTGAAACAGCAGCTTTCACTGCCTACTGCCCTGGCCTGAATTTAGGCCAGGGCCGTAGGCAGCAAATCCTGCCATAGGCAGCAAAAGTTGCTGTTTCAAGCTTCTTGTGCACAAGTCAGTGTACACAGTGTGAAAAAAATTAGTACTCACCTGTCTGGGTCCTTGTTGTCTTGTCAGCCACCCTCTGCCTCTCTCTACCCCCTGCTGGATCAGGTAGGGAGCTGGTGCCAGCAGCAGCTTCATGCTGCCGTGCCAATGCCAGGCCGAGAGTACGCACTGCAACTCAGTTTTGGGCTACCCAGTGCAAGCGCAGACTATTTGCACTTGCACTGTGTGGCCCATAACTGTGTTGCAGTGTGCCTCAGTGAGCTCCACTCCACTTGCAGGGCTAGCATAGTTTTGGGGCAAACTCTGGTCTCAAAGCGGAGTGCAGAGTGCCAAACAAATCTGTTAGCTCTGCCAGCGAAGTGGAGCTCGCCGTCCACCCCTACTCCAGACAATCGTGCCCTAGGTATAGAAATGAATAATGATGTGAAATCTTGGAGAACACCCAGAATCCAGAATGGCCTAGTGTATCAACCATGCATTGTACGGCGAAAAAGATAGCAGACTTCTTCAAATCCCTAGACGAACATGGTACATTGGCTAGTGAGATTCTTTTCCCTACAGAAGATGGCCCAGAGGATCGCACTGTTGCCAGCCCAACATCATGCAGTCTAACAGTCACATGGCCAACTTCAGATGGAAGAAATGTGGTTGCAAGTGAAGAGGTCACCCAAATCCCCTTGTCTCCCAGTATAGTCATATTAAAGAGCCAATATCTTTCACCATGGTCAGCAATGGAGGAGATAATCAAAAAGGAGTTACATAGGCACACCACTAAAGAGGGCCCGGTCACAGTGGACCGATACACTGTCAGAACGCCATTTGTTGACTCAGAAACAGATGTGCAGGTGCAGCACTGTAAGGCCATCCTTGAAAATTCAACATGCCCTAAGCCTACTTCTTTCCAATGTAAGGACTCCTATTGCCTGTTCCCTATTTTCAAGACAGAAAAAACAGTGGGGAATGAGCTTCCTAAATAGCTGGATGGAAGTGGTAGGATCAGCAGTTCCTACTTACTGCAGATACTGGAGAAGGACAGCACGACATCTCAGGCTCATTACCAAGAGGGCACACAAGGGACTGAAGATCTAAATGCTGCCCAACGAAGGGCAGCTGACACCAACACACTTTGGGCAGCTATACTGAAATTAATGCAAGAGACAGTGGTGGCCTTGAATCATCACACCAACAAAATGGGCATTCAAGTGGACCTATTTAATACCCAGGCAGTTTTTGTTCAGGCATTTACGATAAGCCGGAAAAACTGAGGGGCATATTTATAATGCCCTAGTGCCACCTTGTGGCACATTAACGTCATTATTTTTTATGTTAATGTGGCCCAACAAGGCAGAAATCCCCACGCTGTATTTACAGAGTGGTGCAATGCATACATTGTGCCACTCTGTAAACCTTTGCGCTACATTATGCCTGCTCCAGGCGTAATGTTTGCAAAGGGAGCATTCCCCCATTAGGGGGGATGAAAAAAATGGAACTCGGAAATCTATGAGATTTCCTTGCCCCATTTTATACAGTACTTTTAACTCCTGCTCAGAGCAGGCATTAAAAGGGGACTTCCGTTCCTTAGAATGGGCCCCTATGTACTCTGCAGGAGTAGCGCCAACAGTTTGGCACTACTCCAGCAGAGTACCTCAAGAGCGTTAAAAATAATGACTCAGTGGGGGCTCACTAGGGGGCTCTATAATTCTGCCCCTGAATGCACTAATCACGTAGGAGAATAGGAATAATGACTTTGTGATGTTTTGGGTAACAAGTTCATTGATTGGTTGATCCAGATCCCAGTACTTTTTGAGAGTGTGGTGGAGAAAGTAAAAGTTAATTCCATGCCAAAGATTGCACCACAGTCTACACCAAAGACTCCATCCTAACTCAACCATTTGCCAGTCTATGGAAATTCAAGTAGTCAGCAGCCCTAAGCCTCACCGAGATTGTGCTCAGGAGGAGGAAGGAAGGAAGGCCTCTGAAAGTGCTGAGTCAGCAGGTGGAGATAGAGAGTGGTCGCAAACATCGAGCCCACAATGGGAGGCTAATTGTACAGTTACTCAGGCCCATAGTTATACTTTTTTGCACTGCGTTTGTGTCACTTTTTGTCGCAAAAGTGGTGCAAACTTACAAAATATAATTGTATTTTGTAAATTTGCGCCACTTTTGCGTCAAAAATACGCTTATCACGTTTAGTGCACCAGGTCTCTCCGCATAGTTTCTAGAAAACAGGACATTGTTGAAGTTCTGCGAACTGAGGCAATACTGTTTCAGGAAGATCATTCGCCCAGCCTGCTAATGGAACAGCAACCTTGCGGTAAAGAGGCAGATCCTTTGGCATCGGTATTGAGAGGTGCAATGGGGAGCTATTCCCCAGGGGCAAAATCTTGTAACCCAAACTGGTCTCACTGGACAAATAATTAGAGAGGTGGCATTAACAGAACAAAAAAGGACCATAATAAGGCACGAAGCAAGCCCTGTCAAAGACAGCCTTGAAGGATTGAATATCAGCTCAAGTCAACACAATGGAATGAGGTGGCCTAATCATTTGTCCATGGAACATTGGCAGGCTGCCGGCAAAAGTTGCAGATCCCACCGTAGGGGATTTTTAAATTTCCTTTAATATAATAATCCTCCAGGAAATGTGTGCCCAAGTCTTTCCCACTCATAGGGTTCATAGAATTTAACAAACTGGCAAAGAAAAGCTGTACCTACGGAAGGGCAATCAATTCTAGTCTAGCCACAAAAATCTTGGGAATTGCTTCAGTGAAACCATGGACTCTGGTCCTGCGCCTGGATAACTTAATGCAGGCACAGAGTGAGATGATGATTCTCATATATCTTTATAACAATCCAAAAAGGAAGGTTGAATCAGTGGAAAATCTTATCGCAAGCATCCACAAATAAAAAATATTTGCCACTTATCAGACTTGTTGCTTTTCAGAAACTTAAACTTAAACCTGCGTCATCCCCCAAGCGAGGAGCACATCCAGGCAATAGGACCCCTCCATGATGAATGCTTGCCATTCTATAAGCTGCAAGTTTAGGATTGGAGAAAAGTTAACAAGAGTCTGTGAGCTGGCTGGCTGGATCACTTTGAATGTCTGTTTTTCAGACGATACTCCACCAACGTGGACAAGGTCAAATGATAAGTCTGTGTCATATATAGACTATATGCTAGTAAACCTCCTACTATATTTGCAGGTGGTTGACTTTAGAATCTTGCACAGACAAGAGAGCAACCACCACCCACAACTAATTTGTATCAGGGCTAATAAGTGCAAACAAGCCAGCAAGGGCCCTGCTGGAAGATGCCAGGATGGAAAATATAAAGGGGCATATTTACAAGCCCCTAGTGCCCATCTTGTGCTGCCCTATTGTCATTCTTTTTTACGCTAAGGCAGTAAAGTGCTGTAATGCTTGCATTGCGCCACTTTGTAAACCTTTGCGCTACATTATGCCTGCACCAGACATAATGTATGCAAGGGAGGCATTCCAACGCAGGGAGGCCCGAAAAATGGCGTATTTAAATTAACAACATTTCACTGCGCCATTTTTTCAGTCATGTCCAATGCCTGCTCAGAGCAGGCATTAAAGTGACGCACCCATTTTAATCAATGGTCCTTCAAGTGCTTTGTTGCGCTAGCATTTACATTTTTGATGTGAGTGCAGCAAACTCCACAATAGCGTAAAAACGTTTGACACTGTAGTCCTAACGACCGCCATGGTGCACCTTGTTTTTAGGTGGGGCATGGGCAATGTAAGAGAAATGGCACATAGGGACTGATGCAACACTTTCTTGCTAATATGCCCCAAACCGTCTCAAGTGGAATTCAAGCTCTGTAAAAAACATTGGCAGAGGACGCCGTGGGGACCCTTAAGCAACTTACCTGTGGAGACACTAACTAGCCAATGGCTTGGGAAACTCTGACTGACTACCTGGTGTTGAAATATCCAGTCAAAGGCTCTAGTAAAGGGCTTATGTAGGGCCATGTAAGCCTCCAGCACTGCTAAGACAGATCCATACAATGAAATCCAAAATCAATGGAATAATCAGTGCAGAGGACCCAGAGTTATAGCACTTCTCTGGAATGAGCGAAGAAAGACGAGAAAAGAAATACGGATTTTTAAACCAAACAAACAAGAAACCCTATCGGCAAAACTATTCCACGCTGCCACACTAAGAGTTTAGAAGACATTTTGGAAGCTGGTTAATAAGATAGATAAAAGTCCAAGAGCAGCTTGCAATGCAAGCTTGCAAAGCAAATATAACTGAGGATGAATGGGTCAAACATCCAAAGTCACACTTCATAGGAAGTATGCTAAATCCAGCTGATCAAGTGTGACCACAGGGGATCTTTAGGGAAACCATCCCATTCGATCTGCTAGGGTACATAGCTGATACATTAGCTAGGATCGTGAAGAATTCCTGGTCAGATTATGCTCCTAGGCCAAATGGAATGCCCCATCTATTCCAGGATGCTGGCAGGTCTCAATTATTCACCCCACTTTCAAAGGAGGCGCAACATCCTTGAGTAACTACCACTTAATAGCACTATTGGATGAGAACCTTAAGTACTTCTTAACTTTATTGCTTCAAGTTTTAGATTCATGGGCATCAAAGACAGGTAGGCTACTTCTGAATCAGACAGGTTTTTTGAGGGAGGAGGTACCTTGACTAATCTCATGGCTACAGGTTTAATTCATAATAGAGCAAAGTCCACTGGCACACCATTATATATGTGTTTGTCGACTTCAAGGCAGCATTTAATGGTATTCCATGTGATAACCTTTGGGTAAATCTCCAGCAGTGGAGGCTCCAGAGCAACATTCTAATGGCAATCCAGCTGCTTTACATGGTTAATTGTGTAAAAATTAAAGTTGGCAATGGTACTCACCTTTCACGGGCAGTTAGAACACCCATTGGGTTAAAGCAAGGGTGAGTTCTTGCGTCTCTCCTCTTTAACATATTCATCTGTGATCTTTCACTGACTTTGGAGGCACTGGCATCCTATGCCTGGAGTCTTGGGGGTACAAAATTTATAATCACTGATGGCAGTCATGAAGGCTTGATAAAATTCATTTATCCCTGTGCCCTCCCTCTCCTTATCAGGGATAGCTAGATAAGGCTTATCCCCTGAAGGGTCCCACAGACGCAACAGGTTGGGAGTATCAACTTGCCCCATTCCATTTCACTGTGTTTGGGCGCATAGTACAATTTAATTCAAGAGGTAACATTTGCACTTCCTTATTACACTAGCACCTTCACACTTTAGCTTTCCTGTTTTGCTCTCTTAGGGCCCTTAGTTAAACTCAAAATCGACAGGTACCACTTGCACTTTACTTAATGCACTAGCACTCCAACGCCTTATGCATCTAACTTAATTCACTAGCAGCCTAGCACTTTCTGCACCTACTTGATTAACCAGCAGACCTATGATGACATTAAGCACATAGCACTTTTGATTATGGATCAGGTGGATTAGCATGTTTCAAAACTGATGTGCAGCGGAGCATAACAATGTAAGCGTTTAACTTGGTTTAACCTGTTGAGTTGCTAGGAAGCAGTAAGTGCATCCTTAACTTGATCAAACTAGTAAATAGGAATATCTTTGCTCCTAAATCTTGATAAGTACCTAGAAGATTCAGTTTTTAACAATAGTGATATTATGAATTATGGATAAGAAGTCTGATTCTTTTACAAATTGCCATGTTTTAAATTGCTGAATGTATGTTTGTACATTAGTGGTATGCCCATGTATATTATATAACAGTTTATGGTTTTAATTGACTAATAAACTAAACTTACATACTCAAACATGAGGTAATGTAAAAAGTAGATTGAGAGCTACATTGGCATAGCAGTTGACACAAAAAGGATTTTACAACTGGTAACCAACAACATCGCCATCATTGTCATTTTTTAAAACAATTTCCCTCTTCTTTTTCTTTCAACTCTTCTGAACAACCTAATTTCTACAACCTCATTACACTCCTTTGAAAGAATCTGCTTTGGACAGATCGTACATTTTTCATAAACCAAATAGTGTCCTAAATGAGAAGCATAAACACTTCTTAATCGGTTGTACTCTTTCACACAACTTGGATCAGCATTTACTTTGCTGACTTCAAACTCAACAAGATATAAACCAGACAATAATCCAACTTGTGGTAAGGCTACATATGACATACCTTCAATAAACACAGTGCTGCCAATTTAACAAATGCTGCAGCTACACGTAAACCTTGAGATTTATGAATAGTCACAGCAAATTCTAGAGAAACTGGAAACTGATTCCACCAAACATATAATTCCTTCACAAGCAAAAAACTTACATTGAACTGTCCAATCTCCTTTATGCCATCAACCTGATAAAACTTAATTGTTAGGTATTCAATCTCATTCCTATTAGCAAAGCAAATTAACTCAATCACTTCACTAGCGGTGGGCAGTAAACTTCATTACGATGGTGGAGTTCATGGAGTTTTGGCAATCCATGCTCCCTTGGGGCGTGGAGTTCAGCAAAAAAACTGCCAGCCGGCGGCAGAGCTGAGTTCACTGGCATGCCACTCACCCACCCCTCCTACTCCAAGAAGGTCACTACATTTCTACATGGCAGACAGTCCTGAGGTCATCTTGGCTGCATTTATTGTTGTCCTTTATCTATGATGCCCTACCAGCTGTGTCAGATACAACATGCACTAGCTTGCCCTGTTCCTGCAGGTGGCGCAGCTACCACTACTCTCCCCCGGGTAGTGCCACAATGGGATCGCTCAGAGGAAGAGGATGGAGCTACCACTTACCAGCTGCACCCACAGCAGAAGTCAACAGCAGAAGGGAGAAGAGGAAGCGTGTCAGCGGTAGTGGAGGAAAGCAGCGGTGCAGAGTTGTACCTTTGCAGGCTATGGCTGCAGTGCCGGTGCGGGTCAGACATGAGCTACATGACTCCATAGTGGAGCTGTGCTGTCTGGTGTGCAAGATCAATCATGCACCAAAACCATCAAAAAGATGCACCAGATCATATTATGAATGTGACCCTCCGGTGGCGCTAACCACTGCTCCATATTTACAAGGAGGTGTGATGCTTTCTTGTAAATATGAGCCCCTCTGACACAGTTTTCTGCATCAGAGGATCATGCAATGGGTGTTGCAGTGGGTGTTCCACCGCAACACCCATTGCTTTTGACCCTGTCCCAGATTTACGAGTAATCGTAAACCTGTGGCAGCGCCAAAAACAAACGCCACCCCAGGACTGGCGTTAGCTTGGCAAAATGAGGAGGAATGCTTTTATTTCTCCTCCTCGTATTTTGCTTTTTCCATGTGTGCTGCACTCTGCAGCACCCATAGAAAGAGCAAAATGCTGCAGTTGATTGTTTATGTGCAGAAAGGTGTCTCTTCCTGCACATAAACAATCTGTCCCCTCAATGCAAACACCTTTGCAGTATGGTGCAAACAGCTTAATTCAGCACCCGTGCCAAGGGAAATGCAGGGGTGCGCATTATTCCTGTAAATATGGCACATCCCTGAATTTCAAAAGTAGTGCAGCGCAGCACTGATATTTTTCACGCAGCACTGTGCTGCACCACTTTTGAATAAAATGGGACCTGATGTCTATGTGCATGACTGAAAATCAGACATATTTGCTTTATGGCTGTAATGGTTTGACGGGGGATTCTTGCCACACAAGGGCATTTCCAAAGCTATTTAAAAACATTCATAGTTGTTCATCTTTTCCAATCATCGGTTATCCTTTTCCTTTAACCACCAGCAGCCTTTTACTATACTTCAAGGCTCCCTCTGACATTTCTTCCCAATCCCTTGCCTTCAGCCATCATAAGCAGTGATGAGATTGCTCTGAATTTTAATTACTTATAACTGGCGGTCAGCCATGATCTGTGCCTTTGCTAAGTAGTCTCCAAGGTTTGCGTCCACAGAATGGGAGTGATATATCACACGGATGAAAGTCTGGGAGAAAATACAAAATGGCTTTGTCTCCTGCCTGCTGGCATGGGACTTTGCAGCCCCTCTTAGTCCATTAGCTAGGAAGTGATTGAATCAGCTGCTCACATATTATGGTCACACTCACCTTCTCTGCTAAAATAGACCATGGGAATATGTTGAAAAACGTAGATAGTTTAACCAGAATTGACCTGAGTAAACTATCTCCGTTTGCATGATTTACCTTTCAGATTGTGTCTGATTATTGCATGCAAATTATGATCAGTCTGTTTCAAGTACAGCTGTGCACTTTTATTAATTAACCTGCTGAAACCACGCAGCAATTGCTTCCGAGAATGCTTGTTCAGCACTAGGACAGGGCAACATTCCATCTCACGTGGAACTCTATGGAATTTACATAACTCAGTGGAATTCTGAAGAGTGGAAGTCTGCGAGCTCCGCCCACCCCGTACTTCACCCATAGCACAATGAACTAATCCTTCTTCAACATTTAAATTTCAACGCAAAATTACTCTACAGTTCTTGCAAAACTTAAACATTTTCAAACCTCCTAGCTATGGAAATTGAGTTTGCTAATGAATCCACTTTCGCTTGTAGCTTTTCATTTAGGAATACTGTCACACCTTGGTGTTCCATTTTGTCAATTGCTGTTTATTGCAACATTTCTTCTATCTCCTATTTCAGCAATTCTTTGTTGAAACAGAAGCACTCCTCGAGTGAAGGCATTAGGTACACAATGTATTTTCCTTTTTTAATAAACGTTAGCTCTGCTGCTGTCTTGTATGTAAAAAACTGTTTCTAAACAAGATGACTTTCAAGGGATGTTTCTACTTTTTTGTGAGAATACCTACTCTAATACCCTTGATAAGATTTGCGAATTCAACGTCAGATGCTTGTTGAATATTCCTAAGTAGTTCTTTGTATTGGAAGTCTAACCAAACGTTTACGTTTTCAATACATTCCAAGTAATTCAGAGTTTCATTTTGGAGTAGTGTTTTGAACAAAGGCTGTCCTTTGACCAGTGTGAGTTCTAGTAGAGCAGCGAAAACAATCATGTGTTTTCCTCTAAATAGCACATTATACCCTACTTTTAGAATCTGTTGGATTCTCAAGTGTCCACCGGCAAGCATTAATTTTGAGACCATACTCACCTCATCGATGAATACATTTTTTAACTTTTTAGGACTCTTGAGACTTCATAGCAAGCTTCACTGGATAACTTTTGATATTCTAGTTTGTTGTCATGTTCCACAGGAATTATAAGAAGATGGAAAGTATTTTTTTAACAATATGTGCAGCTGATCCTGTGGGTGCTTTACTATACATGACAAATTCCATTCTGTATTCTTTTGTAGGATAGAGTGGGAAAGTGTATTAAAAGCTTTTAATGGTGCCAGCTTCACCACTGACATACAACAGTAAAGGCTTAAATGATGTGCATGCACACGCTTTTTTCTCCTGGAGCAATCCATGCTCAACTTTCATGTTTTTCACATCCATATATTTCTTTTTGCTTGTCATTTAGTTGTCCAACTAACTCCTCCAAATCAATACTTTCATGTCTGGCTTGTTGCAATGCAGTCTCCGTCTCATTTAGGCAATGGCAGCTTTATCTTTAATAGGTGGCTGTCCAAGAGGGTCTTGACTTAGAGGTCCTGAACGTCATTGCTTTGTGAACTCTCCTTAGCTATCTCAGCAGAAATTGTGTCTTCCTGTTCAATTTTATCATTTATAATTTTCAAATAGTTAAAAAATAATAAACACTGAATGCTGTTCTTCGCAGCATTGAAAAAATCTTTTGAGCAGTCAAACTCTCTTAAAAGGTCTGATTCAGAATGCCGAGACTTGAAAAGCTGTAGATATGCCAAATAGAAAAATTATCTTCTATCAGGAGATAGACAAATACGTTTTTGTGGTAAATTAGACTGCCTTTCTTGTATCCTACCAGACAACTGTTGCAACCAACTACTGCAGATTCCCCTTCATTTACATTGTTTGTTACATTGTATCTATGGCCCTCATTATGACAGTGGCGGTAAAAAACACCTACCGCCACAGCGACGGCCGCCAAAAGACCGTCACCGTGGCTACCAGCTGCCTGCCATATTATGACAGTTGCTGGAATTCGACAGAAGGATGGCAGAATTCTGGCTACGGACATGGCGGCGGACAGCGGTAAGGTGGCGCTGCTGCCAGCAGCAGCACCACGACAGTAGACCGCCACCGACCGTATCATGACACATGCTTGCCTCCTGTTTTCTGAAGTTTCAGGACCAAAAAGACTTCATCTCTTCAGAAAACTCCTTGTGCACCGAAACTTGATGCACAGCTTGCCGGAAATGACACACAGCCATTTTGTGACCGAGAAATTGCTGCACAGCCGAGCTGGCATGGCTCAGCCCGACTTTCCCGAGTAAAGATTTGACGAAGAGGCTGCCTTGTGACAGGAAATTCGATTTGATGCACAGTCCTACCGGATCGGCGCACAGCTGAACCGGAACAACACAGCATATTCCTCCAGTTGAAAATCAATGCAGCACCTGCCATGCAACAGAAAATTTGACACATCGCAACACCTGTGACTTCTTCCAGCGTGCCCAGGATTTTCCCACATCGTCCCTTGGCATTAAAAAGATCCCTGCATCACAGTGAGAAAGGAAGACTGCGCGCCAAAAAATGACGCAAAGTCCCTTGCAGCATAAAAAAGAAATGATGCATCGCCTTTGCTGCGCCTGAAAATCCGACACACACCCTATTTTGCCATGCATCTCCTCCTCTGCGGTTTCCGTGTGTGTTATTTTTTACACAAACCAGGTACTTTGTGGAAACAAGAGACAACTGTTGATTTCTAAGATTTAAGACTCTTTTTAAACCTGCCAAGCTACCATAGGGTGGGCCCAGGATAATTTGGATTGAATGTGAGTTACCCTGATTAGGATTGTGGTACCTACTTTGACAATGGTGTATACTTCTGACAACTAGAGACGCCATTTCTAACATCTGTTGTGTAGATGTGAGATTAAATGTGTCAATGCCACTGTCATCGTTGGACTGCAAGTGTAAGGGGACCCATGGTTTTGAAAATCTGTACATCAGTAGCTAAATTTGTCAGTGAATAGTTTAATAACTGGATTTTTGGTTGTCTATGTCTGTCTCTAATAGAGCAGAAATGGCTATATATCTGTGTAAGTGAACCACACAATATCTGTATAGTGGAGACAATGGCCATTTTAATACAGTGTGTCAGTTACTCTACGGCTATACTAGTAGGATGATCATATTCACTTCTGTAAAACTGAAACGTGGTGTATAAGTACCTGCTTGAGTTTCTGAGTGGGTACAAAATATTTACTATTCAATTACTCTTTCCCAACTTTACTTTCTCCATTGCTGGTCACTGTACTTTTCCTTATTATCATCATGTATCCTCCCATTTATATTCCCTTTTACTGTTGTGTACACCCTAGACCCTTTCTTCCACCTAATATATACACATGCCTTTTCAAACACATTTTCTTTTTTAAAGTGCTGTTAAATGTCTTTTTTGGTCTATAATTTATTTTTTCAGTATCAGTCAGAATATCTTCTCACTGAAAAGGTGAACTTCCAAGCTCAAGAATGGTATACCACTCTCAGTACAAAGGAACCATTAATGGCAACCTTTTGAACTTTGCTTTCAGTGATACTGATGTAGAAAACAAATCACAACCTTCCTTTTATCTGACTTTTGTTCTGAATAGTCATTCTTTTTTCAATACTTTCTAAGACTGCTGTAAAGAAGCCCAATTTGGTAGGTGTTTTGGGCAGATCCATCGAGCTACTGTGGCACTCAGGGCACCCCACCACTATGTAAATTTGCAGCAGATCCACAAGGGAGACAGTAAATCTATTTCATATTGTGTTAATAAACAATGCCATTAATACCATGGCACCCCAGTTTGGACCCAGCCATCTGCAACAAACAACAGAAACAAGCATCCTGCGACCGGTTTTGGGGTATCACACCTCATCAGCCAGGCTTATGATGGGTGATACCCTGAAACTGGTCCCAGGATGCTTGTTTCTGGTTCAGGGGGTACCTGGCTTGGTGGTTCGGCCTGGACTGTTCCCATGGGGAGCAGGGTGAAGACAGATTTGCATATGGCTGGGTCCAAACTGGGGTGGCATTCCAAGCAGAAAAAATGATGGATTAAACCCAGATCTTTGACTGGAGGTGAATGTTTGAATCATACTGCATTCTGCCCTTCATCTTTTCTTTTTGCTTTTGTCATCCTAAGTGGGATGGGAATGCCCAGATGTGGTTCCTGTGTTCACTGTGCAACTGGATTCAACCTTGCCTGGCTGATGAGGTGTTTTCAGTCCAGGGAGGACCTGGCTTGGCAGTTCGGGCTCGACTGTTCCCATTGGGGGGGCAAGGTCAAGACTGATTTGCATATGGGTGATTCCAAACTGGTGTGGCATGGTGAGCAGAAAAAATTATTAATTGAACCCAGATCTGTGACTGGGGGTGAATGTTTGATTTGTTCCACATTCCGTCCATCATCTGTTCTTTTTGCTTTCTGAGACCAGCATGCTAGCTTCAAAATCCACTGTAGCAGGGGGTGAGAGGTCGGAGTTCTAAGCATATCCCAAGCACCATTACGTTTTGGTTATTTTGCTAAAGCCCATCACCAATATACTTACTTTTATAGCAATATCACTATCTAGTTTTAGCCACCAGCATTTAAAAACCATCCAATCAAAAATAATCTTGTAACTTTAAGGTGCCATCCACTGTTTTAACAGCCTTTCATTTTATATATGTTTCATTCAGCTGCTTCTCCTGTCTGCTAGTCCTACTTCCCTCCAAAATGCTCAGAGTGTAGATTGTGGTCATAGTTTTGTGTTTTTGGCCAGAGGGAGTGAATGAAAGGTGGCATTAACAGGGACCTGGGTTTACCTAAAGTAGATATTACTAGGGATGGCCAGAAAGGGTTATGGTGACATCAATTGCTGGCTTTGGTTGAAAGCATTATGGATTGCAAACATCCAGAGCTCATGATTGTGCACTGTGATGGCAATGACCTAGGCACAATTACTGGGACTTGACTGGAAATCTTAATGAAGGATACCTTTGGTAAATTAATGGCACTTTTCCCGCACACTGTCTTGGTGTTCTCTAGAAGTGGACGTGGTCAACTAAATTCTTTCCACAAATGGACAATTCCAGGATATGAATCGGACTGTTTCTACATTCATTGGAGACTACAACATGGTCTCTAAATATATCACCACAGTTTATGCTTTGATATGGATAGGATGTATAGAAATGATGGCATTCATTTGACAGAGAAAGGCAACAGGGTGTTCCTCAGGAATTTGAAAGATGGCACCCTGTTATATGTGTAGATATCAATTACACATGATAAACACAAAGGTCCTGATTATGACTTGAGCGGATGGTTTTACCCACCTGCTGAACTTCTGATGGTGAGGTTACCTCCCTGCTGGGGCCATTAAGAGTTTCCCGCCAGATGGGTGGGCAGAAACCTGAGTTTCCGGCCACTGGCCTAACGGGAAACACCCTACAGCATTGTCTCTGGCTCGTCAATGGCCAATGGCAACTGTCCCTGAGGGTGGCTACACCCTTATTGTGTCCACTCCCTTTGGAGAGGGGGACACAAAGATAAACCTATTGATCCCTGTCCTCCAAACCATGATAGAGGATTCTGCAGGAAGGGGGTCACTTCAGCTCTGGGCACTTTAGGGTGGTCCCAGCTGAAGTGGTCACTCCTCCTTGTTTTTTCCTAAGTTTCCCGCTCAACTTGCTGTCACAAGTAGGGCTTTGTCTGGGGGATGGGCATCTCCCCTAGCTGGAGTGCCCTGGGACACTGTAATATGAGGTCTGAGCCTTTGAGGCTCACCACCATGTGTTACCGTTCCTGCAGGGGGGGGTGCGAAAACCTCCACCCAGGGCAGGCTTCAATTATGGCCTCAGAGGGCACAAAGGCCGTCACTCCATGGGGTCAGAAACGTATCTGTCAGTGCAAGCTGGCACAGAGCAGATAGTTCTACAATAGAGGGTTGGGCAAAATACAGGGGGTATCTCTAAGATGCCCTCTGTGTGCTTTTTAGAATAAATCCAACACTGGCATCAGTGTGGGTTTATTTTACTGAGAAGTCTGATACCAAACTTCCCAGTATTCAGTGAAGCCATTGTTGAGCTGTGGAGTTCGAAATGATAAACTCCCAGTCCCTATACTTAATATGGCCACACAGCACTTACAAGGTCTAAGAATGGACTTAGACACTGTAGGGGCATATTTCTCATGCAGCTATGCTCTCACCTGTTGCATAGTGCACTCTGCCCAAGGGAAGTAAGTCCATCTGGAGGGGTGACTTACCTATGCCACAGGCAGTGTTTTGTGGGCATGGCACCCTGAGAGGGATGTCATGTCGACTTTGCCTTATTCTCCCCACCAACACACACAATCTTAAATGGCAGTGTGCATGTGTTTGGTGAGGGGTCCCTTAGGGTGGCACAACACATGCTGCAGCCCTTGGAGACCCTCCCTGGCCACAGGGCCCTTGGTACCACTGGTACCTTTTACAAGGGACTTATCTGGGTGCCAGAGGTGTGCCAATTGTGGAAACAATGGTTCAGTTTTCGGGAAAGAGCAATGATAATGGGGTCCTGGTTGGCAGGATCCCTAGCACACTTTCAGTCAAGTCAGTATCAATATCAGGCAAAGTGAGTTGGGGGTAAATGCAACAGGGCCAGTTTCCTACAGTGTGTGCCTGAGTAGGTCTGTGAGTGGGTGTGTGAGTTTCTGAGTGGGTCTGTAAGTGGGAGTGTCTGAGTAGGTCTGTGAATGGGTGTTTGAGTGCCTGTGCGGTTGTGTGAATCAGTGTGTGAGTGTTAGAGTAGGTATGTCATTGGGTATTTGATTGGATCACTGAGCCTGTGAGTGGGTGTGGGAATGTCTGAGTAGGACTGTGAGTGGGTGAGTGAGTGTCTGAGTGGGTCTGTGAGTGTACGAATGGGTGTGTGAGTGTCAGAGTGGGTCTATGAGTGGATGTGTGATTGAATGAGTCTATGAGTAGGTGGTTGTATGTGTCTGAGTGGGTCGGTAAGTGGGTGTGTGAGTGTCTTAGTGGGTCTGTAAGTGGGTGTGTGAGTGTGTGAGTGTCTGAGTAAGACTGTAAGTCAATGTGTGTGAGCATCTGAGTGGGTCTGTGAGTGGACATTAGAGTGTTTCTATGGGCCTCTGAGTGCATGTTTGAGTACTTGTATACTTCTACAAGGAGTGTGTGTCTCTTAGTTGTTCTGAAAGTACCTTTGTAAGTAAAACAAAAAGGGGGGACTTTCTTGCCCAGAATAAGTACTTTTGCCAACACAAACATGGGGTCAGGGACCATCTACTTTGACCCCTTCATCTACAACACACACTACTTTCAGCCCCAGGGCAGGTTCCTGATGCATAACATGGCAGCCACAATCTTCCTTTCAGTTTGCGGTCAGACAGTAACAACATTGCTAGTGGTGCATCAATCAATCAATGCATTTATAAAGCGTGCTACTCACCCGAGAGGGTCTCAAGGCGCTGGGGAGGGGGGTGGGTTACTGCTGCTCGAAAAGCCATGTCTTGAGGCATTTCCTGAAGGTGAGAAGGTCCTGGGTAGTTCTCACGTGTGCGGGGAGGGAGTTCCATACTTTGGCTGCCAAGTAGGTGAAGGATTTTCCTCCTGCGGTGGTTCTGCAGATACATGGGACGGTGGCGAGGGCGAGGCTGGCTGAGCGAAGCTGACGGGTGGGCGTGTAGAACGAGAGGTGGCTGTTGAGGTATTCGGGGCCCATTTTGTGGAGAGCTTTGTGTGCGTGGGTGAGGAGCCTGAAGGTGATCCTCTTGTTGACGGGGAGCCAGTGCAGGTGTTTCAGGTGGGCGGATATGTGGCTGTGGCGAGGGATGTCGAGGATGAGGCATGTGGAGGCTTTCTGTATGCGTTGAAGACGTTTCTGTAGCTTTGTGGTGGTCCCTGCATATAGGGTGTTTCCGTAGTCCAGACGGCTTGTGACGAGGGCATGGGTAACTGTCTTTCTGGTTTCAGCGGGGATCCATCGGAAGATTTTTCGGAGCATGCGTAGGGTGTTGAATAATGATGACGAGACGGCGTTGACTTGCTTGTCATAGTGAGGAGGGGGTCCAGGATGAATCAGAGGTTACATGCGTGGTCGGAGGGGCTTGGTGCGGTGCCCAGAGCCGTGGGCCACCAGGAGTCGTCCCAGGCGGAAGGGGATTGTCCGAGGATGAGGACCTCAGTCTTGTCTGAGTTCAGCTTTATGCGGCTGAGCTTCATCCATTCGGCGACATCTTTCATTCCTTCCTGTAGGTTGATTTTGGCGGTGGTTGGGTCTTTGGTGAGGGAGAGTATCAGCTGGGTGTCGTCGGCGTAGGAGATGATGTTAATGTTGTGTTTGCGTGCGATGTCGGCGAGGGGGCTCATGTACGCCGCAGAGGATCTCGGTGGGTCCTGAGCGGAAAGTGGGAGGTAGACTCTTTGGGTTCTGTCGGAGAGGAACCAGATGATCCAGTCAAGGGCCTATCCTAGGATTCCAGTGGAGCGGAGGCGGGTTATTAGGGTGCGATGGCACACGGTGTCGAAGGCAGCCGAGAGGTCCAGGAGGATGAGGGCGGTTGTTTCTCCGTTGTCCATCAGAGTTCTGATGTCGTCGGTGACTGCGATGAGGGCGGTTTCTGTGCTGTGATTGGCCCGAAATCCTGATTAGGAAGGGTCAAGCGAGTTGTTAGCTTCAAGAAAATTGGCCAGCTGCTTGTTGACGGTCTTCTCGATGACCTTGGCCGTGAAGGGGAGACGAGAGATGGGTCAGAAGTTCTTCAGGTCATTGGGGTCAGCCGTGGGTTTTTTCAGGAGGGCGTTGACTTCCGCGTGTTTCCAGCTCTCGGGGAAGGTGGCAGATGAGAACGAGCTGTTGATGATGGTCCGGAGATAGGGGGCGATGATGGAGTCGGCTTTGTTGAAGATGTGATGGGGACACGGGTCCGAGGGGGAGCCGGAGTGGATGGTGTTCATGGTGATTCTGGTCTCCTCAGAGCTGATGGGGGTCCAGGCGTTGAGTGTAGTGGTAGGGGCTGTTGGTTCAGTGGTGGGCGGTGGGGTCTGGGGTCCAAAGCTGTTGTGTAGGTCTGCGATCTTTCAGTGGAAGAACGTAGTGAGGGAGTTGCAGAGTTCTTGTGCGGGCGTGATGACGTTGGAGCTGGCGCTGGGGTTGGAAAGGTCTTTGACGATGTTGAAGAGTTCTTTTTTGTTGTGGATGTTGTTGTCTAGTCGCTCTTTGAATGATGTCCTTTTGGTGGAGTGGATCAGCTGGTGGTGTTCACGGGTGGCGATCTTGAGGGCTGACATGTTTTCTGTGGTGCGTTCTCTGCGCCATGTTTTTTCAAGGGTACGGCAGGACTTCTTGGATTCTTGGAGGGCGTCCGTGAACCACGGGGGTTTCCTGATGCTGGTCCCGCTTGGGTGGCTTTTAAGTGGAGCAAGGTTTTCGGCACAGTTGGTGATCCACTGTGTGAGGCTGAAGGCTGCGTTGTTGGTGTCAGTGGTGATGGCTGGTGGGTTTTGGTTCATTGTTGAGAGGAGCTGCTCTGTGGAGATTTTGCTCCAGTGTCTGCAGGGGATTTGTTGTGTGCGATGGTGGTGGGTCTCCCGTTTGAAGGTGAAGTGGACGCATCTGTGGTCGGTCCAGTGTAGTTCAGAGGAGTGGTTGAAGGATATGTGGTTGCTGGTGGAGAAGATGGGGTCGAGCGTGTGGCCAGCGGTGTGGGTGGGGGTGTTCACCAGTTGCTTGAGTCCGAGGTTGGCGAGGTTGTCGAGCAGGGTGGCGGTGTTGTTGTCATTGTTTTTCTCCAGGTGGAAGTTCAGGTCTCCGAGGAGGATGTAGTCTGGTGAGGCTAGGGCGTGCGGGCTGATGAAATCTGTGATGGTTTCGCTGAATTGGGCGCGTGGACCCGGGGGCCTGTAGACAAGAGTTCCTCTGAGGGTGGTTCTGGGGTCAGTGTGGATCTGGAAGTGTACGTGTTTGGCGGCGAGGGGGGTGTCTTCGGTGGTGGTCGTGATGTTGATGGAGTTCCTGTAGATGATGGCGATTCCTCCACCAGTTTGGTTGATGCGGTCCTTCCGGGTGATCTTGTAGCCATCGGGGATGGCTATGGCGATGTCAGGAGCCGAGGAGGCGTTCATCCAAGTTTCTGTGATGAAGGCGACGTCTGGTGCTGTTGTGTCCAGTAGGTCCCATAGTTCGATGGCATGCTTGTGGACGGAGCGTGTGTTGAGGAGGATGCACTTGAGGTGGTTGTTGGTGCGAGGGCCAGTGGGAGGTCTGCAGGCTCGGTGGAATGTGTTCTTGCAGGTTTGACAGGTGAAGGGTCCATGAGTACGTTCAATGCTGGCTTGGTAGCAGGTGGCTGTTCGTCCGGGGTTGAGGGCGTTGAGGGAGGTGTTATCGTATTTTAGTCGGGTGATTTGAGCGCGGTGGAGGTCAGGGGTTCTGGCGCTGGGCACGGTCCAGGCGCGGACGGGCACAGACTCCAGTAGATCTGCAGAGGATCTGCAACCCTATATATCTATATTTCTACCTCTTTTTTTCTTTCTTTAATAAATATGTTTCTGTAAAATTTGGTGTAATTCCATTCAGCAGTTCGGGCTGTAGTTGTGTCTAAAATCCAGTAGGAAAAATGCATTGGGAAAAAGTGTTTTTGTGTGTGTTTATATATATATGTAAAACTTAGTTGCGGTTTCCACTATGTAGTTATACTTAGAACCTAGTTTCTATATAAAAAGTGTTTTTTTTACTTGCCTGTATCTTTAGTGCCGCTTAATGAATTGTCACAAAACTTTCCCAAAAAAATTGCCTGTCCTGTCAGCTGCTGCCTGGAAAGTTTTGGGGTGATTTATCCAGGAGGGGGCCAAAAAAAAGGGGGATCCCAAAACACGTTTTCCCTATTAATTTTTCCATAGAAATTGTGAACAGCAATGGTGCAAAAACTACTGCATGGAATTACACGAAATTTGGCAGGAAGGTAGAAACAGTGTTTTATTTTTTTGGTGTAATTCCATTCAATAGTTTTAGAGAAATTCAAGAAAATCAAAATCTGTATATCCAGGGACACGAAGGATTCACAACCCCTCCCGATCTCATATGGGGATCCGATTGGCTGATAACACTTAACAACAGAAGCCATTGAAGTGTTTTGAAGTATAAATTAAAGAAAAGGGGCCAAGGTACAAACACTCTGAAAGGGAACCCTGGGGCTAAAAATCATTTGTAAAAATTTTACAAGCTGAGTAACGTGGACCTACAACTCCTGAGGGCTTTTTAAAAATAAAGGTAGGAGGACACATGTAGCCCTATTGCTGCTCTGGTGACTACCACCCCCGGGGCACATTTTCAAAAAAAGAAAGGAGGTCCCTACGGGACCCTGGTACCCTGGGAACCACCACCTCCCTGGGGCTAAGTCCTTGTTAGACGGGAGCCACGCAACACCTCTCCTGGAGCCACAGATGGCTTTGGGTACTGCCACCCCCCCCCAAAGCAGGCTCCTGCTATGTCCCAAGGTGTCCATCCCCAGGACATAGCTGTTTGCTGTGGCTTGGCTACAGCACTGCAGCTGCAACCAAGCCACAGCAAACAGTCTGCTGTTTGACAGCAGGACCTTTAAAGCAGGTCCTACTGTCAAACAGCAAAACTTTCATCTCTGTCGGACAGAGATGAATTGCTTCCGCATCATGGAGCTGCTGTCAAAGCATCTCTGTGCTTGCTGAAGCAATTCCACTGCAGGGAAAGCCTGAAGACTTCTCCTGCAGTGCCCAGTAGCCCAATCATGGAGCTGCTGTCAAAGCAGCTCTGTGTTTGCTGAAACAATGGCACTGCAGGGAAAGCCTGAAGACTTCTGCAGTGCCTGGTAGGCCATAATAGCTTTTCATTACATTTTTTAAAAATAATATACATAAAAATAAATAATATAATAGAGACTGCTGAGGAGCCCTTGAAGGCTCCCTCACTGTACGAGAAGGCTAATAAAGGGCTTTTTTTTAAGAAGCACAACCCCCAGAACTCAGTGTGGAGGTTAGAGTCCAGCTGGACTAAGTTCCCTTTTTAAAAGAAAATATATATATATTTTTTAACCAATTTTATTAGCTTTCCAAGTTATACTTACAAGTCAGTTGTGTCTGTACTGTACACATCATTCGGCAGATATTACATTGTCCAGGAGGCAATATTATACTCATGCTTTGGTGACAATGCAGGACTTACTGGTTCAAACATTCCAAATTCTAAACAAACATAAGTTGAATATCTAACAAAACTGGAAGTTTCTCATGGAGAAGTGATGATAGGATTACAAACAAGCACATACATATTTTAATAACAGGAGGAGTACATTGGTCCACAGCATTAACATTGTGGCATTATTTGTCAAATATCTCTATATGTATTACATCCCACTGTCTCTTACATCTCATCTCTGACAACCTGCAACTGTGAACTAGTTGCCACCAATATTTCCCACTTTTGAGAAGTGGTATGTGAGTCTGGTAGGTGCACGCTGGGGGCAGGGGACCAAGATCTTTGTTAAGGTAGGCCATATACCTTTTTAACTTAGCCACTATGAGACAACCATTAGGGCTACATTCACTCTCAATAGGTATGCAATTGCCTATGATGCATAGGGCATGTACTAACGAATGAGGATCTGGCTCCAAGTTGGTTATTGGCCATTGCTCAGCCAGCATGGGAGTTAGCCTCTTGTGTGCTATGAAGTGTCCCCTTGGGATTCTCCCCTCAGTGTGTAAATGGTCAAAGGACTGAAGCCCCTTATTACAGAATAAAGTTCCCATTGTGCTGATCCCTGCTATTTCCCATTGGAGCAGTCCTGCATGGCCCAGCATTGTCCAAAAGGGCTTAAAGATCATTAGCCTAATTTTAGGGGAATACATCAGGAGTGGGGTTATCATTCTGATACTGCGCTTGTAGCTAGCGTTGGCTACTGCTAGTAATGTACTACAGTGTGGAGGTAGTGAGGCGGAAGGGAGAACAGTTTCCTGGACCGAGCATTGTGTATCTCTACTGGTGCGCTGTCCCAATTCTTCTAACAGACGGACTGCTAACCATCGGGCAAGTAATAGTATTCAAAACTGGGGGCTCCTAACCCCCTCTCTAAATTGGAAGCTGCAATTTACGTAGCGCAAGCCGACATCTGCCCTTGCTCCAAAGAAAGGTCCCCATTACAGCATGAAGCATATGGAAGACCTTTCTGGGGATAATTAGAAGGAGATTATAAAAATAATACAAGAGGCGTGAAAGTACTACCATTTTAGATAAGGCGATCCTGGCTTGCATGGTAAGAGGCAGAGTGCTCCAGAAGGTCATCTGAGAGCGTATAGTTGTAATATCTCTTGAGGTTACCATCCAGCAGATCTTGCGTTGTGTGGTAAATGTTTATACCTAAATAGCGAAAGGTATTGTGCTCCCAACTAATTACTCGAGTTTCCGCTTGGAGGTTCTGTGAAGGACAGCGTGGGTTTAAAGGAAATAGGCTAGGCAGGACTTGGACCAATTTACCCCAGAACTGACGCCACCCTGAAGTCTGATAATATCTTAGTTATGGTATCTATACCATTTCTTATATCACAAATATAAATCAGCACGTCATCTCCATATAATGAAGCGGTGTGCATGCTTTCAGTCCAATGGGATCCCCCAATCTGCACCCTGCTGACTGAGTTTCTGAACCAGTGGCTTAATAGCCAAGGTGAAGAGTAGTGGAGACAGGGGGCAGCCCTGGTGTGTGCCTCTTGTCACCGGGAAGGAAGGGGAAATGCACTGTCCTATCTTTAAGTGGGCTATAGGATCCACATAAAATTTGTATAAGATTATTCAGGTGGACAGTTATGCCTAAGCAAATTATGGTGGAGAACATACAGTTCCAGTCCAGAGTGTTGAACGCTTTTTTAAGGTCTAGGACTAGACATCCAGCATGTGGCCATTGTGCTGGAGCCTGTTCCATTATTCTATATAGCCTGCGTAAATTAAGTGTTGTGGATCTGCCCGGGACAAATCCGCTCTGGTCTATATGTATTAGCCGAGGCATCTGAACCAGTAATCTAGAGGCTATAAATTTGCCCAACACTTTATAATCTGATCCAAGCATTGAAAGAGGATGGTAGGAAGTCAGCTTGTGTAGGTTTTTCACCAGTTTGGGAAGAGATATTAGCAAGTATTCTCACAGGGACAGAGGGAGTCTACCTTCCTACAACGCCGTCTGGCAGACCTCTAACAGTTTGGGCGCTAATATAGGCAGGTAGGTTTTATAAAACTCGATAGGGTACAGATCCATCCCCAGGGTCTTTCCTGTAACTGACACCAGTACTGCCTCACATTTGGTTTGATTCGCAATGGACTCATTTAGGGCTACTACTCCAGAGGCAGGATCACTTCCTGTATGAAGGCCTGTATCCTCTGGGTTCTATCTAAAGGCAGGGGGTTATACAAGTCTCTGTAGTACTTAGTGAAAGCATCATGAATGTTTGCTTGGGTGGTGAGCAGATGTGTGGGGCAGGGTCTAATCGCCTTTATTGGTGGTGTGAGGGCTGAGCTAGGCAACAACCAGGCGAGCAGGTGCCCCTCCTTGTTCCCCTCCACATGTATTCCCTATATTGTTTAATGTCAAAACAACGGAGTTCCTCTATTGGGCATGCATGTGTCTTTGTAGCTGTAAGTAATTGACACTTTCCCTCTGGAGATTACTGTGACTGAAGTTGTACCTCCCTAAGCTTAGTTTCTAAGCACATTAATTCTCTGTGTAGCGTTGCTCGGACCCCCACTGTTGTATGAATACAGTGCCCCCGTATCACTACCTTCCGTGCCTTCCAATCAATCATGTGCATGGTCGCCGTACCCCAATTGTCAGTCAGGTAATGTGTTAGGGCTTCTTGTGTGGTTTCTCGAAACCCTTGGTCCTCTAGTGCTACAGGCTGCAACATCCATGTAGGTACCTGTGGTTATCAATAAGGGATTATGATCAGAAAAGTTTTTCCCAAGATATTCTGCTGCAGTTACCAAAATTTTAAGGGGGGCTGACAGAGTATGTAGTCCAGCCTGGCATGTAGGTCATGTGGTATAGAATAGTGCGAGAACGCTCTAGTTTTGGGATGTAGTACACACCAGCAGTCACGCAACACCTACTGTTGCAGCCATTGGGAGAAGTGAGTGGACACTGACACTACAGATGAAGCTGGTAGTGGGCGATATGAGTGATCCTGATCTATTTTTAGTACACTGTTAAAGCCCCCACCCATAATCCATGGCAGGTGCAGCCATTTAACCAATACAGCTGATAAACATGCAAAGAACGCAATTTGATTGATGTTAGCGGCATAGACACTACCTAGTAGCATGGGTCTGCCGTCCAGGGACCCTTCTCCAAAAACATATTGTATATCTGAATCTATTTCTGTGCCAGTGGATTGGAATGGGACACCTACAAGGATCCAAACCATGGCTCCGTGAGCCAGCCCAGAATATGTGGTGCAGTAGCATTGTCCACGGGATCTGTGCTGCAGTGTGGCATTCTCACCCCCAGCTATATGTGTCTCCTACAGTAGCGCTATCTGCCCCCCACAACGTCTTATATACTGTTGTATCGCATGTCTCTTACGAGTGGTACCCAGACCCCAGACATTCCAAGTCACTACTTCAATTTCTGCCATTTAATCGCAATTATGAAGCGGGTAACATGAAGGATGATCATTCCCTCTTGCTGAGCCATATCTATTCCTGTCCTTGCGTATTTCCTACATCTTCCTTGAACTTGATTACAACTATAATTGATACCCAGAACTCTCATCCCAGGGCGACCTTGAACAGCAGTGTGTGCCCAAACCATAAACACATAGTCCCAAACAATAGGGTCTCCATTTTGTCCAGCAGCGTGACCTGTGGACAAACCAGGAGTAGGGTGGGGGGTTGGTTGGCCTGTAGCGCAACACAAATGTGACTCCCAGTGTTCGCACCGCCTGACTCATTAAAACATGTTATATAACTGAATGCAACATCCCACCTCAAACATTTAGGGCCAGATGTATCATCACGGCCCTTTGCGATTCGGACATAGCGATTTCTAAGAAATCGCTATTTCTGACTCGCAAAGTGCCATGTATCACATTTGCGAATCTGTAATAGCGATTTCTTAAAAATCGCAAATGCTATTACTGATTCGCAAATTGCGATACCGGCCCCACTCGCCATATCTGCAAATTTTTTGCATTTCCAAAATTGCGATTTCTGAACCAGAAAACGCAATTTTGGAAATGCAAAACCCCAGGGTGCTGGGGGGCAAAGGCCCCCTCTGCAGCACCCTAAAAGTTTTTGGGGGAACATGTAAGATGCACACATGCCAAAAGGGCATGTGTGCGTTACATTAACAATTTAAAAATGCATTTTCAATGCATTTTTAAATTTTGCACATGGTTACCACCACGTTCAACTTTGTGGTAATTAGCGGTTCCTAAATGCCAAAATCGCATTTAGGAATGGTTTCATACATGTGCTAAGAAATTGCAAATAAGGAATCCTTATTCCTTATCCTTAAGGCCCAGAAGTACCCCACTCCTAATACTAAAACTACCCTGACCCCCACCCCTAAAACAAAACTACCCCCGATACATCCCACCCACCCTGAGCCCTAAACCCTTACCTGACCTCCCCCACCTGCCCTAACAACAACCGACCCACCACCCAGCCCCCTAAAAACAAAAGTACCCCGAGCCCCCACCTCCAAAAACCAAACTACCCCTATTCCCACCCCTAAAAACAAAAGTATCCCAATCCCAATCCCCACCCCTAAAAACCAAACTACCCCAATCCTCCATTCCCAAAAACCTAAATAGCCACTATCCCCACCACACAACCAAAAACCAAACTACCCTGATCCCTCACCACAAAAAACAAAATTACCCTGACCCCAACCCCAAAAACAAAAGTACCCCAACTCCTCCACCCCAAAAACTTAAGTACCCTGATTCCCATTCCCACACCCTCAAAAACCAAATTACCACAACCACCCACCCCCTAAAACCTAAATACAGTGATCTCCCAACCCCCACCCCCGAAACCAAACTACCCTGATCCTCCACCCCACCCCTAAAAAACGAACTACCTCACAACAAAGCTACCCCAACCCCACACCCCGTCCCTCAAACAGAACTACCCCGATCCCCCACCCCCCAAAAAAACTATCACAACCCCTACCAACATAGACCTAACTACCCTGATCCCCCACCCCCAAAAACCAAACTACCCCGATCCTCCACCCCCAAAAAACAAACTATCCCGCCCCACCCTAAAAAGGAAAAGTACTCCAACCCCCACCCGAAACAAAACTAACCCAACCCCACTCCCGCCCCTAAAAACAGAACTACCCCGATCCCCCACTCCTACTCCTAAAAACAGAACTGCCCATTCACCCGCCCCTAAAAACAGAACTATCCCGATTCCCCTGTGCCTAAAAAACCAAATTACCCTGACCCCCCACCCTCAAAAACTACCCCAACCCTGCCCCACTTACCTGACCACGCCCTCTCCCGATGCACTCTCCCTTTTTCTCTAACTTAACCACGCCTGTGCGTTGTTCAGCACATGCATGTTAAGGCAGAGAAAAAGGGAGTCCCAAGTGTGGTTACACTTGTGTTAACAACGTAATCGTTGTTCTGAAGTCGCTGTTCCAGGTGTTTCCCTTTCTGTGAATGTTGGAGACACAGTGAACCACTTTGCCAGCAATCCCATCTCGCTGCAGCCTCAAGGAAAGCACAGAGTGAAAAGAATGTCTTGCTAAGAAATACAGAGCCACATGTATCAAACTTTTTTGCATTCGCAAACGGTGCGAATCGCAAAAGTCGGCCGTTTGCAAATGAAAAAATGGCATATGTGATGGCTTTAGGCATTCGCAGTGTGTAAATAAGGAATTGCTAAAATAGCAATTATTTGCGACTGCAACATGATTTTGCGTGTCGCAAACAGCGTATCGCAAATACCGAATCGCTATTTGCGTAACTCGAATTGCGACATAGATTTGCAATTCGCAGATAGCGATCCACAAAATCTTGACACAATTTGCGATACGCAGATTGCAACACGCAAATTCCATGTCGCAATGCGATGCATCAAAAAATCGCAAAGAGCGAATATTCGTAGAATGGCCTTTTGCACTTGCAATTTATCACAAACTGAAATCAGGTGGTAACCAGGTGCAAACTATATAAAGAGGCCCTGAATGTCTCAGCCTCTTTTCCACAATGGCTGCCCTATACGTGATGGCGAGGAGAATGAGGATCTTGGCAGGTTTGAGGAGAGGGAGGAGGAGACAGGAGCGCACATTCAGAGTGCGCATGACCATTTTTGACCAGAAAGAGGAGGAACTTTATGAGAAGTACAGGGTAAGTTTAGCCATGATACTTGACCTGATAGCTGATCTACAACCCATACTGCAGCGCACCGCACACAAGACCAATAGTATACCCACCCGTTTGCAGGTATTATGCTCCCTGCACCTATTAGCCTCAGGGAACTATCAATGGGTCATAGCAGCAGCAGGAGGGGTCTCAGAGAGTGCTCTCTCATGCTTCTGCAATGTATTTCTCAATGCCATGCTGAGCAAAATACAAGAGCACATACGATTTCCCAACACCCCACAGAAATTACAACATACGGAAATACATTTCTACCAGATAGCACAATTCCCACATGTCATAGGCGCCATCGATGGTACGTATGCAGCAATCTGTCCACCATCGCCCACCAAGTTTGTGCATCGGAACTGTAAGAACCATCACTCCATAAACATACAGGTGATTAGCAATGCCTCCAACATCATAACCGATCTGGTGACCAGATACACAGGTAGCATACATTACTTGTACATCTTTCGCCACAGCGGGATTCACACAAGACTACTAGCTGGGGAGTTTGGTGAAGGATATCTACTGTGTAAATTGATTGTTTAAAATGTTGCATTGATGTAAATGTGATGTCAGAGATCACAGGTATTCATTTTACTCTCTGTTCATTCCAGGAGACAGTGCCTACACAGTGTGGACCTATATACTGACGCCCTACCTGAGCCCTACAATGCCAGCAGAGAGGAGGTACAATGCTGCACACAGGGCAACCTGCAGTGTGGTGGAGCGGACCTTCGGACTGCTGAAGACCCGCTTCAGGTACATCCATAAGAGTGGAGGTGCACTAGAGTAGAGCCCAGAGATGACCTGCAAAATTGTGGCTACATGTGCTATGTTTTACAACATTGCAACGAGAAGGGGCATACCTGTGGAACCCATGGAGCCGGACTCAGATGAGGATGGTGATCCCTTACCACCCCTTCACCCAGAAGACAGAAGCAGTGCAGCAGAGGGCAGGCAAAGATGTGCTGACATCACGCACAACCATTTCTGAGACGAGTAATGACAACACCACTTCAATATTGTGTGTTTCCGTAGTTAGCAACTTTACTACCTTGACTTCAAGTAATGTATGTGTCAATAGGATGTAGCCATGCACTATAGGCAAACATGTGTGATTAACAGTGTCACACTATTAGCATCATAGTATAACTGTAATAGCTACATGTTACGGTAGTCCCCTGTAGCCCTCCACAATACTTCCTACGTCCACGCACTCCACTTGGATGCTCAGTAACCTCACTGGCACCTCTTGTAGCGGGTTCCGAGACAGTGCTGTGTCTGGTACCATAACGCCTAGGATCCATCACAGGGGCTGTAAGACTGCTGAGGCCAGAGAGCTCCTCACTATCCCCACCACCCAGTTCGCTATTTGTAGCATTGCCTGCTGTCTGCATTGCATCCAGAGCATTGGTTATTTGCACCAATCCTTGTGCAACGTCCCAACTGCAATGTGCCATCTCCACCTGTATGCTCACAGCACATCATGATATGAAGGCAATTGAGCTAACAAGCCAATTGACCGATCTGCAGAACCCACCAAACCTTCACATAAATTGGTGATGGCGCCTACGGTGGCTGACACGCTCGTGCTGAACTCAGAGCAGAGGTCCCTAATGGTGTTTGTCAACTCCTTTGTGTTTTCTGATGCTGTTTGCTGTCTCTCATTCAGAGACTCTAACTGCTTGTGCATTGATCCAATGTTTTCATTGAGTGCATCCAACTGCTTGTGCAGTACTCCCATATTGTCATTGTGAGACTCAAACTGCCTGTGCATTGACCTCATGTGTTTGCATTGCAGGCGCTGCACTTTCAGCATGAAACCTTCAAGGCCGCCAAAGATAGATGGACCGTCTCCTTCATCTGTGCACTGTCTGCCTGCTTTGTGACGTCTCATGAGGGGAGTTGACTGATGCTAGGGCAGGGACTGCTGTCTTCCTGTGGATCTACCCTCTGGGGGTGGTGTGGGGACTTCATCCGGCATTTCATCTGAGTCCAGATTATACTCTGGGAGAGGTAACACCCTTGCCCTGCGTCTAGTTGGTGCAATACTGAAAGACTCACTGGTGTTTGAGTCGGACTTTGGCTGTGTTTCAATATCCCCACATTTCCATCTTCTGCTGCAGAAGGTGGCAGGACATCTGCAATAACAATGTGCAGCATGTCATTTATGAATATATCACAAAGTGTTGCATAATAGTAATAAATGTACACTGACATCGTATCACTGTGAGTTGTGTGTGCTGTTCCTCTGTGTGGCTGAACACTAAGTTGCTATTTATGTGGCATTTGCACTTTAGGGTTGTGGACTACCACTCCCATAGGACATTGTTGTATCTTATGTAAGATGTGGCATGGCCTACTTATCACAGTGCATCTAATGGCTATTTGCACATGCACATATGGGGGAACACATCATTACTGCCCTTACTTTTCCTGGTTCTGGGTGTCCCTGAGGTGTCAATGTCAGTGAGACCACTGACAGCTTCAGGAAGCAGTGTGAACTCCACCATGTCTTCCATTGGTGTGGACGGTGGCTGGGTGGGTGGTCCTCATCCAGTGCTCCTTGCCTCCTTTAGCCTGCTGGCTATCCTCTCTTTGGCAGGGGAATGCAAGTCATACCATTGCTTGCGTATCTCCTCAACGGAGTGCTGCGCAACACCAACTGCGCATTTTTTTATATGGATTTCTGCCACAGTTTCCTCTTCTCACTTTGAGGTACCTGGAGTGAGTTCTTCCTAAAATGTTTGTCATGGTTCCTGACCACCTCCTTGGTGAACTGCTCCATTTCTGCTCACTGAATTTGAGCTTGCGCTTCCTGTCTCCTTTCTCCTTCACATTTCCATCATTGGCCATGTTGATGTTTGGTCCTGGCAGGCTCACAAAGCTGGCTTTCTGGTGCTGGGCTGTGTCTCTCTGCCTGCTCCTGTGGGTGTAGCTCCTGGAAACAGCATGGGCTGACCTACTTCCTGGTTGTGATGTCATCAGGCTGTTCCGGTTTGCCGTTTTTGCAATTTGCGATTTTTAAATACTGAATCGCTATTTTTTTGCAATTCAGTATTTGCAAATTGCGTTTGTGATTTTTAAGAAATCGCTATTACCGACTCGTAATTTTGTTACATCACATTTTGCATTTCTAAAATAGCGATTTCTTAACATTCGCTATTTGCTATTTAGGAAATGCAAACTGGAAACTTGAGACATCTGGCCCAAAATGCTTTCCTAGGTGAAAGAACAGCTAGCAAAAGAAAATAAAACAGCACCACGAATGTGGCTGATTTTGAAATAATAAAAATGAAGCTGAATAAAATGTAACTAGGCTAAAAGACACAAGCAGCAGACCTAGATGCTAAAATAACATGCCCAAACACAGCATTAAAATGACTAAACAACATCGCCACTAGGTAACATATATATATATATATATATATATATATATATATATATATATATATATATATATATAAGTATATGTATATACATATAGTATTATATATTATTTAAACGTATTTAGTTACATTACATGACGGTATTAATGTTATATATTAAAGCATTTAAGATTTAGGTGGTCATTACAACCCTGGTGGACGGTGTTAAAGCGGCGTTAAGACCGGCAACGGGCCGGCGGTAAAAAAATTGGAATTATGACCGTGGCGGAAACCGCCAACAAAGACAGCCACACTCCGACCGCCACGGCGGTACAAACAAACAGCACGGCGGGGTTGCCGCCAACAGACAGACGGAAGACAATGTACCGCCCACAGTATAACAACCTACCAATCTGCCACCTTTTTCGGGGCGGATTCACCGCAGATAAAAACACAGCGGAAACAACCATTTCAAAGGGAAAACGCTCACCTCTACACACTCCACAAGGAAGGAGGGCACCATGGAGCCGGAACTCCACATTCTGCCAGCGCTAGTCTTCCTGCTCCTCTACGAGGATCATCAATGCCGGCGGCGAAGACCATGGTGAGTACTGCACCTATGACATAGGGGAGGGGGGAGGCAAAAACACAGGGACACACACAACCAACATCCCAACCCCTACCCCGACCCTCACCCACTACAACACACACACCAATGCATATCTACACATTACAGTAACACCCCCCATCCCCCCGGAAGAATGCAAAGACAAAAGGAAATGAGTGGAACCATTGTAATATCTCAAAATACAGTAAGCAAATATATACATATATATATACACAATAAACAAAATATACACCACGATTAGTAGTGCAGGTATTGCACCATTCATAGTCCGTGGACCACTGGGCCCAAAATGCATGGGCGGGGCCCACACAAGATACCCGATCCAAACGGAGAGAACACTGCAGGGGCATCAGATCGAAATACAACAGGCACCTCAGGGGTAAGGGAAGGGGGGCACCTCAGCCGGATGAGTGCACCACGCCAGATCCACGAGGGGGCTCCATGCCCATAGATGTATCCTGGGGAGTGCAAAGCCACAGTCTCTCAAGTCTCACAGGTGGGTGGGTTGCCCACTGCCATATCCTGGGGAGTGCAAAGCCACAGTCTCTCAAGTCTCTACAGTGGGTGGGTTGCCCACTGTTCAATCCTGGGGAGTGCAAAGCCACAGTCTCTCAAGTCTCTACAGTGGGTGGGTTGCCCACTGTTCAATCCTGGGGAGTACAAAGCCACAGTCTCTCAAGTTTCACAAGTGGGTGGGTTGCCCACTGCCATATCCTGGGGAGTGCAAAGCCACAGTCTCTCAAGTCTCTACAGTGGGTGGCTTGCCCACTGTTCAATCCTGGGGAGTGCAAAGCCACAGACTCTCAAGTCTGTACAGTGGGTGGGTTGCCCACTGTTCAATCCTGGGGAGTGCAAAGCCACAGTCTCTCAAGTCTATACAGTGGGTGGTTTGCCCACTGTAACATCCTGGGGAGTGCAAAGCCACAGTCTCTCAAGTGGATGCTGTTCTCCACTGGTTCTGGAGGGTGACTGGTGCCCAGAGTGCTTCATCCTGCCAAGGACAGACGGAGTGGATGCTGTTCTCCACTGGTTCTGGAGGGGGATTGGTGCCCAGAGTGCTTCATCCTGCCAAGAAGAGATGGAGTGGATGCTGTTCTCCACTGGTTCTGGAGGGGGACTGGTACCCAGAGTGCTTCATCCTGCCAAGGACAGACGGAGTGGATGCTGTTCTCCACTGGTTCTGGAGGGGGACTGGTGCCCAGAGTGCTTCATCCCGCTAATGGGCTAGCGGTGCTTTCCCTGGCGGTCTTTGCCCTGTTCAGCGGTCCTTGGCCTGTTCAGTGGTGCTTGAGTTGCCAGTGTCAGACCTGTTAAGCGGTGCTTTCCATGGCGGTCTTTGCCCTGTTCAGCGGTCCTTGCCAAGGCGGTCCTTCATTGCCCAGCAGGGCTGTGGCTGGCGGTCCTTCATTGGTCAGCTGGGCTGTGGCTTGCGGGGCCCTCCTTGCCAGCTGGGCTGTGGCTGGCGGTCCTTCATGGGTCAGCTGGGCTGTGGCTTGTGGGGCCCTCCTGGCCAGCTGGGCTGTGGCTGGCGGTGGCCTCCTGGGCAGTGACTCTGGCGGTGGCCTCCTGGGCAGTGACTCTGGCGGTGGCCTCCTCGCCAGTGACTCTGGGACTGGCGGTGGCCTCCTGGGCAGTGACAATGGGGCTGGCGGTGGCCTCCTGGGCAGTGACGATGAGGCTGGTGGTGGCCTCCTGGCCAGTGACTCTGGGGCTAGCGTTGGCCTCCTGGCCAGTGACTCTGGGGCTAGCTCTGAGGCTAGCGGTGGCCTCCTGGGCAGTGATGATGGGGCTGGCGTGGCCTCCTGGGCAGTGACGATGAGGCTGGCGGTGGCATCCTGGGCAGTGATGATGAGGCTGGCGGTGGCCTCCTGGGCAGTGACGATGGGGCTGGCGGTGGCCTCCAGGCCAGTGACTCTGGGGCTGGCGGTGGCCTCCTGGGCAGTGATGATGGGGCTGGCAGTGGCCTCCTGGCCAGTGACGATGGGGATGGCGGTGGCCTCCTGGGCAGTGACGATGGGGCTGGCGGTGGCATCCTGGCCAGTGACTCTGGGGCTGGCGGTGGCCTCCTGGGCAGTGACGATGGGGCTGGCAGTGGCCTCCTGGCCAGTGACTCTGGGGCTGGCAGTGGCCTACTGGGCAGCGGGGATGATGGCGGGCTTCTCCGCCGTGCTGCTCCTCCCAGACTTTGGAGATTTCTTCTGCCCCTTCCCCACCTTGGGAGGAGTCACAGCTGAGTCGACACTCCCCCCAGGACCCCTGTGAGTGGCTTTGCTGGCTGGAGTCTTCCCCCTCTCCCGCCGGGCACTGTCCGACTTCTGGTGCTTCACAGGGGGAGGATTGGCTGTGCTGTGGCTCTGTGCCACACTGGCTGGCCTGGTGGCCGGTGCACTCCACATACCTGTGACAACAGGCACCACAGGTCCCGGAGATTTTTTGGCAGAGGTGCTAGTTTGGGACCCATGAGTTGGACGGGGGTGGGGGAAAATAGGTTAAGGGTGGACAGGAACATTTTTTTGGAGACACTGGGACGGGTAGCTGGAGGGGGTTTGGGAGTGGAGGAAGAGGTGGTGGTTGTAGGAGGTGTAACTTTTGTGGATTTGGGTGCAGGTGCATAGGCTGGAGGCTGTCATGAGGTGGATGGCTGTTGGGTGGGTGTGTGCCTGCGTTTGTGTATCTTCGGAGGGGGCGTCACAGACACACTGGGAGAGGACACAGGGGACGTGGAAATGGTAGTAGGGCTGGTGACTACACGTGAGCGGGGTGTGGTGGTGGGTGTGCTGGTGCGGGACGTAGTGGCTGTAGTGGTAGTGCATGCAGGTGTGAGTGTAGATGAGACTGGGAGGGAGGAGGGAGACGACGAGGAGGGGGACAAAGTGGAGGCAGTGAATGTTTGGTGTGTCTGTATGTGTGTGATGCTTGCGTGAGTGCCCGTGGGATTTGTGGTGCTTATGTTTGCCTGAGCTTCCTTTGTGTGGTGAGGTGTGTGCAGGCTGGTCTGATGGTGTGCTTGGGATAGGCTGGGGTACAGGGGATTGGGTCTGGGTGGAGGAAGTTGGAGGGGGGGAGGCTAGACACAGGGACAATGGTTGCCATCAGTGCTGAGGCCAGAGTTTGCAGGGTTCGATGAAGGGCAGCCTGACCAGAATGAATGCCCTCCAGGAATGCATTTGTGTGTTGCAACTCTCTTTCTACACCCTGGATGGCATTCAAAATGGTAGACTGCCCAACAGTGAGGGACCTGAGGAGGTCAATGGCCTCCTCACTGAGGGCTGCAGAGGTGACAGGGGCAGGGGCTGAGGTGCCTGGGGCGAAGGTGATGCCCACCCTCCTGGTTGAGCGGGCACCGGGCGAAGGCTGAGGGGCTGTTGGGAGGGTGGTGCTGGTAGGGGAGGGGGCAGCTGTACCTGTAGAAGTGGGGGGCACAGATGTTGCCGCCACCACAAGGGAGCTCCCATCGGAGGACGAGTCCGTGTCGCTGGTTGTAGATCCTGTGACCGCCGTGGTGCTCCCCTCGCCCTCCGTCCCACTGGTGTATTCTGAGTCCATGGCGTGGCCCTCCATGGCCATGTGGGATGCAGCTCCCTCGTGCTCCGGTGCCACTGTACCTCCGCCTGACGATGCTAATGCACACAAGAACAGGGAGACCACAAAAAGGGGGGGGGCGACAAAAGAAAGACAGGTTGAGTGCATGGCTTACCACTACCGTTGGCGGACACTACAGACACAGCAGCCCCCTGCACTACGTCGTGCTGCTGGGCTCTACAGATGCAATTCCTGGGAAATGGCCTACATGGCTATGGCCGACATCTGCACACATAGATGACACAGGGGCATGAATACCTGTACTTGGCACTCTACAGAGGTGGGGCGGGGTGCCTCATGGCCTGCATTTCGGAGGGGCCTAGCCAACGGAACTCGCCCTGGCCTAGGGAAACCCACAGCCCTCCTCTCCCACCCAGACACCTTCACTGCACGCAAAGTCCGCTGAATGATAGTGTACTCACCCCCTTGTGTCTGCTGTGATGCCCTCAAGCGCCCTCCAACTCAGGGTAGGCCACCGCCAGGATCCAGAACCTCAGGGGGGTCATGGTTCGACGGGCACCCCTCCCACGTTGGGAGGCCATCCCCAGCTGAGCCTCCGCTGTCTTCTTGCTCCAGCGGCGAATGTTCTCCCATCTTTTCCGGCAGTGGGTGCTCCGTCTGTGGTGGACCCCCAGGGTCCGGACGTCCTTGGCAATGGCACGCCAAATATCCTTCTTCTGGTGGGCGCTGACCTACATGACATGAACAGGGGAAGAAGAGAAGTCATTACCAACTGCACCGTCAAAGTGAGTGGCCCACATCCCTACCCTTGCCATGTGGCACATGCATTCACAGTCCTTCATGCACGCAGAACTGTGCCCCCTTCCTTCTCACAACCAGCCATCTCCACACAGGCATAGCCCATACAACATGCTCCCTGTGTACTTATCTGTTGGTCTGGAGGACTGTAGAGTAGCGTGTACTGGGGGAGGACCTCGTCGACGAGCTTCTCCAACTCCTCTGCAGTGAAGGCAGGGGCCCTTTCCCCAGACCCACAAGCCATTGTCTCTTCCAGACCGAGGTCACAGCAGCACTTGCAGTGTAGGTCCTCTCCTGTCGAAGATCAGGTATCGAGTGATTCAACAGATAGAAAATGGCGGTCACGTCTGCGGCGGTGACGTCCACGGCGGTGCGTACCATCACCGCCGGCGTACATCGTCATTGGCTCCTGGGACCCATAGGGTCCAATGTTAACCAATGCAGCATTGCGTTGTGGTCTTCGACCGCCTAGCACAACGGTGTACAATGCCAGCGCAGTTACCTCACATCCCATTGTCCCAGTTTAGAGGTCAGGCAGCCGCCATTTCAGGGGCCCACATGGCCTAATTGCCAACTGCGTCACACATACCTAGGCCTTGTCTCACAACACAAATACAGGCCACATTTTGTATATGAATGGTGTTCTATGTAGACTGTGGGTACACACCTCTGAGTTGTTTGATTCTGTGGTCGCCTTTGTCCTTCATAGGCAGCGTCCGCTGGGACATGTGAGGAGATGGCGGAATCCTCCGGTGTACCAACCGCTGGTGGACCTGTCGACAATGGAGGAAAGAAGTTTGATCATCACCTACAGGTTTGACCGTGCCACAATCCAGGAACTGTGTACCCAGTTGGAGCCTGACCTGATGTCAGCAATCCGCCATCCCACAGGAATCCCTCCTCAAGTGCAGGTGCTATCAGTGCTCCATTTCCTGGCAAGTGGGTCATTTCAAACAACAGTGGCCATGGCATCAGGGATGTCCCAGCCTATGTTTTCCAACGTGTTGTCCAGAGTGTTGTCTGCCCTTCTGAAACATATGCAGAGCTATATCGTTTTCCCTCAGGTGGAGGACTTGCCTACAGTGAAAGGTGACTTCTATGCCCTTGGACATATCCCCAACATCATAGGTGCCATTGATGGGACCCATGTAGCTCTGGTCCCCCCCCACAGGAGTGAACAGGTGTACAGGAACCGGAAGAGTTATCATTCCATGAATGTACAGATGGTATGTTTGGCAGACCAGTACATCTCCCAGGTAAATGCTATGTTTCCTGGCTCTGTGCATGACGCCTACATCCTGCGGAATAGCAGCATCCCTTATGTGATGGGTCAACTCCAGAGGCACCGGGTGTGGCTATTAGGGGTCTCTGGTTACCCCAACCTGTCATGGCTACTGACCCCAGTGAGGAATCCCAGGACCAGGGCAGGGGAGCACTACAATGAGGCCCATGGGCAGACTAGGAGGGTGATCGAACGCACCTTCGGCCTCCTGAAGGCCAGGTTCAGGTGCCTCCACATGACAGGTGGTTCCCTATTCTACTCACCAAAGAAGGTGCGCCAGATCATCGTGGCCTGCTGTATGCTTCACAACTTGGCTTTGTGACGACAGGTGCCTTTTCTGCAGGAGGATGGTCCAGATGGCGGTGTTGTGGCAGCTGTGGAGCCTGTGGACAGTGATGAGGAGGAAGCAGAGGAAGAAGACATTGACAACAGGGATTCAGTCATCCAGCAATATTACCAGTGACACACAGGTGAGAAAACATTCCTGCCTACTACAAGTACTTTAACACTTCTACCTCTATCCTGTCTGTCGATTTCAACCAGTATATGGTCACTGAGTTGTACATTTCCCTTAAGGTTTCACAGGTGTGGATTCCAACGTGTGTCATCTGCTTAGATTCCTCATGGACTTGAGATGTGTGACATAGGTATGTTGACATTAAATTAGAAAAAGCATTTTGTCACTGTAATTGCTAATACACAATTTCGAAATCACGGACTGACTCCAGATTGTTTTGTGCTTCAAGGGTATTTATTGAAGTGCTCAATATTGGAGGGGGTTGTAAAATGTTGAGGGGTGATGGTGGAGGAATGTCCATGGCAGAGTCCAGTCTATTAGTCTCACAGGTGCATTGCCCTTATGGGCATAGGAAGTGGAGCTGGGGCGGTCCCAATATGGACAGGGTGACAAAGTGGGACAGTAGGATGACAATGAAGGTGGTCTCATTTCTTGGCGGGGGTCTTGGCATCGTGCTCTGTCTTGTTCCTGGATCTCAGGGACAGACCGATTGCGGGGTGATTCTCCATCTGCAAGGGGGGGTGCTGGTGTGGTGGTCTTGTGGTGGTACCTCCTGTCCACTAGCAACAGCGGTGGTGGTGGGCAGTTCATCGTCCATGCTAGTGTCAGGGGCCCCTTGTAGTGCCACAGTGTTCCTCCTAGTGTTAAGTATTTCCTTCAGCACCCCTACAATGGTGCCCAGGGCGGAGCTGATGGTTCTGAGTTCCTCCCTGAACCCCAAATACTGTTCCTCCTGCAGGCGCTGGGTCTCCTGAAACTTGGCCAGGACCGTTGCCATCGTCTCCTGGGAGTGGTGGTATGCTCCCATGATGGGGGAGAGGGCCTCGTGGAGAGTGGGTTCCCTTGGCCTGGCCGCCCCCTGTTGCATGGCAGCCCTCCCAGTTCCCCTGTGTTCCTGTGCCTCCGTCCCCTGGACCGTGTGCCCACTGCCACTGCCCCCAGGTCCCTGTTGTTGTTGGGGTGGTGGGTTATCCTGGGTTCCCTGTAGTGGTGGACACACAGCTGATTGACGTGTCCTGGGGACGGAGGTATGGGCCCGCTGGGTGGGTGCTGTGCTGGTGTTACCGGAGGGTGGAAGGTCTGTGGTGGGCTGTGCCTGTGTGAGGGGAACCCACTGTCCCGAGGCCCACGATGGTCCGGGCTGGTCATCTGGATCCAGTTGGACAGAGCTGCTGTCATCACTGTGGGCCTCTTCTTTGGGTGGGGTGGAGATGTCTGGACTCTCCTGTCTGGTGACGTTGGGTAGTGGTCCTGCAGAGGTGTAAAAGCATGATTATTGCATCTGTGTGTGTCATGGTGTGCAATGGGTGGGTAACCGTGCACCCCAGTGCTAGCATTCCTGTGTGGGGGCTTGTGTGATGATGGTTGAGGGGGGTGTTATGGGTATGTGCAGTGGGCATGCTTTAGTGATGGGTGTCCATGCTTTGTTGTGTCATGCAGGGCTTGGTGTTGGGATGTGTGGTTTGTGTTATTAGTACATTTGTGAGGAGTTGGAGTGATAGGGGAGGGGGGGAGGGTGGAGGTCTGTGATAGCATGCAGGTAGGGTGGGGGATATGATAGTTAAGATTTGACTTACCAGAGCCATTCCTCAACCGACTCCTGCGAGGCCCTCAGGATGCAGAATCGCCAAGACCTGCTCCTCCCATGTTGTCAATTGTGGGTGAGGAGGTGGGGGTCCGCCGCCAGTTCACTGTACCGCCAGGTGGTGTCTTGAGACCACGGAATGCACCTTCCCCCGTAGGTCGTCCCACCTCTTCCTGATGTCGTCCCGATTTCTTGGGTGCTGTCCCACTGCGTTGACCCTGTTGACTATTCTTCGCCATAGCTCCATCTTCCTAGCTATGGAGGTGTGCTGCACTTGTGATTCGAATAGCTGTGGCTTTACCCGGACGATTTCCTCCACCATGACCCTGAGCTCCTCCTCCGAGAACCTGGGGTGTCTTTGCCGTGCCATGCGGTGGTGTGGGTAATGTGTGGGGTGGTGTGTGTGGTGATAAGTGTGTCTGGTATGTAGTGGTGTGTGGTGTTTTGTGCATTTAAATTGTGTGGGTGATGGTGTTGAGTGCCTGTGGCTGCTAGTTTGTGGATGGTGGTGTCTCTCTCTGGCCTTCTTTTGGAAATGTTTGGTAGTAGGGGTTTGTGGGTGATGTGGGTGGGTGTTTTGTATTGTATTGAGTGTGTGGGAGGGGTGTGTGTATGTGTATCAGGTGTGTGTATTTGGAATTGTCCAATGTGGCGGTGTTTTGTATGTTTGTGTGTATTTTGAGCGCGGCAGTGTGTACCGCACATTTGGAATACCGCGGTTGAAATTCGTGGGTCGTGATTGCATGGGCGTATTTCTGTTGGCGTGACGGTGGAGGATTTTGTTTTCGCCAGTTTATCACTGACCTTTGGTGTGGCGGACTTGTGTGGGTGTCTGAATTTTGTCAGATTTCGAGATGTGGGTCGTAATAGCTGTGGTGGAATTCCGCGGCCGAGGCGGTGTGTTGGCGGTCTTCTGCACGGCGGTAAGCGGCTTTTACCGCCAATTTTGTAATGACCCCCTCAGTATTTTAAAATATATATATATATATATATATATATATATACAGGAATATGGAAGTAATCATCCTTGAGACCTACGGTTATAAGAAATTCTCCCAGTTCAATTACAGGAATGATCTTCTGAAGGGGTTTCCATTTTGAAACAGAGCTTCCTGATCAATTTGTTCAGGTTTTTGAGTTCAATATTCATTCTGAATCCTCCTTCCACTTTATGGACCATGAATATTCTTGTGCAAAGTTCCATTTCCTATTGAGATAATCAATTGCTGTCTTCCTGGCTGTCAGTTTCAAAGGATCTGATAGCTGAGGCCAGAGACTGGCGAAAGGACGAGGAGTGTTTTTTCTCCTTGAAAATCTTATGAAACTTTTTGTTTAATCCTTACCCAGACAATTTGTGTCCTGCAAAGGGATGAGGCAGGGCTGTATTAGTCTGTGCAGAGTCAGTATGCCAATCTATCAAAAATGTGTTTCTTTTTCATACTGATATGATAGCTGCCTTGTAGTGTGGTTAGTTTTACGTATACTTTGCGCATTAGCTTCAGGCTTTAGGCCTTTGTGCACTTTGCCCTGAATGTATTTTATTCATTTGCTGACAGCTTAGAGCCTCTGTGCACTTTGCTCTAAATGCATTTTATTAGGCTTCGTACTGTTATTTTTCAAATAGCCAGTTCTACGGTGTTGTTTTTTATTCATATCACACTGTTTTGCCTACTTCAGCACTGGAGTTCTCCATAACATATTCACTCTGTGCTTCAGTCAAGGATACAGTCTGGTACATCACCGATAGACGTGGTAGGAGTTTAGATTTGGCATTCCTGCGTAGGGACATTTTGTGATCACGATGACATGTTAGTTATAAAATCACTTCCTTGTCCCAATACATGCAAGAGGGAGATTCTGACCAGAGACCCACAGCTAGACGCTGACTGCCTCGTTGCAGATGCTGAACCAGATCACAGGCCTTTGCTCAGGTATGAGGGCTTATGTCTCCCCAGTGATTCAGAAAGGCAAGCTAGAAGCTTAACATGCTGTGCTCTAAATAGAACAAGCAGAGGGAGAGTAGAAACTGTTAGGCAATATGATAGCTTTGTTCTTATGTTTTACTCTCCTGGTGACTATTTCAATCCTACTATGTTGTATTGTTCTGGTTATTGCGGCTCACGCCTTATTATCTAAAATACAGTCGTTTTATTAAAACATTATATAAAACTTATACTGTCTTTGCCATTTGTATATGAGACCATATTGTAAATGAGAGAGTTGGTTTGGATCTGAGTGACCACGACTTCCCTGAGAAGTTCCAAAGATGTCATGCGCTCGGCTGCCTAATCATTTCTTCCCCATGGGAGAAATGAGGCACTGCTAGTTAGCCGGAGCAGAAACCGGATTTAGGGTGACAGAGTTCTTTACAAGTGGGTCAGACTCAGTCCCCCACACCGTTATCGATCCTGCTGCCTAGAAATCTAGTAGTCTCATTTAGGATAATGAGAGCCCACGCGACATGGCGCCGCCAACGATTGGTCTAGCTCTAATGTTTGGGTCCGACTGACTCTCTCGGTCTCATATATATTTTGACTCCTCGGTTCCGTATGCGGAGACGTCCGTGGGGCTGAGGGTTTCCGCCACCACGGGATAGGTACGTCCTATTGCTTAGTGGTTGGTTGTTCAAGCTTGAACTTTGAAAGGAAAAACCCCGATATTGGTGTGCCTTCTCTGACCTAGAGCTATTTTTTACAAATGGCGAATCCTAATGCAGTGAATATAGCAATCAATATGCGTCACCCGCTCACAGGACATCTGATAGCACATGGACTGACAGTCCAGGGGGGTCCAGTCACTTTTGTGGTGAACGCCCATGCAGCCTATAGGACAGAATTTTTTTATTCTTGGGTCGTATTTCCAGCAGCTGATGGGGGTACAAATACTTTTCACGAATACACTGTTGCGAATGTCCCTGGACAATACAGGGCTTACGCTTACTTAGAGATACCTCTATCTTATCAAGAACACCATAATTGGCTTGATGGCGCCCTCCCACATACAGTAGCACAAGTGAGGTTAGGTCCGTTGAGTAATGATGGTCCGACCTGGCCTTTATTGGCTACTTACATACCATATCCTGCGGTTGCAAATTTGGCAGTGGCTGATGTGCGTCGTTTATATATAGACTTAGCAACAACATACAGAAGACTGGTTCAGTTTGTAATGCAGACATTAAATACTAATGCAGCGCGTGCTGCTCCGGCGCACCCACAAGCAGTGGTTCCGGGAATCAATCGGGCCACTGTACACTCAGTTATGGGTAAGGTACCGGCTAAACGTGAGGAGACTCCATTTTGGCTGGCGCAAAAAATTAATACGCTGGAAGCAGTATTTCCCCATACGGGACCTCAGGATAAACATAGAATTTTGACGATGTGTTTGCCGTATGGGATGGTTCCTCTGGTGGACCTTTGTAATACCTGGGGCACGGTGTTTGCCGCGCTCTACACTACAGCACACGGTACGCCGACTTTAGCTAATTTACCGGAAGTGCTTAAACAAATTCAAGATGAATATGGGGCTGCCCCTGCCTTAGATTTGGGCATGCAGTTAATGGGCAATTTTGCCACGGTTTCTTCTATTATTTTGAGTAATCTCAAGGGGGAGGCAGTAGCACTAGCAGTGCGAATTTGTCTTCGGGATGTTCCGCAGATTGATCAAGAGCGGGAACTTCAGAGAATAATAGCTGAGACATATTCAAGTATTGGTCGCAATAGCCTAGGGGCTAGACCGCAGAAACCCCAATTGCAGGGTAAAAATAATAAAGATAATGCTAAGCAACAGCAACCTGAGGGTACAAAAAAGCGCTGGGAAAAGAAACAGCAAACACCTAAAAAAGATGGGGGACAGTCTCCGCAACCGGAGACCCCGCAGAATAGGTATAATCTCAGGAATAGGGCTAATTTGAAGACGCCTGATAGATATCAATATACTGATACAAGCCAATCTCGTTCCTTTCAGGACTCCTCAGAGAAGAGAAGTGAGAGAGGTGGGCGGTCAGAGCGGAAGACGGAGTACGTGAAACCGAGACAGGATTCACAACGCTCAGCGGAGGTTTCTGTTAAACAAGAAGAGAAACCGCTGCAACAAAAACAGCAATTTAAAAAGAAGAAAGTGGCAGCAGTCTCAGTTAGACATGCCGCTCAAGAAGAGAGTTCTCTTGACGAACAAGACATGGGCGTTAGCACTGTTAGACAGCTCGGCAGAGGTCACAATAGTTCGCCGGAGTCTTCTAGAGCATCTGGAGGTAAAAGCAACTGATGACTTCATACAAGTCGAAACGGCGGACATGCGAGTCTCTGATCCTGATAGAGTATATCAAGTGACTCTACGATTAGAAGGGGACATTGACCGCATTGTACACGCCATCTTTTGGGACCATGTCGTAAAATCATATGATGTTCTGTTGGCCGAACAGGATTGGCCACCTGACTTTGTTCGTGACTGTCCGGTTGGGGAGGATGTTATAGTACCTTCCTTCTCACCACTTGTTCTGAGAGAGCTAGCGGAGTCCTATAGTAAAACATGGGCTCTAGCACAGGCTCCCGCCCTATATAGAAATAATGTGGGGTGGGATAGACAATCACCTTATCATGTAATTCCAATAAAGGGCACACCTCAGCCACAGCCGCAGTATCCTATTAAATTTGAGGCAAGGGCATCGGTTAGGAAAATTCTTACACAATTGGAGTACCAGGGTGTAATTGAGCCCTGTGTCTCGCCGATGAATAATCCCTTATTTCCAGTTGCTAAACCGGACCATTCATATAGGATAGTGGTGGATTACAGACATTTGAATAGTCACACACGCACATATGCAATACAGAATTCACATAGTGCAGCGCTTATGAACAATATAGTGCGTAAGAAATACAAAACAACGTTGGATATCTCGAATGGTTTTTTCTGCCAAAATATAGCGCCCGAAAGTCGGGACTATATCAGTTTCAGTGCGTTTGGCTCTCAGAAATTTTTTTGTCGTTTGCCTCAGGGGTATAAGAATAGCCCAGGACTGTTTTCGGCTCGTGTGACTGAAATGCTGCACGAGTTGGACCCTGAAGCATTATCATATGTTGATGACATATATTTGACAGATGATGAGATTCTGCAACATCTAAGGCGCGTATCGCGCATTGTTGTTGGGTTTGCTGATATTGGCTATAAGTTTAATTTTAAGAAATCAAAGATTGCCTTCCTCAGCGTCATTTTCCTGGGTTATGAGTTGTCAAGTGAGGGCAAGAGCCTAGCGCCACATTTTTGGGAGAAATGTGCTTTATTGCAGCCTCCTAATACGGTTCGGAAGCTCCAGTCATTGTTGGGGTTTCTGAATTTTGGCAGAACTTACATTCCTGATTATGCTACGCGTATAAAACCCTAATACGAACTGATTCGCCCGAATTTTTCGAGTAGATTTTGGACGATTGAGCATACACACATACTGCGAGAGTTACAGACTGATCTCTTAGCAATTAAACACTTACACACACGGGACAATAAGACACATTTAGTCATCAGGGTGATACCTGGGGCTGTTGGGTTTACGTATGTCACCTTTAATGAGGGTGAGACAGTCCCGATTGCATACAAGTCCCACTTGTATTCTGCTGCAGAACAACGTTTTGCACAGACTGAGAAAATACTCACTGCAGTACAGATGGCTGTGATTAAAGAAAGACCGCTTGCCCAGGGCCAACGCATCACTGTTGTTTCCCCGATTCCGGCCTTAGAGGCTGTTACAAAAGCGAGTGTTCCTAATTCGAAAGCTTTACACCCGCGATGGATACAATGATCTACGTCTTTGACAGCCACTGATGTAGATTACATATTTGACCCTAAGCTGCAGACTCAAGAATTTCTTCAATATGAAATAGAGTACCCAGTTCCTGCTGGCACATTGCCTATTGACCAATATCAAGTGGTCATGTATACCGATGGCTCTGCGCAACCAGCGGTTGGGACTAAACAACAGTATTCTGCTGCTTGTGCGGTGGTGAGCGGCACTATGGAAGGGGAAGTGTTCTGCCCCGACATACTTATACTAAAACCTTGGGAGATTGCACGGCGCAGCTGGCTGAGCTCAAAGCTCTATTGTTAGCGTTGGAGCACGCGGATCCGGCGATTTTGACCTTGCTGGTCTGTGACTCCTACTACTGTGTTCAGTCTTTCAATGAATATCTGCACTATTGGAAGTTGAATGGGTTCAGAGATTCTAAAGGCAACACCATTAAACATAAATTGTTGTGGGGTAAGGTTGCGGATTCGAAAGAAACGCTTCCTAAGGTCCATGTTGTGCATACACTTGGACACCAGCGCTTTGGAATACATGTTGCTGGGAATACTTTGGCTGATGAAGCCGCAAAGTCGGCAGTGGCTGTCGCCACTGTGGCCGCAGTGACTCGTTCGAGTTCCAAACCAGACACAGAGATTTCGGCTGCCATAAAAGCTACGGCTGATGGCACGCCGTTTCCTAAAGGATTTCCTTCTAAATATGGTTACTGCTTGAGTAGTGCGCTAAATGCTGTTGTTAATATTCCAGCCATTGGTGTACGTGAACTACCCAATAGATTTGAGAGACCTCGATTAATTTCTGCAGCACGTGAGGGGGTGACATCTGCACATGCTCGTGTGGCTGCCACGATTTCACTTTTACCGACTCGTTACTGGTGGTCTGCTCTCTATAAAGAGACAAAGCAGTATGTCCTTTGTTGTGACGTCTGTCAACAAATTAAAGCTTCGTCGGCAAGACGCCCGCAGCAGACGCCCCTTCTGATTTCAAACAAACCGTTACAGTGTGTGTACTTGGATCATTGTGGTCCGCTGACACCAGATAGTGCATACAAATATATATTGGTTGCTGTAGATTCGTGCTCCAGATTTGTGTGGGTATGGCCACAACGCTCGGCTGACGCTCGGACTGTTATTAAAGATTTGCGCATCTTTGTCGATACATTTGCAGTTGCGGCTTTTCATTCGGACCAGGGCCCTGCTTTCGCCTCTAAGGCATTCAGGGACACCATGGCTTCGTTGGGGGTCCAACTCCAATTCTCCTCTCCATTTCATCCCGAGGGAAATTCTGTCGTGAGCGTTTAAATCGTGATTTAAAGCAATCCTTAACGGCCAGGGTTATAGGTACGGGTCGTAGTTGGCTAGCCCACCTATATGGAGTACAGAAAGCACTTAATAACTTGCCTAGACGGTCACTGGGGGGTCGTACTTCATATGAGTGCCTGTTTGGAACACAAATGTATGTTCCTGATCTAGATGGTCCTGGTGTGGAGGCGGCAGTTATGCCCTTTGACATAAATGATCGTGTCACTGTTTTGCAGGATTTACAACAATTCTGTGAAGATAACTCTTCTGCAAGTGCTGCCTCCTCAGGAATTAAGGATGAGCCAGTAAAACCTACTGGTTGGATACCCAGGATTAGGGATCTAGTGCGTGAAAAGGTCGCAGTAAAGAAAGAATTTGGTCCTTCTTATCGAGCACCTGTCCCTGTGTTAGGGGTGAGAGGCACGATAATTGTGATTTTACCGCCGCTGCAAGGGGCCAAAGGAAATCGCTTTGTTTCCATTGATAATGTCAAGTTACAACATGTGGCCGATTCTGCACAGCAGACCAAGAGGGACACCCAGTAGTTCCGGCATCCCTCTCACTACTGGGGAAGAAGTCCCGCTGCAGGTGATTTACACCGACGCTGTTTCCTCTCCGAGCTTGGGGAGGGTGGAAGATGATCTTGCGATTGTTCCACAGACAACGATTAATATGGAATCTTTTGATCAAGTTGCTGTACGTTCTACTGATGTTTCTGAACATGTGGTTTATAGCGTGCCTAGGAGAGAGCCTCCATCTGCTTCTTTGTTCACAATTGCACCTTTTGCAAGAACTGCCTCTGGCTGCTGCAACGACGCTGATGTAGCAGTGTCCAGCTCTTCGTCCTCGATGTCTTCTGTCCGGGGTTCACGTAAGCTGCTGAGTTGGCTTAAACGCACATATTTTGTTTTTCCTTGGAACTTTTTGTGGCTTTTTTTGGCTGTAATGACTCTTTTTTTATGGTTGGGATTTGTAGTTACTTTTTTTCTAGTAATACATGGTCATTTTCTTCCTGATCGATCTGACATTGAGCACGTGGAGACTGTGTTGAGACCACATTTTTCGTCTCATAAGGTTCGAAGAGACTTGTCCAATGTGAACATTTCTGCAATACCGATTCCGGATGGGATTGTGTGGGATAAAGTAATGTTTGATATATGTGGTCCCACTGAATTGATTCAAATACCGTATGTCCTCAAGTTATAAATGAATGATATTGTTATACCAGGCATTGTTTCTGATGATTAGGATGTGAAGACAGTAGATTCTATGCTAACAGATTTGCAATATTATACTGTCTATGACGATGAAGATGCTTACCAATTTAGAGATAATCATGGTGACATGTTTTGCTACAACTATTATGGATACCACTTTAGTCATAAAGCTAGTAGCCCTAAGTCCATTTTTAATTATGTGCAATGGGAACATTGCTCGACTCCTCCACAAGGGAGTTCGAAAACGTATTATGATAAATTTGCATATTTTTCTGGGCATGATCAGCGGAATGCTAAGTCTTACTATTTTAAAGTTGCACCGTATTCTAATAAGCACATTTTATTCACTGATACTAAATTACTGTATTCAAATTTGTTTGTATCTAAACTTTCGGTCGAGGGATATGAATACTGGTTAAAGACTGTTGACTTGAAAAGTGTTTGGGGTACGAAAAATTGGCAGATGCAAGGCAGGGATACAATATTTAGAGCATGTATTATCCCTGTGCAGATGATTTTCCTCAAAGACACAGTACAACAGACTAGCTGTTTGGGCTTCGCGACAATTAGAGAGTTGAATTTGCCTAGTATACCTGTCCCTTCCAAATTAAACAACTGGCAGCACTATGTGAATGCTACTTTTAGTGAATTTACACATTGGGTCCAGAATGGTACGCTTAACACTTCATCGTTACATCTGGGCGGGTGGTTATTATGGCCTGTAGACACTAATAAGTGTCATCAACGTTTTGTCACCTCTTCAGGGGGGTTCAGGACTAGTAGGGCAGACCCTCGTTACATTTCACCAGAACATGCTGATATTATAACTACGTACAGCGTGGGGAAGCTTTGTCAACAATGGTTGAAGTCATCCACGCTGGATGCAGTTAAGTCACATCTCAAGTTACTGTCTAATGGCACTGATTTACAAGATTTTTTGTCAGGTCCCAAGGTACCACGGAAGAAAAGGTTTTTATACGAAGTTTATAATGAGATTTGGAAACTTTCACAACAGGAGGCTGCAGCCCGGTTGAGGCAGATTGATCAGGAAAATCTGCTGCAGACTTTGGGGTCATTCTGACCCTGGCGGTAAATACCGCCAGGGCGGAGGTTGGCGGTAGCACCGCCAACAGGCTGGCGGTGCTTCGCCGGGCATTCTGACCGCGGCGGTACAGCCGCGGCCAGAAGCGGAAAGCCGGCGGTGTACCGCCGACTTTCCGCTGCCCATGGGAATCCGCCATGGCGGCGCAGCTTGCTGCGCCGCCATGGGGATTCTGACATCCCATACCGCCATCCTGTTCCTGGCGGTTCGCCCGCCAGGAACAGGATGGCGGTATGGGGTGTCGAGGGGCCCCTGGGGGCCCCTGCAGTGCCCATGCCAATGGCATGGGCACTGCAGGGGCCCCCGTAAGAGGGCCCCACAAGGATTTTCACTGTCTGCTGTGCAGACAGTGAAAATCGCGACGGGTGCCACTGCACCCGTCGCACCCCTTCAACTCCGCCGGCTCAATTCTGAGCCGGCTTCCTTGTTGACGGGGCTTTCCCGCTGGGCCGGCCGGCGGTCTTCTGGCGGTCGCCCGCCGGCCCCGCGGGAAAGCCAGAATGACCGCTGCAGTCTTTTGACCGCGGAGCGGTCTTTCGGCGGGAACCGCTTGGCGGGCGGCGACCACCGACCGCCGCGGTCAGAATCACTCCCTTTGTCTGTTGTTGATAATGGCATGCATACCCTTTCTGACCGTATTTACACGATTGACAGCATTGTTTCCTCTGCTATTGACATTATTAAATCGGACATGTCTTCTTTATATCATGGGCAGAGTCAGACGCGGTCCATCATGCAGCTGGGTTGGACTCTTCAAACCTTGAAGGCGGGTCGCGTTCCATGGCAGCACATTTTTGCCAGAGAGAGTTTTATCTCCTTCAATTTCACTCGTCAACAACAGTTGATGGCTAAAAAGGAAGCGACATATGTTATGTTGAATATTGAGAAATTGGAGAAACTGCCTTTCACGGTGGCTGAGATTCCGTCAGCTGAGTGGTTGATTCATGGGGTTATTAATTTGCCTATCTCCACTCTGCAATTTACTTCTTGTTTGAAGCACATTCCGGTGGGTAAATATGAACTATTGGGAGACAGTTACATACACGAGGTGTGGGAACTTCCCTTTCAATACAGATGTGTTAATGGTTTGAGGGAGGTTTTTCTTAGCGGTAGCGAATGCGAAGCTTCTGTCAGCCATTCCATGGTTTGTAAACAGCTGTCCTTGCACGGAGCGTGTAAGGCTTCGATTGCTAACTTAGCTTGTTATTTGAAGGGTGTTCCAGTCCTGGTTATTAAAATCACTTTCCAGGTGCTTTCTAACGGCAGTTACATTGTCCTTAACAGCGAACGCTGTTGTGGCATGCGTGCCGGAATAGTTTACGTTGTCGTTGTCAACAAGGCTGTTACGTGCTGCGGGAATGTGTTGTTTCCCCCCACTCAAATTAGGGAGGTAGCAGACATCTGGCCTCATATTGCTACTTCCAAGGTTGATTTCGACAAGTTGAGTCGGCTGAAAGCTTTATTGTTTCAAAAGCATGTGGCCCTTACATCTCCTACCGAGACCTACGCACTTCAGGTGGCAAGGTCATCGGCGGAGATACAGTCCCTTTTGAATACTAACTTTCCAAGTCACTTCGGTGAACTTGTGGGACGTATATTTAATGCATCCAGCACTGCTGGTATTGCTAATTTTTTCAAAGCCGTTGGTGTTGGTTTCGCTCACACCTTCTCTTCCATTTTCGGTTTGATACCTTCGGCAATACACTCTATTTTTGGAAGCATTTTTGGGGGTTTCCCGATTACTTTGGCTTTATTGGCTGGAGTCTTGCTATTGTTGCTAATTTTTCGCAATGGCTGTCCCGCCACAACGAGATCCTATATTGCTGCTCCCGTCAGCCCAGCTGTGTCGTGAACGCATGATGCAGCATTTTGGAGCTACACTCCTGGGACATTTGGAGTGTGACTGGTCTCTGTCATTCAGACCGGTTTTGGATTGTGTGCAACCCGTGTTTCAGTGCCTTTGGTGCTCGTTTGAACATGCACTGGCTTTCTGTCTCTCACTGCAGCGCTCTCCAGTGGTCGATCCTGATCTGTTGATGTTCCCGATTAGGGCTCATTCCCAGACTTGTGCACTATGGTTGCGTTTGCTTCGTGAGGCGGTTTATGAGATTCCCTTCCTGGAGGAAGATGGTATTGTCTCTTTCATAGGCCCTGCACGGGGGGCCGCCCTGAATGGTTTTGGGGCTTTGGAACACACCTGCTCCATGGTACTTTGTGGCGTGGATCTTCCGATATTAACATATATCGAAGTAGAGGAGCTCCTACGTTCTATTGCTTCTGTCTGACAATTGGATTTTTTTCTCCGGCAAAATTGACTCTATATTGAATTTGGCTTTATCGTCACATGTTTCCTAAATTTATGACTTTGTTGTCTTCTTACCTTGTCGAAATATATTGTTTATATTTGGGGCATGCTTTTATATTATTGGAACCACTTGCTACCGACAAGGGGAGGGTGTAGTGTGGTTAGTTTTACGTATACTTTGCGCATTAGCTTCAGGCTTTAGGCCTTTGTGCACTTTGCCCTGAATGTATTTTATTCATTTGCTGACAGCTTAGAGCCTCTGTGCACTTTGCTCTAAATGCATTTTATTAGGCTTCGTACTGTTATTTTTCAAATAGCCATTTCTACGGTGTTGTTTTTTATTCATATCACACTGTTTTGCCTACTTCAGCACTGGAGTTCTCCATAACATATTTACTCCGTGCTTCAGTCAAGGATACAGTCTGGTACATCACCGATAGACGTGGTAGGAGTTTAGATTTGGCATTCCTGCGTAGGGACATTTTGTGATCACAATGACATGTTAGTTATAAAATCACTTCCTTGTCCCAATACATGCAAGAGGGAGATTCCGACCAGAGACCCACAGCTAGACGCTGACTGCCTCGTTGCAGATGCTGAACCAGATCACAGGCCTTTGCTCAGGTATGAGGGCTTATGTCTCCCCAGTGATTCAGAAAGGCAAGCTAGAAGCTTAACATGCTGTGCTCTAAATAGAACAAGCAGAGGGAGAGTAGAAACTGTTAGGCAATATGATAGCTTTGTTCTTATGTTTTACTCTCCTGGTGACTATTTCAATCCTACTATGTTGTATTGTTCTGGTTATTGCGGCTCACGCCTTATTATCTACAATATAGTCGTTTTATGAAAACATTATATAAAACTTATACTGTCTTTGTCATTTGTATATGAGACCATATTGTAAATAAGAGAGTTGGTTTGGATCTGAGTGACCACGACTTCCCTGAGAAGTTCCAAAGATGTCATGCGCTCGGCTGCCTAATCATTTCTTCCCCATGGGAGAAATGAGGCACTGCTAGTTAGCCGGAGCAGAAACCGGATTTAGGGTGACAGAGTTCTTTACAAGTGGGTCAGACTCAGTCCCCCACATCGTTATCGATCCTGCTGCCTAGAAATCCAGTAGTCTCATTTAGGATAATGAGATCCCACGCACCAGCCTCACATAGAGGGAATGCTCTGACTATATTGAATATTATGGTGGTCATTCCAACCTCGGCGGTAAGAGGCGCTTACCGCCGTTCAGAAGACCGCCATAACACCGCCGCGGCCGCGGTAAACCGCCACGGTCATTCTGACCCACAACAGGCAAACCGCCAAAATACAGACATCCCCAAAATTCCGCCACACCAAAGGGCAGCGGGAAACTGGCGATGACCAAACCTCCACCGTCACGCCAACAGAAATACGCCCACACTATCACGACACACGAATCCACCCAGCGGTCTTTCAACCGCGGTATTCCATTGGCGGTACACACCGCCGCGCTCAAAATACACACACACTTACAAAATACAACCACATTGGACAATTCAAAATGCACACACCTGAGACACATACACACTCCACTCCCACACACCCAATTAAATATAAAACACACACCCACATCACCCACAAACCTCCACTCCTATAGATTCGTGAACACGCACCGGGAAAAAAAAGACATCCGAGCACCCAGACGGCCAATTCACTGTCACCCAGCAATATTTGCACGCACTTCACACAACACAACAATACACATCACCACACTTAGCAGCACACAATCCACCCCACACATCACCCACACCACCCCATGGCACCGCAAAGACACCCCAGGTTCTCTGATGATGAACTCAGGGTCATGGTGGAGGAAATTGTACGAGTAGAGCCACAGCTGTTCGGGACACAGGTGCAGCACACCACCCTTGCCAGGAAGATGGAGCTATGGAGCAGAATAGTGGACAGGGTCAACGCTGTGGGACAGCACCCAAGAAATCGGGACGACATCAGGAAGAGGTGGAACGACCTACGGGGGAAGGTGTGTTCCATGGTATCCAGGCACAACATCGCGGTGCAGCGGACTGGCGGCGGACCCCCACCTCCTCCCCCAGAATTTACAACATGGGAGGAGCAAGTCTTGAACATCCTGCATCCTGAGGGCCTTGCAGGAGTAGGCGGAGGAATGGACTCTGGTAAGGCAAATCTTAACTACTTCTCCCCCCACCCCACCTGCATGCCAACTCATGCCCCCACCCTCACCCTCACCCCCATCACATCCTACTCCTTGCAACATTCTCACCATCACAACCCACCCATCCCAACACCTAGCCCTGCATGCGTCCACAAAGCATGGACACCCATCACCTAAGCATGCCCACTGCACATACACATACTAACCACCCCTCCCCAAAACCACCGTCACAACAGGCCCTCAAAGGAATGCCAGCACTGGGGTACACGGGCACCCACCCATTGCACGCTATGACACACACAGAAGCACTAACCATGCTTTTATACCCCTGCAGGACCCGAACGCCACGTCACCGCACAGGAGGGTCCACAAATGTCCCCTCCACCCCCAGAAGAGGCCAACAGTGAGGACAGCAGCTCTGTCTCCCTGGATCTAGATGACCAGCCCGGTCCATCGGGGACCTCGGGACAGTCGGTTCCCCTCACACAGCCACAGGCCACAGTAGACCTTCCCCCCTCTGGGAACACCAGCACAGCACCCACCCAGCAGGCCCATACCTCTGTCCCCAGGACACGTCAATCAGCGGTGTGTCCACCACTACAGGGAACCCAGGCTAACCCACCACCCCAACAACAACAGGGACCAGGGGGCGGTGGTAGTGGGCACACGGTCCAGGGGACAGAGGCCCAGGGAAACAGGGGAACTGGGAGGGCTGCTGTGCGACGTGGGGGGACAGGCCCAGGGAACCCACTCTCCACGAGGCCCTCTCCTCCATCATGGGAGCATACCACCGCTCCCAGGAGACGATGGCGACGGTCCTGGCTAGATTTCAGGAGATCCAGCTTCTGCAGGAGGAACAGTATATGGGGTTCAGGGAGGAACTAAGAATCATCAGTTCCGCCATGGGTAGCATCGTAGTGGCCCTGAATGAGGTAGTCATGACATTGCGGAACACTGTGGCACCTCAAAGGGCCCCTGACACTAGCATGCACCAACAACTGCCTACCACCTCCGCCGGCGCTAGTGGACCGGAGGCCCAGACACAAGACCAACAGGCCACCAGAACCCCACCCCCTGCAGAAGGAGAACCACCCCGCAAGCGGGCCCTGAGATCCAGGAAGAAGACAGAGTAAGATGTCAAGACCCCCGCCAGCAAAGGATACCGCCCTGATTGTCATCCCACTGTCCCACATTGTCACCCTGTCCAACCTTAAACTGCCCCTGCTCCACTTCCCACAGGCATTTGGACAATGCACCTGTGAAACTGATAGTCTGGACTCTGCCATGGACAATCCTCCACCATCACCCCTCACCGATTTACAACCACCCATCCAATGTAGAGCACTTGAATAAAAACACTTATTGCACAAAACAATCTGGAGTCTGGCTGTGATTTAGAACAAATGTATTAGACATGACAGTGCCAAAATGTTCATTCACATTGTGATGGTAACAAACCGCTGTCACACAGCTGTAGTCCATGGGGAAAAAAAGCAGATATCACGCAGTGGGGCCCACAGCTCTGAAAACGGAAGGGAAAGTCACAACACAGTTACCATACACTGGGGGAAAAAGTCAGACAGTAGAGAGGTAGGAGTCATTAAGTAAATGTAATATGCCGGTGTCTACTCTTACCTGTGTGTCACTGAAAATACTGCTGTATTACTGTGTTCCTGTTCTCTATGTCGTCCTCTTCGGCTTCCTCCTCTTCACTCTCCACAGGCTCCACAGCTGCTACAACACCACCATCTGGACCATCCTCCTGCAGAAAAGGCACCTGGCGGCGCAAACCCAGGTTGTGAAGCATACAGCAGGCCACGATGATCTGGCACACCTTCTTTGGTGAGTACATTAGGGATCCACCTGTCATATGGAGGCACCTGAACCTGGCCTTCAGGAGGCCAAAGGTTCACTCGATCACCCTCCTAGTCCGCCCATGGGCCTCATTGTACCGTTCCTCTGCCCTTCTCCTGGGACTCCTCACTGGGGTCAGTAGCCAGGATAGGTTGGGGTAACCAGAGTCCCCTAATAGCCACACACGGTGCCTCTGGAGTTGACGCATCACATACGGGATGCTGCTATTCCGCAGGATGTAGGCATCATGCACTGACCCAGGGAACTTGGCATTAACATGGGAGATGTACTGGTCAGCCAAACACACCATCTGCACATTCATCGAATGATAACTCTTCCGGTTCCTGTACACCTGTTCACTCCTGCTGGGGGGGACCAAAGCAACATGTGTCCCATCAATGGCACCTATGATGTTGGGGATATGTCCAAGAGCATAGAAGTCACCCTTCACTGTAGGCAAATCCCCCACCTCAGGGAAAATGATGTAGCTCCGCATGTGTTTCAGCAGGGCAGACAACACTCTGGACAACACCTTGGAAAACATAGGCTGGGACATCCCTGATGATATGGCCACTGTTGTTTGAAATGACCCACTTGCTAAGAAATGGAGTACTGACAGCACCTGCACTAGAGGGGGGATCCCTGTGGGTTGGCGGATAGCTGACATCAGGTCTGGCTCCAGCTGGGCACACAGTTCCTGTATAGTGGCTCGGTCAAGCCTGTATGTCAGTATGACATGTCGTTCCTCCATTGTCGACAGGTCCACCAGCGGTCTGTACACGGGAAGATTCCTCCATCTCCTTGCATGTCCCAGCGGACGGTGCCTATGAAGGACAACAGCGAGCACAGAGTCAAGCAACCCACAGGTACGTAACCACAGCTTGCACATAGCACGATTCCCAATGCATTGAATGGCTTGTATGAGTGTTGGTGCATGGCCTAGGTATGTGTGACGCAGTTGGTAAATAGGCCATGTGGGCCCTTGAAATGGCGGCTGCCTGACCTGTGAAGTGCGACAGTGGGATGTGAGGTCAATGCCCTGGCATGGCACACCGCGGCGGTAGGCGGTCGAAGACCGTGGCGCTAAGCCGCATTGGTTATCATAGAACCCTATGGATTTCAGAAGCCAATGACGATGTGCGCTGGCGGTCGAGGTACGCACCGCTGTGGGCGTGACTGCCATTTTCTATCTGCTTAATCATTCGATACCTGATCTTCGACAGGAGAGGACCTACACTGCAAGTGCTGCTGTGACCTCGGTCTGGAAGAGACAATGGCTCATGCGACTGGGGAAAGGGCCCCTGCCTTCACTGCGGAGGAGATGGAGAAACTTGTGGATGGGGTCCTCCCCCAGTATGCGCAACTCTACAGTCTTCCAGACCAACAGGTAAGTACACTGGGACCATGCTTAGTGGGCAATGCCTTGGTTGAGTCGGGTGGATGAAAGATGGTGGGGAGGGGAGCGATTGAGGCATGCATCAAACGACAGATGAGAGCATGTGCCACATGGCAAGGGTGGGGATGGGGGGCCACTCACATCGAGCATGCAGAAGGTGATGACAATTTTTCTCTCCCTGTACATGTTACATAGGTCAGCGCCCACCAGAAAGTCGAGATTTGGCGTGCCATCGCAAAGGACGTCCGGACCCTGGGGGTCCACAACAGACGGGGCACCCACTGCCGGAAAAAGTGGGAGGACATCCGACGCGGGAGCAGGAAGATGGCGGAGGCTCTGCTGAGGATGGCCTCCCAACGTAGGAGGGGTGCCAGTCGTCAATTGACCCCCCTGATGTCCCGGATCCTGGCGGTGGCCTACCCCGATTTGGATGGGCGCGTAAGGACATCACAGCAGACACAAGGGGGTTAGTACAAATACATTCTCCTGACTTTGCGCGCAGTGGAGGTGTCTGGGTGGGGGAGGAGGGCTGTGGGTATCCCTCGGCCAGGGCGATGTCTGTAGGCTAGGCCCCTCCGTAAGGCATGGCCCTGTGCCCCCGCCCCCCACCTCTGTAGGGTGCCAAGTACAGGTATCCATGGCCCTATGTCATCTATGTGTGCAGTTGTCATCCATAGGCTTGTAGGCCATGTCCCACGGATTGCGTAGTGGACCCCAAGTGCGCGGCGTAGTGCAGGGGGATTCTGTGTCTGTCTTGTCCGCCAACGGTAGCGGTAGTCCATGCACTCAACATGTCTTTATTTCTCCTCCCCCCCTTTTTTGTGGTCTTCCTGTTCATGTGTGCATTAGCATCATCAGGCGGAGGAGAAATGGCATCGGAGCACGAGGGAGCTGCCTCTCACATGGCCACGGCGGGCCATGCAACTGACTCGGATTTCACCAGTGAGACGGAGGGCGAGGGGAGCTCCACAGCGGGGACTCGTGCTGATGTCAGTGACAGCGACTCGTCCTCTGAAGGGAGCTCCCTAGTGGTGGCGGCAACATTCGTGCCCCCCGCAACAACAGGTACAGCTGCCACCCAGCGCACCAGCACCGCCCTCCCAGCAGCCCCTCAGCATTTGCCACCTGCCCGCTCACCTAGGAAGGTGGGCATCTCCTTCGCCCCAGGCACCTCAGGCCCTGCCCCTGTCACCCCTGCTGCCCTCAGTGAGGAGGTCATTGACCTCCTAAGGACCATCATTGTTGGGCAGTCTACCCTTTTGAATGCCATCCAGGGTGTACAAAGAGAGGTGCACCAGAGTAATACATACCTGGAGGGCATTCATTCGGGTCAGGCTGCCCATCAGCGATCGTTCAACGCTCTGGCCTCAGCACTGACGGCAGCAATTGTCCCTGTCTCTAGCCTCCCCCCTCCAACTTCCTCCACCCAGACCCAATCCCCTGTACCTCTGCCTATCCCAGACACACCATCAGACCAGCCTGCACACACCTCAACACCCAAGGGAAGCTCATCCAGACATAAGCACCACACATCACACAAGCATTCGCACAAGCAACATCCACATGCAGACATACCAACACCCACTGCCTCCACTGTGTCCCCCTCCTCCTCGTCTCCCTCCTCCCTCCCTGTGATGTCTCCACTCACACTTGCATGCACAACATCTTCAGCCACTACGTCCATCACCAGCACACCCACCAGAACACTCCGCACATGTGCAGTCACCACCCCCACTACCATTTACATGTCCCCTGTGTCCTCTCCAAGTGTGTCTGTCACCCCCTCCTCCAAACTACACAAACGCAGGCAGCCACCCACCCAACAGCCATCCACCTCACGACAGCCTCCAGCCCAAGCACCTGCACCCAAAGACACCAGACTTCACACTCCTACAACCACATCCTCTTCCTCCACTCCCATACCCACTACACCTACCCGTCCCTCTCTTTCCAAATTGATTTTCCTTTCCAAACTTGACCTCTTTCCTACAACTCCCCCACCCCGTCCGTCTCATAAGACTCCAATCAGCACCTCAGCCACCACAAAACCGGGACCAGTGAAGACTGTTGTCCATGGACTGTAGAGTCCCCCACCCTCAAGGGCATCCAGTTCAGCTAGGAGCCAAGGCACGGCCAGCCCACCACCGGAAAAGCATCCTAAGATTGCCAGTGCCCGGCGCGAGCGACCAAAGACCCCAGGGACCAAAATCCCTACATTGGCACCGTCAGGAAGTGAGGTGCCACCAGGCACACCGCCAAAGGTGGGAAAGGGCCACAAGCGTGCAGGGAAGGGTGGGAAGGGCAGCACACCCGACAAGTCCAGCAGCAGGCCATCTGGCCAGGAGGGCCCCACCAGCCCCATCCCAGGTGTGCAGGAGGACACACACAGGCCCGGTACTGCAGCCCAGGAGGGCCCCGCCAGCCACAGCCCAGCTGCCCTGGAGGGCCCCGCCAGCCACAGCCCAGCTGCCCAGGAGGGCCCCGCCAGTCACAGCCCAGCTGCCCAGGAGGGCCCCGTCAGCCACAGCCCAGCTGGGCAATGAAGGACCGCCAGCCACAGCCCAGCTGGGCAATGAAGGACCGCCAACTCAAGCACCGCTGAACATGGCAAGGACTGCCAAGGCAAGCACCGCTGAATAGGGCAAGGACCGCCAAGGCAAGCACTGCTGAACAGGGCAAGGACCGCCAAGGCAAGCACCGCTGAACAGGGCAAGGACCGCCAAGGCAAGCACCGCTGAACAGGGCAAGGACCGCCAAGGCAAGCACCGCTGAACAGGGCAAGCACCGCTGAACAGGGCAAGGACCGCTGAACTGGGCCCTTCATCTCAAGCACCGCTCCTCTGGGCACCGCCGTCTCAAGAAGCGCTGAACTGGGACCTTCATCTCAAGCACCGCTCCGCTGGGCCCTTCATCTCAAGCACCGCTCCGCTGGGCACCGCCGTCTCAAGCACCGCTGAACTGGGCCCTTCATCTCAAGCACCGCTGAACAGGGCAAGCACTGCTGAACAGGGCAAGGACCGCTGAACTGGGCCCTTCATCTCAAGCACCGCTCCGCTGGGCACCGCCGTCTCAAGAACCGCTGAACTGGGCCCCTCATCTCAAGCACTGCTCCGCTGGGCCCTTTATCTCAAGCACCGCTCCGCTGGGCACCGCCGTCTCAAGCACCGCTGAACTGGGCCCTTCAGCTCAAGCACCACTGAACTGGGCCCTTCATCTCAAGCACCGCTCCGCTGGGCCCTTCATCTCAAGCACCGCTCCGCTGGGCACCGCCGTCTCAAGTACCGCTCTGCTGGGCCCTTCATCTCAAGCACCGCTCCGCTGGGCACGCCGTCTCAAGCACCGCTGAACTGGGCCCTTCATCTCAAGCACAGCTGAACTGGGCCCTTCATCTCAAGCACCGCTGAACTGGGCCCTTCATCTCAAGCACCGCTCCGCTGGCCACCGCCGTCTCAAGCACCGCTGAACTGGGCCCTTCATCTCAAGCACCGCTGGCCCATAGGCGGAAGGGGCAGGCCCGCATCTGTGTCGGGCAGGGCTGCACGAAGCACTCTGGGCACTAGTCCCCCTCCAGTACCAGTGGAGACTGTTATCCACTTGAGAGACTGTGGCTTTGCACTCCCCAGGATTGAACAGTGGGCAAACCACCCACTGTAGAGACTTGAGAGACTGTGGCTTTGCACTCCCCAGGATGGCACAGTGGGCAAGCCACCCACTGTAGAGACTTGAGATACTGTGGCTTTGCACTCCCCAGGATATGGCAGTGGGCAAGCCACCCATTGTAGAGACTTGAGAGACTGTGGCTTTGCACTCCCCAGGATATGGCAGTGGGCAAGCCACTCACTGTAGAGACTTGAGAGACTGTGGCTTTGCACTCCCCAGGATGGCACAGTGGCCATGGAGGACCCTCATGGATCTGGCGTTGTGGACTCATCAGGCTGAGGTGCCCCCCCTTCCCTTTCCCCTGAGGTGCCTGTAGTTTTCCTATCTGATGCCCCTGCAGTGTTCTCTCCGTTGGAGGCAGGTATCCTGTGTGGGCTTTGCCTATGTGTTTTGGCCCAGTGGCCCACGAACAATGGCTGATGGACATATCGGACTGGACAATTTATGTATATAAAGTTATAGATGTGTGATATATTTTATACTCAGTCTTACAATATAATTCTATATTTATAATCATTTCCTTTTGCCTTTGCATTCTTCCGGTGGGTTTGGGGGTGTAACTGTGATGTGTTGCTATGCATTGATGTGTGTGTTGTAGTGGTTGAGGGTGAGGGTGGGTGTGTCGCATATGTGTGTCCCCGTAATTTTTTGCCTCCCCCTCCCCTGTGTCGTAGGTGCAGTACTCACCGTTGTCTTCTGCGCCGGCATTCGTGCTCCTGGTAGAGGAGCAGGAAGACAATGGCTGGTAGGATGTGTAGTTCGGGTTTCATGCTGTCCAGATTCCTCGTGGGGTGTATGGAGGTGAGCGTTTTCCGATTGAAATGTCTGTTTCCGCCGTGTTTTTTTATCGGCGGGGCTGCCGCCTCGGAAAAGGTGGCGGATTGGTGGGTTGTGATAGGGTGGGCGGTACATTGTCTCCCGCCTGTCTGTTGGCGGTGACCGCCGCGCTGTTTGTTTGTCCAGCCGTGGCGGGCGGTGTGTTAAAGTGGTGGTCTCTGTTGGCGGTTTCCGCCAGGGTCGGAATTGCATTTTTTTTACCGCCAGCCTGTTGGCGGTTTGACCGCCGCTTTAACACCGACCGCCAGGGTTGGAATGAGGGCCAATGTCTGAGAGATATTCAGACTGGCTTTCTAGGTTTTCCAGTAGAGCTGTGCATTCAGTTCCTTCTTCAATAATTCTAATGAGTTATTCAAAGTCAGAGATTAGACTCTCACTTGTATAAATTCGATGTATGCCTCTTGTCATGGCCAGATTCGATCCATCATGTGCTTTTTTACACAGTCATCCCTCAAGTTGGATGAATCCTTAAACATGCTCATCTCTGAAATTGATGATCCCTATAAGGCTAACTTACATGGGTCCACAACCTTGCCCGGATCTTTCAACTTTTGAAGAATTGCATCCAAGAGATGCTGATGCAGGGATAGTTAAGGAACATTAGCTTTAACAAACTGTTGTATTGCAGGCTCAGTCAAAGTAGAAGGGACTTCTTCATTGCGTAATTTTCCCTTTGGAAAAATCTTCTGGTAAAGGAAATACAAGCACATCAGTTAGGCGTATTTCTTTACTTCTTTATATCAAAGTAAAACATGCAAAGATGCCTCCAGTACAGTGTGGTGGCTTTTGTTACATGGTTAGAGTTCTTTGCATAGAGTTGTATGTGATGTCAGGGATGTTAAGGAAAGATTTGTCACCGTTTTTTGGGGTGTAACCTAAAAAAGTGCACTTGTGCAGCACCCGGTGGTGCACCTGTTTTTATATAATTGTACTTTCGAGAGTGCAGACATTTTACTCAGAACATCTATGAGTTGGTGCCTGAACTGTGGACATCACATCTTGAAAATAGTGAGCAGTGGTTGGCACTGTCTGTCTCCTATCTCATATAATTATCTACAATATGTTTGATTTTGAATTAACACTACCTTGTACCCCTCATATGTCCTGCAGTACAAATGTCTATGAAAACACAATCCACAAACCTAAAGTGCATAAAATGATGCGTGATTTGTCGGAAATTGCATGGTATGCCAGGAAATAGCACACAATGTTGACTTGAACATTGTTTGCACCTGCTTTCATTTGGCAGTAGGATTCCGTGCAGAACTGGTCACTCTATATTAGAAATGGGGTCTTTGGTTCGCATTCAGGTTACTCCCTGTCCAAGAAAAGACCCTCACTCTAGTCAGGGTAAAAGAGAATCACCCTCAGCAAACCCCTGCTTACCCACTTGGAAGCTTGGCATGAGCAGTAGACTTAACTTCAGAGTGCTAGGTGTAAAGTATTTGTACCAACATACACAGTAACTTAAATGAAAACAATACAAAATGACACAACACAGCTTTAGAAAAATAAAAAATATTTATCTGAACAAAACAAGACCGAAACAACAAAAATCCACAATACACAAGTCAAGTTATCACTAAAAATGCAAAAAGAGTCTTCATGTAATTTTAAACACATACTAACACTGTTAGTGTGAAAATGTACCTTGGGTGCGTCACAAATAACCCCGCACGGGCGAGTGTGAATCAAAAAGGGCTTGCGATGCGCTGATTTCACTCATGAGTGAGACCTTGCGTCGTTTATCCTTTCGTCGGGTCGGGTGCGTAGCTTCTTCTCTCTGCAGGAGATCGATGCGTCAATCCGGTCAGCACTCTCGGGTCCGGGCAGGCCTTGTGTTGTTTTTACACACCCCGAGGTACTTGCGTCAGAAATCCAGCCGCACGATGATCGGAAAACCACACAGTGTAGGTTGTGATATCACCAGCCGTTTCTCCAGCTCCGTGTATTGATTCTTCGGTCGCGTTGCAAGTGAGCGGCGATTTTCAGCCGTGAAGCTGGTGGCGCGTTGATTTTTCAGCTACAGAACAGAGTTGCGTCGATCTTTTCCCCGCACAGCGTTCTGTGCGTGGATTTCTTCCTCTTTGGCTGCCAGCTTCTCCTTTGGCGGTCCCAGGAACTGGATAGGCACCACAGAGCAAAGTAGGAATCTCACCAGAGACTCCAGGTGCTGGCACAGAGAAGTCTTTGCCTTCCCTTAGACTTCAAACAACAGGAGGCAATCTCTAATTCAAGCCCTTGGAGATCTTCACAAGATGGATGGCAACACAAAGTCCAGTCTTTGTCCTCCAGCACAGGCAGAAGCAGCAACTGCAGGATAGCTCCACAAAGCACAGTCAAAGGCATGGCCTCTTCTTCCTCAGCTCTTCAGCTCTTCTCCAGACGGAGGTTCCTCTTAGTTTCCAGAAGTGTTCTAAAGTGTGTGGTTTTGGGTGCCCTTCTACTACCCAATTTCTCCTTTGAAGTAGGCCTACTTCAAAGCAAAGTCTCTCTTGAATGTGAAATCCTGCCTTGCCCAGGCCAGGCCCCAGACACTCACCAGGAGGTTGGAGACTGCAATGTGTGAGGGCAGGCACAACCCTTTCAGGTGTAAGTGACCACTCCTCCCCTCCCTCCTAGCACAGATGGCTCATCAGGAAATGCAGACTACACCCAGGATCCCTTTGTGTCACTGTATAATGTGAGGTGCAACTAGCCCAACTGTCAAACTGAGCCAGACAGGTAATCCACAAACAGGCAGAGTCACAGAAATGATATAAGCAGGAAAATGCTCACTTTCTAAAAGTGGCATTTTCAAACACACAATCTCAAAATCAACTTTACTAAATATGTATTTTTATATTGTGCGCTAAGAGACCCCAAACTTCACATGTCTATCCGCTCCCAAAGGGAATCTACACTTTAATCAGATTTAAAGGTAGCCCCCATGTTACCCTATGAGAGGGACCGGCCTTGCAACAGTGAAAAACAAATGTAGCGATATTTCACTGTCTGGACATATAAAACACATTACTATATGTCCTACCTTAATCATACACTGCAACCTGCCCTTGGGGCTACCTAGGGCCTACCTTAGGAGTGCTGTACATGTAAGAAAAGGGGAGGTTAAGGCCTGGCAATTGGGTACACTTGCCAAGTCGAATTTACAATTAAAATTGCACACACAGACACTGCAGTGGCAGGTCTGAGACATGCTTAATGAGCTATTTAGGTGGGTGGCACAATCAGTGCTGCAGGCCCACTAGTAGCATTTGGTTTACAGGCCCTGGGCACCTCTAGTGCACTGTACTAGGGACTTACCAGTAATTCAAATATGTCAATCATGGATAATCCAATTACATACATTTTACACAGAGAGCATATGCACTTTAGCACTGGTTAGCAGTGGCAAAGTGCTCAGAGTTCAAAAGCCAACAGCAACAGGTCAGAAACAATAGGAGGCAGGAGACAAAAAGATTGGGGATGAACCTGCATAAGCAAAAAGTCCTACACTCTTATTTAGTAGATTTAACTTGGTTTCGAACCCCAGATCCGACTATGGGGGTTATTCTAACTTTGGAGGAGGTGTTAATCCCAAAAGTGACGAAAAAGTGGCGGATTTACCACCAGCCGTATTACGAGTCCATTATATCCTATGGAACTCGTAATACGGCTGGTGGTATATCCGTCACTTTACCGTCACTTTTGGGACGGATTAACACTCCTCCAAAGTTAGAATAACCCCCTATGTGCCCTGTTTGTGTTTATCATCAGAGTTTGGTACTCATCACGTAAAGGTATTTTGTTTTGTGCTCTCCTCAACTTTAGGCACAAATTAGCTTTTGAGCCCTAAACTTCATCGGTGCTTCCATTTACAGTTCTTTGAGTCTTGAAGGGCTTACTAGTATCAAGCGCGCACATAAACCCCATGTAAATTTGGACCTTTGTACATAATATTGTAGTGAATCCTACTTCTTTTTAATGCGATAACAGGAGTTAGCTTAGCCTTTGGCTTGCAGACTCGTGTCCCCGTCACCTAGTGACTTTTAACCTACTTAGCTTGCTCTGTCTTAGCACATTTAGGCCCGTATTTATACTTTTTGATGCTAAACTGCGCTAACGCAGTTTAGCGTCAAAAAGTTTTGCGACGGCTAACGCCATTCTGAAGTGCCATGCGGGCGCCGTATTTATTGAATGGCGTTAGCCGGCGCTAGCAGACCGGCGCTGCCTGGTGTGCGTGGAAAAAAACCACGTACACCAGGCAGCGCCGGCGTTGGGGAAAATGGCGTTAGGGCGTCTTAAAATGGTGCAAGTCAGGTTGACGCCAAAAAATTGCCTCCACCCGATTTGCGCCATTTTTAACGACGCCCAGACGCCATTTACATGACTCCTGTCTTAGTAAAGACAGGAGTCATGCCCCCTTGCCCAATGGCCATTCCCAGGGGACTTATGTCCCCTGGGCATGGTCATTGGGCATTGAGGCATGTAGGGGGGCACAAATCAGGCCCCCCTATGCCAAAAAAAAATATAAAAAAAATAAAAAATTATACTTACCTGAACTTACCTGAATGTCCCTGGGATGGGTCCCTCCATCCTTGGGTGTCCTGCTGGGGTGGGCAAGGGTGGCAGGGGGGGTCCCTGGGGGCATGGGAGGGCAGCTGTGGGCTCATTTTGAGCCCACAGGTCCCTTAACGCCTGCCCTGACCCAGGCGCTAAAATCCAGCGCAAATGCGGGGTTTTTTGCCCCGCCCACTCCCGGGCGTGATTTTTGCCCGGGAGTATAAATACGACGCATTTGCGTTGCAGTCATTTTTTTAGACGGGAACGCCTACCTTGCATCTCATTAACGCAAGGAAGGCGTTCACGCAAAAAAATGACGCTCTTTCCTCATACTATGGCGCTAGACGCGTCTAACGCCAAAGTATAAATATGGCATTAGTTTTGCGCCAAATTTGCGTCGAAAAAAACGACGCAAATTCGGCGCAAACGGAGTATAAATATGCCCCTTAATTATTTATTTCTTCTAAGATGGCTGCCTTGTTTAGAGTTAGGCCACTTGTTATGAGTTACATTATCAGTGTCACTGCGCTAAGGCGTCAAGATCAAGCACCAAAGACAAACAAACAGTAGGTGTTCACACTTAGGAATTTTCCCTCTCTATACTTTCGAGGGATTGTTGATATTAATTGCCGTCCCAAGCATGCCTGTTATCTATTGTTTAAGAATACACCTACGTCAGGGAACCTTGTAGATCTGTATAAATACATCACACTTTAGACAGATAATCAGAGGGATTCCGACCAGAGGGCATCGCCACCATCGCTGATATCGATGCTGCAGTTGTCTTGACGCTGACCCAGTCTTCGTGTCCCTGCGGAGTCTGAGATAGAGACCTCATTCCAAGGTAACGAGGGTTGGGGGCTCCTCTCATGGACATGGTATTGGCAGTTTAGGTTTAACAAACCCAGCTCTCTTTTAGGTAGGAGGTTAGGCCTTTCACATTAGGGTATTAGGGCATATTACATGTCGTATGTCTTTTCTATGCATTGCAAGATGATGGGGGTCTTTGTAATAATGACTCTCGTCTTCACAATTCTGTTTCTTGCATTATTCATTATCCTAATCATTGCAGCCCATGCAACTTATCGCAAATTGCAGTTATGTTGAATAAAAACGATTGAAACTTTCCTGCATCTTTGTTATTGCCTGTGTTTGTATGAGACATGATATGTCTGTGAGAAAGGGGTAATCTCAGTTTAACCATGATACTCCCTGAGATGTCTTACTCTCGAGTCCATGCGTTAAGGCTGCCACAAATCACCTTTTACTATTGTGTTTCTGGTGAGGTGCTGCTAGTGAGCCGGTAAGGTTGGGGCAACAGTTGCGACTTGTTGTAGGAAAGACGTAGTCAACTACAAACAAAAGTACTGTCATCCTTTAACCAGCAGTCTTGCCTAGAGCAAGAGTCCAAACTACGACATGGCGCCACCAACAATGGTGTTTAGGCACTAATTTACGGATGCCCTGACTATCACTGTCTTACAGACAACAGGTACCCTAAGTACCGTTATACGGAGACGTCCGTGGTGTTTGGGAAAATCCTCCTCAGCTGAAAAGGTAACACCTGATTACGCTGTAGGTTGTTCGAGCTCGAACTCATAAAAGGACTTTACTCCCCATTTTTGGTGTTCCCTTTTTCTAAACAAATATGGCTAACACCATTGACATTCCTGGAAATGCTAGACAAGCACTAACACAACATTTATTAAAGCATGGCCTTATAGATGAGGGCGGGGATGTTACTCTTATAATAGAAGCTAATGAAGCATACCAAACAGAAACATTTTACTGTTGGGTCACCTTTCCTGAGGTTGACCAAAGAACACATATATTCCACACAAATGAAATTGCGAACGTACCTCAGCGGTACAGAGCATACCAGTATCATGAAATATTGCTCACATACCAAGAGCATCAGAACTGGTTTGAAGGCGCCCTACCACATATACTACAAAGAGTGAAGTTAGGTCACTTAAGTAACGATGGACCTACATGGCCTATGTTTGCCATATACCCACCTCACCCAAGCATACAGAATATGCCACTAGCAGATCTGCAAGATTTATATAATGAATTAGTGACATTATATAGACGATTAGTTCAGTTCGTAATGTGAACATTAAACACAACACCAGCGCATCCAGCACTGCCAGCACCTGGTGGTTATCAATTGGCTACTGGGATTAATCCGCAAACAGTACATACTATTATAGGTAAAGTACCCGCGGAACGGGAAAAAAAACAGTTCTGGATTGCCCAGAAAACTAATCAGCTGGAAGCTGTGTTTCCCCATACGGGACCACAGGAAAAACATAGACTGCTCACTATGTGCTTGCCCTTTGGGATGGGTCCCTCGGTGGATGACTGTGCCACATGGGGTACAGTCTTCGCTGCCATATATACTACCACACACGGTACCACGACACTTGCCAATTTAACAGAAGTGTTAAAACAAATACAAAATGAGCATGGGGCTGCACCAGCCCTGGATTTGGGGATGAAATTAATGCGTAAATTTGACGCAGTATCCTCAATAATACTCAGTAACATTAAAGGGGAAGCGGTAGCACTGGCAATTCGCCAGTGTCTCCGTGAAACTCCACACCAGGAACAAGAGAGACAGCTACCGAAAATGATTTCTCATACCTATACCAGTATAGGATGGGATAGTTTGGGAGCCAAACCAAAGAAATTAGAATTACAAGGTACCACCCATAAGGAGGGTACAGAGCAGGCACAAGAGGGCTCGAAGAAGCGCTGGGACAAACAAAAAGATTTCAAAGAAAGAAGAAATAAGAGAGCTGATTCTCCACACCCGGAGAACTCCGAAAGGAGATATAATCTCAGAAATAGGGAGAATATTAAAACTCCAGATAGATATACTGATTCACGTCCCTCTCGTTCCTTTCAGGATGCACCGGATATATGTAGCGAGAGAGGGGGCCATCAAGATCGACGTCCTGAATACGTGAAAGAAAAGAAAGACTCTCTGCAGTCTACCATTAAAAAAGAAGAAAAGACTCCTCAGCAAAAGCCACAGTTGAAAAAGAAGAAGGTGACAGCACTTACAGCTAAGAATGCCAGTATACTTGAGAACACTGTTGAGGAAGAAGACGTGTGCAGTGACTCTGTTAGACAGCGCGGCAGAGGTCACAATATCTTGCCAGAGTCTGAAAGATCATCTGGATGTGACAGCAACTAGCAATTTCATCGCAGTTGAAACAGCGGATGGCCGCGTACTCCCCCCAATAGGGTTTATGATCTAAAAATTCAGATAGAGGGAGACGTGGATCGCACTATTAGTGTGATATTTTGGGATGAACTTACTAGTGATATCCTATTGGCCGAAAGAGACTGGCCACCTGAACACATCCGCAAGCTCCCTCATGGGGAAGATTTCATTTTGCCTTCTTTCTCCGATCTTGTTCCGGAAGCAGACAAAGAAGCCTATGCTTCCGAATGGGCTTTAGCACAAGCACCTGCGTTATACCGCAATCATGTAGGTTGGGACAAGGAGTCTCCTTGTCATGTTATTCCCGTTAGGTCTACACCCCACCCGCAGCCACAATATCCTGTCAAACATGAAGTGAAAGCTCCGGTGAGGGAAATACTCACCCAACTTGAGTAACAGGGAGTGATATAGCCCTGTACATCTGCAATGAAGAATCCGTTATTCCCTGTTGCAAAGCCAGACCATTCATATAGAATAGTCATTGATTATAGACACTTAAATACTCATACACGTATACATGCTATATAGAATTCACACAGTACGGCACTAATAAATAATATAGTGCGTAAAAAATATAAAACAACAATAGACATTATTAATGGATTCTTCTGCCAGAATTTAGCACATGAAAGTCAGGACCTGAGCGCATTCACATTTAGCTCTCAGAAAAGCTTTTGTCGTTTACCTCATAAGAATACCCCAGGGCTATTTTCAGCCCGTGTAACGTCGATACTACACAATATCGATTCCGAGGTGTTATTCTATGTGGATGACATACATCTCACAGACGATGTCCTCGACATTCATCTTGCGAGGGTCGATCAGATCATTTTGGGATTTGCAGATCTCGGTTACAAATTCAATTTTAAGAAAAGCAAAACTATCTTAGTGTATTATTCCTGGGATACGAGCTATCAAACGAGGGAAAGAGCCTCACCCGCACTTTCTAGAAAAATATGCTCAACTGCACCCTCCTAACTCGCTAAAGAAACTCCAGTCATTACTAGGTCTCTTTAATTTTGGCAGAACATACATTCCAGATTATGCACAACAGATCAAGCCACTTTATGACTTGGTTCAGCCCAAATTTTCTAGCAGGCACTGCACAATTGAACACACGCACATCCTTAGGGAAATGCAACGGGAGATGCTAGAAGCTAAACACTTGCACACATGTGACAATAAAACAAATTTGGTCATCAGAATAATTGCTGGTGCCATTAGATTTACTTATGTCACCTTTAATGACGATGACACGGTACCCATAGCATATAAATCACATTTATACTGCAATGCTGAACAGCGTTTTGCACCTACAGAAAAGATTCTGACAGCAGTTCAGATGGCCGTCATGAAAGAGAGGCCACTTGACCAGCGGAAAAGGATTATTGTTGTCTCCCCGGTGCCAGCCTTAGAGGCTGTCACCAAAGCAAGTGTTCCCAACGCTGGATTTAATGGGCAACATCTCTGACCGCCACTGATGTCGATTACATTTTTGATCCAAAACTTCAGACACAATAATTTCTCCAGTACGAATAAGAGTACCCCGCTCCTCTAAATATTTTGCCACTAGACAACTACCATTCTGTCATATACACTGATGGTTCAGCACAACCTGCTGTAGGTACTAAACATCAATACTCCGCAGCTTGCGCAGCCTTGAGCGGAGTGATGGAAGATGGAATTTTTCACCCTCACAATACCTACACACAGACATTAGGGGACTGCACAACCCAGTTGGCAGAGTTTAAAGCTCTTATTCTAGCGCTAGAACATACTGAGCCAGATTGCCAGACTTTAATAGTCTGTGACTCTTATTACTGCGTCCAGTCATACAATGACTATCTCAATCATTGGATACTGAACGGGTTTAGAGATTCTATAGGGAACACCATTAAACACAAAATACTGTGGGGGAGGGTGTCTGATCTTAAGGATAAGCTGCAGTGTGTCCATGTAGTCCATACATTGGGACACCAATGTGTAGGAGTACACGTTACTGGTAATACATTGCCTGAAGAAGCGGCCAAAGCAGCAGTATCTATGGCTTCTGTGGCTGCAGTGACTCGTTCTCAGACAAGATTGGATAATGAAATATTGATTGCCGTTAAAGCTTCGGCTGCAGGCATGCCCCTTCCTAGAGGGTACCCTACGAACTATACTTACCATATCAGTGCGCAGAATGTTGCTTACACAACAATTCCTGGGGTTGGAGATCGAGTGATTCCCAATGAAGACCAGAGATTAGATCTAATTAAAGCAGCGCATGAGGGTTTCACTTCTGCACATGCTGGTGTACAGGCCACGGTAACACTCCTAAAGAAACGCTTCTGGTGGCCTGGTCTATGCACACGAACAAAGCAGTATGTCCTTTGCTGTGACATTTGCCAGCAGATCAAGAGTTCTAATATCAAATGCCCACCGCAGACATCCCTCTTAGTGCCCAACAGGCCACTACAGTGTGTGTACCTGGACCATTGTGGGCCCTTACAGCCTGATGGTGCATACAAGTTGTTAGAAATGGGGTTTTTGGTTGGCAGTTAGGTTGCCCTCTGTCCAAGCAAGAACCCTCACTCTAGTCAGGGTAAGTCACACACAATCCAAAATCAGCCTGTGCTCACCCTCCGGTAGCTTGGCACGAGCAGTCAGGCTTAACTTAGAAGGCAATGTGTAAAGCATTTGTGCAATAAATCATACAACACCATAGCATAACACCACAAAAATACACCACACAGTATTTAGAAAAATATATAATATTTATCTGGGTATCTTCAGGTCAAATCGATCAAAGTTGCAATATGAATTTGTAAAGATATCACTGAAAAGTGATATTAAGTGTCTTTAAGTCTTTAAAAAGCAATTAAGTGTCTTTCAAGCACCGAGTACCTGGTTTCTGGTGGGAAATCTCCTCAGAGGGCCACAGGAGAAGAGATGCGTGGAAAAAGGGGTGTGTGCGTCGATTTCCTCTCAGCACACACAGACTTGCGTCGTTCTTTTCCACGCGGGGAAGTCGGGCGTCGTTTTCCGGCGCGCAGACAGTCTCTTTTTGTGGGTCGCGGGGATTACCAGATGTCCCGGGTCTGTGCGTGGATTCTCCTGCTTATTTTCCGGCTGCGCGTCGTTCTGCGGGGCTGCGCGTCGAAGTTTCGATCTCACGGTAGGCGTCGCGTCGATTTCTCCTTGGAAGTCGGGCGGCGTTGTCCTTGCGAGGCCGCGCGTCGAAATTTTGGTCTCACGGCAGGCGTCGCGTCGATTTCTCCTTGGAAGTCGGCCGGCGTTGTCCTTGCGAGGCCGTGCGTCAAAGTTTCGCACTCACGGTAGGCGTCGCGTCAATTTCTCCTGGAAAGTCGGGCGGCTTTGTCCTTGCGAGGTTGTGCGTCGAAGTCTCGATCGTCCCGAGGGCGTCGCGTCGATCAGCGTCGGTGTGCGGCGTTTTTCTCGCCGCGAAACAAGCTGTGCGTCGAAATTTTCGGCGCACGGAGCGTCCAAGTGAAAGGAAGAAGTCTTTTTGGTCCTGAGACTTCAAGGAACAGGAGGCAAGCTCTATCCAAGCCCTTGGAGAGCACTTTCACAGCCAGACAAGAGTTCAGCAAGGCAGCAGGGCAACAGCAAGACAGCAGTCCTTTGTAGAAAGCAGACAGGTGAGTCCTTTGAGCAGCCAGGCAGTTCTTCTTGGCAGGATGTAGTTTCTGGTTCAGGTTTCTTCTCCAGCAAGTGTCTGATGAGGTAGGGCAGAGGCCCTGTTTTATACTAAGTTGTGCCTTTGAAGTGGGGGTGACTTAAAAGAGTCTCTAAGAAATGCACCAAGTTCCCTTTCAGCTCAATCCTGTCTGCCAGAGTCCCAGTAGGGGGTGTGGCAGTCCTTTGTGTGAGGGCAGGCCCTCCACCCTCCCAGCCCAGGAAGACCCATTCAAAATGCAGATGTATGCAAGTGAGGCTGAGTACCCTGTGTTTGGGGTGTGTCTGAGTGAATGCACAAGGAGCTGTCAACTAAACCTAGCCAGACGTGGATTGAAGGGCACCACAAGATTTTAGTGCAAAGAAATGCTCACTTTCTAAAAGTGGCATTTCTAGAATAGTAATATTAAATCCGACTTCACCAGTCAGCAGGATTTTGTATTACCATTCTGGCCATACTAAATATGACCTTCCTGCTCCTTTCAGATCAGCAGCTGCCACTTCAACAGTGTATGAGGGCAGCCCCAATGTTAGCCTATGAAAGGAGCAGGCCTCACAGTAGTGTAAAAACGAATTTAGGAGTTTCACACTACCAGGACATATAACTACACAGGTACATGTCCTGCCTTTTACCTACACCGCACCCTGCTCTAGGGGTTACCTAGGGCACACATTAGGGATGACTTATATGTAGTAAAAGGGGAGTTCTAGGCTTGGCAAGTACTTTTAAATGCCAAGTCGAAGTGGCAGTGAAACTGCACACACAGGCCTTGCACTGGCAGGCCTGAGACAGGGTTAAGGGGCTACTGAGGTGGGTGGCACAACCAGTGCTGCAGGCCCACTAGTAGCATTTAATCTACCTGCCCTAGGCACATGTAGTGCACTCTACCAGGGACTTACAAGTAAATTAAATAGTCAATCATGGATAAACCAATCAGTAGTACAATTTACCCAGAGAGCATATGCACTTTAGCACTGGTTAGCAGTGGTAAAGTGCCCAGAGGTCAAAAGCCAACAACAACAGGTCAGAAAAAATAGGAGGAAGGAGGCAAAAAGTTTGGGGATGTCCCTGTCAAAAAGCCAGGTCCAACATGACCCCCTACCAGCCTAAAGCCAGGGGAGAACAATCACTATCCTGATGTACTTCCCTGTTTGAGGCGACAGAACAAGGACCCAGGCCCACAACAGCAGGGGCATGCTCCAGTTCTTCGCCTTCCTGACTCCAATTGGATCACTCTGTCCATACTCTCAGGGCCCACTAAGCCAACCCATGGGGAACCTTTCTCCTTACCTGCGGATCCCATCTGTGCAGCACCTAACCTTACTTTGCTCACAGATGTATCCCAGGAGCAGGATAGTACCACCATGACCAACACAGTGGTGTTGCCCACTCTACCCCTGGGGTGTGACACTTGTCCCCTCCCCAGGGATAACTCTGTCCACCCGGACAGCAAGCCACAGTGATTACTGACCGCTGCCAGGGATGAGAGCCAGGCCCCAGGCCTCTCAAAGCTCTCCAACCACTGTGGCTGTGGAGAGTGGGGGGCGGTAGCCCCAGGTGCTGGGCACCCTTTAACCACTCTCCCTTCCACCAGGTCAGGGATGACAGCCTGAACCTGGTCCTCCCCTCTGGGGCTTTGTACCCTCCCTCCTGGAGCGGTACCCCCAGAGTCCAACATGGTCAGGGTGCTTCCAGAAGTCACCCTGTACCATTCCTCCACCAGTGCAGGGCTGTTAACCTGCAACTGGCCCTACAACCTGGGGCCTGTACCTTCAGGTTGGACTAGGGCCCGGGGTGAGGCTTCCCTCCCCCTGCCCTCCCTTCTGGGGTCCAGCACCCTCCAACTAGGAGTGGCCTCCTCAGAAGACAACATGGTAGGGGCACTGTTATCAGTAGCCCCTCCCTCCAGGTCCGGGGGGACACCCTGAACCTGGTCTTCCAGCCCAGGGTCTGTACCCTCAGACTGGATCACTGCCTGGCAAACCAGGACTTCCTGGGAGGCACACCTACCCCCCACCAGGTCAGAGTTTAACCTCTGCACCTGCCCATTCAACTCAGAGTCACCACCCTGAAGTTGAACAATTGCCTGGCACGCCAAGACTTCCTGGAGGGCACACTGACCCTCCACCAGGTCAGAGTTTAACCTCTGCACCTGACCATTCAACTCAGAGTCACCACCCTGAAGTTGAACAATTGCCTGGCACGCCAGGACTTCCTGGAGGGCACACTGACCCTCCACCAGGTCAGAGTTTAACCTCTGAACTTGGCCATTCAACTCAGAGTCACCACCCTGAAGTTGAACAATTGCCTGGCGCACCAGGACTTTCTGGGAGGCACACCTACCTCCCACCAGGTCAGAGTTTAACCTCTGAGCCTGGTTCCCCAACCCAGGGTCACCACCCTGAGGTTGGGCAATTGCCTGGCATGCCAGGACTTTCTGGGGGGCACACCTTCCCCCCCACCAGGTCAGAGTTTAACCTCTGAACCGGGTCATCCAACCCAGAGTCAACACCCTGAGGTTGGACAATTGCCTGGCACAGCAGGGCTTCTTGGGAGGCACACCTACCTCCCACCAGGTCAGAGTTTAACCTCTGAACCTGGGTATCCAACCCAGAGTCACCACCCTGAGGTTGAACAATTGCCTGGCACGCCAGGACTTTCTGGGGGGCACACCTACCCCCCACCAGGTCAGAGTTTAACCTCTGAACCCGGTTATCCAACCCAGAGTCAGCACTCTGAGGTGGAACAATTGCCTGGCACGCCAGGACTTTCTGGGGGGCACACCTACCCCCCACCAGGTCAGAGTTTAACCTCTGAACCCGGTTATCCAACCCAGAGTCAGCACTCTGAGGTTGGACCACTGCCTGGTACACCAGGACTTTCTGGGGGGCACGCCTACCCCCCAACAGGTCAGAGCTTATCCCCTGAACCTGGTTAGCCAACCCAGAGTCACCACCCTGAGGTTGAACCATTGCCTGGCAGGCCAGGACTTCCAGGGAGGCACACCTACCTCCCACCAGGTCAGAGTTTAACCTCTGAGCCTGGTTCCCCAACCCAGGGTCACCACCCTGAGGTTGGGCAATTGCCTGGCACGCCAGGACTTTCTGGGGGGCACACCTACCCCCCACCAGGTCAGAGTTTAACCTCTGAACCTGGTCATCCAATCCAGAGTCAACACCCTGAGGTTGGACAATTGCCTGGCACAGCAGGACTTCTTGGGAGGCACATCTACCTCCCACCAGGTCAGAGTTTAACCTCTGAACCTGGGTATCCAACCCAGAGTCACCACCCTGAGGTTGAATCTTTGCCTGGCATGCCAGGACTTCCTGGGGGGCACTCTCACCCCCCACAAGGGACACACCGTCCCCAAGGGCCACACAAGAGTCTGGTTGGCGCAGGTCTCCCGACCTCTGCCCATCCGGCAGAGTCTGGGTTTCCCCCAAACCAGAAACGGTTTCACCTGGGTCATTCCTGGGGGGCTCTGTTCTCAGAGCTGTTCCCTGACTCTCAAGGTCCTCCACTGGGGTCTGCAACCCCCTCTCAACCCTATGTCTGGACTTCTGCACCCCCTCACTAGGAGGGGTACTGCCAGACACCAGAACTGTTGGGATGCTGGCTACAGTCACCCCCCCAAGTTCTTCTGACACTGCGGGGCTTCCCTCAAAAGGTGGCCCTACGGTACAGGCTAGGCTTCCCTCCTGGTGTTCCCTCATGGAACCCTCTAGGACCTGGGACCTACCTGGGACACTACAATCCTCTCCCACCACACTCGGTTGGGAACCACCTAGACCACTCCCTTCAGGAGCACCCCCAAATGCCTCTTCAGACTCTCTGGTACTCACCCAGAAGTCTGCCTCCATTGTAAGTTCCCTGGGGTCAGAGAACTCACACTCCACCTGGTGTTGGCGTAGCTCTGGAAAATAAGGACCAGACATATGCTCTCCAGCAATTACATCACTCTGCCCTTCACATGTATTAACCACAGTACCCTTCACCCAACCACCCAGTAACTCAACCTTGGAAAAGCCCTCTACTTCACCCTCCTGAGACTGGTGAGACAGTATCTGTCTGTCCCTGACACTCAACCCAAACTCTTCTGGGATGTCTCTACACTCTATATCCAGGACGTCCACCAGGGGGGAACCCTTGTCTCTGTCACTCTCTGCTAGAGTCAGTAAAGTGTCCCTCCCCCCAGTAGGAATATGACTCCCTGTGCCAGTTCCCCAATCCTTCTCAGGGACCCTGTGCATAACGGGAACTACCTCATACCCTTGAACTGCCTGGGGTGTGTCAACTCCCTTCTTCAAGTTGGGCACCACATCTCTGGGCTTGTGCCCTTCTACAGCAGTACTAGATGCAAGATTTTTGCTGCCACCATCTGAACTGGACTCAGCCCTTCCGGCCTCCAGTTTCAGCTCTTTACAGCTCAGCTCTTGAGCTGCAATCTTTTCTTCTTCCAGGGCTAAGAGTCTTTTTGCCTCAACCTCTGCAAGATACTCCTCTAATTGTTGCTCCTGTCGCCTTTGACTTCGGAGCCATTCATCTATTTCTGGGTCACTGTCCAACTCTGAGTAGTCTTCCTCCTCATCTGAGTAGTCTTCCTCCTCATCTGAGTAGTCTTCCTCCTCATGCGCGTAGTCCTCCTCCTCATCTGAGGGGTACTTAGTCATTTGGTTTCTTGCTGCCTCTCTCTCTGCCCATCTTTCCTCCCCCCAGACTATGTAGTGATGGAGCATCTCCGCTTTAGTAGATCTCCTTGCTACAGGAAGGCCCCATTGTCTGCAAAGCTTCCTTAGGTCAGCCTTAGTGAGGTGGTCAGTACGAACAAAGAATGAGTAGGTACACAATCCCATTTTGATAAGATCTTATCAGCAAAAACCAAAATCCAAAGTCCAAAATATCAATAGTATATCCAGGAGGACATCAGAGAACCAAGAGCCAAAAAAGATGAAAAATCAAGTTGACCTTCAACTGTGGGTAGGTAGTGAAATACTTAGCTACTGTATGTCACTGCACAAACACAAGTCCTATCCTCACCGCTGATCACCAATGTTAGAAATGGGGTTTTTGGTTGGCAGTTAGGTTGCCCTCTGTCCAAGCAAGAACCCTCACTCTAGTCAGGGTAAGTCACACACAATCCAAAATCAGCCTGTGCTCACCCTCCGGTAGCTTGGCACGAGCAGTCAGGCTTAACTTAGAAGGCAATGTGTAAAGCATTTGTGCAATAAATCATACAACACCATAGCATAACACCACAAAAATACACCACACAGTATTTAGAAAAATATATAATATTTATCTGGGTATCTTCAGGTCAAATCGATCAAAGTTGCAATATGAATTTGTAAAGATATCACTGAAAAGTGATATTAAGGCCCTCATTACGAGCCTGGCGGTCTGTGACCGCCAGGCTCGCGGTTGGCGGGAGCACCGCCGACAGCCTGGCGGTGCCCCTTAGGGCATTCTGACCGCGGCGCTTTGGCCGCGGTCAGTGCAGGAAAACCGGCGGTCTCCCGCCGGTTTTCCGCTGCCCGTCAGAATCCTCCAAGGCGGCGCAGCATGCTGCGCCGCCTTGGGGATTCTGACACCCCCTACCGCCATCCTGTTCCTGGCGGTTCGCCCGCCAGGAACAGGATGGCGGTAGGGGGTGTCGCGGGGCCCCTGGGGGCCCCTGCAGTGCCCATGCCAATGGCATGGGCACTGCAGGGGCCCCCGTAAGAGGGCCCCGCTTGTATTTCACTGTCTGCATAGCAGACAGTGAAATACGCGACGGGTGCAGTAGCACCCGTCGCACCTTCCCACTCCGCCGGCTCGATTCCGAGCCGGCGTCCTCGTGGGAAGGTTGTTTCCCGCTGGGCTGGCGGGCGGCCTTAAGGCGGCCGCCCGCCTGCCCAGCGGGAAACTCAGAATGCCGGCCGCGGTCTTCAGACCGCGGTGCGGTATTCCTGCGGCGCAACTTTGGTGGGCGGCCTCCGCCGCCCGTCAAAGTTGTAATGAGGGCCTAAGTGTCTTTAAGTCTTTAAAAAGCAATAAAGTGTCTTTCAAGCACCGAGTACCTGGTTTCTGGTGGGAAATCTCCTCAGAGGGCCACAGGAGAAGAGATGCGTGGAAAAAGGGGTGTGTGCGTCGATTTCCTCTCAGCACACACAGACTTGCGTCGTTCTTTTCCACGCGGGGAAGTCGGGCGTCGTTTTCCGGCGCGCAGACAGTCTCTTTTTGTGGGTCGCGGGGATTACCAGATGTCCCGGGTCTGTGCGTGGATTCTCCTGCTTATTTTCCGGCTGCGCGTCGTTCTGCGGGGCTGCGCGTCGAAGTTTCGATCTCACGGTAGGCGTCGCGTCGATTTCTCCTTGGAAGTCGGGCGGCGTTGTCCTTGCGAGGCCGTGCGTCGAAATTTTGGTCTCACGCCAGGCGTCGCGTCGATTTCTCCTTGGAAGTCGGGCGGCGTTGTCCTTGCGAGGCCGTGCGTCAAAGTTTCGCACTCACGGTAGGCGTCGCGTCGATTTCTCCTGGAAAGTCGGGCGGCTTTGTCCTTGCGAGGTTGTGCGTCGAAGTCTCGATCGTCCCGAGGGCGTCGCGTCGATCAGCGTCGGTGTGCGGCGTTTTTCTCGCCGCGAAACAAGCTGTGCGTCGAAATTTTCAGCGCACGGAGCGTCCAAGTGAAAGGAAGAAGTCTTTTTGGTCCTGAGACTTCAAGGAACAGGAGGCAAGCTCTATCCAAGCCCTTGGAGAGCACTTTCACAGCCAGACAAGAGTTCAGCAAGGCAGCAGGGCAACAGCAAGACAGCAGTCCTTTGTAGAAAGCAGACAGGTGAGTCCTTTGAGCAGCCAGGCAGTTCTTCTTGGCAGGATGTAGTTTCTGGTTCAGGTTTCTTCTCCAGCAAGTGTCTGATGAGGTAGAGCAGAGGCCCTGTTTTATACTAAGTTGTGCCTTTGAAGTGGGGGTGACTTCAAAGAGTCTCTAAGAAATGCACCAAGTTCCCTTTCAGCTCAATCCTGTCTGCCAGAGTCCAAGTAGGGGGTGTGGCAGTCCTTTGTGTGAGGGCAGGCCCTCCACCCTCCCAGCCCAGGAAGACCCATTCAAAATGCAGATGTATGCAAGTGAGGCTGAGTACCCTGTGTTTGGGGTGTGTCTGAGTGAATGCACAAGGAGCTGTCAACTAAACCTAGCCAGACGTGGATTGAAGGGCACAACAAGATTTTAGTGCAAAGAAATGCTCACTTTCTAAAAGTGGCATTTCTAGAATAGTAATATTAAATCCGACTTCACCAGTCAGCAGGATTTTGTATTACCATTCTGGCCATACTAAATATGACCTTCCTGCTCCTTTCAGATCAGCAGCTGCCACTTCAACAGTGTATGAGGGCAGCCCCAATGTTAGCCTATGAAAGGAGCAGGCCTCACAGTAGTGTAAAAACGAATTTAGGAGTTTCACACTACCAGGACATATAACTACACAGGTACATGTCCTGCCTTTTACCTACACCGCACCCTGCTCTAGGGGTTACCTAGGGCACACATTAGGGATGACTTATATGTAGTAAAAGGGGAGTTCTAGGCTTGGCAAGTACTTTTAAATGCCAAGTCGAAGTGGCAGTGAAACTGCACACACAGGCCTTGCACTGGCAGGCCTGAGACAGGGTTAAGGGGCTACTGAGGTGGGTGGCACAACCAGTGCTGCAGGCCCACTAGTAGCATTTAATCTACCTGCCCTAGGCACATGTAGTGCACTCTACCAGGGACTTACAAGTAAATTAAATAGTCAATCATGGATAAACCAATCAGTAGTACAATTTACCCAGAGAGCATATGCACTTTAGCACTGGTTAGCAGTGGTAAAGTGCCCAGAGGTCAAAAGCCAACAACAACAGGTCAGAAAAAATAGGAGGAAGGAGGCAAAAAGTTTGGGGATGTCCCTGTCAAAAAGCCAGGTCCAACATGACCCCCTACCAGCCTAAAGCCAGGGGAGAACAATCACTATCCTGATGTACTTCCCTGTTTGAGGCGACAGAACAAGGACCCAGGCCCACAACAGCAGGGGCATGCTCCAGTTCTTCGCCTTCCTGACTCCAATTGGATCACTCTGTCCATACTCTCAGGGCCCACTAAGCCAACCCATGGGGAACCTTTCTCCTTACCTGCGGATCCCATCTGTGCAGCACCTAACCTTACTTTGCTCACAGATGTATCCCAGGAGCAGGATAGTACCACCATGACCAACACAGTGGTGTTGCCCACTCTACCCCTGGGGTGTGACACTTGTCCCCTCCCCAGGGATAACTCTGTCCACCCGGACAGCAAGCCACAGTGATTACTGACCGCTGCCAGGGATGAGAGCCAGGCCCCAGGCCTCTCAAAGCTCTCCAACCACTGTGGCTGTGGAGAGTGGGGGGCGGTAGCCCCAGGTGCTGGGCACCCTTTAACCACTCTCCCTTCCACCAGGTCAGGGATGACAGCCTGAACCTGGTCCTCCCCTCTGGGGCTTTGTACCCTCCCTCCTGGAGCAGTACCCCCAGAGTCCAACATGGTCAGGGTGCTCCAGAAGTCACCCTGTACCATTCCTCCACCAGTGCAGGGCTGTTAACCTGCAACTGGCCCTCCAACCTGGGGCCTGTACCTTCAGGTTGGACTAGGGCCCGGGGTGAGGCTTCCCTCCCCCTGCCCTCCCTTCTGGGGTCCAGCACCCTCCAACTAGGAGTGGCCTCCTCAGAAGACAACATGGTAGGGGCACTGTTATCAGTAGCCCCTCCCTCCAGGTCCGGGGGGACACCCTGAACCTGGTCTTCCAGCCCAGGGTCTGTACCCTCAGACTGGATCACTGCCTGGCAAACCAGGACTTCCTGGGAGGCACACCTACCCCCCACCAGGTCAGAGTTTAACCTCTGCACCTGCCCATTCAACTCAGAGTCACCACCCTGAAGTTGAACAATTGCCTGGCACGCCAAGACTTCCTGGAGGGCACACTGACCCTCCACCAGGTCAGAGTTTAACCTCTGCACCTGACCATTCAACTCAGAGTCACCACCCTGAAGTTGAACAATTGCCTGGCACGCCAGGACTTCCTGGAGGGCACACTGACCCTCCACCAGGTCAGAGTTTAACCTCTGAACTTGGCCATTCAACTCAGAGTCACCACCCTGAAGTTGAACAATTGCCTGGCGCACCAGGACTTTCTGGGAGGCACACCTACCTCCCACGAGGTCAGAGTTTAACCTCTGAGCCTGGTTCCCCAACCCAGGGTCACCACCCTGAGGTTGGGCAATTGCCTGGCACGCCAGGACTTTCTGGGGGGCACACCTACCCCCCACCAGGTCAGAGTTTAACCTCTGAACCGGGTCATCCAACCCAGAGTCAACACCCTGAGGTTGGACAATTGCCTGGCACAGCAGGGCTTCTTGGGAGGCACACCTACCTCCCACCAGGTCAGAGTTTAACCTCTGAACCTGGGTATCCAACCCAGAGTCACCACCCTGAGGTTGAACAATTGCCTGGCACGCCAGGACTTTCTGGGGGGCACACCTACCCCCCACCAGGTCAGAGTTTAATCTCTGAACCCGGTTATCCAACCCAGAGTCAGCACTCTGAGGTGGAACAATTGCCTGGCACGCCAGGACTTTCTGGGGGGCACACCTACCCCCCACCAGGTCAGAGTTTAACCTCTGAACCCGGTTATCCAACCCAGAGTCAGCACTCTGAGGTTGGACCACTGCCTGGTACACCAGGACTTTCTGGGGGGCACGCCTACCCCCCAACAGGTCAGAGCTTATCCCCTGAACCTGGTTAGCCAACCCAGAGTCACCACCCTGAGGTTGAACCATTGCCTGGCAGGCCAGGACTTCCAGGGAGGCACACCTACCTCCCACCAGGTCAGAGTTTAACCTCTGAGCCTGGTTCCCCAACCCAGGGTCACCACCCTGAGGTTGGGCAATTGCCTGGCACGCCAGGACTTTCTGGGGGGCACACCTACCCCCCACCAGGTCAGAGTTTAACCTCTGAACCGGGTCATCCAACCCAGAGTCAACACCCTGAGGTTGGACAATTGCCTGGCACAGCAGGACTTCTTGGGAGGCACATCTACCTCCCACCAGGTCAGAGTTTAACCTCTGAACCTGGGTATCCAACCCAGAGTCACCACCCTGAGGTTGAATCTTTGCCTGGCATGCCAGGACTTCCTGGGGGGCACTCTCACCCCCCACAAGGGACACACCGTCCCCAAGGGCCACACAAGAGTCTGGTTGGCGCAGGTCTCCCGACCTCTGCCCATCCGGCAGAGTCTGGGTTTCCCCCAAACCAGAAACGGTTTCACCTGGGTCATTCCTGGGGGGCTCTGTTCTCAGAGCTGTCCCCTGACTCTCAAGGTCCTCCACTGGGGTCTGCAACCCCCTCTCAACCCTATGTCTGGACTTCTGCACCCCCTCACTAGGAGGGGTACTGCCAGACACCAGAACTGTTGGGATGCTGGCTACAGTCACCCCCCCAAGTTCTTCTGACACTGCGGGGCTTCCCTCAAAAGGTGGCCCTACGGTACAGGCTAGGCTTCCCTCCTGGTGTTCCCTCATGGAACCCTCTAGGACCTGGGACCTACCTGGGACACTACAATCCTCTCCCACCACACTCGGTTGGGAACCACCTAGACCACTCCCTTCAGGAGCACCCCCAAATGCCTCTTCAGACTCTCTGGTACTCACCCAGAAGTCTGCCTCCATTGTAAGTTCCCTGGGGTCAGAGAACTCACACTCCACCTGGTGTTGGCGTAGCTCTGGAAAATAAGGACCAGACATATGCTCTCCAGCAATTACATCACTCTGCCCTTCACATGTATTAACCACAGTACCCTTCACCCAACCACCCAGTAACTCAACCTTGGAAAAGCCCTCTACTTCACCCTCCTGAGACTGGTGAGACAGTATCTGTCTGTCCCTGACACTCAACCCAAACTCTTCTGGGATGTCTCTACACTCTATATCCAGGACGTCCACCAGGGGGGAACCCTTGTCTCTGTCACTCTCTGCTAGAGTCAGTAAAGTGTCCCTCCCCCCAGTAGGAATATGACTCCCTGTGCCAGTTCCCCAATCCTTCTCAGGGACCCTGTGCATAACGGGAACTACCTCATACCCTTGAACTGCCTGGGGTGTGTCAACTCCCTTCTTCAAGTTGGGCACCACATCTCTGGGCTTGTGCCCTTCTTCAGCAGTACTAGATGCAAGATTTTTGCTGCCACCATCTGAACTGGACTCAGCCCTTCCGGCCTCCAGTTTCAGCTCTTTACAGCTCAGCTCTTGAGCTGCAATCTTTTCTTCTTCCAGGGCTAAGAGTCTTTTTGCCTCAACCTCTGCAAGATACTCCTCTAATTGTTGCTCCTGTCGCCTTTGACTTCAGAGCCATTCATCTATTTCTGGGTCACTGTCCAACTCTGAGTAGTCTTCCTCCTCATCTGAGTAGTCTTCCTCCTCATGCGCGTAGTCCTCCTCCTCATCTGAGGGGTACTTAGTCATTTGGTTTCTTGCTGCCTCTCTCTCTGCCCATCTTTCCTCCCCCCAGACTATGTAGTGATGGAGCATCTCCGCTTTAGTAGATCTCCTTGCTACAGGAAGGCCCCATTGTCTGCAAAGCTTCCTTAGGTCAGCCTTAGTGAGGTGGTCAGTACGAACAAAGAATGAGTAGGTACACAATCCCATTTTGATAAGATCTTATCAGCAAAAACCAAAATCCAAAGTCCAAAATATCAATAGTATATCCAGGAGGACATCAGAGAACCAAGAGCCAAAAAAGATGAAAAATCAAGTTGACCTTCAACTGTGGGTAGGTAGTGAAATACTTAGCTACTGTATGTCACTGCACAAACACAAGTCCTATCCTCACCGCTGATCACCAATGTTAGAAATGGGGTTTTTGGTTGGCAGTTAGGTTGCCCTCTGTCCAAGCAAGAACCCTCACTCTAGTCAGGGTAAGTCACACACAATCCAAAATCAGCCTGTGCTCACCCTCCGGTAGCTTGGCACGAGCAGTCAGGCTTAACTTAGAAGGCACTGTGTAAAGCATTTGTGCAATAAATCATACAACACCATAGCATAACACCACACAAATACACCACACAGTATTTAGAAAAATATATAATATTTATCTGGGTATCTTCAGGTCAAATCGATCAAAGTTGCAATATGAATTTGTAAAGATATCACTGAAAAGTGATATTAAGTGTCTTTAAGTCTTTAAAAAGCAATAAAGTGTCTTTCAAGCACCGAGTACCTGGTTTCTGGTGGGAAATCTCCTCAGAGGGCCACAGGAGAAGAGATGCGTGGAAAAAGGGGTGTGTGCGTCGATTTCCTCTCAGCACACACAGACTTGCGTCGTTCTTTTCCACGCGGGGAAGTCGGGCGTCGTTTTCCGGCGCGCAGACAGTCTCTTTTTGTGGGTCGCGGGGATTACCAGATGTCCCGGGTGTGTGCGTGGATTCTCCTGCTTATTTTCCGGCTGCGCGTCGTTCTGCGGGGCTGCGCGTCGAAGTTTCGATCTCACGGTGGGCGTCGCGTCGATTTCTCCTTGGAAGTCGGGCGGCGTTGTCCTTGCGAGGCTGTGCGTCGAAATTTTGGTCTCACGGCAGGCGTCGCGTCGATTTCTCCTTGGAAGTCGGGCGGCGTTGTCCTTGCGAGGCCGTGCGTCAAAGTTTCGCACTCACGGTAGGCGTCGCGTCGATTTCTCCTGGAAAGTCGGGCGGCTTTGTCCTTGCGAGGTTGTGCGTCGAAGTCTCGATCGTCCCAAGGGCGTCGCGTCGATCAGCGTCGGTGTGCGGCATTTTTCTCGCCGCGAAACAAGCTGTGCGTCGAAATTTTCGGCGCACGGAGCGTCCAAGTGAAAGGAAGAAGTCTTTTTGGTCCTGAGACTTCAAGGAACAGGAGGCAAGCTCTATCCAAGCCCTTGGAGAGCACTTTCACAGCCAGACAAGAGTTCAGCAAGGCAGCAGGGCAACAGCAAGACAGCAGTCCTTTGTAGAAAGCAGACAGGTGAGTCCTTTGAGCAGCCAGGCAGTTCTTCTTGGCAGGATGTAGTTTCTGGTTCAGGTTTCTTCTCCAGCAAGTGTCTGATGAGGTAGGGCAGAGGCCCTATTTTATACTAAGTTGTGCCTTTGAAGTGGGGGTGACTTCAAAGAGTCTCTAAGAAATGCACCAAGTTCCCTTTCAGCTCAATCCTGTCTGCCAGAGTCCCAGTAGGGGGTGTGGCAGTCCTTTGTGTGAGGGCAGGCCCTCCACCCTCCCAGCCCAGGAAGACCCATTCAAAATGCAGATGTATGCAAGTGAGGCTGAGTACCCTGTGTTTGGGGTGTGTCTGAGTGAATGCACAAGGAGCTGTCAACTAAACCTAGCCAGACGTGGATTGAAGGGCACAACAAGATTTTAGTGCAAAGAAATGCTCACTTTCTAAAAGTGGCATTTCTAGAATAGTAATATTAAATCCAACTTCACCAGTCAGCAGGATTTTGTATTACCATTCTGGCCATACTAAATATGACCTTCCTGCTCCTTTCAGATCAGCAGCTGCCACTTCAACAGTGTATGAGGGCAGCCCCAATGTTAGCCTATGAAAGGAGCAGGCCTCACAGTAGTGTAAAAACGAATTTAGGAGTTTCACACTACCAGGTCATATAACTACACAGGTACATGTCCTGCCTTTTACCTACACCGCACCCTGCTCTAGGGGTTACCTAGGGCACACATTAGGGATGACTTATATGTAGTAAAAGGGGAGTTCTAGGCTTGGCAAGTACTTTTAAATGCCAAGTCGAGGTGGCAGTGAAACTGCACACACAGGCCTTGCACTGGCAGGCCTGAGACAGGGTTAAGGGGCTACTGAGGTGGGTGGCACAACCAGTGCTGCAGGCCCACTAGTAGCATTTAATCTACCTGCCCTAGGCACATGTAGTGCACTCTACCAGGGACTTACAAGTAAATTAAATAGTCAATCATGGATAAACCAATCAGTAGTACAATTTACCCAGAGAGCATATGCACTTTAGCACTGGTTAGCAGTGGTAAAGTGCCCAGAGGTCAAAAGCCAACAACAACAGGTCAGAAAAAATAGGAGGAAGGAGGCAAAAAGTTTGGGGATGTCCCTGTCAAAAAGCCAGGTCCAACACAAGTACATTTTAGTAGCTGTAGATTCTTGTTCTAGATTCCTGTGGGTATGGCTGCAGTGGTCGGCTGATGCCCGGACTGTTATAAAAGACTTGCTAATCTTTATCGGTACATATGCGATTGTAGCATTCCATTCGGACCAGGGCCCTGCATTTGCCTCTAAGGCATTCAGGGATACCATGGGGACGATGGGTGTTGAACTCCATTACTCCTCACCATACCATCCCGAGGGAAATTTGGTTGTGGAGAGGCAGAATCGTGATCTAAGGCAGTCCTTAACAGCTCAAGTATTAAGTTCAGGCCGCAGTTGGTTACAATCCTATATGGGGTCCAGAGAGCACTGAATAATCTGCCAAGACGGTCCTTGGGGGGACGCACTCCATATGAGGTTCTCTTTGGGATACCTATGTATGTCCCAGATCTTGATGCCCCTGGTATGGTGTCAGCAGAAACACCATTTGACATAAATGAACGTCTCACTGTTTTACAGGAGCTTCAGCAATTTCGTGATGATAAATCATCTGAAAGTGCTGGCACCTTAGGAATAAGGGATTTAGTGAAAACTTCGACTGGCTGGATTCCTAAAGTTGGGGATCTGGTTTATGACGAGATCGCTGTGAAGAAAGAATTCGGTCCATCATACAGAGCACCTTTACCGGTCTTGGGAATAAAAGGCACCAGGACTGTCATCTTACCACCACTGTCTGGTTCTAAGACAAACTGGTTCATCTCCATTGATGACATCAAACTACACCATGTGGCCGATCCTTCACAGTAGACCAAGAGGTCCCTTGGGTGGTTCCCGATCCCCTCTCACTACCAAACAGGACATACATCTACATAGTAGGATGAACATCACTACTACAGACTATGCAACAATGTCAACTGCTGTTCCAGACACCTCTTTGACCATGGGGAGGGTGGAAAATGAACTTTTGTTGGTTCCATTCACTACTTCAGTGACCACCCCGGTTCAAGATCTAGCTGTTTTTTACACAAACACATCACAGACTAACAACCCTGTCTATCAAGAGCCCCCACATGATGTGGACCAAAGTACAGATGGTGCACCGGCTCCCGTGTTTGCAGAGACTGCCTCTGGCTATTTTGTTGACATTGAAGATTTTTCTTCAGACTCATCCACTACTGTGATTGACAATGTTTCAAAAAGAAGTCAGCTGTATCAATGGCTTGAAAATAACTATTTGAAATACCCATGGAACTATTTATGGTTCTGTTTGACAGTTTTTGCATTATTTGTATGTATTGGCTTTGTGGCTGTTTTCTTTTTGCTTATAAATAGTCACTATATTCCTGATCGCTCCTCTGGTTAGCCTGTTGATGAAGTTTTAACTCCACATCATTCTTCACATAAGGTCCGGAGAGATTTGTCCCCTGTAAATATTACAGCAATACCGATTTCTGATGGGATTGTGTGGGACAAAGTTCCATTCAATATATACGGGCCTACTGAAATTATTCAAATACCATACGTGTTCAAAATTTCAATGACTGATGTAATCACACCTGATGTTTTCTCTGATGATTGGAATGTCCAAAAAGTTGATTCCATGCTAACGGAAATGAAGGACTATTCTGCTTTTGAAAGTGATGATGTATGTGAATGTACAATGAATTATGGGGAAATGTTCTGCTATAACAATTGGGGACATTACTACCTACGCCGTGCCACTAGATGCAGGCCAGTATTAAACTACACACAGTGGGAACACTGTTCTACACCACCGGTGGGGAGCCCACAGTATTATAGTGATAAATGTACATACTTTTCTGGGCATGACACAAGAAGAGCAGAGAAATATTATTTTAAGATACCTTGGCACAATTTAGGAAAATTTTGCTAACTGATACAAAACTGATTTATTCAGATCCTTTTGTTTCCCGGCTCACAGTTGAAGGTTACGAATACTGGAAGAGCACTATTGATTTGAAAAGTGTATGGGGAACACAAGATTGGCAGATACAGGGTGGGGAGGCTTTATTCCGAGCATGCCTGATTCCTATACAAATGATTTTCTTAAATGACACAATTCAGCAGACATCCTGTCTGGGGTTAGCAAAAATTAAAGACTTGAATACGCCCAGTATCCCCACCCCGGCAAAGTTTAAAGATTGGCAATACTTCCTCAATATCACTGAGGACAAGCTAGATGCAATGGTTAAGTCTGGTACTTATAATTCTTCACTTTCCAGTCCCGGTGGGTGGTTAATATGGTCTACTAACACAAATGAGTGTCAAACGCGTTTTTTGAACTCTTCAGGGTTTTTTTCAATTAACAGGCCAGACCCTCGCTTTGTATCGGGTCAACACACAGGTATAGTTACGACATACAGTGTGGGTAAGCTGTGCCAGCAATGGGTACAGACCAACACGTTAGCCGCAGTTAAAAAACATCTAGACACTCTTTCTGAAGATATAGACTTGCAGGATTTTCTGCTGGGTCCTAGGAAACAGCGCTCGAAAAGGTTTTTATATGCTATGTACAATTAAATTTGGAAACTTTCCCAGATTGAGGCTGCTGCGTGTTTTAAGGCAATTGGATAAAGACAATTTAGAAAAAGCATTAGCTGTTGTCAACAACGGCATGAATACACTGTTCAACAGGATATATTCACTGTCAAATATAGTGTTGTCTGCTATTGATATCACTCCGACAGACTTGTCTCGGTTATATCATGGGCAAACACAGCTACGTTCCATCATGCAGCTTGGTTGGACACTACAGACACTGAAAAATGGCCTCATTTCATGGAAGTATATTAATGGGAGTGAATTCTTCACTGCTTTTAATTTTTCCAAGGAACAACAGACAATGGCTAAAAGGGAGGCTAGTTTCACCATGCTTCGTGTAGAAAGGTTAGATAAATTGCCCTCCACGGTAGCAGAGAGTCCTTCAACTATCTGGCTCTTACCTGGCATAATTATTTTGCCAATTTTGACCTTTTGTTTCTCAAGCTGTCTGAAACTTCTTGCAGGGGAAGGTATGAGCAACTAGGAGATAGCTATATTAAGGAAGAGTGGGAGTTGCCCTTTGACTACAGATGTCTGAATGGCAAAACAGAGGTCTTCCTTAGCGGAAGCGAATGTGAGACTGCTGTTCATCATTCAATGATATGCAAGCAGGTGTCTCTTCACAGTCTTTGCAATGCGGGGTCGCAAATTTGGCCTACTTGTTGAGAGGTACTCCCGTCCCTTTGATTCGCCCGGTATTTCATGTACTTTTCAATGGAAGTTATGTGGTACTGAACGATCAAAGTTGTTGCGGCATTTGTGACCAGGAATTGCCTACGCAATCTCGTTCTCGAAGGTCATTATGTGTTGTGGACATGTTTTGTTTCACCCCACACAAGAGATAAAAGTATCTGACATGTGGCCCCACATAGATACTATTAATGTGAACTATGACAAGCTGAGCAGGCTAAAGGCGCTATTGTTTCAAAAACAGGTCGCCTTATACTCTCCTGTATACTCTCCAGATTGCGAGATCATCAGCCAAGATACAATCCCTATTAAATACCAACTTCCCCAAGCACTTTGGAGAACTGGTATCCAGAATATACAATGCTTCAAGCACTACTGGGATTGTTCACTTCTTTAAGGCTGTCGGGTCTGGTTTCGTATCTATCTTCCAGACTGTCTTCGGAGTCATCCCGTCAGCCATCCACTCGCTCTTTTCAAGTGTGTTTGGTGGCTTTCCAATTCTTTTGGCTTTGATTGGCGGACTACTACTGCTATTTCTTCTGATTCGCAGTGGTTGTTTCTTTCCAGCAACACAGAGCAAGGGAGCCGCTCCCACCAACTCCACTGTGCCGTGAGCGCATGGTTCAGATCTTCGGTGCACCCTTGCTGGTGGAATTGGAGCATGACTTGTCGTTGTCATTTCGGCCCCTTCTCTGGTGCGTACAACCAGTCTCCTGCTGCATATGGTGTCTCTTTGAACATGTGCCTATGGTCTGTCTTGCTGTTGAACTGACATCTCCTGTGGACCAAGCACTGATGATGTCCCCGATGAGGGTTCATACACGGTCATGCCCCTTGAGACTGAAGTTGCTCCGCGAGGCCACCTATGAGCCTTCCGTTTTGAGATCTACCACGGATGAGGACACTGCAATGGATAACGTTACACCAGGAACTACTGCTCACTACTGCTCTGTGGATCCGTTTGTCCGCCCAGCATTCGATTTTACATCAGATGATGTTGACTCATTTTTGAGGTCCTTGGTTGGTGACTTCGATGACACTCTTCAAGATCATGCATACAGCACATAATTTGATGATTTGATTTGCCCTTCCCGTTTTTAAAATTGTACACTTCAATTAACTTGCTTTGGCACGCTGTGCTTGTCATGATTGACATTAACATCTCTGTATGTGTTTTAGTGTCATTGTTTTTATTATCTTTTTAACAAATTTTTAAACATTTTTAGCTGAATATTTTTTATGCTTTTAGCTTTTAGTTCAGAGCAATTTTAGCGTTTGGGTTCCTATACCTTCGTCATACCTGTTACGGCAATGGGGAGGGTGTAGTGAATCCTACTTTGTTTTAATGGGATAACAGGAGTTAGCTTAGCCTTTGGCTTGCAGACTTGTGCCCCCATCACCTAGTGACTTTTAACCTACTTAGCTTGCTCTGTCTTAGCACATATAGGGCCTGATTCTGACCCCGGCGGTCACGGACCGCCGGGGCCAGGGTCGGCGGGAGCACCGCCAACAGGCTGGCGGTGCTCCTCAGGACATTCTGACTGCGGCGGTTCAGCCGCGGTCAGAACAGGAAAACCGGCGGTCTCCCGCCGGTTTTCCGCTGTCCTGCAGAATCCTCCATGGCGGCGCAGCTTGCTGCGCCGCCATGGGGATTCTGACACCCCATACCGCCATCCTTCGACCCGCCAGGAACAGGATGGCGGTATGGGATGTCGTGGGGCCCCTGGGGGCATGGGCACTGCAGGGGCCCCCGTAAGAGGGCACCACAAAGAATTTCAGTGTCTGCTGAGCAGACACTGAAATTTGCGACGGGTGCAACTGCACCCGTCGCACATCCTCCACTCCGCCGGCTCCATTCGGAGCCGGCATCCTCATGGAGGGGTGTTTCCCACTGGGCTGGCGGGCGGTCTTTTGGCGGTCGCCCGCCAGCCCAGTGGGAAACCCAGAATGACCGCGGAGCGGTGTTCTGGAGGGGGGAACTCTGGCGGGCGGCCTCCGCCGCCCGTCAGAGTTAGAATGACCCCATAATAATGTATTTCTTCTAGGATGGCTGCCTTGTTTAGAGTTAGGCCACTTGTTATGAGTTACAATTATCAGTGTCACCACGCTAAGGCGTCAAGGTCAAGCACCAAGGACAAACAAACAGTAGGTGTTCATACTTAGGGATTTTCCCTCTCTACACTTTTGAGGGATTGTTTATATTAATTGCCGTCCCAAGCATGTCTGTTATCTATTGTTTGGGAACACACCTACGTCATGGGTCCTTGAAGATCTGTATAAATATATCACACTTTAGACAGATAATCAGAGGGATTCTGACCAGAGGGCATCGCCACCATCGCTGATATCGATGCTGCAGTCATCTTGACGCTGACCCAGTCTTCGTGTCCCTGCGGAGTCTGAGATAGAGACCTCATTCCAAGGTAACGAGGGTTGGGGGCTCCTCTCATGGACATGGCATTGGCGGATTAGGTTTAACAAACCCAGCTCTCCTTTAGGTAGGAGGTAAGGCCTTTCACATTAGGGTATTAGGAAATATTACATCTCGTATGTCTTTTTTATGCAGTGCAAGATGGTGGGGGTCTTTGTAATAATGACTCTCGTCTTCACAATTCTGTTATTTGCATTATTCAGTATCCTCATCATTGCAGCCCATGCAACTTATCGCAAATTGCAGTTATGTTGAATAAACACTATTGAAACTTTACTGCATCTTTGTCATTGCCTGTGTTTGTATGAGACATGATATATCTGTTAGAAAGGAGTAATCTCCGTTTAACCACAATACTCCCTGAGATGTCTTACTCTCGAGTCCATGTGTAAAGGCTGCCACAAATCACCTTTTCCTATTGTGTTTCTGGTGAGGTGCTGCTAGTGAGCCGGTAAGGTTGGGACAACAGTTGCGACTTGTTGTACGAAAGACGTAGTCGCCTACAAACAAAAGTACTGTCATTCTTTAACCAGCAGTCTTGCCTAGAGCAAGAGTCCAAACTACGACAATATAGTGAAGTGTGAATTTATGACATTACTCGTTTTCGGGTCAAAAGAGTGGGAAATGATTACCATAGTGTCTCAAAGCTCTCCAGTACTCCAAAAAGGCATGGTTTATGACTGGGGAAGTATTACACAAAGTTCACCAGGGGCACAATGGGCATTTGGACCCGCATTCCGTGCCCCCATGGCACTTTGATATTGCAGAAGGTGCCACAGATGCCAGCGCTACTAGCAGAGAGCATTCCCTCATTTGCATGGGGGTATGGCCCCATGCAAATGAGGGAATCTCTTTGCCTCTTCACCAGTGAAGTATTACCAAAGTGGGTTCCAGGCACAAACATGTCTCTTGAAGGTACACTGAAGGTGCAACACAAAAAAGTGGCACACTTTCAGTTTGCCTTAAAAAGGCAGCCCTCTGAAGGGATGAAAACTGTTCCCATGGACCCCTCAGACATCCTCCTGCAGGCTGGTGCAGTGATCCACTGCACCCGCCTGCAAGCGGATCTCTAATCCCTCTGAAAAGTGCAGGTAGGTTGTTGCCTGCACAGTGAAGCATAGAGCGTCTTTTAAACAGCTACTCTGTATTTCTCTTGAATGTGCTGCCCTAGGGGCAGCACGAGTTTGCGGCTGTCCTGAGAGCAGCGCATTCTTTCTATTAGGGTGAACCTTTCCTGTTTGCACCCGGAACACCTGCTTTAAGGTGCACTATGGTAATAGATAATACGGGCCCTGGACAGATAATATCAAGATCTGACATGGCGTGAAACCATAATAACCATAATGAAACCATAATAAATTGTAAAATAAAAAAAAAACAGGAATGACTACAATGAAGCTGAAACAGTTTCCATAGGTAATAGGTAATAAACTCTTCTTCCAACAAGTCTCCCAATATACATCTCCACATTAATAATATCCTAAATCTACAATATCAATCAAAGATACATTAACCTCCCTACAAAAACCTCTAAATAAGGCGATTTCACTAGATAAATTTGAAAAAAGAATGTTATCAGATTTATTGCATATTCATTTTGTTTAAGTAAATACTGAAATGTGAGTGTCCTAAATATTCCTAAACAATATGGCATATCCATACATTATGTGAAAACCTGCCTTGCATCAATGCGATGCAAGGTAGGCGTTCCCGTCCAGAAAATGACGAAATGGCCTTATTGCCATATTTATCCCCCATACTAAAATACAGCACGGGGATGGGGACCTTAAATACTTAGCGCCATTATTTAACACCTGTGTATGGGCAGGCGTTAGGGGACCTGTAGGCATATTTCCATGGTCAGGCACTTCCCTGGCTCCAGGGACACACATGAGAGGGACACCACAGGATGGGGGATCCATCCCAGGTAAGTCCGTTAAGTATTCTTTTTTCTTTTTTTTCATGCTCAGGCCCTGACTTGGGGCCCCCTTCATGGTGCTGGCCCCATTGGCCATGCCCAAGGGACATTTGTCCCCTGGCAATGGCCATTGGGTTGGTGGGCATAGCTCCTGTCTATACTAAGACATGTTTCTGGGGGTTGTGTGCCAGAAAATGGTGCTACACTGCTTAGAGGAATTATTTTGCCTCTAAATAGTGTAGCACCATAATTCAGTGCACATGCTCCGGTTTCCCATACGCTTCCCCCACCCTGTTAGCGTCCATTACAAAGAGGCTAACAGGGCATTAGCGCCAGCTAGCAACATTCCATAAATATGGCACCCGGCTGGCATCTTGGAATGGTGCTAGCTAACGCTATACATTTTCACGCTAAACTGCGCTAACGCAGTTTTGCATGAAAAAGTATAAATATGGGCCTGAATGAGCATTCCTTCCAATACATTTACCATCTTAAATAGATGTATGACTAATCATTCCAGGTGCTGTGGGGAATCTGAAACTGGATGCAATTCAAGTTTCTGAACTGGGTGCAAATTCTGTATTAGGAGGTGGAATCCCATATGCAAATCTCTCCATGTAATATTAGCTGGAGTAATTTCCAATGAGAAAATTAGATTTGAAATGGGGGAAATTTCAACATTTAATAAAACATCCATCACACAATATTCTACATTTTAACCCTTAGGTCAGAATCAGGGGGTAATTCCATCTACAGAAATACCTATAGGTATGGTAATAGTACTTTCCCTGGGAAGTTTTGCCACCAGATATTTCCAATATACGCAGAGTGTGGGTTTATTGTTCATATTGTATTATTTTCATATTCCCACTTTGAAAAAAACTTACATTACTTTTGGAAACAAAGTGAAAAAATGCTTGTATGTAAGTTGGTGGTGCCATTCATACGTTGTTAACCTAGCTAGAGAACAAAGAAGTACTGAGGAGCAGTGGCGGCTCCTCCGTTTGGGCAGAGGAGCACTGTCCCCTCTGCCAGCAGCGGCAGCTGCAAAACCTTTACCAGAAAACCATCATAAACTTTTTTTATGATGGTTTTCTGGTAAAGGGGGTGGGGCCACAGGGGTGATGTGCACTGAGTGCATGTGTCTTTGGCCAGCCGTATCAGGACGGCCATACACACATGCGCAAGGGGCTCTCTCCAGCCCAGCAACACAGTTGCTGGACTGGAGAGAGCCTGCATTGGCTTCCAGTCTGCCTGGGAGCGTCCACCCTGGGTGCTCCCAGCCAATCCAGATGCTGCTCTGAGCAGCGTCAGGATTGGTGCAGGGCCGGCTGGGAGCCTGGGCCTGCAGGACCAGCGAGGAAGCAGCGGAGCGCGGCATCAGAGAAGGTAAGTGTTTTTTTTTGTTATTTAATATTTATTTCCTCCCGATCTCCATCACCCCCCACGCGCTGCCCCACCCCTTCCTAGCCCACGAACCGCTACTACTGAGCAGTAGTGGGAACTCTATAATACTGTTCCTAATCATTTAAAGAGGCAGGTCAAAATATTTTCCGACTGCTTGGGGAGGTAGAGATTTTTTCAAAAGATATTTTTTCAGTTTCTTTTTGTGATTGACAAGAATGTCGTTCTATATCCTGGGTGCACAGGTAGGGCCCCGATCTCTGATCTTTTTCTCCTTACACCTCATCATTTCCAAACTGCATTCACCTGGCACCTGGTTTAGTACTGACTTAAACGAGGTGGTGATTTTCTCTGCCAAGGTATCCTGGGTGCAATTTCTGATAGCCTTCTAGGTGGTTCAGCTCGTCCTGAAGGTAATATAGACTTTGAACAATAGCCACACTACTTCTTCTAGTGAGCAGTGATGTGATTAAAGCTCCTAAGTACTTTGACAACATGTACTACAGCATGTAGCACGCCTTTTATGGATGCCACAGTGGCATGGGCAGGTCTCTGGAAAAAAGCAGACACAGTACAAAATATTTGTAATTGTTCCACTATACTCAGATATCAGCATATGTTTACTTTTTCATGCTACCAATTTGACCCATTCAATAACTCTTTGTCATGAGAAGAGGGCTACAGAGACCACATGTGAAAAAGAGCAAGGCACTGAAAGGAGTCACATAGCAGGGAGGAGGATTGGTTAAAAATATAGGGCCAGATTCACAAGTAAGTAGCACATCAGCTGTGATGTGCCACTTTTCTTGCACCTCCCCTTACTGGCACCTAACGACTCCATGTGTGCATTACGGCGCACCATGGCGCACATTAGGACAATAGCTCCATCATTTTGCATTCTATTGTGGTACTTCACAAGATTAGCACATTAAGTAACTGCGCTAATCCTGCAAAGTAAAGGGAGGCCCATTGAAAGTAGTGGGCACGTCATTTTAACTCCTGCTCTGCGTTAAAAATGATGCTAAAAATGGTGCGGTAAAATGTTGTAAATTTCACTGTGCCGTCTTTATGGGCCCCCACCCCCAGAACGCCCCCTTGCAAGCATTGCGCCACTTTTTAAATATGGTGAAGGAGAATGGCCTTCTTAATGCCACATTAGCGTAAAAAAATGACGCTAGTGTGGCACTAAAAGACGCTACTTCCTTGTAAATGTGGCCCATAGTGTATACACCTAGTCAAAAAAATTAAAATACAATCTCCTCGGCTCAATTACTGATAGATTTTCATATTTATTATTTGAATGGATTCTAAAACGCCGCCGCAGAGAAAGACACCTCTATGTAGCACTTGTTACTGACCACAGTCCTTGGATTGGTATAGATAACACCAACATCAAAATTGCTCATATCCAGGGCATGTCAAAAAATAGAGCTCAACAATAAACCTCAGTCTAAAATAAAAACAAAACTTTCCTATTTACTGAAAAGTATGTGCCCTTGTGTAAAGCCAGACAAAAATATAATTTCCGTCATCCTCATACAACTCTCTTGTAGAGCCAGCAAAGCATACTTTCTTTTAAAACTCAAAATTTCAGAAAAACATTCGCTGCTTTATTGTCTGGAAAATGGCACTTTAGATGCATCGACTTTGATTGTCACCTTGCAAACTGGGCTCGCTCCAGGAAAGCATGAACTAATTGTAAATATTGGAATCTTTCTGTTCACATTTAAATGCGCTTTAACTTCGGAAAACCCAGCTGGAAACATTACACTTAACAGTGTAATTTCACTTCTGTACTAAGTTCCTGATTTGTGGAAATGCACATTAATTCACAGTTCCAACGAATAGCTTTTAAACCATTGAAATATCTTGTAATCATCAATACTCTCAATATAGATCCAGAATACACAGGGTCACACGAAAAACATTCTACATAGAATGTTCAATGACATTAACATTTACATGTTTGTATACGTACCTAATTATGTGTAGCAATATCCCCATTTCAAATATAAAGATGTCAGCATTTCTCTGTACGTTGAAAGCGGACTTTTTAGGCTTCAAGTATAGCTACACATGCTTCGGATTTTTCACACAGGCTCACAGAGTGGTATTCCACTTTTTTCCTTATCCATATTTATATCTTAAAGACAGAGAATAAACTATCAGATTAATGTGTGTGTTAACTCAGCGTAAAAACAGCTGCTTCTTTCCTGGGGCTCACTCCTCTTGTAACATGAATGAGGAGTACTTGTGTACAATGTAAAAACATTTTGTAAACGTATATGGATAAAATGAAACCGAAACATTACACAACAAGAATTTGCAATGCAATGGGTCTCGCATTATCGTAAGTTAGAAATATTGGCATGTAAATTCATAACTGGACTTTTCTTGCCACATAAATTGTTCAAACCTGCCTCATAATTTGGTATTTTCCTGCCATATAGCTAAAGCGCTTCCACTTATCTTCTTCCTGTATCTGCAGCCAAAAATTAAAATGTTGCCATTTAGCATCCTAATTTAAGTCTGCCATGCTAATACCAATAGAATATTACTTTCACCACACCACCATCAGAGTAGCTGGCTGGCTAACACAACCCCCTCAAGAAAAGACACAAGAGAGGATCCTCCTAAAAAAAGACACAAGACAGCCAGCTCCAAGGTCGGCAGCTCAGGCCATTAAGCCACATCCTCACGACTACACCACATCCTGATCTATTGACATTAACAAAGCAGTTTGCGCCTCCCTCGCTCACTTCTAGGCACTGATAATGAAGCAAGCACACACACAAGCAGAGTGCAGTGGCTTTGTCGTTGGTAACTACGAATGGACTTTTCGTTCCGTGTACACTAAATGATATGCTAATACTTGTATACCACTGCGTGCATTCGATTTGGAAAACTATACTTGAGAAGTAGTTAATTGGTGCCATTAAATTCTGCAGGTTAGCTTTAATTTGCGGGTTATTTGCATGGCCTTAAACGTATATTAGCATTAAAAAATGAAAACTGGGCCACAATGGGATAATATTTAATGAGGGCATTGCTGTAGATGAATTTCAGGTGCTTGAAATTCCTATGACCAGCCTGCCATGGAAGCTGCCCTCTCCAACCCACTGCAAAACACGTGTTTAACACCTCAGACTGAAACTGTCAAATCTTGATAGAGAACCTGAAATGTGGCCACATTTTATTTCATTAACTGCTTTGTTATAAACCTACCAAAATATCTAAATTCCGATCAGAGGTGGGTAACATGTCAAATAAAGCATGTTGTGTGGTGTTTTTCTAAACATGAAGATTTTACGAACTATTGTATAAATCCATATGTGTGTGAATATTTAAGTCAATTACACCATACTACCTTTACCTACACAATCCACGTGTTCTATGTACAGGATACACTTGTGGAAATGGTGTTTAGCTGTGTCATTGTTGATTGGTTGTAAACGGTGCCCAGGGTGTCAGTCTGGGTGAAGGAGAAACCTTCTTTGCACACTCCCGCCTCTCCCTGGGGGTGCACCAGCTCCAGCCATAAACACCGCCGTCAGAAGCACCACTGAGGCAAGGCCCGTCTGAACTACAAAAAACCTGTGTGAGAGATGAACAAGACACCGGATTACTTTGTGGACGAAGGGGCGGGCTCGGTGCATGCACCAGGGCACACATGGTGGCGTGTACAACGTGGTGCAAGACTGCTCCTGTTCACACTGTCTGTGTGTTATTATACTGTCAATGGGAGGGGCGGGCTCGGTGCATTCACCTGGACGCAGATGGCGGCACATACAGCGCTGTGCACCACTGCTCCTGTTCACACTGTCTCTGGTTACGTCACTGTTTATAGACGATAGATTGGGCTCAGTGCATGCATCAGAGCACACATTGCGCTGTGCACAGGAAGATGATGTAATCATTTGTTGCATTAGAACACCAAGCCAGCTCAAGGTGGAATGCAGGCATCACAAACAAGGCAGCACAACAGAAATGTTAGTCTTCCAGGGACTCACACAGTAAGACACAGCAACATTTCCAAGCGGGGTGAGACACCACCTACACTGCTTGTCTACCGATGATGACCAAACCCACAGCATGGAAAACAAACCCTGATCATCTTTCATTCACAACGCATTTCCACTAAAAGTTTATTTTAATGAGATGCAGGAGCATTTGTCTGTTACGATAACAATTACACTGCACGGATTCGACCTCTTCAGCTCACCTTTGCTATTTAAATGCCATTCGCATGAGCGTGAAGGAGAGACACAGAAGAAAAAGCACCCACAGTGTAAGAGAAACAAGCAAATGCTAAACAAAGTCTCTTACAGAAGAGATAAGCAGGACATAGCATGATTATACAGTACTTGGTACTGCTCCCAGAGAGAAAAAGGCAGGACCAAGAGGCAGAACTGACCACTAGCAAGCAAGGATTTTTGAAGGACACTGCAACCAACAAATTAAATAGCTTTAAACCACAGTATAAGTATACTTAAAAGTATACAACATGTCGAACACTAAAGCTCGGCCATAAAAACAAGCACATGGTGTTATATAGAAGAGGTATATAAAAGTGGGGCCATCAAACACTGGTGTTAAGTTTATGAAAGCTATGTCAATATTAAGGACACACATCAAAGGCTTTGTGTCAGGGCTGATATGAAACTTTCACATGATACATCAAAGCTATCACAAAGTGTTGCAAAATTGGTTTTACCCATGAAAGGATGCATTTTTTACTTTAGAAACTCTGGGTCTCATTTAGAAGGCCCTTGTGCCACCATTGCATCATTTTTTGTATGCAGCGGTGGCGCTAGCAGCGCTCTATACTGCTCCAGATTTACAAACTGATGGCCCCAGTGCCTCAGTTTGTGAATCATTGCATCACATTATACCTGGCACAGGCATGCAAGGATAATGTGTGCAATATAGGCATTCCCACAGGAAAAGCCACGCAGAACTGATTTAGTGAAATTTACAACATTTCACTGTGTCATTCTGCAACTTCACTGCATCAGAATTTTAACTCCTGCTCAGAGCAGGCATAAAATTGACACAGGGCTTTTCTCTATTGGGGCCTCCTCACATTGCTGGTGTAGCATCATTTTTTTTTATGCTAGTCCAGCAATGTATCAGTTTAGTGCCAATAGATGGATCATAATTTCAGACGCATCTGTGAAAACATACGTCATTGAGCTCTGTGTTATAAACATAGCGCATCCATGGTGTTGATAGGGGATTGTAGTGCAGCACAAGAAATCTGACGCATCGGCCCGATGCATCAGATTCTTCTAAATGAGGCCCTCTGTTTTTGCACATGTGCTGAGGTGTGGGAATCACTATTGGGGTATCTCCCACAACAATGCTCTTGGTAAAATTGTTTTGAGATATAAATTCCAGTGGCCGTCTTTTACAATAATGTCAAGTGCTGTATGGAGGTAGAGTAAGGAACTCTTTGCAGGTAGCCTGTAAGAACATTTAAACTCATGCAATCTGAATAAGGAAGACTGTAATGTTGGAATCTGTTCACAGTTAAATTTGTGACAAATGGGACCCAGGCTAAATTGTGATAATTGTGTGCCTCAGTGAAGATCAATATTTTACCTTCACAGAGTGTCTATTCAGTCATGGACAGGCCGTCCTCTAAGAAATCCTGCCCTATGGGTTTGAGGTTGCTTAGCTGTAGTTTACCATTGCCTCGGAATAGTGCTCCTTCTTGTAAAGTACAGACTATAGCCTTCATTAAGAGTCTGATGGTCACTAGACAATAGCCAATGCGGCGATCCGAGTGCCATATTTCAAACCTGGTGGTCAGGCATTGGGGGGACCGCCATCTGTGCCAGGATCAGAGATCCCAGTTGTGTGGTCCTAATCTGCCAGGGCAGCACTGCAAGCCGCACTTCCCTGGAGATTACAACATCGTCAGCCATTTCATGATGGAAGCAACGTCATGAAAAGTCTAGCGGAGAATGGGTACAGGGGGCCCCTGCACTGCCCATGCACTTGGCATGGGCAGTGCAGGGGCCCCAGTGGCCAGCATCCTCACAAAGTTCACTGTGTGCTTTGCAGACAGTGAACATTGCGAGGGTGCTGATGAACCCTGCATCCTACAGCTGGGCCCATATTGGTGTTTGCAATGTATTATGCATGAAGTAGCGCAGTAGGGCTAGTTGGAAAGAGAGCCTGTGAAAGTCAGGATTTAGCATTTGAATGCCTCTGCTTTCACTGTTGGTGTGAAGGTCGGCCAATTTTAGATGTAGAGTCCTCCCCTTCCCACTCCAATAGAACAAGTTAATCTTGCAAGAAAGTCCCCTGGGTATCTGCCTTGGTATTAACAAGGTATTAACAAGGGGTATTGCAAATAAGTAGTTGATCATAGGTACTTTATTCATTCTTATGACTTGTACTATCCCCCATAAGGAGAGGTTTAAGGCTGACCACCTCTCCATGTCAGTGCACAGCCCATGGGTCAGGGAGTCTGGTTGTCTTCCACCATGTTAAACAATCCAGGGTTAAGAAGGATTTCTAGGTATTATAAGATTGTTAGTTTCCATTTGAATAGATGAGTCACAAGCGTGGTTCCGGTGGGTGTCTTATTTAGAGGCATGGCTTCACATTTAATTTCCCCAGCTGACACAGTGTCCTGAGAAAATGGAAAAATGACTGATCAGGTTAGTGAGGTGTGTGAGGGATCCGCTAGGACTGGCCAGCATTAGCAGGATGTCATCCCCACAAAACAATGCTTGAACATGATCACATTGTTTGGAATACCATGGATTGCCGGATGGTTTCTACTGGCTACTGCCAGGGATTTGACGGTGAGAATAAAAAGTAAAGAAAATAAGGCACATCCCTGTTGCATGCTTCCACAAATTTGAATGGGTTGTGATACATGCCCATTACAGGAGACCACTGCCATGGGGTTGGTTTATACCCTTCTCATGTTGATGAGGAATCTCCTACCTAATCCCATAGTGTCACGCACTCACCTGGTTCCAACAGCAGGGACAGCACTGGAGCCAATGCTGGACCCCTACTCTATCCCAGGAAGAAGCTGGACCCAGGGACAATACTCCTATATTCCAGGCTAGTTCCAAAGGGACAAGGGGATAAGGGACAGAATAATAAACAAACGCTTGCTGCACTGGTTCAGCTCAGCAACAGTACTAATCTGCTTAACAGGAATGTCACTCCTGTGACCTTCTGGTTATGAGAAGGTGAATGCTTATGCTGTGAACAAGAAAAAGAGGCAATTACCATTAACACATAAAGGGCCAGATGTAGCAAACGTTTGCGACTCGCAAACGGGCCGATTCGCAATTTGCGACAGTGCAAAATCGGAAATGGGATGCAAAAAGCCCATTTCCGACTCGCAAAAAGCGATGGGACCCGTTTGCGAGTCGCATCCGTTGCGACCCCATTTTGCGACCCGCAAATTGCAAGTCGCAATTTGCGAGTCGCAAACCTTATGAAATTGCAACTCGCAAATTGCGACTAGTCGCAAAAAGCCCAGTTTGCATGTCCCATTTAACACTAACTCAGAGCAGGTGGTAACCATTACCAAAGTATAAAAGGGGACCCAGAAGGCATCTGGGTTACTCAAGATGGCGGAGATATACCTGATAGCAGTGAGGAGGAGAGTCTACGCAGCCCAGCAGAGGAGGAGGAGGGGCCACAGACAGGAGAAGATATATAGAACCAGGCAGACTCTTTTTCAGCAAACTGAAGAGGAGATCTATGACAAATACCGCCTTAGCAGCGCAGCCATTCTAGAATTAATAGATTTACTCAAACCACAGCTAGAACACAAGACTCTGCGTGGTTGCGCCATCCCTACGCATGTGCAAGTGCTATGCGCACTGCACCTCTTGGCCTCAGGGAGCTATCAGGGGGTCATTGCCGTGGCAGGTGGGGTATCCCAAAGTGCAGTGTCAAGGTTCCTCAGGGCATTCCTAGATGCCTTAGTTACGCACATGTCTCACTTCATATACTTACCAAGGAATGAGGCAGAAATTAACAGCACCAAGCTGGACTTTTACCGCATTGTCCACTTTCCTCATGTCATAGGGTGTGTAGATGGGACACACATTCAAATATGCCCCCCTGCTAATCTGGAACACATTTTCCGCAACAGGAAGTGTACCCACTCACTCAACATACAGGTTATTTGTGATGCCCATTATGTCATCACGGACATCGTAGCTAAGTTTCCTGGCAGTACCCATGACTCATACATTTTTAGGCATAGTGGGATACATCAACGCCTGGAACGTGGGGAATTTGGAGACGGTTACCTCCTAGGTAGAGCCACAGACACTTGCAGACATACACACAGGTCACTGTGCACGACAATCTGGACTTCCTAACCATGTACTTTTGTGCCCAACAGGTGACAGTGCATATGCTCTTAGGCCTTGGATCATGACTCCGTTTTTAACGCCCAGAACTGAATCAGAGAGGCAATACAACAGTGCGCATAAGAAGACCAGGAACCTGATCGAGCGCATCTTTGGACTGCTGAAGGCAAGATTCAGATGCCTCCACCGCAGTGGAGGCGCCCTCCAATACACCCTCCAATACACCCCCATTACCGCTTTCAAAATTGTGGTTGCATGCGCCATCCTCAACAACATAGCCACCCGACGTGGGCTACCTCTCACCCCTGCAGACCCAGATCCTGATGATGAAGAGCAAGAACAACCACATCGCCATCATGGGGATAGGAGTCTAGCTAATCAAGGCAGACTGAGACGGGACCATATTGCAACGCAATATTTTGGACGGTATGTGTCAACTCCCACCATACTCACCTATTAACCATTTGTTAAGTGGAACAAAAATAACTGTTTTATTAATGTCATGAAGAAACTATATACAAGTTGAAATTGTCCATGGGCAGGAAAATGCCAACCAGTCATGTGGCACATTAACGCCATGTGCCACATTAATCTGTCCTGGCTGTTATCTATGATCTCCTGCCCCTCCTGCCAGCCTGGCTGGTCCCTGCTGCGTCCATGGTGCTGTGCCTACCACTCCTCAGCACCCTACTGTGAGTGGCAGAGACACTGCTCACTGTTGAGCCCTCCTCCCAGGTGTATTTGTTAACTTCCTGGCTGTGATGTCATCATCATGTGCCAGGAAGTGTTTCCAGGGTGTTCTGGTATGCTTTCTGGAGTGTTCTGCTGCATCTGCAAGCAATTTTGAAGGTATTCGCAATTTGCGACACCCACTCGCTAATTGCGAGTTCGTTTTTTGCACACTCGCAAACAGCGACCTCGCAAACTGCAGACTCGCACACAGCGTTGCGAGTCCGGCTGCGAGTCGCAAAATCGGATCGCTTTTTTTTCTGGCATTCCAATTTGCGACTCGCATCAACTCGCAAAATGCGAGTCGCAATTTTTATTTTTGCTACATCTGGCCCAAACTCCGCTACACAAGTTACAATGAAATGCTTCATTTATCCACACTTACAGGTTTCTTCATAACATGTGAGCAGAACAAACAGGCACTCGGATAAAAATCTTCTGGAACTCTCAAAGAAGAATTTGAAATACTGGTTGGAGTCTAACGCACTCCAACGGTAAACTCAGAACATAGTTGGAATCAAAGGCACTCCAAGGTTACACTCAGTACACAGGTTGGTGCTACACAGTTCATTCAGCAGACAGTCTCTAGTCCATAAGCAATACAGTTCAGGAGACAGAAATTGAAGACAGGGTTTGGAGCCAGGACAAGCAAGGAGTGCAGAATGCTAGAGTCTTGAAGGAGATGACAGACAGGCCTGCAACTATTAACCTGGAGGCCATTACTTAGCCTGGGCTATTACTTTAACTGGAGTTTGAAGATGGCAGGCAGGTTGTGTGATAAGTTCAAGAAGAAGCCCTGGGAGGGAGATACTGGAAGCAATGCTGAAATCAGGATCTCAGCGTCATCAAGAAGACTTGGAAGACTAGAGCACTGGAAGTTTCCAGATGACTCTGGAGATGAGTGCAGGAATGAGGTTGCACAGGACTGGAGTAATGAAGGTACAGATGACTTGGGGAACAAGTGCAGGGATGAAGCTTGTCCTGCACAGGAATGCAGGAAGATCCGGACAACTCAAGAGATGAGTGTAAGGTATCTAGTGGTCAGTACTGGGACAGGTCCGGATACAGGTACAAGGCCAAGCCTCGATTTAGGTTCCAAGGGGTTATTTATAAAGGAAGCCAGGAGTGTTCCAGAAAGGCACATGTCCCATGTGGATTCTTCCAGTGAACTTGAAGGCAATCATGTGTTGCATGCAACAGATATAAGGCTTAACAGGCAGCATGTGCAAAACTTAATTGACAAAAATAAGTACAATGGAATCCAAGTGCCTGATGGTACAATTGATTATAGTGGAAATGTGACTATCAGAGACAAACGTGATATCTGCAGGTGATAACTAGCCTAAACTTGCATAGCAACTGTATTGAACGGCCAATAGTTCCGGTATTTGGGGAGGGGGGAGCTATGGAGTCGTCAAAATGACAAGGCGCCACAGGGGAAGGAATGACATGAGGCTGGTGAGCAATACCCACTGTGCATAGAGCACAAGGTTGAGTTGTTAAACATAGCTTCTGGCAATCAAAACAGGGAGCCCCACTACACCTGATCAAAAGCCTTCTCGATGTCAAGTGAGACAACCAACTTCTCAACCTTACCATTTCATAATTGTGAGAGTGAATTTGTCAGGGTACCCAGATGAGAGGTTGAGGCTTGATAAGGGATGAATCCTGCCTGGTCTAAGTGGATAAGAGAAGGTAATAGGCCCTTTAGCCAGAACCTTGTGATCAACACTGATCTGTGAGATCAGTCTGTATCTTGCACAGCTGTGGCGATACTTGTCTGGTTTGATGATTACTGCTATTCTTGCCTTTCTAGCATCTGGTAGCAGGGTAAAGACATCAGGAATCTCACTGAACAGGTTAGATAACAAGTGGTCCAATGAAAGCTTGTTAATCTTATAAACTTCAGTTGAGTAGCCATCTACCCCAGATGCCTTGAGGAATTGGAGTGCATCAATTACCTGGCCTATTTTCTTCTCTGTGTTATCTTCTGATAGGTGGCCACCACCTTTTGGGTAGTCTGGGCACCATGATATGGGAGAAAAACGATATTTCTGTCCAGTGATTGCCAGGGCTTCCCGGTATACAAAGCTTGTCATAAACACCATTTATTTTTAAGGCCCTACAAACACTCAGAAAGCTGAGAAGGACCCTGGAAAAACAGATGAAGGATCAGCATCACTGATGCACTCATTTCCGGAGTCTAAGGACACCTGTAGTGTGTGGACTGTCAACTGGGTGGATCACTCCAGTTCCTTGAATCCTTCTCAAGGCCATTAGGGGGTAGACATGCTGGGGTCCCTCAAGGAGGGGGTCTTTGGAGCTTCTTTTGAGTTAGGCTCATTTGAGTATACTGCTAAATTTAGTCTTCACTGTTGCAAGGCCTATCTCCCTCACAGGTTAACAAGGGGGCTGCCTTTAAATATTATTCAAGTGCAGATTCCCTTTGGGAGCAGATAGAAATATGACATTTAGGATTTCTGAACTCACAATTTAAAAATACATCTTTTAGTGAAGTTGTTTTTTAGATTGATAGTTTGAAAATGTCACTTTTAGGAAGTAGTCATTTTCTTGCTTAAACCATTCTGTGACTCTGTCTGTTTGTGGATTCCCTGTCTGGGTCGGTTTCACAGTTGGGCTGTTTGTGTATCCCCTCTAGCCAATGAGACAAAGGGAACTGGGGTGTAGCCTGCATAACCTGTTGAGCCATCTGTGCTAGAGAGGAGGGGAGGAGTGGCCACTCACACCTGAAAGGGCTGTGCCTGCCCCCACACAATGCAGTCTCCAACCCCCTGGTGTGTGTCTGGAGCCTGGTCTGGGCAAGGCAGGATCTTACAAACAAGAAAGACTTTCCTTTAAAGTTTGCCTACTTCAAAGGCAGAAAGTGGTATATGTATTGGACCCAAAACCCCTGGAAATTAGATTACTTCAAGATCACTTCTGGATTCAAGAGGAACCTCTGCCAAGGAGAAGAGCTGAGGAGAAGTGCTGCCCCTGCCTGGGACTGTGCTTTGTTGGTCTATCCTGCAGTTGCTGCTTATGCCTGTGAAAGGGGACAGAGACTGGACTTTGTTGTGCATTCCTGCTTGAGAAGAATCTCCAAGGGCTTGAATTGAACTTGCCTCCAGTTTTGAAGTCTCAGGGCTATCAAAGACTTCCTCTGCCAGCACCTGGACTCTCTGCTGAGACTCCTGCCCTGACAAGTGGTGCCCTATCCAGTCCCTGGGCCCTTGAAAGGTGAAGTTGGCAGACAAGAGCTAAAACTCCATGCACAGAATGCTGTACAGGGAAATTTTCAATGCACCTTTCGCAACTCGGCTAATAAATGATGCTCCTCTGGCTTTGCAGCTGAAATTGACAGTCCACCTGCATTGCAGCTGGAGAAACGATGTGCAACACCCGCTGATAACGACGCAAACCCCACTCAGCTCGGTTTTCTGATACTGTGCAACTGGATTTTCCACGCATCGTCCCTGGGCGTCCAAGTCAACCCGACTCTACACAGATCTGAAGTGTCCCATCTAGAAAACAACGCATAGCTCTATTGCAAGGGAGAAAAATAAGGCATCGCAGCTGGAGAAAGGATGTGCAGCACCTGCTTAAGGAGGCTGATAACGACGCAAACCCCATATAGCGTGGTTTTCTGATACTGTGCGACCTGATTTTCCACGTGTCGTCCCTGGGTGTCCAAGTCAACCCGACTCTGCATGGATCTGAGGTGCCCATCTGGAAATCAACGCATTGCTTTCTTGCAAGGAAGAAAAGTGACGCATCGCTGACCCGACTGGAGAAGGAAACAACCTAAGGCCTCACTTGCGAGTAAGGAATCAACACGTGGCTTACTTTTCCTGACACATGCTCACCCATGTGGCTTTATTTTTTTATGCTAACCAGGTACTTTGTGTAACAACAGCATTTTCACTGTTTTTTAAGAATTAAGACTCTTATTCTTTTGAAAATGTATATCTTGACTTGTGTATGTTGGTTTTTTGTCATTTTGGTCTTGTTTGATTTAAATAAATATTACCTATTTTTCTAAACTGGTGTAGTGCCCATTTTGTAGTGTTTCACTGCATTACTGTGTGTTGGTACAAATACTTTACACATTGCTTCTGAAACAAAGCCTGCCTGCTCATGCCAAGCTACCAAGGGGTTGAGTGAGAGTTAACTGAGGGTGATTCTACCTTACCCTGACTAGAGTGAGAGTCCTTGCTTGGACAGGGGGTAACCTGGCTGCCAACCAAAGCCCCATTTCTAGCAATAGTCTTTTCTTGTGAGTGATGCATTTAAACTACCAGTGTCCAAAAAAATGAATTTATAATACCTAAAGGAAGATTGGGCCTTTTTACTTTGAACACAGGACCCCAGAATTGACTACAAGTGTCAGTTGGCTGACCTCATATTTGAGCTACAGGGATGCAACAAACTTCTAGGAGCCTTTTCCAGCTTTCCAGCTGTCCAGTCTCCATTGGACCTAACCTGGTCTCCTCTGCAGGCTTATGGGTGAGTCCTGACTCCCAAGTAATTTCCTTAAGGTCTTGAACCCCTGGTTGCGCTCAGAGTGTACTCCTCCCTCCCTAACTGTAAGCTGTACCAGATTTGATGCCAGATTCGATGCCAAATGTCAAGTAACTCCTGATTGACAGATTGACCAGACTCGACACTGAGCAACACCCAAGCATCACCAACAACTTTTGTTGATGTCTTCAATGGGATTGACACCGAGGAACAACTGATTGACATTGAGGTGTTGCTGTGCACACATTCTGGACTTGCTGGGAGCTTCCCTGTCTTCATCGATGACAGCACAAGGACCCCACTCTTAAACAAACTGACATCACCAAGCCCCCACTTCAGATCCAACTAGCAGCTTGCCTCACCAATGACTTGCTGATGAGCACTTTTTCTCAATAAAAATTCATAAAAATGTCTAAGACTAAGAATTTCCAGACTGTAAACTTTTCACCAGGATGAACCTTTGCCCTCTCTATGACCTGCGCTCCATCGTGGTTAGCCTTAACTTTTAACGTTAACCCAGTCCACAACGACCAGATATTCACAGCTGCCACACGTTTTTTGGTGCTCTTTTTATTTCAAACTTTAGAAATGCATATTTCTGGTTCCACATCTTGTTTTTTTTCTTTTTGGTGTCATTTAAAAAAATATATATATATTCTCTATTTTTATGAATTGGTTTGGAATTTTCCTTGTATTGTATTGTATTGTATTGGTTTATTTATAAAGTGCATTCCGGCAAAAGCATTGAAGCGCTAAACAAACCGTGGACAGAGGGAAAGAGCACAAGCCCCCCACAAGACTACCTAATTTAAAAATAGCCAGGTTTTAAGACTTTTCCTGAAGGAAAAATTAGTTCCCATTTGACGAAGCGTAAGAGGCAGAGCATTCCAGAGCCTAGTCGCTTCTACTGTAAAAGCACGGTCTCCCCGTCTAGCCTTGTTACAACGAGGCACTTTGATCATATATTTGAAGGAGGATCTCAGAAGTCTTGTTGGTTGATAAAATTGCAGAGTAGACTTCAAATAATCACAACCCTCCGACTGTAAGGCTTTGTGAGTAAGACAGAGTGTTTTAAAAATAATCCTCTTCTTAATAGGTAACCAATGAAGGGATGTCAAACATCTGCTAGCAGATATAGACTGAGGGAGATTCAAAGTTAGGCATGCTGCCGTATTCTGAATAGACTGTAGTTTGTCTAGGGATGATTTATTTGCATTGAGTAATAACGCGTTGCAGTAGTCAAGTCTTGAGGTGACTAAAGCCAGCACAACTGGCCTCCTTAAATCGTCCTCTAAAAGATGTAAAATTTTGTTAAGAATTTTTAATATCCAGAAACAGGTCTTGACTATATGATTAATCTGTAGCTTAAACGAGAGGGTGTCGTCAAAAATAATGCCTAGGTTTTTAGAGAAAGGCACAGGAGACGGACAACCTCCACAAGCTAGAGGCCACCAACTATTATCCCAAGGGGAACTATGACGCCCAAAACACATAATCACCGTTTTGTCCCCTTTAAGTTTTAACCAATTGTCGGCCATCCAGCTGTTAATTGCTGTCATACCACATTGGAATTTCTCCTTTGTGTCCTCCCAATTACGCGAAACTGGCACAATCACCTGCGTGTCATCTGCATAGGAGACAATCTGGAAGCCAAAAGAGTGGACCAGGTTTGCCAGGGGCGCCATATATACATTAAAAAGCGTTGGGCTGAGGGAAGATCCCTGCGGGACTCCACACGGCAGATGAAAAGGGGAGGCCCGATGGTCTCCACAAGCCACTGTGATCGTTCTCTCCGTGAGGAAGGAGCAGAGTAACTTCCAGGCCTTCCCCCTCACTCCAACCTGGGACAAACGATTAAGCAAGATGGTAGGCGATATAGTGTCAAAAGCTGCTGACAAGTCCAAAAGGACCAAAATCATACCCTCTCCCAAATCGCCCCTTCGGCGAATAATATCGGAAGTAGAGATTAGTGCTGTTTCCGTGCTGTGAGCACCCCGAAAGCCTTGCTGTGACGGGTCCAATTTGCCATTCTCTTGAAGGAAGGCAGATAACCCGCAATTTAGATGTTTTTCTAACATTTTGCCCAGGCACGGTAGTAGCGAGATCGGGCGAAGATTTGAAAGGTCAGCAGCGTCCTTTCCCGTTTTTTTAGTGAGAGGAATCACTGTGGCCTGTTTCCAGACCGCCGGGAAATTCCCTTCCTGAAGAATTTCAGCAAACACTGGCTCCAAAGCATCAGCCGCCAACAAAGGGGCTAATTTTAAAATATGAGGTGGGCATGCACTGCCATGAGAAAATCAAGTATTTTTTTGGCAGAGAGGGATCGAAAGAAATTCAGCGAGTTTGCTGCATAACATGAGATGGGTTTGTCCTCTAAGTTAAGGGGGGGGGGGACTCAAATCCGTCAGCAGGTTATTAATTTTATTATTAAAAAAATCTGCCACTGATTGACAGTGTTGAGGAGAGTTTCCTAACGGCGAGAGTCTTGTTGTGGAAGACGTCAGGGCACGAACTGTATTAAACAATTCTTTAGAGGAGTTCAAAGCCCCTCTAATTACTTTAGAGAAGTGTGAGTATTTCGCTAACTTAATGGCCACTTTATACTTCCCAAGGACTTCCCTGAGTTTTCCTCTTTCTTCCTGGGTTTTATATAATAGCCATTTCCGCTCCTGCCTGCGATAAATTCTTTGTAAGTCTTTCAACTCTTTCGAATACCAGGGTGCCGACTGAACACGACTGGCTTTAGAAGTTGTCATAGATAGAGGAGCCAACTCATCAATGGCCCTTTTCAAACCCTGGTCAAAAATCTCAAGGTGTGAGCCTCCTACTAGCTTTGCCTGGTCCCAGCCAGTTTTCAGGGCCTGAGAGAAATTAGACTTGTTGATTTTGTGCCATGGTCTTTTTTGGGCAGTACTAGGAGGCAATGTAGGTGCTAGGGGCAGCCAAGATAACTTAAAAGATAATAAAAAGTGGTCTGACCAGTCTAACTCCCTGTTACTATTTCTGGAGATCATTCCCGATCTTGTAAAAATAGCATCCAGCATGTGACCAGCTGTATGCGAGGGAGCAATATGTCCCAAATGCCAGTCCAAGCTCTGCACATAGCTGGTAAAATCCACCAAAGCAGGGTCGGATAAATCATCTACATGTAAGTTGAAGTCACCTAATACCAGAGCATTCTTCGCTAGAAAAAGTGGATCCAGCAAGGATGGCCAAGCCGCCAAAAAAGCATTCTTGGTGCCCGGTGGTCTATAGAGAAGTAGTCCATCAATGACCAAGCTATTCTGGATTTTCATTTTAAAATAGGACCCTTCACATATCTGAAGGCTACCCTTAAGATCTATTAGTGAACAACATAATTCAGTTTTAAAAATTATAGCTATTCCCGCTCCCCTCTTATCTTCTCTATCGTGTCTAACAAAAGAGTAACCTGGGGGTGATGCAATTAGGAAATCTGGGTCAGAGTCAGCTCTGGCCCAAGTTTGTGTAATGAAAAGACAATCAAGTCTAGCAGACTTAATCAATTTGTTGATTTCAACGGCATGCTTAATCAAAGAACGGGCATGTATTGGGTTGTAATGTTATTATTGTTTGAGTGCTGTATAAATACTTCACAGATTGCCTCTAAGCTGGACCTGACTGCATTGCACAAAGCTTCCAGAGGTATAAGCACAGGTATATTTAGTAGTGGGTAACCCTGACGGGATTCTGATTATATTTTGAGGTGGGTTCTCGTCCCCATCAAATAATACTTCATTTTTTTTACACTCTTCTTGGCTGTTACTCTTCTTTTTGGAGGTGTCCCTGGCTTTCCCTTTGAATACAACTGTACTTCGCATTGAAAGTTAATGTTCATGGATAGTTTAATAAAGTTCAGATTTACTGTGCATAGTGGGGGCAAATAAACAATGCTAAGCGGTGCTTCGTGATGCAAGGTGGTGCAAATGGCAGCCTTGATCAACTTTTTAATGCTAGCACCAACAGTTAATGTGAGTATTTTCCCAAAACCACTTTTCACCGATTATCATCAACCCATTGTAATGTAGATAGGTTGAGCAGTTAGGCTATGAACAAAAGAAACACCACGAAACGACCTACTAAAGTTATACAACTATTGTGAAAGTGCACCTGCTAAAATAGCATGAAAAAACTGAAAAATGAAGGCAGGTCTGGTTTGCTTTTTTCTCTGCACCTCAAACCATGCAACATCCCAAGAAAATGTAGAATATAACGGGCAGAGAATGTAATTATAGCAATTACAGCAAATACGTCCATTGACAGGCGGCTAGTCGCCACGCAGAAGAAGGTGGCATTTCCATCCTGGCAGCTGCACTGAGGACAGTCTGCCAAACCCTAAATGAGGCTCTAATTCAAGAAAGAGACGCACCTCATTGCAGAAACATCTTTATGAAGCAGACGCGCAGTATTCACTTTTCAAAAGCGCATCTTTGTTCTGTAGTAAGAATAGCTTTAGAAGGCTGGCAATAACTGTCAGTGAGCGCAGTGGTGTGGGGTGCTGTGCGTTGTACTCGAAGCACAGCAGTGATGACGTTTTCCAAACCACCGAGGCCTCCATGCAATCTGCCCATCCTGCTGGTCGATGCACTGGGAATTCTGCGCTCACTTTTAGCCGGATGCTGGTCAGCAGATGAGACCGGCATTTCCGTCCGTGGGAATACTGTGAGCCAACAAGTCCCAGTCCTGCCATCAAGGAGGCAACGATGCGCCAAAGCCCGAGAGGTGGGCACATAATGAAGATATATGGAAGGCCTGCACGTTTCCGTGGTTTCTCAATTTGTTGGTAGTGTGTGCAAAGTGTTTTTGTGTCAGTATTTAAACCACTGCATGTGCCCTGGGGATCTTCAGTAAATAAGGCAGTTATTTTTATTTTTATTTTTTTATAATGTTGGTTGTATAGTGTGCATCCACCATGTTTATAAGTGTTAAACCAGGAAAGCGCACCTATGAACAATGCTTTGATTTGTGATTTGCTTGTGCCTAAGCTCTCATAGGCATTGTTTTTTTAGATTACATTTTACAGCAAAACGCTGTGAAAAATCCAGAGTTTATGAGGTATAAGTAAACTCTCCCTTTTTAAAACCATAATACAAAACAGACCTATTCTTATAACCCAATGCAACACTAAGTATATCGTAATTTTGTCACATTATTATTACAAAGCAGTATAACACACTTTTCATAAGGTTAAATAATTTATGTATAAAGCTGCGGGTAAAGTTACCTGTTCACAAATATTTCGCTCAGTTTATAAGATGGATGCTTCTTTGCATCCTGTGCACTCTGGTCTCATAGCCATATGTCAATGTTCAAGGCAGATGGATGTCTCCTTCGCAGAGAAAGTATCTATAATCGTCCTGTTAAACTACTGGACTATGGCACAGTTTAGTTATTTTTGAAGAGTGTATCTTATATACATTATGCAACCAGTGAACGGCACTGCGAAAAAATAAGCGCTGTTTGAAGAAATACACAAAATTGTCTAAAACCCTGCGGAACGTCACCGCTGAAGCACGCAACACTGTAATTACAAGTTGGATTCATATATTTTATAGAACTGTTTAGAGGAAAGCATTGCTCAAAACAGGAACAACGTGTTCGCGTCCAGTGAACAGAGGCTATGCTATCCATCGTCCATCTTAGAAATCCATATAGGAAGCGGTTCATGCCTAAATATGTACGGTCGGCCCAGTCTATGTAGCGCTCGTGCCTTTGTGTTTATATTACTGCTTGCTCATATGTTACAATGAATGAATGATTATCTTTGTAATAACGTAAACGTTTGCCCTCAAAATAGGGCATAAAGCGTGGATTCTGAGCCTCAGAAATTTAAGGAGTAATGAGATCTTAGTTGCACCCGGTAACTACGAGGTGGAATAAACATCGCAACACTTAAGGACAGATTTGCTTACATTTCCATTTCACGCAAAGCAGCGGAGTAAATTAGTTGTTGTTAGACGTTTCATCCTTGGCATGGTCTCCCTTAACTTTTTGCCTCTGTTCCCCAGATTGTTGATGTGTGCTGGACTCTGATTTTACTGTTTTTGTTACTCTGGGCACTTTACCACTGCTAACCAGTGCTAAAGTGCAAGTGCTCCTTTAAAAAATGTGTATGTGATTGGTTTATCCATGATTGGCATATTTGATTTACTAGTAAGTCCCTAGTAAAGTGCACTAGAGGTGCCAGGGCCGGTATATCAAATGCTACTAGTGGGCCTACAGCACTGGTTGTGCCACCCACATAAGTAGCTCTGTAATCATGACTCAGACCTGCCATTGCAGTGTCGGTGTGTGCAGTTTTACCTGTAAATTCGACTTGGCAAGTGTACCCACTTGCCAGGCCTAAACCTTCCCTTTTCTTACATGTCAGACACCCCTAAGGTAGGCCCTAGGCAGCCCCAAGGGCAGGGTTCAGTGTATGGTTTAGTTAGGACATATAGGGCCTCATTCTGACCCTGGCGGTTGAAAACCGCCAGGGCAGAGTGCCGCGGAAGCACCGCCAACAGGCTGGCGGTGCTTCATGGGCAATTCTGACCGCAGCGGTAAAGCCGCGGTCAGAAAAGGGCAACCGGCGGTTTCCCGCCAGTTTACCCGTGCCCCAAAGAATCCTCCATGGCGGCGCTGCTCGCAGCACCGCCATGGGGATTCCGACCCCCTTCCCGCCATCCTGGTCCTGGCGGTTTTTGGATGGCGGGAAAGGGTGTCGTGGGGCCCCTGCACTGCCCATGCCACAGGCATGGGCAGTGCAGGGGCCCCCTAACAGGGCCCCATAATGATTTTCAGAGTCTGCCTAGCAGACACTGAAAATCGCGACGGGTGCCACTGCACCCGTCGCACCCCTTCAACTCCGCCAGCTCCATTCGGAGCCGGCTTCATTGTTGAAGGGGCTTTCCCGCTGGGCCGGCGGGCGGCCTTCTGGCGGTCGCCCGCCGGCCCAGCGGGAAAGTCAGAATGACCGCCGCGGTCATTTGACCGCGGTACGGTCTTCTGGCGGTTCCCGCCAGGCGGGCGGCTGCCGCCGCCCGCCGAGGTCCGAATGAGGCCCATAGTAATGTGTTTTATATGTCCTGACAGTGAAATATTGCTAAATTCATTTTTCACTGTTGCAAGGCCTGTCCCTCTCATAGGTTAACATGGGGGCTACCTTTAAATCTGATTAAAGTGTAGATTCCCTTTGTTAGAGGATGGACATGTGGAGTTTGAGGTCTCTGAGCTCACAATTTAAAAATACATCTTTTAGTAAAGTTGATTTTAAGATTGTGTGTTTGAAAATGCCACTTTTAGAAAGTGAGCATTTTCTTGCTTATAGCATTTCTGTGACTCTGCCTGTTTGTGGATTCCCTGTCTGGGTCAGTTTGACAGTTGGGTTGGTTGCACCTCACACTAGACAGTGACTCAAAAGGAGCTGGGGTGTAGTCTGCATTTCCTCATGAGCCATCTGTGCTAGGGGGGAGGAGTGGTCACTTACACCTGAAAGGACTGTGCCTGTCCTCACACAATGCCGTCTCCGACCCCCTGGTGAGTGTCTGGGGCCTGGCCTGGGCAAGGCAGGATTTCACATTCAAAAGAGACTTTACTTTGAAGTAGGCCTACTTCAAAGGAGAAATTGGGTATAAGAAGGGCACCCAAAACCACAGACTTTAGAACACTTCTGGAAACACGAGGAACCTCTGTCTGGAGAAGAGCTGAAGATCTGAGGAGAAGTGCTGCCCTGCCTGTGATTGTGCTTTGTGGAACTATCATGAAGTTGCTGCTTCTGCCAGAGTAAGAGGGCAAAGACTGGACTTTGTGTGCCTTCCATCTTGTGGAGAAATCTTCAAGGGCTTGATTTAGAGCTTGCCTACTGTTGTTTGAAGTCTCAAGGGCAGCAAAGGATTCTCTCTGCCAGCACCTGGAGTCTCTGGAGAGACTCCTGCTCTGATAAGGGTGCCCTATCCAGTCCCTGGGCCCTTGAAAGGAAAGCTGGTGGAAATCCAAGGAAATAGACTTCGGACCGACGCCGCTGCTGAATCTGGTGACGCCACCAGCACCCGACGCTGTGACCTTCACCTGAACACGACGCTCTTCGCAGACCCGACACCACTACAGCCCCGCTGAAGTCCGCGACTCCGTGGAAGTCGCCGCACCACGTCGTGACCGACGCCTCCCGAAGTGCGCAGATTCAACGTTTTGCACCGACTTCGCGCATCGACTTGTTTTCACTCTTCACCAAAAGTACTGTACTTGGGGGTCTACGTGACTCCGTGTCCGGCGCTGCTGGTGTCAGCTTGTTGGGAACGACTCCGTCACGACGCCGTGTTAACACCTCATTGAATCATTTTGTGTTTCTAAGCACTATTGTTTAGTTTAATCTTTAAAAATTCATAACTTGACTTGTGTATGTCGGATTTTTGTCGTTTTGGTCTTGTTTTGTTTAGATAAATATTTCCTATTTTTCTAAACTGGTGTTGTGTCATTTTGTAGTGCTTTCATTAAGTTACTGTGTGTGTTGGTGCAAATACTTTACACCTAGCACTCTGAAGTTAAGCCTACTGCTCTGCCAAGCTACCAAGGGGGTAAGCAGGGGTTAGCTGAGGGTGATTCTCTTTTACCCTTACTAGAGTGAGGGTCCTTGCTTGAACAGGGGGTAACCTGACAGTCAACCAAAGACCCCATTTCTAACAGTTGCGCTGCATTATGTTAAAGGGAAAGAATAGAAATGTGCCATATCTACTAAGATATCGCACATCTCTGCTGTGTCCTAGTAATTGCACACTGTGTGCTGCCTATTGCCAACACAGGTATCCTTGCATCATGGTGCAAGGGTGCCCACGTTACAGACCAGATTGTTTTCATGCAGGAAGGGGCACCTTACTGCAAAAAAATAAATAAAAATCCTTAAAGGCATTTTACTCTTTCTATGCATGCAGATGTTTCTCCTCAGTAAGCGAAGCATGGTTCAGGGAAGCATAGGTTTACTAGCTTTAGTAAATCTGGGAAAGGGTGGATGCATGCAAACACCCATACCCCACCCACACTGTACCTCCCTAACACAAAGTAAGGCAATTCAATCCCACACAAAGCCACACAAATCTAATCTGTGTGGCTTTATAAATAACATTTTGTGTTATGGCTGTGCCAAAAAAGTGGTGCATTGATGGCCAAGATGTTAGTAAATCTGACCCTTATAATTGCAATTCCCACACAGGCATCTGCACAGAAATCACATTTTAATTTACAACTCGTAATGAGGGCCTTTGTGTACAGGGCATAAAAAAGCTTCTTAATAGGAGATAATATCCAGAGAGTAAATCCTGTGGCATGAATAGGAACACAACTTACATAAAATGCGATTTGAAAAAATTATTTACACTGAGATTATTTTTACATTCTATTGCTTTCCCATTTCCGGGAGGGGAAGTCCTAATTTCCTAAATCGTTTTTTATTTTGTTTCATTATTGGTGTTAAAACAAATGTTGGCATTTTTGCATAGATCTTAAAATACTCACCACTCTTAGTTGTTACTTCACCTCTAAATAAGGCGAGGGAACCAAGAGTTTACTGGACGGGCATCATCAATTTTTGCCAGACAACATGTTAGCACCTAACTATAAACAAGACATTAGATATGTGTACCAAAGTTGTAATGAATGAGGGCTTCCACTTTAGCGGCTATAATTTCCGTGTTTGATAAGCATGAAAATTGAAGGAACACAGAGTAGTAGGATAAAGAAAGCACACTGTATTTGTTACTTTGTGTTTTTTTCTCTGAAGAATGTGTGTGGGAGGGGGGTGGTTTCTGAGAAAACAGGGCACCTGGTAACCAGTTATGGTATTGCACACTTCAGCTGCAGTGGCGGATGCCACATATGTAAAGGAGGGGAGTGGGGTGGGGGGTTGATGAATGACGAGGGAAACATTTTAAAAAAGTTAAAAAAAGAAACCACTTACCTTGTGCCACCTGTCTCCAGTTGCCGTCTCCTGCCACCTCAATCCTCATCTGGTGTCCCAGCATTCAATCCTGGCACTGCTTACATGCTAAACATAGCATGTAAGCAGTATCAGGTTTGATCTGAGTGGCAGTCACTGCCACACAGACCCAAGCCTGGGTTCTGTGCTATTTCTTCAGCTCGGCTGTGTATACAGCTGGGCTGGAGAAACCTAAGTGTGCATGTGTGTTTGTTTGCCTGAAATGGCCGGCCAAATACACTTGCGGACTTGGGCCCGTATTTATACTTTTTTAGCGCCATATTTGCGCTGCTTTTTTACGCAAAAGCAGCGCAAACTTACAAAATACAATTGCATTTTGTAAGTTTGCACAGCTTTTGCGTAAAACAATGACGCAAATGCAGAGCTAAAAATGTATAAATATGGACTTTAGTGCATTCTCCCACCTCCCCGTGGCCCAGTCCGGCCCTTCCCTGCAACTGCTGGCTGAGCCAGCAGATGAAATATGAAAAATAAAGCAATAGCAAGCTATCATTTTATTATTCATCTGCTAGCTCATCCAGGAGGGCGCCGCCCCTCTGCCACTGCGGAGAAGCCGCCCCGTTCAGCTGACTTTAGAAGGACATCTAGTAAGGACCTAAGGACCTGCACTCTTTTGACTAACTTCAGCAGAACCTCTTATACTGATCTGTAGAGCTGTACAATTTCTGCTTTTTAACCACCTGTAGTAAGGAGCCATTTCTCCAGACTTCAGAAGGACTATTAGTAATAACCTGAAACTTTGCACTTTTTGGAGGAACATCTAGTAATGGCTTATAATACTCCATCAGCGTGCAGCGTGCAGCTTAAAGCATAAGGAGGAAAAAGCAGATTAAGAAACAAATGAATGAGAAAGAATATTAAGCGTTGTAGTTTCAACAGCATAAAGACACAGGAGGGGTCATTTAAACTATGTAAGATGGCACACCAGCCCATCTAGACAGATTCGGGAATAGTCTCTATTGCCATTGTGCAAGATTGTGAGCCTTTTAACCCTTACCCGTTAGGGATCTTTGTGCCTTCAGTAGAGCCAGTACTGAAGCAGCTTCACTAAAGAGACTGAAATGAGCTGCATTTTTGATGCACCCACTCAGCAAAATGTGCTTTTTGCTTTTAATAAATAATCTCCCAAACTAGGAGTTCATTTCTTGTAAACAAAAAAAACACAAGCCCTGACATGCTGATAATTTTCTTCCTATGTGTAGGTCTATTATGTGTTTTCTGTCTGTGTCCACCATGCCCCGTACTGTAGTCTTAGGTTTGAGACAACAAGTGATAATCACCCTGATCCTGAAAAGCTCACCACTTTTGCCTGCTGTCCCTGGACTGGAGGGGCTGTCGGGTGAAAGTGTCACCAAATGTTCATACCGTCTCTAAAAGGAGCAGAGGAATCTAGTGTGGATCGGTGTAGAAGCATCGTAGTTTACATAGGGGATCAGATTCTAAATGAGGCCCACTGCCTATTATTTATACAGTTAGCAAATTGTAATGTTAGCAGATGTTTAATCTTTTTTTGGGTTGCAAATGGAATGTTGAAGTATTACTAAAAGATGTTGTATGATGCGGTCGGTACTCCAGAATAGTGAGTTACGGTTAAAACACTGACATGCTCTAACGATTACTGAGTAATGTGGCACACCTGAACACGAGCTACGATTATTGAGTGATGATAAAAATATGTCCACAGAGCCACATTTTTCTAAGTAATGGAGCAAGTCCAGCCTGTTACTCAAAATTACTGAGTGCAAATGTTAACAAGCATGTAAGATAAATGAGAAATGGTGTGATTATGAATATACACTATTAATTTATATCGGTTTGGTTGCCCTAATTGATAATGATGAGAATTATTATTCTGGCCTTAGTTTAGAAACGTAAACTTCACACTTGTATAGCGCAATACTCACATGTTAGGGTTTCAGAACAGATGCCGGGCTGGGCTACAGGTAATGTACCTATCCCGCTCAATCAAACTGGGTTTAGCAAGCATTTGGATACAACTACAAACATTTTAACACTCTCCCTATTGATAGACGCCACAAAGACTTCTAGTTCACCACTATATATCTGTTTTATTGATCACTCCTCAACTTTTGATGACATTGACAGGAAAAATCCTAGGAGCAAGCTCACCAAAAGAGATATTCCGACTGCCCTCTTGAATCAGTTGATTATTTTGCATACTGACACCTGGGTCCATATAAAGCTGGGGGGAGGTGACCACCTGTCAAAAAGAATTGCAACCTCAAAAGGTCTTAAGCAAGGCTGTGTCTTGGCTCCAACTCTCTTCAACCTGTTCATGGTGGGCCTGCCTTCCCAACTGGATAATTGCAACTCTCATGGTCCCAGTATAGGCGGCTACATGCTCTCTAACCTATTATATGCAGATAACCTTCTGCTAATTAGCCCAACCCTGTTCGGCCTCCACGTTTATTAGATGCCACTCACAACTTGTCCCCAAAAATGGCCTGAATATAAATCTTGATAAATCTAAAGTCATGCAATTAAATAAAACAAGGGTGCTGCGAAGACATCATTGGGAACTCAGAGGATCACGATTAGAGATAATAAATGAGTACAAATATCTGGGGGTCTGTATAGACTCTAAAGGCGTGTATATCTCACAGAAAGAGGCCCTGAAAAGAAGAATGATGAGGAATAGCAGCAGCAGTGGCCTTAAACTTTTTTAAGAATAAGCTTGACTCAATTTACCCAGGTAATACGAGCTAAGCTCATTCCTGAAATTACTTACAGCAGCAAATTTATGAGGGGGCAGGATGCCGGCACCCTGAACAGTATCATCGCAGGAGCAATGAGACTGATTTTTAATTTACCAAATTACACTTTTCCGGAACAAATAAGACTAGAATTTGGACTAAAGGCACAACAACCTACCCGCAGAAAAGCATACATCAAGAGCTGGTTTAAGATAAGGAAAGGGGAGCCTGGCACCCTTAATGCATACCTATGGAATGAACTGCAGTCCAAAAAATGCAATACAGCAAGGGTCTACCTTCAGGAATCCAGTCAACTGTAAGACTGACACGAATCCTGGCAGGTGTCAGGGCATTATAACAGCTTTAAGCAATTGGTCAACAAGATTGTTGAAGCAAAATCCCTGACTGAGGATAAAACACTGCTGTCAAGAAGGATGCATGGATGGTACACACTTCACACCTATTCTAAGAAAGCTCCACAAATCTATATAGGGGCAGGATTCTCTAGAACAAAGAACATTTTCTACAGCATCTTCTTGGCATCCTTCCTTCCCTGCTGCACCTGCCGCCTTGAAAGTGCCTGAAACGCATTTTCAATTGCCACCTCTTTAGGGCAGGAAAAGAGGGCATGGCACACGTGTTGTGTATATGTCCCAATCTGATCCATGAGCGCAGGCAGTTACTATGGCCCATCTTTAACATCCTGGGAACAAGGTCATGTAGACAGGCAGTGAAAGAATGCTTTGCGGACAGCGGAGTCCAGCTGACCTGCCGTCTTGTGAGATTTTTGAGTATTGTCCCAACCTGGCTTTTCGACTGAAGCTCAGAGGACAAACTCCTTTAGTGCCTTGACACCCTTACGGGTGAGTAGTGGCACTTTATAAACCCTGATTTGATATTGTCGAGAATAAGCTAAAAGGCTGTGATGGGATACTGGAGGACCTGAATGAAGGCCGGCAATACAATTCTGCTCCAGCTATTAATGAGGCCTAACATACATACCTTAACCCAGGGAGATAGATTGCTTTAAAACACTGAGGTGCAGATTTTAGAGCCCCTAGCGCCTCTTTGCACAACATTAGGGTCATTTGTTTTTAATGCTAATGTGACCCAATAAGGCCAAAACCGCCATGCCAAATTTACAAAGTGGCGCAATGCATGCGTTGCGCCACTTTGTAACCCTTTGTGCTACATTATGACTGCACCAGGCATAATGTATGCAAATGGGGTGTTCCCCTGTTAGTGGGGACGAAAAATGGAGCAAAGAAATCTAAGAGATTGCTGTGCATAATTTTTTTCAGCACTTTTAATGCTTGCTCAGAGTTAACAGGAAGCACACCATTGTTTACAATGGGTCTCAATGGGCTTTACAGGATTAGCGTCAACATTTTTTTATGCTAACCCTGTAAAGCTCTGAACTGGAATAAAAAATGTTGACACTAGTTCCCTAACCACCTACATAGTGCACTCTATCTTAGATTCTTAGATACGGGGGAGACATGGTGGGATTAGGGGGTGCTAAGGGAAGCAAGGAAAGTGGTGTTGCACTGGTTGCAGCACCACTTTCCTTAAATCAGGCCCTGAGTGCTTGCCTAAATGATCGAACCCTGCAACGCCACACCAGGGTAATATACTGGCTCATGCCACTGTGAGACAGAAAAACGAACTACTGATTCATTAATACCAGTTAGCAAGGAACAGGCTTGTTAAGGGCACAGAGCAATTTGTTACCCAATTGTTAATTTGCACATTCAATTGTATAAAGCACCTGACTTGGAACTTTAGACCTCTCATCACATACAGCTCTGTGGATTGTACAGATATTGTTCTGAGAGACTATCCTCCTTCCGTACTATAAACTGTAAATTCCAGGTCACTGGCTTTCAAGTCTGGTAGATAGGGTTTAACATTGTTCCTAATTTTGCACTTAAGGAAAAAGACACAGATTTATAATGGTAGAGAGCGGTCGTCTCCTCAACTATCAACCTGCATAACTTCTTGGAAAATGCTGCTGGTTTTGCTTTTTGTCTTTCTCTTTATTCAGTGCTCCTTTTTGTCAATTTTTAATTATGAGGTATTATGTAGTATTATATGGTTTTAGCGACTCACAATGGTTTTAAATAATGAAAGCAAAATAAATTAAGTCTTGACAAAATGGCGAACTTTATTGGCACAGATTTTTCCCACTCATGGCAAAATGCTTGCCCTGACATGAAGGTGGTAACACTTGGTATTTGTATAACTCAATGACTATCACTGTCTGAGGCCTGCCTGATAGATTGGCCAAACCTGTCTGCAACCATCCATCAAATAACACACAACCATTCAACTATCTATCAGCTCATGCCAACTGTACGTAACCATGAGTTCAATCACTTTCTCATTCATCCACCTATCATCCACCTATGCACTCACACTTCCAACAATTGAATATTAATCACTTTCTCCCACTCACTTTTTCACACAGCTACACATGCTAACTCACTAACCAATGATGGCTCCCTTTCTTTTAAGGGATGCCAAAATCTACTGGCTCTGCCGGATGACCTTTGACCTCAAGCACTCTGGCATATTTTAGAGTCTTTGCTATAATCTGGCACCTTCATGTGGCCATTCTTGGTGGCACCCTAATACAAACTATCAATCACTTTAATACTTTAATACAGTGTAGGCCATCTCTGGGATATGTTTAAGATAAAGAAATGATCAACAGGCAATTTTAAATAATGTCTAGAGACACAAACCTAGAAGTGATATCATTAGTATTGTACTGACTTTAAAAGGCAGTTTAACATTTTGTTGCCTTCCTTTGTCGATTACCACAACATTGTTTTGCTTGGAGACTTAGACTTGGCATTTTTGGTGTGGTCTCCCCTTACTTTTTGCCTCTGCTTCCCAGGTTGTTGATGTGTGCTGGACTATGTTTTTGCTGTTTTTGATACTCTGGGCACTTTACCACTGCTAACCAGTGCTAAAGTGCAAGTGCTCCTGTGTAAAAGGTATATGTAATTGGCTTTTCCTGATTGGCGTATTTGATTTACTAGTAAGTCCCTAGTACAATGTACTAGAGGGGCCCAGGGCTTGTACATCAAATGCTACTAGTGGGCCTGCAGCACTGGTTGTCCCACCCACACGAGTAGCCCTGTAAATATGGCTCAAACCTGCCACTGCATTGTCTGTAGGTGCAGTTTTAAACTGCCAATTCGACTTGGCAAGTGTACCCACTTGCCAGGCCTAAATCTTCCCTTTTTATACATGTAAGGCACCCCTAAGGTAGGCCCTAGGTAGCCCCATGGGCAGGGTGCAGTGTATGTTAAAGGTGGGACATGTACTTGTATGGTTTTACATGCCCTAACAGTGAAATACTGATAAATTCATTTTTCGCTGTTGCAAGGTCTATCTCTCTCATAGGTTAACATGGGGGTTGACTTTAAATATCTTTACAATGCAGATTCCCTTAGACAGCAGATAGAAATATAAAGTTTGGGGTCTCTGAACTTACAATTTAAAAATACATCTTTTAGTGAAGTTGGTTTTTAGATTGCTAGTTTGAAAATGCCACTTTTAGAAAGTAGGCATTTTGTTGCTCAAACCGTTCTGTGACTCTGCCTGTTTGTGGATTCCCTGTCTGGGTCAGTTTGATACTTGGGCTGTTTGTGAATTTCCTCTAGACAGTGAGACAAAGGGAGCTGGGGTGTAACCTGCATATCCTGATGAGTCATCTATGCTAGAGTGGAGGGAGTAGTGGTCACTTACACCTGAATGGGCTGTGTCTGCCCACTCACAATGCAGTCTCCAACCCCCTGGTGTGTGTCTGGGGCCTGGCCTGGGAAAGGCAGGATCTTTGAAACAAGAGAGATTCCCCTTTGAAATTTACCAACTTCAAAGGCAGAAATGGGTACACGTATTGGACCCAAAACTCCTGAAAATTAGATCACTTCTGGATTCAAGAGGAACCTCTGAAAAGGAGAAGAGCTAAAGAGCTGAGGAGAAGTGCTGCCCCTGCCTGTGCTTTGTTGGGCTATCCTGCAGTTGCTGCTTCTACCTGTGAAAGGAGACAAAGACTGAACTTTGTTGTGCACTCCTGCTTAAGAATCTCTAATGGCTTGAACTGAGCTTGCCTCCTGGTTTGAATTCTCAGGGCCATCAAAGACTTCCTCTGCCAGCACCTGGACTCTCTGCTTTGACTCCTGCTCTGTCAAGTGGTGCCCTATCCAGTCCCTGGGCCCTTTAAAGGATAGGTTGGCAGAACAAGAGCTGAAAATCCACGCACAGTACGCCGTGCGGGGACATTTTCGACTCACCATCTGCAACGCGGCTGATAAACGATGGGCTGGCAGCTTTGTGGCTGAAATCAATGCTTCACCTGCATCATGGATGGGAGATCGACGCATCCCAGCTGGAGGAACAATGTGCAACACCTGCTGGCGGCTGCTGATAACGATGCAAACCCCACGCAGTACGCTTTTCTAACACCGCGCAACAGTATTTTCCACGCATCGTCCCTGGGCATTAAAGTCATCTAGTCTCTGCGTGGATATGAGGTGCCCTGTCTGGAAATCGACGCATCACTCTCTTGTGAGGGAGAAAACTGGAGATTCGCCGACCTGACTGGAGAAGAAAAGAAGCAAGGCCTCCTTTGCGAGGAAGGAATCTACGCATCCCTGACTTTTCCTATGCACGCTCACCCTTGTGGCTTTATTTTTGATGCAAACCAGTTACTTTGTGCAAAATCAACATTTCCATTGTCTTCTATGGGGTAAACCTCTTATTTTTTGGAAAATTCATATCTTGACTTGTTTATGTGGATTTCTGTTGTTTTGATCTTGTTTGATTTTGATACATTTTGCTTATTTTTCTAAACTGGTGTGATGTCCATTTTGAAGTGTTTTCACTGTATTCCTGTGTGTGTTGGTGAAAATACTTTACATATTGCTTCTGGGTTAAGCCTGCCTGCTTGTGCCAAGCTATTAAGGGGTGAATGGTGGTTAACCAGGTGTGTTTTTCCTTTGCTCTGATTAGAGTGAGGGTCCATGCTTGGACAGGGGGTAACCTGACTGCCAACCAAAGACCCTTTTTTAACATTGGTGATCAGTGGTGAGGATTGAACTTGTATTTGTACTTGACATAGAGTGATTATGTGTACACTACTGTTTTCATTGTAGACCATTACACACTGCTATAGGAGCAGCATTAGTTTCTCAAGGGGCGCGTTCATCATTCTTGGCTGACAGCTCAGTGAAGTATTATCATCCCAAGCACCTAATTGCGGTGGTACTCCCTGCATTGTGGAAAGAGTCTTCCACATTGCAGTAGCCCATTTAAGGAAATAATTCAACCAGAGGGATAATGGCAGCTTGGTGGCAGAATTCCATGCCATGGGCAGCTGCCCCACCAATTGTGGGCCACTGAGTGGATCCCATACCATCTGAAAGCTGTTAGCCTGACTCCTGGCTAGCTCGCAGTGCCTCACCCAAACCTAGAAGTAGAAGTTGATTTATAGCGACCTAAGCACACCACTCTGACTCCTCAGGGATGTTGTGGTGAACAGATCATACCTCTTTCTCTCAGTTACACATGGACTCACACACATCAAGGTAAACAAGGAGATACAAAATTAGTTTCAATATATTTATTGAAGCAATAAAATCCAATTATAAAAAGCATGGGCTGCAATAATTAGGCAGATGAGACATAATACAGTGATCATTGTTACCATCAGACTGAAGGAAATAAACACCCCTACCATCTTGGTATGATCCTAAAGTCTAGCGGTTCCTACCTACGCCCTAATGTCTAAATCCTGTGAGCTTAGAGGTGGTAATCCCTCCAACTCTCCTGTCTATGGGAAGGCCCATGATCCCGTTGTCTGCTGGCAATCCTCCCCGTTGGCTGAAGAGTCAGTGCCAGGATCAGCAAAGCTGTCAATGGAATGGTGTACATCCCAGGACAGCCATGAATAGATGCCCTCCGATCCCCATTAGGCCTATGAGGTGTTTATATAACATATTCTGCAGTATACGAAGAACAGGCCTGATGTGATAATATGTCTGAAAAATGGGGACTGTCTCCTAAAATCTTGGAGTAGCAGTATGAGTTAGAATATCATGCACTTTACATGACAGCCTTGCGCAGGGCACAAAGTGAAATGAATGAAAAGGGCTGATAAAATGTGCAGCGCTAATAACTGTGACTTCTCAGAGGGAAGCAGCTGATTAAAATATAAAAACAACTAGTTAAAAGACAGATGCTCAAAATTATGAAATGAATAATATGTGTCTATATGTTAAAGGCATAGACTATGGGCTTAAGGTTAAAATAAGGGTGTCCAATCCAGGCACTTAGGTGAACCACAACTAAGGAAGTAAACAACATACTTATTGTTATGCATCCGCGGGAACAGACTCAACAGGCAGAGGAATGGATCACACTGCATGGCACAGACCATATTCTCTGCCAGTGCCTGAATGGCCTCCCCACATGGTTGTGCAACCTTTGGGCAGTCCCAAACCATATGGTAAAAGTCTGCCACATCACATGGGCAATGTGGGCACTTTGAAGGGACCTTTGGGAAAATGTGGTGTGCTAGAAGGGGGGTGGAATACGTCTGGTGAATATAAATTGTGTATATTTCAGGTGTGAGTTCCTGGACATGCTCCACTCCTGTGTCAACACCTGGTCCCGTTGTTTATCAATCAGCTTGGCCAGTTGTCTGCATCCATTTGTCTCCCAACCTCTGGAGGGTAGGTATTCATGAGACAGCAAACCTTTGAAAGCCGTGTAATTGCATACTTTCCGAAGCCATGTTATAGCAGCTTCTGCAGAACTAGAGACGCAGACAGTTCAGTGCAATCTGGTCCCCCAGTTACTCTAATAGCTACCACCAGTGCACTATAAGTTAGTATTTGGACTTCAGGCAAGTCGAATCAGTCACCAAGTCTGGAAAAGGTATCAATATTTTATGGTCATAGAGATCTCCCAGCCTGGTGGCACTTGCCTCAGTCCCTGACCTTGAGCCATGATTACCAGCTATTGGCAGAATACCGGGAGCATCCATAAAAACATGTCAGGATCATACGGAACTGGGCCAAAACAGGGGGACACATAGCAATCCCAACAGTGCTTGGCTACCCGGAGCAGGTGGCTGAGCTGCCTGGTGCCACCTCCCAGAGTCATCAGCCTCCTCAACAACTCTTGGTCACCCAGCTCACATCATACGTACAATCATATGCGTGATTGCAGTTGGACAGGGGCAAATTAAAATTTGTAATTGGGTGTGCCCAGGACCTCCTTCTCCATAGTGGCAAACAGCTTCCGCAGTGCAACTTATGTGCTTCCAGAGCAGTAAGGAGCGAGTTTAAATCTCTAAAAAAGCACTAAAGAAGGCATCCTGGAGATAGGACCAGCTCAAGGAATCAAAGGAGTTCTCAATGAGCAGTGAAAGCACCACTCCAGCTGTGGGTGTAAGGTCTTGCTCCTCCATAATGCAAAACACCTGGTGAATATTAAGGAATACGTTTCTCCACGGTATAAAACTATTTTGATCTGGATGGACCAAAACAGACATGTAGGAAAGCAAGTGATTAGCAATGATCTTCCTAAGAACCTTACAATGAGAGTGGCCTCTATTAGAGCACATCCATCGGGTCCTGATCAGGCATTGGTAACATTATTATGAGCGCCTCTCTCATTGATGGTGGAAAGGTGCCAGCTGTCTTTCCCACTTGCTGCAGGTTCACCCCAAACGTTTTGCCTTCCTCCTTCTCTTTTTTTTACCTCATTTTTGCTGGCTTTAGGACTCTGGGCAATTTACCACTGCTAACCAGTGCTAAAGTGCATATGCTTTCTCCTTAAAACATGGTGACATTGGCTCATACCCAGTTGGCTTATTTAATTTACTTGTAAGTCCCTAGTCAAGTGCACTACATGTGCCCAGGGCCTGTAAATTAAATGCTACTAGTGGGCTGCAGCACTGGTTGTGCCACCCACATAAGTAGCCCCCTAACCACATCTCAGGCCTTCCACTGCAGTGCCTGTGTGTGAAGTTTCACTGCCACTTCGACTTGGCATTTAAAAGTACTTGCCAAGTCTTAAACTCCCCTTTTTCTACATATAAGTCACCCCTAAGATAGGCCCTAGGTAGCCCATATGGCAGGGTGCTTTGTAGGTAAAAGGCAGGACTTGAACATGTGTGTTCTATATGTTCTGGTAGTGTAAAACTCCTAGATTCATTTTACACAGCTGTGAGGCCTGTTCCTTTCATAGGATAGCATTAGGGCTACCCTCATATATTGTTTGAGTGGTAAATACTGATCTGAAAGGAGTAGCCAGGTCATATTTAGTATGACCAGAGTGGTGATACAAAATACTGCTTAATAGAGAAGTTGGATTTTATATTACTATTTTAGAAATGCTACTTTTAGAAAGTGAGCATGTCTCTACACTTAAATTATTCTGTGCCTTCCAATCCACAACTGGCTAGATTTAGTTGACAGCTCCCTTATGCATTCACTCAGACAACTCCAAACACAGGATGCTCAGTCACACTTTCACACATCTGCATATTGAATGGGTCTTCCTGGGCTGGGAGGGTGGAGGGCCTGACACTCACATGTCAAAGGACAGTAGCCTGACCTGACACAAAGGACTGCCAAACCCCTACTGGGACCCTGGCAGACAGGATGGAACTGAAAGGGGACCTTGTGCACTTCTAAGCCACTCTTTAAAGTATACCCCACTTCAAAGGCACATTTGGGTATTTAAGCAGGGTCTCTGACCTTACAGACTCAGACACTTCTTAGGTAGACACTCTACTTCACAGACACTTCCAGGAGAAGAAAACCTGAACCTGAAACCTGCAACCTTCCAAGATGAACTGCCTGGATGCCAAAAGGACTCACCTGACTGCTTTTCTGTAAAGGATTGCTGCCCTACTGTTGCTTTGCTGCTCTCTGGCTGTGCTGAGAAGTGCTCTCCAAGGGCTTGGATAGAGCTTGCCTCCTGTTCCCTAAAGTCACAGGACCAAAAAGACTTAATTCCTGCAAAAGAACTCCTTGTGCAGCGACAATCAACGCACAGCCTGCAAGAAAGGACACACAGCATGCATCGCAGTGAGAAAATCAAAGCACGCTAAACCAGAATGACGCAGCCCAACTTTGCAAGGAGAAGATCGATGCAGCGCCAGTGTTGCGACCGGAAATTCGATGCACGGGCCACTGGATGGATGCAAATTTGAACCGGAACGATGCAGCCCTACTTCCTGAGAGGAATCGATGCAGCACCTGCCATGTGGTAGAAATTTCCATGCAACGCCCACTGGATCGACGCTGCCCCTGTGACTTCGTCCTGCAAGTGTCGGATTTCAACGCATCATCCCCTGGGCCCCTGAAAACCCTGCAACCCGAAGATGATCCAAGTCCGCACACCGGAAATCGACACAAAGACTTCCCTGCATGAAAAATAAATGACACATCGTCTGTGTGCAGCCGGAGAAATCGACGGACACCTCCCCGTTTTCCACACATCTCCTCCTCTGCTGTCCCTTGCAGAGAATTTGAACACAAAGCAGGTACTTTGTGCTTGCAAGAGACTCTTGTTGCTTTTTAAGAGACGAAAGACACTTTATATCATTTGTACAGTGATATTTCAACATATACTTATTGCATCTTGATCATTTTGACCTGCATCTTATCAGATAAATATTATATATGTTTCTAAACACTGTGTGGTGTATTTTTGTGGTGTTCTACTGTGTTATTGCATGATGTATTGCACAAAAACTTTACACATTGCCTTCTAAGTTAAGCCTGACTGCTTAGTGCCAAGCTACCAGAGGGTGGGCACAGGATAATTTGGATTGTGTGTGACTTACCCTGAATAGAGTGAGGGTCCTTGCTTGGACAGGGGGTAACCTGACTGCCAACCAAAGACCCCATTTCTAACAGTCAGTAACTGTGGGGCGAGTGTGGCTCTGTACATCAAATAGAATTCCACTCACAGTCCATCTGTCCCCAGGGTTTTGTTGTGTGCTACTTGGTCTAGGGCCAGATGGACCCTTTGAATCGTCATGGGGGCATCCAATGTCTGGCAGTGGAATGGGTCCAGGTGGGGGAATCCAAATATGTAGAGAGCTCGGGTTCATCTAGCCCAACATCCCACGGTAGAGGACCATATAGTAATCAAAGAAGGTCTGATTAATGGCCAGCTGTGATGTCAGTATATCACCTGTCAGTGATTGGATGGATGATAGCTTAGGCCTTTCATTTTCAGAGTGCAGCAACCATGCCAGAACCTGCCACGCCTTGGTACCCTCTGCATGTTGTTTAGCAGTGAAACCTGTGTAGTATAGTTGACCCAATCTATTCATTAGTGTCCAATGGTCTGTCCAAAGGAGGACAAGTTCCTCTTTATGATTGCCCCCCCACCAGTGATTGAGTCTCAACTGTATGAATTGTTTCCTTTAGAGCCATCACCTCCTCTGAAAACAACAGTTTGATGCCACAGTCAGTTTTTATACAAAGGCCTCTCTTGACCAGTTTAAATGCATCCCACTCTACCCCCCATCGGACTCCGAACCCTTATTCAGCTCAACGTATTTCGTTATTTGTGTGCCGATCGCTTTCCTGAACACTGTGTCCTGCAGAGCATGTCAGGGAATGACCGTGTGGGGATAGGTGTCACAGTGTCCTTTCCTCGGGATCTGCACGTCGCTGAACAAAAGGCCTACCTTTCGGCGTCACCAACTCAGAAAGCTATTAGAGCACAGAGTTATGATGAAGCCAGTCGGCGGGAAGGGAATTAGGGTAGGGAACAGCAGGGAGAGAGATCTGAAAAGAAAAGGTTAGAACAAATATGCACTTACTCATTCATAGAAATGTAACTCATCAATAGACTTTTGACTAAATGCGTCTCCGAGATATCATGTTGAGACCCCTTTTGAAATGAGGGCAAAGCCCCTTCTTTGAAACATGGAAGAAGAATAAACTACGACCTCTGAACCGAGAGATGGCAAGAGTTTTGGATTATGATTATACTCAGAATATCAATCCTGTAACATCTATGCATTCATAACATAAACCTTTGATCACAACCTAAAAAATCTCAAAGAATGAAATATGCTTTGAGGAAATTCGATTTTTAATACGATCGTATCGACCCGCCATTTTGTGGCCCGCCGCCATTTTATGTTGCCTTCACTCAGGCAGCACAGCGAACGAAGTCCGTTCTGCCTTTTCTGCTTATTCTGCAACATGGTGTTCAAAACAGCCTTCTGCCTCTATCTTTACAAGGCTGGTATTAAGGTCTGACCGAGTACACTAATCCCTGTCTGGTTTTCTAATCCTTGTTTCAACTATCTGTAGGCTCACACTATTCTCCGCCGATCTTATCTTATCGTCTGGCCTTCGCTGTCCTTTGCTAGTATTCTCTCATTTCACAACTGTCCTCCAAACGCACACAAACTTATCACACCACATGCAACTTCGTTGTGGATCGGTTAATGAATTAGTTCAAGGGAGGGGTGACAAACACAGCTGGAGGGGAGGCAACCTTAAGTCACTTAATACTTTGTTTTCCAATTCCTTCTATTGGTACTGTCTTGTTTTCCGACATTTCTATTGGCTCTGTTCTATCTTTACATTATTCTTACTGGCTCCTTTCTATGTGTTCTGGGAGTGTATGTAGTTAATAAATGGTTTTTATACGGTATATAAGATTATGCGCCACAAAGTAAAGTGGCAGTCTCCTGAGAACATACCTTGTGTACTTCTTGGACAACTGTACTAGCTGCAGCTAATAAAATCTGATCTTTTACGCCTGACAGAGTGTCCCGTGTCTCTGTTAGTTGAGGCAGGTGAATCCAAGGAGATTTCAGGCGTACCCTGCGCCGCCAGGCCCATAAGGTTCTGGTTCTTCAACTGGCGCCCAACGTGGGGCGGCTTCAGCGGTACCGGTTCTGCCTGAAGGTCGTGAGGAACCCCGCAAGAAAATTCTGGAGGAATCGCGAGCCACGTCAAGCGACCCCTGTATGTCGAAGTGGTCCGAAGGTCTTTTTCAGCGCGGTTACTCCTTCCTGACGGCTACTGACGACTGCTGCCCTGACTGCCGCCCTGCCTTGGCCCTTTCTTTGATGATGTATGGTAAAGCGAGACGATAGACGGGCCTCTGTTGGTGTAAGAAGACATCCTTAGTTAAGTATTTGGTGGGTCGCGCCCACAAATTTTGGTCTTTGTTTTGTCCTTAGGTCCTTAGATTTGGCCATTGCAGTGGCCAAAGCCGAGGGGAAGTGCATTTGTGCTGTGTAAACTGAAAGTTTTACCCCCTTGATGTTTGTGAACAGCCAGTAAAAATCGTGAGATGTCTGGTCTGACTAAGTTTGGAAAACTTTGTTGCTTTGGTTGTATTAGGGACTCCCAGCTTGAGGACTCCTGTCCGATTCCTTCGGTTGGAACTCCCACATATGAGCTCTATTCTAAACATGGTGTTGGTCCTATTGCCTTTAATAAGACATGGACCCGATATACAAAGAAAGATGGTGTTTTAAAATGGCCAGAAAATGGTAGTTTCGAAACTGATGTGCTAGATAATTTAGAAGCAACGTTATTTAAAAGAAAAGCCCGGCCGGCAATGTTTGACTCTTTTCGCCTTTGGCGTAAGGAAGCCAAACAGAGAGAAATTAAACAAGCGAAACGAGATAGGAAAACACAGGGAATGACGATTATACAGGCTGCTCAGCAATTCAAAGATGATGAAATAGATAATGCAATGGAAATTTCAGACAGACAGCATCGAATGGCAGTAGATAAATGCTATCCGACGTTGCCTATCTCTTCCCTTGATAAGAGAAAAGATTTTGAGGAAGATTCCTTAATGTCCCACTTATTGAAATTGCCTCCGCCCTATGTACAAGGTGCTAATGCACCCCCGATGTTACAGCCTGTTCAGCCGCCAGTTGTGCTTCCGCCTGCTCTAGCTTTTCCACATTTGCCTCCTCAAGTATTGCCTATGCCAGCTTTGCCTTTAACTCCTTTGCCTTCTGCTCCTTTGGCGATTCCTAATGCTCCTTTAGTTAATTCACCTAATACCTTGTCCCCTATCCTTATGTCAAATTCTCCATCTATGCGTAAGCGATTTGCAGATACTGTCTCTGGTCTCTTATCACCTTTCTTTGAAGCTTTAAACGTGTCTCCAGATTTTTCTCGAAGACAGTCTCGTAGTCAATTCCCAGACTCCGAAGAGCGAGAAAAATTGGACTCACTTGCTTGTAGATGGATCAAGAAGGGTCCCCAATATAGTACGTCTGATATTATGTCCACCTTTCTGCAATGGAATGCACCTACGCAGAGATATGTTTTTAAAGTTATGTGCGATACTCTCGCTAAAGAATGGGAGGATATGAATTTGGGTTCGGTCCCACAGGATCTGTTAGATGTTCAGGCTGACTTTGACAAAGGACTTATTGTGGGTCCTAAAGTTGAAAACGCTGTCAGAACACTTATTTCTTTCAGATCCTTATTGTTCTCACAGACTTTTCCTGATTCTGATCCTTCAGTTAGGACAGCACTGAAAAACTATCCCATGAGAGAGGTTTCTCCAATATGGAAGGAAGAAGTTGCAGCAGCAGGTGCTAATCCAGCTATTCCTGCGCATTTTCAGCGCATATGGATACATGTCCCCTGGAAAAGGTCTGAAGTTTTAGCACTTAAACAGTCACTACCAGATCCACGCAAAAATCCTGCTGGTTACTATAAAGAGTTGTCGCAAACAGTTGATGCATGTATTATGAATCTAGCAGATATTGACATGTTGATGGGAAATGTAGTTCCACAGACAATATGGGCTAAAATTCATAGAGAGGATCACGCTCAAGAATTAGGCGGCGATTGGAACGCTATTATTGCCGCAGATAGAGGTCAAGAAGGTGGTGCAAAGCCCGACGCTTTGATCTCAGAACTCCCTGGTAGGATTATTACATTAATGAAAACAATGATGCCTGCTTTGAGAGTTAATTGGGATAAGCTAGCAGCATGTAAACAAAAGAAAGATGAAAGTGTTTCCGATTTCTTTACCCGATTCGAGGAGACATTCATTGATCACAGTGGTCAAGATATGGCTACAGAAGGGGGACAGCGATTATTTGTGGATAAGTTCGTATATAACTTGCTTCCTGAACTATCACACAAGCTAAAAGACTCCGAGAGTTCATGGGCAGTTTCTTCTTCCGCCCAGATATTGGCTACTGCACAATGTTATGAAAATAGAGACAAAGAAGAAAGGGAAAAACAAGAGAAAAAGACGAAAGAATTAAAAACTAAAGTTCTCTTGCAACAGGCTTATCCTCCTCGTTATGTTCAGCCTCAGTTTCAACAGCCTCCGCAGTTTCAGAGGTTGTATCAAAAGCCTGAACCATTCATTCCAAGACCTTTGCTAGGTCCCAATCAATGTGCTTATTGTAGGGAGGAAGGTCATTTTAAGAACAGTTGTCCGGCATTGTTGCAGCGTAATGGAGCAACATCTGCTTCACGAGGTCGTGGTGGTCCTCAGTTAGCAAATAGAGGTAGAGGTCGAGGTGTGTTAACCCAAGAGCAGCGTTCTTTTGTTCCTCCAAATTCCGGAAATTACTTTGACCAGCAAAATGTTAGGTCTACACAGTATTACAGTGAGGATCAGTATATTGAAGGAGGGAATGAAAGTCTTCATTTTGAATAGGACAGCCATGGACAAAGTAAGGGGGTTACGTCAATTCCAGTGGATCAGAATGGACCTTATGTTAATGTCACTACAATGGGTGTTTCAGAGCCATTTCTTTTAGATACTGGTGCCATGAGAAGCTCTATCATTCATTCTAAACTCCCTGGCGCACCTTTGTCTGGCTTAACGAATGTATCTGTAGGATTTTCTGGCGCCCCTGTTCGCAATCCAGTTTCTTGCCCTTTGCCTGTTTCAATAGGCCCTTATGATTTAGAAGCTCCGCTTTTTCTGACGAATGGTTGTGGTGAAAATCTGTTGGGTTTAGATCTATTAAAAAGAATGCATGCTACGATATATTGTTCACCTTCTGGTGTATACCTCACTCTAGGACAGAAAATGACTAGTCCAATGTACTTATCAAAAGATCAATTCCCACCTGAATTGCTTTCTCTTCCCGAAACGCTTTGGGCTACGGGTCCGAATGACGTTGGTTGTCTTGAGATCCCACCTTATGTTGTTACTCTTAAGCCCAATGCTGAAATGCCACGTATTCCGCAATACAGAATCTCTACTGAAGGTGAGAAAGCACTTCTGGAAATTGTCCATGATTTGATTCAGAAGGGTGTGGTTGAGGAAACGAGAGGAAATACATGTAACAGTCCTGTTCTTCCGGTTCTTAAACGCACTGATCCTTCTCAGCCTCCTGTTTATCGTTTTGTAATTGATCTTCGGGAGGTAAACAAGATTGTCATACCGCAGTTTCCTGTAGTCCCAGATATCACTGCTCTGTTGACGATGATACCTTCTACAGCGACTTGGTTTTCAGTTATTGATCTAAAGAATGCTTTCTTTAGTATTCCCATCGCCGAAGAGAGTAGAGATATTTTTGGTTTTTCCCTCGGAGGCCGAAGCTTCCGGTTTAAACGCGCACCTCAAGGTTATTGTGAAAGTCCCTCTATTTACAGTCAAGCTCTAAAATGTCATCTTGATGCCTTTTCCTTACCGTCCGGTGCCGCTCTCATTCAGTACATGGATGACTTATTAGTTGCCGCTGATTCAGAGGAGATTTGCAAAAACGTGACCGTTGCACTGTTGCGTCATTTGTTTGATCTGAATCACAAGGTTTCTCCTTCTAAATTACAATATGTCTGTCGCGAGGTGACTTATTTGGGTCATCTCTTGTCAAAGGAGGGACGACGATTGACCCCCGAACGAATTCAGGCAATTGCACAAATGTCAGTGCCATCCACACAAAGAGAGGTACGTGCCTTTTTGGGCATTACTTCTTATTGTAGACAGTGGATTCCGAGTTTCTCTTTATTGGCTAAACCGCTGTTGGCGCTAACTTTAAAAGATACGCCTCAGCCTCTTCCGTGGACTGACGAATGTCAGAAGAGTTTTACTGATTTGCGTATTGCTTTGTGTTCTGCTCCTGTATTGGGTACTCCTGATTACAGTAAGCCCTTTACGCTCTATGTCCACGAAAGAGAGGGTTGTGCATTGTCAGTCTTAACGCAGCGTTTTGGAGATCAACAGCGACCATGCGCATATTTCTCAGCTACGTTAGATCCAGTAGCTAAAGCATTGCCTAGTTGTCTTAAGGCGACAGCGGCAGCAGCAATTTCTATTCGACAGTCTGCTGGAGTAGTGCTAGATAATACTCTCATTGTTATGGTGCCACATGCAGTGGATACTTTACTAAATAGGACAAAAACGCAGCATCTTACGAGTGCTCGGTTGTCCGGATATGAGCTGACGCTTTTGGCTAGTCACATACACATCAAACGATGTAATACCCTGAATCCAGCTACTTTGTTGCCTCTTCCAGAAGAGAGAGATGTCTCTGAACAGCATGATTGTTTTCTCCGTACTGAAGAAGAGACTAAGGGTAGAATTGACCTAAAAGACACTCCATTAATGAATCCAGATGGAACACTATGGGTAGATGGTTCTTGTTTCAAGCTCCCGAATGGAGATACAGTTTCAGCCTACGCTATTACTACTTTGCATACGATTGTGGAGACAGCACGCATTAGACATAATTCAGCTCAGGCAGCTGAATTGATAGCCTTAACTAGAGCGTGTGTGTTATCCAAAGGAAAAAGAGTAAACGTGTACACTGATAGCCAATACGCTTTTGGTGTAGCGTTTAACTTTGGGCGTTTATGGAAGGAAAGAGGATTCTTTACTTCCCATGGTACTAAGATACAACATGGTCAATTAGTGACTGAACTTCTTGAGTCACTTACAATGCCTACTCAGATAGCGATCGTGAAGTGTAGTGCACACAAAAAGATTGTGGACGATGTTGTTCGAGGAAATGCATTTGCAGATGAGGTAGCGAAAAAGACAGCCAGAGACAACACAAGTCGAATGTATGTTGCAGGTCCCGCAAACTGCGTAAGAGAAAAGGGAATGTGTGAAGATACAGTAGAGAGTGTGAAATCAATTCAAGGAGAGGCTACGGAGAATGAGTTGAGAAAGTGGAAGGAAAGTACAGGAATGTTAGATGAGATGGGATGTTGGGTTGAATTATCAGAACATCAACGTTGGCTGTTACCAGATGCTTATGTACTACCTGTAGTTACTATGGCACATGGTCCAGCTCACCTAAGTGCAAAAGGAATATGTAAACTTCTGGCTCCAGTGTGGCAAAATGAGGGGATCCCAAAGTGTGCAAATAATGTAGTAAAACATTGTATTGTTTGCTTGATGTACAATCCGGGAAAGGGAACCCCAACTCCAGCAGGTCATTTTGCTCCTCCAACATATCCATTTGAGGTGTTGCAGATCGATTATATTCACATGGAACGATGCAACAACCTCAAATATGTTCTGGTGGTAGTATGTGCTTTTTCTAGATGGGTAGAAGCCTACCCTCTGAAGGACAATACTGCTTTATCAACTGCCAAAATACTTTTGAAAGAATTCTTCCCTAGGTTTGGTTTGCCGCGCATTGTCTGGAGTGACAATGGGAGCGAATTTGTGGGTCAAGTCATGCAAAAAGTTTGTGCAGGTCTTGGCATAAAACAGAAGTTCCACGCGGCGAATCACCCACAGTCGGCTGGTTTAGTAGAATGCTACAATGGAACCTTGAAGCTTAAAATTGCTAAGGTGCAAGCTAGCACAGGACTTAATTGGCCTGATGCTTTACCATTGGCTCTTCTGTCCACCAGAACAGCAGTACACTCTCGTTTGGGGCTTAGCCCTTACGAAGTGATATTTGGTCGCCCAGCTAATGTATGGGGAGTTCCTCGCCCTAAGAAATACTCAGACTTGCCATACCCGATGTTGATTGACTACTTGCATGACCTTACAACTAAATTGCGTGTTCTTCATCAACAGGTTCAGAGTGCTCTACCAGAGGCTTCCACAGACCCAGGTCATTCCATCCGACCAGGTGACTGGGTCTGCACGAAAAATTTTCAACGACAGAGAAATTTGGAGCCCAGATGGAGAGAGCCACGCCTGGTTCTTTTGACCACAAGAACAGCAGTTAAAGTCGAAGGAAAGAAAAACTGGGTGCATGCCGTGCACTGCAAGAAAGTGCCTTTGCCCTTGCCTTTCGATCAGTGGGTCCGTAGAGGCATCAGTGACTCTGAAAGTGAGAAAGTTCCGCAATTTGTACCATTCAGTGATGCGCGTCTAATTGGAACACTTTCTGAGAAAGAGGACGACGACATCCTTCAAGAAGCAATACCATCGCATCGTCGCTTGAACACGACAAATCCAGGAACATTGTTTCAAAACCAGACTGCCTCTGGACAGGAACGCTATAATTTGAGACCAAGACCAAAGAACTTGTAAATTTCTCTCCTATGTAGTACTCTATCCCGGTTGCAGGGTCACGGTAGGAGTCTTAGTTACGACCTGAGTAAGTGGCAATAGGCCTGCAGGACCTCACAGTGTCATAGGACGGTAGACAATCGTGACTACAGTGATTGAGGAAGATTGCCGTGAGCATCCACTTAGAAAGATGGAGGCTACATTAGATAAAAGAGAAAGTAAAAATGTAAAGAATAATTGTAAAGAAATATATAGTCGTTGTAGTATTGCTCTATGCGTCATTATATTGTCGTGTATTCTTTTGGCATCTGTAAACTGGATCATTATTACTCTGCAGCAAAAAGTTGTCTCTTCTCCTACCTCTACATCTTCTTCTACTATCTCTCCGCACCTATTTCACACTCTTCCCCAGCATGAACTCATCAGAAGAACTGAATACTTTAACAATTCCTTCGTCCAGTTGTTACATCAACATCAGTTAGTGATCAATACAACTGACTGTTGGGTGTGTGGACTCATACCACATACGGTAGAAAAAGGAATGCCATATTTAGTTCTTCCATTCTCCTATGAAGGTTCCGCTTGGGCTTATTTTGTCATTTTCAATAATGCATATCAAAGTAAAATTAAACAACCTGTCAGTTCACATAGTGTTGGTTCAGATTTCAGTCATAGTTTATTGATAAAGGGAATGGTAGCTATGGCTAAAATCATGGAAAAAAGTGAAGCTTCCATAGATGAAAGAAAAGCATATACCAATTGGAACATAACTAATTACATTTCCAGCCTCAATGATAAGGTTAAGCAAGGAAAATCTCCTCCGATACGGGTCATACCCCAACAAGGAAATTTCTGTCTGCAAATAAATGGTAGAACTCCAAACACCGGACAAAGAGAAAGTTTATGTTCCCATACATATATTTATTCAGCCCTGAATCCACTGCCGTTAGTACCATCTCAAGGTACATACTTCGTTTGCCACGATAGGGCTTATACATGGTTGCCAGCTGATTTCTCTGGTACTTGTTATATAGCCTTTCTTCTTCCCCCTACATACACCGCTCCTGCGAACCATCATAAAAATAGATATGGCAGAGGGATTGTGGATCCGAAAGACACAGCAGGACAAGAGGGAGGAGATTTCCTCAAAGGATTTCTTCCCTTCTGGGGTCCAATGGCCAACAGCAGAAATATAAGGCAATTGGTTCGTGTCGTAGAAACCACCATAGACATCACTGTAGGAGCTTTAAGTAACATTACAGCTGAACTACAGGCTGATCGTCTTATGACCTTGCAGAACCGTGTTGCCTTAGACTTTGTTCTTGCGGACCGTGGTGGAGTATGCAAATTGATCGGATCAAGTTGCTGTATTTTCATACCTAATGACGCTCCGACAGTATACCAAGCTATCTCTAAGTTACACATAATCTCCGAGTCGATTCATCAGGACGAAGGAGATTGGTCCTTTTCAGAGTGGTTTTGGGGATTACTGTCCAAATGGGGTTGGAAGGTATTGACATTCTTTGGAGTAATTTTAGCTTTTATATTCTCTTGTTGTCTTTGTATGCACTGCGGTCCTGCCATCTGCAACCTATGTGCTACTGCATGTATTCCCAAACCCAAGTCACAAAGAGCAGAGAATATCAAAATGATGGTACAGCAACAGCTTGATGACCTCATGGCCATAGACATCGACTCAGATTAACATGAGTTTGTGTATCTTGCCTGAGTTCTGGCAAAAGGAGGGTCTGAGGAAATTCGATTTTTAATACGATCGTATCGACCCGCCATTTTGTGGCCCGCCGCCATTTTATGTTGCCTTCACTCAGGCAGCACAGCGAACGAAGTCCATTCTGCCTTTTCTGCTTATTCTGCAACATGGTGTTCAAAACAGCCTTCTGCCTCTATCTTTACAAGGCTGGTATTAAGGTCTGACCGAGTACACTAATCCCTGTCTGGTTTTCTAATCCTTGTTTCAACTATCTGTAGGCTCACACTATTCTCCGCCGATCTTATCTTATCGTCTGGCCTTCGCTGTCCTTTGCTAGTATTCTCTCATTTCACAACTGTCCTCCAAACGCACACAAACTTATCACACCACATGCAACTTCGTTGTGGATCGGTTAATGAATTAGTTCAAGGGAGGGGTGACAAACACAGCTGGAGGGGAGGCAACCTTAAGTCACTTAATACTTTGTTTTCCAATTCCTTCTATTGGTACTGTCTTGTTTTCCGACATTTCTATTGGCTCTGTTCTATCTTTACATTATTCTTACTGGCTCCTTTCTATGTGTTCTGGGAGTGTATGTAGTTAATAAATGGTTTTTATACGGTATATAAGATTATGCGCCACAAAGTAAAGTGGCAGTCTCCTGAGAACATACCTTGTGTACTTCTTGGACAACTGTACTAGCTGCAGCTAATAAAATCTGATCTTTTACGCCTGACAGAGTGTCCCGTGTCTCTGTTAGTTGAGGCAGGTGAATCCAAGGAGATTTCAGGCGTACCCTGCGCCGCCAGGCCCATAAGGTTCTGGTTCTTCAGCTTTTCACATATTAAGCTTTCCAAAGAACAAAGAAAACTATGATTTGCTTATCTCCAAAAATACTTTCACATTCACAACTATAAAGGCCAAAAAGTTTTTACTCACTGCACTTGAAGCGCTTTACTTGTAATACCAGGAAACGCTTTTTCTTGTCGTGCCTTAAAGCGCTATGCTCATTATGCTAAGGGTGCGCTTTTACTCATGTGGCCTGAATCACTTTGATTGTTGTGCCAAGAAAGTTTTACTCCTGTGGATTGAAGCGCTTAGATTTTCGTGCCAAGAGAGCTTTACATCTGTGAACTGAAGCGCTTGAATTGCCGTGCCTAGAGCGCTTTACAACTGTGAACTGAAACTCTTGAATTGCTGTGCAAAGAACGCTTTACACCTGTGCTCTGAAACACCTTTGATCGTCGCGACAAAGCCGATGTACTCTGGAAACTGAAAACGCTTTGCTCGTTTTGCTAAGGGGCGCTTTACTTCTGGAAGTAACGACTTCCTCCAAAATTGGGTTCATCAATGCCTTACCACAACAAGTACAACCTATTTATTTTTTAATGCACCTTGGAAACAAGGATACTTCGGTGGGATGTAACTTTGCCATGCAGGAACTCTGCTCCTCTTCAGAGAAACCCCCATGAGGTCTGACTGCATCTAAGTATTCAAAATAGTGAGCTACGTGCTTGGGTGTGGCTGGCCTTTATAGGCCTGCCACACCCCAAGATGGCTGCTGCCTCTAAAAACATGGGAATTGTAGTCCCTTCATGGAATAGCACTGATAAGTGCTTCTTGTCCACCAATGTCCTGAACCTGCAGCTCTATGAGCTTTGCCACAGGGCAGACAACACTTATGGCCACTTTTGGAACAAGAGGGGATGACAAGTGGTGCACATAAAGTGCCGCAGAGCCACGCAGCGGAGTTTCGGGCGAGACCTGGACCGGGCATGGGCTTATTCCTGACAATAAGTGTCCGACATCTACCCCAGCTCAACTTGACCAAAAGGGGCAATAATCTGACAGTGTCCTGCCTAAGTATTCTGCCATCTGAATAAAGGGATTAAGCCAGGATTAACCAAGAGGAAGTCAATTCTCATGTGGTTTTGATGGATCATCGAGAAATGAGAATATTCACCTCCACAGCACCTCCTGTACCAGCAAATAATCTCAATGAGGGTGTCAAGATAATAATGGAGGATGGGGCCCTGGTTCCTTTTTGTTCACCGCTGGTGCTCAGTTCAAGCTGTTCCCAGCTGCAAGTGAAGGTTCTTGGTAGTAGGAAAGACATGCAGTATTCCAGGGTTGTGACCTCAACCAACACAAAACATTTATAGGGTAGGGCTGGGGAGCTTTCCATCTCAGTGGGGTGCACTTCGCCATAAGCACGTGGGCCTCAGATTTGCCTGGTGCACGATCGCACCTACCTCAAGGATCCACAAGCCTGCGTCAGCAAGGTCACTGCTTCTCAGTTGTCCAGGCTTCAGACGAGAAAAGGAAAGGGGGCCCTGTGTGTTAAATGTGCCTCCTATGTAAAGCGCCTGTGCAGGAGCGGCTCGCCATGCAACACAACAGCAGCAACAGCTGGACCTCAAGGGTTAGAAAACCAAGAGAGGTGAGTATAGGGTCTATAGGGGTCTGCAAGAGACAGCAGGCCCCGTGTCCACCTCTGTCAACAGCCACAAAGCTCATTCCAGTGGGTCCTGCCACCACCCAGGAGAGAACCGAGGGACAAGTGCGGAGGTCCCAGCACCGGTTCCCAGGGGGGATGAGGGGAGGGAGCCGCCTCCCATGATATCCATTCCTTGGGCTTAGAGCTCCCAGGAGGCCTGCACCCCTCATGCAGCCTCCAGCAGCGATCATCGGTCCTGGGCAAGAGAGTTAGGATAGGCCCAAACAGCGTTGACCTTCTGCTCCTAAAACTCAGAGCTTTCAGGGAGCCACCACTCACTTTGCAACCTTCAGCAGGGGTTATTCTGCTTGGGTGAGAGGGCCAAAATGGGCCCGTGCAGTGTTGGCACAGGCCGGTGTCAGAAGGCAGGCCTCGATTCCCCTGGCAGCTGTTCTTTTTCCTCCAGCCAATGCTTCACTGTGCCTCAGCACTCAGGTGTGAGTGAGCAGGGAGAAGGCAATAAGAGTCCCTCACTAACGCAGGTCCGAGGGGGGTTCCCGATGTGGCAGGATACTTGTATGCAGGTAAGGCACACAGAGCTCATTAACTGCACATATGTCTCATCACCCATCTTGGCCATGCCCTATTCTGTTTCTTCATACTTCTGGTAAGAACTGCATGAACGTAGATGGGGTCTTCTTGGAGAATAGCTGCATTTTCATAACAACTGCTTTTTGCTCTCATTATGGTGTAGAAGTGTTTAAAAAAGACTGTCAAGCACTTGTCAGTTTTGTAATAACTTACAAAAAACGTCACTGAACCAGTGTGTATATTTGATTGGGAAACATCCTTTATGCCGAATTTTTTATAACGAAGTCCTGGTTAACGAAAGCAGAACAACGCTTTCTTTAACCACGACTTCGTTATTTTGTGCCTTAACCACGCATGTCCTGAACAACGAACATGCATGGTTAAGGTACAAACAAGGGAGTCGGCTGAGGAGGACGACGCAGATGACAAGGTGACGACTCAGGTAAGTGGGGGGTTTTAGGTTTTGGGGAGGGGGTGGGGGGTTTTAGGTTTTGGGGTGGGGTTTGGGGGGTGGGGCGTTTTTGGTTTTGGGGAGGGGGTGGGGGGTCGGGGGTTTTAGGTTTTGGGGTGGGGTTGGGGGGGTGGGGTGTTTTTGGTTTTGGGGAGGGGGTGGGGGGGTCGGGGGTCGGGGGTTTTAGGTTTTAGGGTGGGGTTGGGGGGGTGGGGTGTTTTTGGTTTTGGGGAGGGGGTGGGGGGTCGGGGGTTTTAGGTTTTGGGGTGGGGTTGGGGGGGTGGGGCGTTTTTGGTTTTGGGGAGTGTGTGGGGGGTCGGGGGTTTTAGGTTTTGGGGTGGGGTTGGGGGGGTGGGGTGAGGGATGTAGGGTGAATGGTGCCTATTGCTAATGATTTTATCAGGAATGCCTTTACAGCGAAATATCGTTGTAAAGGCATTCGTGGTAAAATCATTAGTAGTAAAGACGTTGTTAAGGTTAGTAGTAGTTTAAAATTCGGTGTTCCGTCATATAACCCATTTGATTTTTTGTAATCTTAAATCTTCAGTTTAAAATAACAATTAAGTATTGTTCACAAAGTTAGTTGTTACTTTTGACTGCCATCTAAGGGCCTGATCACAATGGTAATGGATAGCCCTTCCGCCAAAATATAAATCACATTATATCCTAATGGATTTATATTTCAGAGAACGGGATATCCGTCACCGTTGTGAAGAGTAACCTGTCCACCAAAATCCAAATCAGACTTTATGGGCCAGATTTATGTGAAAATGACGGTGCACGTCGCTCTGCCAAATTTGGCAGCGTTGCACACTGTCATTTTCAAAATGAAGGGATGCACCAGGGCAAAATTTTCTGCTGCGCATCAATGCAACCACCCTTGCACTATAGTGCAAGGATGGCTGAGTTGAGGGGGAGATTGTTTTTGTGGAGGAAGCGACAACTTCCTGCACAAAAACAATCTTCAGTGACGATTTGCTACTTCTATGTGTGCTCCAAAATGCAGCATACATAGAAAGAGCAAAAAACAAGGCAAAATGATAGCATTTTTCCTTGTTGTGCCACTCTAATGCCACCCCTGGAGTGGTGTTAGATTTTGTCGCTACCTCAGGTTTATGAAAACTCGTAAATCTGGGCCAGCATCAAAATGCCATGGGTGTTGCTGTGGAATGCCCACAGCAACACCCATTGCACGCCCCTTCCACGCAAAGTGCTGCGAGTGAAGAGGCCATTTTTACAAGGTGGTGTTAAGCCACAAAAAGTGGGTTAATGTCATCTTGTAAGTACGGAGCAGTGCATAGTGTTACCGGAGCGTCACTAAAAGTGATGCTTCGGTGGTGCTAGGGGCTATTAAATATGCCCCTATGTGTTCTGTCAAGCACTCATTTCTATTTTCTTCCTAATTCCACTGCATCTTTCTTCTGAGGAGTACTAAGTGAGCTCTGACTATGCTGTCTAAAATGAAATCTGAGCGAAAAACTATGTCCCACATTACGAGTTTGCTGGGTGGTGGAGGCCGCCCGCCAAACTCTTCCCGCCTTCAAAACGCCTGTGCGGCCTGAACCCCACAGGCCCTATTAGAAGTTCACCGCAGGGCTGGCGGGCAGTGTTTCTGCCAGCCGGCCCTGTGGTGAACAGGGCCCTACCACTGGCGGTGCGGTGGGCGCAGCAACATCCGTCGCACATTCCACTGCCCGTAATTCGGGCAGTGGAATGCACAACAGGGCTATGCATGGGGGCCCCTGCACTGCCCATGCCAAGTGCATGGTCAGTGCAGGGGTCTCCAGGGACCCCCTCCTCCCCCATTCCACCAACCTTTGGAACCGCCGTGGAAAGGCTGGTGGTAGGTGGGTTCGTAATCCCCAGGGCGATGCTGCAAGCAGCCCTGCCCTGGAGGTTGAAAACCTCTGGGACCGCCAGGCTTCCGGCTTGAGGCAGCCTGGCGTTGTTGGTGGTCTGACCGTGGTGGTTCCGCCACAGTCATAATTTGGCAGTCCAACCGCCAGCCTTTTGGCGGTGGATCCCCCACTGCGAGTCTGACAGTCATGTGACCGCCAGACTCGTAATGAGGGCCTATATTTACAGAATTGAGACGGCAATAAGAGTAACTTGGCCCTCATTCTTCATCTTGTTCTTTAAAGGCTGCTCTTTCATTTGCAGCCTTTCAAGTCCACACTGGAAGCATGACAGGAGCTGAACATGGATATTCTCCTAGTGGGTCTGGAAAGTTTTGAAAATGAAGCAGGATTTGCAGTAGCCAGTACACATGTTTGAAATCCTGTAAAACAGGGGTTCTGCTTCACTAAACATGGATTTGTTAATCCAGGGAGGCATAACTCATTCTTAGGAAAACCTCTAAGAGCATGATTTAGTTTGGTGGACAGGTACTGTCACAAAAGTGATTTACTATATAAGGCACTTGCAATATGATATCTGAGTACCCGTCTGCCAAAATCTAAATCAGGACCTTTGCTACTGTTTTCCTTTACTCTATGGTGACAGCTTAGTTCAAGGGGCGAGTGAGTATTGCCCTGTTTTGTTACAGAATTTGGGGGCATATTTAAGAGAACCCCTACTAGCATTCTAATGCCAAATTAGTGTCATTTGTTTTAAAGCTAATGTGACGTTAGAAGGGTAAAAACACAGCGCCGTATTTATAAAGTGGCACAATGCATGCATTGCACCACTTTGTAATCCTTTGCTCTACATTATGCCTGTACCAGGCATTAAGAATTAAAGAGGGTATACCCCCGTTGGGGAGGGAGGGGGGTAAAAGTGGCGCTAGGATATCGAACAGATTTCCTTGCGTTATTTCTTTTGGCATTTTTAATGGCTGCTTAGAGCACGCATTAAAAGGGGGCATGCCATTGAATGCAATGGGCCCCTATGTACTCTGCAGAAGTAGTGCCAACATTTTGGTGTAAAAATAAATTACTCTATTGCTGACTACCCCTCAACATGTATTTGCCGTATTTTAAATACGTCGCGCACACATGGTGGTGGTAGGGGAGCACTAAAGGGTGCAAGAAAAGTGGCGCTGCACATAAAAATGCCCCTTGATGTCTCAAGCCAAAGGTCCTAATTTCATTTACAGGCAGTCAATCAGTGTTTCTGGATGGTGGCATTGGAAAATATTAGCTGGCACTAATAACACCCATACAACAGGAAAACATGCAAAAATGATGTAAAAACTGGTAGTTCACATTAGTTCCCAATTTATACCACTAATTTAAAATCCGATTCAAACACTTTGCTGGAAAACGTTCCAATAACTTCCTGATAACAAGTCACCTGCAATTGCTAATAAGACTAATTTCACTAAAATAAGCCAGATGCTAGCTCTGCTGTGTTTTCTCTCTTCCCTTACTGGACATATTTTAAACTTTGAAACATATCGTCGTCTTTTGAAGAACTCCGTTTCAGTTTGTTGGACCGGGCCATTAAAACATATGCATGGCTGTTGGTTTCTGCGTACATTCCTTGCATTCGCCTCCATGTTCATTTATTTCAATCCACCAGGCAGTTCCAATCCAATCATTTTACAAAACAGAAATACTAGCTTATCTGCACCCCTTGCATGACCGAGGGTAATTTTCTAAGTGAATTCTTTGTTAGACGAAAAATCTTCCTTCATAACTTTCGAACACCATATAATTCAATAATGTAGCAAATAAATGGAAGGAGCAATGTCAGTTATTATTAAAGAGCTTCTTCGGCTAACACTCTCAAGCAAATTCTTTGACACGCCTCCTCAGTTTTTGATTCCGGATGCTGATGTTAGTAAGACCTCTTTATGGTGATTGTTTATCTGGCAGCCAGACGAAGATGACACAATCTCATTTTCTTAAATTAAATTGCATGGTATGTGTTTGCCCTTACAGTGACAGTTTTCTGAATAGTTGAGCAACAAAAGCTGTTTTCTGTATTTCTGTAGATGGTACTGAGTTGTCACTCTGCAAGCTTAATTTAAAAATTCAGTGACGCATGTCAAAAGTTGCAGAGATTGTTATAAAACAACACAAATAACAAAATAACACTTGGAAAGCAGATATTCCAGAACCTTTAGTGTATATATATATTTACTGAATTTACTCCTACAAAACCATAGAGATTCAGCAGTTAGAGTTCATTTAAGTAACTATAACTTGCACCTTAAGGTAACTATACCTTGCGCTTCTGCCATGCACAGTTTTCTTATTAATAATTTTATTGCAAATGTTACAGTGATAATATCAAAGGCGCCATACAAGATCCCATTGATGATATAATATGTGGAGTAATTAGCTGTGCATGGTGAATGCGGGATTTATACTCACCTTAGGGTGCGAGTTATAGATATTGGCTGCAAATAATTTGTGGAAAACACGACTTAATTTACTCATACCTGCAATCAGAGACTCATGAGTCTCAGACCCCGTGGCCAACCCCTCAAACCACCCAACCCTTTGCTGTTCATGGCCCTTTGGGCATGCATGGTGGACGTTGGAAACAGGTTGAGAATAAGTGTGACAGGGTGTATCTGTTGGTGAGAGTGACTGTTAGAGTGTCTGTCTACGTGTGAGAGTGTGCACATCAGTGTTTTAGTGGGTGCGTCAGTGTGTGTGGGGCTGTGAGTGGGTGCATAAGGCTGTCAGTGAGTTTGTGACTGGGTGTGTGAGAGTCTTAGTGGGTCTGTAAGTGGGTGTGTAACTATCTGAGTGGGTCTGTGATTAGGTATGTGAGGTTCTGACTGGGGCTGTGAGTGGGTGTACGAGGGTCTGAGTGGGTCTAGGAGTGGGTGAGTGAGTGTCTGAGTGGGTCTGTAAGTGGGTGAAAGTTTGAAAGAAAGAGAGAGAGAGAAAGTGAGAGTTAGAGAGATGGTATACTTTGAATGATATATTTCTTCACAATTTGAAAAGAAAATGTATTTGTTATTTACAAATAGTAATATCACCTTTCAATATGACCCTTAACCATTTTTACTGAAACAAAAAATATGGAAACGAGTCTGGCTGGATTCAAACCGTGAGCACTCAGTGTGAAAGTCTGTGACCTTCACACTTAACTATTTAATTTGTTACATTATTTATTATGTGTCCTGGGGAGGTGGTGATCCCTGGGGCAGGGAGCGTGCAGCTACCCACTTATAATTCATTCTAGCCCCTGGAAGGTGGTGGTCCTTGGGGCTGTGGAGGAGGCCATCGGGCTTCCTCCATATTTGAAAAGCATTTTTGCCCCAGGCAATGGTGGTACTGGGGCTCAGGGAGACTGTGTGGCCCGCTAATAATTCATAATAGCACCAGGGAGGTGGTGGTCCCCGGGGCTGCGGGGGAGGCCATAGGGCCTCCCCCACATGACAAAAGCATTTTTGCCCCTGGGGTGGTGGTCCAGGACCCCCCCTTATTAAGAAGGAAGGATGATGATAAAAGCATTTTTGTCCCTGGGGGTGGTGGTTCAGTACTCCCCCTTATTAAAAAGGAAATAGTGCTCCGGGGACCCAGCCCACCCAGGTTATTTTTTTTTTTAAATCAAGCAGAGGAGCCCCCACTTTTTTTTTATTTTTATGTTGACAATGGATTCATGACCCTGTCACGATTCAGTGGTAAAAATAAAAAAGAATGCTTTTTAGCCCAGAGTGGCCCTTTGGGACCCCAGTACCAAAGCTATGGGGTCAGAGCGTTCATACCCTGGCCACTTTTGCATTTTTTATTCTTTTTTTCTGGGACTCTGCTTCAGCTGAGTCCAAAGATGGCTGCCAACACTTCCTGGTTTGAAGTGTTGGCAGCCAATCAGATCTCAGCTTGAGATCGGGAGGGGGTCGCAAATCCTTTGCATCCTTAGATATACAAATTTGAATTTCCTTAAATTTCTCAAAAACTACTGAACGGACTTACACCAAATAACAACAAGCATTTGCAATGCAATAGGTCTCTCATTTTCTTGGTTAGAGCTATTGGCATTGTAAATTCATAACTGGACTTTTCTTGTCACATAAATTGGTCAACCCTGCTTCATAATGTTGTCTTTTCCTGCCATATAATTCCAGTGGCCCAGCATTTAACTAAAGCACTTCCATTTACCTTCTTCCTCTATCTTAAAACATATACAATTATCATATAAACCTTTATCAGAAATAAACTTTTGGCATTAGAGTGTAATACTCAAAACACCATATCAAAAATATAATTTTGAATGGATTGGAGGGTAAAGGGAATGAGAGAGTCAGGAGTAAAGATGGAAAGGGCAAGTGGCTTAGTAAGAGTGTCATGGGCCCTGGGGTAAGAAGGGAAAATGGTTGACTGGAATTTCAGTAGGAAAATAGAGCAGTAATTAGAGTTGAGTGAGGTCCGTAGGTCTCTGGCCCCGGTGCCACTGCACCTCTTGCTCTATTAATATCTAGGCTTGAGGCGAGAGAGCAGATGGGGCAGAAAAAGAAAAGTGAAAGGAATACAACAGACAAAAGGAAGAAAGAGAAGGGGTCGCAAAGAAATAAAATAAATAAGGGAAAGAAAGAACAAGAATATGAAAACACAACTAAGAGAAGAAATGGAGCAAATGTGTGAGACAAAAGAAAAAAGAGAAAATTAACATTGGAGAAAAAAAGAGAGATGGCGAGAGAAACAAGCAGCGAAAAAAACAGGGTATGTATGAACTGACACATATCCCACAGACACAGAATGGGAAAATCACTCTGACTCTTTGGGTTCCATCTAGTAACTTGTGGCTTCCACATACAGATGGGAAAAAGATGGATTTATTGTAAAATGTGCATTGACATATAAAGATAAGTAAAACACCAGAGAAAGGAAGGGAGAGAGTAAATTAAAAAGACAAATAAAGAATGAAGAGAAGAAAGAAATAGTGAAAGATTGAATGCCTGGTGAAGTAAGAAGAGAGAAACGAAACAAGGACAGAAATAACCAAGTTGTTGTCAAATTTAAATAAGGAGGTAGGAAGAGGAAGAGGAAAATAAAAAAAGGGAGAGGAATAGAAACAAACAGTTGAACGAAACAGCAAAACTGTGAAAGTGTGGATTTTAAGAGCTGGAAAGAGAAAGGTCAGGGAGAATGAAAACATTGTGAGTAAACAGAGTAAAGGAAAGAATGGAGTAAGGTAGGTTAAACAGACCCTCCCAAATAAAGATGGCAGCTATGAATATATTTAATTGGCTCCCCCATGTCCTCAAACAGAAGTCAGAGTGATGAACAGCAGGGGGCACAGCAGAACCACAGGAGGTGCATTAAAAGACTTCCATGTGAAATCTCATACAGCAATATTGGGGTGCTTCAGATCAGGATTGTGAGTATAGACAGAGCTGTGTCCTGGCCCAGTGCTGGAAAAACAGAAAAGCAGCGGGTGAGGAATGAGAAACGGAGCGCTGTGTAATTCCTGGTATTGGAATAATGGGGTGCTGCAGGCAAGGGTTGAGGTGCACTGACAGAGTTGTATGTGAGCTGCCAGTACTGGAATAGTAACGGCACACAAGGTCAGAAGTGAGGTATGATAATGGAGCTACGTGGGGAACCTAGTATTGGCATGCCAGTGTTGCTGAGTGTTAGCCTGGAGGTGTCCTGGTGAAGCTGCCAGTGGGGCCCAGCATGGGAGTGGCTTTGCATCTGAACCACAGAAGTGACAAGGGGTGTGTGTGAGAGCCCTAGTACTAAGAAGAAACGTGCACTGAATGTTAGAAGTGACGGATTCTGGCGAAGCTGTGGTGATTCCCATCAACATTGGCTTTGGATGTTAGACTTGAGATGCACTGGCTGAGCTGAGTTTTGCTCTTTTGGATCCAGTATTGGCTTGGCAGTGGGACTGAAAATTAGAATTGAGCTGCTGTAACAGAACTATATGTGAGTGGAGTACCAGTACAGGAAAGGAGGTGACCTCACCCGAAGTTCCAGTACAGGAACAGCGGTGTGTACTGAGTGTAAGAACTGAGGTGCTCTGGCAGACAGCATGTGGGGATTCTAGCTGACGGCTTGGAGTGTGTGAAATGAGGTGCACTGATGGAGCTGCGGGTTGGATCTCAGTATGGAAAAGAAGGGGGCGCTGTCTCTAAGGATTGCAGAGTCCTGGTACAGCTGGATGCCTAGGCTATATGCAATTACAAGTGATCCTCTGCCCTGGGTACCACAGGCAGGCACACTTGGTAAACAAAATCCAAGCCAAGGAAGGGCAGGAGCCAGGAAGCTGAGAGAGGGTGCAGAGAGTTCACGAAGACAAATGTGACCAAGATAACAGCCTGATTAATAGCCTTTTTTACAGCTAAGCTCAGAGCAAGAATTCACTGCAAATGAAAAGGGAAGCTTCCCTAAACAGGAGTAGGAAACAAAGTAAGAAAAAGTCCCCTACATACCAGAATAACAGGACAAAACGTAATTATACAGCAGTTGGTCCCTGCTCCCACACAGAAGAAGGAGGGACAAAAAGGCATGACTGACCACTAACAAGCAAGGAATTTTAAATGACACTGAAACTAACAAATGAAATAGCTGGAAATATACTTTAAAGTATAGAATAGGTGTTACGCTTACGCTCGAACTAAAAAGGGATCTTTCTGGACTAAGAGCCACCTTTTTTGCCAAATTTGGTGTAATTCCATTCTGTGGTTTTTGTGTTATCACTGTTCAGTTTTTCCTAGGGGAATTAACATTGGAAACACTCTAAATTTCACCCCCCTTTATCTTGGCCCCCACTTGACAGATCACTCTGAAACCTTCCCCGTCACGTGACTGTGAAAGTTTTTCTATAGAACAAGGTCCTAACTACCTAGTGACGAACACCAATAGGTAATAAATATATATATATATTGGTGTTTGCCAGTAGGCAGTTATAGTTAGGACCTAGTTTCCATAGGAAAATTGTTTTTTTTTTTTACTTGCTTTATCTTTAGTGCTGCTTGACAAATCTTTATGAAACTTGCCAATAAAAAGTGTTACTGAGAGTCTTGTTGCAGATCGGAAGTTTAAGGGTCAACCGTCAAGCAGGGGCTGAGAAAAAGGGGTGGGTCAAAAAAGTGTGTTTCCCATTATAATTCCTCTAGGGATTTTGAAAATGGTTACAGCTGGAATTGCTGGATGGAATTACACCAAATTTGGCAGAAAGGTAGGTTTTGACTATAGAGAAGCCTCTGTGTTATTTGGTGTAAATCTGTTCAGTAGTTTATGAGATATTGAAAAAACAAATATGTATATCTGAAGGCAAAAAGGCTTTAGGAATACTCCTGATCTCGTGCTGAGAACTGATTGGCTTCCAACACTTCAACCAGGAAGTGTTGGCAGCCATCTTGGGACTCACCTGAAACGTTAAAAAAAAAATGAACTTAAAAAAAGGAGGGGGACATATGGGGCCCTCCTCCTAAGGCTCATTGAGCCCTGGGGACCACCACCTCCCAGGTGCTTTGTCTTTAATAATGGAGAGGGATTGTGCAGACCCCCTCCTAGGCTCCTAAGAATCCCTGAGAACCATCATCTCCTGGGGCTGTGTTTCAAATCAAGGAGGGGTAGTATGGCCCCCCTCCCAGGTCATATACGGACCTGGGGACCACCACCTCCCTAGGGCTGACCCCTGCTCAGAAAAAGAAGGGGGCCATATAGATCCCCTCTGGGGCTTCTACGAAGCCCTGGGGACCACCATCTCCCGGGGCTTTGTTTCAAATCACATGGGGGGCTGTGCGTCCCTCCTCCTGGAGCCAAATTTGGCCCTGGATACCACGACCCACCAGGGCCACTTCTGCTATGTCCAGGGGAACCCACCTCTGGGACATAGCTGTTTGCTCTGACTTGGTGGGAGCTTTAACAGGAAGCAAGAGCGGTCAAACCAGTCTTGCTTGATGGGATCAGAGTTTTCATCTGTTTCCCTGCCCATTGTCAAAGGGGCAGGGAAACAAATGAAACGATTGCTCTCACACACAGGCAGCTGCATGTTTAGCAGCTCCCTGTGTATGAGAGCAATGCCAGCTCTCACAATGCCAGCCATCGAAGGAGGGGCAGAGAGTCTGCTGGGACCGCATGGGCACCAGGCTCCCCCGCGGTCCCCAACGCTGCTGACTGCCTGCACTGGGGGGCACCAAGGAGACATGTCTGGGACCTGGGTGATGCGGTCCTTGGGACCGAAATCAGCCCAGGGAGGGAGGCTGTGCACCCCCTACTCTACTACAATCTGAAATCCTTTGTGAAGGTGAATGCATCAGTGATCCTTTTGAGCACAATCTGTATGTGACTATGATGAGTAGGTTCTTTCATGTCCTCTACTGGTGAAAGTAGAGTTTATGGCTCTCTCTTTAAATTGCTATGAGTATGCAAATGTGAAAATCACCCAGAAACTCTGCCACTTGACCCCAGCACCATCCACCTTAGTAGTATGCAAAGGTCTTCCCGCATTTTGCCAGGATGATGGACAGCTCACCAAAGCCCCTCCTGCACTTGACGCCGAATTGGGTGGCACATTCTTGATGCACAGGAATATGGGGACATCTCCACAAAACAAAAAACACATACCTCATATAGATAAAAGGAAGGACTCTGGTTTAGTGTAGATTTTCATATTTGTAGTCTTGTTGGCCTCTTTATAGGAGGGTTCATGTTATCACAGAAATCTTGAGAAAAATGCACCAGGAACAATCATGTTGCCAAAACTCACAAAAGTTCACTGCTGACATTTTTCTGTCCTCCATTGCACAGATGTAGTGTAGCATACATACTGGACATGTATCCAAAGAGTCAGAAAGACCTCCACTTGGGTAGGTAGTTTGTGCAAAGCTATGTACTTTTGCTGGATAAAAGTGTAGGTGAGGCTCACACACCCACACCCACTCATAGATGTACTCAGACACTCACTCAGATACTCAGACACTCATGCACCCACTCAAAGACCCACTCAGAGACTGATGCACTCACTCACAGACCCACTCAGACACTCATGCACCCACTCACAGACCCACTTAGGCACTCATGCACCCACTCACAAATCCACTCAGACATTCATGCATCGAATCACAGACCCTCTCAGACATTTTTGCACCCTCTCACAGACCCACTCAGAGACTCATGCGCTCATTCACAGACCCACTAAGAAACTCATGCACTCACTCACAGATGCACTGAGACTCATGTACCCGCTCACAGACCTACTCAGATGCCCACTCACCCTCTCACAGATCCACTCAGACTCTCACCCACCCACTCTTAGAGCCAATCAAACCCTTACGCACCTACTCACAAACAAGCTCAGTCACTCACACACCCACTGACAGACTCACCTAGACCCTCACACACACATTCACAGACCCATACAGACACTCATGCACACAATCATAGATCCACTCCAGAAATCATGTTCCTACTCAGAGACCCACTCAGACAGTCTTGCATCTACTCACAGACCAGACCAGACCTACTCATAGAGTCATGCATCCACTCACACATCCACTCAGAGTCATGCATCCACTCAGAGACCCATGCACCCATTGACAAACCCACTGAGGTACTCATGCACACACTCACAGACCCACTCAGAGACTTATGCATGTGGGATGGGGTGGTTAAAGGGGGTTAGCCGCAGGGCCTGGCCAGGACCTGCAGCCAACCTTTGCCACAAGCTACTGAAGGCCATGCACGGCGGTGATTAGATTAACATATAGTAATTAAAATAATTTTACATTAAACATGGAAATTCACTAAAAAAATTAAAGCTTACAGAGACTTTATAGTTAGGAAATAGAATTTAAAAAAAATAGCAATTCACTTCACAAACGAAAGGTTAAAGGGACAATATAGTTAGGATCTTAATTTACTCGCACAAAACCACAGAAATTCAGCAGTTATAGTTATGGTTAGCTCAAGCTATAACTCATGCCCTAACGTAACTATAACTCACGCCCATGCCATGCACTGCTAATTACCCCCCCCCCCAATCAGGCTTAACAAGAAACAAAATGGAGGCTGTAACTTTTTTCTCAGATTGGGGCCAGTCAATTTGGACCTTCCTTTTTGCTGAATCCTAAGACCCCCTCAGCCCCATGGGAACCCACAAAAGATCCACACCCCTAGATATCCATTTTCTTCATATGTTAAAACCTCCAAAACTACTGAATAGATTTACCTCAAATCACAAAAAGCACAATCTGTAGACCAAGGTCTAGCTTTCTGTAAAATATGGCGTAATTCCATTCAGTAGTTCGTGCTGTAGCCATGTCCACAACTTACAAAATTGTCATAGAAATTGCATGAGAAAAAGTGTTTTGGGACCCTCACTTTTTCTCAGTCCCTGTTTGATGAATCACCATGAATATTTCCAGACAGCAGTTAAAGTAATGTGTACATTACTTTTGAAATTTTTGTCAATATTTGTCAAACAGTGCCAAAGTTATTAGCAAAACAAAAAACGCTTCAATTGTGGGAAAAGTTGGTCCTAATTATATGTACCTATACGTGTGTGTGTGTGTGTGTGTGTGTGTGTGTGTGAATTAATTTATGAGGAATGCCACCGTAAGTCACCGTTTTCACATTCTAATGTGTGTACATGTAGAGATCAAGATGAAGATAAAAGTTAAGACCATTGTGAAAAACAAAATAAAAGCCAGCACAAATCGATTATGTCCAGTTAGCCTCGCATTGGTGATTTTTATTTTGCTTAGTTAGCACATCACTGGCATATTCTACTATTTCCAGCTAGACCATTATAGACAGTTGCACAGAAATAACAACAAATGTCATTATTCTGAATAAGTAAATAATGATGCGTTTCCATCACTTCAAGTATACACATCTCAACCAGTCTTGATTGTAAGTTTAATCATAGCCACACAGTTGGCATATAACATCCTTTCATTCAGGCATTAGCCAATTTTACTGTACCTTTAGTGGTCAGCACACATACACTGGGGTTTGAAAGAAGTGCCCTAGTGTGCACAATTTAAAAACTAGCAGCAGTAGCAACAAAAATGGAGTCCACTATATATAAAAGGAATTCTGCTCCAGCCTCTTAAAGAAGAAAAGTCAACAAAAGTGGTGGAGAATACTGAGAAGCTATGAAGATCTACTATAGCCTTAGAACCCGCCGTAGCGGGCTCTACCGGCTATTAAAGGCCCGCTCCCGCATTAAGTGCCCGAGCCGAAGGCGAGAGCATTTAACAAGGGAAAGGGCCTTTAATAGCCGGTAGAGCCCGCTACGGCGGGTTCTAAGGCTATTAGAACATTCTGCCACTCAGGACAGAATGTTCGATTAAAAAAAACAAATTGCTCACGGAGCCCGAGGGGATTAAAATCCCCTCGGGCTCCGTGAGGCTTTGCTCACAGCTGTTGCTGTGAACAAAGCGAACATTGGAATGTTGGCACTGCGGGCTTTTACTGGCCAGTAAAAGCCCGCAGCACTCCATTGTTTTCAATGGAGCTGCCAACTTCGAATGTTCTAATATGGAACAAGATGCAACAAGTACACAGAATCCAACTAACCAAAGATTCCATACAGAGCTAAGGACTGTGCTATTTAGAAATGTATTCAGTCAGGAACTCTGATTTCTAGTCATCCACATTATTTCCATAAATCACTGAGTCCAACAAGGGAGCCTAACACAGATACAACGGCTCTAAGCAACCCTCTCTACCGTATCAGTACTTGTGATCCAAAATAATCACAACTCAACAACACTGATACCATATATTACTGAACTGTGTAAGCTTAAAGCATCAGGAGAACACTGCAAAATTTACAAGCAGTGCAGTTTTCAATGTGTAAATATGTTAGTGTTTGTGAATCCCCTGCAAGTCAGATGTACACTGTAGATTGTACGAAAGTGGCTGAAAATTCACCAATTTGCCTGTCAGATGTACACTGCAGATTATATGAAAGTGGCTGAACATTTTCCAAAGGAGCATATAAATAAGGTGAGACTCTGTTTATGAAGACACACTGTAGAAGAGTCTTCATGTCCACAACAGCACCTGAAAGAGGGAAAACTCAACACAAAGTCACCACAAAATAATTTGGCACCACCGAAACACTCAACGTAGAAGCACAGACATGGAATACAAAGGACGGACACTGCACCTGTATAAGGCCTCAATGTTAGGGTGACCAGATTTTGAGGAGCAAAAACTGGGACCGGTCAGACACTAAAGAAGGATTAAAGGCTTCACACTCACTTTTATAGCTGGCCTGTCCCGTTTTTCTGCATAGCTTTGTGAATGTGTGTATAAAATCCGGCGCAAATTTATGCTTCCCTGGATGATCTGAGCTTTGTCCCAAAACCGGGACATGTATGTAATGATCTGACCTTTGTCCCAAAAACCGGGACATTTGTTTGCAATTAAGAGAAGTGTCGGGACACCGGGACAGTCCTCTAAAGACCGGGACTGTCCGGGGAAATCCGGGACGTCTGGTCATTCTACTCAATGTACCAAACAAAACATAATTCGTTGTTGACACCATTGTGCCTGCTATAGATAAAATATAACTTATAAAGAAATGTCAAAGATATTTTAAATGTACTTTTTTTTGGGTGGATGTGGCACTGTTATATAAAAAAACAACTCAATCAAGTAAGACTAACAATGAAAAAATATTGGAATATATAAAGCATACCATTCGTCTGCACTGGTTTCTGCCTGGATTTCAGTACTGGTGCCTTTCATCACTAACACACACATCTAAAATAATTAACAGAGTTGAGGCAGTCAATAGACAGTGAGTCTGGGATGTACGTAGTTAGGCCCATATTTATACTTTTTTAGTGCCACATTTGCATAATTTTTGGATGCATAACCAGCACAAACTTACAAAATATAATTGTATTTTGTAAGTTTACGCTGCTTTTGCATCAAAAAAAGATGCAAATGCAGCGCTAAAAAAGTATAAGTATGGGCCTTAGTCATTTGCCGCTACCAAATAGCGTTTTTTTGGGGAAACATTGGTAATCGCAAACACCCATGTAGAAATGTGTGCATCACATCTTTAGCCATTCCCAGTGGGCATGTGCAGTGCAGGGGCCCCTCTGTAGCCTCCTGTACTTGTTCTCTGCCAGCCTTTTCATGATGGTGAAACTGCTGTGAAAAGGCTGAAAGAGAACCAGGTTGTAATCAGCAGGGTGGACCTGCTGATTCCAACCTGCACCGCCGTCAGCCCGCCAGGAACATTGTTCCCTGCAGAGATGGCGGACGTTTGGTGGTCTGACTGCCAAACTCTTAATTTGGCGGTTGGACCACCAAACCCTCTGTGGTCATGACTGCCACCGCGAATCTGGAGGTCTATTGACTGCCAGACTCGTAATGAAGCCCTAAATGTGCAGTTAAGCCAGTTCGGCTCGCCCACATCCCAGGGACCACAACCTCCCCATGGCAAAAACTCTTACATTTATGCAGGGGGGTCTGTGCAGCCACCCGCCAGCCCTGGGTACCACCACCTCCCTGGAGTTTACATAAAATAATGTAGGAGTCTATCATGGACCCATGGGGACCACCACCACCTCCTCGGGGCAATAGACTACTGTGTATGTGGTGGGCCCTTGCACCCCCTCAAAGCTCTGGGGAGTGCCACCTCCCCGGGGCAATCAGCATGATATATAGGGGGGACCATGCAGCCCCCTGTGGCCAAGGAACAGCCACCTCCCTTGGGCAAATTATACAACTTATGGGGGGGCATCTGGCCCACACAGATATCAGGGACTTCCACCTCCCTGGGGCTCAAATAAAATAATGCAGGTGGTCTGTCTCAGACCCCCAGCACCGGGGACCACCACTTCCCCAGGCTTAAAATGAATACTGGATGGGGGCCCAGTTGTCCCCTTCAAGGAGCCATAGGTGGCCCGGGGGATTGCCATCTCCCAAGGCCGGCTCCTGCTACCACCTGAAACTCCTGAGATGCCCAACCTCGGGAGGTAGCTGTTTGCTTTTGCTTGGTGGAATCTAACAGCTCCCACCATACAAAAGCAAACATAACTCCACTTTAAGCAAACAGGAGCTGTCAACAGCTCTGCTTGATGAAAGCATAATCTTCATCTGTTTCCCTGTAGGCAAATATGCATGCAGGGAAACAGATGAAAACATTGCTCCTGCAAGCAGGTAGTTGCTATTTAAAGCAGTTCCCTGCTTGTGGGAGCAGTGCCAGCTCCCGCAGGAGATAGGAGCCGGCTGGGATTACTGGGGCCTTGAGTCTCCTCCCACAGTCCTCATAGGCTTGCAAGGGTGTATATATGGCTGGGCCCCAGGGGATGGGATCCCCAGAGCTCATATCAGCCTAGGGAGCAGGACAGTGTTGCCCCTTCCCTTTTGGAAAAACAATTTTGCCCTGTGCATGGGATGCTCCCCGAGGCTCAGTGGGGTTCTTGTGGCCCCCCTTCAAAAAATTTTTTAATTAGTCCTAGGGAGGTGGTGGTCCCTGGAGCCTGGGGGGTCAGTGTGGCACCCCACATACTAATAAAACTTAGTCCTGGGGAGGTGACGGTCCCTCAGGCCAGGGGGCTACATGCAGGCCCCCTACATATTTTTTAAATGTTGTCCCGGCCCCCCTACATTTTGTAATATGAAGCTCCAGGGGGTGATGGTTCCCAGAGCACGGGGGCGTGTGCTCCATGTATTTTTTTACTGTTGTTCCAGGGAGGGGTGGTCTGTGGCCCCCTAACTTTTTTTTATATGTAGCCCCAGAAATGTGGTGGTCCGCAGGACCAGTGGTGCCCGTGCAGCCCCCTTAATATATATATTTAGTATCACCCCCTTTAAGCTCCAAACCCAAAAAAACAGGCCCTGTGACCAACCTTCGCCACACACAGCCAAAGGCCACATACGGCAGAGGGTTTTAGGGGGTTGGCCTTTAGGCCTGGACACAGGCCAAGCCATGCAGCCAAGTCCCGCCCCAAACAGGAGAAGGCTGTGCATGGCACAGGGTTGAGTGGTTATAGGGGGTTGGCTGCAGAACCGGGCCACTGGCCAGGCCCTGCAGCCCAACCTCTGCTGCGCATGGCCGAAGGTCATGTGCGATGGTGGTTGGATTAACGTATAATAATTTAAATAACTGTATGTTAAAAGAACCCTAGAAATTCACTGAAAGAAATCAAAGGTTACAGGGGCATTATAGTTGGGAAATAGAATAAACAAAATCATAGAAATTCACTGACAAAAAGCAAAGGTTACAGGGATGTTATAGTTAGGTTCACATTTTAAATGTACAAAACCATGGAAATTCAGGGCATGAGTTATAGCAACTTGAAATAACTCTAACTATAACTGCTAAATTTCTATGGTATGTATGTTTAAGGTACTATAGAAAGATTAGTGCTTCTTCCCACTGTAGAATAAAACATTTTGTACAGCGCAGACAGGGCTTGGTACAGAGGCAAATACATTCTCATTGTATACTAAGCACTGCTGTCTGTAAGTGGAGGGGGCAGTTCTTTTACACATCTTAGTGTATATGCGTGTCACATTGGAGAGAAGTTTCAGTGCAGAGCACTGTCTTTGTGTACACCATACAACTCATGCCTGTCCCAATAAGGAGATGTCTGACATCGAGGTGAGTGTGTCTTTACGTTCAAGTGTTCACAGTGGTTGTCCTAGGCACAGTTGTCAACAGAAAGGATACTCTATTTTACACTTTACTAATCACGAAGAGCGGTATAAATAGAAACAGCAGTCTCTACCCACAGCATGTTTTGCACATGTGTTACACTATGGAGATGTCTTAGCTGAAAAGCCAGTATGTTTTTTTTAAATTTGTCCTCATGCATCATCGCCATTAAGCTTAATCAGGTGCGCTAAGCTCAAAAGCCAGTGCGCAGGAAGCCCATGACCATCTAGGTCCCTGGATGAGACCCAATTCCAGACCTAGCCAGGTCCAGGCGAATAATCATTGGACATTAGGCAATAACCATCTCAGATCTTTAAGAGATCCCATACCCGATTACCAATCCTCCTCGATTGGCTTTTATCTATGTCTTTAAAGAAGAGAACAGAACTTCTCCATTCCTTCCAGATGGGGAACCCAGCTTCTGCACACTTCCCTTCTCACAAGTAGAATTAGGATAAACACCAACCCTCTTTGATAGAAATTAAACTTAGTTAAAGAGCACATGGGGAGAGGGGAGGAAGATACATCAATATCGCTAGCTGATACCCCAAATATGGTTAACTGGGGGGTCATTTCAATCATGACACCCAGCGAGTTATATATTGTCTTACCCACCACTGACCAGAAACCCTGAAGTTTCGGACATGAGGCAAACATATGTACATCATCTGCCCCAATGCCACCACACCGCTTACACTCTGAAGTCATGCTACTTCTCTTTATCTTCACCATCCTTTCTGGGGTCCAATATGCCCTATTAAGAGTAAAGAGATGATTTTGACTTAATATGGCTGTTTCACCATTGAATACAATGTGGCCAAAGATGACCGCCAAAGGTTTCCCAACTTACCCTCTGGCAAACATCCGCTCCATTTCCTGTAAAGCGGCGGAGATACTGACTCCACTCTTAACAATAGATGTTGGTACTATCGGGAGTCTTCTTCCTCTATGTCAGTCGTTACCAATAAGTCCTGCTCCAATTGAGTCGTTTACAGACCCAGGCCTCCCTGACTTTTGAGCCACCCAATAACCTGGAAAAGCTTAAACCTAGACAAAGACCCTTGTGTCTTATGATTCCAAAACTCCCAACTCAGTGAAGATTCATCCCCGATTAACTGCCCACATCTTATATCCCCATTATTTTTAACGGGCAACACCAAACTGTCAAGCAGACACTCCAGGGACCCTGGAGATTCCCAAATAGGCACTAGTGTGCTGTAATAACCAACACCAAGAAAGGATTGTATTTCATACCAGGTGGTGGCGCCAGCTCATAAGCATTTCAGCCTGACTTTCTTAAAAAACTCCAGAGCCCCAAACTTGTACAAGAAGCCAATTACAGGGTAGCCTGTCAACATTGCTCTAAACATAAATCACCTTATTAAGGTGTCTGGGGACAACGTTAACATCCTAGTGTTTTTTAGGAGGTAAGACCGGCAATACAACTGGAGAGCAGGGAGGGCCAGGCCACCCACACCGACCCTCCTCCTCAATTTCTTCCAAGATAACCAAACACCTTTGCTGGCCCATATAAAGGGTGAAATCTTTGTCTTTAAATTTAAAATTACTTTTTTAGCAAAATGCAAAGGGATGTTATAAATAAGAAAGTAATTTTCAGTCAAATGGACATCTTAATCAAGTGAACATAACCATAAATTGTAAACTGCAAATTTCCCCACTTTCTCAAGAGAGCCCCAACCTCCTTGACCACCTTATCTAAAGTTTTAGAGGCTAACTCTCCCAAATCTTGTGTTATCATTATACCCAAGTACCTCATCTCTAATACCTTTCTGGGGTCTTCATAATTTTTATTCCAAATCATTATCACCGTTTTTCCCTCATTAACTTCATAACCTGCCAAATTCGAGAAGATCATCACTTCTTTTTGAAGATTTGGGATTGCTGACGTAACATCAGAGGTGAAAACCATCAGATCATCTGCATACAATGCAATTTTCCTCCAAAATCACTGACCACAAAAGGTCTTCTATAAGCATTAAACCTCAAGCTTTCTGCTAAGGGTTCCATGTACAAATCAAAAAGAATCGGTAAAAGAGGGCACCCATGCCTAGTACCTCTGCCTATCTGCACTTTCGATGACAGGATGCCATTAACCAGAATTTTTGCAGATGGAGCCCTATATATCTTTAGTAGCACCTTATCTAAAGACTCATCGATTCCTAGATGGGCCAAAGAGTAGCCATGAGATATTTCCAGTTCACTTGATCAAATGCCTTAGCAGCATCCACCGTCACAACTGCCAAGGGAAGATCTAAAGTCGTGGCCAGGTCAATAGCTCCTATTAAAGTATGATTGAGACCTCTCATGTTCCTGCCCGGTAGGAAGCCCTTCTGATCCTGATGTAACAATTGACCAGCCACTCTATTCAAATGTCCTGCCAAAATACTAGTAAAAACCTTATAATCACTATTCAGCAGAGATATCGGTCTGTATGATTGACATGCCATGGGATTCTTACCCAGTTTCAACAGATGTGTGATTACTGCCTCATTCCAGGAATTTGGAATAGGAGAACCCTCCAACAGTATAGCATTGAACAACTGCACCCAAACTGGAATAATAACTTCTTCTAATGCCGCATAAAGGTCACTGGGGATCCCATCAGGACCCGCCGCTTTCCCTTTCTTTACTTTTTTAATGGCGGCTAATTACTTGACCCGAAAGCAGGGCATCCTCACTAGCTAATCTTAGAAGATGCTTCTGTCCCAACCATGCGTTTATAACCCCAACATCTGGGTCTAGGTCTTCCTTATAAAGCTTCTGGTAGAAGGATTTGAATGCTGCAAATATCCCGTGATTATCTTCAACCTTCACACCTATATCCTCATCCATAACCCTTTTGATATTGTTCTTATGCGACTCCAGTCTGCTCTTCCATGCTAATAATTTTCCACAACTTTCACCATGTATAATATTCTGCGCTCTGCTAGCTTCCCATTTCTGTTTGATCTTTACCTCCTGCATAACCCGGAATCTTGTCTGCAGATCTCCTAAATGTTCTAACACTACCCCTCTAGCTGCATCACTAACTGTACCTGCCTTTAACACCTCCTCTACCTTCACTATCTACCCCTCCAATTCAAGTTGAAAAGACCTCTTGTGCTTCTCCCAATGCACTGCTAAACTGGTTATAGACCCTCTTAACTACACCTTATATGTATCCCACACCACGTGAATTGGGGCTGAAGCCATACTACAGTAAAAAATCTCCTGTGACTGCTGTAAAATCTTATACACTAGTTGAGGCAGAGCTAACATCCTTCTATCAAATGTCCACCTCCTTTCCTCCCATCCTCCCTTCTGCTGAATTTTTAACAATAAAGCTGAATGAACTGATATATGGATTGGAATCTGAACCAAGTCTATGACTCTGTCTAAAATTTGTCTCTCCAACACAAAATAATCCAACCTTGAATAGTGATCATTTTTTTGCTATGAAAAGTGTATTCCCTACTTCCCCCCCTTAATTTCCGCAGCACATCCCATAACTCAAAAATTTCCATCATGTCTAGCAAGTAAGATCTCATTTTTGGAGAGTTCATTTGTATTGTCTCCGAGGACCTATCCAAGCTGTTATCCAATAAAATATTTAGGTCCCCCAAAAAATAACTGGGGCTTTAAAGTCAAGCAGACTATCAATTAGTTTGGACAATGGCATAATATCATCCACATTTGGCCCATAATAACTAGCTACTGTATAAACAACCTCATAGACTTTTATCTCAGTGATTATCCAGCGCCCTCCATCATCCACCTTACACTGAACTAAGCTCACCCCAGAATTTGCTTTAATAACAAAAGCTACCCATTTAGAACAGCACATCTGATCGGTGGCAATTATGGACTCCACCCATCCCAGCTTAAAGAAAAGGTCCTTACATTCCTGCCTCAAAAAATGGGTCCCCTGCAGTATCATTATCTGGGCTTGACTATTTTTTAAATATTACAAAAACAATCAGCGTCTTTTAACAACCCGAAGTCCATTTAACATTCCAACAAAGAATAGCCCACAATTTCCTCATGTTTCTAACAAACAGACCCATTCAAACCAGGCAGATATCAACTGCTTCCTTCCCCCAAACAAACCAATATACATATCGCACATGCTATTGGGCTTCCTACTGATTATCTGCGACAGCATCTGACTTGAATAGAGGACACTCAATTTTTGTTTTCTTTTTTTACCCACTGCTCCCCACCTCAAGTGCCCACCCCAGGGAACCCTCCCATCTAATATTAGGCATCTCCTGATGCCCGTTCCACCCACCCCCGCCACAGATTAACTTCACCTCTGAACTTTACATTTAGCTGCTACCAGGGTGCCCTTCCTTGGTTATCTGAGCAATAAAAGTGTCCAAAGCTGCAGGCTCCAGAAAATTATGCATCCTATTTCTCCACATGACTTTCATCATAGCAGGAAACCTCAGTTGTGCCATAGCCCCCAATTTTCTCAATTCCTCAAGCATTTTCCCAAACTCCCATTGTCTATGCGCAGTTTCCTTAGAGACATCAGATCGAATCCTAAAAGATGCCCCTTACACTTATAAGGTGCCGGATTTTAAGGCCAAACTCAGCAGCTTCTCTTTCACTGAGTATGAAAGGAAATTTACAAGATCTTTCGGGGACTCTTCCTCCCTAGATGTTGCTTAAACGGATCCCTATGTACTTGCTGTATTTCTGTTTCCAGATTGGCCTTCCAACTGTCAGGAGGAAAGGAATTTTTCAGTAAACTAATCACAAATGTTTTGATATTTGAGCTTCCAGGCCCTCTTTTAGCCCCAAGATCCTGACATTGTTTCTTCTTGCATTATTTTCAAGTCTTTCAAGCTTGGACTTCGGGAGCGATACCTCCTGCAAGTTTTCCTGCACCACGGATTGCAGTGACTGAAGCCCCACCTCTAAGTCCAAAGTGCGCTGGGTCAAATTTTCAATTGTAGCTTCTAAATTAGAACAGGTACGTTGAATTCCATTCTGATTAGCCTCGGAAGTTTCAAAACGATCTTTAATCTTTTGAGACAGATGGGACAAAGTCTCCTGAACCAGGTCCCAGCCCTTTAGCCTGCTGGACGAAGCCTCTAAGTCATTCATCTCTTCAGGTTTCCGAAACACAGATTGTATTCCGTCCCTCCTCCGCATGTCTCCCAAGCTAGAATACTTAGGGAGGCTACCTCCTGGTCCACCATACTATCATGCAGCATTGATATTGTTGACCAGGAGGGGGGAGTACCGTCAACTAACTCTGTTAAAACCATCCTCTCCAATACCGCCCCACCAACCTCACTGCACCCGGGGTTTTATTGATTTTATCGCAGTTCTGGTTTTCGAATGTTCTATGCTGCCCAACCGGTCAATACTGACCTCCTGTACAGTGGAAGGGCGCAATGACCCCGCCAAATAACTCTCCTCCCGGCCTTGACACGTGGGCCTTTTTATTTGGCTTTTATCATCAGGTCCAGCCCCAGCCCCACTGCCCTGCTCACCTCCTGGGCCCAAAGATGTGCACTCCATCAAAGAATGGAGCAGCACCTCTTCCTCCTCCTTTCAGCTTCATCGCCGTCCGCCGTGACTCCAGTACACCTTGCAGGCCCAAACTTGTGCTGGCTCTGCCCCCTCTGCCTTTGGCGGTGTCTCCAAAGCACGCCGGCCACTGCAGACTACAAGAGCTCAACCTGCGCATAACGGGAAGCCACCACAACAACGAAGAAAAATCTACACTGACAGATGGGGGACCCCCACTCCCCTCCACTATCACGCCATCATCCCTCAGACGACCGACGCCTGCAGCAACCACTTGATCTGTGATGGGTAGGTGTTCCGACTGGACTTTAACCAGCCGCCATGTTTCCCCAATCAGGCCCATAGTCTTGAAAAAGCCAGTGTGTTTTCATGTTACAGTCTATATAATTATGAGCATAAAGGTAACTCCATATTTCATTTGTACTTTCTACATTATGTGGAGAGGTATGACCATGAAGGTAGGTCACTTTTCACACCCTACTTTGCAGCAGCATTATTCAAGAGACACGGGAGAGAGGCTAGTCTCTCTACACATCATAATATGCTTTGTTATCATGCAAGAGACTTGTCTCAGGAAACACTGTAGTTTCTCCCCACAGCCTACTACAAACCTGCCAGCACATGAAGAGGTATGAGTATAGAGATAAGGGTCTCTCAAACCCTACTGGAGACACCTTTTACCCTGGCAAGATGTGCGAATAGCATTCAAATGTTGCCATATCCCAGTCGTACTCATGGAATGTTTCTTTTTGTGACTGCCCCTGCAGAACTCTTTCTTGCATAAATTGCAAACCACATATTAGGCAGGCACTTTCGGGCAGAGTAATGTAAAGTGGCGCTGCAGCTAGAAGAGTGCCATTTTTCTTGCGCCCCCCCCCCCCCAATACCACAATATGTGCAATGTATTTAAAATATTGCAGTAGTCAGGGGTACTAGCATCATCATTTTTTATGCTAGTCCGGTGTTTTGCAGGATTTGCGTAAAGAATGTTGACGTTAATCTTTCAAAGCACCCAGAGGCCCACTGAAAACAATGGAATCCTCCTATTAACGTCTGCTCTGAGCAGGTGTTAAAAGTGTCGAAAAATATGGTGCAAGAATATCTCTTTGATTTACTTGTGCCGTTTTTTGCCCCCCCAATGGGGAACACCCTCTTTGCAAACATTATACCTGGTGAGTCATACCAAAATTGTTTCAATGGCAATAGTATCATATTCATATGAATATTTTCCCCATTGCCAATAATGCACATTCTTGATTAGTGCACAAACGCCCTCTCTGGAAATAAAAGAGTAAGAATAGGAGCTGGTGTACTAAAATTATAATATTAAGGGTACAAGTAGAGATACGATTGGGAGTAGGGGTAGAAGCAGTGGTTGTATATGTTGTAGGCATGTGATTTGGAGTAGGCAACCTAGTCAGAGCAGAAGCAGGAGTAGTCATATAAGTAGGAAATGGCGCGTGGTGGGACAAGGACGATCGTGGAGAGACGTTGTAGCTCATTGATCGGGGATTGACAATTCTTTGCTGGAAGTAAGGAACCAATTCTTGATCATTTTACAAGCAGTTGAACCGGTTAAAACCTACACTCCCGAACCTTCAGTTCTTTAACCTCAAGGGTGGACTCTGGCAAAAAACACTTATCATAAACTGGGTGCTAACTTGTTTCTTAACTCACTCATCCCCCTGTCAATATTTACCGGGCCCAGCAAAATCAGAAATACCAGTTTCAAATTGTCTGCATCTCATTTTTCATAAACAAATGGTTTCACCCGTTAGTCTGACTAACCAGAAAAATCACACATGCACAAAAATAAAGCCTCAATAGGAAATCACATAAAAGAATAGACAATATGTTATCTGTTGGTGCTGTTTGTGTAGATTTGTTCTGTTGTCTTTAGTGGTACAAGGTCTTTGTTGGTTCTGTCTATTACCATAACACATGACGAAAACCCAATGTCATAGAACTTTGCCTTTGAGGCACTGACAGTCAGAAGATCGATGAGGAAAATGATGTGTTCAGGCACCAACTTGAGAAGTGTAACAATCACCTTCCTGAGACCCTTAATAAGGTTGGCTGTGGAATGTCATTCAGATGTCCAATTGGGCTCTGATCTCCCTCATCACAAAAAAGTAGGAAAGGAAACAGTTTCATAAAAAGGGTTATTGCTGTCTGGATGGCAACATTTTGTCCCAGCACCTCCTCTATGGTACCAACAGGGCCAGACTGGGAACCCAAAGCAGCCCTGGCAAATTTTTACAGACTAGGCCCCATAGGGTGCATAGTTAGTGAGCATGAATACTACAATGGGGCTTCCCAAGAAGGTTTGGAAAAAAATGGAAAGATAGTGCATTTAATACACATTTTTCATTATATATTCAATTGTATTTGTTTTTAAAGCATAGTAAATAATGACCTTGCAGAGCACCGGGATACAGCAATCTTTATTGGGGCTCTTCAGTGATTCTCTAACCATCACCCCCTTATAGTGCTTTTCATCTCTCATAGCCCCTGTCTCACATGTTTTGCATTTATTTTATAGCACCTCTCTTATCAGCATAGGGTGTTTGCAGCACTTTACATCAATTAATCGTGGCTGCATCTCCCATGAGGGCCTTGAGGCACTGGGGGGACAAACTACCAGTTCTTATATTGGTTGAACATACAAGCCTTGGGAAGTAGTCAGACGTAGAGGGAGTTTCTGTAGTCTAGTCTGTTGGTGATGTAAGCTTGTGTGACTGTTCGCCTGGTGTTGGGTGGGAGTTATCGGAAGATCTTTCTGAGCATTCGGAAGGTGAGGAAGCAAGCAGAGAAGACAAGAGTTGACCTGCTTCTTCATAGAGAGCTGGTTGTTGAAAATGATGCCAAGTTTACAGGCGTGTTTGGTGGGTTTTAGATTAGGCCCAGTTCGAGTGGCCACCATTTGTTGTTATAGAGGGTGTCCTTGCATTTCCCAAAGATGTGTACTTCTGTCTTGATGGTGTTCAGTTTGAGACAGTTGTTGTTAATCCAGGTGGCCACATCTTTCATGCATCTTTGCAACTTGTTCTTGGTGGTCGTGGGGTCATTGGTCAGGGAGAGGATGAGCTGGAGTTCGCCCATGTAGGAGATGATGTTGAGTCTGTGGCTCTTGACGATGTTTCTCAGGGGTGTCATGCATACGTTGATGAGGTTTTGGCTGAGGGATGAACCTTGGGGTACATCACAGGTGATGTTCTTGGCAAGCGAAGAGCAGGGCGGGAGGATGACCTTCTGTGTTCTACCTGTGAGGTAGGATGCAATCCACTTGAGGGCTGCTCCTCGGATGCTGATCTGGTGGAGTCTGCTTAGCAGTGTGTGGTGGAATACGGTGTCGAAGCCTGCTAAGAGGTCGAGGTATATGAGGACTGCCATTTCTCCGCGGTCCCATAGTGTTCTGATCTCATCTGTAGTTGAGATTAGGGCCATTTCTGTGCTGTGTTCTGCTCTGAAGCCTGATTGGTAGGGGTCCATAAGGTTGTAGTTCTCCAAGTGTCTGGTGACCTGGAGGTTGATGACCCTCTCAATGGCCTTGGTACGGAAAGGGAGGAGGAAGATAGCTCAATAGTTCTTAGGTTTCTCCAGGTCTGTGGAAGGTTTCTTCAGAAGTGGCTTCACATCAACGTGCTTCCATTTCTGGTGGTAGAGGGTGGTGGTGATTGAGGAGTTGAGGACCTTTGTGAGTTCTTTACAGATTGGTTAATTACTGAGGTTGAAGATATGGTGTGGGCAGAGGCCTGCTGGGGCCCCAGAGTGGATGGATCTCGTGATGGACCCTGTTTTCTTCTCGGGGAGGATGTTCCTCAAGTTTAACTGATGTGGGTGGGAGTCGGTCAGCGTGATGCTATTGATGCTGTCCTCAGCAGGGTTTGGGGCACGGCTTCTTGGTAGATGGTATTGATTTTGTTGTGAAAAAAAGTCTGTGAGGGTGTTGCAGAGAACTTGCTAGGGAGTGATGTTGTTTCCTGTCACCGAGGGGTTGGTGAACTCTTTGACTATGTTGAAGAGTTCCTTGCTGTTGTTGGTGCTGTCAATGATTTGGGTGGCTAAGACGGTTTTCTTTATTTTCTTCAGGAGGTGGTGGTATCTGTTGAGGGTGTCTTTGAAGTGTTTACAGTCCTCCGGGGTCTTACTGGTGTGCCATCTCCATTCCTTCTGTCTGCATTCCTGTTTCTGGATTCTGAGTTCCTCTGTGAACCAGTTGAGATGTTGTATTAATTTCTTGGGTGATGTGTTACAGTGATTCGACTTTGTCAATGCTTGCTGTGAGCCAGTTCTCAAGGTTGTTCACTGCTTGTTCTGTGTCTCCGGTGGTGGTGGGTAGTCTGTAGTTGAAGGTGTTGGTCCAACATTGTTCTGATACCTCCCATACAGAAACAATGAATTATACATGTGTAAATCAGTGTACAGAAATTGTTAGAAAAGACCAAGTGGACTACAAGGTGTAGGATTCACATGTCATCCATACTGGTAGTTTTTTTGTTTTTTAAGAGAGCTTGGTCTAGGGAAGCATAAAGTCAGGATTCAGAACATAGCACAGAGAGTTGACTTTACTAATATTGTATTTCTACCAAGCAAATCCTTTTTTTTAGCAAAATTAGGATAATAAAAGACAGTGGAAAAATCTACTTTCTAACCTGTACCATGCAGTTTGCATGCAGCTCTTTGATGGCAGTTCCTATCTCACAGTGCTATATTATGATTGTACCTTATGCACTCCACCCTAATAATTCCCTGTGACAAAAACAGAATCCCACTGGGCGTTGCACATCAAATACCGTTCTGTGATCTGATAGTACACGTTCATTGCAGCAGGCATATTAACCCTCTGCCGGACCCTAGATGAGTCAAAACTGCCACTAGACAAAACACGGAGTTAACTTGGCACTTTTTATGTTGCCTGAACATTGTTGGATATGCAAGAAACTCTGCAATGCTTTTAAAACTGCTGCACTGCTACCAGACCGACCCCCCAGTCACAAAAGTGCCCCCCACCTGTCAGGCTCCGGGGGAAATGTCCGATGCCTTACTTGTAAAAAATGTAAAAGCAAGTGTAACTAAAGAAGTCAATATGTGCATGTACGATTACACTTTTTTTGTGAATCGGGCCCAATAAGGTATATATCTCAGATTCATTACACCGGGGATGTTTACTTCTCAAGTATCTGCAGATTCAGCATTGACCTCGTTAGCCTATTGTGAATGTAGGTCAACATTCAAAGGCACTTTAAGAATTATTGTCAGAATCAATAATAATAAAAAAAATGTGTACTTCTGTATTGACTCCTAAAAGACTCGCAGCTGATCCCAGCCTTTCGCAATAATTAACCATGTTTCAATTGTGAATTTACGAAAAAGGAAAGGTAAAAGAACCTAGGGGCAGGTCAGAGTAGATGACGGGTGTGTTTTGAAAGGTAGTGGGCTTAAAAGCACAGCTTGTTTGCATTGCACTTTGGTGTTCAAACGTCCTCAGTGTGGGTGTGGCATTGCCTACTTTCACTCATGCTTCCGTGTTTTTAGCAATGTGTTTGGATGACTGGCTTGATGTAGAGTTCACCTCTATTGTAATGCAGTGGCCCCAGTCTCTCACACTTAGGATGTGATCCCGCAGTGTTCCTATATTAAAGGAAACGTTCTGGTCACTTTAAACCTTTTGTGGAGGCCCTCTCGCCATTACAGCATGAATTTAGGTAAAGACGGTGTTGTGATTTGTTTATTTTTTTCTAGGTGCCTTCTCTTCATTATTGTATTTACTACATCCACTGCAGAGCCATTTTACACGGTGATGAACTTGAATGCCTTACAGAATTTCCAACATTGGGTTTTTGGAGATGTATGTTCCATTAGCCTTTCAATCCACCAAACCTCTTTCTCTCATTAGGTTTGAGTGCTTTTATGTGTGTCTTTAATTTCAGCAAGGACAACTTAAGACGTGATTACGCACAATTGGTTGTATCGTGATGGGTTGTATTGGTTCAGCGGAAAGCGTCTTTCTGTTTCTAAGCTGTACTGTCTCAAATTGTGCACTAACTCATAAAATATCAGGTTAAATTCACACACTTTACACACGCAGGAGCATAAAAACAAGCGCACCTCTCTGCGCTAAGCTACGACAGCCTATCAAGATAAGGCTCAGTCAGTGACTAGTAGCAAGCCACTGAAATGACAAATATGAAATTTTAAAGTATGTCCCAATTGCTTTCTGCCCAGAGAGTAAACAAGCTTTGATTTTTTGTTATGATTAGCCAGATGGAGGTTTACAATCAGAAAGTCAAAATAGCATAGTTAAAACTAAAAAGGAAAAGGTGGACATGCTGATAAGTGTCTGTTTATTTCACTGTGAACACATTACAATATTATATATTTGACCTGTGGTTACACACATTACACGCAAATCTTTGTGGCACATTCTCAAGCCACTGAGCTTTCATACTGCAATTTAACCCACAACCTCTATGTTGAGAGTCTGTAGGTTATATAGTTTTCTGCAAGATGTGTTCAACTCACTGAGCTATTGCCAGCTTGTCCTATGGGCTCAGCACTGGATATAAGCACATGTAGCAGGTCGGCATAGGAGTGATTTGTTTAAGCGCTGTGAATGGCTCAGTTATTGCATTAAAGGTGTATGATACAAGTCAGTATAATGGAGGACTGAAACAGCCCTCCTTGTCTGTATACTGTGAAATGACTGCATGGTGCAGGTCGTGATGACGCAGAAAAAGAAGGACCAACATATATTCATATATCATGTAACCAAAATCGTATAATGTAGTGTGATTTTAGCAAAGAAAATAATGTACGTGGGAAATTGTGCCCTCTGAGTAGTTCGCCATTATTATAAAGGAGCTTAATTAATCATGAAGAATTGAAAAATGTAGTAATCCGTCATAATTGCAAATGTATTCTATGATTCCTTGTTGAAACTGTTTTATGCTTAGCTTAAATTTAATAGAGGCTTTGGCCTAGTTGCCTGGTCTCAAATTCTAACTGCGTGGCTTTTCCTTGAACTAATAAAACATATATTTTACTTTAAGGTTGTATTTTTCCAGTAGAGATGACTAATACACTTATCTCCAAGGTTTCGTGCTAGGCCGGTTTCATCCCCTTACATACAAGGTCAGTCTCTGCAGGTGCGGACAATAAGAGTACTGATACAGAAATAATTGGCAAACTATGTTGCAACTTGTGTTCCAAGGCTCCAAGGACAATGTATGCATAAATGAGAACTAGTAGAAAGACATTTTTCATTGGTCAATTTGAAGCCACCCTATGAACCCTCCAATGGAAGACCCTGCAGAATTTGGAATGTTTCTTACTTAAACCCACTGGACAAAGAGAAGACAGCCATTTTCCTTGATGCCAATTTGAAGCCAAATGCCAGACTCCATCTTGGACGACATCCCAATGCCCTTTTTCTCTATTCCAGACAAAGAGACTTTAAGAATTCGCACCCTAGAGACTTTAACTTTAAATTGCCCCGTCTTGCCTATGCAGTAACTTTTCCCCATTCGCCTTGCCGCTGCAAGGAAATTTGCGCTTAACTTTGTTCCTTTGAAATACGCCCCATGCTGATCGAACCGGTACCTGAAGGACGAAGACTTTCTTGAATGCTGATTGTATTTGGTAATTATGAAAGGATAATTGTGTTATGCATTGTGTTTTTCCTTTTAGGTACCAACTGCTATTTTGATAGGGCCCAAGCTAGATGTTTTCCAAATTTGTGTTGACTAAATTCGTTTTGCATGAAGCCCCACACGCCAATGCTAATTAGAGGTTAGTTGAGGGTTTCCATTCGATGCACCATGCTAAATTGAAAGCTTGTTATGCTGACCGATGTATGAAATTAGTCAAATTCAGTTACTTATATCAGTTATTTGCATTGCTATAACCGAGTGCATTATAATACAGATTTTGCGTAGATTGTTTTTCTTCCACCGTTATGGACAGCTAGTAATGTTCGTATACATATATCATTTGGTTTTGAGACTTATATAAATTGTGCTAGCTTTGTTAATATTGGGAAATAAACTCATTAACTTTTAATAAACTGGTGTGGTTATTTATGACTGAAAGGTCATGTTGCGTCGAAATACCAACTGTTATTGATTCCTAATGCATTATTTTGATCTATTAACTGAGTATTGGATATCGATTACCATAGTTATTGATTATTAAATGATCTGACTATTCTAGGATGAGAAGAACCCAACTCGGCTAAAAGGTTCACCGACCTCCAACATGTCCAGGTAGAGGTAATTTATAAGGGCTGGACGCGTTATCAGTCGCTATAGAGGTACACTGTTAGAGACAAGTGAATGGCTCAGTGCCTGAAACGCTCGCCTATGTTGCAAGTCAGTACAGACGTTTATTAGAGACATCTAAATGTCTCAGTGCTAAGTACAGGGATGCCATGTTGAAGATCCGTGTAGAGGTACATTGTGAGGTCTCTGTGAATGCATCAGTGCAATTATGTGATGGTCAGGTCATTATAAGTTTGGTTGTGTGTGTCTTCATACTGATACATTAGTGCACATATAGGTCCATATTTATACTTTTTGACGCAAAACTGCGCCGGCGCAGTTTTGCGTCAAGAATATTACCGCCGGCTAACGTCATTTTGGTGCGCCGTGAGGGCGTCAGATTTATACTTTGACGCATGGCGGCGCAAACAACAGGTGGGAGTCATTATTTTTGACGCACACCGTGGCGTCAAGTCGTAAAGGAAAACGACGTTAACGCTGCGGAAATGCCTGTGGGTCGATTTACGACACCGCAAACCGGATATGCGCAATAGCGTCAAAAAACACAGCGAACACAGCCATTTCACCAGAGGAGAGCCAAAATGGATCCCAGATGCCACTACAGACCCAAAGAAGATGACAGCAGACCAGGACCCAGCCAGGAGGACCCACACAAGAACCAGGACACTTTTAAGAAGAAAAGAAAGTGTTGCTTCAGTGCAGAGGAGCAGGAAATCCTGGTGAAAGAGGTGACAGAACACCAGCACCAACTGTTTGTCACATCAAAGTTGCCAATCAGTAGGAGAGAGGCTATATGGCAACAAATTGTCGACAAGATTAACAGTGTGGCTGAAGTACACAGAACAGTCATCGAGTGCAAGAAATGCTGGCATGAATGCAAACGCAGGACCAAGGAAAAGATGGCCAGGAACAGGAAGGCGGCACTGCAGACTGGAGGGGGGAGTCCAGCACACCAGGAGGCCCTGGACCACATGGAGGAGATGGTCGCAGCCGTCATCCCTGAGGAGATCGTCACAGGGATTCAAGGACAGGACAGCGCAGACTACCAGGAGACAACGCACATGCAGGGTAAGTCGCATGGGGAATTAAAAAGCACTAATGTGCAACCGGGGGTGGGGGGAAATACCTACTACACATTGCATGTAAGTCATCATATACATGGAGTGGCATGGGTAAAGGGGCACGGCAGGGGGGCATGGCCCGTTCTGAGAAGACCTGGGGCACACCCTTACACAACACCAACAACAGTCCCATGGGGGCATGCTGTCATACCAACGATGGAGCAAAGGGAAAGCCACGACAGGAGGGAAGGCCACTATGTCAAACTTACATCCTGGCACTCGTCAGCCAACATACCTCCTACATTAACTAGGGCCCTATTAGCAATCCTCTAGCCAAACCGACAACTGCAATGTAACTGCGACAACAGTTGCCACTACCACCTCTGATCTGTGTGCAGCTCAAGTAGCCAATGGCAGTAACCTCCCCATGGAACATACATACCTAAACTAGGGGGTGAGGATGACATCTGCAACAATCTCCTGAAACAAGACAAAGGCCCCAGTAAACTCAAATGTCAATGCCCATAGTTGTCACAAACATCAGCCAAAGTAAACAACAATAGGAGCGACACAGCACTAAGGACACACCCATGCTGCATATGTCAGGGTCCATCATGTGCCTGGGTAACAAGGCAACATCACAAATGTCATACTGCTCAGACAACAGCATTGAGGAGGGGACACATGTAACTGGTCACTGAAATACACCTGCACAGTCAGAGGACGAAATAGGACACTGATACGACTATCAGGGCAATCCAATGTAACACACATTACCCAACATCAGCAGGACACATTAACAATGTCAACATCCATATCAGATCATAACATTGCCATGCATAGGATATGCAACATGTCAATTACATTTAAGTCGATGTGAACGATCAGGGATTGGGGCAGGTCCTGATAGTTAAGTGTGCTGCCAGGGCCATCAGAACACCCACAGCCAGTGAAAGGTCTCACCATGAGAATGGATATACACGGAGGGTCGAGTAGGACAAGAAGGTGGCAATTCTCGATTTGGCATAAACCAACACCTAGAGGCAATGAGGCTGACAAGTCTGATAACTCAATAACATACATGTGACACACAGGTGGGCCATAGGCCTGAAACAATGCCCATCTGAAGGACTGCAGATATTAATACAAAACAAGATCACAAAGTGAATTCATCAAAATGCAGGCACGTCACGTCAAAATTGTCACAACACAGACACACTAATTGTACCCTGTTTCATTGCAGAGGAAGATGGATCTCCTGCCGATATGCCTGTCCCAGATTTCCCTAATGACATGGATGATGAGCCGATAAACATTCCCCAGGAGACTATCCAAAAGGTCCTTGAAACCCTCCAGACCCCACCTTCAGTCACAAGGAGGAGCACAGAACAAGCAGCCATCGCAGAGGATCCACCCACCACCCCAATTGTAAGACCTGCCAGCTCCAATACAGCTGAGGACTCAGACGACACTGGCACCAGCTTTGAGAGAACTGTAGTTGGAGTACAGCGGGAGCTGGCCAAGGAGGTGCGGGTGGGGATGCAAAATATGGCAGCCAGCCTTGAGGGGGTGCGTTTGTGCATGATGTCATCTGCAGATCAGGCAGCAGCTATGCAAGCCCTAACATCTATCTTGCAGGAACTGCAGAAAACCCAGAAGGAAATCAGCACAGCTGTAATACAGTTGACCCAACACCTACAACAGCAATCCTGTCAATGCGTGCACGAATGCAACATTGAACCCCTCAGGGCCGACCTGGCTGCCTACCATCGTGATGTGGCTGCTATTCTCAAGAACCAGCAGGCCCTCCTTGCAGCAGTACTGCCCTTAAGACCTTCACAGGGAGCAGCGACCGGGATGTCTGACTCCACATCTTCTAACACTGAGGTGTGTGTTGCCCCTTCACAACCAACAACAACAAGGACAAAGCAGGCAACACACACACATCAGAAGAAGAAGACATGGAACAGATCACATTCACAAGGAAAATGACCCAGAAGCACTAGTCCCTGCCACATGGCCAACTATTACCAAGGTCCTGCGCTTTGTAACTTGCCAGTCTTGCAACAACTGTACTCATGCACTGTTCTGCAAACCACTGTATATCTTGTCACCCAGCCCAATGATTGTCTCTCTCCTACTCATTGGCTAAGTCTGTCCCTCTGCACTGTCTGAAACAGCAACCCCAGCATGACAAAAGCATTTTGATAAACCCTTGTGTTGGATCACAATGGAAGATATCACTATAATGGACTCACAGTCATGGACAATGTACATATAGCACTACAGCACTTTTCATTAAATAGCACTTACACAACAAATCTGTCTCTGGGTAATGTGACATATCAACTGCACAGTAGATAATTGAAATGTCCCTACTGTCAAATAACTTAGCTTGTCAATACAACTGTCCAGATATTATGTAGTTAGAGAAATCTGCACAGTGAGTATGATTGCATCATACTCTGCCCCTCCTGAGGGAATAATCTGATGAAGTGAGAAACCATACACTACCATTCTGTGTTGGACCTTGCTTTCAACATGTATGTGTGAAATAGTTGTGGTCCTCTGCTATTGGCCTTCAAAGGAGAAATGTACATGATATATGTCATTAAGAGTGTGTGTGTATGTGACCATTGTATGTTAGGCTTCACTCTGGGATGTTCTGTGTCCTACTCAGTATCTCAGCAATGCTCCATGAGGCAACACTCTTATTCTGATAAGTAGAGATGAAGGTGTGTAAAAAGGAATAGCCAGACCATGATATGGTGATTATAATAGGTGTTTATTTACATTAGTTAACTAAAGTGGTGAAGGTGATAATATTCAGAAGAAATTATTTACAATCTGTTGCCGCCTGCGCATACCAGCAGCTGTGTTCTGTAGTTCCCCCTCCTGTTGCAGGCCAGCATCCTCCTCTTCCTCCTCTTCAGGCATGTGTGGCTCTGGTTCCAGTAGGCGAATGTTTCTTCTGACACAAATGTTGTGCAATATTGCACATGTGAGGATGATCCTACAGACCATCTCGGGGGAATATAGGAGGCTACCACCAGTGATGTCGAGGCAGCGGAACCTTGACTTGAGGATGCCGAAGGTCCGCTCGACAATGCTGCGTGTCCTCCTATGGGCCTCGTTGTATGCACGCTCTGCAGCTGTACTCGGGTTGCCAAATGGTGTCATAATCCATGGCTGGATGCCATACCCCTGATCAGCTGCAAGAGAAAATGAATGGGATCATGTTGATGTAGATGGCACTATTGAAAAGACCTTTAATGGCAGTAGTTGTCTTGTGTTGTCTGTGACTCTTTTGTGTACTAATGTGACATCCTATGCTTGTAGGCTATACCATCTGCATTGTGTTGTTTCCTTGGCTGAACAAGTGTTTGTCTGCTAACCGTTTGTCAGCAGTATGTTTTGGGATTTTCAGTACAGTGTGACCTCCCTAGCATTGTGATTTGTGATACAGGTGTTCGTGTGTCTTCACTGGGGGTGAGATGATAGTTCCATGCACAGTTAAAATTGAAAGTGTTGTTAACACGTTCATATCAAAGTACCCTGGACATCCCATACCTTTAGACTTAGGCAATGTATTGATGTAAAGGTCATTGGTACACTTACAATTTGCAAGGTGACATTTAGGCAACCACACTCATTGACGTCTTCACTTTAGGCTGGACAGTAAATTCCGATGTGTGACAGGTTCAATGGTGACTTAAGAAACATGGCTAGCAATGTCACGACCTCAGTGTGTTCCTGTCGACATGTTGCTGTTGTTGTGTATGTGTTGTGTGTCCTAGAGGGTTGCTGTGCAGTGTATATATATGTAGGTTTTTGTACTTACCAACAAGTAGTCCATTGCCATACCGTCCATCCTGGAAGTGTTCATTGATGCTGCAGTGACAGAAGATGTATGAGTCATGTACACTCCCAGGATATTTAGCCACGATGTTGGTGATCAATCCTTGGTGATCGACTATGGCCTGCACGTTGATGGAATGTGTGTGCTTCCTGTTGCGGTAGAGGTGTTCAGTTGCAGCAGGTGGCACAAGGCGTACATGTGTGCAGTCGATTGCACCAAGGACGTGTGGGAAGCCGCTAATGAGGTAGAACCCCTGTTTTGTTTCCTGCTGCTTCTGCAGTGTGTTTGGGAAGCAGATGTGGCGAGGTGTCAGTCGAATGATGGCGTCCAGTACTTTGGGCAAAAAGGCGGAGAATGATGGCTGTGATATTCCGCCAACCAGGGCACCAGTTGTTTGAAAAGAGCCACTTGCCAGCATATGAAGTACGGCAAACAGCTTTGTTTCTGTTGGGATAGTGCGGGGTGTCACCAAAGTGGGGGCCAACTGCTGTTCAAAGTTTCGCAGCAGCTGCTGAATGGCCTGCCAGTTCAACCAGTACCTCTGTATGATGTTGTGTTCCCTGAGGCCCTGAAGGGTTGTTCTTGGGCGGAATATCCTCTCCTGCCTTCTGCGCTGCCTTTGGGGTCCCTGCTGGTGTTGTTGTAGCTGCTGTTGTTGTTGCTGGGCTCTGCGTCTGCGTGCATGCTGGATTAGAATCACCTCCATGTCTCCCTGTTGCTGCTCTGCTGCTCTGCTGTTTGTTCTGATTAAATACAGGTGTGTTTGCCCCATTTTAACGCCTGCCCTGATCCAGGCGTTAATTTTTTACACAAATCGGGCTGTGCCTCATTTTCTGGCTCTGCCTCCCGGCCGTGCGTCATTTTTGCCCGAAAGCATAAATACGACGCAAAGCCGTTTAAGCCATTTTTTGGATGGGAACGCCTACCTTGCATATAATTAACGCAAGGCGGGTTGCTGCATCCAAAAAATTACGCACACAGTGGAATTTTGTCATCCGCGGGCTCGGGCGTCAAAGTTTAAATACGGGGCAACGTTTGCGCTGATTGTGCGTCAAAAAAGTTTGACGCACAATCAGCGCAGACGGAGTATAAATATGCCCCATAGTTTGGGAGATATTTGAATTTCATTGTTTTTGCGTCTGAATGCATTGTGCAGGCCAGTGTGGAATTGTATTGTAAAAGCCCTATGCACATCTCAGTGATGTAAAATAATGCATGGTTGAGAGTACTATGGCAGTGCACTGTTTGAGCCTTGTGTCTCACAAGAGGGAAATCAATGTTTGGTACGGATCAGTAAACATTGCATTTCAATTTAGGGATGCTTTATGGGCAAGAAGCCACAGGTTAAACAGGACTTAGGGATTTTATCCAACCAAACCTGCAGTGTCCTGACAGTTGCTGCCTCTAAGATTTCCGGCAAATTTGCACCTCTGATTTCTGTAGTTGATCTTCCTATACTGCACATCTTATCCTGTAGCTTGCACAACATGTTAATAAGCAGGGCAATGTTCCACATTCATCACAGCAGAGGAAATAAAGGTGATTTGTCACTAATATCAGAGCTGTTCCCGTCTGTGCTTGGGGGTAGCCATGGAGACTGAAATGACAGTCAATGGCATACCATGCTCATTTACACATGAAACATTTACGAATCCTTTTGCACTTGCCATTAAGAGATAAAGCCGTGGGTACCGGCATCTTGACAACCGCATTCATAATTCAGGTGACTTCTGTTGCATGCTGCAGCGAAGATGCCAATGTCTGCTCCTTTTCTCCACGTGCAATTAGTGTAGACACAAATAATGTGGCAGTGATGAGGAGAGAGATCAGAATCAGAGATGGTGGAATTAATCTAGCTAAAGTGACAGCGCCTGCACGACGCTGGCATGGTCAAGAAGACAATGTGCAGGGCAATTTCACAAAGGAGTATTATTACACATGTAAATTACATAGCACACATTATGCTTAAATACCTATGTTATTTTGTGTACTACGTGTCTTGTATTGATCTGTTTTTCCAATACATGAGTAAAATACGCATATAATACTGTACGTATGGTATGGCTGTATAATGATGAATTACGGCAGTTTCTCAGAACCTATATCTACTTTATACCTGTTATGCGAACTTTTAGACAAATTAGAAATTAAGTAAACTGCATTTTTATATATTGTCTTTTTCTAAATGGCACGCATTTAACACATAACATCTCAAAACTGGCCAGCTTTGTGCACTTCCCCCTGCTTTTGTGTCATTTGTACCAGAACTTTTTAGCTGCTACCTAAAAATTTACTAATTTATGAAGGGGCTATTAATTTATTTTTTATTTTAACATTCCTCTCCTAATCCTCTGGTTATGTCCACTTTTTCAGAGTTAAATTGTATGTGTGCATAATGAATTACACCTTATACAGATGTGTCAGTTAAAACATACATCAATGATCTGTTTCTATGCTTATTGCTCCCGTTAGTTTGTGCCAGTAAAAATAAATTGTGAATTATACACCTAGGGCCCTGGGGGCATGGCTTCAACGCCGATAGAGAGGGCAGAAGTCCCTGAGCTCCGTAACGACGCAGAGCAACAAGCAGCTAGAAAGCCACCCTTTTGCCCATATTTTCTGACCTGGGCATGGTATCCAAGAAATGGTCCCTCCTGCATCGTTTTGAGTAGGGGGAAACTTAATGAGAGGCTTCCTGTATTCCATTGTAATGTTGCGTCACTGGCGTGCGGCGTGGAAGATAAAGGCAAACACATGGGTACGGTGTCGTGTTCGTTTATTCTCTGCTCCTACCTTCAAACTGCGTTTCCCTCGTTCCCCACCTTTATTTATACCCTCCCCCGTGTCCTTCTGGTACGATCCATCTCACACCTCCGGCAAGGTGGTTTTGCCCCCAACTCCTTCTGCTCCAAGGAAGTGGTCTTGCCCACTTCCTGCAGCAACACTACATCCCTCCCCAATGGGGAAGAGGGAGATAACCAAGCAAAATAACAGTAAACAAATTGAGACTTTGGGGCCTGCGGTAGGGCAGGTTGGAGTGTCTTGCCCCGGGTCTCCTCTGCTAGGATCAGTCACATGCAAAATCTGCATATCGTCGGGAAGGGCCTAGGTTGTGCCTCAGCATGTATCTTCCGCTCCCGGACCTGTCTTATGCTGGGGTCTGCTCTGCGCTTTTGCTGGGTGCTTTTGTTCCTGGGGGTTGCTCTTGCGCTTGCTCTGGTGCTGGGTTGGGCACTTGTTCTTCCGTAGCGATTCTCACTCCTTTGCTTGTCGTCTCTTGGTATATGCGTTTCGTGTCTGAGTCCTTCCCAATGTCCATGCTGCTTCTTCTGTTCTCACAGGGTGTCGGTAGGGACAGGCGTTTGAACAATGCCACGTTGCGGGTTACAGTCTCTGGCCCCCGCCAGGCCGTCACCATGGTGCCCTTCACAGCGATTACAGTCCACGGTTGTGCCTCGAAGGGCAAATGGAATTTGCCCCCTGGGTGGCTGTCTTTGACCAGGACAGCATCGCCTACCCGCACTGTGACTGCACGAGCTTACGCGTTTGTGCGGGTACTCCTTGCTGCAGATCGGTCTGGTGGTGGTGGTTGTGTTGCCCACAATGGGTGATGTGGAATGGCATCCGTTATTGTTCTTCCAAAACACAGCTGGCTGGGGGTGACCCCGGTGGCGGCATGAGGCATGACCCTGTGCTCCCGTAGGGATGTATATATGGCGCTTTCTACGTTTCCGGCTTCCGCAATGGCAGTGGGATTACATTATTTAGGGTTTTGACGAACCTTTCCACTTCTCCGTTCGCTTGTGGCCACCTGGGTGTGACTCGCCGGAGTTTGGTGTTGGTGGAAGTCCAGGATCTGCCTACTCACGGCTATTGAACGGGGGTCCGTTGTCTGTGCGCACCTCACCAAAAATCCATGGGTGGCCATGAGTTTCTCGAATTTAGGGATGACCATGTGTGCAGACGTGGAATGTACCACTTCAACTTCAGGGTACCGCGATTAGTCGTCCACTACTGCTATCATGTAGGACCCATCAAGAAGGCTCCCGAAGTCCACGCTTACCTTTTGCCATGGGGCCGAGGGCCCGTTTTCTGTGATGACTGGTGCTCGAGGATCTGGAGAGCCACTGGCTTGGCAGACGAGACATCCTTTGACGGCGTCCTCTACGAGCTTGTCCAACCCTGGGAACCACACCTTGTTCGGGAGGCGGGTCTTCGATTTGACAATGCCCTGGTGGGCTCCATGAGCAAGGGACATGGTTCTGGCTGTCAAGCTGGATGGTATTACCAGGCGGAAACCTCTCAACAGGCAGCCATCATCGCTTACTGAGAGTTCGTGGCATATGTTGAACAGCGCGTGTGGCAGGCTTGAGCGTCCTGCGTACGGAAAACGTCTGGGCGTTGGAGCGGCCGCCAATCTCCTGTCCGGGTGGCTGTTATGGCAATTTGTAGGCATTCTTCATGGTTGGTTGCTGTTATCACTTCACTGAGTGGTATGGGCAGAGGTCTGGCTCGGTTTACCACAAACTGCATATACTCTTCTGTTTCTTGTGCCTCTGCCACTTCTTGGGGGGTGGCCAGGCGAGCATGACGGGACAGAAAAGCTGCAGGGTTCCTTGTGCCTGGTTGGTATTCGAGGGTAAAGTCAAATTCCTGGAGCTGTAAGATCCATTTTTCGATCCTGGGTGGCAGTTTTGAGGATGACCCTTTGAAGAGAGGTAACAGTGGCTTGTGGTTGGTCACCACGGAGAATGGCTTGCCATACAGATAGAGATGGAAGTGGTGACACCCCAGTGGATGGCAATGGCCTCCTGTTCAATTTGTGAGTACCTCTGTTTCGTTGGTGTGAGTGTGCGGCTGGGAAAAAAATATGGGGGCCCATTCCCCACAGTCTTGCTTCTGTGCCAGAACAGCTTCAAGGCCTATGGGACTGGCGTCGACGACCAGCTGTGATTTCCGATGGGGGTCAAAGAACGCTAGCATGGTGTCAGCAGAGAGTGTGTTTTTGGTGGCTTGGAAAGCATGCTTTTGTTCCTCGCCCCACTCCCATTGGTGGTTGGCTTGCGTGAGCTGTCGCAGAGGGCCATTGATGTCTGCCAGGTTCTTCATGAAACGGCCACATATGTGACCATGCCTAGGAATCTTCGGACCCCAGAGACTGAAGTGGGAGCTGGGACTTCTTGGATATTCCTGACTTTGAGTAGGTCCGGTCCGACGCCATGCTTGGAGAACCGATATCCAAAGAATCCGATTTCTTGTTTCAGGAAGTCGCATTTCTCTCGGTGGAGCATTAGTCCTTGTTTCTGTAGTCTCGTGAACACAGCTCGCAGCCTCCTCAGGTGCACTTCCACGGTGGGAGCATGAACCAAAATGTCGTCGCTCACGTTTAGGACTCCCAGAAGTCCTTGCAGGACTCCTTTTATAACGTATTGGAAAACTTCTGCCGCACTGGATATGCCGCAGTTGAGCCGTTTGTACCGCCAGAGGCCATTGGCCATTGTGTGTGGAGAATGTGGTTATGGGCAGTGACTTGGGGTGTAGCATGATGTGGTAGTACCCCGACCTGAGGTCCATTTTGGAGAACCAGTAATTCGCTGAGGATGTCATCTATGGTTGGAGTCAGGTGTCTTTCTCTTTTGATCACCAGATTCGGCATGCGCATGTCCACACAAATGCGGATGGCATCTGGCTGCTTGGGCTTTCTTGCTAGTACGATTGGAGATACCCACGGGCCTGAGACCCGTTCAATGATGCCTTCTTGCTCTAGGGGGTGGAGTTCACATTCTACTTTGGGGCGGAGGTGGAATGCCACTCGCCGATGCCTGAGGGCCGTGGGGGTGACTGAGTCACCTATGTGGAGCCGGAGTGGGGCCCCTTTCGGGTAACCGATGCCATTGAACAGGGAGCTGAATTCCTCTACCAGGTCTCGGAGTGCGTTAGCATGGATGCTGAATGCAAAATGCACTAGGTCGAGGTGTTGCGCAGTTTGGCAGCCCAGCAGGAACCCCACACCATTCTTTGATACGTATATTTCCGGTGGGGTCATGGGAGACTTCCGTCATGAATATTACCCACTATTTCTAGGGGTCAGGTGTTGCCAAACGCGAATACTTGCACACTTGTGGGTCGGAGTGGCGGCAGCGGTTTGGGTAATGTCTGATATATACCCATAGCCATCAGGTTTATGAAAGCGCCAGTGTCCACTAGTGCTGGTATGGGAAGTCCTTGGACGAGAACTCGGCATGTGGGTAGCCACCGGTTCCCAATGGTAAGCACTACGTGGACTGTGTGATGGTCGCTGTCCATGTCCCTGTCCAAATCTGGGTCTGGAGTGTTCTCGATCATTTTGATTGATTTTTTTGTGGTGTGAGCTGTCGATTTGGGCGTAGATTGGCAGACTTTTGCGAAATGTTTGGCTTTTCCGCATGTGCTGCATGTTTTGCCCCAAGCTGGGCAGGTGGTGGGGTATGGTGCTGGGCCGCCGCAGCACTTACAGGGTTTGCTTTTCAGCCTTACTTTGTAGCTGTCACCTTTTGGTCATGGTATGTTCGCTGTCACCGCATTGGCCACCTCCGATTTCACCTGGGCTGGTGTGCTTGCTCCATGTGTGCCGCTCGAGCTTGCGATAGTTCTTGGGACCGTCCGAGGGTTAGGAGGTCTTTCATGGGCATGGTTGGTTGTTGCAGGATGCGCTCCTGGAGCTTTGATGATGAGCACCTTTGGATGAACTGTGCCCGGATTTCGTCACCTTTGTCCTCTTCGTCGGGTAGTGTGCAAGTGCTGGCTAACTCTCTCAGCCTGGCATAGAAGACGTCGACTGACTCGTCTGCTGTCTGGTGGGCTTGGCGCAGCAGGAATCTCTCGTAGTCCGGGTTCGCATAAGGCTCAAAATGCGCGGTGATTGTGCCTTTCAGGGTTTCATACGTACGCGGCCTTGCTTCTGTTATTGATTTGAAAACTTTGTGGATGTCTGCCCCGCCGATGTGAAGAAGGAGGGGTCTCCGTCTTCCTGGCTGGACGTCCAGAGCTTCGAAATACATTTTGAGGCGTTCCACCCAGACTTTCCACCTTGCGGCCTGGTTAGGAAGGGTGCCGGTGATGATGAACGGCTCCAGGGGCGGTATGCTGGCCATGGCGACGGGAACCGGTTGTGGTGAGGTGCCGTGTGCTGGCCTTGGATCCTCTGTTGTCTCTTAGGCCTGTGGGCCTGCGGTTGTCTTGTCCTGCGCTTCCTCCCTCCACCTCTTCCTTTTTGTTTCTTTTTTATTTGTTTGTTTGCTAGTGGTGGTGGGCCAAGGTGCTGCAGCTGAAGTACCCCTGGTGTGCTGGTTATTGGTGCTGGTGGCGAGGGCGTGAGGAGGTGAGGGAGAAACTCTTCTCTTGGATAAGTATGCCTCCCGTTGGTGGGTGGGGCAGCAGCAGTTCTTGAGGGAGACCTCCTCACCTGAGATGGATGCGTGTACCAGCAGAGGGCGTGTCAGGGCGGGACGGCCCTCTGACAGCGCTGGGTGCTGAAGTTTGGCGTGTCGCGGGAGCTGTGCTGGAGACTGAGGCAGCTAGTGAGAAGCGATCGCACCTGCATGGCAGTGTGCTCCACGTTCTTCACTGTGTTCCTGGTTATACTTCCTTCTCCGCCGTCAGTATGGGCAGTGCCGGCGGTGCAGGCTGTCGAGCTAGCAGGCGGTGGTTGGGGCGTGACTATGCACACGTTAGGCCGTGCATGTAGGGTGCGGCACTGGGCTGGTTGATGCAGCGCGCCGGGCTGTTGGCGCTACGAGAGGCGGTAGGCCCACCTTCGTCGCCAATTGTAATGTTGTGTCGCTGGCGCGCGGCACGGAAGATAAAGACAAACACATGGGTACGGGGTCGTGTTCGTTTATTCTCTGCTCCCGCCTTCAAACTGCGTTTCCCACGTTCCCCACCTTTATTTATACAATCCCTAGTGTCCTCCTAGTAAGATCCATCTCACACCTCCGGCAGGGGGGTTTTGCCCCCAACTCCTTCCGCTCCAAGGAAGTGGTCTAGCCCACTTCCTGTGGCAACACTACATCCATGGAACTGCGGTGGTGAGTTGTGTCAAACGCGAGCGGCTGCCATTTTAGCAGTGTGCCGCTTGCTTTCTTTGTTCCTCGTGGCTTTTCTCCTGCTACTTCGGCACAATCCTTAAGCAATGAAATATACCTTAAATATGCACAGGAAATATACTACCTTTGCCAAATGGGTGTGCATCTTTTCTGTAAACTCTCCCTTGACGTTAGCTGCATAATATATACCTAGTTAGTGAATGGCTACCATTTTATCTGTGTACTATTCACACCTCAAGATTCTATGAATATAAAAGCTTTAAATAAATACATAAACAGTATCCTTTTCAACCCTGCAACTTGAATGCTAGCATTTATAATGGACCTTTGCCTTATTTCTTATAACATGATGCTTTGAACTTGTGTTGGAATTATTTCCATTCTGCTCCTCTCACAGTAGTAATTCACATTTTAACCACAACATTATATTATACTGATGGCTTAAAAATAACAAGTCCTTGAATCATCTAGAAGTGTCATTAATTTAATCTTTATTGTATTACTTCTACATCCTTTTTGAGGTTGGTACGCTATAGTTTGTGCTTTCATCATTATCATCATCAAAAAGCTTTCTGCTAAAGGCATTAAATGGGCAGGACGCAACCCACCCAAAGGTCTCTACATTAATCTTTATGCTGCGTCAAAATGGCTAGTGACATACTTGCATCTACTAAACCTGCTTCTTCTGGCACGAAACCTAAAAGGGCAAAAAATTATCCTCCTTCACCTATTATGTACTCTGATAATTCTGTCTTGGACACTATTCTCGACGAGGTAAGGGGTCTCAAACCATTAATTTGTGCTACTAATGGAGAAATGTGTTAGTAATCTTTAAGAAGTGGCCACCAAAATTCACATCCTTGAACCAGAAATCTAAAAACTTGAACTACATACAGTGGACCTGGAAAACAAAAATAGATGGAATAATCTTTGCTTATTGGGATTAGCGGAGAACCTTGAAGGTCCAGACTTACTTGCCTTCCTCCAGAAATTTGTACCTACTCTTCTGGGTTTTCGAATGCTCCTCCTATTAACATTCAGCGAACATACCATCTTGGTCGCCTACAACCTCAGTGACCCAAACCGAGACGTATCATCATGCTATTTTTGGAGTTCACCAATCTTTTACATATCTTGAAAGCTGCCAAAAAAAGTGTAACCTTGTTTGGTCTGGCTGCAACATTTTCATCTCCCAAGATTTTTCTACTGGAATAATTACCAGAAGAAAGGAGTTTCTTGCCCTCTGACCTCAAATGAGACTTTTAAACATTCGCTATGGCATTCTACGTCCTTGTCTGTGCAACAGGAAGGCACGTCACAATCCTTTTATGACCCTGCTAAATTAAAACAAAATTCTTCAAAATATTTCATCTCATCATATGGATGCTGTTGACCATCACTCCGAATGAATTGACAAGCACTTGTCATTCATTTTACCCTTTTCTCCTAATGTCTTGTGTATATGGCTTCCTTAACTATACTGAAGTTTATATCTTCCTGCTGATGTTCTATCTCTGGTGCTGACATGTCTCATGCTTGTTGTCACGCTCTTCTTTCCAAATCTGGATTTCTATACTCAGTCTGTTTTTTCATCCTCATATCTTTACTTTCTTACTCCCCTCTATTTTCATCTTCCTTTTTCCATGAATATGTGAGTGCTTACATGTCTTCAACCAGTAATGTGTTTACATTTCTTATCAGCTATGTTGTTATAAATAAATGGCATCTCTTTGTTTCCACTTCCGTTTTTTGCAGTTTGTCATCCATGTTCCTGACTTCCTACTCATACTTCCCTATATTTTTAACATTGTCTCGTGGAATGTTCATGATTTGCGACATCCAGTCAAAAGACAAAAGGTGCTGTCTCATATGTCAAAATTTAATTCACATTTTGCTCTTTTACAGGATACTCATTGTAATGACCTTGAATCGCTTAAGCTTAAACACCGATTGTAGGCCAAGATATTTTTTATATCAGCCATTAATAGAAAGGGTGGTGTTGCCATTCTTTTTCATAAATCATTTAATGCACAGATTGTGTCAGCCCAGTGTGATATGATGGACATTGGGTATTGGTTAATGTCACAATTCAAAATAAACAGATTTCTTTATTTCAACAGCCCAGTCAAACCTGACCTTGAATTTTGGCATAACATCAAGGTAGAACTTGCTTCCATCGATCATCCCAATATTATTGTAGCAGGTGATTTATATGAATAGTTAGACCCTTTCACTCACAGAAAATCTATATGTAAATGTAATGCTGATGAAACACATAAGGCATTTCCATCAGCCATTACCACTCAATCATTATATGGAAACCTTGTAAACCTGATGTTGGACCTGGCTTTTTTGACAGGGTCATCCCCAAACTTTTTGCCTCCTTCCTCCTATTTTTTCTGACCTGTTGTTGTTGGCTTTTGAACTCTGGGCACTTTACCACTGCTAACCAGTGCTAAAGTGCATATGCTCTCTGTGTAAATTGTACTGTTGATTGGTTTATCCATGATTGGCTATTTGATTTACTTGTAAGACCCTAGTAGAGTGCACTATATGTGCCTAGGGCCTGTATTAAATGCTACTAGTGGGCCTGCAGCACTGGTTGTGCCACCCACTTCAGTAGCCCCTTAACCTTGTCTCAGGCCTGCCATTGCAAGGCCTGTGTGTGCAGTTTCACTGCCACTTCGACTTGGCATTTAAAAGTACTTACCAAGCCTAAAACTCCCCTTTTTCTACATATAAGTCACCCCTAATGTGTGCCCTCCCTAGAGCAGGGTGCTGTGTGGGTAAGAGGCAGGACATGTACCTGTGTAGTTTATATGTCCTGGTAGTGTAAAACTCCTAAATTCGTTTTTGCACTACTGTGAGGCCTGCTCCCTTCATAGGCTAACATTGGGGCTGCCCTCACATTGTTGAAGTGGCAGCTGCTGATCTGAAAGGAGCAGGAAGGTCATATTTAGTATGGCCAGAATGGTAATACAAAATCCTGCTGACTGGTGAAGTTGGATTTAATATTACTATTCTAGAAATGCCACTTTTAGAAAGTGAGCATTTCTTTGCACTTAAATCTTTCTGTGCCTTGCTATCCACGTCTGGCTAGGTTTAGTTGACAGCTCCTTGTGCATTCACTCAGACACCCCCCAAACACAGGGTACTCAGCCTCACTTGCATACATCTGCATTTTGAATGGGTCTTCCTGGGCTGGGAGGGTGGAGGGCCTGCCCTCAAACAAATCAAATCAAATCATTAACATTTATAAAGCGCGCTACTCACCCGTGCGTGTCTCAAGGCGCTAGGGGAAAGGGGGGGTTACTGCTGCTCGAATAGCCAGGTTTTTAGGAGTCTCCGGAAAGCGGAGTGGTCCTGGGTGGTCCTGAGGCTGGTGGGGAGGGAGTTCCAGGTCTTGGCCGCCAGGAAGGAGAAAGATCTCCCACCCGCCGTGGAGCGGCGGATGCGAGGGACGGCAGCGAGTGCGAGACCAGAGAAACGGAGGAGGCGGGTGGGGACGTAGAAGCTGAGGCGTCGGTTGAGGTATTCCGGTCCCTTGTTGTGTGGGGCTTTGTGTGCGTGGGTGAGAAGTCGAAAGGTGATCCTTTTGCTGACTGGGAGCCAATGCAGGTGTCTCAGGTGTGCGGAGATGTGGCTGTTGCGGGGTACGTCGAGGATGAGGCGTGCCGATGCGTTTTGAATGCGTTGCAGGCGATTTTGGAGTTTGGCTGTGGTCCCGGCATAGAGGGTGTTGCCGTAGTCCAGGCAGCTCGTGACGAGGGCGTGGGTCACGGTTTTTCTAGTGTCGGCGGGGATCCAGCGGAAGATCTTGCGGAGCATGCGGAGGGTGAGGAAGCAGGCGGAGGACACGGCGTTGACTTGCTTGGTCATGGTGAGAAGAGGGTCCAAGATGAAGCCGAGGTTGCGGGCGTGGTCTGTGGGGGTCGGTGAAGTGCCGAGGGCCTGGGCCACCAGGAGTCGTCCCAGGCAGACGGGGTGTTGCCGAGGATGAGGACTTCCGTTTTTTCAGAGTTCAGCTTTAGGCGGCTGAGCCTCATCCAATCTGCGACGTCCTTCATACCCTCTTGTAGGTTGGTCTTGGCGCTGGCGGGGTCCTTGGTGAGGGAGAGTATAAGTTGGGTGTCGTCGGCGTAGGAGGTGATGATGATGTTGTGCTTGCGAACGATGTTGGCGAGGGGGCTCATGTAGATATTGAAGAGTGTCGGGCTAAGCGATGAGCCTTGAGGTACGCCGCAGATGATCTCGGTGGGTTCTGAGCGAAACGGAGGTAGGTAAACTCTTTGGGAACGGTTTGAGAGGAAGGAGGCGATCCAGTCCAGGGCCTGGCCTTGGATCCCGGTGGAGCGGAGGCGGGTGATTAGGGTGCGGTGACAGACGGTGTCGAAGGCAGCCGAGAGGTCGAGGAGAATGAGGGCAACTGTTTCACCATTGTCCATCAGGGTTCTGATGTCGTCAGTGACTGAGATGAGGGCGGTTTCCGTGCTGTGGTTGGTTCAGAATCCGGTTTGTGAAGGGTCGAGCAGGTTGTTGTTTTCCAGGAAGGTGGTCAGCTGTTTGTTGACGGTCTTCTCTATTACCTTGGCTGGGAAAGGCAGAAGAGAGATGGGGCGGAAGTTTTTCAGGTCGCTCGTGTCAGCCGTAGGTTTCTTTAGTAGGGCGTTGACTTCGGTGTGTTGACAAAGGACTGCCACACCCCCTACTGGGACCCTGGCAGACAGGATTGAACTGAAAGGGGATCTAGTGTATTTCTTAGCCACTCTTTGAAGTCACCCCCACTTCAAAGGCACAATTTAGTATAAAACAGGGCCTCTGCCCTACATCATCAGACACTTGCTGGAGAAGAAACCTGAACCAGAAACTACATCCTGCCAAGAAGAACTGCCTGGCTGCTCAAAGGACTCACCTGTCTGCTTTCTACAAAGGACTGCTGCCTTGCTTTTGGCCTGCTGCCTAGCTGAACTCTTGTCTGGCTGTAAAAGTGCTCTCCAAGGGCTAGGATAAAGCTTGACTCCTGTTCCCTGAAGTCTCAGGACCAAAATGACTTCTCTTTTTCATTTGGACTCTTCGTGCGCCGAAAGTTTTGACACACAGCTTGCTCCGCGGCGAGAAAATCACTGCACACCGACGCTGCCCGACACGACGCCTACGGGGCAGCCGGAACTTTGACGCACGGCCTCGCATGGACAACGCCGCCCAACTTCCAGAGGGGAAATCAACGCGACGCCTGCTGTGAGAAAGAAAATTCCACGCACAGCCTCGCGGAAAACAAGCCGAAGAATCCACGCACAGACCCTGCAACATCTGGTAATCCCGCGATTCATGGAAGGAGACGGTCCTTGTACCGGAAAACGACGCACATCTTCCTTGAGTGAAAAATAATGACGCAAGTCCGTGTGTGAAGAGGCGCAACCGACACACACACCATTTTTCCTCCCGTAGAACGACGCACGTCTCCCCGCATGATCAATAACAACGCAAGTCAGTGTGTGAAGGGGCGTAACCGACGCACACACCATTTTTCCACGCATCTCCTCTTCTGCGGCCCTCTGCAGAGATTTTCCACTCCAAACCAGGTACTTTGTGCTTGAAAGAGACTTTGTTTGCTTTTTAAAGGCTTAAGACACTTCATATCACTTTTTAGTGATATCGTTACAAATTCATATTGCATCTTTGATCGTTTTGACCTGCAAATACCCAGATAAATATTATATATTTTTCTAAACACTGTGTGGTGTATTTTTGTGGTGCTATATTATGTTATTGTATGATTTTTTGCACAAATGCTTTACACATTGCCTTCTAAGTTAAGCCTGACTGCTCGTGCCAAGCTACCAGAGGGTGGGCACAGGATAATTTTGGATTGTGTGTGACTTACCCTGACTAGAGTGAGGGTTCTTGCTTGGACAGGGGGTAACCTGACAGCCAACCAAACACCCCATTTCTAACACCTGATACTTATTAATTTAAAGTTTTTCTCTAAAGTACACCAAACCATGTCCAGAATTTATTATATTTTACTTACCACATCCTTACTTCTTTCCATTCAGTCCTCTGAAAATGGTTCCATTTTTATTTCAGATTATGCTCCTGTGTTATCTTCTTTTGTTTTATCCCTACAAACCACTAAAACAGCTCATTTCAGATTCAACAACTCTTTGTTATCTGATCAGGAGTTTATTACGGAAGTCATTACTTTTATTAAAAAGTTCTTACAATTAAACCAATTTATTGACAGCTCCATTCCTAATAACTGGGATGCTTCAAGGCTTCTTTTTTAGGGCCTTAACAATAGCTTATTCTGCTAGAAGAAAAAAAGAGATTAAACACCCAATGCCTTACATTTCTTAAGCAAATTAAAACCCCTGAGCACACTTACTTTACATATAAATCTTCCTCCGTTTTACATGAATTAATCTCAGTCAAATATAACATTAATAAACTTGCTACCACTGACGCATCTAGTATCCTACTTAAGATCATATGTAAGTTTTATGGAGGCCAGAATAAAGCAGGTAAAATGTTGGCTAATTATTTAAAAATGAAATCTGAGCGTAAAAAATTTGCGGCTCCTTCGTAATGAACCTACTAACAATCTTGCAAACCTCAATTTTGATATTTGAAATATTTTGCAAGGTTAGTGCGAATCAGTATGCACTGAAGATTCCATTCCTTCACAACATGATATTACATCCTTTTTAATGGTCTTTCTAAACCTCCTTCTATTCTTGATACCCTCAAAACATTAGAAGCCAGTATAACTCCTCAAGAAATTATTCATGCTGTCAAATCCCCAAAAAAGGCAAAAGCTCCCGGCCCAAACAGATTGTCTATTGAACTAATTTTCTCCTTTTCATCTCTTTTTGCCCCCAAATTACTTGAGCTGTTTAACTATATTCTTATGAATTTGAAGACTAATGGCTCTTTTCTGGACATCTTTATTATTAATATCCCTAAACCAGATAACATTCACACCCTTTGTAAAAATTACCAACCTATTTAATTAATTAATCATGATTGCAAAATATTTTCCCAAATCCTAGCATCTCGCCTGGAAAATGTTATTACACTCCTTTCTAAAACAAACTGTTCAATCTGGATTTATTAAGGGCAGACTTGTTGGGACAATGCTAGAATGTTCTCTAATATTTTTGCATTGGGTAAAAATATTAGTCTCATCTTGCGGCCCTATCTCTTGATGCTGAGAAAGCATTTAACTGCATTAACTGGCAAATTATGATTACTACTCTCCATTTTTTTTGGTCCTAAATTGATCTCTTAGGTAACATTATTATACTCTGACCTGCATGCCAGTGTCTTTGTTGATGGACTATTCTCCCTATATTTTAATTTACAATAAGGAACTAGGCAAGGATGCCCCCTTTCCCCTTTACATTTTATTCCTTGTCTAGAGACCTTACTTGAATGCATTCAATGTAACACACATACCTCCTCTTTTTAAAAAAAATCTGCGTGTTTTGTTCTCCCCTGCTATTTCCAACATAATTAGCTATAATCTTTGTGTTTTACAACTTAAAATACAGAAACTACTTACGCCCTGGTCTCCCCTTCATTTATCATGGTAGATTCACATACACTCAAGGTGATGATTGCCACACACGTCCTTTACACACTCTGTATGTTACCTTTCATAAATCTAATTACTTCTTTACCAGATCAATTTTATATGTACTAAGGGGCATATTTATAGGCTCCTAGCACCACAGGAGCGTCACTTTTTGTGACGCTCCTGTGGCACTCAGCACTGCACCGTATTTACAAGGTGGCACTAAGCCACTTTGTGTGGCTTAACGTCACCTTGTAAATACATCCCTTTACCACGCAGCACTGTGCATCTAATGGGCGTGCAATGGGTGTTGCTGTGGGCGTACCACAGCAACACCCTTCGCATTTTGATGCTGCCACAGATTTATGACATTTCGTAAAACTGAGGCAACGCCCCAGTGTTGGCGTTAGCAGGGTGCAACGCACAGGAATACATTAATTTCTCCTTATGTTTTGCTTTATCTATGCGTGCTGCATTCTGCAGCACGCATAGAAAGAACAAAGAGCCAGAAATTATTGTTTATGTGCGGGAACGTGTCCCTGCCTGCACATAAACAATCATTTGAAAATTATGCTTTGGCACTTCTGTGTGTGCTGCATTGTGCAGCACACCCAGAAATGCCAAAGCGCCATTAGAATTTGTTTATGTATGGGAAGTAACATTATCCTGCACATAAACAATCACACCCCTCAACGCAGACATCCTTGCACAATGGTGCAAGGATGCCTGCATTAGAGCTGGCAGCTGAATTTAGTGCCAGCGCTGGGGGAAACACAGGGGTCCGCCATATTCACTTAAATATGGCGCATCCCTGCTTTCTAAATTGACGCAGCGTGGCACTGCCAAGTTTGGCCCAGCACTGCGCTGTGCCACTTTTCCATAAATCTGCCCCTAAATTTCTCTGGAAAAACAAACACTCAAAAAATGAAGGGGGTGTCAACTTCTCTGCTTTCTTAATTCGACAATGTTATGCCTTAATTAAAGTCTTTCACGACTATCCTATCCCAAGGTGATTTGTATTTGAAAAATCCCTCCTGAAAGATTTTTCTTTTAAAGATGTGGTTTTCATGTCTAATTGTACTTTTATTTCCAGTGACCCAATTTTAAAATACTCTCATTTGTTGCATACAATATTTTCAATTGACCTCGATTTTCATCATTGATTTCTTTCCTCTTCCATTTGGATTAATAAGTTTATTAAATTCCGTTGCAATTCGATTTATTTTCAACACTGGAAAGTTAAGAGAATTATGTTTATCAATTGGTAAGGCAAAATTCTGTTCTACCTTTTTTCCAATTACAAATACTATGTAAATTAACCAACTCTTACTCACAGAAATATGAATTAATATCTTCCTCTCTCCAATCCTTTTTAATTTCTCATAGCTTTCCTCCTGACCTAGCTCTAGTTACACCCTCAACTCCATTATACAATATTGCTCACAATTATTTTTCCAACCCTGCTTATATCTACCAAATTTTATTATCACCAATTTCTGTGTGATTTAAGAATTCTATTGAATGACCTTTCTTTAATGTTTACTGTTTATCAATGAGATAAAATATGGATTAAAGTGTTGAACACTTCCAAAGCTGCGCGTATAACACAATCTCTATTATTTATTTATTTACAATAGAGCTGATATTACCCCTGAATTTATTTCTAAGTTTAATATGTCAATTTCTCTACTATGCTGGTCATGTTTGCCCTCCAAAGGTACACTAAGGGCCTGATTCTGACCCCGGCGGTAAGGAACCGCCGGGGCCAGGGTCAGCGGGAGCACCGCCAACAGGCTGGCGGTTCCCCGCAAGGCATTCTGACCGTGGCGGTTTTGCCGCAGTCAGAAGTGGAAAACCGGCGGTCTCCGGCCGGTTTTCCGCTGCCCATTAGAATCCTCTATGGATTCTGACAGCCCATACCGCCATCCTGTTCCTGGCGGTTCTCCCGCCAGGAACAGGATGGTGGTATGGGTTGTCGTGGGGCCCCTGGGGGCCCCTGCAGTGCCCATGCCAATGGCATGGGCACTGCAGGGGCCCCCATAAGAGGGCCCCACAAAGAATTTCACTGTCTGCATTGCAGACAGTGAAATTCGCGACGGGTGCAACTGCACCCGTCGCACCTTCCCACTCCGCCGGCTCAATTCTGAGCCGGCGTCCTCGTGGGAAGGGTGTTTTGCACTGGGCTGGCGGGCGGCCTTTTGGCGGTCACCCACCAGCCCAGTGCAAAACCCAAAATACCCTCATCGGTCTTTCAACCGCAGAGCGGTATTTTGGAGGGGGGAACTCTGGCAGGCGGCCTCCGCCGCCCGCCAGGGTGAGAATCACCCCCTAAGACTTTTACTTTATTATTGTTCTCATGTGTTTAACTTTTGGAAAGTTGTTTGGTCTAAATGTTTATAAATGTGCAAACGTAACATTCAATTATCAATCCAAAATGTTTTCTTTGGCTCCATGTCACCTGATTTTGATCATATTTCCTCCAAACCTGTATTATTTGATCTCTTTATAGCACTTGCCTTCAAAAATGTACTCTCCTTTTGGAAAGACTCATCTAAATTATCTGCTTTAACATGGTGGAATTTTAAATGTGATGAGCATGGAATATCTAACATTTCCTCAATATCTTTAAGCCAGAAGATTAAATCAGATCTATATTGGTTACCCTTCACTACTTATTTATCCCCTCGCTCACCTGCCTCTTAAGCCTGTTCTTTATATTTCTCTCTTTGTTTGTTTCTATCTTTTCCTCTCCTCTTCTTCTTACTGTCTCTCATATCCCTCCTCTTGCATGCATCTTTCTCTCTATGTTTTTCTTTTTACATAAAAAATTCTGTTGTGTTCCATTCCATATGCTTAAAATTTTTGTTACAGCTTCTTTAACAAATCTAATATTCAGTAATGTTCAGCATTACTATATTGCATTTGATATTATATTGTTAATGTTCCATGCATATCCAATAAAAAAATACTTAACAAAAAATACACTTAGGCCCTCATAACCAATGGGCACTGATGGTGCCATTAACAACAGTTTTCTGTCCAGTAAAACTATAAGATCTGCAAGAGAACTATTGGTATGTATGTGTCCATCTGGAGATTTTGTCTGCTGGAGGAAGCTGAAGTCTTTGTTGAAAATCTGAGCCAAAATGAGGATTTAGCAGGAGAACCGGACCCAGAATTACCAGATACCCTGGCAATGTCTCATTTCTTAGTGAACCTTCAGCATCCAATACATAATGGGCTCAGGTTTCCCTTCTTCTGGAGTGCCTAGTACCCCATGTATTGATACATCAGTGAATGGGAAATACCATTCTAGTTCCATATCACTCATAGTGATGGCTTTAATGTCTGACAAAAGTTGAGTTACAGTTTGAATAACATACATAAACATCTAATATGTTTCCCCAGTGTGTGTCATTAAGCTTGATGTTGCGTGAAGAGCTGTAGTCCGGTAAAGATTGCCAGGCTGCCTATCCCCAGAGAGAGTGCTGGTTCTATGGCTACTTGATTCCTATTTAGGTTTTTAGGTTGAGCATTAGCGTTCATCTAGGGGAGTCATGGGACTGTTGAAGTCAGTCACGATTGATAAATACTAGCACATGCTTTCAAACTACTGAATGGATAGAATCAGGATTTCGGACCTTTGCATGCATTTGATAGGTTTAATTCCCAGCATAAGAGCAAGGGAAGATAGTTGCAGAGGACTGATGCTGCCTCTCAAGTCGAGTTGTCTGGTTTTGTAGGCTTGTAACAAAAACTGTTCATCTGTCCTAAAAGAATGCTATTGGTGATGCCATTTTAAGACTTCTCATGGCAGTGAATATTTCTGGCTAATAATGGATTTATATACAAACCACACCTAATGAAAACAAATGGACCCAATTCACATAGAAAAGTGTAAAAGTAAGGGCAGACCTTGATGACTCCGTCTGAATGTGTTTTCACACTTTTTTCGATTCACAAAAGACATGTAATTGTACCTCTGGCAAACAATGCCTTGTGCAGGTTTCCCAGTGTATTGTTGCACTTGTCATGTAACTTTGTTTGGCTGTCTATTAACCCTATGCAGGGCTTTATATATCACACAGTTCAGCACAGTGGGAAGGACAGTGTTTTCAAGGGAAAACTTGTTTTTCCCTGTGAAGAAAGCCCTGAAACTTAAACTCCTAAATAATTGTGGGTAATACATTCCTTTTCTTAAAACGTCCTTGGCTGGAGTAAATATCCCACCATTTCCATTTTGAGAAGGGTTTCAGTTTGAGAACACCTATAAACTAATGTCTGAGGGTTTTAGAAACTTAAAAGGCAAATCATGCCTTGTTCTGCACACTTCCCACCCTTTGTTTGGGATTTACTACTGCAGATTTCTCCACACTCAAGGCAGAGACATTTGTAAGAGTAAAACCATTTACACCTGTTAGAAATCATTTATGGATTCCAGACAGGGGTAAGTAACTGCATTTTCAGCTGTGAACATGCTTATGGCCGAAAAATGCATTTCTGAATTGGACCGCACATGTTGTGGAATGGGAAGCCAATGTAGAGAGGCTAAGGCAGGAAAAATCTGATCTCATCAAGACCCAACAACAAACTCATGGCCGCATCCCTAATCTACTGCTGCACTGCAAATACGCTTTCAACAGATTCAAATAAACTGTAGTATTCAACCTAGAACAATATCATGGTGTTCATGGTTAAACCTTTCTGTGGATAATAATCAAAAAGTATTTTAAATGTGCAAGCAAAAGCTTACTATGAAACTTATACGGGAGGTCATTCTCAATTCTAAACCTACTTTTATGTCTAGGATTTCATGCAAGTAAGTGTTGTGGAAGGATCATCGATCATCCGATATTGAGGCCTGGAGGTATTGGCTAGAGACAGCTATATCTCTGTACTATTTAATTACATCTGATTAAGGAGCATCTACCTGTCTGTCACTAAAAGGCAGTTGAGAACAAAGGGAATAGAAAAGTCAAGAATCTTGCAAACATTAGCACTCTCTCAAATACATAACAACAAATTGCTAGAAGTCTGGATGAATTAAATGCTGCTACAGGGCTGCAACACTTTGTGTGCCACCGACTAAAGCAGCACTGTAAAGTTTGTCTCAGGCCTGCAACTGCAGACTGTGGTGTAGTTCTTACCTGCATTTCTAATACTTATAGGTCCCCTCTAATTTAGCTCCTAAATGTTCATAGGGCAGGATGAAAGGTATGTATAAAGTAGGACAAGTGTTCTTAATTTGTACATGTCCTGGCAGTGAAAAAACACCAATGTTGTTTTTTGCTGCATGGAGGGTAACTCTCCCACACATTAACACCTAGTTATCATCTTACATTCAATAAGTGATGTCTTAAATTTGGGAATAGCTAGAGAAATACTTCTTTCACTTTGAATTGCAATTTAAAATCTTTTTTAATGGGAATGTCAGATTTTAAATTATTATTTTTAAGATGCTACTTTTAGAAAGTTTTCTTTTTCTGCCCAAACCAAATGTTAATTTCTGACAGTTTTCAGGGTCACATGACCATTAATGGCTCTCCTCTGTTGTGTTGTATATTAATTCCAGACAGGGGACAATGGGACATTTGTGGGGGGGTGGGGGGCAGGGGTGCTCCTCTCCTGAGTAGGATGGCTTTCGGTGTTGTATATAGCCACTATTGAGCTTCAAATAGGAGTCTAAAGGCTGCACCTGGCCCTTTCCTGACTTCAGGAGATACCTGCCCTGTCACTGGCAAATATAGCATACATCTGGGCATGTCTGCCATTTGTTTCCCTAGACAGATTAGTTCCATATTCTGGGCAAAGAGAGGAACTGACCAGAACCTGTTTAGGGTTAGACAAAGGGGGTGTTCTCCTGCAAAGACTTGCAATGAGTATAAAGGTGGCACCCTTAGAATCTTTCATTAGAACACTCCTAGACTCAAAAAGATTCAGCAGGACTGCTCTGCTGTCTGAAGAAGGAAGCTTGGACCTTCTTGACTTGAACCCAGAAGAAACGCAACAAAACTCAACTGAAGAAACACAACAAGCTTCCAGTGGCCTCTCCTGCTTTCCAGCTGACCTGACTAATCTGGACCTGACCGTCTCCTATTTGTTAGCCTTTGTGGAAGTGCTATCCTCAACAAAGTGTGGCTCCTATTAGGTGACTTGACGGATCCAACAGTATAACTCAGAGCATTGCATGGGACCACTGTGCAGCCCCTGCACCAAGGACAAAGGGACCACAATTAGACCCATATCAGACCGGAGCTCCATCACTTTTGGCCTGCACTTTTGACTTTGTCCTAGACTGTCACAGCCAGGTACAAGCAGTTGAAGCTTCACATATTTTGGTGCTATTTGTACCTTAAATTTAAGAACCCATAACTCTGGTTCTTCTGATTGAAATGTTGTCATTGTGGCACAGAGCAGTCAAACTTAACTTAGAGGCTATTTGTAAAGTATTTGGGCAACACTTCAAACAGTAATAGAGTAAAAGCACCATACAAAAAGGATCCCACTCCATGTTACACAAATAGAAGTCTCTTCAATAAATAAAGCAAGACCAAAACAACAAAACTCCAATCAGTAGTACTAGAGATATTACATGTTAAAGGTTTTAGTGAAAATAACACCAAAAAGCACAAAGCCACAACTGTGAATATCTGGTTCTGCCAGACCAGTATATAGTCATAAGTTCAGGGCAACCAGTGATGGAACTTGGCCTAGATAAAAGAGTCCAGTTAGGCTGGCTGAACACAATACCTTAATTCCTGGTGTGCAGGTTGTTGAGAGGATCAGCGCCCAAGATGACCCACACAGCTGAAGCAATGCATCAGTTTTTGAGATGCAACAAGGCTGCAATGTGAGGGCCTTCATCATCTACGAGGATCCCGTTATCAGGGCTTGCACTGCAAAGTCGCATGTCGAGGATCCTGATTAAGTTGGGCAACAGTGTCATTTCCGAGGAGCTGTGAGTCTGCAATATGGAGTCCGGGATCGGTATTGAGGACCGGCGCCAAGGATGCATCACACAGTGGTGGTTACAATGGGCTGTGATGCAATGCAGATCATTGCACTTAGTTCATTCTATACAGCAGCAGAGATGCTTCAGTTCTGCTCTGGTTTGTGCCACACAGCAGAGGAGATCTGTCCATTCTGAAGGACCCACAGAGGCTGACAGAGCACCTTAAACCCACTTCTAAGGGTCCAGGAATAGGGTGGCTCCAATTGGCAGGGTAGAGTCAAGGATGGCAGAGTTCAGGTGCAGGTGCAATGTTGTTGTATGCCTGTTATGTCCCTGAGACTTCAGATCATGTGGCCAGCCAACTAGCCCTTGGTGTCACTCTAGGTTCAGGGCTCAAAAGTCCTCCTCACCCGGGCAAGAGGGCAGCAGGCAGCACATCAGCACAGCAGGGCAGCAGTCCTTCAGAGCAGCAGCCCAGCAAAGTGAGAGTCCCTTCCACAGCACAGCAGTCCTTCCTGACAGATTATTGACAGGTCTAGAATGGTACTGAAAAGTGGTGTCTGAGGGCCAGTTTTATACCCAGTTGTGCTTTTGAAGTGGGGAGAAGTTTCGATAGGTTTCCACCACCTTGAGGTGACAGATATCATTTTCTTCCCTGTCCTAGCCCCAGCTTATCTGGGATCACAATAGGCCAGTAACAAGCCCTTTGTGAGAGTGGATTATGCAGGGTCTTTGTGATCTGGAGGTGTGTTAGGTGAGAACTCTTCCCCCTCATTAACTCTTGCCAATACATATGCTTTCTTTGTCTCACTGTTTGGGAGCAATACACAAAGACCAACTGCAGCAACACCTAGTCATGTGACCCAGGACCAGACTGCAGTCATCATATGCCTAGGACAAGAAAATGGCAACTTTCTAACAGTGCCATTTCCAGAATTGTAATTAAAAATCTGCCTTACCGTCAAAGAGTGTTTTCAATTATAATTCTTTAAACACCAAACTCGAACACTCTACCTGGTCCCGAATGGAAGTTACAGCTTATTAAATGTAATAAGGTAACTCCAATGGTATCCTATGGAAGAGGTAAGGCTTGCAAGAGTTAAACATCAATGTAAGAGTTTTTCACTTACAGGACATATAAAAAAATATAAGTATATGTTCAACTTTTTAAATACATTGCTCCCTGCCCTTTGGGCTATCGAGGGCCTACCATAGAGGCGACATATGTATTAGAAAGGAAGTTTTGGGGGCCGGCAAAATATTTATTTTTACAGGTCAAAATGGCAGTTTAAAGCTGCACACCCAGGTTACAATGGCAGGCCTGAAACATCTTTAAAGCGCTACTTATACTCAATTGGGTGGTACAATAATTCCTGCAGGCCACTAGAAGCATTTAGCGTAAAGGACCTGGGCACAGGTAATGCCCCTTTACTAAAGTCTTACAAGGCAACTAAGTATGCCAATTGGGCATTATCCAAATCTACCATGTTTTAAAGACAGAGCACAAAAACATTAGCACTAGTTAGCAGTGGTAATGTGCACAGAGTCGTACAAGCCAACAAAAACGGATTCAGAAAGTAGGTGAGTGAAGGCAAAAATATTGAGGATGACCCTGCAGAAAGGGCCAAGTCCAACAGGTGTCATTTTATATGAAAATATTTTCTATTTTTCTAAACCAGTTTGGATTATTTGTGTAGTAGGTCTTCACTTTATTATTGTTAGGGTGCTGCATAAATAATTAAACTTGAAAAAGAACCTGAGGGTCCTATGCTCTGGAAAATCTGTACATATTGTTGGTCACTTAGAGGTGCTAAAAGTAGAGCTAAGAAGCTTGGGGGAAATGCGGGATAGATGAAAAACAGGATAAAAGCTTAGTTAACAGCTTAGTTGAACTGGCTTCAGATTTGTCTTGAAAAAAGTCTGTAAATTTGTTAGATTTTTCACTGGAGCCAGCAAACTATCTAATTCATTGAGGTGCTCAAAATGGCTAACAGAAAATCCAGACCTTTATTAAAATGATGTTTCAGCAGATGCTGATTATACTCCTTGTGCCATTGAAGTTCGTTAGAAATTGGGTCTCTAGTTGGCATAGGTATGGACCCTGTGCAAGTAGGGACCACAATCTTAGTCAGGGCAAGTTAGAAACATACCATAAATTTGCCTGTGCTCACCCTGTGGTAGCGTGGCACAGCATGGGCAGGCTTAACTTAGGAGGCAATGTGTAAAGAATTTGTGCAACATTTAAAATAGTAAAACAGTGAAAACACCACGCAAAAATAGCCTACACCAGGTTAGGAAAATAGAGTTTAAATTATTGAACAAAACAAGACCAAAACAACAAAAATACAATAAGCACAAGTCGAGATATGAATTGTTAATGAATATCTGCAAATATGGTGCTTAAAAGCATAAAGCGCCAACCGGGGCTATCTGGTTCTGTTAAACCGGGTGAAAGCTGAAAAGTTATGCCGACCGTGATGAAGCACTGGTCGGATACAGGGACCACCCTTGTTCCGTTGAAATCAGTACTTCGGTTCAGGGGTGCATCAACATCAATGAGCGATCTGAGCAGTGATGTGATGAACAGCGGTACTGATGCATCGTCATCAATCCTGGCGATGTGGGTCATTTGTCAGTTCTGAGCCATGCAATCAGAGATGCATTAATGTAAAATATTTTAGATGTGGATGATACGTCATTATCGAGTCATGCACCACGCAATGCAATGTCTCCTGTGGTGGCTATGTGGCTGCATCAATTCTGACTATCACAACAATGGTGATGTGTCAATTCTGGTAGGAAACAGCTGGCAAGCCATCTTCCAAGGGCCCAGGACTCGATTGCCACTAATTGGCAGGACAGGACTAAGAGATGACAGAGCCCAGAAGCTGCAGCAGGGCTGTTGGAAGTCTTTGATGTCCCTGAGACTTCGAACAGGAGGCAGGACAGCAAGCAATTGGAGTCACTTTGGTTCTGGGGATGTAGAGATGCAGGTCCAGTCCTTTTCACTCCCAGAGAAGGAGGGAAGCAGAGCAGGCACAGCAAAGCAGGAGTCCAGCAGAGTAACAGTCCTTTCAGCAGTACAGCAGTCCCTCCCTGGAAGAATGTCCTTAGGTCCAGACAGAAGTGTACTACTGTGGTGGGGTCAGAAGTCCAATTCTTATATCCAGTGGTGCCTTTGAAGTGTGGGAGACTTCAAAGAGAGGGATTTGAAGCGCTCAGAGTGCATGCCGCCCTGCCCTGGCTCCAGACACACTAGAGGACGTTTAGCACTCATTTGTGCAGGCTCAAGGCACAGCCCACTAAGGTATAAGGGTCATCTCCTCCCTCCCATCCTGCCCAGCATAGGCAATCATGAAGATGGCCACTCAGTTACACCTAAGCTCCCTTTGTGTGTAGCTGTGTGAAGGGAAGCACAAATGCCCAGCTGTCACCCACCCAGACAAGTATTCAGAGGCAAGCAGAAGGCATTGGATGATTTAAAGTAAGACAATGCCAACTTTTTAAAGTGGAATTTTCAGAATTACAATTGAAAATCCGCCTTCGTCATGAGTTGTGATTTTTCATTGTGATTCCAGATACACCAAGCTTGGGGGCCCCATCTCTTCGCAATAGGAAATTGTACTTATAAAATGTAATAAGGCAATCCCAATTTTGCACTATCCAGACATATAAAACTTAAAAGCGCATGTCCACCTTTTTAAATACACTGCAACCTGCCCTTGGGGATGTCTAGGGCTGTCCTTAGGGGCGACATGTGTATTAAAAAGAAAGGTTTGGGCCTGGCAAGAGGGTTAACTTGACAGGTCAATATGGCAGTTTAAAACTGCACACACATGCCCTGGAATAGCAGGTCTGAGCCATGTTTGAAGGGCTACTGCCATGGGGGCACAATAAAATCTTAATAAAGACAGGAGCCATGCCCACCATGCCAATGGCCATTCTCAGGGGACCAGTGTCCAAGAACTAGACATTTGTGCTTAATATGTTGTGAGAGTGACTAGGAACAGATTAAAGAGTCATTGATATAAATGGCTACCAATGAATCAGTATACTCGCTCAGAACACTGTGTTAACAAAATGTTGAAAGGTGGCCAGGGTGTTGCTTAGCTCAAAAGGCAGAACTTGATACTCATAGAGTACAAATTGTGTCCTGCAGGTCATCTTCCACTCTTTGTCTTTACAAACTCACACCAAGAGTCAGGCCCCACTTTGGTCTAACTTAGTAAATATTGTGGCTGAATGAATCTGATCCAGCAGAGTAGGAATCAGTAACAAGAGGTAATAATTCTTTGGGTGAATTTATTTCAGGGCCCTGTAATCAATGCAATCCCTTAATTCATCTGATGTTTTGATACAATAACCAGTGGTGTAGAGGAGGGGGACTTAGGGCCAGATATATCAAAGGGTTCTTCCCATTCTGTGTCAATGGAAAAATGTGTTTTTACATATGGCCTTAAAGTGTCAGATAAATCCATTGACTAGGTGTTTAGTTCATATATTTCTTTAGGTGTTAATTTTCCTCTTCTGTCAGCGCATATATTCGACTACAGGGAATTTTCACCCCAGGCTCTAGGTCTGTTTGACAGCTGAATTCTCTGTTAGGTGGTAGGGCCTTTGTTCACTGAACAGATTGATAAAGTCTTGATAACACAAGGAGAGTTGAGGAGTGGCCAAAGTGGCTACGCCTAGTCCCAGCAGTCTGTCAGGAGACCTGGATCCTGGGTCTTTTCTGAAGACCTTGGATGATTTGCAGAAGGGTTTGCAATAGTCAGATAGAAATGTGACAGTTCAATGGTGCCAGTTTCTGGCTGGGTTGCATTCTGTCAACCATGAGAGTCCTAATATGATTTCATACTGCAGGATATCAATTAGATCCAATTTTCAAACTGCAGAATGACCATCGGGTCCTATCATACTCAGCTTAGTGGTTTGATGGGTTATTGTTCCAGATGAAAGCTTTGAACTGTCCACAATGCAACATGGTCCACACATGCCTTACAAGTAATAGGGATATGGTGCATTTGCCTCTGAATCAAGCCTCAAATAAACACTATAAAGTTCAACAGTGGGCTCAAAAATGTATACATTCATAGTAACATGTGCTGTGGCTACTTAAGAATTGCTGGTACACCTTTTGTTAGCGTTGGGTTCCTGATGTTCTTTTTTGTGTTTTCTAGTGCAGTAGTGCACAAAGTGAGAATCCTGGCCACAATAAAGGCATAGACTATTTCTAGGGAAGGACATTCCAATGGCCTGCTAAAAAAACAGTCTACATTGGGTCAAAAGGAGTTTTTGAGGGTCACCACAATATCTTTCTGGCATTGCCAATAGAATGGCTAACTGGCTATGTAACCTAGATACTGTGGTTGGTGGGGACGAAGAGGTACCAATAGATCCAACCCCTGGTGATGAACTTCCCCCATTGCACTATTTCTAAAGGTTGTGACATGCATGTCATATGGGACCTTAGTGTTTAGTTTTCCACCTGCATCAACTCCACATGTTTTGGAGATCTCGTAGAGTATTGTTTAGGGAAAACACATCATGAGACAGTGACACCATGCTACCTGGACGACTAAGGACACTAACGCCATTGGAGTGTCATTTTTGTGACGCTTCAGTGGTGCAATGTGCCATCACATATTTACAAGGTCACAGAAAGCCAACTTTGATGGCATTTCATGTTCTTCTAAATATAGCCCCCTTTAATGCATAACTCTACTTAAAAGGGGCATTTCATGGGTGTTGCTGTGGGTGTTCCCACGCAACACCCATGGAATCTGATGCATTCCTAGAATTACAAGGTTTTGTGAACCAGGGAATGTGTCAGATTCCTACGCCACCCCCAGGGGTGGTGTAAAAGTGGTGCAACAATAAAAAAATACCTTTATTTCTCCTCGTTTTTGGCTCTTCTTTATGTATGATGCATTCTGCAGCACACATAGAAGGAAGAAAATGCCTGCCTGCAAAGCCATATCCTTGGTCTTGGAGCAGCTGAACTTTGTAGGTGTCACCTCCCACTAGGAAATCTCAATGCAAAGCATCAAGGCTTTCCTGAGTGAGGTTTATATACTCTTGGTGAGTCAGAGATGTCTGTCAAGACTTGGAGAACTCTCCCAGAATTCCAACCTGTAAGGACCACTGGAACTCCAACCAGCCTCTCAGCAGCCACAGAGGGCCATCCAAATTTCAGTTAGCACAGCCCCAGCCAAATAGAACCATCCCAGGTTCTGCAAGACACAGCCTCAGCCACTGGTGATCTTCGGAACACAGAGCCTGATTTACCTAAGGAATAAGGAAAATGACTGCACAGACGAGGAAGGACTCAAACAGGTACTAAGGCAGTATAATGGTTAAGTGCTTCTACCTTGTGACCATATCCTAATGACTCTGTCCCTAAAGATACATTTGCACAGCACTATCCAAGAGGGACAGGGGTCTGTGGGACAGTGTATTAGCAGTCCTAAAGTTCTAGAGCTACAATGAGCTCCAAGGGCCTGGGCTAGATACCCTCTGGGCCTATTTCTGACAGCTTCAGCTTGATGGCATTCCCCTTTTTCCATTGGTTCTCTATATGAAAAGTTGTCAAAACGTTTTTAAGTCCCAAAGTTTCCAGTTTGGTCTGTCCGAGTACACTCTAACACCATAAAAGAGTTCAGGACGTGGGAGCCACCACTTGGGTTTTAGGATTCACTCCAACAGAGGCCAGCAGCAGGGTTCAGGGAAAGTCCATTTGGAACTGGTCAACTGGGCAGTTATGGGAAAAGGGCTCTGTAAGCTTGTTGTAGCCCTGTAGAACTGACCCTTGGATTCCTTGAGGGATTCTGGCCTCAAGGCAAGATGTTCCACTGTTTCTCCATGTTCTTCAGAAAGCCACAGTCCTTCTTCTGATCTTCACAGGTCCAGGAGTGTTTTCTCCAGAAGGTAGTGGTGTTGCCACATTTATGACCAGTGTCAAACTGAGGATGAGGGAAAGTCCTTGCCACTCCCTAACCAATAGGTAAAAGTGTCCAGGGGTGACCCTACACACTTTTACAGCACAGCCTTTGTGTTTTACTATAAGCTATCCCACAGTGCACTTCTTTACCTAAATCCAAAATGGCAGAACCCTTCTTCTCCTGTGCCTCCTTAGAAGTGTGGCTATGGAAATATGGAAATAAGCAAACCATCCCTTGAGGTCACTCGAAACCAGTTCTAGGGCAGCCCCCCCCAATGGGTTTGGAAAAATGCTGACTAGGAAGAGAAAGGTAGGCAGGGCTAGGTGTGAGCTATATCCATCAGTAACAGGTTAGACATCCTTTGAAGCTTGGGAAAGGGCTGGGCATAGCTCTACAAGCCATCCTGCTCTATGAGGAAAACACTTCTCCTCACCCAAAGCTTTTGTTCACTGTGTGGGAACAATCCACATCTCACCACAGGGGAGCCATTCAAAAGTCAGGTGACACTGGACACTGGCAGAAAGGTTATTTTGGCTTAAGCAGAGAAAAGACAATTTCTAAAAGTATCATTTCCTGATGGCAATATACAATTCGACTTTACCATTAAGATGGATTTTTAATTACCATTAAAATGAAGAATCTTTGCATCATTTTTCTTGCTGCTCCCAAACTGAAGTTTACCATTATAATTTGTTATTATGTAACCCTATGTTTCCCCATGGAAAGCCAACCTTGTTTCAGTAAAAAACTACTTTGCAGGATTTTCACTGACTGGCCCTGTAAAACATTAAGAGGCATCTTTACAAGTATGTGTGCCACGAGTGCGACCCTTTCTGTGATACACCAGTGGCAGAGGCTGCAGAGCCATATCTACAAGGCCATGCAATGCTACTTTGCGGGGCTTTTCATGACCTTGTAGATATGGAGTAAGGTAACGCAGTGCACGTTGCTGTGTTGCCTTATTCTGCATCAAAGAGGCAATCCACGGGCATTGCTGTGGGTGTTTCCACTCAACAACCGTTGTTTCTGATGCATCCCCAGATTTATAAGGATCTGTAAACCTGAAAATGTGTCAAAAGCCTACACCTCCTCCGGGGAGGTGCAACAAGGAGAAATATCTTTATTTCACCTCATTTTTTCCTCTTTCTTAGTGAGGAAAGCGTGTCCCTTGACTGTTTTTGTGCAGGAAGGTGTCCCTTCCTGTGCAAAAAGCAAAAGTGCCAGAATTTGCACAGGGCAGCCAATTGTGCACCAGCACAGTGGAAGAGGACAAGAATGTGAGATATCTCATTGATACAGCAGATTAGCACCCCTTTCTTTTGATGCAGGGCAGCACAGAAAGAAGCCTTGAGGCTCTGCCCTGCACCAATATGTTGAAATATTCCCTTCAATATATATGCCCTACTTTTTAAATACCATGCACCCTGCCATACGGGCATGTAAGGCCTACCTTAGAGATGACATAAGTATTAAAAAGGAAGATATAGGCCAGGTAAAAGGTTTATTTTGCCAGGTCAAAATGGTGGTTTAAAAATGCATACCCAGGTTGCATGGACAGGACTGAGACATGTTATACAGTACTACTTTAGGGACGGCACAATGAGTGCTGCAGTCCACTAGCAGCCTTTAATTTACAGATTTACAGACGCTGGGTACATGAAATACCATATGGTAGGGACTTATATTGCAAGTATTGATAGTGCTTAATTTGAGCTGGCGGTTTTTGGTGCTCAGTACTGGCACTTTATTCTCAACTGCAGCTCTTGTAACAGCCTGCCATATGGTGGCACTGTTTACATGATTTTGTGAGGAGCGAACAACAATTGTTTAACACTTAAATATGCATTAAAATCGCTAAACCTGGCATGTTAGTAATCTTCAATGTATATTTAATCTCTGAATGGTCACACATGAATGATGGTGATGGTTAGTTGAGATGGTTCTGTCATTGGCAACGCTAGTGGGTGCAAAGGGTGCTGCAAGCTGTAGTAGCCCTCTGACAAGTGTTTCCATCCATCATAGCTTAGGCACCATACTCCAACCTTGTCATCTTATTCCAGAGAAGAGTGATTGTGGCTGAAGAAGAGTGAAGACTGCAATCTGATTCCAAATTTGGTGCCACTAATATTGAACTTGGTGAAATGGATGACATGCTGTCTTATTAGCTCCTAAAGCATCAACTGGAAAAAGCATGACTACTAACTTTGAATTAGGGGTTGTTGCATATTTAAAGAGTAGGAGAAGGCGATCTCTAATAGCCAAGATACAACATCTGAATCCAATGTACCAAGATGTGTGACAGCAGAAAAATAGTTCTTTATCTTTGCACCTCACAGGTACTAACTCACATTTAATAAGCTACATTATACGAGATGTATTCAGAGACTGAAGGCAATTCCATGTTCTCAAACATTCTGATATGCCATATCTACGGAGCTATTGTCATTTATGATTGAAGATGCTGTACTTCGAGTCAGGTAACACAGGATCAACTGCTGGCTGCTTACCTCATTCTCTGTGTGAGTTTAGGCATATTTCTACATTACCATGTATTGTGGATTATTACACAAAATGCTGGCCCTTTCTCTTGCCTCTCATTTATTCTTACTCCATCTCTCTGAGATCAGGAACATTTAATTCATTACACAAGGAGAAGCTCACAGTCAAGTGAATGCATCTTCACCCAATCAATACATTTAGTTGTGCATATTGTCAGGCTGCGTCGGTGTTTAATTTTATTCTGAGGGTACTATTTATGCTTCCGTGTATGCTCTGTATAAACAGCTTGAGGATTAACTGTGCTTAAAGCATGTTGTGCGTTGAGCACCAACGATGGTGCTTAACGAGGATCTATTCAGTGGTTAGAGGTTCAAACAAGGACAAACTACATTTTAATTTTGAAAAGCAAACGAGAAAGACCTTCTCCAATTGAGAACATTCAACCTACATCTTAATTAGGCATCATTTTCCCTATGAAGATGGAGATGCCATAGCTTTAATAAATACGAAATGTGTTGTGCTTTTATCATGTTTTTTACAGATCAAGATGTTGCATAGACTGGTTCGATTACAGACAGGCTGGAAGACGTTCGTGTCTACATAACGAAGATATTGATAACTGTGTTAATGTGTTCAGTTTTTGAATTTCTGTCAATTGTAGCCCAAGGGGGAAAGCATGTTAATTCTTGACAAAGGTCATAGATGTTCATTGATTTCAAGAAGAGAGAAGTTTAGTAACAGGAAGTTAAATACAGAATTATAACTGGGAATATGTTTGTGTTTTACATGAAAGGATTAAGCATGTAAATTAGATGTATGAATTATTACCGGACTCAATGTAATATAAGTAAATATGTGACTTCGGCCAAAGTCAAAGTTTAATCAACAATTAAAATCATATCATGTTCAAAACGTTCAGTTATCTTCAACTCTTTGTATATTAGGGCATTGAAGTGCTTGGATGGCGACATTTTTTAAAGGTTGACAGCGCATCTGGAGGTATGACCTAACATTACCAATTTTTATGATAGGAATGTAGTGAGCTTTGGTTACACCCAGGCCATTATTTCTCACTCACCTTATGCTATTGGCTGTTTGGTTTATCATTGCACATTTTATGGCCTGCTAGCATTAAAATGCACGAGGGACTATTTCACATCACAAAAGTACACAGAATCAGTGCACCTTAAATTAATAGTCGTATAGATGCAGAGTATAGGGTAAACATTTATGTTCTTCACTGGAGCAAACATTTTTAATTCGTAGGCCTCAAAATGTAAAGCAGGTGGATTGGCGTTGCCAGCGCTTGTTGCTTGCTGTTTGGCATGCGCTCGATTGTTTATAGTTTGCTCCTGCATTGAAAGAATGCATCATGAGACATTGCACATGCACGCAAACTTCCCTAACTGATATTTTTAAATAAATGGTGATAATACCTGTCTGTGATTGGTGGATTTACTTGAATTGAAAAGCTATCTTGAAATTAAGGCATTCCATAACAACATTCAGTCACATGATAATAATATTAATAATAACAATAACAACCATAGCAATAATTATTGTACTAATAAAAACAACAATAACAATAATAATAATAGTAATAAGAACAACAAATAATAACAATAATACAACCACAGCAGCAACAAAAGAACAAAACAATAATTGTAATAACAATATTAAGAAGGAGAATATGAATTACTCATAATAGTAATAATATTGTTAGCTATAAACGATTTTTGTAGTTTTTTTCACAGAAATATATTACTATTAATAAATCTGTGCAACTTGAAATAGGGCCAGATGTATCAAGAAAGGGGTTTGCGAATCGCAAATAGCGATTTTTAAGAAATCGCTATTTCCGAGTCGCAATATGCCATGTATCACTATTGCGATTCGGAATTAGCGATTTCTTAAAAATCGCTATTTGTGGTTTGCGAGGCCCAAATACCAAATCGCAATTTGCGAGAACGTAAATTGCGATTCGGTAATTGAAAATCGCAAATTGCGAGAACGCACACCTGGAGGAGCCTGAAGACATTACAAGCAGGAAGTGAGTCATCCCAGGCAGTTTGCAGGTGCCACACCCAAAGGAGCACTCTGAGAGAAACAGCCCAGCCACAGGGAGCAACTGCACAGCGAAAGGAGAAGGGAGAAAGGAAAAGGAAACTAAAGTTTAGTGAGCAAGAACTGGAGGTGCTCACAGAGGAGGTGGTGAGGAGCCATGACTGTTTGTTTGGTAAAAGCTCACTCCAGGGGCCTGAGAATGAAAAGCGCAGACTCTGGGCAGACATTCAGACCAAAATCTGCGCTGTTGGAGTTGCACAGCGCTCTGTGGAGATGATAAAGAAGAGGTGGTACGACCTGCGTTCCCATGCCAAGGAGAGGGTGGCAAGACGATTGCAGGAGGCAAGGAGCACAGGAGGTGGCCCACCCACAGAGGCACCCTCCATCCCGATGGAAGACCTAGTGGAGTTGACACTCCTCCCAGAAGCAGTCAGTGGGGTCACTGACATCGACACATCCGGCACACCAAGCACCAGTAAAGGTAAGTGCAATATTGAAATGTAACCCCATATGTGCATGTACAAATGCCCCTTAGGAATTTGCAAGTAGGGCAAAGCATTGTGAGAAGTAGTCCATTCCACATCTTAGAAGCAGCACAACAATGCCTTATGGGAGTGGTAGTCCACAACCCAGAGCTGAAAGTAGCACATGGAATGTAATTAGGCAGAGCGACACCCAGAGGAACACAACACACACAACATTGTGATGAGAAGTAACTGTACATTTATTACCATTGTGTGACCTTTGGTGATACATACATAACTGACATGCTGCACATTGTACTTGCAGGTGGCCCAGGCCCAGCAGCTTCTGCAAGTGCCTTTGTGGGGGATACAGAAACCCACCCTGCATCTGACTCAAACACCAGCGAGTCACAGAATATAGTGCCCATCCGATGCAGGGCTAGGACTGTACAGCTACCCAAACTTAGCCAGGACTCTGATGCTCTGCAGGCTGATGCCCACACACCTTCCCCAAGTGGCAGATGCACTGGTATGCAGGACTCCCAGTCCCAGCATAGCACAACACCCCGCAGGAGGCCTACGTATGCAGGCGCACAGGCTTTTGAAGCAGGTGAGGGACCATCAGTGTTCGGTGGCCTGGAATCTGCTATGTTGAAGCAGCAGCGCCTGCAAAACAAGAAAATCTCTGCTTTACAAAGGCAGATGCAGGCACACAATTCAAACATGGGGGGGCTGCATCAGTAGTTTGAGTGCCTCAATTCGAACCTCACTAAACTGCATGAGGGACAGATCCAAGCATCGGAGAACACCAGAGAGCTGACAAGTGTAGTGAAGGAACTGTGTACTGGGCTGCGCCATGACAGAGTTAGCCACCGCAGGCAGGAGAGACATTTTATGGGGATATTTGATGATTTGTGTCGCTCTGTCAATCGCCTTGCAAATTCAACAGCCTTCATATCGCGGCGTGCTGTGGCTGCACAGGTGGAGGCAGTGCACAACAGTAGGGATGTGGCACAAGGACTAATGCAGATCACAAATGTGCTTGACAATATGCTGGGTAACCGCTCCGCCACACCCAGTGAACTGGGGCTGGTGGACACTGAGGACACATCTAGCCTCAGCAGCGTCCTCAGCTGATGCTAGGCATCGCAGTGCCAGGCACAGCACTGCCACTGAGGCAGAAAACAGAAGTGCCAGTGAGGCGACTGCGCACTCGAGTGGCTTGCGTGGCCGTAGGAAATAAGAGTAATGGCCACAGGGGACTGTTAATCTTTGTGTCATACAGTAAACTATGAATGAATAGTGAAATACTATTATCTGCTTTTGTTTTTAGTTTAATTTACTTATTGTTGCTGCTGGTGAAACTGATGATACCTGACATTAAGGTAATAAATGTACTTACTACAAGTACAAATGTCAGTGGAGTTGTGTTGTTCATACTTACATCTGAAATGGTTGTGCATGATGTCAGCACACCTTTGCCTGCCCTCTGCTGCACTGGTCCTGTCTGCTGGCTGTAGGTGTGGTATGGGATCATCATCCTCATCAGATTCAGAATCAGATATTTCCACAGGTATGCCCCTTGTGGTTGCTATGTTGTGCAAGATTGCACAAGTAGCCACTATTCTACATATTGTCTCTGGGCTGTACTGTAGTGCCCCTCCACTTTTGTGGAGGCACCGGAAGCAACTCTTCAGCAGCTCAAAGGTGCGCTCCACCACATTGCGGGTTGCCCTGTGTGCTGCATTGTATCTCCGTTCAGCAGGTGTTGTAGGATTGAGGTAGGGCGTCATCATGTAGGTGCGCACTGCGCAGGCACTGTCTCCTGGAAGGAACAGAGGGTATGATGAGTAGCTGAGCCATCTGACGTCAATGCGCCACTGTACAGAGGGTCAATACCTAGTAGATATCCTTCTCCAAACTCCCCAGCTAGCAGTCTTGTGTGAATCCCGCTGTGGCGAAAGATGCACAAATCATGTGTGCTCCCTGGGTACCTGGCCACGAGATCAGTTATGATATAGGAGGCATTGCATATCACCTGTATATTCAAGGAATGTTGGTATTTACGTTTGTGGTACACATACTCTGTGGCTGATGGTGGACAGATTGCAACATGTGTCCCATCTATGGCACCTAGGATGTGGGGGAACTGTGCTATCTGGTAGAAATACATTTTTGTCTGCTGTATTTCCTGTGGGGTGTTGGGGAATCAGAGAAATTGGTGTATTCTGCTCAGCATGGCGTTGATAAATGCATTGAAAAATCTAGAGAGGGCACTCTGTGATACCCCTCCAGCTGCTGCTATGACCCCTTGATAGCTCCCTGAGGCAAATAGGTGGAGGGAGCATAATACCTGCACATGGGTGGGGATGCTATTTGTCCTGTGTGTTGTGCGCTGCAGTATGGGTTGTAGCTCAGCTATGAGGTAAAGTATCATGGCTGAGTTCAACCTGTACTTCTCAAAAATGTCCTCCTCAGTCTGGTCAAAACGGGTTATGCGCACTCTGAAAATGCGCTCCTGTCTCCTCCTCCCTCTCCTCAAACCTGCCAAGATCCTCATTCTCCTCGCCATGACGTAGAGTGCAGCCATTGTGGAAAAGAGGCTGAGGCATTCTGGGCCTCTTTATATAGGTTGCACCTGGTTACCACCTGGTTTCACTTAGTGGTATTTTGCATGTGCAAAATGCCATTCTGCAAAAAATCGCAATTTGCTATTTTTTGGTGCATCGAATTGCGAATTGGTTTTGCGTGTCGCATTTTGCATCTCGCAATTTCCGACTTGAAATACCAAATCGCTAATTGCGATTCAGTATTTCATGTCGCAAATTGCGAGACGCAAAATGCGACACGCAAAACCAGGTCACAACGCTAAAAATCTTTGATACATCTGGCCCATAGTGTTGTGGTGCTAGGACAAATTTCAGAGGGGAGGTGTAACATCACTGAAGTCAAAGGAACTTAAAAATGCAAGCGTCAAACAACGAACGAGTGCAGCAACCCAGTCATTCTCAGCAAAACAGTGGTAAGGGTGTTGTATGTAGCCTGTTGTGTAGCCATTTTACTTATAGCTTCATACATGTTATTTTAGCTAACTAGACCTGCCGCTGTGCACTTTAACCTAGATATATTTTATTCAGCTTCATTTATTATTTTAACAATAGCCACATTTGCGGTCTTGTTTTATTTCTCTCTATCTAGCTGTTCTTTGCCTAGGTCAGCACTGTGTTCTTAAACAAGAAATTTCTTTCACTCTGTGCTTTTCTCAAGGCTGGAGTAAAATAGGTTACCGGCAAACATGGTAACGATTTGTCTCTAGTGTTCATAGAAACATACACACTCTTACGTCGGGATCATTTCTTGGAACATCAGCTGTTTTACTATAAAAACACTACTTTGACCCATATACGTTAGAGGGAGATTCCAGCCAGATGACCATAACTGTATGCTGATTGCTGAATGCTTCGCTACAGCTGCTTAAGTAGACTACAGGCCTCTTGCTCAGGTATGAAGGATGATGTCTTCCAGGTGAACCTGAAGGGCAGAACTAGAGCTTAACATGCTGTGCTCTAACATAGCCTAGGTAGGAATTATTTTAATTATTCTAGTGACAATATGGTAGCGTTATTTTTATGCTTTACTTTCATTGTCACAATTTTAATTGTCATGCCTCATTGTCCTAGTTATTGCAGTACATGCTTTGTTATCTAAGATACAGTTGCTTAATTAAAACCTTCACTAAAACCTTATTGAAATATATACCGCCTCTGATTGTATATGTGAGACTAGTGTAACTGAGAGAAATGGATGCGATCTGAGTGACCACAACTTCCCTGAGGAACCAATTGTGGCATGCGCTCGGCTGCCCAATCATCCCTGCTCATGGGTAGAGATGAGGCACTGCTAGTTAGCCTGAGAAAAACCCGGATTAGGACGACAGGTGTCACCTGTAGTGGGTTCAGACTCAGTCTCCCACAGTGCAAGTGATTTTGCCACCCAAATCCAGTAGCCTCATTAGAATAATGAGAGCCTACGCGACAAGCCATTTGTGGTTGCTAGAGCGCACAAAATGGCCAGTAAATATTTGCAGACAACCATGTTTTTTTTATACAAAAATTATATCATGCACAAGCAAAACTTTTTCCAGAAATAAGGCTTCAGCAGATATTTATCATTTGTGCACTACTAGATAAAGGGTCTTCATTAATTTGATCCTATTAAAGATTTTGTTTCTGTCACACTGCTGCATTGCAAGAAATGTGGTTCATTTGTGCTTTCCTAACTGCTCATATATATTTAAATATTTGTACAGTAAATTTTCAGGTGTTTGAATTTTATTGTGTTAAAATATCTTGACATCTTGCGCCTTTATTTTCACTATAGGTGCTCCTGAAACTTTATCCCATAACTAACTTTACAAAATCCTTTCATTTTTTAGTTACTTTGGTTAAAGAAACGTAAAAAACAATTTTCATATTAAAGGAATAAGAACCAATTTTAAATATAGCCTGATGTTTGAGCTATGCCTTTAAATACACAGCAAATATCTCATGATTAAAAAAATGAAAAGGATCTTTTTTCTCACACTCTGAACTCCATCATGGTTATTTCGGGGATGCTGCAGCACCGCTGCACCCCTGCTTCATGCGCATATTGCAAGATGTCATGTTAGTGTAAGGTTTTAATAAAGATCCAGTACATGAAGTCTTGGAGAGGTAAGGAGGTCCAGGAAATGGTTAGGAAACCAGATCTAAGAATTCATAATGAGACCTTGTGAGAGAAAAAGAGAATTATTGCAATGCAGTAAATAGGGGACTAATAAAGGACTCCCACCATCTTGGACCTGCACCTGGACCCAGTCTAAGTGAGTCCAGAACCCCACAGTGGTGTCCCACCAGTCTTGGGCCATTGGTTGTGGTGCTAAAGGAGCCAGATGGTCAAATCTCAAAACTGAAGCCTTAGAAAAAGTTTTGCCAAAAACTGCTCTGAGAACCAGGAGGAATCTGACACCAACCTGCTTGCCTAACTGAAACTTTATCCCATAACTAACTTTACAAAATCCTTTCATTTTTTAGTTACTTTGGTTAAAGAAACGTAAAAAACAATTTTCATATTAAAGGAATAAGAACCAATTTTAAATATAGCCTGATGTTTGAGCTATGCCTTTAAATACACAGCAAATATCTCATGATTAAAAAAATGAAAAGGATCTTTTTTCTCACACTCTGAACTCCATCATGGTTATTTCGGGGATGCTGCAGCACCGCTGCACCCCTGCTTCATGCGCATATTGCAAGATGTCATGTTAGTGTAAGGTTTTAATAAAGATCCAGTACATGAAGTCTTGGAGAGGTAAGGAGGTCCAGGAAATGGTTAGGAAACCAGATCTAAGAATTCATAATGAGACCTTGTGAGAGAAAAAGAGAATTATTGCAATGCAGTAAATAGGGGTTGGAATTTTTTTTTCTCATGAAAAATCAAGAAATGAAGAAAATAAGTAGTGGGTAGAATCAGATGTGGTATCAAAGTTTGTATATACAAAACAAAACAAAACATCAGCGCTCCTTTCACTTCCCAAGGAGCAGAGTTGCTTTGCCACGAAAACTCACATTTCTTCTTTGCTTCTGTTGCCTCTTTGTGATTGGCTGCCACCCGAGAGGGCATCCTAGGAGTGGCAGAGATGGGTAGGTCGCAGCTTTTCTAGCATTCTGCATGCCTTTCACTCCACAGCTAGCGCGGTTTCTGCCATCACATAAGGGGAATTTACTTACTCAAAGTGAGATGGATTTTAAATATCATAAGGTGTACCATACACTTTGAGGGTGAATTTGTGAGATTGGGTATTGCTGCTAATTACCATTAATATATTCCCAATCATTGGTAGTTTAGGTCACATGGTCCTGATGAAGTACCCAGATCTGCAGGGACTTTACATGGCACAAAACATTTTTACTGACATTCTCATTTTCCTGTGAGCTGTTCAGGATCATTGCCTCCAACACAGCAACCCTTTGTTTATATTTATAACAATAGGTTCCACGTATTAAAACTTTCATGGTCTATCCTAGTTATTTTTATTACACACCTACACCATTCTACACACAGCACATCCACTTACACTTCATCATGTGTCTTATTTAAAAAAACCTTCAGCAGAGAACCCCCTTGAGCGACCCATTAGGCACTGCAGCGCTGGCCCAACAAAGAGCTGCCCAATGATGAACCATGACACACATCTTCGTGTGTAAGGGCTCTTACCTTTGACACATCAGCCTGGGCAGGGTAGTCAGGAAGTATCATCCACTTCAAAGAACCTTTCTAGAAGCTTCTCTCACTTTCCAAATGAAGTGCACTAGAGTACAAACAAGGACCTTCAGACCACTCTTCAGTTCATTACAGTACCTGTGGAAGGACTCTCAGAAGACTGCCTGCTACTGTGACCTGCCGTGCACTTGGCCTGACTGGTACTGTACCTGGAGGAACTACTTTGCTGCCTGGAGCCTACTATGACCCCTCTGCCGCCTTGCCAAGACACCCCTGCTGTTGAGTCCTTTGTCTTCACCTGCACCCAGGACTACCAGATTGATTCCAAGGGCTAGTCTACTGGCCACCTGTTCAGAGCTGCAGGGTCATAAAGGACTCCCACCATCTTGGACCTGCACCTGGACCCAGTCTAAGTGAGTCCAGAACCCCACAGTGGTGTCCCACCAGTCTTGGGCCATTGGTTGTGGTGCTAAAGGAGCCAGATGGTCAAATCTCAAAACTGAAGCCTTAGAAAAAGTTTTGCCAAAAACTGCTCTGAGAACCAGGAGGAATCTGACACCAACCTGCTTGCCTAACTGCCCGAAGTACGTCATTAATCTGATTGACTTCAAGGCCTCTCTAGCTACGTTCTTCTCCGCAACAGAAAATATTTTTCAGCGGTCCCTCGCCATAGGTGAATCCAAACTCATGGAATTGCCTTTAGCTACTGCCCTCTGCCTTGCATTCTGGAGATTTTCAACTTCCATTTCAATTACTATATTTGAACTTTGAAATCTTCACCATGCCTTTGACAGAGGGCTATCCAGCAACAAAGTTCCCCACTTGGACACCTCTTGCAGTCTTGCCCCGCTAAATGTTACCTTCTCAGAAAATTTTTCTCAAGAATTTGTCTAAGTCAGATGGTAAGCGCTGACCACGCCCAATCAACCCCTTATGTCCAAACCGTTCTCCATCACAGTCAGCCATATCTTTCAACTTTGATCCGATCTCGTGTGACTAGATGTCTGTGGTTGGCGCTTTGATCTATTAGGTGCTAGTTATTACTCACAACTTTAAAAAATCATAATTACGGTTCCACTGATTGGCTTTTAACAGTTTGGTGTTAAATAATTTATTAAAATGTATTCTATTCTTCTGCATTGGTCTGGGATTTTTCTTGTGTTGTGTTTTCACTTTGTTACAGTTTGCATGCTGCATACATACTTTACACATTCACTCTAAGTTAAGCCTGATTGCTTTTTCTGCTAAGCTTCCCATAGTTAAGCACAGGTTAATTTAGTGACTTTTTGTTGTTCACCCTGCAAGGGATTGTGGCTGTTGCTTGACCAGGGTTCTCACCCTAGTCAACCAATGATCCAAATTCTAACAAAACACTAATCTCCATGTTAAAAATATAAACAGCAATTTGGTATTAGACTCGACTGACATTTGACTTCTGTCTTGCACAGCAAATGTAAGTAGATAAAAACAAAATGTCAAGTCTTCTTTTGTGCTCGTACACCCCCGGAACTCCTCATGAATATGTAGGTGCCCTCTCAGGGCTCAAGAGGCTGCAAAAGTTGAGCCCTATCACACCTCTGGGCCCAATGCATTGCATCAGCTGCACCACGGGTAGCTAAGTTCCTGTTTTTAAGGTAAATACTGAAACAAAGTTGCTGCTCTGATCATAAACATTTGTATGCAACTCTGCAATGCTGCTAGAAGCAGGTACATAAATGAAAAGTGCAGAAATCCCAGGAGGTATTAAAAATCGCATCAACTTCTGACATTTCAAAAACAAAAAAGAATGGGAAGGAGCCAAACAGCACCCTTTAAAGGGCAGATATTTTAACAATAGTACATAAGTGTTCACTGCCAAGTGCTAGTAATGAGACATTTATTACTACTGAATCTATAATTTCATGAATTTATCTTTTCCCTTATAAGTTTATATATTTGCCTGTTTTGATGTTATTTGGGAAATTAATACATCAGCAAAATTAATCCTTCATGCAAAAGGCAAGTAATGATTGTTTACAGAATGGATAATGTAACAAATTGAGCTGTTTCCAAACTTCTGTTGCAGTTGTATCTCATGAGTCTTTTACCAAGTCAAATGTTTGCCACTAATAAATAACCCTAACCTGCAAAGACTTGTCCCATACTAAGTAGATACACATAGTTTCTGTCTTACAGCTAACCAATTAAATGTCCTGAAAGGAAGACACACATGGTATTAATGTAAAATGATTTTGTATTTCCTAAAATATGCTGACTTTCACAATCTAATGTAGATAGCACTAGCATAAGACTCCTTGCATTATGGATAGGAAATCTAGTACATAGAAAATCCTCTTGATAATCCTTAGATGACAATTTATACTTCAGTGACAAATCCTCCTTTTCCTTGCCACTTGCAACCAAAGGTATTAGAACTATTCATGCAGGAGTTTTGCATTTCTCCAGATGTCCTGGAAGGCACTGGAAACTGTGTGTAGCCAGTGCTGCAGCACATCAGATGTCCTAAGGAGAGTTCAGCAAGACAGTTGGCAATAGTGAGGCCTACTGAAGTGTGTTACATTTTTTTCTAGTTTTACAGTGTGCTCAGAGGCAATCAAATGTCAGCAGCTCAAGCGCACAAATTGAACAGTTCTGTGTGTACATTTGTGTCTGATAGTTAGAACTTTTTTGTAATTGTTATTATATAAATGAGAAAGGCGATGTAATCTGTAAAGCATTTCTTGCAATGCAAGTCAGAGTTAATTCGTTTACCTTCAAGCTTTGGGGAAAGATATATTCCTGATTTGCTACAAGTAGATGGAAATCCAGTATGTACAGATCTTTGCCATCCTTTGGCCAACTTGTACAGTCCTTTTCAACTACCTAGAATACTATTGTGCAGCTAACAGACTAGGCAGACCCATGTTACACAGTCTCCCAAATTGTTGGAAACTCAGGCCTGATTTAGAGTTTGATGTGGCAAATATCCAGTCCATAGTATTAAGAGTTCTATAGGAGAAAATGGAATCCTGATACTGTGGGTGAGATATTCATCACATTTGTGATGGAGTAACATCATCCGCCAAACTGTAGCTCAGGCCCTTGATCAGTATACTGCCTGAACTAACACCACTATCCTAATCCCGAACTACTTCAAACAGCCTGCATAAGCATTGAGGTTAACCTCTTGGGTGCCTGGGACGAGCTGGTTTGCCCCTCGGCGAAGGTTGCTGTGTGCCGAGGACGAGACCAGCTCACCCTGCACCTGGCCCATGGGGGGAGCTCTAGCACTTCTCCTGTGGGCCTCCACCCCCTTCCCCCACCCCCCCAGTGACGTCTGATGATCATGCGCTGACCTCATCAGAGGCCGCCTTCATTGTGTTGGAACCTCAGCTTCCAGCGCGATCAGAAGAGAAATGCTTCCCTTGCGATCATGGGGTGCGGATAGGCAGAGGACATGTGTTAGAAATGGGGTTTCTGGTTGGCTAGGGTATGCACCTCAGCCAGGCAGAACTTACCCACTCTAGTCAGGGCAAGGGAGTTACACGTCCAAGATAACCCCTGCTCACCCCCTTGGTAGCTTGGTACGAGCAGTCAGGCTTAACCCAAAGGCAATGTCTAAAGCGTTTGCACAACACACACAACACACGTGACGCAATATCCCCACCACAAAGGAAACACAACATGCGATTATATGAAAATATACTGTATTGTACACAAGGCAATTATCAGACCAAACATCACATATCAGTACTATCCTGCTACCTTAGCAGTTGTCAGAACGTTACACATTAGTTACTCTGCAACCTAGCAGTAGTCACACATAACACACAGGTTACTCAGTATTCTGCAACATAAGCAGTAGTCAGGAAAACACGTTATTACATCACAGCACTTGTCATAAGAATATCATAAAAATGCCCATAGTAGGAACATTAGAAAACATATGGCAAGTTAGAAAAACATATTAGCAAGCATGTCCATAAAAGGAACATTTTCATACACATATGTAAAAACATCAAACACAGGTAGGTAATATATGAATCAAACAAAAGTCTGTAGAAAGAACTTTGGATTGCAACTATATTGGTCCTTTAAACAGTACCTGGTTGGATGAAGGCACCTCCAGTGCCTAGAAGGCGAACAATGGGGCCTCCGGCGCTCCTATGCGCAAAACGGGGGCCTCCCTTATACTCTGGGGTCAGAGGAGGGCGACATGCACCTCCTCTCTTTTATAGACAGGCCCCTCTGGGGACCGTGATTACTGGGGGCCCCCCAGGGCCTCAACCGGCCCACACGAGGGGGGCCAAAGCCAGCAAAACAACTTAGGTCAGGAGGGGGGCACCACGCACCCCCTCCGGTTTAATGACAGGCCCCTCCCGGGACCCGCGATCTCTGGGGGCCCCCCCGGGCCTCCACTGGCCCTTCCACCAAGGGGGGGGGCCCACAATAATGCCCGTTTTACCTAACAGCAGAAAAGGAGCGTCCTGCTCCTAACGCAGAGGCCAGGGGGCACTCCCCGCGCCTTCCCCTGGTCCTGCCGTGAAGCCACAAGAAGATCGGACCCCTCCTGGGGCCCGATCAGACACTCCCCTGCACCCGATGCGGTGCGCGAGTGTTCTTCCAGCTTGCTGGGCTGCTGCGGTGATCTTATTTAAAGGGGCACAATGCAGCAAGGAGCCTACGAGCTCCCAAGGCTCCATAAGCGCGCTGCAATCAGCGCTATGGCAGCCGCAACCACGGAGAAGCAACCCTCGTGAAGAAATGAATGCAGGGGTCAGGGGCCACAGCACCCTGCCCCTGGGGAGCAGAATCTTAAGACAAGGTCCTCAGGTGGAGGGCCCAGCTACAGGCCAGCACAAAGGAAAGGCAGCAAGTGGCAAGTCCTTCACAGTGACCAGGCAGGTCACAGGTCAGCACAGCAGCAACAGTCCATGGTGGTTCCTGGTGAGTCCTTTCAGCCTTTGGTGTCCAGTTCCAAGATGATTCCAAGAGTCTCCAAATTGTGGGGAAAATCCCCCTGTACTTATAGTCAGTTCTTACAGTGTTTTACAATGGTAGGAAGAGGAGGTTCCAGCCAGTTACAACTGGTTCTGGGAGTGCCCCCTCTCTCCTTTCAGCACAGGCTTCAAACATCAGTGGGGGGTTAACAACCGTATTGTGTGAGGCCAGGGCACAGCCTTTACAAATGTAGGTGTGCCCCGCCTCTCCCTTCTCTCAGCCCAGGAAGACTATTCAGTATGCAGATGCACCTCTGTGACACCTCCACCCTCCCTGTGTACAGGCTGTCTGAAAAGTATGCACAAAGCCCCAACTGTCACTCTGCCCAGACGTGGATTGGAATCAAGCTGCAAAACACCAGAGTCATAAGCACAGATAAATGCGCACTTTCTAGAAGTGGCATTTCTGTGATAGTAATAAAAAATACACCCACACCAGTAAGCAGCATTTATTATCCCCATCACAACCATACCAAACACGCCTACGCTACCCCTCATAAATCAGACAATACCCCTTACACTTAAGGCAGGGCATTTCTAATGCAATCCTATGAGAAGGCAGCACTCACAGCAGTGAGACACCAAGTTAGGCTGTTTGTCACTACCAGGACAGGCCATGCAATATGGCACATGTCCTGCCTTTCTACATACATGGCACCCTGCCCATAAGGCTAGCTAGGGCGTACCTTACGGGTGACTTACATGTAGTAAAAGGGGAGTTCTGGGCCTGGCAAGTAAGTTTAGATGCCAGGTCCCTGTGGCAGAAAACTGTGCACACAGGCCCTGCGCTAGCAGGCCTGAGACAGGTTTGAAAGTCTACTTCAGTGAGTGGCGCAAGCAGCGCTGCAGGCCCACTAGTAGTATTTAATTTACAGGCCCTGGGTATAGAGATACCACTATACAAGGGACTTATAGGTAAATTAAATATGCCAATTAGGTATAAGCCAATCATACCAACTTTAGATGGGAGATCACCTGCACTTTAGCAATGGTCAGCAGTGATAAACTGCTCAGAGTCCTAGAGCCAACAGTGAGAGGTCAGAAAAACCAGGAGGAAGGAGGCAAAAAGACTAGGGATGACCCTGCGTAAGGCAAAAAGACCTTTCCTTTCATGTCTGTCTGAGCATTTCTGCAGCCCCATCGCTCACCCGGGGGAGGGGGCAAGTTGTTTTTATGCCATTTCTGCCCCCCTGCAACCCTTGGGGGTAGAACGGCCTGTTTTTAGGCCAATCTGCCCCCAAGGGTTGCAGGAGCCACTAGACACCAGGGATTTTTTTTTTTTATGTCAGTTACATGCAAGGGGGGTGACCCCATAGAAAGGGCCACTCCCCCTCGGGCAAATATATTTTAGGCCATTTCGACCCCCCTTGGCGGCAGATCAGCCTATTTTAATTAGCCCGATATGCCCCAAATGGGGGCAGAAACCACTAGGCAGAAGGGATTTTTTTAAAGTGCTATTTACAGATGAGGAGTGATCCCTTAGGCAAGGGTTGCTCCCCTGGGGGGGGGGGGAATTTATTTTAGGCCATTTCTGCCCCCAGTGTGGGTGTTTTGTTTGAGGGGGCTGCCCCTTGGGCAAGGGTCGCTCCCAGGGGGGCACATTACTGTTGGCCATTTCTGTCCCCGTTGGGGGCTGCTTGGTCTTAAAGCCCAGCAGAGACCAGGGAAGATTTTTTTTTAATAACAGAGGGTGGGGGTATCCCCACCTCAAATAAATGGGGACAGAGTTGTTCAGCCCACCAGTGGGCACATGGGTCAGTTACCCACAATCCACACCCCGGAGGAGCAGAAAGCCTACTAGATGCCAGGAAATTTAAAAAAAAAATAGTGGGGTGGTGGCTACCAGCCAGTATGGGCATGGTAATGCCCCCACCCCAACTGAAGGGGGTGACAGTCTTTCAGCTCTCCCCTGCAAACTAAAACATCTTAGCCTATGGCAAGCAAGAGGACATTTGATTATTTTAGGTTTTGGTTTTACATTTGGGCCATGAAAGCTTGTCTAACTCTCAAAATTGTCCCACTTGGAAATGTGAGTGCTGCGCTTTTTGGACTTTCTGACGCTGCCATGTAGAAAATTCTATGAGGTCTAGGGCCAGATGTATCAAGCCTTTTTGCATTCGCAAACGGTGCGAATGCCCGTTTGCAAATGCAAAAATGCCTTTCAGTATTTATGAAAGGCATTACCAACGCAAATTTAAGGAATCGCTAAAATAGCGATTCCTTAAATTTGCGAGCCTGTTTAGAGAATCGCAAATTGCGATTCTCGAAATAAGAAATCGCAAATAAGGAATCCTTATTTGCGATTTTTAAACCACATGTAACAATCAATTCCTTAATGCGAATTTGGCATTAAGGAATCGCTTACTACGAATTTGAATTTGGTGGTAACCATGTGCAAATTTAAAAAATGCATTTTTAAAATTGATATGTAATGCACACATGCCCCTTTGGCATGTGTGTGCCTTACATGTCCTTAAAAAACTTCATGGGGTGCAGCAGGGGGAGCCTTAGGCCCCCAGCACCCTGGGGTTTGCATTTATCAAATTTGTGAATTCCAGTTAGGAATTAGCTATTTGGGAAATGCAAAATATTCGCAAATATGGGCCTACAGGCCCATAGGTGCAAATGGGGCCGGTATCGCAATTTGCGATTCGGTAATAGCATTTTGTGATTTTTAGGAAATCGCTATTAACGAATTGCAAATGTGATACACTGCATTTTGCGAATCAGAAATAGCGATTTCTTAAAAATCGCTATTTCCGAATTGCAAATGCCTATTTTGTTACATCTGGCCCATGGACTCATCTGAAAACTAAACATTTGGGTGAGACAAGGGTGGTGTGCTTCACATGCACCCAACACCATTTTCATACACCTACAATGCCCTGTAAACCTCCAACTTTGCTTGAAATCACACATTTTCCCCACATTTTTGTGATGGAACCTTCCGGAATCTGCAGGAATCCACAAAATTCCTACCACCCAGCATTGTCTCATCTATACCGATAACAATTCTGCTCCACTTGTCAACCTAAAAATGTTTTTTTCCAAACTTCCCTTTTGGACCCGCTTTGGTTCCCCCTCAATTTTGACATGTTTTTGGCTCTTCCCTGTCACAGGCACTTGGTCTACCTACAGTGAGGTATCATTTTTATCGGGAGACTGAGGGAAACATTGGGTGGAAGGAAATTTGTGCTGCTGCGGTGATCCCACACAGAAATGTGGGAACAATGTGATTTTTTTTTGTTAAATTTCAGGTTTGCTGAGGATTCTGGGTAAGAAAACACTGGGGGATCCACGCAAGTCACACCTCCCTGGACTTCCTCGGGTGTCTACTTTTCAGAAATGTCTGGGTTTGGTAGGTTTCCCTAGATGGCTGCTGAGCCCAGGACCACAAATGCAGGTGCCCCCCACAAAAACAGGTAGTTTTGTATTTGATAATTTTGGTGTGTCCAGGTAGTGTTTTGGGGCATTTCCTTTTGCGGGCGCTATCGAGGGAACGCTGGGTAGTAGGAAGTTTGTGGCTCCTCTCAGATTCCATAGCTTTCTATCACCGAAATGTGAGGAAAAGGTGTTTTTTTTTGCCACATTTTGTGGCTTGAAAAATATTCTGGGTAATGGAACCTGGTGAGTGCCCCACAAGCCACCCCATCCTGGATTCCCCTAGGTGTCTAGTTTTGAAAAATGCATAGGTTTGGTAGGTTTCCCTAGGTGCTGGCTGGGATAGAGGCCAAAATACACAGCTAGGCATTTTCCAAAAAACACGTCAGATTTCAATGGAAAAATGTGATGTGTCCATGTTGCATTTCCTGTTGCGGGCATTAGGTCTACCCACACAAGTGAGGTATCATTCTTATCAAGAGACTTGGGGGAACACAGAATAGAAGAACAAGTGTTATTGCCCCTTGTCTTTATATAAATTTTTTCCTTCCAAATGTAATTTGAGAAATGCTTGTAATTCACATGCTAGTATAGGGACCCCGGAATTCAGAGATGTGCAAATAACCACTGCTTCTCAACACCTTATCTTGTACCCATTTCGGAAATACAGAGGTTTCCTTGATACCTATTTTTCACTCTTAATATTTCACCAAATTAATTGCTGTATACTGTATACCCGGCATACAATGAAAACCCATTGCAAGGTGCAGCTCCTTTATTGGCTCTGGGTACCTAGGGTTCTTGATAACCCTACAAGCCCTATATATCCCTGCAACTAGAAGTATTCAGCAGACATTGGTATATTGCTTTAAAAAATCTGCCAGAGCTGGAAAAAGTTACGGAAGAAAACATGGACAGAAATGGCTCTTTTTTCAACTCAATTTCAATATTTGTTTTATTTTAGCTGTTACTTTCTGTAGGAAAACCTTGAAGGATCTACACAAATGACCCCTTGCTGAATTCAGAATTTTGTCTACTTTTCAGAAATGTTTAGCTGTCCGGGATCCAGCATTGGTTCCACTGGAAGGAGGCTTAAAGCACAAAAAATAGTAAACATTTTCAGAAATGTTTTGCTGTCCGGGATCCAGGATTGGTTTCACTGGAAGGAGGCTGAAAGCACAAAAAAATAGCAAAAATGGGGTATGTCCCAGTAAAATGCCATAATAGTGTTGAAAAATGTGGTTTTCTGAATCAAGTCAGCCTGTTCCTGAAAGCTAGGAAGATGGTAATTTTAGCAAAACAAACCATTTGTTGATGCCATTTTCAGGGGGAAAAAACACAAGCTTTCTTCTGCAGCCCTCTTTTCCCTTTTTTTTTTAAAAAAAAATGACATTTTTGCTGTATTTTGGCTAATTTATTGGTCTCCTCCAGGGGAACTCACAAGCTCTGAGTGCCTCTCGAATCCTTAGGATGTTAGAAAAAAAGGATGCAAATTTGGCGTGGGTAGCTTATGTGGACAAAACGTTCTGAGGGCCGAAGCGCAAACTGCCACAAATAGACATAAAAAGGCCTGGCACCTGAGGTGGAAAAGGCCTGACAGCGAAGGGGTTGGCAGCACTTTTCCCTAAAGTACAGAGCAGCTGGAAAATGCCCTCACAGTGTATGCTCACCAGGTGGCTGAGTGTGATGTGTAGGAGCGTATATTGCCTTCTTGAAAGCTTGATTTTAGTATAGATTACTTCATGTTGACCCAGTAGGGGTCATGAATTAGTGCCATATTAGCTAAGTTGGGTTATGCCAGGCATCTTAGAATGGATTCTATATGCCAGTTAAGCATACGGTGACCAACCAAATTCACTTTCCCTGGGAAGGCAAGCACTGTGTAAATGGTTGTGTTCTAGCTGAAATGGTAACTCAGACTGGAACTGTCTCAAAAGCATCAGAAACCGTCTGTAAGTATGTCACATTAATTTTGATTCTCTGTCCTACAGTTGGACCTTGACAGTCAAATGTAAACATAAAAAATTGTCAGCCAACTAATATTTGGTTACATGTGCAAATTATATAGACCTGGTTTTCCCCTACTGTTTTGCCTTCAGTCTTACTGTTTTGGCTGACTTCGTTTTTGCTGTCCTTTGGACTCTGCACATTTGACCATATCTAACCAGTGCTAAAGTACTTGTGCTTTCACCCAATTGGCACATTTAATGTTCTTGTAAGTCCTCAGTAAAGTGGTATTACAGGTACCCAGGGCCTGTAAATTAAATGCTAATTGGAGAGCCTGCAGCACATATTGTGAGACCTGCTTAGGCAGCCTTTTAAACCAGTCTCAGGCCTGCCATTGCATCCTTTGTGTGCATTTATGAATTGCCATTTCGACCTGACAAAATAAACTTTTTGCTAGGCCTAAACCTTCCTTTTTAATGCATATGTCACCCCTAGGGTAGACCATAAACAGCCAAGGAGTAAGAGTACAATGTATTTAAAAAACTGTATACATGCTTTAAGTTTTACATGTCATGACAGTGGAAAACTCTCAAATTCATTTTTCACTACTACAAGGTTTACCTTTCCCACAGAACAATATTGGGTTTCCTTATTACATTTAATTAGTGGTAACTTGCAATTAGGAGCAAGTAGGAAAGTCAAGTTTGGTGTTGTCACAGGACGCTGTCCTAATCAAGGAGGGATCAACTACTTTGGCCTAAATAGATAAGAAAATAGTCTTCAAATAAGAGTTTGTAGTGGTTCTTTTTTATTCAATTAAGGTATGTCTTTTTATCAAGTCCTGAGTATTCCAGTTGATATTCAGTTGTCTGTTCTTTTCTGTTCCCAGGCTTCCCTGAGGTTTCAGCGTTGCGTCGTTGTCCGGTGGCCAGTGAGGAAAGGGAAAAACAAAAAAGAAAAATCCCTGTCAGGTAAGTGTTGTTATGGTTCCTTTTCTTTTTCTTTCTCTCTCTCTCTTTTCTTTTCTTTCTTCTTAAATGATTTTCTTCTTGTGCAGGGATAAATGGATATGTAAACAGTAGAAAGAAGTGTTGAAAGGGAAAATCAGAAAAAAGAGCTGTGATACTTAGTGTAAAGACCCCGTACAGTATTCCGTTACTGTATTCACGCTAGAACGTGAAGAAACTGCAGCTGAGATATAGTCTACAGTTTCATTATACGTTGCATAACTGGTGGGAGTTTCTTTCTCTTCTTGTATAGCATTTTTCTCATTAGTGCTGACACCATGTGGACAAACACACAGAAATAACACCCAACTGAAAAAAATATATATCAATATCTGTTTTTTACATTTTTAAGTAGAATCCCTCTAGGTGCCGTGTTCTGTGGTGCCCAACTCTCCTTCCCGTTCCCTCCCACCTTTACCAATTAATTTTATTAGCAGACTGCATACGCTGTCCTGTACCTGTAGGAGCCATGTTCCTCCAGGGACATGGCTGTTCTCATCGCTCTCCCTCCTTTAAGCCACAGAGATGGGTTTCTTCGGTCTTCCTCCGTCCTCTCCCCACGGCTCATGGGATTCCTGGATTTTCTTTCCTCTCTTTGGCGCTCTGTTCTGTGGCACCTGGCTGTCGTTGTCTTCCTGTTCTTCCTCCCTCTGCCGACCGTCCGCAGCTCTTCTTCTTCCGGATGTTCCCGTGGAACCCTTGATGATGACAGTATGTTGCGGTGCCCTGGCACAGGTGTCTAAATATTTGTAAATTAAAACTCTCTTTAAATGTAATTTCAAATGTAAAGTCAAAATTCTCCACTTTTAGAAAGTTGGCATTTTATGTCCTAACCATTTGGTGCTCGCAGCCTGTGTCCTGGGCCGTATGACTAGGTGTAGCTGGCAGTTGGTTTTTGTTTTACTTCCAGACAGTGAAATAAAAGGGGGGAATAGGTGCAGGCAGGACGGGCCATCTCTGACTTGATAAGAGAAAGGTCTGTCACCTACTACACTTGTACATCACAGATCTCTGCCTCAGCGTAGTCACAAAGGGTTTCACGCCAATCTAATACACCCCCAGGCAAGCTAGGCATAGGGCAGGGAGGCATGAACTTCCAGAAATCTATGTAGGAGGAGGACTCTAGAACAGTGGTTCCCAACCTTTTGACTTCTGTGGACCCCCACTTTATCATTATTGGAACCCAGGGACCCCCACTGAATCACTATTGGAATCAGGGGACCCCCTCCACTGAGTCATTATTGAAAGCCGTGGACCTAATTTGGTTATATTATTTAATTTTTTAAACAGTCGCAGACCCCCTGAGAAAGTTTTGCAGACCCCCAGGGGTCCCTGGACCACAGGTTGGAAACCACTGCTCTAGAAGCTTCTCCCACTTCAAAGCTGGAACCAAGTATACGTAAGACTCAACTCTTCAGTACACATCCTGAACTTTGGAAGACTCAGAAGAAAACCTTGCATCTCCTCGCAACTGCTGCTGGGCAATGCATCCTTGAAACAGGACATCACATCACAGCCCTGCAGCCCCACAGCTCCTCAGAACAGCCACTGTGTGGTGCATCCTTGAAGCAGGACCTCACACAGCTCCACATTCAGGTTTTAAGATACTTTGCGTAGCAGGCCTAACTTTGTCCTTCTATCCGGACCATTCTCCATCATGTTTGGCCTGAACCTTGTCCCAGCCTGGCCTGACCAGATAACCACAGTTGGTTCTTTTTGCTTTTAAGCACTATACTCTACTTAAGCATTTCAAAATGCATATCTCCAGCTACCAGAGGGTGGGGCACAGATTAGTTCTATGTTTGCCTTGTTTCACCCTGATAGGAATTGTTGCTGCTGCTTGAGTAAGGTGTCATTTACCTCAATGAGTAACCCAATTTCCTACAAGAACTACGATAGTATGTTGTCAACCATGTTGAAATTAATTATATGTGCAGGCTGAATATAAAATGGCAACCTGTAAACGTTCCTCAATTAAAGCATGTGGTAGGTAATCAGTCATATTCTAAACAAAAAGTGTAAAGCTGCCTCAACTTTATTATAAGCTGTCTACTTCATAATAAATCTGTCCTGTGTCCAGGTAGATTTCTCAAATCATCAGATTCAACATAAAAGTCGACCTATGGACATTGTTAAGTACAGACAATTATAACACTATGGGGTCCAATATACGACCTCAGAATGTTTGATAATGTTACAACTAAGGGTCCAGTATGTGACAAATGCTGAAGGTTCTCAAATATTAACCCACTCATTATGTCAAGTCGATTCCAAAATGTCGACTATACTGTACTACACTAGAGGTAGCTATGCAACATATTCCTATTTAAATGTGTCAACCATCATATTTAGCTACTTCCCGTAGTCATTGTTCTGGATTCTCATATCTGTATTAAAAGCCAAACCTTCCAACAACCCAATATTATGCCAATACAACATCAATAATCTATTTTATTGTAGATATAGTTACTTAAAATTCAATTCAAATGCCACAATAATTCAAGTGGTTAACAATCACAATATCTGTCAGTGTTGATTACATATATAATCATTGTTGCTTAAATTCTCGCTGTGTTCAATAAACATGAAATATTTCATAGTCAATCAAATACATGATTAGTAAAAATTATGTTAAATGTATATATAAATAATATATATTATTCTTACTCAGTTCCATGTTGATTTAACAAATGTAGACCCAAGTTGCATAAATGTTTGCTTGTGTAATCTTTATTTTATTTCTCCTTTTTCATCAAATAGAGGGTTTTGTTACAATACTACTATTATGATTACAAACACTGATGAAACTCATTATCGATGTTCAGTCCCTTTCTTAAAATTGGCAAACACAGATCCATTTTGCCTCAGGCTGCCGTAACATCAACGTTCTATTCCCTCCTATTGGTGAGACCTCACATATGCCTCAATCAAAAAAGTTAAATTTGTGCATTTCTTTGTGTTCATTTGGCATATGCTCTGTAGTAGACTTCTAGGATAAATTAATGTGTGCTGGTCTTGTGTGTTCTTGTATTCTTGTTTTCAGAGGACTTGTGTTATTGCCAACATATACTTTATGGCAGTTGCAAACAATAGCATATATAACATACATATCGTTACAGTTTATGAGATGTTGTATGGAATATTGAAAATTATTATTGTAAATGAAATATATAATCTTATTTATACCTCCACATACATATATTACAGATATTACAGATATTTCAAGTGTAAAAGCATTAGTGGAGATTTGGTAACCAATTTCTAGTGATTCCTTTCTGTTAGAAATGGGGTCTTTGGTTGATAGTTAGGTTACCCCCTGTTCAATCAAGGACCACCCTCACTCTAGTCAGGGTAAGAGAAAATCACCCTCAGCTAACCCCTGCTTACCCCCTTGGTAGCTTGGCAGAGCAGTAGGCTTAACTTCAGAGTGCTAGGTGTAAAGTATGTGTACCAACACACACAGTAACTTAAGGAAAACACTACAAAATGAGACAACACCAGTTTAGAACAATAGGAAATATTTATCTAAATAAAACAAGACCAAAGCGACAAAAATCCAACATACACAAGTCAGGTTATGAATTTTTAAAGATTAAACTCAAAAATAGCGCTTAGAAACAAAAATGCTTCGATGAGGTGATAACACGGCGTTGTGACGGAGTCGTTCCCAACAAGCCGACACCAGCGGCGCCGGACACGGTGTCACGTAGACCCCCAAGTACAGTACCTTTGGTGAAGAGTGAAAACAAGCCGATGAGCGAAGTCGGGGATCGCGGCGTCTGTGCGAAACGTTGAATCCGCGCACTTCGAGCGGCGTCGGTCACGACGTGGTGCGGCGACTTCCACGGAGTCGCGGACTTCAGCGAGGCTGCAGCGGCGTCGAGCCTGCGAAGAGCGTCGCGTTCCAGCGAAGGTCACGGCGTCGGGTGCAGGCGGTGTCAGCAGTGGCGTTGGTCCGAAGTCGTCAGAAGTCGATTTCCTTGGATTTCCACCAGCTTTCCTTTCAAGGGCCCAGGGACTGGATAGGGCACCACTTGTCAGAGCAGGAGTCTCTCCAGAGACTCCAGGTGCTGGCAGAGAGAAGTCTTTGCTGTCCCTGAGACTTCAAACAACAGGAGGCAAGCTCTAAATCAAGCCCATGGAGATTTCTTCACAAGATGGAAGGCACACAAAGTCCAGTCTTTGCCCTCTTACTCTGGCAGAAGCAGCACTGCACAAAGCACAGTCACAGTCAGGGCGGCACTTCTTCCTCAGCTATTTAGCTCTTCTTCAGGCAGAGGTTCCTCTTGGTTCCAGAAGTGTTTCTAAAGTCTGTGGTTTTGGGTGCCCTTCTTATTCCCAATGTATCCTTTGAAGTAGGCCTACTTCAAAGTAAAGTCTCTTTTGAATGTGAAATCCTGCCTTGCCCAGGCCAGGCCCCAGACACTCACCAGGGGGTCGGAGACGTAATTGTGTGAGGACAGGCACAGCCCTTTCAGGTGTAAGTGACCACTCCTCCCCTCCCTCCTAGCACAGATGGCTCATCAGGAAATGCAGACTACACCCCAGCTCCTTTTGTGTCACTGTCTAGTGTGAGGTGCAACCAGCCCAACTGTCAAACTGACCCAGACAGGGAATCCACAAACAGGCAGAGTCACAGAAATGGTATAAGCAAGAAAATGCTCACTTTCTAAAAGTGGCATTTTCAAACACACAGTCTTAAAATCAACTTTACTAAAAGATGTATTTTTAAATTGTGAGCTCAGAGACCCCAAACTCCACATGTCCATCCGTTCCCAAAGGGAATCTACACTTTAATCAGATTTAAAGGTAGCCCCCATGTTAACCTATGAGAGGGACAGGCCTTGCAACAGTGATAAACGAATTTAGCAATATTTCACTGTCAGGTGATATAAAACACATTACTATGGGGGTCATTCTGACCCTGGCGGGCGGCGGGAGCTGCCCGCCTGGAGGGAACCGCCAGACTACCGCTGCGCGGTCAAAAGACCGCCGCGGGTATTCTGGGTTTCCCACTGGGCTGGCGGGCGACCGCCAACAGGCCGCCCGCCAGCCCAGTGGGAAACACCCCTCCATGAGGATGCCGGCTCCGAATGGAGCCTGCGGAGTGGAGGATGTGCGACGGGTGCAGTAGCACTCGTCGCAAATTTCAGTGTCTGCTAAGCAGACACTGAAATTCAGGGTGGGGCCCTCTTATGGGGGCCCCACGACACCCCATACCGCCATCCTGTTCCTGGCGGCCGAAGCCGCCAGGAACAGGATGGCGGTATGGGGGTCAGAATCCCCAAGGCGGCGCAGCAAGCTGCGCCGCCATGGAGGATTCTACAGGGCAGCGGAAAACCGGCGGCAGACCGCCGGTTTTCCCTTTCTGGCTGCTACTGAACCGCCGCGGTCAGAATACCCTGTGGAGCACTGCCAGCCTGTTGGCGGTGCTCCCGCCGACCCCGGCCAGAATGACCCCCTATATGTCCTACCTTAACCATACACTGCACCCTGCCCTTAGGGCTACCTAGGGTCTACCTTAGGGTGCCTTACATGTAAGAAAAGGGAAGGCTTAGGCCTGGCAAGTGGGTATACTTGCCAAGTCGAATTTACAGTGCACATTTACACACACAGACACTGCAGTGGCAGGTCTGAGACATGATTACAGGGTTACTTGTGTGGGTGGCACAACCAGTGCTGCAGGCCCACTAGTAACATTTGATTTACATGCCCTGGGCACCTCTAGTGCACTTTACTAGGGACTTAACAGTAAAACAAATATGCCAATCATGGAGAACCAATTACATACACATTTTAAACAGGAGCACTTGCACTTTAGCACTGGTTAGCAGTGGTAAAGTGCCCAGAGTAATAAAAACAGCAAAATCAGAGTCCAGCACACATCAATAACCTGGGGAACAGAGGCAAAAAGTTAAGGGAGACCACACCATGGATGAAAAGTCTAACACGTGTCCCCCCCAGCTAAAAGTGGGGAGCAACTACCCAACCTCATGGGAGTTCTCATCACTAAGGCGGAAGAATCTGGACAGCCCATCAGCATTGGCGTGTTCTGTACCAGGACGATGTTCCACCGTAAAGTCCATCCCCTGTAGGGAAATGGACCACCTCAACAGTTTTGGATTCTCACCCCTCATCTGCATTAACCATCTGAGGGGCCTGTGGTCGGTCTGAACTCGGAAGTGAGTCCCAAACAAGTAGGGTCTTAGGTTCTTCAGTGCCCAGACCACAGCAAATGCTTCGCGTTCTATGGCACTCCACCTACGTTCCCTGGATAGTAACCTCCTGCTAATGAAGGCTACGGGATGATCTAGGCCCTCTTCATTAAGCTGTGAGAGTACTGCTCCAATATCATGCTCTGAGGCGTCTGTTTGCACAACAAACTCCTTGGAGTAGTCAGGTGCCTTCAGCACAGTTGCTGTGCACATGGCAGCCTTCAGGGCATCAAAAGCGTTCTGGCAAGCCTCTGTCCAGATCACTTTCTTGGGTTGCTTCTTAGAAGTCAACTCAGTTAAGGGGGTAACAATGGTACCATATCCCTTAACAAACCTCCTGTAATATCCTGTGAGACCTAAAAAGGCTCTCACTTCAGTCTGGGTCTTGGGAGGCTCCCAAGCCAGAATCGTGTCAATCTTAGGCTGTAGGGGTGCCACCTGGCCACTCCCCACCTGGTGTCCTAAGTACACCACAGAACCCTGCCCTAGTTGGCACTTGCTCGCCTTAATAGTGAGGCCTGCCTTCTGCAGGGCCTCTAACACTCTCCATAGGTGTTGCAGGTGTTTCTCCCATGTGGAACTAAGCACAGCAATGTCATCCAGGTAGGCGGCACTGAACTCATCCAGTCCTGCCAACACCTGGTTCACCAACCTCTGAAAGGTGGCAGGGGCATTCTTCATCCCAAAGGGCATCACGTTGAAGTGGAAGTGCCCATCTGGGGTAGAGAATGCTGACCTCTGCTTTTCCCCCTCAGTTATGGCAATCTGCCAGTACCCAGATGTTAAATCAAACGTACTGAGGTACTTGGCAGCTCCTAACCGATCAATGAGCTCATCAGCTCGGGGGATGGGTTGTGCGTCAGTCTTGCTGACCGCATTGAGATCCCGGTAGTCCACACAGAACCTAAGTTCCGGAGTGGCACCAGGAGCAGCAGGCTTTGGGACCAATACCACTGGGCTGGCCCAAGGACTGCTAGAGTGCTCAATAACCCCTAGGGTTAACATTTTGGAGACGTCCTCCTTAATGCAAGCCCTGACCCTGTCAGTCACCCTGTAAACCTTATGTTTAACAGGTGTACTGTCCCCAGTGTCCACATCATGTGTGCACAGGTGTGTGACTCCTGGGCTCAGGGAAAACAGCGAGGCGAACTGTCCCAACACGTGGCAACAGTCACTCTGCTGTTCCTCAGTCAGGGAGGGGGAGAGGATCACTCCCTCCACAGACCCATCTTTCTCTCCTGCAGACAGGAGGTCAGGAAGAGGCTCACTCTCTTCCTCCACCCCGTCATCTGTCACTAGGAGCATGGATAGCTCAGTTCGTTCAAAGTGTGGTTTGAGGTGGTTGACATGTAGGACCCTCAAAGGGTTCCTGGGGGATTGCAAGTCTACCAGATAAGTGACCTTGCTCTTTCTTTCCACGACCTCTAAAGGCCCAGTCCACTTATCTTGGAGACCCCTAGGCTCCACTGGTGCCATGACCCACACTTTTTGTCCAGGCTGAAACTCAACCAGAGTGGCATTCTGGTCGTAATACAGTTTCATATCCTCCTGGCTTGCTTCCAGGTTCTCCTGAGCGAGACTCCTGAAGCGGGAAGTCTGGTTTCTTAGTGCCAGCATGTAGCTAAATACATGCTGGGGTGGTTTACTAGGAGCTTTCTCCAAAGCCTCCTTCACCAGACTGAGCGGTCCCCTCACTGGGTGGCCATAGATGAGCTCAAAGGGGCTAAAGCCAAGTCCCTTTTGAGGCACCTCCCTGTAAGCGAACAGAAGGCATGGCAAGAGGACGTCCCACTTACGCCTCAAGGGCTCTGACAGGCCCTGAATCATGCCTTTCAAGGTGCGGTTAAATCTCTCAACCAGACCATTACTTTGGGGGTGGTAAGGTGTGGTGAACTTGTAGGTTACCCCACACACCTTCCACAGAGACTTCATATAAGTGGATATGAAGTTTGTACCTCTATCAGATACCACTTCCTTGGGGAACCCCATGTGGTTAAAAACTCCCATCAAGGCACGTCCCACCACGGGGCAGTGACCGTCCTTAGAGGAATGGCTTCTGGGTACTGTGTGGCATGGTCCACCAAGACCAGGATGAACCTGTTGCCCATGGCTGTCTTGGGGTCCAGAGGCCCCACAATGTCAATTCCTACCTGTTCAAAGGGGGTACTGACTATAGGTAAAGGTTGGAGGGGAGCTTTGCATTTCCCCCCACTCTTGCCACTTGCCTGACAAGTCTGACAAGACCTACAATAAGCAGCTGACTGCTTGTGCATCAAGGGCCAGTAAAAGTGGGAGACAAGCCTCTTATAGGTCTTGTCCTGCCCTAGATGTCCTGCCAAAGGCACATCATGAGACAAACCCAATAGGAAGGCCCTGAAGCACTGGGGTACCACCAGCATACGAGCTGACCCAGGCTCAGGAACCTTAGGCTCACTATACAGGAGGCCATCCTCCCAATATATCAGGTGAGTACCTGGCGCCGCGCCAGCCGCCTGGGCTGCAGCCTGCTGCCGCAGCCCCTCAAGAGTAGGGCACTCCTGCTGCGCTGTGCAGAATGCTTCCCTGGTGGGTCCCCCTTCCTGCTGCCACTGTGACAGCTCAGGGACCTCCCCCAGTTCAGCCACCTGCTCCCCTGTAGGTTCTGGGGCATCACCCTCAGGCTCTGCCTCCTCCCGGACCGTGGGAACCTCTGGGTCTGGTTTCCCGCACCCCCTGCCCTTCCTCTTCTCGGCGGTGCCCTGGGCCACTGTTTCAGGCTCCAGGGGCTCTTGACTACCCTGATTGGCTGCCATAGACCGGGTGGATACGCATACCCACCCAGGAAGACCCAACATCTCCAAGTGAGACCTGTGTTCCACCTCCTTCCAAGGGGAATCCTCCAGGTCGTTGTCTAGCAAACAATCAACAGGCATGGTTGGACTCACAGCAACTTTTCAGGAACCTGAGACCCCCCCCATTCAAAGTGAACCTGCGCCACTATGCAGAGGCGCTCAGAGTTGTCTACCGCAACTACTTGGTGAAGTACCCAGGGATCAATCTGCTCTTCAGACACCAGGTGACTCCTCACTGTAGTCACACTGGCTCCTGTGTCTCTCAGAGCCTCCACCCTCTGTCCATTGATGGTCACCCATTGCCTGTACTTCTTAGTGTTATTAGGCACTAGGTTTCTCTGGACCATCTCACTGTCCCCTAGTGAGACAAGGGTCATTTCTGCTGGCTCCCACCCACCTGGAACCAACTCCTCCCCAAGCTCTACACTGGCCAAACCCTGGGATTGCTCACCAGTGGGTGCCGGTGTATATTTGGGGCATTTGGGGTCACCCCTCACATGACCAGTCTGGTCACATGAATAGCACTTATATGGGGGACCACCTGCCATTGGCTTCCCTTTGGAGAACCACGGCTTCTTTTCACTGGGAGGTTGGGAATCCTTTCCCTGGGGATCAGTTTGGGCCCTTTAGAGAAATCCCCCTGTTTACCCTTACCCCCCCTTTCTTCTGAGAGGTACCCTGCCCACCCTTGGCATGGTCTCCCCGTACCTCTTTTGGACCCTGGTGCGCTCACAGCGGTCCGCTTCCTGTGCAAGCTTCCTGGGGTCAGTCAGCTTGCTGTCAATGAGGTGCTGGCGCAGCTCTGGAAAACATTAACTGTACAAGTGCTCCCAAGCAATTAAATTGTAAAGCCCCTCATACGTGTTTACCTTACTGCCCTTCACCCAACCATCCAGTGACCTGCAAAAAGAATCAACACATTCCAACCATGTTTGGGATTCCTTTCTCTTGTAGGATCTAAACTTCTCCTTGTACTACTCAGGGGTGAGACCATACCTTGTGAGTAAGGCCTCCTTCATGACAGGGTAGGTGAGACTCTGAGCATCCCCTAAGGCTGTCAGTGTGTCCCTCCCCTCTGCCTCAAAATGCTTCCACAGGGCTCCCCCCCAATGAGCTTCAGGGACCAGGTTCATGTGGAGAGCTGACTCATAACCCTTGAACCACAAGTAGATATCATCCTCTCTCTTATAATCCCTCACAAGGTCTTTTGGGATGTGTACCCTTCTCTCAGGCTGCACTGTAGGATTGCTGCCACCATCCCTACTAGACTGGCTCCTCTGATCTAACTCCTTTAAGTTAAGCACATGAGCCAGCTGCATCTTCCTTTCCTCAATGACTGCTCTTCTCTCATCTCTTTCTTTCTCCAGATTGAGTTTCTGCAGCTCCAATTGGTATGCCCTCTCTGCCTGTCTGTCCTGCAATTCTTCAGGCGTCAGACCTTTGGAGGATACACTGCTACCTGCCCTAGAGACTCTTTCCCTGGGAATAACAGGTCCCCCAACTATAACATTATGTACTGATTGCCCTCCCTCCTCATCCTCCTCCTCATCCTCAGTGTGCCCTCCAGTGCTTCTGGTTGTCACATAGGCCCTGAGCGCCTTTTTCAGCTCATCCTTCTTGGAAGAGCTCTTAATGGGACAACCAAAATTTTTACAGAACTGCTTTAGCTGAGCCTTGTTCTAACTATCCAATTGCTTCAGGTCAAAAACAGCTTCAACTGATGCATCTCCAAGTTGAGACATGATGAAAGGTTAAAAGAGTGCAAAGTTCCAAATGCAGAAACAAGTTCCCAAATGAAGTTCAAAGTCAATCAAAGATCAGCGAAGAAAAACAAAGTGGACGTAGGGAAAAATCCACAAAAAGAGAAAAAGCAAAAATCTCAAGACAAGCAGTATGTGGTCACGTAGTGGTCTGCACTCAAAATAATAGTGTACACTTAATCACTGTACGTCAAGTACAAATACAAGTCCAAATCCCAACCGCTGATCACCAATGTTAGAAATGGGGTCTTTGGTTGACAGTCAGGTTACCCCCTGTTCAAGCAAGGACCCTCACTCTAGTCAGGGTAAGAGAGAATCACCCTCAGCTAACCCCTGCTTACCCCCTTGGTAGCTTGGCAGAGCAGTAGGCTTAACTTCAGAGTGCTAGGTGTAAAGTATTTGTACCAACACACACAGTAACTTAAGGAAAACACTACAAAATGACAAAACACCAGTTTAGAAAAATAGGAAATATTTATCTAAACAAAACAAGACCAAAACGACAAAAATTCAACATACACAAGTCAAGTTATGAATTTTTAAAGATTAAACTCAAAAATAGCGCTTAGAAACAAAAATGCTTCGATGAGGTGTTAATACGGCGTCGTGACGGAGTCGTTCCCAACAAGCCGACACCAGCGACGCCGGACACGGAGTCACGTAGACCCCCAAGTACAGTACCTTTGGTGAGGAGTGAAAACAAGCCGATGCGCGAAGTGGGGGATCACGGCGTCTGTGCGAAACGTTTAATCCGCGCACTTCGAGCGGTGTCAGTGACGACGTGGTGCAGCGACTTCCACGGAGTCACGGACTTCAGCGTGGCTGCAGCGGCGTCGGGCCTGCGAAGAGCGTCGCGTTCCAGCGAAGGTCACGGCGTCGGGTGCAGGTGGTGTCACCGGATTCAGCAGCGGCATCGGTACAAAGTCGTCCGAAGTCGATTTCCTTGGATTTCCACCAGCTTTCCTTTCAAGGGCCCAGGGACTGGATAGGGCACCACTTGTCAGAGCAGGAGTCTCTGCAGAGACTCCAGGTGCTGACAGAGAGAAGTCTTTGCAGTCCCTGAAACTTCAAACAACAGGAGGCAAGCTCTAAATCAAGCCCTTGGAGATTTCTTCACAAGATGGAAGGCACACACAGTCCAGTCTTTGCCCTCTTACTCTGGCAGAAGCAGCACTGCACAAAGCACAGTCACAGGCAGGGCAGCACTTCTTCCTCAGCTATTCAGCTCTTCTCCAGGCAGAGGTTCCTCTTGGTTCCAGAAGTGTTTCTAAAGTCTGTGGTTTTGGGTGACCTTCTTATACCCAATTTCTCCTTTGAAGTAGGCCTACTTAAAAGTAAAGTCTCTTTTGAATGTGAAATCCTGCCTTGCCCAGGCCAGGCCCCAGACACTCACCAGGGGGTCGGAGACGGCATTGTGTGAGGACAGGCACAGCCCTTTCAGGTGTAAGTGACCACTCCTCCCCTCCCTCCTAGCACAGATGGCTCATCAGGAAATGCAGACTACAACCCAGCTCCTTTTGTGTCACTGTCTAGTGTGAGGTGCAACCAGCCCAACTTTCAAACTGACCCAGACAGGGAATCCACAAACAGGCAGAGTCACAGAAATGGTATAAGCATGAAAATACTCACTTTCTAAAAGTAGCATTTTCAAACACACAATCTTAAAATCAACTTTACTAAAAGATGTATTTTTAAATTGTAAGCTCAGAGACCCCAAAATCCACATGTCCATCTGTTCCCAAAGGGAATCTACACTTTAATCAGATTTAAAGGTAGCCCCCATGTTAACCTATGAGAGGGACAGGCCTTGCAACAGTGAAAAATGAATTTAGCAATATTTCACTGTCAGGACATATAAAACACATTACTATATGTCCTAACTTAACCATACACTGCACCCTGCCCTTGGGGCTGCCTAGGGCCTACCTTAGGGGTGTCTGACATGTAAGAAAAGGGAAGGTTTAGGCCTGGCAAGTGGGTACACTTGCCAAATCGAATTTACAGGTAAAACTGCACACACCGACACTGCAATGGCAGGTCTGAGTCATGATTACAGAGCTACTTATGTGGGTGGCACAACCAGTGCAGTAGGCCCACTAGTATGTCATTTTTGATTTGTCACCCAATACTCTAAGGGGACTTGAAACTCCCTTCAATATATTCCAATGTTTTCTGAAGGTAGCGAAAATACCTCTCCAGTCTTGATTGTATGTAATAATAAATGCTATATCATTTTTATGATTTTTGATGTTCATTGCTAGAATATTGACTCTTTTTAACATATTTATCTGGTTCTTAGTCATTTACAAATTGTCCTACTTGTGCCCTGTCTATGTGTTTATTTTCCAAATCCAGTAGTTCCTTTTCAAAGGAAATGCCTTTGATACAGTTTCTCCTAATACAAGTAATCTCCGCATATGGGATGCTCCTAATGACAGTTGTACGATAGAAGCTACCTGCTCTAAGAACCTCAAATGTTCAAAACTTATCTATAACAGTTCTAAAGCAAGATCCCTTGCTGGTCAACATCAAGTAAATGTGTTCTAAAAAACAGCTTTCGGGATAGCAATCTACATGCATACAAGCTACATGCTATAACCTTGGGAGAATAGACGGTAACAGCATTTGCCAGCTCCTCTGTATTTTAGGAAGAGAGTGATGTTTAAACAGAAAATTTGTGTAGGCTGCTGAGGGCATATGGGGTTTACAATAATGGTGTTAGTTTCGACAATATACTGACAGAGTTTCTGACAAATGGAAAGAGCATGTAACGCGGTACTGGGCAGTCTCAGGAGTGTGATAATATCAGACGTGGTTGAAATGGACAGTGGTAGTTGGTCAAAGGGTGGCAGGGAATTGTGAATATTCATTATCCATCTAAGTACGGCCTATTGATGAAAATCTGAGATCATAGTTGGAAATGATGAATGCCCTTGTCATAAACACAATACTGTCATAATCACTTATCATGGAATGTGAGACTATTTTCCTATGTGCGTCAACGTTACTTTTCAGCCGAGTTTGTTAAAAGGTATATTTTTAACTGTACCTTATATGTCCGTATATGGTCATGACTTTACAAGCGTTTTGAACTGATACATGTGTTATTAGAAAGAATACATTGAAGTTGACAATTTCTTTTGTTTTTGCTATCTGTTACAGATTGGATGAATATAGGAAAACGTTTAGCAATCTATATTAAAATAAGATACACGATTGATATAATAATGGTATGAATTACTCAGGTATAAAGTTCAAAAAAAATGTTCACCTAAAAAGGGACTGACTAATTGTGTCTTTGGGTTATCTAATTATCTAATGCGAATAGTGAAGCTATCAAAATCATTAAACATGAATGAAGGATTATTATGACTGCTATGCTCATGTTAGAAGTTGATGCAACCTATAAATGAGTTCCCACATGGTGATGGTAGGAGGGCGCTAAGAGGCACAAGAAAAGCGGAGCTGCATCGCGCCACTTTTTTAAAATATGCGCCTGACTTTGTTCAAATACAATTGAAATTCTGCCTTCAAAGTGTAACCCGTTGTCTAAAGTAAAGTAGAAGTTGAACTTAATAAAATGAACTGTATTTCACAGACTCCATCAAAATTGTCTGTAGTTCAAAGAAAAGAAAGAATAATTATTTTTGTATATAATGTAAAATTAGATTTAATTTTTGTATGTGTGATATTTCAGTCTTTAAAGGTTAATCAGAATGAAATGCATTGGATGCCTGTATTTTATAACTTGGAATGAAACAATTGGCAGCCTCACACTTCATCAGTTCTGAAACGCAGGGATGCGCTGCACTTACATAAATATGGTGCACCTAGATCTTTCTCCTAGGTCTGGTGCTAAATTTAGCTGCCCGCCCAACTTAGGCATCATGGTACCAAAGTGCAAGGGTGTCTGCATTGAAGGGAATGATTGTTTATGTGCAGGAAGGTGTCCCTTCCTGCATAAAAACAATATACATTGGCGATATGGCACTTCTATGTGTGCTGCAGCATCGTCTTTATTGAATGATTGTTTATGTGCAGGAAGGTGTCCCTTCTTGCATAAAAACAATATACAATGGTTATTTGGCACTTCTATGTGTGCTGCAGAATCGTAATTATTGAATGATTGTTTATGTGTAGGAAGGGGCACCTTTCTGCACATTAACAATCATTAATGGCCTTTAGCTCTTTCAATGTGTGCTGCAGAAAAAGTGAAACCGAGAAGAAATAAAAATATTTCACCTTGTTGCAACATGCTTCTGCCACCCCTGGGGTGCTGCCTCAAATTTACGATTCCTTGTAAATCTGAGGCAGCATCAAAAGCAATGGGTGTTGCAGTGTAACGCCCACAGCAACACCCACTGCACACTCCCCTGTCGCAGATAACTGTTTCGGAGGGGCCCATATTTTCAAGGAGGTGTTAAGCCAGAAAAAGTGGTTTAGGGTTGCCTTGTAAATATGGCATAGTGTACAGCGCCACCAGAATGCAACTAAAAGTAATTCTCCGATGACACTAGGGGCATGTAAATATGCCCCAGAATTTTCTGAACTCTTTAACTGTTCTGAGCTGGGACCACAGGCCAACATTCCCAATTGGGAAATTGTTGCAGTGGCCTGTGACCCTAGTATATTACAGAGTAATCAGCAATCCACAATTCTTTACTTGTCTGATTGTGGCAGGACTCGGGCCCTGATATGCAGTATAATTTATTGAGGTGACTGCATCTTTTTCTAATACCAGTATCATTTCTGCCTTTAATAGGTTGAGCTTAATGCTGTACACCTTGATCTATTAATTCCACTACAATGGTGTTAGACTGGGCATCCTTGACTTGGTTTCCCCTAACTTTTTGGCATTCAGACCTCCTTTTTTTGATGGCCTTAGGGTTCTGCAAACTTTACCACTGTTTACCAGTGTTAAAAAGTCTGTGCCCTTTGCCTAAAACATGGAAAAATTGTCATATACCTATTTAGAAGGTTAAATTCATCCTAGTAAAGTGCACTACCTTGCCTAGGGCCTGTAAATTAAATGCTACTCGTAGGCCTGAAGCATTGATTGTGCCATCCACTTGAGTAGCCTTTTAAACATGCCTCAGGTCTGCCATTGCTAAGTCTGTGTGAGCAGTTTTCAACTGTCATTTCAACAATGCAAAAAAAAACTTTTCCCAGGCCTAACCCTTCCTTTTTTCTCATATAAATCACCCCTAAGGGCGGCTCTGGACAGCCCAAAGGACAGGGTGCAAACTATTTAAAAAGTAGGGCATGCCTCATCAGATTTTACATGTCCTGGTGGTGAAAAACTCTTTAATTTGACCCATCTCTCCCATAGGTTAACAACAATATACTTTAACAATATTACACTTTATAAGCGTAATTTCTAAATGAGAAGAGTTAAAACCTTCATGTTTGGTGTCTCTAGAATCACAAATTAAAATCCTAACTTATGGTGAAGTTGGATTTCAAATTGCAATTTTGATAATGCCACTTTAAGAAGGTTGGCATTATCTTGCCTTAGCCATCTGTTGCCTGCAGCCTGTCCCTGGTCACATCAATTGGTGTAGTTGGCAGTTAAACTTTGGGTATTCTCCCTAGATAGCCACACACAATGAGAGCTCAAAAGTGATGTGATGGACCATCATTGACTTGATGAGCCATCATGGGTTGGATGGCAGTGAGGAGCTATACACAGCCTCACTTACACCAGAACTGGCTGTGTCCTGTCACCATGCAATTCGCTGCATACCCCCTATAGTTAGTCTCAAGCCAGGGCAGGGATGGCAGGGCATCTGTCACTTTTAAGGCATGTGTTTGAAGTGTCCCCAACATCAAAGGCACTAGTAGGTATAAGAACTGGACCTCAGACACCACCATTTCAGTATGCTTTTCGATCTGTGAATATTCAGCCAGGAAGAAGGAATGCCTGCTTCTACATGGACTGCCACTCTGCTGCTGGACTGCACTATGCAGACTCTTGCTTTGCTGTGATGACTTGTTGCCTGCTGCCCTCTTTCCTGGGAATTAGAAGGATTGGACCTGCATCTCTCCAACCCAGAAACCAGAGTCACTCGGAGGGCCAGTTATCTGGCCTCCTGAAGTGGAGCCTCAGGGACATAAAAGACTTCCAACCATCCTGGCTCTAAACCTGGTCTCAGCCATCTGTGAGTCTATCCTGCCAAGTGGTGCCACCCAGTCCTGGATCCTTGGAAGTGGGCCTAAGGTGTTTCCCAGCGGAACCAACACATCATCTCTGCTGAGAGGTGCACCGCTAACCAGAATTGACTCACAACTTTTGCTGAGTGATGCATTCTCACATAGAACTGAGGCTTTGCCACTGCTGCATGGATTGGACCCAGAGCAGAAGTCTCACAATGCTACAGAATCTTGCATCATGGGTTCAACGCATCGCCTTCGGAACTACTAACCTGGAGCAGGTTCTCACATCTCTCTTCAGTGGCAGCCTATGCAACAATGTCAAAGCTCCATATCACAGACATTGGCCTTCACATCAATGTGATTCTTGACGATGCAACAGGACCTTGCACCGCAGTCTTGATGCAACTCGGAAACAGTGCAGTGCATCAGCTGGAGATGCATCTTCACCTTGGACAAGGATTTAAGATACTTCGTTCAGGGGTGTAACTGGGTTTCTGTAGGTGAGCCTTGGTCCATTGCAGTTGGTCTGAAGTTTTGACTTTGTCCAAGTCTGGTGCTGCCAGATTTCCCTGTTTTTTAGCTTTTTGCTTCTAAGTGTTATTCTACACTTTATCTTCAAAAATTCATACCTCAAGTGCTACTGATTGGGTTTTCGTTGTTTTGGTCTTGTTTGATTTATTAAATTATGTTCTATATTTTCTACTCTGTCTCAAGATCCTTTTTGTGTGGTGGTTTCCCTGTGTTTCTGTTTGAAGAATTGAAAATGTGCATATTGCCTTCAAGTTAAGCTTGGCTGCTCTGTGCCAAGCTACCAAGGGGTGAGCACAGGTTAATTTGGGGTTTGCTTGTACCTTACCTTGACAAGAATAGTGGTGGCTGCTTGACCAGGGCTCACACTCAACCAACAACACTATTTCACACAACTGCTAATTTCTAAACAGCAAACTTTCAAACGTCATTCTCAGCTAGGTTTACTTTCAAATTAGCTTGGTGGTATCCTTATAGATATAGAACACAATATTGAAGTTGTTCACAGGCCTCTTCACATGTGATTGATTGCTTTGCCTCATGTAAAATGTAGCAGATTTACATGTTCTCCTAGGACTCATGAGTGTGAGAACCTGTGTGTGGTTCTTAGACTTTTTGATGTGATTGAGGGCATACGTCTTGTGTTGCTAAAGTCTCCTAGTACATGATGTCTTTCTCACAGGTAGGACTAATCACCAAGATAGCAAGCTTTTTATGTTTGCCTGCTAATTTGGAAGGAGGTGAGATGCAAGCCTCCAAGAGATGTCAATGACACTACTAAGAAAGGAACTTGCATTGTAGCACTTTTAAAATTACTTTTTAGTCAACCAGCTTAGGCACTCTCACTTTCATCTGCTGCAAAAGAACTGTGTTAAGACCGTTATATTAACACATATTCTGGTGTCTATGTCAGGGCATAAGTGCTTAAGTCATTTTAGGATATTGATTTAATCAGTGGCATGCGGGGGGGTGAGCTCCAGGGGCCCCCTTCAGGACAGAATGCTGTGCACTAGGGATGGACCTCTGGGCTGAGAGCTCCTGACTGGGGTGGTGGGGGCCGTCCATATACCTTGCAGGGAGCCCCTTCAAGTTTTGTTGCATCACTGGATTTAATAACGGCCTGTCTTAACAATGTGTGTTTGTGATGTTAACTGCTAGTCACTGTAGAATAAATGACATTTTTGCACAGCTTTGCTCCTGTGTGGGAGAGCAGAACATGTGTCTTAGCAGGGAAGTTAGTATTTAGGCCCATATTTATACTTTTTGCGCGCATTTGCGTTATTTTTTGACGCAAAAGCGGTGCAAATTTACAAAATATAATTGTATTTTGTAAGTTTGCGTCGCATTTGCGTCAAGAAATGACGCAAATGTGGCACAAAAAAAGTATAAATATGGGTCTTAATTTGCAACACAAAATAATTGAAGGTGCCCAAAGCTGCTGTTCTCGTGCCTGCTACTCAAGCTGCTCCTTTTCTTCACTGGCACTGCACACTTGCCCCTTTGGCACCCGTCAAAGTTGTGTTTAGAGCAAGACTACCTTCTTCAAGAGAAATTCCCAGGCCCCAGCCCGAGAGTGTTATGGAAAATGGGGCACATTATAAGAATGGGCCGCTGTTGTTTGGTGAAGGACAGATACGATAAGAGTGCAGTGCTCCAGTCACACCCTTTAGTAAAGGTACTACTGCACATGATGCACTAGTTATAGCTAGGTCCCTCGTTTTGTGTGTTGGGAATTGCAAGTGATGGACTTGCTCTTTGCCTAGTAATGGTTTGCACCATGCCATATCTGTTCACACTGCTTCAAGGACGTTTACATCACACTTAAAGGAGCATGCATATAAGTGGTTAACTGGCATTATCAAAAACATGGCTGGACTGTTTCATTATTTCTTGTAGTCAGAGTGGGAATCATGAAATGAGCTGAGTCTTACCAGCGGCAGACTGCTGCTGACAGTTTTACTATCCTCTAGTAACCATTGCCAAACTACTTCATTTATTTCAGCTTTTGCTTTTCATTTCTGAAAATCATTGGCTAAATAAACTCACAGGGTGCCAAAGATCACTGGAATCTGCTACCACTTTCGTGAGTACATTTATTCAGTCCTCTTGGCCTTATTTACTTTCAATACAGTTCTGGTTGCCTGAATTACATGGTGGCTGGACCACCATCACTCACCAGCACATATTAACTTCGAGCTTGGGTAAAATTTAGACAGAATGAGCACACCCAATTCTGAAACAAGGCAATGAATTTTAGATGCTCAAAGGGAACAAGAACAGTGGTGTGTTTACAAGATAACTGAGGGTTGTCAAAATATTTATAGATGGTGATGTTTATGTCAGAAAGTTGCCCTACAATAAATCAGACACTTGGTGGTGTCTATCTTTTTTTTGTATTTTTTTTTATAGACATCATTTTATTATATTTCTGTACCAACATGTACATCAAAGATACCCGACAACAATTTAATCAATGCAGCCATCTTTCATCAGGTGACACATAGTAGAGGTGAATCCCACAGATAACCTTTCTTTGCATTACACATCAACTGACATTACACTTTAGTGTCCTCTCCTCCAAGCCACACGAACCTTAGCTTAAGCATTTCAATGGTCTCTCATTCACCCCTTCTGAAGACTCCTCCATTTAGTCCCCTTCGTTCCCGGTAATGAGGAATCCCAAGGTTTGCATATCTTTAAGGACTCGTTTGTCTTGTCTATGCTGACAGAGGCGTAACTCCACCGCCACCACCCATTCTTTAACATTTCTCACCCAAACTCCCTCGCTGGGTCATGTATGTCCCAACCATGTAATAGCAACTCTACGGTTTGCAAGTGGTAAGGTTAGTTGTATACATTTCTATTCCATGTTCCTACCCTTAGGCTTCTTAATATTGGCCTGTAGACATGTCACTGGGTTCCTCCCCAAGGTCACAGCACTCACTACCACCAATAGTTGCACCACTTTGTCCCAGAAGGTATGAACTAGCAGATAGTGCCATGCTAAATGAAGGAAAGTTGCAGTTTGATTTTGGCATTGATGACATGCCTTCATTCTTGCAGGATCTATTTTATGTTCTTTTAGTTTATGTTGCTTTAATTGAAATTGGGCTCATATTTGTTTAGATACTCTTCCTCTGTTGACAGTACTGGGTGTCCAATCACATTTCACCAAAAGCTGTTGTTTTACAATCCATCTTTTTGTTTACCTCTTTTGTTTCTTTGATTTTCATTTTCACTTTGCTTATCTGCTCAGGAAGTGGCTCCTCCCCGAAAACAGCCTCCTGGACTGATTCACAAACTGTACTTTTGAGTAAGTTTACTACTTTAAGTATTGACAGTGTTCACAAACTGCACTTCTGTAGTAACCTACATGTTTGTAGTAAGTGCACCACTACACATGGCCAACTGCTGGTGCTGCAACACCGTCTCTTCGAAAGTAATGGTGGTAGGGACTTCAAATAAATTCATATAGGGAACAATGGTAAATGTAAGTAAAACATTTTAAAATGTTAATAGATAAAAGAAAATCTGTTGATTGTATGGGCGAATGGGTGTATCAGAGTAAGATCAATTCTTTCCTAGTTTAAATTCTACTCTGTGAAGTCAAATTTTTACTACTATATCCCCCCACCCTTCCTGGATGCCATCACAAACTCCTACTACTACCCTCACCCCCATCACTCCATCACTCCACCACCTCACACATACCCCACTATCACATCCCACCTATCCCAATACCAAACCCTGCATGTAACACCAATACATGGACCCCCATCACAGACCTGCATGGACACCCATCACCACAGCATGTCCAGTAGAGAGACTCACCCATTCCACAAAATCACCACGCACACAAGGCAAAATAAGCAGGGAAATCACAATCATACAGGGAAACACACCCATGCACAAGATGGCACACGCAGATACAATAACACTGCTTTTGCATCCCCACAGGATCCCTACTCAACATCACCAGAGAGGAGGTCCCAGCTATATCCAGTCCCCCCCCCAGAAGAGGCCCACAGTGACGACAGCAGCTCTGCATGCCTGGATCAGGATGAACAACCTGGCCCATCAGGGACCTCTGGACAGTCAGTTACCCTGCCACAGTCCCAGCCCACCACAGATCCTCCCCCCTCAGGAAACACCAGCACAGCACCCACCCAGAGGGTCCATGCCACTGTCCCCAGGACATGTCAATTAGCAGTGTGTCCACTACTACAGAGTTCCAGGCAACCCCACAAACCCAGGACGATCAGGGACCTGGGGTCAGTGGCAGTGGGCACTCAGTACATGGGACAGAGGCACAGGACAACAGGGAAGCTGGGAGGACTGCTGTGCGACAAGGGGAGGACAGGCCCAGGGAACCCACTCTCCAGGAGGCACTCGCCACCATCCTGGGAGCATACCACCATTCCCAGGAGACGATGGGCCAGTTACTGTAAAAGTTGCAGGAGACCCAGCGGCTGCAGGAGGGACAGTACCAGGGGATCAGGGGGGACCTCAAAAACATCTACACCATCCTGGTCACCATTGCAGGGGTGCTGGCTGACATAGGCAAGACCATGAGGGAGGAAATGGCACAACAACGATGCCCCTGACACTAGCCACACAGAAGAACAGACCTCCACCTCTGCTGGCGCTAGTGGACAGGCGGCCCTGGCACAGGACCAACAGGCCACCAGCACCCCACCCCCTGCAGAAGGAGAACCACCCCGCAAACGGTCCCTGTGATCCAGGCAGAAGCCAGAGAACATTGCCAAGACCCCCGCCAGTAAATAAGACTCTCCTGTTTGTCACCCTTCTGTCCCACTCTGTCATCCTGTCCACCTTGAACTGCCATTGCTCCCCTTCCTATACCCTATTGGACAATGCACCTGTGATACCAAGAGACTGGACTTTTCTCCACCATCACCTCAGCCCATTGCACATTCCCTTTTACTTATGAGCACTTAAATAAACACCCTTGGAACAGGTACAAATCTGGAGTCTGTCAAATGATTGAAATATGTATTAGTTCAACAGTATCAAAGCACTGCAAGTCATATGTACAGTTAAATATTCTTTGGAATGACCTTTGGTGGGCAGCAGTACACATACCAGGAGCCAGAGTGGGACACAGAGGTCTGAAAATAGAGATGCCAAAGGGTACAGTAAGTGGCCATACACATAGGGAAATCAGGCTGCCATGTACAATGTCCAACATAAAACTGAAATGTTAAGTGAAGTTACAGTGTCTTACCTGTGTGTCACTGGAAGTACTGCTGTATTATATTACTTCTGTTGTCAACATCTTGTTCCTCTGCCTCCTCTTCCTCATTCCTCCTCCTCATTGTCCACAGGTTCCACCGCTGCCACAAGACCATCTCCATGCTCATCTTCCTGCAGAAAAGGTACCTGCCGTCTCAAGGCCAGGGTGTGCAACATGTAACATGCAACGATGATCTGGCACACCTTCTTGGGTAAGTAGTACAGGGATCCACCTGTCAGCTGGAGGCACCAGAACCTGGCTTTCAGGAGGCCAAAGGTCCTTTCAATAATCCTCATTGTAAGCCCATGTGCCTCATTGTAACGTTCCACTGCCCTTGTCCTGGCATTCCTCACTGGGGTCAGTAGCCATGAGAGGTTGGGATAACCAGAGTCATCTGCAAATATCGAGGGATACCTGTTAGACACACACTAACCCTTTGGGATAACCCCATAACCAGACACCTACTTATACTGTGTGGGGACTTTGGGCTCACCTATTAGCCACACCCGGTGTCTCTGGAGTTGGCCCATCACATATGGAATGCTGCTATTCCTTAAGATGAAGGAGTCATGCACGGAGCCAGGATATTTGGCATTTACAGGGGAGACGTAGTGGCCGCCAAACACACCATCTGCACATTCATAGAGTTATATTTTTCTATTCCTGTAAACTTGTTCATTTCTCTGGGGGGGTGAGGGTGGGGGGTGACAAATGCCACATGTGTACCATCAATGGAACCAATGATGTTTTAGGGCATAAAAGTCAGTTTTCACTGTGGCCAAATCATCCACCTGGGGGAATACGATCTGTCTGCGCATTTGTTTCAGCAGGGCTGACAACACTCTGGTCAACACATTAGAGAGCATTGGCTGAGACATCCCTGATGCCAAGGCCACTGTTGTAGGGAAAGAATCACTTGCCAGGAAATGGAGCACTGACAGGACCTGCACTAGAGTGGCGGATACCTGTGGGCCGTTGTCGCAAGGTCCACCAGGGGTCTATACACCGGAGGATGTTGCCATCTCATATTCATCCTCAGCGGTTGAAGCCTATGGTGTGCAGAGGGCCATGTTCAGAAATCTATTGCATTAATGATGATTTTTTTCCTTTACAGAGCCAGTATGTGAATCCGACAGTCAGTTGCTGTGCCAGTGTCCGCTGTGACGCAGTTAGGTGCCATGCCTTGTGCATCCCTGAAATGGCGGCTGCCTGACCTGTGAGGAGGGACAAGTAGAAATGAGGTGATTCCGCTGGCGTTGTGCGCCGCTGCGCAACTTCGCATTGGTTATCATTGGGCCCTATGGGTTTCAGGAGCCAATGGCGATGTATGCCGGTGGTGACAGTACGCACCGCCGCAGACGTGACCACCATTTTCTATCTGTTCACTCACTTGCTACCTCACCTTCAACAGGGGAGGACCTACACTGCAAGTGCTGCTGTGACCTTTGTCTGGAAGCGTCAATGGCTCATATGTCTGGGGAAAGGCCACAGCCTTCATTGCGGAGGAGTTGGAGAAACTGGTGAATGGGGTCCTACCCCAGTACACGTTACTCTACAGACCTCCAGACAAACAGGTGAGTACACTGTGAGCATGATGCGTGGGCTATGAATGTATGGAGTGCTGTGTGTGTAGGCCACATGTATGGGGGACTGGGGGGTCCTGGGCAGAGTGCTGTATGGATGGTGGTCAATGTATGTGCGTAAGGGGATGGGAGGGATATGGTGGGCCATGAGGATGACAGTCCGGATGGTATGATTAATCCTTTTTCTGCTGTCTTTTCCCTGCAGGTCAGCGCCCACCAGAAAAAGAGTATTTGGCGTGCCATCGCCAAGGAGGTGCTACCCTGGGGGTCTTTGACAGGCGGAGCACCCACTACCGCAAAAGGTGGGAGGACCTCCGCTGCTGGACAAAGAAAACGGCAGAGGCCCAGCTGGAGTTGGCCTCCCAACGAGAAAGGGGTGCCCATCGCCCCATGACTCCCCTGATGTTCCGCATCGTGGCCTATCTGGCGTTAGGGGTTACCTGGGTGGGGAATGTGGGCTATGTGTGCCCCTAGGCTAGGGAGAAGATGGCAGTGTAGGTCCCTTGTTTGGCAGGCTCTGAAGCACTCCTACTCCAATAGTGTTAGTGGTCATCTACTACTGGGCAGGGACCTGTGGGTTTAAGGTGTGCAGCTAATGGCGGTAGGCATTGTACCCCATGGGCTGGTGACTATCTTAGTAACTGGTAGTGCATGACCTAGTGCATAGGACTGCTCCCTGTGTGTTGTGTACGCCAACGGTAGTGGTGTTGCTGGCATTGACCAAGTGTTTTCACTGTCTCTCCCGCCCCCTTTTTGTTTTGTCACCTTGTCCTTGTGTGCATAAGCATCATCTGACAGAGGAGCAGAGGCCCCAGCAACAGAGGGAGCTGCATCCCACATGGGCCTGGAGGCCAAATCCACTGAGGGTGAGGGCACCAGTGGGACGGAGGGCGAGGGGAGCACCACGATGGGGACAGGAGGGGAGACCACAGACAGGAACTCCTCCTCCGATGCAAGCTCCCTGGCAGTGGCGGACACCTCTGTGCCCACTCCAACAACAGGTACAGTGGCCACCCCCCCTACCATCACCGCCCTCCCAGCAGCCCCCCATCGTGTTTCCCGTGCTTGCTCACCCAGGAGGGTGGGCATCTCCGTCGCCCCAAGCACCTCAGGCCCTGCCTCAGTCAGCCCTGCTGCCCTCAATGAGGAGGCTATTGACCTCCTGCGATCCCTCTCTGTTGGTCAGTCAACCATACTGAATGCCATCCAGGGTGTTGAGAGGCATTTGAAATAAACAAATGCATACCCGGAGGGCATTCACTCTGGTGTGGTGGCCCAACAGAGAGCATTATAGGCTCTGGCCTCAGCACTGATGGCAGCCCTTGTACCTGTCTCTAGCCTCCCCCTCCAACTTCCTCTACCCAGACCCAATTCCCTTAACCCCAGCCTATCCCAAGCACACCTTCAGACCAGCATTCACCCAAATAAACACACAGAAGTCGCTCAGGCAAACATAAGCACCACACTTCATCTCACAGGCACTCACACAGGCACCATCCCCATTCAGATACACCAACATCCACTGCCTCCACTGTGTCCCCCTCCTCCTCATCGTCCACCCCACTCCCAGTAGCACCTCCACTCACACCTGCATGCGCTACACCCTCATCCACTACCTCCATCATCAGCACGCCCATCACAACACACCCCTCACGGGGAGTCACCACCCCCACATCCATGCACACGTCCCCTGTGTCCTCTCCCAGTGTGTCTGTGACCCCTTCTCCCAAAGTACACAAACGCAAGCCCCACCCACCCAACAGCCATCCACCTCACAACACCATCCAGCCCATGCACCTGCACCCAAACTCAGCAAACAGACACCTCCTACAACCACTCCCTCTTCCTCCACTTCCAAACTCTCTCCCTCTTCCCGCCCAATGTGTCTAAGAAGCTTTTCCTGGCAAACATTGATCTCTTCCCTCCGCCGCCCCCCGTCCTTCACCTCTGGCTAGGGTGTCCAGAACCAAGGCCAGCACCTCAGCCACCAAGTTGACGTCTAATGTGGTACCTGCAACTCACGAAGGCTCAAAGGGGGCACCCGTCAGCCCAGCCAGTGTGCCACCAACCCCTGCAAAGGACAAAACCATTCCGCCACCTGCCAAGGTGAAGAGGGGGACAGCATGCAGCAAGGGTAAGGAGCACGTACCACCCAGCAAGACCGCCTCAAAAACTCCAGCTGCCAGACCCAAGGTGAGGAAGGAGCAGAAAACACCAGGCAAGGCACTTCAGCCGTTGGAGGCTGCAGGTGAAGGCCTGGTGGCTACCAGCACAACCACCAGCCCCACCACCTGCACAGAGGCCAGCACCGTCAGCTGCCCCGCCGCTAGCACCACTGCTGCCAGCACAGCAGCCCAAGTGGGCAGCCATCCGAGGCTGCAGGAGAAGGGCTGGTGCCTACCTCCACCACTGGCAGCACCGGCATCTGCACCATGGCCAGCACCGCCACCTGCACCGCCGCTACCACCGCCACAGGCCCCGCCACAAGCACTGCCACCTGCACTGCTGACAGTAGGACCACTACCAGCAGCAGCAGCCCCAGTGGGCAGCTGTCTGAGGCTGCAGGAGAAGGGCTGGAGCCTCCCACCACCACTGGCAGCACTGGCACTCCTACTAGTTTGCAGCCTTAGCCACCGCAGGATGGAGTCTAGCTGTGCCTCCTTGGACTATCATGCAACCTGTTCCCTGCAAATCTCGTGCCTCAGACACCCAGGTGAGAGATTGTGATCTTGCACCATCCAGGATGAAGCAAACTAGGCACAAAGCCCCCTCCAGGACCAGTGGAAGAAGGCATACACTCACCCCCTCCTTGGCAGGATGAAGCATACTGGGCACAAAGCCCCCTCCAGAACCAGTGAAAGAAGACATCCACTCACACCCTGTGAGAAAGTAGCCTCTTTCTAGCATTGTTCTCCCCACTTTTGGCTTGTTTGTGAGTATATGTCAGTGTGTTTTTATTGTCTCACTGGGATCCTGCTAGCCCGGGCCCCAGTACTCATAGTGAAAACCCTATTTGTAAGTGTGTTTTGCCTGTCTCACTGGGATCCTGCTAGCCAGGAACCCAGTGTTCATAGTTTGTGGGCTAAATGTGTATGCCTGTGTAGTGCCTAACTGTGTCACTGAGGCTCTGCTAACCAGAACCTCAGTGCTTATGCTCTCTCTGCCTTTAAAATTGTCACTATAGGCTAGTGACCATTTTTACCAATTTTATTTGGCACACTGGAACACCCTTATAATTCCCTAGTATATGGTACCTAGGTACCCAGGGTATTGGGGTTCCAGGAGATCCCTTTGGGCTGCAGCATTTCTTTTGCCACCCATAGGGAGCTCAGACAAATCTTACACAGGACTGCCACTGCAGCCTGAGTGAAATAAGGCACATGTTGTTTCACAACCATTTTTACTTCACTTAAGTAACTTATAAGTCACCTATATGTCCAACCTTAACTTGCTGAAGGTTGGGTGCAAAGTTTCTAAGGTGCCCCCACATAGTTCAGGGCCAATTCCCTGGACTTTGTGAGTGTGGGGACACCATTACATGGATGCACTACATATAGGTCAATACCTATATGTAGCTTCACAATGGTAACTCCGAATATGGCCATGTAACATGCCTAAGATCATGGAATTGTCCCCCCATGCCAAATCTGGTATTGGGGTGCCAATCCCATGCATCCCCGGGGCTCCACTATGGATCCCGGGTACTGCCAAACCAGCTCTCTGGGGTTTTCTCTGCAGCTACAGCTTCTGCCACCCCACAGACACGGTTCTGCCCTCCTGGATTCTGGGCAGCCCAGTCCCAGGAAGGCAGAACAAAGAATTTCCTCTGAGAGAAGGTGTTACACCCTCTCCCTTTGGAGATAGGTTTTAAAGGCTGGGGAGGGGTAGCCTTGCCCAGCCTCTGGAAATGCTTTGAAGGGCACAGATGGTGCCCTCCTTGCATAAGCCAGTCTACGCCGGTTCAGGGAACCACCATTCCCTGCTCTGGCGTGAAACTGGACAAAGGAAGAGGGAGTGACCACTCCCCTGTCCATCACCGCCCCAGGGGTGGTACCCAGAGCTCCTCCAGTGTGTCCCAGACCTCTGCCATCTTGGATCCAGAGGTGTGAGGGCACTCTGGAGTCCTCGGAGTGGCCAGTGCCAGAAGGTGACGTCAGAGACCCCTCCTGATAGGTGCTTACCTGACTAGGTGGCCAATCCTCCTCTGAGGGCTATTTAGCGTCTCCAGTGGGCTTTTCCTCAGATAACGACTTGCAAGAATTCACGAGAGTTCCTCTGCACCTCTCTCTTCAACTTCTGCCAAGGATTGACCGCTGACTGCTCCAGGACACCTGCAAAACTGCAACAAAGTAGCAAGAAGGCTACCAGTGACATTGTAGCACCTACTCCTGCTGGCTTTCTCGACTGTTTCCTGGTGGTGCATACTTTGGGGGCTGCCTGCCTTCATCATGCACTGGAAGCCACAAAGAAATCTCCAGTGGGAGCGTGTACCCTGCCCAGAGTCCGATATGGCGCCTGAATGCTTGGGACCTGCAAGATAGTGAGTACACCCTAGCGGTCAGAGACCATCTTAATTAGTACTTCGAGCAAAACGTAGGGTCAGTGCAATCACCGGGCACGGTTTGGGCTGCATGTAAGGCTACTCTCCGGGGACATGCCAAGCATCTCCTTTGCATACGAGAACACGCACGCGACTCATGGGTGTCAGAGCTAGAGGCTAGGGCGTTGTGACTTGAGAGTCGGCATGCGGCCTCCCCATCAACCTCCATTTTGAGGCAACCTACTATTGTCAAAGATGAGATTAGACACTTAGGGCCATATTTATACTTTTTGGCGCACAACTGCGCCAACGCAGTTGTGCGTCCAAAAATTTTACGCCGGCTAACGCCATTCCAAAGCGCCATGCGGGCACCGTATTTATGGAATGACGTTAGCAGGCGGAGCTGCCTGGTGTGCGTAAACAAAAATGACTTACACCAGGCAGCGCCGGCATAGGGGAAAATGGAGCTTGGGCGCCAAAAAATGGGGCAAATCAGGCTGAGGCAAAATTTTCGCCTCAACCCGATTAGCAAAGACAGGAGTCATGCCCCCTTGCCCAATGGCCATGCCCAGGGGACTTCTGTCCCCTGGGCATGGTCATTGGGCATAGTGGCATGTAGGGGGGCACAAATCAGGCCCCCCATACCACAAAAAAAAAAAAAATAATACTTACCTGAACTTACCTTAAGTTCCCTGGGATGGGTCCCTCCATCCTTGGGTGTCCTCCCGGGGTGGGCAAGGGTGGCAGGGGGTGTCCCTGGGGGCATGGGAGGGCACCTCTGGGCTCCTTCCGAGCCCACAGGTCCCTTAACGCCTGCCCTGACCAGGCGTTAAAAAATTACGCTAAAACGGCTGGACGTCATTTTTTTTAACCCGCCCACTCCCGGCCGTCATTTTTGCCCGGGAGTGTAAATATGGCGCACATGCCTCTGAGTTATTTTTTAGACGGGAACGCCTACCTTGCATATCATTAACGCAAGGTAGGTGTCCACGCAAAAAAATGACGCAAACTCCAAGATCTTTGGCGCTAGACGGGTCTAACGCCAAAGTATAAATATGGAGTTAGTTTTGCGTCGGATTTGCGTAAAAAAAAACAACGCAATTCCGGTGCAAACAGAGTATAAATATGCCCCTTAACGCTGGAAAATGCAAAACATATCTGGAGAGCATCGGCAGCTCGGGTATACGGCTGGGGGAACAAGAATGGGAAACTCCTATACTGCCACTCGACCGCTGGCTGATAGAATTATTTCTGAAAAAGCCTACGAGTTGGAAACTCTTTGTAGGATGCCAAGTGACATTGCACAGAGCTTCGCCTCCTATCATGCACGACTACATGCAGAGTGCCCCCGGCCACCAGCCAAAATGGATTCCCCTCTCCTAGATGATATTGTCCTCCCCAAAATCTCACAAGCGACCAGAGAAAGCCTGGATGAAGCCATAAGCCTCGTAGAGATCACCGGTGCGATAGCTAAACTGTCACCAGGTAAGACACCAGGCCCAGACGGCTTCCCGGCAGAGCTATACGGTAGATGTGGCGACATCCTGGGCCCTCATTTGCTAAATATGTACGAGGAAGCAGAAAGAACAGGCTGTTTCCCTTCTGGGATCAACCAGTCAACTATTGTGGTGATCCCCAAGACTCAACCTCTGTCACGACACTACTCGGCGTAAACAACGAGATTAAGGTGTTATCCACGATTCTTGCTACTAGAATGAAGGTGGCGCTTCCCTCACTGGTACACCCTGACCAATGCGGGTTTATGCCCACACGAAGTACAACTTTAGCAACACAAAAGGATGATGGACAGAGTGCTGAACAATGCAAACACTCACCCCCAGTAACAGATCTGGGTTTAATCCATCGTTCTGTTGCTCACCATGCCACCCCAGTTTGGACCCAACCATATGCAAATCAGTCTTGACCCTGTCCCCCATGGGAACATTCCAGCCTGAACTGCCAAGCCAGGTCCTCCCTGGACCGGAAACAAGCATCCTGGGACCAGTTTCAGGGTTTCACTCTTCATCAGCCAGGCTAGCCCGAATCCAGTGGCACAGTGAGCAGGGGACCCACGTCTGGGCATACCCTTCCCACTTAGGGCAACTTTAGAAACACAAAAGGATGATGGACAGAGTGCTGAACAATGCAAGCACTCACCCCCAGTCACAGATCTGGGTTTAATCCATTGTTCTTTCGCTCACCATTCCACCCCAGTTTGGACCCAGCCATATGCAAATCAGTCTTGACCCTGTCCCCCATGGGAACAGTCCAGCCCAAACTGCCAAGCCAGGTCCTCCCTGGACCGGAAACAAGCATCCTGGGACCGGTTTCAGGGTTTCACCCTTCATCAGCCAGGCTAGCCCGAATCCAGTGGCACAGTGAGCAAGGGACCCACGTCTGGGCATACCCTTCCCACTTAGGGCAACTTTAGCAACACAAAAGGATGATGGATGGAGTGCTGAACAATGCAAACACTCACCCCAGTCACAGATCTGGGTTTAATCCATCGTTCTTTTGCTCACCATGCAACCCCAGTTTCGACCCAGCCATATGCAAATCAGTCTTGACCCTGTCCCCCATGGGAACAGTCCAGCCCGAACTGCAAAGCCAGGTCCTCCCTGGACCGGAAACAAGAATCCTGGGACCGGTTTCAGGGTTTCACCCTTCATCAGCCAGGCTAGCCCAAATCCAGTGGCACAGTGAGCAAGGGACCCACGTCTGGGCATACCCTTCCCACTTAGGGCAACTTTAGCAACACAAAAGGATGATGGATGGAGTGCTGAACAATGCAAATACTCACCCCCAGTCACAGATCTGGGTTTAATCCATCGTTCTTTTGCTCACCATGCCTCCCTAGTTTGGACCCAGCCATATGTAAATCAGTCTTGACCCTGTCCCCCATGGGAACAGTCCAGCGCGAACTGCCAAGCCAGGTGCTCCCTGGACCGGAAACAAGCATCCTGGGACCGGTTTCAGGGTTTCACTCTTCATCAGCCAGGCTAGCCCGAATCCAGTGGCACAGTGAGCAGGGGACCCACGTCTGGGCATACCCTTCCCACTTAGGGCAACTTTAGAAACACAAAAGGATGATGGACAGAGTGCTGAACAATGCAAGCACTCACCCCCAGTCACAGATCTGGGTTTAATCCATTGTTCTTTTGCTCACCATTCCACCCCAGTTTGGACCCAGCCATATGCAAATCAGTCTTGACCCTGTCCCCCATGGGAACAGTCCAGCCCAAACTGCCAAGCCAGGTCCTCCCTGGACCGGAAACAAGCATCCTGGGACCGGTTTCAGGGTTTCACCCTTCATCAGCCAGGCTAGCCCGAATCCAGTGGCACAGTGAGCAAGGGACCCACGTCTGGGCATACCCTTCCCACTTAGGGCAACTTTAGCAACACAAAAGGATGATGGATGGAGTGCTGAACAATGCAAACACTCACCCCAGTCACAGATCTGGGTTTAATCCATCGTTCTTTTGCTCACCATGCAACCCCAGTTTCGACCCAGCCATATGCAAATCAGTCTTGACCCTGTCCCCCATGGGAACAGTCCAGCCCGAACTGCAAAGCCAGGTCCTCCCTGGACCGGAAACAAGAATCCTGGGACCGGTTTCAGGGTTTCACCCTTCATCAGCCAGGCTAGCCCAAATCCAGTGGCACAGTGAGCAAGGGACCCACGTCTGGGCATACCCTTCCCACTTAGGGCAACTTTAGCAACACAAAAGGATGATGGATGGAGTGCTGAACAATGCAAATACTCACCCCCAGTCACAGATCTGGGTTTAATCCATCGTTCTTTTGCTCACCATGCCTCCCTAGTTTGGACCCAGCCATATGTAAATCAGTCTTGACCCTGTCCCCCATGGGAACAGTCCAGCGCGAACTGCCAAGCCAGGTGCTCCCTGGACCGGAAACAAGCATCCTGGGACCGGTTTCAGGGTTTCACTCTTCATCAGCCAGGCTAGCCCGAATCCAGTGGCACAGTGAGCAGGGGACCCACGTCTGGGCATACCCTTCCCACTTAGGGCAACTTTAGAAACACAAAAGGATGATGGACAGAGTGCTGAACAATGCAAGCACTCACCCCCAGTCACAGATCTGGGTTTAATCCATTGTTCTTTTGCTCACCATTCCACCCCAGTTTGGACCCAGCCATATGCAAATCAGTCTTGACCCTGTCCCCCATGGGAAGAGTCCAGCCCAAACTGCCAAGCCAGGTCCTCCCTGGACCGGAAACAAACATCCTGGGACCGGTTTCAGGGTTCCACCCTTCATCAGCCAGGCTAGCCCGAATCCAGTGGCACAGTGAGCAAGGGACCCACGTCTGGGCATACCCTTCCCACTTAGGGCAACTTTAGCAACACAAAAGGATGATGGATGGAGTGCTGAACAATGCAAATACTCACCCCCAGTCACAGATCTGGGTTTAATCCGTCGTTCTTTTGCTCACCATGCCACCCCAGACAATGTTTACACTCAGTAAGAGGCTGCACTGACATATTCTAATGAAGAAAAGAAGAGAGAGATCAGGAGAGGAGAGGAACCGTCCCACGAATCACTACGGGGGATGACACCTCCAATCGGGCCGTGCAGCTCATAAGCAAGTTAAATGCACCACGTGGCCTCGATTTCCCCCATACTTTATTGTATTTATTCGGGCACCCCCTGGCTTCATATACAAGTTTTTAGCATTGTGCACAGGTAACGCTGAAGTTTGGTGCCTGCTGGAGCAGGGGGAAGATTTTGTCGAGCCACGGGAGATTTCTTTTTTTTGTTTGTTGATAAAGAGCTTTTATTGGTTTATAAAATTAAGATGCATGCAACTTGGCACCAACTGGTACCTAGAGACGGTCACCTCACATGTCCCCAACAAGACACCACAGACAATGTTTACACTCAGTAAGACGCTGAACGGACATATTCTAATGAAGAAAAGAAGAGAGAGATCAGGAGAGGAGGGGAACCGTCCCACAAATCACTACTGGGGATGACACCTCCCATTGGGCCATGCAGGTCATAAGCAAGTTAAATGCACCACGTGGCCTCGATTTCACCCATACGTTATTGTATTTATTCGGGCACCTCTGGCCCCTCGTCAGAATGAGAGGGGTTCCAGAGTACAGGTAACTCTTCTTTTCTTCATTAGAATATGTTCGTGCAGCCTCTTACTGAGTGTAAACATTGTCTGTGGTGTCTTGTTGGGGACATGTGAGGTGACCATCTCTAGGTACCAGTTGGTGCCATGTTGTATGTATCTTAATTTTATAAATCAATAAAAGCTCTTTTTCAACAAAAAAAAAAGAAATCTCCCGTGGGTCGACAAAATCTTCTGCCTGATCCAGCAGGCACCATACTTCAGCGTTACCCTCTCATCCTGACGAGCGACCCTCAACACACTTCACTAGCCTAAGGGTCCATTCGTGGTTCACATTCCACTTTCAGAGTATATGGTTTGTGTTGCCCCAAGGCCTATTGCATCCGATTGTATTCTACAGTGTTTGCACTACTTTCTGACTGTTTTACTTACCTGATTTTGGTTTGTGTGTATATTTGGTGTATTTTACTAACCTACTAAGGGAGTATATCCCCTGAGATATTTTTGACACATTGTCACTTAAATAAAGTACCTTTATTTTAAGTAAGCCTGAGTATTGTGTTTTCTTATGAAATAGTACCTATATGATAGAAGTGGTATAATAGGAGCTTTGCATGTCTCCTAGTTCAGCCTAAGCTGCTCTGCTATAGCTACCTCTATGAGCCTAAGCTGCTAGAACACTACTAATCTACTAATAAGGGATAAATGGACCTGGCACAAGGTGTAAGTACCATCAAGTACCCACTATAAGCCAGGCCAGCCTCCTACACCCCCTCCTTGCCAGGATGAAGCACACTGGGTACAAAGCCCGCTCCAGAACCAATGGAAAGAGGCATCCACTCACCCCCTCCTTGCCAGGATGAAGCACATTGGGCACAAAGCCCCGTCCAGAACCAGTGGAAGAAGGCATCCACTTATCCCCTCCTTGGCAGGATGAGGCACTCTGGGCACAAGGCCCACTCCAGGACCAGTGGAAGAAGCCATCCACTTTGAAAACTGTGGCCTTGTACTCCCCAGGACCAAGCAGTGGGCAAACCACCCACTTGTGAGACTTGTGAGACTGTGGCTTTGCACTCCCCAGGACCAGGCAGTGGGCACACCACCCACTTGAGAGACCTGTGAAACTGTGGCTTTGCACTCCCCAGGACCAAGCAGTGGCCAAACCACCAACCTGAGAGACTTGAGAGACTGTTGCCCTGCACTCCCCGGGACCAAGCAGTGGGCAAACCACCCACCAGAGAGACTGGGGCCTTGCACTCCCCAGGACCAAGCAGTGGGCATGGAGCACCCTCTAGGAGCAGTGGTGTTATTCCATCTTCCAGCCGAGGTGCCCCCCTTCCCCATCCCCCTAAGATGCCTGTGTGTTTTCGACCTGATGCCCCTGCAGTGTTCTCTCTGTATTGAGGCAGGAGTCAAGTGTGGGCTTGGCCCATGATTTTTGGGCCAGTGGCTGGAGGTAAGTGGCTTCCCTTCCAAGTCCTGTTTCCGCCATGCTTTTGATGGTGTTGGTACCTCCCCGGAAAAGCTGGCGGATTGGCGGTTTGTGATTGGGTGGGTGGTACATTGTCTTCCTCCTGGCTGTTGGTGGTTACCACTGTGGTGTTTGTTGCTACTGCCGTGTCAGTCGGAGTGTTAAAGTGGTTGGCTGTGTTGGCGGTTTCCGCCGTGGTTGTGATCCCATTTTTGTTACCGCTGGCCTGTTGGCAGTGTTATCGCCTCTTTAACTTCGACCACCAGGGTTGTAATGAGGGCCATATTATGCTTCATAATTTACACCTCCTTCATAACATTTTCATGTCTAACATAACTTCCTTGCTGCATAATTTTATACAATTGTTATACAGTTGTTCATACATGGGTGAGGAGGTGCCTACATAAAGGATCAAACAAAGGCAGCAAGTCACAGACATAACATTTGAATTAACTAAGCCCTCACACAATATGAAATTATGAACCAAGTACCAGATGATTTGCAATGAACGGTTATTGAGAAGACATGGCCCAAAAGCAGTGCTGCATAAACTACATCCTACATCAATGCAAACATTACTAGCTTTATGAACTTGAAATGCAGACTTCTGTCTGGAACATAAGCACTGACATGCAGCAAGCATCCAAATGCTAAGGAACTTACAAAATGTCCTTGCTCATCCTGTGAATTAGGAGTCAAAGTAGTCTTCTTGATACAGTTCCAGCACCTTCGACATTTCCCTCTTTGTAAAATAGTCAACCTGTTATAGCTGGTTCTAGTGTCTATACTATTGTCTCTGTCAGGATCTATGCCCATCAAGAAGAATTAAAAAACACATCATAAACTAAGACGTTTGCCTTTTCCAAAATTAACAGACTATTACTGCATTTTGAACATTTCCAGAATGTGTGCTGTCACTTTTAAATAATAATGATAGCTTAATAAATAGGAGAACCATTGGTTTGTCAAATAAATAAAGTAATGTATGACCTGTCAGCTCTTGGTGTGGTTTCCCCTATCATTTTGGTTTCTGACCACCTGTTTTGATCCTGTGCCGATTTCGTTTTATCTGGCTTTAGGACTCTGGGGACTTTACCACTGCTGACTAGTGCTGAAGTACAAGTGTTCTTTTTCTAAATGGTAATGGGGATTGGTTTATCCAAGATTGGCATATTTGATTTACTAGTAACCCCCTAGTACAGTGCACCATGTGTGCCCAGGGCCTGTAAATCAAATGCTACTAATGGGCCTGCAGCACTGATTGTGCCACCCACAGGAGTAGCCCTGTAAACATATCTCAGACCTGCCACTGCAGGGTGTGTGTGTAGCTTTAACTCCCAGTTCAACCTGGCAAGTGCACCCACTTGCCAGGGCCAAGCCTTCCTTTTTACTACATGTAAGTCACTCCTAAAGTAGGCCCAAGGCAGCCCCATGGGTAGGGTGAAGTGTATTTAAAAGGTAGGACATGTACTGGTGTGTTTTACATCTCCTGATATTAAAAAACTGCTAAATTAGTTCTTCACTATTGCAAGGCCTATCTGCCCCATAGGTTAACATGGGGATTGCCTTGAAATATCTTTTAAGTGTAATGTTTCATTGAGAGCGGAAAGAGATAGGGGGTCTCTGAACTTACAATTTAAAAATACATCTTTTGGTTTAGTTGTTTTATAAATTGTACATTTTAAAATGCTACTTTTAGAAAGTGGGCATTTTCTTGCTTAACCATTCTTTGCCTCTGCCTGGCTGTGGAATACACACCTGGGTCAGGATGACAGTTGGGTTATTTGTGAATTCACTCTAGACCATCCCACAAAGGGAGCTGAGGTGTGCCCTGCAGATCCTAATGGGTCTTCCTGGGCTAGAGTGGTGGGAGGAGCTGACACTTGCACCTGAATGTGGCTGTGCCTGTTCTTACACAAAGCAGTATCCAACCCCTTGTGGTAGGTCTGGGTCCAGGATAGAAAAGGCAGGGTCTTGTGCACAACAAAGACTTTAATTTTAAGATTGCCTAGTGTTAGAAATTGAGTCTTTGGTTGGCATTCTGGTTACCCCCTGCCCAAGAAAGGACCCTCACTCTAGTCAGGGTAAGTCACACACAATCAAAATTATCCTGTGCCCACCCTCTGGTGCCTTGGCACTGAACAGTCAGGCTTAACTTAGAAGGCAAAGTTTAAAGTATTTGTGCAATAAATCAGACAATACCACCATATAGCACCACACAAATACACCACACAGTGTTTAGAAAAATATAGAATATTTATCTGGATAAATTCAGGTCAAAACGATCAAAGATGCAATAAGTAAATGTAGAGATATCACTGAAAAGTGATATAAAGGGCCTTATTTATACGGGTCTAGCAGCAAAGTACAAATATGGAGTTAGTTTTGCACTCAATTAGAGTTAAAAAAAATTACGCTTATTCAATGCAAACAGAGTATAAATATGCCCCTTAGCATAAAAAAATGATGCTAATCTGGTCTGAATCATTTATTTGGACTCAAACCTGCCTAATGTCATTTTTTTAAAGTTAGCCTACCCTTTGCACCGGCTTGCACCATTCCATAAATATGGTGCCCAGCTTGTGCACAGAAATGATGCAAGCCGGTGCAAAAACTTTTGGTGCAAAACTGAGTTAGTGCAGTTTTGCAGCAAAAAGTATAAAAAAGGGCCAATATTTTTGTAAGTTTGCGTCACTTTTGCATTAAAAAAATGATGCTAATGCGGCGCAAAAAAAGTATAAATCAGGGCATTGGTGCTAGACGGGTCTAGCACCAAAGTATAAATATGGAGTTAGATTTGCACCGAATTATAGTGAAAAAAAATGACACTAATTCGGTGCAAACAGAGTATAAATATGCCCCTAAATATGGCGTTAAGGCCATAGAGTCATTTTTTGCACGGGAACGCCTACCTTGCGTCTCATTAAGGCAAGGTAGGTCTCCACTTTCAAAAAATGACTTTAACTCCATAAATTTGGCGCTAGAGGGGTCTAGCACCAAAGTATAAATATGGAGTTAGTTTTGCACTGAATTAGAGTGAAAAAAATGACACTAATTCGGTGCAAACAGAGTATAAATATGCCCCAAAGTGTCTTAAGTCTTTTACAAGCAAACAAAGTCTCTTTCAAGCACAAAGTACCTGGTCCTGCAAAGAACCACAGAGGAGGAGAGGCATGAAAACAAAGGGGAGTGCGTCAATTTATTGACCCGCACACAGCGGTGCGTCATTTAGTTTTCGTGCAGGGATGGCTGTGCGTCGATTTCCGGCACTCGGTCATGGGTACTCTTCGGGTTGCAGGGTTTTCAGATGCCCCGGGGACGGTGCATGGTTTTCCTGTGCTGGCAGGAAGAAGTCGGGCTGCATCGTTCCAGTTCTGCATGCGGTGAAATTTTAACCGTGGTGCAGGCTATGCGTCATTTCTGCCAGGCTGTGCGTTGAATTTCCCCACACAAGGAGTCCTTCTTAAAGAGATGAAGTCTTTTTGGTCCTGAGACTTCAGGGAACAGGAGGCAAGCTCTATCCAAGCCCTTGGTGAGCACTTCTTCACCTCAGCCAGAGAGCAGCAGGGCAACAGCAAGGCAGCAGTCCTTCACAGAAAGCAGTCGGTGAGTCCTTTGGGCAGCCAGGCAGTTCTTCTTGGCAGGATTCAGGTTCTGGTTACAAGTTTCTTCTCCAGGAAGTGTCTGAGTTGGTAGAGGTAGAGGCCCTGTTAATATACCCAAATGTGCCTTTGAAGTGGAGGGAAACTTCAAAGAGTGGCTTAGAAGTGCACCAGGTCCCCTTTCAGTTCAATCCTGTCTGCAGGGGTCCCAGTAGGGGGTGTGGCAGTCCTTTGAGTGAGAGCAGGAAGACCCATTCAAAATGCAGATGTATTCAAGTGAGGCTGAGTATCCTGTGTTTGGGGTATGTCTGAGTGAATGCTCAAGGAGCTGTCAATTAAACCCAGCCGACCTGGAGTGTAAGGCACAGAAAGATTTAAGTGCAGAGAAATGCTCACTTTCTAAAAGTGGCATTTCTAAAATAGTAATATTAAATCCAACTTCACCAGTCAGCAGGATTTAATGTTACCATTCTGGCCATACTAAATATGATCTTCTTACTCCTTTCAGATCAGCAGCTACCACTAAAACAATGTATGAGGGCAACCTCAATGTTAGCCTATGAAGGAAGCAGACTTCACTGCAGTGTAAAAACGAATTTGGGAGTTTTACACTACCAGAACATGTAAAGTACATAGGTACATGTCCTGCCTTTTGCCTATACAGCAACCTGCCCTATGGGTTACCTAGGGCATACCTTAGGAGTGTCTTATATGTAGAAAAAGGGGAGTTGTAGGCTTGACAATTACTTTTAAATGCCAAGTCGAATTGGAAGTGGCACTGAAACTGCACACACAGGCCTTGCAATGGCAGGCCTGAGACAAGGTTAAGGGGCTACTTAAGTGGTGGCACAATCAATGCTGCAGGCCCACTAGTAGCAATTAATCTACAGGCCCTGGGAACACATAGTGCACTCTACTAGGGACTTATAAGTAAATTAAATAGTCCAAGTGGGTATGATCCAATGCTTCCATGTTTAAAGGGAGAGAGCATATGCACTTTGAAAAGAAAAATATGAAAGGAAAACAGGCTGCATTTAAAAAAAAAAAAAAAGCTTTATTGGAAAGCAGTCACGGGCCACCATCCCAGTGAGTGCAGCCATTCCCAATTGGGTCACAAATTGCGACCTGCCTCATGAATATTAATGAGGTGAGTAATTTGTGACCCCATTGGGAATTGCTAAATTTTTCTGAGACACATTTGTACATTTCATTTTGCAAGTCTCTCATTGTGATTCGGAATGAATCGCGATTGGAGACTCGCAAAATTAAATGGTTGTACATCTGGCCCTAGGATTCTTAAAATACTTGAAAGTTAAAAGCTAGCAGTATTTTGCTTAGAACCTCTAGCTCTGCACTAAGGGCCATGAACAACCAGCAGTTCATACAAGAATGAGTGTTCAAGAAGGCAAAAATAAGACATTTTTGATTTATTCTTCTAGCACCCTTCTTTACTCAGGAAGATATATGCATTCTACAAAAACATAGGCTGTGCATCAAAAAAAAAAAAAGTAAAAACCCTTGATATTTACACTATACGTGCAACCCAAAGTGTGAACCTGCAAGGTCAGAGGAATCACTTTGGATCACTCAGATAACGTGAAACTAACTTCATCTGTGAAACAGTATAGTTTCCACATAAATGTACCAGTGGTTAGAATGCATTGTGCACAAGAGTCAATCTTTGCACAGATTGCCTAATTTCATATTTGCTGAACTGAGATTGGTCACGTCCCAGGAAAATGGAAAGTATCTACTATAAATATAAATAAATTGTATGTGTCAGTTACCAGTGAGTGACATTTTGTAAAACTATTATGGTGTGCTTTGTCGGAGATTAACGGGCTGATTTAGATTTAGGAAGATGGAGCAGAGCCAGTTGGGTTTGCAAAGTCCCTACCAAAGCCAGAAGGACAGTCACCCAGGCCCTCGTCAATGAGGCTTAATGGGAAGAAATATCTTTATTTTGCCTATTTTTTCCTTTTTCTATGTGTGCTGCATTCTGCAGTACACATAGAAAGAGGAAAATGCCTTTGAGGATTTGTTTTGTGGAGGTATCCCTTCCTGTACAAAAACAATCCAGTCTGCAACGCAGGCACTCTTGCACCACAGCACAAGGGTTCCTGTGTTGGCAATAGGCAGCAAAAAGGGGACCAGTGCAAGGATGGGACAGGAATTCACAATATCATTTTAAATACAGTTCATTCCTACCCTTTCCCTTTCATACAGCGCAGCAAGGTGGCTTGCTGCACTGCTCTGCATGAAATTTTAATACATCTGCACCTAGAAGCATGCTGCCCATCCTAAACATAACAGGTAGTGTAGTGCCCTTCCTCCTAAAGCCCCTACTCCATAAATTAGTTGGAGGAATCTTTCTCCAAAAAGAGGTCCATCAATGCAACTTTATGGCCTGCCCACTTCTCAATGAGTTGGACAAACTGACAGTTTCTGGACAGTGTACTTCCTATTCTTTCAACAGAGTACCCTGTCAGACAATTTCTAAATCAGTCCTCAAGTGTGTATTCATACAAACTCAGATGACAAAACAATAGAATTGAGCGTTATTGATCAGTGGGATTTAGGTAGTATCATGAAACTCTGTTTATGGAGAATGTGCGTGAAGCATGCCTAAGGCCTAAGGCCTAGAGTGTCCTCATTTTTAACACTATTAATTTAATAAGATTAAATTTACTTTTTTAATTAGACACGGGATCTACTGTTTTCCTATCACAACACCTTTGATTTTAGTTTATGTGCAGGATTCACCCTTGTATCACTGAGCCAGTGTAGGTAAGCTCTCCTTTTTGCCCTGGTCACCCCCAAACATTTTGGATAGATACTGTTGGTTACTGACTCCTGGCTGTGCCCTGGGTACTGCTGACCAGTCCCAGGGCCAGTGCTCTGTGTAAAGTGGATATGCAGATTAGGGTAATTATAATTGGCTAAGTCAACCTGCCTATATGTCCGTAGTATATGGTAGGGCATGTAGGTTTAGGGATCCCAGCATCGGTATTGCAACCATAGGTTCACTGCTGCTGTGCCCAGTGTCATTTTAAAGGCAGGCCTGCCTTTCTGGCTGCGTTTAAACTAAAGTTATATGCAAATTTGACCTTGGAATTAAAAGCAATTCCAAATTCTTAAACTACCCTATTTTTACATATAAGTCACCCCTCAGGTGTGCTCCATGTGCCGCTAGTATTGGGTGTCATGTAACTATAAGCAGGGACCATATGGAGAATGTTTTATAAGCCCTGGTGAGGTAAAATAGCCAAATTCGTATTTCCCTCACTGTAGTGAATGGCCTCCATAGGCTAAAATGGGAAGACTTTATTTTAGTTAACAAGGTCCTCTTAAGTGTCAGATGCCTTGAAGGTGGAATCAAATTAATTTTTATAATAAATCCCACATCTTACAATTGTTAGATTTAATATAACTAGTTCAGGTAAAGAGTTTTAAACTTGACCTGGAAAGCTGCCAACTTTAGCTTTGTAGTGCCCTTCTCTAATGGCCAGCCTCTGGCAGCCTGGCCAGGCTGCCTTGATGAGATGTGAAGTGGCATGGGTTGAACACAAAGGATGTGCCTGGATGAAGGAGAACTGCCACAGTAGATGGGGAAGCAGGAAGGGGGGAGGGCATCTAAACTGGTCTTCAAAAGCAGTGAAAGACATTTTGAGCGACCCAGCACCTCCCTCACATCCTGCAACCCCAGACAATTAGGTGCCCTCTTGATTAGGTTAGGAGAGGACAGGAGAGAGGTATGTTTAGGATTTTTAGCCACACCAGTGGCCGGGCTCAGCCAGATCTAACCTCCAAAAATCATTTTTAGCCATGATGGATTTTTTAAGAATATTGCTCCCTGGGATTGATTTTTTCCACTATCACTTTTGACCAAGTCCTCCTGCTTGCTATAGCCGAGCAGGGCTTAGTTGCGATCGGCCTTAAACTTTGACTTTGCCCCAGTCGAGGTGCGACCAGATGACCAGATTGGCACTATTCATTTCTATGCACTAAAAAACACTAATCCTTAAAAAAAAAAAAAATCTCCAGTTCCCCTTATCTGATTATATTAGTTTTGGTGTCATTTTAAAGCTAAAACTATTTCCTATTCTTATAAATTGGTTTGGGATTTTTAAACTTTTTCCTATGTTTTATTTAATTATTGTTGTGTGATACTTGAATACTTTACGCTTTGTCTCCTTAGTTAAGGCTTGTCGCTCGTTGCCAAGCTACCAAGGGTTGAACATGGGGTTAATTTAAAGACCTAACTGAACTAAGTGGGGGCTAGTGGCCTATTGCTGAGTATAGGTACTTACCTGCTGTTACCAACAATCCACTTTCCAACAGCCAGTATAATCGATAATTTTCCTGATCCACATAGCAGAGGTTGAGAAATGCCAAAGTCGCTATTGAAAGGTGGATGCCACCCACTTTGACATTGTTTCTACTGTACTGCAGGAGATGTCAACATGGACAAATTACTCACTCTGTCATACATTTTGGTAAAGAGGAATACCTTGTTTTCCCATTAAGACTGATTGAAGTTTAGGGATATATTAATATTAAGGTGGATAGATCAGGACTTTGTCGGGATGTCCTAATATGTTTATAGGTCAGTGTTTTCCAAACTGTGGGTCGCCAGCCAATTTCTCGAATGTCAGAATGAGCAATAAATGAAGACGCCTCTACATTTTGCATTTATTCCATGATATTTGCTGTGCTTCAAATTCAGAGAACAAATGTTAGAATGTTACTGACAACTTGCTACTTATTCTTTGAACATGGAGATTGATGTTTACTTTTCTTTCTCTGACTGCAAAATGAGAGGAGTTTTAAAGCAAATTATGTGACAATTTTTCTTGGGTACAGGGTGTGTGAAAGGAAAGGCTGTAGAATGTCATTTTTGAAACACACAGCAAATCTTAAATACCGGTAAGTGAATAGTTTGCATATTTCACAATACATCATCAGTTAGAAAAGCAAAAATACAGCTAATTTTTTTAATTCTGTAGATTGACAGAATCAAAGATCTTAGTAGGATTGAGAGAGCGTAATCTAAATATTACCTATTTTAGACGTGAAATGCTTATACTTAACAATGCTGCATTAATAATATTATTCATTGAAACGTATTTTAAACGTGGAGAATTATCGTATGGATATACTAATATCAACTATAAGAAATGATTGCTTGTATTATGATTAATTGAATATGCTAACACGTACGAAGATTACATTTATTAGAATCCATAAGCCTTAAGTTAGCGTAAGTCGAAGAATTAGCTGTGTAGCTCTCATATTAAAGCATATTTTCTGTTTCTCCAGTGTACTGACTTGCAAAAGGCCATGACCCAGCATGTGTTCTCTCCTTTGTTTTATGTATCAAACTTAGGTTTCTTCCCATCCGCATGCTAGTTGCTTTAGTATAAGTTTTATACGTTTTGCAACATTGACTGAAACATCCAAGGACATTCGACCATAGAAAAGAGAACTTTTGACCCGAAGAATGTGCCAGAGAATGAAGTAACCCCGGATGTGCCACCTATGAAAAACGTCAATTATGAAGACCAATCAAAGTGTTATAAATTATCATAGGGTGACAAATGCATTACTTAATGTATAATTTGATAGGTTAAAGATAGAGGGGTGAAGCGACTGTCCAATAAAAGTTTGGGGGAAGGTATCACGAAAAAGGGATAAAAACTCATGACACAGAAGACTTGGCAGATCTAGGTAGGGAATGATATTGATAGCATCCAGAAACTCTGTCACTCCGTTTGGTGACTTGAGACTTAATAAAACCATCCTCACCCTTTAGTTTGCCCCCATTACACTTTCCTCCTTATGAGGGAAGTGCCCCCAGTCCTTAGACTAGATAGACTGATGATGATTCAACTGATGTCCTGAAGACGAAGTCTGATCCTGTATGCTGACTCATTCGGAGGAGGGTAATTATGACAGTGCTCTTGTAATTTGTCTATTTGCTTTTCCTTTCTAGGTACCAACTGCTGTATTTTTGGATAGAGACCATAGTTAGATATTTTCCAAATTAGCGTTCTAAATTGTTTTGCATGAAGCCTAACATGCTGATGCTAATTAGTGGTTAGATTAGACATTCACCTTGACTGACGTATCAGAAGTGACTGACTCTGTACTGTGCTGAACTGGGTTTATATGATGTTCTACGCATTCTGATCTATGTACCTCTTATGTTAGTGTCTTAATGGTTGTGATTTTCGCACTGTCAAAATCTTATCACAGTTGCCATATCGTGACTGTGCTCTTTTGCTTTTTGGCTTTGAGATTAATACATTTGCTATTAGATTGTAATCAATAGGGAATAAAATTCACAAAACTTCAATAAAGGTGTGGTTATTCATGACTGAAAGGTCATGGTTGTGCCGACAGTTTAACCAATGTCTAAAGTGAAATATATAGTGGTGATATATGTTGATAATATTATTGATATATTGCTTGACATATTGATCAGTTACCTCGTCTTACGGTGTCTCACTACTGGGTCAAAAGATTCATCGGCCTAAAATGAGTCCTAATGTGTATAGATTGACATAGAAGGACGCGTTACCAGTTCTGGTAGCAGAGCGACGGTTTGGCCCTTGGGGGCCCTAAAACGGAGATTCATTGTTTAATTTGTTTTTCTGTGATAATGCAATTCGGAGGTATGATGGGTTTCTAAGCTCGCCATGGCTTTCCTGGGATCTCGGAGCCTGCCTAAATGTGTTGGGAATGTTCTCGGCGCCATAATGTATGTGGTTAGGGTTTTTGCGCTTGTCTAAGCTTACGCATTTTGCAGGTGATTGTGAAAAATCCGTGTGTATTTAGGCCAAATTAAGTGTTGTTTAGCAGGAGTAGGCGTACTCCACAGTATGAGAGTAGGGAAGTCGACGTACTTCATGTGAATGTAGCACTTGTTGCTCAAAATTATCCACATGGTTGGTTGTTGTGTACGGACGTGTTGAGGTCTAAGACTCCGGAGTATGAAGATAAATGTGATCTATGTTGTAATCTGTGCAGTTTAATAGGTCGATCGGGCGTGGTTGACAAGTTGAGTTTGAGTTATAATGTATGTATGAAACCTTCGATGGAGATTTGACAAATTCTAAAGTGCACTAGAAGGAGTCATTGACAAGTCGATAGTAGAATTTGCGGGTCGAATTCTGCTTGCGTATGCGGGAACTGATAAGGAGAGAGTAGCGGCTGAGGCTTCAAGTGAAATCTCTGTAAAGTTCTGAAGCGAATGTGTTACCCTTCCTGTAGTAAACCAGCAGATTTGTGTTGTCATTTTAAGGTGCTCGCAATAATTTGCATTAGTTTGTATGATTGTAAGGGTCAGAGAAGAGCAGACAAGCCGCAAGACTTTGTCAGCTGCTGTGTGTGTGTGAGTGTGACGTCAGTGGTGTCGCGCTGAGATAGGTCAGATTTCGAGAGAGGTCGCGCATGGATTGGCTGCCATCCGTGAAAGGCAATAGGTTGAGAAAGGGCGGGTGAAGAGTATCCTGGGAACTAAGCCTTTTCTAATTAAATACAAAATAAGAGAATCGCAAAAATGAATTTTGTCAAAGCATTCAAGAGCGCTCTAAAAGGAGATGTGTATATTGTTGCAACCGATTGGGAACCCACACCACCTGAGGGTACACCAGCTTATACGGTTATGGAAGAGAAAGGTGTCGCGCCTTGCTTATGGATGACACAGTGGCGCAAATTAACAGAAAAGGAAGGGTGTTTAGCGTTCCCAGAACATGGGACGTTTAACCCAAAGGTACTAGAAAATCTGAGGTGGATGTTAAGTACGCAGAAACCACCTCCGAGACCGGCACAATATGAGGCTTTAGCGATTTGGGACTTGATGGCTCTTAAACATAGACAAGAAAAGTTTCAGAGAAGGGCAGAAAAATCATACGCAGAGGCCAGGTGGGACAACGAGAGCAAGATGTGGAGCAGGGGAATTGTAGATGGGCTGAAGTTATTCCCAGCAATAACTCAGGGAGAAGAAACACAGGGAAAGAAAGCCTACTGTAAAACAGATAAAGACTCAGGCAAATCTAAAGAAAATAAAAGATCCTGGGAAAAGGACGATGATTCAGATGATGAGGAGTTTATGGATAGATTGTTACATGATCGTCCGCCACCGTATGCGGTGAGCGACAGCGCGCCAAGCACTAGCTTGGATCCTGGGGACCAGGCGCAGGAAAAGGGAGTTAATGATACAGTACAGACTAGCGACACAGCTTTGACACAGAATGGTGTCAGTGTACCCACTGCACCTGACATGCAGATACAGTTGCAACCTCCACCGCAGATAAAGAGAATCTACCCTGATGTTCCAGTGCTTGAGATTACTACAAACTTGATAGTGCCGCCAGACCCGATATACACAAAGCCAAGACTAATACAGATTGAATCGACTCCGAAATTAATGTCTCAGCCGCCACCACAGTTGATACCAGGGTATAACCCTGTAGCGGGACCACCGTTAGTACCTGTTCCGGGTACATTGGAACAGACCTACGGTGTTGAGCCTCCAAGAGGTCTGGGTCCAGGTCAGACCCTGCTGCTATATCGTTACCCATTACTGTTGGTCTCCCTGTACCATTGTATGTACAAGGTAAAGCAGGGGTGTGTGATCAGGGAGTGATGACTCAAGAAGCGATAAGAGGAGGGCATACGGGAACTCCACAGATAGTGGCCCCTGGAGAGCAATCAAATGAGCCACCGAGACCCTTAATGGACCTTAGTCCAGTGGGGGCACCTCTCGAAGCAATGCGTCAAGCAGGTTTGGAAGTTCTAACTCCCCAAACCATGAGTACGAATACTTCACACTCTCCAATGATACATGCAGGGAACATTTCACTACAGGGATTTACGGTACAACAGTTAAATGAATGGTTAGAATAAACCTATACTTCGCAAAAGACTACAGTGACCACAGTTGAACCCGAGAAAAAGAAACAAGACGAATACCTGAACCTTGTACGACTAGGGGCAGAAGCTGCCGAGTTAGTGGAAGGGACAATGAGAGTAAATAGATTGGAATCATATACAGAAGCACAATTAAGATACCTGTGTCCCAAAATTACCAAGGAGGTAGGTAAAGTACATCAGAGATTGGCAAACTTCGCAGACAAATACAATATCGATATTGGAAACACTAAACATTTGAAAAGGAGTTACCGATTAGATTTTGACTCAAAAGATTTTGAACATATGAGATCTGCAGGCATGAAAGCACATTTGAATGAATTGCTGCAAAGTGCACAGATTTGGGGTGCATTGGAAAAGTGGGAAGGCAGATGGGCCAAGAAAAGAGATAAGGGAAAGAGTGATAGTCCAGGGTCTAATCAAGCTAGGACCTCACCTGATTTGGATTCGGTAAAAATATTGCCTATGAGAGAAACAGCTGGTGGTGTTTTAGTACATGTGCCATGGACTAGAGGAGACATTCTATCCTTTACTAACGATTAACCTAGACTAAGAGAGAAGCCGATCGAATGGTATCAACAAACGGACAGGTTTGTGAAACTTGCAAAGTGTCTTTGGGAAGACATGAATACTCTGTTTGAGATCATAGTTCCACCTGATTTGTGGCTCGAGTGCAAGAGGGGGGTAGATTGGCCGACGAAGGAGCCGGCGAGAGATAAGGTTACTGGAGAACCCTCGGAAGAGGTGATGAAATATTATCATAAAGTGATTGAGTTTTTGAAACAGAAGGTGTTGCCGAAGGTGACTGATTGGCAGAAAATCGATCGGGCCTCTCAAGAGGTTAAAGAGTCAATTCATGCTTATTATGAGAGATTGTTGAAAGCATTTAAGCATTACAGTGGTACTGAGACAATTGAACCAAAAGACATAAATCAGCTTGTGTTTAGATTCGTCGAAGGATTGAGACCAGAAGTTAGTCAAATGATTAAGAATCATTTGATCTGTTGGCAGGCTAAACCGATTAATGAGGTATTGCAGTATGCAAAGTACTGTAGTGATGAGATCGAATTGAAGCAGAAAAAGTTAAAGGAAAAGGTGATGGTGATGCAGATAAGGGCTGCACAGGCTGGAATACAGGGAAATGGAGTTCAGCAGATGACACAACAACAACCGCATATGAGTGGTGTGTTTCAGGCACAGCCGAGAGGCAGAGGTCGAGGGTTTGTGAACCGCGGTTCGGACATGAATAATGTTGTTGTCCAAAATGATGTTCAAGGGGTTGAAAAGATGTCACCATGTCACGCGTGCGGGGGCGTGGGACATTGGAAACGGGAATGTCCGAATATGGTGCAGGATGGTGCAGTTCAGCAGAGCACAAACGTTGGTACATTACAAAATTTACGAGGTCCAAAAATGAGACATCAGAACCCGAATTTCCAGAATAATTTGGTACAAATGCAAGGGGTACAGCCCATGCAGCAGATGCAAATGCCGCGTTTTCAGTCAATACAAATGCAACCAGTGCAACAGCAGATTCCCATGGTGCCTAGACAGCAAATGCAATTACCAATGGCTCTGATGGGACAGCAACAGGTGATGCTTCCTCAGCAGGTCACAGGTCAGGTAACAAATCAAAATAACACTGTACAACAGTTTCCATTACAAGGTGGAAATGGCATGAATGAGGATTGGTCAGATGATAGTTCAAACAGTGAAGAGTGCAGGCTGGCAGCATCCCTAGAGGTGGATCAGAGAGGCCCATATGTAGAGGGAAAGGTGATGGGCTATAAGGTTTCATTTTTGGTTGACACAGGAGCTACACGCTCTACAGTTTGAAGTGCAGAAGTCCCAAGATTACCTCTCTCAGGGCGTACCATACGAGTGGTTGGAGTAGCAAATCAGTACCTGACTAACCCGATTACTGATCCAGTACAAGTTGAAATTGGCAACTTCCAAGGACTACATAGATTTGTAGTATGTGATTCAAGTCCAGTAACCCTACTGGGAAGGGACTTACTGTGCAAAACAAAATGTTCAATTACCTGTTCCAATGATGGAATTGAGGTACAGACAAATAGTGACGACGAGGGAGATGAGAGTCAATTTATAGAGGAAGAAACAGGAATCAATGAAGACTATCCTTTGATTACTTTATTCCCAATGCATACTTTGATCGACCTACCTGTCGAATTGCAAGGGACAGTGACAGAGAAAGTGTGGGATTTGACCGGAAAGGAAGTAGGATTAATAAAAGGAGTAGAACCAGTCAAAGTTCAGATCAAACCAAATGCAGTGTTCCCACAAGTGTCACAGTATCACATGACCCAAGATGTCCTCATTGAGGTGTCACAAATAATTGCAGATTTTCTCAGACAGGGAGTTCTAAAAGAAGTCTTGAGCAGTCCATGTAACTCACCCATCATGGGTTTAAAGAAGCCCTGTGGAAAGGTTCGAATTGTGCAGGATTTGAGGAAAATAAATGAAATTGTGATAAAGTGCTGCCCAGTGGTACCTAACCCAGCAGTAATAATGTCCCAGGTTCCCTGTGATGCTGAATGGTTTACCGTAGTATACCTATCACAAGCTTTCTTTTCGATACCTCTTCATGAGGACAGCCAATTTTTGTTCAGTTTCAAATTCCTGGATAAGGTGTATAGTTAGTGCAGAATTCCTCAAGGGTTCTCGGAGTCACCATCCATCTTCAATCAGATATTGAAAAAGGATTTGGTACCTCTTGTGCTGCCTTTTAATTCAACTCTTGTGCAGTACATCGACGATTTGCTAATTGCATCCAAAACCAGAGACAGCTGTAAATAAGACACCATCGCATTACTGAATCATCTGGGAAAGAATGGACACAAGGTGTCACCCAGAAAGAAGTAAAATACTTGGGACATTTGATTGAGAAAGGGTCCAGGAGAATATCAATGGAAAGGATAACAGCTGTTTTGCAGATGAATCCTCCAACAACAAAAAGAGATGTCAGGATGTTTTTGGGAATGGTGGGCTACTGTAGTCAGTGGATACCCAACTTCTCAATCATCTCAAAGCCGTTAATAAAACTGACAGGAAAGGAAGTCAAAGATGAGCCATATACTATAACTTTGTCAAAAGAGGAGCTTGAGTCATTCGTAGAATTAAAAGAATGCATGTGCAGGGCACCAGCATTGGGAATGCCAGACTACGAAAAACTTTTTCTGTTGTTTTGTCATGAACGTGATGCTTGTTCTTTGTCTGTCTTAACACAGGTCCACGGAGATGCAAATCGCCCTGTAGCATATTTTTCAGCTACTTTGGACCCTGTCGCAGCAGCCTTACCGGGTTGTTTGCGTGCAGTCACAGCAGTTGGTCAGAGCCTTTTACAATGTGAAGGCATAGTCATGGGATACCATCTGACAGTAATGGTTCCACATTCAGTTGAAATTCTCTTGACACGAACTAAGACACAACACATGACAAATGCGCGACTCACTAGGTATGAGACGACCATACAGGGGTCACCAAATGTTACTCTTAAAAGATGCACTGTGCTGAACCCAGCAACTTTACTTCTTAATGAAAGTGCTGAAATCAAAGATGGGGAAGAATTTGAACATGATTGTCTTGAGGTGACCGAATTGTGCACCAAACCTCGCCCAGACATACAGGATACCCAGTTAAAAGAAAACGATTGCATTATGTTTGTTGATTGGTCCTGTCTAAGAGATTCTGCAGGAACATTGAGAGCCGGTTACGCGGTATGTACCATAACTGGCATCGTCGAAGCCTCCTGGCTTGAGAGAGTGTTTTCTGCACAGGTGGCTGAATTAATTGCTCTTACTAAAGCATTCCACGCAGCTGTAAATTTGAAAGTCACTATCTATACTGATAGCAGATACGGATTCGGAATTGTGCATGATTTTGGCCAACTTTGGTCACAAAGGGGTTTTATGACCTCCTCTGGTTCTCCTGTGAAAAACGGTGAACAAATAAGAGATTTGTTGCATGCGATTCAGTTACCTCAAGAAATTGCTGTGGTGAAGTGCAGTGCTCACATCAGGTCATAAGATTTTGTGTCTATGGGAAACGGCTATGCAGATCAAGTCGCAAGATTTTGTGCATTGAACTGTATATCGTTTAAGGAACAATGGGAATTGTTACCACAATCTGAAAATGACACATGTTTAAATATGGCATTACGAGTGGTTAACACCTTAGATGAACTGAAAACATTACAAGGTCGTGCGAGCAAAGAGGAGAAACGCTCTTGGCAAAGAATGCAGTGTATACAAAGAGCTGATGACTTATGGGTTTCAGAAGAGGGAAAGTTGGTCTTGCCAAATAGCCTTTTGTCGCAGTTTGCCCAGCTATACCATGGGCAGGCACATCTAGGAAGGGATGCCATGATCAGGTCCTTTAAGATTGATTGGTTCAATCCAAAATTCAGACATGCCGCAGAAATCACTTGCCACAGGTGCGTCATCTGTTAACAGATGAATGCTGGAAAAGGAACTGTGGTAACTTTGAGCCACATTGGGAGAGCTAGAGGTCCATTCAACAAAATGCAAATGGATTTTATCGAAATGCCTGTTTGTGGAGGATTGAAGTACGTGTTGGTGATTGTGTGTTTTCAGTCATTGGATTGAGGCATATCCCACACGTAGGAATGACAGTCTTACAGTTGCAAAACTACTACTCAGGGAACTGATACCAAGATTCGGGTTTCCGGTTTCTATAGAATCAGATAGGGGAAGACACTTTGACAATGAAGTGATTAAATTCCTGTGTTCCGCACTCAACATTGAACAAAAGCTGCATTGCAGCTATCGTCCTGAAGCATCAGGACTAGTTGAGCAGATGAATGGTACTCCGAAATCAAGGATGGCAAAAATGTGTGCAGCAACAAACATGAAGTGGCCAGATGCCTTACCTCTAGTACTGATGTCAATGAGAAATACCCCTGACAAGAAAACAGGATTATCTCCCCATGAAATCCTCATGGGCAGAGCAATGAGATTACCAGTAGTACCTGCAAATGCACTAGTGAATATTACAGATGATATGGTGTTGGATTACTGCAAAGGTTTGGCTGACGTGATTCGCTCTTTTTCTCACCAGGTGGAAGCTAACACGTTGCCATCGATTGGCGATCCAGGTCACTCTCTACAAGCCGGTGATTGGGTGGTTGTCAAGAAGCACGTGAGATAATCGTGTTTAGAGCCACGTTGGAAAGGACCGTATCAAGTAATATTGACGACCACCACTGCTGTGAAATGTGCTGGGGTTCCCAACTGGATACATGCCAGTCACACGAAAAAGGTAACTTGTCCTGTTGAAGGGGAACTTGAAGTTTCCGGTACAGCAACTTCAGGAAGAGAAGTCTCAGTCAGAAAACAATCAAGAAAGAACTGAGACTACCGGGGAGCCCACTGAGAACAGCCTTGTCCCTCAAGATATCAATGAGTTCGAGAGAGGTGACAGAGTGCCTATCTCAGTAGAGGCAGCAGGCGAACTAAGCCAAGGAGAGGTTCTCCCAGAAGTAGACGAATACGGGTTAGAATCTGAACCCAACATAGAACCAGAAGAAGAAAGAGAAGGAGAAACTGTAGATGCAAATCAAAACATGTCAGAGTCTCCCGAACCAGTTGCAGGTCCGTCAAGAGAAAACACCATATCACAAGAGGAGGGTTCTGTCCAACGTCCTGAAGGGAAACATCGAGAAAAGACACATAGAGGCGATAATTGGCCAGACAAGTTGAATCCTAAAATAAGAGAAGTATCTAATGACACCATAATAGAAGAGAGTGATACCTCACAAGCAGATGATCTGAGTGAAGGGGAACAACAAGGTGAACGAAGATTAAAGAGAAAAAGAATCGCGAACCGAAGATATACAGGTCCTGAATGGGCGTATGCTACAACATCAGAATGGCAACAAGAATTCCTAGCATTCTGTTTTGATCGAGAAGTACCAGGTCAATACTTCGGTACCTGAAAAGGAATTCAAAGGAAAACCTGGCTAAAAATTTAATTCTGAAAAAAAACTAAAAAGAAAAGAGACTTTAGAAACTACTGGAAGTGACACTAAAACCGAACTTGACTCTTAAAAAAACCTGATTAAGACAAGCTGCTAACCTGAATTGACAAAAAGGGTCCTGAAGTGAGTGAAGACGCTGTAAAATACGCAGAAAAAAAAAAGAAGGAAGAGTTGATTCTTAAGCTGATTGTCAATCTGCTATTCTGATTCTATTCAAACATGGCTTATAATAGAAATAGTAGCAAAGGAAGTAAGGTGTGTGGTTGGTTAGGCCTTATAATAGGTGTTGTGTGCGCAGTGATAATTGTAGGAGTGATTGTGGAAATGCCCTGGAGAGAGAAAGAAACTATTAACGCAACTTCAAAACCTGAGACTACTACTAAACTAACACCATGGGAGAGATTTGAGCAAGATGCAAGACATATGCATGAGGGAACTAATGCAAAGGGGGAACTTTCTACTAATGTGTTCTATCGCTTACTAAACGAATATGTAGAAACCATGGATGCGAAAGATTGATTCGTATGTACTAAAATTCCTTCGTCTGTACAGGAGGGAGTTACCTATCATAGCCTCCCTCTCACTTATGGAATTAGTTGCAACTTGCTACTAACAAGATTCTATAATCAAGAGCATGTGCAATATTTTTATTCAAACTTAGATGTTGTGATTTCTTTTGTGCCTGTGATTGAATTTTTAAATAAATTAGCTAAAGAGCATGATATAAAAATAGTTAGAGGATTCTTTGAGCCAACACTTACAGTTGGAACTGCTTATGCACACCGCAATAATTTGACTTGCTTATTGTCGCCTGTAGAAAAAAAAAGCTTTTTAGATCACACAGATAATAGACGCAAAGCACTGAAAGAAAGATTAGAAAAAGTATTAGAGAAACGTACATATGCAAATGATTATGCTTATACTGCAATCAAAACACAAGGCAAACTAGCTATAGATGCATTACACGTAGGTAGGCTATGTGTATATAGACCAAAATCTGATCAAGATAATTTGTTTGTGGGTACGAGTGAGTGTAGGCATGTGTTTTTGTTTCAGAGCAAATGGACCTTTATGCTGAATGGACAAGATCCAGCGATCCCTGGAATCTATTACATCTGTGGGCTAAATGCTTATAACCGACTCCCTATGGGGTGGTATGGGACATGTTATTTGGGAATAGTATTCCCAAAGATATACCAGATTGATGACTTAAAGCAAATACCTAAAACATCTGAATTGCAACATTCTAGACAAAAACGAGAATCAGTGGCGGCTGTCATTGGTGATATATTTGGAGCTATAATCCCATCAGTAGGGGTTATCTTGAATTCTATGAAAATTCAAAGGTTGTCTACTATAGTGGATAACATGTTGACAAATTTTACAGGAGCTATACTCCTGATGGATACTGAACTTGCTGCAGAAAGAGCTATGACTCTTCAAAATCGGCTTGCTTTAGACATTCTTTTAGCAAAGAGTGGAGGTGTCTGCAAAATGCTTAATGAGCGTCATTGTTGCTCATTTATTCCAGATAACAGTAAGAAAATTAGAAACATGCTTACTAACCTTACTAGAGATAGTACAGACTTGAAGGATCTGAAAGAACTTGGTGTTTGGGAGAAATTTGGGAAAGGAATTGCCCGAGTGGGAAGCTGGTTTACCAACATTTGGAATGGGGTACTTGCAAAAATATTAATGGGTCTATTAATTGTTCTAATTTGTTTATTGGGATTATGGGGTGCATGTAAAATAAATGACAAAGTAAAAAAAAAAAAATTGGACCAAAAGAACCAGACGAAATGAAGAAAGTGAGAGAGAGAAAATGTTCAATGAAATATGGAAAAGTTCTCATAAAGGGCAGGATGTTGAAATGCGCATCATGCGTAAGGTGAAAAATTAAAAATGAAGGATCAAAGAAAGATTTGTGTGATGACGAGCGTCATCAGAGGAGGGACTGAGAGAGCGTAATCTAAATATTACCTATTTTAGACGTGAAATGCTTATACTGAACAATGCTGCAGTAATAATATTATTCATTGAACGTATTTTAAACGTGGAGAATTATCGTATGCATATACTAATATCAACTATAAGAAATGATTGCTTGTATTATGATTACTTGAATATGCTAACACGTACGAAGATTGCATTTATTAGAATCCATAAGCCTTAAGTTAGCGTAAGTCGAAGAATTAGCTGTGTAGCTCTCATATTAAAGCATATTTTCTGTTTCTCCAGTGTACTGACTTGCAAAAGGCCATGACCCAGCACGTGTTCTCTCCTTTGTTTTATGTATCAAACTTAGGTTTCTTCCCATCCGCATGCTAGCTGCTTTAGTATAAGTTTTATACGTTTTGCAACATTGACTGAAACATCCAAGGACATTCGACCATGGAAAAGAGAACTTTTGACCCGAAGAATGTGCCAGAGAATGAAGTAACCCCGGATGTGCCACCTACGAAAAACGTCAATTATGACGACCAATCAAAGTGTTATAAATTATCATAGGGTGACAAATGCATTACTTAATGTATAATTTGATAGGTTCAAGATAGTGGGGTGAAGCGACTGTCCAATAAAATTTTGGGGGAAGGTATCACGAAAAAGGGATAAAAACTCATGACACAGAAGACTCAGTAGATCTAGGTAGGGAATGATATTGATTGCATCCAGAAACTCTGTCACTCCGTTTGGTGACTTGAGACTTAATAAAACCATCCTAACCCTTTAGTTTGCCCCCATTACACTTTCCTCCTTATGAGGGAAGTGCCCCCAGTCCTTAGACTAGATAGACTGATGATGATTCAACTGATGCCCTGAAGACGAAGTCTGATCCTGTATGCTGACTCATTCCGAGGAGGGTAATTATGACAGTGCTCTTGTAATTTGTCTATTTGCTTTTCCCTTCTAGGTACCAACTGCTGTATTTTTGGATAGAGACCATAGTTAGATATTTTCCAAATTAGTGTTCTAAATTGTTTTGCATGAAGCCCAACATGCTGATGCTAATTAGTGGTTAGATTAGACATTCACCTTGACTGACGTATCAGACGTGACTGACGCTGTACTGTGCTCAACTGGGTTTATATGATGTTCCATGCATTCTGATCTATGTACCTCTTATGTTAGTGTCTTAATGGTTGTGATTTTCGCATTGTCAAAATCTTATCACAGTTGCCATATCGTGACTATGCTCTTTTGCTTTTTGGCTTTGAGATTAATACATTTGCTATTAGATTGTAATGAATAGGGAATAAAATTCACAAAACTTCAATAAAGGTGTGGTTATTCATGACTGAAAGGTCATGGTTGCGCCGACAGTTTAACCAATGTCTAAAGTGAAATATATAGTGGTGAGATATGTTGATAATATTATTGATATATTGCTTGACATATTGATCAGTTACCTCGTCTTACGGTGTCTCACCACTGGGTCAAAAGATTCATCGGCCTAAAACGAGTCCTAATGTGTATAGATTGACATAGAAGGACGCGTTATCAGGATCAAAGTAAATAAAGGCACTTATCCTTGGTAATGCAGATGGTGATGTAGTTTTATCAGTAAAACTGAATGTCTGTGCAAACCTCTTTGCCATTTCAATGGAAAATGTGCAGTCTGTAAATACCAGTGTGCGACTGCACAATGCTTTAGTAATATACAGTGTGCTCCCAACTGCACTACTCTCCTGCTGAATTCATTTGCGAGGGATTTTCAACATAACTATGACTAAAGTGATATAACATTGGTGTCAATATCCCCACTCTAAAAACTGACCCAGCACCACTTGTGCAAACGTGATGAATGATGTCCTTAAGTCCAGTTTAAAAAACAAGCCCATAAAAGTATTCTCAAGCAAGACTTTGGTGAACATTTCAGTAATCTTTGCTGCTATCTTTTTCACTTCATGAAGCCAACTAAGAATGTGCTCACTATACATGTTCATACACAATCATGCCACTTATGTATGATCTTCACACAAGAAATATGCATGTAGTCTAACTGCGGGAGTTGCCAACTTTGAATCTGGGAAACAAGATTTGAGGCCCGGCATTGGCTCTGGGTAAATCACTTAAACTTCTGTGCTTCAAATAAAATGAATCTGATGGAATGTAATTTGGTGCACATGCAAAGCACTCCACTGCCTTTATACACCACTGGGTAGTTATAGTTAGGTCAGTGTTTCCATAGAAATGTCTTTTTTGGCTTACTAATAATTTTGGTGCCATTTGATGAATTATCATGAAACTTTCCAAAAAAGTGCTCTTTTTTGCCTAGTTTGTGCATAGAAAGTTTTGATGTGAGCGGTCAAGCAGGGGCCAAAAAAGAGTGGTGTCCCAAAATGCAAACTCCCCGTGCATTTTCCATTGACTTCTTTCAGCAGGGCTACAGCTGAAAACTGCTCAATAGAATTACACCAAATTTGGCAGGAAGATAGAGTATGGTCCACAGATTAGGCTTTTTTGTGATTTGGTGTAAATTCAATCAGTATTTTTTAAGAAATTAAGGTTAAAAAATATTTGTATATCTGGACGGTTGAGTCCACGAGAAGCTGTTGAGAGTTTTTTTGGTGCACAACATTTTAAAAATAGGCTCAGGGAGCTTTTTACCCCTTGGACAACCTCACTTCCGCGGGAGGCAGAATTCTGTGGTAGCAAGTGCTCTGATTGGCTGTCAGCAACATAAGAAAAATGTTGCTGGCAGCCATTGCAGGAAGTGACAACACAGTCCCCTGGCCTGAATGTTTTAAAAAAAAGAAAAATAATATATGGGGACAGAGTAGGGATATCATGACTCCCTAGGATGCGCTGGAGACCTAGAGAGACCCTACCTCCCTTGGGGCGAAAACTGAAAAAACCTAAATTGGTGGTTTTTACTGTGATCCCACAGGAATCCAACCTCCCAATCTATTTTAATAGGGGAGGTATGCATGCATACCACCTCCTGAGCTGGTTTCGGCTCCAGGGACCTCACCCCCCATATCCATGGCTCCACATCTTTATTAAATTTGTTTAAAAAGGGAAGGGGAGCCACGCACATCCCCTCCCTGAGCCTTTAAACGCCCCGTAGACCCTCATCCCCCAGGGCTGGCATACTTGCTGTGTCCCAGGGAGCTCACCCTCTGGTAAAAGTGATTTCCCAGCTGGCACCAGTGTGGGAAGGTAAACTTGTGTTTGCTCCCTTCTGGCAGGAGCATTTTTCAATCTGTTGCCAAATGACACAAACAAAAAGTCTGCTCCCAGCCAGTAGGAGCTTTAAAAATGCTCCCACCAGCCGAGAGCAGATTTGTATTATGTTTACTTGTCTGAAGGGAACAAGCTGTTGCTTCTGTCTGATGTGAGCAGCATAACAAATCATCCTATGTTCTTGTGCTTGATGAAGGCAAAGCAAGTGTGTTTTTGCTACTATTGCAACCTTGATGGAGGTAAATGGATTATTGAATTATTGGAGCGCAATCTCTTCAGTAGTGACTGTCCAAGATGAGTGGGTTCTCTCTAGTCATCTTCTGGTCAGGGAGCAAAGTCCATGGATATCCTTTTATTTATTGCTGAGTATGCAAATGTGCAAAATCACATACAAGCTTCACACGTTTGGCCCTGCCCCTTCCACATTAATAATATGCAACAGTGTTCCCACCATTTTCCAAGCTGATGGACAGCTGATGGACATGTCAACCTACCAAAGTGACCCAAGCACGTTACCCTACCCACCGATTTTGTGCATTCTTGAGGCAGAGGAATATGAGCACAGCTAACTATAACTTGTGACCCGCTATGTACTGCTTAATACATCACATATTACATCCCTATGCATTTTCCATAGACTTCTTTAGACAAGACTACAGGAAAAACTGCTGAATGGACTTAAACCAAATTTGACAGATAGCTAGATCTTTGTCAACAGATTTAGCTTTTTGTGATATGGTGTAAATCTGTTCACTAGTTTTTCCGAAATTAAGGTTGAAAAATAATTGGATATCTAAATGGGTGGGTCCCCGGGAGTCAGAGAGCTAATAATAAAATAAATAGAGTAGTCTGATTGTCCCAGGTAGCTTTCTTTTCACTGGGCCATCTCGCTCATGTGGGAGTAAGACCCCTGCAGAAGTGAGCGCTCTGAATGGCTCCTAGCAACATGAGAAATAATGTTGCTGGCAGCCTTTACAGGGCTCAGGGACTTAGGGGCTAATTTCAAATATGGTGGTCCTCAGACCACCACACCCTCTGTGGCGGTTGGACCACCGTGGCTCTGACGGTCCAACCACAACATTACGAGGTTGGCGGGCAACCCAACCAACCTACCACTGTCTCCGCCGGGATGGGAGATCACGACGGGCTGATGGCGGTGCACATTGGAATCAGCCAGGGCGGTGCTGAACTCAGTGCTGCCCTGCTGATTACAATCAGGTTCTCTGCCAGCCTTTTCCTGGTGGTTTCACTGCCATAAAAAGACTGGTGGCGGACAGGTGCTGGAGATCACAAGGGTACCCCTGCACTACTCATGCATGTGGCATGGGCAGTGCAGGGGTCCTCCTGCCCAGGCCTCTTGTAATGCGCGCTGTCTGTAGGCATTATGAGGCTGCTGGTGTCCCCGTGGGTGGCAGCATTGTCACAGGCTCTATTATGAGCCAGGAACAATGCTGCCACCACTATCCTGCTGGGCTGACTGCAAGGTTTCTGCCGGTCAGGCCAGCTGGAAAGTCCTAATGGGGTCAGCGGGGAGGTAGCCAGCATGGTGGCAACCACCCCGTCGGGAGTTTGGCATACGGGTGTTCCCATCTGGCAAACTCATAATTGGGCCTTTAGTTCCCGGTACTGAAGGTGAAAAAAAAGGGTGTAAGGGATACCCCTTGGTGACAAAATTTAAATAAATCAGCAAAAGTGTTGTGATCCTGCAGGATGCCAGCAGGTTAAAAACAAATGGCATCCGGGCTGCATCTATTGAGTTTATGTTCCAGGGAGCCCACCCTGGCTGAATTCATAAAGGGGAGTGGGGCTGCCTGGCCGCCTCCCTGAGTGATTAAAGCCCCCAACCCCCCGTAGCCGTAATCATGAAAAAAGGGGAGGGAGGGGCTTGTAATGATGGGTGCAACACAGAGCTACTTTAAAGACATAAACGCTAATCACAGCTTATAAACAGTTAAAAGAAACAAAAGAGCAATGGATCTGAAGTTGTAATTAAGATTAATAGGTTTGACTTGGATGCATCCAAATTAAAGGATGACTGGAAGCTGACTGAATATTTAAGTAGTTGTCATCTGGGGAGTTTAAAGACGACAAATCCAAAATTAAAGTTTAATCAATATATGATGGAAGATGACATGGGCAAATAACAAGGGACCTGAGTGACTGATAGGGTTTGTCTTTATGATGGGAAAAGTATTGATGAAATGTTTCACAGACTGCTGATATGGCTTCAGTGAATCTCTGAGAAGGAATTACTAAAACATGCATTCTTGTATACCTGCACCGAGGCAAATATGTGAGTATTTCTGGGAACGAGAGAAAAAGGCACGTTATAATGAATTAATGTGAAGGAAAATTTATAGTTTCACGTTAAGACGGCAAACGATGATTGGTGTTAATGAATATACAGGAACTATCCAATGACTGCGTTAGTGCTCTGTCCTTACACACACACATATATATATATATATATATATACATATATATATATATATATAGCTTTATTTTGTGATTACATGCAAGGCTTGTTGTGAATTTGCATTACAACAGATGGTTCTGCATCTCATGTGTGAAATGAGAATAAATCATAGACCAAATATTGTCAACTTAAAATGAACTTACATTTTAAACTAAAATGAACATAAGTATTCAGGCAAATATATTTAGAGGGTAAAGACTCAGTGTTAGTAACTGTTCTTTTATACATTTGAAGTTTGTTCTATTGTCTTGCATTTTTGATGTGATGTACGCCCTTCTGGTTTTGTTTTCTCTTTGCAAAATTAAATTGTTTGTTACTACTGCTCTTAGAATCCTACATATGCCTTCCTCCTAAGCATATAAAGTAAAGGAACACACACACATTGCTCATTAGTTGCCAGTTGTTATTCATATTGTTGTTTGTAAACCCATATGCTGTTTCCTTACATATGGCTTTGACTACCAGCCCCAGCTCATTGAAATAGCTCTCGTGTTACTGATGCGTTCTTAAATATTACTCAATAACAATGTTTCCAATCCATCCATTCAATGTATTAAGGTTACTGTGCATATTGCCTTCATATTAATATAAATCTGAAGTTTTCATGAAGGAATAACTCTGCTTGGACATTATGGGGAAGATTTACCTAGTCTGTGTGTCATCCGTGCATCAAGGAAGGCGATCCAGGGCACTGCAAAGGCCTATTCAGAATTTACAAAGCCACACAAGGCCTGATTTCATGGACTTGTAAAGAAATGTAATGCAATCCACCAGCTTATGCTCATTGTGTTACATTTCGTAGTGACAGGTGTCTCATGGTTCCAGATTTTCTAAGATTTGTAAAGCTGGAATTCCCTGAATTCGGTATGCTTACCACAGGTAGATGTAACAAGAAACAAATATATACATTTCTTCTTTCTGTGTGTGATGCTTCTTTGGCTTGTTATTGTGCAGAAAGGAATGCCTTCCTCCACAAAAACAACCCTGCTTTAACACAGGCACCCTTGCAATATGGTGCAAGAGGGACTGCGTTGGCATTAGGAAGTCATAAGTGCACCAGTGCCGGAAGAGAACTAAGAAGCATCATATCTTAGTAGATATGGCACTTTTGAGTTCTCTCCCAAACATGCAACGCAGCGAAGCAACTTGCCTTGTTCCACCTTCTGGAGTGAGTTGGTAATAAATCTGCATCACTGTTCATTGTAGAGGAAACACATGCTGCCTGAAGTGAGTGCTTCGACCAACACCACCCATCAAGGGTAATAGAATCCTTTATACTGGTACTGTCTTGCCCCAGCAACGCGAAATTTGGTCAGTAGCATAACCAATGTGTTGTGGGCCTCACTTCAAGGAAGGAACACCCCCCCCCACACCCTTGCTGCTATTGAATTATAAAATACAGCAATAATCTAAGTTCACTTCCCACTTGTCTCCCCACCCTCCAGGCCTCTGGGCCCCAGTGCTACTGCATTTGATGGAAGCTACGCCCCTGAATCTACCTCATCTTCTGGAAACATAAGAGTAAATTCATCACATTCCAAGAACGATCAATCCCAAAATGCCTCTAGGGCTCACAATGTCTCTGCCTCCCGCTATCAGGGGAATACAGAGGATGGCTGGAGTAGCCTACCAAAGCCATATGTGCAGCAGTAGTCTTGTGGTTCCTCTCGTGCGACCTCTTGAGTACTGCAAGCGTCGCTGAGATCTTTGTGTGTAGTCTTTCTATACAAGTCAGGCCCAAAAAGCTACTGCAGCCAGTTCTCGAACAGCATCCTACGAGCAGGGTCGCGATAGAGGAGACTCAGAAGATACGTTCCTGATCTGTTTCATTCAAAAGAGGGTGAACCTGGTTCTTTGCATTAAGTCTCAAGACTATTTTCACCAATATGGTATAAATATGTTTATGCAATACCGGTGGAAAAAATGAGACAATAGCACATCTAATTGGAAAAAAGTGAACGAAGAAACACGTCCATCTATTACTACAATGTAAAGTTCAGAAAAGCACTCCTTTTTGTCTCACAAAAGGCATATTACAATTACTTCAAAGAGGAAAACAAATCTGCTCTTAATGACTTAGGGCCTCATTCCGAGCCGCCATATGGCCGCTCCGCGGTCGAAAGACCGCGGAGGCCATTCTGGCTTTCCCGCTGGGCTGGTGGGCGACTGCCAGAAGGCCGCCCGCCAGCCCAGCGGGAAACCCCTTCCCACGAGGAAGCCGGCTCCGAATGGAGCCGGCGGAGTGGGAAGGTGCGACGGGTGCAATAGCACCCGTCGCAAATTTCAGTGTCTGCTAAGCAGACACTGAAATTCAAAGTGGGGCCCTCTTACGGGGGCCCCTGCAGTGCCCATGCCATTGGCATGGGCACTGCAGGGGCCCCCAGGGGCCCCACGACACCCCATACCGCTATCCTTTTTCTGGCGGGCGAACCGCCAGGAACAGGATGGCGGTATGGGGTGTCGGAATTCCCATGGCGGCGCAGCAAGCTGCCCCGCCATGGAGGATTCCTGAGGGCAGCGGAAAACCGGCGGGAGACCGCCGGTTTTCCCTTTCTGACCGCGGCCAAACCGCCGCGGCCAGAATGCCCTTGAGAGCACCGCCAGCCTGTTTGCGGTGCTCTCGTGGTCGTTGACCCTGTCGGTCAATGACCGCCAGGGTCAGAATGACCCCCTTAATAGTATGCTTGCCTCTCAATGCATGGATGTAATCCATGTTCTGTTGAAATATCTGTTTATTTTTCAAATACTTTTATTGTTTTTTAAGCAAATTGTTCATATTGTTGCTTTCGCCTAGTGAGGTGCACGTTCAACTGCTGGAACAGTTTGCACTTTTAACATTTGCCCTCCCACATAGACAGCGCACAATACATTTTATGTGGGCATTTATATTAGGCATTTTGAATTGACTCTAAAAGGCCCATTTATTCGATTTGTGGCACTACCTGAGATTGTCTTTCGGGTGTAAAATAGAGAGATCTTAAATATGTGGTTTGGTACAATTCTCTGAAGTCGTGGACTAGGATTGAGATAAATGGGGGGGTGGCTAATCAGTTTCTTATGATTTCATACGTCATTCATTGGATTAGTTTAGGGTGTCCCACATCCTACCAATACAAAGGAGAGTGATGGTCATTTTTGTTTGCCCCATTCTGCCATGAAGAGCCGCTATCAACGCTGTCGCTATCCATAGGACTCTCATCACTTTATGTGTTCTCCCTCCCAGATTTGGAAAATCTAGCAACACTGTGCCCGGTTCCTCAGAAAAGAGACTTCAAAGGCTTCCCCTATTTTTTCAGGCTCCCCTACCAGTATCTTCCCAGCTTCAGGAAGCACCCAAAAAGGAGAGATAGGCAACCAGTAGCTCCATATCCCTTGCAACAAGTGTCCTATTGTGTTTTTGTCCCATTCCACTATTTTTGTAGCGCTCTGTACCAGTATTTTAGTACATGGTAACGTTTTCCTCTAATTTTATAACTTAGAGCCAGATTTACAAAGCTCTAGTGCCACCAAAGCCTCACCTTCGCCTTTTTTTCAAAGATGGTGAGCTGTATTGAGACATCTTCCTTGACTGCTGACTGGAAAACCTATTATCTCTCTTGATGATAAGAAAATATTTTTGCTTCAGAAAGATTGCATTGACACTTGCACTCCTCGAATATTTTGATCTTGACATTTTCAAATTGGGATACCAACAGTACACATCTGTTCTCTCTCTACTTTGGTAAGAAGTGCATATCTGGGTAGAAATGTTGTGTTGATGCTTAAATATCTGTTTATAGTTATGAGGAAGTGGGATTTGCCTCCTTAAACGCTCCCATATGTTGGTGGGATTTCGGAGCTCTAGATATTTGGACCACTGCTATGAGTAAGTCTCATTTGTGGAGTCTCAGTCACTGCAAATGTCAGGCCCTAATCAGGAGGCCACTTGGTCATAGCTGTAGTTTCTGGAGTCATTTCCTCTCATGTGCCAGGTGTCCTCCTATTAAGGCTCTCCAACAGGTTCCAAGTACAGTCTCTTCAGCACTTGACTCACAATGGTAATGATGGTGAGCAGATACAGGCTTCTCAGGGACAACACTGTGGGGGTACAACATGCTCAATACACATCCGACACCCAACAGTTGTATAGTTTTAATATCCGTACCAGTGCTTTTCTTTATAAAAATAAAGTACTGGAATACACAAAAAAATTCCACATGCCCTGTCAAATGGGAAGGGGTATGAGCTGGGTTTGGGCCAAGCAGCTGCTCTGCTCCAAGACACATGGTTATATGATGGAGGGAGCTGCAGCATGCAACTCTCTTCAGATGGCGGCCCTTTCCTGGGCAGATCATGTTGGCAGCAGGTGGGATCGTTGGTCACAGTCAGGCCTCCTCCTTCTGTAAGGATGAGTCTTGATATCAGTCTTTGAGGCATCCCTGGACCTAGGTGTCAATGCAGTCCTCTTGCAGGTGCAGGTCCAGGTTGCTTCAAGGTACTTTTGGGCAGTGGTTGGTGGATCCGATTGGGGGCACATGGGGTCAGTGCCACTTGCAGAAAACTCAGTTGCTTTGTCACACTTAAAAGTGCCTCAAAGGAGCAGCTTTCACTTGTGGCTTGTGTGAGCACGCAAAACCCCAGTGATCACCTCAGACCGAATAGCTGGTTTCATGCATCAGGCCGATGGACCGAACCAACATTGTAGAGTGAGGATGTCAATTGCATAGCGTCATAATCATCACAACAGCATAAGAGACTCAATACAATCTCATAACACTTTAATAACCACACCAATTTAGTGAAAAGGTTAACAGTTTTATTTCCCTATAGTAACAACGCTAAGGTCACAAAAATAATTCTCAAACACAAATGATACAGATAGAGAGACAAAAAAGGCTGATTTGAACACATCATATATCTGAGTCTAGTCAAAGCCAGTAAATAAATCAACTCAAGGGTTATAACACAAAACCATAGCACCAGAATCTGAGAAAATTAGATAGTATACATTAAGAAAAATGACAAAACCTCAGTAACATATCATGACCATGTGAAAAGAATCATTTCCCTCACTAACCACTAATTAGCATTAACTTGATGGGCTTCATGTAAAAGTTTTAGAAACACAAATTTAGAAAAACATCTAACTCCGGTTATATGAAAAATCATTAGCAGGATTTAATTTAATGAGTTGCAGCTGGTACCTGAAAAACAAAAGACAGGTAACAAACACATCTCATACGTTACCCAATGCACTACAGAATCAGCTATTTTGCATACTTTATTAGAGGGAAACCATTAGCAATCAGCATCAGGATACAGAATGGGATGGGGTAATGGTTTAGACTTTGGAGTATAAGCTACTCTAAACCATTAAAGCATTGAGAACAAATATAGCACTAAGAATACACCGATGCAATGAACCATGAGGTCACTGCCTAAAGATTTCCCAAGACTCCTCAAAGACGACTCTCTCAGCTGGACTCTACTAAAAGGTCTAATTCAAAGATGAAATAACCCAAATAGACTAACGACTACCGCAGGAAAGACTGCCCCAAAGAAGTGGTGACAAAATGTTAAATAAAACTTGACAGTGAAAATGATTGGATGAGTGTAGGAAAGTACCATCTTGCCTGGCATGTTACCCCCATTTTTCACTGTATATATGTTGTTTTAGTTGTATGTGTCACTGGGACCCTGCCAGCCAGGGCCCCAGTGCTCATAAGTGTGCCTGAATGTGTTACCTGTGTTATGACTAACTGTCTCACTGAGGCTCTGCTAATCAGAACCTCAGTGGTTATGCTCTCTCATTTCTTTCAAATTGTCACTAACAGGCTAGTGACCAATTTTACCAATTTACATTGGCATACTGGAACACCCTTATAATTCCCTAGTATATGGTACTGAGGTACCCAGGGTATTGGGGTTCCAGGAGATCCCTATGGGCTGCAGAATTTATTTTGCCACCCATACGGAGCTCTGACAATTCTCACACAGGCCTGCCACTGCAGCCTGAGTGAAATAACGTCCACGTTATTTCACAGTCATTTTACACTGCACTTAAGTAACTTATAAGTCACCTATATGTCTAACCTTTACCTGGTAAAGGTTGGGTGCTAAGTTACTTAGTGTGTGGGCATCCTGGCACTAGCCAGGGTGCCCCCACATTGTTCAGGGCCAATTCCCTGGACTTTGTGAGTGCGGGGACACCATTACACGCGTGCACTACATATAGGTCACTACCTATATGTAGCTTCACAATGGTAACTCCGAATATGGCCATGTAACATGTCTATGATCATGGAATTGCCCCCTCTATGCCATCCTGGCATAGTTGGCACAATCCCATCATCCCACAGGTCTGTAGCTCAGACCTGGGTACTGCCAAACTGCCTTTCCCGGGTTTCACTGCAGCTGCTGCTGCTGCCAACCCCTCAGACAGGTTTCTGCCCTCCTGGGGTCCAGCCAGGCCTGGCCCAGGAAGGCAGAACAAAGGACTTACTCAGAGAGAGGGTGTTACACCCTCTCCCTTTGGAAAATGGTGTTAGGGCTGGGGAGGAGTAGCCTCCCCCAGCCTCTGGAAATGCTTTCATGGGCACAGATGGTGCCCATTTCTGCATAAGCCAGTCTACACCGGTTCAGGGACCCCTCAGCCCTGCTCTGGCGCGAAACTGGACAAAGGAAAGGGGAGTGACCACTCCCCTGACCTGCACCTCCCCTGGGAGGTGTCCAGAGCTCCTCCAGTGTGCTCCAGACCTCTGCCATCTTGGAAACAGAGGTGCTGCTGGCACACTGGACTGCTCTGAGTGGCCAGTGCCAGCAGGTGACGTCAGAGACTCCTTCTGATAGGCTCCTTCAGGTGTTGCTAGCCTATCTTCTCTCCTAAGTAGCCAAACCCCCTTTTCTGGCTATTTAGGGTCTCTGTCTTTGGGGATTCCTTAGATAACGAATGCAAGAGCTCATCCGAGTTCCTCTGCATCTCTCTCTTCACCTTCTGCCAAGGAATCGACTGCTGACCGCGCTGGAAGCCTGCAAAACTGCAACAAAGTAGCAAAGACGACTACTGCAACTCTGTAACGCTGATCCTGCCGCCTTCTCGACTGCTTTCCTGGTGGTGCATGCTGTGGGGGTAGTCTGCCTCCTCTCTGCACTAGAAGCTCCGAAGAAATCTCCCGTGGGTCGACGGAATCGTCCCCCTGCAACCGCAGGCACCAAAGAACTGCATCACCGGTACCCTGGGTCTCCTCTCAGCACGACAAGCGAGGTCCCTTGAATCCAGCAACTCTGTCCAAGTGACTCCCACAGTCCAGTGACTCTTCAGTCCAAGTTTGGTGGAGGTAAGTCCTTGCCTCCCCACGCCAGACTGCATTGCTGGGAACCGCGACTTTTGCAGCTACTCCGGCCTCCGTGCACTTCCGGCGGAAATCCTTTGTGCACAGTCCAGCCTGGGTCTACGGCACTCTAACCTGCATTGCACGACCTCCTAAGTTGTCCTCCGGCGACGTGGGACTCCTTTGTGCGACTTCGGGTGAGCACAATTTCACTCCACTTTGTAGTGCCTGTTCCAGCACTTCTGCGGGTGCTGTCTGCTTCTGAGAGGGCTCCTTGTCTTGTTCGATGCCCCCTCTGTCCCCAGACGCAATTGGCGACATCCTGGTCCCTCCTGGGCCACAGCAGCATCCAAAAAACCCTAACCGCACGATTTGCAGCTAGCAAGGCTTGTTAGCGGTCTTTCTTCAGGAAAACACTTCTGCACAACTCTCCACGGCATGAGGGATCCGTCCTCCAAAGGGGAAGTTCCTAACCCTTGTCGTTCCTGCAGAATCTTCAGCTTCTACTGTCCAGTAGCAGCTTCTTTGCACCCACAGCTGGCATTTCCTGGGCATCTGCCCATCTCCGACTTGCTTGTGACTTTTGGACTTGGTCCCCTTGTTCCACAGGTACCCTCGTTTGGAAATCCATTGTTGTTGCATTGCTGATTTGTGTCTTTCCTGCAGAATTCCCCTATCACGACTTCTATGTCCTATGGGGAACTTTAGTGCACTTTGCACTCACTTTTCAGGGTTATTTTTCTAACCCTAACTGTTTTCTTACAGTCCCAGCGACCCTCTACAAGGTCACATAGGTTTGGGGTCCATTCGTGGTTCGCATTCCACTTTTGGAGTATATGGTTTGTGTTGCCCCTATCCCTATGTGTCCCCATTGCATCCTATTGTAACTATACATTGTTTGCACTGTTTTCTAATACTATTACTGCATATTTTGGTATTGTGTACATATATCTTGTGTATATTTTCTATCCTCATACTGAGGGTACTCACTGAGATACTTTTGGCATATTGTCATAAAAATAAAGTACCTTTATTTTTAGTATATCTGTGTATTGTATTTTCTTATGATATTGTGCATATGACACTAGTGGTACTGTAGGAGCTTCACTCGTCTCCTAGTTCAGCCTAAGCTGCTCTGCTAAGCTACCATTATCTATCAGCCTAAGCTGCTAGACACCCTATACACTAATAAGGGATAACTGGGCCTGGTGCAAGGTGTAAGTACCCCTTGGTACTCACTACAAGCCAGTCCAGCCTCCTACATTGGTTGTGCAGTGGTGGGATAAGTGCTCTGTAACTACTTACCACTTTTGTCATTGTACTTTTCATAAGAGAAAAATATACAAAACAAGTTCAGTGTATGTACACCTAACCAAAAAGTTTTGCATTTCTTTTCTCACTTCTTTTCTAAAATGCTGAAAAGTACCTCTAACTTTCTAAAAAGTTCTTAAAAAGTTTTAAAAGTTTTTTTCAGTCTTTCTAAAAGTTCTGAAAAACTTTTTCTTCACTTCTTCTGTCACTTAAATACTGTCTAAAATGTCTGGCACAGGCCAAACTGTTGATCTGTCCAAACTTGCTTATGATAACCTTAGCTGGAAAGAAGCAAGGAGTCTCTGCATAGATAGAGGTTTAAGTGTAAGGAAGAATCCTTCTAGAGAACTGTTAGTGAATATGCTTATTGAACAGGATAAGGCCACAGCTGGCACTCCTGTTGAAAAGTTAGCTGATGGTTCCCACTCTGACTCTGGGGCTCCCCTAACTAAAGAAGTGGGAGGGAAACTTCCAAGCCTGCCCCCTAGCAGACAACCTAGCATAGTTGGAACTGATGTTGAGTCACATCATACAGATAGTGTAGTCTCACATCCCAGTAAGAGTATTCCTTCTCATCATAGTAGAAGTGCTGTTTCTGTGAGCCAAGCTGTTAGGGTGCCTTCTGTTAGGGACAGGTCTCCTTCTGTCCTTTCTCATCATACTTCTGTTTCTAGACATGTCCCTCCCACCCACCCTGATGACAGATTGTTAGAAAGGGAGCTCAATAAATTGAGAGTGGAACAAACCAGACTGAAGCTCAAGAAGCAACAGCTGGATTTGGATAGACAGTCCTTTGAACTAGAAAAAGAAAGACAGAAATTGGGTTTAGAAACCCATGGTGGCAGCAGCAGTATTCCCAATAGTCATCCTGCAAAAGAGCATGATTCTAGGAATCTGTACAAGATAGTTCCCCCTTATAAGGAGGGGGATGACATTAACAAGTGGTTTGCTGCACTTGAGAGGGCCTGTGTTGTACAGGATGTCCCTCAAAGGCAGTGGGCTGCTATCCTATGGCTATCATTTAGTGGTGGAAAGGGTAGGGATAGGCTCCTTACTGTAAAAGAAAGTGATGCCAATAATTTTACAGTTCTTAAGAATGCACTCCTGGATGATTATGGCTTAACCACTGAACAGTACAGGATGAAGGTCAGAGAGACCAAAAAGGATGCTTCACAAGACTGGGTTGATTTTGTTGACCATTCAGTGAAGGCCTTGGAGGGGTGGTTACATGGCAGTAAAGTTACTGATTATGAAAGCCTGTATAACTTGATCCTGAGAGAGCATATACTTAGGGGCATATTTATACTCCGTTTGCGCCGGAATTGCGTCGTTTTTTTTTACGCAATTTCGATGCAAAACTAACTCCATATTTATACTTTGGCATTAGACGCGTCTAGCGCCAAAGTCCATGGAGTTAGCGTCATTTTTTAGCGTGGACACCTACTTTGCGTTAATTATATGCAAGGTAGGCGTTCCCGTCTAAAAAATCGACTCCGAGGCATGTGCGTCGGATTTATACTCCCGGGCAAAAATCACGCCCATGTTGCTGAGTTTTCTATGTGTGTGTGTATTTTGACCGCGGCGGTGTGTACCGCCAATGGAATACCGCGTTTGAAAGACCGCCGCGTGGATTTGTGGGTCGGAATGGTATGGGCGTATTTCTGTTGGCGTGACGGTGGAGGTTTGGTCAGCGCCATTTTTTCGCTGACCTTTGGTGTGGCGGATTTTTGTGGATGTCGGGTTTTTGGCAGTTTGCCAGTTGCGGGTCAGAATGACCGTGGCGGTTTACCCCCTATATGCCAAAAGTATCTCAGTGAGTACCCTCAGTATGAGGATAGCAAATATACACAAGATATATGTACACAATAACAAAATATGCAGTAATAGTATTAGAAAACAGTGCAAACAATGTATAGTTACAATAGGATGCACTGGGGACACATAGGGATAGGGGCAACACAAACCATATACTCCAAAAGTAGAATGCGAACCACGAATGGACCCCAAACCTATGTGACCTTGTAGAGGGTCGCTGGGGCTGTAAGAAAACAGTTAGGGTTAGAAAAATAGCCCACCCCAAGACCCTGAAAAGTGAGTGCAAAGTGCACTTAAGTTCCCCAAAGGACATAGAAGTCGTGATAGGGGAATTCTGCAGGAAAGACACAAATCAGCAATGCAACAACAATGGATTTCCAAACGAGGGTACCTGTGGAACAAGGGGACCAAGTCCAAAAGTCACAAGCAAGTCGGAGATGGGCAGATGCCCAGGAAATGCCAGCTGTGGGTGCAAAGAAGCTGCTACTGGACAGTAGAAGCTGAAGATTCTGCAGGAACGACAAGGGCTAGGAACTTCCCCTTTGGAGGTCGGATCCCTCACACCGTGGAGAGTCGTGCAGAAGTGCTTTCCTGAAGAAAGACTGCCAACAAGCCTTGCTAGCTGAAAATCGTGTGGTTAGGGTTTTTGGATGCTGCTGTGGCCGAGGAGGGACCAGGATGTCGCCAATTGCGTCTGGGGACAGAGGGGGCGTCAAGAAAGACAAGGAGCCCTCTCAGAAGCAGGCAGTACCCGCAGAAGTGCTGGAACAGGCACTACAAAGTGGAGTGAAACGGTGCTCACCCAAAGTCGCACAAAGGAGTCCCACGTCGCCGGAGGACAACTTAGGAGGTCGTGCAATGCAGGTTAGAGTGCCGTGGACCCAGGCTGGACTGTGCACAAAGGATTTCTGCCGGAAGTGCACGGAGGCCGGAGTAGCTGCAAAAGTCGCGATTCCCAGCAATGCAGTCTGGCGTGGGGAGGCAAGGACTTACCTCCACCAAACTTGGACTGAAGAGTCACTGGACTGTGGGAGTCACTTGGACAGAGTTTCTGGATTCAAGGGACCTCGCTCGTCGTGCTGAGAGGAGACCCAGGGTACCAGTGATGCAGTTCTTTGGTGCCTGCGGTTGCAGGGGGACGATTCCGTTGACCCACGGGAGATTTCTTCGGAGCTTCTAGTGCAGAGAGGAGGCAGACTACCCCCACAGCATGCACCACCAGGAAAGCAGCCGAGAAGGCGGCAGGATCAGCGTTACAGAGTTGCAGTAGTCGTCTTTGCTACTTTGTTGCAGTTTTGCAGGCTTCCAGCGCGGTCAGCAGTCGATTCCTTGGCAGAAGGTGAAGAGAGAGATGCAGAGGAACTCGGATGAGCTCTTGCATTCGTTATCTAAGGAATCCCCAAAGACAGAGACCCTAAATAGCCAGAAAAGAGGGTTTGGCTACTTAGGAGAGAGGATAGGCTAGCAACACCTGAAGGAGCCTATCAGAAGGAGTCTCTGACGTCACCTGCTGGCACTGGCCACCCAGAGCAGTCCAGTGTGCCAGCAGCACCTCTGTTTCCAAGATGGCAGAGGTCTGGAGCACACTGGAGGAGCTCTGGGCACCTCCCAGGGGAGGTGCAGGTCAGGGGAGTGGTCACTCCCCTTTCTTTTGTCCAGTCTCACGCCAGAGCAGGGCTGAGGGGTCCCTGAACTGGTGTAGACTGGCTTATGCAGAAATGGGCACCATCTGTGCCCATGAAAGCATTTCCAGAAGCTGGGGGAGGCTACTCCTCCCCAGCCCTAACACCATTTTCCAAAGGGAGAGGGTGTAACACCCTCTCTCTGAGGAAGTCCTTTGTTCTGCCTTCCTGGGCCAGGCCTGGCTGGACCCCAGGAGGGCAGAAACCTGTCTGAGGGGTTGGCAGCAGCAGAAGCTGCAGTGAAACCCCGGGAAAGGCAGTTTGGCAGTACCCAGGTCTGAGCTACAGACCTGTGGGATCATGGGATTGTGCCAACTATGCCAGGATGGCATAGAGGGGGCAATTCCATGATCATAGACATGTTACATGGCCATATTCAGAGTTACCATTGTGAAGCTACATATAGGTAGTGACCTATATGTACTGCACGCGTGTAATGGTGTCCCCGCACTCACAAAGTCCGGGGAATTGGCCCTGAACAATGTGGGGGCACCTTGGCTAGTGCCAGGGTGCCCACACACTAAGTAACGTAGCACCCAACCTTTACCAGGTAAAGGTTAGACATATAGGTGACTTATAAGTTACTTAAGTGCAGTGTAAAATGGCTGTGAAATAACGTGGACGTTATTTCACTCAGGCTGCAGTGGCAGGCCTGTGTAAGAATTGTCAGAGCTCCCTATGGGTGGCAAAAGAAATGCTGCAGCCCATTGGAATCTCCTGGAACCCCAATACCCTGGGTACCTCAGTATCATATACTAGGGAATTATAAGGGTGTTCCAGTATGCCAATGTAAATTGGTAAAATTGGTCACTAGCCTGTTAGTGACAATTTGAAAGAAATGAGAGAGCATAACCACTGAGGTTCTGATTAGCAGAGCCTCAGTGAGACAGTTAGTCATAACACAGGTAACACATTCAGGCACACTTATGAGCACTGGGGCCCTGGCTGGCAGGGTCCCAGTGACACATACAACTAAAACAACATATATACAGTGAAAAATGGGGGTAACATGCCAGGTAAGATGGTACTTTCCTACACAACCCCCCCCCCCCAAACAAAGGACAATAAGACTAGCCATGACCTGATGAGTCTTCATTGTCTAAGTGGAAATATCTGGAGAGTCCATCTGCATTGGAGTGGCTACTCCCAGGTCTATGTTCCACTGTATAGTCCATTCCCTGTAGGGATATGGACCACCTCAACAATTTAGGATTTTCACCTTTCATTTCTTTTAGCCAAAGTAGAGGTTTGTGGTCTGTCTGAACAATGAAGTGAGTGCCAAACAGGTATGGCCTCAACTTCTTCAGTGCCCAGACCACAGCAAAGGCCTCCCTCTCTATGGCAGACCAACGCTTTTCTCTAGGGGTCAACCTCCTACTAATAAAAGCAACAGGTTGATCCTGGCCCTCAGAATTAAGTTGTGATAGGACTGCCCCTACTCCTAATTCAGATGCATCAGTTTGGACATAGAATTGTTTAGAGTAACAAGGGCTTTTCAGGACAGGTGCAGAGCACATGGCCTGCTTCAGCTCCTCAAAAGCTTTCTGACAGCTAGCTGTCCACAATACCTTCTTAGGCATTTTCTTGGATGTGAGGTCATTAAGAGGGGCTGCAATGGAGCCATAGTTCTTAATGAACCTCCTGTAATACCCAGTGAGGCCTAGGAAGGCTCTCACCTGAGTCTGAGTAGTAGGGGGAACCCAATCTATAATAGTTTGGATTTTCCCCTGAAGTGGTGCAATCTGTTCCCCACCAACAAGGTGTCCCAGATAAACCACTTTCCCCTGCCCTATATGGCACTTTGAAGCCTTGATAGTGAGGCCTGCCTTTTGCAGGGCCTCCAAAACTTTCCATAGGTGGACCAGGTGATCATCCCACCTGGAGCTAAAGACAGCTATATCGTCCAGATATGCTGCACTAAAAGCTTCCAGCCCTTGCAGGACTGTGTTCACCAACCTCTGAAAAGTGGCAGGTGCATTTTTCAATCCAAAAGGCATTACTGTGAATTGGTAATGGCCTCCAATGGTTGAAAATGCAGTTTTTGCTTTTGCATCTTCTGATAATTTGATCTGCCAATACCCTGCAGTCAAGTCAAAAGTGCTTAGATACTTGGCAGATGCCAGTGTATCTATGAGCTCATCTGCCCTGGGTATAGGGTGAGCATCAGTTTTGGTTACCTGGTTGAGACCTCTGTAGTCAACACAAAACCGCATTTCCTTCTTTCCATCATTGGAATGAGGTTTTGGTACAAGTACCACAGGAGAAGCCCATGGACTTTCAGAGTGCTCAACCACTCCCAGTTCTAACATTTTCTGCACCTCTTGCTTTATGCAGTCTCTGACATGGTCAGGCTGCCTATAGATTTTACTTTTGACAGGCAAGCTGTCTCCAGTATCTATAGTGTGCTCACACCAAGAAGTGTTACCTGGCACAGTAGAGAAGAGTTCAGAAAACTGACCCAGTAGATTTATGCAATGGTCTTTCTGCTCAGCAGTAAGACAATCAGCCAAAACTACACCTTCCACTAGAGCATCTTGTTCTGTGGAAGAGAAGAGATCAGGGAGAGGGTCACTCTCTTCTTCCTGTCCCTCATCAGTTGCCATGAGCAGGGTGAGATCAGCCCTGTCATAGTAGGGTTTCAGGCGATTGACATGGAGCACCCTAAGGGGACTCCTGGCAGTGCCTAAGTCAACTAAGTAGGTGACTTCACCCTTTTTCTCAACAATTGTGTGGGGTCCACTCCATTTATCTTGGAGTGCTCTTGGGGCCACAGGCTCCAAGACCCACACTTTCTGCCCTGGTTGGTACTGAACCAAAACAGCCTTCTGGTCATGCCATTGCTTTTGGAGCTCTTGGCTGGCCTGAAGGTTTTTACTGGCCTTTTTCATGTACTCAGCCATCCTTGATCTGAGGCCAAATACATAGTCCACTATGTCTTGCTTTGGAGCTTTTAAAGGTTGTTCCCAACCCTCCTTAACAAGTGTTAGAGGACCTCTCACAGGGTGTCCAAAGAGGAGTTCAGAGGGGCTGAAGCCCACTCCTTTCTGGGGTACCTCCCTGTAAGCAAAAAGGAGGCATGGTAAAAGGATATCCCATCTCCTGCGGAGTTTTTCAGGGAGTCCCATAATCATGCCTTTGAGAGTTTTGTTAAATCTCTCCACCAGTCCATTTGTTTGTGGATGATAGGGTGTAGTGAACTTGTATGTCACACCACACTCCTTCCACATGGCCTTTAAGTAAGCAGACATGAAATTGCTTCCCCTGTCTGATACCACCTCTTTTGGGAAGCCCACCCTGGAAAATATTCCCAGGAGGGCCTTTGCCACTGCAGGTGCTGTAGTGGTCCTTAGAGGAATTGCTTCAGGATATCTGGTGGCATGGTCCACTACCACCAAGATAAACCTATTGCCTGAAGCAGTAGGAGGGTCAAGGGGGCCAACTATGTCAACCCCTACCCTTTCAAAGGGAACCCCAACCACAGGTAGTGGAATAAGGGGTGCCTTTGGGGTGCCACCTGTCTTGCCACTGGCTTGACAGGTTTCACAGGACTTGCAAAATTCTTTTGTGTCCTCTGACATTCTAGGCCAATGAAACAAGGGAACAAGTCTGTCCCAAGTTTTCATTTGTCCCAAATGTCCAGCTAGGGGAATGTCGTGGGCTAGAGTTAGGAGGAACTTTCTGTACTCCTGAGGGATCACTAACCTCCTGGCAGTTCAGGTTTAGGATCCCTTGCTTCAGTGTACAAGAGGTTGTCCTCCCAGTAAACTCTGTGAGAGTCACTGACATCCCCATTAGCTTGTTTGACAGCTTGCTGTCTTAGACCCTCTAGTGTGGGACAGGTTTGCTGTGCCACACTCAGCTCCTCCCTGGCAGGCCCCCCTTCACCCAAAAGCTCAGCAGTGTCTGCTTCCAGCTCCTCTGGTGTAGGTTCTGCACAGGGTGGAAATTCTTCTTCCTCAGAAGTAGAATCCACTGTAGAGGGAGGGATAGTAGGTAGTGCTTTACTTCTACTAGCCCTAGCTTTAGGGAGCACTTGGTCCATTGTTCCAGGATCCAAGTTACCCTGTCCTTTTTGCTTTTTGGCCTGAGCCCTGGTTAAAGCAAAAATATGCCCTGGGATGCCCAGCATTGCTGCATGGGCCTCCAATTCCACATCTGACCAAGCTGATGTCTCCAAATCATTTCCTAGTAGACAGTCTACAGGTAAATCTGAGGCTACCACAACTTTCTTAGGACCAGTAACCCCCCCCCCCCAGTTGTGATTTACAACAGCCATGGGGTGGCTAAGTGTGTTGTTGTGAGCATTGGTTACTTGGTACTGGTGACCAAGTAGGTGTTGTTCAGGGTGTACCAGTTTCTCTATTACCATTGTAACACTGGCACCAGTGTCCCTGTAGGCCTGAACCTCAACACCATTTATTAGGGGTAGCTGCTTGTACTTATCCATGTTAAGGGGACAAGCAACTAAGGTGGCTAAATCAATAGCCCCCTCAGAGACTAACACAGCCTCTGTGGTCTCCCTAACAAGACCAACCCCAACAAATTTACCAAAAGTGAGCCCAGCTACTCCCTTGGATTGGCTATTAGTAGGTTTGCTCCCACCAAAATACACACACCTGATACACATACTAACACCACTCCCACACACCCAACACAATATAAAACACACACCCACATCACCCACAAGCCCCTACGACCCGAAATCATTGACGAAGGCTAGAGAGAGAGCACAGATTAGAGAATCCCACAACACAGAGGCACACAACACCATCACCCACACAGAATCCACGCACCAAACACCACACACCACCACACGCACCACACTCATCACCACAAACGCCACCCCACACCTCAACCACACCACCCCATGGCACCCCAAAGACACCCCAGGTTCAGTGACGCCGAACTCAGGGTCATGGTGGAGGAAATAGTCAGTGTAGAGCCCCAGCTCTTCGGGGCACAGGTGCAGCACACCACAATTGCCAGGAAGATGGAGCTATGGCAAAGGATAGTGGACAGGGTTAACGCGGTGGGACAGCATCCACGCAATCGGGAGGACATCAGGAAGAGATGGAACGACCTACGGGGGAAGGTGCGTTCCATGGTATCAAGGCACAACATTGTGGTGCAGAAGACTGGTGGCAGACCCCCATCTACTCCCCCAGAATTTACCGCGTGGGAGGAGGAAGTCTTGCACATCCTGCATCCTGACGGCCTCGCAGGAGTAGGCGGAGGAATGGACTCTGGTAAGGCAAACTTTCACTACTGCTGCCCACCCCCACCCCACCTGCATGCCAAATCTTACCTAAACCCTCACCCCCTCCCCCATCACACCAACCCCTAGCAAAAGGCTCACCATCACAACCCACCCATCCCAACACCAAGCCTTGCATGCGACCCCAAAGCATGGACACCCATCACCAAAGCATGCCCACTGCACACACCCATCACCCCCACAAGCCACCCTCACAAAAGCCCCCACAAGGAAATGCCTGCACATGGGTACACGGACACCCACCCATCACACGAAATGCCACACACAGAAGCAATAACCATACCTTTATACCCCTGCAGGACCCGAACGCCCCCACACCGCCACGGAGGGTCCAGAGATGTCCATCCCACCCCCAGAAGAGGCCCCCAGCGATGACAGCAGCTCTGTCTCCCTGGAGCCAGACGACCAGCCCGGCCCATCGGGGACCTCTGGACAGTCAGTTCCCCACAGACAGCCACAGGCTACACCAGACCCAACCCCCTCTGGGAACACCAGCACAGCTCCCACCCAGCGGGCCCATGCCTCTGTCTCCAGGACACGTTAATCAGTGGTGTGTCCACCACTACAGGGCACCCAGGTTGACCCACCACCCCAACAACAACAGGGACCTGGGGGCAATGGTAGTGGGCACACCGTCCAGGGGACAGAGGCCCAGGAACACAGGGGAACTGGGAGGGCTGCTGTGCGACAGGGGGGGACAGGCCCGGGGAACCGACTCTCCAAGAGGTCCTCTCCTCCATCATGGGAGCATACCACCGCTCCCAGGAGACGATGCCGATGGTACTGGCCCGGTTCCAGGAGATCCAGGAACTGCAGGAGGAACGGTACATGGGGTTCAAGGAGGAACTGAGGAACATCGGTTCAGCAATGGGGACCATCGTCCTGGCCCTTACCCAGATCGTCACCACATTGCGGGACCATGTGGCACCCCAAAGGGCCCCTGTCACTAGCCCAGGCCAGGAACAGCCTACCACCTCCGCCGGCGCTAGTGGACAGGAGGCCCCCACACAACGACAGGCCACCAGAACCCCACCTCCTGCAGAAGAAGAACCACCCCGCAAGCGGAACCTGAGATCTCACAAGAAGACGGAGTAGGATTGCAAGACCCCCGCCAGCCTAAGATACCCCCTGATGTCATCCCACTGTCCCACATTGTCACCCTGTCCAACCTTGAACTGCCCCTGCTCCATCCTTCCACAGGCATATGGACAATGCACCTGTGCGACTGAGAACTGGACTCTGCCATGGACATTACTCCACCCCCACCCATCCCCGCTTCCCAATCATTTACCTATATGTAGCACTTAAAATAAATCACTTATTCCACTTAAAAAAACAGGAGTCTGCTTGTATTCTTAACAAATGTATTACACATAACGGGGCAATAATGTCCAGTTACTTTGTGATGACAACATACCAATTTCAATAAGCTTTAGTCCATGGGCAAATAAAGCTGAAGTCAGGCAGTGGGTCATACAGCTCTGAAAAGGGAAGGGAAAGTCACAAATCAGTTAACAGGAACTGGGGGGGAAACACAGAGAGTGGAGACGCACGAGGCCTCAAGTAAATGTAAATTGGGGTGGCTGTTTCTTACCTGTGTGCTACTGAAAGTATTGTTGTATGACTGTATCCCTGTTGTCCGTGTCGTCCCCGTCGTCTTCCTCCTCTTCACTCTCCACAGGCTCCACAGCTGCAACAACACCACCATCTGGACCATCCTCCTGCAGAAAAGGCACCTGGCATCGCAATGCAAGATTGTGAAGCATACAGCAGGCCACGATGATCTGGCACACCTTCTTTGGTGAGTACATGAGGGATCCCCCTGTCATATGCAGGCACCTAAACCTGGCCTTCAGGACCCCGAAGGTCCTTTCTATGATCCTCCTAGATCGCCCATGGGCCTTATTGTACCGTTCCTCTGCCCTGGTCTGGGGATTCCTCACTGGGGTCAGTAGCCACAACAGGTTGGGGTAACCAGAGTCACCAATTAGCCACACACGGTGTCTCTGTAGATGTCCCATCACATAAGGGATGCTGCTATTTCGCATGACATACGCGTCATGCACTGACCCAGGAAACTTGGCATTTACATGGGAGATGTACTGGTCAGCCAAACAGACCACCTGGACATTCATCGAATGATAACTTTTTCTGTTTCTGTACACCTGCTCACTTTCTTTGGGGGGAACCAAAGCCACATGGGTCCCATCAATGGCACCAATGATGTTGGGGATATGTCCAAGGGCATAGAAATCACCCTTCACTGTAGCCAATTCTGCCACCTCAGGGAAAATAATGTAGCTCCGCATGTATTTCATCAGGGCAGGCAACACTCTGGCCAAAACCTTAGAAAACATAGGCTGAGACATCCCAGATGATATGGCCACTGTTGTCTGAAAAGACCCACTTGCCAAAAAATGGAGTACTGACAGAACCTGCACCAGAGGGGGAATCCCTGTGGGTTGGCGGATGGGGGACATCAGGTCTGGCTCCAGCTGGGCACATAGTTCATGAATAGTTGCTCTGTCAAGCCGGTATGTAAGTATGATATGTCGTTCTTCCATTGTCGACAGGTCCACCAGCGGTCGGTACACGGGAGGATTCATCCTTCTCCTCGCAAGTCCCAGCGGACGGTGCCTAGGAAGGACAACATGGAGCACAGAGTCAAGCAACCCACAGGTTAGTTCACACAGCTTGCACAGTACACGAATCACTATGCATGGAACGGCTTGTATGAGTGGCAATGCAAGGCCTAGGCCTGTGTGACGCAGTAGAAATCATGCCATGTGGGCCCTTGAAATGGCGGCTGCCTGACCTGTGAAGTGTGACAGTGGGATGTGAGGTCACTGCGCTGGCGTGGCACACCGTGGCGGTAGGCGGTCGAAGACCGCGGCGCAAAGCAGCATTGGTTAACATTGAACCCTATGGGTCTCAGGAGCCAATGACGATGTGCGCCGGCGGTCGCGGTACGCACCGCCGCGGTACGCTCCGCCGCGGACGTGACCGCCATTTTCTATCTGATTAATCACTCGAGACCTGATCATCCACAGGAGAGGACCTATACTGCAAGTGCTGCTGTGACATCGGTCTGGGAGATACAATGGCTGCTGCGACTGGGGAAAGGGCCCCTGCCTTCACTTCCGAAGAATTGGAGAAACTTGTTGATGGGGTCCTCCCCCAATATGCGCTACTCTACGGTCCTCCAGACCAACAGGTTAGTACACAGGGTGCAGGTTGAATGGGCTATGCCTGTGTTGAGTGGGGTGTATGTAAGATGGTGGGGAGGGGAGCGAATGAGGAGTGCAACGCACGAAAGATGAGAGCATGTGCCACATGGCAAGGTTGGGGAGGGGGGGGCCACTCACATTGACCAGGCAGAAAACTGATGAGATTTCCTTTACCACCCTGTAGATGTCACATAGGTCAGCGCCCATCAGAAGATCGACATTTGGCGTGCCATCGCCAAGGACGTCCGGGCCCTGGGGGTCCACAACAGATGGGGCACCCACTGCCGAAAGAGGTGGGAGGACATCCGCCGCGGGACCAGAAAGACCGCCGAGTCTCTGCTGGAGATGGCCTCCCAACGTAGGAGGGGTGCCAGCCGCCAATTGACCCCCCTGATGTCCCGGATCCTGGCGGTGGCCTACCCCGATTTGGATGGGCGCGTGAGGACATCACATCAGACACAAGGGGGTGAGTATCAGCACATTCTGCTATCTTTGCGCGCAGTGAAGGTGTCTGGGTGGGGGAGGAGGGCTGTGGCTATCTCCAGGCCAGGGCGCATTCTGTAGGCTAGGCCCCTCCGTTAGACACGGCCCTGTGCCCCCGCCCCCCACCTCTGTAGGGTGCCAAGTACAGCTATCCATGGTCCGGCCTCACCCATGTGTGCATTTGTCGTCCATAGACCTGTAGGCCTAGTCACAATTACTGAGTGGTGTACCCCCATTGCGCGGCCTAGTTCAGGGGGCTTCTGTGTCTGTCCTCTCCGACAACGGTGTTGCCAATGCATGCACTCAACCTGTCTTCATTTCTCCACCCCCCCCCATTTTCTTTGTCTTCCTGTTCATGTGTGCATTAGCATCATCAGGCGGAGGAGAAGTGGCATCGGCGCACGAGGGAGCTGCATCTCACATGGCCCCGGAGGGCCATACAACAGACTCCGAGTACACCAGTGAGACGGAGGGCGAGTGGAGCTCCACAACGGGGACCCGTGGAGACGTCAGCGACACCGACACGTCCTCGGAAGGGAGCTCCCTAGCGGTGGCGGCAACATCCGTGCCCACCACCACAACAGGTACAGCCGCCACCCAGCGCACCAGCCCCGCCCTCCCAGCAGCCCCTCAGCCTTCGCTCCGTGCCCGCTCGCCCAGGAAGGCGGGCATCTCCTTCGCCCCAGGCACCTCAGGCCCTGTCCCAGTTACCCCTGCTACCCTCAGTGAGGAGGTCATTGACCTCCTCAGGACACTCATTGTTGGGCAGTCTACCCTTTTGAATGCCATCCAGGATGTAGAAAGGGAGGTGCATCGGAGCAATGCATACCTGGAGGGCATTCATTTGGGTTAGGCTGCCCATCAGCGATCGTTAAACGCTCTGGCCTCAGCACTGACGGCAGCCATTGTCCCTGTCTCCAGCCTCCCTCTTCTGACTCCCTCCACCCAGTCCCAGTCTCCTGTTCCTCTGCCTATCCCATTAACACCATCAGACCAGCCTGCACACAACTCTACACCCAAGGGCAGCTCATCCAGACATAAGCACCACAGATCCCACAAGCATTCACCCAAGCAACATCCAGATGCAGACATGCCAACAGTCACTACCACCTCTGTGTCCCCCACCTCCTCATCTCCCTCCTCCCTCCCTGTGACGTCTCCACTCACACCTGCATGCACACCACCATCAGCCAGTACTTCCATCACCAGCACACCCTCCATTACAGTCCGCACACGTGCAGTCACCACCCCCACTGCCATTTACACGTCCCCTGTGTCCTCTCCCAGTGTGTCTGTCACCCCCTCTTCCAAAGCACACAAACGCAGGCAGCCACCCACCCAACAGCCATCCACCTCACGACAGCCTCCGTCACAAGCACCTGCACCCAAAGACAGCACACTTGACTCTCCTACAACCACATCCTCTTCCTCCACTCCCAAACCCACTACACCTACCCGTCCCTGTCCTTCCAAAGTCCTTTTCCTTTCCAACCTTGAGCTCGTTCCAATCACTGACCCACCCCCTCCATCTGGTAAGACTAAAAAAAGCACCTCAGCCACCACCAGCCCTGCATCTACTGTGACCAAAGTGCAGGGCTATTGGAGTCCACCAGATCCTAGGGCAGGAACATCAGCCAGCAGCAAGGGGACAGCCAGCCCCCCCCCCCCTGGGAAGAGGACCAAAAAGAAAAAGGTCTGGCGCGACAAGCCTGAGACGGCTGCCACCAAGGACAGTAGCCTTGCCCCGTCACCTGCCACATCATCCAAGGGAGGCAAGGGCCACAGAGCTCCAGCGAAGGAGGGCAAGGGCAGCAGGGCGGAGAAGTCAGGCAGCAGGCGAGCTGCCCAGGAGGGCCCCACCAGCCCAAGTCCGGGTGTGACGGACGACACCCACGGGCCCAGGACTCCATCACAGGAGGGCACCGCGACCGCAAGTTCGGATGGTGAATGAGCGGGAAGTCTTGCCCAGGTCTAGCTCCCTAAACACACAGGACAAGAACCGCTGAACGGGCCCCGCCGGGAGGAGCACCGCTGAACAGGGCCCCGCCGGGAGGAGCACCGCTGAACAGGGCCCCGCCGGGCCAAGAACCGCTGAATGGGCCCCGCCGGAAGGAGCACCGCTGAACAGGGCTCCGCCGGGAGGAGCACCGCTGAACAGGGCCCCGCCGGGACAAGAACCGCTGAACGGGCCCCGCCGGAAGGAGCACCGCTGAACAGGGCCCCGCCGGGACAAGAACCGCTGAACGGGCCCCGCCGGGAGGAGCACCGCTGAACAGGGCCCCGCCGGGACAAGAACCGCTGAACAGGGCCCTTCCGGGACAAGAACCGCACCGCTGGGCCCTTCATCTCAAGCACTGCTCCGCTGGGCCCTTCATCTCAAGCACCGCTCCGCTGGGCCCTTCATCTCAAGCACTGCTCCGCTGGGCCCTTCATCTCAAGCACCGCTCCGCTGGGCCCTTCATCTCAAGCACCGCTCCGCTGGGCCCCGCCGTCTCAAGCACCGCTCCGCTGGGCCCCGCCGTCTCAAGCACCGCTCCGCTGGGCCCCGCCGTCTCAAGCACCGCTCCGCTGGGCCCTTCATCTCAAGCACCGCTCCGCTGGGCCCTTCAGCTCAAGCACCGCTCCGCTGGGCCCTTCATCTCAAGCACCGCACCGCTGGGCCCTTCATCTCAAGCACCGCTCCGCTGGGCCCTTCAGCTCAAGCACCGCTCCGCTGGGCCCTTCATCTCAAGCACCGCACCGCTGGGCTCTTCATCTCAAGCACCGCTCCGCTGGGCCCTTCATCTCAAGCACCGCTCCGCTGGGCCCTTCATCTCAAGCACCGCTCCGCTGGGCCCTTCATCTCAAGCACCGCTGGCCCATTGACAGTGCCGGTTCTGTGTCGAGCAGGGCTTCAGGAAGCACTCTGGGCACCATGCCTCCTCCAATAACAGTGGAGTTGGTAATCCATCTGATGGACTGTGGCTTTGCACTCCCCAGGATGGTCGAGTGGGCAAGCCTCCCACTGTAGAGACTTGAGAGGCTGTGGCTTTGCACTCCCCAGGATGGTCCAGTGGGCAAGCCTCCCACTGTAGAGACTTGAGAGACTGTGGCTTTGCACTCCCCAGGATGGTACAGTGGGCAAGCCTCCCACTGTAGGGACTTGTGAGACTGTGGCTTTGCACTCCCCAGGATGGGACCGTGGGCATGGAGGCCCCTCGTGGATCTGGCGTCGTGGACTCATGTGGCTGAGGTGCCCCCTCTTCCCTTCCCCCTGAGGTGCCTGTAGTTTTATCATCTGATGCCCCTGCAGTGTTCTCTCCAATGGTATCTGGTATCCTGTGTGGGCTTTGCCCATGTGTTTGTGCACATTGGCCCACGGACTATGGAACTTTGACGGAATGTGCAGGACTTTTTGCCTATGGATATATTGTTGACTATGTTCATTCTTTATTTTTGTATCTTTTATATGCCATATTTGCCATTCCTTCTATGGTGCTATTTATACATATATTTTATAGATCATTTAAATTGTGTCTTTGCATTATTCCGGGGGGTTTGTGTGGTGTCACTCTGACTTGTTGCTCGGCATTGGGGTGTAGGTATTTGTGGTGGGGGGGTGGGTGTATGGCGCATATGTGTGCCCGTAAGCTTTCCTCCTCCCCCCTCGCCTGTGTCGTAGGTGCAGTACTCACCGTTGTCGTCTGCGGCGGCGTTCGTACTCCTGGTAGATGAGCAGGTAGACAATAGCTGGTAGGATGTGTAATTCGGGCTCCATGCTGTCCTCCTTCCTCGTGGAGTGTGTATAGGTGAACGTTTTCCAGTTCGTAGTCTGTTTCCGCCGTGTTTTTATCGGCGGGGCTCCCGCCCCGGAAAAGGTGGCGGATTGGTGAGTTGTGATAGGGTGGGCGGTACATTGTCTCCCGCCTATCTGTTGGCGGTGACCACCGCGCTGTTTGTTTGTCCCGCCGTGGCGGTCGGAGTGTTAAAGTGGCGGTCTGTGTTGGCGGTTTCCGCCAGGGTCAGAATTCTATTTTTTGGACCGCCTACCTGTTGGCGGTTGGCCGCCGCTTTAACACCGACCGCCAGGGTCAGAATGACCCCCATAGTCATAAAAATAAAGTACCTTTATTTTTATTATATCTGTGTATTGTGTTTTCTTATGATATTGTGCATATGACACTAGTGGTACTGTAGGAGCTTCACTCGTCTCCTAGTTCAGCCTAAGCTGCTCTGCTAAGCTACCATTATCTATCAGCCTAAGCTGCTAGATACCCTATACACTAATAAGGGATAACTGGGCCTGGTGCAAGGTGTAAGTACCCCTTGGTACTCACTACAAGCCAGTCCAGCCTCCTACAATGAGACATAAGGTGAGTAAAGTATGACCAATCGTAATATTAACATATATCTGGAAATCTTATACATTTAGTCAGCATCACATTTTCTATTGGTTGTCGAATACCTAAACTAATACATTTTATATTCTAGACTTCTTTCTCTTCAGTCTCATCTGTGGATCCTTTGTTTCCCCCTCACCGAAAATACGAACACAGGAAGAATGATTAACACTCTTTTTTTCACTTCCACCCTTGAGGAAAATACACATGTTACTAACTTTTCTCTAACAATGAGAATATTCAAACTTAGAGCAACAGTTGAAACATTTCATTAATTACATCACACAATGACCTTGCATCTGCTTTAGTCCTGCAGATGTCACCATTAACACATTTAATGGTAAGAACCAAACTCTTCCCTTACGAAGACAAAATAATGAAAAAATAACTCCGTTGGCTTAAGTTAGCCATAAACATGGTGGCCATTACAAAAAGTCATTACAAAATCAAGTAACTTGTTAATATGATCATTAATAGTAATGAAACCACATATTAGTCTAGTGAAATAAGTACATATGAACTCTAGATTTTTATCACTAAAATCTCTGCTTCCACACTTGGTCTGCATAGATGCACAATTAGTAAGTGCAGGGGACTAGCCAGAAGATTCCAGGGTCCCAACATCAGTGACCGGGGGGAGAGCTGTTTTAATTGTTTCTTGTGCTAACCTCCTGAAATTCTGGGATGTCTGTGTACTCTATGCAATGTAGTTAATGATAAAATGATTGAAATGTTTACTGTGTTCTATTGTTTGCTGTACAATACATGTCAAAACACTTCCCAATATCTTCCCAGCCTCAGGTAGCACCAGAAAAGGTGAGACAAGGAACACCTAGTCCCACATCACGTCCAACAAGTATTCTGATTTGTTTTGTACCATTCCACTATTTTTTTAGTTTTCTGTACCAGTACGTTAGTACTTTATTTTGTTTTCCTCTCGTTTTGTGTGCTGTTATTCAGGATCTTTCATACAGTTTTTTATATTAACTCTCAATTAGTGTTCTTCCTAATTCTTACTCCTACCTCTTTTCATCTGGTGTTTTGAGCATGTGGTCTGCTCAGGCAGATGCCTATATAAAGCAGATATAGTGTATTAACATTATGTGGAGTTTGTCTTTTTTAGAGATGGTTAGCTGTGGTGAGACTCCTTCCTTGATTGCTCACTGAAAAACCTAGGGGCATATTTATATTCTGTTTGCGCCAGATTTGCGTATTATTTTTTTTACGCAAATCTAAAGCAAACCTAACTCCATATTTGTACTTTGGTGCTAGACCTATCTAGCATCAAAGTTATGGAGTTAGCATAATTTTTTGCTTGCGGAAACACACCTTGCATCAATGATTTGCAAGGTAGGTGTTCCCGGACAAAAAATGAGTCTAAGGCCTTTGCACCTTATTTATCCTCCCATGCAAAAATGCCTAACTTGGGCCCCCCTACATGACACTGTGCCCAATGGCCATGCCCACGGGACATAAGTCATTGGAGTCATGTCCATGGGAGTTGTGCGTCAAAAAATGACGCTAGTCAGGTTAGAGTCAATATTTTTAACGCTAACCTGACTAGCACCATTCTTTGATGCACAACCCCCAGTCCTCCCTACGCCTCCCCTACCAGGTTAGCATCATTTATTTTAAAGCTAACCGGACCTTAGCGCTGGCTAGCCTCATTCCTTAAATATGAAGCCCGGCTGGCATCTAGGAATGGCGGTAGACGGCAGTAAACTTTTTGACGCAAACCTGTGCTAGCGCAGGTTTGCGTCAAAAAGTATAAATCAGGGCCCTAGTGTCTTTTAGTATAATGAATAGTGAAATATGTGCATTTTGGGGTTGCCATTCAGAAATGTTTAATCATGGAGAAAAGTTTATTTTCTACAGTTGAATGCAAGCCAGTAGGCCTGACTTTTAATAATTGAATGCTACATGTTCGTTACAAGCATTTGAGGGGTTATTGTGGTTTAAATGTTCGAGTCTAATAGTACAAAAATAGCTAAAGGTGTCTCAGATCAAGAGGCTGTTGTCGACAATGAGGATTTTTTACGTCTGTTATCTTTCCTTAGGTGTGCCCACTGTAACTTGCAAGGCCATCTAAAAAGTGTTTTTTAATTCATTTTTCAACCTTCCATGTTGTATATATCTGTAATTTCAAGCATAGTGTTTCGTTGGTGTGAATTAAAGTGCTTGAGGCTTTGCCTCTCTAGAGTTGTAGTCCCTCCTCTCTCTCAACAATGTTAATAAATAGCATATTACTCTATGTGCATTGCATGTATGGTTTAACCATGCTGGTCTTTAATATATGGATTCATAATAACGAGGGGTATTTAGGCAGACACAGAGCACAATCTTATAGCATAGGCCCATAGTGTGAAGACCAAGAGAAGGAGGATCCAGAAGTATCTCAGATAAATCTCACCTATATACTTTGTGGTAAAAGATGGTTTTCGGAATTTACACTGCGGCAATGAATACAAAAGTGACTAACGCAATATTTGTTATTACACTTTGCCAAGTAACTTTTAATTTGGCTATGTTTATTTTCACTATCATTGCAATCCTGAGGAGGTCTGCAAATTTCATGGTGTAAGATCGTACTGATCCTAAAAGATGGCAGAATAAAAATCTGTAATTAAAAGAAGAAATATTTAAACATTGATTAAAATATTTAAGAGAAATCAATTTTTCTTGATACTCACTCTCATGGAATATTTTAGAAGGTAGATTGTATATAATGTGTAAAGGATTAATTGTGAATTATTTTATGAATATAATAGAACGATGTATATGAATTTATAATAAAATGGCCAAACTGAGGGCATTTTGACTCACTTTGTAGCACTCTTGCTGCATTGAAAGTAATATTTTTAGTTAGCTAATTATGACAGATCCCAACTAACAGCACATCGCTTTCTGAAGAAGGTGATGTATCCTTGATCTATAATCGTTTGTAACAAATAGTTTTAGATCCCCATTTTTTCTGTTGTGTTACAGGTTTCGTTACCAGTGAGGAATCTGCTATTCCCCATGCACGGCTTTTAATTTTAATACAGTGCTTAAATTACAACCAGACACTCTTAAAGTGAAGTATGCCTAGCAAAGTTATTTTCAGTGTCATCTTTGGATACAAATAATTAACGCAATATCTCTATAAACATGTTATTGTTCCCAACCATGATAAGGAATGCTGTTAAAGTATTAACTTTTAGTTTGGGCATAGTCGCCATCCAGACCACCTGGTCCAGATTGAACCATGGAGTTTCAATCTAATCCGAATCAATCCCTACAATGCACCAGCCATTATCACTGGAAGTGGAATCTGGTATTTGCCTAGTCTAATCTTGGAGTCATGTACTGTATTATGTGATAACATGCGATAGTTTGCCATTCTACCTGTTAATTACATTTAGAGTCAGTTCCATACCAGGACGAACCCATGCTTCAGCTAGATCTTTGATACAACTAAATGTCATTTTATTAAACCATTTGCTATAATTGCTACAGTAGCTTCAAAGAAGCAGTTACCAATAAGAATCAGACATTTAACTTGAGCTTCTGAACATAATGGATTCCCAATTTATATCCTAAAAAAAAACTCCTGAGACATTTTCACAGTCACTTTCAGCCCCAGGATCTCTTTCTCAATTGTGAGGAACACAGTTAATTGTATGGTTTGGTTGTGCGACCTCATCATGTAATAATATTACCACCCTGTCTTGGGCCCAGTCAGGTTGTTTGTAAAACCCTACCTCAACCCTGGATAGCTGTGGCTCTGAACAGTCAGGTTTTATCAAAGGAACACATGCAAAGCACTTAGCAGTATAAAAACAGCTGAACAGAAAAGACACAAAACACAAAGAAAATTGGACACCAAATTAGAAAAATAGCTCTTATTCTAATGAAGTTTACAAACCAAAATAAACAAAATCTACCAGAGGGTTCTGGAGATATAAACTGTTAAGCAAATAATAAACCACAGCTTTTTACTCAAACCACAAACAAGCGTTCGCAACTACCACAGTTAGCGGTTAATTTGAAAACTTCTGAAAACGTTAATTACTACTCAATCCCTCTATGGCTGACCAGGTCCAGCAAGGACCTAGTCACAGGGAACAATAAGGTTTGCTTGGGCAGTTACCTCCAAATCAAATCAGTCTCCAGTAGAGTGGTCTTGATGCAATGAATACAGGATGCTGAAGAATGATGAGGACGTTTATCCTGTGTTGAGGTTCTTCCTGGTGTCACGTAGGCTCTCATTATTCTAATGAGACTACTGGATTTGAGTGGCAGAATCACCTGCGGTGTGGGAGACTGAGGCCCTCATTACAACATTGGCAGTAAAAGCCGCTTACCGCCACGCAGAAGACCGCCAACACACTGCCACGGCTGTGGAATTCCGCCACGATCATTATGACCCACAGCTCGGAATCCACCAAAATCCAGACACCCACACAAGTCTGCCACACCAAAGGTCTGTGATAAACTGGCGATAACAAAACCTCCATCATCACGCAAACAGGAATATGCCTACACTATCACGACCCACGATTCCATGCGGCAGTCTTTCAACCGCGGTATTCCATTGGCGGTACACACCGCTGTGCTAAAAAAACACACACATTTACAAAACACATCCCCATTGGACAATTCGAAATACACACACCTGAGACACATACACACACCACTCCCACACATCCAATACAATATAAAACACACACCCACATGACCCACAAACCCTCACAACCAGAATTGCGACTGAAGGCCAGAGAGGGACACCACCAGAAAGAACAATAGCATCCACAGGCACCCTACACCATCACTCACACAACATACAAGCACCTCACACAACACACCTCTAAATATCACCCCACACATCACAACACACACCACCCCACACATCACACACACCACCCCATGGCCCCGCAAATACACCCCAGGTTCTCTGAGGAGGAGCTCAGGGTCATGGTGGAGGAAATCATCCGGGTAGAGCCACTGCTATTCGGATCACAGGTGCAGCACACCACCATAGTTAGGAAGATGGAGCTATGGCAAAGACAGGGTCAACGCAGTGGGACAGCACCAAGAACACGGGATTACATCAGGAAGAGGTGGAACGACCTACGGGGAAGGTGCATTCCGTGGTCTCAAGAAACCACCTTGCGATTCAGAGGACTGGCGGCGGACCCCCACCTCCTCTCCCAGAACTCACTACATGGGAGGAGCAGGTCTTGGCTATACTGCATCCGGAGGGCCTCGCAGGAGTAGCTGGAGGAATGGACTCTGGTAAGGCAAATCTTTCACTACTTCATCCCCCACCCACCTGCATGCTGTCACATACCCCCACCCTCGCCCTCACCCCCATCACTCCAACTCCTCACGTATGTCCCAATATCACAAACCACACATCCCAAACCCAAGCCCTGCATGTAACATCAAAACATGGACACCCATCACCAAAGCATGTCCACTGCACATACCCATACACCCCCCTAAACCATTATCACACAAGGTCCTACACAGGAATGCAAGCACTGGAGTACAGGGTCACCCACCCATTGCACACCATGGCACACACAGATGCAATAATCATGCCTTTACACCCTTGGAGGCCCCATACCCAACTTCACCAGACAGGAGGGTCCAGACATGTCAACTCCACCCACCGAAGAGGCCCACAGTGATGACAGCAGCTCTGTCCAACTGGATCTAGATGACCAGTCCAGCACATCTGGGACCTCGGGACAGTCGGTTCCCCTCACACTGGCACAGGCCACTACAGACCTTCCACCCTCTGGAAACACCAGCACAGCACCCACCCAGCGGGCCCATACCTCTGTCCCCAGGACACGTCAATCAGCAGTGTGTCCACCACTACAGGGAACCCAGGCTAACCCACCACCCCAACAACACAAGGGACCTGGGGGCAGTGGGCACACAATTCAGGGGACAGAGGCCAAGGAACACAGGGGAACTGGGAGGGCTGCTGTGCGACAGGGGGAGGACAGGTCCAGGGAACCCACTCTCCACGAGGCCCTCTCCAACATCATGGGAGCCTACTACCAATCCCAGGAGACGATGGCAACGGTACTGGCCAAGTTTCAGGAGACCCAGCGGCTGCAGGAGGAACAGTATCTGGGCTTCAGGGAGGAACTAAAATCCATCAATTCCACCCTGGGTACCATTGAAGGGGTGCTGAAGGAACTCGTCAACACCAGGAGGGACACTGTGGCACAACAAGGGGCCTCTGACACTAGCCTGGACGATGAACTACCCACCACCTCCACCGGCGCTAGTGGACAGGAGGCACAACGACAGGACCACGACACCAGCACCCTACCCCCTGCAGATGGAGAACCACCCCGCAAGCGGTCCCTGAGATTCAGGGCAAAGACAGAGAACAATGCCAAGACCCCCGCCAAGAAATGAGACCACCCTGAATGTCCTCCTTCTGTCCCCCTTTGTCACCCTGTCCATCCTTAAACTGCCCCAGATCCACTTCATTTGCCCCTTTGGACAATGCACCTGTGAGACTAATAGACTGGACTCTGCCATGGACATTCCTCCACCATCACCTGACCATTTTACAACCCCCTCCACTATTTAGCACTTAAATAAACACCCTTAAATCACAAAACAATCTGGAGTCAGTCTGTGCTTTAACAATTGTGTATTTGCAATAACTGAGGGAAATAGCAATGTCCATTGTATTGTCAACATACCTATGTCACACAGCTCTAGTCCATGTGGAAACAAAGCAGATGTCACACAGTGGGACCCCCATCTGTGAAATCATAAGGGAAAGTGACAACTCAGTGACCATACACTGGGTGAAAATGACAGACAGATGAGAGGTATTAGAATTAAATCAGATGTAGCAGGCAGTGTTGGCTTCTTACCAGTGTCTCACTGAAAGTATTGGTGGATCACTGTGCTCCTTCTGTCTATGTCCTCTTCTTCTGCTTCCTCGTCTTCACTGTCCACAGGCTCCACAACTGCCACAACACCTCCATCTGGACCACCCTCCTGCAGAAAAGGCACCTGTCGCCGCACAGCCAAGTTGTTAAGCATACAGCAGGCCACGGTGATCTGGCATACCTTCTCTGGTGAGTAGAATAGGGAACCACCTGTCATATGGAGGCACCGGAACCTGGCCTTAAGGAGGCCGAAGGTTCTCTCTATAATCCTCCGAGTTTGCACATGGGCCTCATTGAAGCGTTCCTCTGCCCTTGTCACAGGGGTCATGACAGGTTGGGGTAACCAGAGTCACCTGCAAATGGCGACGGACAAGTGTTAGACACACACTAACTCCTAGGGACATCCCCAGACGCAGACACCTTTTCACACTGCATAGGGTCCATGTCCTCACCTAATAGCCACACACAGTGCCTCTGGAGTTGCTTCATCAGATAAGGGATGCTGCTATTCCTCAGAATGTAAGCATCATGCACTGAGCCAGGAAATTTGGCATTCACATGGGAGATGTACTGGTTGGCCAAACACACCATCTGCACATTCTTCGAATGGTAACTCTTCCGGTTTCTGTACACCTGTTCACTCCTGTGTGGGGGGACAAGGCCACATGTGTCCCATCAATGGCACCTACGATGTTGTGGATATGTCCCAGGGCATAGAAGTCACCTTTCACTGTAGGCAAATCCTCCACCTGAGGGAAAACGATGTAGCTCCGCATGTGTTTCAGCAGGGCAGACAACACTCTGGACAATACGTTGGAAAACATAGGCTGGGACATTCCTGATGCTATGGCCACTGTTGTTTGAAAAAACTCACTTGCTAGGAAATGGAGTACTGACAGCACCTGCACTAGAAGGGGGATTCCTGTGGGATGGCGGATAGCTGACATCAGGTCTGGCTCCAACTGGGCACACAGTTCCAGGATTGTGGTACGATCAAGTCCGTAGGTGATGATCACATGTCGCACCTCCATTGACCAGCGGTCTGTACACCGGAGGATGCCACCATCTCCTCACCTGCCCCAGCGGACGTTGCCTATGGAGGAGAACAGCGAGAAGAGAGTCAACCAACTCTGAGGTACGTAAACACAACTTAATTGGAAAATGTTTGCAAATCGACATATGGCTGTATTAGTGTTTAAGCAAGGCCTAGATATGTGTGACGCCGTCCAAAATATTGCCATGTGGGCCCCTGAAATGGCGGCTGCCTGACCTGTGAAGTGGTACAAGGGGATATGATGTAACTACACTGGCGTTGTACACCGTCGCGGTAGGCGGTCGAAGACCGCGGCGCAATCCTGCATTGGTTAACATTGGACCCTATGGGTCCCAGGAGCCAATGACGATGTACGCTACTCTACGGTCCTCCAGACAAACAGGTGAGTACACTGTGAGCATGCTGTATGGGCAATGGCTGTTTGGAGTGGTGTGGATGAAAGATAGTGGGGGGAGAATGAGGCGTGCATGAAACGATGGTGAGTGCATGTGCGTCATGGCAAGGGTAGGGATGCAGGCTAATGACTGTGGCGGTGCGGACGGTCATATCTTCTCCTTTTCCCCTGTACTATTCCTGTAGGTCAGCGCCCACCAGAAGAAGGATATTTGGCGTGCCATGCCAAGGAAGTACGGACCCTGGGGGTCTACCACAGACGGAGCACCCACTGCCGGAAAAGATGGGAGGACATTCGCTGCTGGAGCAAGAAGACGGGAGAGGCCCAGCTGGGGATGGCCTCCCAACGTGGGAGGGGTGCTCGTCGCACCATGACCCCCCTGAAGTTCTGGATCCTGGTGGTGGCATACCCAGAGTTGGATGGGCGCTTGAGGGCATCACATCAGCCACAAGGGGGTGAGTACACTCTCATTCAGCTGATTTAGCGCGCATTGGAGGTGTCTGGGTGGGGGAGGTGGGCTGTGGGTTCCCCTAGGCCAGGGCGAGCTTAGTAGGCAAGGTCCCTTCTGAAGGCAGGCCCTGTGGCACCCCACCCCACCTTTGTACAGAGCCAACTACACCTAGTCAGGCTCTTGTGACATCCATGTGTGCATCAATCGGGCATAGCCTTGTAACCCATGTGCCTGTGATTGATTAGGGAACTCCAAGTTCACAGCGTAGTGCAGGGGGCTTCTGTGTCTGTAGTGTCCACCAACGGTAGCGGTATTGCATGCACTCAACATGTCTTTCTTCTGCCTTCCCCCTCCTTTTTGTGGTCTCTCTGTTCTTGTGTGTATTAGCATCATCAGGCGGAGGAGCAGTGGCAGCAGAGCAAGAGGGAGCTGCATCCCACATGGCCCTGGAGGGCGACACAACGGAGTCTGAATTCACCAGTGGAACAGAGGGCGAGGGGAGCTCCATGGGCAGGACAGGAGCTAAGACCAGCGATACGGACTCCTACTCTGATGGGAGCTCCCTTGCGGTGGCGGGCCCATCTGTGCCCCCGCATCTACAGGTACAGCCGCCAGCCCCTGTACCCGCACCGCCCTCCCAGCAGCCCCCCAGCATTTGCCCCTGGGCTGCTCACCCAGGAGGGTGGGCATCTCCTTCGCCCCAGGCCCCTCAGGCCCTGCCCCTGTCACCCCTGCTGCCCTCAGTGAGGAGGCCATTGACCTCCTCAGGTCCATCACTGTTGGGCAGTATACCATTTTGAATGCCATCTAGGGTGTAGAGAGGCAGTTGTAATAAAACAATGCATACCTGGAGGGCATTCATTCTGGTCAGGCAGCTCAACAGCAAGCTTTTCAGACTCTGGCCTCAGCACTGATGGCAGCCATTGTCCCTATCTGTCACCTCCCCCCTCCAACTTCTTCCACCCAGACCCAAACCCCTGTACCTCAGTCTATCCCAAGCACACCATCAGACCAGCATGCACACACGTCAACACACAAGGGAAGCTCAGGCAAACATAAGCACCACACATCCCACAAGCACTCATGCAAGCATCATACACATACAGACATACCAACATCCGCTGCCTCCACTGTGTCCCCCTCCTCCTCGTCTCCCTCCTCCCTCCCTGTCTCATCTCCACTCACACCTGCATGCACTACATCATCACCCACTACCTCCATCACCAGCACACCCACCACCACACCCCGCTCACGTGCACACACCACCCCCACTACCATTCACACATCCCCTGTGTCCTCTCCCAGTGTGTCTGTGAGCCCACCTCCCAAGGTACACAAATGCAGCCACACACCCACCCAACAGCCATCCACCTCACAACAGCCTCCAGCCCATGCACCTTCACCCAAAGTCAGCAAATGTACACCTCCTACAACCACTACCTCTTCCTCCACTCCCAAACCCCCTCAATCTACCCGTCCCAGTGTTCCCCACAAACTTTTCCTATCCAACCTTGACCTCTTTCCCTCACCTCCCCCACCCCTTCAGTCTCCTAGGGCCCGCCTCTCCAGGTCCCAACCCAGTGCCTCAGCCACAATATCTGCGGGAATAGTGGTGCCAGTAGTAACCAGCTTCTGGAGTGCGCCAGGCAGCAGGGCAGCCAGTGTGGCAAGGAGCCAGAGCACGGACAGTCCCCCACCTCAAAAGCATAAAAAGTTGGCCAGTGCCCGGCGGGTTAAAGGAAAAAAATCTGTCACCAAAGCCGCTCCCAGGGGTACAGTTGGGAGTGTGTAGACAGCTGCGCCACCATCCAAGGTGGGGAAGGGGCACAGTAAAACCAGCAAGTCTGGGAAAACCTGCACGGCGGACTAGACCGCGACAAGAACCGCTGCCAAGGACACCGCCACCACCAGCACCGCTGCCAAGGACACCGCTGCCACTAGCACCACTGAACAGGACACCGCAGCCACCAGCACCGCTGAGCAGGACACTGCCACGAAGAACACCGCCGCCACCAGCACCGCTGCCAAGGACACCGCCGCCACCAGCACCGCTGAAGAGGACACCGCCGCAACAAGCACCGCAGGCCAGTGAGCGCCACAGATTCCGACGCTACTGAGGCTGCCACAAGCAGGATGAAGCACTCTGGGCACAAAGCCCCCTCCAGAACCAGTGTAGAGATCCATCCACAACCTCAGTCCTTGGCAGGATGAAGCACTCTGGGCACAAAGCCCCCCCCCAGAAACAGTGGAGAATGACATCCACTACCTCAGTCCTTGGCAGGATGAAGCACTCTGGGCACAAAGCCCCCTCCAGAACCAGTGGAAAGATCCATCCACTACCTCAGACCTTGGCAGCATGAAGCACTCTGGGCACAAAGCCCCCTCCAGAACCAGTGGAGAATGACATCCACTACCTCAGTGCTTGGCAGGATGAAGCACTCTGGGCACAAAGCCCCATCCAGACCCAGTGGAGACTGTTATCCACTTGAAAGACTGTGGCTTTGCACTCCCCTGGATAAAGCATTGGGCAACCCACCCACTGTAGAGACTTGAGAAACTGTGGCATTGCACTCCCCAGGATTAAGCAGTGGGCAAACCACCCACTGGAGAGACTTGAGAGACTGTGGCTTTGCACTCCCCAGGATGCAGCAGTGGCCAACCCACCCACTGTAGAGACTTGAGAGACTGTGGCTTTGCACTCCTCTGGATAAAGCAGTGGGCAACCCACCCACTGTAGAGACATGAGAAACTGTGGCTTTGCACTCCCCAGGATTAAGCAGTGGGCAACCCACCCACTGGAGAGACTTGAGAGACTGTGGCTTTGCACTCCCCAGGATAAAGCAGTGGGCATGGAGCCCCCTTGTGGATCTGGCGTCGTGCACTCATCTGGCTGAGGTGCCCCCCTTCCCCCTGATGTGCCTGTTTTATTTTTATCTGATGCCCCAGCAGTGTTCTCTCCGTCTTGTTCGGGTATTGAGTGTAGGCCTCGCCCATGCATTTCGGGCCCACTGGTCCACGGACTATGATGGTGGAATCCCTTGGATTTGTATTCTTGGTGTATATATCTGTTTATAGTGTGAATATCTTTATATATGTATATATTTTTGATTCATGTATTTGAATATATTACAATCATTCGGCTCATTTCCTTTTGTCCTTGCATTCTTCCAGGGGGGCTTTCAGGGTGCAAATTTAGGCCCTCATTCCGACCCTGGCGGTTTCAAACCACCAGGGTGGAGGGCAGAGGAAGCACCGCCAACAGGCTGGCGGTGCTTCCCGGGCCATTCTGACCGCGGCAGTAAAGCCGCGGTCAGAAAAGGGGAACCGGCGGTTTCCCGCCGGTTTTCCCCTGGCCCAGGGAATCCTCCATGGCGGCGCTGCTTGCAGCGCCGCCATGGGGATTCCGACCCCCTTCCCGCCAGCCTCTTCCTGGCGGTTTACACTGCCAGGAAGAGGCTGGCGGGAACGGGTGTCGTGGGGCCCCTGGGGGCCCCACAAAGATTTTCACTGTCTGCTTAGCAGACAGTGAAAATCGCAACGGGTGCCACTGCACCCGTCGCACCCCTGCAAATCCGCCGGCTCCATTCGGAGCCGGCTTCCTCTTTGCAGGGGCTTTCCCGCTGGGCCGGCGGGTGATCTTTTGGAGATCGCCCGCCGGCCCAGCGGGAAAGTTGAAATGACCCCGCGGTCATTTGACCGCGGTGCAGTCTTTGGGCGGTTTCCGCCCCGTGGGCGGCGCCCGCCGCCCGCCGGGGTCGGAATGACCCCCTTAATGTTTCAGCATATATTGGTGTGTGTGTTGTTGTGGGAGAGGGTGGGGGTGTTGCGTTTTGCGTGTGTGTGTCACTCTCTTTTCCCTCCCCCTCCCTGTGTCATAGGTGCAGTACTCACCGTGGTCTTCACCGCCGACTTTGTTGTTCCTGGTAGAGAAGCAGGAAGATAAAGGCTGGCAGTATCTGGAGCTCGGGTTCCATGGCGTCCTGATTCCTCGTGGGGAGCGTTTTCCCTTCCAAGTCCTGGTTCTGCCATGTTTTTGTTTGCGGTGAATCCGCCCCGGAAAAGGTGCCGGATTGGACTGTTGTAATTCTGTGGGCAGTACATTGTCTTCAGCCTGTCTGTTGGTGGTTACCGCCGAAGTGTTTGTTTGTGCGGCCTTGGTGGTCGGAGTGTTAAAGTGACTGTCGATGTTGGCGGTTTCCGCCACGATCGGGATTCCAATTTGTTTTCCGCCGGCCTTAACCACTTAGCCGCATTAACACCGACCGCCAGGGTTGTAATGACCACCTGAGTCTTAACCCACTACAGGTGACACCTGTCGCCCCAATCCGGGTTTTGCTCCGTCTAACTAGCAGTGCCTCATCTCTACCTAAGAGTTGGGATGATTGGGCAGCCGAGCACATGATACAACTGACTTCCCATGGAAATCGTGGTTACTCAGGTCTCATCCGTTTCTCTCAGTTACATTAGTCTCACATATACAAATGACAAACAGAGGCAGTATATGTTTCAATAAGGTTTTAATGAAGCAACTGCATCTTAGACAATAAAGCATGTACTGCCATAGCCAGGATGATAAAGCTTGACAGAATTAGAATTGTGACAAGGAGAATGAAGCATAGAAATAACGCTACCATATTATCACTAGAGTCAAGTAGACTAATTCCTGTGTATTAGAGCACAACATGTTAAACTCTAGTTCACCCTTCAGGTTCCCGTGGGAAGACATCATCCCCCAAACCTGAGCAAAGGCCTGAAGTCTACATAAGCAGCTGTAGTGAATCGTTTAGCAATCCGCATACAGTCATGGTCCTCTGGCTGGAATCTCCCTCTAACGTGTATGGGACAAGGAAGTGTTTTTTATAATAAAACAACTGATGTTCTGAGAAAATGTTCCTGCATAAGGATGTGTGTGTTTCTATGAATACCAGAGGCAAAACGTTTACCACGTTCTTCGTCAACCTATCTTACTGTAGCCTTAAGAGAAGCACAGAGTGCTTGTTCAAGAACACAGTGCTAGCCTAAGCAAAGAATAGCTACATAGAGAGAAATAAAACAATACCACAAATGTGGCTATTATTAAAGTAATAAACAAAGCTGAGCAAAAAAGAAGGTGGAAGGAAAAGGGTTCTGGATGGTAATTAAATATAGGTAAAGGTATGGGCCTCACTAATGTCCGGGAGTTGGTGGAATGTGGGGAAAGGGTGCAGGAGAACGGGGCATCACATGCAGAAAAAGTGAAACAAAATTTGAATTAATGGGGGAGCTTGGAAAAAGGGAAAAATACAGAGGGGATGGGGAAGAAGTACAAGTGGTGAGGAACACGGAGAAGCAAGAGGAGGTGAGGGAAAGTAGGAGGGTGTGCTGAGGATCACAGGACAGGAAAAAAGAAGAGAAGGGGAGAGAAGGTAAGTACGGACAAAGGGGAATGCGTCTTAGAGATTAAAACGAGAGAATGCAGCAACATTCTATGGGGAAATCTAAACAAACAGAGAACTTAAAGGGAGGAAATTTCTCCAGAGAAAAATAAGTAAAATAATTAATAAAGGGTATTAAGACAGCACCCCTTAAAAGTGGACATTTGCTATCCAGAATGTCACTCACCAGGTTGATTTGGTCAGCTTGCTGGAAGCCATTCTTGGTGAAAAATTAGTCACACCAGGTTTCACAAAAAATATTAATGAGAACCAGTTTCTTCATTTTTTTTCAGAAATATATAGAACCAAAGCATTTGCACTAACATTGCTTGTCCACAAAAGATAGTGTGAACAAATCTTCTTGCAAGCTTCGTGGATGAAACATGTGATGTTGAAAAAGTAGATAGGACTTGATTATGGGCTCAGCAGCTGGGTCTAGCTTAGTGCCAGTGACACAGTGTGTCCCACTTCTCGGCATACCCGTCCCACTCAGGGTGACATACTAAATTATACTAAAAGTAATTGATGGAATCCTTGGCTTGACGTAACCTCAGTCACTGGTAATTACTTGGGGTTGCGTCCCAGTCCATCGTTACTTTGCAAACCATGTCATCTCAGTTTGGACCCGGCTATAGGCAAATCAGTCTTGACTCTGGTTAAATGGGAACTATCCAGCACAATCTGCCAAACCAAGTCCTCCTTGAACTAGAATACAAATAACCCAGGACAGGTTTCTCCCTTGTTATGGGCTGATCAGGAAGGTATAGCTTAGTTCCAGATACACAGTGTGCAAGAGACCCACATCTGGGCATACCCATTCCATTTAGGGTGACATATTAAGTATACAAAAAGTGGTGGATGGAATGCTTGAATTTACCTCAGCCACTGATACTTACTCGGGCTGCATCCCAGTCCATTGTTATTTTGCACACCATGCCACCTCAGATTGAACCCAGCTATGCGCAAATCAGTCTTGACCCTTCTCCAGTGGGAACAGTTGAGCCCGATCTGCCAAACCAGCTCTTCCCAAAAGCAGAACATAAGCCACAAGCTCTTAACTTTACAAAATTGTGCTCCACAATCTCATATCTGTCAGGTATTTGGCTGGAGTTTCATGATGACACCTGTAGATAATCAATGTGCCCCACTAGGTGGCAGTAAGAAATGCTGAACCTGCCTCCTTAAAATATCTAACAATAAAATAATAACTCTATAGAAAGATGAATGATTGTCAGCCTGTCCCACTGGTAGGCTATTTGTAATTTCCCACAAATTATGGCTTGACACTTAGGGTAGAACTATTGAATTTCAATCAGCTACATTTTGAAGCAATAGAATGATCTGATCACCTTATCTATCTTTACCCAAAATTACGTAAGTAGATGCTTAAAACTTACTATACTAGACAGGACTGAAATCACATTCTGGGGGCATGGAATTATTGATATTGTGAGAAAGATAAGGCTTCCATATGCTAAGTTATGGAATTTATGTGCTTTGTATTCTGGCTTGAGTCAATCAACTGAAACTAATCTTTATTTAAGTAATACAAAACATTTAGTACAAAAAAAGTAATGGATAGAATCCTTGATTTAATCGCAGCTACTGGTAATTACTCTAGACACATCTCAGTTCCCCCTTGTTTTGTTAGACCCAGCCATATGCAAATCAGCCTTGCTTCTTCACAATAAGAATACTGCAGCCCAAAGTGCTGAACCAGGTCTTCCTTGACATGTTCACAAACATTCAAGGAAAGGTTTAGGGCTATTTGGACCTCTTCAGTTGGGTTCTATAAACCCACCCTCATCTGATGCTCAGTTTGAATGACAATGAGTGGGAGACTGTGTTGAATTCACTAGCCTAAGGGTTCAAAACGTTCTCTTCCCTTTAATAATCCTTTGAAGTTAATGACATTAGAGAAACAAACATTATTACTACATTCAAGATCTATTACAGCCTGTATTGAGCTTTTTGTAGCACAGGCAGCGCAAACTAGCTACTAAGGCTCAAGGGGGAACAAACTAGTGATTGGAAAGATGCATGCTTATACTCTCAGCTTGGCTAATTAACAGGTAAACAGGGTGAAAGACAGTGCCTTATTTAATGTAAGCCATTGAAACTATCATAGACAATATGTCAGAGTGAAACGTATCCCACCAGAGCCTAGGTGCTTCTTTAGTATTGCACAAATGTCCTGCATCAGATTACTAATATTGTTTCTGGGGCCCAGATTATGACTCCTTGTCTCATACTCTGTAACAATAATCTTCCTATGCCTTTTGGCTATCCACAATTTAATTAGCATTAAAAATGAGGTCAGCAGAAGTATATCAAAAACTGGCATTTACAGACAGTTCTCTAGCTGTTGACAAGAAGGCCTTGTCTAGTCCCCTTCCATAATCTTGATGGACACACGGCCCTGCTGTATCATTAAAGTGGCTTTTTTTATCTGAAAGCTAAGATTTCTGGACCTAGTGGTCTCCTTCATGTCAAACAAACCACCAGAAGCAATATGGACTTGCTATTCACAAAAATGGCTGGGCAGAGAAAGTGACATAGTTACTCTTTGATCCCTGTATGGGTTTAACCACTTGTTGCACAAATAAGCCATCAACATGTCCTCTTATTTTCTGCTAAGAATTCAAGGGAAATGCGACAATAGAAACTAGGGGAACTAAACAGAACTCCAAGAACCCTGGTTGGTCTTTGTTGCTTCTGTGACCTTGATGGTGCTAAGACATGGGGTAGCAAATGTTGTCCCAGGGTATGATTGGAGAGTAATAGCAGCACCACTTCTACCCTTGGCTAACATTTATCCAATAAAAAAGAGCAGGCAGCCCTACCCAGATGTGAAAAATATATTGCTGGCAAATCAAATGATTCTTGCCTTTAAAGTAAAGTGCAGCAGGTTAAACATTTGTCTTTCAGCTTTGCGGGTGAGAAAGTTAATGAAAGGAATGAACACAGAAATATACAAGTAAGTACATGAACATGCAAGGTGTCACACACTCACCTGGTTCCTACTGCAGAGGTGATGCTGGATCACTTATCCCCATGGAAGACAGCTCACAATCAAAGAACCCTAAACCCTTAAATATAACACTGCCATCGAGGGGAGGAGGGGTTGGGTAAAGTCAGAAAAAATAGGCTTTTGGAACTGGTCCTGTTCTGCTGCCTTGCGACACTACTTAAGAGGTTCTGCACTCCCTGGACCTTTTTGTGTTTGTGTGGATGTAGTCAAATATAGTTTACCAACAGTTCTCACCATACAAAGATTATGTGGTAATTCACAGTATTGTACACTTAAAGGCTTCACCACAAGTGCTGCATAACAGCAGATATAAATCAATATTTAAGGCTGGAGTTTCTGGCACTCCCAAGAATCATTTTACATTTAGTTCTCTATACAAGTTTCTATACATATATAATGTGCTCTAATATATCCTCTCTCCTTCTTATGACAACAATTTGTCAAGAATTACTGGTGGACCGGATTTCTGTTCCGATATAATTCAAGCCCAGAGTGTCCACTCTGTAAAGGATTTTAGAGCGCTAAAGCTATTGAAACAAAGGTAGTGTCCGATCTCCGGAAAACAAGCTATCTCTATTCAGAACTCAGTCTTATAGACAGTTTTAGTCTTATTCTGAGACAGCATTTGCGTAGAAGTGCGCACTATCCTGTGATCAAGTATTTAGCCTTGTCTCTCCTACTTAAATCTGGAATTCACTGTAAGTCCTTGGAGCTGTAGTGCAGGGAGCAGAACAGGAAGAGGAATTGCCACACTGGAAGTGAAGGTGACTGAAGTTTCAATGATATTAGGCTCACAGGAGCTGGCGGGAGGCTTGGGCTAAGGAAGACTTGCGTGCTGGACAAATCCAGTCGACTCAGGGGGGGAGTGCAGGGATGATACTTGTACAGGACAGCTATGAGGCCAAACAATGACTCGAGTTTTGGGTGCAGTTCAAATATTCTAAGGGTGTGGCTGACTCCTGAAAGGCATGTGGCTCACATGGGAGACAGGAAGGTTCCAACGGGTCCTGGGAAAGAACACCTGTCAGCGTTTTGACCTTTAAATATGCAGGTGCAATCAATTAACATTAGCAGTTAGAGTCAATAGTTTGTGGCAGTTGGAACCAATAAACAAAAGCAGGTGGAATCAACATTAGCAGGTGTAGTCAATAGGTCATGGCAGTTGGAACCAATAAACAGCACTGGGTGGAATCAATTAAGGTGAGATAAAAAGAGAAAATCCCTTCCCTGGGGGGTCCCTTGGAAGATTTGCCAATGACTTCTCCAAGTTTATGGTCTAGCTTGAAAACAATTGTCATATAAAAAGAGGGAAGAAAGACTACTGTGCATCACTGATATCAAATTCCATTTCTCATAAACTATATTACAGGTTTGCACAAGATCATGATCTATGATGGACGATACTGTGCGAGGCAATTCCATGTTTTATTGGACTTGTATGTGTGCTTAGCCTTTTGAATATGATTTGTATTTTGATATTTTATACTATTTGCGAATTTCTATGGGTAGAGTGGATCATTTGGTGTATATGTTTTCAGATTAACTGTGCCTATGTGTCAGTAACCAGTTAGATTCAGTACAATATTTACTGATTAAATAAACTAATAGAAAGTATACGGTTTAATGCATCTTTAATAAAAGCATCTATAATTGGTGATACCTCCCTGTTGAAAGCATGGAAAATAATATACTTAGTACATAGTAAAGTAAAGTAATGCTCTTAGTCCTTCTATCGTGAATGCGCCCACTAATTCCAAAATAATTTTGTTTATTTAAGTACAATTCACCATACCAGATAGTATTGTTGGCTTAGTAGCTGACACCATACTTTTATGAAAAACCACTAAATTTAATTTTTTATTACCTCAATCCTTTCACATAATTTAAATATTTATGTATCATTAAAGAGCATGTTGATTTATTGAAGCATGTGTTCTTTATAGTATTATTGATTTTTGATAAAAACATTTCAAGTGAGTAAGTAAATGAGTAGCATGTCTAGAAGTAACAACACCAGACTTTTCAATTTGTTTCCTATTCACAAATATTTCCAGCATTCTCTGCAAAGCAAACATCAAACCTGAGATGATATAAATTGTATTTCAAAATTAGCAGGTGGGGTCAATAGGTCATGCCAGTTGGAACCAATAAACAGAAAACACACCTATTCCTCGCAAGTGTGCAAACCAAAAAACTAACTGCACAATGGTACCAGAATGTTCTAATGGGCTGGGAAGAGGCCTGCCAAAGGTTTAGTGGGACCATAGGGCCTGAGGGCTGTGTTTATACTTGTGTCGCAGGAGGCCATGAAGTGTAACAGGAAACATACAACAGGAGCCCTGTGCTCCAGACCAACTGTACAGAAGGTGCAAGAGGGGGCTGTGCCACAAGGTATTCTAATGAATCACATCATTCCATACAATAAAAGTATTGCATTAATGCACATTTAAAATGGAAAAGTATAAAAATAACTCTGGAAATGGCATAGGGAGGACATTCTAAACCAATGAAATAAAACAAAGGCATTGGGTAGGTGTCATCACACCTGAGGACTGGAGAGAGGACCCCACCAAGCCCAGACAATAATTCACCAGAATTGATTCCCCAAAATGCCAGGGGCATGCCAAAGTGATGTTCTCACCCTTTTTGAAACCCTTTTCCTCCCTTTACTGTCCTACAGCCACCTGTTTTTCTGCTAGTAGGTCAGAGAAAGGACACGCAGGGACATTATTGGAAAGATCCAATGACCCCTACTTAGTTTCTCTTCCTGTTGCTGCCTAGTGTCCTTGAGACCAGCAGTACCCATGGCAAATTCAGAGGTCCAAAGGAAAAGCAGGGATAAAAGTCAAATTTAAAACACATGCGGTAGTGTTGGGTGAGGAGAGGAGAGAGGTGTGTAAACAGTGTGGTTTATTGAACTAGGGTGATATTCAGAGGCAATGGACAAATGTGTTCAAGATGTGGGCTGCCATGACAATTTATGCATCATTATTTTATGGACGTTTAAGCCCCAGGTAGATACATTTTGGAGTCCCTTTTTCCTATTGTCTTTAAATGTGTTATACCTGTTCTGGTAACTCAAGCCTACATGACGGTAAACAATACTGAATTTTGCTTGAATTTTACTTGAATTTGTAGAAATGAGGTTATACAAAAACAGCCGAGATATGTCTTGCTTGAGGGTCAGTTCAAATAGAGAGAAGGCATGAGAGCTAAAGGTAGACAATGAGATAAAGATATTGCCAGAGGTGAGATACAAAGAGAAAACAATCCCTTCCCTAGCGGGCCCCTTAGAAGATTTGGGCCCTTGGCAATTGCCCACTTTGCCAATGATTTAAATGTCTTCAAGTTTATGATCCAGCTTGAAAACCATTATCATATAAAAGGAGGGAAGACAGACCTCTATGTATCACTGATGTTAAATTCCATTTCACAAAAAAATGCTTTGCAGGCTTGCACAAGATAATGATCTTGTGGTGGTCGATACTGTGTGAGGCAAATCCATGTTTTACTGGACTTGTATGTGTGCTTAGCCTTATAGGTATGATTTGCATTTTGATATTTTATACTATTTGCAGCTTTCCATGGGAAGAGTGGATCATTCGGTTTATTTGCTGGGTGCAGATTAACTGTGCCTAAGTATCAGTAAGCAAGTCGACTCAGTGCAATATTTTCAGATTAGATAGGCTAATAGAAAGTGCATGGTTTAATGCATCTTTAATGAAAGCGTATATAATTTATTGGTGTTATCTCCCTGTTAATAGCATATAAAATAATATATTTAGTACATAATAAAGCAATGCTCTCAATAGTTTTATTATGAATGCGCCCACTCATTCAAAAATAATTTTGTTTATTTAAGTACAATTCACAATGATAGATATTATTCTTGGTTCACTAGCTAACGCCATACTTTTATGACTAACAATTAAATTATGTTTTTATTACATCAAACCTTTTAAGTAATTTAAATATTTATGTATTTATAAGAGCATGTTGATTTTTTGAAGCATGTGTTCATGATGGTATCAATGATTGCTGATACATTTGTTCAATTGGGTAAGTAAATGAGTAGCATACAGAGGTAACTAACAAGAACTAGGAAGAACATCCCTCAATCCACGACTAAAACATACTTGCTGAAAGTTTTTTAAGTCTTTACAAATCTAAATATAGGGATCTCTACAGGACAAAAACGGAAAGGTACAGATGGAGATTCACACCTCCGTTCAGAGCACTTTTCAATTTGTTTTCCAATAACAAACATTTCGGGCATTCTCTTCAAAGCAAAGATCGACATGGAGAAAATATATAATTTAAATACTAAACCTAATGGAAATTTATTGCAGGTAGTATAGGCTTCCAACAATATAAAATTGATCAAGTATCACTTTCTCTCTCTCTCACACACACACTCATGTATCTATACATATTCACTGAAAGAACAAAGATTAAAAACACTGAACTTCACCAGTTGTAGTTACCTCAAGCAACTATAACTTGTGCCCTAAAGAAACTATAACTCCTGCCCTTGTCATGCAGTTTTGTTTTCAATTATATCATTTCGAATGTCATTAGAGATGTTATCAATACAGTTATTGAACATCTCTTGCGTAATGTAAAATGTAAGGGCATTACCATTGAGGACAAACATCACAAAAACAGGTAGTCATAGTGAGAGCTTTTATCTAGCACAGAAAATATATCACCAGAGTCAGTTTCTCTTAGATAGTTCAAGTTTGAAAGGACCTATCATATGCACAAATCGCGTTATCTGCAGCAACACTGAGAACATTCCTCACACATGAAAGATGCACCAAGAGTTCAAGCATGCCCACAGATAACATGCAGTAGCAAATGAAAAACTCATTCAAACATAGATGAGACACATCTCAGGCACAGCACTGATAGCTACCTGCTAGCTTCACATGCAGAGTTAGTACAGCACAAGGACAGACAGCCTTTCTTCACTCAAAGTAAGAAACTCCAAACAAATAGAGCAGAATGACTATGCATCACACATGCAAATGGAATGAGGGCTGGATGTGCATAGATTTACCTGTTGGAATATGTGTTGGAAATGGCCTTTCTGCAGGGTCACCACCAAACCTTTTGCCTTCCTCACTCTCTTTTTCGGACCTCATTTTTGAAGGCTTTAGGATTCTGTGCACTGTACCACTGCTAATCAGTGCTAAAGTGCATATACTCTCTCCTTAAAACATAATGGCTTTGGCTCATACCCAATTGGCTTACTTAATTTACTTGTAATTCCCTAGTCAAGTGCACTGCATGTGCCGAGGGCCTGTAAATTAAATGCTACTAGTGGGCTGCAGCATTGGTTGTGCCACCCACATAAGTAGCCCCCTAACTATGTCTCAGGCCTGCCATTGCAAGGCCTCTGTGTGCAGGTTTCAATGCCAATTTGACTTGACATTTAAAAGTACTTTCCAAGCCTAAAAACTCCCCTTTTTCTCCATATACGTTGTCCCTAAAGTCGGCTCTAGGTAACCCATAGGGCTGGGTGCTGGCATGTACCTGTGTAGTTTACAGGTCCTGGTAGTGTAAAACTCCTAAATTCATTTTGAACTGCTGTGAGGCCTGCTCCTTTCATAGTCTAGCATTAGGGCTACCCTTATATACTGTTTGAGTGGTAGCTGCTGATCTGAAACAAGTAGGGAGGTCATATTTAGTACGGCCAGAATAGTAATACAAAATCCTGCTGACTGGTGAAGTTGGATTTATTATTAATTTTTAGAAATGCCACTTTTAGAAAGTGAGCATTTCTCTGCACTTGAATCCTTCTGTGCCTGACAATCCATGTCTGGCTAAGTTCAGTTGACAGCTCCCTTGTGCATTCACTCAGACAAACCCCAAGCACAGGATGCTCAGACTCACTTGCATACATCTGCACATTGAATGGGTCTCCCTGGGCTGGGAGGGTGGAGGGCCTGACACTTGCATGTCAAGAGACAGTAGCCTATCCTCACACAAAGGACTGCCACACCCCCTGCTGGGACCCTGGAAGACAGGATGCAACTGAAAGGGAAATTGTGCACTTCTAAGCCACTCTTTGAAGTCTCCCCCACTTCAAAGGCACATTTGGGTATTTAAACAGGGCCTCTGCCCCTACCAACTTAGACACTTCTGAGGTAGACACTATACTATACTTCATCAAGACACTTCCTGGAGAACAACCTGAACCAGAACCTGCAACCTTCCAAGAAGAACTGCCTGGTTGCCCAAATGACTCACCTGACTGCTTTCTGAGAAGGACTGCCGCCTTGCTGTTGCCCTGCTGCCTTGCTGCTCTCTGGCTGTGCTATTCTCCAAGGGCTTGGGTAGAGCTTTCCTCCTGTTCCTTAAAATCTCAGGACCAAAAAGACTTCATCCTGCAAGAAGAACTCCCTGTGCAGCAAAATCGATGCACAGCCTGCAAGAAACGCTGCACAGCCTGACTTTGGAAGGAGAAGATCGACGCAGCGCCATTGTAGCAACCAGAAACTTGATGCACGGCCCACTGGATCGACGCAAAGCCGAGCTGGTACAACGCAGCCCGACTTCCTGAGAGAAATCGACGCAGCGCCTGCCATTCAGTAGAAAGTTCCACGCAACGCCCACGGAATCGACACAGCCCTTGTGACTTCATCCTGCAAGCACCGGATTTCAACCCATCATCCCCGGGGCGTCCAAAAACCCCGCAACCCAAAGAGTATCCAAGTCTACGCGCCAGAAATCGACGCAAAGCCTGCCCTGTGTGAAAACTCAACAACGCATCGCCTGTGTGCGCTGGAAAAATTGTTGCACACCTCCCCGTTTTCCACGCATCCCCTCCTCTGCAGTCCCTTCCAGAGAATTTGAACCCAAACCAGGTACCATGTGCTTGCAAGAGACATGTGTTACTTTTTAAGACACTAAAGACACTTTATATATCATTTTTACAGTGATATTTCAACATATTCTTATTGCATTTTAATCGTTTTGGCCTGCATATTATCAGATAAATATTCTATATTTTTCTAAAAACTGTGTGGTGTATTTTTGTGGTGGTATAGTGTGTTATTGCATGATTTATTGCACAAACACTTTACACATTGCCTTCTAAGTTAAGCCGGACTGCTCAGTGCCAAGCTACCAAAGGGTGGGCACAGGATAATTTGGACTGTGTGTGACTTACCCTGACTAGAGAGAGGGTCCTTGCTTGGACAGGGGTAAACTGACTGCCAACCAAAGAACCCATTTCTAACAATATGCAACTGAAAAGATTTAACTTGTAGAGAAAACAGGTCTCGAAAATGTATTTTGATCAGGAATCTCTTGTCAGACAAGGCTCTATCTGTCACTATTTACTGTTTAAATGTGATGAAACACAAAGTGTGTGAGAAGTAGTGTACAAATATACCATAAATGCCATGCACCAGCCCATGCTTCAAATGTTTTAAAGTTTAATACTAATAATACATGTACCAGAAGGTAAAACAGAAACATTTGTTTTTTCCGTATTGTGGTGTTGTGTTACAGGCATAGCATACTAGTGTTATTAGAAATTGTCTTTGTGGCACAGCCTCTTACTCAAGAGTAACATAATGTCTGGCTCTGAATAAACTTTTATGGCTGTTGCATAGGGCTAAAAACAAAATTACAGCATTTCTCTGCAAAAGGTTCTGTAACAGCCTCTTACATTACCCAGTCTCCACCTTACTAAAATGTAAATGAAAAGAAATGGTATTGAAAGCAATCTATTTTTAAGCAGCACACCAGGTTATCAGGCGAAGACTGTCAGAATAAGACAGATGGTTTAGGCAAACAGTTGCCCATGTCTTAAAAAGTCCCAAGAGAGACTGAGGGGGTTGTCAGAATGTGAGAAATGAATGAAGAATTTGACAGTTTACAAGAAAGAAAATGGAGAAAGAGAAAAATACAAGTATACATCTCGTTATTTCAAATTCGCCATTTTCAAATTGCTAGTGAAAGTCCTAGCACAAGGCACTTGAGAATGTGATTAATTACCAAATCATAGTTTATGTGTCATCTTTGCCAACAAATTACCATTTTTATATTTCATTCCCATCTTGTAGGAAATCAATAAAGCCTATGGATTTCATTTCTGAGATTTTTGATTCACAGTGAGTGATTGCACTTACAATATTACACCAATTAGGTGTATGTATTATTGCCCTCAGACATACCGATTTCTTTAATTATTGTCCTTCTGTGTACGGCTTGAAAAATAAGCTGGTGTTTCAGATCTGTGGTTCAAAACCAAGTTATTCACCATTCTGACATCAGAGAAGTGAACAGATGTTTTAGATCTGTGGGTCAAAGCCAAGGTGTTCGCCATTCTGACATCATAGTAGTTAACAGATGAGATTCTTTATTTCACTGTTTTGATGTTGGAAAAACATCACATCAGGGCCTTGAAGCAGCCGCTCTGGTGAGCAGTGATCTGCTGCCTTACCCAGTACTCCACAGACCTGATGGAAGCAGTGGAATGCAAACTCCATTATTTCAAAACCAACACCCCTTTTTCCTGCAAGCTGAGTTCTGTGTAGGGGTTTGTGGAAATACAGGCCGTGCTGATGGCAGCTGTCACACCACAATTGTCAGTGCAGTACCAGCTCTCCATTCGCAATATAGCAGTGTTTGTGACTTCTGTTAGACCTGGCATCCTTGGCATGGTCTCCCCTGTCTTTTTTGCCTCTCCTTCCCATGTTTTGACTGTGTGCTAGAATTTGTTTTTGCAGTTTTTGGTACTCTAGGCACTTTACCACTGCTGACAATTGCGAAAGTGCAAGTGCTCCCCTGTAAAGTGCATGTGTAATTGGCATTTCCATGATTGGTATATTTGATTTACTACTAAGTACCTCTCACAATGTAGTCTCCAACTGCCTGGTGTGTGTCTGGCTAGGGCAAGGAAGGATCTTGTGCACAACAGAGACTTACCTTTGACGTTTGCCTACGTCAAAGGCAGAAAGGGGTATAAGTGGTGGACCCAAAACCCCAGACTTTAGATTCTTCAAGATCACTTTTGAATTCAAGAGGAACCTCTGCCGAGGAGAAGAGCTGAAGAGCTGAGAAGAAGCTGCGTTGGTGAAAGGGGTCAAATACTGGACTTTGTTGTGTATTCCTGCTTGAGAACAAACGCCAAGGGCATGAACTGAGCTTGCCTCCTGTTTTGAAGTCTCAGGTCCATCAAAGACTACCCTTGCCAGTGCCTGGACTCTCTGATGAGGCTCCTGTCCTGCCCAGTGATGTCCTTTTCAGTCCCTGGGACCTTGAAAGGTGAAGTTGGCAGAACAAGAGCCAAAATCTACACACAGAACGCCGTGCAGGGACATTTTCTGTGAAGCACCTGCAAAGCGGCAGATAAATGATGCACAGCCATATTTGTGGCTGAAATCAACACTCCAGCTGCATCGCGGCTGGGAGATCAATGCATCGTGGTGGGAGAAACGATGCACAACACCCGCTTGCGGCTGCTGATAACGACGCAAACCCCATGCAGCATGGTTTTTGAACAGCCTGTGACCGGATTTCTCACGCATCATCCCTGTGCATCAAAGCCATCCCGACCCTGCACGGATCCGAGGTGCCCCATCAGGAAATCGATGCATCGCGCTACTGCGAGGGACAAAAACGTCACATCAGCTACCCGACCGGAGAAGAAACGACGCACGGTCTCACTTGCAAGTAAGGAATCAACGCATCACTGATTTTTCTGATGCATGCTCGCCTGTGCGGCTTTATTTTTGATGCAAGCCAGGTACTTTGAGCATCCCATTGACGCAAGGTAGGTTTCCACGTCCAAAAAATGACTTTAACTCCATAACTTTGGCAGTAGATGGGTCTAGTGCCAAAGTATAAATATGGAGTTTGCACTAAATTTGCATGAAAAAATGATGCACATTTGGCACAAAACAAGTATAATTATGTCCCTTATTCTTTTGAAAATTTATATCTTGAGTTGTGTATGTTGATTTTTTGTAATTTTGGTATTTTTCGATTTAGATAAACATTACCTATTGTTCTAAACTGGTGTGATGTCCATTTTGTAGTGTTTTCACTGTATTATTGTGTGTGTTGGCACAAATACTTTACACATTGCTTCTGAGTTAAGCCTGTCTGCTCATGCCAAGCTACCAAAGGGGTGAGTGGGGGTTAACCAGGTGTGTTTCTCCTTTGCCATGACTAGAGTGAGGGTCCTTGCTTGGGCAGGTGTTTTACCTGACTGCCAACAAAAGACTCAATTTCTAACTGCTTCATTTTGGGATGAGGGTGCAATGGAGAGAGAGTGGTGTGTGTGTGGAGGATGAGGGGGAGTGGATAGGAAATCATTATTTCCCTGGCCTATGGAGGTTTGTTTATTAATGTGCCAAGCCCCTGTCTGTGCCTTGGATTTATTTTAAATAAAAAGAGGCAAAGGTGCTTCAACCTTAAGCAGTGTGTTGGCAACTTTGAATGGTGTTGAAATAATGTTTCCTTCCTGCTCACTCAAGAGATTATTGTGACCCCACCCAAACACCGAGCCTGATCTTCTTGGCTGTGCCCTAGGATCAATCCACCCAGTGGAATGGAAGAAAATTTGTAACCTTTAAGTATTTAAAGACAACTGATCCTTAAACATTGTTGCAAAAAATCATTGCACACTTTGCTTTAAAATCGCAGGTACTGGTGGTTTTAGAAATCCTTATTAACGCACAGTGTGAGAAAAAACAAACACAAACTAAATATAGTCCCCATGACTAAGCTTCTGATTTCCTGCCAGAATGAAATATGCATTGTATTTTCAACCAGAAGTTGGTTGTCATAATGAAAACTCCCTCTGCGCACACAGCACATGAAGTGTACGCCTTACTATGAATTACTTGAATATAGTGAAGTGCACAAGTTTCTATTTATAGCCTCTGTTTGAGGCAGCATGTTCTGGTTGGCTATGGCCTGACAACTCCCACTCCTGTCAAGGGTGCATGATTACACTTCCTGCATAATCTGTGCTTAACTGTAGTCAACAGATACCTTGTCAACACACTACAGGTCCAATGTAACTCTGAGCCTATGCTCCAATTTACAATGGAAGCCAACATATGAGGCCCTACAGTGTTATTTTTACACATGAGAAAAACAGTTTATTTACTCATGCACACACATAAGGTGCTAAACGTTGTCAGAACAAGATCCACCCTAGAATTCCCCACAATCAGTGTAACACATAAATTCAGGGTGCGCCCTGATTTCCAATAGTTGTTAGCAAAATGTGCATTCAAGGTTTACAACACTTTCGTGCAGCACTGCGTCTGAAACTGCACTAGTAGGACGTAATGCGAACTGTAAGAACTCGCTGACAGGGTAAGCGTGACCAGCAGCACAACGGTACTGCCTTCGCATTCACTGGCGCTCACTCACATACATCCACTCTGCGCTGTTGTAAGGTGCCACGGGTATCAGTCGGCGTGTGCACAAACTCACTCTTATGCACTCACTTCCAGCACTCTAATGCAGTGTTCAGATACCTGGCTAACGTAGGCCACTGTGTTTGCAAACACCCTGGGTCCCAAACTGCTCCTCACCCACCAACCAGCTTCAGCTATCCCGCCCCTCTATAAACCAAAGATTGCATCAACCTTTCCCTGGTTACTGGGCCACTTGCGCTAAATCACAAGTCTCAGGATTCCAGCATCAAGGTGGGAGAAAGGAAAGGCAATAATCGGTAAACAATTAAGGAGGAGACATTCCGGCTCTCCACAGAAGGTTCCCTGAGAGGTCTGCAAAACGCAAGTGAAGGGTCACTGGGGCTGCCGTTACACATTGAGGAACCTCGGCAGACAGTTCAGTGTTACCAAATAGTTACCAAATTCAGCACCTGGAACAAAGAGGCACCGTTGGGGCTTGTTAATGTGTGTCACCCTCGACACTTCCAGTTGCACATGACAAGTTACGAGGCCCACACCTCCTGTACCAGGGGATGCTGCATCTGTGGCACAAAGATTTGTTACCACAAACAGTAACAATTCACATGAAAAGTGCTTAGAGCTGTACTGCCAGAAAAAGGAGACACAACGTCAGGAGTCCACTGATATGAGTACACCTGACCATAAGATCATTTACAAGCTAATTCCCCAGATTGAACCTTCTTGAACAGAGGCACCCATCTGGTGCATGATAACTTGAACCAGACCAGACTCTCCTGGACTCTCACACAAACAATGTAAATCCTGCACCTCTCTGGAATGAGGCACATTGTCTTGTATACAATGACTTGTAGTTGCACCAGACTCCCTGGTCACACACTTTGATGCAAGTTCAGTGTGCCACATGAGGTCAAGTACAGCACAACTCAGGTTGCACCCTACCTCCGAGGGTTGCAATCAATGAACAGGGCACCGCACACAATGAGCATGCAGTTGGGGCTCACACCAGAGAAATGCAACACACCCAACAGTAGTGGGCTCCATGGGGTCCTGCACCGGATGATCGAGTTCACACTAACAAGACGTTTCAAGGCGCAGTGGGTCCCACACTGAAAGGCCACTCACCTGAAGTGCAGGCAGTTCTTGGCAAGCTCTACACTAGGCTATTCTTGTTTCCAGACACAATACTTAGGCCACGCTAATGCCGCTGCTGCAAGGTGAAGTCCAGCATATGATGTAGATACAGCAGAGGGCACCACTCTCCAGACATTATCGGTTGTCGATGTAAGTCCCTCCCAGGACATCTTTGATGTCCATGAGACCTCCTCCGAGAACAGGGGGCAAGCCAACCTGCCCTTGGAGAGATACCCTTTGAGATGCTACACAGCAGCAGGCAATCAGCCCCAGGCCAAACTCTAAGCAAGAAGGGGAGTGTGGATCCCCTTCTCAGACAGTTATCCTCCTGGGTACAACAGATCTCTCTGGCAGTGTGCCCATGTGGTCCAGCAGCACTGGCACTGCATTGGCAGAAAAATTACTTTACCTTGCAGATTTTGAGTACCCCTGGTTATACTTGATGGTTTCTCTGAAGTTGGGGGTGGTTCAAAGGGTTGTCCTTTGAACCACTGATGGCTCCCCTAAATGTCCTTCCTGTTCACCCTGAAGCTGTAGAATATAGACCTTTATCTTTAGAGGGAACATGCCCTGGCTTAGTGAGTACAAGAGTACAAGTGTCAAAAACATCTACCCCAATCTATCTATACAGACCCCAAATGGCTAGATTCGGTTGTTCTGGATGCCAAAATTTTATAGCGTCCACCTAGGGAATGCAGTGATGTGCTCTGCCCTCGTGCCCCATTGTATCAAGCTTATTTTTCATGGCAGCAGAATCATTTCAGCACCTAGAAATACCCACTTCATAGAAGTGGTATTTCTTGGGCATCAATGACAAAACCACCTTTACTGTCCTTATGGGTAGATCTGTGCTCATAGGTAGTGTGAACACTCATGGGTGTTCGGTACTCCCTGGGCACATTTGCCCCAGCGCACACTCATGTCCACTGGGGCATGTGGGACACTTTTGTTAAAGCCACTATGAAGGTGCAAATGCACCAATACTGGCCTGTTCTATCAAGCTCAGTTCCTATCTTAGATTACCTGTGCACAAATGTGCAGACCCTGGCAACATGCCAGCACCAGTACCTATATAGGGAAATCCTGAACTGCTTCAGTGATGCGGTCTACCTGAGCTTGAGAGATAGTTTGTTCCATGTCTGGGTAGGAGAAAGATCTTCCTCCTGCTGTGCTTTTCCGGATCTTGCAAGGGCGAACTGGGAAGAATGGAGTTGCCTGTTGGGTACGTAGAAGGTGAGGCGGTGGTTGAGGAATGTCGGACCTATGTTGTGCAGTGCTTTGTAGGTGTGGATTAGGAGCTTGAAATAGGAACAGGAATTATGCACCGTCCAATTTGGTGTTGATTAGAGTGGAAAAAGTAGATGTTGCCTCCACCAATTTCAACTTTCCTAATGTGGCTATGTTTGTAGTGGGAGTAGTAACTTAGAACTTTTCCTGATGTACAACACTTTCTCCAATGTAGCTACATTTTTATTTGGAATACTAAATGTGATATCAAGAAACTGTTACAATCTATAAAAATGCAGGAGCAACCCATATTGCCAAGGTAAACCTGGGTTATCATCACTGAGAAAAGTCAATTGGATAATAAGCAACAATCAAGTACTGGAAATGAAAAATAGTTGACTATCCCACTATCAATTTATAGTTCTATATAGAAGTACATTTAGTGTTATTACCTCAATAGAAAAGTGCAAAAACGCTAACCATTTTAAAAAACATATATTCCACTAAGAAGAAAGGGAAAGAGAAAGTTACGACATGCTGTGTCCTCATTTCTCACACAAAGAAAGGAACAGAGAATTTTCAAAAACACATAACACACAGCTCAAGTCCTATAATTCCTACATACAAGAAAAAAACATGGGTGGAACGTCTTTCTCTGTTAAGCCAGCTGCACTATGGCAACCACTACCCACACACATAAGACCAACTGACAACCATCTTAGCTTCAGACGATTACTCAAGAAATGCCTCTTTTCCACATGGACACCTTACTCACTATAACAGTGCACCCGAACAGTATACTCAGACATGACCAGCTGTGCTTCTCACAGTATAGCCATGAAGTTGTTGTTATACATGTGTCATTGTACATTAAACTATGCCTCCTGTCATAAGCAGATACATTCATATAAGGAGAAAAATGTTTATGACACCACAAGATACATGTGTATATCAGGCAATGTCATAATTGCTGCATCTATGTACATATAAGTGCATATATAGAAGAGTTTATGCTTGTTACTAAACATTTAAGAACTCTAATTGAAAACTTCAACACAAGATGAATGTGCACTACAGGCCAGGGGATTATTACTGGTACTGTGAACATGTGCACATATATACGAAGGAGATTTCTCCAGCCAATGCAGCCTTATCAAGTGCCATGTGCATATGTGTAAGAATTAGTTACTTTCAGTTTTTTTTCTATTAAAAAATAAAATAAAAATCCTCCTTTAAAACTTTGCCCCATTCCTCTTCTCTCTAATTTATACAAAACCTTTCTAACTATTACAAACTACTAAAATCCTTTTCATACTTTGCTCTCCATTTTTAGCCATATCATGTAGCGAACAGACACACACGATCACTACCTCCAAAAGCAGCTTATAACTTCCCTTTCAAATCCATTCCTATCATTGTATCCCTACTCTAACCTCTACCGAACACACAAGAAATCAGAGCGCACAATTAACACAGCTAGTGAACAAAGAAATTCTTCTATTAATGTCTAATTTTGTATTCCGGAGTAGTGTGCTACTTACTTCAATGCCTTCTCTGAGGTAGTTTGTGCTATATAAATACGATTTACAGTTTATAATAGTGGTTTAGGGCCATAATGAATGAATATCGGTCTTGAATCTGTAAGTTGCTTTATAGCTTATTCTGTCTGTGTGTGATGTTATCAATGACATTTGACCTTGTTCAGGGTATCAAGATCTCATCAAGACAGTTTTTAGAATGTGACAAACTTAGGTAGTAAAAGGGAGTAATAGTGAGGGCCAAAAATTTGAGGCACAAGTTAAGAGTAAAAACGAGCATCTTTTAAGAGAAGTGGGAGAGGTTTTCTTCAAATAATGTTGGGCGGTTTTAGCAAATAACTCAAATCACCATGGTGGTGGAGCAATGAGGGGAGTGTACTCACTGTTTTGTTCCCTAAAGCTTTCAATTATTTCATTTCTTGAGATAGCCCTGTCGTACCACACGTTTGAATCAACATTCAGTTAATTTTTCTCACTGGTGGTGCTCTCCTTCCCTTAAGTATATCCTCTATAATGTAACAACTTTGCTATTTCCTTCATTTTATCTAAGTGTTTTAGAGTTTTTATTCTAAAATAATACGTGATATCGTATTCACTGTAACATATTTATATTGCAGCTGCACATTTTAACTTACATTCAGTAAGTTGTAGATTTTTGCTTTGCAGGTGTATTTGTTCCTGCTTTTGGCAAATTTTTTGTTTGCAGTCTTTTGAGAGGAAGAGATTTATTAGTTGAGTTGATTTATCTTTAACCCAAAATGCAGTTAAGAGTTTGCTCTTTTTACTTATTATTTTAATATGCTAACACCTTATTTTTTCTTCAATTTTAGTTTCATGCTTTAGGTACAATACTTACTTTAGAGTAGTCAGTGCTTTTATTTTTTTTCCTTTTAGTATTCTGGCCTTCTTGTAGAGGATTCACCTGTATTTTGGAGGCATAAATATGTAGTGTAGTTAGAAACATTTTGGGACAGATGCATCATTATTTTTTGTAGCCCAATGCATCAAGCCACATTGCTGCCCTGTGCTGCACTGTGTGAAAAGGAATCATGCCCCATATTTACCATTAAATGGTCAATTCCTGTCCTTTTCCAGGGCTTGGGCACTTTTGGCTGCCTAGCACCAATGCAGGCACCTTTGCGACATGTTGAAAGAGTGCCTGTGTTGTAGGCAGGATTGTTTTTTTGCAGAAAGGAACACCCTCCTTTACAAAAACAATCCTGAGAGGCATTGTTCTCTTACTATGCGTGCTGCAGAACACATAGAAAGAGGAAAAAAATAGGAAATTTAAAAATATTTCTCCCTGTTATGCCTCACATGGGGAGGCATAGCATTTTGATGCAATCCCAGGTCTACCACTGATGGTAAATCTGGGAATTCACCAAAACCCATGGGTGGATACATGGGACCTGTCCACGACCCTGACATAAAAAAACTGAAGGTGACACTTGTGCGAGCACAGCCTGAGTTTATATGCATTTTTCTAATTTCTCCCATTGAATCCTATGGTGCGTGATTACTCACAAATACAGTACAATTTTTTAACTTTGAAAAATCATTACTAAAAAAGTATTTAGTGTAGAATGACGATCTTTTCTTAAAAAGTTTCTAATAATCTACAGTATTTTTGTAAATTGGTCTTGAGTTATCCTTGCAAGTCTATGTCTTTATTTATTGCTACTGTGAGTACAACAAATGCTTAGCACATCTCCTGGATTAGCCTAGCTGCTCAGCCACACTACCACAAAACAGAGCATTAGGTTGTCCGCTTTTTACCTCTATGTACCAAAGTGAGGTTGTTTGGACACTGCACAGTGCACGTCATTTTGTACACTATATAGAGAGCCACACTCCTATAGGGACGCATCACCTCCAGTTTTGATGCATCTTCAGCTTTGCGTGGCTCAGAACTGATGCATCATATACATCCAAAGGATCGATGAAGACGGATCCTCATCCCTGGTCCTCCCATCTCCCTCCACACCGACCCAACCAAGATACATTTTTAGTGGGTCAAGGCTGGTCCCGGTATCCGACCCGCATTCCTTCGTGTTCAACCTGACTTTTCTAATGTGACCTGGTCAAGCCCCCTGGTTGGCGCTGGCGCTTTATGGTTTTATGCACTACAGTTCAGTTTATTCATTAAAAATTCATATCTCAAGTTCTACTTGTTGGATTTTTGTAATTTTGGGTTTTGGTCCTATTTTGTTCATTCAAATACGCTAAGTTTTTCTATCCAGGTGTGGTATCTTTTTGTGTGGTGTTTTCACTGTTAGGCTGTTTTAAGTGTTGCACACATACTTAACACATTGCCTCTTAAGTTAAGCTGACTGCCTTTGCCAAGCTACCAGGGGGTGAGCACAGGATAATTTAGGGTAGGTGGTCACTTACCATGACTAGGATAATGTTTCCTGCTTGGGGGGATACCTTTGCCAACCAGAAAACCAATTTCCAACAGGATAATGAATCTGAACTCAGCAGAACCCAATATTTTCCTCAAGATGGTAAAGTCTGGAGTGGGAATAGTTGGTTTGAAAGGCCAACACTTTCTCCAGTGTGGATACATTTGAAATGGGAACAGGAATTATGAACCCCCCAAATTTAACACTTTCCTAATTTGGTGTTGATTAAGGTGAAAAAAGTAGATGTTGCCCCAGCCAATATAAATTTTCCTAATGTGGTTATGTTTGTAGTAGGAGTAGTAAATTAGACCATTCTCGATGTATATCACTTTCTCCAATGTGGCTATATTTTTTGGGGAATAATAAATGTGATATCCATAAACTGTTACAATCTATAAAAATGCAGGAACAACCCATAATACCAAGGTAAACCTCGGTTATATTCACTGAGAAAAGTCAATTGGATAAATAAGCAACAATCAAGTACTGGAAATGAAAAACAGTTGACTATCCCACTCAATTTATAGCTCTATATAGAAGTACCTTTAGTGTTATTATCTCAATAGAAAAGTGCAAAAACGCTCACCATTTTTAAAAACATATATTCCACTAAGAATAAAGGGAAAGAGAAAGTTACGACATGCTGTGTCATCATTTCTCATACAAAGAAAGGAACAGATAAATTTAAAAAACACATAACACACAGCTCAAGTTCTATAATTCCTACATACAAGAAAAAAAACATATGTGGAATGTCTTTCTCTGTTAAGCCAGCTTCACTATGGCAATTACCACCCACACAAATAAGACCAACTGACAACCATCTTAGCTTCAGACAATTACTCAAGAAATGGCTCTTTCCCACATGGACACCTTACTCACTACAACAGTGCACCACAACAGTATACTCAGACATGACCAGCTGTGCTTCTCACAGTATAGATATGAAGTTGTTGTTATACATGTGCCATTGTACATTAAACTATGCCTCCTGTCATAAGCAGATACATTCATATAAGGAGACAAATGTTTATGACACCACAAGATACATGTGTATACCAGGCAATGTCATAATTGCTGCATCTATGCACATATAGGTGCATATATAGAAGAGTTTATGCTTGCTACTAACCATTTAAGAACTGTAGTTGAAAACGTCAACACAAGATGAATGTGCACATCAGGCTAGGCAAAAATTACTGGTTCTGTGAACATGTGCATATTTATTTGAAGGGGGTTTCTCCAGCCAATGCAACCTTATCAAGTGCCATGTGCATATGTGTATGAATGAGTTACTTTCAGTTTTTTCTACTAAAAAGAAACTAAAAATCCTCCTTTAAATCTTTGCCCCATCCCTCTTCTCTCTAATTTATCCAAAACCTTTCTATTACAAACCACCAAACATCCTTTTCAGACTTTGCTCTCAATTTTTAGCCATATCATCTAGCTGACAGACACACATGATCACTACCTACAAAAGCAGCTTACAACTTCCTGTTTCAAATCCATTCCTATCATTTTATCCCTACTCTAACATCTACTGAACACAAGAAATCAGAGCACAAACCAAACACAGCTAGTGCACAAAGAAATTCTTCTATTAATGTCTAATTTTGTATTCCGGTGTAGTGTGCTACTTACTTCAATGCTTTCTCTGAGGTAGTAAGTGCTATATAAATTCAATTTACAGTTTACTATAGTGGTTTAGGGCCATACTGAATGAATATCGGTCTATCGGGTATCAAGATCTCATCAAGGCAGTTTTTAGAATGTGACAAACTTAGATAGTAAAAGGGAGTAATAGTGAGGGCCAAAAATGTGAGGGCAAGCTAAGAGTAAAAACAAGCATCTTTTAGGAGAGGTGGAAGAGGTTTACTTCAAATAATGTTGGGTGGTTTTAGCAAATAACTCAAATCACCATGGTGGTGGAACAATGAGGGGAGTATGTTCATTGTTGTGTTCCCTAAAGCTATCAATTATTTCATTTCTTGTGATAACCCTGTCATACCACGCATTTGAATCAACATTCAGTGCATTTTTCTCACTGGTGGTGCTCTCCTTCCCTTAAGTATATTCTCTGTAATGTAACAACTTTGCTATTTCTCACATTTTATTTAAGTGTTTTAGAGTTCCTATTTTAGAATAATATGTGCTATTGTATTTACTGTAACATGTTTATATTGCATCTGCACATTTTAACTTACATTATGAATGTTGTAGATTTTTGGTTTGTAGGTATATTTGTGGTTGCTTTCGGCAAAATGTATTAGTTGAGGCGTTTTATCTTTAATTCAAAATGTAGTTAAGATTTTGTTCTTTTTACTTATTATTTTAATATGCTAACACCTTATTTGTTCTTCAATTTTAGTTTCATGCTTTAGGTATAATACTTACTTTAGAGGATTCAGGGGGTCATTCCAACCCTAGCGGTCATCGACCTCCAGGGTGGAGGACCACGGAAGCACCGCCAACAGGCTGGCGGTGCTTCCCTGCCCATTCTGACCGCGGTGGTAAAGCCACGGTCAGAAAAGGGGATCCGGCGGTTTCCCGCCGGATTTCCCCTGTCTGGGCTGAATCTCCATGGCGGCGCTGCAAGCAGCGCCGCCATGGAGATTCCGACCCCCTTCCCACCACCCTGTTCCTGGCGGTGTTTACCGCCAGGAACAGGATGGCGGGAACGGGTGTCGTGGGGCCCCTGGGGGCCCCTGCACTGCCCATGCCACTGGCATGGGCAGTGCAGGGGCCCCCTAACAGGGCCCCAGCATGATTTTCACTGTCTGCGTAGCAGACAGTGAAAATCGCGACGGGTGCAACTGCACCCGTCGCACCCCTGCAAAACCGCCGGCTCCATTCGGAGCCGGCTTCCATGTTGCAGGGCCTTTCCCACTGGGCCGGTGGGCGCTCCTTTGGTGGGCGCCTGCCGGCCCAGCGGGAAAGCCAGATTGGCCTCCGCGGTCTTTTGACCGCGGAGCGGCCAAATGGCGGTGACCGCATGGCGGGCGGCTACCGCCGCCCGCCGCGGTCAGAATGACCGCCTCAGTGTTTTATTTTATTTTCCTTTTACTATTCTGGCCTTCTTTTAGAGGATTCACCCGTATTTTGGAGGCATAAATATGTAGTGTAGTTAGAAAATCTTGGGGCAGAAGCATCGTTATTTTTTGCAGCCCAATGCATCAAGCCACATTGCTGCCCTGCGCTGCACTGTGTGAAAAGGAAGTATGCCCCATATTTGCCATTATATGGTTCATTCCCGCCCTTTTCCGGTGCGTGGGCACTTTTGGCTGCCTAGCACCAGTGCAGGCACCTTTGCGACATGATGAAAGGGTGCCTGTGTTGTAGGCAGGATTGTTTTTGTGCATGAAGGGACACCCTCCTTTACAAAAACAATCCTGAGAGGCATTGTTCTCTTGCTACATGTGCTACAGAACACATAGGGGGTCATTCCAACCCTGGCGGTCAGGACCACAGAAGCACCGCCAACAGGCTGGCGGTGCTTCCCTGCCCATTCAGACCGTGGCGGTAAAGCCGCGGTCAGAAAAGGGGATCCGGCGGTTTCCCACCAGATTTCCCCTGTCTGGGCTGAATCTCCATGGCGGCGCTGCAAGCAGCGCCGCCATGGAGATTCCGACCCTCTTCCCGCCACCCTGTTTCTGGCGGTGTTTACTGCCAGGAACAGGATGGCGGGAACGGGTGTCATGGGGCCCCCTAACAGGGCCCCAGCATGATTTTCACTGTCTGCATAGCAGACAGTGAAAATCGCGACGGGTGCAACTGCACCCGTCTCACCCCTGCAACACCGAATGGAGCCGGCTTCCATGTTGCAGGGCCTTTCCCGCTGGCCCGGCGGGCGCTCCTTTGGCGGGCGCCCGCCTGCCCAGCGGGAAAGCCAGAATGGCCTCTGCGGTCTTTTGACCGCGGAGCGGGCAAATGGCGGTGACCGCATGGCGGGCGGCTACCGCCGCCCGCCGCCGTCAGAAGGACCGCCATAGATAGAGGATAAAATAGGAGATTTAAAGATATTTCTCCCTGTTACGCCTCACATGGGGAGGCATAACATTTTGATGCTTTCCCAGGTCTAACACTGATAGTAAATCTGGGAATTCACCAAAGCCCACGGGTGGATGCATGGGAACACCCCCACTTTACCCATGGAACACCTCCTTGCCACAGGGTAACGCAATGCAGTGATTTGTGCTGCCTTGCGTTACTCAAGACATGCAGGGCCACGGATGAAGGCCTTGCATGTCTTGAGAACTCTCATCTAGGTTTGCGTCACCATTGAGGTCCCTTGCATGGTGCAAATACCTTAATAAATATGGACCTTTGCACTGTAACATGTTTTTAGTTTTTTTTAAATTAATTTTACTAGCTTTCATTTATTTCCAAACTTATTTGTTTTGTTTTTCAGGAAACATTTTGGTTTGTGTTTTTGCGGCCTTTTCTGTTTCTGTTTTTTATTTGTAAAAGCATTTATATTTTTAAGATCAATATGATAATTTTCAGGGGCTAGTTTTATAACTTTTGCACATATATGGTAAACGCTAATTAGTGTGTGTTTTCATAGGATGTTTATTGTATATTAATTTTATAACATATTTATGTGTGTTTCTATATTTCTATTTAATATTATTTGTATTTTTTTAAAAATTACATTGTTTTACCTGTGTTCGATAATAAGTGTTCCATGTTTGTTGTTATGTTTCCTTGGTTTTAATATGTGTGTGACATTTAGTATTTATTGAGTTTATTTTTTAATTTTGGATTTTTTGCGACAATATGTTTGTCATCACTTTTTGATTATTTACACTTTAGGTATACAGTCGCAATATTTCTGTTATCAATTTTTTTTAATGATATTTGTCTATGTTGATAATGTTGTTCTCAATATAATAATATACAATCTCTCACTTCTTACGAGAAGTCCACACTGTTTTGTTTTCAGTGAGTTTTGGTGCTATCATAGTGAGGAATAATAACACAAACAACTATTTTAAAATGCTACAAAGGTCTAATGTACTCTCACATAACCATTTCTGCTTCTTATAGTGATTTTATATTCTCCTCCATGCTCTGTGTACAGGACACACAAGGGAATTCTTCTGTCTGGTGAGAACATGCCATCTCTTCATTCCAGCAGCCTGGAGCCGAAAATCCAAGATGCCAACCCAAGTAAGTTCTCTTTATAAAAGCAAGGCGCCCAGGCCACAGGTGCACTTTTGTTTTATAAATTCATCTTTCACAATATTAACATTCTAGACACTTACTCACAACTAGAGCTTGTTCTCATGAGAAACCCCTGGTAATAATAAATTTCAATTATACTGGTAACATATTTAATTATATAACCCAACCAGAGACCCTTTCCCCTATGGCTGAGTTGGATTTCATGCACTTTCTTCAAAATGAAAAATAGCTCTATTTGATCTCACCTTGGACTTGATATTGTATAATGCAGAGTATGTGACATGTGCTAGAAAACTGTGCTGGTCTACAAAAGCACTGGTTCTAGCTAAGCTCTTTGTGTGAAACTTCACAGTGGCTATTTAACAAATAAACATTTCACGTGTATACATTTTCAACTTATAATGTGTGTTGTAAAATGTCCTCTCTGAAGGGTCACCCCAAATGTTTTGCCTTCCTCTTCTTTTTTTCTGAGCTAATGTTTGCTTGCTTTAGTACTCTGGACACATTACCACTGCTAACAAGTGCTAAAGTGCATTTACGCTCTCCAAAAAAACATGGTAACATTGGCTAATACCCAATTGATTGTCATATTTAATTTACTTGTAAGTCCCTATTAAAGTGCACTACATGTGCCAGGGCCTGTAAATTAAATACCACTAGCGGGCCTGCAGCACTGATTGTGCCATGCACATTAGTGCCCTTTAACCATGTCAAAGACCTGCCATTGCTAGGCCTGTGTGTGCAGTTTCCCTACCACTTCGACTTGGCATTTAAAACTGCTTGTTAAGCCGTAAACTCCCCCTTTTCTACATATAAGCTACCCCTAAGGTAGGCCTTAGGTAAACCATAGGGCAGAGTGCTATGTAGGTAAAAGGCAGGACATGTACCTATGGGTTTTACATGTCCTGGTAGTGAAAACCTCATAAATTTGTTTTCCACTTCTGTGAGGCCTGCTTCTCTTATAGACTAGCTCTAGAACTGTCCTCACATATTTTGAGTGGCAGGTTCTGATCTGGAAGGAGTAGCCCTGTCATGTCTAGTAACCGAAAATCCAGCTTACTGGTCAAGTTGGATTTAATATTACTATCTTAGAAATGCCACTTTTAGAATGTGGCCATTTCTCTACACTAAATGCTACATGTGCCTTACAGCCTGTCTCCAATCCAAATCTGGTCTGTGCTTGTTGACAGCTCCCCTTGTGCATTCCACCCAGACAACCATAAACCCAGGATACTCAGTCACATCTGCATTTATCTGCATACGAAATGTGTCTTCCTGGGCTGGAAGGGAGAGGTCCTCCCACTTGTATTTCAAAGAACAGTGGCCTGCCCTCACACAAAGGACTAATAACCCCCCAAAAGGATCCTGGCAGACAGGACTGGGCTGAAAGGGGAACTTGTGCACTTCAAAACCACTCTTTGAAGTTTCCCCCTCTTCAAAGGCATATTTGGGTATGTAAACTGGGTCTCTGACCCTGCCAAATCAGGAACTTCTGGACCTACACCTGCACCCTGTCAGAGGAGCTGCCTGGCTGCCCAAAGGACTCATCTGGACTGCCTTTCTGAGAAGGACTGCTGCCCTGCTTGTTGCCCTGCTGCCCTGCTGGCCCCTGACTCTGCTGAAGGACTATGCCTTCCCCCTGAAGTGCTCTCCAAGGGCTTGGATTGAGCTTGCCTCCTGTTTCTGAAGTCTCAGAGCCAACAAAGACTTTGAGAGGGCGTAGCTTATATAATCTATATAAACATGAAATGTTTATGAATTAAGGTGTGATCCTGTCACATAGAAACTATAATAATGGTAATTTTGCTTAGACGTACTCTTGAATAGTGACCACGATTAGTGGCCACCAATGTATACGCGAACTAATAATGATAATCAAAATGTTTTAATTACGTTTAAATAAGTTTATGCTAACATTTGCATTATTAAATCTGTATTGAAAACCTCATAGGCCTTAAGTTAGCATGAGCCGAAGCTTAGCTGCCTGGCTCTCATATTAAATGCATTTTTCTATTTTCCAGTGTGGTGACTCACAAGGGGCCATGACCCTGTTTATTCTTTTTCTTTGATTTGGAAGATGAATGTAACCATGTTAGATCCGTTCTCACCATCTCCCCGCGTCCACAGACTAAGGGGGTCATTCTGACGAATGACCGCACTGCGGTCAAATGACCGCGGCGGCCATTCTGAGTTTCCCGCTGGGCTGGCGGGTGACCGCCAGAAGGCCGCCCACCAGCCCAGCGGGAAACCCCCTTCCATGAGGATGCCGGCTCCGAATGGAGCCGGCGGAGTGGAAGGGGTGCGACGGGTGCAGTTGCACCCGTCGCGATTTTCAGTGTCTGCTTGGCAGACACTGAAAATCTTGGTGGGGCCCTGTTAGGGGGCCCCTGCAGTGCCCATGCCATTGGCAGGGGCACCCAGGGGCCCCACGACACCCGTTACCGCCAGCCAGGTTCTGGCAGTCAAAACCGCCAGAACCAGGCTGGCGGTAAGGGGCGGTAAGGGGGTCGGAATCCCCATGGCGGCGCTGCCTGCAGCGACGCCATGGAGGATTCCCCAGGGCAGCGGGAAACCAGCGGGGCACCAGGATGGCGGTGAGGGGGTCGGAATCCCCATGGCGGTGCAGCAAGCTGCGCCGCCATGGAGGATTCCTCAGGGCAGCGGAAAACCGGCGGGAGACCGCCGGTTTTCCATTTCTGACCGCGGCCATACCGCCGCGGTCAGAATGCCCTTGGGAGCACCGCCAGCCTGTTGGCGGTGCTCCCGCGGTCGTTGACCCTGGCGGTCAATGACTGCCAGGGTCAGAATGACCCCCTTTATGTCCGTTCTTTCCCAAATGATTCAGTAAGGCAATTGTAGCATATTTACAGTCATCTTTTGTCCTGGACACAATCAGCAAATCGTCAATGTACTGTACTAGAGTTGAATTGAAAGGCAGTACCTGGGACTCTAAGTCCTTTTTCAATATCTGATTGAAGATGGACGGTGATTCAGAAAACTCTTGAGGAATTCTGCACCAAATGTACACTTTGTGTAGGAATTTGAAACTGAATAAAAACTGGCTGTCTTCATGAAGAGGTATCGAAAAGAAAGCTTGTGACAGGTCTACCACGGTGAACCATTCAGCATCACACGGGACCTGAAACAGAATCACTGCACTGCCAGATTGGGCACTCTGGGGCAACATTTTACCACAATCTTGTTTATTTTTCTTGGGTCCTGCACAATTCGAACCTTCCCACAAAGCTTTTTCAGACCCATTATCGGTGAATTACAAGGGCTGCTCAATAGTTCCTTCAGGACTCCCTGTTTTACAAAGTCCGCAATTATTTGTGCCACTTGGATAAGAACATCTTGTGCCATGTGATATTGTGGCACCTGGGGAAACACTGCATCTGGCTTCACTTGTACTTTAACTGGTTCTACTCCTTTCATCAGTCCCACTTCTTTTCCTGTCAAATCCCACACTTTCTCTGTCACCGTTCCCTGTAACTCAGCAGGTAGGTCAATCACTGTAAGCATCGGGAACAATGTAATCAAAGGGTAATCTTCATTTGCAGTTCCTGTCTCTAACTCTGAAAACTGACCATCATCTCCTTCATCAGGGGGACTGTTTGTCTGCACCTCAATTCCGTCATTGGAACATGTAATCGAACATTTCGTCTTGCACAGTAAGTCCCTTCCCAGTAGGGATACCGGACTTGAGTCACGGACTACAAACTTATGCAGTCCCTGGAAGTTGCCGATCTCAACTTGTACTGGATCTGTAAACGGATTTGTCAGGTACTGGTTTGCTACTCCGACCACTCTTATGGTACGTCCTGAAAGTGGTAATTTTGGAACCTCTGAACTTCTGACTGTAGAGCGTGTAGCTCCGGTATCAACCAAGAATGAAACCTTGTGACCCATTACCTTTCCTTCTACATAGGGTCCCCTCTGATCTACTTTTAAGGACGCTGCAAGACTGCACTCTTCGCTGTCTGAGCTGTCATCCAACCATTCCTCATTCATTCCATCTTCACCTCGCAATGGGAACTGTTGCACTGTATTATTTTGACTCATCACTTGACCTGTGACCTGCTGAGGAAGCATCACCTGTTGCTGTCCCATCGGAGCCATTGGTAATTGCATTTGCTGTCTAGGTACCATGGGAACCTACTGTTGTACTTGCTGCATTTGCGCTGGCTGAACACGCTGCATTTGCTGCATGGGCTGTAACCCTTGCATCTGAACCATGTTATTTTGGAAGTTCGAGTTTTGATTTCTCAACTTTGGACCTCTCATATTTTGCAATGTACCGACGTTAGTGCTTTGTTGAACGACACCATCCTGCACCACATTCCGGCATTCCCGTTTCCAATGCCCCACGCCCCCGCACGCGTGACATGGTCACATCTTTTTCATACCTTGCACGTCATTTTTAACCACAACCGTATTTAAATCTGGAGTGCGATTCACCAAACCTCGACCTCTACCTCTCGGTTGTGCCTGAAACACACCATTCCCTTGCGGTTGCTGCTGTATCATCTGTTGAATTCCATTTCCTTGCATACCAGCCTGCGCTGCCCTTATCTGCATCACCATCACTTTCTCCTTTAACTTTTTTTGCTTCAGCTCAGTTTCGTCACTACAGTATTTCGCATATTGCAACACCTCATCAATCGGCTTCGCTTGCCAACAAATCAAATGATTCTTAATCATCTGGCTAACTTCTGGTCTCAACCCTTCAACAAATCTAAACACAAGATGGTCCATGTCTTTCGGCTCAATGGACTCAGTACCACTGTAATGTTTGAATGCCTTCAACAATCTCGCATAGTAAGCATGTATTGATTCCTTAAACTCCTGTGAGGTCCAGTTGATTTTCTGCCAATCAGTCACTTTCGGCGACACTTTCTGCTTCAAAAACTCAATCACTTTATGATAGTACTTCATCACCTCCTCAGAGGGTGCTCCGGTCACCTTATCCCTTGCCGGCTCTTTCATCGGCCAGTCTACCCCTCTCTTGCACTCAAGCCATAAGACTGGTGGGACAATAATCTCAAACAAGGTGTTTAAGTCTTCCCAGAGACACTTTGCAAGCTTCACAAACCTATCTGTTTGTTGGTACCACTCAATCGGTTTCTCCCTCAACCTGGGATAATCATTAGTAAAAGATAGGATGTCTCCTCGGGACGATGGTACATGAATTAAAACCCCACCAGCTGTTTCTCTCATTGGTAGTATCTTTACTGATTCCGTATCTGGTGTAGTTTTGGCTTTACTAGTTCCTGGTCTGTCATCTTTCTCCTTGTCTCTTTTCTTAGCCCATCTGCCTTCCCACTTTTCTAACGCTCCCCAGATTTGCGCACTTTGCAGTATTTGTTTTAAATGCACTTTCATTCCGGCAGATCTCATATGCTCGAAGTCTTTTGAATCAAAGTCTAACCTGTAACTTCTTTTCAAATGTTTAGTGTTCTTAATGTCGATATCATATTTGTCTGCCAGGTTCGCTAATTTCTGATGCACTTTGCCAACTTCTTTAGTAATCTTAGGGCACAGGTATCTCAACTCTGCTTCTGTGTATGATTCTAGCCTGTCCACCCCCATTGTTCCTTCCACTAATTCAGCAGCTTCCACACCCAGTCTCACAAGGTTCAGGTAATCATCTTTCTCTGACCTTTCCGGTTCTACTGCTGTTACTGTAGCCTTTTGCATAGCATAGGTCTTTTCTAACCACTCATTCAACTGTTGTACTGTAAAACCTTGCAGTGAAATGTTCCCTGCATGCATCATCGGCGACTGTGACGCGTTCATACTTTTTGTCTGTGGGGTTAACACCCCTAGTCCTGCCTGTCTTATTGCTTCCAATGGTGCTTCAATTGGGCAAGGACCTTGGTTTTTGGGCAATGACCTTGGTTTTTCAGCCGCTTGTTCTCCTGGGGCCATTAACTGGGGGGTTCCTATGGCCCCTCCTCTTAGCACATCTTGGGCCATTACTCCCTGATCACATACACAAGGCTTACCTTGTGCATACAATGGCACCGGTGGACCAACAGTAATTGGAAATGATATTGCAGCTGTTCTAGTGAAGCTGGGGCAGGTATTTAAGGTAGGTCCAGCTGCTGGGTTATATCCCAGTGTCAGTTGTGGCTGCGGCTGGGGCAGCAATTGTGGAGTCGACTCAATCTGTACTAACCTCGATTTTGTATATATCGGGTCAGGCGGCACTATCAGATTTGTAGTAGTCTCTAGTACCGGGACGTCTGGATAGATTCTCTGTATCTGCGGTGGAGGTTGCAACTGTATCTGCATGTCTGGCACAGTGGGTACACTGATACCATTCTGTATCAAAGCCGTATCACTAGTCTGTGCTGTATCAGTAACTCCCTTCTCCTGCGTCTGGTTCCCAGGACCCGTACTAGTGCTTGGGACATTATCGCTTACCGCATAAGGTGGCGGGCGATCATGTAATATTCGATCCATAAATTCTTCGTCGTCTGAATCATCTTCTTCTTCCCAAGATCTCTAAGTTTCTTTAGGCTTACTAGAGTCGTTGTCTGTTTTACAGGTGGCTTTCTTTCCCTGTGTCTCATCTCCCTGTGTTATTGCTGGGAACAATTTTAACCCATCAACTATTCCCCGTCTCCACATTTTGCTTTCATTATCCCATCTAGCTTCCACATAAGTCTTTTCTGCTCTTTTTATTCTTCTTTGGAATTTCTCTTGTCTCTGTTTAAGGGCCATTAAATCCCAAATCGCTAAAGCCTCATACTGAGCTGGCCTCAGAGGTGGTTTCTGTACACTTAACATCCACCTCAGATTTTCTAGCACTCTCGTATTGAACGTCCCATGTTCTGGGAACGTCAAACATCCCTCTTTTTCTGTCAATTTGCGCCACTGTTTCATCCATAAACAAGGCGCAACACCTTTTTCCTCCATAACTATGTAAGCCGGAGTTCCGTCAAGCGGTGTAGGCTCCCCTTCACTCGCCATAATGTATGCATCTCCTTTCAGAGCACTCTTAAAGGCCTTGACAAAATTAATTTTTACATTTTCTCTTATTTATATTTAATCGGAAAGTGACTTTAGTTCCCAGGACACTCTTCACCCACCTTTCTCAACCTATTGCCTCTCACGGACGGCAGCCAATCCGTGTGCGACCCCTCTCGGCAACTGTCCTATCTCAGCACGGTACCACTGACGCCACACTCACATACTGCAGCTGACAAAGTCTTGCGGCTTGTCTGCTTCTCACTGGATTCACACCAAACTAATGCAAAGTTATTGAGAGCACCTTTAACAACAGCACAAATTTGCTGGTTTACTACAGGAAAGGTAAAACATTTGCTTCAGAACTTTACAGAGATTTCACTTGAAGCCTCGGCCGCTACTCTCTCCTTCTCAATTCCCGCATACGCAAGCAGAATTCGACCCGCAAATCCTACTCTCGACTTGTCAATGGTTCGTTCTAGTGCACTTTAGAACTTGCCAAATCTTCATCGAAGGTTTCACACATACAATTTGACTCAATCTCGACTTGTCAACCACGCCCGATTGACCTATTAAACCGCACAAATTACAACATAAACCCAAGTGTCTCCCACACTTGTCAATATACTCTGGAGTCCTAGACCACGACGGGTCCGTACATAAACAACCAACCACGTGGATAATTTTGAGCACAAAGCACCACACTCATATGAATTACGCCGACTTCCCTGCTCTCATACTGCGGAGTACGCCCACTCCGTCTAAAAACAACATTACCTGGCCTAAATACACACAAACTTCACAATTCACCTGCAAAATGCATAAGCTGAGCAAGCGCAAATTCTACACCACACATGCTATGACGCCAAGATCATTCCCAACTCTCTTAGGCAGGCTCCAAGATCCCGGGAAAGTCATGGTGAATTTAGAAACACATCATACCTCCAATTTGCATTAGCTCAGAAAAAAAATTTAAACAATGATTCTCTGTCCTAGGGCCCCAAAGGGCCTAACCGTCACTCTGCTACCAGAACTGATAATGCGTCCTTTTAAGATATTTTACCATGACCGCCAGGGTCAGAATGACCCCCTAAATGTTAAAAATGAAATGAAACAATGTAGATTAATGTAATGTACAAGGTCATTCAAACCGATGAAGACAATGGAACTGCTGACCAAAAGGATGTGCAAGGAATTACAGAAGCATGAAATCACACCGGATGTGCCACCTCTGAAGACGTCAATTACGAAGACCAGTCAAAAACCTGTAAAATAATATGGGGTGAAGAGTTAGATTACCTAGGGCCACATGTAGCAACCCGTTTGCGAGTCGCAAACGGTGAAATTCGCCGTTTGCGAGTCGCAAACGTGGGTTTGGGATGCAGAAATGCATATTGCGAGTCGTTACCGACTCGCAATATGCATTTGCGACTCGCAAATAGGAAGGGGTGTTCCCTTCCTATTTGCGAGTCGCTGTGGGATGCAATACCATTTGTGACCGCGTACGCGGTCGCAAATGGCATCGCAGTTACCATCCACCATGGGACCATCCCCATGGGACCCCTTCCAGTTTGTGACTGGACCCCAAAATATTTTTTCAGGGCAGGGAGTGGTCCAAGGGACCACTCCCTGCCCTGAAAAAATACCGAAACAAAAGGTTTCGTTTTTTTTGCAGTGCAGCTCGTTTTCCTGTCAGGAAAACGGGCTACACTTAAAAAAAAAAAACTGCTTTATTTAAAAGCAGGTCGCGAACATGGAGGTCTGCTGACGTCAGCAGGCCTCCATGTTAGCGAGTGCCTATACTCGCAATGGGGCCGCAATTTGCGACCCACCTCATGAATATTCATGAGGTGGGTCATTGGACTCGCAAATTGCAAGTCGCAATTTTGCTTTTTGCTACATCTGGCCCTTAATGTGTTAAATGATAGGTTAAAGATAGTGGGGTATAGTAAATGTCCAATAGAATTTTGGGGGAATGTACATTGAAAAAGGGATAAAAACCCATGTCACGGGGAGTCATTTAGAATTAGGTAGGGAATGCTATTGGTTTTATCCAGAAACTCTGTCACTCTGTTTGGTGATTTGATGGTTTACTTAAACCATCCTTGCCCTTAGAATTGTCCATTTACACTATACCTCCTTATGAGGGAAGTGCCCTTTTGCCCCAGAGCTGAGTTCTGACTGATAGAAATTTGACTGATGTCCTGAAGACGAAGACTGAACCTGTGCGCTGACCTAATCCTTGGAGGGTAATTAACAACAATACATTTGTAATTTGTCTGTTTGCTTTTCCTTTCTAGGTACCAACTCCTTGCTTTTGACAGAGACCTTAGCTAGACGTTTTCCAAATTGGTGTTCTAAATTGTTTTGCATGAAGCCCAACATGCGAATGCTAATCAGTGGTTAGGACAGGGGTTCATCAAACTGACGCAAATAGACAAACGACCAAGATTATGTTTTGTTGAACTGACGCGTTATTGACACTCTGCTAAATTGATCTAGGTTCACGCCGTGTTATGTTCTGATGTTTGTGATTCTTGCTTTAATGAAAGCTTACCAAAGTTGCCATATCGTGACTATGCTATTATGTTTCTTGGTGTTGAGATTAACGCATTTGCTATTAGACTGTAATTATTTGGGAATAAAATCCATAAAATTCTACTAAACATGGTGTGGTTATTCATGGCTGAAAGGTCATGGTAGCATCTTTGAATTGATTAATGACTTTGACTAAATTAAAATGCATTGTCGTGATAAATATTGATGACATTATTGATGTCCTACGGTGTCTCTCAAATGGGTCAAAAGATTCATTGGCCTAAAACGAGTCCTGGTGTGTAATAAAATATCATAAAAGCACGCGTTATCAACTTCAACTCTTCAAGAAACTCCTTGTGCACTGAAAATCAATGCAGCACCTGCAGAAATCAAAGCAAATCCTGCAGCATGGCTGAAAAATCGCCACAAAGCTGACTGGTTCCTCCTTAGACAGGAGACTAAGGGGGTCATTACAACATTGGCGGTAAAAGGCGCTTACCGCCGTGCAGAAGACCGCTGATACACCGCGGCGGCGGCGGCATTCCGCCACAGCTGTTATGACACACATCTTGGAATCCGCCGAAATTCAGACACCCACACAAGACCACCACACCAAAGGTCAGTGATAAACTGGCAGAAACAAATCCTCCACCTCCAAGCCAACAGAAACACGCCCATGCTATTACGACCCACGAATCCACGGCGCGGTCTTTCAACCGTGGTATTCCATTGGCGGTACACACCGCGCCCTCAAAATACACACACATCTCCAAAACACCGCCACATTGGACAATTCAAAATACACACACCTGATACACATACAAACAACACTCCCACACACCCAATACAATATAAAACACACACCCACATCACCCACAAACTCCTACTACCAAAAATTAGAGATGAAGGCGACAGAGATAGAGCACAGAATAGACAACCCCACTACACAGAGGCACACAACACCATCACCCACACAACATCCACACAGAAAACACCACACACAACTACACTCACCACAACCATCACCACATACACCACCCCACACATCACCCACACCACCCCATGGCACGCCAAAGACACCCCCGCTTCTCCGAGGAGGAGCTCAGGGTCATGGTGGAGGAAATCGTCTGGGTAGAGCCACAGCTATTTGGCTCACAGGTACAGCACACATCAATAGCCAGGAAGATGGAGTTATGGCGCAGAATAGTGGACAGGGTGAACGCCGTGGGACAGCACCCAAGAAATAGGGAGGACATCAGGAAGAGGTGGAACGACCTACGGTGGAAGGTGCGTTCAACGGTCTCCAGGCACAACATCGCGGTACAGCGTACTGGCGGCAGACCCCCACCTCCTCCCCCACAACTAACAACATGGGAGGAGCAAGTCTTGACCAGCTTGCATCCTGAGGGCCTCGCAGGAGTTGGTGGAGGATGGGACACTGGTAAGTCAATTCTTAACTATCATATCCCCCACCCTACCTGCATGCTATAACACACCCCCTCCCTCACCCCCTCCCCTATCACTACAACTCCTCACTAATGTACCCATGACACCAATCACCCATCCCAACACCAAGCCCTGCATGACACAACTGAGCATGGACACACATCACTAAAGCATGCCCACTGCACATACCCAGTACACCCCCCCAACCATCACCACACAAACCCACACACAGGAATGCTTGCACTGGGGTACATAAAACACCCACCCATTGCACACCATTACACACACACATGCAATAATCATGCTCTTATGCCCCTGCAGGAACCCGAAGGACCGTCACCACACCAGAGGGTCCAGACAACACCACTCCACCCCCAGAAGAGGCCCACAGTGACGATAGCAGCTCTGCCCTACTGGATCCTGATGACCAGCCGGACCATCGTGGGCCTCGGGACAGTCGGTTCCCCTTGCACAGGCACAGCCCACCACTGACCTTCCACCCTCTGGTAACACCAGCACAGCACCCACCCAGCGGGCCCAAACCTCCCTACCCAGGACAAGTCAATCAGCTGTGTGTCCACAACTACAGGGCACCCAGGGAAACCCACCACCCCAACAACAACAGGGACCTGGGGGCAGTGGTAGTGGGCACACGGTCCAGGGGACGGAGGCACAGGAACACAGGGGACTGGGAGGGCTGCTGTGCGACAGGGGACGGACAGGCCAAGGGAACCCACTCTCCACGAGGCCCTCTCCTCCATCATGGGAGCATACCACCACTCCCAGGAGACAATGGCGATGGTCCTGGACAAGTTGCAGGAGACCCTGCGCCTGCAGGACGAACTGTATTTGGGGTTCAGGGAGGAGATCAGGACCATCAGCTCCGCCCTGGGCACCATCATAGTGGTGCTGAAGGACATACAGCAGACCTTGAGGGACACCGTGGCACTCCAAGGGGCCCCTGACACTAGCATGGATGATAAACTGCCCACCACCTCTGCCGGCGCTAGTGGACAGGACACCCCGCCACAGGACCAACACATCAGCACCCCACCCCCTGCAGACGGACAACCACCACGCAAGCGGTCCCTGAGATCCAGGAACAGGACAGAGCAAGATGGCAAGACCCCCGCCAAGAAATGAGACCACCCTGATTGTCACCCCACTGTACCACTTTGTTACCCTGTCCATACTTAAACTGCCCCAGCTCCACTTCCTATGCCTAGATGGGCAGTGCACCTGTTAGACTAATAGACTGGACTCTGCCATGGACATTCCTCCGCCATCACCCATCCTCATTTTACAACCCCCTCCCATTTCTGAGCACTTCAATAAACACCCTTGAAACACAAAAAAATCTGGAGTCAGTCTGTGATTTAGTAAAAATGTATTATCAATGACAGCGTCATAATGGGTGTACCATTGTAAAGCTAACATACCTATGTCACACATCACAAGCCCTTGAAGGATGCAAGCAGTTGACACATAGGTAACCACACCTGTGAAACCGCAATGGGAGGGTACAACTCAGTTACCAAATAGTGATTTAAATCGAAAAACAGGATAGAGGTAGACGTGTGAAAGTTAATGTAATGCTAAAAATGAAAATGTTCTCACCTGTGTCTCACTGGAAATATTGCTGTATGACTGACTCCTTGTTGTCGTTGTCTTCTTCATCAGCTTCATCCTCATCACTGTCCATAGGCTCCACAGCTGCTACAACACCGTCATCGGGATCATCTTCCTGCAGAAAAGGCACCTGGCGTCGCAAAGCCAAATTATGGAGCATGGAGCAGGCAATGATGATGTCGCACACCTTCTTCGGTGAGTAGAATAGGGATCCACCTGTCATATGGAGGCACCTGAACCTGGCCTTCACGAGGACGAAGGTGCGTTCGATCACCCTCCTAGTCCGCCCATGGGCCTAATTGTAGCGTTCCTCTGCCCTGGTCCTGGGATTCCTCACTGGGGTTAATAGCCAGGACAGGTTGGGGTAACCAGAGTCCCCCAATAGCCATACACGGTGCCTCTGGAGTTGGCCCATCATATCAGGGATGCTGCTATTCCGCAGGATGTAGGCGTCATGCACTGAGCCAGGGAACATAGCATTTACCTGCGAGATGTACTGGTCTGCCAAACAGACCATCTGGACATTCATCGAATGATAACTCTTCCGGTTCCTGTACACCTGATCACTCCTCTGGGGGGGGGACCAGAGCTACATGGGTCCTATCAATAGCACCTATGACGTTGGGGATATGTCCAAGGGCATAGAAGTCACCTTTCACTGTAGGCAAATCCTCCACCTCAGGGAAAATGATGTATCTCCTTACGTGTTTCAGCAGGGCAGCCAACACTCTGGACAACACGTTGGAAAACATAGGCTGGGACATCCCTGATGCCATGGCCACTGTTGTCTGAAAAGACCCACTTGCAAGGAAATGGAGCACTGACAGCACCTGCACGTCAGGGGGGATTACAGTTGGATGGCGGATTGGTGACATCAGGTCTGGCTCCAACTGGGTACATAGTTCCTGGATTGTGGCATGGTCAAACCGGTAGGTTACGATGACATGTCGCTCTTCCATTGTCAACAGGTCCACCAGCGGTCGGTACACCGGAGGAGTCCGCCATCTTCTCACATGTCCCAGGAGACGGTGCCTACGAAGGACAACAGCGAAGAACCAGTCATTATTCCTCCAGGTATGTACCCACAGTCACACACAAGACTACACCACTCACAAAACCCTTCCTGTATGTATGTTTAGTGTAGGCCTAGCTATGTGTGACGCAGTAGTAAATGAAGCCATGTGGGCCCCTGAAATGGCGGCTGCCTGACCTCTAAAGTGGGACAATGGGATTGTGGGGTAACTGCGCAGGCGTTGCACACTGTCGCGGTAGGCGGTCGTAGACCGCGGCGCAATGCTGCATTGGTTAACATTGGACCCTATGGGTCCCAGGAGCCAATGAACAGGTGCGCTGGCGGTGATGATGCGCACCGCCGCGGACATCACCGCTGCGGACGTCACCGCCATTTTCTATCTCTTCAATCACTAGATACCTGACCTTCGACAGGAGAGGACCTACACTGCACGTGCTGCTGTGACCTCGGTCTGGAAGCGACGATGGCTGCTGCGTCTGGGGAAAGGGCCCCTGCCTTCACTGCACAGGAGTTGGAGACACTAGTAGACGGGGTCCTCCCCCAGTACACGCTACTCTACGGTCCTCCAGACCAACAGGTTAGTACACATGGAGCACGTTGTATGGGCTATGTCTGGGTGGAGAGGGCTGGTTGGAAGAGGGAAGGGGGCAGAGTTCATAGAACATTAATGCATGGGAATGAATGGGCCACATGGCCAGAGTAGGGAGGGGGCCACTCACAACGACAGTGCAGTTGGTAATGACTGATCCTCTTTCCTTGTGCATGTCATGTAGGTCAGCGCCCACCAGAAGAGGGATATTTGGCGTGCCATCGCCAAGGAGGTCCGGACCCTGGGGGCCCACCAGAGACGGGGCACCCACTGCCGTAAGAAATGGGAGCACATTCGCCGCGGCACCAAGAAGACGGCAGAGGCTCAGCTGGGGATGGCCTCCCAACGTGGGAGGGGTGCCTGTCGCACCATGACCCCCCTGATGTTCCGGATCCTGGCGGTGGCCTACCCGGAGTTGGATGGGTGCTTGAGGGCATCACAGCAGACACAAGGGGATGAGTACAACCTCATTCTGCGGACTTTGCGTGCAGTGGAGTTGTCTGGGTGGGGGAGGTGGGCTGTGGGTGTCCCTAGGCCATGGCGAGTTCAGTAGGCAAGGCCCCTCCGTAATGTAGGCCATGTGGCACTCTACCCCACCTCAGCAGAGTGCCAAGTCGAGGTATAGTTGCCCCTGTGGCATCCATGTGCGCAGATGTCCACCATTGCCATATAGGCCATATCCCAGAAATTGCATGTGCAGAGGGCAGGAGCACGGCGTAATGCAGGGGGCAGCTGCGTTTGTCTTGTCCGCCAACGGTAGCGGTATGCCATGCACTAAAACCCTCTTTCTTCTGTCTCCCCCCCTTTTTCTGCTCTCCCTGTCCTTTTGAACATCAGCATCAGCAGGCGGAGGTACACTGGCACCGGAGCACGAGGGAGCTGCGTCCCACATGGCCATGGAGGGCCACACCACGGACTCAAAATGCACCGGTGGGACGGAGGGCGAGGGGAGCTTCACGTCGGCCACCGGATCACCAAGCAGCGACACAGACTCGTTCGACGATGTGGGCTCCCTTGTGGTGGTGGCACCATCTGTGCCCCCCACCTCTACAGGTACAGCCGCCACCTCCCCTACCAGCACCGCCCTCCCAGCAGCCCCTCAGCGTTCGCCCCGTGCCCGCTCACCCAGGATGGTGGGCATCATCTTCGCCCAGGCACCTCAGGCTCTGCCCCAGTCACCCCTGCTGCCCTCAGTGAGGAGGCCATTGACCTCCTCAGGTCACTCACTGTTGGGCAGTCTACCATTGTGAATGCCATCCACGGTGTAGAACGAGAGTTGCAACACGGTAATGCATTCCTGGAGGGCATTCATTCTGGTCAGGCTGTCCTTCAGCGAACCCTGCAATCTTTGGCCTCAGCACTGATGGCAGCCATTGTCCCTGTGTCTAGCCTCCCCCTCCAACTTCCTCCACCCAGACCCAATCTCCTGTACCCCAGCCCATCCCAAGCACACCTACAGACCAGCATGCACACAAGTCAACACACCCAATTAGCTCAAGTAAAATTAGGCACCACACACACCACAGGCACTCACGCAAGCCTCAGCCACATACAGACACAACAACAGGCACTGCCTCCACTGTGTCCCCCTCCTCCTCTTCTCCCTCCTCCCTCCCAGTCTCGTCTACACACACACCTGCATGCACCACATCCACAGGCACCATGAATCGCACCAGGACACCCAGCACCACAAGCCGCTCACCTGCACTCACCACCTCCACTGCCATTTACACGTCCCCTGTGTCCTCTCCCAGTGTGTCTGTGACGCCCCCTCCCAAAGTACGCAAACGCCGGCAATCACTCACCCAACATCCATCCACCTCACGACAGCCTCCAGTACATGCACCTGCACCCAAAAGAGCTAAAGTGACACCTCCTACAACCATCTCCTCTTCCTCCACTCCAAGACCCCCTCCAGCTACCCATCCCAGTGTTCGTCAGAAACTGTCCCTCTGTAAAGTTGACCTTTTTGCCCCCACCCCACCTCTCCAATTCATCAGTCCCATCGTAGCACCTCAGCCAAAAAGCCTCCAACACCAGTGGTGCCTGTTCAAGGTTTTTGGAGTGCACCGGCCACCAGGGCAGGCAGTAGGACCCGGAGCCAAGGCACTGGCAGCCCACCCCCTGTAAAGGCTCTAAAATTGGAGAGTGGGCGACGGGACCGTGTTAAGACTCCTGGTGGGAAAACAACTGACATGGGTTCCAAGGGGATTGGAGAGTCAGCTGTGACTCCACCATAGGTGGGGAAGGCCAGAGGAAGTCTCCCCAGCCTGTTGTGAGTGTCACGGCGGAGAAGTGCGCCATCATTTCCGGCGGTCGAGACACAACCGCCAGCATCGTCGTTACTGGTCCAGAGACCACCGCCAGAGTCACAGCCCAGGAGGGCCCAAGTATCGTCACTGGTCAGGAGACCACCGCCAGAGTCACAGCCCAGGAGGGCCCAAGTATCGTCACTGGTCAGGAGACCACCGCCGGAGTCATTGCCCAGGAGGGCCCAAGTATTGTCACTGGTCAGGAGACCTCCGCCAGAGTCACAGCCCAGGAGGGCCCAAGTATCGTCACTGGTCAGGAGACCACCGCCAGAGTCATTGCCCAAGAGGGCCCAAGTATAGTCACTGGTCCAGAGACCACCGCCGGAGTCACAGCCCAGGATGGCCCAAGTATTGTCACTGGTCAGGAGACCCCCGCCAGAGTCATTGCCCAGGAGGGCCCAAGTATCGTCACTGGTCCAGAGACCACCGCCGGAGTCATTGCCCAGGAGGGCCCAAGTATTGTCACTGGTCCATAGACCACCGTCAGAGTGACAGCCCAGGAGGGCCCAAGTATCGTCACTGGTCAGGAGACCACCGCCGGAGTCATTGCCCAGGAGGGCCCAAGTATCATCACTGGTCCAGAGACCACTGCCGGAGTCATTGCCCAGGAGGGCCCAAGTATCGTAACTGGTACAGAGACCACCGCCACCACCGGAGTCAGTGCCCTGGAGGGCCCCGGCTGCCACACCCCCACTGGGCAATGATGAAATGTCATGCCACACACCAATGTCCAGTGTAGAAGACGTCATGCCACACACCAATGTCCTTATCAGAACCGCCATGGCAAAGCACTGCTGAACAGTCCTGAACCGCCATGTCAAAGCACCACTGAACAGGGCAAAGACCGCCATGGCAAAGCACCGCTGAACAGGGCAAAGACCACCATGTCAAAGCACCGCTGAACAGTCCTGAACCGCCATGGCAAAGCACCGCTGAACAGTCCTGAACCGCCATGGCAAAGCACCGCTGAACAGGGCAAAGACTGCAATGGCAAAGCACCGCTGAACAGTCTTGAACCGCCATGGCAAAGCACCGCTGAACAGGGCAAAGAACACCATGGCAAAGCACCGCTGAACAGTCCTGAACCGCCATGGCAAAGCACCACTGAACAGGGCAAAGACCGCCATGGCAAAGCACCGCTGAACAGGGCAAAGACCGCCATGGCAAAGCACCGCTGAACAGGGCAAAGACTGGCATGGCAAAGCACCGCTGAACAGGGCAAAGACCGCCATGGCAAAGCACCGCTGAACAGGGCAAAGACCGCCATGGCAAAGCACCGCTGAACAGGGCAATGCACCGGGTAGGAATGAATGGACTGCCACATCAGGCATCCTTATCCCATGTGCAGCTGGGACAGTGACAGGACACGACCTTTCACGGGGAGACTCATCCAGTCTGGGCACCAGTCCCCCCCAGCACCAGTAGAGACCTGCATCAAGTTGAGAGACTGTGGCTTTGCACTCACCAGGATTGTTCAGTGGGCAAACCAACCACTGTAGAGACTTGAGAGACTGTGGCTTTGCACTCCCCAGGATTGAACAGTGGGCAACCCACCCACTGTATATACTTGAGAGACTGTGGCTTTGTACTCCCCATGATGGCACAGTGGGCAAACCACCCACTGTATAGACTTGAGAGACTGTGGCTTTGCACTCCCCAGGATGCCACAGTGGGCAACCCACCCACTGTATAGACTTGAGAGACTGGCTTTGCACTCCCCAGGATGGCACAGTGGGCAACCCACCCACTGTATAGACTTGAGAGACTGTGGCTTTGCACTCCCCAGGATGGCACAGTGGGCAAACCACCCACTGTATGGACTTGAGAGACTGTGGCTTTGCACTCCCCAGGATGGCACTGTGGGCAACCCACCCACTGTATAGACTTGAGAGACTGTGGCTTTGCACTCCCCAGGATGGCATAAATGGGCATGGAGCCCCGTCGTGGATCTGGCTTTGCAGTCATCCGGCTGAGGTGCCCCCCCCCCCTTCCCTTCCCCCTGAGGTGCCTGTAGTATTTCTATCTGATGCCCCGGCAGTGTTCTCTCCGATTGTGGTCAGGTATCGTTTGTGGGCCTCGTCCATGCATTTTTGGACTGTTGGTGCACGGACATTGTTATGTACATATCTGCACTACTTCTCGTATTGTATATAATTATGACTGATTTTCAAATATATATTTGTATATTTTTGTATGACATGTATATTGGTACATTACATTGTTTGACCGCTTTTCGCTTTGTGTATTCATTCTTCCGGCGGGGATTGTGGGTTGTTACTGTGATTTTTTGTGAATGCATTGGTGTGTATGTTGTAATATGCGAGGGTGGGAGTGGGGGTGTTTGGTGTTTGTCCCCCTAACTTTTGCCTCCCCCATGTCGTAGGTGCAGTACTCACCGTTGTCTGCGGCGCCTACGTAGCTGTTGGTCGTAGAGGAGCAGAAACACAAGGGCAGGGAGTATTTGGAGTTCCGGCTCCATGGATTCCTCGTTCCTTGTGGGATATGTTCAGGTGAGCGTTTTCCCATAGCAAAAGCTGTTTCTGCCGTGTTTTTATCCACAGTGAATCCGCCCCGGAAAAGGTGGCGGATTGGCGGGTTGTAATACTGTGGGCGGTACATTGTCTCCCGCCTGTCTGTTGGCGGTGACCGCCGCGCTGCTTGTCTGTACCGCCGTGGCGGGCGAAGTGTTAAAGTGGCTGTCTTTGTTGGCGGTTTCCGCCAGGGTCATAATTCCCTTTTTTTGTCCGCCGGCCTGTTTGCGGTATTTCCGCTGCTTTAACACCATCCTCCAGGGTTGTAATGACCCCCTAAGTAGTTCTTTTATAGATTTTAAAGTAGAGTAATGCAGCTATTGTTGGCAGTTTACCCACACTGTATGTAGTAACAGTACCTGAATGTTGAGCTGAGATAAAGCAAGGATCTAGCAGGCTTGTTGTGAAGCCCGCAGGGGGATTAACAAACCATGCCAGGCACTCATTCATTAAATTGAATTAAATTTAATTGATTTAAAGCTATCATTCTGAACCCAAGCAGTGAGTTGGTCTTTGTTGATATTTAAAAATGTTTGACAATTGTGAAATTTATACTGGGCACATTTAGTTTTTTTTATTTTTCCTAACCCCAAATACGATCTTTATTGGAAGGTGTCATTTACAAATATTATTTTAAAGGATTAAGGCATGCTCTAAACAAAGCTTCCCTACCCTGTATTTGCCAATCTTTTGTTCCCCATACACTTTTCAGTTCAATACTGTTTTTCCAAAAATCAAAGTCTTCCACAGCAAAAGGAATCAGAGTAAATTAATTTTGTGTTGGTTACCAAATGACTTCCTCATTCTGGAAGGCAGCAGTTTAAAATAATATGACGCAGCATTGCAGGTGTCATGCCCAGTGAAATACGAAATTTATCTAGATATGTTTAGGGACTACCCACAGGTGTCTTGAACAATGTTTCTACTGTGTGTAATTTAAACTAATCTTGGAGCACTGGTTCGGTGCAGAAAGGAATGTCTATAAAGGTGATAACAAAACATTTCCCCATAATGTGCTGTGATCATATACACATTTTCACTTTCAAATACATTGTAATATTGCAGATCAGACCACATAGAATCACTGTTTTGAAATCTCAGTCATCAGAAACAATACCAGGCGTAATTACACATATGGAATTTGATTGACCTCAGTAGGACCGTATATGTCAAATGGCACTTTATCCCACACAATCCCATCTGGAATTGGAACTGCTGAAATGTTCACAAGGGACAAGTCTCTTCATACTCTATGGAAAGATAGGTAAAGTGTCAAAACCTCATTTACCGCTCAACAGCAGAACGTTCAAGAAAATAATGACCATTTATCAGAAAAAAAAGACAATAATGAAACCAATCCAAAGCAGAGAGGCAAGCAATGTCAACAGTATCCACAGATAGTACCATGGATAAACTAAGTAATGTTTTTTCAGTCAAATGTACAGCTTACGTGTATTTGATACAGTCTCACTTGCAGAAGCAGATGAGTCAGAAGAAAAGTCATCCAGGTTGATCAGTGCTTCATTTGTGGTTGTTATTTCTGGTGTGGAGCACCGACACTTACTTTTGAGGGCCGGCACTTATTTTTCTGCCTCAAGCATTTACTGTGAGCAAAAGACACATATGGGAAAGATGGAGGAAGAGGAAAAAGCATCACAAATGGAGAAAGCAGAAAGCTGTAAGTGTGAGCTAAAGGGGCAGGGAGTCGCCTTAAATGGATTAAAGAGGCCAGAGATGGCCTCAGGATTACCAAGCCTAAGTATTCAGTGCTCGCACATTTATTTGCAGTAGCCGCATGTTTAAGAGGAGGTCTTTGGGCACCAGCACGTTTATATTTACAAATTAAGCACTGATGTTGATTAAATAACCAGAAGCAGTCTGTGCAAACACAGGAGCTGGTGCAGACTGGTGGATGGAACCATTTGTGGTGGTTCATAGTGGATCATGTCATCTGTCTGGGTCGAGTTAGAATAATAGCATTCCACATCTCAGACAGAGTTCGCCAGTAAAGTGTTGACAGGAATGAGCAGAAGCTCATTCTCTGCACTTCCCATGCTCGCGGAGGCAATTGTAGCATTGGTGCTGGCAGAAACGTTGTTTACTGCTTGTTAAAGTATATCCTGTTGGGTAGTGAGAGTGGAGCAGGTACTACCCAAGGACCTCTGGGTCTACTGTGCAGGATCGGCCACTTGGTGCAATTTGAGGTTGTCAATGGAAACAAATCTGTTCTCTCTGGAACCAAGCAAAGGTGGTATGATAATAGTTCTAGTACCGTGGATTCCCAGGACTGGAACTGGTGCTCTGTAGGATGGGACAAATTCCTTTTTCACAGCAATCTTTTCAAGTACTAGATCCCTTACATTAGGAATCCTGCCTGTAGATGCTGTTGGCAAATGCCTTATTTTCGAGGTTGCGGCACAGGCAGATGAATTCTCATCACAAAATTGCTGTAGCTCCTGTAAAACAGCGACACGTTCATTTATCTCAATTGGTGTGTCTGCCGCCACCGTGCCAGAACCATCAAGCTCAGGGAAATACATACGTATCCCAAAGAGGACCTCATAGGGGGTGTGACCTCCCAAAGACCTCCTAGGCTGATTATTTAGTGCTATCTGGGCCCTATACAGGTGATGAAGCCAGCTACGGTCTGAACCTATAACACTTGCTGTTAAGAATTGCTTTAAGTCTCGATTCTTCCTCTCGACCATGCTGTTTCCCTTGGGATGATAGGGGGAGGAATAATGAAACTGAACACCCATCGTTTCCATGGTGTCCCTGAATGACCTAGAGGCAAAAGCAGGGGCCTGCTCTGAGTGGAATGCTGCAACAGCATAGGTACCGATAAAGACCAGCAAGTCTTTAATAACAGTGCGAGCGTCAGCTGACCATTGTGGCCATAACCACAAGAATCAACAGCAACCTAGATGTATTTTTATGCACCATCAGATTGTAAGGGACCACAGTGGTCCAGGTACACAAATTGTAGGAAATAAGGAGGGATGTCTGTGGTGGCCGTTTGATGGTGGACCCTTTAAATTGCCAAATGTCACAGCAAAGGACATATTGTTTGGTCTGTAAAGACCTGGCCAATAAAAGTGTTTTTGTAATAGTGATAGTGTAGCTGTCATACCTGCATGAGCAGAAGCGATACCTTCATGTGCTGCTTTGATGAGATCTTTCCCTGTCTTAGTTGGGGATCACATGATCTCCCACCCCTGGAATTGTTGCAAATGCAATGTTCTGGGCACTGAGCTTGTAGGAATATTTTGTACGGTATGCTTTTGTAAAGGCTTGCTGTCAGCTGAAGCTTTCATCGCAGCCACAGTCCAACCTCATCTGTGAGCGAGTAATTTCAGCAACAGAAGCCGTAGATACTGCACATTTGGCAGCTTCATCAGTCAAAGTATTTCCTCCAACATGTACTCCTACATGTTGATGGCCCAATGTATGTACCACATGAGCATTTGGTAGGCTGTCCTGTAGGTTAGCTACCCTCCCCAACAAGTTTCTGTGTTTGACGGTGTAACGGCATAGGCTTATTTTACCTCATTTGGAACCAGGACTGAGAAGGAAAGGCATACTCAACTTCCCACCACAATCTAAGAATTAACTCTGACCTTGTGGCCTGCCGTCACCACCGTCAAAATTGCTGATACCATGAAGACCATCCCTTCTGGGGCCCCATTTTACCCTTGTCCTTATATTCGTATACATTCTTTAAAGGTCACGTAGGCCCAAAGAACCTCTTGGTGCTAGCAACTGTCAGCATGATCATAAGCATGCCTGAACTCTCCAAAGATTGGAAAACAGTCATGTTTTAGTCTCTTACTGAACTGTAGGAAATGAGTCTGGTATTTTAGATAAAGTGGGAGGTTATTCCATAATTTTGATGTGCAGTAGATGAAGCTTCTGCTGCCCCATAAGGAATGTTTGGGTTTGGGAACCACTATATTTTTGATGGAGGTGGAACAAAGAGTCCTGCTTGAATGAACCACTTAAACCTATGTTTACGGTATCCAGGGCTAACGTCATGGAGAGCCTTATGGGCATTGCAGAGGGCCTGAAAGGCAATGCATATTCTGATTGTCAGCCATTGAAGCCTGCGCAAGGCCTGAGACACTAACTGGAATTTGGGAATGCATAAAAGAACACAAGCTGCTATGTTTTTCAGAATTTGAAGTTTATTTAGTAGTCTTTGTTGTTCACACAAAGGGCTTTACAGTAATCTATCTTTTACAGTACAAGGGTGTTAGAAATTGGGTCTCTAGTTGGCAGAGGTTTGCACACCATCCTAGAAGGGACCACAATCCTAGTCAGGGCAAGTAGAATATTTACTGAACGCCTGTGCTCACCTTGTAGTAGCGTGGCACAGAGCAGTTAGGCTAAACTAAAAAGGCACTGTGTTAAGTATTTGTGCACACACAGTAACACAGTGAAAACACCACAAAAGGGCTCCACACCACTTTAAAAAAATAGCCAATATTTATCTGACTGAAACAAGACCATCACAATACAAATCCAACATACACAAGTGAGGTTAGGAATTTTCAAAGATACATTCACAATGCAGTGCTAAGAAGACAATCCCGGAACTATCTGGTCGCACTGGACTGGGACAAATCCAAAAGTGCAGTCCAACCATGTTGGAGTTCGGGCCAGGCACAGGAGTTACTCAGACATGCTGAAAGTGCCTTTGTTGCATCGATGTTCAGTGACGGTGCATTGCTCCAAAGGAGGGGAGGGGATGCGATGCGATTGCAGGCGATGTGTTGTTTCCCGATCACCAACGTCGTTGATGTGTCAATGTCCAGAAGTGAGGAGTACTGGTTCTGATGTGTCGGGCAAGCCGAGGTTGCTTTGTAAGTTGGGGTTGTTGTGTCACTCAGTCGGCGAGTGGTGTCCGTGGCTTCAGTGCAGGCAGCAACAAAGCAGTGTTTCTGCTGCAGGGTGTGTTGGTTCCAAGTGGCACACAGATTGTTTTGCACCAGTTCTTGTGTTGAAGCACCACACTCACCTACAATGGAGTGGGCATCACTTGGCAGGGCAGGACTCTCAGCAGAAGAGTCCAAGTGCTGGTAGCAAGATGTAGGTGAAGTCTTTGATATCCCTGAGACTTCAGAAACAGGAGGCAAGCTCATTCAGGCCCTTGGAGAAAGTTTAGATTGCAGGATGTAGAGAGTTAAGCCTGTCCTCCAAGTCCCCTGAAAGAAGCAGCAGGCAGCAGGCCAACACAGCAGAGCAGACTGCAAAGTCCAGAAATGTTCCAAATATATGGTGGCAGAGGCCTAGTACTTATATCCAAATGTGCATTTGAAGTGGGGGAGACAAATAGTGGTTTTGAAGCTCCCCAGGTTCCCTTTCAGCCCAGCCCTGTCTGTCAGGATGTCTGTGGGGGGTTATCAGTCCTTTGTGTGGGGTCAGAACACTACCCTTTGAAGTTTGAGAGCCCCTCCACCCTCCTTGCCCAGGAAGACCCATCGGTATGCAAATCGAATGCAGGGGTAGTTGATGGCCTAGTGTTTTATGGCTGAGTGGATTGAATGCACAAGGAAAGCTGTCACCTAACCTTACATGGATCAGCCGTGGATTGGAAGCAGGCTAAGGCACATAATGGTTAAAGTAAGAAAATGGAAACTTTCTAAAAGTGGAATTTTCAGACCTGCAATCTAAAAAAAAACCTTTACCAAAAGATGTGTTTTTAAATTGTGAGTCCAGAGACACCAAACTCCATTTTTCTATCTGTTCCGAATTGGACATTACAAGTAAAAGATGTTTTAAGGCAATCCCATTCAAGCCTATGGGAGAGATAGTCCTTGCAATAGTGAAAAACAAATGTAAGAGTTTTTCACTACCTGGATATGTGAAACTTTAAAGTACATGTCCAACTTTTTCACTACACTGCACCCTGCCCATGGGGTTAACCAGGGGCTACCTTCGGGGTGTCTTGCATGTAATAAAAAGGAAGGTTTAGGCCTGAGAAGTGAGTACACTTGTCAGGTCGAAAAGACAGTTTAAACTGCACACACAGGGTCTGCAATGGCAGGCCTGAGACATGTTTGAAAGTCTACTGTAGAGGGTGGCACAACCAGTGCTGCAAGTCTACTAGCATCCCAAAACACATATCCATGTGAAACTCATTTACAATAAATTTTAATTAAATAGCAGAAAATCTTGCTACTGGTTGACTCATGCAAAACATTCTTCAATGAAGACGGTAATCATCTGGCAGGAGACATTGCACTGAACTTACAGAGACTGGAATGTAAATGGATTGATATATGTGATTCCATAAGAAAAGGATTGAACTCCATGGAAGAATGGAGGGAGTATATGCCACTACTGAACTGATGTGTCATTTTTTATGGTGTAATAGTATATTACAGTCAGCATTTTTATGTACCAACTGTCAATTAATGTGACAGTCCATTTCAGGTTTCAATTGCCCCTCCCTGCATGTTACTCTGATCTCCAAATAAGCAAGTACCTTGCCCTTTTCCTTATACATATGTATATATGAGGTTACTATTTCCCTCATTCTTTATGTCCTTTTCCTCATTAATTTCTTGTCTGAACCTTTTTTAATTCCCTCATTGTTTGTGCCCCATATCTAGCACTTCGTAGACACTCTGTTACATTCATATTGGTTAAGTGAACAAATTCCTATCCCCCAAATACCCATCATATTGGCTGAGTGAACAATATCCACTCCAATGATATGTGTAATGCTCCCGAATCAGTGGTAAAGCAACTCCTTCACCTTTTTTCAGATTTTTCACCATTATTCGGAAGCCATTTTCATCATCTCCTTGGTTGCTGTGTAACACTTCCATTATCGGCCAAGAAGCCAGGTTCAATCCCTGTTTCAACCTAGCACCTCCCTTTTTTATTTATTTTGTATTTTTATATATTCTTTCACCCATTAAGTATTTAAATTCAATATAATTCACTTGCAGTTCCTGGATTCCCACAATATCTTTCATTCTCCCAAATTAATGGTATTAGCGACCCATTTGTCCACATGACATTTACCCCTTATTTTGGGACGCCACTCCGATCACCCTCCGGATGGCTCTATCGCATTTCTGTTACCTATTAAGGCTGAGGTACTAGGTTTGATTCTCCATTCGACCTTCCATGTTTTATTTCCGCTCAGTATTTATTTCTAATAAATTACCTTCACCTCACTTATACGTATGTTCCATTTTACATACAATTATTGTTTATATTACCTAATCCAAACAAGCCCAAAGTACAATATCTTTCTCTCGAACTTGTCCACAGCTGTTTCTATTTGCCTTTTTCCCTGGTACTAGCGCCAAAGTGAGGCTTGTCTCCAGAGGCTACTTATAGAAGGAGAGTCAGGTCTGACTGTCCCTTGTATCCAGACTTCAGAAATAAGAAAATACAGCGTTCCTCGAGGTGGGAAGATGCTGCCAGTCTACCCAGCTCTTATATTAAGGTCAAAAAGATTATTTTCTCCCCACAAGCTGTCATTCATTTAGTTTCCACAGGCTTATAAATGCTTTTCTTTTTTTAGGTGACAAAAGCACTATTCTGGGTCAGACAGTGGTGAGTTATGCCTTCATATAACTTGCTCCCACAAATGCTAATTTTAATATAAGCTTTTTCATTGAATTGAGCCCCCTTTTTTCCAGATACCAATATTCGACATCCAGCTCAAGCTTTCTTTTATAACTTTCACCAGTACGTTTGTTATTTTGAATATACCCATTTTTGTTTCTATACATCATAGCACACTCCTTACTGATGATTTTTTCCTTAACAGTTCCCTACGTCATTTTTTGTCCTGATAAGACCCTAGTGTCGCATAGGCTCTCATTATTCTAATGAGACTACTGGATTTTCAGCAGCAAGTTCGTCCACAGTGTGGGTGACACCTGTCGCTCCAAATCCGGGCTTTGCTCCGGCTAACTAGCAGTGCCTCATCTCTCACGAAAGGTAGAGATGATTGGACAGCCGAGTGCATGACATATCATACTTCTCAGGGAAGTCGTGGTCACTCAGGTCGCATCCGGTTCTCTCATTCACAATTCGGTCTCATAAATATATATATGACAATAAAAGCATTATAAGTTTAAAGTTTGGTTTAATAAAACAACTGCATTTTAGATTGCAAAGCGTGAGCTGCAATAACCAGAATGACACAACACAACAATATTAAAATGGTGACGATGAGAGTGAAGCATAGGAATAATACTATCATATTGCCACTAGAATCAATGGACTATTTTCTATCTAAATCAAATTTTGAGCACAGCAAGTAAAGCTCAAATCCTGCCTTTTAGGTTCCCCCGGGAGGACATCAACCCTCATACCTGAGCAAAGGCCTGTAGTCTGTGTCAGCATCTGCAGCGAAGCATTCAGCGTACAGTTGTGGTTCCCTGGCTGGAATCTCCCTCTTGACATGTAATGGGACTAGGAAGTGTTTTTATAATTAACACAGCTGATGTTCTAAGAAAATGCCCCTACGTAAGGATCTGTATTTTTCTTCAAATGTTGGAGACTAAGGGGGTCATTCTGACCCTGGCGGTCACCGACCGCCAGGGCCAACGACCGCGGAAGCACCGCCAACAGGCTGGCGGTGCTTCCATGGGCATTCTGACCGCGGCGGTACAGCCGCGGTCAGAAACGGGAAACCTCCCGCTGCCCCAGGAAATCCTCCACGGCGGCGCTGCAAGCAGCGCCGCCATGGGGATTCCGACCCCCTTACCGCCATCCTGTTCCTGGTGGTTTTCACCGCCGGGAACAGGATGGCGGTAACGGGTGTCATGGGGCCCCTGGGGCCCCCTGCAATGCCCATGCCAATGGCATGGGCACTGCAGGCGCCCCCTAACAGGGCCCCACATTGATTTTCAGTGTCTGCCAAGCAGACACTGAAAATCGCGACGGGTGCCACTGCACCTGTCGCACGCCTTCAACTCCGTCGGCTCCATTCGGAGCCGGCTTCCTCGTTGAAGGCGCTTTCCCGCTGGGCCGGCGGGCGGCCTTCTGGCGGTCGCCCGCCAGCCCAGCGGGAAAACCAGAATGGCCGCCGTGGTCATTTGACCGCGGTGCGGTCATTCGGCGGCTCCCACCGGGCGTGCGGTTACCGCCGCCGGCGGGAGTCGGAATGACCCCCTAAGGGCCAGATGTATCAAAGGTTTTTACCCATTGTATGTCTATGGGAAAATGTGTTCATACATATGGCCCTAAACTTCTACCACATTCACTGGCAATGTACCAGACTGTAGCCTTGACTGAAGCACAGAGTGATCAAGAATGTGTTGTTTGAGAACACAGTGCTGGGCTAAGCAAAACAGTTAGATAGAAGAAATTAAAACAAGACCATACAACTGGTTATTGTAAAAACAACAATGCAAAGCCGAATAAAATTCTATCTAAATATATCTAGGTCAAGGTGCACAGTGGCCTAATGTATTAAACTAACCTGCATGGAGCTAAAACTAAAATGTCTACACAACACTAGAATCCAGCATGAGGGTCGAAATGCCATTGACACATTAATCGGACAAGACGTTTTCGATTATGTTTTGATTTATCAATCAATGTATTGACAAGCATACTTCTTAATAAGAGGCTGTCTTTGTGAGATACATCAAAGATCACAGAACTATAAGTGATTTTTTTATTGCTTTATGGTGTGGTGTCTCTTTTCTCACTTGGGGATCACTTTCAACTATCACTCTTTGATTATTTTCCTAAAGTATGATTATAAAAATGATTCACCAATATATGCGGATGCAGCTTTCAAAGCATTAAAAATAAATTTTTGACATATGTGTTAGTACTGGATTCATTGGAGTTTTTTAAAAAGATTCTAGACATATGATTTTCGACTTCATTTATGAATTTTTTGCATGAGTTAACCAGTAGCAAGATTTTGCTGCTAAAATACTTAAATTGATTGTAAATGAGTTTCATGTGGATATGTGTTTTGTGATAATTATACCCAGGTTCACGTGGACATTCTGGGTCGCTCTTGTATTTGTTTAGTGTCTAAGAGCAAGTCTACTAGTAGCATTTTACTTACAAGCCCAAGGCACACATAGTGCACTTTATTAGGGACTTACTAGTAAAACAAATATGCCATTTATGGAAAAGCCTATGTTACCATGCTTTAGATACAGAGCACATGCACCTAAGCACTGGTCAGCAGTGAAAAGGTGCACAGAGTCTCAAAGCCAACTAAAACAGGGTGAGAAAAAGAGGAGAAGGACAGCAAAAAGTCTGGGGATGACCCCCCTAGAAAGGCCCATTTCCAACAAAGAGACACTGGGGGTCATTCTGACCCTGGCGGTAATTACCGCCATGGCCGAGGTCGGCGGTAGCACCGCCAACAGGCTGGCGGTGCACCGCTGGGCATTCTGACCGCGGCGGTTCAGCCGCGGCCAGAAACGGAAAGTCGGCGGTGTCCCGCCGACTTTCCGCTGCCCTTGAGAATCCTCCATGGCGGCGGAGCGCGCTCCGCCGCCATGGGGATTCTGACACCCCCTACCGCCATCCAGTTCCTGGCGGTTCTCCCGCCGGGAACAGGATGGCGGTAGGGGGTGCCGCGGGGCCCCTGGGGGCCCCAAAAAGAATTTCAGTGTCTGCCTAGCAGACACTGAAATTCGCGACGGGTGCAACTGCACCCGTCGCACCTTCCCACACCGCCGGCTCAATCCTGAGCCGGCGTCCTCGTGGGAAGGGTGTTTCCCGCTGGGCTGGCGGGCGGACTTTCGGCGGTCGCCCGCCAGCCCAGTGGGAAAGCCAGAATGACCGCCGCGGTCTTTTGACCGCGGAGCGGTCTTTCGGCGGGAACCGCGTGGCGGGCGGCGACCGCCGTCCGCCGCGGTCAGAATCACCCCCACTGTCTTTTGGAGGATGAATGGAATAAAAGGTCACATATTTTTTATTGACCTTATGGTGTGAAATGAGGAGGAGGCAACTGCATTGATTTGGTCTGTTTAGGTTCATTTGTCATCAGCCAAAATGCCCACATTCTTTACCTTCCTAACAGGAGTTGGAAGAGATCTTAGGGCTTGAGGCCACCTCACGGGTTATCAGAAAGATGTGTCCTTACCAAAAAGTAAGTCCTCTGTCTGACCACAATTAAGCTTAAGGTAGTTATTTGTCATCCACTTGCCCACTTCCAACATTCCAACATGCAGTCATGAAACCTACTAGCTACCTTATGAACATGACTATAAATGTAGATGACAATTTGCGTGTCATCTGCACAGGATACTAAAAAAAAACAAAGGTGCTAATCAGAATTACCTGGAGTTTTACATAGATGTAGGACTTAGTGATGACCCCTGAGGGACCAACAGGGAGAGAAAGTAGGATAACTACAATCTCATTAAGGGCTATTGATTGTTCTCTATAAGAGAAAAAAGTTTTTAAAGTTGCCAATGCAGTGCCCTTCATTTGAATGCTATTAAGGTGGTCTCAGAGCACAGTGTGGTTTACCAGCTCAAACGCAGCTAACAGATCAAGGAGTATGAGTGCTGCTTTGCCGCCATTGTCCAGAGTAGCCCTGATGATTTCTTCCGTAGCTCCAATTAGAGCCAATTCGGTATTGATTTCCTCTGTAGCTACATTTAGTGCCAATTATGTACTGTGATTGCTTCTGAACCAAAACTGAGAATGATCTTAAATATAGTTATGGTTTGAAAAAGATGATAATTACAGATTCAACGCTTTCTTTACAAATAGTGGTGGGATCGGAAGTCTGGAGATTTGACAGTAGCTGCTGTTTTCCTGGGGATTAAGCATGGGTTTCTTCATTAGGGGTAGTACTGAGACTTTTTTCCATGTTACAGGAAAATATCCAGTTCTAAACATCTCATTGATGATAACTGTAAGATTTGGAGCAATTACTCTGGGATCAAATGTATCCTTGTCAGAGAACAAGGGTCAAACGGAGAATCCGATTTTACTTTACTGATTCTATTAGTTTCATTACTTGTTAAATCATAAGGGGAGTGAATTCATTTAATGTCTCTGTAATTTTGAAGAGTTTTGTGTCATTAGTGACATCTTGATTGGCTTGCTGATTGAAAGAGAAAAAAAGTGTAGAGCTCTTCAACTTTAGATTAAAAAAATGTGCAAGTCACTGAAAGATGGCTTGATACCTGATATATTTTTATATTATCAAAATGAGCTATCTGACCATCTCAAAGAGTGTTTTAGCTGAGTTTTTTGCTGATGCTGTTTTGTCCAGATAATAGGTCAGTTTTCAAAGGTTGGATCTTGACTTTATAGTCTCTGTTGCTTTGTTAATATTTGCCTCTCTAAGGGAGTCATAATTTTCTCCACTGTCTCACCTTTCCCACTTTCTAGCCACAAACGCCTACACCAAAGAACTCCTACTGATCAGTAATGCACTAACACACATTCTCAATGCCTTCATCAACTCACCCACATTCCCAGATACTTACAAACATGCCACTGTCATGCCCCTGCTAAAGAAACCATCCACTGAACTAGCCACGCTTGCCAAATACAGACCCATTTCCATCCTACTATACCCAGCCAAGGTCTTAGGGAAACTAATCAACTGATGCCTCACCGACCACCTAAGAAACCACAAGCTTCTCAACACCACGCAGCTTGAATTCAGGCTCAACCATAGTACAGAAGCAGCATTCAGCATCACCACAGATGACATCCACATGTTTCTTGACAGAGGAGACAAAGCAGCCCTCATTCTCCATGACCTCTCTGAAGCAGTTGACAAAGTCTCACTCCCCATCCTCAGGAAGTGCCTACAAGAGACTTGTGTCCCTTGGGACCGGTTCCCAGATGTATTAGCTCCTTCTTAATGGATAGAACACAAACTATCAGCCTGGCACCTTATCCTCTGAAGTCTGCAAATTCATCTATGGAATGGCTCCATCTCTCAGCCCCACACTCTTCAATGCATACATGATACCTCTGGCCAATGCAATCCATGCACAGAGCATCAACATCCTCTGTTACGCAACTGACAACCAACTCATACGCTCCCTTTCAGATAAGATCCCCAACACAAAAAACAAGAAATGCACTAATTTTAAACTCCTCATGTACGAAGTCAAGGCACTACACCTACCACCTATCTGAACAATCCCGTCTCCTTGCACTAATCACTGAGATACCTCCGTTCCGCAGGACTCCTACTGCACACATCCCAAAGTACACAAAACCAGATCAGGTAAATGGACACTCTCTTACATTGCTCCTAAAACTTGGAACAGCCTCCCACTCCGAATCACAGCCTCGTTCCCTCTTCTTGAATTCCATAAGAAGGTGAAAACCTGGCTTTTCAGTTATCCAACCTACCATAGGCAGGGCTAGGCACACACTCCTGCTCAGCACCATGATGCCCCTGCAGATGATAGTGAGCTTCACAAATATACATAACATAACATTAAATGGAAAAAAGTAGCTGGTGGAAATGCTTCCATTAAACTGAATCACTGGTAACTTACCTGGGTGCATCTTATTTCTCTGTTGTTGTTCAGTTATGAGATATGGACAAATCACATGCAAAAGCAGTCTCCCTGCTGTTCCAAAAGGAATTGAATTGGTCAAACTACTCACCTTTCATTCTAAAAAAGAACGTGTCAATGCATACATTTTGGCGCTATAAAGCCTCATCTGTTAGGTGCAAATCAAGTTGATACAGCAGAGCAAGCCACAGAGCAGCTTTTTCAGCAATCTTATTAATTTCTTTTGGAGTTACCTTAAAGTTGTAATAATGTTCTGATTCTTAATTATACACTATGATAGAGCATATGGATCTGGCAACATTTGCCTTTTGCATGAATTGCTATATAATATCCCCAAATTATTCAGATCCATGACCATGATATGCTACTGTTAATCTTTATTACTTTGTTACTTCTAGCCAGATGTTTCCCCATTCCAGTCATAAATACATAAGATCATCCTACTCACAAAGGAGAAATGCTTCGCACAATGCCCTAAACATCAAGCAAAATTTAAAAAGCCCTTTTATTATTTTAATTTACAATCAGTTTCCCCAAAACCCTGCCTATATATAATATTTATGTCTAAGCTATTTTCCTTATTCACAAAGCTTTTACTGACAGCAGAATGAGAGTGAAAGAAGGTTTGTGGCAATGGGATTAGGAAGCATGAAACTAGACATAATGAACATTACTGGCGGGTAAACAAATGATTATCTCCACATTCTTCCTTCCTTGTCCCCGTCCTAGTGAGGTGAAGAGGTAGAAAGCTTAAACTTTCATTCGCTGACACTTGTGCCCAAAACACATATAAATGCCAACTCTGCTTGACTTGCTCAAGAATACACTTTTATTGCGGCATAAACCTCACTCAGAGATCAGACCATACAGAAGACTACATACTTATAAGAAGCTAACATAGAAGTCCTAACCCATCTCCTAGAGACACAGGCATTCCAGAACCAAAAGAAACCAAAAGAGATTTTGAGAAATGAAAATATGGCATCTTCACTAAATAAACAACTAAGGCTCCACTACAAGTGGACTGCCAAAGTCATGGCTGTGGTATGACTGCCGTACTCCTGGCGGTCCGACCACTACAGCTGCCAGGATCATGGATCCCGGAAGGGTGGCAGCGGTTGGAGTCGTGGTCAGGCACAGCTGCACTGAGTTCAGCACCACAGTGCTGATCAAGAGTCCCCTTTCTGACACCCTTTTCATGGTGGGGTGCCCACCATTAAAGGTCTGGCAGAAAGGCAGTGATGGGAGCCAGGGGGAGCCCCTGCTCAGCACCCTCAGAATGTGTACTGTCTGCTACAGCAGACAGTGCACATTCTGAGGGTGCTGGGGGCACCCTCTGTGTGATGACATTAGCCTCTCCTCCATGAGGAGCCGAGGCCAATGCCGCTGCATTGTTTCCACTGGGCTGATGGTCAGAAACCTCCTAATATGGAGGTTTCCACTAGTCACCCCAGTGTAAACAACGTAATAGGACAGGTGAGGCAAACCACCAGCTCTGCGGTGGTCTCCTCCCCACAGGGCTAGTGGGTCAATTGTCAGCCTGCCAGTCTTGGAATGAGGTCTTAAGTCTCTTCTGACATCCAATGTTTGAAGAACCTCTTCCTTTCTTCCAGCAGGCAGGTCGCTCCTCGCTCCACTGCCCCACGCTACCTCCTTACCGTCCGTTCTCTCCTCAGTGGAATCCCCAGCCGCTCCGCCCCGCGGCCCCTCCCGCCTCCCCCCCTCCTCCTCACCGTCCGTTCTCTCCTCAGTGGAATCCCCAGCCTCTGCGTCCCGGCGGCCCTTCCCCCCTCCCCTCTCCTTCTCACCGTCCGTTCTCTCCTCGGTGGAATCCCCAGCCACTGCATCCCCATGGCCCCTGCCTCCTCCCCTCTCCTCCTCACCGTCTATTCTCTCCTCAGTGGAATCCCCAGCCGCTGCGTCTCCACACACACTCATGGCCCCTTCACCTGCCACACCTGTCATTTCTCCTGCTCCTCATCCCTCACACCACACACCAACCATAGCGACCCCCCGACAACAAACACAACACCCCGAACGCAATACACACCTGCTCTGCCCCACCAACCAGCCCCGCAGCACACCACCCCACAACCAGAACACACCCCGCAACAACACCCTCATGCACCACACCAACTCCACCCACTATAACCACCTCAACTGCCTGCTCCTCAACATCCGCTCCCTTCATAAACATGCCATAGAACTCTGGGACCTCATCACATCACACTCACCTGACATCGTCTTCCTCACAGAAACCTGGACCAACCCCTCCTCGGAACCCGACATAGCCATCGCCACACCCAAGGGATACAAACTCTAACGCAAAGACCGCCTCAACAAGCCAGGTGGTGGTATCGCCATCCTACACAGGGACACCATCAAAGTCACCACCAGCTCCCAAGACGCTATCAAAAACACAGAACACATGCACTTCCTGATCCACATTAACAACAACTCCACCCTCAGAGGTACACTAATCTACAGACCACCAGGACCACACCCCGCCTTCTGCGACACCATCGCCGACACCAACAGCTCGCACGCCCTCAGCTCCACAGACTACATCCTCCTCGGTGATTTCAACTTTCACTTGGAGAACCTACAAGACCACAACTCCACCTCCCTCATAGACAACCTCACCAACCTCAGACTCAAACAACTGGTCACCACACCCACCCACTCAGCAGGACACACGCTCAACGCAATTTTCACCTCAAGCCAACACATAGCCTACACCCACACCACCAAACTCGTCTGACCTGACCACCACTTTGTCCACTTCTCCTTCACCAAACCCACCACACACCACACCCTACCGTATGTGGGACAAGATCCCCACAGAATGCCTGAACACCCAACTCGCTCACAACCCCCCCCACACCAACGACCCCAACACAGGAGCACACAACCTCTCTAAATGGGTCACTACCTGCGCAGACACACTAGCCCCCCTCAGAAAACACATCGCCAGACGCAACATCAAGAACGCCCCATGGTTCACCCCCGAACTCCAAGACTCCAAGCGCAAATGCAGCCAAGCTGAGAAAATATGGTGACAAGAACCCTCTACAACCAACTTCTCCACCCTCAAAACCACCATTCGCACCCATCACCAACTCATACGCACCGCCAAAAGAAAGCACTACAAGACACGCCTTGACAACAACTCTCAAAACAGCAAAGAACCCTTCACCATCATTAATGAACTAGACAAACCCAAAGCCAGCAACATAGACCCCTCTCACACAAAGCCTCCATGGTAACGCCCTCTCCACCAGAAAATCCTGGACATCCACAACAGCTTCATACCACACACACACCCACCACACACAACCCTCACTCACCCATCTCAACCCCCACTCATGACCCCCCACCACACTCACTACCTGGGCCCCCACCAACACAAGAAACCAAAAAAACCATGAACTCCATCCACTACAGATCCCCCTCCGACCCCTGTCCAAAAAGCATCTACAACAAAGCCAGCCCAACCATTGCCACCATACTCCGCGACATAATCAACTCCTCTTTCAACTCCACCACCTACCCAGACCCCTGGAAGCACGCAGAAATCACCACTCTCCTAAAAAAAAACAAAGCCGACCCGGATATCCTCTCCAGCTATCGCCCCATCTCCCTCCTCCCTTTCCCTGCCAAGTTTGCAGAGAAACTAGTCAACGCCCGCCTATCCCACTTCCTCGAAGAAAACAACACTCTTGACCCCTCACAATCCGGGTTCCGCAAGAACCACAGCACGGAAACCGTCCTCATTGCATGCAATGACGACGTCAGGACCAAAGACGACAAAGGCGAGACCGTCACACTCATCCTCCTAGACCTCTCCGCAGCCTTTGACACTGTCTGCCACCACACACTCTGCACACGCCTCCACAACATAGGTATTCACCACAAAGCCTTAGACTGGCTCACCTCCTTCCTCACCGACCAGACCCAGAGAGTCCGCCTTCCACCTTTCCACTCCACCGCTACCAAGATCATCTGCGGAGTCCCCCAAGGGTCCTCCCTCAGCCCCACACTCTTCAACATTTACATGATCCCCCTAGCCAACATCCTCCGATCACACGGAATCACTATCTTCTCCTACGCAGATGACACCCAACTCATCCTCTCCCTCACCCGCAACCCCACCACCGCCAAAACCAACCTACACGCTGCTCTCATCGACACAGCCAACTGGATGACAACTAACCACCTCAAGCTTAACTCCAACAAAACCGAGATCATCATCTTCTGCGCCAACAAAACCACATGGGACGACTCCTGGTGGCCCACCACCCTAGACCCCGCACCCACCCCTGCAAACCATGCACAGAACCTCAGCATCATCCTGGATCCCTCCCTCTCCATGACACAGCAAATCAATGCTCTAACCTCCCCCTGCTTCCACACACTCTGCACTCTAAAAAAATCCTTCAAATGGATTCCTCCAGAGACCAGGAAGAAAGTCACCCATGCACTCATCAGCAGCAGACTAGACTACGGTAACGCCCCCTATGCCGGTACCACACTCAAACTCAAACGCAAACTCCAGAGAATCCAGAACACAGCCGCACGCCTCGTCCTTGGCCTCCCCCGCCACGAACGAATCTCACCACACCTCAGATCCCTTCACTGGCTCCCCATAGACAAGAGAATCACATTCAAGATCCTCATCCACGCATGCAAATCCCTCCACAACACCGGCCCAACCTACCTCAGTGAAAGAGTGAACTTCCACAGTCCCACATGCAACCTCCGATCAGCCGACTTCGCCCTAGCCACAGTCCCCTGAATCTAACGCACCACCACAGGAGGCAGATCCTTCTCCTACCTCGCCTCCAAAACCTGGAAATCCCTCCCTGCCAATCTTCGCAAAACCAAAGACCTCCTGCTCTTCAGAAAGAACCTCAAGACATGGTTGTTCGAACAGTGACCCTCCTTACCCTTCCCTTGACCTCTCCCCCAAGCGCCTTGAGACCCTCATGGGTGAGTAGCGCTCTCTATAAATATTTTTGATTGATTGATTGAAGAAGGAGATTGTAACACAATTTCCAGCCCCAAATGTAACATTGAATGGATCTTTGGATAAAAATCTAGATCTGATCTGCAGACCAGTAGGTATCAGAAAATGTTGAGATTAGGATCGTCAATCATAAGGGCAGCTATTTCTCCAAGGCCCCTTGCAGAGGTAATAGACAAAAGAATCACAATCTTAATTACTAGAAAAAAACAAGCACACTGACTTCAGTGGCTCAAATTGAGCTTGTTGAAGCTTTCATAAAAAACACATGCAGACTCAAGCTGACAACGGTGTGTGACCTATTTGGCTTTTTATTTCAAACACCAGTAATAGGCAGCTCCCCAATGTTTTGATAGTAGCCAATGAGGTCTGTGGCTCTTTAAAGGCTTGATTGGCGGCCTATTGTACTCGTAGTGTTGAATCTTTCAGCCCTTTCAAGCCCCCACCCCCAAAACAAGTCTTGAAATGTAAAATGGTAACTACAGACTTTTGAAGTGCACCACTAAGGAAAGTGTGATCATTGCCAAGCATAACAAGTCCTAGTTCCTGGCCTGCTCCTTCTGAATACAATCTGCTAACTCCTCAGAATAACCCAGTCACCTGAGAGCTAGCTTCGCAACAGCCAAGCTGTCAGATTCAGATGGTTCAGCGAGCATTGTGGGAAGTCTTGACACAGGAGAGGCAAAAGGAATCTCCGAGTTCATTGATAAGGACAGTGGACTAGCTGATCCAACATGGGAATCCAAGGCCTGAGGGCCAGAATGAGGCCACAAGGAGAATCTGCCGACTCTCCCTCCAAATCATCCAGAGTACTTTTGGAAAGATGGGAATCAGAGGGAAATGATACCCTGATGCCACTTTAAGGATAGGGCATCTGTCAGTTAAAATTCTACCCATCTTCTTGGAAAGTAAACACAACCAATAATGACAGATCCAACTATGCAGATACGATGTCAAAAGCTCTGGGGTGCAGATGAAATCTACAGATAATGGGAGAACCCTATTCAGAAGATCTGCCACAATGTTGTCTTCCCCACTGGACACTATGCCTTCAGGGAAACTGGCTATGCATCCACTTAAATCTCAATGAGTGGGTCAATTTTGCCAGATTCCAGCATGCAGAGCTACACAGATTGTTTGTGTAGGCCTTTATCACATAGTTGTCTGAACCAGTGCTGGATAATCTAAAAGACTCAGGGAGCAAAAAAAACAGGACCCTGATAACCGACATCAATCCACACCATTTCTATGATGTTTGCTTGCCCTCTGTGACCATTTGCTATGAATTCTATTGTCTTCTATAAGTCTCCCCAACCTACTACACTGGCATCCATGGTCACCACATTTGGGAGGCAGGGGATCCAAAGCCACACCTAGGGAGGCAGGGGATTGAAGGTTTCCTGAAATTTGCACTCTGACAGGCACTAAGCTCTATGGTCACACCGTTGGAAAGAGACTGGAACTTTAGCCTCCATATCATGTGACGTGGGATCCCTATAGGACATAAGATGCTGAACTAGTGGCTTGAGAAGCAAATGAACCAAAGGAATTACTGTTGGTGTGGCTGGGGTCAGCCCCTGAATTTCAGAAACTATCTTGCCAATAATCTTTTTCAACAGTTCTCTGACACATTCCTAAAGAAAGAGGCATTAATCTATCCATTGGATGAATAACCTCTCCTAAGTATGTGCAGAACAACTCTCCTGTGTATGTGCAGAACGTCACTCTTATGATGCTCCTGTGATGGAGTCAATATAAACTAACTCCAGTTCAGAACCAACCATCTTTAAGGAACTGGCAGACCCTTACTGTTTATTCCTTGGCCTTAAGGAAAGAAGAAGCATGAATTAGCCAACCATCAAAGTATGCAAATATTTGGCTAACATAACTCGAACAAAGGCTACCAAAACAGGAAGTACCTTTGTAGGGAGTCGAGGTACTGAGATAAATATAAAGGGAAGTGGTTTGAACTGGTAATGAGTGTGACCCTGTGAGAAATGAAGAACTCTTTAAAATGAAAGTCAGTGTGGTACATGAAAATACGCATCACTGAGTTCCAGGGTGGTTAGAAAATCTCATGGATTTGAAGCGTTGAGATGTGTGATTCTTTTGTTAATAAATATGGGCCTCAGGGTATCCTTTCCCTCTGATTCCCCTCCTTCTGAAGGTTCTCTGTATGATTTTGAGGGAGAGCCTGAAGACTCTCTTTGTGGCCTTGTGCTAGTTACCAACTATTTATCCCACAACTCAAAATAATAACTTATTCTAGTCTTATTAGAAATCAGTGTTTCTTTCTTCAAGCCTTCATTCAAAGCTTGACTATTTGTGCCAGGCAATAAAGTTCAGTGATAAATATTGAGACTTAAGTGTGTTTGAAGCCCTTTTTCTTAACATCAGAAGAGAATCCACATTGCTTGATGCTGAGAGTACCCAAGGATAAAACGTTACAACTGGTATTTGAGAACTAGGATTGAATTAATCATACCTTTGATTCAGGGATTTTCCCTCAAATCTGCAAGGAAGCCACTGTCATTCCCCTTAAAAAAAAACTAATGTTGATCCTAAGAATATGAGTAAATTTCACCCCATCTCACTTTTTCCTGCACCTGCAAAAATCATGGAGAAATACCTTGACCAGGAAATGATAATGTTTATTGAGACCTGGGATATTCTTCATTCCTCACAGAATGGCTTCAGTAGTGGCCATAGCACTGAAACTGTACTTGTGGATGCGACTGATAGTATCAGGTGTCAGGTTGACCAGGGTGGGGCAGCTGCCCTTGTGCTGCCGGATCTTTCAGCAGCCTTTGACACCATTTCATCTGGACGCCTGGAACAGCATCTCCATCAGGCAAGTGTTAGGGGAAAGTCCTTAATCATCTCCATTTGTTCCTCATCAATAGGGTGCAACCAGTCAGTTGAGGTGGCTTTAAAGCAAAGGCTTTTAGTTTCTCTGCAGGGTCACTCAGGGGTCCTCGCTAAGCCCCACTATGTTTAATCTATATGTTGCTCCACTTGCTGAGCTTATACGTTTGTGCAGCTTTCAAGCACAACAGATTTAATCTCTGTATGACCAGAATAAACATCTGGATGAAGGAACATTTTCTTAAACTGAATATGGAGAAAACTGAAGTCCTGGTGTTCAGAGGGCAAGAATCTAACTGGCCTGGCAGCTTGTGGCCAGAGGAATGCGACCAGTTACTGCCTCCAGTTAAATCGGCTAAAAATCTTTGGGTGAATTTTGATTTGCAGGTCAATTGTACCACAAGCACCTGTTTTTACATTATTAAGACTTTTAGGAAGATCTTCCCTTTTATTCCTGCTGAATTGCACTATGAGTTGGTCATTGCTTGAGTTTCATCTAAAATTGGGTACTGTAATACCTTTATCTGAATATGAAGGCCTCCGCATTGAACAAGCTGTAAGTGATTCCAAATGCGGTTGCTTGAATTATTCTTGACATACCTAAGCATGCGTCTATCAGAGAGGAAGTCTTGAAGCTCCATTGGCTCCCTGCTATGAAGCGCATCACCTATAAGGCGATTTGTTTGGTCTTTCAAGCCCTCCATCATAAAGGGCCAAACATCTCTTGCCCTGTTTAACTGGTATATCAGTAGCATGTCATTCAGATCCTCCCCTGGTAGGAAAGTCAGAATTCTCATATTTCGAAAAGCCTGTTGGTGTGGCCGGTTTTCTCCGGTGCTGTTGACAGGTTCAAGAATTCCCTAACTACCAATATTACCAATTTGGATTATTTTACCTTGTTTAAAAAATCTTTGAAAACTTGGCTTTTTTCATCTTAATTCTCCTAGGTCTGTTGCGGTTGAGCCCTGTTTCTGGTATAGCGCTAAGAAACCCTTGGATTTAATGTGCTTTATTAATCTGTTTTTCATTTTATTTCATTTCATTTCATTTACACCTTGCTCTATCGGCTGCAGTAATTGAACACATGCTTTCTCTTTGCTGAAAGTGAATTCACAACACGATAACAAGCTGTTTCCTGCATGAATGATCACATTCCAGAGGGGTACTGAAAAGAATGGAGCAGTCAATAATTCTTGTTGTATTTTACTTCGGTTCAGGATTAATACTGTCACCTTGCTTTACATAGATGCCTCACTAACAAAGGATAGTTGCAGACCAAGGCAAAGCGAATCCTACACAATTCTTCCTGACAAGTTGTATGCCATGATGTTAGACCTGACAGCCATAGGGTGATCACCCCTAACATTTTGCCTGCCTCCCTCCATTTTTTGTTTTTGGTGGCTTTAGGACTCTGCATAGTTTACCACTGCTAATCAGTGGTAAAGTGCATATGTTCTCTCCCTAAAACATGGTAACATTGGTTTACACCCATTTGGCATATTTGATCTATGTGTAAGCCCCTAGTAAAGTGCACTACATGTACCCAGGGCCTTTAGATTGAATGCTACTAGTGGGCCTACAGCACTGGTTGTGCCACCCACATAAATAGCCCCTTAACCACATCTCATGCCTGCCATTGCAAGGTCTGTGTGTGCAGTTCAGTTTCACTGCCACTTCCACTTGCCATTTAAAAATACTTGCCACGCCTTAAACTCCCCTGTTTCTACATATACACCACCTCTAAGGTAGGCCCTAAGTAACCTATTGGGCAGGGTGCTGTGTAGGTAAAAATCAGGACATATACCTGTGTCTTTTATATGTCCTGGTAGTGGAAAACTCCTAAATTAGTTTTCCACTGCTGTGAGGACTGCTCCTTTCATAGGCTAACATTAGAGCTACCCTCATAAACTGTTTGAGAGGTAGCTTCTGATTAGAAAGGGGTAAGTAGGTGATATTTAGTATGGCCCCAATGGTAATACAATATCCTGCTAACTGGTGAGGTTGGATTTAATATTACTATTTTAGAAATTACATTTCTAGAAAGTGAGCCTTTCTCTGCACTTAAAATCCTTCTGTGCCTTACAGCTTGTCTCCAATCCACATCTGGGCTGGTTGACAACTCCCTTGTGTATTTCATCCAGACAACCAAAAACACAGGATGCTCAGTCATACCTGCACACATCTGCATACTGAATAGATCTTCCTGGGCTGGAGAGTGGCGGGCCTGACACTTACATTTCATAGGACAGTGACCTGCCTTCACAATGGACTGTCAAACCCTCTACTGGGACCCTAGCAGACAGGATTGTACTGAAAGGCAACCTTGTGCACTTCTAAGCCACTCTTTGAAGTCTCCCCCACTTCAAAGGCACATTTAGGTATAAAAACTGGGCCCCTGACCCTACCAACTCAGACACTTTTTGAGAAAGACTCTGCACCAGAACCTGCAACCTGCCAAGAGAAGCTGCCTGGCTGCCCAAAGGACTCACCTGGACTGTTTTACGGTAAAGGACTGCCTTGCTATTGCCCTGCTGCCTTGCTGACCTCTGGCTCTGCTGAGAATTGCTCTCCAAGGGCTTGGATTTGAGCTTGCCTCCTGTTCCTGAAGTCTCAGGGCCAAAAAGACTAAGGGGGTCATTCCAACCCCGGCGGGCGGCGGGCGCCGCCCGCCAGGCAGAAACCGCCCAAACACCGCCCCGCGGTCAAATGACTGCGGGGAGCATTCCAACGTTCCCGCTGGGCCGGCGGGCGATCTTTAAAAGATCGCCCGCTGGCCCAGCGGGAAAGCCCCAGCAAAGTTGAAGCCGGCTCTGAATGGAGCCACTGGTTTGCTGGGGTGCGACGGGTGCAGTTGCACCCGTCGCGATTTTCAGTGTCTGCCAAGCAGACACTGAAAATCAGAATGGGGCCCTGTTAGGGGGCCCCTGCAGTGCCCATGCCAGTGGCATGGGCTCTGCAGGGGCCCCCAGGGGCCCCACGACACCCGTTCCCGCCAGCCTCTTCCTGGCGGTGTAAACCGCCAGGAACAGGCTGGCGGGAAGGGGGTCGGAATCCCCATGGCGGCGCTGCTTGCAGTGCCGCCGTGGAGGATTCCCTGGGGCAGGGGAAAGCCGTCAGGAAACCACCGGTTCCCCTTTTCTGACCGCAGCTTTACCGCCGCGGTCAGAATTGCCCCAGAAGCACCGCCAGCCTGTTGGCGGTGCTTCCTCCGTCCCCCGCCCCGGCGGTCCATGACCGCCAGGGTCGGAATGAGGCCCTTAATCTCTGCAAAGAAACTCTTTGTGTGGCGAAAGTTGACGCACAGCCTGACGGAATCAACGCACAGTCTGCCTAGCGTTGAGAAAATCACCACATCGCTGAACCAGAATAACCCAGCAAGTCTCTCCAAGTGGAGATCAACGCAACGCCAGGGTTGCAACTGGAACTTCGACGCACAGCCCCCTGGATCAATGCATCGCCAAGCCGGAATGATGCAGCCCGACTTCCAGTGAAAGGAATTGACGCAGCACCAGCCATGCAACTCAAATTTCTACGCATAACCCACCATATCAACGCAGCACGTGTGACTACGTCCAGCATGCTCAGGATTTCCCTGCATCGTCCCTGGGCATTAAAGGACCCTGCATCGCAAAGAAGGATTCAAGCCTGTCCACCGGAATTCGATGCAAAGCCCTTGACGTGTGGAAAAGGATTGACGCATCATCCTTGTGCACCCCGAAATCTGACCTACCTTTTTCTACGCATCTCCTCCTCTGCAGTCTTCGTGCGTGTAATTTTGATGCAGACCAGGTACTTTGTGCTTGCAAGAGACAATTGTTGCTTTTAAGAGCTAAAGACTCTTCTTATCATTACAAAAGTGATATTGCAAGTTGTGATTTCTGAATCTTGAGTGTTTTGACCTTAAATTAATCAGATAAATATCCTATATTTTTCTAAACCTGTGTGGTGTCTTTCTGTGGTGTTCTCACTGTGTTATTGCATGACTTATTGCACAAATACTTTACACATTGCCTTTTAAGTTGAGCCTGACTGCTCAGTGCCAAGCTACCAGAGGGTGGGCACAGTATAATTTGATTGTGTGGGACTTACCCTAACTAGGATTGTGACCCCTATTGGGACAAAGGTGTATACGTCTGCCAACTAGAGACCCCATTTCTAACACCTGTCTACCAATAGGTTAGATTTTGCTTCACTTCCCTATGACTCATGATCTAGTACCTCTTCGTTTGGGAACAGAGAATAGACCTGAGGAACTAAAGTAGCCAATAAGGAGTGTGCTGTATATCAGCAGTTGTGGCAGAAGTGTGATAAATTGTGGCAAGGTATGCCCACATCTCTTCTGCACCTTGGAGGTCTTGGCCTGAAACGCCAAATGGGACTGTCATCTATCATGGCTTTTTATGATAATAAGGCATGTTTCATAAAAGTCAGGCTTGATTTATAAAACTAAAGGAAAAGATAAGGGACATTTTCAGATTTTGTCCATGCGCGTCATAACTTTGGCTGTAAAGAACATGTACCATTAGCTTCCATAGGGTCATGAGTGACCACTGCTGGCTCCATAAGACATCATTAGCAATAATGGTATACAAGGCACTGATATGGGGCATAGTTAGAGAGGTAATGCTGAATAACTAAATTCAAACTGCTGACCTGGCAGTGTAAAGTATTCTACGCAGCTGTGCATGGCTTGGTATCATACAAATTTAGTACATTTATACAGCCATACAAGCTAGATGACTGACAACATCTTAGCCACTTTGGATAGAGAATATACTAATAAGTTAAGGGTTTCTGATGAAAATATGATTGAGGCCTGATTAACATTTGCCCTATTTCCAAATTATTTGCTGAGGTATTTATAACATTATGAACATTCTGATAAACATGATTTCTGGAATCAGTCCCAGTTATTCTGTTTTAGCATGTTTTGGATTACTGGTTGAATGGCTTTGTTTCTGGTTTGCACGTAGCTGGTTTAGATGCAGCTTGCAGTTGATGGTTCATGGAGGTTTCTGACTGTCTCTCTTTAACTACTAAGGGGCAGATTTAAGAGCCCCTAGCTCCTCCTTGCACCACATTAGCATCATTTTTTTTACTCTAATGTGGCCTAACAAGGCCAAAATCGCATTGCCAAATTTACAAAGTGGCGCAATGCATGCATTGCGCCACTTTGTAACACTCTTCTCTACATTTTGCCTGCACCAGGCATAATGTATGTAAAGGGAGCGTTCCTCTGTTGGGGGGGCAAAAACATGTTGCAAACAAATCAAAGAGATTTCTTTGCATCATTTTGTTCAGCACTTTCAATGCTTGCTCAGAGCAGGTGCTAAAAGGAAGCATGCTATTGTTTACAATGGGCCTCAATGGGTTTTGATGGATTAGCATCAAAATGTATTGACGCTAATCCTGCAAAGTGCCGAAGAAGAGTCAAAAATGATGATGCTAGTTTCCTAACTAGCACCATGGTGCGCCTAAATTCTACGCACACATGGTGGCACTAGAGGGATGCTAAGGGGCGCTAGAATAGTGGTGCTGCACTAGGCGCAATGCCACTTATCATAAATCTGCCCCCTAAGATTTGCAACTGGGAAGCAGAGAAGCTTATATGACTACTTGTTGTCAAAGATGCGGGATTGGATTAATCCTGCCGTTTTCTTGCCAGTTGCTTTCTGGTAAATATTCACTTTTAAGCCTCTAACAGCATTCTTGTGACTAACGTGGAGCTCAAGACTGGTAATGCTGCTGTAGTTGTTCATAAGGTGGGTTCAAAGGGGCATATTTATGAGAAACTGGCACATCAATGCTGATGCACCAGTTTTCTTGGGTCACCCCTGCACCACCTATCAAGACCATGGGTGTGCCATATTTATAATATGTGCACCATGGTGCACTTTAGGTCAATAGTGTCAAATATTTGGATGGTATTGTGGTGCTTTGCTGCACTAACTTAAAAATTGCTAGAAGGCGCATTGATTAAAATGGGTATACCACTTTAACGCCTCTTTTGAGCAGGCATTAAAAATGACACCAAAAATTATGCAGTGAAATCTTGTAGAATTCCCTGTGCCATTTTTGTGGGCCACCTAGGACCAGAACACCCCCCCGCATACATGTGGCCCAAGGGGTTGCAAAGTGGCACAATGCATGCATTGCAGCACTCTGTAAATATGGCATGGCGAAAAATTGCCTCCTTGAACCACATTAGCGTAAACAAATGACGCTAGCATGGGGCAGAGAGGCGCTAGGGTCTTGTAAATCTGGCCCATATTGTGTTCACGCTGTTGAGGACAGGTCAGGTGGGTTAGATCCTGGACATCTTTGAAATGGTAAAGGATTCTTTTCATACTGAGTTGAAGTTCTTTGTCCATATTAGAGTGACCTGGGTTTCTCCTTATTGTGCAAGAGATTTTTTTTTTTTTAATTCCATTGGTTCTTCCCTGAGTGTGTTGAACTTTTAAATTAAGGATTCCAAAGATGGTATACTTATAGCTGTTTGCTGTGCATCTGTTCATGACTCCTACATGTCACATCTTGTGACAAAGCTGAAAGAGTAGGTGTAGGTGTGCCACTCTAATCAGATTTTGTGCTGCCTTAATTCCCTGTGATCCATCTCCATGTTTTCAGCTGCCTACCCGTATAGTCCTTAACTGTGTTGGACCAAGAGTGCACCAAAAGTATGCTCCAAGGCACAGGCAAACAGGATAACCCTGCACCTGCCAGGCTATGAAGAGATTGGCAGTTGCTGGAACTAGAGTTTGCTGCGTGGCTTCTGCTCTTTTACCTTTACCCCTGGTAGATGAGCCTGTTGCTCTCTCAATAGAACCTGTTTAATTTTCTCCACCCCCAGTAACTGGGGTCTTTCACTTCTCCCAGATTTTATAGTGTGCACATTCATTAATTCTCGAGCAACCAATAGTGTTGTCCCTACTAGTGTCTGTCTCTGCAAAAGTGCCCCTCTCCCACTAGCAGCTCCCCGAGAATCCATAGTAGGTTTACAGATGTCTGGCATGATTTGTGCATTACACATCCAGCCATATCTGAGCAGTTCAAGCTTTGGTGCCCTTCCCCTCAAATGAGGATGTCTGAGAAGCAGTCTCTATTCTGACTAGGAAAGGGCCTCATTTAAAAAAAACGGCAATTCCTTTGATTGAAATCTGCCTCCTTGCCAGTGATTCACAGTTTTGGTTAATCACTTGCTCCTCCAGTGTTAGAACTTCACGGGGATATACATTTGCTGATGCTCGCCACCTGGCTGCAGACAAGGGGGTGCTGACTGCGGTGAAGACTTTTATGCCCCCTCATTAACCCATGGCGTGAAGGGGAGATCTTGAATTCAAACAAGTCCTCCCACTGGCCCTTTGCTTTTGCACCCCTCTGGCCATTTGGTGCTCTTGCCCTCAACCTTTTTAGGTTGAGCGAGCAAGCGCTTTGACCTATTATAAGTATTGTGGGCTTTTAACCAAGCCCACCTCACGCACATCACTTCCAGTTGTTTGTGGAATTGCCTTTCAAAAATCAGCTGATGTCAGTGGTAATTACTTTAAATTTGTCCCACCTAGAGGCTCTTTTTTTTCAAGTCTTGCAGACTTCCCCTGCTACATGGATTATTGCACGATTGCCAATATTCTTCAGCGTGGGCAAATTATTTCTTTTGTGTCTCCCCTTCCTGCTACATGGTGGTCATGGAGCTCACAGTGCGAAAAGGCACAACAGAGTGAACTCGATCGGTGGTACTGAAGTGTCGGTCATATTGTTCACAGTTAACTAATCAGAGTAACTTAGTGTGGCTCTCCCCTTAAAACACTTGAAATTGGTAAATGCTTTACATAAATTAGAAATCCTCAAGTTAAAGGTGGCTCTCCCGGCACAGTGGGGGAGTCGATACTACAATATTCACTGCACTCGGGAAAACTTCACTCATAATGCCTTCCAACCATTCTTTTTCACAACATTTTTAACATAACTCACCCTATGGTGGTCCTAGAACAGTGGGACCTCCACCAAAAATGTAATCATGGCATGCTCTTTCTGTTTAGGGCATCTTTGGGTCCCCCCACTAGATTAAGGGGGATCCCGAAATAATAACCCCTCCCACAATATGTTGTCTTTTTATGCATTCTCATGGCTGGAACATTTGTTTTCCAACTGGGAATAGCTTGTGTTTTAAAGGGCCGTGTTTGTAATATTACTATAGTCCTGTTATTCCTCAAAATATCCAATGCACTGTGCTGTCTAGGTGCTACATATATGGTTAATCTGCATTTTCTATAGCCATTTTTGTGGGGTAATACCTTATAAGGGCTAACTATATAGTTACATGACCATGTTTCTTACATATTCTAAGTTCATTGTGGTGTCCTCTAGGGCAGTGGTTCCCAACTTTTAGACTTATGTGGACCCCCACTTTATCAGTACTGGATCCCAGGGACCACCACTGAATCATTAGTGGTATCTGTGGAATCTGGGGACCCCAATGGGTCATAGCTGAGAACTGGGGACCTAATCTGTTAATATTATTTTCTAAGCAGCTGTGGACCCCCTGAGGAGGTTTCGCGGACCCCCAGGGGTCCCCGTACCACAGGTTGGGAACCACTGCTCTCAGGGCTGTTCTAACCATTACAGTCAAATCAACATATTAAAACTTGCACCAGAACACTTTGCAGGGCATTACTTTTACAAAACATTCTTGCTCATAAGTTAGCCTGTGGTTGTCCTAGCAAAATGGGACCACCTTCAAAGCATTGACCACAATATGCTCTTTCTGTCTACATCATATCTGAGGCCCCACACTATGTTAGTGGGGACTCTAAAGTAATAACCCCTCCTACCATTCAATTCTTTTAAGCTTTTTCATGGCTAGAATGTTTGTTTTATAGTTAGGAGGAGATTTGTTTTAAAGGTCTTGCTTATAATATCATTGCCGTAGGCCTGCTAGTCCTAAAAACTTTCTCTAAGGGCTAAGTATATGGTTACAGTGAATTATTTTCTCCTGTTTTTTTCAGTGGTTTATGTTCTCTATGGGCTAATATTAGGGTTACATGACCGTGTTTCTTACAAATGATATTTTATTATGGTGCCTTCTAGGGGCTGTTTTGAGTATTACAGTCTAATGCCAAAGGTTTATTTCTGATAAAAAGTTAAATGATAATTGTATATGTTTTAATAATCTCTCCTTTTTACTATTATGACCATAATTTAGGCCTACTTAACATCCGTGTTACACTATGACCATTTGAACACTCTTGATATGTCTGCTTTAGTTCTCCTCTGTGGCTTTTTTGGGGGAATTGTGTTAGTAAGCTAGCAACTTTGATGGTGGGGTGGTGAAAGTAGTATTCTATTGGGATTAGCATGGCAGATTTAAATTAGGATGCTAAATAGCAACATTTTCATTTTTGGCTGCATATAGAGGAAGAAGGTAAATGGAAGTGCTTTAGTTATATGCAGGGTCACTGGAATTATATGGCAGGAAACAACGAAATAATGAGGCAAGGTTAACCAATTTATGTGGCAAGGAAGGTCCAGTTATGAATTTACAATGGCAATAGCTCTATCTCATGCAAATGCGAGATCTATTGCATGGCAAATACTTGCTCTGTCTCCCACTCTCTATGACCATTGGCCTTATTACGAGCCTGGGGGTCTTCTGCTGCGGCAGTCTGACCACCATATAAAGACCCTGGTGGTCAAACTGCCAGGGTTCTGCCAGCACCACCAGAATCAGTGATTCTGATGGCCTGGCAGTTTCGGAGATCGTATTCCACCAGGTCAGCTCTGCATGCAGCGCTGCCCTGCAGATTATGACCTTTTTCTCCGCCAAGCTTTTCATGGTGGTTTCATTGCCATGAAAAGGCTGGTGGAGAGCAGGTGCAGATGTTCCCAGGGGGCCCCCTGCACTGCCCATGCACCTGGCAAGGGCAGTGCTGTGGTCCCCTTGCCCAGCACTTTCGCAATGGTTAATGTCTGCTTTGCGCGGGGGCTGGTGCACCCTGCGGTCTCCAGCATTGTCACCGGCTCAATTACGAGCTGGAGACAGTGCTGTAGCCAATTTCCTGCTAGGCCGGTGGACAGAAACCCAGGTTTCCTCCCATTGGCCTAGCGGGAAACTCCTAATAGGTCTGGTTGGGTGGTCACCACTATGGTGGTTGCCCACCTATCGGGAGTTTGGCGGATGGGCTTTCCAGTCTGCCAAATTCACCATGAGGGCCTATGTCTCTCTCTACTCCATGTCATCTCAAGATTTTTTGGGGGTCCTGAGCAAGACATTTGAACTTCTCCATCTGAATCAAATGCCAGCCAACTCCCTTCCAGAGGATTTGCCGAAATTCTGAATGTTTTCTCTGTTCTCATAAAAATACATTTCTAGACAAAATGCACAGCTGTATCCACAGTTTTGTAGTTTTAATTCGGGGTCTCTGTGTAAGCAAACCTGTCTTTCAAGGTAGCAGACCACTACATGTAGCAGTTTAGGCTTTTATACACATTCAACACTTACAAAACCGCAGGTCAACACAGAGTTATGTTGGAGAGTACAACACTTACAAGGCAAAAGGGGACATTTAAAAAGCAAGGGGCAAACTGAACCAAATTCAATCACTTGATAGTGGGCTTGAAAGGAAGGAATAAATCTGCAATTTTCAGTGGGAAAAGTTCATGCAGAAAGGGCAGGGGGTGGGCAGTTGTAGTGTTGATGTTTTCAAACATCGAGGAGTCATAGGCACCAGAAGGATGTTTAAAATTAAAATTTAAAATTCATGATAATGTTTTAGAGCACAACACTGCTCACTGAGACCTGACTGACTGATTAACATACACCCACTCTATGTGATATAATTCTGGAATATTTGAAAAGTGTGTTATAAATGCAATGCCCGTTGAGGAGAAGTGGGGTCTGCCCCTTATAAGAAAAGATCTTACTAGACTGACAGTACTGCTATGTAGAACATGAACTCAAAGTTGAGCTGCTGTTAACTTAAAACTTGAACCTTTATTTCAGCAGTCTGTTACAATTAAGTCCATATTTACTAATACTTGGTGCAACACATTAGACACTGCCTCACATCAAATGTAGAGTGAAACGTGCCATATCTAATAAGCCAGGGGTTATTTTTTATCTACCCCAGCATTAATGCACATTTTGCTGCCTTGCACCAACGTACACACCCTTGTTCAATAGTACAAAAGTGTGTACGGCCTCTAAAGCATAGGATGTGTACTGGAATGCAATCCCTCTAGAACAAAAACTATCATTTAAGATTTTTCGCATTAAGTACGTGTGTTGTACAATGCAGAGCACATACAAAGTTGGAAAAAATAAGGAGAAATCAAAATATTTCTCCTCATTTTGCCTGCTTTGAGGCGATGGCATGTTTTGGTGCAAATCCCTGTCTACAAATATTAATAGAGCCTTGCATGAAAACAATGGGTGGTTATAGTGCAAAGTAGGACACATTGAAACTATATATTATTACTTTGGGGAATTTTCCAAGGCTAATCCGGGTTTGCGTTGGATAGTGAACCCCACCTCAATAATTTGCACTGGGTTTGCATCACCTTTGTTTTAGTAAATCTGGGCCTTGGTTTTAATTGCGTAGGACCACCACCAAAGATGTAAAATGAATTCTAATATATTCAGCAATCTGCTACATCAAACAGAAAAATACAATTTATTTTATTTTTAACGTATGGAAAGAGAAACTGGGCAGGTATATTTCAAGAAAATTTTGACAGACTAGATTTTCTGCATTTCTTTCAGGAAACTGCCCAAAATATTTTATAGGCCATACATTAGACCTGAACTGAGAGAACAGCGTTGACCAACCCACAACTTAATTTGACCTCGATCGAATATGGTACATTTGTTCTTGCTTGTATTTATGATAGTTTGTATCTTAACAAAGAGTTCAAAACACATTGATAGGGAGCAAGTTAAACACTGACATTAAGTATAGTTACATCTAGAATTGCCAAATGTTACGTTATTTAGAAGTAGGACTTGACTGTCAATTCCTCCTGAAGCAGCACATGTTATGCAGAGAACATTTATCAATCACTAAAGATTCATCTACATCAAAAAGAATTAAACAAAATATTTGTAAAAAGAGACAGACTTGCGAAAAGGCAAGAGGTGGTTCGTTTTTTGAGACGAGCTATCAATCAATTTTTCACTGTAGAGCAAAAAAGTCACAGAAACACTGACACATGCGTTACAATCTGCACACAATCCATTTAATGTATAATATTTACAAAAAAATCAAACAATATGTAAACCTTGTCGTGCTCAATGCAAGTAAAAACACCGGACAATAGCACGTAGTACATTTTAAAAATTATTAATATTTTCGTTTAATCTCGACAAAAATGCACAAGTGAAAATAACCACACGGGACCTACCCAATATTTATAAACTAGCTCACTTAAATTATAATTGCCACTCTAAGCTGTTGACCTTTCTTTTTAGGCTAAAAATTCAAATTTCTAAAATGTACTAGACTCTATTGTCTGGCGTTTTTGTCTATTTACATTTAGCACTCAGCTGCATGCACCTTCTTTCACTTTTTGTGCATCTTATGTTATGTATGGTTTGTGTGCACGTCTACTATACCTAGCAAAGTGTGTCCCTTCTTTACTAATTATACGGTGATGGGTTTGGATGCCACGCTGGATGGCGGCTCGATTCTGAGCTCTGGCAAGCTTCCATGCTGCCGTCCTGAGAACAGCGAGTCGGTATAACAATTGTGATGTGGATGCCTCGAAAAATTGTACTGGGGCCTTCAGGGATGCTGCATTGAGCTGGGGGCCCCTCTTTCAACCCAAATTGCTGACTGACGAATGCTCCTCTCAGATGGGACAGCACTCAAGATGGCACTGTAGGGCCCCGTGGAGATATGGACCTAGTTCAGTCTATCCACAGGAACTTTCGGGGCTGGGAGGAGACGGCTGGGAAAGGGATAGGCTGGGGGGACCGAGGGGGAGGGGTTAAAGGTAGTTTATACGGAAGGGTAGGGGTGGGGATCGGCCTCTTCTGTGCCGCCTGTTGCACTGCACTGAGGTTGAAGACCCACCCATCCTGCAGGATGACAGTGAATGTTAAAAGGGGTGAGTGTATGGAGGAGCTGGGTGACCGGGGGTTGGGGGGGCGGTTTGTTTGTATGCCAAGGTTAGGGCAGGTTGCTAGTTAGGAGCAGTAGATGGGGGAGGGTGGAGGGTCAAATGCGGGCCTGGCCACCCTTCCAGCAGGGAAAAAGAAGCAGGTGAAGGATGACAGAGAGGGATGCCTGATTCAGGCAGGAGACAAATGCAAAAGGGTGATGCATGGGAGAATGGAAGGTGATGCTGAGTGAACAGAGAAAAGCGGGGAATAAAGTGAGAATGGAAGACTGGGTAGTTCAAAAGGTAAAAGAGGAAAGTGTTCAATCAAGGTCCCAGTTATGTTAATGTTATGTTATGATGAGCAAGCCTGTCCTAATAAATGGCCTTTTACACTAGTATAACGGGTGTCGAGTATTTATGTCCCGATGCCCGGACTCCTCAGTGGTTCAGAACTGCTGCCGAAAGACTCGTGCTCGCTGAAGGAGGTGATGTAAACTGCCTGTCGCTTCTCTGTTATAAGCGTGAGTCAGGCTCTCAGCTCTCCTAATGAGCAGCCCTCAGGCTTGACTGCTTCTGTCTTGGCAATGAGGATAATCCCTCAGCCATATTTGGGGGATTTAGATGCAACGCTGGCTGGGAGTCATTTAAGTGCTGGGTGAGCTGGGTCCTGGTCTTTCTATCCCATGTCCCCCAAGACATTTGGCCATCCATAATCTATTATGATTCTAGGTGAAGATTAATTATGCTTGATGAACTATAAGGGATGCCTTGAGAAGAATTGAAAGATTTAGAAACCAGCAGTTACAGACTTTACTGTTGATTTTTTGGTCTCATTAGCAGAGTCTCAAATTTAATTTTCTTTTTTTTTATTGGATACCTGAGAAACAAGGTCATTACAATAATTACATCAATAACATCCCCAAAGAAAAGCACACCTTTCTTACAGTGATGTAACAATAACCATAAGTGAAGGATTGACAACGGTGCTTACCAAGTTGTGGCCAAAGAAAATAAATACATGAAATGAAATGCAATATACATGTTCCTCCAAAATCATACGCTTATGGTCCCTGTCACCATTTTATTCCATACTGCCAACGGTTTAGATCAAATCTATTCACCCAGTACTCCCCAGAAAATGTGCCCCTTCCGTCTCGCTTCCCTCCCCTTCCGTTGGTACAGTGAGCACTCGAGCTGATATCCATTGAGGAACCGGTCTAGCCAATATTGGAATACTGGAGGTTGCTGATCCAGCCACGCAGAGGCGATACAAAGACAATAGACAGCCATTTAAACAAAAACAAACTTAATGATCTGAGGCCCAATGACATCAGATACACCTAATATTATAATCTCAGGAGTTAATTCCATATCTTGTTTAACTACTTCTTTTAAAAATTGCCTGATATCACTTTTCAAAGTTTCTAATTGTATACATGTAGCAAACATATGGGTTAGATCTGCACCAAGTAGCTGACATATCGGACAATGTATCCCCCCTATCCTCCCCCACTTAGTTATTATCTCTGGGGTAAAATATAAGTAAAAAATTGTTTTATAATGTTGTGCCTGGAGTGCTGCAGAGATCAAAATGCTGCACCCCAGTTCGAAAGATTCGTAGAATTCTTCATCTCTTATATTTAATCGAGCTTCCCACTTCTTGCAATGCTTCTCCAAATCCTCTGGCTGTTCTTCATTCTATCTAGCATATGCTAAACTGATAGATATTCTTGGGCCAGTTGCCATCATCTCCAGGAGTGGGCATTTTGTACACCCTGCTGTCCCCCCAGTTTTTCTATGCATAAAATTTCTCACTTGTAGATATTTTTACAAATCCCTTTGCTCCAGGCCAAATTTTTCCCTCGTGTCAATCATGGATCCTACAAAAAAAATCTCCTACATTTTGAACACCCTGCCGATTCCATTTTGCCATATAACTATCCCTAAATATCTTGGGGAGGGAAGGGTATTTGCCATCAAGGTGTAGCGATTAAATCTGCCTAATCCCATTTTCTTCCACCAAGGATCCCAGCATTTAAAGGCAGCATTTAATACCTTGAATCTCACTTTCTTATTATAGCTGGGTTCCATTAGTGTCAGCAGCCCGCCACTAGACGAGTGACCGATTAACAGTTCATAGATATCCGGGACATACCCTTCCCCTCTCATGGTTCCTCTGTTAATGAACAGATGGCACATAAATTGCAGAGCTACTGCCAGCTGATATAATTAAAAATTTGGCAAAGACCACCCCCCTTCTCCCTTGGGAAAGTCATATATCCACTAGCTCTTCTAATCTTGCCATACGACCAAATAAACCTCATCACAAGTTGATCCATCTATTTGAACCAGGATTTCCCAAACCCCAACGGGATTGACCAAACTAAATAGAGCACCTTGGGGAGAAACATCATCTTAACCCTATTACATCACCCCATAATTGATATTTGTAGATTATACCATCTGCTAAAGTTATATTTAGCTTTTTTTTTAAATCGGCATCAAATTGATCTGTACAATCTGCTCACATTAGATCCAATATCAGTCCCTAAATAGACTGCTTGGTCTACCCTTCGGATATTGGTTGTCTTACCATGCTCATTCACCACTATCTGAGTTTTATCTTTGTTTAGTAAGTAGCCAGATACCTTCCTGAAGCTATATGCAGCGTTTTCAATTTCTTTGAGAGCCAAATCTGCATTAGCTGTAACAACAGCAACGTCATCAGCATACCCTAAAATTTTGGTATCCCAGCCATTGCGGGTAACTGGCAGAACTGCTGTATTCTTTTCTAATTGTCGTAAGAATGGATCAATATACAGTGCAAATAACAAAGGGGAACAAGGGCATCCTTGTCTTGTACCGTGTTCAATTTGTATATCATTTGACTGGCCGCCCAGCAATTAATTGAAGCGTTTGGGTGCTTGTAGAGCTTTTGATGGCAGCAATAAAGCTGCTTCCCAATCCACAAACCCCTAATGTTTCCCACATATATTTTTAATTGACCCTATCAAATGCTTTTTCGGCATCCAGCAAAACCATTGCCATGGGTTCTTCTGAGACATTAGTTGCATCGAACAAGGTGATGACTCTTCTGATATGGTCAGTGGTATCCCAGCCTGTTGGTTCTGCGTGATAATTTACGGATACAAGCAAACATGTCATAAAAACGTTTGAGTAGATCTTCGCATCACTATTAATAAGTGTAATAGGTATATACGCACTCAAGCTAAGCGGATCTTTGCCCTTCTTCAAGAACACTATTATATTGGTGGTAGCCCAGGAAGGAGGAGGATTGCCCCCTTGCTGCACTTGAATGAACATTTGTAACATCATCAGCCTTAAGATGCTTACACAATTCTAGCGGGATTCCATCCGTCCCTACAGCTTTCCCACTTGGTAGTCCTCGCACCGCCTCTTCTAATTCCTCCAATGTAACCTTGTTTCTTAATTCCTTTTGTTCTTCGCGGGTGATCCTACTACACTCTACCTTGTTTAACAAACCGCATCCAGCCTGTTCTTCACTTGCAGGGGCAGCTTTATATAATTCCACATAATACTCACAAAAGGCTGTCCTGATTTGGTCAGGGTCTGTAGCTAGCTTCCTCTGACCGTCCTTAATCTTCGAGATTAAACCAGAGGCAGCCTTCTGGTGAGTAAATACCGCCAATAAATGACCCACTTTCTCACTATACTCATAGCACTCCTTCCGTCTTGCCAAATATATTTCCGCTACGCTTTCTGCTGACCTATTATCAATTAATGTTTTGGCAATCGCTATATGCTGTAGAGCATCATTAACATCCATGTCACCTTCAACCGCCGTGATAAGTTGTTTTTCTGCCTCCCAAAGCCTTGTATATGGTTCTTGGATCTGATCTGCTTCATGTTTCTGTCTTCTTATACTAAAACTAAGCGTTTCCCCCCTGATTCCCGCTTTCATTGTGTCCCACACAATTTCAGCTGGGGCAGATCCTCTATTGATTTCCAAGAACTCCCTCAGCCATATTTTCATGTGATGCAGATATGCGGGGTTCTTCAGCAAACATCTATCGAATGTCCAGCATTCCCTGTAACTCTTAATACCCACTCTCTTGATCTCCAACATTAGAGGATTATGATCTGACATAAACCGTGGGTATAGTTCCATTTCTGCTCCCTCTAATAATTCAGGTGGAATAAAAAAATAATCTAACCGTGCAAATTTCCTGTGTGGAGCTCAAAAATACATATAAACTGGATCATGCCCCTTCAATATTGGCCATGCATCTACCACTCCTACTTCCTTTTGAAAATTACAAATGGCCTGAAATACTCTGGGTTTGCACCCAAAGTACCTTTTAATATTAACATCAGTTAAATTTTGTAATCCATCCCATGAGCCATTAAAATTCAAATCACCACATATAATATAAGGAGCTGGCCACTCAGCTAATTCAACTGAAAGAAAATCCAGGAAAGTCGGATCATCAAGCACAGGACCATACCCAGAGTATAACGTAAAACTCCCTTTACTCAGCTGGCACTCAATTACAACCTATCTCCCTAGCTGATCTGCCCTGCACTGAGTAACCTTGCATCTTGTATTACTTGTTAAAATGGCTTCCCCTTTTGTTTTAACATTTTGCTCAGTACACACCAACAGCTTCAGCCAAAAAGTATCCAACACAGCTTTGTCAAAGTACTCTATGTGGATTTCTTGTAGACAATATATATCCGCTTTTAATATTTTCAAATCTTCTACTATTTTCCTTCTCTAGAGAGGGTTATTCAAATCACATATATTTACGGATGCTATCCAAAGTATAGCCAAGAATAGGGTAATGTACCCTCAAAGAAATTCCTGGGATCGCCATTTTCACACAAAATCTCTCTGTTCCTATGACTGTGTTTAAGATCCATTACAGCAGCCTTGTCGCCTGGCACCTTGCACTTTAAACCGTCCCTCATCCTGTTACTACTCACCCCCTGTGTTCTCTCGGGTATCCGACTTTTCTTTTTTAACCCACCTAGAAACCCCTCCACCTCCACCCCTCCTAGACCGCCCTTCCCACTCCTCCTGACCCCCTACTTCACCCCCTTTCCCCTCCCCATCCCACTCTTCCCCTCTTCTTTCCCCCTCGCCTGCCCATACCCTCCCTCCCCTCCTCCACCCCCCAACCAAATGAACAATCAGACCACCGCTGGTCTGAATGATGGTATCCCTTAGTGTCGGCTGGAGACCCTCCCTGGACTGCTGTGCTTCCTTCACAAGTGATTACCCCTGCCCTTGATACTGATAAGAATTCTTTTGTTCGCTGCTCAGTTTTCTGCGAATTCTGTACTTTCAGTTCCATCAAGTATTTCTTTGCTTGAATCTCAGATGTAAATATTGTAATTTTCCCATTATTCACTGTGCTGGAGGCAGCAGAAAAGCCTCCTTTCACCTGTCCTGAAAAGACTTAATCAACTGTCGCAGCCTCCATCTTTGCTCCACAGTAACATGGCAGTAATCGTGTTCGTGAAAAAGGTGATATTGTCAGCACACCGTTGGGCATCCGGGAGGGCTTTTTCAAAGATAGCTTGCCTTAAGAAATAATTACCAAAAAAAAACAACTATAGCTCTAGGATGTTAGAATTCAGAATTGCGCTCTCCCCCTCGTCTAGCTAGTGGAAATCTGTGGACTCTTGGAATTTCCGCCTCCCAATCCCATTTTGTGAGCTCTGGAAAAGAATTCTGCAGGAGCTTAATCATGTATGTTCTGATATCATTGCCCTGCACCCCTTCTTCTATACCCAGAAATCGCAAATTATTTATCCGATGCCGATTTTCATAATCGTCCAGTTTCCACAATATATCAGTTAGTTGTTCTCCTTGTGTTTCAGCCTGCTCTTTCAAAACCTCGACCTCTGCCTCCACTAAAGAGGTTCTATTCTCCATTGTGTTTAGCTTTTCTTCAATTTCCATGCAGGATTTAGTGACTTTACTCACCGTAACCTGCAATTGCTTAGTGGCCATCCGGGCTCTCCGACTCTCTGCCTGTGTCCCGGTTTGCAATCCCCTTTTTTTATCATGTATCAACTGCAGCATGTTTGCGTCTGTGCTAGAAGTATTATTAATTGGTTCACTCAGGCAGTTTTTGCCTGCGTCAGCATTAGGTGGTGGGTCATTCTTAGAGTCTTTCTCCAGACTTGTAAGTCTGATTTCTGAGTAGTACCATTTAAGCACCGCAGCACTCTGTCCTGAGAGATCTGTTCCACCGGTTGAGCCCAACCATGACTTTATGCACCTGCTGTGCCATCACTGCAATTTTACTGTTGGTTGTGCCGCAGACGATACACTCTCGGACTCTGATGATATACTCCCCTTGGCTTCACTCTGATTACAGCCACTACTAATGGCTTCTGAATCCTCGGTTGCGGAGTAAAATGTATCTCCTCCGTCCATATTCTTTCCCTCCTTTCAGGTTTACTAGTCTCCAGTTCCGAATCTTTCACAGCGTCATCGCCTACTAGATTTAATCCTTTCCCCTTCCTAATACGGGGTTCTAAGGGCTTATCAGCAGTGTCATGAATGTCTTGAATAACTAGTTTATACTCCTCCATTTGCATTTGCATACTGTCATTAGTAGATGCCCTGGTGAAAACTTCAGTTGGCTCCATCTGCCCCTTTAGGCTGCTAGACTCATCTAATCGACTACCCCCACAGGCTTGTGGCATGTCATGGGGCAGATTGCTCTTGAGGGGCCCACTTTTAGCTTGTAGGGGCTCCTCTCTGTTAATTATTACCTCTAGATCCTCCCTTATAAACGTTGGCCTGTCCTTAGAGAGAGGTGTGCGGTTCACAATGCCATTCTCTTGCCCACCGCTGGTCAAAAAGTTTGTGATAATGGGCTGTGATCTGCCCTTTACCTTGTGATCAGGCTGAGCCCCCCTAGGTGCGTCCTTAACATCTTTAACAGTCCTGTCTCCGACTTTACTACCTAATTTAGTCGGTCCTACAGCAGACCGACTTCCAGCCAAGCCTTCGTCACTGCCATCCTTTGCTACATGTATCTGACGGGCCCCCTCCCCTTTGTCTCCAATATTTTGTATATTTTTGGGTGTCATTTCCACTTTTGAGAACCAAGGCCAAGCTCTGATTAGCTCACCAATCCTGCTTATTCACTTATGCCAGTGGTCTGTTTCCTTTACTACGAAGTTAAGGGTGCTTCTCAATGACCCAGTCAGTGTCCATACAGTATCATCAAAAGGGCCAAACCTCGCCCTCTCAGGCACTCCCGCCTTATGGCGGAGCACGGTCAGCATTAATGTCACACCGTCCAGTTGCCTTAATACAACATCCGTGGAGCCAGTCTCTTTCGCACCACCCATTACTTTCGTGGAGTACAGGGAGGCTTCAATGTTGCCCCCTGCACACGTCCTACTCACCGATGTTAGGCCATAACAAATTAGGCGAAACTCGCCATAATAACTCTGTGTCTCCTGGAGCCCCCGGAGCCTGCCCTGGAACCCAACAGCCTCTGCAAGCTGGGGGGGGGGGGGTGAGGTTGAAGCCAGAACCCAGCGCGACTGCCATCTTTGTGTCCTCACGTCCGCTGCAGCACAGCACTCGTCCGACCAGCGTCCAGGGGGGCAGGGCCAACAGCCGTCAACTACGCGGACACCATCTTGCTCCATCCCAGAGCCTCAAATTTCAATGGATATATGACCTGCCCCCATGTTTTATTGGTGTCCTCTCCAAAGACCAGATCTATATGAAAGTGTTTTCTTTATTTACATATTATTTTGACATGATGATATCAGGCCACAAATGTTAATCTATAACTTTACTGCCATTATTTTTGCTACTCTTGACTATTTTCTTGAATATGGTGTGACTTGACCTATAATATCATCATCAGTTTACTGCACAGATATTGTGTGCTGCAAAAGCAACCTCATGGTAGACAATGTTTGGATTGTCCACTCACATGTTTGTCTACATTTTTCTTTATTTTTTTGTGACACAGAACATTCAACAGCAGAACCTTTAAACATTAGTTCATAGAGCCTGCACTATTTTTACATCCTAATATTGATCATCATTGCAGTTTCCTCAATGAGTACGCTGGCTCCTATATGTCTTTGACATCACTCTCTGGATTAATATCATGGCTTATTTTAGAGACTGCAAAGAAAAGGCTGCTAAAGGGAAATTAAAGCAAGTAGAGTGGATCTTCCACTCCCTGATCCCCCATTAAGAGCAAATCTGGAGACTCTGTAACAATAGAGACTATATTATCCAAACTTAATGATGTACCTGACATTGCTGAAAGTAATTAAACTAACACAGACCTTCCACAAGAGGAGGGTGCTGCCATCATGAAGGGCATGAAAGATCTGACCATTACGATTAATAATGCTGAGGGTAGAATCAGCTATATAGAAGCTTGTGCATCTTTTGGGGAGTCATTCAGGAAGACTTTAGTGGAGCAGATTTATTTCCTGCAGTACTTCTAACAAATCATCTACCTGGTTGGTAGCAGAAAGCAAATGTTCCTGCAACACTTTGAAGAGATCCATTGAATGAAACTGTGAATGGCACCTGACCCTTACAGTACATGCTGGAATTTTTGGTTGGCTATGGTCCAGTGCCACTGCAAGCACTTTGATGCCTATGCTACATTTTTGAAGTCTGAGATGCAAATCAGCAAGTGTACCCAATTCCCTCAAACCTACAGAATGCTAAACAGCAACAACAAGAATTGTATTAAAGTTCAAATGGACATTATGTCAAAGAAATATCAAAATATTTTAAGTCTGATGGTCCTACTCCAGAGTCAGACACCAATGACAAAGAAGGTGTATGATTATCAGGAGGACCTCCACATAAACCTCACAATCAATTCAGTACTCACTCTGGAGTCACTGAGACCATTCCTTGAGACTACTGCTTGACTCTGACTCAGAAAAAAAACAATAATAGCCCAGTTCAACAAGGCATTTGAAAACACCCTTGAAAAGGCAAATAAGTACATGGGTGAGTCCCAAATAGGCATTGGATTCTTAAAATAAGCATGCCTTTTCAATCCTGCACAACTCTGCATCACAAGAGTGCATATTCGTCTATCTCAGTTTGAGCGAGGTTCCTGATCAGGCACTTTGCTTTACTTTGAACATGTAGGCCTAGAAGCAGTATAGGCATCAATTTTTATTTTGAACATTTCTGGCATGTGGTAGCTAACTGCATTCCTATACTTTCATGGGTGGCAGCCATGTACAAGGACTGTGCCACTAGTTGTGCAGATGCTGAAAGGAGCAACATGATCAATAAAAATATTTTGTCAGTCCAACATCAGTCCCTTTCAGAGCAATAAATCCATATATTATTGTTTTTAAATTATAATCACCAGTAGGATGATGGGGTGGATTTGGGCTGCTCAGAACAATTTGAGATACATAATCAAGATGGCCTGACAACATAAATACATCAAACAATGTCTTGGCATAGACTTCCATGTTCTAATATACATCACAAAAATAGGGTTTCTGTTTCTTTATTGTGCAAGATATGCAAAGTGAAGTGCCTACAAAATGCAGCAAAATTTCCATATTTGTGCCGCAAAATGTAGATTTTGGTGCCGCAATATTTGCTAATCTATGCCGCATGTTAGACCTGACAGCCTTAGGGTGGTCACCTCTAACTTTTTGTCTAACGTTTTGCCTGCCTCCCTCCACTTTTTAGATACTGTTTTTGCTGGTTTTAAGACTCTGCACACTTTACTACTGCTAACCAGGCTAAAGTGCATATGCTCTCTCCCTTTAAACATGATAACATTGGATCATACCCAACTGGATTATTTAATTCACTTATAAGTCCCTAGTAAAGTGCACCATGTGTGCCTAGGCCCTGTAGATTAAATGCTACTAGTGGGCCTGCAGCACTGATTATGCCACCCACTTAAGTAGCTCCTTAAACTCAGGCCTGCCATTGCAAGGCCTGTGTGTGCAGTTTCACTGCCAATTCGACTTGGCATTTAAAAGTATTTGCCAAGCCTAAAACTCCCCTTTATCTACGTATAAGTCACCCCAAAGGTGTGCCCTAGGTAACCCATAGGTCAGGGTGCTATGTAGGCAAAAGGCAGGACATGTGCCTGTGTAGTTACATGTCCCGGTAGTGTAAAACTCCTAAATTCATGTTTACACTGCTGTGAGGCCTGCTCTCTTCATAGGCTAACATTGGGGCTACCCTCATATACTGTTTGAGTGGTAGCTGCTGATCTGAAAGGAGTAGGAAGGTCATACTTAGTATGGCCAGGATGGTGATACAAAATCCTGCTGACTGGTGAAGTTGGATTTAATATTACTATTTTAGAAACGCCATTTTAAGAAAGTGAGCATCTCTATGCACTTAAATGGACAGGGGGTAACCTGACTGCCTACCAAAGAGCCCATTTCTAACACTGGTGATCAGCTGTGAGGACAGGACTTGTATTTGTGCAGTGACACACAATAGCTAAGTGTTCACTACCTACCCACATTTGAAGATCAAATTGATTTTTTATCTTTTTCTGCAATTTCGTTTTTCTACCTGACAATTGTTTAACTAAAATCCTCATTCAACATGTCTCTGGCTGGGTCTCAAGCAGGAGATGGAGATTTTGATCTGGCCATGCTGGAGACCTACACTTTTAAACAGCTGAAGGGGTTCTGCAGGGATATGGGAGTACCTACCCAGAAAGTCTCCAGAAAGGAGGAATTCCAGATGGCACTGAGGGCCAGGGCAGAAGCCCATTGTGAGGATAATGTTGAGGAGGAGGGTCCAGAGGATGGCCCCTCAGAGTATTTTTTTTCCATCAGTGGATGATGTTATCACTGCAATTGTGTCCCCTGCCAAACCAGGGAGCAGTGTCTCTGATTGGGGCCTGACCGCAGAGGAAAGGAGAGAGAATTCTAATTGCACATGGCAAGGTTAAAAATTTAAGCTCATCAGGAAGAGAGGAGGGCAAAAAGAGAGGCAAAAGCAGCTGAGAAAGCCTTGGCTGAAAATAAACTTTTGTTGGCTCATGAACTGAGTCTCAAGGAGCTGGAGATCAAGGCAAGACAGCCTGAATCCACCAGTGATGGTGGCAGCATACATGCAGGACCTGTTGGGGAGAAAAAGGTTTGTATACCCAAGCATGTGGTGCCAACTTATGTGGTGGGAGATGACAGTGATATGTGTTTGGCTGCCTGTGAAGTTGCACTAAGGGCTCATGGGACCTCTGAGGACCAATAGTGGATGGCCTTGGGCTTTTATGTACCAGCAGTGGGGAGGGACACAATCCTTACACAAGATCCACATGATCAGAATGTCTATGCACCCATGAAAGCCACTTTCCTGGCCATGTTTGGGCTAACCCCTGAAAAATACCGTCAGAGGTTTAGGGACAGCACCAAACTTTCCACACAGGCTTGGGTAGACTTTTTTGATTTCTCCAATAAGGTACTGAATGGATGAGTGCGGGGAAGCAAAGTAAATGATTACAAAGGATTATATGATTTGATTCTGAGAGAGTATATGCTCAGTATTTCTTTTACAGAGTTGCACCAGCACTTACTAGACAGTGGGCTGACTGATCCCAGGAAGCTTGACGAGGAGGCGGACCTCTGGGTTAGCACCAGAGTGTCCAAAAAGCTATCTGAGGGGGACACCCACAATGGGGGTCAGGGTTCCCAACAGAAGAAAGAGGGGGGACAAAAACCTAAAGATAAGGAACTCTCAAAAGGCCCACAAAACAATTCCCAAAGGGGGGTGGTAACCATTCCTCTTCTAAGGTTAGGAAGAAACCAGGGTACTTCGATAAGAAGATAGGGAAGTTCATCCTCAAATGCTTAGAGTGCTACCAGCATGGAAACTCTAAAGGTGACTCCCAGTGTTCCAATAGAGGACAGCCCATCACTGGAGTTGGGTAGCGTAGCACTCGGGGGGGATAAAGTCCCAGTTTGCTTTGAGGGGGCAGATAGTGGTGTCCCTAGTATCCCTGGGTGATAAGGAGATGGTACCAAAAGCCCACATGCCTGCCAATACTTCAAAGTATAGGCAGTGGGTCACCATTGATGGGCAAAGGGTGGATGCTCTGCGTGACAAAGGAGCCAGTATGACTACTGTCAACAGTCAGCTGGTGCCAGCAGAGCAGATAGTCCCTAATACATTCCACCAGGTCAGAGGCCATGTTGCAATGTGTGATGCCTTGTGAGTGCAGAATGTTTCCTTTCCATTGCTACTGCAGGAGATTTGAGGATGGATTATATATTTTGCCAGTAGGTGCATCACCTGGGTATAATAACCAAGGAAGCACTTGTGGCCAGTTTGGGAGAGAAAGTGTTCTGTCCACCTCTGCCTATTATTGATAAGAATATCATGTGCCATATTACAGAAAGTGCCCCGGGGCTGGAGGGGAAGGGGTGGAGGAGCAGTAGGCATGTGCACCCGCTTTATGCATCCTCTTCACACTATCGTGTTATGGAAGGGGTTGCAGACACTTGCAGTGCTATCATGAGATGGTATTCCTTAGTTTGGATGCAAATGAGGGAATCTCTTTGCCTGTGCACCAGTGCTGTATTATGGAAGTAGGCGCAGAGGGCATATATGCCCTTAAGAGGCGCACTGAATTCCTCGAAACAACACATTCTTTTTAATATGGCTCACTGTCCCTGTTTGCACCCCACACAACTTTTGAAAGCTTTGCTACAGGGAAAGTGTGCTGCATACATAATACTGCCCCTGCAGCTTCTAGATGTTCCCACTTGTATACTATGGGAGAATCTTCAACCTCAGAAGTGCCATACAATCACCTTGAAGAGTCACCCTTTTCCCTCTGGCATCTACCATTAGGTCTGTTCCTGTATATCAGACAAGCCCGCGGGCCAGATACCCACACTCTTTGATTTTTACGATGCTTTGTCTACTATGTATAGGTCTGTGTTTTACCTTTATGCATTAGCTTACATCAACGGTACTCAAAGTACGGCCCGCGGGCCGCCAGCGGCCCCACGGACCTAGCTTGGCGGCCCGCGAGACGCACACCAAACGCCACATCATAATGGCAGCAGTATGTAAACATAGAAGAGGGCCGCGGGAGCATGCTCCCGCGGCCCTCCTCTATGTTTACATACGGCGGCCATTGTTTATGGCGTTGCCCTGACGATCCTGGAAGCCAAAGCCCCATAAAAGTCAGCGCTTGCAGCTAACTTTTATGGGGCTTTGGTCGTCTGCTTCCTGTCACTGGCTCCACGTCTGCTGCCCGCCCGCCTGCCTGCCTGCTGTTCCACATTTGTGGCATCTTTACAGTGCTTTGAGTCAGGTAAGGCTCTTTGGTTATTTATTTATTTGTTTTTAATGTAGTGTGTGTTACTGGGGTAGGCGTGAGAGCAGATTGCGCTGTGTGTGTGCGCTGTGTGTGTGTGTTACTGGGGTAGGGGTGAGAGCAGATGGCGCTGTGTGTGTGCGCGCTGTGTGTGTTACTGGGGTAGGGGTGAGAGCAGATGGCGCTGTGTGTGTGCGCGCTGTGTGTGTTACTGGGGTAGGGGTGAGAGCAGATGGCGCTGTGTGTGTGCGCGCTGTGTGTGTTACTGGGGTAGGGGTGAGAGCAGATGGCGCTGTGTGTGTGCGCGCTGTGTGTGTTACTGGGGTAGGGGTGAGAGCAGATGGCGCTGTGTGTGTGCGCTGTGTGTGTGTGTTACTGGGGTGGGGTGAGAGCAGATGGCGCTGTGTGCAGATGGAGCAGTGTGTGTTACTGGGGTAGGGGTGAGAGCAGATGGCGCTGTGTGTGTTACTGGGGTAGGGGTGAGAGCAGATGGTGCTGTGTGTGTTACTGGGGTAGGGGTGAGAGCAGATGGCGCTGTGTGTGTTACTGGGGTAGGGGTGGGAGCAGATGGCGCTGTGTGCAGATGGCGCAGTGTGTGTTACTGGGGTAGGGGTGAGAGCAGATGGCGCTGTGTGCAGATGGCGCAGTGTGTGTTACTGGGGTAGGGGTGAGAGCAGATGGCGCTGTGTGTGTTACTGGGGTAGGCGTGAGAGCAGATGGCGCTGTGTGTGTTACTGGGGTAGGGGTGAGAGCAGATGGCGCTGTGTGTGTGCGCGCTGTGTGTGTTACTGGGGTAGGGGTGAGAGCAGATGGAGCTGTGTGCAGATGGCGCAGTGTGTGTTACTGGGGTAGGCGTGAGAGCAGATGGCGCTGTGTGTGTTACTGGGGTAGGGGTGAGAGCAGATGGCGCTGTGTGTGTGCGCGCTGTGTGTGTTACTGGGGTAGGGGTGAGAGCAGATGGCGCTGTATGTGTGCGCGCTGTGTGTGTTACTGGGGTAGGGGTGAGAGCAGATGGCGCTGTATGTGTGCGCGCTGTGTGTGTTACTGGGGTAGGGGCATTGTTTTTAAAAAGGGGGTGGGGTGGTTGTTCCCCCTCTAAGCCCCGCCCCCCGCTGTCACTTCAGTGCGGCCCTCGGCCGCAAACCATACTGCAATTTTGGCCCCCGAGAAAAAGTTTGTGAGTACCCATGGCTTACATAGAATAATGTAACGTTTTTTTCGCATTTACCTTTGTGAGTTGTGACAGTTTTTTGTAAAACACATTGTGGTCTTTAGGTGGGTAGATGTGTAAAATATGTTTTACTTCCTTTAAGTTTTTACAGAAGTCCTTGTATTTGCATAATTTTCACTTCCAGTGGTAACGAATTTTGAAACAGTATATTGATCACTCGGTTACAGTCCCTGCTTTTCTGGTTGGAATAATTTTGCAAATGTGATGGTCAAGGCAGGACGTCATCTCTCACCGGCTTCGGTGTTTGGTGCGTGCGATTTGTTGAGAGTTTGATATGTGCTACACTTATTGTTGATTACGTTGCTATACCTGACATCGCAATACTGAATTTTCCAGATTTAGACGATTTGGTGTTTGCATAGCAAGGGCTATGGTCGCGGTGCATAACAAGAAAAAAAAACGAAACCTGTTAAAAGTAACAGAACATTTTTTTAAAACGTCGGGGTTGTATATATGTGCCAACAAAATATCTCTAAAATAAAGCACTCACAGGGAGACTATTTTTAAATGGTTCACTAACTCTGCTGTAAAATGCAGAATTTCTGAAGCTATTATGGAGATAAACACACAAAGATGTCATGAGTTATTGTAACCCTCACAGTCGGTGCCTTTGAAAACAGATAAAAAGCTTCAAGGAGACACATACTGGAATAATGAAGGCTCATTGTGACTGCTGAATACTCCATCAGGGGCACGATATGAAAGACAAAAGCAAGGCGTAGATCTTTCGTAAATGACAAAATACAGTGGCTGATATCCACATGATGGAATTGAGCACATAATTAATCTCCATGCTACATAGAAGGAAAAACCTAGTTTTTTCCTGTACGCAATGTGAACTGTATGGGAAAGATAGATACGTGTACTGAAAGTCCAGAGATATCACAGACAAAAGCAGTGCATAAACAGAAATAAACTACAAAGGATGGGTCTTTTTGTTTGTGGGAGATGATCCGCTGTGACAAACACGTGTGTAAGATGCATGCTAATATTACCAAACAAATAGTTTGCCCCACAGAAAGCTTTCATGCCAGTTGTTTGGTTTTGGTTATAATAAGGAAGATTCCTGAACAAGATCTTCACTATTACATGGGCTTAAATTATTTTTGTGAGTCAAATAACAGTTCATTATGAAAACGATAAACTTTGCTGAGTTTGTTGGCAGTAAAGATCTACTAGAACAAATCAAAGCCCTAAACTGAATCTCGCTTCATCACAGACACAGTCCACATTTCTTTATGCCTAATTTATATAATGCTTATCTGTTAAGATAGAACACTGTGTAATCAATTGAAAAAGTGCTGCTGCAGCACACATATCTTCCAGAGGCCATGTGGAGTATTTTTTAGACAGTGGATCAGAAAGATTTTGGTGATATATCGTCACTCCAGACTTTTAGACTAAGGGGAATAGTTTCCAAACGTTCACGCAACGCAGGACAGCAAGCTAAGTTGCTGTGTGGCGTTGAGTGAAAGGGAGAGGACAGAAATGTTCCATATTTACAACATATATGAAATATTTATTTTCTGTCCTTGCGCTGGAACACTTCAGGCAGCATGAGAATGGTTTTTGTGCAGTAAGGTATACCTTCCTACAAAAAAGCAATCACCCCATACATTTTCCTCTATGTGTGCTGTAGCTTGCAACACATGTCGAAAGAAGAAATAACGAGGAGAAAAAAAAGATTTATCTCCAATTTACCGTATCCTCTGGGAGACGTAGCAATTTCTCTTAAACCCAGGTTTTCAAACCTTTGTAAATCTGGGATTGGGGGAACTCCAAGGGTGGGTGATCGGGAGCACCCATGTTTCACCCATGGAATGCCTCCCAGAGATAAATGTAATGCAATGCAGCACAAGCGACTAAATTGCATTACATTTTCTTTACAAAGCCAGGCAAGGCGGCACAAATAGCCCCTTTCATAGCTTTGTAAATATCTACTAGCATTTTGCATCATGGATGCGCCACAAAAGTAGTGCAACCATGACGCAAAATGTTAGTAAATATGGCCCATAATTTCCATGGACACAATAATGAGAGGAACTTCTTTCTCTCAAACACCTTACATAACATCCAGAGAGGGAATCAAGATGTTGAAATAACCCTGCAAGTAGTTTACGATTTCAAAAATAAGTGCTGCACTTACAATTAATCATATATAAGCATAGTCTAAGAGCTAGTATAATGTTTTATCGATTCTTTTTTCTGACCCTCAAAAACCTGATTTCTATTGTAATTGTTGTACTGGGAACCATGGGGAAACAATGACTATTCGATCATAATAAACAGTGCAGCAAAGGTGACTTTCAAGTAACTATCAATCAAATTTAGGGCCAGATGTATGTGGCTATTTTCTGCTCGCAAATGGCCTGATTCGCATAATCAGGCTGTTTACCTTTTTGGTATGTACCAATGCTCCTTTGCGATTCCGTAATCTATTTACCAAATCGCAAAAAATGCCTGCAAGTCGCCACTTGGAAAGGGCGTGCCTAGGGCACGCCTTCCAAATAGCGAGTTACAATGGCATGTACGATTGTTTTGCGACTGCAGTTGTCCTTACCACCAACTTCAAGTTGGTGGTAACCCATTTCCAAACTGGAAAGAGTACCCAAGAGGCCCCATCCCCTTTGTAAAAGCAGCACACATGGAAAGAAGAAAAACAGGGAGTTATTTCTCTCTGTTCCATAGCTTTAGTGCCAACCCTGTTGTGGCATAGGAATTTGACACACTCCCAGCCTTGTAAATGTGGGAATGCATCAGATTCCATATGTGTTACATGGGAACACCCATAGCAACACCCATGGAACACCGCTTTCACACAGAGTTATGCATGAAAGGGGGCCATATTTACAAGACCCTGACAAGCAATGCAAGGTGGTTTTGTGTGGGCCTGTAAATATGGGCAGACACTGGATGGTAAAAAAAAATTATGCTCCGGTGGCGCAGTGTGCCATTAGGTCCTTGTAAATGAGGGCCATAACCTTAAGGGTCTGACTTTCAATGGGGCTATTATCCACCTTAACAAATGTATGGATGGTTATGACTGGCTGGTATGGGGCTTCACCTTGAGCAGCCTTTCTCTGCCTAAATAACTACCTTGTTGTACCATAGGTGTGACATGTATTTATTGATGCTATTAGAAATGGGGTCTCTGGTTGGCAGTCAGTTTCCACTCTGTCCAAGCAGGGACCCTCGCTCTAGTCAGGGCAATGAAGGTACACACTCAATATAACCCCTGCTCACCCCCTTGGTAGCTTGGCACAAGCAGTCAGGCTTATCTCAAAGTCAATGTGTAAAGTATTTGTATCAACAGACACAGTAATACAAAAAGGGCACCACACCAGTTTAGAGAAATAGACAATATTTCTCTAAATCAAACAAGACCAAAATGACAAAAATCAAACATAAACAAGTCAAGAAATGAATTTTCAATAGAATAAGAGTCTTAATCCATAGAAAACAATGGAAACATTGATTTTACACAAAGTACCTGGTTTGCATAAAAAATAAAGCCGTACAGTTGAGCATGCGTCAGAAAAGTCAGCGATGCGTCGAGTCCTTACTCGCAAGTGAGGCTGTGCGTTGTTTCTTCTCCGGTCAGGTATGTGATGCATCATTTTTCTCTCTCTCAAGAGAGCAATGTGTCTATTTCCGGACAGGGCACCTTGGATTTGCACAGGTTCACGAGGACTTTGACGCCCAGTGACAATGCATGTGGAATCGGGTCGCACAGTGTTGGAACACCACACTGTGGGGGGTTTGCATCATTATCAGCAGCTGCAAGCGGGTGTTGCATCATTTCTCCAGCCGCAATGCATCAATCTCCCTGCTGCGACGCCAGTGGAGCGTTGATTTCTGCCGCAAAGTGGGTAGCGCTTCATTTATCAGCCACTTTGCAGGTGGTGCATCAAACATTTCCGCTCACTGTGTCCTGTGCATGAATTTCAGCTCTTATTCTGCCAACTTCACCTTTCAAAGGCCCAGGGACTGGATAGGGCATCACTTGGTAGGGCAGGAGTCTCAGTGAGAGTCCAGGTGCTGGCAGAGGAAGTATTTGATGGCCCTGAGACTTCAAAACAGGAGGCAAGCTCAGGTCAAGTCCTTGGAGTTTCTTCACAAGCAGGAATGCACAGAAAAGTCCAGTCTTTGTACCCTTTCACAGGCAGAAGCAGCAACTGCAGGATAGCCCAACAAAGTGCTGTAACAGGCAGAGGCAGCACTTCTCCTCAGCTCTTCACCTTGACAGAGATCAACTATTTATACCCCTTCCGCCTTCAAAGTAGGCAAACTTCAAAGGAAAGTCTCTGTTGTTCACACGATCCTGCCTTTCCAATGCCAGGCTTCAGACACACATCAGGGGATTGAAGACTGCATTGTGTGAGGGCAGGCAGAGCTCATTCAGGTGTAAAAGACCACTCCTCCTTCCACTCTAGCTCAGATGGCTCATCAAGATATGCAGGCTACAAACCAGCTCACTTTGTGCCATTGTCTAGAGGAGATTCACAAGCAGCCCAACTGTCAGTCTGACCCAGACAGGGAATCCACAAACAGGCAGAGTCATAGATGGTTAAAGCAAGAAAATGCCTACTTTCTAAAAGTGGCATTTTCAAACTGACAATTTAAAAAACAACTTTACTAAAAACATGTGTTTTTAAATTATGAGTTCAGAGACACCAAACTTCTTATTTCTATCTGCTCCCAAAGGAAAACTGCATTTTAAGATTATTTAAAAGCAGCCCCCATGTTAACCTATGAGAGAGATAGGCCTTGCAAAAGTAAATCCATCTTTGGCAGTATTTTACTGTCAGGATATGTAAAACACATCAGTGTATGTCCTACGTTTAACATACACTGCATCCAGCCCCTGGGGCTACCTAGGGAGTATTTAAGGAGTATAGAAAGGGAAGGTTTATGCTTGGCAAACAGGTACACTTGCCAAGTCGAATTGGCAGCTTAAAACTGCACACACAGACACTGCAGTGGCAGTTCTGAGCAATGTTTACAGGGCTACTACTGTGGGTGGCACAACCAGTGCTGCAGGCCACTAGTTGCATTTAATTTGCAAGCCCTGGTACATGTATTACCATTTTACTAGGGACGTACAAGTAAATTAAATATGCCAATTGGGTATAAGCCAATCTAATGTTTTCAGAAGAGAGCACAAGCACTTTAGCACTGATTAGGAGTGGTAACATGCACAGAGTGCTAAGGCCAACAAAAACAAATTCAGCAAACAAAATAGGAGGAGAAAGGTAAAAAGGTTTTGGGATGACCCTGAAGAGAAGGTCAGGTTCAACACAACAAAAACAACAACCACAAAAAACACCAGTCAAGGGGGTGAAATATTTACACACACACGTTACGCCCACCAAACTTGTGGTTCACTCGCCCTGTTTAGAGGTGGGGCATTAATCAAAAGGTTGACAGTAACTGTACGTGAAAATGGTGGTCATTCTGGGGGATGTTTTTCTGTTTCAGCACCATGAGGGAAAGTCTGGTTGTCCTGAAGACGAATCGAAAAAATAACACCCAGGCTGAGGAGAAATCTTTTTGCATGTCAGGTATTTTTGAAATTTTTATTTTGTCATTCATGTCAATAACAACTCCCTAATTGTGAATTTGTTATTGAAAAACAAAAAGCAGCAGATGAGTTGAGCATGGCACAACTCAGCAAAGCATTAGTACCTTTAGTGAAGCCACCAAGATAGCAATTCCACTTAAGGCACACAGATCCCAACCTCCCTAACAGGGATCTCAAAGTATGATGGAGAGACTTCCACCATGGGTGTGAAGGCCACAGCCTCTGCTGACCTTGCAAGCCCCTAAGGGTTTTGAGAGTTAAGAAAGCCCCTTTGGCATATTTTGCCTGTGACGTTCATGAACATGCATGAAGCACACCTCCCAACACATAGGGCCTCATTACAAGTTTGGCCGTTGGACCGCCATGTTTGCGGTCTTCCAGACTGCCATACTGCGAGTCAGACATGCAGGACCACTGACCGACAACCAAAAATGAAGACCAGGAGTGGCGCAGAGGTCAGGAAATAGGTGGTCCGACCTCCAGCCCGGACAGCACAGCAACCAACCACTGAACCTATACCAGGCCCAAAGTCACAGTGGTGGTCAGCTAATGGCGGTCCAAACCACAGAGGTTTGCGGTCATTAAAGTAATACACAATGGCACATTGAATGGATTTTAAAACAACAAAGCTGACATACATTCCCACACTGGACACACCTGCAAAGGGAACTATAAAATACATCCCTTTACACACCACAATCCTCTGCATCACCAATGCCACACACAGAAGCCAGAGCAACTTTTTTCCACACTGTACAGGCACTAGGCACCTCTTTTTTGCTATCCCTTACAACACCCTGAACACATATTTTTCCATTTACACCCTTTTGCACTTCCCCTCTTTAGTAAGTCACTGTCACTTGTGTATCTTTTTTTCAAAATCCACCATATTACTATCTAAAAACCCAAATTTTCCTGAGGATGAGTTGAAAGTCATGGTGGATGGAATCATAAGAGTAGAGCCACAATTATTTGGAGCACAAGTCCTCTCTGTAGGAAAATGTAAATGTGGGACAGGATAGTCGACAGAGTGAATGCTGTAGGCACCATCCTTCAGACAAAGGAGGACATCAGGAAAAGGTGGAACAACATATGGGGCAAGGTCCATTCCCTGGCCTCCAGGTACCAACTGCAGGCCAAGAAGACTAATGGTGGCCCTCCTAGTGCCCCATACCACCTCTTTCCCTGGGGGGAGAAGGTCTTGGCCATCCTGCATCCTGAAGGCTTGACAGGAATACCTTGGGAAGTGGCGCCTGGTAAGTCACAACACTAATAATATCACCAAAAGGCCATGTCATGCATGCTAACTGCTCACCTTTTGCCACCTTTACTGTCACCAGCCCAGTGTCCACCAGTCCAAAGACCCCTGCTTGGCATCTCACAATTGAAGTGTACTCACCTAGGGTGAGAACATTTGTGTATAGCGAGTGTATTACATGAAGTTAAATGACTACTACTCCCAGCAGGCACTGTTCTACAACTCCAAACACCAGACCAGTGTTTTTTTCTCCACATACCCTTGTTTTAAACTCCCATCTGAAATGTACCCATCTGGGAGGATACAATATCTCAAGTGTGTGTAGTACAGGGAGTTACATGACTACAACTGCCAGTGAGTACTGTTACTGTTACTCAAACCACCAGCACAGGGTTTCCTTCTCCAAATACCCTTACTCCCAAATGTAGTGTACTTACCTGGGAGGATAACAAATGGATAGTGTGTGTATTACAGGGACTGACATGACTTCTAAGGCCAAGAGGCCTTGTTACTGTTATTCCACTCAGCCAGCCCAGTGTCCACTTCTCCAAAGACCCATGTTTGTGAGCTCACACATGAAGAGAACTCACATGGGAGGATAACATGTGTATAGTGTGTGTACTAGATTAAAGGGCATGACTGCAACTCCCAGCAGGCCCAGTTTCTGTAACTCCAAACATCAGCACAGTATTTCCTTCGCCAAAAACCCTTGTGTGTGAACTCCGAATTGAAGTGTATCACCTGTGAAAATAACATATGAGTAGCGTGTGTATTACGGGGACTGACATGACGGCTAAGGCATGGAGGCACTGCTACTGTTATTCCACTCAGCCAGCCCAGTGTCCTTTTCTCCAAAGACCCGTGGTTGTAATCTCACAAATGAAATGTATTGAGGAGAATACCATTTGGCAAGTATTGAGAAGCAGTGAGAGTGACCTGACTTCAACTCCCAGGAGGCACTGTTTCTCTAACTCCAAACACCAGACCAGTGTTCTCTTCTCCAAAGACCACTGTGGCTTAACTCTCAATTGAGGTGTACTCACCTGGGAGTATAATATATGTATAGTATGTGTAGTACAGGGAGTTACATGACTACAACTACCAGGGGGCTCGCTTGCTATCACTACAACCACCAGTCCAGTGCCCTTTTTTCTAAAGACTCCTGTTTGCTAAATCCCACAAGAAGTGTACCCATATTGGTGGTAAATATTTGTATAGTGTGTGTACTAGAGAGAGTGAAATGACTGCAACTCCCAACAGGCCCTATATCTGGGGAGATATAGGGCCCCCCCAACCCCACCCCAAAACCTAAAACCCCCTAACCCCCACCCCCTCCCCAAAACCAAAAAAGGCCCACCCCCAACCCCACCCCAAAACCTAAAACCCCCTAACCCCCACCCCCTCTCCAAAACCAAAAACACCCCACCCCCCAACCCCACCCCAAAACCTAAAACCCCCTAACCCCCCACCCCCTCCCCAAAACCAAAAACGCCCCACCCCCCCAACCCCACCCCAAAACCTCAAACCCCCTAACCCCCACCCCCTCCCCAAAAACAAAAACGCCCCACCCCCCAACCCCACCCCAAAACCTAAAACCCCCCACCCCTCCCCAAAACCAAAAACGCCCCACCCAAAACCTAAAACCCCCCACCCCCCACCCCCTCCCCAAAACCTAAACCCACCACTTACCTTCGCCAACTCCCTTCTTTGTACCTTAACCACCCATGTCCGTTGTTCAGAACATACGTAGTTAAGGCACAAAAAAACGGAGTCGTGGTTAAAAAAAGCGTTGTTGCACTTTCGTTAACCACGACTTTCGTAAAAAAAAAGTCGTAAAAAAGGATGCTTCCCCTCTGGACAACACGTTTGAAAACATAGGCTGGGACATCCCTGATGCTATGGCCACTGTTGTTTGAAATGACCCACTTGCAAGGAAATGGAGCACTGACAGCACCTGCACTTGACAGGGGATTCCTGAGGGATGGTGGATAGCTGACATCAGGTCTAGCTCCAGCTGGGTACACAGTTCCTGGATTGTGGCACGGTCAAGCCTGTATGTGATGATCACATGTCTTTCCTCCATTGTCGACAGGTCCCCCAGCGGTCTGTGCACCGGAGGATGCCGCCATCTCCTCACATGTCCCAGCGGACGGTGCCTATGAAGGACAACAGCGAGCACAGAGTCAAACAGCTCAGAGGTACGTACCCACAGCTTGCTGCATTGGTTAACATTGGGCCCTATGGGTTTCAGGAGCCAATGACGATGTACACCGCCGGTGACGGTACGCACCACCACGGACGTAACCGCCATTTTCTATCTGTTCAATCACTCGATACCTGATCTTCGACAGGAGAGAACCTACAATGCAAGTGCTGCTGTGACCTCGGTCTGGAAGAGACAATGGCTTGAATGTCTGGGGAAAGGGCCCCTGCCTTCACATCGGAGGAGTTGGAGAAACTCGTGGACGGGGTCCTCCCCCAGTACATGCTACTCTATGGTCCTCCAGAAAAACAGGTAAGTACACTGGGAGCATGCTGTATGGGCTATGCATGTGTGGAGTGGGGTGGATGTCAGAAGGGGGGGAGATTGCGGCATGCATGAAACGACGGTGAGTGCATGTCCCACATGGCAAGGGTAGGGATGGGGGCCAATGACTGTGACGGTGCAGTTGGTAATAACTTTTCTTTTCCCCATGTACAATTCATGTAGGTCAGCGCCCACCAGAAAAAAGATATTTGGCGTGCCATCGCTAAGGATGTCCGGACCATGGGGGTCTACCACAGACAGAGCACTCACTGCCGGAAAAGATGGGAGGACATTCGCTGCTGGAGCATGAAGACGGTGGAGGCTCAGCTGGGGATGACCACCCAACGTGGGAGGGGTGCCTGTCGCACCATGACCCCCCTGATGTTCAGGATCCTGGCGGTGGCATACCCGGAGTTGGATGGGCGCTTGAGGGCGTCACAGCAGCCACAAGGGGGTGAGTACACTCTCATCCTGCTGATTTTGCGCGCAGTGGAGGTGTCTGGGTGGGGAGGTGGGCTGTGGGTTTCCCTAGGCCAGGGCGAGTTTAGTAGGCAAGGTCCCTCCGTAAAGCAGCCCATGTGGCACCCCACCCCACCTCTGCAGAGTGCCAAGTACGCCTAGTCATGTCCCTGTGTCATCCATGTGTGCAGATGTCGTCCATAGCCTAGTAGCATATTTCCCAGGGATTGAACAGTGGAGCCCAAGAGCGCGGCATAGTGCAGGGGGCTTCTGTGTCTATTGTGTCCACCAACGGTACCGGTAATGCATGCACTGAACATGTCTTTCTTCTGTCGTCCCCCCCTTTTTGTGGTCTCCCTGTTCTTGTGTGCATTAGCATCAAAAGGCGGAGGAGCAGTGGCACCAGAGCACGAGGGAGCTGCATCCCACATGGCCTTGGAGTGCGACACTACGGAGTCTGAATTCACCAGTGGGACGGAGGGCGAGGGGAGCTCCACGGCAGGGACAGGAGCTGAGACCAGCGACACAGACTCGTCCTCTGATGGGAGCTCCCTTGTGGTGGCAGCGACATCTGTGCCCCCGCATCTACAGGTGCAGCCGCCACCCCCCCTACCAGCACCGCCCTCCCAGCAGCCCCCCAGACTTTGCCCCGTGTCTGCTCACCCAGGAGGGTGGGCATCACCTTCGCCCCAGGCACCTCATCCCCTGCCCCAGTCACCCCTGCTGCCCTCAGTGAGGAGGCCATTGACCTCCTCAGGTCCCTCACTGTTGGGCAGTCTACCATTTTGAATGCCATCCAGGGTGTTGAAAGGCAGTTGCAACAAACAAATGCATTCCTGGAGGGCATTCATTCTGGTCAGGCGGCCCTTCAGCGAGCTTTTCAGACTCTGGCCTCAGCACTGATGGCAGCCATTGTCCCTGTCTCTAGCCTCCCCCCTCCAACTTCCTCCAACCAGACCCAATCCCCTGTACCCCAGCCTATCCCAAGCACACCTTGAGACCAGCATGCACACATGTCAACACACAAGGGAAGCTCAGGCAAAAATAAGCACCACACATCCCACAGGCACTCATCAAGCAAGCATCACACACATGCAGACACACCAACATCCACTACCTCCACTGTGTCCCCCTCCTCCTCGTCTCCCTCCTCCCTCCCAGTCTCATCTACACTCACACCTACATGCACTACATCTACAGCCACTACTGCCATCACCATCACACCCACCACCACACCCCGCTCACGTGCAGTCACCACCCCGACTACCATTCACACGTCCCCTGTATCCTCTCCCAGTGTGTCTGTGACGCCACCTCCCAAGATACACAAACGCAGGCACACACCCTCCCAACAGCCATCCACCTCACAACAGCCTCCAGCGCATGCACCTTCACCCAAAGTCACCAAACGAACACTTCCTACAACCACAACCTCTTCCTCCACTCCCAAACCCCCTCCAGCTACCCGTCCCAGTGTCTCCCAAAAACTTTTCCTGTCCAACCTTGACCTCTTTCCCACACCTCCTCCACCCCGTCCGTGTCCTAGGGCCCGACTCTCCAGGTCCCAACCTAGCACCTCAGCCACAACATCTCCGGGACCAGTGGTGCCTGTAGTCACCGGAATCTGGAGTGCACCGGCCACCAGGGCAGCCAGTGTGGCACGGAGACACAGCACGGACAGTCCCCCACCTGTCAAGCATCAAAAGTTGGCCAATGCCCAGCGGGAGAGGGGGAAGACTCCAGCCACCAAAGCCGCTCCCAGGGGTCCCAGAGGGAGTGTGGAGTCAGCTGCGACACCTCCCAAGGAGGGGAAGGGCCGCAAGAAACCCAGAAAATCTGGGAAGAGCAACACGGCGGAGGCCACCGCCATCATCCCCGCTGCCCAGGAGGCCACCTCTATCATCCCCGCTGCCCATGAGGCCACCGCCATCATCCCCGCCGCCCAGGAGGCCACCGCCAGCACAAGCCCCGCTGGGCTAGAGAGGACTGCCAGCATAAGCCCCGCTGGGACAGAGAGGACCGCCAGCACAAGCCCTGCTGGGAAAGAGAGGACCTCCAGCACTAGCCCTGCTGGGACAGAGAGGACTGCCAGCACAAGCCCTGCTGGGACAGAGGACTGCCAGCACAAGCCCCGCTGGGCTAGAGAGGACCGCCAGCACAAGCCCCGCTGGGACAGAGAGGACTGCCAGCACAAGCCCCGCTGGGACAGAGAGGACCACAAGCACAAGCCCCCCTGGGACAGAGAGGACCGCCAGCAGCTGAGTCACTGCAAAGGAGGCCGCCGCCTCAAGCACCGCTGCACAGGGCACCGCCGCCTCATGCACCGCTGAACAGGGCACCGTCGCTACAAGCACCGCTGAACAGGGCACCGCCACTTCATGCACCGCTGAACAGGGCACCGCCACTACAAGCACCGCTGAACAGTTCACCGCCACTACAAGCACTGCTGGCCCATGAGCGCCAAGGGCACTGACTCTACTGAGTCCGTCACGAGCAGGATGAAGCACTCTGGGCACCATGCCCCCTCCAGAACCAGTGGAGAAAGGCATCCACTACCTCTGTCCTTAGCAGGATGAAGCACTCTGGGCACCATGCCCCCTCCAGAACCAGTGGAGACTGTCATCCACTACCTCTGTCCTTAGCAGGATGAAGCTCTCTGGGCACCATGCCCCCTCCAGAACCAGTGGAGACTGTCATCCACTTGAGAGACTGTGGCTTTGCACTCCCCAGGATGGCACAGTGGGCAACCCACCCACTGTATAGACGAGAGACTGTGGCTTTGCACTCCCCAGTATGGCACAGTGGGCAACCCACCCACTGTAGAGACTTGAGAGACAGTGGCTTTGCACTCCCCAGGATGGCACAGTGGGCAACCCACCCACTGTATAGACTTGAGAGACTGTGGCTTTGCACTCCCCAGGATGGAACAGTGGGCAACCCACCCACTGCAGAGACTTGAGAGACGGTGGCTTTGCACTCCCCAGGATGGAACAGTGGGCATGTGGCCCCCTCGTGGATTTGGCGTGGTGCACCCAACCGGCTGAGGTGCCCCCCCTTTCCCTCCCCCTGAGGTGCCTGTTTTCTTGCTCTCTGATGCCCCTGCAGTGTTCTCTCCGTCATGATCGGGGATCTTGTGTGGGCCTCGCCCATACCGTGTGGGCCCAGTGTTCCACAGACTTAATTGGAACACTACCTGGACTACTAAGCTTGGTGTATATTTTGTTTATGGTGTATATATATATATTTTTGCTTACCTGATTTTAATATATTACAATGGTTACACTCATTTCCTTTTGTCTTTGCATTCTTCCGGAGGGGTTGGGAGTGTAACTATAATGTACAAATTTGTATTAGTGTGTGTGTTGTAGTGGGTGAGGGTGGGGGTGGGGGTGTTGCGTGTGTGTGTTCCTGTTTTTCCCTCCCCTGTGTCATAGGTGCAGTACTCACCATTGTCTTCGCTGCGGGCGTTCGTGCTCCTGGTAGAGGAGCAAGAAGATGAGGGCTGGCAGGATGTGCAGCTCCGGTTCCATGGCGTGCGGATTCATCCTTGGGTATGTAGAGGTGAGAGTTTTCCCTTCGAAGTCCTGTTTCCACCTTGTTTTTGTCCACGGGGAATCCGCCCAGGAAAAGGTGGCGGATTGGTAGGTTGTGATACTGTGGGCGGTACATTGTCTTCCACCTGTCTGTTGGCGGTGACCACCAAGCTGTTTGTCTGTACTGCCGTGGCGGTCGGAGTGTTAAAGTGGCTGTCTTTGTTGGCGGTTTCCGCCACAATCGTAATTCAATTTTTTTTACCGCTTTAACACCGTCCGCAGGGTTATAATGACCACCATTGTGTTGATTCCTGTGAGGCCATGATATGTGACTCAGTATCTTGGTCAGATATCAGAAAATGTACAATGTATGCCTTTGTTTGTTTGATGCCATTTCTGTAGGATGGGCACATATGTCCAAAGGAGTGTTCTGTGGTACAGACACATGACACAGAACACCACCTCCTGATGTGGTATGGGTCTGCATTTGTTAGTCCACATATGGACAGGAAAGACACTTTCTGTACCCATCATACTAGTTCCTTCATTGTTACCTTCGTGTAATGTTTGAGTTTGTATCCTGGCAATTATCTGTAGGGACTGTATGCTGACAGTCATTCTCACAGAGTATGAATGTGTTGGTCCATTCATGCCTAAGGAGTTTATCCTTCAGAAGCTACATAGGTGTGATGTGTCTCATAGTGGCTCACATCTCATTCAGGTTGGTTGAGCACAACCTACATGATGTCAGTATGCTTGCTTAGTCATTGTCGGGCCTGAGCAGTGGGTCAGTCTGCAAATAGAGAAATGTATGTCTGAAGTCATGTCCCTGTACGTATTGGCTTGCATGTCTAACACTTGGGGATTATTGACAAATAGGAAAGTTCTAGCTTGATGTTACTGACAAGTATGTGACTCAACCATTTGCGATGAAACTTGTGATCATGATCTCTTTATTTGTCTTTTACATCCATGCAGGTCAACGCTCATCAAAAGAAGGGATTATGGAGAGCTATCACCACAAAGGTGCGGACCCTGGGGGTCCACGGCCTGCTGAGCACCCACTGCAGAAAAATGTGGGAGGACCTGAGACGCTGGGCCCGGAAGATCGCAGAGGTCCAGCTGAGAATGTCCTACCAGTGTGGGCTGGGTGCCCATCAGAGCATGATCCCCAATGGCCTGCATTCTGGCAGTGTCCTATCCAGAGCTTGATGGGCATTTGAGGGCAGCACAGCAGCCACCAGAGTGTGAATACAGGGCATAATCCTGCCAATCCCACTGCCAAGTGAATGAGTTAGGTTCTGACAGCTCCCCCTGAAAATTAGGAATAAGTTACGTGACACATTAGATAAGTGAATGTTTGTATAGACATGTGATGTGGTGCATACTGATGTGCCTTGCATTTTGGCCCAGGGACCTAGGACACAACTGTGTGGAATACGGAAAGACATATGGCTGGGTACATTGATCAATCATGTACTGTTTGTTATTGTAGTGTAGGTAATTTCTATACAACACACCACTACTCCTAAATGTTTCAGGCCAAAAGTAAGCAGGTGATAGATTACTGTCCTCTGCCATGGGTCTGGAAAAATATGTATATAGACATCTGCCACTCAGAAGCCACATGATGGGTGCTGCTGCATCAATGCAGTCTGTTTTGTGAAAATCTCCAACATACATGTGACAGGGCTTATATTGGTTTTTGGGTGCAGCTATAGGCCAATACTTTTCCTTGGTAAGTGGGGAATGTCTATTGAGTTATTTATGTTCCATCACTGTTTCCAACATCACTTGTGCCTACATGTCAGCATGTGTCTCTTTCTCTTTTTAAAAACATTGGTAAGCTGTTGTTTCATGCATGGTCTACCTATGTTGATGGGATGATGTGTGTATTCCCTCACATATATTATAATACATTTATAATGGTGATACATTTCATGTTGTGCCACAGACCGTAGTGTGTCACCATTGCTTATTAACTGACAAATACCCTCATCGGTCATATCATGTCATTTGGCATGTACAACAGCAGTAGCAATGAGGGACATGATAGTTAGGCCTAGAGTTCAGAGCAACAATGTGAATATCTATGCCCTTGAAGTGGGATCATGTGGAAAAGTGTACTGGGTAAGGTTTGAGCCCTGACTGCTGGCCAGCATCATGGAGTGACTTGTACTTATGTTGAAATCTCGTGTTTGGGTACAAGCTTTCCTCCACAGACAGATATCTGGGTTTGCATGACCTAAATGGGGACTTTGATGTAGTTTTCCATTGGGCAACATGTTGAGGTCCTTCTACAAGTACTTGCAAATCTCTGTGTCTCTCCAACATACAAAGGACTAATGGCTGGGTGCCAGACATTAGTGTTGATTACCCTGGAGCTTGCTGATTCATTGTGTTGTGTATTTTAGGGACATCGTTCCCTGACATATTGACATAATGTCTACAGTGTCCATTTCCATGCCATGTGTGGCCTAGTAAGCAACATTAATACTACATCCATGACTCTATTGTGACAAATGGCACTTGGTGAAGTGTGCATTGTTGATATGTTTCCAGTGTGACATGGGTATTTCCATGCCACCTTCTCCAGGCCATTGTAATTTTGCCATCAACATGGCATGATGTTATAGCATTGTTTCTTATTGTTCAGTCATCATGTATGTGACCAATAGATGTGTGCATGACCTTGTGTGGAATCTGTGGAAATGCATTTGGCTTTGGCCTATTATTGTATACCAAAAGGTGACTGAGGACTGCTCCATGAGGAATGGTTTGAGGGTGATGGTATCTCCTACTTGTTGAATAGGTATTGTGAGTGCACAACTTTAGCAATGCAATTGTAGTTGTCTGAGATCCAGATTTTACTGTGGGCAACAGTTGACAGTTCATATGGCATGCATGCCTATGGTTCATCCTCTTAGATGGATTTTGTTGTTGGGACCTACTTTACATCATGGTAACGCATGCTAATCAGAGCTGTTGTTTAACTGTGATCATGGACATCTGATGATCCTATTTCTATTGGTATTTGCAGCATCTGCATGGCAAGTGAAGGAGACAGGGAATAGCAGGGTAGGGAAGAATCTGTGCACTGGACCTCAGTCAAGACAACACCAACACAGAGGGACCCAGTGGCCTGGAGGATGAGGGGAGTGCCACAGGGGAGACTGGGACATACTCATCATCATCAGATTCTTCCTCCAGTACACACTCCCTAATGGTGGTAGACTCATTGGGGCATCCCCCTGTACCATATTTGTCCGCAACCCCCAGTTCTATGCCGCCCTCCCTGTTGCTCCTCACCCAGTTGGTCATGCCCACTCACCCAAGAGGGTAGGAATCTCCTTTGCCGCAGGCACCTCTGGCCCAGCCACTGTTACCTCTGCTGCCTTCAGTGAGGAGGCTATTGACCTCCTGAAAAGTATATCTCTGGGTCAGTCAGCCATTGTGAACTGGCAACTCAACTACAAAAGTCAAATGCATTCCTGGAAAGCATTCATGGTTCAATGGCTGGCCTACAGAGAACTTTTGAGGCTTTGGCCTCCTCAGTGATGGCAGCCAGCCACCCCTCCCCATCTATGTCTTCTCAATCTAAATCCCTCCTTCCCCTATCTACTCAAAGCAGACAGATCTGCACACATCCACATCAATAAACAAGAGTAACACAAACAAACACAAGTACCACAAAACACATTAGTATGGAAGCAAACAACATTCACACTTCCATAGACACCCCCACCACTCCCAGGATTATAAACACAATATCCAGCATACCTCCAGGAACCACAGCAACAGTCAGTGATGCACTCACCACACCCATCATGCCAACAGACACCACCCCAGCAGACCTCCAGACATCCACCACAAGCACCATACCTACAGACACCACAACTACAGACACATAGACATCCACTATATCCAGTCACCACCCTAACAGACACACACACATCCACCACTTCATTCCCAGCACCTCACCTCCCAGACCCCGAAGACACACAAACGCCCTCACTCACCCAACAGATACCACACAAAAACAAGCATACCTCCCATAAACTCCATCCATGACATCCACACTAACACAGCAGACAATTACTCCCTCAAGCTCCAAATCTCATCCCCCTTCTGATAACCGTCCCCGTGTCCATAGGGATGTTTTTATGTTGGACTGGACCTTTCCCATGTTCCCTCTGTCCCCCTGTCCAAAACCCAAGATGGCCCCACCTAGCTCCCAGCCCCTCCATTCTACCACCAAGGCCTCCCCTGCCACCACTGCAAGCACACATACTTCTCCCTCCCAAGAAGATGACCACCTCTCCCAAAGAGCAGACTAACCCTTCCAACCCAAGACCAAAGCGCCCCCTCCGACATCCACCTACCCAAGGATGATCCAGGAGGTGCCTGCCTGCCCACTTGATACCCTTTCCTGTAGAGGTTCCCTGGCACAACACTGTGGTACAGTGGACCCATATATTGACTGGTGTGAGAAAACAGGGCTGATTGCAGAGGCCCCATAACTTTTTGCCCCCATTTTCCACTTTTTGCTGGTGTTTTCCTGACTTTAAAGGTGCCCTGGGTACTGCTAACCAGTCCCAGGGCCTGTGCTCTGTGTAAAATGGATATGCAAATTAGGCTAATTATAAGTGGCTAAGTTAACCTACCTATAAGTCCCTAGTATATGGTAGGGCATGTAGGTTTAGGGACCACAGCATAGGTGGTGCACACCTAGGTGCATTGCTGAGGTGCCCAGTGTCATTTTAAAAGCAAGCCTGCCTTGCTGGCTGCTTTTAAATTAAAGTTACATGCAAATTCGACTTTGGAATTAAAGGTACTTCCAAAGTCTTAAACTACCTTATTTTTACATATAAGTCACCCCTAAGGTGTGCCCTATGTGCCCCTAGGGCTGGGTGCCATGTAACTATAAGCAGGGACTTTATAAAAATAGATTTATAAGCCCTGGTGAGGTAAAAACAGCCAAATTCGTTTTTCCCTCATTGAAGTAAATGGCCTTCCTAGGCTAGAATGGGCAGACTTTATTTTAAATTTTAAAGTCTCCTTAAATGTTGCATACCAAGAATTTGGTATCAAATTAATTGCTGTAATAAATCCTACAACTTCCAGTTGTTGGATTTAATATAACTAGTTCAGGTAAAAAGTTTAGACTTTACCTAAAAAGTTGCCAATTTCAGCTCTGCATTGTTTTTGCTGCTGTGCTCTGATTGGCCAGCCTGCAGCAGCTTCTGCCAGGCTGCCTTGATGAGGTGTGAAGTGGCCAGGCTTCACACAAAGGAATGTGCTTTGGGGAGAGAATCTCCCCTCAGCAGATGGTGAGGCAGGAAGGGGGAGGGCTGCCAAACTGGTCTTCAAAGGCAGCGAAGGACATTTGCAGCACCCAGCAACACCCCCACATCCTGCAACCCCAGACAGCTAGGTGCCCCCTTGATTAGATTAGGAGAGGGCAGGAGAGGGGTGTGTTTATGATTTGTAGCCACACCAGTGGGTGGGCTCAGCCAGATGTAACCTCCAAAAATCAGATTCATCCATGTTGGATTTTTAGAGACTGTTGCCTTCTGGGATGGATTTTTGCCACACTTCCCAGGAAGTGGTCATCACAGGGGGACGACCCTGTCCCTGATTGGAGAACCAGGGCCCCCCTGCTTTTCACCCAGGAGCAAGGATAAAACTGGCAGACCTGCACCCACACCTCAGATCCCCTCCAGAATTCAACAAGAAAGGAACTAAAGAAGAAGAAGGACTGCCCTGCTGGACCCCTGGCCTGCACCTGGACCCTGCACTCAGAAGGACTGCACCAGCTGCACACTTGGGCTTCACCACAAGAAGGACTTTGCCTGGCTTCAACTGGTTCAAGGAGGGACTCCCTGTTTGCTACAGGTGAAAAAGTGCTAAACCAGAGACCCCTGCACCAACTCCTGAAGAAAGCGACCAGCTGACCACTGTCCAGTGGCCAAAAAGGAGTTTGCGCCAGGTGAATTCTGGGAGTTGAAGTCCGCACCCCCCAAGGACCATCACAGAACTTCTGGACCCTTGGGGTGAGCTGTGGACCCCAAAAGAACCTTAAAAGAACATCTGGGTGAAGCCCCAGAAGTTTGGAGAAGATTTGAGAATTTTTGAAAAAAAGCTCCAGAGAGGGACCCACCCGCCGCGGAAATACTAGCCGGCTTGCCTCAACCGCGACCCGGCCTGACTTCGTGGTTCGTCCCGGTGAAGAAAAACTTCAAAATAAAGACTAAGTCAGAAGGTAAATTTTTAACCGAGGCCTCCCGCGACCTGTAGCCGAGCAGGGCTCCATCGCGGTCGGCCTGAAAGTTTGACTTTGCCCCGGTCAAGGTGCAACCAGATGACCCGATTGGCGCTTTTTGTTTCTAAGCGCTAGAAAAGTAATAATTCTTTAAAAATTCATATCTCCGGTTCCCCTGAACCGATTTTAATCGTTTTTGTGTCATTTTAAAGATAAAAATATAAACTATTTTTATAAATTGGTTTTGGATTTTTAAACTGTTTCCTGTGTTTTATTTAATTACTGTTTTGTGATATTTGAATGCTTTACACTTTGTCTCCTAAATTAAGCCTTGACGCTCGTTGCCAAGCTACCAAGGGTTGAGCTGGGATTAATTTACTGAGACCTAACTGTACCTATGTGGAGGTTGGTGGCTTGTTGCTAGGTGTAGGTACCTACCTGCCCTACCAATAACCCATTTTCCAACATAATTGGAAGCAGCGACGGGATCCTGTACTTGTGTTCAATATCACGTTACAGTTTTAGGTAAAACAAATTAAAAATCCTTTAAATTGTCCTAGTGCAAAAATTGTTTTTAATTTTTAATTTGGATTAATTTCAATTATTGAATTTTTGTAATTTTTCTAAATTCTTGTTTCCAATTTTTGCAAAAAGTTTTTGTTGACACAAAACTAGGGAACCATGGAGCTTGATCTGGCTAGCCAACCCACACTGACAGTAGTCCAGCTTAGGGGGTTGTGTATTGAAAGAGGGTTGCCTGCAACCACTGATCTCAGGAAGCAAATCCTGATCACATCCCTGACAGCATGGGCTGAGGCCCAAGAGGAAGAGTCAGAAGAAGCTCCAGAGGAGGGAGAAAGAAGAGAGGATGCAAGCTCTAACCACTCAGGGGAGGGAAGGCATCTGAGCCCAAGTGAGGATGAGGAAGAACGGTCCTCAGTAAATACAGTCACTAGGGGCAGATCCAAAGCTAGTGGTGGGAAGGGGGTCCTTTCAGGAGGAGAGAACCCATCCATCAGAGAAAGAGAGCTGGAGGCCCAGCTAGCATACACAGCTTTGGAAGCAGAGAAGCTGGCCCTAGAAAATAAAAAGTGGGCATACAAAGAGAAAAGAGATGGAAGCAGCGATAAAGAAGCTGAGGTGTCCATGGGTGGGGGAGTTTGCCCCAGATTACCCAAGGGGGTAGTTCCTGCTTATGTAGAGGGGGATGACATAGATAAGTGGCTGGGGGCCTTTGAGAGGGCACTCCAAATGAGAAGGGTTAGGCCTCAATACTGGGGTTCCCTTTTGTGGGAGTTGGTCCCCAACTCAGGGAGGGATAGGCTTCTGACCTTAAGGGGGGAGGAGGCAGATTCATACCCTAGTATGAAGAGGTGCTGAGCCAAGAAGTTTGGTCTGACCCCAGAGCAATATAGAATGAAGTTCAGGGACACCCAGAAGGTCAGTACCCATTCTTGGGTTGACTTTGTAGACACCTCACTAAAGGCACTAGAGGGCTGGATTATTGGCAACAAAGTAAATACTTATGAGGGTTTATACAATCTGATCATGAGAGAGCACATCTTGACCAATTGTATCCAAGAAAGGTTACGCCAGCATCTAGTGGACTCTAAGCAGACCAACCCTAGAGAGCTAGGGGAGGCAGCTGATGAGTGGTTGAGAACCAGGGTGGTTGTCAAGTCCCAGGGGGGAGACTCCAAGAAGGGGGGGACAGGTCCCCAAAAACCTAAGGAGGGAGGTGGTAAGCCCACCACAGAGACTCCCTCTGTACCCCAGAACCCTAAGAAGGAGGAGAGTAAATCCCACTCTGACCAGCAGAGACAGTTAGACCCAGGGTTAAAAAAGCTCTTGGACAATAGGGCTTGCTTTGACTGTCAGCAGACAGGTCACTTCAGAGGAGATGCAGCCTGTCCAAAGAAGGTGGTTAGCACTGGGCTGTCCAGTGTAGCCATAGAGGAGGATTCCTCAGATGATGAAGTCCTCCTAGCATTGAGCTGGGAGACAGGACCAGATGGTAAGCTGGTGATCCCTGAGGGTGGGAGTAGGCACTTCCACCACATTCAAGTGAATGGGATCTCTACCACTGGTCTGAGAGACACCTGTGCCAGTCACACTATAGTGAGTGACCGGTTAGTGACCCCAGACATGTATGTCCCAGGAAAGACAAAGAAAGTCAGGATAGCCACAGGGGAGGTCACCTCCAAACCTGTAGCCATAGTGCCCCTAGAGAGGGAGGGTATCCTTGACTGGATTAGGGTGGTAGTCAGTGCTGACCTTCCCCTAGATTGTATCCTGGGGAATGACCTCCCAGAGGTGAGTCTGGTCACAGATGGGGTGGTCACCCAGGGCGCCCCCCCAACCCAAAGTCCTGGGGAGTCAGTCCCTACAGTTAGGAGACAGGGGTCCCCAAGAAAAGGAAAGAAGAAAAGGAGGGGTAGTCCACTCTTAAAGAGAGTTCCAGGGAGCTAAGGGCCTTCTGCCCCAGTAAGGGGGGAGCCCAGAGTTGGCACTGGTGAGGCCTTACCTGACCCCAAGGAAGTCCTGAGTAGTCAGGCAGCTGTCCAGATGCAAGGTGTTGCCCCTGCACTGACAGAAGGGAGAGTGGAAGGAGGGTGTCTGCCACAGGAGGTGGTAGCCCCCCACTCTAGACAGCAAGAGGGGCGCCAGGACCCCAAAGTTGCCCCTAAAGCAGCTCAGCCACCTGTCAATGGAGAGCTTAGGGTGTGGTTCTGGGTACTGACAGCTGTCAGTAGCCTCTGCTGGGTGCTAGCCTTCCTGGCAGCAATGTACTTGGCCTGGGAGGCAGACCCCAGGGCCAATAGCAAAGTAGGCCCCCTGACCCTATTGGTCATGGTGGGGTTGCTCAAGTGTTGGGTGACCTCTTTGGGTAAGCTAGGTGTTGCCCTAGCAAAGTTTGGAGTAGGGGAGGTGGGCACCTCACTACCCAAGTTGGCAGAGAGAAAGGAGGAAGACCCCCCTAGAGGAAAGTTTCAGTTTGTGTTGGGTCCTTTTACTGTTGGGATGGCTTCACTACCCATAGGGAGTGACCCTGACAGGAGGATATAAGGCAGAGTAGGCCCTGCAAAGGGACAGCCAGTTTTCGTCACTGTCTTCCTCGCCTAACAAGCCAGGAAGACTCTCCCAGGGTTGGGCTGAGTCTCCTGGGCGTGTGGGCTGGGGGGGGGTTGTGTGAGAAAACAGGGCTGATTGCAGAGGCCCCATAACTTTTTTGTCCCCATTTTCCACTTTTTGCTGGTGTTTTCCTGACTTTAAAGGTGCCCTGGGTACTGCTAACCAGTCCCAGGGCCTGTGCTCTGTGTAAAATGGATATGCAAATTAGGCTAATTATAAGTGGCTAAGTTAACCTACCTATAAGTCCCTAGTATATGGTAGGGCATGTAGGTTTAGGGACCACAGCATAGGTGGTGCACACCTAGGTGCATTGCTGAGGTGCCCAGTGTCATTTTAAAAGCAAGCCTGCCTTGCTGGCTGCTTTTAAATTAAAGTTATATGCAAATTCGACTTTAGAATTAAAGGTACTTCCAAAGTCTTAAACTACCTTATTTTTACATATAAGTCACCCCTAAGGTGTGCCCTATGTGCCCCTAGGGCTGGGTGCCATGCAACTATAAGCAGGGACTTTATAAAAATAGATTTATAAGCCCTGGTGAGGTAAAAACAGCCAAATTCGTTTTTCCCTCATTGAAGTAAATGGCCTTCCTAGGCTAGAATGGGCAGACTTTATTTTAAATTTTAAAGTCTCCTTAAATGTTGCATACCAAGAATTTGGTATCAAATTAATTGTTGTAATAAATCCTACAACTTCCAGTTGTTGGATTTAATATAACTAGTTCAGGTAAAAAGTTTAGACTTTACCTAAAAAGTTGCCAATTTCAGCTCTGCATTGTTTTTGCTGCTGTGCTCTGATTGGCCAGCCTGCAGCAGCTTCTGCCAGGCTGCCTTGATGAGGTGTGAAGTGGCCAGGCTTCACACAAAGGAATGTGCTTGGGGGAGAGAATCTCCCCTCAGCAGATGGTGAGGCAGGAAGGGGGAGGGCTGCCAAACTGGTCTTCAAAGGCAGAGAAGGACATTTGCAGCACCCAGCAACACCCCCACATCCTGCAACCCCAGACAGCTAGGTGCCCCCTTGATTAGATTAGGAGAGGGCAGGAGAGGGGTGTGTTTATGATTTTTAGCCACACCAGTGGGTGGGCTCAGCCAGATGTAACCTCCAAAAATCAGATTCATCCATGTTGGATTTTTAGAGACTGTTGCCTTCTGGGATGGATTTTTGCCACACTTCCCAGGAAGTGGTCATCACAGGGGGACGACCCTGTCCCTGATTGGAGAACCAGGGCCCCCCTGCTTTTCACCCAGGAGCAAGGATAAAACTGGCAGACCTGCACCCACACCTCAGATCCCCTCCAGAATTCAACAAGAAAGGAACTAAAGAAGAAGAAGGACTGCCCTGCTGGACCCCTGGCCTGCACCTGGACCCTGCACTCAGAAGGACTGCACCAGCTGCACACTTGGGCTTCACCACAAGAAGGACTTTGCCTGGCTTCAACTGGTTCAAGGAGGGACTCCCTGTTTGCTACAGGTGAAAAATTGCTAAACCAGAGACCCCTGCACCAACTCCTGAAGAAAGCGACCAGCTGACCACTGTCCAGTGGCCAAAAAGGAGTTTGCGCCAGGTGAATTCTGGGAGTTGAAGTCTGCACCCCCCAAGGACCATCACAGAACTTCTGGACCCTTGGGGTGAGCTGTGGACCCCAAAAGAACCTTAAAAGAACATCTGGGTGAAGCCCCAGAAGTTTGGAGAAGATTTGAGAATTTTTGAAAAAAAGCTCCAGAGAGGGACTGACCCGCCTCGGAAATTCTAGCCGGCTTGCCTCAACCGCGACCCGGCCTGACTTCGTGGTTCGTCCCGGTGAAGAAAAACTTCAAAATAAAGACTAAGTCAGAAGGTAACTTTTTAACCGAGGCCTCCCGCGACCTGTAGCCGAGCAGGGCTCCATCGCGGTCGGCCTGAAAGTTTGACTTTGCCCCGGTCAAGGTGCAACCAGATGACCCGATTGGCGCTTTTTGTTTCTAAGCGCTAGAAAAGTAATAATTCTTTAAAAATTCATATCTCCGGTTCCCCTGAACCGATTTTAATCGTTTTTGTGTCATTTTATAGATAAAAATATAAACTATTTTTATAAATTGGTTTTGGATATTTAAACTGTTTCCTGTGTTTTATTTAATTACTGTTTTGTGATATTTGAATGCTTTACACTTTGTCTCCTAAGTTAAGCCTTGACGCTCGTTGCCAAGCTACCAAGGGTTGAGCTGGGATTAATTTACTGAGACCTAACTGTACCTATGTGGAGGTTAGTGGCTTGTTGCTAGGTGTAGGTACCTACCTGCCCTACCAATAACCCATTTTCCAACAACTGGCCAATGGCCTTTAACTAATTGAATATGTTTTTGAAATAAACCCAAGTTCTTGTTTTGTTGGGTACACATTTTCACAGGAATTTATTTTCTGCCTTTATGTTGTTCCTGAGTGACTTGTGATGTCTGCCTACAGTTCTGTGTGTTTCAGCCTGCTTGCTGATCCATTTGCTGTTGTTTGCTGTGTCTGACTTTGTAGTCAGTGCTGGTGTCACCTAAGACAAGGGTATATGTTGAGTGTGTGGATTTGTGCGAGTGGTATCATGACATTCTGTACTGTTTGATAAGTACTTCACCTTGTGTTGTCCAACGTGAGCATGTATGGTGTTAGACCTGTCCCACTGGTACGGATTATGTATTCATCTGATGTGTGTCAGCTTGTTTTGTTTGTGCAGACATGGAGTGTGTTCCGTTGTGCTACCTCTGTTTGCATTTGATAGTGCATGTGTACATTTAGCTGTGTCTACCTTGCAGCTAGTTCCTGTACAGGCATGTCCTATGCAGTTGAAGTTGTATATGCTTTGTTGACTTGCACGTCCACATTGTGTAGATAGGCATGCCATTTGGGTCTAATATTGTTTGTTCCTAAGACACATGTAGGGCCATTTCCTGTGTAAATGTTGTTTAAGGGGCATGTGCAAACTGATATGTGTCCCAGTGAAGCCTCCTTCTCTGAGTGCTCCTAATGCCCCCATCCCTACTGTGTAGGTATTCTTAGCATAGTGATCTTTGCATATTTGTCTCTCTTTCTATTGTACATGCCATTGTCCTTCCATTGTGCTGTAATGTGGGTGATATGTGTGTCCATTGCTGGGCTGTTTCACGGGAGTGGTGTTTTTGTTCTATGACACATCCATGTATATGCGTGTGGTACATGATGACCGTCCATGGTCTGCGAGGAATTTTAATGTGTGTGAGTTGTATTTGTATATATGATGTTGATGTGTTATTCGTGTTGTGTGAAACAATGTTGTGTAGCCTTCAGTGTCCCACTGCCTGAGATGAGAAGATGTGTGTTTTTGTGTAGTATTGCAGTGCAGTGAGAGTAACTTGCCCAGTATTATGAATGTGAATGTGTCCATGTTTATGTATGAAGCCAAATGTGTATTCAGTGACACGTGTACTTGGTGCCCGTACCGTGACCCCCATATCATTTGGCCGATGGCATAACGATCTGTTGTTGAGCGTAATGACACAGGGGTGTGTGTGTACTTACAGTCAGTTGTGTCTGGCAGTACCGGATGTGTAAGGTTGCCTGCTTGTGAGTGTTTCCCTTTATAGTCCCCCTTTCCGCCTGCTGAGATGTGGTGGTTGGACTGCCATGGTCACATTGGCGGTGTGTAACCTCATAATATACCCAGCGGAAACACAGACTCCGCTCCCCTGTTTGTGCAGCCTTGTGACTGTGACAGTCTGTGCTGCCTGAAGGTGCCCGCGGGACGACAGCAGTCTTTGCTATATAGTCCCGCAGGACTTGTAATCTAGCGGTCCGACCGCCAACCATATGGTGGTAAGACTGCAGCCGCAATCGATGGATTGCCAAACTCATAATGAAGCACATACTGTATTTGTTAATAATTGCCCCATCATGTCCTTACCAACTCCTGCTTTGTGAGTTTGTTAGTGAAAAAAGAAGAGGTTTGCTCAGCAGATGCATCAAGCATGGTACAAACTCAGCAGAGCTTTAGTGCCTTTATTGAAGCCACCGAGATAGCAATTCCACTGAAGGCATAGAGAGCCCAACCTGCCTGACAGCGATCTCAAAGTATGATGGGAAGCCTTCTACCAGGGGAGTGAAGGCCATAGCCTCTGCAGAATTCACAAGCCCTTAAGGTTCTTGAGAGTGAAGAGAGCACCTTTGGCATATTTCACATTTCTTAACCATTTCTTAACTGTGACTTTGAAGACAATGTAAATTTGAAAAACTTTTCATAGACATATACAGTTGAATAAACAGTATTTATCTTCATTACTTATCTGCTGGATATCAACCTGTATTTTTATTGTAGCCATTGCCATGCTACCTCCTTTATGAAATACAGACTGATATTTGGTGAGAAACATTTAAGGTTCGGTAGGTGTGCAGCACCAACCTTAACTTGTTCACAGATGCTTCCCAGTAGGTAGACCTTACCACCGTAGCCAACAAAATGATGGGGCCCATTACACCCCTTGGATCAGACTTCTGTCCCCAACCCAAGGAAAACTCTGCCCATAAGGACAGCAACCAATAGAGGCCACTCACAGCTGTCAGTGTCCCTGTCAGGAAATGGAAACTGGTAGGGTGCCTTGGGCAGCTGTCTCACTAAGCTCTCTGACACTGTGGAGCTCCCACCAGTGGATGGTCTCTTGGTACAGACCAGGTCCCCCTGCCTATGCCCCATCTGGGTGTAATCCAAGCACTAGTGTTAGAAATGGAGCACCCAGGGTCTCCGCCCATTAAACCTTCCCTCCTATTCCTATAATCAACATGAAAAAAACCTTTACCTCAGACTACACTGGGACCTGTCTTGAACACAGTGCACCTCCCCCCAGTCTGTTGAGGGGAACCTGAACCACCCACCTTAGGATAGCTCCCCAATGTCTTCCCTGACACTCTGTCACTAGCCCAGAGTTCTGCCTCCTTTTCAAGCTCCTTGGGGGTCAGTAATCTTGCAGTAAATCAAGTGTTAATGAAGCTCTGAAAGGCTGTGACTGAACATGTGCTGTCTGGTGATCATTTTTTACAGCCCCTCATAGGTGTTTTCCTCACTACTCTTCACCCAGCCTTACGCAATTAACACAAAAAATCCACCCAAGGGTGGTGAGATGGTTTCTGAATGCTTCTTAACCTCAACCTGTATTCTTCTGTGGTGAATCCATATTTCTTGACAATGTTCCCCTTCATGTGGTGATAGCTCGTCCTGTCCTGCTTCTTTAGGAAAAGGAGGGCATCCCTCCCCTCCCTAGGTGTATGCCTCCACAGGCCAGCTTCCCAATACTCCTCAAAGATCCTGTACATATCTAACACTACTTTGTATGAATCAAAACCACCTGTCTATGTCATCCCTCATCTCAAATCAGGCACCAAGTTCATGGGTTTGTGCATCCTTCCTACAACACTGGACACTCTCTTTTCACTGCCAGCATTCCTGCTGGACTCTGACAGCTGTTTTACCTTCAAGTATAGCTCCTTCAGACTCAGGTGATGAGCCAACCACATTTTTCTCTCCTCCATCTCAAGTTTGGCCATCTGCAGCTTAACCTCTCTATCAAGGTTCCTGTCAGTCGGCCCCTCTGCAGACAGACCTTCCCTGCCTACCAGACATGTGACCTACATGTATTAAAAGGAAAGAAGGATGGGCTGGTCAAATTGTGTATTTTGCCAGGTGGAAATGGCTGTTTAATACTGCACACACAGGCTGCAATAGTAGTCCTGAAACATGTTTAAAGTGCTACTTAAGAGGATGTACAATCAATGCTGCTGGACACTAGTAGCACTTAATTTACAGGCCCAGGGACATTGATTACCACCCTCCTATAGACTTCCGAGTAAATAAAATATGCCCTTTGAGTATGCACAAATCTAACATGTTTTCTGGAAAGAGCACTTTAGCACTGGTTAGCAGTGGTATCATGCACAGAGTCCTAAAGCCAACCAAAACAAATTCAGCAAACAAAATAGGAGGAGGAAGGTAAAAATGTTTTGGATAACCCTCCAGAGAAGGCCAGCTTCAACAAAATAAAAAACAAGATCCACAAAAAACACCAGTCAAGGGGTTGAAATATTTACCTACTCACATGTCCCACCCACCAAACTTCACTCGCCATGTTTAGAGGTGGGCCAAGCATTAGGTTGACATCAGTTTGAGTCTCAGATGGGTCTACCAGCAGAAAGCTTTGATCAACAACCATTAATCAGAAGGTCAACAGTAATTGTACGTCAGAATGTCTTAAATATTTAAGTTTGACGTTCTGGTGGATGTTTTCCTGTTTCTGCACCACAAGGGAGAGTGTGGTGGTCATGAAGACGAATCAAAAAATGACAACTGAAGCTCTGGAAAAATATCCCTGCATATCAGGGAGTTTTTATTTTGTCAATCATGTCAAAATCAACCTCCTGCTTGTTAATTTGTTATTGCAAAACAAAACTCTTTCTTCAGCAGATGCATCAAGCATGGTGCAACTCAGCAAGGCTTTAGTGCCTTTAGTGACAACAAGGTAGCAATTCCACTGAAAGCACAGAGACCTCAACCTCCCTGACAGGGATCTCAAAGTATAATGGAAAGCCTTCCACCATGGGTGTGAAGGCCACAGCCTCTGCTGATCAGGCAAGCCCCTAATGGTTTTTAGAGTGAAGAAAGCCCCTTTGGCATCATTTTCAGTGTCCTCTATATGAACATACATGAAGAAATACCTCCCAACACATACTCAAATGCATTTAACTGCCCCATCATGTCCATAGCAACCTCCTGCTTTGTGAGTTTGCTATTGAAAAAAAGAAAAGGTTTGCTCAGCAGATTCATCAAGCATGGTACAAACTCAGCAGAGCTTTAGCGCCTTCATTGAAGCCACCAAGATATCAATTTCATTGAAGGCACAGAGATCCCAACTTGCCTGACAGTGATCTCAAAGTATGATAGGAAGCCTTCTGCCATGGGAGTGAAGGCCATAGCCTCTGCTGACTTTGCAAGCCCTTATGGTTTTTAAGAGTGAAGAGAGCCCCTTTGGCATATTTTGCATTTCTGAACCATTTCTGAACTGTTTCTTTGAAGAGAATGTGGATTTAAAGAACTTTTAATAGGCATATACCATTGAAGAGACAGTAGTTACCTTCATTAGCTATCTGATGGATATCAACCTGGATTTTTATTGTAGCTGTTGCCATGCTACCTCCTTTAAGAAATACAGAAAGACAGTTGGTAAGAAACCTTTAGGTTTCATTATTTTAAGTAAATGGTACAGCAAATATTTTTTCTAATGTTTTCTGTAGTAAAGGTACATTGCTAAATTTTCTATAGTTGGTCAGCGAATTGAAGTCTGGGAATACACATTCATCCAAGAATGTGTTAATGATAGTGCACCAGATATCTAGATGGTATGGAATTAGCTTTTGATTGTTCATGTTGTTCATTGATCTTCTGAAAGAATGTGGGTTTCACTACTTTGATTAGGTTGAGAATGTGCTCTTTGGAGATGCTTTCAAATGTGGATGTTTGATGTGATGAAGCTTGTGAAGAACAAATTGGTAAACTGGTGAAGTAGGGGTTTTGTATGCTTTATGATAGCAGTGATCTTGGAGGAAAATAAGTTTTGATCTGGATGTAGTAGAAGTATGGATACTACTGTTTGTTGTTGTGTTAGAATCATCTTGATAACCTAAAAGAGAGCTATTGGTTTGTTTAATGCTTTCAGGCCTTTCAAATGTCACTATGTTCCACTTTCTTTCTGCCATTTTAAGTGCTGTCAAATGTATAGGTAGTTTCTTTGCTTTACAATTAGTTTTAGAAGTTGAGACTTCAGAAGTTCTTTTCATTATATGGTGAGAAGCAAGTTTATCTGTTTTTGACTATGGGGGTCTTTGGTAATATCTGTATTTTTACTAATATTGGACAAGATTTCTCGAATGGTTAGCAAAAGTAGTAGATAAGGGATCTTTAAGAATTGTCCTTTTATTTAAAGAGTAGTTGAGCTATAGATTTTGTGAGGGTTTTGATTGACATTGACTTCAAACGGGATGGAAAAGAATCCTACCATTGCACCCCCAGATGCTAGAAATAGGTGCTTTTCTTTAGATGTCCTGTAATAGAGTTACTGTTCAGACAAAATATCACTTTGAAAATATCCAGTTACAGAAATATTACGTTTTTAATATTGTGACACAGAAATATCACATGCAAAAATATTGTTGACAGAATTATTGATGTTTTAGGGTAAGATATGTTGATTTTTAAGTTTCTTTCTGTGTTTAAATTATATTTTGTCCATGTTTTATATTGTTTGTGTAATTGTTGTCAATGTCTTTATATATAGTTTGTAATTTTCAGTTTTTAAAAAAAATTTAATTATATAAATAGTAATTTATAGTTTCGTAGCAGATTGTGAGGTTTGTAGGGGTACAGGGTGGGAAGTTAATTAAGTATACTTAAAATATATATAACTTGTCAATTAATATAAATTATTTATTTGATAACTAAGTTTGTAAATCATGTAAATAATATATTTTAAGTTATACTTTAGGTGCGGGCTGTTGGGTATGTAGGGGTATAGGGTGGGAAGTTAATTAAATAATAACTGATTAATCATTAATAAATTAATAGTTAAATAATTATTTAAATTGTTTAATTATTATAAATTTGTAATAGTATTTTATGTGTGGGTTATTGCATTTGTAGGGGTGTCGGGTGGGAAGTTAATTAAATAATGAATAGTTAGTAATTTATAAATTATGTAGTTGTTAAATGCTAAATAATTATGTAAATTGTCTAATTATAGTTTTTCAATTTACATTTTGGGAGCGCGTTGTTGGATTTGTAGGAGTAGAGGGTGGGAAGTTAATTAAATTATAATTAATTAGTTATCAATTATTTATTTATAATAATTAATTAATTGTTACTTTACTATGCAAATCATGTAAATATTATAATTTTTTAATTTGGATATATGTTTAATGTGCAACTATAGTGTGGGAACTTAATGAAACAATATTAAATAATATTTCTTTTTATATTAATGATTTAAAAAATATATAATTATTTTATCTTTTAATTGTTTCTTTAATATATATTGCATTTTATGTTAGTTGTATAATTGTGTGAAATTAATAGTATTAAAATAAGTTATGTGTTGGAAGTGAAGATCTTATCCTACCTACCTATCCTACTTATGCACAACTGAAGTGGGAATAGATTTTTTTTTATTTGTTTGTTTGCATTTAAGTGAATATAACTGGCATTACAGAAGCGCCAACAGAAGGCAACACAATACAGCAGATTCCCCCATTAGTCATGCAGAGTCCCATATGCTGTATCAGCAAATCCCGTAGCCTCTCACTCAGTGGGGAGGCCAAAGCGTGGGGGCTATGACCCCCTACAGTAGGTTGGGAAGGTGGGCTATGCTCATGTTGTCAACCACCACAATGCATAACCCATCCCACCAGTGGCAAAACAGTGGCTGTGTCTCAGAATGCAGGAGGAGGAAAGGCACACACACGTTATTCTAGCTATTATTGTGTACATGCAGGCACTCATCTACAACATTCCCAGATTTCTAGCTCTGATAGTTGGGGTCATGGGTGTCTCCCCTAGTCCTTTCAGTCACATCCACCCCAACATTTGTTTTGTGAGCAACACTTGCACTGTCTCTGGATGAGCTTAAGGGCCTCTAACTGTTAGCTCTGTGTGTCCTTCCCCCAGGCAGTCCACCATGGCACCCTAGAGCTCCAGATCTCACTCTGGCACAGTCGTCAGTTCAGATCTCCGGAGTCTGCATTCTTCTCTCTCCAGCAGTCAATCTGCCATTTTCGTTATGTTGCAGGGGTAGGGCTGGTCAAATGGAAGTGGAAATAATTAATTTTATCCCTGATAAATCCAACGCTTTCCCTACTGTTGCACCGCATGGAGTGGGAATAGCAAATTTTACCCCTCTTGAGTCAAACACTTTCCCTACTGTTGCACTGATTGGAGTGCTAATAGTAAATGATACCCTTCCTGAGACCAAAGCTTTCCCTACATTTGCACTGACTGGAGTGGGACTAGTAAATTTTACCCCTCCTAAACCCAACACTTTCCCTACTGTTGCACAGACTGAACTGAGATTAATAAATTTTACTCCACCTGAGTCAAACACTTTACTCACTGTTGCACTGACTGGAGTGGGAATAGTAAGTTTTATCCCTCCTGAAGTACCACACTTACACTACTGTTGCTCTGATTGGAGTGGTAATATTAATTTTTACCCCTCTTGAGTCCAATGCTTTCCCTACTGTTGTACTGACTGGTGAGGGATCAATATATTTGATTCCTCCTGAGTCTAATGTTTTCCCTACTGTTGCACTGACTGGAGTAGGAATAATATATTTTACCTGTCCTGATTTCAACGCCTTCCCTATTGTTTCACTGACTGGAGTGGTAATAGTCAATTTTATCCCTCCTGAGTTCCACACTGTTAGAAATGAAGTCTTTGGTTGACAGTCAGGTTACCCCCTGTCCATGCAAGGACCCTCACTCTAGTCAGGGTAAAGGAGAATCACCCTCAGTTAATCCACCGCTCACCCCATTCGTAGCTTGGCAGGCTTAACTCAGAAGCAATGTGTAAAGTATTTGTCCAACACACACAGTACTATAGTGAAAACACTACAGAATGGACACCAAACCTGTTTAGAAAAAATACGCAATATTTATTTAAATCAAACAAGACCAAAACAACAAAAATCCAACATACACAAATTACAATATGAATTTTCAAAAGAATAAGAGTCTTACTCCATAGAAAATAATGGAAACTTTGATTTTGCACAATTACCTGGTCAGCGTAAAAAATAAAGCTGCACTAGTGAGCGTGCTTTGGAAAAGGCAGCAATGCATTGATTCCTTCCTCGCAAGGGAGGCATTGTGTAGTTTCTTCTCAGGTTGGGTCGGTGATGCATAATTTTTCTCCCTCGTAAGAGAGCGATGCGCTGGTTTCCGGACGGACCTCGGATTTGTGTAATCGGGATGACTTGGACAGCCAGGGACGATGCGTGGAAAATCCGGTTGCACGTTGTTAGAAAGCCACGCTGTGTGGGGTTTGAGTTGTTGTCAGCAGCTGCAAGTGGGTGTTGTGCGTTGTTTCTCCAGCCTCGATGTCCCGATCTCCCAGCCGCGATGCATGCGGCGTGTCATTTATCAGCCGCGTTGCAGGTGATGAGTTGAAAATTTGCCTGCACGGCCTTCTGTGCATGGATTTTCAGCTCTCGGTCTACCAACTTCACATTTCAAGGGCACCACTTGGCAGGGCAGCAGTCTCAGCATAGTCGAGATGAGCAAAGGAAGTCTCTGATGGCCCTGATACTTCAAAACAAGAGGCAAGCTCAGTTCAAGCCCTTGGAGATTCTTCACAAGCAGGAATATACCACAAAGTCCAATCTTTGTCCGTTTTCATCAGGCAGAAGCAGCAACTGCAGGATAGCCCAACAAAGCATGGTCACAGGCAGAGGCACCACTTCTCCTCAGCTCTACAGCTCTCCTCCTTGCAGAGGTTCCTCTTGAATCCACAAGTGATCTAATATTCACAGGTTTTGGGTCCAATATTTATATCTCTTTCTGCCTTTAAAGTAGGCATACTGCAGAAGAAAGTCTCTGTTGTTAACAAAATCCTGCCTTGCCCAGGCACTGCCCCAGACACACACCAGAGGGTTGTAGACTGCATTGTGAAAGGGCAGGCACAGCCCATTCAGGAGTAAGTGACCACTCCTCCCTCCACTCTAGCACAGATGGCTCATCAGGATATGCAGGCTACACCCCAGCTCCCTCTGTCTCACTGTCTAGGGGGAATTCACAAACAGCTGAACTGTCAAACTGACCCAGACAGGGAATCCACAAACATGCAGAGTCACAGAATGGTTTAAGCAAGAAAATGCCTACTTTCTAAAAGTAGCATTTTCAAACTAACAATCCAAAAAACAACTTCACTAAAAGATGTATTTTTAAATTGTGAGTTCAGAGACCCCAACCTCCATATTTCTACATGTTCTCAAAAGGAATCTGCACTTTAATAATATTTAAAGGCAGCCCCATGTTAACCTATGAGAGAGATAGGCCTTGCAACAGTGAAAACTGAATTTGGCAGCATTTCACTGTTAGGATATGTAACACACATCAGTAGATGTTCCACCTTTAACATACACTGCAGCCTGCTCCTTGGGCTACCTAGGGCCTACCTTAGGGGTGCCCTACATGTATAAAAAGGGAAGGTTTAGGCCTGGCAAGTGGGTACACTTGCCAAGTCGAATTGGCAGTTTAAAACTGCACACAGACACTGTAGTGGCAGGTCAGAGCTATGTTTACAGGACTACTCATGGGTGGCACAACCAGTGCTGCAGGCTCACTAGTAGAATTTGATTTACAGGCCATGGGCACCTCTAGTGCACTCTACTTGAGACTTACTAGTAAATTAAGTGTGCCAATCATGGAAAAACCAATCAACAATACAATTTACCCAGAGAGCATTTGCACTGTAGCACTGGTTAGCAGTGGTAAAGTGCTCAGAGTCCTGAAGCCAACAAAAACAGGTAGAAAAAATAGGAGGAAGGAGGCAAAAAGTTTAGAGATGACTCTGCAAAAAGTACCATTTCCAACACACACTTTAGCTACTGTTGCACTTATTTGAGTGGTATTACTACATTCTACCCCTCCTAAGCCCAACACTTTCCCTAATGTTACACAGAGTGGAGTGGGAATATGAAATGTTACCCCTCCTGAGTCCAGTGCTTTCCATACTGTTGTACTGAGCAGAGTGGGAATAGTACATTTTACCTCTCTTAGCCAATGCCTTCCCTACTGTTGCACAGAGTGGAGTTGGGGTAGTTAATTTTCCCCTTCCGAAGTCCAATGCTTTCCCTAGTGTTATACTGACTGGAGTGGGATTCGTACATTTTACCCCTCCTGAGTCCAACGCTTTTCCAACTGTTGCACAGACTGGAGTGGGAATAATACATTTTACCCCTCCTGAGTCAAACGCTTTTCTACTGCTACACAGACTAGATTGGGAAGAGTAAATTATTCCTCTCCTGAGCACAACACTTTCCCTCCTGTTCCACAGAATGGAGAGGGAATATTATATGTATTGTTCCTAGATGATGATGATGATGATTATTATTATTATTATTATTATTATTATTATTGCTTTTATTATGTTTATGTTATTATGTATGATGAATTGGCCACTGAGTGCCTAGAATATGTGAAATTGAAATTAAAAATTATGAAGTGTTTAACACTGTTATACCACTGGCCAGTCTACTGAGGTTGATACACATGTGATAACCGAAGTGGGTTGAGTATATGTATTAAAGAGATATGTTGTCACTTGTGAGTTAACCAATCAAGAAAACTGTGGTGTAAATTGGAACCCCCAAAAAATACACATTTTGGTTTAAGTGCTTTTTAACTGAACTACATGATCTATGATCCTTCATTACAGGCTAATATGGCCCATATGTGTATACATACCGAAATAGTTGTAGGGCAAACATACCATGATGAAGAGTTTTCTGTAAGAGGAAAAACTGGTGTGGAGTGATTTTGCTGCATTTAAAATAAACTAAGGCACATGTAAGAATTACCCTGGAGTGTGGCGTTTATTCCTGTGGACACTCATAATATCGGAGCAAGGTCTTACTCCAACATCAACACCGGCAAAATTAGTGTGACAAAAACTTGACTGCACTGGGAGGATATATACATATATGGTATATTGTAAAAAATTTAAAAATATTAAGTTATACTAAAATTAAAAGTTTAATTTTAATGATAGTTTTACATGATGTGTGTAAATAGACATACACATATACATATATATCTGTGTATTTGTTTAAGTAAGTATATATTTCTAAATTTCTTATATTGTTTAAATATTTTTAATTGTCATATTACTGTTATGTGGTAATAATGTTAATGTTTACTACTTTGAAATATATATATTTTAAAAAAGGATATTTTTGTCTATTCTTTAAATATTAGCATAAAACCATATTTTTTTGCACAATATTTTTGACACAATGGGGGTCATTATGACCTAGGCGATAAGTGCTGCTTACTGCCATGCTGACTGCTGCCAACATACCGCGGCGGTATACCGCTACCTGTATTATGACCCACACATAGAATTCTGTCACTGTACAGACACACACACAAGCCCGCCAGGCCAAAGGTCACTGATAAACTGGCGGTACCAAAACCCACACCGTTACGCCAACAGAACTACACCCACAGCATTATGGCCCACAAATCACTGTGGCAGACATTCAATGACACTAAACTATTGGCGGTACATACTGCAAAGCTCAAAATACACACACTCAACCAAAACAACACCACATTGGACAATTCAAACTACACACACCTGACACACACATACACACACAACACACACACCACTGTAAAACACACACACAATACTGACAACCCTTTATGACTTAAAAAAAGTTTACTCCTGGGAGAGAGAGACACCAAGAGCACCCACAGAACCAGAGCCACAGAGCACCATCACAAATACACCACCCAGGCCACAGATATTCAGATCACAGGTGCAGCAGACATCCATTACTAGGAAGATGGAGCTATGGCGGAGAATCGTTGACAGGGCCAACGCCGTGGGACAGCACCCCAGAACAAGGGATGACATCAGGAAGATGTCGAATGACCTATGAGGGAAGGTGCGTTCCATGGCAGCAAGACACCAGATAGCTGTACAGACGACTGGCGGTGGACCCCCAGCTCCTCCCCCACAACTAACAATATGGGAGGAGCAAGTATTGGCAATACTGCATCCTGAGGGCCTGGCAGGAGTAGCAGGAGGACTGGACTCTGGTAAGTCAAATCTCTGTTACTATACCCCCCTACCTGCATGCCATCACAAACCCCCACCTTCACCCTCACCCCCATAACTCCACCACCTCACATACACCCCACCATCACAACCCACTCATCCCAATGCCAAGCCCTGCATGCACCATCAATGCATGGACACCAATCACAGACCTGCATGGACACCTATCACCACTGCAAGCACACTAGAGACAATCACCTAGCCCACCAAAGAACAACTCACACTAAGACTAATCTGCCATGGCAATATCAACTATAGAGGGCAACATACCCATGCACAAATTGACACACGCAGAAACTATAACACTGCATTTACATCCCCACAGGTCCCCCACACACAACGTCACCGGAGAGGAGGTGCCAGCAACATCCAGCCCCCTCCCAGAAGAGGCCCACAGTGATGACAGCAGCTCTGTATGCCTGGATCAGGATAACCAACCTGGTCCATCAGGGACCTCGGGACAGTCGGTTATTCAGGCACAGTCCCATACCACCACCGACCCTCCTTCCTCAGAAAACACCACCACAGATCCCACCCAGCGGGCCCATACTACTGTCTCCAGGACACGTCAATCAGCAGTGTGTCCACCACTACAGGGGCACCAAGACACCCCACAAACAATGGACGAGCAGGGACCTTGGGTCACTGGCAGTGGGCACACAGTTCAGGCGACAGAGGCACAGGACAACAGGGAAGCTGAGAGGACTGCTGTGAGACGGGGGGGACAGGCCGAGGGAACCAACACTCCACGAGGCACTTGTAGGGATCCTGGGAGCATGCTACCATTCCCAGGAGATGATGGGCCAAATACTGGCCAAGTTGCAGGAGACCCAACACAACACCACCCTGGTCACCATTTCAGGGGTGCTGGCTGGCTGACATGGCCAACACCATGAGGGAGGCAGTGGCACACCAACGTGCCCCTGACTCTAGCCACATAGATGAACAGCCCTCCACCTCCGCCAATCCTAGTGGACAGGAGGCCCACCACAGGAACCATTGCTCCCCTTCCTATGCCCCATTGGACAATGCACCTGTGATACCAATAGACTGGACTCTATCCAGGACTTTCCTCCACCATCCCCCAGCTCATTGGACATCCCCATTTACTTCTCAGCACCTAAATAAACACCCTTTGAAAAAATAAGTATGGAGTATGTCAAATGATTTAAGGATGTATTTGTTTAACAATTTGTAGACAGTGCAATTAGACTTAACACTTATGTATACATAGGTATGTCCTGTAATGTGCTGCAGTCAATACACCAGGAGCCAGAGTAGGGCACAAATATCTGTGAATAGATATGTCAAAGGGTACAGTAAGTGGCCATAGTAGTGGGAACGCAGCCTGCCAGAGAAAATTCACTATACAAAACAGCAAATGAAGGTGAAGTTACAGTGTCTTACCTGTATGTCACTGGAAGTACTGTTGAATGATAGTTGTTCTGTTGTCCACATTCTCATCCTCTGCCTCCTCTTCCTCACTGTCCACAGGCTCCACCGCTGTCACATGCCCATCACCAGCCCCATCCTCCTGCAGAAAAGGCACCTGGCGTCTCAAGGCAAGGTTGTGCAACATGCCACGATGATCTGGCACACCTTCGTTGGTGAATAGCACAGAGATCTACCTGTCAGATGGAGGCACCTGGACCTGACCTTCAGGAGGCCAAAGGTGTGCTCAACAATTCTTCTTGTTCACCCATGTGCCTCATTGTAACGTTCCTCTGCCCTTGTCCTGGCATTCCTCACTGGAGTCAGTAGCCATGAGAGGTTGGGATAACCAGAGTCACCTGCAAACATCAAGGGATATCTGTTAGCCACACACTCACCCTTAGGGCCAAGCCCACACCCATATACCAATATACACTGGGTGGGGACCATGGGCTCACCGATTAGCCACACCCGGTGCCTCTGGAGTTGAGCCATCACATATGGGATGCTGCTATTCCTCAGGATAAAGCATCATGCACCGACCCTGGATACTTTGCATTGACATGGGAGATTTACTGGTCCACCAGGCACACTATTTGCACATTCATGGAGTGCAAGCTCTTTCGATTTGTGAACACCTGTTCTTTTCTCCTGAGGGGCACAAACGCAATATGTGTACCATCAATTGCTCCAATGATGTTGGGGATATGTCTTATTGCATAAAAGTCAGCTTTCACTGTGGCCAAATCCTCCTCCTGGGGGAAAACGATGTAGCTGTGCATGTGTTTAATAAGGGCAGACAACACTGTGGTCTGCACTATTGAGAACATTGGCTGTGACATCCCTGCCAACATAGCCACTGTCACTTGGAATGAGCAAGATGCCAAGAAATGTAACACTGATAGCACTTGCACAAGAGGGGGGATCCCAGTGGGCTGACGGATACCTGAGATCAGGTCTGGCTCCAATTGGGCACACAGCTCTTGGATTGTGGCCCTATCAAGTCTGTAGGTGAGGATAATGTGCCTGTCCTCCATTGTTGCCAAATCCACCAGGGACCTGTACACGGGGATGTCTCCATCTCCTAATCATCCTCAGTGGTTGTAATCTAGGGGGCAAAACTGTGAGCAGCTGTTCATTTTCATAAATATCCTCAGAGTAAAATGCATTGCATGTTGTGACAGAAACAGTATGGTTACGTGTAGTCCCTAAATGTGCTTATGTCTGCTGTGATGCAGTTATGTGCCATGGCCTGACCCCCCCCCCGAAATATGGGACGCCTGTCCTGTGTGGAGGGACAGGTGAAAATGAGGCAATTTCACTGACGTTGAGTGCCGTTGCGGGAGGCGGTCGAGGATTGTCGTGCAACTCCTCATTGGTTATCATTGGGCCCTATGGGGTACAGTAGCCAATGGTGATGTACGCCAGCGGTGATGGTATGCACCGCCGCGGATGTGACCACCACTTTCTATGTGTGTAAAGGCCTTGTGTAAGGGGGAGTAGTTGAGTGGTCCTGGGCAGAGTGCTGCATGTATGGTGGTCAATGTATGTGTGTAAGGGGATGGGAGGGATATGGTGGGCCATGGGTGTAACAGGCCGGACATTATGACTGATCCCTTCTTAAATGTTCTTTTTTCTGCAGGTCAGCGTCCATCAGAAAAAGGGTATATGGCGTGCCATCACCAAGGATGTGCAGACCCTGGGGGTCTATGGCTGGTGTAGCACCCACTGTAGCAAACGGTGGGAGGACCTGAGACGCTGGGCAAGGAAGATGGCGGAGGCCCAGCTGGGAATGGCCTCCCAATGAGGAAGGGGTGCCCGTCGAACCCTGACCCCCCTGATGTTCCTCATATTGGCAGTGGCCTATCCAGAGTTGGATTGGCCCTTGAGGGCATCACAGCAGCCACTAGGGGGTGAGCACAGTTTCCAATTCTGCTAATTGCGCATGGTGGGGTGTTTTCTGGGTGGGGGATTTGGGCCTGTGGGTGCCCCTAGGCCAGGTTGGACATTGCAGGGTAGGTTCCATGTTGGGCATGGTCTGTTGCACTCCACCCCCAAACATACTAGTGGGCATCTATTACTGGGCAGGAATCTGTGGGTCTCAGGTTTGCTGTTATTGGCGTTAGGCATTATTTTCCATGGCCTGGTGACTAACATTGTGACTGGTAGAGCATTGCCTAGTGTATATGGCTGTTCCCTGTGTGTTGTGCACGCCAATGGTGGTATTGTTGCTGGCACTGACCAAGTGCATCTTCTTTCTCTTCCGCCCCTTTTGATTTGTCACCCTGTCCTTATGTGCATTAGCGTCATCTGGCGGAGGAGCAGAGGCACCGGCGACGGAGGGAGCTGCATCACACATGGCCCATGAGGCCAAATCCACTGACGGTGAGGGCACCAGTAGGATGGATGGCGAGGGGTGCCCCACGGCGGAGATTAGAGGGGACAGTTCTGACAGTGATACCTCCTCCGATGGAAGCTCCCTGGTGGTGGCGGACAGCTATGTGCCCACCCCAACTACAGGTTCAGCTGCCACCCCGTACCAGCACCGCCCTCTCAGCAGCCCCTAAGCGTGTTTCCCATGCCTGCTCCCCGCTCACCCAGAAGGGTGGGCATCTCCTTCACCCCAGGCACCTCAGGCCCTGCCCCAGTCAGCCCTGCTGCCCTGAGTGAGGAGTTTATTGACCTCCTGAAATCCATCTCTGTTGGGCAGTCAACCATAGTGAATGCCATCCAGGGGCTGGCAGGGCATTTGCAACAAACAAATGCATTCCTGGACAGCATTCACTCTGGCGTGGCGGCCCAACAGAGATCATTCGATGCTCTGGCCTCCTCCCTGATGGTAGCCATTGCTCCTGTCTCTAGCCTCCGCCCTCCAACTTCCTCTACCCAGTCCCATTCCCCTTAACCCCAACCTATCCCAAGCACAGACCAGCATGCACCTAAGACAACACACAGGAGTGGCTCAGGCAAACACAAGCATCACACATCATCACACAGGCACTTACACAAACACCATCCAGATGCAGACATGCCAATATCCACTGCCTCCACTGTGTCCCCCTCCTCTTCGTTGTCCACCTCCCTCCCAGTAGCGTCTCCACTCATACCTGCATGCACTACATCCTCATCCACTACCTCCAGCATGCCTATCAGTACACACCACTCACTGGCAGTCACCACCCCCACATACATGCACACATCCCCTTTGTCCTCTCCCACTGTGTCTGTGACCCCTCCTCCCAAAGTACCCAAACATAAGCACTCAGATACCCAACAGCCATCCACCTCACAACAGCATCCAGCCCATGCACCTTCACCTAAACACAGGAGACAGACACCCCCAACCACCACTCCCTCTTCCTCCACTCCCAAACCTTCACCCTCTTCCCGCCCCAGTGTCCCTAAGAAGATTTTCATCGCCACCCTTGACCTTTTCCCTGCCCCTCCCCCCCACCCTTCACTTTGGGCCAGGGTGGCCAGAAACCAGGCCAGCACCTCAACCACCCATTCCATGGCCACTGTAGTTTCGGCAGCTACTGCAGGTGTGAGAGGCTCCAAGGAGACACCCGTCAGCACTGTGCCTGCACCAGCTGCCAAGGGCAAGAAGGGACCACCAGCTGCCAAGGGCAAGGAGGCACCAGCAGCTGCCAAGGGCAAGAAGGGACCACCAGCTGCCAAGGGCAAGGACAAAGGGCCACCCGCTGCAGGCAGGAAGGCTAGTAGGCCTGGCGCTGGAGCAGAATCTGAGCCCACAACACCAACCATGGCACTTCAACTGTCCGAGGCTGCAGGGAAAGGGCTGGAGCCTCCCCCCACCACTGATAGCACCGCCACCAGCACCACCACTAGCACTGCCACCAGCATCACTGGCAGCAGCAGCAGCCCCAGTGGGCTGCCGTTCGAGGCTGCAGGGGAAGGGCTAGTGCCTCTCCCCACCACTGACAGCACCGCCGCCAGCACCGGCACTGCCACCAGTGTTCAGCCATCACTGCCAGCGGATGGACTGTAGTCCTGCCTCCATGGAGTATCATGCATCCTGCCCACTGCAAATCTTGTGGGTCTGGCGCCCAGGTGAGAGACTGTGACCTTGCACTCCCCAACGTCTGCATCACTGGGCACAGATCCCCATCCAGAACCAGTGGAAGTAGCCATTCACTCTCCCCCTCCTTGCCAGGATGAAGCACACTGGGCACAAAGCCCCCTCCAGAACCAGTGGAAGAAGCCATCCACTCACCCCTTCCTTGCCAGGGTGAAGCACACTGGGCACAGATCCCACTCCAGAACCAGTGGAAAAAGCCATCCACTCACCCCCTCCTTGCCAGGATGAAGCACTGAGCACAAAGCCCCCTCCAGAACCAGTGGAAGAAGCCATCCACTCACCCCTCCTTGCCAGGATGAAGCCCACTGGGCACAGATCCCCCTCCAGAACTAGTGGAAGAAACCATCCACTTGAGAGACTGTGGCCTTGCACTCCCAGGACCAAGCAGTGGGTAAACCACCCACTAGAGAGACTGTGGCTTTGCACTCCCCAGGACCAAGCAGTGGGCAAACCACTCACTAGAGAGACTGTGGCTTTGTACTCCCCAGGACATAGTAATGAGCATGTAGCCCCGTCCAGGAGCAGTGGCGTAGTACCATCTTCCGGCTGAGGTGCCTCCTCTCCTTCCCCCTGAGGTGCCTGTGTATTTGCAAACTGATGCCCCTGCAGTGTTCTCTCCATATTGAGGCAGGAGTGAAGTGGGGCCTTGGCCTATGTGATATGGCCCTGCGGCCCACGGACATTATGGACTGGCAGTGTCCCTCCATTTGTATATCTGTAAATACTGTTTATAATTTGAGGACGTTTTTCAGGATTTTGATCTTATTACATTCACTTCAATCACTACCGTTTGTCCTTGCATTATTCCTGAGGGGTATGGGGTGGATATGTAATGTTACTGAATCTGTTTGTGTATATGATGTTGGGGGTGGGGGTGTTGCATGTGTGTGTCACTCTCTTTTTCCTACCCTCTCCCCTGTTTGTTAGGGGCGGTACTCACTGTGGTCATCTTTGTTGGCATTGGTATTCCTGGTGTAGGAGGAGGTAGACCAGCATGGGTAACACCTGTAGTTCGGGCCCCATGGCGTCGTGGTTGCTTCCTGGGCGTCCACATGTGAGTCGTTTCTCTTGTGTGTACTGTTTCCGCTGTGCTTTTGATGGCGTTGGTAGCGCCCCGGAAAAGATGGCGGATTGGTGTCTCGTAATACAGTGGGCAGATCCTTGTCTTCCACCTGGCTTTTGGTAGTTACCCCTGCGGTGCTTGTTGCTACCACTGCGGTGGTCGGTGTGTTAAAGTGGCTGTTTGTGTTGGCAGATTCCGCCTTGGTCATAATTACATTTTTTTACCGCCGGCCTGTTGGCGGTATTACTGCCGCTTTCTCACGAACCGCCAGGGTTGTAACGAGGGCCAATATTTTTATATCACGATACTTAGGTTTTCAATATTTTGTCAGTGAATCAATAGGGTTAAGTGGTTTGGCTTTCATATGAGTTGGAGGTGTAAAAATAGCTGTTGCAGGCAGTTACTGTTAAGGATACAAAAATGTTGGCCCTGGTAATGCCCCAGTGCGCCTCAAAGTCAGCAAACCTCTGAAGATATTATTTGAGAGGGTATATCGCCATGAGTTTCTTTGTGGAGATTTTATTCTGTTTTGAGAGCAGTAGAAAGCACGAAGCTTGGTGATGTTGGGATATTTTTCACAGAATTTTAAAACTTCAAAGTAGAAATAATGTGGTGTTGGATTTTCTTGCAGATGAAGGTGTTATACTTAGGTACTTATTATGAGTTTGGCGGTCCGACCGCCAATAGGCCAGCAGGGATAGGTGCCAAATTATGACATTTTCGGTGATGCATACAGAATCTTGCCAGAACACCACCGGCACCGCCAGTGCAGTCAGACTGCTGCAGTTGATTGAAGCCACCACCAGTCTGGCAGAGACCATGTTTCCACCGGACTCATTAAAAGGAGACACACTTGTCCGGAGCCTCCATGGAACCACAACTAGACATCATCCTGCTGCTCCTGCGTGCAGAAAGACAACAGAGTTATCACTGACGAGGAAGACACCAACCGTAAGTACACATACTCACCTGTTACAGTTGTAAAATATATAAATTGGAACTGTTACAAAACTTACCATAGGGATGGGGTGCGAGGGCTAAACGCAGATGTAATAGTGACACACACACTCATATACAGCAACAAATGCACCCACACATTCACAGTACACACACTGAGCCAACACACACATACACCAGATGTGAGTAACACACAGTTATGCACGGCAACACAGAGGAGGTCCAGCCTCACACACTTACATACAACATACTCACTTGTAACAACACCACCACAACCGCACAAATATAAAAATGTCTAACACTCACAACCAACACTGGTCAGGGACTACACACACAAACAACACAATATAGAACCATATGTGATGAAACACACATAACTACACCATCATACAACCTAGCAATCAACATACAAATCACACACACAGTACACAGAATCTATTATACATGCAGACTCAAACAGTCTAAACACACAAAGCCACTCAGCATCCACAAAACACATATGAACACTAACACAACACACCACCATGATAACAACATTTCAGCTACATACACATACCCATCACACAAAACACACCCCATCCCTGGAGGATAAAAGCACTGCACACAACCAATGTCAGCCAGCAACAACTCAAAACTAGGAAAGGAAATGCAGGTCAGAGATGTAACCAGAAAACCAACAACTGGTTGGTTAAATATATTATTGTTTTTCATAAAAATTAGAAGTCTAAGGCCATTGGCCAGTCCATATATACAATTCGTGCAACAAATGTACAAAATGGTGCCCCACAAGATAACACTTCCATCATACAGTACACATAAGCCTCATTATATCCTGTTCACCAACACCACCAGGTAGTGCCAGTAAAGTGCCATCATCATGTCACAACAAAATATGATATGTCCCTCAATATGAACATTGCTAAACATTGCTAAACACCAGCTAAGCTACCTACCTGACACCTACAATACCATGAATTAAGTTGATCAATCACACTGACCATGCCATGACAAGGTGACTTTGCCACATGATTAGGGTTCCCTATACACAACAACATAGTCAAGCACCAATCAACCAACAGATAAGGAATGTGACATTGCTTATCACTAATCAAAAACACATACTCAACACATACAAATAATTAACTCTGATGTCATTTACCAGGCTATGTCACATGTTGTAAAGTAAAGACAAGCAAGCCTAGTGTAGACAAGCCATACCTTCATACATTTCAATTTAAAGTTAAGACGTCAGAACATATGTCACACACACACACATACACCAATAGTGATGTATCAAGGATTGAAAATACAATGTAGACCAAGTCATCTAGGTCATTGGTCTTCTCAAACAAACTTTATCAGTCAGGTAAGGGCCAAATAAGCTTAGAACTATGTCCCACACACAACCACAAGATGTCAAAAAGAGTGTACCTTACATATGGATTTCTATACTGTGCAGAACAAAGACAATGAGACCTACCTAATCATGCAATTAGTCCATCGATGGGCCACTGTCTGAGTGGGTACACACACATCTCACGTGGCAAACCTTAAATCTGTCTGTGGAGGATTCTCCGGGCCAAAGTGCATGTGTTGTTAGCATGACAGGTAGACCTACCATGATGCAAGTCTAGATACACTTGCAATACTACTCACATGTTTGTGTGAACTACCACACCTGCACCACATAGGTGTCATTGCCAACATTAGGGTCCCAAACAGCCAAGACTCTTTTGCCACATCCGTAATGGCAACAGGAAGTAGATAGAACAATTTCCAATGTTGATTCATCACTGGACATTTCAATTGTTACATCATGTTGATACATATCTGTCAAGAATGTAACTGTGAATAGGCTACCATTGCCTATGTGTCATGCCTACAACAAAATGCCCAAGAACAATGCTGTGTGGCGACTTTCCAATAACAGAACATTAACAAGGTAGTAACATTCCTAGCCTCTGATACAAATATATGTGTGCCCATTGAAATGTTGCAAAACCCTCAATGGTATCCAACATGCATGCTGTCTACTCTGATGAGACTTCACAAATGCCTATGTACCTTCCTCACTTACCAAGTGGGACTACCTTGAAACAGGTGTGAAGGTGTTAACTTTGGATATCATGTGACATGTCAGATGGACATCACAACCTCTCCAGAAAGCATTAGAAAACTAGAGATGACTTAATTATGTCTGACTCTATGTTGCACATAGACAGGAATCTCGAAACATTGCAGAGGACAGAGATCAAGGACCTACATGCCTCACCACCTTTACAGTCGAAGGATTGACCTTTTTGTTGATATTAAAAATCACCAGAGTAGAAAATGCTGTATAGTGGAACACATAAGACACTGCCATATGTGCATCATAATATACTATTGTACTGACTCAACAACGTAGTTGAGTAACATGCCTCTAAATACATTTGTATGTGCACATCTGTGTGCTATAGATGCCTACGGTAAATCAATGTGTGCACAGGAGATCTGTGACCCTTTGCACTTATAACATTTGTCAGACCCAATGTCCTGTTCCCTCACTCAATCACCTGGTAAAGGGACAATCATGAGTTAGGTCTGAACCAAACTATGAAAGGAAATGCAGGACAGAGATGTAACCAGAAAACCTTACTTACGCCCTTGTGGCTGCTGTGCTGTCTTCAAATGCCCATCCAACTCAGGGTGGCCACTGCCAAAATGAGGACCATTAGGGGGAAATGCTGTGACGGGCACCCCATCCTTGTTGGGTGGACATCCCCAGCTAGGCCTCTGCGGTCTTCCGTGCCCAGCGTCTCAGGTCCTCCCACCTGTTCCGAAAGTGGGAGCTCCGCCAGCTGTGGACCCCCAGGGTCCACACTTTCTTGGCGATGGCACACCAAAATCCCTTTCTTCTGATGGGCATTGACCCTCATGGATGACATAGAAAAAAAAGTAGTTCATGTCCATATATAGCATACTAAAACAGGCAGGGTTACAAACAAGTTAGTACAACAAGCCAAACAGAGACTGTCTTTAACATCCCCTCCGTTGATAGATGAGCATCTGCAGTAAGGCCAGATGTGAGGTCGAAATAGGCAGACAACATGCATCTCCAGCACCAGCCGCATGTTATCACATTTGACCAAACAGCAAACACATTTGCAAATGGTATTTCAGTAGGAGTCTGGTATACCAAATCCACTAACCTTGTGCAACAGTCACAAGGGGGTCAGTTACCATACATCAAACACTCTCCACAATGTCTCAGGGCGCAAAATCTGTCACCAAACATAAGTTCATGACCAGGAACTCATCCCATTCTATCATAACTTTGGCACCCTACAAACTTCAGGGACATAATCAGAAAGAGTGCCCATCAGTCTTTGCTTAGTTTAACAAAGTATGGCTTGAGCTAATTCAATATTTGTGCACGTGATGCACTTACGTGCTCCACTGATGCACCATAGAGCTGTTCTTACAGGGGTAGTATCTCCTCCACCAGCTTCTCCAGCTCCTCAGGTGAAAAGGCAGGGGCCCTATCACCAATAGGACGTGGCATTTTTGCTCCCAGAGGCAGTACACAGTAGCTCAAGTCATGTTGCTGGCAACTGTATCATGAGTCAAGTGAAAGACGAAGTACAAAACGGCTGTCATGTCAGCCATGTCAGACACTGTCACCGCCGGTGAATATTGCCATTGGCCCAAGACCACCAAAGGCAGCAATTGGTTCAAATGCCAATATCCACCAAGGTTTTATCCACCTAGCGCAATGACAACTTCTGCCGGCGGACCTAGGTCATTTCCTAATGTCCAGTACAGTAGGTCAGGCATGTGCCATTTTAAGGTCCCTAGATAGTTGGAAAAGTTAAATCAAAGATGCACCATAAGGTCAGAAACATGTCTACACCATAGTTGTCAGTGCTGACTTTGAGCAACCATGTATTTAAAATCCAAATTAACATACATACTGTAATATTCATGATATGTGAGTAATGTATCATTAGTGGCATAGTCTGTACCCTCATGTCAATTGGATCGGTGGGATTTATGTCTATAATATGTGAAACATGGTAAGAATGTCATTATCACTGAGACTTTCAGTAATGTGTATCCATTTCAAAGTCATAATTGAGGTAATGGGGATGACATCGCAAAAGTAAGCCGTTATTTCCCTAGGCATGTCCAGTGTTCTATGTTTTTACTATTTCATATGGCATGTCCAAGCATCATGTGTGACATATGTATTTTCACACTTACAATGGGCACAATGACTGATAGACATACCTTCTTATATTCCTTAATCAAGTTACTCTGGAATGAGAAGGATCAGACAGCCGCCAGTGTACCGTCCACTAGCAGACCTGCAAACCATGGAGGATTGACAAGTCATCCAGATCTACTACCTGGCTAGTCAGACAATCATGGATCTCCGTTGTCAGTTGGAGCCAGATCTGATGCCTGCCTTTCATCATTCCAATAGCATTCCACCCATTGTACAAGTCATGTTGGTGCTGGACTTCCGGTCCAGAAACTCCATTCAAAATACTGGGGCCCTAACTGCAGGGATGTCACAGCCTATGTTCAGTTTGGTCTTGAAGGATGTCCTCTCAGCACTGTTGAAACACCTGAACAGTTACTCCCGTTTTCCACAATGTGAAGTTTTGGCCCTTGTGAAGGTTGATTTACATGCTTTGGTACACATCCTACATGTGGTGGGAGCCATTTATGGTACCCATTTAGCATTGGTTCCCCCAAATGGTAATGAACAGGTGTATTGTAACAGGAAGAACTTCCACTCCATAAATGTCAAAGTAGTCTGTTTGGCAGACCTCTGCATTTCCCAGGTATGTACAAAGTACCCAGGTTCAGTTCATGATGCCTTCATAATGCGGAACAGCAATATTCTACTGCAAACGACACAACAGGACACAGAGCGGGCCTGTCTGGGTGGTAAGTCATATATGTGATGTGTGTCAGTATTGTAGGTCTGCTGCCAAATGTAAGGATGTCCAAGATTTATGTTTGCACACTTATACCGATTCCTTACAGGGGATTCTGGCTGCCCAAACTGTCAGTGGTTGTTGACATCAGTGAGGTACCCAAACACGCCAGAGGATGTTCAATTCACTGAGGCCCATGGAAGGACAAGGCATGTCGTGGAGTGGACTTTTGGAGTACTAAAGGCTAGATTTTGTTACATTGATATGTCTGGTGGAGCCCTCCTCTACTCATCCACCAAAGTATGTCAAATCATTGTTGCCTTCTGTATACTCCACAACCTCGCCCTGAGATGTCAGATCCCATATATACCAGTTGAGGGGGAGCCGGCAGTTCAAGCGGGTGAGAATGCAGAAATGCCAAGTGAGGATGACTGTGATGAGGATGGAGACAGCTGGGCAAATCTCATCAATTTACATATATCTGATCTAGATTCAAAACTACATGTGAGATGGAACTTAACAGATTTGGTAAAAAAAAAAAAATCATGGGTAAGCAAGACACTTCGCAGTTAACTGTTCAATATAGCTGAGTTATGACTCTCAAACATAATATGTGGTTTAATGTGTGTTTTTACAAGTGCACAGAAAAATTAAATGAATGGGATCAAATCATGAAGCGCAAACAGTGAAGGGCTCAGTCATGGTGGATGTAATTAATCATCAGGGTAGCAGCTACAACATTTGGAGTCTCAAGTCCAGTGTACTTGTACCATTGAAAATGGAGAGTGCTTGTAAAACAATCAATAGGGTGTATCCATGACCCACATGGGGACCAATGCATAGAGGATCACTTCCTGGCAGTGGTTAAAGTCGTAGCATCTGCTCCTCCTGGATGTTTTGGTGAACGTTCACATTTGCAGGGCTTCTTCAGCTACAGAGGTTGGTGTGTCTGAGGCATGTTCTTTTCCTTACAGAGCCTCCTTTCCACTGGCTGCCACAGATGTAGGAAGGGCTGATGTTACATGGCCAATTTAAGGGGTCTGCTGTTGTGGACATAACCTACTCAGGGTGGTATTAATGTCTCTCACCACCCCTGTTAGCGAGCCAATGTTGGCATTATGGGCCTCCCGCTTTTGCATGACTTCCTGATGGTTGTCCCTTTGCAGCTGCTTTATCTCCCCCATCATGGGAAGTAACTGGCCCATCACACCTTGGGACTGTTGGTAGGCTCTCAAGACTTGGGAAATGGTGTCCTGGCCAGTTGCATTCCTGGGAGCCTCAGTCCGCTGACCCACACCATCTCTCCAATGCACCCTACCCCCAGGTGCCTATGCCCTTGGCACAGTTTGCCCACTCCCACTCGTGCCAGGTCCTTCATTGTCTGGGTTTTCTAGTGTTGACTCCTGTATCTGCACTGGTGGGCACATGATGGTTGTAAATGTCCTTAAAAACACAGGTTTGGGGGCGAATGGTTACTTGGGATGTAGAATCAACAGGGCAGAAAGGAGTCAATGTAGGCAGGGTGAGGCTGACAGTCGTAGACTGACGAGGTGTCCCAGATGGGCCAGAGTCATCTCCAGTGTCCTCACATCCAGGGGTTATTGTCCTCACTGAGGGCTTCATCCAGGGGGGAAATGGCTGAGTCAGGTATCTTCTCTATGGTCACAATGTGTAGGTGACCTGTTGAAGAAGTGGAACAGACTGCTACAGATTGTAATGCAACTTGGTATCAATCTATGACATGTAGATATGCTTTGAGCCATGTACAGAAAGGCCTTTCTTGATCCCCTGATAAGACAGTGACACCTGCTTTAAAATCTAGGCTACAGCCATATGGGATACAGGGAATTCCTATATCATACACCTTGCCACAGGATTTCAGATTAGCTTGGCAGTTGGATGTCTGTTGAAAGACTCATGTCTTGCCTGTTGTGTAGCTTTATATTTTTCATGTTATTTCCCAGTTAGCAGTAGTTCAGTATTGAGTCACCAGAACGTAAAGTGGAAACTGGCATGCCCATCAGCTTAGGAGTAACCATTCTACATGGCCATATATATCAGGTCACACCTAGTACAGCACTCTGCAGATATATGTGTTCCCCCAGGTGATTATCTTTGCATGTGTAGTGGGAGGTAAAAGGGCCATTTTAGAAGAGGACACAGCTGTTGCTGTGTGTTGGTGCTATTGTACTGGCAGATGCCCATAGCATTGCTGTCATAGCCCTAGACTGTAAAATTGTTGCTCATTCAGGTGGGTTGAGTCGATTGTGTAGTTGACATGGAAGGCTATTTTCATCATGGACAAAAACAAAAAATGGCTTAAGTAGTGGGAGATTATAAAGACAGCAAAAAATGGTCCTGTGCATGATACTCCCATATAAATCACAATCCTAGCCTCCGTTCTAGGTCTTTGAGGACCAATTGCGCAGGCAAAGAAGAGAGCCCGCAATATACCTAGAGATGTACTGCTGACTGACTATAAGTAATCCTTAAACCTGATTAACATGTCAGCACTTTCACACTTTATCAATAAATGTTGGTCCATATTAAATAGTGCTAGAGAATCCCTGGGACGTCCACTTTTTGTGTTTAAGAGGACACAGAATATCAGAGACCTTTTAGTACATACCAGACCTAGGCGCACCAAGAAGTTCAACACTGCTCCTTTCAAACTCTGGCTTGGAGTTGCAGGTCATCAACCTTGTGGAGGATGCAATGTTTGTCCACTGTCTATGAATACCTCTGAGATTGATTTGGGTGAGACCAGAAAATGGCAGTTAATTAAACACACTAACTGCCGTACAAAAAAACTGCACTTACATGATTGTATGTCCATGTGACCTACGCTATATTGGGATGACTACGAGAATGGTTAAGACACATATCGATGAGCTTCGTAGCACTATCAGATGCCCTCTATCCTCTACAAAATTGACAAACCATTACATTGAGCTACATCACACTCTAGATGACATGAAATGGATCATTTTGGAATGTGTTATGGACAATAGGGACTGCACTAAAAAGTTATTTGAAAAAAGAACAATGTTGGGTATATAGATTAGGCACACATGTGATGGGACTGAATGATGATGTCCCTTGGTCTGAATTTATATAAGCCACATACTGTTTAATGATTTGGTTTTTACCTCTTTGTTACATTTCTCTGTGTTTCCATTCTATAGATATCAGTTATTTCATTTGGCTTCCACAAGAACTAATATGTGATATCCTTCTTGTATGATATCTTCTTTGTTCTGGGTCAGGAATCTATTCTTTTAATCAAAAATGTATTTGGCTTCATAAACGGATGCTTACTCTCTAAAATGTGGGTGTGAACTGGCCAGTTATATCTAATGAAGGCTGGTTTTTCCATTCCAAGATTCCCGTCACCTTTTTTCTCCCTAATAGTAGTCCTTCCACTGTGTTCATGACTGGATTGTTTATAACCTAGCCCACCTCTCAACTTCCGTGTTACAAGGAGTGCGGAGCTGGGTAGGTGCATTAGACCGGTCCATCTGTGAAGAAGTAAGTGCTTTTCTTTATTTTTTTTGGTATTTTACCGACAAGAGCACTTTGTCGGTTACTGTAAACCTCGTGATGCTCCTGGCCTCCGTCATTATTACAGGGCATCTTTTACAAACATGATGTTATCGGAACGCTTTTTTATATCTTATGTATTTCAGCGTCCGCTCATTTATCTTTTTGATAAGCCACATGGTGGGAGCTTTCATTATACTGCAGAGTCACTGAATGCCTGATTTATGACATAGCATTTATCTGTTTTAGACCATGTATACGTATATGACCGCGTTACAAGTTGGTCAGTACTTCTTTATAATAATGAAGGTTTGCATCAGTTTCTCCACCTTCTCATACATCTCTTGGTGGGAGCTGTCATATCTCCACAGTGCCAGTGAATGCCTGACTTGTGATGTAGTATTTACCTTCTTTGGATTATTTATGTTGAAGTGATCGTGGTGTAAGGTGGCTACTATTTCTCTATAGTAACAAAGATTTTTACTACACTCCTTGACCTCTAGCATAATATTGATGATATCTTCATAGAAATTACAGAATGTACATTGTTAAATATGTGTTGGGAGAGGTACTTACTTGTAATAGCTTTGCACATTGTACATCCCTTAACAATTTTTATGGCATGTGCTTGATTGGCTAGCAAGTGTCATCAACATGCAGTAACTATTTAACATGAATTCCTCTAGTTATTCCGTGGCATTCATATATATGTAGATGTCCGTTAATGACTGGACCATTGAAGCTCTCCGAGATCCCTATGGGACCCATCCTTTAATGAGAGGAGGGTAAGGATGTTTTCTTCATTGATGATAAGATGTGAACATTTGTTTTCACAAGGTGTGGATCATCACTCAAGGTTTTTTTCACCAATGTGCTTGTCTTTCTTCTGCTCACTAGTGCACTTGGTATAAGTTTTATACTGTGCCTCATGTTTTTTCTTCTCTCTTTACAGGTTCCTGTATTACATAGTTATTTTAGTCCATTAGTGGAGTGAGGATTAGGTAGGTGATTTAAGGTCCTGATGAATAGCACCAGATCTTTATTGACTACCTGAGCGAGAAACATGTTGACCTACTTGATGGAAGTATAGGGATGACCGATCCTGCCTTAACTACATTCCCAGAATATAGGGGTTGTGGTCACTAGTAATTGTATATAAATAGGGTAGAATAGACATTATTCTATTTTCCCCTTACTCATTGTTTTTAACCATGACAGAGGGTTTTGTTTTTTGTCAATAAATTATTCAATTTAGATTTTTCCCTCTAGTCATTTTTAACAGCTTTTTTACCAATCCCCACATAATTGCATTCACTCACCGGCAAATATCTTCAATATAAGATCTCCGGCAAAGAACCCCCTTGAGGGGCCAAGCAATGCAGCGCCAGCCCAACAAGGAGCAAAGCTCGAGAATGAAGCATGTCACCACTTGGTGAGTGAGGGCCCTTGTTACAAAAATTGGATATTCACAGGGACCTGTTTTTCTTTCTTCTTGTCCCCTCATTGGGTTAAGTTTAGCTTTTTGTGGGACTGTGCATCTAGGAGTTTTGTATTTTCATCATGGTACACTGTTCTAGTTTACTTAATGGTAGCACAATGCTTGCTGTGAGTTGGCATGCTGTCATTTCCTGTACTATTCATGCCATACACAGACACTGTGACTCTAGGCGAGTTTAGTTGATGGGGTATGCCAGAGAGGGGGATTTGTACAGTTGAACACATGGGTGGTGAGTGTGTTGGCTGTTAAGATGTCAAAAGGTGATCAGTGAGCATGCAAGACAGGACTTTAGGGTGACATTTTCAGTGTTATGACTTACCCGACTCCACTCCCCCAGGTGATCCTGCCAAGCCCTCGGGATGCAGGATGTCCAAGACCTTCTCCTCTCATGAGGTGAACATTAGGGGGGGGAGGTGGAGGCCCACCGCCAGTCTTGCGGACCACCAGGTGGTGCCTAGCAGCCATGGAACATAACTTCTCCCTGAGGTTGTTCCACCTCTTCCTGATTTCTCCTTTTTCATGGATAGCTGCTTACAGAATTTACCCTGTCAAATTTATTTTGCCACATCTCCTTTTTCCGGGCAATAGAGGTTTGTTGGACTTGGGCTCCAAAAAGGTGTGGCTCTACCCTGATGATTTCATCCACCATGACCCTCAGCTCATCATCTGTGAAGTGGGGATGTTTTTGTGGGGACATGGTTGTGGTGGACATGATAAGGTAAAGAAAACAGAAGCTGAGGTGTGCGTGCTGTGTTGTGAGTGAGTGTCAGTCTAATGTGTGGCAAAAAGATTATGTGATATGTATGATGTGCAAGTATGGAATGAGTGGTATTTGGAATGGTGACGGGTGACTATTCTATTTTTCCTATTTTCTGTGTGTTGCATCTATCTTGCTGTGTGTGGTGTTTTTGATGCAAAGGATTGTGGGAATGTAAGGGGTGGGTTTAATAATGCTGTTTGTAGGTATGCCGGGTGTGCGGGTGTGTGGGTGTATGTCAGGTGTGTGAAATTCAAACTATCCAATGTAGTGTACTGTATTAATGTGTAGACCGCTGACCAATGAGGTTCACACCGCCATTGGTTTTCAGCCATGAGAAAACTGCTATCATGATTTGTGGGTCGTAATTGGTTTGGAGGATTTCTGACAGATTGGTGGTGCTGGTGGCAGAACCACCTCTTTCCTGCCCTCCAAAGTCCTGGTGGTGTCTGAATTTTGGCTGGGTTTAGGCAGTCCGGCCTATGTAACTTGTAATAAGTCGTTTGGTGGCCATCACCATGGCGGTCTTACCATCAGACTGCCAAACTTGTAATGAGGCCCTTAGTGCTATTAGGCCTTGCCCAGGATTGTTTTCTCTGTACATTCTTTTAAGGAGTACCTAGGTCACATATCGGCAATCAATGACTAACCGTGAGTTGCTGTTCAACAAGGATTCTGTAAGAAACATTGGGACAGATACACAAAGGCATTTATGAGTACTTTGGGAGCGTAGTGTCTTCCTCAGCCTGGGTACCTCCAAATGACTATGCCACACACAGAGCAGTAAATCATCTTCCTCCACGCGTACTTGTGAACTCCAACATTCTAAACCAAGCTTTCATTAAATTTGCTTCTAGTGATTGCTTCAAACTTAAAAGGAGTCCATTTGAAGCCAAAAAGGTTTTGTCCTAAAACATGCAAAACACTAGCACCTCCTTGCACCACATTAACGTCATTATTTTTGTGATAATGTGGCCCAATGAGGTCAAAATTGCCGCACCAGATTTACAAAGTGGCACAATGCATGCATTTGTGCCATTTTGTAACCCTTTGTGTTACATCATGCCTGACCACGCATAATGTATGCAAAGGGGGTGTTCCCCCGTTAGGGGGGGCCTAAGAAATGGCACAAAGAAATCCAAGCGATTTCTTTGCGTCATTATTTTGTCACTTTCAATACCTGCTCAGAGCAGCCGTTAAAAGGAGGCACACCATTGTTTTCAATGGACCTCAATGGTCTTTGCAGGATTAGCGTCAACATTTTTGCCGCTAGTCCTGCAAAGCTCCGAAATAGCACCAAAAATGTTGCCGCTAGTTTCCCCAACTACTACCATGGTGTGCCGTATCTTAGATACGGTGCACACATGGTGGCTTTAGGGAGGTGCTAAGGGATGCAAGGAAAGTGGCACTGTACTGGGAGCAGCGCCACTTTCCTTAAATCAGGCCCTACATCTCTCCCTCTGTTAAATGAAAAATTACAAAATGTATATATGTATATATATCTATATATATAAATAAATATATATATATATATATATATATATATACATATATATAGATATATATAGATATATATATATACATATATATACATATATAAATACATGTATATATATATATATATATATATATATATATATATACTGAAAGAAGCAAGCGTTGCAGGGGAGTTGTTGAACCTGGCCCTTTTTGCAGGGTCATCCCCAATCTTTTTGCCTCCTTCCTCCTATTTTTTTCTGATGAATTTTGCTTGGCTTTAGGACTCTAGGCACTTTACCACTGCTTACCAGTACTAAAGCGCATATGCTCTCTGTGTAAATTGTATTATTGATTGGTTTTCCCTGATTGGCACATTTGATTTACTAGTGATTCCCCAGTGATGTGCTCTAGAGGTGCCAAGGGCCTGTTAATCAAATGCTACTAGTGGGCCTGCACTACTGGTTGCGCCACCCACATGAGTAGCCCTGTCAACATGGCTCTGACCTGCCACTGCAGTGTCTGTGTGTGCAGTTTTATTATGCCAATTCGATGTGGCAAGTGTACCCACTTGCCAGGCCTACACCTTCAGTTTTTTCCAAATGTAAAACATCCCTAAGGTAGGCCGTAGGTAGCCCCAAGGGCAGGGTGCAGTGTGTGTCAAAGGTGGGACATGTACTTGTGTGGTTTTACATGTCCTAACAGTGAAATATTGCTAAATTCGTTTTTCACTGTTGCAAGGCCTATCTCTCTGATCGATTAACATCGGGCTGCCTTTAAATATCTTTAAAGTGTAGAATCCCTTTGAGAGCAGATAGAAATATGGAGTGTGTGGTCAATGAACTCACAATTTAAAAATATATCTTTTAGTGAAGTTGTTTTTTAGAATGTTAGTTGGAAAATTCCACTTTTATAAAGTAGACAATTTTTACTTAAGCCATTCTGTGACTCTGCCTCTTTGTGGATTCCCTGTCTTGGTCAGTGTGACTGTTGGGCTGTATGTGAATTCCCTCTAGACAGTGAGACAAAGGGAGCTGGGGCCATCTGGGCAAGAGTGGAGGGAGGAGTGGTCACTTACACCTGCATGATCTGTGCCTGCCCTCACACAATACAGTCTCCAACCCCCTGGTGTGAGTCTGGAACCAGGCCCGGGCAAGGCAGGATCCTGTGAACAACAGAGACTTTCCTTTGATGTTTGCCTAATTCAAAACAGAAAGGGGAATAAGTAGTGGACCCAAAACCCAAGATTTTAGATTTCTTCAAGATCACTTCTGGATTCAAGGTGAAACTCTGCCAAGGAGAAAAGCTGAAGAGCTGAGGAGAAGTTCTGCCCCTGCCTGTGGCTGTGCTTTGTTGGGCTATCCTGCAGTTGCTGTTTCTGCTTGTGAAAGGAGACAAAGACTGGACTTTGTTATGCATTCCTGCTTGAGAAGAATCTCCAAGGTCTTGAACTGAGCTTGCCTCCTGTTTTGAAGTCTCAGGGCCATCAAAGAATTACTCTGCCAGTACCGGGACTCTCTGCTGAGACTTCTGCCCTGCCAAGTAATGCCTAACCAGTCCCCGGGGCCATTGAAAGGTGAAGTTGGCAGAAAAAGAGCTGAAAATCCATGCACAGAACGCCGTGCAGGGAAATGTATTACGATGCACCAACAGCAACGGTGCTGACAAGCGATGCGCAGCTGGCTTTTCGGCTAAAATCAACGCTCCACCTGTGTCGCAACTGAGAGATTGGCGCACCATGGCTGGAGAAACGATGTGCAACACCCGCTTGCAAACCCCATGCAGCACGGTTTTCTAACACTGTGTGACCAGATTTTCCATGTATCATCCCTGGGCGTCAAAGTCACCTCAACTCTGCGCAGATCCGAGGTGCCTCAGCATCACTCTCTTGCGCGGGAGAAAAACAATGCATTGCTGACCCGACCGGAGAAGAAATGACACACGGCCTCCCTTGTGAGGAAGAAATCAGCACATTACTGCCTTTTCTGATGCACGCTCACTGTGCGGCTTTTTTTGTTGTGCAAAATCATCCTTTCCATTGTTTTCTATCCAGCAACACTCTTATTCTTTTGAAAATTCATATTTTACCTTGTGTATTTTGGATGTTTGTCATTTTGGTCTTGTTTGATTTAGATAAATATTGCCTATTTTTCTAAACTGGTGTGGTGTCCATTTTGTAGTGCTTTCACTGTATTACTGTGTGTGTTGGTACAAATACCTTACACATTGCTTCTGAGTTAAGCCTGCCTCCTCGTGCCAAGCTACCAAGGGGGGGAGTGGAGATTAACCAGGTGTTTTTCTTATTTGCCCTGATTAGAGTGAGGGTTCTTGCTTGGACAGGGGGTAACCTGACTGCCAACCAAAGACACCATTTCTAACAGGTATTATAATTAGGAAATATAATTTTTTTTAAACATAGAAATTCATTTAAAAAACAGAGGTTACAGGGATGTTATTGTTAGGCTCACATTTTAAACGCCTCAAACCATAGAAATTCACTTATTATAGTTAAAGTTATTTCGAGTAACTATAACTTGTGTCCTAAGGTAACTATAAATGGCCCCCACCAATCAATCAATCAATAATAATTTTCTTAAGCGCACTACTCACCCGTTAGGGTTTCAAGGTGCTGTGGGGGAGGGAGATTGCAGGTTACTGTTAAAAAAAAACATGTTTTGAGGTGCTTTCTGAAGATTAGGAGGTCCTGGGTCTTGTGTAGGTTGGTGGGAAGGGAGTTCCAGGTCTTGGCGGTGAGGTGGGAGAAGGATTTCCCACCAGAGGTGGTGCGTAGGATGTGGGGAACTGTAGCGAGGGCGAGGTCGGTGGAGCAGAGCTGTCGAGTTGGTATGTGGAAGTTTACTCGTTTGTTGAGTTAGGCCGGTCCAGTGCCATGGAGGACTTTGTGAGCGTGGATATGCACATTTTTTTCTTTAAAATGTTTTACTACTAATATTACATTAATATTATCAATTATGTTATCAAAGATGTCCTGAGTGACGTACGTTGTGGGGTAATTAGTGGTGCATGGCGAGGTGCGAGCCTGCAGCCGGGCCATGAGGACAACCCACTTTACTGACCCAAGCTTGTGTCATGCACGGCCTTCGGCCATGTGTGGGGGGTTTCCCACAACTCCCCTAAGCACCCAAACCCACTCAGTGCACAGGCATTTGGGTGTGCGCAGCAGGAGATGGCCGTAGCCTGTCTCTCTGGGTATGAGAATAGGTGTGAGAAGGAGTATCTGGGGGTTAGAATGGCTGTGAGATTGTCTGTCTTGGTGTGAGAGGGGTGCATCAGTGTCTGTGTTGGTCTGTGAGTATGTACATGAGGGATTCAGTGGACCTGTGAGTGGGTGTGTGTGAGTCAGAGTAGGTCTGTGAGATGGTGCATGAGCATTTGAGTAGGTCTGTGAGTGGGTGCATGAGTGTCTGAGTGGGTCTGTGAGTGAGTGAGTAAGGGAATGAGTGGGAGAAAGATACTGAAAAAAAGAAATTGAGAGAGAATGAGAGAGAAAGTTTTCTTAGGCTTCGATGAACAATATACTTAGAATGAGATATTTCTTGACAAAGTGAAAATAAAAATGTATTTGTCAGTAAAAACTGTGAGATCACCTTGCAGTATAAACTCTATATTTTTCTGCAGTTTAAAAGAAATAAAAAGGAAAATGATCTCTGGCACACCTGGAAGAGAACCCTCAACTTTCATTGGGAGGGTCTGTGACCTTAACCTTTAGGCCATAGGTGACTCATTGCTGTGAGTCTTCTAGACATACCTATGACAGTCAACCCAAGCATGTGATTGGAAAGAAACGTGAATGTCCCATCACTAGGAAGGTTTAACAGTCAAAACACTAGTAAATAAACAAACACATACTAGGATTTGACCCTTCAGTCTACTGAATGATAGCACAAGACCTTGGCCATTAGGCCAGAAATGACTATGTTCTTCTCTGCATCCAAACGTAACTATAATAATCCTAACAAACATCTTGCTAGTCTTACTCTTTGAATTCATTACATGGAGAGACCACTGCAATGACAATCTCTCTCTCTCTCTCTCTCTCTCTCTCTTCCACCCACTAGAGAGAGCGAGAGGGGGAGATAGAGTGACAGGACACTAGGGGGAACCTCAATTTCCCTGCGGTCATAGCTGGATCCCACATCTGGCAGGAGGCGGTATTACTCCCACAAGCAGATAGCTGATTTAAATAGCAGCTCCCTGCTTGTAGGAGCAATGTTTTCATCTGTTTCCCTGCACGCATATTTGCATGCAGGGAAACAGATGAAAACTCTGCTTTCTGCCAGCGGAAGCTGTTTGCCAGCTCTCGCTGTCAGATAGCTGACTTTGTTCGCTTTTGCTTGGTGGGAACTGCCATTGAAGCAGGCCCAGGGGGAGTTGCGGTCCTCAGGTTCATCAATGACTCCTCGAGAGGGGCCACAGCCCCTCTCCAATGAGCATTGCCAGGGAAGGTGGCGGTCCCTGGGGCAGCAGTGAGGCTTCGTAGACCTTGCATATTATTAGGTTAAATCCCCAAGAAGATGGCAGTCTCTGGGGCTGGAGGCGGGGCTGAGTAGCTCCTACATCATATTAGGTAAAAGTCCTAGGGAGGTGTTAATCCTCAGGGCTACAGGGGAGTCCATGCAGCCTCCCACACTGTATTTAAATAGAGCTCTGGGGAGGTAGATAAGTACCATGGGGAGGGAGTGGTCCCCAGTCTTTGGGGGAGGTTGGGCGGCCCCCCATTCCCATTTCGATAAGTGCACCGGGGAGGTGGTAATCCCCAAGGCTGCCCACCCCTGAGAGCATCACTTCCCAAGACTAGTTTCAAAATAAAATAAAGGTGGGGATCCTGCAGACCCCCCAAGTCATGGGGACAGCCACCACCATGGGCATTAGATGATGTGTGAGGGGGATGCACAGCCCCCCCGACCCAGGGGCTGCTACCTCCCCAGGGCAATGTTAAAACAAAGTATGCTGTGGCACCCGGGGGACCACCACCTTCCCAAGGCAATGTTCATACAAAGTATATGCATAGGGCCCTGAAGCGCTCCCCGTATCCTAGGGACTGCCACCTCCTTCTGGCAATGTTCAAACAAAGTATATGGTGGGGACGTATGGCACCCTTGTGCCCCGCGGACCACCACCTCCCTGGGCAATGTTCAAAAAAAGTATGCAGGTGGCCCTGCAGCACCACCCATGCCCCGAGGACTGCCACCTCCCAATGGCAATGATCAAACAAAATATCGGAAAGGCGTGCACCTCCCCCACGCCCCTGGGACCACCACCTCCCCAGGGCAATGTACAAATAAAGTATGTGGGGGTTTGCACAGCAACCCCGTGACCTGGGGACTGCAACCTCTCTGGGGCAATGTATGAAGTATGCAGGGGGGCCCACCTGCACCCCAGGGACCGCCACCTTCTGAGGCAATGTAGCTACTGAGTCTGTGGGGGTGGCACCCCTGCACCCCAGGGACGTTACCTCTATGGAACAATGTTCAAACAAAGTATGACGGGGGCCTCACGGAACACCCTACACCCCAGGGAACACCACCTCCCCAGTATTATGTTCAAAGTATGAGGGTGGCTGTGTGGCACTCCCATGCCTTGGGGATGGCCACCTCCCAGGGGCAATGTTCAAAGTATGCAAGGGGCCATGCAGCACCCCCATGTACCAGTGAACGCCATTTCCCTGGGACAATGTATGAAGTATGCGGGGGGAAATGCACCCCCCTCACCCCAAGAACCAACACCTCCCCAGTTCTAGTTTAAAAATATAATAATGGGGAATCCAGTTGACAACCACCACCCCGGGGTTAAAAAATTAAAGTAGGAGTGGGTCCCGTGCATTCCATTGTGCTCTGAGGTAACTATAACTTACACCTTCGCCATGCACTGCTAATTACCCAATATATAACAGCCCTCATGACATCTTTGATACTATCAGTGATAATATCAATTTAATATTTGCAGTGTGCATGGCAGGGGCGTGAGTTATAGTTTCTTGAAATAACTCTAACTGCTTAATTTTTATGGTTTTGTATGTTTAAAATGTGATCCTAACTATAACATCCATGTAACCTTTGGCTTTTAAGGGAATTTCTGTTTTCAAAACAACAAAAAAAACATAATTATATAATCATGTCTTTTCAATCAATCTTCTTGGCTCTTTTGATCATACAACCCGATCTAGTTGCTATAAGCTGTCATCTTCAGCGTAAGTTGATGGCCAAGGATAGAAAAGAGGCAGCAGAAGTCACTGAGTTTTCAGAGTCAGTCTTTCTTTCACCCTGTTAAGTTGAAGAACGATGAATCACTGGGCAGTCACCATTTGGCCCTTAATAGACACCACTTGAAAAGGGTCAGCATCATACGGAGCATCAGATTTTCTTTTGCTTATCTGTCAGCGATCACTAGTTCTACTTTGCAAAATGAGATTTCCCTCAAATGTAGCCTCCTTTAAGCTTTAATTTTCTGCTTGTAAACCGAGTCTCTTGTACGAATATTTGTTCACTTTTGTCTCTCTTGTTGATCTATTAAGGTAACTTGGTTGCCATTGCTTTTCTGAACATCAAAGTAGCAGGAATCTCATATGTAGTTGAATGAGCTGTAACATTTAGTACAATTTTCAAACTGAGCTTCTCAAAAGTTGCACATTGTGGTGCTTTCTTTAGTGTGTTCATAAAACGCTCACCAAGTCCATTAGCTTGTGGCCATAAAGATGTACTCTTTGATGCTTCATGTTCAGATACTCCAGGAACCCTGTAAAATCTTTACTGTTGAAGGGCGGACCATTATCACACTTCCAATGGCTGAAATGCTCAATGTCACAAATATACTGTCTTGTTTTTCATTGACTCGTTCATGTGTAGTGGATGAGAGATCTTCAACCAAAAGGAAATCTGAGTATTCATTTACAATCACCGTTAGATGATTTCCATCACCAAGTGGACCAAAAAAGTAGATGACTATTTTCTCCCATAAATGTTTACGATGTTCTGAACATTCAGTGTATTGAGTAACAGTGGTAGAAAACAAGGACATATATTGCAAGCATTGAGTTCCTTTCCAACTCTTGTTGAAAATATATGGAAACCAAACTCGTCTTGGAGGGATCTTTTTGTGGCAATGATATCGTGATGTTCTTTGTGAGCCACTTCAATTACTGTCTGCCTCAAACGCTCCATAATTAGGATTCTCAACCCTCGCAGTATAACTCCTTCCTGAGTTATGGACAATTCATCTTTGACATTTTGGTCCATATTTATACTTTTTGACGCAAAATTGTGCTAACGCAGTTTTGCCTCAAAAATCTTAGCACTGGCTAGCATCATTTCTTAATGCCGCCGGGCGTCAAATGTATACTTTGATGCTGGGTGGTGCTAAAAACAGGTTAGAGTAATTTTTTGGGAGGCTAACCATTGCGTCTTGTCATAAGGCAAAATGACGTTAATGCAGGAAAAAGTCCTCTAATCCAGTTTGCGACATGGAAAAACATCGCAAAATGGTTATGCACCATTTTTCACTGCAATAGCATCAAAAAGAGACGCAAACTCAGCAAACAGTGCTAAGGAGCCCCAAAATGGATCCCAGAAGCCAGGAGAGAGCCAAGGGTGAGCCCACACAACCATGAACCAGACTGGAGTACACAGACAAGACAATGGGGAGAGACAAGAATAAGAGGCAGTGTCGCTTCAGAGCAGAGGAGCATGAAATCCTGGTCAGGGGGGTGGCGGAGCACCAGCATCAACTCTTCATCACCTCTAAATTGCCAATTGGGAGTAGGGAGGCAATTTGGCAACAGATTGTGGACAAGATTAACAGTGTGGTAGAGGTCAGGAGAACTGTCACGAAGTGCAAGAAACATTTGCATGACTGCAAGCGCAGGACAAAGGGGTAAATGCAAGGAACAGGAAGGCAGCACTGCAGACCGGAGGACGGAGTCCAGCACCACAATAGGACCTGGACGAGAAGGAGAAGATGGTTGCAGCACATCATCCCGGAGGAAATCGTCACTAGCATCACAGGACAGGACAGCACAGACTACCAGGAAACAACACACATGCATGGTAAGTTGCATGGGGGACAAAAAGGCCTAAATGTCAAGTGCAAGCAGGAGGAGGCACAAAGCTACTACACAATACATGTCATCCCCGAAATCAGGCAGTAGAAAGGGCAAAGGGGCACGGTACAGGACTCCCTGCACTGCTCATGCCAGGTGAAGGGGCTGTGCAGGGTCACCCAGGGGTACGGTACAACACCAACAACCTTTGCGTGGGGATACACTGCCATGTCAAGGCTGCTGGAAATGCTGAAGCAGACCAGGAGGGTAGGGTAGAACGTAAAACTGGTCTGCTGTCACAGAACAGCTGGTATTGTCAGAATGTAAGGTAGAGGACAATGCTCAGTCTCAGGCCATTGGCTCAAGCGGCATTTACCATTGACAACACTTGCCACTACTGCCTGTGCTGTGTGTGCTGGTCAATTGGGAAATGGCACTTTGGTGCTCATGGCACAAACACACACAAAATGAGGTTTCAGTATGACTACGTGATCAATCACCATCAATCCCTATCCAAGTGCAACTCCTGTCAACTGCTCATGTCCATAGACTCAATAACCATCAGGCACTGTCACATACATTATGATGTACACAGCAGTAATCTCATACCCATGCTGCCCATTCCAGGGTTTACCCATGGGCTGGTTTCACAATAGCTGCAATGCCACCATCCAACATCTCCGGTGTCATAGTGCTAAGACAACAGCATTGAGGGGGAGGACTTATGTGTGTGGCTTGGAAAACACACCAGCACAGTCATAAGAGGAAATGGAACTCAGCCAGGCCCATCAGTGCAATGCAATATAGCACACACACGCAAACATCAACATGAGAAGCTGCCAATGGTGACCCCTGTATCGTTTCGTGGAAATGCAATACATGGTATGGTGCTAGGTCTCAGCACCTTATAGGTGTATGTGAAAAATGATAGTCTGGGACAGGGCCATACTGTTATGTATTAACCCCCACCCACCCACCCACAAACTAACATGTAATAATATGAAACCCTCCACCTCCTTATCGTATCTAAACTACTACCCTACTTTAACCTATCACGAAACCCCTAAAACCCACTAAAAAACTGGTTAAGGAATGAGGAGGGAGGGGACGGAATTAGGGCAGAGGGGAGACAGGAGTTCAGAGGTTTGCCCTCCTCAGAGTCTTCTTGTTTATATTTTTGTCTACGTCCCACTGTAAAGTGTCAAGCTTTTTCAAAACATTTCGCATGTCCCTCTGGAGCTGGGAAATGGTGGCCATGTCCAATGCAGCAGATGTGGTGGTCTGTGTTGCAGAGGTTGTTGATCCTGCAGGTGTGGTGGTCAGTGGTGCTGAAGTGGAAGGTATAGCAGGTGTGGTGGTTGTTCGTCCCGAGGTTAATGGTGAGCAGGTGACGCTGATGTCATGGTGGCCGCTCTGCTACTGGATGCAGTTGTGGCGGTGGCTACAACCGTCGTAGCCAATGCCGGCCCCCCTTAGCTGAAAGCCCGCCATTCTCCTGTGGCTCTCTCTCTATGATAGCGTCTTGCCATCCTCCGGTACCCAGGCTCGACATCCAAGATGTGTCTGTACCTCACTGCCCGCTTCTGGAACTCCCTGATCTCTGCTACATTCATGTTGGCAGCTGTAAAAATTAGACTGGCAGTCATCAATGTCATCATTGCGTGATGCATTTACAGATGATAATCTAACACTCTCCCTCAATTTGCACATGCAGTCCAAATCACAGTACAGATGATATAGGGGGTCATTCTAACCCTGTCGGTCCAAGACCGCCAGGGCTAAAATGACGGGGGCACCGCCAACAGGCTGGCGGTGCCCCGCTGGGCATTCTGACCGTGGCGGTTCAGCCGCGGTCAGAAGGGGAAAACCGGCGGTCTCCCGCCGGTTTTCCGCTGCCCAAATGAATCCTCCATGGCGGCGCAGCAAGCTGCGCCACCATGGAGGATTCTCACACCCCATACCGCCATCCTGTTCCTGGCGGTTCTCCCGCCAGGAACAGGATGGCGGTATGGGGTGTCGCGGGGCCCCTGGGGGCCCCAAAAAGAATTTCAGTGTCTGCTTTGCAGACACTGAAATTCGCGACGGGTGCAACTGCACCCGTCGCACCTTCCCACTCCGCCGGCTCAATTCTGAGCCGGCGTCCTCGTGGGAAGGTAGTTTTACACTGGGCTGGCGCCACCCGCCAGACTTAGAATCATCCCCATAATGTCCCTGACGACTGAAATGGCAACGCTGCCTACCCATCAAGTATTCAACAGCACAGAATAGCACAACAAGAGGTGTACCAAATAAAGCGATCTGTGCATTGATGTAGTGCAATACAAATGCAGCAAGTACTTTACATGGGCAAGGCTGACTAATCTTTATCATCTGAGTCAACTTCAAGGCACCCAAGACCAGTGATTTGTAGATGTAATTGGCAGGATGGTATGCAGTTGCTAATCATAAGGGGTCAGTGTTGTTTGGGACACATGCATGCCTGAATGAGATGACTGTCATCTACACTGTTACCATCAAGTCTACCTACATATATGTTCTTCCCCTACCCCTGTTCCTCAGGGGTGATGGGCATGCAATACATCATCACAACTGTCGAGGACAACCACAAAGCCATGTCCACTTGGACATGGATTTAGTGAGTGGAACACATGTGGGAAGGGCTGCCACCTAGGAATGAGGTATCCATAGGTCAATTATATCTACGTTCATGTGTCCAGTTGTGGACAACCATCAACACCTGATCTGCCAACACAATTCCAAATCAACCACATTGATGCCAGCACACGTTTGGCCACATAAGTGTCACATAAATGGAGTACAACTGATGGGGCTAGATGCTGAGGGACAGTTACCCATACAGTCCTACATGTACATTATAATACAGGGATGCACAATTGTGTGGGGAAAACTGATGCATCACTGACTTGTGAGAATGAGGGTATGACTTGGTGACAATGTTCTAACACTGGAGCACTTCCAAGTCACATGTGGGCCTACATGTGGCTACTAATCACCTTGTTCACATGCTGCTGCCTATTGGTCAGCACAAGACTCCCAAAATATGACTCGCTCTCTGTGCATGTCAAACCCTTGCTTGGAACACTATGTCAACATCCAGTCAAATAATATATCAGATAATGTGCCAGCTCATCATATCTTGCAATGAGTGCAACACACAAGAGTCATTCACACAACAGCTGCAATGATTACACAGGACAGACATTGTCACACTTACTCAATACGTCTGGGTCCTGAAATCGAGCCACTTTACTGATGGTATAGGTGGCCGGTTCACCTTTAAGACAGGGCAAGGAAATATATACTCAACGTCAGATCACTGTACAAATGTGTGGACAGCATATCACAGTGTGTAACATTTTATATGAGTGATCTGCTGATCCTGCATGTAGACACTCCAACAGACATACCACTGCAAGCTCACATTGACACTGATACTCCAGTGAGTGATAGACACACATCTGCACGCATGCACTGGGCCTAACAATCATGTGGTGCTAAACCTGCCTACAAACCGTTATGGCTAATCCATTTCAGATGGTACTCCATGTCATGATTTGTAATTGGGTGACAATTTCAATGCCACTTCCCTGGTGCCCTTGCAATACAAGTGACTCAGGTATGGTGGCTTGTGCATCAAGGGACACTGAGTTACTGTGTGATGGACATGTGGCTCAATTTTCAGTCAGCAATTATCATGCATCCAGTGGTCCATAACAGATGTGGCACAGTTGTATGTAGGTAACAAATGCTCCATTGGCAGTGTCCCCTAAGCCGTACATGCCCCCTTTGCAAACATGATGGCAAGGATCATGTGTGTAATGATGACAATATAGCGCTAAACATGGATAGCCCACTTTGCTGTCCCAATACAGTGAAATGTGGTATTCTGACATTGTCTTACCTGATCATCATTGAATGAATGCATGGTCACAGGTGTTGTCATTGTACCTGAAATGTGTTACTCAGGGCCATATGTACCAAGAACATGTTTTGTGAGTCTCACATTGCGAGACTTAGCAACTCACAATTTGCAAGTAGGATGATCTGAGGTACAACACTATCAAAGACCCTGCTGGCAAATCACAAATGAGGTAGCAAATGACCTACCTCATGAATTTTGATGAGGTAGGTCTCATTTTGCAAACCCCTTGGTAATGGCGGAATTCACAGGGATGCTGGCATGCTGGGCTCAGCAGACCACCATGTCTGTGACTGCTTTCAAATAGAGATGTATATTTTCGTTTAAATGCAGCCTTATTTCATCAGGGATAAACAGAAACCATTTCAAAAACAAATATTATGACTCAAATAATTTTATTGAAGCAGTCAGTGGTCCGTAGGACAACTTCCTGATAAGAAACAATTTTTGGGCATGCATTCACAAAGGGGAAGGAATCCCCTGGGGCCCCTCTCCTTTTGCAAATGGGTTAGCACCAACTTGAAACAGATGGTAACTGCAATAGCTTAGTGCCATCATTTGTGGTTAACAAAGAATCAATCAGCGGACTGCGACTCGCTAATAGGAAAGGAACACCCCTTCCTAAATGCCACTAGCAAACCATATTATGTGATTGGGCAATGTGGTAGCCGAATTGCAAAATTGGGGGTGTGCATTTGAATGAACATTTTTTTCTGACGTAAACACAATAAATCTGAAAACTAGGCCATTTATGAGAACTAAAAATAGCTTGGTCCATGTGGCTCTAAGTAACAGTCGGGCATGACTCAACAAAGCTCAGCACTGCATTGTTAACATGTATAGACATGTGGAATACATCTCCGTACTGGGACACTAACAGTTTGTTCTACTTGCATTCAACTTGGCCACAAACATTGCATGCAGCACGACAAGACATCTGCTACTGTCACTCAGGTGCATTCAACTGTACACATTTGTCAATGTGATATTCACCAACAGGGCCACCGATCACCACACCCAGGTTGTCCAGCAGGTCCTGTTCTTGTGCCACCAGGTCAGCCCAGCAATGCTTCAATTGGAGCTCATTCCTTGTTGTGTTGAATACATGTTTGAGGTGGTAGAGCACCTTGGCCCACTGCAGCCGCCTTGCCTCTGTGTGATACCCCTGTATTACACACCCACCCACCTCCATCATCAATGGCAGAAAGTGGCAGACCAGCCACACAAAGGGCCCAAGCTTCTCCTCACCCATGCGGGTTGTGCGCAATAATTTAAACAGAAAAAGGAAGGAAAATAAATGTGAAAAAAGGAAACTTACAACCCAAACTATGAACCCCAACTAATCCAACTAATGTAACCCCCCAAACAGACACCAAACAGTACAAATACAAACCAAAAAACACTAAACTACACAAAAGCACTTAAACAGGTACAATATACAAATAGAATACCCAAAAAGACACAAAAGAGACACCACAGTCAATCAATCAATCAATCAGGAATTCGTAAAGTACATTACTCACCCGTGAGGGTCTCAAGGCGACAAGATACAAGAAACACAATCCAGATACGAGCAACACCAAGACAAAGCCACAAAGTCAAAAGAAAGCGTAGACTGTAAAGTGAAAGTGAAAGTACACCCACAGTAACATGTCTGTAAACAGGATTTCCTAATACATCACTTCCTGTCCCCTTTGTGGCCCGGTTTCTGTCTTGCGTGTAATTTGTTTGACGCATATGATGTTTGCTTGAATATTTTCGATGCATAACCAACATGTGCAGCAAAATACCATGCATTACCGGGAAACTTCAATTTTAATAGATATCTGCAGGCGTGTGGTGTGCTGGTGGAATTAACGCTAAGGGCCCGTTTGTATTGTTTTTCAACACAATTGTGTCAAAATTTTTTACTGAAACTGTGTTTGCGTGACTTTCAATTATTTAACATGCATGCGCCCGTATCAAGATGGAGATAGGATGATATGGCCTGCCGTGTGTGGTATAGTGGTTGGCCACATGTGGTAGAGCATGCAACTGTGGCCCACATTTATACTTTCTTTGCGCCGCATATCCTTCATTTTCTGATGCAAAAGCGGCACAAACTTACAAAATACAATTGTATTTTGTAAGTTTGCGCTGCTTTTGCATCAATAAATGATGGCAATGTGGCGCAACAAAAGAATGAATCACAGCCTGTGTGTTTTGTGTGTGAATGATCTGTAACAACAATATGTGTGCTTCTGAAGGAAAGGCATGCAATACATTTGACGTAATGCTCATGCATGAATGTGTTACAAATTGGTATCTACAGCTGATGGCAATCCATGATGTACAACAGTCATGATATGTGTTTGTAATATGTGTTGACTCATTTCATGTGTGTTGTTGTTTGACTTTGGGGACATTACATTTCACATGACAAACAAAACTCAGGGCTGATTGAGGATGGCTGATGAGGGTTAGGTCGGATATGTTACCCCTCATATGTCATTAATTGTTGGCTATGACTTCATGGTGACTTGTGTGTGAACTACCCATATGTCGGCTAAATGTACCTGTTTGGTACATACACTGTTTGAGACACTGTACTTAATTTTAATTCCACCTATAAAAAATGTACTTATGTTACTCATGTTGCTGTGGTGGACCTGCTGCCCTGGCTGCAGGTGGTCATATATTTTCAGATGTGCATTTAACAGAAGTGTCCAGATCAAGTGTGTGGGCATGTGGGCCCTGTGTCAGGATTGGGCTCCATGGTGTGACGGTTTGGTGCAGGTCTAGTCAGGAGTCTGAATAGGCGCAACCATTGAGTTCACAGAGTATCTTGCAAGGAAGAAGTGTACCAAAGCAGAAGAGCAGCTAAAGGCATACAAGGGGATAGGGCAGCTGTGGTAAGGCAGATAAAACAGAAAAGTGAATACTGAGCAACCTTAGTGTGGACAAATATGGAACGGGTTAGTAATGGACAAATACACAAGGCTCATCACTAAGATTGTACACAGGGTTGGGCTCAGAACTTCCCACAGCAACAGGGAACATCAGTGCCTCTGTGCAGATTAATCTCACAGCTAGTCACCACGCAAGCCCCATAGAAAGGTAGCAGCAAAAGCAAATCTGTGTCTGGACCCTTAGGGCACAACCAAGGATTTTACTTACATACACCAGACTAGCCCTTGTTCGTTGGGCTGGAGACAAAGTAACAATTCCTGGAATACCAACATAGCACACTGTCACTGTTAGGCACTAATGCCTACATCCAACACTAGACAAAGGATGGGGGCTGGATTACCCTCCTGGAAACCAGGTGCCAGACCAAATACAAAGTAAAACATTTCTAGACAGGTGAGGACTGATAGTACCTTACCAGACATGATACCCCAAGAGGACACAGAAAGCAAAGGATCAAACTAGGAGGCAACGCCAGGCACAGGGAACAGGCTCTGGTTGACTAAAGGCTGGAGCAGGTCTGGGTAACAGAAGGCAGGCTTTGGCAAAAACAAACATGAACAATGCTGAGAAACAGGGAGTAGAGTCTGACTGGAACAAGTAGGAGCAGCACTGGGTAAACAGAGAGTAGGGTCAGGCATAATTAGTACTTTACCACAGTCAAACAAGGGGTCTGGAACACAAAGGAATCATAGTCCAATGCATGATGAGGAGCAGCTTCTAAGCAGTTCCAGGCAGCAGCAAGGCCAGGGCAGAGTCACATGGCTGGGCTGCACAAGAGAGGTCACAGGTGTGTGCAGCATCAGTCTCTCACAAGTCCTAGAGGAGAGAATCCAGTATAAAGAGACAATCAGACTTTTCCCATAGGAAACAATGGACAGAAGATTACAGGTCTTACTGAATACCAGGCAGTGCATTATGGGACCTGAAGTCCATGTAGGCTAATGTAGTTCTTCTATAGCATGCCATATGGAAAAGGGAAGCAAACAGGAGTCAGAAAGGGAGTCTGGGTGAGTGTACAGATAGCCAATTTACAGTGCCCCATAGAGATGGGAGGGCAGAGACTTAACACATGGCAGTGGCAGGACTTATTTCCAGGGATGGACTGTGCAGGGCATGTGTTGAGAACATTGCTTGTCATACCTGGGGCACTCATGCTATCCATGTCTGGTGCGCTTATTTACCTTATGATTGGAGATGTCATAGTTGTGTGTCATGTGCTACTGTAGACCATGATAGCAACGTGGATGTGTGTCATATGCCGCGGTCCTATGATTTTGTCCTTCATATGTGAAATTAAAAGAGGAGGTTTTTTTATATGTGTGTGATGCTTGCTGTACAGTCATATGCATCACATGTGATGTTGCATCAGAAGTAGTCTGATTTGTCTTTGTGATATGCTCCCTGAGGTAATACCCACATTCCTAAAGAACATGTGATGGAGAAATAAGTAACCAGAGCAGGATTGTGTGATAAAGTAAGGTGTTTAGTTACGTAGCCCAACAAGGTGTTTAGAGTGACTATTGGTGAAAAACGGTTTGAACAATCTGCTGTCTGTGGCACATTCCTGCAGCTGTTTTTTGATATTCCCACTCATTTTCCCTGGCACAATCCTCCTTCTCATGCAGTTCTTGCTTGGGCTCATATCGGGGGATGTTGCTCCTCACACAAATGTTGTGCAGGATAGCACATGTAAGTATTATTTTACACACAATGTGTGGGGCATTTAGGAGGCTGCCTCCTGTGATGTCCGGGCACCTGAATCTGGACTTCAGGATGCCAAAGGTCATTTCTACAATGGTGCATGTCCTCCGATGTGCCTCGTTATAGGCACACTCTGCTGCTGTGCTTGGGTTGGGGAATGAGGTCATGATCCATGGCTGGATCCCGCAACACTGATCAGCTGAAAAAAAAATAGGATTGAGTATTTTGTTAGTGCTTGCAACAGGAATGTCATGTAGTATGGCAGTTGATATCTTGTGTCGTCTGTGACTCATATGTGTTTGTGGTATTTTGTGTGATCCTGGGCTTCTGTGAGGTTTTTTCTGCAGTGGGTTGTTTGACTTGACAACTTGCGTTTGGCTCATTGACCTAGTATCTATGATTTTGTTTCTGAACTGCTGGTCAGTATGTATGTACCATGGGTTATGTAGTGAGTAACATGTTTTAGTGTGCTTTCACTGGAGGGGACATGATACTTCCACACACACAATAGATTCCGATGTGGTGGTAACATGGTTGCACTACATGGCCTGTAGATCCCATCCAATTATACATATGTCATTGCAGATGAAATTCAACAGTGAGGCCCTTTGATTTGGCTTGGTGACAATGCAAAACACATCTCCATAAGTTGGCAGTACTGAAGTGTTCAGTATTGACAATGCACAATTGTCCCATGGTGCCTTGGTTCTATGCAAACCTTTGTAGTTCCCTCTGCCAGTGGCTCATGTGCAAACGAACACCTACACTACCAACCATGCTCCAGGAAACCTGGCCAACTGCCTTGTGGAGGTGGATGTTTCTGTGCAGGAAGGGCCATCTCCCTGTATTTCTGTTATTTTGACGGACAATTGGCTCTTTCAGTGTGTGCAGCAGTGTGAAGTTTGCATTAGTGGCACATCAATATGTGTTCATAGCACAGTCCACTTCCTTATTGCTACCTGGCAACGGCACCCCAGGAGTGATGTATGTTGTTGGGACTGCCTCAGTATTTCCGTGTCACATACATGTGAGTCTGCATCATCACGCTATGTGTCTCATGGTGTTAGACCTGCAGCAACACACATTGCACACCCCTTCCACGCTACATATTGCTTGGGAGGGTGTCGGATTGACTATGTGGCCTAATGTAATAGTAAATGGTTCATCTTCCAAATTGTACTTCCAGTGCAGGCCATGTCAGTGTCACTGTGTGCTTTGACATTGGTCACCTTGTAGCTCTAGAGTGGCAGCTAATATTATTGCAGCCGTCATTTTCCATATGAGTGTATCCCATTGTGTCAGGGTGTATAACATAGCTACCTGTGTCACACCTCAGTGTCTTCCTGCCCACATGTCAATGTAGTGGTGTATGTATTATGTGCTCAAAAAAAGAGGGATCAGGAGCCAGTGTACATCCTCCTAGTGGAAACGTCAAAATATAAGTGATACACTGTTCCAACCATGAACAACGGAAACTGGTGGCAGGGGTCCTAAATTCTAGGAGCAAGAGGCCTCACACATCCATAGGATGTCATGCTTCATCATCGGCACTGCTCCTCGTCAGACCGGCACTGCAATGTCTGACGGGCACCACCCCTGGTGGGGGGGCTCTTTGCCGGAGATCTTTTTTCGTGGTGGTGCCGTGACCCCAAAGGTGAAAGAAGTGTCAGCGGAGATCAAAAGAAAACGTGGTTAAAATTGACTCTCAAAACCGCCACTGAGACAATAGTTTTATTAGACCAGATGGACGGTCTGGGCCAAGGTTAAAAAGTATAGTCATAAGAGTGAATTTAGAAATTAAGATCAATCACTCTATAGGAAAAAAATGTATCAAAGGGAGGAGTCTGGGGATTTTCCAAAGCCTACCCTCTCATGGGTCAACATGTTTCGCATCCTGGTGGTCCATACGGATCCAGTGATGCTTCATCAGGACCTAGATGACTATGTGTATCTCCTAATTTATAAGGGCCACATATGCTTCCTTAAAAAGTGTACAAGTTACTGGAGGCCAGAAAATACCTGGGAGAAGTAACAGTCACTTACATAAATGCGGAACCGATAATTCCTAACTGTCGCCCTGTGGATAGAAGTACACAGGTTAAACAAGGGTAAGGGCGAATCATAACCAATGTATATCGTGGGAAGAGAAGGCGGCCGTGCTGTGCAGTGAACGTGTTAACTCGTGAACAACACACATGCATTTACTCGTAGTACAGGCTTACCGTCCTAAATTAGAGAACGAGCTTCCTAGGAAGACAAAGACCAATGGTCCAGCGCTAATGAAGTCTAAAAGGAAGATATGAGAAAGTTAAACACGAAAGGTAAGGTACCAATTAGGTATCCAAGTACATCACGGGCATAGTAACATGGAGATCTATTATGTAATAGTAACAAGATCTGGTTCCTGCTAGGAAATTCACAGGGACCACGTTGATCCAAATGTGACCAGTACAACAATGAATTCATTTTCACAGTAGACTAGCTGGTAATAAGTTATAAGGGACAAAGATAGTCCCTATCTGCTCCTAAAAAACAATGTAAGTAGCAGAAAAATTACAAAATAAAACACTGCGCTGGCAAAATGGCTGATAAACCAGAGTAGAAAAAGAAAAACGGCAAGAATCTTTGCAAAAAAGGGGGGGGTTTGGGGGGGGTTTACAATCAGTCAAGTGCTAAGAGTGGATCCCTGTAGACAATAAAACAGGGGTCCTAATGTGTCCATTGGATTAATCGAATTCCCCATAATATCCTCTGGTAGCCCGGCAAAAGATAAATAATCGTAGAGTGTTAGCGGGGGAGAGGAACATATGCGAGTTGCATCGGGATGGGAAAAACAAAACAATAAAGAAGGTACGCGTGCAAAGTCGAGTCCCAGGGAAGCGGGTCTCGGAGCTTCTAAGAGAACGTAGCGGTGCACTTACTTGTCGAAGCTGCTCTGGCCAGGTGGCAACCTACCCCGGTCCGAGGTTCCTGAAGTGTAAAGGAACCCGGGTAGGGTCGTTAATAAGCACGGCGTTCCGGAAACAGTGAATTATTGTTTCCGGTGTAGGAAAAGGTCAGGCAGTAAGGCAACGCCCGTGCGTTAGTCTGAAGTTACTAGACAGAGAGAAAGGACTCCAAATGGAGTCCCTGGGGGTAGAAAGAAATAGAAGAGGACTAAGTAGGTAAATAGTGGCACCCACGAAGGGAAATGGTAACGTAGGGGGCTATTAATGCAGATCAATTGTCACATAGACCAGGAATAAATAATATCTTCATTAAGAAAAATGGCAAAACTGCCACTCCAAGCCAATCTAAGGTCAAGGAACCAGAACATGGAGTAGGGGATAATAGAGATCTGATGTTAAAAGATGAACTAGTAAAAATCAGGAATTATGCCTTCACTAGTCTAGAGGTAAAAGGTGGAATTACTTGGTTAAACAATTCCAGGGAATGTCATCATTCAACCCTTTGACATGAGTGCGTAGCTTAAACACCCATCGTTGTTCTAACTCAAAAAGAGAGTCTGATGTGTTACGTGAGTCAATTTGCAGGACAACCCAACACATATCATCAGGGCTATGTCTACTCTCAAGGAAGTGTAGGGCCAGTTTGGTTGTGGCGCGACCACATCTGATGTTGCTGCGGTGTTCATTGATTCTAAGTTTCACTGCTCTTGTGGTCATCCCTATATATTGTAAATTACAGGGGCAGGTGATCATATAAACACAATTCTTTGTGTTGCAGTTTGTGTGTTTGACTAGTTGCCATAGGCCTATGGACTCAAAATCGATGAATTTTAACGGTTTGGTAAGGGTGCATGCGTTGCAGGTACCACACGGGAAGTGCCCGGCCACAGGTGGGATACCCCATAGCGTTTGTAAATGAGGAAGTGAATGGGTAGCGCGAGATCTGGTATGGACTAGTAAATCCTTAACATTTGTGGTGCGTTTAAAAGCAAACAGAGGTTTTGGAATCTGTTCACCACCACTACATAGGATGGACCATCTCTTATTCACAACTTTTTTAATGGAGTTGGAGAGAGGAGTAAAAGTCGATACACAAGTGAGTTTGGTGTCTGAGTTCTGGGGAGTGGTAGATAGTAAACAGTCTCTGTTGCAGGATTTTGCCCGTTTGTAGGCTGCCCTCACCACCTTGTCTGGATAGTGGCGATTACCAAGCTTGTTGGTCAGGTCATTAGCTTGGGAATTGAACGTGCGTATAGTGCTGCAGTTCCGTCGCAGTCGAAGGAACTGACCGTAGGGTAGGTTGTCTCTCAGTGCCTTGGAGTGGTGACTCTCATACAAGAGGAGACTATTGCGGTCTGTAGTTTTTTGGCAGGTATGAGTGTATAATTTCCCACCCTCTATGCAAATCATGAGGTCCAGAAAAGGTATCTGAGTGTCAGAAACGGAAGATGTGAATTTAAAAAAGGGGTTCAATGTATTAATCCAGGTAGTGAATGCTAGTACCTCCGAAAGAGCACCCTGCCACACGATCAAAATGTCATCAATATACCTGCGCCAGGGTTTAATGTTGGTATGAAAAGGATTGGTGTCAGGAAGTATGAACCGTGATTCAAAATCAAACATATACAGGCAAGCAAGACTTGGGGCAAAGGTGCTACCCATTGATGTGCCGCGAGTCTGATGAAAAAGGAGATCTTCGAACTGTAAGAAATTTTCTTTCAAGGCGAGAGATTCACAGTGCATGATAAAATGTACAGGAGAAGTGAGTGTCTGGTCAACCGAATGAAGGGCAGTTTCCACAACTTCTAGAGTAGCCTCTTGTGGGATATTTGTGTATAGGGCTTCAACATCCAGAGTGATAAGGGCGTGAACTTGAGTAGTTGAGTTAATGATTGCAATCAAGTTGAGGACGTCTTTAGTGTCCTATAGTCTCCGGTATAGGTTCCGTCCTGGAACCCCTTTCCTCCTTTTGTGACAAATTTTTACAACCCATTGTCCAGACATCTTCCACGTATCTAAAGGACATTCATCATCATTATTGATAGGTTTAGTGTGTTTGTTTCACGACTGATGTGTAATTATGTCATCACTTCAGAATGTCACTATCATGGCTCGTGGTAGCGATGATTTCAGCTAAAGAATTATTAGCTAGTGCATTGGACTTGAAGAAAGCTTCAGCTGTATTGGATGGAGTATCATGACCTTGTAGAGGCACTCCTGAAAAGCAGTTAGCTGGATGATGCACAATTGTATAATCGTACTCCTGCAACTGTAGTCCCTTGGCTTTTGGATTGTGAAAGATAGTCAGCAAAGCTTGATAAGCAGTTACCAGCGTGAAAGGCTTTCTGTACAGGAAGACATGGAAATACATGGAAATGTTCACAAGCCCATACCATGGCCAAATTTTCTTTCTCAGGTTGTGAATAAGCATTTTCTGTTCGGGACAAACATCTAGCATTGTTCACAATATGCAGTCGCAAATTCGGGCGTCCACTATGCTGGGCAAAGGATCATCCGCTGGAGAGGTGGGAGGTGTGTGGTGCTTGTGTGTCGTGGGTGTTTGTATGTCTGTGAATAGGGGTGACTTTGCGTGCATGCAGGTGAATGAATATATTCTGAATATTTGTGTGCGTGTGAATGGGGGTTCTTGTGTGTGTTTGAATGGGTGTGCTCGAGTGTGTGCAAGTGCGTGTATGCATGTTTCAGTGTGCACGTTTGTGTGAGTGTGTCCGAGTGACTGGGGGTGTATGTAGCGAGTGCGTGGATGAGTGGGGTACATGTCTGTATCTGCGTGGATGTGTGTGAGTGCATGTGTGAATGTGTGTGAATGTGATGGGGTGCTTGTGTCGGTGACAGGAATGGGGATTCCTGTAACCAGGTATGACCGCCAGGGTTTTTGTGGCAGGATGACCGCCACGGAAAGCCTGGCGGTGTGCACCCTTGTAATCCGGACGGCGGTCTGAGGCGGATTTGTGGAGGTTTGGCTTCAGCCAAACCCCACAGGTCATAATACGGCAGTCTTCACCGCTGGTTCTGCGGTGGTGAGACTGCCACGGCGAGTCAGGCGGTCTCAGGAACGCCAGAGTTGTAATGAGGTCCAGAGTGTGCTGCCGTCACTGACAGTGCAGGGGCATTAACCTCGGCTCTCCCTGAAAGCCAAAGCTGATGCTGCCACACAGGGCCAGGCGGGGAACATGTACTACAGCGGTTGAGAGGCTGCTGGCTTGGAGGCAGCTTCTTGACCGTCATTTGGTGGTCCGGCATTTGGATTGCCACAGTCATAATTAGGGCTTCAGAGTTTCTCAAAGCATTTGTTGTCTCATTGAATCTGATAAGCACCTGTCAACAACTTTAAGACTCATGGCTTCTTCATCATTAAAGTCATTGAACTGACAGTGTTTGATGAGTGTATCATGTTCTTCCACAAATTCATCAATTGTTTCACCAACTCTATGGTGTTTTTGACTGAAAACTTATTGTTCTTAATCATCATTTGGAACTGGATTGAACTTGAGATTCAAAGCATTTTTGATCTGATGATACGTGACTTCTTCTTCAGTTTTCAGCATTTTCTTTATAACTTCTTTCACATTCTCACCGGGAAGGTTTTTGGGATACTTGATAATCTTTCTGTTATCAGTCTTCAAGTGCATCAATGAACTCTTCAGATGTCTCTATCCACAAAGTCCATCTATTGCCAATATTCTTCTTTCTGGGGTTATTGAAAGGTGGTGGTATCATAAAGGTGGCAGCAATGTAACTGTTCATGGCAAGTGGCTGACATTGAGGGTGGAGCTCTTTCAGATGCAGTTTGCTGTGCTTGAGAATCTGCAGCATAACTGAGGTAAGCCGATGGATCAGCCTCCGGGTCATCCAGGACAATCTTTGGAGTTTTGACCTTCTTCCTGGTCTCCAGTGGAGCCTTGTCATCCGTGGGGACCTCTGGAGCTCTGGAGGTATTCTGAGCCACCACCTGTCAGCGTTTGTGGGGTGCAGCTTCAGGTATTGGGCAGCTCAGTAGCACATCCACAGTGCGTCTTCTTGAGTCTCCCCACCCGGTGCTGAGGTTATAACGCTCCACTTATCAAGACCCTGGTAAGAGTGATACCAGTATGCTTCCCTATTACTTGTTCTGTCAGTCAACGCTATTATTGACAATTTATGTGGTAGATTGTTATTGTCGTTGACTATGCTTTGTAAACCTTGTTATGCCTGCCTTCAGTGTTATCACTCTATTCAATGTATAACTTTATGTTGCGTGGCAGCTCGGTACCTTCTAGTATTGTCTTGGTCATAGCTTCTTCACCAATGATGGGCAGACTTCTCAGTGAAGTTTTTTTGTTTCCCACTGCTTTACACCGGTTGTTGCGCTTTGACTCCACATACGCCAACCGTCGACATGGCACTTCGGCGAAGGCACACCTGGTACACATGAGCAGTCTGCTTGGACCACAGCAAACTCTCTGGGAGAACACCGTCCTTCTTCAGGTTACTTACCCCCATCTCATTACAAGTTGTAGCATCTTCCCAGCCCGGGAACTGGCCAATGACTATGCCACTCACAGAGCTGTAAATCACTTCTTTATTCTTCTGCATGTACCTGTGAATGCCAACATTCTAAGCCAAGCTTTCATTACATTCTTTTCTCGCCATTATTTCAAACTGATATGGAGTCAGTTTGGAGCCAAAAAAGTTCCGTCCTAAAACATGCAAGACACCACAAGGAATACTACTTGCATAGTCATAAATATCTTTATGAGTTTGCCCCGAAATATTCAGCTCCCTATTAGGGAAAGTGGAAAATGTTCTAAATGATCAAGAATATTCCCTGAACATTTCCATTTTTATTGCTGGGTCCAATTCACAATGGCATTTAAGAGGACATTAAGCAATACTTCCCATCACATACTGTCAACCACCTTTGGGATTGGTCCCATCATGTCTAAGTTAAGGTCTAAGTTGTGGAGCGTGCATTTAATGAGATATCTCCGTTTAGGTGGGTAATTTTCTTTCTTCTGCTATTTACAGATGGAATTATGTAATCAAAAAGACGTGTTAGAACTGAATGTGTGGTATAGCGGGTCAAACTCGTATAAATTTCTTATTACTTAGGCAGGATAAGGTTATGTTAGAGGCCCTTCTACGTTTCCTAAAACGATCCTAATGGGGGTAAGTCTCTTGAGTGAAGAGTAGGAGTCGTATATGTGGAGGAGAGAAAAAAATATTACTCAACAAAAAGATGTTTTAAATTATATAGCAATCACACGGGAGTTGCTAAGAATTGTGTTACTTTCAGAAGAGGAGTGGAGAAGGTAATCATTTTTCGAAGATCAAACTGGTAGTTCATTTCAGGTATACACGAACTGCATTTTAGAGATATATGGAACTAAAGAACCCAGTCATGGCTTAAGATTATTTTCAGAATCTTGCCACCAAACTGGAGTTATCACGACATGGTTATGCAACGTTTACGAGTTGTTATTTAAAATTTGAAAGAAACGGGTTTGGTTGCAGATAGTCACCCAACAATAACTGATCAAATGTAACAGATCTAGAAATAAAGCGGCTACAGTTTCAGCCAGCTTTCGTATTTGGCAAATACATAGTCGTTTTAACTTTGACAAATCAAATGCAGTGTGATCAAGAACTATTTAAATTCCGATACAAAGACTGAACTGGAAAATCTTCGAGTATGACCTGCAGTGCTGTTGATCTGAACAGTTTCGTCTGTTGCAATTCCACAAACGATTTAGATTCTACAGTAAAACAGACTGATCACAGTTATTCAGGAAGGTTGGCACTTCCTAAAAGCTCAAGTGATTTGCTGAGCCTTAAGGGAGATGCACTATTAGAATTAGGTAACTCAGGGCCAGATGTAGGTAGCGTTTTGCATGGCGCAAACTGGGAAAATCGCAGTTTGTACCGACTCGCAAAATGGGAATGTGACTCGCAAATAAGAAGGGGTGTTCCCTTCCTATTTGCGACTCGCACCGCAATGCAGAATTGCTTAGTGACCGCGAACGCGGTCGCAAAGCAATTCGCAGTTACCACCAGTGTCACACTGGGACCCCTTCCCCTTTGTGAATGTCGCCAATAATGTTTTTTCAGAGCAGGCAGTGGTCCAATGGACCACTGCCTGCTCTGAAAAACCGAAATCAAATGGTTTCGTTTTTTTTTTTTTAATTTGCAACTCGTTTTCGAAAAACGGGCTGCAAAACTGCTTTATTTAAAAAGCAGTCACAGACATGGAGGTCTGCTGTCTCCAGCAGGCCACCATCCCTGTGAGTGCAGGGAATCTCAATGGGGTCGCAAAATGCGACCCACCTCATTAATATTAATGAGGTGGGTCTTTGTGACCCCATTGAGATTCGCAGATGGTGTCTGAGACACCGTTCTGCATCCGATTTGGCAAATCGGAAATTGCGAGTCGCACCGACTCGCAATTTCCGATTCGCAAAATCGGATTTTACTACATCTGGCCCTCACATTTCAATGTGGGACTCTGGTTCTGTGCCTGCAGGAAAACTCATTTGCCATTTAAAGGCCCCAGTTTGTGGCTTTGTAGTGGTGTACACATGAACCTCAATTTGCCAAAATGCCAGGATGTGACATCACACCCCATCTGACCTTTACTTTTACTCATGCAAATGCATACACACTCACACACTTTTACACATTCACACATGCGCACAATCTCTCACATAAATACACTCTCACCCGCCAGCACGCACATTTAAAAGTATGTTTGCTTACCTCACGCCTGCAAAGATGAGCTGCCACTGTGCTCCTAGTACTAATTTTGCCACCTCTGAGGCCAGGGGTCGCAAAAACAGTGCTGGGGTAGCAAGGGGCAAGGCAGGTGTCGCAGTTGCGACCCCAGGTGACCACTAAATGACATCCATGGGTGTACACCATTTTCAGGGTCGGGGTGCAAGCGCTCTGGCCCGTTGTAATCTCTCTGTGGGCCTTTTAACCACTCCCATGTCACACCCATCAGTTTAATTGGTTCGTAGGCTTGCCTTTTAAAATTCACTTGATTTCTTTTGTGAAAGACATGCATAGGTGATGCCTTTTCCGGTGTTTAGCCCTCCTCAACAGCACCAGTAAACTATTGAAAACATACGAGGCTCCATGTTTTCCACCTGGCTTCTGGACTACTTTTCCTTTGTATTTCCTACGCAGCAGGATCTCACTGGGCAGTAGTCAAGTGCTTTGCATAGCATTGACCCTGTTACACAGATAATTGCATAGCTGCTGATATGTTTGACTGCAAGCAAACTTCTCTTTCCTTTTGTGTGTTCCTTCATGCTCATGGCGTGGTGCTTTAAATCGTCTCTCTTATGTAAAACTGATTTACTTTTCATTTTCAATTTATGTGGCAAGAAAAGTCTGGTTAGGACTTTACAACGCCAGTAGCTCTAAGTCGAACAAATGTGAGACCCACTGCATTGCAAAGGCTTGTTTGACAAACTGTAGGCTTCCAGAGGTGATATGCATTGCCTGATTCCAGTCAGTAATGTGGAGTGCTCTCTTGACAGATAAGATGCAGCACCAAGGCAAAAAGTCTGGGGTTGGGGAGAAGTGAGATTTGCACCAGTTGGAAACAAGGTGCAGAGGCAAGAAAACAGAAAAGAAGAATGGTGCATGCAGCCCTTGAGTTAAAATGTGAAGATCTTTAGGCCCATATTTATACTTTTTGACGCAAACCAGCGCTGGTTTGAATCAAAAAATGTACTGCCGGCTAACCCCTTTCCTATGCGCCAGGCGGGCACCTTATTTAAGGATTGACGTTAGCCGGTGCTGCGGGCTGGTCAGAGTAAAAAAAAAAGACTCAAACCAGGCATTGCCTGCATAGGGAAAAATGGGGGTTGTGCGTCAATAAAATTGTGCAAGTCAGGTTAGAATAAAAAATCATGCTCAAACCGGACTTGCACCATTTTTTGACCCACATCCGCCATTTAAATGACTCCTGTCTTAGTAAAGACAGGAGTCATTCCCCCTTGCCCAATGGCCATGCCCAGGGGACTTCTGTCCCCGGGCATGGCCATTGGGCACAGTGGCATGTAGGGAGGCCCAAGTTAGGCCCCCCATGCCACTTAAAAAAATATATATATATATATATATATACTTACCTCAACTTACCTGGGATGGGTCCCCCCTTCCATGGGTGTCCACCAGGGGTGGGCGAGGGTGGCAGGGGGTGTCCCTGGGGGCAGGGAAGGGCACCTCTGGACTGCTTCAATGGTCAGAGACCATGGAAGTGAGCCCACAGGTCCCTTAACGCCTGCCCTCACCCAGGCGTTAAACACAGCGCACATCAGGCTGTGCGCCGTTTGTTAAGGCCCGCCCCCTCCTGTGCGTCAAAATGACGCAGGAGTATAAATAAGGCACACATGCCTTAAAGTCATTTTTTGGACGGTAACGCCTACCTTGCATGTCATTAACGCAAGGCGGTTTTCCGCATCCTGACAATGCCGCACACGGAGGGATTTTGATGTTCGCGGGGTCAGGCGTCATATTATAAATATGGTGTTAGGTATGCACTGAATGTGCGTCAATTTTTTTTATACACATTCGGCACAAACAGAGTATAAATATGCCCCTTAATATACACAATTATCCACGTACAGCAGAGTCCTCAGGGCAATTTCTTCCAGACGCCACAGGAGAATCAAGGGTAGCTTAAAAGATAAGTAACCACTCCAGGGAGCATGTTCACTCCAACATCAATGTGTGTGACTCTTTCAAATGACTCTGATGTCAGGCTGGAATACAGAGATGCCAGCCAAGACATTGCCTGATTTACATTTATTCTACTAAGGTTTTCAATTTTAATTTGGTTTACATGACTGTCCATTTTATGTATGTGTGTTCTGGTGTTTGGGATTGAGAGCGAAGAGGGGTGATAGTGTCTACAAGAATTTCCTATGGCGCCCCAGTATTTGGCTTCAATGAAAAACATACATGCTCTGACTGCAGTGTTTGTGTCTTTAACGTCTTAATTGTGTAGGTAGCTGAAGAAAATTCTTATTGTGATTGGTTAAAAAAGTCTTACATATTAAACTTACAAAATATACATTTGTTAGAGATGAGGTCTCCTGTTGGCAGAGGTATACACCCTTGTCCAAGTAGGAACCAGAATCCTAGTCAGGGTAAGTCACGCACAATCCAAATTATCCTGTGCCCACCCTCTGGTAGCTTAGCACGGAGCAGTCAGGCTTAACTTACAAAGTAATGTGTAAAGTATTTGTGCAATAAATCATTAAAAAACACAGTGAAAAGGCAAAAAAAATGCACCACACAGGTTTAGAAAAATATACGATATTTATCTGAGTAAATGAAGGTCCAAACGAACAAGATTTGATAAGCAAAAGTTGAAATATCACTTTGCAATGATAAGAAGAGTATTAAGTCTATAGAAATCAACAAATGTCTCTTGTGTGCACAAAGTACCTGGTATGTGTCAAAATTACATGCACAAAGACTGCAGAGAAGGAGATGCATGGAAAAAGGAAGGTGTGCATCGGATTTCCTGACGCAGCACAGACGATGCATCAATTCTTCCCAAGCTGCAAGGGCTTTGCGCCGATTTCTGGCACGCAGTCTTGGATTCTCACTGCGATGCGGTGACTTTTGACACCCAGGAATGATGTGTGGAAATCCTGGGCATGTGGGACAAAGTCACAGGAATGGCGTCGATCCAGTATTGTGATGTGTTGGAGTTCTGCTGTACAGCAGGTAATGCATCTCTTCCCCATGCAGGAAGTCGGGCTGCGTTATTCCGGCTCGGCGATGCATCGATCCAGTAAGGCTGTGTGTCGAAGTTCCGTTCGCAACAGAGGTGCTGCGTCAATCTCCACTCGGCGATCTTCCAGTTTGGCGATGCTGCGATTCTTTCACTGCTGGGCAGGCTATGCGTCGTTTCCGGCAGGCTGTGCGTTGATTTTCACCACAAAAGGGCCCGTATTTATACTTTTTTTAGCGCCGCATTTGCGCCGCTTTTTGACGCAAAACGCCGCAAACCTACAAAATACAATGGTATTTTGCAAGTTTGCGCCATTTTTGCATCAAAAAACGACGCAAATGCGGCGCAAAAAACAGTATAAATACGGGCCAAGGTGTTTCCTGGAAGAGGAGAAGTCTTTTTGGTCCTGGGACTTCAGGAACAAGAGGCAAGCTCAATCCAAGCCCTTGGAGAGCACTTCTCAGCAGAGCCAGAGGCCAGCAAGGGTGCAGGGCAACAGCAAGGCAGCAGTCCTTCACATCAAAGCAGTCCAGGTGAGTCCTTTGGGCAGCCAGGCAGCTTCTCTTGGCAGATTGCAGGATCTGGTTCAGAGTGTCTGTCCCAGGAAGTGTGTGAGCTGGTGGGGTTAGGGACCCAGTTTATATATCCAAAAGTGCCTTTGAAGTGGGGGAGATTTCAAAGAGTGGTTTTGAAGTACACAAGCCCCTCTTTCAGTACAGGTCTGTCTGCCAGGGTCCCAGTAGGGGTTTGGCAATCCATTGTGTGAGGGCAGGTCATTAGCCCTTGAAATGTAAGTATCAGGCTCCCCACCCTTCCAGCCCAGGAAGACCCATTCAGTATGCAGATGAGTGCAGGTGTGGCTGAGTATCCTGTGTTTGTGGCTGTCTGGGTGAAATGTACAAGGGAACTGTCAACCAGCCCAACCCAGATGTGGATGAGATACAGGCTGTAATGCACAAATGGATTCTAAGCGCAGAGAAATGCTCACTTTCTAAAAGTGGCATTTCTAAAATAGTAATATAAAATCCAATCTCACCAATAAGCAGGATTTTGTATTACCTTTCTGGCCATACTAAATATGACCGTTTACCCCTTTCTGATCAGAAAGGAGCAGGCCTCACAGTAGTGGAAAACACATTTAGAAGTTTTCCACTACCAGGACATATAAAACACACAGATATATGTCCTGCCTTTTACTTACACAGCACCCTGCCCTATGGGTTGCCTAAGGCCTGCTTTAGTTGTGACTTATATGTAGAAAAAGGAGAGTTTAAGACTTGGCAAATATTTGTAAATGCCATGTCATAGTGGCAGTGAAACTGAAGACACAGGCCTTGCAAAGGTAGGCCTGAGACATGGTTAAGGGGATACTTATGTGGGTGGGACAACCAGTGCTGCAGACCCACTAGTAGCATTCAATCTAAAGGTCCTGGCACATGTAGTGCACTTTACTAGGGACTTACAAGTAGATCAATCATGCCAATTGGGTATGAACCAATGTTACCATGTTTTAAAGGAGAGGGCATTTGCACTTTAGCACTAATTAGCAGTGGTTAAGCATGCAGAGTCTTAATTCCAGCAAAATCAATGTCAGAAAAGTGGCGGGAGGTAGGTAAAAAGTTGGGGGATGACCACCCTAAGGCTGTCAGGTCTCACAACATTAAACAGTGTGTGCTTTCTTAATGGTACACAATTCCCTTTTACGCTTAAAGGGACTCAGGGCCTAATTATGAGTCTGATGGTCAGTAAACCACCAGACTCGCAATGGTGGTCCAGACCGCTGCGGCTTTGACTGTCCGACTGTCAAATTACGAGTTTGGCAGTTGGACTACCAAAAGACTGCTGTCTCTACCAGGATCAGTAATTCCAAAAGGATGACGGCGGTCAAGATTGTATTCAGCCACGGCAGTGCTGACGTCAGCGCCATCATCCTGATTACATCCTTGTTCTCTGCCAGCCTTTTAATGGTTGTCTGATAGCCATGAAAAGGCTGGCAGAGAAAACGTGCGGGCCACAGGGAATCCTGTGTACGGCAGCAGTGCCGCTGGCTCAATTCGTGAGATGGGATCAATGTAGCCATAACTTCCCCTCAAGCCTGACTGCCGATCAGTCCAGTGGGAAGGATGTAATGGGGCCAGTGGGGAGACTACCAGCATCATGGCAGTCTCCTCATCAGGAGTTTGGCAGATGGATGCTTCTGCCGGCGAAACTCCTATTGACCCTCTAAGAGCCTGATGCATCAACACATTTTCCCATAGCCTGTATGGGTTGTATGGAGGTCACACCGTTGTTTGGGACATACCAGACATCAAATACATTAGAAAAGGGCATGGAGACTGTGAAGACCCTTACTGGAATGCTAAAAGTGTCAGCAGTGTTAGAGTCTTTTCCATTCCAGTGGGCTACGTGCTCCATCAAAGAGTATGATGACTTCTTAGTTCAAATATGGTAGAGCAATACTTACAAGTCAAGAAGGGAAGAGACAGTATTTAACCTAGAACAACTATGAACATCTTGCATGGTGACTATGCAGTCTGTTGTATTTACTTCGATTTGCATACCAGCTTGAACCTGTCCTTCTCTTTCCTTAAGTGTTCTTGTGTGAATGCTCGCTTTGGTTCCTCAGTCACATCCCATGCAGCCTCGCTGCTACCATTTATTTTTATGCTCTGAGTCCACTGCTGGAGTTTTACTCAAACTCTGGGTCATTTCTTACCCCTAACCTACAGTAGTGAGTACTGTTAGATAATTGGCATGTCTGCACCTAATTAAGTCTCAGCATAGATGGTGAAAAACTACAGAATGGGTGTCACAGTACTGAGGGCTTATGCCAGGCAATTCCATTGTTTCTCCCTTACCTCATCCTTCTTCCATTTCCCTCAGAGTCTCATATGTAGTGCTTGCTCTAATGCATATTTGTAGTAAGCCTCACTGGGAGGCACGGGGTCAGCATCAGCATTTATACCATACGTCTTTACACTTTGTAAGACACTGGTGGATCCCAGCTTAGACTTATTTGCCTTGTACGCAAGGGCTATTGAGAATTTACAGAAAGAATTGGAAATGGCAAATGCTGAGCGGATATCCTTTTAGACTGACTCAATCAATTGGACAGTCTTAGCATAGCTTTACTGACACCCTCTGCTCTGCGTTTTTACTAGCAGGTACTGATATTTATTCTGAGTTCATAAGATATTGGAATTAAATCAAGATCAGTAATATTTCCTCAAGTAAATAATCATTGACTTGCCCCAACTGACCAACTGACCAACTGAGACGTATACAAGAGATCCAAAAGTTCTTTTCTTTTTTTTTTTTAGCACAATATCAGCAGCACTTCATGAATCAATCTCACTTATTCAAGGTTGCCCAAGGCGGTGTCCTGACAAAGTCTTGTGGACTAAACATCGGGAGAAATAAATGTAAACTCTTAAGTATTGTGATGTCAAAAATATTGTTGGTTAGAATATCAAAGGTAAGATTATAAAAAAATGTATTATTGTTTAATATAATCAAAATATAGTTCTGTGTTTTCTCCTTGTGATTTTTATTGTTTACTTAAGTGACTTTTGTGAAGTTATGTTTGCATTAATATATTGTATTTGTTTTGCTTGTATTTTGTGTACAATAATTTTAGGAGCAGCATTGGGTCAAAAGGTGAAGAGGATGGGAAATACATTAAATGTTTTAACTGTAAATGCTTATTGTGCCTACAATTAAAAGAGATTTTTATTATGAAAAAAAATATATATATATATATATAGTTTTTTTTTATTTTGTAAGAAATACATTTTATAGTTTATATTTCTTTAAATCCTTTTTTAAATATTTGCACTATTTCAAATTTGCAGTAGGTAAACTTTTCTATATATAATTTTATACATTTTTTGTTTCTTGTTATTTCAAATTTTAATACTTAAATAGTTCAGAAAAACAAAAGCATTTCATTATTTTTAATGTTTTGTTTTGAATGATTGTATCTTTAATTTGCATTTTTATTGTGAGTTGAACATTTATGTAATTTCCTTTCAATATTTTTGACTAGGTGGATTTTTTAATTTAGTTTTTTAATAAAAATGTATTATGTATCTTTTAAAATAATTATAAAGCTAATTATAATGCTGAGTTATAATTATAGAGCAATAGTAAATATTGTTTTATTTTTTGCTACTACTCCCAGTGTACTTTATTTATATTGTGTGGTCCAGTTGTTTGGGCTATTTAAAATGTTTTTATCCAATGTGTTATTTTTAGTGTAATGTCTATTATAATTTTGTGGAAGCGGTTATTTTTTAACCCTATAAGTGCAGGACTTTCTCCAATGTGAAATTTGGACTGGAAATAGTAAATTTACTTCCTCAAAGTTTAACCATTACCCCACTGTGGTTAGGTTTGCAGTAGGTATGACAAATCTGATTCCTGAAAGTCAAACACATTCCACAATGTGGCAACGTTTGGAGTGGGAAGAAGACATTAACACACCACTCAAAGTCCAGCACATTCCTCAGTGTGGTGAAGGTTGTTGTTTAAATATTAAATCTGATACTCCCCCAACGTTCATCACTTTCATCAATGTGATTTAATATGGAGTGATAATAGTAAAACTGACCCTCACCAAGTTCACTTTCACCAGAATGGTTACATTTGGTGTGGCAGTAGTAAAGGAGACCTTCTCCAATGAAAAAACAACTTTCTTCAATTTTGCAAAATTTTTATTTGGAAAAGCAAATGTGATATCCATAAATTGCAAGCATTGATTGTATTTTTGTACATTTGTGGAGGGGCCGGCCTAAATAATGGCGCTAAGCCTGCTTAGCACCATTATTTAATGCCTGGGTCAGAGCAGGCGTTAGGGGACCTGTCGGCTCATTTCCATGGTCATACACCATGGAATGAGCCCACAGGTGCCCACCCTGTGCCCTAGGAACACCCACACCAGAGGGACACCGGACCCCATCCCAGGTGAGTAGGGTAAGTATTGGTAAGTATTTTTTTTTAAAATTAAAGTGCCATTGGGGTCCTAACTTTGGGCCCCCTGCATGGCACAGGGTGCAATGGCCAGGCCCTGGGGACACTTGTCTCCTGTGCTGGCCAGTGGGGTGGTGGGCATAACTCCTGTCTTTCCTAAGACAGGAGTTATGTTTTTGGTGGTTGTGCACCAGGAAATGGCGCTAGTCTGGTTAGAGACTTTTTCTTTGCCTCACATCAGGCTAGTGCCACTTCCTGGCACCCAAACCCCTCCTTCCCTACCACCACCCCCACCCGACTAGCATCTTTTTTGTAGACAGTAGCCCAAGTTTAGCGCCGGCTTGCGCCAATTAATTAATATGGCTCTAGGCTGGCGCTGTGGTTTCACGCTAGCTGGCGCTATCCATTTTGCTGCAAAACTGGGTTTGCAGTTTTGCAGCCAAAAGTATAAATCTAGCCCCTTATACTCCATTTGTGGCAAATTTGTGTCCTTTTTTTTACGCAAATTCAGCACAAATCTGACTCCATATTTATATTTTGATGTTAGACACATCTAATGTCAAAATATTGGAGTTTTCACAATTTTTTATATGCGTGAACCTACCTTGAGTTAATGAGATGGAAGGTAGGCATTCCCATCTAAAAAATGGTGCTTTCCCCATAGCCCCATATCTATTCCCCATGCTAAAATGATGCACTGGTGGGAGGTGGGGCCAAATAATGGTGCAAAGCTTGCTTTGCACCGTTATTTAATGCCTGGGTCAGACCAGGCATTAGGGGACATGTTCACCCAGTGCAATGGTTAATCACCATGGAATGGGTCCACAGATGCCCTCCCCAAGCCACAGGAACACCCCCCCACACCAGTGGGACATCGGAGGATGGTGGACCCCATCCCAGGTAAGTAGGGTAAGTATTTTTTTTTTTATTGAAGTGCCATTGTAGGCCCTAACCTGCGGCCACCTGTATGGCACAGCGAGCAGTGGCTATGACCAGGAGACAATTGTCCCCTGTGCTGGCCATTTGGGTGGTGGGCATGACTCCTGTCTTTCCTAAGACAGGGGTCATCTTTTTGGTGGTTGTGCATCAGAAAATGGCTTTAGTCTGCTTAGGGGCATTGTTTTGCCTCAAACCAGTTTATCGTCATTTCCTGGTGCACAACCCCCTCCTTTCCTACTGCCACCCCCACCCAGCTAGCGTCTTTTTTGTAAACAGTAGCCAAAGTTTAGCGCCGGCTTACACATTTAATAAATACGGCACCCAGCTGGCGCTGTGGATAGATGCTAGCTAACGCTATACTTTTTGCCACAAAACTACGTTTGCACAGTTTTGCAACCAAAAGTATAAATCTAGCTCCTTAAACTCTATTTGTGCCAAGTTTGCATCCTTTTTTATGCAAATTTAGCGTTTGCGTGGTTTTGCAGCAAAAAGTATAAATCTGGGCGTAAGGATTACATTACGCTTTTTGTGGTCAGACCGCCAGATGCCATGTTGGCAGGCCTGAAAAGACCAGCATGTTGGTGGTCTTTCAGACTGCCCTATTATGAGTTGTACAGGTAGGACCGTCGACCACCAAGCAAAAAAGGCAGATTGTCAGTAGTGCAGTGGCCTGGATTTAGGCGGTCCATCCTCCAGCACCGACAGCAGAGTGAGCAACCACTGACCTTATTACAAGCACACAGTCGCCGTGGTGGACCCCCATAGTGGTCAGCCAATGGCGGTCTGAACCATGGTAGTTCATGTTCAGCAAAGTGACAACTGCACATTGGATGAATTTGAAAAAAACACAGCTGACACACATTGCCACCTTGGACAACCTGCAAAAGACACTACAGTATACACCCCTTCGCAGAACACAGTCCTTTGCATTATCAATGCCAAACACTGTAGCCAGAGCACCTTAGTTCCCAAAAAGCTTTTTTCACCATCCCATAGAACACCCTGTAAACAATGTGTTACATTCACAAACGTTTGCGCTTCCCCTGTTTAGTAAGTAACTGTCACCAGTAGTTTTTCTGTAGTTTTTTTTCCACCATGTCACATTTAAAAAATCCCCATTTTTCAGAAGATGAGTTAAGAGTTATGGTGGAGGGGGAGTAGCATTACTGCAAAGCCCAGGAGGTACTGTTTCTCTGTCTCCAAACACCAGACCAGTGTTTACTTGTCCAAAGACCCTTGCCTGCTAAATCTCAATTGAAGTTTACTCACCTGGGAGTGACTGTTAGAAATTTGGTTGGCAGTCAGGTTACCCCTGTCCTAGCGAGGAACCTCACTCTAGTCAGGACAAAGGAGAAACACACCCAGTTAACCCCCGCTCGCCCCTTGGTAGCTTTGCACAAGCAGAAAGGCTTAACCCAGAGACAATGCGTAAAGTATTTGTACCAACACACACAGTAAGAACACTACAAATGACTCAACACCAGGTTAGAAAAATAACCAATATTTATCTGAGCAAAACAAGATGAAAACAACAAAAATCCAACATATCCAGACAAAATTATTAATTTTTAAAGAATAAATTTCAACATAGCACTTAGAGACACAAAGGCTTTGGGTTGGTGATATCACAGCGTCATGACGGAGTAGTTTCCACAATCCAAAGCTACTAGCACCGATCATGGAGTCACACGGACCGCCCATGCTCTGTACCTTGGAAAAATGAGGAAACAAGCCAATACACGGAGTCGGGGATCACGGCATTGCTGGATCTGATGTGGCGTAGGTGCCGGTGCTGTGGTGTGAAGAAGTAGAGGCATCACAAAGAGGTGGTAGGGCCTTGCTAGTTGGCGGCGAAGGTGAAGCAACACTAGTGTGAAGTGGTGGATCCTCGCACTTCCGGCGTGGTCGATATTTGACGGTCATGGCGGTGTGCGGCGAAGTCGGGTGTCATAGATGTCGGTGATGCGGCACTTCGGGACTCAAGGAGTCCCGGACTTCGGTGGGGTGGGTGCGGCGGCTGGCCTGCCGGCTCATCACAGTCCAGTGAGGACATGGTTTCAGGAATCTTGCAGCAGCACCAGTCCATGGACGTCCAAAGTTGGGGCACTTGGTTTCTCTTGATTTTCCTCCAGCTTTTCTTTTCAAGGGCCCAGGGACTAGATTTGGCACCACTTGGCAGGCTAGGTGCCCCAGCAGAGAGTCCAGCTGCTGTCAGAGGAACTCATTGATGGCCCTGAGACTTCAGAACAGGGGGCAAGCTCAGTCCAAGCCCTTGGAGATTCTTCTCAAGCAGGAATATACCAAAAAGTCCAGTCTTGTCCCCTTTTACAGGCAGAAGCAGCAACTGCAGGATAGCCCAACAAAGCACAAACACAGGCTGGGGCAGCACTTCTCCTCAGCCCATCAGCTCTTCACCTTGGCAGAGGTTCCTCTTGGTTCCAGAAGCAAAGGTTGAAGAAATCTAAAGTCTGGGGTTTTGTGTCCAATACTTATACTCCTTTCTGCTTTTGAAGTTCCCCAACTTCAAAGATTTTTTTTTGTTGTTTACAGGATCCTTCCTTGTCCAGGCCAGGCCCCAGACACACACTAGTGGGTTGGAGACTGCATTGTGTGAGGGCAGGCACAGCCCTTTCAGCTGTGAGTAACCACTCCTCCCTCCACTGTAGCTCAGATGTGTGCTGGCTCCATATCTTTTCAACCTCTTTTTATTAGACTTGACTGCGGAATTTAATAAGGTAAATACGCACCCCCCAAAGCTTGGAGATATGACTATTTCAAACTTGTTATATGCTGATGACATAGTGCTCCTGAGTCAAACTAAAGTAGAGCTATGGCGGCTCATCATAAAGATATCCGAATAAGCAGAGTAAAATGGATTGGAAATAAATCAGAAAAAATACAATGCAATTAGAAATTTGCCAAAAAAACTTTGAAAGTTAAAAACACACAAAGGGGTGTTTTGGAACAAGTGATGTTTTGGAACAAGTGAACCAGTATAGATACCTGGGTGTACTTTTTGATGAACTGTGCTCCTTTCTTCCCCAGAAACAGGAGCTATAGAGAAAAGGAAATGTTCTACTGTTCGCCTTCCGCACTTTAAAAAAACTGCTTACCAGCTCTAGCTATTGCCCGTTGCTTCAAGTCGTTGCAGCCAAACTAATTCCAACTTTAGGATATGGAAGCAAAGCTCTGTGTGGACAAGATGCTATCATCCTAAATAAAATAATTGGAAAGATTTTTAGGTCCTTATTCCAGCTACCGGGATATACCTCCCAAGCTCAAATTAGGCTGGAGTTTGGTTATATAAATCAATGTATAGATAGGAAAGCCAGTTATATCAAAGCCTGGAAACATTTACAGCTAACAAGGGAAAAGGAGATTAGTTCAAACTCTAAAGCTAACATACTTAGATCAGGCTCTAACAGATTTGGAAGTAGTGGAATTATGGGACTCAAACTTTTCCTACTTTGCTTTTTAAAAAAAACCTAAACCGAATAACAAGGAAAAGATCAGTGAACATGGATAAGAGTTTATTGGCCTCCACATCGCATTCCTGGATGGTAATAAACGAGTATAAACTTTTGAAATGTCAGCCTTACTTGGAAGCTGGGTGGACAAAGATAGACAAGGATCGTTTTATCAAATACCTATTTGGTATCATCCCTGGTGGTGCCTACTTAGTCCTGTGGGAACGCCCCGCTACAATCCCTCAGTCCAGGCTATGTGGCCGGGGTAAGGAAGATATAATTCATTTGATCTGTATTTGTAATGGCCTATGAAATGAAAGTAAATCTTTATTGAAGGCAGCATTCAAGCAAAGGAGGATACGGACTTGCAGGCAAGAGGTGATTGTCTGTTTTAAACCCCCTGACGTTGTTCTGAATGCTAAACTTACCAAGTTCTTACGCTTAACATCACAAACATTTCTAAAATAAGATCTTAATTAGTACATATATATCAAGCTTTTGTACAGAATTTACAGAAATGTTTTTAATTCTTTTTAAAAAACAATAAATCACAACACAGTATTCACAAAACGATTTTTAGGCCTAGTTAAGTAAGGTATTAGACATACATGGGTAGCTTATACTGACCTCGGATTAGGAGGTATTTATTAGAAAATTCTTAAATAATATTATTTTTATGCATATTAGATTTTATAGTTTGATATTCGGGACTGTATATTTTCTGATTTAGATAGAATGATGTGATGTATTGGTTTTTATTAACTATGCATCAAATAAATAAACTTGAACTTGGATATGCAGCCTACACCCTAGCTCCCTTTGTGTCACTGTCTAGAGGGAATTCACAAAAGCCCAACTGTCAAACTGACCCAGATGGGGAAGCCACAACCAGGCGGAGTCACTGAATGGTTTAAGCAAGAAAAGGTCTACTGTCTAAAAGTGGCATTTTCAAACTAACAATCTAAAAAACAACTTCACTAAAAGATGTATTTTTAAATTGTTAGTCCAGAGACCATAAACTCCACGTTTCTATCTGCTCTCAAAAGAAAACTACACTTTAAGAATATTTAAAGACAGCCCCCATGTTAACCCATGAGAGAGATAGGCCTTGCAAGAGTGAAAACCGAATTTGGAAGCATTTCACTGTTAAGACATGTAAAAACACACCAGTACATGTCCTACCTTTGACATAAACTGCACCCTGCCCATGGGGCTACCTAGGGACTACCTTAGGGGTCACTTACATGTACAAAAAGGGAAGGTTTGGTCCTGGCAAGTGGCTGCACTTGCCAAGTCGAAATGGCAGTTTAAAAACTGCACACAGAGACACTGCAGTGGCAGGTTTGAGACAGGTCCATAGGGCTACTCATGTTGGTGGCACAACCAGTGCTGCAGGCCCACTAGTAGTATTTGATTTACAGGCCCTGGGCACCTCTAGATCGCTCTACTAGGGACTTACTAGTAAATAAAATATGCCAATCATGAATAACCTAATCACCAATACAATCTATATTGGGAGCACTTGCACTTTAGCACTGATTAGCAGCGGTAAAGTACGCAGAGACAATCAACCAGCAAAAACAGAGTCCAGTATACCATAAAAACAGGAGGTCAGAAGGCAAAAAGACAGGGGAGACATGCCAAAAAGCTGCCAGATCTATCAGCAAGCAACTGGAAAAAAAAGTACATTGGAATGAAACTGACACAAACAAAGCAACATCATCAAGGTGGGGATGTGTCTAAAGCTATCTCATTGAGCAGTGTTTGGCTGCATATTTCAGAGTATCAACTCCCTAGTTGTTTCTAAAACAATACACTCAGCACATTCTAACAACTACAGTTCATTGTACAGTCACTGTCAGTACATCACATGACATACTTACACTCATGAAAAGTAGATGTTGAGATCTTCCCGCAAGTCAGCTCCTTCGTCTTACCACTGTCATCCTCACTTAGCATTCAGGAGTCTTACTGGTGGCGCTGCAGGCTCCCCCTACTCTACGATGTATGGGATATTCCTCCGCAGTGCGATATTGTAGTGCATGCAGCATGCCACAGTAATGTGGCAGACTTTCCTGGGTGAGTAGAGGAGGGCTTCACCAGTCCAGTGCGGACATCTAAATCTGGCCTTCAGGAGCCCAAAAGCCCACTCCACGACCCGCTGTGTTCTTCCATGGGCCTCATTGAAGTAGATTTCCCCTGTCGTAGTTAGATTTCTCAGTGGTGTCAACAACTAAGGACGGTTTGGATATGCAGAGTCTCCTGTTAAGGCATGGGACATATGTGCAACAATGGGTCACTCACTTACTGATTGTAGCACCTGACCGTGCACACACACAATCAGGACAGATATGACTTACCAACCAGCCAGGCCCTCTCTGGGTACAATTGTGACATAACCTGGGGTATGGTACTGTTCTGCATTATAAAGGAACCATGGGCTGAACCAGGATAACATGCACAGACATGTGAAGTGCCGAGATCCACCAAGCCAACATGTGGTGACTATCAATGGCCCCAACCACATGTGGGAGTTGGGTAAAACCATAAAAGTCAGCCTTCACATTGGCTAAATCATCATGCTGAGGAAACCCAATATAGCTTTCAAGTTGTTTCAACATTGCTGAGAGGACATCCTTCAACACCAAACTGAACATAGGTTGGGATATACCAGCAAATAGGGCCACTATATGTTGGAAGGACCCTGTGGTTAGAAAGTGCAATATTGACATGACTTGTACAACGGGTGGTATGCTGGTTGGAAAACTAATAGTTGGCATCAGATCTGGCTCCAACTGATGACATAAGTCCACTATTGTTTACCTATCCAGGCAGTAATAGATAATTATGTAGCTGTTTCACATCCTCCCTCTCCCTAGGTACCTATGTATGAAAATATATGATTTGTAACATTAGTCAGTGTGCCCACAGCAACATATATGGTGCATGCCAATGATATCATGTGACAAAGCATTTCTGACTGTATCGACATGGAACCCAGTACACATCACAACAAGGATTTGGACCAAACTCAAAGATGTGCTACACAATTCCCCCTCGAAATGTGACTATATATTCTTGCCACCAAAATGACCATCTGCCGGGGCGGATGGTGCACCCAATTTAAATGTCATCTGTGCCCTGCAACATACTACAATGGTGGTTGAGTAGAATGACCTTCATGACAAGACAGGATAAGGATGTTTGTGAGGTAACAAAACATGTTTTGTAGGTGTGAAGCAGTTTATAAAGCCAAATACAGCATTTCATGCTGCCAAAATGGCAGTTGCTTGACCTACTCCATTGGACATTAGGAACCGCCCACTATCGCCAACGGACGTCGTCGGGGGTAGGCGGTTGCAACAGCAGCAGACATAGGCTTGCGTTATTGACAGTGGTAGTCGTTGCCCAATAGTTGAGTCCGCAGGTGGTGAAGACTGCATACATGGCAAACGTGACTACCATGTTGTGCAGATTCACTCACTTGACTCCTGACACTGCTTCCAGCAACACCTCCACGACTTGAGCTGCTGTGTACCACCTCTGAAATCACTCACGCTATGTCCAGCAGGTGATGGGGCCCCAGCCTCTTCTCCAGTGGAGCTGGAGATGCTTGTTAATGAGGACCTACCCCTGTATGGACAGTCATAGGTCTCACCGGAGAAGCATGTAAGTATCTCATATGAACAATTTTCTCTGTACTTGACCATCCTTTCCCTCCTCATAGTCTACAATGTGCCCCTGTTTGCCAGTTTCACTTCTTGTGTGCCTAGTATTGTAATCTGTGTGACATCAATTGGATGTACAATGTGCAGGTATTAGTGGCCTGTACCATATATTAAGTTCAGTCACATTGTGTTTTGTGCAGTTTCTGAGGTTCCGGATCCTCCATGTGTTGGATGCACATAACTAGGTAAGGAGACATTACTGCCATCTAATATTTCTTTCTTCATGATTGTTGTAAATGTTGGACAATATGTATGTGCAAGACAGCTTGAGCGGTGTATGCATCTTGTATGACTCATTTTAGAATCATGTGAGCAATGTATATAGTGCCACAGACCTTCCAACCCACACCAGGCCTCGCAAAACTGTTGTGTGGAAGGCATATCATGAGTCACTCTGCCCTTCCGGTTGACACACAAACCACATGGCAACTTGCTGAAGGCCACATGTTGTACTGTCATGCATGGAAGTGATGGAAATGGAGTGTCATGTAGGTCCTGTCTGCTCAGCCTGCAAAGACCAGAGCCTGTCAAATGTATCTCCCATTATGGGACCTAGTCCAGGATGTGCAAGAGTCACTATGGCTATGCAACTGTGGCACTGTGCCCACTCCCTGTACACCAGAAGATCATGGCATGTGGCAATATGATGCTCTAGTGGCAAAACCTGCCCTCACTGCCTTGGTCCTTCAACTAGATTAGGAATGGGCACAGAGGTGAATCATTACACTAGCCCATATGTCCATTTTGCATCATTATCAATGTGTGTCTTTGACTCATGACATGTCCCTTACTCCCACAACCCTGTTGTCACCTTCACAAAGGTCATATTTGTCCTGTGCAGGCATATTGCACAAATGACAGTCCCACAGTGCAGACATTATGCTGATTCCTGCGAGGCCATGATATGTGACTCAGTAGCTTTGTCACATAGCAGAAACTGTACAATGCATGCCTTTGTTTTTTGGATGCCATCCCTTTAGGATGGACTCATATGTCTAAAGAAGTGTTCTGTGGTACAAGTACATACCACAGAACCCACCCCCTGAAGTGGCATGAGTCTGCATTTGTTAGTCCACATGTCCATACATGGACAAGGAAGATACTTTCTGTTCCCATCGTGCCAGCCCCTTGATTGTCACTCAAGTGTAATGGTAAAGTTGGTACTATGGCAGTTGCCTGTAGGGACTGTATGCAGTGAGTTAATCTCAGAGTGTGAATGTGTTGGTCCATTCAGGCCTAAGGAGTTTACCCCTCAGAAGCCACATAGGGGTGCAGTGTTTCATGGTGGGTCACACCATAGTACAGGTTGCTGGAGCAAGGGCTACCTGATGTCAATCAAGTGCTTTGTCATTGTAGGCCCTGAGCAAGGTAGTGGGTTAGCCTGCAGATGGAAATACATATGTGTGTAGCCATGTCCCTGTACATATTGGCTTGTGTGTTTCACACTTGTGGAGTGTTAACAAATCGAAAAGTTCTAGCTTAGTGTTTCTGACATGCATGTGACAACTATTGGTGCCAAAACTTGTGATTGTAATCTCTTGATTTGTCTTTTACAACCATGCAGGTCAACAGCCAACAGAAGAAGGTGCTATGGACAGCTCGGAAGGTGCAGACCCTGGGAGTCCAGCTGGCAGAGCGCCGACTGTCGGAAGAGGTGGGAGGACCTGAGACGCTGGACCTGGAAGATCACAGAGGTCCAGCTGGGGAAGTCCTCCCAGTGTGGATGGGACGCATGTCAGACCATGACCCCCCTGATGGCCCGCATTCTGGCAGTGGACTACCCAGATCTTGATGGGCATTTGAGGACAGCACAGCAGTCACAAGAGGGTGATTGCAGGGCATGTTCCTGCCTGTCACATTGCCAAGTGAATATGTTAGGTTCTGACGGCTCACTCTGATGAATAGGAATGAGCAATGTGTAACACAATAGATAAGTGATTGTTTGTGTAGATATGTTATGTGTTGCATACTGATGTGCCTTGCCTATTGGCTTAGGGACCTAGGACACAACTGTGTACAATCCACAAACATTTTGCTCTCCAGGGACAACATATGGCTGTGTACATTGAGCAATCAAGTACTGTTTGTTGTTGTAGTGGGTGTAAATTCTATGCAAAAGACCAACAGACCACTACTCCTCACCGTTACAGGCCAAAAGAAAGGAGGCAATGAATCAAACACCCATTTTCAATTTCTCCAATCAAAATTTGGACCTATCTATGCAAACCTTACTTACAAAAGGACTTTAGTTTGTCCTGTCCTGTCCATACAGCAGTGTGAACCCGGATGGAAATTGGATGCATATTATATGACTGTTTTTGGAATTAGGAGATTTATTTCCCTAGCCATGGATACAGCCTTAAGGAGAGCCCTGTGAGCTGATAGTCTCATGGTTGCCCAGTTCGACCCATTAAATATTTTTTATTAAAAACGAAGCAAGAAAGCGATTTCATTTCTGGAGGTTTGATATACTATCATCCAAGGACTATTCATATAAGGTATTAACCATTTGCCTTTTATATGTATGGCAGTATATGGCAGATACTACTTAACAGGGGTCACAGTGATTAATATGCATGATTTATTCTCACTACTACGGTTGTATGAATGATATCAGTTGCATAAGCAATGTGTCTAGCCACAGATAGACAACACGGCAAGCATCTGTAGAGATGGACCACTATGTGCACTAACAACACAAATATTCGAAAGGGAATTTTCAGATGGTTGCACTATGAAAATTTGTGATGAATTTGGAGATAGCATGTGCATTCTCTGTTGATAACCTCACCTTGGTTTATGGCAGGTAGGTGGTACACTTATTCCGGTAATGGTGTAGTAAACTCTGCTTATTATGGATGATTTAGAATCGGTATGGCTTTTCTATGGTAGTTGTGCTATATTTTCAGATGTGATTTATGTGATATTTGTAGAACAATACAAGATGTGGCATTTCCTGAGGAAGGCATCTTCGCCGAAATGTGCATTGAAGAATGAAGCGACAACCCAATTTTAGGGACATGTATTTGAAAGTATTGGACCATTTTTTCACTGGATGAAATTGAGCCCTCAATGCATATGGAAACATGTGTTGAGTAATCTTTAGTGATTGTTTGACCAATCTTTAGTGATTGTCAATTTGAAGTGTCCCTCTGCTAGCAGCAGTTTGTATGGTAGACTGATTACATGAGTATAAATATAATCTGTGTTATTGTATGATATTCTTGTGCAATCGGGCTATAAACAATACAGGAAACACTTCACTTTAAATTTTTTAATTTTTTAATTTTAAATTTTTCATGTTTGATGTAAGTTATAATGTGATATGTTGAGGATATTTTACATATGTGAGGTATGCATGGTGAGAATGAGGTGTGCATGGTAGTAGAAGGGGTTGTTGTACGCTATTTTAGATGTATTTGCAGTTTGTATTTATGAGTACGTATATTGCTTTTGTACAATGGTATTATTTCATTAATAAAAATGTAATTTATTTAGCCGACTTCCTTGGTAACCATACTATTTTTTAAATAAGAGCATTGTTTGAATGCCCATGATGTCTTTGAGGTGTCTGGGATTTTTTTAGTTCATTTAGGTTTGTTGACCATATCCCAGGACTCATATTTAGTAGAGGGAGTGCCTTCTTTACTTGAACTGAGTAAATTGGCCTCTACCACCCAGAGGTACTTGTCTTCAGTGTATGACGGGTGCTGATGCCTCACTACTGTCTGTAATGTGATGATGGCCATCATACATGTGACAGTGCAGACATTTTTTTTTAGGGTGCAACTATAGATCAATATTTTCCCTTGGTAAATGGGGAATGTCCATTGACAATATTTATGTGCCATTACTGTTGCCAACATTCCTTGTGCCTACATTTCAGCATGTGTCCTTTTCTCTTTTGAAAAACCATTTGTAACCTGCTGTTTCATGCATGGTCTACCTGTGTTGATGGGATAATTTCTGTATTCCCCATCATATATTTCCATGCCAACCTGTGTGTGGATTAGGGCATTTACAATGGGGGTACATTTCATGTGGTGCCACAGACATGAGTGTGTCATCATTGATAATTGCCTGACACATACCCTCACCCGTCATAGCATCTCATTTGACATGTACAACTGTAGTAGCAATGAGGAACATGATGGGTAGGTCCAAAGAGTTTATCCACAATGTGTATTTCCATGCCACTGGTGCAGAATCATGAAGCAAAGTGCTTTGCATATGTGAAATGGGGAAGGTTCATTACCTGACTGTTGGCATGCATTATGGAGTGACTTGCAGTTATATTGAAATCATGTGGTTGGTTAAAGGCATTTATCCACAAACATCTAGTTTTGCATGGCGAAAATGGAGACAATGATGTAGCTTCATAGTGGGCAACATTGGGCCTTCTACAAGTCCTTGCAAATGTCTGGGCCTCTCCAACATCCAAAGGACTAATGGCACCTACTGATGCACTCAGTGTATGTCATTTTAAGGGAGTCCAGACATTAGTGGTGATTTCCCTGGGACTTGTTGATTGTGTTTTGGATTTTAGAGGCATATCTCCCTGAGATTGTGCATATCTTGGCTACAGTTTTCATTTCAATGCCAAATGTGTGGCACATCTGAGAAACTTTGGTACTACCTCCATGACTCCATTGGGACAAATTTCACTTGGCAAAGTGTGCATTGTGGATATGTTTCCAGTCTGACATGAGTATTTCAATGTTACCTTCTCCAGGCTATTGTACTTTTGTCAGAAACATGGCATTATTTGGGAACATCACTTATCATTCTTGTGTTATTGTGTATTTGACAAATAGATGTCTGCTTGACCTTGCGTGGAATCTGTGGAATTGGAGTTAGGAGTGGCCTACTATTCTATGACAACAGGTAAGTGATGTGTGCTCCATGAGCAAAGCACTGAAGGTGATGTGGTCTCCTACTTGTTCAATGGTTACTGTGATTGTACAACTTCAGCTTTGTGATTGTAGTTGTCTGGAATCCTGATTTTCCTGTCTGTGGGCAACTGCTCAGATGGCATGCATGCATATGGTATGGTACAGGTATGGGCCACTTAGGTGAGTTTGTTGCTGGGAACTACTTGACATCATGGTAATGATTGCTAATCACAACTGTTGTTCAAGTGTGATTATGGACATGTGATGACCCTATTTCTCTTTGTATTTGAGCATCAGCCCAGGGAAATTAAGGAGACAGGGCACAGCTGAGTGGGTAAGCATCTGGCCACAGGACCTCTGGTCAAGGCACCATTGACACAGGGGGACCCAGTGGCCCAGAGGGTGAAAGGAATGCCTTGGGGAGGATGGATTTTCATCCTCATCATAATTGGATGCTTCATCCATTGGCCACTCCTTAGTCGTGGCAGACCCAATGAGATGTACTTCTGTACCATGTTTATCTGCCACCCCCATTCTATTGTCACCCTCCCTGTTGTGCCCCACCCAATTGGCCGTGCCTGCTCACCCAAGAGGGTGGGGATCTCCTTTATCACATGCACCCCCATCCCAGCCCCTGTTACGTCTGCTGCCCTGAGTGAGGAGGCTATTGACCTCCTGAAAAGTATCTCTGTGGGTCAGACTGCCATTGTGAATGCCGTTCATGTGTTGTCCAGCATACTTCAGCAGACAAATGCATTCCTGGAAGACGTTCATAGTGCAATGTATGGCCTATCGAGATCTTTTTATGCTCTGGCCTCCCCACTGACAGCAGCCAGTCACACCCCCACATTCAGTCTCCCCTCCCCACAACTCTTCCCAGTTAAAATTCCCCCATTCTCCTAACTATCACAAGCACACAGACAGATCTGCACACACACCTTAGCACACATAACACAAACATCACAAAACACACCGGCACTCAACAGACACACACAGCATCAGCCACCGCTTCCCCAGACACAGCCACCACCCCACTGTCCCACACACTACATCAAGCATACCCACAGGCACCACCACAGCAGTCAGTGACACACCAACCACATCCATCATACCTGCAGACACCACCCCAACAGGCACATAGACATCCACCACACCCACCATACTTGCAGGCATCACCCTAACACACACACTCACACATCCACCATATCCAACATACCCGCAGGCACCACACCAACAGACACATACATTCATCACTCCCTCACCCAGCACCTCCACCTCCCAGCCCTCCAAAACACGCAAACGGCCACACTTGGGCAAGCAACAGTCACCACCCACACATAAGCATAACTTGCACACACCCAAGACATCCACATCGACACAGCAGACAACCATTCCTTTGACCTGCAAATCCCCACCCCCTTCTGCTGACCATCCTGTGTTCCTAAGAAAGATTTTTTGTTTGAGCTTGCCCTTTCCCCTGTTCCCTTCACCTCCGTCTCAAACCCAAGAGGCCTGATCCAAACCCTGCCCATCCGTTCCACCTCCATGTTCTCCCCTGTCACACCTGCACTCCTGATGCATCCATACCCTTCCCCCTAGAAGAAGCCCATCCCTCCAAAGAAGCAGTCCACACCTCCCAAAGCCAAACCCAATCATCCCAGATCTGACCCCCCGCCATGGTTGATCCCAGTGGTGCCTGCCTGCCAAATTGATGCACCTTCCTGTGGAGATTTCCTGGCAGTAATAGAAGTCAAGTGTTCACATAATACTGTGCTATGAAGAACTGTGATATGGACTAGCCAATGGCCTTGGACAATATACATTTGGTATTAATAAACCCAAACAGTTGTCTTTTTTGGGTATACATTTGTCCTGCAATACCTTCTCTACCTTTATGTTGTTCCTGACTAATTTGTGTTGTCTGCATACAGTTGTGTGTGTTTCTGCCTGCTTGCTAATCCGTTTGCTGTAGTTTGCAAAATCTGACTTTGTGGGCAGTTTTGGTGTCCCCCAAAACAAAGCTAGCTGTTGATTGGATGGATTTGTGGGTGTAAATGCAATTGTGGTGCCATAGCATTGTATTCTGTTTGGTATGGTAAGTATTTCACGTTGTGTTGTCCAATGTGAGAATGTATGGTGTTAGACTTGTCCCCCTGACATGGATTGTAGATTCATCTTGTGTGACGGCTTAAGTTTTCTTAGTGCTGACATTGAGGGAGTTAAATTGTGCTATCTTTGTTTGCACTTGACTGTGCACGTGTCCCTTTAGCAGTATGTATCTTGCAGCTACTTCATGTAGATGTATGTCCCATGCAGTTGGAGTTGTATTTGTTTTATTGACTTACACGTCAACGTTGTCACTTGACTCTAGTATTATTTGTCCCTGAGATACATGTGGAGACAGATCCTATGTAAATGTCGTTTTAGGGGCATATGCAAAGTGAAATGTTTCCCAGTGCAGAACTCTTCCTTGATTGCCCCTGTTACCCCATCCCTATTGTGCAGGTATTGGTTGCATAGTGCCCTTTATTTATTTGTCTCACTGATTATTGTGCGTCCTATTGTCCTTCCATTGTGTTACAATGTGGGTGATGTGTGTGTCCATTTCAGGGCTTAATTGAAGTGGTGTTTGTGTTCCATGACACATCATACATATGTGTGTTAAATATGACAGCAGTCCATGGCATGTGTACAATGTGAGTGTGTGAGTTGTATTTGTAGATGTGATGTTGCTGATGTTGCTGTGTTGTTGGTTCTGTGTGACACAATGTTGTGTACACTTCACTGTCCATGCGCATGAGATGAGCAGACTTGTTTTTGTGGTGCAGTGTAAGTGACCGGCCCAGAGGGGGTGTTTTGTGACTGTGATTGTGAATGATTCTGAACTGGGACACAATGACATGTATTTGATGCCCCTAGGGTGACCCCTATATGAGGTGGATGACAGCCAATGATCTGTTGTTGAGCATAATGACATAGGTAGGTATTTCTACTAACATTCGGTTGTATTCCCGGCAGCATGAATTTTATACACCTTTGATAATCCGCAGCAGCGGGATGAGTGTGATGAGCTCCATGGTGGCACAGGACATGTAAGACTGTTTGTGGTGAGTGTCTCCCTTTATACTCTCCGTTTCCACCTGCTGAGATGCTGTGGTTGGACAGCCACAGTCACATTGGTGGTGTGCAACATCTTAATGAGTCCAGTGGAAACACTGTCTCTGTGGCCTGTGTGTGCTGCCTCGTGACCACAGCGGTCTGTGCTGCCTGGCAGTGCTGGAGGAACTGCAGTGGTCTTTGCTCCATAGGCCTGCATGACTTGTAATACGGCGGTCTAACTGCCAACCCAATGGCGATCAGACTGCCACCACTGCCATGGTGGACCACGGACCTCCCAACCCGTAAGGAGGTCCTTATTTTTTAAGTTTGTTAATTTTGCTTTGCTTTTTCATTTCAGGGACAGTTTTTATTCATTCCAGGTTGGCTTGGATAGTATTTTACCAATCAATGGTAATACTGTACTTGGAGAGGTAAGAGCTTTTTGCAATTTTTCAGCTCAGAATGGATGACACTAGATCATCACATGCTTAAGACATTCCTGTAAAAATGGCAAAATACATTGACACTTTTAAACCTCGGCAGTGATGGTTGCAAGAAACTGGAGTATTAGTTGAGGGGGGAGAGAACCCACCTCAGATGAAATTCAGTCTTTTTCTGGGTGAACCACAAAATTCACTAAATAAACCTGTGCTCAACAAGTTGGTGGCTTGTCACAAAGCAGTCAGGCTTAATTTAGAGGCAAAGTGCAAAGTATTTATGCAGTACTGACATAAGTAAAGTGAAAACATAAAACAAATCTTAAGCCTATTTAGAAAAAGAGTAAATTGTAATACATAAAATGACTTGAGATTGACAGAAATCCAATCAGTAGAATCGTAGATATGAATTTTTTAAGTTTGAATTAAAAATAGTGCCAAAAAGCACAATGTGCCAATACCAGTTATCTGGTTGTGCTAAACCAGGTCAAAATCAAAAGTTAAGGCCAATCGAGATGGAGTGCAGGTTGGATACACAGAACAGGCTCAATCCTGTGGAAAGTTTACCTTCAGACTTAGAAGTCTTTTTGGAGAAAAGTGGTCGTCGACGACTAGTTGGCAGGGTATTCTGCAAGCTGAATCTGAAGCAGAGATCATCAACAGTGGGTTGCTGGAGACCGCAGTTTCAGTGTGACAAAAGTAGGGAATTCCACAGTCCATGCCTGGGGAGGACCCAAGATCAATCAAATGCTGCTTGGCATCAGTCCTAATGAAGTTCTCTACGTTTGGACTTTGAAAGTTTTCTGGAAATCAGCAAGTTGACTCTAACTGGCTATTTGTCATTGATGGCTTTGGCTCAATGGTGATCCTAGTCTCCGGCAGTTCTTTAGAAGAAGAGGTGTCAAAAAGGTTCTACCTCCCAGCTTTTGCAGTTTGAGCAGGACTACACTCCAACAACAGCGAATAAACCTAGCCCTGGTGGGGGAATCAGTTGGGCATTAGAACATACTCCAGTAGAGGCCAGTGGCAACAGCCAGGGCAAATCTAGTTTGCACTGGTGAGCTCAGCAATTGGGAATGACTCTCTGGAAGCTTATTGTGTTCCTGTAGCTCAAACAGAAGATCAGCCAAATGACCTTTGGAGTCACACTTGTGGGCTCCTTTCCACCAGCAGTATTGAAGGAATTAAACAGAAGAACAGTCATTTTGATCTTCACAGGTCCAGAGGTGTCTTGATGTGGGTTCTGAGGGTGCCACATGTATGTTGAGTGCCAGCCTGAGAGAGGGAACACCACTGGTCACTCCCTATATAATGAGGTAAAAGTTCCCAGGGCTGACCCTTCCCACATTTACAGCACTTCCTGTTTTAAAACTGCACCCTCAGGCTGCAGAGATATGCAGGGTACCATATGCTAGGGACTTATCAGTAAATTAAAAGTGCCAATTAGCTGTTTAGCATGTTTAAAAGGTAGACCACAAGCAATGTACCACCTTTGTTAACCAGTGGTTAACAGGAGTGGAGTGCAGAGTCTTAAGGCTAGAGGACCAAGTGCAGTAAAGGAAGACAAAAATGTGGGGGAATGCCATAGAAATGATGGTTATGTCCAATAATGACACAATGTCAATTCTATACTTAAAAACTCTGCTAGAAAAACAGACATTCACGGTGAGCAGTTTTAAGTGTGGTGGTGTTATAGAACGCTCCATATAAAGGAGCTTTTCTCACCCTAAAACTTGTGAACTACTGTTTCCTCTATGAAAGAAGGTAGACATTGTACATGTGTTACAAGAAAACTATCTTGACTGGGGGCTTAGGATACATAATCTTTAGGAAACCACTCCCTGACATAACAATCCCTCCTCTCCCCACGTATCCACCTTTCTGTGATAGTTATGCTTCGAGATACATCCCTTTAGGCCATAGAAATATGAGAAGAGTTGATCGTACACAGTTTCTCTCAGAAAGACTTTTAATTATTTTATTTCATTATTTTGTCATACTTCCTTCAGTGACTGAACCCTTTCTTCCCCTTGGATGTAACATTTGTAGAAGTGATATATATGTTATGTTGTCCATGTAAGCAACATACACTGGTAGCACTAAGGGCTAAGATGTATCAAAGTATTTTGCATTTCTCAAATTGTGTGAAACAGTAAATTCCACTGTTTGCAAATGCAAAATAGCCTTTCACAATGTATGAAAGGCATTCCAGTCCTATTTTAGGGAATCACAATCTTTTGTGAATCCTAAATAGGAAATTGCAAATAGGGAATACCTATTTGGGATTCTGTATGCACATGTTACGAGCATTTCCTAAATGCAAATTGGTCATTTCCGAATCTCTTTTAACACCAGCTCCAAGTTGGTAGCAACCACGTGCAATTTAAAAAAAATGCATTAAAATGATTTTTTTTTTAAATGACATGTAGTGCACTCACGCCCCTAGGCATGTGTGGGCTGTATATGTGCACAATCTTTTTTGGGGTGCATCTAAGGGGGGCCTTTCACCCTCAGCACCATTGGTTTTGGATTTCCTAATTTGCTAATTCCTACAAGGAAATCACAAATTAGGAAATGCAAAACCATTCGCACCTATGGGCCTTCAGGCCCACAGGAACAAATGGAGTTGCAATCCATAATAGCGATTCCCTAACCTTGATTGCAAATTTTAAGAAATCTCTATTAGGGGATCACTAATTTGTTTAGCATTCTGCACTCCCTAAATAGCGATTTCTTAAAATTAGCTATTTAGGTAATGCAAAATGTGAGTTTGATGCATCTGGCCCCAAATTAACTGAGCTAATAACATTTATTTGCACAAAATACTGTTTATGTGAACTTTTTAGCACCATTGTTTACAGTTTTTTCATAGTAATCTTTTTATTCACAGCGCTGCAAAGTCATTATTCTAAATATTGGTGGAGCAAGACATTTTTGACTCATAATTACATGAAAGGACATTATCAGAATAAGCAGTAAAGCAGATTATTTCAATATAACACAGTCTTATGAGTATAGAGATGACCTGTTGGTACACACATATGGTGTCAAAAGCACAGCCCACATGGGCTTTATTTCCATTAGGTGTGTAACACAACTCCTCCACAAATAATAATCATGAATTGAAATGAATTTCCAACTATTCCAAATAATGATACAGGTGCTCAATGTGGCGTTATTTGTAACGTTAACTGTTTTGATCTGGTCTAACTGGATAGTTGTAAAAATTGTTACAGAAAGAACTTTGTAGCTGAAAGTGTTCCTCTGATAATGAGTGAATGTACTTGAAATATAATTTAATATTGTGAGAACTTGCAAAAATAATGAATTGCTTCAAGGCTGTTTAAGTGTTATTTCTATTTTCACTACGGGTAAAAATCATGAAGGATCAAATCTAAAGAAAACTCAAGATCAGCAATGCTATTGTATAGCGGAAATGCTTTGAGCTTTTGGTCATCTGGAATAAAAGCACCAGTACTAGAAGTCTGGAAGTGTGCCCATACCTTTCTTTAAGTGGTTGCAAGATGAGTGAAAATATATAAAAACTGACTTGTTAGTTCTGCGTTTGCTAATGCCTTTGGTGCCATTTGACAAATCTTCACCAAACTTTCCAAAAAAAAGGTATCCACCTCAGTTCCTTCCTGAAAATATATGGTGTGATCCGTCAAGTTAGCACCGAGGAAGAAGGTGGTTCCAAATCACAAAATCTCCATGCACTTTCTATAGACGTTTTTTGAACAGCACTATCACAAAAACTGCTGACCGGAATTACACCAAAATTGGCAAGACGCTAGATATTGGTCCAGAAAGTGTGCTTTTTGATTTGGTGTAAATTTGTCCAGTTGTTATGAAGACAATAAGGCTCCAAAATATTTGCATATCTGGATGTTTGGGTTCAAGGAACGCTTGTGCTAGTCCCTCCAATCTAATTTTAAAAAGTAGAGCATTCTGTTTGGCCTAGGGGTTATTTTCCCTTGGGCAACTCTCTCCCACTCGAGTAAGATTCCCTCAGAAGCGAGCGCTCTGACTGGCTGCCTGCAACATGAGAAAAATACAGCAGGCAGCTATTAAAAGACTTGGGGACTTAGGGCCATATTACGAGTTCTGTGGTTGAACCACCCAAAGTCCAATATGGTGGTGGAGAGGCAGCTGTCAATCCAGATGGCTGCCCCCAGCCCCCCACCAAATTGGATTTTAGGGCATGGTCGTGGGCAGTGCAGGGGCTCTGCCTTTCTGCCAGCCTTTTCATGATAGGGACCCTGCCATGAAAAGTCTGGCAGAAAGGAAAGTCTGTTCAGCATGACAGTGCCAAACTCTGCATCACCATTTCCGCCCAAGACTTTCACTGCCACCAACCCGTCAGGATCCATGATCCCAGTTGAGGCAGCGCCCTTGTGGATGTATGACCGCCAGGATTGTAATCTGGCTGTCGGACTGCCATGATTGCGGCGGTTGGACAGCCATCACCGGTTTGGCAGTCCTAGTACTGTCTACCTCGTAATGAGGCCTATAGTCCCTGTGCTGTGTTTTATCAATGAAAAAGGTATAAGTGGGAAGGGTAGGAATACCCTGCCCCTTCGCCCTTTTGGGGGGGAGTTGGAGGCAGCTTGGTCTGGTTGGCTAGGACATTGGCCCAGACAGGCAGAGCGCTCTACAATTGTCTAAGGTGGTCAGGTACACCTGCTAGACAAAATGTTCTCACCATTAGGCAGCTTGTCACAGAGCAGTCAGGCTTATCCCAGAGGCAATGTATAAAGCAACAGCATAGCCCGTTCCCCAATTCCCCCCAGTTGAATGATCCCAAAAAGAGACCACACTGTTTACATGTATGGAAAACTTGTATTCAGCACACTCACATATGATCAATGCAGTTACATTGCAATGTATCTCTGTCTATAGGTCAATGAGCATACCACGCATAATAAGAAACATTGTAGACATAGCTGTGAATCTCAATGGACAACGCAACACATAATAATAGGCCCCACTGTGCTAAGCATCATTCACTGTATCTACATTTGGAGAAAACATACCTTTCCTCCCTGCACCCACATAAGATGTCCACCTGCGCTCAGCACTAGGCCCACCCTCATGTCCAACACACTCAGTGTAACTCATGTCTATAAAGTCTATTCCCTGTAGGGATATGGACCACCTCAGCCGTTTTGGATTCTCACACTTCTCATTTGCATGAGCCACCTAAAGGGCCTGTGGGCTGTTGGTAGTTCCAAACAAGTATCTTCTAAGCTTCTTCAGTGCCCAGAGCACAGAGAAGCTTCCATCTCTATAGCAGTCTAACTCGGTTCCCTGGGAGGTAACCTCCTACAGATGAAAGCTACAGGTTGGTCTAGGACCTCCTCTTTGAGCTGTGATAAGACTGCCCCTATATCATACTCTGAGGCATCTGTGTTGGCAATAATGTCCTTGGAATCGTAAGGGGCCTTAAGCATAGTGGTTATGAACATGGCCTATTTGAGGGAGTCAAAGGCTTTCTGGGAGGACTCTGTCTAGATCACCTTCTTGAGATGCTTCTTGGAAGTAAGTTTACTTAAAGGGGCAACAATAATGCCATAACCCTGGACAAACCTCCTCTAAATATCCAGAGAGGCCCTGGAAGACCTCACTTCAGTTTGAATATAAGGGGGTTTTGTAGCCCAGAATATTTTCTATTTTAGCCATGGAGGGGCTGCACCTTACCCAAGTCCACAAGATGCCCTAAGTATACCACAGACCCCTTTTTTTTTTCTGGCAATTACTGGCCATGATAGTCACACCTGCCTGTTACAGGGCCCAAAGCACTTCCTGAAGGTGAAAGAAGTGGTCCTCCAAGCTGATGCTGAAGACAGCACTGAAGGCCTACAACGAGCCAAACCCCGGTTGTCAACCTCTAGAAGGTGATAGCAGCTTTTTTCAGCCCAAAGAGCATCATCTTAAATTGAAAGCAGCCCTCAATGGTAGGAAATAATGACTTCTCTTTAGTGCCCTCAGTTAGGGCAATCTACAAGTACCCTGAAATCAAATCAAAAGTACTCAGGAACTTGGCAGCCCCTAATCTGTCAAGGTGCTAGTCAGCTCCAGGGATGAGGTATGCATCAATCTTGGTGACTGAATTGAGCTCCCTGTAGTCCACGCATAAAAGGAGTTCTGCGGTGGTGCCCAGTGGGGCAGCATTTGGAACCAGCATTATTGGACTGGACCAGTGACTACTAGAGTGCTCAGTTACTCACAATTTCAACATCTTATGTCCCTCCTGTTTGATGCTAGCCCTCACTCACAACTTATATATTTTATTTATGACAGGCAGGCTGTCTCCGGTATCAATACTATAAGTGCACAAATGTGTAAGCTCAAGAGTGAGGAATAACAGAGGGGAAAATTGTCTCAACAATAGGTGGCAGTCCCTCTGCTGTTCTGAGGTCAGTTTAGGGGAGGAATTGACACCCTCCAATGACCCATATTTCTCTTTAGATTCTAGGATGTCAGGGAAGGGTTCATTGCACTCCTCCTTATTAGGATCTGTCACCAGCAGTATAGTAACCACAGACCTCTCATAGTGGGGGTTCAGATGGTTGATATGGAGTATCCTTGAGGAGGTACTGCCGGTCTTGAGATTCACCAGATAGGTGGCCTCTGCTTTCCTCGCAACTACCTCATAGAGCCCAGTTCAGCAGTCTTGGAGGACCCTGGGCAGAGTGGGGTCCAACAACCACACACCCTGTCCAGGTTGAAATTCCACCATGGTAGCTGCTTCATGCAATCCTGGCTGGCCTCCAAGTTCTCTGTAGCTTTCGTACAGGACTTGGCCATCTTGTTCCTGGGGACTAGCATGTAGAAAACCACATCCTGGGAGGGGGGGTGTTCTTGGTAGCTTGCCCCTGTAGTCTAGCCATATTTTAATGTAGCCTTTGCACGTTTGCTTTAAGTATTAGGCCTCTGTGCACTTTGTCCTAGATGCATTTTATTTAGCCTCACACTGTTATTTTACAATAACCAGTTTCACAGTCTTGTTTTATTTTCTTCTATCACACTGTTTAGCTTACTTCAGCACTGAAGTTCTCAAACAATACATTCCTGCTTGCTCTGTGCTTCAGTCAAAGATACAGTCTGGTACATTGCTGATAGACGTGGTAGAAGTTTAGTCTCTAGGGTTCGTAGAAAGTACACATTCTTACGTAGGGACGTTTCTTAGAACATTGGTGTGTTATTTATAAAAACACTTCCTAGTCATGATACACGTAAGAGGGAGATTCTGACCAGGAACCCACAACTAGATGCTGACTGCCCTGTTGCAGATGCTGATCACAGGCCTTTGCACAGGTATGAGGGTAGATGTCCTCCCAGGGGAACCTGAAAGGCAGGCTTAGAGCTTAACATGCTGTGCTCAAAATAGAACTTAGGAGAGAGAACGTAATCTAGTTGCATTGTGATAGCGTTATTCTTATGTTTCACTCTCCTCGTTACTATTTCCATTCTACTGTGTTGTATGGTTCTGGTTATTGCGGCTCACGCCTTGTTATCTAAAATGCAGTCGTTTTATTAAACCAATATATAAAACTCAAAACTGCCTTTGTCATTTATATATGAGACCACACTGTGTATGAGAGAACTGGTTGGGATCTGAGTGAACACTACTTCCCTGGGAAGCACTAAGATGTCATGCACTCGGCTGCCCAATTGTCTCTTCCCTTAGGGAGAGATGAGGCACTGCTAGTTAGCCGGAGCTCAACCCGGATTTGGGGTGACAAGGGTCCTCCACCGTGGGTTAGACTTAGTCCCCCACATTGCGAACGATCCTGCCGCCCAAAAATCCAGTAGTCTCATTAGGATAATGAGAGCCTACGCGACATGGTGCCGCCAACTTTTGGTCTGGCTCTAATTTTCGGTCCACCAGTCTCTCTCGATCTCATATATGTTAATGATCCCTCAGTTCCTTTAACAGAGACGTCCGTGGCACTGAGGACTTCCACCACCGCGATATAGATAACCCTAAATATAGCGGATGGTTGTTCAAGCTTGAACCTTAAAAGGAAAGACCCCGTATTGGTGTGCCCTCTCTGAACCAGTGCTGTTTTTCCAATGGTGAATCCCCAGGTAATACAATTAGCTCTTAATATGAGACAGCCGCTCACGGCACATTTGCCTGCACATGGTCTTACGATCCAGGGTGGTCCAGTCACGTTTGTGGTGGCCACCAATGCAGCCTATAGAACAGAACATTTTTTACTCTTGGGTCACATACCCAGCAGTTGATGGGAATACAAATGCATTTCACACATATACGGTTGCGAACGCGCCTGGCCAGTACAGGGCGTACGCATACTTAGAGATACCTCTATCTTATCAAGAACATAATAATTGGCTTGATGGCACCCTACCCCATACTATATTGCCAGTAAGGTTAGGTCCACTGAGTAATGATGGTCCGACCTGGCCTTTATTGGCCACTTTTACACCACATCCTGCGGTTACAAATAAGCAGGTGGCTGAAGTTTGTCGTTTATATACAGACTTAACGGCTACATATAGATGCTTAGTACAATTTGTGATGCAGACACTAAATACAAACCCAGCGCATGCTGCTCCTGCACAACAACATGCAGTAGCTCCAGGTATAAACCCGGCGACTGTACACTCTATTATGGGTAAAGTTCCAGCAAGGCGGGAGGAGACTCCATTTTGGCTGGCAAAGAAAATTAATACGCTGGAGGCGGTATTTCCCCATACGGGACATCAGGACAAACATAGAATATTAACTATGTGTTTATCATTTGGCATGGTTCCCACAGTGGAACATTGTAATACATGGGGCACGGTGTTTGCCACGCTCTACACAATGGCACACGGTACACCGACATTAGCGAACCTACCGGAAGTGCTTAAACAAATTCAGGATGAATATGGGGCTGCCCCAGCCTTAGATTTAGGAATGCAACTGATGGGCAACTTTGCCACAGTTTCTTCAATAATACTAAGTAATCTAAAAGGGGAGGCAGTTGCACTTGCGGTGCGTATGCGTCTTCGTGATGTCCCACAACTAGATCAGGAGCGGGAACTGCCTAAAATAAGAGCAGAAACGTATTCCAGTATTGGTCGAGATAGCCTAGGGGCTAGGCTGCAAAAACCACAGTTTCAGGGAAAAGTTAGTAAAGACAATGCTAAACAACAACCTGAGGGTAATAAGAAGCGCTGGGTGAAAAAGCAACAGACACCTAAAAAAGAAAGGGGAGAATCTCCGCATACGGAGATCCCGCAGACAAGGTATAATCTCAGAAATAGGGATAATTTGAAAACGCCTGATAGAGATCAATACACTGATACAAGCCAATCTCGTTCCTTTCAGGACTCATCGGAAAAGAGAAATGAGAGAGGTGGGCGGTCAGAGCAGAGAACAGAGTATGTGAAACTGAGACAGGACTCACAACGCTCTTCGGAGGTTTCTGTCAAGAAGGAAGAGAAACCGATACAACAGTTTAAAAAGAAAAAAGTGGTGGCAGTCTCAGTTAGACATGCCACTCCGGAAGAGAGTTCTCTTGAAGAACAATACTTGGGCACTAGCACAGCTAGAGAGCGCGGCAGAGGTCACAATAGTTTGCCAGAATCTTCTAGAGCATCTGGAGGTGAAAGCAACTGATGACTTCATACAAGTTGAAACAGCAGATATGCGTGTCTCTGAACTCGATAGGGTGTTTACAGTGAATTTACAATTGGAAGGAGACATTGAACGCACTATAAACGCGATCTTTTGGGATCGTGTAGTCAAGATATATGGCATTTTGCTGGCTGAGCAGGATTGGATGCCTGACTTTGTTCGCACTTGCCCAGTTGGGGAGGAGGTTATTAAACCTTTGTTCTCACCACTTGTTCCAGGGGAACTCGCTGAGTCCTATTGTATCAAATGGGCTCCAGCACAAGCACCTGCCTTATATAGAAATCACATAGGGTGGGATAGGGATTCTCAATATCATGTAATTCCGATTAAAAGCGAACCTCAGCCACAACTGCAGTATCCTATAAAACATGAAGCAAGGGCACCGGTGAGGGAAATACTCACACAACTAGAATACCAGGGAGTAATTGAACCCTGTGTCTCACCGATGAATAATCCCTTGTTCCCTGTAGCTAAACCGGACCATTCATATAGAATAGTCTTAGACTACAGACATTTGAACTGACATACACGTATATATGCTGTACAAAATTCACATAGCGCCGCACTGATGAATAACATTGTGCGGAAAAAATACAAAACGACTTTAGAAATCTCGAATAGTTTCTTCTGCCAGAATATAGCACCCGAAAGCAGGGATTTGACAAGCTTTAGCGAGTTAGGCTCCCAGAAAAAAATTCTGTCTTTTGCCTCAGGGGTATAAGAATAGTCCAGGACTGTTTGCGGCTTGTGTGACTGAAATTTTACACAGGTTGGACCCTGAAGCATTGTCATATGTAGATGATATATAACTCCTGGATAACGAGTTACTACAACATTTAAGATGGGTAGACTGCATTGTTGTAGGGTTTGCCAAAATTGGCTACAAATTTTACTTAAAAAAATCTAAAACTGCCTTCCTCAGCATCATATTCCTGGGATATGAGCTGTCGAATGAAGGTAAGAGCCTAGCGCCACAATTCTTAGAAAAATGTGCGCACTTGCAACTACCTCATACGATTAAGAAACTCCAATCATTGTTGGGTTTTCTAAATTTTGGCAGAACATACATTCCTGATTATGCTACATGCATAAAGCCTTTATACGAATGAATTTGTCCTGATTTTTCGAGTAAATTCTGGACAATTGAACATACACATACTCTTCGGGAGTTACAAGCAGATTTTCTAGCTGCAAAACATTTACATACAAGGGACAATAAGACGCATTTGGTCACCAGGGTGATAGCTGGGGCCATTGGGTTTACGTATATGTCACATTTAATGAAGGTGACACAGTCCCGATTGGATACAAGTCCCACTTGTATTCGGCTGCTGAACAACGATTCGCACCGACAGAGAAAATTCTCACTGCAGTACAGATGGCTGTTATTAAGGAACGGCCTCTTGCCCAGGGTAAACGCATTATAGTTGTTTCCCTTATTCCGGCCCTGGAGGCCGTTACAAAAGCGAGCGTTCCTAATGCAAAAGCACTACACCCGCAATGGATACAATGGGCTACGTCTTTAACAGCCACTGATGTTGATTACATTTTTTACCCAAAATTACAAACTCAGGAATTTCTGCAATATGAAGTAGAATATCCGATTCCCGCTGACACGTTGCCTATTGATCAATATCAAGTAGTCATGTATGCTGATAGCTCTGCGCAACCAGCGGTGGGGACAAAACACCAATATTCTGCTGCATGTGCTGTAGTGAGTGTCCATATGGAGGGGGAAGAATTCAGCCCCCAACATACTTATACACAAACATTAGGGGATTGTACAGCACAATTGGCTGAGCTGAAAGCTCTACTAATGGCATTGTAACATACGAATCCGACACAGTTCACACTGACTGTTTGTGATTCGTATTATTGTGTCCAGTCTTTTAATGAATACCTACATTACTGGCGCTTGAATGGGTTCAGAGATTCAAAGGGTAACACCATAAAACACAAGCTGCTGTCGGGGTAGGTAGCGGACCTGAAGGAGACGCTACCCAAAGTCCATGCTGTACTAACTCTTGGACACCAGCGCGTTGGAATACACGTTGCTGGGAATACTGTGGCTGATGAAGCCGCCAAGTCGGTGGTGGCAGTTGCCACTGTGGCCGCAGTGACTCGTTCGAGTTCCAAACCAGACACAGAGATTCTGGCTGCCATAAAAGCTACGGTTGATGGCACGCCTTTTCCTAAAGGATTTCCTCAATACTTCATGGAAAGTATGCTCAACGCTGAAGTTAAAATACCTAGTTAGGCATACGTGAGATCCCCAATAAAGTTGTAAGACCACAATTGATTAATGCAGCGCATGAGGGAGTGGCATCTGCACATGCTGGCGTGGCCGCCACAATTTCGCTATTACAGGCCCGTTACTGGTGACCTAGTCTTTATAAAGAGACTAAGCAGTATGTCCTTTGTTGTGACATCTGTCAACAGATTAAAGTTTCAACAGCTAAGCGCCCGCCGCAGACATCCCTTTTAATATCAAAACAGACCATTACAATGTGTGTATTTGGATCATTGCGGTCCACTCACACCGGATAGTGCATACAAATATATACTAGTCGCTGTTGATTCTTGCTCCAGATTTGTGTGGGTGTGGCCACAGCGTTCGGCTGACGCTCGAACTGTTATTAAAGATTTGCGTATCTTTGTCGGTACATATGAAGTTGCAGCATTCCATTCGGACCGGGGCCCTGCTTTTGCCTCAAGGGCATTCAGGGACACCATGGCTTCGTTGGGGGTCCAGCTCCAGTTCTCATCTCCATTTCATCCGATGGAAATTCTGTAGTGGAGTGATTAAATTGCGATTTAAAGCAATCCTTAACAGCCAGAGTATTAGGTACGGGTCGTAGTTGGCTAACCCCCCTGTATGGATTTCAGAGAGCTGTCTAGAAGGTCCTTGGGGGGTCGTACTTCATATGAGTGCATGTTCGGAACACAAATGTTTGTTCCGGATCTTGATGGTCCTGGTGTGGAGGTGGTGGAAACGCCCTTTGACATAAATGATCGTGTCACTGTTTTGCAGGAATTACAACAGTTCCGTGAAGATAACTCTTCTAAAAGTGCTGCCTCCACAGGAATTAAGGATGTGCCAGTAACACCTACTGGTTGGATTCTCAGAGTCGGGGATCTTGTGCGTGAAAAGGTCGCAGTGAAAAAAGAATTTGGCCCTTCTTATCGAGCACCTGTCCCTGTGTTGGGAATACACAGAACGAGAACTGTTGTTTTACCACCGTTGCCGGGGGCCAAAGAAAATCGCTTTGTTTCTATTGATAATGTCAAGTTACAACACGTGGCCGATTCTGCACAGCAGACCAAGAGGAACGTCCAGTAGTTCCAGAATCCCTCTCACTACTGGGGAAGATGTTCCATTTCAAGTTTTCTATACCAACACTGTTGCCTCTCCGAGCTTGGGGAGGGTGGACGATGATCTTGCTTTAATTCCACTGACAAAAAAATTACTTAGAAACATTTGATCGAGTCACCATGACTACTGATGTGGTGGGTGGTGCTATCTACAGTGTGCCACCACGAGAAACACAAACTCCTCCATTGAATACGACGACACCTTTTGCTCGAACTGCCTCTGGGTACTTTACCAACAACAACAATGGTATATCAGACTTGCTTCTACTACTGACCCAGGTCCACGTAAGCTGATGTCTTGGCTTAACGATACATATTTTGTTTTCCCTTGAAACTATCTGTGGCTCTTATTGACTTTGTCAGCATTCTTTCTTTGGATAGGGTTTGTTATTACCTTTTTTCTGTTGATACATGGTCATTTTCTTCCTGAGAGGTCAGCGGATGAACAGGTGGAGGAGGTGTTGAAGCCACATTTTTCATCACATAAGGTTCGAAGGGACTTGTATTTGTGAACATTTCTGCGGTGCCAATTCCTGATGGGATTGTGTGGGATAAAGTAATGTTTGATATATACGGTCCCACTGAGACAATTCAAATACCGTATGTCCTAAAGTTATCTATGAATGACATCGTTATACCAGGCATTGTATCTGATGATTGGGATGTGAAGACAGTTGATTCTATGATGACTGAATTACAATACTATACTGTCTATGAAAATGAAGATGTTTACCAGTTTAAAGAGAATTATGGTGACATATTTTGTTATAATTATTATGGGCACCATTTTATACATAAAGCAAGTACTCCAAAAACAATATTTGACTATACTCAATGGGAGCATTGCCCAACTCCCCCACAAAGGAGTTCCAAAACTTATTATGACAAATTTCCATATTTTTCTGGGCACAATCAGATGAATGTTAAGTCGGATTATTTTAAGTTAACTCCGTCTAACGATAAACAAATGTTGTTGACTAATACAAAATTCATAAATTCAGATTCTTTTGTTTCCTGACTGTCGATTGAAGGTTATGAATATTGGTCAAATAATGTTGATTTGAAAAGTATTTGGGGAACAAAACATTGGCAGACAAAGGGAAGAGAAACTTTGTTTAGAGCATGTCTCATTCCTGTCCAAATGATTTTCTTCAATGAAACAGTACAACAGACTAGCTGTTTGGGCTTAGCAACAATTAAAGAATTGAACGTGCCTAGTATACCAGTCCCGGCAAAAATTAATAACTGGCAGAAATAAATAAATGCCACTTTTGGTGAACTTACAGACTGGGTCCAGAATGCTACATTTAACACTTCATTGACACGTCCGGGCGGGTGGTTATTGTGGCCTATAGACACCAATGGATGTCATCAACGTTTTGTCACCTCCTCTGGTGGTTTCAGGGCGAATCGGGCTGACCCTCGCTATATATCACCAGAACATGCTGAAATCATTACTACATATAGTGTGGGAAAATTGTGCCAACAGTGGTTAACATCATCCTCACTGGAAGCAGTTAAGACACATCTCACACTCCTGTCTAATAACACTGACTTGCAGGACTTTTTGTCAGGCCCGAAGACACCACGTAGTAAGCATTTCTTGTACGAAGTGTACAATGAAATATGGAAACTTTCCCAGCAGGAGGCTGCAGCCCGGTCAAGGCAGATAGATATGGAAAATTTGAAAAAGGCATTAGCTGTGGGGATAATGGAATTCACACCTTGTCCGACCGAATATATACGATTGACAACATTGTTTCTTCTGCTATAGACATTATAGGATCTGATATGTCTTCTTTATATCATGGACAAAGTCAGACCAGGCCCATTATGCAGTTGGGTTGGACGCTTCAGACACTGAAGGCGGGTCGCGTTCCGTGGCAGCACATCAGTGCCAGGGAGATATTTTTTTCCTTTAGTTTAACACGACAACAACAACTAATGGCTAAGAAGGAGGCGACTTATGTCATGGTGAACATTGAAAAATTAGAAAGATTGCTTTTTACCGTGGCCGAAATACCGTCTGCAGAGTGGTTGATACATGGGGTTATTAATCTGCCTATTTCTACGTTACAATTCACATCTTGTTTGAAACATGTTCCGTTCGGCAGATATGAAGAGCTGGGAGATAGGTATATCCATGAGGTGTGGGAGCTTCCCTTCTTGTACAAATGCCTCAATGGCATGAAAGAAGTCTTTCTTAGCGGTAGTGAATGTGAGACTTCAGTCAGCCATTCGATGATTTGTAAGCAGCTGTCCTTGCATGGGGCATGTAATGCCTCGGTTGCGAATTTGGCTTGCTATCTGAAGGGAGTTCCAGTCCCTTTGATTAAACACACGTTCCAGGTGCTTTCAAACGGCAGCTACATCCTCCTCAATGGTGAAGACTGTTGTGGTATGCAAGCCGGAATAGTTTATGTTGTTTCGTCACTAAGGTCGTTACTTGCTGCGGGAATGTGTTGTTTACCCCCACTAAATTAAGGGAGGTAGCGGATATATGGCCTCATATTGCTACTTCCAAGGTGAATTTCGACAAGTTAAGTAGACTAAAGGCTTTATTGTTTCAGAAGCATGTGGCCCTTACATCTGCACGTGAGACCTACGCACTTCAGGTGGCAAGGTCCTCAGCAGAAATACAGTCCCTGTTAAATACCAACTTTCCGAGCCACTTTGTTGAACTCGTGGGATGTATATTTAATGCGTCCACCACAGCTGGATTAGCACATTTTTTCAAAGCCGTTGGTATTGGTTTCGTTCATACCTTCTCTTCCATATTTGGTTTGATACCTTCGGCTATTCAATTGATTTTCGGAAGCATTTTTGGGGATTTCCGATCACTTTGCTTTATTAGCCGGTATTTTGCTGTTGCTGCTGTTTTTCCGCAATGGCTGCCCCGCCGCAACAAGGACGAATGTGGGTGCTCCCATCAGCGCAGCTGTGTCGTGAACGCTTGATGCAGCACTTTGGAGCAACACTCCTGGAATATTGGAGTGTGACTTGTCTCTGTCATTTAGACCGTTTTTGGATTGTGTGCAGCCCGTGTTGCGGTGCCGTTGGTGCTCTTTTGAACATGCACTAGTCGTCTGTCTCTCACAGCAACGCCCCCCAGTGGTTAATGCTGCTCTGTTGATGTTCCTGATGAGGGCTCATTCCCAGACATGCGCGCTGCGGCTGCGTTTGCTTCGTGAGGCTGATTACGAGTTACCCTTCCTGGAGAAAGTTGATATTAACTAGTTCACGGACTGTGTCCGGGATGCCACCTTGGTTGATTCTGGGGCTTTGGAACACACCTGCTCCTTGAAAGTCTATGGCGTGGAGTTTCCGGTTTTGTCATCTGCCGAAGTGGAGAACCTCCTGCTTTCCATGACCACTAATTGACTTGGATCATCTAAATTGACACTCTTACATGAATTTGGCTCTTGCCGCATGCTTATTTTTAAATTGAGGACTAATGTGCCTTGGTGTACTCATAACTTGTTAAAAATTCTATAGAGTTTTAATTATTTTTTAGCTTCAGCTTTAACCACTTTCTACCGACAAGGGGAGGGTGTAGTGTAGCCATATTTTAATTTAGCCTTTGCGCGTTTGCTTTAAGTATTAGGCCTCTGTGCACTTTGTCCTAGATGCATTTTATTTAGCCTCGCACTGTTATTTTACAATTACCAGTTTCATGGTCTTGTTTTATTTTCTTCTATCACACTGTTTAGCTAACTTCAGCACTGAAGTTCTCAAACAATACATTCCTGCTTGCTCTGTGCTTCAGTCAAGGATACAGTCTGGTACATTGCCGATAGACGTGGTAGAAGTTTAGTCTCTAGGATTCGTAGAAAGTACACATTCTTACGTAGGGACGTTTCTTAGAACATTGGTGTGTTAGTTATAAAAACACTTCCTAGTCATGATAGACGCTGACTGCCCTGTTGCAGATGCTGATCCTGATCACAGGCCTTTGCTCAAGTATGAGGGTAGATGTGCTCCCAGGGGAACCTGAAAGGCAGGCTTAGAGCTTAACATGCTGTGCTCAAAATAGAACTTAGGAGAGAGAACGTAATCTAGTTGCATTATGATAGCGTTATTCTTCTGTTTCACTCTCCTCGTTACTATTTCCATTCTACTGTGTTGTATGGTTCTGGTTATTGCGGCTCACGCCTTGTTATCTAAAATGCAGTTGTTTTATTAAACCAATATATAAAACTCAAAACTGCCTTTGTCATTTATATATGAGACCACACTGTGTATGAGAGAACTGGTTGGGATCTGAGTGACCACGACTTCCCTGGGAAGCACTAAGATGTCATGCGCTCGGCTGCCCAATTGTCTCTTCCCTTAGGGAGAGATGAGGCACTGCTAGTTAGCCGGAACTCAACCCGGATTTGGGGTGGCAAGGGTCCTCCACCATGGGTTAGACTTAGTCCCCCACACTGCGAGCGATCCTGCTGCCCAAAAATCCAGTATTCTCATTAGAATAATGAGAGCCTACGCGACACCCCCACCCCACCTTGACCAGACTTACAGATACCCTAACAGGGTGATCACATAGAAGCTCAAATGGGCTGAACCCATCTCCATTCTGTGATACCTCCTTGAAGCCAGCAAGCAGGCATGGTCATAGGATGTCCGACTTCCACCTCGTGGGCTCAGGGAGGCCCCAAATCATAATCATGCCTTTCCGAGTCTTATTGGATCTTTTGACAAGCTGGTTTGTGGATGTATGGTATGGAGAATGTGTAGGCTAGTACACACTCCTTTCACATTGACTTTCTGTTGGCAGAAATTAATTTGATTTTCCTGTCACTCACCCCTTCTTTGGCAAATCCTGCTAGGGTGAAAATCCCCATCTGGGCCCTAGCCACTGTAGGTACATTCACAGTCCTTAGGGTCATTGCCTCTGGGTACCTAGTGGAATGTTCCACCAAGACCAGAGTAAACCTGTTTCCTAAGGGTGTCTTGGGGTCCAAGGGTCCTACAAAGTTGATGCCCACCCTTTCAAAGGGTTTCCCAGTGACAGGTGAGGAATTCAGAGGAATCATCATATTCTTCCCTGTTTTCCCCCTTGCTTGGCAGATGAGACAGGCTGTGCAAAATGTATCTGAGGCTATTCTCATCTGGGGCCGATAAAAGTGAGAGATAACCCTGGCAAAGTACTTGTCCTCCTCCATATGTCCCACTGGGAGAATTTCGAGAGTCATCACCAGTAAGAAAGTCCTGTAATATAGGTGCATTACCAACACATATGTTGTCCCATGCACTATAAAGGAAGTTATTCTCCCAGCATATTAGGTGATCTGCACAGGTATCACCAGCTGCCTGGGCTTCAGCTTGCCACCTCATGATCTCCAGACTTGTGCACTCCTTCTATGCCTTACAAAACTCCTCCCTAGTGGGCCCTCCTTCTACTTACCATCCAGCAAGTCCAGGCAAGTCACTAAAGGAGGCAATGTCTTACCTGGTAGGCTCTGGTGCATCTACCTCTGGTGCCCCATTCACCTGTACCATAGGACATTCAGGGGTTGGTTTCCCACACCTCTTACCCTTCCCTCTCTTGGCACTTGTCCTGACCATTTTCCAGTCTCCACATCTTCAGGTCCATGACTGCATGCTGGTCATCCATGGACTTGGTGGTCCCACAAACCCATTTGGGTAACTCCAACATTTCCAAGTGTGACCTCAGCTCCATTTCCTTCCAGGCAATGTGCTTCAGATCATTCCCTAACATACAGTCCACAAGCATGGCAGGGCTCAGCAACTTTCACAAGACATGAGAGCCCCCCAATTCAGAGGGAATCCAAGCCACAGGGTAGTCTCTATCCGGACCCTGATGGACAAAGGAGAAACAGCCGCCCTCATCCTCCTGGACCTATCAGCAGCCTTTGACACGGTCTGCCACCGCACCCTATCAGCACGCCTCCATGACGCTGGTATCCAAGAGAAGGCCCTGGCCTGCACCACATCCTTCCTCTCCGGCAGAATCCAGAGCGTCCGCCTCCCACCCTTCTGCTCCAAAACCACCGAGATCATCTGCGGCGTCCCACAGGGATCCTCCCTCAGCCCGACACTGTTCAATACCTACATGGCCCCCCTCGCCCACGTCGCACGACAACACAACCTCAACATCATCTCCTACGCCGACGTCACCCAGCTGATCATATCCCTCACCGAAGATCCCCACACCGCCAAAGCTAACCTCCACTGAGGAATGAATGCCGTAGCCGACTGGATGACGGACAGCAGACTGAAGCTGAACTAAGACAAGACAGAGGTTCTCATTCTCGGACCCACCCCATCAGCCTGGGACGACTCTTGGTGGCCCACGTCACTAGGCACAGCCCCGGAACCCACGGACCACGCACGCAACCTGGGGGTCCTCCTCGACTCCACTCTCTCCATGTCCAGGCAAGTCAATGGCGTCTCCGTGTCCTGCTTCAGCACCATCCGTATGCTACGCAGGATCTTCAAATGGATCCCCCTTGACACGAGAAAAACCGTTACCCAGGCCCTCATCACAAACAGACTTGACTATGGGAATGCCCTCTACTCAGGTATTACAAACAAGCTCCTGAGATGACTCCCACGCATCCAGAACGCCTCGGCCCGACTCATCCTCGATGTCCCCTGCCGCAGCCACATCACACTCCACCTGAGATGCCTGCACTGGCTCCCCGTCAACAAAAGGATCACCTTCAAGCTCCTGATCCACGCACACAAAGCACTGCACAACACCGGACCCACCTACCTCAACAACCGACTCAGCTTCCACACCCCCACCCGAAGCCTCCGCTCAGCCAACCTCGCCCTCGCCACAGTCCCCCGCATCCGAAAAACCACCACCGGCGGCAGATCCTTCTCCTACCTCGCCGCCAAGACCTGTAACACTCTCCCCACCATCCTACGCCAGACCCAGGACCTGCTGGCCTTCAGAAGACTCCTCAAGACCTGGCTCTTCGACCAGTAGCACCCCCCCTCCCCAGCGCCTTGAGACCCTCGTGGGTATGTAGCACGCTTTACAAATGCAGTGATTGATTGATTGATTGACTTGGGAACAAATTTGTAAGTATTCTTGTCAATGAAGCCTTTCTTCTGGTGCCCTTATTGGGAAGGGGGCATTTTCCCCTGAGAACTCTTTCTTGTTTTAGTATCACCCATCTTACTTCTGGTGTGAATCCTAATCACCCTTTTAGGAGTCACCTCAAGATACTTTCTTGGACACTTTGCTGCTGACCCAGAGGTCTGCTTCCTCAACAAGCTTTAGGGGTCAGTCAGCTTGCTATCTCTGCCTCAACCACCCCCATTCCTGCCAGCTTATGGCCTGTTGAGGCACATCTAATACCTCTGTTTTGTGACTGTCTGGGAGGAATTCCCAAAGTCTGTCAGTTACACTCAGTCATGTGACTCAGGGAAGGCTGCAGGCACCAAATAGTTAAGGGCTGGAAAATGACAACTTTCTAAGAGTGGCATTTTCAAAACTGTAATCTAAAAACCAACTTTATCTTTAAACAGGATTGTTATTTAGATGTTCATAGATACCAAACATGAAACGCTTGTCTAGCCCAATCAGACCTTACCAATTATTAAATGAAATAATGCAGCCCAATGTTATTCTATTGGACAGGTAGGCCTCACACAAGTGAAACATGAATTTAGGAGTTTTCACGGTCTGGACATGTAAATCTTAAAAGTACATGTCCAACGTTTAATTTCAATGCACCCTGCACTAAGAGCTACCCAGGGCATATTTTCAGGGTAAATTATATGCAATAAAATGGGAGTATAAGGCTTAACAAGGGGGTATATTGTCAAGTCGTATTGGCGGCTTTCAACTGCATTCTGGCTGGACTGGCAGGCCTGGGACAGGTTGTAAGGGGCTACCTAATTAGGTGGCACAATACGTGAATCAGGCCCACTAGTAGCATTTAATTTAAAAGCCCTGGGTGTATATAGGCCACCACACTACAAGGGACTTCTAAGTAAATTAAATATGCAAATCAGATGGAAATCAATTTAACAATGTTCAGAAGAGTGAGCACAAACACCTTAGCACTGGTTAACAGTGGTAAAGTGCACAGTCCTGAGGTCAACAAAAACAAATTTGAGCACAAATGGAGGAAATAGGCAAAAGGTTTGGGGGAAGACCACCCTAAGGCCGAATGGTTTAACAACCATTGTATGCCTCTTCACTCTATGCCACTCTATTATATACTACTCCACTGTATGCTATTCCACTGTACACTACTCCATTCCACTCTATTCAACTCCACTGTACACCATAACACTATACACTATTCCACTTTATGCCACTCCACTCTACCTCACAATACTCTACTAAATTCCACTCTATGTCATTCCACTGTATGCCACTCCACTCTATACCAACTCTAAACTATTCCATTGTATGTCAGTCTAGTGTAATCCACTCTACTATATGCCACTGCACTCTACACACTCTACTCTATGCTATTCCACTGTACCAAACTCACCTCTAAGTGACCAAATGCCACTCCACTCTATGCTATTATACTCTACACCACATCACCCAATGTCACTCTGCTCTACACCACTCTACATTTTTCCAGTGTATGCAACTCCACTGTATACACTTTATTGTATGACATTCCACTGTACGCCACTCACTGTACAGCAACTTGCTCTCTGCCACTGCAATTCGTGCTACTTCACTTTACCCACTTCACTGTACTCCGCTCCACTCTACACAACAACACTGTGTGCTATTCCTCTCAACGCTCCATTCTACTATATTGCAGTCTACCTACTTCACTTCATGCTATGCCACTCCATTCTATGCAAAGTAACTCTATGCCGTTCTACTGTACTGCAGTCTACGCTATGCTACTCTATACCATTCCATTCTATATAACTCTACTGTATGTCGCTCCATTGTATACCACAACACTATATCCCAGTCCACTGTATGCCACATCACTCTACACCACTAAACTCAATGCTAATCCATTCCATTCAACTCTATGCCACTCCACATTATTTCACTCCATTGTACGCCATTACACTGCATGCTACCACACTGCACCGTCCCCTGCTCCACTCTACCACACTCCTCTGTGCACTATTTTACTCAGTGACTGCACTCTATACCACTCCAATTTTCACCACTGTAGTATGTACCACTCTACTGTGCTTCACTGCGCTCTATGCCACTCCACTCTGTTATTCTAATGTACGCCACTCCACTCTATGCCACAACATGATACACTACTCCATTCAACACCACTCCATTCTACTCTATTATACTCTACTTCGATCCACGCTTCGCCACTCTACTCCACTCTATGTGAATCCACTCTATGCCACTCCACTGCATTCTACTCCATGCTTAGCTATTCAATTTGACACTATTCTTCTCCACACCACTCCACTGTACGCCACAACACTATATGCTCCTCCTTATTTCATCGCTCCACTATTCCCACCCCACTGTATGCCACTCCACTGTACAGCTCTTAACTTTGCACCACTAAACTCTATGCTATTCCACTCTATACCACTCAACTCTAGGCCACTCCACTCTTTGCTACTCCACTGTACCCTACTGCACTCTACATTCCTGTACTCTATCATACTACACTGTACCACACTCCACACAACAACTCTCCACTGTACACTATCTCTCAATGCCACTGCATTCTAAACCTCTCCAGTCTTTGCCACTGAAGTATGTGGCCCTCTACTGTGCACCACTATTCTCTGTATGTCACCCACTCTATGTCACCACATGTTATTGCACTGTATACAGCTGCACTATGTGCCACTTTAATGTACACCACTACACTCAATGCTATTCCACTCTATACCACTCCACTTTATGCTACTATACCGTATTAGACTCCCTCTAAAGCACTTCACTCTACACTACTAAACTCGACGCTACTCCACTCTATGCCACTCAATTCTAAGCCACTCCAATCTATACTACTGCAATGTACATCACTAGACTACGCCACTATACCCCACTCAACTGTACATCTCTCCACTCTGTGCTATTCCACTGTATGCCACTGCACTTTACCCCAGTCCAGACTTTCTTTGCCCAGTCTACGCTACTCCACTGCCTGCTATTCAACTGTATACCACTCAACTCTATGATATTCCAATGCATGCCACTCCACTATACGCCCATCCACTGTACGCTATTGTACTGTGTGGCACTTCAATATAGGCCACTCTACTCCACTCCACTCTACACCACTCCACTCTCCATATTCTGCTCTATGCTCCTCCATTCTATGCCACTGAAATCTATACCAGTCCACTGTATCCAACAAAAGACTACGCTACTCCACTGTATGCTATGCCACTGTACACAACTCCACTTCATGCTATTCTAGTTTACGCTACTCCACTCTAGACTATTCCACTGTACACCACTACACTGTACCTCTCTCCACTCTATTCTATGTCACTCCAATCTAAGCCACTCTACTGTACGCTATTTCACTTAATGCGACTCCACTCTACTCTCCAGTGTACACCACTCCACTGTACTCCACTCCACTGCACCACACTCTGCTCTAAGCCACTTCACTCTGTAGCACTCTACTCTATGCTATTCCATTCTATGCCATTCCATAGTAGACATCTCCAGTCTATGCCACACCAATATGTGCCACCACACTCTACAACACTTCACTGTACGCTGTTCCACTGTACCCTACTCCACTGTACCACACTTAACTCTACTCCACTAGACTCTACTACATTACACTCTACAACAGTACACCATATGACACTCTATTCTACTCTACAGTACGACACACCACTAAATGACACTCCACTCAATGACACTAAATTCTACCATTTGGAAACACATTATTATTAAAAATCAAAATAATTAAATACATTCAATGGGAAAAAACAAAAGTCAAACCTTTGTTATAGTTAGGAAAATGTTGTTTATTTTTCCTATACAAACCAAACTTAAACAACACAAACATTTCAAATTCTAATATACCTTATATTTATAATTTAGGCACCATCTTTAAATTACTACACATTTATTTATTCTTCATATACAAAGCAAATTAGGAAGAGACACAAATGTAAAATTTTAAACATATACCTAAACATTTAGGGCCATATTTATCACGGTTTTGCGTCACCGTTGCACCATTTAGGGGGGGGCGCAATGGAAACACAAAACCTGTCAGATTTATCAAGACGTGCAAGGCAATCTTGTGTGCCCTGAGAGCCTTGATAAATCTTCAGTGCATATCACATTACTCTGCCCTAGCGAGGCATTCCATGGTTGAAGCATGTGTGTTCCCATGCATTCACCATGGATTTTGGTGCATTCCCATATTTACCAGCAGTGGTGAACCTGGGAATCCTTCAAAATGCTACACCTCCCTGGAGAGGCACAACAAGGAGAAATATTTTTATTTCACTGCATTCTACAGCACACTTGGAAAGAGGAAAATGCTTCTAAGGATTGTTTTTGTGCAGGAACGTGCATCTTCCTGCACAAAAACTATTCGGCCTGCAATGCAGGCACCCTTGCTCCATGATGTTGGGGTGCCTGAGTTGGTGTAAGGCAGCACATTGTGCACCAGCACTAGGAAAGGAACAGTAATGCACAGTATAATGGAAAATATGGCACATTCCTACCCTTTCTCTTCCACACAGTGCAGATCATCTCAGCAAGGTGGACTGACCTCAGTAGCCACACTGTCAAAGTTTTTGTGCAGCACAGAGTTGGCTGCCTGAGGGAGGGAGTTGACCAAAGGATCTGGCACACCATCCACCAGGGCCTTTAGTTAATGGGAGGGGGTTGCATGGCCCCCCTCCCTGAGCCTTAATAGGGCCTGGGGATCCCATGCCCTGGTCTTTTTTTTCAACTGGATGGGGTCTGGATAGTCCTTCATCCCAAAGCCTCATTAGGCCCTGGAGACCCCACTCCTCGGTGACAGTCCTTTAAATAAGGGGGAGGGGCACAGATGATCCCCCTCATTAGGCTAATTATGGCACCAGGGACCCCATTCCCAGGGGCCCATTGTGCTTTTCAGTGAGAGGGGGTACTTTGCCCCCCTCCCAGGGCTGATTTTGGCCCCAAGGACCCGATTCTCCAGGCCACAACATGCTTTTTAGTGGAAGGGCAGCATGCTTTTCACCAAGTTGCTTTCATTATTTGCCTGCCTAAATCAGTGATGTACTTCAATTCTTGTGCTGCTGAGGACTGAAAGCAGTATGAGTCTGTCAAGAAGAAACAATTTATTCGGGAGAGGAAACAACAGAAATAAGAACATCTGTGCATGTGCTGTGGTTTATTTGTTTTTTTTTTATTCGAAACCACCAACAACTGTCAGAAAACTACCAAATGTTTCCTCAAATCACAGGGCTGGATTAAGCACAATGGCTGTAATTACTGCTGAAAACAGAGCACTCTTCTTTGATAAGATCATTCTCTCCTTGCCAACTAATGTGTTCTCTGTTTCAGTAGTGGTGGAGTCAGGAGCCTCAGGCTCTTTCATTGATAATGCCCTTGTTGCGAAAATGGCAGGGGTGTGGAATTTTATAAAATAGCTAATTGTCCATGGGGCAGGTTGGTTCATAAATTTACTTGTCCTGTAAAAAAAATCCACTTGTCCTTTGGTATCAGGTAGCGTGGTGACAAAATATAGCAGCAACCACATTCTATAAGACCCTTGATAAAAGTCTCTCTGATTGTGCCAGGGATCCTACTGTAGCAAGATTTGAATACTAGCAATTTCCTGATTTGGCCACTTCTCCCCAGATATACATATTTATTGCTGGAGGTAGCTGTAAGCAATAGTTCCAGGGTTGGAATGTCCTTTTGAGTCAGTGCAAACCTGGTAACTTGCATGTTTTAGGAGTTTTTAGCAGCTGTTCTCTAATCTTTACCATGCTGAGAAAGGTTGGAAATTTTACTTGTAAATGCTCAACAGATTTTTGCATGAGTAAACCTACACATGCATATTTGCTTGTGCTAAAATGCAGTTCATAAATATTTTCAAGGAGTACGATTTCCTGGCCTACTTCTGTAAATTCTTGTACTAGCACTGCTCTGATGCAGATACCAAGGGTACACCTTTGTGACTCTTTAAGAATCAAGGGCCATATTCACAAACCATTTTTCCTGTTGGAAACAAAGCGATTGAGCCATTTATGACTACAAAAATGTGTTTTCTTTTATACAAAGAGTAAATTGCAATTCAGTAACATGTTACAGAATCACAATTTGGAATTGCACAAACTTAATAATTTGGGATTTGGAATGAGCATGTTAAGGATGTCCTTTCCCAAAACAGAATCACAGTGGTGTGTCTGAATGTTTTGTGACTGAATTACATTCTCAAAACATTAATTTCTTACTAACATCTTAAGTGTGGTAGTAACTATTTGCAAAAAGGGAAAGGGTCCCCATGTGACCACTTCCCCTTTGTGAAAGTTGAAACAAATATTTTTTAGAGCAAGCCCATGGACTACTGCATACTCCTAAAAATGAAACAAATACTTCATTTTATTTTTGAAATGCATTCCACTACTTTAAGGAAAAGGGGCTGCATTAAAAAGAGAAAGACTGCTTGATTTCAAAGCAATCACAGACATGGAGGTTTGCTGACCCCAGCAGGCTACCATCCCTGTGATAGCTGCTATCACCAATAGTTCGTAAACTGCAGTCTACCTCATTCATATTCATGAGGTAGGTAGATTTGCAACCCACTAGGAATCATTAAACAAAACTAAGAGTGTGGAACCTGGACCTTTTTGCGAGTTCATCCCCAGAAATTTTGCCTCCTTCCTCCTATTTTTTCAGTGCTAAAGTGCAGATGTCTCCCTTCCAAAAGTTGGTATGATTGGCTTATACCTAAGTGGCACATTTAATTTACCTGTAAGACCTTTGTACAGTAGTATCTCTATACCCAGGGCCTGTAAATTACTACTAGTGGGCCTGTAGCACTGCTTGCACCACCCACAGAAGTAGCCTTTCAAAACCTGTCTCAGGCCTGCATGTGCAGGTTACTGCCACAGGGACTGCCACTTGAAGGAACTGCCACAGTTTGCATCCCCTTTGTGCTAGCCTGTTTCTGGGCCCTGATGCCATGTGCTCCACTTTGGTGTCCCCAGAGGCTGGGTGCTGTGTCCCATGCCCTCTGCAACCTTTTAACATAAAGAGTGCTTCATTTTGGTTACTATCTAGCGCCATCAGAGCGCCTTCGTGACTTTCCTGCCGTCGGCTGAAGCGCCTGGAGAGCGCTTTTTTGGGGAACCTAGTGCATTGAGACGCGTTTTATCCTCTTGCCTCCTGCGTTTTTTAAGTGCGTTCCTGGTGCTACCACGAAAAATTCACTGCCGCGACCTGGGCGCAAACTGTTGCTGAGCAGGTCCAAAGCGTGTGGTGTGCTTTCTTGGTTTGTGTCCCCAGGGCACTAGAAGGATGGAAGTTTGAGCGAGCACGCTCCTAGTGGTGCCCCCGGGGTGAAGCACGCCCTTAGGAGCACCTCTGGAACTGCAACCAGTCCCCACTTTTGGATGTTCACCGCTGCGGCCCGGGTGGGCTGCATCTGACTCGCACACCAGATCGGGTGTGGGCGAGTCAGCCTTCCAAGGACGGGCACGGAAGGAAGCCTCATCGGAGACCCCCCACACCGCTTGGCCCCTTTCTTGTGTCCTCTGGTCCCCCCCTGGAGGGTTGGTCTTGGCCCCATGGGGCCTGCAGAGACCGTGGGCACCCTAGTTCAGATGCCTACCCCAGGAGGTGCCCTGTATAAAAGCGGAGGGGGTTGCGTGCACTCGAATTGCCTTCCACATAGAGAGACACATTACACATTGCCTCTGAGATAGGCCTGATGGCTTGTGCCAAGCTACCAAAGGGATGAGCAGGGGTTATCTTGGGTGTGCAACTCCCTCACTCTGACTAGAGTGGGTGGGTTCTGCCTGGCTTAGGTGCATACCATAGCCAACCAGAAACCCCATTTCTAACAGAGTTTCATACAGTAGGGGTAGCGATTTCCTAATGGAGATTAACAGAGAATCACAATAAGGAAATCACTATCCCTAAAATCTGTACAGATAGCGTCAAGTCTGGTGTTAGCCAAGACATTTTTTATGTCTATCTACTGGCTTAATTGTGCAAGGAGCATATCGAGAAAACAAAGTAGTTTTTACAGTGCCAGTGAATACTGTGGCGATGTGAGCTTTTTGAAATCAAAAAATATTTTTGCTTTTCACCAATGTTAGTTATACTGGTCAGGGCATGGCAGCTCCCACAAAAATAAAGTTTCACAAAAGCCATGTCACAACAAGACATCCATTGACAAACCCAGAAGGCTGACCACCAATTCAGACCTACTGGGTTTGCCAATGCTGGTTTGGTTTCATGTTTCCCATAATCTTGTTGAAACTGTTGCACTCATTTTCCGTTATGAATATTTTTGGGAAATATTAGTACGTGTCAACACATTTTACTAAATGATGCTTCAAAGAAAAGGTACCTAAAATTTCACTGTAGTTTAACAAAATGTTTAGCTAGCTGCATTTTTTTGCTAACATTTTAATCCATAAGCAAAGAATCATCAATCCTGCTTTTAACCTTTTGCAAATATTGCTTCTAATCAGAGAGCATTCTGGAAATATTATACATAGCCTCATATTGTTAAACTTTACAAACATGTTTACACATTTCTACACTGGAACCACTGCCAGTATTGCAGCCCAACAACAGTTACTGAAAGCTCTAGCCCTAGTAATTAAGGCTTTGCATTAATGAAGTATGAATATAATTTTGAACACCATTAACATGGGGACTAAAATATTACCTTCAGTGTCCTTCCCTGATCCATAGTGTTAAACTAGCAGGGAAAGGGTTTCTGCTGCTGTGGGTTGGGCCTACCTGTTTCAAGAACAAAATGAACATGAAAGCTTGTTGTTCTTGACCCAAACAATATGTCCTGGGCATCAGACTATATAAATTCCACATCTCTGAAATGGCCATTCTATTGGTGACAAACAAAAGGCCCAATCCATCATGGCCTTTGTCGGAAATCCACTGATTTCCAAGGACATGGTAAAGGAAGAAAGTCATTTTTGATGTCATCAATGCATCCTCTTTCACCATCAACATGAGGACTTCCTGGCTCTGGAAGGATAACTCCCAGATATACTTCACTATAGAAGCCATATACTTTTCTTCACCCCACTGTCAAGAAAATTGTTTCCTGTCCAAGATCTACGCAGTAAGTGAAGAAGGTGATAGTGGTTTTTTCCATATTGCCAACTAAATACAAGGAATTTAATAATGTATTTTGTGAGAAAGGAGCTGATCACCTACATCCATGTAGGCCATATGACTGTGTGATCAACTTAGCTTCGGGGGCCAACATCCCTCAGTACCAGATTTATGCTCCTACACTATAGGAAGAGGAAGACCATAAACAATACATCATGAACATTATGTCTACATGACACATTAATATTTTCTAGCAATCTCCATGAACAACAACAAAATGTCAGAGAAGTGATAAATCAATTCTGAGAACCCAGGCTGTATACTAAGCTTTCAAAAGGTAAGTTCAGTCCTATTAAAGTCATCTTTTTGGGATATGCGATCTCTTCACATGCAGTCAGCATGGAAAAAGAAAAAGTACAAGCGGCTAGGGTCTATTAATGACATGCACAGATTTGTTGGCTTACCCACTTTCAATCATCAGTTTATTCCTTCTTTTTCTTCCTTCACTGCACCAATCACTTGACTCACTCAGAAAAGGTTGCCTTCAAATGGCATATAGAACAAGCACAATTGTTTTTGGCCTCTAAGAATACATTACCCAACAGACGTTTCCTGAAGCATCCCAATGTAAATTGAAATTGAGGTATCAGTCAAAGAAATCATAGCCATTCAGCCCAAGAAAGATGAATCCATGGAAGCACTGCATCCATTCACCTATTATTCCAGGACCCTCAAAGAATCCAAGAGACACTACATGATTTATGATCATTGTGTGTGGACCAGTCACAGGAATCTTGGATTTTTAAAATCTATGAATGTAAAAAACAACAACATGGCCATTCCATGCGGTTTGCTAACCACTTCTGTTTTCAAATCAACTAATGTCCAGGAAACTGTCATAAGAAGGCAGATGCATTGTCATTAAACAGCACAGTCATTGAAGAAACTGAACATCATTCATCCTTTTGAAGAATGGAGGACTTCCACAATAGAGACATTTCTCAATGAAAGGGCACTCCAATCCATTGATAGGGACTGATTTGTACTACAACAAGCGCTAAAAGAAAAATATGAGGAAGGCTGCACTTTTGCCAAGGAAAGATTTATATTCCTACAAGACAATTGCAGAAACAACTTCTGTGATGGCATCGTGATATCCCCATGGCTGGCCACTGTAGTATTAGCTACACTCAAGAATTACTAACTTGCACCTCCAGGTGGTGTTACATCCATGAATCAGTCTATTGTGACTATTCCACATGTCACTTGTTCCTAAAGAAAGATCTGACATTACAAACAACTTGTCTTTTCTGCAACCTTCAGCCACACCTCAAAAGCCTGGAAAATCATACTGATGGACTTCATTGCTGATCTACTGTTATGTGAGTCTTGCACAATCCTGTGGATGGTGATTGATCTTTTCATGTCAACATCACGGCAGTGTGCATTTTAGGGCCTGCTCCTATCCCATTCACTGTCACCTACAGGGCAGAGTCCCAGTGTTGTAAGGCATGGCAAACTAGCGGCCTACCTTGTCGAGAGGTCCATGGGCTTACTGGGTCTGCACGTTGGTGTTGCCATTGCAGCCTGTTGTTCTTTTAGTCACTGCTCCTTGCGATTACCATCAGTAATCGTTGCCTTTATTTTCTTAGCCCAGCGTAGTCAATCTGTACTACAATTTCCAAGTGCCCCAGTGCAGCGGCCATCTTGGGTGTGGCTCCAGTATAGCAGCAGCCCTACCCAGGAGCATGTGTTCACTATTAAGCCTTTCTCCAGAAGACAGAATTCTTCCAAATGGTTAGGGCATGAGGTGAGAAGTGTCAGCATAATTAGGCAAAGTGAGCATCAGCAGGTATTTCCATGTGCAAGGAGTCTTGTGTAGACCAGCTGGTCTTCCTTGTAAGAAGTTTACCTACTAGTAGCATTCAGTTCCCAGCCTATTTGGGGAGCATAATTCTATATTCTTGGCAAGCTTCACCTTTGCTTGAACTTACCATGTTCCCTTTAGATGGAAATATTCACACGTGAAGTCTCCTCTAATGTAAAATGCTTATTGAGCGTATTTTTTGATCTTGCTAATTTTTTGCCCAATGATGCAACTGAAAAGCTGACTATTTCATTCTGTTCTTGGGGAAGCCCCAGAGAATAGCAAACTGTAGTATGTGTGATGTTTTGCGCTTTGTGACAGTGTTATACAATTGTCATCAGTTATTCTCTCTTTCTGTTGAGATAACGGTGCACAGATAACAAAAGTTCATACTCAGAGGGCAGCACCTCTCATTTGCACTCAGTTATCTGTGGAGTAATTTAAGAGTCAAGCATAGTTGGTTCTTTGCCTTTTTTTTAGGTTGAGCATAAGTGTACGGCCTATTGGATAATTTTAGTATACTTACTTCTGTGGACTTAAAACCATTTTAATTTGTTCGTTACAGTGTCATTTAAAAATCCTTCCTTGCTAGTGGTTAGTCATGCCTCTTTGTCCTTCCTTTTTTTCTTTGGTAGCGGTGACTAAATACTGCATAATTCTGTGTTGTGTTTATCTGTTCTTTGGGGGACTTATTTTTTTTCATTTCCTGCTCCTGGGTCGATGTGCCTACAATGCTGAGCTTGAGGGTACTGTAAATGCACCCTACTGCTTCGTCTATAGCACTTAAATCGCACTCTCCCATGCCGTATTTTTGTTTTGTTCTGCCACCCAATCACGCTTGTCCCACTGTCACTTGTTAACTCCTGTGTCACTGTGGCTGTTTGCCAATACCCCCTTGTTTTCTTTTGTCGCTACTTCGTGCTCATTGTGGTATCTTTTTTTTCCCTTGTTTTTGGGCATCTTGCTGTTTCTTTGCAAAGTCTGTGGGACCTTTTTTTTTTTTTTTCAGGTTTATGTAGCCCAAACTCGTCACAAAGGTATTGGAGCACTTTATTTTTTTTATTTGCAGTTATATATAGCGCAAACTCAATACAAAGATATTACAGCGCTTTAGGTGAGCACCGATTACATTACACAGAAACACATACATTTTTTATAGCAAGGGGAGATTAAGGGCCTCATTATGACATTGGCCGTAAATCCCACTTACCGCCATGCTGAGTACTGCCAACATACCGCTGCTGCGCCGGATATCTGTTCACCATATTATGACACACACCAATCCCACACTGTTCAGCCACATACACAAGTCCGCCACACCAAAGGTCAGTGATAAACTGGCAGTATCAAAACCCACACCGTTATGCTAACAGAACTACGCCCACCACATTATGACCCACGAATCACCACAGCAGACATTCAATGGCGGTAAGCCATTGGCGGTACATACCGCCACACTCAAAATACACACACACGAACAAAACAACACTACATTGGACAATTCGAACTACACTCACCTGACACCTATACGCACACCACACCCACACCACTATAAAACACACACCCACATTACCCACAACCCTTTACCATTTGAAACCATTGGCACAAGACAGACACCACGACCACAGTCAAAACCAGAGCCACGCACTACCTACACCTATACACCACTCACGCACCCCACATCACACACCCCAACACATTACCCTACACACCCTCACCTACACACCTCTCACAACACCGATCACACCACAAAGACACCCCCGATTCTTAGAGGAGGAGTTAAGGGTCATGGTGGAGGAATCTTTAGGGTAGAGCCTCAGCTATTTGGAGCACAGGTGCAGCAGATATCCATTGCAAGGAAGATGGAGCTATGGCGGAGGATCGTGGACAGGGTCAATGCCGTGGGACAGCACCCCAGAACAAGGGATGATATCAGGAAGAGGTGGAGTGACCTATGGGGGAAGGTGCGTACCATTGCAGCAAGACACCAACTCGCTGTACATAGGACTCCCCCACAGCCAACAACATGGGAGGAGCAAGTCTTGGCAATCAAGCATCCTGAGGGCCTGGCCGGAGTAGGAGGCGGACTGGACTCTAGTAAGTCAACTCTATACTATTATCACCCCCCCCCAACTGCATGTCATCACATACCCTCATCCTCACCCTCACTCCCATCACTCCACCACTTCCCACACACCCCACCATCACATCACACTTATCCCTATGCCAAGCCCTGCATGCTCTATCAATTCAAAGACACCACTCACAGCCCTGCATGGACACCTATCACCAAAGCATGCACACTAGAGAGAATCAGCTAGCCCACCACATACCAACTTACACAAGAGAAAGCTGCCAGAGCAAATATTACCAAATAGGGCAATCCACTGATGCACAAAATGTCACACACAGAAACAATAACACATAATTTACATCCCCACAGGTATATCAGCCAATGTCACCGGAGAGGAGGTGCCAGCAATATCCAGTCCCCCAGCTGAAGAGGGCCACATTGATGACAGCAACTCTGGTCACCTGGTTCTGGGTGACCAACCTGGCCCATCAGGGACCTCTGGACAGTCGGTTACCCAAGCCTGGTCACACTCCACCACAGAGCCTCCCTATCTGGAAACACCACCACAGCACCCACCCAGCGTACCCATACCTTTATCCCAGGACACGTCAATCAGCAGTGTGTCCACCTCTACAGGGACCCCAGGGCACACCTCATACCCAAGACAATCGGGGACCTGGGGCAGTGGGCACACGGTTTCGGGGACAGAGGCACAGGACAAAAGGGAAACTGGGAGGACTGCTGTGCACCAGGGGGAGGACAGGCCCAGGGAACCGACTCTCCAGGAGGCACTCACTGAGATCCTGGTAGCATATCAACATTCCCAGGACACGATGGGCCAGATCCTGGACAATGTGCAGGAGAACAGGCGGCTGCAGGAGGGACAGTACCAGTGGATCAGGGAGGGCTTGCAGGCCCTCAACAACACCTTTGTCTCCATAGCAGGGGTGCTGGCAGACATGGCCAATATTATGATGGAGGCTGTCTCACAACAGGGGGCCCCTGCCACTAGCCAAACTTCTGAACTGCCTTCCACCTCTGCTGCCGCTAGTGACCAGGAGGCCCCGCCACATGACTCACAGGCCACCAGCACCCCTCCCCCTGCAGAAGGAGAACCACCCCACAAACATTCCCTGCGATCCAGGCAGAAGCCAGAGACTATTGCCAAGAACTCCGCCAGGAAATGAGACTCTCCTGATTGTCGCCCTTGTGTCCCACTCTGTCACCCTGTCTACCTTTAATTGCCATTGCTCCCCTTCCTATGTCCCTTTGGACAATGCATCTGTGCTACAAATAGACTGGAACAATACCCTTAACTTTCCTCCATCATCACCCCATCCCATTGCACTTGCCCCTCTTTTTCTTAGTACTTCAATAAACACCCTTGGTAAATGAATGCATTTCTGGAGGGCATTCACACTGGCCTGGCGGCCCAACAGAGATCGATCCAGGCTCTGGCCTCCTCCCTGATGGCAGCCATTGTTCCAGTTTCCCCTCCTCCAACTTCCTCTACCCAATCCCATTCTCCTCAATTGCAACCTGTCCAAAGCACACAGCCAGACGAGCATGCACACAAGACAACACACAAGAGTGGCACAAGCAAACACAAGCACCACACATCATCCCACAGGCACTCACACAAACACCATCCAGATGCAGACATACCAACATCCACAATTTCCACTGTCTCCAACTCCTCCTCCACCTCCCTCCCAGTTCCATCTACATTCACACCTGCATGCACTACAGCATCATCCACTACTAGAATCACCACCACACCTAGCAGAACACACACCTCACTGGCAGGCACCTCCACAACAGCCATGCACACGTCCCCTGTGTCCTCTCCAACTGTGTCTGTCCCCCCTCCTAAAGTACACAAATGCAAGCACTCACCCAACAGCCATCCACCTCACAACAGCATCCAGCCCATACACCTCCTCCCAAAATCAGCAGACAGACACCTCCAACAACCACCCCCTATTCCTCCATTCCCCAACCTTCTCCTTCTTCCCACCCCAATGTCACTAAAGAGCTTTTCCTATCCACCATTGACCTCTTCCCTACCCCTCCCCCGTCCTTCATGTCTGGCCAGGGTAGGAAAAACCCTGTCAAGCACCTCAGCTACCCAGTCCACAGGCCCAGTAGTCACCACACCCACTTGTGGTGGGAAATAATCCAGGGAACATGTCAGGAAGGGCAAGGAGCCAGCACTAGCTGTTGCCAGGAAGGGCAAGGAGCCAGCACCAGTGCTGCCAGGAAAATTTTTACAATTCCACTAGCAATTCACTGGGTAATGGGGTTGTCTCTATGGAGGTATGCCTCAGAAATCTCCTCCACCAACAAAGCACAATCCAGGGCTCCTTTTCGACGTGTTAGAGCTTGGCAATGGGTAGTGAGAAAATGAAATTGTAGAGATGTGCATAGAACTTAACTTCCCTGCACCGCTTTGTAAGTATGGTGTGGCTATTTTTGCCTCATTGAGCCACATTAGCGTTAAAAAAAACACACTAATGTGGCACTTGGAGGTGCTTGAGCCTTGTAAAACTGTGCCAAAGTTGTTTTTCCTTCCAGAATAAGCTTCCATATCCACTGTCTCAAGTAAGTCCTCTAGATGGAGCTCTTCCACTCCCTACAGAAGTCTCAGATTATTTGTCTAGCTTTGAACGTGGAACTTGGTTGTCTCCTCTCGGTCCTCCAAGGCTTTGGAAGGTTGCTTTGAAGCAGGAAACAGTAGTCTGTAAATAGTATTTTTTGCTCTGAGATTCAGCCCGCACTTGATTGTGTGGGTGAGCAGGGGACAGCAGGAGCAGATGACTCCCAGTGTTTTCAAAATGCATGTCAATGTGTCACTTTAATCACTACCCCTGGCAGAGAACTTCCTGAGTTTTACTGTCCACATCCTCAAGCTCATTCTTCCCACATGGCCAAACTACATACACGTGCACAGGAGAGGAACATCATTAAAAAGCAACCATGGTTCACAAAGGACTTATTTGTAAAAGACAGGGGGCCTGATTTAGATATCAGCGGAGGGGTTAGTCCATCACAAGGGTGACGGATATCCCATCTGCTGAAATCTAAATCCCATTATACCCTATGGGATTTATATTTCAGAAGATCGGCCATCCATCACAGTTGTGGTGGAGTAACCCTTAGTTGATATCTAAATCAGGCCCAGAATGATTTTAAGGGACCAGTGATTGCTCAAGTAATAATTAGTATTGATGAAAATAATGACACTTGTACTTTTTCCGCAATTGATACATCTATTCAATGCAAAGCAGGAGTCTCGTCTTTCTCATCCTCATGCGTTTGGGGTGTTGACTAATGGTAGGGGACACCACAACTGATAATCTGGCAAATGGACACTGCATGTTACATCGACCTATTTCCCATTTTTTTATGATGGAGGATCTCAGATATAAGATCAGTTTGAGCATCCCAGTTCAAGATGCTGTCAGGGAAGGACTTGTTTCTTGTATCACATTATTTTATGCAGTAATTATAGATCAGCATATATAAACTACTCGTAAGTGATCGCAAGGTGAAAGAAGTGACAAGTCAACAGTGTGCATTTAAAAAAAAGTAAAGAAGCCACAACGTTAAAAGGCAGTATAGAATTCTACACTTCACAAAATTGTAACTAAAACAGTGGCTGCCTTTGGACCTCAATAAGCAGTTTAAAAGGCATCACCAGAACTGCAGAGATGACAGCAGTAAATTATTGTAGAAGAAAAGGGAGAGAGAACATGAATTAGAAGCAAACTAAGGTGCTAAGCAATAAATGCAAAAAAAAGCTAAAAATTTACTGTTATTTAAAAGGTGTCAAGAAGATTGTCAGAGAATGTTGGACAAGGGTCAAGAGATCATCTATAAGTAAAAAGATTAAACACTTTACCGACACCTGATTTGTTCTCACAACTGAGAAAGGACTCGACCAGAGAGAGGAGCATGAGCAGTCAGAGTTCCTGCAGCCCCAGGTGCCATAACGGCACACTGGCCATTCCACAAAGTTCTCTATCCAGGTTCCCAGGCCTGTGGCTGCCTCTGTACTACCCTCTCTAAAAAGCGACCCCTTTCATCATGTGTGGCTGTCTCAGCCAACATATCCAGATCCCAGGACATCACATTAGCGGCTCAAAGGTATGGGGCCCATTTGTCATCTTCACCACCAGTGCCCCAGTGTTTCACTCCAGGCAGCACCCATCTCAAGATTTCTCTCCCAATGACTCACCACCACCACTGTCCCACTCTCCTTTGAGAGGTGGGAAGGGCAACTGCGCACTGCACCAGGGGAAACCTACGAATTTCGTGGGACCTGGGCCATAAGTAATTTGGGGACCCCTGTTCGGAACAGCTTTCAATTTTTGATCGATTGTCAGCTCTATCATGCCGTCTTTAAGCAGGTCACTGACAATGCACCAACACACTGATGCAAACTGTAAATGTGTTTACCTCTAATATTCATGGATAGTGAATTGTGTTTTCAATATTATAGTAGAGCAGCAGCTCACTAATATTATTGCAAATAATCTTCATAACCCCTCCCATTTCTCACATGAGTTCCTGTTTTAATCTGGAAGAAACTGTTTAAGGATGTTGCACGATGTGGAAAAACAAACAATCTGGGGTGAAAAACAAAGATTTGTCCTCACATGGAGGCACCAAGACAGGAGGGTGACGTAGGGTGAGCTGATCGGATTCAGTCTTGTTCTGTCAACGCAGTGTCGTAACAAGTACTTTGGGGGTCATTACAACCCTGGCGAATGGTGATAAAGTCACGGTTAGACTGCCAACAGGCCGTCGGTAAAACTTTTGCAATTACGACCGTGGCGGAAGCCGCCAACAAAGACAGCCACTTTAAAACTCCAACCGCCACGGCGGTACAGACCAACAGCTTGGCGGTCACGGCCAACAGACAGGCAGGAGACAATGTACCACCCACACTATTATGACAGGCCAATCCGCCACCTTTTCCGGGGCGGATACAATGCGGATAAAAACACAGCAGAAACAGGAATCCCGAAGGGAAAACGCTCACCTCTACACACTCCATGAGGAAGGAGGACAGCATGGAGCCGGAACTTCAAATTCTTCCAGCGCTAGTCTTCCTTCTCTTCTACGAGGATCACCAACGCCGGCGGTGAAGAGCACGGTGAGTAGTGCACCTACGACTTAGGGGAGGGGGGAGGGAAAAACAGGGACACACACACGCAACACCGCCACCCCCACCCTCACCCACTACAACACACACACTAATACATATCTATACATCATAGTTACACCCCCCAACCCCCCTGGAAAAATGTAAAGTCAAAAGGAAATTAGTGTAACTATTGTAATATATCAAAAATCAGTAAGCAAAAATATACATATATATATATATATATATATATATATATATATATATATATATATATATATATATACACTATAAACAAAATATACACCACGATTATTAGTGCAGGTTTTGCATCATTCATAGTCCGTGGACCACTGGGCCCAAAATGCATGGGCGAGGCCCACACAAGATACCCGAACATGACGGAGAGAACACTGCTGGGGCATCAGATAGAAATACAACAGGCACCTCAGGGGGGATGGAAGGGGGGGCACCTCAGCCGGATGAGTGCACGACGCCAGATCCACGAGGGGGCTCCATGCCCATTGATCAATCCTGGGGAGTGCAAAGCCACAGTCTGACAAGTCTCTACAGTGGTTGGTTTGCCCATCGTACCATCCTGGGGAGTGCAAAGCCACAGTCTCTCAAGTCTCTACAGTGGTTGGTTTGCCCACTGTACCATCCTGGGGAGTGCAAAGCCACAGTCTCTCAAGTCTCTACAGTGGGTGGTTTGCCCACTGTACCATCCTGGGGAGTGCAAAGCCACAGTCTCTCAAGTCTCTACAGTGGGTGGTTTGCCCACTGCTGCATCCTGGGGAGTGCAAAGCCACAGTCTCTCAAGTCTCTACAGTTGTTGGTTTGCCCACTGTACCATCCTGGGGAATGCAAAGCCACAGTCTCTCAAGTCTCTACAGTGGTTGGTTTGCCCACTGTACCATCCTGGGGAGTGCAAAGCCACAGTCTCACAAGTCGATGCATGTCTCCACTGGTTCTGGAGGGGGACTGGTTCCCAGAGTGCAGCACTCACCCTGTGACGGTCCCAGTTGCGTCACTGCCCCTGCCGCAAATGGGCTAGCGGTGTTTTCCATGGCGGTCCTTTCCCTGTTCAGCGGTCCTTGCCCTGTTCAGCGGTCCTTGCCCTGTTCAGCGGTGCTTGAGTTGGCAGTTTCTGACCTGTTTAACGGTGCTTGCCCTGTTCAGCGGTGCTTGCCCTGTTCAGCGGTGCTTGCCATGGCAGTCTTTGCCCTGTTCAGCGGTGCTTGCCATGGCAGTCTTTGCCCTGTTCAGCGGTCCTTGCCCTGTTCAGCGGTGCTTGAGTTGGCAGTTTCTGACCTGTTCAGCGGTGCTTGCCCTGTTCAACGGTCCTTGCCATGGCGGTCTTTGCCCTGTTCAGCGGTGCTTGCCCTGTTCAGCGGTCCTTGCCCTGTTCAGCGGTGCTTGAGTTGGCAGTTTCTGACCTGTTCAGCGGTGCTTGCCCTGTTCAGCGGTGCTTGCCATGTCGGTCTTTGCCCTGTTCAGCGGTGCTTGCCCTGTTCAGCGGTCCTTGCCCTGTTCAGCGGTGCTTGCCATGGCGGTCCGTCATTGCCCAGCTGGGCTGTGGCTAGCAGTCCTTCATGGGTCAGCTGGGCTGTGGCTTGCGGGGCCCTCCTGGGCAGTGACGATGGGGCTGGCGGTGGCCTCTTCCTGGGCAGTGACAATGGGGCTGGCGGTGGCCTCTTCCTGGGCAGTCACGATGGGGCTGGCGGTGGCCTCCTCCTGGGCCGTGACGATGGGGCTGGCGGTGGCCTCCTGGGCAGTAATGATGGGGCTGGCGGTGGCCTCCTGGGCAGTGACGATGGGGCTGGCGGTGGCCTCCTGGCCGGTGGGGATGATGGCGGTCTTCTCCGCCGTGCTGCTCCTCCCAGACTTTGCAGGTTTCTTCTGCCCCTTCCCCACCTTGGGAGGAGTCACAGCTGAGTCCACACTCCCCCCGGGACCCCAGTGAGTGGGTTGGCTGGCTGGAGTCTTCCCCCTCTCCCGCCTTGCACTGTCCAACTTCTGGTGCTTCACAGGGGGGGGGACTGGCTGTGCTGTGGCTCCGTGCCACACTGGCTGCCCTGCTGGCCGGGGCAGTCCACATACCTGTAACCGGAGATTTTTTGGCTGAGGTGCTAGTACGGGACCTATGAGTTGGAGGGGGGGGGTGGAAAATAGGTTAAGGGGGACAGGAAAAGTTTTTGGGACACACTGGGAAGGGTATCTGGAGGGGGTTTGGGAGTGGAGGAAGAGGTTGTGGTTGTAGGAGGTGTAAGTTTTGTGGATTTGGGTGCAGGTGCATGCGCTGGAGGCTGTTGTGAGGTGGATGGCTGTTGGGTGGGTGTGTGCCTGCGTTTGTGTATCTTCGGAGGGGGCGTCACAGACACACTGGGAGAAGACACAGGGGACGTGTAAATGGTAGCGGGGTGGAGAGTGCAAGTGAGGGGGGTGTGGTGGTGGGTGTGCTGTTGCAGGATGTAGTGGCTGTAGTGGTAGTGCATGCAGGTGTGTGTGTGTAGACGAGACTGGGAGGGAGGAGGGAGACGACGAGGAGGGGACACAGTGGAGGCAGTGGATGTTGGTGTGTCTGTGGGATGTGTGGTGCTTATGTTTGCCTGAGCTTCCCTTGTGTGGTGAGGTGTGTGCAGGCTGGTCTGATTGTGTGCTTGGGATAGGCTGAGGTACAGGGGATTGGGTCTGGGTGGAGGAAGTTGAAGGTGGGAGGCTAGACACGGGGACAATGGCTGCCATCAGTGCTGAGGCCACAGTTTGAGGTGTTCGATGAACAGCAGCCTGACCAGAATTAATGCCCTCCAGGAATGCATTTGTGTGTTGCAACTCCCTTACTACACCCTGGATGGCATTCAAAATGGTAGACTGCGCAACAGTGAGGGACCTGTGGAGGTCAATGGCCTCCTCACTGAGGGCAGCAGAGGTGACAGGGGCAGGGGCTGAGGTGCATGGGGCGAAGGTGATGCCCAACCTCCTGGGTGAGCGGGCACGGGGCACATGCTGAGGGGCTGCTGGGAGGGTGGTGGTGGTAGGGGGGTTGGTGGCTGTAAATGTAGTAGTGGGGGGGGGATGTTGCTGCCACCACAAGGGAGCTCCCATCGGAGGACAATTCTGTGTCGCTGGTTGCAGATCCTGTGACCGCTGTGGTGCTCCCCTCGCCCTCCATCCCACTGGTTTATTCTAAGTCCGTAGTGTGGGCCTCCATGCCCATGTGGGATGCAGCTCCCTCGTGCTCCGGTGCCACTCTACCTCCGCCTGATGATGCTAATGCACACAAGAACAGGGAGACCACAAAAAAGAGGGGGGGAAACAGTAGAAAGACAGGTTGAGTGCATGGCTTACCGCTACCGTTGACCGACAATACAGACACAGCAGCCCCCTGCACTACGTCGCGCTGTTGGGCTCTACAGTGCAATTCCTGGGAAATGTCCTACAAGGCTATGGACGACATCTGCACACATAGATGACCCTGGGGCATGAATAGCTGTATTTGTCACTCTACAGAGGTGGGGTGGGGGGCCACAGGGCCATGCCTTATGAATGGGCATAGCCTACGGAACTCGCCCTGGCCTAGGGGAACCCACAGCCCTCCTCCCCCACCCAGACACCTTCACTGCGCGCAAAGTCAGCTGAATGATAGTGTACTCACCCCCTTGTGTCTGCTGTGTTGCCCTCAAGCGCCCATCCAACTCAGGGTAGGCCACCGCCAGGATCCGGAACATCAGGGGGGTCATGGTTCGACGGGCACCCCTCCCACGTTGGGAGGCCATCCCCAGCTGAGCCTCCGCCGTCTTCTTGCTCCAGCGGCGAATGTCCTCCATCTCTTCCGGCAGTAGGTGCTCCGTCTGTGGTGGACCCCCAGGGTCCGGACGTCCTTGGCGATGGCACGCCAAATATCCTTCTTCTGGTGGGCGCTGACCTACATGAAATGTACAGGGGAAGAAGAGAAGTCATTAACAACTGCACCGTCAAAGTGAGTGGCCCCCATCCCTACCCTTGCCATGTGGCACATGCATTCACCGTCTTTCATGCACTCAGAACTCTGCCCCCTTCCTTCTTACAACCAGCCCTCTCCCCACAGGCATAGCCCATACAACATGTTCCCTGTGTACTTACCTGTTGGTCTGGAGGACCGTAGAGTAGCGTGTACTAGGGGAGAACCCCCTCGACGAGCTTCTCCAACTCCTCTGCAGTGAAGGCAGGGGCCCTTTCCCCAGACGCACGAGCCATTGTCTCTTCCAGACCGAGGTCACAGCAGCACTTGCAGTGTAGGTCCTCTCCTGTCGAAGATCCGGTATTGAGTGATTAAACAGTTAGAAAACGGCGGTCCCGTCCGCGGCGGTCATGTCCGCGGCGGTGCGTGCCATCACCGCCAGCGTACATCGTCATTGGCTCCTGGGACCCAAATGGTCCAATGTTAACCAATGCAGCATTGCGCCGCGGTCTTCGCCCGCCTACCGCGATGGTGTACAACGCCAGCGCTGTTACCTTACATCCCATTGTCCCGCTTTAGAGGTCAGGCATCCGCCATTTCAGGGGCCCACATGGCCTAATTACCAACTGCGTCACACAGCTTGGCCTAGTCTCAACACACATACAGGCCACATTTTGTGTATGATTGGTGTTCTGTGCATACTGTAGGTACATACCTCTGAGTTGTTTGACTCTGTGCTCGCTGTGTTCCTTCATAGGCACCGTCCACTGGTACATGTGAGGAGATGGTGGAATCCTCTGGTGTACCGACCACTGGTGGACCTGTCAACAATGGAGGAAAGACATTTGATCATCACCTACAGGTTTGACCGTGCCACAATCCAGGAACTGTGTAGCCAGTTGGAGGCAGATCTGATGTCAGCAATCCGCCATCCCACAGGAATCCCCCCGCAAGTGCAGGTGCTATCAGTGCTCCATTTCCTTGAAAGTGAGTCATTTCAAACCACTGTGGCCATTGCATCAGGGATGTCCCAGCCAATGTTTTCCAACATGTTGTCCAGAGTGTTGACTGCCCTTCTGAAACACATGCGGAGCTACATCGTTTTCCCTCAGGTGGAGGATTTGCCTACAGTGAAAGGTGACTTTTATGCCCTTAGACATATCCCCAACATCATAGGTGCCATTGATGGGACCCATGTGGCTTTGGTTCCACCCCCCACAGGAGTGAACAGGTGTACAGAAACCGGAAGAATTATCATTCCATGAATGTACAGATGGTATGTTTGGCAGACCAGTACATCTCCCATGTGAATGCCATGTTCCCTGGCTCAGTGCATGACACCTACATCCTGCGAAATAGCAGCATCCCTTATGTGATGGGTCTACTTCAGAGGCACCGGGTGTGGCTATTAGGGGATTCTGGTTACCCCAACCTGTCATGGCTACTGACCCCAGTGAGGAATCCCAGGACCAGGGCAGAGCAACGCTACAATGAGGCCCATGGGCGGACTAGGAGGGTGATCGAACGCACCTTCGGCCTCCTGAAGGCCAGGTTCAGGTTCCTCCATATGACCGGTGGATCCCTATTCTACTCACCAAAGAAGGTGTGTCAGATCATTGTGGCCTGCTTTATGCTTCATAATTTGGCTTTGCGACGACAGGTGCCTTTTCTGCAGGAGGATGGTCCAGATGGCGGTGTTGTGGCAGCTGTGGAGCCTGTGGACAGTGATGAGGAGGAAGCAGAGGAAGAAGACATTGACAACAGGGACTCAGTCATCCAGCAATATTTCCAGTGAAACACAGGTGAGAATACATTCCTGCCTACTACAAGTACTGTTACACTTCTACATCTATCCTGTCTGTCACTTTCACCCAGTCTATGGACCATGACCTGTCACTTTGCCTTTCCATTTCACAGATGTGGGTCCCACTGTGTGACCTCTGCTATGTTACCTCATGGACTAGAGCTGTGTGACATAGGTATGTTGACATTACTAATTCCTGGAAATGTTGTCACTGTAATTGCAAATACACTATTTCAAAATCACAGACAGACTCCAGATCTTGGTGCTTTAGGTGTGTTTATTTAAATGCAAAATATTGGAGGGTGAAGTTAAATGGTGAGGGGTGATGGCAGAGGAGTGTCCATGGCAGAGTCCAGTCTATTTGTCTAATAGCTGCATTGTCCAAATGGGCATAGGAAGTGGAGCTGGGGCAGTTCCAATATGGACAGGGTGACAAAGTGGGACAGTGGGTTGACAATCAGGGTGGTCTCATTTCTTGGCGGGGGTCTTGGCTTCATGCTCTGTCTTGTTCCTGGATCTCAGGGACCGCTTGCGGGGTGGTTCTCCATCTGCAGGGGGTGGGGGTGCTGGTGTGGTGGTCCTGTGGCGGTGCCTCCTGTCCACTAGCGCCGGCAGAGGTGGTGGGCAGTTCATCGTCCATGCTAGTGTCAGGGGCCCCTTGGAGTGCCACAGTGTCCCTCCTGGTGTTTAGTATTTCCTTCAGCACCCCTACGATGGTGCCCAGGGCGGAGCTGATGGTTCTGAGTTCCTCCCTGAACCCCAGATACTGTTCCTCCTGCATGCGCTGGGTCTCCTGAAACTTGGCCAGGACCTTTGCCATCATTTCCTGGGAGTGGTGGTATGCTCCCATGATGGAGGAGAGGGCCTCGTGGAGAGTGGGTTCCCTTGACCTGTCTGCCCCCTGTCACACAGCAGCCCTCCCAGTTCCCCTGTGTTCCTCGGCCTCCATCCCCTGGACCGTGTGCCCACTGCCACTGCCCCCAGGTCCCTGTTGTTGTTGAGGTGGTGGGTTATCCTGGGTTCCCTGTAGTGGTGGACACACAGCTGATTGACGTGTCCTGGGTACGGAGGTATGGGCCCGCTGGGTGGGTGCTGTGCTGGTGTTACCAGAGGGTGGAAGGTCTGTGGTGGCCTGTGCCTGTGCGAGGGGAACCGACAGTCCCGAGGCCCACGATGGTCCGGGCTGGTCATCTGGATCCAGTTGGACAGAGCTGCTGTCATCACTGTGGGCCTCTTCTGTGGGTGGGGTGGAGATGTCTGGACCCTCCTGTCTGGTGACGTTGGGTAGTGGTCCTACAGGGGTATAAAAGCTTAATTATTGCATCTGTGTGTGTCATGGTGGGCAATGGGTGGGTGACCGGTGTACCCCAGTGATTGCATTCCTATGTGGGGACTTGTGTGATGATGGTTTAGGGGGTTGTATGGGTATGTGCAGTGGGCATGCTTTAGTGATGGGTGTCCATGCATTGGGGTTGCATGCAGGGCTTGGTGTTGGGATGGGTGGATTGTGATAGTGGGGTATATGTGAGTTGGTGGAGTGCTGAGGGTGAGGGTACGGGTAGGAGTGTGTGATGGCATGCAGGAAGGGTGGGGGATATATTAGTAAAGGTTTGACTTACCAGAGTCCATTCCTCCACCGACTCCTGCGAGGCCCTCAGGATGCAGAATCTCCAAGACCTGTTCCTCCCATGTTGTTAGTTGTGGGGGAGGAGGTGGGGGTCCGCCGCCAGTCCGCTGAACCGCCAGGTGGTGTCTTGAGACCACAGAACGCACCTTCCCCCGTAGGTCGTTCCACCTCTTCCTGATGTCGTCCCTATTTCTTGGGTGTTGTCCCACTGCGTTGACTCTGTAGACTATTCTTCTCCATAGCTCCATCTTCCTTGCAATTGAGGTGTGCTGCACCTGTGCTCCAAATAGCTGTGGCTCTACCTGGACAATTTCCTCCACCATGACACTGATCTCCTCCTCCGAGAACCTGGGGTGTCTTTGCCATGCCATGGGGTGCTGTAGGTGATGTGTGGAGTGGTGTGTGTGGTGATATGTAGTGGTGTGTGGTGTTTTGTGCGTGGAAGTTGTGTGGGTGATGGTGTTGAGTGCCTGTGGCTGCTAGTTTGTGGAGGGTGGTGTCTCTCTCCGGCCTTCTCTATGGAATTGTGGTCGTAGGGGTTTGTGGATGATGTGGGTGTGTGTTTTATATTGCAATGGGTGTGTGGGAGTGGTGTGTGTATGTGCATCAGGTGTGTGTATTTCGAATTGTCCAATGTGGCGGTGTTTTGTATGTGTGTGTGTATTTTGAGCGCAGCGGTGTGTACCGCCAATGGAATACCGCGGTTGAGGTTTTGTTTTCGCCAGTTTATCACTGACCTTTGGTGTGGCAGTCTTGTGTGGGTGTCTGAATTTTGTCAGATTTCGAGATGTGGGTCATAATAGCTGTGGAGGAATTCCGCAGCCGCGGTGGTAAGTTGGCGGTCTTCTGCACGGCGGTAAGCGGCTTTTACCGCCAATGTTGTAATGACCACCTTTGTGTGTTACTCTCCCAAGTGAAGGCTGCGTGTCTGGCTAGAATTTGAGTCATGACCTGGTTTAGACTGGTCTGATTGGTGCTCATATTCTTTGGGAGCCTTTGACAGCTTTAGAACGGCTAGGTGCACGAACCCCTGCTCAAGATGTGGCCACCTTTAGAATAGCAGAAGTATGTGAAATTCGGGCCTTTAAAGTATGTGTAACTTCAATTGCTTTTGAAACAACTTACCTCATGCATTGGGTGTATATTACGGTAGTACACTATTCCTACATTTAAAAATCTGCATAACCCCAGCTCATTGCCTCTACATCTTTCCTGTTTTGCATCATTTTGCTCATTTACCAGTATGTCTGCGTGCTCATGATGTCATTCTGTGTAAATTACTAGACGTTCTTTGACCCCCCCAGGTGCAAGTGCCTTACTGCCCTCTAACTTGAATTGATGCTATGTAACCTTCTATAAGCTTTAGCCCATCCTTTTCCACAACCTTAAATGACAATTTATACCCTTGTTGTTTAACAGTGCATCCAGTAGTTTTTAGCTCTATTTGCCTGTAGGTGGATCCCAAAAGGTATTTATCATATTCATTTAAAAGTGCCAACAGGGTATGGGTCTCTGTCACTTCTAAGAGTATTCAATAAAACATACTGGCCCTCATTACAACCCTGGTGGTCCGTGATAAAGCGGCAGTAATACTGCCAACAGGCTGCCGGTAAATACCGCCAGATTATGCCACTTTACCACACCTACCACCAGGGTGGAATCAACAGGCACCACAGCGGTAGCCATCTACAACCAGGCGGAAGTCAATGTTCCACCCACTGTATTATGAGACAGGAAACCGCCAGCTTTTCTGGGGTGGTACCAACGACATCAAAAGCCTGGCAGAAACACTACACTATGTCCTGCTCCACCACGAACACCAACGATGGCGAAGACGGCCACAGTGAGTACAGCCGCCTAGCACACAGGGGAGGGAGGGAGGAAAAAAAGAGTGACACACACGCAACACCCTCACTCCCAACACCATCCACATAAGCAGATGCAGTAACATTACATTTATACCCTGTACCCTTCAGGAATAATGCAAGGACAACAACAATAGATCAAAGTGAGTGCAATAAAATAAATATAGTAGTAACATGTGTATCCAAATCAAAAAGCATATACATATGTACAAATGAAGGGTCACTGCCCAGTCCTCAATGATCGTGGGCAACAAGGCCACATTACAAAGTCCAAGGCCCCACTTGACTCCTGCAACAACACGGAGAGAACACTGCAGGGGCATCAGGTCGAAAATAGGCAGGCACCTCAGGGGGACGTGGAACGGGGGGCACCTCAGCCGGCAGATGGAGCAACACCACTTGTCCTAGAGGAGGCATCATGCCCAGTGATCTTCATCCTGGGGAGGATGGGGTGAGTGGATGACTTCTCCACTGGTTCTGGAGGGGGCGTTGTGCCCAGTGATCTTCATCCTGGGGAGGATGGGGTGAGTGGATGGCTTCTCCACTGGTTCTGGAGGGGGCATTGTGCCCAGTGATCTTCATCCTGGGGAGGATGGGGTGAGTGGATGGCTTCTCGACTGTTCAGGAGGGGACATCGTGCCCAGTGATCTTCATCCTGGGGAGGATGGGGTGAGTGGGCGGCTTCTCCACTGGTTCTGGAGGGGGCATCATGCCCTGTGATGCAGATCTTGGGAGTGCAAGGTCACAGTCTCAGCTGGGTGACATACCCACAGGATTTGCAGGGGGCAGGCCGCACAATAGCCTATGGAGGCAAGTCTACAGAATGTCTGCCGGTGGTGACGGATGCTCAGTGGTGGCAGTGGTGCTGCTGCTGCTGGAAGTGGTGGGGCGAGGCTCCTGCCCATCCCCTGAAGCTTTGGACAGCTGCACCACCATGGTTGGTGGTGTGGGCTCCTACTGAGTCCCAGCACCAGGCCCCTTGTCCTTTCTGCCTGCTGGTGCAGGCCCCTTGCTTTTCCTGGCAGAAGCTGTTCCTTTTGGCAGCAGCTGGGGATGGCTGCTTGCTCCTTTTGGCAGAAGCTGGGGATGGCTCCTTGATCTTTTTGGCAGCAGCTGGGGATTGCTCCTTGCACTTCCTTTCAGCAGCTGGGGGTGGCACCTACCCTTCCTTGCAGCAGATGGTGGTGGCTCCTTGCCCTATAGGCAGCACTTGGTGCAGACACCCTTTCCGTGTGGCTGCCTGGGTGCCCGGGATCCTTTCCCACCATGAGTTGCTGTGGACACTACTGGTCCCGTGGACTGGGTGGCTGAGGTGCTTGTCTGGGTTTTAACCATCCTGGCCTGACGTGAAGGAAGGGGGAAGAGGGGTAGGGAAGAGGTCAACGGTGGAGAGGAAAAGCTTCTTAGGGACATTGGGGCGGGAAGAGTGAGAAGGTGTGGGAGTGGAGGAAGAGGGAGTGGTTGTAGGAGGTGCCTGTCTGCTACGTTTGGGTGCAGGTGCATGGGCTGGATGCTGTTGTGAGGTGGATGGCTGTTGGGTGTCCGAGTGCTTGCGTTTATGTACTTTGGGAGGAGAGGGCACAGACACAGTGGGAGACGACACTGGGGACGTGTGCATGGATGTCGGGGGGGGTGACTGCCAGTGAGGTGTGTGCTCTGATAGGTGTGCTGGTGATGGTGGTAGTGGATGAGGATGTAGTGCATCCAGGTGAGAGAGAAGACACAACTGGGAGAGAGTTTGACGAGAAGGAGGAGGGGGACACAGTGGAGGCAGTGGATGTTGGTATGTCTGCATCTGGATAGTGTTTGTCTGAGTGCCTGTGGGATGATGTGTGGTGCTTGTGTTTGCCTGAGCCACTCTTGTGTGTTATCTTGGGTGCAAGCTGGTCTGCCTGTGTGCTTGGGATAGGTTGGGGTTGAGGGGAATGGGATTGGGTAGAGGAAGTTGGAGGTGGGAGGGTGGAAACAGGGACAATGGCTGCTATCAGAGAGGAGGCCAGAGCCTGGATTGATATCTGTTGGGCCGCCAAGCCAGTGTGAATGCCTTCCAGAAATGCATTGGACTGTTGCATTTGGGCTGCCAGCCCCTGGATGGCATTCACAATGGTTGACTGCCGAACAGAGATGGATCTCAGGAAGTCAATAGCCTCCTCACTCAGGGCAACAGGGCTAACTGGGGCAGGGCCTGAGGTGCCTGGGGCGAAGGGGATGCCCAACCTCCTGGGTGAGCGGGCATGGGCAATTTGCTGAGGGGCTACTGGGAGGGCGGTGCTGGTACAGGGGTGGCAGCTGTACCTGTGGCTGGGGTGGGCACAGAGGTGTCCAGCACCACCAGGGAGCTTCCATTGGAGGAGGTATCCGTGTCCGAACTGTCCCATCCAGTCTCCGCCATGATGCTCCTCTCTCCCCCATCCCACTGGTGCCCTCACCGTTGGTGGACTCTGCCTCCTGGGTCCTGTGGGATGCAGCTCCCTCCGTCGCCGGTGCCCCTGCCCCTCTGCCAGATGATGCTAATGCACATAAGGACAGGGTGACAAAACAAAAAGGGGGGAGACAAAGGATACACTTGGTCAATTGCTGCACCAACACCCCAGTTGGCGTACACAACACACTCACACACAGGGAACAGCCCTACGCACTAGGCAAAGCAGTACCAGTAACAATGCTAGTCACCAGGGCATGGGGAGGGACACATACTGCCAACTGCAGAATACCTGGGACCCACACAGCCCTGCGCAGTAGTGGATGCCTACTCGCTAGGTTGGAGGAATTTCACATTGGAACCCTGCCCAACATGGGACCTACACTACAATGTCAGCCCTGGCCTAGGGGCACCCACAGGCTCACTTCCCACACCTGGATACCACCCCACCAGGTGTAAGTAGTAATGATGGGCACTGTACTCACCCCCTGCTGTGATGCCCCCAAGCGCTCATCCAGATCAGGATAGGCCACCGCCAGTATGCAGGCCATCAGGGGGGTCAGGGTTCGACGGGCACACCTTCCTCCTTGGGAGGCCATCCACAGCTGGGCCTTTGCGGTCTTCGGTGCCCAGCGTGGCAGGTCCTCCCACCGTTTCCAACAGTGGGTGCTCTGCCTGGGTGCACTGCCTGCCGTAGACCCACAGGGTCCACACATCCTTGGCGATGGCACGCCATATTCTCTTCTTTTGATGGGCACTGACCTGTAGAGGAAATATACACAGGGAAAGGTATTAGTTAGACCGTCCTGCCTGTTACACTCATGGCCCACCATATCCCTTCCCATCCCCTTACGCACAGACATGGCCCAGCATACATGCTGCACGCTGCCCAGGGCCCATTCATCAGCCCCCCCTACACAACGCTTTCACACACAGCACTCCATGCATTCATGCCCAATTCATCGTGCTCACAGTGTACTTACCTGTTGGTCTGAAGGCCCATACAGCAGTTGATCACCTCATCCAAGGCACCGTAGGGGTTAAGCTGAGTGAGATAACATGTCATTTCATTAAGAGTTAGAACGTTCAGATTTTCGGTCATCATACAGCTAGCCATGTTTTCGAAGAGCTATCTCCCTAAACGGTGTCAAATGCACTATGGCACTAAGAAATCAGGCAAATATATCTCCTATGCTTTTAGACTTCCAGCTCCATACCCCACCCCTACTCAATAAGTTCAACTACCTCCTTTAGCAACAGCTGTTGTCGCTGCACTGTTTTACCCTTGTCAGGCTTTATTCCCCCAAAATGGTGCTACCTCAGTACTAACACCCTCAGGGCCGTCTTGTATCTCATGGGACTGATAACTGCTGAATCTTCATTGTCCAGTCTTCTAAGTCTTCTGAAAGTTTATCATCTTCTCTCATAAATCACAAAATACATTAAGGGTAAGATCATGGCTGGCGCCAGCTATTTGTCAAAAGGGTACAAAAGATAAAACAAGCAGTGGGACCAACACCATTCACTCAAAAGATCCAAGGCAGATTATAATAAGGTCACGCAATGCAGCAAGACAACTTCCTGCGCTGCATCACAGAGAGAGAGCTGGAATGTGCCATAGATACTAAGATATGACATGTTCTTGTTCTCTCCCTGCGCTGGCTCACCAAGGCCCTTATGTATACTTTTTGACGCAAATCTGCGTTAGCGCACGTTTGTGTCAAAGACTTTACCGCCGACAGCGCCGATCCTGGACGTCAGCCGGGCATCATATTTAAGGAATGACTCTAGCCGGCGGTAAGGCCTGATTAGCGTCAAAATAAATGACGCTAACTGGGTGGAGGAGTCGTAGGGGAAACAGGAGGTTAGGCGTCAAGAATGGCACTAGTCAGGTTAGAGTCATGGACATGACTCCTGTCTTGGTAATGCCCCCCTGCCCAATGGCAATGCCTAGGGGACTCATGTCCCCCGGGCATGGCCATTGGGCACAGTGCCATGTAGGGGGGCCCAAGCTAGGCCCCCCCTATGGCACTTAAAAAAAAAGAAAAAGAAACTTACCTGGGATGGGTTCCCCATCCTTAGGTGTGGGTGGGGGTGTCCCTGGGTGCATGGAAGGGCACCTGTGGGCTGTTTCCATGGCCTGTGACCATGGAAAATGGCCCACTGGTCCCCTAATGCCTGCCCTGACCCAGGCGTTAAAGAATGGCGCTAAACAAGCTTAGCATCATTATTTAAGGCCCTCCTCCTCTCGTGTGTGATTTATGCATGGGAGGATAAATAACCCCTCAACTGCCTTTTCCCTGAGAAATTAGCCAAAATACAGTGAACATTTCTTTTTTTTCAAAAAAATGGGAAAAAGGGGCTGCAGAAGAAGGCTTGTGGTTTTTTCCCCTGAAAATGGCATCAACAAAGGGTTTGCGGTGCTAAAATCACCAGCATTCCAGCTTTCAGGAACAGGCAGACTTGAATCAGAAAACCCAATTTTTCAACACAATTTTGGCATTTTACTGGGACATACCCCACTTTAACGATTTTTTGTGCTTTCAGACTCCTTCCAGTCAGTGACAGAAATGGGCATGAAACCAATGCTGTATCCCAGAAACCGCAACGTTTCTGAAAAGTAGACAAAGTTCTGAATTCAGCAAGGGGTAATTTGTGTAGATCCTACAAGGGTTTCCTATAGAAAATAACAACTGGAAAAAAAATATTGAAATTGAGGTGAAAAAATCTGCAATTTTTCTCTACCTTCTACTCTGTAACTTTTTCCTGCAATGTCAGATTGTTTAAAGCAATATACCGTTACGTCTGCTGGACTCTTCTGGTTGCGGGGATATACAGGCCTTGTAGGTTCATCAAGAACTCTAGGTACCCAGAGCCAATAAATGACCTGCACCCTGGAGTGGGTTTTCATTCCATACTGGGTATACAGCAATTAATTTGCTGAAATATAAAGAGTAAAAAATAGCTATCAAGAAAACATTTGTATTTCCAAAATGGGCACAAGTTAAGGTGTTGAGGAGCAGTGGTTATTTGCATATCTCTGAATTCCGGGGTGCCCATACTAGCATGTGAATTACAGGGCATTTCTCAAATAGACGTCTTTTTTACACACTCTCTTATATTTGGAAGGAAAAAATGTAGAGAAAGACAAGGGGCAATAACACTTGTTTTGCTATTCTATGTTCCCCCAAGTCTCCCGATAAAAATGATACCTCACTTGTGTGGGTAGGCCTAGCGCCCGCGACAGGAAATGCCCCAAAACACAACGTGGACACATCCCATTTTTTGACACAAAACAGAGGTGTTTTTTGCCAAGTGCCTACCTGTGGATTTTGGCCCCTAGCTCAGCCGGCACCTAGGGACAACTAACAAAGCTGTGCATTTTTGAAAACTAGAGACCTAGGGGAATCCAAGATGGGGTGACTTGTGAGGCTCTGACCAGGTTCTGTTACCCAGAATCCTTTGCAAACCTCAAAATGTGGCTAAAAAAACACATTTTCCTCACATTTTGGTGACAGAAAGCTCCGGAATCTGAGAGGAGCCACAAATTTCCTTCCACCCAGTGTTCCTCCAAGTCTCGAGATAAAAATGGTACCTCACTTGTGCGGGTAGGCCTAGCGCCCATGAAAGGAAATGGCCCAAAACAAAACGTGGACGCACATAATTGTTTTTACAGAAAACGGAGGTGTTTTTTGCAAAGTGCCTACCTGTAGATTTTGGCCCCTAGCTCAGCCGGCACCTAAGGAAACCTACGAAACCTGTGCATTTTGTAAAACTAGAGACCTGGGGGAATCCAAAATGGGGTAACTTGTGGGGCTGTGACCAGGTTCTGTTACACAGAATCCTTTGCAAACTTCTAAATTTGGCTAAAAAAACCCATTTTCCTCATATTTCGGTGACAGAAAGTTCTGGAATCTGAGAGGAGACACAAATTTCCTTCCACCCAGTGTTCCCCCAAGTCTCCCGATAAAAATGGTACCTCACTTGTGTGGGTAGGCCTAGCGCCCACGAAAGGAAATGGCCTAAAACACAACATGGACACATCACATTTATTCACAGAAAACAGTGCCTACCAGTGGATTTTGGCCTCTAGCTCAGCTGGCACCTGGGGAAACCTAGCAAACCAGCACATTTCTGAAAACTTGAGACGTAGGGGAATCCAAGATGGGGTGACTTGTGGGGCTCTGACCAGGTTCTCTTACCCAGAATCCTTTGCAAACCTCAAAATTTGGCTAAAAAAACACATTTTCCTCAATATTGGTGACAGAAAGTTCTGGAATCAGAGGGGAGCCACAAATTTCCTTCCACCCAGCGTTCCCCCAAGTTTCCCGATAAAAATGGTACCCCACTTGTGTGGGTAGGCCTAGCGCCCACGAAAGGAAATGGCCCAAAACACAACGTGGACATATCCCATTTTTTATTTACAGAAAACAGAGGTGTTTTTTGCCAAGTGCCTACCTGTAGATTTTGGCCCCTAGCTCAGCCGGCACCTAGGGAAACCTACCAAATCTGTGCATTTTTTAAAACTAGAGACCTAGGGGAATCCAAGATGGGTTGACTTATGGGGCTCTGACCAGGTTCTGTTACCCAGAATCCTTTGTAAACCTCAAAATTTGGCTAAAAAAACACATTTTCCTCACATTTCGGTGACAGAAAGTTCTGGAATCTGAGAGGAGCCACAAATTTCCTTCCACCCCAGCGTTCCCCCAAGTCTCCCGATAAAAATGGTACCTCACTTGCGTGGGTAGGCCTAGCGCCCACAAATGGTAATGGCCCAAAACACAACGTGGACACATCCCATTTTTTGACAGAAAACAGAGGTGTTTTTTGCAAAGTGCCCACCTGTAGATTTTGGCCCCTAGCTCAGCCGGCACCTAAGGAAACCTACGAAACCTGTGCATTTTTTAAAACTAGAGACCTAGGGGAATCCAAGATGGGTTGACTTGTGGGGCTCTGACCAGGTTCTGTTACCCAGAATCCTTTGCAAACTTCTAAATTTGGCTAAAAAAACACATTTTCCTCATATTTCGGTGACAGAAAGTTCTGGAATCTGAGAGGAGCCACAAATTTCCTTCCACCCAGTGTTCCCCCAAGTCTCCCGATAAAAATGGTACCTCACTTGTGTGGGTAGGCCTAGGGCCCACGAAAGGAAATGGCCTAAAACACAACATGGACACATCACATTTATTCACAGAAAACAGTGCCTACCTGTGGTTTTTGGCCTCTAGCTCAGCTGGCACCTGGGGAAACCTAGCAAACCAGCACATTTCTGAAAACTAGAGACCTAGGGGAATCCAAGATGGGGTGACTTGTGGGGCTCTGACCAGGTTCTCTTACCCAGAATCCTTTGCAAACCTCAAAATTTGGCTAAAAAAACACATTTTCCTCAATATTGGTGACAGAAAGTTCTGGAATCTGAGAGGAGCCACAAATTTCCTTCCACCCAGTGTTCCTCCAAGTCCCGAGATAAAAATGGTACCTCACTTGTGCGGGTAGGCCTAGCGCCCATGAAAGGAAATGGCCCAAAACAAAACGTGGACGCACATAATTTTTTTTACAGAAAACAGAGGTGTTTTTTAGCAAAGTGCCTACCTGTAGATTTTGGCCCCTAGCTCAGCCGGCACCTAAGGAAACCTACGAAACCTGTGCATTTTGTAAAACTAGAGACCTGGGGGAATCCAAAATGGGGTAACTTGTGGGGCTGTGACCAGGTTCTGTTACACAGAATCCTTTGCAAACTTCTAAATTTGGCTAAAAAAACAAATTTTCCTCATATTTCGGTGACAGAAAGTTCTGGAATCTGAGAGGAGACACAAATTTCCTTCCACCCAGTGTTCCCCCAAGTCTCCCGATAAAAATGGTACCTCACTTGTGTGGGTAGGCCTAGCGCCCACGAAAGGAAATGGCCTAAAACACAACATGGACACATCACATTTATTCACAGAAAACAGTGCCTACCTGTGGATTTTGGCCTCTAGCTCAGCTGGCACCTGGGGAAACCTAGCAAACCAGCACATTTCTGAAAACTAGAGACCTAGGGGAATCCAAGATGGGGTGACTTGTGGGGCTCTGACCAGGTTCTCTTACCCAGAATCCTTTGCAAACCTCAAAATTTGGCTAAAAAAACACATTTTCCTCAATATTGGTGACAGAAAGTTCTGGAATCAGAGAGGAGCCACAAATTTCCTTCCACCCAGCGTTCCCCCAAGTCTCCCGATAAAAATGGTACCCCACTTGTGTGGGTAGGCCTAGCGCCCACGAAAGGAAATGGCCCAAAACACAACGTGGACATATCCCATTTTTTATTTACAGAAAACAGAGGTGTTTTTTGCCAAGTGCCTACCTGTAGATTTTGGCCCCTAGCTCAGCCGGCACCTAGGGAAACCTACCAAATCTGTGCATTTTTTAAAACTAGAGACCTAGGGGAATCTAAGATGGGTTGACTTGTGGGGCTCTGACCAGGTTCTGTTACCCAGAATCCTTTGTAAACCTCAAAATCTGGCTAAAAAAACAAATTTTCCTCACATTTCGGTGACAGAAAGTTCTGGAATCTGAGAGGAGCCACAAATTTCCTTCCACCCCAGCGTTCCCCCAAGTCTCCCGATAAAAATGGTACCTCACTTGCGTGGGTAGGCCTAGCGCCCACAAATGGTAATGGCCCAAAACACAACGTGGACACATCCCATTTTTTGACAGAAAACAGAGGTGTTTTTTGCAAAGTGCCCACCTGTAGATTTTGGCCCCTAGCTCAGCCGGCACCTAAGGAAACCTACGAAACGTGTGCTTTTTTTAAAACTAGAGACCTAGGGGAATCCAAGATGGGTTGACTTGTGGGGCTCTGACCAGGTTCTGTTACCCAGAATCCTTTGCAAACTTCTAAATTTGGCTAAAAAAACACATTTTCCTCATATTTCGGTGACAGAAAGTTCTGGAATCTGAGAGGAGCCACAAATTTCCTTCCACCCAGTGTTCCCCCAAGTCTCCCGATAAAAATGGTACCTCACTTGTGTGGGTAGGCCTAGCGCCCACGAAAGGAAATGGCCTAAAACACAACATGGACACATCACATTTATTCACAGAAAACAGTGCCTACCTGTGGATTTTGGCCTCTAGCTCATCTGGCACCTGTGGAAACCTAGCAAACCAGCACATTTCTGAAAACTAGAGACCTAGGGGAATCCAAGATGGGGTGACTTGTGGGGCTCTGACCAGGTTCTCTTACCCAGAATCCTTTGCAAACCTCAAAATTTGGCTAAAAAAACACATTTTCCTCAATATTGGTGACAGAAAGTTCTGGAATCAGAGAGGAGCCACAAATTTCCTTCCACCCAGCGTTCCCCCAAGTCTCCCGATAAAAATGGTACCTCACTTGTGCGGGTAGGCCTAGCGCCCATGAAAGGAAATGGCCCAAAACAAAACGTGGACGCACATAATTGTTTTTACAGAAAATAGAGGTGTTTTTTGCAAAGTGCCTACCTGTAGATTTTGGCCCCTAGATCAGCCGGCACCTAAGGAAACCTACGAAACCTGTGCATTTTGTAAAACTATAGACCTGGGGGAATCCAAAATGGGGTAACTTGTGGGGCTGTGACCAGGTTCTGTTACACAGAATCCTTTGCAAACTTCTAAATTTGGCTAAAAAAACAAATTTTCCTCATATTTCGGTGACAGAAAGTTCTGGAATCTGAGAGGAGACACAAATTTCCTTCCACCCAGTGTTCCCCCAAGTCTCCCGATAAAAATGGTACCTCACTTGTGTGGGTAGGCCTAGCGCCCACAAAAGGAAATGGCCTAAAACACAACATGGACACATCACATTTATTCACATAAAACAGTGCCTACCTGTGGATTTTTGGCCTCTAGCTCAGCTGGCACCTGGGGAAACCTAGCAAACCAGCACATTTCTGAAAACTAGAGACCTAGGGGAATCCAAGATGGGGTGACTTGTGGGGCTCTGACCAGGTTCTCTTACCCAGAATCCTTTGCAAACCTCAAAATTTGGCTAAAAAAACACATTTTCCTCAATATTGGTGACAGAAAGTTCTGGAATCAGAGAGGAGCCACAAATTTCCTTCCACCCAGCGTTCCCCCAAGTCTCCCGATAAAAATGGTACCCCACTTGTGTGGGTAGGCCTAGCGCCCACGAAAGGAAATGGCCCAAAACACAACGTGGACATATCCCATTTTTTATTTACAGAAAACAGAGGTGTTTTTTGCCAAGTGCCTACCTGTAGATTTTGGCCCCTAGCTCAGCCGGCACCTAGGGAAACCTACCAAATCAGTGCATTTTTTAAAACTAGAGACCTAGGGGAATCCAAGATGGGTTGACTTGTGGGGCTCTGACCAGGTTCTGTTACCCAGAATCCTTTGTAAACCTCAAAATTTGGCTAAAAAAACAAATTTTCCTCACATTTCGGTGACAGAAAGTTCTGGAATCTGAGAGGAGCCACAAATTTCCTTCCACCCCAGCGTTCCCCCAAGTCTCCAGATAAAAATGGTACCTCACTTGCGTGGGTAGGCCTAGCGCCCACAAATGGTAATGGCCCAAAACACAACGTGGACACATCCCATTTTTTGACAGAAAACAGAGGTGTTTTTTGCAAAGTGCCCACCTGTAGATTTTGGCCCCTAGCTCAGCCGGCACCTAAGGAAACCTACGAAACCTGTGCATTTTTTAAAACTAGAGACCTAGGGGAATCCAAGATGGGTTGACTTGTGGGGCTCTGACCAGGTTCTGTTACCCAGAATCCTTTGCAAACTTCTAAATTTGGCTAAAAAAACACATTTTCCTCATATTTCGGTGACAGAAAGTTCTGGAATCTGAGAGGAGCCACAAATTTCCTTCCACCCAGTGTTCCCCCAAGTCTCCCGATAAAAATGGTACCTCACTTGTGTGGGTAGGCCTAGCGCCCACGAAAGGAAATGGCCTAAAACACAACATGGACACATCACATTTATTCACAGAAAACAGTGCCTACCTGTGGATTTTGGCCTCTAGCTCAGCTGGCACCTGGGGAAACCTAGCAAACCAGCACATTTCTGAAAACTAGAGACCTAGGGGAATCCAATATGGGGTGACTTGTGGGGCTCTGACCAGGTTCTCTTACCCAGAATCCTTTGCAAACCTCAAAATTTGGCTAAAAAACACATTTTCCTCAATATTGGTGACAGAAAGTTCTGGAATCAGAGAGGAGCCACAAATTTCCTTCCACCCAGCGTTCCCCCAAGTCTCCCGATAAAAATGGTACCCCACTTGTGTGGGTAGGCCTAGCGCCCACGAAAGGAAATGGCCCAAAACACAACGTGGACATATCCCATTTTTTATTTACAGAAAACAGAGGTGTTTTTTGCCAAGTGCCTACCTGTAGATTTTGGCCCGTAGCTCAGCCGGCACCTAGGGAAACCTACCAAATCTGTGCATTTTTTAAAACTAGAGACCTAGGGGAATCCAAGATGGGTTGACTTGTGGGGCTCTGACCAGGTTCTGTTACCCAGAATCCTTTGTAAACCTCAAAATTTGGCTAAAAAACAAATTTTCCTCACATTTCGGTGACAGAAAGTTCTGGAATCTGAGAGGAGCCACAAATTTCCTTCCACCCCAGCGTTCCCCCAAGTCTCCTGATAAAAATGGTACCTCACTTGCGTGGGTAGGCCTAGCGCCCACAAATGGTAATGGCCCAAAACACAACGTGGACACATCCCATTTTTTGACAGAAAACAGAGGTGTTTTTTGCAAAGTGCCCACCTGTAGATTTTGGCCCCTAGCTCAGCCGGCACCTAAGGAAACCTACGAAACCTGTGCATTTTGTAAAACTAGAGACCTGGGGGAATCCAAAATGGGGTAACTTGTGGGGCTCTGACCAGGTTCTGTTACACAGAATCCTTTGCAAACTTCAAAATTTGGCTAAAAAAACACATTTTCCTCATATTTCGGTGACAGAAAGTTCTGGAATCTGAGAGGAGCCACAAATTTCCTTCCACCCAGTGTTCCCCCAAGTCTCCCGATAAAAATGGTACCTCACTTGTGTGGGTAGGCCTAGCGCCCACGAAAGGAAATGGCCTAAAACACAACATGGACACATCACATTTATTCACAGAAAACAGTGCCTACCTGTGGATTTTGGCCTCTAGCTCAGCTGGCACCGGGGGAAACCTAGCAAACCAGCACATTTCTGAAAACTAGAGACCTAGGGGAATCCAAGATGGGGTGACTTGTGGGGCTCTGACCAGGTTCTCTTACCCAGAATCCTTTGCAAACCTCAAAATTTGGCTAAAAAAATACATTTTCCTCAATATTGGTGACAGAAAGTTCTGGAATCAGAGAGGAGCCACAAATTTCCTTCCACCCAGCGTTCCCCCAAGTCTCCCGATAAAAATGGTACCCCACTTGTGTGGGTAGGCCTAGCGCCCACGAAAGGAAATGGCCGAAAACACAACGTGGACATATCCCATTTTTTATTTACAGAAAACAGAGGTGTTTTTTGCCAAGTGCCTACCTGTAGATTTTGGCCCCTAGCTCAGCCGGCACCTAGGGAAACCTACCAAATCTGTGCATTTTTTAAAACTAGAGACCCAGGGGAATCCAAGATGGGTTGACTTGTGGGGCTCTGACCAGGTTCTGTTACCCAGAATACTTTGTAAACCTCAAAATTTGGCTAAAAAAACACATTTTCCTCACATTTCGGTGACAGAAAGTTCTGGAATCTGAGAGGAGCCACAAATTTCCTTCCACCCCAGCGTTCCCCCAAGTCTCCCGATAAAAATGGTACCTCACTTGCGTGGGTAGGCCTAGCGCCCACAAATGGTAATGGCCCAAAACACAACGTGGACACATCCCATTTTTTGACAGAAAACAGAGGTGTTTTTTGCAAAGTGCCTACCTGTAGATTTTGGCCCCTAGCTCAGCCGGCACATAGGGAAACCATTTTTGAAAACTAGAGACCTAGGGGAATCCAAAATGGGGTAACGTGTGGGGCTCTGACCAGATTCTGTTACACAGAATCCTTTGCAAACCTCAAAATTTGGCTAAAAAAACACATTTTCCTCACATTTCGGTGACAGAATGTTCTGGAATCGGAGAGGAGCCACAAATGTCCTTCCACCCAGCGTTCCCCCAAGTCTCCCGATAAAAATGGTACCTCACTTGTGTGGGTGGGCCTAGCGCCCACGAAAGGAAATGGCCCAAAACACAACATGGACACATCACATTTTTTCACAGAAAACAGTGCCTACTTGTGGATTTTGGCCTGTAGCTCAGCTGTCACCTGGGGAAACCTAGCAAACCAGCACATTTCTGAAAACTAGAGACCTAGGGGAATCTAAGATGGGGTGACTTGTGGGGCTCTGACCAGGTTCTGTTACCCAGAATTCTTTGCAAACCTCAAAATTTGGCCCAAAAAACACTTTTTCCTCTCATTTTGGTGACAGAATGTTCTGGAATCTGAGAGGAGCCACAAATGTCCTTCCACCCAGCGTTCCCCCAAGTCTCCCGATAAAAATGGTACCTCACTTGTGTGGGTGGGCTTAGCGCCCACGAAAGGAAAGGGCCCAAAACACAATGTGGACACATCACATTTTTTCACAGAAAACGGAGGTGTTTTTTGCAAAGTGCCTAACTGTGGATTTTGGCCTCTTGCCCAGCCCGCCCCAGGGGGGGCAGAAATGGCCTAAAATAAATTTGCCCCCACCCCCTCCCGGGGAGCGACCCTTGCCTACGGGGTCGCTCCCCTTGCGTGACAGCGCAAAAAAAAAAGATCCCCAGTGCCTAGTGGTTTCTGCCCCCCTGGGGGCAGATTCACCTAAAATCGGCCGATTTGCCTCCAAGGGGGGCAGAAATGGTCTAAATATAATTTGCCCCTCCAGGGGAGCGACCCCTGCCTAAGGTGTTGCTCCCCATCTCTAAAAAAACAAACAAACAAAAAAAAAAACACAAACAAAAAATTAGCCCTGCCGTCTAGAGGTTTCTGCCCCCCGGGGGCAGATCGCCTAATAACAATAGGCCAGAAATGGCCTAAAGTAAATTTGCCCCCCTCAGCCCCCCCGGGGAGCGACCCTTGCCTACGGGGCCGCTCCCCTTGCGTGACGGCTCAAAAAAAAAGATACCTGGTGCCTAGTGGTTTCTGCCCCCCTTGGGGGCAGATTGACCTAAAATCTGCCAATCTGCCCCCAAAGTGGACAGAACTGGCGTAACTACAATTTGCCCCTCCAGGGGAGTGACCCTTGCCTAAGGGGTCGCTCCCCATCCCTAAAAAAACAAACAAACAAAAACAAAAAAAACAACAAAAAATGTGCCCTGGCGCCTAGAGGTTTCTGCCCCCCGGGGGCAGATCGGCCTAATAACAATAGGCTGATCTGCCCCCAGGGGGAGCAGAAATAGCCTAAAATAAATTTGCCCCTCTCCGGGGAGCGACCCTTGCCTACAAGGTCGCTCCCCTTGCGTGACGGCGCAAAAAAAAATCCCTGGTGCCTAGTGGTTTCTGCCCTCCTTGGGGGCAGATTGACCTAAAATCGTCCGATCTGTCTCCAAAGTGGGCAGAAATGACCTAAATACAATTTGCCCCTCCACGGGAGCGACGCTTGCCTAAGGGGACTCTCCCCTTACGTGAAAAACGAACAAAAAAAAAAAACTCCCTGGTGTCTAGTGGTTTCTGCCCCCCTTAGGGGCAGATTGGCCTCATAAAAATAGGGCCAATCTGACCCCGAGGGGGGCAGAAATGGCCTAAAGATAATTTGCCCCCCATGGGAGCGACCCTTGCCTAAGGGGTCGCACCCCATATCTAAAACAAAAAAAACAAAAAAAAAACAATTATCCCTGGTGCCTTGAGGTTTCTGTCCCCCCCCCCCCCCCCCCCGGGGGCAGAAAAGGCCTTAAAAAAATATGCCTCCCCTGGGAGCGAACCTTGCCCAAGGGGTCGCTCCCTTATGTCCATTTCATTTTCCAAAAAGACATCCCTGGTGTCTAGTGGGCGTTTTGACAGCCGGATTGCTTTCAATCCGGCTGCCAAAACGCAGAGAGAGACTTCAAACGGAAGGAAATACATTTCCTTCGCGCTTGAAGCTGACGTCACAGGGGGGGTGGGGGTTGTCGGGGGTGGCGGGGAAGGGCTTCCCCTTCAATCCCTGACTTGGGGGGGGGTGGGGGGAACCCCACAGAGGGCTAGCGCTCCCTCTGGGCTGGGTGCCCAGGACGTAATGGTTACGTCCTGGGCACAGCAGCACTGTGCCGCAGGACGTAACCATTACGTCCGCGGCACAGAACCGGTTAAGGCGCAAAGGCCTTAGAGTCATTTTTGCCCGGGAACGCCTACCTTGCATCTCATTGACGCAATGTAGTTTTCCACAGGCAAAAAATGACGTTAACTCCAATATTTTCACGCTAGATGGGTCTTGCATCAAAATATAAATATGGAGTTAAGTTTGTGCTGGATTTGCATAAAAAAAATGAGGCACAGCCGGCTGGATTTACTAAGCCATGCAGAGACATGCAAAGCTGCTGTGCTTAGCATAGCAAAAAAATCACTGAAGCCCTTGCGTTTCCTTGCGTGACACAAAGGCAACACAAGGGCTTCGTAAATCTGGCCCTCAGTAGTTAGGGGCACTGGGTCATACTAAGGTCAAAAAGTTGCAGATAAAATTGTAAACAAATCCAAGACACAGTGAAAGATACATGTGCTGATGGGACGCTCAAAATAAGTACTCCCTTCCAGTGTATTTCAGAGGAAGGATAACATCCACTAAAGAAGAAAACTGACTTTGGTGCAAGACAACTTCTCTGGCCACAATTTAGTGTCTTTGGTTTCATTGCCTAAAGGAGTTCATTTGTGATTAGACTGAACAGCTGCTGGCTGGTATATCACCTTCCAAGCTTCTTGCTTGGCACACCTCCAACAGAGCAGAATGCTAATTCCCACTGCGGAGTACATTCTCAGATTGCAGAGGTTTATGGAATCGTTTTTTATGGCACAGATGTGAGTTATTTGGGGGAGGGGTATGGCACTCATTAGCTTAAAAAAATGATGCTTGGAGGTCTGCACACGTTTGACATAGGATGCAGAGGGAAGGAATTACATTCACTGCCTCTCCTCTTCACATTCAACAGGACATTTCTTTAACATTGTTTCATCTCTTCCAAATTTCATTTTAGCACATAGACATCTGCTGCATGAGGGAAAATGTATGAACTTTTAAACAGGGAAGTCAGTTTTAGTTATACACCTCAAATGGCACAAATTTCATCAAGGTATACTTTCACAACGTGTGATTATTGGCCATTTGTGCTATAGTCCATTCCAAACTATTATGTCGCAGGAGATTCACCTGAGTGAAACATAGATGGGTTTACAACATGGTGGCAACTAGCCAATAACACTACACCAAAGGTATAGCAATTTTAATTGAGGTAAAATCAGTAGTAAAAATAGTGATATTTGAAGCCAATGAGGGGGGAAGCTGGATAACAGCCAGAGTTAAGGTACAGCAAAACTCTTTTAACTTAGTTACCTGTGGCCCAAATATAGCTGATGTCTCCCCTCAGACCATTCTTTTTTCCACTTTGGTCAAATTTAAGGTTTCTAATATTTTAAGGGGGGTACTTCAACATCTTGCTGGCCAGTCACCTAGATAGATCTTTGATGTGCATCTAAATTAGCTTACCAAGAATGAGGACTTACTTTCTCTGGTAGAAAATTTAAATCTATATAAAGTGTGTTGCAGTGTAAGAGGAAACAATAGGGGTTATACTTTCCATATCAAGAAGAAAGGTCACTACTGAAGAATAGACTACCTCTTTATTGACAGTAGAGAAGTAGAGAGAATTCTAGAGATAGAACATCTCCCAGTCCATTTAGCAGACCATCCAGCATTACTATTACAAATCAAGGGGCTCATTTACAAGCCCCTTGCGCTGCCAATGTGTCACTTTTTACATTGGGAAAAAATTATGCACCAGTGGCACAAGGGACTTATAAATAAGCCCTGAGTTGCCAGTCTGTAAATAGAGTAGAATGTGGGTGGTTAATAGGAGGCTACTTCTCCAGTCGGTGATTATACATGAAGTAGAGAAGGGACAAGAGGATTTCTTTAGCTGGAATATGATATCAGTCCCTCTTCATATTGTATGGGATGCATATAAAGCCTGGTTAAAGGGCACTTGAAAGAGCCTCTCAGTTGTATGGAATAGGAGAGGGTGCAGGTTTCATAGTTGAAGAAGATCCATTGAAAATAACTTTGGTAAAGGGGGATATCAGGAAAGGATTAGAGGAAACACCAGAGGATCTGGCATTTTAGTTGAAATTGAAGGAGAAAGTAATTCACCAATTGGACGCCAGCAAGTTCACAGAACAAGTGTATGCTTAACTTTGCGTGGCTTAATACTGCCTTGAAAATATGGGCCCCTGACACAGTTTTCTGCAGCAGAGGGGCATGCAATGAGTGTTGCTGTGGGCATTTCACTTCAATACCCATTGCAATTTGATGCTGCCACCAGATTTACGAGGATTCGTAAACCTGAGGCAGCACCAAGGAGAAATACATACATAGAGCAAAACACCATGAATGATTGTTTAGGTGGTGGAAGGTGTCCATTCCGGCACATAAAAAATCATCAAATAATGATGATTGGCTACTTCTATGTGTGCTGCAGATTGAAACACACATTGAACTAGCAAAATGCCATTATTGATTGTTTATGTGCAGGAAGGAACACCTTCCTGCACATAAACAATCATTCCGTGCAACGCAGGCACCCTTACACTGTGGTGTAAGGGTGCCTGCATTGGTGCTAGGCAGCTAAATTTAGCTCCATCGCTAGCGGAAACACAGGGGAGCGCCATAGTAAATATGGAAAATCCCTGTATTTCTGAAGTGACGCAGCTCGGCGCTGCAGATGTAGGCACAGCACCACACTGCACCACCTTCCTCGTAAATGAGGCACTAAGGCCCATATTTATACTTTTATAGTGCTGAATTTGCGTAATTTTTTGACAGAAAAGCAGCACAAACATACAAAATACAATTGTATTTTGTAAGTTTGAGCCACTTTTGCGTTAAAAAGTGGCGCAAATGCAGTGCTATAAAAGTATGAATATGGGCCTGAGGCCCATATTTATACTTTTTGCCACAAAACAGTGCAAATGCAGTTTTGAGGCAAAAAGTATAGCACCGGCTTGCGTCATTCCAAATTGCCAGATGGACGCCAAATTAATGGAATCCTTAAAGCCCGCGCTAAGGTTGGGCTAGCATCAGGAAAAATTACGTTAGCCGGGTGGGGGTGGCAGTATGGGGGAATGGGGTTTTGCCTTAAAAAATGACACTAGGCTGGTTAGAGCAAAAAAATGCCGTTAACGAGTCTAGCGTCATTTACTGATGCAAATCCATCCATATCACATGACTCCTGTCTTATGAAGCCAGCACAGGGGACCATTTCAGAGCCCCCAATGGCACTTAACATTTAAAAAAAAAATACTTATCTATACTTACCCTACTTACCTGGGATGGGGGTCCCCCATCCTTTGGTGTCCCTCTGGTGTGGGTGGGGGTGTTCCTGGGGCTTGGGGTGGGCACCTGTGGGCCCATTCCATGGTGTTTGACTGTGGAAATGGGTCCATAGGTCCCCTAATGCCTTCTCCGACCCAGGCGTTGAGTAATGGCAATAAGCAGGCTTAGTGCCATTATTTAGGCCCGCCTCCCACCTGTGCACCTTTTTTTGGGCGCTAGGGATTTTAGTAATTTTTTGGACTGGAATGCCTACCTTGCATCTCATTGACAGAAGGTGGTTTCACGCATCCCAAAAATTATGTTAACGCCTTTATTTGGACGCTAGACAGGTCTAGCGTCAAAATAGAAAATTGGAGTTAAGTGCGTGCCGAATTCACATAAAATAGAAAAATGATGCAAATTCAGCGCAAAAAGAATAAATGTGACCCTTAGTTCCAGATATCTGCCTTGCCAGAGAAGTATCAGGTGCTTGAGGAAGGAGGGAGAGCTTGATCGATAACCCGTGCCAGGTACTGGAGTTGCCGGAGCTGGTTTGAGCGGCCATGAGGCAGTGGGGACAGAGGCATAGAAAGCCAGAGGCCCATGAGATTGGCCGTGCCCTGAGATCTATGGGTTGAGGGCTCAGTTGGAGCCCTGCATGAGCTGTCATGGCTCTGCCGAGCTCACCGGGGGTGGCTCTGGTGTGTGGCCCAAAGCGGAGCGGGGACGAGCCAGTGTAGGACTAAGCTGCGTGGAGGTGACTGCGTCTGGTCGCTGCAGAGTCTGTGGAGCCACTGGAGGCGACAACAGCATGGTTCTCACCACAAGTCAATGGGGACATTCTGGACAGGCTGTGCAAGTGGGCCAAGGGCCTCGAAGCACAAACTGAGGCCAGGGGCGAATGGTGTCATCGGGCCACCCATGATGAATCAACACATTGTGGTGAGATTGTAAGGGGCATATTTATACTCCGTTTGCGCCGAATGTGCGTCAAAACTTTTGACGCACTTTCAGCGCAAACGTTGCCCCATATTTAAACCCTGACGCCCGATCCGGCACACCAGGAAAATGGCGCTATGTGCGCCAGTTTTTGGAAGCGGCACCCCGCCCTGCGTTAATGACATGCAGGGTAGGCGTTCCCGTCCAAAAACAGGCGCACATAGCGGTGCGTGGTATTTATGCTTCAGGGCAAAAATCACTCCCGCGCGGCAGGCGGCGCAAAAAAATTGCGCAAAGCACGAATATCGTGAAATTTTAACGCCTGGGTCAGGGCAGGCGTTAAAATGGGGCAAACACACCTGTACTTAATCAGAACACACAGAACAAACAACAGAGCAGCAGAGCAGCAGAGCAGCAACAGGGAGAGATGGAGGTGATTTTTCTACAACGTGCACGGAGACGCAGAGCCCTGCAGCAACAACAGCAGCCACAACAACAGCAGCCACAACAACAACAGCAGGGACCCCAAAGACAGCGCAGAAGGCAGGAGAGGATATTCCGCCCAAGAACAACCCTGCTTGGCCTCAGGGAACGGGACATCATCCAGAGGTACCGGTTGAACTGGCAGGCCATTCAGCAGCTGCTGACAAATATTGAACAGCAATTGGCCCCCACTTTAGTGACTCCACGCACTATCCCAACCGAAACAAAGCTGCTTGCCGTACTTCACATGCTGGCAAGTGGCTCCTTTCAGACAAATGGTGCCCTGGTTGGTGGAATCTCACAACCATCTTTCTCCGCATTCCTGCCTAAAGTACTGGATGCCATCATTGGACTGACACCCCGCCACATCTGCTTCCCTAACACACTGCAGAAGCAGCAGGAAACAAAACAGGGGTTCTACGCCATCAGTGGCTTTCCGCACGTCCTTGGTGCAATCGACTGCACACACGTACGCCTTGTGCCACCTGCTGCGAGTGAACACCTCTACCGCAACAGGAAGCACACACATTCCATCAACGTGCAGGCCATAGTCGATCACCAAGGACTGATCAGCAACATTGTGGCTAAATATCCTGGGAGTGTACATGACGCATTCATCTTCCGTCACTGCACCATCAACCAACACTTCCAGGATGGACGGTATGGCAATGGACTACTTGTTGGTAAGGACAAAAATCTACTTATATACTCACTGCACAGAAACCCTCTAGGATAAACAACCCATACACCACAATAGCAACACCTAGACAGGAACACACTGAGGTACTCACATCACTAGCCATGTTTCACAAGTCACCATTGAACCTCTCACACCTTGGAATTTACTCCACAGCTTAGTGTGAAGTCATTCATGACTGTGGTTGCCTAAATATCACCTTGCAAATTGGAAGTCTCACAATAACCTGCACACTAATACAATGCATAACTTTTAAGGGATGGGATGGCTTGGGTATGTTCAATTGAACGTTTCTAATACCCTTTCATGTTTCAACTCTGCATGGAACTATCATCACACCCCCAGTGAGGACACATGGACATCTGTGTCACAAGTCACAATGCAAGGGAGGGCACACTGTACTTGAGAAACCGATACATCCTGCTGACAAACAGTTAGCCAACAAACACTTGCTCTGCCAAGGAAAAAAAACAATGCCAAAGTTTCCACCAACAACCATAGGTTGTCACATTAGTACACAAAATAGTCACAGACAACACAACACAACTACTTCCATCAAAGATACGTACAACAGTGCCTCCTACATCTAATTGATACCATTCTGTGTTTCTCTTTCAGCTGATCAGGGGTATGGCATCCAGCCTTGGCTAATGACACCATATGGGAACCCAAATACTGCTGCTGAGCGGGCATACAATGACGCCCACAAGAGGACACGCAGCATTGTGGAGCGGACCTTTGGGATCCTAAAGTCAAGGTTCCGCTGCCTTGACATCACAGGTGGAAGCCTATTATACTCCCCAGAGATGGTCTGCAAGATCATATGCACTTGTGCCATATTACACAATATTTGTGTAAAAAGGAACATTCCCCTCCTTGAACCGGACCCAGACATGCCTGAGGATGATGATGAGGAGGATGCTGGCCTGCAACAGGAGGGGGAACAACCTAACACCGCAGCAGGAGTGCGTAGGCGCCAACAGTTTGTGAACAATTTTTTTACTTAAGTTATTATAATCACTTGTATTCCACACTTGTAAATAAACACAGATAACAAACACCACATCATGCTTTGGCCTATTCATTTCTGACCACCTTTAGTTTGAAATTGCTGAAGATGAATGTTGTCTCATTGATCAAGAATGCCATTAAAATTCATCACACCAAAAATAAACATCACAACTGTATGCACAGAGGGTAGGATGTGACATGTTACATTACCATACACAGAGCCCAACAAGAGTACAAGTGTGACAATTACACATGCCGGATCCAAACAACTGAAACAGTCTCTCATCCAGCCCAAAATTGGAGATCATTTGAAAGTCACATCACACGTGTTCAGAGACAGGGTGGGACCATCCATGTGTACGTGAACATGTCATCAATGGCTTCTCTCAAGTGTATGATGTGAGCAATACACAATTGCAACAACATCAGCTGCCACTAACTCAGGAGGAGACCTTGAAGTTACAGTGACAACATACACACAGACAGGTCATAGTGGATCCACATTCCCATACACATGTACACATATGTCATACAACCAACCTAATATTTGAAAGTAGACCATCACAGTTGTGTCCCAGTTTGAACCTAGCAGGAAGATTGTAACATGACACTAAACCAGTTGATGCAGAAAGGGACACAGACAACCAAAAAAATCTTCGCATTATCACATCGTGAATGCTGAGAGGCTTGCAAACTTAGTCATATGAAAATGGTATGCAACTTAGATCCAAATCATCATTACTGCAAACGTCAAATGGGCTAATGAGATGAATGAATTGTCAACAGTCATTCATACCATATGGCCTTACATTAGCACGCTGCTGCAGGTTTGCCATGATATAATAAAAATACTCCATGGATACAGTAGCTATTCTGGATGATCAAATCCTAGGGTGCTGGGGGCCTAAGTCCACCTCTACCGCCCCCAAAACATACAAGAATCATGTACTTGTGAACTAAACACATGCATAAGACACATGTGTGGCCTCCATGTCACAAGTCCTACACAAATATGAAACACAAAACATAATGGGACATGGTCAGCCCCATAAAAACTGAAAGTGACTCTCCCACTCCCTGTTAGGAGTACAGATAAAAGCATCCCCATCATAAAGGTGGGCACATTTTGGAGACGGAATACATAATGGTATCCCAGGCATCATTTCAAAATAGCCATCAGCAATTACACCAAATATGTTGTCAAATATGGTCAATACATTAGTTAAAGTATCCCAAACATTACAGTGTGAAGGCCGTCTATACATAAAAGTACGGACATGTGTCATATACAAAGACAAATGTCTCTCACATCGCACCATTTGACCATGACAAATCACCTTTCCAAAGCTAAACACATGAAGACATTAGGATAAAAGTGCTCCATATTCTACGCATACAGCATGGCCGTCATAATTTGTTCACGTACATGAGTGCACACAATGCTGAGTCAGATACAAATGTATCCAAAAGTGTCTTGATATTTTGCCTTCAAAATATAATTAACATCCACAATATTTTTGACTCTGCATCATGTGGACTACTGTACGTGTAAAAAAAACGACGCTCATGATGTATGCGTGGTAAAATTGACGCTACATGGACATTATGTTGGTCATTTCATGTACATTATTAATTATTAATATTCATATCATATTTTTTCACTCCGCATCATGTGCACCACTGTACGTGTAAAAAAAACGACGCCCATGATGTATGCGTGGTAAAATTGACGCTACATGGACAATATGTTGGTCATTTCATGTACATTATTAATTATTAATATTCATATCATATTTTTTCACTCCGCATCATGTGCACCACTGTACGTGTAAAAAAAACGACGCCCATGATGTATGCGTGGTAAAATTGACGCTACATGGACAATATGTTGGTCATTTCATGTACATTATTAATTATTAATATTCATATCATATTTTTTCACTCCGCATCATGTGCACCACTGTACGTGTAAAAAAAACGACGCCCATGATGTATGCGTGGTAAAATTGACGCTACATGGACAATATGTTGGTCATTTCATGTACATTATTAATTATTAATATTCATATCATATTTTTTCACTCCGCATCATGTGCACTGTAATGCATCAAAAAAAAATGACGCACAACTGTGTATGCGTGAAAATATGACGCATAACGGGAAAATAAAAACGGCGGCCATTTTATGCAGGAAGTGATGTAATAGGATATCCTGTTTACAAAATCTGTACTGGGAGTTAACTTTCACTTTCACTTTGCAGTCTCAGATTTATCTAGACTGTGTGGTTGTGTGAAAGGTGTTGTCCTGTGTTTTACTGCTTTTGTGTCCTGTGTGCCTTGTATTTTGTCTTAGTGTCAATCTATTATTGTTGTATAACATTGTCTCAGTCTGTTTAGTGTTATTTTGTCTATACCTGTGATAGTTTGTATTGTCTGTGGGAGTCTGTTGTGGGTAGCATAGTTTGGGGGGTTAGTTGGGCTATTTTTCTCCTTCTTCTTTTTCTTTCACACCTCTACCTTTCCCCATTTCCCCCTTTTTATTTCATATTTTTTTGGTAAATTTTTAGTCCTCTCAATATGTCAGGTAGGCCTCGCCTGTCCAGGATGGGGGAAGACGAATTGGGGGGGTTCATATGGCTCGTAAGCCATTTCCTCCCACTAATGCTGGAAGCTGGGGGCCGTGTGATACAGGGGTATCACATGGAGGCGAGGAAAATCCGGTGGGAGAAGGTGCGCCATCACCTGGTCCGGGTCTATGGGAGTCTCAGGAATGTACACCAACTCAAGCACCGCTGGGCAGATCTGATCACCAGGGAACAGGACCTGCTGGACCACCTGGGACTCCGGATTGGTGGCCATGTTGGTGAGTAAAAAACAATTAAATGGGAATGACAGAAATCGGTGTGTGAACATGTGATGATTGTTAGCCAATCTGCAAAATAAGTAGCTGACTGTGTGTAATGCCAGGGAAACCTAGGCCCATGGTTATACACATTAATCACCATTTTTGCAACACATGTACACGCAATGACAGCTTTATAAATTCAACATCTATTTGTATTATGCTAAGTCGCCCCCTCTCTGCGTCACAAAATGTTTCAAATGCTGCGCTACAAAGGTATACATATGTGTCCTAATGTGTATTTGTTGCAGAATGTGTATGAAGACCTATGCTACCAGTCCGATGGCTCATTTTTGCAAAACATACCAGATGCCTGTAGCTGCATGTAATGTAGTGTTGCATTTGTGTCAGAAAAGCAACATGTGAACGGCTCTATTTGTACTCCACTGGTCATAATGGCCAGTGAGTACGTCATGTAGAAACAACATACCTACATATGCAGACGCCATAGCTAGACAGAAAATTGGAAACACATGATGATGCTATACATGTGTGTTGCCGTCACGTCACATGAAGTTAGTCATGTTGTTCACACATATGTCACATGTGTGTCTGGTTGCTGTCTGTTGACCCTGTCCAAATAGCCAGTTTATTTGTGAGTGGTCATGTAGTCCTCATGGAACCAGTTTTGGAATGTCTCTCGGGGATGCACATGCTGAGATGTATGGATAACATTATTGTTGGGGCATACTAATGGAGGATTAACTTGGACGACACATGACTGTCCTGACCACTGCATGAGTGTAGTAGGGTGTGACACTGGAGCAGGAGACTCATCCAATGATAATGTTGAATACAAAGTGATCCATGCAGGATGAGCATGTGTGAAAGTCTATCATTACCATGTTATATTCACACAGTGTCATTGTAACAGAAATCATTGGTCCGTTCACACAGTCTGAGTATAATCTTTGTTTCATGCTTTACAGGTGGACCAGCCCCGTACACCGTGGGAGAGGTGGCCCATTTTGACGACCCCGATACCTACAGTGAGTGTCGCCTGAGTGCTATTTACATTGTTTGGTAATGACGCATGATGGATTACTGTGTGTTCAAGAGAATTCATGATTTGATGTGCTGGCCGTTCATTGGCTTTGTTCTTTTAGTGTGATATCAAATTTGAATAAGGTTTCTGCAAAACAATACGTAGTCATCTCTCAGATTGAGGGGCTGTAGCCCATTGAATTAGGGCGGAAATTGGGAATGGTATGACTCATTTGGAATACACTGGTCAATGTTAGACTTGGTCAGGGACTTGCCATGAACTGAGTCTGCATATCAGACTGACAGTCTCCCAGATAGCTTAGGCACATGGCTTTGATGACAAGTGCTTCTTCCTAGTTGAGGATGGACTGTGTACACTGTAGGTTGGATCTTCCGTGGGCATGTACTTCCACAAGGTGAACTCGAAGTGTGTGTGACTTGAGTGCAATGCCCTAGGTGTTCAGTTGAATCATGTGAATGGGTGTACTACCTCCCCTGTGTGTGTTGTTAAACATGCCTCACTAATAGTATGTTATGTTGGGCTAAGTCATAACATTTTGACATGTGTGGACCTGGGATGTGACAAGGTTGGGCTGACTACAACGTGTTGCTAGCCCTTCATAGGTGTTGTGTGTGAAGGCACATAATTGTTGAACTTTCTGTACACTCCTGGGTGTGCATTGAACATGGGATTGTTGGTTGTTCTTCCCACACCACCCACAAAGACTGGGATGTTACTGTGAAACCGGGTACCTAGGACTGTAGCAACCAGTATGTTACACGTACTTAACACCTTTTGTGACTTGAGTTAGTACCTTGGGCCAGAGTGAGAAAAATGTCTACACGTTGCAAATGGCATAAATATATGTGTGGGATTTGCAAACGTCTGTTTCCTATTCCAAAATGTATTTGGTGGTCATGTACATATGAGGAAAATGCTTTTCAAAATGGATATAATAAAGGGTTTTACCAGACCTACTTGCAAATCACAGTGGTAGGCAATCCCATTTGCAACCGAGTACGTGGTTGCAAAGTGAGTAGCTGTTATCATCCACTTGAAGTGGATGGTAACCACCTTGCTGACTGGAAGGGGTCCTCATTGTAAAGCTTCACCTTTGTGAGTGGACTAAAATAATCCTGCGCAAAACAGCCAGTGGTCTAAGGGACCAATAATTACTGTGAAATTTTCCAAGTACAATTGTTGTGATTTAAAAATAATTGCAGATCATTTTCCTTTCCGGTAAACGGCCTACACTTGGGGAAAAATAACTTGCTTAATTTAAAAACAGTCACGTCTATGGAGTTTTGCTGATCCCAGCAGGCCTCCATCCCCGTGAGTGCCCATGTTGCTAAGGTGGGGCAACTTGGAACCCACATCAGTGATGTTCATGAGGTGGGTTTTAGGGACCCCATAGCAACTCGCAGACGGTGTCTGAGACACCGTTCTGCTTTGCAAATTGCTAGTTGATATTCCTAAATTCCTACATCTGACACCTAGTGTGGACATATGATTCTGGGCCAGGGGTGCAATCTTAGCACACAACCAATTAAAAATGCTATTGAGTGAGGAGTGTGAGTGTTATCACATAGAATGACATATGTACTGAAGTCAGTATGCGGAAGAGCTGGTGCCATAATGTCAAATGCCTTAGGTATGATTTGGATGAGTAGTTTATGGTGATGTCATCCATCATGTAGAGACATGGATATGCTTTGTGTGATATGACCTTAGGTATGCATGATTCACATGTACTTCCTCTGAGCATTTCCGTGAACTATGTTGTAACAATTGCTGCATACAATATATTTATAGTAATTGACAAATGAGCCATTGTGGGATTCAACCCACTGTAAATTCAATGCTCAATATTTCCCTTTTCTCTTCACAGCTGCAAACCTGAGTGCCGCAGAGCGCAACCATTTTGAGCGCAGGGCAATGAGGTACAGGCGCATCCTGCAGGTGCAGTGTGGGTATCGGAGGATGGCCCGCAGATACAATTCTGATCGGGCCTCCGGGGCGTGGTATGCCACACCACAGGCTCCACCAACGGTGCCACCTACAACCACCGCCACTACAACCACCAGGTCTGCCCAAGGGGACCCAGCGACGGACCAGGCATCTTCCTCAAGACCTGGACCCAGCCGTGTGTTGGGAGCAGGGCTGTCCCGTGGCCACTCCACTCCAGCAACAACCTCCACCTCCACCGGCACGCAGACCAGCAGTGACCCTCCAATTGACCCTGCAGCCTTCCAGGCATTGTCTAGAAAACTGGACAGGTTAATTCGCAAGGTGGACAACCTGACGGAGGACATGGCTGAGGTTAAGGAGAAGGTGTGCTCCATCCGGCGCACACTTCGGAGGGCAAATCTTTAGTCATTTTGCCTTCCTGAACTTTTACCCCTCCCCTCTCACCTCTTTCCTCTTTTCATACTGTTAGTTGGGTTTGGGGGGTTAGTTATAGGATAAGTATAGGTAATTAGCTTAGTTAGTGTTAGGTAAGAGGGTGGGGGGTCCTTATTCTTTCTATCTAATATTTTTGTGTGGGTGGGTGGGTGGGGGGCAATGTTGGGATTCCTGTTTAATAAAAAAAAAAATATATATATATATGTTTGTTTAGGATAGTATAGTATGTGTTTAGGTTAGTAAGTGTTGTCCTGCATGTGTCTTGTTTCTCAATGGTGGGTGGGGGGTTGATGTTTAGATCGTTTCGTTACATGTGTAGAGTAAGTTTAGCTTAGGTTAGTTAGGGACAGTTGTGGGTTAGTAGTAGTCTGGTTAGATTAGTGTAGGTTTACCTTTCCCTTAGTTGCCTCTTTTATTACTACTCTTAAATAAAAAAATTGTTAACCCTTTACCTGATGCGTTAGGTGCTACCTTTTCATGGCCTTGACATCTGTGTAGCAGAAAGTTTAAGTATGACATTTGTGTTCCATGCTCGCTATCCCCAGGCTTATGAGGTTTAACATGCCAGCTACCCGTGTGCTAACTTGGAAAGTATCCACCATGTTGGAGAGCCACCATTGGTAGTGTGCATTGATCATCAAGGTTTGGGGTTGTTATGTATCCTACTTCACAAAGAGTGCTTCCAGACTTATTATTGTAGGTAAATAGATAGGTCGGACAGCATTGTGAAGTTCAGGGAGAGCTTTATAGATGATGATTTGTTCACACTCTTGTCTTGTTGCTGTCATTGCTGACCTACATCATGTGTGTACTGATTCAGCATTAATTTCCTTCATGGAAGTATACGCCGTAAGGGTGATTGATGCTGTGTAATTTGTTTATCATTCCTTTCATTCTACAGCATAATTTCAAATTTTAGTATTGCATGGTGCCTACATTTCTCAGCCACCATTAGTTGTGTAGAATAGCTATAGATAGTGCATCATTCTGTCCAACACAGCATGATTGTGTGTGCTTAGTCCCTTCATCAGTTATTTTCCTCAGTATAGTAAAGCTATGATGCAATCCTGGCCACTGCACAGATGTATCAGTATACATGAAATCAGGACAGTAGTATAGAGAATCGACATGGTTGCCACACAGCCACTTTGGAGTTATCTACTGCACAGTTGAATTTTGAAATGACACAGAGACACAATAGGTGTGCAAGTGATATTTATTTATAGGTGGTGTTGTGCAAAATGTCCATTCACCATGTTTGCTGACTCCTTTCTGGTGCATTATTACATGGTGATCCTACAGAAGGGGTGTGGATGATGCTCCTGACATGCTGGGGTGATGTCACAGACAGTGCAGAGGAACATGAAATGCCAAATAGTAGGAGAGAAACATTCACTGGCAAGGTGGACAAGTCATACAGTGGATTGCCGAACAGTCATTGAGGTTAGTTGTAGTGCGAATGGCATGTGTCAAAACGTAGGACCTTGGTCAGAGTAGGGCATGGTGCAGGGACTAGGGCTTCCGGGTACTCTTGCGTGTGAATGTTATCTGTTCCATGTCTTCTTCTTCTGATGTGTGTGTTGCCTGGTGTGTCCTTGTTGTTGTTGGTTGTGAAGGGGCAACACACACCTCAGTGTTAGAAGACATGGAGGCAGACATCCCGGGGGCTGATCCCTGTTGAGTAAGGAAGGGCAGTACTGCAGCAAGGAGGGCCTGCTGGTTTTTCAGAATGGCAGCCACATCCCGATGGTAGGCAGCCAGGTCGGCCCTGATGGGTTCTATGTTGCATTCGTGCACACGTTGAGTGGCTTGCAGTTTGAGTTGTTGTGTCAACTGGATGACAGCTGTGCCAATTTCCTTCAGTGTTTTTGAAATGTCCTCCAAGAGCAAATTTCTGGCTTGCATTGCAGCGGCCTGATCAGCAGTTGACAACATGCACGAACGCACCCCCTCAAGGCTGGCTGCCATAGTTTGCATCCCCACCCGCACCTCCTTGGCCAGCTCCCGCTGGACCCCAACGACAGTTCTTTCGAAGCTGGTGCCAGTGTCGTCAGAGTCCTCAGCTGTGTTGGAGCTGGCAGGTCTTACAATTGGGGTGGCGGGTGGTTCTACTGTGGTGGCTGCTTGTTCTGTGCTCCTCCTTGTGACTGAAGGTGGGGTTTGGAGGCTTTCAAGGACCATGTCAATGGTCTCTTGTGGGAAGTTGATGGTCTCGTCATCCATGTCATCAGGGAACTCATGGACAGGCAGATCAGCAGGAGATCCGTGTTCCTCTGCAATGAAACAGGGTACAATTAGTGTGTCTGTGTTGTGACAATTTTGCAGTAAGATACAAGCCTTTGGATGCCTTAACATTGTAGTCTGTGTTTGTCTAGGTATCTGCTGTCCGTCATAGGGCATTGTTGTAGGCCTATGGCCCACCTGTGTGTCACATGTTTGATATTGATCTTTCAGACATGTCGGCCAGGTCGCCTCTAGATGTTGCTTTGTAATTATTTAGGAATAGGCGTTTTTTCTCCTACTCCTCACTCGGTGTTTCACTATTGTCATGGAGGGACATTTTGTAGGGTGGGCTCTCATTATCCAACATGTTATTCTTGGCTTTCTAGGCAGCAGGATAGCTAATGGTGTGGGGGACTAAGTTTGACCCACTTGTAAATAACTCTGTCACCCAGATATTCAGTTTAGCTAAGACTAACTAGCAGTGCCTCCGGTCTCCCACATCAAAGGAATGTTTAGACATCCGAGCGCATGACATCTTTGGAACTTCTCAGGGAAGTGGTGGTCACTCAGGTCCTACACATTTCTATCTTTTCCGGTATGTTCCCATACACAAATGACAAAGACAGTATTAGTTTGATATGTAGTTTCATTGTACAACTGACTTGTAGGAATTTAGGTGTGAGCCCCAATTACACAAACAATACACACTGTTAGAATTGAAATAGTCTGCAGGAGAGTAATACATTAGTACACAGCTTTCATGGTGCCCAACATTTTCTTCTCTCCCTCTGCATGTTCTATGTATAGCACAGCATGTTAAGTTTGGAGGTTGCCTGTCAGAATCACAGGGGAGACATCATCCCTCATATCAGAGGAATGGGCTAGGATCTGGTTGTGCATCAGCAGCAAGGCAGGCAGCATCTAGTTATTATTTTCTGTTTGGAAACTCCCCCATGCGTGTCTTGGGACAAGGAAGTGAATGTAAAAGACATATGTCATGGTGATGACAAAGTTTCCCTACGCAGGAATGCCAAACCTTAACCCCTACCACATCTATCAGCAACGTACCAGACGGTATCCTTGACTGGGGCACAGAGTGAATATGTTCTGGCAAACTCCAGTGCAGAAGTAGGCAAAACAGTGTGATTTGGCTAATTGACAACACCTTAGGACTGACTATTTGCTACATTAACTGATAGGAAGGGCAATGAGAATCATTTAGTGCAAATTGCTCTGAGGCACTTAGATGTGAGCAAATGAGTATAAGTACAATCAGGGTAAGATGCACAAAGGCCTCCAGCCTGAGGCGATTGCGCAAAGTATACGTTTCACTTGCCACACTACACTTTGACTGACTGTGGGTGTTGTGACTGCCCTGGCAGGACACTTGCCTCTCAGGCCCTGCCCCATACACTTTTTATTCACATTGCATGATCTGTACATGTCACGTGGCATTACCTATGCATGTCAATGTTAGGATGTGGTATGGATGTAAACATTCTTGATGTTTTGAGATGATGTTGGGTGATGTGTATTGAATTGGATTGGCCTGTTTATCGTATGAATGTCCTATTTGTTTGTCCGACTTTGCAGGTGTGTTTCAGTGACCAGTTGCCTGTGTCCCCTCCTCAATATTGTTGTCTGAGCAGTATGACATTAGTGATGTAGCCTTGTTAGGCAGGCACGTGAGGGACCCTGATGTATGCAGCATGTGTGTATCGTTAGTGCTGTGTGGCTCCTATTGCTGTTTACTTAGGCTTATGTATGTGTCAGTTATGGACATTCGGCATTTGAGTGTACTGGTACCTTTGTCTTATTTCTAGGAGTAATTGCAGATGTCATCCTCACCCCCTAATTTAGGTATGTATGTTCCAGGGTGGGGTTCCTGCCATTTGGTGCTATAGCTGCACAGAGATGAGAGGTGTTATTGTCAACTGTGGTGGCAGTTAAGTTGCAGTTGTTGTATTTGCTACAGCATTACAGGTAGGGACCTAGTTGATGGGGAATAGATTTTGCAATACAAGTGCCTGGATGTGGATTTGAGGTAGTGTCCTTCCCACCTGTCACTGCTTTCCCTTGGCTCTCTTGTTGTAATTACAGGATGTCCCCGTGGGACTGTTGTTGTTGCTGTATTTTGTCGTGCCCCAGCTTCGGTCAGTACTGGGCATGCCCACCTGCCGTGCCCCTTTCCCCATGCCACTTCATATATGTGCTGACTTACATGCATTGTGTAGTAGGTATCCCCCCCGCTTACAGTCCCCATTATTGTATTATGATTCCCCATGCGACTTACCCTGCATGTGCGTAGTGTTGTGGTAGTCTGCGCTGTCCAGTCCTTGAATCCCTGTGACGATCTCCTCCGGGATGACGGCTGCGACCATCTCCTCCATGTGGTCCAGGGCCTCCTGTTGTGCTGGACTCCCCCCTCCAGTCTGCATTGCTGCCTTCCTGTTCCTGGCCATTTTCTCTTTGGTCCTACGTTTGCAGTCATGCCAGCGTTTCTTACCCTCGGTGACTGTCCGGCGTTCTTCAGCCACACTGTTAATCTTGTCCACTATTTGTTTCCAGATGGCCTCTCTCCTACTGAGTGGCAATTTAGAGGTGATGAAAAGTTGGTGCTGGTGTTCCGTCACCTCTTTCACCAGGATTTCCTGCTCCTCTGCACTGAAGCGACACTTTCTTTTTTTTTTTTAAATGTCCTGGTTCCTGTATGCTTCCTCCTGGCTGGTTCCTGGTCTGCTCTCATCCTCCTGGGGTCTGTTGGGGCATCTAGGATCCATTTTGGGTCTCCTCTCCTGAAATGGCAGTTTTCGCGCAAAAATGTGACGCAATTGCGTGAAAAAAATGGCGTTTTCACGATTGCGCTGTCGTAAATCGACCCACAGTGATGTGCGTCGCATTTACGTTGGTTTCCTTTACGACAGACGGACGCTGTCTGCGTCACGAAATAATGACTCCCACCTGTTGGTTGCGCCGCCGTACGTCAAAGTATAAATTTGACGCCCGCATGGCGCATCCAAATGGCGTTAGACGGCGCAAATTTTTTTGACGCAAAATTGCGTTAGCGCAGTTTTGCGTCAAAAAGTATAAATATGGCCCTAAGAGCCTGCCGGCAGCAGTGAGGACATCACCTTCCCCTACTAGGGCTCCATAACCTACCACAGGGACTGTGCACTGTGACTCCCCATTCTACGTGGTGGGTGTCCATGGATGCTGCAAGGCCCCTCTTGTCGCACAGCATTGAGGAGCCCACATCCATTTGTCTGGTGACCAAGGAATGACTGACCCGGCTCACGTGAATCTGTGTAGAGCATTAAGGACATTATCTTTACTCCTTGCAGCCTGCCCTGATATATGGCTGTATCAATGATCCTCGCCAGCTTGGGACCCCCTTAGAAAACTTTGCCTGGGCTTGGTGTCTTGTGGTGTGGGTGAGACTGGCAACTCAACATATACTAACCGAATAGGGCGATTGATCCGAGGCTCTGTTGGGGTACCACCTTCTATTTAGGGAGCATGTACCGTGAACCTGATGGTGGTCAACTGCTCGTGCCCCTCCTTGTATTCACCCTTGGGGTGTCTGGAGGGTCATGCAAACCGCTGAGGACAGCCAAGAGACCTGGAGACTTGCCAGGGGCACCTACCACCATTACAAAAGATAAAGTGCCCCCACTGCCAGGCAAAGCACCATGGACAAATATGTCCGTTTTGGGAACTCAATGCTAGATATGCTGACAGAGGTGACGAAGGAACTGGCAGCCTGGGTGGAGGATGCGGGGGGACGAGCTTACCAAAACAACTTGATATTTGTTGGATTCCTGGAAGGATGCGAAGGATCATCCATGGACTTGTTCTTGACACATTAGGTCCGATCGCTGGTGCCCACAGAGAATATCTCACACTGCATTTTGGTCGAACGAACCCATGGAGCGCTAGTAAAGAAGGTCCTTCCCAGTACATGGCCTAGACCAGTGATTGCCAATCTCCTAAAATACATGGACAGGGATGCAATCCTCAAATTTGCACAAAATCAAGATAAACCAATGTACCAATCACAGTACATAATGATCTTTCTAGATTACATGAGACTGGTGCAGCAGCTGCACCAATTCTTTACATCTGCTAAGCAATGTTTAGAGCACCCCAAACTACTGTACATGCTACTTTATCCAGCGTGGCTGTGAGTAGTATTTAATGTGCAAACACTCTCCTTCAATTCTCCGGAGGAGGTTTTCCTCTGGAGAGATGAGAAGGTGATGCTTAAACCTCAAACCCCTCAGCACATTGACTGTGATTCACTGCATAGTGACAAGGGAGACTGCCCTATAAAGATTACAGCGAAGAGACATAACAGATCCTGGTCATCCAGGCGGGGCTCCCACAAAGATGAAGCATCTTAGGACGCCCAAGCAGACTCCCATAGCTGTCATCTGCCCATGAATAACTGTACTGTACATGGTTTCCAGTAACATTTGAAGTTCTGGTAATGTTTGAATGCTTAGCAATGTGGAATCATAATATGTTTGACCACCAACCATTGAGACAGTAGATTCATATCTCCTAGTGGCTGGTACCAGTTGGGAAGGGGATACATTGGGAGTGGCCACTCGGGCCCCATGCTGGGGTCCTGAAGTGACGCAACTTGCAAATAGATACTTCTAGTTTGTTGAAGTATGGGGGGGCTAGTTTCTTGGGGAAGTTATTTGTTTTACACTATTGCTATGCACAGACCCACTACATACACACGACCTTTAAGGTAACTCTGTTATATCCCGCTAGCCAGCTAATGGGTAACACAAGACTTAGCGCCCCTGCAGGACTCCTTTATCTGCTATCATGGAATGTTCGGGGGTCTTGGACAAAATCAAATGAGAGGCCATATTAAAATATGTGCTGATATACTGTTGCTGCACATCTCCTCTTTACCAACCTTTCATGCCTCACCAGATGTAGCTACAATCAAGTACTTCACTCTGGGTTCGATAGCGTTCTAGAGGCACATGTATCCTAATACAGCGAGGTTTCTTCTTTGTGCCCACCAAGACCTGGTTGTATTGTCATGGGAGATGAACGATAGTTAGAGGCACCCTTTATAATGAACCCCTAAATATTGGCGGCATATGTGCCGCTCCCCCACTGGGCAAGCATCTGTGGTCTTGGTGGTGCATCCCTGGGGAGACCTTCTCAAGGGTTGGTCAGTCATTGAGGGAGACTGGAATGCTGTGATGGATCCACACATCGATAGATGGCAAGATTTGGGGGAGAAGTCACAGAGATAGGTGTGTCCAGGCTCAGCTCCTTGGTGACTGTGCTGGGCCTTACAGATGTCTGGTGAGCACATCTTCCATCCAGCATTAGGTACATCTATTTTTCCTCGGCCCATGACTTATTCTCTGGACTTCATTATTTCCTCATCCCCAGTGCCTATGTGCATAGAGTGGCGTAAGTAGACATCTTGGCACATGGTTTGTCTGATCATTCTCTGACAGTCCGACAATCCGTCAGCTCCAGGTGGGGCCTGGGAGTCCGGCCTTCTGTTGGGACCTCTCGTCATGGTATCAGCAGAACTCTCCATATCGATTACATATCTCTCGATCCATAGAAGAGTACGTCACTCCAACATGGACACTGCAGCTTCTGCAGCTATAGTATGGGAAGTCTTTAAATTTACCTTGCATGGTATAGATATTAGCTATTGCTCCGGGAAGCATTGGCGTAGAGATCAGGCCCTTGTAGATCTAGAACAACAAATACAGTAATGACTGAAGTGCTAATGGGCACAGGGTGCGGAGGCAGCTGGGGTGGGCACAACAACAACACCAGCCGCTGCTCCTTGAGGAGGCCAAACAGGCCTGGGGGGAGGCGCAGAGCTGTCTATGCCACTGGGGGACAAATTGAACAAGATGTTACACAGGTTGTGTCAAACCGCTCATATCCATGCCCTGACTCCTATGATTTATAACAAACAGGGCCAGCTGTTAGTTGACCCACACGACAAAGCCCAGAGTTTTGCCTCACACTACAGGGAGACATGCCCACAGAGAGACACTGACCCCTGATCAAATAGTTGAATTTGTAAAAGCCTTGCCTCTTCAGACTCTCTCAGACATAACTCAGGCCCAACTAGATGAGGTCAGTATGGAGGAGGAGCATGCATCAGCTGTATTGGCTATGCAATTGAGGCGGGCCCTGGGTCCCAATGGATTTCCATGAAACTTCTTTACAAGCATTTCTGCCGAGGTTAGGGAAGCATCTGCTGGGGTTGATGCATTCGGCACTTAAGCGTGAGCCGCTCCCACCAGACTAGCAACATGCAGAACTTGTGGTTCTTCCCAAACCAGGCCGCCCAACATAAGAACGATCATGCTAAAACTCCTGGCAAAAACACTGGCCCGCAGAGTAGTAGATCTGGTTTACCAGGACTAGAATGGCTTCATACCCTTACGGGGCACGTGCCATAGTATACAATAGTATACAATGTGTCTACAATGTGCTGGCCCTGGCCAGTGGCCATACTCCTGGTGTACATGGACAGGGCATTTGATTCTGCTAGCTGCGCTTACTCATTTGTTCTTCTCCATAGATTGAATTTTGGCCCCAAATTTCTCTCATATGTCCAACTCTTGTATACGGACTTATCAGCAACAGTTAGGGTTGCAGATGCCTTACCAGATCCTTACCCCATTCGTAGGGGTATGAGACAGGGATGCTCTTTATCCCCAATTCTATTTGCATGGGCCATAGAGCCTCTTGCAGTGTGTGTCAGGGTGGATGCCCAGGTAAGGGGCATCAAGTGAAGTATGGGACTGTCAGACAAAATTACCCTATATGCAGATGATGTTCTGTTTTTTCTCACTGAACCAGTGACCACGGGGCCACATGAAGAATATGCACATCTCTAGAAAGATCTCTGGCCCATATATGAACGCTATGAAATCCAAGGTATTCCCCATGAATGGCTATACCGGGACTATAAGATGGGAGCTGGGCCTAACGCTGGCTGAAGGTGGCTTTAAATATTGAGGTGTGTTTGTGTCCCCTGATGCGACTGTCATGGGGCAGGAGCCTGGCATCAGCATTGACCCCGGTAAGGGAGAAGGTAAGGATCTGGTTGTTTCTACCACTTTCTTGTAACTATACCCCAGAATACCAACTGCATCACAGTCAATTCTACCGGTATCTACATCTATGTCACACCCTCACCCCATACATTAGAAAGCTCACGGATCTCCCAGAATTCAGCCCTTTAAAGGGTAAACCCCTCATGGGAGACCTAGGAACTCATAAAATAACAGAAATATATCAAAGACTTGTAATAAATATCTCTAATACTTTACCCACCTTTCGAGCGCCATGGGAGGCAGATCTTGGAACTATAGACAATAAGGATTGGAGTGAGGCACTGGGTGCACCTCGGGAGGCAGCAACTTTGATCTGCCTCCACTTGATACAGCTTAAATACCTCCACAGGACTTACTATACGAGACACGGGCAATGGCGCATGGATCTTATTGTCTCCCCGGTATGCCTTCGCAGCAGGGTGGACAAAGGTACTTTCATTCATTTGGTATGGAGCTGCACAGCGCTGGATCGGTTCTGGCAGGGTGTGACCTCATGCCTGAATGACGTCCTCTCATGGACAATCCCAAGGGACCCTCAACTGATTTTTCTCCATAGCACTGATGGCCTCTGGGGAAACAGCTACAAACGGCTACTCCTTTTTCTGCTCCTAACGCTTGCCAAAAGAGACACAGCCAGGGCATGGAAGGCAGAGGCTCCCTTTCCCCAGTGATGTAGTAAAGAGGGATGATCATTGCATGGGGATGGAAGCTGTGGTTTACCTTGCAAGGGGATGTCACTAAAAGCAATGCAAAATTTGGCAGTGGTAGGCAGATTACAAAGGTATTGGTTTGGAAACTGCTCACCCCGTCACATCTTTTATTGATGATGAAATTCAAAGATATGGCACAGGCAGATGGGGTGAAAGCACATAGGATTGAGATTTAGGACCAGACTAAAGAGGGCCTAGTGCCTCCTTGCGCCACATTAGTGTCATTTTTTTATGCTAATGTGGCTTAATGCAAATTGCTGTGCCATATTTACAAAGTGGTGCAATGCATAGATTGCTCCACTTTGTAACCCCTTGTGCCACATTATGCCTGCACCAGCCATAATGTATGCAAGGGGGTGTTCCTTTGTTAGTGGGACCGCAAACATGGTGCAGTGAATCTAAGATATTCCACTGCATCATTTTGTGTGGCTACTTTCAACTTCTGCACAGAACAGGTGTTAAAAAGGGGCACGCCGTTGCTTTCAATGGGCCCCTATGTACTGTGCAGGATGAGCGCCTACATTTTGGTGCTAATCCTACATAGTACATCAATAGCGTCTAAAATGTCAACGCTATTGCCCCTACCCTGCACCATGGTGTGTGGTAAATTAAATACGCCACACACAAGGTGGTGGTAGGGGGCGCTAAGGGGTGCAAGAAAAGTGGTGCTGTCTTGGATACAGTGCCACTTTTCCTAAATCGGGCACTAAAGGGATTATGGACACTGTTGATCGCCGTTGGGTGTCAGAGTGGGATCGGTGAGTTGGACTGTGCAAGTTGTTTACTACTTTCACTACTAGATGTATAATTCCCAGCCAATGTAGCCCTGTCTTATTCTGAATCCTAATAAATTTTGTTATGAAAAAACATAGTCTGTCTCACACTTTTATCAGATAGGGTTTTGTATCTAAAAGAGTGGGTGATTGCTCTGAAACGCACATGAGACCCCTTCCCCCGATTGGATTGTAAGTAATGTAAAGCAATGCTTCGCAATACTTTGCATTACTTTTAGTCTATTTCCAGCGCAAAACAAGTTTTGCACTGGACAGTAAGTAATTCAAAAAATATGTTTTACTGGTTTGCGTCACTTTTTACGTCAATCTAAATCAGTGCACTGATTCAGACACCGACCACCTCCATTCTCACATCATCCAACACAGACAAAGCCTCCAGTTCTATAATGTACCAAATAACACAGTTAGATTCAAAGATCTCAGGAACACTGTTGACCTTTATATTATCTTGAAAGGTTGAAACTTTTCGGAAGCTCAATTCATTTCACGAAGAAAGTTGGAAAAAAACAATATACGCCCCCGATACAACATTCCTGAAAATAAACTGTATGAACATGTTAATAACATAGAATACAAAGTTTATCAACAAAGCAGGAAATGCATCTAGCTCTAAAAATATATAACTATTGTCTGTGTCCGTGCTATGTGAAAAGGGTGCTGAAAACATCCCATTAATCAGGCACAGTCATTAATATTTATATTACATCAGCAACGTATTTAATAATTTATAATCAGTTATGCAGGTAAAGACTGACAATAAATTATGTTTTAAATTAGTTTCTCATAATTGTGCTCCAACACGACTATTCTGTCCAGACATATCGATCCACCGGTGTCATCCCTGATGAAGAGGAATTACACTCAAGTCTGCTGACTGTGGTGCAACGCATATACACATATAAAGCAATGCAACTCAGAATCTGTAGTACCTGTGGGTTTTGTTGCTAAAAGTAGACAAATAAATGTGCAGTGTGTACCCAGCGCGTTTCTGAATTCTAAGCTGTGAGGGGCAGATATTTACATAAACTATTCATTCTCTGCATGCTCAACAAAAACCTCTTCATTGACACCGAACTTTCAAGGATAGGTTTGATTCTTTTACTGTCCAAGCTACAACTGGCCACAAAAGGCACAGATAGGGCCTCTGTGGATGGAATGAGAAGCCTCTGAGAGTATTACTGTCGGGATATTCAGCTGCTATTAAAGAGTTTGCCACTAAAGAGACACAACGGGCGACAATTCATCGAAATGGCTACTTTGATTCCAGAGGTCATTACTGGACTAACCCTTTAACCTAACCTTAACCCTTTAAAAGCCTCCTATTTACTGCTAAGAAGGCTAGTTGAACTGAAGCATGGAAACTACACATTTAAAATGTTGAAGCTCTGCTACTTTCTATTTCTGCCATTTCGTTCATAACCCCAAAAAACAGGTGGAGAAAGAGTAATTCTAAGTGTACCAAAATGCAAGTATCTGCTGCCTCTGTCTTCCCTTAAGGTTTGACCATTGTATCTACAACAGCTCTGCACTTCAGCGATCATTACCCATATGTAAGAATTAATGAGGCAATCTGCTGTGACTAGCTGCGTATCCCACATATAGATATGCAAAGCCGAACATTTGTGTCATAAGTATAATATCCACATATCTGTCTAGTTGGATTAACTGCAAAAGGTACTTTCCATTTGTATTTAATAGTTAATAATGTACGAACTAGTTCATTAAGTGTTAAATCACAAGGAAAAGAAAACGCAATTATCTCTCAAGTCTAAGAAGCTCGACTAAGTTTTGAACAAAGAAAGCCAATTGAGGAAGGTGAAAGCCACATGGTAGGCTAACCATGGTGTAGAGAGGTGCCCAGGAAAGTTGGCAATGACCAACAAACACATCCATGGTAGAAAACTGTTTGACGGTTCTCAGCATGCATTTAATGACCCAAATGGAAACTTTCTCAATGCTTTTATTCTCTTATTTGGTGACATAGTCATGCATAGCAAATATTCCATGGGTGCCTCTCAGAGGCTGAATCTCTGCTATAGAACCATCACTGTTCCTGTGGCATACCATTCAGTTTCAGATATATAGCGTACCACAGCATTACAGCAGCCATCAGGGTTGTCTTTTGGACACTGGCAAAGGTGTCTGACTCTCCCCTACAAAGTCACATCAAATAAACTCTTTCAAATTCAATCAATTTAAATCAGTAATTTCTAAAGCACGGCTAATCACCCGTAGGGTCTCAAGGAGCTGTTGGCGGGCGTGCTGCTCAATCGAAGAGCCAGGTCTTGAGGTCCTTCCTGAACTGCTTCAGTGATGCTGTGTCTGAGTGTGAGAGACAGCGTGTTCCATATCCGGGCTGCGAGGTAGGAGAAGGATCTTCCTCATGCTGTGCATTTTTGGATTTTGGGAATGGCTGTGAGGGTGAGCTGGGAAGAGTGGAGTTGTCTGTTAGGTATATAGAAGGTGAGGCGGAGGTTGAAGAACGCTAATCCTATGATGTGTAGTGCCTTGTAGGTGTGGATCAGGAGTTTGTATGTGATGCTCTTGTTGACTGGGAGACAGTGTAGGTCTTTGAGATGGGAGGAGATGTGGCTGTGTTGAAGGATGTCCAGGATGAGTCTGGCTGATACATTCTGGATTCTTTGTAGTCTTGATTGCAGTTTCTGGGTGATGCCGGCATAGAGTGCTTTGCCGTAGTCCAGTTTGCTAGTGACAAATGCGTGGGTGACTGTCTTCCTCGTGTCAGAGGGGATCCTTGTGAAGATCTTTTGAAGGAGTTGGAGGGTGTGAAAGCATGACGATGAGACAGCATTGACTAGGCGGGTCATGGATAGAGAAGAGTCCAGGATGATGCCCATATTGTGTGCGTGATCCTTGGGAGCGGGGTGTTTCCCAGTGCAGTAGGCCACCAGGAGTCATTCCAGGCAGAAGGGGTGGAACTAATTACGAGGATCTCTGTCTTGTCTGAGTTGGCTCTATCCAGGCGGCAACAGCTGTCATCCAATTGTGGCAGTTTCTCTTGGCCATTACAGGGTTATTAGACAGAGATAGAATATCAAGGCTCCAAACTGCTGTGTCATTTGCGTTTGGAAGCTCTTGGTGAGAGGGGTTAGTTCACCACCAGCACTCAGCTGGTTGCAAAATGTAACCTACTCTTAGTCTACCATCTTCCTGCCTGTCTGGATTTGTACAGTAATTATGGGTGGCTTTCTTTTCCACTGGACCCCGACCCATTCAGGACCTTATTCAAAAAGGTGAACTTACACATTTGTGTAAGTTTATGCTTTTTCAACATTCACAAAACTGAATTTTAGTAGCAAGTTTTGGAGTCAGAGCTGAGAACTCCACACATAAAAAGACAGGACAGGCCTCTCTGTACATACTTTTAAGACTTTCTGATATTCATCCTGACTTCCTCAGGATACCACTTTACCAGTCCAGATTTTGGGATCCACCCTAAATTATTCTTCATTAATGGAGTTCTTTTCTTCACAACCATATATAGACTAAGGGGCATATTTAAGAGCTCCTAGCGCCACCTTAATGCCTCCATAGCGTAATTTTTTTAAGCTAAAGCAGCGCTAATGTGGCATTTTTCCAGCACCACATTTACAAAGTAGCACAATGCATGCGCTCTGCCACTTTGTAAACCCCTTGCGCCACATTATGCCTGCGCCAGACATAATGTATGCAAGGTGGCCGTTCACCCATTAAAGGGGCCGAAAAAATGGCGCAAGGAAATTTAAGAGAATTCCTTGCGCCATTTTTTCGTCAGTTTTAACGCCTGCTCAGAGGAGGCGTTAAAAGGAGGCATACCATTATCTATAAATGGCCCCTATGTACTCAGCAGGAGTAGCGCCACAATTTTGGCACTACTGTTGCAGAGTACATCAATAGCGTAAAAAAAAAATGCTGCTTCTGTCCCCTACCCTTCGCCATGATACGCCATATTTTAAATACGGTGCACACATGGTGGTGGTAGGGGGGCACTAAGGGGCTCAAGGACAGTGGCAATGCACTAGTGCAGCGTCACTCTTCTTAAATCTGCCCCCAAGGCAGATATAATGGACCCCTATGTACTCTGCAGGAGTTGTGCCAAAATGTTGTCACTACTCCTGCAGAGTATATCAATAGCATAAAAAATGACACTAGTGCCTCCTACCCTGCGCTATGGTGCGCCGTATTTGAAATACATGGTGGGGTTAGGGGCCCTAAGGGGCGCAAGGAAAGTGAGGGGTTGCTGGAAATACAGCCAAATGTCCTCTCAGGTTTATGTATCACTCACTGGCATGCACTAGGTGAGGCGCCACTTTTCTTGAATCTGCCCCTAAATGTACTAAAATTAGTTGCCCTATTTGAAGAGGTAGAGCCTGTAAGTGAAAGATAACTTTTGTACAGCCATTTCCTAGTACATTTTGCTTTTCCTAGCTAAGTGTATCGTACCCTTAACTAAGTTAAATCACTCTTCTCTGTCATTACCTTCTGGTTGATACACTGGAGTAGTTATGCACCACACCACTTCTTTTTAAGAGTGTTTGCACACAATCTGACACAAATTGATGGCTATTGCCAATGACAATACTTTTAGGTAGTTTCTCTCTTATGAAAACAAACCATGCCAAAAAAAGTAGTAACCATCTGTACATCAGCTTTCTATATAATTTCTAGTGGCCCTGCAGCACTGATTGTTCCACCTACTTAGGTAGCAGTTTAAACATATCTCAGGTCTGACATTGTAGCCTGTGTGTGCAGTTTGTAAACTGCCATGTTGACCAGAAAAAAAAAATATTTTGCCAGGTCCAAACCTTCCTTTTTAATACATGCACATCACCCTTAGTGTAGGCCCTTAACTGCCGAGGGGGCAGTTTATTAAAAAAGTGTGGCATGTACTGTTCAGTTTTATATGTTCTTGTAGTGAAAAACTCTTAAATTATTTTTCCAATACTGCAACATTGGAGTTCTCTGATTAAATCTAATAAGGGATAGTTTCCAAATGGGAGCAGGTGCCCAATTCATATGTGGTGTCTTTAAAATTATAATGAAAAATCCTCTCTCATGGTGAAGTCAGATTTTAAATTACAATTTAAAAAATGTGTACTTTTAGAAAGTTTGCATTTTCCTGCCTTGGCCATTTAGTGCCTGCAGCCTGTCTTGGAATCACATGAATGGGTGTAGTTTGCAGCTGGGCTTTGTGTATTCCTCCTAGACAGCTACACACAATAGGAAGCTTAGGTGTGCCTGGATGGGCTATCACTGGCAGTACGGGAGGGTGGAGCTGGGCACAACCCTACTTACACCTGAATAGGTTGTGCCCTGCCTGCACAAAAAGAGATGTATACCCCCTGTAATTAGTTTAGAGTCAGGACAGGGAAAGCACGATAACTGGTAACTTCAAAGGGAAACCTCTATAAGTTTACCCCACTTCAGAGGAAGGCACAAGTATTAATATTGGACCCCTGACACCAACTCTTTGGTACACTTCTAGGTGTGGATACTCTGCCAGAAAGAAGGACTGATGTGCTGCTGAATGGACTGCCACTCTGCTGCACTGCTGCTCTGAAGAACCTGTTGTCCTGCTGTGCTGACCTGCCGCCTTCTTGCCTGAGTGAGAAGGACTGGAATTGCATCTTCTTTTGCACCCAAGCCCCGAAGGTGACTGTAAGGGCTCGTTGGCTGGCCTCCTGACTATAACCTCAGGGACAGAAGTCTCCAACAACCTTGAACCCAGCTCAGATAATCTGCCATCTTGGGTCCTGCCCTGCCAAGAGGCTCCCCCCAGTCCTAGACCCTTGGATGTTGCAGCCCATCTGTGGACCCAGCAGAAGTGACGCATTTCCTCTGTTCCGTAGTGCAAACCGGAGCAGAACCAATGCATCACCTCTGCTGTGAGGATTCTACTGATGCAAGGACCCACATCGATCTTGCAGCCCTTATCAAAACTGCTGCTGTGCAGAGCTTCACATAGTTGGGCCCTCACATCCCGAATCCCTCATCAACAGCAGCCTCAACAATGAGGCAGGTTTTCGCACTGCAGCCTCATTGCTTTTCGGAAATGACATATCGCCTTGACTACGCAACGCATACTTAACACTGGAATTCACATCGAAAGCCCTCGTTGATGGGATCCTAGACAATGACGCAGGAGTTCAGACTGCTCCTGTGCAGTGCCTCAGAACCGACTCATCGCCCTGACTGTGTGACACATCCTCGGTGTGGAACATAACAACGCTTCACACCCAGGACTTAAGGTACTGTTGTTCAGTGTTGCTAACTGGGTCCATATTGCCAAGCTGTACTCTATTGTAAATTAATCGGAACTTGTGACTTTGTCCCGGTCTAGAGCAACCAGGTATCCACAGTTGGAGCTTTGTGCTTTTTGGTGCTATTTTTACTAAAATCTTAAAACCTACATATAGACGGTTCTACTGATTGGATTTTTGTCGGTTTGGTCTTGTATTTATCACATTTAGCTTTTTTTTCTAAATTCATGTGGTATTTTTCTTCTGCTGTGTTTTCACTTATTAATGTTTGTAGTGCTGCATAAATACTTTACACATTGCTTCTAAGTTAAGCCTAACTGCTCTCTGACATTCTACCAGAGGGTTGAGCACTGGTTAATTTTGGGTTTGCTTGTGCCTAACCCTGACAGCGACAGTGGTTGTTGTTGAGTAGGGTTTCACGCCCCTCTATCAGTAACACAATTTCTCACACCAGCCATTTGGAGAAATGGTGAATAATAACAATTAAACATCTCACTTCACCAATCTCTTTCACTAAGCCCATGATGTGAAAGCAAATCCTCTTCCATGCATGCTGGGCAAAGAACAAAAAAGGACTTAAATGATGCTTGTGTTTCATCAGAATTGTTACATTCTACATACTCAGTCACAAATCTATCTGTCTCTTTATGCACCCCAGCCACTAATACAAATTCTTTACTCTTTGCCTGGTACCACATACAAATGTCCCTACAGTTTCACCCCACCCCGTCTACATCATTCATCATTTAGTCCCAAGGTCCAGCAACTTGGCACTCTTCCCACTTATTCACTAGCAGGCCCTGACGAAATGTGCATTATACCAGCATAATTGGTGCAATTCCATGAATTTCAAGTTACATTTGTTATGCAAAATTCTTGAAATTACGCTATGGCACCACTACATGTAATTAATTGCTATTCACTGTAAAACAATTACTATCAAAGCACCATTCATGCAGGAAGAAAACAACGTGGGTGGCCATTGTTCACAGCACTTCATTTTAAATTTATCCAAGGTTCAAAAATTGACACGAGGACACATTTCACACATAAGTATAGCATCAAATTCATGAGTTTACTGTTTGATAGTTATACGCAAGTTTGCACAATTTTTTTCCATAATTTCCCACAAATATTCAAAAACAAATTACACAAATTTTTCATTCCCCTACTTCCTTTGTAGCTAATGGCATGCAACTCAAACATTAGCCTCTTTGTTTTTCATTCAGTACTTAATGCCCACATAACTTTAATCCAAGCGCCTCATAGATATTCCTGCAATGCATGGTGTTGCATTAAATAAGACACTAGGAGTACGGACTTTGTCCGGTACCTTATGGTCATACTCTAATACAATAGATGCCTTCCAAATGAATTGTCGGATGTGCACCAACTCCCACACATAGGCTGGAGCCTCCTTCTCTATCATTAAATGTTTTCTTCAGGTGGGGTCAGACAGTGTGAAGTAAATGTAACAACTTTCTTTCCCTCACCTCCTTTTGAGAATAAAATACTCACCCAAACTCATACAGCTATACAGTTTCTATGCCTTTTAGGGCATAACGGTGAAGGAGAGGCACCTGAAAAATGTTGTTTTTAATATTACAGAATGCTTCTGAGCACAATAGAGACTATTCAGACTTTGCTTGAGTTTTAAGCTTTGCCAAACTCTTATTTTTGTAATGCAAAATTTCCCACTAACATAGAATTCTGATAGACCTAAGAAGGTCCTCAGATGAGGCTTGATTCACAAACTGCACTTTGTAGTACGTTTTGAATCCATATTAACAACCAGCTCTCCATAAGAGACCTACATGCACTGCACCCATCCTCTGGGTGAACATAAATAGAAATGCAATGACATAAATCAAAAGGGCCTCACTTCTGATATATTAAATGTCTTTCGTACCGTACCGCTTGAAGGCTTACAGATAAGATTATAATAGTCCAACCAACGATTTATGATGTTGTATTAATCATCATTCACAAAGCTTAAAACACTCTGTCAAAATTATTGATTGATCACCTTAGTAATTTAAAAAATATTGTTATTTAAATATAAACAGCAATGTCATCAATGACGTAATTTAACATGTCATTTGTGATGTAATATATGAGGCCATAATCAGTACAAGATGGGGGCTGCAAGTTATATTTTGTTCACTAAATTATACCTGGCAAATTTCAGTGGTTATTGGGGTTTTTAACATTAGCCTGTGTCTCACTGAAACACCTAACTGTGAAGTTCATTGAGCAAAAAAGAGGTTACAGGGACGTTATAGTTAGGTTCCTATTTTAAACGTACAAAACCATAGAAATGCACAAGTTAGAGTTATCTCAAGTAATTATAACTCATGCCCTAAGGTAACTATAACTCGCCCCCCCTCCATGCACAGTTTTTTGTAAAAAATGTTATTGCAAATATCACATTGATATTATCAGTGATGTTATCAAAGATGTCATGAGTGCTGTAATTTGTAGGGTAATTAGCAGTGCATGGCGAGGGTGTCAGTTATAGTTACTTGAGATTAACTATAACTGGAGAATTTTTAATGGTTGTGTACATTTACAATGGGAGCCTAACTATAATGTCCCTGTAACTTTTGTTTTTTTAAGTGAATTTCTATTTAAAAAAAAATTCTATTTCCTAACTATAACGTCCTTGTAACATTTGTTTATTTCAGTGAATTACAATGTTTTTTTAACGTATAGTAATTTTCATCACTATATGTTAATCCAACCACCACTGTGCACAGCCTCTGGCCGTGTGCAGCTGGGGTTGGATGCATGGCCTGGCCTGCAGCCAACCCCTATAACCACCCGACCCCATGATGAGCACAGCTATTGGCCGTGCACAGTGAGGTTTGTCAGCAGGGCCTGGCCTGCAGCCAGTCCCTGCAGCCAACTAAACCACCAAACACCGTGCTGTAGCAAGCAACCCCTATAACAACACAATCCTGCATGGCAACCCTCCTCAGGCCATTATCGGCCCTGGGGTCCTCTTCCACCAGGGTCCAGCATGAATATCTAATTTTTTGGGAAAAGGGGGTCTGGTTGCCCCCATGACAATCTCGGCCCCAGGGATCCCATCCCCAGGGCCTGACCTAAACATTTATTTTTTTGGGGGGGCGGGGGACCTTGCCGATTTCACTCTGGGGTCCCCATACTCCACAGCCCGGCCTAAACAGGCTGAAATCATCCCTGGGCACCTACATGTCAGTGAGTGGCACACAAACCTGAGAGGAGAGGTTGATTATATGTATGTAATCCTGTGTTGAAGGTAAAGGAGAGGTTGATTAGTGTGCTGGAAATCCTTCCCCATGACAAAAGAGGAAGCACCAAGCTTCTGCTGAAACTGCAAAGGCGACGGGCAGTATAAGATGGCGATCTGGCTTGAATGTCCCCGCCAAGGATACTAAGGCAGCCTGATGTTTTATAATAAACATTCTGTTATTCTAGGAACTGTACTGAGGTGACAACACATCCCTTTCTGTGTCAAGTCTTCTCTCTGAGCAATACCCAGAAGCACGGAATGAATTTGTCATGCAAAACAATGAATAAAGTTCTGCAGAGAAGGACAATAGATGAGAATAATAAAACATCACCACTAAAAAGGTGCCTCGCTAAAATGATAAAAGGAATAAAATGCCTAACGACTCAGTGAAGGGTCACAGCCCTCAGACCTCAGACCTAATCAAATTAAGCAGAATAAGTGTGAGTATGTGTCTAACTGCTAACCACATGACACCATCCCCCTTGCTGGTCCAAGGGTACTTAGTGATCCAACAATAAAACCCTACACGTAATGTTGCTACACACTAATTAGAAACATTCCTTAAAAATAAAAATGTCTACCTTGACAAGCCAGACACACTAAGAATAAGCCAATTAATGGAAAAGGACAATTTAGAACTTTTAGAACTGACGCAAAAGAACCATAAAAAAATGGAAAGCCAAATATCAGATCATTGACAATAATCATGATCCTGTAAAAAATCCCAAATGTCTCCAAATGAAAATGAATTTAGAGAGGACTCCACTTCGGCAAATGAAAAGTTAGCCAGTTCAGTCAGAAAGAAGGTGAGGAAGCACTCATGTTTCTGTGCTTCAGCCAGTGGTCCATACAAAGCAGCAGCATCCCGTGAAATGGCAGGCGTGATAGCATCTTGCGCCACTTGATCCACAAATGGAGGCTCACAGGAAGCTTCTCGTAGCAATTGCCCTCTCAATGTGCATGTCTGGTGATAAGTTGTCATTGAAACCAACAACATAACTGAATCTATAAAAGGTACGGGCTGCACAGAAAGACACTCTTCTTGTGTATGTCTGAAGTGGCACCATTGACAGTGAAAGACTGGCTGTGCATAGTTCAAGACTGGTCTGAATGACAAAGGCCAGACAGAGTCCTGTTCTTCCAGGTGTGGTGCTCCCAAATACTGCATCATGCATTCACGACACAGTTGGGCTGGTGGAAGCGCCACCAGTCCTTCTTGTTGTGGTGGGGCAGCCATTACAAATTAAAAATAGCAACAGCAATAAACCACAAATCAAAGCCACAGGGAATCCCTCAAAAACTCTCAAATATATTGTGTGCATGGCTGAAGGTACTATGCCAAAGATAGTTTTAAAGGTACTGACAAACCTGGAACCAAAATCCTTAAAGAAGTGTACAATCCCCGGGGTGTTAGATGCATGAAATATGTGACCAATCAATTTGCCAAAATATTTAGGAAAGTTTGGATTTAATAGGGACTGTATCTCCGCAGATGACCTTGCCACTTGAAGATCATAGGTCTTGTGGGCAGATGTCAGCCCCACATGTTTTTGGAACAAAAGAGCTTCCAGTCTGCTCAGCTTGTCAAAATTTACATTTGAAGTTGCGATGTGAGGCCACATTTCTGCAACTTTTACCTCTCGCGTGGGGGAAAAAGCACGTTACCGAATCAAGTCACAATTTGTGAGACTGAAACAACATAGGCAATTCTGGCTCGCATTCCACAACAGTTATCCCCATTCAGGAAGATGTAGCTGGCATTTGATAGCTGAGTGAATCAAAGGGACAGGAACCCCCTTCAGATAACAAGTTAAGTTTGCAGCTGAAGCATTTCAAGCTCCATGCAATAACAGCTGTTTACAAATCATTGGTTGGCTTATGGAAGTTTTTCATTTGCTGCCACTAAGAAAGACCTCTTTCAATCCACGGAAACATTTATACTTTAAGAGCAGCTCCCAACTGTCTCCTAGTTTTTCAAATCTGCTTACGGGAATACGTTTAAACCACAAGGTGCATTGTAGTGTTGAAATGGGCAAATTGATAATCGAGTTGTTAGAAATTAGGTCTTTCTTTGGCAGTCCAGTTACTCCCTGTCTAAGCAAGGACTCTCACTCACACAATCCAAATTATCCTGTGCCCGCTGTCTGCTAGCTTGGAAATGAGCAGTCAGGCTTAACTTAGAAGGCAATGTGTAAAGTATTTGTGCAATAAATTATGCAATAACACATTAGAACACCACAAAAGTACACCACTCAGTATTTAGAAAAATATATAATATTTATTTGATAAAAGGCAGGTCAAAACAATTACAATGCAATAAGTAGATTTTGAGATATTACTGTAAAAATGATATAAAGTATCTTTAGTCTCTTAAAAGCAATAAGCAAGCACAAAGTACTCTGGTTTGCGTTCAAAATCTCTGCAAAGAACCACAGCGGAGGAGATGCGTGGAAAACAGGGAGGTGTGTGTTGATTTCTCGGGCCACAAACGGCGATGCGTTGTTTATTTTTCATGCTGGGAAGGCTTTGGGTTGATTTCCGGCGCTTGGCCTTGGAGCCTCTTCGGGTTGGGGGGGTTTTCGGATGCCCCAGGAACTATGTGTTGAAATCCGGCGCTGACAGGACGAAGTCACAGGAGCTGCATCGATCTGATGGGCGTTGCATGGAAATTTCTACTGCGCGGCAGGCGCTGCGTTGATTCCTCTCTGGAACTCGGGCTGCGCCATTCCGCCTCATTCGTGCTTTGTTCCAGGGGGCAGTGTGTCGAATTTCCGGTCGCTACACTGGCGCTGCATCGATCTTCAAATTGCGAAGTCGGGCTGTGTCGTTCAGGTTCGACGTGCAGTGAACTTTTCACAGTGATGCAGGCTGTGCGTCATTTTTGGAAGTAAGTTCTGACAAGAGAGACACAATGGTTCCGTAGCCCTTGACAAATCTACAGTAGTATCCTGTGATGCCTAAGAAGGCTCTCACCTCTGTCTGTGTTCTAGGTGGTTGCCAGGCCTTGATGGTTTCAATCTTGGCCTGGAGTGGCTGCACCTTGCCACCACCTACTAGGTGTCCTAAGTACACCAGGGAACCCTGCCCAATCTGGCACTTACTAGCCTTGATGGTTAGGCCTGCCTGTTGCAGAGCCTGAAGCACCTCCTTGAGGTGGAGCAGGTGTTCCTCCCAGCTGGAACTATAGATGGCTATGGGCCAGATGTATCAAACGTTTTTGCATTCACATATGGTGCGATTCGCAGAAATCGGCCGTTTGCGAATGCAAAAACGTGATTTGCGATGTCTGAAAGGCATTCGCGGACCAAAAACAAGGAATCGTATTTTTTTTTTTTTTTTTTTATGAAGCAACATGGTTTTGCGTGTCGCAATGTGCGTATCGCATTTTGCGACATGAAATACCGAATCGCTATTTGCATATTGCAAATTGCGAGTCCGAATAGCGACTCGCAAATACAGATTCGGTATTTATCGTCGCAAATTGCGATACACACATTGCGACACGCAAAACCATGTCGCAATTCGATGCATAAAAAATTTGCAAATTGCTCATTTTCGCAGAATGGCCTTTTGCACATGCAAATTACCACGGATTGAAACCAAGTGGTAACCAGGTGCAACCTATATAAAGGGGCCCAGAATGCCTCAGCCTCTTTTCCACAATGGCTGCACTCTCAGTCATGGCGAGGAGAATGAGGATCGTGGCAGGTTTGAGGAGAGGGAGGAGGAGACAGGAGCACATTTTCAGGGTGCGCATTACCCTTTTTGACAAGACTGAGGAGGAAATATTAAGTACAGGTTGAGCTCATCCATGATACTTGACCTGATAGCTGAGCTACAACCCATACTGCAGCGCACAACACACAGGACCAATAGCATACCCACCCATGTGCAGGTATTATGCTCCCTGCACCTACTTGCCTCAGGGAGCTGTCAAGGGGTCATAGCAGCAGCTGGAGGGGTATCACAGAGTGCCCGCTCTAGATTTTTCAATGCATTTCTAAATGCCATGCTGAGCAGGATACACCAGTGCATCAGATTCCCTCCCACCCCACAGGAAATACAGCAGACAAAAATCGATTTCTAACAGATAGCACAGTTTCCCCACGTCCTGGGTGCCATAGATGGGACACATGTTGCAATCTGTCCACCATCGGCCACAGAGTATGTGTACCACAACCGTAAATACCAACATTCAAACAACATACAGGTGATATGCAATGCCTCCTACATCATAACTGATCTCGTGGTCAGGTACCCAGGGAGAACACATGCTTCGTACATGTTTTGCCACAGCGGGATTCACACAAGACTGCTAGCTGGGGAATTTGGTGAAGGATATCTATTAGGTAATTTCCCTCTTTACAATGGTGCATTGATGGCAGTGTGACGTCAGATGGCACAGCTACTCATTATACCCTCTGTTCCAGGAGACAGTGCCTACGCAGTGCACACCTACATGATGACGCCCTACCTAAATCCTGCAACACCAGCAGAGCGGAGATATAATTCAGCACACAAGACAACCCGCAATGTTGTGGAGCGCACCTTTGGCCTGCTGAAGAGTCACTTCCGATGCATCCACAAAAGTGGGGGGGCACTACAGTACAGCCCGGACAGGACCTGTAGAATAGTGGCCACATGTGCGATCTTGCACAATATAGCTACCACCAGGGGCATACCTGTGGAAATATTGGAGCCAAACTCAGATGAGGATGATGATCCCATACCAACCCTACAGCCAGCAGACAGGACCAGTGCAGCAGAGGGCAGGCAAAGGCATGCTGACATCGCACACAACCATTTCAGATGTAAGTTATGAAAGCACAACCTCACTGACATGTATTCTGGTAGTTAGCACCTTTATTACCTTGACTTCAGGTAACATACGTGTCACTAGGACAAAGCAATACACATGAGTCAGACATGAGCCATTAACAGTGTCGCACTATTGTCATCATAGTTTACTGTATTGCTACATGTGAAGGTAGTCCCCTGTGGCCCTCAATGTCACTTCTTACGACCACGCATTCCACTTGAGTGCTCAGTGGCCTCGCCGGCACCTCTTGTATCAGGCTCACAGGCAGTACTGTGCCTGGCACTGCGACGCCTAGGATCCATCACGGGCACTGCAAGACTGCAGAGGCTAGATGACTCCTCAGTATCCCCAACACCCAGTTCGCTGGTTGTAGCACTGCGTGCTGTCAGCATAGCGTCCAGAACGTTGGTAATTTGCACCAATCCCTGGGCAACATCCCGAATGCTATGTGCTGCCTCCACCTGTGCGGCCACAGCACGCCGTCATATCAGGGCAGTAGATTTACAGATCTGCAAAAGCCATTAAATATTCCCATGAATTGCCTTTCGCACCTGCGATGGCTAACTCGCTCATGCCTGATCTCAGTACAGAGTTCCTTAATGGCATTTGTCAGTTCCTTGGTGTTCTCTGCAGCTGTTTGCTGTCTCTCATGCAGCTTGTAGATGTTTGCATTCAGACACTCCAACTGCTTGTGCAGCCCCCCCATATTGGCATTGTGTGACTGCATCTGCCTGTGCATTTCCCTCATGTTTTTGTTTTGCAAGCGCTGCACTTTGAGCATGGACGCTTCAAGGCCACCAAAGAATGATGGGGCCTCACCTCCATCTGTGTGCTGTGTGCCTGCATCGTGAGGCCTCCTGCGTGGAGTTGAGTGACGCTGGGGCAGGGACTGCTGCTTTCCTGTGGATCTAGCTTCTGGGGGTGGTGTGTGGCCTTCATCCGGCATGTCATCGGAGTCCAGGTTCAAATCGTGGAGAGGTAACACCCTTGCCCTGCGTCTGATTGGTGCTATACACAATGACTTGCGGGTGTTGGAGTCAGACAGAGGCTGTGTTTCTGCATCCCCCACATTGCCACATTCTGCTGCTGCTGGGCCTGAGCCATCTGCAACAACAATGTGCAGCATGTCATTTATGTATGTATCACCAATTGTGGCACAATGGTAATAAATGTACACTTATATCGTATCACTATGAACTGGGTGTTTTGTTATTCTGGGTGTCGCTCTACTTAATTGCATCCTATGTGCTATTTTCAGCTCTGGGTTGTGGACTACCACTCCCATAAGGCATTGTTGTGCCGCATGTAAGATGTGGAATGGACTACTTATCACAATGGTTTGCACTACTTGCTATTTCCTAAGGGGCATTTGTGCATGCACATATGGGGTTACATATCATTTTTGGACTTACCTTTACTGGTGCTGGGTGTGCCGGAAGTGTCAATGTCAGTGACCCCACTGACAGCTTCTGGAAGCAGTGTGGACTCCACCAGGTCTTCCATGGGGGTGGAGGGTGTCTGGGTGGATGGTCTGCCTCCTGTGCTCCTTGCCTCCTGTAGCCTGCTGGCCACCCTCTCCTTGGCACAGGAACGCAGGTCGTACCACCTCTTGCGTATCTCTTCCACTGAGCGCTGCGCAACCCCCACTGCGCAGATTTTGGTATGAATGTCAGCCCAAAGTTTTCGCTTCTCACTCTCTGGTACCTGGAGTGAGCTCTTCCCAAATAGCCGGTCATAGCTCCTCACCACCTCCTCAGTGAGCACCTCCAATTCTTGCTCACTGAATTTCAGCTTCCTCTTCCTCTCTCCCTTCTCCTTCCCATTACCAGCATTGGCCATGTTGATGACAGGTCCTGGCTTGCTCACAAACTTGCTCCCTGGGGCTGGTCTGTGACTCTCTGACTGCTCCTGCGGGTGTGGTACCTGGAAACAGCATGGGCTGACTCACTTCCTGCTTGTGATGTCATCAGGCTGTGCCAGGTGACCGTTTTAGCAATTTGCGATTTTCAAATAGCGAATCGCAAATATTTTTGTGACTTGGTATTTGGACCTCGCAAATTGCATTAGCGATTTTTAAGAAATTTGTTACATAGCATTTTGCAATTCAGAAATAGCATTTTCTTAAAAATCGCTATTTCCGATTCGCAAAAGGCTTTTTTCATACATCTGGCCCTATGTCGTCTAGATAGGCAGCGCAGAAGGCATCCTTGACATTTGGGACCCCGTTAACCAACCGTTGGAAGGTAGCGAGGGCATTTTTCAACCCAAAGGGCATTACCCGGAATTGGTAATGGCCCTCAGGTGTGGAAAATGCAGATCTTTCTTTAGCCCCTTCAGTCAAGGCGATCTGCCAGTACCCTGATGTGAGATCAAAAGTACTGAGGAATTTGGCAGCACCAAGTCTGTCTACAAGCTCTTCATCTCGGGGATGGGGTGAGCGTCAGTCCATGTGACTGAGTTTAGACCCTGGTAGTCCACGCAGAACCAGAGTTCTGGCTTGGCACCGGGTGCAGCAGCCTTGGGTACCAGTACCACAGGGCTGGCCTAGGGACTACTAGACTTCTAAATAATCCCTGTGGCCAGCATTTGGCGACTTCCTCCTTGATGCTGGCCTTCACCTTATTTGACAACCTTTAAATTTTGTTCTTTACAGGGGGACTGTCTCCGGTGTCAATATCATGGACACACAAGTGGGTGAGTCAAGGAGTAAGGGAAAACAGGGAAGAGAAGTTCTCCAACAGCTTGTAGCAGACTCCTCTCTAATCTAGAGTCAGGGAGTCAGAGAGATTGACACCCTCCACTGACCCATCATCTTCTTTGGCAGAGAGGAGGTCGGGGAGAGGCTCACTCTCCTCTTCCATGCCCTCATCTGTCACAAGGAGCATACTGACCTCAGACCTCTCAAAATGAGGCTTGAGTCGGTTGTGATGGAGAACCCTTAGGGGGCATCTAGGGGTCTTGAGGTCCACTAGGCAAGTGGCCTCCCCATTCCAATCCTTGATCTCAAATGGGCCAGTCCAGCGGTCCTGGAGAGCTCTAGGCTCTACTGGCTCCATTACCCAAACTTTGTCTCCAGGTGAAAATTAAACCAGAGTGGCCTTCCGGTCATACCACTCCTTCATCACCTCTTGACTGGCCTCAGGGTTACTTTTGGCCTCCATCCAGAAGCATTGTGTCTGGTTCTGGAGGGCCAGCATGTAACGGACCACATCCTGGGGAGATGTCTTGGGAGCTTTCTCCCAGCCCTCTTTCACTATGCTTAGTAGTCCCCTGACAGGTTGACCATGGAGAAGCTCAAAGGGGCTGAACCCCACCCCTTTCTGGGGCACCTCTCTATAAGCATAGAGAAGGCATGGCAAGAGGATGTCTCATGGTCTCAGGTAGGTCAGTGATCATGCCTTTTAGGGTCTTGTTGAATCTCTCAACAAGACCATTGGATAGAGGATGGTAAGGGGTGGTATACCTGTAGGTTACCCCACACTCATCCCACATGAACTTCATGTACGCTAACATGAAGTTTGTGCCTCTGTCAGACACAACCTCCTTTGGGAACCACACAAGGGTAAATATTCCCATCAGGGCTCTGGCCACCACCGGTGCAGTCACTGTTCTCAGAGGGATGGTCTCTGGGTAGCGGGTGGTATGGTCCACCAAAACCAGGATAAACCTGCTGCCCATGAAAGTTTTTGTGGTCCAAGGAACCAATGATGTCCACCCTTTTAAAGGGGATGCCAACGACAGGGAGTGGGATGAAGGGGGTCTTAAGCCTTTTCCCTGTCTTCCCACTAGCCTGGCAGGTGGAGAAGGCCCTGGAGAAACTGAGGCTACCCGCATTCTAGGCCAATGGAAGTGGGTGACAAGCCTGGCAAAGGTCTTGTCTTGGCCCAAATGTCCTGCTAGGCGGATGTTGTGAGCCATGCCCAGTAGGAAGTCTGGGTAACACTTGGGGACCACCAGCACTCATGCTGCCCCAATGGCCAGAGCCTTAGGCTCACTGTAAAGGAGACCATTCTCCCACTAGATATGGTGGTTGCCAGAGGCTTCACCTGCTGCTTGGGCTGCGGCCTATTGCCCCAGCCCCGTCAAGGTTGGGGCACTCTTTCTGCGCCTTGCTGAAGTTTTCCCTGGTTGGCCCACCCTCTACTTTCCAGCCAGCAAGTTCAGGCAGGTTACCCAGGTCAGCAATATCCTTTTCAGTTGGCTCAGGGGGCTCCTCCTCTGGGACCCTGTCCAACACCGTGGGAATATCTGAGGTAGGTTTCCCACGCCTCTTGCCCTTCCTCTGTGCAGCTGTCTAGGCCATTGTTCCAGGGTCCAGACGCCCTTGACTCCCTTCCCGGGCAGCCATGGACCTTGTGGTCATGCAGACCCACTCAAGCAAACCTCACATCTCCAGGTGGGATCTGAGCTCCACCTCTTTCCAGGTAGTGTGCTCAAGATCATTGCCTAACAGACAATCTACAGGCATGGCAGGACTCACAGCTACCTTTAGAGTACCAGGGACCCCCCCACTCAAAGGGAACCAGAGCCACCGGTAGGTGACTCTCGCGATTGTCAGCGACTTTGACCTGGTGAAATATATTAAGGATTATCTGCTCAGCTGGCACCAGCTGACACTTGACAGTAATCATACCGGCTCCTGTCTCACGCAAAGCATCCACCCTTTGCCCATCAATGGTGACCCACTGCCTATACTTGGAAGTATTGGCAGGCATGTGGGCTTTTGGCACCATTTCCTTATCTCCCAGGGATACTAGGGACACCTCTAGCTGCTCCCCAAAACTAACTGGGACTTCCCCCCCCAAGCGATACATTAGCCAACCCAGGTGTCTGCCCTCCAGTGGTAGGTTCTGCCCTCTTGGGACATTGGGAGTCGCCCTTAGAGTGTCCATGCTGGTAGCACTCTAAGCATTTGGGGAAGAACTTATCCAAACTGTATCCAAAAAGTTGAGGGAGGCAGGCAAAAAGTGAGGGGTGACCACCCTAAGGCTGTCAGGTCTAACACCTGTGTATTAACCAGACCGCAGATGGTATTTTTGCCACAGTAAAAGGCAACTTTTCTAACTTCTCAATGTTTAACATGACATAAGTAGCTTCTTTCTTAGCCATCATTTGCTGTTGCCACTTTAAATTAAATGCTACAAACAGGTCTTGTGAGCTGACATGGTCCCAGGATATGCAACCACTTTCAGAACTTGTAACGTTCAACCTAACTGCATAATGGACCTAAGTTGACTTTGTCCATGTTGTAATAGAGACATATCAGTGTCAATGATGTCTATCACAGAAGAAACAATGTTATTTAAGTTGTAAATTCGGTTGGACATAGGCCCTCATTTCAACCTCTGCGGTCCTTTTCCAAGACCGCCGAGGTGCCGCTGTGCTGAAGACCGCCAGTGCAGGCGTTTTTCCGCGTAGCGAATCATGACTGCTGGCAGTCCTCTGCCCTTTTTCAGACGGAGAGCCGCCAGCAGCCATACTGGCGGTTGGCGGGGAAGTGGAGGCTGCTCCCCTCCACCGCCCCGTCATTAGAACACCGCCCACCCAATCCCAACCCAGGATTCGGTGTGGCGGTGTTCTGGTGACGGGAAACTGGCGGCGGAGCAGCCCCCATGGATCCCGTCCCCTCCCGGTGGATCACCGGACAAGGCAAGGTGATCTTCCGTTAGGGGAGGGGTGGGGGTGTTGTGTGCGTGCACAGAGTCGGTCTGTTTGCATGTCTGTATGTGTGCGGATATGTGTATGTTGATGTTGGAGGTGGGGGTGGGGAGGGGGGTGCATGTTGATGTTGGGGTTGGGGAGGGGGTCGTGCCACCTTTGGGGGGTGGTAGGAGGTTCAGGGGTGTAGGGGGAGGACTTTGGAGTGGGGGAGGGGGGTGGAGGAGACCCCTATCAGTGCCAGGGAAGGAATTCCCAGGTACTGATAGTGCCTACCGCCATGGATTTCGTGGCGGGTCCAAACCACCCGACATCCATGGCGGTATGCGGGGTCCTGATACCACCGGCGGTCTGGTGATGGCTGCTGGACTGGAGACTGAAGTCTCCAGCCCAGCGGTCGAAGTGGAGAAGTGGCGGATGACCATGGCGGTAATCTCATGGTCATAATTCCATTTTTTTTCCGCTGGCCTGTTGGCGATATTACCACCACTTCTCCCCCGCCCTCCAGGGTCGTAATGAGGGCCATAGTGCTCATACCATTATCCACAATGGCTAGAGCTTTTCTGATATTTTCCTGATCTGTCTGTCTTAACCAGGCAGAAGCTTCCATTTGTGATGATTTCCATTTATTTTTATAAATTGCATACAGGAAGCGCTTTGTATGTTGCTAATGGGGACCTAACAAAATATTTTGTAAGTATGTGTTTTTAGGTAGGAGGTCAGGCCTACTCATTCTAAAAACCCCTGTGGAATTTACAAAACATGAGTGACAACCATTTGTGTCCACTAGACACAATAACCACCTGATTGGACCTGAAAGTGTTGAGTTAAGTGTTCTATACTGGACCAAACTGTTGTAATTCCTGCAAGACATGTTCATTTATGTCAAAGGGTGTGTCTGCCACCACAGCGTCAGAGTCATCAAGATCTGGGACATACATAGGTATCCCAAAAGGGACCTTATATGGGGCAGGCCCTCTCAGGGACCTTCTAGGCGGATTATTGAGTGCTCTCTGGACTCCATGCAGGTGATTATGCCATCTATGACCTCTACCTACTACTCTTGCTGTTCAGGACTTATTTAAGTCACAGTTTTTCCACTCCATTATAGATTTTTCCCCAGGATGATAGGTTGACGAGAAATAGCATTGGAACCCTATTGTATCCATGGTGTTCCTGAATGCCTTTGAGGCAAAGGTAGGGCCCTGGTCTGAATGGAACGCCGCAACTCCATATGTACCAATGAAAACTTGCAAGTCTTTAATAACAGTTTGAGCAACAGCTGATCAATGTGGCCTTACCCACAGGAATTTAGGGCAAGAATCAACAGCGAATAAAATATATTTTGTTGGAAAGTGGACTATTGGTAAGGGCAGGTAAGTATCTACACTAAGCAATAGGCCACTAACCACCACTAGCTCCAGCCAGGTCTCAATAAATTAATCCCTGCTCCACCCTTGGTAACTTGGCAACGAGCGACAAAGCTTAATTTAGGAGACAGGTGTGTAAAGCATTTAAAAATCACAAAACAGTAAATAAGTAAAACACAAAATACAATAATAATCTAACACTAATTTATAAAAATAGATAGTATTTGTATCTTTCAAATTACACTAAAATGACAAAAATCCAATGTAGGGAACGAGAGATATTAATTTGTAAAGATTAAAAGTAATTTTAGCGTTTAGAAGCAAATATCGCTCAAAGGGTTAAATAAGGACATACTGGACAGGGACAAAGTTCAGGGTTCAGGCCACCCCCAATGTAACACTGTTACACTTACTTTCAGAAGGTTTCTTGATACAGGAAAGTGGTCCACAGCACCAGCCAAGGGTTCAGAGGCACTAGTTTGCCTCTTGGGATCTGGGACTACAACTCCCACAATGCATCTTTTCAACGTATGGAGCTGTTTACAACAGTTGCTCCAAATGTCTCCAAACTTCTGGATCTTCTTACAGAAGTTCGTTTTGGGTCCTTGAAGTGTCCACAGCTTGATCCAAGGTTCCAGAAGCTCTGAGTTGCTTCTTGGGAGCTGGGATTACAGCTCCCAGAATGCACCTGGTCAGAATCTTCAAATGGCCACCAGACACTGGTCAGCTGGGCGGTTCTTGCAGGATTTAATGCAGGGGACTCTGGGCAGCTTCTTTGTGCCTGTCATTTACAGGGAGTCCACTCCTGGAGTTGCAGAAGTAAGGCAAAGTCCTTCTTGTTGAAGCCCAAAGTGTGCAGCTGGTGCAGTCCTTGTGAGTGCTGTGTCCAAGTGCAAGCCAGGGGTCCAGAAGGCAGTCCTTCTTCTCCAGCATCTTCTTCCCACAGGGATCTGAGGTGTGGGTGCAGCTCTGCCAAATGTATCCTTGCTCCTGGGATAAAAAGTCAGGGGTGGGGGGGCAACTGTCCACTCACAGGCAGGCAGGCCACTACCCCCTTGGATGACCACTTCCTGAGAGGTGTGGCAAAAATCAACACCAGGGAACAACATTCCTTAATAATCTAAAATGGCAGAAACTGAATTTTGGAGATTAGGTCTGGCTGAGCCCACCCACTGGTGTAGCTATAAATCCTAACACACCCCTCTCCTGCCCTCTCCTAATCTAATCAAGAGAACACCTGGTTGTCTGTGTTTGTAGCAAATGGGGGGGGGGGGTCCTGAGCTGCTCCAAATGTCCTTCCCTCCTTTGAAGACAAGGTTGGCTTCTCTTCCCCCATCCTGTTTCACCACTTTCTGAGGCAGATCTCCTCCTCAGGCACTTCCATTGTGTTCAGCCCAGACCACTTCACACCTCATCAGGGTAGCCTGGCCAGGCTGCCAGAGGCTGGTCAATCAGAGAAGGGCACTACAGAGCTGAATCTGGTAACTTTTAAGAAGAGTTCTAAAATTATTTCCCTGAACTAGTTATATTAAATCAAACAATTGCAAGTTGTTGCATTTATTATAACAATCGATTTGAGACCAAACTTGCTATAGCTAGCTCCTTTAGAGACTTTATTAATTAAAATAAAGTCTCCCCATTTTAGCCTATTGGGCTTATTCACTGCAATACAATAGGATTTATTGAAGCAAATGCATTCTACGTAAAAAGTCATGACGTGATTATTAGGATGAGAAAACCAGACACTATTATAACGGTGACCAAGAAAGTGAAACAGAGAAACAGTCCCATCATATTTGTCACAATAGCATTACCAAAATTCCAAAACACACTACTAAGATTCCTACAGGACAGCAAGTAGCAGTGACAGCCCTAATCCATCCATCTAGGCCCGGGAGTGTAGCGCAAGACCCCTACCTGTGTTGAAGGTAAAGGATATGTCAGTTAGTCTTCTGGAAATTCTCCTCCATGACAGAGGAAGCATTAAGTTTCTATTTAAACTTCATAGGTGCCCGGCAGCTTAAGATGGTGATCTGACTGGATACTAAGGCAGCCTGATTTTTTATAATAAACATTGTGTTGTTCTAGGAACTGTGCTGACATGACAACAAGTCCCCTTCTGTGTAAAGAAGTACTCTCTGAACCGGCAATACCCAGGAACCTATCATATGTGGCCTTGATGTGAACACAGAATGAAATAAGCACAAAACAATGAATAGCAAAGTTCTGCAGCGAAGGTCAACAGATATGAATAGTAAAACATCACCTCTAAAATGATATCTCGCTAAATAATGAAAATAAATAAAATGCCATGTGACTCGGTGATGGGTCACAGGCCTCAGACCCAACTAAAATAAGCAGAATAAGTGTGAATGTGTGTCTATAGATACTAGATACGGAACAGGACTATAGGGGTGATAAGTTTTTGAACCTCGAGATTGATCTAGGGACTAACTACCCTAGTGATTTCAGGCCCAAGTCTACCTTTAATGCAACTCTTCCTTCTGCAGTGATAGACACTTTTGAATCACTTGTGATTCGTAATTTTAAGAAAATGGTTATGAAACAGAGATGGAAATTTGACAATCTGAGTGAGAGATTGGCAGTGAGGGCCTTGCAGGATGACCACAACATTGTCATCCAACCACAAATGTTGTGGTCCTCTGTGTTGATGCCTACACACAAGAGGGTTTATGCCAAATGGAGGACAGTGATTGCAAAGAGGTTATCTCCAAGAGTGAGATTGAAATTTCAAACACTAGATATCATGACATGTTTTTGGATTGGAGAGAGCAGGGCCCAATAGAGGTGGAACAATATTCATTCTTAGTCAATAAATTTCCAAAAGTGACAATTCTATGGGGGTAATTACGATCTCGGCAGGAAAACCCGCCGAGATTGCCGCTGACTGTCAACAGAAGATGGCCAACACTCAGAACCCCCGCCTGCCACATAAAGAACATCCAGCTGGGCCGGTGGGCCAAAACAGTGTTTCTGCCAGCCGGCTCAGCTGGATGCAGGGCCTGAACATTGATGCAGGCTCCAAATGGAGCTGGCGGCAATGTAGCAGTGCGGCGGATGCAGCAGTATCCGTCGTGCATTTCACTGCCCGTAAATCGGGCACTAAAATGCGCGACGGGGCTGTGCATGGGGGCCCATCCACTGCCTATGCCAAGTGCATGGGCAGTGCAAGGATCCCCAGGGGGGACCCGCGTCACTCATTCTGCCAGCCTTTCCCTGGTGGTGTAAACTGCAAGGGAAAGACTGGTGGAATCGGACCCATTGTCGGATCAGAAACGAAGCCACCACCAGGCTGCCTGGTGGCAGAAGCATGGCGGTGGCGGCGTTACATCTGTGGCGGTTCTGCCATGTACATTATATGGCAGTGTGGACCGCCATGCCGGTGGCATATAATTACCGCCACCTCTGGCATGGCGGTCCAGACCGCCATGTACATAAAGACCACCTATATCTTTTGTCATAAATCCATAAGGAGCCTACAAACCCTCCGGGGTGGCCCATTGTTTCTTTCTTAGGCTCCCTTTTGGAGAATACATCCAAATACATTGATTATTTTCTAAGATCATTTGTTTCATCTCTTCCCTCCTATATTCAGGACAGTAAGGACTTCCTTCACAGAATTTATGATATTCCTTGGGAAAGTGATTTTCTTTTAATCACCTTAGACATCAGCAGTATCTATGGGCCAGATGTAGCAAAATTTTATTTTGCGACTCGGAAATAGAGACTCGCAATTTCCGAGTCGCAAAACCATATGCAGAATGGTGTCTCAGGCACCTTCTGCGAGTCGCTATGGGGTCGCAATAGCGACCCCATAGCGAGTCCCTGCACTCACAGGGATGGTGGCCTGCTGAAGACAGAAGACCTCCATGTCTGTGACTGCTTTGTCAATAAAGCAGTTTTTTGAAATTAATTTTGCAGCCCGTTTTCCTTAAAGATAAATGAGTTGCAAAATAAAAAAAATAACGAAACCATTTGGTTTCGGTTTTTCAGATTAGGCAGTGAAAAACCCTTTTTGGCAACATTCACAAAGAGGAAGGGGTCCCATCGGGACCCCTTCCCTTTTGCGAATGGGTTACTACCAGTGTGACACTAGTGGTAACTGCGAATTGCTTTGCGACCGCATTCGCGGTCACAAAGCAATTTAGCATAGCAATGCGAGTCGCAAATAGGAAGGGAAAACCCCTTCCTATCTGCGAGTCGCATTCACAATTTGCGAGTCGGTACCGACTTGCAAATTGTGAATGTGCATCGCAAACGGCATTTTGCAAGGCTCAAACTGCGATTTTCGCAGTTTGCACCATGCAAAATGCTTTCTACATCTGGCCCTATGTGAGCTTCAGACATAGTGATGGGATTCAGGCATGCAGACATTTTTTGAGGGCACGATCATTATCGTTGCACACTTAAATTATTCTCACAATGTTTCGATTTGAATATGTTTTTCTCTTTAACAACAGAATGTACAGACAAACTCTAGCCATGGTAATGGAAACCTGTTTTGCTCGAAGTTACACTAACCTTCTTATGTGATGTGGGAGCTACAGGTGTTCAAAGCCATGGAAGAGGACTTTGCCGATACTATGTCATGGACACAATATATTGATGACCTGTTTCTGATGTGAAAGCGTGATAAGGAACAGGCATCTAATTTCATTGCCAAATTGAATAACTAATTCAATTTGAAATTTTAATGCATCATTAGCAATGACGTGAGGAATTCTTAGACATTAAAATGATATAAGCAGGTGACAGACATATCTATGTTGCACAGAAAGAGTACAGCTGACAATCCCTTGTTGCACGTCCAAAGCAGCCACCCTAAAAGCCTGATTAACACTATCCTTTACAGGGAGTTTCTGAAGGCTTGCAGGAATTGTAGTTCAGATGCTGCATTCAAATGAGATTTAAGGAATGCCGGTACAATGATTCTGTTCACAAAAGTGCACTTTCTAAGGCACAAAACACATGCAGAGAAAAAGTACTAGTTTCCAAAAAGGGTTCTAATACTGTGATCCGTAAAGTGGCAAGATTTATTACCACCAATAACAATAGAGCCAGGGAAGTTAGGAACGTGCTAAACAGGTATTGGGGCATATTAAGAGCAGAGGATGCCTTGTCTGACCTACTGGAGAATTACTCCAATATTATATTAAGGAAAGGTACACCTTTGAAAGATAAACTATGTAAAAGTGATGTCACAACCAGCACCACCAAACCTGTATTACCATTGGAGGGCTTTTACACATGTGGGAGTTGCAGGGTTGTACGCTTAGGCATACTATAACACAATATGTTTCACTATTATCTGGCACAAGTAGACAAATTGAAAAATACTTGACATGACAATCTGACTACTATGTGTATGCTCAGGTATGCCCATGTAGGACGATGTACATTGGGAGCACTACTCACCCAGTAAAGACACTGTTGTTAGAACATATGCATGCCGTTAAGAATGGGACACATAATATCCTGTGAGACACCGTTTTAATTTACTAGACAAAGGCAACAGGGGCATGTTAAGATTCTTTGCTATTGACAGAGTACTAGTCTCAGCCAGAGAGGGAAACCGTACACGCAGCCTAAGACTGCTTGAGCTGAAATTCATTTTAGAACCTGACACCAAATTCCTAAAGGTCTCAATACTGAAGAAGCGATGTTTATTCATTATCGGTGGATTAGTTAGTTTTCTCTCCTCAGCTAGATCTTTTTCCTCTGGCTCTCTGCTTAACCCTCCACTGCACACGATCTGGAAAAACCTGGCAAGTGAATTGTTTCCACCATTATGACAGATTTGTAATCAGTTACTAAATTCAGGTATGGTGCCATTTTCTTGGAAAAGGGCCTTTGTCTCCCCTATTCTGAAGAAACCTTCCCTTGGCGCGCAGGCACCCAATAATTACCGCCCAATATCTCTGTTGCTTTTTCCCATAAAACATTTTGAGCAATACATTAGCAAAAAGCTCTCTAACTTCCTTGAGCAAGATGATCTTTTGGAACAGGAACAGTTCAGCTTTAGACCGGGACATGGGACCGAGTCAGCACCACTTCTAGCATTTGATGAGCTACGGATACTAGTCAATCATGGCCAGTCTGAAATCTTGATTCTTCTTGATCTATATGCTGCATTCAACATGGTCAGTCATAGGATCCTGCTATATAGACTTGTCTTGTCTGGAGTCATCGAATCAGCCTTAAAATGGCAGAGTTTTTATTTATCTGAACACAGCCAAGCGGTCGCCCTTCTACCTTTTAGATCTGCCTTCAAGAAGATGGAAAATGGTGTTCCTCAAGGGTTTTTTCCTTAGTCCCAAACTGTTTATTTTCTATATGAGACCTCTTATCAGTCTTATTAAATCTCACAGTCTCAGACTATGCAGACGATACTCTGCTGATTTTGTCTTTGGACACTGATCATCAGACTTCAGTAAAGATTTTCCATAACTGCGTGAGGGATATCCCGATATGGCTGACCTCTAACTCTCCTTAATTCTATGGGGATAAGAATGAGTTCTTATGCTGCTCAGCAACCATAGTCCCAAAGAATCTTCCATTAAATGTCTGACCTCTTCCTGCAAAGGATGTACCAATTCTCTCAAACTCAGGACGTAATTTGGGAGTCTTTTTTGACAGTAAACTGTCCCTTGAAGTTCATACCAAAGAAGTGTCTGGAACTTGTTTCTCGCTATTGTGGGGCCTGCGGAAACTGCTCCCCATGCTGCCAGCTGATGCAAAAATATTAATTATTCACAGAGTGATCCTGAGCAAGCTTGACTATTGCAACTCTCTCCTGCTTGAGGCCCAAGAATATTTAATAAACAGACTATATAGAGTACAGACTGCTGCAGCAAAGGTGGCCCTGAATCATACCAGAAGGTTCTTAGCCTCAGATGCCTTAAAGGAGCTTCACTGGCTACCAGTTAAGCAGATAATAGCTTTCAAACCTTTATGTAGTGTTTTAAAGCTTTACATAGACTTGGACCAGTCCCCCTACAGAATCGAGTTTCCAGATATGTCCAGAGAAGGAATCTTGTCTCCTCATCAGCTTTCTTAGCCTGTATTTCTAATGCAAAGAAATCATGAATGGGAGGGTGGGCCTTCTGCAGCTATGAAATCAGCTCATGGCCCCCTCAGACTAATGGAATTCTTGCTATATTTCAGGAAAACGCTGAAGACCTAGATCTTTCCTTAGTAACCTGTGTAAATATCTTGTTAGACTGTACTACTACTGTTCTTTGGTACCCAAAGCCCCTAACATGATGATACCTTTTGGGTGAAACGTGCACTCTGTAAATGTTTATAATAATAATAATAATAATAATACTAATAATAATAATAATAATAAATAAGAAGTTTATTGATTGTTTCACATGTCTTTGATGGTCTGTGTCCAGCATCAGAGGATTTGGTTTTAATCTTGTCATTTCTTTATTTTATGTCCACAGAGTGTTTGGCCCTCCAGACTTGGCCAGCTCATTTGGGGATTGTGCTTTTCTTGGTTGCCCATTGGACGACACTCTTTTTTTCTAGCCTTGAGTCCCAGGAGCAAATGGAAATCAAGTCAAAAAGTTTATTTCGGGTTCATAAATCCTTAAAAACCACATACAACAAGCAAAACATGTTAAAAAACAAGATAAAATATTAACCCCTTTGCTGCCAGGCCTTTTCCCCCTCAGGTGCCAGGCCTCTTTTTGGCTATTTGGGGCACTTCGTGCTTAGGCCCTCATAACTTTGTTTTCACATAAGCTACCTATGCCAAATTTGCTTCCTTTTTTCCAACATCCTAGGAATTATAGAGGTACCCAGAGTTTGTGGGTTTCCCTGAAGGAGCCCAAGAAATTAGCCAAAATACAGCAAAAATGTTCCTTTAAAAAAAAAGAAAATAGGAAAAAAGGGCTGCAGAAGAAGGCTTGTGGCTTTTCCCCTGAAAATGGCATCAACAAAGGGTTAGCGGTGCTAAAATCACCAGCTTCCCATCTTTCATGAACTGGCAGACTTGAATCAGAAAACTAAATTTTTCAAAACGATTTAGGCATTTTACTGGGATGTATCCCATTTTCACAATTGGTACTTTTAGCCTCCTTCCAGTTAGTGACAGAAATGGGTGGGAAACCAATGCTGGATCACAGAAAGCTAAACATTTCTGAAAAGTAGACAGAACTCCGCATTAAGCAAGGGGTCATTTGTGTAGATCCTACAAGGTTTCTCTACAGAAAATAGCAGCTGAATTAAAAAAATATTGAAATTGAGGTGGAAGAAACAGCCATTTTTCTTTACATTTTACTCTGTAACTTTTTACTGCGATGTTAGATTTTTGAAAACAATATACCGATATATTCGGCTGCTGGACTCTTCTGGTTGTGGGAATATATTGGGCTAGTAGGTTCATCAAGAACCCTAGGTACCCAGAGCCAAAAAATGAGCTGCACCGTGCAATGGGTTTTCATTCTATACCGGGTATACAGCATTTAATTTGGTGAAATATAAAGAGCGAAAAATAGGTTTAGGAAAGTCCTCCTTTTTACCCTGGTCACCCCCAAACGTTTTGGACAGGTGCTGGTGGTTACTGACTCTTGGCTGTGCCCTGGGTACTGCTTACCAGGCCTGTGCTCTGTGTAAAGTGGATATGCAACTTAGGCTAATTATAATTGGCAAAATTAACCTACCTATAATTCCTTAGTATATGGTAGGACATGGAGGTTTAGGGAGCCCAGCATAGGTAGTGCCCCCATAGGTGCACTGCAGAGGTGCCTTGCTGGCTGCTTTTAAATTAAAGTTACATGCAAATTCGACTTTAGAATTAAAAGTAGTTCCAAAGTCTTAAAATACCTTATTGTTACATACAAGTCACCCCTAAGGTGTGCCCTATGTGCCCCTAGGGCTGGGTGCCATGTAACTGTAAGCAGGGACCTTATAAAAATAGTTTTATAAGCTCTGGTGAGGTAAAACAGCCAATTTCGTTTTTCCCTCATTCTAGTGAATGGCCTCCATAGGCTAGAATGGGGAGACTTTATTTTAATTTTAAAAATCTCCTTAAGTAACAGATACCAGACGTTTGGTATCAAATCAATTGTTATAATAAATCTCACAACTCCCAGTTGTTGGATTTAATATAACTTGTTCAGGTAAAGAGTTTTAAACTTTACCTGAAAAGTTGCCAACTTTAGCCCTTTTTAGGGTTTTTGCTGCTGTGCTCTGATTGGCCAGCCTCTGGGAGCCTGGCCAGGCGTCCTTGAAAAGGTGTGAAGTGGCCTGGCTCAGCACAAAGAGATGTGCCTGGGGTAGGAGATCTCCCCTCGGCAGATGGTGAAGCAGGAAGGGGGAGGGCTGCCAAACTGGTCTTCAAAGGCAGAAAAGACATTTGGAGCAACCCAGCTACACCCTCACATCCTGCAAACCCAGACAATTAGGTGCCCCCTTGATTAGATTAGGAGAGGGCAGGAGTGTGTTTAGGATTTTTAGCCACACCAGTGGGTGGGCTCAGCCAGATGTAACCTCCAAAAATCACTTTCCGCCATGATGGATTTTTTAGGAATGTTGCTCCCTGGGATTGATTTTTGCCACACTTCCCAGGAAGTGCTCATCACAGGTGGAAGGACCCTGCCCCTGATTGGAGAACCAGGACCCCCCTGTTTTTCACCCAGGAGGAAGGGTAAAACTGGCAGACCTGCACCCACACCTCAGATCCCCATCAGATTCCAACAAGGAAGAACTACAGAAGAAGAAGGACTGCCCTGCTGGACCCCTGGCCTGCACCTGGACCCTGCACTCTGAAGGACTGCATCAGCTGCACACTTGGGCTTCACCACAAGAAGGACTTTGCCTGGCTTCAACTGGTTCAAGGAGGGACTACCTGTTTGCTACAGGTGAAAAAATGCTAACCAGAGTCCCCTGCACCAACTCCTGAAGAAAGCAACCAGCTGACCACTGTCCAGTGGCCAAAAAGGAGTTTATGCCAGGTGCATTCAGTGAGTTGTAGTCCACACCCCCAAGGATCAGCTCAGAGCTTCTGGGACCTTGGGGTGAACTGTGGACCTCAAAAGAACCTTAAAAGAACATCTGGAAGAAGATCCAGAAGTTTGGAGAAATTTGGAGAACTTTTTGGAAAAAGCTCTATAGAGGGACCGACCCGCTGCGGCAACTCTAGCCGGCTTGCCTCAACCGCGACCCAACCTTTTTGCAGGTTCGTCCTGGTGAAGAAAATCTCCAAAAAAGAGACTAAGTCCGAACGTAGGAACGCTGGGTCCTCCCAGCCAGCGTACCCGAGGAGGGCTCCAAGGACGTCGGATCAAGATCCAGGTTTGCCCCGGTCGAAGGATTTTCCCCTCGAAAAAAACAACTAAGTCCGAAAGGAAAAATCTCCACCGAGGGCTCCTGCAATGCGTATCCGAGGAAGAGTTCTAGGAGGTCGGATTGGACTGGCAGGTTAATCCCACTGAAGAAAATCTTCAGAAAAATGACTAAGTCCTAAGGTAAACTTTTGACCGAGGCCTCCCGCGGGCTGTAGCCGAGCTAGGCTCCATCGCGGTCGGCCTTAAACTTTGACTTTGCCCCTGTGACAAGATGACCAGATGACAAGATGACCAGATTGGTGCTTTCCGTTTCTATGCACTAGAAAAGCAATAATTCTTTTAAAATGCATATCTCCGGTTCCCCTTATCAGATTTCATTTGTTTTGGTGTCATTTTAAAGCCAAAAATATTTCCTATTGTTATAAATTGATTTTGGATTTGGAAACTGTTTCCTGTGTTTTATTTAATTACTGTTTTGTGATATTTGAATGCTTTATGCTTTGTCTCCTAAGTTAAGCCTTGTCGCTAATTGCCAAGCTACCAAGGGTTGAGCTAGGTTTAACTTACTGAGACTTGACTGAACCTAAGTGGAGGTTAGTGGCCTATTGCTAAGTGTAGGTACTTACCTGTCCTTACCAATAACCCATTTTCCAACAATAGGTATCAAGAAAACCTTTGTATTTACAAAATGGGCACAAGATAAGGTGTTGAGAAGCAGTGGTTATTTGCACATCTGAATTATAGGGTCCCCATACTAGCATGTGAATTACAGGGCATTTCTCAAATAGACATCTTTTTTACACACTGTCTAATATTTGGAAGGAAAAAATGTAGAGAAACACAATGGGCAATAACACTTGTTCTGCTATTCTGTGTTCCCCCAAGTCTCCCAATAAACATGGTCCCTCACTTGCATGGGTAGGCCTAAGGCCAACGACAGGAAACGCAACATGGACACATCACATTTTCCCAAAGAAAATTTACGTGTTTTTTGGAAAGTGCCTAGCTGTGGGTTTTGGCCTCTATCTCAGCCGGCACCTAGGAAACCTTACCAAACCTGTGCATTTGTGAAAACTAGACACCTAGGGGAATCCAAGATTAAGGGCCAGATGTAGCAAACTTAAAAATTGCGACTCGCATTTTGCGAGTTCGTGCGACTCGAAAAATGCGAGTCGCAAAACGAGATGCAGGCAAAACAACAGTGGCGAAATTGCGACTCGCACCCGGACTCGCAACGCAGTGTGCGAGTCCGCCAATTGCGAGGTCGCTTTTTGCGACTGTGCAAAAAACGAACTCGCAATTAGCGAGTGCTAGTCGCAAATTGCGATTAGCTTGTTAATTGATTACAGGTGCTGCAGAACACTCCAGAAACCACTCCAGTACACTCTGGAAACACTTCCTGGCACATGATGATGACATCACAGCCAGGAAGTTTACTAATACACCTGGGAGGAGGGAGGACCACACCCTTTTATAACTGCTGAACTGCACACAGGAGAAACAGCAGCTGCCATGGAAGGAACTCCAAGGAAGAGAAAGCTGAAGTTCTCTGAGAGGGAGCTGGAGGTGCTGACAGACGAATGCTGTCAGCACTATGACGATTTGTTTGGGAAATCAGCCCTAAATGTGCCTGAAGCCACCAAGAAACAGCTGTGGCAGGACATCCAGGACAAAATTAATTCCCTGGGGGTGAGCCACAGGAGCATTGATGACATCTAAAAAAGGTGGTATGACCTCCGCTCCCGGACCAAGGAGAGGGTGGCAGAAAGGCTCCGGGAGATGAGAGGCACAGGAGGGGGACCATCGTCTGTGCCACCACCCACACCCCTGGAAGAAAGGGTGGAGGTAACCCTGGAGCAGGAGGCAGTCACTGGATTTGGGGACCTGGACACCTCACAGCCCAGCACATCAACCGGTGAGTACCATGTGACATGCCTGTACCCCTATCAATGCCATACCCCCACCCACCATGCTCAACCAAGATAGCTCCATTTCAGGGTAGCAAACGCCAGAATGATGCATTATGGGAAATGTAGTCAAGTAGGCAGTTCATAGTCAAATGTTTATTAGGAAGTGTGCAACAGATAGTAGACACTGACAGTCTGTTCCCCATGTCCCACAGGTCTCCAACAAGACACCACCACTACTCCAATGAGCCAGCCCCATGAGGACACCTCAGGACCCGCCAGCACTCCCACCTGCACGGCCAACAGCATCCCTGCAGTATCCACACCTGCTGCAACTGTATCCCAAGAGGCTGCGCCAGCAACAGGCAGGAGTTAGACAGTGGAACTCACAGGGCAGCCACCGCTGCGCAGGCGACGTAGGTCCAGGACATCAGGGCTGCAGTCCGGCCAACAACCTCCCAGCACCAGTGAGTCACAGCTGCTGCATGGTCAGCGTCTACAAAATAGAATTTTAGGGAGGATTAGTGGTGTGCTGCACCGCTTCGTGCGCAATAACCAGGCCAGCATGCAGCAACTGAACTCCAGGATGGACATGATATGCACGAACACTGGGGACCTTGCCCTACCCATGAGGGAACTGGCGGGAGGACTACTGGCCCAGGCCGAGGGTGGGCGGCGCAGGGACCGTCAGCTCCTGCACAGACTAGACAGGATGGCCACATCCATCGGCAGGCTCGCCATGAACACCACAGGCCTGTCGAGGACAGTTGGGCTGCAGGTGGAAATGGGCCATTTCGCTGGGGATGTGGCTAGGGTCCTGGGACGTTTCACCCACATCATTGACTTGATGGAGACACGGCATCTGTCTAGGGGCACAGGGGAAACACCCCAGGACAGTGAGGAGGGCTCGACAGTGAGCAGTGTCTCTGCCACTGACAGTAGGGTGCTCAGGAGTACCAGGCAGAGCTCAGCAGAAGCACCAGGGACCAGCCAGGCTGGCAGGAGGGGCAGAAGGTCATAGACATTACCCTGGTCCTGTAGAAGTGGCACATGACGTCAATGTGCCACATGCCTGGTTTGCATTTTCATGCCCATGGACATTCATTACTTGTATATAGTTCAATTTCTGCACTAATAAAATAGTTATTTTTGTTCCACTTAACGAATGGTGTTTTTGGTCAATAGGTGAGTATGGTTGGAGTTGACACGTACCTTCCAAAGTATTGGTTTGCGATGTGTTCCCATCTCAGTCTGCCTTGATTAGCTATACTCCGATCCCCATGATGGCGATGTGGTTGTTCTTGCTCTTCATCATCAGGATCTGGGTCTGCAGGGGTGAGAGGTAGCCCACGTCGGGTGGCTATGTTGTGGAGGATGGCGCATGCGACCACAATTTTGAATGCTGTAATGGGGGTATACTGGAGGGCACCTCCACTGTGGTGGAGGCATCTGAATCTTGCTTTCAGGAGTCCGAAGGTACGCTCTATCATGTTCCTGGTCCTCTTATGTGCATTGTTGTATCGCCTCTCACATTCATTGCTGGGTGTTAAAAACGGAGTCAGAATCCATGGCCTTAGGGCATATGCACTGTCACCTGTTGGGCACAAAATGTACACTGTTAGGAAGTCCTGATTGTTGTGCACAGTGACCTGTGTGTATGTCTGCAAGGTGTATGTAGCTCTACCTAGAAGGTATCCGTCTCCAAATTCCCCACGTTCCAGGCGTTGATGTATCCCACTATGCCTAAAAATGTATGAGTCATGGGTACTGCCTGGAAACTTAGCTACAATGTCAGTGATGACATAATGGGCGTCACAAACTACCTGAATATTCAGTGAGTGGGTACACTTTCTGTTGCGGAAAATATGTTCCAGGTTTCCAGGGGGGCATATTCGAATGTGTGTCCCATCTACACATCCTATGACATGGGGAAAGTTGGCAATGCGGTAAAAGTCCAGCTTGGTGCTGTTAATTTCTGCCTCATTCCTTGGTAGGTATATGAAGTGAGACATGTGTGTGACTAAGGCATCTAGGGAGGCCCTGAGGAACCTTGACACTGCACTTTGGGATACCCCACCTGCCACAGCAATGACCCCCTGATAGCTCCCTGAGGCCAAGAGGTGCAGTGAGCATAGCACTTGCACGTGCGTAGGGATGGCGCAGCCACGCAGAGTCTGGTGTTCTAGCTGTGGTTTCAGTAAGTCAATTAATTCTAGTATGGCTGCGCTGCTAAGGCGGTATTTATCGTATATCTCCTCCTCAGTTTGCTGGAAAACAGTCTGCCTTGTTCTATATATCTTCTCCTGTCTGTGGCCCCTCCTCCTCCTCTGCTGTGTGGCGTGGACTCTCCTCCTCACTGCTATCAGGTATATCTCCGCCATCTTGAGTAACCCAGATGCTTTCTGGGTCTCCTTTTATGCTTTGGTTATGGTTACCACCTGCTCTGAGTTAGTGGTAAATGGGACATGCAAACTGGGCTTTTTGCGACTAGTCGCAATTTGCGAGTTGCAATTGCATAAGCTTTGCGACTCGCAAATTGCGACTTGCTATTTGCGGGTCGCAAAATGGGGTCGCAACTGTTGCGACTCGCAAACGGCTCCCATTGCTTTTTGCAAGTCGGAAATGGGGTTTTTGAATCCCATTTCCGATTTTGCATTGTCGCAAATAGCGAATCGGCCCATTTGCGACTCGCAATTATTTGCTACATCTGGCCCTAAGTGACTTGTGGGGCTCTCACCAGGTTCTGTTGCCCAGAATCCTTTGTAAACCTCAAATTGTGGCAAAAAAACACTTTTTCTGGAATCTGAGAGGAGCCACAAATTTCCTTCCACCCAGTGTTCCCCAAGCCTCACAATAAAAATGCTACCTCACTTGTGTGGGTAGGCCTGGCTCCTGCGACAGGAAATGCCCCAAAACACAACGTGGATACGTCACATTTTACCCAAAAAAACAGACCTGTTTTTTTGCAAAGTGCCTAGCTGTGGATTTTGGCCCCTAGCTCAGCCGGAACCTACGGAAACCTATCAAACCTGTGCATTCTTGAAAACTAGACACCTAGGGGAATCCAAGATGGGGTGACTTGTAGGGCTTTCACTTGGTTCTGTTACCCAGAATCCTTTGCAAACCTCAAAGTTTGGCCAAAATAACACTTTTTTATCACATTACGATGACAAAAAGTTCTGAAATCTGACAGGAGGCCCAAATTTCCTTCTACCCAGCGTTTCCCTGAGTCTCATGATAAAAATGGTACCTCACTTGTGTGGGTAGGCCTAGCACCCGTGACAGGAAATGCCCCAAAACACAACATGGACACATCACATTTTCCAAAGAAAACAGCTGTTTTTTGCAAAGTGCCAAGCTGTGGATTTTGACCTCTAGCTCAGCCGACACCTAGGGAAACCTACCAAACCTGTGCATTTTTTAAAATTAGACACCTATGGGAATCCAGGATAGGGTGACTTGTGGGGCTTTCACCAGGTTCTGGTACCCAGAATCCTTAGCAAACCTCTAAATTTGGCCCAAAAAACATTTTTTTTCTCACATTTCGGTTACCGAAAGTTCTGGAATCTGAGAGGAGCCACAAATTACCTTCCACCCAGCGTTCCCCGCAAGTCTCCCAATAAAAATGGTACCTCACTTGGGTGGGTAGGCCAGCTGCTGTGCTCTGATTGGCCAGCCTCTGGGAGCCTGGCCAGGCGTCCTTGAAGAGCTGTGAAGTGGCCTGGCTCAGCACAAAGAGATGTGCCTGGGGTAGGAGATCTCCCCTCAGCAGATGGTGAAGCAGGAAGGGGGGGGGGCTGCCAAACTGGTCTTCAAAGGCAGAGAAGGACATTTGGAGCAACCCAGCAACACCCTCACATCCTGCAAACCCAGACGATTAGGTGCCCCCTTGATTAGATTAGGAGAGGGCAGGAGAGGGGTGTGTTTAGGATTTTTAGCCACACCAGTGGGTGGGCTCAGCCAGATGTAACCTCCAAAAATCACTTTCCGCCATGATGGATTTTTTAGGAATGTTGCTCCCTGGGATTGATTTTTGCCACACTTCCCAGGAAGTGGTCATCACAGATGGAAGGACCCTGCCCCTGATTGGAGAACCAGGACCCCCCTGTTTTTCACCCATGAGGAATGGTAAAACTGGCAGACCTGCTCCCACATCAGATTCCAACAAGGAAGAATTACAGAAGAAGTACTGCCCTGCTGGACCCCTGGCCTGCACCTGGACCCTACACTCTGAAGGACTGCATCAGCTGCACACTTGGGCTTCACCACAAGAAGGACTTTGCCTGGCTTCAACTGGTTCAAGGAGGGACTACCTGTTTGCTACAGGTGAAAAAATGCTAACCAGAGTCCCCTGCACCAACTCCTGAAGAAAGCAACCATCTGACCACTGTCCAGTGGCCAAAAAGGAGTTTGTGGCAGGTGCATTCTGTGAGTTGTAGTCCACACCCCCAAGGAGCAGCTCAGAGCTTCTGGGACCTTGGGGTGAACTGTGGACCTCAAATGAACCTTAAAAGAACATCTGGAAGAAGATCCAGAAGTTTGGAGAAATTTGGAGAACTTTTTGGAAAAAGCTCTATAGAGGGACCGACCCGCTGCGGCAACTCTAGCCTGCTTGCCTCAACCGCAACCCAGCCTGACTTGCAGGTTCGTCCTGGTGAAGAAAATCTCCAAAAAAGACACTCAGTCCGAACATAGGAACGCTGGGTCCTCCCAGCCAGCGTACCCGAGGAGGGCTCCAAGGACGTCGGATCAAGATCCAGGTTTGCCCCGGTCGAAGGATTTTCCCCTCGAAAAAAACAACTAAGTCCGAAAGGAAAAATCTCCACCGAGGGCTCATGCAATGCGTATCCGAGGAAGAGTTCTAGGAGGTCGGATTGGACTGGCAGGTTAATCCCACTGAAGAAAATCTTCAGAAAAATGACTAAGTCCTAAGGTAAACTTTTGACCGAGGCCTCCCGCGGGCTGTAGCCGAGCTAGGCTCCATCGCGGTCGGCCTTAAACTTTGACTTTGCCCCTGTGACAAGATGACCAGATGACAAGATGACCAGATTGGTGCTTTCCGTTTCTATGCACTAGAAAAGCAATAATTCTTTAAAAATTCATATCTCCGGTTCCCCTTATCAGATTTCATTTGTTTTGGTGTCATTTTAAAGCCACAAATATTTCCTATTGTTATAAATTGATTTTGGATTTGGAAACTGTTTCCTGTGTTTTATTTAATTACTGTTTTGTGATATTTGAATGCTTTATGCTTTGTCTCCTAAGTTAAGCCTTGTCGCTCATTGCCAAGCTACCAAGGGTTGAGCTAGGTTTAACTTACTGAGACCTGACTGAACCTAAGTGGAGGTTAGTGGCCTATTGCTAAGTGTAGGTACTTACCTGTCCTTAACCAATAACCCATTTTCCAACAATATGTATCAATAAAACCTTTGTATTTACAAAATGGGCACAAGATAAGGTGTTGAGAAGCAGTGGTTATTTGCACATCTGAATTCTGGGGTCCCCATACTAGCATGTGAATTACCGGGCATTTCTCAAATAGACATCTTTTTTACACACTGTCTAATATTTGGAAGGAAAATATGTAGAGAAACACAATGGGCAATAACACTTGTTCTGCTATTCTGTGTTCCCCCAAGTCTCCCAACAAACATGGTCCCTCACTTGCATGGGTAGGCCTAAGGCCAACGAAAGGAAACGCAACATGGACACATCACATTTTCCCAAAGAAAATTGACGTGTTTTTTGGAAAGTGCCTAGCTGTGGGTTTTGGCCTCTATCTCAGCCGGCACCTACGAAATCTTACCAAACCTGTGCATTTGTGAAAACTAGACACCTAGGGGAATCCAAGATTAGGTGACTTGTGGGGCTCTCACCAGGTTCTGTTGCCCAGAATCCTTTGTAAACCTCAAATTGTGGCAAAAAAACACTTTTTCTGGAATCTGAGAGGAGCCACAAATTTCCTTCCACCCAGTGTTCCCCAAGTCTCACAATAAAAATGCTACCTCACTTGTGTGGGTAGGCCTGGCTCCTGCGACAGGAAATGCCCCAAAACACAACGTGGATACATCACATTTTACCAAAGAAAACAGACCTGTTTTTTTGCAAAGTGCCTAGCTGTGGATTTTGGCCCCTAGCTCAGCCGGAACCTACGGAAACCTATCAAACCTGTGCATTCTTGAAACCTAGACACCTAGGGGAATCCAAGATGGGGTGACTTGTGGGGCTTTCCCTTGCTTCTGTTACCCAGAATCCCTTGCAAACCTCAAAGTTTGTCCAAAATAACACTTTTTCATCACATTACGATGACAGAAAGTTCTGAAATCTGACAGGAGGCCCAAATTTCCTTCTACCCAGCGTTTCCCCGAGTCTCATGATAAAAATGGTACCTCACTTGTGTGAGTAGGCCTAGCACCCGTGACAGGAAAGGCCCCAAAACACAACATGGACACATCACATTTTCTAAAGAAAACAGAGCTGTTTTTTGCAAAGTGCCAAGCTGTGGATTTTGGCCTCTAGCTCAGCCGACACCTAGGGAAACCTACCAAACCTGTGCATTTTTAAAAATTAGACACCTATGGGAATCCAGGATAGGGTGACTTGTGGGGCTCTCACCAGGTTCTGGAACCCAGAATCCTTAGCAAACCTCTAAATTTGGCCAAAAAAACACTTTTTCCTCACATTTCGGTTACCGAAAGTTCTGGAATCTGAGAGGAGCCACAAATTACCTTCCACCCAGCATTCCCCCCAAGTCTCCCAATAAAAATGGTACCTCACTTGGGTGGGTAGGCCTACTGCCTGCGAAAGGAAATGCCCCAAAACACTATGTGGACAAATCAAAATTAACAAATACTAAACTACCTGTTTTTGCGGGGTAGGAGACCTGCGTTTTTGGTCCTAGGCTTTCTGAAAACTAAACACCCAAGGGAATTCAGGGAGGTGTGACTTGTGGGGATCCCCCAATGTTTTCTTACGCAGAATCCTCAGCAAACCTCAAATCTAGCTACAAAAGCTTGTAATTGAGCAGGTGGCAATGCTGCTGCCACAGGCTTCACCAGCACGCCTGCAATGTTCACTGTCTGCACAGCACAACAGGCAGTGAACATTGCAAGAATGCTGGGCAGGGAGACCCCTGCGCTGCCCATGACAAGTGCATGGGCAGTGCAGGGTGCTCCCTGTGGCTTCCTGCATCTGTTCTCTGCCGGCCTTTTCATGGCAGTAAAGTCACAATCAGCATGGCGGAGTTTCATGCTGCGCCGCCCTGGCTGATTCCGACCTCCACGACTGCCAGCACGTCGGGATCATGGATCCCAGCAGTGATGGAGCTACCCTGGCAGGCTAAATGCCAGGGCCTTAATTTGTCGATCCGACCACCACAGCGGCGGCAGTCCTGACCGTCACTGCAAGGCTAGTGGTCTCAGAACCTCAGAGACTCGTAATGAGTCCCTACGCTTGTCCAAACAGCATTACATAAATAGAATATTGATTCTCTAAAATAGAAAGATTATTTCATAAAAGGGGATAAAGCCACCATGTCACTAGAAGTGCTAAAAAAGTTGACTCGCCTTAGCTCTTTTGCAAGTCAGCCATGTCAAAGCCAAGATTTTGGAGACACAAATATAGATCTTCTCGTCAGTGTCCAACATCATTATTCTCAGTGTGTGGTCAATTTTCCGTACACCTAGCAAAATTCAAATAGTTCTAATCCATTTCAAAGAAGTAGTGGAGTGTTTCCTTTTCTTGACTACACAACAGGCATAAACTGCTGGCGCAGTATTGAGTACCGAGACACAGGTCAACACATATAAGTTAATTAAGAGCAATTGCCCTCACTCACCCATAGGTGACATGCTTCATCATTGGACATTGCTCCTCTTCAGGCCAGCACTGCAATGCCTAACAGGCCCCCCAATGGGGATCTTTGATGGAGATCTTTTGATTGTTTATTACCAATGGGAATAAATTGAAAAAGAGGACTGGGTATTGTGAAGTTAAAATTGGCTATAGGTCACAAACAAGAAAATCTTTCATAGTTGCATCGGTAGGAACCTATGTCAATATTAAAACCAAATAAGGGGGACGTGTCAGGTGTAATGATCTCATTCCCCTGAAGTGCAAAAGTAATAACTCCTTTCCATACACAGATAGAGGGAAAACTTCTGGTGATGGATGTGACTACTAGTCTACATTCCAATATTGTGGTCAACATGTTTCGTGCTAAAGATTATCCCTAAGGATGAAACAGCAATTCATCAGGACCTAAGTGTACCTCATCCTAGCTAAGAAGGTGTGAATAATCCTCTAATGTGGAACCTAATTGTACTTATCTTTTGTAACAGGAGAAACTATCTGACTTTAAGTTATGACCTGTAAGAAATGATAATAATTATATATATATTGTATACAGTGATTCACTAGGTATAAATGCCACATCCACCCACACAAACTCAACAAATTGTGTAACTCATGTGATAACCAGGAGATGAAAGAAAACATGCCAATGTGCATGTAACATAGATTATAAAGGAGTTTCTTACCCTCCTAGATATAGGATACGGGCCCTTGGAAGCACATGGATGCTGCCAACCCCAACACAACACTGTTAGAAATGGGGTTTCTGGTTGACTAGGGTATGTGCCTAAGCCAGGCAGAATCCACCCACTCTAGTCAGGGCAAGGGAGTTAAACGTCCAAGATGACCCCTGCTCACCCCCTTGGTAGTTTGGCACGAGCAGTCAGGACTAACCCGGAGGCAATGTGTAAAGTGTTTGCACAACACACACAACACATGTGATGCAATATATACTCCACAAAGTAAACACAACATTGAGCTATGTGAAAATAAACTGTATTGCACAGAACATAATTAGACCAAAACATTAGATGTCAGTAATACCCTGCTACCTTAGCAGTTGTCAGAACGTTACACAGGTTACTAATATTCTGCAAGAATAAGCAGTTGTCACATTGAAACACGTAAGTACTCAGGATTCTGCAACAGAAGCAGAAGTCAGGAATCAGAATCTAAAAGAAATGCACTGGTCATAGGCACATCCTAAATGTCCATAAAAGGAACATTAGAGAAGTATACGGCATCATGAAAAATACATCATAATAAAATGCATGGATCCACGTAAAGAGCACTATCCTAGTAAAGACATATATCATGGTATGAAAACCCATCACTAAAGGGAAAACAATACACATGCCAGGATAAACATATTACGGGAATGCCATGATTGCACATATCATGTTGTCCAAACCGGATCTCCACTGGTATATGTCAGATCCCACCAAGAGATTAAGGAGGCAACAGACTAATGGTTCCCCGATACCACACTCTGGTCGGGTGCTCGCTCCGCTCCCTCAGGAGTTAAAAATGGGGGTAAGCTCAGGTGGCTGGGCTGGTGCGGGTCCTCCTCCTGCCTCGCCCAGCCTTTACTCTCTTGGGCACCGGCCCCTACCTGGTGCCGGTTTCTCACTCCTGGGTGTCTCAGGTCACACATGCTCAGGACCTCACCCGGCCCAGAATCAGGCCGGTCGGTCTTAAGAGAGAAGTGGGGCTAAGGCAGGGGGATCCTCCCCCTCCAGCCCATGTACTTACCTTTGCTGGCTCTTGGCAATAAGGCAATGCTGCGGGTTCCACCCGAGTCACAGTGGTGAATCCTTCGGCCAGTCGATTCTGTCTGTGCCCCTGGGGTACCGCGAAGAATTCTACTGTGCCCTGAGGGTACATCTCAAAAACTCCTCGGCCCCGGGGGCACCTTGAAGAGTGCACTTCCCAACACACTATCGACTTTGTTCCTAAACCACCGCCGGGGTCGCAGCAGTGAATTCTTCCTCGACTAGCCACAGAGGTACACCGCAATTTTCAAGCACTGCCACGACTAGCTGGGGCGCTCTCATGGCACCAGAAGTAAATCACAGAGCTCCAACAGAGAGAGGAGAGCGCTCTGTCACAGACATGAAGCAGGAGCAGCACTCCACACGTGCTACAGCAGGCAGTTGCAGGGACCAGGGGCCACAGCAGCCTGCCCCTGCCCTCTCTCTTGGAGACAAGAGAGGGGGGAAGCACACGGCTAGCAGACCCAACAAGAGGCCAGCCCAGGAGATGCAGATGGTGGCAGTTCCTCCTAGTGACCAGGCAGGTCACAGGTCAGCACAGCAGCAGCCATCCAAGGTGGGTCCTGGTGAGTCCATTCAGCAGCGTCCTGTGTGCAGTTTCAAGTAAGTCTCTGAAGTCCCAAGAATGTCTAAATTGTGGGGAACGTTCCCCTGTACTTATACTCAGTTTACAGTGTGTTTTACAATAAGGAGGTGAGGGAGTTTCAACCAGTAACAACTGGTTCTGGGAGTGCCCCTTCTCTCTTCCAGCACAGGCTCCACATATCAGTGGGGGGGTAAACAACCCTATTGTGTGAGGACAGGGCACAGCCTTTACAAATGCAGGTGGGCCTGCCTCTCCCTTCTCTCAGCCCAGGAAGACTATTCAGCATGTAGATGCATCTCTGTGACACCTCCACCATCCCTGTGTACAGGCTGTCTGAAAGGTATGCACAAAGCCCAACTGTCACTCTGCCCAGAGGTGCAATGGAGTCAAGCTGCAAAACACCAGAGTCATAAGCACAGAGAAATGCTCACTTTCTAGAAGTGGCATTTCTGGAATAGTAATAAAAAATACACCTACACCAGGAAGCAACATTTCTTACCACCATTACAACCATACCAAACATGCTTAAGCTACCCTTCATAATATAGACAATAACCCTTACACATAAGGCAGGGCATTTCCAATGCAATCCTATGAGGAGGCAGCACTCACAGCAGTGAGAAACCAATTAGGCTGTTTGTCACTAACAGGACAGGCAACATTAGTACGCACATGTCCTGCCCTCTACATACATGGCACCCTGCCCATAGGGAAAGCTAGGATGTACCTTAGGGGTGACTTACATGTAGTAAAAGGGGAGTTCTGGGCCTGGCAAGTAAATTTAGATGCCAGGTCCCTGTGGCAGAAAACTGCACACACAGGCCCTGAGCTAGCAGGCCTAAGACAGGTTTGAAAGGCTACATCAGTGGGTGGCGCAATCAGTGCTGCAGGCCCACTAGTACCTTTTAATTCACAGGCCATGGGTAGAGGGGTACCACTTTAAAAGGGACTTATAGGTAAATTAAATATGCCAATTAGGTATAAGCCAGTAACCCCAAGTTTACTAGGGAGAGCACATTCACTTTAGCACTGATTAGCAGTGAAAAAGTGCTCAGAGTCATAACGTCATCTAACAAGGGTCAGAAAAATAAGGAGGAAAAAGTCAAACATTTTGGGGAATGACCCTGTAAAAAGGGCCAGGTCCAGCAAACACAATTACTGAAATTTATAATATTAAATAAGACAATCATTTAAATTAGTCTTGTAATCCATATTAGTTGAAAGCACCTTTTGGTCAAAGTGGGCAGAGTGGTAGAGACAAAATATAAATGTCTGCTATAGTGGGCTTGTAATCAATGATAGATATGTGGATTGTCTGCTTCCACCAAAGTTTACTTCATGGTCTAACTGAATATAGCCATAAATTGCGTTCAAAAACATACTTAATTGCATAATTGTCTTATCAGGTAGTCTGTGGCCACAAGGCTGTGATCTTTTCATATTTTACATGCAGATGCTCCAGAAGGTCGTTAAATTCTTTGCTGTTTAAGGGTGGACTATTGTTCTACTTCGCAATGGCTGGCAAACCCCATGTTGCAAATATGTCATCAAGTTTTTTGATTACTCATTTATGTGTCATGGATTAGAGATCTTTGACCAATGGAAATTGTGAATATTAATTTATTATTACCATTAAATGATGTTCATAGTCAAGTGAACCAAGAAATTGATGGCTACTGTCTTCCAGGTTTGTTTGGGGAGTTCTGACATGTTTAGCTTATGTTGAGTGACTTTGGTTGACAGGCAATTGCATATGTGATAGGCCCTGAACACCTTTTGAACTCTTTCTACAAAGTATGGAAACCCAATTCTGTCTCGAAAAGCTCTCTTTGAAGCAATAGTACCACAATGTCCTTCGAGAGTATCACCTTTTGTCGTAGACTCTCTGGAATCAGGATCTTCGATCTTTGCAGAGTAATTCCTTCCTGAAGTATAGATAATTTATCCTTGAAATTTTTTGTACTTTTGATGTAAATATGTCTTTTAACTTTAGTATGTCACAATCAGGACTCGTAGCGGTGACAATCTGGGCTAACGATACAGCAGCTGGAATACATAACTTATCAATGAAATTGATGTAGGCCTCATCGATTTTGGAGGTAGTGTCATGACCTTCAATGGGCACTCTCAAAGTGTATTCAGCAGGATGTTGATCCTTTCCTTGCTGATGCATAATTGTATAATCATACTCTTCCAATCGTAGTCCCCATCATTCAATTCCAGGAGATATTTAGCCCTTCGGTTTGCTGAATATGGTCAGCAAGGCTTGATGATCAGTCACCAGCATGACCAGTTACCAGCATAAAAGGCTGTTCAGAAGCCCAAACTACTCTCAAACTTTCCTTTTCAGGTTGTGAGTAACCATGTTTTGTTTGAGATAAACCTCTACTAGCATAAGCCACAATATGGCATCTTTCATTTGGGCATCCACAATGCTATACAAGTAGAGCACCTAGCACAACAAGACTAGCGTCAACTGCAATCTAGGAGTGGAGCTTTGTATTGAAGAATGCCATATTGCTTGTTTGATTCTCTTGAAATAATTTTCACATTCTCTTGACCATTTAAAAGAAACATTTTTCTTGGTTAACTTTCATAGTAGAGCACTGACAGTGGCAAAGTCCTTTATGTCTTGTGAACAGTAGCTGGCCTTTCCAAGAAAAGAACATACCAACAAAATATCTTATGGGGATTCAGCATTTGTTAAAGAGTGTACTTTTGCAGGGTCAGGCATCATGCCTCATTCAGAAAATATACGGCCAAAGAATTTCATTTTCTTTTTGGAACTCACACCTGGCGGCATTTAAAGTCAATCCTGCTACACTGAGTAATTAACATACTTGTGTGAGAGCTCTATTGTGTTCCTTCTGAGTAGCTCCAAAAACCAATATGTCATTGATATAATTAAATGCATTCACGACAGGTTGTATGATGCGTTGTATGCCATCTTGAAAAGGTTTTGCAGCCAATGACACACCAAACCTACAAGAAACTGGTGCATCGTTATTGGTGTGCCAGCTTTCTCGTGCTGCCCTGCGCCCCCTAATGATGCCACAGGAGAGCCGTATTTACAGTACAGTGCTCCAATGGCGCAGTGTCCACAGCTGTGTCAGAATTTCTGATTAAGTTGTGGGGCTAAACCGTAGCATTGCTGGACTGGAGTAAAAATTGTGATGCTAGTCCAGCAATTATAGGAGGGACCCAATTGAAAACAGCACAGCGTCACTTTTAACGGCTGCCCTGAGCAGGAGTTAACAAAATGATGCTGTGATGGCACAGAATGGCACAGTGAAATCTTGTAGATTTCACTGTGCCATTTCTGCAGCCCTTTTTGTGAGGGAACGCATACCTTACATACATTTTACCTGGTGCAGGTATAATGTGGTGCAGGGCTTTACAAACCAGTACAATGGAACCATTAGGCCAGTTTGTAAATGAGGCGCTGTGTGGGGGAATGCTTCTGCCACTGTAGCGTCAACAAAAATGATGTTACGGCAGCACAAGGGGCTTGTAAATGAGCCTTTGAGTCTCTTGTATCTAAACAAACCAACATGTGTAACAAAAGTTGTAATATATCTGCAGTTTTCTTTCTGCTCTAACTGATAATCTTTATTCAAATCCAGTCAAGAAAAGATCTTGGCACAATTTAATGGGGTAATCATGTCACAATATGCGGCATGGATGTCGCTCTCGCTTAATTGCTTTGTTAGCTTAGAACATGTCAATCAATGCACAGCTCCTTTATGGTCCTTTTTAGGAAATACTACTGTGGAGAAACCCGTGGTGTTGGATCATTGGAAAGTTCAATAATACAATGCTTTAGCAATGATTTAAGTTCTTTTTCAACAGCTTCTTGTAAATGAAAAGCAACTTGTTGATTTTTCTGAGCAAAAGGACAGACATCCTCATGCAGTTTTACTTTCATAATCTTTAACGTTCCCAAACCATGAATGTAGGAAGTTGGCTCTGTATGTACTATTTCAAAGTAAGAAATAGCATGCACAGAGTCCAAGGGTTCCCCTTAGAGGTAAGATAGTGGCAAAAAGAGATAATACTAATGCTCTATTTTGTGGTAGTGTGGTCGAGCAGTAGGCTTATCAAAGGAGTAGTGCTAAGCATTTGTTGTACACACACAAGCAATAAATGAGGAACACACACTCAAAGACAATTCCAGGCCAATAGGTTTTTGTATAGAAAAATATATTTTCTTAGTTTATTTTAAGAACCACAGGTTCAAGATTTACATGTAATACTTCAAATGAAAGGTTTTGCAGGTAGGTACTTTAGGAACTTTGAATAATGAAAATAGCATACACAGTTTTCAAATAAATCACATATAGCTATTTTAAAACCAGACAGTGCAATTTTCAACAGTTCCTGGGGGGAGTAAGAGTTAGTTAGTTTTTGCAGGTAAGTAAACCACCTACGGGGTTCAAGTTTGGGTCCAAGGTAGCCCACAGTTGGGGGTTCAGAGCAACCCCAAAGTTACCACACCAGCAGCTCAGGGCCGGTCAGGTGCAGAGTTCAAAGTGGTGCCCAAAACGCATAGGCTTCAATGGAGAAGGGGGTGCCCCGGTTCCAGTCTGCCAGCAGGTAAGTACCCACATCTTCGGAGGGCAGACCAGGGGGGTTTTGTAGGGCACCGGGGGGGACACAAGTTAGCACAGGAAGTACACCCTCAGCGGCACGGGGGCGGCCGGGTGCAGTGTGCAAACACACGTCGGGTTTCCAATGTAAATCAATGGGAGACCAAGGGGTCTCTTCAGCGATGCAGGCAGGCAAGGGGGGGGCTCCTCGGGGTAGCCACCACATGGGCAAGGGAGAGAGCCTCCTGGGGGTCACTTTTGCACTGGAGTTCCGATCTTTCAGGTCCTGGGGGCTGCGGGTGCAGAGTCTTTACCAGGCGTCAGGATCTGGGAAGCAGGCAGTCGCGGTCAGGGGGAGCCTCGGGAGTCCCTCTGCAGGCGTCGCTGTGGGGGCTCAGGGGGGGCAACTCTGGCTACTCACAGCCTCGTAGTCGCCGGGGAGTCCTCCCTGAAGTGTTGTTTCTCCACAAGTCGAGCCGGGGGCGTCGAGTGCAGAGTAGCAAGTCTCACGCTTCCGGCGGGAAACGCAGTCGTTTTAAAGTTGCTCCTTTGGAAACAAAGTTGCAGTCTTGGGTGAACAGGGCCGCTGTCCTCGGGAGTTTCTTGGTCCTTCTAGAGCAGGGCAGTCCTCTGAGGATTCAGAGGTCGCTGGTCCTGGGGAAAGTGTCGCTGGAGCAGTGTCTTTAGAAGTGGGGGAGACAGGCCGGTAGAGCTGAGGCCAAAGCAGTTGGTGTCTCCGTCTTCTCTGCAGGGTTTTTCAGCTTAGCATCCTCTTCTTCTTAGGATTCAGGAATCTGAGTTCCTAGGTTCAGGGGAGCCCCTAAACACATAATTTAGGGGTGTGTTTAGGTCTGGGAGGGCAGTAGCCAATGGCTACTAGCCCTGAGGGTGGCTACACCCTCTTTGTGCCTCTTCCCAAGGGAAGGGGGTCACATTCCTATCCCTATTGGGGGGATCCTCCATCTGCAAGATGGAGGATTCCTAAAAGTCAGAGTCACTTCAGCTCAGGTTGCCTTAGGGGCAGTCCTGACTGGCCAGTGACTCCTCCTTGTTTTTCTCATTATCTCCTCCGGCTTTGCCGCCAAAAGTGGGGCCGTGGCCAGAGGGGGCGGGCAACTCCACTAGCTGGAATGCCCTGTGGTGCTGTAACAAAGGGGGTGAGCCTTTGAGGCTCACCACCAGGTGTTACAGCTCCTGCAAGGGGTAGGTGATAAGCATCTCCACCCAGTGCAGGCTTTGTTACTATCCACAGAGTGACAAAGGCACTCTCCCCATGTGGCCAGCAACATGTCTCGAGTGTGGCAGGCTGCTAAAACCAGTCATCCTACATGGGTAGTTGGTTAAGGTTTCAGGGGGCACCTCTAACGTGCCCTCTGGGGTGTATGTTACAATAAAATGTACACTGACATCAGTGTGCATTTATTGTGCTGAGAAGTTTGATACCAAACTTCCCAGTTTTCAGTGTAGCCATTATGGTGCTGTGGAGTTCGTGTTTGACAGACTCCCAGACCATATACTCATATGTTTACCCTGCACTTACAATGTCTAAGGTTTTGTTTAGACACTGTAGGGGCACAGTGCTCATGCACTGGTGCCATCACCTATGGTATAGTGCACCCTGCCTTAGGGCTGTAAGGCCTGCTAGAGGGGTGACTTACCTATACTGCATAGGCAGTGTGAGGTTGGCATGGCACCCTGAGGGGAGTGCCATGTCGACTTACTCGTTTTGTCCTCACCAGCACACACAAGCTGGCAAGCAGTGTGTCTGTGCTGAGGGAGGGGTACCCAGGGTGGCATAAGATATGCTGCAGCCCTTAGAGACCTTCCCTGGCATCAGGGCACTTGGTACCAGGGGTACCAGTTACAAGGGACTTACCTGGATGCCAGGGTGTGCCAATTGTGTAAACAAAAGTACAGGTTAGGGAAAGAACACTGGTGCTGGGGCCTGGATAGCAGGCCTCAGCACACTTTCAAATCAAAACATAGCATCAGCAAAGGCAAAAAGTCAGGGGGTAACCATGCCAAGGAGGTATTTCCTTACACAACCCCCCCCCCCAAACGAAAGAGGATGAGACTAACCTTTCCCAAGAGAGTCTTCATTTTCTAAGTGGAAGAACCTGGAAAGGCCATCTGCATTGACATGGGCAGTCCCAGGTCTGTGTTCCACTATAAAGTCCATTCCCTGTAGGGAGATGGACTACCTCAACAGTTTTGGATTTTCACCTTTCATTTGCATCAGCCATCTGAGAGGTATGTGGTCAGTTTGAACTACAAAGTGAGTACCAAAGAGGTATGGTCTCAACTTCTTCAGGGACCAAACCAGAGCAAAGGCCTCCCTCTCAATGGCACTCCAACGCTGCTCCCTGGGGAGTAACCTCCTGCTAATGAAAGCAACAGGCTGGTCAAGGCCATCATCATTTGTTTGGGACAAAACTGCCCCTATCCCATGTTCAGAGGCATCTGTCTGCACAATGAACTGCTTGGAGTAATCTGGAGCTTGTAGAACTGGTGCTGTGCACATTGCTTGTTTCAGGGTGTCAAAGGCCTGTTGGCATTCTACAGTCCAGTTTACTTTCTTGGGCATTTTCTTGGAGGTACGTTCTGTGAGGGCTGTCACTATGGATCCATATCCCTTCACAAACCTCCTGTAGTACCCAGTCAAGCCAAGGAATGCCCTGACTTGAGTCTGGGTTTTTGGAGCTGCCCAGTACAGAATAGTCTGGATCTTAGGCTGGAGTGGCTGAACTTGGCCTCAACCTACAAGGTGTCCCAAGTAAACCACAGTTCCCTGCCCTATCTGGCATTTGGATGCCTTGATAGAGAGGCCTGCTGATTGCAGAGCCTTCAGAACCTTCTTCAGGTGGACCAGGTGATCCTGCCAGTTGGAACTAAAGACAGCAATATCGTCAAGATAAGCTGCACTAAAGGACTCCAACCCAGCAAGGACTTGATTCACCAACCTTTGGAAGGTGGCAGGGGCATTCTTTAAACCAAAGGGCATAACAGTAAACTGATAATGCCCATCAGGTGTGGAGAATGCTGTCTTTTCTTTTGCTCCAGGTGCCATTTTGATTTGCCAGTACCCTGCTGTTAAGTCAAAGGTACTTAAGAATTTGGCAGCACCTAATTAATCAATCAGTTCATCAGCCCTTGGAATGGGATGGGCATCTGTCTTGGTGACAGAATTAAGTCCTCTGTAGTCCACACAAAACCTCATCTCTCTCTTTCCATCTTTGGTGTGAGGTTTGGGGACTAAGACCACTGGGCTAGCCCAGGGGCTGTCAGAGTGCTCAATGACTCCCAATTCCAGCATCTTGTGGACTTCCACTTTGATGCTTTCCTTAACTTGGTCAGACTGTCTGAAAATGTTGTTTTTGGCAGGCATGCTGTCTCCTGTGTCCACATCATGGGTACACAGGTGGGTCTGACCAGGGGTTAGGGAAAAGAGCTCAGCAAACTGTTGCAGGACCTTCCTACAATCAGATTGCTGTTGGCTAGAGAGGGTGTCTGAATCGATCACTCCATCAACTGAGCCATCTTTAGGGTTTGATGAGAGGAGATCAGGGAGAGGTTCACTCTCAGCTTCCTGGTCCTCATCTGTTACCATCAACAGATTCACATCAACCCTATCATGGAAGAGCTTAAGGCGGTTCACATGGATCACCCTCTTGGGGCTCCTGCTAGTGCCTAGGTCCACCAGGTAGGTGACCTGACTCTTCTTCTCTAGCACTGGGTAAGGGCCACTCCATTTGTCCTGAAGTGCCCTGGGAGCCACAGGCTCCAGAACCCAGACTTTCTACCCTGGTTGAAATTCAACCATTGCAGCCTTTTGGTCATACCAAAACTTCTGGAGCTGTTGGCGGGCCTCAAGGTTTTTACTTGCCTTTTCCATGTACTCTGCCATCCTTGAACGTAGGCCAAGTACATAGTCCACTATGTCTTGTCTAGGCTCATGAAGAGGTCTCTCCCAGCCTTCTTTCACAAGAGCTAGTGGTCCCCTTACAGGGTGGCCAAACAGAAGTTGAAAGGGTGAGAACCCTACTCCCTTCTGAGGCACCTCTCTGTAAGCGAAAAGCAGACATGGCAAGAGGACATCCCATCTCCTTTTGAGTTTTTCAGGGAGCCCCATGATCATGCCTTTTAATGTCTTGTTGAATCTCTCAACAAGGCCATTAGTTTGTGGATGGTATGGTGTAGTGAATTTATAAGTCTCTCCACACTCATTCCACATGTGTTTCAGGTATGCTGACATGAAGTTGGTACCTCTGTCAGACACCACCTTCTTAGGGAAACCCACTCTGTTAAAAATACCAATGAGGGCCTTGGCTACTGCAGGGGCAGTAGTCGACCTAAGGGGAATAGCTTCAGGGTATCTAGTAGCATGATCCACTACTACTAGTATGTACATGTTCCCTGAGGCTGTGGGAGGTTCAAGTGGACCCACTATGTCCACACCCACTCTTTCAAAGGGGACCCCCACCACTGGAAGTGGAATGAGGGGGGCCTTTGGGTGTCCACCTGTCTTACCACTGGCTTGACAGGTGGTACAGGAGACACAAAACTCCTTGACTTTCTGGGACATGTTGGGCCAGTAGAAGTGGTTGACTAGTCTCTCCCACGTCTTGGTTTGTCCCAAATGCCCAGCAAGAGGAATATCATGGGCTAAGGTCAGTATGAACTCCCTAAACACCTGAGGCACTACCACTCTCCTAGTGGCACCAGGTTTGGGATCTCTTGCCTCAGTGTAAAGGAGTCCATCTTCCCAATAGACCCTATGTGTTCCAGTTTTCTTGCCATTGGACTCTTCAGCAACTTGCTGCCTAAGGCCTTCAAGAGAGGGACAGGTTTCTTGCCACTTACACAACTGCTCCCTTGAGGGTCCCCCTGGGCCTAAGAGCTCAACCTGATAAGGTTCTAACTCCATAGGCTCAGTTCCCTCAGAGGGCAGAACTTCTTCGTGAGAAGAGAGGTTCTCTTTTTGTTGTTGTGTTGCAGCTGGTTTCCCAGTTGTCTTTCCTTTTCTCTTGGTAGGCTGGGCCCTTTTTCCAAGCTCCAGCTCTACTTTTTCACCCTGAGCCTTGCACTGTGCCCTTGTCTTGACACACACCAGTTCAGGGATACCCAGCATGGCTATATAGGTTTTCAGTTCTACCTCAGCCCATGCTGAGGACTCCAGGTAATTTCCAAGCAAACAGTCTACTGGGATATTTGAGGAGACCACCACCTGTTTCAGGCCATTGACCCCTCCCCACTCTAAAGTTACCATAGCCATGGGATGTACTTTAGTCTGATTGTCAGCGTTGGTGACTGGATAAGTTTGTCCAGGCATTATGGGGGTTATTACAACTTTGGAGGAGGTGTTAATCCGTCCCAAATGTGATGGATATACCACCAGCTGTATTACGAGTTCCATAGGATATAATGGACTCGTAATACGGCTGGTGGTATATCTGTCACTTTACCGTCACTTTTGGGACGGATTAACACCTCCTCCAAAGTTGTAATAACCCCCTATGTTTCTAAAAGTTGGAATACTTTTTAAGAATCTAAAACTAGTTCTAGAACCTAATTCAAACTTTCACAAAACTTTTAAACTATAAAAGAAATGCTAACAGGGACTAACACAAGGCCCTAGCAGGACTTTTAAGAATTTAGAAAAATAGCACAAATTGCAAAAATCAATTTCTAATGACAATTTTTGGAATTTGTCGTGTGATCAGGTATTGGCTGAGTAGTCCAGCAAATGCAAAGTCTTGTATCCCACCGCTGCCACCAATGTAGGAAGTTGGCTCTGTATGTACTATTTCAAAGTAAGAAATAGCATGCACAGAGTCCAAGGGTTCCCATTAGAGGTAAGATAGTGGCAAAAAGAGATAATACTAATGCTCTATTTTGTGGTAGTGTGGTCGAGCAGTAGGCTTATCAAAGGAGTAGTGCTAAGCATTTGTTGTACACACACAAGCACTAAATGAGGAACACACACTCAAAGACAATTCCAGGCCAATAGGTTTTTGTATAGAAAAAAATATTTTCTTAGTTTATTTTAAGAACCACAGGTTCAAGATTTACATGTAATACTTCAAATGAAAGGTATTGCAGGTAGGTACTTTAGGAACTTTGAATAATGAAAATAGCATACACAGTTTTCAAATAAATCACATATAGCTATTTTAAAACTAGACAGTGCAATTTTCAACAGTTCCTGGGGGGAGTAAGAGTTAGTTAGTTTTTGCAGGTAAGTAAACCACCTACGGGGTTCAAGTTTGGGTCCAAGGTAGCCCACCGTTGGGGGTTCAGAGCAACCCCAAAGTTACCACACCAGCAGCTCAGGGCTGGTCAGGTGCAGAGTTCAAAGTGGTGCCCAAAACGCATAGGCTTAAATGGAGAAGGGGGTGCCCCGGTTCCAGTCTGCCAGCAGGTAAGTACCCACGTCTTCGGAGGGCAGACAGGGGGGTTTTGAAGGGCACCGGGGGGGACACAAGTTAGCACAGGAAGTACACCCTCAGCGACACGGGGGCGGCCGGGTGCAGTGTGCAAACACACGTCGGGTTTCCAATGTAAATCAATGGGAGACCAAGGGGTCTCTTCAGCGATGCAGGCAGGCAAGGGGGGGGGCTCCTCGGGGTAGCCACCACATGGGCAAGGGAGAGGGCCTCCTGGGGGTCACTCTTGCACTGGAGTTCCGATCTTTCAGGTCCTGGGGGCTGCGGGTGCAGAGTCTTTACCAGGCGTCGGGATCTGGGAAGCAGGCAGTCGCGGTCAGGGGGAGCCTCGGGAGTCCCTCTGCAGGCGTCGCTGTGGGGGGTCAGGGGGGGGCAACTCTGACTACTCACAGTCTCATAGTCGCCGGGGAGTCCTCCCTGAAGTGTTGTTTCTCCACAAGTCGAGCCGGGGGCGTCGGGTGCAGAGTAGCAAGTCTCATGCTTCCGGCGGGAAACGCAATCGTTTTAAAGTTGCTCCTTTGGAAACAAAGTTGCAGCCTTGGGTGAACAGGGCCGCTGTCCTCTGGAGTTTCTTGGTCCTTCTAGAGTAGGGCAGTCCTCTGAGGATTCAGAGGTCGCTGGTCCTGGGGAAAGCTTCGCTGGAGCAGTGTCTTTAGAAGTGGGGGAGACAGGCCGGTAGAGCTGGGGCCAAAGCAGTTGGTGTCTCCGTCTTCTCTGCAGGGTTTTTCAGCTTAGCAGTCCTCTTCTTCTTAGGTTGCAGGAATCTGAGTTCCTAGGTTCAGGGGAGCCTCTAAATACAGAATTTAGGGGTGTGTTTAGGTCTGGGAGGGCAGTAGCCAATGGCTACTAGCCGTGAGGGTGGCTACACCCTCTTTGTGCCTCCTCCCAAGGTGAGGGGGTCACATTCCTATCCCTATTGGGGGGATCCTCCATCTGCAAGATGGAGGATTCCTAAAAGTCAGAGTCACTTCAGCTCAGGTTGCCTTAGGGGCTGTCCTGACTGGCCAGTGACTCCTCCTTGTTTTTCTCATTATCTCCTCCGGCCTTGCTGCCAAAAGTGGGGCCGTGGCCAAAGGGGGCGGGCAACTCCACTAGCTGGAATGCCCTGTGGTGCTGTTACAAAGGGGGTGAGCCTTTGAGGCTCACCACCAGGTGTTACAGCTCCTGCAAGGCGGAGGTGATAAGCATCTCCACCCAGTGCAGGCTTTGTTACTAGCCACAGAGTAACAAAGGCACTCTCCCCATGTGGCCAGCAACATGTCTCGAGTGTGGCAGGCTGCTAAAACCAGTCAGCCTACACGGGTAGTTGATTAAGGTTTCAGGGGGCACATCTAAGGTGCCCTCTGGGGTGTATGTTACAATAAAATGTGCACTGGCATCAGTGTGCATTTATTGTGCTGAGAAGTTTGATACCAAACTTCCCAGTTTTCAGTGTAGCCATTATGGTGCTGTGGAGTTCGTGTTTGACAGATTCCCAGACCATATTCTCTTATGGCTACCCTGCACTTACAATGTCTAAGGTTTTGTTTAGACACTGTAGGGGCACAGTGCTCATGCAATGGTGCCCTCACCTATGGTATAGTGCACCCTGCCTTAGGGCTATAAGACCTGCTAGAGGGGTGACTTACCTATACTGCATAGGCAGTGTGAGGTTGGCATGGCACCCTGAGGGGAGTGCCATGTCGACTTATTTGTTTTGTCCTCACCAGCACACACGAGCTGGCAAGCAGTATGTCTGTGCTGAGGGAGGGGTCCCCAGGGTGGCATAAGATATGCTGCAGCCCTTAGAGACCTTGCCTGGCATCAGGGCCCTTGGTACCAGGGGTACCAGTTACAAGGGACTTACCTGGATGCCAGGGTGTGCCAATTGTGTAAACAAAAGTAAAGGTTAGGGAAAGAACACTGGTGCTGGGGCCTGGTTAGCAGGCCTCAGCACACTTTCAAATCAAAACATAGCATCAGCAAAGGCAAAAAGTCAGGGGGTAACCATGCCAAGGAGGCATTTCCTTACAATGAAACAATGAAGAAAATTGACTTACTATCTCGTGATGAGCATTCCTGCTGTAGTACACTGAAATTAGTTCCAGATCAGCAGCTGTTCTGAAACTGAGCAAGCAGGCACTTGTTGCTGTACCTTGAAGTGCGTTGACTGGTGCTTGGACGTTTGTCTTCTTATATTTCACTGTCGACATAAATAAACCTTTATTCTTCATGGGTGTTGAAGCAGCCCAAGTGGATACTTTGGTCTTTGACAGCGTGGACCGTGGTAAAGGAGACAGTTCATTGTACTTTTCTTCAGGCATTATATTGAAGATGAAAGATATCGAACAACCATTTATTTTCCGTGTCATCTTTGGACAGTGTTTGTATGATTTCGTTATTTTGACATGTCACCTTTTCGTTTTCTGACTTTCCAATTGAATCGTCACAATCATTTTCTTCCCTTTCACTTATTATTGAGGCTGAAGAACTGTTGACGATGATTTAGATGACAATCAACTTTGTTTAGTATCTATTACCTCAGCTGATGTCTTGTGAGTGCCTGTCAAACATTGCTTATGGAAAATTCTGGCAGACATTTTGGGGCATATTTATACTCTGTTTGCGCCGGAATTGCGTCGTTTTTTTTTACGCAATTCCGACGCAAAACTAACTCCATATTTATACTTTGGCGTTAGACGCGTCTAGCGCCAAAGTCCATGGAGTTTGCGTCATTTTTTAGCGTGGACACCTACTTTGCGTTAATGATATGCAAGGTAGGCGTTCCCGTCTAAAAAAGTGACTCCGAGGCATGTGCGCCGTATTTACACTCCCGGGCAAAATTCACGCCCGGGAGTGGGCGGGTCAAAACAAAAATGACGTACGCCCGCTTTTGCGCCGTTTTTTAGCGCCTGGACAAGGCAGGCGTTAATGGACCTGTGGGCTCGGAAGGAGCCCAGAGGTGCCCTCCCATGCCCTCCCATGCCCCCAGGGACCCCCCCCTGTCACCCTTGCCCACCCCAGGAGGACACCCAAGACTGGAGGGACCCATCCCAGGGACATTAAGGTAAGTTCCGGTAAGTATTTTTTTTTATTTTTTTTGTGGCATAGGGGGGCCTGATTTGTGCCCCCCTACATGCCACTATGCCCAATGACCATGCCCAGGGGACAGAAGTCCCCTGGGCATGGCCATTGGGCAAGGGGGCATGACTCCTGTCTTTGCTAAGACAGGAGTCATTTCTATGGGGGTTGGGAGTCGAAAAAAATGGCGCAAATCGGGTTGAGGCGAAACATTTGCCTCAGCCTGACTTGCCCCATTTTTTGGCACCCAAGCTCCATATCCCCCTACGCGGCGCTGTCTGGTGTACGTCGTTTTTTTTCACGCACACCAGGCAGCGCCGGCGGCTAATGCCGGCTAACGTCATTGATTAAATATGGCGCCCGCATGGCGCTTCAGAATGGCGTTAGCCGGTGCTAATTTTTTTGACGCAAAACTGCGTTAGCGCAGTTCTGTGTCAAAAAGTATAAATATGGCCCTTTGTCTTCACACCATAACGCACATATCACACTTGCTTTTTTCTTAGCTCTGCACATCGTCACAAAATGGTTCTCTTTATCACAGTATTTTCATATTAGAAGAATGGTAGGACACTTTCCTTCATGTGGAATCACAAATCCACGTTTGAAACACAACTTCTTTTTGCATATAGACATCACTTTGTGTCCTTCAGTCTTTTGTTTCGAGTTACTTTTCACATTCATGACTGTCTCGCTCTGGGCACCACCAGCCTCCATGTTGGCATCTTGTCTCTCAGCACTTTCTTCCCCTCTAGCAGCCATCAACAGTCACACCCAACTAGGAGGTTCTCTCATCAACATCTTCTGAAGGAATCGGACAAGCATCCATCAATCACTGTAAGACGCATAGCTTCTTTATCATTAAATTCATTGAACTTACAGTGCTTACAGAACTTACAGTGTTTGATCACTGAGTGAAGTCTTTCCACAAATTCATTGATTGTTTCATCAACTCTTTGATGTTCTCGACTGAAAACATATCGTTCATAGTCGATGTTTGATTGAACTTGAGCTTTAATTGACAGAATGTGACTTCTTCATCAGTTCTTTGCATTTTCTTTATGACTTCTTTCACCCCATCACCAGTAAGAATTTTGAGATGTTTGATAATATTCCTGTTACCAGTCTCTTCAAGTGCACCAATGAAATCTTCAAGGGCCAGATGTATGAAAAAAGACTTTTGCGAATCGGAAATAGCGATTTTTAAGAAATCGCTATTTCTGATTTGCAAAATGCAATGTATCATATTTGCGATTCGGTAATAGCGATTTCTTAAAAATCGCAAATGCTATTACCAAATTGCAAATTGCGATATCGGCCCCCATTCGCATCTATGGGCCTATCGGCCCATATTTGCGAATATTTTGCATGTCCCAAATTGCGAATTCCTAATTGGAATTCGCAATTTTGGGAAATGCAAAGTCCAGGGTACTGGGGGCCAAAGGCCCCACTCTACTGCACCCCAAAACAATTTTTAACAACATGTAAGGTGCACACATGCCAAAAGGGCATGTGTGCTTTACATGTAAATTTTACAAATGCATTTTAAATGCATTTTTTAAATTTGCACATGGTTATCACCAAGTTCAACTTGGTGGTAATAGCGAATCCTTAATGCCCAATTCGCATTAAGGAATTGCTTCATGCATGTGCTTTAGAAATCGCAAATAAGGATTCCTTTTTTGCGATTTCTTATTTAGAGAGTCGCAATTTGCAACTCTCTAAACAGGGTCGCAATTTTAAGGAATCGCTATTTTAGCGATTCCTTAAAATTGCATTCAGAATGCCTTTGATACATTCTGAAAGGGCTTTTTGCATTTGCGAATGCAAAAAGCTTTGATACATCTGGCCCCAAATGTCTCTATTCATGCAGTCCATTTATCACCAATACTTTGCTTTTTGGCAGTGTTGAATGGTGATGGTGGTTTGAGGAAGGCAGCAGCATTGTAAACCAGTGTGGAACTTACTGACTTTGAGAGTAGCCCTTTCCTTGGCCTCTCTGACTGGAAATCAGAATCAGTTCCATTAATGCCCGGCCCTGGGCCTGTGATAGGCTGGCCTTGGGGTCGTCATTGTTGGGCGTCATCAGCAAAGCATCTTTCTGCCGAGTTTCTGGCTGCTGTAAATATGGACCACTCCTTTAGCACAACGTCTATGCTTCTTCTTGGGCCCAACATCCACCGTGATGCAGCAACTCTCTTTAGTGGGATTGGTTAGTCCTCTACTTTATTCTTCTATATTTCAGCTTTTATTGTTTTACACCTGGTTGATCCACCTTTAGCGCTATTCAATATTTGATAATTGTCTATAACTGTGCTTTGAAAACCTGGTTGAATCCGCCTTTAGCGTTAACGGTCACGGGGACCGTTAACGCTAAAGGCGGATTCAACCAATATTGTAGAACTTTAAATTGCATGGTAGTGCGGTACCTTTTTGCAGAATCTTGGTCATAGTGTCTTGATCAATGATGCGTAGACTTTTCTGTGTAACTCTCTTTCCATTCACATGCTTCACACTGAATTGGAGTTGCAATTTGATTCCTCATATGGCTACAGTTGACTCTGCACTTTGCTGAAGGTTCATGTGCACGCGCAAGCAGTTTTCTTGGATCACAGCAAAGTCTCCAGGAGGGCACTTTCTTCTTCAGGCTACTTATCCCCTATCTCATCACCAATCGTAGCGTCTTACCAAGCCTTGTACCCCCTGAATTACTAGGCAACACATTGAGCTGTAAATCACAGATCTTTATTCCTCTGCGTGTACCTATGAACTCCAACATTTTAAAGTAAGCATTCATACATTTCATTCTAGCGATTACATGACACACTGATATAGAGTCCTCGGGGAGCCAAAAAGGTTCCATTCTTAACCATGCATGGAACCACAATTATTAAAATAAGGCTGATGGTCAGATCAACAGATGCCTTTTCTAATTCACAAATCACTGGAAATTCTTCAAGGTCTGATAAGGGAAGAACAGCTTGAGCTATTGACAATGAGTGCATCCTCATGCTCTGAACGGAGAGCTGATGCTTCTCCCATTAAATTACTCTCGAAATTTTATCAAGATCACCCAAGGAGCAGAGCACATTAATTTTGGGGGTGAGTACTTGATGTAGAGGTATCAGAGGAAATTCCCCACAAACAATGAAGCACCCTTGTCGTTTAATTAAGAGGAGGCCACCTTTGGAGGAGATTCTACTTTTCTTTGTCTCATCTTCTTCTTCATACAAAGATTCATTTTATCACGGGTTTCTGTTGAAACAAACTGGAGGATCAAACCCATAACTGTAAGGAAATATACACAGATTCACTGGACACATGACCTCATCTTTCATTCAGCTGTAGTGTAGAATATGCACTAGATATTCACCGAGGTGGCACTTATTAGTCAATCAATAGAAATGACTACTGTTGGATGGATAGACTCTTATTGGATAAATATACAGGCAAGTTTACATTCTGGCACTGATGCTTGATTCACAAAATTAAACCTCAGTGGGATGTGAACATAGTAGGTGCTTCAGTTGCAGATCAACTTTTGTAAATGCCAAAAGGATCCTAAATCCTTGTGTTTGACCAAGACAAAGACAAGGGGCATATTTAAGAAAAGTGGTGCTACACCCACAGCAGTGCCTCTTTTCTAGCCCCCCCCCAATGCCACCATGTGTGCGTCGTATTTAAAATATACCACACCATGGTGGTAGTTAGGTGGGCTAGCGTTAGACTGTTTGACCCTAGTCCAGAGCTTTGCAGGATTAGCGTAAATAATGTTGAGACGCTAATCAATGGTGTGCCTCTTTTTAACACCTTCTCTTATTTGAATGGGGAGCCAGGGGGTGGGATCAGGGCAGCAAGGGAGGGCATTGGAACCACAGGGTTAGTAGCAGCACAACCAACTAGGAAGGGAGGGTACAGGGACATACATACTGAAAACAGGAGCAGGTGGCACAGGTTTAGGGGAAGGACAGAAGGGCAGCTGCAGCACAACAGACCACGGATGGAGGGGGCAGAGGCTGACAGATAATGGAGCCAGGGAGACAGGGCAGCAATGAATGACAGAGGCAGGGCAAAGGCTGTGGCAGCACAACAGACCAGGGAGGGAAAGGGCTGGGGTATTGTTAGATCTGTCGTCATTAGTATAGTAATTCCACAAATGTTTTGCCTCACAATTTTGCTGGTTCTTTCTGTCGGCCTCAGCACTCTGAGTACTTTAACACTGTTGACCAGTGCTAAAATGCATGTGCTACTCCCCTAGACACTGTAACATTGGTGGATACACAATTGCCATATCTAATTTACTTGTAAGTCCCTTGTAAATTAGTATACCATATATCCAGGGCCTGTAAATTAAATGATACTGGTAGGCCTGCAGCACTGATTATGCCACCCACAAGTAAAGCCTTTCAAACCAGTCTCAGGCCTGCAATTGCAGGGCCTGTGTGTGCAGTTTACTGCCTCATCAACTTGGCATTTAAAACCCCTTGCCAAGCTTGAAACTCCCCTTTTATTACAAATTAGTCACCGTTAAGGTAGACCCTAGGTATCCCATAAGACAGGATCCTGCGTAACGAAAAGGTAGGACATACTTTAAAATCTTACATGTCCTGGTAGTAAAAAACTCCCAAAGTTCTTTTTCAACACTGTGAAGCCTACTAGGTTAGCACTGGAAATTCCTTGATACACTTTCAAGTTGTAATTCCTGATCACAAAGCAGTAGCCGTGTCATGTCTCATATCTTTGGAATGATAATGATAAATCTTCGTTGCTGGTAAAGTCAGATTTAACATTACTGTTTTAGAAATGCCACTTTCAGAAAGTAGGCATTTATGTGCTCTTACAGCTATGTGTGCCTGCAGACTGTCTCAAATACACGTCTCAAGTGGCTGAGTCAGATTGCATCTGCTAATGCCCCTGCCAATGCCACCTTTGTGAAACTGCCACAACCGCCCTCACACCTCACCGCCTCCCACCCCAGTCTCGCCCACCTCCCAGGACATGTAATTGAGACAGGAGCCACACACAGAAGGTGAACAAGAGGCAAGCCAAAGGAATGCCCATCAGTGCCTGTCCGTGACTGAACTGTGCCCAGCGCCAGGATCCCTGGTCCTCCCACCCCCACGGCTACACCACCAAGGAGCTCCAGACCCAGAACGTTGAACACCACATCCACAGCTGCTTCAGGCTCAACAAAAGGAGCCTTCACCTACCTACACTGCAGTTTCTCCTGCAACACAGGCCCACCTGCACACACTAACGCCTGCACTACACTCACACAGAAGACTACGAACAACCAAGCACCACTCCAGTTCATCCTGCTAAACATCCACTCCTTATGCAAACATACCACAGAAGTCTGCAACACCATCACCACCCACGGCCTGGACATCGCCTTCATCACAGAAACATGGCTAACTCCCTCCTCCAATCCTGTCATCACCACAGCCACTTCTGATGGCTACAAGATGAGACCACACCAACAAACATGGTGGGGGCATCCCCATCATCTTCAAGGAAATCATCCAATTCACCCTTACAGACAATGCCACAATGCCCCTAATGAAACACCTCAACTTCCGACATCAGACCAATGCCAACACAACGTTGTGAGGCACCCTCAGATACAGAACCCCAAATCCACACCCAGCCTTCTGCAACGCCATTGCCAACCTCATCGCACCCTCGTCATCGGCTCCCTACACTACGTCCTACTCAGCGATCTCAATTTCTACCTTAACAACACCAACTCCAATTCCCTCAACATCAGCCTCACCCAACTGGTCACCAAACCCACATATAAAGCCAGACACACACTGGATGCCATCTTCACTTCTACGGACAGAATCAATTTCACCCATGTGACTGAACTCACCTGGACTGACCACATCATTGTCCATTTTACCATCTCCAATTCCCAGCACACCACCTCCAAGCATCTGAGCATCCCCCACTGAAGCTGGGGCAAGGTAACCGAGCCCCCAAGGGCACAGGCCATAGGCACCACACGACCCAAGCACACAGCTGACCTGAACCTGAACCATCCCGTCCAAAACTTTACCACCTGGATCACCAAATCCACGTACAGTGTCGCCCCGCTGAAACCTGCTAAAATTAGCCTCACCTCCAAGCCAGCAAGATGGTACACTCCAGAGCTCAGAAACCCCAAACGTGACTGCCACTGACTCAAGAAACAATATTGTGTGAGCAAGGACCCCTCTGAAAGAGCCACCTACAAGGCAGCCCTCAACAAATACCACCACCACATCGAGGCAGCAAAAAGAGCAGCAATCACTGCCCGCATTGACACCCCAGCCAACCACATGAAAGAATTCTTCAGAATCATCAAGGAATTCTCTAACCTGATAGCCACACAGACCACCATCCACCCATCCCAGAAGCTCTCCAACACCCTCTGACTACTTCCACAGTAAGATTACCACCATATACAACAATTTTGATCCCCAACCCTCCACCTCCAGTCTAGACAACATCTCTCAAGCAGTGAACACCAGCCACATGATAACTTCCTGGTCCCCTATTACCACACAGACCACTGCAGCCATCATGTCATTCATCCTCTCTAAGGCACACACCGACCCCTGCCCCCACCAGCTTTTCAACCTTGAAGCCAACACTATTAGCACAGAAGTAACACGCATCGTCACAACACCTCCACTTCAACCTTCCTGGATGAATGGAAGCACGCAGAGGTCAGACCCCTCCTAAAGAATCCCTCTGCTTACCCCAGCAACCTTATAAACTACAGACTGATCTCCTTGCTCCCCTTCTCGGCCAAACTACAGACCAATCTCCCTGCTTCCCTTCACCAGCCAAAGTGATCAAGGAAGCCATCAACCAACAGCTCACCGACTACCTCAAACAAAACCACCTTTTTGACATCTCACAATCAGGATTACGAGCCAACCACAGTACGGAGAATGCACTGATTACTGCCCTGGATGAAATCAAGACCCTCCTTGACTGAGGAGAGTTGGCGTCACTGATCCTTCTAGACCTCTCCACAGTGTTCAATACAGTCTCCCACCACTCTAACCTCAAAAGACTCCAAAACACCCTTAAGTGGGTTGCCTCTTTCCTCAGGCTGCAGGCAGAGCATCCACCTTCCTCCCTTCACTTCTACACTCAAGAACATCACCTGCGGCATACCCAAGGATCCTCCCTCAGCCCAATCTTGCTCAACATCTACATGGCACATCTCGTAGACATTGTCAGATCCTACAAACACAATACAACCTCCTACGTCGATGACACTCAACTAATCCTCTCAGTCACCGAAGACCCCCACAATGCCAAAACCAACTTTTGCAATGCCTTGACCTATGTAGCAATGTGGATGAAAAACAGCTGCCTCTAACTAAACACCGACAAAATGGACAAAAGTCCTGATCTTTGGGAAAAAACACCTCTCTATGGGACCAAAGCTGATGGCCAGCAGAACTCAGACCAACCCCCTCTCCATCAGACCACGCATGAAACCTGGGCATCATCCTCGACTGCAAACTGTCTATGAATCGACAAGTAAAGTCAGTCCCCTCCTCCTGTCTTCTACATCCTCTGTATGGTCTGCCGAATCTTCAAATGGATCCCTACCGACACCAGAAAGACAGTCATTCATGCCGTGGTAACCAGCCGCCTCGACTATGACAATGCTGTCAATGCTGGAGTGTCCTCCCAGCTACCTAAAAGTCTCCAGACTCTATAGAACATTGCAGCCAGTCTCGTCCTCAACCTCTCTGAGTGCTAAAGCATCTCCCACATCTCAGGAACCTCTACTGGCTCCCATTCCCAAAGAGATGCCACTTGAAGGTCCTCACACTCACATACAAGGCTCTCCACAACCCGGGGCTGCCCTACATCAACCATCGACTGAGCTTCTACATCCCAGCAAGACAACTACGCTCCATCTTGCTAAACCTCCTGCACACACACCCCACATCCATTGCAGCCACAGGGGAGGCCGCTCGTTTTTCTACATAGCAGAGGTCCTGAAACAGCCTGTCCCTCCACCTCTGAAGAGCTCCCTCCTTGGTGGACTTCAGAAGGAGATTCAAGACATGGCTTTTTGACAGAAACATGGTACCCTCAGTGCCCAGATACCCTTAAGGGTGATAGTGATGTGATTTAAAAATGGTTTGACTGATTGATTGATGATATGAAGCATCAGGTGATGCCTCTGGTAGTCATCATATTTACTAGGAGGAAAACCTCCTTCACAGTGTCCCCCACTTCTATTGGTCCAGGATCACGAATGCCTCAGATGCATTCTGTAAGACCTTTGTGATCTGCCAGGCCAGTTAGAAGGTGGGGCAGAGGCCTAAAGCACCCTCTTATTTCCTGACTATTAGCACCCCTTTTGACAGGGTGGGCATCAACATTGTTGAGCCTATGGATCCCCAGACTGCTTCGGGCAACATGTTTGTCCTGGTTCTGGTGGATAATGCCACTTGGTACACAAAGACGATCCCTCTCAGCACCACAACTGCACCTGCAGTGGCAAAGACCCTGATGGTGATTTTTACCCAAGTGGGTTTCCCCAAGGAAGTGGTGTCTGATAGGGGCATCAAGTTAATCTCTGCTTATATGCAGTCAATGTAGAAGGAGTGTGGGGTAAACTACAAATACTCCATCCCTTAACATCCACAAACAAATGGGCTTGTTAAAAGGTTCAACAAGATTCTGAAGAGCTTGAATAGAGGCCTGTCTGAGGCTTTGAGGACAAAGTGTGATATCCTCTTGCCATGCCTTCTGTTTGCTTACTGGGAGGTACCACAGAAGGGAGTGGGCTTCAGCCCCTTTGAGCTTCTATATGGACACACTGTCACAGGACCTCTGAGTTTGGTTAAAAACAAACGGTAGGAGCAAACTCCCAGGAAAGTTACCCAGGATGTATTGAGCTACATTCTACCCTTCAGAAGCTAAATGGTTAGGTTGTGGAATTGCAGCCTGGGCAAAAAGAGTGGTTAGGGAAGCCCCCCCCCAGACCGTTGGTCTGGGCCTGATTAGGAGAGTGAGCAAAGGGTGAGGCCATCTACCTGGTGGACATCAAGACCCCTAGGCAACCACACAGGGTGCTACATGTCAATCACCTCAAATTCCACTTTGAAAGGTCTGAGCTCACCCTGTTGTTGGTATCAATAAAGAGGAGGAAGTGGAGAGTGAACCTCTCCCTGTCCTCTTGGACTCCAAGGAGAAAGACAAGTCTGTGGGGGAGTAATCCTTTCCCCACGTCTAACTCCTGAACAGCAGAGAGACTGCTACCAAGTGTTGGGACAGTACTCCTCTCTGTTCACCCTTATTCCTGGAACTACCCACCTGTGTCCTCATGATGTGAACAAAGGGGACAACTTCCCTGTCAAGAATAAATATTACAGGCTGCTGGAAAGGGAGAGGGCCATTATTAAGAGTGAAGTCTCTAAAATGCTGGAATTGGGGGTGATAGACCCTCCAGTAGCCCCTGGTCTAGTCCTGTGGTTCTGATACCAAACGCTTCCCCACCAGGTACTACACCCAAGGTCAGGTTCTATGTGGATTACAGAAGGCTAAACTAAGTCACAAAGACAGATGCTCATCTCATCCCACAGACTGATGAGCTTATTGACAGGTTAGGGCCTGCACAATACTTAATTGCCTTTGATCTTACATCAGGGAGGGCAGATCGCCCTAACAGATGATGTCAAGGGGAGGTCAGACTTCTCTACTCCAGAGGGCACTACAGTTTACAGTGATGCCCTTTGGGCTCAAGAATGACTCAAGAATGCCCCTGTCACCTTCCAGAGGTTGGTGAACCAGGTCCTTGGTGTTATAGAGGTCTTCTCACCTGCCTATATGAATGACTTAGTTGTCTTCAGTAGCAGCTGGGAGGACCACCTATTTAACCTCCAGGAACTGCTTCATACTATGCAACAGGCAGGCCTGACTATCAAGGCCAGTAAGTGTCAGATGGGGTAGGAGTCTGTGGTTAATTTGGGTAATCTGGTGGGCTGGGGTAAGGTGCATCCCCTCCAGGCCAAGATAGAGACTATCATGGCCTGGGATCCCACCAAAACCCAGACTGATGTAGAGCATTCTTGGGCCTCACTGGGTATTACAGGAGGTTTATCAAGAAATATGGCAGCAGTGTTACCCCCTTGACAGAGCTGACTTCAGCGAAGCAGCCCAGAAATAAATGTAATTGAGATAGAGGCATGCCAAAAAGGCTTTGACTTCCTTAAGCAAGCCATGTCACAGCCCCTGTGCTCAAGGGCCCTGACTTCTCCAATACATTTATCATTCAGACAGATGCCTCAGAGCATGGCATAGATGGCAGTTCATTCACAATCTAATGAAGAGGGCCTGGACCAACCTTAAGCCTCCTTCATCTCCAAGAGGTAACTCCCCAGGGAACAACGGTGGAGTGCTATAGAACTAGAAGCTTTTGCTGTGGTCTGGGCACTGACGAAGTTGAGGCCATCCCAGTTTGGAACTCACTTCCTGATTCAGACTAACCACATGCCCTTCAGGTGGATCATGCAAATGAGGAGTGAGAATCCAAAAATTGTTGAGATACTTCAGGGTAAAACACAGAGCAGGTGTAGACCACTCCAGTGCTGAAGATCTATCCAGGCTTTTCTGCCTTAGAGATGATAACTTTCCAGATCTTGGGTAGATCTCCCTATTATCAACTGGGGGGGCAAGTCAGACTTGTAATTCTTAGGATGATCTTCCTCTAAAATGTTTGCCTGCTTGCCTCATATTTTTACTGGTTCTTTTTATTGGCTTTAGGGCTCCGAGCACTTCACCACTGTTGACCAGTGCTAAAGTGCAAGTACTTCTCTCCTAGACATGGTCACATTGGTTTATACACAATTGGCATATTGAATTTACTTAAATGTCCCTTGAAAAGTGGTACACCATATACCCAGGGCCTATAAATAAAATGCTACTAGTGGGCCTCCAAAGAAGAAAAAAGAGCCAACGCTGGAAAAATTCATATACCATGCATGGAAGCATAAATGAATTAGCACTGCCACCATTTAATTGTAAAAAATCATGATCAATCAATCAACAATGTTTCAATCAGATTGTCAAACACAAAAGGACAAACAAACAAAATACAAAAACACAACCAGATAAGTTAGCACTACCAAATACGTTGTTTTGTGAAAACAGTAACATATAAGCAGTGAAACACATTTTGAAAAACCAGAGCTGAAGTAATTTGCAAGTTTTTTACAGCTCTTAAATCTAAAGCCAACCAAAGAGGCACACAATCTGAGTATTACATGTGGCCAATGCAGCAATGATGTACAATCTAAAGCTTTAGTTGCAAATGTCCCTGTCTGACCATCCTGCTTTATATGCACTCCCTGGATTATCTATGTGGTTGACACATTTCAAACCCAAATAACTGAAGGATTCTCATCAGGACACAGAAAGCTTGGATGGCACTAGAAGGAGAAAAAGAAAAAAAACACCCTCAACACTTCATGTTCATGTTTTTCAAATGATCAGAACCTGTATGCAATATATTTTATTAATGTGTTGCACTGCTTATATATGATTGTTGTCATGAAAAACGTTTTTGGTAGTGCTAACTTATCTGATTGTGTTTATCTTTTTGTATTTGACAAGCTGATGGAAAAAGATTGCTCTTGATGTTTTACAATTAAATGATAGTAGAGCTAATTCATTTCAATTTCCATGCATGTTCAAATAATTTGGAGTATGCATTTTTCCAGCACTGGCTGTTTTTCCTTCTTTGTTGATTTATATTGGCCCAGCCTCACATTAGTATAGGCCAGAACCCTTTTCTTGTGTAATATACTAGTGGGCCTGCAACACTGATTGTGCCAGCCACACAAGAAGCCTTTCAAACCTGCCCCAGGCCTGCTATTGCAGGGCCTGTGTTTGCAGTTTGCTGCCACTTCGAATTGGCATTTGAAACCCTTTACCAAGCCTGAAACCCCCCTTTTATTATTCATAAGTTACCCCTAAGGTAGGCCTTAGGTAGCCCATTTGACGGGATGCTATGTAAATAAAAAGTAGGACATGTACTTTTAAGTCTTAGATGTCCTGGTAGTAAAAAAAACCTCACAAATGAGTTTTTCACTACTATGAGGCCTACTCCTCGCATAATTATGCATTGGGAATTCCTTGATACATTTTAAAGTTCAAATTCCCTCCCAAACATATTACATGGAAGGGACAGATAAACCGAATCGGTTAGAACAATGGTACCCCCAAACCCACCTGCCAGATTCACTTTATGTTTCCATTTTTAATTACTATATTTTTGTTTTATTGGTCTCACTCCTCACTTTACCATGTTGGCCACCTATTAATTTCTTAATAAGGAGTTGTGTCTCTGTTTGCCATTTTTTGTATGTCCTGTATACCCATCTCTCATGGAGTGTTTCCCCTTTGTGTTGTTGTCTTTGTGTTCCTCTTACATTTGTTTGCCTTTTTTTGTGTGTGTTTTATTACTTTTCAGTTATTTGGTTGTGCCTGTTTATTTTCGATTGCCGTCAACTTTTCTTTTCTCCCTACATTTTAAGAGTTCTGGTTAACGCAATGTTATTAATGTAGATATGCTTCATTGTGCTGTCAAATCCATTATCTTGTCTTGTGTTGGTAGAATTTGTTTTTATGGTACGATTTGAGGCAGAACTATTTTTGGATGTTCCGACTGTTCTTAATATTGTGCACTTTGTGCCTGTGTTCAGGGCATAAACTGTATTTGCATTTTTGGAGTAAATATCACCCCTTGAGTCTGGTAAATCACATCTTCAATGAATAAGGTAGGTTGGTGAAGCTTTGCTAACGTTGACAAAACTGAATTACTCCTGTTCTCATATGCAATGAAAATTTAATGAGGATTCAATTCTAATAGGAAAAGTCTGAGTGCATTATTTACTGTACTGTCAAGTATGACTAGAGGTTCCTTCCTGTGACTATCTATTATTTATATTCATAATTCTTTAATAAATTGGGAACTTTTATGATTGCTGTTTATTATTAAAAACATTCGTATAAACAACATCCTTAGCAAATCGAAAACCTATTGTTACATGAAATTCATATAACGGCAGTTGAAATCCTACAAGTAAAACAAGTGATTACAGTACAAAAACTAATGCCTAACCAGCTTCAAAAAGACAAAACATATCCACATAGAGAACTGCCGGAAAACACAATAAAACTGGGGAATTGAGTATAATGTGATAACAATGACAATAGAACAAACATTATTCAGCACATGCAGCAAGCAACTGTCCATTGCCTTCCCTTTTTTTTAAATGGTCTGGTATTGTGCTTAATTTGAGCATGTGGTTTCCGGTGGGGGCAACAGCACTTATTTTTGGGGGCCGACAATTATTTTTCAGCATCAGGCATTTACTGCAAGCAAAAGACATGTAGAGGGAAGAGAAAGACTTAAAAGCTCACAAAGGTAGAATGCAGAAAGTGCGAAGGGTGAGCTGAAGGGGCAAGGAAGGTCTGTAAATGGATGAAAGAGGTCCAAGATGGGCTAAGGATTAGGCTGCCCCAGTATTTGCAACATGAGTGCACGTGTGTGTTTGGGGAGCCATGTTGGACCAGCCAAACAGACATGCAGATTTTGCATTTCTCCTCCTGGCTGTCTTACACACCCGGCGCAGAAAGTGCACAAGCCTTCACCCCCTCTTTGAGCGCTGAAGCAGGTCGCTAACACCAATCACAACACTGATGTCATGCTGGTGACAGCAGCTATGTGATTGGCTGAGGGGAGTCTGGTAGCGTGTGTGCTTCCTGACGAGGTCGGAGGAGAGGAACTCTTGTCCCGAAGGAAAAGGTAAGTATTTTTTTTTACATTTAAAAAAAAAATGTTATCCCCTCATGCTACCACTCTTCAGTGGCAGCCTTCACTGACTGCCACATTTTTATTTACAAATTAAGCTTTGGTCTGGCATGTCCCTTTATAATCCTGGCCCCAACCGGTCACAAACTTCCAATTTAGATAGGCATGGTTATAATGCATGCAAAGCCATACACCAGAGAGATGTGGTGTCTGGCGGACATCCTGGCCCAGAAGGGCACAATCAAGCAAAAGTACCTGAAGACTCTTTGTTGACACAGTTAGTCTCTTTTTTCACTAGCCACAGTGCACACCATTCTGTTTTGCAGGACAGGGAGGCAGCATCACCTTCTGTTACCATGAACCATAAAGGGAACAACACAAATAAGTTGCTGCCATCACTGTTTTACAACAGCGTCAGGGCAGCGTCTCACGTGCAGTGTCTCGGCGTCTCAGCCATCAGCCAATGGTGTGAGCAGAGAGAGTGGGCAGAACAGAGCAAGCACGCCTCTTAGTATTGGGGCCACTTACCAGTGTACCAGCACAGCAGACACCATACCGGCGATTGTGGCATTGGTGCCCTTGGCCAGTTGAGGTAAGCATGGCGAGCACAGCAGCTATAGTCAGCTGCTGCTGAGAGCGTGTCCCAGGCCTCCACAGAAGTGGCCCAGCCAGGAGTTGGTGCGTCTTGCGGATCTCCCATTGAGCTCTGCGTGCAGTGTGACACAGCTCCCCTGAAGCTCCTGAAGTTGATTGGGAGCTGTTTGGCCTTGGGCCGGTGAAGATCCCATCCCTTCTTGCCAGATGGTTCCCACCTCCAGGTGGACTAGGCCGGGTGATTACCATGCCGCCCAGTGTATGGTTTTGGCTGTTTAGTTCAGGTGAAATTGTGCCTAGGGTATCCAACAGACGGCCAATGTTATAAAGTGTAGAAAAAAGGGGAGTGAATAAGTAAGAATAAACAGCTTTCTAGTCATTCAGTCAGGAACCTTAGAATGCGCAAAAGAAGCTCTTTGCTCCTACAAGCTTGGGCTTCTAGGCCCACAAGGAAATCTAACAGGAAGCTACCTTCCATAAACACCAATAAGTTGGGAAAGTGAATGATGCTGATACGACCATCCACGATGAATGCCGCCAGTAGTGAAGGGATAATTAAGTATTACAATTCGTAAGTAGGGCATTTTTCTTGTGATGAGCACACCGTTGTTCAACCTAATCAATTGAATCAATCCTCTCTGTTGCCGAAACCCGGTCAACTAGATGCCAGAATGCAAAAAGCAGTGCCCCTGGGGGGGAACTAATAGAGGATAAAAGGCAAGCCCAAGAGTTTTGCGTCAGAAGCTGTTGAAATTAAACCACTGAATGTGCAGGTCAAAATCCAGTCTCCACACTCAAGGCCCTACTGGTAAGGGGGTTCCATCAGTGACCGGGGGATGGCCAGGTGTTCGGTAACACACAAGCTGGGAGTCAAGTCAGGAGGAGGTAAGGCAGGAATGGCAAATGGACATGTTTTTATGCCCGTTATCTCCTGAAATTTTGGGGGTGACAGCTAAAACTTTTATTAACTCCTCTTCATTTCTAACCTCAAAGGGAAGATGTCCCAGGCAACCTCAAGTGTGGAAGCCATCATTACAGAAGAGACAATCCCTTCCCCATTGCTTATGGGCTGCAGAATTCAGCCACCAATCATGATAGCAGACTGACCCCGCTGTCGGCCCCTTCAAAAAATGGGCAGGTAGTATCTCTTTGCAAAGCGACAGTCAATTTTGTCTTTGATAGGAACCTGGGAGTCCTGGATGATCACTACATTGATGATGAGGAGATCCTAAGTGTTATGGATCTTGGCAACAGACAGAAGCCAAATCATACCGTGGTTTCCTCACCCACCAACCCACAAGGTAAAGACGAATTTTAGAAAAGTCCTGCTACCAATGGCCATGGTGCAATTAGTCCTTCATTATTCAAACCACTGGAGTGTTTGGCTAACATTAAAGCATTCTCCTGGGATCATGTGTTAGGTCTTGAGAAGATTCAGGACAGTGATGGCTCCTTGTTCTGGGATGCTATGGTTAGAACCCTAACGACACTCAGTCAGGCATCAGTAATGCAAGCAGACAAGCTGAATATACAAATAAACATCCTCCAGTCGCTTGCGGAGCTTGTCAAGAACATTAATACCCGGATTGACAAGCTTTATGATTAATCATTAGGGCTTAACATACCATGGACGAATCTAAGGTGCTGTGCTATTGTTCTTATTTATTAGATAAAATTGCTACTCCTCAGGCTACTATGACTGAATTGGTTTGTGAATTAGGTATTAGTTAAGTCAGTTGTCCCCCAAATAATACCTTCAATCAAGCCATCTAACTCTCAATCGTAATAATTCAGAGGCGTGCACTGTGATGAACCTTACCCAGCTCAGGTCTCATTCTCAAGAGAAAATGATGCTAGTCTCTAGATCAGAGACCTCCTTGTCTCTAAATGGGATCTTCCTGCCTTGTCAAGGAAAAACAAAAATTGCTTACGGAAATTAAAAGGGCGCACCAGAGTGCCCTAGAAATTGTATTCAATCTTCTCTGACCCCCAACTAAAAATAAACTATCTCTCAGGAAGTGATAGCTCTCAAAGCTCACAAGTTAGAAAAGGTGTTAGCCCCTCCCAGGGGTCAAATAAAGACTTGCAAGATCCTATGGGACATACAGCTGCTGGCATTGGGTGTAGTAGGTCTTTTGTGGAAGTTATGGTGAAACCTCCTTTAATGGAGGTGGCGGTCCTTATAGAGAGCCCTCTGGTAATGAGCCAACACATCCTGTAAAGACATCAGAGTTATTAGGATCCACTAAATAATGCCAAGCAAGGTCAAGTGCTGCAGGGAGTAAAGCTTCTACTAAAGAGTGTCAAGCCTTACCACAGACAACCTGGGAAGTAACTTTATCTGCGGGGTGTGGGACTCCAGTAAGCCTCCTCATGTTGGACACGGGTAGAACAAGAGTCCAAAGTCATCAACAGCCACATCTACTGTGCCTCTAGGACCCTGTAAAGAATGCCAAACAAAGCCTAAAAAATTATGCAAAGAGGTCCCAATTGTGAGGCTTACAGCTACCCAGGCTATTGAGAATTTTACTGAAACAAGCCATGTCAATATAAGAATGCCACCCCTCCCATGTGCAGATGAATCACTGATGGATGGTGCATCAGGGGAATGGAAAAAAAGGTATTAGTAACCTCACTTAAAGTGCTAGTCCCCACCCGAGTGTGACAATTGGACCTAGGAAATCACTCGGGGGCACTTGCCTCAACGTCCTGAGTGATATTAGCTCCCCAGGGAACAAAGAGCCAGAGACCGCTACACACATTTTCTACCCAGAATATGTCTCCTGTAGATGAGAAGATATTCTTAACCATGGGAATAGTCTAAAACTATTCTCTGAACTTCTTGGAATGGAAAGGGTCGAATCGAAAGAAATTAAGTACATAGCTTTCATCCCTGGAACCTATGACAATACAAGAGAGGCCACTAAAGTTCAGTTTTGCCATTTAGAGACTTTAAGGAAAATTGAAGTGTATGCAAATGTATTGGCACAATAGGGCATTTCCCTTAATAAGCCATTTACCCCTAAATATCCCTTGATCCTGGCCAACAATAGCTCTACTCCTCACTAAAAGACGTCAATCCTCTACAGTACAAAAGGAGTAGAAGATGAAAGGCTGGGAGACATGCAGCTAAGGGTTATAAAGGATTTCTCTAGAAATAAGGGAATGTCGGTTGATTAGTAATCTGCATTGAATAGCCCTCAACCCTTAATGAGCTGGAGGTTTTCAAAATCAACCAACCACACACTTACCAACATTGGAGTTTTTCTCAATGAACATTTGGGGTTTAGGGACACTGCTGGCCAATGAGGAAGCAATTCAGATTATTAATAAGAAGGACAAATTCTGCTCACAGGAAACCTGGCAGTTAGGTCAAGCAAACTGGTAGGATCAGCTTGAATTTTTTCGCTTCTGCTGAGCTATCTTCTTCACCCTTCTGGTGGGGTTTCAATTTTAATTCATAAATCACTGACATCAAGTGTTGTAGTTCTGGCCAGTGGCGTGGGAGCCAATATCATTATACAAATAGCATCCTCTTTTAATCACAATTCTAGAGGGTTTGTCTGAGATCATCATAGAGTCTATTTATATTAATCCAAAGCAACAGAAGAAAAACATGGCTGTGGCTGAAGTGTCAAAAGTCATAAGATCCTTAAGTCATATCTGGAAGCAATGTGGCTTCTCGCTAGTGATTTGACATATTCCTTTTTGTGCGACCCAGCCATCGATTTTCGTTGAAGAGCAAGATGTAGCATGGTCCATTCCAGAAATCACACAATGTACAATTAGGAAGGATGTGGTAGGAAAGAGATTTGGCATGCTGCTTATTCACCTGGGTTTGAGGGCATTAAATGATAGAAGTGTTTTGGACATTCCTCCTGCCCATACATTCATTTTGCAAAATAACTCTTCTTTAATAGACTATGGCCCTCATTACAACCCTGGCGGTCGGTGATAAAGCAGCGGTAATACTGCCAACAGACCGACGGCAAAGAAAATGGAATCACTACCCTGGGGGAAACCGCCAACACAGACAGCCACTTTAACATTCCGACTTCCACGACGGTAGCAACAAACACCGCGGCGATCACCGCCAACAGACAGGTGGAAGACAATGTACTGCCCACACTATTACAAGGCTCCAATCCGCCAGATTTTCTGGGGCGGTACCATCGCCATCACAAGCATGGTGGAAACAGTCTGTGGATTGGAAACCACTCACCTCTCGACACCCAACGAGGAACCAGGACGCCATGGAGCCTGAGTTACAGGTGTTACAAATGTTGGTTTACCTCCTCTTCTACCAGGAATATCAAAGACGGCGGCGACCACCACATTGAGTACTGCACCTAGCACACAGGGGTGAGGGGTAGGAAAAAGAGAGTGACACACACATGCAACACACAACACCCCCACCCCTCACCCACAACAACAGACACACAAACTCATACAAATACATCACAGATACACCCTGTCACCCCCTGAAAGAACGCAAGGACCAAATTAAATGATTGTAACGAGTGTAATCATCGAAAATCCAGATAGGCCAACATAACTTTAAAAGATCAGTATATACAAATATTTACAGCAAGTACACAAGTCTGTATACTGTTCCATTACATGTCCGTGGACCAGTGGTCCCAAAAAGCATGGGCGAAGCCCACACATGACATCTGCCTCAAAACGGAGAGAACACTGCAGGCGCATCAGGTCGAAAAAACACAGGTACCTCAGGGGGAAGGAGAGGGGGGCACCTCAGCCGGATGACAGGACGACACCACTGCTCCACGAGGGGGCTCCATGCCCACTGCTTGCTCCTGGGGAGTGCAAAGCCACAGTCTTTCAAGTCACTCAAGTGGGTGGTTTGCCCACTGCTTGCTCCTGGGAAGTACAAAGCCACAGTCTCTCAAGTGGGAGGTTTGCCCACTGTTTGCTCCTGGGGAGTGCAAAGCCACAGTCTCTCAAGTGGCTGGGTTGCCCACTGCTTGGTCCTGGGGAGTACAAAGCCACAGTCTCTCAAGTCTCTCAAGTGGGTGGATTGCCCACTGCTTGCTCCTGGGCAGTGCCAAGCCACAGTCTCTCAAGTGGGTGGTTTGCCCACTGCTTGGTCCTGGGGCGTGCAAAGCCAAAGTCTCTCAAGTGGGTGGTTTGGCCACTGCTTGGTCCTGGGGAGAACAAAGCCACAGACTCTCAAGTCTCTCAAGTGGGTCGTTTCCACACTGCTTGCTCCTGGGGAGTGCAAAGCCACAGTCTCTCAAGTGGGTGGTTTGCCCACTGCTTGCTCCTGGGGAATGCAAAGCCTCAGTCTCTCAAGTGGGTGGTTTGCCCACTGCTTGCTCCTGGGGATTACAAAGCCACAGTCTCACAAGTGGGTTGTTTACCCACTGCTTGCTCCTGGGGATTACAAAGCCACAGTCTCTCAAGTGGGTGGTTTGACCACTGCTTGGTCCTGGGGAGTGCAAAGCCACAGTCTCTCTAGCGGATGCTGTTCTCCACAGGTTCTGGAGGGGACTTTGTGCCCAGAGTGCTTCATCCTGCCAAGGACTGGGGTAGTGGATGTGGTTCTCCACAGGTTCTGGAGGGGGCTTTGTGCCCAGAGTGCTTCATCCTGCCAAGGATAGGGTGACTGGATGCTGTTCTCCACAGGTTCTGGAGGGGGCTTTGTGCCCAGAGTGATGCACCTGGGGTGTGGCAGTTCCCATTCCCTCACCTGGGTGTGTGAGCCACAAGAATTTCAGGGAACAGGTAGCATGATAGATACTCCATGGAGGCAGAGACACACTCCACCTTGCGGCGACTTAGCCTGCCAACTGCTGGTACTGCCAATGCTGGTTGTGGCACCTCATGTAGTGTGTTCAGGGTTCAGGACATCTCCTGCAGCCTTGGGTGGCTGCCCACTGGGGATGCTGCTGATGTCTGCTGTGGTGGCACTGGCTGGGCACGTCGCGGGGACGGTGGTGGTGGCTGCAGCAGTGTCTGCGGCGGAGATGCTGCCAGTGGTGCAGGTGTCAGCACCTGTGGAGGGAGACACCAGGACGTCTCCTGCAGCCTCGGATGGCTGCCCACTGGGGATGATGCTGGGGACTGTAGCAGAGGCAGCAGACATGCAGGTGGCGGTGCAGGTGGCGGTGGTTGCGTCGGTGGCCACTGCCGTACAGGTTGCTGTTCTGTCTTGCAGAAGGGGTGACACCAGTCCCTCACCCGGAGGCTCCGTGCCCTGAGCTGACTTCCCTTTGGCCTTGTGTCCCTTCCCCACCTTGGAGGTCGCAGCTGGGACATTGGCACTGTCCTCTTTCGTTCTGGAAGAGGCTTTGATGAGTGATTGGTGCCGCTTTTCCCTTCGGCATGTGGGCCCCTTCTTCACCTTGGCAGGTGGCGGAATAGGGTGATCCTTGGCCTCGCTAGATGGCACACTGACAGCCCTGATGGGTGCCACCTTCAATGTTCCCGGACTTGCAGGGACCACTGTGCTTGAGGATTTTGTGGCTGAGGTGCTGGGCTGGGATCTGGACATTCTGGCCCTAGGGGAAGGATGAGGGGAAGTGTAGTGAGGAGGTCGTTGTTAGTTAGGAAAAGTTTTTTAGACACATTGGGACAGAAAGATGGAGGGGGTTTGGGAGTGGAGGAAGAGGTAGTGGTTGTAGGAGGTGTACGTCTGCTGAGTTTGGGTGAAGGTGCATGAGCTGGAGGCTGTTGTGAGGTGGATAGCTGTTGAGTGGGTGTGTGTCTGTGTTTTTGTAGTTTGGGAGGAGGGCTCACAGACACACTGGGAGAGGACACAGGGGACATGTGCATGGTAGTGGGAGTGGTGATTGCATGTGAGCGGTGTGTGGTGATGGGCGTGCTGGTGATGGAGGTAGTGGCTGAGGATGTAGTGCATGCAGGTGTGAGTGGAGACGAGATTGGAAGGAGGTGGAGGACGTAGAGGAGGGGGACACAATGGAGGCAGTGGATGGTGGCGTGTCTGCATGGATATGGTGCTTGTTTGAGTGCCTGTGGGATGTGTGGTGCTTATGTTTTCCTGAGCCACCTTTGTGTGTTGATGTGTGTGCATGCTGGTCTGATGTTGTGCTTGGGATAGGCTGAGGTAGAGGGGATTGGGTCTGGGTAATGGAAGTTGGAGGGGGAGGCTGGACACAGGGATAACGGCAGCCATCAGTGCTGAGGCCAGAGCCTGAAATGCTCTCTGTTGGGCTGCCACGCCAGAATGAATGCCCTCCAGGTATGCATTTGTTTGTTGCAAATGCCTCTCGAAACCCTGGATGGCATTCAGTATGGTTGACTGCCCAACAGTGAGGGATCTCAGGAGGTCAATAGCCTCCTCACTGAGGGCAGCAGGACTGACTGGGGCAGGGCCTGAGGTGCCTGGGGCGAAGGAGATGCCCACCCTCCTGGGTGAGCGGGCACGGGAAACACACTGTTGGGAGGGCGGTGCTGGTAGGTGGGGTTGGCGGCTGTACCTGTTGTTGCGGCAGGCACAGAGGTGCTCGCCACCGCAAGGGAGCTCCCATCAGAGGAGTAGTCGCTGTCGCTGGTGTCTCCTCATGTCCCCGTCGTGGAGCTCCCCTCGCCCTCCGTCCCACTGGTGCCTTCAGACTCCATACATTCACCCTCATGGGTCATGTGGGTTGCAGCTCCCTCCTGCTCCGGTGCCAATGCTCCTCCGCCAGATGATGCTAATGGACACAAGGACAGGGTGACAAAAGAGAAAGGGGGGAAAGACAGAGGAGACACTGCCAGAAACAACACCACCGTTGGAGGATACAACACACCGGGAGCAGCACTATGCACTAGGCCATGCACTAACAGTTCTTAGGAATATCACCTGCCCATGGGGGACTATACCTAAGCCCATTTGCTGCACACCTGGAACCTATAGGAGGCTGACTAGGTGTAGATGGCCACTATTACTTTTGGGGTTGGAGTGCCACAGAGCCTGCCTAACAAGGGACCTACCCTAGCAAGTTCGCCCTGGGCAAGGGGAAGCCACAGCCCACTTCCCCCACTGAGACACCCCGTAAAGCGCGCAGAGTCAGCTGAATGAGACTGTACTCACCCCCTTGTGGCTGCTGTGATGCCCTCAAGCGCCCATCCAACTCCGGATATGCCACCGCCAGGATCTGGTACATCAGGGAGGTCATGGTGCGACTGGCACCCCTTCCACGTTGGGAGGCCATCTCCAGCTTGGCCTCCACCGTCTTCTTTCTCCAGCGGCGCAGGTCCTCCCATTTTTTGCGGCAGTGGGTGCTCTGTTTATGGTAGACCCCCAGGGTCTGCACTTCCTTGGCGATGGCATGCCAAATACCCTTCTTCTGGTGGGCGCTGACCTAGAGGAAAAGTAAAGTAAGAATGGATTTTACTCTCCCGTCCAGTTATTCTTACCCATTGGCCACAACTTCCCAACCATGCCCTGAAACACAGACACTAACCATACTCACATGCTGGCCACAGCTCCCCACACATGTATCTTCCATCCACACCACTACATACATTCATGCCCCATCCATCGTGCTCACAGTGTACTCACCTGTTTGCCTGGAGGACCGTAGAGTAGCATGTACTGGGGGAGCACCCCAGCCACCAGGTTGTCCAACTCCTCCGCGGTGAAGGCAGGGGCCCTTTCCCCAGACACTGTAGCCATTGTCGCTTCCAGGCTCAGGTCACAGCAGCACTTGCAGTGTAGGTCCTCTCCTGTTGAAGGTCAGGTATCAAGTGAGTGAACAGATAGAAAAGGGCGGTTACGTCCCCAGCAGTGTGTACCGTTGTGGTGTGGTTAGTTTTACGTATCCTTTGCGCATTAGCTTCAGGCTTTAGGCCTTTGTGCACTTTGCCCTGGATGTGTTTTATTCATTTGCTGGCAGCTTAGAGCCTCTGTGCACTTTGCTCTAAATGCTTTTTATTAGGCTTCGTACTGTTATTTTTCAAATAGCCAGTTCTACGGTGTTGTTTTTTTATTCATATCACACTGTTTTGCCTACTTCAGCACTGGAGTTCTCCATAACATATTCACTCGGTGCTTCAGTCAAGGATACAGTCTGGTACATTGCCGATAGACGTGGTAGGAGTTTAGATTTGGCATTCCTGCGTAGGGACATTTTGTGATCACGATGACATGTTAGTTATAAAATCACTTCCTTGTCCCAATACCCGCAAGAGGGAGATTCCGACCAGGGAACCACAACTAGACGCTGACTGCCTCGTTGCAGATGCTGAACCAGATCACAGGCCTTTGCTCAGGTATGTGGGCTGATGTCTCCCCAGTGATTCGGAAAGGCAAGCTAGAAGCTTAACATGCTGTGCTCTAAATAGAACAAGCAGAGGGAGAGTAGAAACTGTTAGGCACTATGATAGCTTTGTTCTTATGTTTTACTCTCCTGGTGACTATTTCAATCCTACTGTGTTGTATTGTTCTGGTTATTGCGGCTCACGCCTTATTATCTAAAATACAGTTGTTTTATTAAAACATTATATAAAACTTATACTGTCTTTGTCATTTGTATATGAGATCATATTGTAAATGAGAGAGTTGGTTTGGATCTGAGTGACCACGACTTCCCTGAGAAGTTCCAAAGATGTCATGCGCTCGGCTGCCTAATCATTTCTTCCCCGTGGGAGAAATGAGGCACTGCTAGTTAGCCGGAGCAAAAACCGGATTTAGGGTGACAGAGTTCCTTACACGTGGGTAAGACTTAGTCCCCCACACCGTTATCGATCCTGCTGCCTAGAAATCCAGTAGTCTCATTTAGGATAATGAGAGCCCACGCGACACCGTCACCACCGGCATACATCATCATTGGCTCCTGGAACCCATAGGGCCCAATGATTACCAATGCTGAATTGTGCCACGGTCTTCGTCAACCTACCGCGATGCTGCACAACACCAGCGCAGTTACCTCATTTCCCCTTGTCTCTCCTTACAGGTCAGGTAGCCGCCATTTCAGGAGGCCACATGGCAGGGCAACTAACTGCGTCACAGCACTTTTGGGCAGGAATACAGACAGACAGCGCCACACACCAATTACATCACAATAGTGCAAAACACTCTTGTGCAAGCTATGTGGTATATGACCCTCTGCTCACCCTTCTCCTCCATAGGACACATCCGCTGGGGCAGATGATGAGATGGCGTCATCCTCCGGTATACAGACCCCTGGTGGACCTGTCAACAATGAAAGACAGACACATCATTATCATTTACAGACTTGATCGAGCCACAATCCATGAACTGTGTGCCCAGTAGGAGCCAGACCTGATGTCAGCTATCCACCATCCCACAGGAATCCCCCCTCTAGTGCAGGTCCTGTCAGTACTCCATTTCCTGGCCAGTGGTTCCTTTCAAACAACAGTGGCCATGGCGTCAGGGATGTCACAGCCAATGTTCTCTAACGTGTTGTCCAGGTGTTAGCTGCCCTGGTGAAACCCATGTGCAGCTACATCGTTTTCCCCCAGGAGGATGATTTGCCCACAGTGAAAGGTGACTTCTATACCCTGGGACATATTCCCAACATCATTGGTGCCATTGATGGTTCACATGTGGCATTTGTCCCACCCCGAAGGAATGAACAGGCGTACAGACACTGCAAAAGCTACCATTCCATGAATGTGTAGATGATGTGTTTGGCAGACCAGTACATCTCCCATGTGAATGCCAAGCATCCTGGCTCAGTGCATGACGCTTACATTTTGAGGAATAGCAGCATCCCTTATGTGATGGGTCACCTCCAGAGGGACCGTGTGTGGCTAAAAGGGGAGCCCAAGGTCCACCACACAGTTTGAATTGGTGTCTGGGTATGGGAGAGACCCTAAGGGTTGGAGTGTGTCTAACAAGTACCCCTCGATATTTGCAGGTGACTCTGGTTACCCCAACCTGTCATGGCTACTGACCCCAGTGAGGAATCCCAGGACAAGGGCAGAGGAACGCTACAATGAGGCACATGGGCGAACTAGGAGGAAAATAGAGCGGACTTTCGGCCTCCTGAAGGCCAGGTTCCGGTGCCTCCATTTGACAGGTGGCTCCCTATACTACTCACCGAAGAAGGTGTGCCAGATCATCGTGGCATGCTGTGTGTTGCACAACCTGGCTTTGCGACACCAGGTGCCTTTTCTGCAGGAGGATGGGTCTGATATTGGTCTTGTGGCAGCTGTGGAGCCTTTGGACAGTGAAGAAGAGGAGGCAGAAGAAGAAGATTTAGACAACCAAAACAACATCATCATGCAATACTTCCAGTGAGACACAGGTAAGAGACTGGCACTGCTCCTCTCACATCAGACTACTGTGGGACATTGCATGATTCTGCCTTTTTAACTCTGTGTATGGACTCTGACAGTTCCCTTTGGCTTTACTTTTCATAGATCTGGGTACCACATTCTACCTTCTGCTATGTTTACTGCTGGCCAACAACTGTCAAACATTGGTATGTGAAAATGAACATTGACATAGATATTTGTCAGAGAGGTTGTAATAACACACTTGTGAAAGTACAGACTAACCCCAGATCGTTTTGTGATTTAAGGGTGTTTATTTAAGTGCTATTCAATGGAGGAGTAGGTGCAATGGGCTGGGGTGGTGGTGGAGGAATGTCCATGGTGGAGTCCAGTCTCTTTCTATCACAGGTGCATTGTCCAAGGGGGCACAGGAAGTGGAGTAATGGCAGTTCAAGGTGGTCATGGTGACAGAGTGGGACAGAAGGGTGACTATCAGGAGAGTCTTATTTCCTGGTGGGGGTCTTGGCAATGTTCTCTGTCTTGTGCCTGGATCGCAGGGACTGTTTGCGAGGTGGTTCTTCTTCTACAGGGGGTGAGGTCCTGTGGCAGGACCTCCTGTCCACTAGCGCCGGCGGACGTTGAGGGCTGTTCATCATTGAGGCTAGTGTCAGGGGCCCCTTGGTGTGCCACTGTCTCCCTCATGGTGTTGGCCATGTCTGCCAGCACCCCTGCAATGGTGACCAGGGTGATGTTAATGGACCCCAGGTACTGTTCCTCTTGCAGCCGCGGGGTCTCCTGAAACTTGGCCAGTACCGTGCCCATGGCCCCCTGGTAATGGTGGTATGCTCCCATGATGTTGGAGAGTGCCTCGTGGAGTGTCGGTTCCCTAGGCCTGTCCACCCCCTGTCGCACAGCAGCCCTCCCAGCTTCCCTGTTATCCTGTGCCTCTGTCCCCTGAACCTTGTGCTCACTGACACTGACCCCAGGTCCGTGATTGTCTTGGGTTAGTGGGTTTGCCTGGGGTCCCTGTAGTGGTGGACACACTGCTGATTGACGTGTCCTGGGAAGAGTGGCATGGGCCCGCTGGGTGGGTGCTGTGGTGGTGTTTCCTGAGGTGGGAGGTTCAGTGGTGGTTTGTGATAGTGGCAGGGGAACCAACTGTCCAGAGGTCCCTGATGGGCCGGGCTGGTCATCTTGATCCAGGCATGCAGAGCTGCTGTCGTCATTGTGGGTGTCTTCTGTGGAGGGACTGGATATGGCTGGCACCTCCTGTCCGGTGACGTTGGGTAGGGGTCCTGTTGGGGAGTAAATGCATTGTTATTATATCTGTGTGTGCCATCTTGTGCAATGGGTGAGTTACCCTCTACTCCTGTGCTTGCATTATTGCCTTGGCCCTTGTGTGATGGGTGATTTTGTGGCCTGGGTGAGTCTCTCTACTGGACATGCTTTGGTGATGGGTGTCCATGCATTGGTGTTACATGCAGGGCTTGGTTTTAGGATGTGTGGCTGTGATAGTGGGGTATCTGTGAGGTGCTGGGGTGATGGGTGTAAGGGTAGGGGTAGGAGTTTGTGATGGCATGCAGGTAGGGGGAGTGTTAGTAATAAAGATTTGACTTACCAGAGTCCAGTCCTCCTGCTACTCCTACGAGGCCCTCAGGATGCATGATCGCCAAGACTTGCTTCTCCCATGTTGTTAGTTGTGGAGGAGGAGGTGGGGGTCCACCGCCAGTCCTCTGTACGGCTACCTGGTGTCTTGATACCACGTAATGCACTTTCCCCCGTAGGTCATTCCACCTCTTCCTGATGTCATCCCGTGTTCTTGGGTTCTGTCCAACTGTGTTGACCCTGTCACCAATTCTCCGCCATACCTCCATCTTCCTTGCAATGGATGTCTGCTGCACCTGTGATCCGAATAGCTGTGGCTCTACCCGGATGATTTCCTCCATCATGACCCTGAGCTCCTCCTCAGAAAACCTGGGGTGTCTTTGAGGTGCCATAATGTGGTGTGGGTGAGTGTGAAGTGATGTTTGTTGTGCTGTGTGAAGTGTTGTGTTGGTGTGTGTTCTTTGAGGTGCGTGGATGTTGTATGAGTGATGGTGTTGTGTGCCTGTGGATGCTGGTGTTGTGTTTGCTATTCTCTCTCTCTCTGCTTCTTCCAAAAATGTCATTGTAAGGGGTTGTGGGTAATGTGGGTGTGTGTTTTATAGTGGTGTGAGTGTGTGGGTGTGGTGTGTGTATGTGTATCAGGTGTGTGTATTTTGAGTTGTCCAATGTGGTTGTGTTTTGTAAATGTGGGTGTATTTTGAGCGCTGCGGTGTGTATCGCCAAAAGATTACCGCGGTTGAAAGACTGCCACGTTGATTCGTGGGTCATGATAGTGTGGGTGTATTCCTGTTAGCGTGACAGTGTAGGTTTTGTTATTGCCAGTTTATCACTGACCTTTGGTGTGGTGGACTTGTGTGGGTGTCTGTATTGTGGCGGATTACGAGATGTGGGTCGTAATGCCTGAAGCGGATTTCCACCGCGGCCACAGTATCTTGACGGCCGTCAGCATGGCGGTAAGCGGGATTTACTGCCAAGGTTGTAATGAGGGCCTTTGTTTGCATATCAGCCCAGCATATTAACCAAGCAAGTGGCTTTGAGGTGACCACGCTATGTTAGTATGTTCCATCGTGAGGAGTATGCATAGATGGCCACTGGTGAAAATAATTGATGTTCAAGACAGTGTGTGTGTGTGCAGCGCAGAATTAAGTGGAGTTCTGAAATGTCAGATGAAAATACAGAAATATTGAAGAAGTGCCTTACAACTGTCCAGGTGAACTAGTTAGCATCTCCTTCCCAGTGGTATACTTTGACTACAGCACTGGTAGATCAATTCTATTCATATTCTAGAACATTGGGCCCGCATAAGGTTTCCCCGTGCAGGCATTTATGTGCTTAACTAAGAATGCTTGAGCGCCAGCTGAACAATCACCTGAGAAAGAGCTGAACTATTCACAACTCAAGTGTTCTTTCCGAGGAGATATGACAAATGTGAAAGGCATTTAGAGTACAAGCATGGACCTTGACTAAGCAGAATGAAGAAAAACAATCTGTGGAGTTGTATGTTAGCGCTAAAGCACATAAAACTCTGATAAATTTTGGAGATTAGTTCAGCAGAGGCCAAGTGGGGCCTGTGCGAATGTTCAGCCTTCTATATCTGCTGAAAGTAGGGTGCAAAATGTCTTGAACCTTTAGGATTCACACATGGTTAGCCGGTGGGAAGAGACTTGGTTTCAGGGTACAGGGTTGCACTCTGACAACTGGGGTAATGGGTAGAAGGAGTACATAAAAAACAAACACCCGGCAATCAGCATTAGCTGCCATAGGTCCAAATGTGTTGCCTGCTAGTTTATTTAAAGTGGTACAAGCTGCTTGCTTACATCTTTTAGAGCCATTATTCAAGCAATTATTTTATTACAAATGATGTCCCAGGCAGCTGGACGGGACCAATATTATCCCCTATATGTAAAAAGGGTTCTCCTGACCAGCTGGTGACTTTTTGATTAATAGCCCTTCTTGATTGAGCTCGATGAATGGGCCTCCGCAAAATCATAATTCCCAATTACACAGTCTGGGTTCAGACAGGGCAGCAGCACAGAAGATAATTTGGTGATCCTCTCCTCACTGATTGAGGCAGCAAATAAAAAGCAAGCGCCACCAATGTATGCCGCCTTTATCCAATACACTACTGCATTCGATAAAGAGGATAGAGCAAAGCTTTGGCACATGCTTCATAATTGGGTGATTCCACCGCCTTTGTTACATGCCATCATGAGCTTGTATGTGAGTACGTTGGTCAGAGTCAAGGTCTCAGGGAACAGAGTGACTCAAAAAATCTGCACTAATCGAGGGCTGAAACAGGGGTGTATATTGGCACCCCTACTTTTTAACCTTTATTTGGCTGACCTTAACAATGCTTTGTCAGGAGTGAACACCTTTCCACCTAAATTTGCTGGCATACATTTGCAATATATGCAGTACGCAGATGATACTATTCTTTTTGACCATATGGCAATTGGTATGTGTTGTACCTGGCTTTTTGACAGGGTCATCCCCAAACTTTTTGCCTCCTTCCTCCTATTTTTTCTGACCTGTTGTTGTTGGCTTTTGACCTCTGGGCACTTTACCACTGCTAACCAGTGCTAAAGTGCATATGCTCTGTGTGTAAATTGTACTATTGATTGGTTTATCCTGATTGGCTATTTAATTTACTTATAAGTCCCTAGTAGAGTGCACTATATGTGCCTAGGGCCTGTAGATTAAATGCTACTAGTGGGTCTGCAGCACTGGTTGTGCCACCCACTTCAGTAGCCCCTTAACCTTGTCTCAGGCCTGCCATTGCAAGGCCTGTGTGTGCAGTTTCACTGCCATATTTACTTGGCATTTAAAAGTACTTGCCAAACCTAGAACTCCCCTTTTTCTACATATAAGTCACCCCTAATGTGTGCCCTAGGTAACCCCTAGAGCAGGGTGCTGTGTGGGTAAAAGGCAGGACATGTACCTGTGTAGTTATACGTTCTGGTAGTGTAAAACTCCTAAATTCGTTTTTACACTACTGTGAGGCCTGCTCCCTTCATAGGCTAACATTGGGGCTGCCCTCATACACTGTTGAAGTGGCAGCTGCTGATCTGAAAGGAGCAGGAAGGTCATATTTAGTATGGCCAGAATGGTAATATAAAATCCTGCTGATTGGTGAAGTTGGATTTAATATTACTATTCTAGAAATGCCACTTTTAGAAAGTGAGCATTTCTTTGCACTTAAATCCTTCTGTGCCTTACAATCCACGTCTGGCTGGGCTTGGTTGACAGCCCCTTGTGCATTCACTCAGACACACCCCAAACACAGGGTACTCAGCCTCACTTGCATACATCTGCATTTGGAATGGGTCTTCCTGGGCTGGGAGGGTGGAGGGCCTGCCCTCACACAAAGGACTGCCACACCCCCTACTGGGACCCTGGCAGACAGGATTGAACTGAAAGGGGACCTGGTGCACTTCTTAGCCACTCTTTGAAGTCTCCCCCACTTCAAAGGCACATTTGGGTATAAAACAGGGCCTCTGCCCTACCTCATCAGACACTTGCTGGAGAAGAAACCTGAACCAGAAACTATATCTTGCCAAGAAGAACTGCCTGGCTGCTCAAAGGACTCACCTGTCTGCTTTTCTACAAAGGACTGCTGCCTTGCTGTTTGCCTGCTGCCTTGCTGAACTGCCTGGCTGCTCAAAGGACTCACCTGTCTGCTTTTCTAAGAAGGACTGCTGCCTTGCTGTTTGCCTGCTGCCTTGCTGAACTCTTGTCTGGCTGTAAAAGTTCTCTCCAAGGGTTTGGATAGAGCTTGCCTCCTGTTCCCTGAAGTCTCAGGACCAAAAAGACTTCTCTCTTTCACTTGGACGCTTCGTGCGGCAAAATTTTTGACGCACTGCTTGTTCCGCGGCGAGAAAAACGCCGCACACTGATGCTGATCGACGCGAAGCCTTTGGGACGACCGAAACTTTGACGCACGGCCTCGCAAGGACAACGTCGCCCGACTTCCAAGGAGAAATCGACGCGACGGCTGCCTTGAGAGTGAAATTTTTACGCACAGCCCCGCGGAACGACGCGCAGCTGGAAAACAAGCAGGAGAATCCACGCACAGACCCGAGACATCTGGTAATCCCTGCGATCCACAGAAAGAGACTGTCCGCGTGCCGGAAAACGACGCACGACTTCCCCGCATGAAAAATAACGACGCAAGTCCATGTGTGCTGGGGAGAAATCGACGCACACACCATTTTTCCCTCGTATCTCTTCTTCTGCGGCCCTTTGCGGAGATTTTCCACCAGAAACCAGGTACTTTGTGCTTGAAAGAGACTTTGTTTGCTTTTTAAAGACTTAAGACACTTTATATCACTTTTCAGTGATATCTTTACAAATTCATATTGCATCTTTGATTGTTTTGACCTGCAAATACCCAGATAAATATTATATATTTTTCTAAACACTGTGTGGTGTATTTTTGTGGTGTTATATTATGGTATTGTATGATTTATTGCACAAATGCTTTACACATTGCCTTCTAAGTTAAGCCTGACTGCTCGTGCTAAGCTACCAGAGGGTGGGCACAGGCTAATTTTGGATTGTGTGTGACTTACCCTGACTCGAGTGAGGGTTCTTGCTTGGACAGAGGGTAACCTGACTGCCAACCAAAAACCCAATTTCTAACAGTATGCAAAGGTTAATGAATGCTCTGTCACAATATTGTAAGGAAAATAGGGTCTCCATTAATGCCTCAAAGACTAAAATTATGGTTTTTGGGCAAAGGAAAGTTAGAAAAAGTAATTTTGTACTAGATCAGGTTACCATAGAGCAGGTTCTCAGTTTTAAATATCTAGGTGTTCATTTTAACATACGTGGTTCCCACCAAGTGCACCTTGAGGCTATTAAAGGAATGGCCGTAGCCATGATCACCAACTTCCAGAAATTGTTGAAACAAATGGTCACACTTGACAACGATTTGACAAATTATTGATTCTAAGTTCATTTCTACATTGATCATTGATTTTTAAAGGCAGTCTGGGTCCCTGGCTAGATAGGGCCCAGTACCTTTTTTATGGAAGTTTAATGCAGTTCCCAGATACATCCCCGTCCTCACAAATTTGTTTACATTTAAGCTAATCAAGCACGTAATCATGGAGGAAACTAGGATTTAAATTATTACATAATGCTTAAGGTGGCTCCACTTGGGTCGTGTAGGGGTCTGATCTGGGTGAGCATGCAGAATGGTAATCTGTCATGGAAGAATTATGTTAATAAAGCTATTCAGGCTGAGGGAGTTGAAGATATTATTGGACTGAACCCTCAATAAAGGCAATGTGCCAAGCTGCTTATGAAAAATGCAAGGTTGAGATCTGCAGATCAAGATTGCCATGATTTGGCAACAAAGGCTCATGCTGAGCTATGCATTTCTTTCTATCAATCTAATGGGAGGGCCCCTTATTTATCGCACCCCCTGAAACTGACCTGGAAAAAAGACCTATTCAGGTTGAAGTGTGCAATCATTCCCCTAAAGGAATACAAATACAGCCCTCTACATGGCTCTGAAGCTCTGCATTGCAGGCTATGCAAGTATAAATCAGAATTTTAGTGGTGCATAGTGTGTATATTTAAGGAGCTGAGGGGGTTGAGAGGTTATAGGCTGGCTCCCGTCCTTCGCATGTTAGGGATCAGGAAATGTCATAATGCAATTGTGGCATGTTTAAGTGGGCTACATCCTCAGCAAACTGTAAGATTTAGAATTTTTGAAGAATGTTTTCAGGGTCTTAAATGGACTCTCTCTGTCACCTTAAACAACTCAACTTCTAGAGACTATCTTGTCCAAGTAGGAACCACAATCCTACTCAGGATAAGTAACACACAATCCAAATTATCCTGTGCCCATTCTCTAGTAGGTTGGCACTGAGCAGTCAGGCTTGACTTAGAAGGCAATGTGCAATAAATTATGCAATAACACAGTGAAAACACCACAAAAATACACCACACAGATTTAGAAAAATATAATATTTTTATTTGTGTAAATTAAGGTCAAAATGATCAAGATTTGATAAGCACCAGTTGAAACATTACTTTTGCAATGATGAGAAGAGTCTTAAGACTATAATTCAACAAATGTCTCCTGTGGGCACAAAGTACCCGGTGTGCGTCAGAATTACAGACATGGAGACCGCAGAGGAGGAGATGTGTGGAAAAAGGAAGGTATGCATCGGATTTCTGGACACGCACAGACGTTGCGTCGATTCTTCCTGCGCTGCAAGGGCTTTGTGTTGATTTCCGGTGCACAGTCTTGGATCCTCACTGTGATGCGGGGTCTTTTGACGCCAGGGGAAAATGCATGGAAATCCTGGGCATGCAGGGCGAAGTCAGAGGTGCTGCATCGATCTGGTGGGTGTTGTGTCTGAGTTCTTGTTGCACAGCAGGAGCTGTGTCGATTCCCCTTGCAGGAAATCAGGCTGCGTCGAGCTCGGCGATGCGTTGATCCAGTTGGCTGTGCCTCAAAGTTCCGGTTGCAAAGCTTGCGCTGAGTAGATCTCTACTTGGGGAGCCAGGATGCATCATACCGGGTTGGCGATGCTGTGATTCTTTCACCGCTAGGCAGGCTGTGCATTGATTTCGGAAGGCTGTGCGCCGCTTTTCACCACACAAGGAGTTCCTTTGAAGAGAAGAAGTCTTTTTGGCCCTGCGACATCAGGAACAGGATGCAAGCTCAATCCAAGCCCTTGGAGAGCACTTCTCAGCAGAGCCAGAGGCCAGCAAGGCAGCAGGGCAAAAGCAAGGCAGCAGTCCTTCACAGCAAAGCAGTCCAGGGGAGTTCTTTGGGCAGCCGGGAAGCTCCTCGTGGCAGGTTGCAGGATCTTGTTCAGAGTGTCTGTCCCAGGAAGTGTCTGAGTTGGTGGGATCAGGGACACAGGTTATATACCCAAAAGTGCCTTTGAAGTGGGGGAGACTTCAATGAGTGGTTCTGAAATGCACAACGTCCCCTTTCAGTACACCCCTGTCTGCCAGGGTCCCAGTAGGGAGTTTTGCTGTCCATCGTGTGAGGGCAGGTCACTGTCCTTTGAATTCTAAGTGCCAGATTCTCTACCTTTTCAGCCCAGGAAGATCCATTCAGTAGACAGATGTGTGCTGGTGTGACTGAGCATTCTGTGTTTGTGATTGTCTGGGTGAAATGCACAAGAGAGCTGTTAACGAGCCCAGCCCAGACATGAATTGGAGACAGGCTGTAAGGCACAGATGGATTTTAAGTGATTTAAGTCCCTAGTAAAGTGCACTACATGTGCCCAGGGCCATTAGATTGAATTCTACTAGTGGACCTGTAGCACGGATTGTGCCACCCACATAGGTAGTTGATTAACCATGCCTTAGGCCTGCCATTGCAAGGCCTGTGTGTGCAGTTCACTGCCACTTCGACTTGGCATGTAAAAGTACTTGCCAAGATCTAAACTCCTGTTTTTCTACATATAAGTCACCCCTAAGGTATGCCCTAGGTAACCCTTAGGGCAAGGTGCTATGTAGGTAAAAGGCAGGACATGGACATGTGTGTTTTAAATGTCCTGATAGTGGAAAACTCCTAAATTCATTTTCCACTCCTGTAAGGCATGCTCCTTTCATAGAATAGCATTAAGGCTACCCTCATATACAGTCTGAGTGGTAGATTCTGATCAGAAAGGGGTAACCAGGTCATATTTAGTATGGCCAGAATGGTAGTAGAAAATCCTGCTTATAGTGGAGGTTGGATTCTATTTTACTATTTTAGAAATGTCACTCTTAGAAAGTGAGCATTTCTCTGCACTTAAAATCCATCTGTGCCTTACAGCCTGTCTACAATCCATGTCTGGGATGGCCTGGTTGACAGGTCCCTTGTGCATTCCACCCAGAGAACCGCAAACACAGGACCCTCATACACATCTGCATTTAACTGCATACTGAATGGGTCTTCCTGGGCTGGAAAAGAAGAGGCCCTGACACATTTCAAAATCTAGTGGCCTGTCCTCACACAATGGACTGCCAAACCCCCTACTGGGACCCTTGCAGACAGACGTGTACTGAAAGGGAACATTCTGCACTTCAAAGCCACTTTTTGACGTTTTTCCCACTTCAAAGTCATTTTTGTGTATATAAACTTGGTCCCTGACCCCACCAACTTAGACACTTCTGGACCTGAACCTGCAACTTGTCAAGAGGCTCTGCCTGGCTGCCCAAATGACTCATCTGGACTGCTTTGCTGTGAAAGACTGCTGCCCTGCTGTTGCCCTGATCCCCTGATGCCCTCTGACTTTGCTGAAAAGTGCTCTCCAAGGGCTTGGATTGAGCTTGCCTCCTGTTTTCTGAAGTGTCAGGGACAAAAAAAACTTCATCTCTTCAAGGAACTCCTTGTGCACTGAAAATTGGTGCACAGCCTGCCGGAAACGATGCACAGCCTGCCTTGCAATGAGAAAATGGAAGCACAGCTGAACTTAAATGACGTAGCCCGACTTCCAAAGTGAAGAATCAACACAGTGCCTGCCTTGCGGCTGAAAATTTGATGTGCAGCCCTACCGGATCGACGTACAGCTGAACCAGAACAATCCAGCCCGACTTCCCGAGTACAGAATCGACGCAGCACCTGCCGTGCAACAGAACATTTGTTGCATCGCTTACAGGATCGACATAATGCCTGGGACTTCGTCTTGCATGCCCAGGATTTCCACGCATCCTCCCTGGGCGTCAAAAAGATCCCTGCATCACAGGGAGGAACCAAAACTGCGTGCCAGAAATCAACGCAAAGCCCCCTGCAGCGTGGAAAGAAACAACGCATTGTCTGTGCTGAGTCAGAAATTCCAACGCACACCCTATTTTTTCACACATCTCCTCCTCTGCGGTCTCCGTGCATGTTATTTTTAATGCAAACCATGTACTTTGTGCAAACAAGAGACAACTGTTGATTTCTAAGATTTAAGACTCTTTTTAATCTTGCAAAAGTGATATTTCCACTTGTGCTTATTGAATCTTTATTGCTTTGACCTTAATTTAACCAGATAAATATCTTATATTTTTCTAAACCTGTATGGTATATATTTTGTGGTGTTTTCACTGTGTTACTGTGTGATATATTGCACAAATACTTTACACATTGCATTCTAAGGTGAGCCTGACTGCTCAGTGCCAAGCTACCAAAGGGTGAGCATAGGATAATTTGGATTGTGTGTGACTTACTATGATTAGGATTGTGGTCCCTATTTGGAAAAGGGTGAATAATCTGCCAACTAGAGACCTCATTTCTAACACTAGATCATTATTTCATGGTCATTATGTGGGCAGGAAGACATCAGTGCCCATACAGGCTGAACTTCATGCAACCACCCATTCTGGGGGAAGACTTTGTTGTCATTTTCATGTGTCTCATTTTGATTTGCTAACTTTACACAAATATCCTTCTGTAAAACTTTACTACAACTCTTTCCTCCACCCACAAACACCGCACCCAGATTTCACTGACTACAATACATCCCTGCACTATAGAATGTTAGCCCACAAACCAGGCCCTAGATTTACTAACCTTTGACACAGAGCAACAAAGCAATGCAACTTGCTGAAGTGCCCTGTGTCAAATGAAGAGAGGAATGTGCTGAATCTACTAAGAGGGGGTGCATTACTGCTCTTTCTCTGCACTGATGCACAGAGTCAACCAAGGCACTGCTGCGGCCTGGTGCAAATGGGTCTGCTTTACACTGACAGCTTCCGGCACAATAACAATGTTCAGAGGCTATTCTGTAGCACATATGGTTACTTGTTAGGAAGCTGTACCATTTTGAGGCACTCGCATGTTTACAAGCAGGCACGGTTCCTCCGCTAAGGCGGAGGAGTGTCGCCCCCCCTCCAGCAGCAGAAGCTGCAAAGCTTTTAATGCAAAACAATAATAAACTATGTTTATTATCATTTTGTAGTAAAAGGGCCGGGTATTGGGGATGACAAGTACTTAGAGGGAGTGCACAGCACTTCCCCTCATTGTGCATGTATGTTTGGCCGGCCATCTCCGGTTGTCCAAACACACATGCGCACACTGCTCTCTCCAGCCCGGCACTGTGTTGTCAGGCTGGAGAGAGTAAGCACAGGCTCCCAGTATGCCTGTGAGCACCCTGGCTGGGCACTCCCAACCAAACCTAACACTGCTCTGAGCAGCATCAGGACTGGCCACAGGGCAGGCTGGGAGCCTATGCCTGCAGCAGAGGAGCGGTGTAGTGTTGGTGGCATCAGCGGCAAACCAGGTAAGTGTATTTTTTTTTTAATTCTTCCCTTCCCCTAAAATCTGGAAATTTGCCAAAATCCATGTGTGCATTCATGGGAGAATCCACGCTGGACCCATGGAACGCATGTGCTCTTCAAATAATGTAATTAACATTCAGGTGAACTAACATTACTTCAGCTGAAATACGAAAAAAAGTTCTCAGCTGACAGGCTTTCCGATGTAGTTGGGAGTTAATATTTCGAGAATTAATATTTTGTGTGGTGAAGAATAAAAGATGTATTTTCCCTTAGGAGTAACTGTGTGTGTTGCATTTCAATCCACTCCTACACTAGTTCGTGACTCTGCCAGGGTTTGAATTTTACGGTTATCACTCTGGTTATAAAATGAAGCTGTTTAGAAGATTACAGCGTGGATTATCCAGTAATTAAAAAACTACATTCTGCCAACCCCGGAGCACGATTTCTTTTCCTCGGAGATTTAACTCACTCAAGCAAACAAGGAAACGACAGCTGAATACTAAAGAGTAGGAAACGCGGGCTTAATGAAAAGCCATCAAAAAGGCAAAGCCACATGACGCCAAGTCGACTGACTGAGACAGCTGCCCACGGTAGCAGGATTCCTGCACTCAGGAAGCATACAGCTGCACCTGAACATGAGGCTGGCACCACCTTCAGCTGCTGAACTCTACTACACACTGAGTGGGGGGAGCGCCTACTTTAAGAGTTAGATGACCTGACAAGCTGCCTGCTGGCAACTTCCATTGCCGTTAGTGCGAAATATTTGTTTCTGTTCAGGCTATTTGATGTCGAGGGCCTTGTTATTGGATTTCTTCTATCGCTTAGTTTGTTCTTCAGTGATTTTCTTTCTTGTGGCTAATCGGTAATGTAAACTCTCCCTTGTTTCCATTTCAAATCAAGACAAGCCTTGGCAAACGCAGAATATCTGACTTTCACTGTACAAAAAGCTCTGCAGAGAGTTACCCAATTACAGCCCCCTTCATGAGAGGGAGCTGGGCGAGTGCTGATAGTGGGGCAGCGAGACTCGGGGGCACAGCCCCTGCCAGGGATGGGGAATCTGTGCTATCTGTGCTGTGTGCAGTAAGAAATGACTTTCCAGCTGGACCAAAGCCAATGTATTGTCGAACTTCGAGAGAAATAGGTCTAACACCAAAATAAAAGTGCCCACCATTAGTGAATCAGATAGCTAAAAAATGTCCCACATTTGCAAATCAGAGTACATTTTGAACATTGTATAGGTGTTTCACCAGGTATGGCAGACTGCATGCATCTGTGCTTATTGCAAGCACCTTTGTGGTAATACCAGGGAAAGGAACAGTAAAACCTAGACTTCCTGGCAATAGAATTGTCCCATTAAAAGCCTCAAAAGTCCTGCATACTGACCTGTCAGACCGGCCCTTCAGTAACTGCCAGATTGCCCCGTATGCCAGTCCACCCTTGGGTAGTCATCCATGAAATCCCAAACCCCTGTACTGAGCACATAAGTGCTGAAAATAAGGACACTATTGTAGCTCGCAGCTAGCGTTCAGTGAGTGCCCGTCTTTTCCTCATTAGGATCGTGGTGTAGACATTGTCTTTTTTTTGTTTTTTCCTGTTAGCTGCCAGGGGGATCCTCCATCTGAAATGCACATCTAACAATGAATGGATGGAGGACTCTTCAACACATGGGACTGCAACCACATTCAGGGTAAGTGAAAAGAAGAGCTCAATCTAAGCTGGAAGCAACTTCTAGATGTACAACATGAGCTGGTGGCTGAAAGATTCATGGATAGGACAAAATACATCCAGTAATTCATCTCAATCCTGTAAATTTGATTACAAATTACCCTACATATAGATTCATGTTTGATGTTCAGGGACATTCAAAAGGTTGATGAAAATCAGATAACAAGAAAGTCAGAACAGTTTCTATTTTCATTCTGAAATGCTCATTAGGCGTTCCACTGCTGTCAGCTGCAGATCACCACCTGTCTAAGGCTCCCACGTGGGTGTGAAAAGCACATGCCACATCTCTGGCAACTGTTCTATGGATCAAGCTGAATCATGGCAGAGTGGTAGATTGTCTCAGCAGGACAGTCGTGCAGGCTGTAGAGTGCTTTAGAGCCAGAACATGAAACAAATTACAGGGAAGTAAAAGAAAATAGGCAGAAAGTAAAAACTAAAGCTCTTCTTATAAAGGGCTGAATATCCTATAGAGACTAGAAGAGAATGATCAACCGCTGAGTATCCAGTGAAGCAGCATAAGAGGAAGCGGCCCAGAAGCGTACTGTCCAGGCCCACAAGAGTGAGTAACTCCTACGAAGCCCGGAGAAGCCAGCAGGGACTGAATGATTCAGGAACAGCCGCGAGTGGCTTTGGAGAAAATGAAAGGCACATCTCTTCGATTTCACACTTCTCAAAATCTGTGTTTGAAATTTATATACAAATATGCAAGTACTCACCATTACAGAGTACTTCTTTGCTACTGAGAAGTTCTGCTGCTACCCCATTGAAAGCATTAAACCTCTGAGGAGAAGTGTTTGTACTGAGGTACTGGGTTTTTCAGAACCGGTACTGATCCGGTAACCCAGTGGTGCCAGGGTACACCCAAAGACCTTGGGTACTTTCCTGATTCAGACCACAGAAACTCAGAGTCTTCTAGGTGAAGTCAAAGATCGAATTTATTGGCTGCAACCAAGTAACAAGCGTCCTAGAAGTACAACAGCACGGTTTGTATGTTCTCAGGAGACTGTGTGTCAATGCAAAGTCAGGTTTCCTTATATACAGTTTTTTAAGCTTCAGGCAAACATTCTTGACATTTTGGTTGGTCATTCACATGTTTTCACTACAAAGGAAAAAACAGTGTCATGATGAAACCTCATATTTCATGTCATCCAACCCATAATAAATTACCCGGCAAGGCCTAGTATTTTACATCAGATAAGTGTGGACCCCCAATAAAAACGGGCACCTCCCCCTCGTAAAGTAAGAAGAAGAAAAGAGCAGGTGCAGGTGTGAGCAAGATTAGGCAGGGTGTGTGAGCGATAATAAGGGTTTTATGGCATGGTGTGCCTTGATGCTATCTGATTCGGCCACTGGGAGAGGGACTGACCAAACAGGTTTGGCCTGAGGCAATGGTTCCAGCTTGCCCAGGTCAGAGAAAAGTCAATCAAGGTGTACGTGTCCTTGGAATCAAATCTGACTGTATTATAAGCCTATGTGAGGGCAACTTTTAAAAATGGCTGCCGTGTATAAAATGGGAGCCACGAGTGCAGGACGAAAATGGCGATTTCGAGGTGAAAACGCTGCTGGAATTGAGCGAAAATGCTCATGCTTAGTGTACTAGTCATTATCGGTCTTTTGATACTAAAATCGTACTGCTGTGGCAAAGTAAATTACATGGGTCCAGAATTTTTAGAACCACAAACCCTCCTTTTGCCCTTACATAGGCAATAAACCTATTCTCATGCTAATCTGAGTCCAGGTCTATGTTTCTAAGGCCATGGAGATGTTGCTGGAGCTAAATTCTAGTACTTGGTAACTCTCTCTGGATAGGTCTCCTCGAACATGAAGTAGCACAAAAGGCCACATATGGCAGGACAAAATAAGGAATACCTCTATCTGCAGTAGGTGGCATAGGATCACACACCCAACAATTAGTGATGTTCACTACTAACTAGTGTTGATGCAGAAGCTGTACAAAAGAATTGCTTACGAATTCTGATCTTCTAACCTGCTCATGTTCAGGAAAAGGGTGAAAAGAGTGCAAAGAAACAATAGTAGGAAAAGACATAGGTTGGGAAGTGGGTGCAGAAGTCAGGTGAGTAGAGAAAAACAATCCCACCCATAAATGACAACGTCATGTTTAAAAGACACTAGAAAACACGTTATTAAGAACATATAGACAACGGGAGAAAGTAGTGACCACTATTACAAATGAAATAATAATTTTTCATAACCCTAACCAAAAAGCAAATCCTAAAATTATCTAGTAACATTTTTAGGGCTCCTCTGCATTTCAGTAATTTTGGTATGTTCAGGTGGAACAGTGGTGACTCTCATCAATGCTCTAAGGTGAAAAGGGGGTACTCTTTCCACAGAAAATTGACTTTATTCTGCTTTTACTAAACAGAATAGTACTTTAAAACAATGCCAGCAAAACAATCAGTCTCCTAACACCTAGTCTATACAATCACACGGAAACCTCTTGTGAAACCAACTATGCCCAGAGTCCGTTCAAAAAGCCTCTCTGGCAGGCTTCTATTGTCCATCAAATTTTCTTTTGTTGTTTTCTTTCGCATGGGCCTCTCAATTCAGGCCTCTTCGTGAGAACAGTCCTGCTTAGTTGGAGTGCCCTCCTGGCAAACACCCACAGCTCACTTGAAAGTCTCAATGTCTTAAAGCAATGCACCAGTGTCTCTCCTCTGTGGCAGACACTACAAACAATGTGCTCTTCATTGATCAAGGGCACAAATCAACTCATGCAGACCCAAGCACCATTAATTGGGAAATAGCTCAAGCTCAGCAGCACTTTCAGACTCCAACACTCATTATTTAGTGTCAGAGGACGCTCAAGCTGCTCTTTCATGGGCACCACAGTATAGTGCCTTTTTCCAAACTTGAAATCTCCGGTGCACTGCCCTTCTTCCGTTGGAGCAAAGAAAAGAGGGTGTGTGGCCAAAACTCAGGCCAAGGGGCTCAAGGGATTGCACACTGTCAGAGGTTACCAGCACATGACAGGTAGAGAAATGAAACCTCAAAACAGCTCTGCCATCAACAACAGGAATCCTTCTCTTTAGCTCTTTTACACTGAAACTTTGGTTTTGTGATGTCCAACGCCGTCTGATGGAGCAAGTACGATACCATGCGCTGGCGATCGCTGTCCAGCTTTGCTACTTTCTGGGTGCTGAGACTGTAGGGCCAAGACGTCCGTCTTTCATCTGTAGCTGTCACTGATGGGAATTAGGCTTAAATCAATGTCCTGCAGGTTATTATGACTTGATACCCACAGAATCTAGTGACGTAGGAAATGTGCCACAGTTGTTAGTTTCCTTCAATTTAGTTAAAAAAAACAGTTCATGGTTTTTAACAAGGGGCCTGCAAGCAGGTGGTCTGCAATCTTCAAAGGAGTAGCCATACACCATGGGCATAAAATACAAAGACAAAGGCAGAAGGGCAAAACAGGGTCTCTAGCATCTTTAATTGGGTTCTCTCCATTATTCTCTGCCATCTATAGCTACATGAGAATTCGATCTGAATGGGTTTCCTCACACAGTGGCATTGTCTAATGGGGTAAACACATATTTTCCTCAATGATTAAGTCTAGGTGTTCCTCCTTATCTTAGAACATCTCAATAGAGAAATCACATGATACCGATTATCAGGGACATGTAGAAACCTTCCTTTAAAAACTGTGCATCAGGTGCACTATGCAATACACAGGCTAATAGTCAAATGTGCAAACAAAAAGACAAGAACTAGAGGGTCCTGATATTTGCATGATTAGGACACATCTGATCCCACCAAAAATTAAAGTAGCAGGAACAGAAGGGAACCGAAAACCAAATTAAAATAGACATTGAAAATTTGTCATGTTCAAAAAGGTAAACATAAGATATCTCCTATTGAGATGGAAAACTTGTCTTACTATAATATTGAGTCAGTTAACCAGTCTATCGCTACCCTGACAGTCAGGCTGGAAAACATTGAAGCAGGCCTAAGGCAAATTCTTGAAAACCAGTCTGGTCATACCAAAGGGAATTATACATAACATGGGGGTCCCTGGTACATCACTGCAGTCTGGAAATGTGAACCTGAACAATACATCAATAATAATAAAAGGGCTGACTGGTGAAAGGAATTCGAAAAAGAGAAATGGGACTAGGACATAGCTAAAATCTCAATAACTAAGCATGATGCGACATTGGTCAGGGGAAGTAAAAAAATAAAAAAATCTATAGGAAGAACAAAAAAATTATTTGGGTGATAGTCAGGCATGTGACACAACACCGAGAGTACGGGTGATACACAAAGGCCAAAGTTACACAAATTTTAACTCTACCGTTGGCGACTACACCATATACGGTACTCCTAGCTAATGTTTCAGTTCCTTCTTCAGGAAAAAATGAAAACCTGGTTTTCTTTTAAGGAACGAAAGCCATATGCTACTTAGGAAACAGAACATCATTAACTAATGTAATATAGAAATTAGGCCACCTTGAGTCACAGATCTATAATTTCATCCTTAGGTCCAATCAAGGCTACATAAATGTAGGGCTGCCTGTTCCTTTAAGGGAAGGGGCAGTAATGTGACTAACTGCAGGTGACACACTTTGATCCTGTATATCTCTTTTTATTTTCCTTCAATACCATTATAGCCAAATAGACATGCACTGGTGAAGTGTTGTCTTTTATGTTCACAGCATGAAATATCATTATCTGTGGAATTTAGTAACCAGAACAAGTTCAACCAACTGTTGAGTAGCGATGGGCATCGTCATGACCATCCCCTCACAACACAGGGGAGCTTGTAATAGTATAAAAAGCAGCAACAAACATGCAAAAAAAAACAAATAAAAAATAATAAAAACGCACAAAACGTCAACCTATCAGATATACTTGCTGTGTATCAAGCACAAAAAGCATAGACAAAACAATAGCATGTGTGAATAAGCGGTGACACACAACACCATGTCATGTACTTTATGCACTGTAAACCTGCAGCCTAAAACCCAATATTTGGGCCTGTTTAATTTGTCAGGTTTAAAATCCTTACCCTCCTTTTGACAGTAGATCACCAGGCAATGGAAATCTGCTGTCAAATATAACTTTACTGTTTCTCTTCTAACATACAGGACCAGTAAGAACAATTCATGATAGGTCCAAATACATGAAAATAAATTTCCATTACTTAACTGTTACCCTCTTGTCAGTTACTTCGCAACATCAAGCCACCTTAGTTTTACCTTTCTAAAAGTAAAAATTGTTACACTGACACTCCATATTAATTTGGCACCTACAATTTCCACTGTGAAAAATAAGTCTTAATTGGCAAATCGTTCTCATTAAGGCATGTAGACTTCAAAATTTTAGAAAAGGGCTGCATCTTATTTTCTGTCTAAGACTTAATGCAACACTTCGTTTTCTGTCAAATAAAAGCAACTAGCAGGCATCATTTTATTTTTTTAGAGCGGAGACACAAATGTATCAGTTCTGCAGAGCATTTAACATGATGTTGGGACTTTCGAAGAAACCCCTTTTTTTTTACATTTTCCCTTTGGAATTAAGTTCTTTAATTGTATTGATGTTCTTCTGGAGAAACCAGAAATCCCACTTTTAGAGGCCCATAGGGTCATTCTGCATTTCACAGAGACAAGGCCCTAATTTAAAAGGTCACAAGTGTCAACATGACAGCCTCCTCCACTGTTGATGGGAAAACTAAAGATAGCATCTCAGCAGCGTGACTTGAGCCAGCCTCTGTAGCTCTCCTAGCTTCTGCCACTCTGAATCTGTCAAAGACTGTAGGCCTTCCTATTTTCCTTCTAACCTGCAATAATTCACTCTATTTAAAAAAAAATCATTTTTCCTTTTTAGGCGCTAAAAAAAATTATCTCTATTTCCAGATTATTAAACTACATTTACTGTGAATAATTCACAAACCTTAATAACACACATACCAGTTGTTAGAATAAATGCTTGTTGCAATCCCATGCAATGGTACATATTTGATCAACCTCGAATGAATGAACGTCTCAGTAGGCCCGGCTGAAGTTAGAACCTTCAACCTTGATATTAAAACAAGCCTTTGTACTGGCACATTGACTCATTGAATCATAAGAAGGCACAACCTGCAAATATACATCAAACCTAAATGTATGCATTTACTGAAGCCTGAGACACTTTAAAAAGTACTCTGAATGAAAGAAAATGCAGTTTAAACAGTGCTTTTGCCCAAAATCGACTTTGATATTTTAGGCATAAAAAAATCAATATCCTACAATTTTCTTGCATAATATGCATTACCAGAATGTCTATTACACAATCCATGAGTCAGCCATTGAAAATATTAACTTATACTATATAGAAATGAGCTTGTTTGCTCCTGCGCCAAGGGAAAATTGCACACACAAATGTCATTTTAGCGGTGCAACATAACTTAAATTAAATTTTAATGCTAGGAGGTCATAGTATAGGTATTAAGCTTTATAAATATTAAAAAACTATTTTGAAAGGCACTTATTTTTTAAATAATTTTTCCATAATTAATAATTTTCTTTTTTTTTTTAAAACCCAATTATTCTTTTTTTTGTGATAATTCCACATATAAAAGCAAGCTGCATCCCTTGCCTATTATTTGGGATACATTAACTCACAAGCCTAAGCGCATAAGCCTAACTTGAAATGCGTCACATTTTTGCGCCACTTTCATTTAAAAGGAAGGTTATGCAAAATTCCACCCGTGTTTAACTGGGAAAGTGCTGGCTGAATTGAACATTCCTATCAAATATACTGCAGCTGAAAAGTTTGCCTGTGAACATCTAATACAATGCATCTAAGAAAAATGCTGTAAATGTATTTATTTTTTTGCAAAAATAGATAATTTCGTTTTTTTTTTGGGGCCCTATTTATATCTATTGAATGTGTTTTCTAATTTATTAAGCATTTAACGGCAGTTTTGTATATGTGCACAATTGCTCATTCTATAAATTAAAGAGCAACATATAGCTATGTTAGCACATCACATGGTTCATTTCTGGATTTTTTCTAAGTTTCTACTTAATATTAATTAACCAACATTTTACTTAACAAACTGTAAACATCAAGAAGACCCACAAACACATTGAGCTCATTTCAGATATAAACAGAAAACACTCAGTACACACAATACAGCGCGCTTTAGCCATTTTTCATAAATAGCGCCGTCGCAATTTACTTACAGAACCGTTTGCAGATCCTAGTTGTAAGTCATATTTACAAGAGAAAAGAAAACTTTTCTCAATAGTGTTCCAAAAAACTGCAAAAACAGCCTCACAGACATTTATTTCCAAGAATAGCGGACCCATACTTTATTAAACGTGATGGGGCCCACTCCGTGCTTCACATATAGTTCATAGGTTGGAGTTCCAATCGGAGGAACCGGACATGAGTCCTCCAACCGGGAGTCCCTTTTACAACCAAGACAAAACAAATTTCCAAGTCTGCTAAGACCAGGCATCTTCGCTCACTAGTCTAGCTTCAAACTTCAAAGGATTATCGTTTACGATAGTCTCGTGAATACATGAGTCCTTCGGCTTTGGTACTTGCAAGTTCCAAATCAAAGTGATCCCGAAGGGATACCAAACCAAATGTTCAACTAAGGACCAAACCAAGTGTCCAACTAAGGACTGGGAGACGCTCCACTTATAATTAACTGAAAATATCGATGACGTCACCAGAAGACTCGTCTTATCGTTTCGCTCTACCAAACATCAAGGGTCCAAATCAGGGCGATAGCCAGGGCAGCAGTCCTTCGTAGCCGTCGGGAAGCGGGGAACCTCGCAGCAAAGACTTTCGGACCACGTCGACATGCAGGGGTCGATGAAGTGGCGGCCTTCCTCCAGAATTTTCACACGAAGCTCCCCACGGACCTCAGGCTTGGACCGGTACCGCTGGTATCGCCCCACGTTGGGCGCCAACTGAGGTACTGGGTTTTTCAGAACCGGTACTGATCCGGTAACCCAGTGGTGCCAGGGTACAGCCAAAGACCTCAGGTACTTTCCTGATTCAGACCACAGAAACTCAGAGTCTTCTAGGTGAAGTCAAAGATCGAATGTATTGGCTGCAACCAAGTAACAAGCGTCCTAGAAGTACAACAGCACGGTTTGTATGTTCTCAGGAGACTGTGTGTCAATGCAAAGTCAGGTTTCCTTATATACAGTTTTTTAAGCTTCAGGCAAACATTCTTGACATTTTGGTTGGTCATTCACATGTTTTCACTACAAAGGAAAAAACAGTGTCATGATGAAACCTCATATTTCATGTCATCCAACCCATAATAAATTACCCGGCAAGGCCTAGTATTTTACATCAGATAAGTGTGGACCCCCAATAAAAACGGGCACCTCCCCCTCGTAAAGTAAGAAGAAGAAAAGAGCAGGTGCAGGTGTGAGCAAGATTAGGCAGGGTGTGTGAGCGATAATAAGGGTTTTATGGCATGGTGTGCCTTGATGCTATCTGATTCGGCCACTGGGAGAGGGACTGACCAAACAGGTTTGGCCTGAGGCAATGGTTCCAGCTTGCCCAGGTCAGAGAAAAGTCAATCAAGGTGTACGTGTCCTTGGAATCAAATCTGACTGTATTATAAGCCTATGTGAGGGCAACTTTTAAAAATGGCTGCCGTGTATAAAATGGGAGCCACGAGTGCAGGACGAAAATGGCGATTTCGAGGTGAAAACGCTGCTGGAATTGAGCGAAAATGCTCATGCTTAGTGTACTAGTCATTATCGGTCTTTTGATACTAAAATCGTACTGCTGTGGCAAAGTAAATTACATGGGTCAAGAATTTTTAGAACCACAGTACCCGCCCTTTGAGGTAAAAGTGCAGAAAATCAGTATCTGGCACTACCTGCCTACTTAAAGCACTGTAGACAATATATGCCAATAAATTACGTTTAATTGCCATGGAGGGACACTATTTCAAAATATTAAAGGGTTACTATCACGCCACACTACGGGGAATACAGGGCAGATGGTCCACTAAAAAAAGACACAGTATTACTTTTCATTTTCAGGAAGAGGTTGGGGGTGAAGTTTCGGTGCATATCACAGAACATTTTTATTCATTTCTTTTAATGCTAATAGCCTCAATGCGATTGATGTTATTGGTGGGGTGTTCATGTCACAAATTGCTCTTGGATCCACTGAGGTAACAACTCCTGGTATTGTGATGTCAGTATACTGCTCATGCCCTGTCAGCCTCCATAATAAACTGAACTGTGCTTTTAGAAGCAGGGGGTTCGTCAATAGTGTGCCAAAAGTAAAAACGTCTGTGCTTGTCAATGCCAGCAAAGGCAAAGTACCAGGACATCCTAAAAACATCCCATAAATACTAAGGATTTTTCAAGGGAACCCACTCGTTAAACTAAAATTAATAGATTGGTGACGGTTGATAAAGGTATATTTGGTCATTAAGGATAGGACATACAGCCAACAACCAAGGCAAGTGTAGTTCAATGAATAAGCCCCAAAATGTCATTCAACTCAAAAGTTTTGTATAGATGTTGGTGTAAGTCCTACAATTCTGCTCAGCGGAATCACGCAGGATTGCCTAAGAGTTCAATGAGATTATGTAGAATTTATGTGAGAAGAGTCATTCTGCATTTAGAAGTATTTTCTTAGTGCATAAATGCCCCATAAATACTGCATTTTGCACAAAGGAACAGCACTAAAATGCAACAGAATATGAATAGCGAGAAGTTGTTCACCCTTGCTAAATCTGCACATGGGGTAGAATTTTCCTCAAATTAAATCCACCATTTAGCTCTAGTTTCTTAGCACAAACTGCACCCTCATGTTCAAAATGGATGTGATGGTGCATTTTGAGGTATGGAAATAGTTCTAAATGCAAGAGAACGTAAACCACAGTGCAAGCAGCCACTTGCAATAAATGTACTCTTGCAGTAGGATTATTTTTCCACCAAATTACTCTTTAGGACAGAATTTGGCTTAATTGTGTTATCATTGGCAAATCTGCATCAAAAAGTAATGCCAAATTACTGAAATTATTTTGACTAATCCGGCCTAGTTTGAATTACTCCCAGGTCTAATTTTGTGTCCCAAAAGTGGCATAAGCAAAGACTACGGATGTAATCAGAATTTCAGATCAGGCCACATCTTTGCTTCTATGCAAGCACAGGCTGAGATCAGCTACAGACTTTGCCAAGAGCAAGTGAGGCTTAAAGGTAACTGAGCCCCTATGAATAGCTGCATCTGCATATTAGAGGCTGGGAATTGGTAGGGGTAAGTACACACCTACCACTAGCAATACACCCTAACACAGGGTTGTGCCCAGTCAAGGTCCCAGAATGTAGACCCTGGTTCAACCCCTGGTAGCTTGGGAACAAGCAGTCAGGCTAAACTCAGGAGAAAGATATGTAAAGCATTTAAACACACCAATTCAGTAAATAGATTTGACATAACACAAAATAAAAATCCCACACCAATTTATGAAAACAGTAAACATTTGTATCTTTAAAATGACACAAAAATGACAAAAAACAATATAGGGAACCAGAGATAAGCATTTTTAAATATTAAATGTAAACTTAGTGCTTAGAAGCAAATAGCACTCATAGAGAATGTTGCACTGGACAGGGACACAGTCAAGAGTTCCAGCCGTCTGCAATGCAACACTTTTACACTTACTTACATAAGTGTTTCTTGATGCAGAAAAGTGATCTAAAATGCCAATCCAAGGTTCCAGAATCTCTGAGGTGCTTCTTGGGACGTTGAGACTACAATTCTGACAATGCACCTGGACAAATGCTTGCAAGTCCACAGGATGTACTCCAGGCTGGAGACTTTTGTGGAAGTTGGTGCAGGGAAGCTTTTTTAACCTGTTGCTTCAGGGAGTCCTTTCCTGAGTCCTTTTTGAAGTAAGGCAAAGTTCTTTAGGCTGTGGTTCCAGTGTGCAACTGACGCAGTGCTTAAGTGTGCAGGCCTCCGGGTTGTAAACCAGGGTTTCAGTAGGGCAGTCCTTCTTCTTCTCCTTGTGGTTGAAGACAGCAGATCTGAATTCCAATGCAGATGAGCCAGTTGTATTCAATCATCTTGGGGGCAATCAGTGGGCATCCTTGTCCAGTGAGATGCAGGGTGCCACCCAGAAGTATGACAACTTCCTCCAAAGTGTGTCATCTTCTTGTCTCATAAAGCACTGTACTTTAACATTCCAAGATGGATGATTCTCCTCCAGAGGAGTAAGATCTTACTAAGCCAACCCCCTGGTATAGCTCATTTCCATGAACTCACCTGCTGACATCAGCAAATTCCTTTCCTAAGCCCACCATCTATTTGTGGGGGTAGGGGTGAGAGGGCAGGCCTGGCTGTATTTCTTTCTCACTGGTATCATTTTGAAGTCTCAGCTTGATTCACCCAGCCCCCTTCCTGGCATCACTGTCTGCCAACCTCCCCCATTAGAAAACCTCTGCTCAGTGCAGGCCACTTATCACCCACCAAAGCAGCCTGGCTAATGCTGTTAGGGCTAACCAGTCAAGATAGACCACTAGTAGGCTGGATTTTAAGTTCAGCAATTGCAAGTTGTTGGATTTATCATTACCGTTCATTTGAGTCCTTTCATGGCATTTCATCTTTTTCCTAGCACTATTTAGGCTTATGAAAAATACTTCCATTTTGGCCTAAAGAGCCAACCTTCTTCAATAGGGAAAAATGAAATGTGAAGTTTTTCACTCACCAGGGCATAAAAAAAACATATTTTATAATGTCCCTACTTATAGTTACGTGGCACCCTACCCCCGGGGCATCTAGGAGGGACCTTGGAGGTGAGTTATATGTAAAAATAAGGTAGATTCTTACTTTGGAAGTACCTTTAATTCCAAAGTCTAATTTGCATACATTTTACATTTTGAAGACAGTCTGCAATTGCAGGGCTGCCTTTAAAATGACAGCAGGCGCACAGCAGTGCACACTCCAGTGCAAGAAATGTACTGGGCCTCTAAACTTCCCTGCCCTATTATATATTTGGGGCTTATAGGTAGTTTGAATCCCCCTTGCCCTATTATCTACTAGGGGCTTACAGGGTGTGTCATTATTAATTAGAACACTGAGCCATTTGACCATATACCTCTTATTCAGAGCACTGGCCCTGGGACTGTTAAGCAGATCTCAGGGCACAGTAAGGGTCAGTTACTGTCAGTATCAGTCCGAACCATTTGTGTGAGCATGCTAAAAGAATGACTTTCTCACACTGCACAAGACTGAGAAGAAACATGGGATTGTGTGAAAATTTGTAACCTCCACTATCTCTAGGAAAAGGCAAGGCTGCTCCAGACGACAGTGACAGCCATAATATACCAGGCAATGAGAAAATGTTACAATACATCGGCTTAGTGCATTCACGTGCACCACTATGCATGCATCTGCCCAGCCAGTCTGGCCTAGGGGGTTGCTATTTTCTCATGTTCCCACAAGTACCAAGGCAGGGGTGAATCACAAAGCCTGTGTCAAACAGTATGTATATAGAGACACTGAAGGACACTTTCAAACACAAAACATTGCATACCAAAATCTCACCACCCAGGGGTGTAACAGAGGTCACTGTAGTCCTTGTTGTGCTGAAGGGCCCCCAAGCTTACCTGTATGGAAGGGGCCCACTCAGCCCCTACTGATGTGCGGGGGCCTTCAGCATATCGTGCAAGGGAGCCCACTCACGTTTTGTTACGCTATTGTCGCCACCCTGAGATATGGATGGTGGAAGGAGCCTATAGATCCATTAATTTGGGATTAGGGCTGCAGCAGTGTGCCCAGAGAAAGACAGACACAAACACACACTCATATTTCACAGGCACTTAGAATCAGTATTATTTCTGTGTAATGGATAGAATAAGGAGTGAAGAACAGATATTCCACAGACATGCAAACTGAAGGTCAATTCATATTGCTGATAATGAAGCACGCACATTCAGAAGGCACTTATCCACTGTATCACAACTTACTAACAGTGGTGAGGGGCACACGATTTACAGGTACGGTAACCCAGCATCAGTTCTCACTAATGGTGGTGCTGGAAACCAAGTCAATAGGCACTGATACCCTTTATCCCATCTTCTCATTGGAGGAGGCAAGAATAGAGGTGTTTTAAGCATGGGCAAAGTGGGGCCTGGCCCAGGGCCCCAGCCTTTCAGGGGCCACTGATAGAGTCAGCTCTGTTCTGCTGAGAATCTTGCTCTGATGACCTTGAATAATTCTTTAACATATTTTTTTAAATACTGTTTTCCTTTAATTAATTTTTTATGTGGGTAACGTGTGAGAGTCTATTAGAGACATTTTGCAGATCAATGTTGTTTTTATTTTTCATGCAACATCCATAAAAAGCTTCTTATCGATCAGAACAATGAGAGAAATGGGAAAGTGACACGGAGATGATTTGCAGTAATATTAGTGAGCTGCTGCTGTGTTACAATATTAAAACACTTGTCACTATCGCTAAATATTAGATGTAAACACGCTTAGAATTTGTACGACTGTCCCTGTGCAGTGTCAGTGATCTGGTCAAAGAGAGCATGAAAGAACTTATTATTGGATCATATATTCAAAGCTGTTCCTAGCAGGGTCCCTCAAATTTGTTTGGCCCAGGGCCCCTATAATCCTTAAAATGTCCCTGGCAAAGAGGTGATGGACACATTTCCCTTGAGCAGATAACCAATAATAATTCTCACAAATGGAGCAGATGATGGTTAAGGGACACATATCCTAAAGGCACTAATTTCCCTTTTGGTAGTGATGAGGCCTGTATGTTAGTATGATGAGGTCGACAATATCGACCTGCAATAATATTGCATCTGCTATATCACAAACTAAGTACACTCTTACTATTTTTGACTCGATCTCTGCATACCTAGGAAGAAAAGTATATGTGGCAATATGAAAAGTAGGTGTGGACTTAATTTGCAATGTAGCAGTAGGTCGATGACATGGTGGCAATATTTTTGCAGTGCCTCATATCACACATTATCATACATGCCAACATTTTAGGAGAGGAAAGTGGGAGATTTTTAAAAAAGTAAGTGGACAATGTATTTCTCCCATTGACTTGTACTGAGGATTGAATAGGGTTAATTGGCATGTATGGGAATTGCAAGTGTGCTGCTGCATGATCGGATATCAGAACTGCAAATAGACGTTTTTTTCCATACCTGTCAGGAGCACAGAGAAAGTACTATGGCAGGAAGAGAGGTCTTGACAAACGTTGTGCACTGGCCTGCAGGACCAGGTTACGGGCAGTGCATATTCCGCGCCACACAAGACCAGTCCCTGTCAGCGGAAGCCCATCGAGGAATCATGTTTATGCATACAAGAATAGGAAGGGGTGCTGGACACTAACTTTGAAATTAGTAGTCTTCCATCTGAGTCGGGAGGGTCAGCATGTAAGTGTTATGCAGTCACCCACCACCGTGGTGGGGGACAGACATTTCACATGCAACTGCAATCCATTGTCATTTATCACTATTTTTGGTGTTTGACACACATCCCATGGATACTAGGGCAGTAAGTCACTCACATTTCATAAAATGGTGGTAAGGGACGCCTATTCCACAAATGTTTAGAGTTGTGATGATTAATATTACTGCTTGCGGAGATAAGTCAATAATTCACAGACTGAGGACTACAAGGAATCTCTCACACCGCTCCCTACTGGGGACGGCAAGGTAGCGGACTGCTAATAGTCCGATGTCTGTAGCAACACTGAGACTTGGTGGGAAGGGACAGGTGGTTGACGTCCTTCTCTCCGGCCCCGTTCCCTTTCTATGTGATCCTGAAGAATGACCTTCCTAGTAATTCCCCTTTTAAGCATGATTTACCGCCACTTGAGTGCTATAAAAGCAGCAATGCGTGAACAGTCATGGTCATTACAGGCCCCGCCGTGCGACAAACGCCATCTGAGCCCAGAAACGCTGCTTCTCTCACATTGCCCACTCACTTCTTGATATCCTGATTATTCTTATGTCAAGCAGAAAATAAAAAGGGTTCTTTATGCGCACTCTGGAGCCATAACTCCTCACGGCCAGCCACAGTCAGACGCCGAGAAGCTCCCCCCGCCCTCCATTGTACGTGCAGCCAGCAACTATAACTACAGAACACACAAGCAGGCCCTGAGCACGCATGGGTTTCAGAAGCGGCCCTAATAGCCATCAGGTGAAAATAATGTCCTCTGTGTATGTGTTGCGTCACTGAGTAAAACATAGATATTCGAAGACTATAGTTATTCAAACTTACAAGACCCAAAAGAGGCGTGCGATGGGGGCCCACAGATTTCTTCTTGTGGATTTTGTTTATGTAGTTCATGTGCTTTGTATAGCGCGAACATGCTCCCTCCAAGCACTCCAGAGTGACTCGAAACTCATTCCGCACACATAAATTCAAATGCAATATGCAATTAGGACAATATAGATTTTCCACAGTAACTAGGGAGTGCAATGCATGTCAAGAGTCTCAGAAAGGGACTGAGCTAAGGGAGTTTTACAAGAAATACTCTGGTACATTGCTGATGGCAGAAAAGAAGCACCATGTTCACCAATTATCGATATTTTGCTATTTATTGTGGTACATGGAGGCGGTATTTTAGGGCTACTGGAATTATGCAGCAGAGGAGGACCACATTGTACGGTAGGGCTGACTAAATTATGCATCAAATGAGGCAAATTATGCGGGTAATGCAGAACATTTTGCGATATTATTACTTAATTATTTTGTCATTCTCACACATAGGGCCAGATATAGGTAACAGTTTGCACATCGCAAACAGCGATTTTCGCTGTTTGCAACGTGCAAACTGCACTATGCAATGGACAAAACCCGTTTTGCGATTCGTAACCTGGTTACCGAATCGCAAAAGAGGTTTGCGAGTCGCAATTAGGAAGGGGTGACTCCTTCCTAATTGTGAGTCGCAGTGCAATGCCAGATTGCTTTGTGACCGCGAACCTCAGTCGCAAACCAATTGCAGTTTGCACACATTTGAATTTGAATTAATATTAATGAGGTGGGTCGCAATTTACGACCCCCTTGCGATTTGCAGCACTCACAGGGATGTCACCAGTGTGACACTGGTGGTAACTGCGAATTGCTTTGCGACCGCGTTCGCGGTCACAAAGCAATTCTGCATCGCAATGCGAATCGCAAATAGTAAGGGGAACACCCCTTCCTATTTGCGAGTTGCATTCCCATTTTGCGAGTCAGTAACCAGGTTACGACTCGCAAAATGGGAATGAGCATCGCGATGTGCCTTTTGCATGTCGCAAACAGCGAAATTTGCAGTTTGCACCATGCAAAAAGCTTCGTACACCTGGCCCTTAATGAGGTGGGCCTTTGCGACCCCCTTGCGAGTCACAGATGGTGTCAAGGACACCATCCTACATGCCAATTTGCGACTGACTCGCAATTTGCAAGTCGCAAATTGGAATCTTCCTACATCTGGCCCATAGTGTCTGGGAAAAGATTTGACCTGATTAGTACCAATTTAACACCCAAACGCCGCAATAATAAAGTGCAATATGACCATTTAACCTTTGCAAAATGCCTTCCAGTGTGTAGGCACACGTTTTGCCATGTTTTTAGTAACCATTGACCATTTTGAACTAAAAACATTTTTTTGTTAAATTTTGCAGATTATGCAACAGAGGATAGATTATGCGGCAAATACTGCAACTCCATATGTGAGTGAGAAATGCGACTGCAGATTACAGCAGCCTTGCCAATAGTCTATTTTTTTAAACTAGGGCAGCAATAGAGAATCAGACGAAAACATTGTTATTCCATTTGGAAGGGCTGCACTTTATGTTTAGATACCAGTGTCCACTTTTGTACAGACACTATATTGAGAAGGTGCACTTACAGAGCAAAAGTGCCAAAGATGACTCTAGCAGTTCATGTTTTGATGAATGATTATAGTGATTGTTCTAGTAAAGGATTCCCTTGTTCTGGAGCTTACCTATTTATACCCGGGTTTACTCTGCCAGATATGGTAGAACAGTCCCCCCGCCAGCAACGTAACATAAAATTATGCCCGTCCGCCACAGAATGTGATGAGGTGCCACCGAGTCCACAATATCTCACAGATGTTCATTGGGTAATGGCTTATAGTGGGGTCCTGACGTTTTAGGAGCTGCTTGAAGTGTTGGCTGCCCTCCTACACTACACTGCACCACATTTGCAAACTGGTGCAGTGGATACATTGTGCCAGTTTGCAAAGCCTTGAGCAACATTATACCTGCACCAGGTATAATGTGTGCATGGTAGGCATTCCCCCACAAAAAGCTGAAATGACGCAGTGAAATCTACAAGATTTCACTGCACCGTCACAGCGTAATGTTTTTAATGCTGCTCATGACAGGCATTAAAGTGTCACTGTGCTGTTTTTAATGAGGCCCCCTTAGCGTTGCTGGACTAGCTTCAAAGTTTAATGATAGTCCTGCAATGCTAAGGTTTAGGGCCACAACTGCATCAGACTTTCTGACACTGTGTCATGGAGCACTGTATTGTAAATACAGCACTCCGATGGTGTCATTAGGGAGGTGCAGGGCAGCACAAGAAAACTGGTGCATCGATCACAATGCAGCAGTTCCTTGTGAATGAGGCCTATAGTATGACCCTAACATCCTGAAATATAGCCTGCAGCATGCTAGGTAAAACAACTATGGTCCTAATTACCAGTAATGGTATTTCACCTAAAGCGATAACTCTAGGTTATATTCTGCATCTTGAAATTCCAAGTCTGTTCAAGCCCGAAATTATAGGGTCCCCAAATTCTGGACCCCAAAATTCCTGGATTAGACACACCAGACCTGTCTGCACTGATAGGCAGCAAACGCTGGGGGCAGCATCATGAACTGGCCCCTCTTTGGCCCCTGCAACAGTATAGGGGAGCAGACAATGCCTTCCAGGCAGACACAAGCCTTCACCCCTGATCCCATGCCCCACCACCTGCCGACCATTTTGTTGTCACTTTTGCCTTGATCAGTGCAGACAGAAATTGTCTGCAGGTGTCCCCCTAGAATCGGGGAAAGCTGCCCCGAAACCTTCCCGTAAAGTGGTTCAAAGCAGTTATTTCCCAATTCTAGGAAAACACTTCCAATTGTTTAATAACATAGATTGCATTGCCTCAATGTCACAACACCAACTCTGTAATGCCCAGAATGAGGCCTTCTTATGAAATCCACTTTGGGAGATATTCCCTGGGTCCTCATGCTCTAGGGGCCTGCCCTTTATCACTGATGGGCATTAGTGGATCTAGTGATAGTTCCTCACAGGGTGAGGCAGCTATTTTGTTGGCAAAAACACTTTTGATCTTTCAGACGACCCTCAATCAAGAACATTTTCAACAAACCCCTTTGCAAACTTTCAACACTTTGTCAGTCAGCTAATATGACAGATAGAAAATCCTGTCAACAAACTCAAAATTAAGCTCATAGAATCTAGCTCTACTGTCTCAGCCCCAAACATGTCAGTGATATTTGTGAATTAAAAGCATTATGGGTGGTCTTTGGGATTCAGAGTTCCAAGAATGCTGACAAACCAGAGGAGTAACTGTGTTCGCAAGCCAGCCAGTGAGGTACTCTGTTGGACTGCTGGGCTTCTTCACTTGGAAGATGATAATAGCTCCATCAGATCTATTATAAAGCATACCTGCCATGTCCTTTGCTGAAGAGGTGTGCATCGGAACATCCGCTAACCTCAGGTTCCCTTGATATGCTGATTATAATAAGGTGGATGGAGGCCTTGTCTCCCAGGCAGCGTAGTGGCTGGTGTTGCTGAGAATGTAAGTGTAGCATAGAAACATTCCCCCTGACAAGACCACAGGATCATAGGAACGTCTCCTCTATGCCTGTACATTAACAAGCAGATAGATTTCTCCTGCAGCATACATATCTGGATTGATCTTGAATTAGGGCAGAAGAGAGGCAGGGCAGAGGGCGACTGAAGTTGCTGATCCAGCAGCCCAGTTCCTGGGGGCTTTCTTTTATCCTATTCTAGACTGGAAAGTTCTGAGAGCCTCAGATTAGGAAACAAACCTTTTCTGGGATAAAGCATGAGAGAGTAAGCGTAAGCCCCATATGTCCTGGCACCTCCTGCCCCTCTGTAGATGTCTCTGGAGTGAGAGGAACCTGAAGTGGGCAGTGTGCTGAACAGATTTGCTTTATTCCAGAGTTACCAAGCATTGGGAAAGGCAACAGGTCTCATCTTTTGGACCTATTGGCTTTGCCAATTCTGTATGCTGATGCTGTGCACTATCAGCAACAAGCAAAATCCTTTGGCTGATGCTACAGCATCAGCACAAAAAAAGGAAAAAGCCTGATGACTCAGTTACCTCATGGTGTAGGCCAGCACATGAAGCTTCATTGCCCTTTTTTTTTACTAACCAATCTAAGATGGCAGACGCTACTTAGATTGGTAAAAAAAACAAATGCTGTTTTGCTAAAGCTCTTTTCATATAGCGGAGTGCCCAGCCGCCAGCGGCAGCTGCTGGGTCCGGCAAGAAAATGCACCCAAACAAAACTTGAAATGCTTACAAGGGGTGGGGGAAACTGGAGGAGAAGGTACGGGACAGGAAGCAATGTGGTGAGGGTAATAAAAACAAGGGGAGGTGAGGGTAGAGGGGCAAAGCAGCACACAATAAATAAAGCAACACAGCGTGGGGGAGAAGCAGATTCAAGAGAAGGCAGCACCTGATGGAGAGAGCAACACAGTTCACAGGGGGCGATGGACGAACACAAGAGCGAGAGCAGCACACAAAGGAGACTACAATACATAAAATCCATTGAGGTCAGCAAGTGTCTGGGGGAGGGAAACAACACACAAGGGAGAGGACTAGAAAACAAAAATATTCACGGAATACTAAAAGAAAAAGGAAAAATAGCTCCAGAAATGTACACGTCATCTGATAAAAATGATGCTAAAGGGGCTAAGCTCCAGGGAGGCACAAACACAAGACAGGAAGGCAAGCAACTGATTAAGAAGCAAGCTACAGTGTCAATAAAGGCACCTAAGGCTAAGCAATGGGTGGGCTGTACTGCCACTGCTAAACCCCTTAAAGGTATTTTACAAATACACAATATTCACTGTCTGGTAGGCGAAACATAAAATTAGAAGCACATAAACAACAAGTTTAGGGAATGTGCAAGACCTGGAGATAATGAAAGGAGCAAAGGCGTAAACCCTTGCAATAGGCAAGTTCGGCTTAGAGAATTATGCAACTTTTTCATACAATGCTCCCCTGGCACATATGGAGTGTCTGGAACCTTTACTTAGACAGCCTGTTTCTGACCGCTTTACCTCCCAGTTTTCTTCACAAAAGAAGCAGTTGATTTCTCTTTCGCATGAAGACATGATCCATAGCCAGTGCTTTAAAACTGAAAGTTCAGCATGGCCCTGCATTTTCATGTTGTCATCTTATGCTAAGTTGACAGCTTGGGAGTCGTGCACTCTTGGCATGAGCACCAGACTTGCATCCAGTCTGGATGCAAATTAAAGTGGCCAATGCATGACTAGTCATAAGTACCTCAAAGTACTCAGTGAACCGAGGTCTGATTCTGTGTGGGCCCACGGGTGTTACTAACATCATAGTCCTGCCTACATCAGACCTTTTTTTAGCACTTCAAAGTGTTACGCTAGGAGTAAGCCCTTGTCCATGAGAGGTGCTGGCACAAACCTCATTTTGGAGTGTGACAGTATGGAATTTTCATTTCTTGTAAATCAGTGGATGCAGTGTGAAGTCATGCAATTCATAACGGTGTTGTCAATCAATCAGAAGTTGTCTGAGTGTAAGAAAGGCAAGTTCAGTGATTGCTGAAAACGCAGCGCACTTGCTGACCCTGCCAGGAGGTTAACAGGACTCATTAATGCCCGAGTCCAGGTGCCTCGTTAAGGGACATGGTCTGATTGCTATTCAAAGAAAGGTTATTCCATTGTGATTAATGAGTCACATTAATGCTGGAAGGTGAGCAGCCCACGGCTCAGCTCTCTGGCTTTTCAGAAGTGATTCTATGAACAGTCTCATTTCCTGTCCATTTTCTAGTCTCACTCTAATGGGAAGTTGTTTACAGTGCAGTTGGCAGACGGCACTGTACCTAAGTGATAATGTACAGAACCAGGCTCCAATTCCTATAGACCTTTGGCCCACAGAAAGTTGAATTTACAGCCTTGGATTGATGCCTCTACATTTCACACTGCTGTAAAATAATGGAAAATGTAGCATTTTAGGGATGACATTAGGGGCATTTACAATTTTTAAATGTAATACAATGATCACATTAATTTTCTAAAGCCAAGAATGTAATTCCTAATTTGAGAAAGATCTGACTTTCAGAGTGTGAATGCAAGAAGTGTAAGAGCTGGAACAGAAAGGGGTATCGCAGATGTGGAATGAGATGCATGTGACAAAGCCAAGATGACTTGCAAAATGGGCACACAAAGGACTTCTCTTCTCAGAAGTGCAAACTAATCAATCATATTAGTACCCAAAGTGGAGCATAAATAAGAGGCCATCTATCAAAAATAAATCACCATGAAGCTGTGGGGAAGTCTCATCTCAATTCGATGGACATTTCAATTCATGGTTGAGGCCAGCACCCAATCCATTAACCCTATTACCTACCCTCCCTGGCCCCTGTGCTACTCCTCTTCCCGCTTCCCTCCTGTTTTTTACAGAATCCCTAAATATTACTCTTTTCCCATCCACACCACCAATGTAGCAGAAACTTAAGTACTGTCCCTCATATCACACTAATCAACTATATGTTACAATCTGTGCATTGTGTTAATTAAAGTACTAATTTGACTGTAAAGTGATGCACCATTTTAATATGCATTAGTTCAGACTAATGTTAGAGACAGACGTGGTTTTGAGGTTTAACTAAATATTTGAAGGTTTAAAGTGACATTATGTTATCACTTAGGCTCTAAATTAATAGTCTATTTTGAAGCAATACTGAATTTCTAATAATTAATGTTTTAAGTATGTGTGCAAAAATAGAGAAATGCAGTTCTGCGCTACACTGACTGAAATATATTAACAGTTATTTTGTTTAAAGTTACTGTAACATGAATGTTAATGAAGATTTTTTTTAATGTAGAATTTATAGTTTGCACATTAAAAAAGTGTTTTATTTGAATAGGTTGATGTGCTGTTTTAATTCACTTGCATTAGCCTAAGTGAGGCCTGCTAGGTCCTCTCTTTCGTGACTGTGCAGAAAATGTCAAGTCATCTTGCTAACATGTATGTTTCCTTCAGATGTCCTCCCATGAGAAGACTAGTTTGGTAATAGATGTCTATTGTTTTACACATAGAGTTGTATGAATTTTACCTTGGGTGTAGAACATTCTGGACTGGGGACTAGTAATTTTGAAGATTTGTTTCAATCTTGTGTGGAACTACACAAATAAATGCTGTTCTCCTGACAGACTTGGGAAAACCTGAGGATGTTTCAGGTTGGAGTCATATGATTGATTGCTATTGGATGATATCCCTCCAACGTCAAATGAACTGTTGCCCTAATTAATCAGATTGAACTTTGATATGTCAGTATCCAGCAGAACTTTGGTAAGATTCCCATCAGAATCCAGACAGATGCCTTGCCGAACCATTACAGATGAAGATCCCCGCATGTTGAGCCCCTTGGAAAGGTATCTTCCTCTCTGCCTTTGCCCCTTTGAAATGTCTTTCTGAGATTTAGAGATTTTTCTCCCTAACCATTACAGATCAAGCTTATGACATGTTGATGCTTTCCCTTTTCACATACTTAGTGCCTACCTTAGTTAGTAACTTGTTGCCCGAGATTATCGCTTTCCAAATTCTTTTTGCCCTCTATGTTATTTTTTGTCTTTTGCCCACATGTGTTTCACCCCACACGTTTTCCACTGATTGGCTAACTGTAGAGTTTCCCTGTGCCCAGCTAACTGAACTTTGATGATTTGATTTGTCTTGATGCTTGTTAAACCTAAGCATTGTTTGCTTTCAGTCCTTCAAATTATCTTATTCATGTTTTGTATGGTCTTTGTTGAGTGTCTAGTTGTCCTAATGTTGGTTTGCCTGAACTTGTTTTGTCGCCTTGGTCAACCAATGGTGATCCTGTATCTTTATAACTTTGTCTTGCAAAATGTCTATATGACTTTGAGCTTAAGTTTTGTTATAGACCCTTAATCTTATTTCCAACTGGAGTTTTCCTTCTTTGGTCACATTGGTCACACTGTGTAATTTTATTGGTTTGTACTGAAATATCGTTATATGGTTCTACCATATCCAATACAGGGTCCAAAGATCAATTGACCTCATTCCGCATGTGATGGAAGAAAATGCTTCAGCACCACTACGCCTTTCATTATACCCAATCACTTTTATCTTACCGCTTTGTCAAGCTACCCTTTTACTTTTTCCTTTGTCATCCTTAAATAAAATATATATCTAGGTCATGTAAGCATGATAGAAACACTACTGCGTTACTTGTTTAAAGTAAAGATTTTCCTTGTTCACGAAAAGTTTATACTTTCATGGGAAAGAGATTTAATCTTTGTGACTTTTCCATAATGAAGTTTCATCAGCCTGTTTTCTGTCAGGCTGACTTTCTTCAGAACAGAGATTCTTCAAAATGACAGATTATAGATAGGAATATGCATGTTTTGAAAACACTTGTCATAGCTGTTGTTAGAGCTGGCATCTTTGGTGTAGTCTCCCTGTCTTTTTGTCTCTGCTTCCTAGGTTGTGACTGTGTGCTGGACTTTGTTTGTGTTGGTTTTGGTACTCTGGGCACTTTACCACTGCTGACCAGTGCTAAAGTGCAAGTGCTCTCCGGGTAAACTGTATGTGTATTTGCCTTTTTCATGGTTGGCATATTTGATTTACAAGTGAGTCCCTAGTAAGTTATACTAAAGGTGACAAGAGCCTGTAAATCAAATGCTACTAGTGGGCCTGCAGCGCTGATTGTGCTACCCACGACTAGCACTGTAAACGTGGCTCAGACCTGCCATTGCAGTGTCCATGTGTGCAGCTTGAAACTGCCAATTTGATCTGGCAACTATACCCACTTGCCAGGCCCAAACCTTCCCTTTTTATACATGTAAGCACCCCTAAGGTAAGCCCTAGGTGGCCCCAAGGGCAGGGTACAGTGTATGTTAAAGGTGGGACATGTACTGATGTGTTTTACATGCCCTGACAGTGAAATACTGCCAAATTGGGTTTTCATTGTTGCAAGGCATATCTGATTCACAGGTTAACATGGGGACTGCCTTTAAATATCTTTTAAGTGCAGTTTCCCATTGGGAAAATATAGACATATTGTATTGTAATTGTATTATATTGTAATTGTATTTTATAGCACTTACTACCCCTGATGAGGCATTGAAGCACATTTCAATGGGTAGCACACTACTCCAGAACTCAAAAAGGTTAGTGATGGATCAGTATATGGAAATATGAGTTCATTTGAGTGGTGGACATGCAAGCCTGTTAGTTGAACTGAATAGAATAATGGAGGGATAGAAGAGGGAAGAATCTAGAAAGTGTTCATTGGTAGATCATAGTAGTTGGATGAGGTTTGGCATGAGTAAAAGAAATAATAAAATAGGGAAAAGTCTGCAGAAAGGGATTAGGGAGATCATAGTAGTAAAATGAGGTTTCGGATAAGTCAAAGGTGGGATACATGAGGGAAGAATTTACAAAAGATTGGTTGGGAGATCATAGTAGTAGAATGACGTTTGAGATGAGTCAGAGTGGAGATAGAGGATACATTGAGACAGGTACAGGATGAGGGAGTAGTGCATTGGAGAGAGTGAAAGTTTTTTTCTCTTCTACAGTAGGAGTGAAGTACTAAATATATAGATGCATGACTATATAGAAATGCTCATTCCTGGCTCGGAACGGCCCGAGAGGGGTGGCGCAAAAACCAGCAAGAGGAGACTGGTCATAGTAAATCAATCCAAACAAAAAAACAATAAAGATCGCACATTCAGGATTTCAGGGAGTAAAGCAAAAAATATTTAATCACAACGCGTTTCGGCTGTCTCCGCAGCCTTGATCATGTGAATATCACCACCAATCAACAGCAGTTAAATACATCAAATTCAGTTGCATAAAAATAGGACTAAATGAGACAAATAGAAATAGAGATAGAAAACGAGGCATAAGTATAATCATTCCTAATAAAATCTCTTACTGATCTTATACCAGACAGACATTCTTCAACAATTCATAAATATAAGATAGTAACAATTGTGTATCAAAAGTTATCTCTAAAATATCATATCCAATTAATTTTCAAAAGAGATTTATAAATTACTTTCAAATTTTCTTCCAAAAAATACCATCAGCGCTGGAAAGGGGGAATAAAATAATCTTAGTATACAAGGCATACATAGAAATCTCGATAAATTATAGTTATCTAAAAGCCAATAAATACCTGTTTGATTAACAAATATACTAGCCCCCTTCCAGATTCTCGTATCTATACATGAATTTTCTAAAATACATTTATGGCTCCCCTAAGTTAATTTTATATAGGCCTGTTTAAAAATACAGCTACACGTTTAAGTTGTTATATAATTGTTTAACCAACATTGAACAAAACAGTAAAATACAAATGTGCAAAAAATCCTTATCTGCACATCAACCACCCAGTGCACCAAGTGAAGGTGAAAATTAAACGGAAGGAAGAGAAGGTAACTGAAATCCATCTATCCTCCATCCCACCCCAATCCTCCTGTAAAGATATAAAATAAACTAATTATATTACTAGAAAAAATAAATAAACAAATCTCTAGAACCTCAACACTAGACTATATGGCCACAAAGACAATTATTGACTTTATATTAAAAAAAGGATAAAAAAATATATGTATATATGAAATATACACATATATATTTGTCAAGTCATCAACCAATGTTCTAATCCTCATATAGGTGAGTAATTAATTCCTCACCAGAATCCAATCAATTAGGCATCCTAGTTTCCAGATCCAGAATATATCTAAATTCCTTTTTCCATAAAGTTTGTTCGCTAGTGCCACCTCTATGGTAAGATGGCACATGATCAATACCAAAATACGACAACAGAGAACAATCAGAGTTGTGTTTTTCTTAAAAATGTCTGGCTACAGGATAATGTACATCTTTTGATGTAATAGCTCGCATATGTTCCAAGACACGTTTTTTACACTGTGATTAGTACTACCTACATACCACCTATGACAGGGACACTCTAATATGTAGATGGTAAATGGGGTACTACAAGTCAAAAATTGAGTAATCTGCCGCATATTTCCTGATTTACATGTCTGATCTTCTTTACACATAAGGCTATTACGACAGGCCTTACAATGTCCGCAGGGAAAAATCCCTGTAGATTATGTTCTCTAATTTGAGGAATGGTAGTTGTTAGAAATGGGGTCTTTGGTTGACAGTCAGGTTACCCCCTGTTTAAGCAAGGACCCTCACTCTAGTCAGGGTAAAATAGAATCACCTTCAGCTAACCCCTGCTTACCCATTGGTAGCTTGGCAGAGCAGTAGGCCTAACTTCAGAGTGCTAGGTGTAAAGTATTTGTACCAACACACACAGTAACTCAATGAAAACACTGCAAAATGACACACCAGTTTAGAAAAATAGGAAATATTTAACTACACAAAACAAGACCAAAACAACACAAATCCGACATACACAAGTCAAGTTATGAATTTTTAAAGATTAAACTAAAAAATAGCGCATAGAAACACAAAATGCTTCGATGAGGGGTTAACACGGCGTCACAACGGAGTTGTTCCCAAAAATCTGACACCAGCGGCGCCTGCGAAGGTCGTCGCGTTCCAGTGAAGATCACAGAGCCATTTGCAGGCGGCGTCACTGGATTCAGCAGCGGCGTTGGTCCAGAGTCATCCGAAGTTGATTTTCTTTAATTTTCACCAGCTTTCCTTTCAAGGGCCCAGGGACTGGATAGGGCACCACTTGTCAGAGCAGGAGTCTCTCCAGAGACTCCAGGTGCTGGCAGAGAAAAGTCTTTGCTGTCCCTGAGACTTCAAACAACAGGAGGCTAGCTCTAAATCAAGCCCTTGGAGATTTCTTCTCAAGATGGAAGGCACACAAAGTCCAGTCTTTGTCCTCTTACTCTGGCAGAAGCAGCAACTGCAGGATAGCTCCTCAAAGCACAGTCACAGGCAGGGCAGCTCTTCTTCCTCAGCTCTTCAGCTCTTCTCCAGGCAGAGGTTCCTCTTGTTTCCAGAAGTGTTCTAAAATCTATGGTTTTGGGTGCCCTTCTTATACCCAATTTCTCCTTTGAAGTAGGCCTACTTCAAAGCAAAGTCTCTTTTGAATGTGAAATCTTGCCTAGCCCAGGCAAGGCCCCAGACACTCACCAGGGGGTTGGAGACTGCATTGTGTGAGGACAGGCACAGCCCTTTCAGGTGTAAGTGACCACTCCTCCCCTCCCTCCTAGCACAGATGGCTCATCAGGATTTGCAGGCTACACCCCAGCTCCCTTTGTGTCACTGTCTAGTGTGAGGTGCAACCAGCCCAACTGTCAAACTGACCCAGACTGGGAATCCACAAACAGGCAGAGTCACAGAAATGGTATAAGCAAGAAAATGCTCACTTTCTAAAAGTAGTATTTTCAAACAAACAATCTTAAAATCAACTTTAATAAAAGATGTATTTTTAAATTGTGAGCTCAGAGACCCCAAACTCCACATGTCCATCCGCTCCCAAAGTGAATCTACACTTTAATTAGATTTAAAGGTAGACCCCATGTTAACCTATGAGAGGGACAGGCTTTGCAAAGGTGAAAAACACATTTAGCAATATTTCACTGTCAGGACATATAAAACACATTACTATATGTCCTACCTCAACCATACACTGCACCCTGCCCTTGGGGCTACCTAGGGACTACCTTAGGGGTGCCTTACATGTAAGAAAAAGGAAGGTTTAGGCCTGGCAAGTGGGTACACTTGCCAGGTCGAATTTACAGTTAAAACTGCACACACAGACACTGCAGTGGCAGGTCTGAGACATGATTAAAGAGCTACTTATGTGGGTGGCACAACCAGTGCTGCAGGCCCACTAGTTGCATTTGATTTACAGGCCCTGGGCACCTCTAGTACACTTTACTAGGGACTTACCAGTAAAAGAAATATGCCAATCATGGTTAACCCAATCAGCAATACAATTTAAACAGAGAGCATAAGCACTGTAGCACTGGTTAGCAGTGGTAAAGTGCTCAGAGTTCAAAAGCCAACGGCAATAGGTCAGAAAGAAATAGGAGGCAAAAAGATTGGGGATGACCCTGCATAGGCAAAAAAGTCCAACAGTAGTGATATCATGAGATCTTAAAATATCACGGAAACTCCGACCTCTTCTAAATGTGATCTTTGTTCTTTCCGGAATTAAATGACCAATAATGGAATCACTTTTCAAAATATTCCATTTGTTTGAGACAATTTTCTTAATCTGAGCAGTGTCTTCATTATAAGTCAAAATCAATCTAATATTATCTGTATCATCTCTCTTTTTTTAGTTGTATTATCACATAAAGTCTGTATTCTTTTCACTCCTTTGATTTTGTCAGTAGCCTTCTTGATCACCCAACTGGGATATCCCCGTTGCTTAAACCTCAAAATCATATCTTTTTGCTCTTTCTCAAAAACCTCATCAGTATTACAGACTCTCTTAGCCCTCAACAATTCTCCATACGGGATACTCCACTTCAGGTTGTCTGGATGCCCACTAGAAGCATGCATTAAACTGTTACCTGCTGTGCTTTTACGGAAGAGTTCTGTATTAATTAGATCGTAACTTTGCTATCCAGAAATTCAATCGATGATTTGCTCATATTGTGTGTCAGTATAATATTCAAATCATTCCTGTTAAGTTTATCTATGAACTTTTTTGCTTCATATTCAGTTCCTTCCCAATAATGTCAAATCATCGATATATCAAAGCCACAAAACAGCCTGTTTTGTTTCTGGATATCTTACCTCATCCTTAAAAATCTCCTCTTCCTACAACCTAAAAAAAGACAGGCAAAACTAGGAGCAAAGCAAGTCCCCATAGCAGTACCGAGAATGTATTTATATATTATTCCATTAAACAAAACAATATTGTTGGTAAGACAATATTTCATCATATCAATGATCATGTCAGTATGTGCCAGATACCTTAACAATCTTGTATGTAAAAAATGTCTACAAGCTTGTATGCCTTTTTCATGTTCAATAATAGTATATAGGGAATTCACATCTAAGGTTATTAATACAAATTCATCTTCCCAGACAATCCCTTCCAATTTCCCCAAAATGTATTTGGTATCACGGACATATAAGGGTAGATTACAAATTCCCTCAAAAAGAAGTCAACATACTTAGATACATTCTCCAATGCACTATCGAAATAAGAAACTATTGGTCTACCCGGAGGACAATTCCTATCCTTATGAATCTTCGGAAGGATGTATAACACAAGTAATTTGGGAATATCTTTCTTTAGGAAACAATATTCCTCCCATATCAATAAACCTTTATCCTTGCATTCTGCCAAAAGTTGCCAAATTCCTGTAATACTACTAGCATATAGCTCTTTGGTAAGGGTCATATAAAAATGGGTGTAATTCAACTGACGCATAACCTCATCAATATACCTCTGTCTTTCCATAAGTACTATATCTTCACCTTTATCGGCCAGACAAATGATAATATCTTTGTCATCAGCCAACAATTTAATAGTGATTCTCTGATCCAGCGTCAAGTTTTGATTGTATCTAGGCTTGAACCATGTTCTACGTCGAAACTGCACAAGATTTTGAACTACCATGTCATGAAAAGTGTCAATATTGTCATGATGCATATTCGGAAAGAATGTAGACCTAGGTTTGAATCCATAACGCACAGTAAGATCATATGTAATACCTAAATTATCCAAAGTACGATACAAGTCATTCATATCATCCTGTACCAACTCATTGTTCTCTAACTCATGAAGAGTAATTAAAGAATCAACATCACTGATGCACAACACATCCTGACTCTCAGAACTATTGGAAGATTCAAGACTATTCCTAGTATGATTTTTAAGTTCAAGCCATTTCTTCAATTTTGATTTTCTGATAAATTTGAAAAAATCTATCCGAGTCTCAGCATGATTAAAACGTTCAGTGGGACAAAAGGAGAGACCCAAACATAATGTCAATTTATCTTTTTCTGTCAATACATAATTCAACAGATTGACAATTGTCTTATTCACCATATCAATATCCATTATGCTTGTATGTTGGAGCTTCTTGTTGTTTTTCCCACTTGCCCCATATTTGGATCTGTTTTTGTTGCGGTTTCTGAGTCTCTCTTCTGGCTCCGCCCCATCTTCATCTTCGACCCGATGTCCTGCCTCTGTTTTTCGATGTTTCGCCCTTCTGATTTTTGGAGACCTGCCTGCCGCGTCGTAGCAGGTGATACTCATCTAAAAAAGTTGCTGGTTTATTAATTACTTTAAAATTAGATATTTCACTGTCTGTAGAACTCAGAGTGTCAGTTTCCCTCGCACTTTCTAAATCACTCTCAGAGATTGATAACTGCAGGTTTATATAGATGGTCAAATATTCTGCTAAATGTCAGAATCCGTCCATTCTCATAGTCTCCTATATCTCTATGTAATTTTTGTTGTTTTCTAACCTTAATATCATCCTCATATTTTCTCAACCTTATATTCAATGCTTCCATAAATTTCGCAATGGACTCTTTTTCAGGTCTTAAGTCAAGGCCATCCTTTGTTCTTTTAATATTCAATAATAAGGTCTCTCTGTCTCGCCATGCATATTTTATTAAGATTTCCAACATATGTCTTGAACTGGCAGCCGAGTTCTCTGCCCATTCCTTTAACATCTCAGGATTAGGAGAATCATAGGAGAATCATAAGAAGGAGTAATAAATATTCTAAGGCCTCTCGGGACCATTTCCTGATCAACATAATTCTGTAGGGATGTAGCTTCCCACCTTTTAGATATTTCCAATTTGCATAATTTTTCCAATTTATATAACAAAGTGTTCAAATCATTGTTACACTCCTGTTCCCTTCCAGAAAATATCCGTTTAATTGAAGTCTTAGCAAATAATGGCTGAGCAGCCAATTTTCTCTCATTTTCAATATCTTCATTCACTGTGTGAGAGGTTCAAAAAAGTGAAAAATAATAAACAAAAAACAGAAAGAAATATCAATGATGTAATTTGAGATTTCACCAGTGATGTCATCAATGATGTTATTGAAGACTTCATAAGTATGTAGCATATGTGGCTATAAGCAGTGCATGGCGGAGGCGCAAGTTCAGTGGTTTTCAGGATTAAAAGTTGATGTTATGACACACAGTTTCACCTAACTACAATGTCACTTCAACCTTTGTTTCTGGGTGAATTTAATCTTATTTACCCAACCCCCTCACTAAGCCTACCTTGTGACTGTGTGCAGTACAGGGTTGGAGGCAGGGCCTTCAGTGAGGTCTAATACCCATCCTGCCCCCATGGGAGGCCCATCCCACCCATACCATGGACAGCCCTTAGGTGTGCATGGAAGGGTGGCCGAAAGAGCCTCGGCATGCATGCCATGGGGTTGGCTGCAGGGCCTGACTTCAGTTACCAATGGCATCCAAACTCCTGCCGTGAATGCCATTTGCCTCTGTGCAGCACTGAGGTGGGCAGAGAGTCTAGCGTGTAGTTCTGTGTCCAATCTGTTGCAGGAGGCAAACCCCCCCTCTGCACAGGGCCTGAAACTGTGTACTGCATGGGGTTGGCCTCAGGGCCTGCACCCAAAGCTCTGTGGGCAGCCTACCCCTCTGCCACACACGGCTTTCAGCATAAAGTAGCATTGGGTTAGCAGTAGGACCTAGCCTGTGTCCAATCACCTATGGATGGCCAAACCCTCACGGGCCCCACCCTTCATTTTCTGGGGGTTTTCTCTTTCTTTGTGGTCCCGCCAGCTCTCACTATATTCAGTAAGGGTATAGAAAGATCAGCTGCAAAAGTTTTTTTTTCCTTTTGTCCTGCTATTGGCAAGCCTACCCCTACCATGCCATCTAGAATGTTATGATTTTTTTAAAGTTCAGAACACTGAGACCAAGTCCATGAGTCCTGTAATGGAGCCCACAACATTCCTTGTCATGTTGTGGCGAACCAATCAGATTTCTTGGTACCACAGTACTGAGATGCTTGATGGGAAAAAAGCCATCTTGGCTAATCAGAGCACTCTAGATTTTTTTTTAATTAACTTGCGCTCCCACAGAAGTCCCACGCAGCCAACTGTTTCTCCATTTGTTGAACCTTAATTTCTCAAAAAAACTCTATAAACAGATTTACACCAAATAAGAAAAAGCATACTTTCTGAGTAAAGATGTAGCTTTCTGAAAAATTTGCTGTATTTGTGTTTCGCCAGTTTTTCATGCAGCACTATTTGAAATTTCTAATGAGAAATAGCATTGGAAAAACACGTTTTGGAACCTCCTCTTTTCTTTGCCCCTGCTTGAAAGATCACCCTGAAACTTTCCAGGAAGGAGCTGAGGAGTATGAATCTTTTGTTCTGAAGTTTTAGTGAAGATTCATCAAAAGGTGCAAATGTTTTTAGCAAAACAAAAATGCTCTTTCTAAGGAAACTCTGACCTAACTATAACTATACAGTGACATAACATTATCTCACTTAGCTGACACACAGGAAGTGTTCCTGCAGCAATAAAGTATGTACAGGTTAGGAAGAACACTTATTGTCACATTTTCAACTTCACCAAACTATTTGAAAATGGATTAACTCTTTGTTTTCTTAAGTTTCATGCTTTAACAATATTAGTCCAGAAACAATTCAGGTAATTACATTCATGAAATGAAACAATGAACCACATTCTTTCTTACTTGTCCAGCAACTATCAGCATCTTGATAACCTAATTCAAGTTTATTACAAAATACCTCTCATTTCTGTAAATTATTTTTGTTGCACGTTTTTTAGAGATTTTTTCATGTTTGCTGCAAGATGTCTTTAAAACAGAAGGTGTTCCTGAAATTGAGTGGTGCAGGACACTTCCTTTGCTTTTTATCTTTTACTTGAGTTAGTCTATAAATAAATCCTTGCCCGTTTATTTAACAACTTTGTGAGTGTTGGTGCTCTGTCAAGTACACAGCAGCCCAAGGCTACTGTTCACAATGGGGCCACATGTGAAGGTCAAGAGGGACGCAAGCGCCACTGGCTGTACTTTGAGCATCAGTGCTCTAGAGGATATAGTGCCTGATCAGAGACGGTCAGATTCTTCAGTTTTCATTCCATACTTGCAGAGAGATAATGTTCAAATCTCAACTAACAATTAACATTATAGGTAATTCCATAGCATGCAATCCATTTTAAAATTTGAGACAATCAATCAGTGCCTTGACCATTAGCCCAATTTTATTGACATAATTTGTCAGAATCTATTCCGATTTTACAATAAATATTCTTCCTATCTTGTTTCACAGGAGAATTCGCCCATACACAAAACTTACCATGCAGACCCTAAAAATGTCAGATAACTTCCCTTGTATCAAATAAAAACACTCTTCTCGATCCATGGAATCATGGTGGGCCTGGACTAAATTTGACTTACATCGGTGTAATTGTCATTATTTTGCTAATTTATCGCAGGAACATGTACATGAAATTATAGAGATTATGTCATTATGCTACATCACGTAGGTATCTTCTGCCTTAAAAGGTGCTATGAAGTTACAAAGTTTTAATTTATAAACAAAATTAATGTTGGGATGGGACTGTCAATGCTTTGTAAATGAGTGAGTACCTCATCCCTAAGTACATACTACATGTGAAACTGATATCCTTACTTTTTGTTTGGACCTATCATCATGCTAATCTAGTGCCAATGCAGAGAATTAGGCCAAAGTTCAGGACCTGCTCTGTGACCTAGAGGGGTGCATCAAGGGTACCCTTATGAATGACATGGAACTACTGTCTGTGTCTTCGGGTAGTAACATATAGAGATGGTGGCAGTTTAGCAAGTTTCGTTAGTATGACTAGACCTTTTCTTTTTCCTATGTAAATGAAAGGTATGGCCTACCAACCTCGCATATATAAAGTTCCACATTTATGTAAACAACAGATATTTACACTGACACTAAATGTGCGTGTCAAGTGTGTGGGTATGTGTAAGGAGTGTGTAGAATGTTTGTGAAAATTAAACTGTGCATGGTGAGCATCTAGGGTATTAGTACCAGTGGGATTAATTTTGGATGGCCCTTGGTCTAGCCTGTCACATGATGGAGAGTAGATACACTTCCCAAACAGTGAAAGAGGTTTGACTGCATTTCTCTTGCTGAAGCATGGAGAACTAGATACTAAAGAGAAGGAGAGTGGAGACAGGGCTATCCTTGGGGTCCTAGTCATGAGAGGGCTGGTGATTAGTACTTAGAGAGAACTGCCATTTGGGGGATGTTAGGAGTTGGGTCTAGTAGAAAAAAAAATATTTTAGTATTATCACCTCCATTTTTTCTGGACTGAAGCTGCTGTGTTTTGACTCTGTGCACTAGAGCACTGCTAGCCTGGTCCAAGTTTGTGTGCTCTTACCCCTAAAACATGTCAAAACTAGTTACACTCCTGATTAGTATATTTAACTTACCTTTAAATCTCTAGTATAGGATACAGATGTGTACCCCAGGGCTTGTAAGTTAAATGTCACTAGTGGATTGCAGCACATATTATGCCACTACTAAAGAGACAGGGCAAAGCATATCTCCAGACCTGTTCCTGCACCTAGGTATGCAGTTTAAAAATGCCAATTCGACCGGCAAAAATAAACAATTTGCCAGATCTAAAACTTACTTTTTAATAATTATAAGTCACCCTAAAGTAGGGCTTACATACCCGTCGGGCAAGGTGCATGGTATTTAATAAATAGGACATGTGTCCTTATGTTTTACATGTCCTGGCAGTACAAAAATCTTCAAAGTTATTTTTTTCATGGTGGTCAGGCTGGCTGTGTCATAGGAAAACTCTGGGCTACATTATAACACCTTATAATGCCAATTTGGGAATAGCTAGAAAAACCTTTCAATGGCTCATCTGAATGGTTATTTAAAATCAAACTTAATTGACAAGTTGGATTTTAGGTTACCATTTTGGAAATTACAGTTTTAAAAAGTTGTCAATTTTATGCCTGAGCCAAATGTGTTTTTCCAGTGTTCTTTACCACCTAAGTGTTGATGCCTTCCCGAAGGTGAAATGTGGAGCGACCCTCGACCCTGCTTCAGCCAGGTCTCTCCCTACACAGTCGCCTCTGCCGCCTCTACTCCAGGTGCCCTTTTTTTCCTCTTTCTCCTTTCTATTTTGTTTTGTTGCTCGGCCCTAGCTGCTGCGTCCCCACGTCCCCGCCCCCCTCCCTCCCTCCACTTCTGCTTACCTTTTCCCACCACTGAGCCCATGCGGCCCCACCCGCCGCTCTCCCATTTGCGGTTCCCCTCCATCCTCCCAGCTGCCACTCCCTCCCACCTCCCCTCTTATGGCAGCCGCGGCACGGTGAAGAGAGCGACCCTTGACCCTGCTTCAGGCAGGTCGCTCCCTACACCGCTGCCTCTGCCGCCTCTACTCCAGGTGCCCTTTTTTTCCTCTTTCTCCTTTCTATTTTGTTTTGTTGCTCGGCCCCAGCCACTGCATCCCTGCGGCCCGACCCCCTCCCTCCACTTCTGGTCACCTTTTCCCACCACTAAGCCCCTGCGGCCCGCCCCCCCTGCTCTCCCATTTGCGGTTCCTCTCCCTCCTCCCAGCTGCCACTCCCTCCCACCTCCCCTCTTATGGCAGCCGCGGCACTGATGCGCCGCTTGCGCTCCAAAGGCGTGCCAAAGTCAAGCCCATCTGCGCCCATCCGCACCAAGACCACGCCCAGCGCCAGTCCCCCGGCCCACGCGCCACCTGCACCACCAATCACCGCTACACAGCTAATGACCTCCACGCCCTCAATCCAGGACGCTCCTCCATCTGCTTCCAGTCCACTCTGAAGCACACCAAAGGACCCTTCTCCTGCAAAGCCTGCAACTTCACCTGCAACCTAACCATCAAGCTCCAACACAAAGCTACAGACAACCACCTCAGCTGCATTCTGCTCAACACCCGCTCCATCCACAAGCACGGAATCGAACTCTGGGACCTACTGACCTCATCATCGCCTGACGTCGCATTTCTCATCGAAACCTGGATGAATTCGGCCTCAGAACCAGACATAGCCATAGCCATGCTTGAAGACTACAAGATCACTAGAAGAGACCGCAGCAACAAACCAGGAGGAGGAATCGCCATAGTCCACAAAAGCACCGTCAGAGTCTCCACCAGCTCCCACGACACCATCAACTCCGCCGAGCACCTCCATTTCAAAATCCACGTCAACGCCAACACCACCCACAGAGGAACACTGGTCTACAGACCCCCAGACCTTGACCTCACTTCTGCGACTACATCGTAAACACCATCAGCGCCCAAGCCCTCGCCTCCATGGACTACATCCTCCTCGGCGACCTGAACTTCCACCTAGAAAACAACAACGATATCAACACCACCAACCTACTCGAAAACCTCGCCAACCTCGGCCTCAAGCAACTCATCACGTCGCCCACCCACACCGCAGGACACACATTCGACCCCATCTTCTCAGCCAGCAACCACGTCTCCTTCAGCCACACCACGAACTCCACTGGACGGACTATCGCTGCATCCATTTCTCCTTCCAGAAGCCGGTCACTCACCACCTCACCACTCAACCCCTGTCGCTATTGGAACAGAATCTCGACAGAGCAGCTGATCTCCACCCTTGCCCAGGCACCTCCTCCGAGGACCCGGGACCCCAACACAGCCGCCACCAACCTGCATCAATGAATAGAAGACTGCGCCAACACCCTTGCACCATTCAAACAACCCTCAAACATCCACCACAGACCCAAGGCCAGCTGGTTCACCCCCGACCTGCAGGCCTCCAAACAGGAATGCCGAAGAATGGAGAAGACCTGGCGCCTTGCACCCACTGAATCCAACCACATCGCCCTCAAGACTGCCATCCGCAAACATCACCAGCTGATCCGCACCACCAAAAGAACCTACTACAAAAGCCGCATAGACACAAACGCTCACAACAACAAAGAGCTCTTCGGTATCATCAAAGAACTCTCCAACCCCAGGCCTTGCTCCTACGAACCCCCGCCATCACAGGAGCTCTGCAACTCCCTCGCCACTTACTTCCGTTGAAAGATTGAATACATCCACAACAGCTTCAATCCCAGACCCACCAGCCAACCACAGACAACCACGAACCCAACGCATCAAGCAACACCATCTATGCTCCTGGACCCACGTCAACAATGAAGACACCATCAACACCATGGCCTCCATCCACTCCGGCTCCCCCTCGGACCCCTGCCCGCACCAGATCTTCAACAAGGCCAGCAACATCATCGCCCCCCACCTCCGCACCATCATCAACAGCTCCTTCGAGACAGCCACCTTCCCGGAGAGCTGGAAACATGCCGACGTCAACCCCCTGTTGAAGAAACCCAAAGCAGACCCAGATGACCCCAAAAACTACCGCCCCATCTCCCTCCTCCCCTTCCCAGCGAAGGTCATTGAGAAAATCGTGAGCAGCCAACTATCCCACTTCCTGGAAGACAGAAAAGCGCTCAATACCTCCCAATCCGGATTTGGCAAAACCACAGCATGGAGACCGCACTCATTGCTGCCACAGATGACATCAGGACCATGCTCGACGAAGGCGAAACCGCAGCGCTCATCCTCCTGGACCTCTCTGCAGCCTTCAACACCTTTTGTCACGACACCATTCGAACACGCCTCCACAACGCCGGGATCCACGGCAAGGCCCTCAACAGGATCTCTTCATTCCTCTCTGGCAGAACCCAGAGAGTCCGCCTTCTGGCTTACCTGTCCGAATCCTCCAAAACCATCTGTGGCATCCCGAGGAGCCGCGCCCACTCCAACCACCCAAGTACGGAACCTGGGAATCATCCTGGACTCAGCACTCAGCATGACTCAGCAGGTCAACGCAGTCTACTCTTCTTGTTACAACACCATCTGCATGCTCCTCAAGATTTTCAAGTGATTCCCATCGAAACCAGAAAGACAGTCACCACGCCCTGGTCAGCAGTCGACTGGACTTCGGGAACCAGGAACCACGGCCAAACTACAAACAAAAATGCAACGTATCCAAAATGCCTCCGCCCGACTCATCCTCAACCTCCCACGCCGCAACTACATCTCTGCCCACCTCAGAGACCTACACTGGCTATCCATATCGAAGAGGATTACCTTCAAACTACTCTCCCACGCACACAAAGCCCTCCACAACACGACAGACTCACCTTCCACACCCCTGTCCACCAGCTCCGCTCCGCCAGCCCCGCCCTCGCCTCCATCCCCCGCATTCGCCGCACCACCACCCGAGGAAGATCCTTCTCTCACCTCGCCGCCAAGACCTGGAACTCCCTACTGCTCCACCTACACCAGACCCAGGACCTCCTGACTTTCAAGAAACACCTCAAGACATGGCTATTTGACCAGTAGCTCCCGCCCCAGCGCCTTGAGACCCTGATAGGTGAGTAGCATGCTTTATAAATCACCTGATTGATTGATAAATCACGTGATTGATTGAAATGTGTATTGCCCACAAACAGTGGATAAAGGGCTTGGGTGTGAAGAGACGTTTTTCTCACTGACAGGATGGCCATATGCGCTGCACCCAGGTACTTCTTCCAAGGCTACAGCACTCTACATTGGCGGTGAACATGGTATAAGTTTAGTCTCCAACATTCGTAGAAAACACACATTCTTACGTAGGGACATTTTCTCAGAACATCAGCTGTGTTATTATAAAAACTCTTCCCTGTCCTTTACACGTTAGAGGAAGAGTCCATCCAGAGAACCACAACTGTATGCTGGTTGCTAGATGCTTCGCTAAAGATGCTAACGCAGACTACAGGCCTTTGCTCAGGTATGGGGGATGATGTCTTCCCAGGGGAACCTGAAGGGCAGAATTAGAGCTTAACACGCTGTGCTCTATCATAGCCTAGGTAGGAGTTAGTCTATTGACGTAGTGAGAATATGATAGCGTTATTTTTATGCTTCACTCTTCTCGTCACAATTTTAATACTGTCATACTGTGTCGTCCTGGTTATTGCAGCTCATGCTTTGCTTTCTAAGATGCAGTTGTTTTATTAAAATAATTATTGAAACATATATTGCCTCTGTTTGTCATTCTCTTTATGAGATTAAGTTAACTGAGAGAAACAGATGAGACCTGGGTGACCAGAGCTGCCCTGAGAAACCAATTATGTCATGTGCTCAGCTGCCCAGAGCCCATGAGGCACTGCCAGTTGGCCAGAGCAAAACCCAGATTGGAGCGACAGGTGTCACCTGCAGTAGGTCAGACTCAGTCTTCCACACCACGGGCGATTCTGCCGCTCAAAATCCAGTAGTCTCATTAGAATAATGAGGGCCTACGCAACAGATACTTAATTAACTTAGAAGAGTGCCTACCATGTCAAAGGCAGACATAGCTCATACATGGACCTGCCTCCTCTATTCTGCTAGCCAGCCAGGCATTGATCCCAGTGGAAGAGGGCCTGCCTACAGAACAGGTTTGAGTGACCGGAAGGGAAGGCTTTTTTCATAGCCATTCTTCTGGGTGGGCACAAGGAGCTCTGCACAGGGTAAGAAAGGGTTTCCAATGTTGATTTTAGGTTAAGGGACACTGGAAGATAGCTCACAGTAAAACATGCAGGAAGTGCTGCAAAAATGGGTATGGTGGCCTGGGAACTTTTACCCCATTGATTAGGGAGTACCCAGTATTTTCCTCCACCTACATACTACTACTGCACATAAATGTGGCACCTCCAGTACCCTCCTCAGAAAACTTCAGTACATATGGAAGGCAAGAGAAAGACTGCCCCTGCTTTTATGACCTGTGAGAACAACCTCAATACCTGGACCTGCTCCCACTTGTAATCAGGACTGAGAAGTGGACTCCAAGGGTCATTTGGACCTCCTGAGATACAGGCACATAAAAGATGCAAGAAGGCCACTTTCTTGAACTGCTGAGCTTTACCAGGTCCAACTGGACCTGCACTGGACCCTCCAGATGGCTTTTTCTGGAGTGCGTCTTGACCCCTAATTGGTATTCCTAAGATCCTGGTGCCCTTAGATAAATGACAAAGTGTACTCCTCCTACCTAACCCTAACAGCTGGGACTTAAAATGTTATCACGATTTTCTGGTTGGAGAACCAATAGAAGATCAGGGCCAATCTGCCAAGCTCATCTACCAAGGGTACATTGTCTGTGGGCCTGAATTCACTGTCCCTCCCACCATGTTCTCCACTCAGCGTCAGAATCTGTCGACCTCTGGCTGTTTTGACTCAATTACGCAGCTTCCTTGATGCCACTGTGGACGAGAACTCGATTGATGCCAAAGACCTCCAGGGTGCCGGAATCTCAAATTTTTCCAGCCTTCGTTGATGACCGCATCAGGATCCCACTCTCCTGCAGGTCTTCACCAATGATTCCTGCTTCAGCCTGCAGCCTTCAACGCCGACAGACCCTTGAAGCCCCATCAACATCCAGAACTGTTTCCAAGAAGGTAACTCCTGTGATGACCCAGTTCATGTATCCAGCTGGTGATTGACCATAGTAGGCCTTACATTTGACTTTGCCACAATACAGCATGACCAGTTGCTAATAATTGGTGTTTGGGGATTTTTGGCACTAAAATGTAATTCAAACATAAAAAATGTGTATCTCTGATTCCCCTTATTGGATTTTTGTAATTTTGGTCCCATTCTTTTCGATAAAATGGCCTATATGTTATAAATTGGAGTGAGATTATTGTTATGTTGTGTTTTTGACTTTGTAACTATTTTGGTACTTCTAAATACTTTCCAAACTTTCCTACTTTAAGCCTGTCTGCTCTGTGCCAAAGCTACCATGGATTGAGCTCAGGTGGAAATTACCTACACTTTAACAGGACCTAAAAAGCTTAGTGCCATTTTGACTTTTGGTGAACTACCATCCACCCAACTAACAACCCACTTTCTCACTAGTGTGGACTGCAGTCTCTGTTGTTCAAGGGGAGTACGGTTCTAGTTAGGACCTGCTCTGGAGTGTGTCCATGATTACTTCTTCAGAAAGGCATATGACAAACATGTACAGAGACCTCATACTTCATTGTGCCCTTGTCTTGGATACTCCTGTTTGAAGCCAGTATCATTGCTATCTGTCATGAGCTAAATATTTCTGAAATGTAGACAAAGTTATGAATTCAGCAAGAGGTCATTTGTGTAAAGGTTTTCTTGTAGAAAGTACCAGTTGAATTAAAAAGAAAATTTAAATTGAGTTAAAAAACAGCCATTTTTGTCTATGTTTTCCTCGCTAACTTTTTAAAGCCATTTCAGATTTTTCAAAACAATATACAGTTACATCTGCTGTACCTTTCTGGGTGTGGTGATATACAGGACTTGTAGGTTCATCAAGAACCCAAGGTACCCAGAGCCAATAAATGAGCTGCACCTTGCAATGGGTTTTCATTTTATACCAAGTATACAGCAAATAATTTGGTAAAATATAAAGGGTGAAAAATAGGTACCAAGGAAACCTATGTATTTCTGAAATGGGCACAAGTTATGGAGTGTAGAAGCTGTGGTTATTTGCACATCTGTGAATTCGGGGGTACCCATACTAGCATGTGAATTACAGGGCATTTCTCAAAATGACTTATTTCTTGCACACTGTCTTATATTCTGAAAGCACAAATGTAGAGAAAGACAATTGACAATAACATTTGTTCTTTTATTCTGTGTTCCTCCAAGTCTTCCAATAAAAATTGTACCTCACTTGTTTGGGTAGGTCTAGTGCCCTCAACAGGAAATGCCCCAAAACGCAATGTGGACACATTAGATTTTTCCATTGAAAACTGACTTGTTTTTGGCACAGTGCCTAGCTGTGGATTTTGGCCTTTAGCTCAGCCGGCAGCTGGGAAACCTAGCTATTCCTTTTTTAAACCTAGACACATAGGGGAATCTAGAATGGGGTGACTTGTGGGTTGCTCACCAGGTTCTGTCACACAGAATCCTTTGCATACATCAAACTTTGTCTAAAAAAAACATTTTCCTCACATTTCAGAGATGTACAGTTCTGGAATCTGAGGGGAGCCACAAACTTCCTTCTACCCAGCATTCCCCCAAGTTTCCCGATAAAAATGGTACCTCAGTTGTGTGGGTAGGCTTAGGACCCGCGACATGAAATGCCCCAAAACACAACGTGGACACATCATATTTTTCCAATGAAAACAGACACATTTTTTGCAAAGTGCCTAGCTGTGGATTTTGGCCTCTAGCTCAGCAGGCACTTAAGGAAACCTAGCAAATCCATACATTTTTTAAAACTAGACACCTAGGGGAATCCAGAATAGGGTGACTTGTGGGACACTCACCAGGTTCTGTCACCCAGAATCCTTTTCAAACCTCAAAATGTGTCTAAACAAACACATTTTCATCACATTTCAGCGATGCAAAGTTAGGAATCTGAGGGGAGCCACAATTCCTTCCACCCAGCATTCCCTCAAGTTCTGGATAAAATGATACCTCACTTGTGTGGTTAGGCCTAGTGCCCACGAAAGGAAATGTCCCAAAACACAACATGAACACATCACATTTTTCCAATGAAAACTGTGATGTTTTTTGCAAAGTACATTGCAATCGATTTTGGCCTCTAGCTTAGCCAGCACCTACGGAAACTTATTAAACCTATATATTTTTTTAAACTATACACCTAGCGAAATCCAGTATAGGGTGACTTGTGGAACACTCACTAGGTTCTGTCACCCACATTCCTTTGCAAACATCAACATTTTTCTAAAAAAAACATTTTCCTCGCATTTCAGTGATACAAAGTTCTGTAATCTGAGGGGAGCCACAAACTTCCTTCTACCCAGCATTCCCCCAAGTTTCATGATAAAAACGGTACCTCACTTGTGTGGGTAGGCCAAGTACCTGCAACAAAGAAGGGCCCAAAATGTACTGTGGCGATAATGATAACTGAGGTGAGTGTACTTATTAGTCCTGGGATCTTCAACCATTTAGGGAAACCTACCAAACCAAGACATTTCTGAAAGCAATACACCCAGAGGAGTCCACGGAGGTATGGCTTGTGTGTGTTCCCCAAAGTTATTTGGCCCAGAATACCATGTAAATGTGACATTTTAAATAAAAACACAATTTTTCCTCGCATTTCTGTGAAGTAAAGTACAGGAATATGCATGGATCCAATGATCAAGAGTTGAAAGAATGGGTGACGGAACATCCAAGGATCACCTGTAGAAAAACACCATCTTTTATCGACTTGCTAGTCAAAAGCTATCTACCCTCGCAAGGAAGTGGAACAAGAAGTTGGCTCCAAACGGAAGGTTTTGTCAAGTGCATGAAGTGCAAAGCCTGCCAGTATGGTAAGAGTATGACTGAGTTCAAATGTTTTGATGGATCCATGAGGAGGATCAGGAACCGGATATCATGTGAAACCCCATTTGTTGTTTACATGTTAGAATGTCAATGTGGCAAAAAGTACAGAGGTAGCACTGTAAATAAACTGAAACTACGCATATTGCAACATTTAAGAGCAATAGCAAATAGAGACTACTCCTATGTCATTGCCAAACACATTTGGGAACACCATGCTGGAGATTATAAGGACATTCGGTATGATGGTATCCATCATGTGAAAACCAACATGAGTGGGGGAGATTGAGAGCTGACCCTTAGGAGAGCAGAATCCAGATGGATCATAACAATAGGAACAGAAATACCTTGGGGTTTGAATATATATGCGGAACTTCATGTCCATTTGTAAACAATATGAAAAGTATAAATGTTGTTACGAAATCTCTGATATTTAGAACAGTTGGATATTCAAAGAAAGATGATGATGCCACCCCTATGCCTATCACCTGCTCCATCTTTGCACACATGTTTTTTCATATAATTTACATTTAGGTTGTCCATTAAATAATCTTCTCTTTCTTTTGAGATATGAGTGTTTACATGGGGGATTATATGAGAATGTGACAGTCATTAAATTGTTAGCTAAATTGTTAGCTTATATGAGACCAGCATAATGAATCCTCGATTAAATATAAGTACTTTCTGGGAGATAGTTCCACTTTAAGCACCGATGGATTATTGGTTGTTATATGGTTTGTTCCCATGGGGCTGACTGATTTTTTAGATGAGGATGAATCATGAGGTACTTTACCAGGTCAGATTTCTTTGCGGTGCTACGCAGTTTATTTCCCGGTGGTATGGCAATAGTGGAAGATAGCAAATCATTTGTTGCAGTGAATGTAAATAATGATGATATCAATGAGTCAAACCTATGATGAGCACTTTATTAAGAAAAAGCATTGTATCAAAAGAAGTACTGCATCAAAAAACAAGAGAATTGATGTAAATGATCATGTGATTCTATAAACTGTAACTCATTACAAGGTCATTTTATGATTTGAATTCTCATTGTGACATAAGGAGGATTGATTGACTAGGAATAGTTCTACATGGTTATACGAGTGGTTTGTGTGTGTTTATACCTTTAAGAGAAGGTGTAGACCAAAATGAGGAGTTCCCTTTAAATCTGTTTTGCACTGCACTATGGGATGCCCCAGTCGAAGGCTTTTTGCCAAAACGCGTAGGCAGGTTTTCTTTGTGGCACCTCACACTTTGCACTTTATTGAAGGAAATAATATATCCCTTTTGAAAAGCAACTAGTTGAACTGGATTTGTGCTGTCTCTCAGAACTGCCTGAAGAAGAGATTGGGGCAGGCTTCCTGGGAGAGAACCATATATATATATATATATATATATATATATATATACATTTTCTACATGCGTGGTTTCCCTGGGGACCGATTGCGGCCCCCAGGGGAAGCAAACATCTAGAAAAAAAAATTGCTCCCACAGGGGGTCTGCCCGTGTATCAGAGGCTGACCCCTTGACAAATTCACATTAAAAAAAAATTGTATCTTTCATTATCCCCTGGGGGCGCCATCACGCCCCAGGGGAAAAAGCACACAGACACACACACACACATATATATATATATATGAAAAAGAGAGTTGTCCTGAACCATAGTGCACTCACAACTGGTCATTATGGAATTTAGCAAAGTCGCAACTTACAGAGAATTCTTTGGCATTTTCATCATTTCAGGCCTTATATTTTCAAACATCTCTGGACACGTGTTTCTGGGTTAATCCCTTCATCAGCAGAGAACAAACATTTCCTTCCTTAATCAAAGGCCAACTGCCTGGCTGCTCATCAGATTTAATTGCAGGCACCTGATATCAGTTGAGTACCAGTTTTGTTCCAGTGGACCTCAAGTGAGCTGCAAAGTGCATCCTTGTAAAGGTAGTCCTGCACATTTAAAAATGATATCCCAAGTGGGTTGCTGAAGCCAAACAAAATAATAAAACACAGTTCATTACCCAAGTGGGCGAATTCAACGTAAGAAAATCGTTTTTGCTGCTACTGGATCACGGTGAAGCTCTTCCGCGTCTACGGAGGGCATTTGAAATAGAAAAATATTTTTAGAGCCCTCCCTGGTGCTGGCCACTGGTCGTGAATCACACCAAGGAGGGAGTGCGTGTATTGGCCATTGGCTGACACACGCACCAAACGGGTTGAACTCTGCTCATGTTCTTTACAAGACTCATCAGTCGTGTGCCAACAAGACTAATTATAGGCCGCGTGCCAGCAACCGTGTTGAGCTAAGATGACTCTTACCTCTGTAACGGCCCTGTGTCAACTGTAAGGCCACATGTACAACATGCGGCTAAGCAAACACATGGAGCTTGCAGGTGTGGCTCAAACCTCCCTATTTAATCCACACCCGCACCAAAGAATCTCTATGCCTACAGCTTCCTACCTACCTGAAGTCTAGTGGCAGCTGCTGTCCTAATTCTTCACTACCGACGGCTGGATTTCTCCACATTCTTCATCTTGTGCTTCAAAGCAGCTACGTCGAAATACTTACTGGAGTTTTCTCTCCGCTCTGCTTCAGCACTTCATATCTCTTCTCAAAGGTACCTGTAAGAGAAAGAACAGAAAGATAATCAACTTCAACCAAAAGGTTTCCTAACGGAAGCAGATATTTAAACAATGCATGAAGTTTTATTTTTATTACACAAACCCATATCTCATGTGGCACAATCCCATAGAGATCGAGACTTCATACTAAAGAATGAAAGGAGCATTTCAGTTTGTAAACAGTTTTGAGCAAACGCTTGCTTGACATTTTGAAGCTGGCTTGCCCTAGGAACAGAACGCTAGCGCCACCAACGAAAGTGCGCTTCTTGTGATGAAACAGGACAGCGTTGTTGAATACAAAAACAAAGCTATAAGAGTAAACTGCTCCAGATATGTTTGCAATAAGAGTGCATATCCTATGCAAGCTAAATGTACACCAATGTTTTATACTGTGTATCTAATGCTTTCTCTTGTTTCCTCAATTCTTGATAATTTAACCCTTGTAGCGCTCGTGCAGCTATAATCTGACTTCCCTGATTTCCACTCATCTTCCAGTGGCTCACCTCCTGGACTCCATAACACCTCATCCTGGTGCATACACATGCCAGTTGCCTCACAGGTAATTTGCATGTACTAAGGAAAGGGTGGGTCGGAGGGAAACAACAGAATAAAGCCACACATAAGAGTAAGTGATAAGCAAAACGTGTTTCTTTTGTATAATTTACACAGGTTGACAATTTAGCAGGGAATCCTAGCACCAACCCACAAGGGCCCCCTTCCCATTTATGATCAGTCCACTCCCTTGTATTAAGAATCATCTGGTAGGTGATAACGCGTCCAGCCCTTATAAATTACTTGTGCTTGGACACGTTGGAGGTCGGTGAACCTTTTAGCCGAGTTGGGCTCTCCTCATCCTAGAATAGTCGGATCACTTAAACCAATAATCAATGATTATTGTAATCGATACCCAATACTCTATTACTAGATCAAAATAACACATTAGGAATCAACAACAGTCGGTATTTTGACGCGACATGACCTTTCAGTCATGAATAACCACACCAGTTTATTAAAAGTTATTGAGTTTATTTCCCTATATTAACAAAGCTAAAACAATATATATGTGTCTCAAAATCAAATGATATACATATACGAACATTACTAGCTGTCCATGGCGGAAGAAACGCAATCTACGCAAAATCTGGATTATAATACACTCGGTTATAGCAATGCAAATCACTAATATAAGTAACTGAATTTGACTAATTGCATACATCGGTCAGCATAACAAGATTTCAATTCAACATGGTGCATCAAGTGAATACCTCAACTAACCTCTAATTAGCATTGGCATGTGGGACTTCATGCAAAACGAATTTAGTCAACACAAATTTGGAAAACTCCTTGCTTGGGCCCTATCAAAATAGCAGTTGGTACCTAAAAGGAATAACACAATGCATAATACAATTATCCTTTCATAATTACCAAATGCAATCAGCATACAAGGAACGTCTTCGTCCTTCAGGTACCGGTTCGATCAGCATGGGGCACATTGCAAAGGGGCAGAGTTTAGAGCAAGTTTCCTTGCGGCAGCAAGGAGAATGGGGCAAAGTTACTGCATGGGCAAGACGGGGCAGATTAAAGTTAAAGTCTCTAGGGTGAGAATTCTTAAAGTCTCTTTCTCTGGAATAGAGAAAAGGGCATCAAGATGTCGTCCAAGATGACGTCTGGCGTTTGGCTTCTAAGATGGCATCAAGGAAAAATGGCTGACTTCTCTTTGTCCAGTGGGTTTAAATAAGAAACATTCCAAAAACTTCAGGGTCTTCCATTGGAGGGTTCATAGGGTGGCTTCAGTTTGACCAATGAATAGTGTCTTTCTCCTAGTACTCATTTTTGCATACATTGTCCTTGGAGCCTTGGAACACAAGTTGCAACAAAGTTTGCCAATTAATTTTATCTTAAAAGCCTTTATTGTCCGCACCTGCAGGAGCTGACCTTGTATCAAAGGGGATGAAACCGGCCTAGCACGAAACCTTGGAGATAAGTGTATTAGTCATCTCTACTGGAAAAATACAGAATAATGTCTTTTTGTTAATCAAAGTGAAAACCATGCAGTTAAATTTGAGACCAGGTGACTAGGCCAAAGCTTCTACTAAATTTAAGCTAAGCATAAAACCGTTTCAACAAGAAAATCATAAAACACATTTGCAATTATGACGGATTACTACATTTTTCAATTCTTCATGATTAATTAAGCTCGTTTATAATAATGGCAAACTACTCTGTGGGCACAATTTCCCACATACATTATTTTCTTTACTAAAATCACACTGCATTGTACAATTTTGGTTACATGATATATGAATATATGTTGGTCCTTCTTTTTCTGCGTCATCAATCCCTCCTCTGATGACTAATGATGTCATCACATCAAATTTTCCCACAAATTTTATTCCATTAAAATTCTGTTTTAGTAATTTGGCACTTCAGTCAATTCCCTCTTTCTTTTGATTCCCTTTGATTTTTCTCTGAATATTTCTACTATTTTGTTTTCTATTTTCTCTTCTCTTCTTCTTCTTCTTTTGTTTCTTGTTTTCAATATTTTAATAGCTTTCCATATTCCCCAAATACCTAATAAACAAATTAATACTATTAGTATTCCTTTTACTATTTTCAGTAATAATCCATTCCAAATGTTGCTGAGCCAATTTCCCACGGAAGCAAATCCTTTTCCAACCTTTTCCCATACTCCTGGTTCTTTCAATTCTTTCAAATCTGTACTTTCGTTAGTTAAATTTGTAAGCATTTTTCTAATTTGCCCGCTGTTGTCCGGAATATAAGTACAACAGTGACGTGTACCAAGCATTTTTCAAACGCCGCCATCCTTTGCTAAAAGAATGTCTAAGGCAAGCCGATTTTGAAGAGTCATAGCTCTTTCTGCAGCAAGTTCAGCATCCATCATGATTATAGCTCCTGAGAATTTTGTCAGCATGTTATCCACAATAGTAGACAACTTTCGTATTTTAATTGAATTCAGTATGACTCCTACTGAAGGAATCATTGCTCCAAATATATCCCCTACCACACCAGAAGCTGTCTCCCTTTTCTGAACATGATGTGATTCAGACAGCCTTGGGAATTTCTTTAAGTTGTCCCATTGATAAACCTTTGGGAACACTATTCCCAAATAACTTCTCTCATACCATCTTTTAGGAAGACGATAATAGGCGTTAAGTCCACAAATATAATATACCCCTGGAGTAACTGGGTCTTGTCCATTCAGCATGAACGTCCATTTGGGTTGAAACAAAAACTTATGTTTACATTCACTCGTTCCCACAAAGACTGTGTCATAATATGATTTGTGTCTATGTACACAGAACCTCCCTAGGGTAATGCATCTAAAGCTATTTTCCCTTGTGTTTTCATCACGGCAAAAGCATAATTATCTACAGATGTCCTCTTGTGTAATTCCCTTTCTAATTTCTCCTTCCCCGCTTTCCTCCTATCGTCAGTGTGATCTAAAAAGCTTTTCTCCATCGGTGAAAGCAAGCATGTAAGGTTTTCTCTGTGAGCGTAAGCTGTGTGAAAAGGTGACAATGGCTCAAAGAAACCCCTCATTATTTTATATAATAATCTCTTGCTACTTTACTCAGGTACTCTATTATAGGGATATATGCGAATACAACATCTTGATTGGAATAAAAATAGTGAATATACTCCTGGCCATAAAATCTGGTCATTATTAAACTACATGAAATTCCATACGTAAGAGGCATGCTATGATATGTCACTCCTTCCATTACTGAGGTAGGTATTTGTGTGCACACATAACAATCTTTCGCATCCATTGTCTCAACATACTCACTCAACAAGCAATAGAAAACGTTGGACGAAAGTTCCTTCTTATCATGCAAATGTCTTTCGTCTTGTTCGAGTTTCTTCAAAGGAGTTAGTTCAGTAATAGGTTTAGAAGTAGAAGCATGATTCGCGTCTCTCTCATTCTTTCCATGCATTCCAAAAACTATTGCTATAACTGTTACTACACATGCAGTTATTAGACCTATACATATGTATTTACAACACCTCATTTTATGTCCCTGTGTAGTGTAGCCTGTCATGATCTATATAGAATCAGAAAGTTGAAAACACTTTATCAAATCAGATTTGCGGATATATATAAAGCTGAACGAGTTCAATGTTCACACGATTCTCTTTAGCAGCATTACTCTCTTGTCGGTTTAGCAGCTTTGTCTCAAGATCGGTTTCAAAGTCAATCAGGTTAGCAATGTCTCATCCGGTTCAAAAGTCAATCAGGTTATCAATGTCTTATTCGGTAATGTTCATGGAATTTCACTTCTCAAGTGCCAAAGTGACGTTCTGCTTCTTCGTTCTCAAGACTGAGAGATAGGAATTCGTCTGACCAATTGTTAGTGGCTATGTATGCCCACTTGGGACCAGAATATCTTCTGCTCGGTATTCTTTTCCTTTTCAATTTTGCATCTCCTTTCGATTCTCTCTCGCTAATGCCTTGTTCCTTGGCTGGGTCTTTCTCTTCGCTTGGTGCTGTTATTGCGACAGACACTTCTTTTCTTTTCTCTTTCAACTTTGGCCCTTCATTTTCGTTGAATATTTCTCTAGTCCTTAATTTCACTGGCGATATGCTTTGTCTCCGTTTCGCACTGTTTTCACCTGATGGACCTGCAACCGGTTCTGGAAGAGTTTGAACAGTTTCACCCTGTCCTGTCTTGTCTTCTCCCCCTAGGAGGTCAATCAGGTTTCCCTTTTCTTTTCCTGTATCGTCTTCTTCTGGGAAAGCCCTCCTCTGATCAGGCTCTCCTGCTCCTTCACGTGTCTCAGGCTCTTTGTCACCTTCAGGATCTTTGTCACTTCCTGAGGCTTCTCCTTGGTCCTCCTCGAATGAATCAGTTGTTTCTTCCTCAGAAAATATCTCCCCTTCCTCTATTTCTGCTTGTTCGCCTCCTGGTTCTCTTTGACCTGTCTCGGTGCCTGGGGCCCTCTTGTCAGTCACTGATGATTTCAGCGCTTCAACTTCCTCTTCTGTGGGGCATGTCACCCTTTTCGTGTGACTGGCGTGAATCCAGTTGGGAACTCCTGCACACTTCACAGCGGTGGTAGTTGTCAGAATCACTTGGAAAGGTCCTTTCCAACGGGGTTCCAGACACAACTTCCTCACGTGCTTCTTTATCACGACCCAGTAACCTGCTTTCAAGGCGTGTCCTGGACCTTGGATCGGTGGCAAAGTGGTTGCCTCCACCTGGTGAGAAAAAGAGCGTACCACATCAGCTACACCTTTGCAGTAGTCCAACACCATATCATCTGTAATATTCAAAAGAGCATTTGCAGGAACTGCTGGAAGCCTCATGGCTCTGCCCATGAGGATCTCATGCGGTGACAGTCCAGTCTTTCTATCAGGGATGCTTCTCATTGACATTAACACCAAGGGCAATGCGTCAGGACATTTCAAGTTTGTTGATGCACATATTTTCGCCATCCTCGATTTCAATGTGCCATTCATTTGCTCCACTAGTCCTGATGCTTCAGGGCGGTAGCTACAATGCAATTTTAACTCAATGTTCAGCGCTGCACAAAGTAATTTTATTACTTTGTTATTGAAGTGACTTCCCCTATCTGATTCTAAGGAGATTGGGAATCCGAAACACGGTATTACTTCTCTCAAGAGTAGTTTTGCAACTGTAAGGCTGTCATTTCTACTTGTGGGGTATGCTTCAATCCAGTGACAAAAAATACACACAATCACCAACACATACTTCAAGCCTCCATGCACAGGCATCTCAATAAAATCCATTTGCATCCTGCTGAACGGACCACCTGCTCTTCCAATGTGGCTCAAATTTACTACTGTTCCCTTCCCTGCGTTCATTTGCTGGCAAATGACGCAACAATGGCAAACTGCTTCAGCAACTTGACGGAATTTGGGATTAAACCAATCAATTTTGAATAGCCTAACCATGGTATGCCTTCCAAGTTGGGCTTGTCCATGATACAGTCTGGCCAACTGCGTCAAAAGACTGTTTGGCAGAACCAATCTCCCTTCACTTGAAACCCACAAATCATCTGGTTTCTTTACACATTGTAATCTGCTCCATGAGAGTTTCTCATCTTCACTAACATCGTTCTGTAGGGACTTTAATTCATCGATTGCATCTACAACCTTTAGAGCAAAAGCTTCACTTGGTTCAAGTTCTGGCTCATTTATCAAGTTCCATTCGTCTCTGAGCAATATACAGTTCAATGCGCAAAACCTTGCGACTTGATCTGCATACCCATTTCCCAAAGAAACATAGGCCCTCATTCTGACCCTGGCGGTCGGTGATAAAGCGGCGGCCAAGCCCCCAACAGGCCGGCGGTCTAAAATATGCAATTCTGACCCTGGCGGGAACCGCCAACACAGCCCGCCATATTAACACTCCGCCCGCCACGGCGGTACAAACAAACAGCGCGGCGGTTCCCGCCAACAGCCAGGCGGCAGACAATGTACCGCCCACCCTATTACGACCCACCAATCCGCCACCTTTTCCGGGGCGGGAGCACCGCCGATAAGAACACGGCGGAAACAGACTACGAACGGGAAAACGATCACCTCTACGCACTCCACGCGAGATTCCGGCAGTATGGAACCAGAGTTGCAGGTCATCCCCGCACTCCTATACCTGCTCATATACCAGGAGCACGCCCGGCGGCGCGGAAGACATCGGTGAGTACTGCACCTACGACACAGGGGAGGGAAAAGATTACCGGCACACACCCACCCACCCACACCCACTACAACACACACATCAATGCATTCCCACAGATCACTGTCACAACCCACAAACCACCCCCCTCCGAAATAATGCAAAGACCAAAAGAAGAGATCATAAACGGGCAGATATATTGAAATATGTACACCAGTAATCCCAATAAATAAATAAACTATGTGCAAAATATATACAGCTACTAAATGTAGTCCAACCACTGTCCGTGGATCACAGGGGTCCTGTGCAAAGGGGCAAGGCCCAGTCCCACGACAAGAACTCCACGGAGAGAACACTGCAGGGGCATCAGAAAGAAAATAGGACAGGCACCTCAGGGGGAAGGGAAGGGGGGGCACCTCAGCCACTTGAGTACACGACGCCAGATCCACGAGGGGACTCCATGACCACTGGCCCATCCTGGGGAGAGCAAAGCCACAGTCCAAACAGTCCATACAGTGGGTGGCCTGCCCACTGGGCCATCCTGGGGAGAGCAAAGCCACAGTCCATACAGTCCATACAGTGGGTGGCCTGCCCACTGGGCCATCCTGGGGAGAGCAAAGCCACAGTCCAAACAGTCCATACAGTGGGTGGCCTGCCCACTGGGCCATCCTGGGGAGAGCAAAGCCACAGTCCAAACAGTCCATACAGTGGGTGGCCTGCCCACTGGCCCATCCTGGGGAGAGCAAAGCCACAGTCCAAACAGTCCATACAGTGGGTGGCCTGCCCACTGGCCCATCCTGGGGAGAGCAAAGCCACAGTCCATACAGTCCATACAGTGGGTGGCCTGCCCACTGGGCCATCCTGGGGAGAGCAAAGCCACAGTCCAAACAGTCCATACAGTGGGTGGCCTGCCCACTGGCCCATCCTGGGGAGAGCAAAGCCACAGTCCAAACAGTCCATACAGTGGGTGGCCTGCCCACTGGGCCATCCTGGGGAGAGCAAAGCCACAGTCCAAACAGTCCATACAGTGGGTGGCCTGCCCACTGGCCCATCCTGGGGAGAGCAAAGCCACAGTCCATACAGTCCATACAGTGGGTGGCCTGCCCACTGGGCCATCCTGGGGAGAGCAAAGCCACAGTCCAAACAGTCCATACAGTGGGTGGCCTGCCCACTGGCCCATCCTGGGGAGAGCAAAGCCACAGTCCAAACAGTCCATACAGTGGGTGGCCTGCCCACTGGGCCATCCTGGGGAGAGCAAAGCCACAGTCCAAACAGTCCATACAGTGGGTGGCCTGCCCACTGGCCCATCCTGGGGAGAGCAAAGCCACAGTCCAAACAGTCCATACAGTGGGTGGCCTGCCCACTGGGCCATCCTGGGGAGAGCAAAGCCACAGTCCAAACAGTCCATACAGTGGGTGGCCTGCCCACTGGGCCATCCTGGGGAGAGCAAAGCCACAGTCCATACAGTCCATACAGTGGGTGGCCTGCCCACTGGGCCATCCTGGGGAGAGCAAAGCCACAGTCCATACAGTCCATAACAGACCCCACTGCCACTGGAGGAGGCAAGTTGGCCAGAGGACATCCTGCAGCCCTGCCCGAGATAGATCCTGCCCTGCCACGTCTGCCAAAGGGCCAGCGGTTCTTGCCTTGAAGGGCCCAGTTCAGCGCTCCTTGCCTTGAAGGGCCCAGTTCAGCGGTTCTTGAGACGGCGGGCCCAGTTCAGCGGTTCTGGAGACGGCGGGGCCCAGTTCAGCGCTCCTTGCCTTGAAGGGCCCAGTTCAGCGGTTCTTGAGACGGCGGGGCCCAGTTCAGCGGTTCTGGAGACGGCGGGGCCCAGTTCAGCGCTCCTTGCCTTGAAGGGCCCAGTTCAGCGGTTCTTGAGACGGCGGGGCCCAGTTCAGCGGTTCTGGAGACGGCGGGGCCCAGTTCAGCCCTCCTTGCCTTGAAGGGCCCAGTTCAGCGGTTCTTGAGACGGCGGGGCCCAGTTCAGCGGTTCTGGAGACGGCGGGGCCCAGTTCAGCGCTCCTTGCCTTGAAGGGCCCAGTTCAGCGGTTCTTGAGACGGCGGGGCCCAGCGGAGCGGTTCTTGAGACGGCGGGGCCCAGTTCAGCGGTTCTGGAGACGGCGGCCGGTCTATGGCCAACTGCTAATTGCCTGGTGGTGCCCTCCTGGGCAGCGGGGATGGTGCTCCTTCAATGCCCACCTGGGCTGTGGGTGGTGGGGCCCTCCTGGCCAGCTGGGCTGGGTCCTCCCTGGGCAGCGGCTATGGGGGTGGTGGGCTCTCCCGGGGCAGCTGTGCCGGTTCCTCCCGGGGCAGCGGCTATGGGGGTTGTGGGCTCCTCCTGGGCAGCAGGCCTGCTGCCTGACCTCTCCGACTTGCTGCCCTTGCCCTCCTTAGTCGTGGGCCTGTGGCCCTTTCCTCCCTTTGGAGCTGTGGCTGGTGACTGTCTCTGGGTGGTGTCCGGGGGGGATGTAGAAGGCGGGCTCCTGCGGCGCCCCTTCCGCCTTCTGCTCCTCTTCCCAGGGGGTGGGCTGGCTGTCCCCTTGCTGCTGGGCGAAGATCCAGACATGCGGGCTGGCAGGCTCCAATACCCCTGCACCCTTGTCAAGGGGGCTGCAGGGCTGGTGGTGGCTGAGGTGCTCTTCTTACCCCGACGAGAAGGAGGGGGGGGGCTCAGGGTCAGGAAAGAAGTTAGTAGTGGCGAGGAAGAGCTTCTTGGGACAATGGAGAGTGGTAGGTACAGTGGGAATGGGAGTGGAGGGAGAGGATGTGGTTGTAGGTGAGTCACGTTTGCTGTCTTTGGGTGCAGGTGCAGGAGGGATAGGCTGTCGTGAGGTGGATGGCTGTTGGGTGGGTGGGTGGCTGCGTTTGTGTGGTGTGGAAGAGGGGGTGACAGACACAGTGGGAGAGGACACAGGGGACGTGTAAATGGCAGTGGGGGTGGTGACTGCACGTGTGCGGACTGGAGTGGAGGGTGTGCTGGTGATGGAAACACTGGCTGATGGTGAGGTGAATGGAGGTGTGAGTGTAGACGTCACAGGGAGGGAGGAGGGAGACGAGGAGGTGGGGGTCACAGAGGTGGTAGTGACTGTTGGCATGTCTGCATCGGAATGTTGCGTGTGTGAATGTCTGCGTGATCTGTGGTGCTTATGTTTGGATGAGCTTCTCTTGGGTGTTGAGGTGTGTGCAGGCTGGTCTGATGGTGTGGGTGGGACAGGCAGAGGAACAGGAGACTGGGAGGAGGGAGTTAGTAGAGGCAGGCAGGAGACAGGGACAATGGCTGCCGTCAGTGCTGAGGCCAGAGCCTGGAACGATCGCTGATGGGCAGCCTGACCCGAATGAATGCCCTCCAGGTACGCATTGCTGCGATGAACCTCCCTCTCCACCCCCTGGATGGCATTGAAAAGGGTAGTCTGCCCAACAATGAGCGTTCGGAGGAGGTCAATGACCTCCTCACTGAGGGCAGCGGGGGTAACAGGGGCAGGGCCTGAGGTGCCTGGGGCGAAGGAGATGCCCGGCTTCCTGGCAGAGCGGGCACGGGGCGAACGCTGAGGGGCTGCTGGGAGGGCGGAGATGGTGCATTGGGTGGCGGCTGTACCTGTAATGGCGGGAGGCACGGATGGTGCCACCCCCGCAAGGGAGCCCCCTTCCGAGGACGTGTCCGTGTCGCTGCAGGGTCCAGTCGTCCCCGTCGTGGAGCTCCCCTCGCCCTCCGTCTCACTGGTCCAGTCTGACTCTGTGGCATGGCCCTCTTGGGCCATGTGAGATGCAGCTCCCTCCTGCCCCGATGCCACTTCTCCTCCGCCTGATGATGCTGATGCACACAAGCACAGAAAGACAAACAAAAAGGGGGGGGGAGAGAGAAATAAAGGGATATTGATTACATGGATCTCCGGTACAGTTAGCGGACATGACAGACACAGATGCCCCCTGCACTAAGTTGCGCACTTGGGGTCCGCTACGCATTCCGTGGAACATGCCCTACACGCCTAGAGTTGACAACTGCACCCATGGATGACACGGCCCAGGGATGGCTGTACTGACAAACTACTGAAGGTGGTGGCTGGGGACACAGGGGCTTACGGGGGTGCCCAGCCTACAGATGTCGCCCTGGCCTAGGGGGACCCCCAGCCCTCCTCCCCCACCCAGACACCTCCACTGCGCGACAACAGAGTAGATAATGCTTGTACTCACCCCCTTGTGTCTGCTGTGCTGCCCTCACGCGCCCATCCAAATCAGGGTAGGCCACCGCCAGGATCCGGAACATCAGGGGGCTCAGTTGACGGCAGGCACCCCGCCTACGTTGGGAGGCCATCCCCAGCAGAGACTCGGCGGTCTTCTTGGTCCCGCGGCGGATGTCCTCCCACCTCTTGCGGCAGTGGGTGCCCCGTCGATGGTGGACCCCCAGGGTCCGGACTTCCTTGGCGATGGCACGCCAAATCCCGATCTTCTCATTGGCGCGGACCTATGTGACACGTACAGGGAGGGAGAAATACCACGTTCAAGTTTGTCAGCATTTTCCTTGCCAGTGGCCCAACGCCCCCCATCCCCGCCAGGCCCCCCGCCATGCCCCCCGCCATGCCCAACATGCCCCCCATCCCCGCCATGCCCCCGCCATGCCCAACATGCCCCCCATCCCCGCCAGGCCCCCCGCCATGCCCCCGCCAGGCCCAACATGCCCCCCATCCCCGCCAGGCCCCCCGCCATGCCCCCCGCCATGCCCCCCGCCAGGCCCAACATGCCCCCCATCCCCGCCATGCCCCCCGCCAGGCCCAACATGCCCCCCATCCCCGCCATGCCCCCCGCCATGCCCAACATGCCCCCCATCCCCGCCAGGCCCCCCGCCATGCCCCCCGCCAGGCCCAACATGCCCCCCATCCCCGCCATGCCCCCCGCCATGCCCAACATGCCCCCCATCCCCGCCATGCCCCCCGCCATGCCCCCCGCCAGGCCCAACATGCCCCCCATCCCCGCCAGGCCCCCCGCCAGGCCCCCAAGCCAGCCAGTGGCCCCAAATCCAGATTGAATTAAACTCACTTGTTGGTCTGGAGGACCGTAGAGTAGCGCATACTGGGGGAGGACCCCATCCACAAGTTTCTCCAACTCCTCTCCAGTGAAGGCAGGGGCCATTTCCCCAGGTGCAGCAGCCATTGTCCCTTCCAGACCGAGGTCACAGCAACACTTGCAGTATAGGTCCTCTCCTGTGAAAGTTCAAGTCGCAAGTGGATAAGTAGATAGAAAATGGCAGTCACGTCCGCGGCGGTGCGTACCGCGGCGGTGCGTCCCGCCACCGCCGGCGCCCTTCGCCATTGGCTCCTGAAACCCATAGGCTTCAATGTTAACCAATGCGGCTTGGCGCCGCGGTCTTCGCCCGCCGCCCGCTGCGGTGTGCCACGCCAGCGCATTGACCTCACATCCCATTGTCACACTTCACAGGTCAGGCAGCCGCCATTTCCAGGGCCCACATGGCTCAATTTCAACTGCGTCACACAGGCCTAGGCCTTGCATAGCCACTCAGACACGCCATTCACTGCATAGAGAATCGTTTACTGTGCTAGCTGTGAGTACGTACCTGTGGGTTGCTTGACTGTGTGCTCCATGTTGTCCTTCCTAGGCACCGTCCGCTGGGTTGGGCGAGGAGACGGATGAATCCTCCCGTGTACCGACCGCTGGTGGACCTGTCGACAATGGAAGAACGCCACATTATCCTGACCTACCGTCTTAACCGTGCCACTATCCATGAACTGTGTGCCCAGCTGGAGCCCGACCTGATGTCCCCCATCCGCCAACCCACAGGGATTCCCCCTCTGGTGCAGGTCATGTCAGTACTCCATTTCTTGGCAAGTGGGTCATTTCAGACAACCGTGGGAATTGCTTCTGGGATGTCTCAGCCCATGTTTTCGAAGGTGTTATCCAGAGTGTTGTCTGCCCTGATGAAATCCGTGAGGAGCTACATCATTTTCCCTGAGGTGGGCGAATTGGCTACAGTGAAGGGTGATTTCTACGCCCTTGGACATATTCCCAACGTAATTGGTGCCATTGATGGGACCCATGTGGCTTTGGTTCCCCCAAGAGACAGGGAGCAGGTGTACAGGAACAGAAAAAATTACCATTCAATGAACATCCAGGTGGTGTGTTTGGCTGACCAGTACATCTCGCATGTAAATGCCAAATTCCCAGGGTCAGTGCATGACGCCTACATCCTCAGGAATAGCAGCATCCCTTACGTGATGGAACAGCTACAGAGACACCGTGTATGGCTAGTGGGGGACTCTGGGTACCCCAACCTGTCGTGGCTACTGACCCCAGTAAGGAATCCCCGGACCAGGGCAGAGGAACGGTACAATGAGGCCCATGGGCGTACTAGGAGGGTGATCGAACGCACCTTTGGCCTCCTAAAGGCCAGGTTTAGGTGCCTGCATATGACAGGTGGATCCCTAATGTACTCACCTAAGAAGGTGTGTCACATCATCGTGGCCTGCTGCATGCTTCACAACCTGGCTTTGCGCCGCCAGGTGCCTTTCCTGCAGGAGGATGGTCGAGACGGTGGTGTTGTGGCAGCGGTGGAACCTGAGGAGAGTGACGAGGAGGAAGACGACGGGGCTGAAACAGACAACAGGGACAGAATCATTGAACAGTACTTCCAATAGGACACAGGTAACATTTCAAAGATAATTTAGTAAATGTTAACTACTCTCCTGCATCTCTGCTGCCTGTCTATTTGCCCCAGTGTATGATGACTGAGTTTTGGCTTTTCCCTCCCTATTTCAGATCTGGGGTCCCCACTACGAGTCCTGTGCTTCGTTTCCCCATGGACTACAGCTTTGTGGCAGCTGTTTGTTGACTTCACCATGTACAAGGACATATTTGCACTGTCATGTCAATTACAATATATTGAAATCACAGCCAGACTCCAGATATTTTGGTGCAAAATAGGTGTTTATTTAAGTGCTCAAAATGGGATGGGTGGTTTCAAGTGGGTGGGGGCTATGGTGAAGGAATGTCCATGGCAGAGTCCAGAGTAACAGTCACACAGTTGCATTGTCCAGAGGCCTGTGGAGAGATGGAGCATGGGCAGTTCAAGGATGGACAGGGTGACAATGTGGGACAGTGGGATGACATCAGGTGGTATCCATTGCTGGTGGGGGTCATCCTACTCTGTCTTCTTGCGAGATCTCAGGGCCCTCTTGCGGGGTGGTTCTTCTCCTGCAGGAGGTGGGGGTCTGGTGGGCTGCTGCTGTGCGGGGGCCTCCTGTCCACTAGCGCCGGCGGAGGTGGTTGGCTGTTCTTGGTCCAGGCTAGTGGCAGGGGCCCTTGGGTGTTGTTGAGTGTCCGCCCTGGTGTTGACGAGGTCCTGCAGCAGCCCTACCATGGTAACTAGGGTGGTGTTGATGGCTCTGATGTCCTCCCTGTACCCCCGATAGTGTTCCTCCTGCAGTACCTGGATCTCCTGGAACCGGGCCAGTACCGTCGCCATCGTCTCCTGGGAGCGGTTGTATGCTCCCATGATGGTGGTGAGGACCTCGTGGAGAGTGGGTTCCCTGGGCCTCTCCTCCCCCCCCTGTCGCACAGCCTCCCTCCGAGTTGCCCTGTTTCCCTGGGCCTCTGCCCCCTGGCCGGTGTGCCCACTTCCACTGCCCCCAGGTCCCTGTTGTTGTTGGGGTGGTGGGTTATCCTGGGTGCCCTGTAGTGGTAGACACACCGCAGATTGACGCGCCCTGGAGACAGAGGCATGGGCCCGCTGGGTGGGAGCTGTGCTGGTGTTCCCAGAGGGGTTTGGGTCTGTAGTGGCCTGGGCCTGTGTGAGGGGAACCGACTGTCCAGAGGTCCCCGATGGTCCGGGCTGGTCATCGGTGTCCAGGTCGACAGAGCTGCTGTCATCGCTGACGGCCTCTTGGGTGGGGGGTGTGGAGAATTCTGGCCCCTCCGCCGCGGTGTGTTGACGGTCGGGTCCTGCAGGGGTATAGAGGTATGGTTATAGTTTCAATGTGTGGCATATGGGTGTATCTATGGGTTCTCGTGTCCCCAAGTGCTGGCATTCGTGTGTGGGGGCTTTGGTGAGGGTGGCTTGTGGGGGGGATGTGTATATGCATTGGGCATGCTTTGGTGATGGGTGTCCATGCTTAGTGGACGCATGCAGGCCTAGGTTTTGGGATGTGTGGGTTGTGATGGTGAGACATTGGCGGGGAATAGGTGTGCTGGGGGTGGGGGTGAGGATGGTGGTGGGGGTGAGGATGGTGGTGGGGGTGAGGGTGGGGGTGAGGATGGGGGTGGGGGTGAGGGTGGGGTTCGAGGATGGGGGTGAGGGTTGGGGTATGATTTGGCATGCAGGTGGGGGGGAAGCAGTATTGAAGCTTCAACTTACCAGTATCCATTCCTCCGCCGACTCCTGCGAGGCCGTCAGGATGCAGGATGTTCAAGACTTCCTCCTCCCATGATGTGAATTGTGGGGGTTGAGGTGGGGGTCCTCCGCCAGTCTTCTGCACGGCGATGTTGTGCCTGGATACCATGGAACGCACCTTCCCCCGTAGGTCGTTCCATCGCTTCCTGATGTCTTCCCGATTTCTGGGGTGCTGTCCCACTGCGTTGACCCTGTCGACAATCCTCTGCCATAGCTCCGTCCTCCGGGCAATGCTGGTGTATTGTATCTGTGTGCCGAACAGCTGGGGCTCTACCCGAACGATTTCCTCCACCATGACCCTGAGTTCTTCGTCTGTGAAGCGGGGTTGTCTTTGGGGTGCCATGGGGTGGTGTGTATGATGTGTGGGGTGGAGTATGTGTATTTAAGTGAGTTGAGTGTGGTGGTGTGTGTTGTTTTGTGTGTGGATAGTGTGTGGGTGATGGTGTTGAGTGGCTGTGGCTGTTAGTTTGTGGATGCTGGTGTCTCGCTTTGGCCTTCTTTCAGAATTTTTTAGCGTAGGGGTTTGTGGGTGATGTGGGTGGGTGTTTTATATTGTATTGTGTGTGTGGGAGTGGTGTGTGTATGTGTATCAGGTGTGTGGGATTCAAATCGTCCAATGTGGCTGAGTTTTGTTCGTTTGTGTGTATTCTGACCGCGGCGGTGTGTCCCGCCAATGGAATACCGCGTTTGAATGACCGCCGCGTGGATTCGTGGGTCGTAATGGCATGGGCGTATTTCTGTTGGCGTGACGGTGGAGGTTTTGTCACCTCCACTTTTCCGCCGACCGCTGGTCTGGCGGTCTGTTGTGGCGGTCGGATTTTCGGAGGTTTGCCTTCTGCGGGTCAGAATGACCGTGGCGGGTTTCCGCGACCGCGGCGGGATTATGGAGGATTTCTGACCGGCGGTAGGCGCCTTTTACCGCCGAGGTCAGAATGACCACCATAGTCTTGTGATTTTGAGTGTGCACTGCATTTTACCACTGCTACTTCTCCTGGTAACTGGATGGCATTTAACAATTCCCTTATTCTTTCGCCATTTTTCACTGGTGATCCTGAAGAGGTCATGAAGCCTCTTTGTGACCACAACTGTCCAAAGTCATGCACTATTCCAAATCCGTACTGACTGTCAGTGTAAATGGTGACTTTCATTAATGCGGAAAGTTGGCAAGCTCTAGTAAGTGCTACCAATTCCGCTTCTTGTGCAGAGTAAACTCCTTGAAGCCAAGGTGCTTCCAGAACACCTGTTATTGTACATACAGCATATCCTGCTTTCAATATCCCTAGTGCATCTCTTAAACATGAACCATCAACAAAAATAACCTGATCGTTTTCTTCCAACCAGGTGTCTTTGATATCAGGTCTTGGTTTTGTACAAAATTCAGTCACCTGAAGACAGTCGTGCTCGATGTCTTCAGCGTTCTCAATTTCGACATTTTCACTGGGAAACAAGGTTGCCGGATTCAACATAGTGCACCTTTTCAGCTGCACATTAGGTGAACCCAAAATTATTGTCTCGTACCTTGTAAGCCTAGCACCGGTCATGTGCTGTGTTCGGGAACGTATCAAAAGTATCTCGACTGAGTGAGGGACCATGATTGTTAAAGGATGTCCCATCACTATTCCTTCACTCTGATTTAGACTGATACCAACTGCTGCTACTGCATGCAAGCACCCTGGCAGTGCTGCTGCGACCGGATCCAAAGTAGCTGAAAAATATGCTACTGGTCTGTTTACGCCACCATGGGCTTGAGTCAAGACAGACAAGGAACATGCATCACGTTCATGACAAAACAATGTAAAAGGCTTTGTGTAATCAGGCATACTTAAAGCTGGAGCCCTGCACATGCATTCCTTTAATTCAATGAAAGCATCCATCTCATCTCTTTTCAGCACTATTTCATCCAGCGCATCTTTCTGGGTCAGTTTCAGTAAAGGTTTTGCTAGAGTTGAGAAATTGGGAATCCATTGGCGACAGTAGCTCACCATTCCCAAAAACTCTCTCACCTCTCTTCTCGTCTTCGGTGGACTCATTTGAAGTACGCTTGTTATTCTCTCTTTCATAATTCTTCTCGACCCTTTCTCTATTTGGTGACCCAAATATTTCACTTTCTTCTGGCAGAACTGTAATTTTGAAGGGGACACTTTGTGTCCGTTCCTTCCCAAATGGTTCAATAGGGCAATGGTGTCAGCTGTACAGTCATTTTCTGTCTTGGATGCGATCAGCAAATCGTCAATATACTGTACCAAGGTTGATTCAAATGGTAATTCCAATGATTCCAAATCCTTCTTTAGAATCTGATTGAAAATTGATGGTGACTCCGAAAACCCTTGAGGAATTCGACACCAACTGTAGACTATGTCCAAAAATTTGAAACAAAAGAGAAATTGGCTGTCCTCATGAAGAGGCACAGAAAAGAATGCTTGTGACAAGTCGATGACTGAGAACCACTCAGCACCACAGGGAATTTGAAACATTATCACAGCTGGATTTGGTACTACAGGACAACATTTGACTATTATGTCATTTATTTTCCTCAAATCCTGAACAATCCGGACCTTTCCACTCGGTTTTATTAGTCCCATGATTGGTGAATTACATGGACTACTTAGCAATTCTTTCAGTACTCCCTGTTTCACAAACTAATCAATGAGTTGGGCGACTTTCATGAGGGTGTCTTGCGGCATATGGTATTGTGGTGTCTGGGGAAAATTTACATTGGGTTTTACGGTCACTTTTACTGGTTCTACTCCTTTGACCAATCCTACTTCTTTCCCTGTCATATCCCACACTTCCTTTTCAACTGTTTCCTTTAACTCAGCAGGAATATCTGCTTCTGTGAGCATTGGATAAAGAGTAATCAGGGGATACTCTTCATCGAGAGTTTCCACTTCGTCCCCTCCTAAACTGTCCTCTTCTTCCTCATCACTGTTTGTCTGAATTTTAATTCCATCATTTGAACACATATTCGAGCATCCCAATTTACACAATAAATCTCTCCCTAATTGTGATATCGGGCTTGAGTCACACACCACAAATCATTGTGACCCTTGATAGTTACCAATTCTGACTTGCACTGGATCTGTGATTGGGTTTGTCAGGTACCTATTTGCTACTCCCACTACTTGAACTGTTCTCCCTGAAAGTGGCAAATTTGGTACTTCGATGCTTCTAACTGTAGAGCGTGTAGCTCCGGTGTCAACCAAGAACAAAACACAGTGACCCATAACTCTTCCTTCCACATACGGACCCTTTTGATCAACTTCCAAGGATGCTGCAAGCATACAATTTCCCTCCTCATCTGAACTTTCACTCTCCCACACATTGTTTATTCCATTCTCACTGTGTAACGGGAATTGGTGCACTGTGTCATTTTGGTTCAACCTGTTGAGGAAGCATTACTTGTTTCTGATTCATTGGTGCTAAGGGTATTTGCATTTGCTGATTAGGTACCATAGGAAACTGCTGTTGCATTGGCTGCAACTGTGCAATTTGTGCACGGGGCATTTGCACCTGCTGCGGTTGTATGGGTTGTAAACCCTGCATCTGATTTACATTATTTTGAAAATTTGGATTTGGACCTCTCAATTTCGGTCCTCTCATATTCTGAAACGCATTGACATCATTGTTTTGCTGACCTACACCTTCCTACACCATCATTGGGCACTCCCGTTTCCAATGCCCGACGATTCCGCACATGTGACATGGCATCCCCTTCTTAATTGCCTGTATACCATTTGGAATCATAACAGTATTTAAATCAGGACCATTATTCACAAAACCTCCTCAGCCTCTGCCTCTCATTTGTGGCTGAAACATAGCATTTCCCTGCTGTTGCTGCTGTGGCAACTGTTGTTGAAAACCTTGTAAACCTTGCAAACCTGTCTGAGCTGCTCTAAGCTGCATCACCATCACTTTTTCTTTCAACCTTTTCTGCTTTGTCTCAATCTCATCACTGCAGTATTTTGCATAGTTCAACACTTCGTCGATTGATTTTGACTGCCAACAAATCAAATGTATTTTAATCATCTGACTGATCTCGGGTCTCAACCCTTCCACAAATCTGAACACAAAATGAAGCATGTCCTTTGCCTCAATCGTTTCCGTGCCACTGTAATTTTTAAACGCTTTCAACAATCTCTCATAGTACGCATGTATTGACTCTTTAACTTCTTGTGCCGTTCTGTCAATCCTCTGCCAATCCACATTTTTAGACTGAACCTTTGTTTTCAAGTGCTCAATCACCTTATGGTATAAACTCATTACCATAGGTGATGGTGCACCTGTGTCCCTATCTCTTTCTGGTTCACTTGTCGGCCAACCTACAGCCCTCTTACAATCTTCCCACAAATCTGCGGGAACCACAATTTCGAATAAGGTGTTCAGGTCTTCCCAAAGACATTTTGCAAATTTCACAAATCTATCTGTTTGTTGATACCATTTGTTAGAAATGGGGTTTTTGGTTGGCAGTCAGGTTACCCTCTGTCCAAGCAAAAGCCCTCACTCTAGTCAGGGTAAGTCACACACTATCCAAGATTATCCTGTGCCCACCCTCTGGTAGCTTGGCATGAGCAGTCAGGCTTAACTTAGAAGGCAATGTGTAAAGTATTTGTGCAATAAATCATACAATACCACCATCTAGCACCACAAAAATACACCGCACAGTGTTTAGAAAAATATATAATATTTATCAAGATAATTGTAGGTCAAAAAAAAAAAAGAATAAAGATGCAATGGAAAATTGTAGAACTATCACAGGAAAGTGATATAAAGGGTCTTAAGTCTTTAGAATGTAATAAAGTGTCTTTCAAGCACAAAGTACCTGGTTTCTGGTGGAAAATCTCCTCAGCGGGCCACAGGTGAAGAGATGCGTGGAAAAAAGGGGGTGTGCGTCGATTTCCTCTCAGCACACACCGACTTGCGTCGTTCTTTTCCACGCGGGGAAGTTGGGCGTCGTTTTTCGGCACGCAGACAGTCTCTTTTTGTGGATCGCGGGGATTACCAGATGTCCCGGGTCTGTGCGTGGATTCTCCTGCTTGTTTTCCGGCTGCGCGTCGTTCTGCGGGGCTGCGCGTCGAAGTTTCGATCTCACGGTAGGCGTCGCGTCGATTTCTCCTTGGAAGTCGGGCGGCGTTGTCCTTGCGAGGCCGTGCGTCGAAAGTTTGGTCTCACGGCAGGCGTCGCGTCGATTTCTCCTTGGAAGTCGGGCGGCGTTGTCCTTGCGAGGCCGTGTGTCAAAGTTTCGCACTCACGGTAGGCGTCGCGTCGATTTCTCCTGGAAAGTCGGGCGGCTTTGTCCTTGCGAGGTTGTGCGTCGAAGTCTCGATCGTCCCGAGGGCGTCGCGTCGATCAGCGTCGGTGTGTGCCGTTTTTCTCGCCGCGAAGCAAGCTGTGCGTCGAAATTTTCGGCGCACGGAGCGTCCAAGTGAAAGGAAGAAGTCTTTTTGGTCCTGAGACTTCAGGGAACAGGAGGCAAGCTCTATCCAAGCCCTTGGAGAGCACTTTCACAGCCAGACAAGAGTTCAGCAAGGCAGCAGGGCAACAGCAAGACAGCAGTCCTTTGTAGAAAGCAGACAGGTGAGTCCTTTGAGCAGCCAGGCAGTTCTTCTTGGCAGGATGTAGTTTCTGGTTCCGGTTTCTTCTCCAGCAAGTGTCTCTTGAGGTAGGGCAGAGGCCCTGTTTTATACCCAAATGTGCCTTTGAAGTGGGGGAGACTTCAAATAGTGGCTAAGAAGTGCACCAGGTCCCCTTTCAGTTCAATCCTGTCTGCCAGGGTCCCAGTAGGGGGTGTGGCAGTCCTTTGTGTGAGGGCAGGCCCTCCACCCTCCCAGCCCAGGAAGACCCATTCAAAATGCAGATGTATGCAAGTGAGGCTGAGTACCCTGTGTTTGGGGTGTGTCTGAGTGAATGCACAAGGAGCTGTCAACTAAACCTAGCCAGACGTGGATTGTAAGGCACAGAAGGATTTAAGTGCAAAGAAATGCTCACTTTCTAAAAGTGGCATTTCTAGAATAGTAATATTAAATCCGACTTCACCAGTCAGTAGGATTTTGTATTACCATTCTGGCCATACTAAATATGACCTCCCTGCTCCTTTCAGATCAGCAGCTGCCACTTCAACAGTGTATGAGGGCAGTCCCAATGTTAGCCTATGAAGGGAGCAGGTCTCCCAGCAGTGCAAAAACGAATTTAGGAGTTTTACACTACCAGGACATATAACTACACAGGTACATGTCCTGTCTTTTACCTACACAGCACCCTGCTCTAGGGGATACCCAGGGCACACATTAAGGGTGACTTATATGCAGAAAAAGGGGAGTTCTAGGCATGGCAAGTACTTTTAAATGCCAAGTCGAGGTGGCAGTGAAACTGCACACACAGGCCTAGCAATGGTAGGCCTGAGACAAGGAAAAGGGGCTACTTAAGTGGGTGGCACAATCCGTGCTGCAGGTCCACTAGTAGCATTTAATCTATATGCCCTAGGCACCTGGAGTGCACATGACTGGGGACTTATAAGTAGATTAAATAGTTCAATCAGGTATGATCCAAAGTTACCATGTTTACAGAGAGAGAGCATATACACTTTATCACTGGTTAGCAGTGGTAAAGTGCGCAGAGTCTAAAAACCAGCAAAAACAGTATCCAAAAAGAGGAGGGAGGTAGGCAAAAAGTTAGGGGTGACTACCCTAAGGCTGTCAGGTCTAACATGTGTCCCCCCCAGCTGAAAGTGGGGAGAGCTACCCGACCTCCTGGGAGCTCTCATCGCTAAGGCGGAAGTACCTGGAGAGACCATCAGCATTGGCGTGGTCAACCCCTGGGCGATGTTCCACCGTAAAGTCCATCCCCTGTAGGGAAATGGACCACCTCAGAAGTTTTGGATTCTCACCCCTCATCTGCATGAGCCATCTGAGGGGCCTGTGGTCTGTCTGAACTAGGAAGTGAGTCCCAAACAGGTAGGGCCTCAGCTTCTTTAGTGCCCAGACCACAGCAAAAGCTTCTCTTTCAATAGCACTCCACCTCTGTTCCCGTGGTAATAGCCTTCTGCTAATAAAGACTACCGGTTGATCTTGGCCCTCCTCATTTAGCTGTGCTAGGACTGCCCCTATGCCATGCTCTGAAGCGTCTGTCTGCACGATAAATTCCTGGGAGTAGTCAGGGGCCTTGAGCACGGGGGCCGTGCACATGGCTTCCTTCAGGGCGTCAAAGGCTTTTTGACAAGCCTCTGTCCAATTCACCAACCTAGGTTGCTTCTTGGACGTGAGTTCTGTCAAGGGGGACACAATGGTACCATAGCCCTTGACAAACCTGCGGTAGTATCCGGTGAGGCCTAAAAAGGCTCTCACCTCAGTCTGGGTTCGAGGTGGTTGCCAGGCCTTGATAGTTTCGATCTTGGCCTGGAGTGGCTGCACCTTGCCACCACCTACTAGGTGTCCCAAGTACACCACGGAACCCTGCCCAATCTGGCACTTACTAGCCTTGATGGTCAGGCCTGCCTGTTGCAGGGCCTGAAGCACCTCCTTGAGGTGGAGCAGGTGTTCCTCCCAGCTGGAACTGTAGACAGCTATGTCATCCAGGTAGGCTGCACAGAAGGCATCCTTGCCAGCCAGGACCCCGTTAACCAACCGTTGGAAGGTAGCGGGGGCATTTTTCAATCCAAACGGCATCACCCGGAACTGGTAATGGCCGTCAGGGGTGGAAAAGGCGGACCTTTCCTTAGCCCCCTCAGTCAGGGCGATCTGCCAGTACCCTGAAGTAAGATCAAACGTACTCAGGAACTTGGCAGCGCCTAGCCTGTCCACGAGCTCATCAGCTCGGGGGATGGGGTGAGCATCAGTCCGTGTGACTGAGTTGAGACCCCGGTAGTCCACGCAGAACCGGAGTTCTGGCTTCGCGCCTGGGGCAGTAGCCTTAGGGACCAACACCACTGGGCTGGCCCAGGGACTACTGGACTTCTCAATAACCCCTAGCGTCAACATCTTGGAGACCTCCTCCTTGATGCTGGCCTTCACCTTATCTGACAACCTGTAAATTTTGTTCTTCACAGGGAGACTGTCACCGGTGTCAATATCATGAACACAGAGGTGGGTCAGTCCAGGAGTAAGGGAGAAGAGGGGGGAGAACTGCTCCAACAGCTCATAGCAGTCTCCTTTCTGGTTTAGAGTCAGGGAGTCAGACAGAATGACCCCGCTTACGGACCCATCACCTTCTTGGGCAGAGAGGAGGTCAGGGAGAGGTTCACTCTCCTCTTCCATTCCTTCATCTGTGACCAGAAGCATGTTGATCTCCGACCTCTCAAAATGAGCTTTTAGTCGGTTCACGTGGAGCACCCTTAGGGGGTTCCTAGGGGTTTGGAGGTCCACTAGGTAAGTGGCCTCCCCTTTCCGCTCTTTTATTTCAAATGGGCCAGACCAGCGGTCCTGGAGAGCTCTGGGCTCTACTGGCTCCATTACCCACACTTTGTCTCCAGGTTGAAACTCTACCAGAGTGGCCTTCTGGTCATACCATTGTTTCATCACCTCTTGACTGGCCTCCAGGTTACTTTGGGCCTCTTTCCAGAAGCGGGTCATCTGATTGCGGAGGGCCAACATGTAGCTGACCACGTCCTGAGGGGGTGTCTTTGGAGCGTTCTCCAATCCCTCCTTGACAATGCTTAAGGGTCCCCTGACTGGGTACCCATAGAGAAGCTCAAAGGGACTGAACCCTACCCCCCTCTGGGGGACCTCTCTGTAAGCAAAGAGAAGGCATGGTAAGAGGACGTCCCATTTACGCCTCATGGCCTCAGGGAGGCCACCAATCATGCCTTTCAGGGTCTTGTTGAATCTCTCCACAAGCCCATTAGACTGGGGGTGATAGGGTGTGGTGAACTTGTAGGTTACACCACACGCATCCCACAGATGCTTCATGTACGCGGACATGAAGTTAGTGCCTCTGTCAGACACTATCTCCTTGGGGAATCCCACACGGGTAAATATCCCCATCAGGGTTCTGGCTACCACCGATGCAGTTACGGTCCTCAGAGGGATTGCCTCTGGGTACCGGGTGGCATGGTCCACCAAAACCAGGATAAACCTGTTGCCTAAGGCAGTTTTGGGGTCCAAGGGGCCAACAATGTCGACGCCCACCCTTTCAAAGGGGGTGCCAACGACAGGAAGTGGAATCAGGGGGGTTTTAACCCTCTTTCCTGCTTTACCACTAGCCTGGCAGGTAGGACAAGCCCTGCAGAATTTGTCTGAGTGTGTCCTCATTTTGGGCCAGTGAAAGTGGGTGACAAGCCTGTTGAAGGTCTTGTCTTGTCCCAAATGTCCTGCCAGGGGAATGTCGTGAGCCAGACCCAGTAGGAAGGCTCGGTAACATTGGGGGACCACCAGCACACGTGCTGTCCCAAAGACCGGAACCCTAGGCTCACTGTAGAGGAGATCATTCTCCCAATATAGGTGGTGATTGCCAGAGGCGTCACCTGCTGCCTGGTTTAAGGCTTGTTTCCTCAACCCTTCTAGAGTGGGACAGTCTTTCTGCGCCTTGCAGAATTCCTCCCTGGTGGGTCCACCCTCAACTTGCCAGCCAGCAAGCTCAGGTAAGTCACCTAGGGTGGCAATGTCTTCCCCAGTTGGCTCGGGAGTCTCCTCCTCAGGAGCCCCGTCAGCCACTGTGGGAACTTCTGGGGCCGGTTTCCCGCGCCCCTCGTCCCTCCTCTTGGCAGCTCTCTGGGCCATCGTTCCAGGCTCCAGATGCCCTTGACTTCCCTCTCGGTCAGCCATGGACCGGGTGGTCATGCAGACCCACTCAGGTAACCCTAACATCTCCAGGTGAGATCTGAGCTCTACTTCTTTCCAAGCAGTATGCTCTAGATCATTGCCTAACAGACAATCTACAGGCATGGCAGGACTCACAGCTACTTTCAGAGTACCAGAGACCCCCCCCCACTCAAAGGGAACCCGAGCCACCGGTAGGTGACTCTCGCGATTGTCAGCGACTATGACCTGGTGGAATGTATTAGGGATTATCTGCTCTGTGGACACCAGCTGACTCTTGATAGTAGTCATACTGGCTCCTGTGTCACGCAGAGCCTCCACCTTCTGCCCATCAATGAGGACCCACTGCCGGTACTTGGAAGTATTTTTAGGCATGTGGACCTTGGACATCATTTCTCCTTCTCCCAGGGACACTAGGGAAATCTCTACCTGTCCCCCACAGCTATCTGGGTCCATCTCCCCCCCGAGCGCTACACTAGTCAACCCAGGGACCTGTCCAGTAGTGGACGGTGCCCTCTTGGGGCACTGGGGATCGCCTTTGTAGTGACCATATTGGTAACACTCCATGCATTTGGGGCTAGATTTTCCTGACCTGTCAAATGTCCCTGGCTTTTTCCCAAATTTGGAAAAGGAAGGGTTGCCACCCCCTCCCTGGGAATTCTTTTGGGGGCCTTTAGAGAGTTCCTTATCTGTAAGTTTATCTCCCCCCTCTTTCTTCTGTTGGGAACCCTGTCCACCTTTGTGGGAGTCCCCCCCAGGTACCTTCTTGGACACTCTGGTGCTAACCCAGAGGTCCGCCTCCTCAGTAAGCTTCCTGGGATCAGTCAGCTTACTATCCACTAGGTGCTGGCGCAAATCGGTATAAGTAACATTAAGCATATGCTCTCTCAGGATCAAGTCATATAAACCTTTATAATCTGCTACTTTGTTGCCCCACACCCATCCATTCAGTGCCTTACTAGAGAAATCAAAGAAATCTACCCATGTTTGTGTGGTTTGTTTGGTGCTGTCCCTGAACCTCTGACGGTATCCCTCAGGGGTCAGCCCAAACTTGGCAAGTAAAGTGGCTTTCTGGAGTGGGTATGTGTTTGGATCCGGTGGATCCAATGTGAGAAGTGTGTCCCTCCCCAATGGCGGCACATAACCCCACATAGCTACCCCCCATTGCCCTTCAGGAACCTCATGAGCCCTTAGTGCAACTTCATAAGCAGCTAACCATTTATCTATGTCATCTCCCACCACAAAACTGGGCACCACATTTTTGGGTATACGAACCTTCTTTTCTCCAGCAGGTCCTGTCTGTATGCTGCCACCATTATTGCTGGATTCAGACTGTCTTGCCTTGATCTCCAGCTCCTTGAGACTCAGTTCATGAGCCAACAATAGTTTCTTTTCAGCCAACGCTCTTTCAGCTTCCACTTGTTTGGCTGCTCTTTCAGCTTCTGCTTGTTTGGCTGCCCTTTCAGCTTCAATCTGTTTGGCTGCTCTTTCAGCCTCAGCTTGTTTGGCTGCCCTTTCAGCTTCAATCTGTTTGGCTGCTCTTTCAGCCTCAGCTTGTTTGGCTTCTCTTTCTGCCCTCCTCTCCTCCTGTTGTGCCTCAATTTTCAGTTTTGCCATTTGCAATTGGAACTCCCTTTCCTCTCTCCTTTCCTCTGCGGTCAGGCTTTGCATGGAGACACTGCTCCCTGGTCTGGAAGGGTGCACAATTGCAGTGGTAACACCATCCATAGATAGTGAAAATCCTTCTGAGGGGCCATTTTCTGGCTCCTCTTCCTCATCATCCTCTAAATGGGCTTCTGCCCAGGCCCTCAGCGCCACTTGAAAGTCCTCCTTTCTGGAGGCCCCTTGGGTGGGTACCCTTAATGCCCTGCAGAATCCTCTTAGTTGTTTGACCGTGTATGTATCCAACTGGACTAGGTCAAAGTCCCCTGTCTGAGACCCAGTCAGAGACATGTTGAGTGAGGATTTAGTTTTTGAAAATTGTCAGGAAAAAAACGGATTTTCAAAAAGAGATAAAAACCAAGTTGACCTTCAACTGTGGGTAGGTAGTGAAATACTTAGCTACTGTATGTCACTGCACAAATACAAGTACTATCCTCACCGCTGATCACCAATGTTAGAAATGGGGTTTTTGGTTGGCAGTCAGGTTACCCTCTGTCCAAGCAAAAGCCCTCACTCTAGTCAGGGTAAGTCACACACTATCCAAGATTATCCTGTGCCCACCCTCTGGTAGCTTGGCATGAGCAGTCAGGCTTAACTTAGAAGGCAATGTGTAAAGTATTTGTGCAATAAATCATACAATACCACCATCTAGCACCACAAAAATACACCACACAGTGTTTAGAAAAATATATAATATTTATCAAGATAATTGTAGGTCAAAAAAAAAAAGAATAAAGATGCAATGGAAAATTGTAGAACTATCACAGGAAAGTGATATAAAGGGTCTTAAGTCTTTAGAATGTAATAAAGTGTCTTTCAAGCACAAAGTACCTGGTTTCTGGTGGAAAATCTCCTCAGCGGGCCACAGGTGAAGAGATGCGTGGAAAAAAGGGGGTGTGCGTCGATTTCCTCTCAGCACACACCGACTTGCGTCGTTCTTTTCCACGCGGGGAAGTTGGGCGTCGTTTTTCGGCGCGCAGACAGTCTCTTTTTGTGGATCGCGGGGATTACCAGATGTCCCGGGTCTGTGCGTGGATTCTCCTGCTTGTTTTCCGGCTGCGCGTCGTTCTGCGGGGCTGCGCGTCGAAGTTTCGATCTCACGGTAGGCGTCGCGTCGATTTCTCCTTGGAAGTCGGGCGGCGTTGTCCTTGCGAGGCCGTGCGTCGAAAGTTTGGTCTCACGGCAGGCGTCGCGTCGATTTCTCCTTGGAAGTCGGGCGGCGTTGTCCTTGCGAGGCCGTGCGTCAAAGTTTCGCACTCACGGTAGGCGTCGCGTCGATTTCTCCTGGAAAGTCGGGCGGCTTTGTCCTTGCGAGGTTGTGCGTCGAAGTCTCGATCGTCCCGAGGGCGTCGCGTCGATCAGCGTCGGTGTGTGCCGTTTTTCTCGCCGCGAAGCAAGCTGTGTGTCGAAATTTTCGGCGCACGGAGCGTCCAAGTGAAAGGAAGAAGTCTTTTTGGTCCTGAGACTTCAGGGAACAGGAGGCAAGCTCTATCCAAGCCCTTGGAGAGCACTTTCACAGCCAGACAAGAGTTCAGCAAGGCAGCAGGGCAACAGCAAGACAGCAGTCCTTTGTACAAAGCAGACAGGTGAGTCCTTTGAGCAGCCAGGCAGTTCTTCTTGGCAGGATGTAGTTTCTGGTTCCGGTTTCTTCTCCAGCAAGTGTCTCTTGAGGTAGGGCAGAGGCCCTGTTTTATACCCAAATGTGCCTTTGAAGTGGGGGAGACTTCAAAGAGTGGCTAAGAAGTGCACCAGGTCCCCTTTCAGTTCAATCCTGTCTGCCAGGGTCCCAGTAGGGGGTGTGGCAGTCCTTTGTGTGAGGGCAGGCCCTCCACCCTCCCAGCCCAGGAAGACCCATTCAAAATGCAGATGTATGCAAGTGAGGCTGAGTACCCTGTGTTTGGGGTGTGTCTGAGTGAATGCACAAGGAGCTGTCAACTAAACCTAGCCAGACGTGGATTGTAAGGCACAGAAGGATTTAAGTGCAAAGAAATGCTCACTTTCTAAAAGTGGCATTTCTAGAATAGTAATATTAAATCCGACTTCACCAGTCAGTAGGATTTTGTATTACCATTCTGGCCATACTAAATATGACCTCCCTGCTCCTTTCAGATCAGCAGCTGCCACTTCAACAGTGTATGAGGGCAGTCCCAATGTTAGCCTATGAAGGGAGCAGGTCTCCCAGCAGTGCAAAAACGAATTTAGGAGTTTTACACTACCAGGACATATAACTACACAGGTACATGTCCTGTCTTTTACCTACACAGCACCCTGCTCTAGGGGATACCCAGGGCACACATTAAGGGTGACTTATATGCAGAAAAAGGGGAGTTCTAGGCTTGGCAAGTACTTTTAAATGCCAAGTCGAGGTGGCAGTGAAACTGCACACACAGGCCTAGCAATGGTAGGCCTGAGACAAGGAAAAGGGGCTACTTAAGTGGGTGGCACAATCCGTGCTGCAGGTCCACTAGTAGCATTTAATCTATATGCCCTAGGCACCTGGAGTGCACATGACTGGGGACTTATAAGTAGATTAAATAGTTCAATCAGGTATGATCCAAAGTTACCATGTTTACAGAGAGAGAGCATATACACTTTATCACTGGTTAGCAGTGGTAAAGTGCGCAGAGTCTAAAAACCAGCAAAAACAGTATCCAAAAAGAGGAGGGAGGTAGGCAAAAAGTTAGGGGTGACTACCCTAAGGCTGTCAGGTCTAACACCATTCAATCGGTTTCTCTCTTAATTTAGGGAAATCATCCGTAAAGGATTGAATATCGCACCTGTGCCACGGTACATGTACAAGTTTTCCCCCTGCTGTTTCTCTCATTGGCAACATGGTTATCAGGTCATCATTCTGTTGTGCTTTTTCATTCCGATCTGGGGTACTTTCTTTCTTTTTGTCCTTTTTCTTAACCCATCTACTTTCCCACATGTCTAAACATCTCCAGCCCTGCGCGCTCTGCAGTATCTCCTTAAGGTGTGTTTTCATCCCTGCAGATCTCATGTGTTCAAAGTCTTTTGTCTCGAAGTCTAGCCTGTAACTTCTGCTCAAGTGTTTAGTCTGACCTATATTGATCTTGTTTCTAATTGCAATTTCTTGTAGCTTCTTATGTACCCTGCTTACTTCTCTTGTAATCCTAGGGCTCATGTATCTCAGCTCTTCTTCTGTGTATGATTCTAACCTGTTCAGACCCATCGTTCCCTCTACTAGTTCATCTGCTTCCATGCCCAATCTTATTTTATTCAGGTATTCTTCTCCCTTCCCGCTGGGTGTACTCTGTGGGGAGTTCAAACTGTTGAACCATTGTGTTAGCTGTTGTGTGTTCAGTCCCATCAATGTAGCACTTACATCAACTGCTACTGATGGTTGCTGTAACACTTCAGTTTTTGAAGTTAGCGGTACTATTAGTGATGGATTTGATCTTTCCACAGTTGACGGAGCACAAATTGGAATTGGACTAGATTCCGACAAAGACCCAGATCCATTTGGCAGTGTTCCTACCGGAGTCGTTTCTGGTGTGTTTTCTATGCATCTTCTCCCTGTCTCATTTTGTGTCATTACCCCTCGATCGCATACGTTTGGGTTTGCCTGTATATACAATGGCACTGGTGGACCTACAGTGATAGGCAGAGATATTGCATCTGGATTCTGTCTGTTCCCCGAATTCTGTGGCATGTTAATCCCCATATTATGGTTCATCATTGCTGGCATACCTAACGGGCTCTCTGTTACTCGAGTGTACCTCGGTACTTCTTGTACCTGCTTTTGAGGCATCAAAATTTGTGTTGATTCGGCTTGAATCAATGTCGGTCTTTGATAATTCTGTCCTCCCTACGCCATTAAATCAGAAGTCATTCCCAGATTGTGCTCATCACAGCAGCGCCTCTGACCCTGTGGCTGATAATTATCGACAGGTTTCAATTTAGGCATGTCAGGATATATCCTCTGAATTTGTGGTATTTGTGGTGCAAAGGGCATATCGGAACTGATCTGCCTCTGTGATATTCTCAAATCCGGTGTCACATTACCTTGTATTGGTTCTGGAGGGGCAGTACTAGTGGTTGAGCCTTTTTCGCTTTCCACATATGGTGGCGGGCGATCATTTAACAATTGTATAATGAACTCCTCATCGTCTGACTCGTCTGATCTTTTCGAATTTATGTTGTTTTCTCTATCTCTGGACTGACTCCTGTTTGTTTTATAGGTAGCTTTCCTTCCTTCCGTCTCTGCTTCATCAGTAATTGCTGGAAACAATTTTATTCCCTGCAATACGTCTGATCTCCAAACCCTTTGTGTGCTATCCCATCTAGCATCCGCTAGTGTCTTTTCTACTTTTCTTATTCTTGTCTCAAATGTCTTTTGTTGTTGGTTTATAGCTATTAGCTCCCAAATTGCCAATGCCTCAAACTGTGCTGGTCTTGGAGGTACTTTCATGTCGTATAGCGCAAATCTTAGATTCTCCAAAACCCTTAGATTAAACGACCCATGGATAGGGAACGCTACACTTCCATGTTTTTCTGTTAACTTGCACCATTGCTTTAACCAAAGACATGGTGCGACACCCTTTTCTTCAATCACAATATAAGCTGGTGTACCCTCAGGCGGTGTTTCTTCTCCTACATTTGCTTTAATATATACGTCTCCCCTCAAGGCACTCTTGAATGCTTTGAAAAATGTAATCTTTCCGTCTTTTAGTTTTCTAAAATATGTAATTAATAAGTGACTTTAATTCCCGGAATACTTGTCGCTTGCCTTTCCCCACCAATTGTGCTTCACGGACTGCGTCCAATCCGTGCATGACCCTTCTCACCAACCAACCTATCCCAGCGCGGCTCCTAGTGACGTCAAACCCACACACTGCGGCTGACAAAGCCCTGCGGCTTGTCCTCTTTCATTCAACTTCACTCAAAACGAATTTGTGCAATATATCGCGAGCACTAACCAAAAGAAGAAAACAAATCTGTTGGTTTACTACAGGAAGGGTAATACGATCGCTTCAGAAACCTTAGTGATTTTTCACTAGCCTCAACAGTTATTCCATCTTTCTTGGTTCCCCACTTTCACAAGCAAAATTTGACCCGCAAACTTTACTCTCAACTGATCAATGAACTATTCTAGAGCACCTTAGAATTCGTCAAATCTCAAAGTCGAAAATTTTCTTTCATTCCTCAATATTCATACTAACTCGTTGACCACGCCCGATCAACCTATTAAACCGAACAGATTACAACATCAATCAAGTGTTTCATACACTGTTCAACATACTCCGGAGTCTCTTGACCTCGCAGGGCCCGTCTCAACATCAACAACCACGTGGACAATTTTTTCTGCACAAAACGCTACACACATGTGAAGTTCAACAACTTCCCTACTCTCACACTTTGGAGTAACACTCCTCTAAAATCTTTTAATTGGAGTTCGTAACCCCCTAAAATCCTCACAAACTTCTCAATTAATCTGCGGCAATAAGCTGTGCAAGCGCAAAACCCTAACTTCTCTCATACCGTCACTAGAAACGCCGGAAACATTCTCACACCTCCATTTCCTCCATTCACAAGCTCCGAGATTCTGGGAAAGTCATTGGGGATTTAGGGCATCATCTCTCCAACTTGTTTTATCAGAGAAAATTCTAACTTGACTCCATCTATTGTTCGGATGGGGTCCTAAAGGGTGAAACCATCAATCTCTGCTACCATCTACTGATAACGCGTCCAGCCCTTCTGAATTACTTGTGCTTGGACACGTTGGAGGTCAGTGAACCTTTTAGCCGAGTTGGGCTCTCCTCATCCTAGAATAGTCGGATCACTTAAACCAATAATCAATGATTATTGCAATCGATACCCAACACATTAGGAATCAACAACAGTCGGTATTTTGACGCAACATGACCTTTCAGCCATGAATAACCACACCAGTTAATTAAAAGTTAATGAATTTATTTCCCTATATTAACAAAGCTAAAACAATATATATGAGTCTCAAAATCAAATGATATACATATACGAACATTACTAGCTGTCCATAGCGGCGGAAGAAACACAATCTACGCAAAATCTGGATTATAATACACTCGGTTATAGCAATGCAAATCACTAATATAAGTAACTGAATTTGACTAATTGCATACATCGGTCAGCATAACAAGATTTCAATTCAACATGGTGCATCAAGTGAGTACCTCAACTAACCTCTAATTAGCATTGGCATGTGGGGCTTCATGCAAAACGAATTTAGTCAACACAAATTTGGAAAACTCCTAGCTTGGGCCCTATCAAAATAGCAGTTGGTACCTAAAAGGAAAAACACAATGCATAATACAATTATCCTTTCATAATTACCAAATGCAATCAGCATACAAGGAAAGTCTTCGTCCTTCAGGTACCGGTTCGATCAGCATGGGGCAAATTTCAAAGGGGCTGAGTTTAGAGCAAGTTTCCTTGCGGCAGCAAGGAGAATGGGGCAAAGTTACTGCATGGGCAAGACGGGGCAGATTAAAGTTAAAGTCTCTAGGGTGAGAATTCTTAATGTCTCTTTCTCTGGAATAGAGAAAAGGGCATCAAGATGTCATCCAAGATGACGTCTGGCATTTGGCTTCTAAGATGGCATCAAGGAAAAATGGCTGACTTCTCTTTGTCCAGTGGGTTTAAGTAAGAAACATTCCAAAAACTTCAGGGTCTTCCATTGAAGGGTTCATAGGGTGGCTTCAATTTGACCAATGAATAGTGTCTTTCTCCTAGTACTCATTTTTGCTTACATTGTCCTTGGAGCCTTGGAACACAAGTTGCAACAAAGTTTGCCAATTAATTTTATCTTAAAAGCCTTTATTGTCCGCACTTGCAGGAGCTGACCTTGTATCAAAGGGGATGAAACCGGCCTAGCACGAAACCTTGAGATAAGTGTATTAGTCATCTCTACTGGAAAAATACAGAATAATGTATTTTTGTTAATCAAAGTGAAAACCACGCAGTTAAATTTGAGACCAGGCGACTAGGCCAAAGCCTCTACTAAATTTAAGCTAAGCATAAAACAGTTTCAACTAGAAAATCATAAAACACATTTGCAATTTTTTAATTCTTCATGATTAATTAAGCTCGTTTATAATAATGGCGAACTACTCCGTGGGCACAATTTCCCACGGACATTATTTTCTTTACTAAAATCACACTGCATTATACGATTTTGGTTACATGATATATGAATATATGTTGGGCCTTCTTTTTCTGCGTCATCATAGGTAAGATCAGGACGTGGGATTGGTTCCTTATCGTCTCTGCAAGGCCTTGCTTCTCTTCAGGTAAGAGACAACACACTCCTTGACAGGACACACATTTCTTGTCTGGAAAATGAGTACAAAGTTGGGACCCAACCCACTCCACTTGTTCCAATTCCTAGTTCTTCATGACCAAAGAAGGGAGTGCTCTATAGAATACTCGAAGGACTGTTGTAGGACCAGATCTGCTGTCTACATAACAGCCAGTCTCCCAGAAACCTGAAGTTTGCACTTCTTGCTGGAGGAGAGAAGGGACGGCCTAGCAACTAGATGTCCCGACCTGGAAGCTGCAACTTAGATGACTGAGCATACTTCTGCATTAGGACTGAGGAGCTGCAAATACAACTGATGAGTGCCCACTGTGCTGGCTTACCGTGAAGATCCCTCACCATGGCTAATGTTCTGAGAGTGATTGCCAGTAGGGCTCCTGAATCAATTAAGCTGCTTCTGCAGGAGCGAGTATGCAGAAAGCTCCCAGTAGCACCACCAGAGCAGTATCTCCAGGGCATCCCTGTGAACAGAATGAGACTAAGTGCACAGAAATATTTCCCATATGTATTTATGTATTTTTCTCAGGTTAACTCAAGTTGGCGAAAGCCTTTCAACTGTATTACCCATCCAACTAGTAGGGTTATCTGGGGTGCACTGCACCTGTGCCTAACATTGCATATACTAAGGACTTAGACATTATCAAAGTCTTATAATGTTGAGAGGGTACCAAATGGGGGCTAGCACCTCACGGAGGATGGTAAAATGCAGTCCTGTACCTGAAATCTCCTTTGACCTGTGTAGTAGTTTGTTTTGTTGTGAGATTAAAATGCTTTTTACTTAAAGTTAAGCACTAAACTGGATGATACCTTTTGTGTTTGTTAGCTGAATGTCGAGTTCTGAGCTCCTGCCTCCTGCAATAGCTCCATGAGAAGCCTTTTACTGCTCTTCCTTACTGCTCTGAGAGTCAATTGTAGGAAAGGATGTACTTGGTTCAATATAGCCAGAACCACAATAAGATGGACCTCAGGATACCACAGGAGAAAAAAACACAACCACCATCATCGGTTTCCAGTTACATCCATAACTGGCTCCACAAAGGATGAGACTTCCCTGCTAAATGCACTCAGCACTATCCTCGAAACCCACACTACCACATTTGTTCCCCAAAAAATACAGTCTGATTACTAAATATGTCTGCTCCATGGTTCACGAAAAAACTCATCATCTGCAAAACACTTCTATATCCAGCTGCAACTTCAAACAAGGCATGTGCATTCAGGAGGAATCAATGAAACAAAGTTTATTAATGTGCGCCCAGCCCATGCAACACATTTCACCCACCCAGCCTTATTCACGCATTGGGAAACAAAATATCACACAAAATAAATACATTAGCTACCACCCATTTGTGACATTGATATGGTAACAATATTGGTGCTCAAAAGAGGACTGGATACTTCAACCAAATACCTGAATGCCTGGAACAAGTCAGCTATATTGAAAGGGTAAGTTTGATATGTTATAAATCAGCATAAATCACAGTAAGCATGAACAGAATTGACTGCTTCACAATATACGTGAAGGTAATTCATAAAGGTAATTCAGGATGGTTCATCCATTGCATCTGCTTACAATATAAGAATATACTGAAATAAACATGGCAATAGAATGAATAAATAAATAAAAAGCACGTCTTTCGTGAACACTATTGCTCAATATTAGACATGCAAAAAATTAAACTAAAAAAAAATCAAAAGTATAATAATGTTTCTGAGGAAATCCCGAGAAAATATATGCAGACAACAATGCTCTTAAATCAGCCGTGATCTTCTCAACAATTTATACCTGACACAATTCTCGAAAGGATATCAGCAATACCCCGCTTCTATCCAGGCGTTAAGACCTCAATTTATACCAGGCATAAGCAAAGTATATTTCCTCATCTCTATAAAGCCCATAGTCGGTGCTGCAAAACGGGGCAGCCCAGTGCAGCAATGTTGCCCTCAAAGAACCCCCATGGAAAGGTCATTCCCAAGGCCCCCAAAGGGCTACACCATGTAGCAGAAAGTGACCAATGGCACTGGGGAATAAACAAGGCCCAATTGTCCATGTTCTAATCAAAACCAGGGTCAGGTATACAGTGATTGCCCAACCTAGGAGAACCACCCCATGTCAGCTCCCCACCATCGAACAAGAGCGCAGTATGGGCTGGACTAGGAATAATTATATTTTGAAAGTTTGCACTGCTTTTACATCAAAAAATGTATGCAAAGGCGGCGCTAACTTTTCATAAATCAGGCCCTTTGTTTCAATGACTTCTGAGTGTGCATGACTTGTTTGAGGTTGCAGCTGTATGTATACCGGTGACTTTCAGAAAATGAACCAAAACCTGATCAATTTCTTTGAGATTGTGAATAAAAGGCGACTAAAATCAGGTTGGGTCAAACGTTTAGATTCAAATAAGTGGCTGAACAGGAAGAAAGATAGATCGAAGACACATTGGCTCACATGGTTTCTGACCACAAATGCAAAAAAGGTTGTGAAGAAGATTAATATAAATTGTTTTACATTTCAAAATATTATTTAAAAAAACTTTGAAATGAAAAGGCTCTTGGACCCACTTTACTCCTGATTCAGTTATTTAAACAGTCAAGACGTTTTCCCATCTTCATGAAAGGAAAAAATAAAGTCTGCAGTGCTGTGTGGAAAACAAGGAGAAGATTGCAACATGGCAAGGATTTTACCTCTCTGGCCATTCCACAACTGACCAGGCATTTGCCCTAAAACACCTAGGGGCATATTTATACTCTGTTTGCGCCAAATGTGCGTCAAAATTTTTGACGCACATTCGGCGCAAACACTGACCCATATTTATACTTTGACGTCCGACCCCGCGGGCGTCAAAGTTCCACCATGTGCGTCATTTTTTAGAAGGGTGAACCAGCCTTGCGTTAATTATATGCAAGGTAGGCGTTCCCTTCCAAAAAATGACTTTAAGGCCTGTGCCCCATATTTATACTGTGACGTCATTTTGACGCACAGGAGGGGGCAGGCCTTAAAAAACGGCGCCCAGCCTGATGGGCGCCGTTTTTTAACGCCTGGGTCAGGGCAGGAGTTAAGGGACCTGTGGGCTCAGAAGGAGCCCAGAGGTGCCCTCCCATGCCCCCAGGGACACCCCCTGCCACCCTTGCCCACCCCAGGAGGACACCAAAGGATGGAGGGACCCATCCCAGGGAAGTTAAGGTAAGTTCAGGTAAGTATATTTTTTAGATTTTTTTTTGTGGCATAGGGGGGCCTGATTTGTGCCCCCCTACATGCCACTATGCCCAATGACCATGCCCAGGGGACATAAGTCCCCTGGGCATGGCCATTGGGCAAGGGGGCATGACTCCTGTCTTTGCTAAGACAGGAGTCATTTCAATGGGGGTTGGGTGTCAAAAAATATGGCGCAAATCGGGTTGAGGCCAAAATTTTGCCTCAGACCTGACTTGCCCCATTTTTTGACGCCCAAGCTCCATTTTCCCCTACGCCGGCGCTGCCTGGTGTGAGTAATTTTTTTTTACGCACACCAGTCCGCAGCGCCGGCTAACGTCATCCAATAAATAAGGCACCCGCATGGCGCTTTGGAATGGCGTTAGCCGGCGTTAAAATTTTTGACGCACAACTGCGCCTCCACTCATGTCAGTCTGGGCAAAGCCCCTCCATTCTTGTCAAGCGCTCTGCAGTCCTCTCATGCCACGCCGACGTCTGGGCCGCCCCAGATGCACACCAGGCCCCATATCCTGGGAGCCCCTCAGCAGCACCAGTTTGCTGGTCTTATGAGTCCCTGAACACACCGACTGGCAGCAACATATTTAACAGGGGTCATAAATCATTGCGACCGCAGGATTGAAGAACGGATTTAAGGTGGCGGGCGGAGCTCCGATAACACGTGACCATTTTGCAGCCGGGCAAGCTCAGCCCCCACTAGAGGGTATATTTAAGAAAAGTGACGCTGCACAAAGTGCATCGCCACTTTTCTTGACCCCCTTAGCATCCCCCTAGTGCCAACATGTGTGCGCCGTATTTAAAATACAGCACACCACAGCAGTAGTTAGGGGACTGACGTCATCATTTTTCATGCTAGTCCAGAACTTTGCAGGATTAGCATCAAAAATATTGACGCTAATCCTGCAAAGTTCATTGAGGCCCATTGTGATCAACGGAATGCCTCCTTTTAATGCCTGCTCTGAGCAGGTGTTTAAAGTGTCGAAAAAAATGATGCAAAGAAATCTCTTTGATTTCTTTGTTCCATTTTAATGGCCCCCCTAAGGGGGGAACACCTCCTTTGCATACATTATGCCTGACAAAGGCATAATGTAGCACATGGGGTTACAAATTGGCCCAATGCATGCATTGCGCCACTTTGTAAATATTCTGTGGAGATTTTGGCCTTGTTGGGTGACATTAGCATACAAAAATGACACAAATGTGGTGCAAGGAGGCACAAGGGGCTCTTAAATATGCCCTTAGGATTAGGGCAATGGTGGTAGACCTCATATCCTTTAGCTGGAAACAGGGACTCAGCAGTAGTGTACTTTATCGCTGGTGATCTTTGCCCTGATAGTTGAACACTGGGCTAAAATTATATGTAATCACCTACATTTAAGAGGAATACAATTTGGTTTGGATGTATACAAAGGGGCAGATTAATGGAAAGTGGTGCCCCTTAGCACCCCACTACTGCCACCATGTGTGCGCCGTATTTATAATACAGCAAAACATGGTGCAGGGTAGGGGGCAATAGTGTCATTTTACAGAGTATATAGGGTTCCATTCTAAAGAAAGGAAACCCCATTTTAATGCCTGCTCTTGAGCAGGCATTAAAAGTGCCATAATAAATGGCGCAAGGAAATCCCATGGATTTCCTTGCACCATTTTACCAGCTCCCCTAATGGGGGAACGCCCTCTTTGCATACATTATGTCTGGCGCAGGCATAATGTAGCACAAAGGGTTAGAGTGGTGCAATGCATGCATTGCGCCACTCTGTAAATACGGCTCAGGGATTTTGGCCTTGTTGGGCCACATTAACGTCAAAATAAATTACGTTAATGTGGCGCAAGGTGGTGCTAGGTGCCTATAAATATGCCCCAAAATGTGTTTATTTTCTTTTAACACTCTCTTGAATTTGAGCCCGTGTTGTTCATTCCCACTGTGCTCAATGTATTGTCCAGGTTCAAGCAAGCATCAGGTTTTGAAATAAATGCAAACAAATGAGAGGTTCTAAACATATCTGCCCCGTCTGAACAGGCTCAACAGCTACCATTGGCTAATCGACTCAAACGGTTAACAAATCCATTTCATATCTGGGTCTTTAAGTCACTAACACATTAAAAGGTTGGTTTGCAGCTAATTGACTAAGAATACGCAGGAAGAGCCTAGAGGATCTGAGATGATGTCTTTGTGTAGTTAGTGGCTGAGTCAAATAAATGTTCTTAAAATTAATAGGTGCCTTAGACCCCTGTATCTAGTCCAAAGATTGCTAGTTATGGTCCCGAAAGCTGAGTTTGTGGGTGGGGGTGAGGGCCAGTTTTGGGAAGACACTGTTGGATCTTTCTGACTTAAAAGGTTGTTCTTTTTTTACCCAGCAAGTTACGCTATTAGCACATGACTATTTCAAGATACTGACATAGGAATTTTATTACAGGCTTATTCCCTAACAGGATTGGCAGAAGTAATTTCCTACATAGCTAAATTTGCAGGATTTGGGGGCATATTTATACTCTGTTTGCGCCGGAATTGCGTCATTTTTTAGCGTGGACACCTACTTTGCGTTAATGATATGCAAGGTAGGCGTTCCCGTCTAAAAAATTGACTCCGAGGCATGTGCGCCGTATTAACACTCCCGGGCAAAATTCACGCCCGGGAGTGGGCGGGTCAAAAAAAATGACGTGCGGCCGCTTTTGCGCCGTTTTTTTGCGCCTGGTCAGGGCAGGCGTTAAGGGACCGGAAGGCTCGGAAGGAGCCCAGAGGTGCCCTCCCAAGCCCCCAGGGACACCCCCTGCCACCCTTGCCCACCCCAGGAGGACACCCAAGGCTGGAGGGACCCATCCCAGGGACATTAAGGTAAGTTTTTTTTTAAACAAAAATTGTGGCATAGGGGGGCCTGATTTGTGCCCCCCTACATGCCACTATGCCCAATGACAGAAGTCCCCTGGGCATGGCCATTGGGCAAGGGGGCATGACTCCTGTCTTTGCTAAGACAGGAGTCATTTCAATGGGGGTTGGGAGTCGAAAAAAATGGCGCAAATCGGGTTGAGGCGAAAAGTTTGCCTCAGCCTGACTTGCCCCATTTTTTGGCGCCCAAGCTCCATATTCCCCTTCGCCGGCGCTGCCTGGTGTACGTCGTTTTTTTTCACACACACCAGGCAGCGCCAGCGGCTAACGCCGGCTAACGTCATTGAATAAATACGGCGCCCGCATGGCGCTTCAGAATGGCGTTAGCCGGCGCTAATTTTTTTGACACAAAACTGCGTTAGCGCAGTTTTGCGTCAAAAAGTATAAATATGGCCCTAAGTCTTTCAATGCTCAACTGAAAATATGCTGCATGCATTTCCTCATTTGTCTCTCATATGCTCTTTAAAGAATGCACATCTTGAAAAATTGACAGGCAGTCACTCTCCTAGATGGCAAGCTGTTCTTCCACTGATGTTCAGTGAGCTGGCTGTGGGTGAAGAGTCTGAGGCAGATGCCCTTCTGTTTAATGTAGAAGGTGGATGTGTAAAAGGTGGATGATATCCTTGAGGAGAATGCTGTTTGGATCTTAGGAATAACAATATTTTTTCTTTAGAGCTGCATTCCACGCTTCTTTTGTTTCTTACTTGTTGTGAATAGCCCTTTTTGCAGGGTCATCCCCAAACTTTTTGCCTTTTTCATCCTCATTTTTCTGACCTGTTTTTGTTGACTTTAGGACTCTGCGTACTTTACCACTGCTGAACAGTGCTAACGTGCAAGTGCTCTCTGTCTAAATTGTATTGATGATTGGTTTATCCATGATTGACATAGCTGATTTACCAGTAAGTCCCTAGTAATGTGCACTGTGTGCCCAGGGCCTGTAAATGAAATTCTTCTACTGGGCCTGCAACACTAATTGTGCCACCCACATGAGTAGCCCTGTAAACATGTCCAAGACCTGCCACTGCAGTGTCTGTGTGGGGAGTTTGGAACTGCCAGGTCGACCTGGCAAGTGTACCTACTTGCCAGGCCCAAACCTTCCCTTTTACTACATGTACGTCACCCCTAAGGTAGGCCAAGGTAGCCCCATGGGCAGGGTGCAGTGTATTTAAAAAAGTAGGATATGTACTGGTGTTTTTTATGTGTCTTGGTAGTGAAATACTGCCAAATTCAGTTTTCACTATTGTAAGGCTTATCTCTCCATGGGGATTTGTAATAAAGTAGATGAATCTCCAATTTGATGAGTAAGTATCTTATCCACAAACAACGAAGACCACCATCTGACACCCAGCTCTTCCTCATCCCCTCCAGAACCTCAATCCTCAACACTCTAATCTGATGTCATACAAGACATCAGCCTCAGGAATGAGATCTCTTACATTCTACCATTTACCACAGGATTGCCTTAAAATACAGTTTAGGTGTAATTTCCCTGGGGGGGGCAGATAGAGACATGGAGTTTGGGGTCTCTGAACTCACAATTTAAAAATACATATTTTGGTAAAGTTGGTTTTTAGATTGTGAATTTGAGAATGCCACTTTTAGAAAGTGGCCATTTTCTTGCTTAACCATTCCATGCCTCTTCATACTTGGCTGCTGAATACATATCTGGGTCAGACTGACAGTTGGGCTGTTTGTGAATTCACTCTAGACAGTAACACAAAGGGAGCTGAGGTGTGCCCTGCATATACTGATGGGTCATCTTGGGCTAGAGTGGGAGGGAGTAGCTGACACCTGCACTTGAAAGGGCTGTGCCTGACCTCACACAATACAGGCTTCAATCCCTTACAGTGTGGCTGGGGCAGGGCAAGGAAGAGGCAGGGCCTTGTGCACTACCAAGACTTTCCTTTGAAGGTTATCTATTTCAAAGGCAGAAATGAAAATAAGTATTGGACTGCTGACCCACAATTTTAGAACACTTCTGGATCAAAAGGAATCTCTGATAAGGAGAACAGCAGAAGAGCTGTGAGGAGGAGTACTGCCCCTTTGCTGTGTGTGCTGTGCTGGGTTTGCCCGCAGTTGCTGCTTCTGCCTTAGAGAGGACAAAGACTGGACGTTGCTGTGTATCCTGCTTGTGAAGTTTCTCCAAGGACTTGGACTGAGCTTGCTTCCTGTTAAGAAGTGTCAGGGACAGCAAAGTCTTCATCTGGCAGCACCTGGGCTCTCTTGCTGAGACCCCCTGATTTGCAAAGTGGTGTCCCTTTAGTCCCTGTGCCCTTTGAAGGAGACGCTATTAAGACCAGAGTGAAAACCAACGCACTGGAGCCAAGCTGCAGAAAAATCAATGCAGCACCTGCACCGTGGCTGTAAAATCGACACAGCACCTGCCTTGCAGCTGCAGAAATCAACACTTCATCAGCTCAGCATGGCTTCATCATTACAGTGCATCTGGATTTTCCACGCATTGTCCCTGGGCCCCAAAACTTCAGCTGCCTGACCAGAAATTGACACATCTCTTCCTTGCGAGTAAAGAATTGACGCATCGCTTAACTGGTGGGGAAAGTATCGACACTCAGCCTCACTTGAGAGTAAGGAATCTACGCATCACTTGCTTTTCTGATGCACCTTCACCCATGTGGCTTTATTGTGCATGTGGAATTTTTGTTGTTTTGGTTTTGTTTGATTTAGGTAAATATGACTATTTTTTCTAAAATGGTGTGGAGTCCTTTTGTGGTGTTTTCACTGTTACTGTATGTGTTTGGGCAAACACATTACACATTGCCTCTGAGATAAGACTGACTGCTTGTGCCAAGCTACCAAGGGAGTGAGCAGGTGTTATCTTAGGGATGTCACTCCCTTACCTTGAATAGAGTGAGGGTCCCTACTTGGACAGGGTGTAAACTGACTTTCAAAAAGAGACCCCATTTCTAACATTACTGCGGTAAATAGCATATGTCACTATTACCCAGTTTAATGGTATTTCATTTAGGTACCAGGCTGGCAACTGAGTCTGCTTTACTAGATTGGAACGGGTGACCTTCAGATCACTGCAGATGCCACGCTTGAGTAGTAACACTCTTCAGATCGTGTGTCCAGCTCTTAAGACGAATTGAGTTAAATCCTCAATGAAAGCTATATAGACGTTTTCTAGATACATCTCACATGGCAGACAATTTTCTTCTTCACCGCTTTCTGCATTTGTCTTGCTTGAACTGGAATCTTCCCACAGAACGTTGATTGGCTGGTCATCTACCACTTTTCCAAGGATTTTGGATTCCAAAACAATGATTTCCAGTTCCTTCCAATAGCACCACAGCACTACATTTTTACAAATATCCATATCTTTATTTGAGGTACCAGAATATAAAATGGCATCAGAAACATTAATAGATTCCTTCACAATCCTGCATCAAATGCAGGCACTCTAGCATCATAATGCAAGGGTGTCTGTGTTGGCATTAGGTAGCACATTGTGAGCCAGCACAGGAAGAAAGGACATGAATGTGCTGTACTCCTTAAATACAATGCATTCCGGCCCTTTCCATGTGGCACAGTGCAGCGCAGCAAAGTGATTTGTTGTGCTGCACTGTACCACTTTTTCATAAATCTGTCCCAAAGTCTCTATATGAGTTGGGCTCCACAATTCACTGTTACAAAAATATGTTGCCCCAACACCCAGCCATCCATCCCTACTAGGCCACTGATGGCTAGATCCAGTCCTCAGGCCACCATTTTTGGAACATGATATCTGAAACAAACAGCCCAGAGGTGCAGGAGCTCTACGTCAAAGTGACACAAAAAATCGCAATTAGGTAATTGCTATTGTGAAGAATGATACATCTGGCCCTGAATTCTGTGAATATGAGTGAAGCATAAAGGGCCAGATGTATCATTCTTCACAATAGCAATTACCTAATTGCGATTTTTTGCGAATCGCAATTAAGTAATCGCTATTGGAATGTATAAAACTCCAGGAGTTTCATACTACAATTCGCAAGGGCTCACAAATGGACCTACCTCATTAATATTCATGAGGTAAGTCACAATTTGCGAGACATTGCGAATAGCTACAATTACAGGGATGGTGGCCTGCTGGGCTCAGCAGACCACCATGTCTGTGATTGCTTTTAAATAAAGCAATCTTTTTTTTTTTTAAATGCAGCCCGTTTTCCTTAAAGGAAAACGAGATGCGTTTAAAAATGAAAATGAAAAGTCCCTGGGACCACTGCCTGCACTGAAACGTTTTCGCATGCATTCACAAAGGGGAAGAGGTCCCTTGTGGACCCCTTCCTCTTTGCGAATAGGTTGCCAGCAATTTGAAATTGGTGGTAACTGCAAATGTTTTGCGACCGCATTCACGGTCACAAAACAATCACACATCCCTCTGCGATTTGGTATTAGCAAGGGACGCCCTTGACATGCCCCTTCATAATACCGAATCAGCATGTAGTCGCAATTCCAATTTCTGATTCGGTAACAAGTTATGCATTTGCAATCGCAAAAAATGTTTGATACATCTGGCCCAAAATGCAGTATCATAGTCAATTAAAGCTGATTAGTGCTTGTTTTGTTTCTTTCCAGCCATTTATTTTAGTTACAGTAAATACTGTTACCCTTAGGGTGTGGTCTTTATCACTTGCAGTATAATTGCATCATCATCACCTCAGAATTCAGGGACCACGTTATAACATTGCATGTTTTTCCATATGCCACTGTGAAAAAGTAGGAATAATGTGATTTTTCCTAAACAAATTATGCCAGGTTTTACCTACTAAAAATTATTCACTACAAAACTGTACAGAGTGCTTCAATTTTTTACATATCGTGTAATCCTGACTTTGATGCACTTTGGTGCACACTCCTGTGTGCCCACTTGAAACTCCTATGGTGCTCATAATATGTAACAAAATGGGCTCAGGGAAGTTGCACATGGGTGACAGTGACTGGGAAAGTCGCAATCCTGATTTAGGTGCAGGCTTCCCAGACAGCAAATCTAGGCTTCCATGTGGATAAAGTCAATAAGAAATTTTGTTGAGGTAGTGATGTTCTTATTGGAGGCCTGTTAAAACAAATCTGTTGTATGCACCAACGATGACACAACATTCAACAGTTCCTACGAACGAACGACTTGATGGGCATAATCTCCCTACTCTCCAGGATGCAAGACCCAGGATCGTAATACGGGACTACAAACATATGGATTCTACGTGTTATTCTAACATTATAAGTGTCATGTTTATTGAGCCATACATCATAGACTTATGCATTCACAGGCAGATTCCATCATGAAGCAACACATGGTGATCTATAAGGCTAGGCATCAACAGCACAGGTCGGACCTACCACCACTGAGTTGCAGAGAACTGAAAACGTTTGCCTGTTCCTAAACCAGTCTCAGAAATTGAAATGTCGAAATTGAAATGTCTAAATTCTAGGATAAGATAAATCACCCGTGGTTGCTTGTAATTGGTCAAGACAGGCTGAGCTCCGTAGTGCCCAAGCAGTATTGTGTCTGCATACTGTGGCCCAGGACAGTTTGAGGAGGAATACCTTGTTCTTCCATGTCTCCTTGCATGATGGGATCTTTTATAATTAACCCCGACACAGCTAAGAGGAAAGATGATACCAAGCACTCATACTGCAAGCACTCTCTTCATGTTTCATGATGTGGTGAAAAGGCTTAACACACGGAATGTGCTTTCTGTATCAGCATCCTTCAGCCATGTGGGGCAGACTAAACCTAGAATGTAGGCCTACGTAAGAGGGGCTCAACTACATAACCTTTCCCATAATAAATCCCTCTCACAATCGGTACAAGTGCCTGGTCACAGGATTCTTTCGTTCAGTCTAGCCAGAAAAAAGGGAAAAACTCGGGGAAGTGTAGCAGCTTAGTTCAAGAGGTACCAAGTTTCAGATTAAAAATCTGCATCAAACCAGAAGAGTCACTTGACAGGGAGAACCAATCTACTTGTGAAAGGGTGACATGGGATGATTTCAGTTGAGGGTCTAAGTTACTGATGCGACCACCTGAAGAAGCTACCGTAGCAGGCTGATGGGCCCTTTCCTCTGAGAAAGTTATTACTTCACTCCCAGAACTTTGATTGAAGCCTTCCAGAATGTCTGGTGCTGGAGCAGTATTCATCAAACTCCCTCAATGTCTTGGGTCCTGACAAGTAGGTGGTGGCCTTGACTAATGGAACAATTATGGTAGCTGGTGAGCATGGTCCTCTCTTCCTTTACTGCATTGTCACGTGGTATCCCTTTTACCTTTAGGGATATACTTTATTCTACTTAACGTTTTTCTGGTTTTCTCATTCCAGTCTCATCTGTTCTTTCTCTGCCAATAGACAGATGGAAGGCAATGTACTGCCCACAGTATCACAACCTACCAACCCGCCACCTTTTCTGGGGCAGATTCACCGTGAACAAAAACACGGTGGAAACAGAACTTCGAAGGGAAAACGCTCACCTCTACACACCCCACGAGGAACCAGGAGGCCATGGAACCAGAGCTTCACATTTTCCCAGCTTTCATCTTCTTGCTCCTCTACCAGGAGCACGAACGCCGGCGGCGAAGACCACGGTGAGTACTGCACCTATGACACAGGGGAGGGGGGAGGAAAAAACAGGGACACACACACGCAACACGCAACACCCCCACCCTCACCCACGACAACACACACACTAATATATATTGATACATCACAGTTACACCCCCTAAACCACCCGGAAGAATGCAAAGACAAAAGAAAATTAGTGTAACCATTGTAATCTATTAAAATCCAGTACGCAAAAATATATATTCACTATTAACAAATATATACACCAAGAATAGAAGTCCAGGTATTGCTCCATTTAAGTCCGTGGAACACTGGGCCCACACTGCATGGGCGAGGCCCACACAAGGTACCCAAACATGAGGGAGAGAACACTGCAGGGGCATCAGATAGAAATAAAACAGGCACCTCAGGGGGAAGGGAAATGCGGGGGCACCTCAGCCGGATGAGTGCACAACGCCAAATCCACAAGGGGGCCACATGCCCACTGTTCAATTCTGGGGAGTGCAAAGGCACAGTCTCTCAAGTCTCTACAGTGGGTGGTTTGCCTACTGTGCAAAGCCACAGTCTCTCAAGTCTCTACAGTGGGTGGTTTGCCTACTGTTCAATCCTGGGGAGTGCAAAGCCACAGTCTCTCAAGTCTCTACAGTGGGTGGTTTGCCCACTGTTCAATCCTGGGGAGTGCAAAGCCACAGTCTCTCAAGTCTCTACAGTGGGTGGTTTGCCCACTGTTCAATCCTGGGGAGTGCAAAGCCAAAGTCTCTCAAGTCTCTACAGTGGGTGGTTTGCCCACTGTTCAATCCTGGGGAGTGCAAATCCACAGTCTCTAAATTCTCTACAGTGGGTGGTTTGCCCACTGTTCAATCCTGGGGATTGCAAAGCCCCAGTCTCTCAAGTGGATAACAGTCTCCACTGGTTCTGGAGGGGGCTTTGTGCCCAGAGTACTTCATCCTGCCAAGGACAGAGGTAGTGGATGCCTGTCTCCACTGGTTCTGGAGGGGGCTTTGTGCCCAGAGTGCTTCATCCTGCCAAGGACTGAGGTAGTGGATGTAAATCTCCACTGGTTCTGGAGGGGGCTTTGTGCCCAGAGTGCTTCATCCTGCCAAGGACAGAGGTAGTGGATGTAATACTCCACTGGTTCTGGAGGGGGCTTTGTGCCCAGAGTGCTTCATCCTGCCAAGGACAGATGTAGTGGATGTAAATTTCCACTGGTTGTGGAGGGGGCTTTGTGCCCAGAGTGCTTCATCCTGCCAAGGACAGAGGTAGTGGATGCCTGTCTCCACTGGTTCTGGAGGGGGCTTTGTGCCCAGAGTTCTTCATCCTGCTAGTGGCAGACTCAGTAGCGTCAGTGCTCTTGGCGCTCGTGGGCCAGCGGTGCTTGTGGTGGCAGTGTCCATTGCAGCAGTGCTTGTGGCAGCGGTGTCCTTGGCAGCGGTGCTTGTGGCAGTGGTGTCCTTGGCAGCGGTGCTTGTGGCGGCAGTGTCCATTGCAGTGGTGCTTGTGGCGGCAGTGTCCTTGGCAGCGACTCAGCTGCTGAGGGTCCTGTCTGGGCCTGCAGGGCTGGTGCTGGCGGTCCTCTCTGGGCCAGCGGGGCTGGTGCTGGCTGTCCTGTCTGGGCCTGCGGGGCTGGCGGTCCTGTCTGGGCCTGCGGGGCTGGTGCTGGCGGTCCTGTCTGGGCCAGCGGGCTGGTGCTGGCGGTCCTGTCTGGGCCAGTGGGGCAGGTGCTGGCCGTCGTCTCCTGGGCAGCGGGGCTGATGGCGGTCACCTCCTGGGCAGCGGGGCTGATGACGGTCACCTCCTGGGCAGCGGGGCTGGTGCTGGCGGTCACCTCCTGGGCAGCAGGGCTGATGGCGGTCGCCTCCTGGGCAGGGGGGCTGTTGGTGGTCTTCTCCGTCGTGCCGATCTTCCCAGACTTGCAGGGTTTCTTGTGCCCCTTCCCCACCTTGGAAGGTATCGCTGCTGACTCCACACTCCCATCTGTACCCCTGGGAGCAGCTTTGGTGGCTGGTGTCTTCCCCCTTTCCCGCTGGGCACTGGCCAACTTTTGATGCTTGACAGGTGGGGGACTGTCCGTGCTGTGGCTCCTTGCCACACTGGCTGCCCTGCTGCCTGGTGCACTCCAGAATCCGGTGACTGCTGGCACCACTGATCCCGCCGATGTCGTGGCTGAGGTGCTAGGTTGGGACCTGGAGAGTCGGCCCTAGGGGACTGACGGAGTGGGGGAGGTGAGGGAAAGAGGTCAAGGGTGGACAGGAAAAGTTTCTTAGGAACACTGGGACGGGTAGCTGGAGGGGGTTTGGGAGTGGAGGAAGAGGTTTTGGTTGTAGGAGGTGTACATTTGGTGACTTTGGGTGAAGGTGCATGTGCTGGAGGCTGTCGTGAGGTGGATGGCTGTTGGGTGGGTGTGTGCCTGCGTTTGTGGACCTTGGGAGGAGGCTTCACAGACGCACTGGGAGAGGACACATGGGATGTGTGAATTAAAGTGGGGGTGGTGACTACACGTGAGCGGGGTGTGGTGGTGATGGAAGTAGTGGCTGTAGATGTAGTGCATGCAGGTGTGAGTGGAGACGAGACTGAGAGGGAGGAGGGAGACGAGGAGGAGGGGGACACAGTGGAGGCAGTGGATGTTGCTATGTCTGCATGTGTGTGATGTTTGCGTGAGTGCCTGTGGGATGTGTGGTGCTTATGTTTGCCTGAGCTTCCTTTGTGTGTTGGGGTGTGTGCATGCTGGTCTGATGGTGTGCCTGGGGTAGGCTGAGGTACAGGGGGGTGGGTCTGGGTAGAGGAAGTTGGAGGGGGGAGGCTAGAGACAGGGACAATGGCTGCCATCAGTGCTGAGGCCAGAGTCTGAAAAGCTCGCTGAAGGGCTGCCTGACCAGAATGAATGCCCTCCAGGAATGCATTCGTCTTTTGCAACTCTCTACACCCTGGATGGCATTCAAAATGGTAGACTGCCCAACAGTGAGGGACCTGAGGAGGTCAATGGCCTCCTCACTGAGGGCAGCAGGGGTGACTGGGGCAGGGCCTAGGTGCCTGGGCAAAAGTGATGCCCACCCTCCTGGGTGAGCGGGCATGGGGCAAAGGCTGAGGGGCTGCTGGGAGGGCGGTGCTGGAAGGGGGGGTGGCGGCTGTACCTGTAGATGAGGGGGGCACAGATGGGCCCGCCACCACAAGGGAGCTCCCATCAGAGGAGGAGTCTGTATCATTGTTCTCAGCTCCTGTCCCCGCCGTGGAGCTCCCCTCATCCTCCGTCCCACTGGTGAAATCCAACTCCGTAGTGTCGCCCTCCAGGGCCATGTGGGAGGCAGCTCCCTCCTGCTCCGGTGCCACTGCTCCTCCGCCTGATGATGCTAATGCACACAAGAACAGGGAGAACACAAAAAGAGGGGGGACGACAGAAGAAAGACATGTTGAGTGCATGCATTACCGCTACCGTTGGCGGACACGACAGACACAGAAGCCCCCTGCACTATGCCGCGCACTTGGGGTCCACTATTCAGTCCCTGGGAAATGGCCTATCGTGCCACAATCCTGGAATTGTGTGCCCAGTTGGAGCCAGACCTAATGTCAGCTATCCGCCATCCCACAGGAATCCCCCCTCAAGTGCAGGTGCTATCAGTACTCCATTTCCTTGCAAGTGGGTCATTTCAAACAACAGTGGCCATAGCATCAGGGATGTCCCAGCCTATGTTTTCCAATGTGTTGTCCAGAGTGTTGTCTGCCCTGCTGAAACACATGCAGAGCGTCATCATTTTCCCTCAGGTGGAGGATTTGCCTACAGTGAAAGGTTACTTCTATGCCCTGGGACATATCCCCAACATCATAGGTGCCATTGATGGGACACATGTGGCCTTCGTCCCCCCCGCAGGAGTGAACAGGTGTACAGAATCCAGAAGAGTCATCATTCGATGAATGTGCAGATGGTGTGTTTGGCCGACCAGTACATTTCCCATGTGAATGTCAAATGCCCTGGCTCAGTGCATGACGCTTACATCCTGCGGAATAGCAGCATCCCTTATGTGATGGGGCAACTCCAGAGGCACCGGTGTGGCTATTAGGTGAGCACATGGAACCAAATCAGTGGGAATAGTTGTCTGGGGATATCCCTACAGGTTAGTGTGTGTCTAACAGTTGTCCCTCGCCTTTTTCAGGTGACTCTTGTTACCCCAACATGTCATGGCTACTGACCCAATGAGGAATCCCAGGACAAGGGCAGAGGAATGCTACAATGAGGCCCATGGGCGAACTAGGTGGATTATAGAGCGGACCTTCGGCCTCCTGAAGGCCAGGTTCAGGTGCCTCTATATGACAGGCGGTTCCCTATTCTACTCACCAAAGAAGGTGTGCCAGATCATCGTGGCCTGCTGTATGCTTCACAACTTAGCTTTGCGACGACAGGTGCCTTTTCTGCAGGAGGATGGTCCAGATGGAGGTGTTGTGGCAGCTGTGGAGCCTGTGGACAGTGAAGACGAGGAAGCAGAAGAAGAGGACATCGACAACAGGAACTCGGTTATCCTGCAATACTTCCAGTGAGACACAGGTAAGAAGACAAACCTGCCTACTACATGTAATGTAACACTACTTTCTCTCTACTGTCTGTCCTTTTCACCCAGTGTTTGGTCACTGAGTTTTCACTTTCCCTTACGATTTCACAGATGTGGGTCCCACTGTGTGACATCTGCTTTATTTCCTCATGGACTAGAGCTGTGTGACATAGGTATGTTGACATTACAATTGTAAGAGCATTTTGTCACTGTAATTGCTAATACTCTATTTCGAAATCACTGACAGACTCCAGATTGTTTTGTGCCTTAAGGGTGTTTATTTAAGTGCTCAATATTGGAGGGTGCTGTAAAATGGGGAGGGGTGATAGTGGAGGAATGTCCATGGCAGAGTCCAGTCTATCAGTCTCACAGGTGCATTGTCCAAAGGGGCATAGTAAGTGGAGCTGGGGCAGTTTGAGGATGGACAGGGTGACAAGGTGGGACAAAAGGATGACATTCAGGGCGGTCTCATTTCTTGGCGGGGGTCTTGGCATCGTTCTCTGTCTTTGTCCTGGATCTCTGGAACCATTTGCGGAGTGGTTCTCCGTCTGCAAGGGGTGGGGTGCTGGTGTGGTGGCCCTGTGGCGGTGCCTCCTGTCCACTAGCGCCAGCGGAGGTGGTGGGCAGTTCATCGTCCAGGCTAGTGTCAGGGGCCCCTTGTTGTGCCACAGTGTCCCTCCTGGTGTTGAGGACTTCCTTCAGCACCCCTACGATGGTGCCCAGGGTGGAGTTGATGGATCTGAGTTCCTCCCTGAATCCCAAATGCTGTTCCTGCTGCAGCCGCTGGGTCTCCTGAAACTTGGCCAGTACCGTTGCCATCATCTCCTGGGAATGATAGTACGCTCCCATGATGTTGGAGAGGGCCTTGTGGAGAGTGGGTTCCCTGGGCCTGTCCTCCCCCTGTCGCACAGCAGCCCTCCCAGTTCCCCTGTTTCCCTGGGCCTCTGTCCCCTGAACGGTGTGCCCACTGCCACTGCCCCCAGGTCCCTGTTGTTGTTGGGGTGGTGGGTTATCCTGGGTTCCCTGTAGTGGTGGACACACTGCTGATTGACGTGTCCTGGGGACAGAGGTATGGGCCCGCTGGGTGGGTGCTGTGCTGGTGTTTCCTGAGGGGGGAAGCTCTGTGGTGGCCTGTGACTGTGTGAGGGGAACTGGATGTCCCGAGGTCCCAGATGGGCCGGGCTGGTCATCTAGATCCAGTTGGACAGAGCTTCTGTCATCACTGTGGGTCTCTTCTGTTGGTGGTGTGAACATGTCTGGACCCTCCTGTGCGGTGACGTTGGGTAGGGGTCCTGCAGGGGTGTAAAAGCATGATTATTGCATCTGTGTGCACCATGGTGTGCAATGGGTGGGTGACCCCAGTGCTTGCATTCCTGTGTGGGACCTTGTGTGATGATGGTTTAGGGGGGTATGGGTATGTGCAGTGGCCATGCATTGGTGATAGGTGTCCATGCTTTGGTGTTGCATGCAGGGCTTGATGTTGGGATGTGTGGTTTGTGATAGTGGGACATGTGTGAGGAGTTGGAGTGATGGGGGTGAGGGCGAGGGTGGGGGTATGTGATGGCATGCAGGTAGGGTGGGGGTTGTAATAGTTAAGGTTTGGCTTACCAGAGTCCATTCCTCCAGCTACTCCTTCGAGGCCCTCAGGATGCAGAATTGCCAAGACTTGCTCCTCCCATGTTGTTAGTTGTGGGGAAGAGGTGGGGGTCCGCCGCAAGTCCTCTGTACCGCAAGGTGGTGTCTGGATACCACGGAACGCACCTTCCCCGTAGGTCTTTCCACCTCTTCCTGATGTTATCCCTATTTCTTGGGTGCTGTCCCACTGTGTTGACCCAGACCACTATTCTGCGCCATAGCTCCATCTTCCTAGCTATGGAGGTGTGCTGCACCTGTGATCCGAATAGCTGTGGCTCTACCCGGATGATTTCCTCCACCATGACCCTGAGCTCCTCCTCAGAGAAACTGGGTGTCTTTGCCGTGCCATGGGGTGGTGTGGGTGATGTGTGGGGTGGTGTGTGTTATGATATGTGGGGTGATATTTAGTTGTGTGTTGTGTGGGGTGCGTGGATGTTATGTGGGTGATGGTGTTGTGTGCCTGTGGATGCCTGGTCATAGATTGTGGTGTCTCTCTCTGGCCTTCTATCGCAATTGTGGCCATAAGGGTTTGTGGGTGATGTGGGTGCGTGTTTTATATTGTATTGGGTGTGTGGGAGTGGTGTGTGTATGTGTATCAGGTGTGTGTATTTTGAATTGTCCAATGTGGCTGTGTTTTGTATATGTGTGTGTATTTTGAGCGCAGCGGTGTGTGCCGCCAATGGAATACCGCGGTTGAAAGACCGCTGCGTGGATTCGTGGGTTGTGATAATGTGGGCGTAATTCTGTTGGCGTGACGGTGGAGGTTTTGTTTTCGCCAGTTTATCACTGACCTTTGGTGTGGCGGACTTGTGTAGGTGTCTGAATTTTGGCGGATTCCGAGCTGTGGGTCATAATAGCTGTGGCGGATTTCCGCGGGCGCGGCAGTGTGTTGGCGGTCTTCTGCACAGCGGTAAGCGGCTTTTACTGCCAATGTTGTAATGACCCTGAAAGAGGGGCGGGAGAGAGGTAGTCACGAACAACACCAAAAGTTAAATGAAGTGGTGATGATTTATTTAAGTAATACGCCAAACGATTAGCCCTACACCAACCAACGTCCTCTTCTCTCCCCTTCAACTGTCGCTCTCACATTCCACAAGCTGCATCTCGAGCAAACACAACATTCTCACCTTCGTCTCGTGCCAGACACGCACGCACCCAGATTCCTAGGATACCACACCACCTTCCCCATATCAGAATAACAAAACTAAAAAAAATAATATATTTAACATACCTAAATACAAACTACCCATGGCCCTTGAACAATTAATATTGCTTACAAACTGAGACAAATTGAACGATCATTGCATCACAAAGTCCATAAAGGTGTCACAGAACACAGTTCATTTCACAGTTCATTTTACATAGTCCCTGAACCATGATGGTTTTGAAACATTCCTTTTTGGTCGAGTTTCAGCTGGGCCTCGCATTTTAGTAACACCTGGAGTGATACAGATATCTTGAGCAGGAACATCCAGTGAGATACCTTGAGAGTCATGAACTTCTACATCGGGTCCCGAACACTTAGCCACCCTATTCAGATTCCAAATCCTATGATCTTCTGTTTTCACCGCATTCCTAAACAGTCTTATGACTTTAAATGCACCCACGACAACACACACACTAATATATATTGATACATCACAGTTACACCCCCTAAGCCCCACGGAAGAATGCAAAGACAAAAGGAAATTAGTGTAACCATTGTAATCTATTAAAATCCAGTACGCAAAAATATATATTCACTATTAACAAATATATACACCAAGAATAGAAGTCCAGGTATTGCTCCATTTAAGTCCATGGAACACTGGGCCCACACTGCATGGGCGAGGCCCACACAAGGTACACAAACATGAGGGAGAGAACACTGCAGGGGCATCAGATAGAAATAAAACAGGCACCTCAGGGGGAAGGGAAATGCGGGGGCACCTCAGCCGGATGAGTGCACAACGCCAAATCCACAAGGGGGCCACATGCCCACTGTTCAATTCTGGGGAGTGCAAAGGCACAGTCTCTCAAGTCTCTACAGTGGGTGGTTTGCCTACTGTGCAAAGCCACAGTCTCTCAAGTCTCTACAGTGGGTGGTTTGCCTACTGTTCAAACCTGGGGAGTGCAAAGCCACAGTCTCTCAAGTCTCTACAGTGGGTGGTTTGCCCACTGTTCAATCCTGGGGAGTGCAAAGCCACAGTCTCTCAAGTCTCTACAGTGGGTGGTTTGCCCACTGTTCAATCCTGGGGAGTGCAAAGCCAAAGTCTCTCAAGTCTCTACAGTGGGTAGTTTGCCCACTGTTCAATCCTGGGGAGTGCAAATCCACAGTCTCTAAATTCTCTACAGTGGGTGGTTTGCCCACTGTTCAATCCTGGGGATTGCAAAGCCCCAGTCTCTCAAGTGGATAACAGTCTCCACTGGTTCTGGAGGGGGCTTTGTGCCCAGAGTACTTCATCCTGCCAAGGACAGAGGTAGTGGATGCCTGTCTCCACTGGTTCTGGAGGGGGCTTTGTGCCCAGAGTGCTTCATCCTGCCAAGGACTGAGGTAGTGGATGTAAATCTCCACTGGTTCTGGAGGGGGCTTTGTGCCCAGAGTGCTTCATCCTGCCAAGGACAGAGGTAGTGGATGTAATACTCCACTGGTTCTGGAGGGGGCTTTGTGCCCAGAGTGCTTCATCCTGCCAAGGACAGATGTAGTGGATGTAAATTTTCACTGGTTGTGGAGGGGGCTTTGTGCCCAGAGTGCTTCATCCTGCCAAGGACAGAGGTAGTGGATGCCTGTCTCCACTGGTTCTGGAGGGGGCTTTGTGCCCAGAGTGCTTCATCCTGCTAGTGGCAGACTCAGTAGCGTCAGTGCTCTTGGCGCTCGTGGGCCAGCGGTGCTTGTGGTGGCAGTGTCCATTGCAGCAGTGCTTGTGGCAGCGGTGTCCTTGGCAGCAGTGCTTGTGGCAGTGGTGTCCTTGGCAGCGGTGCTTGTGGCGGCAGTGTCCATTGCAGTGGTGCTTGTGGCGGCAGTGTCCTTGGTAGCGACTCAGCTGCTGGCGGTCCTGTCTGGGCCTGCAGGGCTGGTGCTGGCGGTCCTCTCTGGGCCAGCGGGGCTGGTGCTGGCTGTCCTGTCTGGGCCTGCGGGGCTGGCGGTTCTGTCTGGGCCTGCGGGGCTGGTGCTGGCGGTCCTGTCTGGGCCAGCGGGGCTGGTGCTGGCGGTCCTGTCTGGGCCAGTGGGGCAGGTGCTGGCGGTCGCCTCCTGGGCAGCGGGGCTGATGGCGGTCGCCTCCTGGGCAGCGGGGCTGATGACGGTCACCTCCTGGGCAGCGGGGCTGGTGCTGGCGGTCACCTCCTGGGCAGCAGGGCTGATGGCGGTTGCCTCCTGGGCAGCGGGGCTGATGGTGGTCTTCTCCGTTGTGCCGATCTTCCCAGACTTGCAGGGTTTCTTGTGCCCCTTCCCCACCTTGGAAGGTATCGCAGCTGACTCCACACTCCCACCTGTACCCCTGGGAGCAGCTTTGGTGGCTGGTGTCTTCCCCCTTTCCCGCCGGGCACTGGCCAACTTTTGATGCTTGACAGGTGGGGGACTGTCCGTGCTGTGGCTCCTTGCCACACTGGCTGCCCTGCTGCCTGGTGCACTCCAGAATCCGGTGACTGCTGGCACCACTGATCCCGCCGATGTCGTGGCTGAGGTGCTAGGTTGGGACCTGGAGAGTCGGCCCTAGGGGACTGACGGAGTGGGGGAGGTGAGGGAAAGAGGTCAAGGGTGGACAGGAAAAGTTTCTTAGGAACACTGGGACGGGTAGCTGGAGGGGGTTTGGGAGTGGAGGAAGAGGTTTTGGTTGTAGGAGGTGTACATTTGGTGACTTTGGGTGAAGGTGCATGTGCTGGAGGCTGTCGTGAGGTGGATGGCTGTTGGGTGGGTGTGTGCCGGTGTTTGTGTACCTTGGGAGGAGGCTTCACAGACACACTGGGAGAGGACACATGGGATGTGTGAATTGTAGTGGGGGTGGTGACTGCACGTGAGCGGGGTGTGGTGGTGATGGAAGTAGTGGCTGTAGATGTAGTGCATGCAGGTGTGAGTGGAGACGAGACTGAGAGGGAGGAGGGAGGAGGGAGACGAGGAGGAGGGGGACACAGTGGAGGCAGTGGATGTTGCTATGTCTGCATGTGTGTGATGTTTGCGTGAGTGCCTGTGGGGTGTGTGGTGCTTATGTTTGCCTGAGCTTCCTTTGTGTGTTGGGGTGTGTGCATGCTGGTCTGATGGTGTGCTTGGGGTAGGCTGAGGTACAGGGGGGTGGGTCTGGGTAGAGGAAGTTGGAGGGGGGAGGCTAGAGACAGGGACAATGGCTGCCATCAGTGCTGAGGCCAGAGTCTGAAAAGCTCGCTGAAGGGCTGCCTGACCAGAATGAATGCCCTCCAGGAATGCATTCGTCTGTTGCAACTCTCTACACCCTGGATGGCATTCAAAATGGTAGACTGCCCAACAGTGAGGGACCTGAGGAGGTCAATGGCCTCCTCACTGAGGGCAGCAGGGGTGACTGGGGCAGGGCCTAGGTGCCTGGGCAAAAGTGATGCCCACCCTCCTGGGTGAGCGGGCATGGGGCAAAGGCTGAGGGGCTGCTGGGAGGGCGGTGCTGGAAGGGGGGGTGGCGGCTGTACCTGTAGATGAGGGGGGCACAGATGGGCCCGCCACCACAAGGGAGCTCCCATCAGAGGAGGAGTCTGTATCATTGTTCTCAGCTCCTGTCCCCGCCGTGGAGCTCCCCTCGTCCTCCGTCCCACTGGTGAAATCCAACTCCGTAGTGTCGCCCTCCAGGGCCATGTGGGAGGCAGCTCCCTCCTGCTCCGGTGCCACTGCTCCTCCGCCTGATGATGCTAATGCACACAAGAACAGGGAGAACACAAAAAGAGGGGGGACGACAGAAAAAAGACATGTTGAGTGCATGCATTACCGCTACCGTTGGCGGACACGACAGACACAGAAGCCCCCTGCACTATGCCGCGCACTTGGGGTCCACTATTCAGTCCCTGGGAAATGGCCTATCGTGCCACAATCCTGGAATTGTGTGCCCAGTTGGAGCCAGACCTAATGTCAGCTATCCGCCATCCCACAGGAATCCCCCCTCAAGTGCAGGTGCTATCAGTACTCCATTTCCTTGCAAGTGGGTCATTTCAAACAACAGTGGCCATAGCATCAGGGATGTCCCAGCCTATGTTTTCCAATGTGTTGTCCAGAGTGTTGTCTGCCCTGCTGAAACACATGCAGAGCGTCATCATTTTCCCTCAGGTGGAGGATTTGCCTACAGTGAAAGGTTACTTCTATGCCCTGGGACATATCCCCAACATCATAGGTGCCATTGATGGGACACATGTGGCCTTCGTCCCCCCCGCAGGAGTGAACAGGTGTACAGAATCCAGAAGAGTCATCATTCGATGAATGTGCAGATGGTGTGTTTGGCCGACCAGTACATTTCCCATGTGAATGTCAAATGCCCTGGCTCAGTGCATGACGCTTACATCCTGCGGAATAGCAGCATCCCTTATGTGATGGGGCAACTCCAGAGGCACCGGTGTGGCTATTAGGTGAGCACATGGAACCAAATCAGTGGGAATAGTTGTCTGGGTCTGGGGATATCCCTACAGGTTAGTGTGTGTCTAACAGTTGTCCCTCGCCTTTTTCAGGTGACTCTTGTTACCCCAACCTGTCATGGCTACTGACCCAATGAGGAATCCCAGGACAAGGGCAGAGGAATGCTACAATGAGGCCCATGGGCGAACTAGGTGGATTATAGAGCGGACCTTCGGCCTCCTGAAGGCCAGGTTCAGGTGCCTCCATATGACAGGCGGTTCCCTATTCTACTCACCAAAGAAGGTGTGCCAGATCATCGTGGCCTGCTGTATGCTTCACAACTTAGCTTTGCGACGACAGGTGCCTTTTCTGCAGGAGGATGGTCCAGATAGAGGTGTTGTGGCAGCTGTGGAGCCTGTGGACAGTGAAGACGAGGAAGCAGAAGAAGAGGACATCGACAACAGGAACTCGGTTATCCTGCAATACTTCCAGTGAGACACAGGTAAGAAGACAAACCTGCCTACTACATGTAATGTAACACTACTTTCTCTCTACTGTCTGTCCTTTTCACCCAGTGTTTGGTCACTGAGTTTTCACTTTCCCTTACGATTTCACAGATGTGGGTCCCACTGTGTGACATCTGCTTTATTTCCTCATGGACTAGAGCTGTGTGACATAGGTATGTTGACATTACAATTGTAAGAGCATTTTGTCACTGTAATTGCTAATACTCTATTTCGAAATCACTGACAGACTCCAGATTGTTTTGTGCCTTAAGGGTGTTTATTTAAGTGCTCAATATTGGAGGGTGCTGTAAAATGGGGAGGGGTGATAGTGGAGGAATGTCCATGGCAGAGTCCAGTCTATCAGTCTCACAGGTGCATTGTCCAAAGGGGCATAGTAAGTGGAGCTGGGGCAGTTTGAGGATGGACAGGGTGACAAGGTGGGACAAAAGGATGACATTCAGGGCGGTCTCATTTCTTGGCGGGGGTCTTGGCATCGTTCTCTGTCTTTGTCCTGGATCTCAGGAACCGTTTGCGGAGTGGTTCTCTGTCTGCAAGGGGTGGGGTGCTGGTGTGGTGGCCCTGTGGCGGTGCCTCCTGTCCACTAGCGCCAGCGGAGGTGGTGGGCAGTTCATCGTCCAGGCTAGTGTCAGGGGCCCCTTGTTGTGCCACAGTGTCCCTCCTGGTGTTGAGGACTTCCTTCAGCACCCCTACGATGGTGCCCAGGGTGGAGTTGATGGATCTGAGTTCCTCCCTGAATCCCAAATGCTGTTCCTGCTGCAGCCGCTGGGTCTCCTGAAACTTGGCCAGTACCGTTGCCATCATCTCCTGGGAATGATAGTACGCTCCCATGATGTTGGAGAGGGCCTTGTGGAGAGTGGGTTCCCTGGGCCTGTCCTCCCCCTGTCGCACAGCAGCCCTCCCAGTTCCCCTGTTTCCCTGGGCCTCTGTCCCCTGAACGGTGTGCCCACTGCCACTGCCCCCAGGTCCCTGTTGTTGTTGGGGTGGTGGGTTATCCTGGGTTCCCTGTAGTGGTGGACACACTGCTGATTGACGTGTCCTGGGGACAGAGGTATGGGCCCGCTGGGTGGGTGCTGTGCTGGTGTTTCCTGAGGGGGGAAGCTCTGTGGTGGCCTGTGACTGTGTGAGGGGAACTGGCTTTCCCGAGGTCCCAGATGGGCCGGGCTGGTCATCTAGATCCAGTTGGACAGAGCTTCTGTCATCACTGTGGGCCTCTTCTGTTGGTGGTGTGAACATGTCTGGACCCTCCTGTGCGGTGACGTTGGGTAGGGGTCCTGCAGGGGTGTAAAAGCATGATTATTGCATCTGTGTGCACCATGGTGTGCAATGGGTGGGTGACCCCAGTGCTTGCATTCCTGTGTGGGACCTTGTGTGATGATGGTTTAGGGGGGGTATGGGTATGTGCAGTGGCCATGCATTGGTGATAGGTGTCCATGCTTTGGTGTTGCATGCAGGGCTTGATGTTGGGATGTGTGGTTTGTGATAGTGGGACATGTGTGAGGAGTTGGAGTGATGGGGGTGAGGGCGAGGGTGGGGGTATGTGATGGCATGCAGGTAGGGTGGGGGTTGTAATAGTTAAGGTTTGGCTTACCAGAGTCCATTCCTCCAGCTACTCCTTCGAGGCCCTCAGGATGCAGAATTGCCAAGACTTGCTCCTCCCATGTTGTTAGTTGTGGGGAAGAGGTGGGGGTCCGCCGCCAGTCCTCTGTACCGCAAGGTGGTGTCTGGATACCACGGAACGCACCTTCCCCCGTAGGTCTTTCCACCTCTTCCTGATGTCATCCCTATTTCTTGGGTGCTGTCCCACTGTGTTGACCCAGACCACTATTCTGCGCCATAGCTCCATCTTCCTAGCTATGGAGGTGTGCTGCACCTGTGATCCGAATAGCTGTGGCTCTACCCGGATGATTTCCTCCACCATGACCCTGAGCTCCTCCTCAGAGAAACTGGGTGTCTTTGCCGTGCCATGGGGTGGTGTGGGTGATGTGTGGGGTGGTGTGTGTTATGATATGTGGGGTGATATTTAGTTGTGTGTTGTGTGGGGTGCGTGGATGTTATGTGGGTGATGGTGTTGTGTGCCTGTGGATGCCTGGTCATAGATTGTGGTGTCTCTCTCTGGCCTTCTATCGCAATTGTGGCCATAAGGGTTTGTGGGTGATGTGGGTGCGTGTTTTATATTGTATTGGGTGTGTGGGAGTGGTGTGTGTATGTGTATCAGGTGTGTGTATTTTGAATTGTCCAATGTGGCTGTGTTTTGTATATGTGTGTGTATTTTGAGCGCAGCGGTGTGTGCCGCCAATGGAATACCGCGGTTGAAAGACCGCTGCGTGGATTCGTGGGTTGTGATAATGTGGGCGTAATTCTGTTGGCGTGACGGTGGAGGTTTTGTTTTCGCCAGTTTATCACTGACCTTTGGTGTGGCGGACTTGTGTAGGTGTCTGAATTTTGGCGGATTCCGAGCTGTGGGTCATAATAGCTGTGGTGGATTTCCGCGGGCGCGGCAGTGTGTTGGCGGTCTTCTGCACAGCGGTAAGCGGCTTTTACTGCCAATGTTGTAATGACCCTGAAAGAGGGGCGGGAGAGAGGTAGTCACGAACAACACCAAAAGTTAAATGAAGTGGTGATGATTTATTTAAGTAATACGCCAAACGATTAGCCCTACACCAACCAACGTCCTCTTCTCTCCCCTTCAACTGTCGCTCTCACATTCCACAAGCTGCATCTAGAGCAAACACAACATTCTCACCTTCGTCTCGTGCCAGACACGCACGCACCCAGGTTCCTAGGATACCACACCACCTTCCCCATATCAGAATAACAAAACTAAAAAAAATAATATATTTAACATACCTAAATACAAACTACCCATGGCCCTTGAACAATTAATATTGCTTACAAACTAAGACAAATTGAACGATCATTGCATCACAAAGTCCATAAAGGTGTCACAGAACACAGTTCATTTCACAGTTCATTGAACCATGATGGTTTTGAAACATTCCTTTTTGGTCGAGTTTCAGCTGGGCCTCGCATTTTAGTAACACCTGGAGTGATACAGATATCTTGAGCAGGAACATCCAGTGAGATACCTTGAGAGTCATGAACTTCTACATCGGGTCCCGAACACTTAGCCACCCTATTCAGATTCCAAATCCTATGATCTTCTGTTTTCACCGCATTCCTAAACAGTCTTATGACTTTAAATGCACCCACGACAACACACACACTAATATATATTGATACATCACAGTTACAGCCCCTAAGCCCCCCGGAAGAATGCAAAGACAAAAGGAAATTAGTGTAACCATTGTAATCTATTAAAATCCAGTACGCAAAAATATATATTCACTATTAACAAATATATACACCAAGAATAGAAGTCCAGGTATTGCTCCATTTAAGTCCATGGAACACTGGGCCCACACTGCATGGGCGAGGCCCACACAAGGTACACAAACATGAGGGAGAGAACACTGCAGGGGCATCAGATAGAAATAAAACAGGCACCTCAGGGGGAAGGGAAAGGCGGGGGCACCTCAGCCGGATGAGTGCACAACGCCAAATCCACAAGGGGGCCACATGCCCACTGTTCAATTCTGGGGAGTGCAAAGGCACAGTCTCTCAAGTCTCTACAGTGGGTGGTTTGCCTACTGTGCAAAGCCACAGTCTCTCAAGTCTCTACAGTGGGTGGTTTGCCTACTGTTCAATCCTGGGGAGTGCAAAGCCACAGTCTCTCAAGTCTCTACAGTGGGTGGTTTGCCCACTGTTCAATCCTGGGGAGTGCAAAGCCACAGTCTCTCAAGTCTCTACAGTGGGTGGTTTGCCCACTGTTCAATCCTGGGGAGTGCAAAGCCAAAGTCTCTCAAGTCTCTACAGTGGGTAGTTTGCCCACTGTTCAATCCTGGGGAGTGCAAATCCACAGTCTCTAAATTCTCTACAGTGGGTGGTTTGCCCACTGTTCAATCCTGGGGATTGCAAAGCCCCAGTCTCTCAAGTGGATAACAGTCTCCACTGGTTCTGGAGGGGGCTTTGTGCCCAGAGTACTTCATCCTGCCAAGGACAGAGGTAGTGGATGCCTGTCTCCACTGGTTCTGGAGGGGGCTTTGTGCCCAGAGTGCTTCATCCTGCCAAGGACTGAGGTAGTGGATGTAAATCTCCACTGGTTCTGGAGGGGGCTTTGTGCCCAGAGTGCTTCATCCTGCCAAGGACAGAGGTAGTGGATGTAATACTCCACTGGTTCTGGAGGGGGCTTTGTGCCCAGAGTGCTTCATCCTGCCAAGGACAGATGTAGTGGATGTAAATTTCCACTGGTTGTGGAGGGGGCTTTGTGCCCAGAGTGCTTCATCCTGCCAAGGACAGAGGTAGTGGATGCCTGTCTCCACTGGTTCTGGAGGGGGCTTTGTGCTCAGAGTGCTTCATCGTGCTAGTGGCAGACTCAGTAGCGTCAGTGCTCTTGGCGCTCGTGGGCCAGCGGTGCTTGTGGTGGCAGTGTCCATTGCAGCAGTGCTTGTGGCAGCGGTGTCCTTGGCAGCGGTGCTTGTGGCAGTGGTGTCCTTGGCAGCGGTGCTTGTGGCGGCAGTGTCCATTGCAGTGGTGCTTGTGGCGGCAGTGTCCTTGGCAGCGACTCAGCTGTTGGCGGTCCTGTCTGGGCCTGCAGGGCTGGTGCTGGCGGTCCTCTCTGGGCCAGCGGGGCTGGTGCTGGCTGTCCTGTCTGGGCCTGCGGGGCTGGCGGTTCTGTCTGGGCCTGTGGGGCTGGTGCTGACGGTCCTGTCTGGGCCAGCGGGGCTGGTGCTGGCGGTCCTGTCTGGGCCAGTGGGGCAGGTGCTGGCGGTCGCCTCCTGGGCAGCGGGGCTGATGGCGGTCGCCTCCTGGGCAGCGGGGCTGATGACGGTCACCTCCTGGGCAGCGGGGCTGGTGCTGGCGGTCACCTCCTGGGCAGCAGGGCTGATGGCGGTTGCCTCCTGGGCAGCGGGGCTGATGGTGGTCTTCTCCGTTGTGCCGATCTTCCCAGACTTGCAGGGTTTCTTGTGCCCCTTCCCCACCTTGGAAGGTATCGCAGCTGACTCCACACTCCCACCTGTACCCCTGGGAGCAGCTTTGGTGGCTGGTGTCTTCCCCCTTTCCCGCCGGGCACTGGCCAACTTTTGATGCTTGATAGGTGGGGGACTGTCCGTGCTGTGGCTCCTTGCCACCCTGGCTGCCCTGCTGCCTGGTGCACTCCAGAATCCGGTGACTGCTGGCACCACTGATCCCGCCGATGTCGTGGCTGAGGTGCTAGGTTGGGACCTGGAGAGTCGGCCCTAGGGGACTGACGGAGTGGGGGAGGTGAGGGAAAGAGGTCAAGGGTGGACAGGAAAAGTTTCTTAGGAACACTGGGACGGGTAGCTGGAGGGGGTTTGGGAGTGGAGGAAGAGGTTTTGGTTGTAGGAGGTGTACATTTGGTGACTTTGGGTGAAGGTGCATGTGCTGGAGGCTGTCGTGAGGTGGATGGCTGTTGGGTGGGTGTGTGCCGGTGTTTGTGTACCTTGGGAGGAGGCTTCACAGACACACTGGGAGAGGACACATGGGATGTGTGAATTGTAGTGGGGGTGGTGACTGCACGTGAGCGGGGTGTGGTGGTGATGGAAGTAGTGGCTGTAGATGTAGTGCATGCAGGTGTGAGTGGAGACGAGACTGAGAGGGAGGAGGGAGACGAGGAGGAGGGGGACACAGTGGAGGCAGTGGATGTTGCTATGTCTGCATGTGTGTGATGTTTGCGTGAGTGCCTGTGGGATGTGTGGTGCTTATGTTTGCCTGAGCTTCCTTTGTGTGTTGGGGTGTGTGCATGCTGGTCTGATGGTGTGCTTGGGGTAGGCTGAGGTACAGGGGGGTGGGTCTGGGTAGAGGAAGTTGGAGGGGGGAGGCTAGAGACAGGGACAATGGCTGCCATCAGTGCTGAGGCCAGAGTCTGAAAAGCTCGCTGAAGGGCTGCCTGACCAGAATGAATGCCCTCCAGGAATGCATTCGTCTGTTGCAACTCTCTACACCCTGGATGGTATTCAAAATGGTAGACTGCCCAACAGTGAGGGACCTGAGGAGGTCAATGGCCTCCTCACTGAGGGCAGCAGGGGTGACTGGGGCAGGGCCTAGGTGCCTGGGCGAAGGTGATGCCCACCCTCCTGGGTGAGCGGGCATGGGGCAAAGGCTGAGGGGCTGCTGGGAGGGCAGTGCTGGAAGGGGGGGTGGCGGCTGTACCTGTAGATGAGGGGGGCACACATGGGCCCGCCACCACAAGGGAGCTCCCATCAGAGGAGGAGTCTGTATCATTGTTCTCAGCTCCTGTCCCCGCCGTGGAGCTCCCCTCGCCCTCCGTCCCACTGGTGAAATTCAACTCCGTAGTGTCGCCCTCCAGGGCCATGTGGGAGGCAGCTCCCTCCTACTCCGGTGCCTCTGCTCCTCCGCCTGATGATGCTAATGCACACAAGAACAGGGAGAACACAAAAAGAGGGGGGACGACAGAAGAAAGACATGTTGAGTGCATGCATTACCGCTACCGTTGGCGGACACGACAGACACAGAAGCCCCCTGCACTATGCCGCGCACTTGGGGTCCACTATTCAGTCCCTGGGAAATGGCCTATCGTGCCACAATCCTGTAATTGTGTGCCCAGTTGGAGCCAGACCTAATGTCAGCTATCCGCCATCCCACAGGAATCCCCCCTCAAGTGCAGGTGCTGTCAGTACTCCATTTCCTTGCAAGTGGGTCATTTCAAACAACAGTGGCCATAGCATCAGGGATGTCCCAGCGTATGTTTTCCAATGTGTTGTCCAGAGTGTTGTCTGCCCTGCTGAAACACATGCGGAGCTACATCATTTTCCCTCAGGTGGAGGATTTGCCTACAGTGAAAGGTTACTTCTATGCCCTGGGACATATCCCCAACATCATAGGTGCCATTGATGGGACACATGTGGCCTTCGTCCCCCCCGCAGGAGTGAACAGGTGTACAGAAACCAGAAGAGTTATCATTCGATGAATGTGCAGATGGTGTGTTTGGCCGACCAGTACATTTCCCATGTGAATGTCAAATGCCCTGGCTCAGTGCATGACGCTTACATCCTGCGGAATAGCAGCATCCCTTATGTGATGGGGCAACTCCAGAGGCACCGGTGTGGCTATTAGGTGAGCACATGGAACCAAATCAGTGGGAATAGTTGTCTGGGTCTGGAGATATCCCTACAGGTTAGTGTGTGTCTAACAGTTGTCCCTCGCCTTTTTCAGGTGACTCTTGTTACCCCAACCTGTCATGGCTACTGACCCAATGAGGAATCCCAGGACAAGGGCAGAGGAATGCTACAATGAGGCCCATGGGCAAACTAGGTGGATTATAGAGCGGACCTTCGGCCTCCTGAAGGCCAGGTTCAGGTGCCTCCATATGACAGGCGGTTCCCTATTCTACTCACCAAAGAAGGTGTGCCAGATCATCGTGGCCTGCTGTATGCTTCAAAACTTAGCTTTGCGACGACAGGTGCCTTTTCTGCACGAGGATGGTCCAGATGGAGGTGTTGTGGCAGCTGTGGAGCCTGTGGACAGTGAAGACGAGGAAGCAGAAGAAGAGGACATCGACAACAGGAACTCGGTTATCCTGCAATACTTCCAGTGAGACACAGGTAAGAAGACAAACCTGCCTACTACATGTAATGTAACACTACTTTCTCTCTACTTTCTGTCCTTTTCACCCAGTGTTTGGTCACTGAGTTTTCACTTTCCCTTACGATTTCACAGATGTGGGTCCCACTGTGTGACATCTGCTTTATTTCCTCATGGACTAGAGCTGTGTGACATAGGTATGTTGACATTACAATTGTAAGAGCATTTTGTCACTGTAATTGCTAATACTCTATTTCGAAATCACTGACAGACTCCAGATTGTTTTGTGCCTTAAGGGTGTTTATTTAAGTGCTCAATGTTGGAGTGTGCTGTAAAATGGGGAGGGGTGATAGTGGAGGAATGTCCATGGCAGAGTCCAGTCTATCAGTCTCACAGGTGCATTGTCCAAAGGGGCATAGTAAGTGGAGCTGGGGCAGTTTGAGGATGGACAGGGTGACAAGGTGGGACAAAAGGATGACATTCAGGGCGGTCTCATTTCTTGGCGGGGGTCTTGGCATCGTTCTCTGTCTTTGTCCTGGATCTCAGGGACCGTTTGCGGAGTGGTTCTCCGTCTGCAGGGGGTGGGGTGCTGGTGTGGTGGCCCTGTGGCGGTGCCTCCTGTCCACTAGCGCCAGCGGAGGTAGTGGGCAGTTCATCGTCCAGGCTAGTGTCAGGGGCCCCTTGTTGTGCCACAGTGTCCCTCCTGGTGTTGAGGACTTCCTTCAGCACCCCTACGATGGTGCCCAGGGTGGAGTTGATGGATCTGAGTTCCTCCCTGAATCCCAAATGCTGTTCCTGCTGCAGCCGCTGGGTCTCCTGAAACTTGGCCAGTACCGTTGCCATCATCTCCTGGGAATGATAGTACGCTCCCATGATGTTGGAGAGGGCCTTGTGGAGAGTGGGTTCCCTGGGCCTGTCCTCCCCCTGTCGCACAGCAGCCCTCCCAGTTCCCCTGTTTCCCTGGGCCTCTGTTCCCTGAACGGTGTGCCCACTGCCACTGCCCCCAGGTCCCTGTTGTTGTTGGGGTGGTGGGTTATCCTGGGTTCCCTGTAGTGGTGGACACACTGCTGATTGACGTGTCCTGGGGACAGAGGTATGGGCCCGCTGGGTGGGTGCTGTGCTGGTGTTTCCTGAGGGGGGAAGCTCTGTGGTGGCCTGTGACTGTATGAGGGGAACCGGCTGTCCCGAGGTCCCAGATGGGCCGGGCTGGTCATCTAGATCCAGTTGGACAGAGCTTCTGTCATCACTGTGGGCCTCTTCTGTTGGTGGTGTGGACATGTCTGGACCCTCCTGTGTGGTGACTTTGGGTAGGGGTCCTGCAGGGGTGTAAAAGCATGATTATTGCATCTGTGTGCACCATGGTGTGCAATGGGTGGGTGACCCCAGTGCTTGCATTCCTGTGTGGGACCTTGTGTGATGATGGTTTAGGGGGGGTATGTGCAGTGGCCATGCATTGGTGATAGGTGTCCATGCTTTGGTGTTGCATGCAGGGCTTGATGTTGGGATGTGTGGTTTGTGATAGTGGGACATATGTGAGGAGTTGGAGTGATGGGGGTGAGGGTGGTGGTATGTGATGGCATGCAGGTAGGGTGGGGGTTGTAATAGTTAAGGTTTGGCTTACCAGAGTCCATTCCTGCAGCTACTCCTTCGAGGCCCTCAGGATGCAGAATTGCCAAGACTTGCTCCTCCCATGTTGTTAGTTGTGGGGAAGAGGTGGGGGTCCGCAGCCAGTCCTCTGTACCGCAAGGTGGTGTCTGGATACCACGGAACGCACCTTCCCCCGTAGGTCGTTCCACCTCTTCCTGATGTCATCCCTATTTCTTGGGTGCTGTCCCACTGCGTTGACCCAGACCACTATTCTGCACCATAGCTCCATCTTCCTAGCTATGGAGGTGTGCTGCACCTGTGATCCGAATAGCTGTGGCTCTACCCGGATGATTTCCTCCACCATGACCCTGAGCTCCTCCTCAGAGAACCTGGGTGTCTTTGCCGTGCCATGGGGTGGTGTGGGGGATGTGTGGGGTGGTGTGTGTTATGATATGTGGGGTGATATTTAGTTGTGTGTTGTGTGGGGTGCGTGGATGTTATGTGGGTGATGGTGTTGTGTGCCTGTGGATGCCTGGTCATAGATTGTGGTGTCTCTCTCTGGCCTTCTATCGCAATTGTGGTCATAAGGGTTTGTGGGTGATGTGGGTCTGTGTTTTATATTGTATTGGATGTGTGGGAGTGGTGTGTGTATGTGTATCAGGTGTGTGTATTTTGAATTGTCCAATGTGGCTGTGTTTTGTATATGTGTGTGTAGTTTGAGCGCAGCGGTGTGTACCGCCAATGGAATACCGCGGTTGAAAGACCGCTGCGTGGATTCGTGGGTTGTGATAATGTGGGCGTAATTCTGTTGCCGTGACGGTGGAGGTTTTGTTTTCGCCAGTTTATCTCTGACCTTTGGTGTGGCGGACTTGTGTAGGTGTCTGAATTTTGGCGGATTCCGAGCTGTGGGTCATAATAGCTGTGGCGGATTTCCGCTGGCGCAGCGGTGTGTTGGCGGTCTTCTGCACGGCGGTAAGCGGCTTTTACTGCCAATGTTGTAATGACCCTGTAAGAGGGGCGGCAGAGAGGTAGTCACGAACAACACCAAAAGTTAAATGAAGTGGTGATGATTTATTTAAGTAATACGCCAAACGATTAGCCCTACACCAACCAACGTCCTCTTCTCTCCCCTTCAACTGTCGCTCTCACATTCCACAAGCCGCATCTCGAGCAAACACAACATTCTCACCTTCATCTCGTGCCAGACGCGCACGCACCCAGATTCCTAGGAAACCACACCACCTTCCCCATATCAGAATAACAAAACTAAAAAAATATATATATTTAACATACCTAAATACAAACTACCCATGGCCCTTGAACAATTAATATTGCTTACAAACCAAGACAAATTGAACGACCATTGCATCACAAAGTCCATAAATGTGTCACAGAACACAGTTCATTTCACAGTTCATTTTACATAGTCCCTGAACCATGATGGTTTTGAAACATTCCTTTTTGGTCGAGTTTCAGCTGGGCCTCGCATTTTAGTAACACCTGGAGTGATACAGATATCTTGAGCAGGAACATCCAGTGAGATACCTTGAGAGTCATGAACTTCTACATTGGGTCCCGAACACTTAGCCACCCTATTCAGATTCCAAATCCTATGATCTTCTGTTTTCACCGCATTCCTAAACAGTCTTATGACTTTAAATGGACCCTTGAACTTAGATGGTTTTCCCTCCTTCCTTGGAGACCTTATCTTAACAAAATCCCCTTCATGCAATACAGATCTTTTAACAGCTTTTCGCTCATCATACCTTAACTTTCTTCTCCCTTTCACCTCTCTCTCTCTCCAACCTTCAATGCTATCAACCTGATCACTGACCTCTTTTCTTTTCTCATTAACCCATCTGGGTTCAATCTCACTGTAAGGAACTCTACCTTTGAATAACTGAAAAGGAGTCACCCCTGTAGTGGAATGTGGTGTCAAACGATACTCCTGAACCTTTTTTTTTACTTCACCCTCCCACTCAATATTATTAATAAGTGCTAATTGCATGCATTGTTTCAGCACTTTTATAAAGCGCTCAACAACACCATTAGACTCTGGGTGATAAAGAGCAGTTCTTTTGTGAAACACATTCCTTTCTCTTAAAAAAGACTCTGTTGTATCAGAAACAAACTGCAACCCATTGTCGGTCAGTAAAGTAGAGGGAAAGCCCTCTCTTTCAAACAGGTCATCAAGAAAATTAATTATGTCTCTTGATTCAACCGAATTCACAAATCTTACCTCTGGCCAACGGGAGAACATGTCAATGCAGACTAAAATATACCGGTCAACAGACTTCAGTTTAATTGGGCCTAAAATGTCCAAGGCTATGTCAACCCAGGGACCGGAAGATTCCTCACGTATGACCATGGGCTGAACCCTGCACTTTAATACCTTATCTGAACAAGCGCACTAACGGCAGTTCCTCACTTCCCTTTCCACCATGATGTCCATGGCAGGCCACCAGTAGGCGTTCCTTAATCTCTCCTTCGTTTTGGAGATGCCCAAGTGGCTTGAGTGAGCAAAATTAACAAGATTCTTTCTCAAGCTAGTTGGTGGAACCAACTTGCTGCCTCTCATCAATAACCCACCAACTACGGACAATTCATTTCTGACCTGCCAGTAACCTGTTAATTCTTCACACAGTTTCTCTTTGACACCCCAACCATTTGTAATTTTACTCACTACATCCTGCAACGTGACGTCTTTCGACAATTCATGCAACCACATTGGTTCTGAGATTGTTCCCTCAGTGACAATGCAGACCTTTATCTCCTCGTCAGCTACAATGTCCGCAAAACACCCTCTTTCAATGATCTCATCATCTTTTCCCGTGTCTGGACACAACCTCGACAGACAATCAGCCTGAACATTTAATGTCCCCGGCATATAAGAGATTACAAATACAAATTCTTGCAATGCCACTACCCACTTCCTGATTCTATGTGAGATCAACTCTATTCCTTTTTTTGTAAATACCTCTACCAGAGGTTTGTGGTCAGTCACAATCTGAAATCTATGTCCCCACAAAAATGTCCTCAGTTTTCTTACTGCCCAAAAGACACTAAGCGCCTCTTTTTCAACAACCGAATAATTGAATTCAGCTCCCTTCAAACATCTGGATGCAAAAAGAATAGTCCTCATTTGACCATGTTTTTTCTGTAACAAAACCGCCCCAAGACCCTTAGAACTGGCATCAGTCATCACAACAATCTCATCGTGTGCATCAAAGCTCCCTAAATCTGCTGCCTTATCCAAGCTCACCTTGATGTCCTGATACTCCTTTTCACATACCTGATCCCATTTAAATTCTGCTTTTTTCTTTAACAATTGTTTCATGTAATAAGTTCTTTCAGCAAAGCGTGGGACAAACTTATTATAAAACTCTGCCATGCCTAGAAACTTTACAAGTTCTTCTTTATTTTGTGGACTGGGTAATTTTTTCATAGTATTGACTAAACTTTCCTTGGGGCGAATTCCTTTCACCGAAATCTCATGACCTAAGTACTTAATGTTGGGAATATTTATCTTACACTTCTCAGTTTTGAGAGTCAGGCCATTGTCTCGTAGCTTCTCTAAAACCATCCTCAGTCTCTTAGTGTGTTCTGCTAGATTGGTCCCTGTGATTAAAAGATCATCCTGATATACTTTTACTCCTTCCATGCCTCTCAAAATCCTTTCCATGGCCCTCTGAAAAACAGATGCTGCAGAAATCAACCCAAACGGCATTCTTAAGAACTTGAATGTGCCAAAAGGTGTTATAAAAGTGGTAAGTTCCTGGGAAGAATTATGCAAATTAATTTGATGGTAAGCAGAGGTCAAATCTAGGGTTGAGAAGTGACTTGCCCCACACAGCGAACACAACAACTCTGTAATATTTGGAAGAGGATAGTGGTCTATGATGACTGACTTGTTTAGATCTCTCAGATCAACACAGAGTCTAGCTTCGCCGTTGGACTTCCTTGCCATAACAACTGGTGCCACCCATTCTGAAGCCTGAACCTCTTGAATAATCCCATTCATGATGAGTTTATCGATCTCAGCTTTCATCTTATCCCTCACCAACAGAGGTACATTTCTCACTTTCGCTGCCTTCAGCTGTGCACCAGGCTTTAGCTTAATTTTGTGTACATAGTTTTTCAGACAGCCTAATTTCTTGCTAAACACATCTGGAAACTCCTTCACCCAAACCCCCACATCTTCCGAAACAGACTGAACTGTGTGGTTATCCTTCAGCCTAACAGGTGGGTCTTCATTTGGATCAAGCAAAACTCTGAGATCACGTTGATGAAACCAACTAATTAAAGAGTCCCCTTTTACAGAGACGTACACTTTTGCTGGAATGACACGCTCCCTAAACTCTACTGTTCCCCAAAAGTAACCCAACAACTTGATTGGCTCGCCACCATAACCCTTAGGTAACACATCAGGTTTTAACAAGTCGACTGTCCCCTTTAAATACTGATCATAAAATATTTTAGGTATCAAAGTAAGTTTTGCCCCAGAATCAAATAAAATTTTGAGGGGTTTACCATTAACCAAGATTGACTCTACAGGACTATCAAAAGACCCAACACTAGTTTGTAGAACCTGAACGACATTCACTGCTTCAGCACCATCTGCGTCACCATCACACCACACCTCTCTTATTTTATTTGTGTTATTCTTCACCCTGCAACATCTAGCAAGATGACCAACTCTACCACAGTTCCTACAGAGTATTTTCCAGGCAGGACATTCCTTGTTATTGGCCATGTGACCAACATTCCCACAACTAAAACACTTCCCAGCAAATGTTTTCTTTGACTTTACTGATTCTCCACCAACTTTACTGTCAGTGTTATTGCAATGTATTACTTTCATCCACGCTCCTTCATCCCTTGTTGTGTCAAATACAGTAGAGTCTTTTCGAAGTACCTCAACACATTTCTTGGAGTGTTCACAGGTTCTAGCCAACACTAGAACCTCATCTAGAGATGGGTTATCCTTTTGCCACATGCTCTCCTTTGCTTTTTCCAAGGAGCAGCCAAGCATGAATTGATCCCTCAAACGTTCCTCATAAGAATTTCCAAAAGCACAGGTAGAAGCAAGCCTTCTCAGCTCAGTAATATATTGTTCTATTGTTTCACCTTGGCGTTGCATCCTTTTTCCAAATTGGTATCTTTCAAGAACTGTACTTACTTTTGGTAAGTAATGCAGGTCCAGTTTATTTAGACAAATATCAAATTCGTTGAGGCCAGTAGAGTCTGTATCTGAAAGATCAGGAAGGTTTTCAAAGACTTCTTGGCCCTCAGTGCCTAAACAGTGCATTAAAAGTGAAGTCTTCCTTTCAGCACTTAATGAAGTGCCACACACCCTAGCATAGTTGTTAAAAACCTTTTTCCACTTTTGCCATGATATGGGTGGGTCACCAGGAGAGGTTAAAAAAAACGGTGCAGCAGGAACATTCTGCATGATGACCAGTGAAAGAGAACTCCACAATCGGCAGGTTGAGACAAAGTAACTTTAAATAGTTTAAAAGGGCAAGCAATTAGTTAAAGCTGTTTAAACCAGAATTAGGAAGTGGCACCGAAATCGATGATGAACCCTCTATTGCAGAAACGTGACTACCTATATTGCAGAGAAATAAACAGGAACAGATGAAGGCTGTCTGTAGGTTACGGTTACCTGAGCAGACTGGCCTCAGTAGAAGACACAATATGTCAATGAGCGTCAAAAGTTGCTGTTGTCGGGGTGCGCGTGAGTTCCTGGTGAAGTATAAACCTCTAGCACGAGACGCGTTATTTCTATGGCTGCTGTTGCTAGGGTTGCGCGTTTGGCTCTCGCTCGCCGAAACTCGAGGGGTAACTGAAGCCAATTAAAATAAAATAAACACGCCAGCATGAAATGAAATACCTGGGCGTGAACAACTTGACAGAGAAGATCCACAGACGTGTTGTCAGGGCTCTTGGCCCTAGTACAATAGAGATTAATCCAGAGCTGCCTACCGTTCCCCCTCCGCAGACTCCACAGAAGCCAATCAGTTCCACTTTCACCTCGTCGCCAATGTAAGAGGGGCGGCAGAGAGGTAGTCACGAACAACACCAAAAGTTAAATGAAGTGGTGATGATTTATTTAAGTAATACGCCAAACGATTAGCCCTACACCAACCAACGTCCTCTTCTCTCCCCTTCAACTGTCGCTCTCACATTCCACAAGCTGCATCTCGAGCAAACACAACATTCTCACCTTCGTCTTGTGCCAGACGCGCATGCACCCAGATTCCTAGGATACCACAGACCCCCATAGTGATTTGGAAAAGGAAGCTTTAGTACACATGGTTTGGCTTCACCCTGTGCTGATTGATCTTTGCAGGATATATCTGAAATCAGTTATTAAGACTTAAGGTATAAGATCAGTAGTTGATGCAACTTGTTTTAGAGGCACGACACTAAAGTGGGTTGGTCATAATACAAATGCGTTGGTCGTAATATAACATTTTAAACTTTAGCAACCAAAAGGGAAAATAAATCGTTTGGGTCTGATATACTGTCAGAGGCTATAGGATATAAACTTTTGTGTCTTTTATCTTGCTCTGTTTTTACTGTCATATTCATGTTTTATATATGTATTTGATGTATTGTATGTGTTTTTTGAGAGGCTGAGACAATAAACTATTTTACTGATGAACGTGGCCGTCTCTGCATGGCACCTCCCATACACTTTGCCTTCACCTTTGCTGTTTTGCTGTTTTGCTGAATTCATTTGTGTTGGCCTTAGGTGTTTGTGCAGACTCCCTAAAACAGGTTAAAATGGCTTACACATGACAGGCATATTTAATTTACTTATAGGTCACTAGTAAAGTGGTATACCACATACTCAGGACATGTAAATTAGATGCTACTAGGGGGCCTTTAGCACTTATCATGCCACCCACTGACATAGCCCCTTAAAACATGTCCCAAGTCAGCCATTGCTGCCTGTTTGCAGTGCTAAACTGCCAATTCGACTCTGCAAAATAAACCCCTGGTCTGGCCAGAGACTCCCTTTTCAATACATATACATCACCCACATGGTAGGCCCTAAAACACCCGTATGGCAGGGTGCATTGTATTTAGAAAGGTGGACAAGTACTTTTAAGTTTTAAATGTCCCAGTAGTGAAAAACTCACAAATTTGTTTTTGATTACTGTGAGGCCTACTTATCCCTTAGGGCAACATTGTGTTACCTCATTACATTTAATAAGTGATAACTTTTACTTGGGAGCAGGTATGAATGTCTCATCTGGTGTTTACGACATTGTAATGTAAAATGATATTAAATGGTAAAGTCGGATTTTAAGTCATAATTCTGAAAATGGCACTTTTTGAAATTTGGCATTTGCTTGTCTTAGTCATTTGGTTCCTGCAGCATGTACCATGTGTCACATGACTAGGTGTAGTTGGCATTTGGCCTTTGTGTATTCCTTCCAGACAGCCACAAACTAGAGGGACTGGGTGTTGGCAACATGTGCCATTTAAGCAGGATGTGAGGACAAAGATGTACACAGCCCTACTTGCACTTCAAAGACCCTGCCTGATCTCATACATAAATAAATTCACTCTAACCTATTATACGCTCAGATAGTCTGGGGCCATGGCAGTGAGGCAAGAGATTCCGGACACTTCTGTGGGGGAAAACTCCAGCAGTTTCTTCCATCTCATAACTGGAATCAGGTATAAAAATAGACCCACTCTTCAGTTCACTTCTGGACTTGCAGTAGGACTCTCAGAGGGCTGCCCTGCTGCCTGTGGCCTGCTGTGTACATCAGAAGACTGCGCTTCTGCCTGAAGCCGGCCCTGTGCTCTCATAGGACAGCCTGCTACTGAGATCTGCATTTCTGCTTGAACCCAGGGCTTCCAGAGTGACTCCAGGGTTCGATTGGCAGGCCTCCTGATCAGAGCCTCAAGGACAGAAAAGTCTCTATCCATCCTGGACACGCACCTGGACCCAGCCTGGGTGAGTCTTGACCCTCCAAGTAGTGCAGAACCAGAAGTGGTTGGAAGTGGTGCTAACTGTGTCCAGATAGGCCAAGTGAAAATCTTGAGACCTAGAACATTTTCTGCCAAAATGTGCCCTGAGAATTGAGAGGATACTAGGACCTACCTACTTGCTGATCCACCTAATGTGCATTGCTAGTCTGCCTGACTTTGCGGCAGCCCCCGCTATGTTTTTTTCTCTGCAGCAACAAATGCTGTTCAGTGGTTCCTCACAGAAGGGGTATTGGGTCTCCCACAGCCTTCATCAGCTACAGCTTGCAGCTTTGTCCCTCTGGAGATTTTTGACTTCCATAAAATTAACTAAGTGCAAACATCAAGAGATTCACTGTGACTTTGTCTAGCGGCTCCCCGATAATGATGCCCCCTTCTTGGACACGACCGGCTGCCTTTCCCTGCTGAACTTTACCTTCTCAGACATTTTTATTTAAAAAATATTCTAAGGGGCCAGTCCCAACACTGAGAAGTATTGGTGCTTCATTGACGAAGCAGTCGAAGGCATTCACATTTGGAAGAATCAAATCCAGCAGACCTGGGTGTACATATCCCCTCTCCTTTGGGCTACCATGGGAGGCCTGGGACCGGGTACAAGTGTCAAAGCAGTTGTCCACTCCTATCTCCCCCCAAACGCCAATCATTGGCAACCCAGAATTCCCACCAGTCTATCAGGGTAACTCATACATGCCATGGCAGCTCGTCAACTGTAAATGAATAGGCGGCATTCTCGCTCATACAGGGTTAATGACATTGTCCCAGATACTATAAGAATATGGCATACCCTTAACCACGGAATGGCAATATGTAGCCATCTGCCACTGGGTCCTGCATCCTTCCATTTGTCTGCATGCTAGTTGTCCCCTATTACCCTTTGAAAAGTGGCTCATCACTAGGCATATAGACAACATGTCCAAATGTAACACTGCCTTTAATATCAGGGGCCTCATGGCATTCCTAGATGACCGCTCGTATGATCAGAACAAAGTGGCGGTGCTAGCAGTTGACATTGAGAACGCATTCAACATCCTTGAATGGGGTTATTTATATGATGTCATGGACCTCATGGGAATAGGTCCTGGCTTTGTAGCCTGGACACGACTTTTATATACTAACCACATGGCCAGAGTGAGAATGGGCCAACACATCTCAGAGAGTTTTGCAATGGAGAGGGGCACAGCGCAGGGCTGCCCATTGTCCCTCCTGCTGTTTACCATTGTGGTTGAAACCCCTGGCAGCATTAGCTAGGTCAGGGACACACTACAAGGGCACCAGGGCTGGGGATACAACACAGTGGATTGCTCTGTACGCTGATGATCTCCTTATGCAGGACATGGAAGAGGACTAGCAGGGGGCCAAGTCTCTACTTGAACAATTTGCAGGGGTGTCTGAACTAAGGGCAAATTGGTCCAAAACTAAGCTCCTCCCCACTGGAAAAGGCAGGTATGTGAAAATCTGGTATTAGAATTACATATTCCCTAGAGCTCCCTATTACCACCCTCCCATTGCTGGGGGCTTGTTTCAAGATGTTGTTATGATCCCCTTTGAGACATCGATAGAGGAGTTGGGTTACAGGGGGGCACTTCCTGCTTCATGGGGTGGCCTTGATGACCATCCACAGACACTGAAGAATGCCACTCACACTTCTGTTGTTCCTATGTCCTTCAGGCATCAGGGACATTTTGGATGAACACCTGCCTTTATTGTTATCTGCAAACCAAGATCCTTCGGCCCCTTGATGATTTGAAAATCAAGTGGGAGGCAGACCTGGTGATCCCTCTTCTGGAGAGAGCATGGGAGGTCATAATGAAGAGATACCCCCAGGGTCTCCAGAAATGCAAGATTCAAACTTATCAGTTTGTATATCTTGCACAGGGCATATCTGACCCCAGAAAAGATCAATAGATTTTTTTTGATACAATGGAGGTGGCGTGTCCTCGATGTAAGACTGTGGGGGCCATCTTCTTCCACATAATATGGTCATGCCCATTTCCGACCCCGTTCTGGACCGAGGTCATTGGTCTTTTGGCAGCGATTACGGAAAAGCAGGTCCCCACCACCCCAGCCCCATGCCTCCTACATTGGCTTCCCCATACCTCCAAAAACAAGGTGACAGTAAGTTTCAGGGCCTGGGACTTATACTCGCCAAGCGACAGATAACTAGAAACAGAAAATACCCCAGGTGGCCAGGCTTTCTTTCCTGGCGCCGTGAATTAGAGAAATGGGCAGAATGTGAAGGGGCCATCCTACATAAGGAGGCACCCAGGGTAGTGGGAGGAATGGACATTGTACAGTCATCATGGGAGCTAATATTTGCTAGCCTAAAGGATTCGGACTTATAGAGGAGGAGCCATAGTTTTGTAATTGGTTGACGCTATAGAGCCACTGTAGACAGAAGAAACACCATCCATCAGAACTGTTGTACCCTTATCACTCTGTCGATGTTGCTTTCCATCCACCGACTCAGTGGGGGAATTTGGGAGGGGAAAGGGCAAATGGTTTACACCGCAGTTGGAATAATTGTATACTGGAATGGTCTGGTTATTATGATTCACTATGAGATAAATGTAATTATCCAATCATTTTTCCATATCATTATGGAATAACCATTACTTCCATTGTCCATAAATGCGGTTGTATGTTTTCATATTGAAAAAGTCAATAAAATCTGTTTTAAAAAATCACTAGACATACAGACAAATGAATGCTTTCTGATATTTACACCTTCCTCATTACACCACAGCCCCACACTAAATCGTAAGCAGAACTGCGTTAGGAACAGGAGTGTGAGTGTTCCTTAACTCCCAGAGAATGGGCTGACATTCAGAAGAGGGGTAATACCTCAGCTCGCAGTGCCTCTGATAAAGAAACGCTTATTAAATTAGCACACTATTGGTATGACACCCCAACGTGCATGGATCAGTGGAAGCAGGATAGGGGTGCGTGCTGCTGGAGGGGCTGCCGACAAATGGGAATGCTGACCCATCTTCTCTGGCAGTGCCCTAGACTCCCTCAATATTGGGATGAAGTTCTGGGTGCCACTGATTAAATGTATGATACAGAAATTCCCAGATTTCTGAGCTATGTATTGCTAGGTCTCCCTAATGCTCTCACCTATCCCTTAAAATCTTCTAAAGATGGACTGGCTCTATAAATTTTGGAACCTCTTAGATATGGAAAAGTTAACCACTGTGGCTGACCAAAAACTGCCTCAATTCCATAAGACCTGGGCCATTCTATAAAGTTCCGTTCCCAGGAGATCAGGGAATTCACTTGTCCTGCATACTTACATCCACTCCATCTCACATCTGCAGACCATGATTCTGACAGAATTTCCCATATAGAGGACTCGTCAATGGTCTAACTACAAATACATCATTATTTATGGCACGCGTGAGGTAGGGAACTACTACAACTAGTTAGGACTACAGTCCATTCCCCTAATTACCCTCTAGGTCTCCCTCCCTCTTTTTTCCCTTATCTTTTTTCCTTACCACTTATATGCATCTTACTATTCCTCACTGGCCAGTGGATGTAGGTCAGTTGTTTTGCACTGATGTTCACCAAATTAAAACCCAATAAACAGACTTAACCCTAAAAAATATTCCAAGTCCAAAGACAAGCAGAGACTGGGCCCAATACAATTGTGTATTCGAACCCTTCTGCAAAATGTGAAGAAGGCGGGCCTTTTTCTCTACCATATCTCACAGATATACATTGGCTTTGTGCTTAATGGGGACCCCCTGAAGGGTTGGGAGTTATGCCCCTAGTCCCGATAACAAGGATTGTTAGACCTGGCATCCTTAGCCTGGTCTCCACTAACTTTTTGCCTCTGCTTCCCATGCTTTGACTGTGTGCTTGACTCTGTTTTTGCTGTTTTCCGTACTCTGGACACTTTACCACTGCTGACCAGTGCTAAAGTGCAAGTGCTCCCTATGTGAAATTGTATGTGTAATTGGCTTTTCCATGATTGGCATATTTGATTTACTAGTAAGTCCCTAGTAAAGTGCTCTCGAGGTGCCCAGGGCATGTAAATCAAATGCTACTAGTGGGCTTGCAGCAATGGTTGTGCCCCCCACATGAGTAGTCCTGTAAACATGGTCCACACCTGCCACGGCAGTGTCTGTGTTTGCAGTTTTTAAATTGCCAATTCGACTTGGCAGTTGCACCCACTTGCCAGGCCTAAACCTTCGATTTTAATACATTGGAGGCATCCCTAAGGTAGGCCCTAGGTAGCTCCATGGGTAGTATGCAGTGTTTGTTCAAGGTGAGACATGCAGTGGTGTGTTTTACATGTTCTAACAGTGAAATACTGCCAAATTCTGTTTTCACTTTTGCAAGGCCTATTTCTCTCATAGCTTAACATGGGGGCTGCCTTTAAATATATTTAAGTGCAGTTTCCCTTTGAGAGCAGATAGAAATGTGGAGTGTGGTGTCTCTGAACTCACAATTTAGAAATACGTTTAGTGAGGGTAGTTTTTAGATTGTCAATTTGAAAATGCCACTTTTAGAAAGTGTCTCTCTTAAAATGGCACCAAGAGGAATTATTTAGATATAGTGTGCATACATACGTTGGAATTGTTGTACATTTTTTTTAACTTCCTGAAACCTATTGAGTAATATATAGAATTTTCATAATACGGAGTTGTCTTATTTACTAATTGACGACTGGTTCATATGTATGCATACTATATCTAAATAATTCCTCTAGGTGCATTTTTAAGTGAGACATTGTCTATACCCAGTTCCTAGGGGAATACTGGTTTGCCCCTAAGTGTGTTCATTCACTTTTAGAAAGTGGGCGTTTTCATGCATAAACCATTCTGTGACTCTGCCTGTTTGTGGATTCCTTGTCTGGGACAGACTGACAGTTGAGCTGTTTGTGTATCTCCACTAGACAGTGAGACAAAGGGTGCTGGAGTGTAACCTGCATATCCTGATGGGCCATTTGGGTTAGGCCGGAGGGAGAAGTGGTCACTTACACCTGAATGGACTATTCCTGCCCTCACACAATGCAGTCTCCAACCCCCTGGTGTGTGTCTGGTACCAGGCCTGGGCAAGGAAGGATCCTGTAAACAATAGAGACTTTTGTTTGAAGTTGCGCAACTTCAAAGCCAGAAAGGGGTATAAGTATTGAACCCAAAACTCCAGACTTTAGAACACTTCAAGGATTCAAGAGGAATCTCTGCCAGAAGAAGAGATGAAGAGCTAAAGGAGAAGTGCCACCCCTGCCTGTTACTGTGCTTTGCTGGGCTAAGCTGCAGTTGCTGCTTCTGCCTGAGAAAGGGGACAAAGAATGGAGTTTGTTGTATATTTCTGCTTGAAAGGTATCTCCAAGGGCTTGGACTGAGCTTGCCCCCTGTTCTGAAGTCTCAGGGCCATCAAAGACTTCCTCTGTCAGCACCTGGACTCCCTGCTTAGACTCCTGCCCTGCCAAGTGGTGCCTTATCCAGCCTCTGGGCCCTTTAAAGGAGAAGCAGGTGGAAAATCAAGAAAAAACAAGTGCACTGACTTTGGACGACCCAGGACTGGCGCTCGCTGCTACCAGATTCCGTGCTGTCCCCTGCAACTGAAGCAGTGGTCCTCGCTGGAGTGCGATGACACCACAGTCCATACAGCACAGCAGCCCCCCCGAAGTCCTCGCCTCCGTGAGTCCCGAAGTGCTGTGTCACCGATGTCCTTGACACCTGACTTCTATGCACCACACCGTGACCTCCGGATATCAACGTCACCGGAAGTGCGCGGATTGAACTCTTCATACCGCCTCACGACCACCGCTCCGAAGCAAAGACCTGGCACCTCTTTGTGATGCCTCTGCTACTTCGCTCCACAGCACCAGAACCAACACTGCACCGGATCCAGCGACGCCATGATCCCCACTCTGTGCACCAGATTGTTTCCTCATTTTCACAAGGTACTGTACCTGGGTGTCCGTGTGATTTGTGACTAGCGTCCTTAGCATTGGATTCTAGGAACAACTCCGTCACGACCCTGTGATATCACCAGTTTTGAAGCATTTGTGTTTCTAAGCGCTGTATTGAAGTTTAATCTTTTAAAGTTTATAACTTTGCTTGTGTATGTTTTTGTCATTTTGGTCTTGTTTTGCTCAGATAAATATTGGCTATTTTTTCTAATCTGCTGTGGAGTAATTTTGTAGTGTTTTCAATGTATTACTGAGTGTGTTGGTACAAATACTTTACACATTGCCTTTGAGATAAGCCTGACTGCTTATACCAAGCTCTCAAGGGGGCGAGCAGGGGTTGTCTAAGTGTGTATCTCCATTGCCCTGACTAGAGTGAGGGTCCTCGCTTGGACAGAGTGCAAATGACTGACAACCAGAGACCCCATTTCTAACATCGGTGACCAGTGGTGAGGAATGAACTTGTATTTGCATTTGACATACAGTGATTAAGGGTACACTACTGTTAGAAATGCAGTCTTTGGTTGGCAGTCAGGTTACCCGCTGTCCAAGCAAGGGCCTTCACTCTAGTCAGGGGAAAGGAGAATCACCCTCAGCTAACCCCTGTTTACCCCCTTGGTAGCTTGCCACTATCAGTATGCTTAACTTCAGAGTGCTAGGTGTGAAGTATTTGTACCAGCACATACAGTATCTTAATGAAAACACTACAAAATTACACAACACAGGTTTAGAAAAATAGGAAATATTTATCTAAACAAAACAAGACCAAAATGACAAAAATACACAATACACAATACACAAGACAAGTTATCAATTTAAAAGCAAAAAGAGTCTTCATGTAGTTTTAAACACACACTAACACTGTTAGCATGAAAATGTACCTTGGGTGCGTCAAAAATAACCCTGCAAGGGCCAGTGTCCGTCAGAAAGTGCTTGCGATGCGTCATTTCACTCGCAAGCAAGACCTTGCATCGTTTCTCCTTTCATCAGGTCGGAGCGCGTCATTTCTTCTCTCTGCAGGGGCAGAGAGAAGAAATCGTCGATCTGGTCAGCACTCTCTGGTCCGGGCAAGCCTTGCGTTGTTTTTACATGCTCCATGGTACTTGCGTCAGAAATCCAGCCGCACGATAATCCGAAAACCATGCAGCGCGGGTTGCGATCTCCCCAGCCTCTGTCAGCGATGCTGCGCATCGTTTCTCCAGCTCCGTGCATCGATTCTTCAATCTCGTTGCAGCCGAGCGTCGATGTTCAGCCACGAAGCTGGCGACGCGTTGATTTTTCAGCTGCAGATCGGAGTTGCGTCTATATTTTCCCCACATGGCATCCAGTGCGTGGATTTCTTCCTCTTAGGCTACCAGCTTCACCATCCAGGGTCCCAGGAACTGGATGGGCACCACTTGGCAGAGTAGGAGTCTCTCCAGAGGGCAGCGGAAGCACAGCCAACAGACTGGCAGTAAAGCCGCGGTCAGAAAAGGGGAACCGGCGGTTTCCCGCCGGTTTTCCCCTGGCCCAGGGAATCCTCCATGGCGGCGCCGCCATGGGGATTCCGACCCCCTTCCCGCCAGCCTGTTTCTGGCGGTTTTCACCGCCAGAACCAGGATGGTGGGAACGGGTGTCGTGGGGCCCCTGGGGGCCCCAGCACTGCCCATACCACTGGCAGGGCCCCATACAGATTTTCACTGTCTGCTTTGCTTTTCAGTCAGTGAAAATCGCGACGGGTGCCACTGCACCCGTCGCACCCCTGCAACTCCGCCGGCTCCATTCGGAGCCGGCTTCCTCATTGCAGGGGCTTTCCCGCTGGGCCGGCGGGCGGCCTTTTGGCGGTCGCCCACCGGCCCAGCGGGAAAGCCAGAATGGGCGCCATGGTCTCCTGACCGCGGAGCGGCCATTCGGCGGTAACCGCATGGCGGGCGGCGACCGCCGCCCGCCGCGGTCAGAATGACCGCCTATATGTCCTACCTTAACCATACACTTCACCCTGCCCTTGGGGCTACCTAGGGCCTTCCATAGGGGTGTCTTACATGCATAAAAAGGGAAGGTTTAGGCTTGGCAAGTTAGTACACTTGCCAAGTCAAATTTACAGTTAGAACTACACACACAGACACTACAGTGGTACGTCTGAGATATGATTACAGAGCTACTTAGGTGGGTGGCACAACCAGTGCCACAGACCCACTAGTCGCATTTGATTTACAGGCCCTGGGCACTCCTAGGGCATTTTACTAGGGACTTACTAGTAAATCAAATATGCCAATCATGGATAAACCAATCAAAAATATAATTTACACAGAAAGCATATGCACTTTAGCACTGGTTAGCAGTGGTAAAGTGCTCAGAGTTCAAAAACCAACAACAACAGGTCAGAAATATAGGAGGCAGGAGGCAAAAAGATTGGGGATGACCCTGCAAAAGGGCAAAAGTCCAACAACTACTATTTTCAGTGCAGACCATTACGTAACCAGATAGGAAGCATCTTCAACAACGACTCCTGAACAACGAAGTTGTAGAAAACGAAAGCGGAACAACACTTTCGTTAACCATGACTTCCTTGTTCAGGGCCTTAACCACGCATGTGCTGAACCACGCACATGTGTGGTTAAGGCACAGAAGAAGGGAGTCGGCTGAGGAGGACGATGCGATGAAGAAGGAGGTAAGTGGGGGTCAGGTTATTTTTAGTTTTATGGGGTGGGGGTGGTTTAGGGGCAGGGGAAAAGGGGGTCGGGGCATTTCTAGTTTTAGAGGCGGGGTGGGGGGTCAGGTATTTTTAGTATTTGGGGGTGGGGGTTGGGGTGGTTTAGGTTTGTGGGGTGGGGGTCGGGGTATTTTTAGTTTTAGGGGCGGGGTGGGGGTTGGGGTATTTTTAGTATTTGGGGGTGGGGGTTGGGGTGGTTTAGGTTTTAGAGGTGGGGTGGGGTGGGGGTTGGGGTGCTTTAGGTTTTAGTGGTGGGGGGTCGGGTGGTTTTAGGTTTTAGGGGCGGCGTGAGGAGTTACAGTAATTTTAGTGGTGGGGTTGGGGTGGTTTTAAGGGTGGGGTGGGGGTCACGTTAATTTTTAGGGGTGGGGGGGCAGGGGGGACACATGTTGGAACCATGCATGCCGTTCACTAATGCCTTTACCAGGAATACTTTTACAGCGAAAAATCGTTGTTAAGGCATTTGTGGTAAAGGCAGTAGTTTAACAACAAGGTTGTTGTTCCGACCTCATTGTTCAGGCATGCGTTGTTCCAGGATGCGTTGTTCCGACGTATATTTAACCACATACCACTTGTTTTTGTGATTTTGCTTTTTTTTCTCTTCTTGGACTCCATCTGCTTCCATTTTTTGTCTTTTGAGCTTCTCATTGGGAACTCTTTGTTCTGCCATGGAATTTTGCACTTTTGACTTGCCATAATGATTTGGAGAAGCTGGAGAGTTATACAGTTGACCAACTGAAACAGTTCAATAAGGATCTTTCCTCTCCCATTAGGAGCTCTACCAGGAAGGGGGAGCTGCAAAAGGTCCTGAGGGCCTGGGTGACAGCCAAGGAGGTTGGGATGCACACAGAGGAGGAAATTGAGGGTAAGGAGGTGCAAGATAGCTATGAGGGCATAGTAGAGGTACCTGTACTGCCGGGGGAAGTCACCAGGGCAGGTAGCAGTGTGTCCTCTAAGGGTCTGACTCCTGAAGAGTTGCAGAACAGTAAGGCAAAGAGGTTGCACAAATTGGAATTGGAGAAGCTCAAAATGGAGATGGATGAGAGGAGGCTGGCCATTGAGGAGAAGAAGATACTGCTGGCTCATGAGTTTAGTTTAAGGGAATTAGATCAGAGGAGCCAGTCTAGTAGAGATGGTGGCAGCAGTATCTCAGTGCAGCCTGAGAAGAGTATGCACATTCCTAAAGACCCGGTGAAGGATTATAAGAGGGAGGATGATATCTACTTGTGGTTTAAGATGTGGAAGCACTTCGAGGTAGAAGGGAGGGATACCTTGACATCCTTAGGGAACCTTCAGGGAATCACCTATACTATCATGAGGTACGCCCTACTCACAAGGTATGGTCTCACCCCTGAGCAGTACAATGACAAGTTTAGGTCCTACAAGAAGATGGAATCCCAAACATGGTTAGAATGTGTTGACTCTTTCTGCAAGTCACTGGATGGTTTGGTGAAGAGCTGTAAGGTTACAACTTATGAGGGGTTTTACAACTTAATTGCTTGGGATTACTTGTGCCGTCTTTGTTTTCCAGAGCTGCGCCAGCACCTGATTGACAGCAAGTTGACTGACCCCAGTAAGCTTTTCCAGGAAGTTAACCACTGGGAGAGTACCACGGTCCAAAGGAGGTATGGGGCAGAACACGCCAAGGTGAGGGGAGAGGATCGCCATGAGAAATCGGGGGGGGGATAAGGGTAAACAGGGGAAGTTCTCCAAAGGGCCCCAAACTAGTTCTCAAGGTAAGGATTCTCAGCCCCCCATTGAAAATAAGCCATGGGTCTCCACATGGAAACCTGCATAGAGGGGTCTCCATAAGTGTTATGCATGTGACTAGGTGGGTCATGTGAGAGACGATCCTAAATGTCTCAAGTGGACACCAGCACCCACTCGTGCTCAGTCATAGGGTTTGGCCACTGTAGCGCTTGGGGAGGAGTTGGTTCCAGGTGGGTGGGAGTCAGCTGAGATGGCCCTTGTCTCACTAGGGGACAGTGAGATAGTCCAGAGAACTCTTGTGCCTGAGAACATTAAAAAGTACAGGCAGTGGGTGACCATCAATAAACGGAGGGTGGAGGCTCTGTGAGGCACAGGAGCCAGTGTGAGTACTGTGAGAAATCATCTGGTGTCTGACGAGCAGGTAGTTCCCAAAGCACTTCACAAGTAGTTGAGGTAGACAACTCAGAGTGCCTGTGTGCAGAGTGGTTGTGAGTAAAACCATGCTTGTAGATTGTCTGCTTGGCAATGACCTGGAGGATTCCCCTTGGAAGGAAGTAGAACACAGGTCTCACTTAGAGATCTTGGGTCTGCCTGGGTGGATGTGTGTGTCTATTCAGTCAATGGCTGCCCAGCAGGGTGATCAGGAGACCATGGAGCCTGAAAGAGTGGCCCATGTGCCTGCCAGAAGGAGGAAGGGCAGTGGGCGCAGGAAACCCACCCCAGAAGTTCCCAAGGTCCGGGAGAAGGCTGAACCTGAGGGGGACACCTCCAGAGCCTACAGAGGAACAGGTGGCTGAACTGGGGGAGGTACCCGAGCTGAATCAGTGGCAGCAAGAAGGGGGACCCACCAGGGAAGCATTCTGTGAGGCACAGAAGGTATGCCCCACTCTAAAGGGGTTGCAGCAGCAGGCTGCAGACCAGGCGTCTGGCAAAGAGTCTGGATCACACTTGATCTTCTAGGAGGATGGCCTCCTATATAGTGAGTCTAAGGTTGTTGAGCCTGGGACAGCCCGTGTGCTGGTGGTACCCCAGTGATTCAGAGCCTTCCTACTGGGTCTGGCTCCTGATGTGCCTTTAGCTGGACATTTGGGGCAGGACAAGACATTTGAGAGGCTTATTACACACTTTTACTGGCCCCAAATGGGCAGGCACTCTGATGCGTACTGTAGGTCTTGCCAAACTTGTCAGGTAAGTGGCAAGAGTGGGGAGAAATATAAGGCTCCCCTCCAACATTTTCCTGTAGTAGGCACCCCCTTTCAAAGGGTTAGTATTGACATTGTAGGGCCTCTGGATCCCAAGACAGCCATGGGCAACAGGTTCATCCTGGTCTTGGTAGGCCATATCAACAGATACCCAGAATCCATTCCTTTGAGGTTGATCACTGTCCTATAGTGGGACATGCATTGATGGGGGCTTTTACCCGCATGGGCTTCACCAAGGAGGTGGTATCTGATAGGGGTACCAATTTCATATCTACAGATATGTCGTCTCAGTGGAAGGAGTGTGGGACGACCTACAATTTCACCATTCCTTACCACCCCCAAGGAAATGGTCTGATTGAGAGATTCAACTGGACTTGATGGGCATGATCTTGGGCCTGTCAGGGCTCTTGAGGCATAAGTGGGACGTCTTCTTGCCATGCCTTCTGTTTGCTTACAGGGAGGTGCCACAAAAGGGACTTGGTTTTAGCCCCTCTGAATTGTTGTATGGACACCCTGTGAGAGGACCTCTTAGTCTGGTTAGGGAAGGCTCGGAGAGGGCCTCCAGTAAGCCACCCCAGGATGTATTCAGCTACATGCTGGCTTTTAGAAACCAGACAGCACGCTTCAGGAAGCTCACTCAGGAGAACCTGGAAACAAGCCAGAAAGACATGAAAAGCTTGTATGACCACAATGCCACTCTGGTTGAGTTTCATCCTAGACATAAAGTGTGGGTGATGGCCCCAGTGGATCCTCGCATTCTCCAGGACAAGTGGACTGGGCCTTTTGAGGTGGTGGAGCGCTAGAGTGATGTTACCTATCTGGTGAACTTGCAGACTCCCAGCAACCCTTTGAGGGTCCTACATGTGAACTGCCTTAAGCCTCACTTTGAGAGGACAGAGGTGACAATGCACCTCTCAACAGAAGATGGGGTGGAGGAAGAGAGTGATCCTCTTCCTGACCTCCTGTCAGCTCTGTCAGCTAAGGAGAAAGATGGGTCAGTGGAGGGTGTGAACCTCTCCCCCTCACTGACTCCACAGTAACAGAGGGACTGTCGCCAGGTGTTGGAACAGTTTGCATCCTTGTTTTGCTGGGTTCCAGGGGTCACTCATTTGTGTACACATGACGTGGACACTGGGGACAGTCCACCTGTGAAACATAAAGTTTACAGGGTGACTGAAAAGGTTAGGGCCAGCATTAACGATGAGGTATCAAAAATGGTAGCTCTTGGGGTTATTGAGTTTTCCAGTAGCCCTTGGGCCAGTCGTGTCCCAAAAGCTGCTGCACCTGGTGCCATTCCAGAACTCAGGTTCTGTGTGGACTACCAGAAATTCAAATTGGTCACGAAGACTGACATGCACTCCATCCCCTGAGATGATGAGCTCATTGATCGGTTAGGGGCTGCCAAATATCTAAGTACTTTTGATTTTATCTCTGAATATTGGCAGATTGCTCTTACTGAGGGGGCTAAGAAGAGGTCTGCATTTTCTAAACCAGATGGGCACTACCAGTTTAGGGTGATACCCTTTGGGATGGAAAATACCCCTGCTACCATTTAGAGGCTGGTTAACCAGGTGTTGGCTGGGTTGGATGATTTCAGTGCAGCCTACCTGGATGACATTGCTGTGTTCAGCTCCACTTGGGAGGAACACTTGCAGCACTTCTGTAAAGTGTTAGAGGCCCTCCGGAAGGCAGGCCTCACTATTATGGCTAGCAAGTGCTAAATAGGATAGGGCTCTGTAGTGTACTTGGGGTACAAAGTGGGGAGTGGCCAGGTGGCATCCCTACAAACCAAGATTTACACTGTTCTGGATTGTGAACACGCCAAGACAGAGACTGAGATGAGAGCATTTTTAGGTCTCACAGGTTACTACGGGAGGTTTGTTAAGGGGTATGGCACCATTGTTGCTCCCTTAACAGAATTAACTTTCAAGACGCATCCAAAGAAAGCAATCTGGACTGAGTCTTGCCATACAGCTTTTGATACCCTGAAGGCAGCACCTGACTTTGCTCAATAATTTTGCGTGCAGATGGATGCTTCAGAGCAGGGTGTAGAAGCAGCGTTTTCACAACTACACGAAGAGGGCCTAGATCAACCTGTAGCCTTCATCAGTAGTAGTTTACATCCCGGGGAACATAGGTGGAATGCAATTGAGCATGAAGCTTTTGCTGTGATCTCAGCACTGAAGAAGCTAAGACCCTACTTGTTTGGGACTCACTCCCTTATTCAGACTGATCACAGGCCCCTCAGATGGTTAATACAAATGAGGGGTGAGAATCCAAAACTGTTGAGGTGATTCATCTCCCTACAGGGAATGGACTTTACAGTGGAACACCGCCCTGGAAGAGAACACACAAGTGCTGATGGTCTGTCCAGATTTTTCGCCTTAGTGATGAGAATGCCCATGAGGTTGGGTAGTTCTCCCCACTTTCAGCTGGGGAGGACGTGTTAGACCTGACATCCTTGGTGTTGTCTCCCATAATTTTTTGCCTCTGCTTCCCATGCTTTGACTGTATGCTGGACTCTGTTTTTGCTGTTTTTCTTATTCTGGGCACTTTACCACTGCTGACTAGTGCTAAAGTGCAAGTGCTCCCTATGTGACATTGTATGTGTAATTGGCTTTTCTATGATTGGCATATTTGATTTATTAGTACGTCCCAAGTAAAGTGCACTAGATGTGCCCACGGTATGTAAATCAAATGCTACTGGTGGGCCTGCAGCACTGGTGTTGCCCCCCCACATGAGTAACCCTGTAAACATGTCTCAGACCTGCCACTGCAGTGTCTGTGTGTGCAGTTTTAAAATTGCCAATTCGACTTGGCAAGTACACCCACTTGCCAGGCCCAAACCATCCCTTTTTGTACATAAGGCATCCCTAAAGTGGGCCCTAGGTAGTCTCATGGGCAGGGTGCAGTGATGGTAAAGGTGGGAAATGTACTGGTGTGTTTTACATGTCCTAACAGTGAAATATTGCCAAATTCAGTTTTCATTGTTGCACGGACTATCTCTCTCATAAGTTAACACTGGGGCTGCCTTCAAATATCTTTTAAGTAATGCTTTTCTTTCAGAGCAGAGAGAAATATGGATTTTGGTATCTCTGAACTCACAATTTAAAAATACAACTTTTAGTGAGGGTAGTTTTTAGATTGTCAGTTTGAAAATGCCACTTTTAGAAAATGGGCATTTTCTTGCTTAAAACATTCCGTGACTCTGCCTGTTTGTGGATTCCTTGTCTGGGTCAGCCTGACAGTTGGCTGTTTGTACACAGTGACACAAAGGGTGCTGGGGTGTAACCTGCATATCCTGATGGGCCATCAGGGCTAGGCTGGAGGGGGGAGTGGTCAATTACACTTGAATGGGCTGTGCCTGCTCTCACACAATGCAGTCTCCAACCCCCTGGTGTGTGTCTGGGGCCAGGCCTGGGCACAGCAGGATCCCGTAAACAACAGAGACTTTTCTTTGAAGTTGGGGAACTTCAAAGGCAGAAAGGGCTATAAGTATTGGACCCAAAACTCCAGACTTTAGATCACTTCAGTGATTCAAGAGGAACCTCTGCCAGGAGAAGAGATGAAGAGCTAAAGGAGAAGTGCTGACCCTGCCTGTGACTGTACTTTTTTGGACTATCCTGCAGTTGCTGCTCCTGCCTGAGAAAGGTGAAAAATACTGGACTTTGTGGTATATTCCTGCTTGAGAGGTATCTCCAAGGGCTTGGACTAAGCTTGCCCCCTGTTCTGAAATCTCAGGGCCATCAAAGACTGTCTCTGCCAGCACCTGGTCTCTCTGATGAGACTTCTGCCTTGCCAGGTGGTTCCTTTTCCAGTACCTGGGCCCTTGAAAGGAGAAGCTGGTGGAAAACCAAGAAAAAACCTAGTGCACTGACTTCGGATGACCCCGGACTGATGCCACTGCCGGATTCCATGACGCCGCCTGCAACTGAAACCGTGGTCCTCGCTGGAGTGCAATGACCCCGCAGGTCCGACGCAGCAGCAGTCCCACCGAAGTCCGTGACTTCCAAAGTGCTGTGTCAACAACGTCCGTGACACCTGACTTCACCACACCACGCCGTAACCACCGAATATTCACCCCACCGGAAGTGCGTGGATCCAACGCATTGCACCAACGCTGCCTCACCTCCAACGCTCTGCAGCAAGGACCCGGCACCTCTTCGTGACGTCTCCACTCCTTTGCTCTGCAGCATCGAAACCAACACCGCACCGGATCCAGCGAGGCCGCGATCCCCGACTCTGTGCACTGGCTTGTTTCCTCATTTTCACAAGGAACTGTACCTGGGGATCCATGTGACTCTGTGACCGGTGCTCTTAGCATTGGATTGTCGGAATGACTCTGTCACAATACCGTGATATCACCAATTTGAAGCACTTGTGTTTCTAAGCTCTATATTGAAGTTTAATCTTAAAAAATTCATAACTTTGCTTGTGTATGCTGGATTTTTGTCATTTTGCTCTTGTCTTGCTCAGATAAATATTGGCTATTTGTTATAACCTGGTGTGGATTCATTGTGTCGTGTTTTCACTATACTACTGTGTGTGTTTGTACAAATACTTTACACATTGACTTTGAGATAAGCCTGACTCCTTGTGCGAAGCTACCAAGGGGGTGAGCAGGGATTATCTAAGTGTGTATCTCAATTGCCCTGACTAGAGTGAGGGTACCTGCTTGGACAGAGTGCAAACTGACTGCCAACCAAAGACCCCATTTCTAACAAGCATTTTAAGCACAGCTGAATCTAAATAGGTTACAAGTTACTGTTAAAGGGCTTTCAATTTTGCAGCCAAATGTGATTAGGTTTTAGAAGTAAGCACAGAGAAGCATGTTGCAGTCAATGGATGCATCTCACCATTTACATAGCTAGGAAAGTCATGGTGTCCTTCATACTCAAGCATGTTACCTGTGTCCATCCCACTAAGAAAGACATGAGTAACCAGTAGCCATACCTACTCATGAAGGCTCAAGAACACTCTCTGCTCCAAGGCCAATGAGTCCTTTTCGTCTTTAGACATATTTCCATTATTTATGCTTTTTTTTCAGTTCTGTTCCAGCTGCCACTTCAGTTATACTGAAACTGCCAGATTTCCTGGGGAGGTAAATATTTTATGTAGATGGGGCTAATCTGTGAAATTCAACAGGTTTGCACATTGGGTTATTGTCTAGATGTTTAGTAAGGAGAGCGCCTGGTGCGACCATCCCTCAAGTGCAGAAGTTGATTTTGAAACTGTTTATGAAAACCAACAGATGCTGCTTACTATACTCTTAGAATGAACAGAATAGCATTATGATCGAACCAAACTTCTTTGCCACGTGATGCGATCATGATCTCAAAACACTTGCTCAGGGTGATCAGTGTAGCTACAAAAACATCTTTTTATCTTGTTAATGCGCATTCAAGAAAGGAAACATGTACAAAAAATATTGAATTTGAGGTTTCAGCATTAACCAAAATAATATCAAACATCTTAACTGTTCTTCACTACAAGGTGTTAAATGGAGAAATACGGTTCACTGGTTCCCTGTAGAGAAAAAGCTGTTGACAAGAAAAATGCATGATGGTTTAACCGACCTGGGCATTATTATCCGAAATATTATTATATCATTATTGTAGAGAACTATTTTATCACGCAGTACCTTTTTTTAATAAATTGAAAAAGACACGAAACAGAAAACTTTGAGAAGCCCAAGAAAGAATGAGCAAGTCATAGGCTCAGTGAAGAAGGGACAAATTGTTGCTGGAAAAAAAGTGAGGATAAAAATCCAGCACACAAACAGATAGGTCATCTTATGATACCTCTGGAAAAGTGTGTGATAGCTGCTTATGAAAAGAGTCTCTGTATTTACAAAGTCATTTGTAATAATGCATTCATTTCTGTGTCCTATAGGAGAAAACTACATTCCTATTAAGTGGCTTTGTTATGCATATCCTTAATTAAATCCAGGCCCAAATATGTCGCGAATTTGAACCACGGCAAAAACCTTTATAAGAGAAAAAAAAATCGAATGTAGTGACGTAATCAGTCACCTAAATAAACCGTCCAGGGTCACAGTAAGGTTGCAGAAGCCTTGCTCCTCATTTCAGCAGGAGACCATTTGTTGTCTTTGGTATTGGGTGTGTTGAAATTATTGAGTGTTCTGCCTGTTAACTTAATTACTGGATATAAATGGGTTGTCATTAATATCAGATAGATGTCCATCTCTAGGTAAAACTCCCTCACAGGTATCTTCCGGGTCCAAACTTGCCTTCCAAAGGGACCTATAGATGTCCGTGGTTTGCAGAGATGATCCATTGAGGGCAAATTCATCATCAACATCATTACAGCTGCACTCTTCATCGCAGCTGCAGATTGAATTGCACATACAGTCTTCATCACTACATTCTTCATCAACATTCCACTCTCCAAAGTGCTTCCATTGTTCACTGGTCTCCTTTGCACCTGGCACTTTCCACTCTTGCGACCACCACACGCTCGTTGTAACCGATTCTTCTTCTGACTGTGTCTCTTCAGGGGAGGCAGTAGAGAAGTTCCTTGAGTTCGTCTGATTCAAAAATGCACTGCAGGGTGGCCTTTCTGTAGAGTGATTCTCACACGATGGATCTGGAAATGAAGAACAACAAATTTAGAGGAACGTACAGATGAAGAAAGTGGGGCATGGGAGATTGAGTCCATATGTGTGTGTGCCTTTAAATATATAGATATAAATAGAAACACATAAATATATATATATATATATATATATATATATATATATATATGTGTGTGTGTGTGAAATATATATATATACACATACATATAGACAAATATTTAAATATATAGATGCCGATATAGGTATCTATATAGATATATAAATCTATATTTACAGAAATGAAAAACAGAAAATTGAAAGGTGGCAGATTTCAGCCAGATCAAGGAAAGGAAAAGCAGCTTGGACGTAAAGAGAAAATGCACATCAACTATTACAGAGTAAAACTATACAGTGGCATTGTCTTAACTAGGGTCCGGACACATATGTCCAAGTTGCAGCCTTTTTTCAAGAGGACTGTGCTTTGAATCCCAGCAACACTTCTTGGCCACATTGTGCTATTGTATTCTTCTATATCAGTTCCCATATCTTACTAGGAGTGCATTGGTGCAATTCACTTGTGCTCTCTAAAAGCATAAGGCCTGTGACCAGGGCCACTGGGATTATGCAGCCGGTGAGGAACCAACTATGTGGCGAGGTTGACTAAATTATGCTGCATGAAAAGGCAAATTATGTGACATAATTCGCTACATTTTATGATAGTATTAACACATAATTTTGGCATGTTTACTCATGTTAACAATTTCTGGGCAGAGGTTTCACCTCATTAGCAGAAGTAGGAGTAACATGTGTAATTTGCTGCAGAATAATTACGCAACATTACAGTAAAGTTATGTGAGATTAGTCAGAATTACACGAAGAGTGAAACCCAGCATTTAGCGCTATTTTCTTTGCACAAAACGCACCCCTGCATCGCAATTGGACCCGAGGATCCATTTTGCTGTATGAAAATAGCTCTAAGTTTTACAGTACAAGAACAGCAGCAGCAGCCAGCAGCTACTCACGCTCTGTTGCTGTGCCCTTGCAGTAGGCATTTTTGCCTCAGACTACTCTTAATTATGCAAGCCGGCGTAATTGCATATTTTTTTGTAATTTTGTGTCACAAGAGCAACACAAAATTACTGAAATTATTGTGATTACTCCAGGGTAATTAAAAATTCACTCAGGCCTACTCCTTTGTACCATTTTGACACCAAAAAGTAGAAATAAACAAAAGAAAGTTAACAGGTCAATCTTTGTTAAGGGCATTTCATTATGTGGCAACACATGTTGCTCCGTTTTTAGTAACGCTTGATCCGTTCGAGCTAGAAACCTTTTTTTTTGCTGAAATCTGTATATTATGCAGTAGATGATGGATTGTATGGCTTAATCAGAAAATCCAATTCCCGCGAAAAATGATGCATCTGCAAAATCATTTAATTCCTGTGGCTCTACCTATGACTGGAGATAATACAGCCAAGAAGTAAGCATGTGTCAATTACACATGAAGAATATCTAAGAGAAAAAGCTGTCAGAACCCATTATCTTGAGTTGTTTTCAGAAAATTGGGCATTGCACTCTAGTGATTTATAAACTTTCTTTTAGCGCATCACATGCCACTATAGAATCCATAGTGGCTCATAGTTGCATAAAGATTTGGGTATATCTATTATGATGTTGCTTAAGATTTATAGTAGATTTATTTTCCATGGACAGGATTTCATATTTTTTGTTAGTTTGCGAAGAAGCCTTAGCCTCTTTGCTTGTTTTGAGGATGTAGCTACAAATTAGGTTTTGAATATTTCGGGATTCTGTTACATAATGTTTAAGAAGAAAGCACTGACAGGTCTAACAGCAGAGTCTTGCCCGTGAACATCAGTTATCTAAGTGGGAGGAAGCGTTAAACGAGCAATAATGCGCAGCGAAAAAAACGTTAATATGGGGCCAGCAAAGAGTAAAAAAAAAAAACATTGATCTATGAACTCATCTATTTACCAGACAGAAGAGCGCTGACACCGACTTGTCAGAATAACAAGAGCACAATGCTTCTGTCACAACCGGTGGACCACACTCATTGCTTAATTTGAGCCGGTGGCTTCCGGTGCGCAGCAGGGGCGCTTCATGGTCAACACCGGGACTTATGACAGGGTGGAACATAGCGCTGCTTGTCTGATTATGTAATGAACAGAACCATAGTAGTTTCAAAATGCTCTATACATTAAAAATGACTAATACTTGCCACCCAAAGCTATACGAATAACTTGGTTGGCTGGCATTAGTCATTTTTAATGTACACAAATTCTGAATTGTCATTAGTATTGCTGACAGAGGCAAAGGGTGGTCCCATCTGTACTGGTCTCCCGGGGGCCCTGCACTTATTTATTTGCAAATTAAGTACTGACCACACTGCTCTGACAGAGCTGTCTCCTGTACCCACAGAGCTGCCTTAGCACTTTACAGTCAGCCTTCCTACACCCTTGCACTGAGCCAGTACAGTGGCTGGGCTGAGTTTACACTGGACTGACCACAGACCTTCTAGAGCTGCAAGAATCCACACCGAGCAACTGGTCCTCTCTCAACACACGCCATCCAAACCTCACCAAAATACATCCAAAAACGTTGCTAGCTAGATAATCTGCAATGGTTACATCAACTGGTACTTGGGCATGCTTGTGCTATTCGCGGTGAAGGATAGGTAATACAAACATGTATACAATGGCACATCAAATAGTTTATTGGAAATAGGGCACAAAACATAGCGCTGCTACCCCTAGCCCATTAGGGTGTGTACAGTTAGCATTTTATCACAATACCATGTATGATCGCTGTTCCCCCAAAGAGGCCCAGCCTTGCCAGGTCACCCCTTAAGAGACCTTCTGGCCTCACTCCTCCCTCCTCACAACTTGGGGGCCATAAACCAGAGTTGGACCACCCTCAGCAAGTACGGAGGCCCCTTTAGACCATCCTTCTACCGGGCAGGGGAGCGACGCTAGAAAGCTGTCCACCCTATAGTCGCCCTACTGCCACGTGGCCAGCCACAGTCTGCCAGGCTGAACCTAAGCCATTGATGGGCATTCTCTGACAGCCTTCCTCCTTGTTCGGTGCTAGGTCCCCCTCTAACTTGGACCCCTTATCCTGGTCTCTATAGCGTTTACGGTGCAACCAGACACGTGGAAGTATTACGTCTAGTAGGCAAGGTGATACGCCCAATTGCTGGGAACTTTTAGTGAGGTCAGGCGTAAAATACAAGACTATCACTCACTCGCGCATCCCCTCACATAAACCGAAAAGTGCCATGTTTTATTTACCTCTTCCTCGTCCTGTCGTTTCTAACAAGCTGTCACCCTTTTCTTCCCGTTGCCAGGGTTCAGAGGTCGAGGATCTATATCCGGCAGTTTCCCCCCAGGATGAGAACAGCCGGTAGGTCTCCCAGACCTGAGGCTCCGGGTCCGGCCCTGTTCCGCACTCGTCCACAAGTTGCATGCACCGGTGCTTCCCAGAGCAGTACCACTTTAGGAGGCCGCAGGAGCAGTAACCCTTGCCCCAGAGGTCGGGCTCTCGGCAGCAGCAGTCCCAGGCACAGCAGTGGCCCTGGCGCTCGGTGGAGGGCAAGTCCGCAGCAGGAGAAAAAGGCGCTAGCAATTCCTGCTGCTCCAACGAAGAGGAACTCCCCTGCTCCGTGCCAAGAAGCCCGCAGGACTCTAGCACAGCACTGCGGCCGATGGCAGAGTCTTCCTGGGTCCCAAAGAGACAGCTTCTTCCCTCTACACTGACACGACCCTCCATCGACAGAGGGCGATCCGATGCACGACTCAGCCAAGCGATAAAAAATGCAACGAGGCAAATGGAGGAATGTGGGGCAAGTCAGGCCCAGTTCCTCTTATAGTCGCAGCTCTGCAATCAAAGGGCAGGCGCCCGGGGGTGGGCCTGCAGCTTTCTCCATACAGATATGCAAACTGGATTAGCCTTCCCAGATGTAAATTGAGGATTCCCCTGGGGGGGTGAGAGCTATCCAGACAGGTGGCAGGGACAGCCTTTGTTCTAAACAAGTCTTTCCTGACCTACCAGAGAAGACAGCGACCCTGACATTACCCTGATCAGACAAGTTCAACCCGAGCGGGCACTGGTGTACTGTCACTGGACGCCCCACGCTCGTTTCTTTGACACCAAATATTGATTCAGTTGTGTTGTATACAGGTGTGTTTGTTTACATGCAACTTTCTTCGCGGGGTTTCTGGCGGGGGATCTCATCTTCAGTTTGTTGTTGGTTACGTTTTTTGGAGAAAGTGCCTTGAAGCCCTGAGTTGACTGGTCACATTGGTGACCAAGCCACCTCAAATAGGCTTCCTAAACGGCCCTTTCTAGACATACAATGTTTGTAATATTCTGTAGGTGGCGGTGAATGGCCTTAGTAAACAGAACTCATATTGTTTTTGTCTTTAGGAACATATTTTACGATACTGTTAGGCTGCCGATAGGAGCAAGTGAGGCCACGGTGCTCTGCAGTTTAGTGCGAGATTACAGGGTCTTTAGCTGATGGCATGTTCCGATAGAACACATATCACTGGGATTTTCGCCTGGTGCTGTGACTGAGTGTATTTATTCCTTTAGTTGGTAGAACGCACAACAACATAAATTCTACCAGTAACGCTGTGCACCTTTACAGAAATGGTGCATAGGAACCACATGTTTGCGCTAGTGAAAAAGTATTTGTTGAATAATAGTGCAAAGAAGGCAGACCTGGCTAGTTTTTGAGAATAGTGCAGCGAAAAGTGAAAACGTTGGTAATTTGCTAATTTTACATGTGAGTAAACAACATGTCATTACTACTTAAAAATCCACAAGACCACCCTTTCAGCCCATTATACAAACGTTTGCCTTATGGTGACTCGCAAACGTATATACAACTTGGCTGCAAATGTGGTTTTGCAATCTATTCGCCAGTACGCACCAGGAAAAAGCCCCAACCCTGGGTATCGGTAATCCCCTTATGATATTAGCTTCCAGTATTACCATGCGTTATGGAACGCGGCCCACAGAATGCTCGTGTGTATATGGAGGTCGAATGAAAACACAAAGGTCCCACCTATGTTTTTTCCACTGTGGAGAATGGATATTTAACATGCCCAAGGAACAAGACAATGATGCAGGAGCGACTCTGACTCATCGTGATGCATAGTCGTAAAAATAAAGTATCCCACTATATAAGACAAAAATAGGAAAATATTTGCCAAATATCATTAAATAACCAAAACAGTACACCACGAACAGTTAAGTGTGCTGTGTTGAATTTTGAATCAAAAATTAAAATGAATGTTTTGTTTGACACAGTAACATAATATTCATTCAATGTTCATAATAATAGTACGTTAATGACAACCATCTCTGGTATGGGGTTCATTCTTCTAGAGTTATATACCCCGAAGCAGTGTCAGAACAGTTTGCAGACCTGTGTCAGCCACTTTGTTATGCCTACGTGGTGGAACTGTATTGTTTCAGTATATTGCTCGATGAGTAGAGTTGTACCCCTTTCAGGTCCGGTTCCAGGAATTTATATCTGGATGGGCCAAGGGGGCGTTTGGGTGGGTCAGTGTGTGCTCAACTTTCAACAATTCCGGAGGTAACCTACAACCTGGGCTTTGGTGCCACTACACATGCTGCATCATTGGCAGGTAAACCCCTGTCTCGTCTTCCCCAATACACACCTTCCCACTGCAGCTTGCCTCAGACATGTGCTAAGCTCACCACCGGGCTGTTTTCTTTTTGGAGGCATGCCCAGAGTTTTGTCCCAGGCAGAATATTTCGCCCTATCAGTACACAAGTAAAACAGCTATTATCAAAACAATGCACTATAAAATGTATTCTAGAGATTTCTCATTGACCCCTGACTGATAATTAAAGTAAACAAAAGTGAAACAAAAAAACACATTTGCTAACATGGAGAAAGCACTTAACAGGTGCTTTCTCTGTGGCCTCTTTTGCTGTTACTGGGAGGGCCAAAGGTCATCTTTGGGTGAGCCGGGCCCACCCACTAGACCCGGGCCTGACTCCTATCATGCTAAGTGCTTGTGCTCAGTGTGTAATGAAGCGAACATAAGTAGGATGTAGCATTTTTAAGGTTATAAGGAACTGATGTCTTTGGTTGCATGGGTGAAGGTATGTAAAGTTGTGTGTGAAGTGCGATTGGCAGAGGATGCATAATGCATCTCCTTGCTAATGTGAATATGTACGCATGCTTGGAGTGAAATGAAGGAGAGTGATATAGCAGTGTATGTGATTGTGCCTGCGATCCCTGATGGGAAATATGGCTCCAGCTGCATGGTTGGTATGATCCTCAGTTCTGTGGCATTCATGTTCTACTTCCCAAGACAAATGGTTCTTTCTTCTGGTCAGTGGGACCCTTGATCATCTGTTAATGGAGAAGCCAGGTTTTAGTTACCTTGCTGAAATCCAGGTGGTCGTGGATGTTTCTAGTCTTTGTCGCTTTGGAGATTTTGAATTTTGCTGCCTCCACAGCTGAGGAAGTTCCACAGATATGTTTCTTCTGATAGGAGACAATCAGCTGAGGCACCAGTCTAGAGTGGAGGTTATCTGTTCTGTGAATATCTTTTCAGTTTTGATTGGCTGAAGGATTTACTCTTCTTTTGGATGGGCCTGTGAGCAAAGAATAGGGCATTGAAAGATCACCTGGCCACTAGTAATCAGTATTGTGCTTGGAGAGCAGGTGATATGTGATCAGATAACTGAAAATATAGGAGCTACCTTGTTGCAGCTTTACAGTTACTTTGCTGTCTTTAATGTAATAAGAGTTGGAGCCAAGATAAGTTTATTTGCATAGTCTAAATGAGATATGACAAGGACAATAGTGAGCTGGAGCTTCTGTGGAAAACCTAGATAACAGGAAATGTGTCAAAGAGTTTGCATGTTGTAGAAAGCACTATTAGTCATTTGGTTTACTTTGGGCACCAATGAAAGGCTGGAGTATATGATCACTCCTAGGTTTCATACTTCAGTCAGTGCTGCTGGAGGTGGACATTGTTTCTGGGAAAATTAAGGTTAGGCTGGAATTTCTTCCATTCACCATATGTTTGGCTTTCAGTTTTGGAAGAGAAAAGGTTAAGGTGGTAACTTAACATCCACTAGTTATCAGCTCGGATACAGAGGACTAGTCCAAAGGACCACAATTTCTCTGGTTTTCTGATTTAAGGATGATCTGGGTGTAATCAGTATAGTTGTTGCTGATGAGGTTGGAGGATTTGATGAGATCTAGTGGTTGGCTGACATAGGTACTGAAGAGAATGTGGGAAATTATCAGGCTCGGATGTAGAGCAACAGAATTTCTAAAATGAGGTGAAGTATATGACAAAAGTAGGATGACGCTCTATGTTTCACAGAAATCGAAGGTCACAGTCTTAGATATTTCCTTAGAAATGACTCTCTAGTCTCAGAGGCGAGAGATGGTGAACTGTAATAGTAGACATCCCACATTTTAATTTCTGTTCTCCTTAGTCTGCTGGTCGTCCCAGATAGAAAGCAGTGTGGATTTATTACCTTTCCTTTTTGTTAAGAATGGGACATTGGAGATTGGCATATTTCTAGTAGAACATAACAGAGGAACTTCGTTCTTCTCATTAATCAATATTTTAATGTAGAAGATGTTAAGGCCAGAGTATAGGTGCCTGATGCTGAAGAGTTTTTGATTATGTCCCTTTCTCAGGCAGTGACTATAATGAGGAGCAGGAAGAGCTTTAAGGTTTGAATGAGAAAAGGGGTTGACAGCAAGTGTACTGGGAGACTTGCTTGATCATTTCCCTGAATTGAGAAACCAAGAGTTTGCTGAGTAAGCCCAGGTTACAATGTCCGTCTGTGGATGTAGTCTTCTTCATCTTGATCTGAGGAGGCTGCATCACAGGTGTCTTGCTCACAAGGTATTGTTCCAGCATATTGTTCTTTCAAAAAAGGTTGTCAGCTTTGCGTCAGAGAAAGTTTAACTGTGGAGAACATATGTGTTGTACAATTGCAGGTTGTGAAATTCCATAAGGATCCTATGAAATTACTTGGAGGAACATTTGGCATTTGAGATCTGGTTGTTATGGTGGTATGGTTTTAGTTTCTCCATGAATAATTTGTTGATCCTTTCGAGATGTTAGAGACATTTTGTGTCATGTTGACTGTTAGATTTGTCCATTAACATTAGATTGTAATGATTTCTGTTTTCATCTGCTTTATAGATTTATTGAGCTGGAGGCCCTTAAACTAATGGTTCAGATGTTTTGAAAGGAATGGGGCTGCCAAGCTTTCAGAAAGCTAATTTTATGGTTGCTAATATTTGTTATTTGGTTGGGAGGTGAGATTGTCTATGGAAGTGAGTTGCGTTCCAAGGGTCTGCATGCCACATGGTTTGTAGGTAGTTGTTTTGGTTACTGTTGCTGTCATGAAGGGGAGGATGAAGGTGAAGAAATGAGGTAGCATATGCTAGAGATGATGCACTGGTTTCATTTCACCACAATTAGTCCAGCAGGAGAGAAAACTGAATTCTGATGTGGCCAACTGTGATTGTAGTATCAGAGATAGGCTGAAATCATTTGACAGCCTCTAATTTGTCATCAGGGATTGATCCAACAGATGGAAGTAAGGCCATTTGAACCAGACATTCAGGAAACCATATTGAAGAGGTTGTTCTGGTGTAAGGCGTTGACTGAGATGACATGTAGATGTCGCTATTACCTGGTAGAACGTTTAACTGTCACTTGAATAAACAAGAGAAGCTGTGTGATGGTTAACAGTTGATTACAAGTGATACATATTTGGTCATGACAAAGGGACTGATTAGGAGTTTGGTGGACAGAAACACCCGTCTGCCAAACTCTCGCCAGGGTGGTCGCCGCTGTGCTGGCGACCTCTCCGCCGGCCCCATTATGACTTTCCCACTGGGCTGACTGGTAAAAACCAAGGTTTCTGCCAATCAGCCCACTGTGAAAGGTGCTGCAGCATTGTCGTCAGCTCATAATAGAAGCGGCGGCAATGGTGCTGCATGTAGAGGGCACCAGCACCCTCAAAATGCGTGCTGTCTGCACAGCAGACAGTCCACATTTCGAGGGTGTTGAGCAGTAGGACCCCTTCACTTCCCATGCCACAGGCAGTGCAGGGGCCCCCCTGGTGGAGAACAAGGTTATAATCAGCAGGGCAGCGCTGAGTTCAGCGCTGCCTTGGCTGATTACAACATGTTCCACCGTCCGCCCATCGGAATCAGAGTTCCTGGCGGGGACGGCCGTAGGTTGGCAGGTCTGCCTGCCAACATCGTAATGTGGCGGTTGGACCGCCACAGCCACAGCATTCCGTCAGCCACAGCGAGGCTGGAGTTCTTCAGAACACCAGCCTCGTCATCAGGTCTTTAGTTTTGAAAACTGGATTACTGTAAAGAGTTATTAAATATGGCTCTTTGTCATCCCCCATTCTTTGTCAGAGACTTCCACTTGTTGATTCCATGGACAAGGACCACTGCTCATGTGGTACAGGAATGCTTTGTTTCTTAAACAGGTTTTGGTGATAAACAATGTTTGTTTTTAAGTCAGAGTACAGTTCATAGATGTTTAGGTAGCTCTTGTTGCTCATTTGTACATTGATATGGAAACTACTTAGCTGACCGGGCATATAGGTCAGGAGAGGAGGGGTATTTATTGGTTAGTAAAGGCAGTAGGAAAGAGGAATAAGTAAAAGGTGGATGGAGATGGGGAACCTGTACTGCTGGAAAAGGGAATGAGTCAAACATATAAAAATGGTAAATGCCTGTCTTTGTTATTGGCCTCTGTGGGGTTGGATGTTTCAGAAGAGATGGTGATGCAGTGGCTCAGCAATCTGTATTTGTTAGGTCAGATGAGGGGAGTGGTTGTTTTTGGGGGAATTGAGAGGGGTTTCTGTGGTCTAAAGCAGTGGTTTCCAACCTTTTAATTCCTGAGGACCCCCCACTGAATAAATACTGACAGCCGGGAAGCTCCAAGCAATTTTTAAGATTTATATTTCAAACATTAAAACAGTAATTCACAAAAAATCCAGAAAAAAGTACACACCAAACAAATACTCAAATTAATAAAGATATAATTATTTTATATTGAAAACATATACAAAATTCAAAAACTTTTAATGGGAAGGTTGGCGCTGCATCTTGGAGACTATCTTTTCAATGTTTGGTTTTATTTACGAAAGTTGAATTCTCAGGTCAGATTCTGCATTTCCCAAGCGATTTCTGTTTTGATTTGTTAGGTATATAAGATCTGAGAAAGCTTTTTCACATAAATATATGGTGGGGAAAGGAAGTAAAATCTCTTTATAGCCTCTCTGTCACATGTAATTCATTTGTTTTATAGCACCTCTCATACCAGTGTAGGGTGTCTGAACACTTTCAGGTGAGTACAAGGTGTAGGATTCATGTAATCTACACTGGTAGACCTTTTCTAAGAGTGCTTGGTCTGGAGAAGCACAAACTCAGGATTCAATGCACAACACAGTGGTTAGCATTGACTTTATTACTAACAATGTAGTTCTACACAATCAAACCTTTTTTAGCAGCTCAAGGAAATAGAACGACCAGGAAAAAAACAACTTTCTAATTTGTGCCATGCAGTTTGCATGCAGCTCATTATTGGCAGTTCATAGCTCACTGTACTAGATTATGATTGTAATTTATGAACTGCACAATGACAAAAGAATTTATGTGACAAAAGCAGTAACCCACTGTGCTATACACATAAAATACTGTTCTTTGCATGATACTCGTTGTTTGCAGCAGGCATATTACCCATCTGCGCAACCTTAGATAAGTCAAAACTACCATTAGACAAAACTTGCATCTCTCTCCAGCAGGTACATTAACTAATAGAGTTATCTTGGCGCTTTTATGGTGGCTGTACAAGGAACTTTGCAGTGCTTTTGAAACTGCTGGACAAAGAAAGTAATAAATATAAAAAACACAAATGTTTTTCAGAGATCCCAGCTGGAGATTTGCCTTCGCCCCGGCCCAGGACTGCAGACCCCCTGAGAATGTGTCACAGACCCCAGGGGGTCCGCAGACCACCAGTTGGGAACTACTGGTCTAAAGTTCCTGAAAGGAAGTGATTGACATGATGCATACGGAGGGAACTTTAAGATCAGGTGAAGAGAAGAAGAGAGGGTGTAAAAGTGAGGATATAGAAGGTAGACTAGCATTCCTCACCTCAGTAGGAATTAGGACTAGGACAAGGGCAGAAACTGAAGAAGATGGGGTAAGGAGGAGACAAAGTGGAAGAGGTTTGTAGGGTAGGTAAGTCATAGAGTTTCAAGTTTAAGTTTATTTAGAAGGGATTAGTTAATTAAAACCATTACACTAGTAATAAAATGTATATTTAAAACACACAGTCTACAATTATACAATGTACCGAAACAAACATTGCACTAACTAAATTGCTAATGTGCCTAGATACTAAAGTGGCTCAATACCTATAATAAAAACACAAAATGTTCATGAAACAATAACTTCTTTTTTTACTTGCATACAATTCTGTGCCATCTTATTGTCCACAGTTCATGTCCCTTTTTTTAACCTCGTTTTTCTTAAACATCATTCACTCAAAACGTTTGTATACCTAACATAAAAGCCTGAGGACGGTGCTAATGGACTAAAATGCCTAACACAGATACAATTTACAGCCAGCAAGCTTCTTCCTGGCATCTTTCATTTCACAGTTCATTCATCAGCAGACCAATAAGTTGGAAGTTCTTTATGATAGCAAACAGTAATAGATTTTTTCATTTCTTATGAAAACATTTCTTTAAAACCTTATCTTCCCTCACTCATCATTTGTATGCCTATATTAAAGAAAGTGCTGAGATGCCAAAGTACCAAATACCTATGAAAATTACATTACAAAAAAACTTTTTCATAATCTTTTTTTTTACCACAGTAAAATGTGTTCCTGGCATCATTTCTAACTTCAGTAATTCGTCAGAGACCCAAAGGGGGGTAGAAAAAACTTTATAATCACAGTAGTGCCTTAACAAACTATAACTCCATTAAAATTTCCCAGTCACACAATTGTCCAACTTTCTTGAGGCCAATTACAAGAATTTAGTACATTTACAGTTTAAAACGGTGTCTGTTGCTTTAAAACATGCAAGCTTGTCTAGACTTACAAATTCTTCTCTGATTTTAAGCGACCTTAAGCAGGACCTTCCTCTCTCTTAACAAACCTTTACAAAAACAGATTATATGAGTAACAGTCTCATTACCAGAAAAACACAACCTACATAAAGTCTTTTTCGAGTCCCGTAGTCAAGGGGCATCATGGGCTTGACCAGTTAGAAGTCCAAATGAAAAGGACCTGTTCCTTTCTTGACCACCCGATCTCCAGGTAGGGCTTAGATTTGAGTTTTTTTTTATCACCTATAACCATCCATGAGTGGGACCTGACTGAGAAGGCCTCTTTATCTGTTGCCAAGGAAATATTCTTTCATTATATGGCTAATTGCTTTTTAAAAACCTTGGTAGGAGATGCTGCTTTCCTAAAGTGGTCGAGCACCCAAATCATCCAGCCCTTGGTCTTGGTACTGCTAGAGGGTGTATTGGTGCTTGAACAAATGTCATCCCAGAGTGCTTGACAAAGTTGGTTTCCACTGGTTACCTGTAGATGTTTCCATACTTTAATGTAACTCTTGCTTTATCTTGGCTTGGGAGGTATAATGGGGGAGATGAAAAAGTGACCTAAATATTTTTGTGAATACACCATTTGAGATTTTCATGCTTCTCCCTCGTAGTGCTTCACTTCCGTAATTTATGCTCAGTGGTTACTCAGGGCCTTAGTACGAGTCTGGCAGTCACTAGACCGCCATACTCTCGCTGGCTGTCTTGACCACCGCGGTTTTGAAGTTCCGACCGTCAGGTTAAGAGTTTGGCGGTTGGACTGCTGAAAGCCCGCCGTCCCTGCCAGGATTAGTGATCCTGTCTAGATGACAGCAGTCTTGGCTGTAATCAGTCACAGCGGCACTGAAGTCAGCCCCGCCATGCTGATTACAACCTTGTTCTTTGCCAAACATTTCATGGAGGTTCACCTGCCATGAAAAGGCTAATGGAGAACATGTGCAGTGGGAAAGACGGGGGCTCCAGCACCCTTGAAATGTGCACTGCCTGCTGTGCAGACTATGTGCATTTCAAGGGTGCTAGTGCGCCCTGCTTGCAGCAGCATTGCGGCCGGTTCTATTATGAGCCAGGAACAATGCTGCAGCACCTTTCCCACTGGGCTCACTGGTGGAAACCTTGGTTTCAGCCGGTCAGCTCAATGGGAAAGTTGTAAGTGGGCCAGCGGAGAGACCACCAGCACCTTGGCGGTCTCCTCATCGGGAGTTTGGCAGATGGATGTGTTTGTCCGCCAAACTCCCAATGACCCCATCAGTTGCGATTACTTTTATCGATGGCAGATAGCTCGGGCCATCTAACGATCACATTGTAGAGTACTAATTGCAAGCAGTAGTGCGTTACCTTTTCTCTGCAAGTCTTGTCCATGGTTGCAAAAGGAGCCCCTATCATCAAATCGGACTCTAAGGTACCTATAAGTTTTAACTCACCCCAATTCTTGTCCTTGGAGGTACCATTTGTACGATTTCCGTGCTTTTTTTCTCATTTCCATAACTTTTGTTTTCTTCTCGTTCCATTGGCCTTTGTGTGCCGGGATAATCTGTCATTACGCCGTTGAAGACCAATTTTAGTTTGGCTTAAAAGTATCACATCATCTGCATACATATTAAGATGTGCATACCTCCCAATTTAAGTGGATGTGCATTTACACCGACCAGGGCTGGTGACAGGTCTGACAAAAAAAGGTTGACCAAATATGGTGCAAGTACTCAACCTTGTTTCAGCCCTTCATGTATTTCTATTTTCCTGGATGGGAAAGAACCATCCCCAATCCTTACTCTTGTCCAGGTAGCAGTGTACAACATCTGTATTGCTTTTACTAGGCGAGTAGGAATACTCCAGAAGGCTAACTTTTTTTAATGAAGGTTACACTGCACATAGTCGAATGCTGATTTAAAATCCTTAAAACACAGGTAAAGAGACTCTTTTTTTCAAACTGTGTTTGTCCATAATTACTGACGAGGATAAAATAATAGCTGCTATCCCTGCTCCTTGTACAAACCCCAATTGGTTTGATGGAATAATGTTATTTTCTGTTGCACAGGATATAAGGTCCGTTAAAAGGCGGCCCGCAAAGTATTTTACCTCAGTATCGGTCTAAGTGACAGTAGTTTCCTGGACAAGATCGGTCTCCCCCTTTAAAAATGGGGGTAATTTTAGAGTCCTTCAATGAGGATGGGATAACTTTCAGCTCGAGGCCATAATTAAAAATTACCGCCAATCTTTCTGGCCAAAATAACGGGTTGGTTTTGCACAGGGCGATTGGTATTCCATTTTTTCTACTCTTTCTGATCAATCTCCTACTTTGATTTCAAGAAAAAATGTTCATAGTATCTTCAGGGTCCAGTAAGGTTTTGATAGATGCTATTGTTTCCCCCAAGTGGGATTCTGTAGAAGCCAGTTTTTCCCCATGTGTGTTGGAATATCTGTTGCCTCTAAGAAATGATAACAATGATTAGGCTAAATTGATTCTGCTATTTTGGTGCTTGTTGTAATCATTGGGGCCCTCTTCAGATTGCCATTTACCAGAAACCCCGCAAGTTGCTCGTTTTACTTAGATACAGTGCTTTGCTCAGAAATCATGCCTCTTCAAAAGTTTCACTTCCCAAGCTGACTTCCGATATATTTTGCTTATGTGTTTCAGATCAGCTGGGACTTTTCAGGTCCGTGGTTGCCTCTTTGCTAATCTCAAAACTGTATTTCGATTCCTCTTTATCAGGCAATTAGGAGCAGGTATATGAATCCTTATATCTTGTGTCCATCCTTTAGTTTGGCAAGCACTTTGATGTTTGTTGAAAGAGTAAATGGTCAAAAATGTCTCTGTGAAGGAAGTCAACACAGCTTTTTGATCAAGGTTTTCCTTATTAAAACGTAGCATTACCAGAACAGACTCATTGGCCTCAATTGATTATTTTGTGCTATCTGACCAATGACGTTTGCTATAATTAGTTGTAGTTATTCCCCCAGAAAAAGATCTGCTCGACTATGGGAAGGATATTGAGAGCTGATCTCCATAATTTGCTGTCCTTGGTCACTTTCATCTGTCGTTATAATGTAATAAGTTGAAATTAAACTGAGTGATGATAGAGTTGGCACAGTATAGTCTATGGTTAAGCGTACCCCTGCTGAATAGTAAGACACTGATGGAAGGTTGTCTTGCTGGAATCTTCCATTCAATAGTACAAGCAGCACTTGAGCACAGGGGCCAAGAGTTGAGCACCGGGTGCCAATCAGGGAAAGGGGAGCACAGCTCAACAACAGGAACCGGCAGCCATGTGGACTTGCACCAGCCACTCCCAGACCGTTATTGTCATCAGTTAGGTCATAAGAAGGCTTTCAAGTATATTTATTTGTGCATAATTATGTACAATTTTGATAACTGTATAGGGCAAAGCCAGCCGAGAGTCAATGTAGCACGGTACAGCTTCAAATGCAAAAGTTCTGATTGTGATTAAAGGTGATAGCAAAATGAGCATCTGGCATCAAGTATGTCATCTCCCAGGGATTGGTCATTTTGGCCTTTTTTCTGTTGATGTTGAACAACAATCAACTGGCAAAGGGGAGCCAGTGGATTTCCATCAGGGTGGGGATGATGTGGTCATATTTCTTCAGGCCCTTGATGAGGCATGCTGCAACTCATAGGATGGCATTCACAGGAACAGGTGTGGAGTTTGGGAAACCTTGGAACAGGGAAATTATAGTGAAAAATGAATTATAAGAACCTCACAATCGCAGGCAATAGAGAGCAGACCTAAATTGATTGTAATGGCTCATACAGCAGTGTTATGTATCACTTAACAGACACCTTCCAAGTGTGAACAGCAGACAGGGTCTACCAGTCATACAGGCTTAGCTCTCAGCAAGGTCAGTTTTTCCTGATTTCAGTGATGGAAAAAAGCAGGGTGGTACCATCCAAACTTCCACATGGGCACACCTCCCCTGCTTTTGGTGAAAGGAATGTGTGTACTGTTGAACTGATTCCAATTAGATTTATTGCAGGTGTAATTCTGCGTAATGCAATTTAAAAAGTCAATTTAGGGGTTACAGATTTAACAGCGTTGGTGGCCTGCAACAGCAAAGGTTACAACAGTGGTCTGCTTAGTGCAATGCTAACATCAAGTGTTTTTTTTATTTTTAGTCAACACTGACATTGAAGGTTCGGTCTTGAGAGAGCCAATCTTTTGACCAGGTTGTGCAAAAGTAAATATTATATCTTCAGACAGCAAAGACATCTCTCATATTACAAAGGTATTAAAGCAGGCTCCAACTACATGCAGAAAAACGTTGCATCTATTTACACTTATTTCACAGACTCAGACAGAAATCAATCAGGTCGTAAATATCTTATATGGTCCAGTCTAAATTATGCATTTCAGTTTACAGAGATTGTACACACTTTACTTACAGACTTCACTTACAGAAATCGTATAAGCTAAGTCATCTGTAACAAAGAAATTCTATGGTTACACATATCTTACAGGCTCAGGCCTAAGGGAGAAGAGCTGCCTCCTGGGTTACCAATATTTTAAAGTCTCAGGCAGTTGTCACCAAAGCTGTCCCACACAGTAAGCTGATATTGCAATATTTGACCTCTAAGATGTGCGCTTTCCTTGGGGATACATAGGGCATTCATGGCCAGCACCTGACAGCATTCCTCCAAACTATTCCTTAAGCTACTCAGATTTTACAAACCCAGGCTTAATGACGCTATCCTTCAGAAGATTAAGGAGATGTTATGGGCGTAGGCATAAAGCCTACATATCCCTATTGTTACAAAATTTCTAAAGTGCACAGGTATTACACAGGTTGAGTTCTTATACATTATAATTATCCATCAGTTTAGAAACCTGCCCCATGTCACAGTGTTTATGTATGTCTGATCATCTAGAGGTAAGATGTTGAGATTCCTTTCAAATGCATATTTTGAAATGATCGCACCAAGCTCTGCATTTGTACTTCAAGGATTGCTGTACAGTAGAGGAACTTTCTTACATTGTAGCAGCCTTACCAGAACCATTTTGCCTTACCTGTTCTCCATTCCAGTGCTGTCTGACAAGAGCTATCCCTCAGATTACACACAGTCTCTGATTTATGACAAAATAGCTATCTGTCAAACTGCAGCAATACTACAGGTTCCATCTTCTCGCAATAAAGATATTTCTGAAGTTATAGAGATTTTACAGGTTAAAGCCTCTCACAGCAGACCTATCTCTTAGGTGACATGAATGTTAAATGCTTATGCTTTACACAGCAGAACTATTATCCAGGTTACGAAGAACCTCAAGCCTTGAGCCTCTGACAGAGCTGTCCCTTAGTGTAGAGAGATCTTCCAGGTTACAACAATTCTACAAGCCTAGGCTTTGGACAGTACAGCTGTGTCTTCTGTTATGTGCTTTACAGGATGAAAAATACACCTATCATTCAAGTTACACAAATCACATAGATTCCACTCTTGCAACAGAAGTATTCTAAAATGTACACAGATTTAGAAGCTCCAAGCATATGACAGGGTATTCCAACAAAATATCACATAAAAAAGTTGTGATTCACAAATATGTCAAGAATATTGTGAGTTCAGAATATAGGAGTTAGGAACATCATGGTAGTTAGTTTAAAATAATATTGTATTTAATATAGTTGTATAAAATATCATTTTTAAATTAGTTTGATAAATGTTAGTTTTTTTCAGTATTATAAATTATTATTATTATAAAACTATATGTGCTTAATTTGTTTTAGCAGAGTGTTGTAAAATGTTATGTAAATATTTTACATTTAATTAGAAATTATTCATTTAGTAGTGGGTTCCTGGGATTGTGGGGGATTAGGGTGGGATGCTTTTTCAAATGTGAGCTATTGTTTTTAATTTAGAATTAAGTTTGTATGTGAGTTTTTTAAATTGATAATTAATCATGCACATAATGAATTGATTATTTCATTTGGCTAGTTTTAAATACAATTGTTAATGGATTGATAAGTTTATCTGCATATTAAATTATGTTAAATACATCAATATGTATTGAGTGTTTTAGGTTTCATTGTTTTATCATAATGAATTTAATGTGAATCATTTTTCTTTTTTTTATATCAGAAACCATTGCCTGTCATTGTTTTTCAGCATATTAGGAAGTGAAGTATTTTAATTTAAAATATTATTTCTTAAAATGTTTACTTTTTTATTTGTAATATAAGATTTGTATTTTTAAAATGTACCTTTTTTGTTTTATATTTAATGAATAAATCATTGTTTTACATATGATTTCTATTTTTGGGATTTTGGTTTAACATTTCAGTGTTTTATTTAAAAAGAGTTAGTTGAGGAAATAGTAGACCTGACCCAGTCAACATCCACCACTTTCCCTAGTGTTGCTCATATTGGAGTTAAAACATTAACCCGACTACTCCGAACTCCATTACTTTCCCTACTGTTGCTCAGGTTGGTGTAGTGAAGTTAATTTTATGTCTCCAGGTAAACATTTTTATCTATTTTTTAGGCAGTTTTAAAATATTTGTATTGTTTTAAAAAAAAATGCTGTATTATTTATTATTAGATTATTTAGTTAGATTGTTTTTTAATGTTTAACATTGAGTGTGTGATTTATGTTTAAATTAATAATTTAAAAAATACCCTGTTTATTATTTTTGCAATTTCTTCAAAGTACATATTTTTATTTTATTTGTAAATTATAATTTTGTATCATTTTTATATTTTGAATATGTTGTATTATTTCTACAATTCATATATGTTTTAAAGTTAATATAATGCATAAAACGTATTATTTAATACACTTGAATTTTTGATGATGTTGTTTTCTATATTTTTGGGTTCGACATTTTCAAGCCTCCAGTTAAGTAGATGTACTCAGTTATAACCGACTGCCTCAAGTCTGCATTGTGGGACACCATTCTTGATGATAAGCTTTTCTATAGAAACAACAGGCATTGTATTCTAGTTGAAAATATCTACTTATTGTTTTTTTCTTTATATATATGAATAGCTAGTGGCAGTATGGTCCAGCTGCAGTCCAAGATGGGCGAGGCCTTGATCCCTAATGTGAACTGCTGCATTGTTGTAGATTCTTATGCCGACGTTACTCTCTCCAGAGTGCACCCGAAACATAAAGGACAAACTCAGTACTTTGAGGTTCGTCTATGATTCAACAGCAGAAGTGGACCTTGCTGTGACACCGATCATGAGACATGGGATAACATTTTTCAGGACAGAGAGGAGAGTGGAGATGCCCAGGGCGGGAGTGCCACAGCCATGGATGAGGAGCCAATGCGGAGTGAGAACATCGGCCATAGGGAGGAAGAAGACAGCTTGATTAGCATTGCCCAAGAGTACAATAGTCCCAGAGAGAAGGCGGATGCTGTGACTCCCTATGCTAAGACCGTGAAGGGCTGTGGCCTCAGTCAAGTACCTGAAATACATTGTTTTACTGCACAGAGGAGGTGAGCGCGGGTTTAAGGTTTACAGAGGGGTCATTTGGGAACCAGAAATCACTCATAAACAGTTGTATACACCACTTGATTTACAAGCACGATGGCGGGCATGATAAGGAAAATGCACTAGTATTGTATGTAGCAGCACTGACCTTGTGCTGTATATTTCCTTTGAGGGTCACCTTACACCTAATCTCTGCATCTGAAGAGAAGTCAGAGAAAACAGGAGGTAGTTTGGACAAGGAGCTGGGAGACATATCAACATGAAGGAAGAAATTCTTAGTTTAATTTCAGAATAAACATATCAAGACCCAGCAATAATGACCAAAGGCTGGTTGTCCGAGTGACTGAAATAAAAGACCAAAAAGGAAAGCATACCAGTGACTTGACATATCCTTCTGGGGGGAACAAAACAGTGTGACCACAATGATGTCATAAGTGGGATACAGTGTCTGAGAAAGTCACACAACCCATAACCATGGACGCAATGGTCACACAGTTAGCTGAGGGTCAGCACCACTTGCAGCTGGTGTTCAAGCAGTAGACCTAAGTGGCACTGAATGAGCAAGAGGCCTTCCAGACAGCCTTGAAGGAACAGGTTGCCCTGTTCACTTCTAGCCAGCAGGTTGAGGAAACAGACATATTACAGCTTACGGATGCTATATCAAGCTCATCTGTACACCCCAATGTACCAGAAACTGTCCTCCAGAAATATCAGGAAGGGTATGACCCAGATTACTTCTTTGTTAACTTTGAAAGGGTTGCTTCTACGGCAACTTGGCCCCAGGAGAGATGGAGGTCAGTATGTAGCACCCTCACTGGCTGGCGAACTGGAGGCAGCATATCAAGCAGCCAAACCTGCCAGCAGAACACCTTATGTAGATATTAAAAAAGCAACCCTAGAAAGGTTGGGATGTGATCAGTAATACTACAGAAAGTAGTTTTGAAAAGAGAGATGGACTGCTGTGGACAACCCTGGAGCTTTATACTACAGGAGAAAAGATCTGGAAACTGATGGCTTCAGCCTTCTACTTCTTCTGTGGAAGAAATAACTGAGAGAGTATATCTTGAACAGTATCTTGAGGCTTTATCTGCTAATACCACATCATGGGTGAATCAACACGCCAATCTTATAGTCTTATCGCTCCCCTGAGTGTAGGGTACATCCACCTGACCCCTGTAGGTCGACCTAAAATTCCGGTACGAGGAGGAGCTCCGGTAGTGGAAAACAGGGCACCAATCCCACCTAGAGTACACCTTAAAACACCTATTGTGGGAAGTGATCATTTACAAGACCCACAGTGTTTCCATTGTGCTGAGTGGGGACACATAGCCAGACACTGTCGCTTATGAACCACCACTAGTGAACCCATTGATATGGAGTATGCCAAAGGCTGGGTTTTAGCCACAAGGTGTAGCCCTGAAGCTTATAAGAAAATAATTCATCAAAAGGGTAGATCACTGATTGCCTTTTTGAATATGGGCTGCCATCACACTGTAGATAGCAAGTAGCTTGTTCCAATTACCCAGATATGGGAGCGGGAATATATACGAATAAAATGCATACATGGTAACAAAAAAGCATAACCCATTGCAGAGGTGTTGCTCGAGGAAGATGGTGATCCCCAAATACGTAAAGTGGGGATTGTACCCTCCCTTCCGTAGAAGGTATTGCAAGGTACAGACCTGCCTGGGTTCCATGAGTACTTATTTAACCTGTCACCGTAGAACACGATGACAGGATTAGGGAGGCATCCTTCCATGCGGAAGAGATAGAGGCCCCTATCGGGAAGGGGGGAAGTCCCAAAGTGAAAAAAGAATAGAAGGGACCCGTTATTGTTTGTCTTCCTGTCCAACAACTAATTGTGCCTTTTCATCCTCAGAAGGGATCCAGCCTCCCTCCCAGAGTTTGTAGACAGCCCAGAGAGATAATAGTATCTTGGTACAAGCATGGGAACAAGTACAGGAGGAGGAGCTAGCCCAAGTATGTCCATTCTTTTGTATTAAAAAGGGTTTGTTGCATAAAATTACTCAGGATTGGGAACAACAAACAGAACAGCTTCTAGTACCTATGGCTGTGAACAAGTGTTGCATCTGGCTCATAGCCACCCACAGGAAAGGCATTATGGGCAGGGACACACTCCAAAATACCTAGTCTAGAATTTCTATTGGCTTGGGGTATGCCAAGAGGTAGCTGGTATTGTGCTTTCTGTCCCAGATGTCAGTTAACCCTCCTGGGCTATTGCCTGCCCCCCTACAGCCCCTTCCCATCGTTAAGGTGCCTTTTCAGTGAGTGGGGATGGACCTAGCTGGTACTTTAACTCCCTCTGCAGTGCTTTTGGTGGTTTACGCAACCCAGTATCCAGAAGCAGTCCCCTTGACCAGCATGACCACCATGTCAATCACCAAGGCTATGGTATCTTTTTTCTCCCATGTGGGTTTTCTCCAGGAGGTACTGTCAAATCAAGGTACCCCTTTCTATAGCATCTGATGAGTCAAATCTGTAAGTTGTTCGGCATTAGACACATCTGTACCGCGATGTATCATCCACAGACGGATGGTCTAGTGGAAAGTTACATCAGGACCATCAAGATCATGCTGAGGAAAATCATCCATGAGACCAGAAGGGGCTGAGATAGAAACTTAACTCCTGGTGTTATTTGCCATAAGGACACATGAACACAAATTGATGGGGTTTTCCCGCCTTCGAGCTTCTGTTCGGGAGATAGCCTCGCACACTTCTGGACATGGCTGCGGAGCAGTGGAAAGAGGATGACAATGTGGGTAAACTGCTTCTGGGATATATTACCACACTGAAGGAAACTCTCTCTCTACCCTGTGGGAGAAAGTATATGCTAATATGGAAAAGGCCCAAATCTGCTAGAAGCAAACATATGACATGGGGACAAGACTAAGGAAGTGTGCTGTGGGAGATAAAGTATTACTTTTGTTACCCACTACCGAGAAGAAACTCCTAGCTACATGACAAGGCCCTTACCAGATACCAGACAAGATAACTCCTGTAGCATATAAAGTTTCCATTCCACACGGAGGTCGGGTGGGACAAACCTATCATGTGAACTTATTAAAGACATGAGAAGAACCCCCTCCTGATCGAGTAGACACTGAAGTAATGGTAAACAATGTAAACATCAGTAAACCTCTTGGCATACCCCTCCAACCATTAATGGGCAAAATACAGGGATCAGTTAAGCTGGGTGATAATCTGACAATTGAGCAGAAACAACATATAGACACTCTGTTGAATAAACATCCAGGCCTCGTTTCCAGTGTTCCCGGATGCACGCCTTGGTGTCACATAATATGATCATGGATGGATCACAGGTAGTTAAGTTGAAGCCCTACCACATCCCGCTGCCAGGAGACAGGCAGTGGAACAGGAAGTAGATGTCATGTAAAGGCTGATATTAAAGAACCCTACCAGAGTGCCTAGTGCTCTCCTGTAGAGCTGGTGCCAAAACTGGATGGAAGTCTTCGGTTTTGCATTGATTTCCATCAATTGAATGCTGTTTTACGATTTTACACATCCCATGCTCCGATGTGATGAATTGGTGGAAAGATTAGATGGAGCAAGGGTTATGTCCTCCATTGATCTCACGAAAAGGTACTGCCAGGTTCCCCTTTCTCCTGAAGCACAGGAGAAAACAGCCTTCTTGTCTCCGACAGGAATCTATCACTATAAGGTTCTTCCCTTTAGCCTTCATGGGGCTCCTGCAACCTTTCAAAGGCTCTTGTACGTACTATTACATTCTCACCAGACTTACGCAGTGGTGTACCTAGACATCATAGCTGTATATAGTCCTGACTGGGAGTCACACTTACACCACCTTATACATCAAATATCTGAGTTTGTTTGTAGAAGCAGGGGTCATTCGATCCCAACTAAAAAAGTGGAGGCTATTTGTAAAATACCATGAACTACAACAAAGAAAGTGATACATTCCTTTTTGGGTCTTTTGGGAACAATTGGAGATTCATCCCATAGTTCCCTGAAATCTCAAGCCCACTCACCGATCTCCTTGCACATATATTTACAGGGAAATTAGTGCCATGGACTGACATTCATGAAGGTAGTTTTGTAGGTTTCAAAAAAAGTACCATTAGTCTCCTGCCCTCATGTGTCTTGATTTTGATAAAACATTTGCTGCGGACCATCACTTCTGGGTTAGGCTTCAAGGCTGTTCTATTGCAGTCAAATCAATTGGGCAAGTTGCGCTCTATCTTATTCCTCACCTGGAAATTGTTTCCTAGAGAGACATATTATGCCACTATTGAGAAGGAGTGCCTTGCCATCAAGTGGGCTATGGAGGCCCTACAATATCACCTCTTGGATGTTCTTTCATTCTGTTGGCCTACGCGGCTCCCGTTCCCTGGTTTGTTCTGCATAAAGATACAAACCATAAAGTGCTTAGGTGGTTCCTTGCCTTACAGCCTTTTTCTTTTCAGGCCTCCCACATACTTGGAAAACTGCAGGGTAACGTGAATTGTCTGTCCCACTGCCCCATGTCTGAATGGCCTGCATATTCATTCTTGTTGGGAATACAGTGTGGTAAAGTGGCAATTTGCCCCACAACATCCAAAATGGTCGACACCTTTGTCCCTGAGGTGAGTTGCTGCACTGTTCTAGAAGCCTGTCTCCAGAGTGCACCCTGAGCATAAATGACAGACTCTTTACTTTGAGGTCCGTTGATGATTCAACAGCAGACGTGGATCCTAGTTGCGACACAGATTGTGAAACAATGCAGGATGATGGTTTCAAGGACTGAGAGGAGAGCGGAGATGCAGAGGATGGGAGTGCCCTGGCCACAGAGGCAGAGCCAACGTGGGGCAAAGACCCGCCATTAGAGAGGAAGAAGACTGCTCAATGAGCTTTGCCCAAGAGTTCAGTAGTCCCAGAGAAGAGACGGGCACTGTGACTCCCGATGCCATGACCCTGGAGGGCCATGACCTCAGGCATGTTCCTGAAAGACATTGTTTTACCCTACAGAGATGGTGGGTGCGAGGTTCACAGAGGGGTCAGTTGGGAACTAATTTCTGCACCTGAAGAGAAGTCAGAGGCAATGGAAGATAATTTGGACAGGGAACCAGGAGATTAATCCACATGACGGAAGAAAATACTATGTTGATTTCACAATAAATATATCAAGACCCAGCAATAACCGTCAAAAGGCTGGTTGCTCAGCTGACTGAAATAAAAGACCAAAAAGAAAAACTTACCAGTAGCTAGGCGTATCCTTCTGGGTGTGGGGGTGGGGAAACAAAGCGAGTGTGACCACAGGCACCAAACCTATTTTGCATTTGGAATTTTTATCACTTAATGCACAAAAAGAGAGAAATAATTCACATAGCATACCTTATTATTTGTTGATGGATAAAAATTCAATAGGCAAAATGATCTTGCAGCCCAGAGTTGCTCAGGATTACAATGACATAACTAATAAATGCACACTTTGACCTATCTTTTAAGAGTGCTTAGATTCTACAGAAATTTATATAAGTTGATGCAGGTATAAAATAACTTATTTTAGGCATTTGATGTTGGTTGTAATGTGGAAACAAACACTGTTAAAAAACTGTGTGGGTTTCTATTTTGTCATCTGTCTGCTTTTGAGGCTCTACGTATAGGATCCCTTTGGGATGACCTTAATTCAGTACAGCCAGGATTTAATTGCGCCTGTCGTGAGTATGGAGTTTTAAGTATAAACATATCCTTTGAACAAATAGAGAATTTTCATGTTCATGATACAGTTAATCTATGCATATTTGGCTATTTGGAGGGACCCAAAGAAATTGGGAAGACAACTGTAGGTATTCCTTTTTTGCTTGTTGTGGCAGGTAACACTCTGCACACTTTTTGTTGTCTTCTGTTTCTATTATTTGCTTTTGTTTATGTCTACCTTGTGTTAATATGTAGACTCAAAGTCAAATAACGGGTGGACTTACACAATCTGGCATCCAGACTGCAATGCGTTAGTGTGGCCCACCAACACGCCGGTGGCAAAGGTAGGTTGACCAGGGTTTGTTCAGCTATTGAGGATTGGAACATACATAAAGGGGATGCCCGGCAGCTGAGAGACCTTCGGGGGGGTCAATTGTTTAATGAAAATTAATGTTCATTTAATGTCTAAATTGGGGGTTAAGTTGAAGGACAGATCAGATAAACAATGCTGGTGATTCTATTTCTCTCATTTCTCTGAGAGTTTGCCAACTTCATATGAGTACTAACCTCATGAATTCAAAACAAATGATGTTTACAGTGAAGGAGGAGGGACTATTATAACAATTTTTATAACTTCTTGAGGGTGTACTGCTCTACGTTCATCCGTATTTGGAAGGATAATTTGGTCTGTGCACATGCATGCTTAGTTTTAATGCTTGTAAACGTTTTGGTATCTTGGGTTGAGCCAGTGATATAGATAAGTTGGTTGAGCTGTGCTATGTCACATGTGGATAGTTGTTTTTGGCTTTAAGGGAATACCCGTCTGGCACACATACCTCGTGATGGTTATGGAATGTATTTTATAATTCTTTCTTAGTCAGTCGTGGCCAGTATGTGAGGCAAAATACATAGGGCAGACTGATATTATGATTTTTTTCAATTAATGATGAAAAGGTTGCAGCCATTAAATACTTTAATGAATCTCTATTGGTCCTATATAGTTGCAACAAAAAATGGACATAGTATGCCAATTTGTATTTTTATAGATATATTTTGTAGAAGAAGTATCTAGGTCTACTACTCGTTTACAGATTATATTGCGATTGTTATAACATTTCTAGCTCTTTGTAGCTCGTTCTTTGCTGTGATTGCACAGTTCAAACATGGGACATCTGAATCAGATCTTATATGGATCATCAAATTAATTTGGAAATCCTTTGTTTGAGGTCCTATGAGGCCAAAAAAGCACTTAATTTTGGAGGTTAGTGGCATGATGAGTGACTTCCATTTCAGGCTGATATTTGATGTGTGGTGTACATCTTTTCCTAATAATCGATACTCAACGTATATGTTATATACTGTCCTTCCAGCTGCTCTGATGTAACTTTGGATTGATGATCTTTATGAACTCATAGATTGAAATCCTCGCATAATGACTCATTTTTTTATATTACTTGGTTTGTGTGGTGGTAAATCATTGTACCTTCTTCACACTTATTTATCCAGAGCACATTTATTTCCTTCCTATAGACTACTGGATTCCTAATTCTGTCTTAGCGGGGGGCATGCAGTTAATTATATTGCAAGCATACCTCGTCATTCACTTCATTTTTGTGCATTGTGATTTCTTCCTGTTTCTGGGTAGTTTTTCTTTATGCAATTTCATACACTTTGCGTCAGGGGTCATTTGGTGGTAATTTTGCTGTTTCTCATGGAGCTTACTCATGTATGGGTCTAATGCTATTAACACCTGGCATTTCTTGGGGTACGTTGTGCCTTGATCAATGACAGACACTTGCTGCTGTTGGTATATCATGGTTTCAGTAATTGCAACATCATGGTGTTGGATTTTAAACTGTTGTTGTCTAGGAATAAAGATAGATTTCAATGTCATATTTTTAATAGTTGTTTATATAGGTTTTAAATATCCTATTGTTAACAGCCTTGAAGAAGTCCCTGGGTAGGGACAAAACACGTTTCGACTGAACTCTTTATTTGACCAAGGTGATCAATACATTCGAGATTCTATGTATTGTATAAATATATTCATTGTTCATTTGGGAATTAAGTAAACGATGTTGTTTTCTGGTGGAATCTCTTGGTTTCCGTTATTAATTATTAGCATTATATGTATTTTACACTGACATTGATTGTGTTGATATATGTTCCTGTACTAATATATATGAACTATGCATGATTACAGACAGGAGTACTCTTCTACTTTCCGTATATGTTGGTCTTGGTAGAATCAAGCAACAGGTGTGTTTAGCACCTTTACTATAATAATATTGGAACAAAGCGAGATGTGCAGCAGATAGACCATTGTTGCCAAGTTTAAAGCCTAATAACTGTTAAAAAGCTGTTAAAGGTATCAGAAATGTGGCACACAGCAGCACAGCAGCTGGTAAAAAGCCAAAATACAGGCACAAATACTCATACAAGAAAATTAAATTAGTCACCACTATGGTTCACATTTGTTTATCAATAAGGAGACATACTACAAAAAAAGGTTATTTTTATTTAGTTAGATTGGGACTACATTTTAAACCTTAATGATCCATGCAGAAGAAGCAGATCATGGTGGGTAGGTAAAAATAATCACACTCCCACCATTAGCTACATAAGCAGCAGGCACTTTTTAGTCACAGTAACCGGCCCCCGATGGCCAGCCGCCCTGGGCCAGTGTTAAGAGTAGCTGTTTCCTGTGCTTCAGCATTTGGCGGAAAGTGTGCTTGCTGGTAGCCATTGGAAAGGTAATCCCACAGAGGTGGCTGTCTGAAGGAGGAAATTGGTGAATCTCTAGGGGTATGAGGGGATGTCTGTGGCAGGTTCAGGTAAAAGTGGTTCCTGAAGTAGGTAGTTGAAGTGACAACAATGTAATGGCAATAAAGACTGAAGGCAGTTGAATTAGGATGATGGGGTGAAGAGAGAGTAGAGGTGAGATGACAGTTGTCTGAGGTGGCATTTTAACAAAGCTAGGGGAGCAAGCAAAGGAGTACAGGTGTGTAATTGAGTGTGGAGCTGTATGAATTGGGAAAACGTGTATCTGTGGAGTAGTTAAGGGGTGTATAGTAGAGATCAGAGCTTCTTGCTGTGATACTGGAGCGGTGTGGCTAGGTATCAAAGTTTTGGAGTGAGAAAGCCCACATAACGATTAGTTGAGGGGCTTTGGCATGGCTAAACAGGTGGTTAATTAAAGAGTGATATTGATGATTAAGGTTATACCCCCTGTAAAATCCTAATCCCTGTACTTCTGCTCCTTCCACCAACCACCGACACTCATCTGCTCTGCAAGACCCCTACTTGCACACATCCCATGCACCCACCGAACCAGATCAGGAGGATGGGTGTTGTCTTATATCGCTCCTACAGAATGGAACAAACTCCCACTCCGCATCAGAGCCTCCTCCCCTCTTCTTGAATTTGGCAAGAAGCCAAAGGCATGGATTTTCAATTAAATAATCTACCTTAGACAGGGATAGGCACTATACCTTCTCAGCACCAGTATACACTTCTGTGTAATAGTGATAGTGTGCTTTACAGATAAACATAACGTAACATAACATAACATAACATACTACAACATGTCCCTAAATACTGAATATCACCTTCACCATTCCAGCAGTGTCAAGCCTGTAAACATAGGGCTTCTGCTGACCAAATGGATCTATCATCCCAGTGCTTGTTTACAATTTGAGGCACTTTTAAAATGTGATTCTATGATCATCAGGTTTGCTGTTATGCATGAGACTATGGAAGTCTTTCATGATTACCTTAAAACTTTAGAAGTTTTACAATATTTGGGGCCATGTGGGGTACACATTTTGGGTGCAGCACTATTTAAACCACACCTTGGAGGGGTCGTATGGCTTGGCTACCTGAATTCCAGACAAAGAGGACTCACCTTGCTCCTGTGGTGCTGAAGGCACCCTTCCTTTATCAGCATTAACTGAACCCTCATCCCTTCTTGAGCACCCTTGCATTGTATTGGAGCTCAGGCTCTTCTGGTCCACTGTCAAGTGATATCTTGATCCCTGTCTGCAATTTAGTGAATGATTATCAACATTTAGTCCATGATTGACAAAGATTTTGCATCAGATATTGCATTATGTTTTTGATGCAGACCAGGCACAAAATTCATTTAGGATTTACAAATGATCTCGATTTGTGCATTGTCCTGCCTTGTGTTACTTAGATCAGAGAGGTGTTCCATGGGTGGCACAAGGGTGTTCCTGTGCATCCCCTCATGGAATTTATATCAAATCCATATTTACAAAGGGTAGTAGATGTGGGTATTGTACGAAAATAGTGCGCTTGCTGAGGCTGCTGTAACAAGGCGAAACATCTTTATTTCTCCTTGTTACTTTCTCTTTGCATGTGTACTGCATTGTGCAGCACACATACTAAGAGGAAAAACATCCAAGGATAGTTTTTTCAGGGTGGTATCCCTTTCTGCACAAAAAAGTCTCTTGAGCCTAACACAAGCACCCATGCACTACTGTACAAGAGTGGCTGCATTCATGGTAGACAGCACAAGGTGCCTCGGCACTGAAAGAGAGCAGAACTACAACTTCTGTTTGAAGATATGGTGCAGTTCTGCTGTCTCTCATTCATGCTATGCAGTGCAGCAACTTTACTTGCTGAGCTGCATTGTGTGAATCCCTTCTTGGTAAACAAAGGAATGTAGAAATACTGAGACTATGAACAAGCTTTCTGTGAAAACAATAAAATACTTGGATATATTTGTTAAAATGACTTTTAGGAACCAGTGGAAATCTTTTACATTATCTTAAAAGAGATTTAGAAAAATGGAAAAGTAGAGTGACTGATAGCTTGACACATTGCAATACATAGAACCTGATATTGGCAGACGGGGTCACTCAGTCACAACGTGATGGATATCCCGTCCGCCATATTACAATTCCATTATAGCCTATGGAATTTGTAATACAGCGGATAGGTAACCTTCATGTTTGTGACAGGGTAACCTGTCTGCTAAGACCTAAATCAGGCTCTTAGTCTTCCTAGAACTATATGCAAATAGTCCACATTCGTTTAGCAACAAAGATTTATGCAAACATAACCCGCAGTGGCAAGACTATTACTGTCCATGCCAACTTGGATCTTGTGAAACAGTGAATAAACTGTGTGTGGGATATCTGTTTACTGAAGAGTAATTTGTTTTAATGTAATCACAGAGGTGGTTAAGTTCAAAAATCTTTTTTTTATTTTTATTTTCTGAAAACACCTGATTTGATCATTACGTTGAGGGGGACTGATGCTAGATTATGACTGAACACAACAACATATTACTAGAGTACCAGAACGCAACAGATCCTTCCACAACTGCAATCCCTCATGCTTAAGGTCTCTTCTCCAGAACCTTTTACTTTGTGCTACTCTAATCATTGTCAACTGATATAACAGTGTGCAATAGGGATGAAAAAGATGGCGTTTAAGGAGCTATGTCTCTTCTGCAGCAGTTCTGGCTGCCAAAGAGTAGGGTTTTTGACAGCCAGAGCCCACTTTTCCCATGCCTTAAAACATACCTGGAGGAGTAGTGGGAAGGAAGGGTGCATCAGCAGGTACAGTACAGAAGAGGCAGGATTGGAGGAGGCAGTGATTAGGATGCAGAATGATTAGAAGGCAGAGGAGGTTTAGTAGGGTGAGGAGGAAGAAGAGGGGGTAACGATCATTCAGGAAAATATGAGATGACATGTAGTGGCATCATTGGGTTGAGATGCAGAGCTTTCGTTTTGTGAGACATGAGAAATCTGGACTTGGGTAGGGAGACAAAGGGACAGATTCAGACAGATTTTACACCAATTCAAAGTAATTTGAAGCAGCACAGTTATGATATGGAATTTACTTTACAGCGTGTTTCTTGGGAGGTGCTTGGTTTTTCCAATTCTACCTCGAATGCCTTTTGACACAAACCCAGATTGCCAAAGTTGTCACACCTGACTTCATGTCAAAACTAATGGCATCTTGAGGCATGCACAAAGTTGGAGAAATGTTTTAATTTCTCCCAACATTTCAAACAGTGCATGTGTGCTACACTGTATGACACACATCCAACATGAAAAATGTTAAAAAGAATGCTCAAGCATAGGATTCTGATTAATACTTCTAACTGCATATTCTACAGCTTGTGAAGCCTCCACCTAGTGCCAGACTTGATCCGAATATTTTTCTCAGCAGTTCCCAAAAGCACCAGTTGGTGGCATCATTTGGCACCACATCTGCTGTGACCCATCCTGGAAGTGACATCGGGCCACAATATATAACCAATCCTATCAGGAATGCAGCAGATGTGCCAGTGCAGAAAAGCAATGAAGTGCGCTACACAACCTTGTGCAGAAAAGTGATAACATGCTCCACGCACACAGGTGCAAAAGGGCGATGAAGTGTGCTGCACGTTTCATGCATGAGTGAAAAAAAGCGATGAAGTTCTCCACATGCACCAGTGCAGAAAGGTGATGGTATATGCTACACGCACTGGTGCAGAAATGCGATGAAGTGCTCTACATGTGCTTGGTGTGGCAAAGATGAGGGAGCGCTGATTTCACAGTGACAAAGAAGCACTACACACAAGCTGGGGCAGAAGGGCAATTGTTTACCTACACATTGATTTGGTTCTCACCAGAGTGGAGCGCACGTCCTTGTCAGAAACATTTCTACAGGAATGAAGCAAATATGAGATAGCTAGCGAGGTCTTTGATGTCCTTGAGACCTCGAAGGGAATAGGGGGAAGCAAGCAAGCCCTTAGAGATCTGGGGTAAAGCAGAGGTTCTAGAGGGCAGGTCCAGTCCTCCCTCAATGCAGACGTAGTAGGTATCAGGCCAACACAGCAGAGCACTGTGCAAAGTGGCAGCACAGCATACACTAGGCCAAAACAGCAAAGCAGTGGCAAAGTGGCAGCGTAGCTCCTCTTAGTTGAAGTGTCTCCTCAGGACCCCAGGTAAACTGAACTGGTGGGGTTTAGGGTCCAGTACTTATACCCAAAAAGGCTTTTGATGCAGATGAGTCTTCAAAGGAGTTCTCTGAAGTGAACAAGGATACCTTTAATTCTATCCTTGTCTGCCAGGCTATCTGTAGGGGGTAATCGGTCCTTTATGTGGAGAGAGAGGACACCACTTATTGAAGTGAATGTGTTAATCCCTCCTCTTCACTGTGCCCAGGAAGACCCATCAGTATGCAGATGAATGCAGATGCAGCTGTGTGTCCTGTGTTTGTGGCTGTCTAGAGGGATTCACCTAGTGTATTTGTCACCCACCCCAGATGTCTATTCAGAGACAGGCTAAGTCACAGAATAGTTAAGGTAACAAAATGCAACTTTTTAAACTTGGCATTTTCAGACTTACTATTTAAAATCCAACTTCACTAAGAGTTATTATTTTAAATTGTGAGTCCAGAGACACCAACTCCATATTTCTATCTTCTCCCATTGGGAGTTACACTTAAAAGATGCTTTGGGGCAATCCCAATGTTAACCAATGAGAGAGATAGGCCTTACAGCAGTGGAAAATGAATTTAAGAGCCAGATGTAGCAAGCCGTTTGCATGGCGCAAACTGCGAAAAACGCAGTTTGCACCATGCAAACGGCCTCCCGCGATGCTCATTAATTTGGGAATGCGACTCGCAAATAGGAAAGGGTGTTCCCTTCCTATTTGCGACTCGCATCGCAATTCAGACTTGCTTTGTGACCGCGAATGCGGTCGCAAAGCAACTCGCAGTTACCACCAGTGTCACACTGGTGGTAACTCATTCGCAAAAGGGAAGGGGTCCTCATGGGTCCCCTTCCCCTTTGTGAATGTCGAGAAAAATATTTTTTCAGAGCAGGCAGTGGTCCTATGGACCACTGCCTACTCTGAAAAAAACAAAACCAAATGGTTTCGGTATTTTTTTCATTTTGCAACTCGTTTTCCTTTAAGGAAAATGGGCTGCAAAATGAAAAAAAAAACTGTTTTATTTAAAAAGCAGTCACAGACATGGAGGTCTGCTGACTACAGCAGGCCACCATCCCTGTGAGTGCAGGGACTCGCTATGGGCTCGCAAAATGCGACCCACCTCATGAATATTAATGAGGTGGGTCTTTGCGACCCCATAGTGAGTCGCAGAAGGTGTCTGAGACACCATTCTGCATCCGTTTTTGCGACTTGCAAATTGCGAGTCGCTCAGACTCGCAATTTGCAAGTCGCTAAAACGGATTTTGCTACATCTGGCCCTAAGAGTTTTCCACTTCCTGGACATGATAAACCAAAAGGTACTTGCCCAACATTTTAAATACACTGCACCCTGTCCTTGGTGCTAACCAGGGCCTACCTTAGGGGTGACGTATGTAATAAAAAGGAAGGTTTGGGCCTGGCAAGTGTGCACACTTGCTGGGTCGAAATGGCAGTTTAAAACTGCACACACAGGCTCTGCATTTTCAGGCCTGAGACATGTTTGAAGCCTACTGTGGTGGGTGGGATAATCAGTGCTGCAGGCCCACTTGTAGCATTTTACCACTTCTAACCAGTGCTGGAGTGCATGTGCACACCTACTGCACTTTACTAGGGGCTTACCAGTAGATTAAATATGACAGTTGTGGCTAAGCCAATATTACCATGTTTAGGGGAGAAGCACATGCGCTGCAGCACTGGTTAGAAGTGGTAAAGTGCTCAGAGTCCTAAGGCCAACAAAAATACAGTGAAAAACAGGGGGGTAAAAAACAATAATTCTGTGGTAAGACCACCCTAAGGATGCTAGGTCTAACACTAACACAGAGACCTGGGCACCTGGATAGTGAGCCATGACATGGCAGGTGTCAGTCTGCAGGTCTGACACCTGGTGCTGAAGGAACTCCAACTGCCCATGCTCCTCTCCCTCGTTAAATCCTTCCTCAGTGGTGAGAACAAATTAGGTGTCAGTCCCAGACAACCTTCATGCCAACCTTTAACAAATAATGCAGGATGGTCAAGATGCCGGGAAGTACATCATTAGATCGGGCCTGGACACTACTAACTTAACTTTTCCAGCACTGCCCAACAGAGCCTAGTAGATATGCCATTTGAAGCAGCCATCATTTAGGAGAGAAGGCAGGCTCCCCACTAGAGCACTTCAAAGAAAGAAAACCAACAGGGAGCTTTCTCACCCTTGCACCACCTGCACAGCAATTTCACCAACACAATCACCCTTTTTGAGGCGTCAGAAGAGGATTGTAACAGAGGCCAAGAAAAAATGTGCCTCTGCAGCAACAGACCTTCCAGTCCTTTTGAGGCAGAAGTTGGTGATACTTTTGCCAGTGTCCAACCGCCGGGGGCAAAAAACTACCCCATCTCTACCTCCCCTGCCCCTGGTGCAAAATTCCTTCTGCATACGCTCAGGGGCACACTGTCTCCCAGTTGGAGGCCAGATAAGTTTTCCCTGACAGGTGGGTGCTTCAAGTCATCCAATGCAGTTGTGCCCCACCCTTCCAGGCCACCTCTCCAAACATGCTGCCTACATCAGAACATCTTATGAAGGACCACTTGTCCATACTCTGGCAAGTAATTCATGCTCTCTTGGAGAAGGGAGTAATAAGAGAGATTACCAGCAACAGTGATCAGGACTTTTCTGATGTCAAAGAAGGATAGAGGGCTTCATCCTAGTCTAGACATCCATCCCCTGCACTTCTTCCTCAAAAAACACAAGTTAAAGATGCTCACATTGGCCCAAGTTCTGTCTGCCTTTAATCCAGATGACTGAATGTGGCACTGGATTTGAAGGATGCCTGTTTCCTCACCCCTGTCCTACAATCTCACAGACAGTACTTGAGGTTTCAGGTAGGCAATGAACACTTTCAGGTCTTTGTACCCCCCTTTGACCACACCCATGCCTTTTGGATGGTCACAGTAGTGAAGGTGGTGGTTACAGCCCATCTGAGGAGGTTGGGAATACCAGTCTTCCTATACCTTGACAACTGGTTGCTGAAGACAGAGTCAACAGTCATGAACCTCCTCCAGATGATGGCCAATCTGTTAACATCCCTGGGATTTATCATCAACATTCCAAAGTCACCCCTTCCTCTTACATAGAGACTTCGCTTCATTGGAGCCATCCTAGACATGGTGCTGTTTTGAGCCTTCGCTATGCCTCAAAGAGTCTAGGATATTCTGGTTATTACCTTGATGCTTCAACCTTTGACCTGGGTCTGAATGAGAGCAGCTTTCTGACGTCTTGGCCATTTGGCCATCTGTTAGTGGACCACTCAAGGTGACACATACAGGCTTAGAATTGGGATCTGAATTCTCAGGGCACTCAGCAACAAGGTAACCTCTCAGATTCCTTCCAGGTGTCAGATGAGACCACTAAAGATATACAGTGGTGGTTGCTGGACTGCAATTGGATCGGCGGCAGGCCCTCCTCCCTACCCCACCCATAACTAATGTTAATGCATCTCTTCTGGGTTTGGGAGGTCATGAGGAAGAGGTGGAGATCAGAGGATTCTGGTCTCTGACGGAAACCCGCCTCCACATAAACTTGTGGGAGTTGCGGGTGATTCGCTTGGCGCCAGCAGCTTTCCTCCTGACCTTCAAGGGGGATGAGATGCAGGTTCTTATAGACAACACTAGCACTGTGTAGTACTGCAAAAAGCAGGGTGGGATCATGGACCCTGTGCTAACAGGCTTTACACCTCTGGACCTGACTGAGTCGCCAAGGCATCTCCCTAGTTTTACAAAACCTGACACATCTCTAAGCACAAGGGCATATATATGCAGCTGGCATTGCCTAGTGGATCACAAATGGTGGCTACACTCTGAGCTGGCATACAGTGTTTTCCAACAATGGGAGAACCATGTCTTGATCTTTTCGCCATCAGCAAGAAAAAGCAGTGTACAAGCATTTCTGTATTGGTGTTACTGAGATGCCTTTTGGTTTGACTGGGGCTTAGGACTCCTTTAGGCATCCCTGCCTCTACCTCTTCTGCCCAAATTTCAGAAGAAAATTATAAACAACCATGACCAAATTATTCAGGTGGATCCAGAATGGGCCATGAGAGTGTTCTTCCCAGAACGTCTTGTTATGAGCATCTGTCCTCCGTTCTGGCTGCCTCTTTGGGAGGATCTCTTGTTGCAGCAGCAAGGCAGGGTCCTGCACCTGAACCTGTACAACTTACAGTTCCTTGCTTGGAGACTGAGTGGCAGCATTGACTGCTTTTGACCTTCCTCCTAAGATACAAAGGGGCATATTTATACTCTGTTTGCGCCGAATGTGCGTCAAAAATTTCAAACCGTGCACCATATTTAAACTTTGATGCACGAGCAGGTGAACGCCAAAATTCCACTGTGTACGTCATTATCTGGATGCGGGAAACCGTTTTGCACTAATGACATGCAAAGTAGGCGTTCCCATCCAAAAAATGACTTAAACACCCGTGTGCCATATTTATCCAATCGCGCACAAATCCTGCACGGCCGGGATGCGGAGTCGGAAAATGACGCACAGCCCGATTTGCGTCCAAAAATAATGCCTGGGTCAGGGCAGGCGTTAAAATGGGGCAAACACACCTGTACTTAATGAAAACACACAGAAGCAACAGCAGAGCTCCAAAAGGAAGACATGGAGGGGCTTTTCATTCAGCATGCACGCAGATGCAGAGCACAGGACCAACAACAGCAGCTTCCACAACACCAGCAGGGACCCCAAAGGCAACGCAGAAGGCAGAAGAGGATATTCCACACCAGGACAACCCTTCTGGGACTCCGCCAACAAGACATCATTCAGAGATACAGGCTCAATTGGAAAGCCATTCAGCAGCTGCTGCGCAACATTGAGCCACAGTTGGCACCCAGCTTGCAGACACCCCGCACCATTCCACCAGAAACCAAGCTGCTAGCTGTACTCCACATGTTGGCAAGTGGCTCCTCTCAAACCACTGGTGCCCTGGTTGCCGGGATCTCACAGCCATCATTCTCCGCATTCCTTCCCAAGGTAATGGATGCTATCATCTCCCTCACACCCCGCCACATCAGCTTCCCCAACACACAGCAGAAGCAGCAGGAGACAAAACAGGGGTTTTACCAAATTAATGGCTTCCCACACGTGCTTGGTGCCATTGACTGCACAAGTGTACGCCTTGTGCCACCTGCTGCAACCGAACATCTATACCGCAACAGGAAGCACACAAACTCCATTAATATGCAGGCCATTGTCGATCACCAGGGATTAATCACCAACATTGTGGCAAAGTATCCTGGAAGTGTACATGATTCATTCATCTTCCGTCACTGCACCATCAATCAACTCTTCCAGGATGGGCGATATGGAAATGGGCTACTTCTTGGTAAGTACAGAAACCCAGTTATATACACACAGCACAGCAACCCTCTAGGACACACAACACATACACCACAACATGGACACGTGCCCAGGAAGACAATGAGGTTGTGACACCGCTAGGCATGTTTGATATCCTCACCCAATGGGATACAAACTTATGGACAAATGGCAGTACGCAATAACAACAGATGCCACTCCACAGACACAAGGAGACAATTTAAAACAACACAATGACAATGACATGGCCTCAACAGGCAGTACAATTTGAAAGATTAATCTTTCAATATCACATCAATAACACTCAATCAAACACCCTTCCAACCAATACGTACTGTATAAGTGGTGTGTAATGTGTTTCGCTGCAGGTCAAGCACCATGACACACATAGCATGATGATGACTACAATAAAGGTGACATGCAATCATTGCGGCTGTACCAATATCTCACATCACTCCTGCTCTCACATTGCCCACTACCTATAAGCAAGTGGACTGTGCGAAGAACACATATTGATGGGACAATATAGAAAGTGCACATTCCTACACATACGCATTGCGACAAATTCACACACACACACAACAGATGTACAGGCATACGGACCTTCTGACACTCAAAATGACAACCTCACAACCAAGTTAGCCATCTGAACTAGAATATGTTCAGTAGTATAGGTACATGTTACAACCTGAGTCGACTTGGCAAGGGCAGAGAAATAGGTCTGCAGTGAACTTGTCACACATGTGAAATTAGTGCATAGTCAATTGTCAACACGTCAGTGCTGACAACGTACGGAGATGTGTTGTACATTGTCACCTCGCCAAATCTAAGGGTCTCACTGATGCTTAAATAAGTCTATTGCATATGTGAAATTGGATGGGATGTCCAGGGTATATAGATGCAACCATGTTACCACCACTGTGGAATTGATTCTGTGTATGGAAGTATCATCTCACCCCCAGTTAAGCCACAGGGACACCTCTTTCACATGACATAATGCAAGGGAGTGCACAATGTACTGCAAACTCTACAAAAATACTTCTGACATCCGGTCAATCAGCCAAACACCCGTTCAGATAAGGAAACAACCCAATGCTGATGGTACATCCTAGAAGCTTAGGATTCCACACAATAACACAAACACAGATGAGTCACAGACAACACAAGATAACAACTGCCATGCAAAGTGATAATTGTGGTGCAAGCTACATCAACATGTTCTCACTCATTTTTTCTTTCAGCTGATCAGGGGTATGGGATCCAGCCATGGATCATGACCCCATTTGCCAACCCAAGCACTACAGCAGAGCGTGCCTATAATGATGCACATAGGAGGACACGCACCATAGTCAAGAGGACCTTTGGCATCCTGAAGTCAAGACTCAGGTGCCTCGACATCACCGGAGGCAGCCTCCTATACTCACCTGAAATGGTGTGTAAAATAATTTTGACCTGTGCCATCCTGCACAAAATATGTGTAAGAAGGAACATTCCCCTATATGAACCCGACCCACAAATGCCTGAAGAGGAGGAAGAGGAGGATGCTGTCCATCAACATGAGGGGGACCATCCAAACACAGCTGCAGGATTGTGTCGGAGACAACATATTGTCCAAAATTTCTTTTAACTATACTCATCCATCACCACTGTCTTACCATATGTCAATAAACACCTATTCTAATCACTATATCATGGTCTGGATAATCATTTTTGCATGACATTATCCCTAACTATCAGAATCAGAGTGTAGCCTCATGGAACATTGCAGAAATACAGATTAAGATAAAGAAAAATCCACAGTAAATTTGATGCGTATGAATGTACAGCCAAATTCACACACACTGTAAATGACATATATCCTGTACATGTCACATTTGAAGGGCAATAGCAGAGGACCGCAGCTATTTCACACATACATGTTGGCAACATGGTTCTTCGCAGCATCTGGCACACAACTAAGACACCATCAGTCAATAAGGGAAAAAAATGCCTCATACATGAGGCAGTGGATGTGCTATTGGATTGGTGACAAGAAGGTATGACCAGACCCTTGACAGCAGTAAGTATTACATCACCTATCTTTTCAAGGACTACATGTGACAAGATTTCCATATAAGCAGCAAATTGATAGCACAAGTGCCCCTTGTATGACTAGCATTGCTCACAAGACATCCACTGCACATGACAGCCCATGTCCTAAGTCCTGCCACACCTATGTTCCCTGTCACACCCCACCCTTCTTCAGAGGTCCCTCGAAAGGGAATATGTGTACCCAGATAATCCCTCCTCTACACACACCCAGACTTACAATGTGAATCCAGTGTGCTTCCCTTTTTAGTATGGTATGCCATAGTCATTATACTTCAGTCTGCATGGACTTCTGGTTAAATAATGTACTGCCTTGTAGTCTGTAGGACCTGTAATCACCTGTACATTGCTTCCCATGTGAAAGGTACTGTTGGCCCTTTAAACTTGATTACCACCTACAGGACTTGTGAGAGACTGAAGCTGCACACACCTGTGAGCACCTCCATGGAAACCAGCCATTTGAACATGCACTGCCCTTGCAGGGGCCTGTAACAGGATAGAAGCTGCCATTTTATCTATAACACTGTTATGCATTGCATATAAATCAGCTGTGTAACACAGCCCTTGGGTTATTGTGTTACGTTCCAACACACAGGAGAAACACAGTTTTCCTTTTCCACAGTGTTGTTTCACCTTTGACCAGTCTCAGTCTGTTCACTGTGTATTTGCCTTGTAAAATATTTGGATCCTGATTGACCCTGCATCCTGTTAGCCTGACTGGTTCCTGTGTTTGCATTGCCATAAAGGTTCCCTGTGGCTATATTTGTATCATAGTTGCTTTCCCAGCCCTCACTTTCCTCCTGGGGTATTGTGTCAGGTGGGTCTACAATGCATACTCAAATACATTGTATAACATAATCAGTTTACTTATCGTACCATGGGGTGGAACTTTTCTCCAAATAGCCGAATCATTGCCCATCCCTTGTCTGGTTTTCATATATGCGTGAGTCACAAATAGTGACAGTGTACCATGGCTGTATGCATGGATTGGATATGGTTCCTCCAGTACAACAAGCAACGTCAGATAATGTGCATGAAATGTCAACACATGGTAGGACCCTGACAGTCCACACGCTGATTCACATTGCCCCCCACATATTGATGGTGCTTGTGTGGTGAATAGCTGTGAGATTAATCAGCACAGAGGCACTGATGTTCCTGGATGCAGTGGGAATTTTTGAGGCCAACCTGTGTACAAATGTTGTGAGGAAACTTGCCAGTTTAAGAATCCTGATCCATTAACTTTGTCAGCACACCAAGGTTGCCCTGTTGTCAGTCTCATAACACGTCTGCAGTGCCATAGCTGGACTATCCCCATGTGTGTTCTCAATTCCTCATTGGCTTTCCTTCAATTGATCTGTGAAGGATACTTTTAGATGCAGGAAAGGGCTCCACAGACTCATGACTAGATCTACACGTAACTGCGACAACATGGACCCCAATAATGATAGAGGCTAAACATTGGCCCACACACTTGAACCGGACACCTTTGTGCATTTTGCCACTGGAAATATGTGAACACGTGGTGCTTGGTCTGCTGGTCCTCCACTGCCACAGGAGAGACATGGCTCATTTATATGACTCCAACTGTGGCGTGACATGACATTTGTGGATTGTATTTGGGAGTCGGTGTCACAAACACTGTACCCACATAGCATTATCCCATGCCTGACTCATGGAGAGTAAACAAACAAGTGCCTAGAAAGTAGTATCCAACATTCCAGGACATGTGATGGCTTAGTTTTGGAACATTGCCATGATCAACCATCTGCTATGTATCCTGTGCATGCTTTGTCATTGGTGGGGCTTATGTTCCAAAAAACCTAGGAAGTGCAAACAGCAGTTGTTGCTACGTGTATGACAAACACATGTCCTCTCTCATTTCCACACTGAATAGCATCTGAGGGTTGGACACATTGACTCCACATGCATACAAGCAGATTTTCACAAATGCGTCTTGTGATGTTCACACAGTGGGACAACCACAATAGTAAGAGCCAAATCACACACATTGACCCATAGGCATTGAGTTACTGTATTGAGTTGCGTCGCCTTACTATCCTCTCTTGACGCAAAACATGCCCAAACTGGGTAATACCTAATTGTATTCCACACGTTTGGCCATCTATTGCGTCAGTAAAGAGTGCAAATCCGGTACAACAAGTAGAGGATCATGGTCCGCAGTAGTATGATCAGTCACATGTGCCCATACACCGGAATGCACAATGTTGGTAAAATCAACCTATCTCTGTATTGTCTCAACTGTCATGTACTATTACAAATGAGAAATGACCAAAACCCAGGTAAAGCCAGAAATGTTGACGCATATGCATAAAAAAAGATGCACATGCATCAAAAATGACGCATATGCATCGAAATATGACGCACATTGCCATGAAACATCCATTGGCCCTGAGCGGTAATTCCCACACTGTACCCTATGAAATTGGTTAAGTATGAAACATATTTCAAAATATGGATGCAGGGTTATTTCTAAGCATGTGCGTAAAATAAAATTACGCACAGACTGTAAGCGTCATAATATTTTGACGCATAACAATAAAAACGCACTGCATTTGAGGCAGGAAGTGATGTAATAGGATATCCTGTTTACAGAATTGGTACAGTGGGTGTACTTTCACTTTCACTTTGCAGTCTGATATATTTCCTGACTGCGTGGCTGTGTTTTGATTTGTCTCTTTGTGCATTTTGTGAATTTGTCTCCAGTGTGGTCTTTAAATTGTCTTTTTGTGTTTCATAAGTGTCTGTGGTATCCTGTGTTAGCGTTATTTGGTCATTTCTGGTGTCAACATTTGTCTTTGTAGTGTTGGGAGTCTGTTGTAGGTAGTGTTAGTTTGGGGATACTTGGGCTGTGTTCTGTTAGTTATTTAGCATTTCCCTATCCTACTTTCCCTCTATTCTCCTCTGTACCCTTTTATTTCCTTCTTTTGGTGCAAGCATGTTGGGTAGGCCTAATCTTGGCAGGATGGGAGAGGAGGAGCTGGGTGGCTTTATTTGGCTGGTGTGCCACTTCCTGCCATTAATGATTGAAGCAGGTGGTCGTATGATACAGGGCTATCACACAGAGGCAAGGAGGCTCCGGTGGGCAAAGGTGTTGTACCATCTACGGCGAATCTACAACATACGACGCAATGACCACCAGCTGAAACATCATTGGGCTGACCTGGTTGCCCGGGAGCAAGACCTGCTGGACCACCTGGGGACTGTGATTGGTGGCCCTGTTGGTGAGTACAAATCAGAGTAATGTGCACATTTAAATGCTCTGTAGTGACAGTAGCTGATTTGTTCATATGCTGCAGGCAATGTTTTTGAACATGTGGAATGCAAGTTAAACATACAGGCCCATATTTCTACTTTATTAGCACCGCATTTGCATCATTTTTTGAAGCAAGAGCGTTGCAAACTAACAAAATACAATTGTATTTTGTAAGTTAGCGACACTTTTGTGTAAAAATACAGCAGTGCAGAATATATATAAATATGGGCCACAGTTGCCTGTTAGATATACAATAATTCTTACACATTACCGTCATTTGTTGACGCAACAGCTAGACTAACTTTCAAAACACAACAGGAGCCTGTAAATTAGTGCTGCCTTCACATCAATTGATGATACTAATGTGGCTCTAACACATGTTTCATGCATGGTCTGTGAGTGTATCAGGAAACACATGTTTTAAATCCAGATTTTTACAGGAAACATAGGGGGTCATTACAACATTGGCGGTAAAAGCCGCTTACCGCTGTGCAGAAGACCGCGAACACACCGCCGCGGCCACGGAATTCCGCCACAGCTATTATGACCCACATGTCGAAATCCGACAAAATTCAGACACCCACACAAGTCCGCCACACCAAAGGTCAGTGATAAACTGGCAAAAACAAAACCTCCACCAACAGAAATACGCACACACTATCACGACACACGAATCCACGGGCGGTCTTTCAACCGCGGTATTCCATTGGTGGTACACACCGCTGTGCTCAAAATACACACACTTCTACAAAACACCGCCACATTGGACAATTCGAAATACACACACCTGATACACATACACACACCACTCCCACACACCCAATACAATATAAAACACACACCCACATCACCCACAAACCCCTAGGACAAAAATTGAGAAGGAAGCACAGAGAGAGACACCAGCATCCACAAACTACCATCCACAGGCACTCAACACCATCACCCACACAACTTCCACGCAAAAAAACCACACACCACTACATATCACCACACATATCACCACAAACACCACCCCACACATCACCCACAGCACCCCATGGCACGGCAAAGACACCCCAGGTTCTCGGAGGAGGAGCTCAGGGTCATGGTGGAGGAAATCTTCCGGGTAGAACCACAGCTATTCGGATCACAGGTGCAGCACACCTCAATTGCAAGGAAGATGGAGCTATGGCGAAGAATAGTCGACAGGGTCAACGCAGTGGGACAGCACCCAAGAAATCGGGATGACATCAGGAAGAGGTGGAATGACCTACGGGGGAAGGTGCATTCTGTGGTCTCCAGACACCACCTGGCGGTACAGCGGACAGGCGGCGGACCCCCACCTCCTCACCCACAACTAACAACATGGGAGGAGCAGGTCTTGGCGATTCTGCATCCTGAGGGCCTCGCAGGAGTCGGTGGAGGAATGGACTCTGGTAAGTCAAAGATTTAACTACCATATCCCTCACCCTACCTGCATGCTATCACAGACCCCCACCCTCACCCCCTCCCCTATCACTCCAACTCCTCACAAATGTACTAATAACACAAACCACACATCCCAACACCAAGCCCTGCATGACACAACAAAGCATGGACACCCATCACTAAAGCATGCCCACTGCACATACCCATAACACCCCCCTCAACCATCATCACACAAACCCCCACACAGGGATGCTAGCACTGGGGTACACGGTCGCCCAACCATTGCATACCATGACACACACAGATGCAATAATCATGATTTTCCACCCCTGCAAGACCCCTACCCAACGTCACCAGACAGGAGGGTCCAGACATCTCCACCCCACCCACAGAAGAGGCCCACAGGGATGACAGCAGCTCTGTCCTACTGGATCCAGATGACCAGCCCGGACCATCGTGGGCCTCGGGACAGTCCATTCCCCTCCCAAAGGCACAGCCCACCACAGACCTTCCACCCTCTGGTAACACCAGCACAGCACCCACCCAGCGGGCCCATACCTCCGTCCCCAGGACACGTCAATCAGCTGTGTGTCCACCACTACAGGGAACCAAGGATAACCCACCACCACAACAACAACAGGGACCTGGGGCAGTGGCAGTGGGCACACGGTCCAGGGGACGGAGGCACAGGAACACAGGGGAACTGGGAGGGCTGCCGTGCGACAGGGGGCGGACAGGCCAAGGGAACCCACTCTCCACGAGGCCCTCTCCTCCATCATGGGAGCATATCACCACTCCCAGGAGACGATGGCAACGGTCCTGGCCAAGTTTCAGGAGACCCAGCGCATGCAGGAGGAACAGTATTTGGGCCTCAGAGAGAAACTCAGAACCATCAGCTCCGTCCTGGGCACCATCGCAGGGGTGCTGAAGGAAATACTTAACACCAGGAGGGACACTGTGGCACTCCAAGGGGCACCTGCCACTAGCATGGACGATGAACTGCCCACCACCTCCGCCGGTGCTAGTGGACAGGAGGCACCGCCACAGGACCACCACACCAGCACCCCACCCCCTGCAGACGGAGAAACACCCTGAGATCCAGGAAGAAGACAGAGCACGGTGCCAAGACCCCCGCCAAGAAATGAGACCACCCTGATTGTCATCCCACTGTCCCACTTTGTCACCCTGTCCATATTTAAACTGCCCCAGCTCCACTTTCTATGCCCATATGGGAAATTAACCTGTGAGACTAATAGACTGGACTCTGCCATGGACATTCCTCCACCATCACCCCTCACCATGTTACAACCCCCCTCCAATATTTAGCACTTCAATAAACACCCTTGAAGCACAAAACAATCTGGAGTCAGTCTGTGATTTCGAAAATGTGTATTAGCAATGACAGTGACAAAATGCGTTTTCAAATGTAATGTCAACATACCTATGTCACACATCTCAAGTCCATGAGGAATCTAAGCAGATGACACACGTTGGAAACCACACCTGTGAAACCGTAAGGGAAATGTACAACTCAGTTACCATATACTGGTTAAAATCAACAGCCAGGAGAGATGTAGAAGTGTAAAAGTACTTGTAGTAGGCAGGAATGTGTTCTCACCTGTGTGTCACTGGAAATATTGCTGGATAACTGAGTCCCTGTTGTCAATGTCTTCTTCCTCTGCTTCCTCCTCATCACTGTCCACAGGCTCCACAGCTGCCACAACACCGTCATCTGGACCATCCTCCTGCAGAAAAGGCACCTGTTGTTGCAAAGCCAAGTTGTGAAGCATACAGCAGGCCACGATGATCTGGCACACCTTCTTTGGTGAGTAGAATAGGGATCCACCTGTCATATGCAGGCACCTGAACCTGGCCTTCAGGAGGCCGAAGGTGCGTTCGATCACCCTCCTAGTCCGCCCATGGGCCTCATTGTAGCGTTCCTCTGCCCTGGTCCTGGGATTCCTCACTGGGGTCACTAGCCATGACAGGTTGGGGTAACCAGAGTCCCCTAATAGCCACACCCGGTGCCTCTGGAGTTGACCCATCACATAAGGGATGCTGCTATTCCGCAGGATGTAGGCGTCATGCACAGAGCCAGGGAACATAGCATTTACCTGGGAGATGTACTGGTCTGCCAAACATACCATCTGTACATTCATCGAATGATAACTCTTCCGGTTCCTGTACACCTGTTCACTCCTGTGGGGTGGACCAGAGATACATGGGTCCCATAAATGGCACCTATGATGTTGGGGTTATGTTCTAGGGCATAGAAGTCACCTTTAACTGTAGGCAAATCCTCCACCTGAGGGAAAACGATGTAGCTCCGCATGTGTTTCAGAAGGGCAGACAATACTCTGGACAACACGTTGGAAAACATAGGCTGGGACATCCCTGATGCCATGGCCACTGTAGTTTGAAATGACCCACTTGCAAGGAAATGGAGCACTGATAGCACCTGCACTTGAGGGGGGATCCCTGAGGGATGGCGGATTGCTGACATCAGGTCAGGCTCCAACTAAGCACACAGTTCCTGGATTGTGGCACGGTCAAACCTGTAGGTGATGATCAAATGTCTTTCCTCCATTGTCGACAGGTCCACCAGCGGTCGGTACACCGGAGGATTCCGCCATCTCCTCACATGTCCCAGCAGACGGTGCCTAGGAATGACAACAGAGACCACAGAGTCAAACAACTCAGAGGTATGTACCCACAGTCTACACAGAACACCATTCATACACAAAATGTGGCCTGTATTTGTGTTGTGTGACAAGGCCTAGTTCTGTGTGATGCAGTTGGTAATTAGGGCATGTGGGCCCCTGAAATGGCGGCTGCCTGACCTCTAAAGTGGGACAATGGGATGTGAGGTAACTGCGCTGGCGTTGTACACCGTCGCGTTAGGCGGTCGAAGACCGCGGCGCAATGCTGCATTGGTTAACATTGGACCCTATGGGTCCCAGGAGCCAATGACGATGCACGCCGGCGGTGATGGTACGCACCGCTGCGGACGTGACCGCCGCGGAAGTGACCACCATTTTCTATCTGTTCAATCACTCGATACCTGATCTTCGACAGGAGAGGACCTACACTGCAAGTGCTGTTGTGACCTCGGTCTGGAAGAGACAATGGCTCGTGCGTCTGGGGAAAGGGCCCCTGCCTTCACTGCAGAGGAGTTGGAGAAGCTCGTCGACGGGGTCCTCCCCCAGTACACGCTACTCTACAGTCCTCCAGACCAACAGGTAAGTACACAGGGAGCATGTTGTATGGGCTATGCCTGTGTGGAGAGGGCTGGTTGTAAGAATGAAGGGGGCACAGATCTGCGTGCATGAAGGACTGTGAATGCATGTGCCACATGGCAAGGGTAGGGATGTGGGCCACTTACTTAGACGGTGCAGTTGGTAATGACTTCTCTTCTTCCCCTGTACATGTCATGTAGGTCAGCGCCCACCAGAAGAAGGATATTTGGCGTGCCATCGCCAAGGACGTCCGGACCCTGGGGGTCCACCACAGACGGAGCACCCACTCCCTGAAAAGATGGGAGGACATTCGCCGCTGGAGCAAGAAGACGGCGGAGGATCAGCTGGGGATGGCCTCCCAACGTGGGAGGGGTGCCCGTCGAACCATGACCCCCCTGATGTTCCAAATCCTGGCGGTGGCCTACCCTGAGTTGGATGGGCGCTTGAGGGCATCACAGCAGAAACAAGGGGGTGAGTACAACATCATTCAGCGGACTTTGCGCGCAGTGAAGGTGTCTGGGTGAGGGAGGAGGGCTGTGGGTTTCCCTAGGCCAGTGCGAGTTCCGTAGGCTAGGCCACTCTGTAATGCAGGCCATGTGGCACCCCACCCCACCTCTGTAGAGTGCCAAGTACAGGTATTCATGCCCCTGTGTCATCTATGTGTGCAGATGTCGACCATAGCCATGTAGGCCATATCCCAGGAATTGCATCTGTAGAGCCCAATAGAGCGACGTAGTGCAGGGGGCTGCTGTGTCTGTCTTGTCCGCCAACGGTAGCGGTAAGCCATGCACTCAACCTGCCTTTCTTCTGTCCGCCCCCTTTTTGTGGTCTCCCTGTTCTTGTGTGCATCAGCATTATCAGGCGGAGGTACAGTGGCACAGGAGCACGAGGGAGCTGCATCCCACATGGCCATGGAGGCCCACACCACGGACTCAGAATAAACCAGTGGGACAGAGGGCGAGGGGAGCACCACGGCGGTCACAGGATCTGCAACCAGCGACACGGACTCGTCCTCCGATGGGAGCTCCCTTGTGGTGGCAGCAAAATCTGTGCCCCCCACTTCTACAGGTACAGCCGCCACCCCCCCTACCAGCACCGCCCTTCCAGCAGCCCCTCAGCCTTCGCCCCATGCCCGCTCACCCAGGAGGGTGGGCATCACCTTCGCCCCAGGCACCTCAGCCCCTGGCCCTGTCACCTCTGCTGCCCTCAGTGAGGAGGCCATTGACCTCCTCAGGTCCCTCACTGTTGGGCAGTCTACCATTTTGAATGCTATCCAGGGTGTAGAAAGGGAATTGCAACACACAAATGCATTCCTGGAGGGCATTCATTCTGGTCAGGCTGCCCTTCATCGAACCCTGCAAACTCTGGCCTCAGCACTGATGGCAGCCATTGTCCCTTTGTCTATCCTCCCCCCTTCAACTTCCTCCACCCCAACCCAATCCCCTGTACCTCAGCCTATCCCAAGCACACCTACAGACCAGCATGCACACACGTCAACACACAAGGGAAGCTCAGGCAAACATAAGCACCACACATCCCACAGGCACTCACTCAAGCATCACACACATACAGACACACCAACATCCACTGCCTCCACTGTGTCCCCCTCCTCGTCGTCTCCCTCCTCCCTCCCATTTTCGTCTACACTCACACCTGCATGCACTACCACTACAGCCACTACGTCCCGCACCAGCACACCCACCACCACACCCCGCTCACGTGCAGTCACCACCCCCACTCCCATTTACACGTCCCCTGTGTCCTCTCCCACTGTGTCTGTGACGCCCCCTCCGAAGATACACAAACACAGGCACACACCCACCCAACAGCTATCCACCTCACGACAGCCTCCAGCCCATTCACCTGCACCCAAATCCACAAAACCTACACCTCCTACAACCACCACCTCTTCCTCCACTCCCAAACCCCCTCCATCTACCCGTCCCAGTGTCTCCCAAAAACTTTTCCTGGCCCCCTTAACCTATTTCCCACCACCCCCCCGTCCCACTCATAGGTCCCGTACTAGCACCTCAGCCAACAAATCTCCGGGACCAGTGGTGCCTGTTGTTACAGGTATGTGGAGTGCACCGGCCACCTGGCCAGCCAGTGTGGCACGGAGCCACAGCACAGCCAGTCCCCCCCCTGTGAAGCACCAGAAGTTGGACAGTGCCCGGCGGGAGAGGGTGAAGACTCCAGCCAGCAAAGCCGCTCACAATGGTCCCGGGGGGAGTGTCGACTCAGCTGTGACTCCTCCCAAGGTGGGGAAGGGGCAGAAGAAATCTCCAAAGTCTGGGAGGAGCAGCACGGCGGAGAGGACCGCCATCATCCCCGCTGCCCAGGAGGCCACCGCCAGCCCCATCGCCACTGGCCAGGAGTCCACCGCCAGAGTCACTGCCCATGAGGCCAGCCCCATCATCACTGGCCAGGAGGCCACCGCCATAGTCACTGCCCAGGAGGCCAGCCCCATCGTCACTGCCCAGGAGGCCACCGCCAGCCCCACAGTCACTGCCCAGGAGGCCACCGCCAGCCCCAGAGTCACTGGCCAGGAGGCCACCGCCAGCCACAGCCCAGCTGGCCAGGAGGGCCCCACAAGCCACAGCCCAGCTGACCCATGAAGGACCGCCAGCCACAGCCCTGCTGGGCAATGAAGGACCACCTTGGCAAGCACCACTGAACAGGCCAGGGACCGCTGAACAGGGCAAAGACCGCCATGGAATGCACCGCTAGCCCATTTGCGGCAGGGGCAGAGACGCAACTGGGACCGTCACGGGGTGTGTGCTGCCCTCAGTGAGGAGGCCATTGACCTCCTCAGGTCCCTCACTGTTGGGCAGTCTACCATTTTTAATGCCATCCAGGGTGTAGAAAGGGAATTGCAACACACAAATGCATTCCTGGAGGGCATTCATTCTGGTCAGGCTGCCCTTCATCGAATCCTGCAAACTCTGGCCTCAGCACTGATGGCAGCCATTGTCCCTGTGTCTATACTCCCCCCTCCAACTTCCTCCACCCCGACCCAATCCCCTGTACCTCAGCCTATCCCAAGCACACCTACAGACCAGCATGCACACAAGTCAACACACAAGGGAAGCTCAGGAAAACATAAGCACCACAAAAACCACAGGCACTCACGCAAGCATCACACACATACAGACACACCAACATCCACTGCCTCCACTGTGTCCCCCTCCTCGTCGTCTCCCTGCTCCCTCCCAGTCTCGTCTATACTCACACCTGCATGCACTACCACTACAGCCACTACATCCCGCACCAGCACACCCACCACCACACCCCGCTCACATGCAGTCACCACCCCCACTCCCATTTACACGTCCCCTGTGTCCTCTCCCAGTGTGTCTGTGACGCCCCCTCCGAAGATACACAAACGCAGGCACCCACCCACCCAACAGCCATCCACCTCACGACAGCCTCCAGCCCATGCACCTGCACCCAAATCCACAAAACATACACTTCCTACAACCACCACCTCTTCCTCCACTCCCAAACCCCCTCCATCTACCCGTCCCAGTGTCTCCCAAAAACTTTTCCTGGCCCCCCTTAACCTATTTCCCACCACCCCCCGTCCAACTCATAGGTCCTGTACTAGCACCTCAGCCAACAAATCTCCGGGACCAGTGGTGCCTGTTGTTACAGGTATGTGGAGTGCACCGGCCACCAGGAAAGCCAGTGTGGCACGGAGCCACAGCACAGCCAGTCCCCCCCCTGTGAAGCACCAGAAGTTGGACAGTGCCCGGCAGGAGAGGGTGAAGACTCCAGCCAGCAAAGCCGCTCACAATGGTCCCGGGGGAAGTGTCGATTCAGCTGTGACTCCTCCCAAGGTGGGGAAGGGGCAGAAGAAATCTCCAAAGTCTGGGAGGAGCAGCACGGCGGAGAGGACCGCCATCATCCCCCTGCCCAGGAGGCCACCGCCAGCCCCATCGTCACTGGCCAGGAGGCCACTGCCAGAGTCACTGCCCAGGAGGCCAGCCCCATCGTCACTGGCCAGGAGGCCACCGCCAGAGTCACTGCCCAGGAGGCCAGCCCCATCGTCACTGCCCAGGAGGCCACCGCCAGCCCCAGAGTCACTGCCCAGGAGGCCACCGCCAGCCCCAGAGTTACTGGCCAGGAGGCCACCGCCAGCCACAGCCCAGCTGGCCAGGAGGGCCCCACAAGCCACAGCCCAGCTGACCCATGAAGGACCGCCAGCCACAGTCCTGCTGGGCAATGAAGGACCGCCTTGGCAAGCACCGCTGAACAGGCCAGGGACCGCTGAACAGGGCAAAGTCCGCCATGGAATGCACCGCTGAACAGGTCTGACACTGGCAACGCAAGCACCGCTGAGCAGGCCAGGGACCGCTGAACAGGGCAAAGACCGCCATGGAATTCACCGCTGAACAGGTCTGACACTGGCAACGCAAGCACCGCTGAACAGGCCAGGGACCGCTGAACAGGGCAAAGACCGCCATGGAATGCACCGCTAGCCCATTTGCGGCAGGGGCAGACATGCAACTGGGACCATCACGGGGTGTGTGCTGCACTCTGGGCACCAGTCCCCCTCCAGAACCAGTGGAGACTGTGGCTGTGCACTCCCCAGGATGGTACAGTGGGCAACCCACCCACTGCAGAGACTTGAGAGACTGTTGCTTTGCACTCCCCAGGATTGAACAGTGGGCAAACCACCCACTGCAGATGCAATTGATGCAATTGTGTCAAAAAAAGGCGCATATCCGGTTTGCAACATTGTAAACCGGCTTACAGTCATTTTGATGCGTTAACATCGTTTTTCTTTATGACGTGACGCATTGCTTTGAGTAAAAAAAATGACTCACACCTGTGGTTTGCCCAGCCATGCGTCAAAGTATAAATTTGATGCCCGCCCGGCGCAAAGAAATGGTGTTAGCCGGCGGTAAAAAAAATTATGCCAAACTGCGTCAGCGCAGTTTTGCGTCAAAAAGTATAAATATAGGCCTAAATGTCATTACTGCAGCCCTGGTCCCACCACCAAAACCATCTATATAGGATACAGTGAGAAGTTTATTGCTTGGTGTCCTTCTAGGCATATCCAATCCTTACAAGCCTAGTTATCTGATGGTCTTCTTTTTTGTTTGTCTTTAGCCCAGCAGGGCATTAGAAAAGTTAAATGATTTTCATCTGGATTATCAGCTTTTCATTGTTGCCCAATCAGCCACCTTTATTTAAGTCAACTGTGATGCAATTTTTTAAAGGGATCCTCCATTATTTTCCTGCCAAAACCCTTTCTGATTTCCTAGTGGGACCTGAATCTGCTTCTTACATCATGACAGCTTGACAAGTGAATGAGCTGCAAGTGCTTTCTGTCCACCAACGAAACATAACCTTCTTCCAGGAGAAATGGCACTGAGTACCAAGGCAGTATTCCACTCAAAGATTTCAACACTTTTCCAGATTGGGCAGTCCATTACCCTGCAGGCAAGAGAGCTTTGAGTTTCTACATAAGTGGCACCAAGGATCACTGGGTGGATGATTAGCTCCACGTGGGTTTCACTGGGACAAAGAAAGGGAGAGCAGTGAAGGAACAGACCATCTCTAAATGTATTCTCCTTCATATTAAGACCTGCTATGGTCTGAAAAAGAAACAGCCTCCGCAAGACTTTGGGCCCATGCCACTAGAGCTAAAGCCACTACCACAGCACTGGCACATTGAGTGCCTGTTGTGCCCATCCAGCAGGCTGCATCATGGGCGTCAGTTCACACATTCATGAAGCACTGCTGCCAGAATAGCCAGGTCCATCAGGATAGGCACTTTGCCTATTCAGTCATAAAGGACTTTCTGGTCTGAGCCAGTCCACAGAACCACCACCTAAGGAGGTCCTGATGTGGTATCTAGTCACAAGGAGAGGAAACTGCAGTTAGACTTATCCATCAGAAGTACAAGTTACCTACTTTCAGTAGCACTCTTTAATTTAATTTAAAGAGCTGTACACTGGCACAATCTGATTCCTAAGGACTTTGTACCTGATGGTGCGGGCAGATATCAAAAAGAACCTGACATTGACATGTGGAGCTTATATCATGTACTGAAGTATACAAAAGGAGATGAATGGAATGCTTGAAGGTTATATTGTGTACTCAGTGTCACTTCTGAGGTGGGAAGGGGCCATACATGTTTCTCAACAATTCCCCAGGTGAACAGGTGAATTGCTGAGAGCAACTATGGATCTGGTTTGTTGTCTGAGAGTATTCACAACATGGGTAACCTGCAGTTAGATAGAATGTCCACCAGAGAAAGCTTTATCAAAGATAAGTAACTTGTGTACTGGGAGGGCATCCTTCCATTACAAAAAGTATGCTAGACAGCATAGAAAGAAAGGGACAGCATAAGGATGCCTACAATGCACTAGGCATCCTTAAAGAGCACAAGCTCAGGCAAGAAGGCCCAAGTTGGCTATATTTATTAAACATTTTTCTAGTCTGCTCATTCTTTCTAGCAGAACACAGTGCAGCAACACTTTGCTTGCTATGCTGCATTGCACATTTTGGGGGGGAATCTGCCCAATAACTTTCAAAATCACTAGATAATTGATAGTGTTGTACCTTAATATTGAAGTTTTATTATTTACCTCCATTTACAATTTTACAATATTGACTTCCACTACTCTGTAAAAGCAAGTGAACTTGGAGTTAGAATCGTTAATCTATACTTCACAGTATATGCTCAACCTGAAGATATAGCGGAAGTCAGCATTGTGGAGTATGTATGCAGGTTGATATTTACACTGTGATATAGTGAGCCCCTTTTATGGTTATATGTCATATTGACATAGAGTTCAAATAGAAATATTTCAGCTACAGCAAATAAACATCTCAATTGCCATGCAATGACAACGTAGATCATGAGGAAGCTTATATACATCATCAAAGATGCCTACAGCTATTTCCAACTTTTGTGACAATTCAGGAATCATGGTCAATATACAAGGGGCACTATCTTTTGCAAAAGACATTTACATTTATTGTCCAACTCAAGCTTTTGCTTCCTTTCACTATTGTCAACTCAAATACACTCAAAGTATGATGTGCTAAAATGTATGGAGAGGTAAGCCACAGTTCATATGACTAATCACCTGACCACCAGGGTTGGTGCGATCACTTGAGGTGATGAACTTTAACTTACAAACTATGGGGCATATTTACAAGAAATTACACATAACTGCACTAGCCAGTTGTGCATCAAAAATGTTAACGCTAGCTAAAGTAATTTCTTATTGTCATGCATGCGTCATATTTATAAAACAATGCACCATGGCGGTAAGAAAAGGCTAGCGTGAGAAAATGCTAGACATTGCAACATGTCGCAAACAAATTACGCTAGTAGTGCAAAAGTGGTGCTAGCCTGATTAGCGGCATGTTTTGTGACTCTAGTCATGCTAGTGTCACTTTTGGGCTTAAAAGCTAACAAAAAGCCTGTGAAAATGCCAAACAGAAGCCACAAGGTGATACAATGGAGAAGTCAGGACAGGAGAGAACTCAGAGAGACCCCAATGAGCCCAGTACAAACCAGGATGCCCAGACAGACTTCCAGGAGAAGGGGAAAAGGAAGAGGAAGTGTAGGTTCAGTGAGGAAGAGAACAACATCTTGATCACAGAGGTGATGGAGCACCAACACCAGCTCTTCATCACCTCTACATTGCCAATACTTAGGAGGGAGGCCATATGGCAGGCCATAGTTGATGAAGTCAACAGTGTGGCCGAGGTGAAGAAGACTGTGATGGATTGTAGGAAGCACTGGCACAATTGCAAGCACAGAACAAAATAGAAACTGTCCAGCAACCGAAAGGAAGCTTTACAGACAAGATGGGGGAAGTCCTGCACCCCAGGAAGAGCTGGATGAGCTGGAGGCGATGGTACCAGCGGGTATCCCTGAGGAGTTAGTGACCTGAGTCCAGGGATTGGACACTGCAGGATATGATGAGCAACAACAGACACAGGGTAAGTTGCAGTGGGGGGCAATGTTGTAACTAACAAATGGCAGAAGGGAGAGGCACATAGGAGGCACAGAATGCATGCAAAAGGGTTGCATGGGGCACAATTATGGCAAAACACCAAACACATATAATGTGCACTGACCCCTCCACCATAAGCACCGACCACTTCACAAACCTCACACCACCACATTCACTGTATCATCTAAACCACCTGGCCATGTTTCACTCTTATTGGCCATCATGTTCCAGGCCTGTTGCGCAGGGTGGGGCAGCAAGGGCTGGGATATGCCTTACTGTACAAATGGGAAAGGGCACAAATGTAATGTTCAAACAACATACGGGGTATTTCTGTCATTACCATCTGTGCTGGTGCAAAATTTGCTGCCATGTGCCTACGCAGGCACACCTGCACCATACTGCAAGGGACACCTTTCTGCACAACATCAGGCACAAGTGGTGTTTCCTTCTTACTATGTGTGATGCACAATGCAGCACAGAGAAACATGATATTACTAGGACAAAGATTACACTCACCCTCTTGTCACTTATAAGCCAATCCTAAGGTGGTGTATGCAACTGCAGCATTCCCAGATGTGGAAGCTGGGATGGCTTCAGAAGTTGGGTGGGTTACAGGTGTGTTGTGTGGGAACACCCCCAGCAACACACATGGTATTCCACTTACATGCAGTGTGAGTGTTGAAAGGGCCACATAATTACCAGGCAATGAAAAGACACACAACTTGCTTTCCTGGGCCTGGTAAATATGGCCTGGCACTCTCCACCACTGGAGTGTAATATAAAAAATTGTGCTCTGGTGGGGCAGTGTGCTGTCAGTATGTGGGAAATATGGTCCATTGTACCATGAAATGATGCAGAGACGCAGAGAAGCAGCCCAGCCTGCTGTGCTTTATGATCTTGAATGTGCTGGGATGTGTTGTTGTCACTATATGCAATGCATCCCTGTACTGTCCTTGGTGATGGGGCACAAACTGCTGCCTAACACCAACACAGGCACACATATAGCATGGTGTAGAGATGCCTGTGTTACAGGTCTGATTGCACATGTGCAGGAAGGAACACATCCGGCTACAGCAACCATCAGGAATGCTGTCTGCCACTTTCAGTGCTTGCTGTTGATTGCAATTCTCATTGGAAGATGCAAAAAATAGGCCCACAAAAATGTTAGTCATATGTAGCACCATTACAGTGCCACTGCTGACACAGTGTAGAACCTGATACATTCACACATTGACCTTTTTGGGAAAGTGTTACTTACTTATGCCACCCCACGTGTGTTGTAAATGTGATGGAAGAGGGAGATCTGGCAATGCAACAGATTCTGCATGTTTCCATAGGTGTTGCATGGAAACACCCCTAGCAACACCCATGACATGCAACTGCCATGCAGTGTGATGCATGAAAGGGTCTGTAGGCAGAAGTCCATGAAAATCCACGCAAGATGGCTTTGACTGGACTTGTAAATGTGGACTGGCATATTGTGCCAACAGAGTGCTCCAAAAAATGATATACTAGCAGCACAACATACCGCTAGGGGCCCATAAATAAGGGACTTGATGCGTGGCTCTGCACCATGTAAATAAGGCACCATGATTAACAAATTAATGAGCAGCTAGTACAGATCAACAGTGACAAATCTCCATCTCATTGCAGAGGATGATGCTATCCCTCTCGGCCAGCTGCCTGTCCTGGACTTCTCCGATGATGGCAATGACCAGCTGCAAAGCATCAATCCCAACACTCTCCAGCAGATCCTGGGTGCCATCCATACACCATTTCCAGTAGCAGGGAGGACACACAGCCTTACAGGGTCTCCTAATGAACCATCCAACAGAAAACACACGCCACCTGCCCACTAACCCAGAGCCCTGGACTCCCAGAACCCAGACATCATCCTCCAAATTACTGTGCTAGGAGTCTAGCATATGCGGATGGGGCTGGAGATCATAGCGGGCAGCCTAGCAGGAGTCCATAGGTGCCTCAGTCAGAATAAGGACAACTCTGCTGCCATCAGAGGCACGCACTCTCCGCTTCATAGATTCCAGCAGTCGCTGGCCATCATCACTGGTGTCATGAGGCAGAGGCTCAAACAAATGCCCTCCCAAAGTGGCACCAGTGTGATTGACAACAGTCTGGCTGCCTACCTCTGTGATGTTGCTGCTGTCTTGTGAAACCAGAAGAATCTACTTGCTGCAGTGATGCCTTTCATCTTTCCACAGATGACAGCTGCCAGGACCTTTGATTCCACATCTCTGATCCCTGATGTGCGTGTGCCTCCCTCCACTTCAACACCAGTACCACCCCTGGCACAGAAGGCACCACACACTTCAGAGGATGAAGATGTGGAAGGAACATAATTCACCCAGAAAACCACTTAGTACCTCCAGCCTTTGGCACAAGGACAGTTTTTCTTTTGCTCTGTGCTTAAGATCATGCCAGTGTTATAACATCTATCAATGTTACCCTCTTCACTCTCCCACTATTGACCAATCACACATGTGGACTGTCATTGTGGCCAATCCTACCTAATGGCAATGTGATCACCTTCTCACTGATGCACTCCTCTCCTACACATGCCTCATGACATGTCCCCTCCTTTGACTCTGTCTGGACATCCAATGGTTTGGGATCTCTCATGGGGTCAGTCTACTGTGTACTGTACAGTAGTACAAATATCATGATTGCACATGTAAATAAATACACCCAAAACATAAATTGTGTTGAATCTGCTGCTGATTCAGCTGCCTTGTACTAATGCAGGCACACTTGCACCATATTGCAAGGGTACCTGCGTTGCAGGGAATGGTTGTACATGTGCAGGAAGTTGTCCCTTCCTGCACATAAGCAAACAGTAATGGCTCCTTGCTCCTAGTATGTGTGCTGCACAATGTGGCACACAAACAATAAGCAAAATCAAGGAGAAATAATAGTCTATCTCCCTAATGTGCCATGCCAGCCCCACCGCTGGGGTGATGTAACTGTCTGCGCATTGCCCCAGGTCTACATTCCATTGTAAATCTGAGGTAATGCCATAAGCAATGGGTTTTGTGTGGGCACACTCACAGCAACACCCATTGCACGCCTCTGTGCCACAGAATTCTGCACTGGGGAACCCATTTATACAATGCGGTGTTAAGCCACACAAAGTGGCTTAATGCCACCTTGTAAATACGTGAAAGGGCACAGTGCCACTGGAGCATCACAAAAACAGATAATCTGGTGAGGCTAGGGTCTTGTCAATATGCTCTGAGTACTTGCCTAAGGGATATGTGTGGATTTGTGACATACACAAAGCCACGCACACTGACTGCATCTGAATTCCTGACGCTATTGATGTACTCTGCAGAAGTAGTGCCAAAATGTTTGCACTACTCCTGCAGAGTACATAGGGGCCTATTGTATTCAATGACATGCCCCCTTTTAATGTCTGTTCTTGTATATATTATGCCTGGCGCAGGAATAATGTAGTGCAAGGGTTTGCAAAATGGTGCATTGCATGCATTGCACCACTTTTTAAATATGGTGTGTGGAAAAAGCCACTTTAGTGCCTCCTTAGCGTAAAATAAATGACACTATGGTGGTGCTAAGGTGGCGCTAGGGCATCTTAAATCAGGCCCTAAATACCTCAACTATGTACAAAAATATAAACAATGGGAAAGGGAGTTCAATTTATCAGGACCATTGTCCACCTCAGCGCCTCACCATGTGAGCCCTGATCTCCCGGAGCATTTTCAGTATGTGATGGTTCTCGTACTTCAGTATGACTATGCAATACTTCTGTTCCAGAAGTTCTGTGTCCAATTCCTGCACATAGGGTAGACCTAGCATATGTGGCAGTAGCATTCCATACGCTTCTTGAAATGGTGCCTTTGGTGTCATGTTAGCAACTGAAGCATGAATGGGACATGTCAGCCAATTGAATATTAGGCAAATAAACAACACGCATGCAATGAGTACACCATCTGCAGTTGTCACATGTTGGATAGCACAAATCATAATGCCATCCTGAAGGGCAGGGGTAACACACATCTGCACACCAACATCACACACATGACAAGATCTGTGAGGATGATGTGGGTTGGTAATGTTGCAACCTAGGGCACAGACTATGGGGAATCACACCACAATGGTGGCCAAAACTTTGGCATTTTCAAGTGTGATATGTTGACCACTGTGTTGCTAATCTTAGAGAGCTATTCACATGGCCATGAATCACATAATGACCCGATTTACTTTATGCTATGTGTGGCACACAGATCAGTGACATGCTTAGTGAACAACATCTTGCCACCCTGCATACATGTGTAGGACCATTTACTTCTGCCACATGTCCATACTGTTGTCACTGTTTTTGGATTCACGTACCATGTCCAACATTTCCATGGCCCTTGCTACATAAGTTGCCACCAATGTATTTGTTTCTTGGAATGCACATCCTACACACAACTGCAACCATACAGTCCATATGCATGTTTAGCCCTCAATGTTTGTAGTAGCATACATGCACTTGGTACATGGCATTGCACACAACATGCAACAGCACACACATTACTTGCTCAACACATTACACATACAGATTGTGACTCACTGGTTGCATCGGGGTCTGCAAAGCTTGCCACCTCTTCAATGGTGTATGGTTGAGGTCCACCTACAAGAGGGAACATGAGACACAGCACTGTGAATGTTGTACAATGTACACTATGGACAACTATTGATATCAGACATAATTTGCTAATAGACATAGTATACTTAGGTTAGTGAATAATCAATTAGGCCATTATATATGCCTCAGTGACATACATTGGCAGGACAGACTGACATGTAAACATATGCGCTGGGACCTGACATACATTTCTCTGCTACATTGTAAATATTTTGCAGGTGACGTCCTACTGCAACATTTCCTAAGCATAGCTAATAGTAATGCCACTCTGCGCATACATGACTCACAGGGTACACTCAGCCATGACTCCCTTTACTCCTGCGACTTTTTGCAAATTACATGCACCTGACTATGCAACATACAACAGTATTCAGGCACTTAGTGGACATGGACACGTGTTCCTGGTAAGCATGTAACCTTCCACCATGACAAAGTTGTGTTGGCATTGGTGCACATCAGAATTTAGTGTCAAAAGCCAGGGGACAAGGACAGGAATATGCCATTTGTCTAGTTAATGGTGCATTGCTGCCCTTGTCATGGATGCTGTTTTGTGCAAACGCACTACTCACAGCCCTCCCCTTGTCTTAACTTTTTAAAGGAGGCCCTATGGCCAACAGACATGTACTTTCAATTGCAAGCAGGACTCAACCACACACATTGTGTACTCACCCACAGTTCCACTGACCTCGATTCCAAGGTGGTCCAGAAGGTCCCATTCCCTGCTGATGATGTCTGCACATTTAAGGCCGGGCAGTGTGGTCTGTAGGAGGCTGGCCTGGCTTGTAGTGGGTACCAGAGGTACTTACACCTTGTACCAGGTCCAGTTATCCCTTATTAGTGTAGAAGAGGTGTTTCTTGCAGCTAAGGCTGATAGAAGGTAGCTATGGCAAAGCAGCTTAGGCTGAACTAGGAGACATGTAAAGCTCCTACTATACCACTGGTGTCATATGCACAATATGATAAGAAAACACAATACACAGATATACTAAAAATAAAGGTACTTTGTCCAGTAACTATATTGAGGAAGATGCCTGGGGATGCCACATTTATGCCTGACACCAGCTAGTGGATGGAGTAAATCCTTGCTACTTGTTATCAATGGGGTAAAAGTTTCTGGGCTCAATCCTAGCCAGGTTTTAAGCAGTTTCTTTTGGCATGCTGCAACAATCCTGCGGTATTCCTTACTTTCAAAATGGGGAAACTATTCCCACTATGTAGAGCATGTGTGACCATCAAGCGGTGTGGCCAGGGTAAAGTGTAGTCCCGTCCTCTGGGGCCGTTCAATAACAGTTCTGGGGAAGCTTTCCTTCCACTGGGTTTGGTGCCATTCTGAGTATGAAGACAGAGACTTAACCTTTCCAGGTGACACCCAACCTAACATTTGCTTGCAACAGAGCAGACCCCTTTAAAAGTTTTTAAATGTCTGGGTCCACCCTAACTTTTCCTTATCCCAGGACATTATGGGCCATATTTATACTTTTTGACGCAAAACTGCGCTAACGCAGTTTTGCCTCAAAAAAATTAGCACCGGCTAACGCCATTCTGAAGCGCCATGCGGGCGCCTTATTTAATCAATGACGTTAGCCGGCGTTAGCCGCCGGCGCTGCCTGGTGTGCGTGGAAAAAACGAAGTACACCAGGCTGCGCCGGCGTAGGGGGATATAGGGCTTGGGCGTCAAGAAATGGGGCAAGTCAGGTTGAGGCAATTTTTTCGCCTCAACCGATTTGCGCCATTTTTTTTCACTCCCAACCCCCATAGAAATGACTCCTGTCTTAGCAAAGACAGGAGTCATGCCCCCTTGCCCAATGGCCATGCCCAGGGGACTTCTGTCCCCTGGGCATGGCCATTGGGCATAGTGGCATGTAGGGGGGCACAAATCAGGCCCCCCTATGCCACAAAAAAAAAACACTTACCTGAACTTACCTTAATGTCCCTGGGATGGGTCCCTCCAGCCTTGGGTGTCCTCCTGGGGTGGGCAAGGGTGACAGGGGGGGTCCCTGGGGGCATGGGAGGGCACCTCTGGGCTCCTTCAGAGCCCACAGGTCCCTTAACGCCTGCCTTTTGCAGGCGCTAAAAAACGGCGCAAAAGCGGCCGTACGTAATTTTTTTTGACCCGCCCACTCCCGGGCGTGAATTTTGCCCGGGAGTATAAATCCGACGCACATGCCTCGGAGTCTATTTTGTAGACGTGAACGCCTACCTTGCATCTCATTAACGCAAAGTAGGTGTCCATGCTAAAAAATGACGCAAACTCCATGGACTTTGGCGCTAGACGCGTCTAACGCCAAAGTATAAATATGGAGTTAGTTTTGCGTCGAAATTGCGTCAAAAAAAACGACGCAATTCCGGCGCAAACGGAGTATAAATATGCCCCTTTATTTTTATCACAATATGCCAAAAGTATCTCAGTGAGTACCCTCAGTATGAGGATGAGAAATATACCCAAGATATATGTACACAAACAAAAATTATGCAGGTTATAGCAAGAAAAGTAATGCAAGCAGTGTAAAGTTACATTAGATTGCAATAGGAGCACATAGGTATAGGGGCAACACAAACCATATACTCCAAAAGTGGAATGCGAACCACGAATGGACCCCAAACCTATGTGAGCTTGTAGAGGGTCACTGGGACTGTAAGAAAACAGTGAGGGTTAGAAAAATAGCCCACCCCAAGACCCTGAAAGGTAGGTGTAAAGTGCACCTACAACCCCCAGAGAGCACAGAAGTCATGATAGGGGGATTCTGCAAGGAAAACCAACACCAGCAATGCAACAACAGTGGATTTCCGGACCTGAGTACCTGTAAGACAAGGGGACCAAGTCCAAGAGTCGCGACAGTGTCGAGAGTGGGCAGGAGCCCAGGAAATGCCAGCTGCGGGTGCAAGGAAGCTGCCACTGGATGAAAGAAGCTTGGTGTTTTGCAAGAACGAAGAGGACTAGGAACTTCCCCTTTGGAGGATGGATGTCCCACGTCGTGAAGAAGCTTGCAGATGTGTTCCCACGCAGAAAGTCCGCAAACAAGCCTTGCTAGCTGCAAAGGTTGCTATTAGGGTTTTTGGATGCTGCTGTGGCCCAGGAGGGACCAGAATGTCGCCACTTAGATGAGGAGACAGAGGGGGCGCCCAGCAAGTCAGGGAGTCCTCACAGAAGCAGGCAGCACCTGCAGAAGTACCGGAACAGGCACTTGGAAGAGGAGTGAACCGGAGTCCACACGAAGGCACAAAAGGGAGTCCCACGACGCCGGAGGACAACTCAGAAGGTTGTGCACTGCAGGTTAGAGTGGGGGGGACCCAGGCTTGGCTGTGCATGAAGGAAATCCTGGAGGAGTGCACAGGAGCCAGAGCAGCTGCAAATCACGCGGTACCCAGCAATGCAGTCTAGCGTGGGGAGGCAAGGACTTACCTCCACCAAACTTGGACTGAAGAGTCACTGGACTGTGGGAGTCACTTGAACAGAGTTGCTGAGTTCCAGGGACCACGCTTGTCATGCTGAGAGGGGACCCAGAGGACCGGTGATGCAGTCTTTTGTTGCCAGCGGTTGCAGGGGGAAGATTCCGTCGACCCACGGGAGATTTCTTCAGAGCTCCTGGTGCAAGAAGGAGGCAGGCTACCCCCAGAGCATGCACCACCTGGAAACAGTTGAAAAAGCCGGCAGGATGAAGCGATACAAGGTTGCTAGTAGTCATCTGGCTACTTTGTTGCGGTGCAGAGGAACTCTGGTGAGCTCTTGCATTCGTTATCTAAAGAATTCCCCAAAGCAGAGACCCTAAATAGCCAGAAAAGGAGGTTTGGCTACCTAGGAAGGAGGATTGGCTACTAACAGAGGTAAGAGCCTATCTGAAGGAGTCTCTGACGTCACCTACTGGCCCTGGCCACTCAGAGCAGTCCATAATGCCAGCAACACCTCTGAATCCAAGATGGCAGAGGTCTGGGGCACACTGGAGGAGCTCTGGGCACCTCCCCTGGGAGGTGCAGGTCAGGGGAGTGGTCACTCCCCTTTCCTTTGTCCAGTTTCACGCCAGAGCAGGGCTGAGGGATCCCTGAACTGGTGTAGACTGACTTATGCAGAGATGGGCACCATCTGTGCCCATCAAAGCATTTCCAGAGGCTGGGGGAGGCTACTCCTCCCCAGCCCTGACACCTTTTTTCAAAGGGAGAGGGTGTAACACCCTCTCTCAGAGGAAGTCCTTTGTTCTGCCTTCCTGGGCCAGGGCTGCCTGGACCCCAGGAGGGCAGAAACCTGTCTGAGGGGCTGGCAGCAGCTGCAGTGGAAACCCCGGGAAAGGCAGTTTGGCAGTACCCGGGTTCTGTGCTATAGATGCGGGGGATCATGGAACAGAATGGCATTGGGGTGACAATTCCATGATCTTAGACATGTTACATGGCCATGTTCGGAGTTACCATTGTGACGCTGTACATATGTAGTGACCTATGTACAGTGCACGCGTGTCCCCGCACTCACAAAGTCTGGGGAATTTGCCCTGAACGATGTGGGGGCACCTTGGCTAGTGCCAGGGTGCCCTCACACTAAGTAACTTTGCACCCAACCTTCACCAGGTAAAGGTTAGACATATAGGTGACTTATAAGTTACTCAAGTGCAGTGGTAAATGGCTGTGAAATAACGTGGATGTTATTTCACTCAGGCTGCACTGGCAGGCCTGTGTAAGAATTGTCAGATCTCCCTATGGGTGGCAAAAGAAATGCTGCAGCCCATAGGGATCTCCTGGAACCCCAATAGCCTGGGTACCTCAGTACCATATACTAGGGAATTATATGGGTGTACCAGTATGCCAATGTGAATTGGTGAAATTGGTCACTAGCCTGTTAGTGACAATTTGGAAAGCAGAGAGAGCATAACCACTGAGGTTCTGGTTAGCAGAGCCTCAGTGAGACAGTTAGTCATCACACAGGGAACACATACAGGGCACATACTTATGAGCACTGGGGCCCTGCCTGGCAGGGTCCCAGTGACACATAGACTAAAACAACATATATACAGTGAAATATGGGGGTAACATGCCAGGCAAGATGGTACTTTCCTACATGCTCGACCTTAAATGTGCAGGTCATGTGGGACAGGACCCTCCCCCATCGCAGCTTGCATGCCTCCATCTGGTAGCCCTGTATGACTCTTCCCCCCATGGCTACCATATTGGGAAGCAATGTGTGACCAGCCATCGAAAGCCACCCATTTCTTCTGCAGTGAGTTGACGGGCCTGTCCCCTCCTTGACATGTCCTTACAGAAACCCACTGTAACCTTAACAAAAGGAAAATGACCACAAACTGCCCCCAACTGACAAGTACCCCAAAGATGAACACCCAACAATACAATCACAGTACAAAACTAACAACAAATATGCAGGACAAAACAGATGGCAGGGACACTATGAGACAGAGGACAGCACAAAAGACACCTCTAACACCACTCTCTACTTCCGCTCAAAAAATACATCACCTCTCACCAACACAGACAAAAGACTGTGACTGTAAAGGAAAGTGAAAGTAAATTTGCAGTTCCTGGTGTGCAGCATGACACATCCATTACCTCACTTCCTGTGGTGATGAGCCATGTTATTGACAATGTTTTTTTTTCATACTACCCCAAGTGCATGATTTTGTTATGTCGTACAACAATGCAACATGAGCCAGTTCTGACGCGTCGCATTGGATACATCATTTTTGGCAGACATAATGGCTTCAGAAAACACGCATTGGAGCAATGCATGAAATTTTTGAGAGCAAGGACAGTAATATGTGAAAAGATGTATGGTGTCCTGTGGAAATCATTTTTCATGTTTTCAGTCATGTGAATTGTTGTGTTGTCTGTGAATAGTTCAGTTCAACATACTCCTCTCTTTCCATGTGTCCAAGGTATGTCTTGGAAGTCTATATGGGTGATAGTATATGCCTTATTAGGACCAGACAATGCATAGGCCACATTTCCTATGAGTCAACATCAATACAACTTCATAGGGTGGCCTCATGTGCCAACTATTGGGCATATTTACAATCCCCTTGTGCTCCTTAGCCCGCTGTAGGGTTATTTATTTTTACGGTATGGTGTCAGTAAACAGGACCTCACCCTGCACCATATTTACAAAGTGGCACAATGCTAGCATTGTGCCACTTTCTAAACCCATTTGGCCACATCATACCTGCACCAGGTATTTGGTATGCAAAGTCAGCATTCCCCTGCAGGGCATGCCAAAAACTATTGCACAGGGAAAGGTACAAGATTTCATTGCACCATTCTAGCATCATTTTTCAACGGCTGCCCCCGACAGGCATTAGACTAACGCTAGTGCTATATCCTATGGGCCTACCTGAGCTTTACTGGCCTAGAGCAACTGTTTATAGCACTAGTTTTTGCACAGTTGTGTTGACAAGTGCCATAGTGCACTGTATTGGAAATAGAGTGCTACCACGGTATCGCTAGAGGTGCGCAGTGCAGTGAAAGGAAACTGGTGCATCGTAGCTGATGCACCAGTTCCTTGTCAATATGCCCCTATGTGTTGGCACTATAGTACATTATTTAGTTTAATTCCAGGGATGCCATGGACTAGCCATGGAATGTGGCCCATACACTCACATGTAGGACTGCACGCAAGTCAAACAATATGTGCTGCGTCTCAAAGTACAGACAGCAGGCTATCACGCAAGGGGGGTGGTGGTTACACTCTATGGTGCTGGCAAGTGTGGTGATCTCAGTTACAAGCTTCTAGCTCGACAGGAGTTTCACTATTAACCACCTTTCTGTCTTCCTTTGTGACAATATGTTCAGTGTGAGTGTACATACGTGAGCGTAGATGAATTATTTGGATCAGGCTATACAGATGGCAAATTTCCACAGTTTGTGAAGGCTCACGGCTTTGGATAGCTGACTCGTGCTAGATATGTTCATTTACATGATACCCTTGCTAAGCGTATATCCTGGGATGCTGTACACTTTCCCTGGATTGTGGTCAGCTTACCCACCCTTATGACAGTGTATTTGTGTGAGAATCTAATGTGTGTCTAAAGGAGCAGACATCAGGCTGTCATGCAACATGGATAACATACAGTTCCCCGTGCAGGCAAGTGTTGGGATGTGCTGGTCAGGAATGTGCCATGGATGTGCTTGTCATGCCATGCATGAGGTTGGTTTGTGTTCTTCATGTGTGATTTCTTCTGCCTACTACAGTGGTATATCTGGGATATCAGTTCAACAGTATGACATTGCGCTTCTTCAAAAAAATGTCTTTGCTCATATCAGTGACAAACATGTTTCCATCTGTAGATACATCACTACTGTTTATAAGTGTTAAGAGGTGGTTTACCCAAACACCAGGTACTATGATGCATCTTAGCATTTGTCCATGCTCACAATGTGGGCCACACAGAGCCTGGGGTATCTGGGAGGACGTTAAGGTTGAATTGTGTGACTATGTTATTTCAACATACACTTTGACAGTACAATTTGTCACCATGTAGCACAGACTTTCCTTGTAGCATACAGTGTGCATGGCAGGGCTACTGTCAGACAGGTATGGCAGGCTACACATTAGTGCACACTCAAGTGCAGGTATCCAAATGTATGACTACACTCCCCTATCCTATTATCTAATAGAGACTTACAGGTTATTGGTCAGCCTTGCCCTATTATCTACTAAGGACTTACAGGTTATTAAATGTCAGCCTTGCCCTATTATCTACTAGGGACTTACAGGTGATTTATGTCACCCTTGAACTATTATCAACTAGGGACTTACATGAGTCTGTGAATTGGGATGGTAGATGTTCCATTATTGCACTGGCACTCCATTGGTAGATATTGGAACACGAACATGTCTGCAGACCCAGGATACAGAGAGTATGTGTTCACACATACATCACTCATACCTGTTTGTGATACACAAGCACACAGGAGAACTTGTTGACAGTGTCACTGGGATTTTAAGTATCCTACACAATCTGTGCGCTTATATGTGTCATCTTACACATCTACAATGTTGTTTTGTGGAGTGACATTTTTAAGAATGTGCAGACATTCCCACATGTTAAGGCCAGATTGTGTATGACTGTGTACTGTAGACCTCAAGTGCCACGTTACTGGCTCTTTATGGACAATTGGTACATGCTACTCTTCTTCCACATACTCACTGTCCAGTCCTTCATGCATGTCACTGTATTTTGTATATGTGATACACACAGAGTGTGGGGCACCTAGAGGGAACGTTAAGGTTGCATTTTGTGACAATGTTTGTTCAACATATACTTTGACAGTACAATTCCTCACCACATAGTTCTGCACAGACTTCCCTTGTAGCACACAGTGTGCATGGCAGGGCTGCTGTCAGACAGGGATGGCAGGCTACACATCAGTGCACACTCAAATGCAAGTATCCAAATGTATGACTACACTCCCCTGCCCTATTATCTAATAGGGACTTAGAGGTTGTCGATGTCAGCCTTGCCCTATTATCTACTAGGGACTTACAGGTTGTTAAATGTCAGCATTGCCCTGTTATATACTAGGGACTTACAGGTTGTTGGTGAGCCTTGCCCTATTATCTACTAGGGACTTACAGGTTGTTAAATGTCAGCCTTGCCCTATTATCTACTGCAGACTTACAGGTGATTTATTTCAGCCTTGAACTATTGTCTACTAGGGACTTACATGAGTCTGTGAATTGGGACTGTAGATGTGCCATTATTGCATTGGCACTCCATTGGTAGAGAGTGGGACAGGAACATTTCTGAAGACCCAGGGTACAGAGAGTGTAAGTTCACATACGCATCGATCATACTAGTTTGTGGTGCGCAAGCACAAAGCAGAACTTGTTGACAGTCTGACTGGGATTTTAAGTAGCCTACACTATGTGTGTGCTTATGTGTGTTATATTACATATCTACAAATTTGTTTTTTTGGAGTGACTATTTTTAAGAATGTGTATACCTTCCCACATGTTGAGGCCAGATTGTGTATGATTGTGCACTGTAGGCCTCAAGTGCCATATTACTGGTACTGTTTGGACAATTGGTGCTTTCTCCTCATCTTCCTTATCCTCGCTGTCCAGTCCTTCATGCATGTCACTGTATTTTGTACTTGTGATATTTGCCAATGAAGATTGAGTTTTCTACATGGCAAGCAATATTTGCCGTAGCATATCCATTGTATGCAGGACGAGTGACTCACACCCACACATCTCCGGACTACAGCTGCAGCACTTGTGTAGTCTGTGAGTCACCTCCACTAAGTGGCTGTACCAGTTGAGTACAGGAGTGTCTCAGCTGTGCTTTAGCATGCATGTTTCTTACGTGGGCACTCACACACACCTGCTCCCAACATCCTTTATCAGATACACAATGGGTGTGGGTGGATTATATGGAACAGTCCTGACGTCTATAGGTGAAGCATGCATGTGGAAATTCTTTGTGTCCTGATTTTGCCAAGGCTATAAGACATGCTATGACATTGGCATACATGCGAGATGACAACTGATTTGAGTAAGACATACTGGTGCAGTGTCCTCTGTATGTCACACACTATTTGTCATGTCTGAGTGCCACTGAGAGGTATGTTATGAGTTGTCACCTGTGATTGTGACATGAAGACATTGCGTTGTCACATAGCTGACACTGACCTAATGTTGTTGATAGTGACTACTCTTGTCCTACCAAGGCCTGGTATGTGGATAACATTCATCACATGGAGTTCCAATGTGGCTGCTGTCAACGTTCAAGTAGACAGACATGTGTGATATTTGTGTTGCTATGTAAAATGTATGTTAAAAAGGCAATGCATACATTACACTCACACATTCTTCTATCAGTGCTTTGTGTACAGTAGTTTGGTTTTCCTGATTGTGTTCCTACTTGTTTTCCCACTGTTGTGGCCTAGTCTTGCTTTCCTAGATGTGTATGAGTTGTGGTTGCATATGCATGTGACAGATAATGTATTTACAAATGTTTGCAGTGTGAAAGATTACTTACAATATTTATGAAAATAAGTTCTTCACAATATGTGCATGTTTGCATGCGCCAGCAGTAGTATTTTGTGTTTCCCCATCATGAGGTGGGGCATCATTGTCCTCATCTTCCTCCATAGGGATCACAATCTGTTCGTCCCGGGGGACATTAGTCTGCACTCAAATTTTGAGCAATATCGCACAGACTATGTTAATTTTGCAGACAAGGGGTGGTGAATATAGGAGTCTCCCCCCCTGAGAAATTGAAGCATCTGAAACTGGACTTCAGGATACCAAATGCCCGCTAAACAACATTTCGGGTTCAAATATGTGCCTTATTGAATGACTTCTCTGCATTGCTCTGTGGGTGCCATATGGTTTCATGACCCATGGATGGATGCCATATCCCTGGTCAGCTACAATGGAAGTGTAGAGACAGTGTCAGACTTGCCCTGGTATTTCTTTCCAACTGTCCTTGCACTGTATTTGTCTATGAAATAGAGATACAGACTTGCATCTGGCGTTGTGTGGTTTCCGGTTTGTATGCAAGATTGTAGTGTGTGTAGCAGTGCACCTTTCAGTCAGGGGTACAGGGTGAGGGCCATGGTGATTGTGTGATTAGTGTGGCATGACAGTTCACCCATGCCAGATGTTTGTGATGTTGCAGATTACTGCACGTGTCCAGCAACATGTGACCTGCCAATGAGCCATGTTGTTTGAGTTTTGACATTGTTTGTGTTGTGTGTGCCATGAGACGGGTGTTGTGTCCTGTGTGTTGCATGTGACTTCCCGCTCCACAACATGAACATGGTACACTTCCCTCGCACACAGAGCTGTTATCCATATTTCCTGGCTGGCATGCATGTGTATGTGTAGACATCATGCAAAGTGTGGTATAGTAGCTTTAGATGTATTGCCATGTATGCAGCAAATTTACAAGCCCCTGGCACAGGGCAGGGCAAGAATTGTCTTGCTGCCCGACCCTGCATCACCGGGAAAGGCCAGCAATGTACCATAGCTACTAGATACAATGCATTTCTGTCATCAAACCCTGCGCTGACACTGAGTCAGCTGCCAAGCACCAACGTAGGCACCCTTGCATAATGGTGCACAGATGCCTGTGTTGTGGGGGTGAATGATTATGTGCAGGTAGGTGTCCCTTCCTGCACTGACCAATCAATGATGGTGATTTACTCTTTCTATGTGTGCTGCAGAATGCATCACACAATGGAAGAGGGCAAAGGGGAAACATTGAGAAATTAAAGTATTTCTCATTGTTGCACCAAGGTAATGCCACCCCTAGGGTGTTATTTTTTGATGCCGCCTCTGGTTTAAATTTTTCCATAAATATGGGGCTGCATTCACATGCTCAGGTGGTGCTAGGGTCTTGTACATAAGGCCTTGAGTGAGGGTCATGTGCATTGGATGTGTGGAGTAGTGCATGTTGCATATGTTTTGATCAGCAGTCATCGATGAGTCACTATCCATGTATGCAAAGTGTGGTGTGTGTATTGTTTGCCCCATAAGTCTTATTTGTTGTATGTGTTATGTAATGTCTGCTAGCTTACCTACGAGTAGGTCATTGCCATATTGTCTGTCCATCCTTGAAGAGTTGGTTGATAATGGAGTGCCGGAAGATATAATCATCATGCACGCTGCCATGGTATTTTGCCAGCACATTGTTAAAGAACCCCCAATGGTCCACAATGGCCTGCACATTAATGGAGTGTGTGTGCTTCCTGTTGTGATAAAGATGTTCTGTTACAGCCGGCGGTACGAGTTGCACATGCGTGCAATCCATAGCACCCAACACATGTGGAAACCAGCAATTGCATACAATCCTTCTTTTGTCTCCTGCTGCGGTGGCTGGGTGTTGAGGAAGAGGATGTGGAGGGGAGTGATATGGAGAATGGGGTTGAGTACAAATGGCAGGGAGGCAGAGAAGGATGGCTGTGATATTCCGGCCACGTATGCTGCAGTCGTCAGAAAGGAACCAGATGCCAGCATGTGCAGCACAGCTAGGAGTTTTGTCAGGAGTGGTATCTTTAACGTCCTATCAACTCTTGCCGTGATTGTGGGTGCAAAATGGAGGGGCAGCTGGACAATGGACTTTCGCTTCAAACTGCAATATTTGGTGACGTCTTCTTCTCTGAGGCCAAGGATGGACAACCGCTGGCGAAGATTCGCTCTCTTCTCCTGCCCTGCCTTTGTGGTGGCTGTTGTGGTGATGGTGGATGATGCAGTTGTGCTGGTGGTGCTTGGCGCCCTTGTTGTCGTCGTCTCTGTGTGCCTCTCTGGAGCAGTAGCAGGTCCATGTTGTTCAGTGGGTTGCCAGATTGTTTTGTGTGTGTTTCCCTTATATACTTGTGCCTGTGCGTCATTTTAACGCCTGGTCTGACCAGGTGTTAAAACTTTGATGCTCGTGGGAGCTAGCATCATTTCTCCTTAGTGTGCGTCTTTTTTTGTGAGGCTTGCAAATATAACACTAGTGGGCTAGTGTAATTTTTCAGGCAGGAATGCCTTTCCTGTATATCATTGTCGGTAGGCTGCGCAGAGTTAGGCGGCACTCTTAAAAAATGACACATGCCTAGAAAAAGTAGTGCTAGGCCTACCTAGCATCACTTTGTAAATATGGCGCTGACTTAGCACCACCAATGTGCCACAAAATGGAGCAAAAACGGTGCAAACTCCTTGTAAATATGCCCCTATGAGAGGTCTGTAGATCGTGGCAAGCTGTATGATTACTGGGCAGCACTTCTGGTGACTGAGAACATAGGCTTTTGGGACAGTGAATCCGTTTTTTGCAGTATTTCAAAGTCACACCAGAAGAGTTGTAAAGATGGGTAAAGGGACTGGGGGCCGCACAGGGGCATTTATTTCCTTAGAGTTTGGAGTGGTGGGGTTAGTGGAAACAACCCAGGAAAGATTTTGCACTGGAGTAAAAACTGAGGATCAAACAGTGTCAGAACATTTCTCTCTAAATCCATCCTGCACATCACATACATTTCCTTGAAGTGTTGTAATCCGGGACCAAACTATGTGGAATCTCTAGGACCTCTTCGTCTTCTTTATTTAGTTAATTGTTTTACTGCAGTCATTGACCATTAGGTCGAAATAAGTTGGTTGTGATGCTTTTGTTTTTCTATATGCATGGTGAATAAAACATGCACAATCTTTTGGAACACGTCTACCTGGAATGTTTCTCTTGTTCTACGGTGGAGAGTGCATGGTGAATACTAAAACAGGGTCTGCCTTCAAACGAGCACTAGCTAGATATACAGGCAGGCCGACAGACAAACTTAGATAGATAGATAGATAGATAGATAGATAGATAGATAGATAGATAGATAGATAGATAGATAGATAGATAGATAGATAGATAGATAGATATCCTTTCAGTTTTAGACTGCTGTCTACATTTTGCAATGAAAGAAGTAGGGAGCCCTGGGTAGTTCCTACGTCTTAGGTGGAGAGCATCTCCTTTATGTGGCGAACTCAACTACACCACTCTCAGTTTGACCAACCCAAACGTCCTTTTTGCTAGCAGAGTTTTTAAGAATAGGATTAGTACTAGCTAGCAAGCTAGAAAAATGGCAAAGCTGTTTGCTATTTTTGGCACAAAAGTCTTTAAAGATAGGAACCGCAAGTACTATCGACGCCTAGCTGAAATTCAACAAAAGCCAAGTCTTTTACCGTTCCAGTCCTTTTATTACATTCTTGGTTTGATAAAATGCCATCCAACCCAAGGAGGAAGGATTAAAGGAGGCTCGTGACACGTGTATTTAACTTTTATCACAGCTCTTCTGAGAAGCATAGCTTTGTCTGGACACGAGGGAGCTCCTAGTTTAAGTCAAAGAATAACTCTAAGTGAGTCTCAACGCCTCAATGTTGGAACTTAATTAGTAAAACCAAGAGGTCTTGGAGCCCCACAGCGTTTCTCCCTTGGGTCACAACACTTGAAGGAGACCCACGCTCCTTCTCCAGACAGAGATGCTCTGTCACTGTTTGATCTTCAGTTTCTGTGGAAACGTTCCAAACAGAAGAACATTCTTTTACATCTTATAGCTACACACATATAGATGTGAGTATATTTTCAGTTTGGTTTAAGGTGAAGGTCTAGTCAAGCGTCTGCAAGTGGTCCAGGATGCCGCTGTTCATCTACCTTTGAAATTACCTTGGCGCATATAAATGTATATCTTCCTTTCTTAGGTCTCTCCATTGGCAGCCAGTTAAGAAAATGATTCTTTTGAAGTCTTTGGCCTTGGTTTATCAGGTCCTCTTCGCCTTGAGTCCCCAGTATCTCCCTCAAAGGTTTCGATTTTACCTACCAGTATTTGCACTTTAGTCAGGTAATGCCACCTTGGCTGTGGTGCCAAGGGTCAAGCGGGTGAGGAATGGTGGGGCGTTGCTTTTCGTTTCTGGCAGCTATGGCTTGGAATCAGCTCCCTCTGGAACTTCTCACCCTCTGTTTGGAATTACTATTTTTTAGGAAGTTGTTTTCCTCTGTTTGATGCGGCTACGCTCTTTTAATGTCCTTATATCCATAGATGTTCCCTGTATAAAACACCCTCAGTCATTTATTCAAAGTGTGTTGTCTATTTATTAACTTGTGTAGTAATGCTAATTAATGAAATAATTGACCACAAAACACTGTCATTTGGTGCTCAACTGAAGAGAGGAATGGATTCCTGCAGGAGCTAATTTGCTCAGTCTACAACCAGGAAACCTGAGCTTCAATCCCGACTTACCCATGTGATCTCTAGTGCATTACTTTACTTCACTGTGCATTATTTTCCTCAGCTCATCAACTTGAGAGCACTATGAATCAATTCACTTCAGGATGCACACCACAGAAAAAACTAATTTGTATATGCATTTAATAACAACATATGCTACATAAACAGTACATAACTGTTATTTCTGGGGATAATAGCAACATCACCAGGATATGGGTTATCCTGGCATATTTCACGTTTAAAAAAATACTACTTTAAAAAATCTTATTCATTTCAGTGATAAAGAGGACATATCTTTTGTGTGATGTCATTTTGTTGTAGTTGGACTCTTGCTCCTAGAGGAGACAGCTGGTTTAGAAACGTCAGTACTTTTGTTTGTAGGTAACTAGGTCAATCCTACAACAAGTCACAACTATCGCCCCAACCCTCCCGGCTCACAAGCAGTACCTCACCAAAAACCCAAACAGTAAAAAGTGATTTCTGGCAGCCTTTACGAATGGACTCTAGACCTCAAGGAAGTTGTGGTGGAATGGAGATTACCTTTTTCTCACGTTAGTAATAAGTCTCAATCACACACAGGCAATAAAAGAGATGCAGGAAAGTTTTCAATTGATTTATTAAAAAGACTGCAATCTACTGTAAAATGCATGAGCTGCAATGATTAGGATAATGAACAATGCAAGAAACAGAATTGGGAAAATGAGAGTTATGAATACATAGGTGGTCATTACAACCCTGGCGGACGGTGTTAAAGCGCCGGTAAGACCGCCAACAGGCCGGCTGTAAAAAAAATGGAATTACGTCCTGGCGGAACCCGCCAACAAAGACAGCCACTTTAACACTCCGACCGCCACAGCGGTACAAACAAACAGCGCAGCGGTCACCGCCAACAGACAGGCGGGAGACAATGTACCGCCCACACTATTATGACAGGCCAATCTGCCACCTTTTCCGGGGCGGATTCACCTTGGATAAAAACACAGCGGAAACAGGAATTTTGAAGGGAAAACGCTCACCTCTACACACCCCACGAGGAACGAGGACACCATGGACCCGGACTCCAAATTCTACCTGCGATAGTCTTCCTGCTCCTCTACCAGGAGCACGAACGCCGGCGGCGAAGACCACGGTGAGTACTGCACCTACGACACATGGGAGGTAAAAAACAGGGACACGCAACACGCAACACCCCCACCCTCACCCACTACAACACACACACTAATGCATATTAATACATCACAGTTACACCCCCAACCCCCCGGAAGAATGCAAAGACAATAGAAAATGAGTGTAACCATTGTAATATATGAAAATCAAGTAGGCAAAAAAATATGTATACACCATTTACAAAATATATACCAAGCATAGTAGTCCAGGTAGTGCTCCTATTAAGTCCGTGGAACACTGGGCCCACACGGTATGGGCGAGGCCCACACAAGATCCACGACCATGACGGAGAGAACACTGCAGGGGCATCAGAGAGCTACTAAACAGGCACCTCAGGGGGAGGGAAAGGGGGGGCACCTCAGCCGCTTGAGTGCACAACGCCAAATCCACGAGGGGGCCACATGCCCACTGTTCAATTCTGGGGAGTGCAAAGCCACAGTCTCAGAAGTCTCTGCAGTGGGTGGTCTGCCCACTGCTTTATCCTGGGGAGTGCAAGGCCACAGTCTCAGAAGTCTCTACAGTGGGTGGTCTGCCCACTGTTCAATCCTGGGGAGTGCAAAGCCACAGTCTCTCAATCCCTCTACAGTGGGTGTTCTGTCCACTGTTCAATCCTGGGGAGTGCAAAGCCACAATCTCTCAAATCTCTACAGTGGGTGGCTTGCCCACTGCTTTATCCTGGGGAGTGCAAAGCCACAGTCTCTCAAGTCACTACAGTGGGTGGCTTGCCCATTGTTCAATCCTGGGGAGTGCAAAGCCACAGTCTCTCAAGTGGATAACAGTCTCCACTGGTTCTGGAGGGGGCCTTGTGCCCAGAGTGCTTCATCCTGCTAAGGACAGAGGTAGTGGATGGAACTCTCCACTGGTTCTGGAGGGGGCATGGTGCCCAGAGTGCTTCATTCTGCCCATGACGGACTCAGTAGCGTCAGTTCCCTTGGCGCTCATGGGCCAGCCGTGCTTGAGGCGCCGGTGCCCTGTTCAGCGGTGCTTGAGACGGCGGTGCCCTGTTCAGCGGTGCTTGAGACGGCGGTACCCTGTTCAGCAGTGCCTGAGGCGGCGGTGCCCTGTTCAGCGGCGCTTGAGGTGGCGGTGCCCTGTTCAGCGGTGCTTGAGACGGCGGTGCCCTGTTCAGCGGTGCTTGAGACGGAGGTGCCCTGTTCAGCGGTGCTTGAGACGGCGGTGCCCTGTTCAGCCGTGCTTGAGGCGGCGGTGCCTGAGACGGCGGTCTCCATTGCAGGGACTCAGCTGCTGGCGGTCCTTCATGTCCCAGCGGGACTTTTGCTGGCAGTCCTTCATGGCCCAGCAGGGCTTTTGCTGGCGGTCCTTCGTGGCCTAGCGGGGCTTTTGCTGGCGGTGGCCTCCTGGGCAGCTGGGCTTGTGCTGGCGGTGGCCTCCTGGGCAGCTGGGCTTGTGCTGGCGGTGGCCTCCTGGGCAGCTGGGCTTGTGCTGGCGGTGGCCTCCTGGGCAGCTGGGCTTGTGCTGGCGGTGGACTCCTGGGCAGCTGGGCTTGTGCTGGCGGTGGCCTCCTGGGCAGCTGGGCTTGTGCTGGCGGTGGCCCCCTGGGCAGCTGGGTTGGTGCTGGCGGTGGCCTCCTGGGCAGCTGGGCTTGTGCTGGCGGTGGCCTCCTGGGCAGCTGGGCTTGTGCTGGCGGTGGCCTCCTGGGCAGCGGGGATGATGCTGACGGTAGCCTCCTGTGCAGTGGGGATGATGGCCGTGGCCTCCTGGGCAGCGGGGATGATGGCGGTCTTCTCCGCCGTGCTGCTCTTCCCAGATTTGCCGGGTCTCTTGTGGCCCTTCTCCACCTTGGAAGGTGTCACAGCTGACCCCACACTCCCAACGGGACACCTGGGAGCGGCTTTGGTGGCTGGAGTCTTCCCCCTCTCCTGCCGGGCACTGGCCAACTTCTGATGCTTCACAGGTGGGGGACTGTCTGTGCTGAGGCACCGTGCCACACTGGCTGCCCTGGTGGCCGGTGCACTCCAGATTCCGGTGACTACAGGCACCACTGGTCCCAGAGATGTTGTGGCTGAGGTGCTAGTTCGGGACCTATGAGACGGATGGGGTGGGGGAGGTGTGGGAAAGAGGTCAAGGTTGGACAGGAAAAGTTTTTTTGACATACTGGGACGGGTAGCAGGAGGGGGTTTGGGAGTGGAGGAAGAGGTTGTGGTTGTAGGAGGTGTTCGTTTGCTGACTTTGGGTGAAGGTGCATGCACTGGAGGCTGCCGTGAGGTGGAGGAACTTTTTTGTGCCTTGTTTTTCTTGTTTTCGCCCCTTGGGTGCTCCCCCTTGCAGTTCTCTCCCTGCCGCTGCCTCCCTGCGGCCCCGCCCCCCTCACGCCCCCATTCGCCGCTCCCTCTCACCTCCCGCCTCCCAGCTGCTCCTCCCTCCCCCCCCTTCTTAATGGCTGGCGCTGCGCGTCCGCGCCGCTGGCGCACCGGAGGCGCGCCAGAGGCAAGCCAGTCTGCGCCCGTCCGCGCCTGGACCGCGCCCAGCGCCACCCCCCCGGTCCTCGCGCCCTATGCCTTCGTTACTCGGCCAGCGAACTCCTCGCCTTCAACCCTGGCCCCTCCACAGAGTGCTTCCAGGCCAGCCCAAAGCACACCAAAGGACCTTTTTCCTGCCGCACCTGCAACTTCACCTGCAACAGAACAACGAAGCCAGCAACAACCAACACAAACCACCTGCACTGCATCCTCCTCAACACACGCTCCGCATTAAAGCACGCCATCGAACTCTGGGACCTGCTCGACAGCACCGCCCCAGACGTAGCCTTCCTGACCGAAACCTGGTGGAACGACGCCTCGGCCCCTGACATCGCCATCGCCATCCCTGACGGCTACAAGATCACCAGAAGAGATCGCACCAACGGAATCGGCGGAGGAATAGCCATCGCCCACAAAGCTACCCTCAAGATCCATACCCACACGGACGACACCCTCAAAACAGCCAAACACCTCCACTTCCAGATTCACACGGACCCCAACACTACCCTCAGAGGAACCCTCATATACCGTCCTCCAGGACCAAGAGCCCTCTTCAGCGACACCGTCTCCGACCTCGCAAGCACCCACGCCCTCGCCTCTTCAGACTACATCCTCCTGGGAGACCTAAACTTCCACCTGGAGAACAACAATGACGTCAACACCGCATCACTGACCACCAACCTCTCCAACCTCGGACTCCGTCAACTGGTCAACACTCCCACCCAAATCACATCGCCGGCCACACCCTTGACCCACTCTTCACTTCAAGCAACCACATCTCTTTCAGCCACACCTCCAAACTCCACTGGACCGACCATCACTGCGTCCATTTCTCCTTCAAGAAAAACACCAAACACCACCGCACCCCTCTGCCGCCTCACCGCCGCTGGGGAAAAGTCACCGAAGACCAACTCACCAACACCCTCGCCAAAAACCCACCACCCGACCCCACCGACCCGGACTCCGCCGCCATCAACCTCCAACAATGGATCCTCAACTGCGCCAACATCCTAGCCCCACTCAAGAGACCCACCGCCAACCAAGAAAAGAAAAAACCAGCCTGGTTCACAGACGAACTAACCACCTCCAAACGCACCTGCCAGAAACTCAAGAAAAAATGGATCCTCGAGCGCACACCCGAGAACCTTGCTACCCTCAAGGAAGCCAACCGTAAACACCACCAACTGATCCGACTCGCCAAGCGCTCCCAATTCACAGAACGCCTTAACAACAATGCTCACGACTGCAAGGAACTCTTCAGCATCGTGAAGGAACTCTCCAACCCTAACGCCAACGTCAATGACATCCCTCCATCCCAGAAACTCTGCGACGATCTCTCCACCTTCTTCTACCAGAAAATCGCAGCCATCCACGACAGCTTCAACACCTCACCTCCGCCACACCCCACCCCCAACAACTCCTCCCACGCCGACCACATCACCACCTGGACCCAAGTAGACGACGACAAAACCCTAAAAACCATGAACTCCATCCACTCAGGATCTCCCTCTGACCCCTGCCCACATCACGTTTTCAACAAAGCCGACGTCGCCATCGCCCCCATACTCCACAAGATCATCAACCTTTCCTTCAACACCGCTACCTTCCCAGACAGCTGGAAGCACGCAGAAATCCAACCTCTCCTCAAGAAAGCTAAGGCTGACCTCAATGATCTCAAAAACTTCCGACCAATCTCCCTCCTCCCTTTCCCAGCGAAAGTCATCGAGAAGATCGTCAACACACAGCTCGCCCACTACCTTGAAGACAACTCCATCCTAGACCCCTCCCAATCCGGGTTCAGACAAAACCACAGCACAGAGACTGCACTCCTCGCCGCCACAGATGACATCAGACTACAAATGGACAACGGCGAAACCTCAGCCCTGATCCTCTTAGACCTATCAGCCGCCTTCGATACAGTCTGCCACCGCACCCTACTAACCCGTCTACACGAAGCCGGCATCCAAGACAAAGCCCTCAACTGGATCTCCTCCTTTCTCTCCGGCAGAACCCAGAGGGTCCGACTCTCACCTTTCCACTCCAAAGCCAACAACCTCATCTGCGGCGTCCCCCAAGGCTCCTCACTAAGCCCAACGCTATTCAACGTCTACATGGCCCCCCTCGCACAACTGGCCCGCCAGCACAACCTCAGCATCCTCTCCTACGCCGACGACACCCAGCTCGTCCTCTCCCTGACCAAAGATCCTCACACCGCCAAAGCCAACCTTCACGAGGGACTGAAATCCATTGCCGAATGGATGAGCAACAGCCGCCTAAAACTTAACTCCGACAAGACGGAAGTCCTCATCCTCGGGCGCACCCCCCCGGCCTGGAACGACTCGTGGTGGCCCACTGCCCTGGGCCCTCCACCCACCCCAGCCAACCACGCACGAAATCTCGGCTTCATTCTCGACTCCGCCCTCACCATGTCCAAACAGGTCAACAGAGTCTCATCCTCCTGTTTTAACACCCTCCGAATGCTCCGCAGGATCTTCAAGTGGATTCCAACAGGAACCAGAAAGACGGTAACCCAAGCCCTCGTCAGTAGCAGACTCGACTACGGCAACGCACTCTACACAGGCATCCCAACAAAAGACATCAAACGACTCCAACGCATCCAGAACGCATCTGCCCGCCTGATCCTCAACATACCCCGCCGATGTCACATCTCCCCTCACCTGAGGGACCTCCACTGGCTCCCCGTGGACAAGAGGATCACCTTTAAACTCCTCACCCACGCACACAAGGCTCTACACGACACCGGACCCACCTACCTGAACACCAGACTCAACTTCTACGTTCCCTCACGTCAACTACGCTCTGCCAACCTTGCCCTCGCCATCGTCCCCCGAATCCAGCGCAAGACCGGCATACATCGTCATTGGCTCCTGGGACCCATAGGGTCCAATGTTAACCAACGCAGCATTACGCCGCGGTCTTCGACCGCCTACCGCGACAGTGTACAACGCCAGTGCAGTTACCTCACATCCCATTGTCCCACTTTGGAGGTGAGGCAGCCGACATTTCAGGGGCCCACATGGCTTAATTTTCAACTGCGTCACACATACCTAGGCCTAGACTCTACACACATACAGGCCACTTTTTAGATTATGAATGGTGTTCTGTGTAAGCTGACGGTACGTACCTCTGAGTTGGTTGACTCTGTGCTCGCTGTTGTCCTTCATAGGCACCGTCCGCTGGGACATGTGAGGAGATGGCGGCATCCTCCGGTGTACCGACCATTGGTGGACCTGTCGACAATGGAGGAAAGACACGTGATAATCACATACAGGCTTGACCATGCCACAATCCAGGAACTGTGTACCCAGCTGGAGCCAGACCTGAAGTCAGCTATCCGCCATCCCACGGGAATCCCGCCTCAAGCGCAGGTACTGTCAGTGCTCCATTTCCTTGCAAGTGCAAGTGGGTCATTTCAAACAACAGTGGCCATAGCATCAGGGATGTCCCAGCCTATGTTTTCCAACGTGTTGTCCAGAGTGTTGTCTGCCCTGCTGAAACACATGCGGAGCTACATCGTTTTCCCTCAGGTTGAGGATTTGCCTACAGTGAAAGGTGATTTATATGCCCTGGGACATATCCCCAACATCATAGGTTCCATTGATGGGACACATGTTGCTTTGGTACCCCCCCACAGGAGTGAACAGGTGTACAGAAACCGGAAGAGTTATTATTAGATGAATGTCCAGATGGTATGTTTGGCAGACCAGTACATCTCCCATGTGAATGCCATGTTCCCTGGCTCAGTGCATGACGCTTACATCCTGCGGAATAGCAGCATCCCTTGTGTGATGGGTCAACTCCAGAAGCACCATGTGTGGCTATTAGGTGAGCACCTGGAAGCAAGTCAGTGGGAATGGTTGTCTGGGGAAATCCCTACAGGTTAGTGTCTGTCTAACAGCTGTCCCTCGCCATTTGCAGGTGACTCTGGTTACCCCAACCTGTCATGGCTACTGACCCCAGTGAGGAATCCCAGGACAAGGGCAGAGGAACGCTACAATGAGGCAAGTGGGCGAACTAGGAGGGTGATCGAACGCACCTTCTGCCTCCTGAAGGCAAGGTACAGGTGCCTCCATAAGAAAGGTGGATCCCTATTCTACTCACCAAAGAAGGTGTGCCAGATCATCGTGGCCTGCTGTATGCTTCACAACTTGGCTTTGCGACGACAGGTGCCCTTTCTGCAGGAGGATGATCCAGATGGCGGTGTTGTTGCAGCTGTGGAGCCTGTGGACAGTGAGACGAGGAAGCAGAGGAAGAAGACATGGACAACAGGGACTCAGTGATCCAGCAATATTTCCAATGAGACACAGGTAAGAATACAAACCTGCCTACTACATGTACTTAAACACTACTACCTCACTACTGTCTGTCATTTTCACCCAGTGTATGGTCACTGAGTTGTCATTTTCCCTTACGATTTCACAGATGTGGGTCCCACTGCGTGACATCTGCTTTGTTTCCTCATGGACTAGAGCTGTTTGACATAGGTATGTTAACATTACAAATGAAAGAACTTTTTGCCACCGTTATTGCTAATACAGTATTCCGAAATCACAGACAGACTCCAGATTGTTTTGTGCCTTAAGGGTGTTTATTTTAGTGCTCAAAATTGGAGGGGGTAGCAAAATGGTGAGGGTTGATGGCGGAGGAATGTCCATTGCAGAGTCCAGTCTATTAGTCTCACAGGTGCATTGCCCAAATGGGCATAGGAAGTGGAGCTGGGGCAGTTTAAGGATGGACAGGGTGACAAAGTGGGACAGTAGGATGACAATCAGGGTGGTCTCATTTCTTGGCGGGGGTCTTGGCATCGTTCTCTGTCTTGTTCCTGGATCTCAGGGACCGTTTGCGAGGTGGTTCTCCCTCTGCAGGGGGTGGGGTGCTGGTGTGGTGGTCCTGTGGCGGTGCCTCCTGTCCACTAGCGCCGGCGAAGGTGGTGGGCAGTTCATCATCCAGGCTAGTGTAAGGGGCCTATTGTAGTGCCACAGTGTCCCTCCTGGTGTTGAGTACTTCCTTCAGCACCCCTACGATGGTGCCCAGGGTGGAATTGATGGTTCTGAGTTCCTCCCTGAAGCCCATATACTGTTCCTCCTGCAGGCGCTGGGTCTCCTGAAACTTGTCCGGTACCGTTGCCATCGTCTCCTGGGAGTGGTGGTAGGCTCCCATGATGGAGGAGAGGGCCTCGTGGAGGGTGGGTTCCCTGGGCCTGTCCACCCCCGTCACACAGCAGCCCTCCCAGTTCCCTGTGTTCCTGGGCCTCCGTCCCCTGGTCTGTGCGCCCACTACCACTTCCCCCAGGTCCCTGGTGTTGTTGGGGTGGCAGGTTAGCCTGGGTTCCCTGTAGTGGTGGACACACTGCTGATTGACGTGTCCTGGGGACGGAGGTATGGGCCCGCTGGGTGGGTGCTGTGCTGGTGTTTCCAAAGGGGGAAGCTCTGTAGTGGCCTGTGACTGTGTGATGGGAACCGACTGTCCTGAGTTCCCCGATGGGCTGGGCTGGTCATCTAGATCCAGTTGGACAGAGGTGCTGTCTTCACTGTGAGCCTCTTCTGTTGGTGGTGTGGACATGTGTGGTCCCTCCTGTCCGGTGATGTTGGGTAGGGGTCCTGCAGGGGTATAAAGGCATGATTATTGCATCTGTGTGTGTCAAGGTGTGCAATGGGTGGGTGACTGTGTACCCCAGTGCTTGCATTCCTGTGTGGGACCTTGTGTGATGGTGGTTTAGGAGGGTGTATGGGTATGTGCAGTGGGCATTTAGTGATGGGTGTCCATGCTTTGTTTTTGCATGCAGGGCCTGGTGTGGGGATGTGTGGTTTGTGATAGTGGGACATTTGTGAGGAGTAGGAGTGATGGGGGTGAGGGCGAGGGTTGGGGTAGGTGATAGCTTGCAGGTGGGTGGGGGGTGAAGTAGTTAAAGGTTTGACTTACCAGAGTCCATTCCTCCACCTACTCCTGCGAGGCCCTCAGGATGCAGAATCGCCAAGACCTGCTCCTCCCATGTTGTTAGTTGTGGGGGTGGAGGTGGGGGCCCGCCGCCAGTCCGCTGAACCGCCAGGTGGTGTCTGGAGACCACGGAATGCACCTTCCCCCGTAGGTCGTTCCACCTCTTCCTGATGTCCTCCTGATTTCTTGGGTGTTGTCCCACTGCGTTGACCCTCTCCACACTCTTCGCCATAGCTCCATCTTCCTTGAAATTGAGGTGTGCTGCACCTGTGATCCGAATAGCTGTGGCTCTACCCGGATGATTTCCTCCACCATGACCCTGAGCTCCTCCTCCGAGAACCTAGAGTGTCCTTTCCGTGCCATGGGGTGGTGTAAGTGATGTGTGGGGTGGTGTGTGTGGTGATAAGTGTGCTGATATGTAGTGGGGTGTTGTGTGAGGTGCGTGGAAGTTATGTGGGTGATGGTGTTGTGTGCCTGTGGATGCTAGTGTTGTTGATGGTGGTGTCTCTCTCTGGCTTTCGTTCGTGATTTGTTGTCGTAAGGGTTTGTGGGTTGTGTGGGTGTGTGTTTTATAGTGTATTGAGTGTGTGGGAGTGGTGTGTGTATGTGTATCAGGTGTGTGTATTTTGAATTGTCCAATGTGGCTGTGTTTTGGAGATGTGTGTGTATTTTGAGCGCGGCGGTGTGTACCACCAATGGAATACCGCGCTTGAAAGACCGCCACGTGGGTTCGTGTGTCGTGATAATGTGGGCGTATTTCTGTTGGCGTGACGGTGGAGGTTTTGTTTTCGCCAGTTTATCACTGACCTTTGGTGTGGCGGACTTGTGTGGGTGTCTGAATTTTGGCGGATTCCGTGCTGTGGGTCTTAATAGCTGTGGCAGTTTTCCGCGGCTGCGGCGGTGTGTTGGCGGTCTTCTGCATGGTGGTACGTGGCTTTTACCGCCATAGACGTCTACTATCTTGCAGTAACATGAAGTATATACTATCCCTAAAGCCCTAGAATGGAGAACCTAATCTCTACCCTAAAGAGAGGTAGGTATGACAAACCTAATCTGCCATTACCAGGTCTATGAGAAGGCCCCCGAAATCTTGTTACCTTGGAATGAAGTCTCTAGATCAGACTCTGTGGTGACACAAAGTCTCACCTGCATCAATGTGACGTGCAGCACAGATGGCGTCAATAGCATCTGTTCAGAATCCTTCTGATAACCTTGTCTGCGTGACGCAGGTATAGTCCCAAACAATAGATAAGGAGGCATGCTTGGAGCAGCAATTATATAAACAATTCCCTCGTAAAGTGCATTATGTTCCTGTCACACATAAGTGGGAAAGGGACATGATGTGTATACCAACGTATCTCACTTAACTATGACGCTGATAGTGACGCCTTTCTAGAGTGGCACTGATAACGTAAAATCAAAACATTTCACTTACTATAAACATAGCAGCCATTTTGAAAGAAATATTTAAATAAATAGGCTAAGGCAGAGTAAAGTCATTAGGTGATGGGGGCACATGCCAGCATGCCAAAAGTGGAGCAGTGAAATCTTGTAGATTTCGCTGTGCCATTTTTGCAGGCCTCCTAGTACCAGAAAGCCCCCCTTGCATACATTATGCCTGACGCAGCAATAATGTGGCACAGGGGGTCGGAAAGTCGTGCAATGCATACGCTGTGCCACCTTGTAAATATGGTGTGACAAAACTTGCCTTCTTGAGCCACATCAGTGTAAACAAAAATGATGCTGCTGTGGTGCAAGGAGGCGCTAGGCTTTCTTAAATCTGGCCCTTAGTGTTACCACATCTTTGAGAATAAACACTGGAGGACTTGGATGGAAGAAGCATACGTCTACCCATTAGTTTCATGAGAGTTCAATTACTTCATTGGTTAGAAATGCATCTCATTGATGATAGTGCTAGGGGTACGACATCTGGCAATTTGATGCCTGAACATGTATTTTCAATAATTGATTTTTCCGAGTTACATTGAAACACTCCACTTTGCTGGAGGACATGGGGTTGTAGGCCTGATGAAAAGGTGGAAATGTTGACAGATAACTAGACTACAGTTGACAAAAATGATTCCCCTTTTGTCCCTTTGTGTCAAATTAATCTCAGCCTAGTCAGCACAAACCTTTGTTGAGGATTTAAAATGTGCTCCAAATAGTAAACCTTTAGTAGCACATAGTTCAACATACATAGAGATTCAAATTTTTTAACACTCTCTTTTTTTAACATTTGGCATAGAGCAGTGGTGCAAGTCTTTTAGCTGCACTGTCATACGCCAAATGGAAAGGGTGGGAATGCACTGTATTTACAATATGTGCAGGTGCATTCCTGTCCTTCCAGCCTGTACAGAAATTGCTGCTGAGCGCCAACACAGGCACCCGAGCACCATGGTGCAAGGGTGTCTGTGTTGTTAGCACGATTGTTTTTGTGCAGGAAGGGGCACCTTCCTGCACACAAACAATCACGAGAATGCAGCACATTTGGGAAGAGGAAAAAACAAGGACAAATGTAAACATTTCTCCTTGTTATACCTGCTCTGGGGAGCATATGCTTTTGGCACTGCCCCAGATTTAGGCTATGTTGTAAATCTGGGGCAGTGTCAAAATCCATGGATGTTGAGTGGGAACCTCAACAGCAACGCCCTGACACAGTGTGAGGGAACGCAGAGACTTGTGCTGCGTTGCTTTACACCATATTTACAAGGCCATGGACAGCCATGCAGGGTGCCTTTGTGAGGACTTGTTGATATGAGTCTGCCCTATACTCCACTGGAGTGTCAAAAAAAGTGACACTCCGGTGGCGCAGGGGGCTTGTAAATAACCCCCCATGTTTTAAACTCACCCCTACCAATCAAGCTCAAAGACTCACAATCATTACATAAAGTGGGTCTATCCTGTTTTATGTAAAGATTCTCAAAGTCCCTCAGCATGAGAATATGTAGGCAGCAGCGACACCGTCATGTGGCAAACATCCCTGGTATGCCATATACGGTGTTGCAGGAACTATGATTCTTTCAATTCTTTAGTGATAAGTATTTCAGGGATTTTACTATCTTAGTAGAGAGCTCTGGCTATGCAGGGTATGTTTATTGGGGAACAGATGTGAGACTAGACATATGGGCAAGGCACTATGCATACAAGCAGTATCTCAAGGTCTAGTCGGGTAACTTCAGTCAAGTTTTTGCATGTAGGAAGATGCAAAGTGTAAGCATGAGAGTCATATCAAGAGGAACATGTTGATGTTGACTTTTGGACTGTGCTCCAATGCATAGTTAATTGCAAAGAACAATTGTTCATTTAGGTGTCATTGTAAGGGTGCTGGGCCACCCATTAGACAGAGTGTGCAATGTTTTTAGGGTTGCGGTGCACGAGTCACTCTCATCTGGCACACTATCAGAGAGTCGAACAGCAATCATTCAATAAAGGCACAACTCAACATATGTTGCTCAGGGAACGAATCACTCAATTGGGACACAGTATATACATGGCAGAGGGAGCAGTTATTCCATTTGAACACAGTTCTCAGGGAGCAAAAGTAAAAAGTATGTGGCATAGCTGAATTAACCAGCATGGGGATTCTTGGTTGTTGGTCGAAAGCCACTCTTCCTATTGGCAATGATCTCACCACCTTGCGCATGGTATGTGCATGCATCATACCAGATTGCACTTGCTCATCTCATCTCACCTTAAACCCAGATCGGGATGCAGCGAAAAGTCAAAGGTGATTTAAGGATTTCATGAATGAAGTGAGACCCCGCTGCCGATACATTACTGTGGACTCGGGAATCTAAGAAAACACCTGCTGTTTTTTTTCCTGGTTGTATCGGTGAGCAAGCCTGATGGGATCAGGGATACCAGAGTGACCATTCTCCATTAACTATGTTGGCTTAGAATTCAGTGTGTTTTCAGGTGGCAGGTGTCAAATGCACAGTACCCACAGAAATAGTCTTAATTGTATGCCCAGGTTTGTTATCATCTCTGCAGGGAGACCAAAGTTCATATGAATATTCAGTGCACGCTACCTCCAAGTACTTCCAATGAGAGGTTGATGCCCACTGGTGAGGAATATGGGAAAGCTTTCAATGTTGTGTTGGAATTCAGAATTCCATTTCTGTCAAATTCCAGTGTGAAAGTCACAGAAAGGAAAAGGGTGCTCAGGATGGCACTGGGGAACAAAAAGCAGCCGTGGCAAAAATGCTCAAACCAGTCATGCTCCCTTCCTGTCATCTCTCTGTGTCTCTCTCTCGCTCTCTCTTTTCCTCCATCCATACTTTCTTTCTCACATTTGTCTCTCAATTCTATCTGATCTCTTTCTCTCCACCTTCCTAGAGATGGGCGAGATGCTAAAAGCTGAAACCAGGCTCTAGTCTGAAGCCTGGCTCTGGCTCAGCTTGAGGTCCTGCAGGAACCTTGAGCCCATTACGAGCCAAGCTTTCATGTGGCTTCTGCCTGCCATCCTCGATCTACCCTCATGCACAAGGAGGTAAAAAAAAAAGCATTAACATTTGATGTATAAAGGATAGACAAGTAGATACCCACATTGTGGCTGATTTGTATGAAATGAAACCAGAACACCTGGACTAATCGCAGCAAATACATGAGTTCAGAATACCAGCTGTACAAAAACCTATGGTGTGATTTCATAGACTATAATATTGCTCAATACATAAGAATCTGACCCACATACATAGTTCACATGACAATTGTCTTGCCTTAGTTAACTAATGGTATTGTCACAAGTGTCACAAGGGTGGGAAATTAGGGCAGAGTGGTTCTAACTTCATGTTTAAAAACTTTCAATAAGTACTTCTCTATGCAGTCCTCTATTGTGACATACTAATGTCAAAGCTTCCACATGTTAAAGAAGTGTACTTTTTTAATTCTGAAGAAACTTTATCACACTTTATATGATATACATGTCAATTATTTTTGGGCTCAGCTCATGCACAGGCTTTAAGAGCCAAGCCAGACCATTAGCTCGGCTTGCCCTGTTTTTTCGTTGGCTCATTCACCTCTACACATACCTTGTTTCTCCTCTCTATCTCATGAAGCCCCCGTGTGCTTACGTAGTGCTGGAATTTGAAACAATTTCCTCCAGGAACCCATAAATTGGGGGTCAAGGTTGACAGAGGAAAGGGGATGGTGTCAAATGGGGTGGAGCTCGAACAGCAAAGCTGGACAGTCAATTTATTCATTTATTTAAAAATAATCTGTTGAAAATAAATTGACAATAAGGATATATTTGACAGTAAGTATATTCTAGCATACTTAATTGGCCACAAAGACGCTGCATTTTAAAATATCTTCCAAGTTGATGCCTGCTGCAGAGATCTTTGTGTGTCCAGCAATTATTAGGGGATAATAATAGTGGTTAGATAACTATAGTAGTCAGGCAAGTTCTGGGAGAGTTGTATGTTTTGTCCAGTCACAGTTTTGACTCACAAAGTAGCGAAGAGCGTTAATGTGCTTGCTGTAAAGCGCATTGTGTAACATGAAGATCACAGATTTGTATTTTACCTATATAGGTAACTAGGCTACTGCATTTGACAAAGAAGTAATTTTTTAACTTTCAGTTCATAAGTTGCAATCCCTATACTACAGCACCGTGACCTACTTACCGGCATCAAGGAGCTGAATGCAAATAGTAAGGCATAGATTTGGACCCTTATTGTTTTTTTCTCAATTAGCTGTTTTTCCAAGATTGCAATGATTGGTTCCTTTGGGAAGTAATAAAGTCTTGTTAGTACAGACAACACAATTACTGCAATAGGTTTATATCCTGACTGTGTTTCTTGCGACAATTACCTCCTAGCATATATTGCCTACAAGTATGGACAATAGGTTATTCCTACCTATTATAACCCTCCCTTTCCTATATAATTTTTCCTGTACATTGATGTACATACTTACATGATTTATTGTGCCTCTGCTTGTGATGTAAAGTGCTCTGACACCCTAGACTGGGATGGTAGCTCTGTAAAAACTATTTCAATGTAATTGTATTTTTATAGTACCTGAGGCATTGAAGCACTTTTTGGCAAGCACCCAAGGTGGATTAGTAGAGAGAAATATATATTATTATTGGCAGTGGTGGACCTGTGAGCCTGTTAGCAGGATGAGTAGGATATATGATGGATAGAGGACGGAAGAGTGTAGAAAGGGTTGTTGGGGAGTTCACAGTAGCAAAGATGTTTGGGATGAGTCTGAGAGGAGATAGGGGTTATTTTGAAAGAGGAACAGGTGTGGTTTGGGGAATTGTTTTTAAAATGATATGCATATGCAAACAATCAGGAGATATCAAATTGTATTAGATAAAGTCATCATCATCATCAGCTTTATTCAGCCAATACAAAATAGCCATAGAAACACATAAATATAAATACATATTCGACATACCTTATGCATAATAAATAATAACATTAACCCCAAATTTACAGTAACAATTATCATTAAAAAACAAGCTAGTTTATTACACTTATCGAGTTTCACCGGGGATAAAAACAAGACTTTTCCTGACTTGTCTGGCATTTAAAATATATAAAGCCACCCTATAACATACATGTGTATTGTTAAGTGTTAACAAAAATTCCAGTGCCACCAGATAGGTTCTTGTTAGAAATTGGGTCTTTGGTTGGCAGTCAGGTTACCCCCTGTCCAAGCAAGGATCCTCACTCTAGTCAGGGTAAGTCACACACAATCCAAATTATCCTGTGCCCACCGTCTGGTAGCTTGGCACTGAGCAGTCAGGATTAACTTAGAAGGCAATGTGTAAAGTATTTGAGCAATAAATCATGCAATAACACAGTAGAACACCACAAAAATACACCACACAGTGTTTAGAAAAATATATAATATTTATCTGGATAAATGCAGGTCAAAACAATTAAGATGCAACAAGTATATGTTGAGATATCACTGTAAAAATGATATCAAGTGTCTTTAGTCTCTTAAAAGCAATAAATGTCTCTTGCAAGCACAAACTACCTGGTTTGCGTTCAAAATCTCTGCAAAGAACCACAGAGGAGGAGAGGTGTGGAAAACAGGGAGGTATGCGTCAATTTCTTGGGCCGTACACAGCGATGCGTCATTTATTTTTCATGCAGGGAAGGCTTTGCGTCGATTTCTGGTGCTCTGTCTTGGATCCTCTTCAGGTTGCAGGGTTTTCGGATGCCCCGGGGATGATGCTTTGAAATCCAGCGCTGGCAGGATGAAGTCACAGGGGCTGTGGCGATCCGGTGGGCTTTGGTGGACAATTCTACTGCACAGCAGGCGCCGCGTCAATTCCTCCCTGGAAGTCGGGCTGCTTCGATCTGGCTCGAATGTGAGTCGATGCAGTGGGTCGTGTGTCGAATTTCCTGTTGCTATGCTGGCGATGCGAAATCAGGCTGCGTCGTTCCGGTTTGGTGTGTGGTGAATTTTTCACCGTGATGCAGGCTGTGCATCATTTCTGGCAGGCTGTGCATTGATTTTTGCCACGCAGTGAGTTCTTCTTGCAGGAATGAAGTCTTTTTGGTCCTGAGACTTCAGGGAAGAGGAGGCAAGCTCTATCCAAGCCCTTGGAGAGCACTTCTCAGCACAGCCAGAGAGCAGCAAGGCAGCTGGGCAACAGAAAGGCAGCAGTCCATCACAGAAAGCACTCAGGTGAGTCCTTTGGGCAGCCAGGAAGATCTTCTTTGTAGGTTGCAGGTTCTGGTTAAGGTCCTCTTCTCCAGGACGTGTCTGAGTTTATATGGGCAGAGGCCCTGTTTAAATACCAAAATGTGCCTTTGAAGTGGGGGAGACTTCTAAGAGTGTCTTAGAAGTGCACAAGGTCCCCTTTCAGTTCAATCATGTCTGTCAGGGTTCCAGTAGGGGGTGTGGCAGTCCTTTGAGTGAGGGCAGGCTACTGTCCTTTGACATGTAAGTGTCAGGCCCTCCTCCCTCCCAGTCCAGGAAGACCCATTCAAAATGCAGATGTATGCAAGTGAGGCTGAGCATCCTGTGTTTTGGGTTTGTCTGAGTGAAAGCACAAGGGAGCTGTCAACTGAACCCAGCCAGTTGTGGATTGTAAGGCACAGAAGGATTTAAGTGCAGAGAAATGCTCACTTTCTAAAAATGGCATTTCTAAAATAGTAATATTAATTCTAACTTCACCAGGCCGATGGATTTGGTATTACCACTCTGGCCATACTAAATATGACCTTTCTTCTTCTTTCAGATCAGCAGCTATCACTCAAACAGTATATGAGGGTAGCCCTAATGTTAGCCTATGACAGGAGCAGGTCTCACAGCAGTGTAAAAATGAATTTAGGAGCTTCACATTACCAGGACATGTACACTACACAGGTACATGTCCTACCTTTTGCCTACAGAGCACCCTGCCCTATGGGTTACCTAGGGCCTACCTTAGGGGTGATCTACATGTAGAAAAAGGGGAGTTTTAGGCTTGGCAAGTACTTTTAAATGCCAAGTCGAATTGGCAGTGAAACTGTACACACAGGTCTTGCAAAGGCAGGCCTGAGAAATGGTTACGGAGATACTTAAGTTGGTGGCACAATCAGTGCTGCATGCCCACTAGTAGCATTTAATCTACAGGCTCTGGGCACGTATAGTGCACTTTACTAGGGACGTATAAGTAAATTAAATAATCCATTAGGGTATGATCCAATGTTATCATGTTCAAAGGGAGAGAGCATATGCACTTTAGCACTGGTTAGTAGTGGTAAAGTGCACAGAGTCTTAAAACCAGCACAAACAGTATCCAAAAAGTGAAGGAAGGCAGGCAAAAAGTTTGGGGTGACCATCCTAAGGCTGTCAGGTCTAACAATTCTTATGCTATGTTTTTTAAAAAGGGGTTTAAGATATTAAAAAAATCTAAGATGTTCATAAAACTTGCATAATAACATAAAGTGCAAAGTGCTTTGTTTACTTATCCCATCATAGGGGCAACTGGATGTCTCATGAGGACAAGACCTCATACTAGAAAATGCTACTAAATGATGCACTATACCCAGTCTTAATTGTGTCAGAATGAACTGGTGCTGCATATTAGTAACACCAAGTTGGTATCCTTCTCTACTTGCCTCAAATGAAAGGGACATATATATGCCAGCAGTAGATTTTATGGATTCATTTGTTTTCCTACCATCAACCCTGTATTGCAAAAAAGTGTCCTTTATACATTTATTTGATAATATCAGCGCTTCCTCTGGGTCTTATTTTATATTTACATTAAATACAGATTTGAAAGATGAATCAATGAAGGCGAGCCACAGAATACGCATAGCATTATCCAGTGTTAAACAATCTAGAACAATATGCTTAGTGAAAACAGTTTCCTCTTTGGACCAAAAACTATGCCATGGGAGCAAAGGGCTCACCCACAGCACGTCCTCCAAACAATGGAGGCCCACCTCTTGATGTACAATCCAATTAGATGCTGAAGTAGGTAAACATAGCAGACGTTTTAAAAAACAGTTTTCCTCTAATTGTAGAGGGGTGCTTTCTGTGTACCCCCATACGCCATCTCCATACACCACTGTGGATAATGCTCTAGCCCTATAGATGCTTATCATAGTAGAAATGGGATTACTCCCTAAATTGCTAGCAAATCTAAAATGGCACCGGAATTCCTTCTTAACTTATCCTTTCCCGAATAAATATGTTGTTCCCATTGCTCGAGAACAATACACCCAAGTAACTAAAGGAATTTACAGTAGTAATCTCTGTGTTACGGATATAAAAACTCCTGCATTTCTTTACTCTTTGGCCACAGGTCATAGTAAAAGTTTTAGATTTGTTGATCACCATACCCTTTGAGGTCATGAACTGTTCTAGACCATCCATTAGTTTTTGAAGCCCCACTGGGGTCCTAGAAATCAGGACAACATCAACAGCATAGAGTAATGCGGTGTGGGACACCTTGCCACATGGGGGGGTCCACCTGAATTTCCTGCAGGAACTTATCCACGCCAATAATATGTAGAGACTACAGTAATGGGGCCAGTACACAACCTTGGCGAATACCACTTCCAATATTAAAAGGGGTAGTGCACTCTCCTAATTGGCCAAAGCGGACTTGGCATGTTAAATCTGAATAAAGGTGGGCAATAAAGTAAATGAAGTACCTATCCAGTAGTGTGGTCCAAAGAAGGGCATGATCGACTAGATCGAAGGACTACTAAGATCTGTAAAGCAGAGGTAGAGAGTATCTTTTTTAGCCTTTGTATACTTCCGTATATTCAGATATATGCTAAGACATTGCTCTATAGTGTCCAGTCCTGTCCTAAATCCAAACTGGGCGGGTGAAAGAATATTATTATCCTATGCCCAGTCATTATGCCCTCATTACAATCCTGGCGGTCAGTGATAAAGTAGCGGTAATACCGCCAACAGGCTGGTGGTAACTACTGCCAAATTATGACCATGACGGAAAGATCTCCGATAGACAGCCAATGTACCACACCGACCGCCAGGGCAGAAACAACAGCCATCACGGCGGCAGCCGCCTACAGCCAGGCGGAAGTCAATGTTCCGCCCACCATATTATGACCCTGCAAACCGCCACCTTTTCCGGAGCAATACCAACGACATCAAAAGTGTGATGGAAACAGCTCAGAAGGCAAAGGACTCACCATCGGAGACACATGGAACAACCACGGCGCCATGGAACCAGAAATGCATGTCTTCCCGATGATCTTCTACGTTATGCTCCACCACGAACACCAACTCCAGCGAAGACAACGACGGTCAGTACAGCCGCCTAGCACACAAGGGAGGGGGGAGGGAAAAGAGAGTGACACACACACGCACAACACCTCCCCACACACACACAGCATACACACAACCAGATGCATTAGAAAAACAATTTTACCCCATCACTAGGCTGAATAATGCAAGGACAAAACGATTTTGCAAAAGTGAATGTAATGAGATCAACACAGTATGAAAAATAAGTTAAGCAAGATATATACATATGTACAGAAAAAGGGACACAGACCAGTCCACAATGTTCATAGGCCACATGGCCACAGGCCAAAGTCCAAGGCAACACATGTCACCTGCTTCAACACGGAGAAAACACTGCAGGGGCATCAGTTGGTAAATAGGCAGGCACCTCAGGGGGATGGGGGACGGAGGGGCACCTCAGCCAGGAGATGTAACAAGACCACTGGTTCTGGAGGGGGCAACGTGCCCTGTGCTTGATCCTGGGGAGTGATGGGCCACTGTCTCTAAGGTGGGTGTCATTACCACTGGTTCTGGAGGGGGCAACATACTCTGTGCTTGATCCTGGGGAGTGATGGACCACAGTCTCTCAGCTGGGTGTCATAACCACTGGTTCTGAAGGGGGCAACCTGCCCTTTGCTTGATCCTGGGGAGTGATGGGCCACTGTCTCTAAGGTGGGTGTCATAACCACTGGTTCTGGAGGGGGCAACATGCCCTGTGCTTGATCCTGGGGAGCGATGGGCCACAGTCTCCCAGCTGGGTGTCATACCTACTGGTTCTGGAGGGGGCAACGTGCCCTGTGCTTGATCCTGGGGAGTGATGGGCCACAGTCTCTAAGGTGGGTGTCATACCCAATGGTTCTGGAGGGGGCAACATGCCCTGTGTTTGATCAAGGGCAGTGCAAGGCCACAGTCTCTCAAGTGGGTGTCTTGCCCACTGGCTTTGGAGGTGGCAGGCCGCACAGCAGCACATGGAGGCAGGATTAATCACCATCCTCTGGCGGTGATAGCTGCACAGTGGTGGAGCTGCTGGTGGGGGGAGGCTCCTGCCCATCCCCTGCAACCTCAGACGGCTGCACAGTGGTGGCGCTGCTGGTGGGGGGAGACTCCTGCCCATCCCCTGCAACTTCGGATGGCTGCACGGTGGTGGTTTTGCTGGCGGGGGGAGGCTCCTGCCAATCCCCTGCAACCTCGGATGGCTGCACAACCATAGTTGGTGGTGAGGGCTCTGTCACAGTTTCTGGCCCAGGCTCCTTGTTCTTCCTGCCTGCTGGTGCAGGCTCCTTGGTCTTCCTGCCTGTTGGGGCAGGCTCCTTTCCTTTCTTGCCTGCTGGTACAGGCTCCTTTCCCTTTAGGCTGCCTGGTGCATGCTCTTTCACCTTCAGGGCATGTGGCCTGCATCCCTTTCCACTAGGAGTGGGTGTGGGGACAACTGGGCCCGTGGACTGTGTGGCTGAGGTGCTTGGCTGGGTTCTTCCTACCCTGCCCATACATGCAGGACGGGGGAGGGGTAGGGAAGAGGTCAATGGTGGATAGGAACAGTTTTTTAGGGACATTGGAGCAGGAAGATGGGAGAGGAGGATGAGGGAGTGGTTGTTGGAGGTGTCTGTCTGCTGCTTTTGGGTGCAGGTGCATGGGCTGTATGCTGTTGTGAGGTAGATGGCTGTTGGGTGTCTGAGTGCTTGCGTTTGTGTACTTTAGTAGGGGGGACAGACACAGTGGGAGAGGACACCGGGGATGTGTACATGGCTGTTGTGGAGGTGTCTGCCAGTGAGGTGTGTGTTCTGCTTGGCGTGGACGGAACTGGGTGGGAGATGGTGGAGGAGGAGGAGAGACAGTGGAAATAGTGGATGTTGGTGTGTCTGCAACTGGATGGTGTTTGTGTGAGTGCCTGTGGGATGAAGTGTGGTGCTTGTGTTTGCCTGTGACACTCTTGTGTGTTGTCTTCTGTGCATGCTCATCTGCCTGTGTGCTTGGCATAGGTTGGGGTTGAGGAGAATGGGACTGGGGAGTGGAAGTTGGAGGTGGGACGGTAGAAACAGGGAAAATGGCTGCCATCAGAGAGGAGGCCAGAGCCTGAATCGATCTCTGTTGGGCCGCCAATCCAGTGTGAATGCCCTCCAGGAATGTATTAGATTGTTGCATCTGGTCTTCCAGCCCCTGGATGGCATTCACAATGGTTGACTGCCCTACAGAGATGGATCTCAGGAGGTCAATAGCCTCCTCACTCAGGGCAGCAGGGCTCACTGGGGCAGGGCCTGAGGTGCCTGGGGCGAAGGAGATGCCCACCCTCCTGGGTGAGCGGGCACGGGCAACTCGCTGAGGGGCCGCTGGGAGGGCGGTGCTGGTACGGGGTGGCGGATGTACCTGTAGCTGGGGTGGTCACAGAAGTGTCCGACACCACCAGGGAGATTCCATTGGAGGAGGTATCTGTGTCTGAAATGTCCCCTCCAGTATCCGCCGTGGTGCTCCCCTCGGTCCCACTGGTGCCCTCACCGTAGTGGACTCTGCCTCTTGGGTCTTGTGGAATGAAGCTCCCTCCGTCGCCGGTGCCTCTGCTACTCCGCCAGATGATGCTAATGCACATAAGGGCAGGATGACAAAACAAAAACAGGGGGGAAGAGACAAAGGATACACTCGGTCAATGGCTCCACCAATACCACCATTGGCATACACAGCACCCTCACACACAGAGAACAGCCCTACGCAATATGCCATTGCACTACCAGAGAATTAGTTAGCAGCCAAGGCATGGGGAGGGGCACACACCGCCAAACGCAGCACACATGGGACCCACACTACCCTGACCAGCAGTGGATGCCTATGAGTGAGGTAGCAAGATTTTCCCTTCTGAACCCTGGCCACCAGGAGACCTATGCTGCAAAGCCAGGTCTGACCTAGGGGCATCCACTGACACACATCCCCCATCCGTATACCAACCTACCATGTGTAAGTTGTAATGATAGGCACTGTACTCACCCCCTTGTGGCTTCTGTGATGCCCTCAAGCACCCATCCAGCTCTGGATAGGCCACCACCAGTATGCAGGCCATCAGGGGGGTCAGGATTCGACGGGCACCCCTTTCTCGTTGGGAGACCATCCCCAGCTGGGCCTCCGCGGTCTTCTGTGCCCAGCATCTCAGGTCCTCCCACCGTTTGTGACAGTGAGTGCTCTGCCTGCCATAGACCCCCAGTGTCCGCACATACTTGGCGATGGCACGCCACATACCTTTCTTTTGATGGGTGCTGACTTGCAGAGGCAATGCACACAGGGAAATAGATTTGGACAAACAGTCCTGCCTGTTAAACATATGGCCCACCATACCCGTTTCCATCACCATTTACACACACATGGCCCAGCAAACAACCTGTACGCCGCCCAGAGGGCATCCACCCACCCCCTTACACACCACTCCATGCATTCATGCCAAATGCATTGTGCCCACAGTGTTCGCACCTGTTGGTCTGAAGGCCCATACAGCAGTCCGTACTGGGGTACGACCCCATCCACCAGCCTCTCCAACTCCTCCGAAGTGAAGGCTGGGGCCCTTACCCCGGTCACACGGGACACGGTAGGTTCCAGACACAGGTCACAGCAGCACATGCAGTGTAGGTCCTCTCCTGGGGAAGGTCAGGTAGCAAGTGATGAATCAGATAGAAAGTGACGGTCACATCCGTGGCGGTGCCGGCGCCGATCACCATTGGCCACTGTTCCCCATAGGGCCCAATTATAACCAATGAGGAGTTGCACTGCAGTTCCCAACCGCCTCCCGCAATGGCGCACAACGTCAGCGGAATTACCTCACTTCCACCTGTCCCTCCACACAGGACAGGTGGAAGCCATTTCATGGGGGGGTGCAGGCTCTGGAAAAATGCTGTGTCATTGGTAATATTAGGACATACTGGACAAATCACACTGACCCATTACAAGTTTACAGGATGCAAAGTACTGTTGTAGCTCCATTGTTCTGTTTGTGACCAGCTCCTCACTCTTGTGTCCCTTAGATTCCTACCGCTGCGGATTAATAGGAGATGGAGACATTCCCCCGTGTACAGACCCCTGGTGGACTTGGCCACATTGGAGGACAGGCACATGATACTCACCAATAGACTGGACAGGGCCACAATCACAGAGCTGTGTGCCCAACTGGAGCCTGACCTGATATCTGCTATGTGCCACCCCACTGGGATCCCCCCTCCTGTGCAAGTGTTATCAGTGCTCCATTTACTGGCAACGGCTTCATTCCAAGTGATAGTGGGCTTGGCAGCAGGAATATCACAGCCAATGTTCTCAATAGTGCTGACAAGAGTGTTGCCTGCCCTGATTAAACACACGTGCAGCTACATTGTTTTCCCTCAGGTTGAAGATTTGGCCATAGTGAAGGCCAAATTCTATGCAATGGGACATATTCCCAACATAATTGTGGCGATTGATGAAACACATTTTGCTTTTGGCCCCCCCACTAGAATGAACAGGTGTTCAGGAATCGGAAGAATTTCCACTCTATGGATGTACAGATGGTGTGCCTTGCAGTCCAGTACATCTCCCATGTCAATGCTTAATATCCTGGGTCGGTGCTTGATGCCTTTGTCCTGAGGAATAGCAGCATCCCAAAAGTGATGGCCCAACTACAGAGGCACAGGGTGTGGCTGATAGGTGAGCCCTGGTTCCCACCTAGTATATGTTGGTGTATGGGTATGGTGGGGTCCATATGGAATAGTGTGTGGCTAAATGTTGTCCCTCAATATTTACAGGTGACTCTGGTTACCCCAACCTATCATGTCTGCTGACCCCTGTGAGGAATGCCAGGAGAAGGGCAGAAGAACATTATAATGAGGCCATGGGTGAACCAGAAGGATAATTGAAAGGACCTTTGGCCCCCCGAAGGCCAGGTTCCGGTGCCTCCATCTGACAGGGGGATTCCTGTGCCACTCACCAAAGAAGGTCTGCCAGATAGTGGTGGCATGCTGCATGTTGCATAACCTGGCCCTCAGACGCTATCTCCCATTCCTGCAGGAGGAGGAGGCTGGAGATGCCCGTGTGCCAGCTGTGGACCCTGTGGACAGTGAGAATGAGGAGGCGGAGGATGAGGATGAGGACAACAGAACATCTGTGATCAGACAGCACTTCCAATGACACACAGGTAGGACAGTGTTACTCCACATTACAATGACATTTGTTTTAATTTGTGTGGCACTGGCATGCTGATATTTCACACTTCTATGCCCACTTACTGTTCCCTCTGGCAAATCATTTTGCAGATGTTGGTGAGCTCACTTATACTCCTGGTGTGATCACTGCAGCCAGCTACAGGTCATTTTCTGTACAGTTGATTTGCAATGTTTGTCCTTTTCATTGAATACATATTTGAAATACATGATATACTCCAAACTTCTTTTTTTCAAGGGTGTTTATTGAAGTGCTAAAATATTGAGGGGGAAGTGCAATGGGATCGGGTGATGATGGAGGAAAGTCCAGGGTATTGCTCCAGTCTGTTTGTAGCACAGGTGCATTGTCCAAGGGGACATAGGAAGGTGAGCAATGGCAGTTCAAAGTGGACAGCATGACAGGGTGGGACACAAGGGTGACAATCAGGAGAGTCTCATTTTCTGTCACGGGTCTTGGCAAGTGTCTCTGGCTTCTGCCTGGATCACAGGGAACGTTTGCGGGGTGGTTCTCCTTCTGCAGTGGGAGGGGTGCTGGTGTCCTGTGAGTCCTGTGGCGGGGCCTCCTAGCCACTAGCTGAAGCGGAGGTGGAAGGCTGTTAAGATGTCTGGCTAATGCCAGAGGCCCGCTGGTGTGAGACTGCTTCCCTCATAATATTGGCCATGTCTGCCAGTACCCCTGCTATGGAGATCAGGGTGTTGTTGATGGTCTGCAAGTCCTCCCTGATCCCCTGGTACTGTTCCTCCTGCAGCCGCCTGTTCTCCTGCACATTGTCCAGGATCTGGCCCATTGTGTCCTGGGAATGTTGATAGGCTCCCACGATCTCTGCAAGTGCATCCTGGAGAGTCAGTTCGCTGGGCCTGACTATCCCCTGGTGCACAGCACTCCTCTCAGTTTCCCTGTTGGCCTGTGCCTCAGTCCCCTGAACCGTGTGCCCACTGCCACTGACCCCACGTCCCTGATTGTCTGGGTATGAGGTGCGGCCTGGTGTCCCTGTAGAGGTGGACACACTAGTGATTGACGTGTCCTGAGAACAGAGGTGTGGGTACACTGGGTGGGTGCTGTGGTGGTGTTTCCTGATGAGGGAGGTTCTGTGGTGATGTGTGACTGGTCCTGGGTCACCGGCTGTCCAGTGGACCCTGATGGGCCAGATAGGGCATCCAGATCATGAAGACCAGATTTGCTGTCATCACTGTGGGCCTCTTCAGTTGGGGGACTGGATAGTGCTGGCACCTCCTCTCCACTGACATTGGCTGGGGTACCTGTGGGGATGTAAATGATGTGTTATGGTTTCTGTGCCTGACATATTGTGCATCCATAGCTTGCCCTCTTTGGTTGGATTTGCCCTGGCAGCTTTCACTTGTGTACGTTGGTGTATGGTGGGATAGTTAGTTCTCCATAGTGTGCATGCTTTAGTGATGAGTGTCCATGCAGGGCTGTGAGTGGTGTCCATGCATTGGTAGAGCATGAAGGGCTTGGCATTGGGATGTGTGAGATGGGATGGTGGGGTGTGTGGGAAGTGGTGGAGTGATGGGAGTGAGGGTGGGGGTATGTGTTGGCAAGCAGGTAGGGGGTTAGTAGTAGTAGAGAGTTGAGTTACCAGAGTCCAGTCCTCCTCCTACTCAAGCCAGGTCTTCAGGATGCAGGATTGCTATGACTTGCTCCTCCCATGCTGTTAGTTGTGGGGGAGGAGGTGGGGCTCCACCGCCAGTCCTCTGTACAGCGAGCTGGTGTCTTGCTGCAATGGAACGTACCTTCCCCCGTAGGTCGTTTCACCTCTTCCTGATGTCATCCCTAGTTCTTGGGTGCTCCCCCATGGCATTGACCCTGTCCACGATGCTCCTCTATAGTTCCATCTTCCTAACTATCGATATCTGCTGCACCTGTGCTCCAAATAACAGTAGCTCTACCCTGATAATTTCCTCCACCTTGACCTTTAGCTCCTCCTCTGTGAAACAGGGGTGTCTTTGTGGTGCATGGATGTTATGTGAGGTGTGAAGGTGAGGGTGTGCTGGGTAATGTGTTGGGGTATGTGATGTGGGGTACCTGAGTGGTGTATAGGTGTGAACAGTGTGTGGTTCTAGTTGTGTGAGTGGTCTTGATGCCTCTCTGCTGGCAATGGTTTGAAATGGTAAAGGGTTGTGGGTAGTGTGAGTGTGTGTTTTATAGTGGTGTGGCTGTGGGGGTGTGGTGTGCGTATGTGTGTTAGGTGTGTGTTGTTTGAATTGGCCAATGTAGTGTTGTTTTGTCTGTGGGTGTCCATTTTCAGCGCAGAATTATGTACCACCAATGGTTTACCGCCATTGAATGTCCACCGTGGTGATTCGTGGGTCATAATGTGGTGGCCGTGATTCTGTTGGCGTAATGGTGTGGGTTTTGATACCGCCAGTTTATCACTGACCTTTGGGCTGGCGGATTTGTGTATGTGGCTGAATACTAACAGACTGGTGTGTGTGTGTCATGATATGGTGAACATATATGTGCCGCAGCTGCGGTAAGTTGGCGGCAGTCTGTGTGGCGGTAAGTGGGGTTTACCGCCAATGCCATAATGAGGGCCTAAGTCTTGCCAAAATTACCCTACTAAAAATATTCATGGATGAATCCAGCAATGATATTGGGAGATAGTTTTTTGGATCAGCTTTGTCACCTTTCTTGTATATAGGTATAATAACGGACGTAGTCCAGGACATCGGGATTTCCCCGGTCATGGCTATATTAAACACCTAGTCAGAATAGATACCCAAAAATCACTTTGATATTTAAAAACATCCACTGGTACCCCATCTGGGCCTGCGGCCTTATCCCTGGCACTAACTGAGATAGCTGATAAAACCTCATCTATGGTGATATGTGAATGCTTTTGATACCCCAGCTCCAGTTGCCTAGTTATGTCTTCTGTCCCACTCCTTTTCTTGAAGACCTCTGAGAAGTGGTCCACCCATGCTACACAGAATACACTAGAACCCAGTTCAAGAGGCACCCATTTGGTCAAAAAAGGGGTATTTACTATTTCCCAGAACAATTTAGTATTATTTGTATCTGTTGCCAACGCCAGATTTGTCCATGCCTCTTCCCTCAACTCTTTCTTTCTTCACTCCAGGGCTTCCCTGTATTTTACCTGCAGTGACCTGATTGCTACTGGGTCTCTGGGAGATATATGAAGGGCTAGTTTAAGATCCCCACTAGCCTTGATGCATGCATGGTCAAATCACCATTCACACCTTGTTTACATTCCATTAATATCAAATCATATTTTGACAAAATCATATTGAGCCCCTCTCCATAATCATTATGATAAAAATGGTCATACCCTACCCCCTCATGACTGGTTAGCCCACATGTTCGGGATATTGGTAGGGAACATGATTGGATGTTAAAATCACCAACCCATAAAATAACAAAATTAGAATGAATGGAGTGTAGAAATGTATGTAGGTTTTGATCTAGTGCATGAGCTACTCTGCACCGGGGAGAATCCAAAACATTATTATAATAGTTGATTAATACCACATCGGTCATACTCGCATACTTCAGCCACAACAATTGAAAGTTTGAGGTCTCCCAGGAGTTCTTTTAAACCACTATAGAGAGTTTATTTGAAATAAGCATTTGGAGCCCACCTTTAGCCCTCCCAGATTGGGAACGAGTAGCTGGCAAGAAGTGTGAGGTAAAACCTTGCATATGAACCGGGGAAACACACCATGTTTCTTGAATACATCCCAGGTCAAGTTTGTTAATGATATTACCCCACTCCTATGTCTCAATCTTACTAAGCAGACCTGGAATGTCCATGTAGCAAGGTTGTCTTTAATATTTCTAATAAACTCATTATCGCAATTTCTTGCTTCCATTTGGCTATTGGTACTTAAAAAATGTCAAGTTAATTCTCTATGAGAGTTATTAGTACAGGCCTCGGAATCTGACCCTTCTGCCCCCTGGGTCTCTGTGGGGACATTACTAAGGCGTGTGAACGTATCTTTTCAGTGAACCCCACCATATTGGGTCCCCTCTTTAAACTATCTGCGTGTCCCCTATACTTTTGTCTATCGTTATCTGAAAGTGTACTCAAGGCCTGATATCTATTGCTTAATGGCACTGGGGGGCTATGGTAAAACAATGTAATTGACTCAGAATAGTGATATACCAGTGGGTGCCCTGAATGTACAGGTTGCAAATGTTGGTAGAATGTACCCACCGGGAACAATGATGGAGTATTAGCATAGTGAGAGTGGAAGGTAGCCCTAAATAGGATGTCCCTCACAAGTCCAGGGCTCCTAAAGTTAATAATTATACAATCGCCCTCACACTCTTTCTCTAAAGGACCCACCTAGATTACTCTTTGAGTTAGGATTATCTGGTGGGCATTGTCTATTGTAAATAAGTTGTTTTGGACCAACCAATGCAATACTTTGTTCTTCAGAGGCTCCTGGTGTTCAGTCTGACCGGGACATAAAGGAGGAACATTGGCCATGATAATTACATAGGGGCAGCATTCTGGTGGTAAATTAATCATTGGAGGATCCTTCCTCACTTGCAATGGGGCTGGTGCAGTTGAGTTAAAAATGTTGCCTGACTGGGGCATACTAGGAGCTTTAGAATTTGTAGTGGATCTTGAGCCGTCTGGTGGCAAGCCGTGCGGCTTCTTACCAATAATTGTACACTGTCCACTAGGTTGGCCTTCACCATAGGCCACCCTTTGCTCTTCTATAGTATTATGCCTCCGCCTAGAGCTCGGGACTAAGCCAAATTCATCTATAGGCTTTACGCCCTACAATATGACCTGATTCGTTTTGTGCAACATTCTGTACAACAGTCGTTTGGGAAATAGGAGCCACAAAAAACATCGAACGCTTCTGACACATAGCCATTATTTTCCCCACCTCCCCTTTGAGTTTATCCAATTAGTCTCCTAGTGGTTTGAGCAGATCATCAAAGGCAGATATAAGATTATTTCAGTAAATGGGTTCAGGATTAGCTGGCATTATAGGGCCCAGTTCGCTATCAGCCCCCTTTCTGCATTGTTTCCTCCTTTTAATGGCGGCTGAGTGATTAATTGAAATAGGGGTAGCAGTAACTGTGTCCATACACCCTGTGTGGTCATCACTGTTCCTTATGTCCTCCAGTTCTAGAGTGTAATTAGTATCAGTTACCAGGTCTATTGGTCTGGGGCGGTCCCTCTGTACCTTCACTCGGTCCAACAGCCCCCAGAGATAGACGCCTTTTGGCATAATCAATTTCCTTGGAGATAACTCCCACAGCTCGTACCAAAAAGGAATCGATTGTTGAATAACGTGGTTCAGTATCTACATTCTGAGCTATAATTTTCCATTTACCCATAGTTTTAAAATATATATTCACACCCACTTCAATAAATCAGTTTACAGCTGCAAAGGAACGGGCATCCAATATAGGGAAACAAGAATAGCACACTTAAACACCTCACATACTTGCTCGGCAAACCTTATGGTCATACACCGTTTTATAAACAGCCTAATCAAACATTAATGGATCCTAAAGCCAAGAGGGTAGGCCCAGCCCCGCCCAGCCACAATCGGACGCAGGCGGGTGGAGATGGGTCCACTCCTGGCCCGATCCTGGCCCAGGCATGTGCCAGTGTGCGTCCCGCATGTGTTCCCTGCAGCGGAAAGCGCAAGTCAAATTTATGCTCCTTCGGGTGCTGCAGAGCATCGTAGGCAGCCTCCTTCTGCTGGTATGCCTGGAGGTTGTGGTCCAGTTGAGCCCTTCGCCCCCTGTGCCCAAGAGCATGGTGTTGCACACAGTGGAAAGCGCAAGTCAAATGTGATGCGCCTTCGGGCGCTGCAGAGTGTCGTAGGCGGCCTTCTCCCGCCGGTATGCCTGGGGGGTGTAGTCCGGCTGAGCCCTTCGCCCCCTGTGGCCAAGAGCAGAGTGCTGCCAGTCACTTATTCAATTCCAGTTCAAATTCTATTTTGATGCCCAAGCCATTAATTGAGAATTCAAAATGGGTTAAATGCAAGTAGCAGCAATGTCTTGCAAAGTCATGCAAGTCACATAGCAAGCATGGGCAGGAGAAAGGCGGAGAGGCTGAATGGTGAACAGGTTGCTTGGCTGAGTGCAGGGCATAAGGCTGCTAAACTAACAGAGGCTCAGTTGCGGGCTGGACTATGGAGTTGCTTGTGGGAAGACCATAAGACCTTTTGTGTCAGAGGGGCTGGGGCGGAGTGACTAAGCAGCCAAGTGGCAGGCAGGCGGACTTACTGGTGAGCTGCATGTGAGACATGAGGTTTACTCGGTGACAGCTGCTTGACATTGTCAGTTTCACTGAGACCCTGCTGCTTCTCCTTTCTTTCTCCAGAGGAGCAGTGCGAGCCAGGTACAGATATAGCAGGTATGGCGCAGGTATGGAGCAGTGCGATGCAGAACACTGAGGTGCCTCCAGGCTTGCTGCGGCTCTCTCTGGGTTCCAGAGTCTTGACCACACTCTCACGGGTGCAAGAACAGCATACTCTCTCGCAAGCAGAGTGCCCACAGACTTGGGCCTGGGACAGCTTGCTCGTCTTGCGCTCCACTCAAGCTCCACTCGAGTTCTACGCTACTCTACTCTCTCCTGCCTGCCGGTGGTCGTCTCTGAGTCTCGTCCGTCACAAGCACCTTGTCTGGGTGACCGACTCCAAAGATGGCGGCCGCCGCACCATTGAGAAGCCTCTGTCGGACGGGGTGGAGCGCAGGATTTTTCCAAGTGTCCCGCGCGGTTTCTATATAATTACCAGTCATTCGTTGGTCAAGTCTCCCCTTCCTCCATGACACCCTCCTGTTTGCGCTCCACAGCCCTCAGAGTCAGATACGAGAGATAGTCCAGTGAACAGCCAGAGCCGCAGCAGTCTAATAAGTACATGCGTAGATAAATATGTACAAACTTAGGCTTTGTCTTTTGCTGTAAGTTGATTTTTATTACTATGTTTTTTGTTTCTGTTTTTTATTTTTTTGGTTTATATTTCCCCCAATATTTCAGTAGTGAAGCTTTCATATATAACATTGTTATAAGCATATCTACATATTGCAGCAGATATGAACTTATGGTGGCTACCTTACCTGAATTAGATCACACGTTCACCCCCACAGACCACGCCAGACACGTCACCATCGTTTAGATGACAAACTCACAATGAGAAAACAGGTCAACGCAGTGTTGCCTCCCCCTCAGATGCTTTGCAAGATTTTTAAATGGCTCCTCATGCAAACAAGACAAACCATCACTGAGGCCCTCGTGACCAGTCAACTTGCCTACGGCAACACACTCCACTTCGGAATCTCCAGCCAGCTCACACAAAGACTCTAGACCATCCAAAACATAATTTTGTCTAGACGTACCCAGAAGTGCTAATATCACTCCCTAGCTCACTAAACTACAGGGACTACCATCCATGCCAATTTAAGCTGCTTATCCATGCCTACAAAGCCATCTACACCACAGGACCAGAATACATCAACAATTGAATTCAGCTCTATCAACTATCCAAATATCTAACCTCTACCTCTCTCTCCCTCACACAGAAGCATGTCAGAAGGGCATGCCTTCTCCTTCATTGCCACCAAGTACTGGAACAAACTTTCTTAACACATCAGGACAGCTACTTCACTACTCAATTTCCTCAAGAACCTGAAAACCTGTATTTTCAACTAGAAGCACCACCCTACCTACATTCCTGCTACAGCATGTGGATACCCTCACGAGTGACAAGCTGTGCAATACAAGTCGACATAACATAGCATAACCATGTAGTCAAATATGTATATGTTATTTATATAATGACCTATATACATGCTAAGCATAAATATAATGTTTGTATATATTTTAACAATAAATAGTATGTATATTTATACATTATTAGTTAAGCCTGAATATGAATAAATATATATATTTTTTATTCATACGTAATATAAGCATTTGTTCAAAGAAGTGCACCTATCTTAATGCATACATATATTCAGGGCCACTGGAATAATGCAGCAGGAGAGGGCCAATTCATTACAACAGGGTTGACTAAATTATGCAGCAAGATAAAGCAAATTGTGTGGTATAATGCAGCACATGTCTGTGATAGTATGATTTCATTATTTTGTGTGGCACAATGGTTAGAGTGGCAGACCCTAATGCAGATATCTTCCCTGGGACCAGGGTTCAATTCCCACCTCAGTGGCTTTTGGGCTCAATTCCCTTGGACCAGATAATTCTCACCTTGGTGTCCAATCTAATTAATGGGTCACACTCTGTAACTCTGGGCAATAGCTTGCTTAATCTCTACAACGGCTTTCACAGTGCTTGGATGCTTGGCTTCACCATGGGGCTGTCCAGGAGTGGGTACCTCACAGGGAAAAGCCATGAGAGGTTCCACCGTGGTATGCATACAGTGCCTTGAGACCCTAATGGGTGAGTAGTGTGCTATACAAGTGCAAGTGCAAAGATTACAGTTTTAGGGTCTTTCACCCTACGGCAACACATGTTGCTGCATTTTTAGTATTTTAGTAACTTTTGAACCGTTAAAATGTTGTTAAAATCTGCAGATCATGCAGCAGATGATGGCTTATGTGGCAAATGCGTCAAATCCATAATTATGCAAAAAAACGCAATGGCCACTCAGTCGGATGATCTCCTGGCAATCAGTAACTAATGTAGGACCCTTAAAGCAGGGGAGATGTGGGCTCATGGCTTTATATGTAGCAGTACTCTGGAAGTAGAGTTTTGAATTTGTGGTAGTCCTTCCATAGTTTATAGAGGTGATCCGTGATAGATGCCATTGCTGTAATCCACTTTACACACTACAAGAGAGATAGTAGCTTGGACCTTGTGTGGAAATTCTAAATGGGGGAAGAACCATCATAGAGTTTTCATAGTAATGAAGGTTGATTTTTCTAACTTATCCACTTGGACATTCATTGATAGCTTGGAGTTCATGGTAATTCCAAGGTTTCTTAATTCACTGATTACTTTGGGAGGTGGTCACAGATCACCAGGTCATACGGAGAGTTGATCATCATTTTTCCAGTCCCCACAGGTGAGTATTTCACTTTTAGATTCATTCAGTTTCAGAGATGGCTCCATGTCAACCACTGATCAAGGGCTCAAAGGCAACTGAAGATTTTTTAGTTTCCAATGGATTTGGGCTTTCTGGTTTAAGAAGCATTTGTGTGCCATCTGTGTAGTTATAGTAGGTGAGCTGAAATTCATAGCTGACTGCGGGTAATGACTTCATGTAATTATTGAAAAGCATTGTTGAGATGAGAGAGCCTTCAGGGACCCCTGCTTTGATGATGTTGTGTATGGATGAGAAAGGAGGAGTATTTGTTGTATTTGATTTATTTCATTCTAAGGTATGATGTGATCCAATTGAAAGCAGGCGTCTCATAGTCTTTACATAGTAGTGTCATGATCAACTGTGCCGAAGACAGCTGAAAGGTCCAAGAGAAGTAGTTCATGGAACCAGTTGTGGTCTACTGTGTTTTTAAGGTCATCCCAGATGACAATTAGGGCAGATTCTTCTTGAATGCAATTCTGTTTCAAAGTCGGAAAGTATGGAGTAACTTTCAGTGATTTAAGGCATGTGGGTTATTGCTGCTCTTTCTATTAGTTTTCTGGGAAATGGCCCATTTGCAGTAGGTCTGTATTTGTTTGGGTCTTGAGGGTCCAAGTTTCTTTATTAATAAGTGTATATATGCCCTTTTTAATTCATCTACAAAAACCTATTGCTGCTAAGGAGCTATTGATGATTGTTCTGACTGGTTTAGCAGCAGAGGTAGTAAAATGGATGTTCTTGAAGATTTGTGGTGGACATGGGTCACAGGGGCTGCAGGCTGGCCTGCTTGTTTTGACAAGATTCATAAATTTAGTTTCTGATATTTGTTTGAAGGAGTGCACATACTGGGCTAACCTATGTTTGAGAAGGATTGTTAGAAATGGATTGGTGCTAGTGGTGTTTTTGTTTAAATATGAATCAATGTTAGCTTCTGTAGTGTAATGATTTGCCATTAAATTCTTGGGAAATGCAATGGTTTCGTTGTGCATTTATGTTTATTAAACTTGATGAGAATTGTATGCATTTTTTAGATTTTTGATAACTGATTTGTATATTCTGTTGTGTTTGTGTCAGTGATGTTTGTCTTGAGTGTTGTTTGTTTGCAGGCAGGTGCTTTGCAGTTTTGCAATTTGTTGTTTTATCTCTTTTAGTCTTCCATTCACCCAATGTGCTTGCATTTGTTTTGCAGGTTTTGTTGCTTTTAGTGGAATTTGGTTATGAAAAGCATCCAGGAGGCACTCTTAAAATACTTTAACTGAATTTATTGCACCTAAATCTGTGTTGAATGTTAGTTGTATTTCTAGGTCCTCAAAATTCAATTTGTTCCAAGGTCAATATATGCTTGCTGGTAAGGTGGGGTTATGTGTGGAGAGTTGTAGTGTCTTGTTTTGGAAAGCTACTAGATAGTGGTCTGACCACATGACTGGAGTAATCCTTCAGAAGGTGACTAGTTCTGTATTGGCAAAAATGACATCTAGCAAATGTCCAGTGAAGTGCGTGGGGTTGGGGACAATCTGATTAGGTTAGGTGTTCCTAAGTTTGTGACGATATGTCTGGGATGGGGCATATTAGAATTAGTAAAACATATGTTAAGTTCACCAGGGATGCGTAGGTTGGAGTGTAATATTTTAAACTTTGTCCAGAAATGTGTCTGGGAACCTTTCACTGCTTGGTGGTATCTGTAAATAAGGAGGAAGTTACAGGAGAAAGTTGGAATTGGGTCGCATATTGTGATGATGGCCTCAACAAATTGTGTGGAAACATTCCTAGCTTTGGTGAGATTTATTGTTCCTTGAATATAACAGCTTGTCCATCTATTCAATTGCCTACATGATTTTGTGTGGCATTTTGACAGCCTGGAGGAAAGGCTTCATGCAGTACTGGAGCCATGTCATCCCCCAACCATGATTTAGTTATGAAGAGCAAGTCAGGTTGTGTGTCTATGAGTAGGCATTAGAAGTGGTCTTTGTTTTTAGAAAGGCATGTGTGCATTAACAGAAGGCAGTTTAGAGATTGTGTTTGGTGGTGATGTGAATGTATTGTCTGGAAGAGTGAGTAGTATATTCTGGGCTTGTAGTAGGTGGCCCATTGATGGGGTTTTTACCTTTATCGGAATAGCAATAGTATTTGTCTATATTGCTATCCTCATGAGGCTTAGAAGGCATTTTGTTGGGCCAGTGTGTGCAGGTGGTGGGGCTAGAGCTTGAGAGTGAGATGGTTGGCTGTGCAGTTGTTTTTGTGGTGTAGTGTTGTTGGGTAATAAACAACGGGGTTGTGGGGTTGTGAATAGTGATGTGTTGTTAATGTCATTTGTGTATATTGAAGGTGGAAGGTGTATGTGTTGGAAGTGGTGGTGGAGCATATGGGACATGTTTCAAGGCTCTAAATTGAACAATGGATGAAAGGCAGGTGGATGACTATTATTGTGTATTTGAGGAGTTTGTATTTAGTGCTTTTAAGATTTGAAAATCTAAGTGCAAAGTAGGTTTAGGATGTATATCATTTGTGTAGGTGTGAGGATAGGAGTGGGTGTTTGTATTTTAAGATGGAATGTAGTAAGCCATTTTGTGTGTGTTATGTTTTGTTTTTGTGCAGTACTGATATGTGATGTTTGTATGGTGCTTTTGTGTCAAGGATGTGGATCTAAAGTACTGATGGGGAGCCGATGTTGAAGGAGAAAAGGTGCAGTGATGTGTGTTGGAGGAGAGTGTATGTGGTGTGTGTGTGTGTGAGAGAGGGGATGAACAGGGGTTGTGAGTGTTTACAGTAGATTTGGTAGCAGGGAGAGAAAGTATTTGTGTTGGAATGGAGTGCAAGGTGTTTGTGTGTTTTGGGAAAAAAGAGGAGGGGTGCTGTTTGAGGGTGATATGAGAGAGAGTTGGTGGTGCTAGAATGGGTTTTGCTAAATGTACGTAGAGTGTAGAGCTAGTTTTGGTATTTTGTATGAAAAGGAAGGGTGTGTTTGAGGGGAGTAAGGTTATGTGTGATGTGGGTTTGTGTTGTGTGAGTGATTTTTGGGTTTGATAGAGGTATAGGGCAGAGTAGTAAAGGGAAGCATTTCTGGCCCTAGGCCCGACCTGGCCTGAACAGGTCCAAACAGGTGACACCCTTTTCTTCTCTGCTCTTAGCTTCGATGCCCGGGCTGAGACACCCTGGGAGGAGAGCTTGTAAAGGCTAGTGGTGAGGTCAGCCAACTCTCTCTCAGATTCTTAAGATCACCTGCAGACCCAGCCAAGTGGTCACCTACCAACAGGAAACTGGGTGCACCTGGAGGAGAACTATATTCTACTCTCAACTCCACGTGCTGTGTCTGGAGAGCAGGCGGGAAGAAGGGAACTGGAAAGAGAAAGGTGAGAAACTGCCTTTTTAGGCAGTAAAGTTTTGTTAATGGTAGGTGGAATTGTACAAAAACCACAAACTTTTACACTGTCACTTTCATACATAAACATAAGCACAGTTTAAAATATAAAAAGATAAACTATAGTTCTAAACAAGCACATGGAGTACACAGCTATTGGGCAGATTGGGAGACTCACTGATCCAGCAGTGCCCTGTGAGTGGAGAGGCAAGGGGCCAGAGAGGATGGAAGAGAAACAGAGGTAAACAGAGGTAAGTAGAGGAAACAAAGGAGAGCAGAACCCCTAAAATTAAGTGGGCAGTGCTCGATCAGAGAGTAAAAAGGGGTGCAGAAAGAAAGATAAAGACAATAAGACAGAGGCTGCTAAGAGGAAAAGGAACTGGATTTTACAGGCTTTAACACACAAAGATAATATTTTTCATAATGTAACAAGACAATGCAAAGCTCACAGTTTCAGAGTCCAAATAGATTACTGAGTGTACAATAAATCACAGATTAACAGGTATTAAACTATGTTATATTTGCAAACAGTCATATCTGGATTAAGGTCAGATTTAAAGTACTCCTTTTACCTGTAGCCTATAGACATTGCAATACAGTTGATGGAATAGCCTCACATTTGTGACAGAGTAAACCGTCTGCCAAACTCTAAATCAGGCCCTCAGACCAATGCATTTTATTGGTAGTATCCCTATCACCACACTAAAATGCATTAGTCACACATTACAACTCCCTGTGACTTGGGTAGGAGGCACTTATGAGGTTGCATAACAAAAGCAGCCAGAGCTCTTTAAATTTTCTTGGTGAGGCAGTGCTTGCCACTGTTGCTGCTGCCCACAGCAATACGTTATCACCTCACCTTCACAGAGCTGAGCTGGGAGGGGATGTGAGTGCTTCACTGTTTTACTTTTTTTCCTACATTAAGAAAAAAGGCCAGGCTTAACTTTGGATCTTCAAGCCTGGCCTCTCTCTCTCTGGGCAGACTACATGGTCACAAGGTGCTAAATAAACAACTGAAGTCAGCTGATCATTATCTGGATGGCTACACTGCTATGTTCATTTGGATTCCAGGACACCTTTCCTTGTATGTCAAGTTATTTCCTCTCTGTAAAACTCTTTCTGTCTGTTTCGTCTCCAGAGTTGAATAATTCCAATTCATAGGGGCTTATTTACAAGCCCCTTCCACTGCTGGTGCGTCTCCTTTTATGACGTTCTGGCAGTCTTGTGTGTAGATCAATATCTATGAGGCCATGCAAAGTCATTCTGTGTGGTTTTCATGGCCTCATAGATTTGGCGTAAGGCAGCGCAGTTTACTGACTGGGTTGCCTTTTACCTGATCAGTTGGGCGTTCCATGGGCATTGTGGTGAATTTTCCCCTTCAACAGTCATGGCTTTTGATGAATTCACAGATTTACAATGATCTGCATACCTGGCAATGTATCAATTCTGTAAATATCTTTATTTCTCCTTATTTTTCCTCTTTCTATGTGTGCTGCATTCTGAACACATAGAAAGAGGAAAATACCTCCATGGGTTGTTTTTGTGCAGGTGTCCTTCCCTGCACAAAAGCAATCCTGCCAACAGCACAGACACCTTTGCACCATGGTGCAAGGATGCCTGCATTGGCACGAGGCACCAAATTGAGTGCTGGCACTGGCTGAAAGGGCAGGAAGGCACTGTATCTCATAAATACAGTGCATTCTTGTCCTTTTGAATTGGCGTAGGGCAGCACAGCAAAATGATTTGTGGCTCTGCCCTAAGCTAATTTGTTGTAAATATGCCCCATAGCTGTTTAAGTTTGAGGATGAACGGCAGGTGTTGGGGGGCATCAGGATTCAGATTACCTCTGCAAAGTCTATAGCAAAGTAGCAAAATTACAGTTTAGCACCATGAGGAAACTAGGTTAGCAACTCTTCCCTTCTCCCTTCTCCCTTCTCACGAACCAACTCCAAGTGTATGTGACAAAAACAATAAGTATATGTGACACAGGAAAAGTAGAATAGAATGACGTGCTCTCTAATTACAAGAGTGAATGGTTAATTGGGCCTCATTCGTCTTCAGACTGAAACTGATCTTCGCTATAAAAAACGGAAAATAAATGATTATGTTTTTCTTAGCACTAGAATCCCTTCTTACAACCAACTGACCTAAACTCTTTAGTTCAATCCCTCAGGTTCATATATAGCAACCTTCTGGACACATAATGATATATGACTGCAATTTCCTTCTAGTATGTATTGCTTGGAGTTGTGTGATCATTCAAAACATTTCATGCAAAATATATATATTTACAAATATAATGGGCACTAATTCTTATGTGCAGTGCCTCAGGCAGTTGTTCGAGATTGATCCAGGGTGAGAAGAGTTCTCTGATTACCATGGATGATATAGGGGGCCTGATTTAGAGTTTGGCAGAGGGAGTTACTCCGTAACAAATATGATGGATATCCCTTCCACTATATTAAGATCCCATTATAACCCTAGGCGGCAGCGGTTCCTTTGCAATGGTGGAGGAGTGTCGCCCGCTGGCTAAGAGCCAGGAGATGAAAAATAAAATAATTGCTTATTATTATTTTATTTTTCATCTGCTGGCTCACCCAGCAATGCAGGGAATGGTGGGGCTGGGCCACTGGAGGTGGGAGGGAGGATGAGGAGAGAGTGCACCTAAGTGCCCATGTGTGTTTGGCTGGTCAAACACACATGCGCACTTAGGTTTCTCCAGCACGGATGTGTTGAACAGCAGGGCTGGAGAAACTGCACAGACCCCAGGGATGTGTCTGAGCGGCAGTCCAAGCTACTCAGACTAATCCTGATGCTGCTTTCATGCTATGTTTGTCATGAAAGCAGCACCAGGATTGCTGGCGAGTCTGTGCTGGTGTCCTGGTGAATGCTGGGACACCACAAGAAGAGGAGCGACGAGCAAGGCGGCATCAGTAGGCAGGGAAGTTTAATGGGTCCCTATCATCCACCACCCCTCCTCTGCCATTGACATTTGCAGCGGCCACGGCTTGCCCTACGGAGATCGTAATATGACGCACAGGATATCCGTATGATAAAATCTAAATCAGGTACAAACTCATCCCAGCTTGGGCCCAGCTTGTGTAATGTATGATCCATAGATAGTTACAGTGAGATAGGAGAGCCAGGCAGCCTCTGGGCTTCTGGTCCTCAATTCTTTAATTGAGTCCTGCAGCTCTATTTTATCTACCTTTCCCCCAGACTCTGGTGATACTATGGGGCCCTGAATCCACTTGGAGTTCAGGTCGCATTGTGGATGCTGATCCATTTTTCTGCAGTTACTGCAACTGTTAAGGTATTCCATGTCAGCAATGCAGCCCTTGTTTACTTTTCATGTTTTTCTTTGTTTTACATTCCCCAAGAAGATATGTTTTATCTAGGAGTTTCTGTATTTTTTTTCCATGGAGCGTATGACTGTTATATATAGCATACTGTGAGCAAACTTGCTTCAATACATCTGGGTAAGTGTTTATGGTGGAGCCAGATTGAGAGCTCCCGATTTGAAACTAACGCCAGTGTACATTTCTGGCAGATCATGAAAGTGGGATATGACAATGTTCAACCTCACCCAATCCTTGGCCTCCCTGCAGAGCGACTGATTTGACTGACAGATGTGCTAGTTGTAATTACCATTTTACCATTGTAATTGAGCCGGCGGTAATGCTGTAGGGTGCACTGCCCATGCCAAGTGGGGCCCCCTGAATCCATTCTCCACCAGCTTTTTCATGGGGGTGTTACTGCCGTGAAATCGCTTGCAGAGAATGAGGTCGCAATCCCAAGGGCACCACCGCTTGCAGTGCTGCCCTGGCAGATTAGGACCGCCACAACCACCAGACTACCAGGATCACTAATCCTGGAGGTGATGGTGGTCCGACCGTGGCACGACCACCGTAGTCATAATGTGGTGCTCGGACAGCCTCATTGTCAAATGACCATCAGACTCGTAATGACACACAATGCTTCAGCCATCAACCTGAGCTTGGGATTAAACCACGTCTGCCTAAACAATCGCACCATTGCATCTCTGACAACATGAGCTGGACAATAGAAATGCCTAGCCACTGGAGATAACAAGCTTTTTGGCAACACCGGTCTTCCATCCATTGAAACCCAAATGTCCTTGTTCTCTCTCTTGACCGAACTTGCTCTGACCCAACCCTGCTGTTCTTCCTCTGATACTTCTTTCTGAAGCCTCTTTACCTATTCTCACATGTCTGCAGTTGGTATCAAAAGGTTGTAATTGGTCTCAGATCAACTCTGCTTTTGATGAAGTGAGCACAGGGTGCTTTCCTTCTTTTGGAAATTTTGTTGTTGTGAAATGGGACTGCAAAGAATGCAAAATGCAAAAAAATCAAGGTGGGGCCCTGGACTCTTAGATCTGTCCTGCAGTGGTAATTGTGCCATTATGAAAGGGATTTAGGGCCTGATGTTCCCATAATTGGGCTGTACTCTTTATATCCATTTTGACTACTGAGCTGGGGATATCACCTAGCCTTTTGATGGGCTGTAGTTTGTAGGGCTTATGTTTGTCAGCTTTTTAATCATGTACTTCCCTCCCAGTATGTGACTACAAAGGGCGTTGCCCCTCTCCTGGACCAGGAAACGAGAAGTCTCTTAATTTAGGGTAAGAATGAATTTTGAATTTCCTTGACTTTAGTTAACGGATTTATAATAAGGAAATTGTCCTCCGCCTGTATCCTATATGTGTATTATAGTTTTTCTATAAATTATAGGGGGTTATTGCATGAATTGGGTCACATATCTCTAGAGTTTGCAGTGAAGTGTGTAGTGTCACGTGTGGTCACAAAGGTTTCAGTGGGTTATTCTGACATAAAGATGGGCCTGATAGATGTGAATTTTTGTTTGATATATCCCTATATGTGGCCCGTGAATCATTAACCAATCCTAAGGTAGGATCCTGTGCATAAGGTTTCCCTGCACATTGGATTGTAGTGTGGAACTGGATAATTAGGTTTTGTAGGGACATTGGCCTTGATGAATGCCGGTAATGGCTTATTAAATGGGCAGAAATATGTTGGCTGGTTAGCAGATGATTCAAAACATAACTGTAATGTTATCACCTTTGTTGTTTTAACATTGCCTGTGTTACCCACTCTTAAAGGCAAAACGCCAGGGGCAAAACATAAGGTATTTTTATTGTAGTAATCTGGATCTAGTTTTTTATCCAGTAAGCACTTATCAACAACTCCCTTCTGTCCCGAGGAGACTGGTGGTTGACTCCCACCTGGTGGTATTGTTCCTTCCGGGGTGGGGAGAGGAAGCCCGAGATGAAGCATGACACTATTAGGTGTTTGAGGCTTCCTCTTCCTTAAATGGAAATGACCCTGGTATGGCCACGAGAGAATAGGAACTAACTTTGATAGTTGGATTTCTTTAAGAGGAAACCGAAAATAGGTTTCCCCACCCGGAGCAGTCATATTTCTTGTGGTGTATGTTGACAGAAGGGGTGATGTGACTGCCATTTTATTTCCCATTCCTCTCCATCGTTTGTGTTAAAAAAAGTAGTCGCCTCATCAATTCCCTTGTTGGTATATTCTCTATTAAAAGTGCACACATTGTAAGCACAGTACTGCATCTGCGTATTTGTTGCCCAAAGTTACATGAGCCTTTGCACTATGGTGTGCAAGGCACTTGACAAATGTAACCTGTTCACTCATCTGTAATGCTTCAAGGAGATTTCTAACTTGTTTGCCATTCTGGATTAGGGATCTAGAGGATGTCATGAACCCCTTCTGAGACCATAACTGTCTGAAGTCATGAACAACAGCAAAGTTGTATCATCAGTAAAAAAAATTACTTTCAGCTGGTCTGAAACAAAGCATGCTCTAGTTAGAGCAATCAATTCAGCCACTTGTACAGAAAATATTCCTTGAAGCCAAGAAGCTTTAACAACTCCTGAAATTGTGCAGACTGCATAAGCATCGTTCAGACTTCCTCCATTATCGTGTAAACACAAGCCATCGACACATAGCACAAAATCAGACTCAGTTAGTGGCTCATCTCAAACTTCTGGTCTCAGCATAGTTCAGTGACATCGAGACAGTCATGTTCCAATTCACAATCATCATTTTCATCATCTGGTACAGGTAACAATGTAGGTAGACGTGGAACAGCACAGCGCTTGACAGTCACATTTTCGGCCACAAGTATATTTTATTCATACTTAGAATGGCAGTTTTGTGTCAAATGCTGGGTTCTAGTGCTGCTCAACAGCAACTCCACCAAATTGGAAACATGAACAGTTAGTAGGTGACCCACAACTATGTTTTCACACCTCTCTATGTGGGCACTGACAGCCGTCACCACTTTAATGCAATCTGGCAGTGCAGAAGCTATGGGATCAAGAGTAGGAAAGAAATAGGCCTTCTGGCGTTTCTATGTAACTGTGTAAGCACTGAGATAGTGTAGCCCTACTTCTCACGGTGCTGGGGCATGACAGAGACTTCCTCTCAACTCTAGGAAGGCAATCAGGCAATTGTTATCCCAAGGTACCAGATCAGACACACCCTTGCTTATCAGCATCTGTAAAGGCTTGGCCACTACGGAAAAGCTGGATACACACTGGCAACAATAGCCCACCATCCCACAAAACATCCTGATTTCTCTCTGGGTAGTTGGCAGATCCATTATCACAATTGTCAAAATCCTCTCTTGTGACACTTTCTTTGTTCCCTTCTTAATGTGATGCTTGAGATACTGACCCTCTTTTTGACAGTATTGTAACTTACCTGGGGATACGTTATGTCCATTCTCAGCCAGATGGTTCAACAACGCAATGGTATCTTGCTTACAGGCTTCCTGAGTATTTGATACCACCAGTAGGTTGTTGATGTATTGGACTAAGTCTGAGTTGCAAGGCATGACCGGGGACTCCAGATTCTTCTTGAGAATCTGGTTGAAGATGGAGGGTCTCTCTGTATACTCTAGTGGGACTCCACAGCATTCTAAAACATGACTTCCGGAACTTGAAGAGGAACTGACGATCCTCATTCAACAGTGTGGAAAGGAAAGGCTGGCACAAATCAATTACTATGAAACACTCGGCATCACATGGAATCTGAAACAAAATGACAGCTAGATTCCATGGGGCAACAGGGAACAACTATGTCATTCACTTTTCGCAAGTCCTGAACAGTGCACTATTTCTGTAAGTCCATAGTAAGTGACTTGCATGGACTCCCCATCATCTTCTTCAGGATCCTGTGTTGGGTCATAGATTCAATCACAGGAGTAATTCCAGCAATCATTTCAGGTGTCAAATTATATTGGGGTGTTCTCAAATAACCAGCATTTGGCTTCATCTTGATTTTAACAGGTTCAATACTTTTGATCAACCCACAGTCTTCTCCTGAAAAATCCAAGACCTCACTACATCTTTAAGGTCTGACCGTAAATCATCAATGGTCAGCATGGTCAATTTAAAGGTGACATCATCATGAGTTTGCATCTCTATGCCTTTTAACATACAACAAATAACACAGTTGAACTTGCAAAGTAGACCTCTCCCCAAGAGACTTACTGGACTTCAATCACACACCACAAACCATTGATTCTCTTCAAAGGACCCCATTCTCACAGGCACTTCTGTCATTTCGTGGGTTGTCATTTGTTTATTTGAAACTCCTATAACTTGGATAATTTTTCCCAAGAAGGGTAGGTTTGGGACTTCTACTGTTCTCAGAGTAGAATTGGTAGCACCAGCGTCAACCAAGAATGACACAGGGTAGCCATTCACTTCATCATCTATCAATGGACCACTCTGGTCTTCCTCCAAGACTGCGCCAAGTACACAGTCTTCCTCAGGCACCATTAGGCTAACTGATCAGAGCCATAATTCTCAAATGTCTCAAACATAGGAACTGTTGGAAAGGATTGTTGTCTTAGAATGCATTCAAATTCATGTTTGGAATTTGAATAGATTCAACCTGGGGCCATTTACATTTTGCTGGGGCATCGGGGTGGTGGAACATGCATCACTTGTGGTACATTGAAATTCTGCCCTCTCTGTCACCAACGGTGAAGGGCATTTCATCACTAGGTTCCTTGGCAGTTCTGGCTCAGGTCATTCAACAGCTATCTTGTATTCTGCCCACAAGTCACTCAGAACCTCAATGTTGAACAAAGTGTTCAAATCAACCCACAATACTTGTGAAGTCTTCACAAATCTCTCAAATTGCTTGCACCACTCCACTGGCTTTTGAAAGTCATTAGTGAATGATGCAAGATCACTTCTACTCCAAGGCATATGAACGTAACCTCCATCAGGCACTTCTCTCAATGGGAAATTTGATGCACTCACCTCTGCCGCTACAGGAGGAGGTGGTTCCCCTCTTCTTCGGTTCTTTCTATCTCGCCATTGACTTTCCCCACTTATCTAGCTCATTGTATTTCTGCAATGTTTTGAATTATGTCTTTGATTTGTATTTTCATCCCTGAAGTTCTCATACAGGCTATGTCATCCTCATTAAAGCATACACTGTAACTCCTTTGCTAGGCTTTGGTCTTATTCAATCTATCTCATATCTTTAAGCCAATTCAGATAGTTTGTCATAAACTTGTCCTGCATGTCTGGTAACATCCTTGCACATGAACACAAGCTCATTTTCATGAGTGTCTAAACAAATCATTTCAAGATTCCCGTTAATCATCCCATCCAGTTCAATCAAATGGAGCTTATAAAGAGCAGGGCTCTATAGAGTGCCCCGGCGCTACAGGTTCATTTACCGCTGATCTCACAAGAGAGGAGCAAAAGCTAAAAGGCACAGTTAAATAGACAGGTTTTCAAGCCAAATTTAAAGAAGCCAGCATCCTTAATAGCACAAAGTTGCAGAGGAAGAGCTTACCTTTTCAGCTAATTCAGAGAGAGAGGTGCCTTCCCATCTCTTCCACTTTGTCTTAGGTACCACTGCCAGTAATGTATCAGCAGAATGTAAAGTTCTGGATAAAAGATAGTGGGAAGTCTATTTGTTAGTTATTTGGGGCCTAGGCCATAGAATACACTGTGGGCTACCACAAGACCCTTGAACTTCACTCTCGCCAATACAACTCCTTGAAACAGGCCTGAACAGAGATGTTCCTTGGGATGTTAAGCAGGAGCGGGGCTGTAGCATTCTGCATCAACTGGAGTCTCTTAATTTGGTATAGAGGGAGACCCCAGTATAATGCTTTTGTGTAGTCCAGTCAGGATGAAATAAGGGCATGGACTACAATTTTCTGACAATGAGCAGGAAGCAGTGACAAAAACTTCTTAAGGAACCGGAGAAGGCCAAAACAGGTCCCAACTACACTCTCCGCCTGTGGTTTGAATGACAGGTTGATATTGCACTTCGCTCCAAGATTCCAAACCACTTTGGCAGGGGTCAGAAGAGATGGAGCAAAACTAGGCCAAACTTCACCATGCCACGAAGGGGGGACCAAAAACCAGCACCTCTGTCGCACTTGAATTGCACTGGAGATTACTCCGGCACACCCACTGGAACACCGCTGACAGACACGCTTCAAATCTTTTTGGGGAGTTAGAGATGTTCCCATCCCAGGTTAAAAGGATCTGTGTGTCTTCAGTGTAAGAGATGACCTGCACTCCAAAGGATTCCACCAGGGTTGCCAATGGGGACATGTAAACATTAAACAATGTCTGATTCAGGGCAGAGCCCTGGCGAAGCCCAAACTTTAGGGGTTTACTAAAAACTTCAGTTTAGCCACATTCACCAGGTTCTCTCTCACAGGTGAATGAATCATTCCCTGACTGAACCCAGAACTGCTGCTATCACTCAAAGAAGTATCAGCATTGAAAGTTGTCACCCACTAATCTATTTCCTTAGCATTGAGACTCCATGACACCACAGGAACCCTATGCATATTCCCACCTTCATGGGTAACACAACTAGAATATAAAGGTGACTCCTAACAGTAAGAGCATCAGCAATGTTTGAGGCAATGGAGTTAGCACGAATATGAATTTCTGAACCTTCTCTCATACATTTGTGGCATACATTCACTGTAACAATCCCCACTGGGCCAGGATTCACAATCTTTGGGGCAGTAGCTAATTCATTATTTCCACCACCACTCATATTATCTCCTCTTTCTCTTCGGGTCTCATTATGCAGAGGTGGGCATTCTGACAACAATATATCCAAAAAGCTATCTCAGGAGTTATTGTCTCTAATCACACTCATATCTGCCATTTTGTTTTCCATCATTTGCTTTCTTGTCCTTTTTCTTTTATTTCACACTCTCAAATGTGTCACTCGTTAGGGTTGGATACAATCCAACTCCCTCTATCATGTCAGTTCTCCATCTCTTTTGTTCAGCATCCCATCTAGCATCTGTATAAGTATGTACTGCCTTTCAAGCTCTTCCCTGATACTTCTCTTTCTCTCTAGCATGTGCAGCACATTCCCAAGAGTTCAGTGTTTCAAACTGTGTAGATATAGGAGGTGATGTCATCTTGTATAAGACCATTCTCATGTTATCAATAATTCTCAAGTTAAATGTTTCATAGTGTAGAAATCTCAATGCACCTTCCTTTTCAGTGATCCTGTGCGTAAGCCAAATACATGTATGGAGCCCTAATTTTGCCATAGAATGACCTGCCATATATTTGGGTGGCACCTCTTCTCCCTCTGTACTAGGTAACAGTGTAAATCATCTAAATAATTCTCAAATGACCTTTAAACAACTCATTTTTCAACCAAATATCCATAATCACAGATAGAGTTTTGTTCCAGACCAGGAAATAACTTGTTATCCACAATTCTTTGTTCAGCAGCAACAACCATTCCCAATCCGACCGTCTGTGACGTGGTCAACCAATACCAGCATAGCACTACACCAGCCGACCAATACCAGCACAGCAAACTGTGATGTCAGTCTCACTCCATGCAGCAGTCCTCCTTCCTTTACAATCTGTATGCACGCACTCTCCTCAGCATCAAACACATATAATAAGATACATTAACCTCTGTCTGCTCCACTAAAGAATTGGAAGTATTCAATCTCACAAGAGTCAACATAATCAAGCACTTGAAATTAAACCTCAACATGCAGAGCATCATTCAGATTAGTACAGATTCACCCTGAGATTTAGGATCCACTATACTAACTGCTTCACATTCACACAAAGATAAAATCCCTATCTCAATTGTGACCTCAACAACGTCTCACAACAAGCATCACCAACTTAGAAGACAATAACAATATAGTGTCTTCTACACTCATTTAATACTGTCCCGGGATACTAGGTCACGTTGGACCCAATAACAACTTCATATTCTTTTACTAAATACCACACTCACACAATATAAAAAAATATACGCAAAATACCATCCAAACGCCACAAAGTATTGCAGGCTAAGCATGAACCAGTGCAGTTCGTGACTAGTGATACTCACTCCTCCATTGCTGATACGACTCACTCCCAAATCTCTGGAACTCCGTCAATCCTCTAAATTATGGACATGGGGAGTAAGGACTAGGCTCTAGGAACTAACTAATCTAAAATAAAGGGATCTAGCTCCCCTTACGTTGGGATCCTAACCACACTCACTCTGCTACCATCTGATGACTCTCATGCCCATATTCTTCTTTCTTCTCTTCTTCCAACAGACCTTTCTAGAAGTCTCGAGGGTTAAGGGGAGTTAAAATTAACACTTAAAATCAAATAACAGTGTAACCAATGTAATCACACATTAAACTCCAGAGACAAAGAGTAAAGTTCAAAAGTGAATTACAAATTAAGGGCCAAACTTATGTAACTCAATCTCAAAAACATGCTACATAAATACAGAATCACCAAAGGTGAAGTAACCCATTGAATGAGGTTAAATCATACAAGCATAATGCATACTATAATTTCAGTTGTCACAATACAAAAGATAAGAAAAAAGATATGATGATCACTCTATACGTTTCAGTCCTCCTGCCTAATCATTGGAGAAGCTAAATTAATCTAAGTACCCTGCAATAAGCTAAATGAAATCCTAATTATCTCTCAGGAAATATAGGAAAGTATCAGCATAGCAGAAACCTCAGTAGAAGTTGTGATAGAGTGGTGCCTAGCATAAAGCCACACAGAGGGATAAATAGTAAAGCAGTCTGTTCCCATCCAAATCTCTATGGAATCTGTTCTTGCCAGAGGCTAAAGAGAATCTGCCCTTCTCTAACTAGGTGAATACCAATTAAACCCACAGAACCTTTGAAAAATTCACGTTATGAGCACCCGTAGTTTTCCATCTTCCTTGCACAGTTGAAATTGGCAACTCCCATCAAGTTCTCATCCCATGAATCAAACATCAGGATGGCCTTGGGTGTCTCTTGGAGATTGGTACACAAACAGGAGTCTTGTCTTCTCAGTTCCATAGTGTTCCTTTGTATTTGCCAAAGTATCCTCACGTACCCCACTGTCTTAGACACACAATATGCCTTTCATTAACTGTAGACTCAGAAAGTTGCACCAGCAAATAAAGAATATTGCAACGTGAGCAAAATTCCACCTTGAAGGTTAAACAGATGAAATCAATATTTCAGGCCTCTGGTTATGCAAACTTAATATGGCATGTCAATGCACAGTCGAAATACATGATTATAAATGCATCTTCAATTATAATTGCAACATGATTATATGCAGATTCACCATAATACCGCAGTCAGAGTACATGAATATAAACGTGCATAAGAATTACAGTCCAACATGTTAAAATCAACATTAGAACACACATATTGCCAATAGATCTGGATAATTTTAGGAGTATGTTTATTGTTGTGATATATGTATGGATACAAAAACAGAAAAGTAACCAAGAGGCACACAAATATTGGTCATTGCTTTCATTTACTCACAAGAAAATGTCACATGAAGTGTCATAGATTTGGTAATAGACTGTCACTTATAAACACAATGAAACCATAGAAATGTCACACATAGACATTCTGAAAACTTGCCAGCTATGCAGCAGTTTTTTCTAGGCACATTAAATATCGGTGCAGGTCTGTGTAGTTACCCCTCAGTGGTACTCATTTTATCACCCACGACTGCATAGATGAAAACCTGTGTGACACGTCGTATTTTAATTAGAGGATACCGTGCATCAGGCCTGCACATCATAAATGAGCGGTAGTCTCTTACAAATCACTTTGGGGCAGATTTAGGAGGCTCTTGCACCATAATATTGCCACATTATCGTATTTTTTTTTAATGCTCATGTGGCCATATTATGGCAAAAAAGCATCACCAGATTTTCAAAGTGGTGCAATGCATGCATTGCACCGCTTTGTAACCCCTTGCTCCACATTATACCTGTGCCAGGCATAATGTATGCAAGGGGGGTGTTCCCCCGTCAGGGGGACGAAAAAATGACACAAAGAAATCTAAAAGATTTCTTTGCGTAATTTTTTTCGGCATTTCTAATGCCTGCTCAGAGCAGGCGTTAAAAGGTGGCACACCATTGGTTAGTGTTAGTGCCAACATTTTGGAGCTAGCCCTGAACAGTACATCAATAGCTTCAAAAATACTGATGGTATTGACGCCTACCCTGCGCCATTGTGTGCTGTATTTTAAATACAGAGCACACATTGAGGCGGTAGTGAGGCGCTAAGGGGCGCAAGGAATGTGGAGCTTTTTCTTAAATCTGGCCCTTAAAGTTTTCGAGATACTGCCCTGGTTTTTTTTGTCTGCTGAGCGTCTTGTTTAGGAGCGGGGTAAGGAGGGTAGGTAGAGTCAAGCAATCCAGAAGCTGTTAGGCTTCTTTGATAGAAGACGTGGAATCCTCGGGCGTGAAACGCATAGATCTAGCTGCAAAAAATGTAACAAAAAACAAACGTTCAAACCGCTATGTTAAAGTGGTCTGTTCATATAAACAAGAAAACCATGTATGCTTCATTTTCTGTAAGGGATCACTTTTTTAACAGATATATTTTTCAACCCAGCCTTCCCCCACAGGCAAGCAATTTACAGGTGCGCGTGATAGTTTGTATTTGCTGTTTTCAAGTAGAGAGAGGATGCATTTACTTGTGCGTTTTAAGTGGATGTTTCCACTTCTACCATCTTGCATTTGGTGCTTTCAATTTCTTTCTGTCTGAACTATAGCATAATAAAAATTCCTTTCAAACCAGGCTGTCTATTCTGCAGTTTAAATGACTGCGTTTTATTAAAGATATTTTAAATGTTAACAGTGCAACTTTAGAAAAGTTTCCTATCACAAAGGCACACTGGAGGAGGGCTTGGAGATACACTCTAGCTTTGGCCACGCCTTGTCCTCGCTGAGAAGAGATAAAAGTCACATTCAGTAACTGATGAGGGGAATGTCTAGGCTCTGTCCCTGGACGGTGCCATTGTAATGCCAAGAGGCTCATTAGGGAGATGAGATTAACCCGTTATTGTTCAGTTCGGCGCAGTTCTTTCATCTTAAAGGGAAAGCAAAAGTCTTTATTCTTTGTTGTGTTGCTGTGAAACACGCCCCCCTACGCAAGAAAGGGACGGTAAACTGCATCAGATATGACTTAATCACCATTGTCCGAGGCAGGCAGAGACTGTCTTCGGTATAAGAGGATTTAGATCTAGGCCCTTTTTCAGCAATTGCACCTGCTCAGGTTGCTTTTCGCCCTTAGTGACTAGTCCTGACGTAACAAGCAATCATTTATTGGACGGATACATAGATCATCTATTGCAGCGCGCCAATACAAACTCTCGATTGTAAACATTAGTGAGTGAGGAAGGCTGCATATTGCAAGGTTGCAAAGGAAGCTGCCATTTTGTATTGCTTTGTAATGTATAGCAAAACACAGCACAACTAAAGTTGCCGCTCTCAGTTGCACTAGAAAGAGAGCACAGGGCAGTGTCTGTTTGATAAGCTGCATGAAAAGGTGGCCACAAATGGTTACCCATACATTTGTGGTAGCTATCCAGGATAGCAACACACATTTGCCAAGCCCACAGGTTTTATATCCAAGACCTACTAGCTTCAAGAGTATGTTAAAGCCCCTTGTTAATAAATTCACAAACGCTGAATATGGCATTTCATGTTTTGCTACGTTGAGAGCTATATCACAAAGTAAGAACAACATTAATTTGAAAGAAACAGTTTATTGAGAGAATTAGGATAAAAGTTTCCAACAGGACCATTCTCTTCAGATCAACAGACAAATTAAACATCAGAATTTCACCAGGGAAGACAATAGAGCATTTTATGCGCAAGGAATGGAATGCAATGCAATGCACAGACAACACTCCACTGAGGCACACACAAATACACTCATCCAGCTCATAGATACACATACATACACATCTCACACTTTACCCATACATACAGTAGCTGATATAACACATCTCGTCCCTTAACAAGACAAGATTCTTGTAAAATGATCCAAAAATGTTTGCAGTATCTAATTGCCCTCATGACTGTCAACCACATTGTTTCACCTGTTCACTTTAACTTCAACGTTAGAGCTAAATTTCAGTGTCCTGTCAACAGAGCTACTACTACTAGACGACTCAGGCAGGGCTAATCTATTTACATCTTCAGAGTCACTACTACAAGATAACTTAAGCATGGCTAATCTACATAGATCTTCGACATATACATTCCTAGGCACACTCAAAACATTTCACTCTGGCTCTTTAGAATACCCAGTATGAGGGAGTGATGCCTTCATTTTAAACAATGGCCCTCATTTTGAGATTGGTAGTAAAAACCGCCTACTGCCACGGTGACGGCTGCCAAAAGACCGTCGCCGCAGCTACCAGCCGTCCGACGTATTATTACCACAGCCGGATTTCTGCCAGAAGAATGGCGGAAATCCAGCTGTGGCCATGCCGGCGGATGGCGGTAAGGTGGTGCTGCTGCCACCAGCAGCATCATGCCAGTAGCCTGCCGCCAGCCGTATTATGACCTATAATACGGCCTGGCGGTGTTCTTCTGGCGGGCACTACTGGTGGCATCAGCGCCCCGTCCCATCTCTTGCCGGAGGACACCCTGAACACAGGTAAGTCGGGTCTTCGACAGGGGAGGGGAGTGTTGTGTGTGTGTGTGGGGGGGGGTGAATGTTTGTGTGCATGGATGCGGGTGTGTGTTGTGTGTTAAATGTGTGTGTGTATGTATGTATGGAGGTGTGAGTGCATGTATGTCATGTTGTGTGAATGCGTGTACGTATGAGTGTGAGAATGAATGTATGCATGCAAGGATGCATGTGGGAATGGGTGTGTGTATGCATGTGTGTGTGTGAAGGGGGGCTTGAATGTAGGGGGTGGGAGGGCTTTTGAGAGTTGAAGGGTGGAGGGGGCTAACTGGAGAGGATGGGGGGGAGACCCCTATTAGGGACAGGGAAGGAATTCCCTGTCACTAATAGTGCCTACCGCCATGGTTTTCGTGGCGTTAAGGAAGCCACGAAAAACATGGTGGTAGGGCGGGTCATAATTCCGCAGGCGGAACAGTGGCAGCCGCAGGGCTGCAGATGGATATCTCCAGCCCTGCGGCTGCTACTGCCGTGGCGGTCGGTGTGGTACATTGGCGGGATGGCTTCAGCCAACCTGCCAATGTCATAATATGGAAGTAAGTACTGCCAGCCTATTGGCAGTACTTACCGCCATATTAACGCGACCGCCCGGGTCGTAATAACCCCCAATATCCTATATCATATTCCAAAATGTACCTTTCTGTAAAAATAATGCTACACTTGATAACTTGTTCCTCTCTAACTACTTGGATTTCCCCTTCCTTGACTGGATGTCCAGAAACAAATACTTTTATTCAATCACCTACTTTTATGTTATGTTTTTTTTGCTCTTCATGTCATCATAACACCGTTTTGAGTACAGTTGCTTCAGTTGTGCATTCTCCCTCAGTTTCTCCTGAACACATGTCTATACTTGCTATTTTGGTATTTGTAAATTAACAAGCACACCTGTTATGTAGGAGGGGAATGTAATGTACAAGACTTCCGGGGGTAGCCCCTCGAGCTGCAGTGGTTGGCTCCTTAACACCTGAAACAAGGACTCAGTTCAGTGCACCGCACCAGCACTGAATTATGGAAATCAGGTGGCTCACAACCCTGGCACGAACCTGCTAAGCCTTATTGTGCAGTGTTAGAAATAGGGTCTTTGGTTGGCAGTCAGGTTACCCACTGTCCAAGCAAGGACCCTCACTCTAGTCAGAGTAAAAGAGAATCACCCTCAGCTAACCCCTGCTTACCCTCTTGGTAGCTTGACACTTGCAGTAGGCTTAACTTCAGAGTGCTAGGTGTAAAGTATTTGTACCAACACACACAGTAACTTAATGAAAACACTACCAAATGACATAACACAGGTTTAGAAAAATAGAGAATATTTATCTAAACAAAACAAGACCAAAACGAAAAAAATCCACAATACACAAGTCAAGTTATCAATTAAAAAGCAAAATGAGTCTTCATGTCGTTTTAAACACACACTAACACTGTTAGTGTGAAAATGTACCTTGGGTGCATCAAAAATAACCCCGCACGGGCGAGTGTGCGTCAAAAAGGGCTTGCGATCCATTGATTTCACTCACAAGCGAGACCTTGCGTCGTTTCTCCTTCAGTAGCGTCAGGCGCGTTATTTCTTCTCTCCGTAGGAGAGCGATGCGTTGATCCGTTCAGCACTCTCGGGTCCGGGCAGGCCTTGCGTTGTTTGTACACACCCAGCTGTGCTTGCGTCAGAAATCCAGCCGCACGATGATCCGAAAACCACGCAGCACGGGTTGCGATCTCACCAACCTCCATCAATGATGCTGCGCGTCATTTCTCCATCTCCGTGAGGCAATTCTTTGGTTGCATTACAGGTGAGTGTTGATTTTCAGCCACGAAGCTGGTGGTGCGTCAATTTCCCAGCCGTAGATTGGAGTAGAGTCGATCTTTTCCCTGCACGGCGTTCTGTGCGTGGATGTCTTCCTCTTAGGCTGCCAGCTTCTCCTTTCAGGGTCCCAGGAACTGGATGGGCACCACTTGGCAGAGTAGGAGTCTCTCCAGAGACTCCATGTGCTGGCAGAGAGAAGTCTTTGCTGTCCCTGAGACTTCAAACAACAGGAGGCAAGCTCTAAATCAAGCCCTTGGAGATCTTCACAAGATGGAAGGCACACAAAGTCCAGTCTTTGCCCTCTTACTCTGGCAAAAGCAGCAAATGCATGATAGCATTACAAAGCACAGTCACAGGCAGGGTAGCTCTTCTTCCTCAGCTCTTGTCCAGGCAGAGGTTCCTCTTGGTTTCCAGAAGTGTTCTAAAGTCTGTGGTTTTGGGCGCCCTTCTTATACCAAATTTCTCCTTCGAAGTAGGCCTACTTCAAAGCAAAGTCTCTCTTGAATGTGGAATCCTGCCTTGCCCAGGCTAGGCCCCAGACACTCACCAGGGGGTTTAAGACTGCATTGTGTGAGGGCCGGCACAGCCCTTTCAGGTGTGAGTGACCACTCCTCCCCTTCCTCCTAGCACAGATGGCTCATCAGGAAATGCAGACTACACCCCAGCTCCCTTTTTGTCACTGTCTAGTGTGAGGTGCAACCAGTCCAACTGTCAGACTGATGCAGACAGGGAATCCACAAACAGGCAGAGTCACATAAATGGTATAAGCAAGAAAATGCTCACTTTCTAACAGTGGCATTTTCAAACACACAATTTTAAAATCAACTTTATTAAAAGATGTATTTCTAAATTGTGAGCTCCGAGACCCCAAACTCCACATGTCCATCCGCTCCCAAAGGGAATTTACACTTTAATCAGATTTAAAGGTAGCCCTCATGTTAACCTACGAGAGGGACAGGCCTTACATCAATGAAAAACGAATTTAGCATGGATAAGCCAATTACATACACATTTTTCAAAGGAGCACTTGCACTTTAGCATTGGTTAACAGTGGTAAAGTGCCCAGAGTAACAAAAACAGCAAAATCAGAGTCCAGCACACATCATCAACCTGGGAAACAGAGGCAAAAAGTTAAGGGAGACCACGCCAAGGATGAAAAGTCTAACATGCAGGCACTGTTTTCAGGTTACTGGCAGTCCCTTTCAAGTTTTAGAGACGCAGTGACAATCCAAACAATCTTTCGTTTGTGATCCCCATGCCCAAAGAGGGTACTAATGTAAAAGGACATGTAGATTAACATGTTTATTTTCAATCCTCAGTCTAGTGCATAAGCTATGGATGGTACCCAGAGACTATCCCAGAGAATACAAAAATGGAAGAAGTTAGGCATGTTATGATAAGCGAAAACAAGCAAAACATTTCTAGCATTTTAGTACGCTATTCCTAACATCCTAACACCATAATGCTATTTCTTAGTGCTATACTAAATTGTAGCTATAGAATTAAATAGTGAAACCATCGTTTTTAATCTCTCTAGATGGATTGCACTGTATACATTTGAACAACTGGTTGAACTGTTCCTTACCAATGTACAGCTGGGGGATCAAGAATGTGTGTGCTCCATCAGGAACATCTGCAGCACAGCATGGCTCACCCCATCAGAAATTAGTTTTTGGACTAACAGTAGCTGGATCAGCAACCTGGCATGACGTCTGACAATAATTCTAGGGCAAAGACCATAATCAATGAATAAATTCTAGGCTTTAAATAGAGCTTCACAGCCCATTATATCTCATGTTTTTAAAGTAAAACAGAGCTCAGAGACTCTATGGGGCTGATTTAAGAGCCCCTAGCGCAACCGGAGCGTCACTTTTTGTGGCGCTCCGGGGGTGCTAACCACAGCTGCATATTTACAAGGAGATTTAACAGCACTTTTTGTGGCGTTACATCTACTTGTAAATATGAGCCCCTGTTACGCAGGTTACTGTGTCAGAGGGACGTGCAATGGGTGTTGCAGTGGGTGTTCTAACGCAACACCCATTGCTTTTGATGCTGCACCAGAATTACGAGAAATCGCAAATCTGTGGCAGCGCCAAAAACTAAGGCCGCCCATGGGGTGGCATTAGCATGGCAAAACGAGGAGGAATGCTTTCATTCCTCCACGTTTTTTCCTTTTTCTATGTGTGCTCCATTCTGCAAAATTACATGGGTGATTGTTTATGAGCAGGAAGGTGTTCCTTCCTGCACATAAACAATAATTCCAAAATGACACTTTGGTACTTCTATGTGTGCAGCTTTTTGCAGCACGCATAGAAGTGCCAAATCGCCATTATAGATTGTTTATGTGCACATATACAATCTATCCCCTCAATGCAGACACCCTTGCACTATGGTGCAAGGATACCTGCATTGGTGCAAGAAGCTTAATTCGGCGTGGGTGGAAACTCAGGGGTGCAATGTATTCCCGAAAATACAGCGCATCCCTGCATTTCAAAAGTGGCGTGGCATTGACATTTTGGAGCAGCACTGCACTGCCCCACTTTGGCATAAATCAGGGCCTATATACCTTTCCAGATTATATTTTCATGACAAAATGTATGTTTGATATATCCACATGTTTAACTTTAAGTAAGGTGCCATGCTGTTAATGACGAAAGTGACAAAACACATCAGCTTAGGCAGAAGGCAGCCATGGTGAGCTCAGCATTTTTCTTGTGTAATTAGGAAGTTCACACTATCTATTAGAGATAACAGACTGAATGTAGGCCACAAAATCGAAATAGTCTAACTAAAATGGAGGCTATCATGGTGTTCACAGAGTGAGGCCTAATTATATTTAAAAATATCTTTATAGAGCATAAATTCAGGATTTAACACCTTATGGATCAATCTGAATACCAGGTAAAATGCCCTACAGACCCATTACACTTAAGGTCACACAGTGCAGCTCTAATGTATTTAAATGCTCTGCCGCTTCTGAAAAATCTTCATTTTACAGGAACCTAACTGAACATTGATTACTGATATTTCTAGAAACCCTTCTCTACAGAAATTTTCTACCAAAAACATTTGGGTTTCCATGATGAATGTCTCCACAAGCTTGACATTTGGCAACTTAAAAATGCAATAACGGCCTGTCTACAAGATTGGAAGCCCCATTGATTAAAAGGTGCACTCAGAGACGACCTTCTTTCACTCAGGAGGTCAGGGCAAATAAAAAAGGGATGTATGATGTTCTCCTCTGCCCTGTGACACAATATGCACGTAAGTGATTCTTTTTTTCGGAGCCAAGGCACAGCGTGGGCAAGCCTGGGGAGAAGGCCAATATGGTAACTTATAAAAATCTACTTTAGATGCTTGGACCATCTGGCTTCATGATAAGGTCTGGTCTCCAGGTAAGGTTTAATCAACACATATGATCACATTCTACACTGAGGCTCATAAGAGATTGCATTTAAATTATTCTCAAATATTGAATGCAATTTCGCAAGTGTTTCTTGTGGTCACTAAACAGATTACAAGGACATGGATCTAAAATTTCAGTCCTCTATCATTATTCATGAAATTTTCACAAGTGTGAACCCGTCTGTCGGCATCCCAGTCATTACCAGGCCAATAAATATATGTTCTATGCATGATTTCCAGGGCAGGTATACACATCTGGCCGAGATGTGTGCTTTCCAAAATACAAACACCTTTTGGTGGTACATCTTTTCATTTATCCAATACATATCAACTTCTATGTTTAACTCATGAGCAACATGGTGAAAATAATACAAAGGTCCTTCTTCATTGCTCGCTGATGGCTAAATCTCATAAAGGAAATGGAGGAAAGTGCCTCTTTTTGACAGGGTCACCCCCACACTTTTTGCCTGGTATCTGATTTGATTTTGACTGAATGTGCACTGGGTTCATGCTAACCAGGTCCCCAGTGCCAGATCTCTTTCCCTAAATTGTACAATTGTTTCCCCAATTGGCAAATCGTTTAGCACCATCTGTAACTTCCTATTAAATAGTACCCCTGGTGCCAAAGAGGGTCCCTATGGGCTGCAGCACAAATGTTGCTACCCTAAGGGACTCCTCACCAAGCACATGATAGGCTGCATTGCAGGCTGTGTGTCTTGGTGCAGAAAAAAGTGAAAACACGACATGGCACACAGCCTCTGTGCCATGTCCCCGAACAATGTATGCAATATTTGTAAGTCACTGGACAGCAGGCCTTACATCCCTAAGGCAGGGTGCATTACATTACATGTGAGGGCACATCTGCAAAAGCAGATATGCCCCTGCTATGTCTTTGTCAATTCTCAGACATAGTAAGTGGCCAGGGAAGCCATTTTAAATGCAAGTGTTGGACAATGGTCAATATGAGTTCCCCAGCTACATGATGGCTTCACTGAAGATAGGGATGTTTGTTATCAAACATCTCATATTGGTGAACCCACACTGTTGCAGGTGTTGGATTTACCAATACATGCACCCAGAGGGTACCTCAGAGGTTCCCCCTGAAACCCTCCCAGCCTTGGTGTGCTTGCTGATTGGTTTCTGCAAGCCTGCCACCCAAGACATGATTCTGGCTCCCTAGGATGAGAGTCTCCTGCTCTCAGGAGGCCTAAAACAAAAACTTGGCTGGGAAGAGAGTGTAACACCCCCTCCCACAGGATGACCTGCTGATTATACTTCTTAATGCAGCAAGCCTTAAAGGGCTACCCCCTTTGAAATGCAAATCTGACTCCCCACACAGGAGAGGAAGCCAGCACCCCCCCTTCCAGAGCCGTCCAGAGCCCACTTGGCACCTGGAAAGGTGGGAAAATAAGCTAGTCAGGTAGGCGTGCCACCTCCGGGGAACTACTACACCTAAGATGGGTGAAGCGGAGGTGAACATGATTTTTCAGAGGTAGCCATCTTTGAAATGGCATACCTAGGAATTCTGGGACAGGGTTATGCCCGTTTCTCACAGGAAGTGGTCATTTAGGGGTGTAGTGACCCCAAGGGTCAGTAGGCCAATGTCTATTACCCTACACACCCCTAACAACCCTAAATCTAGTATTTAGGGGAACCCCTGACACTAGAGAAGCAGATCCTGAATACCTAAAAAAACCAAGGACACAGAAGTGCCACAAAATCAGAAGATTAGAAAAGAAGCAGTTGACCTGGTACCAACCCTGCTGGCCTGTTTGCATCCCTCACTGCTCCAAAGTCGACTCGTCCTGCAGCTGTGACTTCAGAAATCTGGGAGGAAAGCCTGCCTTCAATAAAGACTTCTGTGAACTGCAGACCTGTTTTCACTCAAGCTCCAAAAGAAGGGACTCTGAAGCCTCTGAAACCACCAAAACCCGACAACGGGAGTCACCACTTCACCCGCTGTCTATGACCTGAGTTGAAGTGGACCACCAGTGCCAACAAGATTCTCCAGCTCTTCAGAATTTGAGTCCACTGTAGTTTTACCCCTCCTGGACTCCCCGCTGCCGTCTGCAGACTCTGCACGAAGCCCCCCTCCACTGCGACCACTCTGGTAAAGAAACCAAACACCTAAGGACACCCCTGCACCGTCACCCCTAAAACAGGGAGAAGAGGATCAAAGGTTCCTACCTGTGCCCAAGCATTGCGAGGCCTGAGCCCCGCTGCAGAGTCAGCCCAACTGGCTTGTAGCCTCTTTTCAAAGTGACCAATCTCCATTGAAACACATTGGGCACCCAATGCTGTTTGGCACCCTGGCTGCCCCCATGCTGCTGGTGGTGTACTGCTGGTGCTGCCTTGGACTATGCCCACTATTCACCTTAACTTCCGGTGATTGGTCTTGCATTCTAACTGTTTGCAGAACTTGTTTTTCCTTCCATAGGATAACATTGCAGAACTCAGAAATTGCACTGTGCCCACTTTTTAAAGTGAAAAGAATTCCTATTTCAAAATGTACATATCTGAACGATTTTTCTCTGATGTCTAAACACATATCAAGATACTTGCTACTTTTATAAGTTGGCGTGGATCTCTTTTTTTTTATTCATGTGTCTCGTTTATTGTCTGTTGTGTGTCTTTGTAGGTGTCCTGCATTCTTCTGTGTTAAGCATAAGGCTGATTGACCACACTACCACTAAATAGAGAACTTTGGGATTGCATAGCAAGCTTCTTCCACTCACTTGGGAATCCAAGGACCCTTTTCATGGTATTTTTAAATGACATAAAGGGCCAGCTTCCTACAGCAAATCATGCATTTATTTCATTGCATAGTCTTCATGCTCAGGTCATTTCTATTTCTCCTCCACTAAACACCTATAAATGTGGCCCTCAATTCCCTTTACAAACACATCTACATCGACTTCTAATAGATCTGATGAATGCATTTCTGTTTAAGACGAAGTAAATGTGACAAGCAAACTGTTGTATGATTTTTGTTCTGTGATACCAATTTAACCACCAAATATTCTTGCAATTTGGAACTGAATGATCAACTCTATTTGTGGAAGATAGCTGACAAAATACTTGCAAGAGGTTTATGATCTGCCGTCAACAAATAACTGCTGTCTGGTGAAAATAAGTCTCGCCCTGCAGAAGTGAAGTCTAGAAACCTAGACGGACTTGCTTCACCAAAACTTCTTGCAAAGGTCTAGAAGTCAGAAGCGCCATTCCATGTTGATACTTCCCACAGATCTGGAAGGGAGTCAGCATGTCCTTCTGCTATGATACCTGATAAGCAGTGGAAACAATATCAGTGCTTGAAGTATCAGTGCTCCAAAATGACAAGGTGCTTTCTCCTCAAAACTGGGTGCAAACGTAACAAACTAACACGGTAAGCTGCAAGAATAGTTTATTAGGCAAAACCAGGTAAAACCGTTGTCAAGACCCCTTGCCTAAGAGCAGTCACCCACTGAATCACAAACAGAATTAAAAAAATGATTTTACTCAAGAAGGCAGTTGGACATTTGATGTACAATCTAATTTAATGTAATGCATCATAGAGACACTATGTGCCGCTCACACATACAACAGGCGACACACATGCACAAACACAGGCAAATACAAGCACTATAACCACACATGTAATACATAATAAACACATTGATTTCCATAAAAGGAAATGCAAAGATTATGATATAAGACACCCCCAGAAGGTTTGGAGCACCTCGCTGAAAAGGTATAGTTTATGTTATGATTATGATATGACATGTTTCTTATGTGTGTCACTTGTGATGTGTTATGAATTGTTGTGTTTAGTTATTATGTGTTACATTCTGAACTGTTAATGTTATGTGGTATTTGGATATAACAATTCTCCCCGTTATAAAGACATGCATCGGTCAAGAAATGGGAGGGAGAGCTTCTTAAACACGCTCTTCTATGTAACTCACCCAAGGAATGTTTTATGACCCCTGGTTTTGTATGCTCTGAACTGATGTCTATCTTGGCCAGGAACGACTCTATTATTTTCCATCAAAGTGGGCCCTAATACATTTGGTAGAGCAAGCACAAGGTTTTCATAATTCCCATCAAAAGCTTGATATGTGTGTCTGGCTGTGTTCTAAACCTGAGAGGACGAGAGTGACAACAGTAATCAGGAGCACAAATTAAGAAGGCAATCAGACAGTAACAAGTGACATTAACAGAATATCCTGTGTCATAGTTCAGATCATACTGGAGGTCAGTTTCTCACACATGGGCAATAATTCTGACCAATACGGGAGTGGTAGGCAACCTTCTAGAACTTTTACTGTGTTATAGTTTGTTTCCTGAAACTCCAAAGCTCCACCGGGGAAGCGATTTTCGAGTTTCAAGTCACCAGTCCTCAGACTGTGAAAAAAACATGGTATGCTGTAGGATAGCAGAAGGTAAGGGCAGTTCACACTGGTAGAGAGTCTTGTTGAGTGAGTCCTTTGTAGGTGACAAAATCTTAGCAGGGTATGGCTTTCCCCATTACTGATCTCGTCAAACTCAACTGGAGTCAATGAAAAGTTAAATTCCCAAGTAGTCACAAAATTCCTTGGGTCGTTTACAGTGCTCTTCTGGCCATTCTTCCATTGTGGCATTTCCTGGTACACTGCAATCTAAAGCAACCTGTAAAACATCAGACGCTCTTTGTTGTCCTGAATTTATAATGAGATAAACAGGACTACAAGTACTAGAATGCAAGGAAAAAAGTAGACTGGATGAGCTAATCACATTAGACATGAGACACGAGAGCTCTAAATATGATGCTGCATCATATATACACGGATGTCTGTGTTGTATAATTATCTCAAGGGTGATCTGAGCAAGAGTTGGAAGTAGGGCTTTCACCTGCCCTGTCCACAAGTACTAACGGCGAACTGCAGGGAGAGAAAAATGTTCAGACAGCCATCTATCTCTTTGGTAATATGCTTTGTAGCTTGCATTACGTGTGATAATTGGGAGACAGAATCAACAAAAACAACGGCATGCTCCCACAGTCTGTGATACACATGGTATCCATGCGAGGAGTCTGTGAACATGAGGATGAGATGAGGGGGAAAGAAAATTAACTTCCAAGAAACGAAATTTAATAGAGCCAGCTGAAGGGATCATCCTAAGTATTTAAACTCCTACATTCCCATGACAAAGACACTTGGTGTTATTGCTTTTGGGGAATGTACAACATATTGTACAGGCAAATTACAGGCCATGCAGAAAAGTGCCACCCAGTTGATTCTTGACATCCTCAAATTTCAGTCCGTCTCGGTGAAGCTCAAGAAATTGCACTGGCTCCCAGTTTGGAAGCACATTATGTGCAAGGTATTTTGGGGCTCACTTACAAACCCCTTGCACCACAGTAACATCAGTTTTTTTACACTACGGAGGCGCCGACCAGTCCCCCACCCCATGCCATATTTTCAAACTAGTGCAATGCTCCAGTTTGTAAACCCTTGCACCACATTATACCTGTGCCAGGTGTACTGTATGCAAGGGAGGTGGTTCCCTGCTCGGAGGCCTGCAGGAATTGCAAAATGAAATCAACAAGATTTCTCTGCGTCATTCTAGCATCATTTTTAGCACCAGCTCAAGGACTGGCGTTAAAGTGATACTAGGCTGTTTCAAATGGGCCTCCCCGAGCTTTGCTGGACTAGCGTCAACATTTTTGAGGGCTGGTCCAGCAAAGCACCACAACTGTGTCAGAAATTCTGACACAACTGTGCTAACGAGCACCATGGTGCATTGTATTATAAATACAGCAATACCCTGGTGTCATTAGGGGGTGTAGGGTGGCACAAGCAAACTGGTGCAGTGTAAACGATGCGCTAGTTTGTTGTAAATGAGGCCCTTTGTGTGGCTCATAAATTGCTACATAATCTCGGCCCTACATGTCTTAGAGATAAGTTCCATTGGTTCATTCCTAGGAGAGCATTTCGCTCAGTTTGCAGCAAATCATAAATTTTTCACAGAATTGGACTTACTCGTTGGGGTGGTAAATCTTCTTCCTGTGCGACAGTCAAATTTTAAAACACTCTGAAGAATTAAGGCCAGTACCAATTATGTGCATACATTGGAACATGAAGAGGTACTCCAAGACAACATATGTCCTTGGAAGTAGACGAGAAAATACATACTAATAGTAGCTATCCTACCACAACTTCCGGAACTGGACCTAATGGGGGTAGACATTCAGAATTTAAGGAATTAGTATTCAAATATGATTCTCAGGAAGAGGTGTGTTCCAAAACCTGATTTTTCATTTTTGTCAAGGAATCAATCACAGAAGACCAAGAAAACTCAACAACAGCTAATGAGGAGTAGTTTGCTGGCTTTAGTACTCTGTGAACATTGCCACTGCTAAGCAGTGCTAAAGTACTTGTGCTCACTCCCTAAAACATGTAAAAATTAGATTACACTTCATTGGCATATTTAGGCCCAGATTTATACTCTGTTTGCGCTGAATTAGCGTCATTATTTTTACACAAATTCAGCACAAACTTAACTCCATATTTATATTTTGGCGCTAGACAAGTCTAGCACTAAAATATTGGAGTTAAAGTAATTTCTTGGATGCGTGAACCTTCCTTGCGTCAATGAGATGCAAGGTAGACGTTCCCGTCCCAAAAATGACTCTAAGGCCCTAGTGCCTTATTTATCCTCCTGTGCAAAAATGGTGCATGGGAGGGAGGTGGGCCTAAATAATGGCGCTAAGCCTGCTTAGCGCCATTATTTAACGCCTGGGTCAAAGCAGGCGTTGGGGGTCTGTGGACACATTTCCAAGATGAAACACCATGGAAAGAGCCCAAAGCCCCAAGAACACCCCCACCCACAACCACACCAGAGAGACACCAGGAGATAGGGAACCTCATCTCTGGTAAGTATAGGTAAGTATAGGTAAGTAGAGGTAAGTCATTTTTTAAAATTTGTAAAGTGCCATTGGGGGCCCTGAAATGGGCCCCCCTACATGGCACTGGGTGCAATGGCCATGCCCAGGGGACCCTTGTCTTCCGTGCTGGCCATTGGGGTGGTGGGCATGACTCCTGTCTCTTATCAGACAGGAGTCAGATGGTATGGATGTTTTTGCATCAAGAAATTATGCTAGGCTGGTTAGAGTCATCTTTTTTTACTCTAACCAGCCTAACGTCATTTTTTGGTGCAAAACACAATTCTCCCATACCGCCACCCAACCCGGCTAACATCATTTTCCATGACGTTAGCCCACCCTCTGCGCCAGCTTGCACCATTCCATAAATTTAGTGCCCGGCTGGCACTCACGAAAGGCGCAAGCCAGAGCTATACTTTTTGATGCTTGCGCTGTTTTGCGTCAAAAAGTATAAATCCCTAGTAAAGTGGGATACCATATGCCCAGGGCCTGTAAATTAAATACTACCAGCACTTATTCCACTGTCCACTTAAACAGCCCCCTAAAATGTGTCCCAGGCCTGCCATCGCAGCCTCTATACTGTTTTGAATTACCAGTTTGACTTGGCAATATAACCCTTTGTCATCCCTTAAAGCCCCCTTTTATTGCATGTATGTCACCCCTATGGTAGGCTTTAGGTAGCCTATAGGGCAGGGTGCATTTTAGTTAAAAGGTTGGGTATGTACTTTTAAGCTGTACAAGTCCTGGTAGTGAAAAGCTCCTAAATTCATTTTTCACTACTGTGAAGACAACCTCTCCCATAGGATAACATTTGGTTCCCTTATTACATTTAGTAAGTTCTAGCTTTTGATTGGAACAGGTAAAGATTTCATGTATGGTGTCTAAAAAACTGTAATTTAAAATCCTCTTTAATAGTAAAGCCAGATTTCAGTTAAACTTTGTATATTCCTCTGAGAGAGCCACACAATAGACGGATTAGGTGTGCCTGGGTGGGCCATTACTGGCAGGAAGGGGGAGCTCGGCACATTCCCACTTGCAAATTATTAGGCTGTGCCCTTCATACACACAAATTGGCACCATTGTTCCCTTTAGCATGTGCTTATGAGGTGATGCACACATTGCTTTCCCCAGCACGCACACCCTCTCCCAATGTCCACACTTCAGTGCTCCATGCAAGACCAAGAACCCGTTCATGAGCAGTGTGATAAAATGGTAACTTTCTTGGAGCTGAATTGCAGTGACATCGAGCATAAAAGGCCAGGTAGAGGAGCAGAATGTGTATGAAAGGCCTCCCAGTCTTTCTGTTGTCTGCATGGGTTTGCCACATTGTATCACAGAGGTCAGAACAGGTGGCAGTTAACATGCTGTTTTCTCAATTTGTGTTGGGGGACGGGGTGCCTGCAAGGATTCAGCTGCAGCAGCGGTCTCCTGGAGCCTGGAAAAGAATGGATGCATTGATGGCAGTTGCATTGATAAAACTAAATATAGGCATCTGTTGTAAAACTTTGAGTAAAACTGTGCAAAATAAAATGAGGATTCTGCCTGTCACCAAAAATCTAATCACATCCTTTAAGAATTAAGCTCAAAGCATTAACCTTTGTTGACAGAAAGAGATACCAATCTAGTGGATGAAGTGCATAGCGTGAAACTAGAAAACCTGAGACCAGTCCCTGCTTGACCAAATTGTGTGGTTGGAGGCAAAAATATTATTTCACTAAGCATCTTTTTTGTCACTAGCACGTAGAGAGAACCTTGCAATACTTGAGTTCAGGATGTGTGCTATTCAAAAAACTTCCTGTGTGTTTAATTTAATAGCTTATAAAGTTGTCCTCTCTAAAATAGGAATCTAGACCATTGTAGGAAAGTACCATCTTGCCTGGCATGTTACCCCCATTTTCACTGTATGTATGTTTGTTTCTGTCTATGTGTCACTGGGATCCTGCTAGTCAGGACCCCAGTGCTCATGAAGTATGCCCTGTATGTGTTCCCTGTGTGGTGCCTAACTGTATCACTGAGGCTCTGCTAACCAGAACCTCAGTGTTTATGCTCTCTCTGCTTTTAAAATTGTCACTGCAGAGTAGTGACTAATTTTACCAATTCCCATTGGCACACTAGAACACCCGTACAATTCCCTTGTATATAGTACGTAGGTACCCAGGGTATTGGGTTCTAGGAGATCCCTATGGGCTGCAGCATTTCTTTTGCCACCCATAGGGAGCTCAGACAATTCTTACACAGGACTGCCACTGCAGCCTGAGTCAAATAACATCCACGTTATTTCACAGCCATTTTACACTGCACTTATGTAACTTATAAGTCACCTACATGTCTTACCCTCACTTGGTGAAGGTTAGGTGCAAAGTTACTTAGCGTGTGGGCACCCTGGCACTAGCCAAGGTGCCCCCACATTGTTCAGGGCAAATTCCCTGGACTTTGTGAGTGCGGGGACAACATTACACGCGTGCACTACTAATAGGTCAATACCTATATGTAGCGTCACCATGGTAACTCTGAACATGGCCATGTAACATATCTAGGATCATGGAATTGTCACCCCAATACCATTCTGGTATTGGGGTGACAATTCCATGCTTCCCTGGGTCTCCAGCACAGAGCCCGGGTACTGCCAAACTAACCTTCCGGGGTCTCCACTGCAGCGACTGCTGCTGCCAACCCCTCAGACAGGTTTCAGCCTGGTCCCAGGAAGGCAAAACAAAGGATTTCCTCTGAGAGAGGGTGTTACACCCTCTCCCTTTGGAAATTGGTGTGAAGGGCTGGGGAGGAGTAGCCTCCCCCAGTCTCTGGAAATGCTTTGATGGGCACAGATGGTGCCCTCTCTGCATAAGCCAGTCTACACCAGTCCAGGGATCCCCCAGCCCTGCTCTGGCGCGAAACTGGACAAAGGAAAGGGGAGTGACCACAGCTTTGAGTGGCCAGTGCCAGCAGGTGATGTCAGAGACCCCTCCTGATAGGTGCTTACCTTTCTCAGTAGCCAATCCTCCTCTGTGGGCTATTTAGGGTCTCTCCTGTGGGCATCTCACCAGATAACTAATGCAAGAGCTTACCAGAGGTCCTCGGCACTTCCCTCTTCGACTTTTGCCAAGCATCGACCGCTGACTGCTCCAGGACGCTTGCATAACCGCAACAAAGTAGCAAGAAGACTACCAGCAACATTGTAGCGCCTCATCCTGCCGGCTTTCTCGACTGTTCCTGGTGGTGCAAGCTCTGAGGGCTGTCTGCCTTCACCCTGCACTGGAAGCCAAGAAGAAATCTCCTGTGGGTCGACGGAATCTTCCCCCTGCCAACGCAGGCACCAAACTTCTGCATCACCAGTCCTCTGGGTCCCCTCTCATCCTGACGAGCATGGTCCCTGGAACACAGGAGCTGAGTCCAAGTGTCTTCGACAGTCCAGTGGCCCTTCTGTCCAAATTTGGTGGAGGTAAGTCCTTGCCTCCCCACGCCAGACAGTAATCCTGTGTACTACATGAACTGCAGCTGCTCAAGCTTCTATGCACTTTTGCAAGACTTCCTTCGTGCATAGCCTAGCCCAGGTCCCCAGCACTCCGTCCTGCCTTGCCCAGCTCTCTGAGTTGGACTCCGATGTGGTGGGACCCTCCTTTGTGACTCTGAGTCGACCGCTGTCTTCAGATATTCTAAGTGCCTGTTCAGGTGCTTCTGCGGGTGCTGCCTGTTTCTGAGTGGGCTCTCTGAGTTGCTGAGCTCCCCCTCTGTCTCCTCCTCCAAGGGGCGACCTCCTGGTCCTTCCTGGGCCATAGAGGCACCAAAATTCCTCAACCACGACTCTTGCAGCTGGCAAGGCTTGTTTGCAGTCTTTCTGTGTGGAAACACCTCTGCATCCTGCAGCTCTTTGTGGGACATCTTCTGACTGAAGGAGAAGTTCCTGGCACCTCCCGTTGTTGCAGACTTTTTGGCTTCTTCCACCCAGAGGCAGCCCTTTTGCTCCTACATCTGGGGTTTAGTGGGCTCCTGCCCCCCCTGGACACTTGCGTGACTCTTGGACTTGGTCTCCTTCCTTTACAGGTCCTCAGGTCCAGGAATCCATCTTCAGTGTTTCACAGTCAGTTGTTGTCCTTGCAGAATCCCCTATCTCGACTTTACTGTCTTTCTGGGGTAGTAGGGTAACTTTACTCCTACTTTTCAGGGTCTTGAGGTGGGGTATCTTGGACACCCTTAGTATTTTCTTACACTCCATGCGACCCTCTACACACTACACTAGGCCTGGGGTCCATTCGTGGTTCGCATTCCACTTTTGGAGTCTATGGTTTGTGTTGCCCAAAGGCCTATTTCTTCCTATTGCATTCTATTGTGTTCTACATTGTTTGCACTACTTTTCTAACGGTTACTTACCTGATTTTGTTTTGTGTGTATATATTATTTGTGTATATTACTTACCTCCTAAGGGAGTATATCCTCTGAGATACTTTTGGCATATTGTCACTAAAATAAAGTACCTTTATTTTTAGTAACTTCGAGTATTGTGTTTTCCTGTGATATAGTGCTATATGATATATGTGGTGTAGTAGGAGCTTTGCATGTCTCCTAGTTCAACCTAAGCTGCTGTGCTATAGCTACCTCTATCAACCTAAGCCGCTAGAACACCTCTATTCTACTAATAAGGGATAACTGGACCTGGCACAAGGTGTAAGTACCACAAGGTACCCACTATAAGCCAGGCCAGCCTCCTACAACCATATATTCTGTATCAATGACAACTGACTTGCCTCTTTGTTCACCTATAGCATGGTCATTAGAGCTGGGGTAGGAATGTTTCTCAATTCATGGTTAAGAACTCCTACTTTTTATAAATATTTTTCAAATAAACAGATGTGCTAAGGTGAAACTCTTCCGTGTGTTAAAGAAATACACTTTCTTGAATCTTGAAGGCAACTTATCATAGTCTAACGTAATATTTGTTGTACGATTTAGATATCAAATATTTCCAGGGCTCAGCTCGTACATGAGCTCTTAGATGGTGAGCAGATCCTTGGCTCAGTTCACTCGATTAGTTTGTTGGCTCACCAGCCTCTACTCACTTACTGGTCCGGACTGGACTGCAGACAGTTGTTCATTTGTACTCCATCCCCTTCTGTGGCACAGAGTGTCCGCTTCGCAGTCTGTTTTATGATGTGTCAAGTATGCTGCCCACAGAAACATAAATCATATTTGTCACCATGGCACTAAGTGGGAAGAAAAAATGGGGAGGCTCTAAAAAGGGTGTGGCAAAAAGAAGTATAACTGTTACTGGGATTTGTTGAAGGTGTAGTGGTCTTTAGAGTGCCCTAATCACCTTTCACTTGCAGGAACTCATTACTGTAGCCATTTTGCTGTTTAAGGTCCTTTGTATCTCATTCACAAGCTTTTGCATGCAATCACAGTTACAATGGCACCATTGTTCAGTGGGCTTAGGAGAGGGACCAAGAAATTGGATGCATGTTAATCTGAGCACCTTTCAGACCCACTGGCACTCATTGTGCAAATCTGACACTCCTTATGACTACGCAACACATACCCACTTTTACTACTACTCATTTTCTTGTAGGATTTCACCACACAATCAAATCACAAGTAGAGGACACCCAATGTTTAGCTTCAAGAATTCCAAGCAAAGATTCTCACTAATGTCACAGTCAAAGTGACTTGAGACCCTTAGGGTGAGTAATTTCACTCTATAAATATGGCTGATTGATTGACTGTGTTCCGCATCCATTTAAACTTTGACAGCCCAAGTCAAGCAGTTCTCAAAATTGTTCACAGACACACTTTTTTCATTTGGTTCTCACTAGTGTTATGAGAAAAATACTTTCACCCACCATCTCAGCTTCATGGTGTATCAGCAGATAGCAACACCACAGAGGAGTTGTATAGTGGGTCAGTCCAGGAGGAAGGGAACACTGATAATGTTGCTGGACAGGTTTAATAAAACAGTAGATTATATGGAGTGTAGGATTGATAGGCCTAACACCCATGGAGGTCCTGGATTCCGTCAAGGAGAGCCTGAGAAGAGTGGACTCCGGGGCAGAAGGGAAAGAGACTCAAGGGCAGCAAGGCCAGAGGAAGAAAGTAAAGTACTTCTACCGGGCCATGATCACCCAGATGATCCAGAACTCCATGGAGAAGAGCCTCACGCTGTTGCAGGTACGACAACCATCCCTCTCTTTGTTAGTGGCTTATGACTTGTTAGCCATTAGCATTGCTTTGGAGGATGTTTCCTTCTTGCATGCTGTAAAAGCTAATACCACCACCTCCAACCCGCTATTCCAGGGCCATACAGGCTGTATTAATCAGTTCGATCCCTTCCAGGTCATTGTTGCTAGAACGCTAAATACTTTCAGTAAAAGTTTATAATGGTAACGCCTTCTGAGTTCTGTCCTTTCCTAAACCTGTGGTGTAGGTGTCACTAGAGTAAATGCATGCCATGATGGAGTTTATCAACATTGCAAACCTGCCTCAAGACCCTATTAAAGGTAGATGTATTTGTGTAATGCAACTGTTTTCACTGTTTTGTTAAACAAAAGTAGGGAGTGGTGTTTGCCACTGATTTATGTAGCTGAGCATAGTACACGCATGCATGATCAGTTCCTTGGTGCACATAAACTTGTCTGAAGTGTGCAGATAACTTACACTGCCAAGAGAGAAAAAATATTAGAGGGAACGTTGCTTGGCACCACTTCATTGATCATGCGTCTAGCCTGGAGCTTGGGCCAGGAAGGCAGGAAACTCCAGCCACTTCCAAGGAAAGTCTATAGAAACTTCTCCGGCTTCAAGGAAGGCACCAGGATAGAAATAAGACCCTGAGACCCACTCTTCAGTTCAATTTCTGGCCCTGCGGAAAGACTCTCATAGGACTGCCTGCTGCTGTGTACTTCAGAAAACTGCTTTGCTGCACCTGGAAATACTACTCTGCTGTCTGTAGCCTATCTTGAACCCTCAGAGCCCGGCTGCTTGAACTCTGTTCCACTACTTGAATCCATGACTCCCAGAACTACACTAAAGGCTAGTTGCTGGCCTCCTGATCAGAGCTGGGGGGGACAAAAAAGGATCCAACCAACCTGAACCCACACCTGTTTGCAGCCTCAGTGAGTCCTGACCCTCCAAGTGGAGTCCCTCCAGTCCTGGACCCTTGGTGGCAGTGCTAAAGGTGCCCAGATCTGCTCTGAGAACAGAGCGGTGACCATGGCCAACCTGCTCATTTATCGGGCCAAGGTGCATTGCCGGTCGGCCTGACTTTGCGCCAGCTCCTGCTATATTTTGCTTTGTAGTTGCAAATCCTGTTCAGGGGCTGTTCGCAGAAAGGGTACCTGGCCTTTTGGAGCCTTTGTCAGCTGTTGCCTCAAGCCTCCTCCCACTGGAGTTTTTCAACTTCCAAAAAAGAGATTAAGACTGAACATGAACATCTTCACCACAACCTTGTCTAGCAGCTCCCTGGTGATGATGTTTCCTCCTCCAACACCCTCTGCAGTCTTTCCCTGCTGTACTTGTTTCGTTTCAGGGACTTTTTCTTGAAAGAATTTCTAAATCCAAAGGTAAGCGCCAACTGGGTCCAATCCACTTCTTGTATCTGATTTGTGCTTGTGTTTTTTAATCATAGTCACACCAGAGCCCTTTTTTCTGTTTCTGCACTTGGTCGAGTGATCTGGTATCCTCAACTTTTTGCCTAATCTGAGCTGTTTACTATATCCTGTGTGCCTGAACAGCACATGTATGTAACAAGGGTGCATGACAGTATGTGCCTGGGATATGTGGATTGCGTGGATGGTAGTTCAGTGGAATCTAATTTGGATTGCCTTTGAATGCATTTATGTCATATTGAAGGTTGGAGGTAGCCTACCAGACTAGCATTGCATATTGCTAGCTTTTGTGAACTGTTGTGGAACGTCATTCTCTGAAGTGTGGGAAGGATGGAGGCAGGGCACCATATAAAAGTGCAGAAGTGACATTTTGTGTTGTTTTGCCTTTTGTTCCTTCATTGAGCATTCCCATTAAATTAAATGAAGGGTATAGGAAGTCTCAAAACAGTGGTATCCCATGAAGTGCAGGGTTAGCCTTTAGACAGGGCCTAGCCCTTTTGTGCTCTCAGGAGTGCTGCTGCCAAAATAATCATGGCTGCCTGGTGTGAAGGATTGTTTCCACTTTGTTCTCGTGTAGTGTTTTCTCTGAGTGGAGACTACCCACATAAATGCCTATTGCCTGCCTTCACCTGGAGACAAAGAGTTTGTCTTCAGTGGCAGAAGAGGGGTACACAAAGAATAGGAATTGCCCTGAGTTCTTTCCAGGCCAACACATTAGGAATACACTAACCACAAATGAGAAAGGACTTAAACAGCCATTCAGGTTTTTCAAACTTCTCACTGACCAATGTAGGCAATAACCACATAGGTACATATATGTGTGGAGTTAATGTATAGAAAATCTAGACTTACTTACCTGCTGATATTGTTTCTTAATATTTGGTCCTCAATATTGTGTGCAATCGATATTCTGGGGTTGATATTCAGAGTGCAAGTCTGTCTGCAATGCTGAGGAGGGGGTGTGGCAGAGGAGAGCTGGAGGTATACCCCAACAGGTGTCTGCTTTAAGGAGAGGCACCACAACCATATTAGCCGGGGCTGGAGCTGCTCAGGAAGGTGACTGAGGGAATCATCCTGTGCCATTGTACTTAGAGTGACACTGATCCTGCCTGGAATCTGTGGTGGACTCTGGTGAACTAATAATGTTCCCCCCTGGGCCTCAAGTATTACCTCAGCCCCCAACTCCTTCCCCCTCCCTTTCCCTAGCCTAGGTCTGATCAACAGAGTAGTTGGAGAAAGAACAGAAAAGCACCAAAAGACGTCTGTCCTCTTGTCTCCCTTTAAGACTGTTTGCTACGGTTGCAAATACATGTGTAATTGTGTGCCTGGCATTCAGCTTGCAGTGCCAGTGATAGGGAAACTGCATCCTACAATGGAGAAAAGCTGAGCTCTGACTGCTGTGAAGGAGTGATTGATGGCTGTGGGGGTGCCTAGTGCCTTGATGCCCTAGTGACCCTGTCATACTTCCTAGACATCTAAGAGCATAGGTTCTACATTCAGCTATAGTCCCACTTTGAACTCCCATCTGGTCCTTGTATGGGTGGCAGATTTGCCTTTGGCCTGAGATGCCTGCTGAACTCTCTCATGCTCAACTTCAGCCAATCAGGAAGGCTAGATGTCTCCTGAAATTGGCTATGGAGGGGCAGAGCAAACCACAAAATAAGGCCATTGGCGCTCTTATTTATTTTATTTTTCTTGCAGTTCTTGCAAACTCGACCCGAAGGTCACAGGGTGCTTTACATGAGCACCAGTTACATTACACAAGGAGACATTCATTTTTTGTAGGCATGGGGAGATTAAGTGATTTGCCCAGATTCACAGGATATTGAGGCAATGCCGAGACACAAAACACTGACATCATTTAGGGGTTGCCCGGCGTCACAGCTGCGACCCCTGCCTTGACCTATGCAACCCTACACATTAGAGGTGGCAAAACAAGTTCCAGGAACACAAGGGCAGCTCGTCCTTATGGACATCAGTTGGGGCTCCAATCTCCTTGTTTTCATTCATAGTTTTAATACACTAATGTTGACTAATAATTTATTAGTCACTATTAGAGTAATAAGGAAAGAATTACAATTAGCTGGAATATAACCCTCTTTGGCAGCTGAGGTAAGTAACGAATGTTTTTAAATGTATGTTGTGTGTGTGCTTGCAGGTGAGAGTGTGTTTTTGGGAGAGCAACTGTGTGTATGTGTGATTGTGAGTGTATGCGTAATCTCGGTTATACATGGATGCCATGACTGAACATGAAATAGAAATGCCTGATAACACCAACATCCATGTTTAGACCTGTTATAGTCCTGAAGCCAGGTATAATGCAGTAGAAAAAGCAATCAAACCAATGTTGAAAACTGATATTTCTGAGCCCTCCTTGAATCCCGAAGCCATTTGGCTCCTTCAGTTTTGTACTGAGTTCAGGGAACAGTTGAATCTTTACAGATAGAAGATCCAAACACCTATGACTTATCCCCTGCGGGTCTTAATTTTATGTAATAGAATCCGACAATATTGCCATGATACAGGAGACATATGCCACCCTCAACTGCTGTCTTTTATGGGGTCGCCTCCTAAGCACTTCCGGCCCCTTCATCCAACTCATGCAGAGCTACAGGTTACCTGTAGTGGTGAAACACAAAATGATGGGATCCCCCTGTAGAATGTGAAGAGTGACCCCTGAGTCTCCCATATCTCCCAGCTATTCATTGGTCTTTGCCTGAATAGCCCCTCTCCTCATCCAAGGGTTGGCAGAGCTCTTGAGGAGTGGTGGTCTGGTGGCCCCATGCTCTGCAGGAGTTGCTGGTGCCTGCGTTACTCCCCCATTGGCCTGTTGAGCTAGATCTCCGTATGGCTCCTCATATACAGTTTCTCTAATTGAGACTTACAAGCACTGGGACTTTCTTTTAATTAATTTTGTGTAACGGTAACTTCATTTGTTCAAAAGCTATCAACATTAAAAGTTTAGCTAAATTTGTTGGATCTTACCATTCCTACTTTTTCTATTAGATTTGGGGGAACAAAAACTAGCTTGCGATTTCAATTTAAAAATGGGTAAATATGTAATTCGCAAACAGGTTTTTTGGGAGCACAAAGAAATTATACAGTTGTACTGAGTCAGTTTCTTTATTCAGTAGCAGGGTTTTTTTGTTGGTAACAAAGTTACAGGTGCAAAGGTGAATGACTTAATGTACCTTGTCAGGTAGCATTCTTCATATTATGCAACTCATCTCTGTGGATATTTTTCTCAGAATACAGCAATGCACTCTATTTCTGTCTGACACAATAAACAAGAGCCCATATTTATCGGCTTTTGACGTAGGGCAGGACAGCAAGTTACCTTGCTGAGCTGGCCTGCATCAAAGGGAAAGGGTAGGAATGTGCTGTATCTATGGCACACAACGCATTCCTGTCCTTTCCCCCTGAGCTAGTGCCATTTCGGCAGCCTAGCGCCAACGCAGGCACCCTTACACCTTGGTGCAAGGGTGCCTGCATTGCATGCAGGATTGTTTTTGTGAAGGAAGGGGCACCTTCCTGCACAAAATCAATCCAGGGAGGCTTTTCCCTCTATCTATGTGTCCAGTAGAATGCTGCACACATGGAAAGAGGAAATATATTAGAGAAATGAAAAATTTCTTCTTGTTACATCAAGGTTTTGGTGCTGCCCTAGGTATACATGATTAAGTAAATCTGGGGTAGCGTTAAAATCCATGGGCGCTGCATCGGAAATCCCACCTCAGTGGCCATGGAACGCTCCCTGGAGTAGAGTAAGGCAATGCTATGACTTGCATTGCTTTGTCTTACTGTATGTCTATGAGGCCATGCAAAGCCACGCAAAGTGGCTTTGCGTGGCCTCATAGATATGGTTGAAAAGCTTGCACCGCCAGAATGTCAAAAACAGTGATGCTCTGGTGTTGCAAGCCTCTCGTAAATATGCCCCTGGATACCCCTCGTGAGTGCTAAATGGTTTTCGCAAAACATTTACATCACTGAAACACACCTCAAGATGATTGCAATCAGTCTCTGCTCTAATAGATAAATTGTTGACTTTGATTTAGTTCATTTCATTATTGTAAAAAATTACCATTCTATATGTGAGTCTCATCGTTGTCTAGCCTCCACATTGTTATATGGCATAAGGACTGATAGACTCCCTTTTGAATGTAATGAATATATGGGATTATATTGGCTATTTCTTTACTATGGTGGCTAAGTAACCCCTAGAGACAGCAGAATCGGTTGTTGTTTGAGAAGTTCTATAGTAAGATTCATTAAATGAACAGATAAGAATTAATATGATATATATGTGCCTCTAAGTTTGGTGTTTAAGTAAGTTCTATGTAATAACAAAAGATACCCTCTGCACACGTAGAGTCAAAGTTTTTAACTTGCACAGAACAAAATTCCTTTACAGTAAGGATGTGTAGATGAGCTGGTGAAGTTGAAGTCCTTTTATTGGCATATTATCTTAATCATCAACAGCCGACATGCGTTTCGTCACCTATGTGACTTTTTCAAGGCTAATGAATTTGTCCCATGGACCTCAAAGTATGTTTCAATGAGAGGGTTATCTGCAAAATCAAAAGAGTAAAACGTTCTCGCAAGTTGACCCAAGATCCTGCGGCTACAAATCGAAGGCCACATGGTCCAGTTGATGTTGCACCAAGCATTGCCTTGAAGTTTTAAGAAGTAACAAGAAAAAATGTGAAAGGAACTGCGAAGGTAACTCATTATGTCCCCAAGTATAGTTTGGGTAGTCTGTGGGCCCGGGAAAAACAATATTCAAGACCAAGGTCATGTTAAGTCCACTTACTCTTTGAGGTCATTGCTTGGAGAGACCATTACAATGACAGTCCCTCTCTCTCTCCCATTCGTCTATGGGATGCAAAAAAGAGAGAGTGACAGGACCACGAGGGAGCCTCAAGACCCTGCAGTCCTAGCCATCTCTCCACATCCTGCGGGAGCTGGCATTGCTCCCACAAGCAGGGAGCTGCTTTAAATAGCAGTTCCCTGCTTGTGGGAGCAATGTTTTCATTTGGAAATAGATGAAAACTCCGCTTTCTGCTAGCGGGAGCTGTTTGACAGCTCCTGCTGTCAGAAAGCAGACTTTGTTTGGTTTTGCTTGGTGAGCGCTATCAAAGCTCCCACCAACCAAAGGCAAACAGCTATGTCCCGGAGGTGGGTACCCTGAGACATAGCAGGCATTGTCCCAGAGAGGTGCTAGTCCCCAGGGCTAGGGGGGGGAGGTGCCCCCACCCCACATTGTACATTAATAGAGCCCCAGGGAGTAGGTGGTGGTTCCCGGGCTGAAGGGGGGGGGGGGCAGTGCGACCCCCAAATCCCCCCCGCCGCATTAGTTTTACTTTGGTGCCCCAGGGAGGTAGCTTGGTAAAATAAAGTTTTTTGCAAAAGATCACTTAATTTGGTTAAAGTGTTCTGACAAATCAGTCACTAAATGGGTATATATTTGCCTCTACTTTTTAGCTCAAATGTTAATGCTTTGTTCATAGCTCTTGTGCATGAAGTTAGAGTGATGGTGACAAGCAAAAGCCATATGGAAGCTCGGCTTGTTATGGGCTTGAGATTCCTCTGAGACCTCGAGCTGAGCCAGAGAGAGGTTCAGGCTCGAGCTTTCAGTGTTTTCCCGCTTATCAGTAAACAAACGATAGGTTTCTCAATTGTAACGAGTCTTAGCTTATTTGTACACATGTTAAGCACAAAATGTATTTTCTGTAATTTACAAAAAATAAATAAAAAACGCATGTCTCATGCTTATGTTTTTTTTGCCGGCTCTGCTCCTGGTGCCAGGCCCCTTGCTCGGCTCTTCTCATTTATTCTCTGGCTTGCTCACCTCTTCTTACATAGCATTCATACACCCTAGCCTAGATGAATCGATGCTGTCTTCCTATAATCCTTATAGAGTCCGTGAGGCGGAAGAGCATCTAACATCTGCAGCAAGGGCTCCACAGTATTACTGACGGGCATAACACACTTAAGTGTCATAATATTTTGAACGAATATTCTTTATAACTAGGTATTTGCCGTAAGTTCGGGAGGTTCCCGAAAAAACTGATCAGAAAGGTTAACCGCATTAAAAATCAGTTCAGGATCCAGCAGAATCGTGTAATCCTAGACAAATCATTTACCCCAATGCATTTGCCCTACCTCGCCTCAACCCTGACAGTCATCCCTCTACCCCGTCCCCAACTCATTCATCCTCCGCCCCTGTAGTCCGCCTCCTGCTCCCACCAACACCAGCAGGTTTTCCCTCCTTGAAAACCGCCCTCAATGACCCCTCCGGCTCCCAACAACCGACCCATTTCACGTGCGTACAAAACATCCACAAACACGCCTCTCAAACGGCGTTGTTTTGTTCCCCGACCCCGGAACACTTGTTTACAGTGTTTTCATAACAACAACAAAATACATACTTAAAAAGACGTGCCGTTTTCCAATTAAGGGCTTATGATAAACTGAGTGTGAAACTGCTCTGCAGAGAGAGGACACCCGGGAAGCGGGTGGACAGACTTGTGGGCCCAGAACGGTTCTATAACATACCCATGAAGTAAGTCTTATTGTCTTCACATGAATGTTCCAATTAGTGTTGAATATAATTTACTGTTTATATGATTTCCATCACAAAATCATTTGTTTCTAGAAAAAAATATTATTACCCATCAATTCTTGGAAAGATAAATAGTAGCCAGCATTTTTTTTTTTTGCCGATTCAGATCTCTCTTGTAGATTGTTGGTAGATGCTCAGCCAATATACCAGTCATACAGCAACTCAACATGATATGCATAAAAGTGCAATCAATTAATTGGCAGGATTTTTAATATAACGTATTTTCGCCGGCCAACTTCATATCGACCATCTGCAGTTTCTAAGCGCTGTAAATTAGAGACGTTACTATCATACTTTCCAGTATTCACGGACAGAAAATGGGTAGAATGTTCCAAGTTTTAAATGCACTGATTAGCATAATGAGAAATGGCGACATCAGTAGAAATGACATCATAACATGTTTGGCACAATGATATCCCAGTTCATACTCTGTGAACGGGACCTGAGAAAGGGGCCATGGGGAACAGCTTGAACCAGATGCAATAATCACTAATCACAAAATACTGCTCTCAGTATGCAACAAGTATTTTTACAACCGGTGTGATATTTTGTGAACAGACTTATGTACTGATAGGTAAGATCACAAAATATAAATCGTAGTGGGTCGCAATTCAGTTCTCAGAATATTAGTAAGGTAGGTTGCCAATTGCAACCCACTAAGATTGTTTGCGCATCTGACCTTAATAAGTAATCCTACAAGGGGACGCGAATAGGCCGATGAACCTTTTGACTGTACTTAAGATGTTCCCACCATATATCCAGCATGTGCAGATCAATAATCAGTAACATTAATAATCAATAGTAGTCAGTAATTGTCACTCACCATTGTAGTGAATCCTAGTTTGTTTTAACAGGATAACAGGAGTTAGCTTAGCCGTAGGCTTGTAAACTCGTGCCCCCGTCACCCAGTGAGTTTTAACCTACTTAGCTTGCTCTGTCTTAGTCCATTTAATTATTTATTTCCTTTAAAATGGCGGCCTTGTTTATAGTTAGGCCACTTGTTATGGGTTCTATTATCGGTGTCACTGCGCCAAGGCGTCAAGATCAAGCACGAAAGACAAACATACAGCAGGCATTCACACTTAGGGATTTTCCCTCTCTATACTTTCGAGGGATTGTTGATATTAATTGCCGTCCCAAGCATGCCTGTTATCTATTGTTATGAACAACACTTATGTCAGGGGACCTTGTAGATCTGTATAAATACAACACACTTTTAGACAGATAATCAGAGGGATTCCGACCAGAGGGCATCGCCACCATCGCTGATACCGATGCTGCAGTCATCTTGACACTGACCCAGTCTTCGTGTCCCTGCGGAGTCTGAAATAGAGACCTCATTCCAAGGTAACGAGGGTTGGGGGCTCCTCTCATGGACACGGCTTTGGCAGATTAGGTTTAACGAACCCAGCTCTCCTTGAGGTATTAGGGCTTGTGCCATCTTTTACATATACATATACTTCTTTCATATATTGCATAATGGTGGGGGTCTTTATAACAATGACTCTCCTCTTCACAATACTGTTGCTTGGTATAGTCATTATCCTAATCATTGCAGTTCATGCAACTTATCACAAATTGCAGTTATGTTGAATAAAAACTATTATAACTTTACTGCATCTGTGTTATTGCCTTTGTTTGTGTGAGACATAATAAATCTGTGAGAAAAGGGTAATTTCCGTTTAACCACGACAACCCTGAGATATTGTACTTTGAGTCCATGCGTAAGCGACTGCTACAAATCACCTTTGACTATTGTGTTTATGATGAGGTACTGCTAGTAAGCCGGTAAGGTTTGGACAACAGTTACAACTAGTTGTAGGAAGAGACTTAGGCCCTCATTCTGACCTTGGCGGGCGGCGGAGGCCGCCCGCCAAAGTCCCGCCGTCAGGTTACCGTTCCGCGGTCGAAAGACCGCGGCGGTAATTCTGACTTTCCCGCTGGGCTGGCGGGCGGTCTCCTTCAGACCGCCAGCCAGCCCAGCGGGAAAGAGGCTTCCACGATGAAGCCGGCTCGGAATCGAGCCGGCGGAGTGGAAGCTGTGCGACGGGTGCAGTTGCACCCGTCGCGTATTTCACTGTCTGCGCAGCAGACAGTGAAATACATGTAGGGGCCCTCTTACGGGGGCCCCTGCAATGCCCATGCCAGTGGCATGGGCACTGCAGGGGCCCCCAGGGGCCCCGCGACCCCCCCTACCGCCATCCGGATCTCGGCGGTCCGACCGCCGGGATCTGGATGGCGGTAGGGGGGGTCAGAATCCCCGCGGCGGTGCAGCAAGCTGCGCCGCCGCGGAGGATTCAATGGGGCCGCGGTACACTGGCGGGACCCCGCCAGTGGTGCCGGTCCGACCGCGGCTTTACCGCCGCGGTCGGAATCCCCATTGGAGCACCGCCGGCTTGTCGGCGGTGCTCCCGCGGTCCTCCGCCCTGGCGGTCAAAGACCGCCAGGGTCAGAATGAGGGCCTTAGTCACCTACAAACAAAAGTACTGTCATCCTGAGACCAGCAGTCTTGCTCAGAGCAAGAGTCCAAACTACGACATGGCGCCACCAACGATGGTGTTTAGGCACTAATTTACGGTTACCATGACTATCACTGTCTCACAGACAACAGGTACCCTCAGTACCATTATACGGAGACGTCCGTGGTCTTTGGGAGAATCCTCCTCAGCCAAAAAGGTAATACCTGATTAGGCTGTAGGTTGTTCGAGCTCGAACTCACAAAAGGAAAAACTTCCCCTATTTTGGTGTTCCGTTTCTCTAACAACAAATATGGCCAATACCATAGACATTCCTGCAAATGCTAGAAATGCACTTACACAACATTTAATAGCGCATGGCCTTACGGAAGAGGGCGGGGAAGTTACTCTGATTGTAGAAGCAAGTGAAGCCTACCAAACAGAAACATTTTACTGTTGGGTTGCCTTTCCTGAGGCTGACCAACGGACGCACACATTTCACACATATGACATTGCGGACGTACCCGTAAGATACGAAGCATACCAGTATCATGAAATATCGCTCACATATCAAGAATACCAGAACTGGTTTGAAGGCGCCCTACCACATGTACTAAGACGGGTGAGGCTAGGTCCTTTAAGTAATGAGGGACCTACATGGCCTATGTTTGCCACATATACACCTCACCCAGGCATACAGAATATGCCACTCGCAGATTTACGAATATTATATAATGAATTAGTGGCATTTTATAGACGATTGGTTCAGTTCGTGATGCGAACATTGAATACTACCCCAGCGCGTCCAGCACCGCCAGTAGCTGGTGGATATCAATTGGCTACCGGGATTAATCCACAAACAGTGCATACCATTATGGGTAAAGTGCCCACGGAACGGGAAAAAATACCGTTCTGGATTGCCCAGAAAACAAATCAGCTGGAAGCTGTGTTCCCCCATACGGGGCCACAGGACAAACATAGATTGCTCACTATGTGCTTGCCGTTTGGGATGGTTCCCTCGGTGGATGAATGTGCCACTTTGGGTACAGTCTTCGCTGCCGTTTATACTACCACACATGGTACCCCTACACTTGCCAATTTACTGGAAGTGTTAAAACAAATACAAAATGAACATGGGGCCGCACCGGCCCTGGATCTGGGGATGAAATTGATGCATAACTTTGATGCCGTCTCCTCGATAATACTAAGTAATATTAAAGGGGAAGCGGTGGCACTGGCAATACGCCAGCGTCTCCGGGAAACTCCAAATGTGGAACAAGAGAAACAGCTGCCGAGAATAATATCTGATACCTATACTAGTATAGGACGGGATGGGCTGGGAGCCAAACCTAAAAAATTGGACATACCGAGTACCACCCACAAGGAAGGTACAAAGCAAGCACAAGAGGGCTCTAAAAAGCGTTGGGACAAACAAAAAGATTTCAAAGATAGGAGAAATAAAAGAGCTTATTCTCCACATCCGGAGTACTCCGAAAGGAGGTGTAATCTCAGGAATAGGGATAACATTAGAACTCCAGACAGATATACTAATTCACGTCCTTCTCTTTCCTTTCAGGACGCACTGGATAGACGTAGCGAGAGAGGGGGCCGTCAAGATCGACCGGAATATGTGAAAGAAAAGAAAGACTTGCCGCAGTCTACCATTAAAAAAGAAGAAAAGACTCCCCAGCAAAAGCCATAATTTAAAAAGAAGAAGGTGGCAGCACTGACCGTTAAAAATGCCACTAGTAGTGAGAACACTGTTGAGGAACAAGAGGTGGGCAGTGACTCTGTTGGACAGCGCGGCAGAGGTCACGATATGTCGCTAGAGTCTGAAAGATCATCTGGATGCGACAGCAACTAGCGATTACATCGCAGTTGAGACGGCGGATGGCCGCGTTCTCCCACCCGATCGGGTTTATGATTTAACACTTCAGATAGAGGGAGACGTGGAACGCATTATTAGTGTAATATTCTGGGATGAACTTACTAGTGATATCCTGTTGGCCGAGAGAGACTGGCCACCTGAACATGTCCGCAAGCTCCCACATGGGGAAGATGTCATTTTGCCTTCTTTCTCCGATCTTGTTCCGGAGGCAGACAAACAAGCCTATGCTGCTGAATGGGCTTTAGCGCAGGCACCTGCATTATACCGTAATCATGTAGGATGGGACAAGGACTCTCCTTGTCATGTTATTCCCGTTCGGTCTACACCACACCCGCAGCCACAATACCCTGTTAAACATGAAGCAAAAGCTCCAGTGACGGAGATACTGTCACAACTTGAATATCAGGGAGTAATTGAGCCCTGTACTTCGGCAATGAATAATCCGCTATTTCCTGTTGCGAAACCTGATCATTCATATAGAATAGTGGTTGATTATAGGCACTTGAATAGTCATGCACGCACTTATGCTATACAAAATTCACACAGCACAGCTCTGATTAATAATATAGTGCGTAAAAAATGCAAAACTACATTGGATATCTCTAATGGATTTTTCTGCCAGAATTTAGCGCATGAAAGTAGAAACCTAAGTGCATTTTCCTTTGGTTCTCAGAAACGCTTTTGTCGTTTACCCAAAGGTTATAAAAACAGCCCAGGACTGTTTTCGGCCCGTGTCACATCAATCCTGCACGAGCTTGATTCCGAGGCATTATCCTATGTGGATGATATCTATCTCACTGATGACACCCTTGACATTCATCTTGCAAGGGTCGATCGGATAATTCTGGGATTTGCTGTCTACGGATATAAATTTAATTTTAAGAAAAGCAGAATTGCCTTTCTTAGTGTATTGTTCCTGGGATATGAGCTATCAAACGAGGGGAAGAGCCTGGCCCCGCACTTCCTAGAGAAGTGTGCTCAGCTACAGCCTCCGAACACGCTAAAGAAATTGTAGTCATTACTGGGTTTCTTTAATTTTGGCAGAACATACATTCCTGATTATGCTGAACGCGTCAAGCCACTATATGACTTAATTCAGCCCAATTATTCTAGCAGGCGATGGACAATTGAACACACACACATCCTAAGGGACATACAACAAGACATGCTGGAAGCTAGACACTTGTACACACGGGACAATAAAACAAATTTGGTCATCAGAATAATAGCTGGTGCCCTAGGATTTACCTATGTCACCTTTAATGAGGGTGACACAGTGCCAATAGCATACAAATCACATTTGTACTCCAATGCAGAGAAACGTTTTGCTCCTACTGAAATAATTCTGACGGCAGTTCAGATGGCCGTCATAAAGGAGAGACCGCTTGCCCAGGGTAAACGCATTGTTGTTGTCTCCCCGGTTCCGGCCTTAGAGGCTGTCACTAAAGCGAGCGTTCCAAACGCTAAGGCATTGCATCCACGCTGGATTCAGTGGGCAACGTCTCTGACCGCCACTGATGTTTATTATGTGTTTGACCCAAGACTTCAGACACAGGAATTTCTCCAGTATGAACAGGAGTACCCCGCTCCCTTACACATATTGCCAATAGACAGTTATGATACAATCATTTATACTGACGGATCGGTACAACCGGCTGTGGGTACTAAACATCAATACTCGGCAGCTTGCGCAGCCGTGTGCGGGGTAATGGAAGACAGAGTTTTACATCCTCATAATACCTACATTCAGACCTTAGGGGACTGCACAGCCCAGTTGGCCGAGCTTAAGGCTCTTCTTCTAGCACTCGAACATTCAGAGCCAGGAACACAGACTTTGATTGTCTGTGATTCGTATTACTGAGTCCAGTCATACAATGAATACCTCAATCATTGGAAACTGAACGGGTTTAGAGATTCTAAAGGGAACACCATTAAACACAAAATGTTGTGGGGAAGGGTGGCTGATCTTAAGGATAAGCTGCCATGTGTCCATGTAGTTCATACATTAGGGCACCAACGTGTAGGAATACATGTTGCCGGTAATACATTGGCTGACGAAGCAGCCAAAGCATCAGTAGCTACGGCTTCTGTGGCTGCAGTGACTCGTTCTCGGACGAGGTTGGATAATGAAATACTGATTGCCGTTAAAGCCTCGGCTGCAGGCAGAACACTTCAGAAAGGATACCCTACGAACTATACCTATCATATCAGTGCACAGAATGTTGCTTTTTCAACAATTCCTGATGTTGGTGATCGAGTGATCCCAAATGAAGACCAAAGATTGGGGCTGATTACAGCTGCACATGAGGGTGTCGCTTCTGCACATGCTGGTATACAGGCCACTATCACCATTCTACAACAACGTACTGGTGGCCTGGTCTATGCAGACGGACTAAACAGTATGTCCTTTGCTGTGACATTTGTCAGCAGATTAAGGGCTCCAATATCAGACGCCCTCCGCAGACATCTCTCTTAGTGTCAGACAAGCCACTCCATTGTGTGTACCTGGACCATTGTGGTCCTTTGCAACCTGATGGTGCATACAAATACATTTTAGTGGCTGTAGATTCCTGTTCTAGATTCCTGTGGGTATGGCCACAGCGGTCAGCTGACGCCCGGACTGTTATAAAAGATTTGCTGATCTTTATCGGTACATATGCGGTTGCAGCATTCCATTCGGATCAGGGCCCTGCATTTGCCTCTAAGGCTTTCAGGGACACCATGAGAACGATGGGTGTTGAACTCCATTACTCCTCACCATACCATCCCGAGGGAAATTCGGTCGTGGAGAGGCGGAATCGTGATCTAAAGCAGTCCTTAACAGCTCGAGTATTAGGTTCAGGCCGCAGTTGGTTACATCACCTATATGGGGTCCAGAGAGCACTGAATAATCTGCCAAGATGGTCCTTGGGGGGAAAGTCTCCATATGAGGTTCTCTTTGGGACAACTATGTATGTCCCCGATCTTGATGCCCCTGGTATGGTGGCAGAAGAAACACCATTTGACATAAAAGAACGTTTCGCTGTTTTACAGGAGCTTCAACAATTCCGTGATGATAAATCATCTGCAAGTGCTGCCACCTTGGGAATAAGGGATTTGGCGAAAACTTCGACTGGCTGGATTCCTAACGTTGGGGAGCTGTTTCGTGAGAAGATCACTGTGAAAAAAGAGTTTGGTCCAGCATACAGAGCACCTGTACCAGTCTTGGGGATAAAAGGCACCAGGACTGTCATCCTTCCACCGTTGTCTGGTTCCAAATCAAACAGATTCATCTCCATTGATGACATCAAATTACACCATGTAGCCGATTCTTCACAGTAGACCAGGAGGTCCCTTGGGTAGTTCCCGATCCCCTCTCACTAGCCAACAGGACATCCCTCTACATAGCAGGATGACCATCACTACTACTGACTATGCAACTATGTCAGCTGCTGTTCCAGACACTTCCTCGACCTTGGGGAGGGCGGAAAATGAACTTTTGTTGGCTCCAGTAACAACTTCGGAGAACGCCCCGCTACAGGATTTGGCTGTATTTTACACGAACACTTCCACGACTGGTAATGTCGTCTATCAAGAACTTCCACGAGCAGTGGATATGAATTCGATGGGTCCTGTGTTTGCGGAAAATTCCTCTGGCTATTTTGTAGACATTGATGATTTTTCTTCAGATTCATCCTCAACTGTGACTGACAAACTTTCCAGAGGTAGCAAATTGTATCGATGGCTTAAGAAGAACTATTTGATATATCCATGGAACTATCTCTGGTTCTGTTTGACATTTATTGCATTATTTTTATGGATTGGTTTTGTGACTGTTTTCTTTTTACTAATTAATGTTCACTATATTGCTGATCGCTCCTCAGTGGAGCCTGTTGATGTAATTTTAACACCACATCATTCATCACATAAGGTCCGACGTGATTTGTCCCCTGTCAATATTACAGCTATTCCAATTCCTGATGGGATTGTTTGGGACAAAGTTCCGTTCGATATATACGGGCCTACAGAGATAATTCAAATACCCTACGTGTTCAAAATTTCTATGTCTGATGTTATTACACCTAATGTTGTCTCTGATGATTGGCTAGATGCATTGGTTAAGGCTGGTGCCTATAATTCTTCACTTTCCCGTGGGATGGTTGGTATGGCCCACCGACACTGATGAGTGTCAAAGGTGTTTTTTGAACTCTACAGGGGTTTTTTCCATTCATAGGCCAGACCCTCGCTTTTTGTCAGGTCAGCATACTGTTATAATTACAACATACAGTGTGGGTAAGCTGAGCCAGCAATGGGTACAAACGAACACCTTAACAGCGGTGAAACACCACCTGAATACTCTTTCTGACAGTATAGACCTACAAGATTTCCTATTAGGTCCTAGAAAACAACGCTCGAAACGGTTTTTATATGCCATGTATAATGAAATTTGGAAACTTTCTCAAATTGAGGCTGCTGCACGTTTACGGCAACTTGATAGAGAGAATTTGGAAAAAACATTGGCTGTTGTCGACAATGGCATGAACACGCTATCCAACAGGATTTATTCCCTGTCGAATATAGTGTCATCTGCTATTAATATCACTCAGACTGATTTGTCTCGGTTATATCATGGGCAAACACAGCTGCGTTCCATCATGCAGCTGAGTTGGGCATTGCAGACGCTGAGAAGTGGCCACATTCCATGGAAAAACATTAATGGGAGTGAACTATTCGCTGCTTTTAATTTTTCCAGGGAACAAGAGACAATGGCTAAAAGGGAGGCTCGTTTCACCTTGCTTCAAGTTGAAAAATTAGATAAGTTGCCCTTCACGGTAGCAGAGAGTCCTTCAACTATCTGGCTCTTACACGGCATTATTAATTTACCGTTTTCAATGTTTCGTTTCTCAAGCTGCCTGAAACATCTTGCAGTGGGAGGATATGAACGGCTAGGAGATAGCTTTATTAAGGAAGAGTGGGAGTTGCCCTTTGAGTATCGATGTCTGAACGGCGAACAGGAGGTCTTTCTTAGCAGAAGTGAATGTGAGACTACTGTTCGTCATTCCATGATATGCAAACAGCTGTCTCTTCACGGCCTTTGCAATGCGGGGGTCGGGAATTTGGCCTGTTTTCTAAAGGGTACTCCCGTCCCCTTGATTCGTTCAGTGTTTCATGTACTTTCTAATGGGAGTTATGTTCTTCTAAGCGATGACAGCTGTTGCGGCTTGCGACCTGGAATTGCCTACGCAATCTCAGTCACGAAGGTCGTTACGTGTTGTGGCCATGTTTTGTTTCCCCCCACGCGAGAGATACAAGTATCTGAAATGTGGCCCCACATTGATACTATTAATGTGAACTATGACAAGTTGAGTAGACTGAAGGCGCTATTGTTTCAAAAACAGGTTGCCTTGACATCCGCAAAAGAGACGTATGCTCTCCAGATTGCGAGATCATCAGCCGAGATACAATCCCTTTTAAATACCGATTTCCCCAAACACTTTGGAGAGTTGGTATCCAGAATATTCAATGCTTCAAGCACAACTGGGATTGTTCATTTCTTTAAGGCTGTCGGGTCTGGTTTCGTGTCCATCTTCCAGACTGTCTTCGGAGTCATCCCATCAGCCATCCATTCTCTCTTTTCCAGTGTGTTTGGTGGCTTTCCGATTATTTTGGCTTTAATTGGCGGACTACTACTGCTATTTTTTCTGATTCGCGGTGGTTGTTTTTTTCCAGCGACACAGAGCAATGGAGCCGCTCCCGTCAACAACGCTGTGCCGTGAACGCATGGTTCGGATCTTCGGTACACCTTTGCTGGTGGAACTGGAATTTGACTGGTCATTGTCATTCCGGCCTCTACTGTGGTGCGTACAACCAGTGTTCCGCTGCATATGGTGTCTCTTTGAACATCTGCCTATGGTCTGTCTTGCTGTTGCGCCGACATCTCCTGTGGACCACGAACTGCTGATGTCCCCGATGAGGGTTCATACACGGTCATGCCCCTTGAGACTGCGGTTGCTCCGCGAGGCCACCTATGAGCCTTCTGTTATACGATCTAACATGAATGAGGACACTGCAGCGAGTGTCGATACACCGATGACCATGGCTCACTTCTGCTCTGTGGATCCGTTTGTCCGTCCAGCTCTCAATTTCACTTCAGAGGATGTTGACTCATTTTTGAGATCCTGTAATGGTGACTTCGATGACATTCTTCAAGATCCTGCATATAGCACATAATTTGATGAATTTGCTTGCCAGTTCCCATTTCTAAGAAGTAGCGATTATACTAAAAGTTTGCTATACTTGTCATGGTTGATATTAACATCTCTGAATGTTTTTTAAACGAATTTTAAACACACAGCATTCATTGAGTTTTTTTGGGCTTTTATTTCAGTAGCAGCTTTTTAGCGATTGGGTTTCTTTACCTTCATCATACCTGTTACGGCAATGGGGAGGGTGTAGTGAATCCTAGTTTGTTTTAACGGGATAACAGGAGTTAGCTTAGCCGTAGGCTTGTAAACTTGTGCCCCCGTCACCCAGTGACTTTTAACCTACTTAGCTTGCTTTGTCTTAGTCCATTTAATTATTTATTTCCTTTAAAATGGCGGCCTTGTTTATAGTTAGGCCACTTGTTATGGGTTCTATTATCGGTGTCACTGCGCCAAGGCGTCAAGATCAAGCACGAACGACAAACATACAGTAGGCATTTACACTTAGGGATTTTCCCTCTCTATACTTTTGAGGGATTGTTGATATTAATTGCCGTCCCAAGCATGCCTGTTATCTATTGTTATGAACAACACTTATGTCAGGGGACCTTGTAGATCTGTATAAATACAACACACTTTTAGACAGATAATCAGAGGGATTCCGACCAGAGGGCATCGCCACCATCGCTGATACCGATGCTGCAGTCATCTTGACACTGACCCAGTCTTCGTGTCCCTGCGGAGTCTGAAATAGAGACCTCATTCCAAGGTAACGAGGGTTGGGGGCTCCTCTCATGGACACGGCTTTGGCAGATTAGGTTTAACAAACCCAGCTCTCCTTGAGGTATTAGGGCTTGTGCCATCTTTTACATATACATATATTGCATAATGGTGGGGGTCTTTATAACAATGACTCTCCTCTTCACAATACTGTTGCTTGGTATATTCATTATCCTAATCATTGCAGTTCATGCAACTTATCACAAATTGCAGTTATGTTGAATAAAAACTATTATAACTTTACTGCATCTGTGTTATTGCCTTTGTTTGTATGAGACATAATAAATCTGTGAGAAAAGGGTAATTTCCGTTTAACCACGACAACCCTGAGATATTGTACTTTGAGTCCATGCGTAAGCGACTGCTACAAATCACCTTTGACTATTGTGTCTATGGTGAGGTACTGCTATTAAGCTGGTATGGTTTGGACAACAGTTACAACTAGTTGTAGGAAGAGACTTAGGGCCTGATTACAACTTTGGAGGAGGTGTTAATCCGTCCCAAAAGTGACGTTAAAGTGACGGATATACCACCAGCCGTATTACGAGTCCATTATATCCTATGGAACTCGTAATACGGCTGGTGGTATATCAGTCACATTTGGGACGGATTACCACCTCCTCCAAAGTTGTAATCAGGCCCTTAGTCACCTACAAACGAAAGTACTGTCATCCTGAGACCAGCAGTCTTGCTCAGAGCAAGAGTCCAAACTACGACACCATGACCTTGCAGTCATGTACAACCACACCTTTGTGCAAAAGTTAGAATATTTATTTCCCTATATTAACAATGCTAATGTCACGTAAAATAATCTAAAAATCAAATGATAAACATACAGAAACAACACTGGCTGACCAAAGCGACGAAAGAACCGCAATCTAATCAAGGCTTGAGCTACTGCACATTCTAAAGTTACAGTGCAAATTAGTAGCAAGAATAATTGCGCAAACGATATTACATACATTTGTATTCAGCAAAGAAAAGACATCAAATGTTACTCCATGTATAGAATTTCATTAGTGACGATCCTAACTAACTCCAAATTAGAATAGCATGTTGGGCTTCATGCAAAACAATTTAGTCAACACAAATTTGCAAAAACATCTGACTATGGCTCTACCAAAGCAGAACGGTTGGTACCTAGAAACAAAGACAAATAGACATAGCAAGTAACATCATAGACAATATACCTATCCTCAGTTTGGATCAGCAAGCCGTGACCGTCTTCGTCATCAGGACAGCAGTCTGGTCAGCAAAGCATCAGGATTCAGCATCGAAGTTCAGAAAAGGCAAAGTCTTTAAGCAATAAAGTTAAGCACGTCTCTTCTCAGGATGGAAAGTGGGCAAAATGGGGGTGACTCATCCCAGTGCAGTCCGGCTAAATTAGATTATCTAAAACTACTTCCCAATTCCCTATTGGTCAAGGGATCGCATGTTCACACTTTGTCCAATAAAACTAAAACTTCAAATCTATATTTCCACTAGTACACGGTTCGCATGTCGATGATTGGCTCATTCTGTACTGTTCTCATTCATCCGGCTCATCAGGTAACAATATTGTTGCAGCTTATACTCTTCATTGTACTCTCCTGGGAAAGTCAGTCTTACACACATTACATTTACAATGTTGCACTAGCAAGAACAGCATATTCTAGCAAACAGTTCTCATGAGAAAAACTTTTAGCTATGAGCACATTTGGTCAGCGCAGTGGGAAATCACAATTTAATTCTCTAAGCAGACATTTTATTAAATGCCCAAAAATGCAGCTTGAAATGAGGCCGTGCAACTAGGCCAAAACCTCCGCTAAGTTAAGGCCTATAATTAATAAAGCTAATACATAATGCATAACCCTCAATATGACATATTACTACATTAATCAAACATTTCATATTAAATAAGCCATTGATAAGCAAACTTTGTGAAAAATGGTGGCCACTCACATGGTCACTGTTAGAAATGGGGTCTTTAGTTGACAGTCAGGTTACCCCCTGTTCAAGCAAGGACCCTCACTCTAGTCAGGGTAAAAGAGAATCACCCTCAGCTAACCCCTGCTTTCCCCCTTGGTAGCTTGGCAGAGCAGTTGGCTTAACTTCAGAGTGCTAGGTGTAAAGTATTTGTACCAACACACACAGTAACATAATGAAAACACTACAAAATGACACAACACCAGTTTAGAAAAATAGGAAATATTTATCTAAACAAAGCAAGACCAAAATGACAAAAATACGACATACCCAAGTCAAGTTATGAATTTTTAAAGATTAAACTCAAAAATAGCACTTAGAAACACAAAATGCTTCGATGAAGTGTTAACACGGCGTCGTGACGGAGTCGTTCCCAGCAAGCCGACACCAGGGGCGCCGGACATGGAGTCGTGTAGACCCCCAAGTACAGTAGCTTTGGTGAAGAGTGAAAACAAGTCGATGCGCGAAGTCAGGGATCGCGGCGTCTGTGCGAAATGTTAAATCCGCGCACTTCGAGCGGCGTCGGTCACGACGTGGTGTGGCGACTTCCACGGAGTTGCGGTCTTCAGCGGGGCTGCAGCGGCGTCGGGCTTGGGAAGGTTGTCGCCTTCCAGAAAAGATCACGGAGTCGGTTGCAGACGGCGTCACCCGATTCAGCAGCGGCGTCGGTCCGAAGGCATCCGAAGTTGATTTCCTTGGATTTCCACAAGCTTTCCTCTCAAGGGCTGCATTGTGTGAGGACAGGCACAGCCCTTTCAGGTGTAAGTGACCACTTCTCCCCTCCCTCCTAGCACAGATGGCTCATCAGGAAATGCAGACTACACCCCAGCTCCTTTTGTGTCACTGTCTAGTGTGAGGTGCAACCAGCTTAACTGTCAAACTGACCCAGACAGGGAATCCACAAACAGGCAGAGTCACAGAAATGGTATAAGCAAGAAAATGCTCACTTTCTAAAAGTGGCATTTTCAAACACACAATCTTAAAATCAACTTTGCTAAGAGATGTATTTTTAATTGTGAGTTCAGAGACCCCAAACTCCACATGTCCATTCACTCCCAAAGGGAATCGACACTTTAATAAGATTTAAAGGTAGCCCCCATGTTAACCTGTGAGAGGGACAGGCCGTGCAACAGTGAAAAACGAATTTAGCAATATTTCACTATCAGGACATATAAACCACATTACTATGGCCCTCATTATAACCCTGGCGAACAAAGACCGCAAGGGCTGTTTCGTCGGAAGCACCACCAACAGGCTGGCGGTGCTTTCCTTGGAATTACCACCGTGGCGGAAGTGCCGCGGTCGCACCCCTGGGACCGGCGGTTTCTTGCCACTTTGGTCCCGGCGGTTGTAATCCCACAGGGCAGCGCTGCTTGCAGCGCTGCCCAGGGGATTACGAGTCCCCCTCCCGCCAGCCTTTTCATGGCGGTATGAACCGCCATGAAAAGGCTGGTGGAAAGGGGAGTTGCAGGGTGAGTGTAAGTGCTTAGTCTCCAATACTGCACTTTGGTGGTTAAGGGCAACTAACCAATTGTAGCTAGCAGTACTCCACATGGCAGCTTCTTCAGCTTTTGTGGCCTTGGAGCTGAAACAGGAAGTCAGCCAAATGCCGCTTGGAGTTGACCTCTTCTGTCTGCAGCTTTGGGGATGACTTTTCTTCAAGCAGGGCACCACAGTCACAGTCCTCTCTTTGCCAGCCCAGGAACCACAGGTGCAGTCCAATCTTTAGTACAGCCTCTCTTTGTCACTTCTAGAGAACAGCAGGACAATCCTTCTTTGGTCTTCTCTCCAGTAGAGATGTGATCTGTTGTCTGGGGGCCGGGGGTGCCACTTGCCCTCTGGATTGCAGTGACTACTAGCCAATGGGGTACCAGGTCCCCCCTCCTGATTCTGACTGTCTGCAATGTGTGAAATCTAGCTATCTGAGAGTGTGCAATAGTATTCCCATTTCAAAAATGGCAGAACCCTTGTCTTGGTGTGTGGAGCTTGGTAGCCCACCGTAGAGGTGTGGCTACCTGAGGGTGAATGCTCATGGGAAAGCTGCCTTGGCTACTGTTTCCCTCTCTCTATCCCTGATGGCAACAAGAACAAAACCAGAGCAAATGAGCAGCCCCTTCGTGTGTGTGCACCATTTGCCCTTCAAAGGTGACTTTGCCTTTTGAAGCTCACCTTTTGGGCTCACACCCTGTTTTACTTCCTGCCACAGAGAAGTAACACTTCTTCAATGGCAGGCCTCTATTGTATTATTCCTGGGAGTTGTTCAAAGCTCTAAATGGCCACTTGAAAACGTGGACAGCAGTGTGACAACTTTCTAAAGTTGCCTTATACTCAAAGGTTACAATAATTTGGACTTGGGCAACTTCAGTTGTCCTATTCAGAAGTTAGCACAGCTGAGTTGTCGCATGTAACCCTGTTTATGCCAATGGGGTAACTAGCCTTTCTACACTAAAAATGACAATTTGGGGTTTTTGCTGTTAGGATATATAAAATGCATGTCCTATATTTAATATTCCACACCCTGTGTTAGGGTTCAACAGGCCTACCTTAGGGCTGACATATATACTAAAAAGGAAGAGCTAGACCTTGTCATTAGTTTAAATCGCAGTTGAGTAAGCAGTTTAAAACTGCTCTCACAGACTGCAGGGAGGCTTGGAGACATGTTTTACTTTGTCACACTCATGGTGGCACAAAAAGTGCTGCAGCCTATGAGGGACACTTTGACTTACAGACTCTGGGCACTCATGGCACTAAATACTAGGGACATATAAGTAAAATAACTTATGCCAATTAGGTGTAAGATGATAAATTATACACTTCTAAGGGTTGGAGCACTGGCACTGAGGTCTAGTTACCAGGCCTGAGTGCCCACTCAGAGTCATTACACTAGTACATTGCAGTCAAAATTCTAAATCAAAACATTCATACATCCCCTCCCAAATATATATTTGGAAGAGAAGCCCTTAAAACACCACTTCTAAATACTGATTAAGTATCTGGTTAATAACCCAAATTGCGATTTGGTAATGTTTTCTTGAATTGCAATTTGGGTTTCATGCGTAACAAAAGCCCTTTTCTGGCCACAAATAGCCCAGTTCTGCGGATCTTTTTTGAACTTTCTGCATATCTGACTCCGTTTGTCTTTGCATCCATATGGCATCACAGGAAATAACATGTTATGGTATAAATGAGTGAGCTTTGTGCTGTGTTGTTCATCAGCAAACATTCCTGCATGGCACAATGATGTCAGTAAGTCCAGCAGCTGCTTCTGGTATGGATTTAATACTACAACATGCCTTTTAAATACTTATTAGTACTTTTTGTCAGGCTCAGGCAGCTGTATTTTACCTCTTGACAGGTTCAATCTGTAGCTGGGCAAAAAGGACTAGCACCACTCAGACAAATATGCAGGTGGTAGGATGGCTACAAGCAGCCAACTTCCATCAATCATTTGAAGAAAACACCTTTTTCAAGCTTGGCAGTTTGCACTGTCCTGTTCCCCTCAGAGCTGGCCCAATTATGATTTACAAATGTCTGGGTCCAACGGGAGGTGGCATCGTGGGCAAAAAATTATGGATTGGAGTGCTACTCCAACTGACTGCCAGTGATTAGACCTTTTGCAAGCATTACATCCCCCACCGTTTATGTTAGCTGATGTTATGCTTTAAGTGACCAAGGGTAGGCCCGACGTAGGTCCCTTGTTTAATTTGTCATAGGATCTGAGTTATACCTCTCTGACGAGAGCATGGATTTGTTTGTATTCCTTTCTAGAAGGGCCGCATCTGACAGTTTGTCATGGACTGTTTCCAAGAGCTTCAGGGTCAGTACTGATTTCCATAAATCAGGGCTTTGACTAGAGTGCCACAGTTGGCAAAAATGATTGGTTGGATTGTACCAGAAGTGATTGCCATTGATTAAATATTTTGCAAGCATTTGTTCCATCATCTTATGTGTGAGCTATGTCCAGACTCTGCAGGCAACATTCAGTGCGCTTGGTTGACAGCAAGGCTCTGCTGCTGTGCTGAGCCAAAGGTTGTGAAAAGCATGTTTGGCCACCATGGCAGGTTGCAGCCAACACTATTTACCTACAGCCTTAGGCCCTGCCCTGCAGCCAAGCATTGCAGCACAGCTGAAGATATTGAGCAGCAGGAGTTAGCCACCTGAGGCAGGTTACAGCCAAACCCCACTGCACAAAGCTAAAGGCAATACACAGGGGAGATTGGATGCATGGCAGAATTAAAGGTCCTTTGGCCAAATGCTGCAGCTCATAGCCAAATGCCTTGTGCAGCAAGAGGTTGCCACCTGCAATGGGCTATCTCAGCATTCAACCAGTTTCTTCAACAGACCCCCACTGTTCAGCCTTTTTCCAGCAGGGATAGCATGTGCTACTCTGAAGATAATCATGTCTCTTCAGGAAGGCACTGCTCAATCACCAGATGGAGAGCAGGAGTCATCTGATGTGGAATAAGTGACTACACTTAGAGCTGCTAATTGGGCACATCATGAACCTTTCATCTGACAATTTTTCACACATGCTGGAGATAAACAAAAGTTAATGTTGGAAGTTGGCCTTTGTCCTCTATGCCCATGGCCTTTGGGATGTATTTGTTGTCTCGGCAGTGATAATTAATAATCTCCAAGCAATGCATTCCTCTGAAATCTCATTAGCGGTAGTTCAATGAAGAAGGCAGGAAGAGCATGATGAAGAAGAAGCTGGGGCTTTTGAAATAGCTGCAAGCAATGAAGGGTAATTCAACCCCAACTCCAATTGTTTGCAACATATTGCATCAAGTGCAAACAAGTTAGTTGATTAGGAGACCAAGACCCATTTTATACTCGGTTTCCGCTGGATTTGCGTCAATTTTTTTTGACGCAAATCTAGCTCAAACTTAACTCCATCTTTATATTTTGACCCGTCTAGCGTAAAAAATATGGAGTTTGTGTAATTTTTAGGATGTGTGAAACTGCCTTGCGTCAATGAGATGCAAGGTAGGCGTTCCCGTCCAAAAAATTACTCAAACACCTTAGCGCCATATGTATCCAACAGGGCAAAAATGACGCACAGGTGGGCGGCGGACCTGAAAAAAGAAGCCTAGCCTGATTTGCGTAAAATTTTAACGCCTGGGTCAGGGCAGGTATTAAAATGAGGCAAACACACCACTACTTAAAGAAAACACACACAAGCAACATCATAGCTCAACAGGACTACATGGAAGTGCTACTGATGCAGCAAGCAAGATGACGCAGAACACAGGACCAACAGCAGCATCCACCACCACCCCAACGTGACCCCCAAAGGCAATGCAGAAGGCAGGAGAGGGTCTTCAGGACCAGGACAACCCGCCAGGGCCTCAGGGAACAGGACATCATCCGGAGGTATAGACTCAACTGGCAAGCTATACAGCAGCTGCTGCGCCAAATTGAGCCACATATAACAGCCATACTGCAGACAGCACACAATATACCACTGGTGACCAAGCTGCTAGCTGTCCTGTATACGTTGGCAAGTGGCGCCTTCCAGACAACGGGTGCCCTGGTCACTGAGGTATAACAGCCCTCATTCTCCGCCTTCCTTCCCATGGTCCTAGATGCCATCATCTCCCTCACACCTCGCCACATCAGCTTCCCCAACACCCAGCAGAAGCAGCAGTAGATCAAACAGGGGTTTTATCAAATACATGGCTTCCTGCATGTGCTTGGTGCAAGTGACTGCACCCATGTCTGCATAATACCACCTGCAGCAACAGAGCATCTATTCCGGAACAGAAAGCACACCCACTCCATAAATGTGCAGGCCTTAGTTGACCACCAGGGATTGTTTACCAACATCTTGGCCAAGTATCCTGGGAGTGTACATGCTTCCTTCATCTTCTGACACAGCACGATCAATCAGCACTTCCAGGACGGACAATATGGCAATGGCCTTCTTGTCGGTAAGTCCATAATCCTAGCAATATACACACAGCACAGCAACCCTATAGGACATACAATACATACACTACTATATTGATTCGTGGGCAGGAAGATACTGAGGTGTGACACAGGTGGTTATGTTGTACACCCTGACACAATGGGATACACGCCTATGGACAAATGACGGCTGCCACAAACATTAGCTGCCACTCTAGAGCTACAAGGGACCAATGACAAAGCACACAGTGACAATAACATGGCCTGCACTGCAAGTACAACTTGGAAGATGAACCATTTACTATTACATTAGGCCACATAGTTAATTTGACACCCTCCCAAGCAATATGTAGCCACAAGGCAGTTAGGCAGATTACCTGGAGCAAGTTTGGTGGTGTAGGTGCACGGTTGCAGATGAGCCACTGGTAGAGGGAACAACAATGATTTGCCTAGAACCAAGTCACAGATGGAACAATTTTGCATTGTCAATATTGAACACCTCAGTGCTGCCAACATATGGAGATGTGTTGTGCATTGTCATCAAGACAAATCAAAGGGCCTCACTGTTGCATTTCATCTGCAATGACATATTTCTAATTGGATGGGTTGTCCAGGCCATGTACTGCAACCATGTTACCACCACATCGGAATCTATTGTGTGTGTGGAAGTATCATGTCCCCTCCACTGAAAGCACACTAAAACATGTTTATCACTACACAACGCATGATACATACATACTGACCAGCAGTTTGGAAACAAAATCATAGATCCCAGGTCAATGAGCCAAAAACAAGTTGTCAAGTCAAACAACCCACTGCAGAAAAAACCTCACAGAAGAACAGGATCTCACACTATACTATACCACACTATATGAGTCACAGACGACGTAAGATATCAACTGCCATGCTACATGACATTCCTGTTGCAAGCACTAACAAAATACTATTTTCTTTTTCAGCTGATCAGGGTTACGGGATCCAGCCATGGATCAATAGCCCATTCCCAAATCCAAGCACAGCAACAGAGTGTGTGTATAATGAGGTACATCGGAGGACACACACTATTGTAGAGAGGACCTTTGGCATCCTGAAGGCCAGATTCAGGTACCTGGACATCACAGGGGGCAGCCTTGTATATCCCCCACACATTGTATGCAAAATCATACATACATGTGCTATCCTGCACAACATTTGTGTGAGGAGGAACATCCCCCTATATGAGCCCGAGCAAGAACTGCCTGAGGCAGAGGAAGAGGAGGATGGTGCCAGGGAAAATGTGGGGGGACATCAAAACACAGCTGCAGTAATGCACCGCAGTCAGCAAATAGTTCAAAACGTTCTAACCAATAGTCACTCTACACACCTTGTTAGGATATGCAATTAAACTCCTTACTTTAACACACAATCCTGCTCTGGTTACTTACTTCTCCATCACATGTTCTTGAGGAATGTGAGTATTATCTCAGGGAGCATGTCACAAAGACAAATCTGACTACTTCTGATGCAACATCACATGTGATGTGTATGACTGTACAGCAAACATCACACACATATAAAAAAATACACATCTTCTGCATGTCACATTTGAAGGACAAAATCAATGGACCACTGCATTTGACACACATCCACGTTGCCAACACGGTCTACTGTAGCACATGACACACAATTATGACATCTCCAGTCATAAGATAAATAAGCGCACCATACATGAGGCAGTGGATGTGAAATATCAGTGGAAACAGGAATGTATGAACAGACCCCTGACATTTGTAATTGTAACATTTGCAAACTCTGCAAGGAGCTTGTGTGACAAGAGGGGCATCATTTCTGAAAATGGGTAGCACAAGTGTCCTTGGTATGACAAGCAATGTTCACAACACATGCCCTGCACAGTCCATCACTGGAAATAAGTCATGCCACTGCCATGTGTTAAGTCTCTGCCCTCCCATCTCTACGGGACACTGTAAATGGGCTATCTGTACCCTGGTAATCATCATTAACACTCACCCAGAGTCCCTTTCTGACTCCTGTTTGCTTCCCTTTTCCATATGGCATGTTATAGAAGAACTACATTAGCCTGCATGGACTTCAGGTCCCATAATGTACTGCTTGGTAGTTGGTAAGACCTGTAATCTTCTGTCCATTGCTTCCTAGGGGAAAAGTCTGGTTGTCCCTTTATACTGGATTCTCTCCTCCAGGAATTGTGAGAGATTGAAGCTGCACACACCTGTGACCTCTCTTGTGCAGCCCAGCCATGTGACTCTGCCCTGGCCTTGCTGCTGACTAGAACTGCTTAGAAGCTGCCATTCCATGAAGATCCTCGTCGTGCACTGGAGTACGATTCCTTTGTGTTCCAGACCCCTTGTTGGATTGTGTACAGACCTGCTCTCTGTTTACACAGTGCTGTTCCTGCTTGTTCCAGTCAGAGTCTGCTCTCTGTTTCTCAGCCTTGTTCGTGTTTGTTTCTGCCAGAGCCTGCTTTCTGTTACCCAGACCTGCTCCAGCCTTTGTGTCAACCTGAACCTGTGCCTTGTGCCTGGATTTGCCTCCTAGTTGCTTCCCTCACTTTCTGTTTCCTGTCGGATAATCGTGGCTGGTAAGTGTCCTATCAGTCCTCACCTGTCTAGACGTGTTTTACATTGTATTTGGTCTGGCACCTGGTTTCTAGGAGGCAAATCCAACCCCCATCCTTTGTCTAGTGTTGCATGTAGTCATTAGTGCCTAACAGTGACAGTGTGCTATGACTGTATTCCAGGAATTGTTACTGTGTCTCCAGTCTGACCAACAAGGGCTAGTCTTGTGTATGTAAGTACAATCCTTGTTTGTGCCCTAAGGGTCCAGACACAGACTCACTTCTGCTGCCACCTTTCTATTGGGCTTGCGTGGTGACTAGCTGTAAGATTAATCTCCACAGAGGCACTGACGTTCCCTGTTGATGTGGGAAGTTCTGAGCCCTACCCTGTGTACAATCTTAGTGATAAGCCCTGCGTGTTTGTCCATTATTGACCTGTTCCATATTTGTCCACACTAAGGTTGCTCTGTCTTCACTTTTCAGTTTTTTCTGCCTTACCACAGCTGCCCAGTCCCCTTGTATGCCTTTAGCTGCTTTTCAACTTTGGTACACTTCTTCCTTGCAAGATACTCTGTGAACTCAAGGGTTGCCCCTAACAGACTCCAGACTAGACCTGCACAAAACCGTAACACCATGGAGTCCAATCCTGACACAGGGTACACATGCCCACACACTTGAACTGGAAATTTCTGTGGAATGCACATCTGAAAATATGTGAATACATGCACCAGGTCAGCAGGTCCACCACAGCACTATGAGTAACATAGGTAATTTTCATGAGTCAAACTGAAGTGTACATAACATTTTTATGGGTGGAATTAAGGTACAGTGTCACAAACACTGTATGTACCATACATGTATGCATGGCTGACATATGGGTAGTTCACACAAAAGTCACCATGGAGTGCGAGCCAACAATTAATGACATATGAGGGTTAACATATCAGACCTAGCACCCATCAGCCATCCTCAATCATCCCTGAGTTTTGTTTGTTATGTGAAATGTAATGTCCCCAAAGTCAAACTACTACACACATCAAATGAGTCAACACATATTACAAACACATATCACTGTTGTACCTCACTGATTTCCATCTAATGTAGATACCCATTTGTTACACATTCATTCAGGAGCATTACATCAAATGTATTGCATACCGTTCCTTCAAAAGCACACATTGTTGTTACCGATCATTCTCACACAAAACACACAGGCCATGATTCATAATTTTGTTGAGCCGCAATGCCGTCATTTAGTGACGCAAAAGCGGTGCTAACTTACAAAATGCAACTGTATTTTGTAAGTTTGTGCCGCTTTTGCATCCGAAAATTAAGGTAATGTGGCGCAAAGAAAGTATAAATCTGGGCCACAGTTGCATGCTCTACCACATGCGGCCAAACACTATACCACACACTGCAGGCCATACCATCCTACCTCCATTTTGATACATGGTTCATGCATGTTAAATATTTGAAAATCACGCAAACACCTTTTGAGTCAAACGTTTTGACGCAAATGCGTCGAAAAACAACACAAACGCTTACTAAACATACATGGGCCCTTCGTGTTAATTCAACCAGTGCACCACACTCATACAGATATCCATTAAAATAGAAGTTTCCCGGTAATGCGTGGTATTTTGCCGCACATGGTGGTTATGCGTCAAAAATATTCATTCAAGCATCGTATACGTTAAAAAAAATACACGCAAGATGGAAAACGGCCTGCAGAGGGGACAGGAAGTGATGTAATAGGAAATCCTGTTTACAGACATAGTACTGTGGGTATACTTTCACCTTCACTTTACAGTCTGTGCTTTTTCTTGACTGTGTGGCTGTGTCTTGGTGGTGCTCGTGTCTGGATTGCGTTTCTTGTATCTTGTGGTGTCTCTCTTGTGTCTTTTGTGTATTCTATTTGTATATTTTACTTGTTTAAGTGTTTTTGTGTAGTTTAGTGTTTTTTCGATTGTATTTGTACTGTTGGGTGTCTGGGGGTTACATTAGTTGGGTTAGTTGGGGTTCATAGTTTGGGCTGAAAGTTTCCTTTTTTCACATTTATTTTCCTCCCTTTTTCCCTCTTTGTGTTTTGCATTGTTCTGCAAGAAGATGTCGGGAAGGGCGAGGCTGACCAGCATGGGGGAGGAGGAGCTTGGGGGCTTTGTTTAGCTGGTGTGCCACTTTCTGCCGTTGATGCTGGAGATGGGTGGGAGTGTGATACAGGAGTATCACACAGAGGCAAGGCGGCTGCGGTGGGGCAAGGGGTTCTCTACCACCTCAAACATGTGTACAACACAACAAGGAATGAGCACCAGCTGAAGTACTGCTGGGCTGACCTGGTGGCCAGAGAACAGGACCTGCTGGACCACCTGGGTGTTGTGATCGGTGGCCCTGTTGGTATCACATTGACAAATGTGTACAGTAGAATGCTCCTGAGTGACAGTAGCAGATGTCTTGATGTGTTGCTTGCAGTGTTTGTGGCCATGTTGAATGGAAGTAGAATAAACTGTTAGTGTCCCAGTACTGAGATGCATTCCACATGTCTATACATGTTAACAATGCAGTCATGAGCTTTGTAGAGTCATGTCCGACTATTACTTAGGACCACATGTACCAAGCTATTTTTAATTCTCACAAACGGCCTAGTTTTCAGATTTTGGGCCAGATGCAGGAAACTATTTGCGAGTCGCAAACGGCAAAAAATGCCGTTTACGAGTCGCAAATTCCAGTTTCCAGTGAAGAAATGCATATTGCGAGTCGGGACCGACTCGCAATATGCATTTCAGAATCGCAAATAGGAAGGGGTATTCCCTTCCTATTTGCGATTCGGAGTGGTATGCAATACCATTTGCGACCGCATATGCGGTCGCAAATGGTGTCGCAGTTACCATCCACTTCAAGTGGATGGTAACCCACTCGCAAATTGGGGACCCCTTCCACTTTGTGAATGGACCCAAAACTATTGCCCTGAAAAAATACCGAAACTAAAGGTTTCGTTTTTTTTTTTTTGTGCAGCTCATTTTCCTTTAAGGAAAACGGGCTACACTTAAAAACAAAAAACTGCTTTATTTAAAAGCAGTCACGAACATGGAGGTCTGCTGACTACAGCAGGCCTCTATGTTTGCGAGTGCCTAGACTCACTATGGGGCCGCAATTTGCGACCCACCTCATTAGTATTAATGAGGTGGGTCATTGCGACCCCATAGCCACTCGCAGACGGTGTCTGAGACACCGTTCTGCATACCAATTTGCGAGTTGCAAATTGCGAGTCGCAGGGACTCGCAATTTGCAAGTAGCAAATTGGCTTTTTGCTACATCTGGCCCTTTGTGTGTTTACATCAGGAAAAAATGTTTATTCAAATGTACACCCCTAATTTTGTCATTCTGCTATGACATTGCACAATCACTAAACAGGGTTTGCTATTGGCATTTAGGAAGGGTCGTTCCTTTCCTATTAGCAAGTCGCAGTCCACTGATTGAATGTTTGGTGACAGCAAATGCTGGCACTAAACTATTGCATTTACCAGCCCTTTTAATTTGGTGCTAACCCATTTGCAAAAGGGGAGAGGTCCCCATGGGATCCCTTCCCCTTTGTGAATGCATGCACAAAAATTGTTTCGGAGCAGGAAGTTGTCCCACGTACCACTGACTGCTTCAAAAAAATTATTAGAGTCATAATATTGGTTTTTGAAATGCTTTCTGTGTTCCCATGATGAAATACAGCTGCATTTAAAAGAAAATATACATATCTATTTGAAATCAGTCACAGACATGGTGGTCTGCTGAGCCCAGAAGGCCGGCATCCATGTGAGTTCCCCCATCCCCAAGGTGTTTGCAAAATGAGACCTACCTCATCAAAATTCATAAGGTAGGTCATTTGCTACCCCATTTGTGATTTGCAAACAGTGTCATTGACAGTGTTGTACCTCAGATCATCCTACTTGCAAATTGTAAGTTGCTAAGTCTCGCAATTGGTGACTCACAAATCCTGATCTTGGTGCATGTGGCCCTTAGTAACATATTACTGGTACAATTACAACACCTGTGCCCATGCATTCTGTCAATGATGATCAGGTAAGACGCTGTCAGCATACCACATTTCTCTGTATTGGGACAGCAAAGTGGGCAATCCATGTTTAGCGTTACAATGTCATCATTATACACACCTGTTCCCTGCCATCATGTTGGCAAAGGGGGCATATATACGGCTTAGGGGACACTGCCAAAGGGGCATTTGTTACCTACATACAATTGTGCCACATCTGTTATGGACCACTGAATGCAGGATAATTGCTGACTGAAAATTGAGCCACTTGTCCATAACACAGTAACTTAGTGTCCCTTGATGCACAAGCCACAATACCTGAGTCTCTTGTACTGCAGTGCACCAGGGAAGTGCCATTGAAATTGTCACCCAATTACAAATCATGACATGGAGTACCATCTGAAATGGATTAGCCACAATTGTTTGTAGCCAGGTTTAGCACCACATGATTGTTAGGCCCAGTGCATGAGTGCAGATGTGTGTCTATCACTCACTGGAGTGTCAGTGTCAATGTGAGTTTGCAGTGGTATGTCTGTTGGAGTGTCTACATGCAGGATCAGAAGCTCACTCATATAAAATGTTACACACTGTGATATGTTGTCTACACGTTTTTACAGTGATCTGACATTGAGCATATATTTCCTTTCCCTGTCTTACCGGTGGACCGGCCCCCTATACCATTGGGGAAGTGGCTCGATTTCAGGACCCAGACGTATTCAGCAAGTGTGATTGTGTCTGTCCTGTGTAGTGATTGCAACTGTTGTGTGAGTGACTCTTGTGTGTTGCACTCTTTGCAAGATATGATGAGCTGGCACGTGATCTGATATATTACTTGACTGGATGTTGACATAGTGTTCCATGCAAGGGTTCGACATTCACAGGCAGAGAGTCATATCTTGGGAGTCTTGGCTGCGCAATAGGCAACAGCATGTGAACAAGGTGATTAATAGCCACATGTAGGCCCACATGTGACTTGGAAGTGCTCCAGTGTCAGAATATTGTCACGAGTCATACCCTCATTTTCACAAGAAAGTGATGCATCAGTTTTCCTCAAAAAATTGTGCATCCCTGTATGGTAATGTACATGTGGGACTGTATGGGTAACTGTCCCCCAGCATCTAGCCCCATACGTTGTAGTCCATTTATGTCACACATATGTGGTTTGTAATAGGCAAGCATGCAGGTCAAGGCCAGATGAGTGCTGTCATCAATGTGGGTGATTTAGGAATTGTGTTGGCAGATCAGGTGTTGATGGTTGTCCACAACTGGACACATGAATGTAGTTGTGATTGACCTATGGATACCACATTCCTAGGTGGCACACCTCCTCACATGTGTTCCACTCACTAAATCCATGTACAAGTGGACATGGCTTTGTGGCTGTCCTCGACTGTTGTGATGAAGTGGTGCATGCCCATCCCCCCTGAGGCACAGGGGTAGGGGAACAACAAATTGGTAGGTAGATGAGATGGTCACACTGTGGATGGCAATCATCTCATTCAAGCATGTATGTGTCCCAAACAACACTGACCCCTTATGATTAGCAACTTCATACCTTCCTGCCAATTACATCTACAAATCACTGGTCTTGGGTGCCTTGAAGTTGGCTGAGATGATAAAGATTAGTCGGCCTGGCCCATGTGAAGTAGTTGCTGCATTTGCATTGTGACACATTGCACTACATCAATGCACAGATCACTTTATTTGGTACAACTCTTGTTGTGCTTTGCTCTGCTGTTAAATTCTTGATGGGTAGGCAGCGTTGCCATTTCATTCGCCAGGGACATTATATCATCTGTACTGTGATTTGGACTGCATGTGCAAATTGAGGGAGAGTGTTAGATTATCATCTGTACATGCATCACACAATGATGACACTGATGGTTCCCTGTATAATATTTAGAGCTGCCAACATGAATGTAGCAGAGGTACAGACACATATTGGATGTCGAGTCTGGGTACCGGAGGATGGCAAGATGCTGTCAGAGAGAGAGAGAGAGAGCGACAGGAGAATGGCGGGCTTTCAGCCAAGGGGGACCAGCATTGGCCACAATGGTTGGAGCCACCACCACACCTGCACCCAGTAGCACAGCGGCTACCATCACATCAGCCCCACCTGCTGCACCTCACGACCACCAACCACCACACCTGCTGCACCTTCCACGTCAGCACCTCTGACCACCACACCTGCAGGAGCAACAACCTCTGCAACACAGACCACCACATCTGCTGCATTGGACATGGCCACCATTTCCAAGCTCCAGAGGGACATGCAAAAGGTTTTGAGGCAGCTCAAATCGATCAAGAAGACACTGAGGAGGGAAAACCTCTGACCTGCTGCCTTCCCACACCCTTAATTCAGTCCCTCCCTCCTCATTCCTCATCCAGTTTTTTAGTGGGTTTAGGGGGTTTAGTGATAGGTTAGAGTAGGGTAGTGGTTTAGATAGGATAAGTAGTTGGGATTCATTTTATTACATGTTAGTTTGTGAGTGGTTGGGTGGGAGTTAATGTTGGGGCTTTTGTGTATTTAATTTAAAACAAAAATTAAAAAAAATTTAAAAATACAAAATTGTATATTTTTGTTTAGTATTAGTCAGTATCTGTTTAGGTTAGTATATGTTGTCCTACATGTGTCTCGTCATATAAGGTGGGGGGGCAAAAGTTTAGAGTGTGTTGTTAAATGTGGTAAGTAAGCTTACATAAGGCAGTTAGGGCCAGTTGTGGGTAATGTATAGTTAGGATAAATTAGGTTAGTATAGGTCTGTTACATAGTTTTAAGTTCTGTTTTGTACATAGTGATTAAAGATTTAGGTACTCCCTTATTGCATGTGTCATATGCTTGGGCCTTTGCATAAGTGTGCAGTGCCAATTGTCTGTTGGCCTGTGTATTCCGTCCTGCGTCCACATCCCTCTCTTGACATGTTAATTCCCACTTCCAACTGAGCTGTCACATTGGCAGCTACAACAAATCTAAATCTCAATGCATCTGCCATCCATTGTACCCACCACTCAAAGTGACTATGGTTCCCATGTATTGGACAGGTAGGTGTGGTTTTAAAGCTGTCATCGTTTGGGTCCTGCGTTGGAATGTTGGGCACTGTGGGACATCTGCCTGCAGCCTAATGTTCATGTGAACACTGCTAAACTGAGTAGTGTCAACTTCATATGAGGTCAAGTATACACATTTCACGCCTATGTGTTTTACTAATACTCCCAGCTGACGTTATTGGCCAGTGAGGCATGTATGTTTTAAAGCAAGTGTGACATATAAAATGATTTTCTTGTAGGGGATGTGGCCAGCATTGAGTTTCATCTTCTAGATACCTTGGCCCATAAATATACTATAATTGCACTGAATTTGCTTCATTTTTTGACGCAAAAGCAGCACAAACTTACAAAATACAATATTGTGTACGTTTGCACTGCTTTTGCTTCAATAATGACGCAAATGCAGCACTGAAGAATTAGAATTCAGGGCCTCTGTACGTAAATATCTGCCCACATTATTTCTGCATTCTGGTATTTCTGCACTCTGGTATTGACACTCTGTGGCCATAGACATGTTACATGCATCACAAATCTCCAGCAAAGTAGATGTGTCACATTACACAGAGACAAAGTGGTTTTGTATGTGCTGTTTATTTTAAAGTGCTGTAGTGAAATATTTACATAGTCCAGGTTTGTGACCCCATTAGTGTAAAGCATTCTATTGTGACGCAACAGAAGTGCAAGGTTAAGAGACATGTCAGTGGACATGCTGAGATGAAGTGTCATTCAGTGCAGAGGATCATGAATTGCCAATTGAGTAGTGAGAGACAATTGCAGTCCATAGTGGTAAGGCTAACAGTGTGTTGGTGAGGAGTGCATGTAACCAACTGTAGCAACACTAGCATGTTGTCAAGCACAGGGGAAAGAAAAATCTGTACCTATGTGGCATGTGCTGGTGGTACCGAGTACTCCTACGGGTAAAGATGATCTGTTCCACATCTTCATCCTCTGATGAGTGTGTCATCTCCTCTGCCCTTGATGGTGGTGCTGGTGGGTTTGAGGGGGCAACACACACTTCAGTGGGTGGAGAAGTGGACTCCAAATTCCCAGCAGCTGCCATCTGTGGAATTACATATGCCATAACTGCAGCAAGGAGGAGCTGCTGATTTGTGAGTATGGCAGCAACATCCCTTTGGTAGGCAGCCATGTCTGCCCTGAGGGAGGCCAGTTCCCGGTGCATGAGTCCAGCTTGCTGTCGTGGTTGCCGTAGTCCAGGCGGCTCATGGCGAGGGCATGGGTCACAGTTTTTCTAGTGCCGGCGGGGATCCAGCGGAAGATCTTGCGGAGGGTGAGGAATGCCATGTATTTCATTTCCATGAAACGACACAGGGGTCACCATTGGTAGTTTCTCATGTTGATTTTTGCGTTTGTGTGCTACATTGCATTGCACTGATGGGTCTGGCAGAGTTCTATTTCCTGTTATGGCTGTGCAGGTGTGTTTCACGAGCTACACAAATATGTCCTCCCCCTCAATGCTGTTGTCTTAGCACTATGACACCAGAGATGTTGCATGGTGGCATTGCAGCTATTGTGACACAGGCACAGGGTTAAACCCTGGAATGGGAAGCATGGGTATGAGATTACTGCTGTGTGCATCATAATGTATGTGACAGTGCCTGATTGTTATTGAGTCTATGGACATGAGCAGTTGACAGGAGTTGCACTTGGATAGGGATTGATGGGGATTGATCACGTAGTCATACTGAAACCTAATTTTGTGTGTGTTTGTGCCATGAGCACCTAAGTGCCATTTCCCAATTGACCAGCACACACAGCACAGGTAGTAGTGGCAAGTGTTGTCAATGGTAAATGCTGCTTGAGCCAATGGCCTGAGACTGAGCATATTCCTCTAGCTTACATTCTGAAAATACCAGCTGTCCTGTGACAGCAAACCAGTTTTATGTTCTACCCTACCCTCCTGGTCTGCTTCAGCATTTCCAGCAGCCTTGACATGGTGGCATACCCCCATGCAAAGGGTGTTGTGTTTATGTTATGCCCCTGGATGCCCCTGCACAGCCCATGCACCTGGCATGGGTAGTGCAGGGAGTCTCGTGTTGTGCCCCTTTGCCCTTTCAACTGCCTGATTTTCAGGGCTGACATGCATTGTGCAGTAGGCATGGGCCTCCCCCTTCTTGCATTTGACATTTAGGCATTTCTTTCCCCCATGCAACTTACCCTGCATATGTGTTATTTCCTGGTAGTCTGCGCTGTCCTGCGATACCAGTGACAATTTCCTCTGGGATGACGGCTGCAACCATCTCCTCCATCTCGTCCAGGTTCTCTTGCAGTGCTGGACTTCCACCTCCGGTCTGCAGTGCTGCCTTCCTGTTCCTTGCCATTTTCTCATTTGTCCTGCTCTTGCAGTCATGCCAGCATTTCTGGGAGTCAGTGACAGTTCTCCTGACCTCTGCCACACTGTTAATCTTGTCCACAATCTGTTGCCAAATTGCCTCTCTCCTCCCGATTGACATTTTAGAGGTGATAAAGAGTTGCTGTTGGTGCTCCATCACCTCTCTGACTAGGATGTCGTGCTCTTCTGCGCTGAAGCGCCACTTCCTCTTCTTCTTGTCTCTCCCCTGGGTCTTGTCTGTGTCCTCCTGGCTAGTTCCTGGTTGTGTGAGGTCTCACTGGGGTCTCTCCTGGCTTCTGGGATCCATCTTGGGGCTCCTTAGCACAGTTTGCTGCGTTTGCGTCTCTTTTTGACGCTATTGCGGTGAAAAATGGCACATGTCTGTTTTGTGACGATTTTCCAAGTCGCAAAGTGGATTAGAGCCATTTTTCCTGCGTTAACGTCATTTTGCCTTACGACAAGGTGCAATGGTTTGCATCAGGAAAAATTACTCTAACCTGTTCTTAGCGCCACCCAGCGTCAAAGTATAAATTTGACATACGGGTGGTGTTAAGAAATGACACTAGCCTGCGCTAAACTTTTTGACGCAAAACTGCGTTAGCACAGTTTTGCATCAAAAAGTATAAATCTGGCCCCAAATTCGGCATACCTTCTCAACACTCCTAAATATGTACCTCAAAAAGCACCACAAGAGGATCATCAGTTACCTGAGTACTACCACTTTTCAAATGAAAAGTAGAAAAAAGTTACAGAAAAGTTACAATCATGTCAATAAAAAAAACAAAAAGGAGAGTTTAAAACTTCACAAAAACATACTAAGAAAATGCTTTTGTTGAGGAACCTAAAAAAACACAGAAAAAAAGGCTGTGCACAGAAGGATTTAGTGATATTGGGTAGGAGCAAAGCTCAACTGAAAGATCCATCCTGCAATCAACTCTTGCTGCACACAGCCCAAGGACGTGTACAGCAGGGGAAACATCCTTTACGACAAAGTTTTAATGACGAAGTCGTGGTTAACAAAAGCGCAACAACGCTTTTTTTAACCACAACTCCGTTATCTTGTGCCTTAACTACGTACGTTCTGAACAACGAACATACGTGGTTAAGGTACAAAGAAGGGAGTCAGCTAAGGAGGACGATGCAGGTGACGTGGGGACGACTAAGGTAAGTGGGGGGTTTTAGGTTTTGGGGAGGGGGTGGGGGGTCAGGGGGTTTTAGGTTTTGGGGTGGGGTTGGGGGGGTGGTGTGTTTTAGGTTTTGGGGAGGGGTGGGGTCAGGGGGTTTTTGGTTTTGGGGTGGGGTTGGGGGTGAGGTGTTTTAGGTTTTGGGGAGCGGTGGGGTCAGGGGGTTTTAGGTTTTGGGGAGGGGTGGGGGTCAGGGGGTTTTGGGGTGGAGATGGGGGGGTGGGGCGTTTTAGGTTTGGGGAGGGGGGACAGGGGGTTTTAGGTTTTGGGGCGGGGTTGGGGGGTGGGGCGTTTTAGGTTTTGGGGAGGGGGTGGGGGGTCAGGGGGTTTTAGGTTTTGGGGCGGGGTTGGGGGGTGGGGCGTTTTTGGTTTTGGGGAGGGAGTGGGGGGTGGGGGTTTTAGGTTTTGGGGCGGGGTTGGGGGGGCGTTTTAGGTTTTGGGGAGGGGGTGGGGGTCAGGGGGTTTTAGGTTTTGGGGCGGGGTTGGGCGGGTGGGGTGTTTTTGGTTTTGGGGAGGGGGTGGGGGGTCAGGGGGTTTTAAGGTTTTGGGGTGGGGTTGGGGTTGGGGGGTGGGGCGTTTTTGGTTTTGGGGTGGGGCTGGGGGGTTTGGGTGATGGATGTAGGATCAATGGTGCCTATTACTCATGCTTTTATCAGGAATGCCTTTACAATGAAATATCGTTGTTGAGGCATTTGTGGTAAAGGCATTAGTAGCAACAACGAGGTCGGTGTTCCGACCTCGTTGTTAAGGCACTAGTTGTTTCGGAAGTCGGTGTTCCGTCGTATAACCGTACAGCAGTGTTTGGATGGGACTGGTGGCTTGTGCTTGCTTTAGCCATGGGTATGTCCCTACGTCTGTGACTTGGCCACTCACAGGGAATTAGGGCCAGACACAGTGGGTTGGACACATGTTCTGGCAGTAGGGCAGGCCTTTTGGCTAACCAAAGCTGTGCATGGTTCAAAGCTGCATGCTATTGGTGTACACAAAATAATTTATCACCTTTGGCTGAAGGCCTCACACAATGGAGATTGGCCGCCACCTTCAAAACCTCTGCCAGCACTGAGATGGGTGCAATGAGCTGGTTTAGGGGATACATGATAAAAAACAATTGCTGAAAAAACAAAGGTTCAAGTGAAGTGCTGAAGAAGTTACTAAAAACACACCCAACTTGTAATTATGCTTACAAAATAAAAGTTACAAACCATTGAAACTCTCTAGTAATGTCTAAGTAAAGTGACCATGTTAGACCTGTTAGCCTTAGGATGGTCTTCCCATAAAGTTTTGCTATACCCTCCTATTTTTCTGAATTTGTTGTTGCTGGCATTAGGATTCTGTAAAATTTACCACTTTCAACCAATGCTAAAGTGCTTGTGTCCACGCCTTAAAAAGTGGCAATATTGGCTTACACCTGATTGGCATATTTAGTTTACTTATAAGTCCCTAATAAGGTTATGGACCATATAGCCATGGCCTGTAAATTAAATGCCACCAGTGGGCCTGCAGCATTTATTGTGGCACTCACTTAAATGGCCCCTGAAAACATGTCCCTTGGCTGTCACTGCAGCCGTAATAAGGTTATAGACCATATAGCCAGGGCCTGTAAATTAAGCGCCACTAGTGGGCCTGCAATACTTATTGTGCCACCCACTTAAATGGCCCCTCAAAACATATCCCATGGCTGTCATTGCAGCCTTAATGCAGTTTTAAAGTGACAATTGTGCTTAGCAAAATAACCTCCTTGTCAAGCCTTTAGCTCCCCTTCTGTTACATATAAGCCACCCCTAAGGTAGGCCTTTGGTAACTCATAATGCAGGGTGCATTGTAGTTAAAAGGTTAGACATGTACTTTTACACTTTACTTGTCCTGATAGTGAAAAACTCTTAAATTAGTTTCTCACTACTGTAAGGCCTACCTTTCCCATAGGGTAACACTGGTTTGCATTATTACTTTTAATAAGTGCTAATCTTTGATTGGGAACAAGTAAAGATTTCATGTTTGATCTGTCTATCCAATTGTAATTTAAAATCCTCTTTAATGGTATAGTCAGATTTTAAGTTACAATTTTGAAAATGCCACTTTTAGAAAGTTGGCATTTTCTTTCCCTATCTTTTCAGTCCCTGTTGTCTGTTCCTGAGTCACATGACTGGGTGTAGTTGGCAGATTAACTTTGTTTATTCCTCCCAGACAGCCACACAATAGAGGGATTGAGAGTACCTAGACAGGCCATCACTGGCAGGATGGGGTCTGAGCTGGACATAGCCCTACTTACATCTGAATATGCTGTGCCCTTTCTTTACACAAAGGACTTGCCACCTCTACATTATTCATGCAGCCATTGTGGAGCCAGGGCAGGGGATGCACTAAACATCAAATGCTTTGAATGGAATTCTGTAGCAACTTCTCCTACTTTAAAGAAGGCACTGAGTATAAAAATATGACCCTCAGACTCATTCTTCAGTTCACTCTCTGGTCCTGCAGGAAGACTCTCAGAATATTGTCAGCTGTTGTGGCCCACTGTGTACTTTAGAAGATTGCTTTGCTGCACCTGGAAGGAATGCTTTTCTGTCTGCAGCCTGGCTTGAACCCTCAAAGGCATGCCCTGATGCCTGAGCCCTGATCCACTTCTTGAAACCAGGATGTTAGAAATTGGGTAACTGGTTGCTTGGGGCCCTGGTCAAGCAGCAGATGGGATAAGTCACAAACACACCCTAAATTAACTTGTGATCACTATCTGGTAGCTTGGCACAGAGCAGTCAGACTTAACTTCAGAGGCCATGTGTGAAGCATTTCTGCAGCACTTCAAAAAGTAAAACAATGAAAACACCAAACAAAAAGATACCACACCTGGTTAAAATGGAACATAATTTAATAAATAAGACAAGAACAAAATTACATTAATCCAATAAGTAGAATTTGAGATATGAATTTTAAAAGAATAAACTGTAAATTAGTGCTTATAAACAAGGAAGACCAACTGGGGACATCTGGACAAGGCCAGACCACGACAAAGTCAAAAAGTTCAGTCCAATTGCTCTGGAGAAGGGGCCGGCTACAGGGACCCCATTTGGCTTGCTGAACCAAAGTACCATAATCCTGGTTATGTTGACATCGAAGATGCAGGGAGCAGGCTGAAGCGATGCATCAGTTTCGAACCCTGCAGTGGCAGCGATGCACCGATCCTTCCCACGCAGTAGTGAAGATGGGTCAATTTTCTCCATGCAACAGCGATGAAGCATCATGTCCGAGATGTGGTGGTTCCAAAGACGACGCGCTGAGGTCGGTCCACGCTGGAGAGGCGATGTGTTGACTTCGATCCACGCAAGATGCACCTGATGCACCGGGTCTGATCCACGCAACAGGGGTGATGTGCTGGTTCCGATCGAGGCAGAGGAGGTGATGCGTCATTTCAGCTGAAGCAATCACTTTAAACCCACTTTCAAGGGTCCAGTACTGGGATGGCGCCACTTGGCAGGACAGACTCACAGCAAGCAGAGTCCAGGTGTAGATATGTGCTTTTTGGAAGTCTTCCATGTCTCTGAGACGTCAAATAGGAGACCAGTCAGCTGGCCCTTACAATCAATTTGAATTCTGGTTTGGAGAGATGCAGGTCCAGTTCTTCTCACTCTCAGGCAAGAGGGCAAAAGGCAGCAGGTCAGCACAGCAAGGAAGGAGTCGAGCAGAGTAGCAGTACAGCAGAGTGGCAGTCCTTGTAGCAGCACAACAGTCCTTCTACCTGGCAGAGGTTTCACAGTTCCAGAAGTGTACTGAGTTGGCGGTGTCAGAGGTCCAGTACTTATACCTATTTATGCCTTTGAAGTGGGGAGACTTCAAAGAGAGGCATTTGAAGTCCATTTAAAATTCTCCTGATTACCTTTAGAGACCATAAAGCAACAAGGCCAAAACATTTTACATCAAGGTTCACTCATTATGCTACAAGTAGACCCCTGAGATCTTCACAAGTCAATTTGCTCAAAACTGTCTTGTGCCAGATTGAAAACTAGAAGGTTAAATCCTTTTCTGTTTTAGGCACCAGGCCATGGAACTCCCTCCCTAGCCACTTAAGGTTTATAGATTCAGAATCTGTTTTTAGAAAGCAGCTAAAGACTTGATTTTTGGAATCACTGATAGACGTTACCCTTCCATCATTCTTTGACATATTAGCTCTTTTCTCTGATCTGATTATTTTGCATCAAGCAGATGAGTTTCAGCCTTGCCCCACAATATTGCCAGGATGCTCCCTTGGGGGTGACAGTTGTGCTTTACAAATGCCCAATTCAATTAAATTAAAGTGCACAGAGTCCCTGCTATTCCTGCCCTTGCTCCAGACTCATTACAGAGGGGTATGCAGCCCTTTGTGTGTGGACAGGACACATCCTATTCAGGTATAAGTGAGGCTATGTCCAGCTCCTCCCTCCCATCCTACCCAGAATGGCCAATCAAGACACGGGTGGCCAATCAGTCACACCCAAGCTCCCTTTGTGTGTGGCTGTCTAGGGGGAATACAAAAAACTCAGCTGTCCCCTTACTCCAAACATGTGATTAGAGACAGGCAGCAGGCAACAAATGGCTAAGGAAACTTTCTAAAAGTGGCATTTTTAGAATTGCAATTTAAAATCTGACTACACCAAAACTTATGATTTAAAATTGTGATTCCAGATACACCAGACTCGAAAAACGTATCTCGTCTAGATTGTGAGTTACACTTATAAACTGTAATAAGGTAATCCCAATATTAACCTATGGGAGAGATAGGCTTTGCAGTATTGAAAAACGAATTCAAGAGTTTTTCACTACATGGACATGTAAACCGTAAAAGTACATGTCCAACTTTTTAAATACACTGCACCCTGCCCATGAAGGTGCCTAGGGCCTACCTTAGGTGTCACATGTGTATAAAATGGAAGGTTAAGTCCTGGCAAAAGGGTTGTTTTGACAGGTCAACATGGCAATTTAAAATGCACCCACAGGCTCTGCAATGGCAGGCCTGAGACATGTTTCAAGGACTATTTCAATGGGTGGCACAATCAGTGCTGCAGGCCCAGAAGTAGCATTTCATTTACAGGCCCTGGGCACAAGTAGTGCACTTTACTAGGGACCTCTAAATAAATTAAAAATGCTAATTGGTGATAAGCCAATGTCACCATGTTTATGTGAAAGAGCATAAGCACATTAGCACTGGTTAGCTGTGGTAAAGTGTGCAGGATACTAGGGTCAGCAAGAAAGAAGTCAGCAAAACAGGAGATCTTAAGGCACAAAGTCAGGGGAACCATGCTAAGGATGCTAGGTCTAACACAGGACTATCAAAGTGACTCCAGGGGTTAGTTGGCTGGCCTCTGATCTGAGCCTTAGGGATAGAAAAGGCTTCAACCATCAAGAACCCGCACTTGATCCCAGAGCAATTGAGTACTAACACCCCCCACCCCAAGTGGTGCTCCTCCAGTCTTGGCTGCTGGGTGGTCTTCTTAAAGGTGCCCAGATACCCAAAATCCAACATTTTGGACTAAAAAATGTTTTGGCTAAAAACTGCTCTGCAAACCAAGAGAAGACTGGGATAAAACTGCTTATCTATCTGCCCAAGGTGCATCACCGGTCGGCCTAACTTCACAGCAGCTCCTACTACATTCTTCTCTTCTGCATCAAATCATGCTCAGCAGTCATTGGCAGAAAGGGTATCTGGCTTCATGGAGCTACAGTCTCCAGCCTTGTCCCACTGGAGAGTTTCAACTTCCAAACAAGAGACTAGGGTGGTCATTATGACATTGGCGGTCAGTGATAAAGTGGCAGGAATACTGCCAACAGGCCGGCGGTAATTACCGCCACACTATGACCAAGGTTGTGAGAACTCCCATAGGCAGCCAATGTACCACACCATCTGCCAGGGCTTTAACACCACGCACGACGGAGGTAGCCATCAACAGCCAGGGAGAAGACAAAGTACCGCCCACCATATCACAACACAGCACACTGCCAAGATTTCCGGGGCAGAACCAACGCCATCAAAAGCCTGGCGGAAACACTGCACAGAAGACGAAAGACTTACCATCAGAGACACAGAGAAGGACAACGCCGCCATGGAACCGGAACAGCAAGTTTTCCCAATGCTCTTCTACGGCATACTCCACTTGGAACACCAATGCCTACAAAGACGACAACAGTGAACACAGCCGCCTAGCACACAAGGGAAGGAGGGAGGAAAAGGAGAGTGACACACACATGTACAGCACACACTAGACACACACACCATACACACAACCAGCTGCCGACGAAAAACAATGGCACACGACCCATGGCATAATAACACAAGGATAACAAGAAGGCAGTAATGAGAATGTATTGAATGGGAACAGCCACCAAATGAACCAATTGGATAACAAAGAGATATGTACAAAAGTCCGCAAAGGGCCAATGCCCAGTCCGAAGTACTAAGGGCCCACATGGCCACAGAGCACAGTCCAAGGTCCAACTTGTTTCCTGACATCATCTGCACAGAACTCTGCAGGGGCATCATTTTGCATGTGGGCAGGCACCTCAGGGGGTTGGGAGTTCAGGAGCTTGCCCACTGGTTCTGGAGGGGGCTCCATGTCCATTATCTTTGCTGAGGAGTGCAAGGTCACAGTCGCTCAGGTGACTTGTCCACTGGTTCTGGAGGGGCCTCCATGCCCATTAACCTATGCTGGGGGGTGCAAGGTCATAGTATGTCAGGTGGGTGACTTGCCCACTGGTTCTGGAGGGGCTCCATGCCCATTATCTTTACTGGGGAGTGCAAGGTCACAGTCTCTCAGGTGGGTGACTTGCCCACTGGTTCTGGAGCGGGCTCCATGCCCATGTACCTATGCTGGGGAGTGCAAGGTCACAGCCTTTCAGGCGGGTGACTTGCCTACTGGTTCTGGAGGGGGGTCCTTGTACAGGAGTCCCTGGAGGGTGGCCTACATGCCCTCTGCTGGGGGTGAGGGCTGCACTGTCTCATCTGGAGGTGAGGGCAGCACTGTCTCAGCAGGTGAAGGTGCAGCCTCTGCAGAAGGAGAGGGTTGCACTGTCTCAGCTGGAAGTGATGGCTCCGTGAACACTGGTGGTGGTGGTACCCTGCCAGCCTCTGCTGGAGATGAGGGCACCTTCCCCTTCATGGCAGGAGTTGAGGGCTCCTTTCCCTTCAAGGCAGGAGTTAAGGACTTCTTCCACTTCATGGCAGGAGTCGAGGGCTTCTTCCCCTTCATGGCAGGAGTTAAGGGCTTCTTCTCCTTCATGCAGGAGGTGAGGGTTTCTTTCCCTTCATGGCAGGAGGTTCGGACTCCTTCCCCTTCATGGCAGGAGTTGAGGGCTTCTTCCCCTTCATGGCAGGAGTTGAGGGCTCATTCCCCTTCATGGCAGGAGTTGAGGGCTTCTTCCCCTTCATGGCAGGAGGTGTGGGATCCTTACCCTTCCTGGCTGGTGGAGTGGGATCCTTCACTGTCTTGCCTCCATGACTAGGAGGTGCCTCCACTGTCCCAGGGGGCTGTTTGGCTGAGGTGCTGGGCTGGATCGTTGGGACTCTGCTCTTACGGGCAGAATGGGTCTGAGGGGGAGGGAAGAGGTCAAGTTGGGCAAGGAAAAGCTTCTTAGGGACGGTGGTGCGGGAAGATGGAGGAGGGATGGGAGTGGAGGTTGAGGGAGTGGTTGTTGGAGGTGTATGTCTGCTTGACTTGGGTGCAGGTGCATGGGCAGTGTGCGTGTGTGAGATAGATGGCTGTTGGGTGTCTGAATGCTTGTGTTTGTGTCCTTTAGGCGGGGAGGGACAGACAGGGTGGGAGAGGACGCATGGATGGATGTGGTGGAGGTGCCTGCTAGTGAGGTGTGTGTGCTGCTTGGTGTGGTGATGCTGGTGGTGGATGTTGATGCAGTGCATGCAGGTGTGAGTGTGGACGTGACTGTGAGAGAAGTGGAGGAGGAGGAGAAGGGGGAGACAGTGGAGGCAGTGGATCTGGTTGTGTCTGTAACTGTCTAGTGTTTGCGTGAGTGCTTGTGGGCTGAAGTGTGGTGCCTGTGTTTGACTGTGCCACTCTTGTGTGATGTCTTGTGTGCATGCTTGTCTGTATCTGTGCATGGGATTGGTTGGGGTTGAGGAGACTGGGAAGTGGTCGTTTGGAGGGGGGATGGTGGGAAAAGGGACAATAGCTGCCATCAGAGAGGAAGCCAGAGCCTGAATCGATCTCTGTTTGGCCCCCAATCCACTGTGGATGTCCTCCAGGAAAGCATTGCATTGCTGCATCTGGGATACCAGCCCCTGGATGGCATTCACAGTGGTTGACTGCCCAACAGGGATAGATCTCAGTAGGACATAGTCTCCTCACTCAGGGCAGCAGGGCTCACTGGGACAGGGCCTGAGGTGCCTGGGGCAAAGGAGATCCCCACCTTCCTGGGTGAGAGGGCACAGGCAACTCGCTGAGGGGCTACAGGGAGGGCGGTGCTGGTATGGGGGTGGCAGCTGTACCTGCAGCTGGGGTGGTCACAGAGGTGTCCGCCAACACCAGGGAGCTTCCTTCGGAGGAGGTATCTGAGTCTGTGTCATCATCTCCTGTCTCTGCTATGGTGCCCCCCTCGCCCTCCGTCACAGTGCTTCCCTTGGCGTCAGTGGACTCTGCCTCATGGATCCAGTGGGATGCAGCTCCCTCTGTCGTCTGTGCCCCTATTCCTCCGCCAGATGATGCTAATACACATATAGCCAGGATGACAGAAGAAAAATGGAGGTGAGAGAAAGGGAGCTTAAGTCAATTACTGCACCAACACCACAGAAGGCATACACAGTATCATCACTAACAGGGATCAGGATTGAGCACTATGCATTGCACTGCCAAACAATTGGCTAGATGCCACAGCAAGATGACGGCCAACCACTGCCAACTGCACCACTCCTGGGACTCACTAGGCCCTGTCTGACATGGAATGCAACCAGGCTAGGTTACCTTGATTTCCCTTTCAACCATTACCCTTGAGCTGGATCACGCTGCAATGTCTGGCCTGGCATTAAGGGGCACACACTAACTGACACCCACCACCCAGATCCCATGCCACCCACCAATTATTGTAGTAACGGCCACTGTACTCACCCCCTTGTGGCTGCTGTGATGCCCTCAAGCGCCCATCCAGCTCTGGGTAGGCTACCGCCAGTATTCGGGCCATCAGGGGGGTCAGGTTCTTATGGGCACCCCTTCCTCGTTGGGAGGCCATCCCCAGCTGGGCCTCCGCGGTCTTCCGTGCCCAGCGTCTCAGGTCCTCCCGTTTCCGACAGTGGGTGCTCCGCCTGCCAAAGACCCCCAGGATCCACACATCCTTGGCAATGCCATGCCACAATCCCTTCTTTTCATGGGTGCTGACCTGCAGAAGGGATGCAGACAGGAGGACACCATTACACATACAATCCAGCCTGTCACACATATGGGCCACAAATCCAGTTTGTATCACCATTGGCACACATATCGCCTGGTGCCCACTATGTACACCACTACAAGACATTCCCCCCTGATGACACGATGCTTGCACACACATCTCCATGCATCCTTCCCACATGCATCGCGCCCAAGGTGTACTCACCTGTTGGTCTGGAGGCCCATACAGCAGTCCGTACTGGGGTAGGACACCATCCACCAATCGCTTCAGCTCCTCTGCAGTGATGGCAGGGGCCCTTTCCCCAGTCACACGGGCCATGGTAGGTTCCAGACACAGGTCACAGCAGCACACGCAGTGTAGGTGTTCTCCTGTTGAAGATCAGGAAACAAGTGAGGAGTCAGATAGAAAATGGTGGTCACATCCGTGGCGGTGTACACAGTCACAGCCGGCACTGACCCCATTGGCCACTGTACTCCATAGAATCCCATATTATCCAATGAGGAATTGCACGGTGGTGCAAGACCGCCTTCCGCTACGACATCCAACGTCGGTGGAGTTACCTCACTTCCACCTGTCCCTACATACAGGACAGGTGGTTGCCGTTTCATGGTGGTGGACAGTGATCAGATTAACCTTAACTGCGCTATGCACTATGTGGACTGAGTTGGGGGTTCCATTGTTTAAATTGTGACAGCCTACTCACTCTTGTGTCCCTTAGATACCTACCGCTGCGGTTGAATGGGAGGAGAAGGCAAACCCCCATGTACAAACCCCTTGTGGACTTGGCTACACTGGAGGACAGGCAAATTACACTGACTTATAGACCGGACAAGGCCACAATCACAGAGCTGTATGCCCAATTGGAGCCTGACCTGATATCAGCTATCCGTCATCCCACTTGGATCCCCCCTCTTGTGCAAGTGCTATCAGTGCTCCATTTCCTGGCAACTGGTTCTTTCCAAGTGACAGTTGGCTTGGCAGCAGGAATGTCACAGCCAATGTTCTCAATCGTGCTGGCAAGGGTTTTGTCTGCCTTGGTGAAACACATGTGCAGCTACATTGCTTTCCCCCAGGTGGAAGGTTTGGCCACTGTGAAGGCAGGATTCTATGCAATGGGTCATACCCCCAATATTATTGGGGAGATTGACGGTACACATATTGCGTTTGTCCCCCCTGCCAGAATGAACAGGTATTCAGGAATCGTAAGAGTTTCCATTCACTGAATGTGCAAATGGTGTGCCTGGTGGACCAGTATATCTCCAAGTATCCTGGGTCGGTGCATCACACCTTTGTCCTGAGGAATAGCAGCATCCCAATGTGACGGCCCAACTACAGAGGCACAGGGTGTGGCTAATAGGTGAACCAGAGTCCCCACTCACTGTATGTCAGTGTATGCCTTCAGGTGTTATCCCCATAGCACTGTATAAGGCTAAATGTTGTCCCTCAATACTTGCAGGTGACTCTGGCTACCCAAATCTATCGTGGCTCCTGACCCCTGTGAGGAATGCAGGACAGGGGCTGAGGACCGTTATAATGAGGCACATGGGCGAACCAGAAGAATAATCGAGATGACCTTCGGCCTCCTGAAAGCCAGGTTCAGGTTCCTCCATCTGACAGGTGGATCCCTGTGCTACTCACCAAAGAAGGTCTGCCAGATAGTAGTGGCATGCTGCATGTTGCACAACCTGGCCCTCAGACGACATGTGCCTTTTCTGCAGGAGGAAGAGACTGGAGATGCCCCTGTGGCAGCAGTTGACCCTGAGGACAGTGAGGAGCAGGAGGCTGAGGATGAGGATGTGGACAACAGAACATCAGTTATACGTCAATACGTCCAATGACATACAGGTGACACAGTGGAACTGATCATTGCTCTGACTATTGATGTCATATGTGTGACTGTAGCATGATGGTATTAACTTCCGTTCCTCAACTTACTGTCACCTATGGCTTCTCATTTTCTAGATGTTGGTGATATGACAACAATGTCCTGATGTGATCACTACAGACAGTTACAGGTCATTAATTGTATGCTATCATAGTGTTCAGATCATTTGCACTAGATGTGACTGTTCCCAAAAATGCACATTTTCTACACATAAAACAGTGTCACTCAAATTGTGTTCATGGGTGTTTATTGTAGTGCAAATAATTGACTGAAAAATGCAACGGAACGGGGTGATGGTGGAGGAAAGGCCAGGGTATTGTTCCAGTCTGTTTATAGCACAGGTCCAGTGTCCAAGGGTCCATAGGAAGGGGAGCAAAGGAAGTTCAAAGTGGACAAGGTGACAGGGTGGGACACAAGGGGGACAATCAGGAGAGTCTCATTTTCTGGCAGTGGTCTTGGTCTTGGCAAGTGTCTCTGGCTTCTGTCTGGGTCGCAGGGAATGTTTGCGGGGCGGTTCACCTTCTGCAAGGGGAGAGGTGCTGGTGGCCTGTGGGTCCTGTGGAGGGGCCTCCTGTCCACTACCTGCAGCGGACGTGGTAGGCTGGTCAATAGACTGCCTACTGGTAGGGGCCCGCTGTTGTGCTGTCCATTCCCTCATGATGTTGGCCATGTCTGCAAGCACCCCTGCTATGGAGATCATGGTGGCGTTGAGGGCCTGCAAGTCCTCCCTGGTCTCCTAATAGTGTTCCTCCTGCAGCCACTTGTTCTCCTGCATGTTTTTCAGGATCTGGCTCATCGTGTCCTGGGATTGTTGGTAAGTCCCCAGGACATTAGTGGGTGCCTCCTGGAGAGTCGGTCCTCTGGGCCTATCCTCTCCCTGGTGCACAGTTGTCCTCCCAGTGTCCCATTTGCCCTGTACACCTGTCCCCTGAATGGTATGCCCACTGTCACTGACCCCAGGTCCCTGATTGTCTTGGGGACGAGGTATGGATTGGGGTTCCTGTACAGGTGGGCACACTGCTGATTGACGTGTCCTGGGGACAGAGGTGTGGGGTCGCTGGGTGGGTGCTGTGGGGTTGCATACTGATGGGGGAGGCTCTGTGGCGGTCTGTGATTGGGCTGGGGTTACCGACTGTCCAGTGGTCCCTGATGGGCCAGGTAGTTCATCCAGATCCAGAAGTCCAGGGTTACTGTCATCACTGGGGAATCTTCTGTTGGGGGACTGGATACTCGTGGCACCTCCTCTCTGCTGAGATTGGCTGGGGCACCTGTGGGGATGTAAGTGATCTATTGTGCTTCATGCCTGTGACATATTGTACATCCCTAGCTTCCCCTCTATTGTTGCTGTGGCCCTGCCACCTTTGAATGTATATGGTGATTTATTGTGGGATTGTTAGCTCCCCTATGCTGTGCATGCTTTGGTGATGTGTGTCCATGCAGGGCTGGGAGGGCTGTCCATGCATTGGTATGGCATGAATGGCTTGGCATTGGGGTTAGTCATCTGCGTTAGTGCAGTGTGTGGGATGGAGTGGAGTGATGTGAGTGAGGGTGAGGGGTGAGATTGCATGCAGGTATGGGGGTGATAAGTGGTAAATGTTGACTTACCAGTGTCCAGTCCTCCGGCAACTCCAGTGAGTCCCTCTGGATGCAGTACTGCCAAGACTTTCTCCTCCCATACTGTGAGCTGTGGGGGAAGAGGTGGCGGTCCACCGCCAGTCCTCTGTATGGCGAGCTGGTTCCTTGCTGCCACGGAACGTACCTTCCCCTGTAGGTTGTTCCATCTCTTCCTGGTGTCGTCCCTTGTTCTTGGATGCTGTCCCACAGCATTCACCCTGTCCACGATTCACCGCCATAGCTCCATCTTCCTTGGAAGGGATATCTGCTCGACATGTTCTCCAAAGAGCTGTGGCTCTACCCTGACTATTTCCTCCACTATGACCAGCACCTCCTCATCTGTGAAACGGAGGTGCCTTTGTGGGGCCATGGGTGTTGTGTGATGTGTGTAAGTGTGTGGGTGTTGGGTGCTGTGGTTGGGTGTGCATAGTGGAGTGCGTGAGGTATGTATGGGTGTGTGTGTGTAGTTGTCTCAGTGGTCTTGATGTCTGTCTGGTGCCAATGATTTGTATTCGTAAGGGGTTGTGGGTAATGTGGGTGGGTGTTTAATAGTGGTGTGGGTGGGTGGGTGTGGTGTGTGTATGGGTGTCAGGTGTGTGTTTTTTTAATTGACCAATGTTGTGTAGTTTAGTATTTGAGTGTCCATTCTGAGCACGGCAGTGTGTACCGCCAATGGTTTACCGCTGTTGAATGTCCGCCGTGGTGATTTGTGGGTCATAATGTGGTGGGCGTTGTTTTGATGGCGTAACGGTATGCGTGTTGGTACTGACAGTTTACCACTGACCTTTGGGCTGGTGGATTTGTGTATAAGGCTGTATTCTGTCTGATTGGTGTGCGTGTGTGTCATAATATGGGAAATGGATATCCACCACTGCGGCAGTATGTTGGCGGCCGTCACTGTGGCGGTAAGTGGGATTTACCTCCAATGTCATAATGAGGGCCTAGGTCTGAACGTGGAAACCTTCACCGCAAATTCATCCAGTGACTCTCTGATGTTGACATCTCTTCCTTACACACCACCTGCAGCCTTGCCCTGCCCAACTTTTACCTTCTCAGAACATAGTTCCTCAAATTTCTACTAAGTCCAAAGCTGACAGCCAACCAGGACCAATCCACTATTTGTATTGGACTCGTGCTCTATTTTGGTCGGCCATATTTTTTTACTTTGACCCAGACTCGGGCGACTAGATGTCTGCGGTTGGCGCTTTGATCTTTTACCTTAAACTTTAAAAACTCATAACTCAGGTTCAACTGATTCAATTTTTGTCATTTTGGTTTCAAATAATGAATTAGCATTTACTCTGTTTTTCTTAATAGGCGAAGGATTTTTCTTTGTGTTGTGTTTTCACTTTGTTATTATTTGTGTGCTGCATTAATACTTTACACATTGGCTCTAAGTTATCAACCTAATTTCTCACAAACCATAAGGAAATCTGCTCATCCTCTGCTTATGGTCTCACATATGACATCACCCATGACATGCTAAAGACATTATTGATTACATCACTAAAGGCTTCTCATGTGACATCATTGATAACATTATTGATTACATCACTGATGGCAACACTCATGATACTGCAGTTGACATTTTATAATAATGTCAATGATGAACATTTACATATTTATTTAAAGCAAAATCTTTTTTTTCAGTTTTTCTAATAGCATTTTTTGAAAAGTAATGAAAATATTGTTTTGGGCTTATGCATGTTATTTCCAAATATATTTTTCAGGATGAAATGTCACCTGCATGGTATACATGCATGTTCACTTGATCTGAGTACCCGACTCCCTGTCTATCTGGTATCCTGACTTTTATTTTGGCCTTGGCATTAAAGAAATCCAAATGTGTGCACAGGGGCATAGACCTGTTCCTGATAAGACTTCCTATAAATGTGAGGGGCTCACCAAGCATCTTATCAGTACAGGCAGGTGATTACTATCCCTGTCATGGGTAGAATAGATAGAGTAATGTGCACATTATACAGCAGTTATTAGAAAATCAATAGCATGACAACTTTTTTTCTGAGCCATTTGGATTGAGGAATACTGGCCCTTCTGTGTAGAGTTATACCTATATGTGTATGCCCAGACCCATGTGCTGATACTCCGAGTCAATGTTAATCATGTTTGTGTGTGCAGCAAGTGCACCACATGCATGGTGTGAGTCTGCCAAACTAATGGAGGCCAGTGGAAACCATTTTTATATCCTTGACCTGGCCTTGCACAAGAGGAAGGTTGAGGATTCTATTAGCAGCTAGTGATAGTCTATGGCCTACATTCCGGCTGCTGGAGGAAGGAGAACTAATGAAGAAGTCACTATGTTTAGAAATCTTCTGAGGCTTCATGCTTATTAAGGAGCTGCTCATTAGACCTCCTGTATTTGCCATTTGGTGGATGGTAGACGTAAGGGATGGGGCTGCAGGCTCTGGGGCCTATTCACAAACTGCTTATGTTGGGATAAGAGAAAGGATAATTAGAGCGTTGTAGAGGGACATGGAAATACCCAAAGTGTGCATGGGAATTGCCCTGGGGTGGAAATCTCACCATTAAAGTGATGTAATTAAATCAAAATCATGTGAGGACAAAACAATACTGCCTATTCTGAATACCAAACAAATATGATTGGACCCCTTTCTGATGAGATATTTGCTTGTACAGCCAGGCAGATGATTTGTGCCGAGTGGCTGTCACTCTGGTGGACATCATCACCCCCAAATACTTCTCTTTCAGCCTGCATTTGGAGAAGGAACTACACGTACTTGGACTAGAAAATAACTCTGGGAGCCCAATGTTCTCAAACATTGATTTAACATAGGCCAGCCAAAGGATAGGTAAGGCCCCAGCCATGGCTAAACAGCCATTAATAACTAAGCGATTCAGTGGGGCAAATTTCCTTGCCCAAATGGCTTGCCACAGCAATAAGGGAGCAAGCTTTAGTTTATCCTCAATATATGGCATGCCAAGCTCTGTTTGACACAAAAATGAAGAACATCCACGCAAGACTGCTAACACACTCCTAAAGAAAGAGTTTTTAGCTCTCTGAACCATACCCATTTCAACCATACCCCATATGCCTGCTCCAAAACAACCCAGGGAGGCTGATTTAATTTCATAGTGAGACAAAAACTCTTTTACAGGTGTGATGCCTAATTTCTTGTTGAAGCGCTGCAGCCCTAACATGATCTTTTTCAACGGAGCCGCTCTATTACCCTCTATCTGCTTACATGTGTATCTACTATCAAATAAGATCCCCCAAATAGGAGAAAGTAAAAGTCTTTTTAATTCTGGTATTCTTAATATAAAAGTGTGCGGTTCTCTTAAGGAGCTTCCCGCACCTCATTATAAATGTTTTCTTGGCATTAACCTGAAGATCAAGGTCTTTCATGAAGCTAACATAATCATCAAGTAAGCCCTGCAGATCTCGCCCTGTCCTTGCACTTAAGACTGTGTCACCCGTGTACAATAAAATCGGCAGATGGCGTGCATCCACACTAGGCCTTGAGGGGAGGACTGCCTCAATTTTATTCATATGCAAAGAAAACAGAAAGGGAGCAAGTACGCACCCTTGCCTCACACTACGCCTGATGCTAAATGTATCTGTATACTCTCCGTCCCTGCCATAGCACACAGATGCTTTAGTCCTTAATGCAACTGCCTAATAAAGGTAGTGATTGTGTCCACTATGCCCATCTCTGACATAATGGCCCAGAGTTTTGAGTGGGTATTGCAGTCAAAGTCTGCTGATAGGTCCCTGAAAGCCATAAACACTGTGCCTTTCTTAATCAGAGCATATTTTGAAATAACCAAGCTAAGAATTAGGCACTGGTCAATTGTGCCCATTCCCTTGTTAAAGCCACATTGAGTGTCAGCAAGAACGCTATTTTCTTGTGCCCACTCCTCTACCCTCTGCAGCAGGATACGGACCATAATTTTTGCTGTAGAATACAAGAGGGATATAGACCTATAGTTCACTGGAAGGAGGGATCTATCCCCTTTTCTTATCAATGGGACAATAACAGATTCATGCCATGTCGCAAGCAACCCAGCCTTTGCAAATGTGTTAAAACATTAGTTGGAAGGGGGCCCTCACCTCCTGGCAATCAAGGAGGAGATCAACAGGGACTACGTCAGGCCCATGCGCCTTTCCCCTACAAGACCTCCTCAAGGTGGTATTAACTAATTCCCTGCCAAAGGCCAAGGGCAAAAGTGTGGGCGAGCTACAGAACCCTTCCGCATTCTCATCACTCCTTGCAAGTCCAAGTACAGACTAGAAAAATGTTCCACCCATGGCAGAGCCTGCACATGGATGTCTGTAGAATAGTCAGGCCCCTCTTTGAAATAGGAAGAGTTGACTATCCTTAAAAATGCTGCACTGTCTTTCAATTGACTTGCCCTCCTAAGATCTTTCCACACCTTCTCCCTAATCTCTCTGGCCTGGACCATTCTCACCAGCTGGCATTCATCCCTGGCCTGGTTCAGAAATCTATCTCTCGGCACTGCACACAAAGCAGTGGAGCCTGGCAAGGGCCTTAGCACATGCAGAATTAAACCATCCCCCAGCTTCTTCCCTCTTTGTATTGGCATGTGTAGTGAGCGCTGCACTAATAGCCTTTGTAATGTCCTCAAATGTCTCTTTAATCATGCCAAGATCCGCTTTTGCACCTAAACATAGCGAAAATGCCTGGTGATTGTCCAGAAAAAGAGAGGGCAGGAAGTTGGCATTATCCATCCTTTCCCATTTAATTGTAAAGCTGTTTTGCTTCCCCAAAATGGGCTGATACCCTGTCCTTGTCAGAGGTGTCATGTCCACACCCCTTTTAAACTACAACGCAGGAAGGCGTGATTACTCAAGCCAGTAAAAGTAGGCTGAAAATCCCCAGGAATGCCCCTACCCGCTTTGAGCTAAGCATATAATCAATTGCAGTGGGCCTACAAAAAGTCAGGATCAGACCACCCCCTCCCCCTCTACGTTCAGCATTTTAAGATTATGCTTTACACAAAAGTTATTAAAGGCATTACCATAAGCATCGTGCTTAGAGGGGGTAAGAGGAACTTTTCTGTATTCATTAAGCCCACCATTTGATGGCAAGGAGACTGGGCAGTAATGTGCATTAAAATCCCCCACCCATACAATTTACACCGGGTTCTGGAGAGACCCCTTAAGGCGCCTAACACTATTCTCCAGTGCTTCAGTCACTGAATGGGCGGAGACATCAAAGATATTGCTATAGTAATTATTTAACAAAAGCTCCCGGTCTAAATTTTAATCAAATAATGTACATTGGAAGTGGGGAGAGTCGTTAAACGGTCTGATAATTTTCCATCCTTTAGCCCTGCATGCCTTACCAGGACAGGCAGGAGTGAAATATGACTGGTACCCATCATATCAAATGTGTTAGTTGCCCATGTCTTCTGAAGGCATAAAAGTTGGTAGCTTGAAACCATTTCCAACCATACGGGATCGCTCATCTTCCTCCCAAGCCCCACAATGTTCCAATCTAAAATCTTAACCTCATCTGATGGAGTATGAGCCATTATACTTGGCCCACAACGGGGCTGCACCCTACTCATAATAGGAGGGGAGGACTCAATAGTTAGCCTAAAAGGAAGTCACTCACAACCTCAAACCCCGTCAATGGCAAAAAACTGTTTGTTAGGTGAAGCCCAGGAGGGTAGCCAAAAGTCCCCTTCTGACTGTTAGACCCAGATTTACACTACTTCACCCTCCACACTGTACTAGAGGGCATTGAGATTTATAAAAGAAAAAAAAAGCCAAGTGGGAGGGCAGTGATCATGGATGACTGGTTACCCCAGGACAATAAAATCTGTAATAAATTGGCCACCAACTCTGGGGAACCAAAATTAACAACTACACAGTCTCCTGAAATTGACTTGGATGCCTCATCTACCCAGTCTACCTGCCTAGCCATCAAAATGTAAGGTAATACTTCGTACTCCAGAGAGGTGTTCAGAGATAACCAATGTGCAGCCTTAGCGATCAACTGCTCGGTAGTTTCAGGCTGGCTGGACAAAGGTGTGGAATGTTTGCCGAAACAAGCACATACAGGGTGGTGCCTGTGGGTCGCTGGAGTCTCGCCTGCTCAGAGCCCTCCCTCTGAAGTAGATCATCAATAGGTCCCTTAAACTTTACTCACAGAACAATTTAACCTATTCCCCTGGCTGCCCTGTTACTGTGAGACGCCCCTGCTTGCATTGGTGACCGTGCCCTGAGGATGAGGGTGCGCAATAGCTACATCTGGTATTATAGGCTCGGAGGTCCTCATCTGCTGGGGCTTAGTCACCCCCTTCGGAGCCACAGGCCTTTCCCCTTCTGTTCTGATAGGGAGTACTAGGGTATTGAAGTAAGAACATGTGCCCCTCACTGCCTGAATACTGGCATCATCACCCGGTCATAGCTGATCCCCTGAAAAGTCAGAGGAACGTCTACCAGAGAGCTGACCTACCATGGACGATAGTTTGACCTCAATATCGTCCTACCGGTCCTGCAAGGGTTTTAAAAGGAGTTTCTACATTAATGCTGCCCTCGTGCAAATTGCGTTACAATTATACTGGGAAACCTCGCCTGCCAATGCTGTTTCCCTCCATAGACCCTGAGGTTCTGTTACAGTAGCAGGCCTTTTCCTCATGGCCTACCCTCTTCCTTTTTACTAGAGGTTCATTAGACCGGGGTATATCCTGCTGTTAGCAGCGAAGTCCCGAAGTTATTAAGGGGGAAATAGATATGTCGTAAGTCGAGGGGCAGCCCCCTAGGCCCTGCCCACTGGTGACACACTTGTTCGGGACATACATACGTGACACTCTTGTTAGTGTAAAATGTCATTTTATTAGAACAGGATTTCAACACAACAATACTTCAAAACATTTAACTGTATATCTTTTAAAGCAGACTTTAACTTTTACAACTCCCTTGCCTTCATTTTCTCCTCAAATGTCTCCCTTCAATTTTCCTGCCGTATATGCTCTCCTATTCTGCCCATGCCTTCCCTGCCTGTAGCCTACCCCTCCCCGCTCTGATGCTTCACCTCCTTGTTTTCCCCCTGGAAGGGTGGACAAGCCCGCACCTGGCTCTCCACCCTCCCCCATCTCCTGCTACCTCTCTCAACTCACCTGTCCTAAATGACTGTTAACCCCCCCTACCTGCCCTAACTAACCTGCCTAACTAAAAACCCTTCCTCCCCCTGTCTTCCTAAGCTGGGTGGGCGGGTGGTCACTTTAATAAAACGACCCTCCCTCACCTAAGTCGGCGCGAAAAAGGGCCGACCCCACCCTCCACCCCCCTTATAAACCTGTCCTACTCCCTGCCCCAACTTACCTTCTACCCAATCGGGCGCCTTGCACGCCACTTCCCCTGTCCCGAATCCACCCGCGGAGAGACTAGACTGCGTCTCTCTCTCCGCGGGTCCCTTCATTGGGGGATGTCTGGGCTCAACTCCCTTGAAAAACATTGCTCAGCTAATCTAATCTCCTTAAACAAGACTCCAGTGCCACGTGTTAGAAAGGAGTCTAAAGTTGTGATAGTCTCCCCCGCAGAAGCAACAGATATGGCCTTCCTTTTCCCCATTGTCTCCATACCCACCAACGGAACAGGGAGGCGCCTAAATAGTTCTGTATAAGCAGGGTGCACAGGCTAAGAGGGGTGGCTCTTGGCCCGGTCTTCCAGCACATGTCCCGCGCCACGGAGGCTTTGATGCACTAGTAAGTGCCAACACAGTCCTTGCCCCTCGTCCTCTTTGTATGCAGCTGGGCTGAGGTGAGATGGACCCTAGGGGTTAAAGTCCCACCATAGGGATCTGCCACCGCGGTGCTGGGTTCGGTAACAACAGCACAATGAAGCCCACGGCACGGGAGCCTTGATGCGCGAATAAGCGCCAACACAGATCTGCTCCTCCTCCGTGTCTGCAGCTGGGTTGAGATGGACCCTGGGAGATGAAGTCCCACCCTAGGGATCTGCCGCCATGGTGCTGGGATTGGTAGCAACAGCACAATGAAGCCTGCGCCGCCGGGGACTTGATGCGCTATTAAGCGCCAACACAGTCCTTGCCCCTCCTCCTCCTTGTCTGCAGCTGGTCTGAGGTGAGATGGACCCTGGGAGATGAAATCCCACCCCAGGGATCTGCCGCTGCAGTGCTGGAGTTGGTATCAACAGCCATTGATGAAGTCTAATGTTTCTTTTAACATTCCATGTTGCCTTTAGACAGTTTTTTGTATGTTGACTGAATGTATTCAAATACTTATATCCATTCATTTTTTTAAATAACTAATCATCTAAATTTGACATAAATATTATAATTTTAAAATTTCCTAATCCGTGACACTATAATACTTCAGATATATCTATTGTACTTAACCTATGGAAAATGTGTATTTCATCAAAGTATCTTTATTTAAGACTGACATTGCGTACCTTTTACTTACTTGCAAACTACTAATTCCTTTTCTTAAAAAGCAATCAACAACACCTTATCAATAAAATGAAAATAAAATGTTAAAGTAGTAATGTCAAATTTGACATAAATACTTTCAAACGTTGTTTTCCTTTGGAAAACATTCATTTTTAGGAAATGCAATTTGGTAAAGATGTTTAAAAATGTTAGTTTGGTACTTCTTAATGTATTGAATTAATGTTTCTTTGCACATGCCTGGTATGATATAATAATCGCTTCCATAACAGGTTTAAAAAATGTTTTTATTTTAAACTTTATACACACAACGGCTTTGTCAAAGTTAGTTAAAGTATGCACAATGTGATTCCTTGTATACGTGATGTAGTATCCCTTAAGCAAATTAATTAAATTGATAGGATGTATTTAACGTATACACTAAATGTTACTTTATTTTTTATTTATTCCTTTTCAGCAGACAGAGCTGTGCGAACACTAACACTGTAAGACCCAGGTCATAGAAGAATATCCTCATCTGTAAGTTGTGCACAACAGCTATCTCCCAAGAGTTAGAAGGAGGAAGCCATCGCAAGTAGGGAGAAGGCACTTGCCTGAAAATCTATACCTCAGGTCCTATATTTCATGGGAGTGTTTCTAAATAATGGAAGGTGTGTTACAGTATGTTATTGAGAGCAGTACTTTTTACATCCGTTATATCATTTTCAGTGCGAGGGCCACATTGTATATTTTACCATGGTTTGTGGGCCGAAAAAATCTGTTTTATAAATGAATGAATATAATTTATATACATGAATAAGGCCCTCATTACAACCCTGGCGGTCGGTGTTAAGTCGGCGGTAATACCGCCAACAGGCCGGTGGTAAAAAAATGGGATCACGACCACGGCCGAAACCGCCAAAACATACAGCCACTTTAACACTCCGACCACAACGGTGGTAGCAACAAACACCGCGGCGGTAACCGCCAACAGACAGGCGGAAGTTAATGTACCGCCCACCCCATCACAACCCGCCCATCCGCCAACTCTTCTGGGGCGGTACCAATGCCATCAAAAGCACGGCGGAAACAGTACTTGGAAGGGAAACCACTCACCTCTCGACACTCAACGAAGAACCAGGTCGCCATGGAGCCCAAGGTGCAGGTCCTCCCCATGCTGGTCTACCTCCTCATCTACCAGGAGTGCCAACGGCGGCGGCGACGACCACGGTGAGTACTGCACCTAGTACACAGGGGAGGGAGGGAGGAAAAAGAGAGTGACACACACATGCAACACGCCACCCCCCCACCCCCACCCTCACCCACAACACCATACACACAAACACATGCATCAACATTACATTTACGCTCAGTAAGCCCCTGGAAGAATGCAAGGACAAAAGAAACAGAGTCAAATCAGTGATATTTTAGAAATAGTCAGATATACATAAGATTTTTAAAAACAGTATTTACAAAAATATGCAATATGTACATAAGGCGTTACATTGTCCACACAAAATGTCCGTGGGCCACTGGGCCAAAACTCACAGGCCAAGCCCACTCTTGACTCCTGCCTCAATACGGAGAGAATACTGCAGGGGCATCAGGTCGAAAACACACAGCCACCTCAGGGGGAGGGTGAAGGGGGGTGCACCTCAGCCGGAAGTTGGTAAAACGCCACTGCTCCTGGAGGGGGCTCCATGCCCACAGCGATGTCCTGGGGAGTGCAAGGCCACAGTCTCTCAAGTGGGTGGGTTGCCCACTGCTTGGTCCTGGGGAGTGCAAAGGCACATTCTCTCAAGTGGGTGGTTTGCCCACTGCTTGGTCCTGGGGAGTGCAAAGCCACAGTCTCTCAAGTGGGTGGTTTGCCCACCGCTTGGTCCTGGGGAGTGCTAAGCCACAGTCTCTCAAGTGGGTGGGTTGCCCACTGCTTGGTCCTGGGGTGTGCAAATGCACAGTCTCTCAAGTGGGTGGGTTGCCCACTGCTTGGTCCTGGGGTGTGCAAAGGCACAGTCTCTCAAGTGGGTGGGTTGCCCACTGCTTGGTCCTGGATAGTGCAAAGCCACAGTCTCTCAAGTGGGTGGTTTGCCCACTGATTTGTCCTGGGGAGTGCAAGGCCACAGTCTCTCGAGTGGATGCCTTCTTCCACTGGTTCTGGAGGGGGATTTCTGCCCAGTGTGCTTCATCCTGCCAAGGATAGGGTGAGTGGATGCATATCTCCACTGGTTCTGGAGGGGGATTTCTGCCCAATGTGCTTCATCCTGCCAAGGATAGGGTGAGTGGATGCAAATCTCCACTGGTTTTGGTGGGGGCTTTGTGCCCAGTGTGCTTCATTCTGCTGAGGATAGGGTGAGTGGATGCCTTCTTCCACTGGTTCTGGAGGGGGCTTTGTGCCCAGTGTGCTTTATCCTGCCAAGGATAGGGTGAGTGGATGCATATCTCCACTTGTTCTGGAAAGGGCTTTCTGTCCAGTGTGCTTCATCCTGCCAATGACTGGGTGAGTGGATGCATATCTCCACTGGTTCTGGAGGGGGCTTTCTGCCCAGTGTGCTTCATCCTGCCAAGGATTGGGTGAGTGGATGCATATCTCCACTGGTTCTGGAGGGGGCTTTGTGCCCAGTGTGCTACATCCTGCCAAGGATGGGGCAGGGGGTATATGCCTTCTTCCACTGGTTCTGGAGGGGGCTTTGTGCCCAGTGTGCTTCATCCTGCCAAGGATAGGGTGAGTGGATGCATATCTCCACTGGTTCTGGAGGGGATTTTCTGCTCAGTGTGCTTCATCATGCCAAGGATTGGGTGAGTGGATGCATATCTCCACTGGTTCTGGAGGGGGCTTTCTGCCCAGGGTGCTACATCCTGCCAAGGATAGGGTGAGTGGATGCCTTCTTTCACTGGTTCTGGAGGCAGCTTTGTGCCCAGTGTGCTTTATCCTGCCTAGGATAGGGTGAGTGGATGCATATCTCCACTGGTTCTGGAGGGGGCTTTCGGCCCAGTGTGCTTCATCCTGCCAAGGATTGGGTGAGTGGATGCATATCTGCACTGGTTCTGGAGGGGGCTTTGTGCCCAATGTGCTTTATGCTGCCAAGGATAGGGTGAGTTGAAGCATATCTTCACTGGTTCTGCGCCGAGTGATGCAACACTTGGGGTGTGGCAGTTCACAGTCCCTCACCTGGGTGTCTGTGGCACGAGATTTTCAGAGACCAGGTTGCATGATAGTCCATGGAGGCAGGGCTAGACTCCATCCGGTGACGGCTATGGCTGCAAACTGGTGGTAGTGCCGGGGCTGGTAGGGGTGCTGCCAGTGGTGGAGGGAGGCTCCAGCCCTTCTCCTGCAGCCTCGGACAGCTTCCCACTGGGGCTGCTGCTGCTGGTAGTGGTGCTACTGTCAGCGGTGCAGTTGGCGGTGCTTGCGGCTGGGCCTGCAGCGGTGCTAGCAGCAGAACAGGTGACAGTGCTGGCCGTGGTGCAGGTGCTGGTGCTGCCAGTGGTGGAGGGAGGCTCCAGCCCTTCTCCTGCAGCCTCGGACGGCTGCTCACTGGGGCTGCTGCTGCTGACAGTAGTGGTGCTTGCAGCCGTGCGTGTGGCGGCGCAGGTGGCGGGGCTTGCGGTGGTGCTAGCGGCGGGGCTGGTGGTGGTGCTCGCCGCGGTGCATGTGGCGGTGCTGGTGGTTGTGCTGGTACCCACCAGGCCTACACCTGCAGTCTCGGACGGCTGAAGTGCCTTGGCTGGTGTTTTCTGCCCCTTCCTCACCTTGGCAGATGGTGGTGTGACCTTGGTTTTGGCAGCTGGAGCCTTTGGCCCTGCTGGGTGGTTGTGTCTCCTTCCCCTTGCTGGATCCTGTCCCCCTCTTCACCTTGCCAGGTGGCGGAATGGTTTTGGCCTCAGCAGGGGTTGGTGGCACACTGGCAGGGCTGACGGGTGCCCCCTTTGAGCCTTTGATAGCTGCAGGAACCACAGAGGATGACGATTTGGTGGCTGAGGTGCTGGGCTGAGTTCTGGCCACCCAGGCCCGAGGGGAAGGACAGGGGGGAGGGGGAGGGAAGAGGTAAAAGTTGGCTAGGTAAAGTTTCTTAGGGACACTGGGGCGGGAAGAGAGAGAGGGTTTGGGAGTGGAGGAAGATGGAGTAGTTGTAGGAGGTGTCTGTCTGCTGAGTTTGGGTGCAGGTGCATGGGCTAGATGCTGTTGTGAGGTGGATGGCTTTTGGGTGGGTGGGTGCTTGCATTTGTGTACTTTGGGAGGAGGCGTCACAGACACACTAGGAGAGGACACAGGGGACGTGTGCATGGATGTGGGGATGGTGACTGCCAGTGAGGGGTGTGTTGTGATGGGCGAGCTGGTGATGGAGTTAGTGGATGAGGATGTAGTGCATGCAGGTGTGAGTGGAGACGCTATTGGGAGGGAGGTGGCTGACGAGGAGGAGGACACAGTGGAGGCAGTGGATGTTGGTGTGTCTCCATGGGGATGGTGCTTTTATTGAGTGTTATGAGATGAAGCGTGGTGCTTGTGTTTGACTGAGCCACTTTTGTGTGTTTATTTGGGGGAATGCTGGTCTGAAGGTGTGCTTGGGATAGGTTGAAGTTGAGGGGATTGGGACTGGGTAGAGGAAGTTGGAGGAGGGAGGCTAGAGACAGGGACAATTGCTGCCATCAGTGCTGACGCCAGAGCCTGAAATGCTCTCTGTTGGGCCGCCACGCCAGAGTGAATATCCTCCAGGTATGCATTTGTTTGTTGCAAATGCCTCTCGACACCCTGGATGGCATTCAGTATGGTTGACTGCCCAACAGTGAGGGATCTCAGGAGGTCAATAGCCTCCTCACTGAGGGCAGCAGGGCTGACTGGGGCAGGGCCTGAGGTGCCTGGGGCAAAGGAAATGCCCACCCTCCTGGGTAAGCGGGCACGGGAAACACGCTGAGGGGCTGCTGGGAGGGCGGTGTTGGTAGGGGGGGTGGTGGCTGTACCTGTTGTTGGGGTGGGCACAGAGGTGTCCACCACCGCCAGGGAGCTTCCATCGGAGGAGGAGTCCCTGTCTGTGGTGTCCCCTCCTGTCCCCGTCATGGTGCTACCCTCGCCCTCCGTCCCACTGGTGCCCTCACCGTCGGTGGATTTGGCCTCCAGGCCCATGTGGGATGCAGCTCCCTCCATCGCCAGTGCCTCTGCTCCTCCGCCCGGTGATGCTAATGCACACAAGGACAGGGTGACAAAACAAAAAGGGGGGGAGAGACAGAGGATACACTTGGTCAATGCCAGCAACAACACTACCGTTGGCGTAGACAACTCACAGGGAGCAGCCCTATGCACTAGGCCATGCACCACCAGTTACTAAGATAGTCACCAGCCCATGGGGTACAATGCCTAACGCCATTAGCTGCACACCTGAAACCCACAGGACCCTGCCCAGTAGTAGATGCCCACTAACACTATGTCACAGTGCCCTTTCCTCGGGATCTGCACGCTGCTGAACAAAAGGCCCACCTCCCGGCGTCACCAACTCAGAAAGCTATTATAGCACAGAGTTATGATGAAGTCAGGCGGGGGGAAGAGAATTAGGGTAGGGAACTGCAGGGAGAGATATCTGCAAAGAAAAGGTTAGAACAAATATGCATATACTCATTCATAACAGTATAACTCACCAATAGACTCTTGTATAAAGGCGTCTCCGTGATATCAGATTGAGACCCTTTCTGAATTGGGCGTAGGCTCTTCTTTGAATCATGGAACAAGAACAAACTGCAACCTCTGAATCTAGAGGTGGCATGAGCCTTGGACTATGGACATACTCTGAATATCAATCATGTAAAAATTATGCATCCATAAACATAAACGTTTGGTCACAGCTTAGAAACTCTCAAAGACTTAGATATGTATCTCACATATTATGCTTCCCAAAAAACAATGAAACTATAATTTGTTTATCTCCGAAACGTTTTCACATTTACTACCTAGGCCTGAAAGTTTTACTCATTGAAGTTGAAGCGCTTTGTTCGTTGGACAGAAGCACCTTGCTTGTTGTTCATGAAGCGCTTTGATCATCATACATGTAGCGCTTTGTTAAAAATGCCAGAGAGCGCTTTAACTTGCTTTATCTGAAGCGCTACTCTCGTTATGCTAAGGGGCGCTTTATTCATGTGGCCTGAAGCGTTTCGATCCTCGTGTCAAGACCGCTTTACTCATGTGACCTGAAATGCGTTGGTTTTTCGTGCCAAGGGTGTTTTACTCATGTGGACTGAATCACTTTGATTGCCGTGCCAAGGGTGCTGTACTCATGTGGACTGAAGCGCTTTGATTGCCGTGCTAGGGGTGCTTTACTCATGTGGACTAAAGCGCTTTGATTGCCGTGCCAAGGGCGCTTTACAAATGTGTACTGAAACGCTTTGCTCGTTGTGCTAAGGGGCGCTTTACTCTTTGAACTGGAAACACTTTGCTCATTGTGCTAAGGGGCGCTTTACTTTTGGAAGTAAACAACTCCCTTCAAGATTGCGCTCATACCGCTACGAGTACGACCTACTCGTATCTGAAGTCACCATGGAAACAAGGATACTCCGATTTACTGTCAATCTGACATGCAGGAAATCTGCTCTTCTACAGAGAAACCCCCACGATGTCTGACTGCATCAAAGTCTTCAAAATAGTGAGCAATGTGCTTGGGTGTGGCTGGGCTTTATAGGCCTGCCACATCCCAAGATGGCCACTGCCTCTAAAAACCTTGGAATTGTAGTCCCTTCATAGAATAATACTAATAAGTGCATCTTGTCCACCAATGTCCTGACCCTGCAGCTACATGAGCTTTACCACAGGGCAGGCGATGCTGATGACCACTTTTAGAACAGGAAGGGATGACAAGTGGTGCGCATGAAGCGCTGCAAATACGCGCAGTGGAGTTTTGGGCGGGACCTGGACAGCGCACAGCCTTATTCCTGACACACTATTGGGGGTGGAGTGCTTCAGAGCCTGCCAAACAAGGGACCTATCCTGCGATGTTCGCCCTGGCCTAGGAGCACCCACAGCCCACATCCCCCACCCAGGTAAACCTTAACAAACACACAGTCATGAATCTGAATCTGTACTCACCCCCTTGTGGCTGCTGTGATGCCTTCAAGTGCCCATCCAACTCCGGATAGGCCACCGCCAGGATGCGGAACATCAGGGGGGTCAGGGTACGACGGGCACCCCTTCCTCGTTGGGAGGCCAGCCCCAGCTGGGCCTCCGCCATCTTCCTTGCCCAGCAGTGCAGGTCCTCCCACCGTTTGCGGCAGTGGGTGCTCCACCTGTCAAAGACCACCAGGGTCTGCACCTGCTTGGCAATGGCACACCAAATACTCTTTTTCTGATGAGCACCTACCTGCATGGAAAAGACAGCAGAAAAGGGAATTAGTTAACCGTCCAGACCGTCACACTCATGGCCCACCAGATCCCTCCCGTCCCCTGATGCACATACATTGACCTCCATACATACAGCGCCCAGGCCAGGACGCCTCAGCTCCCCCTACATGTGGCTTACACACACAGCAATCCATACATTCATGGCCCACGCATCATGCTCACAGTGTACTCACCTGTTTGTATGGAGAACCGTAGAGTAATGTGTACTGAGGTAGGACCTCATCCACCAGTTTCTCCAACTCCTCTGCAGTGGAGGCAGCGGCCCTTTCCCCAGACACATGAGCCATTGTCGCATCCAGACACAGGTCACAGCAGCACTTGCAATGTAGGTCCTCTCCTGTTGAAGGCCAGGTAGCAAGTGAGTGCACAGATAGAAAATGGATGCCACGTCCGCGGCGGTGCGTATCGTCACCGCAAGCGTACATCGCCATTGGCACTTGGAAACCAAAAGGCCCAGTGATAACCAATGCAAAGTTGCGCGGTGGTCATCGACCGCCTACCGCAACGGCGCAAAACCACAGCGGAATTACCTCATTTCCACTTGTCCCTCCTCACAGGTCAGGAAGCCGCCATTTCAAGGGGGCACAGGCCATGGCACCTAAATGCGTCACAGCAGACATTGGCACATCAACTGACTCTCAGATTCACATACAGGTTCTGTAAAGGAAAAGATGCATCATTATTTCAATTGATGTGTGAATATGACCCTCTGCTCACCATTTTCCTCCATAGGCTTCAGCCGCTGAGGATGAATATGAGATGGCAACATCCTCCGGTGTACAGACCGCTGGTGGACCTTGCGACTATGGAGGACAGACACATTATTCTAACCTGCAGACTTGATCAGGCCACAATCTAAGAACTGTGTGCCCAATTGGAAAGACATGATGTCAGCTATCCGCCAGCCCACAGGTATCTCCCCTCTAGAGCAGGTCCTGTCAGTGCTCCATTTCCTGGCAAGTGGTTCCTTCTAAACAACAGTGGCCATTGCATCAGGGATATCTCAGCCAATGTTCTCCAACGTGTTGACCGGAGTGTTGTCCGCCCTGCTGAAACACATGCGCAGCTATATCGTATTCCCCCAGGTGGAGGATTTGGCCACAGTGAAAGCTGACTTTTATGCCCTGGGACATATCCCCAACATCATTGGTGCCATTGATGGTACACATGTAGTATTTGTCCCCCCCCCGGAGAAATGAACAAGTGTTCAGGAATAGAAAAAGCTATCACTCTATGAATGTGCAAATGGTGTGTTTGGAGGACCAGTACATCTCCCACCTGAATGCCAAGTTTCCTGGCTCTGTGCATGATGCCTTTTTCTTGAGGAATAGCAGCATCCCATATGTGATGGGCCAACTCCAGAGGCACCGGGTGTGGCTAATAGGTGAGCCCAAGGTCCCCACCCAGTATAAGTTGGTGTCTGGGTATGGGGTTGTCTCTAAGGGTTAGTGTGTGTCTAACAGGTATCCCTCGATATTTGCAGGTGACTCTGATTACCCCAACCTCTCATGGCTACTGACCCCAGTGAGGAATGCCAGGACAAGGGCAGAGGAATGTTACAATGAGGTACATGGGCGAACAAGGAGGATAATTGAGAGAACCTTTGGCCTCCTGAAGGCCAGGTTCTGGTGCCTCCATCTGACAGGTGGATCCCTGTACTACTCACCCAAGAAGGTGTGCCAGATCATCGTTGCATGTTGCACAACCTGGCCTTGAGACGCCAAGTGCCTTTTCTGCAGGAGGATGAGCCTGGAGATGGTCTTGTGGCAGCGGTGGAGCCTGTAGACAGTGAGGAAGAGGAGGCAGAGGAAGAAGATGTAGACAACAGAAATAATATAATACAGCAGTACTTCCAGTGACACACAGGTAAGACACTGTAACTTCACTTTAGATTTCAGTTTTCTGTTGGACATTGTACATGGCAGCCTGATTTACCCTATGTCTATGGCCACTTACTGTACCTTTTGGCATCTCTATTTTCAGATCTCTCTGGCCCACTCTGGCTCCTGGTATGTTTAGTGCTGCCCACTAAAGGTCATACCAATGTATGAATGACTGTACATATGACTTGCAATGTTTTCAGAATGTTGTACTAATACATAATTCAATCACTTGACAGACTCAAGATTTGTATTTGTTCCAAGGGTGTTTATTTAAGTGCTCACACAGAGAGGGGACAGTGCAGTGGGCTTGGGTGATGGTGGAGGAATGTCCAGTTAGAGTCCAGTCTCTTGGAATCACAGGTGTATTGTTTAATGGGGCATAGGAAGGGGAGTAATGGGAGTTCAAGGTGGACAGGGGGACAGAGTGGGACAGAAGGGTGACAATCACGAGAGTCTTAATTCCTGGCGGGGTCTTGCCAATGTTCTCTGGATTCTGCCTGGATCGCAGGGACCATTTGTGGGGTGGTTCTCCTTCTGCAGGAGGTGGGGTGCTGGTGGCCTGTTGGTCCTGTGGCGGGGCCTCCTGTCCACTAGCACCGGCGGAGGTGGAGGGCTGTTCTTCGATCTGGCTAGTGTCAGGGGCCCGTTGTTGTGCCACTGCCTCCCTCATGGTCTTGCCCATGTCTGCCAGCACTCCTGCAATGGTGACCAGGATGGTGTAGATGTTTTTGAGGTCCTCCCTGATCCTCAGGTACTGTCCCTCCTGCAGCCGCTGGGTCTCCTGCAACTTGTACAGTATCTGGCCCATGGTCTCCTGGGAATAGTGGTATGCTCCCGGGATGTTGGAGAGTGCCTCCTGGAGAGTCGGTCCCTGGGCCTGTCCTCTCCCTGTCGCACAGAATTCCTCCTAGTTTCCCTGTTGTCCTGTGCCTCTGTCCCCTGAACCGTGTGCCCACTGCCTCTGACCTCAGGTCCCTCGTCGTCCTGTGTTTGTGGGGTTGCCTGGGGTCCCTGTAGTGGTAGACACACTGCTGATTGACGTGTCTTGGGGACAGTGGCATGGGCCCGCTGGGTGGGTGCTGTGGTGGTGTTTCCTGAGGGGGAGGCTCTGTGGTGAGTTGGGACTGTGGCAGGGTAACCGACTGTCCAGAGGTCCCTGATGGGCCAGTTTGGTCATCGTGATCCAGGCGTGCAGAGCTGCTGTCATCACTGTGGGCCTCCTCTCGGGGGGACTGGATGTTGGTGGCAACTCCTCTCTGGTGACGTTGAGTAGGGGGTCCTGTAGGGATGAAAATGCAGTGATATTGTATCTGCGAGTGCCATCTTGTGCATGGGTTTGATTCCCTGTATGGTTGGGATAGTCCTGACAGCTTAGGCTTGTGTGTGTGGTGATTGTGTGGGCTAGGTGATTCTCTCTAATGGGCATGGTGTGGTGATGGGTGCCCATACAGGTCTGTAATGGGGGTCCATGGATTGATTGGTGTTACATGCAGGGCTTGGTTTTGGGAGGTGTAGGTTGTGATAGTGGGGTATATGTGAGGTGGTGGAGTGATGGGGGCCAGGGTAGGGGTAGGAGTTTGTGATGGCATGCAGGTAGGGTGGGGGATATAATAGTAAAGATTTGACTTACCAGAGTCCAGTCCTCCTGCTACTCCTGCGAGGCCCTCAGGATGCATTATTGCGAAGAATTGCTCCTCTCATGTTGTTAGTTGTGGGGGAGGAGGTGGGGGTTCACCACCAGTCCTCTGTACAGCTACCTAGTTTATTGCAACCACGGAACGCACCTTCCCACGTACATCGTTCCACCTCTTCCTGATGTCATCCCTTGTTCTTGGATGCTGTCCCACGGCGTTGACCCTGTCCACGATCCTCCGCCATAGCTCCATCTTCCTTGCAATGGACGTCTGCTGCACCTGTGATCCGAATAGCTGTGGCTCTACCTGGATGATTTCCTCCACCATGACCCTTAGCTCCTCCTCTGAAAATCTCGGGTGTCTTTGGGATGCCATGGATGTGGTGTGAGTGATATGTGTGAGGATGTGCGGGGTGATGTGTGGGGTGTTGTGGTGTGGTGTATGCTGTGAGGAGCATGGATGGTGTATGGGTGATGGTGTTCTGTGGCTCAGATTGAGTGGGTGCTTCTGGCTTTTGTCTCTCTGTGTTGGGAATCTTTTTTTTCATTGAAAGGGTTGTGGGTAATGTGGGTGTGTATTTTATGGTGGTCTGAGTGTGTGGGTGTGGTGTATGTATGTGTGTCAGGTGTGTGTAGTTTGAATTGTCCAATGTGGTGTAGTTTTGTAAGTGTGTGTGTATTTTGAGTGCAGCGGTGTGTACCGCCAATGGTTTACCGCGGTGAAAGACAGCCGCAGTGATTCGTCGGTCCTGATACTGTGGGCATATTACTGTTGGTGTAACAGTGCGGGTTTTGGTACTGCCAATTTATCACTGACCTCTGGTCTGGCAGATTTGTGTGGGTGTCTGTATTGTGGTGGATTTCTCAGTGTGGGTCATAATACCCGTAGCGGAATACCGCCACGGTCACGGTATATTGGCGCCGTCAGCACGGCGGTAGGCAGCATTTAACACCAGGGTTGTAATGAGGGCCTAAGCTTGACTTGAATCTTTTTTGTAATCAGCATGATAAGGTTCCGAACAAAAGAGAACTGTGACAATTACAAAGGAGCAATCCCCTGCTTAACCTGAGAAATGATATATAATGAGTAAAAATGGCAAACATTAGCAAATGCTCTGACAAAAGAATCAATGACTTAACTGTAGATAAGACAGGCAGGCTATTCAAAGGATGTATAAAGCTTTTCTAAAGCCACCACCTTGCAGTCCGGATGGAATGCAAAATGTGTGAGTCTCCGCAAGTTCATGTGGGTGCCTCTCCCTGGCATAAAGCCACACTGATTAGTGTGTACCAAATGGGTGACCACTCAACTCAGATGCATTGCAAGGACCTTCTCAAGCAACGTTGAGCATAGATAATGGGCGTTATGATCCTGAGCCTACATGGTCCTTGCCAGGTTTTAGTAGCATAATTATGAGAACCTCCTGTAGTAGTCTGGCCTGGCTTATAGTGGGTACCTGATGGTACTTACACCTTGTGCCAGGTCCAGTTATCCCTTATTAGTAGATTAGTAGTGTTCTAGCAGCTTAGGCTGATAGAGGCAGCTATAGCAGAGCAGCTTAGGCTGAACTAGGAGACATGCAAAGCTCCTACTATACCTCTTATATCCTATAGCACTATATCATAAGAATCCCAATACTCAGAGTTACTAAAAATAAAGGTACTTTATTTTAGTGAAAATATGCCAAAATATTGCAGAGGGTATACTCCCTTAGGAAGTAAGTAAAATATACAAAATATACACACAAACCAAAATCAGGTAAGTAAACAGTTAGAAAAGTAGTGCAAACACTGTAGAATACATTAGGATTCAAGAGACCTAGGGGCAACACAAACCATATACTAAGAAAGTGGAATGCGAACCACGAATGAACCCTTAGGCTAGTGTAGTGTTTAGAGGGTCACTGGGAGTGTAAGAAAACACTAAGGGTGTCCAAGATACCCCAGTTCAAGACCCTGAAAAGTAGGAGTAAAGTGATACTACTTCCCCAGAAACACACTAAACTCATGATAGGAGATTCTGCAAATACCACAACAGACTGCAAAGCACTGAAGATCTGAAGATGGATTCCTGGACCTGAGGATCTGTAAAGGAAGGGGACCAAGATCAAGAGTCACGAAAGTGTCCGGGGGGGGGCAGGAGCCCACTAAACCCCGGATGAAGGTGCAAAATGGCTGCCTCCGGATGAAAGAAGCTGAAGATTCTGCTACAATGAAAGGTGCCAGGAACTTCTCCTTTGTGCAGAAGATGTCCCACAGAGGAGGCTGCAGCATTGTTTCTTTGGAGAAAGACCGCAAACAAGCCTTGCAAGCTGCAAAGGTCACAGTTGAAGAAAAAGGGTGCTGCCCAGGCCCAGGAAGGACCAGGAGGTCGCCACTTGGGAGAGGAGACAGAGGGTGCCCTCAGCAACACAGAGAGTCCATGCACAAGAAGGCAGCACCCGCAGAAGTAATTGAACCCTGGTTCAAGAAAACTGAGCACAGCGATCATCTCAACACTACAAAAGAGCGTCCCACAAAGCTGGAGGTCAACTCAGCGAGTTGAGCAATGCAGGACGGAGTGCTGGGGACCTGGGCTAAGCTGTGCATGAAGGATTCCTCGCAAAAGTGCACAGAAGCCCTAGCAGCTGCAGTTCATGCAGTACATAGGATTATTGTCTGAAGAGGGGAGGCAAGGACTTACCCCCTCCAAATTTGGACAGTTGGACCACTGGATAGTCTGGGTCACTTGGGTCCACCACCTGTGTTCCATGGGCCACGCTCGTCAGGAGGAGAGGGGTCACAGAGTACCGGTGACGCTGAAGTTTGGTGCCTGCTGGAGAAGGGGGAAGATTCCGTCGACCCACAGGAGACTTCTTCGTGGCTTCCAGTGCAGGGTGAAGGCAGACAGCCCCCAGAGCATGCACCACCATGAAACAGTCAAGAAAGCTGGCAGGATTAGGCACTACAATGTCGCTGGTAGTCTTCTTGCTACTTTGTTGCAGTTTTGCAGGCGTCCTGAAGCAGTCAGGGGTCGATCCTTGGCAGAAGTCAAAGAGAGAGGTGCAGAGGAACTCTGGTGAATTCTTGCAAGTCGTTATCTGAGGCAAAGCCAACAGGAGAGAGACCCTAAATAGCCCTCAGAGGAGGATTGGCCACCTAGTGAGGTAAGCACCTATCAGGAGGGGTCTCTGACGTCACCTGCTGGCACTGGCCACTCAGAGGCCTCCATTGTGCCCTCACACCTCTAGATTCAAGATGGCAGAGGTCTGGGACACATTGGAGGAGCTCTGGGCACCACCCCTGGGGTAGTGATTGACAGGGGTGTTGTCACTCCCCTTTCCTTTGTCCAGTTTCGCACCAGAGCAGGGACTGGGGGTTCCCTGAACCGGTGTAGACTGGCTTATGCAAGGAGGGCACCATCTGTGCCCTTCAAAGCATTTCCAGAGGCTGAGGAGGCTACTCCTCCCCAGCCCTTAACACCTATTTCCAAAGGGAGAGGGTGTGACACCCTCTCTTAAAGGAAATTCTTTGTTCTGCCTTCCTGGGCTGCCCAGACCCCAGGAGGGCAGAACCCTGTCTGTGGGTTGGCAGCAGCGGTAGCTGCAGAGAAAACCCCAGAGAGCTGGTTTGGCAGTACCCGGGGTCGATAGTGGATCGTCGGGGATGCATGGGATTGTCACCCCAATACCAGATTTGGCATGGGGGGACAGTTCCATGATCTTAGACATGTTACATGGCCATACTCGGAGTTACTATTGTGAAGCTACATATAGGTATTGACATATTTATAGTGCACAGGTATAATGGTGTCCCTGCACTCACAACGTCTAGGGAAATTGCCCTGAATTATGTGGGGGCACCTTGGCTAGTGCCAGGGTGCCCTCACACTTAGCAACTTTGCACCTAACCTTCACTAAGTGAAGGTTAGACATATAGGTGACTTATAAGTTACTTAAGTGCAGTGTAAAATGGCTGTGAAATAACATTCCTACTCCTCCTGCATGTGCTCAGGCAAGATTCCATTCGATTTCACCTCCTGAAAGGTTTCTAGGAGTTTAGGGAGAAGATCAGTGGAGTATGTCTAAAAATCCCACTGGAAAGCCATCCGACCCTGGGCATTTTCCCCTGGCCGTGTCTCGGAGGGCCTCTTTTAGTTTGTCCAGTTGTTTCTATTCTTCCGCATTCTACCTGTGCTCTACCAATTATCGGGGGACTGTGACCCCCATTGAAACACATCTCTATATCATGTAACTCGTTTCCCAGTGGAGTCGCGTACACTCCTGCCAGATGCTCTCAGAGAGTCAATTTGATCACTGCTTGACCCATAACTTTCACCCTAGCTGCCCTGTTCAAGGAGCCATGCCAACATACAACCCAACTGGTCCTCTTTTGTGTGTACTTTCTGATGGTAATCACACCTCACATGATGGTCCAACCAGTCCCAAATGCTGGTATATCATCTGTATGCAGCCATGAGGTCTGCCGCCTCCCTCTCCCATCCCACCGTCTGTCTCTGAAGCTGAGCCAAGTAGGCCTCTTTCTCATGCAGCTCCCGCTTGCTCCGGGTGTTGTATACTTTTCTGAGGCTCTCCCCCTGCATGACCACCTTAAAGGAGTCCCATTCTGTATGCAGTGTCCCAGCAGAATTCCAGTTAGCATCAAAGTAGCCAGTGCTAGCTGCATGTCCACCTTAAATTCTGGATGTTCCTGTGACTCTGGATGGAATCTCCACAAAGGTACGCAGGATCTCTGCCTCCTTAATCTGCATTGTAATAGCAGGGCAGCATGTTTCAAAAGGAAGCGCACCGGATAGTTCACACCTGGGATGTTTAGTTCTCTGTCTGTGGTCACTAGGAATTGGCGCAAATGGCCATGGGGATGGTACTTGGGGGAGTAGTAAGAAAATTCCATACATGTAGGATGGAGCTCTCACCATATATCAACACATTACAGCCTGTGCATAGTTTCCCACAACTTAGATGTCATTTTGGGTTGTGCAGGTGGATATCCATAGTTCCATCAAGTACACAATTGAAATCTCCCACCCAAGCAATAGGTATGTCTTCATATGGTAAAAGTTTAGCTTCTAGGTACTCAAAAAAGGCACCATCATCAGTGTTGGAAGCATAGATGTTAAAGAGGCACATCTCCACACCATCCAACAGATCATGCAATAGGACATATCTCTCCACTATGTCTGCTGTATGACTAAGCTATTGAAATGGGAACCCAGGCACAACCCAGATGGACACCCCTCCTGTGTAGGATGAATCTGTTGAGGGGTACAGCTGTCTTCTCCATTTTTCCACAATTTCTGCACATCCCTGTCTGTCAGGTGTGTCCTCTGTAACATTGCTACTTGGATCCCCATTCGACTCAAATGAGTATTGCCCTCATTATGACCTTCATGGTCAGGTGACTGCCACGCCGGCGATGGTGCTTGTACCGTTGCTAGACTGCCGGTAATGACCGCCAAATAATGACCATGGTGGTGATCCCTCCCATAAACAGCCAATGTACCACACCAACCGCCAGTGCGGTACAAACACTTAACATGGTGGTAGCCACCTACAGGCAGGCAGAAGACAAGGATCCACCCACCATATTATGACATAGCATACCGCCAGGATTTCCAGGGCGGTAGCAACGCCACCAAAAGCCTGACTGAAACCCATCAAATAAAAGGAGACACTCACGTCCAGGGACACAGAGGAGTTAGCAGCCGCCATGGAACCTGAACTGCAAGTCTTCCCGACGCTGTAACACACCATGGCTGTCCTGGAGCATCAAAGCCTGCGAAGACGATGACAGTGAGTACAGCTGCATAGCACACAAGAGAGGGAGGGAGGAGAGAGTGACACACACATGCACAACACACTCCATACACATACACCACACACCCAGAAGCAGCTGCAGAGTAAATTGATTTTAACAGAACCCAGGAGCAAAGGAAGCCAGGACACATACCTCTGTTCCAACGACTGTAATCCTGTTGGATGAAAAGCCCAAATCCAAAAAATACAGAACTGAATATTTACATGCAGGCCCAATGGCCAGTTCAAAGTCTGTAATGCCCACAGGGCAAAGTCCACGGCCCAACCTGAGTCCTGACAGCATCGGAGTTCCACTGTTCAGGGACATCATGTTGAAAATGGGCAGGCACCTCAGGGGAAGGGGGCTTGGGGGAGGGGTTGCTTCTCATTGGGAGGGGGCTCCTTGGCCTCTGGTTTGGGAGGGGGCTCCTTGGCTTCTGGTTTGGGAGGGGGCCCCTTGGCTTTTGTTTTGGGAGGGAGCTCCTTGGCTTTTGGTATGGGAGGCGGCTCCTTGGCTTTTGGTTTGGGAGGGGTCTCCTTGGTCTTTGTTTTGGGAGGGGTCTCCTTGGCTTTTGCTTTGGAGGCGGCTCCTCGGTTTTGGGTTTTTGTTTGGGGGTGACAGCACCTTAGCCCTCCGTTTTGGGGACAGAGGAGTGGCCTTGGGGTTGGGGGCCAGTGTTGCACTCATGTGCCTCTTAGTGGCAGCTGAAGACTTTGGGGGTGGAACAGGGTCAGACTGGGTGCTGGAGGTACTGGGCTGGGGGGGCAGGACCTTTCTCTTACGGGCAGGAAAGGGAGGAGGGAGAGGGAGGGAAGCGGTCAAGGCGGGAGGAGGGATGGGAGTGGAGGTAGAGGGAGTGGTTGTAGGAGGAGGAGGTGTGCTGGACTTGGGTGCAGGTGCATGGACAGTGTGCGTGTGTGAGGTGGATGGCTGTTTGGGGTCTGAGTGCGAGTGTTTGTGTGTCTTTGGAGGGGGAAGACAGGGTGGGGGAGGTCGAACAGGACGTGTGGATGGATGTTGTGGTGGTGTCTTCAAGTTAGGTGGTGGGGGTGGCTGTGCATGTGGTGTGTGGGGTGCATGTCAGCTGGTCTGCTGTTGTGGTGACTGTGGGCAAGGCTGTTCAGATGGCAGGTTCAGGGACTGTTGATACAGTGCATGCAGGTGTGAGTGTGGATGTGACTATGAGGGAGGAGGAGGAGGGGGAGACAGTGGAGGCAGTGGATGATTTTGTGTGTGGTGGCTGTTTGCGTGCTAGTGGACTGAATTGTGCTGCCTGTGTTTTTCTGAGCAAATCTTGCCCGGTTTTGTGTGCATGCTTGTAGAATGTGTGCATGGGATGGGTTTGGGGTGAGGATACTGGGACTGGGAAGTGGAAGTTGAAGGGGGGACGGAAGAAACAGGGACACTGGCTGCCATCAGTGAAGAGGCCAGAGCCTGAAATGTACTCTGTAGGGCCACCAAGCCACCGTAAATGCCCTCCAGGAGGGCATTGCATTGCTGCATCTGGGATGGCATTCACTGGTTGACTGCCCTACTGAGATGGATCTCAGGAGGTCAATAGCCTCCTCATTGAGGGCAGCAGGGCTGACTGGGGCAGGGCCTGAGGTGCCAAGGGCAAAGGAGATATCCACCATCCTGGGTGAGCGGGCACGGGCAGCTCAGTGGTGGGCCACTGGGAGGGTGGTCCTAGTACGGGGTGGTGGTGGTAGAACCTGTAGCTGGGGTGGTCCCAGAGGGGTCCGCACCACCAGGGAGCTCCCATCGGAGGAGGAATCAGAGTCAGTTGTATCAGCTCCTGTCCCCCCATAGTGCTCCCTCGCCCTCTGTCCCACTGATCCCCTTGGCGTCAGTGGACTCTACCTCCTGGGTCCTGTGGGATGCAGCTCCCTCACTCGGTGGTGCCTCTGCTCCTTCGCCAGATGATGATAATGCATGCATGGACAGAATGACAAAAGAGAGAGGGAGAAACAAAGGGAACACAGGGTGAATCACAGTACAGATGGCATACACATCACTGTCACACACTGAGACTAATAATGGGCAGTATGGACCACACTGGCATACCATTCGCTAAGTACCATAGCAGGTAGGAGCCAAACTGTGCCATCTGCACACCAACTGGGACCAACTAAGCCCTGTCTGCTATGGAATGCCAGCTACCTATCTATCAAAAACATACATTTCACCCAATATACCTAAGCTGGACCATGCAGCAATGTCTAAACTGGCATATTGGGATATCCACTGACTAGTACCCTGCACCCAAATCCCATGCCAGGCAACAGAGCTGGTTGTCAAACACACTGTACTCACCTCCTTGTGGCTGCAGTGATACCATCAAGCACCCATTCAGCTCTGGGTTGGCCACCGCCAGTATGTGGGCCATGAGGGGGGTCAGGTTCTGACAGGCACCCCTCCCTTATTGGGAGGCCATCCCAAGCTGGGCCTCCACGGTCTTCCGGGCCCTGCATCTCAGGTCCTCCCTCCATTTCCTGCAGTGGGTGATCTACCAGCTATGGACGCCCAGGGTCTGCACGTCCTTGGCGATTGCACACCACAACCCCTTCTTCTGATGGGTGCTGACCTGCAGAGGAAACACAAACAGAGGGACACCATGAACCTGACAATCCAGCCTGTCACACATATGGCCTACAAACTGCATTTGCCCCTCATCAGGCACACACATGCCCCTTATCTATGCATTAACACTGGATTATGCTATCCATAGCCCCGCAAATAACACACGGCCAGCACACACACACATCTACATGCAGCCATGTCGCATGCAATACACCCATCATGTACTCACCCTTTGGTCTGGAGGTCCATACAACTGCCCATTCAGGGGTATGACCCCATCCACTAGCCTCTCTAACTCCTCCGACGTGAAGGCTGTGGCCCTTTCCCCTGTTGCACAAGCCATGGCAGGTTCCAGACACAGTTCACAGCAGCACATACAGTGAAGATGTGGTCCTGTGGAAAGTCAGGAATCAAGTGAAGTGGTAGAAAGAAAATGGCAGTCACGTCCACGACTGTGAACACCGCCACCGCCGGCGTTGAACATCATTGGATCCCATACTCCATAGAGGGCCATGTTAGCCAATGAGGAATTGCATGATGGTGCTGACTGCCTCCCGCCATGACGCCTAATGCCAGCGGAGTGAGGTCACTTCCACCTGTCCCTGCGTGCACCACTGCAGAGGAATAGGAGGAGGAGGGAAGCACCCATGTACAGACCCCTTGTGGACTTGGGTACACTGGAGGACCGGCACACCATACTCACCTATCATCTGGACAGGGCCGCAATCACAGAGCTGTGTGCACAATTGAAGACTGATCTGCTACCTGCTATCTGTTGCACAACAGTAATACCCCCTCTTGTGTAGGTACTATCAGTGCTCCATTTCCTGGCAACTGGCTCTTTCCAGGTGACAGTGGGCTTGGCTGCAGGAATGTCAAAGCCAATGTTCTCTATTATGCTTGCAAGGGTTTTGGCAGCCTTGCTCAAACACATGTGCAGCTACATCGCATTCCCCCAGGTAGATGAATTACCCACTGTGAAGGCTGGATTCTATGCAATGGGACATTTACCACATGTTATTGGGGCCATTGATGGGACCCATATTGCCTTAGTCACCCCCAGCGCCAATGAGCAAGTGTACAGGAATAGGAAAAGTTTCCACTCGCTCACTGTCCAGATGGTGTGCCTTGCTGACCAGTACATCGCCCACGTCACTGCCAAGTATTCTGGGTCAGTGCATGATGCCTGAGGAAGAGCTGCGTCCCACAGCTGATGGCACAACTACAGAGGCACAGAGTGTGGCTTATAGGTGAACCTGAGTCTCCACCCAAAGTAAGTCAGTGTATGCCTTCAAGAGTCATACCCCTGCCAGTTGCAAGGCTAATGTGTGTCCCTCACTTCTTGCAGGTGATTCTGGCTACCCAAACCTGTCCTGGCTCCTGACCCCTGTTAGGAATCCGAGAAAGGGGGCTGAGAATAGGTACAAAGATGCTCAGGGGCGTACCAGGATGATTGTTGAAGGCCAGGTTCAGGTGCCTCCATCTGACAGGTGGATCCCTATGCTACTCCACTGAGAAGGTCTGCAGGATTGTTGTTGTGTGCTGCATGTTGCACAACTTGGTGCTCAGAGGCCATGTGCCCTATCTGCAGGAGGATGGGGTGACAATGCAGCTGTAGCAGCAGTGGACACTGAGGACAGTGAGGAGGAGAAGGAGGAGGAGGATCTGGACAACAGGACACATATGATAGAGCAGTACTTCCAATGACACTCAGGTAAGACTGTTGAACTAAACATTTCTCCATTTCATTGTTGTGCTGTGTGGCTGTAGCATAATGCCAGTCACTACCTTTACATCCCACCTGACTGTCACCTATGCCTTCCGTTATTGCAGATGCTGCTGTGGTTACAACAGTGTAATGCTGTGATGTGTACAGACTGCTGAGACACATTTATAGGATTGATCAATATATTACTGGACATTTGGACAGGAACATGAAATTCATTAGAGTACAATAGATTGTACATTACCTTCAGATAAAACACTATTATTCAAGTTGTGTTCAAGGGTGTTTATTAAAAATTGGTATACAATGCAAAGTGCAATAGAGTGGGGTGATGGTTGGGAAAAGCCCAGTGTAGTGGGCCTGCCCGTTTCTTGCACAGGCCCAGTGTCCAACGGCCCATTAGAAGGCCGTTCTAAGTGGACAAGGTGACACAGTGTGACACAAGGGGGACATTCAGGAGGGGCTCATTTCCTGGCAGTGGTCTTGGTTTTGGCAACTGTCTCTGGTGTCTGTCTGGGTTGCAGGGACTGCTTGCAGGGTGGTTCACCTTCTGCAGGGGAAGGGGTGCTGGTGGCCTGTGGGTTCTGTGGCAGGGCCTCCTGTCCACTAGCTGCAGCAGATGTGGAGGGTTAGTCAGTAAACTGGCTAGTGGAAGGGGCCCGCTGCTGTGCTGTGTGCTGTGTCCCTCATGATGGTGGCCATGTCACCCAGCACCCCTGCAATGGAGACCATAGTGGTATTCAAAGCCTGCAATTCATGCTTAATCTCCTGCTGGTGTTCACCCTGCAGCCGCTGGTTGTCCTGCATGATGTTTAACACCTGACCCATCTTGTCCTGGGATTGTTTGTAAGCCACAAGGGCATTAGTGAGTACCTCCTGGGCAGTCGGTTCCCTGGGCCTGTTCTCCCCCTGGTGCAGAGCTGTCCTCTGACTGTACATGGCCCCCTGTGCCTGTGTCCCCTGAACAGTGTGCCCACTCCGACTGACCCCAGGACCCTCATTGGCTTGCCTGTGAGGTGTGGACTCTAGTCTTTGTACAGGTAGGAACACTAATGATTGACGTGTCCTCGGGATAGAAGTCTGGGGATGTTGGGTGGTTGCTGTGGTTTTGGATTCTGAGGGGGAGGCTCTGTAGTGGACTAGGTGTTGGATGGGGTAGCAGACTGACCAGGGGTCCCTGATGGGCCAGGGAGTTTATCCAGATCCAGAGATCCAGAGCTCCAGAGTTGCTATCATCACTGTGGGCATCTTCTGGTGGGGGACTGGATAGCCGTGGCACCTCCTTGCCGCTGAGATTGGCTGGGGCACCTGTGGGGATGTAAGTGGTATATTATGCTACACGTCTGTGACATTCTGCATCACTAGCTACCCAAGTGTTATTGCTGTTGCCCTACCACATTTGGTTGTGTATGGTGATGGATTGTGGGATTGTTAGTTCTCCATGCTGTGCATGCATTGGTGGTGGGTGTACATGCAGTGCTGGAAGGGATGTGCATGCAGTGGCTATGGCATGCACGGCTTAACATTTCATTTTCATAATTGTGGTGGTGCACTGTGTGGGATGGAGTAGGGTGATGGGTATCAGGGTGAGGCATTGTGGTGGCATGCAGGTATGGAAGGGTGATAGGTAATAAATGTTGACTCACCAGTTTCCAGTCCTCTGGCTACTCCAGTGAGTCCCTCAGGATGCAGGATTGCCAAGACTTGCTCCTCCCATGCTGTCAGCTGTGGGGGAGGAGGTGGGGGTCCACCGCCAGTCCTCCTGATGGCGAGCTGGTGCCTTGCTGCAATGGAACGCACCTTCCCCCGTAGGTCGTTCCACCTCTTCCTTATGTCGTCCCCTGTGCATGGATGTAGTCCCACAGTATTCACATTGTCCACGATCCTCTGCCATAGCTCCATCTTCCTGGCAATGGAAATCTGCTGGGCCTGTGCTCCAAACAGCTGTGGCTCTACCCTAATTATTTCCTCAACCATGACCCGCAACTCCTCATCAGAGAAATGGGGTGCCTTTTTGGAGACATGGGTGTTGTGTGGTGTGTGTACGTTGTGCAGAGGGTGATGTGTGATGTGGTGGGGTGTGAGGCGCGTGTCAGATGAATAGGTAGTTGTGATATGTGTGTACAATTCTCTTTTGGATTGGTGTCGCAAAGTGTAGCCGTCTTCTCGTGTTAGCAAAGGATTGTGGGTGATGTGGGTGTGTGTTTTATATTGCTGCTGGTGGGTGTGTGGGGTGGGTGTATTTATGTTAGTTGTGGGTTTTTTGTTCTGGCCACTGTTGTATTGTTTTGTATTTGGTGAGCATTTCCCCTGCGGCAGTGTTCACTGCCAATGGTTTACCGCCATTGAATGTTCCCTGTGGTGATTCGTGGGTCATTATTTGGAGGGCGTAGTTTTGGTGGTGTAACTGAATGGGTGGTAGAACCAACAGTTTATCACGTTCTGTGGGTGTGGCAGATTTGTGGTTGTGGCTGTTTTCTGTTGGTTTTGAATGCATGTATGTGTCATAATCTGGCTGACCGATGTCCGTCTCCGTGGCAGTATGCTGGCCGCAGCCAGCGCAGCAGTATTTGGTATTTACCGCCAAGGTCATAATGTGGGCCTATGTGTCCTATATCATTTTACAAAGGAGTTTAAACCCCTCACATTCCATGTGAGAAACGAGTGCAGCTACCCATCAGAAGATATCCAGCAGCATGGGCCCAATGGGCTCCCACACATCCCACCCCTAGAGACTGCAAACCTACTCCCCCACTCCCTCTGAAGCACAGAACACTGTATACTGCAGCACCAAATACCTTACACAAACACAAAACCACCATCCTCCACGGGTAAAAACATCTAGATGAAACACGTATTCCTATCTGTAATAAAACCAACCACCTGAATATGAATCAACTATAATTTGTAACAGTGTATCAAATCTACCAGGCTCTATTCAGTTGTGGAGTATATCCCCAGGGTGGGACATGAGCCAGGGAAGCCAGATAACGGCCTGGGGCACAGTCCAACCTCTATGGCATCCCTATAGTGCCTAAACATGCACTAATTAATTCACTTCCTGATGCACAGCACAGCCACCTGTAAGGAATGATAAAAAACACACACATGTAGGAATAAACTGTCAAGATAGAGTCCTGGCCTGCCCAGTCATCCTACACCGAGCATCCAAACCCCTTCCAAAAAAGATAATGTCTCTGTGCATAATGTCTCAAATTAGGTGCAAGGGTTAAGCATGCATCCACAAGGTGGAAATTACATTATAGACTTATACAATACCATGTCTCCTAGGTGTGCATTACCGGAGAAGGCTACTGCACTAACCATGTTCCACCGGTAGGCGCCCAGTAGATTAAGAGCACCTGCTTGAGTGTGACAGCGATTCGAAGTGGGTTCAGTCTCAGGAATCAGGATCTCCTCCATCAAGTCCGAACCACTCCTGTCAGAGTTGTCCAGAGTGACTGACTCCACCAAGGCTCTGGCTTTTTCTTCCCATTACTGGCGCTGTTGTTCCAAGTCCAAAGTGCCATCTTGGTGCACCACCACTCTAGCGGTGGATGTGGAGCACTACCCTCTACTGCTTCTCTTCCTTGTCATTGAGCCCACCTGCTGGTCCCCACGGGATCCTCCTTGGATGCCTTCCCAGTCCTGCATCTGGATCTGACAGTCCTATCAGACCTCTCAGTCCCAGGTCCAGACTTCCCCTGTTTTCATGAAGAAGTGCAAGTTGCCCTTATACAGCACTTTGACAGCATATATTGGAGGCCCATTGCCCTCAACATCTGCTTGACTCCATTGAAAGTTTAGCATTGTTGTTTGACAGTCGTGTGTAGTCCGAGAATATCTAGTTCACTCAGTTTTCATAGGTAGGATCGCCCCTCCATCACAGTCCCTGCAAAATTGTGTCAGCCTCTGTAAATAACAAGGGTTGCGATGATGGTTCTCGGAGCATCACCCTGGTGACGGCAGGGGGTCGAGCCACCAGTGAGTCCACTCCACCACAAAGAATTGTCATAGACCAACATCTGGGAGCTGAGACATTAGCCAGTCTTTCAGGAACAGTTCCAGCATAGTCCCTTCAGCCTTTTTTGGGAATCCCACAAATCTCAGATTACATCTGTCCTTCCACATCTTCTGCTTTCATATCCAGCCTCCTTGTCTGGGGTTCAAGTGTCGCCACTCTGGCATTCATTACCTTAATCACCATCTGCAAGTCGAAACCTGCCTTTTAGTGGCAACAGACAACTCCATCAACTTATGAACGTCAGATCACAGTAGATTACATCCAGGACAATTACTTCAATTTTCAAATGGACTGCGATGCTTGAGGCCACAGTGGCCATCAGGATCTGTGCTCCTGTTGGTCTGTGTGGCTCCTGTGTCTGCTTGCTGGCCTCCCGTCACCTAGTGGGCCATGAACTGGTCTATTGTTGTTCGTTGAGTGTTCTGAAGTTTCCTTTATTTACCCAAGATGGCTTGTTAGCCTAATACTCCCAGATGGTCACTACAACAGGGCCTAATCATCAGGCAAGCAGCGACTCCCCCTACAGGGCACAGGGAAACCCTCTGTCTGACACTACCAGAGGCAAGAACCAAAAGGCACTCAATAAGGTTGTCAAGAAGCGAAGTGGCTGATCTGCTTTAATGACCTCCTTTCAAAACTCTGCAGGTCATCTCCTAGGACATGGGGTCTCTTCCAGTCTTCTCCGAGGCTAACTGCCTCTTCCCCCCAGTACAGTCCCAAGCAGTTCCATCTGTAGGCTGAGCTCACCAATCGTGCCTTTTCCATAGAGGGCAGTAGCACAGCTGCCTCCATTCAGTCGGGGGTAGTCTGTTCCATTCAAGTATCAGCTGATCCCAATTGTCAGCCTCGTAGCAACTCAGTTCAGGTCACCTCTCATCTAAGTTTCTACAAGGTCTGACAAGGGTTGCAAGGAGCACATTTCTGGTAGAAAATAATGGCCCCAGTGGCAATTTGAGCTCTCACGTGCTCACCAGCACCCTCTGGGACTCTTCAGTGCCTGCCGTACAGTTTCTTGTGCCTGGGAGAGGGCCCCCCAGTCCAGTGGTTCCCCTAACACAGGTCAGTGAGGCCCGGATGAGCACAGGCAGGCTTGTCGAGCTGTGCTGATATCGAAGGGCAGGTCGGGTCAGAACAGGCTGTAGTTATGTTTACAGGAGTGCTATCGCCCGATGTGAAGTCCACAGGGGTGCTGTCGCTCGGGCCCAGGGCTGAGGCAACTTTTCTGCAAGAGAGCAGAACCTCCAGGTGTTGCAGGAAGAGATCAGGCAGCTGTGGCTCTGGCACTGCTGTTGCCCATCATTGCGGCGCAGGTCTGACAGCTCTGCAAGCACCAGGCAAGGGGGCATCCACCTCCAGGAGGGAGTCACACCTTCTTCGAAGGGGAGTATGGCATAGGTGGACTAAAGGTTTCAGGGCAGGCTGCCATGTCTCTGGCATGGCTTTTCTAGGCCTCTGCCTACCTCCACACGAGCAGCGGTGCAAACTCCATACTCCAAGCGATGGGGTGCAAAATTAAAAACTTCAACACACTGCTGTGCACAGAAGTATTCAGGCAGGCTGGGGTGTGTTTTTGGGCAGGATGATGAGGTTCAATCTGATCACACGGCCATCTTGCAAGCCATGCCCCTTTCGTATTGACTATTTCTAATATGTCCATTCTTCAATGTTTCAGTTCCCTAACATTTCGGCATTAAGATTTTATTAGCTGCATATTTTGTCACATTTTAAAACATACCAGCTTCTGATCGATGCAGATTATGGGGTCGATTACAAGTTTGGCGGTCCAAACTCCTGACTACCAAACTCGCGGGAGGATACCACCGCCAAGGCGGTGGCATCCCCCTTGCCCTGATACAAGATTTCCTCTGGTCTGACCTGGCTGATTAGCAGAAACCTTGACATTGAGCATTCCCGCTGGTCTGACACATTGTCTGCAAAAGGGCAGTGCTGGGGCCCTCTGGGGAAACCGCCATGAAAAGACTGACAGACAACAAGGTTGTAATCAGCAGGGTGGCGCTGAGTTCAGGGCCGCCCTCACTGATTACAACCAGGACATCTGTCAGCCCGCTGGGATCTTGAAACCTGGTGGAGTTGGCGGTCTGTTGGCGAGTCAGCCTACCAAACTCGTAATGTGGTGATCGGACAGCCACAGCGGTCCGACTGCCACAGCGAGTGTGGCGGTCTTGTGACTGCCAGACCCATAATCAGGCTCTATGTCTGAGTTTGTCATTTTGGGTGTTCTTAGTGTAATGGTTACATTTAGTGTGTGTGATTGTATGTATTATTATATATATATATATATGGTGTGCCTGCTTGCCTGAGTGTGTGCATACTCAAGTTATCAATTAATTATTATATCAATCTTGTGTAACGTGTTTAAAGTTTATATATTCTTTGTGCAGTTATCAGTGTAATGCATAATGTATGATTTTTCCTTTACTTATCGCTGTTTCTTCTCTTTGTACCTGTTTCTTTGAACATTTGAATGTTAGGGTGTTTTAAAATCTGTTTTTTTGCCCTTTAAGTGTGTTTGTATTGATATTTGTTTATCTTCTAGTCTGTGTTTTCACTTGAGTGAGTGAGATATATAGAACTGAGTCCCTAACTACGCCACAGTGTGTCTTCATGCACTGTTAGTCTCTGAGTCTCTTGGATGAGACCATTACTGAGCCAGATTTGGCAGCTGGCACTTTCCCTGTACCTCCGAGTGTCAGTTTGTGTGTGAGAGTGAGTGTGTATTGAGGAATTATGTGATACTATATGCACCTATGATTCTGTCTCTGTGTAGGAGATTCAGATTCTGACAAAATGGTGCTCTGCATCTACTGCTCCTAAACGTTGCTCTTAATACTCTGTACTTCTGTCTATGTAACTGTAAACTGAGTGAGAGAGTACTTCAAATGAGTGTCTCTGTTGGAGTTAATGAGTGTACATCTATGATGACATGAGTCTTTATCAAAGATTACAGTGCACTTAGAATGCCATTTTGCTTTTGAGTGTTGATTTTTGTCTTTACCTTGAGTATTTGTTTATATGCTTTTGTTTTTTTATAGACACTGTGGGCCTGATTTAGAGATTGGCGGATGGGTTACTCTGTCACAACGGTGACGGATATCCTATCCGCCGGAATCTAAATCCCATAATTTCCTATGGAATTTAGATTTCGGTGGACAGGATATCTGTCACCGTTGTGACGGAGTAACTCATCTGCCAATATCTAAATCAGGCCCTCTGATTTCACTAGTGTCTACATTTGTAATGTCATAAGTGATGCCATCAAGACTGGAACCAATGATGTCTCCTATCATGCCATGTGTAATGCCATACGAAGCTCATAGATAGGGATAGTTTGACTTATGGTTCAAGCAGTGGTGTCAATGCTAATGTTATACTTGATGTCAACAATCGTGTCCCTTATGATGTCATGAATTGTGTCATGTATGATGTCATAAGCAACGCAAGAGGGAGGATTGTGTTGAAAACCATAACTGAAATAGAACTGGAAAATTTCAAAGGTTTTATGCGTTTGAACAAGAACCATAAATCAGTTTTAACTGTGTTTTTTCAGCGAATCGCATTGTTCTGTTACCGAGAATTGACAGTAAAATATGTATTTAAAACTTTTGTGACCTTACAAAACATTCATTGAATAAGCACTAAATAGACGCTTAAAGTCTCTGATGGCATCTTTTATGTGGCAGGCAAATAAAAGTTACTCGGTGAAGATTCCTGGCCCAAGTCATTAACCTTTTTTCCCCCTCCTCCTCGGCACGTGTGCAAAATGATACATCATGTGCCATTCAAGGCAGGTTCTCCCCAGCACCAGGTTTTCACATTAACATGGAGACCAATGGCACATTTCCACACTGATTAGCGGGTATCATATTGGTGGGTGGGTTTGACCGTCCTGACTTCATCCATTCTATCATTTCTACCAATTCTTCCTTAATTCATGGTGAGGAGTCTGGTAGGTTTTATGGCTACCTTCAATAGAGCTACCTCCATTTGTTGTGCTGGCTGTTCAAGAGCTTGTGTGAGTGATCTAGTAAGCACATGGCTTATGTTAAAGAAAAATCATAACCAGATACTGAAAACAGGGTCATGATGGGATCACAAACAAAGTAGGGCACCCCATAAAAATGCCTCCAAGTCGTGGATGGCACAGTTTCACATACTTCCACAAAACATTTTGAGAAACGTATTAATCTTAGCATTTTGAAGCTTTTAAGGAAAGTAACATTGGTCCAGATTACAAACTTTGCAGCTCTGACAACTTAATACTTATAGGGGGTCATTCTGACCGCCGGGGCCAGGGTCGTCGGGAGCACCGCCGACGGGCCGGCGGTGCCCCGCAGGGCATTCTGACCGCGGCGGTAAAGCCGCGGTCAGACCGGCAACACTGGCGGTCTCCCACCAGTGTACCGCCGCCCTATTGAATCCTCCAAGGCGGCGCAGCTAGCTGTGCCGCCGAGGGGATTCCGACCCCCCCTACCGCCATCCAGTTCCCGGCGGTCCGCCCGCCGGGAACCGGATGGAGGTAGGGGGGGTCGTGGGGCCCCTGGGGGCCCCTGCAGTGCCCATGCCACTGGCATGGGCACTGCAGGGGCCCCCGTAAGAGGGCCCCTACAAGTATTTCACTGTCTGCTTGGCAGACAGTGAAATACGCGACGGGTGCAACAGCACCCGTCGCACCTTCCCACTCCGCCGGCTCGATTACGAGCCGGCATCCTCGTGGGAAGGGAGTTTTTCCCTGGGCTGGCGGGCGGTCTTTTGGCGACCGCCCGCCAGCCCAGGGAAAAACTTAGAATACCCTCCGCGGTCTTTCGACCGCGGAGCGGTATTTCGGAGGGGGAAGTCTGGCGGGCGGCCTCCGCCGCCCGCCAGACTTAGAATGACCCCCATAGTCACTGGGCCTCATTACAACCCTGGCGGTCAAGGACCGCCAGGGTTGTTTTGGCGACTGTACCGCCAACAGGCTGGTGGTACAATCTGCCTCATTACGACTGTGGTGGTAGTGCCGCGGTCGCACTGCCGGGTCCAGCGGTTTCCTGCAATGGTTATCCCGGCGGTTTTAATCCGCCAGCAGCGCTGCCCAGGGGATCATGACTCCCCTTCCCGCCAGCCTTTCCATGGCGGTAGAGACCGCCATGGAAAGGCTGGCGGGAAGGGGACTTGGGGGGCCCCTGCACTGCCCATGCTCTTGGCATGGGCAGTGCAGGGGCCCCCAGGCACAGCCCCACCCTGCTTGAAAAGCGCGATGGGTGCAGCTGCACCCGTCGCATGGCCGCAACACCGCCGGCTCCATTAGGAGCTGGCTCCAATGTTATGGCCGACATCTCCGCTGTTTCTGCCCGCCGGCCCAGCGGGGGTGTCATAATACGCCCGGTGGGATTGCGGCTGCATAGGCGGCCGCTCAGCGGTAAAACCTTGGTGGGCGGTCTCTGCCGCCCGCCAAGGTTGTAATGAGGGCCTCAATGCCTTGCACAAGGGTGTCATATACTCCAAAGCAACTATGTCCTAGACTTTGGTTTACCTCATAGACCAGAAATCTAGTGCCTTACCAGGAGGGGAGGTTAGTTCAAGGTGTGTGGGAATAGAACCTATAATGACAAAAAAGGCAAATAGTAGCTCTAAAATTCTTCCTCTCTTGATGAGGGGTTTTGTACAAAAAGAACTTGCAATTGCAAAGAGCAATAAATACATTTTACAAATCGCTCCTAAAAAAAATACGAAATGGCCAAAAGAAACGAAATCTATCACCCTCACAAATTGTAAACAGATTGTAAACTGTGCTACGACCATAAGACTAAAGTGATCTTTGGTAAATTCCTGTGAACCCTAAGTTTGTCATGATCCAGAGGGAGGTTCAAATATACTATGTAAAGGCCACCTATAGGAAACAAAAATCTAGCAAACTCTGCAAAATAAACAAAAATCTAGATGCTTCCCAAATACTATAGTTCTGAATTTGTGTGAGTAAGTAAGAGGCATATTGTCTAACCAGGTAGTCAGAAAGAGCTGGATAGTAGAATGGCTAGAGCTGAAAACTAAGCAGCAGAATAATAGAAACCGAGTGCAACGCCACTTTCCCTGCGCCCCTTAGTGCCCCCTTCCGCCAACATGTGTGCACCATATTTAAAATACGGCGTACCATGGCACAGGGTAGGGGGCAATAGCTTTATTTTTCATGACGATATTGATGTACTCTTCAGGAGTAGCACCAAAATATTGTACATAGGGGCCCACTATAAATAATGGGAGCCCCCTTTTAATGCCTGCTCTGAGCAGGTGTTAAAAGTGCTGTACAAAATGATGCAAGAAATCTTTTAGATTTCCTTGTGCCATTTGGTCAGCCCTCCTAATGGGGGAACACCCCCTTTGCATACATTGTGCCTGGTGCAGGCATAGTGTAGCTCAAAGGGTTACAAGGTGGTGCATTGCATGCAATGCGCCACTTTGTAAATATGCCACTAGGATTTTGGCCTCATTGGGCCACATTAGTGTAAAAAAATGTTGCTAATGTGGCGCAAGGAGGGGCTAAGGGCTTATAAATATGCCCTGAAATTGCTTTGCATCCATGTCTGCATGGTCAATATTTTGCATGAGGTAGAAGCACCTGTGTCCTAGATGGTGATTTTACTCAAATTAGAAATCTAGTACAAAGGCTTTGGCAAAGGGATTATGTTGGGAGCTGGTTATTAGTAAAGGTAAGTACGCACCTAGCACTAGCAATAATGCCCCCAGACAGTGTTAGGCTCCGTCAAGGTCTCAAAACATCAGCCCCTGTCTCAACCCCTGTTAGCTTGGCAATGAGCAGGCAGGCTTAACTGAGGAGATAAGTATGTAAAGCATTTCCATACACCAATGCAGTAAATAAGGAAGACACAACGTACAATACAAATCCCACACCAATTAATAAAAATAATACATATTTTTATCTTTCAAAATGACACCAAAACAACAAACCGGAGTTATGAATTTTTAAAGATGAAATTAAAAAATGTGCTTTCTTGTGGTTAGAAATCAATAGCGCCATCCGGGGACATCTGGTCGCGCTTGACCATGACAAAGTCAAAGTTTGAGGTCGACCGCCATGGAGCCCTGCTCAGATACACTGAGCATGAAGCCTAGGTCAAATTTTGACCTTTGCACTTAGAAACTATTCTGGAGCTTTTCTCTCTCGACATTGTGCGGAGCTCCTCAGCGAGCCCATTTTGATGTATTATTGTCGGACTGCTTTTCTGCAGGGCCCCGGTCAAATCCTGGAAGTCTGGGGCTCCGGAGCTTTCAGCTGGTTGAACCTAAAATCCTGGCTAGGTAGTGGTTGAGGGTAGTCGGCTTGACTCATGACAGCGAGTTCGTCCACTTATGGAGCTTTTTCAAAAATTTGCTGCAAACTACTCAAAACTTCTCAAACATCATCATGAAGTTCCTCTTGAGGATTCAAAGGCTCCAAAACACACGTCCAAGGGTCTGGAAGTTCTGAAATGGTCCTTAGAGGTTTAGGACCACAATTTCCACAATGCCAGATCTTTAGAAGTCGACAGAACGTACTCCAGGCTGGGGACAATTGTAATAGTTGGTGCAGACAAGATATGTTAACTTGTTGCTTTCAGTGAGCCCACTCCTGAGTCCTTTTTGAAGCCAGGTAAAGTCCTTAGGGCTGTTGTTGCAGTGTGCAACAAGAGCAGTACTTCAGTGTGGGGTCCACTGGGTTGCAGCCCAGGGTTCCAGCAGGGCAGCCCTTCTTCCTCTTTTGGTTTCAGTCAGCAGATCTGAATTGCATTGCTGGTCATACACATGTATTCAATCATCTTGTGGGGTGAGCTGGGGGGGGGGGGGACACCCTTGTCCAGTGAGCCGCAGGGTCCCACCCAAAAGCATGACAGCTTCCTCCAAAGTGTGCATTTTCTTGTCCCATAAAGCACTGCACTACAAAATTCCAAGATGGACGAGTTTCAAACAAAGGAGCAAAACCTGGCTAAACCAACCCACTGGTGTGGCTCATTTCCATTAACACTCCCCCTCTGGACATCTGCAAATTCCTTTCCTGGACCAGCTATAAATCTGTGGGGTACCAGGTGAGAGGGCAGGTCTGTCTGGCCTTCCTTTCTGCCATGCTTCCTTGGAAGCCCAGTTTGATTTACCCAGCCTCCTTCCTGGCCTGGCCTCAGCATCTGCCAACTCCCCCCTATCAGATAACTTATACTCAGTGAAAGCCACTTTTCACCTCATCAAAGCAGCCTGGCTAATCCTGTTAGGGCTGACCAATCAGGAGAGGCCACTACTAGGCTGGAATTTGGAATATAGAAAAGAAAGCCTAATAACTTATTTTATATATTAGTCATGGTAAATTCAACAGTGGCACGTTATTGAATGTATCATTACCATTCTTTTGAGTCATTTCATGAGACATTTAGCTTTTTCCTTGCATGACTTATGCTTATGAAAAATGTTCCCATGTTAGCCTATGGAGCTAAGTATCTACATTGAGAAAAAATGAAAGGTGTAGTTGTTAACCTCACCAGGGACTATAAAACATATTTTATAATGTCCCTACTTATAATTTCATGGTACAACACCCCTGAGACACCCAAGGGAGACCTTAGGTGTGACTTATATGTAACAATAAGGTAGATTATCACTTTGGAAATATCACTTTGGAAGTACCTTTTGCACATAATTTAATTTTAAAGACAGTTTGCAAGGCAGGGCTGCCTTTAAAAATGACAGCAGGCAACACAGCAGTGCACACACTAGTGCAGAAAATCTGCTGGGCCTCTAAACTTCCCTACCTTATTACATACTAAGGACTTAGGGGCATATTTATGAAGAGTGCCACTTTCCTAGCGCCCCTTAGCGCCCCCCCACGCAACCATGTGTGTGTCATATTTAATATACAGTGCACCATGGTGGTAATTAGGGAACTAGTATCATCATTTTTTACACTAGTTATGAGGTTTGCAGGATTAGCATAAAAGATGTTGACCCTAATCCTGCAAAGCACCTTGTGGCCCATTGTAACCAATGGCAGCCTCCTTTTAATGCCTGCTCAGAGCAGGTGTTTAAAGAGCTGAAAAAGATGATGACACAAAGAAATCTCTTAGATTTCTTTATGCCATTTTTTTTCACCCCCCTCCCCCCCTCCAACAGGTGAACGCCCTCTTTGAATACCTTATGCCTGGCACAGGCATAATGTAGCACAAAAGGTTACAAAGTGGCACAATGTATGCATTGCACCACTTTTTAAATATGGTGCTGCATTTTCTTACATCTAATGCCACATTAGTGTAAAAAATGATGCTAATGTGTTGTTAGAATGGCGCTAGGCCCTCTTAAATCTGGGCCTTGGTTTGAATCTCTCTTGCCCTATTTTCTAGTAGGGACTTACAGGCGTCTGTCATTATCAATTATAATTGTACCATTTTACCATATACCTTTTATTCAGAACACTGGCCCTCGGCCTGTTCAGCAGATGATTTTCTCACTGGTTAGGTCAGGGTCCATAACCTCTGAAAATAGGACCCATAGTGACAAAGACCAAGAACAAGTCTTACATTATTGTGGATTTTAGCATATTCACAACTAGGGGCAGTGGTGGAACTCAGAGAAAAGAACCTGGAAAACTAAAGAGTACAAAAATTATTTTCACTTACAAACAAATACAATCTTACACAACTCCCTAAACAAATAAAGTGTACCTCCCCTATAAAATCCTGATTCGTTGGAATTTATTGAGATTCATTGGAAAAGCAGAAAACCTGTAACAAAGACAGAAAAGGAATACTACCTATGGAAAATAAGCTTATAAAATCCCCAAATAAATACAAGCAAGCTTGCTACAAATGTCTGGTCTTTTACCTTAAAATATGTAACTTTGGTCACCACATTCACTGGATAGTTTGTGCAGGGCTAGAGTAGATTTGTAATTTCCGTGCACTCCTTTTTATGCTGCAAATACTAGAGAGGTCTTGGAGACCAGAATTGGTAGCTAATGAAAAAATGAACAACAAGATCTTCATTAACCTATCTTTGTACAGTCAGGAGCATTTCAATATTAAGAACTCCAGGGGATAGAACCTGTAATGATGAAGGAAGAAACTGTATTGTGTCTATATGTCATATTTGGAAAATAATCTTACGAAAGTGTGATATCCAATTTATCTAGCTTTCCCACAAAGTTGCATCTTTATTTGTAAGTAAATAACTTTTGTCCAGAGTATTTTACATGATTATCTGTGAAGAGTTCAACAAGACATCCAGATCTATCACAATTTGTGATCTTTTACCTAAATACCTGAATGTGTGTAGCTTTTGTGAGGTCTTTATTGGCCGATCTTCATAGGACTACAATGAGTGTGAAACATGATCTCTACCATTCGTCTAGAGTCTCAAGAGAGGGCCCTAGAGAACAATACCTGTAACAACATAGGGAAAATAAATAATTTTAATTTGTCACCCTTTGGGGAAAATTCTTATAGAACTCTTAAAAGTAGACACTAATTGCCTCCTGCATTATATGCGGCATTTTACATGATGGAATGTAACTTTTGCCCAAATAATTTATTGGGCTTTCTCCATATAGCTGAGCAATGATTGTTAAGCAGAGCCGTTCTGAGATTATTGTGGCTCCTCTTATCAATTATTAAGGGTGGATAAGCAGTCTGGAGAGTAAAGAATGATCACAAAATGTCTCGCAATGTAGTGGTAAATGTGCCCCACGGCCAGCAGATAATTAATGACTATATAGCAAAAAACATAATTTTAATCACATCTGGTTCTGCCTTAAACTTTAGCCTGTGGATTTATTGAATATTACTCAATCAAGAGCTCCTGCAGCAAGGCATGTTTATACCATGTCTATGATATCGTTGTTTTCCAGCTAGAAAAGCATATGTCGTTCAACTAACGATGTCAGGATAGCCACGTACTTGCAAGGGTAAAAGGTACAGGGAGGTTAATCCAGGGATCTACCTTAACAGGCACCTGTAGCGGCCACTTAGAGGAAACTACCTCACAGAGAGTGACCAGTGAGAGGGGAAAAGGGGATTCAGAGTGATGGAAGGATGTAAGGAACAGAGCACTCAATTTGTCCAAGAGTACAGTAGGCGTTTCTCAGTGCTTGTGGATATTATGATGGTGTTAATGGATTGTCTGTATCTGGGCTCTGACCTGATATTAGAAGTAATAGAATCATAATAGAGCATAAATTGACTGATGATTTAGAGGTAGTCATAGCACACAAGTGTAGTAAATACCTAATTTGCTACGTTAAAGTAAATGGCAACAACAATCCCTAAAAGCTCTAGACCCAGAAGGAAACAACACTGAGGGCTTTAACAGACCACAGCACAAGGACAAGTTGAACAGTCTTCAGGATTTGGTATTTAGGCATAAAGGAAAAGCAGCAAAACACAAGCAGGGCCAAAACAAACCAAGGGAGGAAAGAAAACAATCAGTTTGAGAATACAATACTGCTGATCAACAAAGAAAGAATGGGAGGCTTAAAACCCCAGGGAAACCTGCCAAGCACCATTGTTCCTGTTCTGTCCCCTGTGTGGGAACTTTTGAAACAATGTGGATATTCCACTGCCTTTGCTGGTTCTAACTTGGAAGTGAAAGTTTCTACCACCCTGAATTTTTATGCATGTCAGCTGTCAAGAGGTAGTACTCTACAATTTCCTGTCTTTATGACAGTATGAACGTTTCTGTATACCCTCATTTTTGCATGCATGTCTCTTCTTCTGTGGTCTCCTAGAAAATATCCTGAGACATGATCTAAACTGTTCAATGTTCTCTTAACGAATTTGGGGCCAGATTTACAAGGCCCTAGAGCCCGCATCACTTTTTGAGATGCTCCAGTGGCGCTAAACACCTCTCCATATTTACAAGAAGGTGTAACGTCACGTTTTGTGGCTTTATGACTTCTTGTCAATATGGGCTCCTCCAATGCAGTTTTCTGCATCAGAGGGACATGCAATGGGAGTCTCTGTGGGCATTCCACAGCAGCACCCATTGCTTTTGATGCTGCCACAGATTTACAGGAAGGTGTAAATCGGTGGCCCTACCAAAAACTAATGCCACCCCAGGGGTGGCGTTAGCATGGCACAACGAGGAGAAATACTTTTATTCCTCCTCGTTTTTGCTTTTTCCATGTCTGCTACATTCTGAAGTACACATGGAAAGAGCAAAAGGCCATGAATGATTGTTTATGTGGGGGAAAGTGTCCCTTCTTATAGGACATTCTGTTGTCAGGGACTGCCATTTCTACTTCTTGTTCGCAGTTCCTTTCTTCTAAATCTTTGTTAGCCCGTACTGCAATTTTTTTTTACATGGAGTACATGGCATAAAAATTTCAGGAAACTGTACTGAAAATATTTATAGCCTCTTACTTACTTCTGTATGCCTGCAAGACATCTTAAACAATGTCATCCTATATTTCATTACTAATTAATTTCTTAATCAATGAACAAATTGCTTCTATTAATAGCCAATGGTGATCCTTGGCATTAAGGTAACAGATGCACTGCAGTAATTTTTTTGTTTTGCTTTAAAAGTAATAGCCTCATTGGTTTGATTAAGGGGTTTGTCTTAGATAAAAATACTTAGAAAGGGGATTGTGTTAGGGTTTGTACACAGCAAAGAGCATGTCCCCTCTCACTGCACTAGTGGGTTCTGTAATAGCTCCCTTTTAAACTTACGATTGAAAGCCTTTCTTGTTATCTCACCTTCCCCCCCCCCAGGCTTCTGTGTATGTTGTTTAATGTGCTGTTTTGTTTACACATTGGGCCTTGCTTTTACCAAGGCTTCTTTAAAATACTCCTCCCTAGGCCATGTGTTAATCCAACTCATTTGTATAATAACTGAAACTCTGCACACCTTTCAAGAACATGTGCAGCATGTGAGGACCACACCCAGCTCTTCAAACCACACCCAGCTCTGCACACCTTCCAAGAACATGTGCAGCATGTGAGGACCACACCCAGCCCTTCAAACCACACCCAGCCCTGTCTATAAAAGGCATCCCCGAGCCTCACCCAGTGCTTGTGCTCGTCTACCTCCCGCTTACCTGAGAACAGATCCCTCGGCGCTGGCACTCCTGCTCTTTACAGACTTTCATTGACTTCAATGGGCGCAGCTTCTGGCTCTTCCTTCTTCCAGTTTCCGGTTCCTCCTTGCTTCAGCCTCTCTCCTATGAGTAACCTGCAAAAGAGAAAGAAGACAAGGTTAGACTGATCAGTATCTCTTGCCAGCAACAAGTAAGTGCAAAACCTTTTATTACCTGAAAGAACTTTGACAACAATTTCTGGATTCGTGTATAGACAATTTGAAACGAAATACCTTCCACGAACATTGTGATTCAAACTCTTTGTTACAAGAATATTTTGCAGAACTTTGTGAAGCAAACATTGTTTTTTCTCATGGAACTTTTAAGAATCGAACAGTGGAAACCATTAACAGCAAGGCAAACAGTAAATCAAGGACTTGCACAAATTACATGCTGTATTTTGATGTAAAAGTACAGTATTTGTTTTATAAAAGATTCTGGAAATATGGGAAAAGTGAGTCTGCTATTGGGAATTTAGGCTTTAGTTATATTATGATGAATGTTTGATATTGGTAATTCTGATAACGGTATTTTTTTAATGTTTTAGAAGCTTTACAGTAATAGAAAACACATCCCAGAGCAGTAACACATTCCAAACCTGGAAACTAGAGACCAGGATCCAAGAGGTACTTTTAGAAGAGAATTTCTAATAAATAAAGGGATAGTCAGGAACCCATTTAGGAATAGGTTGCACTTATCTGTTCTTTGTTTATGTTTCATTAGGCACCAGTTTCTACAGAAGTCAGAAAGGGCCGCAGATTTGTGCAGCACTTCAACAGTGGAAACGCAAGAACGGTGTTGTCTCTCTTTTTTATTTTATCCACTTCCCCCTTCCCTTGAGCTTCTGTTCTTAGTGCACTGTTTTAAAAACTAGTGTGCTGGAACAAGCAGTTTCAGGGTGGGGTCGGATTGTCTTCAACCTCCATCAGAACTGAACAAGAACTCAGGTGAGCTGGGCTTTGACAGATGGATGGTTTTAGGAAAGATCCCATTATTAAGCAAATAGTAACACATGTCAAACATGGCCCCAATTTTTCATGATAGCATAGCCCACTTCTCCCAATCACTTTGATAACATCAACCGCATGCTCCAGAATTTCTCACCTTCTGATTTGTATCCCATGAGCCTATGTCTTCTGATAGAAGCGGAGACTGTTTATGTCAACACCAGTTGTAGCCATTGAGAAATAAATAAGTGCCCAGTTTGTTTAAACTGATATGCCTTCATTCTGTTATGGCTGATGCTGAATATTAACGTAATAATATTGATGGTTTTAATATCAAGTTGGAAATATTGTGAATATCAATATCAAGTATGGGAATTTAGATGGTAAGATTATTTGTTTTTCGTCAAATACCATTGGAGCTTAAAATACCTTTTGATTAATTGTTGTTAAATTTGTTTTAGTAAAGTCATATACTTTTTAGGAATACTTTTTAATGTTTGCTAGTATTTCTAAAAAATCTTGTTTGAAACTTTATAATGTGATTTATAAAAAAACTTGTAATATTTGTTGTAAGGATACTACGCCAATTTTGTATTTGGTTTTTAGTTTTAGAAGGTAATAGCATGGGTAATGTTTTTAGAAAAATGAGAATGTAATTGTTGCACATTTAAATAGCCAAATATCATTTAAAAACATTATTGTAAGTGTTCAATGTTTCATATTCCAATATTTTCTGTGTTTCCATAATGTACAGAAGAGCTTGATGTGTAGTTTATCTATGTTTTTTACAATTTTACTACATTTTTAAATCTCACTATTTTTATTAATATTTTGTTGTATAGTTGTTAATTAATAGGAATGTACAAATGCCTTTGTGTTTGATAAATGGCAAGTAAAATGTACAAAAAAATTATTTTTTAATTTTTTTAATGCTTAGTCAGTGTCGCATACTACAATTGTGTTTCAGAAATTCCAAATATCCATTAACTGAACTGAGTGATACTGAAAGAACTTGGAAATGTGATCGGGTTTTCGGCATTCAAACAAAAGTCAACTATTTGTGCTTCATCCATCCATTCTCCTTGCCCCCTTATTTCCTAAGTTCCAGGGTCTGGTAAGGTCAGCAAAATACACAGAGATCTACTTGACACACTGGTTTCTCCCACTTTCATCAGTAAAACAAAGTGATGGGGAAGCACTGCCTTCTGCTGCCTTCTTTGTGGTTACACATTTAGGGCCTGATTTAGAGTTTGGTAGATAGATTAGTTTGTCACAGACATAACCAATACCCCATCTACTTTACGTTTGCATTATATTCTGTGACGCTTGCAGTAAGGCAGATGGGACATCCTTCATGTTTGTGATGGAGTAAATCATCCATCAAACTGTAAATCAGGCCCTTAGATTCCTGCATAAATATGACTGCTGCTTCTGATGGGTTAATCGCTACCATTCTTTCAGTATGACTCATTTCTGTCACATGTTTGAAAGTTTAATCTTCTCTTAAAGTAATTGACTTAACATTTGCATACAATTTGCACACATTTGCAACGTTTGGCATACAATGCAGTGTTGTAGAATCCAGCGGCGTACATTAGAGTGTTGCATAGTAGAGTGCAGTGGTGTAGAGTACAGTGGCATAGAGTGTAGTGAAGTAGAATGCAGTGGTGCAGAGTACAGTGGTGCACAGTACAGTGTTGTAGAGTGCAGGGATGCAGAGTAGAGTGACATAGATGGGATTGTCGTGGAATGGTGCAGAGTAGAGTGGTGCAGAGTAGAGTGGTGCAGAGTACAGCATAATGCTGTAGAGTGCAGTAGAGTAGAGTGGAGAAGAGTAAAGATGCGTAGAGTGTAGCGGTGCAGAGTATACTGCAGTGGCATAGAATGGCGTACAGTGGAGTGGTGCAGGCTAGAGTAGAGGGGATTGGTGTACAGTGCCTTGGTATGGAGACAGATTATAGTGGGGTAGAGTGCAGCAGCATAGAATTCAGAGGCATACAATACAGCATCATATTAGCCATACATTAGAGTGGTGCATAATAGAGAGCAGTGGTGCAGAGTGAAGTAGGGTAGAGTGGAGTGGTGCAGAGTGTAGTGGCACAGAGTGCAGTAGAATAGAATACAGTGGTGCAGAGTGCAGTAGTGCATAGTAGAGTACAGTGGCACAGAGTGGTGCAGAGTAGAGTGGTATAGAGTACATTAGCACAGAGTGGTGCAGAGTAGAGTATAGTGGCATGGAGTGTCATAGAAAGCAGTGGCTTAGAGGAGAGAGCTGCAGATTGCAGTGGCATAAAGTGCAATAGAGTAGAATGGTGTAGTAGAGATCAGTGGCAGAGAGTGTAGTGTTGCAGAGTAGAGTGTTGTGGAGTGCAGTGGCGTAGAGTGGCGTACAGTGCATCAGTATGGAGTGTAGTGGCTGAGAGAAGAGTGGCATAGAGAGCAGTGGCATTAACTACAGTGGTGTAGAGTAGATTCAAGTTGTGTAGAGTGCACTGGGGCATATAGTGCAGTAGTGTAGAGTATATTACTTCAGAGACGAATTAAGTGACTTAGAGTGGAGTGAGGCATGGTAGAGTGAGGTCGTGTAGAGTGGAGTGGAATGGCACAGAGTGCAGTAGCATACAGTAGAGTGTGGTAGTGTAGAGTGACATTCACTGGAGTGGAGTGGCATAAAGTAGAGTATAGTGGATTGATGTTGAGTGCACTGGCATAAAGTGTTGAAGAGTATAGTGGGTAGAGTGCAGCGCCATAGAATTCAGCAGTGTACAAAGCAGCACCACAGAATGCAGTGGTATAGATTAAAGTGGTGCATGGAAGAGTGGAGTGGTGCAGAGTGGAGTGACAGAGTGCAGTAGAACAGAATGCTTTGGTGCAGAGTGCAGTGGTGCATAGTAGTGTAGAGTGACATTGAGTGGCGTTTAGCAGGGGAACATATAGAGTGCAGTAGCATAGAGTGGTGCAGAGTAGATTATAGTTGCATAGTGTGGCCTATATAGAATGCAGTGACTTAGAGTGGAGTGCTGCAGAGAGCAGTGATGCAGAATGCAGTAGAGTAAAATGGCATAGTAGAGTTCAGTGGCAGAGAGTACGATGTTGCAGAGTAGAGTGTTGTGGAGTGCACTGATATAGAGCATATTAGCCTGGAGTGTAGTGGCTGAGAGTAGAGCACCATAGAGAGCAGTGGCATTGACTACAATTATGCAGAGTGGAGTTGTGTAGAGAGCACTGGTGTAGAGTGCAGTGGCAGAGAGTGTAGTGTTGCAGAGTAGAGTGTTGTAGAGTGCAGTGGTGTAGAGTGGCGTAGAGTGCATCAGTATGGAGTGTAGTGGCTGAGAGTAGAGTGGCATAGAGAGCAGTGGCATTGACTACAGTGGTGTAGAGTAGATTCAAGTTGTGCAGAGTGCACTGGGGCATATAGTGCAGTGGTGTAGAGTATATTACTTCAGAGACGAGTGAAGTGACTTAGAGTGGAGTGAGGCATGGTAGAGTGAGGTCGTGTAGAGTGGAGTGGAATGGCACAGAGTGCAGTAGCATACAGTAGAGTGTGGTAGTGTAGAGTGACATTCACTGGAGTGGAGTGGCATAAAGTAAAGTATAGTGGATTGATGTTGAGTGCACTGGCATAAAGTGTTGAAGAGTATAGTGGGTAGAGTGCAGCACCATAGAATTCAGCAGTGTACAAAGCAGCACCACAAAATGCAGTGGTATAGATTAAAGTGGTGCATGGAAGAGTGGAGTGGTGCAGAGTGGAGTGACAGCGTGCAGTAGAATAGAATGCATTGGTGCAGAGTGCAGTGGTGCATAGTAGTGTAGAGTGACATTGAGTGGGGTTTAGCAGGGTAACATATAGAGTACAGTAGCATAGAGTGGTGCAGAGTAGATTATAGTTGCATCGTGTGGCCTATATAGAATGTAGTGACTTAGAGTGGAGTGCTGCAGAGAGCAGTGATGCAGAATGCAGTAGAGTAAAATGGCATAGTAGAGTTCAGTGGCAGAGAGTACGGTGTTGCAAAGTAGAGTGTTGTGGAGTGCACTGATATAGAGCATATTAGCCTGGAGTGTAGTGGCTGAGAGTAGAGCACCATAGAGAGCAGTGGCATTGACTACAATCATGCAGAGTGGAGTTGTGTAGAGAGCACTGGTGTAGAGTGCAGTGGTGTAGAGTAAATTATTTTAGAGTAGAGTGACTTGGTATAGAGTGGAGTGGTGCATGGTAGAGTGAAGTGGTATAGAGTGCAGTGGCGTAGAGTGCAGTAACATAGAGTGTTGCAGAGTAGAGTCACCTGGGTGAACCCTTGTTTTAAAGACATTTTAAATGCCCTACCCTAGGGGGTCTTCCGGACTCCCTTCTGCACAAACTCTAAATAACCCCTCAACCAGCCTGTAGCCCATCCGCTGGGCAAAATCATTATCACCACTCAGTGGCGTGCCACAAAAGGAGTTTAGATGGAAGAGTGCTTCTTAAAGGCCCCCCAACACACTCATGTATCACAGATATTCATAGGGTTTAGATGGAAGGGTGCTTCATAAAGCCCCCTCGAACACTCTCATGTCTCACAGATATTCATAGGATTTAGGTGGAAGGGTGCTTCCTGAAGGTTGCCCCCCCCCCCAGCACTCTCATTTCTCACAGATATTTATAGAGTTTACATGGAAGGGTGCTTTATAAAGCACCCCCCAACACTCTCCTTTCTCACAGATATTCTTTGGGTTTAGATGGAAGGGTGCTTTCTGAAGGCTGCCCCCCACCCGCATCACTGGGGCAGAAGGGGCCTGTGTTATGTTCCTGCAACTCTCTATTAACATCCTTGAAAGAGTGAAATGACCTCCAACCTTCCTGAAATGCAGACACATGAGGAGTGTACCCCAGACTGAATGCATTTTATGCCCATGTTCTACTACAGTCTTCAGGAAATCCTCCTTTCAGGTGTGGACTGAGTTTTTTTAGCTGCAGCACCACACGCACCTTTCTAACGATATTGTGGACAGGATACAATGCCATATCTCTGAACACTCGCAGTTCCTAGAAGGCATCTTCAAACAAGGGGCCAGATGTATCAAGGTTTTTTGCATTCGCAAACGGTGCGAATGCCCATTTGCGAATGCAAAAAGCCAAATCAGAATGTATGAGAGACATTCTGAATGCAATTTTAAGGAATCGCTAAAATAGCGATTCTTTAAAATTGTGACCTTGTTTAGAGAGTCGCAAATTGCAACTCTCTAAATAAGAAATTGCTCATAAGAATTACTTATTTGCGATTCCTTAGCACATGTATGAAGCAATTCCTAAATGCGATTTGGCCATTTAGGAATCGCTATTTACCACCAAGTTGAACTTGGTGGTAACCATGTGCAAACTTTAAAAATGCATTTAAAATGCATTTTTAATATTTACATGTAAAGCACACGTGCCCTTTTGGCATGTGTGAACCTTACATGGTGAAAAAAAAATGTTGGGGTGCAGCAGAGGGGGCCTTAGGCCCCCAGCACCCTGGGGTTTTGAATTTCCAAAATTGCGATTTCTAGTTAAGAAATCGCAATTTTGGAAATGCAAAAAAATCGCAGATATGGGCCAATAGGTGCGAATGGGGCTGGTATCGCAATTTGTGATTCGGTAATAGCATTTGCGATTTTTGAGAAATCGCTATTACCGATTCGCAAATGTGATACATGGCATTTTGAGAGTCGGAAATAGCGATTTCTTAAAAATCGCAAATTCCGAATCGCAAAAGGCCTTCATGATACATCTGGCCCAAGGGCTCCTGTGAAAAGCAGAAATGTTACTAAAACAGAAATTACACCAAGTATGTGGCACTCAATACTCAGAATTTTTGTGAGATTTTGCTTGTGTTTAAACAATTTGCCCTGCCCCAATCTTTAAGCAATGTGTGTTTACTACATTAATGATGTTTCCCAGCGGATGTTCAGACATGGCACAAGGCCACAGGTTGTTATAAGAGTGAGGACCTGCTTTAATGGGGTGCTACCAATACAGCTGCACTGGGCACTGTCCTGAAGAGGGAGCACTGACCTCGGGGTGGAGGTATGTGGGGGGGGGGGGGGGGGGGGCACTGTGTTGAGCAATAACGTTCAATTTAAGAACACCTGTTGCAGAGTTCCTTGTGCGTCCAGTTTTTAGGCAGCAATAAAAATGTCAAGATAACTCTTGTGATTAATGTTCCTGATGGAGAGACAGAGACTGGAGTTTTGTCTAGTGGCTGGGTTGGCTGCCATAAAGTAGCAGAGAGGGTTAATGTGCCTGCTGCAAAGAACAGATCTGTACTTTATGTAGAAAGTTGAGTGGATTAGTAAAGCCAGACTTTACCAGAGCTTTAACACAAATGAAATCTATGTGAGAGAGGAGCTATGGCGAGACGAGGGGCTCTTTTGCACTATGATAGTGAAGGAATCTGAGCAGGAGGCAATGGAGAGGGAGTGCCAAAAAAGATAGTCGAACTGGGTGCCAGCAGTGCTAAAGCCAGCTCTGATAAGAGGCCCACATTGTGGAGTGCCACTCATTTGCATTCTACCAGCTTTGCATGGAGAATGTCCAATCCATGTGAAAGAACGTGCATGCGATCGAATGGGGTGGATTCTGGTCGGATCTCATGTCTTATCCGGTTCCACAGTTTCTGACATCATGAATGTGTCATTGGAGCTACCCTCTCAAGTCTTTGGAAGGCCACATAAGGAAACACAGTGGCCACACCCTGACCAATACTGCTGTGTGGAGTGCCAGAAGTGTTCCAATGGGACCCTCCGATCAGTCAAATTAAAACTTTATATTTATTTTGGGTTGCCAGTGCGGCACTACCAGAACCTGGTACCACGAGAGCAAGCACAGCAGCCCAGTGGTACCACAGTACCAAAACCATAAAAAAATTATAAGGGTGTGGTCATCGTCCAGATCCTGCAGCCAACCACCATGATTATAGGTCATGTGCAGTGGGGAGTGGCCACCTCCAGGGCATTAGCATAAGGCAACTTACCTATGCACACTGCTGAAGGCAGTAGACAGTGAGGGTGGTCGGGTGCCTGTACTGGGCTGGGCATCCACCATGGGTTATGTTGAGAGGTTGAGGGCCTAGCAAGACCCAGAAGGAATATTTGAGCCAAAATTTCAAAATAGTTTAAAGGTAAGCATTGTTTTACTATTCTTAGCTTCACATTAAAGGGATGTGTATAGATAGATAGGCAGAGAGATAGTTGATTGTAGTCCTTACAGACTGAATAACAATTTTCTTAGACTGCTTGACAGTCTCACATGTAAAAAAGTCCATCCCAGCAGGTCTTCCCACCACTTCTCTCCACTTCTCTCCATCCTAAACCTGCTCACGACCATAAGCTTTAAACATGACATCTCAGAGTGGACCGCCCAGTGTAGTAGCCAGCTGAGTGGACTATGAAAATAAGGACTAGAAATACCATAAAGGGATCTGCAGAGCTGTGCAAAGATTCCTGCTTTACTGAAAACTCTAAAGTGGGAACCTGTTGCACATACTTCCTTATCCACCACACTACTAAGTGCTGCATCACATGACACAGTAACCACAACTTGGCGGTCATTATGAATGACATGGACTCAGGGGAGGGGTTACTCCATCACAACTTCCCACAGTTCCCACACAGGATCAAAACAAAGACACCATCCTTCCAACCACACACCCTATGCAGTGTAAGATTCCATCCGGGCAGGCAAGCACTTCAGCACCTCGTATAGGAGTGGTAAGTGCTACATACATGTTGCAATACACTACATAATCATCAAGGTACATATATGTAGAGTTAAGTATATTATACTTTAGTTTATCCCTTTATATTAACATAATGATATTTTGGTTTCTACATTTTTGAAGGAGTCCATTCGATCCACAGTAATCTGGTACAATACACTCTTGTTATGGGCCCTGATAGCCAACCACCTCCCCTCCACCCCACTCCCCCATCTAGTAATAAGACTCTCCTGACACCAAAGCTGGTCCTACACGATTGCCAATCCAGGCAGCTGCCTGGTGCTAGTGCCATAAGTGAGGGCTGGATTGAAGGAACCTGGGTTCTATAGCCTTGGGGTGGTGTCTAAATAGCAAAAGGTGGTTATACCTGGGATTCTGAACATCCTTGCACCATGTCTGCATGTTGAAAACCTGTGTCTGGAACAGATGGCACCCCTCCCCACAAGCTGCCACATTCTGGGCTGGTACCACCAACCACATCCTTACCCAGCATGGGCAGTGTGAGCAACAAGCCAATTGGGATAACCGCAGCACAACACTCCCACACCGCTCATGCAAACATCTTTGTGGTATGAATTATTCATAGCAAACAGGAAAACATAGCTCAACTGACTTATGGGAAAGGCTGGTAATTTTGTGACAGGAAGAGTTGGGGCAGAGTCAGACACGTGTGTCAATCGCCAACGTCCAGGATCGACCAGAATTCTAAGTTAGGTTATGGGTTTGTAGATATAGGGGCAGGAGCAATCGATTGGAGTAGAATGTGAGTGAGGATAGGGATGCCCCCCCTTGCTTGAGGGTTTAACTACAGGGATGGATGGTAGATTCTTCCAACCCAGCACATCTTCAGAAGAACCCCCCCCAACCTCAATGGTGTAGGACAGCACGCAAGCAGTTCCCCAAAGTCCCATATGTCTACTTGACACAAATATATCAATCACAGCAAAGCTGATTGGTCATATCTGGACAATTCCCAGGACTGACAGCCTTCCGATGACCTCTAAATACAGCCGTCAGCATGTTCTTCAAAATGTCCTTGTGACCACATAAACGGATGTTAATCTGTGAAATTCTACATTCAGCAAGTTCCCTCTTCTCAAGTCTGACGGAACTGGTGACCTCTGACCCTGTCCGTCACTCTGTATGCTTTTGTCACCTCCTAACAATATGCTGAACTCTTTACTTGTCCACCACGAAGTTCATCCCCAGGGTTTAAGCCAAAGGGTGACCTCTGAAATCCACCACTACGTCTTCCCTAAACCTTATTGTGTGGAATGGGGTGTATTAGATGGTGCGGTTGTGTGACCTCCCTGTGTAATACTCTTACCAACACCTTTAGGACCAGTTGGCTTTGTATGTCAAACCCTTAGCTCAGCAAAGGGTAGCTGGGGCTCTGAGCAGTCAGGCTTACACAAAGGAACAAGTGTAAAGCATTTAAACAGCACCAAAACAATTAAACAAGCAATACACAATACACTGAATAAATCTGACACCAATTTATAAAAATAGAGAATATTTTTATATAATTTTTGACACCAAGATGAGAAAGATCCACCTGAGGGCTCTGGGTATCTAGAATTTAAAAAAATGGCCAATTCAACACACTTGACACTGAAACATCAGCTCTACAAGAAAACAGTTTCAAGTAAAACTCCAGTGCCTCCTTGCCTTTGACTTCTAAGAAGTGGTCCTAATGCAAGGGACACAAGATGTTGAAGATTATCAGGGAAGGTGTGGTTTTTGTGGGGTCTTTAGGGGTCATCCTCAGGCTAATTCTCAGTCTACGAGCTTGGTAAGTCAATCCTGGCCATAGGTGTTAACGTCCCTCGAAGTCCTTTCGAGTTAGGTAGAAGCCCAGTCACCACTGGGCTACCAGTTGCCCGGTACAGTAGTTTCAACTGTTCTCTTCTTTTGATGGTAACGTGGCTTCTGAGCATCCAAGCTGCACTCCAAAAACTCTCCTGTGTCCAGCAGACTTCAGGGCAGCTTTTGAACATTGGATCCTGGTCCCTTGGGCTGCATAGTGGTGAGGAGCGGCAATCCAAGAATCTAGGCTACCAACATGCCTGAGCAGGCTTCTTCAGCAGTTGTAGCTCTGTTCTGCAAACAAGAGGTCAACTAACTGACCCTTCTAGTCCCTTATTTCAGCTTACTTCAGAAGTCGGTTTCTCCACAAGCAGGACACAACAGGCACAGTCCCTCTCCTTTGTTAGCCACCAATTGCAGCAGGCGCAGTCCCTTTCAGTGCAGTCTCTCTTCACTTGGTCCCTGGTGCAACAGGGCAGTCTTTCTTCCATCCTCTTCTCAAATTCAATGAGAACTAAGTTCTGGGTGCCAGGAGTGTTCTATTTATGCCCAGAAAATGCCCTCAGCAAAGGAGGCAGTCATTAGCCAATGAGCTACCAGGTTCCCTCCTGCCTGATGACAATGTCCTGTGAGGTCTGGCATTTAGCTATCCCAGAAGTCTCTGTTCTGCCCACTCTCAAGATGGCAGAACCCCTCTCGCTGCGTGCAACCCGAACAAAACAATAGTACAACTGGCAACTCTCTCTGCCCAATCAATAGAGCAGCCCCTCTCCCAGGTGTTTCTCATTTGCCCTTCGAAGGTGGTTTCACTTTGGAAGCTCACCTTTGACTAGGTCCACGTGTCCTGACCATGTGCCTTACAGTTAATTCCAACTGTCACCATAGGGACAGATAATCCAGTTTAAATATAAAGAAGTATACGTGTATATGACTTCATTGATGGCTAGTTACCCTTACTTTGGTTGATACTCAAGCTCTCATGGCATTATTGGGTTGCCCTTTTCTTTATTAAGCCATTTATTAAGCTCCCATGCAGCCTGAGCCCTCCTCTAACACCTGCACTGGGCCTTTAAGTTTGTGCAGGGAACCCCAAGACAGCCACTTCCATTTTGTGAGCTCAGCTTTTTCCCTGTGCTCTAATATAGCCCAGTAATCAAGAAATCCTAGGAGACAGGTAAGAGCCCCAGACGTTCTGGGAAATCTTGTTCTTTGTTAAAAAGTGTTTGTACTGCCACTTGTTTACTGCAGTTACCATTCAAAGCATCACACCAATCACATGGTCAGACCACCATTTGATAACTTTCCGACATAAAACACCACAAATCAACACACCCCATAGCACCTTACATACATGCAACTATCGACCATGAAGCAAACTCAATTTTGAAGACTTAGAAAACACAACTAACAGCCAACACAGATCTAGACACAATTACTTCTGTTTCAAAACTTTATGAGTGGCTACAGAAAGCTTTTGATATCCTAATAACACTCAGAAAAACAAAACAGGACAAAAGAAAACCAACACCTTGGAGAAACACAGAACTTAAAAAGATAAAGCAACAAATCAGTAGGATGCAAAAGACATGGCTCAAAACAAACAACATTCAAGACAAACTTCAGCTACACAAACTTAACAGAATATACAAATCATTAATCAAAAAATCTAAAAAAGGTACTACTCAGACAGAATTCTAAATGCTAAATCTGCAAATAAAGAATTTTATAAAATTCTCAATGAACATCAAAAACCTAAATGCATAGAAGGATGTAATCCCACTACTCAAGATTTCACAAACAAACTGGCAACTCATTACACAACCAAGGCAGACACATTGGACTCCTATCCTATTTAAAACAGAAGAAAACCATCAGCACCAACCCATTTCCTAAACTCCCCTCCAAGAGTAAACCAACCCAGCCTATGTACTCCCTCAAACAAATATCACAAGATGAATTTATGTAATCTGGTCAAAACAAGTAGGCCTTCAAGTTGCCCTTCTGACCCTTGTCCACCACACATCTTCAAGAACATTCTTTTATCTACTTCTGCTGCCACACCTGTAAGAAGAATCTTCAATAACTCTTTACCTACAGGAAAAGATTACTGAAAAAGGCACATATATGTCCGTTATTAAAGAAAACAAACCTAGACCCACAGGACCCCAACAACTACAAACCAATCACAAATGGACCTTTCCTGGGCAAACTGATAGAAAGAGCAGCGTTCTCTCACAATTCATTGAAGACAATTCCATACTTTTAGACGACCAAACTGGATTCCGCCCAGGAAGTTGCACTGAATCAGCACTCATAGCAATCTGGGATGATCTTAAAAACACAGTTGACTGCAATGGAGTTGCTGCACTACTGCTCTTGGACCTCTCAGCTGCCTTTGATACTGTTGACCATGACACACTACTTTAAAGACTCCACAAAGCTGACATAGAAGGGACTGCATCCTTCCTTCAAAACAGAACTAATATTGTCTATTCTCCCCCTTTCTCGTCCAAACCCTACCTCACACAAGCAAGGGTCCCCCAAGGATCAATCATCTCACCTATTCTTTTCAACATCTACATGATGTCATTACCTGCATTGATTAATGATTTTCAACCCACATGCTACAACTATGCAGATGACACACATATACGACTTAAATTAAAATGCCCCAAAGACATTGAAAACTCACCAATGTTCAGTTGCCTCAGAGCTGTTGATTAGTGGATGACTTGGAGCTATCTCAAACTGACTGCTCCCAAAACAGAAATACTCACATGTGGCGACTGGAAAAATTATGACCCACTGTGTGCCTGACCTGACGCCCTGGGACCACCTCCTTAAGTATCCAAGGAAGCTAAAAACCCTGGAATTACAGTGGACTCGAAGTTAACAATTAGGGCCTGATTACAACCTTGGCGAGGGGGTTAATCCATCCCAAATATGACGGATATCTCACCCACCGTATTACGAGTTCCATAGGATATAATGGACTCGTAATACGGTGGGCGGGATATCCGTCACATTTGGGACAGATTAACCCTTCCGCCAAAGTTGTAATTAGGCCCTTAATGCCCAAGTGGACTAATTAGCACAATCAAGCTTCATCACCTTTAAGACTCTCCAACGTATCGTCCCCCACTTCAGATTTTAACACAAGGTGCAATCTCTCTTGTACTATACAAACTGGATTATGCCGATGGCCTCTACCGTGGATCATCTCTATCTATTGTGAAAAAACTACAACATATTCATAACTCAGCTGCCTGGCTACTATTACCTGTAAAGCCACAAGCCCACATCTCCCCTGCCTTGAGAGCACTACACTGGTTACCCATTGTCAGAAGATCCACCTTCAAGCTGCTTTGTATCATCCACCAAGCTGTACATGGAACAAGACCGCTTTTCATCAGAAACAAAGCAACCAAAAACATTCAACTAAGAAACCTCCACTCAAGATTGGCTCCCCGCCTTAAAACATCACCATACAAGAAGAAGTCATTAGGTAGTACATCCTTCTCTGTTCAAGCAGCCAAACTATGGAATTCATTACCCCCAAATATAAGATCCACTGATAACTATCTTGCCTTCAGAAGACTTCTCAAGATGTGGCTCTTATCTTCATAACCACCATATTCAAACAGCAATGGGCTGTTAGGCCTGTGTTGATAAATATTTATAATCTGTTTATGTGTATATTCTAGATATGTAAAGTTCTTTAACCCCTCCGGTGCCTTGGACGAGGTGGTTACGCCCGATGCAGTGGTGCTCAGGCACCAGGGACGTAACCACCTCATCCAAGTATCGGCCGGGGGCCTCGCACCCCACTCCCCCTCTTGTGAGCAGAGATGGAAGAGGTATTGCTTCCACTTCCACCCCCACCCCTCCGCGGTGTCTTATGATGTCAGAGTGCAATTGTGTGTTGACCTCATCAGAGGCTGCCCCCTCAGCTCTGAAAGCTCAGCTTCCAGCCTCCGAGCACGTGGAGGGGGTGAGAGAGGCACCAAAGGAAAGGAAAGGCCTTTCCTTTCCTTTGATGTCTCTCTCAACATTTCTGCTGCCCGATTGTGAAGCGATTAGGCAGCAGAAATGCCCACTAGACACCAGGGATTTTTTTTTTTATTTACATATAAGGAGAGCAGCCCCTTGGGCAAGGGCCGCTCCCCAGGGGGGCAATTTAGTTTAAGGCCATTACTGCCCCCACCCATTGGGGGCAGATCGGCCTTTTATACTTAAGGCGATCTGCCCCCGGGAGGGCTGACACGGCTTGACACCAGAGATACATATTTTTTTATATGTGGGGAGTGAGCCCTTAGGGAAGGGTCATTCCCCTGTGAGCAAAATAAACTTTAGGCCATTTCTGCCACCTTTGGGGGCAGATCGGCCTATTTTTATTAGGCCAATCAACACCAGGGATTTTTTTGTTTTTAGGTCAGTTTCACATGAGGGGAGCGTCCTCTTAGGCAAGGGTCGCTCACCTGGGACGACAAATTTGCTTCAGGCCATTTCTGCCCCCCTTGGGGGCAGATCGGCCTATTTTAATTAGGCCAATCTGCCCCCAAGGAGAGAAGAAACCAATAGACACCAGGTTTTTTTGTTGTTTTTAGGTTAGTTTCACTTGGGGGGAACGACCCCTTGAGCAAGGGTCGCTCCCCTGGGGGGGTGGGGGTTTGTTTTAGACCATTTCTGCCCCCCTTTGGGGCAGATCAGCCTATTTCAATTAGGCTGATCTGCCCCTGGAGGGGGAGAAACATCTAGGCACCAGAGATCATTTTATTTGATTTGTTTTATTTTTTTTAGATGTGGGGAGCGACCCCTTAGGCAAGGGTCGCTCCCCTGGTGGACAATTTTATTTTAGGCCATTTCTACCCCACTTGGGGGCAAATCAGCCTATTTTTATTAGGGCAATCTGCCACAAGTGGGGGCAGAAACCACTAGACACCAGGATTGTTATTTGTTACGCCAATTTCACACAGGGGGAACAACCCCTTATGCAAGGGTCGTTCCCCTGGGGGGGGGGGATTTATTTTAGGCCATTTCTGCCCGCCCCCCCCCCGGGGCAGATCAGCCTATTTTTATTAGGCCGATCTGCCCCCAAAAGAGGGCAGAAACCACTTAGGCACCAGGGATTGGTGTGTGTGCATGTGTGTGTTTTGTTTCGGGGGGCAGCCCCAAACAAATGACATTTGATTATTTTGGGTTTTGGTATTACATTTGGGCCATGAGAGCTTGGCTATCTCTCAAAATTGCTCCACTTGGAATGGTGAAGGCTGCACTTTATGGACTTTGGGACGCTGCCATGTAGAAAATCCAAAAGACCTAGACACATCTGAAAACTAAACATCTGGGTGATTCCAGGGTGGTGTTTCACATGCACCACGCACCATTTGTATACCCACAATGCCCTGCAAACCTCCAACTTTGCAGGGAATCACACATTTATCTCACGTTTTTGTGATGGAACCTTCCGGAATCTGCAGGAATCCACAAAACTCCTACCACCCAAAATTCTGCTGCACTTGTCAGCCTAAAAATGCTTTTTTGCAAACTGCCCTTTTGGACCCCCTTTGGTTCCCTCAATATCTACATGTTTTTGGCTTTTCCCTTTCACAAGCACTTGGCCCACCCACACAAATGAGGTATCATTTTTACCGGGAGACTGAGGGGAACATTGGGTGGTATGAAATTTGTCCCAGTGCGGTGGTCCCACACAGAAATGTGGGAAAAATTTGATTTTGTTTGCTAAATTTGAGGTTTGCTGAGGATTCTGGGTAAGAAAACAGTAGGGGATCGACGCAAGTCACAACTCACTGGACTCCCTCGGGTGTCTAGTTTTCAGAAATGTCTGGGTTTGTTAGGTTTCCCTAGAAGGCTGCTGAGCCCAGGACCAAAAACACAGGTGCCCCCCTGCAAAAACAGGTAGTTTTGTATTTGATAATTTTGATGTGTCTAGATAGTGTTTTGGGGCATTTCCTTTCACGGGGTACCATTTTTATCGGAAGACTTGGGGAAACGCTAGGGGGAAGGAAATGTGTGGCTCCTCTCTGATTCCAGAACTTTCTGTCACCGAAATGAGAGAAAAAGGTGTTTTTTGGCTAAATTTTGAGGTTTGCAAAGGATTATGGGTAACAGAACCTGGTCAGAGCCCCACAAATCACCCCATCTTGGATTCCCCTCGGTGTCTAGTTTTAAAAACTGCACAGGTTTGCTAGGTTTCCTTATGTGCTGGCTGAGTTAGAGGCAAAAATCCACAGCTAGCCACTTTGCAAAAAACAGCTCTGTTTTCTTTGTGAAAATGTGATGTGTTCACGTTGTGTTTTGGGGCAGTTCCTGTTGCGGGCGCTAGGCCTACCCACGCAAGTGAGGTACCATTTTTGTCGGTAGACATGGGGGAACACAGAATAGCAATACAAGTATTAATGCCCCTTGTCTTTCTCTACATTTTTTCCTTTCAAATGTAAGACAGTGTGTAAAAACTACGTCTATCTGAGAAATGCCCTGTAATTCACATGCTAGTATGGGCACCCCCGGAATTCAGAGATGTGCAAATAACCACTGCTTCTCAATACCTTATCTTGTGGCCATTTTGGAAATACAAAGGTTTTCTTGATACCTATTTGTCACTTTTTCTATTTCAGCAAATGAATTGCTGTATACCCAGTATAGAATGAAAACCCATTGCAAGGTGCAGCTCATTTATTGGCTCTGGGTACCTAGGGTTCTTGATGAACCTACAAGCTCTATATATCCCCGCAACCAGAAAAGTCCAGCTAACGTAACAGTATATTGCCTTCCAAAATCTAACATCGCAGGAAAAAGTTACAGAGTAAAACGTGGAGAAATTTCAATATTCTTATATTTCAGCTGTTATTTTCTGTAGGAAACACTTGTAGGACCTACACAAATGACCCCTTGCTGAATTCAGAATGTTGTCTACTTTTCACAAATGTTTAGCTTTCTGTGATCCAGCATTGCTTTCTCACCCATTTCTGTCACTAACTAGAAGGAGGCTGAAAGCACAAAAAATAGTAAAAATGGGGTATGTCCCAGTAAAATGTCAAAACTGTGTTGAAAAATTGGGTTTTCTAATTCATGTCTGCCTGTTCCTGAAGGCTGGGAAGATGGTGATTTTACCACCATAAACCCTTTGTTGATGCCATGTTTGGGGGAAAAACCACAAGCCTTCTTCTGCAGCCCTTTTTTCCCATTTTTTTAAAAAACTAAATTTTTGCTGTATTTTGGCTAATTTCTTGGTCTCCTTCCAGGGAACCCACAAAGTCTGGGTACCTCTAGAATCCCTAGGATATTGGGGAAAAAGGACGAAATTTGGCGTGGGTAGCTTATTTGAACAAAAAGTTATGATGGCCTAAGCGCAAACTGCCCCAAATAGCCAAAAAAGGCTCGGCACAGGAGGGGAAAAGGCCTGGCAGTGAAGTAGTTAATTAAACCAGATGCTTCGACAATCTGGAGGCACCTGACAAGACACTTTAAGGATGCCAAAACCTCCTAATCGTACATTTTTTGTAGTATTAAAAATGTGATCTAAACTATTGCACTTTTCCTTAAAACACAGCTTATTTGAAGTACTATGCAACCTAGATTGAAAAGGTAGAACGATTCGACACAGATGGGCAACCTGCATACAGATGAAAGGAAAAAAAATCTATGTATAGCTTAATGCTGTGGTGACAAACATAGTACTTTATTTAATTTTTGAAAAGTGTGGTTGACAGAGTCATTGCGTCGATTTTATTACAAAAAAACAGATAATCGAGGCTGGAACTGGAAACGATATCAATCCGAGATGCAGAGCGCCAGATTCTAATGGAGTCATCTATTTCCAAATAACTGTATAGATGCATTCATTTGGCAGAAATGAGAAGAGTGGTCCTAGAATCTAATGTACAATATAACATTTTTATTAATGGTGAGAAGTTGTCATAGTACCAATGCAGAAAAAATAAGCACACCTCAAGTGGAAATGACTGTATCTAGATTACAATTCACAACCACATCCCACACCTAGTGCCCACATTCAGTTTTAGTTACGAATATGCTGCATTAGTTGTTTTCAGTATCTACCTGCCACCACCAGATGTGTACCAGGAGCACCATGGCCTCTAGTGCAAGCAATTGAATGCTGCTCCCATTCCCCTGATTAAACAGTAAACAAAAATCCACCAATTGACAAGGGCCTCTCACACTCCTTGGCACAGGTGTCAGTGCACCTCCTGCACTGCTGATAGCTATCCCCTGACCACCCAACACACATTTGTATACGCAAATGGACATGAGAAGAAGTGGAACATCAAAGTGAAGTTCTCACACACGTGGATGTATTTATGATTTATAGGTGTGTACCAGGCACCCAACGTTAAAGAGCTAACAGGTGGAATGACCCTGTTGGTTGGGGATAGGTTTTTGTTGGGGGTACTGAAGTGATTGTAAGCTGCACTCCAGAGAGACACATTGATTTGTGGACATTATCAACCGTTCGGTGCAAGGACAGTTAGGCCCATATTTATACTCGGTTTGCGCTGAATTAACGTCATTTTGTTTGATGCTAATTCTGAGCAAACCTAACTCCATATTTATACTTTGGCGCCAGACACGTCTAGCACCATATTTATGGAGTTAATGTTGTTTTCTGGACAGAAAAACCTACCTTGCGTCAATGAGATGCCCAGAAATGGACGATATGGCCTTTGCGCCATATTTAGCCCCCTGTGCTAAAATCCAGCATGGGGGTTTGGGGACCTTAAATAATGGTGCTAAGCTTGCTTAGCACCATTATTTAACACCTGGGTATAGGCAGGCGTAAGTGGACCTGTAGGCATATTTCCATGGTCAGAGACCATGGAAATTGCCCACATGTGCCCTTCCCTGGCCCCAGGGACACCCCCACCCACACCAGGAGGAAACCGAAGGATGGGGGACCCATCCCAGGTAAGTCCGGGTAAGTACATTTCTATTTTTTCTCCTCCAACACTGCTCGGGGGCCCTGACTTCGGGACCCCTGCACGGCACTGGCCCCAGTGACAATGCCTAGGGGATATTCGGGTGGTGGGCATGATATTTCCATGGGGGTTGTGTGCCAGAAAACTGCACTACACTGCTTAGAGGAAATTTGTTTGGTGCATAAGCCCTGGTTTCCTCTACGCCTCCCCAGCCCTGTTAGCGTCCTTTCTGAGGACACTGGCAGGGCATTAGCACCGGCTAGCACCATTCCATAAATATGGCGCCCGGACGGCGTCTTGGAATGGTGCTAATTTCACGCAGTTTTGCATGAAAAAGTATAAATCTGCCCCTTAGTTTCTATAAATGGACAAACACAGCACTCAAGGTGGTACTAGGCTATTGTTCGAGAGTATTCATCTTGCCAATGAGAAGGAAGCTAAGCAGGTCTATCATTAGAAAAGTGGGTTTTCCTGGAAGACTATAGTGAAATAAATCACAAATATGTCTCCTGTCCAGTTATTAAACAGTGAGGAGAGAAACGTCTTGCCATTTATGTAAACTGGTGTGCAGTGGTGTAGAGTAGACAATTTCAGAGTAGAGTGAAGTGACAGAGTGGAGTCGAGCATGGTAGAGTGAAGTGGTGTAGAGTGGAGTGGCACAGAGTGCAGTGGAGTGGCATAGAGTATAGTATAGTGGATTGGTGTTGAGTAAACTGGCATAGAGTGTTTCAGAGCATAGTGGGGTACAGTGCAGCAGCATAGAATTCAGCCTCATTCAAAGCAGCATCATAGAAAGCAGTGGTATAGATAAGAGTGGCGCATGGAATGGTGCTGTGGACCTGAGTGCAGTGGTGCAGAGGAGTGGTGCAGAGTAGAATGGCACTGAGTGCAGTACTGTAACATATACTGGCATAGAGTGCAGAGGTGCAGAGTAGAGTGGTGTAGTAGAGTTACAGACTGCAGTGGCATAAATTGTTGCAGAGCAGAGTTAGAGTGCAGTGATGTAGAGTGACAAAGAGTGCATTGGCACATAGTTCAGTGGCATAGTAGAGTAGAGTGGCATAGACTGTAGTGGTGCAGAGTAGAGTACAGTGGCATAGAGGGCAGATATGTAGTGTGTAGTTGCAGAGAGTGAATTTGTGTAGAGTGCAGTAGTGTAGAGTACAGTGACTCAGAGTGGAGTGCAGTGGTGTTGTGTAAAATGGAGTGGTGCAGAGCAGATTGCAGTGGCATGGAGTTGTGCAGAGTAGAGTAGAGTGGAGTATGCCTGGTGTGGTGGCACACTGCCATTACAGACAACACATTTTGAACTGAAATGACGATTACGCTTGCACAGACATACTAATACATCTATAAAGTACACAAACAATGATGTGTGGAAAAGGCACCTCCCAGTGTATTAATTTGTTTTGATAATATTAAAGTATGTTTTCAACAGATTAACTCATTCTGATGTTCTGAAATACTTGGTTTATTTAAATGTTGCTTATTGCTAGAAATAACCTTTCCTCTACCCACAGTATCCAACAAGATCATCATATAAATCCTCTCACTTTGAAGTTCGAGGAAATGTAGTAAACTCTTTGGAAGACAGGGCCTGGCTTTTAACCTTTGTCTCTGAATGCACAGCAAATGTGACAAGAGAAGAACACGTTTTGCAGGCCTGTTTAGAGAAAGGAGCACTGTAGAAGAATACAAGGAGAGGTAGTGTAAAAAGCCTTTGATCCTGGAGATAGGGGAACTGAACCTGGACATCCCAAAACAAAGACATGAAATAGAAAGCCAGAAAATGTGAGTTACAAACCACCAAGCCAGTGGTAAGCAACGAGTGGAATGCATTCCCAGGGAAGCTTTCTGAATGTCTTCAAGGTGTCTTTAGCATACCAAATAGTGTGCAGTCTGGTAGGCTTCGACCTTAAAAGCATTATTATTTCGATGGCATTGTATGAATCAATTACATATTTTTTTGTAATTCCTTATGCCTAATGCCATAAAATATTATAGTACTCACAAACTCTGTGTTAGTTCAATCTCATAAAAGACAGACCAGAGTAGGTACACATCCTTCCAATGTGAATGTCCAACGTAGTTTTTTTTAATAAAACAAAATAATAAGGCAGGTGAAGTTGCTACATGAAATAAACGAAACAATTGCTCGGGATGCTTCGACAATTGAAAGGCGTCTGACGAAGGCACTTTTTGATGCCGAAACTTTCAAATCATAGATGTTTTGTAGTATTAAAAATTTGATCTGATCTATTGCACGTTGAACTTAAAAAACATATTTGAAGCAGTTTGCAACCCACATTGAAAGATAGAACGATTTGACACAGATGATCAAAATGCAAACAGATGAAAGGTATTTTTTTTTTATGTATAGGTATAGCTTAATGCTGTGGTGAGAAACACAGTACCTTATTTAATTTTTGAAAAATGTAGTAGTTGACAGAGTCTTTCGGTGTTTTTACTACAAAAAAAACAGATAATCGAGTCCGGAACTTAAAACGATACCAATAAGAGATGCAAAGCGCCAGATTAAAACAGAGCCATCTATTTCCAAATAGATGAATTCATTTGGCACATATGCAAAAGTGATCCTAGGACCTAATGTACAATAGAACACTTTTATTAATGGTGATAAGCTGTCATAGCACCAATGCAGAAAATATAAACACACCATCAAGTGGAAATTGCTGTATCTAGATTACAATTCAAACTCACATCCCCACACCTAGTTCCCATTCACATTCATTTTCTTTCTATAACATGCTGCATTAATTATTTTCAGTATGTACTTGCAACCACCAGATGTTTACCAGGAGCACCATGGCCTCTAATGCAAGCGTTGGAATGCTGCTCCCATTCCCCCGATTACACACTAAAAAAAAAGCCACCAACTGATCTGACAAGGTCCTCTCCTACTCCTCGGCCCAGATATCAGTGCATCTCCTGCACTGTTAATAGCTAATCCCCTGGCCAACCAACACCCATATGAATACACAACTGGGCATGAGAATAAGTAGACCATCAAAGTGAAGTTCTCACACACGTGAATGAATTTGTGATTTAAAGGTGTGTACCCGGCACACTACGTGAAAGAGCTAACAGGGGGAGTGACCCTGTTGGTTGGCGATGGGTTTTTGTGCTGGGTGCTGACGTGATGGTAAGCCGAGACACATCGATTGGTGTACAGTATCAACCGTGCGGTTCAAGGGCAGTTAGTTTCTACAAATGGGTAAACCCAGCACTCTCGGTAGCTACTGGGCCAAGTTTCGAGAGTATTAATTTTGCCAATGAGGAGGAAGCTAAGCTGGTCCATCATTAAAAAAGTTGAGTTTCCATGGAAGACTATAATGAAATAAACCACAAATGTGTTCCCTGTCCAGTTATTAAACATTGAGGAGAGAAACACCTCGCCATTATGTAAACACATAGCACTTGTCAGAAGATGCAAAAATGTGTACAAGTGACTGAGCTGTGAGGGAGCTGCAGATTCACATGGATTCATTTGGAGATTATAATGTCACAGAGACTGTAAGGTCCTCATATGTCCTCCATAAATCACCACACAAGACAATATTTCTTCCCCTTATTTACCTGGACAACATTTAAGTTTTCCCCTAAACGTTACGTCTTTAAAACAACGTTCATGAAAGGAGTGCAGCCTTCCAAGGCTGGGCGGTGGCACCTTAACCAAAACGCGGACCACCAGGGCTTGATGATGGCGATGCTTCGCTATGGCCAGAAGATGATGACTCTCTGTTGATGCACAGTGACTGTGGTTGAGCTGGACTGCAATGTGGCCCCCTCCAGTTGCACTGAGGCATCATGTGATTATTTGGTGACTCACTGTGAGCAGTTGGTGACTCCCTTTGGCTTTGTGGTGACTCATACCCTCTGCTTGGTGACTCGTGGCTGTGAGGTGACTTATTGTAGCTGCACGACGAGTTATGTGGTGAATGGCTTTGGTTGCGCAGTGATTGACGAGGTTTGCATGATGACGTGCATTGATTGCATGGTGACCTCCTGAAGTCTTGCTTTGGAGAACAGTTGTTGCTCACTGGGCATCTCTGTATGCACATTTGGTCGCCGTCTCTGCACAATAGACCACTGGGACTGGTTAATAGTTCATGTGGGCTTGAGAGGTCATTCTGGTGACAAACATCACTTCGGCTGCACTGTGAAGTGCCCTGACTCTTAGGCGAGTCTGTGCGGCAGTTCCACATTCCCCTCTCTAAAAGGTCTAACCCTTCATAGCGGTGAATATCACAGTACCATCTCAGCACACCACACTCACAGTAGAACTTGCAGCAGTACTCAAGTCCCTTGCAGCAGCAGGACTCCTCGCAGCAGTGGTCTACGTCCTGCCTCCAGCGACCTAGGGCCTCTCTGATGTGGTCAGACATCACCTGCTGTACACCTGAAGAGCGGGAGGAGTCGTGCCGGACTCTTCGAAGCTCAGATCCGTAGTGACGTGATGCTGACTGAAATTCCGATTGGTGGGAGTCCGTGTCTTCGGGGCAGTCGCACCGGTGGTCTCCTGGACAGTACCACATTGGAAGACCACAGCAGCAGTAATCCTTGAACCATATCTCTAAATCGTCAGACGAATCTGAAAAAAAAACATATAATCATATGAAATAGGTTGGTGCTTGTCAATTTATGATTTATATTGAATCCGGCCACACATTCTGAAATGCTTTCCTCCCTATTCCATATCTCCATAAAATCATTAGATTATATAGCTATTGTGATAATTTGCAGAAGCCCCCTGGGAGGATCAGGGGTGAGATCCTTTAATAGTGATGCATTTTGTGCGACAGTGTAGGAAGTGTCCACTTCATTGGCATGCTTAGTGTTTACCTCAATTGAGCACGTGTGCGCACGCGCCTTTTGAAGGTATGTATGTGGTTGGAAAGTATGGGTGAGTATGATGTGCACTTTTCAGACGTATAATGTGCTCCGTGTCAGTCCATGAGTGACTTATCCATCTCTCCACGATTGAGGGGGTGTTTGCCTGCCTATGTCCTTGTCATCAGCGGATGTTAGGCTGATGCACACTTAGACTACAGCCAAACAGGCGCTGAAGGCACCTACCTGGGCATGCAAATACCGCCTCGAGCAGAGAGAGACAGTCACTCACAGACTGACAGTAAGTTATATGTGTGCATCAAACAATCATGTGTACATGTCTTAATTTGTGCACCGAAAAGAATCTGGTTGCCCCGCTAAACGTATCTGACAGCGTTCATAGCCGGCCTGCCTGGATGGGTACAATTGGATGCTTGTGAGGGGTAAGACACGCGCAACCACTGTGATAGAAGTAAACATACAACTGATGTGCATGCATCCCTACTGTTCAAGGTCAGAACCGAGGGGAGAAGGTCCTCTCCTGGGTGGCTGCATCTAGGCAAGCAGATCTGAGGGTTGCAACTACCTCGGGCACGCACTGCAGTATACCACTCGATTACTCAAGCCTGGAACATATGTCGCCCCTGGTATGTCATCATCAACAAGTTTTGACACTATTGTGAAACTCCCTCCCCAGCATGTGCCGTTATCCCTAGTGGGTTCCCGTGCAGGGTCGTTTTGTAGTAGAAGAGAAAAGCGAGAGCCAGGTGAATGAAACGGGAAGAAAGACTCTGTGGAACAGAGACTAGGCGCTTAGATGCAGGGATAATTGCGACCGAATGCTAAAAACACAAGATAGGCATGGGGAACAGGCAATGGCGACAGAGAAAGTCTGCTGGTGGCGGGTGAAGGGTAGCAAGAGATTTTGTTGAAGTGAAAGTTGAAGAGTAGTGTGTGAAGCAGTTTAGGAAGTGGACGACGGGAAACAGGAGTGACAAAAGCAAATGTTTGGGGAAAGGGACGGAAGTAAATACAACAAAAAGTAGTACGAAGCGAAGACAAATGGAAGAAAATATAGGAGCCAAGGAAACACGGAGTCTATTCAGGACAGCACGACCATAGAGAGTAGTTCTACGGTAGAACACTCGAACTCACATGTCTGTGCGTCGGCCGAAAACATCCAACTCTCTCTGAGAAAAAGTGCGAAGAGGGCAGTATATTCCCATTTGTACCAACTATATATGAATATTTTCCAAATATTCACATTGTATATGGTTTGCCAGCAATCGAGAAAGGCGTAGAAAAGTAAGCAAATGACTACCCGAGTACTGCTTAATATACCCCGTACTCCAAACTGCCTCTGTGAGTAGGCCCCTCAGGCACGTCAATGAGTTGTCCTGAATTGAAAATATGGCTAATCAAAGAGCATTAACTATACAGGAAGAGTGAAATTAAATATCATCATATAGGGTAATAGATAGGGTTGGGGAGCCAGGGTGAGCAATACTGGGGTAGCGTGAAGAGGACAAAGGGGGGAAGGCGGAATAAGAAGCTGGAAGGGAAAGAAACGAAAAATAACTACAAATGATAACAACGTCAGGATCTAAAACAGAGACTAATCTCGCATTCAGCAAAGCACGGAAAATACGTCTTATTATAAACAGCTCCCTCAGCCGGGCCTGGACGGGCGGGAGGGCAGAGCGCATGCCTAAACCAAAAAAAAAAAAAAACGCACTGCACTGGGTCGGTGGCGTAAAGCAAAAATTGTTACTGGTCCCCGCTCATGCACAATAGATAATCATGGGCCCGAGACTGAATCTGTCGGGGTCTCTGATGGGCGCTCCGTTCCCCTTGCACTGCTTTACCCCTATCCTACGCCATGCTCTGGGCACACAAACAAATGCAGGATTGCTACAAACATACCCCGTGCAATGGTGCAATGTGCCGCTTTCTGCCCCTGAAGCACACGGACTTCGGAAGGCCCGTTTCCTCAAACATAGAAGGTATTTGCAGTGAAGGGGAGTTCTAGCCCCATTTTAGTCAGCGTGTATTTACCAAGCTCGTTGCTACCCCGTGGAGGCTAAACCTGAGCTAGTCACGTTGCCCCCGGAGAATGCCTGGTTACGCTTCCTGTGCTGCCAGCGAGCATCTAAGTGCCTTGACAATCAGCGGTGTAGCGAGGAAGTCCTGGGCACTAATGCAAGCACTGTAATCGCCCTACGCACCCACATATCTTGCTTTAATATATATTTAAAAAAAACAAGTGTCTCTTTCAAACCCACAATGCCAGGTTCCACTGCACCTGTCGCACTATGGTTAGCTGCGTTCACGTTGGCAATAGAGAGGGACCCTGGTAGGTGGATAATAAATTAGCCCCTCTACCTGTCCATGTACAAGAGGCCTCTGCATTGCAGTTTGTTGGTGCGGACTTACATATCTCTCTAGAACTACTGATGTGAGTTGGCAAAATCTTGAAATAAATGTAAAAATAATGCTGCCTTGCTTCTTTATCATCATGGCCCATGCCCTAATTCAATCTACCTGCTCCCCGCCTGCCATCCCTCCGACCCACCATCTCTTGGCCTGAGCAGCCGTAAGTGGTGAACGTGGCTGCCCTCTAGCGTACAAAGGTCATCAGTCCTCACCTCGATGCCATCCTCTGGCTCCCAAAGTCCGGCTGCCAGGTGCGCTCCTTGGCCCTGGTGCTCCCAGGTCTCTCTGGGTGCTCAGCACGCTGGGCGAGAGGGAAAGCACCGGGATGAAGATTTGCCAGACTTCGGGTTCTGCGCTGCCGCCGGGGTCCCTGCGGGCCCCCCTCTCCTCGTTAGTTGCACCTGCCAGGGTCACAAGGCTCGCCATCTTGCTGTGGTGTCGCTCAGGAGTGTTCTTCTGTGACCCTAAGCCTTCTCAGCTTTTTAAAGTCTGTCTCTTGGGCGAGAATGGGAGGAGGCTCGTGGGGGTTGCCCCCCAGATTCTATAGATATGCTAATGTGATCATCTTCCCCAGGTGTATTGGTGCCAAGGCGGGAGGAAGCCGGGCTGTCTCATGGGACCCCTGCCAGGAGAAAGAGCTGAGATGCAGCGCTTTGTAATGGGACACGGTCCCCTGCTGTGGGGGTGCAGTTCTCATCAGGCTGTCTTCCAAACCCATTAGCATCTGAAAGAGACACCGAGGGTCCTCCTGGGTCCTGCACATTCCAGTCAGTGACCGAAGCCCTGTCGGACCACACCTGCAGAGTCTGAACAGAACTATACATCACTTTCTACTCAAATGACCGGGCAAACAACGTCTTATGAAAACGTACACGCAGCACATGCAGAGCGCGTGCCTTTAGGTCATCTTGTGTAACAAAGTATACATGCAAGCTGTGTTCACACCTTAAAAATATAATCGACTGCCATGTTCACACTGTACCCAACACACCTGATTTCATTATGTCGGTCGGCAAGCACAATGGTCAAGTTTTGAATCGGGGAAGTGATGCCTTCGGGGTCACGGCAGTGTTGTAAAATGTCACCGATGGATAGAGCATTTTCAAGCACATTCCATACATATAACTGGGGAGCAGCGCAATAACCCCATATTGGTTTGCTATACCTCCAGTCAACCCAGGCATCCCCCCACACTCGCCCTAACCTCATCAACCGCACGAGCAGCAAACTACTCATCCCAGCTGCCATGCCTCTAGGCCTTTTACTCTTGGTAAATCTTGCTTAGTACTTGTGTAAATATTTACCTAAATGGTTTTCCTGTGGAGGTTTTGAGCTATGTTTAGGTGTCAGTAAAAGTACGGACGAATGCGTGACAAATATGGTCGGAAATATAACTTAGGTTGTTTTTCACATATCGCTTCAGTTTGTTGCCTCTGTTTCTAAGAAATCAACCAGTGCTTGTCCAGAAACAGCTCGTGTCCTCTTTAAGTCATGCACTCCTCCCGTGCTTTACATTTGTTAAAAGACATTAAAAGGGCAGAACACTAAGGCGACCTGACCAGAATTCGAAGTCGTGACTTTGAAATCTTTGCAGCAAACATTGTTTTTAGACCACATATCTTTACATAGCGTGCTTCCATTATCACTGTCATCACCGATACATCACTTTGACCCCTCACCTCGCCTCGTGACTCAGGCCAGTGTGAGGCCAGGAGCATCTGTTGTGATAACCCCAGGATTACTTCCGTTCCCTGGTTGTTGCCCTGCAGTGTCCCATACTATGCTCCGTCTCCATGGCTTCTGCACCCCAGCCTGCACTGTTGTTTTGACATCTGATGTAAACAACATACTGACGCGCATAGAAACTTTCTGAAAGAGGTGTATGGTCCCTGTAGTACCCACACATCCCCCAAGGGGTCCTTGTACAGCCCAGAGGCTTGGTAGCTCTGTGTACTGACAGTACTTAATTTGTGCGGGCGCATACACGTGGTGGGCACCGACACTCACTTTCGGAGACTGGGACTTATTTTTGTTCTCACACTTTGAGCCAGAAAGAAAGGAAGACAGAAAACGCAGAAAGAAGGGGGAAGATAAAGACAGGAAAACTGGCAGGGACAGAAAGCAGGGATGACAAGAACCTGTAAAATGGGGATAAAGAGGGAAGTATAGAGCGTTATTAATATAAAGAAGCATAAGGTGGAATAAAGCAGAGACCGAACGGAGAACCAAATACAGACATGGCAAAACCAACTCCGCACCCTTGCTTACTTCGCCCACTCTCCCCCATTCCATCCACTCATTCTCACCCATCTTTCGCTTATTTGCCTCTCTAATATCGTTCTCTCTGCCTCCCCCTATCTTCTTCTCTCTCGTGAAGCCTATCTGTGCCTGCTGCAGTCCCTCAACATTACCTCTTGCACAGAGCTCCCCAGCGCCCCTCAGGGTGCAGGAATGTAGGAGCGGGGAAGCAATGTCAGCACTGTAAAAAAAATTCATACGAATTATTTTATGAGACGATGGCCACGACTGGCATGTGTACTTGTCCCTTGTCGTTCAATAAATAAAGCATGCACCTCTTAGATCAACGGCACGGTGTCCGTGACCACCTGACCCCCTGCCCCGCCCCCACCCTCCCCCCCACTCACCCACCACCACCAGTGCTCACCACCACCAGTGTCGCACTTGTTTTTTTCAGTATTTTGTTTTCAGACGTGTGTTAAGACCAAACTGAGCGCATATGTGTATCAGAATTGATTCCGTTTAATCTTTTATTAATGCTGGAAGGCCAGCTCGACGTATTTTGTGAGGTGTAATTCAACAGGGGATCTTGAGAAGATTTTTAAATTATTAATTTAATAGGTGACGCGGTGCTTTAAAAAAAGTTGGATTTATAAAGTTTTCAGTTGCATACAACTAAGAGTTGTTGTGTTTTGCTTGACGTCGTAAACTCTGCACGTAGCGAGGTGAGGGAGGGGCCTGGAAGTGCCAGGTGCTGCCCTTGGCCTGGGGCACTATCCAAGAGATGGCCCACTCATCTCAGGCTGTTGTCGGGCCATCTCCCGCCTGAGCAGGAGGTTCAGCGCCTCATCACCACCGACTGGATTATTCTGTTTTTGTCTCCTGCCCCACCACCCCCGGGGTCCTGGAAACTCCCCTAGAGAGGCCCGGCTAATTCAGCTCATCAACAGCCCATTCACAGGGCTGGCCGTTGACCAGGCTGTCCTGAGGAGGGGCGGGACCACTGTCGTAGCACAGGCCCTCGCAGCCCCCGAGGTGCCAATTGGCCCCTCAGCATTGTGCACGGGTGGTAGGTCCCTGACTGGTGGGGGGCATCCTGGTACTTTTTACGCCACTGAGAGTGGCTTGGGCCTGAGCTATTTTCACTACAACATGAAACAACCAAACAGTGCGTGCGAAAGCAAGCACCCATGGGTGACCGCTTCACATACCGTTATCTGAAGTGAAATATGTTAAAGGAACACTAGGGCCTTAGAATACAGTTTATTGCAATCCGAGAGAAGCACGGACTTTCCACAGTTCGGTATTCGCTGTAATATCTGAACAACCAGGGCATCCCCACGGTCGCTCAGATTGTAGGGCAGGATAGTCATTAATTGTTAATATTTTAAATAGATAACTAATTAACTCAGAGTGGCAATCCACAGTTTTCATAAAACCAATTAAGCTTGCTGAAGGGACTGAATTTATACAAACACTCTGTCCATTTCAATAGTCTCTAAAAGAATGTGGCTTGAAGCCCAAAATTGCTGATTTGGGACGCAGGGAACGAAATTCGAGTCACGGCGCATTCAATGCACACTATACAGAACTGAAATACTGGTATATATATATATATATATATATATATATATATATATATTTTTTTTTCTTCTTTTCTTCGTTTTTCCAAATCTATATTTTAACTAAAATGTCCCTGTAAACTTTTTCTCAGTGAATTTCTATGATTTATTTTTAACTTAAAGTAATTTTCATTACTATACGTTAATCCAACCACCACCCTGCAGTGGGGGTTAGGCGCAGGGCCTGGCCTGTGGCCAGTCATGCAGCCAACCCCCTAACCACTTAACCCTGAGCACAGCTTTGACCTTGGGTGGCTGGAATTGGCCGCAGGTCCTGTCTCTCTGGGTGTGAGAATAGGTGTGAGAGGGTGTCTCTGGTTGTGAGAGTGGGTGTGAGTGTGTCTGGGTGTAGGAGTGGGTGTGAGAGGGTCTATGTGGATATGAGAGTGAGTGTGAAAGTGCCTGGTGTGAGAATAGGTGTGAGAGGATGTCTCTGAGTGTGATAGTGGGTGTAAGAGTGTATCTGTGAGTGGGTGTATGAGTGTCTGTGTGGGTCTATGAGTTGTGTGTGTGTGAGTCTGAGTAGGTCTGGAGTGGGTGCATGAGTGTCTGTGTCTGTGAGTGGATGCACGAGTGTCTAAGTGAGTCTATGAGTGAGTAGGAGTGGGTGTGTGAGTATCTAAGTGGGTCTGTGAGGGGCTGCCAGAGTCTCAGAGTGGGTCTATGAGTGGGTGCATGAGTGTCTGATGGGGTCTGTAAGTGGGTACGTGAGTCTGAGTGGGTCTCTGAGTAGATGCGTGAGTCTTTGAGTGGGTCTGTGAGTGGGTGCATGAGTCTTTGAGTGGATCTCTCAGTGGGTCTGTCAGTGTGTAAGTGGGTTTGTGAGTGGGTGCATGACTGTCTGAGTGGGTCTATGAGAGGGTGCGTGAGCCTCTGTGGGTCTGTGAATGTGTGCATGAATGTATGATTGATTGTCTGTGCATCTGTGAGTGGGTGTGTGAGTGTCTGTGTGGGTGTGTCAGTAGCTGTGTGAGTGACTCTGCCACAAATGAACCTCACCGACCCTTTTATCCAACAAGAGTACACAGCTTTGCATGAAATATCTATCCAAGTGGAGTTCTTTCTGCTTCCTTGAGTAAGTGTCCAGTACGTATTCTACACTACAGCAGTGTAATGGAGCACAAGGAAATGTCACTAGTGACCTTGTGTGCGTTTTAGCAACATGATTATTCCTGTTGCCTGTATCTCTAGAATTCTGTGGTAACATGAATCCTCCTATAGAGAGGACAACGAGACTACAAGACGTAAATCTCCACCAAACCAGGGTCTCTTATCTATATGAAGTAAGTGTTTCTTTGGTTTGTGAAGATGTCCTCATGCTCCTCGGCATCAAGAACGTGCCATCAAAATTAGTGGAAAACACAATGGGGGACCCTTTGGGAAGTTGTCCATCATCCTGGCAAAAGGGGGGAACACATACATATGCATACTACTAAGGTAGATGATGCGGGGAGAAGCAGGTACAGCTTCCAAGTGATTTGCTCATTTGCATACTGTTAGCGATTTAAAGTAAGAACCATGTTATGTATTCCTGGTCTATTTTGGCACAGAGGACCCCATCTTCAGGGGCTCAACTCTTTTCAGTGGGGGAGCGAGGCCACATGGTCCCCCTCCCCAGGCTGATTTTGGCACCGGGGACCCCATCACACAGGGCCCAACCCTATTCAGTGGCGAAGGGGGGCCATACAACCCCACTCCCCTGGCAGCTTTCATCCCTGGGGTTCCATCCCCAGAGGTCCATCTCTATTCTGTGGGGGCGTGGGGATGCTCTGCCCCCTCCTTCACCTATTTTGACACTGGGGAGCCCATTCCCAGGGGCCCAACTCTATTAAACGGAGGTGGGGGATCAGGCAGCCCCCACTTCCAGCCCAGGACCCCATCCCCTGGGGCCCAGCCATCTCTACTTGATGCCTCTCAGGGCATCCAGTGTGCAGTGAAATTGCAGGGGGAGCCTCAAGGCCCCCGCAGTCCCAGCTGGCTCACCACCTCCTGCAGGAACCAGCAGTACTATTGCACACACAGAGCTGCTAAACATGCAGCTCCCTGTGTGCAAGAGCAACAGTTTCATCTCTTTCCCTGCCTGTATGTCTGTGGGCAAGGAAAGAGATGAAACCTCCACTTCCAGAGGGCGAGGGCACTTTAACAGCTCTTTCCCGGTGGAAGGAGAGTGTTTGCTGTGATTTGGTGGGGGCTGTCAAAACTCCTGCTAAGTCAGTGCAAACAGCTATGACCCAGGGCTGGGCATGGTGGTCCCCAGAGCCATTATTGGCTCCATGAGGGGGGATGCGCATACCCCGCCAACATTTTAACTTAGCCCCGGGGAGATGGTGGTGTTTGGGGCCGGGGGTCTGCAATGGACCCTGTGCATTTTTTTTATTTCAGCCCCAGGGGAAAGTTAAGGTCCCCAGGACTGCACAAACCCCCTTAATTGCACTGACTTGCCCCAGGGAGATGGTGGTCCCCGGGGCCAGGGGTTCACAACAGAACCCTTTCGTAAATTTATTTTAGCCCCAGGGAGTTGGCAGTGACTGAGGATGCAGATGTTTGTGCCCCCCCTCCCACATATAATCAAAATAGCCCTAGGGAGGTGGCAGTCCCTGGGGTATTGAGGGGTCTGTAGGACACCCCTAACATAATTAAGCACTTTTCCCCAGGGAGGTGATAGTCTCAGGGGTGCGGGGGATGCGCCCCCCACAAACGATTGAATTTATGCGAGGTGGTGCACTCCGGGGCATAAATAAGCCCAAGAGGGGGGCTCAATGGACTGCCCTTCTTTATTTTTGATATGCCCCCAGGACCTGGCCCACTCAGGGGCTTTATTAAAACAAGCGCAGGAGACTGCACTTCTTTTTTTATTATGTGCCGCAAACTTGCAATATTATTTTGAAATTGCAGCAAAAAAATTTTTTAAGGCATTTTTTGCCCTGGTGGGGTCCCCCTGGATCCCAGTATCAGAGCTAAGGAGTCAGCATGTCCATACCCAACCCCTTTTATTTTTCACCTTTTTTCTGGGAATCGGCTAAAGCCAAGTCCCAAGATGACTGCAAACATTTCCTGGTTGATGTGTTGGCAGCCAGTCAGATCTCAACGCAAGATCAGGAATATTCCTGAAGCCTTTGCGCCTCTAGATATCTATTTTCTTTTTCTTTTAATATCTCAAAAACTACTCAACTGATTTACACCAAACAACAAAAAGGTTTCTTTCTGGACCAAACACTAACTTATATATAAATATGTATATATATATATATATATATATATATATATATATATATATATATATATACATATTTATATATATATATATACATATTTATATTTAAAATATGGCGCACCATGGTGTAGGGTACGGGGCAATAGTGTCATTTTTTGTGACACTATTAATGTACTCTGCAGGAGTTGCACCAAAATGTTGGTGCTACTCCTGCAGAGTACCTAGGGGCCCATTATAAATAATCGTATGCCCCCTTTTAATGCCTGCTCTGAGCAGGTGTTAAAAGTGCTAAAAAATGACTCAAGGAAATCTATTAGATTGCGCCATTTTTTTGACCCCCCCCCAACAGGGGAACGCCCCCTTCACATACATTATGCCTGTCGCAGGTATAATGTAGTGCAAAGGGTTACAAAGTGGCCCAATGCATGCATTGTACCACTTTGTAAATATGGAGTAGTGTTTTTGGCCTTCTAACATCACAATAGCATAACAAAATGATGCTAATGTGGCATTAGAATGGTGCTAGGAGCTCTTAAAGATGCCTCTTAGTTTTCTTGTCCATTAGCACAGTGTTGATGTTCGCTACCAGGGCTGAAAGTTTATCCAGCTTTTCATTTAGTGCTTTAGCCAATCTACCCATACAATAACAAATATCTAAATATATTACCTACTGGCAGTTGTCAGTGGGTAGTTAAAGCTAGGGCCATGTTTCCATAAAAAAAAGCATTTTTTGACTTGCTTATATCTTTGGCGTCATTTGACAAATCTTCATGATATTTTCCAAGAAAGTGTGCTGGTTATTCTTGTTGCACATTGAAAGTTTTGGTGTGATCTGTCAAGCGGAGTCTGAGAAAAAGGGGAGGTAAAAAAACATGCATTTCCCATGTTAATACCCATAGGAGTTTTGAACGCAACTAGAGCCTGAACCACTCAACGGAATTACACCAAATTTGGCAGAAAGCTAGATTTTGTTCTGCAGAATGTTATTTTTTTTTGTTATTTGGTGTAAATCTGTTCTGTAGTTTTTGAGATATTGAAGGGAAAATATATCTACAGCCGCAGATCCATTGTAACGATTTTGCAGTTATCACAGCAAATTCGCGAATGCGCATGCCAACTGGGAGGTTGTGATTGATTGGCCGCAACCTAACCTGAAAGTAGCAGCCACCATTTTAGGTTACGGGAGAAGGTCCCCTGGGTTGAAAAGTAATGTAAAAAGTGGCATACGGGGTCAGGGTAGAGGTACCCTGGCACCAGGAGTGTGAGATAAGGGTCTTTCGGGGTCACATTCTGAACTCATTTTTTTTTCATGATGCACGATATTCACGAATACCTCTTGAGGCTCAGCACGCCCCCCAAGTGTAACGTTGCAACAAATTTCTGAATATCGGCGAAATAACAAAAAAAAATTACAGACTCATTCATACACTAATTCATTCACTCATAGTAGCACACCAACACTCATGCAGCTACTGGCAGAGCCACTCAGACACTCACACACCCACTAACAGACCAACACCGAGGCTCATACATCCACTCAGACACTGATGCACCCACTCACAGACCCACTCAGACTCTGATGCACCCACTCACAGATCCAGTCAGTCACTGACGCACCCGCTCACTGACCCACTCAGGCCATCACACATCGACTCACAGACCTACTCAGTCCCCACTCACAGACCCACTCCAACCCTTATGCACTCACTCACAAATTCACTCAGACACTCATGCACTCACTCACAGACCCACTCAGACACTCACACACCCACTCACAGACCCATTCAGACCCTCACATACGCACTCACAGACCCACTCAGACACTCATGCATCCACTCACAGACCCACTCAGACCCTCACCCACCTATTTGCAGATCCACTCAGACACTGAGACCTTCAGACACTGATGCACCCACTCACAGACTCACTCAGACCATCACACATCCACTGACAGAACCACTCAGACCCTCACACACTCACTCTCACACCCTGACAGACACTCTCACAACCAGAGACACTCTCTCACTCCTATTCTCACACCCAGAGAGACAGACCGTTTAGTTGTGCATGGCACAGGGTTGGGTGGTTATAGGGGGGTGCCTGCAGGCCCTGCGGCCAACCCTTGCCACACACAGCCCCAGGCCGTGCGCAGAGGTAGATGGATTAAAGTATAGTAATTAAAATTACCTTACAAAAACCATAGAAATTCAATGAAAAAAACAAAGGTTACAGGGATGTTCTATTTAGGAAATAGAATTAAAAAACCCATAGAAATGCGCTTAAAAAAACAAAAGTTACAGGGGCGTCATAGTTAGGTTCTAAATTTTCTCATACAAAACCACAGAAATTCAAAAGTTATAGTTAGAGTTATTTCAAGTAACTATACCTTGTGCTGGCAAAAATCTTGGGATTCGGCTGATTTGATTTCTGCAGAGTCTCACAAAAATAGTAAAAAAAAAGGAAAGGGACCAGGGCAGGGTCACCCTGAGCCCCTAACCTTAATCCAGGGGTACAGCTAAAAAGCATTTTTTTAATTTCAGGAAAATCCACCGATCTAGATTCATGGATTTTTCCAGCATTAAAAAAAGGGCTGTCTCCTGCCCTTTTTTTTATTTTGCCCTTGGATGGGCCATACATCAGGCAAATTGGGGGAAAGAAAGAGGAGTGGGTGCATGGGGCCTCCTTGCTAGGGCTTCTATTAGTCTCAGGGACCACCACCTCCTCTGGGCTATGGTACTGAAATGTGCAAAGGGACATGCCGCCCGCAGCCTATTAACCACCACCTTTCCAGGGAAAAATCTTTATTTAAAATGAGGGAGGCATGCACTGCCCCCGCAACATCAGGGACTGACACTTCCCTGGGGATTTATACTTAATAAGATTAATGGAGTCCATTGACAACCACCACCTCCTCAGGGCTAAATGAAAGGTGGGAGGGGGGCTACACAACCCCCCTCGTGGAGCCATACATGGTCATGAGGACCGCTATCCCGCAGGGCTGGCTCCTCTTATGTTCTGGGGTGCCGACAAACAGGACATAGCTGTTTGCTCTGACCCCCCACCAAGTCAGAGCAAACACTTTACTTCTAGTGGGCAAGAGCTATCAAAGTTCTCTCTCCTGCTGGAAGCAGAGGTTTCATCTGCTTCCCTGCCCGCTGGGATGTAGGCAGGGAAAGAAATGAAACAATTGCTTTTGCAGAGAGGGATTTGCATGTTTAGCAGCTCCATGTCTGCAATTCAAACTAGGTTCGAACTCTCACTACCTAGTGGTGACCGCCACTATGTTTTATTTATTTATTTATGTATATATATATATATATATATATATATATATATATATATATATATAAATATATTTGCACACACTAGTGATATTGCAAAATACATTTTGATCTCTTTTGGCAAGTAAGGTGATATTATAGATTGAATGGCTATGTAATGTGAGAATAATGACAAACTAATTGATGAAAGATGAATCAGCATGGGAAAGAGTGTTTATAATTGAGAGTGCACTTAAATATTTGGCTTGAGCAAAGGAAAAGTTCAGCCTGTTTTGTCAGTAGTTTCGAAATCTGTGGCACACTGAGTCATGAGAAGGTGGAGACATCAAAAGGCAATCAACCAAGACACTCAACCAGTGCACAATTCACGCTGATTAAAAATATTTCAAAAGGCTTCTTAAATATGTTACTGTTAAAATGCATGGAGAACAACAATTTCTATAATGCTTTGTCTTAGATGGAGAATTTAAATTGCTTAATTAAGAGAAAGAATTAATTCACCATGAATCACCGTGAACAAGACAAACTGTCGAAACGCGTTGATGGTGTTTGTTCTATCATGAACACAATGCGTCATTTAAAGCTTGGAAATGGAAGTTCCTTGGTATTTCAATGTCTCTTTCGATTTTTTTATTAATCTTTGGGAATGGTCAATCCCCATACAGGGAGTGCAGAATTATTAGGCAAGTTGTATTTTTGAGGATTAATTTTATTATTGAACAACAACCATGTTCTCAATGAACCCAAAAAACTAATTAATATCAAAGCTGAATATTTTTGGAAGTAGTTTTTAGTTTGTTTTTAGTTTTAGCTATGTTAGGGGGATATCTGTGTGTGCAGGTGACTATTACTGTGCATAATTATTAGGCAACTTAACAAAAAAAAAATATATACCCATTTCAATTATTTATTATTACCAGTGAAACCAATATAACATCTCAACATTCACAAATATACATTTCTGACATTCAAAAACAAATCAGTGACCAATATAGCCACCTTTCTTTGCAAGGACACTCAAAAGCCTGCCATCCATGGATTCTGTCAGTGTTTTGATCTGTTCACCATCAACATTGCGTGCAGCAGCAACCACAGCCTCCCAGACACTGTTCAGAGAGGTGTACTGTTTTCCCTCCTTGTAAATCTCACATTTGATGATGGACCACAGGTTCTCAATGGGGTTCAGATCAGGTGAACAAGGAGGCCATGTCATTAGATTTCCTTCTTTTATACCCTTTCTTGCCAGCCACGCTGTGGAGTACTTGGACACGTGTGATGGAGCATTGTCCTGCATGAAAATCATGTTTTTCTTGAAGGATGCAGACTTCTTCCTGTACCACTGCTTGAAGAAGGTGTCTTCCAGGAACTGGCAGTAGGACTGGGAGTTGAGCTTGACTCCATCCTCAACCCGAAAAGGCCCCACAAGCTCATCTTTGATGATACCAGCCCAAACCAGTACTCCACCTCCACCTTGCTGGCGTCTGAGTCGGACTGGAGCTCTCTGCCCTTTACCAATCCAGCCACGGGCCCATCCATCTGGCCCATCAAGACTCACTCTCATTTCATCAGTCCATAAAACCTTAGAAAAATCAGTCTTGAGATATTTATTGGCCCAGTCTTGACGTTTCAGCTTGTGTGTCTTGTTCAGTGGTGGTCGTCTTTCAGCCTTTCTTACCTTGGCCATGTCTCTGAGTATTGCACACCTTGTGCTTTTGGGCACTCCAGTGATGTTGCAGCTCTGAAATATGGCCAAACTGGTGGCAAGTGGCATCGTGGCAGCTGCACGCTTGACTTTTCTCAGTTCATGGGCAGTTATTTTGCGCCTTGGTTTTTCCACACGCTTCTTGCGACCCTGTTGACTATTTTGAATGAAACGCTTGATTGTTCGATGATCACGCTTCAGAAGCTTTGCAATTTTAAGAGTGCTGCATCCCTCTGCAAGATATCTCACTATTTTTGACTTTTCGGAGCCTGTCAAGTCCTTCTTTTGACCCATTTTGCCAAAGGAAAGGAAGTTGCCTAATAATTATGCACACCTGATATAGGGTGTTGATGTCATTAGACCACACCCCTTCTCATTACAGAGATGCACATCACCTAATATGCTTAATTGGTAGTAGGCTTTTGAGCCTATACAGCTTGGAGTAAGACAACATGCATAAAGAGGATGATGTGGTCAAAATACTCATTTGCCTAATAATTCTGCACTCCCTGTATATATGTTTGCACCAACAGTTGAGTTCGCCATACATTTTTGTGGACACACACACACACACACATATATATATATATATATATATATATATATATATATATATATATATATATATATCAATCAGAGATCTGCATGTTACATATTGTGCTTTGAAGTTAGCACATTAACCCTCGACTCTACTTTATGATGAGTCAAAACTGGGACTGGACAAAATAAATACAGACCTCTCAAGCAGGTAAATGGACCATCACAGTTATTTTAACATTATTAATATTGTCCTCTGAATATTCCTGGGCATACAAGAATCTCTGCAGCAATGCTCCTAGCCCAGTAAGATATTTTAAAGTGCAGCACCCTCACTGGCACTTGGCACCCGGTCGCATCATCCTAAAGTCTGCACTGCCTGTAATAGTTACCACAATCCTCTGCAATCCTGCACATTGATGGGGCTAATACCAATGCTTTGCACATGAACTTGAGTGATTTGAGTGATGCAAAGCATTGATTTACTTTATATAGTTTATGATGCTGCAGTCCCATGTGAGCACCCACACCGCCCAAAGTAAATACCTCTTAGCTGTCATCTCATGGTGTGGTGTGCAATATCCTCTATTCTAGTGCCCTTTTTTTCACAGAGGGATTGAGTTAGGCAGGTGTTCCAACACACTCCTTGCTTTCTGTGAGGTGGATCTTTGATTTTAAAACTATACTGGAGATAAAACTTTATCAGTATACCTTGCAAGATTATAGAATACTCCTGCTTGTTGCATGCAGAATCAAGACAACTGCATAATATTGTGCAAAACTGTGGGAGTCTTTTTTCCCTAAATATATACTTTATTCTGTGATCTATTGCCCTCAAGATCATCACTGAGAAGCCCTGTGGCTTTACATTTTTTTATAACAAGATGAGCGAGGCTCTCAAAACTTTTTTGACAGGCTCTATTTCATGTCTTTGGTGGTAAGTTGAGGCAGCACTTGCTCCAAACACCTTTTGCCACCATATTATGAAAAAAGGATCCTGAAGGTGGCAATGTGTGAGAAGAAAATTTGTGCACATTTGTTGTGTGGCATCTTATTGCAGTAGTTATGAGTTCTGACATACCTCATGCTGTGGTTTTGTGATGAAATACCACAATGCAATTTTGTTACTTTATTCTGCTGTTGTTATGTTATATTCAGTTAGAATCATCATCACCACTAAAACCACCACCAAGACTACCACCTTCACCCATACCTTCACCAACATCTATGCCACCTACACCAATAATGTACCACCTTTTCCAAATTAGAACCCTATTCCACACTACCACAAGGACCACTTCATCTCCTATACCACTGCTGATACTACCACAACCAAGACAACAGCATCAATATCACCACTACTAGTACCACCAATAATTCCACTGCTGATAGTACCATCACAAAAACAAATACAACCAATATCCACAATACTATCACCAGCAATCCCACCACTTCCAAAAATACCACCAATGACACCATCAATAACACCACTCTGCCACATTACTAACAACAATACTACCAACACAATCACAGTACCATCACCAATACCAATACAATATCATGCTACAACCAAAACCACCACTTACACCACCTCTGCCACCACCAATGCTACCAATATTGTGAACAATGCCACCACTGTACAATACCACACCACAACCTATGCAACTCATTTCCTGCATCACACTTCACCAGTACCACAATTTTCACTAATATCACCTACCATACCACCACTACCAATACCACCACTACCTAGACCTCCTCCATCAATACCACACAAACATCAATACCTCTCTACCACAAGGTCCACACCACCACCGGTTCCACACCAACATCAATACTTCATCAATACCACCACCACAAGTAGCACCAATACCACCACCACTAACACAAATACCACTAACAACAGCACCACCAATACCACCATCTGCAATGCATCAATAAAACTTCACAGTGCCACCAACATCATCACCACGAACACCACACTTCTGCTAATGCCACCACTACCAATAACACCAATCTTCACCACTACCAATACCACCAATCTGACCCCAATACCACCTTTGCCACTATAAATACCACCAGTTCCACTGCTTATATCACAACACCAACACAACTACCTTTGGCATTGGCAGATGCAGTTGGTAGGTCTTAATGTTCTATCATAATATGATTTAATTTTTGCACGTCTGTGATTAAATGTGTTTTTATCCATTTTAAGTCCAAACCTAATGGCTTTGCCAATGCCTGTTCTGTTTTAGTTTTCTGATACACAAACAATGTACGCAGTTGGGTGTCAGGAATATGCATTAATCCTGATGAGACAGTTATTATTTAGGCAGTACCGGGATCTGTCTGGCCCCTGTGAAATATGCTGAATTGTCCCATTGTAATTTGCCACTACTGGAATGATGCAGTTTAGCAGCACCTGAACATTGCTTGTTTTCTGTTCAGAGCAGAAACATGCAGGTGGCAATGCAGTTTTCTTACTTTAGATTCCAGCTGGGCCTAAAACAAGGGCCCACTATGACAAGCACCAGTCCCACTTTTGTTCTAGTATCATCCTAGCTGGAAGGTATCTAGGGCCTAACACCAAGACAACAATACAATGGAGGGAAACAAAGGTACATAGCCTGATATCAGTTCACAAGTACATAAGAGAAACTAATATTTGGATGGAAACTTTTAACTTTCTTTCACCACCGCAAATTACAGAAATGCATCACTGTAAGACTGCCTGATGTATCAGTGAGTACGAGTATGATTTAGATAGCACTTACTAATACTTTTGCTTAATTCTTTTATAGCGGTACTCATCCCAAGGAAAGGTGTCAGAGCACTTTACATCACATGTCCAATGACAATGATACAAGTTTGTAGATGAATCTACAGGATCTTACATAAGACAATGAGGGTTTCAAGGTATAGAAGTCACACGTTTTCTTCACTGTTAAGGATTATATGATAAAAGTGCATGGCTGGGAGAAACACAAAGTCAGAATTTAAAAAAAAGGTAACACAATGCCTGTGGTTGTCTTTACTAACAAGATGTTATTACTACCCAAAGAAATCCATTTAGCAGCTTTATAATAACAGCAGATTGAGTAAAAAAAACAATAAGATTCTAAACCCATGCCTTGCAGTTTGATTGCTGGCCCTTGATGCAGGTTCATAGCTCACTGTGCTATATTAAAAGGATTGCAATTTATGAACTGCAAGTAATAAAATTCAACAATCCATTTACCTATCTACATGCAAGTAATACAATTCAGCAATCCATTTACCTATCTCCATACAATAAAAAAATTGTGATCTGAATGTTTCACAGGTCAAACATTATCCCTCTGTGCTATTTTTTGAGTCAAAACTGTCACAAGAATAAAACATCCAGCCTGTGCATTATCCACTAGAGCTGTCTAACCATTATTATTATTCCCTGAAATATATTGGGCACATATGGCTCTCTGCAACAGGTGAATTTTTTATATGCAACCAATTAAGCCAGAACAGATTTACCGTCATGTTTCTCCTTGTTGCCAACCTCTTTCTGGCAGAGTTTAAAAAATAAATAAATATATGTGTATAAGTTGTCTGTGACTGTTTTTTATGACTCCGCCCTCATGACCCCACTCCCTTTTTGTTGCCTCTCTTTAACCTTCAATTTATGGGTTCCCAGAGTAAAGTTTTTCCAATTCCATCACTATTCCATACATATAATCCAATTGTTGTAATTTGGCCTTTCTTTACAGTTCTTCCTTTTCTCTGAAATTTTTGTGTCAGGAATGCCTAAGGGCTAGATTTACGAAGCATTTGTGCTATTACTAAAGGCCGGTTTCACAGAATCGGGACGTTTTACGGCTGCAAAAAATGCTTTTTGTTGTGTGCAAACTCCAAATTGCAATTCAGTGACTTGTTACGAAATTGCAGTTTCGGTTTGAGAACACAAATAAAATTGCAGTTTAGAAGGGTTGTGTTCAGGACGTTCCTTCCAAAGAGGGAGCATGAATGGTATGTACCAATAGTTTGCAACCAATCTGCGGTTACAAAACATTCATATTTTACTGGCTACCGAAAGTTGGGGTGAACCCATTCACAAATGTTTAAAAAAATATATTTTTGTAACAGTAGGCAGCGGTCACAGGTAACATTGCCTAATCTTAATAAAGAAAAATGAAACATTTCATTCTTATTTTTATAAGGATAATAAGATTCATTTAAATGCAAGCATTGGCAAAGCCAAATATGTCTTGTCTATACAAGAGCTATTGGCTTAGCACTGTGTTTTTGGCACGTTGCACACCAGTGTGGCTGCTGTTCAGCATGGCTAAAAGTTATTGGCTAGGAGTGTCATAGAGTGAACTGGGCAAATAGTGTTGTAGAGTGAGTTTGTTGAAGAAAAGTGTTGTAGAGTGGAGTAGGTGGATTAAAGTGTCATAGAGTTGAGTAGAGGGAGTATAGTTCAGTGGCAGACAGTGTCGGAAAGTGCAGTGTCATAGGGTGGAGTGGTGTAGAGTGGAGCGGAATGAGGTGGAATAGGGTGGTATGGGTTTGAGTGGATTGAGGTAGCCTGGTGAATTGGAGATGAGTCAGATGGATTGTATTGGGGGTAAAGTGGGGTGGATTGGATGGACCTGGGTGGATTGAAATGGGGTGAGGTGGATGGGATTGGGGTGGATTAGAGTGGGGTGGTCTGAAGTTAGGTAGATTATATTGGATTGGAGTGAGTGGATGGAAATGGAGGGATAGGACTGGGGTGGGGTGGGTTGGATTGGATTGAGGTAGGGTGAATTGATTCAGAGTGGAGTGGTTTGGAAATGGGTTGTTTGGAGCGGGATGGATTGGAGTGGGGTGGATTAGATTGGACTGGAGTAGGGTGGATTAGAATGAACTGGGGTGGATTGGATTGGACTGGAGTAGGGTGGGTTGGATTGAAGTGGGATGGATTGGATTGGATTCATTAGAGTGGAGTGAGTGGAGTGGACTAGAGTGAAATGGACTGGACTAGAGTAGGGTGAACTGGATTAGATTGGATTGGAGCAGGGTAGGCTGGATAGACTGGGGTGCAGAGAGGTGGAATGAATTGGGGTAGGGTGGATTGGATTGGGGTAGATTTGGTAGATTGGATTGGATTGGAGTGGGGTGGATTGGAGTGGAGTTTGGTGGATTGGGATAAAGTGGGTGTAGATTGGAGTGGGGTGGACTGGGGTGGGGTATACTGGATGGGATGGATTGGATTGGAGTTGGTGGATTACAATTCGGTGTGGGGGATTGGGGTGGACTGGATTTGAGTGGGGTGGATTGGTGGGTTCAATTGGGGTGGATTTAATTGAGGTGGAGTGGATTGGAGTGGGGTGCATTGGAGTGGGATGTATTGGAGTGGAGTAGAATGGAGTGGGGTAGATTGCAATGATGTGGGGTGGATACCTTAGAGTGGAGTGGTTTAGATGGGGTGTGGTGGACTTGAGTGTGGTAAAATGGAGTGGAGTGGAACGGGGAGGGCCGATTAGAGTGAACTCGAGTGTAATGGGGTGAATTGGAGTGAAGTGAGGTGAATTGGATTGAGTGGGGTGGATTGGATTGGGGAATGGTGGATTGGGGTGCAGTGGATTGAAATGGGACGGATTGGAGTGGTGTTGATTTTTGGAGCGGGGTGTATTTGATTGGGGTGCGGTGAACTGGAGTGAAGTGGAGTGGATTTGAATGGGGGAATTGGATTGGAGGGGGGACTGAATTGGTGTGGGTGGATTGGATTGGAGGGGTTGAATTAGATTGGAATTGGGTGGACTTTCTGGAGTAGAGTTTTGGAGTGGGATGGCTTGGAGTGTGGTGGATTAGATTGCAGTGCGGTGGATCAAGGTCGACTGGAATGGGCTGGATTGGGATGGATTTAGTTGAATTAGGTTGAAGTGGGATGGATTGGAGTGGGGTGGATACAGTTGCAGTGGGTTGGATTAGAGTGAGGTAGGTTGGATTGGAATGGGGTGAAATGGACTCGAGTGGGTGGACTGGTTTGGACTGGATTGGAGTGATTAGACTGGTGTGTGTTGGATTAGCCTGGAGTGGGGTGGATTGGACAGGAGTAGGGTGGATTGGATTGGAGTGGGGTTGATTTTGGTGGATTCAATTGGAGTGGGGTGGATTGAGGTCGAGTGTGGGTAAAGCAGGCAGACTGGAGTGAGGCAGATTGTAGTGGGGCAGATTGTAGTGGGGCAGATTGGAATGGGACAGATTGGAGTGGGGCAGTTTGGAGGGGTGGTTGGGAGGCATGTATTGTAGTGGGGAGGATTGCATTGAGGTGAAATTAATTGGAATGGAGTTGGGTGAAGTGGATTGAGTGGGGTGGATTAGGATGGCGTGGATTTTTGAAGTGGGGTGAATTGGAGTGTGGTGGACTGGGGTGGGATGAACTGGAGTGGGGTGAAATAGAGTGTGGTGATTTGGACAGGGGTGGGGTGGACAGGAAGGGACTGGATTGCATTGGAGAGCTTGGTTTGGACTGAGGTGGATTGGACTGAGTGGGGCAGATTGGACTGGGTGGATTGGGGTGGAGTGGATTAGAGTGAGGTGGATTAGGATGGTGTGGATTTTTTAAGTGGGGTGAATGGAAGTGGGGCGGATTGGTGCAGGGTGGATTGGAGTGGGATAGACTGGAGTGGGGTGGATTGGATTGGAGTGGAGTGAAGTGGACTGAATTTGAGTGGCTTGGTTTTGAGTGGGGTGTGCTGTGGTGGATTGAACTGGAGTGGGGTGGATTTGAGTGGAGTAAATTTGATTGGTGAGGGGTGGATTGGAATGGTGTGTGGTGGATTGGATTGGAGTGGGACAGATAGGCGTGAGGAAGATTGTTTTGGATTGGAGTGGGCAGATTATTTTGGATTGGGGTGTGGCAGATTGGGGTCGGGCAGATTGTTTTGAGTTGGAGGGGCTCAGTTCAATTTGGATTGGTCGGGGGCAGACTTGTGTGGTGCAGATTGTTTGAGATATGAGTGGGGCAGATTGTTTGAGGTTGGAGTGGGGCAGATTGGAGTGGGGCACATTGTTTTGTATTGTAGTAAAACAGATTGGAGTGGGGCAGATTGTGTTGATTGGAGTAGGGCAGATTGGAGTGGGGCAGATTGTTTTGAACAGAAGTGCTGCAGATTGGAGAGGGATAGACTGCTTTGGGTTGGAGTGTGGCAGATTGTTTTGGATGGAGTGGACCAGGTTGTTTTGGATTGGAGTGGGGCAGATTGAAGTGTGGTAGACTGGGGCAGATTGTTTGTGATTAGCGTGGGACAGATTGTTTTGGATTGGTGTGGATCTTATTGTTTTGGATTGTATTGGTGCAGATTGGATTGTGGCACAGTGTCTTGGATTGAAGTGGGCCACATTTTTGGAATTGGAATATGGCAGATTGGAGTGGGAAAAATTGTTTGAGATAAGAGTGCGACAGATTGGAGTAGGACAGATTGGTTTGGATTGGAGTGGGGCAGATTGTTTTGGATTGGAGGAGAGGCAGACTGTTTTGGATTGGAGTGGGGGAGATTGTTTTGGATTGAGTGAGGCAGGTTGCTTTAGATGGGAGCGGGGAAGATTATTTTTGATTGGCGTGGGGCAGATTGGAGGGAACCATTTCTGACCATAACAATGAGCCGATCTTCTGTTTAACTAACCAAACTTTGCCAATTGTCAGAGATTTCAATTGAAGGTATATAGGGCACAATCATGTCTTTAACACATTTGTTTTTCTCCATTGTAGCGCAATAGCTCCATGGGCTAACATTGGGAGGCTTTATTTAACATTAATAAGGTCTCATTTCCACTGGAAAAGAGCAAAAACAGTCATGTTTGTTATCAACTTAAAAGTTAGAATAAATCCAACAATTTGCCAAGGTTGGATTTATTGTAACTAGTACAGAATAAGAGTTTTAGAACTCCTTCTGAAAGTTACCAAAATCATCCCCGTAGTGCCCTTTCTTAATTTGTCAGTCTCTGGCAGCCTGAGCCAAGCTACCTTAGTGAGGTGTCAAGTGGCCGACTGGAACAAAGGAAGCATCTGGTGGGAGGAGAACTGCTGCAGCAGATGGCAGAGAAGGATGGAGGTAGAGCGGTCAAACTGGTTTTCAAAGGAAGGAAAGCCACCTGGGACAGAAACTGGACCTCCCCCATTTCCTGTTCCCCCAAACAGATGGGAGTCCCAGTAAGTATACTATGAGAGGGGATGGAAGGGGAGAGTTAGGGAAACTCAGCCATACCAGTCGGTAGACTCAGGCAGGTGTAACCTCGAGGTGAGATTGACTCCATGTTTGATTTTTAAAGAATTTTGCTTTCTGCGATTGATTTTTGCCACACTTCGCAGGACGTGATCACCCTTGGGGGTGGCACCCTGCACCCTATTGGTCGGAGTGCCCCTCTGCTTGCCAACCCAGGAGCAAGGATAAATATGGCAGAGCTGCCCAGCAATTCGGATCTCTTCTGGACGAAGATACTGGAGAAGAAGGACTGCCCTGCTGAACCTCTGGTCTGCACCTGAAGGACTGCACCCACAAGGACTGCACCAGCTGCACACTCTAGACTTCACCAAGAAAAGGACTTTGCCTTTCTTCTGCAGCTCCAGGAGTGGACCCCCTGTAAGCTACAGGTACAAAGGAGCTGATCAGATTCCCCTGCATAAAGTCTTACAAGAAGAGCCCAGCTGACCAGTGTCCAAGGACCATTTGCGGATTCTGACCAGATGCATTCAGGCAACTGTAGCCCCAACTCCCAAGGAGCAACTCAGAGCTTCTAGAACTTCGGATCAAGATGGGGACACTTCAATAACCCAAAAAGACTTCTGGAATAAGATCTAGCAGTTTTGGAGGACCTCCATAAGTGGACAGACCCTACGTCATGAGGCAAGCCTGAATTTCAGGTTCATCCTTTTGAAAGCTCTGGTCTCACAGAAAGGCAATCTGATGATGTTGCATTGAAAACAGCTTGCTGCAGAGGACGATGTTGAGGGAGAACAGCTACCAAAACAATTCGAAGTGTGATGGTAAAACCTTTACCGAGGCCTCCAGCTCAGTGTATCTGAGCAAGGCTCAATTGCAGTCAGCCTTAGCTTTTGACTAGTTGTCCCCGGTAGGCACTTTTTATTTTCAGTCACTACAAAGCTTTTTTTTAAATTTGATCTTAAATTTTACATATCTGGTTGCCTACATTGGATTTTTGTCCTTATGGTGTAATTTTAAAGATAAAAATATATCCTATTTTTAAAAATTGGTTTCGGCTTTTTATTGTGTGTTGTGTTTTACTTATTTACTGTTGTAGATATTAAATGCTTTACAAACTTGTCCCCTAAATTAAGGCAAATTGCTCGTGGGCCAAGCTACCAAGGGTTGAGCAAGGATTAATTTATTGAGACCTTGACTGGACCTAGCGTGGGATTGTGGCCTGTTACTAAGTGTAGGTACCTACCTACCCTTACTAATAATCAATTTTCTAACAGTGTTTAAAAGCGACTGTATCCCAGCAGATGATTTTACCACTTGCAATTTGAATGCAGATGTAAGCACCAAGAGTTTTTGAAACACTAATGTTTTTAGTGTGCTTATCTTGTAGAAGTTAACATTAAAGGTAGGAACGGAAGACCACAAACCTACTACCCTAATCTCATGTGTGAGGTTGAATAACACTTTACCACAACAGGTCACTATTTATGACACAGAAATCACATAAGGGACACCTGCTCTCATCCCACAGCAGCCTTAGTCACTCAACATCAAATAACTTCTATTTGAATGTAACTGAATTATTGGACAAATCAAGAGGACAGGAACTCTCTTCAAGTAACAAAATAAATTAGCCACAAATGAGTTACATATGCAGCAAATTGTCACCTGTTTACAAATCACTGAGTAGCTTACACAAGTTTTACAACAACTACCACTGAGAAAGACTTCCTTTTCCCCACTCATACATTGATGGCAGTTCCTACACCCCATATATAAAACTCTTCCCTAAAGCTTCAAATCTACCTACTGGAATCTGTTTCAAACACTAAGGGCCAAATGTGCATAGCTTTTTTCTTGTCGCAAATGGCCTGATTCACAGAACTACCTATGACCAACTCAACTGTATTATGGGTCTAAGCTGGCTTTGTTCATGTTGTAAAAACAACATGTCATTTTGTATATTGTCAATTGTAGACAGTACAATGTTATTAACTGTGCAACTGTGATCTGCAATGTCTTCATCAGTGTATTCATCTAATTTTTAAGAATGGCTAATGCTTTCTCCAAATTTACCTGATTTATTTGCCTTAGCAGCAGCTTCCATTTGAAAACCCTTCCATATTTCATTGTATATGGCATGCAAGAATCTTTTAGAGAGTGGTAATCTGGGATGTAAAAAGAAATCCTGCAAATCCATGTCATCCATGAGACGAGAGGGGTGCTCTTTTAGAGCTTTCAAAGTGGAATGGTGCAACCACTGCTGACATAACTTTCCCACACTGTATGTAGTGATAATCCTTGAATGTTGTGTCTCGATATCATAAGGGTATGATCTGCTTGCCTTACAACCCTGCAAAGAGTTTATAAAATGTGCATAATCACCATTTGTGGTTCACTGGCCTCAATAACCACCGATTGAGACCTGAATTTACATAATTACATGCACCATTTCTGACCATAACAATGAGCCGATCTTCTTTTTAACTAACCAAACTTTGCCAATTGTCAGAGATTTCAATTGAAGGTATATAGGGCATAATCATGTCTTTAACATTTGCTAGACCTAGACATGTTTTCTGCTGAAGAGTGTTTTTAGGAAAAATCATTTTTAAAGGAATCAGACATGCTTCAGATAAGGCATCCAGGCCCTGCACTTGCCAATATTTTGGTCTCCAAACTGATTTTAAATCAATTGTTTCTTTCCAGTATTTATAGCCCGTAATGACTAGTTGGAAAATGAATGAATTTAAATACCTAGTAGTGGTCAGTATGTTTTTTCACACTTTGTTAATGCTATTTTGAAATAATATGACACATAATCAGTAGTATTATCCCAAATAATATGTGAACTTGTCTCAGTATGTCTTAGAACACCCCACTGGTGGAGTTGGACAGTGTTCCATTGTGTGTAATCAAGCTTGTATGTGGGGTACTAGCTCTATGCAGGTAATGGTGCTCATAATATGATAACAAAACATTTCATCATAATTTTGCAGGGTTCATATACATCTCCTCACTTTCAAATACAGTATAATTTTCAAGCTCAGAAAGCAATGAATCAACTGTTTGCACATCCCAATCATCAGACACAATGCCAGGTATTATGATAGCAATATATTTGAATACTTTCTATAGGACTAAAGATATCATATGGAACCTTGTCCCAAACAATCCCATCAGAAACTGGAACTGGAACAGCAGAAATGTTCACTAGGGATCAGTCTCTTTGCACTTTGTAGGAAGACACGCGAGGCTTCAATACCTCATCAACAGCAGAGTGTTCAGAAAGACAATGCCAAATTATAAGCAAGAAGAAGACAATTACAAAATCAATTCACAAGAAGAAAGAAAGGAAGGTGTGTATAATCCACAAATGGGACCATGGACAGGTCAGATAAGAGTGCTTAAGCCAGTGAAAAAGCTTACATACACCATGAAGTGAATCTTCAGTTGAATCTTAAGATAAGTTGTTAATGTCGAAAAAGTACCCAGAAGTTGGGTGAAGACAGAGGCTGCTGCATTTGAAAGGCAAATGGTAGACACCTCTAAAGGCAGTTAATTTTGAACAACTCCATTGCTTTGAGAAGTAGTAGAGCATTGTAGACTTACATCTGGTGCTTTCCTTTTCTGGTACTAGTAGCAACAACAGAAGTTCAGCCTCCACATTCCCTACCCTAGGGGAAATAATTTCAGTCTTGTTAAAAGACTGAGTGGGGATAGGAAGTACCTAGGAATCCTCTATGCCTACTGTGTAGGATGGCCACATGATGCAATTTGACTTGCTCAATGGTGGCAACATGTTTGGCTTTAAAAACATTAAGTGGTGCAAAGATCACAGTTCTAGTACCTTGAATTCCAAGGACTGGCACAGTGCATGGCATTATGGGTCAAATTCCTTTTCCACTGCAATTTTCACCCAAACTAGATCCCCAACAGTTGGAATACCACCTGTGGATGCTGGTGTATCCCTCATTCACTACAGCATGTGTAGTGGAATGATTGTGGAAAAGTATTTTCATTTTGACATGGTTACCACCACGTTTTGTCTGCTATCAGTGTGCTTAGACTGTTTTCGCTGGGTTACTGCTAACTGGATCCCAGAGATTGTGCTCTCTTCCTCCAAATTTGGTTACCTTGGACCTTTGTGCACTCCAAAATTGGCATCATGGCGTCCCCTTATAAGTCCCTAGTATATGGTAATTAGGTACCCAAGGCATTAGGACAACAGGGGTCCCCCATGGCCTGTAGCATTTATTATGCCACCTGTGGGAGCCCATGCAAAATGTGTCTGCAGGCCTGCCATTGCAGCCTGTGTGGAAAGGTGCATGCACGCTTTCACCACAGGTCACTAAACCAGGTCATTGTAAGTCACCCCTATGGTAGGCCTTTACAGCCCAAAGGGCAGGGTACAGGTTGCTGTGTGTGAGGGCACCCCTGCATGAGCAGAGGTGCCCCTAAAAACTTCAGTTCCAATGCACTGGACTTCGTAAGTGCAGGAAAGCCATTTTACCTGTGTACTGGACACTGGTCACTACCTGCAGTCCAGCTACATATTGGTAACTCTGAATCTGGGCATGGTTGGTGTCAAACATGTTGGAATCATACCCGAATACCAATGCCAGTATTGGTGGCATGATTCTATGCACTCTGGGTGCTCCTTAGAGGACCCCCAGTATTGCTCCTACCAGTCTTTAGGGTTTTACAGTTACCCTGCGCTGCTGTCACCCCTCCGACAGGTTTCTGCCCTCCTGCTGCTTGACCAACTCATGCAGGGGATGACAGAAGAAAAGATTTCCTGTGGGAGAGGAAGGCAACACTCTCTCCCTTGGAAATAGGTGTTACAAGGCTGGGGAGGGGTAGCCTTCCCAAGCCACCGGTTTGCTTTGAAGGACACATGTGGTGCCCTCCTTTCTTAAGCCAGTTTACACCAGTCCAAGGACCCCCGGTCTCTGCTCTGGTGAAAAACTGTACCAAGGAAATGGGAGTGACAACTCCCTTGTCCATCACCACCCCAGGGGTGGTGACCAGAGCTCCTCCAGATGGCCACTTGATTCTGCCATCTTAAAATCAAGATGTGCAGGGGCCTCTGGATGCATCTGAGTGGCCAGGTCAGGCAAGTGGCATCAGTGCCCCCTTCTGATAGGCAGTCACCATTCAAAGTGTCCAAACGCCCTCTTAGGGCTATTTGGAGACACCCTTGTGGGAGGGTCCCCAGATTCGGAATGCAAGACTCCACCAGGACTCCTCTGCATTGACCTCTTCTGCTCCTGGCAACCGGCACCACAACTGGACACTTCAGGAACCGACAAGTCTGCAACACCCGAGACAACCTTACCATGCAACATTGTTTCCCCGGCGTCTTCAAGCAACTGCAACTTTTCCATGGCTGTGCATCCTCTGGGGTCAGCAAAACTTCAGCTGCACCAAGAAGCATGAAGAAATCTCTCTTGGAGAGAAGGAGCCACTTTCCTGCATCTGCAAGCACCTACAGCAATGACATCCGGCTATGTGTATCTGCCCTCCTCTGGAACTGCATGGATCCTGCAACACAGGTGGTGGCCCAGAGTGGTCCCCTTGGTCATTTCTGCCCTCTGTCCTTTTTGGGAGACAGTGAGCCCTTGCCTTTCCTTGCAGGATAGTACCCCTCTGCACCTTGACTCTTCCAATAACTAAGGCTTGTTGACTTCTGAAACCAAGGGATGTTCAGGCCCCAAGTAGCCGCGGCTTCCAGCACTTCTCCCGTCCAAGGGCACTCCTCTCTCCGCTGCTCCAACAACATGGGACTCTTCTCCATGTGTGCTGATTGGACCTCACTGCAACTTACGGTGCCTGCTGCCAGTAGGTTGCCTTTGGGGGCTGTGACTGCTTCTGCTGGCTCTCCCAACTGCTGAAGGTCAGCCTGGAATCCCCTCCAAGGGTCGAGTCCCTGGACCTTGTTGGTCCTCTTCAGCCTTGCAACACTTCTTGTGCTCCGGCTTGCATTTGGCAGGGCTTGTTGGTGGTCCTCCTGACCACTGACTGACTACAGTGCAGGTGATGATGTGGGCCATCACCTGCATGACTCCAAGATCTTCTCTGGAGATCCTGGACTCCACAGCTGATCTTCACCTTCCTTTATCAACCTGGATCTTCATCCACAGAAGGGTTGGTAGTGGCTCCTGCCCCAACTGGACACTGTATTGTGGACTGAACTCTGTTCCCTTCTTTTACAGGTCCTCTTCTTCCAGTCTCCACCCCTGGGTTCCTCTGATCTGGTCCTGTTCTTGCAAAGTTCCTTTTCTAAGTTCTCTTCTTAGTCCTTGGGAAGACCAGGTACTTACCTCTGCTCTTCTGGTCATTGGGGGACACCTAGGTACTCACCTCTTGGGGTCCTGTGTTCTCCCCGCCCCCCTTTAATAACTCTATATCGTTGTGTGTGGGACTTCACTCTGCATTCTACTATTTTAGTATATGGTTTGGAACTCTCCTAGGGCCCTAGCTATTTTCTTTAGCTTCTTGCCAAAGCTTGTTGTTTCCTATGCTAATTTCTATTTATAACTGTATATATATATATATATATATATATATATATATATATATATATATATATGGTGTGCGTACTTACCTTCAGTTGGGGAAATGCCTATAAGTAATCTGGTTGAGTGCTACTGTAATAAAGTACATTTATTTTTGTAACACTGTGTGGTTCCCTTCAGTTGTGATAAGTTACTGTGTGACGGCTGTAATATTGGAAGTGCTTTACACTCCTCCCAGATAAGTCTTGGCTACTTATCCACAGCTACCTCTATAGAGCCATGGCTTACTGGACACTGTCTTCATTCACTAGTAGGGGCTGCCTGGACTTGGTATAAGGTGCCAACACCATAGGCATCCACCACACACCAGGCCAGCCTCCTATAGATGGTTCCTTCACTATGCTTTTGGTAATGTGGGTACGATTGTTACAATAAATGTCTGAAACAATATTTTCACATCTTTCTTGTGTCTCATCTTGGATGCACAAAGTAACAATGAAAGGATAAATCTGTTTTCACAATTTCCTTGGGAAGCTGAATAGTTATGTTAAAAGTTGCAGACACCATCTGGTACCCTGCTATGTTTATGGGCACCGCAAACCACTGTCATAACATTAGAAGGTTAAAACTGAGGGGAGGCACAGTGAGTCAGGAGGAACAGGGGAACGGTGGCAGCATGCCCGTATCTCTCCATTATATATCCTACCTTAGTTTCTGAGGGTACTCGTGCACCTGGTGAGAGGGCCTAGGGCCTCAACCAGGAAAGGCAGCCCTTACTCGATCACCAAGCAGTATTACCAAACATCATCAAATGTCAACATTAATATCCAAATCAGCAAATCAACATCATATACTAAACATCAGAGTAGCTCTTTACGGTCAGAACTCGAAACATTGCAAGAAGCCCTAACTCAAGTAAAGCTACTGGTAGATTCCTTGGGTCCCTCTGGAATAACATGGGGGACAATATGGACTATGTGGCTATAGTAGCTGCTGTTTCAAACCCGCTTTTAGATGTCACAGTTGCTATAGCTGTTACAGAAGACCCTATAAAAGACGACATAAAGGCAGTAAAAGAAAAAGCACAAGCAATACAAATAATATGCCGAGCTCATGTCTGCCATACAGGAATTATTTGAAACACCTGACCCCATAAGTAAAAGATCTCCTCTGGGCCCAGATACAGGGGAATTGCCTGCCCAGTTGTCTTCCTGCCCAGTTATCTTCCTTAGCAGCTGATTTTGATTTGACTGAGGTACAACTAGTTTGTTTCTGACGGGATGGGAGTAACCAGCTGCAGCCATAGCTCTCCCACAGGGTCTTTCTACCCCTCATTTTGTTTTTTCTAAATCAGTCATTTCTGTCACCAGAGGGGATTCAGATTTTTTTGTGGAGTTGGATGATGAATTCCTGGGACTAGTTCATACATGTCATGGTAAGCCTGGTTATAACAGTTCCTGCTCTAAAAGTACCATGAAATCAGTTTCCCTGGACAGTCCAGCATCAAAGCATTGGGCTGCTGAGACTATTGAACACCCTTATCCGAAGCCACACCCATAATGACCAGTTCTTGCCGTTATGCACACTATGTGCAGAACTCTAGATCCCATGACAAATAATCTAGCAATACATAGTACAAAATTTGACTATTTAACAAAAATCTTTAGTGAAATGTCATCTAGCATAACAACGAATGATTCTTGCATGCAAACAATGGAGTGACAGTGATATAGGGGGTTATTACAACATTGGAGGAGGTCTTAATCCGTCCCAAAAGTGACAGTAAAGTGACGGATATACCACCAGCCGTATTATGAGTCCCATAGGATATAATGGACTCGTGATACGGCTGGTGGTATATCCGTCACTTTACCGTCACTTTACCGTCACTTTTGGGACGGATTAACACCTCCTCCAAAGTTGTAATAACCCCCATAATCTCTTATGAGCAACTTCATTCTCCAGTGAGATAAGAACTTGTTGAAAGATAACCACCAAACTTGCAGAAATCCTGGAAGTTATCAGTTCAATTTTAGATGATTGTAAACAGACGGTAAGAAAAGGAACATCTCCAGCAAGTGCAAATGAACTGGATCTCAAAATTCCAGACCTCCCTATGCAAAGGATGAAACAGGAGCAGACCTCGAGTGAGGCCCAGTATCCTACAGAAGTCCCTGGAGATAGAGATGAGAAAGGGTCAAACTACTGCTACACCCATAGTGCTTCTTCTGAGAGATCTGGCTATCCCACAGAGCCATAGAGAAAGAGGCAATCTCTCAAGCTATCACACAAGCAATGTTTTTATAACATTTTTACAAAACCACAAAAAATCGCAGCAAGACCAGCTTGTCAGATACCAAACCAGAGAGGGCAGAAATAGCTTCATGTTAGGAAGAGGTGATAACAAAAGGAGTAGAACATAATATCCGTGATGGGCAAGCTGGAATCGTAATGGAAGCATGCAACCCAAGAATGACACTCACAAATACAGAAAATGTGATAAATGAAGTGCAAAACCTGAAATGTGAAACTTTGTGCCAGAAGCACACTCATATACAAAGATTTCCTACTGGTCCCATGATTTTTCTCATACTTGCAGCTATTCGTCAGGTTATTGCTGCTGACCACCCTTATGCATCAAGTAGTGCAAAGAGTGCATTATAAAGTAAAACTGCCTCAACAACGTGTGATGGGACTACCTGTTTACAGCCAATTGGTCTACTTGTACCGCCTCCCCAGGACACACTCACAGTAGTCTTAGCAAACCTGGTCCTTAATAAATAAACTTACAAGGGGACGCGCATAGGTCGATGAACCTTTTGATTCGCATGGAGTATCCTAGTTACAGTGTGACCAATGTTTCTCAATAATCAATACACAAAAAAATCAATAACCATTAGGCTAGTTATTAATCAGCAGTTAATAAACATCACACCATGACCCCTCGGCCATGAATAACCACAACTCAAGATATGTTTAGTAGTTTTTTTATTCTCTATTAGTTACAATGCTAATAATTAGTTCAAACTTTATTCAAATCAACCATTGCATATTAATTGATTAGAAGGCGCCAAAAACATAACCTAATCAGAACTTGCATCAGGGTACATTCTAAAGCAGTAGCATAAATCAACAAATGAATCAAAGGCAATAAGCCAACATGTGTCATTAAGTTCAGCAAACCAGTCTGTCAATCATTTGTCTCTGTGTTGCCAGTATTCTTAGAGTAGGAACCTCGTCTATCCCAGATTAGCATTTGCATGTGGGACTTCATGTGAAAACAGTTTAGAACATGAATTTGGAAACACATCTAACTAAGAGAAAACTATTAGAGTGTGCAGTTGGTACTTAGAAAGGAAAGGCACAAAGATATAATTCAGTCACATTGTCGTATCTACCTATCCTCGGTATGGATCAGCAACAAAGTCTTCATCTTCAGGTCATCAGTCGATCAGCATCACATCAGGATCTCAAGAGCATGAGCCCAATGACAGAATCTCAAATCTCTTCTTCTCAATATCGCATACATTTCAGAATAAGGTCTCTTCCCCTAACATCTGCATCTAACATCTCCTCTCTTCCCTCTGCCACGTTGTTATATCAATGTCACCCAGACTATCCCCCAATTCCTAATTGGTCAATTAATCACATGATTTTCCTCTAACCGATACATTTCGTAATTCAAATCTCTGAATTCTAATATTACACAGTTCTCAGATTGTTGATTGGTTCACTATACGATGTACTCATCATCCGGCTTGTCAGATATCGAAAATGTTGCATCTTCTTCTTCAGACAGTGTCAGTCCTGGGAGTGTACACTCAGAGCGATTTACACACTTTTTGCTACATTTCCAGTTCCATTATCTCCTGCCTGTCGGTTCATGCAAAGGTTTCAGCTGCTAAGCAGATTGTATTAATCAATGAGCGGTTCGCAGTCATTTAGCTCAGCAGCATATTCAATTAACGATAGAAATACAGCTTCTGCATAAGACCTGGTAAGACTAGGCCACGACTTTGGCTAAGTTAAGCTCTACAACATAATGCAAAATATGAGTTATATCTCTCAATATAACATACTATTACATCATTTTACTACATTTTTCAATATTTCCCCTATGTTAATTACTCTTTTAAAATTATACATGAAATGTGGTGGACACTCCTCGAGGTCACAATTACAAACGTGAGCATTATTTTTCTACATTAATAATTTTCTACATTTTTCATTGTACAGAAAACATAAACATTCATTAATATTTTTTAATCAAAAACATTTGCGTTAACAGTAGCCTACAATGTATGCCCAGGTTCAAAGATCACTACTCAAGAAAATGATTGGTTTGACTTGTTAACAATGTCAGCTGCTGTAGACATGAGGCATGTTGAATTATCTACCAAACTCCCAACTAAAGGCCATTTGAACAGGGCCTGTAAAAATATCATTAAGGAAGCCTTCCAAAGTCGGGCAGCTGTACAAGCGGCACTGACTGTCAACTCCCATAACAACATTGTAATGGAAGCTGTACTGAGCATAGCAGGTCTTCATTCACAATCGAATAACAACTCCTGCGGTAAGGATCAATTACGATGCCCCACCACCACTTATAAAAAAATGTGCAGACATAAATCTAATCCCTGGGCCAAAGGTCATCATCTGGCAGCAACAGTTAATGTATCGGCAGCAACTAAGTCAATTTGTAAACTGACACCCCAAGGCGGGTCTCTGTAAGGTTTAGTACCACAAAGAGCTATGTCAAGTACAAAGTCCATGCACCACACAGGGCATACATTGGCAACTAGGGTGAATTTGGCGTATGATAGACAAGTTTACAGCTTGCAGCAGTGCAAGCAGAAGAACACTGACATAAACACCACAAAACACAGGGCGAGGAGGACACGACTTGGGAACCCGCACTCTGGTACGGGGCAAGAGGATGCCATAAGCTTGTCAGCAAATATGACTGTGTCCATAGAGTTGCGCAAGGACCCTGCAATCTTGATATTTACACCAACATATCGATCACAGGGATAGCATGACATCCTCAATAGATATAATCCTGCTCTCCTTCCAAGAATTACAAAATATGTTATTGCAAGATCTACTAGGAGTTAGATTTGCACCCGCTAATTCTATAGACAATGGGGATTCAACAATAAAATGGTGGGCAAATCCGCACATGGTGGAGCAGATTCTCTGTAGTAGTAATACATTGGCCAACTAGGGAATACTGGTTCACGAAGGTATCCCGGAACCTTAGCTCACAGTACTGAAATCTGCATTTTCAGACTCAGCAAGGCACAGGAGTGTGAAACCCCAAAAGCCCTGTGTATTATTATCAGCCCTAGGTGCCTCCAGCCATGTTTTTAAGGAAGAAGCTTAAAGCACAACGGTTAAAATGCAGTTGCGTACCGAAAGCTCTAATCTGCAAGGCTTATGGATCATCGTAGGCCACGCTATCATGATGCATACAAGACCTGAAGAGACGCAGAGAGGATGCATGTGGCCCCCGCATTCATCATAGGTGGCCCACCATCCATAGGTGACAGGTTCTAACCTAAGTCCTAAAACTAGGCTAAAGGTGCTTATCTGGAATATTGCTGGCTTGAAAACGAAGATTGAGTATACAGATTGGGTAAAATTCATCAAATAAAACACTATTTTCTGGTTTTGGAAAACTTGATCTCTAAATTACTTCACAATGGATGGGTTTACTGCATTTTCGATTAAAGCTACAAAGGAAAAAAAAGGAGACCGAAAGGTGGTCTCTCTATCTGGATTTCTACTCAACTGGATAGAGCCGGCCTAGTGTTCACGCAAATTAATTAGAACTTTCAAATGCTGATGATTTCTGGTGAATGTTGGGTGTTAACCATATGAATGTTTACTTCTTGTCAGGCTTCCAATCAGAATTTCACAAGAAACTGAAGAGATGGAAAATTACATTGAAACTGCTCGTCAAAACATACTGCCACCTTCACCTTCTAACCTCTCATGAACAAGCCAGGCAACATGTCATTCTGGTTTGTGGGGACTTCGATATCAAACATGATGATACAATGACCAATCTAGACGAGTTGCACAACCATGTGAAATGCAAACCATTCTACCCACGTATTCTGCAAACCTCCTCCTCAAGAACAGGTGCCTTGTTAATATCTTTTGCGCTCAAAAGTAATCTTCCTTTAATTGGATTTATGCCCTTGGACTCACCAGCTCACCACACCTTCCAATCAGGGGGTCGTGAAAGCCTGATTGACTATATTTTAATCACTCTGGAGTCTTGGAAGCTGGATGACGACTTCATAATAGAGCAACAAATTGAGAGTGACTATGATCTGTTGATAGTCTGCTTAAAAGTAACAGCAAGGATTACATTGAACACCACCTACATCCTTGAGCTCAGGAAAAGTACCTTACAGTTAACAGCCAAAGGGAAGTCCAATGCATGGCACAAACACAATGACAGAACTGCATCTCAACAGAGCCGATAAACTCCTGCAAAAGCCATACAGGGATTGCAAGGAGGTTAACAGTCGAGATCATGGGTACTCGCAAACATTTTCCCAGGGGCCAAAACGTTTGGTCTGTGACGTGCCTGGGGCCGCATTGATGCCAGGGCAGTGGCGGTCGGGTGGGGTGCCTAGGGTGATTGGTGGCAAGGTAGGTGTAGGGGAAGCAAAGAATATACATCTAGTTGCTGAAATAAACAATAGGCAACCAGAAAACCTGGAATGAATCCCGGTTTACCCATTTTTCCAAATTGTGTGATCCTAGGCAATTGCTTAGTGTCACTTTCGTTCCTTTTTCTGCATTATCACATTTAAGATGACCTCAAAATACATGATTCATGGTGTGTGCTGCACAAAACCTGATTCTGCCTTTGATTTAATAAACTATAATGTTGTTTATGTATGATAGGAACCCAGGCCACCTGTAAAGTGCACATACCAAGTGACTTGCCTCTTTAATTTATTATTGGTGGTGTTCTCAGCGTAAGGGGAATAATTAATGTTTTCCAATTTATGTTTCCAAATCTATGTTTGAAAACTATCACTTAAAAATGAATACATCTCAATGCGCTGATAAAACAAATTGTACTAAGGCGAAAAGGTTCTGCATGTTAACTAAATACACCTTTTTAATTTTGAAGAGACTGTCTTAGTTTTACACTTATGCTGCAAGATGTCTTTAAAAATGAAGGCGTTTCTAAAATTAAGTGCAGGAGTCCATAGTTAGTTCCTTTCTTTAACACCAGTTAAGTTTGAAATAAATGACTTTGTGTGTGCTTAATTTTTTTGTTAGTGCGGAGTCAAGCAAACAGCTGCTCAGTGCTCCCGTTGCCCCAGGGGCCGCATGTAAAGGTCAGAGGGGCCGCATGAGGCCCGCGGGCCGTACTTTGAGTATCCCTGGTCTAGATGATCCAAAGATGAGTCACAGATTTGAGACTTTACATAATTTGTCCCAGACTTTGGCAGGGAATGGGAGCAGAGAGAAGGGATGGTAGTTTTGGAGCTCGCTAGGGTCTGCTGAGGGTTCCTTGAGGAGGGGTCTGACCTCACCGTGTTTCCAGGAAAGAGGAAAGGTGGGGGTAGTTATCAAGGCTTTTAGGATTGTGTTGAGTTGGCTGCTAATCTCGTCTCTTCAGAGGTTGAAAAGTCAGTGGGGGCAGGTGTCGGTGGGTGTTACCGAGTGGATGGAAGGAGGTTCCAAAATTGAGGAACACTTTTAAAATGTATGGGACACCCTTGAATCGTATCAACCACTTTGATTATTAAGGAGTAGGGTTTGACCCCAAGTTGGGCTGGTCTGCCCAATTACTTAAGAATGAGGCGACATTGTGTCTTTATGCTGGCTGGGTACTCAGTTTTGCTAGAAGCCTGGGGAGCAGATTGATTGCACCACCCCTTAACAGCCTATAGAGCGCAAGCTCTTGCTGCAAGCCTATATGGGGCAGAGCTATGGGACTACAAAAAGGCTAGTTAAGGCAAAGAACCATTTCCCATGCCTCCTTCTTTTGCTCCATCATGGGACTTCTATGATTACATCAAGGAACAAACTGGGTACAAAATCATGGGATCACTATGTCCCATTCTACATTGGGTAATAATATGGACAAAAATTGAGTTGAAACCGTACTTGGACATTATACATGATGTTTGTTCTCAAGCCAGAATATCCTGTTATAGTCATGTGGCCAACATCCTAAAAACCATAGGATGTGCTCACTATTGGTCTGAACCGGGAAGAATGAAGAAAGACATTGGGCGGGATGTGATGGAAAGGTTCTAGCAATATATGTCTGTAAAACTGCTAGGTCAGAAGGTAAAACAGCTTCAGTCCTTCCGCCCTTTCCCAATTTTAACCATATTTTGATAAAATGAACTCACCTATTTAAAGATCATTGTTGATTAATTTTAGATTAGGTGTTTTGCCGATGAAGCAGTGCAGTAGGTCATGACAGAAGGGTGAGAGCAACTCCCCTAACCACAGAATGTGAATTCAGGGGGGGAGAGACTATCACACACTTTATGCTTCTTTGCACTTATACGCTGGAAGCCGTAAGAGAATCTTTCCTTTCACTTTTTATAGCCCACATCATGAGAAATTGTAAGGATTTCCTGAATTTGGTTACGCATACTGATCTTGACCAAATTTTTAATCAAGTATCTTCATATATGTGTGCCCTGGAGGGTAACCGGGCAGTTGCACTAGTCAGGCTGCTAAGACGTTTTTATTATAGCTCTTGTCTGCCTTAATTTTATTGACTGTCCTACAGTTGTTGCTATTTGCCTGTGGAAAAAAGAGGGGACATCTGATTTACTTGAATAACTTTGATTATTTTACATGTATGTTGTGCTTTATGCTAATGTGACATTTCCCCGTTTCGTTATGCCATGCATAATATATGTAAAAGGGACGTTCCGGCGTTAGGAGGCCCGCAAAAATGGCGCAGTGAAATCTACAAGATTTCACTGCGCCATTTGTTGCATCGTTTTTAATGCCTGCTCAGAGCAGGTATTAAAATGACGCACCCATTTTGATCCATGGGCCTCCTTGCACTTTGCTCCACTAGCATAAAAGTTTTTGATGCTAATGCAGCAAAGTGCCACAATAGCACTGACGCTATTGGACTAACGTGCACCATGTTGCACATATTATGAAAACGGCGCACCCCATGGTGTAGTAAGGTGGGGTAGGGGTGATGCCAGAAAACTGGTGCATCAGTGCTGATGCTCCAGTTTCTTGTAAATCTTGCCCTTACTGCATTAGGTTAACTTTGAAAATGCTTGTTATTAGTGAGTCCTGGCTGATATAAAAAATGCGGACCAGCAATTATTGCATTTCCAACTGGATGTAAGAATATGTTCTTATATGACTTAATGCTTCAAAGTCTGACCAAGGCCTAGGCATTAGCACCTACCTAGTAGTAGGGTCACCATGATAAGCACTTTAATCTTGATGAGTTTTCATGACCTGATCAAAGCTCAGGTGCCAGCACGTTTTGTTAAAGCAGAAGGGACATTGTGTCAAGCACTGTTCCTTTGTAGGATTTTTTTATACATATTTCTGTGACGTTTTACCCAAATGTTGTTTGGGTTAGATGTACCCAAGTCATTGTATCAGGGTTACTGTGAAATGCTCCTTACTGGGAAATCCTGTCAGGCACAACATTTTAAAATGTATCCAGCAACAAATGCACTTCTGGTTGGTCACAGTAATTTTGCTTCATAAGAGCTAACGCTTTAAGGACTGCTTAAACCCTTTGCTGCCAGGCCTTTCACCCCTCCTGTGCCGAGCCTTTTTTTGGCTATTTGGGGCAGTTCGCGCTTAGGTCCTCATAACTTTTTTGTTCACATAAGCTACCCACGCCAAATTTGTGTCCTTTTTTTCCATCATCCTAGGGATTCTAGAGGTACCCAGACTTTGTGGGTTCCCCTGAAGGAGACCAAGAAATTAGCCAAAATACAGTGAACATTTTGTTTTTTTCAAACAAATGGGTAAAAAAGGGCTGCAGAAGGCAGCTCGTGTTTTTTTCTCCTGAAAACGGCACCAACAAAGGGTTTGCAGTGGCAAGATCACCATCTTCCCAGCTTTCAGGAACAGGGAGACTTGAATTGGAAAACCCAATTTTTCAACACAATTTTGTCATTTTACTGGGACATACCCATTGTTACTATTTTTTGTCCTTTCTGCCTCCTTCCAGTTAGTGACCGAAATGGGTGAGAAACCAATGCTGGATCCCACAAAGCTAAACATTTCTGAAAAGTAGACAAAATACTGAATTCAGCAAGTGGTCATTTGTGTAGATCCTACAAGTGTTTCCTACAGAAAATAACAGCTGTATTAAAAAGAATTATTGAAATTGAGGTGAAAAAAACTAAAAACATTCTCCATGTTTTACTCTGTACCTTTTTGCTGCGATGTCATATTTTTGAAAGCAATATACCGTTACGTCAGCTGGACTCTTCTGGTTGCGGGGATATATAGGGCTTGTAGGTTCATCAAGAACTCTAGGTACGCAGAGCCAATTAATGAGCTGCACCTTGCAATGGGTTTTTATTCTATACCGGGTATACAGCAATTCATTTGCTGAAATATAAAAAGTGAAAAATAGGTATCAAGAAAACCTTTGTATTTCCAAAATTGCCACAAGATAAGGTGTAGAGAAGCAGTGGTTATTTGCACATTTCTAAATTTTGGGGTGCCCATACTAGCATGTGAATTACAGGGCATTTCTCAAATAGACGTCTTTTTTACACACTGCCTTACATTTGGAAGGAAAAAAATGTAGAGAAAGACAAGGGGCAATAACACTTGTTTTGCTATTCTGTGTTCCCCCACGTCTCCCGATAAAAATGATACCTCACTTGTGTGGGTAGGCCTAGCGCCCACAAGAGGAAATGGCTTAAAACACAATGTGGACACAGCACATTTTTTCACAGAAAACAGAGGTGTTTTTTTGCAAAGTGCCTAGCTGTGGATTTTGGCCTCTACCTCAGTCGGCACCTGGGGAAACCTAGCAAACCAGCGCATTTTTTAAAACTAGACACCTGGGGAATCCAAGATGGGGTGACTTGTGGGGCTCTGACCAGGTTCTGTTACCCTGAATCATTTGCAAACCTCAAAATCTGACCAAAAAAACATTTTTTCCTCTCATTTCGGTGACAGAAAGTTTTGGAATCTGAGAGGAGCCCCACATTTCCTTCCAACCAGTGTTCCCCCAAGTCTCCCTATTAAAATGGTACCTCACTTGTGTGGGTAGGCCTAGCGCCCACGAAATGAAATGGCCCAAAACACAACGTAGACACATCACATTTTTTCACAGAAAACAGAGGTGTTTTTCACAAAGTGCCTACCTGTGGATTTTGGCCTCTAGCTCAGCCGGCACCTGGGGAAACCTATCAAACCAACGCATTTTTTAAAACTAGACACCTAGGGGAATCCAAGATGGGGTGACTTGTGGGGCTCTGACCAGGTTCTCTTACCCAGAATCTTTTGCAAACCTCAAAATGTGACCAAAAAAACACTTTTTCCTCTCACTTCGGTGACAGAAAGTTCTGGAATCTGAGAGGAGCCACAAATTTCCTTCCACCCAGCGGTCCCCCAAGGCTCCCAATAAAAATGGTACCTCACTTGTATGGGTAGGCCTAGCGCCCACAAAAGGAAATGGCCCAAAACACAACTTGGACACATCACATTTTTTCACAGAAAACAGAGCCTACCTGTGGATTTTGGCCTCTAGCTCAGCCGGCACCTGGGGAAACCTAGTAAACCAGCGCATTTTTGAAAACTAGAAACCTAGGGAAATCCATGATGGGGTGACTTGTGGGGCTCTGACCAGGTTCTATTAAACAGAATCCTTTGCAAACCTCAAAATTTGGCCAAAAATACACTTTTTCCCTCTCATTTCGGTGACACAAAGTTCTGGAATCTGAGAGGAACCACAAATTTCCTTCCACCCAGCGTTCCCACAAGTCTCCCGATAAAAATAGTACCTCACTTGTGTGGGTAGGCCTAGCGCCCACGAAAGGAAATGGCCCAAAACACAGCGTGGGCACATCACATTTTTTCACAGAAAACAGAGATGTTTTTTGAAAAGTGCCTACCTGTGGATTTTGGCCTCTAGCTTAGCCGGCCCCAGGGGGGGCAGATATGGCCTAAATTAAATTTGCCCCCCTAACCCCCTCCCCCGAGGAGCGACCCTTGCCTACGGGGTCACTCTCCCTGCGTGACACTGGCACAAAAAAAAAGAACCCCGGTGCCTAGTGGCTTCTGCCCCCCTTAGGGGCAGATTGACCTAAAATCGGCCGATCTGCCCCCGAGGGGGGCAGAAATAGTCTAAATACAATTTGCCCCCCAGGAGAGCGACCCTTGCCTAATGGGTCGCTCCCCATCTCTAAAAAAAACAAACAAAAAAAAAAAAAAACACACAAACAAAATTAGCCCTGGCGCCTAGAGGTTTCTGCCCCCCCTGGGGGCAGATCAGCCTAATAACAATAGGCCAATCTCCCCCCAGTGGGGGCAGAAATGGCCTAAAATAAATTTGCGCCCCTTCCTCCCCCATCCCCCTGGGGAGCGACCCTTGCCTACGGGGTCGCTCCCCTTGCGTGACATTGGGGCAAAAAAAAAAGATTCCCCGTGCCTAGTGGTTTCTGCCTCCCTTGGGGGCAGATTGACCTAAAATCGGCCGATCTGCCCCCAAAGCGGGCAGAAATGGCCTAAATACAATTTGCCCCTCCAGGGGAGCGACCCTTGCCTAAGGGGTCGCGCCCCATCTGTAAAACAACAACAAAAAAAAAAAAAGCCCCGGTGCCTAGTGGTTTCTGCCCCCCTTGGGGGCAGATTGGCCTAATTAAAATAGGCTGATCTGCCCCCCAAGGGGGCAGAAATGGCCTAAAATAAATTTGCCCCCCAGGGGAACGACCCTTGCCTAAGGGGTCGCTCCCCTTGCGTGAAATTCACAAAAGAAAAAAAACTCCCTGGTGTCTAGTGGTTTCAGTCCCCCTTGGGGGCAGATTGGCCTCATAAAAATAGGCCAATCTGCCCACAAGGGGAGCAAAAATGGCCTAAATATAATTTGCCCCCTATGGGAGCGACCCTTGCCTAAGGGGTCGCTCCCCACCTCTAAAATAAAAAATAAATAAAAATAAAATAAAAAAGTATCCCTGGTGCCTAGAGGTTTCGACCCTTGCCCAAGGGGTCGCTCCCTTATGACAATTTAATTTGAAAAATAAATCCCTGGTGTCTAGTGGGCATTTCAAAAGCCAGATTGCTTTACAATCTGGCTTTTGAAACGCAGAGAGAGGCTTCAAAGGGAAGGAAATTCCTTTCCTTCCCTTTGAAGCCTCCCTCGACCTCCCCCACGTGATCGGAGGAGAAGTGCTTTGCATTTCTCTTCCGATCGCTCTGGAAGGTGACACAGTCACAGGCCATCATAGAGCCTCCCCCTGAGGAAACACCAGCACAGCACCCACCCAGCGGGCCCATACCTCTGTCCCCAGGACACGTCAAGCAGCAGTGTGTCCACCACTACAGGGAACCCAGGCTAACCCACCACCCCAAGAACAACAGGGACCTGGGGGCAGTGGGCACACGGTTCAGGGGACAGAGGCCCAGGAAAACCAGGGAACTGTGAGGTCTGCTGTGCGACAGGGGGAGGACAGGCCCAGGGAACCCACTCTCCACGAGGTCCTATCCAACTTCATGGGAGCGTACCATCATTCCCAGGAGACAATGGCAACGGTACTGGCCAAGTTTCAGGAGACCCAGCGGCTGCAGGAGTAACAGTATTTGGGGTTTAGGGAGGAACTCAAATCCATCAATACCACCCTCGGCACCATTGTAGGGGTGCTGAAGGACCTCGTGAACACCAGGAGGGACACTGTGGCACAACAAGGGGCCCCTGACACTAGCCTCGATGATGAACCATCCACCACCTCCGCCGGTGCTAGTGGACAGGAGGCACCACCACAGGACCACGACACCAGCACCCCACCCCCTGCAGATGGAGAACCACCCCGCAAGTGGTCCCTGAGATCCAGGACAAAGACAGAGAACAATGCCAAGACCCCCGCCAAGAAATGAGACCACCATGAATGTCATCCTTCTGTCCCACTTTGTCACCCTGTCCATCCTTAAACTGCCCTAGCTCCACTTCCTATGCCCCTTTGGACAATGCACCTGTGAGACAAATAGACTGGACTCTGCCATTGACATTCCTCCACCATCACCCCTGATCATTTTACAACCCCCTCCACTATTTAGCACTTAACTAAACACCCTTGAACCACAAAACAATCTGGAGTCAGTCTGTGCTTTCACAAACGTGTATTTGAAATAACTGTGGGAAACAGCAATGTCCGTTCTATTGTTAACATACCTATGTCACACAGCTCTAGTCCATGAGGTAACATAGCGGAGGTCACACAGTGGGACCCACATCTGTGAAATCGAACGGGAAAGTGGCAAATTAGGGTCCATACAATGGGTGAAAGTGACAGACAGATGAGAGGTCGAACAATTTTATCAGATGTAGGAAGCAGTGATGTCTTCTTACCTTTGTCTCACTGGAAGTATTGTTGGATCTGTTGTCAATGTCCTATTCTTCTGCCTCCTCTTCCTCCCTGTCCACAAGCTCCACAGCTGCCACAACACCTCCTTCAGGACCATCCTCCTGCAGAAAAGTCAACTGTCTTCGCAAAGCCAAGTTGTGCAGCATACAGCAGGCCACGATGATCTGGAACACCTTCTTTGGTGAGTAGTAAAGGGAACCAACTGTCATATGGAGGCACCGGAACCTGGCCTTCAGGAGGTCGAAGGTCCTCTCTATAACCCTCCTAGTTCACCCATGTGCCTCATTGTAGCGTTCCTCTGCCCTTGTCCTGGAATCCTCACTGGGGTCAGTAGCCATGACAGGTTGGGGTAGCCAGAGTCACCTGCAAATGTCGAGGGACAACTGTCAGACACATACTAACCCTTAGGGACAACCCCAGACCCAGACAACTATTCACACTGTATAGGGTCCTTGTCCTCACCTAATAGCCACACATGGTGCCTCTGGAGTTGGCCCATCACATAAGGGATGCTGCTATTCCTTAGAATGTAAGCATCATGCATTGAGCCAGGAAACTTGATGTTCACATGGGAGATGTACTGATCAGCCAAACACACCATCTGCACATTCATAGAATGGTAGCTCTTCCGGTTTCTGTACACCTGTTCATTCCTGCGTGGGGGTACCAAGGCCACATGTGTCCCATCAATGGCACCTATGATGTTGGGGACATGTACCAGGGCATAGAAGTCACCTTTCACTGTAGGCAAATCCTCCACCTGAGGTAAAATGATGTAGCTGAGCATGTGATTCAGCAGGGCAGACAACACTCTGGGCAACACGTTTGAGAACATAGGCTGGGACATCCCTGATGCTATGGCCACTAGTTTGAAAAGACCCACTTGCCAGGAAATGGAGTACTGACAGGACCCGCACTGGAGGGGGGATTCCTGTTGGATGGCAGATAGCTGACATCAGGTCTGGCTCCAACTGGGCACACAGTTCCTGGATTGTGGCACGATCAAGTCTGTAGGTGACTATTACATGTTGCTCTTCCATTGTCGACAGGTCCACCAGCAGTCTGTACACCGGAGGATGCCGCCATCTCTTCACCTGCCCAGCAAACGTGCTCTATGGATGAGAACAGCGATCAGAGGGTCAGCCAACACTGAGGTACAAAAAAAACAACTTTCTTGCACACAATTGTCAATCCACTATGTGCCTGTCTTAGTGTGTATACAAGGCCTAGATATGTGTGACACGTTTAAAATTAATGCCATGTGGCCCCCTGAAATGGCGGCTGCCTGACCTGTAATGTGGGACAAGGGGATATGAGGTAACTGCGCTGGCGTTGTACACCGTCGCGGTAGGCGGTTGAAGACTGCGGCGCAATCCTGCATTGGTTAAAATTGGACCCTATGGGTCCCAGGAGCAAATGACGATGTACGCCGGCGGTGACGGTACGCACCGCAGCGGACGTGATCACCATTTTCTCTCTGTTCACTCACTTGATACCTGATCTTCGACAGGAGAGGACCTCCACTGCAAGTGCTGCTGTGACCTCAGTCTGGAAGCGACAATGGCTCTAGTGTCTGGGGAAAGGGCCTCTGCCTTCACATCGGAGGAGTTGGAGAAACTAGTGGATGGGGTCCTCCCCCAGTACACGCTACTCTACGGTCCTCCAGACAAACAGGTGAGTACACTGTGAGCATGCTGTATGGGCAATGCCTGTTTGGAGTGGTGTGGATGGGAGATAGGGGGGGGATGAGGCATCCATGATACGACGGTGAGTGTATGTGCGTCAGGGAAAGGGCGGGAACGTGGGCCAATGACTGTGACGGTCCGGACGGCTGATGTTTTACCTTTTTCCCTCTACAATTCCTGTAGGTCAGCGCCCACCAGAAAAAGGATATTTGGCATTCCATCGCCATGGACGTCCTGGCCCAGGGGGTCCACCACAGACGGAGCACCCACTGGGAGGACCTTTGCCGCTGAAGCAAGAAGACGGCGGAGGCCCAGCTGGGGATGGCCTCCCAACGTGGGGGGGTGCCCATCGCACCATGACCCCCCTGATGTTCCGGATCCTGGCGGTGGCGTATCCAGAGTTTGATGGGCGCTTGTGGGCAACACAGCAGCCACAAGGGGGTGAGTACAGTCACATCCATCTGACTCTGCGTGCATTAGGAGGTGTCTGGGTGGGGGAGGTGGGCTGTGGGTTCCCCTAGGCTAGGGCGAGCCTTGTAGGCAAGGACCCTTTGTGAGGCAGGCTAAGTGGCACCCCAACCCCACCAGTAGTAAGAGCCATCTACACCTAGTCAGGCTACTGTGACTTCCACGTGTGCAGCAATCGGGCATAGGCCATGTACCCCATGTCCCTGTGATAAATTAGGGAACTCTAAGTGCATGGCATAGTGCAGAGGGCTGCTGTGTCTGTAGTGTCCGCCGATGGTAGCAGTGTTGCATGCACTGAACATGTCTTTCTACTTTCTTTCCCCCACCCTTTTTGTGCTCTCCCTGTTCTTGTGTGCATTAGCATCATCAGGTGGAGGATCTGTGCCACCGGAGCAGGAGGGAGCTGCATCCCACATGCCCTTGAAGGGCGAGACTACAGAGTCAGAATTCACCAGTGGGACAGAGGGCGAGGGGAGCTCCATGGCTGGGACTGGAGCAGAGACCAGCGACACAACTCCTCCTCTGATGGGAGTTCCCTTGTGGTGGCGGGCCCCTCTGTGCCCCCGCATCTATAGGTACAGCCGCCACCCCCCCACCAGCACCGCCCTCCCAGCAGCCCCTCAGCGTGTGCCCCGTGGCCGCTCACCCAGGAGAGTGGGCATCTCCTTCGCCCCAGGCACCTCAGGCTCTGCCCCAGTCAGCCCTGCTGCCCTCAGTGAGGAGGCCATTGACCTCCTCAGATCCCTCACTGTTGGGCAGTCTACAATTCTGAATGCCATTCAGGGTGGAGAGAGGCAGTTGCAACAGACAAATGCATACCTGGAGGGCATTCATTCTGGCCAGGCAGCCCAACAGCGAGCATTTCAGACTCTTGCCTCAGCACTGATGGCAGCCATTGTCCCTTTGTCCAGCCTCCCCCCTCCAACTTCCTCCACCCAGACCCAATCCCCAGTACATCAGCCTATCCCAAGCACACCATCAGACCAGCATGCACACACCTCAACACACAAGGGTAGCTCTGGTAAACATAAACACCACACATCCCACAGGCACTCAGAAAAGCATCATACCCATGCACACATACAATCATCCACTGCCTCCACTGTGTTCCCCTTCCCCACGTCTCCCTCCTTCCTCCCTGTCACGTCTCCACTCACACCTGCATGCACTACATCTTCAGCCACTACCTTCATCACCAGCACGCCCATCACCACACACCGCTCACGTGCACTCACCACCCCCACTACCATTCACACATCCCCAGTGTCCTCTCCCAGTGTGTCTGTGAGCCCTCCTCCTAAAGTACATAAATACAGGCACACACCCACCCAACAGCCATCCACCTCACAACAGCTTCCAGCCCATGCACCTTCACCCAAAGTCAGCAAACGGACACCTCCTACACCCACTACCTCTTCCTCCACTCCCAAACCCCCTCCATCTGCCCGTCCCAGTATGTCTAAAAAACCTTTCCTGTCAAACCTCGACTTCTTCCCTTCACCTCCCCCACCCCTTCCGTCCCCTAGGGCCCGCCTTTCCAGGTCCCAACCCAACACCTCAGCCACCACATCACCGGGCACAGTGGTGCCAGTAGTAACCGGCTTCTGGAGTGCACCAAGAAGCAGGCTGCCAGTGTCCCAAGGAGCAAGGCCAAGGACATTCCCCCACCTCCAAAACACAGAAGAAGTTGCCCACATCCTGGAGGGAGAAGGCCAAAACACCTGCCACGAAGGGCTCAACCAAGACAACAGTTGGGAGTGGCAAGACAGCTGCGCACCATACAAGGTGGGGAAGGGCCTGAAAAAGAAAGGCAGGTCGCTGCCAACCTGCACGGCGGACAAGACATGCACCGCCGCCAGCACCCAAGATACTGAGCCCTTCACCAGCACCGCAGACACTGTGCCCTTCAGCAGCACCGAGGTCAGTGAGCCCGCCACCAGCCCCGCCGCTCATGACACCGCCGCCAGCACGGAGGTCAGTGAGCCCGCCACCAGCCACGCCGCTCATGACACCGCCGCCAGCACTGAGGTCATTGAGCCCCCCACCAGCACTGCCGCTCATGACTCAGCCGCCAACACAGAGGTCAGTGAGCCCGCCACCAGCACCGCCGCTCATGACACCGCCGCCAGCAACGAGGTCAGTGAGCCCCCCACCAGCACCGCTGCCCAATGACCGCCGCAAGCACCGCCGCTACTGAGCCCGCCGCTAGCACCGCCAGCGGCCACACCACATCCTGATCCAGTGGCACCACCACAGACATGGCTGCCATCCCCAGTGGTCATTCATACAAGGCTGGTGGTCAGTTCTAGGGGCCTGGGCAGCTTCCATGTTGCCCCACCGTCAGTGGAGTATCACATCCACTACCTCAGTCCTTGGCAGGATGAAGCACTCTGGGCACAAAGCCCCCTCCAGAACCAGTGGATTATCACATCCACTACCTCTGTCCTTGGCAGGATGAAGCACTCTGGGCACAAAGCCCCCTCCAGACCCAGTGGAGAAAGGCATCCACTACCTCAGTCCTTGGCAGGATGAAGCACTCTGGGCACCAAGCCCCCTCCAGAACCAGTGGAGACTGTTATCAACTTGAGAGACTGTGGCTTTGCACTCCCCAGGATAAAGCAGTGGGCAAACCACCCACTGGAGAGACTTGACAGACTGTGGCTTTGCACTCCCCAGGATAAAGCAGTGGCAAACCGCCCACTGGAGAGACTTGAGCGACTGTGGCTTTGCACTCCCCAGGATAAAGCAGTGGGCAACCTACCCACTGGAGAGACTTGAGAGACTGTGGCTTTGCACTCCCCAGGATACATCAATGGGCACAGAGCCCCCTCGTGGAGCTGGCGTCGTGCACTGATCCGCCTGAGGTGCCCCCTTTCCTTTCCCCCTGAGGTGCCTGTTTTATTTCAATCTGATGTCCCTGCAGTGTTCTCTCCATTTGGATCGGGTATCTTGTGTGGGCCTTGCCCATGCATTTTGGGCCCAGTGGTCCACGAACTATATAGGTGCAGTACCTGGACTTGAATTCTTGGTGTACATATTTGTTAATAGTGTATATAAATTTTTGTGTAATGGATTTTTCTTGATTATATTTGTTAAAATCATTTCCTTTTGTCCTTGCGTTCTTCCAGGGTGGGTTGGGGGGAAATGTAACATTTCAGCATGTATTTGTGTGTGTGTTGTTGTGGGTGAGGGTGGGGGTGTTGCATGTGTGTGTCACTCTCTTTTCCCTCCCCCCTCCCCTGTGTTGTAGGTGCAGAACTCACCGTGGTCGTCGCCGCCGTCGGTCGTGCTCCTGGTAGAGGAGCAGGAAGTTAATCGCAGGGAGTATTTGGAGTTCTGGCTCCATGGCGTCCTGGTTCCTCGTGGGGTGTGTAGAGGTGAGAGTTTTCCCTTCCAAGTCCTGTTTACGTCGTGTTTTTGTTTGTGTTGAATCCGCCCCGGAAAAGGTGGCGGATTGGCCTGGCATAATAGTGTGGGCAATACATTGTGTTCCGTCTGTCTGTTGGCGGTGACCACCAAGCTGTTTGTTTGTACCGCCGTGGCGGTCGGAGTGTTAAAGTGTCTCTCTCTGTTGGTGGTTTCTGCCACGGTCGTGATTCAATTTTTTTTTCCGCCAGCCTGTTGGCGGTCTTACTGCCGCTTTACCACCAACCCCCTGGGTTTAATGAGGGCCTTTGTTTATTTGTGCTGTACTGTGTGTTTCATATTGCAAATGTGCGTGTGTGACTATTTAAATGTCTGTAGTGTATGACTATCCTGTAGGAATGATCCAGAGTAGCTACTGGGAACAAAGTATTTATACATAGGAGATACGCCGGGTTCCTCCCTAGTACTCAAGCTGAGAGATAATCTCCCTCACGGGAGCTTTTCCTTCATGTTTTCTGGGGCATTGTGGTTGCACTTGTGGGCTGAACCTTGGTAGGAAGTATCCCTATTTCAGCACACATGGTTGTGGCATAGTGCTTGGGTCTGTGCAAGTGGATAACCTGTAGCATACGCTTGCTTTACTTGCTCTGGAACGAGGACTGAGGAAGATGGTATAATCACATCTTTCCCTTGTGGGAGAGTTCTGACCAATTCCGATGGTCAATCTCATTCAGCCAAGAGAATGTCATAATTAAGAGCCAGATGTACTGAAAAAGTGGTTTGCAATTTCCTAACAGCAATTTTTCCAGTTGCCTATTAGAAAATCTCAAACTACGATGTACTACAGTGTCTCAGACATTTTTTGTGATTCCAATATGGGTTAAAAGGGACCTGCCTCATTAATATTAATGAAGAAGGTCACAATTTGTGACCCATTTGGAAATGGCCACAATCACAGGGATGGTGGCCTGCTGGGGTCAGCAGACCAACATGTCTGTGATTGCTTATTAAATAAATAAAAAAATTGTAATGCATCCCGTTTTCCTTGAAGGAAAACGGGATGCATTCCAAAAAAAAATTAAAGGGTTTCTTTTCATTTTTTAAGTGTAGGCAGTGATCTGTGGGACCACTACCTGCTGTTAAAAAATGTTGGTGCCACAACTCACAAAAGGTAAGGGGTCACTTTAGGGCCCCATCCCATTTGGGATGGTTACCTCCTCCTTGTATGAATGCTTTGCAACCGCATTAGGTCAAAAACATTCCTACATATCATACCTTTCCTAATACCGAATCTCCAAACAAAATGCTATTTGATAACAGGTTACCAAGTCACATTTCGCCTTTGATACATGACAAACAGAATTTATCTGGTTTGTTTGCATCCAAAAAAATGCTTCATACATCTGGCCCTTAGTGTTAATCATTCCCAGAAAAGTATTTTAATTGTGTGAATTATTTTCCACTCAATTTGTATGTTTAATTTATATTCTTGATCTGGAGGGGTGACTCGCCCGCCCATGGTTTCAACTTCTATATAGTCATTGGTTGCTTTCACTTCCAGAAATTCTTGAAAATCCTGGTGTACTATTACAAACTCTACTGCACCGTCTAGCAGAGTCACTGCCCATGTCCTGTTCAACGATGATGGTCTCAATAAAAGTGGCATATTTCACTGAAATTCCTGCAACCTTCTTATTTTTTGAATTGGAGTTTTTGTTGAGGAAGTTTTTCTTCCTTCTTTGTGATAATGTCAGAAGAGCATTGCGAGTCAGTTTTGATTTTACATACTCCTTTTGCCTGCGTTCTGACCACTCCGCTCTCCAGACTGTTTGTCTGATGAATCCTGAGAGGAAGAACAAGGGTGTGTATCAGTGTACTGATACCTGTCACTTTGTTTCAACTTATCACAGTTACATTCTCCCTGTGATTTTATTTTATCTTTATTGGATTGTTGTTTGTCCCAGCATTTTTTAGAAGACTCCTGTGTTTGCTTGGTGTCATCCTTTTCAGAATTACATTTAATTGGTCTGACCCCCAAATTATCTCAACAAGTGTAAGCAATTATTTTTGGTAGCTCACGCTCCTGGTCTCTTAAAGGAACTTGCGCAAGATGTTGGTGAACCACAAATGCTGCTGCTTCCTCTTTAATAGTTCCTAAATTAATTCAGGACAATTGATGGTGGGCAGCTGGAGCAGCCCCACACTGGGGCAGTGTTCAATGTTCGCATTACAAATTGTGTTAAGCATTTATATGATCTAGCTAGATTAGTGTATAATAGGCACAGATATGCTGCTGCTCAATTTTTTATGTTCGGATATGGGGTATTGGCAAATAGAAATGGCCTTGTGGCCTTGTCATTACCGAGGGGACTGAATCTAACATGTTCAACAACTTGTGGTAGGGTGCCTTGAAACCAGTTTTTATGTTCCTGATATGTTAATAGTATTTCTAAATAGCTGTGTGCTCTGTATTGTTGTGGAGTGTAGGCTACTGTGTATGTATGAAATGTATTTGTGTTGGCATCGATTTCAGAAAAGTTGACATAGGAATAAAATGTTTCAGTTTTGTAAGCATCACATGCCTCAAACACAAATGTAACATCTCCACCCCCATTGCTATCCCATTCTGCAGTAAAGTTGTGTGACAGCATGTCTACAATTTACTGGGATAACTAAGGCATTTGCCATTTTAAAGAATGGAATTCAGAGAAGGAAACACTAAGGCCCTCATTATTACACTGGTGGCAAATGCCGCCTACCGCCACGGCGACGTCCGCCAACATACCGTCACCGTGGCTACCAGCTACCAACTGCATTATGACCGTAGGCAGAATTCTGCCAGAAGGCTGGCGGAATACCATCGACGGTCATGGCAGCGGACGGCGGTAAGGTGGTACTGCTGCTAGCAACAGTTCCACGCCAGCAAAACACCACCTACTGTATCATGTCCCATGATACGGCCTGGTGGTGTTGTGCTGGTGGATGCTGCTGCTGGCAGCAGTGCCACGTCACGTCTCCTGCTGGAGGACCCCCTGCAAGCTGGTAAGTTGGTTTCTCCAACAGGAGAGCGGGTGGGGGTGTTGTGTGCGTGTGTGTGGGTGTTGTGTGTGTGTGGGGGTCTGTTTTTGTATGCGAGCATGCAGGTGTGAGTCGTGTGGAATGCGTGCGTGAATGACTGAATGTGAGTGTGCATGTATGTTGTGTGTTGTGAATGCATGTGTGCGACAATGTATGTTAGTGTGTGTTGCGGTATGTGGGTATGTATGTGTGCGTGCGTGGGTGGATGTAGGTATGCATGTGTGTATGAGTGTGTATGAGTGCACTTGTGGGTGTGTGGATGTCGGGGGTTGGGAGGGGGATGGTGAGGGGGAGGGAGGACTCTGGGGAGGGGAAGGGGGGCGTGGAGACCCCTATCAGTGCCAGGGAAGGAATTCTCTGGCACTGATAGTGCCTACGGCCATGGTTTTCATGGCAGTGAGATTGCCACGAAAACCATGGTGGTAAGCAGGGTCATAATCACGAGGTTGGGATTGTGACGGCCGCCTGGCTGGAGACTGAAGTCTCCAGCCCAGCGGCTGTTACCACCCTGGTGGATGGAGCAGTACATTGGCGGTTTGGCTTGAGTCAAACCGCTAAAGTCATAATTTGGGGAAGGTACCGCCAGCCTTTTGGCAGTACCTTTCCCCAAATTAATGCTGTCCGCCAAAGTTGTAATGACCCCCTGAGTGGGGTATCTTTTTAAATCCTCAAGTTTGAACAGCCTACAGACAAATATAGGTGCGACCTATACTGCTGAGGAGGATATTTCCCCACGACCATAGACGTCTCGATATAAATATGAGTAGAGCACCTTAGGCTTACAAGAGACAACTACTCAGGAGATCCGTTAAAGAAGATCTGACCTTGTCTTAGAAATGGGGTCTCTGGTTGGCAGCCAGTTTGCACTCTGTCCAAGCAGGGTCCCCTCATTCTCGTTAGGGTAACGGAGATACATAGCTCAGATAACCCCTGCTCACCCACTTGGTATCTTGGCACATCACAGAGGCAATGTGTAAAGTATTTGTACAAGCACACACAGTAACAAAGTGAAAATACAACAAAGCACTCAACACCAGTTTAGAAAAGTAGCCAATATTTATCTGAGTACAACACGATCAAAATGACAAAAATCCAACATATGCAAGCAAAGTTATGAATTTTTAAAGATTAAACTTCAATATAGCACTTGGAAACACAATTGCTTCAAGTGTCGTGATGGAGTCGTACTCAAGAATCTGGCGCAGACCCCGAGGTACAGTACCTTGGGTAACGAAGAAACAAGCAGGTGCACAGAGTCAGGGAGGTGAGGTGTCGCTAGATCCAGTGTTGCATGGGTTCCTTACTGCAGAGCAGGGAAAGTGATGAGGCGTTGGTGCAAAGTGTCATTTCCTTACACTCGAGCAGGGTCGATGTCAAGTGGGACAAGACACAATGGGGAGACCTCATTGGGTCACGGTGACACCACAAGGCTGGGAGGGCCGCGGGGGGGTCAGGTGTCACTGACGTCAGTGACACGCATTCAGGACACACTAAGGGGGTCATTCCAACCCTGGCGGTCGGTGATAAAGCGGCAGCCAACCTGCCAAATGGAATTCTGACCCTGGCGGGAACCGCCAACACAGCCCTCCACTTTAACACTCCGACCGCCACGGCGGGACAGACAAACAGCGCGGCGGACACCGCCAACAGGCAGGCGGTCACCGCCCACAGTATCACAACTCACCAATCCGCCACCTTTTCCAGGGCGGGAGCCCCGCCGATAAAAACACGGCGGAAACAGACTACGAACGGGAAAACGCTCACCTCTATACACTCCACGAGGACGGAGGACAGCATGGAACCCGAATTAAACATCCTACCAGCTCTTGTCTACCTGCTCATCTACCACAAGTACGAACTCCGGCGCAGAAGACAACGGTGAGTACTGCACCTACGACACAGTGGAGGGGGGAGGACGAAAGGTTACGGGCACACACATAGGCCCCCCCCCCAACTATCAACATACCAATGCAGAGCAACAACTGAGTGACACCCCCCAAACCCCCCTGAAAAATGCAAAGACATAATAAAATAAAAAATTAAATTTATGTATAAATTAGGTTCATTGAAGTCATGGAAAATTATCGTTATGAAATATCAAAGCAAAAATCATGAACAGTGCGAAAACTATGTACAAAGTCAATAAGTCCTGCTCAGTGTGTCAAATATCCACAGTCCGTGGGCCAATGTCTACCAAACACATGGGCAAAGCCCACACAGGAGACCTGAGTCCGTTGGAGAGAACACTGCTGGGGCATCAGATGACAAAACTACAGGCACCTCAGGGGGAAGGGAAGGGGGGGGCACCTCAGCCACAGGAGTCCACGACGCCAGAACCGCGAAGGGGCCACCATGCCCACTGTGCCATCCTGGGGAGTGCAAAGCCACAGTCCATCAGGTGGATTACAGACTCCACTGGTCATGGAGGAGGCAGGGTGCCCAGAGTGAAGCGTGAACACTAGCTCGACACAGAACCGGCACTGTCAATGGGCCAGCGGTGCTTGACAGGAAGGGCCCAGCGGAGCGGTGCTTGAGATGAAGAGCCCAGCGGAGCGGTGCTTGAGACGGCGGGGCCCAGCGGAGCGGTGCTTGACAGGAAGGGCCCAGCGGAGCGGTGCTTGACAGGAAGGGCCCAGCGGAGCGGTGCTTGAGATGAAGGGCCCAGCGGAGCGGTGCTTGACAGGAAGGGCCCAGCGGAGCGGTGCTTGACAGGAAGGGACCAGCGGAGCGGTGCTTGAGATGAAGGGCCCAGCGGAGCGGTGCTTGAGATAAAGGGCCCAGCGGAGCGGTGCTTGACAGGAAGGGCCCAGCGGAGCGGTGCTTGAGACGGCGGGGCACAGCGGAGCGGTGCTTGACAGGAAGGGCCCAGCGGAGTGGTGCTTGACAGGAAGGGCCCAGCGGAGCGGTGCTTGAGATGGCGGGGCCCAGCGGAGCGGTGCTTGACAGGAAGGGCCCAGCGGAGCGGTGCTTGACAGGAAGGGCCCAGCGGAGCGGTGCTTGACAGGAAGGGCCCAGCGGAGCGGTGCTTGAGACTGTGGGGCCCAGCGGAGCGGTGCTTGACAGGAAGGGCCCAGCGGAGCGGTGCTTGACAGGAAGGGCCCAGCGGAGCGGTGCTTGAGACTGTGGGGCCCAGCGGAGTGGTGCTTGACAGGAAGGGCCCAGCGGAGCGGTGCTTGACAGGAAGGGCCCAGCGGAGCGGTGCTTGAGACGGTGGGGCCCAGCGGAGCGGTGCTTGACAGGAAGGGCCCAGCGGAGCGGTGCTTGACAGGAAGGGCCCAGCGGAGCGGTGCTTGAGACTGCGGGGCCCAGCGGAGCGGTGCTTGACAGGAAGGGCCCAGCGGAGCGGTGCTTGACAGGAAGGGCCAGCGGAGCGGTGCTTGAGACGGCGGGGCCCAGCGGAGCGGTGCTTGACAGGAAGGGCCCAGCGGAGCGGGGCTTGAGATGAAGGGCCCAGCGGAGCGGTGCTTGAGATGAAGGGCCCAGCAGAGCGGTGCTTGACTGGAAGGGCCCAGCGGAGCGGTGCTTGACAGGAAGGGCCCAGCGGAGCTGTGCTTGACAGGAAGGGCCCAGCGGAGCGGTGCTTGAGACGGTGGGGCCCTGTTCAGCGGTGCCTATCTTCACGGCGGGGCCCTGTTCAGCGGTGCCTTTCTTCACGGCGGGGCCCTGTTCAGCGGTGCCTGTCTTCACGGCGGGGCCCTGTTCAGCGGTGCCTTTCTTCTCGGCGGGGCCCTGTTCAGCGGTGCATATCTTCTCGGCGGGGCCCTGTTCAGCGGTGCCTTTCTTCACGGCGGGGCCCTGTTCAGCGGTGCCTTTCTTCACGGCGGGCCCTGTTCAGCGGTGCCTATCTTCACGGCGGGGCCCTGTTCAGCGGTGCCTTTCTTCACGGCGGGGCCCTGTTCAGCGGTGCCTATCTTCACGGCGGGGCCCTGTTCAGCGGTGCCTTTCTTCACGGCGGGGCCCTGTTCAGCGGTGCCTTTCTTCACGGCGGGGCCCTGTTCAGCGGTGCCTGTCTTCACGGCGGGGCCCTGTTCAGCGGTGCCTTTCTTCACGGCGGGGCCCTGTTCAGCGGTGCCTGTCTTCACGGCGGGGCCCTGTTCAGCGGTGCCTTTCTTCACGGCGTGGCCCTGTTCAGCGGTGCCTGTCTTCACGGCGGGGCCCTGTTCAGCGGTGCCTTTCTTCTCGGAGGGGCCCTGTTCAGCGGTGCATATCTTCTCGGCGGGGCCCTGTTCAGCGGTGCCTTTCTTCACAGCGGGGCCCTGTTCAGCGGTGCCTTTCTTGTCTATAAAGGGAGCCAGACCTGGCCAGGACTCCCTGCTTATTCGCCCTCCGACCGTGCAGTTGCTGGACCCTCCTGTGACAGAGTCCTGGGCCCGTGGGTGTCCTCCGTCACACCCGGGATGGGGCTTGTGGGGCCCTCCTGGTCCGCTCCCCTGCTGGCTGACTTCTCCGCCCTGCTGCCCTTGCCCTCCTTCGATGAGGCTCTCTGGCCCTTGCCTGCCCTTGATGTTGTGGCAGGTGACGGGCCACAACTTTGCTCCTTGGGGGCAGCCGTGTCAGCCTTCTCACGGCGGGCCTTGGTTTTACGGGTTCTCTTTCCAGGGGGGGGCTGGCTGTTCCCTTGCTGCTGGCCGATGTATCTGTGCTGGGAAAGGGTGGACTCCAAAACCCGTGCACAATGGTCAGACTTGATGCAGGGCTGGTGGTGGCTGAGGTGCTCTCAGGACTCTTACCAGATGGAGGGGGTGGGTCAGTGACTGGAACGAGCTCAAGGTTGGAAAGGAACTGCACTTGGGAAGGACAGGGACGGGTAGGTGTAGTGGGTATGGGAGTGGAGGAAGAGGATGTGGTTGTAGGAGAGTCAAGTGTGCTGTCTTTGGGTGCAGGTGCTTGTGACGGAGGCTGTGGTGAGGTGGATGGCTGTTGGGTGGGTGGCTGCCTGCGTTTGTGTGTTTTGGAAGAGGGGGTGACAGACACAGTGGGAGAGGACACGGGACGTGTAAATGGCAGTGGGGGTGGTGACTGCACGTGTGCGGACTGTACTGGAGGGTGTGGTGGTGATGGAAGTACTGGCTGATGGTGGTGTGCATGCAGGTGTGAGTGGAGATGTCACAGGGAGGGGGGAGGGAGACGAGGAGGTGGGGGACACAGAGGTGGTAGTGACTATTGCCATGGCTGCATCTGGATGTTGTTTGGGTGAATGCTTGTGGGATCTGTGGTGCTTATGTCTGGATGAGCTGCCCTTGGGTGTTGAGGTGTGTGCAGGCTGGTCTGATGGTGTGGATGGGATAGGCTGAGGAACAGGAGACTGGGAGACGGTGGAGGCAGTTAGAAGAGGGAGGCTGGAAACAGGGACAATGGCTGCCGTCAGTGCTGAGGCCAGAGCATTGAACGATCGTTGATGGGCAGCCTGACCCGAATGAATGCCCTCCAGGTATGCATTGCTCCGATGCACCTCCCTCTCTACCCTCTGGATGGCATTCAAAAGGGTAGACTGCCCAACAATGATGGTCTGTAGGAGGTCAATGACCTCCTCTCTGAGGGCAGCAGCGGTAACTGGGGCAGGGCCTGAGGTGCCTGGGGCGAAGGAGATGCCCGCCTTCTTGGGCGAGCGGGCACGAAGCGAAGGCTGAGGGGCTGCTGGGAGGGCGGAGCTGGTGCGCTGGGTGGCGGCTGTACCTGTTGAGGCGGGGGGCACGGATGTTGCCGCCACTGCTAGGTAGCTCCCTTCCGAGGACGTGTCAGTGTCGCTGGTGTCACCACGGGTCCCTGTTGTAGAGCTCCCCTCGCCCTCCGTATCACTGGTGACCTCGGTGTCTGTAGCATGGCCCACCGGGGCCTTGTGAGTTGCAGCTCCCTCGTGCTCCGATGCCAATTCTCCTCCGCCTGATGATGCTAATGCACACATGCACAAGAAGATGAAGAAAAAGGGTGGGGGGAGAAATAAAGACAGGTTGAGTGCATGCATTGTCAACACCGTTGTCGGAGAGGACAGACACAGGAGACTCCAGCACTACGCCGCGCAATCGGGGTACACTACTCAGTACTTGTGACTAGGCCTACAGGTCTATGGACAACAAATGCACACATGGGTGATGCTGGACCATGGATTGCTGTACTTGGCACCCTACAGAGGTGGGGGGCGGGGGCACAGGGCCATGACTAAAGGAGGGGACTACACTACAGAAAGCGCCCTGGCCTAATGTCACCCACAGCCCTCCTCCCCCACCCAGGCACCTCCACTGCGCGTAAAGATAGCAGAATGTGCTGGTACTCACCCCCTTGTGTCTGCTGTGATGTCCTCACGCGCCCATCCAAATCGGGGTAGGCCACCGCCAGGATCCGGGACATCAGGGGGGTCAAGGTACGACTGGCACCCCTCCTACGTTGGGAGGCCATCCCCAGCATTGACTCGGCAGTCTTCCTGGTCCCGCGGCGGATGTCCTCCCACCTCTTTCGGCAGTGGGTGCCCCGTCTGTTGTGGACCCCCAGGGCCCGGACTTCCTTGGCGATGGCACGCCAAATGTCGACTTTCTGATGGGCGCTGACCTATTTGACATGTACAGGGTGGGAAAGGATTTTTCAACATTTTTCTGCATGTTAGATGTGATTGCCCCCCCCTCCCCAACCCTGCCATGTGGCACATGCTCTCATCTGTCGTGCCTTGCACTCCTCATTCGCTCCCCACCCCACCATCTTACATCCACCATACACAACCCAGGCATAGCCCATTCAACGTCACCCAGTGTATTTACCTGTTGGTCTGGAGTACCGTAGAGTAGCGCATACTGGGGCAGGACCCCATCCACACGTTTCTCCAACTCTTCTGAAGTGAAGGCAGGTGCCCTTTCCCCAGTCGCAGCAGCCATTGTCTCTTCCAGACCGAGGTCACAGCAGCACTTGCAGTATAGGTCCTCTCCTGTGGATGGTCAGGTCTCAAGTGGTTAAGCAGATAGAAAATGGCGGTCACGCCCGCGGCGGTGCGTACCGCCGCAGTGCGTACCGCGACCGCCGGCGCACATCGTCATTGGCTCCTGAGACCCATAGGGTGCAATGTTAACCAATGCGCCTTCGCACTGCGGTCTTCGACCGCCTACCGCCACGGTGTGCCACGCCAGCGCGTTGACCTCATATCCCACTGTCACACTTCTCAGGTCAGGCAACCGCCATTTCAAGGGCCCACATGGCTTAATTGCTACTGCGTCACACAGGCCTAGGCCTTGCATTGCCACTCATTGAAGCCTTTCAATGCATAGCGATTCGTGTACTGTGCAAGCTGGGTGAACGTACCTGTGGGTTGCTTGACTCTGTGCTCCATGTTGTCCTTCCTAGGCACCGTCCGCTGGGACTTGCGAGGCGAAGGATGAATCCTCCCGTGTACCGACCGCTAGTGGACCTGTCGACAATGGAAGAACGACATATTATACTTCGATACCGACTTGACCGAGCCACTATACATGAACTGTGTGCCCAGCTGGAGCCTGACCTGATGTCCCCCATCCGCCAACCCACAGGGATTCCCCCTCTGGTGCAGGTTCTGTCAGTACTCCATTTTTTGGCAAGTTGGTCTTTTCAGACAACAGTGGCCATGTCATCAGGGATGTCTCAGCCTATGTTTTCTAAGGTTTTGTCCAGAGTGTTGTCTGCCCTGATGAAATACATGCGGAGATACATTGTTTTCCCTGAGGAGGGTGATTTGGCCACTGTGAAGGGTGATTTCTATGCCCTTGGACATATCCCCAACATCATTGGTGCCATTGATGGAACCCATGTGGCTTTAGTACCCCCAAAAGACAATGAGCAGGTGTACAGAAATAGAAAAAATTACCATTCGATGAATGTCCAGGTGGTCTGTTTGGCTGACCAGTACATCTCCCATCTAAATGCCAAGTTCCCTGGGTCAGTGCATGACGCGTATGTCATGCGAAATAGCAGCATCCCTTATGTGATGGAACAGCTACAGAGTCACCGTGTGTGGCTAATAGGTGACTCTGGTTACCCCAACCTGCCTTGGCTATTGACCCCAGTGAGGAATCCCCGGACCAGGGCAGAGGAACGCTACAATGAGGCACATGGGCGAACTAGGAGTATTATAGAACGGACCTTCGGGGTCCTGAAGGCCAGGTTTAGGTGCCTGCAAATGACAGGTGGATCCCTAATGTACTCACCAAAGAAGGTGTGTCATATCATCGTGGCCTGCTGTATGCTTCACAATCTTGCATTGCGACACCAGGTGCCTTTCCTGCAGGAGGATGGTCCAGATGGTGGTGTTGTAGCAGCTGTGGAGCCTGTGGAGAGTGAAGAGGAGGAAGACGACGGGGACGACACGGACAACAGGGACACAGTTATACAACAGTATTTTCAGTAGCACACAGGTAAGAATCACCCACGCCATTTTACATTTCCTTCTGCCCTCCTGCATCTCTACTTTCTGTGTTTCCCCCCAGTTCCTTTTAACTGATTTTTGACTTTCCCTTCCCTTTTCAGAGCTGTATGACCCACAGCGTGACTGCTGCTTTGTTTGCCCATGGACTAATGCTTATAGACATTGGTATGTTGTCATCACAATGTGACTGAACATTATTGCACCGTTATGTGTAATACATTTGTAAAGAATACAAGCAGACTCCTGATTTTTGAAGTGCAATTGGTGATTTATTTTAAGTGCTGCATATGGGTCCATGATAGTAAAACGGTGATGGGTGGGGGTGGAGTAATGTCCATGGCAGAGTCCAGTTCTCAGTCGCACAGGTGATTTGTCCATATGCCTGTGGAAGGATGGAGCAGGGGCAGTTCAAGGTTGGACAGGGTGACAAGGTGGGACAGTGGGATGACAACAGGGGGTATCTTATGCTGGCGGGGGTCTTGGCATCCTACTCTGTCTTCTTGTGTGATCTCAGGTTCCGCTTGCGGGGTGGTTGATCTTCAGCAGGAGGTGGGGTTCTGGTGGCCTGTCGTTGTGAGGGGGCCTCCTGTCCACTAGCGCCGGCAGAGGTGGTAGGCTGTTCGTGGTCCGGGCTAGTGACAGGGGCCCTTTGGGGTGCCACATGGTCCCGCAATGTGGTGACTATCTGGTTGAGGGCCAGGACGATGGTCCCCATTGCGGAACCGATGTTCCTGAGTTCGTCTCTGAACCCCATGTACCGTTCCTCCTGCTGTGCCTGGATCTCCTGGAACCTGGCCAGTACCGTTGCCATCGTCTCCTGGGAGTGGTGGTATGCTCCCATGATGGTGGTGAGGGCCTCTTGGAGAGTGGGTTCCCTGGGCCGGTCCACCCCCTCTCGCACAGCAGCCCTCCCAGTTCCCCTGTTTCCCCGGGCCTCTGTCCCCTGGACGGTGTGCCCACTACCACTGCCCCCAGGTCCCTGTTGTTGTTGGGGTGGTGGGTCAGCCTGGGTGCCCTGTAGTGGCAGACACACCGCTGATTGACGCGTCCTGGAGATAGAGGCATGGGCCCGCTGGGTGGGAGCTGTGCTGATATTCCCAGAGGGGGTTGGGTCTGCTGTGGCCTGTGTCTGTGTGTGGGGAACCGACTGTCCAGAGGTCCCCGATGGTCCGGGCTGGTCATCAGGTTCTAGGTCGACAGAGCTGCTGTCATCACAGGGGGCCTGTTCTGGGGGCGGGATGGATAAATCTGGACCCTCCTGGCCGGTGTGTTGGCGTTCGGGCCCTGCAGGGGTAAAAGAGTATGGTTATTGCTTCTGTGTGTGCCATGGCGTGCGATTTGTGGGTGCCCTTGTCCCCCAGTGCTGGCATTCCCTTGTGGGAGGAGTTGTGAGGGTGGTTTGTGGGGGGGATGGGTATGTGCAGTGGTCATGCTTAGGTGATGGGTGTCCATAGTTTGTGTTGGCATTCAGGGATTGGTGTTGTGTTGGGTGGGTTGTGCTGGTGAGACATTGGCAGGGAGGATGTGTGCTGGGGGGTTGGGGGTGAGGGTGGGGGTGTGGGTTGGAATGCTGGTGGTTGGGGGGGTAAGGTAGTTGAGATTAGACTTACCAGATTCCATTCCTCCGCCTACTCCACCGAGGCCCTCAGGATGCAGAATTTTCAAGACCTCTTGCTCCCATGCTGTGAATTTGGGTGGAGTGGGTGGGGGTCCGCCGCCAGTCTTCTGCACAGCGATGTTGTGTCTTGACACATCGACCGCACCTTCCCCCGTAGGTCGTTCCAGCGCTTTCGGATGTCTTCCCGGTTTCTGGGATGCTGTCCCACAGCGTTGACTCTGTCGACGATCCTTTGCCATAGCTCCGCCTTCCTGGCTATTGTGGTGTGCTGCACCTGTGTGCCGAATAGCTGGGGCTCTACCCTAATTATTTCCTCACCATGACCCTGAGTTCTTGGTCCGAGAACCTGGGGTGTCTTTGGGGTGCTATGGGGTGGTGTGGGGTGGTGTTTGTGGTGATGAGTGTGGTGTGTGTGGTGGTGTGTGGTGTTTTGTGCGTGGATGTAGTGTGGGTGATGATGTTGTGTTCCTGTGTGTGTTGGGGTTTTCGATAGCTGTGCTCTCTCTCTCTCTCTCGCCTTCTCTCCGAATTTCTAGTAGTGGGGGTTTGTGGGTGATGTGGGTGTGTGTTTTATAGTTGATTGGATGTGTGGGAGTGAGGTTTGTATGTGTATCAGGTGTGTGTATTTCAAATTGTCCAATGTGGCTGTGTTTTGGAGCTGGGTGTGTATTTTGACCGCAGCGGTGTGTACCGCCAATGGAATACCGCAGTTGAAAGACCGCCGCGTGGATTCGTGGGTCGTAATGGCATGGGCGTGTTTGTGTTGGCGTGACGGTGGAGGTTTGGTCATCTCCAGTTTATCGCTGACCGCTGATGAGGAGGCCTTCCGTGGATGTCGGGTTTTTGGCAGCTTGGCAGTTGTGGGTCAGAATGACTGTGGCGGTTTACCGCGGCCGCGGCGGTAGAATGGCGGTCTTCTGACCGGCGGTAAGAGCCTTTTACCGCCGAGGTCAGAATGACCCCCTAAGTCACGGGTTGTCAGTGGGGCTAAAGCGGCATCAGGCCTGCGATGTCGGCAGAGTCATCGCACTACAGTGGGGACCACAACTTCGGTTGCAGGTGATGTCGTGGGCTCAAGCAGTGATGTCAGTCCGGGCATCGTCCGGAGTCGATGCTACTATTTTGTTATTGTTTTTCAACCAGCTTTCACTCCGTGGCCAGAAGACTGGAGTAGGCACCTCCTGGTGAGCTATGATCCACAACAAGTAGAGACAAAGGCTGGTAAGTGAAGTATTTGCTGTCCCTGAGACTTCTTAACAGGAGTCAAGCTCAGTCCAAGTCCTTGGAGATACTTCAATAGCAGGATTGCAGGAAGCAGAGTCCAGTCCTTTCCCTCTTAGAAGGCAGCAACAGCAGCAGCCCAGCACAGCAAAGGCACAGACAGAGTGGCAGGTCCTCCTCAAGCATCAAGCTTTTCTCCTTGGCAGAGGTTCCCCTTGGTCCAGAAGTGATCTGGGGTTTTGGGTCCACTAATTATACTCATTTCTGCCTTTGAACTAGGCAAATTCAAAGTTAAGTCTCTGTTGTTCACAAGATCCTGCCTTGTCCAGGCCTGGCCCAGACACACTCCAGGGGGTTGGAGTTTGCATTGTGGGAGGGGAGACACAGCCCTTTCAGGTGTAAGTGACCACTCCTCCCATCCCTCCTAGCACAGATGGCTCATCAGGATACATACTATTTTTATATTTTTAATAACTTATTTTATATTGTTATATATTTTTAATCATGTTAAATAGTTTAATGTATTTTAACAATATTTCCTATGAGGTTTTATTGTAAGTCACTATCACCATTATTTTCCACTGGAGGGTGTTACAGTAATAGTAGTTGGCCATATTTAGTGCTGGATTTATTCAGCGGAGGCCGCCACAAGTGTCAACGGAGGGTGGGGGCGTGGGAAGGTATGTGACGAAAACGGGGAAAAAAAAAAAAAATACAAAATTTACCTTTTTCATAGTTTCTGCTGTTTCCTGCTGCCTCCTGCCATCTCGCTCATCTTCTGGTGTCCCAGCATTCCGTGGGACACCAGCACAGGCTCCTCAGCAATCCTGGTGCTGTTTTCATGCAAAACTTACCATGAAAGCAGTGTCAGGATTGGTCTGAGCGGCAGTGACTGTTGCTCAGACACAGCCCTGGAGTCTGTGCAATTTCTCCAGCCTGGCTGTTCAACATAGCCGGGCTGGAGAAACCTAAGTGCGCATGGGTATTTGGCCAGCCTGAGACAGCCGGCCAAAAACACATGCGCACTTACGGGCAGATTTATGAAAAGTGGCGCTACACTTAGTGCAGTGCCACATTTCTCGTGCCCCTTAGTACCCCCCTAACAACACCATGTGTGTGCCATATTTAAAATACAGCACACCATGGTGGCAGTTAGGGGGACTAGCATCATAATTTGTGGCTCTAGTCTGGCGCTTTGCATGATGAGCGTCAGATATTTTAATGCTAATCCTGCAAAGCACCCAGAGGCCCATTGAAAACAATGGGAGCCTCTTTTTAATGCCTGCTCTTAGCAGGCATGAAAAATGCAGATAAAAATGACGCAAAGAAATCTCTTAGATTTATTTGTGCCATTTTTGCTTCCTCCCTAGCGCCAGAACACAATTCCTTGTGTGCATTATGCCTGGTGCAGGCATATTGTGATGCAAGGGGTTACAAAGTGGTGCAAGACAAGCATTGCATCACTTTGTAAATATGGCACGGCCTTTTGGATCTTCCAACGCCACATTAGGGTAAACAAAATGACACTAACATGGCATTGGAATTGCACTAGGACCTCAGAAATCTGGGCCTTAGTGCAAGCTCTCCTCCTCCTCCCTCCCACCTCTGTGGCCCAGCCCCACCCCTCCCTGTACTGCTGGCTGAGCCAGCAGATGAAAAATAAAGCAATAGTTTAATTATTGTTTTATTTTTGATCTCCTGGCTCTTGGCTAGCTGTGCGATGCTCCTCCGCCATTGCAGAGGAGCCACGTGGATTTATTACAAAGTGTAAGTTACTACAAAAGTATACATTACTACAAAAGTGCAGCTTGGGAATACCAAAATGTAGTAAACTTACATAAAAGTGTAAATGAATCAGGCCCTCTGTTTTCCTACATTCTAACATTAGAGAGGAGACAGCAGCTGTCAACCATGCCAATTTGTTTTGCTGTCCCTTGACAAATATAATAAAGAAATGGAGAGTTTCTCTCTATTACCTCTGGTATCCTATAGCAGGCATGAAAGACATGAAGAGCCACTCCTTTTATACTGTCCCCAGTATGCCATAGCAGATGGGAGACTGTAGGAAAATCCTTTCTTCAATTTCCTGTTATTCTTATCAGCGCCACAGCGGTACACGCTGTAGGGCCTGCCCCTTCCTGGTGCTCATCATTATGCAGAAAGAAAGGTCCTTCCATATGCTGTTATGCTAAAACACCTGAGCCCCGCTGTGGCAAAGTGCATGCTATAATGTCCGGGCATTGGTTTCTATTTTGCCCTAAGTTCAGGGCTCATCTTCTCTGTGATAGTTTTATGCGCGACCATTGACAAATCAGGACTCAACTCATGTACTCGTGCTTCATGCGTACTCAATGCCGCCTTGTGTTCTGTCCCTATTATCCACAAGGAACATCAAGTCCCAGCTGCCATCTTGGGCAGGGCACTGCTATTTAAGCAGCCCGCCCTGTTCCCAGTGCTCACTATTCTGGGATCCTCATTGTAGACTGAAGCTCTGGCTCGGCGCTCCTTGGATGGGCTTGATTCCTGGTCACGCGGTTCCTTCTTGGCTAGAGTCGCACTTTGATCCACTTGATTGGAGCTCAAGACAGTGCTCATTTAACACCTGGGCAGTAAGAAGGAAGGTGGTTTTGGTTCCCAACATCTGTTTCTTTTGTTACTTTGTAATTGCTAATATCCGTTTCTTTGTTGCATTGTAATCACTAACATTATTTTGTCTTGTTACATGGTAACCGGTAACAAATGGCAGAACTAAATCCGATATATTTTATTGCACTCAATTTCAAATCTATAGAGTGCCTTTTTCCCATAGAATTGATTCTTGGAACACAATAGACTATCTTTGCAATCATGAAAGAACTTAATTATTGAATAAGCAATTTAATAAGTCACGTTGAAATGGTGTTTGTGGAATTCTTTGAAATGTGATGAAACATCTAATTGTTGTGTTTAGAAAATGTTTTTCCTGACGCCCTTTCAACACTTTGTGAATAATTAAGATAGCAGAGGTCAGCTATTACCCATGCAGAAAATGGGCCAATTCTGTTCATCCTAATTTGCCCTAAAGCAAGAAGTAGTGCAAGAATTATTCCATACAGATCTAAGGCATTTTTGTGTCTATTATTATTGTTGTTGGCCTTTCTGATTATTGTTTCCACAGGTCTATTCCCCTGCTGTTCCCTTTCCCCATCCCTTCCTCTTGCTCGGCCACTCTAAAACTCAGCGCTATTATAGGAAGTAGAGTTAGAGGTGCCTGGAGGTGGGTCTATTGGCAACAACGTGTACACCCTGAGGATTGGCCTTGCTGACAATTCTATAGCAAATATCAGTGGAGCGATAGGGTCTCTTTTCAAGGCTGTGCCTCTCATGCAGTATATGATCAGTGCTCTAAAGTCATGCATGCGGACCAGAGTTATACCTTCTTCGGGGTGGTTTGTATAAAACAGTTTAAAATTCATTCAGTTTAGAACAAAAACACTTCCCAGTAATAAAGGGTGTGCCCTTGTAGGTGTATTATTCCATTAATGATTGTACTTGCCCTATTGAACCTATCAATGAGTTTTATATGGTCAAGTTATATCAATGGGTATTATGCAAACTGCAATGGTTTATTCCATGAGGATTCAATCCATGTGTGACAAGAATGGGCTGTTTATTAATTACCTTGAGTAGGTCTGCAGTTCCTGTGCATCGTAGAACATCACAAGATCCACACAGATGCAGACGCTGAGTCTCAGTCACCTAGGGTTGCCTTCTCCCCTTCTCCTGGTCTCCTTATCCCTCAGCTTCAAAATGGCAATAATGTGAGAGGGAGCTTGCAGCTGCCTTTTGAAGCTACTCTGAAGCAAGTCGAGTTCAGGTTTTGTTCTTTTCTTTCCTTGTCCATTATGGCTGTCTCTTCCTTTGTTTCGTCCTTATTTTCCCAGCCTATTATGGTGCCTGTCATGTGGCGTTGTATGTAATTTCCTTTGCCTGTTCTTTTGTTGTATATGAAATTCGGCCTGATTGGAGGGTATGTTGCAAGGATGTTCCTTTGGATTGTTTTCTTGCTCCCTCCACTTGCTGATTCCGACACATCGCTCTAGAAAAATGTCATTGTTGGGTAACTGATTCCTGCTTTTCCTCTTTCCTTTGAAGTCTTCATCCAGGTTGGGGGGTTGGGGGCAGGGGTTATGCCTTTGGCTTATTCATCTTGAGAAGGTAGCAGTTTTTAGAGGACACTTGCCTACCACATACTCCAGTGTGCAGTGATATTGTGGCCTCTGGAAATGGTTGCCTTTTACCTTCAACAATGGAAGACCAGAATCTGCATTTGCAGATAAGCATCCTGACCGGTACAGACTGCAACAAAAAATATATATATTTGTTTCTAGCAAGGATCCTGGTATTGACCTGGTGACTGTTCCTCAGCAACAGACACTGGAGCTGGACGTGCTAAGGATGAAGAACGTTGCTCCTCTTCAAACAATGCACTCCAGGTCTGACAACCTTGCAGTTCGTCAGCTCCAAAGTACTCTGAAAATCCTTCAAGGTTGAAGAAGTTTTTAGATGGTTTGTTATTTTATTTTGCCTTTCGGCCTGGTCAGATTGCCTCTGAAAGATCCTAAGTAAGAGTTCTGATTGGATTCCTTAAAGGTGTAGCTCTGGCCTGGCCAATTCATCTGGCTGCTGCTGAAGACCCTGGTATGTACTGACCCATAAAACTATGGCTTCTAGACTGAGAACTGGTGGTATTGTAGATAAATACTGTGATGAATACTATAGGATGCATATTGATGATTCTACATTTACATGGGGTCTCATGACCTCCAGCACTGTCCCTCTTTGTTTTCCTTCGGTAATCATAAAAAGATGGCTGCCTTTGATATGATCATGTTTCCTTATTATGGAATTATGCTTAGAATACCTAGGCTGAAATGACACAATCCCTACATTAGTTAGGAAATAAAGACTGTGTCTATTTTCTCACAGTTCTGCAGAGACAATGGTTATTCAGATGTGAGCTACTAGGCTCTAGTTGTACAAGAACTTCCTGAAGACCATTCTCATTCTACAATGACTCAGACCTTGTCCATCCTTGTGGCTTATCAAGAATTCTTCAATGTTTTTCAAAAGCCCTTCTCTATATCACTCTCTCCTCATAGTAATTTGGACTGTGCCATCTCAACAACACTTGGAGCCATAACTCCTTATGGAAGTTAACATTCTCCTCATTAAGAGAAGCAAATTGTGAGGAAACATTTGGATTAAAATATTTAAAAACACCTTACTGTCTGGTTTACTTCGTCCACTGGACCTCCTCCCTTTCTCGTTCCAAAAATGTCCAAGGAGTTAGGACCATGCATAGACTACTTTGAATTGAATAAGATCACTGTATATGACCGTTACCCGTTTTCACTAATCAAAGACATGGTTAGGTTTCTTCAGGGTACTAAATACTTCACTAAACTAAATTTTAGTGGATCTTACTGTCTGCTCTGGATAAAGAATGGTGGTTGGTGGAAGATTGCCTTTTGGACACCCATTTGGCATTATGAGAGCTAGGTCATGCCATTTGGCACTACCAGTGACCCAGCGTTCTTTCAGAGAATTATCAACAGCCTCTAGATTGATTTGCCACTTTTTTCCAGGCTTGTCCTAAGAATCTTGGGGCATCTGGAGTGGGGTATTCTTTTGCAGCTATGACATCCATCCAGAAATACTATTAAGAAAAAGACAGGAGACAAGAATATTCAGCGCTTTGATCTATTACTACAATATACACACAATGGTATCCCAGGTTAGATATGTAGCAAAAGAGTTCAGCTTTGTTTCAAAAGCACATGGAATTACTTGGTATAAAGTTGAAAGTAATCCTTAGCATTTCACCACTTCCCACACACTCACAAGATATCCATGCTTAAGAAACTCTTAGGGTGCAGATATACTAACATTTCACCTAACTCAGCACACCAAGGCTACTTGCTGCACTACATCGGGGTATGGGAGGCATCAGAAATGCACCATATTTACAAAGATATGGCACACCTCTGCTGAATTCTTGCGCAGGTGCACTGTGTGCTGCCAAACACCAATTAAGGCATGCTTTCACCATGCTACATGGGTTGCTGCATTGTTAACAAGATTGTTTTTGTGCAGTAAGGGACACCTTCCCACACAAAAACAATTGTTAAAGTTATTTTCCTTTTCCTATGTGCGATGCAGAATGAAAAATGAAGTAATGAGGAGAAATAAAACTGTGTCTTTTTTAACCAGGATTCTGGGAGGAGTACCATTTTGACACATTCCCAGGTTTACAACTCATTGTAAATATGCACCAAAATCCAGGGTAAAACAGGGGAATGCTCACAATCCACCCATGGAACGCCTCTCTGCCACAACGTAACAAAAGGAAGCAAAATGCACAGCTTTGCATTATCTTGCACTTACTAAACCACACAGTCAGGCAAGGTGGATTTGCATGGCTTATTAAATCCTAGTTAAGAGCCTGAGTTGCCTTGCATCACCTTGCTTCATGGAAGGTATTAGACCTGATATCCTTAGGGTGGTCATCTCCCAATTCTTGCCTGCTTCCCTCCATTTTTTTGACCCTGTTTTAGCTGGTTTTAGGACTCTGCACATTTTACCACTGCTGACCAGTGCTCTCTCCCCTAAACATGGTAACATTGGTTCCTAACCACTATACTTATTTAATTTACTTGTCAGTCACCAGTAAATTGCTCTAGTGGTGCCTAGGGCCTGTAAATTAAATGCTACCAGTGGGTCTGCAGCACTGATTGTGCCACCCACATAAGTGGTCCCTTCACCATTGTCTACGTCTAGCTAGTTTTGTGACTTCAGCAACTCTAGGACCGACTTCAGAGAATTCAGCGCAGATGCCGCTGGCCGACGCCACACCACTGGCTGCTCTGGCTCAGTGGTCCTCGCTGCATGCAACGAATGTGGCCTGCAGCACTAGACTGAAGTTGCTGCAACGCCGTTGATGGCCTGCAGGGTGATCGCAACACTGTGAAGTCAACACATCACATCTTGACCAACTGGAACTATCAACCCACCGAGTCACAAGGAACCGACACCTCGCCACCAATGCTGCATCATCTCCCCCCTCCAACTAAACGGAACTAACACCTTGCTTTCCACTGCAACCGGACGGAACCAACGCCTCGCCTCCCCTGCATCAAAGTGCGGAACTGATGCCTCACTAGCCCAGGCGCTGTAAGGAACTGATGTCACACCGGCTCCCGCGACACATTACCTCTACTGTTCTGTGCAACATCTTTGTTTCTTCATTTCCAAAGGTACAGTGCATGTGGGTCCATGGGACTCCGTTACCAGTGCCTGTGGTGTTAAATTATTGGGAACAGCTCCCTCAATGGTGCCCTGATAGCACCGGTTGGAGATATTGTGTTTCTAAGCACTTCAGTGGGATTTAGGGCCTCATCACAACCCTGGGGATCGGTGATAAAGTGGCGGTAATACTGCCAACAGGCTGGTGGTAACTACTGCCAAATTATGACCATGCCGGTGATATCTCAGAAAGACAGGCAATGTACCATACCAACCGCCAGGGTGGAAACAGCAGGCACCACAGCGGTAGCTGCCTACTGCCAGGCGGAAGCCAAAGTACCGCCCACCATATTTTGACCCTGCAATCCAACACCTTTTCCAGGGCGGTACCAACGCCATCAAAAGCCTGGCGGAAACAGAGCACAAAAGTCAAAGTACTCACCATTGGAGACACAGGGAAGAACTGTGCTGCCATGGAACCCAAACTGCAGGTTTTCCTGATGATCTTCTACGTTATGCTCCACCTGGAACACCAACGCCGGCGAAGTCGATGACAGTGAGTACAGCCACCTAGCACACAAGGGAGGGAGGGAGGAGAAATAGAGTGACACACACATGCGCAACACACACCTAACACACAACCATATGCATTACAAAAACAATTTGACCTCGAAAATCTGCAGAATAATGTGAAAGCAAAAGGAATTTACGAAAGTGAATGTAATCAATACAACAATAAATTCAACAGTCCAATTTACACATTAAACAGATCTGTACACGTATTTATAAAAGTGACACTGCCCAGTCCATAGTACAAAGGACCCACATGGCCACAGGGCAAATTCCATGGCCCCACTCAAATCCTGCCCCAATACGGAGAGAACACTGCAGGAGCATCATCTGGCAAATGGGCAAGCACCTCAGTGGGAGGGTGGGCACCTCAGCCGGATGCGGAAACAAGCCCACTGGTTCTGGAGGTGGCAACATGCCCTGTGGTTGGACCTGGGGTGTGCAAGGCCACAGTCTCATGAGTGGGTGACTTGCCCACTAGTTCTAGCGGGGGCAACATGCCCTGTGCTTGGTCCTGGGGAGCGCAAGGCCACAGTCTCTTGAGTAGGTGACTTGCCCACTGGTTCTGGAGGGGACAACATGCCCTGTGCTTGGTCCTGGGGAGTGCAGGGCCACAGTCTCTCGAGTGGGTGACTTGCCTACTGGTTTTGGAGGTGGCAACATGCCCTGTGCTTGGTCCTCAGGAGTGCAAGGCCACAGTCTCTCAATTGGGTGACTTGCCCAGTGGTTCTGGAGGGGGCTGGCTGCACAGCAGCCCTTGGAGGCTGGACTATATGGTGTCTGCCTGCAGTGATGGCTGCACTGTGGTGGTGGTGATGGGAGGCTCCTGCTCAGTCCCTGCACACTCCGATGGCTGCAGTGTGGTGGTGGTTGTGGGAGGCTCCTGCTCAGTCCCTGCACCCTCCGATGGCTGCACTGTGGTGGTGGTTGTGGGAGGCTCCTGCTCAGCCCCTGCACACTACGATGGCTGCACTATGGTTGTGGTTGTGGGAGGCTCCTGCTCAGCCCCTGCACCCTCCAATGGCTGCACAGTGGTCGTGGTTGTGGGAGGCTCCTGCTCAGCCCCGCACCCTTCGATGGCTGCACAACCACAGCTGGTGGTGGGGGCTCTGTGACAGCTGCTGGTGCAGGCTCCTTCCCCTTCTTTGCAGCTGGTGCAGGCTCCTTCCCCTTCCTTGTGGCTGGCACAGGCTCCTTCCCCTTTTTTGTGGCTGTTGCAGGCTCCTTCCCCTTCTTTGTGGCTGGTGCAGGCTCCTTCCCCTTTAGTATTGTTGGCCTGGAATCCTTTCCACCACAAGTAGGTGCTGCTACCACTGGGCCCCTGGACTGTTTGGCTTGGTCCTTGCTACCCTGCCCATACGTGCAGGACAGAGGGGGTAGTGGTAGGAAAGAGGCCAATCTGTGAAAGAAAAATACTTTTAGGAACATTGGGCCTGATTACAACTTTGGAGGAAGGTGTTAATCCATCCCAAAAGTGACGGATATACCACCAGCCGTATTATGAGTCCATTATATCCTATGGAACTCGTAATACGGCTGGTGGTATATCCGTCACATTTGGGACAGATTAACACCTCCTCCAAAGTTGTAATCAGGCCCATTGTGACAGGAAGAGGGAGGATTAATGCGAGTGGTGGATGATGAAGGAGTGGTTGTTGGAGGTGTTTGTCTGCTGGATTTGCGTGCATGTGCATGCGCTGTATGCTTTTGTGAGGTAAATGGCTGTTGGGTTTCTGAGTGCTTGCATTTGTGTACTTTAGGAGGGGGGGACAGACATGGTGGGAGAGGACACAGGGGACGTGTGCATGGATGTTGTGGCGGTGTCTGCCAGTGAGGTGTGTGTTCTGCTTGGTGTGGTGATGTTGCTGATAGTGGATATTGAGTAGTGCGTGCAGGTGTGAATGTGAACGTAACTGGGTGGGAGGCAGAGGAGGAGGAGGGGGAGACAGTGGAAATAGTGGATGTTGTTGTGTCTGCAAATTAATGTTGTTTGTGTGAGTACCTGTGGAATGAAGTGTGGTGCTTGTGTTTGCCTGTGACACTCTTGGGTGTTGTCTTGTGTGCATGTTCATCTGGCTGTCTGCTTGGGATGCGTTGGGGTTGAGGAGAATGTGACTTGGATGTGGAAGTTGGAGGGGGGGATGGTAAAAACAGGGGCATTTACTGCCATCGGAGAGGAGGCCAGAGCCTGAATCGATTTCTGTTGTGCCGCCAATCCACTGTGAATGCCCTCCAGGAATGCATTAGATTGCTGCATCGGGGCTGCAAGCCCATGGATGGCATTCACATTGTTTGTTTGCCCTAAAGAGATGGATCTCAGGAGGTCAATAGTCTCCTTACTCAGGGCAGCAGGACTCACTGGGGCAGGGCCTGAGGTGCCTAGGGTGAAGGAGATGCCCACACTCCTGGGTGAGGGGGCACGGGTGAGTCGCTTAGGGGCTACTGGAAGGAGGGGTCTGGTACGGGGATGGCGGCTGTACCTGCAGCTGGGGTGGTTACAGAGGTGTCCACCACCACCAGGGAGCTCCCATCGGAGGAGGTATCAGAGTCTGTGTTGTCCCCTTCAGTCATTGCCGTGGTGCTCACCTTGCCCTCCGTCCTACTGGTGCACTCAGAGTCGGTGGACTCTGTCTCCAGGGTCCTGTGGGATGCAGCTCCCTCTGTCACCAGTGCCTCTGCTCCTCTGCCAGATGATGGTAATGCACATAAGGACAGGATGACAAAACAAGAAATGGGGGGCAGAGACAAAGGATACACTGGGTCAATGACTGCACCAACACCACCAATGGCATACACAGCACCCTCAGACACAGGGAACAGGCCTACACACTATGCATTGTACTACCAGTGAAATGGCTACTCAACAAGGAATAAGGAGGGGTACACACCGCCAACTGGAGCACACCTGGTGCCCATACAGCCCTGACCAGTAGTGAATACTAACAAGCTAGGTAAGCAGTATTTTCCCATCAGACTCTGAGCCACTGGAGGACTTACACTGCTATGTCTGGCCTGGCCTCGGGGCACCCACTGACACACAACCACCACCCAGATACCACCCCTCCAGCCGTGAGCTTCAATGATGGCCACTGTACTCAATCCCTTGTGACTACTGTGATGCTCTCAAGCACCCATCCAGCTCAGAATAGGCCACCACCAGTATGTAGGCCATCAGGGGGGTCAGGGTCTGACGGGCACCCCTTCCTCATTGGGAGGCAATCCCCAGCTGGGCCTCTGCGGTCTTCCATGCCCAGCGACTCAGGTCCTCCCACCGTTTCCGACAGTGGGTGCTCCACTTGCCATAGACCCCCAGGATCCGCACATCCTTGGCGATGGCACACTGCTGATTGACGTGTCCTGGGGACAGAGGTTTAGGGACACTGGGTGGGTGCTGTGATGTTGGTTCCTGATGGGGGAGGCTCTGTGGTGGTCTGTTACTGGGCTTGGGTGACCGGCTGTCCAGTGGTCCCTGATGGGCCAGGTAGATCATCCAGATCCCTCAAACCAGAGTTACTGTCATCACTGTGGGCCTCTTCTGTTGGGGGACTGGATAGTGATGGTACCTCCTCTCCAGTGACATTGTCTGGGGTACCTATAGGGATGTAAATGATGTGTTATGCTTCATGTGTATGACATATTGTACATCCCTGGCTTCCCCTCTATGGTTGGTGTTGCCCTGCCAGCTTTTACTTGTGTATGTTGGTGTATGGTAGGACTGTTAGTTTCCCTATGCTATGTATGCTTTAGTGATGAGTGTCCATGCAGGGCTGTGAGTGGTGTCCATGCATTGGAACAGCATGCAGGGCTTGGCATTGGGATTAGTGTGATGAGATGGTGGAGTGTGTGGATGGAGTGGAGTGATAGGAGTGAGGGTATGTGTGTTGCATGCAGGTAAGGGGGTGATAATTGTTGAAAGTTGACTTACCAGAGTCCAGTCCTGCCAGTACCTGCTCCTCCCGTGCTGTTAATTTTGGGGGAGGAGGTGGGTTGCCAGCGCCTTTCCTCTGTATAGCGAGCTGGTGTCTTGCTGCTATGGAACATACCTTCCCACGTAGATCGTTCCACCTCTTCCTGATGTTGTGCCTTCTTGTGGGGTGCTGCCCCACGGCATTGACCCTGTCCACGATTTTCCGCCATAGCTCCATATTCCTTGCTATTGATATTTGCTGCACCAGTGCTCCAAATAGCTGTGGCTCTACCCTGACGATTTCCTCCACCATGACCCTTAACTCCTCCTCAGTGAAACGGGGGTTCCTTTATAGTGCCATGGGTGTTCTGTGATGTGTGTTGGTGAGGGTGTTTGGGTAATGTGTTGGGATGTGTGAAGTGGAGTGCGTGAAGGGTGTATGGGTGTGAGTGGTGTGTGAATCTAGTTGTCACAGTGGTCTTGGTGTCAATCTCGTGCCAATGTTGTATTCATAAGGGGTTGTGGGTAATGTGGGTGTGGTGTGTGTATGGGTGTCAGGTGTGTGTTGTTAGAATTGGCCAATGTGTGTTGTTTTGTCTATGGGTGTCCATTGTGAGCGTGGCGGTATATACAGCCAATGGTTGCCGCCATTGAATGTCTGCCGTGGTGATTCGTAGGTCATGATATGATGGGCGTTGTTCTGTTGGCATAACAGTGTAGGTTTTGGGACCACCACTTAATCACGGACCTTTGGTCTGGCGGATTTGTGTATGTGGCTGTATTCTCTCAGATTGGTGTGTGTGTCATAATATGGTGAACGGATATCCGCCAGCGTGGCGGTAAGTTGCCAGCCATTAGCATGGCGGTGAGTGGGATTTACCGCCAGTGTCATAATAAGGGCCTTAATCTTTAAAAATTCATAACTTTGCTTGTGTAGCTTGGATTTTCATCATTTTGACCTTTTCTTATTCAAATAAATATTATCTATTTGCCTAAACCTGTGTGGTGTATTTTTGAGGTGTTTTCACTGTTACTGTACGAGTTATTGCACAAATACTTTACACATTGCTATAGGATAATATGGGTAGTGCTGTGAATTACACTGACTAGGTTTGTGGTCTTTACTTGGTCTTTACTTGGATAAGGTTATATACCTCTTCCAACTAGAGATCCAATTTCTAACATTGGTAATCAGCAGTGAGGATAGGACTTTTGTTAGTGCAGTGCCATAAATTGCCATGTGTACACTACCCACCCACAGTCTATGGTCAATTTGATTTGTTTTCTTTGTCTGCAATTTTCCCTGCTTTGCATCTTTTAAATCCAATACATCATGTCTCTGGCTTGGTCTACAAGTGGAGCTGGGGAGTTTGGCCAGGCTAAGCTGGAGGAGTACACACTCCCCCAACTGAAGACTTTTGCAAGCATATATGGGGATACCTGACCAGGGAGCTTCCGGAGAGTTTCGAAAGGCGCTGAGGGCCTGAGCAGAGTCCTGCAATCAAGAGCATGATGATTTTGGGGAGTCTGAGAAAGGCTCTTCCGAGAAGCTGCTAACAGCAGTAGGGGATGACACCCCTGTTTTTGTTCCTCCTGCAAAACCAAGAAGCAGTGTCTCCAGTCAATGGCCTGACTGCAGAGGAAAGGAGGGAAGAGAGAGAATTCAGGCTGCAGTTGGCAGGATTAAAAATGGAGACAGAGTAGAGGAAGGCTGAGAGAGAAGCTGAGAGAGCCTTGGCAGAAAAGAAATTGCTTCTGGCTCATGAACTGAGTTTAAAAGAGCTGGACCTTAAGGCTAGGCAGCAGTACAGGACCTTACAGAGACATGATGGTTTGTATACTCAAGGATTTGGTGCCCAGTTGTGTGGTGGGAGATGATATTGACAAGTAGTTTCTGCTTTTGAAGTTGTACTGAAGGCACATGGAATTTCTGAAGATCACTGGGGGGGCGTGTCTGTGGAAACACATGCCTACACTTGGGAGGGACACATTTCTGACATTAGTTGTTGAGGACCAAAACAAGTGCGTCCCATGAAAGCCATTTAAATTGCCAAATTTGCACTGAACCCTGAAAAGTATTGCCAAAGATTCAGGGACAGTAGCAAGCTCCCCAACCAATCCCAGGTAGACTTCATTGATTACTCCAGTAAGGCATTGAATGGCTAGGTGTGGTGCAGCAAAGTCAGTGGCTATGTTGTGTTGTGCAGTTTAAACTTGAAAGTGGACATGCTCAGTGTAAGGAAATGCCTCCTTGGCATGGTTACCCCCTGACTTTTTGCCTTTGCTGATGCTAAGTTTTGATTTGAAAGTGTGCTGAGGCCTGCTAACCAGGCCCCAGCACCAGTGTTCTTTCCCTAACCTGTACTTTTGTTTTCACAATTCACACACCCTGGCATCCAGGTACGTCCCTTGTAACTGGTACCCCTGGTACCAAGGGCCCTGATGCCAGGGAAGGTCTCTAGGAGCTGCAGCATGTCTTATGCCACCCTGGGGACCTCTCACTCAGCACAGACACACTGCTTGCCAGCTTGTGTGTGCTGTAGAGGACAAAACAAGTAAGTTGACATGGCACTCCCCGCAGGGTGCCATGCCAACCTCACACTGCCTATGCAGTATAGATAAGTCACCCCTCTAGCAGGCCTTACAGCCCAAAGGCAGGGTGCACTATACCATAGGTGAGGGCACAAGTGCATGAGCACTGTGCCCCTACAGTGTCTAAGCAAAACCTTAGACATTGTAAGTGCAGGGTAGCCATAAGAGTATATGGTCTGGGAGTCTGTCAAACACGAACTCCACAGCACCATAATGGCTACACTGAAAACAGGGAAGTTTGGTATCAAACTTCTCAGCAGAATAAATGCACACTGATGCCAGTGTACATTTTATTGTAACATACACCCCAGAGGGCACCTTAGAGGTGCCCCCTGAAACCTAAACCGACTGTCCGTGTAGGCTGACTAGTTCTAGCAGCCTGCCACAAACCAGACATGTTGCTGGCCACATGGGGAGAGTGCTTTTGTCACTCTGTGGCTAATAACAAAGCCTGTACTGGGTGGAGGTGCTTCACACCTCCCCCTGCAGGAACTGTAACACCTGGCGGTGAGCCTCAAAGGCTCACCCCCTTTGTTACAGCACCACAGGGCACTCCAGCAAGTTGAGTTGCCCGCCCCCTCCGGCCACGGCCCCACTTTTGGCGGCAAGTCCGGAGGAGATAATGAGAATAACAAGGAGGAGTCACTGGCCAGTCAGGACAGCCCCTAAGGTGTCCTGAGCTGAGGTGACTCTAACTTTTAGAAATCCTCCATCTTGCAGATGGAGGATTCCCCCAATAGGGTTAGGAATGTGATCCCCTCCCCTTGGGAGGAGGCACAAAGAGGGTGTACCCACCCTCAGGGCTAGTAGACATTGGCTACTAACCCCCCAGACCTAAACACGCCCTTAAATTTAGTATTTAAGGGCTCCCCTGAACCTAGGAACTCAGATTCCTGCAACCTAAGAAGAAGAGGACTGCTAAGCTGAAAAACCCTGCAGAGAAGACGGAGACACCAACTGCTTTGGCCCCTGCTCTACCGGCCTGTCTCCCCCTTCTAAAGACACTGCTCCAGCGACGCTTTCCCCACGGACCAGCGACCTCTGAATCCTCAGAGGACTGCCCTGCTCTAGAAGGACCAAGAACTCCCTAGGACAGCGGCTCTGTTCACCCAAGACTGCAACTTTGTTTTCAAAGGAGCAACTTTAAAGGAACTGCATCTCCTGCCGGAAGCGTGAGACTTGCTACTCTGCACCCAACGCCCCCGGCTCGACTTGTGGAGAAACAACACTTCAGGGAGGACTCCCCGGCGTTTGCGAGACCATGAGTAGCCAGAGTTGCCCCCCCTGAGCCCCACAGCAACGCCTGCAGAGGGAATCCCGAGGCTCCCCCTGACCGCGACTGCCTGTTCCTCAGATCCCGACGCCTGGTAAAGACTCTGCACCCGCAGCCCCCAGGACCTGAAGGATCCGAACTCCAGTGCAGGAGTGACCCCCAGGAGGCCCTCTCCCTTGCCCAGGTGGTGGCTACCCCGAGGAGCCCCCCCCTTGCCTGCCTGCATCGCTGAAGAGACCCCTTGGTCTCCCATTGATTTCTATTGGGAACCCGACGCATGTTTACACACTGCAGCCGGCCGCCCCCTTGCTGCTGAGGGTGTACTTTCTGTGCTAACTTGTTTCCCCCCCCCCCCCGGTGCCCTACAAAACCCCCCTGGTCTGCCCTCCGAAGACGCGGGTACTTACCTGCTGGCAGACTGGAACCGGGGCACCCCCTTCTCCATTGAAGCCTATGCGTTTTGGGCACCACTTTGACCTCTGCACCTGACCGGCCCTGAGCTGCTGGTATGGTAACTTTGGGGTTGCTCTGAACCCCCAACGGTGGGCTACCTTGGACCCAAACTTGAACCCCGTAGGTGGTTTACTTACCTGCAAAAACTAACAAACTCTTACTCCCCCTAGGAACTGTGAAAATTGTACTGTGTCTAGTTTTAAAATAGCTATATGTGATTTATATGAAAACTGTGTATGCTATTTTGATTAATCAAAGTTCCTAAAGTACCTACCTGCAATACCTTTCATTTGAAGTATTACATGTAAAATTTGAACCTGTGGTTCTTAAAATAAACTAAGAAAAGATATTTTTCTATACAAAAACCTATTGGCCTGGAATTGTCTTTGAGTGTGTGTTCCTCATTTATTGCCTGTGTGTGTACAAAAAATGTTTAACACTACTCCTTTGATAAGCCTACTGCTCGACCACACTACCACAAAATAGAGCATTAGTATTATCTCTTTTTGCTACTATCTTACCTCTAAGGGGAACCCTTGGACTCTGTGCATACTATTCCTTACTTTGAAATAGTGCATTCAGAGCCAACTTCCTACATTGGTGGATCAGCGGAGGGGTACAAGACTTTGCATTTGCTGGACTACTCAGCCAATACCTGATCACATGACAAATTCCCAAAATTGTCATTAGAAACTGATTTTTGCAATTTGAGCTATTTTTCTAAATTTTTAAAAGTCCTGCTAGGGCCTTGTGTTAGTCCCTGTTAGCATTTCTTTTAGAGTTTAAAAGTTTGTGAAAGTTTGAATTAAGTTCTAGAAATAGTTTTAGATTCTTAAAAAGTATTCCAACTTTTAGAAACATAGGGGGTGATTCTGACCGCGGCGGACGGCGGTCGCCGCCCGCCAAGCGGTTCCCGCCGAAAGACCGCTCCGCGGCGGTCATTCTGGCTTTCCCACTGGGCCGGCGGGTGACCGCCGAAAGTCCGCCCGCCAGCCCAGCGGGAAACACCCTTCCCACGAGGACGCCGGCTCAGAATGGAGCCGGCGGAGTGGGAAGGTGCGACAGGTGCAGTTGCACCCGTCGCGAATTTCAGTGTCTGCAAAGCAGACGGGGGCCCCTGCAGTGCCCATGCCATTGGCATGGGCACTGCAGGGGCCCCGCGGCACCCCCTACCGCCATCCTGTTCCTGGCGGGAGAACCGCCAGGAACCGGATGGCGGTAGGGGGTGTCAGAATCCCCATGGCGGCGGAGCGCGCTCCGCCACCATGGAGGATTCTCAAGGGCAGCGGGAAGTCGGCGGTACACCGCCGACTTTCCGTTTCTGCCCGTGGCTGAACCGCCGCAGTCAGAATGCCCAGCGGTGCACCGCCAGCCTGTTGGCGGTGCTACCGCCGACCTCCGCCATGGCGGTAATTACCGGCAGGGTCAGAATGACCCCCATAATGTCTGGTGCAGAGATGAATGTGGTGGAACTCGACACCACCCCTTACCTCCATCTTAAGATGAGGGAGCTAAGGTCTCGCTGCAAAATAAAGAAAATCCCAGTTGGCTTAAGACCCTCCAAACAACAGCTCCAGGAGCTGCTGGCAGAGTTTGAAAAAGCCAACCCCTCTGAGGATGACCTCACAGAGGGGGAAGATAGTGACTTGGAGGAGAATTCCCCCCTTTCAGTCCTAACTAGGGAGATAAGGGACCCTCAATCCCTGACTCCAACCATAATAGTCAGAGATGCTGCTTCCCTCATAGGAGGGTCCAGCACCTCTGTTATCACTGAGGAGAGCCTCAGTGAAGATGATCTCCTGTTAGCCAGGATGGCCAAAAGATTGGCTTTGGAGAGACAGCTCCTAGCCATAGAAAGGGAAATACAAGAGATGGGTTTTGGTCCCATCCATGGTGGCAGCAACATAAATAGGGTCAGAGATTCTCCTGACATGTTGAAAATCCCCAAAGGGATTGTAACTAAATATGAAGATGGCGATTACATCACCAAATGGTTCACAGCTTTTGAGAGGGCTTGTGCAACCAGAAAAGTAAACAGATCTCACTGGGGTGCTCTCCTTTGGGAAATGTTCACTGGAAAGTGTAGGGATAGACTCCTCACACTCTCTGGAAAAGATGCAGAATCTTATGACCTCATGAAGGGTACCCTGATTGAGGGCTTTGGATTCTCCACTGAGGAGTATAGAATTAGATTCAGGGGGGCTCAAAAATCCTCGAGCCAGACCTGGGTTGATTTGTGGACTACTCAGTGAAAACACTGGATGGTTGGATTCAAGGCAGTGGTGTAAATGATTATGATGGGCTGTACAATTTATTTGTGAAAGAACACCTATTGAGTAATTGTTCAAATGATAAACTGCATCAGCATCTGGTAGACCTAGGACCAATTTCTCCCCAAGAATTGGGAAAGAAGGTGGACCATTGGGTCAAGACTAGGGTGACCAAGACTTCCACAGGGGGTGACCAAAAGAAAGGGGTCACAAAGCCTCCCCAGGGGAAGAGTGTTGAGACATCCAAAAACAAAAATAGTAAAGAGTCTTCTACATGCCCCCAAAAACCTGCACAGGAGGGTGGGCCCAGAGCCTCTTCACAAAACAATTTTGGGTACAAGGGTAAAAACTTTGATCCCAAAAAGGCCTGGTGTCGTAGCTGTAATCAGCCTGGACACCAAACTGGAGACAAGGCCTGCCCCAAGAAAAGTACCACTTCTAACTCCACTCCAGCTAACACTGGAATGGCTAGTCTCCAAGTGGGATCAACAGTGTGCCCAGAGCAAATCAGGTGTCATACTGAAGCTACATTAGTCTCTGAGGGTGGGGTGGATTTAGCCACTCTGGCTGCCTGGCCTCCTAACATGCAAAAATACAGGCAGCAGCTCTTAATTAATGGGACAAGTGTAGAAGGCCTGAGGGATACAGGTGACAGTGTCACCATGGTGACAGAGAAACTGGTTTCCCCTGGTCAATACCTGGCTGGACAAACTTATCCAGTCACCAACGCTGACAATCAGACTAAAGTATATCCCATGGCTATGGTAACTTTAGAGTGGGGAGGGGTCAATGGCCTGAAACAGGTGGTGGTCTCCTCAAATATCCCAGTAGACTGTTTGCTTGGAAATGACCTGGAGTCCTCAGCATGGGCTGAGGTAGAATTGAAAACCCATGCAGCCATGCTGGGTATCCCTGAACTGGTGTGTGTCAAGACAAGGGCACAGTGCAAGGCTCAGGGTGAAAAAGTAGAGTTGGAGCCTGGAAAAAGGGCCCATCCTACCAAGAGAAAAGGAAAGACAACTGGGAAACCAGCTGCACCACAACAACAAAAAGAGAACCTCTCTTCTCAGGAAGAAGTTCTTCCCTCTGAGGGAACTGAGCCTATGGAGTTAGAACCTTATCAGGTTGAGCTCTTAGGCCCAGGGGGACCCTCAAGGGAGCAGTTGTGTAAGGGGCAAGAAACCTGTCCCTCTCTTGAAGGCCTTAGGCAGCAAGCTGCTGAAGAGTCCAGTGGCAAGAAAACTGGAACACATAGGGTCTATTGGGAAGATGGACTTCTTTACACTGAGGCAAGAGATCCCAAACCTGGTGCCACTAGGAGAGTCGTAGTGCCTCAGGAGTTTAGGGAGTTCATACTGACCTTAGCCCATGATATTCCTCTTGCTGGGCATTTGGGACAAACCAAGACGTGGGAGAGACTAGTTAACCACTTCTACTGGCCCAACATGTCCCAGAAAGTCAAGGAGTTTTGTGTCTCCTGTACCACCTGTCAAGCCAGTGGTAAGACAGGTGGACACCCAAAGGCCCCCCTCATTCCACTTCCAGTGGTGGGGGTCCCCTTTGAAAGAGTGGGTGTGGATATAGTGGGTCCACTTGAACCTCCCACAGCCTCAGGGAACATATACATACTAGTAGTAGTGGATCATGCTACTAGATACCCTGAAGCTATTCCCCTTAGGTCGACTACTGCCCCTGCAGTAGCCAAGGCCCTCATTGGTATTTTTACCAGAGTGGGTTTTCCTAAGGAGGTGGTGTCTGACAGAGGTACCAACTTCATGTCAGCATACCTGAAACACATGTGAAATGAGTGTGGAGTGACTTATAAATTCACTACACCATACCATCCACAAACTAATGGCCTTGTTGAGAGATTCAACAAGACATTAAAAGGCATGATCATGGGGCTCCCTGAAAAACTCAAAAGGAGATGGGATGTCCTCTTGCCATGTCTGCTTTTCGCTTACAGAGAGGTGCCTCAGAAGGGAGTAGGGTTCTCACCCTTTTAACTTCTGTTTGGCCACCCTTTAAGGGGACCACTAGCTCTTGTGAAAGAAGGCTGGGAGAGACCTCTTCATGAGCCTAAATAAGACATAGTGGACTATGTACTTGGCCTACGTTCAAGGATGGCAGAATACATGGAAAAGGCAAGTAAAAACCTTGAGGCCAGCCAACAGCTCCAGACGTTTTGGTATGACCAAAAGGCTGCAATGGTTGAATTTCAACCAGGGCAGAAAGTCTGGGTTCTGGAGCCTGTGGCTCCCAGGGCACTTCAGGGCAAATGGAGTGGCCCTTACCCAGTGCTAGAAAAGAAGAGTCAGGTCACCTACCTGGTGGACCTAGGCACTAGCAGGAGCCCCAAGAGGGTGATCCATGTGAACCGCCTTAAGCTCTTCCATGACAGGGCTGATGTGAATCTGTTGGGGGTAACAGATGAGGACCAGGAAGCTGAGAGTGAACCTCTCCCTGATCTCCTCTCATCAAACACTAAAGATGGCTCAGTTGATGGAGTGATCTATTCAGACACCCTCTCTAGCCAACAGCAATCTGACTGTAGGAAGGTCCTGCAACAGTTTGCTGAGCTCTTTTCCCTAACCCCTGGTCAGACACACCTGTGTACCCATGATGTGGACACAGGAGACAGCATGCCTGTCAAAAACAAAATATTCAGACAGTCTGACCAAGTTAAGGAAAGCATCAAAGTGGAAGTCCACAAGATGCTGGAATTGGGAGTCATTGAGCACTCTGACAGCCCCTGGGCTAGCCCAGTGGTCTTAGTCCCCAAACCTCACACCAAAGACGGAAAGTCAGAGATGAGGTTTTGTGTGGACTACAGAGGACTTAATTCTGTCACCAAGACAGATGCCCATCCCATTCCAAGGGCTGATGAACTGATTGATAACTTAGGTGCTGCCAAATTCTTAAGTACCTTTGACTTAACAGCAGGGTACTGGCAAATCAAAATAGCACCAGGAGCAAAAGAAAAGACAGCATTCTCCACACTTGATGGACATTATCAGTTTACTGTTATGCCCTTTGGTTTAAAGAATGCCCCTGCCACCTTCCAAAGGTTGGTGAATCAAGTCCTTGCTGGCTTGGAGTCCTTTAGTGCAGCTTATTTTGACGATGTTGCTGTCTTTAGCTCCAGCTGGCAGGATCACCTGGTCCACCTGGAGAAGGTTTTGAAGGCTCTGCAATCAGCAGGCCTCTCTATCAAGGCATCCAAATGCCAGATAGGGCAGGGAACTGTGGTTTACTTGGGACACCTTGTAGGTGGAGGCCAAGTTCAGCCACTCCAGCCTAAGATCCAGACTGTTCTGGACAGGGCAGCTCCAAAAACCCAGACTCAAGTCAGGGCATTCCTTGGCTTGACTGGGTATTACAGGAGGTTTGTGAAGGGATATGGATCCATAGTGACAGCCCTCACAGAACTTACCTCCAAGAAAATGCCCAAGAAAGTAAACTGGACTGTAGAATGCCAACAGGCCTTTGACACCCTGAATCAAGTAATGTGCACAGCACCAGTTCTAAAAGCTCCAAATTACTCCAAGCAGTTCATTGTGCAGACAGATGCCTCTGAACATGGGATAGGGGCAGTTTTGTCCCAAACAAATGATGATGGCCTTGACCAGCCTGTTGCTTTCATTAGCAGGAGGTTACTCCCCAGGGAGCAGCGTTGGAGTGCCATTAAGAGGGAGGCCTTTGCTGTGGTTTGGTCCATGAAGAAGCTGAGACCATACCTCTTCAGTACTCACTTTGTAGTTCAAACTGACCACAGACCTCTCAGATGGCTGATGCAAATGAAAGGTGAATATCCAAAACTGTTGAGGTGGTCCATCTCTCTCCAGGGAATGGACTTTATAGTGGAACACAGACCTGGGACTGCCCATGCCAATGCAGATGGCCTTTCCAGGTTCTTCCACTTAGAAAATGAAGACTCTCTTGGGAAAGGTTAGTCTCATCCTCTTTCGTTTGGGGGGGGGGGTTGTGTAAGGAAATGCCTCCTTGGCATGGTTACCCCCTGACTTTTTGCCTTTGCTGATGCTAAGTTTTGATTTGAAAGTGTACTGAGGCCTGCTAACCAGGCCCCAGCACCAGTGTTCTTTCCCTAACCTGTTCTTTTGTTTTCACAATAGGCACACCCTAGCATCCAGATAAGTCCCTTGTAACTGGTACCCCTGGTACCAAGGGCCCTGATGCCAGGGAAGGTCTCTAAGGGCTGCAGCATGTCTTATGTCACCCTGGGGACCCCTCACTCAGCACAGACACACTGCTTGCCAGCTTGTGTGTGCTGGTGAGGACAAAACAAGTAAGTCGACATGGCACTCCCCTCAGGGTGCCATGCCACCCTCACACTGCCTATGCAGTATAGATAAGTCACCCCTCTAGCAGGCCTTACAGCCCTAAGACAGGGTGCACTATACCATAGGTGAGGGCACAAGTGCATGAGCACTGTGCCCCTACAGTGTCTAAGCAAAACCTTAGACATTGTAAGTGCAGGGTAGCCATAAGAGTATATGGTCTAGGAGTCTGTCAAACACGAACTGCACAGCACCATAATGGCTACACCGAAAACTGGGAAGTTTGGTATCAAACTTCTCAGCACAATAAATGCACACTGATGCCAGTGTACATTTTATTGTAACATACACCCCAGAGGGCACCTTAGAGGTGCCCCCTGAAACCTAAACCGACTGTCCGTGTAGGCTGACTAGTTCTAGCAGCCTGCCACACACCAGACATGTTGCTGGCCACATGGGGAGAGTGCTTTTGTCACTCTGTGGCTAATAACAAAGCCTGTACTGGGTGGAGGTGCTTTACACCTCCCCCTGCAGGAACTGTAACACCTAGCAGTGAGCCTCAAAGGCTCACCCCCTTTGTTACAGCACCACAGGGCACTCCAGCTAGTGGAGTTGCCCGCCCCCTCCGGCCACGGCCCCACTTTTGGCGGCAAGGCCGGAGGAGATAATGAGAATAACAAGGAGGAGTCACTGGCCAGTCAGGACAGCCCCTAAGGTGTCCTGAGCTGAGGTGACTCTAACTTTTAGAAATCCTCCATCTTGCAGATGGAGGATTCCCCCAATAGGGATAGGAATGTGACTCCCTCCCCTTGGGAGGAGGCACAAAGAGGGTGTACCCACCCTCAGGGCTAGTAGCCATTGGCTACTAACCCCCCAGACCTAAACACGCCCTTAAATTTAGTATTTAAGGACTCCCCTGAACCTAGGAACTCAGATTCCTGCAACCTAAGAAGAAGAGGACTGCTAAGCTGAAAAACCCTGCAGAGAAGATGGAGACACCAACTGCTTTGGCCCCAGCTCTACCGGCCTGTCTCCCCCCTTCTAAAGACACTGCTCCAGCAACGCTTTCCCCAGGGACCAACGAACTCTGAATCCTCAGAGTACTGCCCTGCTCTAGAAGGACCAAGAAGTCCTGAGGACAGCGGCTCTGTTCACCCAAGACTGCAACTTTTTTTCCAAAGGAGCAACTTTAAAGCAACTGCATCTCCCGCCGGAAGCATGAGACTTGCTACTCTGCACGCCCCCGGCTCGACTTGTGGAGAAACAACACTTCAGGGAGGACTCCCCGGCGTTTGTGAGACCGTGAGTAGCCAGAGTTGCCCCCCCTGAGCCCCCACAGCGACGCCTGCAGAGGGAATCCCGAGGCTCCCCCTGACCGCGACTGCCTGTTCCTCAGATCCCGACGCCTGGTAAAGACTCTGCACCCGCAGCCCCCAGGACCTGAAGGATCTGAACTCCAGTGCAGGAGTGACCCCCAGGAGGCCCTCTCCCTTGCCCAGGTGGTGGCTACTTCGAGGTGCCCCCCCCTTGCCTGCCTGCTTTGCTGAAGAGACCCCTTGGTCTCCCATTGATTTCTATTGGAAACCCGACGCATGTTTACACACTGCAGCCGGCCGCCCCCTTGCTGCTGAGGGTGTACTTTCTGTGCTAACTTGTCCCCCCCCCGGTGCCCTACAAAACCCCCCTGGTCTGCCCTCCGAAGACGCGGGTACTTACCTGCTGGCAGACTGGAACCGGGGCACCCCCTTCTCCATTGAAGCCTATGCGTTTTGGGCACCACTTTGACCTCTGCACCTTACCGGTCCTGAGCTGCTGGTGTGGTAACTTTGGGGTTGCTCTGAACCCCCAACGGTGGGCTACCTTGGACCCAAACTTGAACCCCGTAGGTGATTTACTTACCTGCAAAAACTAACAAACTTTTACTCCCCCTAGGAACTGTGAAAATTGAACTGTGTCTAGTTTTAAAATAGCTATATGTGATTTATATGAAAACTGTGTATGCTATTTTGATTAATCAAAGTTCCTAAAGTACCTACCTGCAATACCTTTCATTTGAAGTACTACATGTAAAATTTGAACCTGTGGTTCTTAAAATAAACTAAGAAAATATATTTTCTATACAAAAACCTATTGGCCTGGAATTGTCTTTGAGTGTGTGTTCCTCATTTATTGCCTGTGTGTGTACAACAAATGCTTAACACTACTCCTTTGATAAGCCTACTGCTCGACCACACTACCACAAAATAGAGCATTAGTATTATCTCTTTTTGCCACTATCTTACCTCTAAGGGGAACCCTTGGACTCTGTGCATACTATTCCTTACTTTGAAATAGTGCATACAGAGCCAACTTCCTACACTCAGTATGTACTTTGTATAGTTGCACCAGCACCTAGTTGACAGTAAACTGACTGATCCCTGGACGATTGCTGAGGAGGCGGACCTCTGGGCTAGCACCAGAGTGTCATAAAAGGTATCTGGGGGGCCACCCACAAAGGTGGACAGAGTACCCAACAGAAGAAAGAGGGCGGAGAAACAGTTAAAAATAAGGAGTTCCCTAAAAGGTCCTCAAAATAATTCCCAAGGGAATAGGGGTAACCAGTCCCAGTCTGTTCCTAAGAAGAAAGGGTTAGCTGATCACAACACATGGAGGTGGGTTCCCCATTGTGCAGAGTGCTCCAAGTATGGACACTCTAAGGGCGACTCCAAATGTCCAAAGAAGGCACATCCCTCCACGGGTGGGCAGACACATGCCTGACAATACTCTGGCGTGACACAGAAGCCAGGATGACAACTGACAAGTGTCATCTGATGTCAGCAGAGCAGGTCCTACCGCACACATTCCACCAAGTCATAGTCGCTGACAATTGTGAGAGCCATCTACTGGTGGCTCTGGTTCCCCTTGAGTGGCGGGGGGGTCTCTGGTACTCAAAAAGTAGCTGTGAGTCCTGCCATGCCTGTAGATTGTCTGTTATGCAATGACCTAGAGCACACTACCCGGAGGGAGGTTGAGCTCAGGTCCCACTTGGAGATGATGGGATTGCCTGAGTGGGTCTGTATGACCACACAGTCCATCAAGAGCATCTGGACCACAGAAGAATGGCCCAGACAGCTGCCAAGGAGATGGCAAGGGGCACAGGAAACCAGTCCCATAATCTCCCACGGTGGAGGTTGACAGGGTCCCTAAGGAAGAGGGCCCTGAGCCATCTCTGGAGGACATTGCCACACTAGGTGACCTACCTGAGCATGCCTGCTGGCAAGTTGAGGATAGGCCCACTAGGGAGGAATTCTTAAAAGTACAGAAAGAGTGTCCTACTTCTGAGGGCTTGATGTGACAGGCCTCAGCGCATGCAGCAGGTGAAGTCTCAGGGTATCACCTTATTTACTGGGAAAATTATTTACATAGTGAGCCTAAGGGCCCAGGTACTGCGGCAGCACATGTGCTGGTGGTCCTCCAGTGTTACCAGGCCTTCCTATTGGGTTTGGCTCATGACATACCCCTGGCAGGACATTTAGGGAAAGACAAGACCTTTGCCAGGCTTCTCACCCACTTCTATTGGCCCGAATGAAGGCACCCTCAGATACATTCTGCAGGTCCTGCTCCACCTGCCAGGCCAGTAGAAAGGCAGGGAATAAGCTTAAGGCTTCACTAATCCCACTTCCCGTCATTGGCACCCCCTTTGAAAGGGTGGACATCGATGTCATTGGTCCATTAGACCCCAAGACAGCCCTATGCAACACGTTTATCCTGGTCTTGGTGGACCATGCCACATGCTACCCAGAGGTAATCCCTCTGAGGACAGTGACTGCACCAGTGGTGACCAGAACGTTGGTGGGGATCTTTACCTGTGTGGGGTTCCCCAAAGAGATAGTGTCTGACAGAGGCACTAACTTAATGTCGGCATACGTGGAGTCCATGTGGGATGCCTGTGGTGTAACATATAGGTTCACCACATCCTATCACCCTCAATCCAATGGTCCAGTTGAGAGATTCAACAAGATCTTGAAGGGCATGATTGCAGGCCTACCTGAGAACATGAGGCGTAAGTGGGACGTCTTCTTGCCATGCCCTCTCTTTGCTTACAGAGAGGTCCCCCAGAAAGGGGTAGGGTTCAGTCCCTTTGAACTTCTCTATGTCTACCCTGTTGGGAGGGGAAGGAGAAAGCTCCCAGGAAACCCTCCTAAGATGTGCTCAGCTACATGTTGGCCATCTGCAGCCAGGTGCCACGCTTCTGGAAAAAGGCCAAAAGCAATCTTGAGGCCAGTCAAGAGAAAATGAAACACTGGTATGACCAGAAGGCAACTCTGATGGAGTTTCAACCTGGCAACAAAGTATGGGTTATGGAACTATTAGAGCCCGGAGCTCTCCAGGACCACTGGACTGGCCCATACAAAGTAAAGGAGCGTAAGGGGGAGGCCACTTATTTAGTGGGCCTCCAGACACTTAGAAACCCCCTAAGGGTGTTCCATGTAAACAAACTAAAGTTTCATTGTGAGAGGTCTGCATGCTCTTGGTGACAGATGAGGGTGTCCTGACCTCCTCTCTGCAGAATAAAATGATTGGTTAGTGGAGGGTGTCAACCTCTCTGACTCCCTCATATAGGAAAGTACCATCTTGCCTGGCATGTTACCCCCATTTTTACTGTATGTATGTTTGTTTTTGCCTGTGTCACTGTGATCCTGCTAGCCAGGACACCAGTGCTCATAAAGTATGCCCTGTATGTGTTCCCTGTGTGGTGCTTAACTGTATCACTGAGGCTCTGCTAATCAGAACCTCTGTGTTTATGCTCTCTCTGCTTTTAAAATTGTCACTGCAGGCTAGTGACTAATTTTATAAATTCTGATTGGCACACTGGAACACCCTTATAATTCCCTAGTATATGGTACCCAGGTACCCAGTGCATTGGGGTTCCGGGAGATCCCTATGGGCTGCAGCATTTCCTTTGCCAATCACAGGGAGCTCAGACAATTCTTACACATGACTGCCACTGCAGCCTGAGTGAAATAACGTCCACATTATTTCACTGCCATTTTTACACTGTACTTCAGTAACTTATAAGTCACCTATATGTCTAACCCTCACTTAGTGAAGGTTAGGTGCAAAGTTACTTAGTGTGAGGGCACCCTGGCACTAGCCAAGGTGTACCCACATCATTCAGGGCAATTTCCCGGGACTTTGTGAGTGCGGCGACACCATTACACGCGTCCACTACATGTAGGTCAATACCTATATGTAGCGTCACAGTGGTAACTCCGAACATGGCCATGTAACATGTCTAGGATCATGAAATTGTCACCCCAATACCATTGTGGTATTGGAGGGGCAATTCCATGCATCCCTGGGGCTCCAGCATAGAGCCCGGGTACTGCCAAACTAACTCTCTGGGGTTTTCTCTGCAGCTACCGCTGCTGCCAACCCTCAGACAGGTTTCTGCCCCCCTGGGGCCTGGGCAACCCAGTCCCAGGAAGGCAGAACAAAGGATTTCCTCTGCGAGAGGGTGTTACACCCTCTCCCTTTGGAAATAGGTGTGAAGGCCCTGAGAGGAGTAGCCTCTCCTTGCCTCTGGAAATGCTTTGAAAGGCACAGATGGTGCCCTCCTTGCATAAGCCAGTCTACACCTGTTCAGGGATCCCCCCAGCCCTACTCTGGCATGAAACTGGACAAAGGAAAGGGGAGTGACCACTACCCTGACCAGCACCTCCCAAGGGGAGGTGACCAGAGCTCCTACAGTGTGTCCCAGACCTCTGCCATCTTGGATGCAGAGGTGTGAGGGCACAATGGACAGCTCTGAGTGGCCAGTGCCAGCAGGTGACGTCAGAGACCCCTCCTGATAGGTCCTTACCTTTCTCTGTAGCCAATCCTCCTCTGAGGTTTCTCCTGTGGGTATCTCACCGGATAACGAATGCAAGAGCTCACCAGAGTTTCTCTGCACTTCCCTCTTCGACTTCTGCCAAGGATCAACCACTGACTGCTCCAGGACGCCTGCAAAACCACAACAAAGTAGCAAGAAGACTACCAGCAACATTGCAGCACCTCATCCTGTCGGCTTTCTCAACTGTTTCCTGGCGGTGCATGCTCTGAGGGCTGTCTGCCTTCACCCTGCACTGGAAGCCAAGAAGAAATCTCTGGTTGGTCGACGGAATCTTACCCCTGCCAACGCAGGCACCAATCTTCTGCATCACCAGTTCTCTGGGTCCCCGCTCATCTTGACGAGCCTGGTCCCTGGAACACAGGAGCTGGATCCAAGTGTCCCTGACAGTCCAGTGGCCCTTCTGTTCAAATTTGGTGGAGGTAAGTCCTTGCCTCCCCACGCCAGACAGTAATCCTGTGTACTGGTGAACTGCAGCTGCTCGGGCTTCTGTGCACTTTTGCAGGACTTCCTTTGTGCACAGCCTAGCCCAGGTCCCCAGCACTCTCAGTGAGTTGGACTCCGGCTTCGTGGGACCCTCTTTTGTTGTGCTGAGACGACCACCGTGCTCAGATCTTCTGAACGCCTGTTCAGGTGCTTCTGCGGGTGCTGCCTGCTTCTGCGTGGGATCTTAGTGTTGCTGAGCACCCCGTCTGTTGCCTCCTCTAAGGGGCGACCTCCTGGTCCTTCATGGGCCCTTGCAGCACTCAAAATCCTCAACTGCGACTCTTGCAGCTAATAAGGCTTGTTTGTGGTCTTTCTGTGTGGAAACAACTCTGCATCCTTCATCATACCGTGGCACATCTTCTGACCAAAGGAGAGGTTCCTGGCACCTTCCGTTGTTGCAGAATCTTTGGCTTATTCCTCCTAGAGGCAGTCCTTTTGCACCTTCATCCGGGGTTTAGTGGGCTCGTCCCCCCCCCCCCGGACACTTGCGTGACTCTTGAACTTGGTCCCCTTCCCTTGCAGGTCCTTAGGTCCAGGAATCCATCTTCAGTGCTTTGCAGCTAGTTGTTGTCTTTGCAGAATCCCCTATCTCTACTTTACTGTGTTTCTGGGGTAGTAGGGCAACTTTACTCCTACTTTTCAGGGTCCTGGGGTGGGGTATCTTGGACACCATTAGTGTTTCTTACACTCCCTCTACACACTACACTATGCCTGGGGTCCTTTCATGGTTTGCATTTCTCTTTTTGAGTATATGGTTTGTGTTGCCCCTAGGCCTAATGTCTCCTATTGCTTTCTATTGTGATCTACAGTGTTTGCACTACTTTTCTAACTGTTTGCTTACCTGATTTTGGTTTGTGTGTATATTTTGTGTATATTACTTACCTCCTAAGGGAGTATATCCTCTGAGATACTTTTGGCATATTGTCACTAAAATAAAGTACCTTTATTTTTAGTAACTCTGAGTATTGTGTTTTCTTATGATATAGTACTAAGTGATATAAGTGGTATGGTAGGAGCTTTGCATGTCTCCTAGTTCAGCCTAAGCTGCTCTGCTATAGCTACCTCTATCAGCCTAAGCTGCTAGAACACTACTAATCTACTAATAAGGGATAACTGGACCTGGCACAAGGTGTAAGTACCATCAGGTACCCACTACAGGCCAGGCTAGCCTCCTACATTGGTGGTGCAGTGGCGGGATAAGTACTTGTAACCAATGTTCCCTGTAAGGTGTGCGCGCTCACGCGTGCACCTTTCCTTCCCCCATCGCGCTGGCCCCTTCGGCAAGCGCGCATGTTAATAAATAAGCCTTTTAGAGCGATATACGTGCTCCCCTAAGGCAGATAATGCTCATATTTGAATCTGGATTGAAGTGAATGAAAACAGCGTTTAAATGCAGCGGGGAGTGTTTTAAACATCATTTGGCGTACTTTAGCATACAAGCGAGCAAGTGATATTTATGTTGAAAATTAATGGTTAGTGAGCTAGGAAATGCTTCAGAACAGTAGGAAATGTGCTGTTATCAACTTTCCATCATTGACATACTTCATAGTTGTTTATATGCATTATCACTTTCTCAGCTCAAATAAGCCTTTTAGAGCGATAGTCGTGCTCTCCTATTGCAGAAAATGCTCATATTTGAATCTGGATTGAAGTCAAAGAAAACAGCGTTTAAAGGCCGCGGGGAGTGTTTTAAACATCATTTGGCGTACTTTAGCATACAAGCGAGCAAGTCATATTTATGTTAAAAATTAATGGTTAATGAGCAAGGAAATGCTTCAGAAAGGTAGGAAATGTGCTGTTATCAACTTTTCCATCATTGTCATACTTCATAGTTGTTTATATGCAATATCACTTTCTCAGCTCAAATAAGCCTTTTAGAGCGATAGTCGTGCTCTCCTATTGCAGAAAATGCTCATATTTGAATCTGGATTGAAGTCAATGATAACAGCGTTTAAAGGCCGAGGGCAATTTTCCTCTGTTTTCTCTAACTGGGGTGTAGGTGGCACTTAACAGGTCATGTCCTTGGGGTGTGCAACCAGGTCACAAAACTGCCTTGATGCCCTATTGCATGGAGCAATGATATCCCTTTTTTGCTTTAGTGGTATGGAGAGGCTAATGCCAAAGATCTTGGCTAGTTATGCGCTGCGCGCGCGTCAATGGTCAGTTTCTTGGCGCACGTATCCTTGGCTGCAGCGCACAGAGACCGCACACTGCCGCACACAGTGGAAAAGAATTAGAGGGAACATTGCTTGTAACTGCTTTACCACTTTGTCATTGGTGCTTTTCAAATGAAAACCATATACCAAATACTTCAGGATATACACAGAAACCTGAACAGTTTAACTTTCCTTCTTTTAAACTTACTAAAAAGTTTCTGAAAAGTATCTGAAAACTTTTAAAAGTTTTCAAAAGTTTGAAAATGTTTTTGTCTGCTCCTTTAAAAATTCCAAAAAGTTTTTCATCTGTCTGTCCTAAACCTGTTCTGTCATGTCTGCAGTAGAGCTTACTCCCACAGTTGTCCAGGCAACATATGGGAATCTAAACTTTAAAAGTTTGAGGGGTCTCTGCATTGAACTAAGTTTAGCAATTGGAAAGAATCCTGCAAAAGATCTTCTCCTCAGCCTTCTCCTAGAAAGTGACCAGAACCAGTCTGGCCCATCCCAGCATCAGGAGGTAGAGGAGGGGGGTACCCAGTCAGACTCAGAGGAGTCCCCTGAGGTTGCTGGGGACGGTTCTTCTAAGTACCTGTCAGCTAGCAAGCCACCTAGCGACACTGGTGGTGGGAGGGGGTCACACATTAGTAGGGCAACTTTCACTCCTAAAGGCCAGGTTACTAGGGTCCAGTCAGTTAGGGACAGGTCCAACTCTGCCAATTCCCACATAAGTTCTGTGTCTCACAATTCCCAAGCCTCCCACCCCGAGGATAACTTAATGGAAAGGGAACTCAGAAAGCTGAGGTTGGAAGAGGCCAGGCTGAAGCTTAGACAGCAGCCGCTGGCCTTAGACAGGAAATCTCTGGATGTGGAAAGGGAAAGGCAGAGGTTGGGGTTAGTTCCCCATGGTGGCAGCAGCAGTGTTTTTTATAGCAATCTTGTTAGAGAGCAAGATTCCAGATACCTGCATAATATAGTCCCCCCTTACAGGGAGGGAGGTGACATTAACAAGTAGTTTGCTGCACTTGAGAGGGCCTGTATGGTACAGTTGGTCCCTCAAAGGCAGTGGGCTGCTATCTTATGGCTATCAATCACTGGTAAGGGTAGGGATAGGCTCCTTACTGTCAGAGAAAGTGATGCCATTAACTACAAGGTTTTGAAAGATGCACTATTGGATGGATTTGGCTTAACCACTGAACAATATAGGATTAAGTTCAGAGACACCAGAAAAGAGTCCTCTCAAGACTGGACAGACTTTGTAGACTGTTCAGTGAAGGCCTTGGAGGGTTGGATACATGGCAGTAAGGTGACTGACTATAAAAGCCTGTATAATCTAATCCAGAGAGAGCATATTTTGAACAATTGTGTGTCTGATTTGTTGCACCAGTACTTGGTAGACTCAGATCTGACCTCTCCCCAAAAATTGGGAAAGAAGGCAGACAAATGGGTCAGAACAAGAGTGAACAGAAAAGTTCATACAGGGGGTGACAAGGATAGCAAGAAGAAGGATGGTAAGTCTTCTGACAAGGGTGGGGACAAAGATAAAAAACATTCTGAGTCTTCATCAGGCCCACAAAAATCCTCTGGGCGTGGTGGGTCCAAATCCTCTTCTCACATTCAGGAAAAGCCTTGGTGTTATTTATGTAAATTAAAAGGCCATTGGGCAAGTGATGCCACTTGTCCAAAGAAAAACACCGAACCTCCTACCACCACAACCCCAACTGCAACCTCTAGTGCCCCTAGTGATAGTAGTGGTGGTGAGAAGTCTACTACAAATAGCCAATCCAAGGGTGTAGCTGGGCTCACTATTGGCAGTGTAGTTGGGGTTGGTCTTGTTAGGGAGACCACAGAGGCTGTTTTAGTCTCTGATGGTGGCATTGACTTTGCCACCTTGGTTGCTTGTCCCCTTAATATGGGTAAGTACAAGCAACTACCCCTAATTAACGGTGTTGAGGTTGAGGCCTACAGGGACTCAGGAGCCAGTGTAACTATGGTTATAGAGAAACTGGTTCATCCTGATCAACACCTACTTGGTCAGCAGTACCAAGTGGCTGATGCTCACAATAACACCCTTAGCCACCCCATGGCTGTTGTGAATCACAACTGGGGAAGGGGGGGTGGTTACTGGTCCAAAGAAAGTTGTGGTAGCCACTGAATTACCTGTAGATTGCTTACTAGGCAACGATTTGGGGACATCAGCTTGGGCTGAAGTGGAGTTGGAGGCTCATGCAGCAATGCTGGGCATTCCTGGGCATATTTTTGCTTTGACAAGAGCTCAGGCCAAGAAGCAAGAAACTTGGATCCTGGAACAATGGACCAAGTGCTCTCAAAAGCTAGGGGTAGGAAGGGTAAATCCTTGCCCACTATCCTGCCCTCACCAGAAGATTCCCCTTTTGAGGAAGAGGAATCCTCTCCCTGTACAGAACCTACACCAGATGAGCTGGCAGCAGACCCTGCTGAGCTTTTGGGAGCGGGGGCTGCTAGGGAAGAGCTGAGTGTAGCACAGCAGACTTGTCCCACACTAGAGGGTTTGAGACAGCAAGCTGTCAAGCAGCAGAATGGGGATGTCAGTGATAGCCATAAGGTGTATTGGGAAGACAACCTCCTGTATACTGAATCAAGGGACCCTAAACCTGGAGCTGCCAGGAGATTGGACATCCCTTTGCAATACAGAGAGTTTCTTCTTACCTTGGCACATGACATTCCCTGGGCTGGGCATTTGGGCCAAAGTAAAACTTGGGACAGGCTTGTTCCCCTGTTTCACTGGCCTCATATGTCAGAGGACACTAAAGAGTTTTGTCGCTCTTGTGTGACCTGCCAAGCCAGTGGCAAGACTGGTGGCACTCCAAAGACCCCCTTAATTCCACTTCCAGTGGTTGGGGTGCCCTTTGAAAGGGTAGGGGTTGACATAGTTGTCCCCCTTGACCCTCCAACAGCTTCAGGCAATAGATTTATCCTGGTGGTAGTGGACCATGCCACTAGGTACCCTGAAGCCAGCCCCTTAAGGACCACTACAGCACCTGCAGTGGCAAAGGCCTCCCTCAGAATCTTTTCCAGAGTAGGTTTTCCTAAGGGAGTGGTGTCTGACAGAGGTAGTAAATTCATGTCTGCATACCTCAAAGCAATGTGGAAGGAGTGTCGTGTAACTTACAAGTTCACAACTCCTTACCATCCACAAACAAATGGTCTGTTTGAGAGGTTTAATACAACTCTCAAAGGTATGATAATGGGACTCCCTGAAAAACTCAGAAGGAGATGGGATGTTCTGTTATCTTGCCTCCTTTTTGCTTACAGGGAGGTACCCCAAAAAGGAGTGGGTTTAGCCCCTTTGAACTCCTCTTTGGGCACCCTGTGAGAGGTCCCCTTGCACTTGTGAAGGAGGGTTGGGAACAACTTTAAAAGCTCCTAAACAGGACATAGTGGACTATGTACTTGGCCTAAAATCAAGAATGGCTAAGTACATGAAAAAGGCCAGTAAAAACCTTCAGGCCAGCCAGGAGCTGCAAAAGCAATGGCATGCCCAGAAGGCTGTCCTGACCCAGTACCACCCAGGACAGAAGGTGTGGGTATTGGAGCCTGTGGCCCCAAGAGCACTCCAGGACAAATGGAGTGGACCCCATCTAATTATAGAGAATAAAGGTGAGGTTACCTACTTGGTAGACCTGGGCACTGCCAGGAGTCCCCTTAGGGTACTCCATGTCAACCGCCTGAAACCTTACTATGACAGGGCTGATCTCACTCTGCTCATGATAACTGATGATGGACAGGAAGAAGAGAGTGACCCTCTCCCTGATCTCTTCTCCACCACTGAAGCTGATGGCTTAGTGAGGGAGTTGTACTTGCAGATTGTCTTACTGCTGAGCAGAAAGATAACTGTGTTACTCTTTTAAGTCAATTTTCTGAACTCTTCTCACTGATACCAGGTACCACTACTTGGTGTGAGCATATAATCAACAATGGAGACAGTTTACCTGTCAAAAGTAAGATTTAAAGGCAGCCTGACCATGTCAGAGACTGCAATTAAACAAGAGGCTCAGAAAATGTTAGACTTAGGAGTGACTGAGCCTTCAGAAAGCCCGTGGGCTAGCCAAGTGGTGCTGGTTCCAAAACCTCACAGTAAGGATGGAAAAAGAGAGATGAGGTTTTGTGTTGACTATAGAGGGCTCCACCAAGTGACCAAGACAGATGCTCACCCTATACCCAGGGCAGATGAGCTGATTGATGCACTGGCTTCTGCCAAGTATCTGAGCACTTTTGATTTAACTGCAGGGTATTGGAAGATTAAGTTATCACAAGATGCAAAACCTAAAACTGCATTCTCAACCATTGGAGGGCACTATCAATTCACTGTGATGCCCTTTGGTCTGAAGAATGCACCTGCCACTTTTCAAAGGTTGGTGAACACAGTCATGCAAGGGTTGGAAGCTTTTAGTGCAGCATATTTGGATGATATAGCTGTCTTTAGCTCCACCTGGGATGATCACCTGGTTCACCTGTGGAAAGTTTTGGAGGCCCTGCAAAAGGCAGGCCTCACTATCAAGTCCTCAAAGTGCCAGATAGGGCAAGGGAAAGTGGTTTATCTGGGCCACCTGGTAGGTGGGGAACAGATTGCACAACTGCAGGGGAAGATCCAGACTATTATGGAATGGGCTCCCCCTACAACTCACACCCAGGTGAGAGCCTTTTTAGGTCTCACAGGGTACTACAGGAGGTTTATTAAAAATTATGGCTCCATTGAGCCCCTCCTAATGACGTGACTAGTAAAAAGATGCCTAAAAAGGTATTGTGGACAGCTAGGTGTCAAAAAGCTTTTGTTGCGCTCAAACAGGCCATGTGCTCTGCACCTGTCCTAAAAAGCCTTTGCTACTCCAAAAAGTTCATAGTCCAGACTGATGCTTCTGAATTGGGGGTTGGGTCAGTGCTATCACAGCTTAATACTGGGGGCCAGGATCAACCTGTTGCTTTTATCAGCAGGAGGTTGACCCCTAGAGAAAAGCGTTGGTCTGCCATGGAGAGGAGGTCCTTTGCTGTGGTTTGGGCACCGAAAAAGTTGAGACCATATCTGTTTGGGACTCACTTTATTGTTCAGACAGACCACTCATCTCTCCTTTGGCTAAAACAAATGAAAGGGGAAAAGCCTAAATTGTTGAGGTGGTCCATATCCATACAGGGAATGAACTATACAGTGGAACATAGACCTGGGAGTACCCACTCCAATGCAGAAGCACTCTCCAGATATTTCCATTTAGACAATGAAGACTCATCTGGGCAAGGTTAGCCTTATTGTCCCTCATTTGGGAGGGTTGTGTAGGAAAGTACCATCTTGTCTAGCATGTTACCCCCATTTTTACTGTATGTATGTTTGTTTTTGCCTGTGTCACTGGGATCCTGCTTGCCAGTGTTGCGTGGGCTCTCATTATCCTAAATGAGACTACTGGATTTCTAGGCAGCAGGATCGATAACGGTGTGGGGGACTGAGTCTGACCCACGTGTAAGGAACTCTGTCACCCTAAATCCGGTTGTTGCTCCGGCTAACTAGCAGTGCCTCATTTCTCCCACGGGGAAGAGATGATTGGGCAGCCGAGCGCATGACATCTTTGGAACTTCTCAGGGAAGTCGTGGTCACTCAGATCCAAACCCACTCTCTCATTCACAATATGGTCTCATATACAAATGACAAAGACAGTATAAGTTTTATATAATGTTTTAATAAAACGACTGTATTTTAGATATTAAGGCGTGAGCCGCAATAACCAGAACAATACAACATAGTAGGATTGACATAGTAACCAGGAGAGTAAAACATAAGAATAAAGCTATCATAATTCCTAACCGTTTCTACTCTCCCTCTGCTTGTTCTATTTAGAGCACAGCATGTTAAGCTTCTAGCTTGCCTTTCTGGATCACTAGGGAGACGGACACACTCATACCTGAGCAAAGGCCTGGGATCTGGTTCAGCATCTGCAACGAGGCAGTCAGCGTCTAGTTGTGGTTCCCTGGTCGGAATCTCCCTCTTACATGTATTGGGACAAGGAAGCGATTTTATAACTAACATGTCATCGTGATCACAAAATGTCTCTACGCAGGAATGGCAAGTCTAAACTCCTACCACGTCTATCGGCAATGTACCAGACTGTATCCTTGACTGAAGCACAGAGTGAATATGTTATGAAGAACTCCAGTGCTGAAGTAGGCAAAACAGTGTGATATGAATAAAAAACAACACCGTAGAACTGGCTATTCTGTAAAATAACAGTACGAAGCCTAATAGAAAGCATTTAGAGTAAAGTGCACAGAGGCTCTAAGCTGTTAGCAAATGAATAAAATATATTTAGGGCAAAGTGCACAGAGGCCTAAAGCCGGAAGCTAATGCGCAAAATATACGTAAAACTGACCACACTACACCAGGACCCCAGTGTTCATAAAGTATACCCTGTATGTGTTCCCTGTGTGGTGCCTAACTGTATCACTGAGGCTCTGCTAATCAGAACCTCAGTGTTTATGCTCTCTCTGCTTTTAAAATTGTCACTGCAGGCTAGTGACTAATTTTACCATTTCTGATTGGCACACTAGAACACCCTTATAATTCCCTAGTATATGGTACCTAGGTACCCAGGGTATTGGGGTTCCAGGAGATCCCTATGGGCTGCAGCATTTCTTTTGCCACCCATAGGGAGCTCAGACAATTCTTACACAGGACTGCCACTGCAACCTGAATGAAATAACATCCATGTTATTTCACAGCCATTTCACACTGCACTTAAGTAACTTTTAAGTCACCTATATGTCTAACCTTCACTTAGTGAAGGTTAGGTGCAAAGTTACTTAGTGTGAGGGTACCCTGCCACTAGCCAAGGTGCCCCCACATCGTTCAGGGCAATTTCCCCGGACTTTGTGAGTGGGGGAACACCATTACATGCGTGCACTACATATAGGTCAATACCTATATGTAGCGTCACCACGGTAACTCCGAACATGGCCATGTAACATTTCTAGGATCATTGAATTGTCCCCCTAATACCATTCTGGTATTGGGGGGGACAATTCCATGCATCACCAGGGCTCCTGCATAGAGCCCGGGTACTGCCAAACTCTCTGGGGTTTTCTCTTCAGCTACCGCTGCGGCCAACCCTCAGACAGGTTTCTGCCGCCCTGGGGCCTGGGAAGCCCAGTCCCAGGAAGGCAGAACAAAGGATTTCCTCTGAGAGAGGGTGTTACACCTCTCCCTTTGGAAATAGGTGTGAAGGGCCTGAGAGGAGTAGCCTCTCTTGGCCTCTGGAAATGCTTTGAAGGGCACAGATGGTGCCCTCCTTGCATAAGCTAGGCACCACCGGTTCAGGGATTCCTCCAGCCCTGCTATGGCGCAAAACTGGACAAAGGAAAGAGGAGTGACCACTCCCCTGACCAGCACCTCCCAAGGGGAGGTACCCAGAGCTCCTCCAGTGTGTCCCAGACCTCTGCCATCTTGGATGCAGAGGTGTGAGGGCACAATGGACAGCTCTGAGTGGCCAGTGCCAGCAGGTGATGTCAGAGACCCCTCCTCATAGGTGCTTACCTTTCTCTGTAGCCAATCCTCCTCTGAGGGCTATTTAGGGTTTCTCCTGTGGGTATCTCACCTGATAACGAATGCAAGAGCTCACCAGAGTTCCTCTGCACTTCCCTCATCGACTCCTGCCAAGGATCGACCACTGACTGCTCCAGGACACCTGCAAAACCGTGACAAAGTAGCAAGAAGTCTACCAGCAACATTGTAGTGCCTCATCCTGATGGCTTTCTCGACTGTTTCCTGGTGGTGCATGCTCTGAGGGCTGTCTGCCCTCACCCTGCACTGGAAGCCAAGAAGAAATCTCCAGTGGGTCGACTGAATCTTCCCCTTGCCAATGCAGGCACCAAACTTCTGCATCACCGGTCCTCTGGGTCCCCTCTCATCTTGACGAGTGTGGTCCCTGGAACACAGGAGCTGGATCCAAGTGTCCGTGACAGTCCAGTGGCCCTTCTGTCCAAATTTGATCGAGGAAGGTCCTTACCTCCCCACGCCAGACAGGAATCCTGTGTACTGGGTGAACTGCAGCTGCTCGGGCTTCTGTGCACTTTTGCAGGACTTCCTTCATGCACAGCCTAGCCCAGGTCCCCAGCACTCCATTCTGCATTGCCCAACTCGCTGAGTTGGACTCCGACTTCGTGGGACCCTCTTTTCTTGTGCTGAGATGACCGCCATGCTCAGATCTTCTGAACGAATGCTCAGGTACTTTTGTGGGTGCTGCCTGCTTCTGCATGGACTCTCTGTGTTGCTGAGAGCCTCCTCTGTTTCCTCCTCCAACGGGTGACTTCCTGGTCCTTCCTGGGCCCTGGCAGCACCCAAAATCCTCAACCACGACTCTTGCAGCTAGCAAGGCTTGCTTGCAGTCTTTCTGGGTGGTAACAACTCTGCTTCCTTTAGCACGCTGTGGGACATCTTCTGTCCAAAGGAGAAGTTCCTGGCACCTTCTGTTGTTGCAGAATCTTTGGCTTCTTCCTCTTGGACGCAGCCCTTTTGCACCTTCATCTGGGGTTTAGTGGGGTCCTTTCCCCCCCGGACACTTGTGTGACTCTTGGACTTGGTCCCCTTCCCTTGCAGGTCCTCAGGTCCAGGAATCCATCTTCAGTGCATTGCAGTCTGTTGTTGTCTTTGAAGAATCCCCTATCTCGACTTGACTGTTTTTCTGGGGTAGTAGGATAACTTTACTCCTACTTTTCAGGGTCCTGGGGTGGGGTATCTTGGACAACTTGACTGTTTTCTTACACTCCCAGCGACCCTCTACACACTACACTAGGCCTGGGGTCCATTTGTGGTTTGCATTCCACTTTGTGAGTATATGGTTTGTGTTGCCCCTAGGCCTATTGTCTCCTATTGCATTCTATTGTGATCTACAGGATTTGTACTACTTTTCTAACTGCTTACTTACCTGATTTTGGTTTGTGTGTATATTTTGTGTATATTACTTACCTCCTAAGGGAGAATATCCTCTGAGATACTTTTGGCATATTGTCACTAAAATAAAGTACCTTTATTTTTAGTAACTCTGAGTACTGTGTTTTCTTATGATACAGTACTAAGTGATGTAGGTGGTATGGTAAGAGCTTTGCATGTCTCCTAGTTCAGCCTAAGCTGCTCTGCTATAGCTACCTCTATCAGCCTTAGCTGCTAGAACACTACTAATCTACTAATAAGGGATAACTGGACCTGGCACAAGGTGTAAGTACCATCAGGTACCCACTATAAGCCAGGCCAGCCTCCTACACCTCACCCTAGACCAGCGAGGTCACTGTTACCAGTTACTGGGACAGTTGTCCTTCCTATTCTCTCTCACCCCTGGACTCACACATCTGTGCACCCATGATATTGACATGAGAGACGGCCCCCCTTTAAAGAACAATATGTACAGATTGTTAGATAGAGTCAAGGCCAGCATCAGTAGGAAGTTGCCAAGATGCTAGCTTTAGGGGTGATTGAAACCTCTATCAGTCCCTGGGCCATCCCAGTGGTATTGGTATCAAAGGTTGCCCCACCGGGCACCAAACCAGAACGTCGGTTATGTGTGGACTATTGAGGTCTCAATTCCATCACAACGATTGACACACACCCCATCCCCAGATGAGCTCATTGACTGACTAGGCACTGACAAATTCCTCAGTACCTTTGATTTAACATCAGCGTACTGGCAGATCGCCTTGACTGAGGGGGCAAAAGAGAGGTCAGCATTCTCTACCGCTGAGGTAAATTACCAATTCTGGTTGGTGCCCTTTGGCTTGAATGCTCCTGCTACCTTCCAGTGGTTGTTTAACAGGGTCCTGGCTGATAAAGAAGCATTTTGTGCCACCTATTTAGATGACATTGCCGCCTAGAGTGCCAGCTGCGAGGAACACCTGCTTCACCTCCAAGAGATGCTCTAGGCTCTGCAACAGGCAGGACTGATAATCAGGGCCAGTAAGTGCAAAATAGGGCAAGGTTCAGTGGTGTATTTGAGACATCTGCTAGTTGGTGGCAAGATGCAGCCTCTACAGGCCAAAATTGAGACAATAATGGCCTGGCAACCAACTAAGACCCAACTAAAGTGAGAGCATTCCTAGGCCTCACGTGTTACTACGCAAGATTTCTTAAGGGATAAGGCACTATTGTCGACCCCTTAACGGAGCTGACTTCTAAAAAGCAACCCAGGTTGGTCATCTGGACAGAGGCTTGTCAGAAAGCCTTTGATTCCTTCAGGGAAGACACGTGCACAGCACCTGTGCTCAGGGCCCCTGATTACCCTGATTACTCCAAGGAAAGTGCGGATGGGCGCTTCAGAGGATGAGAAAGGGGTAGTCTTAGATGAATGAAGAGGGCCTAGACAAACCGGTAGCCTTCTTTAGTAGGAGGCTACTTCACAGGAATAGATGTGGAGTGCCATTAAAAGACAAGCATTTGCTGTGGTCTGGGCACTGAAGAAGCTGAGACCATATCTGTTTGGGACTCACTTCCAAGTTCAGACCTACCACAGGCGCCTCAGATGGCTCATGTAGATGAGGGGTGAAAATCCTGAACTCTTGAGGTGATCCATCTCCCTACAGGAAACTGACTTCACGATGGAGCATCACCCGGGGACTGAGCACCCAGCGCTGATGGTCGCCCCAGATTCTTCTGCCTCAGTAATGATTGCTCCCAAGGGGTTGGGTAGCTCCCACTACTTTCAGCTGGGGGGACACATATTAGACATGACAGCCTTAGGGTAGCCATCCCCTAACTTTTTGCCTGCCTCCATAATTTTTCTAACCCTGTTTTTGCTGGTTTTAAGACTCTGCACACTTTACCACTGCTGACCAATGCTAAAGTGCATGTGCTCTCTCAGTGCATGTGCTCGCTCCCTAAACATGGTACCATTAGTTCCTACCCAATTGGCATATTTACTTTACTTGTACGTCCCTAGTAAAGTGCACTACTTGTGCCCAGGGCCTGTAAATTAAATGCTAATAGGGGGCCTGCAGCACTGATTGTGCCACCCACATATGTAGCCCCTTAATCATCTCTCAGGCCTGTCATCGTAAGGCCTGAGTGTGCAGTTACACTGTCACTTCGACTTGGCATTTAAAGCTACTTGCCAAGCCTCAAACGCCCCTTTTTCTACATATACGTCACCCCTAAGGTAGGCCCTAGGTATCCCATAGGGCAGGGTGCTATGTAAGTAAAAGGCAGGACATGTACCTCTTTGTTTTACATGTCCTGATAGTGAAAAACTCACAAATACGTTCCCCACTACTGCTAGGCCTGCTCCTCTCATAAACTAGCATTAGAACTGCCCTCATATACTTTTAAGTGGTAGATTCTGATCTGGAAGGAGTAGCCCTGTCAAATTTAGTATTGCCAGAATGGTAATAGAAAATCCTGCTTACTGGTGAAGTTGAATTAAATATTACTATTTTAGAAATTACACTTTTAGAAAGTAGGCAATTCTCTGCACTTACTACCATCTGTGCCTTACAGCCTTTCTCCAATCCACATCTGGTTTGTGCTGGTTGACAGCTCCCTTTGTGTGTTCCACATAAACACAGGACACTCAGTCACATCTTCATTCATCTGCATACCGAATGGGTTTTCTTGGGCAGGAGGGTGGAGAGGCTCTCTCTTACATTTCAAAGGCCAGTGGCCTGCCCTCACACAAAGGACTGATAACCCCCCACAGGGATCCTGACAGACAGCACTGGGCTGAAAGGGGAACATGTGCAACTTCAAAACCACTCTTTGAATTCTCCCCAATGTCAAAAGCTTTTTGGGTGTATATATACTGGGTCCCTGACCCCACCAAACCAGACACTTAAGGATATACACCTAAACTCTGTCAGAGGAACTGCCTGGCTGCACAAAGGACTCATCTGGACTGCTCTGCTGAGAAGGACTGCTGCCCTGCAGCTGGCCTCTGACTTTGATGGAATGACTCTGCCTTTCCCATAAGAGCTCTTCAAAGGCCTGGATTGTGCTTGCGTCCTGTTCTGAAGCCTCAGGACCAACAAAGACTTCATCTACTAGCTTCTAGCTAGTTTTCTGACTTGAACAACTCCAGGACCGACTCCAGCGACTCCGGCACAGAGGCCGCTGCCCGATGTCACACCTCTGCCCGCTCCGGCTCTGTGGTCCTCACTGCACGCAATGACTGTGGCCTGCAATGCAAGTCTGATAGTGCTGCGACACAGCTGATGTCCTGCAGTGTGATTGCGACACTGTGAAATCAACACATAGGCCCTCATTATGACATTGGCGGTAAGTGCTGCTTACCTCCATGCTGACTGCTGCCAACATACTGCGACCATGGTGGTATTCTGCTATGCGTATTATGACACACACATAGAAATCCGCCACTATACAGACACACAAAAAACTCCGCCAGCCCAAAGGTCAGTGATAAAATGACTGTACCAAAACCCACACTGTTACGCCATCAGAAATAGACCCACAGCATTATGACCAACGAATCACCGCGGCGGATGTTCAACCACTGTAAACCATTGGCAGTACAGACTGCTGCGCTCAAAATACAAATACACTTACAAAACAACACCACATTGGACAATTCAAACTACACACACCTGACATACATACACACACACCACCCACACACCCACACCAATATAAAACACACACACACACACTACCCACAACCCTTTACGAAAAAATAAATGACAACTGAGAGAGAGCCACGCCAGGAGCACCCACTGAATCAGAGCCACCGAACACCATCACCCATACACCATCCACGCACCTCACAGGTTCAAAGACACCCCAGGTTCTCAGAGGAAGAGCAAAGGGTCATAGTGGAGGCAATCATCCGGGTAGAGCCACAGTTGTTGGGATCAAAGGTGCAGCAGACGTCCATTGCTAGGAAGATGGAGCTATGGCGGAGAGTTGTGGACAGGGTCAACGCCATGGGACACCACCCCAGAACAAGGGATGAATTCAGGAAGTGGTGGAACGACCTACTGGGGAAGGTGCTTTCCGTGGTTGCAAGACACCAGATAGCTGTCCAGAGGACTGGCGGTGGATCCCCACCTCCTCCCCCACAACTAAGAACATGGGAGGAGCAAGTCTTGGCGATCATGCATTCTGGGGGCCTGGCAGGAGCAGCAGGAGGACTGGACTTTAGTAAGTCAAATCTTTACTACTCTCACTCCCCCTACCTGCATGCCATCACAAACTCCTACCCCTACCATCACCCCCATCACCGAACCAACTTACATATACCTCACCATCACAACCCACCCATCCCATTACCAAGCCCTGCATGCAACACCAATGCATGGACCCCCCAACACGACCTGCATGAACACCCATCACCACAGCATGCACACTAGTGACAATCACTTAGCCAACCAAATCACAACTCACGCAAGCAAAATCAGCCTTGGTAATAACAACCATAGAGGGAAACATACCCATTCACAAGATGTCCCATGCAGAAACAATAAGCCTGCATTTACATCCCCACAGGACCCCCACACAACATCAGCGGAGAGGAGGTGCCAGCAACATCCAGTCCCCCCCCAAAAGGCCCACAGTGATGACAGCAGCTCTGTACGCCTGGATCAGGATGACCAACCTGACCCATCAGGGACCTTCGGACAGTTGGTGACCCAGCCACCGTTCCAAACCACCACAGAGCCTCCCCCTTCCGGAAAAAGCAGCACAGCACCCACCCACCCAGCGTGCCCATCTCTCTGTCCCCAGGACACATCAATCAGCAGTGTGTCTACCACTACGGGACCCCAGGCAACCCCACAAACACAGGATGATCAGGGACCTGGGATCAGTTGCCACACAGTTCAGGGGACAGAGGCACAGGACAACAGGGAAGCTGGGAGGACTGCTGTGCGACAGGGGGAGGACAGGCCCAGGGAACCGACTGTCCACAAGGCACTCACCAACATCCTGGGAGCATACCACCATTCCCAGGAGACGATGGGCCAGATACTGGACAAGCTGCAGGAGACCCAATGGCTGCAGGAGGGACAGAACCTGGGGATCAGGGAGGACCTGAGAGACATCCACACCACCCTGGTCACCATTGCAGGGGTGCTGGCTGACATGGCCAACACCATGAGGGAGGCAGTGGCACACCAACGGGCCCCTGACACTAGCCACACCGAAGAACAGCCCTCCAACTCTGCCAACACTAGTGGACAGGAGGCCCCACCACAGGAACAACAGGCCACCAGCACCCCTCCCCCTGCAGAAGGAGAACCACCACGCAAAAGGTCCCTGCGATCCAGGCAGAAGCCAGAGAATATTGCCAAGACCCCTGCCAGGAAATAAGACTCAGCTGAATGTCACCATTGTGTCCCTCTCTGTCACCCTGTCCAACTTGAACTGCCATTGCCCCACTTGCTATGCCCCCTTGGACAATGCATCTGTGATACCAATAGACTGAACTCCATCCTGGACATTTCTCCACCATCAACCCAGCCCATTGAAATACCCCCTACACTTATGATCACAGAAATAAACACCCTTGGAACTAATGCAAGTATGGAGTCTGTCAATTTATTGAAATATGTATTAGTTTAACAAGCTGTAAACATTGCAATACAAATGTACAGTTATATTTACATAAGTACGACCTGTAGCGGGCAGCAGTAACCACACCAGGAGCCAGAGGGGGGCACAGATATCTGAAAATAGAGATGCCAAAGGATACAGTAAGTGGCCATAGAAATACGAAAATCAGGCTGCCATGTACAATGTCCAACACAAAACTGCAATGGAAGGTTAAGTTACAATGTCTTACCTGTGTGTCACTGGAAGTACTGTTGAATCATAGTAGTTCTGCTGTCCACATCCTCTTCCTCTGCCTCCTCTTCGTCTCTGTCCACAGGCTCCACTGCTGCCACAGGACCATCTCCAGCCTCATCCTCCTGCAGAAAAGGCACCTGGCACCTCAAGGCCAGGTTGTGCAACATGCAACAATGATCTGGTAGACCTTTTTGGGTGAGTAGTACAGGGATCCAACTGTCAGATGGAGGCACCGGAATCAGGCCTTCAGGAGGCCAAAGGTATGCTCAATGATCCTCCTTGTTCGGCCATGTGCCTCATTGTAACGTTCCTCTGCCCTTGTCCTGGGATTCCTCACTGGGGTCAGTAGCTATGAGAGGCTGGGGTAACCCAAGTCACTTGTAAATATCGAGGGATACCTGTTAGCCACACACTCACCCTTAGGGCCAACCCCACATACATATACCTATATCATCTGGGTGGGGACCATGGGCTCACCTATTAGCCACACCCTGTGCCTCTGGAGTTGAGACATCACATATGGAATGCTGCTATTCCTCAAGATAAAGGCATCATGCACAGAGCCAGGATACTTTGCATTGACATGGGTGATGTGCTGGTCCGCCAAACACACCATCTGCACATTCGGAGAGTGAAAGCTCTTTCGATTTCTGAACACCTGTTCATTTCTGCGGGGTGGGAAAAAGGCAATATGTGTACCATCAATGGCACCAATGATGTTGGGGATATATCCCATTGCATAGAGGTCAGCCTTCACTCTGGCCAATTCATCCACCTGGAGGAATACGATGTAGCTGCACATGTATTTCATCAGGGCAGACAACACTCTGGTCAGCACGTTTGAGAACATAGGCTGTGACATCCCTGAAGGAAGCACTTACCAAGAAATGGAGTACTGAGAGGACCTGCACTAGAGGGGGGGATACCTGTGGGGTGGCAGATAGATGAAATCAGGTCTGGCTCCAAATGGGCACACAGCTCTTGGATTGTGGCCCTATCAAGTCTGTAGGTTAGGATAATGTGCCTGTCCTCCATTGTCGCCAGGTCCACCAGGGGTCTGTACACGGGGGTATGTCGCCATCTCCTATTCATCCTCAGCGGTTGCACTCTAGGGTAAAAAACAGTGAGCAGATTGTCATAATCAAATACGTACTCAGATCAAAATGCCTTTCTTTTTTTACAGAAACATTATGTGAACATATATGTCCATTGATGTGCCTATGTCTGCTGTGACGCAGTTAGCTGCCAAAGCCTGTGTCCCCTTGAAATGGCCTGACCTTGGACGAGGGGCAAGTGGAAATGAGGTAATTCCGCTGGCATTGTGCGCAAATTCGGTAGGCGGTCAACAACCGCCATGCAACACATCATTGGTTATCATTGTAGCCTACGGGTTCCTGGAGCCAATGGTGATGTATGCCGGCGGTGACTGTACGCACTGCTGCAGACGTGACTGCCATTTTCTATCTGTTCACTCACTTGCTACCTGACCTTGAACAGGAGAGGACCTTCACTGCAAGTGCTGCTGTGACCTGTGTCTGGAAGCAACCTTGGCTCGAGTGTCTGGTGAAAGGGCCCCTGCCTTCACTTCGGAGGAGTTGGAGAGACTAGTGGATGGGGTCCTACCCCAGTACACTTTACTTTATGGTCCTCCAGACAAACAGGTGGGTACACTGTGAGCTCGATGCATGGGGCATGAATGTATGGAGTGCTGTGTGTGCAAGCCTTTGTGTGGGGGGGCTGAGGGTTCCTGGGCAGAGCGCTGCATGTTCAGTGGGCAATGTCTGTGCGTAAGGGGATGGGAGGGATATGGTGGGCCATGAGTTTAACAGTCTGGACAGTATGAATCATACCTTTTCTGCTGCATCTTTTTCTGCAGGTCAGCCCCCATCAGAAAAAGGGTATTTTGATTGCCATCACCAAGGAGGTGCGGACCCTGTGGGTCCTTGACAGGCGGTGCACTCACTGTTGCAAACGGTGGGAGGACCTGCGCCGCTGGGCAAGGAAGACGACGGAGGCCCCGCTGGGGCTGGCCTCTCAACGAGGAAGGGGTGCCCGTCGTACACTGACCCCCCTGATGTTCCGCATCCTGGCAGTGGCCTATCCGGAGTTGGATGGGTGCTAGAAGGCATCACAGCAGCCACAATGGGGTGAGTACAGATTCAGAATCATGACTTGGCACGCGTTAAGGTGTTACCTGGGTGGGGGATGTGGGTCTGTGTGCCAGGGTGAACATGGCAGGGTAGGTTCCATTATGGGCAATCTCAGATGCACTCCAACCCAATAAATCTGGTGTGCATCTACTACTGTGCAAGGTCCTGTGGATTTCAGGTGTCCAGCTAATGGCATTATGCATTGTGCCCCATGGCCTGGTGACTAGCATTGTAACTGGTAGTGCACGGCCTGGTGTATAGGGCTGTTCCTTGTGAGTTGTGTACACCAATGGTAGTGTTGTTGCTGGCATTGACCAAGTGTATCCTCTGTCTCTTCCCCCCTTTTTGTTTTGTCACCCTGTCCTTGAGTGCATTAGCATCATCTGGTGGAGGAACAGAGGCACCGGCGCCGTAGGGAGCTGCATCCCACATGGGCCTGGAGGCCGAATCCACCGACGGTGAGGGCACCAGTGGAACGGAGGGCGAGGGGAGCACCACGATGGAGACAGGAGGGGACAGTTCCGACAGCGACACCTTATCTGTAGGAGGCTGGCCTGGCTTATAGTGGGTACCTTGTGGTACTTACACACTGTGCCAGGCCCATTATCCCTTATTAGTAGAATAGACGTGTTTCTAGCAGCTTAGGCTGATAGAAGGTAGTTATGGCAAAGCAGTTTAGGCTGAACTAGGAGACATGCAAAGCTCCTTCTATACCACTTATATCATATAGCACAATATCATAAGAAAACACAATACTCAGAGTTACTAAAAATAAAGGTACTTTATTTTAGCGACAATATGCCAAAAGTATCTCAGAGAACACCCTCACTTAGGAGGTAAATAATATGCACAAGTTATATGTACACAAACCCAAAATAGGTAAGTAACGATAAGAATAGTAGTGCAAACAATGTAGAAACACAATAGGATGCAATAGGTGAACATAGGTCTAGGGGCAACAAAAACCATATACTCCAAAAGTGGAATGTGAATCACAAGTGGACCCCAGACCCCTGGGAGGTTGTAGAGGGTCGCTGGGACTGCAAGAAAACAGTCAGGGTGTCCAAGATACCCCACCCCAAGACCCTAGAAAGTAGGAGTAAAGTTACCCTACTACCCCAGAAAGACACAATAGTTGTGATAGGGGGATTCTGCAAGAACCACAAGCACCAGCAAAACACAGAAGACGGATTCCTGGACATGAGGACCTGTAAAGGAAGGGGACCAAGTCCAAGATTTGCGATAGTATCCAGGGGGGGAAGGAGCCCAGGAAACCCCGGATGAAGGTGCAAAAGGGCTGTCTTTGGGTGGAAGAAGCCAAAGATTCTGCAACAACGAAAAGGGCTAGGAACTTCTCCTTTGCAGGGGAGATGTCCCACGGCGTGCTGGATGTTGCAGAAGTGTTTCCACGCAGAAATACTGCAAACAAGCCTTGCTAGCTGCAAGGGTTGCAATAGAGGTTTTTGGGTGCTGCTGGGGACCAGGAAGGACCAGGATGTCGCCCCTTGGAGGAGGAGACAGAGGGGGCACTCAGCAACTCAGAGAGCCCCCGCAGAAGCAGGCAGCACCCACAGAAGTACCGGAGCAGGCACTTAGAAGATCTGTGAACTCAGAGTCACAAAAGGAGGGTCCCACGACGTCAGAGTCCAACTCAGCGGGTTGAGCACTGCAGGACGGAGTGCTGGGGACCGAGGCTAAGCTGTGCACAAAGGAATCCTTGGAGAAGTGCACAGAAGCCGGAGCAGCTGCAAATCACACAGTACACGGGTTTGCTGTCTGGCGTGGGGAGGCAAGGACTTACCTTCACCAAATTTGGACAGAAGGGCCACTGGACTGTGCGAGACACTTAGACCCAGCTCCTGTGTTCCAGGGACCACGCTCGTCAGGATGAGAGGGGACGCAGAGGACTGGTGATGCAGTTTTTCTGTGCCTGCGTTAGCAGGGGGAAGATTCCGCCGACCATTGGGAGATTTCTTCTTGGCTTCCAGTGCAGGGTGAAGGCAGACAGCCTTCAGAGCATGCACCACCAGGAAACAGTCGAGAAAGCCAGCAGGATGAGGCGCTACAATGTTGCTGGTAGTCGTCTTGCTACTTTGTTGTGGTTTTGCAGGCGTCCTGGAGCAGTCAGCAGTCGATCCTTGGCAGAAGTCGAAGAGGGAAGTGCATAGGAACTCTGGTGAGCTCTTGCATTCGTTATCTTAGGAATAGTCCAGAGGAGAGACCCTACATATCCAGAAAAGGAGGTTTGGCTACCAAGAAAGGAGGTTTGGCTGCCAAGAGAGGTAAGCACCTATCAGGAGGGGTCTTTGACGTCACCTGCTGGCACTGGCCACTAAGAGCAGTCCAGTGTGCCCCCAATACCTCTGAATCAAAGATGGCAGAGGTCTGGGACACACTGGGAGAGCTCTGGTCACCTCCCCTGGGAGGTATTGGTCAGGGGAGTGGGCACTCCCCTTTCCTTTGTCCAGTTTCATGCCAGAGCAGTGCTGGGGGATCCCTGAACCGCTGTAGACTGGCTTATGCAGAGATGGGCACCATCTGTGCCCCTCAAAGCATTTCCAGAGGCTTGGGGAGGCTATTCCTCCCCAGCCCTTCACACCTATTTCCAAAGGGAGAGGGTGTAACACCCTCTCTCAGAGGAAATCCTTTGTTCTGCCTTCCTGGGCCTGGGCTGCCCAGACCCCAGGGGGGCAGAAACCTGTCTGAGGGGTTGGCAGCAGCAGCAGCTGCAGTGGAAACCCCGGAAAGGCAGTTTGGCAGTACCCGGGTTCTGTGCTAGAGACCAGGGGGATCATGGAATTGTCCCTCCAATACAGAATGGTATTGGGGTGACAATTCCATGATCCTAGACATGTTACATGGCGATGTTCAGAGCTACCATTGTGACGCTACACATAGGTAGTGACCTATGTCTAGTGCATGCGTGTAATGGTGTCCCCGCACTCACAAATACCGGGAAATTTCCCCTGAACAATGTGGGGGCACCTTGGCTAGTGCCAGAGTGCCCACACACTAAGTAACTTGGCACCTAACCTTCACCAAGTGAGGGCTAGACATATAGGTGACTTATAAGTTACTTATGTGCAGTGAAAAATGGCTGTGAAATAACGTGGACGTTATTTCACTCAGGCTGCAGTGGCAGTCCTGTGTAAGAATTGTCTGAGCTCCCTATGGGTGGCAAAAGAAATGCTGCAGCCCATAGGGATCTCCTGGAACCCCAAAACCCTGGGTACCTAGGTACCATATACAAGGGAATTATAATGGTTTTCCAGTGTGCCAATTAGAATTGGTAAAATTAGTCACTAGCCTGCAGTGACAATTTTAAAGCAAAGAGAGAGCATAAACACTTAGGTTCTGGTTAGCAGAGCCTCAGCGATACAGTTAGGCACCACACAGGGAACACATATAGGCCACAAATTTATGAGCACTGGGGTCCTGGCTAGCAGGATCCCAGTCACACATATCAAACACACTGACAACATAGGGTTTTCACTATGAGCACTGGGTCCTGGCTAGCAGGATCCCAGTGAGACAGTAAAAAAACCCTGACATATACTCACAAACAGGCCAAAAGTGGGGGTAACAAGGCTAGAAAGAGGATACCTTCCTACATCATCCGATGGAAGCTCCCTGGTGGTGGCGGACACCTCTGTGCCCACCCCAACTACAGGTACAGCCGCCAACCCCCGTACCAGCACCGCCCTCCCAGCAGCCCCTCAGCAGGTTTCCCGTGCCGCTCACCCAGGAGGATGGGCATCTCCTTCGCCCTAGGCACCTCAGGCCTTGCTCCAGTCAGCCCTGCTGCCCTCAGTGAGGAGGCCATTGACCTCCTGAGATCCCTCTCTGTTGGGCAGTCAACCATACTGAATGCCATGCAGGGTCTTGCAGGGCATTTGCAACAAACAAATGCATACGTGTAGGGCATTCACTCTGGCATGGAGGCCCAACAGAGAGCATTCCAGGATCTGGCCAACTCACTGATGCAGCCATTGTCCCTGTCTCTAGCCACCACCCTCCAACTTCCTTTCAACCCCAGCCTAATCCAAGCACACCTTCAGACCAGCATACACCCAAATCTACACAAAGAAGTGGCCATCCCACAGACACTCACACAGGCACCATCCAAATGCAGACACACCAACATCCTCTGCCTCCACTGTGGCCTCCTCCTCCTCCTCGTCCACCTCCCTCCCAGTAGAATCTCCATTCACACGTTCATGCACTACATCCTCATCCACTTCCTCCATCACCAGCACACCTATCACACCACGCCCCTCACTGGCAGTCACCACCCCCACATCCATGTACATGTCCCCTGGGTCCTCTACCACTGTGTCTGTGACCCCTCCTCCCAAACTACACAAACGCAAGCACTCAGACACCCAACAGCCATACACCTCACAACAGCATCCAGCCCATGCACCTGCACCCAAACACACCAGACTGACACCTCGTACCACCGCTCCCTCTTCCTCCACTCCCAAACATTCACCCTCTTCCAGCCCCAGTATCCTTAAAAGGCTTTTCCTCTCCAACCTTGACCTATTCCCTGCCCCCCGTCCTTCACCTCGGGCCAGGGTGGGCAGAACCCAGGCCAGCACCTCAGCCACCCAGTCCACGGCCACTGTAGTTCCTGCAGCTACTGCAGGTGTTAGAGGCTCCAAGAAGGCACCCCTCAACACAGCCAGTGTGCCTGCACCACCTGCCATGGCCAAGAAGGGGCCGCCAGCTAGCAAGGGCAAGAAGGGGACACCAGCCAGCAAAACGAAGGAGGCATCACCAGCCAGCAAGGGGAAGGAGGGAACAACAGCCAGCACGAGCTGGAAGGCAACACCAGCTGGCAGAAGCAAGGAAGCACCACCATCTGCCAAGGGCAGGAAGGGGACAGCAGCTGTCAAGGCCAATGTAAATGGAACTGACACCGCAGGCAGGATGGATCTGGTGCCTGGGGCTGGAGCAGCATCTGGGCAGACAACACCAGCCATGGCAATTAAGCCGTCTGAGGCTGCAGGGGATGGGCTGGGGCCTTCCCCCACCACTGACAGCACAGCCATCTGCACTGCCGGCAGCACCACTGCCAGCAGCAGCAGCCCCAGTGGGCAGCCGTCTGAGGCTGCAGGAGAAGGGCTGGAGCCTCCCCCCACCACTGACAGTACTGCCACCGGCAGCGCAACTGCCATCCATTGAGCAGCCGTCACCGCCGGTGAGCAGTATGTAGTCGTGCCTACATGGGCTGTAGTGCGTCCTGGCCCCTGCAACACCTGTAGGTGTGACACCCAGGTGAGACACTGTGACCTTCCACCATCCAGGATCTGCATCACTGGGCACAGAGCCCCCTCCAGAACCAGTGGAAGAAGGCATCCACTCACCCCCTCCTTGGCAGGATGAAGCACACTGGCCACAAGCCCCATCCAGCACCAGTGGAGAAGCCATCCACTAGAAAGACTGTGACCTTGCACTCCCCAGGACCAAGCAGTGGGCAAACCACCCACTTGAGAGACTGTGTCTTTGCACTCACCAGGACCAGGCAGTGGACAAACCACCCACTAGAGAGACTGTGGCCTTTCACTCCCCAGGACCAAGCAGTGGGCAAACCACCCACCTGGGAGACTGTGGCCTTGCACACCCCAGGACATCGCAGAGGGCATGTAGCCCCTTCCAGGAGCAGTGGCATTGTACCATCTTCCAGCTGAGGTGCCCCCCATTCGCCATCCCCCTGAGGTGCCTGTGTGTTTTCCACCTGATGCCCCCGCAGTGTTCTCTCTGTATGGAGGCAGGAGTCAAGTGTGGCCTTGGCCTATGTGTTATGGCACTGTGGGCCACGGACATTTCAGAGTGGGCATTGTCCCTCCATCTGTAAATATTGTACGTAATGTTTCTTGCTTTAAGGACATATTTGTCTAAATATTTTATATTACACTCACTTTAATCAATTCTTTTTGTCCTTGCGTTATTCCTGAGGGGTGGGGGGTGAATATGTGATGGTATTGCATCTGTTTGTGTGTATGTTGTTGGGGGTGGGGGTGTTGCGTGTTGCTTGAGTGTGTCACTCTCTTTTTCCTCCCACTCTCCCTTGTGTGCTAGGTGTGGTACTCACCGTGGTCGTATTCAATGCCATTTGTGTTCCTGGTGTAGGAGGAGATAAACCTGAATGGGGACAATCTGCTGTTCAGTCTCTATGGCTTCATGGCTCTTCCTTGAGTGTCTAGAGGTGAGTTGTTTCCCTTCTGTGTACTGTGTCTGCCGTGCTTTTGATGGCATTGGTACCTCCCCGGAAAAGCTGGTGGATTGGTGTGTCATAATAGAGTGGGCGGTACATTTTCTTCCGCCTGGTTGTTGGCGGTTACCACTGTGGTGTTTGTTGCTACTGCCGTGGCGGTGGAAGTGTTAAAGTGGCTGTCTGTGCTGGCGGTTTCTGCTGTGGTCATTATTCCATTTTTGTTACCGCCGGCATATTGGCAGTATTACCGCTACTTCATCACCGACCGCCAGGGTTGTAATGAGGGCCCTAGCGTCTTGAATGACTGGATCCATTTACCCCACCGGGTCACAAGGAACTAGCACCTCACAATTGATGCCGCACCAGCTTCCCCTGCAACTGGACAGAAGTAATGCCTTGCCTCCCCCTGCAACCAGACGTAACTGACGCATCACCTCCCCCTTCCTCACATTGCGGAACTAACGTCTCACCACCCTGGACGCTGTAAGGAACTGACGCTGCACAGGCTCGAGTGACTGATCACCTCTACGACTCCGTGCTAGGTCTTTGTTTCTTCGTTTCCAAAGGTACAGAGCCTGGGGGTCTGTGTGAGTCCATTAGCAGCACCTGTGGCATTGGATTATTGGGAAAGACTCCGTCAACAACACCATGATAGCCCCAGTTGGAGATATTGTATTTCTACGAGCTTTAGGGGAACTTAATCTTGAAAGATTCATAACATTGCTTTTGTACATTGTATTTTCATCGTTTTGAACTTATTTTATTCAGATAAATATTATCTATTTTTCTAAACGTGTGTGGTGTTTTTTGTGGTGTTTTCACTGTGTTACTGTATAAGTTATTGCATAAATACTTTCCACATTGCCTTCTACGTTAAGCCTGCCTGCTGTATGCCAACCTACTGGAGGGTGAGCACAGAATAATTTGGGTTGTGTGGTGACTTATCCTGACTAGGATTGTGGTCCCTACTTGGACAAGGGTATATACCTCTGCCAACTAGAGATCTAGGGCCAGATGTAGCAACAGAAAATTTTGCGAGTTGCAAATTGCGAGTCAGACCGACTCGCAATTTGCAACTCGCAAAATTGTATGCAGAAAGGTGTCTCAGACACCTTCTGTGACTCGCTATGGGGTCGCAAAGACCCACCTCATGAATATTGGGTCTCAATTTGCGACCCCATAGCTAGTCCCTGCACTCACAGGGATGGTGGCCTGATGGAGACAGCAGACCTCCATGTCTGTGACTGCTTTTTTAATAATCAATCAATCAATCAATCAGAGAACTTATTAAGCGCACTATGTACCCGTCAGGGTTTCGAGGCGCTGAGGGGGGGGGGAGGGAGCTGCTAGCGTTCGAAGAGCCAAGTCTTGAGGAGTCTCCTGAAGGTGAGGAGGTCCTGGGTCTGGCGTAGCGAGGTGGGGAGAGAGTTCCAGGTCTTGGCGGCGAGGAAGGAGAAGGATCTGCCGCCAGAGGTCTTGCGCTGGATTCGGGGGACGATGGCGAGGGCGAGGTTGGCAGAGCGGAGTTGACGTGTGGGGACGTAAAAGTTGAGTCTGGTGTTGAGGTAAGTGGGTCCGGTGTCGTGTAGAGCCTTGTGAGCGTGGATGAGGAGTTTGAAGGTGATCCTTTTTTCCACGGGGAGCCAGTGGAGGTCTTTCAGGTGGGGGGAGATGTGGCATCGGCGGGGTATGTCGAGGATCAGGCGGGCGGATGCGTTCTGGATGCGCTGGAGTCGTTTGATGTCTTTTGTTGGGATGCCTTTGTAGAGTGCGTTGCCGTAGTCAAGTCTGCTACTGACGAGGGCTTGAGTTACCGTCTTTCTGGTTCCTATTGGAATCCACTTGAAGATTCTGCGGAGCATTCGGAGGGTGTTGTAACAGGAAGAGGAGACGGCGTTGACCTGTTTGGACATGGTGAGAGCGGAGTCGAGGATGAATCCGAGGTTTCTTGCGTGGTTGGCTGCGGTTGGTGGGGGTCCGAGTGCAGTGGGCCACCAGGAGTTGTTCCAGGCCGAGGGGGAGCGTCCGAGGATGAGGACTTCCGTCTTGTCGGAGTTGAGCTTCAGGCGGCTGTTGTTCATCCACTCGGCGATGGATTTTAGTCCCTCGTGGAGCTTGGTTTTGGCGGTGAGAGGGTCTTTGGTCAGGGAGAGGACGAGCTGGGTGTCGTCGGCGTAGGAGATGATGCTGAGGTTGTGTTGACGGGCCACTTTTGCAAGGGGGGCCATGTAGACGTTGAACAACGTTGGACTGAGAGAGGAGCCTTGGGGGACGCCGCAGATGAGGTTGGTGGCTTTGGAGCGGAAGGGGGAGAGCCGGACTCTCTGGGTTCTGTCGGAGAGAAAGGATGAGATCCAGTTGAGGGCTTTGTCTTGGATGCCGGCTTCGTGGAGACGGGCCAGTAGGGTGCGGTGGCAGACTGTGTCGAAGGCGGCTGATAGTTCGAGGAGGATGAGGGCTGAGGTTTCGCCGTTGTCTATTTGTTGTCTGATGTCACCAGTGGCGGCGAGGAGTGCGGTCTCGGTACTGTGGTTTCGTCTGAATCCAGATTGAGAGGGGTCTAGGATGGAGTTGGCTTCTAGGAAGTGGGCGAGCTGTGCGTTGGCGATCTTCTCGATGACTTTCGCTGAAAAAGGGAGGAGAGAGATCGGTCGGAAGTTTTTGAGATCGTTGGGGTCAGCCTTGGGTTTCTTCAGGAGGGGTTGGATTTCTGCGTGCTTCCAGCTGTCCGGGAAGGTGGCGGTGTTGAAGAAGAGGTTGATGATCTTGCGGAGTATGGGGGCGATGGTGGCGTCGACTTTGTTGAATGCGTGATGTGGGCATGGGTCCGTGGGAGAGCCTGAGTGGATTGAATTCATGGTTGTTAGGGTTTCGGCATCGTCCACTTGGGTCCAGGCGGTGAGGCGGCAGGCGTGGGCGGCGTCATCAGGGGTGGGGTCTGGCGGAGGAGCGGTGTTGAAACTGTTGTGGATGGCTGCGATTTTCTGGTGGAAGAAGGTGGAGAGGTCGTCGAAGAGTTTCTGGGAGGGTGGGACGTCGTTGATGTTGGCGTTAGGGTTGGAGAGTTCCTTCACGATGCCGAAGTGTTCTTTGCAATCGTGGGCTTTGTTGTTGAGGCGTTCAGTGAAATGGGCGCGCTTGGCGAGTCGGATCCGTTGGTGGTGATCACGGTTGGCGTCTTTGAGGGTGGCAAGGTTGTCGGGAGTGCGCTCGAGGATCCATTTCTTCTTGAGCTTCTGGCAGGTGCGTTTTGAGGTGGTCAGTTCTTCTGTGAACCAGGCTGTTTTTTTCTTTCCTTGGTTGGTGGTGGGTTTCTTGAGTGGAGCTAAGGTGTTGGCGCAGTCGAGGATCCATTGATGGAGGTTGATGGTGGCGGCGCTCGGGTCGTTGGAGTCGGGTGGTGGGTGTTTGACGAGGGAGCTGGTTAGTTGGTCTTTGGTGACTTTTCCCCAGCGGCGGTGAGGTGGTAGAGGGATGCAGTGGTGTTCTGTGTTTTTCTTGAAGGTAAAATGGACGCAGTGATGGTCGGTCCAGTGGAGTTCGGAGGTGTGGCTGAAAGAGATGTGGTTGCTTGAGGTGAAGAGGGGGTCAAGCGTGTGACCGGCGATGTGGGTGGGAGTGTTGACCAGTTGGTGGAGTCCGAAGTTGTGGAGGTTGGTGGTCAGTGAAGCGGTGTTGGCGTCGTTGTTGTTTTCAAGGTGGAAGTTTAGATCTGGAGAGGCGAGGGCATGGGTGCATACGAGGTCGGAGATGGTGTCGCTGAAAGGGGCTCTTGGTCCTGGAGGGCGGTATATGAGGGTTCCTCTGAGGGTCGTGTTGGGGTCCGTGTGGATCTGGAAGTGGAGGTGTTCGGCTGTCTTGAGAGTGTCGTCCGTGTGGGTGAGGATCTTGAGGGTGGATTTGTGGGCGATGGCTATTCCTCCGCCGATTCCGTTGGTTCGATCTCTTCTGGTGATCTTGTATCTGTCCGGTATGGCGATAGCGATGTCAGGGGCCGAAGAGTCGTTCCACCAGGTTTCGGTCAGGAAGTCCACGTCTGGGGCGGTGGTGTCGAGCAAGTCCCAGAGCTCGATGGCGTGTTTTCGTGCGGAGCGTGTGTTGAGGAGGATGCAGTGCAGGTGGTTAGTGTTGTTTGTTGCTGGCTTCGTTGTTCTGTTGCAGGAGAAGTTGCAGGTGCGGCAGGAAAAAGGTCCTTTGGTGTGCTTTGGGGTGGCCAGGAAGCACTCTATGGAGGGGCCAGGGTTGAGGGCGAGTTTTTTTTTTTATTGCAGCCCGTTTTCCTTAAAGGAAAACGAGTTGCAATTCAAAAAAATAATGAAACCATTTGGTTTCATTTTTTCAGAGTAGGCAGTGGTCCATTGGACCACTGCCTGCTCTGAAACAATATTTTCAGCGACTTTCACAAAGGGGAAGGGGTCCCATGGGGACCCCTTCCCGTTTGCGAATGAGTTACCACCCACTTCAAGTGGGTGTTAAGTGCGAATTGCTTTGCGACCGCTTTTGCGGTCACAAAGCAATTCTGCATCGCAGTGCGAGTCGCAAATAGGAAGGGAACACCCCTTCCTATTTGCGAGTCGGATTCACATTTTGCAAGTCGTACTGACTCGCAAAATGTGAATCAGCATCGCGATGGCCGTTTTGCATGTCGCAAACTGCGGTTTTCGCAGTTTGCGACATGCAAAACGGTTCCTACATCTGGCCCCTAGTTTCTAACACAAGGGCAATGTAAGCCCTTAGTAAATCTGGTCTTTGGTCTTTTGTACAATCCTTGCTAACTCATGGTTGATATTTTCAAGAAACTTCCTCAGTTTTGTACCGATTCTGAGATCCCCTGGTTGGGATTTGAGAGTGCTGCAAAGTGACCCTTTTTTGGGTAGTCACGTGCAGGCTTTAATTTTAATTGGGAACCACCTGCTGTTAATTTTAAACTCCAACATTTCCAACACTGCTGTCTACATTCCTGCCTTTTCCCAACATTGGGACACCATGTGCTGCCTGGCACTAACCAGGCACTCTTGTATCATAGTGCAAGGGTGCTTGCATTGTCAGCAGGATTGTTTTTGTGTAGGAAGGTGCATCTTCCTGCATAAAAACAATTCCATGAAGCATTTTTCTCTTTCAATGCAGAATGCAGATCATATAGAAAGAGGGAAAAATTATGATAAATTACCATATTTTGCCTTATTACCCTACATCTGGTGAGGCGAAGCAGTTTTGGCACATTCCCAGGTCTGCCACTTATGGTCAATCTGTGAATGCATCAAAATCCATGGGTGCTGCGTGGGAACACAAACACACCACCTATGAAATGCCTCCCTAGGGCAGAGTATCACTAAGCAGCGATTTTTGCTACATTGCATTAATCTGGATTTATCAAGCCACTCAAGGCCGTGCAAGGTGGCCTTGAGTGGCTTGATAAATTGCATTGTAAGGGTTGCATTGTGCTTGTACCCCATTGCATGGTGTTAAAGTGACGTAACCCTTTAATAAATCTGCCCCCAAATGTATCGGTAAAGTCAGATTTTTTTCTAACTAGTTAAGAAACATAACTTTCAGAAAAGGTATGTTTAGCTGCCTAAGCCACTATAAACTGGTTAGCCATGGGGACTGATTTATTGCTATGGGGATGAAAAATGGTATCATATATGTGACAGCTAGGTAAAAAATGGCTAATTGTTAATCGGTGAATGGAATATCCATAATATCCATAATGTTTGTGACGGAGTATCCTTTCTGCTGAACCCTTAATCAGGCCCTTAGTCTGCAACCCTGCCCTGCCTGTAATGAGGTGTGAAATTCCTTCCAGGAGCTTAAAAATAGACCACTTTGATTGACCGGTTGATGGCCTAGACAGTGGCAATCCATCTGACCTCAGTACAATATTCAGGGTGGAGACTGCTGCCCCTTCTGTTGGCACTGTGTCTGATCCTGAATGGCAGGCTTGCCCAAGGCTCATGTAAAACATTTGTGCTCTTGAAAGGGATCAAACAGGCACATACCATATTGTGTATTCCTTGTTTGATTATTAAAGGAGGCTGTTTTGCCTCATTTTCTGTTGTGAGTCTAGAGCCTGTTTCAAGTTGGCTTTTAGCGTTAGATGTGGGAGTACATAGATAATTTCCATGGTACACTTCCATACACACCTCACTCTCTGAGAGACCAGGTTTAATTTAGTTGAAGACTTTGGTCACCTTGGATTTGTCGTGACAAAATTTTGAGCAAGTTTGCTGTAAGGCATGCAGAAACAACCACAAAAATAGGTAAGTCATGGCCTGGGAACATATATTTTTTGGACAGAGATAAACTAGGAGTGTCTTAGGATGTCCCCCTATCTACAGGTTGGTGAACTTTACAAAGCTGGACCCTTACTCGGTCTTCCTCAGAGCACTGCTGGACTTGGCATCTGCGATCTATGAGAAGAACTCAAAGAGGCTTTTAGAAATCCCTGGGATCCGTGGCAACAAGTTCGGACTTTTACTGTTGGCCTCTCGCTGACACATTGAGAGTCTCTTAGAAGTGTACTCCTGTGTTTGTTTGGGCACCTGAAGAAAATTTTGAAACTTTTGATAACCTTTCCTCCAAACCTTTAGTGGAACCCACTGGATAAAGTATCCAACAGGCAGTTCCACAGTGGTGAATTTGATTTCAACTCCATCCCACACAGAGATCTCAGCACCTAAGGAAAAATGACAATTTCCCATTCTGAGTCGGGCCATAAAAGAAATGCCATACATTTTTTTCAAGAAAGGGACAAAGGGCCTGATGTACATCCAATTTGTGACTCACAAATTGGTCGCAATCGAGTTTGCGAACGCAAAAGCTGCCTACGGGTTGTACAACAAGCAGTCCCATGCTCAAAATTGTGATGTGAGTGGTTTGCAAGTGGCAAAACAAGTGATTGGAAAATGTGGCTCACATTTAGCGAATTGCTAAATGTGAGTTGCAAAAAAAGAATGTACAAATGAGTGAAGGTTTGCGAATAGTCACAAAAAAGCCCATTTGCACATGCAATTTAACACCAATCCAAAATAGGTGCTAACTTGAACTTACCTATAAAAACAGGGCTCAGAATGCATCAGGGACCAACCACAATGGCTGCCCTGTACCTGATGGTAAAGAGGAGATGATGACTGACTGTACAGCAGAGGAGGCGCAGACCGGAGAGGACCTTCAAGGTCAGGCTGACCCTGTTTGAGAAGACAGAGGAGGACATATTTGAGCAGTCAAGCTGAGCAGCAATATGATCCTTGAGATAATTGCCACCCTAAAGCCACACCTTTAGAGTACAACATAGAGTAGCAACACGTTCCTCACCCATGTCCAGGTCCTGTTCTCACTCCACCTATCGGCCAGTGGTAGCTACCAGTATGTCATAGCATTGGTTAGAAGGTATTGCAGAGTGCGCTGTTGCGTTTCTTCAACAACTTCCTAGAGCACATGCCCCACCACGTACACCTGCACATCTACATGCTCAGAGACAACCAGAAAATGCAGCATACCAAAACACAATTCTCCTAGATAGCAGGATTTCCACAGGTTATCAACTGCACAGACAGGACCCATGTGCCCATATGTCCACCATCATGTCTAAAATGCATATTTCGGAACTATAAGAGCGCACATTCCATGAACATACAAGTCACGTGCAATGCTCAGAACACCATCTCAGACCTTGTAGCTAAGTACCCAGGGAGCACGCATAACTCATATATATTCAGGCACAGTGGGATATACCAGTGACTTGAAAGAGATGACTTTGATGAAGGACTCATATTAGGTGATTGCATGGCTGTGCACATAAATGTTTAGGTGTAAATACATAAAACTTCATGTTTTTAACCCACATATGTGTCTCTACAGGTGACAGTGCATATGACATGCGTCTTTGCATCATGACACCTTACTTGACTTGCAACACTCCCCAGGAAAGGCACTACAACGTGGCACATAGGTTCACAAGGACTGTGATTGAACATACTTTTGACCTCCTGATGTCACATTTCTGGTGCCTACACAAGAGTGGAGGTGCCTTGCATTAAGCACCTGAAGCAGTGTGCAAGATAGTGGGACCTGTGCATTATTGCACAACATAGCCTGCAGGTGTGATCTACACACAAAGGTTTCTGGATCTGAATCTGAGGACGATGACCCAGTGTCACCGGCACAACAGCCAGTCGAAGGAAGCAGAGCAGCAGAGGGGAGAAGGTGCAGGGACCACAAAGCAAGGAATTATTTTACATGGTAAGAAATCAATATGTACCCAATACCAACCAAGAATAACAAAAACAACTGTTGTTATTAAATGCCAAAAGGCAGCACTTTCATGTCAGTGTTGTCAACAACAGGGCTGGACACCTGGTCCAGCATGGTGTAATGTAAATTGTGCCTGCACATGTTGTGGGGTTATGTCACAGCATGGGAGAACATAAAGGAAAACAAGGCAGGCACAATGTCAGTCTGCAATCACTTTTTAGCACTTCATCTGCCATGTCAAGTGCCAAATGTAGTAAGTGCTGACTGGCACCTGCTGCTCCATTGTATAAAACGTAGCTCAGCAGCAGACACACTGCTCAAACTAGACACCTCACTGTCTGGAGCCTCACCTGTCGCACCACTGGCAATGCTGGCAGTTTGTATTGCCTCTACTGCTACTGTAATCTGATGCAGCCCTCTAGCCAAATCGCCACTGAAGGTGCCCATCTGCAACTGCAGGGACAGCATTTGTCTGCTATATTGGGTCGTTGTCTGGGCTAGCCTGCCAATAGCCCTGGTGAGGGCATCCATTCTTGTGGCATGGCTCTGCTCATGGAACCTTAACATGTGTCTGTCTTCTGCCATCTCCCTGCAAAGTTGGTCATGTGAGTCATTGATGGCATTTGAATTGAGGTCTGCCTGGTTGGAAGACATCTGCTGAGTGAGATTATAAAATCCCTGCTATATTTTCTGGCTAAAAATGCGCATGTGTTTGTTTTGCAGATGCTGATCCCTCAACATGGCCTGCTCCATGTTTCCAGACTCAGACTGGTAGCCGGTCCCTGCTGGGAGCATGCAGACAGTAGTGCCTGCCGGCACCTTTTGGACCATTGGTTTGTGAGCAGATGCTGGACCCTGGGCAGAGAGATGCATGGAAGAGTTGTTTGATGTGGATCTGTGGGACCCACAATTTCAGCTGCATGAGAAAGATTAAGAGCTGCACTGCGATGGGCCAGCGATATTCCGGGTGCCTTCTTGGGCACATCACCCTGCCCTTCCTCCAGCAGAGACTGGGACTGGTCATCTCCCTCATCACATTCACCTTCCTGTGTTTCTCCAGGTGTATATATTTGGGAAGTGGGACATAGAATAAAAAGAATGCGCGAGACACTGGCTCATTTGTTTTGATAGTTACAAATACTGGCTGACAGTGTCTGCACTATTTCTGTACATGACTAAATGTACCATAATGCACCCATTGTGGGAACTTCCTCAACTACATGGGCCATCCAGCCATATATGTGTAAAGCTTTGTTGCATGCTTGTGGGCAGAAGGGTGTTGGTACCAGTTGGAAATAGAAGGGAATTTTCACTTACCAGTGGTTGTTGGGGCTGCAGATGAGTCCAGGGACCCAATTCCTTGGCTGCCTCCAGCTCTAGATTTGTTTTGACTATCAACTCTGCAGCTGTATGGGTTACCTCATTGGATGGTTCTCCTCCTGTACCCTGAACGTCATACAGTTGGACTGCAACCCTTTCCTTGGCCCTGGAGCACAGGTCATACCACCTCTTTTTGATTTCCTCTGGTAACCTGTCGGTCACTCACAGGGCATTAATCTGGATCTGGGTCTCCCTTCAGATTTTGCGCTTTTCCGCCTCAGGAACACTCTGAAACAGCCTCCCAAATAACTCCTCATGGTGGCATTAACATCCCTCAGTAATGATGTCCAGTTCCTTATCAGAGAATTTTATTTAGCATTTACACTTCCCAGAAGATTTGCTCCCCTGTTGGCTTGCTATTTTCTTTGTGGTGCAACGGAAATGAGTGGTGTGGGCCTGTGCAGCTGGCCTGCACCACGTGCTGCTCCTCCTGTGCAGGAATCTCCAGGGACTCTGTGGGGGTCATTGCTGTGCACCAGAAAGTGGTTTTCCTCTTTTTAAAGTTGGAGTCACAATTTGCTATACACGGTCACAAATTACAATCTGCGGTCGCTTTTTGTGACCCTCAGCCGCTTTTTGCGAGCAGTTACCGACTCACTGATTGCGTTTTCGGTAATTGCAATGTGACCTATTTGCGAGTCCCATTTTGATGGCCACAATTGTACGTACATGGGAAACAGTGACTTACCAAATTTGTGTCGCAATTTAACACATATTGCCAGTCACTATTTTGGGCGGTTGTACATCGGGCCCAAAGCCCCCTTCTGAGTTGGGATTTAAAAACATGTTCAAACTTTTTGCCTGCTAGACTTTCACTGGGACCAATTCACTTGAAGGATCTGACATTGTAGTTGGACTGAAGCTTTACCTTGATCCCTGGGTACTTTATTTTTCTTGGCACTTTCTCCAGTTTAATTATTCAGTAATCATATCTTTGTTCTCTATGATTGGATTTTTGTTGTTTTGGTCTTATTTTATTCATATTTGTTTTCTTTGAGTTATAATTCCGTATGGAGTTTTGGGTAGCTTTTTCTACTGTTTATCCACTGTTTAAGGCCCTTATTCTGAATCTGGTGGTACATAGACCACCAGACTCACGGTGGCAGGTGGACCACCGCAGTAGTGGCGGTCGGCCCGCCCTATTTTGGCCGAAGCAATGTCCACGGTGGAAATGCTGCCACCGCCATGCTCCCACCACCAGGCAGCCTGGCGGTGGCGGCGTTTTGGATTTGACAGGGCAGCGCTACAAGCAGCACTGCCCTGCGAATTATGATTCCCATTCCGCCAGCTTTTTCCTGCAGTTTACACTGGAATGGGTGACTCGGACCACCATGTACAGCCCCGTTGTGCATTTCACTGCCTGAATTAAGGGCAGTGAAATGTGCTGCTGCACCCGCCACACTGCCACATTGGCGCTGGCTCCATTTGGAGCCGGCGTCAACGTAAAGGCCCTGGTTCCCGCTGGGCCAGCGGGCGGAAACACAGTTTCCACCTGCCGGTCCAGCGGGAACATCATTGTAGGGCCAGCAGGGGCTTCGCGCACTGGCGGTCTTCCGTCGAAAGTCTGCTCCGTTGCCGTCATCATAATGATTGCCTAAATACTTATACATTGCAACTGATTTAAGTCTGACTCCTTTGTGTTACTTTACCAGAGCACATATTTATTTTACTTATATTGTGTGGCATCTAGCAGGTGGTGGCCTTATCCTTTGCGGTGGACACTTGTCCTTCCCAAATATGAATCCACTTTTCTATTGAGACGAACACTCATGCTGCGATTACAGGTGACTCGAAATTGTGTGAACCCTGACCAGATTGGGTTTTGCTTATGGGTAGAATTTACAAATTGTGGTGGTGGGGGGAGTACCTCACCTGGTAAATACTTGAAGCAAAGAAGTACACTTAGTTTTCCCTATGTAGATATCAGCAGTGCAAACCTTCTGATATTCAGGACGGAAAAATACCAGGGTATGCAGATTTCATTGTGTAGCACACCACAATCCTGGAAATATGCCCCAATTTATAGGAATTAATTTTGAATTTGAGTGGTTTATCATTCCTGACAGTACTGATGTAGGGATATAAATATGTATTGGAGGTGGAATGATACTCCTCTCGAGCTGTCATAAATGAGATGTTACCCTTTTTATCCAAGCGATAAATACCCAAGGTGGGTACATCACCGAAGGACTCGAGAACTGTATATCTAACAGGAATTATGGTTTTTTTCTGAAGTTTCGAAACACCCTATTTCCACTGCGCTTAACATACGTTATGTAAAGCGCCCACAGCCATTTTGCACAATCCTTATTTTCCCGAGATAGATATGTACGCAGAAACTTGCAGCCCTTCACCACCACCGATATCCCAGTGTTTAAATGTGATAGGAAGTCCCCTTCCCCAGGCTTAAACTCTCTTCGCAGGTGTGTGCCACGAACACCCAGCCTTTCTGCCCACACATCAGCATCAAAAAGTCAACAGTCTCGTGGAGAAGTCCTAGTTAAAGATTGCGTTTATATAGCATGGTTAGCTCTATCCACTCTTTATACTGAAATTCACTATTTCTCAAAGCTTACAAACTCCAATGCCTCTGGGTTTTTTGGTGCTTTCTGCATGTCACCTTTGAGAGTATACCATTAATTAGAAGCCAGAATTTCACAGCCACCATCTGTGTTTATCTTCCCACCTGGCATGTTTTCGTGTTTTTTTTTTCTTTATCACATTCATATTTTTTTTGACACATCTTAATTTTAATATACTGACTCGACACTTGGGTCCCGATGTTTCTTCACTGTCACATTTCTAATTTTTTTGGCACCATATTGCTTATTCTGTTTTTGAAGATTTGTTATAAAGGCACCACTTGTTGTCCTGTTTTCTCCATGGCAATATTCTGTAAAATTTCTTTATCACTATTTTTATATGTAAATTAATGTATTTGTATTTTGTTTTCGTTCAGTCTTTTGTGGCCTGGCTGCCACAATGCCCTCAACCCATTTACCAATGTAGAAAAGTTGTTTTCAAATCGTTAATATTGTTTAGAAATAGTTCCTGCATCACTGTAATGGGTATGTATAAGATGTCCGTTCAGTGCGATTCCCACTCTCCTGTATCAATAGTTTGCGGCCATAATTCTGGTTGCAAACCATAAGCAAGATTACAACTCCCAAGTTGATTTTTTTTTTGTGAGTTGGGGTAGCTTCAGGACAGGAAGCAGTGGTCCAGCGAACCACTGTCTGCGCTCACTGAAGTTTTCCAAAATGAAAAACGTTATTTGTTTTATTAAAGTAGCACTGATTGCTTTAAGCAAATGTGGTTGCTTTAAAAAAGGTTGCCTGTTTTGGAAAGCAATCATAGTGATGGATGTCTGCTGGACCCTGCAGCAGTGCTTAATTTGTAAATAAAAAGGTGCCGGTGCCCAAATCCTTCCTCTTAAACACGCGGGTGCTGCAATTAACTGTGTGAACAGGAATACCGAGGCGGCGTAATCCTGAAGCCATCTCGGGCCTCTTCAATCCATATTGGCAACTCCTTGCCCCTTCAACTCACTCTTGCAGCTTTCTAATTTTTCCCTTTGTGACGCTTTTTCGTTTTCCCCTTCCTCCGTCTTTCCCATATGAGTCTTTTGCTCCCAGTAAATGATTGAGACAGAAGAATAAGCGCCGGCCCTAAAAAATAAGTGCCGGTGCTCAGCATCGGAATCAACAAGCACAAATTAAGCACTGCCCTGCAGGCCACAATTCCACAATTCCTGTGATTGTATTCAATCACAGGGGTTTGCGAGTAGCTACCTGCCTCATTAATATTATATAGGCAGGTCGCTTTGCCTTTCCCTGTGATTCAGTATTTTGGGAACTTACTTTTCAGTACATAAGTTGTTCTGCAAAATCAGACTGCATTCACAAAAAGCCAGTAGCAATTTACAACCACGTTTTAAGAATGTCATCTTTGTACATCAAGCCCTTGGTTCACCTGTGTTACATAATCATTGAACTTCTCTGCAAAAGCTGTGCTCTTCCGTGGTAGATTTGTAACAAAACACTTGTAATTTCTCTGCAGTTGCTGTAGTTTAACTGGTAAACTATACTTCTGAATATTGCACGGCTCTTATCCACAGAGATTAAAATATAACAAAAAACTGTGAAACTATGACCGGTGAGCTGGAGTTGGTGCAGGAGTGGATGCTGAGATTCAGGGCCATAAAAAAATGTTACTGTTTTGAGCTCCAATGCATCGATTACTTTCTGGTATCGCATTACTGCAAGTTCAACTATCACTTTGATTAATTACACATTTGAGGCCTCTTACACCTCTCGGCACACCTCTTCAAACATGCATCCTGTTTATAAACCAAGCCCACAGCCACATAGTTGGCCTGGCAACACATGGTGGGGAAAAAGGTAGTAATTAATCAAAAGACTTGGAGGTATCCAATTACTGCTAAGTAATTGATGCAATACCTGCTCATCCCTCTCACATTGATAAATTACACCTTTGAGATACACCAAAGGGAAAAAGGCGAGGACAGCTGTACATCTCTGCTGAAAGAAATATATACTTTATTCTGACAATCCACAGCACTATTATTTCATAGCAGACATAACTTTTGGCCTCAAAATATCCTCCACTGCAGGGCCTTGCATTACTGGAGGTGTTTAATAAGTGTGAATGGAACTGTCCATGTGGCCATCCTGCATATCTCCTTTAAATATGCCGTGAGACATTCTACCAAGGAGCCAGACATACCTGTAGTTGACCTTCCTTATTCCCCCAGGGGATGAGACACTCCATAGTGCTTAAAGGCTAAAACAATCAGAGATCTGACCTATCTGCTCAGAGTCCGTGTAGAAAGTTTATGACCCTTTCTTGCTGGTTCAAGGTAAATTGTGATTGTAATTGTAATAGTATTTATCAAAAGCTATTACTACCCCTGAGGAGACGTCAATGTGCTTTTTGGCAAGTAGCACGCTACACCAGAACCCAAAAGAATTAGTAGTGGATTAGTGTAGGGAAATATGAGTACTGTATTAGGAGAGGGAGGTATGAGTTGATTTGAGTGGAGGACACGTGAGTCAGTTAGTTGGATTGAATGGAATAACAAAGGGAGAGAGGAGGGAAGAATTCAGAAGTGTTAATTCGGAGGTCATACTAGTAAGATATTGTTTTGGAATGAGTAAAGGACATATGGTGGCTGGAAGAGTCTGTAGAAAGGGATTAGGGAGATCATAGCAGTAAAATTGGGTTTGGGATTAGTCAAAGGAGAGACAAATGAGGGTTGGTTAGGAGATCGTAGTAGTAAAATGAGATTTACAGTGAGCTAGGAGGGGTGGAGGAGGTGTTGTTTTTTTTTCTCCTTTTTACAGGGTCATCTCCATTCCTTTTTCACTCCATCCTCCGATTTATTCTGATCTTTTTTTGTTGGCTTTAGGACTCTGAGCACTTTACCACTGCTAACCAGTGCTAAAGGGCATATGCTGTCCGTTTAAATGGTATTGTTGATTGGTATATCCATGATTGGCATATTTGATTGTTAGAAATGGGGTCTTTGGTTGACAGTCAGGTTACCCCCTGTTCAAGCAAGGACCCTCACTCTAGTCAGGGTAAAAGAGAATCACAATCAGCTAACACCTGCTTACCCCCTTGGTAGCTTGGCAGAGCAGTAGGCTTAACTTCAGAGTGCTAGGTGTAAAGTGTTTGTTCCAACACACACAGTAACTTAATTAAAACACTACAAAATGACACAACACAGGTTTAGAAATATAGAAAATATTTATCTAAACAAAACAAGATCAAACAACAAAAATCCACAATACACAAGTCAAGTTATGAATTTGTAAAGATTAAATCCAAAAATAGCGCTTAGAAACACAAAAATGCTTCAATGAGTTGTTAACACGGCGTTGTGACGGAGTCATTCCCAACAAACCGACACCAACGGCGCCGGCCACGGAGTCAGGCAGACCCCCAGGTGTAGTACCTTGGTGAAGAGTGAAAACAAGCCGATGTGCGAAGTCGGGGATCGCAGCGTCTGTGCGAAATGTTGAATCCACGCACTTCGAGCGGCATCGGTCATGACGTGGTGCGGCGACTTCCACAAAGTCACGGACTTCGGCAGGCTGCAGCGGTGTCGGGCCTGCGAAGGTCGTCGCGTTCTAGCAAAGATCACGGAGTCCGTTGCAGGCAGCGTCACGGGATTCAGCAGCGCGTCGGTCTGGAGTCGTCCGAAGTTGATTTCCTTGAATTTTCACCAGCTTTTCCCTTCAAGGGCCCAGGGACTGGATAGGGCACCACTTGTCAGGGCAGGAGGCTCAGCAGAAAGTCCAAGTGCTGGTAAGGGAAGTCTTTGATGGCCCTGAGACTTCAGAACAGGGGGCAAGCTCAGTCCAAGCCCTTGGAGAGTCCTTCTCAAACAGGAACATACCACAGCGTCCAGTTTTTGTCCAGTCTTTGTCCCCTGGCACAGGCAGAAGCAGCAACTGCAAAGCTCCACAAAACACAGTCACAGGGAGGGCAGCACTTCTCCTCAGCTCTTCAGCTCTTCTCCGGGCAGAGGTTCCTCTTGATGTCCAGAAGTGATCTAAAATCTGTGGTTTTGGGGGTCCTTCTTAGCCCCAATTTCTCTCTAGACAGTGACACAAAGAGAGCTGGGGTCTAGCCTGCATATTCTGATGAGCCATCTGTGCTAGGAGGGATGGGAGGAGTGGTCACTTACACCTGAAAGGGCTGTGCCTGCCCTCAAACAATGCAGTCTCCAACCCCCTGGTGTGTGTCTGGGGCCTGGCCTGGGCAAGGCAGGATCTCACAAACAAGAGAGACCTTCCTTTGAAGTAGGCCTACTTCAAAGGCAGAAAGGGTATAAGAAGAGCCTTGAACATTAAATGAATTCTGGAATCAAGAGGCACCTCTGCCAAGTAGAATAGCTGAAGAGCTGAGGAGAAGGGCTGCCCTGCCTGTGACTGTGCTCTGTGGAGCTATCCTGCAGTTGCTGCTTCTGCCTGTGAAAGGGGACAAAGACTGGACTTTTGTGCATTCCTGTTTTTGAAGAATCTCCAAGGGCTTCATCTGAGCTTGCCTCCAGTTGTTGAAGTCTGAGGGCAATCAAAGACTTCCCCTGCCAGCACCTTGACTCTCTGTTGAGACTCCTGCCCTGCCAAGTGGTGCCTATCAAGTTTTAAGCCTTTACGCTAATAATGTTCTCACTGTTTTCTAAAGGATTTAAGACTCTTTTGCTTTTAAATTCACAACTTGAGTTCTGTATGTTGGATTTTTGTTATTTTGGTCTAGTTTTGTTTAGATAAATATTACTATTTTTTTCTAAACCTGTGTTGTGTCATTTTGTAGTGTTTTCACTGAGTTACTGTGGCCCTCATTGCAACCCTGGTCGTTGGTGTTAAAGCGGCGGTAATACCGCAAACAGGCTGGCGGAAGAAAAATAGAATCACGACCGTGGCGGAAACCACCAACATAGACAGCCACTTTAACACTCCTACCGCCATGGCGGTACAAACAAACAGCGCGGCGGACACTGCCAACAGACAGACGGAAGACAATGTACTGCCCACCCTATCACAACATGGCTATCCGCCACCTTTTCCGGGGTGGAACCAACGCGAATAAAAACACAGCGGAAACAGTACATAGAAGGGAAAACCACTCACCTCTCCCCACCCCACGTGGAACCATGACGCCATGGAGTCCGAACTGCAGATCCTGCCAGTGATGGTCTTCCTGCTCCTCTATCAGGAGCTCCAATGACGGTGGCGACGACCAAGGTGAGTACTGCACCTACAACACAGGTGAGGGGGAGGGAAAAGGGAGTGACACACACACGCAACACGGAACACCCCCACTCCCACCCTCACCCACAACACCATACACACAAATACATGCTGCAACATTACATATACAACCCCCCCCCCAGCCCCCTTGAATAACGCAAGGACAAAAGGAATTGATTTGAATGACTGTAATCAATAAAAATCCATTAGTCAAAAGTCAAAAGCCAGTATATACAAATATGTACACCAACTACACAAGTCCGGATAGTGTACTAATCATTGTCCGTGGACCACTGGGCCCAAAATGCATGGGCGAGGCCCACACTAGATACCTGACTGGAAACGGAGAGAACACTCCTGGGGCATCACATTGAAAATATACAGACACCTCAGTGGGAGTGGGAGGGGGCACCTCCGCCTGATGAACTCACAACGCCACTGCTCCACGAGAGGGCTCCATGCCCATTGATGTATCCTCGGGGAGTGCAAAGTCACAGTCTCTCAAGTCTTTTCAGTGGGTGGTTTGCCCACTGCTTTATCCTGGGGAGTGCAAAGCCAGAGTCTCACAAGTCTTTTCAGTGGGTGGTTCGCCTACTGCTTTATCCTGGGGAGTGCAAATCCACAGTCTCTCAAGTCTTTTCAGTGGGTGGTTTGCCCACTGCTTTATCCTGGGGAGTGCAAGGCCACAGTCTCTCAAGTCTTTTCAGTGGGTGGTTTGCCCACTGCATTATCCTGGGGAGTGCAAAGCCACAGTCTCACAAGTCTTTTCAGTGGGTGGTTTACCCACTGCATTATCCTGGGGAGTGCAAAGCCACAGTCTCTCAAGTCTTTTCAGTGGGTGGTTTGCCCACTGCATTATCCTGGGGAGTGCAAAGCTACAGTCTTACAAGTGGATAACAGTCTCCACTGGTTCTGGAGGGGGCTTTGTGCCCAGAGTGCTTCATTCTGCCAAGGACTGGCGTAGTGGATGCCTTTCTCCACTGGTTCTGGGGGGGGGCTTTGTGCCCAGAGTGCTTCATCCTGCCAAGGACTGGGGTAGTGGATGTGATACTCCACTGGTTCTGGGGGGGGCTTTGTGCCCAGAATGTTTCATCCTGCCAAGCACTGAGGTGGTGGATGCCTTTCTCCACTGGTTCTGGAGGGGGCTTTGTGCCCAGTGATGCTGCACCTGGTGTAGGAGGCTGGCCTGGCTTGTAGTGGGTACCAGAGGTACTTACACCTTGTGACAGGTCCAGTTATCCCTTATTAGTGTAGTAGAGGTGTTTCTAGCAGCTTAGACTGATAGAAGGTAGCTATGGCAAAGCAGCTTAGGCTGAACTAGGAGACATGTAAAGCTCCTACTATACCACTGGTGTCATATGCACAATATCATAAGAAAACATAATACACAAAGTTACTAAAAAAAAAGGTACTTTATTTTTATGACAATATGCCAAAAGTATCTCAGTGATTACCCTCAGTATGAGGATAAGATATATACACAAGAGATATGTACACAAACCAAAATTAGGTAAGTAATAGCAAGAAAAGTAACGCAAGCAGTGTAGAATTACAGTAGATTGCAATAGGAGCACCTAGGTATAGGGGCAACACAAACCATATACTCCAAAAGTGAAATGCGAACCATGAATGGACCCCAAACTTATGTGAGCTTGTAGAGGGTCGCTGGGACTGTAAGAAAACAGTGAGGGTTAGAAAAATAGCCCACCCCAAAACCCTGAAAGGTAGGTGTAAAGTGCACTACCCGCAGAGATCACAGAAGTCGTGATAGGGGGATTCTGCAGGAAGAACAAACACCAGCAATGCAACAACAGTGAATTTCCAGACCTGAGTACCTATAAGACAAGGGGACCAAGTCCAATAGTCGCAACAGTGTCGAGAGTGGGCAGGAGCCCAGGAAATGCCAGCTGAGGGTGCAAGGAAACTGCCATCGGATGGAAGAAGCTTGGAGTTCTGCAAGAAAGAAGAGAGCTAGAGACTTCTCCTTTGGAAGACAGATGTCCCACATTGCGATGAAGCTTGCACAGGTATTCCCACGCAGAAAGACCGCAAGCAAGCCTTGCTACCTGCAAGGGTCGCGGTAGAGGTTTTTGGGTGCTGCTGTGGCCCAGGAGGGACCAGGATGTCGCCACCTGGAGGAGGAGACAGAGGGGGCACCCATCAACTCAGGGAGCCCTCACAGAAGCAGGGAGCACCCGCAAAAGTACCTGAACAGGCAATTGGAAGAAAAGTGAACCGGAGTCCACGCGAAGTCACAAAAGGGAGTCCCATGACGCCGTAGGACAACTCAGAAGGTTGTGCACTGCAGGAAGGAGTGCCGCGGACCCAGGCTTGGCTGTGCACAAAGGAAATCCTGGAAGAGTGCACTGGAGCCAGAGTAGCTGCAAATCACACTGTACCCAGCAATGCAGTCTAGTGTGGGGAGGCAAGGACTTACCTCCACAAAACTTAGACTGAAGAGTCACTGGACTGTGGGAGTAACTTGGACAGAGTTACTGAGTTCCAGGGACCACGCTTGTCAGGATGAGAGGGGACCAGGAGGACCAGTGATGCAGTCTTTTGGTGCCTGCGTTAGCAGGGGGAAGATTCCGTCGACCCACGGGAGATTTCTTTGGAGCTTCTGGTGCAGGGTGGAGGCAGGCTACCCCCAGAGCATGCACCACCTGGAAACAGTGGAGAAAGCTGGCAGGATGAGGCGATACAAGGTTGCTTGTAGTCTTCTTGCTAATTTGTTGCGGTTTTGCAGGCGTCCTGAGCAGTCAGTGGTCGATCCTTTGGAAGAAGGTGAAGAGGGAGATGCAGAGGAACTCTGGTGAGCTCTTACATTCGTTATCTGAAGAATTCCCCAACGCAGAGACCCTAGATAGCCAGAAAAGGAGGTTTGGCTACCAGGTTATGAGGATTGGCTTCCAAAAGAGGTAAGAGCCTATCAGAAGGAGCCTCTGACGTCACCTGCTGGCACTGGCCACTCAGAGCAGTCCAGTGTGCCCCAACACCTCTGTTTCCAAGATGGCAGAGGTCTGGGACACACAGGAGGAGCTATGGTCACTCCCCTTTCCTTTGTCCAGTTTTGCACCAGAGCAGGGCTGGAGGATCCCTGAACTGGTGTAGACTGGCTTATGCAGAGATAGGCACCATCTGTGCCCATCAAAGCATTTCCAGAGGCTTGGGGAGGCTACTCCTCCCCAGCCCTCACACATATTTCCAAAGGGAGAGGGTGTAACACCCTCTCTCAGAGGAAATCCTTTATTCTGCCTTCCTGGGCCAGGGCTGCCTGGACCCCAGGAGGGCAGAAACCTGTCTGAGGGGTTGGCAGCAGCAGCAGCTGCAGTGGAGACCCCGGAAAGGCAGTTCAGCAGTACCCGGGTACTATGCTAGAGACCCGGGGGATCATGTTACATGGCCATGTTCGGAGTTACCATTGTGACGCTATACACAGGTAGTGACCTATGTATAGTGCACGCGTGCAATGGTGTCCCTGCACTCACAAAGTCTGGGGAATTTGCCCTGAACGATGTGGGGGGACCTTGGCTAGTGCTAGGGTGCCCACACACTAAGTAACTTTGCACCCAACCTTCACCAGGTGAAGGTTAGACATATAGGTGACTTATAAATTACTTAAGTGCAGTGGTAAATGGCTGTGAAATAACATGGATGTTATTTCACTCAGGCTGCACTGGCAGGCCTGTGTAAGAATTGTCAGAGCTCCCTATGGGTGGCAAAAGAAATGCTGCAGCCCATAGGGATCTCCTGGAACCCCAATACCCTGGGTACCTCAGTACCATATACTAGGGAATTATATGGGTGTACCAGTATGCCAATGTGAATTGGTAAATTTAGTCATTAGCCTGTAAGTGACAAATTTGGAAAGCAGAAAGAGCATAACCACTGAGGTTCTGGTTAGCAGAGCCTCAGTGAGACAGTTAGGCATCACACAGGGAACACATACAGGGCACATACTTATGAGCACTGGGGCCCTGTCTGGCAGGGTTCCAGTGACACATAGACTAAAACAACATATATACAGTGAAATATGGGGGTAACATGCCAGGCAAGATGGTACTTTCCTACACCTGGGGTGTGGCAGTTGACTTCGTCTCATGTGGGTGTCTCAGCCATGCGACGTACCTGGAACAGGTAACATGATATTTCACGGAGGCAGAGACATACCCCACACTGCTGCGGCTTCGCATTCCATATGCAGGTAACAACTGTGATGACAGTGTTGCTTCATGGAAGCTGTCCAGGCCCCTGGAACTCACAACCAGCCTCGGACGACTGACCACTGGGGATGGCAGCCATGTCTGCGGTGGTGCCACTGGCACAGGATGCCACGGGGCTGCTGGCAGTGCTTGCGGTGGTTTCAGTCATGGCGGTTCTGGCTGTGGGCTCTGTGGCAGCGGTGCTGGCGGCGGGCTCTGTGCAGGTGGCGGTGCAGATGGCGGTGCAGGTGGCGGTCTTCTCCGCCGTACGGGTTGGCGTCGACGTGGACAGAAAGTGTGACACTGGTCCCTCAGTCGGTGCCACCATGCCCTCTCCTGATCTGCCCTTCAGTTTCTGGCCCTTCCCCACCTTTGATGGTGGTGCAGCTGTCTTGCCACTATCCCCTTTCGTTTTCCCTGACCCTTGGTGGCAGGTGTTTTCGGCTTCTCTCTCTGGGATGTGGGAAACTTTTTTAGCTTGGCAGGTGGCGGAATGTCCCTGCCCTCGCTCCGTGGCACACTGGCAGCCCTGATGGTTGGCGCTCTCCAATAGCCCGCAGTTGCTGGCACCACTGTGCATGGAGATGTGGTGGCTGAGGTGCTGGGTTGGGACCTGGAAAGCCTGGCCCTAGGGGGAGGGAGGTGTAGGGAAGAAGCCAATATTAGCCAGGAAAAGTTTTTTAGACACACTGGGACGGGTAGATGGAGGGGATTTGGGAGTGGAGGAAGAGGTAGCGGTTGTAGGAGGTGTACGTCTGCTGAATTTGGGTGAAGGTGCATGGGCCGGAGGCTGAGGCTGTTGTGAGGTGGATGACTGTTGGGTGGGAGTGTGCCTGCGTTTGTGTACTTTGGGAGGAGGGCTCACTGACACACTGGGAGAGGACACTCCGGATGTGTGCGTGGTAGTGGGGGTGATGAGTGCACGTGAGTGGTGTGTGGTGATGGGCGAGCTGGTGATGGAGGTAGTGGCTGAAGATGTAGTGCATGCAGGTGTGAGTGGAGACGAGACTGGGAGGGAGGAGGAAGACGTGGAGGAGGGGGAAACAGTGGAGGCAGTGGATGTTGGTGTCTCTGCGTGGGTATGATGCTTGTGTGAGTGCCTGTGGGATGTGTGGTGCTTATGTTTTCCTGAGCCACCCTTGTGTGTTGAGGTGTGTGCATGCTGGTCTGATGGTGTGCTTGGGATAGGCTGAGGTACAGGGGATGGGTCAGCGTGGAGGAAGTTGGAGGGGGAGGCTGGTCATGGGGACAATGGCTGCCATCAGTGCTGAGGCCAGAGCTTGAAATGCTCTCTGTTGGGCTGCCTGGCCAGAATGAATGCCCTCCAGGTATGCATTTGTTTGTTGCAAATGCCTCTCAACACCCTGGATGACATTCACAATGGTAGACTGCCCAACAGTGAGCGATCTCAGGAGGTCAATAGCCTCCTCACTGAGGGCAGCAGGGCTGAAAGGGGCAGGGCTTGAGGTGCCTGGGGTGAGCGGGCATGGGACACAGGCTGAGGGATGCAGCACCCTCTTGCCCCGGTGCCACTGCTCCTCCACCTGATTATGCTATTGCACAAAAGAACAGGGAGACCACAAAAAGGGGGGGGAGACAGAAGAAAGACATGTTCAGTGCATGCAACACCACTACCGTTGGCGGACACTACAGACACAGCAGCCCTCTGCACTACGCCATGCACTTATAGTTCCTAGATTCATCACATGTCCATAGGGTACAAGGCCTAAGCCCGATTGCTGCACACAATGAAGTCACAGGAGCATGACTAGGTGTAGATGGCACTAACCACTAGTGGGGTTGGGGTTCCACGAACCTGCCTCACAAGGGACCGTGCCTACCAAGCCCGCCCTGGCCTAGGGGAACCCACTGCCCACCTCCCCCACCCAGACACCTCGTAATGTGGGCAGAGTCAGCTGAATGTGACTGTACTCAGCCCCTTGTGGCTGCTGTGATGCCCTCGAGGGCCCATCGAACTCCTGATTCGCCACCGCCAGGATCCAGAACATCAGGGGGGTCATGGTGCGATGGGCACCCCTCCCACGTTGGGAGGCCATCCCCAGCTGGGCCTCTGCCGTCTTCTTGCTCCAGCGGTAAAGTCCTCCCATCTTTTCTGGCAGTGGGTGCTCCGTCTGTGGTGGACCCCCCAGGGTCCGGACGTCCTTTACGATGGCACGCCAAATATCCTTCTTCTGGTGGGTGCTGACCTAAATGAATAGTACAGGGGAGAAGGAAAATCTTTACCCGTCCGGACCGTCATACTAATTAGCCCACATTCCCACCCTTGCCCTGATGCACATACACTCACTGTCCGCTCATGCAGGCCTCATCCCCCCCCCCCATGTATCTTTCATCCACACCACTCCAAACAGGCATTGCCCATGCAGCATGCTCACAGTGTACTCACCTGTTTGTCTGGAGGAACGTACAGTTGTGTGTACTGGGGGAGGACCCCATCCACTAGTTTTGCCAAATCCTCCGCAGTGAAGGCAGGGGCCCTTTCCCCAGACACATGAGCCAACATCGCTTCCAGACTGAGGTCACAGCAGCACTTGCAGTGTAGGTCCTCTCCTGTTGAAGGTCAGGTATCAAGTGTGTGAACAGACAGAAAATGGCGGTCACGTCAACGGCGGTGCGTACCGTCATCGCCGGCGTACATCGTCATTGGCTCCTCGGAGGCCATAGGGTCCCATGTTAACCAATGCAGGATTGCGCCGCGGTCTTCGACCGCCTACCGCGACGGTGTATAACACCAGCGCAGTTGCCTCATATCTCCATCTTCCACCTTAGAGTTCAGGCAGCCGCCATTTCAGAGGGCCACATTGCATTAATTTTAACTGCGTCACACCAATGTAGGTCTTGCATACACATGGTAACAGGCACATTATGGAAAAATAACGTTTCTGCAAATAACACATTGCCTCTGTGTTGGCTGACTCTCTGCTCTCTGTTCTCCTCCACAGGGCACGTCCGCTGGGGCAGGTGATGAGATAGCGGCATCCTCCGGTGTACAGTCCAATGGTGGACCTGTCGACAAAGGAAGAGAGACAAGTAATGGTCACCTACAGACTTGATCGTGCAACAATCCATGAACTGTGTGCCCAGTTGGAGCCAGACCTGTTGCCAGCTATCCGCCATCCCATAGGGATCCCCCCTCTAGTGCAGGTCCTGTCAGTACTCCATTTCCTGGCAAGTGGATCCTTTCAAACAACAGTGGCCATTGCATCAGGGATGTCCAGCCAATGTTCTCTAACGTGTTGTCCAGAGTGTTGTCTGCCCTGCTGAAACAAGTGCGCAGCTACATCGTGTTCCCTCAGGTGGAGGATTTGCCCACAATAAAAGGTGACTTCTATGCCCTGGGACATATCCCCAACATCGTAGGTGCCATTGATGGGACACATGTGGCCTTGGTACACCCCCGCAGGAGTGAACAGGTGTACAGAAACCGGAAGAGCTACCATTCGATGAATGTGCAGATGGTGTGCTTGGCAGACCAGTACATCTCCCATTTGAATGCCAAATTTCCTGGCTCAGTGCATGACGCTTACATTCTGAGGAATATCAGCATCCCTTATGTGATGGGGCAACTCCAGAGGCACCGTGTGTGGCTAATAAGTGAGGACAAGGACCCTATACAGTGTGAATAGTTGTCTGGGTCTGGGGTTGTCCATACGGGTTAGTGTGTGTCTAACAGTTGTCCCTCGACATTTGCAGGTGACTCTGGGTACCCCAACCTGTCATGGCTACTGACCCCAGTGAGAAATTCCAGGACAAGAGCAGAGGAACGCTACAATGAGGCACATGGGCGAACTAGGAGGGTGATCGAACGGACCTTCTTATGGGCTAGTGGTGCTTGATTTGGCGGTGCCCTGTTCAGCGGTGCTTGAGTTGCAGGTGCCCTGTTCAGCGGTGCTTGAGTTGGCGGTGCCCTGTTCAGCGGTGCTTGAGTTGGCGGTGCCCTGTTCAGCGGTGCTTGATTTGGCGGTGCCCTGTTCAGCGGTGCTTGAGTTGCCGGTGCCCTGTTCAGCGGTGCTTGAGTTGCTGGTGCCCTGTTCAGCGGTGCTTGAGTTGCCGGTGCCCTGTTCAGCGGTGCTTGAGTTGCTGGGCTGGTGCTTGAGTTGCTGGTGCCCTGTTCAGCGGTGCTTGAGTTGGCGGTGCCCTGTTCAGCGGTGCTTGATTTGGCGGTGCCCTGTTCAGCGGTGCTTGAGTTGGCGGTGGCCTGTTCAGTGGTGCTTGAGTTGCCGGTGCCCTGTTCAGCGGTGCTTGATTTGGCAGTGCCCTGTTCAGCGGTGCTTGAGTTGCCGGTGCCCTGTTCAGCGGTGCTTGAGTTGCCGGTGCCCTGTTCAGTGGTGCTTGAGTTGGCGGTGGCCTGTTCAGCGGTGCTTGAGTTGCCGGTGCCCTGTTCAGCGGTGCTTGAGTTGCCGGTGCCCTGTTCAGCGGTGCTTGAGTTGGCGGTGCCCTGTTTAGCGGTGCTTGAGTTGCCGGTGCCCTGTTCAGCGGTGCTTGAGTTGCCGGTGCCCTGTTCAGCGGTGCTTGAGTTGCTGGTGCCCTGTTCAGCGGTGCTTGAGTTGGCGGTCCTTCGTGGCCCAGCGGTGCTTGAGTTGGCGGTCCTTCATGGCAGCTGGGCTGTGGCTGGTGGGCCCCTCCTGGGCAGCTGGGCTGGGGCTGACGATGACCTCCTGGGCAGCTGGACTGGGGCTGGCGGTGGCCTCCTGGGCAGCGGAGCTGGGGCTGGCGGTGGCCTCCTGGGCAGCTGGGCTAGGGCTGGTGGTGGCCTCCTGGGCAGCGGGGCTGGGGCTGGCGGTGGCCTCCTGGGCAGCGGGGATGGGGCTGGCGGGGCCCTCCTGGGCAGCTGGGCTGTGGCTGGCGGGGCCCTCCTAGGCAGCTGGGCTGTGGCTGGTGGGCCCCTCCTGGGCAGCTGGGCTGGGTCTGGCGGTGGCCTCCTGGGCAGCGCGGCTGGGGCTGGGGCTGGCGATGGCCTCCTGGGCAGCTGGGCTAGGGCTGGCGGTGGCCTCCTGGGCAGCGGGGCTGGGGCTGGCGGTGGCCTCCTGGGCAGCGGGGATGGGGCTGGCGGTGGCCTCCTGGGCAGCAGGGATGGGACTGGCGGGGCCCTCCTGGGCAGCGGGGATGATGGCAGTCTTCTCCGCCGTGCTGCTCTTCCCAGACTTGCCGGGTTTCTTGTGGCCCTTCCCCACCTTGGGAGGTGTCACAACTGAGTCCAAACTCCCACCGGGACCCATGGGAGCGGCTTGGGTGGCTGGAGTCTTCCCCCTCTCCCGCCGGGCACTGGCCAACTTCTGGTGATTCACAGGGGGGGGGTGACTGGCTGTGCTGTGGCTCCGTGCCACACTGGCTGTCCTGGTGGCCGGTGCACTCCACATACCTGTGACTACAGGCACCACGGAGATGTTGTGGCTGAGGTGCTAGTTCGGAACCTATGAGATGGACGGTGGGGGGAGGTGTCGGAAAAAGGTCAAGGCTGGACAGGAAAAGTTTTTTGGACACACTGGGACAGGTAGCTGGAGGGGGTTTGGGAGTGGAGGAAGAGGTGGTGGTAGTAGGAGGTGTACGTTTGGTGACTTTGGGTGCAGGTGCATGCGCTGGAGGCTGTTGTGAGGTGGATGGCTGTTGGGTGGGTGTGTGCCTGCGTTTGTGTATCTTGGGAGGGGGCGTCACAGACACACTGGGAGAGGACACAGGGGACGTGTGAATGGTAGTGGGGGTGGTGACTGCACGTGAGCGGGTGTGCTGGTGGGTGTGCTGGTGAGGGACGTAGTGAATTTAGAGGTAGTGCATGCAGGTGTGTGTGTGTAGACGAGACTGGGAGGGAGGAGGGAGAGGAGGAGGAGGGGGACACAGTGGAGGCAGTGGATGTTGGTGTGTCTGCATGTGTGTGATGCTTGTGTGAGTGCCTGTGTTATGTATGGTGCTTATGTTTGCCTGAGCTTCCCTTGTGTGGTGAGGTGTGTGCAGGCTGGTCTGATGGTGTGCTTGGGATAGGCAGAGGTACAGGGGATTGGGTCTGGGTGGAGGAAGTTGGAGGGGGGAGGCTAGACACAGGGACAATGGCTTTCATCAGTGCTGAGGCCAGAGTTTGAAATGCTCGGTGAAGGGCCGCCTGAATGAATGCCCTCCAGGAATGTATTTGTTTGTTGCAACTGCCTTTCTACACCCTGGATGGCATTCAAAATGGTCACGTCCGCGGCGGTGCGTACCATCACCGCCGGCGTACATCATCATTGGCTCCTAGGACCCATAGGGTCCAATGTTAACCAATGCAGCATTGCGCTGCGGTCTCCGACCACCTACCGCGACGGTGTACAACGCCAGCACAGTTACCTCACATCCCATTGTCCCACTTTAGAGGTCAGGCAGCCGCCATTTCAGGGGCCCACATGGCTTAATTTCCAACTGCGTCACACATACCTAGGCCTAGTCTCAACACACATAGAGGCCACATTTTGTGTATGATTGGTGTTCTGTGTAAACTGTGGGTACGTACCTCTGAGTTGTTTGACTCTGTGGTCGCTGTTGTACTTCATAGGCACCGTCCGCTGGGACATGTGAGGAGACGGCGGAATCCTCCGGTGTACCGGCAGCTGGTGGACCTGTCGACAATGGAGGAAAGACATTTGATAATCACCTACAGGTTTGACCGTGCCACAATCCAGGAACTGTGTACCCAGTTGGAGCCAGGCCTGATGTCAGCAATCCGCCATCCCACAGGAATCCCCACTCAAGTGCAGGTGCTATCAGTGCTCCATTTCCTTGCAAGTGGGTCTTTTCAAACAACTGTGGCCATGGCATCAGGGATGTCCCAGTCTATGTTTTCAAACGTATTGTCCAGAGTGTTGTCTGCCCTGCTGAAACACATGTGGATCTACATCGTTTTCCCTCAGGTGGAGGATTTGCCTACAGTGAAAGGTGACTTCTATGCCCTTGGACATATCCCCAACATCATAGGTGCCATTGATGGGACCCATGTGGCTTTGGTCCCCCCTCCACAGGAGTAAACAGGTGTACAGAAACCAGAAGAGTTATCATTCCATGAATGTACAGATGGTATGTTTGGCAGACCAGTACATCTCCTATGTGAATGCCATGTTCCCTGGCTCAGGGCATGACGCCTACATCCTGCGGAATAGCAGCATCCCTTATGTGATGGGTCAACTTCATAGGCACTGTGTGTGGCTATTAGGTGAGCCCCTGGAAGCAAGACAGTGGGAATGGTTGTCTGGGGTTGTCCCTACAGGGTAGTGTGTGTCTAACAGTTGTCCCTCTCCATTTGCAGGTGTGCCAGATCATTGTGGCCTGCTGTATGCTTCACAACTTGGCTTTGCGACGACAGGTGCCTTTTCTGCAGGAGGATGGTCCAGATGGCGGTGTTGTGGCAGCTGTGTAGCCTGTGGACAGTGATGAGGATGAAGCAGAGGAAGAAGACATGCAGAACAGGGACTCAGTGATCCAACAATATTTCCAGTGAAACACAGGTGAGAATACATTACTGCCTACTACATGTACTTTTACACTACTGCCTCTATCCTGTCGTTTTCACCCAGTGTATGGTCACTGAGTTGTCACTTTCCCTTACGGTTTCACAGATGTTGGTCCCAACGTGTGTCATCTGCTTAGATTTCTCATGGACTAGAGCTGTGTGACATAGGTATGTTGACATTACTATTTCAAGAACATTTTGTCACTGTAATTGCAAATACACTATTTCCAAATCACAGACAGACTCCAGATCTTTTTGTGCTTTAGGTATGTTTATTTAAATGCAAAATATTGGAGGGGGAAGTTAAATGGTGAGGGGTGATGGCGGAGGAGTGTCCATGGCGGAGTCCAGTCTATTAGTCTCACAGGTGCATTGCCCATATGGGCATAGGAAGTGGAGCTGGGGCAGTTTAAATATGGACAGGGTGACAAAGTGGAACAGTGGGATGACAATCAGGGTGGTCTCATTTCTTGGCGGGGGTCTTGGCATCGGGCTCTGTCTTGTTCCTGGATCTCAGGGACCGTTTGCGGGGTGGTTCTCCGTCTGCAGGAGGTGGGGTGCTGGTGTGGTGGTCCTGTGGCGGGGCGTCCTGTCCACTAGCGCCGGCAGAGGTGGTGGGCAGTTCATCGTACATGCTAGTGTCATGGGCCCCTTGTAGTGCCACAGTGTCCCTCCTAGTGTTGAGTACTTCCTTCTGCACCCCTACGATGGTGTCCAGGGTGGAGCTGATGGTTCTGAGTTCCTCCCTGAAGCCCAAATACTGTTCCTCCTGCATGCGCTGGGTCTCCTGAAACTTGGCCAGGACCGTTGCCATTGTCTCCTGGGAGTGGTGGTATGCTCCCATGATGGAGGAGAGGGCCTCGTGGAGAGTGGGTTCCCTTGGCCTGTCCGCCCCCTCTCGCACGGCAGCCCTCCCAGTTCCCCTGTGTTCCTGGGCCTCCGTCCCCTGGACCGTGTGCCCACTGCCCCCAGGTCCCTGTTGTTGTTGGGGTGGTGGGTTATCCTGGGTTCCCTGTAGTGGTGGACACACAGCTGATTGACGTGTCCTGGGGACGGAGGTATGGGCCCGCTGGGTGGGTGCTGTGCTGGTGTTTCCAGAGGGGGGAAGGTCTGTGGTGGCCTGTGCCTGTGTGAGGGGAACCGACTGTCCCGAGGCCCACGATGGTCCGGGCTGGTCATCTAGATCCAGTTGGACAGAGGTGCTGTCATCACTGTGGGCCTCTTCTATGGGTGGAGTGGACATGTCTGGACCCTCCTGTCTGGTGACGCTGGGAAGTGGTCCTGCAGGGGTGGAAAGGCATGATTATTGCATCTGTGTGTGTCATGGTGTGCAATGGGTGGGTGACCGTGTACCCCAGTGCTGGCATTCCTGTGTGGGAGCTTGTGTGATGATGGTTTAGGGGGGTGTATGGGTATGTGCAGTGGACATGCTTTAGTGATGGGTGTCCATGCTTTGTTGTTGCATGCAGGGCTTGGTGTTGGGATGTGTGGTTTGTGATATTGTTACATTTGTGAGGAGTTGGAGTGATAGGGGTGAGGGTGAAGGTGGGGGTATATGATAGCATGCAGGTATGGTGGGGGATGTAATAGTGGTGGTGTCTTGAGACCACGGAACGCACCTTCCCTCCATAGGTCGTTCCACCTTTTCCTGATGTACTCCCGATTTCTTGGGTGTTGTCCCACTGCGTTGACCCTGTCGACTATTCTTCGCCGTAGCTCCATCTTCCTTGCAATTGAGGTGTGCTGCACCTGGGATCCAAATAGCTGTGGCTCTACCCGGACGATTTCCTCCACCATGACCCTGAGCTCCTCCTCCGAGAGCCTGGGCTGTCTTTGCCGTGCCATGGGGTGGTGTAGGTGATGTGTGGGGTGGTGTGTGTGGTGATAAGTGTGGTGATATGTAGTGGTGTGTTGTGTGAGGTGCGTGGAAGTTGTGTTGGTGATGGTGTTGTGTGCCTGTGGATGCTAGTTTGTTGATGGTGGTGTCTCTCTCTGGCCTTCGTTCGTGATTTTTGGTCATAGGGGTTTGTGGGTGATGTGGGTGTGTGTTTTATATTGCATTGGGTGTGTGGGAGTGGTGTGTGTATGTGTATCAGGTGTGTGTATTTCAAATTGTCCAATGTGGCTGTGTTTTGTAAGAGTGTGTGTATTTTGAGCGAGGCGGTGTGTACCGCCAATGGAATACCGCGGTTGAAAGACAGCCCGTGGATTTGTGTGTTGTGATAGTGTGGGCGTATTTCTGTTGGCGTGACGGTGGAGGTTTTGTTTTCGCCAGTTTATCACTGACCTTTGGTGTGGCGGACTTGTGTGGGTGTCTGAATTTTGGCAGATTCCGAGCAGTGGGTCATAATGACCGTGGCGGAATTCCACGGCGGTGTGTTGGCGGTCTTCTTCACGGTGGTAAGCGGCTTTTACCGCCAATGTTGTAATGACCCCCAGAGTCTCTTTCACGTTTAAAGTTTCACTGCCATAGTGCCTTAATAAATTACATAGGTCAAAGTACACTATGCATCAATAATTTTCATCGAGTTATTGCACATATTTTAGCTTCTCATGTTATCACTGCTACCTTTTCATCACAATGTTTTTCCATATTTTAGAGTGCTTGGCAAGAAACATCTTTGTGATTTATGGTGAAAGTGTCTTTGAATATCCCCTTTTCCAATGCACTACAGCTGGTCCTGCTCGAAAGCCTCATAAATCAAAGTTCAGACGATCTGTGCTTTCCTTCAGTGCCTCACAACAAACAGTTAACTATCGAATGGGATAAAATATCACATTCACATCCCTTACCCAATTACATCCAATACTGCATTTCATGGTCGGTTTTCCCGTACCTTTTAATATGCTGGAAACGGGCGGATCCGGCTCCAGCACATCAATCACCAGCAAATTTCTCCGTATTGAGGAGCCTAATCCAAACAGGGCGGCAACGGAATTGGAGGGACGGAGCACCCTCACAAACATATTCCATCCTTTCTCTACACAAAGAGAGATGCCTACTCCGGTTAGCAATGAAGTGAGGCACTTTTATTTCATTTTCACATCACAGAAGCAAATATTCCTCAGAAGCAAATGTTCTTTCAGTCCTGATGTGTTTCGGCTGTGATTGTCAGCCTTAATCATTGGTTCTCCTGTTCAAAAAGAAACCACGTAATAATTTGACCTTCCATTTACATCATAGTGTTAAAGTTACAGAGTCTCTTTCACGTTTAAAGTTTCACTGCCGTAGTGTTGTAATAAATTACATAGGTCAAAGTACATTATGCATCAATAATTTTCATTGAGTTATTGCACATATACAAACATATAAATATAAATAATACATGCACCTACACATACACATACATACATATATACGTTTAACTGTAAGTAAAATATGCATTTGTTTAAACAGGCCTAAAGAGTATGTATATAAGTAAGATACAATAGCTATACATTTTTGTTTCTAAAGAAATACACATGACTAGATATATACATATAATCAAATTATAAATGTTTATACACAGGGATATGCAGTCCAATGTTGTTTGAGTCTGGTGCGTATGTAGGAAAGAGTCGACTCTTGAGCAGTCCTCTGAAGATAAGATAGATCATCGTAGATCTTATATTTGAGGGCAATGAATTCCATAGGTTGGCCTCTTGAACAGAGAAAGATGTCCCACCTATTGTCTTTTTCTTGTATGGTGATGTTTTGAGGCGAGGTGCTAATCTTGAGCAGAGGTCCTGTTCCATGTATTGCTTTGTGGGTAATACAAATCAGCTTGCACGTGGATCTTCTGGCAACTGGTAATCAATTTAGGGCCCTCAAGGCAGGGGAGATGTGGGCTTGTGGCTTACATGTAGGAGTAGTCTGGCAGGCAGGTTCTGAATGCGTTACATTTTTTTCATAGTAGATAGAGCTGATCCATGGTAGAGGACATTGCCGTAACCTAGTTTAGATAGTAAAAGAGACATAGGGGGTGATTCTAACTCTGGCGGGCGGCCAGCACAGTGGAAAACAACCTTCCCACGAGGACGCCGGCTCTGAACGGAGCCGGCGGAGTGGGAAGGTGCGACGGGTGCAATGCAGACAGTGAAATTCAAAGTGGGGCCCTCTTACGGGGGCCCCTGCAGTGCCCATGCCATTGGCATGGGCACTGCAGGGGCCCCCAGGGGCCCCACTACACCCCATACCGCCATCCTGTTCCTGGCAGCAGAGCCGCCAGGAACAGGATGGCGGTATGGGGTGTCAGAATCCCCATGGCGGCGCAGCTCGAGGATTCTTTTGGGCAGCGGAAAACCGGCGGGAGACCGCTGGTTTTCCTCTTCTGACCGCGGCCAAACCGCCGCGGTCAGAATGCCCTGCGGGGCACCGCCAGCCTGTTGGCGGTGCTCCCGCCATCCCTGGCCCCGGCAGTCCATGACCGCCGGGGTCAGAATGACCCCCATAGTAGCCTACACCTTGTGTGGAAATCCGAAGTGGGGGAAGATGCTTTTTCAGAGTTTTCATGGTGATCAAGCTTGATCTTGCTAATTTGTCCACTTGATCATTCATGTTAGCATGGAGTCCATGGTAATTCCAAGGTTTCTAACTTTCTTGCATACTTTAGGAGGTGGTCCGAGATCGTCAGGTGAGGCGCAGAGTAGGTCATAATTTTTCAAGTTGCCACATGTGAGTATTTCCGTTTTGGAAGCATTCACTTTGAAATGGCTCTGTTTCATCCACTGATCAACAGCTATGAGGCAACTAAAGATTTGTGAGTTTCCAATGTCTTTGGGGCATTCCAATTTAAGGAGTATTTGTGTGTCATCTGCATAGTTGTAGCATGCAAGTTGAAACTCATTGAGCATTGCTGGCAATGACATTATGTAGATTTTGAATAGCATGGGTGAGATGATTGAGCCTTGAGGGATCCCTGCCTTTGTGAAGTAGGGTTTGAACAAGAAAGAGGAAGAATGAATGACAATTGTTCTGTTTTGACAATAGGATGTGATCAAGTCAAGAGCAGGCCCCTCTATGTCTTGTATTAGGGTGTCATGGTCAACTGTGTCAAAGGCTCCTCAGAGGTCCAGGAGAAGTAGTGCAGTAACTCCATTGTGGTCTTTTGTGACTTTAAGATGATCCCAGATGGCAATAGAAAACATTCCAAAAAATGTAGAGGGTATGGAATAGTAAAGAAGATGGAAACCAAACTCGGTCCTGGTGAAAACAGTTACTAGGAAGGTAGAAATCTAAGGATAAATAGTGTAACGGAAAACCCACCATGGAATACAAGGGATAGAAATTGTTAGGAGCAGTACACAATAACATAAGGGCAGGGAAGACAAAGATAGGTGCAACATTCCATACAATGTTATGTTATATTATTTATTTGTATAAAGCACTCCGTTGCCCAGGGGCATCTTGGTGCTGCTAATGCATGAAGGGTTAACTGAAAGGGCCAGCAATATTAGCAGAATAGCCATGTTTTTAGAACTTTTCAGCTTTTGCCCCTTGTGCACTCCCCGATCCCTGCCGCTGCCTCCCTGCGGCCCCGCCCCCCTCGCGCCCCCATTTGCCGCTCCCTCCCGCCTCCCGCCTCCCAGCTGCTCCTCCCTCCCCCCTCCCTTCTTAATGGCTGGCGCTGCGCGTCGCGAGTGAGCGAACTCTGACCTGTTTCAGGTCCTGAGCTCGCCCCCCACGACCGCAGCACCAACCTGCTGCCTCCTGCCTCTGTCCCACGACCACGCTGCCGTTTGCGTGTTCGAGGCCCTCCTCCACCCGCAGGCATCCTCCTGCGCCTCATCCCTGGTGGCTAGTGGGCTCACTTGACCCGTGTGCCGCTTCCGCCGTCCCGTAAGTTGTTTTTCTTTTTTTCTGCGCCTCGCCGCCGGCGCTTCTGCCCCCATTGTGCCCCCCTGATTGCTGTCTCCCCGATCGTGTATTGTGCCAGTATTGTATTTCTTATTGTGTATTTTTTCGTATTGTGACTGCCTTGAATTTTGCCTCGATTTCTGTGCTTTTTGCCCCTTGTGCGCTCCCCGATCCCTGCCGCTGCCTCCCTGCGGCCCCGCCCCCCTCGCGCCCCCATTTGCCGCTCCCTCCCGCCTCCCGCCTACCAGCTGCTCCTCCCTCCCCCCTCCCTTCTTAATGGCTGGCGCTGCGCGTCCGCGCCGCTGACGCGCCGGAGGCGCGCCAGAGGCAAGCCCGTCTGCGCCCGTCCGCGCCTGGACCGCGCCCAGCACCACCCCCCCTGGTCCTCGCGCCCCCCGCATCCGCTACTCGGCCAACGAACTCCGCGCTTTCAACCCCGGCTCCTCCACGGAGTGCTTCCTGGCGTCCCCGAAGCACACTAAAGGACCTTTTTCCTGCCGACCCTGCAATTTCTCCTGCATCAGAACGACAAAACCAACAACTAAAACTCTCAACCCCAACCACCTGAACTGCATCCTCATCAACACCCGCTCCGCACGAAAACACGCCATCGAGCTCTGGGATTTGCTCGACTCCACTGCACCCGACGTGGCCTTACTGACCGAAACCTGGTGGAACGACTCCTCGGCTCCGGGCATTGCCATCGCCATACCGGACGGTTATAAAATCACCAGAAGAGACCGAACCAACGGAATCGGCGGCGGAATAGCCATCGCTCACAAAGCTACCCTCAAAATCCACACCCACACTGACGACACCCTCAAGACAGCCGAACACCTCCACTTCCAGATCCACACGGACCCCAACACGACCCTCAGAGGAACCCTCATATACCGCCCTCCAGGACCAAGAGCCCCCTTCAGCAACACCATCGCCGACCTCGCAAGCACCCACGCCCTCGCCTCCCCGGATTACATCCTCCTGGGAGACCTAAACTACCATCTGGAAAATAACAACGACGCCAACACCGCAGCACTGACCTCCAACCTCCTCAACCTCGGACTCCGCCAGCTGGTCAACACTCCCACCCACATCGCCGGACACACCCTCGACCCCCTCTTCACCTCAAGCAACCACATCTCTTTCAGCCACACCTCCGAACTCCACTGGACCGACCATCACTGCGTCCATTTCTCCTATAAGAAAATTACCAAGCAGCATCTCATCCATCTACCCCCCTACCGCCGCTGGAGCAAAGTCACCCAAGACCAACTGACCAGCACCCTCGTCAAAAACCCTCCACCCGAGGCAGCCGACCCGAACACAGCTGCCATCAACCTCCATCAATGGATCCTCGAATGCGCTAACACCTTAGCCCCTCTCAAGAAACCCACCGCCAACCAAGGAAAGAAAAAACCAGCCTGGTTCACAGACGAACTGACCACCTCCAAAAGCCTTCACCAGAAGCTCAAAAAGAAATGGATCCTAGAACGCACACCCGACAACCTCGCCTCCCTCAAAGACGCAAACCGCGAACACCACCAACGGATCCGCGTCGCCAAGCGCGCCCACTTCACCGAACGCATCAACAACAACGCCCACGACTGCAAAGAACTCTTCGGCATCGTGAAAGAACTCTCAAATCCAAAAGCCAACGCCAACGACATCCCGCCCTCCCAGAAACTCTGCGACGACCTCTCCACCTTCTTCCACCAGAAAATCGTGACCATCCACAACAGCTTCAACACCGGCCCACCGCCAGACCCCACCCCCGACGTCTCCACCCGCGACTGTTGCCTCACCGCCTGGTCCCACGTGGATGACGCAGAAACCACAACAACCATGAACACCATCCACTCAGGCTCCCCCACGGACCCATGCCCTCATCATGTTTTCAACTCAGCCAACGCCACCATCGCCCCCAAACTCCGCAAGATCATCAACCTCTCATTCACCTCCGCCACCTTCCCGGACAGCTGGAAACACGCAGAAATCCAACCCCTCCTCAAGAAACCCAAGGCCGACCCCAACGATCTCAAAAACTTCTGCCCGATCTCTCTCCTCCCTTTTCCAGCAAAAGTCATCGAGAAGATCGTCAACACACAACTCACCCACTTCCTCGAAGACAACTCCATCCTGGACCCCTCACAATCCGGTTTCAGACGAAACCACAGCACGGAGACTGCTTTCCTCGCCGCCACAGATGACATCAGACATCAAATGGACAACAGCGAAACCTCGGCCCTCATCCTCCTCGACCTATCAGCCGCTTTCGACACAGTCTGCCACCGCACCCTACTGACCCGCCTCCAGGAAGCCGGCATCCAAGACAAAGCCCTCCACTGGATCTCATCCTTTCTCTCCGACAGAACTCAGAGAGTCCGACTCTCCCCCTTTCGCTCCAAAGCCACCAACCTCATCTGCGGCGTCCCCCAAGGATCCTCCCTCAGCCCCACATTGTTCAACGTCTACATGGCCCTCCTCGCTAAACTGGCCCGCCAGCATCACCTCAGCATCATCTCCTACGCCGACGACACCCAGCTCGTCCTCTCCCTGACCAAAGACCCACTCACCGCCAAAACAAACCTCCACGAGGGACTAAAATCCATCGCCGAATGGATGAACAACAGTCGCCTGAAACTCAACTCCGACAAGACGGAAATCCTCATCCTCGGACGCTCTCCCTCGGCCTGGAACGACTCTTGGTGGCCCGCCGACCTCGGACCCACACCCACCCCTGCCAGCCACGCAAGAAACCTCGGCTTCATCCTGGACCCGGCCCTCACCATGTCCAAACAGGTCAGCACCGTCTCCTCCTCCTGTTTCAACACCCTCCGCATGCTCCGCAGAATCTTCAAGTGGATTCCAACAGAGTCCAGAAAGACGGTGACCCAAGCCCTCGTCAGCAGCAGACTGGACTACGGCAACGCACTCTACACAGGCATCCCAACCAAAGACATCAAACGACTCCAGCGCATCCAAAATGCTTCCGCCCGACTGATCCTCGACATACCCTGCCGATGCCACATCTCCCCTCACCTGAGGGAACTCCACTGGCTCCCGGTGGAAAAGAGGATCACCTTTAAACTCCTCACCCACGCTCACAAGGCACTGCACAACACCGGACCTTCCTACCTCAACTCCAGACTAAACTTCTACGCTCCCACACGTCAACTTCGATCCGCCAACCTCGCCCTCGCCGTCGTCCCCCGAATCCAGCGCAAGACCTGCGGCGGCAGATCCTTCTCCTTCCTCGCCGCCAAGACCTGGAACTCTCTCCCCACATCTCTACGCCAGACCCAGGACCTCCTCGCCTTCAGGAGACCCCTCAAGACCTGGCTCTTCGACCGCTAACTGCAGCGCACCCGCCCCCCCCCCCAGCGCCTCGAAACCCTGACGGGTACATAGCGCGCTTTATAAATATTGTGATTGATTGATTGATTGAAAGGAAGAAGATTAGTGGGGTTTTTCAGCTATAAAGGAACAGTATTCCATAGTTCGGAAGTGCAAGTTATGAAGCTTCTGCCGCCCCAAGAAGACCGTTTGCACTTTGGAACAACAATATTTTTAGCTGTTAACGAGTGCAGCGCCTTGGAAGAAGTGTACCACGTAAGCTTGCATTTTAGGTTGTCTGGGCCGCAATCATGCAGAGCTTTAAAAGCAATGCAAAGGGCTTTAAACTCAATATGATTACTTGAAGGCAGCCGGTGTAACTTAACTAAGGCCTGTGAGGGTGACTGGTGCCTAGGAATCCCCAGCAACAGGGAGCTGCTGCAGTCCGAAAAATCTGAAGGTTGGTGGGGAGTCTTTGCTGCATGTTCAAGTAAAAAGCATTGCAGTAGTCCAATATGTAAAGAACAAATGCAGTGATCATTGTTTCTTGAAAGATCAGAGGGAATGAAAGGAAGAACTTTCCCAATGATCTTCAAGGTGTAAAAAGATGATGGAGTCACTGAATTGATTTGGCCTTCAAAGTACAATGTTTTGCCAAATAAATCCACAGATTCATGATTTTTCTATCCAGAGTCGTCAAAGTGCCCATTTTTTGTGGCCATCAACAAGGGGCCCAAATGCAGACACCATTTCCCAAAAGGAGAATCTATGTTTCTTTTATGAATTTAACTTGTCAGCTATTTCTCATCCAGTTACATACTTGCAACATGCAGCTATGAAATCTAGTGGCTGTCTCATCCAGATTATTGGATACTGAGACAACAATTTTGGTCTGGTGATAAAATACAAAGGGAGAGAAACAAAGAGGTTAAATGGGGAATTGGTCTGAAGGAAACACAATACCTAAAGAAGAAAGAACAGTTGATAAATAAATAAAAAAATAATAGGCAAACTAAGCAGACAGAACAATCATGTTTTGGCATCAGCGACAGCCTTTATGTCCTCATGGTGACGTTGGTAAAGAAAGTCCTGCAGTTTAGCTGGATCCTCAAAGGTGTAAGAGTTCTGCTTGCATGTGAAAAAGCAAAGATGGACTAAGCTGCATTTAACGTTCCTAGGCAGATTTTCATAATTTTTGACGTTAAACTGCTCTAATGCAGTTTAGCTCCAAAAAGTATTCCGCCGGCTAGCGCCATCCCAATATGCCAGCCGGGCATCATATTTATGGTATGACAGTAGCCGGCAGTCATGAAGTACTGGGTTTTTCAGAACCCAGCAGTGCCAGGGAACACACCCTAAGACTTCGAGTCCTTCCTGTTTCAGACTACAGAAACACAGAGTCTTCTTGGTGAAGTCAAAGATCTTGTTTATTGGCTGCAGCCAGTAACAGGTATCCTAGAAGTACAACACGGTGTATATTCTCAGGAGACTGCTCTCTTTGCAAAGCTAACCTTCTCTTTTATACAAAATATTATGCTTTAGGCAAACATTCCTTATTTTACAGTTGACCATTCACATATTTTCACTACAAAGAAATAGCAGGTTTATGATGACAAGCCCATATTTCAGTTTGTCCAGCCCTCAATCAATTACCCGGAAAGGCTTAGTACTTTCATCAGATATCGACGGACCCCCAATATAAACGGGCACCTCCTCCTTGTAAAGCAAGTCATAAAGAAAGAAACAGGGACAGGTGCATGTAAGATTAGGCATGGTTGTGTGTGATGAAAGGTTTATGATGTGTTGTGCCTTGATACTAATCTCATTTGGCCACTGGGAAAGAAACTGGCCGAACAGGTTTGGCTTCAGGCAGTGGAGTCAGCTTGCCCAGGTCACAGAGGAGTCAGCAAAGATGTACGTGTCCTTCAGACTCGTTTTCAGCATTAGACATTGGCCTATGTGAGGGCGATCACAAAATGGCTGTCGTTTAAATGGAACACGAGGGTTCAAGATGGAAACTCTGATATTCGGGTGATTTCGTTACCCGAATATGAATACAATGCTTGTGCATACTATTCTAATCATTCTTGGTCTGCTGATACCAAAATCGTTGTGATACGACGATGTTTATAACACGGGTCCAGAATTTTCAGTACCACAGACCCTCCTTTTGCCCTTACATAGGCAATAACCTATACTCACGCTAATCTGAGTCCAGGTCTACATTCATAAAGTCGTTGAGATGTTGCTGTAGCATCATCCTATTACTTAGCTCGTCCCTTGATACAAGTTTCCTTACACACGATGTAGCACAGAGGCCACATATTGCAGGAGCACACTGTACACACAGACAGGACAGGAAAAGAATGGCTAAGATCATCCCAATGACTACCAGAGTCTTCCATCCCCAGGCGGATATCATCTCCCAGAACCACCCCATCAATGACCAATCTCCTTTATCCACGTGAATAGACTCGGAGATCTTATGCAGTTTGGAAATGGCCTGGTAGACTGTCGGAGCGTTATCTGGGATGAAAACACAGCAACTTGATTGGATCACTTTACATACCCCACCTCGGTCTGCAAATATGACGTCTAATGCGACCCTGTTCTGAAGAGTCATAAGGCGATCCGACTGGAGCTCAGCAGTCAAATTACTAAGGGCACCGGCGGTTTCAACTACCGTGGATTCAACCACCTTTGTCAATTGCCTTATGTTCCTGCTGTTAACCATAGGGCCCCAAAACGGCAGAATACCCTTTGCGAAATCTCCAAATTCTTGTCCTGTAGTGTCTTCTTTACTTATGACACCTTTAACTATCCTTGTCTTATGGTAAACTGCCGCGGCCGTGTAGGTGGGAGGTAACAGGAACGAAACAAAACATGTGCCTGAGAAGTCAGGAGGCAACCATGTATAGGCTCTATTATGGCAGATGAAATAGGTACCCTTAGCTGCTAAGAACGAAGGAGAAGTCTGAGACGCAAAAACATATGTTTCAGTGCAGATACTTTTCCCTAACTGAGCTCTGGGATTCTTGCCATTACCTTGCAGACATAGGTGACCCTGATGGGGTACAATCCAAATCGGGGAGGATCTCTTTGCTCGCTGGTTCCCACTCAGAGTAACTCCATATCCTGTTATGTTCCATCCAATATATGCTAGTGTCTCATCTCTCGGGATAGTCTCATAGGAAATATCTTCCCTAATCATATCTACTATACCCTTAGCTAGAGCACTATTCTTAGGATTATCTTTCACAGAGCGTAGGGGGTTGGCTTCATACGCGTATATGTACACCGTTCTATATGCCCATACAGAACCATTATGGCTGAAAGGCAGGACCAGATAAGGGATACCTTTATCAGTAGTATGAGGCATAAGACCACACACCCAACAGTTAGTTGTGTTCACTACTAATTGGTGTTGGTGTAGAAGCTGAATGAATGAATTGTTGACAAATTCTAATCTTCTGGCAGACTCGTGTTCAGGCAGGGGGTGAAAAGAATGCGAGGAAACAGTAGAAGGAGGTATGGGCTGAGTAATGGGTGCAAATGTCACTTGAAAAGAGAATAAAACATATCCTATTAAAAACTTCATTACACTAAGCAACATGAAAATACATAATATCAAAAATCGTTTCTTTGTCATTATTATACCCATTCTGGCTTTAAAGCCCATCTGTCTGGCAGGTCTCTCATTCTTGAAAAACTCCATCCTCTCTAAATGCTGCTCGTGGTGGTAAGGTGTTCTATGCTAGGGAATGCTTCTGTCAGTCCAGGGCAACTCCCTTAGACCGACCAGAACTGTCGACCTAACGTCTTCAGCTGCACTCCAAAGACTTGGGCAACCACGGCCCTACAGCTGAACCCGGATGGCGGTTCGAAAAGAAAAAAAGAAAAATAAGAAAGTTTCTCAGATGAGAGAGCTGCACTTTAAAAAAAAATAGTAAAGGAACGGGAAAAAAATTATTTGTCCTTAGTTCTTGGTCTCAAATTATAACGGCTTTTTCCAGGAACTGTCTGGTTCTGGAACAAGAGTTCAGGCTCTGTAGTGTTCAATCGAATTGACGGTGGCACAGCTTCTTGCAAATTATTGTCACTTTCTTGTTCAGAAATTGTTCCTTTTACACGTGCATCGCTAAATGGCAAAAAACGAGGCACAGTTTCAGTCTCAGAGTCAGCGATCCCCTCCTGGACCCACCGGTCGTACGGTAGAGGAAAAGGGACTCTCTTGCAGTGTACGCCGTGGATCCAGTTCTTTTTCCCTTCCACTCGAACAGCTGATCTTGTTGAGAGAAGGACGAGGTAGGGGCCGGTCCAACGGGGCTGGTCATTCTTTGTCCGCTGGAAGTTTTTGACCAGTACCCATGATCCAGGATCGATAAGATGTCCTGGAGCTTCAGAGACCTGAGGCAGAGTATCGTGAACCTGTTGGTGTAGAACACGCAATTTAGCCGTCAATTCATACAAATAATCAAGCAGTACAGGGTGTTCGATATCACTGAATTTTGTTGGTCTTGGCACTCCCCATATGTTGGCCGGGCGTCCAAACACGATTTCATAGGGACTAAGTCCCACTCGCGAATGCACAGTCATTCTTGTTGATAGGAGTGCTAGAGGCAGAGCGTCAGGCCATTTAAGACCAGAGCTCGCTTGTATCTTTGCCAACTTCAGTTTTAGCGTGCCATTATAGCACTCTACTAGTCCAGCTGATTGGGGGTGATTTGCAGCGTGGAATTTTTGCTGGATACCTAGCCCTTCACATACTTTTTTCATCACTCGACCCACAAATTCACTCCCATTATCACTCCAGACCATTCTCGGCATTCCAAACCTAGGGAAGAATTCTTTGACAAGGGCTTTAGCTGTGGATAAGGCAGTGTTGTCTTTTAAGGGATATGCTTCTACCCATCTTGAAAAAGCACAAACAACAACGAGTACGTATTTCAGATTGTTGCACCTTTCCATGTGGATGAAATCTAGCTGCAAAACCTCGAACGGATACGTTGGAGGCGCAAAATGACCAGCTGGAGTTGGGGTTCCCCTACCAGGATTGTATTTCAGACACACCATGCAATTCTTGACCACATTCTCTGCACATTTAGGAATTCCAGCATTTTGCCATACTGGAGCCAACAACTTACAAATCCCTTTCACACTGATATGCGCCCAGAACTATTGCAGTGTTTGTCTCTTAAACAATCTCCCCCTTACCTGAAAAGTAGACTCTGCTAGCTTGGAAGTGTGGATTCAGCCTGTCTGTATCCAAGGAGATACTGAATAGAGCAGCAATAGCCTCCCCCCAGGCCCCAGGGACTGGACTTAGCTGATTGGCTCCCTGAGTCTCTGCTGCACCTGAGACCCGCCCCCCCCCCACCTGCTCTGGCTCCTTAAGTTTGTGGAGGGAAGGCCAAAGACAGGCACCTCCATTTTGTGTTCCTCTGTGCATCTCTCCTGTGTCCTGATACAGCCCAGTGTTCAAGGATTGCAAAGAGACCTAGGTAAGGAGCCCAAAGATATTTTCTAGTCAAATAGTATTAATTGTTCAAAAAGTGTTTGTTTTACTGTGGACTCTCTGTGTTTTCCGGCAGCCTGGCCTCTTTTAAAGTGGTGTTTGTTTCAAAATCGTTTTTGCTGTGACTGTGTGAATTCCCTTGCTAGTTTGTGGCTCCCCCCCCCCTTTCCCCCCCCCTGCCCCCCTTTTTTTCACCCCTACTCTTAGTAAAAAGACTACATAAATCTTTCAGAGTGTGGTTTTAGGAGACTGTTTTTAATCTGTTTGTGTGAATTAAATTGTGCTTAAAAGCTGTCTGCCCCCCTGTATTTTTTTGCCTTAAGAAAGCCCGATTTTAGAGTGTGCGCCCAGAACTATTGCAGTGTTTGTCTCTTAAACAATCTCCCCCTTACCTGAAAAGTAGACTCTGCTAGCTTGGAAGTGTGGATTCAGCCTGTCTGTATCCAAGGAGATACTGAATAGAGCAGCAATAGCCTCCCCCCAGGCCCCAGGGACTGGACTTAGCTGATTGGCTCCCTGAGTCTCTGCTGCACCTGAGACCCGCCCCCCCCACCTGCTCTGGCTCCTTAAGTTTGTGGAGGGAAGGCCAAAGACAGGCACCTCCATTTTGTGTTCCTCTGTGCATCTCTCCTGTGTCCTGATACAGCCCAGTGTTCAAGGATTGCAAAGAGACCTAGGTAAGGAGCCCAAAGATATTTTCTAGTCAAATAGTATTAATTGTTCAAAAAGTGTTTGTTTTACTGTGGACTCTCTGTGTTTTCAGGCAGCCTGGCCTCTTTTAAAGTGGTGTTTGTTTCAAAATCGTTTTTGCTGTGACTGTGTGAATTCCCTTGCTAGTTTGTGGCTCCCCCCCCCCCTTTCCCCCCCCCCCGCCCCCCTTTTTTTCACCCCTACTCTTAGTAAAAAGACTACATAAATCTTTCAGAGTGTGGTTTTAGGATTCTGTTTTTAATCTGTTTGTGTGAATTAAATTGTGCTTAAAAGCTGTCTGCCCCCCTGTATTTTTTTGCCTTAACAAAAGCCCGATTTTAGAGTGTGCGCCCAGAACTATTGCAGTGTTTGTCTCTTAAACAATCTCCCCCTTACCTGAAAAATAGACTCTGCTAGCTTGGAAGTGTGGATTCAGCCTGTCTGTATCCAAGGAGATACTGAATAGAGCAGCAATAGCCTCCCCCCAGGCCCCAGGGACTGGACTTAGCTGATTGGCTCCCTGAGTCTCTGCTGCACCTGAGACCCGCCCCCCCCACCTGCTCTGGCTCCTTAAGTTTGTGGAGGGAAGGCCAAAGACAGGCACCTCCATTTTGTGTTCCTCTGTGCATCTCTCCTGTGTCCTGATACAGCCCAGTGTTCAAGGATTGCAAAGAGACCTAGGTAAGGAGCCCAAAGATATTTTCTAGTCAAATAGTATTAATTGTTCAAAAAGTGTTTGTTTTACTGTGGACTCTCTGTGTTTTCAGGAAGCCTGGCCTCTTTGAAAGTGGTGTTTGTTTCAAAATCGTTTTTGCTGTGACTGTGTGAATTCCCTTGCTAGTTTGTGGCTCCCCCCCCGTTTTTTCCCCCCCTGGCCCCCTTTTTTTCACCCCTACTCTTAGTAAAAAGACTACATAAATCTTTCAGAGTGTGGTTTTAGGAGACTGTTTTTAATCTGTTTGTGTGAATTAAATTGTGCTTAAAAGCTGTCTGCCCCCCTGTATTTTTTTGCCTTAAAAAAGCCCGATTTTAGAGTGTGCGCCCAGAACTATTGCAGTGTTTGTCTCTTAAACAATCTCCCCCTTACCTGAAAAGTAGACTCTGCTAGCTTGGAAGTGTGGATTCAGCCTGTCTGTATCCAAGGAGATACTGAATAGAGCAGCAATAGCCTCCCCCCAGGCCCCAGGGACTGGACTTAGCTGATTGGCTCCCTGAGTCTCTGCTGCACCTGAGACCCGCCCCCCCCACCTGCTCTGGCTCCTTAAGTTTGTGGAGGGAAGGCCAAAGACAGGCACCTCCATTTTGTGTTCCTCTGTGCATCTCTCCTGTGTCCTGATACAGCCCAGTGTTCAAGGATTGCAAAGAGACCTAGGTAAGGAGCCCAAAGATATTTTCTAGTCAAATAGTATTAATTGTTCAAAAAGTGTTTGTTTTACTGTGGACTCTCTGTGTTTTCAGGCAGCCTGGCCTCTTTTAAAGTGGTGTTTGTTTCAAAATCGTTTTTGCTGTGACTGTGTGAATTCCCTTGCTAGTTTGTGGCTCCCCCCCCCCCTTTCCCCCCCCCCGCCCCCCTTTTTTTCACCCCTACTCTTAGTAAAAAGACTACATAAATCTTTCAGAGTGTGGTTTTAGGAGACTGTTTTTAATCTGTTTGTGTGAATTAAATTGTGCTTAAAAGCTGTCTGCCCCCCTGTATTTTTTTGCCTTAACAAAAGCCCGATTTTAGAGTGTGCGCCCAGAACTATTGCAGTGTTTGTCTCTTAAACAATCTCCCCCTTACCTGAAAAATAGACTCTGCTAGCTTGGAAGTGTGGATTCAGCCTGTCTGTATCCAAGGAGATACTGAATAGAGCAGCAATAGCCTCCCCCCAGGCCCCAGGGACTGGACTTAGCTGATTGGCTCCCTGAGTCTCTGCTGCACCTGAGACCCGCCCCCCCCACCTGCTCTGGCTCCTTAAGTTTGTGGAGGGAAGGCCAAAGACAGGCACCTCCATTTTGTGTTCCTCTGTGCATCTCTCCTGTGTCCTGATACAGCCCAGTGTTCAAGGATTGCAAAGAGACCTAGGTAAGGAGCCCAAAGATATTTTCTAGTCAAATAGTATTAATTGTTCAAAAAGTGTTTGTTTTACTGTGGACTCTCTGTGTTTTCAGGAAGCCTGGCCTCTTTGAAAGTGGTGTTTGTTTCAAAATCGTTTTTGCTGTGACTGTGTGAATTCCCTTGCTAGTTTGTGGCTCCCCCCCCGTTTCCCCCCCCCCCCTGGCCCCCTTTTTTTCACCCCTACTCTTAGTAAAAAGACTACATAAATCTTTCAGAGTGTGGTTTTAGGAGACTGTTTTTAATCTGTTTGTGTGAATTAAATTGTGCTTAAAAGCTGTCTGCCCCCCTGTATTTTTTTGCCTTAAAAAAGCCCGATTTTAGAGTGTGCGCCCAGAACTATTGCAGTGTTTGTCTCTTAAACAATCTCCCCCTTACCTGAAAAGTAGACTCTGCTAGCTTGGAAGTGTGGATTCAGCCTGTCTGTATCCAAGGAGATACTGAATAGAGCAGCAATAGCCTCCCCCCAGGCCACAGGGACTGGACTTTAGTTAACTTGCTCCTTATATAGGTTCCTCGTGGTTGTTGCATATGCTGTTGTGATTGGTTTTTTTTTATGATTGGTGGATAGGGCTGGGATTCTGATTGGCTGTTGGTACTAGGGCTGTGATTGGTGGATAGGGCTAGGATTCTGATTGGCTGTTGGTTCTAGGGCTGTGATTGGTGGATAGGGCTAGGATTCTGATTGGCTGTTGGTTCTAGGGCTGTGATTGGTGGATAGAGCTAGGATTCTGATTGGCTGTTGGTACTTGGGCTGTGATTGGTGGATAGGGCTAGGATTCTGATTGGCTGTTGGTTCTAGGGTTGTGATTGGTGGATAGGGCTAGGATTCTGATTGGCTGTTGGTTTCTAGGGCTGTGATTGGTGGATAGGGCTGGGATTCTGATTGGCTGTTGGTTCTAGGGCTGTGATTGGTGGATAGGGCTAGGATTCTGATTGGCTGTTGGTTTCTAGGGCTGTGATTGGTGGATAGGGCTGGGATTCTGATTGGCTGTTGGTTCTAGGGCTGTGATTGGTGGATAGGGCTAGGATTCTGATTGGCTGTTGGTTTTAGGGCTGGGGCTGTGATTGGGGGTCAGGAAATAGGGCTGTGACTGGTGATTAGGGCTGGGCCTCCCATTAATTGGCTAAATCAGGGTTTAAAATTGGATTGGCTAGGGTTAGGACCAGCTTCTTATTGGCCAGTAGGGCTATAAAAGGCTAGGATTCAAGGCGTCTCAGCCCGGGCGTCGAGGCAAAGGGCAGAGAGGATAAGGGCAGTTGTCTGTTTGGGTCTGTTCGGGACAGGTAGGGACTAGGGACTAGGGCCAGAAATGCTGCCCAATTCCCATTCCACCAGGAATGGTTTCTGCCCCAACACCTCCCTCAACATGCAAACACATTATCTGCAAAGATATCCAACTCATGCATCACAAACTGACCATAGACATATTGCATTGCCCCACCACCCAACACAATACCCTACATACAACACATATACACATACACCCCATAACTACTACAGTCAAACACCTTCATACTCACAGCAAACACTACTCTGTCCCCTCCCACTAACACTACCTGCCACCGCCCACACAATACAAAACTACAACATACAATTCTCTCAGTTTGAGTCTCCCAGATACACACTCTCTACACATACTAACCAAAAACACTATCCGCTGTTCGCTTCACACAGACCGCCGCAACTCATAACAATGCCAAAACCCTGCCTTCAAACACATCTTCTACACACACTCTTCCCCTCTGCTCACCAATTACACACAACCATACAATCCCCATATTTCACTCCACCACACCTCTTCCAGTCATCTCAACTAATACTTATCTCCCTGACACACATCCATCACCTCATATACACCTCATACATTCATCTCCAAAACACATCAACACCCCATCTAACACTCAAATTCCACTTAACAGCACTAACTCACATACAAGTCCCTCACCAAAAACAACTACACCAATAGCCCCTCTCATTATTCCACAAAAACAATACCAACCACAAACATCAGCACATCAAAGCAACACAAACTTACATTACACTCATCCTCATACCCACTCTCACCCCCAAGACTACACAAAGGATACAAATTCCATCCTATCTCCACCCCTACCCCCCCACTCTCCACAAACACCTACCACAAGCACCCCATCCCAGCAACCTTCATTCAGTCACCTCTCCTCCATTGCACAATTTAGAGCCTTACATCATGATCCACATGCTCCGCCACCACCCCTAACCCATACTCCATCCACACTAAACAAACGCAAACAAAATAAAAAACAGGCCACTCATAGCAACCTCGCATCCCCTTGTTTGTTTCATAATAAAACTACCCTACAAAAAACACTACACTCCTCATGGCTCTCTCAGCCACCAAGTTCACCACCCACACACACAGACCCAACAAAATGCCTCCTTAACCTGCTGGAAGAGGAACACTATGTTGAAAAGCAAGACTATTGTGAGCCTCAAACGGTTAACACAACTAGCAACTCTCCTGCTTCAAGCTCACATTATACTACTTACCCTTCTACTAAACAAAACAACACTACCACAAACACACCCTATCTAAACTGCCAGCTCATAAATGCTCGATCACTCTCAAAAAACAAGCACCACATCTACGACCTTCTCACAGACACACAACCTGACTTACTATTCATTACGGAAACCTGGTTGGGAGATGACATGGCACCAGTATTGCACGAAGCCCTTCCTCCAGGCTATCAAACCATCACACAAAACCGTACAGGCAAGAGAGGAGGTGGACTAGCTATTATATTCAAACAGGCAATAATCCTCAGTAAAACAGACAACATCTCCATACAAGGTTGTGAAGCCCTCCTTACCAGATGCCACCCTACTCCAACTTCCACCTGTAACTTTCTCCTCCTTTACAGACCTCCACCTAACAACTCCACTTTCCCAGATGCCTTTCTTGACATAGTCTCAAACCTTATTACACTATACTCCAATCTATGCATTCTTGGGGATCTAAACATTTGGTTTGACAAACCCAATATGCCCCATCCAAAAGCTATCACCACTGGCCTACTCGCATTGAATCTACATCAGATTGTACACAATCCCACACACATCGCTGGTCACATCCTAGATGTAATTTTTGCTAAGCCTGAACTTGTTACTATTCATAGCATCACACCAACCACCTGGTCAGACCACCATCTGATAACTTTCCGACAGACAACTCCACAAATCAACACACCCCACAACCACTTACATACATACACCTATCGGCCATGGAGAAAACTCAATTTGGATCACTTAGAAACACAACTAACAGCAAACACAGATCTAGATACAATCAATTCTGTACCTAAACTTTATGAGTGGCTACAGGAAGCTTTTGATGTCCTAATACCACTCAGAAAAACTAAACATGACAAAAGAAAACCAACACCTTGGAGAAACACAGAACTTAAAAAGATAAAGAAACAAATCAGAAAGTTGCAGCGGACCTGGCTCAAAACAAACAACAGTCAAGACAAACTGCAGCTACACAAACTTAACAGGATATACAAATCATCAATCAAAAAAGCTAAAAAAAGATACTACTCAGACAGAATTCTAAATGCTCAATCTACAACCAAGGAATTTTACAAAATTCTCAATGAATTTCGAAAACCCACATGCATGGAAGGAAGTCATCCCACCACACAAGATTTCACAAACAAATTGGCAACGCACTACACAACCAAGGCAGAGACATTGGACTCCTATTTAAAACAGAAGAAAACCATCAGCACCAACCCCTTTACTAAAATACCCTTTAAGAATAAACCATCCCAACCTCTACAGTCCTTCAAACAAATATCCCAGGATGAATTTATGGATTTGGTCAAAGCAAGCAGACCTTCTGGTTGCCCTTCTGACCCTTGCCCACCACAGATCTTCAAGAACATCCTGCTATCTACTTCCGCTGCCACACCTGTAAGAAGAATCATCAACAACTCTTTAACTTCAGGAACTTTTCCTACAGACCTGAAAAAGGGATACATACGACCATTATTAAAGAAAACAAATCTAGTCCCGCAAGACCCCAACAACTACAGACCTATCACAAATGGACCTTTCCTGGGCAAATTGATAGAAAGAGCAGCATTCGCCCAGATGTCACAATTCATTGAAGACAATTCTATACTTTCAGACTTCCAAACTGGATTCCGCCCAGGAGGAAGCACTGAATCGGCACTCATGGCAATCTGGGACGATCTTAAAAACACAGTTGTCCGAAATGGAGTTGCTGCACTACTTATCTTGGACCTCTCAGCTGCCTTTGATACGGTTGACCATGACACCCTAACTCAAAGACTCCACGAAGCCGGCATACAAGGGATTGCGCTCGACTGGATTACTTCCTATCTCCAAAAAAGAGCAAATATCATCCACTCACCCCCCTTCTCATCCAAACCCTACCTCACAAAAACAGGGGTCCCCCAAGGGTCAATCATCTCACCTTTGCTTTTTAACATCTACATGATATCTTTACCAGAACTGATCAATGATTTCCATCTCACATGCTACAACTATGCATATGACACACAAATACTACTTCAATTAGAAGACCCCAAAAACATTGAAAACTCTCAAATCTTCAGTTGCGTCAGAGCCGTTGATCAGTGGATGACCTGGAGCCATCTCAAACTAAATACCTCCAAAACTTAAATACTCATATGTGGTGACTGGAAACATTATGACCCTCTGTGCGTCTGGCCTGACGATCTCGGACCACCTCCTCAATTATCCAAGGAAGTGAAAAACCTAGGAATCACCATGGATTCCAAACTAACTATGAATGCCCAAGTAGACAAATTAGCACGCACAAGCTTCATCACCTTAAAGACTTTACGACGCATTTCCCCTCACCTCGGATTTCCACACAAGGTGCAAGCTACTATCTCACTTGTATTATCCAAACTGGATTATGCCAATAGCCTCTACCATGGATCATCTCTATCTGTTATGAAAAAACTACAACGTATCCAGAATTCCGCAGCCAGGCTACTACTACATATAAAGCCGCAAGCCCACATCTCCCCTGCCTTGAGAGCACTACACTGGTTACCCGTTGCCAGAAGATGCACTTTCAAGCTGCTTTGTATCACCCACAAAGCTATACATGGAACAGGACCGCTTTTCATCAGAAAGAAAATTACCAAATACATCCAACAAAGAACCCTCCGCTCAAGACTGGCACCGCGCCTTAGAACACCACCATAAAAGAAAAGACTGTAGGTGGTACATCCTTCTCCGTCCAAGCAGCCAAACTATGGAATTCATTACCCCCAACTATAAGAGCCACAGATAACTTTCTTGTTTTCAGGAAACTACTCAAGAGTTGGCTCTTTCCTTCATAACCACCTTTTTCAAACAACTATGAACTGCATATGCCTATGTGGATAATTATTTTTTCAGATTATATGTATATTTCTATTTATTTATAGTTTCTTTGGAAACTAAAGCAAGGCTGTGCGCTCAGAGATCCCATAGCAGAAAAGATCTAGAATCCATCCTGGAGGTGAACTGATGATGTACTGGAGCGTAATCTGTATCTGACTGAGACGCGCGGGTTCTATCTTCCTCTGCTGGAGACACAGAGTAGAAGGTTCTCCCTTTATAAAGCACATGTAAGCTCCGCCCGCTGAGCCACGCCCCGTCCACCCTCGAAGTAGGTAAAGGAATTCCCGCCTTTTACCACGATGATGGACAGCTTTCCAAAACGACCCCAATGCGTTTACCGCCGATTCCGGTGGTGCGTTTGTTTGATGCTCAGAAGCACAAGGACATCTCCACAAAGACGCACTAGTAACAATCACATTGCCAAAAGCACACAAGGTTGCTGGAGACGTTTACCCTGTGGCCCATCACGTACCCTTAGTGTACAATATAAACGGGGCGTATAAAACATGCTAGGTAACGCTTACTGACATACTCGTAGAAAATACTCCGGTTGGGTAGGCCACGATGCTCATTTTACAGAAACTAAACCTCAAAGGAAGCACTTCCAAATATAAACGTAGCAGGTGCCGCAGTTGAAGCTCAGCTTCTGGAAAGGACAAGCCACCCTAACTCTTGGGCTTGGCAAAGATAAAGCAAGGCTGTGCGCTCAGAGATCCCATAGCAGAAAAAGATCTAGAATCCATACTGGAGGTGAACTGATAATGTACTGGAGCATAATCTGTATCTGACTGTGATGCGCGGGTTTCTATCTTCCTCTGCTGGAGACACAGAGTAGAAGGTTCTCCCTTTATAAAGCACCTGTAAGCTCCGCCCGCTGAGCCACGCCCCGTCCACCCTCGAAGTAGGTAAAGGAATTCCCGCCTTTTACCAGGATGATGGACAGCTTTCCAAAACAACTCCACTGCGTTTTACCGCCGATTCCGGTGGTGCGTTGTTGATGCTCAGAAGCACGAGGACATCTCCACAAAGACGCACTAGTAACAATCACATTGCCAAAGGAACACAAGGTTGCTGGAGACGTTTTTACCCCGTGGCCCATCATGTACCCTTAGTGCACAATATAAACGGGGTGTATAAAACATGCTAGGTTATGCATACTGACATACTCGTAGAAAATACTACGGTTGGGTAGGCCACGATGCTCATTTTACAGAAACTAAACCTCAAAGGAAGCACTTACAAATATAATCGTAGCAGGTGCCGCAGTTGAAGCTCAGCTTCTGGAAAGGACAAGCCACCCTAACTCTTGGACTTGGCAAAGATAAAGCAAGGCTGTGCGCTCCCGCCTTTTACCAGGATGATGGACAGCTTTCCAAAACGACCCCACTGCGTTTACCGCCGATTCACGTGGTGCGTTGTTGATGCGCAGAAGCACGAGGATATCTCCACAAAGACGCACTAGTAACAATAACATTGCCAAAGGCACACAAGTTTGCTGGAGACGTTTACCCCGTGGCCCATCACAAACCCCTAGTGTACAATATAATCGTAGCAGGTGCCGCAGTTGAAGCTCAGCTTCTGGAAAGGACAAGCCACCCTAAACTCTTGGGCTTGGCAAAGATAAAGCACGGCTGTGCGCTCAGAGATCCTATAGCAGAAAAGAACTAGAATCCTTCCTGGAGGTGAACTGATGATGCACTGGAGCGTAATCTGTATCTGACCGTGACGCGCGGTTTCTATCTTCCTCTCCTGGAGACACAGAGTAGAAGGTTTCTCCCTTCATAAAGCACCTGTAAGCTCCGCCCGCTGAGCCATGCCCCGTCCACCCTCGAAATAGGTAAAGGAATTCCCGCCTTTTTACCAAGATGATGGACAGCTTTCCAAAACGACCCCACTGCGTTTTACCGCCGATTCAGGTCGTGCGTTGTTGATTCGCAGAAGCACAAGGACATCTCCACAAAGACGCACTAGTAACAATAACATTGCCAAAGGCACACAAGGTTGCTGGAGACGTTTACCCCGTGGCCCATCTTGTACCCCTAGTGTACAATATAAACAGGGCGTATAAAACATGATAGGTAACGCTTACTGACATACTCGTAGAAAATACTCCGGTTGGGTAGGCCACGATGCTCATTTTACAGAAACTAAACATCAACAGAAAGCACTTAGAAATATAAACGTAGCAGGTGCCGCAGTTGAAGCTCAGCTTTCTGGAATAGGACAAGCCACCCTAACTCTTGGGCTTGGCAAAGATAAAGCAAGGCTGTGCGCTCAGAGATCCCATAGCAGAAAAAGATCTAGAATCCTACCTGGAGATGAACTGATGATGTACTGGAGCGTAATCTGTATCTGACTGTGACGCGCGGGTTCTATCTTCCTCTGCTGGAGACACAGAGTAGAAGGTTTCTCCCTTTATAAAGCACCTGTAAGCTCCGCCCGCTGAACCACGCCCCGTCCACCCTCGAAGTAGGTAAATGAATTCCCGCCTTTTACCAGGATGATGGACAGCTTTCCAAAACGACCCCAATGCGTTTTACCGCCGATTCCGGTGGTGCGTTGTTGATGCTCAGAAACACGAGGACATTTCCACAAAGACGCACTAGTAACAAACATATTGCCAAAGGAACACAAGTTTGCTGGAGACGTTTACCCCGTGGCCCATCACGTACCCTTAGTGTACAATATAAACGGGGCGTATAAAAACATGCTAGGTTACGCTTACTGACATACTAGTAGAAAATACTCCGGTTGGGTAAGCCATGATGCTCATTTTACAGAAACTAAACCTCAAAGGAAGCACTTACAAATATAATCGTAGTAGGTGCCGCAGTTGAAGCTCAGCTTCTGGAAAGGACAAGCCACCCTAACTCTTGGGCTTGGCAAAGATAAAGCAAGGCTGTGCGCTCAGAGATCCCATAGCAGAAAAGATCTAGAATCCATCCTAGAGGTGAACTGATGATGTACTGGAGCGTAATCTGTATCTGACTGTGACGCGCGGGTTCTATCTTCCTCTGCTGGAGACACAGAGTAGAAGGTTCTCCCTTTATAAAGCACCTGTAAGCTCCGCCCGCTGAGCCACGCCCCGTCCACCCTCGAAGTAGGTAAAGGAATTCCTGCCTTTTACCACGATGATGGACAGCTTTCCAAAACGACCCCACTGCATTTACCGCCGATTTCCGGTGGTGCGTTGTTGATGCTCAGAAGCACGAGGACATCTCCACAAAGACGCACTAGTAACAATCACATTGCCAAAGGCACACAAGGTTGCTGGAGACGTTTACCCCGTGGCCCATCAAGTACCCTTAGTGTACAATATAAACAGGGCATATAAAAACATGCTAGGTTACGCTTACTTACATACTCGTAGAAAATACTCCGGTTGGGTAGGCCACGATGCTCATTTTACAGAAACTAAACCTTTAAAGGAAACACTTACAAATATAATCGTAGCAGATGCCGCAGTTGAAGCTCAGCTTCTGGAAAGGACAACCCACCCTAACTCTTGGGCTTGGCAAAGATAAAGCAAGGCTGTGCGCTCAGAGATTCCATAGCAGAAAAAGATCTAGAATCCTTTCTGGAGGTGAACTAATGATGTACTGGAGCGTAATCTGTATCTGACTGTGACGCGCGGGTTCTATCTTCCTCTGCTGGAGACACAGAGTAGAAGGTTCTCCATTTATAAAGCACCTGTAAGCTCCGCCCGCTGAGCCACGCCCCGTCCACCCTCGAAGTAGGTAAAGGAATTCCCGCCTTTTACCAGGATGATGGACAGCTTTCCAAAATGACCCCAATGCGTTTACCGCCGATTCCGGTGGTGCGTTGTTGATGCTCAGAAGCACGAGGACATCTCCACAAAGACGCACTAGTAACAATAACATTGCCAAAGGCACACAAGGTTGCTGGAGACGTTTACCCCGTGGCCCATCACGTACCCCTAGTGTACAATATAAACAGGGCGTATAAAACATGATAGGTAACGATTACTGACATACTCGTAGAAAATACTCCGGTTGGGTAGACCACGATGCTCATTTTACAGAAACTAAACCTCAACAGGAAGCACTTCGAAATATGAACGTAGCAGGTGCCGCAGTTGAAGCCCAGCCTCTGAAAAGGACAAGCCACCCTAACTCTTGGGCTTGGCAAAGATAAAGCAAGGCTGTACGCTCAGAGATCCCATAGCAGAAAAGATCTAGAATCCTTCCTGGAGGTGAACTGATGATGTACTGGAGCGTAATCTGTATCTGACTGTGACGCTCGGGTTCTATCTTCCTCTGCTGGAGACACAGAGTAGAAGGTTCTCCCTTTATAAAGCACCTGTAAGCTCCGCCCGCTGAGCCACGCCCCGTCCACCCTCGAAGTAGGTAAAGGAATTCCCGCCTTTTACCAGGATGATGGACAGCTTTCCAAAACGACCCCAATGCGTTTACCGCCGATTCCGGTGGTGCGTTGTTGATGCTCAGAAGCACAAGGACATCTCCACAAAGACGCACTAGTAAGAATCACATTGCCAAAGGCACACAAGGTTGCTGGAGACGCTTACCCCGTGGCCCATCACGTACCCTTAGTGTACAATATAAACGGGGCAAATAAAACATGCTAGGTAACGCTTACTGACATACTCGTAGAAAATACTCCGGTTGGGTAGGCCACGATGCTCATTTTACAGAAACTAAACCAATAACAATAAAATACACACACACTCTTTTAAACCTGTCTGACTAAGTATTTTTTACCCATGATTCTAATTATGTATTGTATGTGCATATGTGTGTGTATTCATGTGTGTGTGTGTATAAATATATATATATGTGTATGTATGTGCATATGTTGTTTCTGTGCCTGGCATGTTTGTGGATCAATGCATGGGTTGTTATACTAGATATCTATGAATTTCTACTCTTTTTTTTTTATCACACTTATCTACTCATCACTCTTATGTCATGTCTCTATCAAACTATCCTCCATTCTCACTCGGACTCATCCCAAATCCCTTCGACCACTTTCATCTCTTAAATATCTCTGCCTAAGCTCTTCCCTCCACCTCCACATCTAACTCACCAAACCTCACTCTACCTCTGTGACCTCCCACACAACCCTACTAAATTCTCCTGCATTCATCTCACCCTGCTACTATGCTCTCCCTAACCCTTCCACATCCTCTTTCTCCTCCGCTCCCCTTTTATTCATCTCAAGCCTTTGGATTGAGTAAATGAAGGATAAACTCCCAACTAACACTTCTGGATTTCTTTCCTCCTCCACCCCTCCATTACTCCAGTCAATCTAACTAACAAACTCTCATATCCGCAACTCAAATTAACTCATAATAATACTAAAACTGTACTCCTTATTTAAATTATACTAATCCATCACTAATTCTTGTTGGGTATCGGAGTAGTGTGCTACTCATCGAAAAGCGCTTTGACGCCTCGTCAGGGGTAGTAAGCGCTATATAAATACAATTACAATTACAATTACAATATGGGCCATTCCATGAGCCATTGTCACCACTGCAAGCACATACGCATCGGGTAACAACCATCAATGATGTTCTGACAAGTCAACCCAACAACCATTTTCATCCAATTTACCCGTACTCTCTTTCCACACGCTCAATTCTTTCTCTGAAGCTTCAGCTTGAATAGACTTCACACCCTCTATCGTTTCTTCACATATTCCAACGTCACCAACCCATCTTGCGGGGCCTGCAACATACATTCGATTCATCACATCTTTTGCTATTTCTTTTGCGATTTTGTCAGCAAATGCATTGCCACGACCGACATCATCGGTAACCTTCTTGTGTGCACTGCATTTCACAATCGCAACTTGTAATGGCAAGGTCAGTGACTCAAGAAGCTCATTCACCAACTGACCATGCTGAATTTTAGCTCCATGCGAAGTCAGGAACCCACGTTCTTTCCACAATCGTCCAAAACTATGGGCCACACCAAACGCATACTGGCTATCGGTATATATGGTCACTTTCATTCCTTTCGATAACACACACGCTCTCGTAAATGCAATCAGCTCTGCTGCTTGAGCTGAATTATGTGGTATAGGTGCAGCTTCAACAATCGTATGCAAAGTTGTGACAGCATATGCTGCAGTCGTATCACCATTCGGAAGCTTGAAGCATGAACCATCCACCAATAAGGTACCATCACACTCTACAAGAGGAGTATCTTTAAGATCTACTCTCCCTTTCGTTTCTTCTTCTGTCCTAAGAAAACAATCATGTTGTTCAACATCATCTGTCTCTACTGAAATCGGCAATAACGTGGCTGGATTCAACGTATTGTACCTCTTTATGTGCACATGACTCGCTAACAGTGTCAACTCATAACCTGACAATCGAGCACTAGTTAAATGCTGTGTCTTGGTCCTGTTTAACAACGAGTCCACTGCATGTGGAACCATCACAATCAACATATTATTCATCACTAACCCAGCAGACTGTCGAATAGAAACAGCTGCTGCCGCTGTGGCTCTCAAGCAACTCGGCAATGCTTTAGCTACCGGATCCAAAGTCGACGAAAAATATGCGCATGGGCGCTGCTTGTCTCCAAAAGACTGTGTCAGCACTGACAATGCACAACCCTCTTTCTCATGGACATACAGTGTAAAGGGCTTACTGTAGTCGGGGGTACCCAACACAGGAGCCGAACACAATGCATTACGCAATTCGGAAAAACTTTTCTGACAATCTTCAGACCACGGAATGGGGTTTGGTGTATCTTTATAGGTCAATGCTACCAAAGGTTTGGCCAGCAAAGAAAAATTCGGTATCCATTGTCTGCAGTATGATGTAATGCCCAAGAAAGCACGTACTTCTCTCTGTGTCCTTAGCACACTCAATTTTGCAATTGCCTGAATTCTTTCTGAGGTCAGTTTCCTTCCCTCCTTCGATAAGAGATGACCTAAGTAGGTTACTTCTTGTCGACAATATTGCAGTTTTGAAAGGGACACTTTGTGATGTAAATCAGACAAATGACGCAATAACAACAAGGTGGCTTCTTTACAAATCTCTTCAGTATCTGTAGCGATTAGCAAATCATCAATGTACTGAATAAGGGTAGTGCCGTCAGGTAAAACAATTGCATCAAGCTGTGTTTTTAAAGCCTGACTATATATTGATGGACTTTCACAGTAGCCTTGTGGAGCGCGTTTGAAGCGGAAACTTCGGCCTCTTAAACTGAATCCAAAAATATCCCTGCTCTCCTCTGCAATCGGGATGCTGAAGAAAGCATTCTTTAAGTCAATCACCAAGAACCAGGTGGCGGAAGCTGGAATCATAGTCAATAGGGCAGTGATATTAGGAACAACTGGAAACTGTGGCACAACTATTTTATTTACCTCTCTAAGATCAATCACGAGCCTGTAAACAGGTGGCTTAGAGGGGTCAGTACATTTCAAAACAGGCAGAACAGGACTATTACAAACGTTGCCTCTTGTCTCTTCAATTACATCTTTTTCAATTAAATCATAAATGATCGCTAGCAACGCCTTTTCACCTTTACTAGAGATCTTGTATTGTTGAATGCGTGGTAATTTAACATTGGCTTTCAATGTCACAACATAAGGCGGTATTTCCAACAGACCCACATCATTAGGACCAGTAGCCCAAATGGTATCAGGAAGAAACGACAATTCGGTCGGAAGTTTATCCTTCGACAAATACATTGGAGAGGCCATTTTCCTACCCAGTGTAAGTTGTACTCCCGAAGGAGAACAATATAATTTCGCATACAATCTTTTCAACAAATCCAATCCTAACAAGTTTTCACCACAACCTGTCGTCAGAATAAGGGGTGCTTCCAATTCACAAGGTCCAACAGAAAGGGACATAGGACTAGAAATCGGGTTCCTAACCGGGGCGCCAGAAAAACCTACTGAAACATTCATCTCGCCAGACAAAGGTGCGCCAGGGAGTTTTGAGTGCATAATAGAACTCTTTGTAGCACCAGTATCCGACAGAAAAGGCTCCGACACACCTGAGGTAATCACCTTAACATAAGGTCCATTCAGATCCACTGGAACTAAAAAAACTCCCTCCCTTCGTCTATGGCTGTCCAAGCAATTATTACCTTCCAGATTCTCATCTTCTGCATAGTAGTCGTCAGCATAGTACTGAGCCGTCCTACCAGACGCGTTATGTTGCTGGTCAAAACTATTCATTGAGTTTTGAGACGGAAAGGAACGCGTGTTCTGGGGGAAACTTCCACGTCCTCTACCTCTAGGAGTTTGTTGAACACCTCGACCTCTTGGGCCAGAAGCACCATTCGTACGCTGTAACAAAATAGGACAACTATACTTGAAATGACCCTCTTCTTTACATTATGAACACTGATTGGGACCTACAGGAACACGTGGTTGAGAAAACTCGAACCTTTGCGAGTTTCTCTGGAACTGTTGAGGTTGCTGATAGTTACTATGACCACCACGTGGTGGATACGCCTGTTGTAAAAGAACCTTCGTCTTTAATTCTTTAGTTTACTTGTCTGCTCTATCCTTCTCATCTTTATCCCTATTTTCGTAGTACTGTGCAGTAGCCAATATTTGTGCTGAAGAGGAAACGGCCCAAGAACTCTCTGAATCCTTCAATTGCTTACACAGCTCGGCAAGCAAATTGTGCACAAACTTGACGACGAACAACCGTTGACCACCTTCTGTACTCATATCTTGACCACTGTGGTCGATAAACGTTTCCTCAAACCTGGTGAAGAAATCAGACACTGTTTCATCTTTCTTCTGCTTACACGCAGACAATTTATCCCAATTCACACGCATCGCAGGCATTAAAGTCTTCATGTAAGTAATAATCCTAGCAGGCAGTTCTGCTACCAAAGGCTCAGGCTTGGCACCACCAACTTGTCTATCATTTGCAGCACTAATATTAGCCCATGAGTCACCTAACTCTTGTGCATGATCTGTATGGCGAATCAATCCCCACAAAGGCTGTGGAACAACATTCCCAAATAACATGTCTATGTCGGCTAAATTCATAATGCATGAGTCTGCAGTCTGTGATAATTCCTTATAATACCCTGCAGGGTTTTTACGGGGATCAGGCAAAGTCTGCTTAACGGCTAAAACTTCATCTCGTTTCCACGGAACATGTACCCAAACACGCTGAAAATGAGCTGGGACAGCATCAATGTGATTAGCATCATCAGCCTCAACAGCGTCCTTCCATACCTGAGGGACTTCTCTCATTGGGTACTGTCGCACCTTTTTTTTAAGAGAGGAGTCATGTTGGAACAATGACTGAGAAGGATCCTTATTCCTAAAGGACAACAATGTCGCAACTGCTGTCTCAACATCGGGACCCACAATCGTACCCTTTGCAAACTCAAATCGTACACGGCACAAGTCAGGCGGATTTGTTTCCAAATCATTATCTTCCAATTCCTCACAAAGGAAAGCACACATTTTCTCAAAAACGTATCTTTGTTTTGGTGCTCCCCATTGACGGAAGACATCCATAACAGACTCTACATCGTATCTCAAAGGGTAAACAACCCATTTACGCGCCATACGGTCCAACATTTCTTTCTCTTGAGAATTAGGCAGTTGACTACGCGACTGCTTACGCTCCAAATCTGGGGTCACACCAGACGACCCAAAGAGAGGAAATATAAGGCTGGCAACAGTATCTGTCATTCTCTGTCGGACAGAAGGAGAAGTTGATGAAAGAACAGGAGGAAAAACAGAGGGAGGCAAGGCAGACGCAGAAGCAGACGCAGAGGCAGTATCAGGAAGAACACCAGAAGAGGCAGTCGATGTAGTACATAAAGTTGTAGGAGGTACAGATGGAGCAGGTAGCGAAGTCGGCGGCCCTTGAAGGGGCTGCGCCATAGTAGTAGGAGCCAACTGAAAAGGAGCTGGCGGCTGTGGAAGAACCTGAGGCACAATAACCGGAGGTTGCACAGCTAAAGGTTGCGGAGGTGCTGTAGCATTCTGCGCATAAGGGGGTGGCGACCTCAACAAGTGTGACATTAAAGGATCTTTCTCAAGTTCTTTTGCTGCATCTTGCTGAAGAAGCGGAAGAACTGGATAACATTTATCGGTCACCAATTTATGTTGCCTGTGCAACTGCTCATTCATCTGTTCTTCTTCATCATCTTTAAACTGCATGGCAGCTTGCATTATCGAGATACCCTCTTCCCTCTTATTTCTCTTTGCTAATTTAATTTCCTTCTGTTTGGCTTCCTTACGCCATAGGCGGAAAGAGTCAAACATCGCCGGCCGGGCTTTCTTCTTAAAAAGTTTAACCTCCAGATTATTCAGAATCTCTGTGTCAAAACTACCATATTGGGGCCATTTTAAAACACCATCTTTCCTGGTGTATCGGATCCATACTTCATTATATGTGAGGGGCCCTATGCCATGTTTCACATATAGTTCATAGGTTGGAGTTCCAATCGGAGGAACCGGACACGAGTCCTCCAATCGGGAATCCCTATTATAACCAAGACAAAACAAATTTCCATATCTGCTAAGACCAGGCATCTTCGCTCTCTAGTCTAGCTTCAAACTTCAAAGGATTATCGAATACGATAGTCTCGTGAATACACGAATCCCTCGGCTTTGGTACTTGCAAGTTCCAAATCAAAGATCCCAAGGGGATACCAAACTAAGGACTGGGAGACGCTCCACTTATACTTAACTGAGGTATCGATGACGTCACCAGAAGACTCGTTTATCGTTTCGCTCTACCAAATCATCAAGGGTCCAAAACAGGGCGATAGTCAGGGCAGCAGTCCTTCGTAGCCGTCGGAAAGCGGGGAACCTCGCAGCAAAGACTTTCAGACCACGTCGACATACAGGGGTCGATGAAGTGGCGGCCTTCCTCCAGAATTTTCACACGAAGCTCCTCACGAACCTCTGGCTTGGACTGGTACCGCTGAAATCGCCCCACGTTGGGCGCCAACTGAAGTACTGGGTTTTTCAGAACCCAGCGGTGCCAGGGAACACACCCTAAGACTTCGAGTCCTTCCTGTTTCAGACTACAGAAACACAAAGGGGGTCATTCTGACCCCGGCGGTCATGGACCGCCGGGGCCAGGGTTGGCGGGAGCACCGCCAACAGGCTGGCGGTGCCCCGCAGGGCATTCGCGGTCTCCCGCCGGTTTTCCGCTGCCCTTAAGAATCCTCCATGGCGGCGCAGCTCGCTGCGCCGCCATGGGGATTCTGACAGCCCATACCGCCATCCTGTTCCTGGCGGTTCGCCCGCCAGGAACAGGATGGCGGTATGGGTTGTTGTGGGGGCCCTGGGGGCCCTGGGGGCCCCTGCAGTGCCCATGCCAATGGCATGGGCACTGCAGGGGCCCCCGTAAGAGGGCCCCACTTTGTATTTCAGTGTCTGCTTTGCAGACACTGAAATACGCGACGGGTGCCACTGCACCCGTCGCACCTTCCCACTCCGCCGGCTCAATTCTGAGCCGGCGTCCTCGTGGGAAGGTGTTTTGCACTGGGCTGGCGGGCGGCCTTTTGGCGGTCGCCCGCCAGCCCAGTGTAAAACCCAAAATACCCTCAGCGGTCTTTCGACCGCGGAGCGGTATTTTGGAGGGGGGAACTCTGGCGGGCGGCCTCCCCCGCCCGCCAGGGTGAGAATCACCCCCAAAGTCTTCTTGGTGAAGTCAAAGATCTTGTTTATTGGCTGCAGCCAGTAACAGGTATCCTAGAAGTACAACACGGTGTATATTCTCAGTAGACTGCTCTCTTTGCACAGCTAACCTTCTCTTTTATACAAAATATTATGCTTTAGGCAAACATTCCTTATTTTACAGTTGACCATTCACATATTTTCACTACAAAGAAATAGCAGGTTTATGATGACAAGCCCATATTTCAGTTTGTCCAGCCCTCAATCAATTACCCGGAAAGGCTTAGTACTTTCATCAGATATCGACGGACCCCCAATATAAACGGGCACCTCCTCCTTGTAAAGCAAGTCATAAAGAAAGAAACAGGGACAGGTGCGTGTAAGATTAGGCATGGTTTGTGTGTGATTAAAGGTTTATGATGTGTTGTACCTTGATACTAATCTCATTCGGCCACTGGGAAAGAAACTGGCCGAACAGGTTTGGCTTCAGGCAGTGGAGTCAGCTTGCCCAGGTCACAGAGGAGTCAGCAAAGATGTACGTGTCCTTCAGACTCGTTTTCAGCATTAGACATTGGCCTATGTGAGGGCAATCACAAAATGGCTGTCGTTTAAATGGAACACAAGGGTTCAAGACGGAAACTCTGATATTCGGGTGATTTCGTTACCCGAATATGAATACAATGCTTGTGCATACTATTCTAATCATTCTTGGTCTGCTGATACCAAAATCGTTGTGATACGACGATGTTTATAACACGGGTCCAGAATTTTCAGTACCACAGTCACGCCTGGCTAGCATCACAAAAAAGGGCGCTAGCCGGGTGGGGGAGGCGTAGGGGGCATATTTATACTCGGTGTGCTTCGAAATAGCATAATTTTTTTACGCTAATTCAGCGCAAACCTAACTCCATATTTATACATTTGCGCTAGACACGTCTAGCGCAAAATTTATGGTGTTAACGTAATTTTCTGGACGTGGAAACCTACCTTGCGTCAATGAGGTGAAAGGTGGGTGTTCCCGTGCAGAAAACAACGGTATGGCCCTTGCACCATATTTATCCCTGTGTTAAAATCATGCACTGGGGGATGGAGGCCCTAAATAATGACGCTAAGCCTGCTTAGTGCCATTATTTAACGCCTGGGTATGGGCAGGTGTTACGGGACATGTTGGCCTATTTCCATGGTCAGAGACCATGGAAAGAGTCCACAGGTGCCCTGCCCTGGCGCCAGGGACACCCCGCCCACACCAGGAAGACACCTAAAGATGGGGGGACCCCATCCCAGGTTACTAGAGGTGAGTATATTTATATTTGTTTAGGTGCTATAGGGGGGCCTAACTTGGGCCCCCCTACTTGGCACTGTGTCCAGTGACCATGTCCGGGGGACATAAGTCTGCTGGGCATGGCCATTGGGTTGGTGGGGAACTAAGACAGGAGTCATGTCCACTGGGGTTTAACGGCATCCTTTGACACTACCGTCATACCATAAATAAGACACCCAGCCGGTGTCTTGGGATGGCGCTAGCTGGTGGTATATTTTTTGACGCTAAATTGCATTAGCGCAGTTTAGCATAAAAAAATATAAATATCCCCCTTAGCTTCAAAGGATGACGCTAGTACGGGCAGAGGCATAAAAAATGCCTCTAATCAGACTAGCGTCATTTTCTGACATTAAAACCCCATGGACATGACTGCTGCCTTAGTTGAGACAGAAATCATGCCCACCACCCATGGCCGTCCCCTGGGCATGGCCATTGAGCACAGTGCCATGTAGGGGATGCACAAGTTAGGCCTCCTATGGCACTTAAAAAAATATATATATATATTCACCTCTACTTACCTGGGATGGGGTCCCCCCATCCTTAGGTGTCTTCTTGGTGTGGGTGGGGATGTCCCTGGGGCCAGGGAAGGGCACCTGTGGCCTCTTTCCATGGTCTCTGACCATGGAAATAGGCCCACAGGTCCCCTAACGCCTGCCCATACCCAGGCATTAAATAATGGCGCTAAGCAAGCTTAGCGCCATTATTTAAGGTCCCCATCCCCCATGTATGATTTTAGCACAGGGGGATAAATACGGCGCAGGGGTCATACCGTTGTATTCTGCACAGGAATGCCTACCTTGCATCTCATTGACAGAAGATAGGTTTCCACGTCCAGAAAAAAGGAAGTTAACTCCATAATTTTGGCGCTGACGTGTGGAGTTAGGTTTGCTCTGAATTAGTGTTAAAAAAAATAATGCTATTTTGGCACAACACGAGTATAAATATGCCCCCTAGATTTCATTTGTGGTTGAAGTTCAAGGAAGTGTTTCCTACCGGCTGCTGTTGCATTGGAAACATCCTTTGAAAAATAGATTGTGTGAGCAGACCATTGCAAAGGTCCCACTTGTTGGCTGCAGAATTTATGCTCAATAAAACAGTTTGCAGCAAGAAAAAAATAAGAATGCCCCTAGGCTTAGTATGAGGAGCTGTATCAGACGGTTTGCGGCCAATGCGATGAGCTCTTTGAATGTTAAGTGGGCTGGACTCTTGTAGCTGGGCTATTGATGGGATGATTTTTAGCAGAAAGGAAATCATGTTAGTACCCTCTGAATTCTCTGGGATACAATAAAGCTGCAAGTTCTCTCTCCAATTCCTGTTTTCCTAGGCTTCAGCAGTCCTTTTGAGTACTTCAATTTCCTTTGTTATCTGGATCACATCTGGGAGACAGTCTTCCAAAAACACTGATCCCCTGCTCAATAGCTGTGAATGCATTTGTCATGAGCGGGCCACTTCTCCTCAGTCCTTAGTTTCCACAACAAAGGGTTTTAAAGCTCTTATTTCCTCCATGACATCCTCCAAGGAGAAAGAAGGGGCTGATTTTAGAAGGAGAGTCTAAATCTTTTTTAGGTCTCTTGACTGAAACTGAGGGTTTATTTTTTTCACAGAGATACAGAAGCTGAAGTACAGCACCCCATCCCTAGGTCGCTGGTACTCTCCTTAAGGATTGACATGGTTTAAGGGCCAAGATCCTGTTGGCAACTTTTAGGACATATGATGAGATTGATGGAAGATTAAAGAGATGTGGACTTGTCTTTGGGCTTAAAAGACCTACCCATATAGGAAGGTAGAGTTGCCAAACCTGTTAATGTACCATGCGGCTATGGGGAAAAAGTGGAGGGTGTTTTATTATTGACTTCCTTGATAGACCTAGTGTGAGGTTGAAATGAAGTTGTTTTGAATGATCAGGTGGCTTCAAAGACATGCTCTGAGTCTACCGTAAGAGTTAACAGTCTAAAGAGTGACAGCAGGGGACCCAGTGGCAATACAGAACAATCAGCCTGATTGAGTTCAGCATTAAGGAAAATGCAATTAGCTACCATGAGGAGAAACACACAACTGTAGAGGAAATCCAGGAAAAATAATATGGTTATTGAAAAGAGCCGATAGAGCTCCTTATTGTGACCAAGTAGTCTCAGTGATGCTGCCCAGAGTAGAATAAATGTATGTCTCCAGCCATCCTGCTGCAAGATATAATTACTCTGAAGGGCACATGAAGGCCTCATGTGGCATCACTTCCTGACGTGCACTGTGCAGCATATGAGATTTCATGTGAATGATACATATGAAATCCAGGAACAATGAAACCCTTAAAATGGAAAACTGAGCCACTTACTATGACAAAATTATCTCGTTGAAGCAGTCGAGTAAATGAAAGGATATCTCCAGCGCTGTGTCGTATCACGTTGTCATGGGTCCATTCTACTTTTCTCAGGTACAGGAATTTAACTTAGCATCGGCTTGCAGGCCTGTGCCCTTATTACCTAGATAAACATGCTCTGCTTTATTATTCATCTTTTATTCATTTTAACAGTACCTGCAGTTCCTGCATTTTACAAGAAATGTTTTTATGTTGTAATCAGTTGTCATTCCGTGAAAGCGTCATTATCAGTAATGTACATATTGAATTGCCATCATGTCCCTCTGCTTCAAAGAATATGAACTTGTCAGGCATTTTTGTTATGGTATTTAAGATCCAAGTTTGCACCCACAAACTAACGCTTAGGTACATACCCACATCAGGATGTCTGCATGCACAATAGCATGAGCCATAAATAAACACTCTTTGATACCAAGGTCGTTAGATGGGTTTCCACCCAGGATCTTCCATCTAAACAGCGTGCCATTTTGCAACAGACCTCAGCATTCACTTGTCTAGATCGCTTGATTTGGGGACTGGGGGCTGACCTTGTTCCAAGGTAATGGAGGCTGGGGTGCTTTTCATGGACATGGTTTGGACAGATTAGGTTTATCATACCTTGCTCTCTTTAGGGTAGACAATGTGCTTTAGGGTGGAGTTTATGTGTTCATGTTTATTGCAAAATGTTAGGATTGTTCATATTCACGTTGCTTATTTTCACAATCCTGATTTTGTCTCTTGTCATTATCCTAATCATTGGAGGTCATGTATTTTACAGTGGACCACAGTCTTTTCAATAAATGTATTGAAAACTTTCCTGCATCTTCTTATTTACCTGTGTCAGTGTAAGATACTAATTTTTTAACACGAGAAAAGGGTAGGACTTTTTGCAACGTGAATCCCTGAGAGGCTTTCAGAGTCCATGTGCTAGGCTGCCAGAAATCACCTTTGCTGTTCATGTTTTTGGTTGAGGTGCTGCTGGAGAGCCGGGAGGGTTAGGCTGACAGTTGCCAACTATTATGGGAGTGACTCAGGCCCTCATTGCGAGGCAGGCAGCCAGGCTTTCAGTGCCAGTCACCCCGTCATGAAAACCCTGGCAGAAATGCACCCAGTGACAGGAATTCCCATTCCTGTTGCCAGCACATGTACCCCCACATGTCCACACACATGCACACATGCACCCACACAAATCCACACTCTGACAAACATGCACCCCACTTAATCACGCACTTGTTACATACACCCCCATTCATTCGGAGACACACTCAAACACGCACACTGAAACTCGCATTCACTCACTTACACGCACTCAGGCAGACCCATGCAAACGCGCACAGGAGCACCCCCATTCACACGCACACACGCACACAAACATTCACATTCAATCGTTTACCCGCATTCACAACCCCCTCCACATATTCACACTCATACAACACATCACTCCTCCCTCCGCATACTCGCGCTCACACACGCATACACAGATAACACCCTGCACAGCATATATGCACCCACAAAGCACTCCCCAGCCATACACATCCATTCACTCACCCGCACTCACACATACACCCCCTTCATCCGCACACTTGCACACAGACACCACCACTCACTTGCTTACAAAAAACACACTCATACACCCCCACTGGCACACATAGACGCACTCATACACCCCCATTTGCACACACATACACACTCATACCCCCATTCACACACATGCATGCAATCACACCCCCCCATTTGCACACAAACATGCACATACCACACACAGGCACCCAACACTCCCCCCTTTCGAATGATCACCTTATTTTTTCCGGTGAGCTGGTCATCCACGAGGGGATGAGTCCTAGCTGTTTTGCACTGCCAGCACCACCATACCAGCAAGACTCCACCAAGCCTTATTACGGCTCATAATACGGCGGGCGGAGTCTTGCTGCCGTGGCGGTGCTGGTGATGCACCCGCCTCTTCAACTCCGTCGGCCAAACTGACGAAGTTGGACTTTCTGCTCATAAATGGGTGGAAATCCTCCAGCGACTTGAAATATGGCGGTCAGCAGAACACAGCACTGGCGGTCTTCTGTCTGCAGCGGCTTCAGTTGTCTTTGTAAAAGACCGCCGAAGTCGTAATGAGGTCCTCAGTCTCCTACAATCAGAGGTGCTGCCACCCCTAATCCAGCAGTCTTCTAGATATACAAGTGACCTTATGACATGGCGTCATCATGGATGCTGTAGGCACTGATTTACGAGTCTCCTGAGTATCTCTGTCTCATACACAATAAAGGTACCCTAAGTACCATTATACAGAGATGTCTGTGGTCTTAGGGATAATCCTCCTCAGCTGAATAGGGAGCACCTGTGTAGGTTGTGGATAGTTCAAGCTTGAACATTAGCATGATTTTTTCCTGTTGGTGTTCCCTACTCTAATACCTCCTTCACATGGCAAACACCATAAATATTCTGAAGAACTGCAGACAAGCTCTCAAGCAGTTTATTTTAGCCAACGGCTTAACAAATGAGGGCGAGGAACTCACATTTATTGTGGAAGCTCATCAAGCATGCCAAACAGACATAATTTACTTTTGGGTTACCTTTCATTAAATGAATGACAATACACACACACATTTCACACTTACAGAATAGAGAATGTACTACAGCAATACCAAGCTTATCAATACTTTCCCCTTTTTCAACACTTTCTTAAAAATAACATCAAAACTTGTTTAATTGTGTCCTTCCACATGTAATACAACGCATGAAATTAGGTCCTTTGAGGAAATGTATGACTGCAGAAGCCCCTAACTTTTTGCCACCATTTTTCACTTATGCTGGTGTTTTCCTGACTCTGATGGTGCCCTGGGCACTGCTAAACAATCCCAGGGCCTGTGCTCTTTATAAAATGGATAAGCAAATTAGGCTAATTAAAATTGGCTGTACCAACCTACCTATAAGTCTCTAGTATATATATGGTAGGGCAATGTAGGTAAGGTTAAGGGACCCCAGCATAAGTGGTGCACCCATAGGTACACTGCTGTGGTGCCCAGTGTCATTTTAAAGGCAGGCCTGCCTTGCTGGCTGCCTTTAATTTAAAGTTAACCCCAACATTTACCTTGGAATTAAAGATACTTCCATATTGTAACATATACATTACCCCTAAGGTATGCCCTGGGTGTCCCCAGGGTTGGGTGCAGTGTAACTATAAGTAGGGACTTTATACAATACGTTTTTTAAGCCCTGGGGAGGGAAAAATAGCAAAACAAATTCTCCATTGTAGTTAGAAATTGGGTCTCTAGTTGGCAGAGGTATACATCATTGTCCAAGTAGGAACCACAATCCTAGTCAGGGTAAGCCACAACACCATCCAAATTATCCTGTACCCACCCTTGGTAGCTTGGCACTGAGCAGTCAGGTGTATCTTAAAAGTTAATGTATAAAGTATTTGTGTAAGAACTCATACAATAACACAGTGAAAACACCACAAGAATACACCACAGAGGTTTAAGAAAATAGAGAATCTTTACCTGAATAAAATAAGGATAAAAATTATGGGGGTCATTACAACATTGGCGGTAAAAGCCTCTTACCGCCATGCAGAAGACCCCCAACACACCGCTGCGGCCACGGAATTCCGCCACAGCTATTATGACCCACATCTCGAAATCCAACAAAATTCAGACACCCACACAAGTCCGCCACACCAAAGGTCAGTGATAAACTGGCGAAAACAAAACCTCCACCGTCACGCCAACAGAAATACGCCCATGCTATCACGAGCCATGAATCCACGTGGCGGTCTTTCAACCACGGTATTCCATTGGCGATACAAACCGCTGCGCTCAAAATACACACACATCTCCAAAACACCACCACATTGGACAATTTGAAATACACACACCTGATACACATACACACACACCACTCCCACACACCCAATATAATATAAAACACACACCCACATCACCCAGAAACCACTATTACCACCCTTACAAGAAGAAGGCCAGAGAGAGACACCACCATCAACAAACTAGTAGCCACAGGCACTCAACACCATCACTCACACAACTGCCACGCACAAAACACTACACACCACTACATATCACCACACTTATCACCACACACATCACCTACACCACCCCATGGCACAGCAAAGACACCCCAGGTTCTCGAGGAGGAGCTCAGGGTCATGGTGGGGGAAATCATCCGGGTAGAGCTACAGCTATTTGGATCACAGGTGCAGCACACCTCCGTAGCTAGGAAGATGGAGCTATGGCGAAGAATAGTGGACAGGGTCAATGCAGTGGGACAGCACCCAAGAAATCGGGATGATATCAGAAAGAGGTGGAATGACCTACGGGGGAAGGTGCGTTCCGTGGTCTCAAGACACCACATCGCAGTACAGCGGACTGGCGGCGGACCCCCACCTCCTCACCCACAACTAACAACATGGGAGGAGCAGGTCTTGGCGATTCTGCATCCTGAGGGCCTCCCAGGAGTCGGTGGAGGAATGGACTCTGGTAAGGCATATCTTAACTATCATATCCCCCACCCTACCTGTATGCTATCACAGGCCCCCCCTCCCCCCTCCCCTATCACTCCAACTCCTCACAAATGTACTAATAACACAAACCACCCATCCCAACACCAAGCCCTGCATGACAAAACAAAGCATGGACACCCATCACTAATGCATGCCCACTGCACATACCCATAACACCCCCCTCAGCCATCATCACAGAAGCCCCCACACAGGAATGCTAGCACTGGGGTACACAGTCACCCACCCATTGCACACCATGACACACACAGATGCAATAATCATGCTTTTACACCCCTGCAGGACCACTACCTAACGTCACCAGACAGGAGGGTCCAGACATCTCCACCCCACCCACAGAAGAGGCCCACAGTGATGACAGCAGCTCTGTCCAACTGGATCCAGATGACCAGCTCGGACCATCGTGGGCCTCGGAACAGTCGGTTCCCCTCACACAGACACAGCCCACCACAGACCTTTCACCCTCTGGAAACACCAGCACAGCATCCACCCAGCGGGCCCATACCTTCGTCCCCAGGACACGTCAATCAGCTGTGTGTCCCCCACTACAGGGAACCCAGGCTAACCCACCACCTCAACAACAACAAGGACCTGGGGGCAGTGGCAGTGGGCACACAGTCCAGGGGACGGAGGCACAGGAACACAGTGGAACTCTGAGGGCTGCTGTGCAACAGGGGGCGGACAGGCCAAGGGAACCCACTCTCCACGAGGGCCTCTCCTCCATCATGGGAGCATACCACCACTCCCAGGAGACGATGGCAACGGTCCTTGCCAAGTTTCAGAGACCCAGCGCATGCAGGAGGAACAGTATTTGGGGGTCAGGGAGGAACTCAGAACCATCAGCTCCGCCCTGGGCACCATCGTAGGGGTGCTGAAGGAAATACTTAACACCAGGAGGGACACTGTGGCACTCCAAGGGGCCCCTGACACAAGCATGGACGATGAACTGCCCACCACCTCCGCCGGCGCTAGTGGACAGGAGGCACCGCCACAGGACCACCACACCAGCACCCCAACCCCTGCAGAGGGAGAACCACCCTGCAAGCGGCCCCTGAGATCCAGGAACAAGACAGAGCATGATGCCAAGACCCCGCTAAGAAATGAGACCACCCTGATTGTCATCTTACTGTCCCACTTTGTAACCCTGTCCATATTGGAACTGCCCCAGCTCCACTTCCTATGCCAATATGGCCAATGCACCTGTGAGATTAATAGACTGGACTCTGCCATGGACATTCCTCCACCATCACCCCTCACCATTTTACAACCCCCCTCCAATATTTAGCACTTAAATAAACACCCTTGAAGCGCAAAACAACCAGGAGTCAGTCTGTGATTTCGAAAATGTGTATTAGCAATGAAAGTGACAAAATGCGTTTTCAAATGTAATGTCAACATACCTATGTCACACATCTCAAGTCCATGAGGAATCTAAGCACCTGACACACGTTGAAAACCACACCTGTGAAACCGTAAGGGAAATGTACAACTCAGTGACCATATACAGGTTGAAATCGACAGACAGAATAGAGGTAGAAGTGTAAAGGTACTTGTAGTAGGCAGGAATGTTTTCTCACCTGTGTGTCACTGGAAATATTGCTGGATAACTGAGTCCCTGTTGTCAATTTCTTCTTCCTCTGCTTCCTCCTCATCACTGTCCACAGGCTCCACAGACTCCACAGCTGCCACAACTCCGTCATCTGGACCATCCTCCTGCAGAAAAGGCACCTGGCGTCGCAAAGCAAGATTGTGAAGCATCGAGCAGGCGATGATGATCTGGCACACCTTCTTCGGTGAGTAGAATAGGGAACCACCTGTCACATGGAGGCACCTGAACCTGGCCTTCAGGAGGCCGAAGGTGCGTTCGATCACCCTCCTAGTCCGCCCGTGGGCCTCATTGTAGCGTTCCTCTGCCCTGGTCCTGGGATTCCTCACTGGGGTCAGTAGCCATGACAGGTTGGGGTAACCAGTGTCCCCTAATAGCCACACACGGTGCCTCTGGAGTTGACCCATCACATAAGGGATGCAGCTATTCCGCAGGATGTAGGCGTCATGCACAGAGCCAGGGAACATAGCATTTACCTGGGAGATGCACTGGTCTGCCAAACATACCATCTGTACATTCATGGAATGATAACTCTTCCGGTTCCTGTACACCTGTTCACTCCTGTGGGGGGGGACCAGGGCTACATGGGTCCCATCAATAGCACCTATGATGTTGGGGATATGTCCAAGGGGATGGAAGTCACCTTTAACTGTAGACAAATCCTCCACCTGAGGGAAAACGATGTAGCTCCTCATGTGTTTCAGCAGGGCAGACAACACTCTAGACAACACGTTGGAAAACATAGGCTGGGACATCCCTGATGCCATGGCCACTGTTGTTTGAAATGACTCACTTGCAAGGAAATAGAGCACTGATAGCACCTGCACTTGAGGGGGGATTCCTGTGGGATGGCGGGTTGCTGATATCAGGTCAGGCTCAAACTGGGCACACAGTTCCTGGATTGTGGCACGGTCAAACCTGTAGGTGATGATCAAACTTCTTTCCTCCATTGTCGACAGGTCCACCAGCGGTCGGTACACCGGAGGATTCCACCATCTCCTCACATGTCCCAGCGGACGGTGCCTAGGAAGGACAACAGCGACCACAGAGTCAAACAACTCAGAGGTATGTACCCACAGTCTACACAGAGCACCATTCATACACAAAATGTGGCCTGTATTTGTGTTGTGAGACAAGGCCTAGGTATGTGTGACGCAGTTGGTACTTAGGCCATGTGGTCCCCTTAAATAGCGGCTGCCTGACCTCTAAACTGGGATAATGGGATGTGAGGTAACAGCACTGGCGCTGTACACCGTTGCGGTAGGCGGTCGAAGACCACGGCGCAATGCTGCATTGGTTAATATTGGACCCTATGGGTCCCAGGAGCCAATGACGATGTATGCCAGCGGTGATGGTACGCACCATGTTCAATCACTCGATACCTGATCTTCGACAGGAGAGGACCTACACTGCAAGTGCTGCTGTGACCTTGGTCTGGAAGATACAATGGCTTGTGCGTCTGGGGAAAGGGCCCCTGCCTTCACTGCAGAGGAGTTGGAGAAGCTCGTGGATGGGGTCCTCCCCCAGTACACACTACTCTACGGTCCTCCAGACCAACAGGTAAGTACACAGGGAGCATGTTGTATGGGCTATGCCTGTGTGGAGAGGGCTGGTTGTAAGAATGAAGGGGGCACAGTTCTGCGTGCATGAAGGACTGTGAATGCATGTGCCACATGGCAAGGGTAGGGATGTGGACCACTCACGTAGACGGTGCAGTTGGTAATGACTTCTCCTCTTCCCCTGTACATGTCATGTAGGTCAGCGCCCACCAGAAGAAGGATATTTGGCGTGCCATCGCCAAGGACGTCCTGACCCTGGGGGTCCACCACAGACCGAGCACCCACTGCCGGAAAAGATGGGAGGACATTCGCCGCTGGAGCAAGAAGACGGCGGAGGCTCAGCTGGGGATGGCATCCCAACGTGGGAGGGGTGCCCGTCGAACCATGACCCCCTGATGTTCCGGATCCTGGTAGTGGCCGACCCTGAGTTGGATGGGCGCTTGAGGACATCACAGCAGACACAAAGGGGTGAGTACAACATCATTCAGCGGACTTTGCCCGCAGTGAAGGTGTCTGGGTGGGGGAGGAGGGCTGTGGGTTTCCCTAGGCCAGGGCGAGTTCCGTAGGCTAGGCCCCTCCGTAATGCAGGCCATGTGGCACCCCAGCCCAACTCTGTAAAGTGCCAAGTACAGGTATTCATGCCCCTGTGTCATCTATGTGTGCAGATGTCGTCCATAGCCATGTAGGCCATATCCCAGGAATTGCATCTGTAGAGCCCAACAGCGCGACGTACTGCAGGGGGCTGCTGTGTCTGTATTGTCCGCCAATGGTAGCGGTAAGCCATGCACTCATCCTGTCTTTCTTCTGTCGTCACCCCCCTTTTTGTGGTCTCCCTGTTCTTGTGTGCATCAGCATCATCAGGCGGAGGTACAGTGGCACCGGAGCATGAGGGAGCTGCATCCCACATGGCCATGGAGGGCCACACCACGGACTCAGAATACACCAGTGGGACTGAGGGCGAGGGGAGCACCACGGCGGTCACAGGATCTGCAACCAGCGACACAGACTCGGCCTCCTTGTGGTGGCGGCAAAATCTGTGCCCCCCAATTCTACAGGTACAGCCGGCACCCCCTATCAGCACCTCCCTCCCAGCAGCCCCTCAGCGTGTGTCCCGTGCCCGCTCACCCAGGAGGGTGGGCATCACCTTCGCCCCAGGCACCTCAGCCCCTGCCCCTGTCACCTCTGCTGCCCTCAGTGAGGAGGCCATTGACCTCCTCAGGTCCCTCACTGTTGGGCAGTCAACCATTTTGAATGCCATCCAGGGTGTAGAAAGGGAATTGCAACACACAAATGCATTCTGATCAGGCTGCCCTTCATCAAATCCTGCAAACTCTGGCCTCAGCACTGATGGCAGCCATTGTTCCTGTATCTAGCATCCCCCCTCCAACTTCCTCCACCCAGACCCAATCCCCTGTACCCCAGCCTATCCCAAGCACACCATCAGACCAGCCTTCACACACCTCACCACACAAGGGAAGCTCAGGCAAACATAAGCACCACACATCCAACAGACACTCACGCAAGCATCACACACATACAGACACACCAACATCCACTGCCTTCACTGTGTCCCCCTCCTCGTCGTCTCCCTCCTCCCTCCCAGTCTCGTCTACACTCACACCTGCATGCACTACCACTACAGCCACTACGTCCCGCACCAGCACACCCACCACCACACCCTGCTCACGTGCACTCACCACCCCACTACCATTTACACGTCCCCTGTGTCCTCTCCCAGTGTGTCTCTGATGCCCCCTCCAAAGATACACAAACGCAGGCACACACCCACCCAACAGCCATCCACCTCAAGACAGCCTCCAGCCCATGCACCTGCATGCAAATCGACAAAGGTTACACCTCCTACAACCACCACCTCTTCCTCCACTCCCAAACCCCCTCCACCTACCCGTACCAGTGTCTCCCAAAAACTTTTCCTGTCCCCCCTTAACCTATTTCCCACCAACCCCCCCTTCCAACTCATAGGTCCCGTACTAGCACCTCAGCCAAAAAATCTCCGGGACCAGTGGTGCCTGTTGTTACAGGTATGTGGAGTGCACCGGCCACCAGGACAGCCAGTGTGGCACGGAGCCACAGCACAGCCAGTCCCCCCCTGTGAAGCACCAGAAGTTGGACAGTGCCCAGCGGGAGAGGGGGAAGACTCCAGCAAGCAAAGCCGCTCACAAGGGTCCCGGGGGGAGTCTCGACTCAGCTGTGACTCCTCCCAAGGTGGGGAAGGGGCAGAAGAAATCTGCAAAGTCTGGGAGGAGCAGCACGGCGGAGAAGGCCGCCATCATCCCCACTGCCCAGGAGGCCACCGCCAGCCCCATCGTCACTGGCCAGGAGGCCACCGCCAGAGTCGCTGCCCAGTAGGCCAGCCCCATCGTCACTGGCCAGGAGGCCACCGCCAGAGTCGCTGCCCAGTAGGCCAGCCCCATCGTCACTGCCCAGGAGGCCACCGCCAGAGTCACTGCCCAGGAGGCCAGCCCCATCGTCACTAGCCAGGAGCCCACTGCGAGAGTCACTGCCCAGGAGGCCAGCACCATCGTCACTGGCCAGGAGGCCACCGCCAGAGTCACTGCCCAGGAGGGCAGCACCATAGTCACTGGTCAGGATGCCACCGCCAGCCACAGCCCAGCTGGCCAGGATGGCCCCACCAGCCACAGCCCAGCTGACCCATGAAGGACCACCAGCCACAGCCCTGCTGGGCAATGAAGGACCGCCTTGGCAAGCTCCGCTGAACAGGCCAGGGACCACTGAACAGGGCAAAGACCCACATGGAAAGCACAGCTGAACAGGTCTGACACTGGCAACTCAAGCACCACTGGACAGGACAGGGACAGCTGAACAGGGCAAAGACCGCCATGGAAAGCACAGCTGAACAGGTCTGACACTAGCAACTCAAGCACCGCTGAACAGGCCAGGGACCGCTGAACAGGGCAAAGACCGCCATGGAAAGCACCGCTGAACAGGTGTGACACTGGCAACTCAAGCACCGCTGAACAGGCCAGGGACCGCTGAACAAGGCAAAGACCACCATAGAATGCACCGATAGCCCATTTGCGGCAGGGGCAGTGACGCAACTGGGACCGTCACGGGGTGTGTGCTGCACTCTGGGCACCAGTCCCCCTCCAGAACCAGTGGAGACTTGAATCCACTACCTCAGTCCTTGGCAGGATGAAGCACTCTGGGCACAAAGCCCCCTCCAGAACCAGTGGAGACTTGCATCCACTTCCTCAGTCCTTGGCAGGATGAAGCACTCTGGGCACAATACCCCCTCCAGAACCAGTGGAGTTATACATCCACTACCTCAGTGCTTGGCAGGATGAAGCACTCTGGGCACAAAGCCCCCTCCAGAACCAGTGGAGACTTGCATCCACTTCCTCAGTCCTTGGCAGGATGAAGCACTCTGGGCACAAAGCCCGCTCCAAAACCAGTGGAGACTTGCATCCACTTCCTCAGTCCTTGGCAGGATGAAGCACTCTGGGGCCAAAGCCCCCTCCAGAACCGGTGGAGACTTGCATCCACTACCTCAGTCCTTGGCAGGATGAAGCACTCTGGGCACAAAGCCCCCTCCAGAACCAGTGGAGACTTGCATCCACTACCTCTGTCCTTGGCAGGATGAAGCACTCTGGGCACAAAGCCCCGTCCAGAACCAGTGGAGACTGTTATCCAGTTGAGAGACTGTGGCTCTGCGCTCCCCAGGATAGTACAGTGGGCAACCCACCCACTGCAGAGATTTGAGAGACTGTGGCTTTGCACTCCCCAGGATGGTACAGTGGGCAACTCACCCACTGCAGAGACTTGAGAGACTGTGGCTTTGCACTCCCCAGGATGGTACAGCGGGCAACCCACCCGTTGCAGAGACTTGAGAGACTGTGGCTTTGCACTCCCCAGGATGGTACAGTGGGCAACCCACCCACTGCAGAGACTTGAGAGACTGTGGCTTTGCACTCCCCAGGATACATCAATGGGCATGGAGCCCCCTCGTGGATCTGGCGTTGTGCACTCATCCGGCTGAGGTGCCCCCCCTTCCCTTCCCCCTGAGGTGCCTGTTGTATTTCTATCTGATGCCCCTGCAGTGTTCTCTCCGTTTTGATCAGGTATCTTGTGTGGGCCTCGCCCATGCATTTTGGGCCCAGTGTTCCACGGACAATGAATGGTGCAATACCTGCACTACTAATCGTGGTGTATATTTGTTTAATGTGTATATATATATATATATGTATATATATGCTTACTTTATTTTGATATATTACAATGGTTCAACTCATTTCCTTTTGTCTTTGCATTCTTCCGGTGGGGTTGGGGGTTGTTACTGTAATGTATAGATATGCATTGGTGTGTGTGTTGTAGTGGGTGAGGGTCGGGTGGGGATTGGGATGTTGGTTGTGTGTGTCCCTGTGTTTTTGCCTCCCCCTCCCCTATGTCGTAGGTGCAGTACTCACCGTGGTCTTCGCCGCCGCCGTTGATGATCCTCGTATAGGAGCAGGAAGACTATCGCAGGGAGAATATGGAGTTCCGGCTCCATGGTGCCCTCGTTCCTCGTGGAGTGTGTAAGGGTGAGCGTTTTCCCTTTGAAATGGCTGTTTCCGCCGTGTTTTTATCTGCGGTGAATCCGCCCCGGAAAAGGTGATGATACTGTGGGTGGTACATTGTCCTCCGCCTATCTGATGGCAGTGACCGCCGCGCTGTTTGTCTGTACCGCCATGGCGGTCTAAGTGTTAAAGTGGCTGTCTTTGTTGGCGGTTTCCGCCACGGTCATAATTCCAATTTTTTTACCGCCGGCCTGTTGGCAGTTTTACCGCCGCTTTAACACCGTCCGCCAGGGTTGTAATGACCACCTATGTATTTTTAAAGATTAAATCCCACTAAAGCACGAAGAAACACAATAGCTCCAACTGAGGCATAACAGCATTGTTGGCGGAGTCCTTTCCAATAGTCTAATGCCACAGGCACTGGTCACGGAGTCGCACAGACCCCCAGTAACAGTACCCTTGAAAACAAAGAAAAAAAAGCATTGGCTGGAGTCATGGAGGTGAGGCATTGCTGGGGCCGGTGGAGCATCAGTCCTTTATGGTATTCGGGGAGATGAGGCATCAGTTCTGTACTGCGAGGCAGGGGAGGCAAGGCGTCGGTTCTGTCCGTTTGCAGGGGCAGCTAGTGCGGCATCGGGGGCAAGGCGTAGGTTCCTTGTCTCCCGGTGGGGCGGATGGATCCAGTCGGTCAATATGTGATGTGTCAACTTCACAGTGTTGCAATAACATTGTGGGATGTCAGTGGTGTCGCTGCAACGTCAGACTTGTGTTGTAGGCCATGGTCATTGCATGCAGAGGGATCCACGGGGCTGGAGCAGGCTGTGGCATAGGTGCTGGCAGTGCTGAAATTATTCCTGGTGTTTGCTGAAGTTGGAAAACTAGCTAAAAGCTAGTATATGAAGTCTTTGCTGGCCCTGAGACTTCAGAACATGAGGCAAGCTCAATCCAAGCCCTTGAATTGGGAGAAGGCAGAGTCCTTACAGCACAGTCAGGGTCCAGCAGGCGGCAGGACAACAAACTGGGCAGCAGTCCTTCTCAGCAAAGCAGTCCAGATGAGTCCTTTGGGCAGCCAGGCTGTTCCTTTGACAGAGTTCAGGTATAGATCCAGCAGTGTCTGATTTGGTGGGGTCAATGACCAAGGTTATATACCCAAAAATGCCTTTGAAGTGGGGGAATCTTCAAGAAGTGGTTTTGAAGGGGGGGTCAGTCCTTTGTGAGGGCATTTGAAATTTAAGAGAGAGACACTCCACTCTTCCTGCCCAGGGAGATCCATTCAGAATGCAGATGAATGCAGATGTGACTGAGTGTCCTGTGTTTATGGCTGTCTGGGTGGAATGTGCAAGGGAAGCTGTCAACCAGCACACACCAGACATGGATTGGAGACAGGTTGTATGGTACAGATGGCAGTAAGTGCAGAGAAATGCACACTTTCGAAAAGTGGCATTTCTAAAATAGTATTATTAAATACAACTTCACCAATAAGCAGGATTTTTTATTACCATTCTGCCAATACTAAACATGACAGGGCTACTCCGTTCAAACCGGAATCTACCACATAAAAGTATATGAGAGCAGATCTAGTGCTAGTCTGGGAGAGGAGCAGGCCTCACAGTAGTGGGAAATGAATTTGTTTGTTTTGCACAACCAGGACATGTAAAAGACATAAGTACATATTCTGCCTTTTACTTACATTGCACCGTGCCATATGGGTTACCTACGGCCTATCTTAGAGGTATTTTATATGTAGAAAAAGGAGAGTTTAAGGTTTGGAAAGTAGGTTTAAATGGCAAGTCGAAGTACCAGTGAAACTACACACACCAGCCGTGCAAAGGCAGGCTCAGACATGGCTAAGGGGCTACTTTAAAGGTGGCACAATCAGTACTGCAGGCTCACTAGTAACATTTCATTTACAGGTCTTGGGCACATGTAGTGCAGTTTACTAGGGACTTACAGGTAAATAAAATATGCCAATTGCGTAGGAACCAATGTTACCATGTTTAGGAGAGAGAGCACATGTGCTTTAGCACTGGTCAGCAGTGGTTAAGTGTGCAAAGTTCTAAAAGCAACAGAAACAGGGTCTGGTAAAAAAAACAAAAATGGAGGGTGGCAGGCAAAAAGTTGGGGGATGCCCACTCTAATGCTATCAGGACTAACATGTGTCCCCCTCAGCTGAAATTAGTGAGAGCTACCGAACCCCATGGGAGCTCTCATAAGCAAAAAGGAAGAATCTAGAGAGACCATCAGCATTGGCGTGGTCAGTCACTAGGCGATGCTCCACCGTAAAGTACATTCCCTGTAGGAAGATGGACCACCTCAAGAGTTTAGGATTTTCACCCTTCATTTGCGTAAGGCATTTGAGGGGCCTGTGATCTGTCAGAACCCAGAAGTAAGTCCCAAATAGGTGTGGGCTCAGCTTCTTCAGTACCCAGATTACAGTAAGTGCTTGTTTTTCAATGGCACTCCACTTCTATTCCCATGGAAGTAACTTCCTGCTAGGGAAGGCAACCGATTTGTCTATGACCTCTTCATCCAGCTGTGCTAAGACTACCCCATGCCATGCTCTGAAGTGTCCGTCTGCACTATGAATTCCTTGGATTAATCAAGAGCCCTGAGCACAGTTACGGTACACATGACTTACTTGAGGGAATCAAAGGATTTCTGACAAGCCTCTGACCAGATAACCAACCTAGGCTGCTTTTTGGAAGTCAGCTCTGTTAAGGGGGCCACAATGGTGCCATATCCCTTAATAAATCTTCTGTAGCAACCAGTGAGACCTAGGAAGTCTCTCACTTTAGTTTGGGCCTTAGGTGGTTGCCAAGCCACGATTGTCTCAATCTTGGCCTGGAGAGGCTGTAACCTACCACCACCTACCAGATGTCCCAACTACACCACAGACCCCTGCCCAATCTGGCACTTTCTGGCCTTGATTATCAGTCCTGCCTGTTGCAGGGACTGGAGCACCTCTTGGAGGTGAGGCAGATGTTCCTTTAAGCTGGCACTGTAGACCACAATGTCATCTAAGTAGGTGGCACAGAACGCCTCTTTACCAACCAGAACCCTGTTAACCAGCCAGTGGAAGGTAGCGGGGACATCACCCGGAATTGGTAATGTCCCTCAGGTGTTGGGAATGCTGACCTCTCTTTTGCCCCCTCATTCAAGGCAATCTGCCAGTACTCTGATGTCAGAAATGGGGTCTCCGGTTGGCAGTCAGTTTGCACTCTGTCCAAGCAGGGACCCTCACTTTAGTCATGGTAAGGGAGTCAAACTCCTAAGACAACTCATTCTCACACCCCATGGTAGCTTGGCACAAGCGCTCAGCCTTATCTCAAAGGCAATGTGTAAAGTATTTGTACCACAAAACACAGTAATACAGTGGAAACACTACAAAATGGACACCTCACTGGTTTAGAAATATAGCCAACATTTAGCTAAATCAAACAAGACAACAATGAAAAAAATCCAACATACACAAGCAAAGCTATGAATTTTTAAAATAAGAGTCTTACTAATGGATGCATTGTTAGATAAAGTACCTGGTTTGTGTCAAAAATAAAATCACACAGGCAAGCGTACGTCAGAAAAGTCAGTGATGCGTTGATTCTTTACTCACATGTGAGGCCGTGCGTTGTTTCTTCTCTGGTCAGGTAAGCAATGCATCGTTTTTCTCACCCGCAAGAGATCAATGCGTCAAATTCCGGACAGAGAGAGTCCAGGTGCCAGCAGATGAAGTCTTTGATGGTCCTGAGACTTCAAAAGAAGGAGGCAAGCTCAGTCCAAGCCCTTGGAGTCACTTCACAAGCAGGAATATACCACAAAGTCCAGTCTATGTCCTCTTTAAGGCAGAGGCAGCAACTGCAGGCCAACCCAGCAAATCCCAGTCACAGGCAAAGGGTCATAGACTGGACTTTGTGCTTTCCTCCAACTCATCAGCTCTTTGCATTGGCAGAGGTTCCTCTTGGTTCCAGAAGTAATCTGAAAACTGGGGTTTTGGGCACACTACTTATACTCCTTTCTGCCTTTGGAGTGGGCAAAGTTCAAAGGAAAGTCTCTGTTGCTCACAAGATCCTGCCTTGCCCAGTCCTGGCCCCAGACACACACCTGGGGGTTGGAGACTGCATTGTGTGAGGGCAGGCACAGCTCATTCATGTGTAAGTGTCAGTTCCTCCCTCCACTCTAGCCCAGATGACCCATCAGGATATGCAGGCTGCACCCAAGCTCCCTTTGTGTCACTGAATGGTTTAAGCAAGAAAATGCCCACTTTCTAAAAGTGGCATTTTCAAACTGACAATCTAAAAACCAACTTTACCAAAAGGTGCATTTTTAAATTGTGAGTTCAGAAACCCCAAACTCCAAATCTCCAACTGCACTTAAAAGATACTTAAAGGCAGTCCCTGTGTTAATCTATGAGAGAGATAGGCCTTGCAACAGTGAAAAACGAATTTAGCAGTATTTCACTGGCAGGACACATAAAACACATGTCCTTCCTTTAACACACACTACACTGTGCCCAGGGGGCTACCTAGGGCCTTCCTTAGGGGTGTTTTACATGTACAAAAAGGGAAGTTTTAGCCTGGCAAGAGGGTACACTTTCCGGGTTGAATTGGCAGGTTAATACTGAACACAGAGACACTGCAATGGCAGGTCTGAGCCATGATTACAGGGCTACTCATGTCGGTGTCACAATCGGTGCTGCAGGCCCAATATTAGCATTTGATTGACAGACCCTGGGCACCTCTAGTTCACTTAACTAGGGACTCACTAGTAAATCAAATACGTCAATCATTGAAAAGCAACTTACACACACAATTTACACAGGGAGCACTTGCACTTTAGCACTGGGCAGTGGTGGTAAAGTGCTCAGAGTACCAAAACCAGAAAAACTGAGTCTAGCACACAGTCACATAATGAGAAGCAGAGATTAAAAAAAAAAACAGTGGAGACTAAGCCAAGGATTCCAGGTCTAACACCTGAGATCAAATCAAAGGTACTAAGGAATTTGACAGTGCCTAACCATTCAATGAGCTCATCAGCTCTGGGGATGTGGGGTGCGACAGTCGTGGTGAGTGAATTGAGACCTCAGTAGTCCACACAAAACCAAAGTTCTGGTTTGGCACCCAGTGGGGCAGCCTTTGGTACCAACACCACAGGGCTGACTCAGGACCTAGACTTCACAATAACTCCTAGAGCCAACATCTTGGAGACTTCCTCCTTGACGTTGGCCTTCACCTTGTCTGACAACCTGTAAATTTTGTTCTTTACAGGGGGACTGTCTCCCATGTCAATGTCATGGAAACACAAGTGGGTGAGTCCAGGAGTGAGAGAAAACAGGGAGGAGAACCGTCCCAGTACCATGTAACAGTCACCTCGCTGGTCTAGGATCAAGGAGTCAGAGAGGTTGACCGCCTCCACCGACCCATCACTTTCTTGTGCAGAGAGTAGGTCAGGGAGAGGTTTGCTCTCCTCATCCACACCCTCATCTGTCATTACGAGCATGCTGACTTCAGACCTCTCAAAAAAGAGAGTCTTTAGTCAGTTTACATGGCGGACACTTAGGGGATTTCTAGAGGTCTCCAGGTCCACTAAGTAAGTGGCCTCCCCATTACGCTACTTTACTTCAAATGGGACAGTCCAGTGATCCTGGAGAGCCCTGGCTCTACTGGATCCATGAACCATACTTTGTTGCCACATTGAAATTCCACCAGAGTGGCCTTCTGGTCATACCCATGTTTCATTACCTCTTAACTGGCCTCAAGGTTGCTTTTATCATTTTTCCAGAATCGGTGCATCTGGTTGCGGAGGGCCAATGTGTAGCTGAACACATCCTGGGGGGAGTTCCTGGGAGCTCTCTCCCACACCTCCTTAACTATGCTTAGGGGCCCCCTGACAGGGTAGCCATAGAGAAGCTCAAAGGAACTGAACCCTACCCCTTTCTGGGGCACTTTTTTGTAAGCAAAGAGAAGGCATGGCAAGAGAACATCCCACTTACACCTCATGGCCTCAGGTAGACCAGTAATCATGCCCTTCAAGGTATTGTTAAATTCCTCAACTAGACCATTGGATTGAGGGTGATAGGGCAAGGTGAACTTGTAAGTTACACCAATGCATCCAACATGGATTTCATGTATGAAGGCATGAAGTTAGTGCCTCTGTCAGACACTATCTCTTTGGGGAGCCCCACACGGGTAAAGATCCCCATCAAAGCTCTGGTTACTGTAGGTTCACTCACTGTCCTCAGAGGAACTGCCTCTGGATAGCACGTGACATGGTCCAAGAAGACCATGATGAACCTGATGCCTAGAGCTGTCTTTGGGTCCAATGAACCAATGGTGTAGAGGCCCACCCTTTCCAAGGGATGCCAATGATGGGAAGTGGGATCAGGAGAGCCTTCAGTTTTTTCCCAGACTTACCACTGGCCTGGCAGGTGAGACAGGTTCTGCAGAATATATCTGAGGATGTCTTCATCCGGGGCTAATAGAAGTGGATGATAAGCCTAGCAAAGGTCTTGTCTTGCCCAAAATGTCCTGCTAGAAATATTTCATGAGCCATGCCCAATAGGAAGGCCCAGTAACACTGGGGGACCACCAGCACATGTTCTGTCCCAGAACCCGGAGCTTTAGGCTCACCATATAGGAGATCATTCTCCCAGTTGATCAGGTGCTGCCTAGAGGCTTCACCTGCTGCATGGACTGAGGCCTGTCACCTCAAGAGTGGGACACTCCTTCTGCACTTTGCAGAATTCCTGTCTAGTGAGCCTACCTCAACATGCCAACCAGCAAGTTCAGACAGGCCACCTAGGGTTGCAATGTCTTCCCTGGTTGGATGAGGGGCCTCCTCCTCAGGGACCCCATCAACCTCCACCGCATGGACTTCAGGGGCTGGTTTCCTGCACCCACTGCCCCTCTCTTAGCAGCTGTCTGGGCCATTTTTCCAGGCTCCAGATGTCCCAGACTCCCCTTCCAGGGAGCCATGGATCATGTGGTCATTCAAACCCACTCATTATCTCCAAGTGAGACCTAAGCTCTGTCTCCCTCCAGGTAGTATGCTCTAGGTCAATGGCTAACAGACAATCTACAGGCATGGCAGGACTCACAGCTACTTTCAGTGTACCAGAGATCCCCCCACACAGAAAGGGAATGAGAAGTACCACTAGATGACTCTCACGATGTTCAACGACTATGACTTAGTGGAATGTGTTCAGTAGGACCTGCGCTGTTGACACCAGCTGACCCTTGACAGTGGCCATGCTGGCTCCTGTGGTACACAGAGCCCCCACCTGTTACCCATTAATGGTGACCCACTGCCAATAGCCAGCATGTGGGCTTTTGGCACCATATCTGTATTCCACAGGGAGACTTGGGTTACCTCTGTCTGCTCCCAAAGCTAACTGGGATTACCTCCTCCCTGAGCACTACACTAGCCAACCCAAATAGCAGCCCAGGTTGGAGATCTGGATAGAGGCTTGTCAAAAAGCCTTTGATTCCCTAAAGGAAGCCACACGCACTGGACCTGTGCGCAGGACCCCTTAATACTCCAAGAAATTCATAGTGCAAACAGACACTTCAGAGCATGGCATAGGGACTGTCTTAGCCGGGCTGAATGAGGAGGGCATAGACCAACAGGAAGCCTTCCTTAGGAGGAACAGAGGAGGAGTGCCATTGATAGAGGAGTATTTGATGTGGTCTGAGCACTGAAGAAGCTGAGACCATACCTGTTTTGGACTCACTCCCGGGTTCAGGCAGACCACAGGCCCCTCAAATGGCTCACGAAGATGAGGGATGAAAATCCTAAATTCTTGAGGTGCTCCATCTCCCTACAAGGCATAGACTTTATGGTGAAATGTCACCAGGTAAATGACCACGCCAATGCTGATGGTCTCTCTAGATTCTTCTGGCTTAGTGATAAGAGCTCCCAAGGGGTTGGGTATCATTCCCCACTTTCAGCTGGGGAGGACACATGTTAGATCTGACAGCCTTAGGATGGTCAACTCGCAACTTATTGCCTGCCTCCCTCCATTTTTCTGACCCTATTTTTGCTAGTTTTAAGACTCTGCGCATTTACCACTGCTGACCAGTGCCAAGGTGCATGTGCTCTCTCCTTTAAACATGGCAACGTTGGTTTCTGCCCAATTGGCATATTTTATTTACCTGTAAGTCTCTAATAAGGTGCACTCCATGTACCCAGGGCCTTTAAATTAAATGCTACTAGTGGGCCTGCAGCACTGATCGTGTCACCCACATACTTAGCCGCTCAAACACTGCAAGGCCTGTGTGTAAATATGCACTAGCAATTCGACTTGGCATTTAAAACTACTTGCCAAACCTGAAACTCCCCATTTTCTGTATATATGTCACCCCTAAAGTATACCCTAGGTAACCCATAGGGCAGGGTGCTGTGTATGTAAATGGCAGGACATGTACTTAGATGTTTTACATGTCCGGGTAGTGAAAGACTCACAAATTCATCTTCCACTACTGTAAGGCCTGCTCGTCTCATAGACTAGCCAGGCAGTTCTGACAGAGTTCAGGTATAAATACAGAAGTGTCTGATTTTGTGGGGTCAGTGACCCAGGTCATATACCAAAAAATGCTTTTGAATTGGGGGAAAAGTCAAAGAGTGGTTTTGAAGTGCACAAGGTCCCCTTTCAGCCCAGTCCTGTCTGCCAGGATCCCTCCAGAGGTTTATCAGTCCTTTATGTGAGGGCAGTCCACTGGCTTTTGAAATGTGAGAGAGAGCCCCTCCACTCTTCCTGCCCAGAGAGACATATTCAGTATGCAGATTAATGCAGATGTGACTGAATGTCCTGTGTTTATGTCTGTCTGGGTGAAATGTACAAGGGGAGCTGTCAACCAGAGCAGACCATACGTTAATTGGAGACAGGCTGTAAGGCAAAGATGACAGTAGTGCAGAGGATTCCCCACTTTCTAAAAGTAAAGCGGCATTTCTAAAATAGTAATATTAAATTCAACTTCACCAATAAGCAGGATTTTCTATCATCATTCTGGCAGTACTAAACATGACAGGGCTACTCCTTCCTGATCATAATCTACCACTTAAACGAATATGAGGGCAGTTCTAATGCTAGGCTATGGGAGGAACAGGTCACAGAAGTGGAAAACAAATTTGGGAGTTTTTCACTACCAGGACATGTTAAAAAACATATAAGTACATGTCCTGCCTTTTACTTAAATAGCAGCTTACCCTGTGAGATACCTAGGGACTACCTTAGGGGTGACTTATATGTAGAAAAAGGGGAGTTTAAGGTTTAGCAAGTGGTTTTAAATGCCATGTTGAAGTGGCAGTGAAAATGTACACACATTCTTTGCAATGGCAGGCCTGAGACATGGATAAGGGGCTATTTATGTGGGTGCACAATCAGTGCTTCAGGCCCACTAGTAGCATTTAGTTTACAGGCCCTGGCCACAAGCAGTGCACATTACTAGGGACTTACAGGTACATTAAATATGCCAATAGGGTATGATCAAACGCTACTATGTTTAGGGGAGTAAGCACATCAACGTTCACACTGGTCCGCAGGGGTGACGTGCACAGACTCCTAAAACCAGCAAAAACAGGGTCAGAAAAATTGAAAAAGGCAGGCACAAAGTTGGGGAATGACCACGCTAAGGCTGTCAGGTCTTACAATAGGCTAACATGGAGAGACTTTATTTTAAAATAATACAGTCTTATTTTCCATAGGAAGGAGCTAAATATGGCATGTTAAGTGTCAAATTAAAAGTTATGATAAGTCCATCAATTTGCCACTGTTGAATTTATTATAACGTGTAACTAGAACAAATTCTAGAACTCTTTCTAAAAGTTACCATTTTCAGCTCTGCAGTGCTGTTCTCTGATTGGTCAGCCTCTGGCAGCCTGAGCCAGGCTGCCTTATTGAGGTATAAGGTGGCCTGTGCTGAAGCAAAGGAAGCATCTGGTGGGAGGAGATCTGCCTCAGCAAATGGTGGTACAGGATGGGGTGAGAGCAGCCAAACTGGTCTTTAAAGGAGAGAACAACTTTTGGGACAGCAATTGTAACTATACCTCTCCCATTTCCTGCAAACCCAGACAGCCAGGTGTCCCCTGATTAGACTATGGAAGGGTTATCTTAAGGGAAATGTAGCCACACCAGTGGGTAGGCTCAGCCAGACCTAACTTCTGAGATTGTATTTTCGCCATCTTGGAGTTTGGGAATATGTTGCTCCCTGGGATTGAGTTTTGCCACACTTCCCAGGAAGTGGCCACTAAAGAGGGTGGTGCCTGCACATGATTGGACAGAGCCCCCCTGCTTTCCACCTCAAGAGCAAGGATAAATTTGGCAGAGCTGCTCCCCCACCTCAGATGCTAACAGGAACAAGACAAGAAGAAGAAGGACTGCCGTGCTTGACCCCCAGCATGCACCCGGACACTGCACTCTAAAGGACTGCACCCCCTGCACACGACCTTCACCACTAAAAGGACTTTGCCTGTCTTCTGCTGCTTCAAGAAGGGACTCCCTGTTTGCTACAGGAAGAATATAGCTGACCAGAGTCCCTTGCATCAAGCCCTGAAGAAATTGAAGAAATTGATCAGCTGACCAGTGACCAGTGGTCACTTTTGGATTTGATCCAGGTGCATTCTGGGAGTTGGAGTCCTAACACTCAAGGAGCAACTCAGAGCCTCTGGAACCTTGGAGTGAGTTGTAGACTTCTAAAGTACAGACCTTCCCGAAGAAGATCCAGAAGTTTGGAGAAATTTGGAAAAAAGCGCCATAAATGGACCGACTCAACGTCGTGAGTCAAGCTGGCTTACGTCGACAGCAACCCAGCCTGACTTGCAGGTTCATCCCACTGAATAGCTCTGGAGCCCAAGACTTCCAGGATTTCACTGGTTGCTCATGGAAAGGCAATTAAACGACATTGACTTGAAATCAGGCTGCTGTGGAGGTTCGTCTGACGTCAGAGAGAAAAAGCTCCAAAAAAGTCTGAATGTAAAAAGTTGACCAAGGCTTCCCACACAGCGTATTTGAAGAGAGCTCGAGGGAGGTCGGCTTCAATTTCAAGTTCATCCCAGTTGAAGATTTCCGTCACCAAAAATAATCTAAGTCCAAACTTAGAATCCTTGACCGAGGTCTCCTGTGATGCGTATCCGAAGAGGGCTCCAAGGAGGTCGGTTTAGGATTGTTACTTCGCCCGGATGAAGAAAATCTTCAAGTTAAAGACTAAGGGGCATATTTAAGAGCCCCTAGCGCCACAGGAGTGTCACTTTTTGTAACACTACAGTGGCGCTAACCACTGCTCCATATTTAGAAGGAGGCACAATGCCACTTTTTTTGGTGTTGCAGTTTCCTGCATCAGAGGGGCATGCAATGTGTGTTGCAGCGGGTGTTCCACTGCAACACCCCTTGCTTTTGACATTGCCCCAGATTTACAAGAAATCGTAAATATCCTGCAGCACCAAAATTAATGCCACCCCAGGGGTGGCATTAGCATAGAAAAATGAAGAGGAATGCTTTTATTCCTCCCCATTTTTTGCTTTATCTATGTGTGCTGCGTTCTGCAGCACACATAGAAGCAAAATGCCATGGATGATTGTTTATGTGCAGGAAGGGACAACCTCAGTCACTCCATCTTAGTCAGCCTCAAATTTTTACTTTGGCCCAGTGGGGTGCGACCAGATGTCCAGATTGGCTCTTTTAGTTTCTATGTGCTAAAAAACATTTAGGGCCACATGTATCAAAGGATTTTGTATTTCCAAACGGTTGAATCGGTAAATTCCACTATTTTCCTTTCTTGATGTATGAAAGGCATTCCCAGTGCATTTTTAAGGAATCACTAAAATATCAATTTCTTAAAATTGCAACTGATCTTGTGGCCAGATTCCCTGGAAGCACACATGATTCATACGTCTTAAGGCACGGTGGAATACACACAAGACTTCTTGCTGGGGAGTTTGGTTAAGGATACCTACATGGTAATGTAACAGTGAACAATGTTGCATAACATACATGTGACGTCACAGGTAAAAAAACTCATATTACACTCCTGTCATTCTAGGAGACAGTGTATATGAAGTGCGATCCTATATCTTGACACCATTCCTCAATGCTGCCACGGCAAGTGAACGGAGATACAATGCGGCACACAGGCGGACACGAAGCGTGATTGAGAGGACCTTCAGCGTGCTGAAGAGTCGTTTCTGATGCCTGCATAGGAGTGGGGGCACACTGCAATACAGTCCTAAAACCACCTGCAAGATCATGGCCACATGTGCAATTTTGCACAACATCGCAACAACTAGAGACATACCAGTTGAATCTACAGAGATGGGATCCGATGAGGATGATGACCCCTTGCCACCCCTTCACCCAGCAGACTGAACCAGAGCAGCAGAGGGCAGGCAAAGACGTGCTGAGATTACACACAACTATTTCTGGTATAAGTAATGACAACACCATTTCTACTTTCATTTTTTGCTGTAAGTTTCACCTTTATTGCCTTGAGTTCAGGACATGTATGTATGAATAGGACATACGTATTCAAAAGGCACAATCAGGTCCCAATTACAGTGTGATACTATTGAGATCATAGTACCAATGCATTGCTACATAATATGCAAGTCCCTGAACTTCTCAACATCACTTTTTACGTCCACGCACTCCAGTTGAATGCTCAGTAGGCTCAGTGGCACCTTTTGTTGCAGGTTCAGAGACAGAACTGTGTCTGGCACTGCGATGCCTAGGATCCATCACAGGGCCTGTGAAACTACTGAGGCTGGAGAGCTCCTCACTACCCCACAACCCGGATCACTGTTTGCAGCACTCCGGGCTGTCTACATTGTCTCCAATACATTGGTGACTTGCACCAATCCTCGTGCAATGTCTTGACTGTAATGTGCCATTTCCACCGAACAGTGATGGGCCCTCACCTTCCTCTGTGCTCTGTCTGCCTTCTTCACGACGCCTCCTGAGGGGAGTAGACTGACGCTGGAACAGGGACTGCTGTCTGTGGGTGCTTTTACACTCCAAAGGTGGTGTGGGTACATCTTCCTGCAATTCATCGGAGTCCAGTGTAAACTCAGGAACGGGTGCCACTCTTGACCTGTGTCTCGTTGGTACTGCTTTGATGGACTCACTGGTGTTTGAATCTGACAGCGGCTGACTTTTGTCATTCCCCCTTTTCCGCCTTCTGCTGCGTCAGAGCCTGGAACATCTGCAACAATGCGCAGCTCATTATTCATAATGTTCACCTTGCATTTGTATTCTTACAGTTACTTTCATGATAAACATTTCCCCTAGCATAGTGTCTCTAATTGTTTGTTGTGTTGTTTCTCTGTTTGGTTTTACACCATACTGCTATTTATGTAGTAGATATACTTTTGGGATATGGACTACCACTTCCATAAGGTTGTGTTGAATGAAATATTTGGCATGGACTATTTATCACAGTGCATAGTACCATTGCAATTTTCTAAGGGACATTTGTACATGCACACATGGTGATTCAAATCATTACTGCCCTTTCCTTTTCTGGTGCAGGGTGTGCCTCTGGTGTCTATGTCAGTGGCACCACCTACTGCTTCAGGCAGAAGTGTTGACTCCACCATGTCTTCCAAGGGGGTGGATGGTGTCTGGCTGAATAGTCCACCACCAGTGTTCCTTGCTTCCTTCATCCTGCTTGCTACTGTCCATTTGGCATGTGATCGCAAGTCGTACCAGCACTTGTGTATCTCCTGAATTGAATGCTGCGCAACACCCACAGCACAAATTTTGGTCTGGATGTCAGTCCACATTTTCCTCTTCTCACTTTCTGGGACCTGTACTGAGTGTCTGTCAAATAACTGGTCATGGTCCTTGACCACCTCTTCTGTGAGCACTTCGAATTCCTGTTCACTGAATTTTAGTTTTCTTTGTCTCCCTCCTGTGTCCTAGCCATTTACATCAGTGGCCATTGTGTTCTCTTGGTCCTGGCTGAATCTTCTGAATGCCTCCATGGTGCTGTGCTGGGTCTCTCTACCTGCTCCTGTGGCTCAGGCTTCTGGAAACAGCATGCACTGACTCACTTCCTGTTTGTGATGTCATCATGCTGCTCCAGAATACAAAAATTGCAATTTGGGATTTCCAAATTCTGATTCACTATTTCACCAAATTGCTATTTGGTACTCGCTATAAACGAATTCAAATTTTAAGAAATCACAAAAAATTCTGAGATGGTACTGTTACATGGCATTTTGCAAATTCCAGTTAGCGATTCAGTAAATATCACTATTTGATATTCGCAAAAGCGAACCTTCATTCATCTGGCCCTTAATCTTTAAAAATTCAAATCTCCAGTTTCGTTAATCGGATTTTTGTTGTTTTAGTATCAATTTAAAGATATAAATATACTTCTGTGTTTTACTTATTTACTATTTTAAGATTTTTAAATGCTTTACACACCTGTCTCCCAAGTGAAGCCTAACTGCTCGTTGCCAAGCTACCAAGTGTTGGTCTAGGATTAATTTATTGAGACCCTAACTGGACCTATTCGGTGTTTGTGGCCTATTGCTAAGTGTAGGTACTTGCCTGCCCTTACCAATAATCTACTTTCCAAAATCCTTTAAGCAATGATGGAACAAAATGGCCCACATTTGCCACGTACACACCACATCCTGATGTGCAGGCTCTGCAAGTAGCAGACATACGCACACTTTATAATGAGCTAGTAGCAATATATAGACAACTAATTCAGTTCGTAATGCTGACTTTGAACACTGCCGTAGTGATGGCTCATCTAGCTTTGAGTCAATTGGCAGTTACAGGAATTAATTCTCAAACACTACATTCAATAATGGGCAAAGTACCCACAGAATGCAAAAAGATTACATTCTGGATAACACAAAAAATAAATCAGCTGGAAGCAGTGTTTCCCCATAGGGGACCTCAAGGTAAACATAAAATTCTCACTATGTGCTTGCCATTTGGAATGATCCCCTCAGTAGGGGACTGAACCACTTGGGGCACAGTCTTCACCGCAATTTACACAACCACACATGGTACCCCAACACTTGCCAATTTGCCAGAAGTGTTAAAACAAATTAAAAAAGAACACAGGGCAGCCCTAGCCCTGGGCATGGAGATGAAACTGATGCATGAATTCAAAACAGTCTCCTCAATTACTTTAAGGAATATAAAGGGGAGGCAGTGGCATTGGCTGTTTGCCAATGGCTCTGAGAAGTTCCTCAGCAGAACCACGAGCGCAAGCTGCTGAGGATTATCTCTGAAACATATACAAGTATAGGCCGGGATAGTCTGGGCACCAGACCAACTAAACCACAAATTCCTAAGGAAGGGATTAAACAAGCACAAAAAGGTTCTCAAAAATGCTGGCTTGAACAAAAACGAAACAAAGACAAAAGGAGTCAGAGAACTGATTCTCCTCACCTGGAGAATTATGAACTGAGATATAGGCCCTCATTACAACCCTGGCGGTTGGTGTTAAAGCGGCGGTAATACCGACAACAGGCCGGTGGTAAAAAAAAATTGAATCACGACCGTGGCAGAAACCGCCAACGCAGACACCCACTTTAACACTCCGATCGCCACGGCGGTAGAAAAAACACCGCAGCGGTAACCACCAACAGACATGCGAAAGACAATGTACCGCCCACTGTATTACAAAGCACCAATCCACCAGCTTTTCTGGGGTGGTACCAACGCCAACAAAAGCACAGCGGAAACAGTACTTGGAACAGAAACCACTCACCTTCCCACCCAGGAACCAGAACGCCATGGAGCCCGAGTTACAGGTGTTACCAATGTTGGTTTACCTCCTCTTCTAGCAGGAACATCAAAGACAGCGGTGACGACCACAGTGAGTACTGCACCTAGCACAAAGGGGAGGGGGGGAGGAAAAAGAGAGTAAAAAAGAGAGTGACACACACACACAACACCCCCACCCCCACCCTCACCCACAACACCATACACACAACAGTACATATACACCCCGTAACCCTCTGGAAGAACGCAAGGACCACATGAAATGATTGTAACAAGTGTAATAATCGAAAATCAAGATAGGGAAACAGGTCTGTAAAAGATCATTACATACAAATATGTACAGCAACTACACAAGTCCAGATAGTGTTCCAATCATTGTTCATGGACCAGTGGTCCGAAAATGCATGAGCGAAGCCCACACATGCTACCTGCCTCAAAATGGAGAGAACACTGCTGGGGCATTAGGTCAAAAAAAACAGGCACCTCAAGGGGAAGGGGAGGGGTGGCAGCTCAGCCAGAGGATGCTACGATGCCACTGCTCCACGAGGGGGCTCCATGCCCACTGCTTGCTCCTGGGGTGTGCAAAGCCACAGTCTCACAAGTCTCTCAAGTGGGTGGTTTGCCCACTGATTGGTCCTGGGGAGTGCAAAGCCACAGTCTCGCAAGTCTCTCAAGTGGGTGGGTTTCCCACTGATTGGTCCTGGGGAGTGCCAATCCACAGTCTCACAAGTCTCTCAAGTGGGTGGTTTGCCCACTGCTTGGTCCCGGGGAGTGCAAAGCCACAGTCTCACAAGTCTCTCAAGTGGGTGGTTTGCCTACTGATTGGTCCTGGGGTGTGCAAAGCCTCTCACAAGTCTCTCAAGTGGGTGGATTTTCCACTGATTGGTCCCGGGAAGTGCAAGGCCACAGTCTCTTTAGTCTCCACTGGTTCTGGAGGGGGCGTTGTGCCCAGAGTGCTTCATCCTGCCAAGGACTGGGGTAGTGGATGCTTTTCTCCAATGGTTCTGGAGGGGGCTTTGTGCCCAGAGTGCTTCATCCTGCCAAGGACTGGGGTAGTGGATGCTGATCTCCACTGGTTCTGGAGGGGGCTTTGTGCCCAGAGTGCTTCATCCTGCCAAGGACTGGGGTAGTGGAGGCTTTTCTCCACTGGTTCTGGAGGGGGCTTTGTGCCCAGAGTGCTTCATCCTGCCAAGGACTGGGGTAGTGGATGCTTTTCTCCACTGGTTCTGGAGGGGGCTTTGTGCACAGAGTGTTTCAGCCTGCCCAGGACTGGGACAGTGGATACTTTTATCCACTGGTTCTGGAGGGGGCTTAGTACCCAGAGTGCTGTACATGGTGTGTGGCAGTTCCCATTCCCTCACCTGGGTGTCAGAGCCACGAGATTTCCTGGGAACAGGTAGCATGATACTCCATGGAGGCAGAGACACACTCCACCCTGCAGCGACTTAGCCTGCCAACTGCTGGTACTGCCAGTGCTGGTTGTGGTGCCTCATGTACTTTGTGCAGGGTCCAGGATGTATCCTGCAGCCTCGGACGACTGCCCACTGGGGATGATGTTCATATTGGCTGTGGTGGCACTGTCTGAGCATGTCGCGGGCCAGGTGGCGGTGGTTACGGCGATGTCAGTGGCAGAGATGCTGGCGGTGGTGCATGTATCAGCACCTGTGGAGGGAGACACCAGGACGTCTCCTGCAGCCTTGGATGGCTGCCCACTGGGGATGATGCTGGGGACTGTAGCAGAGGCAGCAGACGTGCAGGTGGGCATGTAGGTGGCGGTGCAGGTGGCAATGGTTGCAGTGGTGGCCACTGCCGTACAGGTTGCTGTTCTGTCTTGCAGAAGGGGTGTCACCAGTCCTTCACCCGGAGGCTCCATGCCCTGAGCTGACTTCCCTTTAGCCGTGTGTCCCTTCCCCACCTTGGAAGTCGCTGCTGGGACCTTGGCACTGTCCTCTTTTGTCTTGGAGGAGGCCTTGCTGGGTGGTTGATGTGGCTTTTCCCTACGGCATGTGGGCCCCTTCTTCACCTTGGCAGCTGGCCGAATAGGGTGATCCTTGGCCACACTAGGTGGCACACTGGCAGCCCTGATGGGTGCCGCCCGTTATGTTACTGGACTTGCAGGGACCACAGTGCTCGAGGATTTCATGGCTGAGGTACTGGGCTGGGATCTGGACATCCTGGCCCTAGGGGAAGGACGGGGGTGGAGGTGTAGGGAAGAGGTCAATATTAGCGAGGAAAAGTTTTTTAGACACACTGGGACAGGAAGATGGAGGGGGTTTGGGAGTGGAAGGAAAGTTAGTGGTTGTAGGAGGTGTGCGTCTGCTGAGTTTGGGTGAGAGTGCATGGGCTAGAGACTGTTGTGAGGTGGATGGCTGTTGAGTGGGTGTGTGCCTGTGTTTGTGTACTTTGGGAGGAGGGCTCACAGACACACTGGGAGAGGACACAGGGGATGTGTAAATAGTAGTGGGGTGGTGATTGCACGTGAGCGGTGTGTGGTGATGGGTGTGCTGGTGATAGAGGTAGTGGCTGAGGATGTAGCCCATGCAGGTGTGAGTGCAGACGAGACTGGGAGGGCGGAGGAGGACATGGAGGAGAGGGACACAGTGGAGGCAGTGGATGTTGATGTGTCTGCACGGGGATGGTGCTTGTGTGAGTGCCTGTGGGATGTGTGGTGCTTATGTTTGCCATGTCCACTTGTGTGTTGATGAGTGTGCATGCTGGTATGATGGTGTGCTTGGGATAGGCTAAGGTACAGGGGATTGGGTCTGGGTAGTGGAAGTTGGAGGTAGGAGACTGGACACAGGGACAATGGCTGCCATCAGTGCTGAGGCCAGAACCTGAAATGCTCTCTGTTGGGCTGCCACGCCAGAGTGAATGCTCTCCAGGTATGCATTTGTTTGTTGCAAATGCCTCTCGACACCATGGATGGCATTCAGAATGGTTGATTGCCCAACAGTGAGGGATCTCAGGAGGTTAATAGCCTCCTCACTGAGGGCAGCAGGGCTGACAGGGGCAGGGCCTGAGGTTCCCTGGTCAAAGGAGATGCCCACCCACCTGGGTGAGCGGGCACGGGAAACATGGTGAGGGGCTGCTGGGAGTGCGGTGCTGGTAGGGGGTGGTGAAGGCTATACCTGTTGATGCAGTGGGCACAGAGATACCCGCCACCGCCAGGGAGCTCCCATCAGAGGAGTAGTCGCTGTCATAGGTGTCTCCCCCTGTCCCTGTTGTGGAGCTCCACTTGCCCTCCGTCCCACCAGTGCCTTCAGACTCCGTACATTTACCCTCCTGGGCCATGTGGGTTGTAGCTCCTTCCTGCTCTGGTGCCAATGCTCCACTGCCAGATGATGCTAATGCACACAAGGACAGGGTGACAAAACAAAAAGGGGAGGAAAGACAGAAGAGACACATGGTCAATGCCTGGAACAACACCACTGTTGGCAGACACAACACACATGGAGCAGCCCTATGCACTAGGCCATGCACTAACAGTTCAGGGTATAATCATGGGGGACTGTGCCTAGACCCTATTGATGCACACCTGGAACCCACAGTAGCCTGACTAGGTGCAGAGGGCCACTACCACTTTTGGGGTTGGATTGTCACTGAGCCTGCCTAACAATGGATCTACCCTGGCACGTTTGCCCTGGCCTAGGGGAACCCACAGCCCACTTCCCCAACCCAGAAACCTCATAAAGTGCACAGAGTCAGCTGAATGAGACTGTAGTCACCCCCCTTGTGGCTGCTGTGATGCCCTCAAGTGCCCATCCAACTCAGGATATGCCACCGCCAGGATCCAGAACATCAGGGGGGTCATGGTGCGACGGGCACCCCTTCCACGTTGGGAGGCCATCCCCAGCTGGGCCTCCGCCGTCTTCTTGCTCCAGCGGCACAGGTCCTCCCATCTTTTGCGGCGGTGGGTGCTCTGTCTATGGTAGACCCCCAGGGTCCGCACTTCCTTGGCAATGGCACGTCAAATACCCTTCTTCTGGTGGGCGCTGAACTAGAGGAAAAGTGAGTTAAGAATGGATTTTACTCCCCCCTCCGGTTCATCTTACTCATTGGCCACAACCTCCCACGCTGGCCCAGAAACACATACACTGACCATCCTCACATGCCCCTGTATCTTCCATCCACGCCACTCCATACATTCATGTCCCATCTATCATCCTCACAGTGTACTCACCTGTTTGTCTGGAGGACCGCAGAGTAGCGTGCACTGGGGGAGGACCCCAGCCACCAGGTTGTCCAACTCCTCTACGGGGAAGGCAGGGGCCCTCCCAGACACAGTAGCCATTGTCGCTTCCAGACTCAGGTCACAGCAGCACTTGCAGTGTAGGTCCTCTCCTGTTGAAGGTCAGGCATCAAGTGAATGAATAGATAGAAAATGGGGGTCACGCCTGTGGCGGCACATACCGTCACCGCTGGCGTACCTCGTCATTGGCTCGTGGAACCCATAGTGCTCAATGATAACCAATGCTGAATAGCGCCGTGGTCTTCGTCCACCTACCGCAACGCTGCACAGCACCAGCGCAGTTACCTCATTTCCCCTTGTCCCTCCTTACAGGTCAGGCAGCCACCATTTCAGGGGGCCACATGGCAGGGCAACTAACTGCGTCACATCACTTTTGTGCAGGAATACTGACACACAGCTCAACACACCGATTACTTCACAATTGTTCTAAACACCCTTGTGAAACCTATGTGGTGTATGACCCTCTGCTCACCCTTCTCGTCCATAGGGCACGTAGTATGGGGCAGATGATGAGATGGCGTCATCCTCCGGTATACAGACCCCTGGTGGAAGACAGACACATCATTATCACCTACAGGCATGATCGTGCCACAATCCATGAACTGTGTGCCCAGTTGGAGCCAGACCTGATGTCAGCTATCCGCCTTCCCACTGGAATTCCCCCTCTAGTGCAGGTCCTGTCAGTACTCCATTTCCTGGCCAGTGTGTCCTTTCAAACAACAGTGGCCATGACATCAGGGATGTCACAGCCAATGTTCTCTATCGTGTTGTCCAGTGTGTTGTCTGCCCTGCTGAAACACATACGAAGCTACATCGTTTTCCCTCAGGTGGAGGATTTGCCCACAGTGAAAGGTGACTTCTCTGCCCTGGGACATATCCCCAACATCATTGGTGCAATTGATGGTACACATGTGGCATTTGTCCCCCCCCCCCAAGCAGGAATGAACAGGTGTACAGAAACCGCAAAAGCTACCATTCCATGAATGTGCAGATGGTGTATTTGGCAGACCAGTACATCTCCCATGTGAATGCCAAGTATCCTGGCTCTGTGCATGATGCTTACATTTTGAGGAATAGAAGCATCCCTTATGTGATGGGGCAACTCCAGAGGCACCGTGTGTGGCTACTAGGTGAGCCCAGGGTCCCAACACAGTTTACATAGGTGTCTGGGTATGGGAGAGTGCCTAAGGGTTGGTGTGTGTCTAACAGTTGTCCCTCGATATTTGCAGGTGACTCTGGTTACCCCAACCTGTCATGGCTACTGACCCCAGTGAAGAATCCCACAACACAGGGCAGAGGAAAGCTACAATGAGGCACATGGGCGAACTAGGAGAATAATAGTGCGTACTTTCGGCCTCCTGAAGGCCAAGTTCCGGCGCCTCCATCTAACAGGTGGCTCCCTATACTATTCACCGAGGAAGGTGTGCCAGATCATCGTGGCATGCTGTATGTTGCACAACCTGGCTTTGCGATGCCTGGTGCCTTTTCTGCAGGAGGATGGGCCTGATGTTGGTCTTGTGGCAGCTGTGGAGCCTGTGGACAGTGAAGAAGAGGAGGCTGAAGAAGAAGATATAGACAACCGAAACAACATCATCATGCAATACTTCCAATGAGACGCAGGTAGGAGACTGGCACTGCTCCTCTCATATCATACTACTGTAGGACATTGCATGATTCTGCCTTTTTACCTCTGTGTATGGACCCTGACAGTTCACTTTGGCTTTCCATATCACAGATCTGGGTACCACTTTCTGCCTTCTGCTATGTTTACTGCTGCCCAACAACTGTTGAACATTGGTATGTGAAAATGAACATTGACATTGCTATTTTTCTGAGAGGTTGCAATAACACATTTGTAAAAGTACAGACTGACTCCAGATTGATTTGTGATTCATAGGTGTTTATTTCTGTGCTAATAAGTGGAGGGGGTTGTGCAATGGCTTGGGGGGATAGTGGAGGAATGTCCATGGTGGAGTCCAGTCTATTGGTATCACAGGTGCATTGTCCAAGGGGGCATAGGAAGTGGAGTAATGGCAGTTAAAGGTGGACAGGGCAACTGAGTTGGACAGAAGGGTGACAATCCCGAGAGTCTTATTTCCTGGCAGGGGTCTTGGCAATGTTCTCTGTCTTGTTCCTGGATCTCAGGGACCGTTTGTGGGCTGGTTCTCCTTCTGCAGGGTGTGGGGTGCTGGTGGCCTGTTGGTCCTGTGTCGGGACCTCCTGTCCCCTAGCGCTGGCGGAGTTGGAGGGCTGTTCACCGTTCTGGCTAGTGTCAGGGGCCTGTTGGTGTGCCACTGTGTCCCTCATGATGTGAGCCATGTCTGCCAGCACCCCTGCAATGGTAACCAGGGTGGTGTTAATGGACTTCAAGTCCTCCATGATCCCCAAGTACTATTCCTCCTGCAGCTGCTGGGTCTCCTGAAACTTGGCCAGTACCGTGCCCATGGTCTCCTGGGAATGGTGGTATGCTCCCATGGTGTTGGAGTGTGCCTCATGGAGAGTGAGTTCCCTGGGCCTGTCCTCCCCCTGTCACACAGCAGTCCTCCCAGCTTCCCTGTTATCCTGTGCCTCTGTCCCTTGAACCGTATGCCCACTGCCACTGAACCCAGGTCCCTGATTGTCTTGTGTTGGTGGGTTTGCCTGGGGGCCCTGTAGTGGTGGACACACTGCTGATTGACGTGTCCTGGGGACAGAGGTATGGGCCCGCTGGGTGGGTGCTTTGGTGGTGTTTCCTGAGGGGGAAGGTTCAGTGGTGGTTTGTGACAGTGGCAGGGGAACCGACTGTCCCAAGGTCCCTGATGGGCTGGGCTGGTCATCTTGATCCAGACGTGCAGAGCTGCTGTCGTCACTGTGGGCCTCTTCTGTGGGGGGACTGGATATGTCTGGCACCTCCTGTCCGGTGACATTGGGTAGGGGTCCTGTTGGGGAGTAAATGCATAGTAATTGTTTCTGTGTGTGCCATCTTGTGCAATGGGTGAGTTACCCTCTACTCCTGTGCTTGGCTTATTGTCTTTGGCCTTGTGTGATTGGCGATTTTGGGGCCTGGGTGAGTATCGGTTCAGGACATGCTTTGGTGATGGGTGTCCATGCATTGGTGTAACATGCAGGCCTTGGTTTTGGGATGTGTGGATTGTGATAGTGGGGCATCTGTGGGGTGTTGGGGTGATGGGTGTGAGAGTTGGGCTAGGAGTTTGGGATAGCATGCTGGTAATGTGAGGGGATATAGTAGTAAAGATTTGCCTTACCAGAGTCCAGTCCTCCTGCTACTCCTGCAAGGACATCAGGATGCATGATCGCCAAGACTTGCTCCTCCCATGTTGTTAGTTGTGGGGGAGGAGGTGGGGGTCCACAGCCCGTCCTCTGTACTGCTACCTGGTGTCTTGCAACCACGGAACGCACCTTCCCCTGTAGGTCGTTCCACCTCTTCCTGATGTCATCCCGTGTTCTTGGATGCTGTACCACTGCGTTGACCCTGTCGACAATTCTCCGCCATAGCTCCTTCTTCCTTGCAATGGATGTCTGCTGCACCTATGATCCGAATAGCTGTGGCTCAACCCAGATGATTTCCTCCACCGTGACCCTGAGCTCCTCCTCAGAAAACCTGGGGTGTATTTGATGTGCCATAATGTGGTGTGGGTGATGTGTGAGGTGATGTTTGTTGTGCTGTGTGATGTGTTGTGTTGGTGTGTGCTCTTTGAGGTGCTTGGATGTTGTATAAGTGATGGTGTTGTGTGCCTGTGGATGCTGGTGTTGTGTTTGCTATTCTCTCTCTGCTTCTTCCAAAAAATTCATTGTAAGGGGTTGTGGGTAATGTGGGTGTGTGTTTTATAGTGGTGTGGGTGTGGAGTGTGTATGTGTATCAGGTGTGTGTATTTTGAATTGTCCAATGTGATTGTGGTTTGTAAATGTGTGTGTATTTTGAGCGCGGCGGTGCGTACCGCCAATGGATTACCGCGGTTGAATGACCGCCGCGTTGATTTGTGGGTCTTGATAGTGTTGGCGTAGTTCTGTTGCCGTGACGGTGTAGGTTTTGCTATCGCCAGTTTATCATTGACCTTTGGTGTGACGGACTTGTGTGGGTGCCTGAATTGTGGCGGATTACAAAATGTGGGTCGTGATACCTGTAGCGGATTTCTGCCACGGTATCTTGACGGGCGTCAGCACGGCGGTAAGCAGGATTTACCGCCAGGGTTGTAATGAAGGCCATAATCTCTGAAATAGGGAAACTTTTAAAACCTGATAGATATCAGTATACTGATACAGGTCCCTCTCGTTCCTTTCCTGACACACTAGATAAACGGAGTGAGAGAGTGGGTTGGTCTGAACACCACACGGACTACACAAAACAGAAACAAGACTCACAATGCTTCTCATAGACTTATATTAAAAAAGAGGATAAATCTCCCCAACAGAAGCCCCAATTTAAAAAGAAAAGGTGACAGCAATTTCCATTAAACATGTCAGCAATCTTGAGAACATTGCTGAAGAACAGGACGTGGGCAGCGACTCTGCTGAGCAGACCAGCAGAAGTCATGATTTGTCCCCAGAGTCTTATAGATCATCTGGATGTGCCAGCAACTAACGACTTTCTCATCATAGAGACAGAGGACAGGCACGTTTCCCCACCCAAAAGGGTTTATGAGATAAAACTTCAAATTGAAGGGGACATAGAACACACTATTGAAGTAATCTTCTAGGAATCACTTAACTGTGATATTTTACTGGCATCAAAAGACTGGCCACCTGACTTTTTTTGCAAGCTCCCACATAGGGAAGATGTCATTCTGCCTTCTTTCTCAGTCCTAGTATTAGATGTGGGAAAGGAAGGCTATGCAACTGACTAGGCTTTAGTGCAGGCTTGCGTGCTATACTGCAATCACCAGCAGTGACTTGTATCTTTTTAAAGTGGTGGGGCGAGTGGTGGTAAATAAACACCCTCTCCCTCAAAAACCCCAACGTAAACCAACCCTCCGTCCTAAAGTCCAAATAAGGAATCCACCATCCATGTAATACCATTTAGGTCCACACCACAGCCTCAACCACAGTATCCCATTAAGCATGAGGCTAAAGCTCCAGTGAGAGAGATTCTCGCACAACTCAAGTACCAGGGAGTAATCGAACCCTGCGTCTCTGTAATGAATAACCCGTTATTCCCAGTTGCAAAACCAGAATGTTAATACAGGATAGTCTTATATTACAGCCATTTAAATAGTTATACATGCACATATACAATACAAAATGCATACAATACTGAACTGATTAATAAAATACAGCGTAAAAATAAAATATAACCCTAGATATTTCCAATGTTTTTTTCTGCCAAAATCTAGTGCTTGAAAGTCAGGATCTTAGCACCTTCACTGCATTAGGCTCACAGTGGCACTTTTGTTGTTTGCCTCAGGAGTAGAAAAACAAACCAGGGATGTTTTCAGCCCGCTTGACATCAATATTACATGATATTGACCCTGAGGCATTGTCCTATGTGGATGATATGTATCTCACAGATGATGACCTCAACATTCATCTTGCCAGGGTCAATTGGATCATTCTTGGATTCGCCGCCCAGTGGTATAAATCCAAATTTAAGAAAACAAAAATTGTCTTTCTCAGTGCCCTATTCCTAGGATACAAGTTATCAGATGAAGGCCTACACTTTTACGAAAAAGTTACACAACTTCAACCACAAATTACTATTAAGAAACTACTGTCATTTCCATTATGCACAACACATAATACCTCTTTATGACTCAATTCGTCCAGATTTATGAAACTAACATTGGACACTTCAACATATACACATTCTCAGAGCCCTTCTGCAGGACATGCTTAAAGCAAAACATTTACACACACATAACAACAAAACCAACCTGGTCTTCAGAATAATCGCAGGTGCCATTGTGCCATTGGATTCACCTATGTCACTTTTAATGAGGGTGACACAGTATCCATAGTATACAAATCCCATTTCTATTCAAATAAAGAATCAAATTTTGTACCCACAGAAAAGATACTGACAGCTGTATAAATGGCTGTCATAAAAGAGAGGCCCCTAGCCCAAGGTTGTTAACCCGGTGCCAGCCTTAGAGTCTGTTACCAAGGCAAGTGTCCCTAACGCTAAAGCATTATATCCACGCTAGATACAATGTGCAACTTCTCTAACTGCAACTGATGTTGATTACATTTTTGACCCAAAATTGCAAACGCAAGAATTTCTCCAGTGTGAGCAGGAGTACACCACGCCTACCAATATACTACAACCTAATTAGTACCACACTATCATTTACACTGATTGATCGCCACAACCAGCTATAGATACTAAACATCTACATTCAGCCGCCTGCGCAGCCGCAAGGGGTGTGATGAGATATGATGTATTTCTCCCTCAGAATACCTATACACAAACCCTAGGGGACTGTACTGCACAGCTTGTAGAGTTTAAGGCTACATTCATGGCACTGTAACCTATGGATCCAGCACACCCACACTAATTATGTTTCATTTGCATTACTGTGTTCAGTTGTACAATGACTATCTCAATCATTGGCGCTTGAACAGGTTCAAAGATCCCAAGGGGAATACCATTAAACACAGAATGTTGTGGGGAGGGTAGCTGATCTTAAGGACAGACTACCAGAAGCTCATGTAGTACATATATTGGTCCACCAGCGTATAGGAGTACACATTGTAGGGAATACTCTGGCTGATGAAGCCACCAAATCCGCAGTAGCTACTGCTTCTGTTACTGCAGTGATTCATCTTGTACGAAGTTGGATAATGATACACTGGCTGCCGTGAAAGCTTTGACTGATGCCCAGCCTTTGCCAAAAGCATGCCCTGCGAAATACACATAGCGTGTTAGTACTGAGAATGTTGCATTTGCAACCATTTTAGTGGTAGGAGATTGTGTGATCCCCAACCAAATTCAGATACCAGATCGTATCAAAGCAGTGCATGAGGGTGTTGCTTCTGCTCATATAGGGGTAGCGGCCACCATTTCTCTTCTGCAGAAATGGCTTTGGTGGCCAGGTCTACACAAACAGACCAAGCAACATGCCCTTTGTTGTGACATTTGCCAACAAATAAAAGGTTCCTACATTAAGCGCCCACCGCAGACATCCCTCCTAGTGTCAAATAGACCACTACGATGTGTGCACCTGGAGCATTGTGGTCCCTTACAGCCTGACGGTACATATAAATTAATCTTAGTCACTGTTGATTCCTGTTCTAGATTCCTGTGGGTATGGCCACAATGGTCTGCTGATGCTCGAACTGTTATTAAAGATTTGCAGGTCTTTATTGGAACAGATGGAGTTACAGCATTCCACTTGAACCAGGGCCCTGTTTTTGCCTCTAGGGCATTAAAGAACAGCATGAGGATTATAAGTGTTTTACTCCATTACTCTTCCCCATACCATCCCAAGGGTAATTCGGTTGTGGAGAGAAGGAACCAAGACTTGAAGCAATCCTTAACAGCAAGAGTATTAGGTTCAGGTAGTAGTTGTCTTCATCACTTTTATGGGGTCCAGCAAGCATTAAATAATCTGCCTAGAAGGTTCTTGGGAGGTTGCATCCCTTATGAGGTATTGTTTGAGATACCTATGTATGTCCCAGATCTTAGTGGACCTAGAGTGGTGGCGGCAGCCACACAGTTTGACATGAATGAACATGTCGCTATTTTACAGGAACTACAGCAATTCCGTGATGACAATTTATCCACTTGTACCGCCACCTTAGGAATAAGGGATTTGCCAAAAACATCTACCGACTGGTGATCTGGTACATAAAAAGAATGCTTTGAAGAAGAAATTTGTCCCACCCTACAGAGCACTGGGTCCAGTCCTGGGATTAGGCTGCGCCAGAGCTGTCCCCTGACCACCTCTGCCTGATTTTAAGGAAAACAGATATGTCTCCATTGACATAGTCAAATCACGCCATATAGCTGATCCTACACAATAGACCACGAGTTTCCTTGGGTTGTACCCAGTCCCCTCTTACTACCCAACAGAACATATCTCTATAAGCATTAAACAACATTTCTGCAAGCACCAATTGGTATAACAATGAAGGATGGTGAGAGTGGAGAACAAGGTTTTGCTGATTCCAGTCACCATTTCACCGACAAGAAAAGTCTGAGATGTGGTACTGTACAACTCCAATTCCACACAGACAGATGGCATTGTCTACTATGAACCTCCACAGGAAGTGGATCCATCCACCAGCTTTGCACTTGCTCCCATATTTGCACGGACTGCTTCTGGTTACTTCATCAGAATTGATTACTTTTCTTCTGATTCTACAACAGAAGCTGTATCAAAGACACATAAGCTGTACATATGGCTTAAAAATAACTATTCATTTTATCCATGGTGTTATCTCTGGATACTGTTGTCATTGCTTGCCTTTCTGCTATAGATTGGTTTTGTCATTGTTTTCTTTCCCTTGATAAATGCCCTGCAGTTAAGCCGGTGGATGAGATTTTAATACCTTACCTATCTTCTCATTAAATTCAAAGAGACTTGTCCCTTGTGACATATACGGGCCTACCTAGGTCATTCAAATTCCATATGTGTTTAAGATATCAATGATTGAAGTTATTACATCTGTTGTTGTCTCCTATGACTGGAATGTTAAAACAGTTGATTCTACCAAGCTAGACAACTACACTGTTTTCAAAAGTGAAGATGTGTATGGGAACACAGAAAAATATGGAGAAATGTTCTGTTATAATCATTGGAGCCATTACTTTCTGTACTAAGCCAGTGTACCCAGATCAGTTTACAATTATACACAGTGAGAACATTGTCTGACTCGACCCGTGGGAAGTTCCAAAACATATGTAGAAAAGTTTGCATATGTTACTGTGCATGACACTAACAAATCTGAGTCATATTATTTCAAATTACCACTTTCTAGAATGAGGAAAATATTGGTAACCACTACAAAACTGATTTATTCAGACTCCTTTCTCTCCCAGCTTGCTGTTGAAGGTTACGAGTTTTAGAAGAACGATATTGATGTGAAAAGTGTTTGGGGAACAAGAGAATGGCAGAAACAGAGCAGAAAAGCCTTGTTTGGAGCATGCCTTAGTCCTTTAAAAATGATATTTTTAAATGGAACAGTTTAACAAACATCATGCTTGGGGTTTGCTAACTTAAAAGAAAGAAATGAACGCCACCAGCATCCATGGCCCGGCTAAATTTCAAAATTGACAAATGCTTTTAAATGTTACTGAAGATCAACTAACAGCTCTGGTTCACAATGGTACCTTTAATTCCTCACTTTCAAGTTGCTGTAGGTGGTTATTGTGGCCAAAGGACACAAACGGTTGCCAAGCACGTTTTGTTAATTCCTCTAGGGGATTCAAAGCAAGCTGGCCAGACCCTTGCTATGTCTCGAGGAAACAGTTGGATATTGTTACTACATACAGTGTGGATAAATGATGCCAAAAGTGGTTACATTCCTCCACCTTAGCAGCTGTGAAGCAACATCTTAGTCTCATTTCTGAGGAGAAAGGTTTACAAGATTTCTTGTTAGGACCTAGGAAGCCACACTCAAAATGCTTCCTGTATGCCATATATATTGAGATTTGGGAACTTTCCCAAATAGAAGCTGCTGCACGTTTGAGGTAGGGAAAATATGGAAAAAGCTTTAGCTGTTGTCGATAATGGCATGAATACTTTGTCCAACACAATATATACCTTAAATAATATTGTGTCTTCTGCGATTGACATCATTTAGAATGACATGTCTTTTCTCCAATATGGGTAGAGTCAACTGCGCTCCATCATGCAGTAAAGTTTGACATTGCAAGTCCTGAAAAATGGCTGTGTGCCTTGGAATTACATAAATAGTACCAACTTTTTTGCTGCTTTTAATTTATCTGGACAGCAGCAGACGATGGCTAAGAAAGAAGCTAGTTACACCATGCTTAACATTGAAAAGTTAGAAACGTTGCCTTTTACTGTGGCAAAAATTCCCTCAGCAGTATGGTTCATACATGGGGTTATAAATCTACCAATTTCCACCTTTCATTTCACAAACTGAAACATTTTGCTGTAGACAGATATGAGTGGATAGGAGACAGTCACACACATGAAGTGTGTGAGTTACCTTTTGATTACAAGTGTTTGAATGTCAAAACAAATGTTTTTCTTAGCAGAAGATAATGTGATAACTACTGTTAGTCATTCCATGATTTGTAAGCAGGTGTCCTTGCAAGGCCTTTGCAATATGGAGGTCACCAACCTGGAATGCCATCTGAAGGGTACTCTTTGATTCGTGAAGTATTTCAGATACTTTGAAATGGAAATTATTTGGGGCCAGATGTAGCAAACGTTTGCGACTCGCAAACGGGCCGAATCGCAATTTGCGACCGCGCAACATCGGAAATGGGATGCAAAAAGCCCATTTCCGACTCGCAAAAAGCGTTGTGCCCCGTTTGCGAGCCGCACCCGTTGCGACCCGCAATGTGCGAGTCGCAATTTGCGAGTCGCAACCCATATGCAATTGCAACTCGCAAATTGCGACTAGTCGCAAAAAAAACAGTTTGCAAGTCGCATTTACCACTAACTCAGAGCAGGTGGTAACCATTACCAAAGTATAAAAGGAGACCCAGAAGGCATCTGGGTCACTCAAGATGGCAGACATATACATGATAGCAGTGAGGAGGAGAGTCTACGCAGCCCAGCAGAGGAGGAGGAGGGGCCACAGACAGGAGAAGATATATAGAACAAGGCAGACCCTTTTCCAGCAAACTGAAGAGGAGATCTATGATAAATACCGCCTTAGCAGTGCTGCCATTCTAGACTTAATAGATTTACTAAAACCACAGCTAGAACACAAGACTCTGCGTGGCTGCGCCATCCCTACGCATGTGCAAGTACTATGCGCACTGCACCTCCTGGCCTCAGGGAGCTATCAGGGGGTCATTGCCGTGGCAGGTGGGGTATCCCAAAGTGCAGTGTCAAGGTTCCTCAGGGCATTCCTAGATGCCTTAGTAGCGCACAGGTCTCAGTTCATATACTTACCAAGGAATGAGGCAGAAATTAACAGCACAAAGCTGGACTTTTACCGCATTGTCCACTTCCCCCATGTCATTGGATGTGTAGATGGGACACACATTCAAATATGCCCCCGCTAATCTGGAACATATATTCCGCAACAGAAAGTGTACCCACTCACTCAACATACAGGTTGTTTGTGATGCCCATTACGTCATCACGGACATCGTAGCTAAGTTTCCTGGCAGTACCCATGACTCATAAATTTTTAGACATAGTGGGATACATCAACGCCTGGAACGTGGGGAGTTTGGAGACGGATACCTCCTAGGTAGAGCTGCATACACCTTGCAGACATACACACAGGTCACTGTGCACGACTATCTGGACTTACTAACAGTGTACTTTTGTACCCAACAGGTGACAGTGCATATGCTCTAAGGCCATGGATCATGACTCCATTTTTAACACCCAGCAATGATTCAGAGAGGCAATACAACAGTGCGCATAAGAGGACCAGGAACCTCATAGAGCGCACCTTCAGACTCCTGAAGGCAAGATTTCGATGCCCCCACCGCAGCGGAGGCGCCCTCCATTACACCCCCATTACCGCCTTCAAAATTGTGTTCCCATGCGCCATCCTCCACAACATAGCCACCAGACGTGGGCTACCTCTCACCCCTGCAGACCCAGATCCTGATGAGGAAGAGCAAGAACAACCACACCGCCATCATGGGGATAGGAGTCTAGCTAATCAAGGCAGACTGAGACGGGAACACATTGCAACGCAATATTTTGGACGGTATGTGTAAACTCCCACCATACTCACCCATTAACCAAACACTCCTTTTGTTAAGTGGAAGAAAAATAACTGTTTTAATAATGTAATGCATGAACTATATACAAGATGAAATTGTCCATGGGCAGGGAAATGCCAACCACTCATGTGGCACATTAAAGCCATGTGCCACATTTATTTGTCCGGGCTGTTGGCTAACTTCTCCTGCCCCTCCTGCCAGCCTGGCTGGTCCCAGCCGCATCTATGGTGCTCTGCCTCCCACTCCTTAGCACCCTACTGTCTGTGGCAGATACACTGCTCACTGTGGAGCCCTCTTCACTATCTTGGGGTGTTTCCCCGGTGGCCCTCGACATCTCACGTGTCTCCATCAGTTCTATGATATGTGTGAGACGTCCCAGGCCCCTGGCAACATCCCCAGCAAAATGGCCCATCTCAATTTGCAGGCCAACTGTCCTCCTCGACAGGCCTGTTGTGTTGATGGCTAGCCTGCCGATTGATGTGGCCATCCTGTCCAGTCTTAACATAATCTGCCGATCCCTGCGCCGCCCAGCCTCTGCCTGACCCAGCAGTCCGGCCGCCAGTTCCCTGATGGCAGAGCCAATGTCCCCAGTGTTCTGGCACATCAGGTCCATCCGCCTGTTGAGGTGCCGCATGTTTGCATGGTTTTGTCTTTCTATGCGGTGCAGCACCCCACTGATCCTGCCCATTATTGTGTTCTGCAGGCGCTGACCCCGCAGCAGATGTGCCTCACTGCTGGTTGGAGGATGAATCTCGAAATCAGACGCTCTTGCCCTGCGACGCCTGCGCAGTGGTGGCTGCCCTGTCCTCGCACCTGTATCCTCCCTGGCTGTTGCTGGGGCAGCTCCTGGCGTTGCTGTTGCAGCAGGCGTTACAACTGCAGGGATGCTGCTGACTGTGCATGTGGGGGTGCTGGAGGGTCCTGGGGTGTCCTCCTGGGCCTGGGTGCTTGGGGTGTAGGGGGTGTCTTGCTGGAGACCTGTGGGACATGGGGAACACACTGTCAGTGTCTAGTATCTTTTGCACAATTCCTAATAAACATTTGCCTATGCACTGCCTATTGGACTACATTTCCCAAAATGCATCATTCTGGCTTTTTCTACCCTGAAATGGAGCTAATTTGGTTGTGCATGCACATGTGTACATGGTGGGTGGGGTATGACATTGATAGGGGTACAGGCTTATCACATGGTACTCACCGGTTGATGTGCTGGGCTCTGAAGTGTCCAGGTCCCCAAATCCACACACTGCCTCCGGCTCAAAGGTTTGCTCAATCCTGTCTTCAAGGGGTGTGGGTGGTGGCACAGATGATGGTCCCCCTCCAGTGCCTCTCATCTCCCGGAGCCTTTCTGCCACCCTCTCCTTGGTCCGGGAGCGGAGGTCATACCACCTCTTCCTTATGTCCTCAATTGTCCTGTGGCTCACCCCCAGGGCATTGATATTCTCTTGCATTTCCTGCCAGATTTTCTTTTTGGTGGCCTCTGGAACAGTGAGGGCAGCTCTCCCAAAGAGCTCATCATGGTGCTGACAACATTCTTCGGTCAGCACCTCAAGCTCCCTCTCAGAGAATTCAATTTTCCTTTTTCGGGGGGTTCCCTCCATGGCTGCTGCAGCTAGCTCAGTGTGCAGACTGGCAGTTGTAAAAGGGTGTGGTCCAGCCTCCTCCCAGGTGTATTTGTTAACTTCCTGGCTGTGATGTCATCATCATGTGCCAGGAAGTGTTTCCAGAGTGTTTTGGTGTGCTTTCTGGAGTGTTCTGCTGCACCTGCAAGCAATTTTGATGGAACTCGCAATTTGCGACACCAACTCGCTAATTGCGAGTTCGTTTTTTGCACACTCGCAAACAGCGACCTCGCAATCTGCGGACTCGCACACAGCGTTGCGAGTCCGGATGCGAGTCGCTAAATCGGACCGGTTTATTTCCTAGCATACCAAATTGCGAGTCGCATTTTGCGAGTCGCATTGACTCGCAAAATGCGACTAGCAATTTTTATTTTTCCTACATCTGGCCCTTGGTTCTGAACGAAGGAAACTGCTGCAGCATGAATCCTTATTCAGTTTCGGTTTCTCAAATTGTAACTTGTTGTGGCCATGTTTTATTCCCTCCACACAACAGATAAGAGTAGCAGAATTGTGGCCTCAAACTGCTACTTCGAATGTAAAGTTTGGCAAGCTGAGCAGACTAGAGGCGCTATTGTTCCAAAAACAAGTAACCTTGACATCAACAAGAGAAACATATGATTTCCAGATCGTGAGGTCATCAGTTGAGATAGTCTCTATTAAATACCAATTTCCCCAATTTGGAGAATTGGTCGGCAGAATGTTTAACACCTCTGAAGGTATTGTGCACTTTTTTAAGACTGTAGGTTCTCGGTTTGTCAGTACCTTCTAGATCATGTTTGGAATCATTCCTTCAGCCATACACTCACTCTTTTCAAGCATCTTTGGCGGATTCCCCATTACTTTGGTGTTGATTGTTGAGAATTCACTGATAATATTTTTGGTACACAGCAGCTGCGCTATTTTAGCAAAGCAGAGTGATAGAGCTACCATCAACCAGGCTGTGTCATGATCACATGATACAGTACTTTGTAGCATACCTTTTGGAAGAGCTGGAGCAGGATTGGTCATTGACATTCCGACCAATCACAGCCTGTGTGCAGCCGGTTTTCCATTGTATTTGGTGTACCTCTGAATGCACACCAACGGTATGCCTTGCAACCTGTGCCTCCTGTGGAAAAGGATCTCTTAGTCTGCTCGATGAGGGTTCTTTCACAGACATGTCCCTTGAGACTGAGGCTGAATTACAAAGCAACTTATGAGCCACTTACCTTGATTGAATTTCCAGGCTCCAATGACATCTGGCACAATGGACGGGGCCACCTCTGCAGGTCATTTTACATTTGAGGATCCTACACACTTCTGCTCCAAGGATCCCTCTGCTAATTCTTTGGTTCACTTGTCGCCTGCTGAGGTTGAATGCTTTTTGGTCTCAATCTCCATTGTTGACATTGCAGACTTCTTGCAAGACCATAAATAATGTTAATTTGACTATTGGCCTTTTATAGAACAAAAAATATACAAAGTTTGACACCAACTTGCCTTTCAATTAGGCCTGTCTACCAGCCTGTTTTGCTTGTCACTGTTGACATTTCATCTCTTACGTATGATTTTAAACTTGTTTTAAGAATTTTAGTTGAGGGCGTTGTTAGAAATGGGGTCTTTTGCTGGCAGTCAGGTGACCCAGTGTCCAAGCAAGGACCTTCACCCTAGTCAGGGTAAGTCACACACAATCCAAATTATCCTGTGCCCACCCTCTAGTAGTTTGGCACTGAGCAGTCAGGCTTAACTTAGAAGGCAATGTGTAGAGTATTTGTGCAATAAATCATGCAATAACACAGTATAAACACCACAAAAATACACCACAAAGATTTAGAAAAACATAGAATATTCTTTGAATAAGAAACAGACAATTAATGCTTGGTTTTCAAAATACCTGGTGTGCGTCAAAAATTACACCCACGAGGATCTCAGAGGAGGAGGTTTCATGGAAAATGAGAAGGTGAACATCAGATTTTCCAGTGCCCACAGAAGATACGCCGTTTCTTTTCCCGCAACACAGGACTTGCATCATTTAGTCCGGGTTCCTCACTGCGGTGCTGGGATCTTTGTTGCACCCAGGGATGATGCATGGAAATCCTTGGCGTGCGGGGCGAAGTCACAGGCTTGTGTCGTTCCAGTAGCAAATGGCGTCGGATTTTCAGTCACACGGCAGGTGCGCAATCAATTCTCTGTCCGAGAAGTCATGCTGCGTCGTTCGGGCTCAGCTGTGCATTGATCCAGGGGGCTGGGTGGCAAATTTCCGGTCTCAAAGCAGGTGCTGCGTCGATTTTCACTCTGGAAGTCGGGCTGCATCATTCCAGTTCAGCTGTGCGGCAATTTTCCCATTGCGGTGCAGGCTGTGCATCATTTCCTGCAGGCTATGAGTCGAATTTTCGACGCACAAGAATCTCTTTGCAGAAAATTACGTCTTTTTTGACCCTGAGACTTCAGCAACAGGAGGCAAGCTCAATCCAAGCCCTTGGAGAGCACTTCTCAGCAGAGCCAGAGGCCAGCAAGGCAGCAGGGCAACAGCAAGGCAGCAGTCCTTTACAGCAAAGCAGTCCAAGTGAGTCCTTTGGGCAGCCAGGCAGCTTCTCTTGGCAGGTTACAGGTTCTGGTTCAGAGTTTCTTTCCCAGGAGGTATCTTGTCAAGAAGTGTCCGAGTTAGTAGTGTCAGGGACCCAGTTTATATACCCAAATCTGCTTTGAAGTGGGGGAGACTTCGAAGAGGGGCTTAGAAGTGCACAAGGTCCACTTTCAGTTCCGTCCTGTCTGCCAGGGTTCCAGTAGGGGTTTGGCAGTCCATTGTGTGAGGGCAGGCCACTGTCCTTTGACATGTAAGTGTCAGGCCCTCCACCCTCTCAGCCCAGGAAAACCCATTCAGTATGCAGATTTGTGCAGGTGTGACTGAGTATCATGTGTTTGGGGTTGTCTGAGTGAAATTCACATGGGAGCTGTCAACTTGACCCAGCCATACGTGGACTGTAAGGCACAAAAGGATTAAAATGCATAGACATGCTCACTTTCTAAAAGTGTCATTTCTAAAACAGTAATATTAAATCCAATTTCACCAGTCATAAGGATTTTGTATTACCATTCTGGCCATACTAAGTGTTAGAAATGGGGTCTTTGGTTGACAGTCAGGTTACCCCCTGTTCAAGCAAGGACCCTCACTCTAGTTAGGATAAAAGAGAATCACCCTCAGCTAACCCCTGCTTACCCCCTTGGTAGCTTGGCAGAGCAGTAGGCTTACCCTCAGAGTGCTGGGCGTAAAGTATTTGTACCAACACACACAGTAACTTAATGAAAACACTACAAAATGACACAACACCAGTTTAGAAAAATAGGAAATATTTATCTAGACAAAACAAGACCAAAACGACAAAAATCCAACATACACAAGTCAAGTTATGATTTTTTTAAAGGTTTAAAATAAAAAGAGTCTTTAGGTAGTTGTAACAACACACTAGCGCTGCTAGCGTGTAAATGTACCTGGTTTGCATCAAAAATAACCCCGCACGGGCGGTGTGCGTCGAAAATAACCCTGCACGGTTATATGCGTCGAAAACAACTCGGCACGGCGATGCGCGTCGAAAAAGCCAGCCACGCGACGGTCCGAAAGTCCCGCGGCGCAGGTTGCGATCTCTCAGCCTTCGTCAGCGATGCTGCGCGTCGTTTCTCCTGCTCCGGGCGTCGATTCTCCGGTCGCGTTTCCTGCGGCGTCGTTTCTCAGCTGCGGAGCCGGCGTCGCGTCGTTTTCTCAGCCGCGATCGGATTCGCGTCGATCTTTTCTCCGCACGGCGCTCGGTGCGTGTATTTTTGTCCTTAGGCTGCCAGCCTCTCCTTTCAGGGTCCCAGGAACTGGAAGGGCACCACAGAGCAGAGTAGGGGTCTCTCCAGAGACTCCAGGTGCTGGCAGGAAGAAGTCTTTGCTATCCCTGAGACTTCAATAACAGGAGGCAAGCTCTACATCAAGCCCTTGGAGATTTCTTCTTCAAGATGGAAGGCACACAAAGTCCAGTCTTTGCCCTCTTACTCTGGCAGAAGCAGCACTGCAGGAAAGCTCCACAAAGCACAGTCACAGGCAGGGCAGCACTTGTTCCTCAGCGATCAGCTCTTCTCCAGGCAGAGGTTCCTCTTGATTCCAGAAGTGTTTCTAAAGTTTGTAAGTTTGGGTGCCCTTCTTATACCCATTTTAGTCTTTGAAGTCACCTTTCTTCAAAGGGGACTCACACCTTCTTGTGAAATCCTGCCTTGCCCAGGCAAGGCCTCAGACACACACCAGGGGGCTGGAGACAGCATTGTCAGAGGCAGGCACAGTCCTTTCAGATGAGAGTGACCACTCCACCCCTCCCTCCTAGCAGAGATGGCTAATCAGGAAATGCAGATCACACCCCAGCTCCCTTTGTGTCACTGTCTGGTGTGAGGTGAAAAACAACCCAACTGTCAAACTGACCCAGACAGGGAATCCACAAACAAGGCAGAGTCACAGAATGGTTTAAGCAAGAAAATGCTCACTTTCTAAAAGTGGCATTTCCTAACTCACAATCTCAAAATCAACTTTACTAAAAGATGTATTTTTAAATTGTGAGTTCAGGGATCCCAAACTCCACATGTCCATCTACTCTCTAGGGGAATCTACACTTTAATCATATTTAAAGGAAGCCCCCATATTATCCTATGAGAGAGAGACAGACCTTGCAACAGTGAAAACGAAATTGGCAGTATTTCACTGTCAGGGCATATAAACCACATTACTATATGTCCTACCTTATCCATACACTGCACCCTGCCCTTGGGGCTACCTAGGGCCTACCTTAGGGGTGCCTTACATGTAAGAAAAGGGAAGGTTTAGGCCTGGCAAGTGGGTACACTTGCCAAGTCGAATTTACAGTGTAAAAATACACACACAGACACTGCAGTGGCAGGTCTGAGACATGATTACAGAGCTACTTATGTGGGTGGCACAACCAGTGCTGCAGGCCCACTAGTAGCATTTGATTTACAGGCCCTGGCACCTCTAGTGCACCTTACTAGGGACTTACTAGTAAATCAAATATGCCAATCATGGATAAACCACTTACATACAATTTAAACAGGAGAGCATATGCACTTTAGCACTGGTTAGCAGTGGTAAAGTGCTCAGAGTTGAAAAGCCAACAGCAACATGTCAGAAAAATATAGGAGGCAGGAGGCAAAAAAGTCTGGGGATGACCCTGCATAAGCAAAAGTCCAACACGACCCCCTACCAGCCTAAAGCCAGGGGAGAACAATCAATACCTTGATGTACTTCCCTGATTGGGGCGATAGAACAAGGACCCAGGCCCACAACAGCAGGGGCATGTTCCAGTTCTACGCCTTCCTGACTCCAGTTGGATCCCTCTGTCCATACTCTCAGGGCCCACTAGGCTAACCCATGGGGAACCCTTCTCCACATCTACAGACACCATCTGTGCAACACCTAACTTTACTTTGCTCACAGATGTACTGCAATGGGCAGATAGTACCACCAGGGCCAACACAGTGGTGTTGCCCACTCCACCCCCGGGGTGTGACTCTCGTCCTCCCCCCCCCAGGGGCAACTCTGTCCACCAGGACAGTAAGCCACAGTGGCCCCAGACAACTGTCAGGGATGAGAGCCCGACCTCAGGCCTCTCTAACCACTGTGACTGTGGAGAGTGGGGGGTGGTAGCCCCAGGTGCCTGGCACCCTTTGACCACTCTCTCTTCCACCAGGTCAGGGATGTTAACCTGACCCTGGTCCTCCCCTCTGGGGCTCTGTACCCTCCCTGCAGAAGCGGCACCCCCAGAGTCCAAAACTGTCAGGGTGCTTGTAGAAGCAGTCCTGCACAATTCTTCCATCAGTGCAGGGATGTGAACCTGCAACTGATCCTCCAACCTGGGGTCTGTACCTTTAGGTTGGACCAGGGCCAGGGGTGAGGCTTCCCTCCCCCTGCCCTCTCTTCTGGGGTCCTGAACCACCCAACTAGGAGCGGCCCCCCCAGAAGACAACATGGCAGGGGCACTGCTAGCAGTAGCCCCTTCCTCCAGGTCAGGGGGGACACCCTTAACCTGGCCTCCCAATCCAGGGTCTGTACCCACAGACTGGATCACTGCCTGGCAACCCAGGACTTCCTGGGGGGCATACCTACCCCCTACCAGGTCAGAGTTTACCCTCTGAACCTGGTCATCCAACCCAGGGTCACCACCCTGCGGTTGAACCACTGCCTGGCACACCAGGACTTCCTTGGGAGCACACCTACCCCCTATCAGGTCAGAGTTTACCCCCTGAACCTGATCATTCAACCCAGAGTCACCACCCTGCGGTTGAACCATTGCCTGGCACACCAGGACTTCCTTGGGAGCACACTTACCCCCCATCAGGTCAGAGTTTACCCCCTGAACCTGATCATTCAACCCAGAGTCACGACCCTGCGGTTGAACCATTGCCTGGCACACCAGGACTTCCAGGGGGGCACACTTACCCCCCTCAAGGGACACACTGTCCCGAAGGGCCACACAAGAGTCTGGCTGGCGCAGGTCTCCTGACCTCTGCCCATCTGACAGAGTCTGGATTCCCCCCAACCCAGAAATGGTCTCACCAAGGTCATTCATGGGGGGCTCTGCTCTCAGAGCTGACCCCTGACCCTCCAGGTTCTCCACTGGGGTCCGCAACCCCCTCTCAACCCTCTGTCTGGACTTCTGCAACCCCTCACTAGGAGTGGTACTGCCAGACACCAGAACTGGTGGGACGCTGGCTACAGCCGCCCCCCCAAGTTCTCCTGACACTGTGGGGTCTCCCTCAACAGATGGCCCTATGGTACAGGCTAGGCTCCCCTCCTGGGGTTCCCGCAGGGAACCCTCCAGGACCTGGGACCGGATCTCGGGCACCTTGGGCCTCAACCCATCCCCATTCCCTCTCCTCTGAGACTGGACATGGGGTCCCTCACCCATCCCACTACACTGGGACCTACCTGGGACACTACAATCCTTCCCTACCTCACCTGGTTGGGAACTACCTAGACCACTCCTCTCAGGAGCACCCCCAAATGCCTCTTCAGACTCTCTGGTACTCACCCAGAAGTCTGCCTCCATTGTAAGCTCCCTGGGGTCAGAGAACTCACACTCCACCTGGTGTTGGCATAGCTCTGGAAAATAAGGACTAGACATATGCTCTCCAGCAATTACATCACTCAGCCCCTCACATGAATTAACCAAAGTACCCTTCACCCAACCATCCAGTGACTCTGCTTTGAAAAAGCACCCCACATCACCCTCCTGAGACTGGTGAGACAGTACCTGACTGTCCCTGACACTCAACCCACACTCTTCTGGGATGTTTTCACACTCCATAACCAGGACTTCTACCTGGGGGGAACCCCTCTCCCTGTCACTCTCACCTAGAGTCAGTAGAGTGTCCCTCCCACCAGTAGGAATATGACTCCCCATGCCAGTTCCCCAATCCACCTCAGGGACCCTGTGCATCACTGGAGCTACCTCATACCCCTGAACCTCCTGGCGTGTGTTAACTCCCTCCTTCAAGTAGGGCACCACCTCTCTGGGCATGTGCACTTCTTCAGCAGTACTGGATACAAGATTTTTGCTGCCACCATCTGAACTGGACTCAGCCCTCATGGCCTCCAGCTTCAGCTCTTCACAGCTCAGCTCTTGAGCTGCAATCCTTTCTTTTTCCAGGACTAAGGCTCTCTCCTCCTCAGCCCTCTCAAGCTCTGCATCTAGCTCTTCCAGACTCCGGATTCGAGCTAGGAGCCACTCATCTCTTTCTGTTCCCTCCTCCTCAGAGTAGTTATCCTCCTCCTCAGAGTAGTTATCCTCCTCAGACTCATTTGGTGGTGTTGCCTGACAACGTTTCAATTCATACTGAAACAGGGCTGACTCAAGATCCTCCCTTCTGGATTTCCTGTTCACAGCCAGTCCCCTTTCCATGCAGAATGCTTTAAGCTGCCACTTTTTATATATAAATAGGTGCCAGAAATTGACTTCCATTCTGCCAAGGCTTCACAACCAAAAAACAAAGTCCAAAAATATTAGCAATACTTCCAGGAGGACATCAGAGAACAAAAAGCAGAATCACAAGACAAGTAGTATGTGGTCACGTAGTGGTCTGAGATCAAAACAGTAGTGTACACTCAATTACTGTATGTCAAGTACAAATACAAGTCCAATCCCGACCGCTGGTCACCAATGTTAGAAATGGGGTCTTTGGTTGACAGTCAGGTTACCCCCTGTTCAAGCAAGGACCCTCACTCTAGTTAGGATAAAAGAGAATCACCCTCAGCTAACCCCTGCTTACCCCCTTGGTAGCTTGGCAGAGCAGTAGGCTTACCCTCAGAGTGCTGGGCGTAAAGTATTTGTACCAACACACACAGTAACTTAATGAAAACACTACAAAATGACACAACACCAGTTTAGAAAAATAGGAAATATTTATCTAGACAAAACAAGACCAAAACGACAAAAATCCAACATACACAAGTCAAGTTATGATTTTTTTAAAGGTTTAAAATAAAAAAAATCTTTAGGTAGTTGTAACAACACACTAGCGCTGCTAGCGTGTAAATGTACCTGGTTTGCGTCAAAAATAACCCCGCACGGGCGGTGTGCGTCGAAAATAACCCTGCACGGTTATATGCGTCGAAAACAACTCGGCACGGCGATGCGCGTCGAAAAAGCCAGCCACGCGACGGTCCGAAAGTCCCGCGGCGCAGGTTGCGATCTCTCAGCCTTCGTCAGCGATGCTGCGCGTCGTTTCTCCTGCTCCGGGCGTCGATTCTCCGGTCGCGTTTCCTGCGGCGTCGTTTCTCAGCTGCGGAGCCGGCGTCGCGTCGTTTTCTCAGCCGCGATCGGATTCGCGTCGATCTTTTCTCCGCACGGCGCTCGGTGCGTGTATTTTTGTCCTTAGGCTGCCAGCCTCTCCTTTCAGGGTCCCAGGAACTGGAAGGGCACCACAGAGCAGAGTAGGGGTCTCTCCAGAGACTCCAGGTGCTGGCAGGAAGAAGTCTTTGCTATCCCTGAGACTTCAATAACAGGAGGCAAGCTCTACATCAAGCCCTTGGAGATTTCTTCTTCAAGATGGAAGGCACACAAAGTCCAGTCTTTGCCCTCTTACTCTGGCAGAAGCAGCACTGCAGGAAAGCTCCACAAAGCACAGTCACAGGCAGGGCAGCACTTGTTCCTCAGCGATCAGCTCTTCTCCAGGCAGAGGTTCCTCTTGATTCCAGAAGTGTTTCTAAAGTTTGTAAGTTTGGGTGCCCTTCTTATACCCATTTTAGTCTTTGAAGTCACCTTTCTTCAAAGGGGACTCACACCTTCTTGTGAAATCCTGCCTTGCCCAGGCAAGGCCTCAGACACACACCAGGGGGCTGGAGACAGCATTGTCAGAGGCAGGCACAGTCCTTTCAGATGAGAGTGACCACTCCACCCCTCCCTCCTAGCAGAGATGGCTAATCAGGAAATGCAGATCACACCCCAGCTCCCTTTGTGTCACTGTCTGGTGTGAGGTGAAAAACAACCCAACTGTCAAACTGACCCAGACAGGGAATCCACAAACAAGGCAGAGTCACAGAATGGTTTAAGCAAGAAAATGCTCACTTTCTAAAAGTGGCATTTCCTAACTCACAATCTCAAAATCAACTTTACTAAAAGATGTATTTTTAAATTGTGAGTTCAGGGATCCCAAACTCCACATGTCCATCTACTCTCTAGGGGAATCTACACTTTAATCATATTTAAAGGTAGCCCCCATATTATCCTATGAGAGAGAGACAGACCTTGCAACAGTGAAAACGAAATTGGCAGTATTTCACTGTCAGGACATATAAACCACATTACTATATGTCCT